>NW_025421329.1:0-5000000 GCF_011764305.1 Mustela putorius furo | reverse complement strand
CCTGATGGACAGGGACAGGGACCGGAAGGGGTTCCGGATCCGGGAGGCGAGGGGGCGGTATTGATGGAAAGAGTTGGGGGGTTAAGGGTGCCATTGATTTCAGACTGCCATGTGGACCTAGCATGTCGGTCTACGTCTTGATCCTCCTCGCCTGGGCCCACTGGCCGCCCTAGCCTCCCAAAGGTAGCTCCTAATTGCAGTGGGTATGACTCCCCAATTTTTTTGGATTAATTTTTCAGCTATTTTAATTTTTTATATATGTAAAGAGTTTATTTATTTATTTGACAGACAGAGATCACAGGTAGTCAGAAAGGCGGGCAGAGAGAGGGTGAAGCGGGCTCCCTGCATGGGGCTCGATTCCAGGACCTTGAGATCATGACCTGAGCCGAAGGCAGAAGCTTATCCCGTTCAGCTACCCAGGAGCCCCTCAGCTATTTTAATTTTAACTGCCTCTTACTTAAATGGAAAAATGAGGAATAGCACCTCCTTCTTCCCTCCCTCCCCCTTCCCGGAGTCCAGCCATCCTTCTGTAGAGGCTATTACTCTAGAATCAGTATCTGCAATTTAAATTCTTAGCCTCTGATCTGGAACTATCCAACCAGGCATTAAAGTCCCTTCTTGGGGCGCCTGGGTGGCTCAGTGGGTTAAGCCGCTGCCTTCGGCTCAGGTCATGATCTCAGGGTCCTGGGATCGAGTCCCACATCGGGCTCTCTGCTCAGCAGGGGGCCTGCTTCCCTTCCTCTCTTTCTGCCTGCTTCTCTGTCTACTTGTAATCTCTGTCTGTCAAATAAATAAATAAAAATCTTAAAAAAAAAATAAAGTCCCTTCTTAAATTTAGTTATCCGATTTTAGGGAATGTAGTCTGGGACAAAATTCAAACCAGAAGTTCTTCAGAGCAACATTATTTTTTAAAGATTTTATTTATTTATTTGACTGAGAGAGAGAGAGAGACAGAAAGAAGGGGAATACAAGAAGGGGGAGTGGGAGAGGGAGAAGCAGGCCTTCTGCTGAGCAGGGAGATTGAGGCAGGGCTCTATCCCAGGATCTGGGATCATGATTTGAGCCCAAGGCAGATGCTTAATGACTGAGCCAACCAGGCACCCCCCAGAGCAGCATTTAGAATTGAACAGACCAAAACGAAAAAGAAACTAGTAATAGTCTAAATGCCCAACCACAAAATGATAAATAAGATTATATAAGTATGTGGAAAACTGTAAATAAAAGAGGGAGGGTACAAGAAGTACACTATAAAAATAGGATGAACATATAGATTATAACTGAGTGAAAATTATGAATCCATACCACTGAAATTTGAAAAAGCCACACAAAAATGTGAGGGTTGTTCCCTCCCCATATCCTTTATGCATTAAGAATTATACTCCATCCCACCGAAAAAGATCAGTAAGGCCTCCCTACTTGTACTTGATTATTTATAAATACAAGAGATGGAGTGGGAGTCTTTTTGTTTGTTGCTCACTGTTTATATCTGTGCCGACTTTCTTTCAGCTGAAGCCTGGTACTCTGCCATCCTTCTAAAATTTCTTTGCAGCTTTCTAATGCAAGAACCACTTCGCAACAACAGCAGGGCCTTGGACTTAGAGCTTTCCCAAGGGAGTTGGCTCTAAATGAACATTTCATGCCACATACTTCTGTTCCTCTTGGGTGATGACTTACCCTGAAGTCAAGAGAGGTGGCATGTTAACAAAAGGCAAGAAAGGGTGATAATGATTACGGGGAAGCTCAGATCAGATCAGTAGTGATGGTCTCTGTTCTGATAGATAGTAGTCTCCCCTTATCTGCAGTTTTGCTTTCCATGGTTACTCTTACCTGCAGTCAACTGGGGCCTAGAAGCAGATGATCCTCTTTCTGATGGCAGAAGGTCAGTGGTAGCCTAATGTCACATCACAGTGTCTAGGTCATTCACCTCACTTCATCTCATCACGGAAGCATTTTGTCATCTCACATCATCACAAGAAGGGTGAGTATAGTACAATATTTTGAGAGAGACCGCATTTACAAAAATTTACAGAATGCTATTTTAATTGTTCTGTTTTATTATTGTTGTTAATCTCTTACTGTGCCTAATTTATGAATTAAACTTTACCATAGGTGTATATGTATAGGAAAAAACAGTATAGGGTTTGGTAATATCTGTCGTTTCAAGCCTCCATTGGGGGTCTTGAACATTTCCCCTGTGGAAATGGGGGAGGGGACTGTTGTATTCATCTAATTTGTTCATTTAAAATAATTTTATTTCCCCATCCCATTCTTTCATTCTGTTTTCTTAGAAGTGAGGTAAGTGTTTAGATAATCAAAATCCCATATAAGCCCTCAACAGCAGAAATGCAGCTGAAACAATAATTATTTGAATTAAAAATTAAATAATGTTTTTGATGACATTCTCTTTAGTTTTTTACTAGTTTTGCTGTATTTAAACCACGTACTTCTCTTTAACTTTTGTGTTAAAAAAGATGCCTATTGGAATTTATTTTCCTTTACTTTTTTTAATGTAAGGAGGGAAGATGACTGCAGGCTCAGTGTGTGTCCCTCAGATCATACCATTGCGAGTGCCTCCCCCCGGAAGAGCCAACCATGAAATTGATAACAATACACTTTTGGAAATGAAATCTGGTAAGAATCAAATGTACCTGAAAGCATGTAAAATAACTGCCATATTCTTTAGGTTCCTTGGGTTGTTAATTTTTCACTTTGCCTGTTTTCTACAATTAGGACCTTGGGAATTTTGTAAAAGTTCCAAAATTTGAAACAGTGTGGTACTTGGTGGTTTATAGAGTGGTATATTTTTAGATGAAAGCAGTTGGCTTTGACCATTTCATTTGCATTAGTAGATAATTGCAGCAATGCCTTGATTCACATTAGCCAAGGTAAAATGTCCTGGTTCTTAACTGGGACTTTCCCAGGATTCTCATTATTTTGCTGGGATAGTAATTTGACCTACTAACACAGGCTTTCCAGTCAGACGTGCTGGGGATTAAATCCTGCTGTGGACAACTTCTAATGATACATCACTTGGCCTTTCTGAGTCTCAGTTTTCTCATTGTTAGTGAGCATAATGTCTGCCATTTGGAGCCACTGTGAGGATAAAATGAACTTGACACGTTATGTGAGGTACACAGCGTCTGGCACATAGTAATGCCAAAATAAATCTTAACTATTATTACAGAAAGAAAGCAGTGAATATATTTCCTGGTAATAATGGGAATTTATATATACATATACACACATATATACATATATGTACACACATATATATCTATCTATATACACACATATGTATATAATTAACATGAGAAGAGAAAGCTTTTTTAAAAAGATTTTATTTATTTATTTGGCAGACAGAGATCACAAGTAGGCAGAGAGGCAGACAGAGAGAGAAGAAGGGAAGCAGGCTCCCTGATGAGCAGAGAGTCCAATGTGGGGCTCGATCCCAGGACCCTTGAATCATTACCTGAACCGAAGACAGAGGCTTTAACCCACTGAGCCACCCAGGCGCCCTGAGAAAGCTTTTTTTTTTTTTCCTTAATCTCTGTGTCCCTAGTGGGGATTAAACTCGACCCTGAGATCAAAAGTCGCATATTCTATTGACTGACCCAGCTGGGTGCCTCAGGAAAGTTGTATAGATAAAACATATGAACAAATACTTGTTTAAAAAGGCTTTGAAATTCCAATTATATATTTTGATAGTTAATGTGTAAAATCTATTTATCTGTATTTCTGGTGACCCCTGTGCTTCCTAGACAAATTCCAAGTAAGAATATAATATACTATATCTCCCTTTATCTTAAAAGCTAGTATTATTTTAAAAAATTCTCAAACCAGGGGCACCTGGGTAGTTCAGCCAGTTGGGTGTCTGCTTTCGCTCAAGCTGGGATTGAGCCCTGCATCGGGCTCCTTGCTCATCAGGGAACCTGCTTTTCCCTCCCCCTCTGCCTGCAGCTCCCCTTGCTTGTGCTTTCTCTCTCTCTGTCAAATAAATAAATAAAATCTTAAAAAAAATTCTCTAATCTGGGGCATATGGGTGGCTCAGTGGGTTAAGCCTCTGCCTTCAGCTCGGGTCATGATCTCAGGGTCCTGGGATCGAGCCCTGCATTGGGTTCTCTGCTCAGCAGGGGGCCTGCTTCCCTCTCTCTCTGCCTACCTAGTTGTGATCTCTCTATCAAATAAATAAAAATTTTAAAAACAATTCTCAAATCAGAATACAAATTTTAATAAATGTGTCCATAACTCTTGGGAGAAGGTGGGTTATTACTGACAAATGATGAAACGAATGATAGAGTATCTAAATTCCCTAATATTTAAAATGTTTACTAAATAACGAGGTTCCAGGCACCTGGGTGGCTCAGTAGATTGAGTGTCTAACTTGGCTTAGGTCATGATCTCTGGTTTCCTGGGATAGAGCCCAGTGTAGGGCCCGTGTTCAGTGAGAAGTCTGCTGCTCCTCTCCCTCTGCCCATCCCTCCACTCATGTGTGCACCCATTCTTTCTCAAATAAATAAATAAAACCTTCTAAATAAATAAACAGATAAATAAATAGGTTCTACAATTCAATAACAAGAAGAATAGTGACCCAATAGAAAAGTAGGCAAAAGATATGAAAGGACATTTTATAGAAAAGGAAATATAAATGTCTTTTAAACATAGGGAAATATATACCTGGCCATCCGTTTATCTACTTACAGCGCAGACCTTATCCCCTGCTTTATTTACTCCATGGTATTTAGTCACCACTTGATATCACACATATACCTGTTTGTATGTCCTTCCTAAAATAGAGGCTCCCTGAGAGCTGGGTCTTTGTCACTGGCATATTCCCCAGTGCCTAGAACAATGTCTGGCACAGAATAGGTACTTAATTAATATTTGTTGACTGGATGAATGAATCTTACTCAAAAATATAAGAAATGTGAGTTAAAACTATCAGGTTTTTTTTTTGTTGTGGTTTTTTGCTTTTACACCTAGGAGATGGCAAAAATAGGAGAAGAATTAATAAAACACTATAGGGGTGACTATGGGTGGACAGGCATTTTCATGAGTTGCTGGTAATAGTGTAAATTGTTTCAGTGTCCGTGAAGGGAAGTTTGACCCTATAATCTAAAATTACAAATGCATGTATCTTTTGACTGAGCAGTACTAGTTCTACATATTTTGCAGGTATTAAAAGAACTTTATGCAAAGATATTCGTTGTGGTGCTTCTGATGGCAAAAGGAAAAAAGAAAGATAAAGAAAAAGAGCCTAAATATTCATCTGTAGGGGATTGGTTAAGTATTGGTTCCTTTATCTAAGGACAGAACCCAATACAGGCATAACAAAGAGTGAGGACACCCTGTATAGCAGTATAGTACAGTAGCCAAGGTAATACTGTTCAATGAAAAAAGATGTGGTGGAACAGGATATGTTATGTCACCATTTGTATTATAAGAGAGGGGAAAATAAGAATATAACATGCGTGTATGGATATAAAATATTTTTGGAAGGATACTCAAGACACCACTGATTGCCTTTGGCCATCTGATTGATGTCAGGGGTAGGAGAGGGTTTTAATTATAAATTCTTTTTTGACTTTTTAAAAAAAATTGAGATATAATTAATGTATAACTTTATGTTAGTTTCATATGTACAGTGTAATGATTTGTTATTTATATGTATTGCAAAGTCATTCCCACAATTAAGTAGTTGCTGTCTATCACCAATAGTTAGGTTTTTTTCTTTTGATGAGAACTTTTAAGATCTCCTCTCTTAGCAAACTTTCCTTACCTTTTGAACCTTGAATTGTATGAGTTTATTACCTTTTAAATTTTTCCAGGAAGTATGGGAATTATTTACAAGGTTAAAATAAAATATAATAAAAAGATTTCTTTTTAAAAAACATTTTTTTAAGATTTTATTTGTTTGACAGAAGTCACAAGTAGGCAGAGAGGCAGGCAGAGAGAGGGGGGAAGTAGGCTCCCTGCTGAGCAGAGAGCCTGATGTGGGGCTCAATCCCAGGACCCTGAGACCGTGACCTGAGCTGAAGGCAGAGGCTTAACCCACTGAGCCACCCAGGTGCCCCTAGCTTTTGCTTTCTAAAGGGGCTGGGGCGCCTGGGTGGCTCGGTGGGTTAAAGCCCCTGCCTTCGGCTCAGGTCATGATCCCAGGGTCCTGGGATTGAGCCCCGCATCGGGCTCTCTGCTCGGCAGGGAGCCTGCTTCCTCCTCTCTCTGTGCCTGCCTCTCTGTCTACTTGTGATCTCTGTCTGTCAAATAAATAAATAAAATCTTTAAAAAAAAAATAAAGGGGTATTGTATTCTTAAAACTGAGCCCTGCTCTTTTTGCATCAGTGCCTTATTGGAGTGGCACAATAGCACAGTGGTTCAAGAGCATGGGCTCTGTATCCATAGCCAAAGTGAAACCACAACTGTACTGTTAACCAAGCAACATCCTTAACCTCTCTGGGACTCAGTTTCCTCATTTACACCGTGGGTATAAAATGGGACCTGTCAAATAGGGTTGTACACATGCGGGGAGCTAATTCATATAAGA
The DNA here is from genome assembly GCF_011764305.1 of Mustela putorius furo. Taxonomy (NCBI): domain Eukaryota; kingdom Metazoa; phylum Chordata; class Mammalia; order Carnivora; family Mustelidae; genus Mustela; species Mustela putorius. The sequence continues at coordinate 4,993,459 of NW_025421329.1, read as the reverse complement.
CACAGTGCCTGGCACGGAGTAAGAACTCACTTATTGCTACTTACTGTTATTCATTCCTATGATATATTAAAAAAATCTCATTAATTAACTGACCCACAAACATTATTCATCAGAGACTGTGCTACTTTAGTGTTAATTACAGTTACCTGCTTTGGGTTTTTCAGACACTCCTGATGTTATCATATATTATACCCTGGATGGCAGCAAACCTGAATTTCTAAAGAGAATTGGTTATGGTGAAAATAATACATATAAGTACACGAAGCCTATCACTCTGCCTGATGGAAAAATACAAGTTAAAGCTGTTGCAGTCTCTAAGTAAGTTAAGAGCATGGTGATGAAAATAATTGGTAATACAATGACATTACATTTTGATTTTATTTATTTCTTCCTGTGAGAACAAGTGCAGTATTAGAAGGGCATTCAAGGCAAAGTTATTTTAATTTCAACATATATCTATAACTTCAGGGTTTTGTTTGTCTTTTACCCAGTTCTATGGTAAAGTGCACAAATCACGAGAGTGCAGCTTGATGAGGTCCTATGTATATACTGTTTTTCTTTTGAATTCCACATTGGAGCTTTGCGCAGTGGCAGTATGGTAGCCGATGAGGTTTATCCGAGGCGCGATTATTGCTAATTGAATTCCACATTGGGATTTTGGGAAGGAAGAGCCTTTTCAGGGCTTGGGACCTTTGAAGTGATTCATCTGGCTGTGAAGAAAATATTGTTTTTAGTAGATGGTCCTTTTATTCCATAGGACATGACCTTCAATCACTACCATCATTCTGTTATGTTTTGTTTTCACTTAATCGACCTTTATGGCTACTGTCATTTTAATTTGTTGGACTTAGCTCCTTTATTTGTTTCTTTGTCCTTTCTTTTTAAATATATTTTTGAAGATTTTATTTATTTATTTGACAGAGACATAGCCTCAGAGACTCTTTCTTAAAAAATTATTATTATTTTTTTAAATTATTTTCAGTTAGCCAGCAGAGAGGTTTTTTTTTTTAATTAAAAAAATTTTTTTTCTTTTTAGAGTTTTGAAATATAGAGATACCACTCAATTTGAAAACTGGGTGTTGTGGAGAAAAAGACTCAAGTACTTTGCACGTCTGTGCGTCTGAGATAGAGGAATTATTCCACACAGCAAGACAGGTTTAGCCACATTTTTTGAACACTTTTAAGCCCCAAACCAAAACCTGACTTGGAGCAGGCACTTGGCGGGGGGGGGGGGGGGGGGGGGGGGGGGGGGGGGGTGGGGGGGGCGCAGTGTCTCTCCAGGCTCCCCCTGGTGGCTGAGGTGCTGCATAGCTTTTGAGGAGAATTAGAAATTCTTTTTTTTTAATTAACATATGATGTATTATTAGCCCCAGGGGTACATGTCTGTGAATCACCAGGCTTACACACTTCACAGCACTCACCATAGCACATACCCTCCCCAATGTCCAAAGCCCCACTTCCCTCTCCCTACCCCCTACCACCGGCAATCCTCAGTTTGTTTTGTGAGATTAAGATGCAGATGACAGGGCGGCCTGGGTGGCTCAGTGGGTTAAGCCGCTGCCTTCTGCTCAGGTCATGATCTCGGGGTTCTGGGATCGAGTCCCCGCGTCGGGCTCTCTGCTCAGCAGGGAGTCTGCTTCTCTCTCTCTCTCTCAAAAAAAAAAAAAAAAAAAAAAAAGATGCAGATGACAGGGACGCCTGGGTGGCTCAGTTGGTTAAGCAGCTGCCTTCGGCTCAGGTCATGATCCCAGCGTCCTGGGATCGAGTCCCACATTGGGCTCCTTGCTCAGCAGGGAGCCTGCTTCTCCCTCTGCCTCTGCCTGCCATTCTGTCTGCCTGTGCTCGCTCTCTCCCCCTCTCTCTCTCTGATAAATAAATAAAATCTTTTAAAAAAAAAAAAAAAAAAAAAAAAAAAAATGCAGATGACAGCTTTGGCATCTGAAAGTTTTAAAAAATAAGAATAAAAATAAAACAAACAAAAGTGCTAATACACATTATCATTCTTTATTAAAGACTAGAAAAAATCAGCTTTCACTTGTTGAACCACTTCTGTCAAAACAATCATCTCAGTTATGAAAAATAAACAAAATACTTTGTGCCTAATGCTGTAAGGCAGGCCTTTTTATAATTTACAGGTAGTAATAAAATGAAGTAATAATTACTAACTATGTAATTCGTAGGAGTTAACAGAGCTTTTAAAAACATCTAAAATAAGGTCACTCTTTATGCTTCTCACCATCTTGCTCTGTACCGAAAGCACACTTAGTAGTTCAGGTATGCTCAGGTCAGGGAAAGTATTTATGTAAAAAATTTTTTCTGTCTTCAAGACAGAAAAATTTGTGCTTGAATGCATTTAAATGAATTTAAATTTCATTTTAAGTGAATTTAAATGCAGTAAGTTTTCTTTATGGAAATTATACTGCTTCGTTCAAGCCCTTTTCTAGGTACCTACAGTAATTAATTTCTTTATTTTTTTTTTAAGATTTTATTTATTTATTTGACAGAGAGAGAGAGATCACAAGTAGGCAGAGGCAGGCAGAGATGAGGAGGGGGAAGAAGGCTCCCCGCCAAGCAGAGAGCCCAATGCGGGGCTCGATCCCAGGACCCCAGGATCATGACCCGAGCCGAAGGCAGAGGCTTTAACCCACTGAGCCACCCAGGCGCCCCAGTAATTAATTTCTTAATGAGGAGAAAAGGCTTTGAAATGGGAGTGTTAACAATTAAAGGCCACTAGTATTTTAAGAGGAAAAATATGGTCATGAAATTTTGAATGATTTGGGGAAATATTTATGATTCAAGTGAAAACAAGTTAGGATATATGAGTGCACTATAGTATTTTGACATTGTTTAATAATTTGTCGGCATGGGGCACCTGGGTGGCTCAGTCCGTTAAGCATTTGCCTTAGGCTCAGGTCATGATCCCATGGTCCTGGGATCTAGCTCTGTTGGGCTCCTTGCTGGGCAGGGAGCCTGCTTCTCCCTCTCCCTCTGCCTGCCGCTCCCCCTGCTTGTGCTTTCCCACTGTCTCCCACTTTGTTAAATAAATTTTTTTTTAAAGATTCTTCAAAATGTGTCAGGAGAGAACTGAAGAAGGGCACTACCAGAGGCGTCCAGGAGGGAGTGAGTGGTGGGCAAAGAGTGCTCATTGCGCGGAGCCAGCTGTCTTCTTCCCTGAGCCAGATGGCCAGGGACATTGTGGATGTCTTTGTTTCAAAGGGGTCAGATTGAGGGGCAGCCCCTCAGTCTCTTTCTGCCCCAGCTCAGTTTGGAAAAGGTACTGACATGTAATTCATTTCTATTGTAAGCTTTCCTTTAAAAAAATTTTTTTTAATTTAAATTTAATTAATTAACATATAATGTATTATTAGTTTCAGAGGTAGAGTTCAGTGATTCATCAGTCCTGTATAATACCCAGTGCTCATTTCATCACATGCCCTCCATAATGCCCATCACACAGTTACCCTGTCCCCCTCCCCTCCCCTCCAGCAACACTCTGTTTCCTATGATTAAGAATCTCTTATGGTTTATCTCTTTATCTGATTTTTGTTTCGTTCTCATGATTAAATGATTTGGAAACAAAACAACAAACCCAACTTTAGCATTTCATTGCCTCTGGTGATTCAGTCATGGTTTGCGTTGTTTGGGTTGATAATTTTTGTAGTTTCCAAAATTTAACAGTGAGCTCTGCTTTTGTAATAAGAGTCTCTGAAATTATCATGTAACCAGTGCTTCTCAACCTTGGCTGCTGAATCAGTTGGCTATTGCTGTATAACCAATCACCCTGACATTTAGTGTCTTTTTTTTTCCCCCTGACGTTTAGTGTCTTAAAAGTTTGAACAATCATTCATTTGCTCATTATTCTGTGTGTCAGCATTTTGGTATACATTCAGCTGGGCACTTGTTCTCTTAGTCTTTCCTGAGGTCCCTGACCTGGCTACATTTTTTTTTGGTCACCTTGAGCTGGAGAGTCTAAGAAAGCTTGAGTCACTTTTCTGGTGGTTGGTGCTGGTGGTTGGCTGAGCCTTGGGTCTCAGCTGGGTCACTTGAGCTTTTTCATTCATTTCCAAAAGCTGTAAGAGAAAGGGCAAGCCTGGATATGCAGGTGTTTTTTCTAGTCTCTGTTCATGTCATAATTGTTAATGTTTCACTGGCCAAAGCAAGTCACTTGGCAACCCCCAAGATCAATATATGAGGGGATTCTGCAAGGGCACAAGGGCATCAGGGGGTGCAGATAGAAGACATAATGCCTCAGGGACTGTGATTGTAACATTCTACCACATGTCCCTATAGAATTACCCAGGGAGCTTTGCAGAATCTCCATGCCCAGGTCATGTACACTCCAGACCAACTAAATAACAATGTCTTGGGATGGGACCCAGGCATCAGTATTTTTTTTAAAGATTTTATTTATTTGTTTAACACACAGAGAGAAAGATCACAAGTAGGCAGAGCAGCGGGCAGAGAGAGAGGGAGAAACAGGCTCCCCGCTGAGCAGAGAGCGCAATGCGGGGCTTGATCCCAGGACCCTAAGATCATGACCTGAGCCACCCATATTTCCTGATAATTCCAATATGCAACCAAGGGTGGCAACTGACACATTAATGGGGAAAAAAAGATGTTTCCATTTAAAGAGATTTGGCCAATACCACTTTTTGGGAAATATATTTTTATTAAAATATGATATCCTAGAATGAAAAAAAAGGAATAAGGACACTCATATGTGCGCTTTCATGGGTCCAAATATATGTACATGAATTTTCACATCAGAGCATGGTCAGTAAAGAACACAGATGAATGGGAGGGGCGGGAAACTTGGGAACATTTCAGCAAGTGGGAGTGGGTGTTGGGGTTGTTTTGTTTTATCTTGTTTTGTTTAAGTAGGCTCCACACCCAGCATGGAGCCCAGTGCGGGGCTTGAACTCACAATCCTGAGGTCAAGACTTGAGCTGAGATTAAGAATCAGACGCTTAACCAAATGAGACACCCAGGCACTCTGGGTGTTGGGTTTTGATGGTCCATATTGCTGGTCCAGTCAGCGTCTGTAAACTTTCTGACATCTGTCTTGTTTCTTTAAAAGCCGCCTTTCTGGGGCACCTGGGTGGCTCAGTCGTTGGGCATCTGCCTTTGGCTTGGGTCATGATCTCAGAATCCTGGAATCGAGCCCCACATCGGGCCCCCCGCTCGGCGGGAAGCCTGCTTTCTCTCTCCTAGTCCCCCTGATTGTGTTCCCTCTCTCACTGTGTCTCTCTCTGTCAAATACATAAAAAAATAAATAAAATCTTTTTTTAAAAAAAAGCCACTTTCTGTTCAGGAACTTCCTCTCTTTGATATCATCATTTTATAGTGATTTGGCAATGAACTTGTGTGGTTCTTCCTTCTTTGTCAATTACTTTATATGGTGGTCAAGATAAATTGATCTGGGCTGAGGTAAAAGCTGTCTCAAAAAAAAAAAAAGAAAAGAAAAGAAAACTGTCTCAAACCGAAGGTAGATATTTGGGGGGAGTCAGATTTCCCTGAGAACAATCATTTTCTTTCATGGGGAACTTTCCAGTTTTACAACAATGGTTAATAAAGTAAACTGATTGGCAGTTTAGCAGGGCATCTCACGGGCATCCATCTGCAGCCATATATAAGGTATGGAGGAAAGATGCAGATGCCATCTCCATAAGCAGCGACAAAGGCAAGAAGAGCACTGCTTTGAGATGGGTAATTTGGAGTGTAGAGCAGAGGATGGAGTTTGCTGGCCTTCAGATCTGGACTTTAATCCCAGTTCTCTTGCTCCTCTTTGAATAAGAGGAACTTACTAACTGGAATAAGTTTTGATTCTCAGTTGTCTCATTTGTTAAATGAGGTTAATAAAACTGAGTTGGTAGCCATTGTGAAAATCAGAGGTAATACACTTCAGATACACTTGGCATTGCACATGTAATAGCTGTTATTATTGTTGTTTGTTGTTATTCACATTCCTAACAAAGGGGCTAACAGGTTGCTGTTGTGTGACTCAACTCAAAGGGCATGCCTTGTATTTGAAAAACCAATGCCTGCCTGAGTGAGTAGGTTCTACTCAATTCCTTCATGTTCCTAAACCAAAGGTTCTCAGTTGGGCATAATTTTGCTCCAAAGGGGACATTTGGTCATGCCTGGAAACATATTTTTTGGCTATCACATCTGGAAGTGGCAGAGTGCTAGTAGCATCTGTTTGGTGGAGGTCAAGGATGTTGCTAAACATCTTATGCCCTGGACAGCTCCCACAGCAAAGTATTATCTAGCCTAAAATTCTGGTAATTCTCAGTAGATTGAGAAGCCTGGATAAGTTGCAGAATTCTTACAGACCCAGCTTCTTAACTCTTAGAATCATCCAAGTAATTCTGCTATTTTATTGAGAGGATAGTAATCTTATGGGGATAGAGCTACACATATTTTTTTTTATGTCAAATGTACCTTATTATTGCTATTCCTAAAGATACATATTTAAGACCTCTGATATCGATCCTAGCAAAATTTCTGTGTATTTAAATGAGATTTGGGCAGAATATGATTTCTAGCTCCAACCCCAAACTTAAACCTTTTTTGATATCGCAGTCAGGAAATCCTTCTACTTAGCTGGCAGTTGAAGCTAGTGTCTGGGCTCCTCATGGAGGGAACAAGTCCATGGGTGAGAGCCCTTGCTTTGTCCCCGTGGAAGGGACCAGCTATGGTTGGGGAGATGACCTGTACCTTCCAGGAGTAGAGCAAGTGGATGGGAGTCAGGCTTCTGTTCAGTGTGATGGTGGGACTAGAAGCGCACATTTCAGGGAGCCCCATCATTATCCAGGATTTGAAGGATCCCTGGATGGAGATATTTGTGGTGTCCAGGAAGTGTGCTAGCAAGGAAGACAGCTGTAGCTTGGATGGCGGACCTGGGACCAAAGATGAACATTTAGATGGATGTTGAGGTGAATGAGTTAAATAAGCATATCATCTAAAAGATCCTTTGTATCTGCAGCCAGATATCTGTAACTGTAAAACTGAACAAAACAAAAGAAGGCAAAACACGTGTGCTTCCCCAAAGGTTAGCCACCTGTAAATCACTCCAGTGAACATGCAGTTTTTAAATATTGTTACACACTGATAGATAGTGCCATTGAGATGAATTGTGTATTTCTGATCATTTTTTTTCTTCTAGAAATGTAGTTTGAAACTTCTTTATTGCTTAATGTTAAATATTTCTCTGTTTTGTAATTGATGTTTATGCATTTATAAATATTTACTTGATCAAAGAATCTAAAGCATTTTGGGGTACTTTTTTACTTAAAGCTTCAAAAAAAATTTTTTTTTTAAATTTTTATTTATTTATTTGACAGAGATTACAAGTAGGCAGAGAGGCAGGCAGAGAGAGAGGAGGAAGCAGGCTCCCTGCTGAGCAGAGAGCCCGATGCGGGACTCGATCCCAGGACCCTGAGATCATGACCTGAGCCGAAGGCAGTGGCTCAACCCACTGAGCCACCCAGGCGCCCTCAAAAAAAATTTTTTTTAAGATTTTATTTATTTATTTGAGAGAGAGACAGTGAGAGAGAGCATGAACGAGGAGAAGGTCAGAGAGCGAAGCAGACTCCCCATGGAGCTGGGAGCCTGATGCGGGACTCGATCTCGGGACTCCGGGATCATGACCTGAGCCGAAGGCAGTCGTCCAACCAACTGAGCCACCCAGGTGTCCCAAAGCTTCAAAATTTTTAAGAAACATTAAAAAACTGGCAAATAAGAGATCTGAGAAATTGCAAACGAAAGGCTAATGAAACATGAAATGTATCAGAGACCAATATGAAAATCAGCAAGAGTAAAGCAGACAGAGAACACAAAAGAAAGAAGAGAATGGAAATGGAAAAAGAGTTAAGTGCCTGGGCAGAATAAAATGCACACAATCACCTGTGTTCCAGCTATGAGCTTTCGACACGAATTAGTGGGCATGAGAGTTAAAAATGTTAAATTTGATTCATGGTCATGATGATCATTGGAGGCTGTTGGCTGGCCCTCAGTATCTGTGTTTCCCTTTTTCTAGAATGACAGAACCCATGATTTTTAGTTGGACACGTGTTTGCCTGGAAGAAAGATATTTCCCAATCCTCCTTGCAACTGGCCAGAGCCAGGTGTGGCCAGTGAGATGTATGTGAAATGGTGTGTGCAACTTCTAGATTGTGCCCTTAAAGGGAAGAGGTGGGCCCTGCTTCCTGCTAGCTGGAATGTGGATGTGGTCAGCCATGTTGGCTCATGAAGACAAGTTCAAGGTCTTAGAGATGGAGTAATGAGAAAGAAACTTGACACCATGCACCCATCACCATGGCACCTATGTACCAGCTCTGATCTGATTACACCCTGTTAATTCTCTCTAGTTTAAGCCACTATTATTTTGATTTTGTGTTACAACAGACAAGCCTATGTCCCAATATTCTAGGGACACAGCAGAAGCAAATGCCTACAGAGAACATAATCAAGAGTACAGGTGACCAAAAAAGGCTGACAATATCAAATGTTGATGAGTATATGGAGAAACTGGAACCTTCAAATAATACTGGTGGGAATGTAAAATGGAACAACCACAGTTTAGCCGTTTCTAAAAAGTTAGAGATACACTTGACCCAGCAATTCCACTCCTGCATATCTATTCAAGAGAAATGAAAATATGTACACATGAAGACTGTCATAGGCTGGCCTTGGCCCATCAGTAACCAGTGTTGTGGCTGGACTGGCCCTTGTGGTTCTTATCATGGTTGTAAGACATCCTCAGCAGGAACCATCAGAAAACTCTTAGAGTGGGCGCCTGGGTGGCTCAGTGGGTTAAGCCTCTGCCTTTGGCTCAGATCACGATCCCAGGGTTCTGGGATCGAGTCCCGCATCGGGCTCTCTGTTCAGCGGGGAGCCTGCTTCCTCCTCTCTTTCTCTCTCTGGCTGCTTGTGATCTCTCTCTGTCAAATAAATAAATAAATTCTTTATAAAAAAAAAAAAGAAAGAAAACTCTTAGAGACAAGGTTTATTACTTACAAGTCCTGGAAATTATGTAGCATACCTGGGACCACACAGCAAGGTCACCAGTAGAGAGAATGTATGGGCCTGGGATGCTGCTTCTATTGGGGTTGAGGGTGGGGGCCTAGGGTCTCTTGGTCTCACTCTTTATTGGTTAATTTAAAACATAAGAGCAGGAATTTGAAGCTTGGGAATACAAAAGCAAACAAACAAGGGGCCCAAATGGTAATTTATGGAAACCAACCAAGAAGTCTGGTGGGCATGAGATGGGGTGGGGAGGTGGGGGTTGAAGATAGCAGTGGCCTGGTTCTTTTTTTTTTTTTTTTAAGATTATATTTATTTATTTGACAGACAGAGATCACAAGTAGGCAGAGAGGCAGGCAGAGAAAGAGGGGGGAAGTAGGCTCCCTGCTGAGCAGAGAGCCTGATGCGGGGCTTGAGCCCAGGACCTGAGATCATGAACTGAGCCAAAGGCAGAGGTTTTAACCCACTGAGCCACCCAGGCACCCAGTGGCCTGGTTCTTTATCAAGTGGTGTGGCTGGCAGTGTGGTTATTCAAGAGGGCTATCTTTTCTTGGAAACTTCATGTAACACTTTTTCTATTTTCAGGGACTGCAGACAGAGTGGCATTGTAACAAAGGTGTTTCAGGTGGGCTGCGAACCAGCGAATACAGTTTCTTCAGAAAACCATTTTGGAAATGTCCTCAAAGATTCTTCCAAGCAAGCAAGTAGATGTAACACTTTCAGATGGTCACCACATTCTTAGTTCCTTCTTTGTCAGTGATTCCATCTTCTCTTTCATTTTGTTGCCTGTGCTCATGGGTTCTTAAAATTGTGGTCAGTAGTCACCACTATGAAGTGATTTTCCTCTTGTCAGTCAGTCCATCCTGCACGTGTTCTGTCCTGCACATTAAATTCCTCCCCAGCATTATGGCCCATGCTCCATTGTCTTCAGTGAGCCCTGCTTACCTATTGAAGAAAGTGATTGGTTTCTGTCTTCAGTCATCCTTTCTCATTGTGTGACTCCCCTGTATATTCCTCCAGCTAAACTACATTGTGTGTGCTGTGTTCTGTCACTGCTCCCCTAGCATCTGGACCTTCTCTTTTATAGTGCTTTGAATATGTGATTACTTTGCTCATCGTTTACCTTCCCCATGAAGAGTAAGTTCCAAGGTGGCAGAGAACACACCTGCCATGCTCATTGCCTTGCACAGAGGAGAGCTGGAGAGGGCAGTGAATGTATATTTGTTGAACAGATACATCAGACTAGTAGAAACCCTGTGTGACCATAGCTGTTGATTATGCTGAAATCTTCAACCCTGAAAAGTTCAAAACCTTTTCTCCGGAGGAGAATCCAGACTTACCTACAAGGGTGTTTCAAACTTCAGTCCCTGGGCTTTGGGCACCAGTGAGGTAGATGCAAGGGCCAGAGGGTGGGCTAGCTCATGGTAAAGCAATCAACCAAAAAGTCTCAGTCATGGAGGTCTTGATGGGGATGACCAGAAGTTTGGGAGGGGATCCCTTCAGTTCCAGAATGGACCAGAGCCCAGAGGGGTGGCTATAGGACCAGAGCAGTGGGTGCAGGCCTAATGTGGGGCTCAAGTATGATGGGGGCAGGGATCTACCATGGGCAGGATTATCCAGTAGAAGCAGAGCTTATTTGCCTCAGTAGATGCTCAGGCTTGAATCAGGCATAAGGGACTGAGTCCAGGGGGAAGAAAGTCCATGGAGAAGAATGTAAGTACTGTGCATTGGGCAGGTAGTGTAGTTAAGTTCCATTTTGGCCTGACCCCCACTCTTTATTTGCCTCCTGGATCTGGTAGTCCCTTTGTTATTCCCCAGATTTCAATGATTGTAACATCCTGCCTTCATGTCCTGCTGCTGGCCTTGGCTGCTTAAATGGTGGAGCCTAATAGCCAGACATGCTGCCAGCCAACTGGCCCGGATACAAAGCCATGGGTTTCCAGAGTAAGATGAAACAAAGGTCATTTTGCAAAAACTACTATAAACACTTTCGAGTAAGAAGGGCATGCTATGATGTTGTCTCTACCTGGGAACTTTTCATTTTCACATTGCAAATGGGTGTAATCAAGTGATTGACATGCAACATATGTACATGACATCCAACATGTAATCAAGTGATTGACATAGGATTGTCATCCCTAGGAATTGAAAAATGGATTTGTTGAATCAAAACTGTGGAAGAAATACAAGAATGCTGAAAATAAACAGGATTGGAATCTTAACCTTAGAAAGTCTGCAGGTATGACATGGAAGGACGAAGATAAGGGTTAATATTCTAAACCACCATACGGGTTCATTGCTCATGTTCTTGACTGTAGAAGGGTTGGAATAAGAAGTACTGGAATAGAAAAGTAAGATAATCTTAGTGCTGTCCTTGCTAACAGCTTAAGACCAAGAGGGATCTCACAGAGTCCAACAAGTGAGATTTGTTGACTTGTTGCAATGAGGGAGACCACACGGCAGAAGTATGGGGCATCACACCAAACAAAGAAAAAGACAAGGTTATCGGCCTTGGGGGACAGATGGAGTCTGGATAAAATTGAAGTGAGAGCCAAGTTTTGACAGGCTCAAAGCATGTGAACTGGCACCATCAGATATGGATTGCAAAGGGAACCAGGGCTTTGTTCACTTTGGAAACTACAAAAATAAATGTAGAATGTTGTGTTCAGAGACAATTCTCTGATGCTCTGCACCAAGGTTGGAAATCGAGGCTGCTGCTCTGTGTCAGAGTGACTTATGTCCTCCAGGCAAGAGTTGGATGGTTCATTCTTTCTGATAAGATTTTAACCAGCAAGATTTCTGATAATCTCTGGTTTTAGAGAACAAGGTTTCTTAGCAAGTAAGAAACAACAACCACTCAAAGAAGGGGGAGAGGGGCTGTTATGACATTTTACAGCTCCAGTGTGTCCTTGGGAGAAAGAAGGTTTCTTGCTCACCCTGCCATTGGATTTATCTATTTTCTCAGCCTGATGTGGCGTGTTGTAGAATGTAGCAGGGCAGATTTTTCTTTTCTCAGTCTGGGCTAATTTTTTTCTTTCCTGGTGCTAGTTCACGGAGTGGCGGCTTCTTTATATAATTCCTCCATCTAGTTAAAGATATGATGATGGTGGTCCCTCAAAAGGTTTCCACCTATGAAGACGTATTTGTATGCTTACATATATAATTACAGATATTCACAGAATTTTTTTTTTAAATAATTGTAGATCTTGAAGTAGGGGAAAGAACTGACTCTAAAACATGGAAGGATCTTCGTTTCTCAGAGAGTCCACTGGAAATCCCACCTCACCATGAAGAATCAGGTTCTAGACCACCCACCCGCCAGTCTCAGGTAACTTCTAAAGAAAATCTTCATGGTACTAAATACCTCCTATATTTTTAATCTTCCCGTGAAATCCTTTTAAGGCAATGTCCCCTAGCCTTTTCACCATGTGCCAGGCACTGTTTCAGTGTTGGGAATATTGTGTTGGACAAGAAAGTCCCTGTACTCTGGAGCTTACATTTTATGCAGGGTGGGGGCATAAAGATAATAAACATGGAAGTCATCAACCAAAAATTTTAAAATAGTAGGAATGACTGAGTGGCTTAGCTGCTGAAGTATCTGCCTTTGGCTCAGGTCATCCTAGGGTCCTGGGATTGAGTGCCACATCAGGCTCCCTGCTCAGCAGGAAACCTGCTCCTCCTTCTCCCTCTACCCCTCCCCCCAGCTCGTGCACAATCTCTCTCTCTCTCTCTCTCTCTCTCAAATAAATAAATAAATAAATAAATAAATAAATCCTTTAAAAAATGAATAAAATTCACCCACAAGTGATTCTAATGGACAGGCATGGTTGAGAATCACAGATACTAGGATCTTAAAGATTTTTTATTTATTTATTTGACAGAGATCACAAGTAGGCAGAGAGGCAGGCAGAGAGAGAGAGAGAGAGGAGGAAGCAGGCTCCCTGCTGAGCAGAGAGCCCGATGCAGGACTCAATCCCAGGACCCTGAGATCATGACCTGAGCCAAAGGCAGCGGCTTTACCCACTGAGCCACCCAGGTGCCCCAGATACTAGGATCTTGAGGCCTATAGCAAGGAGTTTGAATTTTCTTCCCATTGTAAAGAAAATCTATTTGGAAGGTAAGACAAGATATCATTTGCATTTTTAAAAGTTTTAAAAATTTTTTTTTCATTTGCATCAAAAATATGGAGATTAAGCTGTAGAGAAGTAAGAGGGGAGTAACATTTAGAAGGTTTTTACTCTAGGGGAGAGATGATAGTAGCTTGGACCAAGGTTGTAGAAGCGGTGGTGGTAGGAGGCATGGGAATCCAGACATGTTTTGGAGGAAGAGATACCATGTTTGGCTGAAGGATCAGATGAATGGGATAAGGGCCAGGGAGGAGCCAAAGTTGACTCTGGTTTCTGGCCTGGGTATTTAGAGATGGTGGTGGTATTAACTGAGATGGGGAAGATCAGGGAGGAGCAGGTATGAAAAGACTCATTACACATCCAGATGGAGGTCTTAAGTAGACCATTGGATGTGCAAGTTCAAACTCAGGGAAGAGGTCAGGGCCACAGACACATATTTAGAAATATTCAATAAAATTATGGTGTTTGAAGCTTGGGTCTGAATGAGATTACTTGCTGAGAGTGTACAGAAGATGAAGGGCAGAGGGCACAAGACAAAATCCTTGACTTAGGGGTTGAGCAGAGAAGGAAGAGCCTGAGAAGGAGGAATAAAGCCAAAGAGGGGAAAAAAAGTGGTGCCATAGAAGCCAAAAGAAGAAAGAGTTTCAAGGAGAAGTGGACATCTATGTCAAATGTAACCAAGGATTCAAATTAGACAAGGATTGGGACTTGCCCATTGGATTTGATAAGATGGAGGTGTTTTATAACCTAAATAAAAGCCCTGTCAATAATTTAATTACTGTATAATACAAAGATTCTCTCATACTAGTTGCCTAAACTATTCTAGCACTCTGGTTCTTCAGTTTTTATAAAATTCAGTTTAGACTTAGGCATGTAAGGGCAAACCAGGAGCCCTTGCTTTCTTCCTTTAATTCTGAGTCCTAAGTAGAGTGTACCTGGAATCACACTGTCTATCCAGCCACAGCTGCTGCTTCTTTGCCTATGATCCCAAGGCTGCTCATACTTAGCATCAAGTATAAAAAAAGCATGACTCCCAACCCTGGTTGCCCAGAATCACCTGGGGGAACTTTAAATATATATGCCCTCCCAGCTACACCTTCCTGCAATCCTTTTAGATCATCTGATCCCATAAGCCTGGGATGGAGTCCTGAAAGATTTTGGTGATCACCTCAGTCTGAGTATCCTTGGCCTAGAAGACCAGCTATCCTCCCAAAGTCCAATCCTTTTCTTCATTTCCAGTCCCTAGTGCCGTATTGTATCTCAGTGGAACCTTTTGGGTTCTTTTTTTTTTTTTTTTTTTTTAAAGATTTTATTTATTTATTTGTCATAGAGAGAGAAGCGAGAGAAAGCATAGGCAGACAGAGTGGCAGGCAGAGGCAGAGGGAGAAGCAGGCTCCCCACCAAGCAAGGAGCCCGATGTGGGACTCGATCCCAGGACGCTGGGATCATGACCTGAGCCGAAGGCAGCCGCTTAACCAACTGAGCCACCCAGGCGTTCCAACCTCTTGGGTTCTTCTGTCAGCCCACTGACTATACTTCCTGGCGAGTCACAAAGCCCAGACCAGAGGACCACAGATCTAGTAAGGCCTTCCTGGAAATCTCAGTAAACAAAAGGATACACGTCCCTGCAATAGAAGATTGCCCATCTTAGTCTCCTGAAAGAATGATTCCCTGGTTACCAAATGGACTAATGAGCACTCAACTCCTGTGAGCAGTGCTCAGCAGTGCAGCCAGTGTAGTATATAAGAATACTGGGTTTTGTTTTTTTTTTTTAAAGATTTTATTTATTTATTTGACAGAGAGAGATCACAAGTAGGCAGAGAGGCAGGCAGGGAGAGAGGAGGAAGCAGGCTCCCCGCTGAGCAGAGAGCCCGATGTGGGACTCGATCCCAGGACCCTGAGATCATGACCTGAGCCGAAGGCAGCGGCTTAACCCACTGAGCCACCCAGGCGCCCAGAATACTGGTTTTGAGATAGAAAAATACCATTTTGAAGAACGAATGGTATATGACAAAATGCAGTCATAACTTTTCAGAAAACATTCTCATATGACCATAATAATCTGTAATGTGTCCAGAAAGAGTGATTTTCTTTGTGTATGAATATTTGGATTACCTTGCCCACCTACTCATTTATGAGTTGTTTAAGATAAAATGAGACAATATGTAAATATTCTAAGATTTAGAATCCACCAAAACTAGGAACATGGGGACACATTTGG
This sequence comes from Mustela putorius furo, assembly GCF_011764305.1. Lineage (NCBI taxonomy): Eukaryota > Metazoa > Chordata > Mammalia > Carnivora > Mustelidae > Mustela > Mustela putorius. The sequence goes on along the minus strand of NW_025421329.1, from coordinate 4,978,087 downwards.
GGAATTTGACTAGAAGTCAGAAGTCCAAGGGGGCCAGAAAAGGACTGCAGAACATTTATCTTCCACTCTTTTCATTCCTCTTGGTAAGAGATTCTTATCAATATTCCAGCTGAATCCCATCTGAAGTATATGTCAACAAACATCAGAATTAATGATACTGGGTATTACAACATTTCAACAATACCACCAGGGAGACAAGATGTCTCTGAACTAAGTGTCTGACCTTAGGCACCGTTAGGGGCTATGCAGCAGAGTAAATGTAAAACCTAGGTTGAACATAAATGACAGCTGACATAGGGCTTTAGTTTCAGGGCATAAGAGCTGGGGGTTCTCTGGCAATGTGGAATACCTGAGTCAGCTGAATGGGTTAGTTATCTCTACTAAGCTCCAGTCAACTATTGACAAGAAGGCCTACAGGCTTAGTGTTGCCACATCTCATGATTTTGCAAGAAAATCCAGAAACCTGCATGTTTATGTGCTATGATCTAATTTTAAATGTTAACAATTAAATCAGATTTTGAAATGCTGTGTGGACCAATATATATGGACCAAACAAAACTCAGTGGTGGTCCAGATTTGGTCAAGTAGACCACCACTTTGCAACAACTGGTCTGTGCCATGATGTATCTGACACAAAAGCATCTCAGAACCTCTGACTGCTCCCCATTGCCTGAAGCATAAATTCTGGAGTCCTAAGCTCAGCCCACAGGTATTATAGTGGACAGGAACCCTTTCAGGGTCAGAGAGGCCTGAGTACATAAGATAGTTCACATATTGTTAACATGACTTCAAGCAAGTGACTCAAACTTTCTGAGCCTCAACATTTTCATCTCAGAAATGAGGATGATGATGATTATTATTATTTTTAGTTTCAGAGGCAGAGTTTAGTGATTCGTAAGTTGGATATTACATTCCTCATTACATCACATGCCCTTCTTAGTGCCCATCACCCGGTTACCCCATGTCCCTACCCACCTCCGTCCAAGAACAAATATTGTGAAAATGTCTGGGCTACCCAAAACAGTCTATTCATTTAATGCAATTCCTATCAAAATACCATCAATATTTTTCAAAGAGTTTTAACAAATAATCCTAAAATTTGTCTGGAATCAGAAAAGACTCCAAATAGCCAAAAGAATGTTGAAAAAGAAAACCAAAGCTGATAGCATCATAATTCTGGACTCTAAGGTCTATTACAAAGCTGTCATCATGAAGACAATATGCTACTGGCACAAAACCAGACACATAGATCAATGGAACAGAATAGAGAGCCCAGAAATAGACCTTCAACTCTTTGGTCAACTAAGCTTCGACAAAGCAGGAAAGAATGTCCCCTGGAAAAAAGACAGTATCTTCAACAAATGGTGTTGGGAAAATTGAACAGCCACATGCAGAAGAATGAAACTGGACCATTTCCTTACACCTTATACAAAGATAAACTCAAAATGGATTAAAGACCTCAGATTAAATCTGAGGAACACTTGAGTCACTCAGTCAGTTAAGCATTTGCCTTCGGCTCAGGTGATGATCCTGGGATCAAGTCTCACATCAGCCTCCGTGCTCAGTGGGGAGGCTGCTGCTTTCTGCCTGCTGCTCCCCCTGTTTGTGCTCTCTCTCTTTGTCAAATAAATAAATAAATAAACTTTAAAATAAAAAAATAAGAAGACTTAACTCTGGGAAAGGAATCCTTGAAAATCCTAAAGGAGAACATAGGCAGCAATGTCTTTGACCTTGGCCGCAGCAACTTCTTGCTAGACATGTCTTCAAAGGCAAGGGAGATAAAAATGGGGATTATATGTGCCTCTTGGTGTGAGGCACTGAGATGGTCACTATATCATTTCTCTCATATTTGTGCCAAAATGCATACGTGAATCCAATCATGACGAAACATCAGACAAAGCCAAATTGAAGGAGATTCTACAAGTTAAATGACACGTTACTCTTCAAACATGTCAAGATCATGAAAGATGCAAATAGACTGAGGAACAATTTCAGATTAAAGGAGACAAAAGAGACTTGAAAACTAAAGTACAGCGTGACACTGGACTGGATCCTAGACCAAGAAAAAAAATATATAGTGTGAAGGACATCATTGGTGCGAACAATGACATTTGAAAAAATAACTGGGGATTAGATAATCGTATGGTGTGGCCATTAAATTTTCTGGTTTTGATAATTGCATTGTTGTGTAAGAGGACATCATAGTTCTTAGGATGTGCACACTGAAGTATGTAGGGGCAGAAGGGCAAAGTAACTGCTGTTCATTCTCAAATGATTCGGGGACACACATACACAGAGAAAGAGAAAGAGAAGGAAGGTGCACCGGGCAAAATGTTAACCTGAAAAACTGGTCAAGCTGGGTATCCAGCAGTTATTTGTATTCTTCTTGCAACTTTTCTGTTAAGTTCAAAATTATATCAAAAGAAACTATTACAAAAAATTATTTTTTAAAAGATTTTATTCATTTATTTGACAGAGAGAGACACAGCAAGAGGGAGAGGAAGAAGCAGGCCTCCTGCTGAGCAGGGAGCCCAACAGAGGGTTCACTCCCAGGACCCTGGGATCATGACCCGAGCCAAAGACAGACTCGTAATGACTGAGCCACCCAGGTGCCCCAGAAAAAATTTTTAAATGAGGATAATATTACCCACCTCATAAGAGCACTGTGAAATGTTGAGCTAATGACTACATAATACCATTTTAGCAGGTGTCAGACCCTTCCTAAATGATAGCTCCTCCCCTCTGTGTTCCTTCTCCAGCTACTCAGACGTCTAAATCATGTCACATCCCTGAGCCCCAGGATAAGCTAAGCACTGCCCTATCACTATGCCTTTGCAAATGGGTTTCCTCTGCTTCTTATTCCCATTGTCCTGTGTCCATTTGACAATCTTTTTTTATTCTCCCAGACCAAGCTCAGGTGTTAGCACCCTGGGAAGCCTTTCTCCCCTGAAGCAAGTGAATGTGATTATTTGGTCCTCTAGAGTCCCATGGGACTCAATACAAATGCATTACGACACTGAACCCACAGTGTTTCAGTATTTTGTGTGTACACCAGTTCAGCTCCTAAAGGTAGGGACCATGTAATATCTATCTTTGTCCCCTCCCTGTGTTAAGCATAGTGCCTGGTACAAAGAATGCTCAAAAATATATCAAAATGAGTTAAATGTTTTCTCTGCATAGGTTCTTTTAGGTGAATTTTTGAATTGTTTCCCAGGGATGTAATCTTTGAGAAAAATGGAGGGCAGCTTAGGTTTTTAAATTCTAAACTCTGGGCTGTCTGATGATAGATTTGGATCTCTTCTTGTAAACTCTTGTTTCTAATGAAATATACATGTCTAATTATAATAACACCTTAATTTTTTTTAAATGTTGGGTCCTGGGGTAATCGTTAACTTCTGACTCTCCCATCATGGTTCTTAAAAGATGAGTGCTGGATGTGATAAGACAACACATTAAAAAAAAATTTAATGCAATTTTACTGTCCCAGAGCTTTTACCGTGATTTTATACGTATCCTTTATTGTAGTTCCCTAGTTTTGCTCACATAACTGGCCAGAAGAGTTTGACAAGCACAGAGATCATGAGAATTCAAAGAGAGACAGACTTTCTCAAGTAAGTATCACATTTTCTTTACTATTTCTTCAATTCTACTGAGGCATTGTCAAGAAAATTTAAGGATGAAGCATAAGAATGGTGTTTGCTCACCCAACTGTCTTTCATTAAATTTTTACAAATTTTAAAAGTATACAATAAAACTGCACTTATTTAAAAAGTATAATTGACCCTTATGTATATCAGATCATTAGGTACAATGGCCAAGACATGGAAGCAACCGAGGAGTTCATCAATAGGCTAATGAATAGGGAAGATGAGGTATATTTATACAGTGGAATATTACATAGCTATAAAAAGGATAAGACCATGCCATTTGTGACAACATAGATGGACCTAGGGGATATCATATTGAGTGAAATAAATCATACTGAGAAAGACAAATACCATATGATTTCACTCATATGTGGAATCTAAAAAACAAGACAAATGAATAAACAAACAGAAGAACCAGACTTATAAATACAAAGAACAAACTAATGCTTGCTGGAGGGGAAGGGGTCGGAGGGATGGGCACAATGGGGAAGACGAGTGGGAGAAATAGACTTCCAGTTAGTGAATGAATAAGTTATAGGAATAAAAGCATAGGGAATATAGTGAGTGGTAATAACATTGTATGGTGATAGACGGTAGCTATAGTTGGGGTGAGCATAGCATATAAAGAAATCTAACCACTTAAAAAAAAAAAAGAAGAAGAAGAAAAGAAAGAAATCTAACCACTATGTTACATAACATTGTGTATCAACCCTACTCAAGTAAAAAAAAAATTTAATTCATTTTGCAAAAAAAAGTGCAACTGACATGCATATAACCTTGAAACTATCACCATAATCAAGAAAATTAACAAGTCCATCACCTTCAAAAGTTTCTTGTACTGTACCCTTTTGGAATCCCTCTGTATCCCAAGGCAACTATTGATCTACTTCTATTTAAAAAGTACTTCCTAAACCCAAGACAGATCCCACCACAAGATTTTCCACTATGTTTTCTTCTAGAAATTTTATCTCTTATGATCCATATTTAATTATGGTGTGAGGTTATTCCAGTACCGCTGGCTGAAAAGATTGTCCTTTCCTTATTGATTACTTTTGGAATTTTGTGGCTCTGTTTCTGGACTCTGTATTCTGATCCACTGATGTTTGTCTATATTTACTACCACATTTCTTGATTACCATACCCTTATAATAAGTCTTGAAACTAAGTGTTATAAATTCTGCAACTTTGTTCTTCTTTTATAAAAATAGTTTGGCTTTTCTCGGTAATTTGCATTTTTTAAAAAAGATTTTATTTACCCATTTGTCAAAGAGAGAGAGAGAGCTTAAGCAGGGGGAGGGGCAGAGGGAGAAGCAGACTCCCTGCTGAGCAAGGAGCCCGATGCAGGACTGGATCATAGGACCATGGAATCATGACCTGAGCCAAAGGCAGCCACCTAGCTCACCGAGCCATCCAGTCATCCTGATACTTTGCATTTTCAAACAAGTTTTAAAATCAAGTTCTCAACATCTACAAAATGTCTGCTAGAGTTTTGATTTGGATTGCATTTAGGTCTTCCTTAATTTCTTTCAGCAGTGTTGTGTAGTTTTCAATGCTCAGGTTTTACATATCCTTTGTCAAATTGATTCCTAAGTATTTGATAATTTTTTGATGCTGTCATAAATGTTATTGCTTTTAAAATCTAAATTTCTGATTTTTCATTGCTGGGATATTAAATGGATTTTTGTGTAGTGTTCTTATATCCTGGAATCTTACTCAACTCACTTATTCTTTTAGCTTTTTGGTAGAGTCCATAGAATTATCTACATAGATGGTCAGGACACCTGTGAATATTTTCTAAATTTTTTTAAAAGTTTATTTATTTATTTATTTTTAAAGATTTTATTTGTTTATTTGACAGACAGAGATTACAAGTAGACAGAGAGGCAGGCAGAGAGAGAGAGAGGAGGAAGCAGGCTCCCTGCTGAGCAGAGAGCCCAATGCGGGACTCGATCCCAGGACCCTGGGATCATGACCTGAGCCGAAGGCAGCGGCTTAACCCACTGAGCCACCCAGGCGCCCTAAAGTTTATTTATTTAATCTCTACACCCAGCATGGGGCTCAATCTCATGACCTTGAGATCGAGAGTCACATGCTCTTCTGACTGTGGCAGCCAGGCACCCCTCACCTGCAAATACAGGCAATTATTTTATTTCTTCATTTTCTGTGTGGGTCCTTCCTTCCAGCATAAACTGATTTATTTAAAAGTTTTTTTTTTTTTAAAGATTTTATTTATTTATTTGTCAGAGAGAAAGCGAGCGAGATCGAGCACAGGCAGACAGAGTGGAAGGCAGAGTCAGAGGGAGAAGCAGGCTCCCCGCGGAGCAAGGAGCCCGATGCGGGACTCGATCCCAGGACGCCGGGATCATGACCCGAGCCGAAGGCAGCTGCTTAACCAACTGAGCCACCCAGGCGTCCCTTATTTAAAAGTTTTAAAACGCGTGATAAACTAGAAATTATCCTTAGAATTAGCAATTTAGCTTTGTTAAAGACGAGGTAGGATTAGAGGGTAAGAAATGGTATTGGGTGGGGGTTCACCTGCCTTAGTCACAGTGCAATCAATTACATATTAATTCAGCTGTTACATCCTGGGGGATAGAAGCTGGGGAATCGGTTATTTATCTACGGGGAGCTCTACACAAATTAGAGACTTCCAGACCTCCCCAGTGCCATCCTTCTCTACTCCTCAGGACCCTAAAGCCACCTAGATGGCAACATTCTCTATGCATATATTCTTCCCTCCCTAAGGAACTCTGCAAGCCGAAACTGTCTGCCCTCTGCAGCTGGAACATATATGCACATACCTTTTCTTTCTTTCTTTCTTTTTTTCTTGACTTGTTGTCTTGGCCAGAACTTCCAGTAAATTTAGAATAGAAGTGATGAGAGTGGACATTCTTGCCTTATTCCTGAACATAGGGAGACAACATTCCATTTTTTATCATTAAATATGATACTGGCTAGAGATTCCTTTGTTGACCTTTCAGATTGAGGAAACTTTTTATTACTAGCTTGCTGAGAGTTTCTTTTTAAAAAAAGATTTTATTTATCTATCTGAAATAGAAAGAGAGAGAGAGAGTGAGAGGGAAAAGCTGAGCTGGGGAAAGGGCAGAGAAAGAGGGAGAAGCAGACTCCCTGCTGAGCATGAAGCCTGATTCGGGGCTTGATCCCAGAATGCTGGGATCATGACCTGAGCCAGAGGCAGATGCTTAACTGACTGAGCCACCCAGGCACCCCTGATTTTCAAGTTAAAAAAAAATATATATTTTATTTATTTATTTGATGGGGGTGGGCAGGGAACACACAAGTAGGCAGAGCAGCAGGCAGAGGGAGAGGGAGAAGCAAGCTCCCCACTGAGCAGAGAGCCCAATGCAGGGCTCAATCCTAGGACCCTGAGATCATGACCTGAGTTGAAGGCAGATGCTTAACCACCTGAGCCACCCAGGTGCCCCTGATTTTTAAGTTTTAAATCACCCATGCATTTCTGAGATAAGTCTCACTTGAAATATTATTTATTTTATGTCATATTTAATTTCATTTGCTAAAATATAAATAACTTTTGTGTATGTGTGCATGAAGGATATTGTCTGTAATTTTCACACCTTACAGTGAAGATCTTTGTCTGATTTTAGTATTAGGATGATACTAAATGAGTTGGGAGGTATTCTCTTTCCTTTCATTTTCTGAGTTTGTATAGAATTGGTATTATTTTTTCATAGGTGTTTGGTAGGGTATACTAGTAAAGGCACTGGGGCCCAGAGTTTTAAGGAAGATTTTAAACTACATATTAAATTTGTTTAATAGGGGCACCTGGGTGGCTCAGTGGGTTAAAGCCTCTGCCTTCGGCTCAGGTCATGAGCCCGGGGTCCTGGGATCGAGTCCCACATTGGGCTCTCTGTTCCACGGGAAGCCTGCTTCCTTATCTCTCTCTCTGCCTGCCTCTCTGCCTGCTTGTGATCTCTGTCTGTCAAATAAATAAATAAAAATCTTTTAAAAAATAAATAAATAAAATTTGTTTAATAAATATAAATCTTTTTAGGTTTATCTATTTCTTTTTTTAGTGAAACTTTGGTTTCCTTTTTTTTTTTTTAAGATTTATTTATTTGTTAGAGAGAAAAGGAGCAGGGGGCAGAGGGAGAGAGAATCTGAAGCAGACTGTACACTGAGTGTGGAGCTGGACACAGGGCTCGATCTCCTGACCCTGAGATCAGCACCTGAGCTGAAACCACGAGCCATTTGCTCAACCAACTGCACCATCCAAACACCCCTCCTCTTCTTTTTCTAATTTCTTTAATGTGGAAGATGAAGTCATTTATTTGAAGCCTTTCTTCTTTCAAATATAGACATTTAGAACTCTGCATTTCCCCCTGAGTACTGTGTTAGCCCCAAATGTTGGTATGTTGTCTTTTCATTTCATTTCATTTTTACTTTAAAAATTTTTTTTAAGTAGACTCCATGCCCAGTGTAGGGCTTGAACTCATGACCCTGAGATCAAGAGCCACACACTCTACTGACTGAGCTAGGTGCCCCTGTTGTGTTTTCATTTTAATTCAGTGTAAACTCTAACTGTCCTTGTTTCTTTTTTGACCCATGGGTTATTTTGAAAGTATTTTATTAAATTTCTAAATATTGGGGGATTTTCTTTATATCCTCTGATCTTTATTTCAAATTTAATTCCTTTTTTGATCAGAGAACATATATGATTTGATTGGCGAGTGTTCATGTATATTTGAAAAGAATGTGCATTTTGCTAGGGTGAGTATTCTGTAAATGTCAATGAGGTTAAGTTGGTTGATAGTATTGTTTAACTCTGTAACTTAATGAGTGATTGAGAAATCTATGTGACTATAATTATGAATTTGTCTACTTATCCTTGCTTTCTACAGATTTTGCTTCATGTACTTTTAAGTTCTATTATCATGTATAAACCTTGTGGATTCTTATGTCCTATTGCTGAGTTGACCCCTTCTTTAACCTTGGTGATACCCTTTGTTTAGAAATCTATTTTGTCTGAAAAAAAAAATCTATTTTGTTTTGATATTAACATAGCTACTCCTGCTTTCTTCCAGTTAGTATTTGCATGGTCTAACTGTTTTCATTTTTTTACGTTTAACCTATTTGTTTTTCTTTAATTTTTTTAAATTTATTTGTTAGAGAGAGAGAGAGAGCGAGTGTGAGCGCACAGGCAGACAGAGTAGTAGGCAGAGGAAGAGGGAGAAGCAGGCTCCTTGTCAAGCAAGGAGCCCGAAGCGGTACTCCCTCCCAGGACGCTGGGATCATGACCTGAGCCGAAGGCAGCTGCTTAACCAACTGAGCCACCCAGGCGTCCCTCTTTAAGTTTGTTTTTGTTTTTGTTTTAAACAGCATCTAGTTGCTTTAAAAACATTTTAATTGGGGGTGTTAAGAGATATATTCTGATGATTGATATGTTTGAATTTAAATCAACCATCATGCTTTTTGTTTTCTATTCATCTTATCTGTTCTTTGTTGCCTTTTCTTTTTTTCTGCCATCTGTTGGATTAATTGGGTACGTTTCATGATTCCATTTTATTTTATATGCTTTGTTAGCTTATTAGCTGTAACTTTGTTTTTGGTGGTTGCTTCAGGGTTTCTAAAACATATTTGACTCATCATAGCCTATCCTCAAATAGGATTATGCCACCTTGTATAAAGCACAAGAACCTTATATCCTATACTTCTAGGAGCTCAGTAACAGTAGCCTTAGTGCCATTGTGGTCACTCATTTCACATCTACAAATACTATGAACCCCATAATACATTATTATATTTAAACATATTATACATATACATTATTACATTATTACTTTTATTTGATATAATAATTATTTTTGAGGCCCTTTATACTTTTATTGTGGTAAATAAATAAAATCTACCATTTTAACAATTTTTAAGTGTACAGTTCTCTAGCATTAAGTACATCCACAGTGTTGTGCAACCATCACCAGCCATCCATTTCCAGAATTTTTTTGTCATTCCAAATGGAACTCAGTTCCCATTAAACAACAACTCCTTTACCTAATCCTTGCAGCCCTTGGTGACCTCTGTTCTCCTTTCTGTTTGTATGAATTTGCCTGTTCTAGTTTCTTTATATAGTAGAATCAGACAGTATTTGTCCTTTTGTGTTTGACTTATTTCACTTAGCATAACATTTTCAAAGTTCCCATGTTGTAGTATGTATCAGAATCTCATTCCATATTAAAGATGAAAAATATTCCATTATGTATACACCACCATTTGTTTCTCTGCTCGTCTGGTGATGGACACTTGAGTTGTTACCATATTTAACTATTGTAAATAACGCTGCTGTGAACACTGGTGTCCAAGTATCTGAGACCCTGATTTCAGTTCTTTGGAGTATTTACCTAGGACTGGAATTTTGATTTTATGGTAATTCTTGTCCAACACTTTGAGGAACTGCCAAACTGTTTCCCACAACAGCTGCCTCATTTTATCTTCCACCAGAAATGCACAAGGGAGTCACTTTCTCCACCAATACTTACTATTTTCTGTTTTTCTAATAGTCATCCTAATAGATATAAATGGATTTTCATTGGGGTTTTTGCTTTGCATTCCTAATGACAAGTGATCTTGAGAATGTTTTTCACATGTTTCTTGGCCATTTGTATATCTTCTTTGGTCAAGGAGTGGTTTTCCAGCATGCCAGGCAAGACCTGTCACTTAGGCTGAGCTCAGAGGTCAGGTGGGAAGTCAGAAAATTGCACTTAATGTAGACTTTGCTGGAATTCTCGAGGCTCACTGTCACACATGCCAAATCCAATGTGATAGGATGACTCAGAAGTGGGATCAAGGCTGCTGATAAACTTCTGCCACAGTCAGGAAGTAAGGTAAGCCAGACCAAGTGAAGGGTACCAGTGGGTCCAGGTGGAAGGCCACTTTGTAATAGAATGACCGGAGAAGCATCCCCTGTCTTGACCTTGTTCCGTAGACTTTGAGAGTGATCTGCTCTTTGTTTTTGTTTTCTTTTTTTTTTTTTAATAATTTATTTATTTGACAGAGATCACAGGTAGGCAGAGAGAGAGAGAGCGCGCAGGGGAAGCAGGCTCCCGGTGGAGCAGAGAGCCTAATGCGGGGCTTGATCCCAGGATCCTGGGATCATGACTTGAGCCAAAGCAGACGCCTTAACCCACTGAGCCACCCAGGCACTCCTGTTTTTGTTTTTCTAAAATGTTTGAACACTTGGAGATTTTCGTCTAACTTCTTAATGTGAACCCATCAGAACATGGCCAATGAGGAACCTATTTTATTACAGATGTGCCCACTGCCTGGCCCCCCGCCCATCTGACCCCTTTGCTCGCTTCTGTCAAGAATGTGGCTCTCCTGTCCCACCCATATTTGGCTGTCGTCTCCCACCCCCAGAAGGAGCTCAGGTGAGCAGCAGAATCTTCAAAAACTTCTTTCATTGGTTTATCTGATTTTTAGTAGCCACAGTAGCATAGTACCTGGCATTCATGATCCCCAAAGACAAATACTTGTTGAAAAAATTACTGGCAGATTAATCTTATTGTCCAGTCTCTTACTTTAGAATGGAAAACCTTGTTTGTGATGCCATTTCTTTCAGTGGCCTTAAAAAAGCACAGGCTGAAAAGGATACTGAAATTTTACTGTTTCAGTGATATGTGCATGGATAAATATTTATGTCCTACTTGCATGATATTCAGTTTATTTATTTATTTTTTATTTTTTTTTTAAGATTTTATTCATTTATTTGACAGACAGAAATCACAAGTAGGCGGAGAGGCAGGCAGAGAGAGAGAGGAGGAAGCAGGCTCCCCGATGAGCAGAGAGCCCGATGCGGGGCTTGATCCCAGAACCCTGGGATCATGACCTGAGCCGAAGGCAGAGGCTTTAACCCACTGAGCCACCCAGGCGCCCCTGATATTCAGTTTATAACCTGTGTACCGTAATATTTCTTTTCTAGAAATAAATGGAGAGAAGTACTAATTACAAGTCTTTGTATCCTTAAGATACATCATTCTGTCCAAAGATGCTCTTGGTATAACCCATAGATGGATCAATTAAAAAATTTTGGCTGTTAAGTATAGATAATAATTGGTACTAGCCTACTAAAGAGTTTGTAGTTAGAAAAGATACTCAACTTACTAAAAATCAAAACCTTTGCCAAAATGTGTTATCTTTTGTGCATTTGAAACTTGGGGAGTTTTTTGGAGTAGGGTTTGCAAAATGAAATAAAAGGATCTATGATGTTGACTGAAAGATAACCATCTTTAAAAAGGTAGTCACTAAAAAAAAAGCCACTAATCCAGTGAGTTTAAGTCTAGAGTTCTAGAATTGAGTTATATCTTCAAGCAAAAGGTGAGAATCTAAATAGATATCTTTTTTACAATTTATTCCAACATATTGCTCAAGATTGTTGTAGAAGTTAATTTAATTTACTATAAAATACCTTGAACTTCATAAAGAAGATAATACAGCAAATAAAACATGAACAGGTCTCAGCAGTTTGGATTTTCCCTGCTTATATTCATTCGTTGGTACAGTGTCAAAGATATTTTTTACTTGCCTGAGAACAGATTTTCAAAGACTTTATTTATTATTTTAGAGAGAGAGATAATGTGAGCAGGGGATGGGACCAGGGAGAGAGAGAGAGAAAGAATCCTAAATAGACTCTGCTGAGCACAGAGCCCGATGTGGGGCTTGATCCCAGAAACCTGAGATCACAACACAAGTTGAAACCAAGAATCAGTTGCTCAACCAACTGTGCAACCCAGGTGCCCTGGAAAACAGATTTTCAGAACTTTCTTTGTTCCTTTAGGGAGGAAAGGTCATCAAAGATTATACATATTTTATTATTTATTTAATTTTTTGTTTAAGATTTTATTTATTTATTTGACAGACAGAGATCACAAACAGGCAGAGAGGCAGGCAGAGAGAGAGGAGGAAGCAGGCTCCCTGCTGAGCAGAGAGCTATTTATTTATTTTTAAAGATTTTATTTACTTATTTGACAAAGAGAGACATGACAAGTAGGCAGAGAGGCAGGCAGAGAGAGGGGGAAGCAGGCTTCCCACTGAGCAGAGAGCCCGATATGGGGCTCAATCCCAGGACCCTGAGATTATGACCTGAGTTAAAGGCAGAGGCTTAACCCACTGAGCCACCCAGGCACCCCAATATTTTATTTATTTTTTAAAGATTTTATTTATTTATTTGACCAAGAGAGCACAAGCAGGGGGAGCAGCAGGCATAGAGGGAGAAGCAGACTCCCTGCTCAGCTTGATCCTAGGACCCTGGGATCATGACTTGAACCAAAGGCAGACTTTAACCAACTGAGCCACCTAGGTGCCCTTGCTTTAAAATATGAATATTTTAAATGACAAAGTTTGAAACATCTATACTGTCCCCAAAATAATATTTGTTAATATGCTATAATATATAAACAGATTTAGGGATGCCTGGGTGGTTCAGTGGGTTAAGCCTCTGCCTTCGGCTCAGGTCATGGTCCCAGGGTCCTGGGATCGAGCCCCACTTCAGGCTCTCTGCTCAGCGGGGAGCCTGCTTCCCTCTCTCTATCTCTCTGTCTACCTCTCTGCCTACTTGTGATCTCTCTCTGTCAAATAAATAAATAAAATCTTTTTAAAAATAAAAAAAATATATATATAAACAGATTTGTAATTTAAACTCTTTATTTGCTACTTATTGTGTCCTGCTCTCAGCTGGATTTCTGGGATTCAAAGGGGTGGAGCCTACTCATAGGATCCTAGACCCCAAACACTCGGAGTCTTGTTAGACAGATGAAGAAGTGCACCTTAGCTCCAGATCCACCCTTCATTGCCCTGTCTCATGGGTCTTCGAGCTGGACCCTTTAAACTGTGCCAGCTAGCTAGATGTTAATTTTTGTTAGTAGAGAAACCTTGCTGCTGGAGGGACACTGCAGGATAACGGGCTTGGGTTTCCTTCCTGGTTCTGATACGCTTTCGTCTCTTTGTGCTTTGATGGTGCTCAACTAACCTGCAGGAGCCCAGTTGTTTGCCAGCCAGTTTTAACAGCATGCCTGCACATGGCTCCCCAGAAGGAGATTTCCAAACAGGTTTCACTGGACCCAATTGTTTGCTTTTTGCTTGCCAGTTCAAGTCTGCGTCACCCCAGTTAAACTTCTCTGCTACCCAATGGTCAACAGCCATACTCCTTTTCCTCCCCATTTATTTATCTTTTCTGTAATATATATTATATATATATCACAACTATATATGTTATAAACTGAAAATGCAGTGTTACATGATCTTATGTCATTTAAAGATGAGAAAAAATGTTTATGTACTCATTTATATTTACTCACATATTTATTAAATCTGGTCTCTAATTTTTTCATTTCTTTCCTGTCAACTCAGGTTATCATCTAGTGTCACTTATTTTCAGCCTGGTGGACTTCCTTTACTAAAGGCACATCTGCTTGCCATTTCTCTCTCTCTTTGTTTATTGAAAATATTTATTTTGCATTCTCTTCTGAAGGATAGTTTTACTGGATGTAGAATTCTTGATTGAAAGGATTTACTTATTTATTTGAGAGAGAGGGGAGGGAGGGGCAGAGGGAGAGGGAGAATCTCAAGTAGACTCCCTGCTGAGCATGGACACCTGATGTGGGACTCTTATCTTCCAACCCTGAGCCAAAACCAAGAGTTGGATATTTAACCAGCTGAGCCACCCAGGTGCTCCTTGTTTGACAGTTATTTTAAATTTCAGTCCTTTGAATACATTATTCCCCTACCTCTGACCTGCATGGTTTTTGATGTAGGTGATAGGTAATTTTTTCTCTTGCTACTTTTAAGACTTTTCTCTGTCTCTGACATTCAATAATTTGATTATTAGTATGACTAAGTGTGGATCTCTTTCTGTTTCTCTTTCTTGGAATTGATTTTCTTGGAGCTATGGATTCATGTTTTTCTTAAGTTTCTGGCTATTATTTCCTCACATTCTTTTTTTGCCTTTTCTTCCCTCTCCTTTCCTTCTAGGATTCCTGTTACATGTATGTTGTTATGTTTTATGTTGTCCCACAGGTGTTTGATGGTTTGTTTATTTTCTTCCATCCTTTTTCTCTCTGTTCTTCAGATTGGAACATTTCTATTGGACATATTCATGTTCACTAATTCTTTCTTCTGTCATCTCTGATCTGCTATTGAGTCCCTCTGGGAAATTTTTTTCCCCCATTTCAGTTATTTTAATTTTAAAAATTTAATTTTCATCTTAACTTTGGGGCACTTGGGCTGCTCAGTCAATTAAGCATCTGCCTTCCACTCAAGTCATGGTTCTAGAGTCCTGGGATCGAGCCCTGCATTGGGCTCCTTGCTCAGCCAGGAGCCTGCTTCTCCCTCTGCCTGCTGCCCCCCCCCAGCTTGTGCTTGTGCGCATGCTCTCTCTCTCTCTATCTCTCTGTCAAGTAAATATATAAAATCTTTAAAAACCATAATAAACTCCAGGTTTTTGTATGGTTCTTTTTAAAAAATAATTTCTGTGTCTTTATTGAGAGTCCTTATTTTTTGGATCACCATCATACTTTCTTTATCTTTTAAACATGGTTTCCTTGAGGGATGCCTGGATGGCTCAGTTGGTTAATCGGCTGCCTTCAGCTCAGGTCATGATCCCAGGTCCCAGGATCGAGTCCCACATCAGGCTCCTTGCTCAGCAGGGAGCCTGCTTCTCCCTCTGCCTGCTCTGCCTGCCTCTCCCCATACTTATGCTCTTTCTCACTCTCTCTCCGACAATTAAATAAATAAAATATTTTAAAAACAAACAAACAAACAAACATGGTTTCCTTGAGTTCTTTGGACATTTTTATAATAGCTGTTTTGAAATCTTTGTAAATCCAACATTTGGGGATACTATATCTATCAACTGTTTTTTTTCTCCCTGAGTATAGGTCACACTTTCTTGTTTTTCATATGCTTCATAATTTTTTTTCTTTGATTCTAGACACGTTTTTTAAAAGATTTTATTTATTTATTTGATGGTAGAGATCACAAGTAGGCAGAGAGATAGGCACAGGGGAAGGGGGAAGCAGGCTCCCTATGGAGCAGAGAGCCCAATGTGGGGCTCAATCTCAGGACTTTTGAGATCATGACCTGAGCTGAAGGCAGAGGCTTACCCCACTGAGCCACCCAGGTGCCCCGATTCTGGACATGTTAGATGATATGTTGTAACAACTCTAGATTCTGACTTTTTTTCATAGTGTTGTTTTTCTTTTTCTTTTTTTTTTCTGCTGTTTTTATTGTTAATTACTGGGATTAATTTTTTTCTTATGTTTGTCTCCCCTGAAATGTGTGGCCAGGTTTTTTGTTCTTGTTTTTTTTTAATATATAATTTTTTATTTTTTTATTAACCTATAATATATTATTATGTTCTTGTTTTTATTTTTAAGTCTGGGGACTCCCTGGGTCTGCATAGCTTAGTGCTCAAATGAAGATTGGCCAGAAGTTGTACCCAAATACCTTGGTCCAGTAAGGCTTCCACTCTCTGCTAATGGATCTGTGGGGCTGGACCGAATGTTCAAGCTTCAGGCTATTTTCAAGTCTGCCTCAGCTTTTACTTTATACTGAACTCCTTTGCATCTCCATGTGTAGCCTCCATCAGCCAGAGGTGTGTGAGTGGCTTACGCCCACTGTGGTTTATGCTATACATGTGCATATCTTCCAGTCAACTAAAGATATGTGGGGAGCTATGTGAGGAGCTTATCAAGCTCCCTATATTTGACTTACCTCCTGGAACTTTGTGTTAAATCCCTGGCTAGTTGCCTCAAACAGGACAATGATTTCAGGCATAATTATAGAGCCACTGGCCCTCTCTGTTTGCTGGCCACTGAGATTGTCATCTTAACAGTGCTCCAAATCAAGGGAGCCCTCCCCAGCAGCAGCTATGAAGCTACTGGTTTTCACAGCCTGTCCTGCCCCAGTGAAGCTCTCACACTGAGAGAGCTGAAAGAGGATGGGAACATTCTCAAGCAGGAACCACATAGATTCGTGTTCTTTTTTTTTTTTTTAATAGATTTTATTTATTTATTTGACAGAGAGAGATCACAAGTAGGCAGAGAGGCAGGCAGACAGAGACAGAAGCAGGCTCCCTGCCAAGCAGAGAGCCCGATACGGGACTCGATCCCAGGACCCTGAGATCATGACCTGAGCCGAAGGCAGCGGCTTAACCCACTGAGCCACTCAGGTGCCCCTAGACTCGTGTTCTTATCTGCAATTCACCACTTTTCAGTTTGCTGTGTACCTTTAGTGAGTTTCAGAATCTGGAATGGTTTTTTGAATCTGAAATGACAGTTTCATCCAACTTTATAATTGTTTTTCGGAGAGAGGAGTTGTGGGTTTCCTTACTCCATTGTGCTATAAGATATTTTTTCTTTTTTTTATATGTCTGTTTTCCAAAATAAACATATTCTTACAATACACAAAAATAAGAATAGGTAATTATTTTTAAAGTTTTTTTTTTTTTTTTACAAAGCTAATTGAATCTTTTTTTTTTTTTTAAGATTTTATTTATTTGAGAGAGAGAGGGAGGGAGAGAGAGAGAGAGAGACAAGAGCACAAACAGGGGGAGGGTCCGAGGGAGAGAGAGAAGCAGACTCCTGGCTCACTGGGGAGCCTGATGGCAGACTCGATGCCAGGACTCTGGGATCATGACTTGAGCCGAAAGCAGATGCTTAACTGACTGAGTCACCCAGGTGCCCCCCAAAAGCAAATTAAATTTTATATTTGAAGATCTACTTACACCTTCAGTTTTTGCATCCCAAGACAAATCTCTTTCTTTGTGCAGATGGGCTTATGTGCAGAGTGCGGAAACATGGTGCCCATGAACACTCCCATCTGTGTGGTGTGTGAGGCCTCTCTTACCCTACAGCTGCAGCCACAGGCCAGCCTCCGCTTGAAGGTAATGAAATGTGATTCTGTAAGAACATGAATAAAATACATAGAAAGTGACATGTAAGTCATTAAATGTCTTCAGCTGGTGGAGTTGGTGAACAATTGATAAACTTGTATCTAAACAAAATCTACTCTAATTTTTGGGAAGGCATGCTACCCAAGAACCTGCCAATAGGATCTATAATTACTGAGAGATACATAGAGATGTATTCCTTGAACATAGATTTGGGCAAAATGCATACAGTTAACTTAGGGCTGGGACCCTCTTTAAGTCATTACTGAAAAAGATCTGATGATTCACGTGACTGGGGCAATTACCTCCTTATGAGACCCCCGCCTCTCACACAATGATTTGGGGCTAAAGCTAGTGTAACCACAGCTCTGCATCAAGCAGAACTTTAGCTTGATAACATACAAAATTCACTTGGAAGTGAGCTTTGAAATGCCCTACTACATTTTTCCTCACTTCATTTTGTCAGAGCTCATCATTTGGGAGATTAGAAAATTGTTCTCATCTCCCAACTACTTTGTAAGGAAAAATGTTACCCCAATAACTAAGTTGGGTCTGCTAAATTGCATAGAACCATTGAACTAGACATTGCAAATGCTCTGGGTGAGGTAGCATATGAGGGTATTGACTTTTTAAAAAAGATTTTATTTATCTGAGAGAGAGAGAGAGAGCATGAGAGGGTGGGGGCAGAGGGAGAAGCAAACTCCCTGCTGAGCAGAGAGCCAGACAGGGGGCTCAATCCCAGGATCCTGGGATCACAACTTGAGCCAAAGGCAGATGCTCAACACCTGAGCCACCCAGGCACTGAAGGGTAATGACTTTTTAAAAAAAATGTCCTCATCACAGATGTTTAGCATCTTCTTTAAGGTAGTCTGATAATGGCCTCAATCTCAAGTCATCCCTATGGACATCTTTGAGTACAGTGATTATGATCTAAAATCATTTCTATCTGTGGGCCATGGTCACTGCTCTTCAAGGAAGTGAGCCATGAAATGGTGTCAGAAAGTCACCAACAGAACCATTAGAGAGACCTGTTGACCAGGAAGACTATTTACTGGACCTAAAAGAGGAAGGTAGACTGCCACTTTGACTGTGTTGATTATCTCAGAAGAGAGAAGGCAGGGGAGGGTGTTTTTAGGGTTTTAGTACTACACTTGGGTGATTTTTTTTTTTAAAGATTTTATTTATTTATTTGACAGACAGAGATCACAAGTAGGCAGAGAGGCAGGCAGAGAGAGAGAGAGAGGGAAGCAGGCTTCCTGCGGAGCAGAGAGCCCGATGCGGGGCTCGATCCCAGGACCCTGAGATCATGACCTGAGCCGAAGGCAGCAGCCCAAACCACTGAGCCACCCAGGTGCCCCTTGGGTGATTTTTTTAAAAGGGAGTTTGACAAGCATGAACCCTAAGGTCAGTTATGGACTTTGGGTGATAATGATGTGTCTCTGTGGGTTCACTGGTTGTACCGAGTGTACCATCCTGGTGTGGGGTATCAGCAGTGGGGGAGGTTGTATGTGCGTGGGAACAGGAAGTAAGTATATGGGAACTCCCTGTAATTTCTGCTCAGTTTTGATATAAACCTTATACCACTCCAAAAAAATGAAGTTTATTAGTTAAAAAAAATTTAAAAGGGAGTTTTGCAAGGCAGGCTTGAGGGTCGAGTTAGTTTGGGTCAGGCTAAGTTATGATATGCTAGTTTTAAAAATAGTTTATTTAAATAAAAATTTTAAATATTTAAATAAAATTTTAATAATTTCTTTAAGTTAAAAATTTTAGCCACTGTGTGGCTCAGTCGGTTAAGCATCTGACTCTTGATTTTGGATCAGGTCATGATCTCAGGGTTGTGAGATTGAACCCCGCTTCAGGTTGTGTGCTGGGTGTGGAGTCTCCTTAAGATTCCCTCTCTCTCCTTGCCCCCACCCCCACTTGCTCTCTCTCTCAAAATAAATAAATAAAAATTTTATATATTTAAGGTGATGATATTTTAATATATATGTACATAGTGAAATGATTACTATATTCAAGCTAATTAACATATCCATCTTTGTATGGTGGAAATTTGCTGAGAGTAGATTTTAGGTGTTTTCACTACACATGTATGCACGCACATGTGCGTGCGCACACATGCACACACACACACAAACAGAACTGTTAATGATGTGGGAGTATATTAATTTTGGATTGTGGGACCTGCCAGTGTGAGGATCCTGAAGTAAGCTGTTGGACTAAATAAGTAAGCAGCCTTATTGGTTTTCAGTCTTTCCAGAATATTTCCTGAAGCAAACAGCTTTTATTTATTTATTTTTTAATAACGATTTTATTTATTTACTTGAGAGAGAGACAGTGAGAGAGAGCATGAACGAGGAGAAGGTCAGAGAGAGAAGCAGACTCCCCATGGAGCTGGGAGTCCGATGCAGGACTCGATCCCGGGACTCCAGGATCATGACCTGAGCCGAAGGCAGTCGTCCAACCAACTGAGCCACCCAGGCGTCCCAGCTTTTATTATTTTTGTTTGATCTCGGTATTTCTTTAACATAGGGACAGGGAATTTGATTCACTCTCAATGAGTATCTGAGAGTCACCAAAACTTTTCTGAGTCTCCAGGAAGACCACAACCCTAAATCTCACAGAAAGGCTCTGGCAATCACAGATTATGCTACAGAGACTACGCAACTTTGAAGAATGCTGAACCAGCGAGTGTCAGGATCCACTAGGAGCAAGTCTGTGATTCTCTGCCATTTTCAATATCAGTCAGTTGGCCATTTGCACTTTAGGAGTTCTTTGAGTTGCAAGAACTAGAGTGAAATTAATCAGCCTTGGAAAGACCAGGGACTTCATAGCCTACCTAGTGGCATTGGAACTACAGTCCTGGGAGTTGGACTTTCTTTTGATTGTTGTCGTTGCCTCTACAGCTTCAGAACACACTGTCAGTTTCAGGACACCTGGAAAATGTAGGCACTGGAGGAAAAAGGAATATTTGAGTGTCACCAGTCGTTGATAAATGAAGGGCTAGTATCCTGATAGTGCAGGAAGGTCCAACGACTGAACAGGTGTTAGCAAACCTTTAATAGCTCATCTCTAGTTGGAGTACTTTAACACTCCTTCCTTCCTTCCTTCTTCCTGCCTTCCTTCCTCTCTGTATTGCTACTTATCCTTAGTTTCCTAACTTGGAAAGTTGTACTCACCATTTATTTTCTAAGACAGTCTTCTCATTTTTGCATTTCTGACTAAGAAACTACAGAGCAAACCTAAATTCATTAGCATGAAGTCTTATAGGCAGTTTACAAGATGACTTGTAAACACACAGGTAACTTTTTGCTAGTCCTGGGCTTTTCTGTTTATTGCTCAAGCCATGAGATGGAGAGCCTACCATCATATTTCCCGCTGGGGAAAAAAAAAGAAAGTAAAAAACTCATACATAATCAGTGCAAAATTCTTTATTTGCCTTCCCGAGGCCAAATGAATACCTGTTTTCAGTTTGTTTGTTCATTTTGGGTTGTTTCTTTTAAAACAATTTTCATTTGTCTAACACTGTGTTATAATCATTCCTAAACCAATCCAATTTCAGGGTCTTGGTGCTAAAATAAAGTCCATATCTGACTGATTGAAATGACTGCTTGATGATTTCTTTGCACAGTTGTTTGCTCAGAGAAAAATGTGTTTCTGGTTCCTTGTTTTCAAGGAGAAAGTAGTCTGCTGCACCTGTGGCACAGGGAATCCAGCTCACCTGAAATACTGTGTCACCTGTGAGGGGGCCCTGCCTTCATCTCAGGAGGTAAGTTGACAGCATGGGCCAGGCCTCTGTTTGGTGGGTGCTCAAAGTCCAGTGTCAATAATAATGAAGAGGGGTGCCTGGGTGTCTCAGTCGGTTAAGCATCTGCCTTCAGCTCGGGTCATGATCCCAGGGGTCTGGGATTGAGCCCCATATCAGGCTCTCTGCTCAACAGGGAGCCTGCTTCTCCTTCTCCTCCCCACTCCTGTTCTCTCTCACTATCTGTCTCTTTCTCTCTCTCTCTCTGTCAAATAAAATCTTCAATAATGAAGAAATATAATCTGCAGAGGAGGAAAGAAGTAGGATGTTGGAGAGAGACACGGAAGGCAACATTTCTAAATATGGAGAGGACTTTATATATTCACCAATACAAAACTGTTTTCAAAGTCTTAACTCCAGGGGGATTCAATAAAATCAGCAATTTCTTTTTTTTTTTAAGATTTTATTTATTTTGTTTGACAGAGAGATTACAAGTAGGCAGAGAGGCAGGCAGAGAGAGAGGAGAAAGCAGGCTCCCTAACAAGTGGAAAGCCCAATGCGAGACTCGATCCCAGGACCCTGAGATCATGACCTGAGCCAAAGGCAGAGGCTTTAACCCACTGAGCCACCCAGGTGCTCCTAAAATCAGCAATTTCTTACAATTTCCTTTGATAACTTTGCCTGGAAGGCTGATGGCAGCTAGTGGAGAAGTAGACCCCCTTGTATTTCATTCATAGTCATGTATATCTACGCTGACTATGCCATGCTGTTTTTTGAAATCAAGAACATGTGGGTACCCACTTCTGGATTTTCTACCAGTCTATTCTGAGTATTTATAGTGAAGGAATAGGAGTACATGCAATTGAAATTGATGTTATTACCTGTCAGGGACGTAGTGGTTTCTGGGTCTCACCTATCAGCAAAACTGTTTCAGGAACAATTACAAAATTGAATTTGTTTTCCATATTTGATTTCTCTTTGAATGGTATATCATAGTTTGGATGTCACAATAAGAGTATATACCATTGAAGTGCCAAAGAAGTAACAGTGTGTAGTCAGTCTGATAGCTTATGTCTTTTCTTTGTTTAATGGCATTAATATGAATGGAATAAAATACCTTTTCTTTCTGTAAAGCAATGTTATATTTTAAAAAATTCACTTGAACAATAGAGGCATTCATTTTTTTTTTAAGATTCCTTTTTTTTTTTTTAGTTTGGGCTAGTGTGCACAAATGGGGGTAGGGAGCGGGGGGCCAGGAGGAGGAGTGGAGGGGGAAGGAGAAAAAAGGAGGAAAGAATCTCAAGAATGCTCTGAGTGCATAGCCGGATGCAGGGCTCAGTCTGTCTCACAGCAGTGGGATCACGACCTCATCCAAAATCAAGAGTTGGATGCTTAACCAACTGAGCCACCCAGGTGCCCTGAATAGTAGATGCATTTAAATAAAAGAGCTGAAGACTTTCTATTTAGAAACCCAGGTCAGCAAGTTTTATATCAAAACCCTATTGTAGCAGGAGGATATATTTGAAATTTAAGTCTGAAGCAAAAGGGTGCAAAGCATTTCTCTCTTGATTTGTCCCAAAGAGTCTCACTCTTTCACAGAAATGGGGTAAGGGATAAGTATTTACAAACATAGATCTTCGTTCTGTCTTTCTGGATAGATGTCTGTTTTAGAATAATGAAACTGCCCATGAAGTGAAACAGGATATAGCTAAGCAAATAAAGTTGACTAAAATATCAGTTCTGGAGGAAAAAATGGTCCTTTGAAAATGTCTTCCCTAGTGTGCATGTTCTTAATATTGTATGTGGGATATGTGGCATTTCTCACTTATAGCATTGATTCATTGATTAATTCCGTAACTATTTGCATGACTCTAATATGCCAAGGTACAAGGTACTGTGTTAGTGGGGGAACAATGTGAAGTGTAGTCCTTTCTCCTAAAGAAATCAGGGTCTATGGGCGCCTGGGTGGCTCAGTTGGTTAAGCAACTGCCTTTGGCTCAGGTCATGATCCTGGGGTCCAGGGATTGAGTCCTGCATCAGGCTCCCAGCTCCATGGGGAGTCTGCTTCTCCCTCTGACCTTCTCCCCCTCATGTTCTCTCTCACTCTCTCTTTCAAATAAATAAAGTCTTGGGGCACCTGGGTGGCTCAGTGGGTTGAAGCCTCTGCTTTCAGATCAGGTCATGATCTCAGGGTCCTGGGATCGAGCCCCGTATCGGGCTCTCTGCTCAGCAGGGAGCCTCCCTTCCTTCCTCTCTCTGCCTGCCTCTCTGCCTACTTGTGATCTCTGTCAAATAAATTTAAAAAAAAATTTTTTTTTTAAATTCAAATAAATAAAGTCTTAAAAAAAAAAATCAGGGTCTAGTGGAAAGCAAGAGAAAGAAGGGAAGCTGACATATGGAGCCTGACCCTGTGCTAAGCATCCCTCCATACTTAGTTGCCCTGAGCCATCTGAACACCGCCTACAGACCTGTGGAGAGGCTCTTGCATTGAAGAGGTTGCATGAGGTCATAGATATAATCAGATGGCCTGGGGTCAAATTGTAGGTCTCGCCTTCTCTGTGCCTCAGTTTCCAATCTCTAAAACAGGTGACAATGGCACCTGCCTCACAGGTCTGTCCTGTGGTTTGATGTGAGGTTAGAGGGACTGTGCTCAGCACTACATGCCTGCACAGTAGGTGCCACAATAATTCTTTTCATGTGTCAGGGGTGGAAAATAAATTCACATTTCCAGACAAAAACCAGAGCCCTAAAGGAAAGAAGAGAAACCTCAATTGTGACATTCTGCCTACATTCTTGCTTATAAATATCGTTTTGGTAAATCAGTGGTAGGCTTGCTACCTTCAGTATTGAAGATACTGAGGAATATCAAGATGTGTGAGGAACCAGTTTTATCAACTTGCGGAATGTGTCTTCCTTGTACGAATTTATTAATTGGTGAAGTTCATCACAGTTTTACTCTCTGGGCCAAAAATACCTTATTCCAAGGCTTGCATTAATTTGGGGCTGGATTCAGAGGGAGATTGCAGAATATAGTATTGATCTGTCTATTGATAAATGCCATTGTGTTCCCCAGCACATGCATGGTGGAGAGAAACCCCCTTCTCCACCCACTCAGAAAGGGGAGACCATTTCCTGCTCCAAGTGTGGTCGCAGGAATCGCAGGGAAGCTTGCTTCTGTGACTGGTGTGGAGCCAAGGTGGGTATTTTAAATCTGAGCTTCTTGGTGCCGAGGCCTCACCTCTCTAGAGAGAGCCAGGCTCCCCCCATCTCCCTTGCAGAAATCACTTCTTGGGATTTGAGTACTAGCACCTATTTAGGTAAGAATCTGGAGACAGAGATAATTAATTCTCTAGAATTAAGAAAGCTCTGTTGTTGCTGTTTTGCCTTGCATTTCTTTGAGGTTAAACTCTTTCGATTATTTACTGACTCTTGGTATTTCTTCTTTTATGAATTATCTACTTACCTTTTTTAAAAAATATTTTTAAACTTATTTTAGTAAAAGAGAGAGAGAGCGCTCATTCAAGTGGGGGGAGGGCAGAGGGAGAATCTTCAAGCAGACTCCCCATTGAGTGTGGAATCTGACATGGAGTTCAATCCCAAGACCCCAAGATCATGACCTGAGCTGAAACAAAGAGCCAGACGCTTAACCCACTGAGCCACCCAGGTGCCCCTTCCCTTTTTTTTTTTTTTAAAGATTTTATTTATTTATTTGACAGAGATCTCAAATAGGCAGAGAGGCAGGCAGAGAGAAAGGGGGAAGCAGGCTCCCTGCTGAGCAGAGTCTGATGTGGGGTTCCATCCCAGGACCCAGGGATCATGACCTGAGCCAAAGGCAGAGGTTTTAACCCACTGAGCCACCCAGGCGCCCGCCCCTTACCTTTTTAATGAAACACTCAAAGTCATTTTTTTGAATAAGTATTGCACATAAACAATAGAGCAAATTTCCTGTAAAGAGTTAATCTCCCTTCTCATCCTGGGCCCACAGAACCTATCCCCAGAAGCCAGAGTTACCTAGTGTGTGAGTGTTCTTTGAGCCATTCAGTGCATTAATAAGTAAACTAGTAGTTTCATACAGACACTAATTCTGTTCCTTTCAGCTAGCAATGTGCCTCATTAGTAACCTCATTCTTTTCAGTGGCTTCATAATAGACCACCATCTGCATGTACCATGATACATTTAGGCCATCCCCTCTTGCCAGACATTTAGATTGTTTCTAGTTACTTTGTCTAAAACCACAATCCTGCAGGGAATGATCTTAAATAAACTTCTTTGTGTACTTGCCCATCTGTAGGATAAGTTCTAGAAGGTGGACTTTCAGAGTCAGAGGTATAGGCATATGTTATTTTGATGGCTTGGGATTGTATGGTATGACAATAATTTATGCGGAAAAATTAGGACTCTAATATTTATCAAAGTGTGGAAATATTTTCTGTCCTCTAGCCAGGCATCTCTGTTTTCTACTCTGTTTGCCCCAAATGTGGGGCCAGCAATCACCGATCTGCCCAATTCTGTGGTTCCTGTGGTATTTATGTGACGTCCTTGGCAAAACTTAACCTGGACAACAGCCTGGCCCTAGCCACTGGAGGACTTGGCCCTTTTCCTCAGGTGAGAGACCTCCACTGTAGGAAGCACTGGTACTGGGGGACAAGCTTAAGGTTCTGAATTTTTTCCTCTACCTTGTGGATGAACCTGGGGAAGAAGAGCCAAAATATGTAGACCTTTACTTTGGATTTTCAACTAGATGTGTAAATTCGATCAGTTTAGGTTTTAAACACTGGAGTGATTTCAGAATTCAAAGATTTATTTGTAGAAGATTGAGGTTTAATTGCATTTGCAAAACTACTAATATAAATAATGTAAATCAATACAATAGCATGAAGGAGAAGTGGATTTAAAATGCATTTTATTTTTAAGATTTTATTTATTTGTTTGAGACAGAGAAAGAGAAGCACAAGTGGTGGGTTGGCAGGGGGAAGGGCAGAGGGAGAAGCAGACTCCCCACTGAACAGGTTGTCCAACACTGAGCTTAGTCCCAGGACCCTGATATTATGACCTGAGTGTACTGCAGACACTTAACTGACTGAGCCGCCCAGGCACTCTGAGTCAGACATACTTACCACGAATTTCATGTAGCATACCAGGAACTTTACTCCTGCTCTTTTATATTTTAGAAAACTTTCAGCAGATATATGAAATTACTTTTGCCATTTATAACAATAGTGTACAATTTAAGGAATATCTTATAAGATTATCTTCAGAAGGACTTAATCTCTAACCAGCTTGGTGTTATCCTTTTATAAATTTCTCTAAGCTAAATAAAAGCTTTTCAGTTTTCTTTTTAGTTCTTCATTAGAAGAATTTGAAGATTGATGATAGTTATTAGAGAGAATGCCCATGCATTCAGCAACTTTGCATCCCTTTTTAGGGAGTTCTGGCCTTCATAACCCAGACTGAGACTTATAGATCCTGGGACTGCAAATA
This sequence comes from Mustela putorius furo, assembly GCF_011764305.1. NCBI lineage: Eukaryota > Metazoa > Chordata > Mammalia > Carnivora > Mustelidae > Mustela > Mustela putorius. Next base: position 4,951,295 of record NW_025421329.1, on the reverse strand, counting down.
GCCCACATGGAATAGTCCCATAAGCTAATGAGACAAAAGGGTTCTTTCCTCAAGACACTTCACTGTGATCTTTTGGAAATTGATTGTAATATACTGATTTTGTTAGAAAGACATTTTCTTCCTTCTACCAGAAAAATTGTCCTAATAAATATGCAGACATATAATGCCCACCAGGTGTGTTGTATCCCTTTAGATGCAGTGAAGTTGTACAGTGCACAAACTACGTAACCTTACATGATGGTCCTCTCAAGACCCCACACCCAGATGCAGAAGCATTTCAGAGAAAATACTGATGACTAGTGGTTGGATGAGTAGTTAAGCCTATATTCTATTGGATTGTAGAACTGATAAATTAGATTTCTTTCAGGCCTCAGGCAGCAAAGCAGAGAATATCAGTTCGGTTGATTGGCTGAATCTGAGATAGTAAATGGCCAAACAGATGAGGCTGGCTATATGGATCAGGCTGGGAGTCGCCAGGAGAGAAAGAAACAAGGAAGGTGAGGCAAGGGCTGAAAACCTCTTTTTAGTTTCTTGGAGATATTTTTACTTCTGATTAGAATTCTTTCCTATTAGTAATATGAAGAATTAATTCAAATATATTCTAATATTTTATGTTTTCTGCCTTGCTCATAGCCCCGATCTGCCTGGCAGTCTCTAAATGTTCCTTTACCCAGACCTGATGCTGGGACTCAGAAGGATGTGGGCACACAGACTGCTGGCCTGTTCTACCCATCTGGCATGCTACTAGCCAAAAAGGAACAGGAAATGGCTTCTCAGAAGCAGAGGCAGAAGATGAGCGGCCATAAACCTCTCCTCACAGCCATCAGCCCAGGAAGAGGTGAGGGAAATGTACACCTTCTCATCAGTAAGAACTCCCTCTTGGAAAGAAAATTGCCTTTTTTCTTCCTTTAGATTTATTTCTATACTTAAGGAGTAAATTCCATTGTTTTTCTTTAGGTAATTTCCCTCATATTATAGCTCTTAAACTTTAAGGATTCTGATATTTTTATTTTTATTTTTTCCAATTTTAAAAAATATTTTATTTATTTATTTGATAGAGACACAGTGAGAGAGGGAACACAAGCAGAAGGAATAGGAGAGGGAGAAACAGGCTCCCTGCAGAGCAGGAAGCCTGATGCAGGGCTCGATCCTAGTACTCTGGGATCATGACCTGAGCCGAATGCAGACACTTAACACATAAGCCACCCAGGTACCCCTATTCTTTTTTTCAATGTTTTAAAAAAGATTTTATTTATTTATTTGAGAGAGAGGGAGAGAGAGAGAGAGAAGGGTAGGGGCAGAGGGGGGAAGAGAGAATCCACGAGCAGACTGCCCGCTGAGCATGGAGCCTGACATGGGGCTCAGTTCCAGGACCCTGAGATTATGACCAGAGCCAAAATCCAGAGCCATCTGTGAAATCCAGATGCTCCAGTAATCTGATGTTTTGACTTGTAGCTCCATTGTATAGTCTGTAAATCAAATGGCATGTATAGGTGGCTATTATTGCAGTAGAAATGTTAGCCTGTGTCATTATTTCTATCTACCATTATCTTTCTCTTTTTACCATTCTAAAATTCACATAACAAAATTCACCATTTTAGCCATTTTAAAGTGTAGAGTTCAGTGCTATTTAGTCCGTTAGGAGCAGTATAGAAGCATCACCACTCTATTTGTCGAGAATGTTTTAATTGCCCCAAAAGTAGACCCAGTATTCATTTTGCAAACATGCCCCACATCTCCTCTCCCAGGTGCCTGGCAAGTACAAATCTACTTTCTGTTTTGATGGGTTTGCCTATTCTGGACATTTCCTATAAATGCATCTCCTGCCTGTACTTGAGAAACCAGAAATCCAGACTCATGCAAAAATCTTCCAAACGTTAAGTGGTGCTGATGTGTGAATTCAAATGTGTTTTCAACCCTATGCATGCTGCACAGGGGCACAAGGGAGCTTTCTGGAGCAATGGAAGTGTCCTTCATACTCTTCGGGATATATACACTCACTGAAACTCGAACTGTACACTTGAAAGTTATATCTCAATATGGTTAATTTACTTATTCTTAAAGACTTTTAGAGAGAGAGCGTGACAGCACAGGGCAGGGGGACAGAGAGAGAGAGGGAGAAGCAGACTTCTTGCCGAGCAGAGAGCCTGATGAGGGACTTGATCCCAGGACCCTGAGATCATGACCTAAGCCGAAGGCAGACGCTTAACTGACTGAGCCACCCAGGTGCCCCTCAATATGATTAATTTGAAAAGAAAAAAAGAAAAAGACCCCATATGTGGCCATCAAAATACATTCTTTTGAGATTCTCTACTCTTCTATGATCAGTCATGTGTGAAAAATAAACCTGGGAGCAAAGCTGGAACTTATTCTGTACCTAGTTGAGGTTCAGTAAGTGAAAACCATCACAAAGTTTGGCAAAGAAAAATAATCTGAGAATTCTTGTTGCACAGGAACATTTTTCTTTCTTGGCTTCAGAAGAGTTATCCACAAGGATGGGTTTCTCTTTTTCTTTAGGATACTGGAGAAAACAGTTGGATCATATCTCTGCCCACCTCAGGTCTTATGCTCAGAACAACCCTGAATTCCGGGCCTTGATCGCAGAACCCAGAATGGGAAAGGTGGGTGAACTCTGGATGGAATCTCCACTCCAGAGAGTCCCGTGGGAACAGGCTGCAGGTCCCCTCCACTTACATCATCTGAGACTGCACTTTGCTTGGCTCTTTCCCAATTCCTGTACTGCTTTCCACACTTCTATACGGTCCTCCCCTGCAAACACTGCCTTAGCAAATCACTTGCACACGAGCCTTGTCTCTGAGTCTGCTTCTGGGCACCTAAGATAGTAAATTGTGAAAATTCCATGCTTTTAGATGCCACAAGTTATGGAGATTCTGGGGTTCAGAGCTAAAAAACCCAGAAGAGTTTAGTCTCGCCAAATTGTGCACTTAAATCCAGTCTATATTAGCAGCAATAGTAATCATACGAATTGCAATTTCCCAATACACTCACTATGTGTTCATCTGTCCCTAGTGCTCATAACAAACTTATAAGGTAGGAATATTACTTTGGCAGCAGTGTTTTGTTTTTGTTTTTGTTTTAAATGGCCACAAATTCATCGGTAGTCTTCCCTTCAAAGAGTGGAGTCACTGTCTTCTTACCTCAAATGTAGGCGGGCTTGTGGAATTTAGGCTTACAGAGTGGTAGCAGTGATGCTGTGGGACTTCCAAGGTGTGGTCTTGTGAGGCCACACTGATTCCTCTCCTACTGGGCAGACTCTCTTCCAACACTCCTTCTTGGAGCCCAGCCACCCTGCCGTGAGAAACCCAAGCCCCATGGACTGGTGACATGGTGGTGTACCCCTCTGCAGCCATAGCTGAACCCAGTCCTTGAGTCATCTTGGCTCAAGAGCCAGGCAGATGAGTGATGAGATCCAAGGTCATTCCAGCCTCCAAACATGCAGCCACTTCTAGCTATTTGAGTTTTCCCAGCTGAGATGTCAGACAAATAGAGCAAAGACAGTCCCTGCTGTGCCCTGTTGGAAGCCATGAACTTCATAAAATGGTTGTTGTTTAGTGCCACTAAGTTTGAGGTGGTTTTTTTTACACTGCAGTATATAATCTGAACAAGCCTTATTTGACACTCAGGAAAATTGGCTCAGAGAAGTTTGGTGACCTGCCCAGGACTGCACTGATGGGTCTTGGGGGATTCAAGATTTGAAGGAGGTCTGTCTAGCATTATACCACAAAGCTCTGTGAGAAGATCTCTTCTGTTTGTATGACACTAGAAAGGAACCTTGGAAAATCAGCCTGTTTGATCCTCTGCCACCAAATAGGCCAACATTGAAGCTATTTATTGTCAAGTATTGCTTGGTTTCCTTTGATGATCTATTTTGGTGGTTTATTCATTCTTTGGCCTAATCCAGGGGTCTGTAAACTATGGTGTGTGGGGCAAATCAGGCCTGCCACCCAGTTTTGTAAATCAAAATTTTTTAAGATTTTATTTATTTGGCACAGAGAGAGAGAGAGAGAGAGCACAAGCAGGGGGAGAAGCAGGCTTCCCACTGAGCAAGAAGACCAATGTGGGGCTCAGTCCCAGGACCGTGGGATCATGACCCAAGCCGAAGGCAGCCGCTTAACCAACTGAGCCACCCAGGTGCCCTGTAAATCAGGTTTTATTGGACCAAAGCTTGTTCATTTACTTATTGTCCATAACTGCTTTTGTGCTGCAGTGACAATGGTCACATAGCCCACAAAACCTAAAATATTTTCTGTCTGATCCTTAAAGCATTTGCTGACCCCTGTGTGGTTGAAATTCTTCCAGCTGCTTAAACAGAGAAGGTTGCTCAACTATGATACTTGGCCCTTGATTGCCAAGGCCTGGCCCCTCAGGACACCCAGCTGATGATATCCAGCCAGGTGGATTGATTAGATGTAAAGTATGTCTCTTTAGAGAATATAAATTTGGGTCTGGCTTTCTTATCCAGTCTGGGAGTCTCTGCTCTTTGATGGGAACATTAATTTTGTTCATTTACAATTAATGGAATCGTAGCTGTGGCTGGATTTGTGTCTGTTACTTCGCTACTTACGCCCTGTTTTACTTAGCTTTTGTTCCTTTGTTTTTCTTTTCTTGTCTTCTTTTGAGTTTATTAAATATTTGATTAAATTTACAGTTTAACATTTCAGGATTTCTTGACTGTTGCTCAGGACATCAAGTGCTATGTGCGTGGTTGTGAATTCTCTCGAATGTTTTTTTAAAAGCTCATCTCCGCTACTGTCCATGAAGATGGCTATCAAGTTAGCATCCGGCTGAATTATATTCAAGTATCCAACAAGGTGAATAAAACCTTTAGAAGCTGTTCATTTGAAAATTGACCAAACCAGAAAATTGTAACTTACACTATCGAAACACTTCTGTGTAATGCATAGAAGGCATAAATTCCAAATGTTATAAAACTTGACTAAAGGCCACTAATTTCATAGAAATAGATAAGTAACTGCACCAAATCTCGGAGAAGCCAAGTTTTAGGCACATAAAGATGTAGTAAGAACAGAAATTATTACCCACTCAGTCGGTCCTGTGGTTCTCAGGCTTATTTATACTCACTGAAGTCTGAGTATAGGTGGAAGGTGGACAGATATGTTTGCTGGTATGTACTTTCACCTATTTGCCTATAACAAATAAACCAAACTTTGTGGCTCTGCCTCCCTTGATCTACGCTCTTACATGGTGACTGGAACTTTGCTACTGCGCCCATAGTGTGTGACAAACACTGACTGATTCATACCAGTAGCTGTAGTTTCATTGGACAAGAAGTCAGAATATACAAAAGAATAAGGAATGGATTGAGAAGACTGGTAAAGAAGGTAAGGAAAAGCATAGTGATCAATATTTATCAGGTCCTGGCCATGTCCACAACAGGGGACTCGCGGTGTCTTTAAAATGAGGACAGACACGTGGGCTCTTCCTAATTCAGAGGCTGGGAGAATGCAGTCTATGGACACACATGAAAGTGTTTTGAAGTCAAGCACTAAATGCAGTGTTTTCAGTTGTGTGGCTGCAGAAGAGCTTGGGTCAGGGAGGTACTTGAGGAGAAGGGGAGTAAGGGACATGAGACAATGCAAGGAAAGGGGCTGAGTGGTCTGAATAAAGTCCAGCTTCAACTTGATCCATGAGGAGCTCTAAATGTGACTTGCACCATGAAGTTGTCCCAGTTGATGCAAGAAAAGGAGAGATGTAACCTCTAGAGCAAGGCAGTACCTACCTGTATAGGCAGCTGGCCAGCTCTGAGGTGTTAGCAGCTGAGAGGGATACACTAAACAGTTTGGGGAACCAGGTGGGCACCAAGAGCATCTTCAACTGTAAATCTAGTTTTATTGGACACGCAGTCTATCGGGTAGAAGTGCAATCATTATCCCCAGGTTTAATATGTTTTTTCTTAGCCTGCGTGTTCTGTTCACACAGTAGCAGGTGGTGCCCTGTGGTGGGAGAGGCAGCCACATGAGGGTGGGGCAGGATGCCAGGCTGTGGAATCCATCCAGGTGGATACAGAATTCCAGGTCTGGACTGTGATCATCTCTCCTAATTTTATAGACCTTCATTTTACCTGTTTGACTTTCACAGCATCCCTTTGAGGTAGGCCATGATATTTTCACTTTACAGGTGAAGAAACTGAAGTACAGAGAAATTTAACCAGCTTTGTTCAAGGTCCCTAAGCTAATAAGTGATAGAGCCAAGATTCGAACTCTGTAGCCTGAGCTTTCCCATCTTGCCACCCAAATTCTAAGACACAGAGGGGTTTGAAGCAGGGGAGCACCATCACTTATAAATTGTAGAAGTCTGACTGGGGCAGCCATGTAGAATATGTGCTATCAGGAACCAGTTGGGAATCCCTTGCAGGGATCTTGGTGTGTGAAGAAGGGGCTGTGGCCATAATGACAGAAAGGAGGGGCCAGGCTGAGGAGCCATTTAAGAGACAGAACAGACAAAACATCACAGTGAGGGGATGTCCATTTCTGGGTTGGCTCTATGTGTAGCTAGAGTGGTCATTAATGAAGAGCAGAACAGGTTAGCAGAGAGAGAGCATCATCAATCACGGTGTCTATATTTTTTCTGTCGCCCAGAATCTTTACCTCAGCAAGGCAGTGGATTTCAGCAACCACTTCCTGAGCAGTGTCACCGAGGGTGGTGATGGGCCATTTGGCAGCAGGTCCAGCTTGGGTGAGTTGTACCCTTCCAGTAATTTTAAACAGTCAACCAGGAACAAACTGACCTGGCAAGGAGGGCAGGGAATCGCTTAAAATTTGCCAGTTCAACCACACATCTTCCTTTAGTGTTCCAGCCATTTTATTCTTTTGGCTTCTCTGAAGTTAGGAGTGAGATTTTTGAAATCTTTCACAGGGCTTGGGGAGATAAGTTGTGTGTGAGGTAAGTTAAAAACTGTAGTCTCCTTTTTTCCCCTCCTTCCCATTCATCCTCTGGTCCTGGCCTGAGATGAGTGGCTCCAGGAGTCCTTCTTGTGAGGCTCAATAAAATAGACATTTCTATACAAGCCGTTTTATACTTCTGACCTCTTGAGGGGCGTGATAGCTGCATAGATCTTTATATGTGGGGAATGGTGGGGGGTATCGTTTTAGTCCTTGACTCTGTCATTTCAGTGAGTGACTACAGCCAGAGTACCTCAGATACCACTGAAAAAGTCAAGAGGATGAAGAATCTCAAGACCAAAAAATTTCAAGAAAAGAAGCTGCTCACAGTATGTGTACTCCTTTGTCCTTATAGCTGTCTTCTTAGGCCTGTCTATTGAATGTTTCACTTTGAGATATTTTATTTTATTTCGTTTTATTTTATCTTATTTATTTTACTCGATTCCATTCCATTCTATTTATTTTTTAAAGTAGGCTCCACACCCAACATGGGGCTTGAACTCATGGGCCTGTGTTGCATGCTCTACTTACTGAGCCAGCCAGATGGCCCTACTTTGAGATTTTTTTACATTGAAGAATACCTTTAATTTTCTGTTCCTTTTTAGAAGTGTATTTTTATTTTGTGGAACCCTTTAAAGTATGTCAATATTATTAATTAGAATTATTTTAAAGTTCTTATTAGTTTCTGGAATCACCTCTGTTTCCTCTGCGGTCAGTTCTCTGTCCATCTTTCTCCATCTTATTTTTGGTTGGTCTCAAATATGTGATGATCCTTGGTTGCTAGGTCACGTTGACAAGTGAAGGGCCAGTTTGAGTAGCACCAGTGCCTGCCATGGGTGTGTGGCATGAATGTTTTGGCCTCAGGTCTCTGTGAGGGTGGATGGGCATGCTGTGGGGCAGGCCTCCCTGAAGGGTGTTTGGGCAGAAGGCAGGAAAAAGCATTGGGATCCCCTAAGCTGCCTTTCCTCTGGAAGTAAGGATGGTGCTGTGAAAGGCTCTAGCATATTTCATTCCTGGATGGAACTACCTTCCCTGTGTCTGTCACAGAGATCTGGGCTCTTCTTGGACCCAGTATTCCCAGTAGAAGACTTTGTTAGGCAAACCATGAACTCTCTGGAAAAAAGTTACCAGTCTTTAAGCAGAGAGCACAGGGGAGAGAGAGAAGGCACCGCTCATCTCAGCCACTCAAAGCAAAGCCCTTCCATAGAATCCAACCTGCACCCAACATCAGCCCTCATTGTTGATTAACGCAGCTTCTGCAGGGCTGCCTGGAGGGCACAGACTCTATCTCTGGCATCTTCAGCTTGTTTTTCTTTGCTTTGTTTTCCATCTCAGCCAAATTCCAGCTACTTCCAATCTTTGGAATTCCTCACAATTCCTGATCCACTGATGGCACCCTTCCAGAGCTTCCCATGGCTGTTAGAGTTTTGTTTTTCCAAAATATAGACCATGAACACTTTTAAGTGGAGCCTTGGAGAAAGAGACCGTGGATGCCCTTGTTCAGTCCCCCACCTTGCCTTTCACTCGGTCCTCTTTGGCTGCAGTAAGGGAAGACAGATGTGTTAGCAACAAGCTCAAAGCCTAGGTCTCCCGGAGATGGGGATGGACACATGTGGTTCTTCCCTCCATCTTCCATGAAGCCAGGCCCTCGGGGCACCCTCAGGGGTGTATACACCGGCATCTAGATTGTATCATGATTTCTCCAGAGGTTGGTGACTTCTCACCTCATCTTATTTTCCCCACCACATGCTTTGCATGTCATAAACACCAATAAATTGGGGAAGAAGACCTTAGAATTATATTAACCTGTATTGTATATGATTCCTTGCACTCCTGGCCTTCTCCCAGTTTAAAATACTGTCAGTGAGCAAAAGAGAAGTATAAAGTTGTATAAACTTTAATAGTTTTGGAGACTACCCCCACTTACTCTGTATGTGACCTGAATCCCCCATTGCTATATGCCTTTATTTTCTCATTTGTATTTAAGGGATAAGTATCAGACAAATAATAACAGTGTCCAGTGGTTCACTCATTCGGTGGTTATTCAGAGCACACATATACCAGGCACAGCTCTCAGTGGTGAAAATAAATCATGAACAAAAGCTATAAAAGTTTCAGACCTCTTGAGGGTAACATTCTAGTACATTCTAGTAGAAGTTTCCATAAGGAATGGAATTCAGTAAGAACAAGTGCCCCCCAAGACTCCCTAGGTGTTCACTTATTAGAATACCTTGTACCATTGTGTAACTAGCCTAGAGTAGGGGGCAGAAGGGACACAGCCTGAACCTGGGATCTTCTTCTGGAAGGCTTAGAGGCCTTGACCAATGTCCTCATCCTAATTGCTCCTCAGAGAGCCAGGAGAGGGTAGATATATGATTTCTACTTTGTAGACAAGAAAATGAGAGTCCCGGGACCACCCCAAGTCGCCCTCAGATCCAGTGGTGGAAACCTACTGAAAGTAATGTCTCCAGCCTTCTAGATGGCCTCTTCAGCCTTGTAACAACCAGCACCTGTAATCCTTTATATATAAAGAAAAATAAAGGGGAATTCCATCACATTTTGAAAATACAGCATATAATAAATTCTTCGGATTTCTGATGTTAGGTGAGACCTTCCCCCCAACCACCACCAAATAAGAGTCGACTTTATGAGTTCACTCATGCCTTAGCTGAGCACATTTTCTGAATAGTCATACTTAGGCTGATTCAGAACATTTTATAAAAACATGCAGAGGAAATATTAGGATTAATCTGGTTGCTTTTCCTAGGAATATTTATTTCCTTTGTAATTAAACTAGTGGTGGAGAGGTTTCTCATTGCATCCCTGTCCTTAGTAAAGATTGAAAAATGCCAATTTGGCATCCTTCCTTGAGACTATGTTTCAGAGGACAGCAAGATTTTCTTTCTTCTTTTTTTTATTAAACATTTTTTTTAAGATTTTAAGTACTTATATTTGACAGAGAGAGGCGGCGAGAGAGGGAATACAAGCAGGAGGAGGGCAGAGGGAAAAGCAGGCTTCCTCCTGAGCAGGGAGCCCGATGTGGGGCTCGATCCGTGGATCCTGGGATCATGACTTGAGCCGAAGGCAGATGCTCAACGACTGAGCCACCCAGCCAGATTTTCATTAGCTAGGTTTATTTGTGCTGCTGGTGTCAGAGACGACACACACACACACAGTCACACACACACATGAGCACATGCACGCACACGCTCACACTCACCTGATCCTGGAGCTCAGAACTTAACCTTGGAGAAGAAGTGTTTGCCCGCAGGTTGAGCTGGGGCAAGGGGGACCGTACTGTTTTGTGACGGTGAAAATGACCTTGTGTAACCCTGCAGCCTGAAAACCGTCTCCTGCTGAAGGAAGTTGGACCAACAGGGGAAGGGAGAGTCTCTGTGGTTGAACAGCTACTCGAGGAGGTCAGTCCAACTCAAAGACCAAGTCTCTCTGAGGATTTTAGCCTCATGTTTCACCGCTGTCTCTTTTGGACGCAAGTCTTGTTTGGTATTGTGAGAACCACGGGCCACTTCATTTAAAATCACCTGGAAGTGGACTAAACAGCCAGTCAAGAACTTTTACATTAATTATTATTGATTACTAGTTTTTTGTAGCAAAGAAGAACGTCATATGAGCCCAAATGCTGTGCATAAAGGTAGACCGAATCCCTGGTCTGTGTCCCATGTGACCTTCATGTTTCCTAAAGAAGCGAGGTTCGGGGGTACCTCCCCCTACTGATTGGGGGGGAACAGAAGTTTTATCGCCCAAGTTAAGGCAGTTAGATCTTGGGTGCCCTGATTCTCTTCTCTTCTGATTTAAAGCAGTTTGGTTCCTCCAAGCATGTGTGTTATACTTCGCAGGATGGCAGCTGGATGCTGCCGAGAGCGGGGTTTTGTGGCCAGTCTGTCCTTTTCCTTATGCCTCAGGGAGCAGATCCCAACTGCAGGGATGGCGAAGAGCAACCCGTGATAACCAAGGCCGTTGTGAACAAGCACCATGAAGTGATTCCAGTCCTTGTGCAGAGAGGAGCAGACACGGAGCAGCGCTGGGGCCCGTAAGTAAGACGCAGTCACAGGAGAGTCCTGGCACGTGTGGCGGTCAGCAGCTACCCCGGGGCCCTGACTGAGCAGCGTCCATCCACATGCGTGCCCTGCTCTGCTGGAACCCCTTGGGATCCATCTTAACCCATCTGGGCCTTAAGCAGTGGCTTAACTGCCTCTCTCTTCCAAACCTGGGCAAAATAAAAGCTTTTAATTGGACTGTTGGATTGCCAAATTTTTTGTAGCTTCTATAAATGATGATACATTTTGCTAGCTCGCAAGTTTACACTGAGGGGGCCGGCAAATCCTTCACCCTTGGGATGTTAAGCAACATTATTTTCATCATGATCTGAACTGTTGAGATCGCTCGGAGGAGAGCGGGCCTAGGGTAGTCCCTATAGAAACGTAGCCATGAAGTTACTACACAAAGGAAACTTCATCCGAGTTCACTATGTGATTTGTGCATTGGTTTCCCCAGCTGGGAAGCGGGACAGACAAACACCAAGTCCTATTGGACCTTTTGTCACTTCCCTAGTCTTGAGCCCGCCCTACTTCTTGGCCTCTCCCAGCCTTGGGATTCTGTTGTTCTCTCCAATTACTTTGGAAACATGGGGTGTTTCCTCCAGGGTTTTTATTCAAAATATATGCCCATTAATTTTTCTGTGCATGCTTTTATGTTTTGGCCCAATAAAACAGCTATGGGAGATAGACACAACCCCCTTTTTAGTTTATTTTAGAGCAGAACATTTGACACATTTGGTGGATGTATTTGGTGGCTGGAATTTACTTGCTCACCTTTTCCTAGGGTTCGCATTCTTCTTACTCTGTCAGCTTCTTCTTTTATCCCACACTTGGGTTATCATTATTCATAAAAATAATGCCACCTTGTTTGGCACTGAGGTGTACTTTGTATTTGTACAATTCAGACAAGCTTTTCTTAGGGCGCTTATGTATAATGCCCGTGGTTGATACAAAATCTCTTGAACAGATTTTTAACTGATGCTTACATAGAATGAGTCCCAGCCTTATGAGAAATCCAGCTGAGAGGAAGAAACTGCTCTGGACATGGAACAGAGTTCCCGTTTTTCCTTGGGGTTCCTCAGTGCCCGTTCTTACTTCCTTACCATTCTATAAATTGACATTTACCTACACGTGATCTAACTCTACGGTTGTACCATGTGTCTAAACGGCAGGTAATAGCCCGTTGTCACTCCCACTGTGTTAGCATAGTTAGCGGAATCTAGCTCACGTGGAGGGGGAGGGAGGAAAGCCAGGCCAGAGCTCTCCCTCAAAGTAGCGCGCAGAGATTCTTCTTCTACTTTAGTTTTTGCCACTAGAAGATAGCAGATTTTTCCACCAAGAGCCGGCTCTGCTAAGTCTGCTTTATATTTGTTAGTTTGAAGTGTTTGGACCTGGGTCTGCCTGGCCTTTATCCCTTGGCTAGACCTCTGTAGATCCAGTAACATGACCTCAAGCCTCCACCCATCCTACTGCTCTTAAGGTGCAATTTATCCAGAGATCTGGCTTTCCTATAAAAGAGGTTCAGTGAATTGTTCCTTAGCGATCAAAGATTAAACAACTCTTCCTCCCCCAACTCCCAGCTTGTTTGACTAGTAGAGAGAAGCAGCCTAGGCGGTCTCTACACCAGGTGACTTCTGTTCAGTGGCTTGGCAGGTAGCAGAAAGCCCTCCCAGTGTTTCTGTTTCCAGTGTTTTTCTCTTTCCTACCAGAATACACTCATATCCAACCCAAGGAGATGGCTAAGGAGAGGTGCACATCCTCCATCAAAGCTGATTCCTTGGGGCGCCTGGGTAGCTCAGTTTTTAAGTGTCTGCCTTCAGCTCAGGTCCTGATCCCAGGGTCCTGGGATTGAGCCTCGAATCGGGCTCCCAGCTTGGCGGGAAGCCTGCTTCTCCCTCTCCCACTCCCCCTGCTTGTGTTCCCTCTCTAGCTGTGTCTCTGTCAGATAAATAAAATCTTTAAAAAAGAAAAAAGCTGATTCCTCTTAATAGCAGATTTCAGGAACACAGATTCAAGGTCTCGTGAGGGAAGGGGCAAAGAGAAACACCATTTGCCTTTGGACAACAGTTAACACCCCTTCACTGGCAATTTCAGACGTTCTGCCCTAGTAGCTGGGAGGGGCACATGTAAACATTAGTCTGCTTCTTAGAGGTTCAACTGTGGAGAGTTATTCTATTAGGTAATTCTTGATTTACAAAGAGAGAAGGTACCTTCATCCACCATGATACTTAGATTTGAGTAAACCGTTTGAGTAGTTTGTGCATTCATAGTAGAGTTTCTTTAAAATACAAAGTCACAGAATACCATGGTTGTACCTGCTGTACCAAACATGTTCTAGAAGGTCTGGTGATACAACACCAAGCTGCTCGTAGCAACAGATTCACAAGTATCACCTCTGCTCTGAACAGAAGAAGGTGTCCCCTCTAGTGTCCTTGCCTTGTTCGAGTCATATCATTTGATGACCAGTGTACAAAGTTAGAGTCGGCGGTCACAATTCATTACTTCCCCAGACTGAACTGTGGTTACACAGAAAAGCCAGCCATGGTTCCCCGCCCCCATACCCCCACCCCCCACCCAGCTGGGAAATAGAACATGCGCTCGGCTCTCAGTTTTGGGGGCGTTATGAAGGAGGATCACGTGTCCGCTCAGGAGATGTGGCAAGCCCACGAATACGTGTAAGTTCCAGTGGTAGATGCCTAAGCAAGACCCAAGGAATGTGAGGGCTGAAGTAACAAGCAGTTGTGCTACTAGGGAGAAAGGAAAGACGAAAGGTAAGGAAGGGTTGGTGTCATTAGCATGACTCTGTCAGCGTGCCCACAGTATCCTGCATTACAACTACTTTAGCAGGATGATTTTCTTCCCCCAAAACAGGCTCCAAAACACAGCTCTTCATGAAGCTACTCTGCTTGGCCTGGCAGGAAGGGAGTGCATCGCTGCTTTACTGAGGTATGCTCTCGGCCTCTGGGGGAGACTTCTGAGGGCCCCCTGCTGACCTGTGATGATTTCAGAAGGCCCTAGTTCCAGAGCAGTTAACCCTGGGAATAGGGGCTACCATCCCACCATGGATCTCCAGCACTGAAGGCTCTGAAAAGCACAATGAAAATGTTGTCCCCCCATCAAACTTGGTTGTGGGACTTCGATGCAATGGGAGCCAGTGGGCAGGATTGGCAATTGAATGTGTTGAAATCACAGAGCCCTTCCAAAGATCTCAGGGTAGAGTTGCCTTGGGGCCTTTTGGGGATGGGTTTAGCAAGGTGGGGCCAGGAGGCTCCCAGACTGGCCTCTGTGTCAGGGATGAGCCAGGTCTCCAGGTTCAAGTGCCTGAGTCCTTCTATTCATGCCCATTCCCTTGGCAGGTGCAATGCAAGCATCCAAAAGAAGAACGTGAATGGCCAGACGCCATATGACCTGGCTCTGCAGGCTGGGGATGATGTCATCACCTCGCTCTTTGCTGCTAAGCTCAGCCTGGACGACTCATAGACCCCAAGGGCCTGCAGAGGACCTAATTGCAAGAAACCATCCAGTTCTGGCTGTTCTTTGTTTCTTTCTGAGATGTGGATTGGCAGTTTGAGAATTGAGATGGAAAGGAACTCATAAGACTTTTTTATTTTTTTAATACAACACTGTAAGCCACCATGCAGGCATTTCCCAATATGCTGTCGATGGTGACAAACTTAATGTATGTCTTTTTTTTTTTAAGGGTTTGTTGCTGCTTATTTTAGAATTTTCTTTTAAATTTATTTTTCAGGAGGTGTCTAGGTGGCACAGTCAGATGAGTGGCTTACTCTTGGTTTTGGCTTAGGTTGCGATCTCAGGGTTCTGAGATCGAGCCCCACGTTGGGCTCCACACTCAGCACAGAGTCTGCTCAAAAGATTCTCTCTCTTCCTCTGCCCTCTCCCCGCACTTGTGCAAGTACACGCGCACTCTCTCTCTCAAATAAATAAATCCTTAAAAATTTTTTAAAAATTTATTTTTCAGTAGGTAATAATTGCACATGGTTCGAAGCTAAAAAGTATGAAGTGTTATGTAGTAAAAACTCTGCCATCCCTGTCCCACAGCCACCCACATCCCCTCGTCAGAGACACCACTGATACCAGTGTCATCTGTGTCTTTCCAGATATAGCACAGGATTATATAAGCACATGTATATAATATATGCATCTGTACAGAGAGGGTATACATAAAATACAAATATAGATAACAGATACAGTCCTTGCCCTCTTTAACACAAGTACTAGCGAACCACACACTCTTCCGATGTGTTGCATCTTGTTCTCTTCCTTAATATATCTCGTAGGTGGTTCCAACTTAGTGCATAAAGATTAAGTTTATTTTAAAAAATGTTGTTTCTGATGTTGAGCTCATCAATATTCCTATTGTTACCGTTTGTTCTTTGGTTGGCAAACAAGCCCCGAATCAGCCATCTGCAGGGATGTGTAATTTTGACTTATGTCTTTTTTCAGATTGTTATTTCAGTCCTCGGGTGATAACGCTGAAAACGTGGTGTCCCTAAATAGTTTCTGTTAAAGCGTGTTGATGGAATATTTATTAATTCTGAATGATTAATTCGGCACAATAAATACCCGACTTCTTTGAGTAGACTGCTCTCATCGCTACCTGCACACCTTTCCCGAGTGGGCGACTGTCTGCGGGAGGACAGGAGCAGGGCTGCTGAAAGCCAAGCCCCCACGCGGGGATGGGTGACACTGGCCGGCCCCTGTCACACTTGGCCGTCTGTGTTGGGCTGCTGCAAGGTAACCAGGGTCCTGAGAGACCCAGTTTGGGTTAGGGCCAGTTTGCATTGTATCAGCTCAGCTGGTACAATGTGACCTGTCCCAGACTTCCCTGCCTTTATGGCTCCGTGCGGGATTGGCTGCAGCTTCTAGCTTCCCAAGATGGAAGTGAAGCTGCGGTCCTCACGCTAGGAAGGTGGGTGAGGGCCCCAGATGCTCACACCCTACAGGTTCTGGATTCGACGCTCAGGGAAGTGGGTGTGGAGTTCAAGACCATTTTACCCAGAACTTAGGGAACAGGGGAGACCCCATGGACCCATGGGTTCCAGAAACTTTCCTCTTGGAGCTCTCAAGTGTAACTTTCGTGCCCTGAGTGCAGGAAGCCCATCTCCACTGTTCCTTGGGTTTCCAGGAGAAGGGAGTGGCCTGGCCCTGTATCCAAGAGGCAAGGCACGCACTTGACATCTCCTGCCAGGGATCCACCCTTTCGCCCCCTGCCAGCACAAATCACCTTTGAGTTTCTGGCAAACCTCATTTACAGAGTGAGCAGGTGGCTCGAGATACGAGAGCGCAGGTTCAGGTCCAGGAGCTCTGCTGAAATCCTGCAGGGTTATGTAAAGCATTACATAAACATTGAACTACATATTTTCAGGAAAATAAAGTTACACACATGTTTCAAGCAAGGCCTGTCTGATTTCAAAATTCATGTTATCTCTTGTCCGTCGTGAAGTTTTATTTTTCCTTTCCCCAGGACCCTGTATCAGGGCTTGAAACGGGAGCAGAACCACCATAGTGATAATGAGTAAGGGGCAATGAAAAGGACTGGACTGCGTGAGTGACTGAGGCTGGTCGCAGGCCAGGAGCCGCTGTAGCTCAGCAGGGCCTCAGTGGGGAAGGAAAGGAGGGTGCCGAGTGCGATGAGTGAGGACAACGTGGAACCCGTGGGCCCAGCCTCCCTCCGTCCGCATGGTCACAGGTGACCCGCAGGAGATGCGACCGCCCCTCAGCATGTAACTTGTTCCAAGCATCGCAGGCTGGGCTCTCCAGAAGCCGACTGAGACAGCTGGGGATGGCAGATAGAGGAGGACGCGGATGTATGGGGGATCAGCCCTTGGGGAAGGAAGAAGAGGGAGGAACTGCAGGAGTTGCCACCCCAGATGCAGCCCCCACAAAGCTGCAGCAAGCCCCAGGGCAGGGTGCTGGAGAGGAGGATTGCCCATCATCTCGCGGTGCCCGGACAGCTGTAGCTCAATCACTGGGTGGCTGCTCCCCCAGGACAGCTGTGACTTCAAGCCAGGCAGCTCTCTGGGGCAGCCCCTGAAGTTGCTAATGACTGGAGGCCGTCTGCTGCCCTGTCTGTTGCCTCCATTCCCCACCCCCGGCAGGGCACTCAGAGAATGCGCCTGTGGTACTGCCGAGTGCACGGCATGGGTCCCTGACCCTGGCTGCCTGAAGGAGGAGGTCTGGTGGGAACTGCCTCCACTTACCAGCCAGCCAGCCCTGGAATGCCAGGGAGGGTGGCAGTGACACTGACCTCAGAGCACCCACCTGCCTGCTCTGGGTGCCGGGTGGTACATGGAGGGACAATTAGCAGAGCGCCCGGTGGCTGGTGACTCGGGCCACCGCAGACTCCCTGCACCGGTATTCCCCACAGACTCCTTCTGAGGCTCAGCGGCAACTCTTGGAGGAGCCGCCCTCACTTTGTGGCTTCCTTCCACACCCCCACAGGGCTCCAGTGGCTGTGGAGTTTGCCGTCTCCCCCACCACCACCTCGCCCCCAACCCCCAGGCCATCGGACCATCTGGGTGAATGGATTCTCACATGTCTATTGGTCATGGAGTACCTTATAGTTTTCTTGTTGATTTGGAGAAATGGATTATATCCTCTAGAATCAGAGTATTTTCTAGGGTCTTGAGCAGCAGATTGAATAGAGATATAATACCGGCCACATATATAAGTTTTCTAATAGCCAAACTTAGTTTCCACTGATTCCCAACTTACTACCAATCCTGGTGGGATGAAAAACTGTACGTTAGTGATTTTCAGCATCCATTAAATTAATTTTTCGCCATGACTGAGTTACACTGATAGCTTCTCTTTTTTAGATTTTATTTATTTATTTGACAGACAGAGATCACAAGCAGACAGAGAGAGAGGAAGAAGCAGACTCCTTGCTAAGCAGAGAGCCCAATGCGGAGCTTGATCCCAGGATCTTGGGATCATGACCTGAGCCAAAGTCAGAGGCCTTAACCCACTGAGTCGCCCAGGCGCCCCTGGACTCACAGTGTTATAACCTTCTGTTTTTTCCGACTATTTTGGAGTGGTTCATGAAACACAGGAATGAAATATGTTGTGCAGGTTTATTTAGTAGAAGGCTTTCAGTATAACTCAGGGCCTCATGATTTTTAGGCATTAATCTTGGGCCTCTGTTATCAGGGCTCAGGCAGAGAAGCAGGACTAAAAGGAGATGTGTATCAAGAGACTCACTACAAGAAACGGGTGTAGGTGGTTCTAGAGGCCTGCTGGGCAAGTCCCCAGTCGCAGGGCAGATGTCAGGAAGGACATGCTCCAGCACTACTGAAGCTGGTGTCCCCCAGCAGAACTCCTCTATGGAGATCTCTCTCCTTCAGGGCTTTCAACCCACTGAATCAGGTAAACCCAGACCTGCTCAGATGATCTCCCCTTCTTCAAGTCAGCTAAGAACTTTAATCACAATACAAAATACCATACCAGCAACACCTAGATAGGTTAGTGTGTGAATAACTAAGGACTGGAGCCCAGGCAAGATAACACATAAAAAAGGACCATCACAGCCTCTGTTACAATGTCATTGATTATTGATTCTTTTTCCTACCCCTGAATTGAATAAAATCAGGAACACGCACACATCACACACATGTACATTTTGTGTCCTTGTTTTTTTTTTAGCCAGTTGCCTGGATTTGGGGGTCATACGGTTTTTATCCATCCTTCTTTTGTGTTTTTATATTCAGATCGGTTGTTAACCTCTCATTTGGCCGCCACTATTTCAATTTGTGTGAACTTAAAGCCACTTGTAGTAGCAAGAGCTTCACCGCCTACAAATGCCCAAGTAGTGAGGGTTGAAGAGAGTTGAAGAGAACTTTCTGGCAAAGCTGAACCCCCTTCTCCCCACTCCGGCCCACCCAGTCCCCAAACACATCCTCGGAGAAGGACCAGAGTGACCTAACATTTATATCTGCTTCACTCTCAGACCCCTCACCCACTACCAGGACCCCTCCCATGATAGGGGAGGGGAGGGTTAGTTTAAATGAGGTGGCCTGGAAGTAGACAGAGGTTGGTGCATTCCAGAATCACCTTGAGTAAAAACAAAACAAAACAAAACAAACAAACAAACAAAAAACCATTTAGTGGATATGAATCCAATACTTATTGTTTATAAACAGCAGTTTCCAGGCCCCTGATCTGGAGTCCCCACATTTCCAGCTGGGTGGTAATAAGTCTTTTGATTTTTTGATTAATTACTTCCAGTGCAGTTAGAATCTCAGAAATTCTACTTCTGACCCAAACTCTCAACATGTAAAATTTTATTCTTTTCTCCCCCAAACCCCTCCCCAACTTTATCCTGCATCTGCTCAACAGAAACTTCCTTTCCCCAACCAGACAGAAGGGAAAGAGGCAATCCTTGGGAGGGATTCCCAAATCCTTTCTGATTTTGTGGCAGAGAGGGGCATTCTCAAATACAGCTTTCTTTCTTTCTTTTTTTTTTTAAAGATTTTATTTATTTATTGGACAGACAGAGATCACAAGTAGGCAGAGAGGCAAGCAGAGAGAGAGGAGGTAGCAGGCTTCCTGCTGAGCAGAGAGCCCGATGAGGGGCTCGATCCCAGGACCCTGGGATCATGACCCAAGCCGAAGGCAGAGGCTTTAACCCACTGAGCCACCCAGGTGCCCCTCAAATACAGTTTTCTATAATATGTCCACTGGGGGTGGAAAAAGAAACCAGTGAAATCTGGTCGATTCCTTTCTTCTAACCACGTAGTTGTTAGGAACAGATTGCTGTTAGAGGGACGTTCATGCCTTTTCCTCTGGCAAGTATGTTCTGTTCTTCGGTTGTTTTCAAATTTGGGGAAGTATTGGAGATTTTTAG
Source organism: Mustela putorius furo (assembly GCF_011764305.1). Taxonomy (NCBI): domain Eukaryota; kingdom Metazoa; phylum Chordata; class Mammalia; order Carnivora; family Mustelidae; genus Mustela; species Mustela putorius. The sequence goes on along the minus strand of NW_025421329.1, from coordinate 4,931,451 downwards.
AACTTGACCTTTCACACCCTTCCCTTAGACTGCTTTGTTAAGCGAAATGTTAGCCTTTACAGAGTATGAGACATGTATCTTCTTTTCTTTTTTTTTTTTTAAGAATTTATTTATTTATTTGACAGAAAGAGAGAGAGAGCACAAGCAGGGGGAGCAGCAGGCAGAGGGAAAGGGAGAAGCAGACTTCCTGTGGAGCAGGGAGCCTGATGTGAGGCTCGATCCCAGAACTCTGGGATCATGACCTGAGGCCAAAGGCAGATGCCTAACCAACTGAGGCACCCAGGTGCCCCAAGACTCTTAGAAATTAATTTCTCTGAACATTCCTTGCTCTAAAATCTGAATAGTGTGGGGTTTTTTGTGTTTTTACTTATTTGCTCAAAATTTCGTTGTGTTTAGAGAGGGCTTGCTCTGGGCTAGTTTGATACCACCATCTTACCTCAACAGACCTATTTGGTCAGAAATTCAAGACTCTTCACCCCCTTCCCTGCTCCAGCCAACATTTGGACATTTCCACCAGGATGCGCATAGCTCACCCCAGATCCTCCACTTTCTGAGACACTGCCCTTGCAGAAAAATTACCATCTGCTATTTCTCTCTCTTGACCCAGGGCCTGGCAAACAAGAGAATGCTTGGTAAATATTTAATTACGTTATGTTTTTACTGCTGCATAACTAACTACTCTAAAACTCTGTTGCTTATAAACAATAAAGTCTTACTATCTGGCTGTTTCTCTGCCTTAAGAATTCAGAAGCAGCTGAGCTGGTGGTTCTGATTTGGGATCTTTGATTAGTTGCACTAAAGAAGCTGGTCAGGGCCTCAATCTTCTGAAAGCTTGGCTGGGGCCAGAGGATAGGTTTCCAGATGGCTTGCTCCCATGCTGCTGGTTTTGTGAGGAGGCCTCCATTCTTCCTGGTATGGGCCTCTCCATGGGCTGCTTGGGTGACCTCACAACATGGTGGCCCACTTCCCCTCAAGTGAGCAATCTAAGAGAAACCAAGGCAGATAACACTTGTCTTTTATCACCTATGATTGGAATTCCACACCACGAGTTCCACTGCATCCTTCTGTGGTCAGCTCTGTTCAGTGTGAGAGGCAAACACACGAAGACATGACACCAGGAGATAAGGGCCATGAGGGGGTCATTTTGGAAGTTGGCCACTTCCGCAAATAAGAGTTGATTAGTAGATTGGCTAGAAAATACGTGTTTTGCATTCCATGATAATTATCAATCAGCTTCAGAAAACATTTCCCTTTTTCATCCTTGGTTACCTGGAGCAGAAGGTTATGATGCAGATAAATACATAAATGTTTTAAAAGTATGTATCAATAAAGTATTAAGAGTTAAATATCAGGGTACCTGGGTAGCACAGTGTGTTGAGGGTCTCTTGGTTTCAGCTTGTCCTGTGACAGGCTCTGTGCTCACAGATTCTCTCTCTCCTTCTTTCTCTGCCCCTCCCACTCATGATCTCTCTCAAATAAATAAATAAATTTTTTTTAAAAGAGAGTTATATATCAACACTTACTAGCTTTTTTTTTTTAGATGAGAAGTGTTAAATACTTTATTTAATATTATACATAAACCACACTAAAATGTCTTTCATTAAGAAAGAGGCAACATTTGAGATGCAGGGAATTTTTACTTATTTAATTTTTTTTAAATGCAGGGAATTTTAATTAAATTGGCATAGTTAAGGGAAAAAAGTGGACACTGCCAGCTTATCTTCTCATCTTCAACCCTTGCCTTTATCAGGCTAATGAACACAACCTGAAACACAGCTGAGTCTTGGTTCTGAGACAGTGAAGGGATTTCCTCAGTATTTAAATATATGAATATAACCAGTTATATAAATCTAAATATAAAACCAGTCTCCTATAAGTTTAGAGATGGCATTTACCACCTCTGTGAAAAGCTGAACATTACTAATCAATTCCGACCATATTTTTAGAAGGGGAAAATTGACAGCGTTTGCTGAACCAGAATTACTATCAAGGTTCAAAAGCTGATCATATTCATTTAACCACAAGCCCATCTTATTTAAATCAGGACTGTCCAAAAGAAATTGTCTATCGGCCATTCATGATCTGAATTCTGGTGCATGAATCATCTGAACACCTAAAAAAAGTCATGAGTCATTTTTGTTTTACACTAAGTAAGGCGATGGCCAACTATTACTCCTTAGTAGATTTTTTGAGATAAGCTATCAAGTCTGTTCTTTCCCCTGTCTTCTTAATGCCAGTGAAGATAATTTGTGTCCCAGGATATACTTCTTGGGATTCTCCAAATACTCCATCAGTGTCTCCTCTCCCCAGGTCATGTCTTTATTCTTTATTCTTGTTGGCATCCGTGTAAGAAAATCCAGGGGCCTGGCCTGGCCTGTCTTTCGGCCAAATAAACCATGGAGATTTGGCCCAGTCTTGTGCTTGCCTCCCTTTTCCACGCGTGGCACTGGGCACACTTCTGAACAAAAATCTTCTTGCCCTTCTCAACATCACCCTTTTTAAGTCGCTCTTCCGTCGCTCACGAAACGAAGGTGCCCGCTCGCAAGCCGGACGTCCCGCTCTCTAACACTTACTAGCCTTTTTAAAATAAGCATTTATACAACACATATATCTGGATCTGGCTCCTCACATTAAAGACATTTAATTTAATTCACCCGATTCCTCTATTCTCTTTCCACAATCAGTGTTACCTTTAGATAGTAATCAGAAAAAAAATCACACAGATACCCATTAGCTCTTAGATGCTCTCTCCCATCTCAGACTGCCTGCCCACGACAATCCACTTCTCACCAAGACAAGCAACCCCAGGCTCTCCTTCCATCTATGTCCCTCTGCATCTCCTAACTGTCCCTGTGTGTCCAGGGCACCCACTCTCATACTGCACCTGTGGGAGTGGAGTGAGTTAGGCAGAATCTGAGATCGGCCCAGACTCTACCAACGTGCACAGAGAAATGTAGCTTCACACAGGATTTTCTATTTTCCTCACTTTAGCCCTCCCGGCTCCCGTCCCCAGCCACCATGCCTGTCTTTGGAGAAGCTACCTAGAATGGTTAATTTCATAGGTCAACCTGACTGGGTCATGGAGTGCCCGGATATTCGGTGAAACATTATCTCTGAGTGTGTCTGGATGAGATGAGCATTTGAGTTGGTGCACTGAGTGAAGCAGATGGTCCTCCCCGATGTGGTGGGCATCACCCAATCTGTTGAGGGCTGGAGGAAGGGAGAATTCACTGCCCACGTGACTATTGAGCTGGGACATTAGTCTTCTCCTACCCTTGGACTGGGACTTCCACTGTTGGTGCTCCTGGTTCTCAGGACTTCGGACTCAAACTGGAACTATGTCACTGGCTTTCGTGGCCCTCCAGCTTGCAGATGGATGTCATGAGGATTCTCAGCCTTCATAAGAGCATGAGCCTAGTTCTTACCATAAAGCTCTCTCCCTCCCACCCTGTACTATTGGCTCTGTTTCTCTGGAGAACCCTGACGAACACGCTGCTTCAATTTATTGTTTGTTTTCCCTTGGATGCCCCAGGACTATATTCCTTCTTCTCCTTCAAACAGGAGTTACACAGACAGAGACAGAAATCTCTGCCTGCCCTGGATGCAGCTGGGAGCCCCTTCTGCTGCTTGGGTTACTTCTCAGACTGGAAGTCCTGTAACTTTCAGGTTGCCATTCGGAAGTTACTGTGTTCTACAGCTCCCTCCTCTACGCATGGCCCATCACTATGCACTTTCTTCCCTCTTGGAAGGAGTTAGTGGCAAGTCAGTGAATTTCTCATTTCACTCCCTGCATCTTGTTCTCTTCCCTGGAGACTTTGACTTGGGCCTGGCAGGCTTTCGGACACTTCGGCTTGGCTCTCTATCACACCCGCCCCCGGCGCCCCTGGAGGCCACGCCTGCTGGTTGTTCTTGAGCCTCCAGCTGCACCTGTGGCCAGGACCCCCACACTGCACCGGCTAGGATGCCAGGCTCTGGGGTCGCAACCCGGCGCCTTGCTCAGGCCCCCATCCACCGGCTCTGGGACCCTTGTAGCCTTCTTCCTCCTGTCCTACCTTGTGTCCTGCCTTTCTCCAGGTAGCCCACAGTTGTTCTCATGAGAATCCAAATGCCCTCCCCACGTTGGCAGGCGACTCCTGGATTAGTGGCTGCAGCGATCGCCCCGGCCTTTCGCCTTGCTGCTCCTCACTCCCATACCTGGGACTAAAAAAGTTCCCTGCGCATGCTCTCTCGGCTCTGGGCCTGCGCACCTATGGCCGCCCCTCCTGTTCTTCCACCATCTGCCACAACAGCCTCTGCTTCTCCCTCCAGCAGAAGTGACCAGTCCGTTGTGAACTGGCCTGGCCATATGCCCAAACTCGCTGGGACGCTGAATATACGTGGGCGCTGCATCTGGTGCCTAATTCCAGTTTCTGGCGTGTGGTAGGTCCTCAAAAATAGTTGTTGATGTAATACATTGCATGGCTTTTCAGTATGGGCAAAGTTTTGTGGCTGGGTGTCTGGCCCGTGGAGTTTGAAAATCACAGGTCTTATTTTTTTATCTGCTGTAAGTTTGTAGATAAAAATGAAAGTATGTATGTCAGTAGACTATAAAATACTTGAATGTGACTCTTACAACTTAAAAATTTCAAAATAAATATTTTAAATTCCAAATAATATCTGGATTGGTGGGTTTATGTATTGCTCCAAGACAGGTAATGTTGTATGTTTTGCTTTTTGCCACATTTATAGTTACGGTTGATATTTAAGCCTCATGAAATGTTGACAGCCTGAGTAATTTACTATTTCTCTTATAGAAATAATTGTGAGGAGCATTATGTGTTTGTTGTTAAAAAAAAAAAAAAAACAACAATGCAGAAAATTCAAATAAAGAATGAAATGAAATGAAATACCACCATGCAGAGATAGTTTTTTATTTCTTTTTAATTAACATATAATAACACGTTTATTAACATATAATTATTTGTTTCAGGGGTACAGGTCTGTGATTCATCAGTCTTACACAATTCACAGCACTCACCATAGCAAACACCCTCCCCAGTGTCCATCCCCCAGCCACCCCATCCCTCTCACGGCCCTCCCCTCCAGCAATCCTCAGTTTGTTTCCTGAGATTAAGAGTCTCTTATGGTTTGTCTCCCTCTCTGATTTCATCTTGTTTCATTTTTCCTTCCCTTCCCCTATGATCCTCTGTCTTCTCAAATTCCTCTTATCAGTGAGATCGTATGATAATTATTTTTCTCTGATGGACTTATCTAGCTTAGCATAATACCGTTTTCTTTTACTTCTTAAAGATTTATTTATTTCTTTAAGAGAGCCATCTCTCTCTGCTTGCCTCTGGGGTGTGGGGGGAGAGGAAAGGGCAGAGGGACAGGGAGAGAATCTCAAGCGGACTCCCCACTAAGCAGGGAGCCTGACATGGGGCTCAATCCCAGAACCCTGGGATCATGACCTGAGCTGAGATCAGGAGTCCCATGCTTTACCTAAAGTCTGAGCCACCCAGGCATCCCCAGAGATAGTTTTCTAAACATCTCTCTACACACAGACTATTTTACATAAATATTTTTGTTCAATAATATATGGAGGGGCGCCTGGGTGGCTCAATGGGTTGGGCCGCTGCCTTCGCCTTAGGTCATGATCTCAGGGTCCTGGGATCGAGTCCCGCATCAGGCTCTCTGCTCAGCAGGGAGCCTGCTTCCTCCTCTCTCTCTCTGTCTGCCTCTCTGCCTCTCTCTCAAATAAATAAATAAAAATCTTTAAAAAAAATAATATATGGAAATCTACCTCCTTATAAAAATGATATCCTGTTTTTACTCCATAGACCAAGAAATACCTTGGGAAGCATCTCTTATTTCACCTGCTTCTCCTGCTTTTTTCTTAAATTCCTTAAAATCAGAGTCCAGCTTTACAGGAAAATCGAACTTTTCCAATCAAATGGTATTCAGTGAACGATTAGTATGTGCCTGCCCTTTGGGGAGAGAAAGAGTGGAGTGAAGCGTGACTCCCAATCGGTTGGATGTGCAGTGGCACGTGGAGACACAGCAGGTGTAGCGCACTTGGAGAATTTAAGGCACACGCGTGCCAGTCCATGTCCGTCCTGTCCGGTGCATCTGGAGGCACTCCTGGAGAAGGATATCCAAAGTAAACTCGCAGCCGGGCCTAGGCACCTTTTTGTCCTTTCAGACTTCTGGTACCATCCGTGGCTTTGATCATGTCTCTCTTTCCTCAAATCCCCATGTCTTCTCTAATAACACCTGGCCAAGGGGGCACCCAAAAAAGGCAAGACCATAAGATGGAAAGCCTCTCTCTGAGGCTCTCTGAAGATGAGCTGGAATCTGTTACTCAAGTCCCTTCCCAAACTTCTTACAGATCACTTTTAAAGTTCTGCAGTAAGGAGACGCGACTTCCCGTTTAGCTGCGGACTGCAGTCTGCACAATGGCTTTCACGTTCGTGCCTTTTGGATGACCTGGTTGGCAAGTGGCACGTCCAACTTCCCGTTCCCATGTTTCTCCACGCCCGACAGAATGGCGTGTAAGCGGTACCACGCAACTGTATGGTTAGTGTCTTCTATCATCTTACCCTCCCCAGGTGGTAGCCAGCCGCCTTGTGCAAGCAAGGGTGTGATTCTCGGCCAGGGAGGAAGCTGAGAGCTCCCCATCCCCCACCTCCCAAGAAGGCTGCTGGCAAGCACAATGCCAGACCTGCTACCTGATTTCACCCCCTTGGGTCAAGTGCGTGTACTGTACCTAAATCAAGGGGATGCAGTTATTATGGGGAAACCCATAAAGCTACATTTTCAGGGTTTTTTTGCAATTAAAAAAATTAAACTGAACTACGTGGAGCCTTTGGTAAATTCTGGAGAGAAATCACCTTACAGCGAGGCTGCCCTTGCTCTGCTGTGTCCCTGGGGTTGAGATAGAATAGGAACAGGACTCGGGGCCCCTCCTCAAACCTTAAAGGGATGCAACTATACTGTAAAGTGAAAAGTCCCTAAAAGAAAATTCATGAATCTGTGTTTCTTGAGCAATATATTTTACGGGAATGCAGAAAAGAGGACATCAGCTTCAAAGAGAGAGTGAGCCCCTGCAAAAAACCAGTGAGATGGGGACCAAACCAGTCTGTACCAGGGCGGACCACCCCCACCCCATGCTGGGGTCAGAGTCTGTGCAGTGAGCACTGGAAGTACCCACAAGTTACCTTTTCCTCTTTTATTTTTTTACTTTTTAAAAAGATTTTATTTATTTATTTGACAGAGATCACAAGTAGGCAGAGAGGCAGGCAGAGAGAGATGGGGAAGTAGGCTCCCTGCTGCGCATAGAACCCGATGCGAGGCTGTGAGGCTGGATCCCAGGACCCTGGGATCATGACCAGAGCTGAAGGGAGAGGCTTTAACCCAAGGAGGCACCCAGGCGCCCCATACCTTTCCCTCTTTTAAATGCTAAAAGTCATGTCCAGGGGTGGAGATTTAACATGCTAATGAGACAGGCAATGTATGGAAAGCATAATGTCAAAGTAGGAAAGAACCAGGAAGCTCTACAAGCTTTAACTTCTACAAGCTTAACCTCACCCTTTTCTCATCTCAGTTTCTTTCTTTTCTTTTCTTTCTTTCTGGACTTATTTATTTGACAGAAACAAGGAGAGAAGGGATACAAGCAGGGGCAGAGGGAGAGGGAGAAGCAGGCTTTCTGCTAAGCAGGGAGTCCCATGGAGGGCTGGATCCCAGGACTCTGGGATCATGACCTGAGCAAAGGCAGACTGAGTCACTCAGGTGCCCTTCCCATCTTAAGTCTAAGAAACTCTCCATGACCTCTCCTCCCGGGGTCCTGGAGCATAAGCCCCCAGTAAAGCCTTGCCTAAAACTCCTATTTGGCCTCTTCCCTTCTTCCCTTCCCTCTTCCTCCTCCCCCTTTCCCTCTCCCCTCCCTTCCTTCCCTTTCTTCTTTTTTTCATTTTTATTTTTAAGTAGACTCCATCCCCAAGGCTGGGCTTAAACTCACAACACTGAGATCAAGAGTCCAAGGCTCTGCAGACTGGCCACCCAGGCAATCCCCCCTCTTTTTAAAAAGATTTTATTTTTAAGTAATCTCTACACCCAATGTGGAACCACAACTCACAACTCACGAGATCAAAAGCTGCTTCCTCAGCAAGATCTACATTAGCCACATTATGGAAAGAACCTAGATGTCCATGAACAGATGAATGGATCAAGAAGATGTGGTATATATACACAATGGAATACTATGCAGCCATCAAAAGAAATGAAATCTTGCCATTTGCGACAACGTGAATGGAACTAGAGCGTATCATGCTTAGCGAAATAAGTCAAGCAGAGAAAGACATCTATCATATGATCTCCCTGATATGAGGAAGTGGTGATGCAACATGGGGGCTTAAGTGGGTAGGAGAAGAATCAATGAAACAAGATGGGATTGGGAGGGAGACAAACCATAAGTGACTCTTAATCTCAGAAAACAAACTGAGGGTTGCTGGGAGGAGGGGGGCTTGGGAGAGGGGGGTGGGATTATGGACATTGGGGAGGGTATGTGATTTGGTGAGTGCTGTGAAGTGTGTAAACCTGGCGATTCACAGACCTGTACCCCCGGGGATAAAAATACATTATATGTTTATAAAAAACCAAAACCAAAACAAAACAAAACAAAACACAACAACAAAAAAAGCTGCTTCCTCTTCCAACTGAGCCTGCCAGGCGCTCCCTCTTGTCAATTTCTATCCCTTAGCTCAAGGATCGGGTTCAGAAGCAGGGTAAACCCTGGTCCCAAGACCTTGCCCTGTTGCTTATTCCCTGTCTCAGCTGGGAGCCCCCGAGGGGCCCAAGTGTGCTGCCTGGCAGTTGACCCCAGCTCCCCCTTCCCGCCGTTCACATCCAGTCACCAAGCCTTGCAGACTGGGTCTTCTAAAGTGCTCCTGGTTCCCTTTCCTCCTCTTCCTGCAACCACTGGCTTAGTCAAGGTCATTTCTTATAGTCTGATGAAACTGCCCTCTTCTGGGTTCCCATCCCCGGCTTTGTGTCCCTCCACACTCTGTCAGAGCTGCTGGAGGGGTCTGCACAAAGGTGCCCTCAATGGTGATTGCTTAGAATGTTTCCCTTTTGCCCTCCGCTCCTCAGGAGGATGGGCTTCCCTGTGCTCCAGGCTCTGCCACCCACAGCTCACACTCGGGCCTCTGGCGTGCAGCTTCCTGCATGCACCAAGAAGAACCTGAAAGCATGTGCCGGATGTGGGTATGCCCAACTCTGATCTAGCAGAGCCAGGGACAAGCTATAGAGAAGAGAAGAAAGCAGATACACAAGAAATGAAGGTCTCCATTCCTCAGCTTTCTTAGAACTCATAGTATTCCCTGGTGCCCCTGGGAGTACTTGGAGCCACTGGCTTATCCAAGTGCTGGAGGGGAAATCTGAGTCTGGGTCTGGGTCAGTGTACCCGCTGCCTAACAGAACACCGCCAAGTATCATCTAAAAGGGTTTGGGTGGCTGGAAGAGGGAGACTTTTATGGGTCAGATTTACTAGAAACAGAGAAAGGAAAACACTGAGTGTTAAATTGTCAGATGTTCCAAAAATATTTGTGCTAAGCCTCAGATCTTTGTGTGTCGTGGAATGACTATTGGTATTCCTAGTTTCTTGTGGTCAGCACGGTTTTAATTATGGTGATGGCAAACACAATGTGCTGTGTTTTTTTGAAATAGTTTTCTGGGTGGCTCAGTCAGTTGAGCACCTGCCTTTGGCTCAAGTCATGATCTTGAGGTCCTGTGATGGAGATCCGTTTCAGGCTCCCTGCTCCGTGGGGAGTCTGCTTCTCCCTCTCCCTTGCCCACCAATCCTCCTGCTTGCACTCTTTCTCTCAAATAAATAAATTTAAAACTTTTTTTTTCTTGAAGACTTAAGGGTGTCACACAATAAATCATTAATGGAGAACAGGAATTTTAACAGTATGCTACCATAATAGGAATAAAAAGCTGCCCTGATCAAGTGATATCAATATTCTGGTAACTTATCCTTCAAAAACTGTTCAACTGACATGCCAAAAATGACATGAGGATTTTCAGTCGGAAACATTAAGGACTTCTGCAAACTGAGCCCCTTCAAGCTATCCATAACCTAGAGTATGTTAACGTAAAATGGTGTTTACTATGGCTGGTTTCTAGGTGACCCATGAGTCAGCTGTGTTCACAGTGTTCTAGGAGCTTCTGTCCTATGTGATGAAATATTTAGAGGTCACTGCATTCTGAGTTCCACACAACGAGGACACTGGGAGTCTGGATCCTCCAGTCTGCAAGTGCCTTCTCCTGTGGCTGGTGGGCCCCACTACGTGGCAGCCAGAGCCCCAGCTCCAGGCGTCCTGGCCTGGGGCCTTGAAGGTAAGTTACATTAGAAAGTTTCCTTTACATAAAAGACACAAAGGCAAAAAGTGTCCTTTCTCCACTCATCCCTCCCCTTCTTTTTGATCCCTAAGCCATGGACAAAAGGGCAGCGATGTTGTCAGGCTTTAGTTTTACAAAAAGACGCACAGTCTTTGGCCTTTCCAGGGAGGAACCAGCTTCCGCACACTGCTGGGTGTTTGTCCCAGGAAAGGCGGAGGGGGCTCAAGAGAACACGGCAAGGGCCAGTGGGTGGTTCTGAGGGGAGTTCCTCTGGCTTCTTCCCTTCTGCTACGTTGAAGGCCTTTTGTTCCCTCAGCTAGAATTTGCATGTGGTGGGAATCCACAGCCTGGGGTGACCCAAGACAGACTTGTGGTTTCTCCTGGGAAAGTACTTAAATGCATCTGACCATCCAGTGACAAACGAAGCCTAGAATTGTATACATTTCTTGAAACATCCTGTTGGGGGGTGGGTGGGGCAGGATTTTTACTAGGATGCAAACCTGGTCAGGCATGTCACAGATTGGGCCTAGATGTCTTCATGGAATTGGCTAAATATTGCAAACTCAGCTTTACTGCCCTCTCCTAAATGTCTCCCCCCTTCTTGCTGCCCCGATCTCCCTCTCCCGCTTCGCCACCTCCCTCCTCCTCTCCCCCCTCCCCCACCCCAACTTTCCTCCCCCTCCCTCCCCCCTTCTCCTCCTCCTCTGCCTCCTCTCCCACCCCCCCCTCCTCAGTTACCCTCCCCCACCCTTTCTTTTCAGATGGGATATTTAGGATTTACCTTAATAATAGACTAATTGCCTTAAATTTTCCATTTTTCTTTCTGAGTGAGGGCTCCTACTGATGTTTCAGGGAGAGATCCCTTGTTTACAAAGGGAATATGAATTTGAACGGCTGCACTCCCCTCCTGTGGATATAAACTCACCAGTTTTTGCCAAAAATGTATGCTAAGTTATGCCATTTGTTATCCCCGCTTCATCATTCACACAATACAGGAATCTAGTTACTGAAAACTGTGAATGTGAATGGTGTGTAAACATTTCATCCACAGAACTCCCCTAATGATCCAGCTTTTCCCCAAGGGAACAACTGGAAGGGTCTTTCTTCTCCTTAACCACTTGGACACAATCAGGTATATGTGTGCTTGGCTTCCAGATGTGGTGGTGTTGGGGTTTTGGAATATAGGTGAGGTTCAGTGGGGTAGGTCTGGAGCAGACGACCAAGAAGGAATTCTGGAGACGTCTATGGTGTAAATAAGTGGTTTATTAAAGCACAGGGGACAGGGCCCCTGGCAGGAAGAGGGGCTGCCCCGGGCTGTGAGGCGTGGCTGATTATATACTATGGGGTTGGGGGAGGTAAGAGAAAGGGAGGTTTTTGAAAAGATTTTCATCTGTTAAAGACTCACAGGATACACAGGGGCCTGGCGATCGTCAAATTAAGGTTTTTTTTTTTCCCCTCTAGCAGGGCATTAACATTAAGATAGCTGGGAGCTTCCTAGAGGAACATTACACTTTGCCGGGTTCAGGTATCTGTCAATGGGCCATGGATGATAAGGACTTTTAATCTATCCACATTCCCTTCTGGAATCTAGGCCTTTGGTAGAAAGGCTTTGTTCTTGTAAATTGCTAAACCTTTTGTAAATGGGGGGAGATTCCTGTCTTGCAGGATTGTAATCTCTGTAAATCAACTGTTTGTTTTTTCCTTAAGGGCAGCCAGGAGTGCCTGAGGAATGTCACATACATCCCATGGGAGGGGGTGGGGGTTGTGGGGTGTCAGCTCCTGCTTTGTCCTCAGCTTGCCTTCTGTTCCCATTGGTATTGTGCTCATGTACATGGGTTACATGTAATATGGCCGATCTTCTTTGGTGACTGCTGGGGCTTTCTGGGTGGTCAGTGTTAATAGATGGCTGACCAACAGAGTTGGTAGGTGTGGGCACTTCCTCCCATTCCTGGTGATGCTGGGCCTGTGGGGCTGGGCTGGGCTGGCTTTGCTCCAAGGATCACCGATAGGGAGCAGGCCGGTAGGCTCACTCCTCCAATCCAGACTGTTGAGTAAGTAAAGGAATTTAACTTATCCCAGGGCAAAGCTGACTTCCTTACTATTATCCCATCCATGTGCTCTGAAGTGGCCTGAATAACCCTGTTCATCTCTGTGCTTCTGAGACTCTTACATCCATGCCAGACTTCAAAAAATTGTTGATTTTATCTTATTTTAGAACTGTTCAGATTTTGCACTTCTTCTTAGGTAAATCTTTGTAGGTTGTCTTTTTCTAGAATTTGGCCTTGTCATCTGGGTTTTCTAATTTGTGGAACAGCATCTGATTGTTCATAATATTTCCTTAGACTCCTTTTTATTTTAATGTCCCCTCTTTGATATTATTTTCATCTTTTCTCTTTTTTTTTTCTTAGTTTCAATAAAGGTTTGCCCATGGGGTCAATCTTTTCCAGGTTCAGCAGGTAAGATACAGTGCCACAGCACTCTCAGAGAAATGGAGGGTCCTCAAAAAGTTAAAAATAGAACTACCTATGACCTAGCAATTCTATCACTAGGTATTTACCCAAAGGATACAAAAGTACAGATTCAAAGGGGGCACAGACACCCAAATGTTTATAGCAGCATTATCCACAATTGCCAAAATATGGAAAGAGCCCAAATGTTTATCGACAGATGAATGGATAAAGAAGATGTGAAAAAAGAATGGAATCTTGCCATTTGGGATGACGTGGATGGAGCCACAGTGTATTAGGCTAAGTGAAAGAAGTCAATCAGAGAAAGACAAATACCATATGATCTCACTCATATGTGGAATTTAAGAAAGAAAGCAGATGAACATATGGGAAGGAGGAAAAAAAGAAAAGGAGAGAGGGAAGCAAACTGTAAGAGACTCTTACCGATAGAGAACAAACAGGGTTGATGGAGGTGGGAAGAGAATGAGCTACACGGGTGATGGGTATTAAAGAGGTCACTTGTAATGATGGGGTTGTTGTACGCAGGGGATGAATCACTGAATTCTACTCCTGAAACCAGTACTGCACTGTATGTTCACTAACTAGGATTTAAATAAAAATTTGAAAAAGAAATAAAAACGTGTATTGTTTCAGAAAAATGATAGGATGTTCAGAACCTGAAACATTCTTGGTTAATTGTTAGTACATAAATCTTTTCATGAGCTAGGTGTTCATTACTGTTGAAGAAATGTGAAAATACAAGAAATAACACCAGGCTCTAGAAAACAAAAAACAAAGAACAACCCTCTAGCCTCAATACAAAGAACAGATATGTGTAAGTAGCATTTAAGAAATCTCATTGGGACAAAAGATGTTCAGCTTCACATATACTCAGATATATTAACTCCCTTAGTAAAGGCATTTTCAGATACTGAGAATGATTTATATTGGGAAATATAGTATAAACTGTGTGCTGAACTTTTTTTTTTTGTCCACCAGTACTTATACCTAATCTAAACAGTAATTCACTATGCTAGGACTGGAAAACTATCAAAGAGTAACAAAAAATGCAGAAATCTATGACTTATAAAAATTTTGATTAGAAAATTATATTTCCAGGCCATTTTCAAATAATAATCTGACATAGGATTTATATCCAAATAATCTAAATTTTGGGATAATCTGAATTTAAAAATCATATTTCTGGACCATTTTGAAGAAAAAATTGCCATAATATGTATATCCAGAAAATGCCACAATTTGAATATGGATTTAAAATTTTTTAGAAAATATATGGTGAAGAATTCATGTCCAAAACCTTCCCAAGATTTAGGAGATTTGGATAAAATATTTTATTTTTGCACCATTTTGGAGGGAAAATATGGCATGTGATTATGTCCAAAAATACATTTTGGGAACATTTGAATGAGAAGTCATCTTTCTAAACCATTTTGGGGGGCACCTGGGTGGCTTAGTGGGTTAAAGCCTCTGCCTTCAGCTCAGGTCATGGTCTCAATCAGGGTCCTGGGATGGGGCTGTCATTGGGCTCCTTGCTCAGCAGGGATCCTGCTTCCCCCACCTTCTGCCTGCTTCTCTGCCTACTTGTGATCTCTCTCTCTGTCAAATAAATAAATAAAGTCTTTAATAAAACTAATTTTAAAAGAGTCTAAACCATTTTGGAAGGAAAAAAGTGTCATGGGACTCATATCTAAAGAACCCACTTTATGGGAAAAAAAACTGCATTTTGGAATGAATTTAGGTTTTTGGTTTTTTGTTTTTAAAGATTTTATTTATTTATTTGACAGACAGAGATCACAAGTAGGCAGAAGCAGGCAGAGAGAGACGGAGAAGCGGGCTCTTTGCTGAGCAGAGAGCTCGATGTGAGGCTTGATCCCAGGACCCTGGGATCATGACCTGAGCAGAAGACAGAGGCTTTAACCCACTGAGCCACCGAGGCGCCCCAGAATGAATTTAGGTTTAAAAATATGTTTGAGGGCCACTTTATAAGAAAATATGCCACAGGACTTACATCTAACAAACCTCATGATATTAGTAAATTTTAATAAAAAATATTATTTTATGGCCATTTGCAAGGAATAACCTGGCACAGGGCCTACCAAAAAATCCTCCTACCAGTTGAGGACATTTGGATGAAATGTCACATTTTTAGACCACTCTGGAAGACAATCTGGCACAGAAATTATGTCCTCCCCGGAGAAAACCCCACCAAAAAACTAATTGAGCCAATGTGAAAAATCACATTTCCAGGTCTTTTGAAGAAAAGTCTTGCATAATACTTATGTCCAAAAGATACCAAGATTTGAGTGAATTTGGGTCAGAAATCACATGTTTGGCATAATTTAGAAAAAGAAAATCCAATGTAGGACCTAGTTTCAATAAGACCCCAAATTTGAACAGATGTAGATGAAAATATCACATTAGCGGGGCATCTGGGACAAATATGTGGCATATGACTTATTTCCCAAAGCTCCATTATTTATATGAAGTTGGATTTTAAAAATCATGTTTCTTGTCCATTTGGGAGGACAATTTGATGAATTTGTGCCCTCCAAAACCAATGATTTGAATGAATTTGGATGAGAAAGTGTATTTCTAGGTAGTTTGTTAAAATAATGTAGCATAGAATTTATAACCACACTACCCTCCAGTCTGAGCATACTTAGATGGAAAGTCATACCTTTTTGTCATCTTAGAAAAGTCTGGTGGGGGTGCCTGGTAGCTCCATTGAGCCTTTGACTCAGGTCAAGATCCCATGGTCCTGCATATTAGGATCCTCCTCCTCCCTTTCCCTTTGTTCCCCGCTGCCCTCTCCCTGCCCTCTCTCTCAAATAAATAAATCTTTTTTTTTTTTTAAGATTATTTATTTATTTATTTATTTATTTGACAGACAGAGATCACAAGTAGGCAGAGAGGCAGGCAGAGAGAGAGGAGGAAGCAGGCTCCCTGCGGAGCAGAGAGCCTGATGCGGGGCTCGATCCCAGGACCCTGGGATCATGACCTGCGCTGAAGGCAGTGGCTTAACCCACTGAGCCACCAATCTTAAAAAGAGAGAGAGAGAGAGAGAAGTTTGGCATATGAATTATTCCCAAAACCCATAAAACTTAATAAATTTGGATGAAAAACTGTATCTCCAAGATCATGGTGTAGTATTACAGACAGAAAATCCCATTTATTGTGCTAATTTGGATGAAAAACATCTTTCTAGGCCATTTTAGAAGAAAATCCAAGTGTATAAGTTTAGATGCAAAACTTAAACTCTGCATGAATTTGTATGAAAAGCTGCATTTCTTGGGCTATTTTGGAAGAAAATTCTGCTGTAGGGCTTCTGTTCCTGAAATGCCACTGATTATTGCTCTAGCTTTAGTAAGTTTTGAAACTGGAAGTGTAGTCTTTTAACTTAGCTCTTATTTTCTAAAAATATGTTCTGCTTTTTAATGTAAAACATAGCACAATGGCTGTTAACATTCTCAAACTGTTTTCCCCAACCCTCCCTCCATTGGTTAATCTTGGAGATCTTCCCATGTCAGAACATAATGATGCTTCTCATTCTTTGACAATATACAGCATCTTGTTCTATTTACGCATGGTTTACTTTAATTAGTTCCTCTATTGGTGAATGTTTCTTCTTTACTAAAACTTGAAGTTACTATTGCACTGAAGAACTCATGGAAATCATTTCACACATACACGTGTACAGCTATCAGATAAATTCCATTGAGTTTATGGGCTCATAAGGGGAATATGAATTTATAATTTTGGTAGATATCACTATGTTGCCCACTGTAACTTGTGCCAATTTATACTCCCAAGACTAACACCTAAGTGTCCCTGTTTCCATAGTCTATTACAAGAGTATGTTTTCAACTTTTGGAATTTTGGCCAGTCTGACAGGTCTAAGTCTTGCTGTGTGGCTTTCATTTGTATCTTCATTGACATTAAGGACATTTTCAAATGAAAAAAGACTTCGTACACTGTGATCTGAATCTGATCATACAGTCAGTGTATTTTTTGTTGATTTTATTTTATTTATTTATTTTCTTAAAGATTTTTATTTATTTATTTGACAGACAGAGATCTCAAGTAGGCAGAGAGGCAGGCAGAGAGAGAGAGGGAAGAAGGCTCTCTGCTGAGCAGAGAGCCCCACGCAGGGCTTGATTCCAGGACCCTGAGATCATGACCTGAGCCAAAGGCAGAGGCTTAACCCACTGAGCCACCCAGGCACCCCTTTTGTTGATTTTTAAAACTCCGTTTCCAGAGATATCTTGTAGGTCTCTTTATATTATGGAATAACTTCAGTGTATGTCCCTCCAGTTTGTCTTTGGTTTTGGCTGAAGGTGTGGGTTGTCTTGCAGAATTTATTTTTGTGTAGCAAAACTCGACCTATTTTCACTATGGCTTCAAGATTTCGAGTCATAGTTAGAAAAGTCAGTCTTATTTATTTATTTATTTTTAAGATTTTATTTATTTATTTGACAGACAGAGATCACAAGTAGGCAGAGAGGCAGGCAGAGAGGAGGAAGCAGGCTCCCCCGCTGAGCAGACAGCCCAATGCGAATCTTGATCCCAGGACCCTGGGATCATGACCTGAGCTGAAGGCAGAAGCTTTAACCCACTGAGCCACCCAGGTGCCCCATGTTTCAAAGGTGTTAAAATTATCTATTGCTATATAACAGCAATGCTAAAATTTAGGGCTTAAGACAATTTGTCATCATCCCTCACAGTTCCATAGACTGACTGAGTTCAGCTGAATGGTTCTCTCTTGAGGTGTGAAGGTGCAGCAGAAGGGGGTTTCCAAGACAGCTCTATCATGTAACTGCAGCTGACGTTAACTGTCGGCTAGCTGAGCTAGGGCTATTGACCAGAATACCTCGATGAGGTCTCTCAGTGTGGCTTTTTTTCACAGCACGAAAATGGGAATCAGCGTAGAAACCATAAGGTTTTTTCATGAACTAGCATTAGAAGTCCCATAATTTCACTTCTCCTATATTCTATTGATTAAGCAAATCCCTAAGGCCAATCCAGATCCATGGGGAGAGTAATTAGACTCTTTCTCACACACGCACACACACACACACATAAGTGAAGGAATTGATAATAACCATCTCTGAGACTATCTGCACCATCTACCATCTGAACACCAAACTTCATGTCCATCCCATGTGAAACACACACTCATCCCTAAGACCCTCAAAGTCTTATTTCATTATGGCATTGACTCAAAAGTTCAGAATCTTGTTATCTAACCCATGTTCAAGCATAGATGATTCTTTATCTGAAGACTTGAGAGCTGAAGACATGTATCTGACATGGTGTTGATTTGGGGATAAAATATCACCACAATAAATGGTTCTATTTAAAAAAAATGGAGAAATGACAGATGTACACCAGTTCAGATATTTTGAAATTCAGCTGGGCACATGCCACCAGTTCCTTAATTAGTGTCCAGTATTGCTTTCTGGCAGTGATTCTCAATTGATTTTATGTCTGTGTTTATTCTTTCTTTTCTGTACAAAATAACCTATATTTGCAGCTTAGTTTTCTCTGCCTGCCTCTCTGCTTATAGAAAAGTAGGGATTTGGGGACACCTGGGTGGTTCAGTCAATTAAGCATCTGCCTTTGGCTTGGCTCGTGATCCTGGGGTTGTGGGATTGAGGTTTGTGTCTGGCTTTCTGCTCAGTGGGGAGTCTGCTTCTCCCTTGCCCCCTCTCTCTGCTCATGCTCTCTCTCAAATAAGAATCTTTAAAAAGAGGAAAAAGTAGGGGTTTTTCTCTGTCCTTTTCAGGACAGCCTGGTGTTTCTACTACAAACTCGTGTTTCCCATGCCTCTTACAGGAGTTGACTCCATTAGATAGAACATCTATAGAGCTCAAGTGAAGGCTCTCTCTTGTTGGGTTGCCAGGATGATGTTTTGTGTAGTTGATCGTCTAGGAGCTATATAGTTAATCTTCTTAAATCTTAAAAAAGGGTTTATAGGATGTGAGGACGATCAGGCTGCAACATCTGTCACCCCACTGATCGCCAGAGCTGACTCGGCTGCTCTGGCTGGCTAGGCGGGTGTCCCCTCCCTCCCTCACTGCTCCATGTGCATCTCTCCCGAAGCTGCAGCTCAGTCGAAGAGGACGACCTTCCCCGATGGAGAAGAGGACTGTTCTTCGGTCAAGGGTATATGAGTAGCTGCGCTCCCCTGCTAGAACCTCCAAACAAGCCCTCAGGGTCCCTTTGTAGGAGAACGTAGGGTAGTCAAGCTTCCAAGACTCCAGACACATCCAAGTGAGGCGCTGCGCATGGCAGTCTGCCTTTAAAGAAAGGGGGAGGTGTTTACCGCTGCGTCCTTGAGATGGGTCTTTATCTTAAAGGTGATTTTTTTGAGCAAATGGAGTTTGGACTGAAACACCGTGAAAGGATGGTTAGGAGTCTTTAAATATGGCTGAATATAAACTTGCAATTGGAGAACTGCTGAGGGTGTTTGGCTAAAGGACCTTGGACCAGTTCCTGGATGGTTGGCATGGGGCCAGGGCCTGGGATGGAAAGCTGAGGAACATGACTGTAAGTTCTCTTTTTTCTAAAGATTTTATTTATTTATTTGACAGACAGAAATCACAAGTAGGGAGAAAGGCAGGCAGAGAGAGAGGAGGAAGCAGGCTCCCTGCTGAGCAGAGAGCCCAATGCGGACTCAATCCCGGACCCTGAGATCATGACCTGAGCTGAAGGCAGAGGCTTTAACCCACTGAGCCACCCAGGCACCCCAACATGACTGTAAGTCCTAAACCCTGGTATTTCAGGACTGATTTGGGGGAGTGGCTCCAAGAGTCTTTTCCCTGTTACTGGAGGACTGAGGGGAGCATGTGGTTATTAAAGGCCATTATATCACTAGAGTGCCAGTGAGATGGTGTGGCTGGGGGTGGCTGGAGATTCTCCATGTTTTTGGTGGTCTGACAGGAATGTGACTGGAGAAGCCAGGCTTTGAGATGAAGGAACTGGTTGGTCACAGCTGGAAGATTCCAGGTCCGAGGGACTGGAGTGTTACAATGTACTGTTGGAGGGTCTCCATAGTGGGAGGACCAGGGACTAAATAAAGCCTGAGAAAAAGCATTTAACATGATTAAGGGATGATTCAGCAAAGGCAAGAGCAGAGACATTTCAGAGCTAGGAGGAGAGAAATGAGAAAGGGGGCCATAACATGTCAAGGGAAGAAGGTAGCTGTAGATTGAAGTGGACCTGCTAGAAGAGGCCATGCTTTTGGGCAGAAACCTGAAAGATTCCCTCCCTTCACCTGAAATCCCTGAATACAGTTCCTCCATTTCCCCCCTCTACCAAGGACCAGACTTTCCAGTAAATATTCTAGTGACTCATAGGTTCCTGTCTTCCAAGGAATTGAATTCTTGTGGAAGAGTGGCCTTAGAGAATTCCAGCTATCTGTGCCACTCCTTGTCCCTTATCTTTACAGATGAGTGAATGAGGTATGTAGTCAAGGTTACAGATTTGTAAAGAAGCAATGTTTATTAGAACAAAAGGCCCCAAAACATGAAGACTTAGTGTGGAGAAAGTGAACTAAGTCAAATGTCCTCTGACTGCTCAGAATGCACTTCTCTACTCCATTTCATGGAAGTGTCACAATTTTGATGATTTATTTAGTCCTTGCTACCACGTTCACTCTCAAAGAGAGTGTAAGACGTCAGGAGATTGCCCTGTACAGGCCTCAGAGTCAGGCTGGAGTGGCGGTTTGTAGTGGACAGATTTCATCCTCCTGTGTCTGCTGAGGTGGGACTTGTGGCTGAAGCCTTGGCCGCATGTCTTGCACATATAAGGCTTCTCCCCCTGGTGTGTCACCTGATGTAAGAGGAGGTGTGCCTTCTGGATAGAGTCTTGGCCACACTCTCGGCACACACATGGCTTCTCTTCTGAATGTGCCCGTTTGTGTGTGATTAAAGCTGACTTGTTGCTAAAGCCCAGTCCGCACTGTCGGCACATGTAAGGCTTCTCCCTCGAGTGTTTCCTCTTGTGCCTGATGAGACCCGCCTGGTGACTGAAGCCCCGACCACACTCCCTGCACACATACGGCTTTTCCCCTGAGTGTGTCCTCTGGTGTGCTACAAGATTTGACTTCTGGCTAAAGCCTCGTCCGCACTCCTCACACACCATGGGCTTTTCCCCTGAGTGTGTCCTCTGGTGTCTGATGAGATTTGACTGCTGGCTGAAGCCTCGCCCACAATCTTTGCACACGATGGGCTTATCCCCTGAGTGTATGTTCTGGTGTCTGTTGAGGTGTGACTTCAGACTAAAGCCACGCCCACACACCCCACACACGTAAGGCTTCTCCCCGGTGTGTGTCCGCCTGTGTGAGATGAGGGTTGAGTTCTGGCTAAAGCTGTGCCCACACACACCACACACGTAAGGCTTTTCTTTGGAGTGTGTCCTCTGGTGGTTGACCAGGGTCGTCCTCTGCCTAAAGCAGCGCCCACACTCCTTGCAGGCATAAGGTTTCTCCCCGGAGTGTGTTCTCTGGTGTGAGATAAGATTCGACCGGTCACTGAAGCCTAGTCCGCAGTCACTGCACACAATGGTCTTCTCCTCCAAGTGTGTCCTCTGGTGTCTAACGACAGCAGACTTCTGGCTAAAGCCCTTCCCACACTCCCGACACACGTAGGGCTTCTCCCCTGAGTGTGTCCTCCGGTGTATGATGAGGTTTGACTTCTGACTGAAGCCTCGCCCGCACTCACTGCACATGTAGGGCTTCTCGCCTGAGTGTGTCCTCTCATGGATGATAAGCGTTGACTTCCGGTTAAATCCGCGGCCGCACTCCCTGCACGTAATCGGTTTCTCCCCTGAGTGGGCCTTCTGGTGCCTGGCGAGGCTCTTCTTCAGGCTGAAGCCCTTCTCACACACCCCACACACATATGGCTTCTCCCCGGAGTGAATCCTCTGGTGACTGAGCAGGTTTGTCATCTTGCTGAAGCCCAGTCCACACTCTTTGCAGTTGACTGTTCCAAAGCCCAAGACTTCTATCCTCTTCAACAGTCTGTCTGCTTCCTCGGAGTTTCCTGTCGGAGTGGGGCTGGCCTCTATCTCCATGCCTCTGATGCCACTCCTAGAGCTGACTGACTGCCTTTGGGGTGGCCTAGAGAATGTCCCCGAAGTCCTCTTTTTTGTCTTGCCAAACAAAGGCTTGGCGACTTCTGTCTCTCGATCTTCTGCTTTATCACTCCACGGCTCTCGATCTGAGGCTTGTTGCTGTTGCTTCGGGTCCCCTGGGCATGGATCCCCTGGCTCGATGTGAGTTTCTGCACATAGGCACGTGAAGACCCATGGTGGATGATTACACAGCATGTGCTGCATGTGGAATTTCTGACTGGAAAAATACGAAGGGCAGAAAGGACAGAGGTGGAGTTCCGGCTTTGGATCCGCTGCAGAGGGGAAAAGTCAGAGTTAGAACTGAGACTCAGTGGGGCAGCCTGAGGAAGTCTGCCCAGTCTGCTGTGGGACCCAATTCTCTGCTCTTCAAAATGCTGAAAATTTGACAGCTACCCAATCAAGAATTCATTTTAAAAATATTATTTATTTATTAACATATAGTGTATTAATTGTTTCAGGGGTACAGGTCTTACACAATTCACAGTGCTCACCATGGCATATACCCTCCCCAATGTCCATCATCCAGTCACCCCATCCCTCCTGTCCCTTCCCCTCTAGCAACCCTCTGTATGTTTTCTGAGATTAAGAGTCTCTTATGGTTTGTCTCAAGACTTCCTTTAAATTGAAATGCTTTTCCAGCCTCTTCCATGACAACCCAGAAAATCCACTCCCAAGCCTCTCCCATGTAGCCAGCTATAAAAATCACCACAGACAGTTTCAATTCTTTTAAATAGGGCCACTAAGCGAGTGTACTCCCTGGCTACCTCAACTGTCTCCTCACCACCACGCACGTGACAGAAACCATGTCCACAAGTATTTTCACTGACGGACAGAGATCTGACCAGAGGACCTGTATGGAAGTGTCAGGTCTTTTTTCCCTATTTCCCCCTGAGAACAAAGGGACAGATAGAGAGAACAGTCATTCAGAATGGAGAACCCCTAGTTGTAGGAGGCAGCATAAAGATGGTTGAAGAGATCTTGTGTGAGATGCCTGGAATTCCTCCACTCACCAGCACATATTTATTAGAGGATGACTCTGGGCCAGAATTTCTACGAGGCCGCAGGTTTTCAGCAATGGATGACACAAACACAGTACAGTCCCCTACTCCCTTAAAGATGTTCCCTCCTGGGGCCCCTGACCAGTTTAAGCTCTGTTAATTTCCATAATTAATCTAAACAAAAATCTTCCCAGAAATCAGCACAGAAGCAGAAATTCCTTCTTATCGCACCTCATGTGCAGAAGATGCTAACACTGAGTGTTTTGTTTTATCACAGCTGGTTTTAGTCTCCTGAAGGCAATAAATGACCAAACAATTTGAGATACCACGTAGTGATTGTACTGGACCAACCTGAACACAATTTTCTTGATCAATGAACTTTTTTTTTAAAGATTTTATTTACTTATTTATTTGACAGAGATAGACACAGCGAGAGAGGGAACACATGCATAGGGAGAAGGAGAAGCAGGCTTCCTGCTGAGCAGGGAGCCTGATGAGGGGCATGATCCCAGGATCCTGGGATCAGGACCTGAGCCCAAGGTAGATGCTTAATGAATGAGCCACCCAGGCACCCCAATAAAGTGAACTTTTAAAAACCAACTGTATACATATCTATATTCCAGTATTCAATACAGAGTGTTATTGTATTTGGAGACAGGGCCTTTAAAGAGGTAATTAAGGTAAACCTCAATTAAGAGGTAATTCAAGTTAAAAAGGTCATGAGGGTAGAGCCCTCATACGATGAGAGTAGCGTCCTTCCAAGAGGAGGCAGAGACAGCGAGGATGTGTTCGCGTGGAGAAGCCACATGAGGTCTTAAAGAGAGGGTGGCATCTGCAAGCTTGTCTTCTTTCTGTAACTCACTGGGTTTTTTTCTTACTTTCTTGCTCAGTCTTTTTAAAATACAGTAACAGAAAGAAGCCCACAAGGGCACCTGGGTGGCTCAGTCAGTTAAGCGTCTGCCTTTGGCTCAGGTCATGATCTCGGGGTCCTGAGATTGAGTCCCGAGTTGGGCTCCCTGCTCAGAAGGGAGTCTGCTTCTCCCTCTGCCTCTGCCCCCACTGTTTGTGTGCACGCACTCTCTCTCTCTCATTCTCTCATTTGCTATCTCTCTCACATAAAACTTTAAATAGAAAAAAAAAAAGAGAGAAGAAGAAGAAGCCCATGACTGTGGAAGAGATCTGAGTGAGGGAAAGAGAGCAAACCCAGTGGGAGGAAGAAAGACTTCTAGTGGCAGACGGAGATGAGAGACACCAGGAAAGCCCTGCCTGCAGGGCTGGGTGAAGGATGAAGGTCTAGAAGGGAGGCCGTGCCAGGCAACAATAACCACAGCACAGGAGGTCAGAAGAGCTGCCCTCTCCAGCACCGGAGTGAGGCCTCCTTTCTCCCACACACAGCTGCCCGCAGCTCCAGGCTCTGTTTGCTCAGCACTCCCCACTCACCTGGACAGGTGGCGGGTGGGCACGTTCTCTCTTCTCTCCAGGTTTCCTTCCCTTGCTCCAGCTGGGTGATAAGTTTTGGCTTAGAAAATGGAATTCCTGTTCACAGGAAAGGAAAAAACAAGGTGGCTGTAGGTGAGGGGCACAAGGGCCAACTCAGAAAGCAAGATGGCTGCTTCAAGCATAGCCTGAAACACCCAGCAGCAAGAACGTGAGTCCTTAGAGATTCCAGGGCTTACCCAGGGAGACCAGGTTGCTGTAGTTCTCCAGCATCACCTCCCTGTACAGGGATCTCTGAGCAGGGCTCAGCAGCATCCACTCTTCCTGGCTGAAATCCACAGCCACATCTCTGAAGGCCATGTGTGCCTGTAACAGAATACAGAGCCCTGCTCACTGGGGAGCCAGCCTCACCCAAGACTCAGGCTGAGGAGAAGGGAGAAGGCTGCCCGGCGGGAGGCGGGTGAGCTATCAAGATTCTGTCTTTGGGGCACATTGTAACTCAGTCAGTTAAGCCTCTGACTCTTGATTTCAGCTCGGGTCATGAGATCGAGCCCCACATCAGGCTCCTTGGTCAGCAGGGAGTCTGTTTGAGATTCTCTCTCTCTCTCCTGCCCCTCCCCCTGCTCGTGCACTCTGTCTCCATCTCAGTCTCTCAAATAAATAAATAAACCTTAGGGGCACCTAGGTGGCTCAGTCAGTTAAGCGTCCAGCTCCTGATTTCACATCAGGTCCTAATCTCAGAGTTGTGAGATCGAGACCTGTATCAGGCCTTGTTGGGCATGGAGCCTGTTTGGGATTCTCTCTCTCCCTCTCTCTGTGCCCCTCACTGCACTCGTGTGTGCACACCTGTGAGCTACCTCTCAAAATAAAACAAGCAAATCTTTAAAAATAAATAAACCTTAGAAAAAAAGGGGGGGGCACTCTGCCTTTCATTGTGACCCTGATGCCATGCGTTCCAAGACCTTTAAACCTCTGTTGCTAGCCAGCCAACAACACTGTGAATCTACAGTCAAGATCTTGGGTGGGCTGTGTGAAGACTATGTGCAAAAAAGAGTCCCTAACTTTCAAGAACTTCAAATCTAGGCAGACAGAAGAACAAGCAACATATAAAAATTAAACAAAAGTACAAACATAACAGACTTTTGAATTTTAAGAATTTAGAAAATTAAGTAATATATCAATCATGTTAGTATTGAATGAAGCATCTGAATGACTGGAGTTCATAAACTCAATAATGGCAAAGCCTAAATATAACTCAGTCCTTTCCTTAAATGCCATGGTTCCTTGGCCTCCTTGGGTCTGATAGGCACAAGTGGGGAGCAGTGAAGAGCATGGACTTGAGCGTACTGTCTGGGTTTGGGGTCCACCTCTGTGGTCAACCAGTGAAATGTAGACAATATATTAAATTTATGGTCCCACACTGTGGATGCTCAGGGTGGACCTTCTTGGCCACTCAACCTACAAATTTATCTCTACATTCATTCTCACCCTCCAGCCCAGTTTTACTCATCTGCTTAACTCTATTTCAAAATGGAGGGCACTGTAAAATGCAGACATCAGGAAAAGGGTCCTGAGTCAGCCCCAGGAACTTCTCTTAAGATGCACAGAAGTGAGAAAAGGGAATGTTAGGTATTCCAGGTGAAGCTTATGGGGAGCAGAGAAGATGACACTGTGAGCAAAGGAAGAGAGGAAGCCACTACACGAACAGGGAGGACAACCCAGGAGGAATAAAAGGTAGAATACAGAAGGGGTGGAATGTAGCAGCCTACAGATTTTTAATTTTTATTGTAAAATATACCTAACAATTATTTTACTGTTTCAAGTGTACATTTAAGTACATTTTAAGTGTACATTTCAGTAGCCTTAAGTACATTCACGTAGTTGTACAACCCTCACGGCTATCCATCTCCATGACTTGTTCATCATCCCGTGCTGAAACTGTAACCATTAAATAATAACCCCTCCTCCTCCCAAACCCTGGTACCAACCATTTTAGTTTTCATCTCTACGTATGTGATTATTCTACAAAGTACAAATATGTGGACTTATACAGTATCTTTCCTTTTGTGTCAGGCTAATTTCAAGGTTCATTCCTTTGGAAGCATGAACTCAGAATTTCTTCTCTCTTCGAGACTAAAAAAACATTCGATTTTATGTATACACCATTCATCCATTGATGGACATCTGGTTTGTATTCACTTTTTAACGACTGTGAACAATACTACCTTGCAAATTGGTGTATAATGAACTGTTTGAGTCCCTGCTTTCAATTCTTTGGGGGTATATACCTAGAAGTAGAATTATAAGACCAAATGGTAATGTCACATTCATTTTTTTTTTTTCAGGAATCACTGTGTTCCCCAGCAACTGCATAATTTTACATCTCCACTAGCGATACAAAAGGGTTCTAATTTCTCCACATTCTCACCAACACTTGTTGCTTTCTGTTTTGTTGTTGTTTGTTAACAGACTTCTGATGGGTATAAAATAGTATCTCATTGTGGACTTAATTGCATTTCTCTAATGATTAGTGATGATGATCATCTTTTCACATGCTTATTTGCCATTTAGATAACTTCTTTGCATAAATATCTATTCAAGTTCTTTTCTTTGTCCACTGAATTGAGGTGTTTCTATTTTTGTTGGATTATGGTTCTTTATATATTCTGAATATTAGTCACTTCTCAGATCATTTATCAGATAAGTCATTTGCAAATATATTTGCACAGAAGTTATACATTTTGGTGAAGACCAGTTTATCTATTTCTTCTTTTGTTGCCCGGGCTTTTTGTGTAATATCCAAGAACTCAACACTAAATCCAATTTCATGAAGCCTTCCTTCTATTTTCCTCTAAGAATTTCATAGTTTCAGTTCCTAACTGTTTAGGTTTTTGATCCATTTTTAGTTCATTTTTGTGTATGATATGAGGTATGGGTCCAACTACATTCTACTGCATGTAGACATACAGTTTCCCAGGACTATCTATTAAATAGGGTTGTTTCCACATTGAATGGTCTTGGCACTCTTGTCCCAAATCATTTGACCATATACATGAGGGTTTATTTCTGGGCTCTGTGGTCTATCCATTACTCTGTAATTCTGTCTTTATCTCAGTAACACAGCTTGGATGATTGTACCTTTGTAGTAAATTTTGAAATCAAGAACTGTGAGCCCTCCACGTTTGTTCTCTTTCAAGTTTGTTTTGGCTATTCAGAGTCCCTTGAGATTACATATGAATTTTAAGAGTTCTATTTCTGGGGGGAAAAAGTCATTGGGATTTTGGTAGGGATTACACTGAAGTGATTTGGAATGCTGTAACCATTCAACTAGACTCCAGAGTTCCAAAATAGTTATATCAGAAAGATTTTGCCAATAAAATTGTTGCCTAGGTAGGGAGACAGATTCCTGGTGCTTCCTACTTCATTATTTTCCCTGATATCACTCTCAACTTGTAAAAAAGTCTTAAAGCTGAACAACGAAATGGGACTCTCTCCTATACAAATTTTGTGTTGCTTAGAGTCAGCCACTTGGTGAGTGACTTAAGTCACAGGTGGAACAGGCTTCAGGTAAGGTAAGTCAAACCTCCAGAACTAGAGCTAGACTCTGCCAGGTACCAATAAGACAGCCAGGATAAGAAAATGTGTCTACTCTGAAACAGCCAGTGTGGAAATACAGAAAACACTCACCATTACCCTGGCTTTCCGGGACCCTGTGGCCATTTTTCCTGGTATCCCTAAAGAAGGCTGATATCTCAGAAGGCAGATCTGGGTAAGGAAAACAGAAATGAAAGCGTGTCAGGTGGAAATGCTCTCCCCATGAGTGAGGCAAGACCTGCCTCAGTTGGGGGATGGGTGGTATGATGGGGAATGTTGCCAGGCTGATTCTCAACTAGGGCCCTGGAAAAAGGTCCAGAAAGCCAGGCCTTCAACAAGTTCAGATCCAAACTCCTGATCACAACAAGTTGAATGTAAAAGGACATTTAAAAAAATATATTTTATTTATTTGTCAGAGAGAGAGAGACAGAGAGATACACAGAAAGAGAGAGAGTGCGAGCACAAACAGGCATAGCGGCAGGCAGAGTCGGAGAAGCAGGCTCCCTGCCAAGCAAGGAGCCCGATGTGGGACTTGATCCCAGGACCCTGGGATCATGACCTGAACTGAAGGCAGTGGCTTAACCTACTGAGCCACCCAGGTGTCCCTAAAAGGACATTTTTGAGGCCATTTACTTGGTAGTAGATAATGTTAAATGCAGCATTATGAACTTGAGGGGTTGTGAAAATGGTATTCTGGTTGTTTTTCAAAGAAATACATATTGAAGTATTTATAGATGGAAATGCTTAAAAACATTTCAGAAAAAATGAGACAAAAACATGAAACAAGACTGCAACATGGTGATGACTATTAACGCTGGGACTTTATTATAGTATTGCTGCTGCTTTTGAACATGTCTGAAATTCTTCCATTAATAAAAAGTTATTTTAAAACTCTTAACCAGCAAAAAATCTTTTGCAATACAATAAAATGTCAAGAAGCATAAAATCAAGATGATGTACATAAGGATGGTAATTATGTTGTTGTTTCTTTAATAATTGAAAATTTCCAGTAAAAAAGATTTTTCCACAAAAAAAGGGTAAATTTTTCATTGGATAGCCAGGATAGAAAAAACATTGTGTTGAGAACAAAATATTGTGGAATCAAAAGCAATAACCAAGGACAGAAACTGGCAAGAATGAATTAGCAATCTTAAATAACAAATTATGACAACTCAGGTTAAGTAAATAATAAGACTTGGACGAAGTGGTCAAGAAAGAACGAAATGAAGTGGCAAATCACTCATAAGAGAAGTCAGAAAAACATTTTTCAGGAAATTTATTTTTGTGGTTTAATTTCATTCTATTTAATTATACATGTGATTAAAATCTCTGTTAGTGTTAGAAAGAATCTAGAGTAGTTTGAAGATAATAAAGGAGAAAGTTTAGTTCTCTTTCTGGACTCTGCCCCAGCTCACACCTGGGTAACTGCTTTTAACTATTTCATGAGTGCTCTTTACAATTTTTTTTTCTCTTCATTTTCATTTGTATTTAGGTACATGTGTAAACAATTTTACTTTCCTATAAGTAAAACCATCCGTATTCTGACTTATTTGCATTAAATATCTTGGGGCTATGTGCACACCAGTACTCATAGACCCAACTCCATTCTTCTTATTTAAAAAAACTTTTTAAAAATTCCATTCTTTTAAATAACTGTTATACTATGTGCATCAGCCAACCACATTTTGTTTAAGAAAGTATTCCTCTGTCAATGAACAGACTGTTGTATTTATCACCAATCAAAAGGTTATAAGCAATACCTTTCTGCAAACACATCAGTCTTTCCATATGAGTGCTAACAGAGTGGAATTACTGGGCTTAATATTGAACATATGCTTACACTGCCAAACTGCCCTCCGAAGGCCAACCAACTCACAATGCCACATATAACAGCCACATATATGGCCGTTATATGACCACATAATGGCCATATATAACTGCGCCTTTCCACACTTTTGATAACACTTGATTCATCCAAGGGAGTCTTCAGGTAAGGGGGCTACAGGAAACCAGTTTTACACATGGAAGAGCTTGGGGAATTCCATAGCCATGAGCTTTTTGTGAACTGGAAGATGAATATTAAACATAAGACAGGACAGGGCAAATCAGCTAAAGAACTGATATTGAGCATTTAAGATACATAACCTTAGATCTAGCACTACACGGTGGGTAAGAGAGCAGGGAAGAAAAATATATACTAATGGTATATGGCAAGTGTCCTCATCAAGTAGAAATGCCACTAAAATGGGAGAAGAGACAAGGGAAGGGAAAAGTAGAGAAGGTTTACTGAAAGTTGCATCAGGTGGGAGTTAGAGGGAAAACACAAATGAAGTCACAGATTTCTAAATATAACAGAAAACACTGTGGATGTGTGGGATTCATTTGAAACAGTGAGGTAAGGGAAATGTACAGCTTTAGATATTTTAATAAGGATAAAACAGAAATTAATGAACAGAAAAAAGTGTAATAAGGGAAATCCTCATTTCTTAAAAAATTAGTGAAATAAACACAGCTATCTTAAGAGAAAACATAAATATTGAAAATAAGAAACCACAAAAGGAAAATGACAGTTTCTGAACTGTCAAAGTACTGCATTAAAACAAACAACCATTTTCACTTGCCTTCTACTCCAGAAAGTAGGAAAACAAACAAACCAAACAAACAAAAACTGAGAAAAAAGAGAAGAAAATGTTTTTTAAAAGAACAAGAAACAGTACATTAAAACAGTAGCAGTAGATTCTGATACTGAGAACAGCTTGTATCAAACTAACCCTCTTACTAATAACTATATACCCTAGTGAAAACATAAAAAACAACTATTTGAAGATACTATATCCAAAAGCAGCACGTAACTGAAGGGGGGACAACCTTGAAAGAAGGGACACACCCAGTGTGAGACCTGTATTTAACTCATTTTTCACCAGAGGGCACTCCCTAGTCCAAGTGGCACATGAGGAACAACTGATCAAGAGTCTGTGGCTCACCGACTTCCTGGAAACCGAATGGTGAAATCCTAGAAAAGTGGGAGCAACTAAGGATGAGCCTCAGATCTACACACAAGTACCTCCTAAAG
This sequence comes from Mustela putorius furo, assembly GCF_011764305.1. Lineage (NCBI taxonomy): Eukaryota > Metazoa > Chordata > Mammalia > Carnivora > Mustelidae > Mustela > Mustela putorius. Next base: position 4,900,375 of record NW_025421329.1, on the reverse strand, counting down.
TCTGCTGAATACTTTGGCTGAATGCGGAAGGCAAGACAACAAAAAGCTCAAGTGGTTAACAATGGATGGAAGGTGAACAGAGCTATGCAGGCATGTGCTACTGTTCACAGGTGAGACTGAGTTTAAAGCTTGAGTCCAATCATGTCAAAGATTGCTAAACACCTTAGATAAGCCTCTACTGAAACACAGGTCATTTACACAAAACATACATCCTTTGAGCATACCTTGAGAGAGGACATTCTAAATTCAAATTACCTGTGAATAAATTATCTATTTTTAAAAGAGCGAAAAACAGAGGTGCCTGAGTGGCTCAGTTGGTTAGGTGTCTGCCTTTGGCTCAGGTCGTCATCCTCAAGTCCTGGGATTGAGCCCTGCATTGGGTTCCCTCCTCTGTAGGGAGTCTGCTTCTCCCTCTGCCTTCTGCTCTCCATGCTTGTGCTCTCTCTCTCTCTCTCACTCTCGTTCTATCTCAAATAAATAAATTTAATTTAAAAAGCAAAAAATTAAAAAAAAATGTTTAAAAAAAAGCATGAAACATGAAACCAGAGATGTATCTCCTATACTTCCAACATTAAGCCATCAGAGAGTAGAAGAGCAGCTCAGGGAGGAAAACTAATGAAAGAGAGAAGAAAGGAACTAAGAGGTGATTTAAAGTAGATAGAAAATAACCATCAGAAAAAATAAAAATAAAAATAAAGCTACCATACATGAGAAAATGCTGAAAAGGTGTACTGATAGGTCAGAGCACGTACTACATGTAGGGATGGGACTTTAAAAGTGTAGGCAGAATGAGCACAGAAAGTCCTGGAAACGGGAAGCTCCAGGGGAAAAGGGGGCTACAAGCAAAGAAAAGGCACCTTTTGGAAACTCCAAGGTAAAGGGAAAAATAAGCAAGGGGGAAATACAGGGTCCTGCAAAACAGAAGAGAATTTTTAAAAAGAACATATAATCTCTTCTCCTCCTGCAATCCAGCAAAGAAATCATACTAGTTACACCAACAGAAGAGTCTCCCTGAACTAGGAAACTTCAAAAACACGAGAATCTGACAGTTGTCTACAGAAATGCAGTCCTCCTCCATAGAAAACCAAAACAGAAAATGAGAATCCAAAATTCAGCTAAAGAAAATTCTGCAAACAAAAACAAAAAGGAAAAAGAAAAAAAGCAGAAAAGGAAAGAGAAAAAATAGTGACAGAGAAAAAGTCACAACAAAACACTATAAGCTGAATTCAATATCCTCAAACATAAGGAGAAATCATCTTGAATCAAAAATTCAAATTTGTAACTATGTTGAGGAAATGGATAGACTTAAACTTACTGGGATAATCATTTCCCAACAAATACAAGTATCAGGTCACTATATTGCACACCTTAAGTTAACACAATGTTACATGTCAATTATATTTCAATAAAACTGGAAACAAAATTCAAAAGCTAAACAGAAACTGGCAAAATAATGAAACAAAATGAGTGTTGACTGAATTTCAGAAAGAAATGAAACAAAGTTACAAGACAGACACAAATAGATTGAAATGAAAACAGGATGGGCATTGAAGTGTAGCAGGAAAACCGCTTAAGAGAATAAAGATGAAATAAAGGACTGGCTAAGAGAAAGTGATTGAAATGGAAATCAGACCCCACCCCCCCAAAAAAAGAGTATCACCTATATCATTGTAGTTCCTGAAAAAAAACAAAAAAAGGAAACAATATTTAAAACTATAGTCTAAGAAAAGTTCAAGAATAAATGACCTGAATACGAAGGACCTACAGAGTACCAGGAAATTTATTCACAACCACCCTCTTCAAGATATCTACTAGAAAAGCTATCAGACCTTTAAGAACAAGAATCCTAAGTGATCCTTGGCAAAAAATATACCAGACTTCCATCAGAATTATCAAAATCATCAACCCTCATGCACTGCTCAAAATACAAAATGGTGTGGTCACCATGGAGAACAATATAGTGGTTGCTCAAAAAACTAAGAATAGAATCATCATATACTCTACCAATTCCATTTCTGGGGATAGCCCAAAAGAACTGAAAGCAGGGACTACAACAGATATTTTTGTTCTGGGAACCGTCATTCAAAGCAAGGCAACAGCAGAGCTACATTTACCAGAAACTTAAAAGGAAAGACATTATGACCCAAAGATTTCATATTCACCCAAGGGATTCTTCAAGTAAGAGGCCTCTAGGAAACCACTTTTACACATGCAAGAGATTGGGGAATTCTATAGCCATGAGCTCTTTGTGAGGAATCTGCTGGAAGATGAACATTAAATATGATCAGGACAGGGGAAACCAGCTAAAGAACTGATGGTGACCACTACACGGTGGGTAAGAGAGCAGAAAAATAAACACTAATGGTATATGGCATGTGTCCTCATCAAGAGAAATGCCACTAAAAAGGGAGAAGAGACAAGGGAAGGGGAAAGTAGAAAAGGTTTAATGAATGTTGCATCAGGTGGGAGTTAGAGGGAAAACACAAATGAAGTCACAGATTTCTAAAAATAATGAGGGGCACCTGGGTTGCTCAGTGGGTTAAGCCTCTGCCTTCGGCTCAGGTCATGATCTCAGGGTCCTGGGATTGAGTCCTGCATCGGGCTCTCTGCTCAGCAGGGAGCCTGCTTTCCCTTCTATCTCTGCCTGCCTCTCTGCCAACTTGTGATCGATCTCTCTGGGTCAAATAAATAAATAAAACCTTTAAAAATTTTTAAAAAATAACGAAAACACTGTGGATTCATTTGAAACAGTGAGGTAAGGAAAATCTACAGCTTTAGATATTTTAATAAAGATAAAAACAAATTAACGAACAGAAAAAAGCATAATAACTGATATCCCATTTCTGTAAAAAATTAGTGAAACATGCCTAACTCAAGAAAAGAGAAAACATGAATATTGAAAATAAGAAACAACAAAGGGGAAATAACTACCGAATCACTAAAACACATTTTTAAAAAAGTCATATAAGAATATTTTTCAAACCTCTATAAAAAATGTGTATGCTTAGATGAAATGCATAACTTCTAAGGAAATGTAACTGAACCTAGATGATCACAAGGGAATTTCACCAAACTTTCAAACCAGACAGTCCCAATGCTCTGAACACTGTCCCAGAGCACTGAAAAATGGAGGGAATGTCCTTATTCTTTTTATAAAGCAACTCTAATGTTGACACCTAAACTTGATGGCAGTTTAAAAAACTGAAAATTCGTATCACTTATGAATACTGAAGCAAAATTCTAGAAATATCAGCTAAGAGACTCCCAATATGATAATAAGAAAATATTTCACCAAGACAAAGTGGGACTCCCAGAAATTCAAGACTGGTATAATATTAGGAAATCCATTACTATAATACACCATTTAATCAACAGATCTGAAGAGAAAAATCAAGTGTTTTTTGTAAGCTGAAACAGTCTGACAAAACTCAACACCCATTCCTTATTAAAAAAGAAAACAACTCAAGAATATAAGATTGATGGATTTTCAAAACTTTTTATTTTGAACTAATTTTAGTCTTACACAGAAGTTGCCAAAATATCATTTCTCATATAACCTTCACCCAGCTTTCTCTAATGTTAACATCTTAGAAAACCATAGTACAATGATCAAAAGCAGGAAATTGGCATTGACTAAACCACAGTACTTAATCAAATGTTGTCAGTTTTCTCCTCTAATGTCCTTTTTCTGGTCCAGGATTCAAATGAAGTTCCCATATTGTATTTAGTTGCCAGGTATGTTTAATTTCCTCCAATCTGTGACATCTTTTCTTGTCTTTCGTGAACTTGACACTTCTGAAGGATATCCCTCAATTTTGGGCTTGTCAGATGTTTTTTTCATGATTAGAAGGAAGTTAGTTCATTTCTGGCTAGATTATCTCAGAAGTGATGTCATGTCCTTTTCAGTGTACTGCATCACTTGATCTTGATCACTTGGTTAAGGCGATGTCAGCTGGGTATTTACAATTAATAAATAACTTGGGAGAGATACTTTGAGATTATACAAATACCCTAATTCTCTTCAAATGTCCACTCACTAATGTCAGCATGCATTTTTGGGAGGTTTCAATAATAGTTATTATGGTGGTATTTACCAAATGATGAGGTTCTATCTTCCTTTTTAATTCTAAATTCATTAATTGTTCTGTAAGCAAGAGCTATCCCTTCTCCCCATTCTTTAAATTTATTCAATTCTTTATATTGGTATGGATTCACATCTTATCCCACGGGTTATAATAGAATATCATCACTATTTGGCTACTGAAATTATTCCAGCTTCAAACACTGGGAGCTCCTTCAGGTTGTCCTTGCTGCTGTTTTGCCCAATCAGCGTGGCCCAAGTGACACTGTCAGTTACAGATTTATGTCTTAAGAAGACCAGAGAACTTACAATATAGGGAGGCCCAAGATAACCATGTCAGAACTTCAATCCCTCTGCTGGAGAAACCATGCAGAGACAGAGGCCCTGATACTACATGGAAAGAGTGAGGCCTAGCTGTCCCAGCTGACCCCAGCCTTCTAGCCAACTCAGAAAGAGCCAAATATATGAGGGAACCATCTCTGAAGTTCTAACCCAAGCAAGGCCCCAAGGGACTGTGGCCACAGCCAGATCTGTAACATACATAGCACAAGAACCACAAAGCTGATCCCAGTAAACCCAAAGAATTGTGAGAAATTATAACATGCTGATTCTTCTGAGCCACTAAATTTTGGGGTGGTTTGTACTGTAGCAATCAACAATCAGAACCCTTCCAGACATGCCATGCCTTCTCCCTTAACTTTCTTAATGACAGAAGCACCTTCCCTCTTGCCCACACGCCCTACTCAGGCACCAGGCCTACTTCACCACTTGCCACAGAAAGCCCGTTACCAAGGCCAACTGATTCTCCCTCTGAGATCCCTCTCAATTCCTCCCCACTCCTGTACCCGCTGGGGGAGGAGGACAATGGCCAGGGATCGTCCAGGTAGGGTCTGCAGACCCTCTCCCAGCATCCCACTCAGCCTCATCCATTCTTTCCAGAATTAGGTCTATGTATATATGGCTGGATCATTCATTCAGTTATTAAAATATTTATTAAGCTTCTACGGGATGATAGACACTATTTTAGACACTGAGGATACAAAAGTGAACAAAGACAAAAAACATCTGGCCTCACTGACATGGAAGTCCAGAGGAGGAAGACGAGCATACTAAATTAATGAGTAAAACACACAGTACAGCAGGAAGTGATGAGTGAGATGAAGACCAATATAGGAGGGAAGGAGAAAAGTTAAGAGAAGCAGGGTGGGGTTTGGGAATTTAAAAAATGTATTTATTTAGTCATTTATTTAATTGGGGGGATTAGAATTTTAAATAGTGGTTAGGCATGGGCTCTCTGAAAAGGTGACGGAGTTAACATCTAAAGCCTGTGAAGGAGTGAGCCAAGTGAGTAGCTTTGAAAAGATCCAGTTCACTGGGGCTGGTATGCTGAGCATCGCAGACAAGAGCCAGCACACGGTCAAAGTACAGAGTTCATTGTGGCTGGTGTACTGTGCTTGAGACTGAGGGGGAGAAAGTTCATTTCCACATGGGAGAGCAAATGCAGCTTTGTAGGATACTGGGTCTGACTCTGCCTGAGATAAGAAGCAACTAGAAGGTTTTGAGCAAATGTATAGCGTGATCTGATTGACATTTTAAAAGATCCCTCTGGTTGCTGTACTGGCTAATATATGTTAGGGGGATGAAGGAAGATGCAAAGAGATCATTCAAATATCTTTGTGAGCCAGGAGACATGGTGGTGGTTTTGGCCACGATGGAAGCAGCAGAGGTTGGAGATTGTTAAGGGTCCAGATTTGCTTACTGGAGATGGGGTATGAAAGTTAAGAATGACTCCAAGGTATTGAGCCTGAGCAATATGAAGGAAGGAGATGTCATGTCTCTGCTCCCTATGAGCGCTAAGCTCTCTGAGAGAGTGCTCTATATTCTTTTGGGGTGGAGCATGTTTGGGGGAGGGGATCAGAGTTTGTTGTTGGACACATGAGGTTTGGGATGCCAAAGATATATATCCATGAGGAAATTCTAAGTAGACAGCGGGAGACTGGAATCCCGGGTGAAAGGCCTAGTTCTAGGCTGAACCTCAGAGAGATGGCATTTAAAACCTTGAGAGGAGATGAGGCCACCACGGAGATGGTGTGCCTGGAGAAGATGAGAGGTCCAAGGGCAGTGGGGATTTGGGACAAGAGAAGCTGGGAGAGGGACAGGAGGAGCAGCCTATGAGGTAGGAGGAAAACCTGGAAACCAGGAGCCACGACATGAAAGGATATTTTAAAGAGAAGGAAGTACGATGCAACAACGTAAAATGTTGCAGAGAACGGACTGTGGCATTACCACACGATGCCCACCCTCGAGGACAATGTTTTTCAGTGGGTAGAGCTGAAAAGGCCTCAGTGGAATGTTTAAGAGATGAAGGAAGGATAGACATGAAGACAGCAGCAGAGGCAATTTTTTCAAGCTCAGCTCTAATGGAAAGGAGACAGAGAGCCATACCTGGGAGTGGGAAATCCTGCCACTGCTCTGCTCCCCCCCTGCCCTCAGATCGAGGCCACCCTCATCAACTTGTCATTTAGGGCTCATTCCAACAACACCCTACCCATGCCTTTCCAATCAGCCACCTCTCCCCCACCCCCGAATGTCCCCTTCCAACCAGCAATGACGACAACACGTGTCTTCACACTACATCATCTGCTTAGCCTAACCAGGTGCCAGGTATTTGATTTGAAGTACCTAATCCAGCAGGACAGCTAGACAGTCACGATGCAGCCTGAGAGCCTAAGAGTCCTGATCATGTGTGTTCTGCTGCTGACAAGGACACACTGGAATCCAGGAATGCTACGCAATGGGATCGCATCTAAGCTAAATCAACAGAGTTTCTACTGAAGCAGAGAGGCATGGAGAAATCAAAAGGGTCACAAATGAGGACACAAGGTCTGAAGAACAGTCCTTATGAAAACTGTTACCTTGTTTTCATGCAGATGGGACACTGTAGGGCACAAGATATCTAAGATGAGCAAAGGAAACCCACTGAGGTTCGGCATGCAAATGGGGAAGGGTCCCCACCTGAAGGTGGGCTGTCAGGAGCCCAGCAGTCCTCTCTTTGCCCACCAGGCAGTCCTCTCTTGGCAGGCAGGGGCTGCAGAAGGCAGATCAAAAATAACAAAAGGTTCAGAAGAGTTACTGGAAACCCTCAAGTTCCAGTAGGGTAGGGCCTCCTCCTTAAAGGAATGGACCTATCACAGAAGACAGGACTGTGGGTAGCTTGCTGGGAACAGAGCCTGCCCTGACATGCCACTGACACTGAGCATGAGCAGAGCTGATCCTCCCTCACCTTTGTTCTTAGTAAGAATAGTACTTATGCAGCGCACTAAATATACACCAGCGACTCTTCCAGGCACTGTAGGAGTTCCACCTCATCCTGCTCACCCAGTGAAGCACAGTTTCTTATCTTCATTTTACACATAAGAAAATGAAGACACAGAGAGGTCAGTCTCTTGCCCAAGGTGGCACAGCTATGACAGCCTGGCTGAGATCTGGCTGTAGAGGCCATATTCTTAACCAGTAAGGGTGGTGATGGTGAATCTCTGTGGGTTCTAAGGATTCTCAGTGTATCCCTCACGGGAAGAAATCAAAACCTGTCATAAGGTGATAAGCACTGAATTTGAGTAATGGGTCTATGGAGTTTTATCTACTTCTGACTGAAATTTCTCCAACATAAAAAGTTAAAATGGACTTTCAAATGCCAAAGCCTGTTCACACCAGAGGTGTGGGAATCTTTGATTCCCGTGGTCAGTGAGGATCCTGGGGACTCTGAAAAACTTGCCTACTGCACCCTAACCCGACCCTTCCTCCAAGGCCGGAACCCTGGGGCGACCAGCCAAACTGAGGGCGTAGGATCGCGCCAAAATGGCCACTCCACACCCAGTGCAACTCGGGCACGTCTGGCCAAGCCAGCCTGCTTGTCGCCCCGCCTCGGCAAAGCTGAGGGGTAGCTGGACCCAAAAAAAAATAGGCGATCAACATCCACCCACCGAAACCCCGGACACATGGCCCCAGGGACGGCTCCCACACCACAACCCAGGAAATAACAACCCCCAAAAGCCTACTTACTGAACTCTCCGCAAACCCGGGGAGTTGTGACATGAGCGAGCCCTCTCTCAATACCGCGATTTCGGCAAAGGCCGAACCTGTCCCCACCCTCAGGAACCCTTGGACGAAAGGCCCAAGCCCAGGACCCACTACCACTGGGCTCTACGGCTGGGCTTCACCTACGTTCCTCGGAGATGCGCGCCTACAGCCCCCAAAATAAGACATCCGGGAGAGCACGGCCTGAGCCACGACAGCGTGTCCCCACCACTACCTCCTCTCCCCGCCGTCTGCACCGTCCCCAGCCTCAGCCCATAGACCAGCCTTTTAAGACCTACCTTGCTGCGCCAGGAAGGGCACAGTTGCCGCAAGGATCCCGCGGGAGCCTCACTCACCAGCGCCACCCAAGAACAAGGGGTCACTCCAGCCACCAGCTGGGGACCTACTTCTGTACCATGCCGGGACTACACTACCCAGCATCCTCGGCGTGGCGCTGGGACCACACCTCCCAGGATGCTCCGCGCAGCCAGACGCGAACTGACAGCCCACAGCTCCCAATGGCCTCCCAGGTAGCCAATTCTGGGTAACGTGCCCCTGTCATTAGAGAATGACCACTGCGGCACCTGGATCCTCGGTGTTTTTTTAAACCACGTTCACAAAACACGTACAGGGTCCCGAGTATAGCTTCTTGCCCTGCCATGACCATTTCTCTAACGCTTCCGCCTCAAAGACTACACTCCCCAGTGCCCCCTGCAGTGACTTCCGCATCCGGTGCCGGCCCGCCTACCGACCGGCGGAAATGACGCATCACGGGGAGGTTCGGCTTGGCTTCTGGGGTTGGCTGGGGTCGGCGGCATTAGGGAGGTGAGGTAGCGGCTCTCCAGCGGCGGTGTGGCACACCCTGTCCCGTGTTCCGTGAACGACAGGCAGGTGTGGCCTCGTCTCGCTCGCGTGTCCTTTTAACTGTGTTGAGGTCCATGGAGAGAGCGAAGCTGAAAGACGCAGAGCAGTCTTCCTGAGGTCTCCCATCTCGTGCGAGGTAGACCCGGGTTCCGAACACACGCCCTCAACCCGAAATACTCACTGCGGCGTCCCTGAGATCTTTTTCCTCTGTTGGAGTCCCCAGAGTTTAGGGCAAACTCTCACTTGTCTGCTGGGGAACAGGAACCTCACTCTTTGGCCGTCGCTTGGAATAGAGCCCGCCTTTGGCTTGGCTCTTTGGATCTTTGTTCCGGGCTGTGGTTGCGAACGGGGTTGCGTTGGCGCCCATCAGGAACACCCCAATCTAGAAGCTGGAGAATAAGCCCCACTACAGTCGTGGGAGGGTGTTTACAGCCGGGCACCCTCTCCCTTGTCTTCACCTTCCTCAGACAGGCTTTCAGAAATTCAGTTCTCTAGGAAGACCCAAGAAAACGTCCACGTGGCCTGAACTAGGGAGGAAAAAAAGACTACAATGACTTCTTAGCTTTTGGGAAATGAATCTATTCCCTTCTTTTGCTCCGCTGCCTTGTTCAGAGTAAATTCAGTTCATCCCTGGCTCTGGAGAAGCGCCTAGTCTTAATTGGAGCCCTCTGTTGACAGTTCCTCTCTGCCCCACCCGTGACTTAGGCACCAAGAAATTAGCTGTTAACACCCATGGAGGTTCAAAGTAACAGTGCAGGGACGTCCCTGTGTAAGTGTCCAGCGATGCTTGCTGTATGCCAAGGGCAGCAATGGCTGGGATCCTGGGAGCCTTAGAGATGAGGAAACAAGGAAGACTTCAGGAGAAGAGACTGCCTGAGCTTCCCCGAGGGAGTACATGAGAGGAAGAGTCGGGGGACAGCCCAGTGGGGAGAGAGCAGGAAGTGAGGTTAGAGTCTCAGAGGCTTAGTCACTGGGTAAGCTGCCTTGGCCTCCATGAGGGAGGTTTAACAAACAAACAAACAAACAAACAAACAAACAAAAAACACCAAATGGTCTTCTGTCTGGCTGATTTTTTCTTGCTTATAGGCAAGGATGCCCTGTGACTGTTCACATGTGGCATGCAGATGCTTTGTTTGGCCAGCCTTAGGACTCATATTTGGAAGAGTTCAGCATTTAATAACTAGGAGTTTCCATCTAAAAATCTGGATTGCCTGCCCCCCCCCTTTTTAAGATTTTATTTAATTAATTAATTTATTTTTGTCAGAGAGTACAAGCTGGGGGAACAGCAGGCAGAGGGAGAAGCCGGTTCCCTGCTGAGCAAGGAGCCCAGTGTGAGACTTGATCCTAGGACTCTGGAATCCTGACCTGAGCTGAAGGCAGATGCTTAACTAACTGAGTCACCCAGGCATCCCAAGCATTTCAAGCTTTCTAAAAAGACTCCTGGCCTCTCTTCTCTATCTCTTCTTTCCTAACAGTACTTCCCATCCACTCTGTCCCACTCCCTACCTCATCTGGAATACCTTGCCTTCTCCTCCTTGACTTCTAAATCTTGCACATTCTTCAAGACCAAATTTCCAACTCTCTTTCCTGAACCCTTCCCTAATCTGTCTAGGGTGATTTCTTGAGATTCCTCTGACCCTGGCTGTACCTGGGGGTTTTGAAAAATATAACACACCACCCCAAGAAATAAGTTTAGAGTGGGGCCCTGGCATCCAGTGTTTGTAATAAAGCTGCTTTCACTCAGAGAAGGGAAAGTGTCACCTGTAATGTAGAGGACAAATTCTGTTTTGGAGAGAAAGTTTCATTCATGGTGAGTTGTTGCTGTTACTGAACCACTTACCTGGGTAGATCCTTTAAGCCAGTGCTTCTCAGGTATGATGTCCATCTGTATCACCTGAGGTCTTGTAAACATGCAAATTATAAACCAGCATGACTGGGTTGGAGCTCAATCATCAGCAGTTTTAACAATCTTCCAGATGATGTTGACTCTGTCCTCAGACCACACTAAGGCAGCAAGAATTTAATCGAGGGCCTCAGATCCTCCAATCTAGTGCCATTAGATCAAGTAATCTCCAAATTCCTAAAACTTAGATCTGACTATATTTATGTTTTATTTTCATGTGTAGTTTCCCTAAGTTTAAAGTACTTCAGGTTTAGGAAATCTATTTTTGCTTTGCTTGGAAACCCCATAGTAGTCAGACCAGGACCTAGACAGTAGACAAAAGATGCTGGTTGGATAGAGACCAGGGTTAATGATCTTGGGATCCCCACATCAGGGTTATAGTGAAAAGCAGGAAAGACATTTTCCCTACCTTTCTCAGGGAAGCTTTCTTGCTTTTTCCATTTGAATAGTAGGCAAGTCTGGCAACAGAGTAAGGAGGACTCTTTGGTATAGCAGGCCTTTATAGTGTTCAGGGGTGTGGCTGTGGCTTTCATCTAGGAGGTGTGGAGGACTTGGAGTCCTGCACAAGTCTTATACAGACAGGTGATGCTGGGGAACTATGGCAGCCTGGTCTCACTGGGTACTGATGGCTTCCCTCAAACTTCAAATCTGACCTAGTTTAAACTTCTCATGCAGCTGCCAGGCATAGCTGACCTTTGCCTTAGGACTGGACCTCACTACAAAGATGTGCTCTTCAAATATCCCTCCAAGGAAAGTCTGCTTTTTTGTAGAGTTGAGAATAGGTAGATGGTGGAGCTGGAGGGTGGGTGTTTCCTATACTTCAGATGTTCTTCCCTAGGCTGGATTCTATTCCTAGATACTCTATTGCTTTAGGCAGGGAAGATTTTTTTCATCCACCCAGCATGCAGTAGACATAATGAGCTGCTTTGCTGATCTGAGGTTTCTTTCCCTTACTCATTACTTTTCCACTGCTGAGAGTTCACTCACCCAGTTTAGCTCTGAGTTTTGAAATGACGCCTTAAACTTGTATTTTACAGTAATGTCATCCCCCCCCCCCATATGCGCAGGAATCCCATTTTTGCAAACCAGAGCTCATCATTCACTGGAGCTGTTCAGGAAGGGCCACAACATCTGCTGGGCCCCTGTCTAGGTCAGTGGGTACTGAGTGCAGTTCACGATGTCAGTAGAACAGGAATTAGGAGACGTCATTGAGGTGCTAGGGAAGAAGCTGTTTCTGTGGCTTTCTGGGTTACTGTTTAGATTACCTGGCTTTGTCTTTCTTCCAGACTTTCATCTTTGTCTTCTATCTCTGCCGGGAAAACACACTATGTCCCACTAGGCTTGCTTTTTCAAGCTTATACAGTCTTTCTCTATTTATATGCTTCTTTCAGTTGGCCTAATCTTAAATGAGCACCAGACTGTGTGCCCAAGACTGCCCAAGAAATTGTGTGTTGAATGTCAGAGGGATCCAATAAAGACCTTTTCTTTGCTCCACCTGCACTTTGGCATTTTGAGTCAACCGGTTTGGCTGGGGTATTTGGTCCAAATATGTGGGACCATATGTGATCATATTTGATCATGTGATCATAGGCAAGTGACTTGCCCTGTTAAGGTTGATCAAGATCATGGTTTTCAGTGCATGAAACAAAAAACAAAACAACAAAAAAAGGAACTTCACTAATGTGCCCTGTGAGGAGACAGGAAGCCTTATTTTCTTGGTATGTGTCATAGCTTTAACTTTTTTTTTTTTTAGGATTTTGTTTTAAAGATTTTATTTATTTATTTGACAGAGAGAGAGAGAGGGAGAGAGAGAGATAGAGAGATTTCACAGGCAGAGAAAGAGGGGGAAGCAGACTCCCTGTGAGCAGAGAGCCCGATGTGGGACTCAATCCCAGGACCCCGAGATCATGACCTGAGCTGAAGGCAGAGGCCCAACCCACTGAGCCACCCAGGTGCCCCTAGGATTTTTTTTTTTTTATTTATTCAGAGCACAGGCGAGCACAGCAGAGGGAGTAGCAGAGTGAGAAGCACTCCCTGCTAAGCAGGGAGCCTGACATGGGGCTCGATCCCAGGACCCTGGGACCATGACCCAAGCTGAAGGCAGATGCCCAACCAACTGAGTCACCCAGGTGCCCCATAGCTTTCACTTTTATATACATCATGAACCCCCATCTTACAGCATTACATCTACAGAGTCAATTGTATCACTGGGAAATTATGAGAGGAAAAGATAAGTCATGTATTTGCCATTTCTAGTGCTCTTTATTCTTTTCTGAAGATCTGAGTTTCTCTCTGCTCTTAATTTTCTGTAGCTATAAGAACATTCTTTAGCATGTATAGTGTGGATTTGCAGACAACAAATTCTATATTGGTTTATTTGGAATTGTCTTTCTTTTGCCTTCATTTGTGAAGATTATTTTTGCTGGATACTGAGTTGAGTTCACACATTTTCCTTTAGCACTTTAAAAAAAGTTGTGCTTCCATTTTATTTTGGTCTCCATCATGTCATTGAGAAGTCAGCTTTAATATGGACTCTTGTCCCCTGTATATAACGTTTCTTTGTTCTCTCACTGCTTTGGAGGTTTTGCTTTCTCTTCAGTTTTCAGCATATGATATTGATAGTTTGTTACTGTGTTGATGTTGTTCTTTCGTATTTATCCAGTGTGAGGCTTATTAAGATTCTCTATTCTATAAGCCAATATTCTTCATTAAATTTGGCAACTTTGGCTATCATATCTTTAAATAATTTTCAACCACTTTCTCAATTTCTTCTCCCTTTGGGTCTCCAGTTATACATATATTAGACCATTTGATTATCCCACAGTTCACTGAAGCTCTGTCCAATTTTCTTCAGTATTTTTTTCTGTTTGTCAGGTTGGTTAATCTCTACTATCTGTTTTCAAATTCACTAAGACTACCTTCTGTCATCTTCAATCTTTTAAGCCCATTTGATGAATTTTATCTATTATGCTTTTTCACTTCTAGAATTCCCATTTGGTTCTTTTTTCATAACTTTTACCCTTCAACTGAGATTTCCCCCTTCTGTTGACTCATGTGCATATGTTCCTTTATTATATTTATAACCACTGTTGGAAAACCACAAGGCCGTCCCAGGATCTATTCCTGTTGACTGCTTTTTCTTTTTCCTTGACTTTGTTTCTGTGCATGTCCAGTAATTTTTCAATCTTATACTGGATATTTCTTGGTAGCAAAACTAACTTCTCTTCTGTCCCTCTCCTCTGAGTGTGTTTTTTGTTCCTGTAGGCAGTTTAGTTATGAACTGGTCCTTTTGAACTTTTTTAGGTTTTATCTTGTGCTTTGTTAGGGTAGATATTTGGGTGTTCAAAGTATTTATCAAGCCTCTCTGACTTGGCAGGACTCCAATTCCAAGTTATTTCACGTTACATCTTTATTTTAGATTCCATTAGAACATGTTTAAAGAAGACCTTACTATACGATGTGGTTTTTCTTAGTAGTGGGTTAAACATTACATTAAATAGTTGAGAGAATTAGTCAAGTGGAAGATAAAGGCCACATATTTACACAGAATGTAGCACAGAAAGACAAAGGGAAAAAGTGTTAAGGAGAAGTGAAGAGATATGGAAGATAAAATAAGAAGGAGACAATATAGGTAATGAAAGAGAAATAGTAAACAAGGAGATAAAGGATAATTATTTTCCAAAATTAATTTTTAATCCCTAGCAGTGTAAAAGGAAATCAATAAATAAAAACTAGGAAATAAGAAGAAGGGAAAGCTATGCCTAAACATACCAGTATTCAACGACCAAAAAAATATATCTTAGCAATAACAAGAAAGAAAAGAATGCTTGGCTATTAAGAAGTGATAGTTTGGGGCACCTAGGTGGCCCAGTCAGTTAAGCATCCGATTCTTGATCTCAGCTCAGGTCTTCATCTCAAGGTAATGAGTTCAAGCCCTGCATTGGACTGCACACTAGATGTGGAGCCTACTTTTAAAAAAAAAAAGAAGAACTGGCAATTAGACTGAGAGCAGATATTTCAGCAGCAACAATGAAGACCAAATCCATGGAGTCATCTTTTCCGAAGACTAAAGAATAATAACTCTGAATCATATACCAGCTAAATTATTATTCAAGAATAATGTATAAAAAGAGATGTTTTATCTAACCAGAATTTTGAAATTTGGGGTTATTACAGTTATAGATCATAAGATATTAGGTGAAAACTTGGGAGAGAGAAAGTCACTGAAATAAAATGTTATCCTTAAAATTTAAAAAATGTGGTTTTTACTCCTAGAGGCATGGCCTGTTGATGAGGTCTCTGGTGGAATCAGAACTTCTGCAGCTGTGACCCTATCCAGTTTCCAGTATCTCTGTCCTCTCAACTGTAAAGCAGCTCGTATAGTTAATCCTTGTATAGTCTGCACCGTACAGGCAAGGCCCACCCTCAGCCGAGGACAGGCTCTGTGCCTTCTGTACAGCTGCCTCCTTGGATATCTGCCCTACTCATTTCATCTGCTTTACTCTCATCCCTTAAGTCTTTTTTGCCTCCCATTAGTGGGTGACCAGTATGTTCTAGCCCACCACCCTATAAGAAATTGTCCCCAAGCCTGGCAGCCCGGGAAATGTGAGACTCCCCTTATAAGTTTCCCCTGTCTCAGGAATCAAAGTCTTGTGCTGCCTGTGGTCCAATGCCTAAAAGCAGTTACCTCATACTTTCTCCATTGTTAAGGTTACATGGAAATGATGGTTTGGTACCAGCTACTCCCTCATAGCTAGTAGAGCCAAGTTCATCTGTTAACTACTTTCAGTCACAAAATTTATTTGGTTTTATAAAATAAATTTATATTTATTTTTCTGACATTCTAATTCTAGGAGTAATCCTTTATATAAGCAATAATTTGTTAGAATCAATAAGGCCACTCAGCCTTAAGAAGGAAACGCTACCATTTGTGGCAACACAGATGGACCCAGAAGACATTCTGCTATGTGAAATAAGTCGATCACCAAAGGAGAAATTCTACCTGATTTCCCTTGTTTGAGGCATTTAAAATAGTCAAAAGTGCAGAAATAGACAATAGAATGATGGTTATTGGAGGACTTGGGCAAGGGGACATGGGGAGTTGTACAGTAGGCATAAAGTTATACAAAAGTCATTTATAGAGATCTGCCAAATTACATAGCGCCTATAGATAACAGCAAGATGTTGTGTACTTAAAAATTTGTTGAGAGT
The DNA here is from genome assembly GCF_011764305.1 of Mustela putorius furo. Classification (NCBI taxonomy): domain Eukaryota; kingdom Metazoa; phylum Chordata; class Mammalia; order Carnivora; family Mustelidae; genus Mustela; species Mustela putorius. The sequence continues at coordinate 4,884,239 of NW_025421329.1, read as the reverse complement.
AGATCTAATGTTAAGTGTTCTTGCCACCCCCCCCATACACAAAGGAGCTCAAGGAAACAGATGAAGGATTTATTTATTACCTGGATTGTGGTGATAGTAACATGAGTGTGTACACATGTCCAAACTCACCAAATTGTCTACATTAATCATAACCAGTTTTCTGTATACCAATTACACCTCCATAAAGAATTAATAAGGCCATGGGTGTATAAGGAATTTTAATAAGTGTTGGATTTCTCATTCTTTCTCTGGAATACTTGTCAGATACATTTTACTAGGGTATCCTAAAAAAAATCTTCAGTGGCAATTGTGATAAAGTTTAGCCACAAACAAAGTTATCATGTTTCTCTTTAACTCACACACACAAAAATTACCTCACAGGTTAATGATGTTCAGGAACCAGTTTTGACGTAGAATAAGTTTAATGGATTGAAAATTTAAAGGTATGTTACCAGTGTTACTATTATCCCTGGTAACACAACACAGATATTTCAGCTATGTGGTATTTAGCTTTTTTTAAAACCTTGTAATAAATAATTGTGCTGATGTTGGATTACAGGAGATTAATAATACTTACTACATTCAACTAGTTAAAGTCCTTGTTCTAGTTTAATTTATTATACCTTTAAATTATAACCTTATACATATTTTGTTATATTGTATTCCTGACATCTGGGAAATAGTTACAGAATGTATCAAATTTCCTCATCCCCCCCCCCCCCACTAGGCTTGATGTATTCATGCCAAGTTATGATCACTGGATAATATCAGCTTTGGAGAGAGGAAGGAGTCTGCCCCTGGGGAATGGTTTTATGTCATGATTTAGTTTAATATGTCTACACTTCTTACCCAGATTTCAAATGACTTAATCTTCACTCATCAGTGTGCCTGTTGAAGTGCAGACTTCCCAGGAGGAAGTGTAATCTTTCCAGGAGGCAGCTGATTTCTGTTGCCTTATGTCCAGCTTTTCCCCTCGGTTTTGGGCACTTGAACCTAGAAGGATACATGTGGAAAACTGTCTCTTATGATGACAGTCTTGGCCCATGGAATCTGTTTCTACTATACAAACAACAGAAAAGCCTGTCATTTGCTGCAAAGGTGCTGGACAAGGGAATCACTTTGGGATATTATGTACCAAACAAGTTGGCATTTGTGTGGTGACTGTAATTTTTACTTGTATTCAGATACATGTGTCTGAATAATAAAGTTCAAGAACAAGCCAATTGGTTTTCCCAGGCAGGACAAACTCTACCATCAAATTTTCTTTTATATGACTTGGTTTGGCCAAGCAGGAAGTTGGTTGAGGGACCCTTTACATATCTTAGATAGGTTGTTGCCTTACTTGTTCCCAGTGGTTGCTTCTGTGAAGTGTATTGTGAACAAAGTATTAAATACTTGGCAGAGATACCAACCCATTGGTTCAAACCACAGGTGATTTTCTATCAGAAGGAAATTAAAGCAGCTCTGACAAAAAGAAATTCTGTGAGCATGACACTGAAAACAGTATAGAGGTGTAGAACTGAAAATCTGGTCATTTGGCTGTTACGTATTTGCATGTCATTTGGCTGTTACGTATTTGTCTGGTCATCCCATTGTTTTAGGAAGACAAAGGACCAAAAGGTGGGACAATAAAAAGAAAATATTTTATTTTTTCAGCAGCACTTCCCTAGTGAACCTTGCATGACCCCATTAGGCCAAAAACTTTCTGGACCTAACTCAAGGATTCTTCCTGGCCTCTGAAAAATGGACCCTCTTTTAATCCATCAAGTAGCAGTTTTATGGATTCTTTCCAACCTATCCAGAGTGCTAGCTCTCAGTCCTTGATCAACACAGCCACAATGAAACACTACTTTTGAGCATTCTAAGACATGTGAAATTTCCTCCCTAATGAACAACTTAGGAAAGTTTTCAGTGGTGCATATAACAAACTAAGCCTTTTTCTTAAGCCCCAGTCATTTCGTTTTGCATTAGAAACAAAACAATACTGCTTCATATGAAAACCAGAATTTTGATCACAATATATTCGCTGATTTAAATGATTATATTATGGAAAGAAAAAGATGCAAAAGGTAAAAAAAAAAAAACAAAGCCTTCAACCCAACTTAGGAAAAAAAAATACCAAAAGGAAACACAAAGACGGGGTCCCTGGGTGGCAAAGTTGGCTAAGCATCTGACTCTTGGTTTTGGTTCAGATCTGATCTTAGGGTCATAGTTTAAGCCAGCCTGTGTGGAGCTAAGTTTGGGTTGGCTTGAGTTTCTCTCTCTCTCTCTTCCTCTACTCCTCTGCTGCTCTCTCTCACTGAAATAAATCTTTTTTTTTTTTTTTTTTATTTTAAAGATTTTTATTTATTTATTTGACAGACATAGATCACAAGTAGGCAGAGAGGCAGGCAGAGAGAGAGGAGAAAGCAGGCTCCCTGCTGAGCAGAGAGCCCGATGCGGGGCTCGATCCCAGGACTCTGGGATCATGACCTGAGCTGAAGGCAGAGGCTTTAACCCACTGAGCCACCCAGGCGCCCCTGAAATAAATCTTTAAAAAAAAAAAAAAAAAAAGGCCACACACACATACACACACAGAAAAGCATACACACCCACATCTCCCCTGAATCATTTGTGGGTAGGTATATCAGCATGCATTTCCTAAGAGTAAGGACTTTCTCTTCCATGACCACCATAGTTATCAGGTTCAGTACTTTTAATGCTGATGTGACATTTCTTCATAACTATGGTCCATATTCCAGTTTGACAGCCTGATAATGTGTTTTGTGCCTTTCCCCCACTCTAGTAGAGAAGCTAGTCTATGCTTTTACCTTTAGTTGTTGTGTCCTTCCTTTCCTTAAATCTGGAATATTTTTCAGATTTGTTTTTGATTTTTATCTTTTATGACAATCGTGTCTTGAAGAAGAGGGACCTTCTTTTTGGTAGATGAACGTTTCTTGCTGGGGGAGTTCCTACATATTAGATTCAGGCTGAGCACTGACATGTGTGGGTTGTGTCTTTCACAGGGTATCACATTAGGTTGTGCCTGATTCTGCCTTGTACAGTTACCTCAGACCATCTCTTGGGGACACTCTTTAAGACCATCTATCTATTAATGATTCTTGCCTAAACAAACCAGTCTTTACTATGATGTTTACAAAGTGATGATTTTCTTTTCTTTTTTTTTAAATATTTTATTTATTTATTTGACAGAGAGAGATCACAGCAGGCAGAGAGGCAGGCAGAGAGAGGGGAAGGGAAGGAAGCAGGCCCTTGCTGAGCAGAGAGCCCGATGCGGGACTCGATCCCAGGACCCTGAGATCATGACTGGAGCCGAAGGCAGCGGCTTAACCCACTGAGCTACCCAGGCGCCCCCAAAGTGATGATTTTCTAATGCCTGCACCCCCTCCCTATTGTCCAGTCGTCACTAGGCATTGGAATAGAATGGTATTTTATTATTTTTTTAAGATTTTATTTATTTATTTGAGAGAGAGAGAGCATGTGAGCATGAGCAGTGGGAGAGGGAGAAGCAGACTCCCTGTTGAGCAGGGAGCTCAATCCCAGGACCCCAGGATCACGACCTGAGCCACCGGCAGATGCTTAACTGACTGAGCCTTGCAGGCACCCCTAAAATACAAATTTTTCAAAAAGATTTTATTTATTTATTTGACAGAGAGAGACAGCGAGAGAGGGAACACAAGCAGGGGAAGAGAGGGAGAAGCAGGCTTCCTACTGAGCCGGAAGCCTGATATGGGGCTCGATCCCCGAACACTGGGATCAGGACCTGAGCTGAATGCAGATGCTTAATGACTGAGACACGCAGGGGCCCCTAGAATACTATTTTAAAAAGTAGTATTTCCAGGTAGCAGTCAGAGACGGATGTGCACAGCCCTGATCCCAGTCACCAGGGCTTTCCAGAGGTGCAGAGAGCTGTGAGGGCTCAGGAAGTGGGCGGGGGGTCGGGTGAGGGTGGGAGTGGCAGGAGGCAACGCTGATGAGGGAGGCTTCCATACGCTTCCTCACCTGCCTGGCTGAGGTGTCCAGACTCTGTCCTGAACTTTGGTGAGCCTATAAAAATCATAACAATATAAAAACCTAATTGTGGAGAAAAGAACTTTATCAATGTAGTAATTTTTATTTAAATAATGCACTCATGTACTCATGTATTTAATATTTTCAGAAAAGCCAATTGTCCTTTAATAAGTTAATTTTTTAATCATATTCATAGTTAAACAAGACTGAGTGTCATGATCAGATTTTTTTTTTTGAATGACAATAATGCAGCAGCAGTGAAGAGTAGGTTGGTTTTTTTTTTTTTTAAGATTTTATTTATTTATTTGACAGAGATCACAAGTAGGCAGAGAGGCAGGCAGAGAGAGAGGGAAGAAGCAGGCTCCCTGCTGAGCAGAAAGCCCGATAAGGGACTCCATCCCAGGACCCTGGGATCATGACCTGAGCCAAAGGCAGAGGCTTTAACCCACTGAGCTACCCAGGCGCCCCGAAGAGCAGGTTCTGAAGAATGAAAAGATATAGGGCCATAAGAAGTGAAAGGAAGAGGGTAAAGGACCAGGGCAGGGTAGATCTGCTAAAGACAAATGAGAGTTATCATCAGTGGGCAACTAGGAGCCATCCTAACTCATCTAATGTACACTAGAACTTTTCAAAGATGAATATGCTGGGGCTTCTGATAAGATGCAGATCATGACCCGGGGACCTGAGCTCCTCAGCAAGGGAGATGTTCATGGTCTGGGCCCACGCTCAGAGCTGTCAGTCCCTAGGAGGTGTGTCGTAAATGACAGGGAGCATGTGGATAAGGCAAGCCACCAAAGGAGCTGTGGAATGACAAGATATCTCAGTCTCCATAAGCATGAACAGTACCCCCAACCACCACCACCAAACCCTTTGGAGTTTTTGTCCCCAGTAGTTCCTTGATGGCTTAATCATCCAGGGGTGGCTCAACCTTGGGTATGGGCTGTTTTTTTAAAGCTATACTCAAGAGCTAGATACAGTGCTCTACCTACATCAGCTCATTGAAGCCTCTGTAGCAGCCAATGGAGATGACTCCCTTTTTTCTTTTTCTTTTTTTTTTAAAGATGGGGACATAGGAACTCAGTGCTGGTGGCAGCAGCCAAATCTGAACCCATCTGGCTCCAAAACCCTGCTCTGACCACACATGAATGAAGTGCCCACCACCCACCATTTATGGCATTCATGAAACCATGTGCTGTGAGGCACTCCTGCCCTGCAGCAGTACAGACTGAAGGAAAAAGGATGTGTCTGCAAGGAGTTCCCATCCAGCCATGGGAATAAAGAAAAGGACTTAGGCTTCTGATCTGCAGACTTCTTTGGTTAGAGCTATAATAAATGCCCTTTACAAAGTAGGCTCTTGAGGGGACACCTGGGCAGCTCAGTCGGTTAAGCATTTGCTTTCAGTTCAAGCTGTAATCTCAGGGTCCTGGGATTGAGCCCTGCACTGGGCTCTCTGCTCAGTGGGGAGTCTGCTGCTGCTTCTCACTCTCCATCTGTGCACTCTCTCTTAAATAAATAAATAAACAAATCTTAAAAAAAAAAAAAGTAGAATCTTGAGACTGAAATATATTGGAGTAACATTATATTTAAAAAAATTTTTTTTAAAGATTTTATTTATTTATTTGACAGAAATCACAAGTAGATGGAGAGGCAGGCAGAGAGAGAGAGAGGGAAGCAGGCTCCCTGCTGAGCAGAGAGCCCAATGCGGGGCTCGATCCCAGGACCCTGAGATCACGACCTGAGCCGAAGGCAGCGGCCTAATCCACTGAGCCACCCAGGCGCCCCTAAAAATTTTTTTAAAAATGACTGACCCTACCTTAATTCTCTCCCTTTCAACATTTTACTGTGGAAATTTCCTAACATCAAAGTTGAGACAGTTGTACAGTGACTATCCAGATGCTCACTGCAGTTAACATTTTACAGTTTGCTTTCGTCACACAGTCCCTCTAAATTTTTAGTGGATCACAAAATTTCCAGATATCAGTCACTTCACCTCTAAACACATCCATGTGCATATCATCATTAACTAAAGTTCAATATTTGTTTATAGTCCTTTAAGTAAAACTGATTTACAGTGAAATGCACAAATCTTCAGTGTACCATTGAATGGATTTTGACCAACGCAGATGCCCCAAACCGTTCTCCAGAAGTAGAATGTTCCCATCACTCATGTCCTTTCCTAGTCAGTTTTCACCCCCATAGCTTCAGGGACAATCACTAGATTAGTGATTTCTGTCCTAGATCACAAAATTAGAATTAACTTTTTTTTTTTTTGAGAAGCCTGTGAACTTAGCAAACATTTTGACATTAAGTAGACTTCAGATATACATCTGTAAAAATTAGTTTATAGAAAACATTTGTTTTTGTTGAGTGGTAAGAAAGATTGGAAGGTTGCACAGGTCTTCCTACCAGGGTACCTGCACTGACACTCTTGGTCGAGGAGCATCATAGACCCATGAGAGAGCAAAGCAACCCCCCAAGTGGGGGATTCAATGGCCCACAGAGGTCAAGGCTCCTAGACTTCAGGGTATCCTTGGGGTCACCTTCAAGCATTTACTATTTTTCATATTTCAAAATGTCAAGTAGAAGGGATACATTAGTTTTCCAGAAGGCAGCACAGACTGGCAGAAATAGCTTTTAGTCCCCTTAGTTTGGGCTGTTATTATGTAATCATAATAGCTAACGTTTCCAGAATGTTCGCTTTGTCACAGCCACTGTTTTAAGGGTTTTACACATCTGATTTCATGTGATAATATGTCAGTAGCATAGCATTTTGTATGTGGCAGTTGTATCTGAGCTTTCCCTCTAAACGTGTGCATTGTTTGGTAGATTAAAAACCTTCAAAATACAAGGCCTATGGAGAAAAATAATGATGAACTATCTAAGCTAAAAACAGACAAGTGTCTCATTCATGTGCAAGGAGAACCATTCACGGGGAGCACTTGAGATGCAAAAATAATGGATGATTTATTTTAAATCACATACTGAATATGTGAGTAGTTCACATTACAGGAAGTGGAAGGTATAAATCATAAGAAATGGTACAGTAAATTTGTGATTAGTCATTCTTAACTTTTAAAAAATGTATATAGGGGTGCCTGGGTGGCTCAGTGGGTTAAACCTCTGCCTTCAGCTTGGGTCATGATCCCAGGGGTCCTGGGATTGAGCCCCACATCAGGCTCTCTGCTCAGCAGGGAGCCTGCTTCCTCCTCTCTCTCTCTGCCTGCCTTTCTGCCTACTTATGATCTCTATCTGTCAAATAAATAAATAAAATCTTTAAAAAAAGTATATATATATTTTTTACTTTATTTATTAAAGGACAGCTTTGTGTCACTCATTGTAAAAAAGGAAAAAACACCCAAACACAAGGCCATTCTGAACTACATGAAGAAGAAAGAAATCAACCCAAATCCCATCCTCCAGAAACAGCTATCATTAACATTTCATGAATATCATCACAGATACGAATAATAAAGCTGGAAGGAGAGATCGTTAGAGCTAACATTTGAACCTGTACTAAGAACTTTACATGGATTACCTGTAAATCATAAAGTAGTGACTATTAATCTCATTTTACAGATGAACTCAGAGCAAATGAGCAACCTTCATTCATTAGCAATCTGAGTCAAGAATTCAGACTCTTGTTTCCTCAAAAAGTAGAAAATAGAGCTACCTTAAGACCCAGTAATTGCACTACTGGGTATTTACCCCAAAGATACAAATGTAGTGATCCAAAGAGGCACTTGCACCCCAATGTTTATAACAGCAATGTCCACAATAGCCAAACTATGGAAAGAGCCCAGATGTCCATCAACAGATGAATGGATAAAGAAGTGGTATATATATATATATATATACAATGGAATACTACTCAGCCATCAAAAAAAAGAAATCTTAACATTTGCAATGACATGGATGGAACTAGAGGGTATTATGCTAGGCAAAGTAAGTCAATCAAAAAGATAACTATCATATGATCTCATATGTGGAATTTAAGGAACAAAACAGGATCGTAGGGGAAGAGAGGAAAAAATAGAACAAAACAAAATCAGAGAGGGAGACAAACCATAAGAGACTCTTAATCATAGAAAACAAACAGGGTTGCTGGAGGGGAGTGAGGTGGGGCATAATGAATCTCTGACTTCTACCTCTGAAACCAATAATACATTATATGCTAATTAACCAAATTTAAATTAAAAACATTCAGACTCTTAACCACTTGGCTATCATTTTACAAAATTGGGATTATATTAGTCATGCTATTTTTTAAAAGGTTTTATTTATCTGACACAGAGAGAGAACAAGCAGGGGGAGCAGCAGGCAGAGGGAGAGGGAAAAGCAGACTTCCCACTGAGCAGGAAGCCTGAAATAGGGCCCGATTCCAGGACCCCGGGATCATGACCAGAGCTGAAGGCAGACGCTCAACTTACTGAGCGACCCAGGTGCCCTTAGTCATGCTATTTTAATGATTTATTTTAACTTTAACATATTAAATTAGATTTTCTTGAATTTAGAGAAAGAAGGAGAAATTAAATCTAAATGAACTTTGAACACCAGCTAACCATTTATAACATGACCCTCCTCCTTCAAGTTATCTTAAAAAAAAAAAAAAGATTTTATTTATTTCTTTGGGGGAGAGAGAGTGAGAACAGGAAGGTAGGGGTGAAGGAGGGGAGAGAAGGGAGTAGCAGACACCCTGCTGAGCCTGACTCAGGATGAGGAGGAAGCTGGAAGTGGGGCTCCATTCCAGACCCTAAGATCATGACCTGAGCTGAAGGCAGACGCTTAACCAACCGAGACACAGAGTCACCCCTAAGTTATTCTTCTAAAGAAAAGGAAAAGATCATGAAAAACGTGAAGCAACTGGGTATTTTTTTGAAGTACGTATTTCACTTTTAGGCAGGACCTGTTGATGTGCTGTGAGAAACGTGGAAATCAGCATAGAAATAACCCCCCCACCAAGAGCTCAGTTTTTGTGAACTGTTTTTATTCTGTAAAAATTCACATAGTTTACATTCTATCCATTACTCTAATTCTCATGATGGCTTCATTTTGGATCTATATTAAACTGGATTCTCGGTAATAGTTCATTTACTGCAGCTCCTCCAAATGTGAGTTCTTCATTAATGTCACATTTTTGTTGGCTGGATTTCAACAACTCATTTTTATGACGGTCAAAATTTTTTCATAAAGACAGAAGAGATGAGTTCCAAGTTCAATTTCTCTCTTTGGGAGACACAGGTAGGGGAATCAAGCTTCCACCCCTTCAAGAGATTTAACCAGCTAGGTACTTGGGGGTGAGACACTTGACCTCTTTGGGCTTCAGTTTCCCCATCTGTAGTATATGGGTTTCAACTAATTGCCTCGGAGGTCCTTTCCAGAAATGAAATCCGTGGTTCCCGGACCTTCCATCCAAGCGGCTCCTCCATGGAAAGACGGGCCCGGTTCTCCCAGCGGCAGCGCTGAACAGCAGGGGGCGCCCTAAACTCAGTGATCCATTCCCTTGCCTGCAAGCCCTCCTGGGTATCCAGGAGGACATTGGGAGCCGGCCAACTTCTCAAAATTCAGGATTCAGTTGTCCAGAAGTTAGCCCTCGCTCTGAACAACACAGCTAACCAAAGCCTCAGAGGAATCCGTTGATTTTGTATCTTTCCAAATATTGGTGAGACAAACATTTCATTGTATTTTAAGTCTGGATATTATCGAAGAAGATGGAAATAAAGGACTTAGATTCTTAGAGTTCTATGGCAATTTACTGCTCTAAAATTAAAGAGATGCCTAGTATAGGTAGTCTTTTTGGGGAGTGTGGGGGTGCAGAGTTCACATAATGCCCCCAGTTTCTCAGAACGTGAATTCATTCTTTCATTCATATTTATGGATGGTCTACTTTGTGCCACCACTGTTTGTTTATAGCATTAACAGCACAAAGTCCTTGCCCCCATTCAAACCTACCCTGTATGAGCATTTTTTTTTTTTTAAAGATTTTATTTATTTGACAGAGATCGCAAGTAGGCAGAGAAGCAAGCAGAGAGAGAGAGGAGGAAGCAGGCTCCCTGCTGAGCAGAGAGCCCGAGGCGGGGCTCTATCCCAGGACCCTGAGATCATGACCTGAGCCGAAGGCAGAGCCACTGCCACCCAGGCGCCCCTCTATGAGCATTTTAAGATGGTGGGCTGAAGTAGGGTCTTGGGGATCAAAACGCATAGGCAGAGTCATATATGAGCTAACCACAGGTGTGGCCTTTCCAAACACCAGATAATATTCAAAGGAATTCACTCATGGGGTAGAAAGTCTGCTATCTATTCAGGAATTTTCCCACCAGCAAAATGGGGTAACTGAGAAAGTGACTGTTGAATGAGTTCACGGTGCAGAGAAAACATTCTGGAAAGAAAGACAAGAAAGCCAGCTCAGTTTGTATTTCTCAGTCTCAAGGAAGGCTATTAGTGTTCACACTAATTATGATAGCTAAAGCACTTATTGTGGTCAACAGCACGGGTTACGGAATTAAATCCCCAACTAGCTGATTTGGGGGAAATTTTTTCTTCAGCCTTCAGTGGGTTGTGAGGATTCCATGGGTCTATACGCTTGAGCCATTAGAACAGTGGCCTGGCACATAGTTGTCCTCAATAAATGTTTACCATAGTCATCAACGTGATTATCATTATAGTTTTAAATTGGCCTGATTTCTTTCCAATCTGACTGAAGTCTTCCGAAACTTAGTTTCAATTTGCTTAGTCAGCAAAAAATGTAAACCTCAAGTCAAATTGAACTGAGCACCTGCTATGTGCCTGGCACTGTTCTGGGCATTAAGGATTTGGCAATAAACAAGACAGCGTCTATCTTCTCATGAGCTTATTTCCAGGGAATAAATTTTTTAAAAAATAATACACAAGTGAAGGTGTAATCAGGATGGAAGTTTTGTTACCTTCTCTGGAATTAATTTTAACAACCTTAAAATATTATTTGTAGTATTCTTGATGATATACTGCTATAGATAGAATGTTTGTATGCCTCCCCAAAATTCGGATGTTGAAGCCTAATCGCCCACATGATTGGAGGTGGGGCCTTTGGGAGGTAATGAGGTCATGCTGGCAGAACCCTCATAAAAGGATTAGTGCCCTTACAAAAGAGGTCCTGGAGAGTTTCCTCACCCTTTCCACCGTGTGAGGACACATGTGAGAGCCCCAGGAAGTGGGCTCACACCACTTGGAATTTGCCAATGACTTGACCTTGGACTTCCAGCATCCAGAACTGTGAGAAATAAATGTTCATTGTTTAATACATCCAGCCTATGGTGTCCACAGTCAGAATGGATTAAGACATGGGTTCCTGCAAATAAACATCTTCCACTTAAGGAACTGATACATGAACTTGAGTCAAGATAGCTTCTGGCTTCCTTCTCCACTTCCACAACATGGAAGCAGGAGGTGGAGATGCTAGACCTTCTCTTTTGGTCAAAGAACATTGCCTTTGACTGTAACAAGATTTTAGACCTGATTATATCTTGAATTTTGTTTGTTCTGGCTCAAGATTGAATTTCATGCTGATACGCACAGTATGATTCCAGCAACTAGAGAATGAGTAGATCATGTTTCTTCAACCTTCAAATAATCTGGGTGAAATGATTATATGTTACATCTCTTACATTTCTCATTAGTGAGCCACCTCCAATAGGAGTTTCCAGAAAAAGATGCCCCCTTCCTTAAGGCATTTTACTTCCATCTTCTTTAAATTTTCCATGCTACGTATCTATTTCTACAAAGTCTAAGATGTAAATTGCACTCCTTAGTTTTGTTCAGTGCACACCCTGTGCGGCACTATCAAACAGCTCTCCTGGTAGGTCTCATCAAGTCCTGTGAAGTGAGAAATAGGAGAGCAACTTATTTCATAACCTTATTTTGTAACTGCCTTCTTTCTACCCCTTCCACTGAAGGCTGAATAGTCACCAGCTCTTCTCACCTGCAGGCACACATAAATTTTTATGCCAGTGGATAATAAGTCTATTCCAGATCCTAGCAATTAAGTACATTCTTGGGAGAAGACAGTCAGTTCGTATCTAGATGACCACCACAAACAAGCAAGCAAAGAAAACTGCACACACACACCCTCAAGAAAACAAAACTAAACAAAATTTTAAAACCTAGGAGACCTCCTCGTCTGGGCCGGTATTGGGCCATCCTTTTCAGCTGCCAGGTTAGGTCTCACGTTCTTATCCCACCTTCTGAATATGTACTGCTCCATTGTTTTAGAATCAAGAGAGCCCTGCAATCTCTTCAATCAGAACCAAACTCTGCCTGTAGCCTATAAGATACATCACTTCTCCACGTTCTGGAACTCCAGACCTAGTCTCCCGTGCCAGGAGCTTGTCTCTGGGAGACCATCAGGCACCTCTAGCTGAGCATGTCCCAGAGTCACCTCAGTGCTGTCCTTCCTGGTTCTCTGCCTCCTCCTCCATCCCCGGTCTCCATCAATTTCATTGCTCTCCGCTCAGCATCTGAGCCATTAACCACCTTCTTAGAGTCGTTGTCCGCATCTCCCTTTCCTTTCACGCTGACCTCAAATCAGTTACCAAGCCCTCTTTGTCTGTCCTAGGCTCTTAAAACCGCCAGGTTCTCTCTGCGGCATTGCCTCCAGGGAGGAATGCAACAGCTTCTGAGCATACCTCTGTTCAGTCTTCCACTCTCCTATTATCCAAATAGAGTGCTGCCCATTCACTTGAACTTCTTACAAACCTCCAGACGCCCCTTACAGCTTTCAGGATGAAAGTTCAGTTCTGGTCTGGTCTACCCCACTCACTCAGTCTTCGCCACTATTCACTGTCCTCTTTTCTGCCCTCTCCTCATCTCCTGCTACTCTCTGCCACTTTCCGCTACTTAGAACCTCCTCAAAACGTTGCGCTTCAATCCTCTTACCTTTCTATGCCCCGTGGATCGACTAACACCTTCTTCCCCCAGCAAACTCGTATTTGTCGTTCAAGGTCCAGCTCAAGTGTTGCCCCTTCCCCTGAAGCTTCTTCACTCACCCCACCTTCATGTGGCTTCCCTGGGTGTGATGCAAGCCTCTGCCCTGCTGTTTCTTTTCACTTTTCCTTTTCTTTCTTCCTTCCTTCTGTCCCTTTCTTCCTTTCTCTCTTTCTTAAAGATTTGACAGAGAGAGAGAAAGAGAGATAAAGCACATAAGCAGGGGGAGCGGCAGAGGGAGAGGCTCCTGAGCAGGGAGCCTGACGAGGGGCTCGATCCCAGGATCCCAGGATCACGACCTGAGCTGAAGATAGAGGCTTAACGAACTGAGCCACCAAGATGCCCCTGCCCTGATGTTCCTTCTCATGGTGCGGTGTGAGCGTGTTTCTCCTGGCTTTTTCTCCCTGCAGGAACAAGCTCCTGCAGGAAAGGTGCCAGGCTTCATTTTATCACCTAACGCCCTCAGAGCTGACACCACTAAGTGCTCAGGACTTGGTTGGAACCTTGACATGGAAAGATAAGAACAATGAGATAGGCACGTGACTCCAGGGCCTGCTGAGTGCTTCAGAGGTAGAAGGGAGGAGATTGTTGAGGCCACGCAGGTCGCTGGTTGTTCAGAGAGCTGCAAAACTCAAGAGGGTTAACAATCAGAATGTCCCCCGCAGAATGTTTTCCTGTTTCATGCACTTGACATTCTGGGGTCATAATTGGGATTAGGCCTTTACAAAATGAAATAGAAGGATCTGTGTTGTTGACTATAAAGTGATCATCTTTAGGAAGACCTCCCAAGGGGAAAAAAAAAATCCCTAATACAGGGAATTGGAAGTTCATAATTCTAGGGTTGATTTGTGAACTCCAGCAAGGGATCAGATATTAAATGGATATTTTTGTGACTTTTTCTGGTTCATTGTTCAAAAAATGTTACAAAAGCTAAATCAAGGGGCATCTGGGTGGCTCAGTTGGTTGGGCAACTGACCCTTGGTTTCAGCTCAGGCTGTGATCTCAGGGTCCTGAGATCTAGCCCCGTATCTGCGTCTGGCTCAGTGGGGAGTCTTTTTGCCCCTCTCTCTCTATCTCCCCCTCCCCCTTCTCTGCTTGTGAGTGCTTGTGCACTCTCTCTAAAACCAAACAATCAATCAAATCCTTTTTAAAAAAGCTGAATCAGTCATGCTTATATGATACATTTTGAATTTCTCAGAGTTCAAGATTCTACTGCAAGTAAAATATGAATGGGTCTCATTATCTTGCCTGCTTAATTATCATTGATGAAATGACACATTTTCTCCTTGCCTAGAAACAGCTTTTTTTCAGAAATATTTTTTAAGAAACAAAAAAGTCATCTTAGATTATGATTATTTAAGTAAATTAATTTTTACAGGAAATATGCATCTTCTGCAAATATATTTCTATATGTTTATATTAATTTGATATGTTAGTTATATATTTGTATCAGTTTGTTAAATGTTCTTATGTATAAACAACTAAGAGCCCTGCATTGAGTACTTACTGTGTCGGCTGGGTTGGTGGGATTCAAAGTGGTGACACTCAGTCTCGCTGGGGAGGTAATGAAGTAAAGAAATATTCATGTCAGGGGCGCCTGGGTGGCTCAGTGGGTTAAAGCCTCTGCCTTCGGCTCAGGTCATGATCTCAGGGTCCTGGGATCGAGCCCCCGAGCTCTCTGCTCAGCAGGGAGCCTGCTTCCCCCTCTCTCTCTGCCTGCCTCTGCCTACTTGTGATCTCTGTCAAATAAATAAATAAAACATTAAAAAAAAAGAAAAAAAAAAGAAATATTCGTGTCAGTGTAGTGAGTGTAGAAAGGTCTTTCACATTCTGTTGGCGCACCAAGTTCAATCAGGTAATTATCTAGCGAGGCTGGGATACACATCACAGAGGGGGGCACAAGCTGGATCCCAGTGTGGCCGAGAAAGCAGGCGGCCTCATCCAGCAAATCACCCATAAGCAGGTGGGAGCTCAAGAAAGGAGCTCCAAAAGTCTTCTGATTTGGCCCTATTCTTTTCACAGTGAGGCAACCCAGGTCTAGTGCCTCATCCCACTTCACAAGATGCTAGGAAAACTTTGTGTTACCTGGCCAGGTGGAAACCAAATTCTACACATAGTGCATTAGAGAGATGCTTTCAGTTTCGATTTTATTTTCCTTCTGTGTTCTACTAGAGGTGTAGTGAATGCTTCTGATTTAGGAAATAAGCTTCAAGTTAGCCAGAAGCTCGGACACTTCTAGCTCCAGGGTAGACATCTTTTTTTTTTTTAAATTTTTTATTTTTTATAAACATGTATTTTTATCCCCAGGGGTACAGGTCTGTGAATCAGCACTCACCAAAGCACATACCCTCCCCAATGTCCATAACCCCACCCCCCTTCTCCCAACCTCCCTTCCCCCTCCAGGGTAGACATCTATTTCAACCACACGGGAATCCTGAATACATCACAGGTGCGGAGGGAATATATGTTAATGGAGAAGACCCTGGGATGCTTCAGATTCTTGGTTGTCACTGAAGGATAAGCCAAATAGGAAGAAGATTGCTGTGAACTGGAGATGAAGATTAGATGTCTTCAAAAGGCAAAGTATTTCTTTCCTTTTCTTGGATTCTCTTTCAGGTGTGAGTATTGTAACACCTCTAGTAGCGGAGGGATCCGGAAGGAATCTATCTCTCCCTTCCCTGCACCATTTTGTTAAGAACAATGTTTCTTGATTTTCCTTCTTTCTTTTTTTTATTCATATTTCTTTTCTTTGTTTGTTTTTTTCTTCTTATTTTCATGGTGTGATACTTAGAAGCCCCTACTGCTTTTGGCAGGTGTGCTAGCCAGAGATATCCTACACTTTCGTTCAGTGAAATGTTAGATTCTTTTTTGTTTCCCCTTCTGGAGAGCGTTTCAAATGACAAGGCTTTGAGAGCGCTGTTTTCACATTTGGATGGCAACTTGCAGTTGCGTTTTCCCAAATGTCTCACATGCCTTGCATCCAGGGGCCACAAGCTCCAACAGGTCTGGAAGGAAAGTGAAAAGTGCAAGACTCTTTCCAGTTTCTTCTTTTATGGCCAATTTTTCAGGTGATCTTGAAATGGTCCCAAGTGCGTAAGGTATAATGGGCATGACACCACCTATGGATAGGTTGTCACACAGGTAAATAAGGTCATGTCTGCGAAAGATCCTCACCTCCTTGGAAGATGATGGTATTATGGAGCCGTAATGATTACAGCAGTTGGGTCTAATTGTTTAGGATCAGCACTAGTGCATCTTGTCCCTGTCTGGTTTCATTATAACAGCATCTTTTTCAAGGAAGGGGGTGTTTCATGAAACCATGAAAGGATAAGAGAATTAAGAATACCAGTCCATGTGTAGAATGATGTGTTATCAAGCATTTTCCTTACCACTATTTTTTTTAAGTGTTGTTTGTTTTTTTGTTTTATTTGACAGACAAAGATCACAAGTAGGCAGAGAGGCAGGCAGAGAGAGAGGAGGAAGCAGGATCCCTGCTGAGCAGAAAGCCCGACGCGAGGCTCGATCCCACGACCCTGGTATCTTGACCCAAGCTGAAGGCAGAGGCTTCAACCCACTGAGCCACCCAGGCACCCCTTCCTTACCAGTATTTTTTTTTTTAATATTTATTTATTTATTTATTTGACAGACAGAGATCACAAGTAGGCAGAGAGGAAAGCAGAGAGAGAGAGAGGAGGAAGCAGGCTCCCTGCTGAGCAGAGAGCCCGATGTGGGACTCGATCCCCGGACCCTGAGATCATGACCTGAGCCGAAGGCAGCGGCTTAACCCACTGAGCCACCCAGGCACCCCTTCCTTACCAGTATTTTTAACAACTGGTTTGCTCCTAGAGGCACTGGTATGGGCCAGGGAGATCATTCCTACATTCAGCAATGTACTTCCCAAGGTCTTTATGACCTTGTCTGCCTCACTTTGTCTAGTGGGTGTGCATTCCTAGTGTCTTTGGAAGTGTGGACAAGTAAATGTAGGCTGAGGAATCTGTACTGTGCATCTCCCCCAGGAGACATGACTTCAATCCACAGCTTTGGTGATTCTGAGGCTTCCAGGTGGTTGAGTGGGTTTCAGAATACACATCAGACTTCTGGAAGATTTGAGGGGGAAAGTGCTCATATGAAAACTTCCTGCACATGGGAGGCCCTTTCATGGATTGACAGACAGCCATGCTCTAGAAGGAGATCCTACAGGTTGATTAGAGGGTTTGTGGGGCCGTCAGGGCCAATGTCAGAGAGTACACTTGTGTTCAATCCTTCTTCAACACTGGAACACTTATGTCAGAAGTCCTCAACCCTATGAGACCCAACAATCTCCCTATTACAAAGGGGTAAATCCCCTTTACTACTAGAGGTGAAATTCACAGATAATAAATGTATGTAATTAAATACATGTGTACATATATATACATGTATGCATCACATATGTATCATATGTATCATCAGCGTATATATTCCAAGCAATATGTATGTAAATATATATGTATATTACAAACTATAATAGAAGTAGAAAAAAGTAGTTTATAAAGAAGTGCTACATAATACGTGTTTTGGGGCGCCTGGGTGGCTCAGTGGGTTAAAGCCTCTGCCTTCGGCTCAGGTCATGATCCCAGGGTCCTGGGATCGAGCACCGTATCGGGCTCTCTGCTCAGCAGGGAGCCTGTTTCTTCCTCTTTCTCTGCCTGCTTCTCTGCCTACTTGTGATCTCTGTCAAATAAATAAATAAAATCTTTAAAAAAAAAAGAAATACTATATAATATGTGTTTCAATATGTGGTTCTATCATGACTACAAGAGAAAGCATAATAAAGGAGCCAATGGTTATACCTGTGTGTAGAGTTAGTTATACCTACTTGTAACTAATACATTTGGATTTAAAAGTAAGTGAGACATTCCGAAAACATTCCAGATGGGAAGGACAGAAAAATAAAAGATGACAGTTAAGAGTGGAGGATAGCCTGAAAAGGAGAGCTCCTGTAAGATAGAGCACTTATTTGCATATGAAAAGCAACATGGGGAACTAAGCTTAACGTGAGCAGGAATAACATGTCAGGACAAATACACGCCTGAGGGACGTGGTGGACACACCAAGTATCCACGGGCACCCCAGTGGACACAGAGGACACTCCTGAAGGAGGGAGTGAAGGGTGTTTCCTGAAGGTCCAGGCAGGCTTCCAGAAAACCATCAGGGAAGGACCAGGCTCTCGAGTGGCTAGCAAAAGTTCCTGCAGGTTCAAGGGGAAGCAGCAATGGATGGAACTCAGTGAGCTGTGGAGCTGGCCACACCCGCACTGTAGCCACGGGCACAGGAACTTGGCCCCCGCCAACCCACCGCTGGGCCGGGAGGAAACCAGGATACCAAGGAGCCTGACCTCTCTCCTTCTACCCTCCATTCTCTTCTCAGAGCCTCATGTTGGCCAGCTCCAACAGGAGCCAGGGGGCAAAGAACATCTGAAAGCTGTGTGGGGTGTTAGCTAGTTCTTCCTTTTGCAGGACTCCCTTGTGCACGGCTGCACCCCCAACCACACTTCCACAGATTTCCAGTATGGCTTCTGGGAATGGTATCCCCTTGAGAATCACTGCTTTGCTTTATCAGACTGAAAAATGCTTTTCTTGCCTTGACCCTCCAGTGACCTTTGGAAAATAAGGCGATGACGGTCATCTACAGCCTGGGTGATGACAGTCATCTACAGCCTGGGTGATGACAGTCATCTACAGCCTGGGTGATGACAGTCATCTACAGCCTATGTCTAAGTAGTGAGTGGGTCCAACTGTGGAATTGCTTTAAAGATGCACTAACTTGTCATGACAAAATGGCTCCACTGGTTTTTTATTCCTGCATAACCAATCACACCAAGCCCTGGTGGCTTCTAGCATAGTAATCATTTCTTACTTCTCACTGTTTCTGGAGGACAGGCATTCAAGCAGGACACAAAGGCGGTGGTTTATCAGACTGAAAGGTTTGGGACTGCAATTGTCTGAAAGCTGCTTCACTCACACGTCTGGGGATTGATGTTGACTGTGGGCTGCGGGCC
The DNA here is from genome assembly GCF_011764305.1 of Mustela putorius furo. Taxonomy (NCBI): domain Eukaryota; kingdom Metazoa; phylum Chordata; class Mammalia; order Carnivora; family Mustelidae; genus Mustela; species Mustela putorius. Next base: position 4,865,233 of record NW_025421329.1, on the reverse strand, counting down.
TCACTGGAGCACCTGGGGAAACAGCCACGCATCCCCTCTGCATGTGGTCCAAGCTCCCACACGACATGGTGACAGGGTTCCAAGAGCAAGAAAGAGGAGAGTGGGAAGCTGTATGACCTGGCCTCAAAAGGGACAGCTGGCTCATCAGTTCTACCACATTCTGTTCATCAGAAGCCCACACATATTCAAAGGCAGAGGCAGGGAGGGGACTAGGTCCACCTTTCAAGGGGAGCCAATTCAAAGAATCTGTGGACTTATTTTAGAACTACCACACTGGCCTTCCAGAAGCTCCAGCTCCTGCCTCTATAAATATAGGAAGGGGAGAGGGTATGTCAGAGCCTCATCCTATCCTTCCTTTATAACCCCAAACTTACATGGAAGGCAGTTTGGCTCTCTGAATCCTTGTAAGCCAAGGGGCAGTTCCTGGTGGTCTGAGTAAGTCAGAAGGCAGACTTTGTCTTTTCCAAAGGAACCTCGAGACAGCCGTGAAAAGGAGGGACCTGCAGGGACTCCATCCATTCAACTTTCCACTTCCTCCCCAAGTGTTCCTTGGAGCATCATCACTGCTCCAGAGCTCCAGTTCCGTACATTAGTTCTGCAAAGGTAGCACCCTGGGTGTGCTAGTCATTCTCTGCAGAATCCCCTCAGGCAGCGGGGCCAGAAGTCTTACTCTATGGGCTGGCCCTTTGGGAAGACCACTGCTGAGAGAACACTGAGACTTCACCAAAGGTGGGTCATGGGCTGGTGGGTCCCAGCAAGCATCTTAAACGACCCTGGTGTACCAAGCGTCCTTAATAAAATCATATGGCGATAAGCTTAAACTCATCACTTATCAATTTACTTCTTGAACACCTACTCAGTGCCAGATATTGTCCTTCTCCTCACAATCATCCTGACAGATTAGGCTTGTTTTCCCATTTTGCTGATGAGGAAACTGAGAGGCAGGCAAAGGGAATAAATAAAATAAGAGGACTTCTCTCTTACAAAATTTGATGCACTGTCCAGGGAAAGCCAAGAGTCTTGCCGTATAGGGACAGAGCCCTCCCCACTTGGCCACATGGAACATCTATCTGCAGCCTTTACCCAACAGAGTGAAAACTCTCATCATCTATGCCCTGGACATAGATGAACGTCTTCCAGCCATCCATGGGAAATAAATCTTCATACACAGTAGATTAGGGAATCCAGACCAGCCATGGAATCCTTTGCCTGAATGGGTCAAGGAACCTGCCGAAGGTGCCAACTAGTCCTTGGGATTGAGCGGGGATACAAATGCAGGTCTCTAAATAAAAACCACTCTTTTAATTGCATCTTGTTCCTTCTCTAATTAAATGCCAAGATGAGAATGTAATCTTAAATTTGAAGTTTGAAACCTAATTATTTGCTATTATCTATCTTTTGTTATCTTTTATCATGCCTTGAGGAAGACATTCTGCCCCAACAGTGATTATACAGAAAGACAGACTAAGGGATAAGTAATATAATTACTTTAATGTTTTTAATTAAGACTTTAATAGGCACCATAAAATAAACATTAAAAATACTAACATGGCACAAGAAGATCATTTACCCTAATTCACAGTGCATTAAGGACCAAATTCGTGTGAGGATTTAAGGTTTTTGGTAGCCACACACCAGTCATGTTTTCTCTATCCTACTTGTACATAGTAATGTAAAAGAAGTATGTAAATATCTGTTGGATGAATAATTTTATGTAAAATTAAATCCCTGTATTTGTAATTTATTAAGTGAAAAAATCAGTAGGTATTTTTTTCTTTAAAAGTATATACATGGGGGGAGCACCTAGCTAACTCGGTCAGTAGAGCATGACTCTTGATCTCGGGGTTGTAGACTCAAGCCCCATGTTGGGTGTAGAGATTACTTAAAAATTAAATTAAATTAAAAACCCAAAACAGAGGTATATGCATAAGTAACAAAAATGATGGAGTAAGAGATCCAGTACCTCCATCCTCCGACAAAGGTCAACAGTTAGACAAGTATCCATGAATAAAAACAGCTCTGGGAGAGCTCAGGAGTCCACTGAAGAAGTTTCAGCAACACAGTGGAACAACAACAAAAAGAACCCTGAGAATAACTGCACAAAAAGAGTAGGAAGAACAGCTCTGTTTTGTCACCAACATCCCATTGCATACCCCAGGATGGCACAGCTCAGGGCACAGCTTCTGGCTTGAAAGGGTTCCCCTTGCCACTAATTAGTAACATGAAAACATATAAAATATACAATACACTGATAATGGCACATATATAGTCAAATTCAGAATACTCCAATACCATAATACGGCAGTGTGTTAATCACTTAACTCTAGTATAAAGGTTAAAAGACAGAAGTATTAAATATAGCTAGAACCACAATAATTCGTTAATGTACACACAATGTAAAAAAAAAGTAAATTGTGATAGCAAAACCATAAAATGTGGGAAAAGAGTAAAAGCACAGAAATTTTGTATGTCATCAAAGTTAAGTTGTTACCAGCCAAAATAGACTCTGATATCTAGAAGATGCCTTATGGAAACCGCAGGGTAATCACAAAACAAAAATCTGTAGTAGATAAACACAAGATAAAGAGAAGGGAATCAGAGTAAAGCACTATAGAAAATCATCACCAAATCACAAAGGAAGAGAGATAAAGAGATAAAGAAAGGAACAAAAGAACTATGCAAGTCAGAAAACAATATGATAGTATTAGTGAGTCTTTACCTATCAATAATTACTTTAAACATAAATTAAATTCTCCAAATGAAAATCGAAGTGGCTCCAAAGGGCCAACAGACACATGAAAAAGTGCTCAACATCACCCAGCATCAGGGAAATACAAATCAAAACACAGTGAGATACCACCACACACGGGTCAGAATGGCTAAGATTAACCAGTCAGGAAACGACAAGTGTTGGTGGGGATGCAGAGAAAGGGGAACCCTCCTACACTGTTGGTGGGAATGCAAGCTGGTGCAGCCACTCTGGAAAACAGTATGGAGGTTCCTCAAAAAGTTGAAAATAGAGCTACCCTATAACCCAGCAATCACACTACTGGGTATTTACCCTAAAGTTACAAATGTAGTGATCTGAAGAGGAATGTGCACCTGAATGTGTATAGCAGCAATTTCCACAATAGCCAAACTATGGAAAGAATCTAGATGTCCATCAACAGATGAACGGATAAATAAGATCTGGTGTGTATGTATACAATGGAATACTATGCAGCCATCAAAAAATGAAATCTTGCCGTTTGCAATGATGTGGATGGAACTAGAGAAAGACAATAATCATATGATCTCACTGATATGAGGAATTTGAGAAACAAGACAGAGGGTCATGGGGGAAGGAAGGGAAAAATGAAACAAGACAGGACCAGGGAGGGAGATAAACCATAAGAGACTCTTAATCTCAGGAAACAGAGGGTTGCTGGAAGGAAGTGGGTGAGAGGAATGGGGTGGCTGGGGGATGGACAGTGGGGGGGTATGTACTATGGTGAGAAAAAAAAAAGACTCAATTATGTGCTTCCTATAAGAGATTCACCTCAGCTCCAAGGACACACATAGGCTAAAGTGAAGGGATGGAAAAGGATACTCCACACAAATGGAAACTAAAAGAGAGAAAAGGTAGCTGTACTTACACCAGACTACCAAAACAGACTGTCAAAAACTATCACAAGAGACAAAGAAAGTCATTATATAATGAAAAGGGGGTCCCTTCGTCAAGAGGATATAATGATTGTAAATTTATATGCACCCAACATTACAGCTCCTAAATACATCAAGCAAATACTAACAGATCTGAAAGAGAAGTAAACAACAATACAATCACAGCAGGGGGCCTCAGTGCCCCACGTTCAACAAAGGGTAGGTCATCCAGACTTAAAAATCCATTAGGAAATATTTAACTTGAACTGTATTTTGGGCCAAATGGACCGAACAGATATATAGAGAACATTCCATCCAACAGCAGCAGACTATACTTCTTCTCAAGTGCACATGGAACATTCACCAGGATGGATCATTATTAGGTCACAAAGCAAGTCTCAGCAAATTTTAAAAGGTGGAAATCGTATCAGATATCTTTCCTGAACACAACGGCATGAAATGAGACATCAATAACAGGAGGAAAACTGGAAGATTCACAGATTTGTGAAAATTAATCAACACACTCCCAAACCACCAATGGGTCAAAGAAGAAATCCAAACGTATCTCTAAGCAAACGCAAATGAGAATGCAACATATTGAAATGTGTAGAATGCAGCCAAAGCAGTTCTCAGAGGGAATTTTGGAGTGATAAATGCCTGCATTGGGAAAAAGGAAAGATCTCAAATAAACAACCAAACTTTACACCTCAAAGAACTCGAAGAAGAACAAACTAAGGCAAAGTTGGTCAATGGAAAGACATAAAGATCAGAGCAGAAATAAATAAAGCAGAATAGAAAAATAACAGAAAAGGTCAATGTAACTTTGAGTTGTTTTTCTGAAAACATAAACAATGAACAAAACATCAGCTAGATTTACCAAGAAGAATGAAGAGAGAGTGCTCAATGAATGGTTATAAATGAGAGAATAGACATTAAACAGATACCACAGAAATACAAAATGTCATAAGACACTGTTATGAACAATAATATGCCAACAAATTGGACAACCTAGAAGACGCAAATATATTCTTAGAAGCATATGACCTACCAAGACTGAGTCATGAAGACATAGAAAATCTAAGCAGGCCAGTAATAACTAAAGGAGATTGAATCAGTAATCAAAAACCTCCAAAGAAGGAAAATCCCAAGGCCAGATGGCTTTATTGGTGAATTCTACCAAATATCTAAAGAAAAGTTAATGCCAGTACTTCTCACACTTCTAAGAATTTAAAGAGGAGGGAATACTTTCACATTCATTTTATGAGGCCAACATTACCCGAATATCACAGCTGGATAAAGTCACTACAGGAAGAGAAAACCACAAGCCCATAACCCCGATGAACATAGATGTAAAAATTCTCAACAAAATGCTGGCAAACCAAATTCAACAGCACGTTGAAAGGCTAAGACACCACGCTCTTTGCATCCCATGATGCAAAGATAGTTCAACGCTGGATCGTATAGCGAGAATAGTGTACTTTTTGGTGGGATGTAAACTTGTGCAGTCGCTATGGAAAATGGTATGGTAGTTCCTCCAAAAGTCAAAAATAGAACTGTCATATGATTCAGCAATCTCACTTCTGGGGATAGATCCAGAAGAAACAAAAACGGGATCTTGTAGAGATACCTGCACTCCTGTGCTCTCTGCAGCATTATTCACAACAGCCCAGATATGGGAACACTCTTAATGTCCATCAACAGATGAGTGGAGAAAGAAAACAAGGTATATGCACACAATGGAATATAATTCAACCCTAAAAAAGAAGGAACCCCTGCCATTTATGACAACATAAGTGGACCTTGAGGGCATTATGCTAACTGTTCAGAAATAACTTTTACGTACAACACCAAAAGCACCATCTGTGAAAGAAGAAATAGGTAAGTTGGACTATCTTAGAAGAAAAGACAAGTCATGGAGTGGGAGAAGAACTTTGCAAAATATGTAACTGATGAAGAGCTGTTATCCAAAATATACAAAAAACTCTTAAAAGCCAACAATAAGAAAACAAAGAACCCACTTTTTCAAATGGGCAAAAGAATTAAACAGCTATCTCCTCAAAGGAGTTATATATGACAAGCAGATGAACAAATGCTCGACACCATGCATCACATGGGAATTGTAAATTAAAACAACAAGATACCACTACAAACCCGATAGAACGGCTAAAATCTAAAACAATGACAGCATCCGATGCTGGCGAGGATGTGGAGCAACAGGAACTCTCATCATTGCCGGGGGAATGCAGAATGGTACAGTCACTTTGGAAGACGGTCTGGCTGTTTCTTACAAAACTAAATGTAGTCTTATCACACAATCCAGTCATTGCACTCCCAGGTATTTAAAAAAATAAGTTGATGGGTGCCTGGGTGGCTCAGTGGATTAAGCCTCTGCCTTCGGCTCAGGTCATGATCTCAGGGTCCTGGAATTGAGTCCCGCATTGGGCTCTCTGCTCGGCGGGGAGCCTGCTTCCTCCTGTTTCTCTCTGCCTGCTTTTCTGCATACTTGTGATCTCTCTCTGTCAAATAAATAAAATCTTAAAAAAAAATAAGTTGAAAACTTACATCCTCACAAAAACCTGCGCATGAACGTTTATACCAGCTTTATTCATATTCACCAAAAAGTGGAAGCAGTGAAGGTGACCTTCAGGAGGTGATTGAATATACACACTGTGGTACCTCCATACAGTGACATATTATTCAGTAATGAAAGGACATGAGCTATGAATTCACAAAGAGCATGGAACCTTCAATGCTTATTGCTACATGGAAGAAACCAACCTGAGAAGGTCCCATTCTGTATGATTCCACCTATATGCCATTGTCTCTGAAACTACAGAGTCAAGAAGACCAGTGGTCACCAGTGCTCCTTCTCATGACCCTTGGGGTTTGAGGGTGGGAATGAATAGTTAGAGCATAGGAGATTTCTAGGGCTGCAAAACTATTCTCTCTGAAACTATGCTGGCAGACACATGACAGTACGCATTTATCAAAAACCTTTAGTTCTGCACAACACAAAAAGTGAAGCCTAGTGTAAATGATGGACTTTTAGCTAATAATAATGTAATAATAGAGGTTCATCAATTACTACATAGGTACCACACTAACTTAAGATGCTAAAATAAATATTGTATTATAAATAATAGATGTAAAGAGTGTGTGAGTAGGTGTGGTTATATAAGATATAGGGACGTACTACGTAAGACAGTAGCATCATAAGGAAGGGAAGAGAATGGATCTATACTGGGGAAAGATTGATGTATTTTACGGGAATTCAGTCAGTATTAACTTGAAGTGGGTTATCAGTTAAAAACACGCGTTATAATACCTAGCACAATCCAGAAGAATGTAATGGAGAAAAGAGGAAACAACAGCGTTCTTGAAACTACTTGGTAGAGTCTCGTGGTGCTGTGGGTGTTATCCATGGGAGTGTGGGGCCTTTCACTAATCACACTGGTGAGAAAATTAAGAAACTGCCAAAAGCCACAGGAACAATTGGCAGCTAAACCCAGGGGCACATAAAAAGCAGGTTTCTCTGGACTCTGCCACACTTTTCTGGGGACTTACTGGGGGAAAAAAAAATCCTGTAAATCCTTGTGAACCTTGATTTATGATTTTCTATGGGGTAGGGAGAAGATGAAACCAAAACTGTCACCAGAATTTAAGACGTCAACCTAATTATCAGTGCTTCCAGGTCTCACACCTAATGTATTTTTTTAAATTATTGGGCGATTTTTCCAACCCCATCCGACACTCTGGATAACAGCCGCTCCTCCAAAGTTCTCCATAACGTGCTTACGTTTGAATCAATGAGATGGAATCTTCTTGAATATTTGTTTTTTCAACTTGCAGCATTCCTGTGCTTGATTCTTAAATGCTTGGTGTGAGAACAGGAGCAAGACTTCTGAGCGCTGCTGTAGTAGAATATGTGAGTAACAGAGGATAGTGAAAGCTGGTGATTTTGAAAGTCCTTTAATATAAGATGTTGCTTGCCGGCCTCCCAATGTGCATTTCCTTTCTCACCAGGGCCAGAGATGAACACCCTACACACACCCAACCTTACAGCCTTTCTGGGCATATCTTGGTCTCCGAAGTCCTCACCATGTCCTACAAATGTCCCTGTTATGTGTGGAAAGTGGAATGCAACATGAGTCCCGCAGCACCCACTCCCCTTCAGGCTGGTCACCCTGGGGACATGCTCCCCCCACCTTACTGTTATTCTTGCTGGACCCCGGCAAGAGCTTGATTAATGTATTTCCATTCAGTAGAGAGGGAGAGGGGGTAGGTTGAAGGAGAGGGAGAGAGGGAATCTTAAGCAGGCTCCATGCCCAGAGTGGAGCCCCACACAGGGCTCAATCTCACAACCCTGAGATCAAGACCTGAGCTGGAATCGAGAGTCTGCCGCTTAATAAACTCAGCCCCATATTTGCAGCCTTTTGGTTGAGTGGGGCCAAATGGATTGCATATTCTACATTACAAACACTCCCCAAGGCTCTGCACCTCACACTTGGGGTCCTAGGTGGGGTCCCTCACCATCTCTTACCCAGACATCGTAGTGGGTAGCTCCCTGATCAGACTTGATACCTCTGGTCTCATCCCCTCTGAACCCAGCCCACACACTGGCCAGAGTTGTTGATTTAAAACTCAGACCTGGCCAGCTCTCATCCCTGCCCAGTGCCCTCCAGGGGCTCCTGCCACTGTGATCCACACTGCTCTGTTGAAGGTACCAGAACTTTCATGGTCTCCCTCCCCGAACAGGTGGCCAGCCCATTGCTGCAGCCTTACCAAATCCTCCCTCAATGCTGATTCATGGTTCTTCATGCATATCCCTTATGGGCATTGTTTTCATCCTGTTGGTGAGGAGGGCTTTCTGTCTCAAGGTTATGAGGCTGGCCGTGCACACACGTGTTGCTGGACAGATAGCTTAAGAGTCACCTATACTCACAGCCCAGCCAGGCCAGGGCTGCCCTGGGAACAGAGTGAACAACGTGTTTCCAGTGGAGGTTGGCTTCATCGTATCAAGAGGATGGGGTGACCTCTGGCTCAGTGGGAGGATGAGACTAGACTGTCTTGCTTGAACAAGTCCTTGGGGTCCGAGATACACAGGAGGTACACCTGCTCCCCTTGACGAGGAGGGTTGTTTGGCCTGAGACCTGACCCTTGGGAGCAGAATGGGGAGGGGAACTTGCAGTTGGGGCATTTGGGGCTTTCCCTGTTCTGCCAGATATCAAAGCAGTACTGATTTTGGTCCTGATTTTAGACCCCATGTCACAGCGTGCTTCCCCATCGCCCCTCTCCCATTTGCTCACTGGGCTAACTCCTGCTCAGTTCAGGCATCCTCTCCACCAGCAGGACACTCTCCCTGACCTCTCTTCTCCAGTAAGCTCACTTTTCTATCCTAAGGAACCCACGTCGTACCCTCTTTCCCAGAAATTTAAAACATTCCAGTTAATTTTCTCTTTTCTCTAGAATATAAGCTCCTTGGAGGCAGGGACTCTGCAAAACTTAACTTGTTTTTGAATCCTTAGCGCCTGTCCCCGCTGCCCCGCAAAAAAGGGATGGTACATTTTAAAGCTATAACTCAAAAATTTACTTTTACAAAAGAACAAATTCACTTTTACTAAATTTTATTTTTTTAAAAGATTTTATTTATTAAAAATAAATATTTTATTTGGATTTATTTGTCAGACAGAGATTACAAGTAGGCAGAGAGGGGTTGGGGAGGGAGCAGGCTCCTCGCTGAGCAGGAAGCCCGATGCAGTGCATGATCCCAGGACCCTGGGACCATGACCCGAGCTGAAGACAGACACTTAACCCACTGAGCCACCTAGGTGCCCCACTTTTACTAAATTTTATAGTGACAGAAAAAGCAAGTCAGCTGGAGTTCCTCAGGGGAAAGAGGCAACAGTGGAAATGCTAAATGCTACAAGAAGACTGAGGGGGGAATTGTTTAAAAACTGTTTTGAGAGGGCGCCTGAGTGGCTCAGTGGGTTAAGCGTCTGCCTTTGGCTCAGGTCATGATCTCAGGGTCCTGGGATCGAGCCCCACATTGCGCTCTCTGCTCAACAGGGAGCCTGCTTCCCCTCCCCACCCCACCTGCCTCTCTGCTTACTTGTGATCTCTGTCAAATAAATAAATAAACTCTTAAAAAAAAAAAGCTGTTTTGAGAATACATCCCCTCCTGCCTTCTCTTCTTCACAATGTTTAGTTCGACTTTCCTGGAACACCTGCCCACCACTTGCATGGTGATTTTGCTGCCTCTCTCTTCAAGGCATGGGTTAAGTGCTGGTCAAAGAGAATTTGTAATTCTAAAGCACTGTTCCAAATCAGCATGCTGGTAGCCAGTTCACATGGCCAGGAGCTGAGCTCACCGTCAATATCATACGGGTACAGGACGTTTGGGTATCAGCCACAAATGTTGTTCTCAGGTCAATGAATGTTGACTCAGGTCAGGGAATCCAGGACCCCTGGGCTGAGCCATTTGGAGTCAGTACCTCCAGAGGCTTTCAGGTGGGAAACAAACACAGGGACAAAGCTGTCCATAAACTGTCCAACATCTCGTGACTAGTCAGAGGCTCTAAGGATTCAAAGCTAAGTGTGCCTGGCTCCCGAGACTGGCTTCCAGATCTGGGCTGGGGAGGAAAGCAGAGAGAATGAACAGGCTGATGCGGAGGGTCACAGAGATCAGAGGGTACCAGCCAGATGCAGACCAAGAAATCAGGGATCCCTGCATGTCTCAGAAGATGGGCAGGGCCCTGAGCGCCTGCTCACAGACTGAACCCGGGAATCACCCAGCATCTTGGGCCACACCGGGACAAGCGGAGACAAGTTTTGTTTGGCCTGCGCTGTACTTAAACCATTTTTTCCCCAATTTTTAAAAATTGCGGTAAAAGACCCATAACAGTGACCTTACCATCCTAACCATTTTTTTTTTAAAAGACTTTATTTGTCAGAGAGAGAGAGGGCACAGGCAGAGGGAGAAGCAGGCTCCCCACTGAGCAAGGAGCCTGATGTGGGACTGGATCCAAGAACCCTGGGATCATGACCTGAGCAGAAAGCAGATGCTTAACCGGCTGATCCACCCAGGAACCGGCATCTTAATCATTTTTAAGTGTCCAGTTCAATGGCATTAAGCACATTCACACTGTTGAGCAACCATCCCTACCGTCCAACTTGTAAAACCGAAACTCCATCCCCATTCAACAATCAACTCTCCATGCTCCCCTCCCCAGTCTCTGGGAAGCCATCCTACACTTCAGAGAATTTCTACAAATTCAAGGATGTTAAACTCCTCATGGGAGAGGAATCAGACCCCGTTTGTCTTTCTGGCAATGGCTTATTTTGCTTTGCAGGGAGTCTTCAGGGTTGTCGGTGTTGTATTGTGCATTGGGAATAGGCTTCTTTTTTAAGGGCTGAATAATATTCCATTACTCATTCTTGTGTGCCCATTCATCCATCGATGGACACTCGGAGCGTTGCTCTGTTTTTGCTAATATGGAAATTCTTCCATGAGCACAGCGTACAAATATCTCTTTAAGACTCTGCTTCCAATTCTTCTGAGTCTAAACCCAGAAGTGGCATTGCTGTATCATATGGTTGTTCTATTTTTAATTTTTGGGTGAAGAACTATGCTGCTTCCCACACTGGTTGTAATTGGATCTTCCCAACAACACACTGCAAGGGAGTTCCAAGGTGTCTCCATTTTTGCCAACACTTGTTATTTTCTTTTTTTCTCCGCTTTTTAGTAATAGCCGTTCCAATGGGCATGAAGAGTTGTCTCCTTGTAGCTTGAGTCACGTTTCCCTAATGATTGGTCAAGGGGAGCCCCTTTTCACATGCTTATATAACGCTATATTTTTTGATCGCTGCAAACATGAAGAAACTGGAAATTTCACAACATCACCGACTGAGCCACCCAGGCACGCTTGGCAGTTTCACAACTTCAGATTCCTGGCCTCTTTGGACAAATTAAAAGATCCGGCAAAGTTGTGCACTCATTCCCAAGAGGCAACAGTCAGCCCCAGGGGGCGGGGCTTCTTTCTGGAAGGGGTAAGCATTCTCCCGTTCAGCCTATTTCTGCTGCTCCCTGTGGCCTCACCTGGGGGATGCGGGAGGTTGCGGGGTTCCCTGTGGGCATGTTCAGCATTGCCCTCAACTTGTCTATGGGTCCAGATCTTTAGGTGAATGACTCATCCCAAGCCAGCCTTATATGTCCTCTGCCAGCCCCCCTGGAAAACTACTGGGGCAGCTCTAGGGAAGCACATGGGACTTGGGCCTTCACGTCTTCCCCATATGCTTCTTGTAATCATCTCCAAACAGGAGCCAAACGGTTATTTGCTAAGCAAACAATACAGAGGAAACTTCCCCCATAAAACTTAAATCAATCAAGAATCTAGGTGTGACTAGGGAGTGACATCCTGAGCCCAAATGATCTGGGGAGAGGCCGCCAGAGGGCTTTTTAAAATAAAGAACAGTCTGAGTGCCGCAGAGCCAAGCACGCAGCCCACGTTCCTGGCATTATGCTTTATGGGCCCCGTACTTTTTGAGTAAATGGCGATGGCTTGATGAGGCTTTCTTGAACTGTCAGAGCCTGGAATACCAAAGAAGTTGCCAGTGTGGGGTGCCTGGGTGGCTCAGAGGGTTAAAGCCTCTGCCTTTGGCTCAGGTCATGATACCAGGGTCCTTGGAATGGGGCTCCCCTGCTTCCCCCTCTCTCTGTCTGTCTGCTTCTCTGCCTACTTGTGATCTCTGTCTGTCAAATAAATAAATAAAATCTTTAAAAATAAATAAATAAATAAATAGACCCACAAAAAAAGAAGTTGCCGGTGTGGAACTTGTCTATACTTACATCAGATAAATCAACGTGTGAGAGTTTTGCTAGGTGACTAACGCCCTAACTATGCTCCACTGGAAGGAGCCCAGGGTCCTCTATGCTCCCACGACTGGCAGCCAGTACCCAGAGCTCAGAAGAGCAAAGAAATTAGCCAACTACTTATGGCAGAAATCTCACCATTTTGCAAACATAGGCTAGCCCCAGACATGCTTCAGCGGCTGGGGAGAGCAGAATAAACTGCAAGCTGCATTATTATTGTAGTATCAGTATGTTTGCTGAGTACCTACATGAAGCCCCTCCTACGGGCCAAGCACTATCCTAACTCTCCTCCATACAGCATTAACTCCTGGCAGGCCCTTGAGGTCATAATCGGATTCACAGTCTGCGTGCTTGTGTAAAGGAATTGCTATTGGCTCACCCGGCCCGCTCAGAACACTGTTCCAGAAGCACATCTCTCCCCACACCCCTCTCGGGTTCCTGCACTGTGTTCCATGACACTGCGTGGTGAGTGCCGCTCTAGGACCTGGCAGCGTGGCCTCAGGGTGTGGCTGAGGTGGGGCGCACAGGTGTCCCTTCCCTGGGGGGTGGGGGGCCCCGGGTGCCCACAGGCTACCCGCAGTGGGCTGTCAGCAAGTTTCAGAGGGATGAGTAAGCCCATCCAGGAGCTCTTCTGACTTTCCCCTCTCTTGCTCCATGCAGTGTACCTTCTTCATACTTTGGATTAACATCTTTGTAAAACACATTACCGTTTTCCTGCTCCCCCCACCTCTTTTTTTGCTTCTTCAAGTGCCAATTTTTTTTTTAGCAGTTTTGATGGAAATTTTTCTAAGATAGACATTTCCTTATGTTTTTTCCCCCCAGAACCGCTCCGAGAAACCTTTATTATTAATTTTGAAGGTGCACACAAGCAGTTCAGAGGTGAATGAATCTACATTACCATCAACCTGTCCAGATTCTGTCAGTGGCGACGTCTTCTGGGTACTCCCTACCCCCCCAGCCAGGGATCCTCTGCCCGCCCCAGTCCTGAGGCATATCCCAGACAGGATATGGCTTTGCTTCTAGAGAGTTCTGCATCTGAAAGAGACAATGTTTGAAATAACATCAGATGTCTGATGTCTGAAAGAGAAAGTTGTTTTTAAACATAATTGCCCTACTGTTATCATGTGTAATAATTAATCATAATTTCTCAATATCATTGTATATCTGGTTGTGTCTAAATTTTCAATTATATCACAAATTGCGACTTTAAGTGGTTTTGTTTTTTGTTTTTTTGTGCTTTTTTGTTTAGATAGAAGGGGCAAGTTTATTTAGTAAATTCAGGACTGCTGAACTTTTACTTTTATTTATATTTTTTTAGTATTTTTTTTGTTTATTCATGAAATGCAGAGCGAGAGGCAGACACTGAGGGAGAAATAGGCTCCCTGTAGAACAGGGAGCCCGCTGTGGGACTCCATCCCAGGGATCCTGGGATCATGACCTGAGCCAAAGGCAGACGCTTAACCAAGAGAGAGTTATTTGTCTTTTTCCTGATGCCTTGAGATTATCATGTAAAAGATCAGTCACTGTTTGTTCCCTGCTGTGACAGGAGCCCTTTCAGTGCATGGGAGTACCTGAGGGCTTGTACACCTTCTTCTTCTGTTCTGCCTCTGCTCTTAGGGCCACCGCTCACCCCACACGGGGATGGTTGGGACCTGGCTGCCTGCAGCCACCCTCCTTCTCCCCACACCCCCCAGCCAGCTGCAGGCTGTAGGCACTGCTTACCAGACTTGGAGCCCACCCACTGTGGAGGGAAGAGGGAGAGACTGTGCTACCAGCCTTGAACTTGAGCCTTTGTGCAGACTCTGAAACAACCCTGGCTTTTTACCGCCTGCTGTGCTTCCTCCCTCCAGTGGTATTTCTGACTACCTGGCTCTGGCTGGGAGAGGTCTGTGTGGCAATAAGGAAAAGCAGCTAACAGCATTGTTTGTCTGAATACATTTTGTCCAGAATCCTATTTTCAACAATCGCTACTCTTTTGAAGCTATCAAAACAATAGCTTATGTTTAATTGAGCATGTAGGATACGCCATGCCCTGTTCTGAGCATTCCACAAAGATCTCCTTCAATCCCACAACCACCCCATGACACAGGTCTCCCTACTGGACTGCCATTCTATAAATGAGGACACAGAGGCAAGGGGTCTGTTCCCTTGTCCTGGGATGCCTGGCCAGCTGATGGCAGCCGGCACCTGTACTCAGGAGGCTGGCCTCAGAGCCCAGCACGCGCTGACTAGCACTCCGTCCCTTAATTAATAGTCTAATAGTGCAGAGAGATTCAAGAATGCTTGTTTCCTCCTCCCAAAAGAACGCTTGTTTCCGTCATTCTCTGGACCTTTAGATGAATAAATTAACTTCTCTCTTTTACTTACTATCAGTAGATGGAAAGCAAATTATATTCCCTGAGCAGCATTTTCCTATCCTCTGTTGAAATTGAAGACTGTTGGGATCACTACAAGCCATACGAGGCCTCTTTTGAGCTATTCAAATATAGGAATTATTTCACCATTTAAAAAATTTTCAGTTTTCAAGTTCACTACCCCTGGGAAGAAGTGAGTTGGTATAAACTCCTGGGAGACCAGTCTGACACAGTTTCCTAAGCCGATCACAGTCATAGCCTGTGAGCCCACAAGTCCATGTGTAAGTTTGTACATTCAAGAAAGATAAGTGCCTAGAGCCACCCAAAGTCACGGGCAAGTATGTTTTCACTATTTCTGCTTGTACCATCCTCCTCCTGGAAACAGCGCCAGTGTCCATCACCAGGAGAAGGGGCAAATTGTGGTTTGAACACTTAACCCTTAACTCATATGTTAATGTTACTTCCTTTAATTGTCATAACAACCCTTTGAAGGAGGCAGTTAGCGTACCCATTTGACAGATGAAGTGATTGAGGCCCAGAGAGGTTAAATAACTTGACCAAGGTCTCCCAGCTGGTGAGTAGTGGAATGGCCGGGCAGGTGCAGTGAGGAAGGTCAGTGTGGCAGAGGGACCAGCGCCCAGGGAAATGGCTGTTAGTGGAGAAGCTGGGCGCAGACTAGCTGGGGGAATGATGACTCGGGATCCTTAGGTTAGCTATCCGCGGGGCTCCAGAAAGGATGTCTTAGGACCCAGCAGAGACCCCTCTACGGGTGGGGGTTGTGAGGCAGGACTTAAGTCTCAGTGTGTCTGGGAACAAGGACTCATCCCAAATCCCTGGCCTGGTCCTGCGGAGTCATCTGCCTGTCGGACTTCCACTTTCACTAGGCCTGCCCAGAGTGGAAATCTTCCTCCCTAGCTCCCACTGGCTCTCTGGCCAAGTGGCAGCCTCCCGGAGCCGCAGCTCTCCGGGACTCCTTCTCTGCCGCCAGCACTCCACGGGGATTCAGCGGCCACATTCCAGCATTAGCACCACCACCAGCTGCCTGGGAGACTGGGGCAGCTGACTCTGTCATCTGGGAACGCTGCACAAAGATGCCAGGACAACTGGGCTTCAAGTGCCCATATTGGGCATCTAGTAGATGCTCATTAAGTGTCAGCCAACTTTCCCTCCTTAATCGCACCCGGGTGCAGGGGGCTGCCGCTGGGTGGTAGCTCGGCGCTCTCACCTTGAGGTCTGGGCTGGTCAGCTAACCCATCCCTTTCCCTTAGACGGGGTGGTCACTCGGCCATCTGCCAGAGCACATCCACGATCCTAACTTTGGATACAACCCTGTCATTCCCCTGCTTAAAACAATTTTCCGTTCAATTTTATGCTGGTGGGAAGTCAGGCCATGGGACCCGGAATAGAGAGCTGAGCCATTGGCGCTACAGACACAGACTTCCGGGAGAGAACCAGATCGCCTTGCGTGGTCTGCAATGGATCCTGGAGGAAAAGTAAACGTGATTCACTTACAGGAGAAAATAGAATTATCAGTAATTGCAGGGGAGGTGGCTGCATATCTGGGAACCCAGGAGAATTAAATGAAAAACAAATAATAAGAAAATTTAGTAATGTGGCCACTTGCACATTTTTTTTTAAAGATTTTATTTATCGCAGAAAGAGCACACGAGGGGGGGGGGGAAGCTGCAGAAAGAGGGAGAAGCAAGAGGACCCTGACATTTAATATACAAAAAGCAATTGGTTTTTGATGTGCAAAGGACCAGGTTAGAAAATACAATAGAAGAAAAATTCCACTTACAAAAGTCACTGAAGTCAGAATACCTGGGACGTAAAGTCGATTAAAATGAATCTAAATAAACCAAAACTTTAAAACTTTAGCAAGAGTCTTTTTTTAATTGAACAAATGGCGAGACATATCCTATTTTCAGATAGAAAAGAATTGCATTATATTTTCCCTCTGAATTTATCTAACTTAACACAATTTCAATAGAAATGTCTACTTTTAAACTAGACAAGCCGATTCTAAAGTTCATAAGAAAAATAAAATATGCAACTATAACCAAGAAAATTCTACAAAAGGAAACTAGCAGGGGAAACTGTCTCCTCCAAATAATAAGAGGCATTATAAAACTATACTTAATAAAGAAACTTGAGAGGCACCTGGGTGGCTCAGTCAGTTAAGCAGCTGCCTTTTGCTCAGGTCATGATCTCAGGGTCCTGGGATGGAGCCCCTCATCGGGCCCGCTGTTCAGTGGGGAATCTGCTTCTCCCTTTTCCTCTGCCCCTACTCCCTGCTTGTGCTCTCTCTCTTTCAAATGAATAAATAAAATCTTAAAAAAAAAAAAAGAAATTTGGAAGAACATATGAATGTACAGATCAATGGAACAAATTAGAGAACTCTAAAATAGACCCAAATATATATGGAAAGGTGGCATTTCAAAGCAGTGGAAAAAAGATGGATTATTCAATAAAGGGCTTCAGGACAGCTGAGTGCCAGCTGGAGCCATACCTTACTCCTTACACCAAAGTCAGTTCCAGATGGATTAAAGTACTTTTAAAAACATAAAGTACCAGAAGAAAAGTCCAAGGTTGTTTTTGATCATCTCCAAATAGGGAAGATCTTCCTAAGTAAGACATAAAATACAGAAACCATAAAAGAAAAGACTGCTATGCTTATATACAGAGTCTATTTAGGGAAAAATACTTATTTAAAAGGTTTTTGAAAATGAAAAACTTGGAAAAAAATGTTTGCTTCTCGTACAACAAAAACGCAGTTACCTTAATATATAAAGAGCTGTTATTTAAAAACAAGAAGAGCTGGTATGTATCAACAATCCAACCACCTGGAAAAAAATGAGCAAAGGACAAGAACATGCAGTTTATAAATGAAAAGACACTCAACTGGGGTGCCTGGGTGGCTCAGACAGTTAAGCGTCTGCCTTAGGCTGAGGTCATGATCTCATGGTCCTGGGATCGAGTCCTATGTTGGGCTCCCTGCTCAGCAGTGAGTCTGCTTCTTCTTCTCCTTCTTCCTCTGCCCCTCCTCCCCAGCTCATCCTCTCTCACTTTCTCTCTCTCTGAAAGAAATAAAATCATATTTTTAAAAAATGTAAGAAAATGTACTCAATCTAAGTTATAATGAAAGGAATGAAAATTTCAACAATGGGAGACACCTGGGTGGCTCAGTGGGTTAAGCCTCTGCCTTCGGCTCAGGTCATGATCCCAGGGTCCTGGGATCGAGCTCTACATTGGAGGGATGGAGGGAGCCTGCTTCTCCCTCTCCCACTTCCCCTGCTGTGTTCCCTCTCTTGCTATACTTCTCTTTGTCAAATAAATAAAATCTTTAAAAAAGAAAGAAAGAAAATTCCAACAATGGGACAGCAAAATTTAGAAAGATCAGTAATTTACATTGGAAGCATGTAGGGAAGAGTCACAGCTGATGAGAAGTCGATGGCTATGATTTCTTTCCAGGGCCATTTTGCATTATTTGTCAAAAATAAAAATGCATCTACCCCTTGACCCAGCAGTTCTTTCTTGACTAATGGTTTACTCCACAAATATACCTGAGGGCAAAACCCACTGAATTTTTCATAGCATTAGATTGGAAACAGTTGAAATGGCCTTTTAATAGGCTGCAGGGCAACCCTAGAATTTTAGAAGGAGGGTTGACAAACTTTCCCTTAAAGGGCCAGATAGCATTGTAAGCTTTTTGGGCCAAAAGGCAGAATAGAGGTTATTATGCAGGTATCACTTTAAAACTATTCTCAGCTCAGGTATGAAAACACATGGGGTTTGGTCTCTGGCCTAGAATATCCGCGCAAAGAAAAGCTATCCAAGGTATGATGAGATATGTCTAAATATCGATTGTGTGGAAAAGTCCCAATGCATACATTTTAAAAAGCAAGGGATGGGGGCTGTTTCCATTGCTGGCTTTTCCCTGCAGGAGCTGTGTTTTGAAGACAATGTCTGGAAGCTGCTACCTTATAATTGCTGGCCACCACGGTAATCCAGTTTTTGAAATGGAATTTTTGCCAGCTGGAAAAGCAGAATTCAAAGATGATCATAGCTCATCTGAACCCGTTCATAGCTCATACTGCTCTCGTAGATGAGTATGTGGCTGTCCGACAACACGGGCTTGAAACCTGTCGACAAGCTCAATGAGTGGTCTGTTTCAGTGTTTGTTTCTGCAGGTCGTATGAGATTTATTATGCTTTGGCATAATAAATTTATTAGATTATTATTAACTAGATTTATTATGCTTATAGATTGTTGTTATTATTATTAAATAGATTTATTTATTATTAAATAGATTTATTACGCTTAGCCGAGAAGAAGGAATAAAGAACTTCCTTATGGATGTCTATGATTTTTACATAAAGTTTGCAATGAATCCATTTTATAAACCAAATTCTCCTATCTGACCAAGAGCATTTGACAGGAAAGTTCAGTTTTTTGGGAAGAAACACCTTTTAAGTTGAATGCAGAAAAATTTGGAAATAACGTCACTACAGTGGGGTCTTCTCGGGAACATGTACATCATGAGTAACTTGATTAGACAGCATGGGAAAGTTTCGCCTGTAGTCTTAATTTATCTAAACCTAATGATATTCCTTATATGTTTCAAAATGGAACATTCAGTTTCTTACGCTTGTCAACAGATCAATAGTTACTTGTGAACAGTGTTATTTATAAACTCTTGATAATCTTGAAAATATCTTTATTCTAAAAATTAAGAATGAGCTTTTGGGGGCGCCTGGGTCGCTCAGTGGGTTAAAGCCTCTGCCTTCGGCTCAGGTCATGATCTCAGGGTCCTGAGATCGAGCCCAGCATCGGGCTCTGCTCAGCAGGGAGCCTGCTTCCTCCTCTCTCTCTCTGCCTGCCACTCTGCCTACTTGTGATCTCGATCTCTCTCTCTGACAAATAAATAAATAAAATATTAAAAAAAAAAGTTAAAAAAAAAAAAGAATGAGCTTTTGACTTTACTCCTTCAGATAGCTTGATCTTAACGTCACAATGTAGAACCAAAGGTCATTGTCATGATTTGGGTAGAGAGATTTAAAACTAAACGTTTGTTTCTGCAGTAGGGAATGAAGCTGATAGCACATTCATGGGTTTCTATACATCTAGAGATGTTATAAAACCATATAGGAGCACTCCCCAAAAAGCTGAAGTGAACAGCTTTTGCAGTCCCAAATGCCACATGCCTGCCTCTGTCAAAGACTGGGAATGGTGATTCTGCTATAAATCGAGAATCCTGGGTCTATGTTTGTAAAATGGGAGGCTGGGACCGAAGTGACGGGTTATGTTCTTATATTGCCTTTCTCTGTGACGGTAAACTAAAGATTACGTGAACCTGTTGATAGTTATGGATACTAGTACCAAGTTGTAATTCTGGAATTGTAAACAAAAGTTTATATTCCCTTAAAGTTTGCATTCTTAGCTTTTAGGCTGTACACAAGGGGGTGGGGAGTCTCCTGTAACAGGTGGGATCTTACTGTGAACTAGTAAATGTCCATTTAAAAACAAGTACTATAACCAGATATTTTCTGTGCTAACTGTGAGCACGGAACTTTATTCCATCTTGAATAACTTCGGCAAGTAGTTCTAAGATGGGTCTCATCCCTTGGTGGGAAGAGGCTACCATCATTTCTTACCCCTTCTCTTGACTTCTTAAGTAAGGATGTTTGTCAGAAAAAAAAAAAAAAACCAGCAAGGGATGGAGCAAGAGACCAAATCAACATGCAAATATCAGTTGCATTTTTTTTTAAATCTTTTTTTTTTTAAAGATTTTATTTATTTATTTATTTGACAGACAGAGATCACAAGTAGGCAGAGAGGCAGAGGCAGGCAGAGAGAGAGAGGGAAGCAGGCTCCCTGCTGAGCAGAGAGCCCGATGCGGGACTCGATCCCAGGACCCTGCAATCATGACCTGAGCTGAAGGCAGCGGCTTAACCCACTGAGCCACCCAGGCGCCCATCAGTTGCATTTTGTACATGAAAATGAACAATCTGAAAAGGAAATGAAAAGAATGGTTGCATTTACAGGACCATCCAAAAAATTAAATACTTGAGAATTAATTTAACCAAGGAGGTAAAAGACGTCCACAGTGAAAAATACAGAATATTTCTAAAGGAAATTAAAGAAGATGTAAATAAATGGAAAGACATTCTGTTTTCATAGATGGCAAGACTTAATTATTATTAAGGTGTTAATATTACCCAGAGTGATAGAGTCAGTGTAAGCCCCTTCAAAATTCCTATGGCATTTTTTTCAGAAATAGAAAAATCCACCCTAAAATCTCAAGGGGTCCCAAATAGCTAAAACAAACTGGGGAAGAAAAAAAAAAAGCACTGAAGTTGGAGGGCTCACTCTTCATGATTTCAAAACTCACTACAAAGCCATGCTAATCCAAACTGTGTGGTATAGCATCAAGACAAAAATAGAGACCAATGGAATAAAATACAAAGCCCACAAATAAACCCTCATGTAGAGAGTCAAATGATTTTTGACCAAGGTGCCAAGACCATTTAATAGGGAAAGGACAGTCTTTTTTTTTTTTAATTAACATATAATGTATTATTTGTTTCAGGGGTACCGATCTGTGATTCATCAATCTTACACCATTCACAGCACTCACCATAGCACACACCCTTCCCAGTTCCATCCCCAGCCACCCTATCCACCACTCCCCTCCCCTCCAGCAACACTCAGTTTGTTTCCGGAGGATAAGAGTCTCTTATGGTTTGTCTCCCTCTCTGGTTTCATCTTGTTTCATTTTTCCCTCCCTTCCCCTCTAATCCTCTGTCTTGTTTCTCAAATTCCTCATATCAGTGAGATCATATGAGAATTGTCTCTCTCTGATTGGCTTATTTTGCTCAGCATAATACCCTCTAGTTCCGTCCTTATAGTCCTTATTATTGCAAATGGCAAGATTTTTGGTTTTTGATGGCTGCATTTTATATATATATATATAATATATATATATAATATATATATACTACATATAATATACACAATATATATGATATATATACACAATATATATTATATCATGTATACTTTATATATATAATATATAGATATATTTATATACCACATCTTCTTTATCCATTCATCTGTTGATGGACATCTAGGCTTCTTCCATAGTTTGTCTATTATGCGCATCACTGCTATAAACATTGGGGTGCACATGCCCCTTTAGATCACTACATTTGTATCTTAGGGGTAAATACCAAGTGGTGCAATTGCTGGGTCATAGGATAGGTCTATTTTCAACTTTTTAAAAAAATATTTATTTGGTTATTTAACAGAGAAAAAGAGAGCACAAGCAGGGGCAGAGGGAGAGAGAGAAGTAGACTCCCCACCGAGCAGGAAGCCTGATGTGGGACTCCATCTCAGGACCCTGAGATCATGACCTGAGCCAAAGGCAGACCCTTAACTGACTGAGCCACCCAGGCTTCCTATTTTCAACTTTTTGAGGAACCTCCATACTGTTTTCCAAAGTGGCTGCACCAGCTTGCATTCCCACCCACAGTGTAGGAGGGTTCCCCTTTCTCCACATCCCCACCAACACCTGCCATTTCCTGACTTGTTAATTTTAGCCATTTTGACTCGTGTGAGGTGTATCTCACTGTGGTTTTGATTTGTATTTCCCTGATGCCAAATGATGTTGAGCACTTTTTCATGTGTCTGTTGGCCATCTGGATATCTTGTTTGCAGAAATGTCTGTTCATGTCTTCTGCCCATTTCTTGATTGGATTATTTGTCCTTTGGGTGTTGAGTTTGATAAGCTCTTTATAGAGTTTGGATACTAACCCTTTATCTGATACGTTATTTGTGAATATCTTCTCCCATTCTGTCAGTTGTCTTTTGATTTTGTTGACAGTTTCCTTTGCTGGGCAAAAGCTTTATTTTTTTTTTTTTTTTTTTTTTTTTTTTTTTTTAAAGATTTTATTTATTTATTTGACAGAGTGAGATCACAAGTAGGCAGAGAGGCAGGCAGGGAGAGAGGAGGAAGCAGGCTCCCTGCCGAGCAGAGAGCCCGATGCGGGACTCGATCCCAGGACCCTGAGATCATGACCTGAGCCGAAGGCAGTGGCTTAATCCACTGAGCCACCCAGGCGCCCAAAAGCTTTATTTTTCGATGAAGTCCCAATAGTTCATTATTGCCCTTGCTTCCCTTGCCTTTGGTCATGCTTCTAGGAAGAAGTTGCTGCGGCTGAGGTCAAAGAGGTTGTTGCCCGTGTTCTCCTCAAGGATTTTGATGGATTCCTTTTTTACATTGAGGTCTTTCATCCATTTTGAGTCTATTTTTGCGTGTGGTATAAGGAAATGGTCCAGTTTCATTCTTCTGCATGTGGCTGTCCAATTTTCCCAACACCATTTGTTGAAGAGACTGTTTTTTTTCCTATTGGATATTCTTTCCTGATTTGTCAAAGATTAGTTGACCATAGAGTTGAGTATCCATTTCTGGGCTCTCTATTCTGTTCCATTGATCTATGTGTCTGTTTTTGTGCTAGTACCATACTGTCTTGATGATGACAGTTTTGTAATAGAGCTTGAAGTCTGGAATTGGATGCCACCAGCTTTGGTTTTCTTTTTCAGCATTCCTCTGGATATTCAGGGTCTTTTCTGGTTCCATACAAATTTTAGGATTATTTATTCCATGTCTTTGAAAGAAGTTGATGGTATTTTGATAGGGATTGCATTAAATGTGTAGATTGCTTTAGGTAGCATAGACATTTTTATAATATTTGTTCTTCCAATCCATGAGCGTGGAACATTTTTCCATTTCTTTTTGTCTTCCTCAATTTCTTTCATGAGTATTCTATAGTTTTCTGAGTACAGATTCTTTTCCTCTTTGGTTAAACTTATTCCTAGGTATCTTATGGTTTCGGGTGCAGTTGTAAATGGCATTGACTCCTTAATTTCTCTTCCTTCTGTTTTCTTGTTGATATATACAAATGCAACATATTTCTGTGCATTGGTTTTATATCCTGACACAACTGAATTCCTGTATGAGTTCTAGCAGTTTTGGGGTGGAGTCTTTTGGGTTTTCCACATAAAGTATCATATCATCTGCAAATAGTGAGAGTTTGACTTTTTCTTTGCGAATTCAGTGCCTTTAATTTGTTGTTGTTGTTGTTGTTGTTCGGATTGCTGAAGCTAGGACTTCTAGTACTATGTTGAATAGCAGCAGTGATAGTGGACATCCCTGCCATGTTTCCGATCTTAGGGGAAAAGCTCTCAGTTTTTCTACATTGAGAATGATATTCACTGTGGGTTTTTCATACATGACTTTGATGATATTGAGGTATGTGCCCTCTATCCCTACACTGTGAATAGTTTTGATCAAGAAAGGCTGCTGTACTTTGTCACATGCTTTTTCAGCATCTATTGAGAGTATCATATGTTTCTCTTTTTTTAAAGATTTTATTTATTTGTTTGATAGAGAGATAGAGAGAGAGCACAAGTAGGCAGAGCGGATTGCAGAGGGAGAAGCAGGCTCTCTGATGAGCAGGGAGCCTGATGTGGGGCTCCATCCCAGGACTCTGGGATCATGATCTGAGCAGAGGTCAACCATTTAACTGACTGAGGTACCCAGGCACCCCGAGAGTATCATATGGTTCTTGTATTTTTTTTTTATTAATGAAGCACATTAATTGGCTTATAGATGTCAATCTCTTTTTTTAAAAAATATTTTTATTACTTATCTATTTAGAGAAAGAGAGAGAGCGTGCAAATTGGGGGAGGGACAGAAGGAGAGGGAGAATCTCTATCAGACTCCATGTCAAGCCAAGTCTGACCTGAGCCAAAAATCAAGAGTCAGACACTTAATCGACTGAGCCATCCAGGCTCCCTGGGAAAGGACAGTCATTTCAACAAATAATGCAGAGAAAACATTTCTCTGAGGAAGATATACAAATAGCCAATAAGTGCATGAAACAATGCTCAGCATCACTAATTATGGAAATGCAAATCGAAATGATAATGAGATACCACCTTACAACTATAAAGATGGCTACTATTAAAACAACACAGAAATTCACAAGTGTTGGCAAAGATGTGAAGAAATCGCACACTTGCCACTGTTGGGAAACTCAAACAGTGCAGCTCCTGTGGAAAGCCCTATGACCATTCCTCAGAAACTCACAAATAAAATTCCTGTGTGATCCCGCAATACATTTCTGGGTACACACCCGCAGGGACTGGAAGCAGGGCTTTGAGGATATACTTGGACACCCGTGTTCACAGCAGCATAATTCCCAATAGTCAACAATGTCGAAGCAAACCAGTGTTCGCTGACAGACAAATGAGTACACAGGACGTATGTATGCATACAGTGGAATATTATTCACCCTGGCAATAAAGGTTATTCCGAATGTTCTTTTTTTTTTTTTTTTAAGATTTTATTTATTTATTTGACAGAAAGAGAGCTCACAAGTAGGCAGAGGGGCAGGCAGAGAGAGAGAGGGAAGTAGACTCCTTGCTAAGTGGAGAGACTGATGTAGGGCTTGATCCCAAGACACTGAGATAATGACCTGAGCTGAAGGTAGAGTCTTAACCCAGCCAAACACCCCTGTTCTGGATGTTCTGATGCCCACTACAATATAGACGAACCCTGAGGACATTATGCTAAGTGAAGTGAGACAGACACAAAGGGACAAATATTATACAATTTCATATATATGACGTACCTGGAATAGTTAAATTCGTAGAGACAGAAAGTAGCATGGTGGTTGCCAGGGACTGGGCAGAGGAGGGTGTAGGGGGTTATTGTTTAATGGGGACAGAGTTTAGTTTGGGATAGTGAAAGAGCTGTGAACATGGATAGTGATTGTGGTTGGACAACAATATGAATGTATTTAATGCTATTGAATTGTATACTTAATGGTTAAAATGGTAGATTATGTAATATGTATATTTTATCAGAATAATAAAAAGGATGCTTTTTGATTTTTTAATTTTTAACTTTTGTTTTGTTTTTAAAGATTTTATTTATTTATTTGACAGACAGAGATCACAAGTAGGCAGAGAGGCAGGCAAAGAGAGAGGAAGGGAAGCAGGCTCCCTGCAGAGCAGAGAGCCCAACATGAGGCTCGATCCCAGAACCCTGGGATCATGACCTGAGCCGAAGGCAGAGGTTTTAACCCACTGAGCCACCCAGGCGCCCCTAATTTTTAACTTTTTAAAAGATTTTATTTATTTATTTGAGAGAGAGAGGCATAAGGCAGAGAGGGGAAGAGGGAGAAACAGACTCCCAGCTGATCAGGAAGCCCTATAATTCGGGGCTTGATCCCAGGACCCTGAAATCATGACCTGAGTAAAAGACAGATGCTCAACTGACTTAGCCACCCAGGCATCCAGAAGGATATTTTTTAATGTTTTTAAAAATCAAAGGATATAATAGTAAGCTGTCAGTTGTGTAAATTAATATACATGTATGTTTATTGTGTGTATACATACACATATATATTTGTATGTGTATAGGAAATTTCTGAAGGATACATGAAGTGATAGTGGGATGACAGAGAGCCTTACTTTTTCAATAAAAAGAAATTTAGAAATAAAATAAAAAATATTAAAGCTTACCTTTAAGTTTCAGAAAAAAAAATAAATAAAATAAAAAGGAATTTAGAAAAGAATATTTACCATAAAACAGTAAATAATTTTCAATAGTTATAGATCATCAAAATCTCTTTTGCCATAATGAACTTGTATTTCTCAATCTGCTTTCCCCAACAGTCACACATACACATCACAACTACTATTAAAGCTTACACTCGCCCAATGAGCATCTTTGTATAATTAGAAAAAGGCTTCCATTCCTTTGTGTGGATATAGCCCCAAGATATGCAGCTTGAGGGACAGAGAAGAGATGGATTTCAGCCCTACTAGCCCTTCAACTGTGTGCCTTTTTTGCAGTGCACAGCACGCACAACTATTCATGATGGCCCTGACTAGCATAATTTTTTCCTTACTTGACCAGTGTTATTCTTCACAGATTAAGAAAGAACATACAGCACCTGTTTGTTTGTTTTTTTTAAGATTTTATTTATTTATCAGAGAGAGAAACAGTGAGAGAGAGAACACAAGCAAGGGGAGTGGGAGAGGAAGAAGCTGGCTTCCTGCCAAGCAGGGAGCCCAACACAGAGCTTGATCCCAGGACCCCAGATCATGACCTGAGCCAAAGGCAGATGGACACTAAACTAGACTGAGCCACCCAGGCACCCCAGCACCTGTTGTTAAAAATACAATTTTCTTTAAAATACATGGTTCTGTTCTTTTTAAAAAACAGACTGCTTATTTATCTATTTACTTATTTATTTTTGAAAGAGAGAGAGAATGCAAGTGTAGATGAAGGGACAGGAAGTGAGGGAGAGAGGGAATCCCAAGCAGGCTCCACACTCAGCATGGAGATCAACACAGGGCTTAATCTTATGACCCAGAGATCATGACCTGAGCCAAAATCAAGAGCTGGATGCTTAACCGACTGAGCCACCCAGGTGCCCCAATACATGTTTCTTTAAAGCACACAAAAAAAAGAAGTAGGGGTGCTGGCTGGCCCTGTTGGTAGAGCATGCAACTCTTGATCTCAGGGCTGTGAGTTCAAGCCCCATGTTAGGTGTACAGTTTGCTTAAAAAAAAAAAGGTAGAAATAGAGAATATTTTGCTCTTTTCAGTTGTTTCATTGATGCAATATGAGAGGAACCATCCAAATTTCTTGGCAACTATTGGTTCCTGTGATTTTCTTAACCAGGATGACCTGCAAACATTTCTGGTTGCTTGAAATTTTATTTTTTGTCTCAGAAAGTCCTAAGGATTTAGTTAGAAGGGGGAAATCCCTTGTTCTTTGTTTTCCATCCCATCAGTTTGATCCCTATTACCAAAACCTTATATTAAGGGATATCGTCTTTCTGGATCTGGTCTGAGAACATCCATGCTCAATATGAGGCAAGGGAAGTCATAGGGTAAACACAACATCTGATTTCAGGTCAACAAAATTCACACCAACTGGCTTTTGCATTGTTTTATTTTTTAAAACAAAGTATCTTTTGAGTTACATTACCCCATGCAAAGAATTGCAAACATTTGTAATACCAGCTAGGGGTTCATTTGTACCAACCTGGAAAACTAAAAAAAAACCTGTTAATTCTGAGTCAGCAAGGAGCAAAGCAAGAAGGAAAGTCTCAGTTACCTTGACACTTGGTTTTTGGTTCTTTCTCCATAGACCCACAAGTCTGTTTCTCTCTACGTACCCAAAGTCTATATATAGGTGCTTTATGAAACCAGACCATTCTGAACCTTAAAGGTAAGCTTTTTCTATGGAACCTAAAAGAGACCTGCTTTCAAATGTATTCTGTCCTTCTTCATACAAGTTTTTTTTTTTTTTAAAGATTATTTATTTTAAGGGCGCCTGGGTGGCTCAGTGGTTTAAGCCTCTGCCTTCAGCTCAGGTCATGATCTCAGGGTCCTGGAATCGAGCCCCACATTGGACTCTCTGCTCAGTGGGGAGCCTGCTTCCCCCTCTCCCTTTGCCTGCCTCTCTGACTACTTGTGATCTCTCCGTCAAATAAATAAATAAAATCTTTTAAAAAATTATTTATTTTAGAGAGAGAGTATGCACTTGCATGAGCAGGGGAAGAGGCAGAGGGAGAGGGAGAGAGAATCTTAAGAAGACTCCTGCTGAGTGCAGATCCAGGCTGGGGGCTTGATCTCATGACCCTGAGATCATGATCTAAGCCAAAACCAAGAGTTGGACACTTGACCAACTGAGCCACCCAGGTGCTCCTTATTCTGTTTTTTTTTTTTTTTATAAAGAATTTTTGGATTTAGAGAAAAGTTGCAAAAATAAGAGTTCCCATTTACATTCTCCCTGCTTCCCCCAATATTAACGCCTTGCATAACTGTATCAAATTTAAAAAGTTGATACAGGTACAATACCACTGGCCAATCGGCAGACTTTATTTGAACTTGAGCTGTTTCCCTACCTTTGCATTTATATGTCCTCAGCTCCTTTAACCTGTGACAGTTCTTCAGTTTCTCCTTGTCTTCATGACCTTGACATTACTGAGAAGTACTGTTCAGTTATTTATTACCTTATTCCTCAGCTTGGGTTTGTCACAGGGTCAGGTAGAGGTGATGCATTTTTGGCGGATATGCTCCTGGTGACATCATGCCTGGCCCCGTGCGTTCCCCTGGGGGACACCATGCTGAGGTATCCTCTTACTGGTAATGTTCCTTTTGATCTCTTGGTTAAGGTGGCATCTGCAGATTTGTCCACTATAAAATTGCTGTTTTTCTCTTAGCAGTTAATAAACATCTTTGCAAAGATACTCAGGACTGCAAAAACCGTGTTTTTCCTCAGAGCTCGCTGACTGCTGTTAGCATTCATTGGTCCATCAAACAGTTGTCACGGTGGTGACCTCATGGTAGTTTTCTGTTTTCCTCGTGAATTTTACATTTATTAATTAGAATTCTTCTGTAAGGAAGAGCTGTTCTTTCTCCCTTATTTACTGATTTTTAAAAAAGATTTTATTTATTATTTGTCAGAGAGAGAGAGAGAGCACACAAGCAGGGGGAGGAGCAGGCAGAGGAAGATTGAGAATAATGCTCCCCACTGAGCAGGGAGCCCAATGTGGGGCTCAATCCCAGAACCCTAGGATCATGATCTGAGCCGAAGTCAGCTGCTTAAACAACTGAGCCACCCAGGTGTCTCTATTATTTACTGATTTTTAAAACTCGGTTACTTATAACATTATGTACCTGTGGATATTTATTTTATTTTATTTTTAAAGATTTTTAATTTATTTATTTGACAGAGGGAGAGAGATCACAAGTAGGCAGAGCAGCAGGCAGAGAGAGAGGGGGAAGCAGACTCCCCACTGAGCAGAGAGCCCGACGCAGGGCTCCATCCCAGGACCCCGAGACCATGACCCGAGCTGAAGGCAGAGGCTTAACCCACTGAGCCACCCAGGTGCCTCTACCTGTGGGTATTTATTTTAGTCTATGGATTATAATCCAACATTACTGTTATTTATTTTGTTCTCATTTCAGCTTTGGCCATTAGAAGCTCTTTTCCTGTTGGTCCCTGTGCCTTTTGAGATGTCCCCATTCTCTCCAAATTTTTCCTCATTTAATGGCCCTCATGATGCTTCAGGCTCATCTTAGACTTTCCCTGACCTAGTCCTGGGTTAGAAACAAAAATAATACTGCTGTCTAGGGGCACCTGGGTGGCTCAGTGGGTTAAAGCCTCTGCCTTCGGCTCAGGTCATGATCTCAGGGTCCTGGGATCGAGCCCCACATCAGGCTTTCTGCTCAGCAGGGGGCCTGCTTCCTCCTCTCTCTCTCTCTGCCTGCCTCTCTGCCTACTTGTGATCTCTCTCTCTCTGTCAAAATAAATAAATAAAATCTTTTAAAAAATACTGCTGTCTAATTAGTCATGAATAAAACAAAATATAATTATTTACATCTGCATGATAGAACTAAAATAATACTCCAGACCTCAATATCATCACCATTTAGAAACTCTGTAATTAGTTTAGATACTGTGGTTTTATTTTGTTGTTTGGCCATTTAAGGAACATCTAGAGCAGTGCATAACACACCATGGGTCATAACGTAACAGCTCTGAGAATGCATGGTCCACACCAGCATTTCTCTTTTGCCTCAGAATAATTATCCATGAGTCTGAGTTTATGTTTCTTTCTTTAGAATATGGAGAAAACAGCTGAATTACATTTCCACTAATCTCAGGTCTTAAGCTCAGCACAGCCTTCAATTCTGGGCCTTCATTGTGGAAGCCAGGCTGGGAAAGGTAAATAAAAAGAAAGCAAGACACAGGAAGGAGGCACGCGAGAATCAGAAAGTCACCACCACTGGAGGGCCTCCCAGCTTGCAAGCCCAGCCAATGGGCCTCAACTCTTTCCCCTGGTTGTTGTTGTTGTTGTTGTTGGATTTGCTTGTTCTCAACCCTGACACTGTTCAAATGCTGTCTAGAGAGAATAACAAAGTAATGAAAGCAAACTTCGGAAATTTTCTCTGCAAGTGGTTCTTGGATATTTTGGCTCTGGCATCCAGTCAAGAAAAACATATGATCCAAGAAGCATCATCCACAGCCAGGACCTGTCAACATAGAGGTTTTCTTATTTTGCAAACAGGGATGAAGAAGATAGAGACTGGTATAGTCCCAGTCCTTAGGCTCCTCAGCCTGCAGTTCTGCCTCCAGGCACAGTAAAGTTGTCAGAAGCATCAGACAAGGGCACTGCCAGGCATACTTCCCATGGGGGCCAGCAGAAAAGCCAGCGAGTGTTCAAAAAACCAAAACAAAACAATGAAAAAACATGAAGACTGAGGTTTGAGAACCCTCTCAACCCTCCCAGATGACGTGAGAATACTACTCACTTTCTGGGTTCTTGAAACTAATTTTTTGTTTGTTTGTTTGTTGTCTGTTTTTTGTTCTGTTAGCTGATAGGAGGCTGCATTAATAGATTAGGATCCTAGGATCATTCCAAGTATACTATGGACTTGAACCTGGAGTTTTTGGGATAGATCTTATTTTCCCAGTCAATGAGAGAGCTTGCTACAAAGGAAGTATTGTTTTAATTTGAGTATAAACGGAGTCTAAGAGAACTTCTGTATTTCGTTGTATCTCTAGTCTTTTATGCCTTCATTTCTGGAACACTGGAAGCTAGATGAGAAAAATGTACTGAAATCAGAACACCTGGGTGGCTTAGTTGGTTAAGCATTTGACTCTTGATTTCAGCTCAGGTCATGATCTCAAGGTCATGGGATTGAGCCCCATATTGGGCTCCTCACTCAGCATGGAGCCTGCTTGAGATTCTCTCTCTCTCTCTCTCTGTGTCCCTCTCCCTACTCACACTCTCCCCTTCTCTAAATAAATAAATAAAATCTTAATTTAAAAATGTACTGAAAGCATTAAACAGCTGTTATGAATTGCCTTCTATCCCTTCTGTAAAAGACATATATTGCAGTCCTCACTTCTGGTACCTCAGTGACCTTGTTTGGAAATAAAGTCTTTGTAGATTTAATCAAATTAAGATAAGGTCACAGATGTTCTTATTAAAAGGGGAAACTTTAAAAATTGACATATAATGTATTATTTGTCCCAGGGGTACAGGTCTGTGAATCATCAGGCTTACACATTTCACAGCACTCATCATAGCACATACCCTCCTCAACATCCATAACCCAGACACCCTATCCCTATCTCCCAACTCACCAGCAACCCTGTTTGTTTTATGAGATTAAGAGTCTCTTATAGTTTGTCTTCTTCCCGATCCCATCTTGTTTCATTTTTTCTCTCCCTACTCCCCACAATCTTCTGCCCTGGCTCTCAAATTTTTCATATCAGAGAGATCATATGATAATTGTCTTTCTCTGATTGACTTATTTCGCTCAGCATAATACCCTCTAGTTCCATCCATGTCATTGCAAATGGCAAGATTTTGTTTCTTTTGATGGCTGCATAGTATTCCACTGTGTGTGTGCATGTGTGTGGGTGTGTGTGTATGTGTATCACATCTTTATCCATTCACTTGTTGATGGACATCTAGGTTCTTTCCATGGTTTGGCTATTGTGGACATTGCTGCTAAAAACATTCGGGTGCACATGCCCCTTCGGATCACTACATTTGTATCTTTAGGGTAAATAACCAGTAGTGTAACAGCTGGGTCACAGGGTATCTCTATTTTCAACGTTTTAAGGAACCTCCATATTGTTTTCCAGAGTGGCTGTACCAGCTTGCATTCAACAACAGTGTGAGAGAGCTCCCAAAAGGGGAAATTTGAACACACAGATTGGATATAGTTGGGTATTGCTTTTATATTTAGTTTGACAATCTCTGCCTTTTGATTGTAGTATTTGGTTCATTTATATTTAATGTAATTATTAATAGAGCTGGATTTTGATCTACCATTTTGCTACTTGTTCTTTATTTGTCTTGTCTAGTTTTTGTTCCTTGGTTTCTCTTTTCTTACACTCTTTTGTTTTAACAATATATTTTATTCAAATTGCAATTTAGAATCTCAGATTTTCTAGGCAATTACTCAAGCCAGTAAGCCTCAAAGTTAGGGTTGTGAACTCTGATTTTTGTAGTAGCATGTTTTCTTTACTATCCATGATAATGTTTATGAAGTCAGTATCAGTCTGGATTATATTCAAGTCTCAAACAAGGAAGTAAAGTCTTTAGAAGTTATTCATTTGGGAGTTGACAGTAATTTATGAGTTGTTACTGTATAGAAATATTTCCATATGACCCATATAAAGGAGAAGTTACATAGCTTATGATAAAAAACTGAGTTTAGAGAACCAGCTTAGAGAAGATTGCAGGCAAGAAAAATTCAGCAAGATCAGCAATTATCAGAGCACCTGGTTGGCTCAGTGGGTTAAGCCTCAGCCTTTGGCTCAGGTCATGATCTCAGAGTCCCCCAGTTTGGGCTCTCTGCTCAACAGGGAACCTGCTTCCCCCTCTCCCTGCCTGCCTCTCTGCCTGCTTGTGATCTCTCTCTCTCTCTCTCTGTCAAATAAATAAATAAAATCTTTAAAAAAAAAAAAAAAGAACAACAGTTATAATTTAGCCTGTTGGCACTATATTTTGGGTTTTTTTTTTTGTGCTCTTCAAAATCAGATGGCATGTCTGTGATACATCTGGTTTTGGAAATGACTAGCAAAAACCCTTGCTGATATTTCTTTGACCTACTTGACTTATATGAAATAAACAAAACTTTGCGGCTATATCTCCCTTGATTTTCCCTCTTACCTGGTAGGTAAGGCATTGGCAAAAAGCCCATAAGTGTCTAGCAATCACTAATTGATTGATATTTCTAGTTGTAGTTTCACTGGACAAAAAGTCAGAATATGCAAAGATTAATTAATGCAACTTGCTGATTGGGTAAGCATGGGAAAGAAGGAGGACAATTAACATTTACTGAATCCTGACTATGTTCCTAGCAAGGTGCTGTGAGTGTTTAAGATGAAAATAGATCAATGGACCTTCACAGGGAGGTTGGGCATATCAGATGGAGAAATGCACATGAAAGCTCCTTGAAAACTATCAATGGGGTAAATGCTGTCTTCTGTTGAGCTGCCTGGGAAAGAGCCTGGGCCGGGGAATCAGGTGCACGGGATAGACTAAGGGAGTGGGCTCAGGAGACAGAGAGGAAGATAAGTTCTGTGTCTTCATTTCCTCATTTGCATTTTGGGGATAAGTATTGGAAATTATTCATTGATTCAATAATTGTTTTTGAGCACACTATACACGAGGCACAGTTCTAGGAGGTGTGAATAATACAAACCAAAGAAACCAAGTCCCCCTCATGGGTGACATTCTTGTAGATTCCATTACTCCATTACTTCCTGGTTCTTTCCACCCCTCCTGGGAGTATACTGATTAAAGTGCCTTTTTCCAAGGCATTTGCCCTGGAGTGAGGGAGACATAGAGCCTGGACTGGCATCTTCTTCTGAGCAACTCTGAGTCCTTGCTTGATCCATGTCACCTTCATGGCTTCCCAGGGAGCCAGGAAGAGGGTAAGTATTATTTCCATTTTGCAAGAAGGGGAATGGTCATCCCATGACCACCCCACCATCATCCCTGAGACCCAGTGGCATAAAGATACTAAAAGTTATGCCTCCTGTGTTCTAGACTGCTTCCTTTAGTCTTCCTGCAACCAGCATTTGAAGTGAAGATGTAATAGATTTAATATGAAGATGGGCTCATCAAAATCCTTCTGTGACACCTCTGATTCCTGAGGATGAATTCCTGAGGACACTGCTTCCATTCAGCCTCATCGCTGCCAATGGGGCCAGTCCAAGGTTAAGTTATTAACTTGGGATATATAAAACCTCTGCTTCTTCATGGTTCTTGACATTGAGAAAACTGTTTATCAGTATAAATCCCTGGGTTTGGGAGTGTTTTGTTACACAGCAGAATTGTGGTGATAGCTGACTAATAGTGGGGACTGTTCATTAGTATAATTGGGCAGACTTGGTCAAAGACCATGACTATTTTAAAGTTCTTGATGCATTTTGCCAATTTGCTTTCCAGAAAGATTGTCACAATAGATGCTCCTGCCCTCGCAGTGCCCTTTGACTGGATTTTTCCTATAAAAACACTAAGGTCTTCTATCCTTTTCCCCCTGCATGCTCCCATCAAGTATGTTTTGCCTTCTTACCATTTTGTTTTGTTTTGTTTTTCAGTTGGCAATAGGACCCAGGAAACAGGGCAAATTCATTCATGAGTGTGTGAAGGCAGTGGACTGTTAAGTGATCTTATGAACTGTGGGCGGCTGTGTTGCCAGGAATAACATCACAGCCATTCTCTGCAAGGCTCTGGGCGATGCCCCAGTAAACCCTGCTGGCCTGCTAACACCAGCCCCAGATTTATATAATAAATTGCATCTCATTATCTTCTCTCTGGCGCCTTCCTGAGTAATCTCCAATGCAAGCTCGGTGGAAAGCACTAGAAGAAATGGCAGGCTTGCCAGAGCTCAGCCCTGAGGCCGACACTTAATAACCTACTTCAAACAGGACTGTTTTGTGACTGTGCCCCTTGTGGCGGGGAGGGAGCCTGCCGTCTCTCTCTGTGTGGGCCTTTCATTCCCAGAGGGCGTGTCTGCTCTCTCCTCCCCTGTTCCCACACAGAGAGATTACAAGTTCAAACCCACCCCACCTCCCCAAATGAAAGGCCCCCAGAGGCTCAGCTCTTGAGGACCAGGATGAAGGCCAAGGAAACCCTTGGAAGTCAAAGGGCTTTCACACACAGAGAATACCGAGAGCATGTGAACATGCCACCACATCCACAGAAACCATCCATCCCCGCACCACCCCACCCCACCAAAGCAGTTTGTTTGCATTAAAGGTACAGCCTGGCCTTGTTGGTTGAGGGTTTAGAAAACCAAGAGCAAGGGTCAGGAAATTTCTGGACAAGGCCATATAGTAAATGTTTTAGGCTTTGTGGGCCATATTTTCTCTGCTGCAACCCCTCAACTCTGTCATTGCAGATGGGAAAGGAGCCATAAACAATACACAAACCAATGGGTGTGGCTGTATGCTAATAAAACTTTATTTACAAAATCCTGTGGTGCAAAGGTCTAGTTTGCCGAGCTGTGACTCAGAACACAGTGGTGAAAAAAGAGGCAGAGCCCTGCCTTTAGACATATTTTCATGTTTTCATTTAACAAACATTGCAATAGCCTCATTATGTTCCAGACATTTGGAAGAGTTTTATAAATATTGATGCACATAACGATCACCATAATTCTATAAGGCAAGTGCTATTGGTCTCCCTGGTTGGGTACAGAGAGGTTAGGTAACTGGCCAAGGTCACACAGAGGTAAGTGAATATCAGGTTTGAATGCAGGCAGCCTGTGTTCTTCCCCTTCACCACGTGCTGTGGAGAGGCAGGCTGGCCTTCATGGAAGGAACATCCACTGGGCACCTTGCTTGGTCTTAGCCTGAAGGGAAGGGAACAGGCCAGTTGTGATTAAGGCTTAGTCCTACCCTCAAGAAGCTCCAGTCCTTCAAATTTACAAGTATGAACATAAGAAAGCATGGGATTCAGGAGGACTCCATTTCTATGACAGTTGGGAACCAGCAAAACTCACCTATGGGACAAAGGTGAGAAAAGAGGTGACCCTGGAGCTTGCCGAGTCAGAGAGGCACAAGTGACCTTCCTACGGCGCTCTTCACCTAGGTGTCTGGTATTCCTAGGTTAAAAAACAACAACAACAGAAAAAACCAACGAGCTGACTCAGTAAAATACATACATTTAAAAGTAAAATTTAAAAGAGACATGGAGGGGCCCCTGGGCGGCTCAGTTGGTTGAACAGCTGGCTCTTGATTTTGGCATAGGTCATGAGTTGGGCTCCATGCTCGGTAGGAAGTCTGCTAGAGATTTTTTCTCTCCCTCTCTGTCCTTCCCTCTCCTCGCTCACACACTCTCTCCCTCTCTCTCAAAAATCAACCAATCAATCAACTTTTTTTTAAAAAAAAGAAGATGACCTGGAAAATGATCATCCCAAGCCTAGGGACTGAAAAATACCTTCAAAAATTGGCTGGGCCCTCCCTCCTCCAAAGGAAGGCAGGCTCTGCACTCACTCTCCCCAGCTCAAAGGACCAAAGTTGCTCATGTCTCCTTGATTGCAAAGGCTGACCTCAGACCCCAGGCACTCAGCCGGAGCTTCCACGAAAGGCCACCTGGAGGCTCTGATCTCTTTATTTCCTGCCCTCAGCTTCAGTGGTACCCAAGTGGAGATGAGGTTGTGCCATCTGGAGCCCGCCACTTGCTGTACTTGCCAGTCATCCAATCATATGCACATGGGGTTCCCTGACCATCTACGGAGTCACCCATCCACATGCCCACTGGTACGTCACCTCCAAATTCTGTCCCTCCTGCAAGAAGCTCAGGGTCTTTGGAGATGATTTTCTTCTTGAGGATGACTGCTCTGTTGGGAGTTTTTGGAGAGAATGACATCCTTGAGGGCTGTCTTCACAGTCAGGGAGCCCTCCGAGGCTTGGAGAAATGGGAAGGAGGTTGAATACATGGACTCTGGTGTCTGACTGCCTAGGTTCACATCCCCTACTCTCTGGCTTCCCGAGCTTGGGCAATTTTAAGACACCTCTTTGTTTCTCACTCCTCTGACCTGCAAAAGCCAGTGAGATAAATTGCCAAAATTCCCATGAACCTCTACACTCCCCGTATCCACACCCTTCTCAGTGCGACTTCACAGCTCTTCCCTCCCGGAGGTGGAGCCCGTTTTCCCACCCCTCGAATCTGTGACTTGCTTCAGACAACAGAATGTGGCAGATCGATGTTGTGCCCATTCTGAGCTAGACCTAACAAGCCTTGGCACCCCCTTATTTCTCCCCCTCTTCATCCCCACCTGTCTTCTCCCTCAGTCCTGCCCCCATCATGTAAACAAGCCCAGGCTAGCCTGTTGGAGGATGGAGTGCCCCTCCCCCACATCAAAACTCTCCATTGCTGCAGCCACCCACTGCCCCCCAACTCCTGGAAGCGAAGCCTCCTAGCTGACCTGTGGCTGATGCATGATGGAGCCCAGGCAAAACTGGGAGGACTGCCCAACTGAAAGGCTTCACTCACACCATCACAAGCCAATGATCAGTGGTTGTTTTAAACGGCTATGTTTTGGGGTGGTTTTATGCAGAACTATTGCAGCAGTAGGAAAGCGATGTAACAGGATTCTACACCTCTCAGACCTCACAGAATTGTGGAGGGGATGAAACGATGTGGTTTGAGTTCAGTGACTGGCCCAAGGCCACAGTTCGTGAATGTCAACTGTTAGTGTCACGGTGGGGCATTGTGTCCCACGTGGAGAGCAAACCGACAATCTCTGCCAAAGTCACTGTGCTGGAAGTGGACTCCACCCGAGCATCCAACAGGCCACTTGTCACCATATGTGGCCCCACCTACAGAAGCCTGGGCTCTGCCTACAATGCCTAGGCAAGAGTTTTTACAGTTATATAACCAACAGGCACCCGTGGACTAGCTGGGAAAGGATGTGTGAGGTTTGTGGGACTCCCTGCCAGGCAGATACGGGGCACCTGCCACGAGCCAGCAGACAGGTTGCGAGAGTCTCTTCGTGCTCCGCTTCCTTGAGGACATTCTGGCCCTCCTCTGGAAAAGGCTGGGATTGCATGCAGCGGGACCAGAGCAGATGGCCCCTGGAGACTGGCCTTCCTCCCACTGCTGAACAGCTTTGTGCCTTAGTGCATCACAAAGAACTTGTGGTGCTGACTCTAATTCCAGTTTCAGAAGTGAGTCACAGCCTCGGCACCCATGCGGTGCGTTATATGCACAAGGCTGCTTTTTGCTTCCTTGTGTGTAGTAGCAAAAAACTGGAAACTGTTGGAGTAGCCCTCGTTAGGGAGGTGGGCCAAGAACCTGTGATAGTCGTACACCTGCAGAATATTATGCAGCTGTGTTTAAACCTGGGTCTTTTGACCTGGAGGGAATCTCTATGATGTATTGTTAAGCAAGAAAATCCAGTTGCATGATAATTAATGCACAGAGAATGATCCCATTTGTATAAAACAACAAAATCCCATGTATGAATACATATTAGTATAAGTTTGTGTGTGGTATGGAGAAGATATGGAAGGATATGCACCTTGAGGAGTGGGGGTGGGAGAAGCTTATTAGCTTATCCTTTCTTCTCATTTTATTTTTGCTAAATGATTCGTATGTATTCCCAGCTCCATTCCTCACTTTCTCCCTCTCTTTCTCTCTCTTACTTGAGATCTCTACACACACACAGACATACGCATCAACACACACACAGTTTCTTCCTGAACCATTAGAGAGTAAGTTACATATGTCATGGAAATTTACCCCTAAATAAGTAGTGCAATGTGTATTTGTGCTCCTAAGAATAGGACCACAGTGCAGTCATCAGCTTCAGAAATTTAACATTGATACTAAAGTATGTTCTCCGATCCCAAGAGAAGTAAAGAAATCAATAACAGAAAGATATATGGAAATCTTCCACAAGATATGGAAATTAAATGACTCACTTCTAAATAACCCATGGTCAAAGAGGAAGCCGTGGAGAAATGAGAATATATTCTGAATATAACAACATTAAAGAATAATATTTCCAGGGGCGCCTGGGTGGCTCAGTGGGTTAAAGCCTCTGCCTTTGGCTCAGGTCATGATCCCAGGGTCCTGGGATCGAGCCCCGCATCAGGCTCTCTGCTCAGCAGGGATCCTGCTTCCTCCTCTCTCTCTGCCTGCCTCTCTGCCTACTTGTGATCTCTGTCAAATAAATACATAAAATCTTAAAAAAAAAAAAAGAATAATACTTCCATCTAAGCCACAGATTCACATTTCTTTTATAGACTCTTTATAATTCACGTTCTTTACCATGTGAATTTCTTTTTTTTTTTTTTTTCGAGAGAAAGAGAGAAAGATTGCATGTGTGTGAAGAGGGGAAGGACAAAGGGAGGGGGAGAGAGGGGATATTAAGCAGGTTCCATGCCCAGTGCAGAGCCCAACATGGCATTCCATCTCATGACCCTGAGATCGTGACCTGAGCTGAAACCAAGAATTGGATGCTTTAACTCAATGAGTCACTCAGGTGCCCCTGTCGTGTGGCTTTATACACCCACCCACTGGAATGGGTGGAGGTTACTTCCCTTCCCTGCCAATATTGGGCTGGGACATGTAACCTATTTCAGCCAACGGAAAAGGGCCAGAGTGAGAATGTACTGGTTCTTGACCAAGGCGTTGTGTTTCTCCAGTGCCTTCTTCGTCTTCCATTACCATGAGAAGAGCTTGCCTCTGGTACTTGACGCAGTGTTGCCTTGGGAACCAGAAGGAACACAGGTGGGGCAAACCCAAGCCTAACCCAGCTGCATACGCAGATCTGGAGTGGCCCAGCAAACCCCTAGCAACCCACAGATAAACACTTACAGGGGCACCTGGGTGGCTCAGTCCATTAAGCATCTGCCTTCAATTCAGTTCATGATCCCAGAGTCCTGGGATTGAGTCCTGGGATTGAGTCCTGGGATTGAGTCCTGCATTCGGCTCTCTGCTCAGCAGGGAGTCTGTCTATCCCTCCCCCTTCGCTGCTCCCCACTGTTTCTGCTGTGTTTTTCTGTCAAATAAATAAATTGAATATTTAGAGCAAACGAAAGAAAGACTTACTGCTGTAGACCACTGAGGTTTTTGCATTTGTTTGTTATATAGCAATGACTGATGGATATAAATGACTAGTGGTTATAAAACAATTTAGGGATTGTTATGAGACCTTTATTTATATTGTCATTGTACATGCATCAGTCCTTTTTCACAGACGAGGAAACTGAGCTTAAGTTACTTGCATAATGTCACCTACCTAGGTAATAAGCTAATAAGTTGTGTGACCATGGGACATATTGCCTCTAGACTTCTGCTAGAATAATAATAATTGGTGGTGGTGGTTGTTTGAGCCACCTTGAGTTGGGGTTCTCTTCCTTGCGGTCCAAAGCATCCCGCCTGATTACCTGTAGAGTCTTCCCCCACCCGCCCCTCCCTCCCTCCTGACATTATCTTCAACAGCCCCAGGAAATCCCTGACGACCTTGGGGAGAGCACTTTGCTTTCCCCAAACATTAGTTTACACCTTCCCACGTGCAGACTTTTGAAGCCTAAAAGCCAATGAGGCTGGTTTCCAGTCTAAAGACGGGCAGAGAGGGTGAAGAGCAGGGGTGTTGTCTCGGGAGGTGCAGAGGATGTGAGGGGAGGTACACAGATTTCCATCCTTGGCTAGACCCTCTAGCCTGGGGTTTTCCACCTTGGCTATCCATTAGAATATACCAGACCTGGGGAGCTTTTACCAATCCCTATGCCCTGGCCATGTCCCAGACATGCTACATCAAGGGCTCTGTGAATGGGATCCAGGCCCTGGGGTTTGTGGGGCAAGGCTGGGGTACATGTAGTACCATCCCCACTTTAATTGGGGATTCCTCCGCTCCCCTGAGGGCAACCAGCATTACTGGGTGCCCACCAGCTACAGGCAGCATGCCAGATACTCCACATGGTATCACAGGTGTTCGCCACAACTAAGGACATGTTGAAATAGAGATACTGATAACAAATAGAGAAACAGACAGAGAAACTGAGGCACAGTGGGCAAGTGGCAGGTGCAGGAGTCAACCCCAAACAGTTTGGAAGCCAAACTCTTTTTTTTTTAAATAATGTGCTTATTTTTTTCTTTCTTTTTTTTTTTAAAGTAGGCTCCCCACCCAATGTGAAGCTTGAACTCAGGACCCTGAGATCAAGAGTCTCATGCTGCACCGACTGAGCCCGCCAGATGCCCCGGAGACCAAGCTTTTTACAGCCACACCATGTACCTCTGTGATTCAGAGGACCTGAGAATTAGGACAGAAGACAGAAATTTCCACAAGGTTCAAAATAGGGTGGGCAAAAAGAGCAGCCCACTGTGGCGGACCGGGAGGAGCCCAGAGAAGGAAGCCGGGGTCCAGAAATGGCCAGGATTTCAAAGCCTATTGGGAGCAGAGGGACAGGAGAATCCGGCTAAGCAGCCCAGTTTTTCCTGACAGTCTTTGCTCCCAGCTGAGAATTTGGAAAAAAAGTCCCAAGGCCTGGCCATGCATTGTTTTGGTCCCTCCCTGCTCCTGCCCTCCCTCCTCTCAGCACCTCCCTCTTTAATATGAAAGAACTTTTCAAGGGACCCTCCCCAGAAATTCCTCAGATGGGACCAGCCCGGTTAGACTCAGAAAAATCACTACTTCAACTGCAGAAAGAATGGACATAAATAAATAAGGAGAAGCACCAAGATTCCTCTATTGCCTCAAAATTGACAGAGGCCACCACGAGTTTATAAAAGAAGTGCTACTAGGAAACAAACAATGGAAAATGTTCAAGCACACTAATAAT
Organism: Mustela putorius furo; assembly: GCF_011764305.1. Lineage (NCBI taxonomy): Eukaryota > Metazoa > Chordata > Mammalia > Carnivora > Mustelidae > Mustela > Mustela putorius. The sequence goes on along the minus strand of NW_025421329.1, from coordinate 4,822,953 downwards.
TTAAGTGATAAATTATTGCCTATTTGAAATTAGCCAACAATGTTTTGAGTGATAATACCCAAACCTGGTATCTTGGGGACAAGAGTGACATCTTAGTACGTTAAGAACCGTATTGATGAGGAGAAAGTGACAATAAAATGTTCACATCCTTTGACCTAAGAATTCCACTTCTGCAAATCTATACGGAAGTTAAATACAATCCATGGCAAAAATCCTTAAGCACAGATATGTCCCTGCAGTGTTATTGGCAAAAGCAGACATCTTAATGAGGATCAACAGTATCCCTAGGAAAATAGAGCCACTGAAAATTGGTCATGAAAAGCATTTAGCAATTGGAAAAAATGATGAGGTTATAAACATTAAGTGACACTCTCAGGGCACGAAACTTCATCTGTATCATGATGACCTTGTGCTCAAAAAAGAAATAGACCTCCCCAAAATGAAGGCAATTGTAGAACGCAAAACTGTGTTTTCCTTTCTTTCTTTTTTAAAAAGCTTTATTCATTTATTTGACAGAGAGATAGAGAGTAAAAGTAGGCAGAGCAGCAGGCAGAGGGAGAAGCAGGCTCTCCACTGAGCAGGGAGCCCAATGTGGGGCTCGATCCCAGGATCATGACCTGAGCTGAAAGAAGACACTTAACTGACTGAGCCACACAGATGCCCTTGTTTTTTCCTTTCTTTCAAATATGTTCTCTATTGTGTTTATAATAATTTACATACAAAACTATCCAGTTAAAAAAAAAAAAGAAGTCTAACCACGTGGTGGCAGCATGGAAGGTAGATGGGAGTAGTGAGACATGCAGAAGGCTCACACAGCAACTTGGGCAAGAGATGCCTAGAGAAGGTGACAGAAAGTGGGGAGGGGGGAGGAGGGTAGGTCAGAGTGGAGAGACCTCTAGAAAGCTGGATGGCAGAATTTTGCCCTGATGGACCAGGAGGAAATAGGATCCGGTAACCTGAGGCTCAAGGTTTTAGTTTGAACAATGCACTGAGTAGCAGTGCATTTCCCTCCTTGGTGGGGGGGGGGGGCGGGTGGATACAACAAGGGTAGCAGACTGCGAGCAAAGGGACCTGGGGTTTCTTCTTACTTCTGCTCCCCCCTTCTTTCTCCTCTCCTTTTAAAAAAAAGTAACAGTTTTATTGTGCTGTAATTTACATACGGTAACACTGACCCATTATAAACGTAGGAGTCAGTGATTTTGCAGCCTACTTACTAAGTTGTGTGACCACCACCGGAATCCCATTCTAGGCCATTTTCCAAAAGAAATATTGTACTCATTTACAGCTACTTCCCATTCCTACCTCCACACTGAATAGCCCCTAACTTTTCTGTCTCTAGAGATTTGCCTTTTCTGGATATTTCATGTAAAAGGAATCATGCAATAATTATTCTTTTGTGTGTGGCTTCTTTCAGTGAATGTGATGTTTTGAAATGCTTTCACGCAGGCTGTTTCATCCATGTCGGAACATTTGTCAGTGCTTTGCTCCTTTTTATTGTTGGGTATTTTCCATTGCCTGTGCATGCCGTATTTGTACACCGTATTTGTTTATCCATTTCTGGACAAATGGACACTGGAGCTGTTTCCATTTGGGGGTTATTTTGAATAATGCTGCAATTAATATTCATGTACAAGTCTTTGTGTGAGCATGTTTTCATTTCTCCGGAGAAGATTGCTGAGTCATATGGCAATTCCACGTTTAACATTTTGAAAAACTGCCAAACTGTCTTCCAACGTGACTGCACCATTTTATATTCTCACCAGCAGTGTATGAGGGCTCTAATTTCTGCACAGCCTTGCCAACACGGATTATGTCTCTTTGATTAAAGCCACACTAGTATCATTTGAATTTCCCTAATAAGTAATGGTGCTGAGCATCTTTTCATGTGCTTATTGGCCATTTGTATATAGTCTTCAGAGAACTGCCTCTTTAAATCATTTGCCCATTTTATTATTTTTTTTTTAAAGATTTTATTTATTTATTTGGCAGACAGAGATCCCAAGTAGGCAGAGAGGCAGGCAGGGCGGGGTGGGGGGGGGGAGCAGATACCCCACTGAGCAGAGAGACTGATGTGGGGCTCAATCTCAGGGCCCTGGGATCATGAGCTGAGCCAAAGGCAGAGGCTTTAACCCACTGAGCCATCCAGGTGCCCCCCCATTTTAATTTTTTTTTTTTTTAAGAATTTATTTGTGAGAGAGAGAGAGAGAGAGAACTCCAGAGGGGGAAAGGGGCAGAGGGAGACTCCCTGCTGAGTGGGGAGCCCAACGTTGATCCCAGGACCCTGGGATCAGGACCTGAACTGAAGGCAGACACTTTACCAACCGAGGCACGAAGGCGCCCCCATTTGCCCATTTTTAAATTGGATTGTCTTTTTTCAAATGGATTTGAGTTTTTTAGAGTAGTTCTAGTTTCACACTGATTTAACCAGAAAGTACAGAGATTTCCCATATAAGTCTGCCCCCATCTACACACAGACTCCCCCCATTATCAACGTCCTGTATCACAGTGCTTTGTCTATTACAGGATGACCTATACTGACACATCATTTTCATCCAAAGTCTATAGTTTGCATTAGGGTTAAGTTTCCATGTTGTGCATTCCATGCGTTTGGACAAAATATATAATGAATTTTATCTTTATACTACCATTAATACTATTTTCTCTATCCTAAAAATCCTCTGCGCTTTGTTTATTAATTCCTCCTTCCCCCACTAACCCCCAAGAGCCACTGATCCATTTACTGTCTCCACAGTTTTATCTTTTCCAGAATTTCATATAGTTGGAATTGTACAGTATCTACTCTTTTCAGATTGGCTTATTTCATTTATTAATATGTCTTTATGTTCCCTCCATGTCTTTTCATGCTTGATGACTCATGTCTTTTTAGTGCTGAAAAAAATTCCATTATCTGGATGGACCACAGTATTTTCTCCATTTACCTACTGAAGGACATCATGGTTACTACCAAGGTTTGGCAGTTATGAATAAATGTTAGTGTGGATACAAATTTTCACTTCACTTGGGTAAATATGAAGGAGTATGATGCTGGATTATATGGTTAAGACTATGTCTACTTTTCGGGTACCTAGGTGGCTCAGTCGGTTAGGCATCTGTCTTCAGCTCAGGTCATGATCTCTGGGACTCTAGGATTGAGCCTGCTTCCTGCTCAGTGGGGAGTCTGCTTCTCCCTCTCCCTCTGCCACTCCTGCTCCTTGTGCATTGTCTCTCCAACATATAAATAAAATCTTAAAAATTAAAAAAAAGACTATGTCTAGTTTTGTAATCTAGAAGCTGCCAAACTGTCTTCCAAAGTGGCTGTAACCGTTTTGCACACTCACCAGTAGCGAGAGCTCCTGTTGTTCCACATCCTCACCAAAATTGCGTGTTGTTAGTATTCTGGATTTGAGTCTTTTCAATAGCTGTGTATTTGTATTTCATTGTTGCTTTAATTTGCATTTCCTTGATGTCATGATGTGGAGCATCTTTTCATGTTTATCTGTTCTTCGTGTATCTTATTTGGTACAGTGTCCGATCTTTCACCAATTTTATTATTTTTTTTAAAAGATTTTATTTATTTGAGAGAGAGTGCACATTCACATGAATGGGGGGAGGGGCAGGAGAGGAGAAGTAGGCTCCCCCTGAGCAGGGAGCCTGACGAGGTGGGGCTCTATCCCACGACCCTGGGATCATGACCTAAGCCAAAGGCAGACCCTTAACCAACTGAGCCACCCAGATGCCCCAATTTTAAATCAGATTGTTCATTTTCTTATTGTTGAGTTTTAGGTGTTCCCTGTATATCTTGGATAACAGTCCTTTATCAGATGTGTGCTTTGCTAAGATTTCCTCTCAGTCTGTTGCTTTTCTTTCAGTCTCTTGACACTGTCTTTCATAGGGTGGAAGTTTTAATTTTAATAAAGTCCAGCTTATCAAATCTTTCTTTCATGGATAGTGCCTTTGGTACTGTATCTCAAAAGTCATCACATACCCAAAGCCATCTAGGTTTTCTCCTATGTTATCTTCTAGGAGTCTTATAGTTTATATAAATGGAATATAAATTCCATTTGTATTACATTAAATTATAGTTTATATAAATGGAATATAAATTATATAATGGAATATCAATTCCATTATTTAACTTTGATCAAATATAGTTTTACATTTAGATCTATGATCTATTTTGAGTGAACTGAGTGAATACATTTTGAGTGTAGGATTTATATCTAGATTCAATTTTTTTGCATGTGGATATCTAGCTGTTTCATTACCATTTGTTGAAAACACTATGTTCTCTACACTGTATTGTTTTTGCTTATCTGTCAAAGATCAGCTTGTCTGGGCTCACTATTCTGTTCCATTTATCTATTTGTCTGTTCTTTCACCACTACCACATTGCCTTGACTACTGTAGCTTTACAGTGGGTCTTGAAATTGAGTAGTGTTAGTCCTCTAACTTTGCTATGATTTTTTAATTTATTTACTTGTCAGAGAGAGAGAGAGAGCACAAGCACAGGGAATGGCAGGCAGAGAGAAAAATAGGCTCCTGGCTGAGCAAGGAGCCCAATGCTGCACTCGATCCCAGGACCCTGGGATCATGACCTGAGCCAAAGGCCAGATGTTTCACGGACTGAGCCACCCAGGCATCCATAACTTTGTTCTTTTCCTTCAATATTGTGTTGGCTATTCTAAGTTTTTTGACACAAACTAAGCTTTTATTGAAGTCTTGTTCATGTTTCCCAAGTGAAAATACAGGGTGGGGAGGCACCAGAAATGGCCTCTCCCCTAGCTCTTTACATTCACTTTGTTCCCTAACACTACATTTCAATAGTGTCAAAATTCCATTTTATCATTTTGATCAAGTTGTTTCCTTTTTTTTTTTAAGATTTATTTATTTGACAGAAAGAGACAGTGATAGAGGGAACACAAGCAATGGAAGCTGGAGAGGGAGAAGCAGGCTCCCTGCTGAGCAGGGAGCCCCACCTGGGTCTCATTCCACAACACTGCATGACCTGAGTAGAAGGTAGACACCCAACGACTGAGCCACCCAGTCACCCCAAGTGGTTTCCGTTTTTAAAGACAGACTGGTTAAAAACAAACAGCTCCTAAAGACTGCAAACCACAGGCAACACAGGCTATTCCCTCTGCGGCTGCTGCCATGCCCCCAGGGCTGTCAGAAGATAATGGTGCGTGGCCCGCTACACAACAGGTTCTGAGGGTGTTCTGTTGTGATGGGAAGGCAGAGGTGGCCCTTCTCGCTGCCTCCTGTCATGGAGCACGAACCAAAGGACATCTGCACGGCACGCAGGGTACCAGGGAGGGATGAGGCGCATCTACCTGGGGCTTAGTGAAGAAAATGATCTTTATACGAGGAAGAGAAAGACAGTGATATGGCACTAAATATTGAATTTGTATACCATTTTCCCCCAAAAAGTCTTCAAATGTTTCCCAGAGGAAGTTGGTCTGGCTTCCATAACCATAATTTATTTCTTTTTTTTTTTTTTAAGTATCAGACACTAGGTTTAAAAATTTTATATGCAATTCTTGATTACTGTGTTCACTAATTCTCTTCTAGTTCTTGACAGTCACCCATGAGAGAAGTAGTTGATGAACGCAGGTGATGGGGTACCTGGGTGGCTCAGTGGGTTAAGCCTTTGCCTTCAGCTCAGGTCATGATCCCAGGGTTCTGGCATCAAGCCCGCATCAGGCTCTCTGCTCGGCAGGGAACCTGATTCACCCTCTCTCTCTGCCTGCCTGTCTGCCTACTTGTGATCTCTCTCTGTCAAATAAGTAAACAAAATCTTAAAAAAAAAAAAAGAAAGAAAGAAAGCAGGTGATATTTAACCTTCTCTTTTTTTAATTCAAAAAAAAAAAGTAAAGATTTTATTCATTGGAAAGAAAGGGAAAGTGGGAGAGAGTAGAGTGGGGTGAAGGGCAGAGGAGGAAGCAGGCTTCCCGTAGAGCAGAGAGCCCGAGGTGGGGCTCAATCCCAGGACCCAGAGATCATGACCTGAGCCCAAGGCAGACACTTAACCCACTGAGCCACTCAGGTGTCCCTTAATTCAAGAATTTCTAACAATTGAAACAATAGCCTAGCAGCCCATTATGTTTTTCTCCTGGACACACATAATGTTGATAATTGTGAAAATATGAACACAATCTGAATCCAAAAGAATATTTTTCAAGCAAAGTCTGTTAGTGCTGAAGCTCCAGGGAGGTCTGCCCACACCCAGTTCAGAGGCCACAGCAGCCGTGGATGGACAGATGGATTGACACGTAAGGCTGGAACGGAAGGCTCCTTGGGCCTCCAGCAGCCTCGCTAACCTCCCCAGCCCAGCCCTGCCCACAGCTCTGTCCTCACCTGGGCTCACATGGCCATGGGTCTGCAGCTCAGAGGACCCACAGGGGAGGGGCCGGCCCCTGCTCTCCAAGAGCCCAGGGCAAGCTGCATGAAGGAGCTGATGGTTGGGTTTCCAGGGATCTTGTGAGCCATTATTAGATGTTGAATTACATAAAATTACATGAATCACATTCAAAATCAAGGTGCTAAATTCTCAAAACTCACCACAGGCTGATTTTACTATGTGACAGTTAGCTCTGCTCTCAAGGTGGTTTCCATCCATTGTATCTGTATGACGGCAACACTATGTGCCAGTGTCGCCTACGTGCAGAACTTCCCAGGTGTGGATTCAGTGATGTCACATTGGTAGCTTCAGATCCGCCATGGTGAGAACGTCAACACCAGGGAAATCAGCAAATCAGCCCTTGACATACGGTTCCAGTCTCCCTGACCCTCGCCCCAGCTGTGGTCAAACATTTATCAGCACACGTCTGGCTGCATGACACCCGAGACAAACACCTAGAGGCTCCAGCTGCCCTGAGGGCTGAGGGCATTCCTTTGGAACCATGCCTGGACCAGTGGCCTTCATGACACTGATGCATGCTAGAACGTCACCCACAGGAAGGAACCATTTAGTGAAGCTAGCGGGGGAGGCTGAGCTGCCCTCTGCATCAGTGGGCTTGCCCAAAGCTGAATGTACCATGCATAACAACTATGGGCCCCTTCCAGCTCTTACCTGAGCAACCTTCAGTCTTCTCCTTTAGCATCAAACCCAAATCTGTTACAGTCTCTGGTTACTCTGGTAGGATTCCCCTAGCCTAGTGGAACCTGTCTGTGTTAAGTATTGCAAGCTTCGGAGAGGTAGGAGCTGCCTTTACTCATCCAGGCAGAGAGAAGGGATCTGCGCTCATGTAGACTCCAAGAAGTGAGAAAATTTTAATTTGTGATAAATAGAAAGAGTCTGTGCATGTGAGATCTGGAAAATGGAAAAAAAGAAAAAGAGAGAGCCACTACTGATGTCTCTCCTCTCCCCGCATCAAGCCCAGACACACTCAATGACACTACTTCTCACTCAGCCAAGCCTCAGTGGGTACCATCTCTACGCCAGGTAGTTCTAGGCCCTGGGAATAGTGGTGAGCCAAGCACACGCTGATCCCTCCTGGAACTCCCACCTAACCTCCCCATCCCAGGGTGGGGTCAGAGTGGGGAGAGCTGTGGCCTGATGCCAGGCTGCCTGGCTTGGAGTTCAGGTCCTCCGTTAGTGATATTCTGGGCCTTGTTGTGCCCTATTACAGCAAACCTGCCATCAACCCTCTCACAAGGGAGCGAGCTGTGGTAGGGTATTGTCGGAGTGAACTTAGCCTGTTTCCGGAGTGCAGTTCCTGCTGATGAATGCACAAGTATGAGGTAAGTGGGTACCAATGTAGTCTTAAAACCATCCCACAGCCCTCCCCAGTACTGAGATACATTTTTTTTTTTTAATCCCAATCTCCTGCTAGTAGATACTAGAAGCACATTCTTTTTTTTTTTTTTTTTTTTTTTTTTTAAAGATTTTATTTATTTATTTGACAGAGAGAAATCACAAGTAGATGGAGAGGCAGGCAGAGAGAGAGAGAGGGAAGCAGGCTCCCTGCTGAGCAGAGAGCCCAATGCGGGACTCGATCCCAGGACCCTGAGATCATGACCTGAGCCGAAGGCAGCGGCTTAACCCACTGAGCCACCCAGGCGCCCTAGAAGCACATTCTTAACCAAAAAGTGTGCCGTGCCACCCAGCCCTTGTGGAGCAGACCCAGGATGCTTCCCCCTAGTGCTTTAGTGGGGACACTGAGCCCATTCACAGGAGATGCTTTTAGAGACGGTCCCAAGGAAGTGTGGCTTTTAGGTGATGTGCATTTCGCATAAAGCACGTTAACTAAATTTTAGAAAATTTGAAATTACGATTCTGGTCTCAAACATCCTCCCGCAAAGAGCTCAACGTCCCTAGAAGACTCTGGGTAAATAGGGACATGGTTAATTCTGGTCTCACTCCCACCTGCATGGGGGCCCTGAATAGGCCACCTCCCAGGGGCAGGGAGGTCTGGCTACTGGTCAAGGACAATCCAGACTCCTCAGGAACACACAGCTGAAGATGGGGCTCCTCAGCTTTTTTAAAATGCACACCTGCTTTTGTAAAACAAAAAAACAAGCCCTCCTCCTTCCTTGGGAATTCTGAAGTTTCAAAATAAATTATAACTTTGAGATTTGATTTGAGCAGACTCTTCCACACCTCAGCCACTGCCCTAGGCACTGGGAACTGCCCTAGTGATCTGGGATCACTTCCAGAGGGTGGTTGAAGGTTTCTATGGTGTCAGCCTGGGGGAAGGCCAAAGGCAGATCAAAACCAGCAGCTGCTTGTTCTGCTGGGGTCACCAGGCCCATCTCTGGAGGCAGCCTAAGCCCGACGCCGGAGCAGGACTGCAGTAGGGCAGGGCACATCTACACGAACAGACTGACACCTGTGTGACCCCCAGTTGGGACACTGACCCAAACCAACTGCTGTGAAGGCACTTTTGAGACAACCGTAAGTGTAACCACATACTGACTACTAGCTAATTCTGAAAATGGGTTCACCTTGTGAGTGGTAATGGGCATTAAGGTTATGTAAGAAAATATCCCTATTTTTTAGAAATATCTACCAAAGTAGGTATGAAATTATATGATATCTGGGATTCCCTTAAAATATTTAGCAAAGGACAGATGAATCAAATGTGGTGAAAATCTTGAATATCACTGAATCTGAGTGGTGTGGGGGGGTTGCTGCATCATAATTTAAAAACGTGGGAGGGGCGCCCGGGTGGCTCACTCATTGAGCATCTGCCTTCAGCTCAGGTCATGATCCCAAGGCCCTGGGATGGAGCCCCACACTGGGCTCCCTGCACGGTGGGTACCTGCTTCTCCCTCTCCTTCTGCTCCTGCTTATGTTCTCTCTCTCGCTGTATCTCTCTGTCAAAATAAATAAATAAATAAAATCTTAAAAAAGAAATTGTGGAGTGCACAGCTGGCTGTGTCAACTCTTGATCTCAGGGTTGAAGTTCGAGCCCCATATGGGGCATAGAGTTCACGTAAAAATAAAGTCCTTCAAGAAATAAAAACTAAAAATGCAAAACAAAGAGTCGGTTAAGGCAATTACAGAATTCCTCAGCTCCCTGAAGTTACGGAGATGGTTGCTTCCGCCACATTTTGCAGCAAATGCTTGCTGTTCACATATAACAACCACAAGCTGGTTTCTGAGTTTGGAAAACGTCCCTTTCTTCATGTTACCTGTTGGGTCATAATCCCCAAATCTTTAAAAGGTAGAGAATCCTCAGGAAGAAAGGCAGGAGGGAGAGGAAAAGAGGAGGGAGGGAGGGAATGCTGCTCCGGCCCTCACAGGGTGGCATGGAGCCTGAGCTGCTCTCCAAGGACAACCAGGTGGCGCTCACACAGATGAGCAGTGAGGTCCTCCTGAGTGAAGGGATGTGGGCTGGCGCTAAGCGTGGCCCCTAGAACAGGCTCCTGACAGATCTCGGAGGCGAGATTTTAAATGTGCACGCAGTTTTCTAGAGAGTGTTCAGTTTTCTTTGGATTCTCACAGGGATCCGTGTCCCTACAAGTTAAGAACCAATGCTCTTCATTCAAGAGAGTCTGAAAGCAAATTGGTTAGAATGAAGTTCTGGCCATAGACTGTCACAAGGAAAGATTTTTTATCTGAGAACATCTGATACTTTTGGAAAAGCTCCTGCTGGATCCAAAACAGCCCGCCTGACAGTCCATCTCTAACACCCGCCCCCCCAACCCAACAGCCTGGCTCTGCAGACAACACAGGCTCTGTCCCCAGCTGGCTCTGCTTCCCCAACCCACACCTCCAGCCAGCAGCACAGTCTCGCTGCCACCCCAAACCAGCCGAACAGGCACGGGGAGAAAGGGTCCCCTAGCGGGAGATGCTAACGGCAGAGCAGGTGACACGCATGGACACAAACACTCTGTTTATTTCGACCGTGGCCAAAGTCAGGGAGAGACGGCAGAAGCTCAGTGCACTAGACGTTCTCCCGGGCTCAAGGGTTCAATGATAGCTCACTGATGGCCGGGACAGTGCTGGCCTCCCTCTGAGGGCTGGATCTCCCGCCATCCCTGATGGGCTACTGCCCCGTGAGCACGGCCTCAATCATTCACCCTTTACAGTAGGAGAACATCAGTTTAGACTCCTTTATTCTCGCAAGCTGCCGCGTGGAGGGACAGCAGCGGCATCATTCAGTTATGGCGGAGTCCCGAGATGGGGGCTGAGGCCTCAGCAGGTGCACAGGACAGCGCTTTGGCTGAAGGGCTGCTGGCTCCTCAGTCCCACTGCCCACCGCCTGTCTAGCCTCCGGTGGAACGTCTGGGATGAGGGCCCATGGGGACAAGAGCACATGCCAGCGGGCCCAGGTGAGGACCCACCTCGAGCAGCACACGTGTCTCTGTGGAGCGCCGCGTTCACCTCAGCGCCGGAGCCTCAGGAAGAAAGCGTGTTTACACTCTGTACTCTCCAGGGGGTAATACTTATCGTAGAAATCTAAGACATATTCTTCAGTCTTGAAGCCAAACTTCTGGTAGAGCAGCATAGCAGGGTTGCTTGCTGAGACGTGAAGGGTCACATCCTTGCCCATGCAGGTCTGCCAAAGGGGTGGAAAAGTACCCAATGAGAATCAAAGAGCCTGAGGGAAGTGAGTAGGTGAGGGAAGTCTGTGAAGTAGAGGTAGGTAGTTACGGCAACCGGGGACAGCAGGGCGGGTGACCGCTGGGAGCCCCGGTCACTCTCCGAGGCCGAGGCCCACACTCACAGAAACGCTCGAGACTGAGGAAATGGATGGCGTGCTGGGTGTTTTTGCTCTCCGAAGCAAAGGGCCCAGGGACAGTCTACTCTTAACTGGATTACTCTGTTTATACTTCAGTTACACTTCCAAATATCACACACATCAATACCTGGCCCTCTGACAATCTTGAAGAAGTAGAGAACAAGATGAGCAGTTCTGCTTTTTAAAACTAGATGTTATCTTGCGCTCAAACTTGTAACAATGCCCTTCCTACACCCACTAGAAAAGATGCTAAGTTATGAGGCAAGATACGAAGTATTGGGACTTTTGTCTAGTTAAGAGACCTAAGGACCCAGTACAAACCTGAATCCCACAGGCCCCCTGCCATCCCTCCCAAACTGACAGAACTGCTCGCGGTTTCTGTATTCAACACTGCCCTAATCATAGGGGGAATGAGTGACCCTCATCCTATCAATCCGAGGCAAATTCTTAAGATTCTTAATCAGAACCAAAGTCCTATAAACTAAGACCGCACGTTCTAATGAGGAAGGCACCGAAATACTGAGGTTGGCAGGGTCCTGAGATTTTATAACCCCCGTTTCCTCCCAGGCCTAGATTTAAGAGCCCTCTCAGGTAGACAGCTCTCCTCTTTCCTTTGCTTCACTCACATTCTGGGCCCACAGCACTGCTGCGAGGGCAGGAAATTAATTTTGTAGCGTGACACTTGTGTACCTGCGCCTGATCCAACCACGGCACCGTTGGGCACTACTGCCCAGCTGAGTAGCTCTGTCTGGGCCTGGGGTTTATGGGTTGGCCAAGGGCGGGGCCCTGCTCACAAGGGTAAACACTACTGCCCCCACCCGCTGAGCGCTAAGTACTGACCCTGCACCACGCCTTCTAGAGGCACACACATGGAAGTGTCACCCCTGAGCTGCCTGCAGACCCTAAGGCTGCCCGCAGGCCCCTGCTGGTGGGGGAAAGGCGAGGCTCTGAGGCCTGGAGAATAGGGTGTGGTACAACTGAGTCTCCTCACAGCACCACACAAGGGAGCACATACTAACTGCCAAGTGAGGAGAGAGGAAACCAACTTCTAGAAAACGCTTCTAAGTTCCAGCTGGCATCTGGGAAGTGTTAAGCACATTTCATGAAAAGCTGGGCAAACAGGGTGCTTGGGTGGCTCAGTCAGTTAAGTGTCTGCCTTTGGTTCAGGTCATGATCCCGGGGTGCAGGAATCGAGTCCTATGTTGGGAATCCTTCCTCAGTGGGGAGTCTGCTTCTCTCTCTCTCTCCCTCCACCCCTCCCCACTGCCCGTGCTCTCTCTCGCTTCTGGTCTCTCTCTCTCTCAAATAAAATCTTTAAAAATAATAATAAAAAATAAAAATAAAATAATAAAAACTGGAAAATGACATTTTATCTTCTCCTTCCTCTATTTATTTTTTTTTAAAGATTTTATTTATTTATTTGACAGAGATCGCAAGTAGGCAGAGAGGCAGGCAAAGAGAGAGGGAAGCAGGCTCCCTGCTGAGCAGAAAGTCCCGTGTGGGACTCGATTCCAGGACCCTGAGATCATGACCTGAGCCGAAGACAGAGGCTTAATCCACTGAGCCACTCAGGTGCCCCTCTCCTTCCTCTATTTAGAAGGATTCTTGGGGCGCCTGGGTGGCTCAGTGGGTTAAAGCCTCTGCCTTCGGCTCAGGTCATGATCCCAGTGTCCTGGGATCGAGCCCCACATCGGGCTGTCTGCTCCGCAGAGAGCCTGCTTCCTCCTCTCTCTCTCTCTGCCTGCCTCTCTGCCTACTTGTGATCTCTGTCAGTCAAATAAATAAATAAAATCTTTAAAAAAAAAAAAAAAGATGGAAAAAAAAAATAAAAGGATTCTTGCTTGTGGACATTGGGAGGGTATGTGCTATGATGAGTGCTGTGAAATGTGTAGGCCTGATGATTCACAGACCTGTACCCCTGGGGCTAATAATATACTATATGTTAATAAAAATAATAATAAAAAATAATAAAAAAATTTTTAAAAAAAGAATCTTGTCCATGTAACACACAATCCTCCTTGCCAAATGGTTTCTTTCTTTCTTTCCCTTTTTTTAAAAAAAATATTTATTTATTTATTTATTTGACAGAAAAAGAGAGAGAAAGCACACTGTGGGAAAGGGAGAAGCAGACTCCCCGCTGAGCAGGGAGCCCAATGACTTTGAGATCATGACCTGAGACCCCCAGGTGCCCCAGCCAAATGGTTCTGAAATAAAAGTTTACCAGAAAGATTCTGAGAGGGGAATTCCTTACATGTTTTTCTGATGTTAATATATAAGTATATGGTATATTTTCTTCAACAGTGGTACAGAGATATCAAAAGATGAATTATAACTCAGTACTAAAATCAAGTCTTAAAAACTTATACAGCTTGTACAGTGACAGTAAAGTGAAGAATAATCAGCAATAAGAGAATATATGGTCTTGGTTGAGACAGTTTTGCTAAAATGTTTAAAAATACTTAAAAACTTTTGCAGTTGCACAGGTGGGATTATCCTCGGTGAAAGAAGTCAGACAAAAACAGGCACCGTATGATCTCATTTAGCTCTCAGAATCTAAAAAGCAAACAATAAAAGCTGAACTCACAGATACAGACAACAGACTGGTAGCTGCCAGCAGCGGGGTCGGGGGCGGGTGAACCGGCTGCAGGGGCGTCCAAAGGAATAGACTTGTAGGTTATAAAACAAGGCAGTCCTGGGGATGTCCCGGAATGCACGGACACTAGCGTTTACGATACTGCACTGCATAAATGAAAGTTGCTAAGAGAAGTGATCTTAAGGGTTCTCATCCCAAGAAAACAAATGTTTGTAGCTACGTAACTCCGTGTGGTGCTAGTGTTGTTTCACAACATATACAAGTATGGAATCATCACACTGTACAGCTGAGACGAGGATGCTTTGTATGTCAGTTATACCTCACTAAGAAAAAAAACCCTGAAGACCACAGTTCCACTTCCACTCCTCAGAGTCACGTGGTGGGTCCCTAAGAGCAGCAGCAGTTACCAATATAATATGGTAATATGGGTCCTAAGAGGGCTTTGGGCTCTCATGTCTGGAATTACCTCATTTTATTTACTATACATGTTTACAACTAGTTTCTTTGAAGCCTAGGCTTGAACAGCGATCTTATTCTAGAGGGGGAAGATTTTTATCTGTGTGTGGTAAGAACCTCAGGAGGGATGTTTTCTCACTGGGTTTCTGAGACCACCCATTCTGTTCGGCTGTGCTAGGAAGGCTCAGCCCAGCACTGTCCCTCCATCCCTCTTCCACGTATTCCTGAAGGAGCCCAAAGGCCAGCTGGTAGCACAGCTTACCTGAATCAGATGGTAAATCATGAATGTTGCAATCCCTGCTCTTCTCCATTCAGGGTGGACAAACAGAAATGAAATGTAAGCTTCATTGTACTTCACGTCGGGAACCATGAAGCCAAAGGCAATGATGACTTTTTTATAAAGGACAACAACACTGAAGTCTGGATACTGCAGGCACTCAGACAGGTCAATGCCTAAAGAAAAGAGATAATTGGAGATTCAAACTGGATACCTTCTGGAATTAAGACCAAGCTGTTCAGTCTGACTTACAACTACACCTGCACGCTAAAAAAAACCAAAAATCAAAAAACAAAACTGAAGACAGATATATTAGCATAGACATCATACATTCAAATCATAAAAATAAAAGTGAAACTAACATGCTAAGTGAAGGAATGCAGTCAGAAAAGACCACATATTCTGATTCCATGTATGTCTTTTTTCTAAGTACATGTTTGACAAGAAGGAAGAAAGGGTCGGTAGTAGAGAATGCACAGGCTAAAACTGGACATACCTGCCTTTGAACTTAGCCTCCTCTGCAGTGTGTGTCAGCTGACACCTCCTAGATGTGGGCCTCAGCGTCTGCACACCCAGACCTCACAGGGTGGGAGCAAAGACCCGAGCGCCCATACTGTTGTGTGTACAGTTTACAAGCTCTTTTGTACAAAGGTTACATTTTATAGTGAACGGGATAAACAAATAATGATTGCATTTATAAGGTATGGAGGCACCCAGAGTAAGGTCAGGAAGTAGGAGATGCTCCTGGAATGTTCCTTTTGGCCCCCATACCACTCCTAAAAGATGAACACAACTCTGCCACCACACGTGCACTGTTACATGATTATCAGACAACAAAGATGACACAGCTCTAATCCCAATGAAATCTTATCTAACATCTGTAATATTTCCTTTGCGTTTCAAAGTAGTGCGGTAAGACAGATCCACAAAGAACATGTTTATATTTAGCAATGAAAATGTGCTCACTCCTCTACTTGGTGGCTCTGGTCTGCAGAGAGACAATATATTCAGGCTGATAAAATAACAAATCATATTGGGTTTACTCTTATTTTTAAAGTCTCCAATTGGAGGATACATGGGTGGCTCAGTTGGTTAAGCAGCTGCCTTAGGCTCAGGTCATGATCCCAGCGTCCTGGGAACGAGTCTCACATTGGGCTCCTTGCTTGGCAGGGAGCCTGCTTCTCCCTCTGCCTATGCCTGCCACTCTATCTGCCTGTTCTCTCTCTCTCTCTGACAGATAAATAAATAAAATCTTAATAAATAAATAAATAAATAAATAAAGTCTGCAATTGGGATACTTGGTTTTTTAAAAATGCCTTTTGGCTTTATTAACACTCTCCCGAAGGAATAGCTAAATAAACAAAATTACAGAATTATTAGGCAAAAAATCAAAAGTGTCCCAACACGCCCAAGGTACCAGTCAGTGTATCACTGATACCAGGTAGATATTACCTGGTATTTAGACATATGTAGAAGCAAAACAGGATAAATCTTTTATTCTGGAAGTGGAGAGAGACAAGGAAGAGAAACATACAAAAATACTGTTTATTACTTTAACTGCTGGCTTCTTCTTGATCTTAGGAAGAAAGAGGTATTCATATTTTACTATTCCTATCTTAGCAGAGACAAACTAAATGAAATCATGAGTAAAGGTTTTAGAGTCGCATGACATACACTAATTTAAAAATATCACTAAAGTGAACCAAACAGAAAACAGATCTGCCTAGTTTGCGAGGGGGAACATACCAGGCCAGAAAAACTCCTGACACATGGAGTTTATCGTTGGGATGTGATTTGGCCGGACATAACAGTAATCAAGAGGTGCCTCGGCTTCTGGCGTCCAGTGAGGGTCGCTCCTGTGCAGGTGGGAACGAATCTGTGACAGGAGCTGCAGTTTGGGTGGCTTTGTTTCATAATCACGCCTCCGGGACCGCAGAAAAAAACAAAAGTCGAGTCAAGAAAAATATACAATGTCATTCCTAGCCAAGTGATTCACATAAACTCCTTACTTGGCCTGAAATTCTAAGTAAACTTGTGTTACTTTCTGTGGTAGATACCTTGCCAACTTGAAAGCCTGATACTTTCTGGTATGAAATTTAAAATTCGCCTCTGCACCTGATAGGAACCCTACTTGTGCTAGCGAGCCTTCATGAACAGAGGGAGGGACCAAACAGCAGCCTGACTCAAGCCAGCGCTCTGGCCCAGGCCCGAGTCCAGCGAGGGAGGGCCCAGCACTGCCCGGGCCGTGGGGGCAGTCTCACTCACCGCCTCCACAGGCCGGGCGCAGACGGCAGTGCTGGGCAAGGAGGATCACGTGACTCTGCCTCGAGTATGGGGCACAAACACACCTTCTCAAGACAGAACCGGGGCCTCGCTAGTCAGCTCAGCTTCCACAGCACTGCTAGACAACGAGACTCATCATCACCCCCAGACTAAGCCCAACTGAGACAACTCTCTCATTTTTTTCATTTAACAGACTACCAAATATATACCATTTTAAAACTGAAAAGAAACACAATGAGTATAATACTCATAAAGAAATCTAATGGAGTTAACTTACTATTCTTGCTTTTTACATTTCTTTCAAAGGACTATCCTTTCTGCCAAAAACTACAATCAAAACAAGCTAAGGATAAGACTGGACGTGGAGCACAGACTCAGTCCGTGTTGATGCCTGTTCCCAGGGGAGGGTGTGGACTCACTGCTGTGGAGGACCAGGGTGTAGAAGCCACCAACGCCATTCCTCATAACATGCTCAACATCACAGCTCTTGCCCATGTACCTGATGTATGGCTTCAGGATCCGAGAGGTGTAAGGGCTGACAATACTCTGGTCCACGGCCATATCTTCAGAGCCCACCAAACGATACAGAAACCTAGTGGTCTGGTGCCGAAACCCTTTCCTGGATGGCAAGGCAGTCTACGAGAAAGAAATGCTGGTTATGCAGAAATAAAGTCACTCAAATGATGGGTTTAATTTCACAGATTAGTACATAGGACTTTTTTATGTGTCGGAAAATAGGTCTTTCTTATTGCTTATTCAGAATGTTCGATGTGCAATACAAACCTCATAGGTACCTCTGCATAAGATCAGATACGAAAAGCCGATCCTGGTTACAATAGTTTAAACTTGAGATAATTTAATCAATTTTAAAGTTACTTAAAAATTTTCAGCCACTGGAGTGAGTGGAAAGCAGGACTGAGCTCTGGATTTACAGTTTCTGTCAGTTGCATTCTGCCCTCTTGACACCTCCAGTCCAGTTGTCAGATGGTAACCCACTCACGTGGGTCACGGTGCAGGAGTCGGCTGGTATCCGCAGAGCAGCATCAACCCTGTGTGTTGGTTTAGTAAAATAGGCCTCTGCTCCACTGAGTACACCTGACAGGAGCAGGACTGACATAGACCTTCGTCCTTACGCCAAATCACGACAGTGGGGAGGCCCACTGTGCTCCTCAGGTGGGTGTCCGAGAGGAACAGGTGGGATTCACCCTGGGAGCCCAAAGAGAGATGTCTGTTTCCCAGAGCGCTGCTCCAGGGCCCCCAGTCATGTAGGAACAGAATGTGTGCAATTAGGGTTTTACAGCAAAGAGCCCAGATGGAAGATTCAAAGGCACATTTATAAAGTGGTTTGCCAAGGGCTGGATGAAGTTTAGAAAACTGACTTGCTTTTGGAGAGTCCGTTTGCTCTTTAGCTTAGAAAATAACTTTGTTGAAAGGAGAGAAAGAATTCCTTCTCTTATAATTTGCTCTCATTACTTTCCCCAAATGGACACCAAAACTTTCAGGGGCGCCTGGGTGGCTCAGTGGATTAAAGCCTCTGCCTTCGGCTCAGGTCATGATCCCAGGGTCCTGGGATTGAGCCCTGCATCGGGCTCTGCTCAGCAGGGAGCCTGCTTCCCCCTCTCTCTCTGCCTGCCTCTATGCCTACCTGTGATCTCTGACTGTCAAATAAATAAATAAAATAAAATAAAATAAAAAAACAAAGCTTTTAAAGGATGACTCTGAAATTCTTTCAGGACTTTCAAAAAAGTTTCAGAGGGAGATTCAGAGCTATGGCATATAGTTTCCAAAGACAGCCTCAACACTTCCTCCTGCACCCATGGGGACATTTGGCTCCTCCTATCAAGCAGCAGAGTCCATTCCCTCCCCTTGAACCTGGGTGGGCCTTGGAACAGGCCTTGACCAATGACAAAGTATCAGAAGTAACATTTTGGTATCTTGAGCCCAGGCCTTAAGAGGACCGGCAGCTTCCACTCTCTCTCCCAGTCCAGCTTCCACGGTGTCCAGGCTGGACCCTGGAATGTCTAGAGGCCCCATGGAGATGGGCTCTGGAGGAAGGGAAGCCCATCCTGGTCGTTCTAATCCTGACCAAGGTCCCTACTGAAGGCAGCCACAGGGCTGACCTCAGCCTTTAGCACGTGGGGTAGAATCACCATCCAGCTGAGCCTAGCCAACCCACAGAATCAGAAGAAGGACGGAATACTGCTTTAAGCCTCTTAAGTTTTGGAGTGATTTGTAACGCACCAATAGACCACGGAGACAGCAGCC
This sequence comes from Mustela putorius furo, assembly GCF_011764305.1. Taxonomy (NCBI): domain Eukaryota; kingdom Metazoa; phylum Chordata; class Mammalia; order Carnivora; family Mustelidae; genus Mustela; species Mustela putorius. The sequence goes on along the minus strand of NW_025421329.1, from coordinate 4,803,893 downwards.
ACTGAACCACTGGCCCATGATGGACGATCTGGCTCATGTGTCGAGGTGAGTTGTGTGGAACTCCACAGGTGTCATCCAGTATCCTGACTTCTTTCCACCTAGCCCACCTGCGACATCTGCCTGGATCACTGCCACCACTTCCCACGGGTCTCCCCACTGCCACTCTCACCCCTTATCACCCGTTCTCTACATGGAGTCAGATGCTTCTTTTAAAATCAAATACATTCCCTTCCCTTGTCAAAACTCCTATGTGACTACCCTTACAATTTAAAGTCCTTGCCTTTCACTGCAGGATCTACCTGTTACCTCTGTGGCCTCATCTCCCACCTACTTCCTCCGCCATCACTAGGCTCCAGCTCCAGACACCAGACTATCTGCTGCCTTGGGGCCTGCACCTGGGGCTTCTCCCTGAACCTTCTACAAGCCAGGTCCTCCTTGTGGAGAAGATGGGATTAAGTGCTACCTCCACTGAGAAGAGGTCCTCACCCTGTCCCAAGTGGTACTGCGGCCTTCTGCTCTCCCACCCACTGCAGCACCCACCTTGCAGGAAATGATCCGTGATGGATCACCGCTCCATCAGGCGGGCACCATCTGCCCTAATTCACCGCAGCGTCTCCAGCTAGAGGAGTACTTAGCACACATGAAGTACTCAACATTTGCTGAATGACAAAATAGTGTGGGGGGGGGGCGCTGGGGAGCATCCCAAACTCAGGTAAGTTTGGGAAATATTAAGTGAGTTTCTTCAAACTTACAGTTCTAAACAAAATGGAGCACCAGGTGGGCTGCTGGGTCCCTTCCCCAAACCCATCCTGAAAGATGCCACAAGAGTGTGAAGGAAGATGGAACACAAAGGCTTTGAGAAACCTCAGGAGAAACCAAAGGAGGCCAGGTACAGGTGAGGCAGCATAGGGCAGCCTACAGCAGAGAAAGGCTTTCCACCACAGATGGGGCTGGAGGTGCTTCTTGATCAGGCCACTTCCTCTTGCAAGCTCTGCTCTGAGTAGATCTCAAGCCAGTCAACTTTGCCTGCAAGTGCTGGTTGGAGGGGTCACGGCAGGACACCCGGAGTGCTGGAGACTTCTAACTTGCCAAGAGGATAACACGCTAGGTACCAGACTTTTGCCCCTCCCAAGGGTGTATACACCAGCAAAGGCACCTGGTTAGAACAAGACAATATTCATTCACAAGGAAAAAAAGACCCAAGATATGTCGTCAACAAGGAGTGCAAAAGAAAACAAAGTAAACAAAGTACACAGAAAAAGACAGAATAATTTACTAGACAGCCAAGCGTTTTCAAAAAGCAAATAGTCATCAGAGAAAAGCAGACCAAAATGACAATGAGATACCATTTGACACCCACTAAGACAGCTATAATTAAAAAAGGTAAGTACTGGTAAGGATGTGTGGACAAGTCAGGGTCTGAACAAACGGAGAATCAGCAACTCTTCGTAGATCCCTCAGAGAACTGAAATCACAGAGCGAACTACTCCCCCACAAACTGAAAAGACCAACAGGTGGATACAGAGAAGAGTAGAGTAGAAGAGCAGAGTAGAAACCTCCAGGGACAAACCGACAAATTACTGGAGGCACAGTGTGGATGAAGGGGAGAGAAAAAAACTACGGGGGGGGGGGGCACATTTTTGTGACTTTTACCTCCAGGAGCTCTACCAGGTTCTCATGGTAAGGATCAAAGAAAAATCCCCTCAGGCTTCCAGCAGGGAAAAGGCAGCTGTTTTGAAAATACGTCAGAGTCCTTTGTTCTTCTTAACAAGGTCTGCTCTCAAGAGAAACTATTTTACCAGAACCTAACCCATTGGTTGTGTGTGGTTTTTTAAATTAATTAATTATTTATTTGTCAGAGAGAGAGAGAGAGAGAGCGCACGAGCGTGTGCACAAGCGAGGGGAGTGGCAAGTAGAGGGAGAAGCAGGCTCCCCGCTGAACAAGAAGCCCCATGTGGGGCTTGATCCCAGAACCCTGGGATCATGACCTGGGCCGAAGGCAGACACCTTCCGGACCAGGTGTCCTGACCCATTGGGTTTCACCAGAACCGAACCAACCTGTGGAAAGGGAATTAGCCATCTCCAGCTCCCTCCTGCCATTCCACGCCACCTAACTGGGGAGGCAAATCTGAGAAGCACTGTGATAGTCACAGCCCAGGAACACATGTTCACTGAGAACTAATCATAGGTCCATAGAACGCTTCTCACTCTACATCTCACTGCTATACCACTACAGGCCTATTTTCCACAGTTTTTTTAATCTATGATATCCTATTTGGCTTTCAACAAAAAATTAAAAGCATGTTAAAAAGCAAAAGACATTGTCTGAAGAGACAGAGTGAGCATCGGAACTAGACTCAGACAAGGCAGAGATGTCGGAATTATTAGACTAGGAATTTAAGACGACTATGATTAACATGTTAAGGGCTCTACTGGACAGAGTAGACAACACCCAAGAACAGAGGGGCAATTTAACCAGGGAGATGGAAATGCTAAGAAAGAATCAAGAAGAAATGCTAGGGATCAAAAACATAATAGAAATATAGAACTATCTTTGGTGGGCTCATTAGTAGACTGGATACGGTTGAAGAAAGGACCTCCGAGCTTGAGAATATGTCAAGAGGAACTTCCAAAACTGAAAACCAAAGAGGAAAAAAAGACAAAAAAAAAAACAAAAAACAACCAGAACAGAACAGAATATCCAAAGCTGTGTTACAACCACAAAAGGTGTAAAATACACATAACAGGGATACCAGAACGAGAAGAGAGAAAGGAACAGAAGAAATATTTAAAGCAGTAATGACAGAGAACTTCGCCAAATTAATGAGACACCACACCAAAACCACAAATCTGGGAGGCTCAGAGAACCAAGGCAGGATGAATGTCAAGATGAAACCGATGAAAAGCATCAAGTTGCACACAAGTCAAAGTGGTTGCCCGGAGGCTTCAGGGAAGCTCAATTTTAAAGTCCCCTTGCTTCTCTCTTGCACAACCGCTCCCGCCTTCTCAGCCTTTTGTTTCAGGAAGCCAGTACTATCCTGAAGACTAGCCGGAGAGGCTGGCGGCACAGACACAATTCCCATCGAAACCAGCTAGATCCTGTGTTTCCCTGTAAAATCCCCCAGCCCTTTCCTCAGCCTGCTGCAGCCTCCTGAACTGGGCAAAGTCATAAGGCTATTGTTCCTCTGTAGCCCAAACTCTTTGTGTGGTACTTGGCTCTGAAGCACAGAGGTTAGTGGTTTTTGACAACAAATAAGCATATAAGATGCCTGTGACTGCTGTGACTGAAGGAGATGCTCTAACAAGATAAATGAATGAGATCAAAAAACACTTTTGAAATGCACAAATAGAATTTAAAAATGGTAAGGAAGATACAATTCTGAAAGCTTCCAGGGTGCGGGAGGAAGAAAGACCACCTACAAAGAAACACGAACAAGCCAACAGTGAGACTCACAGCAGCAACACTGTATGCAAGATAATGGAGTGATAATTTCAAAATGTTGAAGGAAAAAATAAAACAATTTTATATCCAGCTATGCTATCATTTGAATGCAAGAGTGAAAGGAAAATAATCTCAGACATACAGGTATTCAAAATTAATCTCACAAAGACCAAGTTTTTTAGAACTGTTAAAAAGTAGACTAACAAAAAATTAATCTAGGGAGAAACGATGGGAAATAAGCGTAAACAATTTAGTAAGGTTTACTGTTACCTAAATAATACAAAAGAAAAAAGGTAAGAGCATGCAAAAATATTCTGTTTGGAAGAAAGACTACATGATAATATTAAAAAATTAACAGAAAAATAAACATATGTCATAAGTTAGAACTTACAAAAAGTAACTTTCTTTATAACTAAGAATCATCATCATATACACTATTTTCTCTGACCACAACATAATCTGATTGGAAATTAAATCAACTACTACAAGAGACCTTAAAAATGCCTACATATCTAAAAATAAAAAACAACAAAAAGCACTAAATAACTCGGGTTACAGAGGAAATAACGAGAAAAAATACAAACTGCTAAGTACTGATAAATACGTCATTCCAAAAGTCCTAAGTCATAGCTAGCATAGTATTACAGGGACATTTATAGCTATGGCTGTATTTAACAAGAAAGAGTATGGATTGAGCCAATGCACTGATAGCTGCTCCCCTGTGTAACTGCATTAAAATGATACTGAAATTCCAGGTTAGGATGGGGGATTAATCACACAATTTTATCCCTTCCCCAAACCCACTAAAACTATAGAATAAGACTTTAGAAAAAAAGAGAAGGATACAAAAATAGGAAGATCAGGGGAAGAAACATCTGGGAAGCAGATGGACAAATACTAACTGCTTCTAAGCCAAAATTCCAAGCTGGCTTTGGGGAAGGTGAGAAGCAGGCCAATCTGTACTGCAGCATCCTCTTAAAACCCGGGGGCAGCACCAGACTCCTCTGGAGTTGGGGAAGAAACGAGGCAGTAGAAAAAGAGGCAGGCAAAAGCTGTGGGCAGTCTGAGCCCCAAGCCCTTAGCCCCTGCTGCCAGGTGCCTGCCTCCCCGTGGACGTCTGGACGTCCCATCCCTAGAGAAGGTGTGACCAGCACTCTGGATGGTCTGCTTCCATGGCACGGAGGAGGGGTCCCACAGGTTGAAGGCTAGGGTCCCCCTTTCCCTAGGTGGTAACCAGGGTTCTAAGACTGGAAGACTGACTGGCCCAGGGGGAAAGACCCCAAGGAAGAGACGGTGGGGGGGGTCCACATCAAAGGATCCTCCTCTGTAATGGGTCTGGACACAGAGATCCAGGTTGAGCCTCGTTCTCCCTCAGAAAGGGAGAGCACTGCCACCAGGACTGCTCAGGTGTCTCTCGGTGTCCCAGCGCTGGCTGGGGACTCTGGCTTAAGTTCAAGGCCTTCTGATCATGTAACGTCTCCAATTTAATTTCGCAGGCAGCTCTCCTCCTAAAGCCACTAAGGACGCGCTCCATGACAGCACGGGGGTAAACCTACAGAAAGGTGAAGCTGAGGCACAGGACACTGAAGGCTCAGCGCTGAGGAAGGGCCAGTGCGTCTCCAGGAAGGGAGGTCCCGGGACCACTAATGAGTGACAAGGGTCACTCGAGGGCAGGCACACTGAGGCCATCGTCTTAAGTCACCACTACAGTGCATCATCTTTTATTTAGTTTTGTCTTTTTATTTTTTTCATCGTAAGTGCCCCCCTTAATCCCCAATCCCTACTTCCCCCTTCCCCCGGAGCAACCAGCAGTTGTTCTCTATAATTAAGAGTCTGTTTCTAGATTAATCTTTTTTCCCCTTCATTTGATCTTAATTCCACGAATGAGTGAAACCGTACGCTATTTGTCTTTCTCTGACTCATTGTGCTTAGCATTGTGCTCTCTAGCTCCATCCACATCGTTGCAAATGGCAAGATGTCATTCTTTTTTTTTTTTAACAGCTGAGTAATATTCCTGTGTGTGTGTGCACGCGCGCGCGCGTATTTATAAACTTATATGTGTGTGTGTGTGTATATATATATATATATATATATATAAAACCCATGTTCTTTACCCACTCATCTATCAGTGGACACCTGGGTTGGTTCTATAGCTTGGCTATTGTAAGTAATGTTGCAATAAACAAAGGGGTGCATGTATCCCTCTGAGCTTATGTATTTGTATTTTTTGGATAAATACCCAGCAGTGCGATTACAGGATCATAGGGTACACTGGACCATCTACTAAACTCAGTGAGCTGTAGACCAGAATCTCATCAGTGCTCAGCTGGGTTTCACCACATACTCTCAGACTCCTCCACTCCTTCCCTGCCCACTCCCTGGATCAGAAGACTCTGACCTCCTACAAGCTGGAGGGAAGCACATCAGTCTGGAGGCAGGAAACAGGGCCTCCGTGCCCCTGCCCAGACGTCTAGGACTGCCTAATGACCCTGAACACTGACTTCTTAAGAAAGGGGTCACAAGTGCTGGAGCCAGAACATGACCATGTGAATTTCCTGGGGCTGCCATAGCTATGGCCCACAAACCTGGTGGCTTAAATAACAAACTTACTCTTCCACAGTTCTAGAGAACAGAAGTCAGAAAGCATGGGGTCACCAGGGCCATGTGCTCTCTGACTATTCCAAGGAAGAATCCACTCCATGCTTTCTCTTACCTCCTGGTAATGCCAGCAATCCTCAGTGTCCCTTAGCTTATAGGAACATTGCTCTGCCCTGACCATCACATGGGCCTTCTGATCATGTAAAGTCTCCAATTTTATTTCGCAGGCAGCTCTCCTCCTGAAGCCACTAAGAACATGCTCCATGAGAGCACAGGGCTAAACTGCAGGTCTCCCTGAATCTGTCTCTGTGTCTCTTCCCTCCTTCTCATAAGGACACCAGTCATATTGGATTAAGTGCCCACCCTGCTCCAGTGCGACCTCGACCTCGTCTTAACTAATAACATCTGCAAATGCCCTATTTCCAAACAAGGTCACACTCACCAGTACCAGGAGCAAAAATGTCAATATATCCTTGTGGGGGAGGAAGGGGGGGGTGGGGGGTAGGGGAGCACAATTGCCTTTACAGCACTGACCCAGAGAGACTGCTCAGCTTACCCTTCCTGGAAGCCTCCCTCTAAGAATGGCAAAGTCCTTACAAAGCTAGATGGGTGCCTCCTACTTAGCCTTTTTTTAAAAACTAAAGGTGACATAAAAAAAAAACTCAAGAGTAGAGCCCTTGGTGGTGGGGGGTGGGGAGAGTAGGCAGTACACAGAACCTCCAATGTGCTTGTAATGTTCTGTTTCTTAACCCAAGGGATACATGCAAAAGCACTTATTTTAGTAGTCTATAAACTATACTGATGTGTTTTATATATTCTTTAGTTATAGGATATATTTCACAACTTAAAAAATTAAGTATAGAGATTAAAAAGACAAACCCACAAGAACAAAGACATGATGAGTAGATGACTACAACAAAATCATCTGATAAGTGGCAAATGGCTAAGAACAGAGAGCAGAGCCTAAGGCAGCAATGCAGACAGACCAGGAGAGGCACGATTTACATGCAGAGCCTCAGGGAAGTTGATGGGTCCTGTTAACATTGAGAGTGACAAGAGGACTATGGACTGAGGGTCTCTTTACTTAAAAGGCTAAAGCCTCCAATTATACCCCCACTGCCCACATCCAGAAACGATTTTTCCCTCCATGGGTAGAAGGCTAGACTGTCTGGAAAGGCTTGGGCAGACATGGGAGCTGGCGGTATGGTCAACAGTGGGACTGAAAATGGGAAGCCTCAGGGAAGCAGGCTCCGGGTGCTCCCTATTCACCCTTAGGTACAGGCAGGCAAGTTACTACCTCCCAGGAAAGAAAGAAAATAGGAAAAAAGAAAGGCAAGAGATCCATCTAGGGTAGGGGTTGTTGGCAAACTATACCCCACAGGCCAAATCTGGCCTGTTGCAGTAAATAACGTTGTCACTGGGACACAGCCACACCCAAGCATTTTATCTTGGTCTCAGAAACAGCACAGTAGAGTAGCTGCAACTCAGACTGTGTGGTCTGCGAAGCCAGAACCATCTACTGTCTGCCCCTTAACAGAAAGCCTGCCAACCCCTGGTCTAAAAGGTCCAAGATCCAAATAATAGGTGTGTTCTAAAGAGACAGAAGAGAGAAAATAGAAGACAGGAAATGAAGAAGATGTTCCAGAATTCCAGGAGAGTTTCAAACTGCAAAGGCCCACACACCACATGGCCAACACAATGGGAGAAAAGGCCCCACACATGGTACATCACAGAATAAGATCAGAACACTGGCACCATCAGCCCACTAGTTTCCAAAGAAGACAGAAAAATGTGCAAATTATCCAAACAGGCAATCACCGACAGAGAAACAACTAGGAAACGTGAAAAATGTTTAAACTCACCTGTAAACGAAGACATGTAAATAAAAAATAAGATTTCACTTCACAGCCATCAGATTAGCAAAAGTAGTTAAAGGCTGCTTAGGAGCAAGAGCTAGCAAAGATTCAGGAAAATAAGACCTCTCATTCGTGCTGTGGAAGGGTGTATTCTTGAAGTTCTCATTCCCAGGAATGCACACACACCTGGACTCCTCTGGACGTTCTTGAGCAGCACTGATACGCATTGATCTATGCCTGCATGTATCTCCTACCTACAGAGATGTTTACGTGTCCTCGGAGCCTGCTCAGCACATGGTCTGGCACATTCTATGTCCTCCACAAAAGTGTCACTCAGGGCAATGACACAAACCATGTGCAAACTCGGTCCCCGCCAGGGACTAGGAGAGACAAAATGTCAAGGCTGTCTTGAATGCCCCAAAGGAAACAAACCAACCTAGATGTATTAATGGGTATTCATAATGAATAGTTTCAAAACATAAAGCCCAGCCATTTTTGTATCTTTCTCCCTTGCTGTTTCCTGTCTCCTCCCAGATCACTTGGGAGTTTAAGTCCCAGCACAGCTGTGCCCACTCGTGGTGCTGCCTGCCCCACCTCCATGGCCGCCCCGAGAGGCTCACCTGGTATCGGTCAAGGATTCGAAAGTCTGGACAGGTTGTTCTGTATGTGGCTTGTCCAGCTGGAAGCCTCGAAACTCCTCCTTCTTTGGCTCCATAAATGCCGTCAACTAACAGAAGAGCAGCATTAACAACTTGATCCAAGTCAAAAAGTGGTAATCCTCGATCTCTTCTCGCTTGCCTGACGATCAGCTTCCGCTTCAGTCTGCGAGCTTCCGGTGTCATGGCTACAGCACTGGGACAAGCTTCTAGCCGCTTCAGGAGCAGCTTCTCCTCATAGATGCTCACAGGGGTGTACTTGGGCCCTTTAGGTTTCCTGTCCTTCTCCAATTGAGGTTTCCTCTTCTCTCGAGTCCTGGTTTGCAAAGACGTGTTGGAATCTGTGTCTTCACTGTCAATGTCCATCCTGTCGGGCTTCTCCTCCTCACTCTCTACCTCCTGCTTTATCTGTTCTGGCGCTCGGACCTTCTTTCTGCCCCCGACTACAGCCCCGGATGCTGCTGCCCCAGCGGGAGGTGGAACGTACTCCATCCCTGGGTCTATGACCCCATCGCCTTCCATCTCATCATCATCTGTGCAGAGTGCAAGACAGTGTGATCAAGACTGAGGAAAGAAGAAGTGCAGGGCACACGGCCCACCAGGTGAACACGCATGCATTATATCAGGGCCCACACATAAAACCAAAGATGCAAGAAAGGCAAGTCTTACCATGAAACAAGGCTTGTGGTGGCATCACATCTGGAATCAGATCTGCTTCTGAAAGCAAGCTGGGTGTGGCCGAGTGAGAGGCAGGGGTCCCAGGGGCAGAGAAATCCAGAGATGGAGAAGGAGATGGACTGGTCAAAGGGGTGCGGTCAGAGGAGCTCAAGGATGAGAAGTCAATCACTTCTCCTTTTTCTAGAATCACATCTGGCCTGCGGCCACGGCTTATGAACTTCACCGGAGTTGAAGAAGTACTCCTGTCAAGAAAGCTGGCCGCTTCCTTCTGGGCTCTCCTAATGTCCTTTGCTTCCTGAGTACGGGACCTTTTCTCTTTTAATTCCATGGCAGATTCCACGGGATTCCGACTTGCCCGTTTTCGAAGGCCCTCAACAGTAATGATGGGATCTAAAGTTGGTTTTGAGGCTGCCGGGAAAGAATAAATACCTAAATTTTCCAGAACAAATATCTCAACTTTAATTTGTTTTACTAATTTGTTATTGTGAACTTAACTACCATGTTCAAAATAGAGAAATGTTCAATGAATGACCTAAACTAAGACTTAGAGCTTTCTTAAGAAAAAAGGGATTATAATGCAAATTTAATTAATTAAAAGTTATCTTTTCCTTATTGAAACTGATAAACATTAAGTTTGGTAATGCTCTGCAAGAATGTGGGGAATGGGTATTTTCATGCCCTTCTAGTAAGGCATATATTTTATTACAACTTTTTGGAGGGTAATTTGACAACACCAGTTAAAATTCTGAATAAATAATGCTCTTCGATATAGCAACCTGTTTCCAGGAATCTATCACAAATAATTTACAGACAAATCTGTACAACTGTAGCATTGTTTAAAATAACAACAACAAAGAGGTAGAAGTAACCAGAACATCCATCAACAGGGGAATGGCCTCTTATACATCACCATATTAAGGCTGCTCAATGGGATACAATGAAAAAAAAAGAAAAGAAAAGGAAAAGAAGGTAGATCTACATGTACTGCTATGGAAAAATGTCCAAGGTATCCTCGTAAGGGGAAGAAGGAACAGAGAATGGGTATTACAGGAAGAGTTTATTTTTCAATAAAAATGCTTAAATATGCAGAAATAACTTCTAAAAGTATTCACAAGAGATAGCAGTAGTTACTCTGGGGAGTGAAAAAGGTGTAGGTGTCGGGGAGAGGGACACTACCACGCTTTCTACTTTTCAATACTATTTTTTTTCTCAATTATATTTTTAAAAATTTAAAACTCACTAAAACTTTTTAGATATACAAAAACCAGATCAATGTTGGCTGTAAGGGGTTCATTTTTTTTTTTTTAAGTGGGAGAATGATCTCATAGTTAGACTACAAAAGAGTCCTTATCTCCTAAAGATAACATACTGAGATTTTTTAAAAAGATTTTATTTATGAGAGAGAGAGAGAGAGATCACGATTAGAAGCAGGGGCAGAGGGAGAAGCAGCGTCCCCAATGAGCAGGGAGTCTGCTTCGGGACTCCATCCCAGGACCCTGGATCCTGACCTGAGCCAAGGCAGACACTTAATCAACTGAGCCACCCAGGCGCCCAACATACTGACATGTTTAGAATTAAATGATACCTGGGATTTCCTTGTAAATAATCCAAGGGGTGGGATGGGTGGAGGGTTGGGGGGAAGTACCAAGGGCTCTAAATAAAATGAGACTGCTAGCAATTAACTGCTCAAGCGAGGTTAAAGGTACACAGGGGTTCATTACATTACTCTACTCACCTTGGTAGATGTTTAAAAATTTCTATATTAAAAAGGTCTAAAACAAAATGAGATTGGAACTAGAGAACTTTTTGGATACCAAAGGAAATTTACAGAACTCATAACTTGAGTGCTCACCTTGGAAGCACAAATACAACTGGTCACTAGCTTAAATGATAAAATATTTTTAATATGGTATTTATTTCTAGCAGACACAAAATGTGTCATAATGAAATTGCGAGAGTCACTCCAGAGAGGCCGACGGGCTCTGCCTGGTACAAGCAGGATGTCTCGTAAGCTCACACTTGGCTTCAGCCGGGGCAACATCCTGCACTGACTGCTCTCTCAGGAGTACCTTTCACTTTTAGGGTCGAGGCAGACAGCTTCTCTCCTTCAGGCTTCATTGTTGGGGGCTTGTTGTGAACAAGCTTCCACCATCCTGGTTCTCCGAACTCTTGAGCACCGGAACGGAAGAACATCGGGCTTCCCACGCTGAGGCAACCCGCTACTGTGCTCCACCAAGTCGAAGTCTTTTTCCTGGAAAAGTCCAAGGATTTAAAAATTACTGGCTTTTCAGTGCTCTCATTATGTAGAAAATACACTCTGTATACTCTAGGACTCAAAGCCTGTGATACCCTAGGGAACCTCCAATCTTTGAACGAAAAGAGCCTAACAGTCAAGCGAGAAGCTCTGGGGGCACCTGGGTGGCTCAGTCAGTTGCCTCTGGTTTCAGCTCAGGTCATGATCTTAGGGTCATGAGACTGTGCCCCACATGTGCTCTGTGCTCACCAGGGAATATACTTGAGATTCTCTCTCTCCCTCTTTCTTTGCCTCTCTCCCCACTCATGTGTACTCTCCCTCTCTCAAAATAAATATATATTTAAAAAAAATAAAAAAAAGGAGAGGCTCTGAAGCCTGCCTGGCTTCAAGTCCTGGTTCTACCACCTTCTGGCTGCCTCAGTTTCTCCTTCTTTAAAATCAGAGTAACAGAAGTTAGCTCAGAAGGTTGCTGTGGGGATTAAATGAAATAATTCAAACAAAGCTCAAAATAAAACACTTATCCCAATTATCATGATTATGGAGTTCCACAGGCTAATTGAAATGAAAGTTGTCTTTATATGTGAATTAAATACAGCTTTCAAGAAAGCAAGCAAGAGAGGGGAGCCTGGGTGGTTCAGTGGGTTAAGTCTCTGCCTTTGGCTCAGGTCGTGATCTCAGGGTCCTGGGGTCAAGACCCACATCGGGCTCTCTGCTCAGTTGGGAGCGTGCTTGTGATCTCTCTGTCAAATATAAATAAAAATCTTTAAAAAAAAAAAAAAAAGAAAAAAAAAAGCAAGCAAGCAAGAGAATCATTAGCCCTAGTGAACAGTTCACTTTACCCCAGGAGTCAGATGCAACGCTCAGGCAGCTCGTTTGCCTATACATAATAGAGTGGAATAAAACTATACATTATGTTCCACAAATACAGTTGAACACTGGGGGAAATAACCAGTTTTGGGGAAAAAAAAAGAAAATATGCAACAAAAACTTGAAATGATACGTAAAACGTCAACTATTCAGATTCCTGTTGAAAATGTTTTTAAAGGCAACTGTTGTATTTCCACCTTGAAATCACAATTACCTGAAATCCTGAAACACGGTCTCTCATTAGAAGACCAGCCTTAACAGGTGGAAAATATTCTTAGGAGGCAAAAAGAAAAAAAGGATTCTTAGGGACAAAGATGTGCTAGAAAAGAAAGAAAAACTACAAACATATGCTTTAATAGGCACGAGCACTCTGAGATGGGGACAATGATACCTTACCTTCCGCCCCAGTGTTTTGTTCCCAGAGCACCTCTCCTACATTCATACCTTTTCCCAATCTTTCCAAGCCCCACTGTTGCCCAAAGGATAGTGTGGGCGTTGGGGGGGGGGCTGTCTCACACAGTAGGCATGCTAGTCTAGCTGATGGTGCCTCTTTCCCCAAGTCCCTGAGGCACAGCTTACTTTCCTTCCAGCTTTATTCTTTCTGTTGCTCTGACCCAGTAACTCCTACTCTCCTACCCTCAAGATTTGCTTACTCTTATTTCTGCTTGCTCAAACCTGCTTCTGAATCCCTGAAGGGAATTTTACATTTCAGCTACTGAACTTTTCAGCTCCAGAATTTCTTCTTGGTTTCTTTTCAGTTTTTTTTTTTTAGTTTTTTTTTAAAGTTTTTATTTATTTGACAGAGAGAGAGATCACAAGTAGGCAGAGAGGCAGGCAGAGAGAAGCGGGCGGGGGGTGGGGGGGGGGGAGAAGCAGGCTCCCTGCTGAGCAGAAAGCCTGATGTGGGGCTTGATCCCAGAACACTGAGATCATGACCTGAGCTGAAGGCCGAGGCCCAACCCACTGAGCCACCCAGGTGCCCCTCTTTTCAGGTTTTTAATCTCTCTGTTGATATTTCTGTTTTGTTTAGACATCATTTGCTTGACTTTCTCCACATCACTTCTTGGGGCATCTTCACCACAGTTGTTTAGGTCTTTGTCTGAGGATGCCTGGGTGGCTCAGCTGGCTGAGCGTCTGCCTTTGGCTCGGGTCATGACTCCGGGGGTCCTGGGATCGAGCCCCGCATCAGGCTCCTTGTTCAGCGGGCAGCCTGCTTCTCCCTCTCTCTCTACCTGCCCCTCCCCCTGCTTGTGCTCTGTCAAATATATCAATAAAATCTTTTTTAAAAAAAAGTTTTTTTCTGGTAGATCCACTGATAAGTCATTTTCAGGGACAGTTTCTGTTGGTTTGTTTTTTATCCTTTGAATGGGCCATACTTTCCTGTTTCTTTGTATTCTTTATACATTTTTGTTGAAAATTAGATATTTGAATTTAAAAATATAGTAACTCTGGAAATCAGACCATTTTCCTTCCCTGCAGTTTAAGCGTTTTTGTTTTCCTGATTGTTGTAAGGTATTTCTGTATCAAAGATCCGCCTGAGGTATAAATTTTAAGTTCTTCTTGGGTCATTCCCCTGGACATGCCCAATGACTTTCTGATTTCCTCTGTGTATGTGGTTACTTTTGACTGTCTTACTCTTCCATGTCTGGCTCCGAAAGGGGGGCAAAGAGAAAAATGAAGGTGGGGAGGAAAGTGCCAGCGTTTTAAGTCCCCTTGAAGTCACTGCAGCCAGAGGGAAAAGGGCTGACAACCATTCAGGGGAGGTGCAACCCACCTCTTCATATTCATTTCTGTGATCAGAAGCAGCAATCAGTGATCCAAGCAGATTCCTGGTATTTGGAGGACAAGGTCCTTTTTGTCTACCCTGACTCCCACAAGCTGTGTATGAGCTGCTTTGGGAACAAGTGCATTGCTTGCCGCCACAGGGCTGAACGGTGTGGAATGGGGAAAAGTAACTGTGCTAAGAGCCGAAATCCACCACAATCCATGTAATTTACCTTCCAAGCCTCCCCCTGGAAGTTTCAAGACTTCAGTATAGATCGAAGATCCAAAAATAATTACATCAGACAGATTCTGCCATTTCAACTGTTTCAGGGAAAGACTTCTGGTGCTTCCTACCCTGCTATCTTCCTGGAATCCTTGCCATATCATTTAAAAATTTTTAAATAATATGAATGTGTTTTATCATATTTCATCAAATGTAAGATTCATTGACTTTAAGATATACCACTTTATGCACAACAAAACAAGAAATCTAGCTATCAGTTATGACACACTATCCCTTGTAAGATTGTATCCAGCTTGTATCCAGCTATCAGAGATGTGAATATAAGAATGTGTGCATTGTAAAAACCAACTAAATATGGTAATAGAGGAAAGTATTCAAAGTATTCTTCACTAATCAAAGATCTCCTATATACTGAACACCTGAAATTAATAAAACACTGTTATGTTGAACTACACTGGAATAAGAAAAAAAAAGTTGGGGACGGATGCCTGGGTAGCTCAGTCATTAAGCATCTGCCTTTGGCTCAGGTCATGATCCCAGGGTCCTGGGATCAAGCTCCGCATCAGGTTCCCTGCTCAGTGGGGAGTCTGCTTCTTCCTCTCCCACCTACCCTACTTGCGTTCTCTCTCTCGCTGTCTCTCTCTCTCTGTCAAATAAATAAATCTAAAAACAAAAGTTACATCTCCTAGAAAAATTCAAGGCTGGGATTATAAAAGCAGATTAAATGATCACACATACAAATGCAATTAAACTGCAGTAATTAATTAAAGCTTTTGTACACATTTAAACTTGTTTCCACAACATGTACATAAAGTCTTTTGAATAAACCTTTACATATTTCAACTTCAGTAAAACATTAAAGGCATATAAAAGCAAACATCCGAAAGAAAATGTATTCATAAAAGCAAACATCTGAAAGAAAATGTATTCAAATCTTGTACTTCATTACACAGTATACTATACTGTATGGTAAGTGAGAAATACTTATCATTAAGAATTTAAAGAATGTTGGGGCGCTTGGGTGGCTCAGTGAGTCAAGCCTCTACCTTTGGCTCAGGTCATGATCCCAGGGTCCTGGTGTGGAGCCCCGTGTCGGGCTCTCTGCTTGGCAGGGATCCTGCTCCCCCCCCCACACACACCTTCTGCCTGCCTCTCTGCCTACCTGTGATCTCTGTCTGTTAAATAAATAAATAAAATCTTAAAAAAAAAAAAAAGAATTTAAAGAATGTTCTATGGATAGCAGAATGAAAATCTTCAGTAGCTATGAAAAAGCTCTAACTGTGCATGTCCTCTGCAGGCGGCTTCCCTGGGGCATAGTGATTCTGCCTAGGTTCACAGAGATGTGTGAGTATATATGCGTTGACTGACTCTGGCAAGGGGTTTCAGGTGGCTTTTCCAATAACTGATGCTGACAGCAGAGTCCCCAGAGCAAAGGACAGCACTGAGGCAGGAAACTGAGTGACAAGGAATCACAGAGGGATTTTTTTGAGAGAGGAAGTGTGCACACGTGAGCTCGCAGGCCCAAGCAGGCAGGGGACCGGCAGAGATAGAATCCACTCCCAGGCTGGGGCAGGCACGGCTCAGTCTCACGACCCTGAGATCACAACTTGAGCCAAACACAAGAATCAGAAGCTTCACCAAGTGAGCCATCCAGGCGCCCCACAGAGTAATTTTTAATGTTCCTTCAATCCTTCTGATGAGATCAAGGAGAAGGGTTGTTGCTTTAAATTCTCCCTAACAACCGCTGGTACCCTTTTTAATCAAGACAGAGGGTCTCGATTGCCTTTACAGGCCTTGGGATCCAGCTACAATTTAATAGCACTGTTTTATTTTTAGCACACCTATTTTTATAGTGTCATTCTATGTTTGGCAAATGATATGGGTCTTCTACTTACGATGGTGGTTTGAAGTTTCTTTTTAGAATGAATGTCTTTATTAAAAAAAAAAAAGTGTCTGAATTTAAATAAGTAAATGGTAATTCAAGTGATACACTAACACAGCCAAAACCCACTAGTTTAATGGCTAAACTGCACAGAAACTGGAGAGTAATTAATGCCTTTCAGTAAAGTATTAAAAAGGAAGAAAGCCTTGGCTGATTCCTCTCAGAACATGCTCTGCAAATGAACAAATGAAACAACTGAAGAACTTATGTTAAAATGTGGTAAAATCCTTAAAAACAGGCAATTTAAATCCAATTTCTTCAAGAAGACAATCTACCAAGCAGAATGGCACTTAGATAAGGAAAACATTCCAAGATCTAATTTTATCAGTTTTCTCCCTTTCTTGCGCCTTATAAATGGGGTGTATTAAGTTCCATAAATAGTGCTAAATCATTAAACTAAGACAACAGATTTCCTTTCTTAAAGAAAAGAACCAGTTATACTGTCAATTCTTTTCTTAGAAGCACTAAATAACTCAAGAACAAAAATAACTCCTTTTGTAAAACCGAACTGAATCTCTTCTATTTTCTCTGCACAGCGAGCATTCAGAAAGCCGCCACTCCTCTCGCCTGTCCGCCCTGAGCTCCCAGTGATGCTGGCAGAGCTGTGACCTCTCTGCGCCGGACGAAACAGAGGCCACAGTGCCTTCAGAGTGAAGGCAGGTACAGACTCCCTGTTCTGATTGTGATCAGAGCCTGTGGCACATCTACTCTGACCCAATTAGGCAAGATTTATGAACCTCACACGGGATGTCAGAGGGCAACTAACAATCAGCATCTCACACGATTTGCCAGTGCAGCTGCAAACTCATTAATCCCTAATAGCAATAAAAATCTTGTTGATCTCAGTATCTGTGCACTGGATTACTGAAGCAGCCACCAAGGAGGCGTGCTCAGCCGGAAAGTCAGTGCACTATCACAGAGAAGAATGAATGAGCAAGCCTTATGTGTATTAATGCGCCTAGACTTTGCTAAGCGCTGCAACACCAAAACGTTATCAACAGGTTCTATCTGCTAGTTAATAAAAACAAATACGGCACTGCTAGGAGTCCATTCATGAAGAGCAATTTAAAGAGGTACAGTCCATCACTGTCATTTTCTTCCTCTGACCTTCCGTAAGATACTGATTTCAAAAGGACATGATGACCCTATATCCCCACATTAGAGTTACTCATCCAACTATGAAACAGCCTCATGCAACCCAATGTTCTATGTTTTAACTTTCTAAGAATCTCTTCAAATCTCTTCATGCTCAGTAGAAACTAAAAGTTTCCTCTAAAGTAGGAGGAGAAAAGTCTGGAAACCTATACCTGTTTTTAAAGATATTATTCATGAGAGAGAGAGAGAGAGACAGAGAGAGCACAAGTGGAAGGAAGAGGCAGAGACAGAAGGAGAAGCAGACTCCCCACTGTGCAAGGAGCCTGCCATGGGGCTCAGTCCTAAAACCCTGGGATCATGACCTGAGCCAAAGACAGACGCTTCACTGACTGAGCCACCCAGGCACTCCTAGAAACCTATACTTCTAATAGTATATGCTTCCACTTTGGTTTTTGGTAAAAAAATTTTTTAACTTAAAAAAGTAACAACATCTTCTGGAATTAAAACATTCTTTGTAACTGCCACAAGTACGAATTCCTAAAGGGCTTCGTTAGGCTGTCTCAAACCTTGTGTACCTTGCACTTTTCTTCTTCATTCAAGTGTAAGTTTTTTAAAAATCATATTACCTATTCCCTAGTAAAAAGGTCCAATGTTTCTCAATAAAGGCGCAGATATCTTCTTTCCATCGGAAATAACCTTGCCGTCCACTTCCTTCTAGAGACAAGTTGTACATTGCCAGCATGACAACCTGGAACACAAATCCAACAAGGGCTGGGAGAAAAGCATCATTAGGGATGCTAATCTTCCAAGGGAAATGGTCATTGTTTTATACCTGTGTAGGAATGGGTGGGGAACAGAGGGTGCAAAAGAAAGGATAATACCTTGGAATAGTCTCAGTAGAGAATTTTATTTCCTGTTTTGCTTCCAACACTAGTGCTTCCAGCACTAACCCACTACAGTATGTGCAGTTGTTCCTGACACACTGCATATGCAGGGCTGAGGTGTGGCTGAACTGGTCAGGATAAGAAACAGCCATCCTAAGCAACTAAGCAACCTGTCGTTGCTACTCCCCTCCGCAACCCTGTTCCCTGCATCTCTCCATCCTACACGAAATGCTAAGCAACTAAGCAATCTGGCTGTGGTTACTACTCCCCGCCCCACCCCATCCCTGCATCTCTCCATCTTACACAATGAGGCACTAGATAGGTGATAACCTCTGGCCGTGAGCCCTCCAGGTACCTACTACAGCCCCCATTTTCTCACTGCTGGGGCTGACCTTTATTAAATATTTTGAAAGTTACCCCTGCCTATATATTTTTCTAAGCTCTTTACAGAGCAGAAACAGAAGACTCTCAGAATTTCAAAGCTGAAAATAATGTTAGTCACCATCTACTCAGTGTTTAGCCATTTTCATACATAGAAATCTTTCTTCGGATGACATTAGCATTAGACAGAGAGGCCCGAGCCAAGAGGTCTGGCTGCTCAGCCCGCTCTGAGGCTCCAAGACACCCCCAGAGCTCCATGTGAAAACTCCTCATCTGGTCCAGCCTTGCTTGTTTACAGGTAATGAATTCATGGTCCCAAATTGGGAAGTGTTTTCCAGAAATATAAGTAACACATGTTCACTGTAAAAGATTTCAATAATAGAAGAGCAAAGAGGGAGTAAAAAGCACTCTGAATTAAATCTACCATCAAGAAACAATCACTTCTGAGACATTCAATCACCATGCCTTTAGGCATTTCTTCTTACATTTACACGCAATTTTGAATTATGTAATTTCATATAAATCGATAAAATGATACCAGCTATTCAAAACTATGTTTTCGGGGCACCTGGGTGGCTCAGAGGGTTAAGCCTCTGCCTTCAGCTCAGGTCATGATCTCAGGGTCCCGGGCTTGCATCCCACACGGGCTCTCTGCTCAGCAGGGAGCCTGCTTCCGCCTCTCTCTCTACCTGCCTCTCTGCCTGCTTATGATCTCTGTCAAATAAATAAATGAAATCTTATAAATAAATAAATAAAACAAAACTAGGTTTTCAACCTAATAGAAACAATGATTGATTTGGGGCCACTGAAACTGAAAAGGGGACAGAGAATCCATGAAAAGACACTAATTTGATTCTTCTTTCCAGAAAGCGCACCCTGAAAGTGTAAGGGGGCTACTGAACTACAATTCAGGCTCCCTACCACCTGTGCACACAGCTTGAGACCCCCAATGGTCCAGAGGATAATCTGACTTCAAGGGCCTGGTAATGCTGAACACTTCTAATAATGCTTACGTTTCCCATTAATTGAGCTCCCCCCTCCTTAGACTCCTGCAACTTACAGACAGCCCACCAAACAATTAACCTCATCTACAGAGTTTTCACGTTCTTCCACACATTTTTGAAACAGGTCCCCATCAGCCAACAAACATCTTTAAAACAGTTACTGTCCACTGGGATTTACTATTTAATGGATATGGAATTTCAGCATGGCAAGATAAAAATGTTCTGGAGATGGACAGTGGTGATGGTTGCAAAACAATGTGAATGTACCTAAGGCCGCTGAATGATATGCTAAAAAAACAGATAAAATGGTAAACTTTCATGTTATATATATTTTACCACAATTTTAAGAACTTATTGTTCAAGAAATACTTTAATGAGAGACTGAAATGAGCTGCTTCTGCCTACTCCCAAAGCGCTCAGACACATTGATTCACTGTTAATCTCAGCTGTAGAGACATTGTCTGCTACTCTATTTCTGGTATTTGGGGGGGGGGGCATACGTGTGAAATATTTCATGACTTTAGAAAGTTAAAATTCATATATTTACTGGAAAATAACTTTTTCTATAACCACTTAGTATTTATCGCACAAACTTCAAACTCAATATATGAAGGAGATGGTTTTCCTCCTCTCCTGGAATCTGAAATCCTAAGTAAAGGAATCCCAGGTCAGTGTTCGGCTCTCCCACTACCAGCCCAAGCCCATCAGTGACAGTGTGTCCCCAGGGCAGAGATCCAGGCTGGCAGAGCCACAGCAGGCACTTCGCCAGCATGTGCTGGGAAACACCCAGAAAAATAAGGAGAATAGGTCATGGTACATTCTCTACCTGCCACAGAAGAGTAAATGTCCAGGATGAGAATGTAACAAGTCCCCTACCCTTCCCAAACACATGATTGAGCTTCTCCTGCATTTCCAACTGTGGTTCACAAATCACCGAGGAGAGGACACAAGAAAGGGCTTGGAAAAAAGGTCAGGAGACCAGACTCCTTCACTAATGGCATTTTGCGATTAAACAAGCATTTCTACTTATTACTTGGATGAATCAACAAAGTTAAGATGTAAAAAGATAGTAAAGCTACATTCCAATATACTGGTTGGTGATATCGATCAATAGAATCTATCCAAAACCATCTGATTCCCTTTCAGCTCTTTCTTAAGAGTCTGGGTTTTTTATGTACGACTGGAAATACTGGTCAGTAGTTTACCAAGACCAGATCTACCAAGTGTCTGACCTACCACTTCATCATACCAGGGTATTATCTCCTATCAGTCTGTCTTCTGGCAGTGCAAACATGATTTTCAAGTGATGTTAGTATAATTAAATGTGCAAACTGAACCAATATTCTATCTTCTAAGCAATATACCCAAAAGCCGGTTGTTCTTTTCAAAAGAACCTCGACAGGGGCACCTGTGTAGCTCAATGGGTTAAGCCTCTGCCTTGGGCTCATGTCATAATCTCAGGGTCCTGGGATGGAGCCCCACATCAGGTTCTCTGCTGAGCAGGGAATCCACTTCCCCCTCTCTCTCTGCCTGCCTCTCTGCCTACTTGTGATCTCTCTCTGTCAAATAAATAAGTAAAAAAATAACCTCCATAAAACACTCGTATTCTTGCAAATAAACTATACATATTTACTATTCTTGCTCTTTACGGCTTTTTGAGAAGCTACTTGCAGATCAAATGCAAATCTGCCATGGGTATATGCATCAGAGTAATCTACTAATATTAATCTGACCTTGTCTAGACATAACATCCCATGCACATGCTGAGAAAAACATAATTATAATATTTATGAGGCTATGGCCTCAGTACAAACTTCCCTTCGTTTTCCACTTGCATATTTTCAGCCAAGTCAAAAAAGGCTCCGTAAGTTCACCACTGACAGATTTCATTAGCACATCTCCTAGGGAAGCACTGACGATTAAAATAACTGTCGAAGCTGCTAAAGCAGCTGCAGTTTATAAGGAATACCTAGTGGCTAAGACCATTTCCTCTACACTCTTTCTCATTACCCTGTGTATTTCCTTCCTAACAAAAAAAATGCTATGGGTAATTAACTCATTTATTTGTCTGCTTACTGTCTAAAGTGAATACCTAGAATGCTAGCTACCCAGCTGTCTCATTCAGCACCACAGTCTCCAGGCCTGCAACAGCACCGGGTTTGTCTGAGCCACTCAGTAAGTATACTCCATTCATTTTTAGACCTTACTGTTAACACTGGCACCCTGTTCTAGACATATTAATAACAAAACCAAAAAAATTAATGCACGCTGGAGATCAGGAAAAAGCTACTATTCAGGCTACTGTTGGCTTGGATTACAGTGCTGGTACTAAAGATGGTTAAAAGGTGGTCCTAGGTATTCACTGAATAAAAAATATTCAAGTATGTCTGTGTTCAAATATAGAAAAACTGCATTTATGTTGGTTTATGTAATGAGCCACATTATATCTCCCAACGATTTGTGGCAGAATCTTCACATTCTTAAAAATGTAAATATGGCCATCTTTACATTTTTTTTAAATGGTTTTATTGTTCTAAACATGGCTACCAGAAAAATGTGAACCTCACTTTCAATTCCATTAAAATTAGAGTTTGGTAGTACATATAAATGAAATTCTGCGTGTATCAGAGGTTTTCAAGAATCTCAAACTTAATTCACTAAGTTAGCGTTGAGTACTTTTACAAAGAACTCCTTTCTCCATATATTTGGAATATGATTTTCATTGTGAAATAAAAAGTGACCCTCAAAATAGCTCAAAACTCCATGTCTCGAAGTAAGATCCTCATTCTCTGAATATTCATTCCAACAAATTCTTTGGGGGATCATCCTCCTGAATTCAAGGAGGACAGCTTTTACTCACTTGCTGCCACGTAAGCTTCAGCCTTTCATACTGCTCCTTGCCATCTTCTGAGCAGTCAGAACACGTGAACCTAAAAAAATTATCACCCTTAAGGTAACTGAGCTGTTCCCTCAGCTGACCTAGGAGAAAAACAAAAAGGCACATCACAGGTTTATCTACAGCAATGTTTATCAGTTTATCAACCAGATTTTCCATGCTTTCCATGTTTTTCCTTTTTCAGCCAACCCATGATAGCAGGATGGGAATAGGGAAGGTAGAAAAGATTTTTGTTTTCTAACATAATATATGCCTGTTAAGATCTGTGGTTCCCTAACTTTTACAAGATACTGGAAAAGCAAGTTTTTATTGCTGTCACTGGATTTTCCAACTGTTGATATTCCTGACTCCTACGGGTCACTTTGCTTTTTTTTTTTTTTTTTTAAGATTTTATTATTTGACAGAGACACAGTGAGAGGGAACACAAGCAGGGCAAGTGGGAGAGGGAGCAGCAGGCTTCCCGGGGAGCAGAGAGCCCAATGCAGGGCTGGATCCCAGGACTCTGGGATCATGACCTGAGCCAAAGACAGATGCTTAACACTAAACCACCCAGGCACCCCTCTTTACATATTCTTCCAAGAAACATCTGAGTTCCCACTGCATGCCAGGTACTGGCGTAAGAACTGGAATACAGTACCCAAGACAGTCTGCTCTTAGCATTTGATGAATTTTGAGGGCCACAGATGAGGAAATGTCATCACAACAGCACAGTGGTCCTCCATCCTCATGGCGCATCAGAACCACTCAGGGAGTGGTTTTGGGTTCTTAAAAATATGCCTGGGCCTATCTCACACAGAATGAGTCGATTTCTGAAAATGGGTGTGGGTCTCTGCCTTTTTCAATGTTCCTCAGGTGATGCTGATGCTCTGGGAGACAGGACAACCACTGGAATGGAATGTGCTGTGTACCATAGGGCAATGTGAGGGCACAGAAAAGGGAGGCCCAACCTCTAATAGGAAGATGGGAGGCCTAGAAGAGTGGGGTCTCCAGGGGGCTTGAAGAAGGACTAGAATTGGCCAGGGGAAGAGGGGTGCCTGGGGGCTAAAGAGACACACATTCGAGAGGAAATTAAAATGTGCCAAGACCTTAGGATAAGAAAGAATTGTTTGTGGAGAATTAAAAGCTCACCCTAACTGCAAATTTCTGGTTGTGTGGGGACAGGACACTGACAAGAGAAGTTGAAGCTAGCAGGGTCTATCGTGAAAGACTGTTTAAAATAGATTCTGGGGACACCTGGGTGGCTCAGTTGGTTAAGTGGCTGTCTTCGGCTCAGGTCATGATCCCAGTGTCCTGGGATGAAGCCCCAAATCAGGCTCCTTGCTCCGCAGGGAGCTGCTTCTCTCTCTGTCTCTGTCTGCCACTCTGTCTGCATGTGCTCGCTCTCACTCTCTGACAAATAAATAAATAAAATCTTAAAAAAAAAAAAAAACATCCTGAGGACAAGGGGAATGCCATTGAGATTTTCAGGCAGGTGTGTGACTCAATAAGCAGACACTGCTCAAAAGCAACATTAGCTAATGCATAGAAAGTTCTAGATTTTTTCCTATGAAATGAAATGAAAATGTTAACTTATTAATAGTAACAATTATTCTGAATAGTAAGTCCATCTTAAACACATTTCCACATACCAGAAAATGATTCCTTTCACATATATATATACACATATACATACACATACACACACATAGAAATTTCTCTTAGTTATAAACACAAAGAATTCCTCTGGTACATATGTCTTTACTAGTCTCTGCCTAATGCGAAAATCCTGTTTTGGTAAGACTCATGATGGCTGGCAAAGCATGCTCCTTGAAAGCCAGGAAGCTGGCAGATGCAAAGATTAAGTTAAAAGCGTGAGGTATCAGGAGAGCATGTGTGTGTGTATCTCTTGCCAGCAGATCTAGGAGGCCAGCAAGTGGAAAACAAGAATGGTCCCAGAAAAAGAGCATAAAATACTTTTAATCTGCTAATTCTCACTTACTTCAACATTCAACAGCAGTTTTCCATGGGAGTTAAATATTACCAGAGTAACTTGAACTTTAATTCTATACTTACTGGGCCCATTATTTGGCCCCAAATCTGTGACATGATCTTGTTAGAACAATGTGGCTAATTCTTTAAATAACGCAGAATTTCCAATTTTCTGATTTTTATTGGATTGCCATCAAGAACATTAATTTAACAATGTGAAAGGTTGACAGTAATTTTTATTAATACAAATGTGTCTATGCTTTATTGAAATCTGTCATTAACCAACTAAACTAATAATAAATATAATAATTATCTTTTTATTTAGGTCCATTTTACATTTCATGTTTTGTTCACAGATTAGAAAAACAAACCTCTACACAGGAAAGGACAAATGAAAGGAATTGAGAAGCTCCTTACTGGCTGGTATCCATTTTTGGCACTTGTCACAGAAGTAGGACAGCTGCTCCTCCATCCACGACACATCTCCTTCATCACTGTTGAGGGAATCCCCACTCTGATCATGAGATAAGTCCACTGATGCCTGGTCCTCCGATTCCACGATCAAGAGAGTCTCCCCCTCCACCTCTCCCTCCTCCAGCCCTTCTGAGGTAGATGTTCTCGTGGCTTCATCATCGTGCCGGCTTATCAAACTACCCAGGTGGATGTTACTATCCATCCCTTCCTCTCACAGGTTCCAAAGTCCTTTTCACTAAAAATCCTAAACTCTGGACACAAAGCTTACAGGGGCTTCTACCAGGACCACAAAGACAGAAATTCTTCAGAAGAGTGTCTGCCTGCTTCTTGACTCAGACGGGACTTTCAAAGCAGTAATTTAGAACATATGATCCACTGTCCTTTTCTTTGGCCAAGCTGGAAAGGACAGTGACCAAAAAAAGGCTAAAGTCCTCACTAAGCTATCTTCCATCCACACACGCACACTCACACTTGACACTGTCCCATCAATACTTGACAACCATTTTGGGTCATGTTTTTTGAGATCCTTTTGCCAATAACATCTTCTCTCTTTCTGCTTCAAGTTGCTCAGTCAAAATAATCTGTTCTCCCAAAAGACGAATGTTTTCTTTTTTCCGATTTTGTCTCTCAATGTCTCTGATCACTCCATCATGAAGCCTCTAAAAATGTAAGAAACAGATTTCAGTAACACCTTGGACAGGTGGTTTCCATCCTCATGCCATTCAATCTGAGTAACAGTGCTACTAAAATATACTGAAAACTTTGAGACTCCAAATATGCAATTACTATTTCAACTTTCTCCATAAATGTAAAATGTAATAAACCATCAGATTAATTTGGTGGTGTACTCTATCAGTGTTATTACTAAAATGACATCTTACCATATTTTAAGAAATTCCTGAACATTTAGTATAGAGACTTAATGGGAAATAACATTAATTTAAAAAGAAAAAACTGCTCCTGTGTTGAACTTTAAGTTTGATATTCAATGCTTTAAAAGACTTGGTGAGATTTACTATAGTAACTCTATGAACTACTTTCCTGTTGGCAATTATCCTCGCTCATTAATAAACATCGAAGAAAGAAAAAAAAGGTTACTGAAATTTAAATAGTCAGGATGCAAGAAAGAGCCTGATTTTTTCTTATGTGTAAAGGGAAGTAAAAATTATACAGAATTACTAGCCAATTACAGAACTGAGAGAGATGGGAAAAATACAGAGGAAAAAATAAAGGCCCATCAGTGGTAATTATTTTGATAAGCAGTAAAGATAGGTATAAAATTCCAGAACACGGACCTAGCACCTAAGGTGAGACTTTTTAAAGCAAAAATCCAGTCATTACTAATAATTACCATTTTATAGTGTTTAGGTCACAAAACAATTTTTAATAGGGGTCTTGTGAGGTAGAGGCCTCTCTTGTGAGGGGCCCAGGCCTGAGGTTTTTGGGTTTTTTGTTTTAAATTATCAAGTCTATTTTAAAAACTCACAAAGTACCTACTTGCTGGACCTCCTCCAGGCCTAGAGTTTCATTCCCTCTTACAGTGGAGTTGAGGAATTTAGGGGTCTTGGAATAGACAACACAATTGAAAACCAACTTTTTGGAACACTGCTCCTTGGCCAGATCTCCAAGGACATTTGACACCTCCCTCTCCAGTTGCCCCGTCCCGTGCTCCTTAAACCATGACATATTCACCCACACGCCCTCCCTGCCTCCCAAGGCGCACACCATGGGCTGGAAACATTCTTCCCAAACCTGCCTCTGAGACCCCACCCTTCCTTTCTCAGACTTCAGAGTATGGCTTAGGAGCTTGCTCTCCTGCCACCATTTGTTACCTTCCTCCAACTACAAGTTTCAGTATTTGCTGATTGCCTGTGATTTCCACTTGAACTACCTTCCTAACCACCAACACCTCTTCACCATTACTCACGTAGCATTACTCTTTTTGTTGGTTTCCTGTAAGGATGAGTGTCAGTAGCTGGTATGGGGTAGACAGTCAAAAAATGAGAGAAAACTACAGTCATTATGTTATTTCTTGCTTCCTTGAAACTTCCAGCACACCCACCCTGTCAATGCTTTATTTTGCTCCTTCCCAGGCTGGAAAGAAAGTCCATGGTGACTGGATGTAAAATAAACACATGTTATTCTGGCCAATCTTTGCCTCACCCAACTTCCAAATACCTAGATCTTTCTGCTCTTCCCCTCTCTAGCACAGTGATACTCCAGCCCCCCTGCATGTTAGAATTCCCTGGGTAGCTTTTAAAAGATACCTAAACCAGATCCCTCATCTCCAAGAGATTCTGATTTAAGAGGTCTGGAGTAGGTTACATTGTAAAAACTTCTAAGGAACATGAGATGTGTAGCTAGTTCAGAACCAAGTTCTTACCCACCCTACTCCATACTCCTTGAAAATCCCTGCCCTCAGTGACCTCCAAGCTAATTAGGACACACTGCCCTCTACTTCATCTCAAATTTCTTTTGATCTCATTTCCTTTCACTTCTTAGAAGAGAAACTCTCCTGCCTCTGTTCCAAAAGCTACCTCCCTGAGAAGCCATACTTTTCCCCAATCTCTAACTTCTTTCATGCCCTGCCATGGTTCATGTCAATACCCCCTCCCTCAAATTCTTACACCATCACACCTTTCTCTGATTTCCAGACTGTGAACGAGGACCAAGACCTCATCTGCTTCACCTCTGTATATCAAGCACACAGCTCAGCCCAATGCAAGAAAGACTGCTTACTAGTTCACCCAGTTCATTCCTTCCATCCTTAGCAAACTAGGCTCAACTCTAACACACGTGCTGACCTAGTTGCCTGTTGTCACATTCAATATTCAGCACTGCTGTGCATCAGTTACAGACTCAGGAACGCCTATCCTTCCTTATCTTTGGTTCCCAAAATGCCTAGTGTGGAGCCTGACACTAGGTCCTTAAACATGGTGAGATCAGTCATTAAAAATGCACCAACTAGAGCAAGGAAAATAGGAACTCAGAAACACAGAATGGACGGCTAATCTACCCATCAGTAAGTCACAGTTACTTCCAGAAACAAAAGTACCGTAAAAAAGAAAATAGTTCCCGGAATCTGGTTTCCATAACTGCTCCGTTAAAGACAAAAGACCAAAAATAAAATAAAATAAAATAAAATAAAAAGCATCCACCAAATTACCTTAGCCAAAGACACGGAAAGTGAATGCCGGGAAGCCTCCTTAACCCTGGGATCAAAACCTCACTAGCACTGAAACACATCAGGATTGAGCCTCATCCTTGGGCCTGGGTTTGGGGACAAGCCAACAACTTGGTGAGTGCACCCCACGTAAACCCCTTCCCGACTCAAGTTTGCAGCGGCCCAGGTGAGACGCTGAAAAAGTCCGTGTCACGCAGGCTGGTGGTGATTTGGGAACAGGAACGCCGACCACGCCGGGGGCGAGTCTTAGAGAGATCCAGGCGGCTGCGGCGCCGAGGCGTCGGGGACGCCCGGGGTCGCCTGGTGCCTCCCGGTGCACGCGGCCTCGGGGACTGCGGCGCCCAGGACCCGGCGGGCGGCAGCCGGGGCGCAATCGCGAGAGCGCGGGGGAGCCGGGTCGCGCCGCCGAGGAGCCCACGAAACAGGGAAAGACGAGGAGCAGCAGAGAACCACGCGGAGACAGATCGGGGGCCAGAGGTCGCCGTCGTCGCGGCCACCGCGCGGGCCCCGGAAGAGGCGGTCACGTGACACCGACCTGCCGGTCCTGCAGCTGCTTCAGATGCACGCCGGCCACGGTGGCTGCCGTCAGCACCACCGAGAGGCCTAGCACCGCCTTCGAGCTCCTCGACATCCCCGCGCCGGCCACTGCGGCCTCCTCCTACCCGCCAGGGGCCGGGGCCGTCGCCGAACGATTTTCTGCGGGTGCGGGTCAGGCTCGACTGCTCGAGCGCAGAGCCCCGGCTGCCGGGTGCGCCGCCCGCCGCGCTAGGCGCGAGCAATCGAGAGTCGAGCGGCGTTCTCGGCTTCGGGGAAAGCGTTTCTGCGGGTGAGGTCCTGGGACAGGAGTGCTTCTTCCCAATCCTCCCGACCCTGGCACACACGCGCGCGCGCGCACACACACACACATACACACACAGACAGACACACCTGGGACAGGAGTGCCTCTTCCCAATCCTTCCGACCCTGGCGCGCGCGCACACGCACACACGCACACACACACACACCCCTGTCCCCTCTGAGAGCGATGGTGACCCGGGTCATTTGCTCCATACCAACTTCACCAAACTCAGCCTCATTGCCCCTTTGGCGGGGCAGATGCCGCCAGAAGATGGAGTTCTTGCTTGAAGATTCATAATTAAAGATGGAGCTCTTGCTTGAAAATTCATAATTAAATGTAGACATCTTGGTGCTGTGTGCTGGCGGGTCAGGCTCTGAGTTTCCTTAAAACAGAAAGCCTTCTGGCTAAAGAACGTGCTAACTTAGCAGCGACGCCTTGTTGCCTCCAGATAAGAAAAGCACTGGTCTGGGGCGCCTGGGTGGCGCAGTGGGTTAAGCCGCTGCCTTCGGCTCAGGTCAGATCTCAGGGTCCTGGGATCGAGTCCCACATAGGGCTCTCTGCTCAGCAGGGAGCCTGCTTCCCTCTCTCTCTCTCTGCCTGCCTCTCCATCTACTTGTGATCTCTGTCTGTCAAATAAATAAATAATCCTTAAAAAAAAAAATCCTGGTGTTAACAGTGTCAGATGAAAAAGTGGATTATCTGTTTAAGTATTTATGATCCTCAGCAGGGCATTTTGTGTAATTACTGCCACATAAATGACTGAAATGTGAGAGAATGACTATAGACTCCTATATCCAATAATCACAAGAAAAGAGACAGGGAGACAGTTGACAAGTGGCAGTTGTTATGTACCGCATATTTGTGTCCTCCTGAAACTCTTATGTTGAAATCCTAATCCCTTAGTGGGGTGGTATAGGAGATGGGGCCTTTGGGAGGTAGTTAGGTTTAGATAAGGTCATGAGGGTAGACCCCCCTCCCCCCAGGATGGATTAGTGTCCTGATAAGAAGAGCAAGAGACTAGAGCTCTTGCTAGGACATAGCAAGAAGACGCCATCTCCAGACCAGGAAGGACCCTCACTGGAACCCAGCCAGGGCTGGCACCCTGATCTCAGAGTTCCCAGGCTCTATAACTGACACATTTCTCTTGTTTAAGCCATGCAGTCTTTGGTTTTTTTGTTATAGCAGCCCAAGCTAAGACAGCAATGAACTGTTCCCCAAAGTTAAGCATGGGTGTGGATTCCTGCTCCAGAGTCAGTATCATCAATAGTGAAGATTCAAGACCCAGTTCTCTCTCAGAACCTTCCAGCAACTCTCCTCCAGGAGACAGATGCTGACTGATCTTGAATTCTTCACTGTCTTTTTCTCAGTGGTAAATCATCACTTATGCCAGCTAAAAGTCCTAGCTAACCATGGAAAAGTCCCACCTAACCATTGTAGAATCTCAGTAAGAGGTGCTCCTGAAATAATCACAAGAGGTAAGTAGAGGCAGAGCTCCTACTACAAGGTAGAAGGCATAAAATTGAGACCCACCCATCCACGGGAGAGTTAAAAAATCACTTCATGGGGCACCTGGGTGGCTCAGTGGGTTAAAGCCTCTGCCTTCTGCTCAGGTCATGATCCCAGGGACCTGGGATCAAGCCCCACATCGGGCTCTCTGCTCAGCAGGAAGCCTGCTTCCTCCTCTCTCTCTTCTGGCCTGTCTGCCTACATGTGATCTCTATCTGTCAAATAAATAAACAAAATCTTTAATTAAAAAATAAATAAATAAAATCACTTCATAATACTGGCACTTAGCACGTTAACAAGCTGCATGCATTTCAAAGCTTTTTATCCCTTGACTATCCTCTCTCTGTGTCCTCCACCCCCAGCTCCCACTATTCTACTCTCTGCTTCTGTGACTTTGACTTTCTTAGGTTCCACGTATAAGTGAGATCATACCATATTTGTCTTTCTGTCTCTGGCTTATTTCACTTAGCATGATACCCTTCAGGTTCATCCATGTTGTTGCAAATGGATTTCCTTCTTTTCCATGGTAGAATAATATCCGTGTTTGTGTGTGTGGTGTGTGTGACATATTCTTTATCCATTTATCTGCCAATGGACAACTTACAGTGTTTCCATATCTTGGCTAACATAGGAATATAGATAGCTCCTCAAAATTCTGATTTTATTTCCTTTGGATTTATACACAGAAGTACAGTTGCTGAATCACATGGTAGTTCTATTTTTAATTTCTTGAGGAATCTGCATACCGTTTTTCATAGTGGCTGTACCAATTTATATTCCTACCTACTTTACCCCATATCCCCACCAACACTTCTTACTTCTTGTCTTTTTGATGACCACCATTCTGACAGGTGTGAGGTGATACTTCTCTGTGGTTATAATTTGTGTTTTCCTGATTTTCCTGACAGTGATGTCAAGCACCTTTTCATCTACCTATTGACCATTTCAGTTATAAGATGAATGAGTTCTGGGGTTTTAATATACAGCATGATGACTACAGTGAACCATACTGTGTTGTATACTTGGAATTTGCTAAGAGAGTAGATCTTAATTGTTCTCATCACTCCCAAAAGGGAAGCAATTCGAAGTGATGGATGGGTCCATGAGCCTGACTGTAGTCGTTATTTCACAATGTGCAGGTGTATCAGATCACCACATTGAACACAATTGTAAATATAAACAATTTTTACTTGTAAATTATGCCTCAATAAAGTTAGGAAGACAAGAAATTGTAAGAAAATTTTTAAAGCAGGGTGCTTGAGTGGCTCAGTGGGTTAAAGCCTCTGCCTTCGGCTCAGGTCATGATCCCAGGGTCCTGGGATCGAGCCCCACATCGGGCTCTTTGCTCCGCAGGGAGCCTGCTTCCTCCCCTCTCTCTCTCTGCCTACTTGTGATCTGTCAAATAAATAAAATCTTTTAATAAATAAATAAATAAATGAATAAAAGAAAAATATTTCATGAAAAAAAATGTTTTAAAGCACCAAGAAGAAAAAATACAGTATACATATACACATATACACACGAAAAGAAAAGACAAGAAGTACTGATATGTGTTACAACATGGATGAACCTGGAAACCTTGAAAACAGTATGCTAAGTGCAAGAGGCACAAAAGACTGGGTGTTCTATGATTCCATTTATATAAAGTGTCTGGAATAGGCAAATCCATAGACACAGAAAGTAGATTACTGTTTGCCAAGGGCTGGGGGTTTGGGGGATGGGGAGTGACTGCAAATGAGTTTCTTTTTGGGGATAATTAAAATGTTCTAGAATCAGATCGTGTGGATGGGTGCACAACTCTTGACTCTGCTAAAACTTACTGAATTGGACACCTTAAAGGGTAAATTTTATGGTATATTAATAGTTTCACTGGAGCTATTAAAAGAAGGTGAAAAAAGGCTGTTGGTATGTATCAACTCCTTTCTTCTTCACAATGACCCTACAAAACAGGTGCTGTTGGAGTCCCCATTTTACAGATGAGGAAACTGAGGCACAGAGTGCTATATAACTTGCCCAGAGTCCCAAGCCAGAAAGTTACAGAGGAACCTAATTGGTTTTTAATTTTGTTTTCAAAGACATAAAAGATTAATTTTGCCTGGTTTATTTATTTATTTATTTAAATTTATTTATTTGACAGACAGAGATCACAAGCAGGCAGAGAGGCAGGCAGAGTGAGGAGGAAGCAGGCTCCCTGCTGAGCAGAGAGCCCCAGGGGCTCGATCCCAGCACCCTGGGATCATGACCTGAGCCAACGGCAGAGGCTTAACCCATTGAGCCACATAGGCGCCCCAATTTTACAGGGTTTAAAGTTTAAAACAGAGAACTTGTATCTTCTGTCAATAGATACAAGGAGAATGCGTGTATCTAGAATCTTCCAATCCTATATTTTAGCAACTTAAAAAGTGGGAGGGGAGAGCTAAGCAAGAGAGAAAGAGAGGAAAGAGGGAGGAAGACAGGACTCCCCTGCCCATGGGAGAAGGGAGAGAGAGAGAGAGAGAAAGAGAACAGAAAAACCGCCAGGAACCTGCCATAGGTTCTGGGAGAATAGCATTCACCTCCCTCCGATGTCCACCAGAAAATGGACTTCCAAGAGATGTGCTCCATTTACGTGGCCCCTTGGAATTCTGGTTTTGGGTCTTTCATTCCTTTCTTTGCTAGGAGAGCCTTGCAGCACCCAGCAGAATAGTGTTCTCGGAAGATGGTCTCTGTGAGCTAGGCACTGCAGGAACAAAGAGGTGGGAAGCAGGAATTCTGGCTCCACTCTGGGAACAATCCCTTACCTTTGGGGCCTCAATTTCCTCCTCTGTACTATGGGTACAATGATATGTCCGCTACCTCCTTGGAATTAGTATCACACCTGCACCAAAAGCCAGGCAGGTGGTGATAATGCAAGTTGGAGCATCCCAGCCAGGGAGTCTTAGGGGGCCCTGGGGAGAGGGGGAGAGGGAGGGCTCCTGTCACTACTGCTGCTGGGAGTGGCCCTCAATCCTTGCTTCACATATTTAGGAAATGTCTCTTCGTTTGCAGCTCAGTGGGCCTTCTGGTGACATCTCAGTGGGGGTCAGCAGTGAGGACCTTGCTCAAATTCTGGAGGAGTTTCATTGTTTCCAAATACTTAGTAGGACAGAGTTCTTTTGGATTCAAAATCAAATCACATTATCAGAAAAAAAAAGTCAACATTATCATTGTTAATAGAAGAAAAGAGCTAAGTAGAGACTTTAAATATAATTTTGGGGGCACCTGAGTTGCTCAGTGGGTTAAAGCCTCTGCCTTCGGCTCAGGTCATGATCCCAGGGTCGTGGGATCGAGCCCCACATTGGGCTCTCTGCTTAGCAGGGAGCCTGCTTCCTCCTCTCTCACTCTCTTCCTGCCTCTCTGCCTACTTGTGATCTGTCAAATAAATAAATAAATAAAATCTTTAAAAAAATATATATATATAATTTCGACTGCTTGGGGCCCCTGGGTGGCTCAGTCTGTTAAGCATCTGCCTTCAGTTCAGGTCATGATCCCAGAGTCCTGAGATCCAGCCCTGCATGGGGCTTCCAGCTCAGTGGAAAGCCTGCTTCTCCCTTTCCCTTGGCCCCTCCCCCAGCTTGTGCGCGCGCGCACGCGCTCGTGCGCGCTCTCTCTCTCTAATAAATTAAAAAAATTTTAAATTACAAATCTTAAAAAATCTTTTTTAAAAAGTCTTGATCAGGATTTCTGTACAGACACTTTATTATTATTTTTTATTTTTCTTAAGTTTATTTTTTTAGTAATCTCTATATCCAACGTGGCTTGAACTCAAAAACCCGAGATAAAGGGCCATACCTTCTTCTGACTGAGCCAGCCAGGCACCCCTCCGTGCAGCTTTAAACATAAAACTTGGTATAAAAAAGACACAGAGAAACAAGCTGTAGTTTTTCATTAAAAAAAAAAAATCATGGAGTTGTTATCAGGAGATTTTATATGGATTCAATATTTGAATCTGCCCCAATACTTTGCTTTTGTTTTTCTTTTCATAATAATAGAGTATCGTAGATTTATTTTATCTTTTTTTTTTAAAGAATATATATAAAGACAATGTAAATACTGATCATCCATGACGCTGCGTCCCAGAATCTCATGCTCTACAAACTGAGCGAGCCAGGAGCCCTTCCATGAAGCTCCCTCCAGCTGATCCCAGCGAGCTATACAAATATCCCGTCGTTATGTTTATCAGGATGATACAAAGATTTGGAAACATGGTGAGTTTAACACAATTTGTTTTGTGGACCAGAACTTCTGAACCTCTCATCTCTCCGCCTCTCTTCAAGCGTCCTGGTATCCTGAGATCATACGAACTCCCACCCCTCTCAATTTTGGACTGATGTGCAAATGACCACTGTTCTCCGCTGCTGTCCCCATAGAAGGACAGTGGTGCTCTATTCACAACTGCTGTCGCTTCAGTGTTGGTTTTGATGGGAGCTGGAAATGCAGCCATTGGTGACATTAAAACAGGAAGACTCAGAAGCCTGTTTGCTCAAACTCAGGTGTACGGGAAACCTGTGGGCTTTAGATGGCTAGCTACCCCATCCTCGCTGAGCTGTTTTCAACCCTTGAAGTCCCTTTTGAAATTGCTTGCTTGCAGGATCATTCTTCTATGTCAAATCCCTGGGAGACACAACGACTGCCATCAGCCTGAGCTTAATTTGTAAGACAAAGATATAAATCTGACCTTCTGAGAAAGCTCTAAGATTCTGCATTCCTAGGGGAGGAAGCCCCGACTGCCCTCTGCCCTCCCCTCCAGCCTTTTACAAGGAGGAGGAGACATCAAAAAGAAGTACAGTTGGAAATCAGGGGTTTGGAGAAGAACCAAGAAATGAAAACTAAGTCGGGGGAGTACAATCATCTCCCTCCGTTTGAACAATGTGGTCACACAATGCTTGTTCCACCTTAGCTCATACAAGGGCAGGATTTGGGAAAGAAAAAAACAATGTCTTCACTACCCAGTGTATAATTTGGCTTGTGTTTTGTGGGCTTGAATCAGGGCCAGGTCTTTGCAGCTATTATGGGAAAGCTGGGTTTCCAAGTCACTTCTGTTTTAGCGAATATTAATCATCAGTACTCTGGTGGGAGATATTAATAGGAAGGCATAGGTTTAAAGTAGGATAAATGGTGGGCACGAATGTAGCAGGTATGGGCAGACGCCTAGAGCAATGGATGAGAAGGTTGTATGGGGCATGTCTCCTATAGAAAGAGGAGGCAGCGAGGGGGCTGGATTTGTTTAGGAAGAAGGTGGAGGGTGTCAACTGGATTGGCACCAGTGTCTGACCTTTGCAAAAATGTGCCAATCTCAACACCAAATGATTCCAGAAATATCACATCACATGATACCCTCTAAAGCACCCTTATGACTATTTAAAAAGCTCTGCTCCGGTAGGGCCCTGTAGTGGGCTTTAACAGACAGGGAATACAATAGGGCCCCATCTTCTTCGGGTTTAACTTCTAAAGTCAGCCCTCAACTTGTCAAGCAAAAATCACAGTCGAGACTGCCCTTGAAAATCACTTAGGAAGACTACATGTTGGAGACCATAGACTTCATTTCGGTAAGTCCGACACAGTTTTTTGTCTGGCCCTGAAACTGATTGCTGTGAATTCAGTGGAGGATTTATTTAATTTATTGGGAATTCTGTGTAGCAGAGTTGTCTCTTCTCTCTCATTTAGTAATGTATGCAAGCATTCATTTATATCCACGAGGACTCACACGTACTTATTTTGTACTTTGGTTTATAACACAGCATTACTTTAACTTGCAGGTCAAATTGTTAAAGCTTTGACCATGGGGAGCCCTTCCAGCTGCCTTCTGTACCCTTTGACATATCCCCACCAATGTGGGTTTTTCTTTTTTTCATACTTGCTTACTTTCTGGCATGCAAGTTAGCATCATTTGTTGAACCTTTGTTGTGAACATGACCCCCTTGTTAAAAATTATTGACCATATACATGAGGGTTTACTTCTGGGCTTTCTATTCTGTCCCGTTGTTCTGCATGTCTGTCCTTAAATGCCAGTCAGAACAATACTGTTTTGAGTACTGTAAGTTTATAATAAGTTTTGAAATCAAATCTGAGTCCTCCAACTCTGATATTTTTCCAGAATGCTTTGGCAATTTGGGGTCCCATGAGATAGTATATGAATGTTAGGACTGGTGTTTCTAGTTCTGCAAGGAATACCACTTGGATTTTGATAGGGAATGCATAGGAGCACTTAGGGGAATATTGTCACCTTAGCAATGCTGCGTCTTCCAATTCATCGGGAAATGTTTTTCCATTTATTTATATCTTTCTTTAACTGTGGGGGGCAATATTTGGGGTTTCCAGTGTACAAGTCTTTCTCCTCCTTTGTTAAATCCGCTCCCAAGAATTTTATTATTTCTGATGCTGTTTTCTTTTCTTTTTTTTTTTAATATTTTATTAATATATTTGACAAAGAGAGAGATCACAAGTAGGCAGAGAGCAAGGGGGAAGCAGGCTTCCTGCTGAGCAAAGAGCCAGTAGTGGGGCTCGATCTCAGGACCCTGAGATCCCAGGACCCTGAGATCATGACCTGAGCCGAAGGCAGAGGCTTAACCCACTGAGCCACCCAGGCGCCCCCTGATGCTATTTTAAACAGAGTTGTTTTCTTAATTCCTTTCTTGGATTGTTCTTTGTTCATGTATAGAAATGCAGCTGGGTGACTCAGTTAAGCACCCAACTCTCGATTTTGGCTCAGGTCATGATCTTCAGTTCTTTTTTTTTTTAAGATTTAAATTATTTATTTGACACAGAGAGAGAGATCACAAGTAGGCAGAGGGGTAGGCAGAGGGGGAGGTGGGGAAGGAAGCAGTCTCCCTGCTGAGCAGAGAGCCCTGATGCAGGGCTGAGTCCCAGGACCCTGAGATCAGAATCTGAGCCTAAGGCAGAGGCTTAACCCACTGAGCCACCCAGGTGCCCCCTGATCTTGGGGTCTTGAGATAAAGCCCCACATGGGGCTGTGCACTCAGTGGGGAGTCTGCTTGAGATTCTGTCCCTCCCCTGTTTCTCCTCACTCATGCTCTGTCTCTCTATATATACATATAATAAATAAATCCTTTCTAAAATGCAGGTGATTTTTGTACATTGATCTTATATCCTGCGACTTTGCTGAATTTATCGTGTATAGACTCTTTAGGGGTGTCTGTGTATAAAAGTATGTTATCTGTGAATGGAGATAATTTCACTCCTTCCTTTCCAATGTAAGTGTCTTTTCTTTTTCTTGCTGTGTTTCCCTAGCTAGGACTTTAGTACTATATGGAGCAGAAGTGGCAAAAGTGGGCATGGGCATCGTTGTCTTGTCCTGGATCTTAGGGGAAAAGATTTCAGTCTTTTACCGTTGGAGATAATATTATCTACTGGTTTTTCATATATGGCCTTTATCCTGTTGAGGAAGTGTCCTTCCATTTCTAGTTTATTAAGTGTCGGGGTTTTTTATATTAAAAAAGGTATTGAATTTTGTCAAATGCTTTTTCTGATTGTGTGGGTTTCTCCTTCATTCAGTTAATGTGATGTGTTACAACACTAATTTTCATATGCTGAACCAGGCTTGCATTCCAGGAATGAATCCTACTTGGTCAAGATGGATGATTTTTTTTTTTTTAAGATTTTATTTATTTATTTGACAGAGATCACAAGTAGGCAGAGAGACAGGCAGAGAGAGAGGAGGAAGCAGGCTCCCCACTGAGCAGAGAGCCCGATGCGGAGCTCGATCCCAAGACCCCAGGATCATGACCTGAGCCGAAGGCAGAGGCTTTAACCCACTGAGCCACCCAGGCACCCTGCATGATCTTTTTTAATATGCTTCTGAATTTGGGGGCACCTGGGTGGCTCTGTCATTGGGCATCTGCCTTTGGCTCAGGTTATGATCCCAGGGTCCTGGGGTGGAGCTCTCTGGTCAGCGGGAAGCCTGCTTCTCCCTTTCCCACTTCCCCTGCTTGTATTCCCTCTCTCAATGTCTCTCTCTCTGTCAAATAAATAAATAAAATCTTAAAACAAAATATCTTGCTGAATTTGATTTGCTAGTTTTTTTTTTTTTTAAACAAATCCACCTTTTTATTTGCAGGGCCAATTAGCACTTGTACTCAGTTTTCTAGTATTTTATTGGGGATTTTTCCATCAGTATCCATCAGGGATATTGGTGTGTAAATTTTTATTTCTTATAGTGTCTTTGTTTTGGTATCCGGGTAGTGCTGGTCTCATAGAATGAGTTAGGTAGTGTTCCCTCCTCTTCATTTTTTTTTTTAAGATTTTTTTTTTTTTATTTGTTAGAGAGAGAGAGAGAGAGAGAGCAAGTGGCAAGAGCAGTAGGCAGAGGGAGAAGCGGGCTACCTGCCAAACAAGAAGCCTGGTATGGGACTCGATCCCAGGACCCTGGGATCATGACCTGAGCCCAAGGCAGATGCTTAACTGACTGAGCCACCCAAGCATCCCCTCTTCTTCAGTTTTTAAAAGATTTGGGGAAGGACTGATGTTCATTCTTTAAATATCTGGTAGAATTCACTACTGAAGTCATCTGACCCAGGACATTAACTTTGTTGGGAGGTTTTTGGTTACTGATTCAATCTCAATAATATAGGTATATTCGGATTTTCTGTTTCTTTATGATTCAGTTTTGTTAGATTGTTTCTAGAAATTGTCCATTTCATCTAGGTTACCCTGTCTATTGGCATGCAGCATTCATAGTAGTCTCCTAAAATCATTCTTATTTCCATAAAATTTATAATACTGTCCACACTTCCATTTCTGATTTTGATGATTTGAGTCTTTTATATCTTTTTTTCCCTGGTCAGTTGAACTAAAACCTCATTTAGGGCCACCTGGATGGCTCAGTTGATGGAGAATGCAACTCTTATCTCAGGGTTGTAAGTTCAAGCCCCACATTGGGCATAGAGATTACTTAAAATAAAATATATTTTTTTAAAGTTTGTTTATTTCATTGACTTTTTGAAGAATTATCTTTTAGTTTTATTGTTTTTTTCTGTTTTTTTCCCTACTGTTTTTCTTTTTTCTTTTTTTTTTAATTTTATTTTTTAATGTTTTACTTTTCTTTTCTTTTTTTTAAGATTTTATTTATTTATTTGACAGACAGAGATCACAAGTAGGCAGAGAGGCAGGCAGAGAGAGAGAGAGAGAGGGAAGCAGGCTCCCTGCGGAGCAGAGAGCCCGATGCGGGGCTCAATCCCAGGACCCTGAGATCATGACCCGAGCCAAAGGCAGCGGCCCAACCCACTGAGCCACCCAGGCGCCCCATTCCCTACTGTTTTTCTATTCTCTATTTCATTCCTACCTCTGCTTTAATCTCGATTATTTCCTTCTTTCTGCTAGATTTGGGTTTAGTTTGCTCTCCTTTCCAGTGTAGGCTTAGGTTATTGATCTGAGATATGTCTTCTTTTTCAGTGTGTGCATTTACTGCTATAAATTTTCCTCTTAGCACTGTTTTCACTGAATCCCAAACATTTTGGTATTTTGTATCTTTGTTTTCATTTGTCTCAAGGTATTTTCTAATTTCCCTTGTGATTTTTCCTTTGACCCACTGTTTACTTAAAAGCATGCTTTTGGACACCTGGGTGGTTCAGTTGGTTAAGCTTCTTCCTTTGGCTCAGGTAATGACCTCAGGGTCCTGGGATGGAGCCCGGTATCAGGCTCCCTGCTGGGCGGGGAGTCTGCTTCTCTCTCTCTCCCTCTGTTCCTCCCTACTGCTCATGCTCTCTCTTTCTCTCAAATAAATACATAAAATATTTTTTTAAAAAAAGCATGCTGTTTCTTTTTTCTTTTTTCAAGTTTTTATTTAAATTCCAGTTAATTAACATGCAGTGTAATAATTAGTTCCACATGTGGAATTTAATGTAAAAGCATGCTGATTAATTTACATGTATTTGTGACTTTTCCAGTTTTCCTTCTGTAATTGATTTCTTGCTTCATTCCATCATGATCAGAAAAGATACTTTGATTTTAATCTTTTAAAATTCATTAAGACTTGTTTTTTAGCCTAACATATGGTCTCTCTGGAAAGTGTTCAGGAAGTCAGTTGAGAAAAACGTATATGCCGCTGTTGGGAAGAGTGTTCTACGTATGTCTGGTTTATGGTGTTGTTAAAGTCCTCTATTTCCGGGGCGCCTGGGTGGCTCAGCAGGTTAAGCCTCTGCCTTCGGCTCTGGTCATGATCCAGAGCCCCGCATCAGGGCTTTCTGCTCAGCAGGGAGCCTGCTTCCTCCTCTCTCTGCCTACTTGTGATCTCTGTCTGTCAAATAAATAAGTAAAATCTTAAAAAAAAAAAAAAGTCCTCTATTTCCTTATTGATTGTCTATCCTTATTGAAAGGAGTATGGGGAAGTCCTCTACTATTATAGCAATGTCTATTTCAGGGAGCCTGGGTAATTCAGTCATTAAGCATCTGCTTACTGCTTAGGTCAGGATCCCGGGGTCCTGGGATGGAATCCCGCATCAGGCTTCCTGTTCAGTGGGGAGTCTGCTTCTCCCTCTGCCTGCTGCCCCTCTGCTTGTGCTCTCTCTCTCTGTCAAATAAATAAATAAAATCTTAAAAAAAAAAAAAAGAAAGAAAGAAATGTCTATTTCTCCCTGCAATTCTGCCAATGTTTCCTTCTTATATTTTGACTTTCTAATGTTTAGTGTATATATATTTATAAATGTTATATCTTCTTGGGGGAATTGACCTTATTATCAATATATTATATGCCTCTTTATCTCTTATAACACTTTTGTCTTGTCTGATATTAATATAGCCACCCCTGCTCTCTTTGGTTACTGTTTGCATGGCATATTTTTTCCCATTGTTTCACTTTCAATTTATTCTGCCTCTTGAGATCTAAAATGAGTCTGTTGTAAACAGCACACAGTTTGATCATGTTTTTTAATTCATTCTTCCAGTCTATGCCTTTGATTGGAGACTTCAGTCTGTTTCATTTAAAGTAATTACTGAGGGGGATACCTGGCTGGCTTAGAACATGTGACTCTTTTTTTTTTTTTAAGATTTATGTATTTATTTATTTGACAGAGAGAGATCACAAGTAGGCACAGAGGCAGGCAGAGAGAGAGGAAGGGAAGCAGGCTCCCTGCTGAGCAGAGAGCCCGATGCGGGACTCGATCCTGGGACCCTGAGATCATGACCTGAGCCGAAGGCAGCGGCTTAACCCACTGAGCCACCCAGGCGCCCGAACATGTGGCTCTTGATCTCAGGATTGTAAACTCAAGCCCCATGTTGGGTATGGAGATTACTTAAAAATAAAATCTTTTTTAAAAAAGTGAAGTAATTACTGGTAAAAAGGACTTACTTCTGCCATTTAGCTATTAATTTTCCATAGGTCTTATAACTTTTTTGTCCTTAATTTCTTCCATTACTACCTTCTTTTGTGTTTAGTTGATTTTTTGGCAATGACGTATTTTTATGTCTTTCTCATTTACTTTGATGTATATTCTGTAGATATTTTTTGTGGTACCCTGGAGATTACATATAACATCTCATAGTTATTAAATCTAATTTGAGGTGATATCACTTAACCCAATTACACACAAAAATTCTACTCCTATAAAGCTCTATCCCTCTTCTTTTTTTTTTTTTTTTTTAAGATTTTATTTATTTATTTGACAGAAAGAGAGATCACAAGTAGACAGGCAGAGAGAGGAGGGGAAGCAGGTTCCCTGTGGAGCAGAGAGCCCGATATGGAGCTCAATCCCAGGACCCTGAGATCATGACCTGAGCTGAAGGCAGAGGCTTAACCCTCTGAGCCACCCAGGCGCCCCTCTATCCCTCTTCTTTATGTTCTTATGTCTTGCTGTCAGAAATTACACCTTTATGTAATTTTGTACACACTAACATATTTTTGTGCATTTGTCTTTTAAATCCTTCAGCAAATAAAAAGTGGAGTTACAGTTTTGCAATTATAAAATGCAAAATGTTGACGTTTAATATAATACTAAAATATGAAATATTGTCATATGATATGGCTTTTATGTTTATTCATGTATTTACCTTTACCACAAAACTTTCTCACCATTGAGAAGGTGGGTTTTTCTTGACCGAGTTTTTGCTTGGTTGCTGAAAAACTTTTGTCGGTTTCTAAAGCTCCTACAATATTATTCAGACAGTTTTTCGTTGTTTTCCCCATGTTTCTATGGGTAAATGAGATTCCTAAAGTAAGAAGTGAAATTCCAGAGGTAGGGCTTTCTAGTTTACCATTTTACCCATGTTACTCCCTTCATTTCCTTTTGTTGTCTCATTATGGCTTACTTAATCCTGTGGAGCTCTAATTTGTGTTCTTGAGTTTCCTTTGTTGAATGTTGTAAGTCATGGCAATATGTATGTAGTCAAATTTTTGTCTACTCCTGGGCAACATTATTCTGGCGAGAACTCTTAAGATTTATTTATTTATTTTGAGAAAGAGGGACAGAGCATGAGCAGAAACAGGGGACGGGGCAAAAGCAGAGAATCTTTCAAGCAGACTCCCTGCTGAGTGAGGAGCCCCCCCATAGGGCTCCTAGGGCTCAATCTTACAACCCATGAGATCATGACTTGAATGGAAACCAGAGTCAGACGCTCAACAACTGAGTCACTCAAGCACCCTCTCTTTTGTTTTCTTGTTGGTATTTGTATACATCCTTTACCATTTCTTCTTCTGCTTCTATAGTTATTATTATCATGATTATCATCACTTAATCTTTGAAGGAAGTGAATTCTCGGTGGGGCTATTTGCAGGAGAAATGTATGGAAGGATCAGGACATAAGACATCAAGAATTCTTCTCATGACATAGGGTTCATGGTTAGTGAATTATTTTAGCTTTTACCTCTCCTCAACCAACCAAGACTGACTCTGCTCACAATCAGGGATGTCATCCTGTCATCCTCCCCAGCCTCACTGACTGAGTCTGCAAATAAGAATTCTCTGGTGATTTCTTATTCAGCCCTGTCTTCACTCTTCATTCATTCACTCCTTCATTCAATAAATATTTTTTATTTGAAGTATAATTGGCATACAATATTCTATTTCAGATGTATATTGATATTTTTATATACTATGAAATGATCCCCATGATAAGTCTAGTTTCCATCTGTCACCTTACAAAGTTATTACAATATTATTGTCTATATTTCCCATGTTGTATACTACATTTGCAAGACATTTATTTTATAACTGAAAGTTTACTCCTCTTAATCCCTTTGACCTACTTTGCTGCCCTACTTTGTAATCAATTTGTTTCCTGTATCTGTGAGTCTAAGTTCATTCAGTGAGTATTTATTTGATGACTACTAAGTGTCAGGTAGTGTTTTAGGTACTTGAAATATACGTATATAAACAAAACTGATAAATATCCAACCTTAAGGAATTCTTGTGGAGAAAACAGATAATGCAAATATACATTGATAGCTTGAATTGTATGTTGAAAGTGATAAGAAAAGCCAAGCAGGGTGAGAAGACTAGAGGGCCAGCAGAGAGAAGAAGTCTGATTAAAATTACAAAATGACGATCACTGTTGGTCTCACTGACAATGTGATATTGAGCAAAGATGGGAAGAAGTTGATAGAGGACCATGTGGACCTGTGGGAGAAGAGTGCTCCAGACACAGGGAATAGCAGGTGCATAGGCTCTGAGAAGGGGCCATGACTAACATTTTTGCAGCATAACAATGAGGGCAGTGTGGCTAGGGTTGAATGGTCAGGGTCAAGAATGATAAAAGAGGGGATCAGAAAGGTAATGGTGGGGCAAATCATTTAGTGCCCTGTAGAGCATGGGAAGGATTTTGCCTTTTACTCTGAACGGGATGGGTGCCATTGCAGGGTTCTCAGAGGATAATTGGCACAATCACATTTATTACTGAAAAGCATCATTCCACTAGCTGGGTAGATAATAGATTGTAGAGAGTAAAGGTAGAAGCAAAAGGTCACTCACAAGTCTATTTTGATAATCTTGACAAAAAGTGGTGGTGGCTTGCACTTAGATGGAAACAGTGGGGATGACGAAAAGTAGGTGAATTCAGGATGTGCTTTGAAGATGGAATCAACTAGATTTGCTGATGGGTTGGGTGTGGGGTTTAAGAGAAGGACACCATCAAGGATGACTCCAAAGTTCTTGGTTTGATCAATTGGATGAGTTCACCATTGGAAAGGCTGTGGATACAGGACCTGTGGGGAAAGATCAATGGTTCAGTTTGTGCATTAGTGTGAGGTGTTTACTAGACATCTAAATGGAGATGTGAATAAGCATTTGAATACACAGGTCTGGAACTTGAGATTGAAGTCTATATGGATATATAAACTTGGGAGTTTTATATACCTGGAATTTGAGGTTTTATGACT
This sequence comes from Mustela putorius furo, assembly GCF_011764305.1. NCBI lineage: Eukaryota > Metazoa > Chordata > Mammalia > Carnivora > Mustelidae > Mustela > Mustela putorius. The sequence continues at coordinate 4,759,018 of NW_025421329.1, read as the reverse complement.
GGATGATATCACCAAGGAAATAAGTATAAATAGAGAGTCTAAAGAAAGAGTCCTTGGGGGCACCTGGGTGGCTCAGTGGGTTAAGCCTCTGCTAGGGTCATGATCTCAGCATCCTGGGATTGAACCCCAAATCAGGCTTTCTGCTCAGCGGGGAGCCTACTTCCCACCTCTCTCTGCCTACCTCTCTGCCTACTTGTGATTTCTCTGTCAAATAAATAAATCAAAATTTTTTAAATAAATAAATAAATAAATAAATAAAGAGTCCTTGGACACTCTAGCATGGGGTGGTTGAAGGTGAAGAGCCAGCAAAAGTGACTGAGAGAGAATGGCCAATGAGTAGAAGAAAACCAAGAGACCAGATGTCCTATGATCTGGTGAAGTAGAAGAGTGATCAACTATGTGAAATGCTAATAGTTTAAGGAATAGGAGGACCATGACTGGATTTGTCCACATGAAGGTTACTGGTGATTATGAAAAGAATTGCTTCAGGAGTTTTCTCTGTGAGCATGAAAGCAAAAGTGGAGTGGATTTAAGAAAGAATGCAGAAAAAAACAAAGATAGTAACACAAACAGAAGAAGACAGAAGAGTTTTGCTGCAAAGTAAAGGCATAGAGTGGTAGATGATCATTAAAGTAAAATTAAGATAATTTTTTTGTTTTGTGTTGTTTTTTTAAGCCTTCTTGTGTCCAGATGAGAATGATCCAGTAGAGAGGAAAACATGGATGGTGTGGGGAAGGAAGAGAAGAATCCCTGGAGTGATTTCTTTAAATGAACAAAAGAGGATGGGATCTAATGTTCAAGGGGAGGGATTGGCTTTAGATAAGAGCAGGAATAATGATTGCAGATTCTATGGTAACAGAGTATATGAGTGCCAGTGGTAAAGGTGGGTAGATGGGGCAGTGGGAGGTGTAGAAGCTACGTGCTAAAGATTCTAAGATCCTTGCAGTAGGAAGCAAGGCCATCAATTGAGAGTGAAGACAGAGAAGGAGGTGTCATCTCTCTGAGGACAAAGGAGCATCTGTGCAGCAGCCATCTAGGAGAATAGGGGAGTGAATGGACAAGGGAAGTATAACATGAATCCTGAGCAGTATCAGGGATCCAACTGAAGCTGTTGATGTGCATTTCAAGTGTTTTTCCCCGGCTTGTTCTGCTCCACAGGCACAAAACCAGAATAAGTGGAGAGATGAATTTAATCAGTTATGAAGTTTTGCCAAGTGAATATGTTGAAGTGAAAGCCCTCTTTCCCTTAAGCAAGGGAAGGATGTGATGATAATTACTGGTCATGGAAAGTAAGCTGGGTGGGGATGGAATAAAAGGCAAGAGTGGTGGTGAACAAATGACCAGATTAATGGGTTGGGGGTTCTGGTGGGTCAAACGATTGTTGGAGATACCATAAAGTGATGGTAGTCAGAAGTAGAATGCATGAAGAGAGATTATTTCACACTTAAAAAACAAACAAACAAACAAACAAACAAAGAGGTCTGGGTGGCTCAGTTAAGCATCTGACTTCAGCTCAGGTCATGATCTCAAAATCTTAGGATTGAGCCCTGAGGACAGCTCTCTGCTCAACGGGATGTCTGCTTGGGACTGTCTATCTCACCCCTTCTGCCCCTCCTTCTCCTGTTCTCTCTTTCTCTCTCTCAAATAAAATCTTTTTTTTTTTTTTTAATAGAGTGAGATTATGTCGTAGAAGTGATTACTGGTAGTAACAAGGTCTAGGCAGCCAGCTAGGCAGCTGTGATGATAGAACAAGTGCTTTTCTTTCTTCCCCATGCAATCCATCACAACCCCCTACCCCCACACACAACCTCACATACACACAGAGCTGGAACAAATGGAGTTTCTTTAAAAAGACATTTTATAAAATACACTGACCCAAAAAGCATTAATCACATGGTTGGATGTTACAGCAATGTCAAATTGCTTTGTAAGTATCTAAAAGCTTCCTCTAGAATTTCTGTGCTCACCTTATGAGGACTGCTAACAAGAGTTCATTGGCTAGCACTTGCCCATGGCCCAGACTACTATAGTGTTTGACCATAGAAATGAGGGGCTGAGATAAGATGAAGGCCAAACTTGAAGTTCAGGAAAGTGAAAGGCGAGAGGTTGGAAAGGTCACCTACCGGTATATTGAAGTCACCCTGAGTTAAAAGTTTTAGAGTGATTTTGAGCCAAGGGCTAAGACTGCCAAGAAATAAGGGGTGGAGGTTATCCCCAGGGGAATAGGTGATAGCCATGGGGGGCAGTAGGTGATACAAGGTGATAGAGGATATTGAAAGCTGAGATTTGCAGAGGAAAGAGGGAGAATAATCTGGAAGTAGCACAGAGGAGGAAGGAAGACACCTATCTCACCTCCCACCCAGTGTGGGAGAAAAAAATAGCCCCTCTTGAGAGGGATGCAGGGAATACAGTGTCCTGAGGGGTAAGTCAGACTTCCACTAGAGCAGGAAGCTGGGGGAGCTGTTGAGAGATATTAAGAATGCCGGGGATTTTGTTGTTGCACAGTAGAAGAGAGGTTTGATGAGTAGGAAGTGGTGGGGAAAAGGACAGAACGAAGAATGTGCAGAGCTTTTCTGGGATGGGAGTGTGGGTGATGAGGGGTGAGCTGGGCCTCTGGGGCTTCTCAAACATGAGTGAAGGACCTAATGATGTAAGTCCTGGATTCAAGGCATATTGTAAAAGCAAGGATGAGTGTTGTGCATAGACAGAAATGGGGGTTTGGGGATCTCTTCTGATCTTCATCCTGGAGGAAAGGAAAGCTGAGAACGCTAGGTTCTCTCTTGATGCCAATGATGGCAATAAAAGAAATGAGGAGGAGTGTGTCTTAAGTCTCCGACCTGAAGGGTCCAGGGAAGATGCCACCAACAGCCTATAGAACACTGTTCTGCTGTTGCAACAGGAGGTTGTTGGTTTTAGAGTCTCAGGCGTAACACTTACTTTGGAAAAGTGTTCTAGGCTAATTATGTTCTAATCTCTGCAGTTGCAAGTATCTTTTCTCTCTATATTTCCTGTACTTTGACTGTTCCAACACCGTATTTTGGTTTAAGGTTTCAGAGCAGTCCTAACAATGAGTTTGCATTTTTGTTCTCGGTCTCCTTGTTGATTTGGGATATTTCACACTAGAAAGAAGAAATGTTGACTCTATTTCATCTTTTTTTTTTTTTTTTTTAAAGGCTATCTCATTTTTCACTTCACTGGGGAACCCTGAATGTTTGTATCTTTATGTCTTTTCTCTTATGCTGAGAATTTCTCCAGAAAAGAATCTTCTAATGTTCTGATTGGGAGATATAGGTCTGGCAGTCACCATCCTAGGAGACCAGCAGGAGAAGGATTCCAGGAATCCCCCATTAGTAGGGTAGACTTTTATTCAATTCTGCTGTATTCAGTAGGGCCTCATCTGTGCCTGGTGTCCCTGAGTGGTTTAGGTTCTTCATTCCCGGGGCTGGGCAAAACAAGATGGTGGAGAGCATGGGACATGGGAGTCTATGCTCCCTACTCTTGAATCTGGATGGATCTTTGTAGCTCACTTGACCAACAACAGAATACAGCAGAAGTAATGCTCTGTGGCTTGGAATTTATCCTGGACTTTACTTGTCCATCTACTTTCCATCTTTCAAAACTGTGTTGACATCTCTTGTCTGCATGTTGTCATTTCTGTTCTGTGTCCTAACAGGGTTTGCTTGGTTTAATTTATCACCCTCTCATATTGGGTTAATCCTTTTCTGAACATTCACAACATCATATGATTTAATTTTGTGGCAAGAAATAGAAATGAACTCCAGCTAGATCATACACATACATATATGAAGCAATGAGTTTTTCAGATAATTGAAGAGTTGAATAACCAAGACAGGGAAAGGGAAGATGAAAGAAAATTTTCACTGGATAAATAAAAGAAAAAAAGAAAAAGAAAAAGAAAAATTTCACTGTATGTTCACAGATTTCTCTTTGTCCAGAGTAATGCTATCTACTCGGGAGACAGATCATGACTCACAGATGTCATTTCACATTTTCTAGGACTATCTATATTTAAAATAAACAGGTGAAATTAATTTTTATATATATTATCTGACCCAGTATATCCAAAATATTATCCTTTGAACAATAATAATATAAAAACATATGAATGAGGGATGCCTGGGTGGCTCAGTTGGTTAGGCAGCTGCCTTTGGCTCAGGTCATGGTCCCAGCGTCCTGGGATCGAGTCCCACATGGGGCTCCTTGCTCAGCAGGGAGCCTGCTTCTCCCTCTGCCTCTGCCTGCCATTCTGTCTGCCTGTGCTCGCTTTCTCCCTCTCTCTCTCTCTGATAAATAAATAAATAAAATCTTAAAAAAAAAACATTAAAAACATATGAATGAGATATTTTGCATTTTATTTTTGTGCTAAGTCTTCAAAATCTGATGCACTTACAATACACCTCAACTCAGATTAGCCACATTTTAAGTACTTAAGAGGCACATGTGGCTAGTGGCTACCATATTGGACAGTCAGGTATGGAAAATAATTGTTATTATCCTTGAAAAAACTCAGCTCCAGAAATTTTTTTTGCCTATCTCTCTATATTTGAAGCATCAGCTTTCAAAAGAAAGAATCTCATTGGTCCATCTTGAGCTTACTCTGGACCAGTCAGCCATGATCATGCACCACCATGAACTATTGAAGATCTGACCACTGGAGGCCGCCATCTTGGGTATCAGAGAAGGTGGAGCTGTATGTCAGACAGCTATCACAAGAAGGAGCAAATATATTCACATCAATATGTTTCCCACAATATGTGAAAAGATTAAGTGTTTTTTATTTTGTATATTTTCTGATGATGTGACATCTTGCTGAACCCAGAGATACTTCCACTCCCAGGGCTAGCCATTCCTAGAAATGGTGAAGTACTTAACCAGCAAGTGTGTCTTTCACATGCGAACCACCAATTCAGAGTCTACCATACCCCAACCACATCTTTGTCAGGCTTTTACACTCCAGCCAAACAATAGGAAAGTAAAGATAGCCCCTATCCCCCAGAGCCCACTGAAATGATCAAACTAGCCAATATCAAGCCCATTCACTCTACTTCACCCTTTCCTTTGAAACCACAGTAAAGATGTTTGCCCACATTTTCCTCTTGTCTCCCTCTGCCTCTTCACCACTCTGGTGTTTCCCTGGGTGCTTCCCCTGTGTGCTATACTTCCTGTTTCTAGGGTAAAATTTCTTCCTCTGTGAGAGTCATTGCCACATCTGTGTGTACTATCATATCTGATTAAAACAAATTCTATGTTAAAATAATGATAATTATAATAATAATAAATTAAAAAACCAAAACCCCAAACTCTGTGTACATCTTATAACATTTCTTCCCATTTGCTCGGTTCTCTCCCTGCCGCAGGATAACCTCTTAGTTTTTCATGTATCTTTCAGAGTCAATATATATAAGCAAATACAAATATTTTCCCTCCTTTTTACCAAAAAGACAATAAAATACACCTACTGCTATTGCTTTTAATCATCTTGTATCTACCAGTGTCACTTGTATTTTTGATGCTCTTGTAGGAGTCTTAAAAAATTCTTACTTACTCCTGTGTAGTTTGCGTAATTCTTTTTTTTTTTTTTTAAGATTTTATTTATTTATTTGACAGAGATCACAAGTAGGCAGAGAGGCAGGCAGAGAGAAAGGGGAGGAAGCAGGCTCCCTGCGGAGCAGAGAACCCGATGCGGAGCTTGATCCCAGGACTCTGGGATCATGACCTGAGCCTAAGGCAGAGGCTTTAACCCACTGAGCCACCCAGGCGCCCCTAGTTTACGTAATTCTTGTATTATTATTACTATTTAATTTGTCACACCTGTAGATTTCTTCACTGCTGTCACATTTTAAATCCCTGGAGATAAAAGCTGGGTCTTACTTATCTTTGACGGTGTATCATTTATTACAGTGCTTCCCACATGAAAGGAAAAGGAAATGAAATTTAAAAAGATGATGAACAGATCCTTGTGGAATAAATGAATTAATATTAGGAAAATACATGCAACATCTATCCTTTTCTAATAGTAACTGATTTCATCAATGTTATGCTTTTTAAACCATTTTAAAATGGAGTTGTAGGGGTGCCTCAGTGGTTCAGTGGGTTAAGCCTCTGCCTTTGGCCCAGGTCATGATTTCAGGGTCCCGGGATCAAGGCCCGCATGGGGCTCTATGCTGAGCGGGGAGCCTGCTTCTCCCTCTCCCTCTGCCTGCCTCTCTGCCAACTTGTGATCCTTCTTTCTCTCTCTGTCGAATAAATAAAATCTTTTTTAAAATGTTAAAAAAAACATGGTTGTCAAAAAATTTAGTTGTCTTGTGTTCTTTCTGTTTGGAATGACTTTTTGCATTTTAAGGATAAGCTGTATTTGGAAGTATTGGGGCACTGGAAAAAATGAGTGTAAAAATTATATCATAATATCATTCAAATTAACATATGTAAATAACCTTCTCAAATAAAGGAATTGAAGTTTAGTCATTTTCTTATATTTTTATTTGGGAACATTTCATTAGGAACATGAAAGGCATAAGACAAAGAAAGCATAAATCAAATAAAAATGGGGACAAAGAGATAGAACCCTGTCTTTCCAGGAAGCTCTATGAGAAGCTAACCGGTGCACAAAACCCCCCACTCCTCTGATCATTCTGGTATGAATTCTGATCTGTGCTTTATTACAGTCCATGGCAAGTTTTTCCTTTTAAGTGGTCTGTAGTAAGTACGGTCTAACTCCCTCCCCTCCCCAGGGGGGTATTATAGGTACTTTTATAAACCTTTTTTCTTGAGGAAAATGGTCATTTGTTCTTCTCATGCAGCTGTGTTTTCACCAAGCAGGAGCAAAGTGTAATCCTGAATTTTGGGGATTCCAAATATCAGCATCCCCCCCTTTGCAAATATTGACCAAGGCAGGGATGGCATTTTTGCTCTGCTGTGTCCCCAGAGCCTAGCACAGTGCCTGTTCATGTTTGTTAAGTGGCGATAAGAAGCCCACTCTCAGGAGGGTCTGGCTGGCTCAGATGGTAGATGATGTAACTCTTGGAATTCGGAGTCATGAGTTTAAGCCCCGTGTAGGGCATAGAGTTTTCTTAAAAAGAAAAAAAAGATGCCTCCCCTTGAAGAACCAACTGCCAACAGAGAAGTTTAGTTGAGTACTTTGTATAACACCACCTAGACCTGGACAAATCAGATTAAAATCTGAATCTTTTAATCGATTGAAAACATGTATACAAGGACAACTATACGTTAGCTATACAGCTTCATGACCTTGTAGAATGAATGAGTTCGTGAAGCCGCTGCCCAGTCAAGATGGAACACAGTGCTAGCATCCCAGACTACTCCCATATATCCCCTTCCAGGGACGTTCCGGACTTACATCATCTTAGATTGATTTTGCCTGTTTGTGAGCATTATATAAATGGGACCGTACAATGTGTTCTCTCTTGTGTCTGTTAACATTATGTCAGTGCCCTTGGGACTGGCAAATAAATTGACTTGAGGTAGGTTGGGGAGTTTCTGACATGTCTCAAGCTCTTGGCTGCAGATAGCATTATGCTTTTTATTTATCAGTCTTTAAACTCAAGTTCTAGGGTAACTTGCAGGAACAGGATGGTGCTTTTGCTATTTATAAAAGCAATACTGTCAAATATTGTGCCATATCCTATCATTTGAGTGAGATTTTTTAAACTTTTTTTTTTTTTTTAGGGGGAAGGGCACCAATTCTACTGTATATGTTCGTACCTTAGGTTTAAATGAGTCAGCCCTTCCCAGAACCCTTTGCTTTGTGGAAAAGCTCCATCTAGCCAGACAGATTTGGGCTACTTCTGTTGAATCTGATCCCTTCATACCTCTATTACCGTACAAATGGCTTGATGCTTGATTATGTCAGCTGTTGTTCACCTGTGTCTTATAAATTGCTCCATTTAAAAACGTGACCTTCTTGGGGCGCCTGGATGGCTCAGTGGTTAAGCATCTGCCTTTGGCTCAGGTTGTGATCTCAGGGTCCTGGGATGGAGCCCCACATCAGGCTCCCTGCTCAGTGGGGAGCCTGCTTCTCCCTCTGCCCCCCACCCCTCTTGTGTTCTCTCTCTCTCCCTCTGCTCTCTCTTTCAAAATAAATTAATAAATCTTGAAAAGAAAAAAAGGAAAAGAAAAGCATAAATTAAAAATTTTTAAAAATTAAAAAATAAAATAATTGCTCAATCACAGTTTCTTTGTTTGTTTAAGTAGAGCCAAGTATTTTCCCAAATCGACTGAACCAGCAATGTAAAGAGAGCTCCTGTTCTTCCATTTTCACCAGTTTTTGGGAAACACTCTGGTCAGCATGTATGTCACCTTTTAGCCATTCTTATAGGTGTATATGTGTTAGATTTTAAGGTTCATCATAATTCATGGGAAAAATTAGTCATCTTCTGTAGCAGGTGCTGTCAGTGTCTTTCTCGGATCCCCTAGGATCCCTTTTACTGTCCCAGAGCTGCTGCAGGTGCTGTTGCTAACCGCTCCCACCTGCAACTTTATCCAGCACTTGCCAGTGGGCCATTAGAGCTGCCACGTGGATTTTAACCCTCAACCTCAAACCAGGGTGGTCCCAGCCAGTGGCTGGCTATAATGGGGTGCAAAAACCCAGTTCCTGTGCCTCAAGGCAAACAAACAGAGTGACAATGTTGCTATTTATACTTCAGCGTTCCAGGTGGGATGGAGCTGAGGCCAGCTTCGCCTGAAACCACATCCGTGTTTGGCTTTTCCTCCTGCTAGGTCCTGTTCTCCTTACTTCTTTACAAGGTTTTCCTGTGAGCAGCCCCCAAGACAAGAACTGCCGTTTTCAGCTCTCCTCCTAGGGAACTTGCCCCAAGATAGCTTTGCAGCACCTGGGTCTCTATCCTCCCTGCCCAAAGGCTCCACTGTCTGTGTATACGTTGATTAAAAGAAAACTTGACATTTGACCAAGACCAACAAAATAAACCAATAAGCAGTATCTTAAACAAACAAATGTTTGTTTGTTTTCTCAAACAGTGTGAGCCTCAATGTGACAAGCGACAGTTAAGTTGTAGGAATGCAGGCAGAACTATGAGCTAAGCGAAATTACCCTTGACCATCCCACTTGCTCTTCAGGACCCTTCTGCCTGTGTTGGTCCTTCCTTCTACTTGCTTTCCCCACAGTGTGTCCCAGTGATCCTGGAATGCTCACTCCAGTCTTTTCCAAAGAGTATCCCATGGGAATTTTCTGGGTGCTGGGGTGGTTCAGCAATTCTGCACGCATAGGTTAATATTTTATGCCTCACAATAGAAATTTTAAAATCTTGAGATTTTTATCACTTGGTGAATTAATAACTGGGCAGTTAATTTCATTAAGCTGATTTCAAGACATCCCTCCTGTTATTTTTTTTTTTTTTCATAAAAAGTGATCAAATAAGCTCGTTTCCTGCTCAGATGTTAATGACATTCATTCATTCTTTGGTTCAGTTAGTGTTTATAGAGGTTTATATAGAGTTTCTGAGGATCCAGGCTCCTTAATTAGATGGGTTACAAATATGAATAATATATTGGTCTCTCTTATTTTTTTTAAAGACTTTATTTATTCATTTGACACAGAGAGAGAGAGATCACAAGTAGGCAGAGAGGAAGGCAGAGAGAGAAGGGGAAGCAGGCTCCTTACTGAGCAGGGAGTCCTGTGTGGGGCTCGATCCCAGGACTCCAAGATCATGACCTGAGCCAAAGGCAGATGTTTAACCCACTGAGCCACCCAAGCACCCCTTGGCCTCTTTTTTAAAGATCATATACAGGGGCACCTGGGTAGCTCATCAAGTTAAGCGGCTGTCTTTGGCTCAGGTCATGATCCCAGGGTCCTGGGATCCAGCCCGGCATTGGGCTCCCTGCTAGGTGGGGAAGTCTGCTTCTCCCTCTTCCACTCCCACTGCTTGTGTTCCCTCTCTTGCTGTGTCTCTCTGTCTAATAAATAAAATCTTAAAAAATAAAGAAGATTTTAAAAGACCATATACAGGGGTGCCTGGCTGGCTCAGTCAGAAGAACATACGACTCGATATGGGGGTTGTGAGTTCAAAGCCCATGTTAGGTGTACAGATTACTTTAATACATAAAATTAAAAAAATAAAGACCATATACATATGTACACAAATCATTGCATTTTTCACTTTATTGTAATTATCGGTTTGTGGTTTCTTTATCAGATTGTAAGCTTCTTGAGGTCAAGGACCATTTGTTATCTCTGTACTCCTATAATTAGCATGGTGACTAGAAGATTCCATACATGTGTGTGGAAAGCAGAGTGGCAGAGAGGGCTGATGGAGGACAGAGAAAGAGAGGCAAGTAAGAGAGGTAGGGTAGATTAAAGATGGCCCCTAGTTCTTGACAATTTTCCCCACTGAGGGTCAGAGTCTATTTCTGTCACTCCCCTTGAACTTGGGTTGATCTTGTGACTTGCTTTGGCTAATAGAATGTGGCAGACATGATGCCGTTTCAGGTCTAAGCTTTAAGAAGGTCTGGCAGCCTCTGCTCTTGCTCCCTAGGGAAAACCAGTCCCTGGAAGGGGCTATCCTGCTATCTGAGACTACTAAGGTGTAAAGAAGCCCAAGATAGCCTCATGGAGAGGACATTTAGAGGAGAATGGAGGAACCCAGACAATGGCAAGGACTGAAGCCTAGACATATAAGCCCAGTTGGATTACTCTAACCAGATCTCAGCTATTGGAGTTCTTCTAGCTGACGTCCCAGATATCACAGAACAGAGATGAGCTATTCCCACTGTGCTCTGATCAAATACTAACGCCTGAAATCGTGTTCAAATAAAAAGCTGTTTTGAGCTATTAAGGTTTTTTTTTTTCTTTTTAAAGATTTTTAAATTTATTTGAGGTGAGGAATGAGTGGGAGAGGCAGAGGGAGAGGGAGAGAGAATCTCAAGCAAACTCCATGCTGTGCTTGGAGCGAGATGCAAGGCTTGATCTCATGACCCTGAGATCATGATCCTGAGGTCACAACCCTGAGTCAAAACCAATGGTTGGATACTTAACCAACTGCACCACCCAGGCAGGCACCCCTTGAACTACTAAGTTTTGGGATGGTTGGTTACCCAGCAAAAGACACCTGAAACAGGAAGTATTCACCATCAAAAGGGCAATTTACAGTTTCATTATTCCCAGTAATTTTTATTCTATTTAAGAAATGCCTACAGGAAGAGAACTTTTTTTAAAAAGATTCTTTATGAGTGAGAGAGAGAGAACAAGGGGAGAATCAGAGGAAGAGAAACAAGCAGACTCCAAACTGAGCACAGATCCTGACCTAAGTCTGGGTCTCAGGACACTGAACAGAAACCAAGAGTCAGTCGTTTGACTGACTGAGCCACCTAGGCACCCCTAGAACATTATTTTAAAAAGTAAAAGCTGTAATAGGTTGATATATGGGGGCAGAGAAGATATTTCTGACACATTCCTAACATCCTATGGAAGGTACAGCATGCCTTGGTTGTCAGGTTGGATCACAGTTAGGAGGGAAGCTGGGGGTTCACTGCATCTATTGAAACTTAATTACTTGCTGTGGTTGGGAAGCTAAGGTCAATGAATGAAATGGGTCAGTCAAAGCAGGTGTAGGGAAAGGGGGAACGTTGGGTTGGGAGCCACCATCCTTCAACTGCAGCCAATTCCACTCTCTTTATACTTTCCAGCCAAGTCCAACGGGATCAGACTCAGTGTTTAAAGCTGTAAGTGTCGGCGGGTATGTGGAGCAACGGGGGTTCCCATACGCTGCTCATGGGTGTGTGAACCGATTCAAGCATGTGGAGAACTCTCTGGCAATAAGTACCAAGACTGAGCATACAACTCTCTTGTCCCTATGACCCAGCAATGCCACTCAAGGTAAATATTCAAAAGAAAGGCAGTGGATATTGACTAAGAGACATGCCTTAGAACGTGCATAGGAGCGTTATTAGGAATAGTCAAAGACTGGAATACGATGATAAAAAAGGTACCAAAAAAAAATGAACACCCACAAAGTAAACACTTATTGCTTGCTTGTTACATGCAATAACTCAGTAGATCTCATAAATAAAAAAATTTTTTAAAAACATTTTATTTACTTATTTCAGACAGAGAGAGCAAGTGAGAGCATGAATGGACGGGGGCAGGAGCATGAATGGACGGGGCAGAGGGAGAAGCAGACTCCCCACTGAGTGCAGAACCCCATGCCGGGCTCTATCCCACAACTCTGAACCAAAATTAAGAGCTAGATACTCTACCGTTTAAGCCACCCAGGGGCCCCCCAGTACACTTTTTTTATTTGTGCACTTTTCTTAATGCATGTTTCAAAATATTATTGGGGGCGGAGGAGCGCCTGGCTGGCTCAGTAGGTGGAGCATGCGACTCTTGACCTTGGGATTGTGAGTTTGACACCCGTGTGGGGTGGTGAGATCCCTTAACAATAAAATTGTAACAAAAATTATTTTTTAAAAAGCAAAATTGGAAAAAATGGAATACTTCTTCTACCTGGGTCTGGAAGGGAGGACAGCATCAACCTGGATTGAGCCTCTGGGTGCTGGGCTTGGACGGGGAGCATGAGCGAGCACTAAACCTTTGATTTCTTAAGTCTGTAGAGAATAGGGCAGTGCTCTGGGGCCGCTTGCCGGTCCTTCTCTCGGATCTGTCTTCCACCTCCCTAGAAAGGGAAAAAGAGCGTCATCCTCAATCCGCTAGAATGTTGACATGGTGGAAACAGACCTCTTGGGGGCACCTGAGTGGCTCAGTCATTAAGCTCAGGTCCTGATCTCAGGGTCCTTGGATTGAGCCCTGAATTGGGCGCCCTGCTCGGTGGGAAGCCTGCTTCTACCTCTCCCACTCCCCATGCTTGTGCTCCCTCTCTCACTGTGTCTCTCTCTGTCAAATAAGTAAATAGTAATCTTTAATAAAACAAACAAAAAAACAAGCAGTCATCTTTCTTATGGAAGCTTCTATATTTTAGGGTCTCTTAGTTATCACAGCTGAGCCTCTGCCCTTTCCCAGGTGTTAACTTGTGTAGCTGTCGTCATTCACCGAAGAGCCACGGGGCCACAGCTGTGGAAGTACCTGGTGGGCTGCAGTCACTCAGAATGGCCGTGGAGTCTGGGCCTCCACAGCAGTGAACTGTAGAATGGAGCTCTGGAAGGAACAGCATTATGTCAAGCAACGAGGTAGCCAGGTTAGAGAATGGTTCTCCAAAGTGGGCTGCAGAACAGCAGCACCGGGACCTTGTTAGGAATGACTCAGAGACTCTGGCATGGACTTGCCTCGCTTGGCGGGCAAACCGTCTGGGGGATCCCGACACACTCTTGAGTTTAAGAACCACCGGCTTAGGGGCACCTGGGTGGCTCAGTGGTTAAGCCGCTGCCTTCGGCTCAGGTCATGATCCCAGGGTCCTGGGATTGAGCCTCGCATTGGGCTCTCTGCTCAGCAGGGAGCCTGCTTCCTCCTCTCTCTCTGCCTGCCTCTCTGCCTGCTTGTCATCTCTCTCTGTCAAATAAATAAATAAAATCTTTAAAAAAAAGAACCGCCGGCTTGGAAGGGCCAGCAAACTTGCTCCATGAAAGGCCAGATCGTAAATATATTAGGTTCCACAGCTCCTGCAGTCTCCGTGGCAATGATTCGGTGTGCCCTTGTAGCACTCAAGCAGTCACAGGCCATCTGTAAATGAGGGGGCGTGACTTGATTCTTTATTCTCTGGGGCCGAGCCCTTCTCTCCAGGTTCCTCATCTTAACTCCTAGAGGCTGTCTTAAAAATCTGTGAAACTCTGTAATAAATTTCCTTTCTATATTAAAGTCTCATAGTAGCCAATAGAGCCACCCGTCCTGGGGGCATCTGCATTTCGGTGTGGGACGCTATTTGGTGGTGGGAAGATATATTGTGTCCCAATATCCACGTCAACCCATGGGTGGATGGATGTTTTTGAAGTAGGGAGAGGCTTTTGGTTTCCCTGGAGTTACACCTTCAGGGGACAGACTGATCTCATGTAAATTCTGATCTGTCCGTTTGGACTCAGATATTCCTGGAATAAACCTGTGTTTATTGTGGTATTTGTTGGGAGCTGTGGGTAGCTTGTTTTATTCTGGGTTAGAGCGTCTGGAGGGAGGAGCTGACATCCCTCTTCCCCTAGGCTGCCCCCCTGGGCTGGGGATGCCTTGCCCCTTAGGAACCAGAACAGCCTATACCAGTTCTCCCCACTGTGTAAGCAGAGAACAATCCCCACCATGTCCTTGTGCGTGCAGGTACTAATGCCATCAAGCCAAGGTAGGCAAGTACCTCCTCTCCCTGCTCTACTCAGTGCTCCCCCGCTCCATGGGTTGGATGATCCTGCCCAGAGTGGTGAGGACAGATCTTTCAGTCTCCTGACTCAAATCCTAATCTCTTCCAGAAACCCCCTCGCAGCCACACCCAGAAATAATGTTTTACCAGCTTCGGCCAACCTGACACATTACACTGGACTTCAGAATCCTCCCAGGCTCTAAGTCAGTGACATGAAAGTCTCACTGCATCTCATTGGCTCTGAATGGGTAACACACTACCCTCTGTGACTGGTGAAAGATCATTGCTGATTAGCTGTTCTGATCCATCTGTTCTATGCTAGAGCTGGAGTGAGGCCACTAGGGAAACTGAGGGAGAGAGAGAGAGAGAATGAAGAGGTGGCGTGTTTTAAGGAAATCAAAACCCAGGCACTATTCCTGAGATGGTAGGACTGGGGTATATCTCAGTTTGGGTTCCCCCAGAATCTGACCATGAGCCGAGTATTCAGATTGAAGTAGTTTAGATCCCAGGGCAATAGGGAAGCAAGATAAGAAAGAGAAGAGAGTCAATAAAGAAAGGGTGTGCTATCAAGGAAGTTTTTTCTGTGGGCGGCTGAAGCCCAGTCCCACTGGGGAACTCAGGGATACAGTACAGAGCCTGCCTCAAAGTTATCCCAACAGAGGAGCAAGGACACTGGAGTAGTTACCCAGCTCTTCCCTTTTGGATATAGAGCTTCTTCTAGGGCATTAATTCTACTAACAGCAGCTGGCCCTGCACACCGACTAAGCCAGCTCTTATGCACCCCACCTCCCCCGCAAAAAGTCCTCAGGCAAGAGAATTTGGAGGTGTTTGCTGCAAGCAGCCATAATGTGTAGCGGTGAATGCCGAGTAGACGTGTGTGATGTACTAGCAATGTCTGCCACAGGATACCAGGACAACGAATACCCTCTAATCCTCCCCCATCTCATGCTAGGGATCCTTACCCAGAGCAGGTGTTGGGTCCTTCTCGGGAGCCCCTGGGCAAGGCACATTCTTCATTCTGACAAATGAAAGAAAACATCAAACCCATCCAAACCACAGAAATCAGTGAGTACCCAGAGCAAACATCAAGCAAACCCTATTTCATAGGTATTACCTCATCAAAGGAAGAGAAGGTTTGCAGGCAGACACAGTGTTCTGGGCCACAAGCGAAAGCTCTCAAAATGGCATAGTTGGCTCAGTTGATAGGAACAGATGAGCTGAGTTCAAGACATCTCCACCTAAAGCTCATGGACCTGGATTGGGAAGTGTGGACATCCCAGCAGAACTCAGAACTGCTCCTGGAATTTAGTGGATGAATGCTGGACCCCCAGAAACCTCCCACAGATGTTGGCCACAATCCTAACCCTTCAATTGGTTAATGTATCAAAATGGCCAACTACTGTAATTTCCACAACATGAACAGGACAATTGAGCATCTTTACATTTCCTACTTTGCTCCCTTCTTTCATGATCTTATCTTTAAATCTTTCCATGAGTTCCTTTAGCAACTTTTTTTTTTTTTTTTTAAGATTTTATTTATTGGGATGCCTGGGTGACTCCGTTGATTAAGCTCCTGCCTTCAGCTCAGATCATGATCCCAGGGTCCTAGGGTCAAGTCCTGCATCAGGCTTCTTGCTCAGCGGGGAACTGCTTTTCCCTCTGCCTGTTACTCTCCCTGCTTGTGCTCATTTACTCTCTCAATTAAACAAAATCTTTTTTCAAAGTTTATTTATTTATTTATTTGACAGAGAGAGACATAGTGAGAAAGGGAACACAAGCAGGGGGAGTGGGAGAGGGAGAAGCAGGCTTCCTGGTGGGCAGGGAGCCCGATGTGGGGCTCGATCCCAGGATCCTGGGATCATGACCTCAACTGAAGGCAGACACTTAACGATTGAGCTACCCAGGCACCCCTCTTTGGTAACTTTAAAAAGGACTTATGCTTCTTTACCTTGATTTCCTAACTATGGTGGGTTTTTTCTTATTTTTTAAAAATATTTTACTATGATCTTCATGGTGTCTGGCTCTTCTGATCTTTTTGGGAACAGGGAGACATTAGAAAAATATCTTTTTTAAATTTTTCTTTCCTTTTTTAAATTTTAATACGGCAATTTGTTTGACCTGGGAATTAGTTAATCCTTATAACTCGAACACTTAAAGAATCTCACTGGTAAATTGTTTAGCTCTAACTCATATCTAAGAGGTATTTTAAACTTAAGAAATTTTTATTTTAGGTGTGTCTTTTTTGCAAGGAGTTTATAGTTGAGTTGGAAGTATTTATCTTTAAAATGGGGGCTTACATTTTAATTCTTATTTTCTAAGATAATCTTTATTTATTTATTTTTAAAGATTTATTCATTTATTGTAGAGAGAGAGTGAGCAAGCCCGTGTGCACACAGCAGGGAAAGGACAGAGGGAGAGAAGTTCAAGCAGACTCCCTGCTGAGCTCAGAACTTGGCATGGGCCGCAACCTCAAAACCTGAGATCATGGCCTCAACCCAAATCAAGAGCCAGAGGCTTAACTGACCGAGCCACCCAAAGGCCCCCCAAATTTTTTAGAGCAATTTTTGGATTACATAAAAATTACATTATAGGGACGCCTGGGTGGCTCAGTTGGCTGGACGACTGCCTTCGGCTCAGGTCATGATCCTGGAGTCCCGGGATCGAGTCCCGCATCAGGCTCCCAGCTCCATGGGGAGTCTGCTTCTCTCTCTGACCTTCTCCTTGTTCATGCTCTCTCTCACTGTCTCTCTCTCAAATAAATAAATAAAATCTTAAAAAATAAAATTACATTATAGAGATAGTACAGAAACTTCCCATACACTCCACACCCATATTCTTTATTACTACCATCTTAAATGTGTAGTACAATTGTTATAATTAATCAGTATTGATAAGTTATTATTAACTGAAACCCATGCTTTATTCGATCTCCTTAGTTTTTACTTCATGCCCTTTTTTCTGTGCCAGGATCTATCCAGGATACCACATTACCTCTAGTCATTATGACTCCTTAAGCTTCTCTCTCTCTCTCTCTCCCACTTTTTAAAGATTTTCCTTATTTATTTGAAAGAGAGAAAAGCATGAGAGACAGAGCATGAGCTAGGCGGGGTGGGGGGGTCGTGTTACAGAGGGAGAAGCAGACTCCCTGCTGAGCAGGGAGCCTGACTGCATCTTTGATCCCCGAACTCTGAGCTCATCACCTGGGCTGTAGGCAGACATTCAACCAACTAAGCCCCCCAGGTACCCCCTCCTTAAGCTCCTCTTGACTGTGACAGTTTCTCAGACTTTCCTTGTTTTTGATGACATTGTCAGTTTTGAGGGGTACAAATATGTATTTTATAGACTGTTCCTCATTGGACTTTTCTTTTTTAAGATTTTATTTATTTATTTGACACAGAGAGAGAGAGAGAGAGAGAGAGATCACAAGTAGGCAGAGAGGCAGGCAGAGAGAGAAGGAGAAACAGACTCCCTGATGAGCAGAGAGCCTGATGCGGAGCTCGATCCTAGGACCCCAGGATCATGACGTGAGCTGAAGGCAGAGGCTTTAACCCACTGAGCCACTCAGGCGCCCCTCCTCATTGGACTTTACCTGAAGATTAGACCAGGGTTATGGGTTTGCGGAGAAAAGATAATGGAGGTAAAGAGTCATTCTCTCCACATTTTTTCAGCGGTGCATATTACCTGCATGACTTACCACCACTGACATTGATCTTGACCACCTGGTTGAGACAGTGTTTGTCAGGTTTCTCCACTATAAAGTTTCTCTTTTCTATACTGTCCTCAGTGGAACGAAGTCACACCTGAGGAGTGGGGAGGGATGCCTCACCTCCTAGAAAATGGCGTAGAAGGCAGGCTAGCCCTCACCCCACCCCCCAAGAGTCCCGCATCCTCTTCCTCAGAACTTGTCAGTGTGTTACACAGCGCAGAGCAAATAAAGATGTGCAGGGTGGGGAAGGAAAGGAAGAATCAAGGATGACTTGGAGGTGTCTGGCTGAGGCTGCTGAACAAATGCCAATTATGGAGTTGGGGCTGCCGAGGGTAGGGACATGGGGAAGGAGAGATTGAGGGGGAAACATCAACCTTTTTTCTGACTTTCTGGGATATTTTGGAGTCAGCAAATAGGCGACTGGATCTGGGGAAACGTGAAGCTCTCAGGAGGGCAGGGAGTGCTCTGATGACTTTGAAGGTCATGGGATGTAACATCAAGGAGTGGGCAAGATTTTCTTGGGGGAAGAACAGGGAAGATGAAAAGGGGCAGGACCATCCCCTCAGGAAGAGCTGAGAACAGAAGCCAGGTTGCAGGGGGTTCCATGGGAGGGAAAGTGAACACAAAACAAAAAAGCGTGGGCACTTACTGTAGAACACGGGTCGTGGTTCTTGAAGTCAAGCAAACACCTGCAGGGGTTATGAAACCCACCCGTCTGGGCCCAGAGTTTCTGAGTCAGGAGGTCTAGAATGGTACCTAGGAATCTGCATTTCTAACAAATTCCTGGGTGAGGTTGATGCCACCAGCCTGAGGACACTTTGGGAACCACTGTCAGAATGAACTATGCTTGGGTATGACTGGGCGTGAGAGAACCGGTGGGAAGGGGGAGAAAGGAGGACCTCTAAAGATTGAAGATAACAGCATATTGGCTTGCGGGTGGGCGCGACCCGATAGAGTGGGGGAGATGGATGTGGCAGAAAAGAGGGGACAAATGAAGGAACAGTTCTTGGCAACTCAAAAGGGGGCTGGATTTAGAGCATCATGGGGACTTTGGCCTCTAATAGGAGAACAGACATTTACCCCAAGGCAGCAGGTGTGCACAGATTTTGGAGATTAGCAGTGGGAGATTGAGAAAGCTTGCTTGTAGTGTTGACAAAGATGGAGACTTGATCTGCAAGCTTCTGTTCTCTGTATTCTCAAGGAAGACTGAAGGGAGAGTACTGTAAATGCTGGAGATTTGAGGCAAAGGGTGAAGGTATGAACTGATCATCTTGGGGCCAGGAAGTCAACTTTCCCAGACTGGCCTAACAGAACTTTCTGTAATCAGGTATTATTGAATCATCTGTGCTGTCCAATAGAGTAGCTGCTAGCCACGTGATATAATGGATATTTAAGTTAATTAGAATTAAATAAAAAATAGAAATGTAGTTCCCCAGACTCATAGTCACATCTTAAGGACCCATGGTGCATTCTTAGAGAGATGTAGTGGCGCTGTGGAGCTGCATGGAAGGTGAGATTTGTGAAACCAGTGACCCTGGTTTGTGATTTTTCTCCAGGAACATTCACCAGCTCAGCAACAGGCCCAGAGAAGGTGGGTGAGACAGGCCTTTTCGGGTGAGTTTTTTCCAGAAAGGTGGGTCTGAGGGAGAGAGGACCAAAGCATCAAGGGCGTTGGGGATGGAGTGACCATAACGCAGGACTGTGAAATGTCTGCTGCAGGACCCCAGACGAGAAAAGCCATGAAGCTTAAAGGTCTCTCAGATGTGCCCTTGAATGTAAAAATGTAAAAAGGACCCTAACAGAATAAAACACTTATCTTAGCTTTTCTATAAACTCCATCTCAGAGATCAATTGTTGACAAGCGGAAGTTTGTACAACACTCCAGCTAATAAAGAAAAGAGTGATAGATTTAGAACATCCGCGATCTTTAAGTTACTAATGAAATAAAGCTCATATAAGCAATGCTCATTAGTGGCTGTTAAAACCACCAAAAAGGAAAGGATATTTTGTGTCTCTTGTTGGAAGAACTCAATACCACTTGAAGTATCCTTGGTAAAAAATCAACCGAGAGTCTGATCAAGCTTCTAGGTCCAATCTACAGAACATGTTAGTACCAGGAAGATATGAAATTATATATCTGGGATGTGTTTCAAAATAATCTCAGCAGTGGGCATAAATGAAGGAAGAGTGCAGGGCACCTGGCTGGGTCAGTCAATGGAGCGTGTGACTCTTGATCTCAGGATTCTGAGGTCAAGCCCCATGTTTGGTGTAGAACTTACTTAAAAAAAAAAAAAAATCTCAAGGAAGGAAGGAAGGAAGGGGTGAGCCCTAGGTGGTGCTGTGGGTCAAGCGTCTGACTCTTGGTTTTGGCTCAGGTCATGATATCAGGGTTGTGAGATCTGGACCTGTGCTGGGTTCCATGCTCAGCTTAGAGTCTGCTTAAGACTCTCTCCTTCGCTCTCTTGCCCCTCCCTTCAGTGCTCACACATGTGTGTATGTGCTCTCAATTTTTCTCTCTATAATACATATTCTAAAAAAAAAAAAAAAAGGAGGAAAGAGAAAGAAAGGAAGGAAGGAAGGAAGAAAGAAAGGAAAAAGGGGCCATTTGATGATTAGTGATGGGTACCTGAGGCTTCATTATACTATTCTTTCTGCTTTATGAGTATTTGAAATTTTCCATAATAAAAACATTAAATAAAAATAACTTCCTGGGGGCGCCTGGGTGGCTCAGTGGGTTAAGCCACTGCCTTCGGCTCAGGTCATGATCTCAGGGTCCTGGGATCGAGTCCCACATCCGGCTCTCTGCTCAGCAGGGAGCCTGCTTCCTCCTCTCTCTCTCTCTGCCTGCCTCTCTGCCTACTTGTGATCTCTCTCTGTCAAATAAATAAATAAAATCTTTAAAAAAAAAAATAACTTCCTGTACTGGATACTCATTCTAGATATACGCCTGCATCTCTCTTTCCTTTCATAGCCAAGCATCTTTTTTTTTTTTTAAGATTTTATTTATTTATTTGACAGAGAAAGATCACAGTAGGAGAGAGGAAGGGAAGAGATCACAGAGAGAGAGGAAGGGAAGCAGGCCCCCTGCCGAGCAGAGAGCCGGATGTGGGACTTGATCCCAGGACCCTGAGATCATGACCTGAGCCGAAGGCAGCGGCCCAACCCACTGAGCCACCCAGGCACCCCCATAGCCAAGCATCTTGAAGGCATTATTTCTGCTGGTTTTCTCACATCCTTCCTTCTGCTCATGCCTCCAGCCATGCAGTCCTCCATCTGCCCGTGTCCCTTCCCCAGACCTGCTCAGGCCAGTGTTCCCAGGATCTGCACTCCCTTGACACTGTTTGCCACATCTACCTTTTTAAACTCTCTCCAAACCAGGATGTCTGGAGTCAGACAACAGGGGCTCACATCCGGGCTGACCACATCTTGGCTTGATTTTACTGGGGAACCCTTTTTATTCTCCATCTGTTGGAGAAAATGATGATGACAGTAAGGTATTCCTTCCTCGCTACTTATTGCCATGTAACAATCCCTGCCCCTCCTACTGCCCCCCCACCCATGATTTGAGGAATTTGAAGCACTGTTTATTATTTCTGTGGTCTGAAGGTTGATGGTCTCAGCTGAGTGGCTGTTCTTGGGGTCCCTTAAGTGGCTGCAGTTAGATGGTACCCAAGGCTTGGTTTGTCTTCACCTACATGCCTGGGCTTAGACTGGGGTAGCCGGAGGAGCTGAAGCTGGTCAGTTATTTCTCTCTCTCCATATGACTTACCCTATAGTTAGCTTGGGTTTCTTCTCAGGATACTCAGACATTGTACATGATGGCTGGCTTCCTGGGGCACCTGGGTGGCTCATTCATTTGAGTGTCTGTTTTGGGCTCAGGTCATTATCTCGGGGTCCTCGGATTGAGCCCCGTGTCTGGCTCAGCAGGAGCCTGTTTCTCCCTCTATCCCTCCCCCTGCTTGTGTTCCCTCTCTCAAAAATAAATAAAAATCTTTAAAAAACAATAAAAACAAAAATGAAACAGATGGCTTCTCCCAGAGTGAGCATTCAAGAAGATAGGAAGTGGAAACTTGTGTCCCTTATAGCCAGGAACCTGGCCCATCCCTTCACCATATTCTGTTGGTCAAAGCTGTCACAGAGCCTGCCAGGATTCCAAAGGAGGGCCTTAGTGAAGTGCCAGGGAGAAAATCTCAGAGTCTTCAGAAACCAACGCTACTGTCTATAGTAAAAGCACTCTCTTTCTCCGTCTTTCCCACTCTTTCTTCCTACCCTTCAACATTTTCTCAATCAGAATTTCTCAAAATATTATGTGCTAAGTACTCCTTTGGTTGCAAGAAACATCAACCCCACCACACTGGAATGGACCCTTGAGTCAAAATAAAGATAATAAAATCATGTGACATTGTCTCCCACCCTGGTTTGAGGATCTGGATTTATATATACCTAAGAGCATCTTAAGAATATTACATCAGTGACTTTTATGGTGATAGTCAACTCACTCCCAAGTCATCTTTGTACATTTATATTTTTGTGGTACCAAAAATAATAGAGATTTGTTGTTTCACATGTATGCCCTTAGTTTACATGTCCTCTGTCTCACAGGAATAAGCTGAAAAGTAACTGTGGTCTGGTGACTTTTGGAAAACCAGCTTTCAGTTCATCGCAAAAGGACACATTGCCTTTTCTTTCTTTCTTTTTTTTTTAAGATTTTATTTATTTATTTGACAGAGCAATAATAGTGAGAGAGAGCACAAGTAGGCAGAGTGGCAGGCAGAGGAAGAAGCAGGCTCTCCACTGAGCAGGGAACCTGATGCAGACTTGATCCCAGGACTGTGGGATCATGACATGAGCCAAAGGCAGCTGCTTAACTGACTGAGCCACCCAGACACTTCAGGACACATTGCTTTTTCCATGAGTCACAGGAGAGAAGAGAAGTAAGGCAGTGTCATTTTAATGGGTGTTTAGTTGAAACTCTTGGCAGCAAGGGAGAAAGCACAATTCCAACTGGCTCAAGCAAAAAAGAGAGACCAAGAGATAGAAGAGTATTTTGACCATGTAGAACCTGAGGACTCAAGTCGTGCTCTCCCATCTCATTGCTTTTCTTTCTCTGCGTGTTCTTTAACCTTGGGCAGCTGCTGGGGGCGAAGGTGGCTGGCTACCCCAGGCTTGCATCCCCTTCTCTCTCAGCCTTAGGGAAAGGGAATCTCAGTTTGGATCTCATGTCTGCCCTTGATGCAATCATTGTGGTCAAGGGGAAGCCTCCCCCAGGAGGGATGGAGTCAGCCTGCCCAAAACTGCACATTCAGGCACCAGAAAAAGGCAGATCAGATGCCAGAGGGCAGATGAAAATGCCAGGTGTCCTCTGCAGCTAGACTCTTCCTTTCCCCGCACTCACAGATGTGCCCAGGAGCAGTGAGAGCTCATTGGTGTGGAAGACACACTGAGACCTGGTTCTTAGAAAAATCAGTGTGTTTATAAACAGAGGACCCCGTGGGCAAGGAGGTCCTCCACCGGCACATCTCAGACCGACTGAGGGCCCCGATAGACTCGCTCTTGTTTCTGCTGACCTCAGAAAGCATATTCTTTGCATCACGGTGCACCCCTAATGAGCGGCTTCAGAGCAGGGGTTCTTGACCTTTCTAACCTCTCTTGTGAAATGGATATAAAATGAGCATTTCTCTATCACAAAAGATCTCTTAGTGAAACAGTATGTGACTAGGGTATATTACCCAGTGTCTCGATCAGAGAAGACATTCAATTGACATTGACCGTTGTTATTTGTACAATAGACAAATACTTCCTACGAGCACGTTCACAGCTATGATTCCATTTATTCTCGTAGTAACCCTG
Source organism: Mustela putorius furo (assembly GCF_011764305.1). Lineage (NCBI taxonomy): Eukaryota > Metazoa > Chordata > Mammalia > Carnivora > Mustelidae > Mustela > Mustela putorius. The sequence goes on along the minus strand of NW_025421329.1, from coordinate 4,735,177 downwards.
TGAGGTAGGTGAGAGACACATTATTGTCCCATTTTAGGGATGAAGACACTGAGGCTCAAAAATTTAAATGATTTTGCCATATCCTTAGAGCTTCTCAGTGGCAGAGCTAGATTTCAAAGCCAAGCTGTTGGCTTCTCAGTGCTACCTCCCTGTTACCCCCAAATCACAAATCACAATGCTGACCAAGAAAATGTGGGGATGCCTGAGGACAGCCTTCCAGAACAATACAGGCTATTCATGCCAGTCATCACAGTCTAAGACCCCCTCTGCCCAACAGAAATATGATGAAAACCACAAATGTAATGTTAAATTTTAAATGTTAAATTTTCTAGTAGCCACATAAAAAAGTCAAAACAAAGTAAAAGAAAAACCCAAAATAGGGACACCTGTTGGCTCAGTTGGTTTAGTGGCTGCCTTCAGCTCAGGTCATGATCCTGAGGTCCTGGGATTGAGTCCCATGTTGGACTCCTTGCTCAGGGGAGAGCCTGCTTCTCCCTCTGCCTGCAGCTTTCTCTGCTTGTGCTCTCTCTCTGACAAATAAATAAATAAGATCTAAAAAAAAAAACAAAAAAACAAACCAAAATAACAAACAAACCAAAAAAAATACAAATGGAAGTTAATTTTATTACTATATTTTCCCAATATATCCATAATATTATCATTTCAACATGTAAATCAGTATATAAAACTATTAACAAAATATTTTAGAGTCTTTCTTTTTTTTTTCATAGTAAGTTTTCAAAATCTGGTATGTATTTTACACTGATAGCACATCTTAGTTCAGACCAGCCACCTTTCAAGTGCTCAAGAGCAGTATGTGGGGCACCTGGGTGGCTCAGTCAGTTAAGCGGCTGCCTTTGGCTCAAACGTAATCCTGGGGTGCCAGGATCGAGTCCCACATCTGGCTCCCTGCCTGCTTCTCCCTCTCCCTCTGCCTGCCACTCTGCCTACCTGTGTGCTCTCTATCTGTCAAATAAATAAATAAAATTTAAAACAGGAAAAAAAAAAAGAGCAGCATGTGACTAACCAGTGATTCTTGTTTTGGACAGTGTAGGACTGGAGGCAAATGAGGCATGCATTTAGGACTCCAGAAAAGCAGGACTGTGAAAGTCAGGGGACTAGGGGAAGAAAGATGAGGATTTTGCTTTAATGCGTTTAGCTAGAACCTTGCAAATTATTATAGAAAGAAGAGATTTAAAATAAGCACACAAAACATGTGGGTTGGTGGTGTTTTTATTCTGAATTCCAGTAAAGGGGGGAAGATGAGACACCATAATCTTGTTCTGGGTTAGAAGATAGCTAACTGAACATCTTACTGCTGTCCAGGGGACAATGCCAGTTACAGAATCAATGGGCCAAGATGCGGCAACAGAACGCACTGTAGCTAGGTGAATCGGAAAAGCAGTTCATTAAAGGATGTTAGGTGGCTTGTGGAATCTCCAGGGGACCATAGAATCAGTTTTAGAAGGGACAAGCCTGTAACGTGCCTTAGACTGCAGTTCCTGGCTTCTCCAGTAGGGGCTCTGTCTCGGCCATCTCTAGCTCAGAGCGCCTGAATTCCTATCACCCTCCGTGACCACAGCACATGGCCACCAAGACCTGACCAAGGCTTCCTTCTTAAATGAAGTGTGTGTCTGTATTCCAGTTGCAGAACCTGGGTCACATCCTTGTACCCATAGCCAGGGAGTCTGTAAAAGCTGTTTTCTGTTCCTTGTGAGGAAATGAGACTCGTAACAGAAAACTACCCCAAAGTAAAAGTGAACAAGCAGTACTAAGCTTCCTCAAACATGATACATGTCCACTATGCCAGTTGGTTTTCTCTTATTTGTTTACTTGTTCATTCGTTTATTTACTTGTTTGTTTCTTCATTCATTCATTTATTTATTTGGGCTTCATTATATGGGGCTTGAAGTTATGACCCTGAAATTGAAAGTTGCATGCTTTACTTTCTGAGCCAGGCAGGAGCCCCTGGTTTTCTTTTAAAAATTATTGTGAGGGGCACCTGGGTGGCTCAGTGGGTTAAAGCCTCTGCCTTCAGCTCAGGTCATGATCCCGGGGTCTTGGGATCAAGCCCCACATCAGGTTCTCTGCTTAGCAGGGAGCCTGCTTCCTTTCCTCTCTCTCTGCCTACCTCTCTACCTAATTGTGATCTCTGTCAAATAAATAAATAAAATCTTTAGAAAAATTATTGTGAAATAGGTATGCCTGGGTGACTCAGTTGGTTAAGTGTCTGCCTTCAGCTCAGGTCATGATCCCAGGGTCCTAGGATTGAGCCCCCCTCTACCCCATATTGGGCTAAGAGGTCATGATCCCAGGGACCTAGGATTGAGCCCCCCTCCTACCCTATTTTGGGGCTCCCTGTTCAGCAGGTAGTCTGCTTCTGCCCCTCTTCCTGCTCTTGTGCTCTCTCTCTCTCCCTTTCAAATAAATAAATAAAATCTTTAAGCAATTATTGTGAAATATATCACACAGACAAGCTTGATTATAATATGCATACATGGTTAAATAATATGAATAATTATTCTTATCCTCCAGGTTAAAAAATACAGCATTACTAGTACTTTGGAATGCCTGCCCTTATTTGTCCTTCCCTAATTTTATACTTGTTTCTCTCTCCAGTGATCATCACCATTATACTGACTTTTGTATCATTTTCTTGTTTTGCCTAGTATTTTTGAAATTCAGATATAATTGACATATGGCAGTTTATTAGTTTTAGATGTATAATGTAATGATTTGATACATATATATATTACAAAATGATCACCATGATAAATTTAGTTATCAGCACACCTAATTATATATTTTTTTTCTTATGATGGTTTTTAAGATCTACTGTATCAGCAACTTTTGACATTTTTAAAAATTAAACTTTTTATTTGAAGATCATGTAGATTTACTTACATGCAACTGTGTACCTTTCATTCAATTTCCCCCAGTGGTAAATTTTATAGAATTAGAGGACAGTATCACCTACAGGATATTGACAGGGACAATCTGCAGGTCTTACTCAGATTGATATAGTTTGACTTGTACTCATTTGTGCGTGTGTATGTGTCGTTCTATACAACTTTATCACATGGGTAAGCTTGGGTATCAACTACCAGAGACCCTGAACACTTCCATTACCACAAGTTTCCTTCATGTTGCCCTTTTCTAAATGCTTAACTCCTGACAATCAAACATTAATCTTTTTTCCATTTTTATGTTTTTTTTTTCATTTTGAGAATATTATATAAATGGAATCAGATAATACATAACCTTGGGATTGCTTTTTTTATTCAGCATAGCTCTCCAGATTCTTCTAGATGGTTGGTTGGTGCTTAATGGTTTTAACATGTGGGTTTGAATTCTTAAGCCGTTGAATTCCTAATTTATTTTGATTCATTTTAAATAATTATTTGAATCTTACAGTACAATTCTTCTGTCACTTGCTTTTTTTTATTCAATAAGATGTATTTGAGATTTACTTTAGTTAATGGGTGTGGTTGTGGGCCATTCATTTCCACTAGATGCATTTATCACAATATAATCCAATTAGTTAATGATGGGCATTCCAGTTGTGTTCAGGTTTTTATGTTTTTGAATAGGATGAATAATGTTACTGTGAATATTCTTGCCTGTAATTCTAGGTGCAAAAGTGCAAGACTTTTTCTAAATTTAAAAACTTGGAGTGGAATTTCTGGCTCATTCAATATGTGCATGTTTAATTTTACCAGATAAAATCCAACTCTTGCCCAAAATGGTTGAATCAGTCTATATACCTATTAGCAATGCATGAACTTATTGTTCTTACATCCAAAGCAACACTTAGCAGTATTGTCAAACGTTTTAATTTTGCCAGTCTGGCAAACATGAAATAGTATTTCATTGTCATTTTAATTTGCATTTTCCTGTTTACTAATGAGATTGAGTATCTTTTTATATGTTGATGGGTCATTCATGTTTTCTCTTCTGGAAAATGCCTGTTCATGTCTTTTTTTTTTTTTTTTAAGATTTTATTTATTTATTTGTCTGAGACAGAGGGAGAGAGAGTGAGCGAGCACCAGCAGACAGAGAGGCAGGCAGAGGCAGAGGGAGAAGCAGGCTCCCTGCCGAGCAAGGATCCTGATGTGGGACTCGATTCCAGGACCCTGGGCGGAAGGCAGCTGCTTAACCAACTGAGCCACCCAGGCGTCCCGCCTGTTCATGTCTTTTGCCATTTTAAAAAATTACGTATTTTAAAAAAAGATTTTCTTTATTTATTTGACACTGAGAGAGAGATCACAAGTAAGCTGAGAGGGAGGGGGAAGCAAGTTCCCTGCTGAGCAAAGAGCCCAATTCAGTCCCAGGATTTGGAGATCATGTCCTGAGCAGAAGGCCAAGGCTTAACCTGCTGAGCCACCCGCCCCTAAAATTATGTTTCTTTTTCTAACATTTGAATTCTTTGTCATCAGAATTCTGATGATTTATAAGGTAAATGTATTGCAAAATTTCTCTCAACTTTTGATTTAGTTTCTCATTCTCTTTACTGTGTCTTTTGATTAATTAATAGTCATTCTTAAATTTTCTGTAGTCGTATTTATCAGATATTTTCTTTAATGGTTTGTTCTTTGTGTCTTAAGAAATTCTGCTCCAGGGTTGGGGGGATGGGGTAACTCGGTGATGGGCATTAAGGAGGGCATGTGATGTAATGAGCACTGGGTGCTATATACAACTGATGAATCACAGAACTCTAACTCTGAAGCTAACAGCAATTGAATTTAAATAAAATAAAATAAATTTTAAAAAAAGAAAAAAGAAATTCTGCTCCGTTGTGTGTCAACTATACTTCAATAAGAAAAATAAATAAATAAATAAGATTCTACTCTATCTTATGGTCATAAAGATATTCTCCATTATCTATTCATCTATGCATATGTATGCACATACACATTTAAATGTTTAATCCACTGGAAATTGACCATATGTGTGTGCATTATTCAATTTCCTTTATTTTTTTTCTCCAAATGCATTACCAGTCAGTCCCATTTCCCATCTTTCTGAAATGCCCTCTCTCATAAATCAAAAGTCCACATGGGCTCTCTGCTCTGCACTAATATCTGATAGAATGAATCTATATGCCTTGTTCTTCAGGAATGTTTTGGTTCCAAGCTTAGAACAAGTTTGTTATTCTCACAAAAAGATCTTTTCTTCAAGTATTAAATCCATAGATGACTCTGGATAGATTTCTAAATGTTATTGATGTTTAGAATTGCAGTTGACACACATCGAGATTTTTCTATAAAACTTTACTAAACTTTTATTAATTCTAGCCATTTATCTGTAGATTCTTCTCCACATAGCTAATCATACTGATTACAAATAATGATAGTTTTGCTTTTTTTCTTTATGATCCTTATACCTTTATTTCTTCTTCTCTGCCTTACTGTACCCACAAAAAGCTGATCTCACGTGAAGTGGAGTGGTGAGAGTAGGCAGCTTGGTCTCATTCTAGGGTGCTGTCTGCTAGAATTTTTTTTTGTAAAAATGGATCAAGCCATGTAACTTATGATTTGTGCATTTTTTAAAAAACGCTATGTTATACTTTGGTAAAAAGTAAAAAAAAAAAAAAAATTTCCCCCCATCATCCATTTCCCCATCATCCTAACCTCTCTTTATCCTCTAAGGATCCCACTGAGCAGGTTCGTACCTGTCTATTTTCAACCTGACTACATATTACTGGAGAAAAGAGGTCTTAAGTGAGAACCCCCATGCCTGTTTCCATGCATTTGAAGAACTAGGGAGGGGGATTGGGGGTGGAGGGGAGGCACAGGCATTGTCTCAGCTGCCGGAGAGGGCAGAATGCAGAGGAGACATGGAATTGCAGGGAAACAGACTTCCATTAAGCAGAAGGAAAAGCTTTCTAACAGTATTGTCACCTAACCAGAATAGACTGCTTTTTGAAAAAGCGAGCTCCCAGCACTTAGGCATTCAAGCAGGGCAGGACACACACACCTACTAAGGACTCTATGGAGGGTCACCCTGTCCTCCCAGGGGAGAGGTGGGGGGCAGGGTGTGGGTCAGATCAAGACTTCTGCCTCTCTCAAATACCAGCTTTGAGATTTTTTTAAAAATTGAGCTTATTTCTTATCCTACTTTTAGGGGATGCTCTATCAGCTCCTCATAATACTTAGAAAACTAATCATAAAATAGAGTCAACAAAAGCAAAACATTGAAAATGTTAATAATATTGATAAATCCCTCTCAAGTCCGATCAAGAAAAGAGAGAGGAAGATAGCACATTAGAATTCCTTTCCCCCGGAAGAAACAGTCCTCAAATATCATAGTAAGTGTGCATCCAGCAATCCTTGAAAAAAAGTGTAGTTATTCCTGTTAATTTTCATCCCGAATCTGCTGAACGATGCAATGCTTCTTGAGGTTTTTAGTCTTATAATCTGTCATTTTATATTCTTTTCAGATAAAGGACAAAGTGGTTCAGGCACTTATTGATTTGAAATTCAATAAAAGAAAAAAATCTGTTAATGGGGTTGGCCGCCTTTTTCGCAATAGAAGGAATTTTGAACTAAGGGAAGTTTTAAAGATTTTTATGAGATAGAGGTCATTCTGTGATTTCATAGTTTTACTTTATTTTACTTTCATTCAACCAAGCTCCTTTCTAGAAAATCTTCCGTTTGTTGGTAGATAAAAATACATTCTCAGATTCTCCCAGCAGCGGCGCCATCAGCTTCACGGACTAAAAAGAAGCCTCGTTTCCTCGTGCCGCTATAGAAATGTCTTCCTACTCCACTCCGGGCTTAGCCGGATCAAAGTCTCTTTCGTCCTTAGTTGATTGTTCTCAGAAAATCTGGAGTCCAGACAGGCTTGAGCCAGGAGAGGGTGACCTCTTGAGGGCAGACCCCGAGGCATGGCGCGTCTCCTCGCTTCTCAGACCCAGGAGAGCTGCGCCCCCTCTCCGTGCGCGGGGAGAGTACTCCAACCGAGCCGAGAAATCCGTTACCAGGCTGCTGTGTCCCCAAGGGCCATTCCAGGGCGGAAGAGGACGGGAAAAACCGCTGTGTTGATTCCTCAGCCCTGTGGGCTGGGCGCGCAGCGGGTCAGGTTACAGACAGGTGAGTCTGGCGGATGGGCGAGCTGCGGGCGCCAGGGAGCTTCTGGCTAGACGCGCCCCTGCACAGCCCCGGGAGCCTGCGCAAGTCTGATCGCCCACAGGAGTGCTCGCACGGCAGCCGTGGAGGCACTGCTGCGCGTCCCCGGGGGCACCCGAGCAGCGGCCGTGAGAGGGACAGCGCGCGCTCCGCAAATGCCGGCACTGCTGCTCTTAGAAACTTGGCATCTTTCTCTTACCAACTCCTCTTCCTTCTCTCCCAACTCCCCCTCCAGGTATAAAGGCAGAGAGAAAAAGCCAAAACCAAAAATAAATATAAAGCTCTCCAGCCAACTCCCCAGTAGCAGCCGACTTCACTTTGCTGGGAAACGTGTTTCCCAACCTCAGAATTTGGGGAGCGGGCGGTTGGGGGGAGACCATAATGGGAGTGGGCAAGGATAAGAAATTTGCTACGAAGCCGCGTTTGCATAACATGCGCTTGGCTTTTGTTTCCATTGTGTGTTTATCTGGGTTGATGGGGCTCTTGGAGCGGTAGGTCTTGGGGTGGAAGCTGCTTTAGCAGAGCTAGCCGACTTGTTTTTCCTAGATTGTACGGCACAAATCAATAATGACGTGTTCTAAAGCTACCGAACTTTAAATCATATTATTACCGTGTTTATTTGGGGGGCTGTTGTAAATGACGGGGAGCCTAAGTCCCCAAGTCGCCCCCCCCCTTACGAGATGAGCCCTGCAATCTCCCCGCCGCCTCCACCTTCCGCCCGCCGAGATTTCAACGAGCCGCGGCAACCATCCACCAAGACCGGAGGAACTGAGCCATTTTCTTGCTTGCCTGTCGGAGACAATTCACCTGGGGGCGGGGAAAGGGGGTGCAACTCGCAGGAAGCTCCAACTCTTAGGATGGATGCCCGGGGAAGCGGACCTGGGGGCTTACCTCTAAGAGTTTGCCCTGAGATGCATGTGATGGGGACTGGGGCGAGAGGTTGATTAAAAAATGTTCTTCCCTTTTTAAAAAGGGGAGGGGGGAAGAATCAGACGTTAAATTCTTTTGCAAACATTCATGCCTAAGGAAGGGCTGGAACAGGCAGCCCCGGCCGCCGGAACCGGTCGGACAGGTAGCGAGCTTGTTGACACCGTTATGTTGCAGGGCGCATGCTCACTCCCAAGTTTCCTGGTGCCTTTTCTATTCCACCTTATGAAACTTTTCCCTCGGCGTGGTCTCACCCGCGATTTAAGGCATAGGTGTCGCGGAGCCTGGAGGCTGGGAGTCGCCGGGCGTGCGGGGGAGAGGCCTGGGCCGCGCCGCGGCGGGGGGCGGAGGGAGAGGGCAGGCTAGGCGGGAAGGTGGGCTCTGGCCGCCGGGAGCTGGGGATCGAGTCCCTGCCGCAGTTTCTAGCGGGGAGCAGCCGGGAGGAGGGGGCCGCCGGCCGGGGAGGGGGCCACGCCATGCCCAAAGTCTTCCTGGTGAAGAGGAGGAGCCCGGGGGTCTCCGTCCGCAGCTGGGATGAGCTCCCGGATGAGGAAAGGGCAGACACCTACATCCCAGGTGAGCGCCGCGCGGGGGCCGGGCCTGGGCGCGGGACTCCCGGAGTGGGGGCAGGGGTGGTCGGGTCCCCTCGGCTCCTCCGCCGGGCCTGGACTCCCCACCCCTTGCCGCCTCTTTCGGGGCGGCGGGGAGGGAGGGGTGCTTCTTGAGGAGCGGGAAGACGGAGAGAGGCTGGGAACCCGGGACGCCCTGCGCCCCCTTCCCCCTAGTGGGCGCCAGTAATTGCCCGGCGGCGGGACCGTTGGCTGCCGCGCGGGCCGAGGTGAACCGAAGGAGGGGAGACCGAAGGCCAGTAGGGGCTACTCTTAGTCCCACGTCCTCATGGGATTGCACCAGGATCCGTCAGCCCCTCGGGCTGGGTGGGTTGAGGTCAGACCCCTAACCCCCCTATCCCAGAGACAGGGAAGTTGGCGCGCGGGGTCCGCAGCCACCCAAGGCCCTCGGTTCCTTGTAGGCGCGGAGATTGGGACCGAGGAGCCGCCCCCCAAATTCCGTGCTCGCTCCGGAGGCCCAGCAGGGGACTCGCTCGTCCACCCCCGCGTGTTGCCCACTTGGCCAGGTGCCCAGGTCCAGGGCGGGGCGGCGGCGGCGGCACCGCCCGCAGGTCAAACTGCCGCGGACGCCCGGGCCTGACGCCGCGTGTCTGTGTGTCGGGGCACCGCCCCTCCCTCCGCAGTGGGCCTGGGCCGTCTGCTCCACGACCCCCCCGAGGACTGCCGCAGCGACGGCGGCAGCAGCAGCAGCAGCGGCGGCAGCAGCAGCGCGGGGGAGCCTGGAGGCGCCGAGAGCAGCTCGTCCCCGCGCGCCCCCGAACGCGAAATCTCCGAGCCCGGCGACGCCGAGGGCCCGGGCGGACACCTGGCGGCGATGCAGCGCCCGGTCGCCAGGTCGAAAATCAAGGTACGGTGTCGACTCTGTCCCCGCCGCCACCTGCACCACGCCCTGGCGTCGGGCTCCCGGAGCCGGCGCCCCTCCCTGCCGCGCCCGCCCGCGCACCCGGGCACCGGTGCACCCGGGCACCGAGCGCGCCCTCTGCGCGGATCCTGCACCTGCCTCTGGGTCTCGGCCAGGGCGGCTCTGCGCGTCCTCCTGTCTGCTGGGTAGCCAACGGCCCGCGCCGCTAAGCCCTGGAGGCTGGCTCCTGAGCCGGCAGGGTCCGCGGGGGTGGCCTCTGGAACTGCCTAAAAGAACCAGGCCCAGTTTCGGCCCTCTAGTACCCCATTCTGTGTGCAGAGCCTGAAGAATCACCAGGCCGTCGGGGTTCCCGGGTTCGGAAAGGAAGGATCCAGGCTCTCAGGAATTCCATTCTCTGCGGCGCATTCCTAGCGCTATAATTCTGAGTTTCACACACTTCCTTGCGTTCTGGAGGCAGTGGCGGCTGTTTGGCACACAGCGAACCTCTCACGGTAACAGCTATTCCCATCGACAATTATGGAGTGCCGGTTAGACCGGAGGTCTGTGCTGGGCACTTTAAATTTGTCATCTCTCTCAAATCTTCCTGAATTAAATTGATGGATAAAGAGGTTCAACTGCAAATTGCCTCAGTGCCCCGCCCCCAGTGGTTTGGAGTTTTCGTTACCCCGCATTATCATTCTTCATTCCCTCCCACCTCAAGTCTTCTAGAATGGTAGGCGACATCTTATCGAGACATTCATCTGGCTTTTCTGGGTAGAACTTACATGATCCCCTACTCAAATGTATCCGCTACCCTCAAGATTAAGGAATCCCATTCCACTGATTTAGTTAGCTGGAGCCTCAGTGGTGTTTTAGGAATCACATGACCCCATTTCCTAGCCTAGTGGGACTCTGCGGGCTCCAGGCCCTGGGTGGTGGGCGATAATTCCTGCGCACGCCAGAGGGGTCCTGCAGCCCTGCTGCCCAGGAGGGGGATGGGGGAATGGGGAGGAGGTACTCTAGTGTTTGCTGTGGATTGGGTAAGACTAGGTTACTTTTCCTGGGCGAGGCCATCCCTCCCTATGAATATTACTGGTTCCTGGGGTTTGGCTTGGGGGCTGCCTAGGGTGCATTTGGTTATGAATTGAGGCTAGTGGCTGGAGCCAAAATCCTCTGGAAAGACGTCTTTAAAGGTTGCTACGGCTCAAGCTGCTTGGTGTTAAGTGGGCTGCTGAGGTTCAAAGTCAGCCGGCCTGAGGCTTTGTAGGCACGATGGGGTTAAGTGGGAGGGGACAGTTTGCCTGAGGCTGGTAACTCTGCCCTCCAGGAAATTCTACAAAGTGTCCCACTTGCATATTTATCACCGGCCTGGAAGGACAATTGCAACGTTGTTTTGGGATTGCTTGTAGTCTGTTTGCCCCTCGGTCCCCCAATTTCCCAGATTACCCTGGGGAGAAAGTGGCAGGGGGGGAAAGATCCAGTCCCTTAACCAGTATTTTAGGAGCTCTCTTTTGTCCCAGGCATACATCGCCAATGGAGCCCTGGATTAAAGGAATAAATAAACCACAATATTATTTCTATGATCTTGCCTACATGCTGCCCCCAGGGCTGGGGGTTGAGGGCTGGGGTAGAGTGTTAGCTCCGCAACCTTCGCACAACTTCCGGAGAAGTTCCATTTGTTTACTAAGGATGTTTAGATTCCTTTCCCCTCTCAGCCTCCATCTGAAAATAGGAGACATGTTGGTATTAAGATGCTCCAAGCCTCCAGAATTATCCTCTGTAGTATTGGCCGGTTTCAGAGGATTGTCCAGAGGATTGTCCAAATTACTTGTGACTTAGCATATTGCATAATTCTAGAGTTCCACACAAACCCCGCTGCTCTCTTAAAAATTAGTTTCTTAACCCGAAGAAAAGGAATGCTTCTCCAGGATGAGGCCCATAGGTGATGCATAATGACTGAGTTTGTATGACTTAAAGGCACTCACCTAGCAGTTGGCTCGCTCACAGGACTAGGGGAGGGGCAGGTTTGAGCCAGTGCCCCGCAGAGAGGCAAAGTCCCATTTAACATTATGGGGTGCCTGCTCTGTGCCGGGCAGCCAGGAGATAAAAATGTTCCCTGCCTCGTATTCTAGAATCATCGAACAGTAATGGTTAAGCACCTAGGCTCTGGCTTTGTCACTTTTTAGCTGCCTGACCTTGGCTAAGTGGCTAATCCCTCTTGGCCTCAGTTTCCTTGTCTGTGAAATGGGAATAATAATGATACCTACCATAAAGAGTGGTAAACATAATAAGTGAGTGAAGAGGGGAACATGGTAGGTGCCCATTAGCTCCAGCTAGAATTCTCTGAGTTGGTGGGAAGACACAATTAATTAATAATTCTGTTCCAGCAAAAGGAATGCTAAAGCACAAGCAAAGAGGTAATAAATTCTGAGCCAGGGAAGGTTTCTTGGTGTGGATTTGAGGGCAGCGGGGAAGGGAGAGGCAGGCTTTAGATAGAGCAGGGTCATGGTCTGAGCCTGAAGCTTGAGTAGGTAAAGTACTCAAAGTTCTGGTCCCTGAAGATGGAAAATGGACCTGGTAGGGTCAGAGAGAAGAGTGGGAGAAGGTGAGGAGCTGGGCCAGGGCGAGATGCTGAAGGGGCCAAGCTGAGAGGGGTAGATGTTCCTGCACAGGAGGGGTTCTGGAAGGGTCCTGAGGAGGAAGACATCAGTTGGGTCCATCTCACTAGCTGTGTTAGGAACACATTATCTGGCCTGAGTCTTCATTTTCCTGACCTGTAAAATGGAAAAGCAATAGAATCGGCCTCTCACAAGGGTTGGTTAGATGAAATGAGGGTGCAGAGTGTCTAGCACTTTCAAGCATATTCTCTAACTCGAGGGAGTTAGCAAACAGTGATGTATGGCAGGTTTCCATAAGGTGCAACGTTTTGTTGCCTACAGTGGGAACAAGGGATTTGCCAATCCGGCTGTGCTGGTAAGTGGATCTAGAAAGGAGTTGCAGGTGCTGGTTAGGAAACTGGCATTTTCCAGCCTATCTGCCTTATGACTGTGTGCCTCGGGGCAGTTTGCAAAATTGTCTCTTTACTACCAAGGATTCAGTAATTTTCCAAACAGATTGAGGTGGAGAGATCATGTGTATCCAAGAAGGAGGTAGTGACAGGTCCAGGTGGCTTTAAGTCTCTTCTGTGTTGGTGCCATTCGCAGGACTTCAGCTGCAGGGCAGAGACCACCATTGCCCTTTCTTTGAAGGTTTATCAGGAGCTAAGTAACTCTGAATTTAAATCAGTTAGTTGACAGACATTTTTTCTTCCTGACTCAGTAGCTGGTGGGACCCAGGTGCAAGTGTAGAGTAGCAAGTGAATCTGTCTTCTCCCATTTTCCCCTTCTGGTTCTCTTCCTTTGGCCTCTCCCAAGGGTACTTTAAAAGGAATTGAGTGTAGAATTCCTTCTAAAGTATTTTTGGTCTTTTACCTGGCTCTATAGTCCAAGTCTTCAAGTTGTGCCAGAGGTGGGAACGTGTGGTTGTCTTTTTCCTTTCTTCCCATCATTTGTCACCCAGCCCCAACAACCAGTAATCTATGGCCATTCCTGCCCATCCAACCCCCCACCCATTCCTGACCCATGATTTTGAAGCAAATCTCATTTATCATATTATTTCAACTGTAATACCTCAGAATGTGCCTCTGATAGATAAAGGCCAAAATACATGATCACACCCACATTAACAGCAGTATTCACATTGCTGATTGTCTTTTTTTTTTTTTTTAAGATTTTATCTGTTTATTGGACACAGAGAGAGAGAGGTCACAAGTAGGCAGAGAGGCAGGCAGAGAGAGAGAGAGGGGGAAGCAGGGTCCCCGCTGAGCAGAGAGCCCGATGTGGGGCTCCATCCCAGGACCCTGGGATCATGACCTGAGCCGAAGGCAGAGGATTAACCCACTGAGCCACCAAGGTGCCCCACATTGCTGATTGTCTTATAAATTTGTATTTTTTTCAGTTTGCTGAATCAGGACCACACAATGTCTACACTGTGTTTTTCATTTCTTCTATAATTTGTTCACGTTCCCTCCATCTCTTTTTCATGTCCTTATAAGTTAATTATTAAAGAGATGAGTAATTTGCTTGGAGTGTTGCTAACAATCTGGATTTTGAGGAATGCATCACCACGGAGTCTAACACTCCTTGGTCTTCTGTGTTTTCTCTAAATGGGTAGTTGGTTCTGTAGCTGCACTGCCCACCCTGGTAGCCAAAGTCACACGTGACTGTTTAAATTTAAACTAAGTAAAATTAAAAATTAAGTCCCTCAGTTGCATGAGCCACATTTCAGGTGCTCAGTAACCACGTGAGACCAGTGGTTACTGTAGTGGACAATATAGACTAGAACATTTCTGTCATTGTAGAAAGTTCTGTTGGACAACACTTGCTTTAGATGCTTGCTCAAGTGTATTTATTTTAGCTAAAAAAATATGTCAGGGGAGAGGGTCATCTATTAACATCAAGAAGCACACGGTATTTGGTTGCCTCTCTGTGATGTTAGCAGCTGTCAATACTCAGAGTCTAAGGGATTTAGGTTATCAATGGTTGTGATAGTCCTTCATTTCTTAGCCGATATTCTTGTATAGAGATTTATTTCCCCTCCCCTGCTGTTTGGATCCCAGTGAGACAGTTCCTTTAGGAAAGGCCAAAAAAGATTCCCTTCGTGTAACAGTTTTCCAGCTAATCTGCTGGTTCACCAGAATTCTACAGCGATGGCCAACTTGTTTATTTTTAAAATATTGTTGTGAATCATGGATTTAAGCGGTTTTTAAAAACCCATCCATTTGATTTTTGTAAGAGAGCATAAGTTCTGTCCCTAACTCCTTGCCTATTGTCTTTTATCTCCTGAGGGAGAATTGGCTTCCCCTTGCCCCCACCCCCATTGTAACTCACTGACCATGTGTCTGATATTTGGCTGACCAGACTCCTCTTCTTGACTCTAGACCTACCGACTGCAGGGAACATTCCTACGAGGCTCATATCCCCAGCACCTGGTACAGTAATGCCTGACTCATAGGAGGACAGAAGTCAACATAGAATAGAAGTACAGGCAGGATGTAAATGACAACATTTGGAAGGAGATAGGGAGCAAGAAGAAACACAGATCTGGGAAAATATCTGGAAGACATGCTCAAAAAAAGGCTAAATTAATGAAGAGGGGGAAAAGGAATAAGAGAACCATGTAAGTGTTCATTGCACTGGGTTTTCATTTGAACATGGGTGAAGTGGGTTTAGTTGCAGACAACAGAATCCATTGTCGTTAGCTTCAGCTGAGCATGGTTAATGATAGAATAATAAATGGACCAAAAGAAAGACCAGGATATAATCCCAGAGACACACTGCAGAACTGGCCACTAAGGGAGCTACACCCAGTGGCCTCTATGGCTGCCTGCTCCTGCATCGTGATGCCTCTGCCCAACGAACTCAGGCCCAAATTCAAATCTCCTAGTAGTGTATGTAAACTGGTGGAACCCAAGTCACATCTAAAACTGCAAGGGAGCCTGGGAAATGTGGTTTATAGCTTTTTAGCCTCCACAGTATGGGACGGCCCACCAGGAAAAGTAGGAATAGATGCTGAGAAGAGTATCCATCCATAGGAACCACTACAGAGACCCTTACAGTTTGTGTGGTCCAATCCCCTTATTTTCAAGGAAAGAAGGGAAAAGCCCAAAGGGGTTTCCTTGAATTTGACACAGTTTTTAGTAGCCAAGTCCAACCCAAGGATCCTTGTTCTTTTACGGTTGTTGTGTTGCATTGTGGGAGGTATCTTTGACACTGTAGCCATTAGGGTTGACAGTCTGACATGAAGCTATTTCTCACCATGATATGAGACAAACAATAGGATTCATCCTCTCTGTCTCCCCCACACCATGCCCAGATCCTTGGGCATGTCCAGGGGAAGTATAGGTACAAGTTTTGTAGGTAACAGAGCACACCTAAAATCTCAATATGGGCACCTACAAGTTATGCGACCAAGGGCAGGTTAGTTCTCTTGGAGCCACAGTTTTTTCCTGGATTATAAGGATGTATGCTCTTCATTATCCCTGCGTTTGAAAAGGTTCTCTATTCTACCATATAGTGGAGTTGTGAACCCTAAAGAAGTGATACAGGGACCAGGAGGGAATTTTTTATCCCAAGGGAATTGGGTAATATGCTTAGCATGTTTTTTTGTTTGTTTAATTTTTTTAATGTTATTTATTTATTTATTTGAGAGAGAGAGCACGAGCAGGGTGTGGGGCAGAGGCAGAGGGAGAAGCAGACTTCCTTCTGAGCAGGGAGCCTATGTGGGGCTCGATCCCAGGACTCTAAGATCATGACCTGAGCCAAAGGCAGAAACTTAACTGACTGAGCCACCCAGGTGGCCCTGTTTGTTTTGTTGTTGTTGTTGTTGTTTTTAAAGTAATCTCTTTGCCCAACATGCGACTCCAGCTCACGACCCTAAGATCAGGAGTCCCATGCTCTGCCAACTGAGCCAACCAGGTGCCCCTTGCTTAGTGTGAAAATCTTATCCAGATGGCCACCACCTTCACAGTACTCTCCCACAGGAAATAGGACCATTAATAATTTAATAAACTTTTCTGTTGGAAGCATCAACAGAAAGTAAAGGATTTTTTTTTGCTTTAGAAGTTTGACAGGTAAGTGACCTTAGCCAGCTTTGAAGTTGGTCAGAGAGCCAGCCAAAGTCCCTACCTCCCAGACACTCCTGCAGTTTTCAGCAGCCCTGATACAATGATTGGTTTGTTTTTGCTGCAAAGACCTGTTCTTTTAGAAGACCTAGAGGGAAACCTGTGTGTTTTTTAAAATGAAAGTAGAGATCCTGCAGGAAACAGGACAGCAAGCAAGAAAGCGCCCCCCAACCATGGGGCTGGAGAATCACTCAGTCTCTCAAGACGTCTTTCTTGCCCTAAATCAATCTCCAGACCGATGTCACCTCCCACCGTCCATGGTAGCTCCCACATTTCCTTAAGAAGCCTTTTGCGAAGGATTAATTTTGGATAAAGGGTGAGACTGTTGAGCTTTTCCAGAAGGTAGCATGGTGTATATACCCCGCGTCCCACCCCCTTGCCCCCCCCCCCCACGGCAGGTCTGGAGCAGTGCCCTATATAATTAAACACCTTAGTGGGTTCCATATCAAAACACAGGAATATTGGGGCGCCTGGGTGGCTCAGTGGGTTAAGCCACTGCCTTCTGCTCGGGTCATGATCTCAGGGTCCTAGGGTCAAGTCCCTCATCTGGATCTCTGCTCAGCAGGGAGCCTGCTTCCCTTCCTCTCTGCCTGCCTCTTGCCTGCTTGTGATCTCTCTCTGTCAAATAAATAAATAAAATCTTAAAAAAAAAAAAAAAAAAACCACAGGAATATTGACACCAAAGGGGATGAAGTCTGCCTTGTAGCTTGGGCCCACTTTTATGGCAGAAGGGAGATAGGTAAGAACGTTGGTTTTCAGAGTTGTGGATGAAGGACTGGGCCTTGCCTGCTCATACTGAAGGTTAGTTCCCTTTTTTATTTTTTTTCCATCAGAGAGAAAATTCAAATGGGCAACAGAGAAACGAGAGATTTGGACCAATTACCTTTTATTCAGAGTCACAGAACTTTGGAACCTGTCTTATGAGTTACGTGTTACTGACCTCCAGGTCCTTTGTTTTTGTTTTTAAGATTTATTTATTTTATTTGAGAGAGAGAGCACAGTCAGGAGGGGCAGAGAGAGTCTTAAGCAGACTCCACACTTAGGGTGGAGCTCCACTCAGGGTGACCTCAGGACCCTGAGATCCTGAGTGGAGCTTAAAGCCAAAACTGAGTTCATTGCTTGACTTACTGTGCCACTCAGGCGCCCCCTCCAGGTCCTTTTTACATAGCTTTCCTTATTTAATTCCTTAACAATTCTGAGAGGCAGATAACAGTTACTGTGCACGTATTACAGGCTTAGAGAGAGGGAGTAATCTCTCTCAGACTGTACCCCACAGACTGTAAGTGGCAGAGCAGGGCTTGAACTTAAGGAAAAGGAAAACAGACTCTGCTCTTAGATCCTCGTGCTGCTGAAGATGGCTCATCTAATACCATTTTATCTTTTTTTTTTTTTTTTAAGTCATCTCTACATCCAACGTGAGGCTTGACCTCACAACCCTGAGATCGAGAGTCACATGCTCCACCGACCAAGCCCACCAGGCACCCTGCCATTTTGTCATCCTTACACAGGGGAAGTTGTAGCTCAGGGATATTAAATGACATCCCACAAGTGGGTGATGGCAGGAGTAGGTTTTCATTTGATCCCTAACACTCCTTGTCTGTTTGTTCCCCTCTCATTCTGTAACCAAGATGGCCAAAACATAACTAGTTCGGGTCTACCCTGCAAAGTAGGGTAATGAGGTCAGATTTGGTTAACCTTATTTTGAACCCTTAGGAGGTCAGGTATTAGGTGTAAACCTCTGTAAACATTGTAAAGATGGACCAGTGACCTGGGGAGGGATTGCTGGTACTCAGGCCCCTGGGATGTCATTCTGGGAATCGGATATGTTGTCTGTATCCTGCAGCCCGTTCTGGGGGAGAACATTAGGAAATGTGGCAGATCTGGTACCCTGGAGAGAATGTGACCCATTTCTTACTATTACAGTTCCCTGTTGCGCTTTCACGAATAACCCCACATTCAGCAGCCTAAGTGTATTTTTTCCAAAGACTTTATTTATTTGAGAGAGAGAGAGAGAGTACACACCTGAGCACAGAGTCAGGGGGAGGGGAGAGACAGAGGAAAAGAGGGAGAAGCAGGATCCCAGCTGAGCAGGGAGCCCGAAGCTGGGCTCTATCCCAGAACCCTGGGATCATGACCTGAGCCAAAGGCAGACGCCCAACCAACTGAGCCACCCAGGCACCCCTAGCTGCCTAACTTATTCTGTATTCTAGTTCTGCAGAATGACTGGGCTTAGTTGGGCCATTCTTGCCTGAGGTTTCTCTCATGTTTATGATCAGATGGTGGTGAACTAGAATCTTCTGGGGGCTTGACTGGCTGGATCAGGTATCTGACAGCTGACACTGTTTCCTTTTTCTAGCTGCTTTAGTTACATGGTTCTACCGTCTTTTCAAAGCCTTTATGGATGGACATATAGGTAGTTCCTGGTCTTTTGCCATTACAGACAGAATTTCAGGGCACCTGATATGTGAAATATACTCTGGGATAAATTTCACATTTAGGAATTTATCCTACAAATAGTCCTTCCTTTCTGAGAATTGAAATAGTCTGGCAGAAGCTGGCTTCATCAGCCATGGTCTTTTGCCATTTAATTAACTACACTTCTTTCAACAAGGCCCCTTTAAGGCTTCAGATATAATTTGTTAATGTCCAGGTGCTGGATTGGTCATAGAGAGGTGGCAAACAGTGCTTCATGGATTCCCTAAATGAGCCCCTTGGTGCGGGCTCAGTTTGCCGTCCTGTGGAATGGGGATGTATAGGAAGACAGAGAAATGGAAAATTTGCCTTTGTGGAGGCACACCTGAAGAATTTCTATTTATTTTTTTTTTGTTTTTTGTTTTTCTGGTTTTGAAAACCAGAGGAAAACTCTTCCTGTGACTGCAGTTGGGGGGTGGGGGAGCTTAGTCCCCAGTCTCCTCCCCCCTTCTCAAGTTCTCCCCTGTGTTCAAAGGCTTCCTGTAGCTTGGTCAGATGATCCCCTGGGCCTGCACTCCCTTAAACTGTCACTAACCTCTTTTCTCTCTATCCTTCAAGATTTTATTCTGTTCAAGCAAAATAATGCCAGTGATTTAAAGTTTTCATCCTGGACTCTAATAGAAGGTATCCATATTACATGCAGAGCATTTTAAAAATAGGAATTTACCAAAAGGCTGAAAGTAAACGGGAGTTCGGGTTTGGAGTGTAAGTTGGCAAGGCTTTAAGAACATTCTGCAGGAACAGTTCTAGCTTTCTGCACGTTCTTAATCAAACTGCCTGGGTCAGTTGTCTGTGTTCTGTCACCAGCTCTCAGTGACCTTTCTCCTGTGTAGACTCGGCCTTCAGAAGCTCCAGATACTCAGTTTGCCAAGACTCGGGTCATCTTTGTCTTTTTTGTTGTTGTTGTTTGTTTTTTGTTTGTTTGTTTGTTTTGATTTTATTTATCTATATGAGAGAGAGAGCACCAACAGTGGGGAGGAGCAGAGGGAGAAGAAGCAGCAGCTTCCCTGGGGACTTGATCCCAGGACCACCCAGGCACTCTGGGTCATATTTAGTCTTTCACAGCCCTTCAAGGGCTGCAATGCCCAGAATGGGGACTTCCAAGCAAGAAGACCTGCCCCATCCTAGTGACAGAAATAAAGTCTTGGGCTCAACTGGGTCTCCCTCAGGATGAGGGCCAGGCTGTACCCTTTTGGGGGATACAGGGCAGAGCTAGGCTGTGAGCAGCTGGAAGGCCCAGGGTGGCTACCCATTGGGTCAACAACCCCACCCCTGAGGCCATCCTCCTCTGTGCCCTCCAGTGGCCCCTCTGTCTTTTGAATAGAGCTGAATTTTTGGGGGGCCCCAGGGTAGAGCCCCAAGGAGGACGCTAGCTACCATTCCCTGCTACCCCAGCTCTCTTTCATTAACTGCTCTCTTGGGTTCAGGCTTGTCGTGCAGAACCACACACAGTCTCCCTGTTGCCTAGTGCCCTCTTCTGGAATATTCTTTGCTGTTGCCCTTCTTTTCCTAGTCATCTTTGCCTGGCTGAGGAGTGAGCTCACTACTCCTGGCGTAGGTGCCTCTCCGAGGTGTGCGTTGCGCCTGGAGCATCCCCGATATCAGTGGCCTTCTGTTGGGTCTGCTTCCCCACTAGACTGGCAGCTTCTTGTGGACAAGCTGTCCTGGTGACTGCGCTGCCTGCAGCTCTGACCACAGGGCCTGCTGCTGACCCGGCACTCCATATGTTCAATGTTCAATGAGACAAATGAAACCCCATGCAGACGAGGAGGCCGACCGAAAAACTGTGTTCCGGGGTCTTGTGCCTTCCCCAAGTCCCTTTGTATTTTGCCACTTGTGAGCCACTGCCCTGTGCCCCGAGTCAGAGCTTAGAGGATGGGGGGGCAGCAAGCCGCACAAACCCTTGCTGACTTCTGCAAAGGCCTTTACTTGAGGAGATGAGATGAATGCTGAGGAAACATCTGTGCAGTTCGGAACCCTCTGGAACGAGTGGGATAAAGGGCTCATGTCCCCAGTACAGTCTATGCCATAGTGGCATCTCCCAGGAGAGTCTAGACTCTGCCACACCTGCTAAATCAGAACCTAAATTTTGACAAGAGCCCCAGGGGGTTTGTGTGCACATTGGGGTTTGATGGCCCTGGTCTCACTGGCACAGAAAACTGCTGGGGCAGAGGAAGCTGCAGTAATTGGAGAAGCTGCATCAGGGAGCGGGGAGCAGCTGAGTTGGGTCTTCGAGGAGGGTGATACCAAGAGTGGAGGGAAGCTGAAAGGTATTGGAGGTTATGGAGGTGTTCAGCCAGCAAGGACCGACTCTTCCTTTTAATGATGTTTGTATGAAAATCAGGTTATGAGCCCCCTTTGTAAATAGTGGAGCAGTCGGCTCAAGCTTCTAAAGGATTTCATTTGGTAACTAGGAAACCTTTGATGAATATATTGGCTCTGGTGTATTTCACCACTTAATTATAGATTTAAGTTTCTGCCTTTGAAGTGGCCAGCATCGTTGAGGGCATGTGGGACTAGAAGCCCAGGGCCTGGGTTTTTTGTTTATTTTGTGAGAATGAAGCTGTGGGGTCCTGACCAAGTCACTTCCCAAAGTGATCATGTTAGGTGTTCCTACTTTTGTGGGTCAGGAGCTGGGGTGTGGCCCGGCAAGGCAGCTCTACCCTGGGTGGCATCGGCCAGAGTCCCTTAGTTGATGGCAGACATGGGCTGGGCTGGGAGGCCCAGTGAGGCTTTATCTGGCATCTCAGTGGCTCTGCCAGTGGTCTTGTCCTCCCCATGGATGCTTGAGCTTCCTTGTAGCATAATAGTCTTACAAGGCAGCTGGCTTCCAAGAGGGAACATGTGGAAGCTGCGTAGTCTTTCTCTTTTTTTTAAGAGAGAGAAAGGGCCCACGGTGGTGGGGGGGGGGTGGCCAGGGTCAGAGGGAGAGGAGTAGAATCCCAAGGAGGCTCCATCCTCGCTCAGCATGGAGCCCCAATGAGTGGGTCTCGATATCACAACCTTAGATCATGACCAGAGACAAAATAAGAGTCAGACGCTCAACTGACTGAGCCACCCAGGTGCCCCCAGCTGCAGAGTGTCTTAAGACCTAGAAATTACCTAGGCCCTGCCCAGCTCCCCGGGGAGAGGAAAGAGTCTCCATCTGCTGATGGGAGCAGTAGGCACAGGGAAGAAGGAATTGACCATGTCTGTCTTGGGGGACTCTGTACAACAGGCTCCATGCCCTCATCAGGACCTGGAGTCCTTTTTTAATGTTTTTTAAAAGATTTTATTTATTTATTTGACAGAGAGACACAGCCAGAGAGGGAACACTAGCAAGGTGAGTGAGAGAGGGAGAAACAGGCTTCCCTCTGAGCAGGGATCCCATAGCAGGACTTGAACCCAGGACCCTGGGATCATGATCTGAGCCGAAGGCAGACACTTAATGACTGAGCCACCCAGGCGCCCCTGGACTCCTTCCTTTCTGCCCTTCCAGCACAGGCTTCCCCCTCGATGGTCCAGAGTGGCTGCTGGAGCTCCGGCCAGCGGGAAGGAGCAAAGGAGGAGGAGGGCACCACCTTCTCCCACAGCAGGAGTACCCATCATCAGTCCCCTCGTCCAGCTTCCACTGACTTGCTGTCAGGCCCGCAAGCGTAGACGTTCGGGGGGAGCCATTGTGCCCAGAAATCACAAGTCTGTTCTGAGGCAGCTGGGGTGAATGAATGTGGGACAGGGCTTTTGGTTCTTTTTTCCCCAAACCCCTTTGGAAGTTTTAGGGTTAGGGGTCAGGAGCCCCAGCCTGGCGAAACACGGGGGAGGTGTGCTCCCAGGCTGAGCTCATGTGCCCGTCTGCACTGAAGCCCTCACCCCCTCCTTCTCTCTCTCCCCAGTTCACCACAGGCACGTGCAGCGACCCCGCGGCCCACAGCTGCGAGCTGTGCGGCAAGGCCTTCCGCCTGCAGCGCATGCTCAACCGGCACCTCAAGTGCCACAACCAAGTGAAGAGGCACCTGTGCACCTTCTGTGGCAAGGGCTTCAATGACACCTTTGACCTGAAGAGGCACGTCCGCACGCACACAGGTGAGGACGGGGGCGTGCCCCTCGCGGTTGCTTTTGTTGGCGGAGCTCCTGCTCCTCGGCCACCAGAAGACCACATTGGGAGTGTGGAGCAGGGTGGCATTTCTGGGGCATCTAGGCTCAGCTCTTGGCTGTGACACCAGGCAGCTGAGTCACCTTGAGCCCAGCAAAGCCTCTTTTCAGACGCTGTTTTCGCCTCTGTCTGGTGTGGTAATGGCCCAAGTTCTAGGGCCATTCTAGGGCCTAAAGATGGGTCACGGGCTGGAAGTGTTTTCGGAGTTGTGATCGCCGACACAAGACTCCCCAGGGGCAGAGTTCAGCTGTCACTGGGCTGACTGTTAGAATGGATTCTTGTGGTCTCACGGGTGGTGTCCTTTGCTTCTTTGTGGGGATGTAAGCCTGTCTCAGATGGAGCTCCGGAAGAGAAGGAGATGTTGGTCTCCTGTGTGAGGCTGCCAAGTGTCTTCCTCCCCTTGGTCCTTCCTCAGTTTCCTGACCAATGAAGCGTGGACCTGGGTCCTTACCAGCTCAGTTCACAGAGAATCCTGGGGGTGCCCATTGGCCTCTTTCCCAGCCCTTCTGAGCCCTTCTGGTTAAGGCCTCATTAGTTTTAATTTAGAAACATCTGGCCCCTATAATTCCCCTTGAGGCCCACAGTTCCACACCTCCAAAGAGGGATCTTTTGAGGATAATTCTGAGGATGACATTTCCCTTCTGAAAATTCTCCAACTCTAGATGAGATGAAATCCAGACTTCTCATCTTGGTGGACTTCATGTAAGCTCCTTACACTCTGGGTCCCACCTTCAGATCCCCACCCCGTCTCATCCTGCCCCATTTCATCTCATGTAAACCCATCCTGTCCTGACCATTCAGACCCGTCCTGGTTATGACCTGTTCTCCCTACAGCCTCATAGAATTTACTGTAGATAGTCTCCCGATCCTCCAGCCCTTTCAGAGTTCGGGGTTCCCTCTGGCATCTTGGTGGGATAGGAAGATGTCTATTGCTCCCTCCAGAGGGAGATCCCAGCACTTCCGTCCTCACCCAGCGCCCTTCTCTGATCCTGTCTATTCAGATTTCTTTTATAACCTTCATCACACTGTTTGGTTCTGAGAGTGCTGGCCAGGAGCTCTTTCCCCGGCCTGGGAAGAGTGTCCTCCGTCTGAGAGAGTAGGCTAGCCTACTCAAAACTTCCTTTTTTCCTTTTATTTTTTTATTTTTAAATTTTTTTTAAAGATTTATTTGTTTATTTGACAGAGAGAGATCACAAGTAGGCAGAGGTAGGCAGAGAGAGAGGAGGAAGCAGGCTCCCCGCTGAGCAGAGAGCCCTATGCGGGGCTCAATCCCAAGACCCTGGGATCATGACCTGAGCCGAAGGCAGAGGCTTAACCCACTGAGCCACCCAGGCGCCCCCCTTTTTTTCCTTTTAAAAAAACCTTTTCTGAAGTGGATTTTTCATTTAAATGGAGCACGCTGGAGAAGTGCTAGCAAATCATAAGTGTGTAGTTTGACGAGTTGAGGAATTTTTACAAAGTGAACACACCCAGATAACTAGCACTGAGACCTCGAAACAGACTCCAGGAGTCCCCCTTATTCACGGGGATTCATTCCAAGACCTCAGTGGACGTCTGAAACCACAGGTTGCTCCAAACACTATATATCCTATATGTACATAACCTATGATAAAGTTTAATTTATGTACTGGGCACAGTAAGAGATTAATAACAATAACTGCTAATAAAATAGAACAATTAGAGTGATATACTGTAATAGATGTTAAGTGAATGTTATCTCTGTATCTGGAAGTACCTTGTCGTACTAGACCTACCCTTCTTGTGATGATGTGAGATGATAAAATGAGTATGCCATGAGAGGAAGCGAGGCGAATGACATTGGCACTGTGACATAGTGTTAGGCTTCTGTTGACCTTCTGCTGATGGGTCAGGAGGAAGGTCATCTGTTTCTGGACTGCGGTTGACCATGGGTAACTGAAATCACTGAAAGCAAACCCACAGACAAGGGGCCTAACATTTGTCTAGCCCACAGAAGGCCCCACTCCTCTCTGTGTCACTATCCCCTTCCCTCCAAGAGGCACCACTTGTGTGACTTGTAACAGCATGAATTACGGTGCCTGGTTTTGAGCATAGTAGAGATGGAATCATGTAGTGTGTCCTCTCCTGGGTCTGGCAGTAAGGCTTCTTTTTTAGTCCCTAGCAACCAGTGAATCAGCAAAAGTTTGATCTCTGTGTGGCCAGGCAGGCCCCTTAGGCTGGAGCAAGGAGACTGCTGAGGGATCAGTGGGCTGGCAGGGGTCCTGTGGATTTGGGTAAGCTGGGTTGGGGAGGTGATCTCAGGAAGCATAATGAGGGGCTATGAGGGGAGATGGGGAGGGGAAGACAACCGATAAGAACCAGCTAATGAGCAGGTTATCACTGTGGACAGCTGGGGCTCAACCCCACTGGGGACCCTTTGAGGAACCATGTAGAATGCTCCATAGAATTGCTCCAGGGGTGAGGAAGCTGGGCTATTTATCCAGTAACTCCCATTCCTCCCTGATGGGGAGGGACCTGGGACCCTCATTTCCTAGGCAGCTCCTCCCCCCCAGCCTGTTGCAGGTCTCTGGGGAGAGAGATGCAGAAAGGCAACTGACTTTCCTGGAACTGAGGTGACCCAGTGGAAGGCTCGGGGGTGGGGGGTGTTGACAGTGTCCTCTCAGGACAAGAAGGGTTAGCAAGCGAGGGGGGTGGCTTGGCAGAGGCTGGGAATCCCTGTAGAAGGTCCCACATCTTCTTCAGACAGCAGCAAGCCCCCAGTAGTCACTTTCCTCCATGCCAGGCCCTCAGCACTTAACGCTGCTGTCTCATCCCCAAGGAGTCAGCGAGCCCCACTTAACGGATGATCAGATGGGGCTCACCAAGGTCAGACAACCAGAAGCGGTGGAGCAGGGAACCAGACCAGCTCATGCTGGAGTTCATGGGCTTCCATTTTGTCAGTTCCTTCTCTGTTCCCTTTGCCTCCCAGTGCCTTCCTCAGCATGGGAGTCTGAGCGTGCATGTTCTGCGGCACCAGGATACCGGCAGAGTGAGCAAGGAGGAAGATGGCCGGCATCTCAGACTCCTGAGCTCCTCCCTCTCTTGCTCCTCGAAGGTGACATTTTTAGTGACTCAGAGGGGCTGAAAATTACTAAAGTTGGTGAATCATAATGCCTTCCACCTCATGCTTTTCCTGAAGAGCTTCACAGTTTACTCCATGAAGGGAAGGCATCTAGGAGGGGAAGAGCTGCAGCCGTCCTGGCCACGGGTAGCCACCGAGCCCCCAGTGTGTGGCTGGTCCGACTGAGATGTGGTGTTAAGTGGAAAACACTAGATTTGGAAGACTTAATGCAAAATGAGAATGTAAACCATCTCAGTTTTTGATGTTGATTCCATGTTGGAATGGTAATATTTTGAATACATTGGGTTAAAATATATCATTGAAATTAATTTCACCTGTTTTCTTTTTACTTATTTATTTATTTGTTTGTTTGTTAGAGAAAGTACGTTTGTGGGGGAGGGGGCAAAGGAAGAGGGGAGAGAGAACCTTAAGCAGGCTCCACACCCAGCATGGGGCCTGTGTGGGGCTCGATCTCATGACCCTGAGATCATGACCTGAGCCGAGATCAAGAGTTGGATGCTCAACTGGCTGAGCCACCCAGATGCCCCTCTTTTTACTTATTTTAATAAGGCTACTGGACATCTTAAGATTACAGAGTGGCTTGCACTTTAATGTCTGCTGGACAGCATTGACTATAAGATCAAATCTACAGGTAATTTAAAATTTTTTCAAACATAATTTTGCTTCCTTAAGTGATCAACAAATAGAATTACAGAAATGTCTTGAACCTGTTTTTCCTGCCCTGGTTTATTTGCTGCTGGAGATGTGCCTCCAGGTAATAAGGGACCAGAATGGGGAGCAAAGGGCTTACGAAAAAAAGGATTTCTGGCTTGGGGATGCAGCCACGCCAGCGGAAGGAGCAGCCATAGCATCCTGGTGGGAGGGCCTGCCCTGCCTTCCCTCGAGCTGTACATAAAAGGGTTAGTCAGTAAAAAGAGCAAAAATCTAGGATTCTCATCTCATCATCATCATTTTCAAAGTTCGTGTACATAACCTCCCTGGTTCCAAAAGACCTTACCAGAATGCTGGGTTTGATGAAGATGTGAAGGTCAGATTTTGCTATTGACGGTTACAAGTAAATGTATTTTGACCAGAAGCAAAGATGTGTGAATGCAGATATGGGAGACAGTAGTTGAGTTAAGTCTGTATTTGCTTAGATTCTGACTGGACCAGTCATGACTCATTTAAAGACTTAGCTGGGATCCCAGGACCCTTCTATTGAGAACTGTGGCTACAGCATCAATGAGGTGGGCAAAGAGAGTGGTGGAGAGAGCCACGATTAATCTCTCCTTCCCCCAGGTTTCTTCCTGTCCTGTGCTGGGAGGGACAGGGCCTCTAAGGGAAGACTCAGAACACAAAGAGACATCTTGAAAGAGTCCCAGGGAAACCAGAGCCTGTAAATGTCTGACCTTAATATCCAAGTGGGTGAAAGAAAAGATTAAGGGTGTTTTGTTTTGTTTGGTTTGGTTTGGTTTGTTTTGGTTGACTTCACCAAGAAAAAAGTAACTCAGAGGGTGTGTGTGTGTGATGGGGAGAGGGGATGTTAGTCAAATGGCATCTGATTCAAGGTTGGAAGACAGAAACTGATGCACAAAAACTAACATTTTGTGAAAACAGATCAGCAAACAAGGGCTGTTTTCAATCCAGACTGTCTTGGGTCAGGTTCCCTAGGAGCAGATTCTGAGATGTGCTTCTTGTAAAATGATTTCTTGAGGGAGGGGTCAGAGGAAACCTGGAGGGAGCGGGGAGGGTAGTGGAACAGGGCAGGGTTAGGGGGTGAGCAGAGATGTGGCCTCAGCCTGGTCCCACGGGGGCTCTGGGGTGTGAAAACACTATAGACAAGTGGGGGACACTTGGATGTCAGTCAGACAGCCGCCTCTCCCCTGGGCTGGGAGGTCAGTTGCCCAGTGCCCATTCCTTGGAGAAGGGGGCAGTCGGGAGCCATTAGTGGGCCACACAGGATATATGCAGCATGAAGCACTAGCTAGCCAAGGGGGGTCTGCAGATGGACCAGCAGCTTCCCTGACACACATAGTAGAGGAAACTGCTCTATTTTGGAGTTGACGGGACCACTGAGGCCAGTGTGGGAGATTCTGGTCAAAATAGAGAGAAGGGGCCATGAGCTTGAAAGAAGTGAATGTGGAATGACTGGGTGGCTCAGTCGGTTCCAGATACGCCTTCAACTCAGGTCATGATCTCTGGGTCCTGGGACTGAGTCCTGCATTGGGCTCCCTGCTCAGCGGGGTGTCTGCATCTCCCTCTGCCCCTCCCCCTCTGCTCAAGTACTCTCCCTCAAATAAATAAAATCCTAAAAAAAAAAAAAGAAAAGAAGAAGAAGAAAGAAACTAATGTATATTCCGTTCTCCTCCTGTGAAAAACATCATATCACGGGCCTGTTTTTCAGCATTTGCATGTGTCGCACTCAGCACTGAGTACCCCACTTCACTGCTCAGGACCCAACACCACCAGCGGCATGTGGGCGCCTGTCAGGCAGAACTACGTTCATCCAGGGCCACAGTGTGGCCTGGGCATTGTTGACTGGTATGGCCAGATGTGCCAAGGTCTCTCAGACAAGTTCAGCATTTACTGAAAGTCTTTTATTTTCTTCTGGTTTGGAAAAGGGCTACTGAGTCTGTAAGAGACTCCAGCCAGTGAAGACGAGAACTTGTAAGCCACTCTATAAACAGCCAAGAAGGCCACACGCAACTGCGGGGTCCCCAGCGCAGACTTCAGGGGTCTCGTGCTGTGAGGAATAACCCACCTTGGTGATAACTTTCTGACTCTGGAATAAAGGAGGCCATTCCCATTGCCGGCCATTCCTGAGGAAGTTTCTGGAGTTCCAGAGAGAGAAGCTGAGGAATGTAGACTCGAGGAGGCCGGGGAGGTGAGGAGGGGGCATGGGCCCACCGCAGTATCTGCCCCACCCCTTGGGACGCCCTCTGGCCTTATCTTCCATCGGGCCACATTGAGAGGGACTGGAAGGCAAACAAATCCCATCTTGATTGAAGAAGAGGAAACAATAGTGTCTTTGTTTGGAACCTACAGGGAAGGATTGACTCCTCCAGGAAAAATGCAGATTGGGAGAAGTTTGGAGTGGGGCAGATGGCAGAAAAAGAAGAAAGGAAACTCCAGGGCTAGGGAGTTCAAGGATGTCCGGTGGGATCGCCTCCTGGGCTCATCAGGCTGTCCCTGCTCTATTTCATTTTGACTTACTTTTCAGCTAAAGAAATAATAGGAAAGCGGGGGTGGGGGGGTGGAAATGATAAGGAAGAAAAGTAAAGCCTTCTTCCCCTCCCAAGTCCTTAAAGTTCCATGCCCGAAAGCAAACCACCAATTAATATTTATCCCCCAAAGTTGTTAATACACATTGCTTTTTTCATGTCATATGTGCCTTGGATCCTCTTTCATATCTATACAGGCAGACACGCCTCTTTTTAATAGTTGTCAGGGCATTTCTTAATATGAGATTATGACAGTTCCAGTGTGGAGGCACCATGATTTCCCCTTGTCCCAAATGATGAACTTGTTTCCATTCTCAGAGTTGTCTTCCCCTCCCTTCTTTTCTTCCTTCCTTCTTTCCTTAAATGTAAGACTGCCGTGAATATTCTTACACCTCCTTTGTCTACCTGTGTCCATCTTTCTGTAGATAATTTCCTTAAGATGGGCCTGAGGTCAACACATGGCAGTCTTTGGTAGGCACGGCCACCAATACACATAGCAGCCTTTGGTGGCCACGGCCACCAGGGAGGCTGCCCTGAAGACCCACTCCCACAAGGAGGACTGTAAAAAGCTTCTTGCCGAAGTTCATGATTGTACAAGTTCAGCAAGGGACCACCAGGCTGTGGCAAGGAGAGCAAGCAGAAAGTACCCGTAGCCAAGAATTTTCTTTGGAGATGTGTGATACAAAGCTTGATTTTGGTAATAGGAATATAAAATTTGAAGAGAAGAAACCCTTTTGGATGACCCAATGCAGTGTTTTTTTGAATAAGGTCAGAGAGGCCGTTTGGCACAACATTCCAGAGGGTCACCAACAAAATAGAGGGCTCTCCACTCTTCTCTCCACCAGACCCTCATGACCATATTGAAAACAATTACCCTTTTTCTCTCTGCACCGGGAAATAAACAACACATCCCAAAGTGCGTGTGAAGTGTCTATATTGAGCCAATGGAAAGACATACTACATATGTACCCGCCAGCCAGTTTAGGAGGAGAGCATACTGTTGAGCTGGACCGTAAACTCTCAGGGCTGTATCCCACTGAGTACGTAATATGTGCTGGGCCCTTTGCAGGTGACGTCGCCATTAATCCTCTGACCGGCCTGACAAGGGGGTATGAATGTTATCCCCATTTTGTGGGTGAAGAAACTGAGGTCTGGAGGGGCTCAGCCATCCATCATGGGCTCACGTGACGAGTGACAGATGTGTGATGCGTGGGTTTTCAGAGGCCTGGGACTCTCGCTGGGTGGTGTCAGTAGGCTAATGATGTCTGGTGCAGCTGTGGTTTCGAGTTCCAGTATCCCACTCCAGACAGGGGCAAGGTTGGCCTTGGCTCCAGAGCACTAAGGTGGGTGAGTCCCCAGAGTTGGGGAGGCCTTGGCATCAGTCCTCTTTGCCCAGGTGTCCTCTCTGCTCACCTTCATCTCCCATCCACCCCTGAGTTCATGGCGGGCTGGGGATTCCGGGAAGAAGGGTCACCTGGGGGCTGCTGCATGACCGTGTCTGCTTGCATCAGTGAGTGATGGATGAATGTGGTATTTCCAGAGAGGGGAGTTGAAGCAGGTGTGCAAAAGTCAGAATTGCCCTAACTGCAGTTTTTGGTGCTGGCAGTCTAACATCCATCTTGGTGTCTGTGAGTCCCTGGTCCTCTGAGCCCGGCTCACATCCCATAATGCACCGTCCCTGGGAAAAGCCCACCCGCAGCAGTCATCCCTATTCTCTCTATCGTCTGGATGATGCAGGGCTCTGGAATCTCTAGCCTTTGCTGCCCTGGGCCTTGTTGGGGGTTCTTTCTGTGGAAGGGGCTCGGCCGATCTGCTGGCTGCAGAAGGAAATGTGCTCCCAGCACGCTTACCTCTGCCAGGGGATAGGGATCTGGCAAAGCCCTGGTCAGCAGCCACTTCAGATCACCTTTCTGGGTCACCGATGGGGTGGGGCTTCCTAGAGCAGGATTGGAAACATCCTTTCCTGGGGGGCCTAGGAGCTCGCCGGGGGGTAAGTGTACTGTCCTCTCCACGTGTTTAGTTTGGATGTTTTAAAACAGTAGTGGGTTATTTCCAATAACTATTGAAAGGAGTAACTGGCCTCTGGGTGAATTTCTTTAAAAAAAAAAAAAAAAAAAAAGATTTTATTGGGGCACCTGGGTGGCTCAGTTGGTTAAGTGTCTGCCTTCGGTTCCGGTCATGATCCCGGAGTCCAGGGGTCCAGTCCCACCCACACAGGACTCCGGGCGCAGCAGGTAGCCTGCTTCTCCCTCTCCTCCCTGCTCCCGCCCTCTCTCACTATCTCTGTCTCGCTCTCTCCAATAAATAAAATCTTAAAAAAAAAAAAAAAGACTTTATTCATTTATTTGACAGAGAGTATAAGCGGGGGGAGCAGCAGGGAGAGGAAGAAGCAGGCTCCCCACTGAGCAGGGATCCTGATGTGGGACTCCGTCCCAGGACCCTGGGATCATGACCTGAGGCAAAGGCAGATGCTTAACTGACTGAGCCACCCAGGCACCCCACTTACATTTGCCAGTTTCTTCAATCTCTTTGTTTCTTAAATGTCTTTCTCTGGGCCCGTAGGGGTTCATTAATTCCTTCATTGAAAAATTATTTACTGAGCACCTATTATGTGCCTTCCCGGTGCCAAGGCTTAGAAAGGAGTTTCTTAACTTCTGGCAGTTGTTCTAGAGTGTGCGGAATGTAAGATTGACCTGCACTCTGCCTGAATTGAATTGCATTGACCCAATACACCTTTTTCACATGCATGTTACAGGATATGCTTCCCATGTGTGCTTCTGGACATGGACTGCATGAAAAGTGGAAGGGTTTGGTTTCCAAACCCTTCGGGTGGTTGGATGGAGCTGGGGGGAAGTAGTTTTTTTCCATTTCAACTTCCCTTATCATCTGCCTTTAAGAAAATGGGGGCATGTGACCTGGGAGAGAAAATACTGAGGCCAGGGCTGCTTTCAGACCCCGAAGTACCATCCTCATGCCTCGTTGGGTAGAATTTGTCCACGAAGCCACCTGGTCCTAGACTTTGTTCGTTGGCAGTTTTTTGGTTACTGATTCAATCTCCTTGCTGGTCATGGGTCTCTTCGAATGTTCGTTTCTTCCTGCTTCAGTTTTGGTCATGCCTCATTTGGCGTGGAGTTAGACATGTGACTCCCAAAGATCCCCGGACACGCAGCCTTCCCATCCCCTGGGAACTCGCTAGAAACACGGGAGTCTCAGCCCTACCCCAGAAAGAGAAACACCAGGGCTGGGGCGAGGAGTCTGTTCTGGTGAGCCCCTTGGGTTTGAGGACCATGGCTCCACATTCCATTCAGTCTGGGGGGTGGGGGGCTGCGACTCTGCATGGCCAGAAGCTCCCAGCGGGTGCAGTGTGACTGTTGGCCCCAGGAGCAAAGGCGAGGACCCGGTTGTTACAAGGCAGTCAGCCTATCTCTGGCTTGTGAGAGATGACAAA
Source organism: Mustela putorius furo (assembly GCF_011764305.1). Classification (NCBI taxonomy): domain Eukaryota; kingdom Metazoa; phylum Chordata; class Mammalia; order Carnivora; family Mustelidae; genus Mustela; species Mustela putorius. The sequence goes on along the minus strand of NW_025421329.1, from coordinate 4,702,580 downwards.
ACACCACGGTTCTGTTGAAAAGGAATGAAACTGAGCTGTAGGCACCAACATGGAGAAATCCTTCAGAGCATTGTGAAGCTAAAAAAGTAGATTTTGAAAATATCTTTGGATAAGTTTGCTTCCATTAAAGCCAGGATAGTAAAATCATCATAAATTCCATTTTCGTGTTTAAAAATATATATATTGAAACATTTTTAAGTGTGAGTTTTAATTCAGCTACTTTTCAATTGTGCAGTGTGTTTTTTCAACAGCTAGAACTTTATGGGGGAAAATAATAACCATTTTAGAAATACATGAAAACATCTACATAGAGTGCGTGTTTTTCCTTTCGCCTCAAGCTGGAGGATGGTGTTGTTGGGTCTTGTCCTTGTTTAAGATTTTTGATAACTCGTTCCTACGGATTTTTTTTTAATGTGTTTCAATTTTTGAAATATTATCTCACTGGATTGATGAGTTTTTGGCAGGCCCTTAAATTCTGCATCGGAGGCTTTGGGGATTCCTGTAGGGGATGGCTCTGCTGGCCTCTGGGCTCTAAGATGATCCCCAGTGGAGATGGCACATGGGAACTCTCCATCTAGAAGGCAAGCCCCACCGATATTAGCCCAATTTGAAGGCCAGTGAGAGATCTGGTTTGGAAATGCTTTCATAACTGTGGCAGATGCTACCCGTGTCCAGCCCACGCCCCTGGCTCCTGCCATTTCTGGGCACACCCATCCCTGTTGCAACTGCCCACACCTGCTACTCTGTCTGAGAGCGTTCTTGCTGGCACCAGACAGGGAGGGAGAATCGGCACCCCCCAGGGACAGCCCCTGACAGGCTGTTGGAGGGGGTGGGAATGGGGGTGGGGGGGTGGAGACCATAGCTGTGTGGGGCGAGATGACTCAGAGTTGAGTGCTCTACCTTGTCCCTTCACCTTGTCCAGTGGAACTGGACTCTGGTCGCTCACAGCAGTGACTGCCTTGCTGTCCCCACCTTGTAGGGCTCCTTCCTCTCGCTGCCGCACTTCTTTCTTCACTCCGGACTGGAATCCTTTTTACAGGGTCTATTTCCAGGAAAACCACGTAAAATAAAAACAAAGTTTGGGGCGCCTGGGTGGTTTAGTGGGTTAAGCCGCTGCTTTCGGCTCAGGTCGTGATCTTGGGGTCCTGGGATCGAGCCCCACATCAGGCTCTCTGCTCAGCAGGGAGCCTGCTTCCTCCTCTCTCTCTGCCTGCCTCTCTGTCTACTTGTGATCTCTCTGTCAAATGAATAAATAAAATCTTTAAAAAGCAAACAAACAAACAAAAACAAAACAAGGTTTACTTTGCCCACTATAAAATCAAAACATTGAGGCGTACAAGTGGGAAAACCAAAAACCTTTACTCCCAAAGCCAGGTGGTGTTTCTTTGCTAAGTTGGCATCTCTTTTTATCTTTGCTCATGTGGATGTTGGGAACCCTTGGGAATCGTTTTCCTCATGTTGAGTCCCTGGTCAGGCTGATTTTTTGTTCCCAGCCCTCAGCTCCTGGCAACCATTTATGCACTCTGTTCCTATGGGTTTGACTTTTATACACACACAAGTGGTACCACGCAGTATTTGCCTTTCTCTGGTTTATTTCACATAATGCCCTCACAGTTCATCCACAATATTGCACATAGCAGGAGTTCCTTCTTTCTCGTGGCTGAATAATACTCTCTTGTATAAATATACCACATCTTTTTTATTCATGCATTCGCTGATGGACACTTAAGGTTATTTGGATGTCTTGGCTGTTATTAATAATGCTGCAGTGAACGTGGATGTCCCGATGTGTCTTTGAGATCCTCTTTTCATTTCCTTTGGAAACAGATCCTAGATGAGAGATTTCTGGGTCACATGGTAGTGCTAATTTTTGTTTTTTGGGGAAACCTCCATACTGGTTTCCATAATGGCCGCATCAGTTTACATTTGCACCAGCAGTGCACAAGGGCTCCCTTTTCTCCACATCTTCAAGGACCCTTGCTATCTCTTGTCTTTGATGATAATCATCCTAACAGGTAGGAGGTGATATTTCATTGCAGCCGTGATTCATGTTCTCCTGACGACCAGCTGTGTGGAGCACTTTGTCACGTACCTGTTGGCTCTTTGCTTGCCTTCTTTGGAAAAAAGATCTGTTCGGTTCCTCTGCCCGGTTTTGAATCAGGAGGTTTGGTTTTCTGCTATTGGGCTGTGCATCATGTTTGTAAATGGCTTCATGGTTGGGAGGCTCTGGCTTGACTGTGACCCACTGGTAATATGTCTGCCCATCGACCTTGCAGGCATTCGCCCCTACAAATGTGACATCTGCAACAAAGCCTTCACCCAGCGCTGCTCCTTGGAGTCCCACCTGAAGAAGATCCACGGGGTGCAGCAGCAGTATGCCTACAAGCAACGCCGGGACAAGCTCTACGTCTGCGAGGATTGTGGCTACACGGGCCCCACCCAGGAGGACCTGTACCTGCACGTGAACAGTGCCCACCCAGGCAGCGCCTTTCTCAAAAAGACGTCCAAAAAACTAGCGGCTCTTTTGCAAACCAAGCTGATGTCCATGCGCCCAGGGAATGCCAACCTGAGCGAGGAGGAGGAGAAGTGAGGAGGAGGAGGCAGCCAGAGCTGCTGTGTTTACAGGGATTTGGGGTTTTGAAGGCTCCCCCAACCCCACTTGGGTTCAGTTCATCCCTCTGCCCTTCCAGGGCGGAGGCGGAGCTGGGGGATCTGTTCCAAGGGTCATCAGTGAGAATCGTGGTGGCAGGTCCCCTGTAACCCACATCCTGTTGACAGTCACATTAACAAAAGTTTGTGGATGGTCACGATCACTGTAAGGCATTTTTCTTTCTTTCTCTCTCCTTTTCTTTTTTTTTTTTTAGGATTTTCACATGTGGAGGCCGAGGTGTTCTTAGAGAGACTCATTTTATGGTGCCTTGAAATAAAAGTACTTCCACTTGCCATGCTCCTCAAGCAAGGAAAATGATTTTATTATTCCAAAAGAGTTTACAGGAATTATTTTAATAAATGAAATGTTCTTGTGAAATTATAAAACAAAACAGAGCATTGAGTTCTAGCTCCCTGATTAGGGCCTAATGTGTGACCTTCGATTTCAGGTCATTTGGGGCAAATGACTTTGTATTGGCAGGTGGGTTTGAAGAAGCAGATCTTGAGTACGGGGTAGGAGGGCCAATGGACAGGTGCCCCAAGGCAGGTGGGCAGAGACGCCTGGGGTGGACGGGGAAGGTCACTCCTGAATGCTTTCGTCATTTTCCGTGGCCCTGGGTTACTGTAGAGCTGCTTCTGGCTTTCTGGGGCTGGGACTTGACTTGCTGGTTGCAGGTGAAGCCCGCAGAAGCGGGACCGCCAGGAGCGTTCCCTGGCCAGGTGCAGGGCTGTGGTCTTGCGGGAGGGAGAGCCGTCTCCTTCAGGGCATGTGACTGCTGAGCACTGTGACCTTTGGCCACCTGGATCGCCTCACCTGGGAGGCCTGGCTCCAGAGGCCCAGGACGTTCACAGTAAAGCAGACCTGAGACCGAGATAGGGCAAAGGAGAGGCAGCAGCCTCAGGGGACAAGAGGGGTGGTGAGGTGGTTTCCAGGGTCCTTCGGTGACAGGGGGGTAGCAGGAAGGGCCCAAACCCTCAGGGAACCCTGGTGGCTGAGAAAGGGATTTTCCCCAGTCTAGGGAGCTGTGGGAACTGAGCGGAGTGCTCATCTCCTGTACCCCGCAGTCCTTCGGCAGGCTTCCCCTGTTGCCCTGGGTCTGACAGCCCCAGCTTCATTTCCTCCCCGGAAGAGGAAGATCTTGCATCAGGACCAGGCTGCTGCTTGGGCTGGGGAGCATTTGGGTGATGGCCCTGCTTTGTCTGCTTTCCTCTCCGTCCTCTTTCCACCTCTCTGCCTGCTTCACTCCCTCCCCCGATGTCCTCCTTTCCCACACCGCAGGCCAGGCATCATGCCAAATCTGGACGGTTTCCGTGGCGTGGCCTCTAACTTGAGTTAACATCGGTCTTGCCAGTCGGCTCCCCTTTCTGAAGGGAGTGAATAAACCCTTCTGTGGAGCATCTATGATGTAGGGCACCCCTGGCTGTGCAGCGTTCTCTGGAGCAATCCTCAGAGCTCTCCTGAAGGGGTCAGTGTCCCAGTGCCCAGGAGCAGATGAGGCAGCTGCAGGGGCCATCGGCTGGTGGTGGGAGGAAAGGGCCAAGAATCCTAAACCCGGTCAAAATCCCACTTTTCCTCTCCCCACACTTAAGAAAGGAAAGAACCACCTCCCCCGCCCCCCACCAAGTTCAATTAGAACTAAAGGAGAGGCAGGCATGAGGCTAGGGCAGGCTTTGGGAGATCCTCACACCTCTGGTTTCTCTAAACGGCGGCACTCAGTGCCCCAGAACCATCCTGCTGGGTGGATGTGGTCCTGCTGGGCCTCGCACGAAGACCTGAGAGCTGAGACCACAGCACCATGTGGTCTACATGGCCACGTCCAAGTGTTCACGGTGACTGGGGATGCACTTGGGACCTGGAACAGCAAAGTAGGAAGTTGTGAAGGCTCTTACGGCCTCCTGGGATGGCCAGCACTGAGGGCTCTGCCCTGGGGGCAGGGGCCAATTGTTGACATCCTGTCATGTCTCCTAGAACTTGGTACAGGGAAAGGAGTCTAGAAAGTGTTTGATTTGTTTTCCACAGTTATCTGGGTAATTCTGACAACAAAAACGATAGGGGAATATCTAAACGACTGTCTGGGGAAGCTGGCCTGGGTCCTGTTTTGCGCAGGGAACTGTGAACCAGCTGGAAAGATATTCTCTCTAGGGATGGATTTTTATATATTCACATATTTTAATTTTTTTTTTTTTAATAAGCTCTATGCCCAGCATGGGGCTTGATCTCATGACCCTGAGATCAAGAGCTGTATGCTCTCCTAATTGAACCAGCCAGTTGCCCTGGGACCTGCTATTGACAGAAACTGTTTATTTATTTTTTTCTTTTTAAAGATTTTATTTATGTGGGGCAGCTGGGTGGCTCAGTGGGTTAAAGCTCTGCCTTCGGCTCAGGTCATGATCCCAGTGTCCTGGGATCGAGCCCCGCATCAGGCTCTCTGCTCAGTGGGGAGCCTGCTTCCTCCTCTTTCTCTGCCTGCCTCTCTGCCTACTTATGATCTGTCTGTCAAATAAATAAATAAAAATCTTTAAAAAGAAAAAAAATATTTTATTTATTTATTTGATAGACAAAGTTTGAGGCCCACATCAGGTGTAGAGATTACTTAAAAATAGAATCTTTAAAAAAAATGGCTTTAACAGAAAAGAGAATGTATTGGCTGACAAATCTAGGGTTGTTTCAGCTTCAGGGATGGCTGGATCTAGGTGCTTAAATCATGGTATCACTCATCTTTCTCTCTGTTTTACATCTGGTTTTCCCACAGGTGACTTCTTTCTCAGACAGGTTCAGGTGGGGGCCTCATGGCCACCACTGCTGGACTCCTGTCCCATAGTACAGCAGCTCTGCAGAAAAAGGGTCTGATTTGGGGCTGATGCTTCTTGTCTCTGAGTGGCCTGATTTGGCTCTTGGGTCCATCCCTGATCCCATCGCTGTGCTCTGAGAGATAAGGGGTATAGGCTTTGTTGGCCAGGCCTGAGCTGTATGCTCCTGCCTCCCCTGAAGCCAGGGTGGTGTGAACAGGTCACTGGCCTGGGAGTAGGAAAGTGGTTCCCAGCAGAAAAGTAGGTGCCGTGACCAGAGAGGAAATGGGTGTTGGTGAGCTTTCCTGACTAGGACAAGGCACAGCTGTTCCAAAAAAATTCCCTCCAAATTCTGTGGGTTAAAGAAGAGAGAAGATAATTTCTTGCCAACAGTTCTGGATTGGTGGTGGCTGTCCTTATGCCATCACTCAGAGACCTGGACTACTTATTTTTTTTTTTCTTAGAGACTTATTTATTGGCATGCCTGGGCAGCTCAGTTGGTTAACTGTCTGCCTTCAGCTCAGATCATGGTCGCAGCGTCCTGAGAGTCCCGCATTGGGCTTGTCCCTTTCTCTCTGCCCCTCCCCCTTGCACACTCTCTCTGTCTCTCAAATAAATAAAATCTTTTTATTTTTATTTCTTTAAATGATTATTTATTTATTTATTTGACAGAGAGAGAGATCTATGAGCATATTTTTTTAAAAGATTTTATTTATTTATTTGACAGACAAGTAGGTCACAAGTAGACAGAGAGGTAGGTGGGGGGGGGGAGCAGGCCCCCTGCTGAGCAGAGAGCCCGATGTAGAGCTTGATCCCAGGACCCTAAGATCATGACCTGAGCCAAAGGCAGAGGCCTATTCCACTGAGCCACCCAGGCGCCCCAAATAAACTCTTTTTTTTTTTTTTTTAAGATTTTATTTATTTATTTGACAGACAGAGGTCACAAGTAGGCAGAGAGGTAGGTAGAGAGAAGGGGGGGGAAGCAGGCTCCCCGCTGAGCAGAGAGCCCGATGCGGGGCTCGATCCCAGGACCTTGGGATCATGATCTGAGCCGAAGGCAGAGGCTTTAACCCACTGAGCCACCCAGGCGCCCCCCAAATAAAATCTTGTTAAAAAGCATTATTTATTTACTTATTTCAGAGAGAGAAAGAGCAAGCTGGAGGGGGATGCAGAAGGAGAGAATCTCAAATGGACTCCAGGCTCAGTGCAGAGACCGATGTGGGGCTCAATCCCATGACCCTGAGATCACAACCCAAGCAGAAATCAAGAGGCAGATGTTCAACCAACTGAACCCCCCAGGTCCCCGAGGGACCTGGACTTATTTTCTTTGTTGCTCTACCATGCCCTAGGACACTTCTAACATACGCATGGTTGAAACTGGGTCTGTGTGGATTTTGGCTGACCTTGCTCTGGGTTTCTCCACAGGTTCTGAGGCAAGGGTTCAAGCTGAAGTCAGGAACCATCTGTAGTGGGAGTGGGGAAATGTGGTAGGAGAGAGCACACAGCCAATAAAGGGAATATAACCAAGGAAGTTCCTACTGTGGCAACTGAAGCTTGATCCTAGTGGGGATTTCTAGCAAATAGTATAGATGTGCCTCATTGTAACCCCCCTCGAGAGGGTAGGAAACCATTTGCCCACTAACTCCCCATCCCTGGGGATTTAGTTGAGGGTGCTGGCACTGGGGGCCTTCCAACTGCCCTGCCAAGCATGCTTCCTGTGCCAGGAAAAGCTCTCAGGTAGAGTTAAGGGGTTGGCCAAGGGCTAAGACCTGAGCAGGGTGGTGCGGGGTCTGGTACCAATGTGGAAGGGTCACATCCACTATCTGAAGCTGCCGCCCTGGACACTGCACACAGCCCTTCCACTCCCATTCCAGGGTGAGGATTTTGCCAGATTACCGCAGCGGCAGGAAAATGCAGCCTTCTCAGTCATAACACTCTTGTATGCCTGGACCAAGGAACGGATCGGATCGTGGCGGACGTCTCGAATCTCTGCTACAGCAGGCAAAGCCAGCTGACATTCACATGGGCCTTTGGCCCTCTCCTCCCAACCCTGTTTGCCTGTCTTCTCTCAGCCAATTGTCAGAATCCAGTGAAAGTGTCTGGGATCATGACTTCAGGGGAACTAGTTCTCAGGCTGGGAGTCTCGGGACCTTAAGTTCATGGGTGGTGGGCATAGAAATGAATGCATGCGTGAGTTATTGTCGATATTTTTTATCCCTCATTGGAAACCATGTATGAACTTGTACAAAGGCCAGCCAGCAGTATTTTTGCTTTTGGTTGGTATTAGGTCAGCACAGTGTGGAAACTCACACATGTGCTGGTCAGGGGACACCTGTGTGGCTCGGTCGATTGAGCCGCCTGGGATCAAGTCCTGCATCAGGCTTCTTGCCCAGCGGGGAGCCTGCCTCTCCCTCTACCTGCCGCTCCCCCTGCTTGTGCTCTCTCGCTCTGACAAATAAATAAAATCTTTTTTTTTTTTTTTTTTAAAGATTTTATTTATCTGACAGAGCGAGAGAGCACAGGCAGGGGGAGTAGTAGAGGGAGAAGCAGGCTCCCCACTGAGCAGGGAGCCCAATGCGGGGTTGATCCCAGAATCCCGGGATCATGACCTGAGCTGAACGGAGATGCTTAACTGACTGAGCCACCTAGGCAGCCCTAAATAAAATCATAACATAAATAAATAAAAGTGCCTACCAGTGGTGCAGTTTGGAGAAAGGGATCTGTTAACAGTTCAGGTGGTTTATTTGGTTGATATATTAGGTTGAGTTTCTTTTTTTTGAAAGATTTTATTTATTTATTTGTCAGAGGGATGGAACACAAGCGGGGGAGCGGCTGGCAGAGGGAGAAGCAGGCTCTCCACTCGGACCCGATCCCAGGATGCTGGGATCATGACCTGAGCTGAAGGCAGTCACTAAACTGACTGAGCCACCCAGGTGTCCCTTAGGTTGAGTTTCTAGAAGCAGAGCTCAAGACAGGGATTCTGGGCAAAGTGATTTCTTGAGAGAGGCTCTCGGGAAAAACCAGTAAGGAGGAGATGGAAACAAGTTAGAACAGGAAGAAGCCAGGCAAAGATGTGGGCTCAGCTAGAGTCTAACCTCAGCTTGATCCCAGGGGAACTCTGGAGAGCGAATGGTACTATAGAGACTATCTTTCTTTGAGGCCTGGGAACCAGTCATTGGCTTTGGGTTATCCTGGTGAGGAGAGGGTAAAGGACATGATCACTGGGCTGTTGAGCTGCCAGTGCTCTAAGCAGCTAGGGGTTTAATCACAGGAATGGACTATTAGAGGTGAAAAAGCTTGAGGTCTGTAAGCTCCGGCTATTTCTCCATGGATTATTTACTTTTGGATAAGGGACCTCTTTCAGAGCTAAAGGAGTAAATCACTCACTGCAAAATTATGTCGTGTTTGGGGAGAAATAAAAAAATATATATATTAAAATGCATGTCTTCCCTCCAAATCTGTTCCTCATCTGCCACGCATCTCTACCATTGTAGTCATCCACTGTTAGCTTCTTGTGTAACTTTCTTTTTTCGTTGTTGTTTTTATTTATTTTAGTAATCTCTAATCCCAACTTGCAGCTTGAACTCATGACCCTCCAGATCAAGAGTCTTCCCCCTGAACCACCCAGGCGCCCCTTGTGTAACTTTCTTGAGTTTCTTTACTCATGTCTAAGCAAACAGGAATAGAAGTATTGTTGTTCTCCAGGTCGTTTTAAATTAGCAGATAGCATTATGCATACTGTTTGGAACCTTGCGTCTTCCTTTTTATAATGCATCTGTTAGCTCTTTCTATAATAGGACAACAAAGTTCTCTTTCTTCTTTAGCTCTCTAGTATTGTGTCACATGCAAGTACCATAATCTAGGGTATCGATCTGTACTGATGGATGTTTATGCTGTTTCCCGTGTTTGGGCACTCTGAAACACGCTCAGTGGGTGATTTCATATATACGTTATTTCACATATATGCCAACCGATCTGTGGGATAAATTCCCCCAAATTCCCAATAAATGTCACTGTTAGGGCTAAGGGTACTTGGCTGTCCCACCAGCGACTCGTGAGAGCAGCCCTCTCCCCGCTGCCCTGCCAATGTCGTTTACCATGGTTTGGGATTTGGGCCAATCTGATAGGCGAGAAGTAGTTTCTCAGTGTAATTTTACTTTACACTTCTCTCATCACGTGTGAGAGAAAGATGCTGAGCATTTTCTCAGGTGACGAAGGGCCCTTTCTGCGAATTGCCTTGAATGGCCACGTTTCTACTGAGTTGTTGGCCTCTTTTTCTGTCCAACTTCTAGGAGTCTGTTTGTTTGTTTAAAGATACCAGGAAGTTTAACTCTTTGTGGTAGGAGCTACTGGATTTCCTCCCAGGTTGTCATTTATCTTTCGATTTTGCTCATACTGCTTTTTCTCGGTCAAACAGAAGTTTTGTGATTTTTATGCGGTTTGAATTGATCCATCTTCTCTTATGGCTGTGAGAGATTGAGTCGTCGTTAGAACGGCCTTCCCACTCCAAGGTTATATCGGAATTCTGTCGTGCCTTTTTCTAGGATTTTAATGGTTTCGTTTTATCACGTATAAATCTTTGATCCGTTTGGACTGTTTCCTGGAGTATAGTGGGAGGTATAGATCCAACTTTATCATTTTCCAGATGGCTGACAAGAGATATTTTTTAACAGGGAGCTGGTCCAAAACACACCAGAGAACGCTTTCTTCAGGAAAAGGTCGCGTGCCTCAGCAGAAGGTGTTGCAATTATAGTACGGAGCAGTTTTCTTTAATTAGCAAAGACTCGTTTGTTCAACAAGTATTTACCAAGTGCCCACTGGGTGCCAAGTACTTATCTAGATACTGAGGCTCGGGGGAGAATAGATACAAGTCCCTGCCCTCCAGGTGTTCCCATTCTTTTTCCGGGAGACACAAGAAATAAGCAAAACTGTATACGGTGGTAGCTCATAGAAAAATGAAGTTTGATATTTCAGTTACTATGACCACGTAGCCAACAGTGCCAAAACTTAGGAGTTCTGTGGGCTGGGGCTTTGGACAGGGCACAGAACAGGGCAAGAAGGGGGCTTTTCTCTGCTTTCTGATGTCCAGAACCTGAGCTAGAAGAATTGAAGCCCAGGGCCCAAGAACCCCCAGAATGTTTACTCACTCCTGGTTAATGGTGGTTAATGGTGGCTGTGCGGCCTTGGTTCCTCCCCATCTGGTCTCTCTGGGCGGGCTGGTTTGGGCTTCTTCCGGTGCAGTGGGTTTCCAGGAAGGAGGTCCTGAGAGACAGAGTCAGGAGGACATATGGTGTAAGAAGAGGCCACCTCCGGAGCCCTGTAGTGTCACTTTGCCACATCTTATCTGTTAAAAGTGAGTTCCTAAGGCGGGTCCATATTGAGGGGGAGGGGGAATTAAACTCCCTTTTGATGGGAGGAGTGGTTCTAGAAGAGTCTGTGGGACCATACAAATTGCTCTGGCCATTTTTAGAAAATGCAATCTCTTGCATCAGGTGAGGAAGGCTGGGGTGGGGCTGCACAGGTGATGGTGGTGGAGATTATTGGTGTTTTATGTTGGGACCGGGATGCGTGCCTGGAAGAAGTGTGGGAGCATGCGCTGGGGTTCCCCGGCGATGTTCCGGGCACAGGGAACAGCAAAGGCAAAGCTCTGGGAAAGACTGAGGGTTTTCCTCTGAATGAACTGGGAAACCATTGAGAACTTTGAGCAGAGGAGTAACGTGATCTCACTTAGATTTTAGTGGGCTTGCTGTGGCTGCTGTGAGAACAGATTTGGAGGTGGGAGGCACGGATGGAAGTGGGGAGCCCAGTTAGAAGGCCACTGCAAAAATCAAGATGGGACAGGATGAGTGCTTGGGGCAGGGCTGTAGTGCAGGAGATGGGAAGAACTTAAAGATAGAGCCAGCTGGATTTCCTGATGAACCGGATGTGGGTTAATGGCCAGCCCACACATCCTGGCTTGTCTCGGACACTTCTAGTTTGTGTCATGAAAGGCATGCACTGTAGTTATGAGAAGAAAGTGCGGAGTCAGGAACGGCTTTCAAGTTTTTGGCCCGAGTGTCTGGAAACATCGTGGTGCCATTTACTGAGATGGAGTGACTGCGCATCGCTTGCTGGTGGGGAGGAATCAGAGATGGCCTCAGGTCTCGTGGGCACGAGGACAAGGTGAGTAGATTGATGGTGGGGTGTCTGGGGTGGAGGTGGAATGTGAGTGTTGCTTGACCAGAGCAAGATGAGTAAAGGTGAATCCAGGAGGTTGGCCACGATCATCTGTGGCCGTGAGAAGAGCCCTGGGCAAGCAAGCCAGTGCAGAAGCTGGGGCATGAAGAAGAAACGCCCCCGCCCAGTGAAGAAATAAAAGGAGTTGCTTAGGAAAGGGGGATGCGGCGAGAGGTGGTGGAGGTGCTTGGAATAGAAATCTTTCTCAGGTGACCTCCTCACCTTAAGCAGAGCCCAGAGTGAGCACAGTCTGACCTTTTGGAAGTGACTTAGCTGTCATTCCACAGGTGGCCTGTCATCAGACCACATTGGGGGGCGTGGCCTCCGTGGGTCACGGGCCCACATTGGGGCTGCTGGGCTCCACACCTGCTCGGTGCATTTGGAGTTTTCTGCCTCCCCTTGCTGGCAGGTGTCGCTTTCCCTCTTGCCCTGGCAGAGGCCCTCTCTCTTCAAACCGGATCTTTCCGGGCCACACTTGCTCAATAACCGGCTTATCAAGCTCACTAGAATCGTAAAATGAGGGGCTGTCCTGTGACCTTTAGTCGCTACTGAAGCTGCTCTGAAGGCTTTTTCCCTTTCTTCTTCTTTTTCCCTGGATAACTGCTTACTGGAAGGTAACTTCTAGATAAGCGCAGTCCAGCTCTAAAAGTTAGTTGGTCGCCAAATCAATCCAGTCGCTCAGTATTTATCAGATGAACGGTCTCCCCAGGGGGCAGGGGGTAGATTCACTGATTATCCTTCCTGTAGCAAATATGAGCAGCCGGCCCGCAGATAGAATGGACAAAAACCCCAGCGTGTTTCGAGTGTACGTGCTAGGAGGGAGAGGGGGACAGTAGCTAAGAGAAATGAGTCTAAGTCCCGGGTGAAGATGTGCTGAGTGCAGGGAGACAATCACCGGGACAGAGAAGTGGCAGGGAAGGGGGCCACAGTTCAATAGTGTGATCCCAGAAGGCCAAAGTGAGAAGCTGGGGGGAAGCCTTGACCCAGTCAGGACCGCCGTGGCCTCACATCGCGCACTTTCCGTCATACTACAGCTGCTCCCAAGTCCCCTTGTAGGGCCTGTGCCATGGAGGTGGTCTGGCCTCCAGTTGCCTGTGGGCCCCACAGTTCACTGCCCTGCTCCTCACATGGTGGACTCTACTCTCCTCACACACCCCAAGCCCGCTCCTGACTCAGGGCCTTTGTGTGGCGGCAGATCGCTGACTGTCTCACTCGTCCCCTCTGTTCTGGGGTCTGCTCCCATGTGCCCCGGCCACCGAGCCCTGCCTCCCAGTGCCCACCGCCCCTGTGCAGCCCCCTGCACATACACACTGAATTTATGTCAGCGTGTGGCCCACTGTAACCTACAGAATGTGCAAGAAGGGAGGCCGTGCCAACTTGGGGCCTGAGCCTTAAGATGGCCTGGCACCTGCTTTTGAATTTGGAGAGCCCTGGGATGCTGTGGGAGAAGTCTGGCTACTCTGCTGGCAAGGCCAGGTGGAAGGGCCATCTGGACAGGCCACCCAGGCAGGGAAAGGCCTGAGACTACCTGGAGACAGGGGCCCGGCTGTGCTGACATCCTAGCGGGGCCCACCCTTCTTGCCATCCCTGCGGAGACACCAGACATGTGAGTGAGTCGTCTTGGACGTTCCCACTGGGAGAGACCTCAGAAGACAACACCCCCAGCAAAAATCTGTGGTGAACAGAGGAACCACCCAGCTGGACCCAGTTAGTCAACAGCATCTCAGGAGATGAGGCAAAGATGGTTGTTTGAAGCACTTCGATTTGAGGTGGTTTGTCCTGCAGCAGTAGACACCCGGAACATTCCCTGACCGCCCAGCTCAAGCCCTGATCTCTGTCCCTTCCCTGCCTCTGCTTTTTTTTACTCCCCTTCCCAGTTCCTGACGTTAGTATGGGCATTCTTTACTGCCGGCTCTCCCTCCCCTCCACCATGATCTCCACGGGGTGGGACATCTTCTTCCTTAGGCTCCCGGCTTTATTCCTGGAGCTCAAGATGGTGCCTCGCTAGTCTCAGGCGCTCCGTGAATGAATAACTCGTGAATGAACAAATAAGAATGAATGAACGTGTTGAATGAACCGTAATAAGTATCCACTTTTCTGAGATCAGAACAGTCTTGGTTTCAGAAGGGCCCTTTTCCTTTGAGGAAGAGCAGCCCCTCCCCAGCACAGGGGGGCACAAACTGTCCCACGAGGTACCTCCTGCCATTGACCCGGCATGAAATCAACACATTTTTGTTGAACTCTTTTGACAGGAAACGCCGATTGGAAGACTAAAATGAACATTTAAAAATAAGCAGCAACTTTCAACAACTCCAGTTCTGTGTTTGGGGACCCCCCCCCATGTCCCCAGAGAGGGGGCAAGAAGCAGGAGCTGACACAAAGCCAGGCTTAGGAAGGGGCGAAGAGCACCCAGGGGCCAGGTGGGAGGGTTGAGGGGAGGGCCCCGCCCCTGCTCCTCACGACTCCCAGGGCCCACCCTCCCCACCCCACCACGCTCCCTCCACTGGGTGCCAACCTCCCGGGAGGGGCCTCTGGGCTCGGGGACTCCTTCCTCCCAGGCGAAGGGGCAGATTGGTGTGGTCCCCACAGTCCGTACAGTTGCTATTTCAGTTCTCTCCTCTGTTCCATCGGCCTGACATTTTCTCAACTGATTCCAAGCCCAGTGCACCATTTTAGCTGACGTGGGTGAGCATTTCGTGGGGACAGCAGATGGATGGGATGACAAATAGCAGGATGGTGGGGACAGCTGCGAAGGGCTTTTTCCTGTGCCAGAGCTGTTGGCTGTGCACGTGCTCCAGCGTAGTCTAGACACTGCGGAAGCCGCAGCATGTGCTCAGGGACAGCGGGTGAGCTGGATTCCATTTCTTTCTTTGCGGCTGAGCGTCCCCCTCTACCTAGTCAGCCAGCTCCCCCACTGTCCCAGAAGCAGACCCCAAGACTGTGGTTCATTTGACCCCAGGGGGTGTGACCGGGTGGCGCAGAAGTGAACCAGGGGAGAGGAGAAAGTCTACACGGGGTGTGGTGTGGCCACCAGAGCAGGTGACCGCTGTGGGCATCTGGGCACGGTGCGCCCCAGAGCTGTCTCATCCGAGGGGCGAGGATCCTGGGTGGTTCATCCACCAACTCCTGTTTCTCCTGTTGGCTAAGGGGTTTGCCTAGAGGCCCTCAGTCCACAGAACTTAGGCCTGCCCTGCAGCTAGACCAAACTTTCAGGCAGTTCTCAGGTTTCCAGAAGCCCTCTGAGTCTGGGCTGCTGGAACAATGCACTATAGACAGTGGGAATTTCTGTGTCACCGTTTTGGGGGCTGGAGGGCTGAGATCAGGGTGCTTCCATGGTTGGATTCTAGCGAGCACCCACTTCTGGGTTGCAGGCTACTGTCAACTTCTCATATTCTGGTGGAAAGAGGGCAAGCCAGCTCTCTGGCTTCTTCCGGGAAGGGCAGTAATAATTCTACTCACGGGGCTCCACCCTCGTGACCTAACACCTCCAAAGTCCCCCTGCTTCCCAATCCCATCACATTGGGATTAAGGGTTCTACACATGAATTTGTGGGCAGGGGACACCAACATCCAGCTCATGGCGCTGATCACATACAGTAAGCACTGAGGTGGCACAGGCAGGACCAGATGGCGTTTGCTGTCCCCCAAGCAGCACTGCCTATCGCCTGCCCCAGTCAGGTGTTGTGCATATGAAACTGGACCCTTGCTCATAGGCTAGTGGGGAACATGGTTACAAAGTGGATTGATGAACACAGATGCAAAGGCTTGTGCTGAAAGCTGTGGGGGGCAGGTCACCACTGAGGATACTGGAACAATTGCTGAGCAGGGAACAGCAGTGGAGTCTTGAGAACCAGATATGAATTTGGGGTTACATATTGTACTACCGCACTCGTATGATGGTGACTGCTTCTGGAGGTGTTGGACGGCTGGAATTCCACGCCATGAACTGTGCCCGGGTCTTCAGCACAGAAGGCTACACTGGAAGGGGGCTGAGGCTGCTCAGTCAATGCTGCGGTTACTCCTGAGGTGCCAGGCTAGAAGGGAGAACTGGCTGATGGCCTTGGTGACATCAGAAAATCCCGGAGTTGGAAAGTGGTTGGGAGGCCCCTGGCCCCCTCTCCCCACCTGGGCTCTGCGACTGGTTGGTTCCTTGATTTTCAGACCACATGGGAGGGCAGTGTGACAACACTTCATCATCTGCCCTGTGCCCAGTGGCTGACAAGCCTCCTCTCCCTTCCTCCACGGCCCAGGGGGGCCCATCTCCTCGTGCCCACCTCTTCATGCCTAGTCTCAGCTAATTATCTGCTCTGTTTAAATAGTACTTTATAGATGGAGAAGCACTGTGACAAACAGGCTCATGATTGTCTTTACAGCAACTCTGTGAGGTAGGTAGGATGTTCCTGACTACAGCTGAGGAAACCATGGTCCCCCGAATGTCAATGAGTTGGGCCAAGTTTAAATGGCTGGAAAGTGGCAGGTCCATGAGGCACCCCTGGGTCTTTGCCCCAGGTCCTGTGTGTCTCCCTTGTCTTCCTACCCTTCGGAGGCCCACTGGGCCTTCATGAGGGTGGGAAGCAGGTCTCTCCTTGTCTCTGTCTGCCCTGGTGTTTCCTAAATGACTTCAGACCCATTTCTGTACCGCACATTTTATGTGCCGCCCTGGAGAGAACAGCAGAAGAATCATCCATCCTGCTGGTTGTACGGGAAGGAAACCTCTGCAGATTTTCTTTGGCACCTTTTTCCTTGGAAACCCCCCACCCTTTTTTTTCTTAAGTAGTGAGGACAGAGGGAGAGAGGGAAAGAGAGAATCCCAAGTAGACACCACTAAGCCCAGACCCTGACAAGGGGCCTGATCCCACAACCCTGTAACCCTGACCTGAGCCGAAATCAGAGAATCGGCTTCTTAACTAACCAAGCTACGCAGGTGTCCCTTGAACATGATCTTTAACAAAGAGATAGCAGGCCTCAGATTTGGCCTTTGGAAAGCAAGAGAACTGCTGAGTTAGGGTTAATAGCACTGCTTCATTTTCACTGTATTTATTTTGCAGTTGCCTTCAATTTATGGCAAGCACAGCCTGCTTTTATTGTGGTTTGCCTTTGAAATACAATTCTTTTTTAAAGATTTTATTTGAGAGAGAAAGACAGCGAGAGAGAGAGAGCATGGAAGGGTGTAGAGAGGGAAAGGCAGACTCCCCGCTGAGCAGGAGCCCGATGCAGGACTTGATCCCAGAACTCTGGGATCACGACTTGAGCTGAAGGCAGATGCTTAACCAACTAGGCCACCCAGGTGCCCCCGAAATAAAATTCTTTAAATAAAAGGAGTGAACTTGTTTAAAGAAAAATATTGTGTAAATAAGAGTCTAAGTGGTCCTCAAAGACAGCAAAAATCCTGGTAGTGGCTGCAAGGGACTTAAGTTTAGGAAATATTAGTACCCAATAGGAATTAAACTTGATCATTGTTCATTATCACAATAAAATAGCTACTATCGGGGTATCTATTCTATGCCGGGGCTTCAAATTTGTTATCTCTAAAGATTTTATTTATTTATTTGACACAGAGAGAGAGATCACAAGTAAGCAGAGAGGCAGGCAGAGGGGGAGGGGGAAGCAGGGTCCCTGCTGAGCAGAGAGCCTGATGCCGGGCTCAATTTCCCAGGACCCTGAGATCATGACCTGAGCTGAAGGCAGAGGCTTAACCCACTGAGCCACCCAGGCACCCCTAAATTTGTTATTTCTAATCCCTATAACAATTCTATGAAGTTGTTGTTGTGTTGTCCATTTACTGATGAGAAAACCAAAGCTCAAAGACTTCCTGTAACTTGCCTGAGTCACCCGGTCAGCTTGGTGGATTGTAAAAATGCACCCAGGTCTTCCCTTCTTTCATGGATCCACACCCTCTTTGCAATGTGACTTTTTGGCTTCTCTCATGGAGAGGTGATAAGGGTAATTAACAGCTCCCCTGCTCATCACCCCACGCCCCTCTTGGCTTGGTCACATGACTTGCTTTGGGCATTGGGGGATCGGGGAACACAGCCCAGACAGGCTTGGAAAGTACAGTGCACTGGAGCATAATCTTTTGCGGCTACTGGGAACCCTTCTACCACTGCCTTCTGAGTGAGCCAGGCTGCTGGAGGACAGGAGATTCAGGGCCAGGCATCTCCATGGCCCCAGCTGGTCCTGCGCTAACCATGGGCCATCCTAGCTGGTCCTGCCCCCAGGGGAGTCCCTATACCAGATCCTGTCCTTGACTCATGAGAAATAAGTTTTAAGCCACTAATGTCAGGGTGATTCTTAACACAGCAGAGCTAGCTCATGGTGCTGGCAATGGGGGAAGAGCTAGGATTTCACCTGGTTTGTTCTCTCACTCTCATCTTTCCCATTCCAGCAAATAACACCCACCTGCTCCAGCCCCGAAGCAAGGAGCTACCTTTATACCTCCTCCTCAACCCTACTCATCCCAGGGGCCAGGCAAGCCTCCCAAAGTACATCTCAAATCTGGCCGTTAGCCAGCATCTCTCGCCACCTCTCTTGCTCCAGCCACCATCAGTTCTCGTCCAGACCAGGAGTCAGCCAACTTCTGTACAGGTCCAGATCGCAAACATTTTAGGCTTTGCGGGTCATACAGCCTTCTCTGCACATACTTAACTCTGCAGCCCTAGACAACATGTAAATAAGTGGGGGTCGCTGTGTTCCAAGAACGCTTTATTTTTAGACACTGAAATTAGAATTTTTATCATTTTCTTGTGTCATTGAGTCCACTTTTGATTTTTTTTCAACCGTTTCAAAATGTGAGCAACAATTGTTAGCTCACAGCCTGCACAGAAACAGGCAGCAGGCCAGTTTCGATGTCTGCCTGATTCTGAGACTTGTGCTTTCTATACTACTTTGTCTCCTCCCCTGTAGCGTTAGTGAGACTTAAGGGGAGAGAGGGGGTCAGGCCGAAGCACTTTGAAGATGAAGATCTGGCTGAACAGAGGAAGGGAAGTTATTTCAGGCAAAGGTATCCACACGAATAACAGCTTAGAAATGGGCAGGAGCCTGGTGCTGAGGGACAGTCTAGATCAGCCCAAGTGGGTGTTTCTAATCACAACCGACCTTTGTTGTTGTCGAGACTGTTTTCTTTCTTCAACTTGTAATATCCCATTATTTTAGTAACGGTACTTAATTAAATACATGTTGCATAAATTTTTCAGTGACATTGCTTTATTTATACCTTTATCTTTCATGGAACATTTTTGTACAGAGTTTTAAAAATGTACCTATGTGGGATGCCTGGCTGCTTCAGTCAGTTAAGCCAGCTCAGGTCTGGGATCAAGCCCCGCATAGGGCTCTCTGCTCAGTGGGGAGCCTGCTTCTCCCTTTTCCTCTGCCTTTCCCCCAACTTGTACTCTTTCTCAAATATATAAAATCTTTAAAAAAATAAATAAGAAGTGTCTATGTCTTTGATGATTAACCTCTAACATTGCCATGCACTTTTAAATCTTTGTAGACGATGATTTGAAAAGCCTTCACAGCAGACAGTCCAAGTCCTGGGTTTGGAAGGATGGTCACTGGGACCCTGCTCAGCCCCCTGAGGGAATGAGGCTGATGCAGGCACTTGACCACCTCTCCATTGGGGAGTCAGGATCGCTCAAGGAAAGCCCGCCCTGCTAGGAGCCACAGTCTCCTGCCAGTTTGTAAATAGTCTCGTTCCTAATTTATCTCGTTCCTCTTTTCTGAGCCAGTGACCCAGATTCCTTGGGCTGTGAGGCCGCATGCACAGGGTTGTGCAGACGGGTCTCCATGTTGCCGTACTGGAAAAAATGAGGAGAAAATCACGAGCTGCTTAAAAAACTAGGGGAAGATAACAGAACCCTCACACAGTGGAATTAAAGCAGCTAGACCCGCCGTGGTGACAAAGTACCCCAAGCTACAGTAGGTCCACCCGGATTTGGCTTGTGCCATATAAGTGCAGTTTACCTTTCCCACCACTAGATGGCAGTCCCGTTTTAAAGCAGGTTTTTTTTCACGCAATCCTTCTGCTCAAGATAAAAAGTAACCGTTTTCACCCCATGATGTTGGCAAAAAAAGAGGGATAAAAAGTCTTAAAATTCTTGTTAGTGACTATGTGGGAAAGTGATGAATGTCAGCAAGCGCTGGTTGAAGCATAAGTGGATAGTACTATGCTGGAGGAATTTGAGAGTCACTTTCACGCTGCACACACCATGTGACCCAACCCCGACACGTCTGGATTTGATCATAGATTTGATCTGGATTTGAGGATGATGATGGCTAATGTTTATTTTGACCTGACTGTGTGCCCTGCAGGACCTGTCTTAAGCGCTTACATCATCCAGTCCTCCCAACTCCATGTGGGCAGACACGGTTATTTCCCTCTCCCTTTGCACAGGGGACATCCAGGCACCCAAAGTTCAGGCACCTTGACTCAGGTTAGAGAGCTAGTAAGTGGCAGAGCTCCAAAGCTCGCCCTGTTTCCAGTACAGGGCATGTGGCTCGTGTACACCAGGAAACACACACACACGCACATGCTAGGGTGTTCACTGCCGCAATGTCTGCTAGCCTAACCCTGTTGATGAGACAAGAAAGCCTGAGGGAATACTGGAGAGCAGGTAACACCACGCACTAGACCTACAAGTGGTCAACCTGGCAAAAACAAATGTGGAGATAAAGCAAGCAACTATCAAAAAGACAGAAGCAAATCTGCATATTATGGGGACCAGCATGGAGATTCAAACTGTTAAAGGATACACTGGAAAGATGCATACCAAATTTATAATGGTGTGTCAGGGTTGAGGAGGGAAACAAAAGACAAGGACTTCTAAGCTTATCTGTAATGTGTTAGTATTTTCTCTTTCCTTTTGTATCCTGAGCAAAAAGGGTGAAGCTCAAACCCTACTCTAATCCAGAGTATCTTTTTTTTTTTTTTTTAAGGTTTTGTTTATTGGGCACCTGGGTGGCTCAGCTGTCAAGCATCTGCCTTCAGCTCAGGTTATGATCCCAGGGTCCTGGGTTCGAGCCCCACATCAGGCTCCCTGCTCTCTGGGAGGCCTGCTTCTTCCTCTCCCACTACCTCTGCTTGTGTTCCTGGTGTGTCTATCTCTCTGTCAAATAAATAAATAAAATCTTAAAAAAAAAAGATTTTATTTATTTATTTGACACAGAGAGAGACAAAGAGATCACAAGTAGGCAGAAAGGCAGGAAGAGAGAGAGGGGGGGAAGCAGGCTCCCCGCTGAGATCACGACCCAAGCTGAAGGCAGAGGCCTAATCCACTGAGCCACCCAGGCACCCAGAACATCATTTTATGATTGGATCCTCACAAATGCGTTCCTCAAACCTGACAACTGTTATTGTCAAGCAACCATACAAACCTTTTGCTCCATCAGGGGCATCTCTGATGGATGGAAGGCCTCTGAGGTTGGAAAGAAGGGAAGGAGGAGGGGGGGGCAGGGAGCGTTCTGTCTTGTGCTTAGTGACTGACTTAAGACAGTGGTTCTCTTTAGGGCACCAGCTCCAAACCACTGAAGTGTTTCTTTTTTTTTTAGATTTTATTTTTATTTATTTGACAGAGAGAGATCACAAGTAGGCAGAGAGGCAGGCAGAGAGAGGAGGAAGCAGCCTCCCCGCCGAGCAGAGAGCACGATGCGGGACTCGATCCCAGGACCCTGAGATCATGACCCGAGCCGAAGGCAGTGGCCCAACCCACTGAGCCACCCAGGCTCCCCTGAAGTGTTTCTTTTTAAGTAAAGTTGCAACTTTACTTGTGGTGTGTGGCGGGGGGCCGGGGGGTGGTGGTGGAGAGGAAGGCATGTTATAATCAAGTATTTAATTGCTCAGGTGGAAAGACACAGTGACTCAAACAAATTACCCCTCTCTAACTACATTTAAAGCCGGTAGGCAAATTGGTTACCTAGAAACACAATGACTTACAACTAACCCTCTTCCTGTATTTACCAGAGTCAACACATAAGAAATCACAGGTCATATGGTGACAAGTTTTCCTAGAACTGTAATAGGTTTACAGAGGTTAATGCTCTCCAATTAAAAGGGAATAATGGCTCTGAGCAAGAGATCAGGTCTGGGGGGTGGAGGGTGGACGGGAAGAGGGAAGATAAAACTTTTTTGTATAAAATTGAAAATTGGTTTTTAGTGCCAGCCAGCATGGAGCTTTTGTCAGTGGCTGAATGCACTAAGAATGTGTAGAACTGCAGAGGAAAAGGGTATGTGGATAGCTCTGAACCTAATGGATTGTCTCAAAGCCCCAGACTGTAATACTATATCCTATGCTATGAGGAAGCCTCTTCACAAAAAATATTTTAGGGGCACCTGGGTGGCTCAGTCAGTTATATGTCTGCCTGGGCTCAGGTCTTGATCCCTGGGGTCCTGGGATCAAGCCCCACACTGGGCTCCCTGCTCACTTGAGGAATATTCTCCCTCTCCGTCTGGCTTCCCCGCCCTCCTCCCTTGTGTTCTTGCTCTTTTTAAAGGTTTTTATTTGTCAGAGAGACAGATGTGTGTTGCGCGCACACAACAGGGAGAGTGGCACGCAAAAGCAGCAGGCTCTTGCTGAGCCAGGAGCCTGACGGATGCAGGACTCATCCCAGGACTTGGATCATGACCTGAGCGGAAGGCAGATGTTTATCTGACTAAGCCACCCAGGCGGCCCTTGAATATATAAACATTTTTAAAAAATATATTTTTAATTATCCTCATTTAGAGAATCCCTCATCACAAATCGTGTTTCATTTCACTAGATTTTATTTTAAGATTTTATTTATCCATTTGACAGAGATCACAAGGAGGCAGAGAGGCAGGCAGAGGGGGAAGCAGGCTCCCTGACGAGCAGGGAGCAGATGTGGGGCTCAATCCCAGGATCCCGGGATCATGACATGAGCCACCCAGTGGGTTATCTGCCCCTTCACTGGATTTTAATATGCCACATCACTTAGGGGAACAGGTGGTATCCACATCTTAGTGATATACACGGTAATTCTTAAGAAGTTGTCTCATTTAGAAACTCAGATTTGGCTTTCTCCTCCTATGACTTAGCCGGGAAAATAATTTTTCATTGACATTTCCCTCTCAAGAGGATTGAGACTTCTTAAATGGGTGAGATCTGAGGACTACCAGGATTGTAGTGAGACACTGGTTTCTTATGTCTTTCTGGGAAGTCTGCCCAGGGATTAACTTTGGTTGTTCTCATACAACCTTGTCTGCCTGGTCAGACTCTGAGGGTCTTCCATGGGACTCTTAATGCCATTAGCTTGGGAGATTTGGTGTAAAGCGCCAGGTCCAAGGTGCATTTCTGTGAACCCTAGGAAACAAGTAAAATGCTGTCTTGGGTGCCTGGGTGGCTCAGTGGGTTAAAGCCTCTGCCTCTGGCTCAGGTCATGATCTCAGGGTCCTGGGATCAAGCCCTGCATTGGGCTCTCTGCTCAGCAGGGAGCCTGCTTCCCCTTGCCTCTCTGCCTACTTGTGATCTCTCCCTGTGCCAAATAAAATCTTAAAAAAAAAAAAAAGGCTGTCTTGCTGAGCCTAATCTCCTCAATTCTGGAGGGAGGCTTATTAAAGCAGTGTAGGAAAAATCTGCTCTTACAACTTTTATTTTTTTGACAGACACAGATCATAAGTGGTCAGGGAGGCAGGCAGAGAGAGAGAGGAGGAAGCTGACTCCCTGCTGAGCAGAGAGCCCCACATGGGGCTCCATCCCAGGATCCTGGGATCATGACCCGAGCCGAAGGTAGAGGCTTTTAACCCACTGAGCCACCCAGGCGCCCCATGCTCTTACAACTTTTAATGATCTCACCTGACTTTTGACTTTGGAAATGACAGGCTACGTGAATGTCTGCTGCTTGAAGAGAATGCAGAGGTGTGTATGAGTGAAAGTTCCCCTGCAATCCTCCTTCCTCGTATCTGAAGCTTACTTTCCTTGCCAGGTGGCGATCGCAGAGGATGCCTCCTTCCTGTATGTACTTACACAGAATTCACACCAAAGCTACTAGGCCCGTGGCAAAGCTGAATTCTGAACTTCTAAATACAAAATCTAAACAATTTCCAGGTTTATGAAATTACTCTATAAACACACTAATCTAAGTAAACAGAAACTGAAACAAGAGCCTCATTACTTTACTCGTTATATTTTATTTCTTATAATTAATGGCCAATTAAAGAAAAAACTATAGCACCCTACTATTTTAAGACCACAAATATAACTTAAATGCTATCCCATTCCATAAAACAGGGACCCTTCCCCCAAAGCTATAGTGGGCATTTATTTATTAAGTTTCCCGATCCCAGTGACAACTAATACTTTTTATTACTTATCAAACACACAAAAATTACTGTTCTCCATAGCTGAAGAATCTCACAAATGATACTTTTTCTTTATGTACATGGTTCATCGACTCAAACCAGAACAGAGCTACTAAAATATCCATAATTACAAAGCTCAGACTGGGGTCTGGCTACTCCTAAGGGTTATTCACTGGTATGTTAAGTGGGATTGTCAACCATGTGAAAAATGCTCCATCTTTCCAGAGAGCAATGTTTTACCTGAGGCTAAGGAATCACATTTATATGAAAAAAAATAAATTTTTTTGAAAAATGTTAAATGGAAGTTTTTTTCCCCCAAGTGAAATATACAGAAAACCTCAATATATAAAACTAGTTTTAGGAACTCACATTAGCAGTAGGAGTGGGCCGATGCGATTTCTCCCTCCACACATAGCTGGGCGCTTGTGACCCTTTTCCTCCTGGGGTACCTGGGGAACTTCTTGCATGCCAAGCCTCAAGCCCTCCAATCTCAATTCAAGGACTGGACATCCTTCTCAGGAACAGGTTATAGAGAGGAGTCCAAGAGCCACCAACATGGTGAGAATCCTGCTTTGCTTTTCTAGGTAAATGATAGACCATGCTTACTTGTGCTTCTTTTATGTGCTCAAGTCCAACCCTTAACATCTAAATTTCTCTGTTTTTTTGATCTTTTTGGTTGTTATAGATTTCAACAAATACTTCCACTTTCAGATCCTGTGGCATCTCTACCTTAAGCGGCAATAGATCTTCCCAGATTGTGAGGAACCACTGAATGTTCCCAGACATCATTCTGTCCCTTAATCTGGTTTCTGAACATTCTGGTTCTTTTCCTTCTTTGTATATTCTTCTAGTCGAAGAAGCCACTTGGCCCAGTACTGCGAACAGAGCTCAGTGTCCATGAAATGTGGATGAGCAGGGGATCCATCTTTGTAGGCCACCACGATTAAGCCACACTGAACCTAGGAAGAAACACAGGGCAGTTCCAACATTTATACAGTAGGACCAGAGTTGAGGTTCATTTCCTTTTTGCTCTAGGGCAAACTCAGAATAAAACAATCTACAGTAATAACTCCTGTTTCTAAGAGGGTTTGGTGAAAGATTATGCCAGGATACATAAGAACACAAAGATGACAAGTAAGATATTGAGGAATGGACTGTAAGCACTAAAGCACTATTAACAATGACAGAAAGCTCAGAACAGGGGACGTGCTTTTTAAGGTGGTAGAAGGACAAGGAACAAAGTGAACAATGGGACACAAACAGAATAAAAATCACGAGGAGTTAAGTAGCCATGGATAAGCATCGAGCAAGGCTTTATGTAAGTACAGGCTCAGTGTCCCAACCTGAAAGCTATAGTTGGCATCATTATTTATGGCACCAACATAAGCCACAACCTGCAGCGGGTTGTCAAATGTATTTCGAATGTAAGGTTTCGGTTTCTCCGATGTCTTCCAATCAATCACACACAGCTTGCCCCTAAAGAGAAAGAAAAGGAAGTCTTCGTAAGTAATAGTTCAAACTGAGAAACCTTATGCCTCTTCTTAGGTATGGTTTACTAATTACCACTCAATGACTCTTGCTTCTATTCTCCACTTTCCAAAAAGACAGCTAGCTCCTCTGAGCTTTACTCCTGAGGATTGGAGAAGTGTGATGTTCTCTTTCCTGAGTCCTATATTCAGGTCAGTAATGGGCCTGTCAGGGATATGATGGGAAATGCTTCTGGAAGCACACCAGCAAGAATTACAGGTGCAGATCCATGCAGGAGTGCTGGGGAACTTTCCCATAGTTCCAGTTTCTAAACTGTCTCAAAAGTCCTTTGGACCTCCATGGCCTTGTTTAACAGTTGACATGGGAACTGAAACTATGTCTATCACTATCTTAGTTGGATCTTAATTCAAGTATTTATCAGGATGAACCACAAGAGATCAGTAGCAATCCCCATCATAAAGGACAAAAGCATCATGGTGCTTCAGAAATTCTCTTGCTAGGAACCAAAGCTGGAGTTCAAATCCATAAGCATTTAATAGGCACTGATTATATGTGGAAATACAAATAAGAAAACTTGGTCCCTGCCTTGAAAGTTTACATATAGGGTAGGGTGTCTTACTATTAGGGGTATTGGGAAAGATAAAAAAAATTCTTGCCACTTTAAAATAAAGTCAAATAACCAGTATATTCCTCCCCATTACCCCTCTCCCAGTGGGGTTTATATTTGCCTAGTGCGGATATCAGAAGGATCACAGGGTGAGCAGACTGATAACTGGTGACTATCTGTTCATTCTGTCTTTCATGAACTTCAGTTTCAAAACCAGCAGTTTAGAGGGAGTTTTTGTACAAAGTATGCATGTTACCCACCTGCCACCATAGTTCTAGAACTTATGCAAGGTATTTATAAAGTCAGCCTAGAGTAGCACTGTCTAAAAGATATAAAATGCAAGCTATATATGTTATTTCAAATTTTCTAGTAACCACATCAAAAAAGAAAACAGGTGAAATTTTAATATTTTATTTAACCCAACATACTCAAAATATTATCATTTCATTATGTAATGTTAAGAAGTTATTAATGGGATACATCACATTCTTTTCTGTAGTATATCACTGAAGTCTATTTTATATATTCACAGCATACCTCATTTTAGATTGGCCACACTCAAGTATCTAATTGTTGTATGTGCTAGTGGGTAGTCTTTTGGACAGTGCAGGGCTAGAGGTAGCTTTACTGTCTCTGCAATATTACAAAACCAATATAATCTATGAAAATGAAGAGAGGGCCCCAGTATCCCCAGGGGGCTTCACAGCTCTCAACCTGGAATAAATCAAAATACCTAAAATAAAGATTTTTGATATGGACCACCATTTCTTGCAACATACTATAATTTACAGAACTAAATAATGTGTAAAAGAGATTTTTAGTAGTATAAACCCAAATTAAAATTGCACTAAGACAGTTACAGTTCACAACAAATGAAAAGATGCTCAGCCTAAGTTAAGTGAAATACTGACTGAAACCACGAGAGACAATGTTGATAAACAGCACCTATATGGTGTCATTGAAGGTGTATACAGATAAGCACACTCACACCTGGGACAACTGAAAATGCTTGTTCCCTTTAATCCAGCAACTGTCCTTTTCAGTATGCATTGGAGAGCAATAGGTTGATATCCCAGGTGCAAGTGACAAGAGTCTGGAAAATATAAGTATTCATATCCAGGCCTACTTCAGATCAACTGAATTTATCCAAACTGTACATAAGATCCACCGAACCAACAAGTGAACCTCACAGCCATATACAAGGAGATATGTACACTGCTGCAGTTTGTAATTGTGGAAAACCAGAAATAACCTGAATGTTCCCCAGAGGGAAATAGATATGGTTCATTAATACAAAGGAATACCAAATAACAGTTAAAGAGAGAAGATCAAAATCACCAGACTAACATCTATCCAGTAGTTTGCATTTTAAGTACTATACAGAGAATATCTCATTTAATCTCTTTAAGAACTCTATGAGGTAAGTCCTTTTATTTGTCTTATTTTAGAGATGAACAAACAGTACAGAAAGGCTAACTAGCTTAAGGTTAAGATGAAAAGCTAGAAACCAGACTTAGCCAGCCTGGCTCCAGGGCCAAATATCTTCCCAGCTTTGTGATACTATGCATGTAGAAATTTCTATATACTGTGACTCTTATAGACATGTAGGTAACAATACATGGTATTCTGTATATGTATCCTATACAGTGCTGTGTATGTATGTGGAAAGTAGACTGGCAGTGTCTTACACATGCATTAAACGGTGTTAGTCTTGTGGGTGTGTTAAGTAGTATAGGAAGTAGCCTAGGACATAGTGATTGTCTTTGGCAAGGGGACTGTGAGAGGAGGGAAGATGTGGTTATAGGTGATGTGAGCTTAGTTTATGGTATATTAAAAAAAATCGGAAGCAGATGTGACTATGTTAAATTAATTTTGAGTGGTGGAAAATTTTAAAAGAGAAAAGGATGTTGCAGATCTACATAAACTAATAAGGAAAGATCTCTAAAATAGTTTCAAAATGAAATAAAGCAGGGTTTGGCACTTTGTGTTAATAAGTGGGAGTGGAGACAAATGATTGTAACATATAGTCATAAAGTACTTCAAGACCATAAGAACTTTATTTTTAGGGAAGGAGGGAGGGAGGGAGTGGAAAGGAAGAGAGAGAGAGGGAGAGAACCGAACAGGCTTGATCTCACTACCCTGAGATGAAGACCTGAGCCAAAATCAAGAGTTCAGTGCCTAACAGACTGAGCCATCCAGGTGCCCCAAGATCACAAGAACTTAAAATCAGAGTAGGGGTGGAGGATTCTGGGAAAATGGAAGAGTAGGAAGCACCTGAAATATGTAGGCCCACCTAGACAACAACTGCAATGGCAGAATCTGCTTGATATAATTATTGGAAATCTAGAGCCTACTGAAGCCTTGGATGGTAAACTCTGGTTAATTTTGGTCAATTTCAGCTCTTACCAACTACCCATTCCTCCCACCCCTTCTCAAGGGGCAGGCAGCTGTGCACATGATCCTGGAGGAGCACATACACAGCTTGTGGGAATAAGAGCAGACAAAAAGGGCCTCATCCTCCAAATGTCAGGGATCTGTGCTCTCATCACTGACTGCTGCTCCAGTTCAGAGGTATAGATGAACAGGATGGCCATTGTTACTGCACCTCCCCCCACTGCTACAAGCCCCTCTTCCTCTAGCCAAATTACTTATAGAGGACTTAAAGGGCCAACGCCCACTTTTCCCAACCTTTCATTTTTCTCTTTTTCCCTTATTTGGGAATTAAGATACTAAAGACTACAGCACCGACAAGAAAAAGAAAGTGACTGTGTATGTCCAGGGAAGGGCACAGGCCCAGAAAGACTTGAGAAGACCTTGAGTTTATACTTCCGGCTGATCTTAACACAGAGATAGCCTATGAGAACAATAACAAAACCCCAAACAAAAACAATGAATATGGGTGTCTGGGTGGCTCAGTCAGTTAAGTGTCTGCCTATGGCTCAGGTCATGATCTCAGGGTCCTGGGATCGAGTCCCACATCCGGCTTCCTGGTTCTCAGGGAGTTTGCTTCTTCCTCTGCCTGCTGCTCCCCCTGCTCGCTCCCCCTGTTCGTTCTCTGTCAAATAAATAAAATCTTAAAAAAAAAAAAAAGTAAGCACTCTTGTAACAATGATTTGTAACTCCACTTTTTGTTTTCTACAGTTTTTTTTAAACCTTGAAACAAGCAGAAAAAAATATTGCTCTTAGGTTGATTGATCATACAAATCTTGATCAATGTTTTGTGAAACATCAGATAGCACTGGTTCATCATGTTCTTTCACTCTGCTCAAGTGAGCTGCCCTATACAGAGCACTGATTTCAACTAGTGTTTTGCCTAAGACTGCTGCTGTATCCTCCTGATGGGAATTATCTGTTATTTTCTTTCTCTTTTTTTTTTTTAAGATTTTATTTATTTATTTGACAGATAAAGATGACAAGTAGGCAGAGAGGCAGGCAGAGAGAGAGGAGGAAGCAGGCTCCCTGAAGAGCAGAGAGCACGATGCGGGTCTGGATCCCAGGACCCTGGGATCATGACCTGAGCCAAAGGCAGAGGCTTTAACCCACCAAGCCACCCAGGTGCCCCTTCACTGTTATTTTCTACTCATTCTCATCTCCTTTCTTTCTTTCTTTTTTTCTAAAAGATTTTATTTATTTGAGACAGAGAGAGCGTGAGCATGAGCATGGGGGGGTGGGACAGAGGGAGAGGGAGCAGCAGACTCCCCTGAGAAGCAGGGAGGTTGATGTGGGGCTCAATCCTAGGACCCTGATATCATGACCTGAGTTGAATGTGGATACTTAACAAACTGAGCCATCTAGGCGCTCCACTCATCTCCTTCTCTAGTTGTTCTTGAGCTCTCTGCAGTTCTCCTAATCTCCTGTCTTTTTCTTGCATTTCCAACTCCAGCTAGAATATTAGCTGTTGCTGCTGAAACAGGAGCTCCTCTGACTTGAGTCTCTCCATCATTTCTTGCCCCATCAGAGCTGGTTTTTATTCATGCTCCACGTTGGCCATTTCCTTTTGTCTCAGTTACTCCAGCCACATCTCCTTATACTTGTAAATCCACAATACTACCCACTCTATTGGATTCAGTAAATTCTTGCTATTTCTGTAAAACCCTGAGTTAGACATAGTCCAAGATACTTTTGAAACTATGCTGACTGCCTTTCTAACCCTTACCCTTAACCTGTCAGTAGTATCAGTAGTATCCTGTTGCTGCCAATGAGCCATGCACCTCAGGTGCCAGAGACTGCATGCAGCAAAGAGGGAGAGCCCCATGGATAGGTGAGTGGGTTTTTTTCTACATAATTAAAGAGATGAATAAACCTAAAAAAATTATTAGTTTATGTTTTGGGGCACATAATATATAAAGACAATTTTATGACAACAACTAAAAGGGAAAAGTAGGGACAGAGTTGTTTAAAGGAATAGTTTCTATATGTCATTGAGGACGGTACAAATTTAAATTAGAGTGTTATAACTGGGATGTTAAAGGCAATCCCCATGGTAAGCACAAGGACAATAGCTATAGATATACACAAAAGGGAATAAAAAAAGAATTGAAATGTTTCACTACAAAAAAGAAACAGAGGGGCACCTGGGTGGCTCAGTTGGTTAAGCAACTGCCTTCGGCTCAGTTCATGGTCCCAGAGCCCTAGGATCGAGTCCCATATCGGGCTCCCAGCTCCATGGGGAGTCTGCTTCTCCCTCTGACCTTCTCTCTCACTCTGTCTCTCTCTCAAAATAAACTAAAAAAAAAAAAAAAAAAAAAAAAAAAAGAACACGAAAGACAGAAACATACAGGAAATGAGACAAAAAAGATATCATGCCTATAGAAAATAGGTAACAAAATGACAAAAGTATCTCCTTATCAGTAACTAGTTTAAATGTAAATGGATTAAATTCTCTAATCAAAAGACAGAGATTGGCAGGATGGCTGAAACACAGGATTCAACTATATGCTATCTACAAGAGACTCACCATAGACCCCAAGACACAAATAGGCTGAATGTGAAAAGACAGAGAAGATATTCCATGCAAATAAAAACCAAAAGAGAGCAAAGGTGGCTCTAACAGAAGAAATAATCTTTAAATTGAAAAAAATGAGACAAAGAAAGATATTATATATTAATAAAAGGTTCAATACATCAAGAAGTATAACAATTATATACATTTACACACCTAGTAACAGGTTAGCAAAATAACATAAAGCAAAACCTGACAAAATTGAAGGGAGAAATACAGTTCTTTTTTAACTTTTATTTATTTACGTAATCCCTATACCCAATATGAGGGTCTGACCTGGAGATAAAAAGTCACATGCTCTTCCAAGAAAGCCAGCCAGGTGCCCCAGAAATTCACTTCAATAATAATAGTAGGAGAACTTCGATACCAATTTTCAATAATGGATAGAACCAGACAGTAGGAAGTAAGAAAATAAAGGACTTATAACAACACAATAAACCAACTAGATCTAACAGATATACAGTAGTCTCTACCCAACAACAGAATACACACCTTTTCAACCACAATCCATATACTAGGCCATAAATTAAGTCTCAACATATTTAAACAGATAGATGTCACACAAAGCATCTTCTCCAATTACAAGATGAAGTTAGAAATCAGTAAAAGAAGTAGAACTTGAGTAAAAAATCATAAATTTGTGGAAATTAACATAACCAACCAAAGAAGTCACAGGGGAAATCAGAAGATACTTAGAGGTGAATATAAATGAGAACACAGCATACCAAAATTTATGGGACACAGTGAAAACAGTGTTAGGGAAGCTATACAACAATAAATACTTATATTAATAAAAAATGAGGGGCGCCTGGGTGGCTCAATGGATTAAAGCCTCTGCCTTCAGCTCAGATCATGGTCTCAAGGTCCTGAGTTGGGCTCTCTGCTTCCTCCTCTCTCTGCCTGCCCCTCTGCCTACTTGTGATCTCTGTCAAATAAATAAATAAAATTTAAAAAATCTAAGAAAAAAAAGAAACAACGAAGAATCAAATCAACATCCTAACCTTACAACTTAAGGAACCAAAAAAACAAAGTAAACCCAAAACTTATAGAAGAAAATAAAAGAGATTAAAGACAAATGAATTTCAGAATAGAAAATCAATAGGAAAAAAAATCAGTGAAAATAAACACAAAACCTATGAGGACTATATCATGAAGAAATAGAATAAATGAACAGCTCTATAATTAGAAAGGAGATTTTATCAGTAATCAAAAATCTCCTGGCAACTAACAGCTCTAGACCTGATGATTTCATATGGATGAATCCCATCAAACATTTACATAACTAATACCAACGCTAAATCTTTCCCAAATAAATTGTAAAGTAGGGAACTTTGTAATTCACTCTATGAATACAGTATTACCCTGATACCAAAGCCAGACAAAGGCACTACAAGAAAACTACAGAATAATCCTTACGAACAAAGTTGTAAAAATCCTCTACAAAATAGTAGCAAATAAAATTCAGCACTTATTAAAAGAATCATACAGCATCACAAAGTGGGCTTTATTCCTGGAATGCAAGAATGGTTAAACACAAAAATCCACCAATGTTATATGCCTTATTAATAGAATGAAGGAAACCATTTGATCATCTTAACTGATGAAGAAAAACCATCTGACAAAATGAAATACCCTTTATGAAAAAAATACTCAAAATGCTAGGGATAGAAAAAAACTACCTCAATATAATAAAAGCCATATACATATGAAAAGCCCACAGCATACTCAATGGTGAAAGACTGTAAGGTTTTCCTCTAAGATCAGGAACAAGGCAAGGCTGCCTGCTTTCATCACTTCTATTTAACAGATCTGGATGTTCTAGCCAGGGCAATTAGGTAAAACAAAGAAATAAAAAAGCAACCAAGCTGGAAAGGAAGAAGTAAAATTATCTCTGTTTACAGATGAATGATCTTTTATGTTAAAAATTCTAAAGAATAGGGGCGCCTGGGTGGCTCAGTGGGTTAAAGCCTCTGCCTTCAGCTCAGGTCATGATCCCAGAGTCCTGGGATCAAGCCCCACATCCGGCTCTCTGCCCCACATCAGGGAGCCTGCTTCCTCTTCTCTCTCTGCCTGCCTCTCTGCCTACTTGTGATCTCTGTCTGTCAAATAAATAAATAAAAAATCTTAAAAAAAAATTCTAAAGAATACACACAAAAACTGGTAGGACTATATAAATAAATTCACCAAAGTAGCAGGATACAAAGTCAACACACAAGTCCAGTGCATTTCTATACATAAACAATGAACAATATGGAAAGGAAATTACAAAAACAATTCCATATAACATCAAAATGAACAAAATACTTGGGGATTAACCAAGGAGACTTTAGACTTGCACAATGAAAACTGCAAATGACTGTTGAAAAAAATGAAAAATTTAAAAAAACTTAAAAGACCTAAATGAAAACATGCCCCATATTCACAGATTAGATGTAATATTTTTAAGATGTTCATATTACCCCAAGTGATCTGCATATTTAATACAATCTATAAAAATCTCAATGATGATTTTGCACAAATTGAAACCAATCTTAAAATCCACATGGAATCTAAAAGGGACTCTGAAAAGCCAAAATAACCCTGAAAAAACAAAAACAAAAAAACAAAAAAAACAAAAAACCAAGCAAACCTGGAGGACTCTCACTTGTTAATTTCAAAGCTTACTACAAAGCTATAGTAATTAAAATAGTATGGTACTTGTATAAAGACAGATGCATAGACTGATGGAAATGAATAGAAAGCCCAGAAACCCTCACATACACCATCACAAGATTTTTGACAAAGGCACCACATCTATTCAATGAGGAAAGGACCGTCTTTTTAACAAATGGTACTGGGGAAACTGGACATCCACACACAAAAGAATAAAGTTGGACTCTTACCTAACACCAGATAAAAATTTTAACTCAAAATGGATCCCTGACTTAAAGGGAATACTTAAAACTACATAAAACTCAGAAGAAAACATAGGACCCAAGCTTAATGACACTGGATTTGGTGGTGATTTTACTGAATGTGACACCAAAGGCACAGGCAACAACAACAAAATACACCAATTGGCTTACAGGAAAAGCTCTAAAAATTGTGCATCAAAGCACAAGGATAAAGATTAGTCAGTCAAAGAAAGACAAATACTTTGATTTTACTCACATGAGGTACCAAAGAGTAGTTAAATTTACAGAGACCGAAAGTAGAATGGTGGTTGCCAGGGGCTGAAAGCAGGGGAGAGTATAGTAATCACTGTTTAATGGGCACAGAATTTCAGTTTTATAAGATGACATGTCCTGGAGATGGATGGTATTGACGGTTGTACAACATCTTGCATGTATTTAATGGTAATAAATATTTTACCACATTAAAACCTTTTTAAAAGAAAAAGTGGAAATGGGAGACTTACTTTTAGTAGCGTGGGTTAACTACATATATTACCTATTAAAAATGTTTTAAAAATTTTTGAAACCTTAATTTCCAAAAATATTCAATGGACATATTCTCAATGT
The DNA here is from genome assembly GCF_011764305.1 of Mustela putorius furo. Lineage (NCBI taxonomy): Eukaryota > Metazoa > Chordata > Mammalia > Carnivora > Mustelidae > Mustela > Mustela putorius. The sequence goes on along the minus strand of NW_025421329.1, from coordinate 4,668,019 downwards.
TGATCCTTTCCACTTGAAGAGCAGAAAACAATCATCAGTACTGTGGACAGCACTGTGAAGTGTCTGGTGTTAGGAACTTCTTTTTTTGATTTTGTTGTGGTTTTTTTTGGTTTTTGTTTTAAAGATTTTATTTATCTAAGAGAGAGAGAGAGAAAGCACAAGTGAGGGGATGGTCAGAGGGAGAAGCAGATTCCCTGCTAAGCAGGGAGCCCAACTCAGGACTTGATCAGGGGCTCTGGGATCATGACCTGAGCTGAAGGCAGACACCCAAGCAACTGAGCCACCCAGGCTCCCTCAGTGTCAGGAACTTCTTGAAAGCCTTAGGTAGAACTGCCTATGGCTACCTTGGTTAATCTAAAAGGCAACAAAAAATAGCCTATTAAATTTCTAGGCACACAGGGTTCTTCTCAGATACAAGGCAGTTATGGCATAAAACTGTTAGGTGCCCTGAACAATTTCCAGACTAATGAATATTCTGTCAATTTTTTTAAAATTTAAATTTTGACTAGAGTTCCAAGAGTTACACTCACAGATTTTTACCTATCCTGGTGTATAGCCCATATATATATATATATATTTTTTGGAATAGGGTATCTGCAGGTTACATCTCCCCTTGGAATCTGGAATTAGTGGGAAAAACAGTAACATAGCAACAATTTAAAAACCACAGAAAGCTTTAGTAAGTTCAGAGTCCCTACCCATGTCAACTACCACCTGGAAGCCAGGAAAAGAAATGATTTTCAGGGCTAACAGATCAAGGTGCTATTTTTAGGGAAAAGGGAAAGAAAATGCAGGAATCAAACTGGATCTTTTTTTTTAAGCTATTTATTTTAGAGAGAGAGAAAGAGTAAGAGAGCATGTGCATGAGTTGCAGGGGGATGGGTGGGAGCAGAGGGAGAGGAAGAAAAGTCTTAAGCTGACTCCACACTCAGCACACACCCAACCCAGTGCTCAATCTCATGACCCTGAGATAAGAGTCAAAATCAAGAGTTGGACGCTTAATAGACTGAGCCCACCACTTGGGTGCCCCATCAAATTGGATCTAGTGGTTAGCAGCTTGCTTGGGAGTAGGGAAGGAGGAACATGCTGGATATGGAAAAATTTTACCTTTTTTCTACCAAACACTGATTCTGGAACACAAATTTACAAGAATTATGAGGCTCTTCCCCATGTGTCTCTTATCTCCTGCCCCATTCCCAATTCTTTTATGTATCATAGAGGTTTTTAACTTCACAGGGCTGTACCTTGAAACAGGAGTTCAGAGGAAAAAATAGTGTTTGACAGGCATCATCTGTTCCACCCTGCATTACTTTATCTCCACACTTTGATAGAAAAAAAATCTAATACTTACTGATATTCAGCCACACAGTCCAGTAGACCTACATACTTTAGGGTCTCATGTTGAACAGCGCTTTCAAGAGCTCGCACTCCACTGACATCTTTCAAGATATGCTGGACACTTTCAATATATCCAGATTCGAGATTTTCTTCTCTTTCCTTCAAGTCCCCCTCAGGTGCAAGTATGCTTTCCAAGGCTTTATGGAACCGTTTCCCTTGTAAAAATATGTCTGAAAAGAAAATTGGGGGAAAAAACAAACAAGAACAAAGTCTAAAAAACAAATACTTAAAAACCTCTGAACAATAAAATTAGAAATTATATGAATTACCTTTAAGTGACAACTGCTAAGATACCACATTTTAGCCTCTTCTGAAATCTAAGAATGTACTTTGAAAAGTAAAGGGACTTAAGAGGCGTCTGGGTGGCTCAGTGGGTTGGGTCTCTGGCTTCAGCTCAGGTCCTGATCTCAGGGTCCTGGGATCAAGCCCCACATCAGGCTCTCTGCTCGGCGGGGAGCCTGCTTCCCCCTCTCTCTCTGCCTGCCTGTCTGCCTACTTGTGATCTCTGTCAAATAAATAAATAAAATCTTAAAAAAAGAGTAAAGGGACTTAAAATAGTTAGAACAATAAAGAGAATCAAAATAATTTCTAGTAGAATTAGGCCAAAGCTACAGTTGAAGATCTAGGGCAACACCTAGTTTATCATATTATGAATTTAAGCATCCGTTTTAGTAACTTAACTGATTATGAGAAATAATTATTAGAAAGTTAAGGAACTGTGCTTCTGTTCACAGTTCTTTTTACAACCAACACCAAATTAATGAACATAGTGGGGGAATCCTTTCACTAACAGGCCTAATGAATGGCAAGGAATAAAAATCAAGTCACATACAAATTAAAAACAAACTGCACGTTTTGGGGCTTGGGGGTAAGAGGATATATGTAACACTCTTCTGCACTTTTTGGGGGGACTAAAACAGGTTAAGACAGTTGCTCTATCCTGAAATTTTTCCTCATATGCTTAAGAAAAATTAGATATGTAATTGACATATAAGGCTGTATTCATTTCAGGCATTCAACATAATGATTTGGTATCTGTATATCCTCATACATTTTTAAGTTAAGAAAATACAAATAAATCCAAGAAATTGTACATATTCACTTCATCCTTGACAAGAGAAGGAAACAAAGGGAAGGCATTGTGCTAAGAAGTGACCCTGGTGCTTTAAAAATATTATTTAACTTTCAAACACAACAACCCAGCAAGGTAACAATCATGACTCCCAGTTTAATGAATGAGGCTTACACAATGCTTTGCCCCAAAGCAAAAAGGCAGACTAGCAGCCTGGCACCAGAGTCCATGTTCAATTCCAGTCCATCATACAACAGAATGAGGAAGGCAAAATTAGGGATTAGAGTAGGAAATATATATGCATGGAGACAGACCCATAGAAAATTAGGAAAATCTGATCTAGTAAGGTAATTTCAATGCAGGGGGAAAAGAATTTACCAAGACCGTGTTTTAAAAAACTCCTTCTCCTGACCCATTAATCAATTTAGTGGGCTATGACATGCTTTTTCTTTCTTTTCTTCCCTTCTTTATAGGTAGGGGGGAGCATGGCCCTAAACCTCATGTGATTGCCCCTTATGAAAAAAAAGTGATTCTGCCTGTTTCTTAAAATTGATCCTGAGAAACTCGTCAGAGTAATAGATCTACAAAGTGAATTATATGGAAAACAACCATTGTTTTACTTCTGCTTGGGATAGTGAAGCACCTTCACATTCCCAACAGAAATTCCTTTCCTTTATCAAGGCCTCCAGAGTACTTTTTTACTTTGTGCCAAGGGCTACAAAGTCCTAGGTTCCCAAACTCCTAGCAGCTTTCTGCCTTTACTTATCTGTGATTTCAGCATCCCCACAAACTATGATATTCCAGGTTCAAGGAAAATCAAAAACAACTTCCCATGAGGAAACAATGTCAAGTCTAAATCCTAGTAGTACAAAATATGAAAATTAAGATGACATTAGATTTCATTTTATGCTGCTTGCTTAGAAAGCAAAAAATAGATAGTGATTGTTACTTATTACCTAAAGGCAGTTAGCTCCTGCATATATTCCTCCCCCACCAGAGCTGAGGAATGTTCTAAAGGATGAGGACCTTGACCATTTTTTGACATATGCAGGTGCTGTCTATATACTTAACGTATGCGGCATATTTAATGTGTTACCCACACAGTTTTTTCTAAGGTGCCACAAAATTAGTGCATTACTCTCGAAATTAAAAGTGCTCTCTACCAGCCACAAGGGGTATACGTACTGCTTTCAGGGAAGCATGGGCTAAGGAATGATCAACCAAAAAAACCTAGCTTTAATAAAAGACAACTATATCACTCTGATGGGACCAGCTAATTCACCTGTGCCAATGGGCTTTCACCTTTCTTTCGAATGAAACCTGTTTTAAGGAAGCTATTCTCCTCACCCAAGAAGTTAGTATTAGGAGCTGAAAGCTTAAGTTTATTTGTTCTCAGTTACTAAACAAGAGCATCAGATTATTTCACTTTACCAAAATCTAAACACAAATCGTGTGCTCTGGTTTACTCCCTGTCTTTAAATTTACACGTCAATGAGGATAAGTAGAGCCAGGGGCAGTCACCGCATTCTGAAGAGACTGCCTAGCAAACAAGTAGAATTCCATTATCAGGTGACTGTTTTCCTTAATCAAAGAAAACAGGCAACTTTAATACTTAAGTTCGTAGCTTATAAAAGAATTTTCTAAATCATTTAGTCAAACTACTTGCTCTCTGTGCTTCAGTTTCATTTCATCTGAAATGAGAATAATAGTATATATTCTGCATAGGGTTGTTAATGATTGAGTTAATTCAGATTAAGTGCTATTTAATGCTACTTATCATTTGAAAGCAGCACCTCACTAGTTCAGGTCAAAAACACCCTCACTCTTTCGACACTGGTGCTCTATAGTCTAGAAAACACAGTAACCATACAGAACCAGGATTGAGAAAATTACTTGAAGAATATTCTGCAAAGCCATCCTCTCCCAGTTCCAGAATCATCCGCTGTTTCCACCTCTCCAAGTAGAAAAGTTGTTCTGATGTCATGGTCTGCTGAAGGATCTTGGTCACACTACGTGCTGTATTTCTTTGCAAAGGGATTTTCAAAGGAACTGTAGGAGTACTTGTTGCGTTTGGTTTTATGCTTTTCTCTGGATTGAAGAGAGGACACCAGTTTCGTGGAACTCTTGCTTCTTCATCTTGCTTAGGGGGCTTACACTTACTCACAGGTCCATAAAGTAAATTATCTTCCTCAAACAATGATTCTGGAGTCTGAGCAAGGCCTCTGGATGACAAGACAGATTGTACTAAATCAGAGTACTTTCCTTGGTCCACTTCTTTATAAGGGTTCACTTTTTTCTTCCGGCTGCATGAGTAAGAGGAAGTGGAGAAATCCACATGGGCGGTTGGTTCTAGAGAAAACCTCTTTGAACTTCTAAGCTGCCTGCAGATGGTCTGAAACGCCTTCATCTTTAGATGCTTTCTCACTTCCCTCTAGTCTATTGGCAATGTTGAGGGCCTTTTATCTTTGCACTCCTATTAAAGAGAAAAGTGGAGTTAGATACCACATGCATTAAATATTTGAACGGCTAAAATGGAAGCTGCATCAGTACGGTAAGGCACGTTAACCTGCATTCCATTAAGCTTTTCCGACATGTCTGGACAATGCTATTTCCAAAGAAAGACTCTCGTTAATAGGCAGAACGACCAGTACTTGTTAAATGTGAAATAGTACAGCTTGGGGGCAAGACGTCGCTAATATTCAATCCGAAGAATCGGGACACCTAAGAAGGGAGGCCTGTGAGACATAGAGAAAAAGAGAATGCTACAGCCCGTCCGTCCCATAGCGGCCACGACGGTCAAGGTGAACCGCTGATCCCTAGATACCAGGCTCCCTGCTTGCTAAGTATTCCAGGAGAAGACTTCTCACTAAACTCTCGCACGCTTTAAGGTGGTTACTTCTGCGACACGGTTTTACAGACTCGGAAACTGAGCTTCTGAACGGTCCCAGCAGGAAAGCGCGGGTAAGCAGTGGTCAGCGGGGCCCATCATCGTGATCCCAAGACTGGGGCCTTCCGCTCCGCCCTACATTTGGAACCACGCCCTGCATGTGGAACCAGGGTCCTACATGTGGACCGGACGGCTGGGGCCTCTGCTGTGGGAATCAGGATTAGGGAAGAAACAGCTTAAACAGTAACCAGCTCTCGGCCAGGAAAGGTACCTCAGAAGCACCAGACTTCACTCAACTTCCAACGCGCCCACAACCTCTCCAGACCCGTACTTTCCCCGGTCCCGCGCTCAGAGATCGAGTTAGGCCCCGCCTAAGGGGCGGCGGTCCCCGCCTGCCCCGCGGCGCTGACGCCTTGCCGCTAGCCTCTCCTTCACCGCCGTAGACACTCCCGCGATCCTTGAGGAGTCCCTCCCCTCCGGAGTTAGCGCGCGTTCTGTCAAATCGCGCCTTACGCTCTCACGATATCTTGTGTACGTCACAGCCCGTCGCCATCTTGAACTCTGGCTGAGTAATAAATTGCCCCGCGCGAGAGCGCGGGCTTTCTTGAGACGCGCATTGCTGAGAGCGTTCACGTTGCTCCGAGTCCTTGTCGCGGCCCTGCGGTTGGCGGTTTCCGCGTGGCCCGGAGCGAGGGTAGGCCACGCGTAGCTTTTTTGCCCGGCTCCAAGATGGACGGCAGCGGGGACGGGGGAGGCCGCCCTGGGGGAGCACGTGTCGCGCTGCTGGCCTTCCCCGGGGCTGCTGGGATGGTGGCGGAATCTGGAGGCCTCCAGCCGCCGTCGGGCAGGGAGGCTGGCGGAGGCGGGGCCGCGGCCGCCCCTGAGAGGCGCCCCGGAGGCGGCGGCGGCCCAGCTTCTTCTTTCCTCGCACAGCCAGGCGGCCCCCGCTCGAGGCCCGCGTCGCCATGGCCGCGGTTCCCGAGTTGCTGCAGCAGCAGGAGGAGGACCGCAGCAAGGTGAGGCCCTCCTCGCCCTCATGCTCCAGGACGGGAGGCCACGCCGACCTCCTGGAGCCCTACATTCCTTCCCTTACCCCTTGAGGGCTGCTCATGCAGCCCTTTTTCTCCACGAAGGCCACCCCCTACCGCCACTCGGAGGCCCGTGCCGCACCCCGCGGTGCCCTTGGCTCCTTCCTCTTTGAGGACTGCGGACCCGAGGCGAGAGCCGGGGTCGCGGGACCGGTCCCTGCTAGCACACGCCCGGGTGTCGGGTACGGAAGGCGCGTGGCGGGTCTTTGGAGCTCCTCCCTGGAGACACGAGAAAGTACTCTCAAGTAAAAAGTTAGGGAAGCTTCTGGCTTTGTACGGATTCGACGGTGAACGTGAAATGCACTTGACGTGCAGTAAATGGCATATTTTGGTTCGGTTGCCTTCGAACTGCCAGTCTCTCCCCCACCCCGCTCCCCTCCCCCTCTGTGGGAAAGCTTTTTGGCCCAATTACTGGGGAAATTCCATCAAATTAAATCTGAAGCGTGTTCTTTAGAACTTTATAAACGCCAGATGCGTCACTGCGGGAATTTCGTCATTTTTAGTAGGTATTGAAATACTTGTTAAACTTAGTTTTCCTTTTAAAAACTTGAGTTAGTGTAAGCTAGCCCCATGCCCCTTAAATCTTGAGTCCTAAAAGATAATGCAATAAGTTCGGGTTACTATGGCCAATTAAAGATTGAGAGAGGTCTCTCATTACACTTGCTAATTTCGTAATTAATAAAGGTGGGTACGAGACGCATTACGTGCGGAATCATGAAAGTTTTTATGACAGAAAATGGGGGAAAAAAACCCCTAAGAATACAAGGTATTGTCAAGTGTAAGTAACCTGGAAGGCATTTTAATAGCGTTACATCTACTCAGAAGTCCGAGGCAACCTTTGATCGACGCAGCACGTGGGGAGAGACTGTTTTCCAACTAGGAAGTAGCCAGGTGAAACACAGCTAGCTGGGTTCTTCCGGCAGGGGTGTCCTTGCCGCGTTAGTTACTGAAATGCAACTTGGTGTGTGAGGGTAGGGTCTTGATGGGGGTACTTTTTTATTTCTGAGAGTTGAAGCAAAGTGTTCTTGTTTAACCGAAAGTGGGAGCTTGAGATTATGATTCTTTCTAGAATACTATAGCCGTAGTTTTCTTTATAGGAGTTCAGATGCTTGAATAGGAATGTTGACAGTAGTTTTTGCCCCCCCCCCCCAATCTGGTACCTCATCTCTTGATCCAGAATCTGTTTTATACAGCTATTTAAAAGGACTTAACTCCTTCAACTGACCTCCCTGTGTTTATATTGTAGCTGGATTTTAAAGTAATTTTCCCACCACTCATGCTCCGACAGAACTGGGGGTTATAAAGGCAATTTCCTGCCTGTTTTAGTGGATACAGGAAAGGATTATACAGCATTATTATTAAGTTACAGAAATCAGGAAATAAAAAAGCCTAATAATACCACTCTAACTCTTGGCTTCGTCTTGCTTCTTTTCTTTTTTTTCTTTTTCTTTTTTTAAGATTTTATTTATTTGAAATACAGCCACACATAGTGGAGAGGGGCGGAGGGAAAAGGTGAAGGGACTTCTCCTGAGCAGTGAGCTGGACCCTGGGATCAGGACTTGAGCTGGAGGCAGATGCTTAACCAACTGAGCCTCAAAAGGAGGCTCCCTTATTTTGCTTGCTTAATCTGTGATCCACAGCCAGCCCTGTGCTGCAGATCAAGTATAAGTGTTTTTCACTATTCAGGAAAAGGGAGTTTGGGAAAAATGAGAACAGGAAGTCAGATCTTGGGCAAACTGTTTTCTTGCCATAATACAGTTTTGTTAGCCAAGTGAAGTATTTTACGTTTTTACAGCAAATGTCTTAAATGTGAACTTCTCACTTTGGAATTTACATGAGGATAAGGATGGGGTTTAGATCACTAGTAAAGTAGGGAACATAATTGACTTGAGGATTTTGAATGCTCATGCAGTTAAGTACTCTTTTCAGCTTGTTCAGCAAAACCAAAAGGGGTATTGGTTTGTATCTGGTAGCCTTCCGCTTAGTTACATCCGTTAGTTGGGGGTGTTAGGATTTGTCTCCTTTCCCAGAAAGCAGTTGAGGAAAAGAGATACATGATAAATTTTGTTTTTTTTTAACTCATCCTCTACTGATAGGAAAGATTGTATTTTGATTTTTAGAAAAGTAAGGTTTTACCAGGTCGCTCTTTTTTTTTTTTTAAAAGATTTTATTTATTGACACAGAGATCACAAGTATGTAGAGAGACAGGCAGAGAGAGAGGGAAGCAGGCTCCCTGACGAGCAGGGAGCCCCATGCGGGCCTCGATCCCAGGACCCTGAGATCATGACCCGAGCGGAAGGCAGAGGCTAAACCCACTGAGCCGCCCAGGCGCCCACTAAGTCGCTCTTGAAAAGGTTAAAGCGTTGACAGCATTTTAGGCGTTATCATCATGATAAACTAGTACTGAGATACCCCATTCTTCCAGAGTTCTGTAGTGTCTTGTAGTGTCTTGGAGTTTTTTGTGGGTAGGAGAAAAAAATTGGAGTTTTATGCAGAACCTTGTTCCTGCAAAAATAGTTATCCTGGTCTTCGGTCATTATGTATTTTTTTAGGCTTTCTGGGCCTTCCCTTTGTAAAAAAGTCATTAAAATAGGTGGGCAGTATGTGTGAGTTTCTGCTTAGTGAGTCAGTGTCTATCTTTTTAAGTTGATGAGTCTCATTCCTGTAGTCTAGCAAACCTATGGTAAGTTGAATGTGGGTCCTGATTGCCTGTTGGACTTTTTTTTTTTTTTTTTTTAAGAATTTACTTTTATTTATTTGACAGATCACGAGTAGGCAGAGAGAGGAGGAAGCAGGCTCTCCGCAGAGAGCCTGATTGCTGTGGGGCTCGATCCTAGGACCCCGGGATCATGACCTGAGCCAAAGGCAGAGGCTTTAACCCACTGAGCCACCCATGCGCCCCTGGACCTTTTTTTAAATAATAAATTGCTACCAGAGTCCAGTTAAGTTTTAACACATAAGGAAAGCTATGAGGTGATACTCTTCTCTGTGTACAGCTATTACAGCTTGGCCCTTCAGTAGTTGGTTTTGTGAATTTTGGTTGAGTGGTGTCTCCTCCGCCCGTCATTAATGTTTATAGTGCTACTCAGGTTTGCAGCTAGTTGTTTTTATTTTATTTAAAGTTTTATTTATTTATCTGAGAGACATCATGAATAGGAGGGGCAGAGCGGGAGGAGAGAGAGAATTGTTAAGTGAGCTTGGAGCCTGACTGCAGGGTGCAATCCCAGGACCCTGAGATCATGACCTGAGCTGAAACCGAGTCAGATGCTTAACAGACTGCTACCCAGGTGTCCTGTGCATAAAGATTTTATTTGACAAAAAAACACAAGCAGGGGAAGCAGCAGGGAGAGGAAGAAACAGACTCCCCTCTGAGCAGAGAGCCCTATGTGGGGCTCAATCCCAGATGCTTAATCCTGCCCTGTGTCTTTTTAAACTGGTGTGGAAGTTGTAGGGACACTGTTCTCTTCAGCTTGGGTGAGGAGTGACCTACAGTTTGTTATAGGAACAATACTGAACTTTTAAAAATACTATAGCAAGTCCAAATTTACTAATTTTTGTGGACTGAAGTTTATACCAAATGCCTGACTTCATTTTTCTCTTAGTTTACTGCACGCCAGAAGTATGACTTAATTGGAGCTGCCCACACCTTAGTTCTGGATCAGTAACTTGTACAGTGTGTCTTGGGATCCTTATTTGTGACTACTACTTTAGAAGTCATAATCTCTCCTTTTTTTGGCTGTGAGGAGAAATGGTCAAGGGAGAATTTTCTGTATCGAGATTCTCCTTTGATGAAACCTAAACATCTAATACAGAGGTTTTTTTTTTTTTTTTTTTTTTTTTTTTAATTCATTTTGAGACAGAGGGAGGGAGCATAAGTAGGGGAGAGGGAGAAGCAGACTCCTCACTGAGCCAGGAGCCTGATGTGGCACTGAGTCCCAGGACCCTGGGATCATGACCTAAGTTAGATGCTTAACCAAGTGCCCCAGACCTTTGGTTTAAAGCAGGACTTCTCAGCCTAAATACTGTGCACATTTTTTGCTTGATAATTTTTTGTTGTGGTAAACTGTACTGTGCATTGTAGGGGTTCAGTATCCCTGGCCTCTATTGGGTGATGATTCCCTTCCCTCCAGTAGTGAGAGTAAAATTATGAATTGTCAAATGTCCCTTTATTTTTTATTTATTTATTTTTTTTAGATTTTATTTATTTACTTGACAAAGAGAGGTCACAAGTAGGCAGAGAGGCAGGCAGAGAGAGAGAGGAGGAAGCAGGCTCCCTGTTGAGCAGAGAGCCCGATGCGGGACTCGATCCCAGGACCCTGAGATCATGACCTGAGCTGAAGGCAGCGGCTTAACCCACTGAGCCACCCAGGCACCCTCAAATGTCCCTTTAGAATCACTTTCTCCCTAAGATGGTATGAGATGTGTGGGTCAGGTTGTGTTAAGACCAATACTTAGTAAGTCCATTTCAAATTTTGTTAGATCTAGGATTGATAAATTCTAAGAAAATAATAATGCTGTATAAAAACGTAAGCATTGTTGACCAACTTTGGAAATAGCTTTCTCACCAGTATTGAGGAATCTATCAAAAGATGGAAAAAGGGGCGCCTGGGTGGCTCAGTGGGTTAAAGCCTCTGCCTTTGGCTCGGGTCATGATCTCAGGGTCCTGGGATTGAGCCCCACATCGGGCTCTCTGCTTGCCTTTCTGCCTCCTTGTGATCTCTGTCTGTCAAATAAGTAAAATCTTAAAAAAAAAAAAAATGGAAAAAGGTGGATTTCTTCAGCAGGTTCAGGGCAGTTGAAGGTTTCAGGGGCAGCTGTGTTTACCATGGTGGAGTTCACTGCCACTGTGGAAACCTGAGGATGCTGGGGGCTCTTGACACCGCACTCGCAGAGCGTTGAGGGCCATGTACGCTCACTGAGAAGTGTGCTGTGTTTAGAACTGGTGCAATATACCCTGCTTTTTGAACATCTTGGTTTGTTTGTCAGGGCCTGAATGCTTGAAGAAATTAGGCAAGAGTAGTTCTGTAGGTTAGTACTCCGAATTCTTCAAATAACCAATGTGAAAGGCTCATGCAGTGAAGTTAGATAGTATTTTAAGGAAACAGCCTAACTTCTAATGAACCCAGTTCTTTTGAGGAAAGTATTTCAGAGCTTTGTAAAATTCTGCCTTTACTTTTTGAAACGGCAGGAAGACCGCTGCAGGACATCTTGTCTCACATGAATGTGGCAAACTTCTCACAAGTATAAATTGAAGTTTCTCTGCATGATTTAGCTTTCCAAAAAGCTATTTCTTTACCTCTTAACACCTATTTATAATTGGCCAATGAGTTAACTCTTAAAAGAGATCTTCACCCTAAAAGAGGAATGTAGAAATCATCAGCTGTTTCACACCCCAAATGCAAACCATAAATACACAGCAGGGAGTGTGTTAAGTTGTAGTTGGAGGAGCAGAGAAATAACTGAACTTCTTCGCTTCAGAAATTGGGTCCTTGGCTTGATTCCCTCCTGCTTGTCTTTTTGCAAATATGGTGTAACTTTAAGGTACTACTATGGTCTGGAGAGAAAGGGTAATTTTCTCAAGATAGTTGCTGCAGTGTGCATTTTCTGCCTGAAGAGTTTATGGTTTACAACTTTTGTTGGGGTCCGTGTAAATTGTGAAGAGTACAAATGCAGATGTCACCAATTTCCAAGGCTTTCACTTAACCTTTCATGGAGAGCACTACAAAGCTTGAACATTGTGCAAATGGATACAGGGAGCTGTTAAATGATAAAATTTTGAAAAGCTGGTGTTGCAGTCTTTGTATCTGAATGATCTGGGAAATGTGCCTTACCTCTGACTCAAAGCAGAAGAAATACCACCCTGAGCCTTCTCTTTTTGTATGCTATGATTTGTGTCTCAAATATAGATGACACAGCTTAACCTCAGATAGTTCTCTGCCCATGTTGCTGAACCACATCATTGGTGGTAAGGTAAATTCTTTTTAATCTCAAATCTGTGTCTTTTTCATCTTGGGTTGATCATAAAGTAAGTTCATGAGGATCAGGCAGTGAATGTTTGCAGTATATGTGCTACCTAAGCCCCCATGGTGGTTAATATTTCTAAACACCCTCATCAAGGTGACTAATGTGTAAAATGTCAGGTTTGTTTCAGAGGGCCCTGGACTTGGTAGACCAAGAAACTGCTGGGAGCAGCCTTTCCTTGGTGGAGAGGCAGAGGACTTGGAGTTCTGAATGGATTTGTTGGAACTACTTCCTCTGTAGTGTTGGTTTATTGCTTCCTAGTAGAACTTCTGTGCTGCAAGATCATTACAGATCATACAGTTTAACCCATTTGTTTTGTGAATTCATTTGAAAATAATTTAGGCATCTGGCACATAGATGGATTTCTTGAATTAAGGTATTTAAGCCAGTAATTGAACTTAACCTCTTTCTGGTTATTGTTGGAATTTGACTAGTTCATAGATAGGCTTGCAGCTTTGTGAAGTGATGATTCAGTTTATCCATTCGCTGAGTGCGCTGCACTGACCTTCTTCCAAGTCTCAGTTCCTGTTCTAGGAACTTGGGGCTATGTAGCCTCCAAATGCCCTGCAGTCTGCGGTGTTCTACCGTGGGCAGCTTGTGTGTTGGTAGACTACTGGTTAGAATGGTATGGTGTCAGCAGGGATGAGTCCCTCTGGGTCCCATCTCACCAAGATGAGTGGTAGAAATCTGATCACTTGGCTGCAGCCCTTTATCTAGTTTTAAAAGTGTATGACTTCATAACTATTACCTGTGTTTGTAGACTGAAGTTTTCCAGAAGCCTTTGGTTCTGTTATCTTTGAGGACTAAGATGATAACGGCAGGACTGAATTGCAGAAGGGGAGACCCAGTTGGTGTGGGGAGAAGGAGGCAGGAGATGTGACAAATACCTGTAAAAGCAGAGCTCATATATTGCTTAGAGTTGATTGAATTGCTTTTCATGCACCAGTGCTATGATGAAAAGCTGGAATTGAATACAGATAACAAATAGGTTTTGGTTACTTTTCAGGATGGAGGAACACTGTAACAAACGCTTGGAGTAAGCAATTACTTGAACCATGAAGAGGGCTTTGGAGGAGGATATGGTATTAGAGCACTTCTTATGAATTGAAATAGTAGCAGAGTGTGTTTCACAAGTATGATCATGTGAGTCTTGTTTTCAGAACTACAAATGTACAGTAAGTCTGCAGCTGAGCATTTTTTAAAATTTATTTCCGCACTAATGAACATTGGGCTAGGCAAGGTGTGCATGCCTTTCTAGCTGAAATAGCCTGTTTCTTGGTTCTTGTGATCAGAACGAAAATCTGGTTTACAGAGCAGGCTTCATGGCCGCTGTTTTGGCTCCATGCTGTTAACACACCATTAGTGGATAATGTGTCATGTTGCCTCCCTCCCTGATAGTGGTCTTAGTTCCTAGGCAGTGGGAGGGATTACAAAGCAAAAGCCTTAGGAGAAAGAAACAGTTTGAAGGGAAGACACATTGTTGTTGCATGTGCTAGCATATCCAGCTTCCTCCTGTGTACCAAACTGGTTTTATTTTATTTTATCTTAATTCTAAAGAGAGAGCAAGGGGGGAGGGCGGCGGGGACAGGCTCTCCGCTGAGCAGAGAGCCCGATCCAGGGCTCGATCCCAGGATCCTGAGATCATGACATGAGCTGAAGGCAGAGGCTTAACCCACTGAGCCACCCAGGTGTCCCAAAACTGGTTTTGTTTTTTATTTTCAAATTTTTATTTAAGTTGCAGTTAGTTAACCTACAGTGTAACATTGGTTTCAGGAACAGAGTCTAGTGATTCATCACTTAGTATAATACCCAGTGCTCAATAATAGTGCCCTCCTTAATACCCATCATTTCATCCACCCCCTCATCCAAAGTAGTTAGTGTAAATGGCTCTTCAGCTAGCCCTCATTTTAGCAGAACAGAATTGCTGTGAGATAATTTCTTCTCACTGTGTTATCTTGTCATTTTGGTTGTATGTTGCTAGTGTAAACTGGAGTCTTTTGTCACCATAACGTTTACTACTTCCGATGTAAGTATTTTTTAATGTTCTTCAGTCACATAGGTGGGTACCCTTTGCCACTGTAAGCCATTAAACCATTTGTAAAGGGAGCTTTGCAGATGGTGGTATCTTGTACCAGGGTGAGTTATAAGTAAGATTTGGATCAGAATTGGTCCTTAGCAGCTCAGAGGTCTGCAGAATTGTTGTGTAGTAGTATCAGGTACCCCAGCTGTAAAGGTGATGAATAGGTAAGGAAGTGCACAGGGATTCTGTATCAGTTTTTCTCTTTTTCAGGTTCTTTTAGCAAGCATTCAGATTTTTTGAAAAGGATTTTTATTTGAGAGAGCACGAGTGTAGGGAAGAAGCAGAGAGAGGGTGAAGCAGTCTCCCTACTGAGCATGGGGCTCTATCCCAGGACCCCAGGACCAGATCCAAGCTGACTCTAGCTGAAGGCAGATGCCTAACCAACTGAGCCACCCAGGCCCCATAGCATTCAGGTTTTTTTTTTAAACCGTTAAAAATTTGCATTTTAAATGGAACAGTGCTTGTTTCCTACCCCTCCTCTCTTTTTAAAGATTATTGTAATCTTCGTAAGAATTAATCTGGTAGGGGAGTACTTTGGGTCTGAAACACTATCTGAAACTTTGGGTATGTGATGCAGTGGTTTCTATAGAAATCTACGAAAGAAAGTTTTAAAACTTCCATTGTTTGAGAATAGGTAACGTTTTAAGTTGGATACTGAGGAGGTACCTAAGGAACTGGGAAACAGAAAAATTAATATGCCTAAGGTCAGATAGTTCTGAAGTCTGCCTCCTTCTAGGCATTTTGGCATCTGTGGCCCAAGTCAAAGACGGACAGTGTTGGCCTGCAGTGCTAAGCAGTACTCTGAATACTCCTTTAGGAAAGGGGATGGAGGTGGGTGAATGGGGAATGTTTATGGAGGGGTGCCAATCCTTATACTCTCCATCCTGGTGATTTATTTAGCAAGCATTGTGGCATGGGGCAGTCGGGTTTTTGTTGACTAAGCAGGAGGAATGCTGACCTTTTAATCACACTTGTGCTTCTGTAACTCAGGATACAGTGCTGACTTCGAAGCCTTGAACATTTCACAACTTTTTACTCCTTGATGATCTATCTGCTTCATTATCTGGAGGGGTATATGCTTTTTCAGAACAAGAAGGTTCATTTAGCTTGTAAATGAGGACTCTCAGTTGGTGATGGCCTGAATGTGTGGAATTTTGTTAGTATCTTCTTTTTCAGACAATTCTTTAAGCCTCAAATGCAGACTTACTGTGTTATCTGGGGTTTTTTTTTTTGGAGGATAAGACTATCATGTCAGGTGGTCGGATTTTTGTTTGAATTCTAAGGTGATGTGTCCCAGCAAAAATGATTATATGTTGGAGAACCTTGGATGCTTGGTATCCTATGATGGAAAGTCTTTTGAAGCCTCCAGTGGTTTTTGTGATTTCTTTGTGCCCTTGTTGTAAAAAAAACCCCCCACAAAACCCGATACTTCTGTGCTGACGAGAAAAGAAGGTAGTAATATAGTAAGTAGTCTGGGGTTTTACCTCTGTATGGTTGAACCTATGGGAAGAGAGGAAACCAGAATAATTTGTTGCGTGGAACAAAAAGCAGTTGGGAAATTCGATTGTAGCTTTGACTGAGGTGCTTAAATGAACCCCATTTACTAGATTAAGTTTCCTTTGGGTCCTTCAATCTTAATTCAAAATGTAGTCCATGTGGAGTTGGTAGGCTCATGGAGTTTGCTTCACTTGCAGTGGGCTAAAATTGAATCTTTGGTGTTCAGAAATTGAGAGCTGACTAGGAACCAGGATTTGTGACTTCTTGGGAGCTGGAATCTTAGGAAAGAGCAGCTGCTTGAATGTACATTAGACCTGTCCTATGGGCTACCCTGTCTTTCCAGCAGTATCTCTTGCCTCTTTTTTACACCTGGCCTACTTTATTTCCTGGACTACCAGAAATATACGATAGGTGGGATGGCCAGTATTCTCTGCAATCAGATTTTGTGTGTCTTTCGAGGTCTTTTCCAACACTGTATTTGCCAGTGACAAATGAACAGAAGGAAGGAAGCTTTTATCAGAACTATGTCAGCTCCAGTCAAGTTGTGATAAAAGGAAGTATTCCTGACCTTGAAGCCTTATCTCTTGTTTGCAGAGATCTCATAAATGGACATGTGAAAATTAAGCCAAACAAGCAAATATTTCATAGGTGTAATTAAGAATCCATTTGGGAGAAATATTGAGGTTGAGATGTCAGGGACTATTAAGTATACTGTGTTCTTGTTAATACTGAAGGCTTTGAGTAGGAACTATTTATTCTTTATTATTTGAAGCTTCTTTTTCTTAGAGGAGAGGCATTGTTCAAGGGCTGACTGATTTTTGCAGCTTAAAATTTTTTAGTTTGCAGTGCTCATAAGGAAAAGAGGGTACTGATGATCTCTTCTAAGATAGAGAGGAGAGAGAAATAATCATTTTTGGTATGTGAATATATTTAATCTTTATAGAACTGATTGAACCAGATTTCCTAGTTTCTGAAGTTAAGCTTCACTTGGTGTTAAACTTCAAATTTTGAAGGGAAAAATTCCAAAGGGAAATTCAGAGGGAAGTAACTTCGTATTCCCTGCTCTGCTATTCTCTTAATGCCAGTCTTCACTTGGCATTCCCCGGATTCAGTAATCTAGAGTGTGATGCTTTGGCACTAGTTTCCTAGTTGGGTGAGAGGGGGATGAGTTGCTTACTCTTTTTTTTTTTTAAAGGTTTTATTTATTTATTTGACACAGAGAGAGAGACAAGATCACAAGCAGGCAGAGGCAGAGAGAAGCAGGCTCCCCGCTGAGCAAGGAGCCAGATGCAATCCCAGGACCCTGAGATCATGACCTGAGCTGAAGGCAGCGGCTTAACCCACTGAGCCACCCAGGCGTCCCTGAGCTGCTTATTCTGCATGCAATGTCATGCTGTGTTTGTATCACATCTTCAGATTGACCCTCAGCTTGTCTGCTTTCAGAATTAGGACATTTATCATGTTTTAGATTTAGTAGGAAAGCTATTTTAACCACATTCCCCCAACAGTCTAGTTCTTCCAAAATTCTTCTTAAACTGGGAAAAGAAATTGGGTATTTCTTTCCTCTGAATTTCTAGATAACAAAATCCGTTACTTTGCTTCCGGGGCAGTGTTCACACTTGTTCTCATGTGTCAAGAATGTGGTATTTTGGGGGCCTGGGTGGCTCAGTGGGTTAAAGCCTCTGCCTTCAGTTCCCGGTAAGGATCAGATCAGTAAGGATCAGATTGAGCCCTGCATTGGCTTTCTGCTCAGCAGGAAGCCTGCTTCCCTCTGCCTGCCTGCTGCCTGGGTACCTACTTAATGATCTCTGTCAACTAAATAAATAAAATCTTTATTTTCCTAATTGAGGCCTTTGTTTTTGTAATCTACATCTTGTGTCTAGATTTTTCATCATTTTGAAACAATCTCTGACTATTAATTGGTTCTCTTGAGCTAATTTTTCTTTTATACTTAGGAATCCCATACCACATGGCCGTTTTGTGTGGTTGTGGGTTTTTTTTGTTTTGTTTTGTTTTGTTTCTAAGTTACTTCAGTTCTGTGTACTATCTGGTAATGCCTCTTGAATGTTCTTTGTAGTTGGGGCATTTATTCTGTCTAGTTCCAAGTCACTATAGTTGAAGTATTTGGTTAAGTGTATTTTTCACATAGGTATAAAATCATCTTGTTCCTTTATTCAGAAATACAGGAATATTTTCGACCTACCTATTCATTTAAAGAGCAGGTTTCCCTACAATTTCAAATAAATGTAAGAGCTATTGTTATAAATGATCTTGTATAGAATACTTTTTAATTCCTAGCTTGCATTTTTGGAGGGATACTTTTAACACTACAGTGAAGTTGAGACTAATAGCCAAAAACTGTCTTTCAGCTGAGATCTGTATCTGTGGACCTGAATGTTGATCCCTCACTTCAGATTGACATACCTGATGCACTCAGTGAGAGAGAGAAGGTCAAATTTACCGTGCACACCAAGGTAAGTGACAAAGTAATGCTGTGTTGTAGCTTTGTGATTCACAGTGGGCAAGAAGAGATGTCCTGAACTGAAAGGATTGTTGGTTTGCTGTGTAACACTACTGCTGAGGGAGAACATACCTCATCTTGCTTGTAGTGAGCATCAGATAAGTGTTCTCGCTTCAGCATTTTCCACTGTTGGGGAGCCCCAGTGCGTGGGTATTGCTAATGTTGGGTGGCTTGTACTCTGCTTCATGAGGAAGCCGACCAGGCAGTGATGTGTGGAGCCACTATCTGCACAGCTTAGATCTTCCCCCTTTGTTTTTCTTTGCATGAGGGAGAAGTGCTTGCTTTTTCTGGTATTTAATAAGTTACTGGTCTTTGCCTCTTCTGTTTACTGTGATTCAGAACACTTTTTTCCTCATCCACTTTTTAAAAGATTTTATTTATTTATTTGACAGAGATTACAAGTAAGCATAGAGGCAGGCAGGGGGCAGGGAATAGGCCCCCTGCAAAGCAGAGAGCCTGATGCAGGACTTGATTCCAGGACCCTGAGATCATGACCTGAGTGGAAGGCAGTGGCTTAAGCCACTGAGCCACCCAAGTGCCCCTCATCCAGTTTTTTAAAAAGATTTTATTTTAAAGAAAGAGAGCACAATGCGGGGGTGGTGGGGGGTGGGCCGAGAGAGAGGGAAAGATAATTTGTGGCAGACTCCCCATGGAGCCTGAAGCCCAATGCAGGGCTCTATCTCCAACCCTGAGAACATGATCTGAGCTGAAAATCAAGAGTCCATCTGAGCTATCCAAGCGCCTTATATACAGATTTTTAATTTGACAAAGGCAATATGCCAGTCTAAAAAATGTGGAGAGTAAATAAAATGTTTCAGAATCCATCCTTTCAGGAACATTTTCTCCTTCCATACTAGTTAAAATGCACTGAATGCTTGTCTTATGCCAGGCATTGTTGTAAAGAGTTGACATGTATTTAATTTTCTCTTTATAATAACCTTATGGTATTATTGTATTATCACAGGTGAGGAAACTGCCACAGGTTTAAGTAAAATAAATAGCTAAGGCACAATTTGACTTGGGCAAACTGCACTCCCCCCTTTGCTACCATGCGACAAAACTTTTATTAACATTTTGAAGAGCTGTTGAGAAAACCAGTGACTCAACTATTATTGAAATTGATTAATTTCTAAACTTAAATTGGGGCAAAATAGCTGTATAGTGCAAAGCAGTGCCATCGTTGGGCACTATGAAATCAAGACTGAAGATGATAGAGCTTTTGGGTTATAGCACATCTCTAGCATAGAGACATGCTATGCTTATGGTCCTTCCCCCTGTTGATTTCTCTTAATACCTTGGTGGCTTGATTAGCATACCTCACTCAGGAGGCAGTGTGACAACTATATGATTATATCTGCCTGACTTGACCTGAGAGGTAGTTTTGTGAAAAGAATTCCTTAAAGAACATGTTGAATCTTTAGGGGTGACTTTTTTTTTTTTTTTTTTAAGATTTTATTTATTTGACAGATCGCAAGTAGGCAGAGAGGCGGGTGGGGGTGGGCAGGGGGGGGATGTAGGCTTCCCGCTGAGCAGAGAGATGGGGTGATCCCAGGACCCTGGGATCATGACCTGAGCTGAAGACACAGTCTTTAACCCACTGAACCCCCCCAGGCGCCCCTTCAGGGGTGACTTTTATTATAGTAAGGAGATCACATGTTGCTGCTTTTGTTCTCAGTGTTTCTGCTTTTGTTCTTGACTGGGTCTCACTGAGATGTTTTGTCATGCAGAATTTTCCCATAGCACCAGCCCAGGAAACCCGAAACACTCTATCAAAAAGTGGTGGTTACAGTTAATTTCTTACTGTTTTTCACAGACCACGCTGTCCACGTTTCAGAATCCGGAGTTCTCTGTTACAAGGCAACATGAAGACTTTGTGTGGTTACATGACACTCTTATTGAAACTGCAGACTATGCTGGGCTTATCGTAAGTGCATTTTGGAAAAGCAGATAATTTCTGAAGCCAGTTTCTTCTACCTTCTCGTATTTGTTTTGTTTAAAGAGACTTTTACCCATTTTTTTTATAATGGGTTGTGAAAACTGTCTGATTTCATCTATCAAGTAGAGCACGTGCTATTGGTAATGGCTAAACTACAGAAGAGTTGTGTTATAGCTATGAGGTGAAGCATACAGTCTTAATGATGAGGGAGCAGGAGGCTGGCTGAGGACAAAGCAAAAGCTGGCGCCTTGCACCCCCTCTTCATCCGGAGAGGAGATATGTGTAGCATTCCTCAGGCACCCATGACTGCCATAAAACGATAAATAGTTAACTTGCAGGGATCGCAGTCCTGCAGAACAGGAATCTCCCTTGCTCTGCAGATGTCCTAGAGACCTAAACAGGGAGGTTACCTTATCAATAGCACAAATTTCCAGAGGCAAATAACTCTCAGTTCCTGAAGCCCTAATGTCTCCCTCCCACCATAAACTGGAGGAGGCTGAGGTAGAAGGGAATGTAAATGATAGCAGGATCATAATACCCCACCAAGAATCTCCCAATTATCTTGATGTTAATGCCTGACCTAAATACAACATTGATCAAGCCACAAGGGCAATGCCTCCCCCCCCGGCACCTTGTAGGCCCTCCTTAATATGTGAAAACTCTGTTGAAACCTCCCTTCCCTTCCCCTCACCTTCCCCCAACCGCAAGGTATATAACATGCCGACCCTCACAACCCGGGGCAGCAGCTCTTCCTGCCCACGGGTCCTGTCCCCGTGCTTTAATAAACCACCATTTTGCACCAAAGATGTCTCAAGAATTCTATCTCGGTCATCGGCTCCGGACCCCAGCCCACCGAACCTCACCTAGGTTCTAGAACTTCATCATTAAGACCTGTATAATAGGCTAATTAGTTCATGGCTTGAATCTTCTCTACCTTTTGGGTTTGGTATTTTCTCTAGTACTTTTGGGCATCAAGTAGAATTGATTTCTAGGTAAACCTCAGTAGTGATGTGATGATGGTGTATAGTAGATTTCTCAAAAGTGTTGTGGTCCACTCAAGAAGTAGGAGAAGCAGTTGTCTTTGTGCTAATAAAAGTAGTATTGAAGCTTGTGCCTGAGAATATTCTGTTCACCTAAAATTGGAATCTTTTTATTATCCACTGGAATTAAAAAATTGCCTTTAATGTTAGAGCCTAATTTTATTTTTAAAGATTTTTTTTTTTAAGATTTTATTTATTTATTTGACAGAGATCCCAAGTAGGTGGAGAGGCAGGTGGTTGGGGTGGGGGGAGTATGCAGGCTCCCGGATGTGGGGCTCAATCCCAGGACCCTGGGATCATGAACTGAACCAAAGGCAGAGGCTTTAACCCACTGAGCCACCCAGGCGCCCCTAGAGTCTAATCTTGATGGTGCTTCATTGACTTCATTTTAGCACTGGTTGTAATATATACACTTTAAACGGACATTGAAGC
This sequence comes from Mustela putorius furo, assembly GCF_011764305.1. Lineage (NCBI taxonomy): Eukaryota > Metazoa > Chordata > Mammalia > Carnivora > Mustelidae > Mustela > Mustela putorius. Next base: position 4,646,047 of record NW_025421329.1, on the reverse strand, counting down.
AGGCTAAACACTATTATCCCCTATAAATCATCCATACTGGGTAACCTGAAAAAATGACAGTCTGAGTGTCCAGTTGTGGGGAGGAGACTTCTTTTATATGGCCAAGAGGAATAATAAGGTTAAGAGAAGAACAGGCTGACCTGTTAGCCCCACTGGGCTGGCTGCCTCCTTGTGCGTAGGCACTGAGTAGAATATCACTGCCACTGCCGGGATAAGACTGCTCTTGAGTTTAACCTGCTTTTCCTACAGATTCCACCTGCTCCTACGAAGCCTGACTTTGATGGCCCTCGAGAAAAAATGCAGAAATTGGGAGAGGGTGAAGGGTCTATGACCAAAGAAGAATTTGCTAAGATGAAGCAAGAGCTGGAAGCGTAAGTGGGGTTTTTTGATAGGACTCTGTTCTTTTATTTTGTATTTTATTTATTTATTTGACAGAGATCACAAGTAGGCAGAGGCGGGGAAGCAGTCTCCGTGCTGAGCAGAGAACCTGATGTGGGGCTTGATCCCAGGACCCTGGGATCATGACCTGAGCTGAAGGCAGAGGCTTAACCCACTGAGCCACCCAGGCACCCCCAGGACTCTGTTCTTTTGAAAAGGACCAAAGTGATGATGTATATAGAAATCAGAAGAAGCTGGCAGTTCTCTTTAAGTATGGAGTTAATTAATTCTCTAATGCGTGGTCTTGTAGAACTGCATTTTGCAGTTGATTCCCTATGGACACTGGATAGAGTGATTGTTTTCCCCCAGGTGGACTGCTTGTTTTGGAATGCTGGTCTGGCAAGGTGAAGAAGAAAGCCTTTGTCTGTATAGATAAAGAACTCCTCAGGCTGCTGATAATGAACTAAGTTTCATTTCCTGAAGTTCGGTGACTAGGGTATAGCTGAAACTAGATTGCAATGATGTGGTTACGAGAAGCACTCTGAATAACAATCACATGGATGGTTTGAAAGAAGTCCTAGTTCACAGAAAGCATCTTTTAACTTGCTTATAAGTATTTCAAACAAAAATGTATCACAGTTGGGGATTTATATTAAAGTTAATCATGAAATTATCCTTGCACTTCTTTCTCTTGACCCTCTCTCCCCGCTCACACTACCAGTGTGGCTCCCATTTCAGCAGTTGTCCTCCATGCTCTGCCCAGTGTCCATATTCTCTGGGGCTGGTGATCACATGGCTCCAGGTACTAAGTCCTTCCACACATGCTGGAGTACCTGTCATGGCCTGTTCTGAGGATAAGGTACTGAGCACAAAAGACTAAAGTCCTACCACTAAGAAGTTTAGAGTGATCTGTAATGCCTAGGTTGAGATAACTTTATAACGTGTGATAATTTCAAGCCTTATTAGACTTGAGTGCTCTCTATGTGGCTGCAGGACTAAGGCATTTTGATTGTTTGACCAAAGCTAGTGTTCGGTGGCTGCTAAATACTAGCAGTCATTGCATGTAGATTGGGGCTTTGTAGGCTTGCTCTCTCAGCTCCTGTTGTAGTATTACTTTCTCCTTCCTTTTTTATTTCCCCACAGGTTCCCAAATGGCAAATGCCTAATTATTAACTACATAAAAGGTTGTACCAGAATGTTTTGGTCTAGTTTGAGTGTTTTCCTTAAGTGGTATGAGCAGAACAGTGGTGATAACTGGGACCAATACTGGTTATTTAGTCAAGTGGTCCCAGCCTAATGCCTTGTGTGTTTCTCTTCCAGTGAGTATCTCGCGGTCTTTAAGAAGACTGTATCCTCTCATGAGGTTTTTCTACAGCGGCTTTCTTCTCACCCTGTTCTCAGTAAGGATCGCAACTTCCATGTGTTCCTGGAATATGATCAGGATGTAAGGCATTTTTGTTCCATTTCCATGATCCAGTGAAAATGCACATGACAATTTTTTTTTTCTATTCTCTCTTCTCTCCCCTACCCCCTTAGGAAAGGAAGAAGAGGGAGAGTGAGAGAATCCAGAATAGGCTTTATACCCAGCATAGAACCCCGATGTGGAGCTTGTTCCGTAGCCCTGAGATCATGACCTGAGCTGAAATCAAGAGCTGGATGTGGATGCTTAAGTGACTGAGCCACCCAGCACCCCCACCTGATTTTTTTTTTTTTTAAATGTTTGAGGGGCACCATGCTGCCTATCAGAAGAGCATGCACCTCTTGATCCTTGGGGTGATGAGTTTGAGCCCCACAGTGGGTATAGAGATTGCTTTAAAAAAATAAAAATTAATAGAAATATACTTGATGTCCTGATAAATTTTCTGGAAAATTGACTTTAAAGTACTGAGTTTTTTTGTTGTTGTTGTTTTGTTTTGTTTTTTAATAAAGTACTGAGTTTTTTAATGGCACAGTGAAATCCTTTTTTAGATACTCTCTCCACCTCCCCATTTCAAGATACTTTTATAAAATGGTGCTTGAAGATTACTTTTACCCCTTTTTAATGAAGGAGACTTCCCACAGACTGCTCACTGTGCAGGGAGCCTGATGTGGGAAGTCAGACACCCAACTTACTGAGCCACACAGGCTCCCCAATTTGGGGATTGAGAGGAATTTTCAGTTCACGTTTGCTTTTGGTTACCTGTTTGTTGGAAGGAATTATATGTTTTGCACCCCTCCCCCCTTTTTGAAAGATTTTTATTTGAGAGTGGGTGTGTGTACACACAAGCTGGGGGAGAAGGAGGGGGAGAAGCAGACTCCCTGCTGAGCTGGGAGTTGGACCTGGGGCTTCATCCCAGGACCTGGAGATGATGACCTGAGCTGAAGGCAGACACTTCACCATCTCTGCCATCCAGGAGCTCCCATTGACCTTTTTTGTTTTCTCCCTCCTTTAATTTTTTTTTTTTTAATTACTTCTTGATATGTGTGAGGTAGGCCCTTACTTAAAATTTCTTCAGCATCTTCAAACCAGTAAAGTTCAGTCAGCAGCATAGGACATTACAATAATTCAAGGAAAGATTTCTAAAGGCCACTATCTCATGCCTGGCTGGGTTCGTTGGAAGAGCATGCAACTCTTGATCTTGGGTGCATGAGTTCAGACCCCATGTTGGGTGTAAAACCTTCTTAATAAATAAATAAATACAACATAAAATAAAAGCCATTGAGACTTAGTGCCATGTATTTTTCCAGAATATCTTGGGTTATACATTTTTTAGAACTATGACCAGTGTTTAAATTTTGCTATTTATTCCTATTTAGACCTGGTGGCTAAGATGGAATGAAAGATATTGTATGTGTGTTCCTGTACTAGGACACAGTATCACTTGGAAGATATTTAAAGTCAAAAGCACTTAGAAAAACATGTATACCATAAACTATTACATAATTTTCTTCTTTTTCTTTTTTTTTTTCTTTATTTTTTTTTCCCCCCAGCTAAGTGTTCGGCGGAAAAATACCAAAGAGGTGTTTGGTGGCTTTTTCAAAAGTGTGGTGAAAAGTGCTGATGAGGTCCTTTTTTCTGGAGTTAAGGTAAGGGCTTTTTTAGCTGTTGCAGAAAACTCTTGTGAATAGCTGACTTTTTATTTCTTCACAAGAGATATTTGTGAAACAAATGTATTAACTTCACAGAAATGTAAGTAATTTAAAAATCTTGGGTAAAGATTTTATTTATTTGACAGACAGAGATCACAAGTAGGCAGAGAGGCAGTCAGAGAGAGACAGAGAAACAGGCTCCCTGCTGAGCAGGGAGCCCGATGTGGGACTTGATCCCAGGACCCTGGGACCATGACCTGAGCCGAAGGCAGAGGCTTAACCCACTGAGCCACCCAGGAACCCCAGTTACTATTTTTTAAAAAGAAAATAAGCAACAAGATTATAGTATTTCATGACATTCTGCAGAACTACACTGTCCACTTCGGTAGTCCCAGCCTCACCAAATTTTTAATTTTATTTGTGTGATGTGAAGAAAAGACTGTAAAAGACTGTAAATTTTTTTTTTTTTTAAGATTTTATTTATTTATTTGAGGGAGAATGAGTGAGAAAGAGCATGAGAGAGAAGGTCAGAGGGAGAAGCAGACTCCCCAAGGAGCTGGGAGCCCGATGCGGGACTCGATCCTGGAAGTCCGGGATCATGACCTGAGCCACCCAGGCGCCCAAGACTGTAAAATATTAAAAGTAGTTTCACCTGTTTTTTTGTTTTATTTTATAATGTGGCTACTAGAAAATTTTTAAATAGTGTATGTCATTCACATATTTCTGTTGGACAAAACTGTCTTAAAAGACTAAATTGATATTTAGCTCTTCTCAGCCCCTTCTACTTTTTAACTGAGTTACCAGCTTGTGTCTAACATTGCCACCTGTTGAGGGCATGAGCAACAAGCCCAGGGTATAGGTGCTGAGTAGAGGGCATTGTCAGGAATTTGGAAGCTCTAGGAAATTCTCCTTGGTGCATTTTAAGGTGAATGGGGCTGTCCTGTCCTCATATAACATGGAATGTTTGGCATCCCTGATAGGTGCCCACCAAATATACACCCCCTCGCTTCCCCCGCCCATACAAATATGTAGGTATCTACTGCTAGGTTGCAACCTGCCAGGCAGAACCACTTCTCTTGCAGGATTGTTGGATGTTAGAAAGGATACCACATTTTTCCTGGGTGTTGTTGAATGGCTATTGAAAATGGTTTTTTCTGTTGACATTTCCTGCTAGCACTTGAGTTTTGCTAATCTTGGGTATGAAATGCTGTCTTGTTAGTTTGGGTTTTTCTGGTCCATAGAGGTTAAAGTTCTTACGCTTGAGCTTATTTCCTTAATGTTTCTTATGAAAAATACATTCATATTATTCAGAGTTTTGCTTCTTAAATTTCTTTTTTCCCCTTTAGGAGGTAGATGACTTCTTTGAGCAAGAGAAGAATTTCCTCATTAACTATTATAATAGGATCAAGGATTCGTGTGCAAAAGCTGACAAAATGACCCGATCTCATAAAAGTAAATACCATTTACCCACTAGATGCTTAGCTTTGCTGATATACTAGCTCTGTTCATATAAAAAGGGCTGTCCTTGTTTTTGCAGATGTTGCAGATGACTATATCCACACTGCAGCCTGCCTGCATAGCTTGGCTTTAGAAGAGCCCACGGTCATCAAAAAGTAAGTTTTGTTGGAAAAGCATTTTACCTACTCCCAGTTGACAACTCGTGAGTGGTATAATGAAGAATGACTGTATGGTTTCACTTCTGCTTTTGAGTACCAGCTCATCAAGATAGAGGATAGTATGGTCTTTAGGACTCAAATCTTGACACACCCTGTGAACATAGACACATTTAAGATATTTGTAGTGTACTCAGCGGGCACTTCTATACCAAATGTGGTAGCTCTTGTCAAAGATTTTATTTTTTGTCAAACTGTCTCCTTTTTATATTGATTTAATTCTGGATTTGTGTCTGAATGAAGTTTGCCTTATATATTCTCTGGCAAATGGTGTTTCACCTAGACGGACTTAAGTCCAGGGCCCTTATAAGTCTTAAGAGATTGGTTTTGGTTAAGGTGGTCTTAAGGCGAGTACAGTGACCCCAGTCTGGTTTTGAGCTTTTTTATATGAATTTTTCAGTTTCTTCATCCTGGGCCTTTCTGGTGTGAGGCTGCATTCTACTTAACACCTAGGGCTTGCTTGGTATAGCAGGTGGTGGTATTTCTGATTTGAAGGTGGAAGTCTGGCTACTGTCACATGAAACCATGGCTTTTTAAAAATTTTTATTTATTTATTTAAATAACGTATTTCTGTCTTTGGGATACCCATGGTGGCAGCTCATTAGAACCTGCCCTTGGTTAACTCAGCTTTGACATTGATTAAAGACTATCTTGGAATACAGTTTCTGCATGGCAGGGTGGCCTAGGGGCACTGAGAGGTTGATAGCCACAAGTGTGGCACTGTATATGTGTTTAGTTCTGTAACCCATCTTCTCTGCTAGATTGAGCCAGTTGGTGATGAAAGTACTGCTTTGATAAATTAATTCTAAAGCACCAGTGGCTCAGATTCCTGCATTTACTCATTCATGTCTTAACTGATAAGGTCCTATTTCATACATGATTTAAGACCGTAAGCCAAAATCATGTATATTTTTTCAGGTACCTATTGAAGGTTGCTGAGCTATTTGAAAAACTTAGGGTAAGGATTTCTATGTTGGTCTTCATAATACAGATTTAATCATCTGTAGATTTCTGCTTAGATGATGGTGACCTTTACTTTTTTTTATTAGAAAGTAGAAAGTCGAGTCTCCTCCGATGAAGACTTAAAGCTGACAGAGCTTCTCCGATACTACATGCTCAACATAGAGGCTGCTAAGGTAAGGCAACAGTTATAATACAAGACCACGTTGCATTACCCAGAAGAGGTTTCATGTTAGAGATGTATTTCGTTGTTGAAAATGAAAAGAGATGGGTATTTGTCAGGATTGTTTGTGTAAATAATAAATTCAGTAAACTGAGATAGTTTGGCCAGAAATCGAGCTGATTTGGGAATTGCAGTTCAGGAAACAGATGCTGTAGCAAGCTACAGGCAAGTGCATTAAGGGTTTGGGCTGGGCTTGTGTTTAGTAGGAGTGTGAAGAGAGGGACATCCAAACAGTAAGTTCATTTGGCTGGAGGATATTTCTGCCAAGAAGTGAGTTGATAACTCAGGAGACAAGTATCTTGTGGTCTTCTGTAAATTGGGCATTTGAAATCAGTCTCTTAGTTCTTTTGAGGGCACATGTGAGATTCTCCATTTCATAGCTTCTGGTTCCATTTTAGATTGAAATTTTTCTGCAGTATCATACCTTTTTGTGGCATTGTATCCTTAGTTTGTATCAGGAGCAGTTGGGGTGGTGCCAAGTGAACAGATAGAAATTTGGGGGATTATAGGCTATTGGATGTGGTAAAACTGAACACAAGTGTTTCTGAGGGAGAAAAGGTTTGGGGATTTTGTGAGTTTTTATTGAATTGCAGTTTTGAGTCTATAAACCAATAATTACTTACTAAAAACAAGACGAAGTGGTAAGCAAAATGACCTTTGGGAATGAAACATGCGTTCACTGGGCATAACACTGCCGTGAGTGTCATTAGGAAGTAGAAATTCATTATTTTACTCATAGTTTCATATGTAGTTAATTTGTCTTTTGACATATTTCCTTAGTTTTATATTTTTATATACATTAGACTATATTTCTTATTTCCTTTTTTAATGGACTTGAAATGATGATAAACCCAGGTTTTTAAAACACATGTATGTTGAACCTCCCATACCTGTTCTGTTTTAAATAAGGAAGTAACTTGTACTTGGCTGGAGATTGCAAATAGTCTTTATTTCAGATGAGAGCCTCTGATGGACTTGAGGCAGGCCTTGTAGTGGGGTGAGGTTAGAACAACTTTCTTCTGCTGCCTCACTGTTTAGTCGTATCACTTGACACGCCCAACAGTGCTTTCTGTTCTGGTAGAAGGTGGTTAATTTTCTGAAACTGCTTTCCATGATTGAATCATGGAAATGATTTGATCCTTTAGTTTTCACTGTTGGGGTTTTTGTTTTGTTGGGGGGGGGTGTTTTTAATCCATACAAAGAATTTCAAAAAGCCCTCAACAGTGCTGCAAGGATTATTGCCCCCAGGCTAATCTTGAAATGAAAAACAAAACACACAATAGAAAGGGGGAGGTAGAAGTGGACTAGATTGTTGTCTTTTGACATTTTAGGCCTTGCATTGCCTCTGCCTCCCCCCCCCCCACTTTTTTTTTATTTTTTAATTTTAGAGTAGTTTAGATACTTAGTTTTCCTATTTTGGTCTCTAGCAATCTTTCAGGATAAGTTTAACTACCATGTCCTGTCTGTTAATTTTTTTCTCAGGATCTCTTATACAGACGCACCAAAGCCCTCACTGACTATGAGAACTCAAACAAAGCCTTGGATAAGGCCCGGTTGAAAAGCAAAGATGTCAAATTGGCTGAGGCGCACCAGCAGGAATGCTGCCAGAAATTTGAACAGCTTTCTGAATCTGCAAAAGAAGGTTGAACATGCCTACTTTTTACTTCTTGCTTTTTATTTGGAAGTAATTTCAAACTTGTAGAGAAAAGTTGCACAGATAATGCAGAGAACACCTCTGCATTCTTTTCCAGGAGTCCCCTAGTTGTCCAGTTTGCCTCTTCTGCTTCCTTACTTGCACATGCACATGGGGTGGGTTTTTTTGTTTTTTGTTTTTGTTTTCCCTTTTCAGTCATTTGAGATTAAGTTCTGTCTGTTGTCCTTTCATCCCTAAAAAAAAACCTTTTTGTTGTGTATTTCTCTTATATCGCTACAGTATACTTACTGACTTTGGTTAACTTAGATAAAATACACTCCAGCCTGTTGTCTTAGTCTCAGTTTGTTGTTTGTCCCAACAACATATTCCTGTCTAGGGTTGCCATTAGGCTACCATAGCTCTTATGTCTCCTGTAATTTGGAAGGGATCCCTGCCCCCGCCTTTTTTTTTAAAAGGACATTTGCCTTTTTGGGGACCACAGGCTCTGTTAAATAGTGAATAGTGTTCCTCATTTTCGGAATATCTGTTCTGTCATGAATAGGTTCTGTTTGTGCATTTCCAGCAGAATACTGAGTTCTGTGTCTTTCAGGTGTCGCATCTGAGGGCACTTTATGTTCCATTTTCTGCTCATTTGTGGTGTTGATTTTGATTATCCAATCAAGGTGTTACCCAATTTCTTCACTGTATAGTTAATTTTTTTCCCTGTGCTGCTAATCAGCAGTGTGTGGGGAGACAATTTAAGACCTTGCAGATAGCCTGCTCTTCATCATACTTTCTCCCTAAATTTAGTCTGTGTTGATTCTTGTCTGAGCCAGCCTTTACTGTGATGGTTGCAGAAAAGTGATTCCTTTTCCCCAGTTCTAGCATTCTCTTCCTACACCCTTGGCATCATTACCCTTTAAACACAAGCCTTCCCTTTTCCGCAATTCCTTCCTTGTCATTATTAGAGTCATTTTTTTTTAAGTTGTTATTTATTTGACAGAGCACATGAGTGAGCACAAGCAGGGAGAGCAGCTGAGGGAGAGGGAGAAGCAGGCTTCCCACAGAGTAGTAGGAAGCCTGATGAGGACCATGGGATCATGACCTGAGCCGAAAGCAGATGCTTAACTGACTGAGCCACCCAGGCACCCAAGAATGTTATTTTCCTGATGTGAATGTAATTGTAGTGATACTCTGTACCTGATTCATCCCAAACTTGGGTTTCTTTGAAAAATCCCTGTCTCATTTTAGGACTTTGTTTTCTGAGAACATTTCTACCCCCCCCCCCGGGACATTATCTGATAATGTCCTGATAACCAGCAGTGAGCAGTAGAGTTCCATTGTCTTGGCTCATTGTTTTCAGTACTGTAATTTCTTAACTGTAAGAGTCAGAGCTGCTCTGTACAAAAATCTTGAAAAGGGCATGCAGATATGTGCACATGGCTTTTGGATTATTTTTCAAAGGAACCTCCTTACTAGCATAGTAAAATAAATCTTGCCCTTTGTTTAATTAGCTAATTTAAAAAACTACTGGGTTGAAATCTTACGATATTACATAGGCCAGAATTTACTAGCTCTGACAGCTTCAGAATAGATTAAAGAAAAACCACAAGTCTTTATAGCGGTGCCAGTTTAGGCCTGTCCTTGCCTAAGGTTTGTTCCTGTATTAAATTTTATCCCCTTTATTCAAAATGTAAGTCTGGTTATACTGTATTTAAAAGTACAGTATTATGTAGAATACTGCAGTGAATGGGTCTTGTCTGCCTCTGGTCCAGGTTCTTCCTGAAATTCATGACTGAACTGATAGTCAGTTGAACGAGCATAGTACAAATGAAGGTGGTGTGAACAGGCATCAACGGGAGATGAGACAGGTTAGCGTTGAGTCCTGGTCCTGGGTGCAGGCCTAGAGGAAAGGTGAGTTTATCTTGGCCTCTGCGAAGACCTATTTAGTATATCCAAGGTAATTAACCCATCATGATAATATGTTTTGCAAGTTTTTACTTTTAAATGTTGGCTGCTTGATCTTTGTTTTGGCCAGTGCTACATTAGACCTGGTACAGGTGGGTAAGTTTGCTCCTGAGGACTGGACCCCCAGCTGAAGCTGGAGAGGATTTTGACCAAAGGAGTGATGGGCAGAACTGGGTTTATGGAAGGAATCCAGGGGAGAAAGTACTTATTGACTTACCCTAATTTCTAATGGGGCATTAATCCCGAATAGTGTTTGGTGATAGGAAACAACAGATGTAAAGGGCACATTGTATAGCTCTGTCTACAGAGAAGCTGTCTGAGCGTAAGCAGTAGTTTCAAAGTTTAAAAATAATTTAAAGAAATGGGTGTAGGTGCAGGTTATGTATGTGTGGCTCACCACCTCCCCAGCCTTCTTTCCATAAGTACTGGTAGCTAGAGGTTTAGGGCAAGACTGCTCATTTCGTAGATTCTCCCAAGTAGTCCGTGGCATTCTCTAAATTTTGATGTTCAGTAATTGGGTGCAGTGCTCATTTTAAAGGCAGTGACAGGGGCTCCTGGCTGGCTCAGTAGGTAAGAGCATGCGACTCGATCTCAGGGTTATAAGTTCGAGCCCCACGTTGGGTGTAGATATAACTTAAAAATAAAATCTTAGGGGCGCTTGGGTGGCTCAGTGGGTTAAAGCCTCTGCCTTCGGCTCGGGTCACAATCCCAGAGTCCTGGGATCAATCCTCACATTGGGCTCTCTGCTCATCAGGGAGCCTGCTTCCTCCTCTCTCTCTGCCTGCTTCTCTGTGATCTGCCTGTCAAATAATAAATAAAAATTTAAAAAATAAATAAATAAAATAAAATCTTAAACAAAGGCAGGCGCCTGGGTAGCTCAGTTGGTAAAGCATCTGCCTTCAGCTCAGGTCATGATCCCAGGGTCCTGGGATCCAGCGGCGAGTTGGGTTCCCTGCTCAGCAGAGGAGTCTGTTTCTCCCTCTCACTCCCTCTCTGCTCATATTCTCTCTCTCACTCAAATAAATAAAATCTTTGAATACATAAAGACAAAGGCAGGCACATCACTATATTGTCCATAAAATGTCAGGTACGTGTCCCAGTTTGCAGAGATAATAAAAAATAGGAGAAAATGTGTGTATCAAAGTGTTGGAGATTATATGTAAGAATGATGTTTGGAAATTAAAGATTAAAATTGTTCAGCTTTTGTTGGTAACTTTTTTCTTTTCTAGAACTAGTCAATTTCAAACGAAAGAGAGTGGCAGCATTTAGAAAGAATTTAATTGAAATGTCTGAACTGGAAATAAAGCATGCCAGGGTAAGTGTTTTTCCTTTAAATTAAGCCAGCTTTTTAGGCCAGACCCCGCCCCAGTTATTTTCCCAGCTCACCATCCCAGTATCATTGACAGATGAGGTTTGCTTTCTGGTATTAATCTCTTGTGATATAGGCAGGAGTTACTTGTTAGATTATTTTTTCTTCTGCAAACCAAAATTCTGTAAAATATGATGAAATAGTGTTTTTGAGAAGAGCATATTAGTGTCAGGATATTTAATTTTTTTTTTTGTTTAGAAAGGAAGAACTTCCTTGTATATTTAAGGTTTGTAGCTTAATTTGGTACAGAACAGGTGGAGAAAAATGGTTCTCAGTGTTGGGTATGCTTTAGAATCTCCTTAAAGAGCCTTTAAAGTGTTACCCGGAGCAGTTGGCTGTTTCTGGGCATGGCTTTTCACGCAGCTCCTGGGTGCAGCTGCATGTGAGTCCGGCAGTGCTGTCTGGCCCAGGGCTACAGGATCAGCAGGGAGCCACAGTAGGAGGGAACTGCCGCTGGCCAGTCAGCATTGGTTAAGCAGGAAGACTTTGAACATACGTGTGTATTTTGAGTTTCTTTATTTTGACCACACTGTTTATTTACTTTTTGATTAAGTTCAAGTCTTGTTGTGTATGACCTTTTAAATTGGGGTTTTAGAGTGTCCTGTATATGTAAATCATACCCATGGTGTTCAGGGTGTTCAGAGTTTTCTCAATTTCTTTTAAGTGAGAACTTTGTAAAGGAATTTGTGCTAGACCTTTATGAGTATTCATAATTTATAATCTCACTCATAATTAATTTTTACACCTTTTTATCTGGTCTTTCCAAGGCCTTCAGTTTCAAGAATAACTCTTCTGTAGTGTTTAGTTTAGTTCACAGCGAAATTGGCAGGATTGAATTGAGAGCAGACCTGGAGTGGCAGCTGTGAGCCTCTCCAGGTGGCAGCCCCAGACTCTCAGAGGGTGACGAACTCACCAACATGAAATTGGGGTGCACGTTGTAGCATGAGGTGCAGTTGTGATTTAATGAAGAAAAAGATAACCCAGTTTGGTTGGCTTTAAATCTCTTATGAAAAGCTTTAAGTTGGTGGGTTTGAGTCAAATTCTTACAGATACGTAGGAGGTCTGGACTCTAGAGAGATGCATTGGTCTACCTTGATTTTTGTCTTCCAGAACAATGTCTCCCTCCTGCAGAGCTGCATTGACTTGTTCAAGAACAACTGATCTGCCTTTTCTCTGAATGAAGGAGGCGAATGTGAAAGAAAGCCAGCATCACTTGCACTTAAATCATTACCACAGAAGATTTAGTACCTTTGACTTCAATTTAAAATTATGTGAATAAATATTTTGATTTCTAAAAATCTTAACACTTAACCATGTTGGTTTAAAAATATTTCTATTGCATGCTACTTGGACATAACTAATCTTTTCCTTATGTATTTAATACCTCAGAATGGTCAGAATCTACATACTGGGTCTTCCTGTAATTTGCCTTTAGTTATTAAAGAGTGCAGGAAACGTGCCTTCTGGAACCAAGTATAAGCAATGGCCTGGTGCATGTTTTCTCATGGTTTCATGTGCCCATATCCCTACAAACCAGTTAATTTAGAGTAGGTGCCACTGATGACAGAGAAGTCAGCTGCTTGTTGCAGGTAGTATACACATTCCATTCCTTACTGTGATCCCCCTCCCCTACACTCATGGTTCTTTAGTCACCTTAAGTGATTTTATTATAACAAGAACAAAAAAATTTCATTTGTCTTTATATACCCTTTGCAGCTCCATATTTTGTAGTTGGGGTATATTTGAGGGGCAAGAAATAACTTAGGGTGTAAGAAGTAATACGGCCTGCTTATGTTAAGATGTGAGCCCTCTTCCTGACCATAGGGGGAGGGGTGTGTGTGTGTGTGTGTGTGTGTGTGGACTTTTTATAAAGTGTATAATAAAATAATAAATCATGTTACCATACGGAGTGTTTTTGTGGAAAAGAAAGCTCAAGTGTGCCCTAGGGCTTCAAGGTCTCTGCCCACCGTCCTAGTCTCTGCCCACCGTCCTAGTCTCTGTTCTTGAGGCTACTGGTGGCCAGTGTTTTAGAAGGTCCCTATCATGACTAAAGGTCCCTATCTGGATTTGCCTGGCTTGCTCATGGGTTCAATTTGGGTTTGCACTTCTTATAGGCTTAGCGTAAGTGATACAGTGTTCTCAGGCCACATAGCTCATGTTGTTGGTGATAACTCAGCATTTAAGGTAGTACCTGTTAGGAGTTTCCCTATATATAAAGTTGGTGATTTTTTTGTTTCTTGTTTTTTTGTTTTTAAAGATTTTTCAATTCATTTATTTGGCAGAAAGAGGGAGCACAAGCAGAGGGAGTAGGAGTGGGAGAAGTAGGCTTCCCACTGAGGGAGCTCAATGTGGGGCTCAAAATCAGAACCCTGGGATCACAACCTGAGCCAAAGGAGACACTTAACGACTGAGCTACCCAGGTGCTCTACCCTGTTCTTCGATTAGCTGTAACTGGTACAAAGGTTGCAGAATATTGATGTCTGAACATCACTGGGAGCTGTTTTTCTTCTATTAAACCGTGACTGAAGTCTAGCTTGCACACCTAAATTTATAAATGGGTCAGACACAGAAGCTTGCTTCTCCATGTCAGATATTTAGGAAGCATAGTGCACAAAATGAATTTAAGCAGTTTTAACTCCAGTCTGGTTTCTGACCATATTTATCTTCTGCTTAACCTGACAAGCCCCACACTATACTGTTCATAGCACAAATGTTAAGTGTTGTTGGGGTAGGTGACTTAGTATCCCTGGGTCACAACTGGTCTAAGGAACTCCAGCTGCTGGCACAGCATGCTTCAAGGCTTAACTGTCTTTTAGTCATGACTGGGCCTGTTGGTCATTTCCAGGAAACCATGGGGATCTGTGTGGGTGAGGAGTGTTTCCAGCCCTTTCCCACCGGTGTCCATCAACAGAGCCATGCCTGTCTTTGGGCTATCTTAGACTCAGTATTCCCGAGGAACCAGGTGGACCGTAGAGAGGTAGCCAACGTCCTGGAACATGAAGGTGAGTCATTGTGCTAGATGCTGGCATGTCTGTCCTACACGCTGCAGAACCTGTGTGGGTGGGGGAGCAGAGCAAAGGTGACCTATATGTGTACCTCTGCCGGGGAAAGGCAAGCTGCAAACTAGCTGCTAAGGAACCTTCTGAGTGTGGAGGTGGACTTAGAACTTTCTGAAGTGTTTTAAGGCCTTTGGTTGAATTGGGGTCACTTTGGAATGATTTGTAGGGGTGTCAGTAAAGTGAGCGAGCCCTGGTGATCCTAGGGATGTTGCATTGTAGCTTGCACAGCCATGGTTGCCAGGTGACGGACAAGGGAAGACCACCGTGGTATGTAAAACCAGAGCAAGCTATGGGTCAGCTACCTCCCCACTTGGCCCGCCCTCATCTTTTGGGGTGTCACCGTTTGCCTTGCCCACCTTTTGAGGTTCACTGAAAGCATGCTAGACTCAGCCCTTTAAGGGGTGGATTTTACTTCGAAGCTTTTTCCTGCAGATAGGAGAGTGCATTGCAGCATCAGCTTTCTGCCTGCCTATAGGCGGCAGAGTCTCCCAGGGCAGCCACACGCCCCCTTGTGGGCCCTCTCCGGGTGCAACCAAGCAGGGAAGCCTGGTAGTCCTGCAGTTGCTCCAAGGTTCATTTTTTTTTTTTTTTTTAAGATTTTATTTATTTGACAGAGATCACAAGCAGAGAGGCAGGCAGAGAGAGGGAAGCAGGCTCCCCGCTGAGCAGAGAGCCCGATGTGGGACTCGGATCCCAGGACCCTGAGATCATGACCTGAGCCGAAGGCAGCGGCTTAACCCACTGAGCTATCAAGGCGCCCTTTTTTTTTTTTTTAATTTGTTTTTTAAAAATACTTATAGGGGAGAGGAAGAAGCAGGCTTCCTTCTGAGCTGGGAGCCCAACATGAGGCTCAATTCCAGGACCCTGGGATCATGACCTGAGCCAAAGGCTAGCACTCAACTGGCTGAGCCACTCCTTTGAAGAAGCAGGGAGAGAGAGGCAGGCTCCCTGCTGAGCAGGGTGCCGGGTGTGGGGCTCAGTCCCAGGGTGGGAGATCTTGACCTGATCATAAAGCAGATGCTTAACTGATCCACCCAGATGCTCCTCAAAGGATCATTTTGAGGCAGGAAGAGAAATGTTATGGGACCTGAGATTTGAAGTTCTGGGTGGGGTGTTCCAGACCAGCAGTCCTCTCCAGGATTCAGGTGGGCGTCTGATCCCTGCTAACCCAAAACACAGTGTCTGTTGCTGAGGCTGCTCCCTCTGGGACTGGTGTCAGACAGCTGTGAGGTAATGGGAAGGGAACTGGTTCAGAGCTGGGCCAAGTGACAAGCCTGGAAGGATGGCCAGGAGAACCCTTCCCCATCCCATCCCCTGGACACATGGCTCCCCTTGCCTGGATGGGCAGAGCAAAGGTTCCCTATTAGAAGTTGGTTTTGTTGCCATTTAAAGGGCATTTACTTATTTCTTTAATCTTCATATTTTTTTTTTTAAGATTTTATTTATTTATTTGACAGAGGTCACAAGTAGGCAGAGAGAGAGAGGAGGAAGCAGGCTCCCTGCTGAGCAGAGAGCCTGATGCAGGGCTGATCCCAGGACTCTGCCTTCGGCTCAGGTCATGATCTCGGGGTCCTGGGATCGAGCCCCGCATTGGGCTCTCTGCTCAGCAGGGAGCCTGCTTTCTCCTGCCTCTCTGCCTACTTGTGATCTCTGTCAAAAAAAAAAAAAAAAGTTACTAACACATTGATTAAAAAAAACTTTCAAAAGTTATTAAATAGCCTGATTTTCTTTTCCACCTAGCCATATGTGTAGTGTGGTTTACAGACAGGAATTTTAGGGATGCCAGAGTTGGGGTGGAGTTTGGAAGTTCCTAGCTGTTGGGTATCTCTCTGGAACGGGTCTCTATGGCCCTGTCTCCTGAACATCTCTGGCATCTTGTGCTTCCACTGCCCATCCCCCCACTCCCCAGCCCTCTGTCAGCCAACATCCCCCCCTTCCCGCAAGGTTTCATAAAACAAGTCTGTTGTCATTCTAGGAGGGTTTTAATATTAATCGACTCACTTGTTTTTTTTTTTAAGATTTTACTTATTTGGCAGATCCCAAGTACGCAGAGAGCAGGCAGAGAGAGGGGGGAAAGCAGGCTCCCTGCTGAGCAGAGAGCCCAATGTAGGGCTCCATCCCAGGATCCTGAGATCATGACCTGAGCCAAAGGCAGAGGCTTAACCCACTGAGCCAAATCCCCCCACTGACTCGATCTTTTATGAGTTAGAAAACTCCTTTAAAGCTTGTTAAACTGTGGGACCTGTAATACTCAAAACATTCAGGAAAAGGAGATGCATCATCCCAGCCCACAGCCATTTTTCTAACGGTTGCCTTCCAGCCCTTGCATTAATTCACTGGGAGTACCCTCAGCCACCGAAGGGTTTTTTAGCCTCAATCAGCTGGGAGGGATCTGGGCCCTCCAGGCATGGGATTCCTCCTGAACTTTGCTGCAGGGATTACGTGGCGGGGTGGTGGCTGGTGGGCTGCTCCTGTTTCAGGAACCGTCCGATACTGGTCTTACTTTTCTAGCCGCCACGTTGCAGATCTCCCCTGTCACTGTAGAGTTGTTTGCAGATGGAACGGAGATTGTTTGTCCTTCCTTTGCCATGTCCCCTCCACATGGCAAAGCCACAGAAGGAACTTTTCATGCCCTTGGTGATGAACCCAAGACAAGGCAAGATTCCAGAATAGCGAATAGAAACTGCTGCTGGGGATGACCCTGATTCCAGCCTGATACACACAGTCATTCTTGGCATAGTTGAAAGCTGCAGCTTCCCCTTGCCTTGTCCTGCCAGCGTAAGGGAGGTTTCTTCAGAGCGCTTTGCTCAGTGTGGAAACTTCAAGCCAGAGGCAGCCTTCCAGATTCCAGCTGGCTCCAGCTGTGGCTCTCAGGGCCTCTGCTCCTCGGAGCTGCTGATTGTATCACACAAGCCTGTAATTCAGTTGTGCTGGGAGGCAGGTGGGCGAGCCTGTGTTTAGAGGCTGAAAAACAGGCAGGAGGAGGCGGAAGGATACAGGGAAAGGACCCTCAGGGGAGCAGAGGAGAAGGAGCCAGGGACCGTGTGCAGATAGGCGATGGATAAAGCCCCACTCCTTCCTTCCTTCCGTGAAGCTGATCTTGGCCTGCTCAGCGAATGCCCCAGAAGACAGGAAATCCCGTCCGGGCAGTCCTGAGGGAAACGCTGGAAACACCCTGGGTCCCCACGGGGCCTGCTCAGAGTGTTTTTCTTAAGTCTGGTTTGTGTCTGTAGTGCTTTGGACTCCTCTTGCACTGTCTGTTAAAGCGCTGCTCCCACTAGGAGGAGCAGGGGACACAGAGCTGGCCAGATGGGACTTGCCTCAGAGTTGGGGACAGGAGGTGGAGATGCCCTGTGGTGGGCTGCAAGGGTCCTTGTGGGGGGAGGGGGTGGGGGTTCAGGTCTGGGACAGGCAGCCTAGCTCCATCCCAGATAAGCCCCTCCTCCTACCTTCACCCCTTAACGCTTCATTTTAAAACCCAAGTCTGATTGTGACCCTTCTCTACCTTCTATGATTCTCCATTTGATATAACAGAAAAGCCCAATTCCTTGCCTGATTTGCTGCCCTTGCCTGGTGGAGGTGTTTTCCAAAGCTGTCTAAGATGATAGATATTTCCAATCCCGTGTTTGTGTAATGTGACCTTGTGGCTTCCTTGTCACAGGAAGTGAATCTCCTCTCCCTGCCCCCTTGAATCTGAGCTGGCTTTAATGATACATGTGCAAGCCATAGAATGGGACAGAAGTGATGTGGGGGAGGTACCCTCCCAGTATAGACCAGAGGAAGAAGCCTGGATTTTTAGATTACTATTGTTCCCCTGGAGCCTCTCTCTGTCTCTGCCTCTCTACTGCTATGCTGGGAGAAGCTAAGCCTCATTTGGGAGAGGCCCTGTGTCCCAGCTAACCCCAGGCTTCCAGTCACCCCAGTCCAGAAACCAGACAGGTTTCTAGAATTCTCTAGATCAGCAGTGTCCCATAGAACTTCGTGTGTGCTGGAAATGTTCCATATCTGTGCTGTCCAATACAGTGGCCATTAGCACATGTTAGGTAAGTTGTAGAGAGAAAACAGAAAACCCTGTTCAGTTTGAATTTGAGTTAAATAGTAAATACTTCTGTAGTAGAAGTATGTCCCATGAACCATCTGGGATATATTTACATTAAGAACAATTACTCATTGTGTACCTGAAATCCAAATTTTCTGAGCATCCTGCATGTTTACTGGCTAAGTCTGGCACCTGCAATGTGGCTAGTGCCCCTGAGGAAGCTACTTTGACATTTTGCTTAATTTTTAATTTGATTTGCCACATGTGCCTGGTGACTACTGCACTGGACAGAGCACTCTTAGAGAATTCCAGATCCAGTCACTCCTGTCACCCCAAGACAGTCACATCTCCCCAGCTGAAGCCCCAGACTTTGTGTAACCACTAAACCCTGTCTCAAAGCATGACATGGTGGTTGTTTTCAAGCAATGACATTGTGGTGGTGTTTTGTTTGCCCTGAACACCCTGTTCAGTTCCTGATTCACTTTACCTTACTCTATGTAAAAAAATGTTCACAAACCTCTCCATCTTGGCTCTATACATGCAGCTTGTTTTCTACCTATTTCTGTTCAACCATAGGATCAAGGACGGTAGGCAGAGCTCTTCACCTTTCCTGTTTTCTGATGTGCCCCAGGTCCAGAGAAGAGTGCCCTTCACACAGTGGGTACTTAGTCGATATTTGTGGAATGAGTGAATGAATGTTAAGTGGATGAGGGGGTGACCTTTTTCCAGACCCATCAGGCATGGCTATGCTGTTCACTGCTCCTAGATTCCCTATGAAGGGTATTCATTCAACAAACACGCCATGCCAGGTACTGTCCCAAGACCTGGGGATACAGAGGTGGCCATGATGGGTGACGACGATCCTGTCCTCCAGCAGTCTCTCCTCTGAGAGGGTGAGGTTCCAGGAGGGCGACCCTCAAATTGCTTGCTGTTTCACTTGGTGTTGGTGACATGAATGCAGACATCATAGCTACTTTCCCAGACATGGCCTTGTCTCAGCCTCTCACTGTGGAAAATTTTTAAAAATTCTGGTGTCTAGGCCGGCCTTCCTAGTTTCCGATTTCCAGCCCAAATGCTGGCAGTTTACAAAACTTACCTGGTGGTTCTGAAGTACAGGCAGGATTAGAACCATTGGTTTAGGGGCGCCTGGGTGGCTCAGTCCGTTAAGAATCCGACTGGATCTAAGCTCAGGTCTTAATCTCAGGGTCATGAGTTCAAGCCCAGTATGGAGGTAGAGCCTACTTTAAAAAGAGCAAACAAACAAACAAAAAAAACAACCACTTGTTTACATGAATCCTGGTTATTGCCTGTGAGCCAGCTCCACTTTACAGATGAGGACAGTGAGACTCCTAGGCTCTGCCACATACCCAGAGGAGGTAAAGGGGGAGAAATGGTGCATCTGGGAGTCCCTGGGTCCTCCCACTACAGTGAGGGACAGGGTCTGACCAGGTCTGACCAGAAGGCAGAGGCCTGGGGGTTGGGCCCCAAGGTCTTTGGAGGGGCTCTCTATCCCGCAGGAGGCCGATAACCACCTCCCGCAGGGCCCAGCCTCCCTCCATCTGGGCCCTCACCCATAGCTAATCAGGCTAATGAGAGGCTCTCTGGCCCCACCCACTCCCTCTCTGTAATTTGCTCTCCGCCCTTCTTTTTAATTTTATTGCCTCCTCAGCAGTTTCCCAGGACCTGGGGACTCGGTTTAAAACAAGAGGACCCTCCCTTGCTTAATGAAAGGGGCTGCTTTCCTGCAGCTGGCTGCCTGTCCTGGGGGCAGGGGCAGGGTGGACAGCACCAGAAGGGACAGCAGCTCTAGAACCCTACAGGGGGGGCACAATCTAGTGGCAAGTGTTTCAGAGTAGAGGGCAACAACCCCTTCTGTCCACCAAGTGACGCTCAGAGAAGTCTTTCAGACATGTTTATAGAAACTTCCCAGAGGGGCGCCTGGGTGGCTGAGTGGGTTAAAGCCTCTGCCCTCAGCTCCGGTCATGATCCCAGGTCCTGGGATAGAGCCCCACATGGGCTCTCTGCTCAGCGGGGAGCCTGCTTCCCCCTCTCTCTCTGCCTGCCTCTCTGCCTACTTGTGATCTCTGTTCTGCCTCTGTCAGATGAATAAAAATATTATAAAAAAAAAAAAAAGAGAAAGAGAAAAGAGACTTCACAGAATATGCCAAGAGAGCAGGCTCCTCCCCTCCCCTCCCTGCATCAGGGGAGAAGCAGCTGGGGCACCTGGGCCCCACCATTCGCCTCCGCCTCTGGGGGTTGTACCCTCCCCAGTGTGCAGGCTTTGTGTTGGGGTTTAACTTCTCTTGCTCTCCTCTGTGTCTTGTTTCCCAACGGAACCAGGGCTCCCACGGGAAAGGATTTGGTGGCGTTTTGGAATCACCAAGCGGTGACTGTGGGCATACTCCTTTTGGCATTCCTAAAGTGGGAGATCTTTACTCTGAGCACAAGAAGAGGGTCTCTTTGGTGAAGTTTTTGACTCCCATGCCAGCATCTAAGAGATATTTGGAATATTGGTCCCCTCTGTGATAAAGATGAGAATTCAGATCACTTTGAGGGACTGTGACGCAAAAGTGGGGGGAGTCCACGCAAAAAGGCTTCTAAGCACAGGACTGGGCACGCACACAGTCAGTGCTTAATAAATGTGACTGTTGTCGTAGGATTGGTCCTTGCCCCTCTCTGCACTGTGGGCTGTGCAGAATGTGCTCAGGTAGACTCCAAGTCAGTGGTGTTTATTCCATGGATTTGGAGCCATTTACCTGGGGGCTAATTCTAGGAATTCCATTTCTGCCCAAGAAGCGTTCCCAGAGGATAACCAGAGGCAACAAGTCATGACTTCCTATGGCTGGGCAGGCAGCTCCCACAGCAGCCGGGCCCCTGCTCTTCTTGTCCACCGATGCCTTTGTGGGCCCGACGAGCTTGGACAATGAGCTGCTACCCAGCCTGATCACCTGCCGGAGTCCTCCAGGCCAAGCCAGACCTTCCCTGCAGAAAGACCCCCTGGGAGCCATTCTTTGATTCATCCTTGGGTTTATCAGTTTTCCTCCAGGGCCCTGGTCACTGAGGCCACCTCAGCTGTTCCTGCACAAGCAGACCGGGCCTATGTCAGGTCCCAACTCTCTGTCCCAGGGCACGCTGCCTGCAGCACCCAGCAGTGACCTTCACCTGGCAGAGCTGGAGCTGGTGGGTCCTTCCCCTGCCTGTCAGTGGGATGAATCGGAGCTGGATTCTCACGGCTCCTCACGCCCTGCCAGGACTTCTGTGGCTACCTCCCAAGCCCCGGCTGGGAGGAAGAGAGAGACTCAGAGCGGGGTCTCCTGACCGGGAGTCTGGGGGAGCCCCAGGTGGTAGCTGGAGTTACCTCTGTCTGGTGATCTCAGGGAGCTCCAGGCAAGATGGGCCTCAGCATATTCCTTGTGCAAGCCGCTCAACATCTGGCTTCTCATCTGAGGAATAGGGGTGAGAGCATCCCCCACTGGCAGACTGAGGGAAAGGGGGAACCAAACAGAGGGCCCTTTTACAAGCTAAAGGGATTGTTCAAATACAAGGACCACTATGATTCAGGGGAGCTGAGGGCCCAGAGCAAGGCTGGCAGGTGCAGGGGGGCCCAGAGTGGTGGTCCGTGCCCAGCCCTATAGGAATCACCAGGATATGAGATGAGCTCCTTTGTTCACTCCAGGAGCAGCTGAGCCAGCGCCCATGCTGGGCACTAGGGCTAGAAAATGGACGCTATCTTTCCTCTCACGGAGCTTAGACTCTGTGGGGAACGTTGGGGCAGGAGGGACGATAAACAAACAGGCCAGTGTAAGAGGCGAGGTGATGCGTGCTATCACAACTTGTCGTCTATCAGGAAGAGTGAATGGGACCTCACCGAGCAGAGACCTCGAGGGCACGTTGCAGACCAATCCATGGATACTGGGGGGGAAGAGGATTCCAGGCTGAAGGAAGAGCAAGGGTGAAGTAGGGACATTTCCAGTGTGCTCTCAGCTATTGGTACAGAACAAACTAGCCTAGGGCTTAGAATAGCCCTGCGTATTTTGAATGGGTGGGCCCAGCTGGGCAGTTCTGGGCTGGGCTCCCTTGGTTGTCTGAGGTCAGGTTTAGAATGGCCCCTGCTGGGACGACTCACCTCGGCTCCATTGTGATCTCCTGACTCCAGGCGGGCTAGACCAGGCTTGTGCTCTCGGCAGGCAGGCAAGCTCCCGGCAGTTTCCACTTGCTCTCCCTGGAGCTTGCCCAGGAGAAGAGGGCGCATGAGTGGGTCCAGTCTCCAGGAGGGGCAGAGAAGTTGAAGATATTTACCTTTTTTATTACAAACAATCAGAACACACTTATGGGATAATGACTAGCTGCCAGTTCTGTTTTGGGGGCCAGGTTTACTATTTTATTATTTTATTTTTTTTAAGATTTTATTTATTTATTCATGAAAGACAGAGAGGCAGGGGGAGAAGCAGTTTCCCCACTGAGCGGGGAGCCTGATGCGGGGCTCGACCCCGAGACCATGACCCGAGCTGAAGGCAGACACCTAACCATCTGAGCCACCCAGGCACCTGGGGACCAGGTTAGATGGATCTAGGAGTGGTAGGGAATGGGCTGCCACTGAGGGTTGGAGAAGGAGAGTGGTCCGTGTGTGACCAACAACAGGTGTCCAGGGTCGGGCAGGCAGCTGGTGTGGGAAGGACCTGGAATTTTGGACAGAGGCAATGGGAGTGCAGGGATTGGGGTTAACCCATGTGAGGGGAGCACAGTTGGGGTGGTTGGTGGAGGACATGAGAGCTCCCAGCAAACCCTTTGAGGGCCATGAGGTCAACAAAGGGGAGTGTTGTTCCAGGCGGCCCTAAAAAGGCAGAAGTAGGTGTAAGAGAGACAGGGAGATAGGACTGGACTGAATCCTGAAGAGTTCTGATCACCAGCAAGTCCTTGTGATGGTTGAGCCCCCTGGTTGGTGGCAGGGGTGGGGAGGTGGGGGGGAGGGGACGTTGGGGGAAGGAGAGGTGGAGGTGGGGCTGGATGCGCATGTGTGCTGGGCTTTGCGTACCAGCTGCCATCTCTCTTTTGGGTGATGTGCCTCCCCCACCCCGAGTAAACCTCCTCACCCCAAATTTTCCAGTGGGCCACTGCAGAGAGATCCCTGATGACCTCGACCCGCCTCTTTGTCCATGTGCCAGGCACTGTGCTGCTGTGGGGCAGCCAAGGGTCTGTGCCTTGTCACACGCCAGTGTGGCCAGTGCCAGATGAGAAGCCAGCCCAGGGATTGGGGGTTCAGGGAAGCCTTCCTGTGGGAAGGGACTGAGATTTCCGTGGCTTGGAGTTGTTATCTGGACAAAAATTTTTTTAATTAAAAGTGTGGTTTTTTTTTTTTTTTTTTAAAGATTTATTCATTTGACAGAGAGAGATACAGCAAGAGAGGGAATACAAGCAGGGGGAGTGGGAGAGAGAGAAGCAGGCTTCCTATGGAGCAGGGAACACGATTTTGATCTTAGGACCCTGAGATCTTGACCTAAGCCGAAGACAGAAGCTTAACCAACTGAGCCACCCAGGCGCCCAGATTGGGCAATTTGGGTGGGAGGCAGGGGCAAGCATTCCCAGCCAAAGTGACAAAAGGAGGTCTGTCCACTCCATTTTGCAGGGCTGTGGAGAGAGGATGTGGAAGCCAGGACCCTGGGGCTCTCCTCGCTCCCTGCCTCTCACTCCTTGTGTGGCCAAAGAAAGTTGCACCCCCTCCACGGGCCTTGGCTTACTCTTCTGTCAAGTGGTCTGATGGACCTCACGAGTGAATAGGCATCAAAATCACAAGGGAAGGCACTGACAATGCACGTTCCTGGGCTTCCTCCCTAAGTGTCTCAAAGGATGGATGTGCCTGCTTCCCTAGCCCCCTGGAGGCCTCTGATGAAAGCCTTGCACCCCCACACTTTGAGAAACTCCACCTGACCCACCGAGATTGCCCACTGGCCCTTTGGACCTGGGATCCACCAAGCACCCTGCTGCACCTGGTGCCCTGTTTACCCACGACCTCCCGGGCACTTGTCAGAGACTACAGGTGGCCCCTTGGGGCTGCACCTTTGCCAAACACAAGTCACTGAACCCCTGGCAAGGCTCCCCATCCTGGAGGTCTGATTTTGAGTCCACCCGCATCCTGGAGCATCAGCTGAAAGGCACCGAGGACCTCGGGAAGAGAGGGAAGGGGAGCTCCGGGGCCTGGGGAGTTTCTGGAAGCTTCCTCCATGGGACCTTCTCTAGGCCTCCTTCTCTCTGCAGCCTCAGCCACCGGGCCTCATGCTGCTCCTCACCTTTGTCAATATTGATTTCTTCCGTAGCCTCCAACAGCCCGGTATTTGTTTAAAGGGCAGGAACAGACGTGGCTGACCTTGTACTGTACATTTCTTCCTGGCCTTTCTGTCGGGCTGCCTGAGCAGAAGGCAGACGCTTAACAACTGAGCCACCCAGGTGACCCCAGATGAGATCTTCTAATTTTTGTCTCCTTTGAACCGCAAAGGCAAGTTTCAGAGAGATCCTCCCCACTCCCTGATTTTGAAATACAGTTGGCCCTTGAACAAGGTGGCAGATTCGTAGCTCCAATCCCTGTGCAATCAAAAACCACATATAACATTTGGGTGCCTCCCAAATTTAACCACTCATAGCTTACCTTCGACCGGAAGCCTTATCAATATTATGCGTAGTCAATTAACACACATTTTTAGGTTATATGTACTATATATTGTATTCCTTTTGTTTTTTAAAAAGTTTTTATTTACTTATTTATTTGTCGGTGGGGGAAGGCAGAGAGAGAAGCAGGCTCCCCACTGAGCAAGGAGCCTCATGAGGGACTTAATCCCAGGGCCCTGGGATCATGACCTGAGCCGAAGGCAGACACTTAACTAACTGAGCTATCAAGGTGTCCCTATATACTGTATTCTTGCAATAAAGTAAGCTAGAAGAAAGACAACGTTATTAAGAAAATCGTTTTAAGGAAGAGAAAATACATTTCAGTTCTGTACTGTATTTATTGACAAAAATCCAAGTTTCCAGGGTGCCAATCTTATAAAACCACAGCATGGTAATGAAAACCAGGACGTTGACCTTGGTATTAACATCTTTTTTTTTTTTTAAAGATTTTTATTTATTTATTTGGCAGACAGAGATCACAAGTAGGCAGAGAGGCAGGCAGAGAGAAGAGGAAGCAGGATCCCTGCTGAGCAGAGAGCCAGATGTGGGACTCGATCCCAGGATCCTGAGATCATGACCTGAGCCGAAGGCAGAGGCTTAACTCACTGAACCACCCAGGCGCCCCTTGGTATTAACATCTTAATCAAACTAAAGCCCCTGTAAGAACTTCCCATGATTTTGCACTAATGTCCTTCTTTTGCTCAGGAAAGGCTTCAGGATCCCATGTTGACATTTACTTGTTTTTTTTTTTTCGTCTCTGGTTTGCTGTTGTCTGCAAGGGTCATCCTTGTCTTTCAGGACCTGATCCCACGGAGCCTGACTGCGCAGTTACTTTGCTGATGGTCCCTCAGTGCAGGCCTGTCTGGGGCTTCTCAGGGTTAGGTGGAGGTCATGCATGGCAGGCAAGGGCCTTGCGAAGCTCCAGGCACCATGCTGAGGGGTCATGGCATTGACGCAGAGTCATGACCTTGACGTGTCTTCCTTCTGCATTGAAGGCCTGGATCTGTGGTTGGGTGGTCTCTGAGGGGCTTTTTTTTCTTCTGCAGGATTATACCTTGTCACTCCCTGACTAGTTAATAAACTGGGAGAGATGCCTCGAGACCACACAAATCCCTTTTCTTCTCAAACCTTCGACAGATCTGGTCCGTAGCAGGTGTCTGTTTGCCCAGTGCTGATGTTCCCTTCATTCTTTCCTTCCTTCCACATTTATTCACGGAATTTCCCTTGCGAGAAAGGGCCGCACTTCTGCTCCATCGATGTATTTAATAAAGTAGTTATTTATATCAGGGTAGACTCATGGATATTTTATTCTGTGGGTTATACTATTTATTATACTATACTATTCTGTGGGTTATTTATTTATTATACTATTTATTTTACTGTTCGGAGGATTCTAACCCGAGCTGCTCAGAGCTCTTGTGTTCTTTCAACAGGCCCTCCTTTTTTTTTTTTTTTTTAAAGATTTTATTTATTTATTTGACAGACAGAGATCACAAGTAGATGGAGAGGCAGGCAGAGAGAGAGAGAGGAGGAAGCAGGCTCCCTGCTGGGCAGAGAACCCGATGTGGGACTTAATCCCAGGACCCTGGGATCATGACCTGAGCTTAAGGCAGAGGCTTTAACCCACTGAGCCACCCAGGCGCCCAACAGGCCCTCCTTTTTATGGGTTCACATGAAGTTCCAGAATTTGCTGTTGGCTTCACTCAGCTAACTGTTAGATATCCTTTTTTTTTTTTTTTTAAGACTTATTTGAGAGTGAGTGGGGAGTCGGGGGAGGGACAGGAGGAGAGGGAGAGAGAATCTTTTAAGCAGACTCCACACTGATGGCCTAGATCTGTGGCCAAGGGGCCCCTGACAACAAGGGCTCCGCTTGGGGCTTGGGGGCCCTGCTTGGGGCTCAGTCTCACAACCCTGAGAGCACGACCTGAGCCGAAACCAAGAGTCTGGTGCTTAACTGACTGCGCCACTCAGGCGCCCAGATTAGGTACTGTTGTGTTCTGCATAGATCGTGATCTACTGTGGTCACAGAGTACATCTTCTGTGTGATATCAATTATGGCCCGATTGTGCTCAAAACCTACTCCTTAGCTGACTGGTGTGTTGGCAGACCTGGCTCTTTGGAAGAAATTCCCAACATTTGGAGTTTGGATGTTGTGGTGGTTGTGTTGGGAGCTGGTAACACCAGGCAGGACCCAGTCGGCTCCACGTCTACTGTTTCCTTCTCCGTTAGTGTCTGTTCAGTGAAAACCTAGAGTTCAAAAACCCCAGAATTCCCAACTCATATTGACCTTAGCCTCTTTGCCTGGCATACAGAATAGCGCCAAGATTTCATGATGATAAAACCTTGACCCTTGTCCAAGAGTGTCACCTAATCTTACCTACTGAGAAAGCTGGGAAGTTTCTTAGTTTGGGTTCTCCCATAAGCTGACCTTGTTATAAGGATTCAAGTGCAAGTATTTACTTTGGGACAGGATCTCAGTGGGGGATGGGAAAGTGAGACAGGGAGTTGAGGGCAGCCTCATTGTATTATCAAGCACATTATCACTCTGTGCCCCTGGAGCTCAATTCTGCTGGATAACCTCGAGGGAGAAAATAGAGACCACGTATATAAGAGTTCTCCTGTCCCTCATGAGCTGGGGTATTTATAAACCCACTCCTGTTAGTTTTTGGTTGAGGGTTCCTCCTGTGCTTGTTAATTCTCTAGCACTTAAAATATATATATATATTTTACTTATTTATTTATTTGACAGAGAGAGAGAGAGATCACAAGTAGGCAGAGAGGCAGGCAGAGAGGGGGAAAGGAGGCTCCCCGCTGAGCAGGGAGCAGGATGCAATGCGGGGCTTAACCCCAGGACACTGAGACAAAGACCTGAGCTGAAGGCAGAGGCTTAACCCACTGAGCCATCCAGGTGCCCAATTCTCTAGCACTTTTAAGCATGCAGGCAAGACTGGGCTCTTGCTACTAGAGAAAGTCCTCCCCAAAGTTGTGCTTGGAGATGGTAAGGGTCTTCTACAGGACACAGGTAAGGCACCAACAGTACCCACGACAGGCATATCCCCATTTTGCAGATAAAGAATCAGGTTCTCAGAAATGGTACTGAGTGCTGCGATTCGGGTAAGGATTGCGGTAAGTGGTTCTAAGTCTCCCTCCGACCCTGAAGTCTTCCCCCTTTGCCTTTGCTTCTCATGGCACCTTCCTCCTCCGCCACCTGCTCACTTGCCACAAGGAGGACTGGCTCGGAAATGGCTGCATATTTGCACAACGTCACCTCCCATCGGAATGAGTGATGGTTGGGCCTAATGTCTTGGTAATTATACATTTATTGTTTGACTTGGAGGGGGACACGTTCCCGTACTATTTCAGGAAGCTCAAGTTATGTCAACCCACCAAGAAGCTGTGTGAAAAGATTAGGCAAATAGACGGAAGAAACTCCTGGCTTTTTGTTTGCTTAGACCGTTGGGCAGACGGAGAACACTTTTAATCTCTAGTCCCAGGTTCCTCTGACACCTCCAGGACCTGCAATTTCCCAGAACTGGGATCACTGGGGTGTGTCCCAGTTTCTCACCGGTCACCACCCCCGCATCCCGTAAGGCCTCCCCTCGCCTCAACCTCCTGGATCTACTTCTTGGTTCTTCCTCTGACTCCCTGACCCTCCGTATATCCCCAGCCTGTGCTCCTGGTGAACTTTTGCACCTAGGCCATCCTTAGGAGTCCAGAGAGGGACATCTGGGCCAGGGGACCTGGGCTCTGCCAACAGATACACGCGCGGAGGCCCAGCCTCCATTTCCTGAGGGAGGAATCGGTGTGTTGAAGGGGAAATTACCCTTCCCCAGCCCACCTCCTAGGAATGCCTGGAACATCAAAGCCGATGAGGTTACAAACGGATTGTTACCACCCAGGGCCTGGCTGACTTCCTGGGTTTGAGGCTTCAAGAGACCTATAAACAGACAATAAGCGTATAAAAAGAAGCTATGCCTCACGGCTATCCAGGAACATGGTGAATTAAAACAAGATGTCAGGGGTGGGGGGCAGGTGTCCAGCCAGCAAGCTGACTCTAGGTATTACAGGCATATTTCGTTTTATTGTGCTTTGCTTTATGACACTTTGGAGACAGTGTATTTTTTTTTTTTTTTAAACCAATGGAAGGTCTGCGGCAACCCCGAGTGGAGCAAGTCTGTTGGCACCATTTTCTGACAGCATTTCCTCTGTATTACACTGGGTAATTCTAGCTGTATTTTGAACTTTTTCATTATTATAGTTGTTATGGTGATCTGTGATCAGTGGTTATGACTGAAAGCTCAGATGATGGTTTGCATTTTTAATTTTATTTTATTATTTTTTTCTTAAAGATTTTGTCTATTTACTTGACAGAGACACAGTGAGAGAAGGAACACAAGAGGGTGGGAGAGGGAAAAGCAGGCTTCCCACCGAGCAGGGAGCCTGATGCGGGGCTTGATCCTAGGACTGCAGGACCATGGCCTGAGCCAAAGGCAGACACTTAAATGACTGGGCCACCCAGGCACCCCAAATGTTGACATTTTTTAAAAGTTTCATTTTAAATTCCAATATAGTTAACATACAGTATTATGTTCATTACAGGTGTATAATGCAGTGATTTAACACTTCATACATCACCCGGTACTTATCACAAGTGTACTCCTCAATCCCCATCACCTATTTTACCCATATGGCCCATCCAACTCCCTGACGGTTAGCATTTTTTAGCAATAAAATATTATTTTTTTAAAAAGATTTTATTTATTTATTTGACAGAGAGACAGGCAGAGAGAGAGGGGGAAGCAGGCTCTCTGCTGAGCAGAGAGCTCCATTCGGGGCTCCTGGGAGCCCCTGAGATCCCTGGGATCATGACCTGAGCCGAAGGGAGAGGCTTTAACCCACAGAGCCACCCAGGCGCCCCAGCAATAAAATATTTTTTAAATTAAACTAGGTACATTGTTTTTTTAGACATAATGCTATTGCACACTTCAGAGACTACGGAATATTGTAAACATAACTTTTATATGTATTGGGAAACCAAAAAATTCATTTGACTCACTCCGCTGAAGCGATCTGGAACTGAACCAGTAATACCTTTGAGGTATGCCCATATGATAAAAAAAAAAAGTTCATATCCAAAACCCAGAGAATCACTTCTTCAAATTTACAGCAGAGAGACCCTTGCACACAAGCATAAGGACATAGGTATGTGAGAGGCTGTTCACTAAAGCAGTGTTTCTCAACCATCTGTAGGCTTTTTATTTCCAATCAGTTGCAAACATGTACATTTTTTATTTTATAATAAGAATGAATTAATAGAGGATGAAATTGTAAAATTCAATTCTTACAAAATACAAGCCTGCGATTTTTATTGTGGGATTCAACACAACATCACTCTGTCAAAAAAAAGTTTCTCAGTGCTTGGGGATTCCTCGGTGGCTCAGTCGGTTAAGCATCTACCTTTGGTTCGGGTCATGATCCCGGTGTTGCGGGATCGAGTCCCGCATTGGGCTCCCTGCTCATTTGGCGTTTGCTTCTCTCTCTCTCCCTCTGCTGCACCCCCTGCTTGTGTGGTCTCTCTTTCTGTCAAATAAACAAACAAAATCTTTAAAAAAAGTAGTTTCTTGGGGCACCTGGGTGGTTCAGTGGGTTAAAGTCTCTGCCTTCAGCTCAGGTCATGATCCCAGGGTCATGGGATGGAACCCCGAGTCAGGCTCTCTCCTCAGTGGGGAGCCTGCTTCCCTTCCTCTCTCTCTACCTGTCTCTGTGCTTACTTGTGATCTCTGTCAAATATATAAATAAAGTCTTAAAAAAAAATAGTTTCTCAGTGCTTACCCTCAGTTTCTGTTTGTATCCCATCAGAGACTGCTAATAAACACCAAGTGCTGGACCACAGCCTTTGGGTAGGGCTGCTCTGCTGTATTGCTTGCAAAACAGACAAAATCAGAAAGAACATACATATTTATCAATGCATAACCATTTGATGTCCATACTGTAAAATCTGTGTAATAATAAAATATAAAGACATGAGACCTGTCACAGAAAGGTAGCTGACACACATTATTGAGTGAGAAAAGACAACACCACTCTGTATTTTCTATAGGTACATAAATATGAATGAAAATACATAGAAAGGGACTGGAAATGCCTGCCTCTGATATTGGGAATGGTGCATACAGGAGGAATCTTTTGTAATGTTTTAATTTTTCAAAAAAGATTTTATTTGGGCGCCTGGGTGGCTCAGTGGGTTAAGCCTCTGTCTTTGGCTCAGGTCATGATCTCAAGGTTCTGCTTCCCCCCTCTCTCTCTCTGCCTGTCTCTCTGCCTACTTGTGATCTCTCTCTCTCTCTGTCAAATAAAGAAATAAAATCTTTTAAAAAAATATTTTATTTGATGGAGAGAGAAACAGTGAGAGAGGGAACAGAAGCAGGGGGAGTGGGAGAGGGAGAAGCAGGCTTCCCATGGAGCAAGGAACCCAATGAGGGGCTTGATCCCAGGACCCTGATCATGACCCGAGCCAAAGGCAGACACTAAATGATTGAGCCACACAGGCACCACCCCGTAATGTTTTAATTTTTATGAAAATAATGCATTTAAATATTACTTGCATAACTAAAACAAATTTAACATCTAGGCAAAGTTGATCTAAGGCAAGAGAAAGCCTCTACCCATACCTCAAAGGTACACTGGAACCAAATATTCTGAATTCTTCCCTACCTCCTGGGAGAGGAACACACCACCTGCTCTGCTCTGCAGGTGCAATATGGATTGAATAGTAACTATCAAGGGCAAACTCACATAAAAAGGATGGCACCCTGGCCCCAGCTGTAGCCTGAGAGGTTTGGGGGAGGGACTGGTTGGTTGGTTGCGTATGAGCCCCTTGTGAGGTGGCTAGAAGCAGAAGAAAGAATTTGGATTTTAGATTCAAATATAACACAGAACTCTAACATCTGACTTCTGAGCTGAGGGTAGATTGAGCAGAGGTATTCAGTCTTGGCTCCCTCCTGAATTTTGGCTCAAGTGACAGTAAAGGGAGACAAAATTTAACAAAGATGGAGAGAATGGAGCCGGAAGACTAATGGAGGAGTTGTTGATGGACTTAGCAGACCGGAGGCAGTGGGAAGTGGAAAGTTCCATGACTTACACCACAGAACCCCCAAACGTCTCTTTCATTTTCTCCTCTCCGGGTTCTTTGAGCTGTGACATTTTGTGATGATTTACCTTTATATGATTCTTTCAATATGGAAAAATCACTTCCATTCTGGTAGTTTCATTGTATAATTTCCTCCTCCTACTGTTTTCTCTGTTCTTTTTCAGGAACTCTTCTTAGCTGGATGTCAGACCACCTGGATTAATGCTTTTTTTTTTTTTTTTTAATGTTTTCTCTCCTGGTTTCCAGGCTATCGTTTTTCTGTTGTTGTTCTATTTTTGGAAAATGTCATCAACTTCATCCTCTAATGCTTCTATTGGATTTTTTTCCTATTAATAGTTGTAAGAAATAATACAGGTAAATCTTGTGTACCCTTTATCCCTCTCTCTTCTGGTCATGTCTTGCAAAACCATAGTACAACTTCACAGCCACGACATTGACATTGTTGTAGTTAAGATAGTGAAGCTTCTGTCACCATTTAGATCTCTCTAGTAGCACTTTTGGAGGCATGCCCACCTGCCTCTTGCAGCCATTCCTTTTTTAACCCCTTTCTATAATTTTGTCATTTCAACAACGGAATCATAAATGGAATTACACAATGGGGATTCACTCTGGTTATTGATTGTACCAATAGTTCCTACTTAGTAGTATTCCATGGTATGAATGTACTACCATTCCTTTAACCATTTCCAGTGTAACTTTGAGGGGTAGGGAGAGAGGCTTTTGATATATCTGTTCCCATTTTTAACATTCTGCCTATATCATATTTGAAATGAGTTTTTTTGTAGCGAGCATATAGTTGGGTCATGTTTCTTGATCCACTCTACCAATTTGTCTTTTAATTGGTAGATTTAGACTATTTACACTTAATGTAATTATTGATATGCTAGGGGTTGAATCTGTCATCTTATTTTTATTTTCTGCTGCTGTCTCTGTTTTTTGTTTCTCTGTTTTCTTTCCTTTGCCTTTCTGTTGGTGGCTTGAACATTTTTTGAATTGTATTTTGACTTACTTACAGTATTTTTGAGTGTATCTTTTTGAGTAGCTCTTTTTGGTGGTTATAACATTATATAAATGTAACATTCAAATTTTCCCTTATAGATAACATGTCATTTCTCTCACTGCTGTCAACATTTAAAAAAAAAGATTTTATTTATTTATTTGATTTATTTGATAGATTCAGAGAAAGAGCACAAGCAGGGGGAGCAGCAGGCAGAGGGAGAGGAAGAAGCAGGCTCCCTGGTGAGCTGAGAGCTGAACATGGGACTTGATCCCGGGGCCCTGGGATCTTGACCTGAGCTAAAGGCAGACACTCAAACAACTGAGCCACACAGGCATCCCCAAGATTTTTTTTGTCTTTAGTTTTCAGAAGTGTGATTATGGTGTGTTTCGTTGTGGATTTCTTTCTCTCTCTCTCTCTTTCTTTCTTTCTTTCTTCTTTCCTTCTTTCAAGATTTTATTTATTTATTTGACAGAGAGAGATGGAACACAGGGGAGTGGGAGAGGGAGAAGAAGGCTTCCTGCCGAGCAGGGAGCCTGACTCAGGGCTCAAACCCAGGATCTCGGAATCATGACCTGAAATAAAAGCAGATGCCCAACTAACCGAGCCACCCAGGTGCCCCCATGAAATTGGTCCATTTCATCTAGGTTATCAAATTTGGGGGCATAGAGTTGTTCCTAGTGTTCCTTTATTGTCCTTTTAGTGTTCATGGGATTTGTAGTGGTGTCCTCTCTTTCATTTCTGATATTAGAAGTTTGTGTCTTCTCTCCTTTTTTTCTTTTTTAAAGATTTTATTTATTTGACAGACACAGATCACAAGTTGGCAGAGAAGCAGGCAGAGAGAGAGGAGGAAGCAGGCTCCCTGCTGAGCAGAGAGCCCCATGTGGGGCTTGATCCCAGGACCCTGAGACCATGACCTGAGCTGAAGGCACAGGCTTTAACCACTAAGCCACTCAGCTGCCCCTTCTCCTTTTTTTTTTTTTTTTTTTTAAGTCTGGCTAGATTTTATTTTATTGATCTTACGATCTTTTTTCCTTTTTTTTTCTTTTTTAAGGTTTTATTTATTTATTTGAGAGAGAGCACAAGAGCAAAATTTGGGGCAGGGGTAGAGGGAGAGGGAGCAACAGACTCCCCCCTGACCAGGGAGCCCAATGCAGTCCTAATCTCAGGAATCTGGGATCATGACCCAAGCTGAAGGCAGATGCTTACATGACTGAACCACTTAGGTATTCTGAAACTTAGGTTGTTTATTAAAGATCTTACTTATTTTTCAATATATGCATTAAATTCTATAAATTTCCCTATGTGTACCTCTTTCATGGCAGCCCACAAATTTTAGTAAGTTGTGTTTTCATTGTCAAAATATTTTTAAGTTTGCTGTGAGATTTTCTCTTTGACCCATTGTTATTCATGAATGTATTGTTTAGTCTCCACATATTTGGGGATTTTCCAGTTATCTTTCTATTACTGATTTCTAGTTTAATTCCACCGTGGTCTGAGAACAGACATGGTATGATTTCAATTCTCGTAAATTTGTTAAGTGTGTCTTATGGCCCAGAATGTGGTTTATTTTGGCGAATATTCCTTGTGAGCTTAAGAAAAATGTGTGTTGTGCTGTTATAGGATGAATTAGTCTAAGGATATCATTTATATCCATTTGATATGTGGTGCTTTTGGTCCAACTATGTCCATACTGATTTGGACGTACATACTGATATGTCCTGTTGGATTTGTCCATGTCACAACAGTGCTGCCTAACTTCTGATATTTCACTAGGAAATTCTGCTTCACCACTTCCACCAATGACTGTGTCAGACTATATCTTCCTTCCTCAAAGCTCCCTCCTCCCCTTCCACATTCTTACTTCTAGATTCAGCAGCTGATTTTGCTTCACTTCACTAAGAGATTAGAAGTCATCAGATCCAAACAGATCCCTGTGTCTGACTGCATTTATTCATTTATACCATCTTCTCCTTCTTCCTGTTTGCTACAACCCCAGAGACATGTCATCTGCCAGTCCAGACAAATCCCTTCATCTAATTCCACTTACTACTGTTTTGCCAATTCATTTTTTTTTTTAAGGGGGTGGAGGAAGGAGTGACACAGAGAGAGAGAGAGAGAGAGAGAGAGAGAGAGAACTCTAGGTAGGCTCCACATCTAGTGTGGAATCCAACTTGGGGCTCGATCTCACAACCCCGAGATCATGACCTGAGCTGAAATTAAGAGTCAGAGACTTAACCAATTGAGCCACCCAGGGACCTGCCTCCTGCCAATTCAAAGACTTCATTACTTCATTACTTTTTCTGATTTCCTTCCCCATCATCCATCCCTGATCTACTACTGGTAGATCTACCACTGGTGCTTAAGTAAGTGGACTATTTACCATCTTTAAAAAAACCTCTTCTTGGGGCACCTGGGTGGCTCAGTGGGTTAAAGCCTCTGCCTTCAGCTCAGGTCATGATCCCAGGGTCCTGGGGTCGAGCCAGGCATTGGACTCTCTGCTCAGCAGGGAGCCTGCTTCCCTTCCTCTCTCTCTGCCTGCCTCTCCGCCTACTTGTGATCTCTGTCTGTCAAATAAATAAATAAAATCTTTAAAAAATTAATATTGAATCAATAATATTATCTAATAAACAGAGCATGGACATTTCCCTGACAGTCCAGAAATGTCCTTTTTAGCTGCTTTTTTCCCTGGCCTATGATCCAGTCAAGTTTCATGCATTCCATTTGGTTGCCATGTCTGTACAGTCTCCTTTAATCTGAAACAGTCTTCAGTCTTTTTTTTTTTCTTTCACGGCACTGGCATGCTTGAAGAGTTCAAGCCAGTTGTCACATAACATGTCCCCCAGCCCAGATTTGTCTGGTTGTTTCCTCATGATTGGATTCAGGTTAAACATTTTTGGCAAGAATACCACATAGATATTGTGAACTTCTCAAAGAAGAGGGTTTTTTTGTTGTTGTTGTTTTGTTTTGTTTTGTTTTTAAGATTTTATTTATTTATTTGACAGAAACCACAAGTAGGCAGAGAGGCAGGCAGAGAGAGGAAGGGGAGCAGGTTCCCTGCCAAACAGAGAGCCCGATGTGGAGCTCGATCCCAGGACCCTGGGATCATGACCTGAGCTGAAGGCAGAGGCTTTAACCCACTGAGCCACCCAGGTCCCCTTCGATATTAAATTTCTTCACGTGGGATGTGACACTGAGGTCACATAGGAGAATGGTCTTTCTCTTAGGAGAAGCATGTTGAACTACCACTTTATTTCTGATAATTCACCTAAAATGAATACATATGGGTGTGTGTAGATAGTAAATGTGGCAATGTCTTTAAGAATGATGGCTTAAGGTAAAGAGTGAGAAGGTGTGTATGGTATTCTTCTTTCACTGTTCTCCAGGCTTGAGAATTTTCAAAATAAAAAATTGAGCAAAGAAGAATCTTCCCTCAATCCATATTTGCCTGCCTCTTACTACGTCCAACTCATCCAACTACATGGATGAGTTTGCCATCCAGCTCAGCCAAACTTCTACTCCCTCATGTACCAGTCATCCTTTGGTCTGCTCCTCGCAGGTTTTTGTCCCACCATCGCACTAAACCTGGTCTCTCTCACCATTGTCCTCACAGCCTCCAGACTGGCAGCTGTGAGAGCACCATGCCACACAGATGGCTGCCTTCTTGTCTCCAGAAGCCCTAGACTCAGCCTCAGCCTGCTGCAAAAACCTCTCAGTTTTTGCTTCCTCGGAGCTCCGGCTCTTTTTTCTTTAAAACCCTCCTTGAGGGAGTTAATCAATTCCTATGGATTTAAAAACTGAGTTTGTTCTAGTGATGTCCAAATACGAGCCTCCAGCACGGATCTTGCCCACACTGACCACTCAACAATTCCCTTACTTCACGTGCCTTCTGGGATATTTCACAGGCATCTTAAGTTTAACTTTTACTCATTTTTTCATTAATTGAACAAATATTGATTGTGCACCCACTATGTCCTAGGCAACTGTTCTAAGCACTGGGGATGTGGGGAGAATGAGCCAGTGGTGGCTGTACCATTGGAGGACATTCTACCTAGGAGAAACAGGCAAGAAGCAGATACAGAATTTGATGGTACTAAGGGCTATGAAGAGAATAAATGAAAATGGGGATCTGTGTATTCAAGAGTGTTTGGTGGACTTATATTTTGGGTGATCACAGATGGCCTCCTTGAGAAGGGGCGTGTAAAGTGAGATCAGGATGAGAATCTGGGGCCAGGATGAGAAGACTGAGATGTGGATTCCAGGTGGAGGGGACAGCTGGCTTATTTTATTTTGTTTTTCCTGGTTTTTATTTTTATATTTTTTAACTTAAATTTGATTAGCCGACATATAGTACATCATTGGTTTCTGATGTAGTATTTGATGATTCATCAGTTGCATAGAACACCCAGTGCTCATCACGTCCTGTGCCCTCCTTAATGCCCATCCCCCAGTTACCCCATCCCCCCCCCCCCACCTCCCTTTTCACAATCCTCAGTTTGTTTCCTGGAGTCAAGAGTCTCATAGTTTGTCTCTCTCTCTGAATTCTTCCCATTCAGTTTTCCTCCCTTCCACTACGATCCTTATATTCCACATATGAGTGAAACCATATGGCAATTGTCTTTCTCTGCCTGATTTATTTCACTTAACATAATGCCCTCCAGTTCCAGCTGTGTTGATATAAATGGTGAGTATTCATCCTTTCTGATGGTTGAGTAATATTCCATGCTCTATATGAACCACGTTTTCTTTATCCATCCATTTTTTGAAGGACATCTTGGCTCCTTCCACAGATTGACTATTGTGGACACTTGGGACAGCTGGTTTAGATGCCCCTAGGTGGGAATGTGCTTGGCATGTTCCAGAACCGAGATGTGTCCCCAGAACAGAATCTCGATCCCTTCTCTCTTTGCCTTGTTTTTTTGGAATTTTAGGTCACTTAAGATCTGCTCAATTCTATCTGAAAAAGCTGCAGTTGACCTTGAATTCCTATTTTGGAATCTTCAGATCAGGAATGTCTCCCTCTCTGGGCTAGAAAGCACTTTGATTCTTTTATGGGCAATGATCAGGATCTAAGGACAAGATGCAGGCATTTGTCAGGGTTCTGCCTGTCCTTTTATCTTCCACCACATGCAAAGTCCCAATAATAATCCCGACATCTGTTTGAAGGGGGCAGGTTTCCGTTGTCCACGGGGTCTTGACTCTACCCCATCCCACTCTCCATCGTCTGCAGGGTCTCTGTGTTCCTAGAGGGGGAGAGTGCGAGAGGGTCCTGGGAATTTCAGCTTATAAGTGTCTCTCCCAGTGAAGTGAAAAGGGTGCTCTGACTCTGTTTGATAACATTTCCAGGTAGAAATTGTAGCCAATGATGATAAAAATCTTTGCACCTCCCTCAGGGCTGGATCCCATTAGGCCTTGCCAGCGAGGCAAAATTCTATCTTTTCCTAAAAAGAGAGTGTGTGTGGGAAACTACTCCTTAAATAGATTAGAAACATACTTAGAACTTAGGGTTTTTTTTTTTTTTTTTGAATGGGCAACACAGTCACATTTTGCTAAAATTTAATAAAAGAAGATTAAAAAAGTGTACCCCAAAAGTCTCCATACCATTGTCCCCAAGCTTCCAGTTCTTCTCCAACCCCATGCCCTGCCCTGCCCTACAAAGACATTGCCACCATTATCCATTTCTGCTGGGTCTTTGTGTGAGGACCCACTCAGAACCCCAGAGCTGGTAGAAAGATTATTTTAAGCTGAAGACATTTGAGATTCAACAGATGCAGAAGGAAGCCTTTGGAGTTTCCCTTATCTGACTAAAAGTAGAAACTTCTGAGAAAGGAGGACTGCTGTAAATCCTCTCTTGGAGGCAGTTTCTACTTCCAGGAGAGAGACCAAGAGTAAACCTGCCATCAGTTCCCTCTCCAGGGGAGTTTTATGGTCATGAAGAACCGGGGAAAAATCCCCTGCACCTGCATAAACAAGCATTATCACAAACTTTCTGATCTCCGGTTTATTCTCTACACCTGTTTGTTTTTCCTAAAGAAACCTATTTGCTCTTTCTGTAGAAGCCTTTATTCTCTCCCTCTCTTTCCCCTACAAATTTAGGCATCGAAGTATATATAAGGCTCGAATTCTAGTGACCACTTTAAGTTATTCATCATTGAGTAACAAGCATGAGAAATGAGTAACAAGCTGTCTTTTCTATTGCTTATCTGTCTTTTGTCC
Source organism: Mustela putorius furo (assembly GCF_011764305.1). Classification (NCBI taxonomy): domain Eukaryota; kingdom Metazoa; phylum Chordata; class Mammalia; order Carnivora; family Mustelidae; genus Mustela; species Mustela putorius. The sequence continues at coordinate 4,606,650 of NW_025421329.1, read as the reverse complement.
TTTTATTTTATTTTTTTAAAGATTTTATTTATTCATCTGACAGACAGAGATCACAAGTAGGTAGAGAGGCAGGCAGAGAGAGAGGGGGAAGCAGGCTCCCTGCTGAGCAGAGAGCCCGATGTGGGGCTCGATCCCAGGACCCTGAGATCATGACCTGAGCCGAAGGCAGAGGCTTTAACCCACTGAGCCACCCAAGCACTGCAGGCCCATGTGCTAAATCTAAGAGGCTAGAGGACTCTCACCAAGACTTTTTTGTGAGGATTCATAAACAAATATAATCTTCTGAATCTGACTTATACACCTTCTATTTATTTTTTAGACATGAATGGTTTTGTACCGTATGACTCTTACACATCTTGCTTTTTTTTTCACTTAAAAAGATATCTTGGTGGGTCATCTGTGTGGTTCAATTGGTTAAGCATCTGCCTTCAGCTTAGGTCATCATCTCAGGGATCTGGGATGGAGCCTGTGTCAGGCTGCCTGCTCAAAGGGGTATCTGCTTCTCCTCCCTCTGCTCTTGTTCTCTCTCTCTCTCAAATAAATAAAATCTTAAAAAATATCTCTATAGTGGCGCCTGGGTGGCTCAGTGGGTTAAGACACTGCCTTCGGCTCAGGTCATGATCTCAGAGTCCTGGGATCGAGTCCCGCATCAGGCTGTCTGCCTAGTAGGGAGCCTGCTTCCTCCTCTCTGCCTGCCTCTCTGCCTGCTTGTGATCTCTCTCTGTCAAATAAATAAATAAAATCTTAAAAAAAAAATCTCTATATAGATATCTCTATATAGATATAGATCTATATACCAATATATAGATCTATATCTATCTATCTATAGATATCTATATAAATCTCTATATAGATATATAGACATATAGATAGATATAGATATAGATAGATTCTCTCTCTCTATATATATATCTCTATCTATAGATATCTATATATAGATCAATATATAGATCTATATCTTGAAAACTTTTCAATGTCTGTACATAAAGAGCATCTTCATTCTTTTTTGTACCAGAATAGTATCCATTGTTGGTATGTTCCGTACTTTAAAAAATATATTAAATAATAAATCTTCAATATAAATAATTTAATCAATATTAGTATTTTTGATGACCCTGAGGACAGTTGTGTTGTTCCTGGCCAAGCAGTGTTACAAAAAGTGAGGCAATAAATAACCAATAAATAATCATATGTGTGCAAGTTTTTCTGCAAATTAAATACTTCGAGATAGAAGTGTAGGGTATATGCATGTGTAATTTTGTTAGATTTTTGCCAGCCCACCTTCCACAGAGTTTGTACCAGTATATATTCCCACCAGCAACACAAGTGAGTAGGACAGGAGACCTGGATGGGCAAGCCAGCCTCAATCCTTAATCTCAGTTTCTTCAGCCTTCCTCGGGGCAAATATAGGACAAGTATTTACAGAAGAAGAAGAGCATGGGGACTTTTGGCATGTTTTGCCCCAGAGCAGCAGTTAGAATAAGGTCCATACTTCTGTAGAAATTGAAAATTGATACACAATAATACACAATAAATGTTGGGAAATTTGGGTGGCCAGGTGGGATTTCCTGGGGATGTCCTAGCAAGCTCTGTTAGGAGCCCACTGTCTCCTTCTTCAAGCATCCTGACAAAGCTGCTTGACTAAGATGTGTTCTCTTCTGTAGCCCCAATGTCACCCCTCAACCTGCATCTCAAGAATGACTCCTCACTGCAGCATTATTTACAACAGAAACAGCCCAAGTGTCCACTGACAGATGAATGGGTAAAGAAAATAGGACAGATAAAGCTATAGATATAATGGAATACTATTCAGCCATAAAAAAGAAGGGACTCCTGCCATTTGTGAAAACATGGATGGACGTTGAGGACATCATGCTAAATGAAATGAGACAAACAGAGAAAGACAAATACTGTAGCATCTCACTTGTATGTGGAATTAAAAACAAAAACCAAACTTGTAGGAAAAGAAAGCAGATTTGTGGTTATCAGAGGTGGGGGATGGGGGGAATGGGCAAAGGTGGTCAAAAGGTACAAACTTGCAGTTATAAGATAAATAAGTTCAACATAATGACTACAGTTAACAAGGCTCTACAGGAGTGGAGGACAGTTCCTCAGAGGCTTAACTTTGACATATTTCTCAGGTTCGTTCGTTCATTGCAATTCAATGAATATCGCAATAAAGTGAGTCCAATGAATGCTTTGGTTTCCCAGTGCATATAAAAGTTACATTTACCAGATACCATAGTCTATTAAGCATATAATACAACCATGTCTAAAAAAATGTAAAAACCTTAATTAAAAATACTTTATTGCTAAAAAGTGCTAACCATCACCTGACCTTTCATTGAGTCATAATCTCTGATCATAGGTCACCATAACACATATAATAATAATGAAAACGTTTGAACTATTGCAAATTACTAAAATGTGACACAGAGACATGAGGTAAGCAAATGTTGTTGGGGAAATGGTGCCGATAGACTTGCCCCACCCGGGGTTGCCACAGACATTCAATTTGTAAAAAATTACATTATCTGTGAAGCACCATAAAGCCTAGTGCAATAAAATGAGGTATATGCCTCATTAATTTTTTTTTTTTTTGCTATTTCACCAAAGGTGTAATCTACATCCAATGAAATTCATTTATGCATTTTGTGCATTCAGTTCAATGACTTTTGACCAATGCCTGGGACCTAAACAAGATCTAGAGCCTATCTACCATCTCAGGAAGTTCTTTAGTTTCTCTTTGCAGTCTCCTTGATTCCAGGCAAGCTCTGATCTGCTTTCTGTCACTCTAAATCAGTTTTACCTGTTTAAAATTTTAAATGGAATCATGGGGTAGGCACTCTTTCACATCTAGCTTCTTCTAACCTGCACAGTGATTTCCAGATTCATCCATGTTGTTTCATCTATGAGTAATTTCATCCTTCTTTTTTTTTAATTTTTTTTTTTCTAATTTATTTGAAAGAGAGACAGAATGAGAGAGCATGAGAGGAGAGGTCAGAGAGAGAAGCAGACTCTCCATGGAGCTGGGAGCCTGATGTGGGACTTGATCCCAGGACTCTGGGATCATGACCTGAGCTGAAGGCAGTCGCTTAACCGAGCCACCCAGGTGCCCAATTTCATCCTTCTTAATAACAATCCCTTTCTGTGGATACACCAAATTTTGTTTGCCTGTTTCTTAGCTGATCCGTGTTTGGGTTGTTTCCAGTTATTAGCAATTGTGAATAAAGCTGCTATGAACATTTGTGTACAAGCCTTTTATTTCTTAAGATAACTTATGCATTTTAACGTAGACCTTCACAAATATTTGAGCAACTAGTTCATGCAGAGTTGACATGTCCAACATGGTAGCCACTAGCTTGGTGTAGCTATTTATACTTATGTCCAAGTCTTCTGGGGAGAGATTTGTGTTTATTTGTTTCTCTTGTAAACATCTAAAAGTGGACTTGCTCGATCATTTGGGAGGTGTATGTTTAGAAGGAATTCCAGGAGTGCCTGGGTGGCTCAGTGGGTTAAAGCCTCTGCCTTCAGCTCGGGTCTTGATCCCAGGGTCCTGGGATCGAGCCCCATATCAGGCTCTCTGCTCAGCAGGGAGCCTGCCTTCCCCTCTCTCTCTGCCTGCCTCTCTGCCTACTTGTGATTTCTGTAAAATAAATAAAATCTTAAAAAACAAAAAAGGAATTCCAGTCATTCCCTGAGAGATTGTAGTATTTTCAATTCCTGCCAGCAAGGTATGAGAGTTCCAGTTGCTCTCAATCCTAGCCAACACTTGGTTTTGCAAGCCTTTAATTTTAGCCATTCTAGTGGGTGTTTTGTGGTATCTTGCTGTAGTTTTTTTTTTTACATTTCCCTGGTGACTATGATGTTGATCATCTTTTCATGTGCTTTTTGGTCATTTGTATGTCATTTAGAAGTGTCAATTCATGTCTTTCACCCATTTTTTTTCATTGAGTGGTTGCCTTCTTGTTAGTGTGTTGTACAAATTTATATGTTCAGAACCTAAGTCATCTTCTCCTTCCTCTCCTCCCCCTCCTCCCCCTCCTCCCTCTTCTCTTCCTTCTTCTCCTTCTTCCTCTTTCTCTTCTCCATCCTCTCCTCTTCCTCCTCCTCCTTCTTTTTCTTTCTTCTTCTTCCTCCTCCTCCTTCTTTGATATACCTGTTGTGAAAATTTTCTCCCAGAATGTGGTACGCCTTTTCAGAGCAGGAACTTGTAATCCTGATGATGGCTGACCCTCCTCCATGGTATGCTGGCCTCCCTGACACCCTGACTCCTGGCAGTTCCCCTTGACTCACTTCAAGTTCTTCCTTTCTTGCTTTGCAGATCAACTTGTCCAGCTCCTCCTTCCAATCATGGACAAAATCCCTCTCAGTGCTCAAAAAAAAAAAAAAAAAAAAAAAAAGTCAGGCCTTCACAGAAAGAAGAGACTATTTTTCTGCCCTGCTCATCTGTGGTGCTCTCTCTTCTCTCCCCTTCCACTCCCCCTCATTCCCTGCCTCTTGCCCAGCCCTGCACAAAATCTTTTCTTGTACATTCCCTTTACTCCTCCTTAATTTCCCACACCCTTGGTTTCCACCTACCTTGGATGAAAGAGCAGGATTTTACCTTTGAGGGTAAAATTAAGCTGTTCCCCACTTTGAGGGGAAATTCTCCCAATTTGGGGGGAAATTGGCTTTTTTTTTTTTAAAAAAGATTATTTATTTATTTATTTGTCAGAGAGAGATGACAAGCAGGCAGAGAGGCAGGCAGAGAGAGGAGGAAGCAGGCTCCCCGCTGAGCAGAGAGCCTGACGTGGGGCTTGATCCCAGGACCCTGAGACCATGACCTGAGTCGAAGGCAGCGGCTTGACCCATTGAGCCACCTAGGGGCCCCGGAAATTGGCTTTAAAAAAAAATTCATTTATGTATTTATTTTTCTAAAGATTATTTATTTATTTATTTGACAAACAGAGATCACAAGTAGGCACAGAGGCAGGCAGAGAGAGAGAGAGAGAGGAAGAAGCAGGCTCCCTGCCGAACAGAAAAGCCAATGCGGGACTCCAGGACCCCGAGACCATGACCTGAGCCGAAGGCAGAGGCTTAATCCACTTGATCACCCAGGTGCCCCGGAAATTTGCTTTTTAAAAAATTAATTATTTTTATTAAGAAATTTGCTTTTATGCAAAGTGTTCTACCAGAAATTTCTCTCTCCAGGTCCAGTAGTGTCAGAACAAGCTCTCAGGGATGATGCCTAGAAAGTAAATCATCCATCCCCAGGAACTCTAAATTGCAATTTTATGGGATAAAAATAGGTCCCAGACAGGTCATGTTTGCAGTAAATTGTATTTCTTCTCCTGCAACATTCTCACCTGTGTGGGCTTCCTGCCCAGGTGTGGACCTTCTGCCAGATTACATGAGGAGAGTCTATGGAAGTTTTTGTTAACCTTCATCTGCGTCATAGTTGCCTACCTGGGTACCCATGGGACGGACAGTGGGGGGAGGGAGTCTCAAATGCGGTGCCCAGACCTGCAGCAGCTGCATCACATAAGAACCTGCTAAGAAGGCAGATTTCTCCCCACAGCAGCAGGCCTCCCACTTGAGTGTGCATCAGATCACGAGAGGGCTCGTCAGAACAATGAGAACAGAAATTGCCCGGGGCGGCTCCAGAATCCAGCGGGTCTGGAGTGGGCCTGAGAATGTGCATTTCTAACAAATTCCTGTTTCCAGAATTCACTTTGAGAAACCCTGAGCCGGAGGTCCTGATTCCTTTGGCCTGGGACTTCGTGGGTGGGCCTGGGGGAAGCCTGTGTTTCTTGAAAGCTCCCTGTGGTTCTTTTTTTTTTTTTTTTTTTTAAAGATTATTTATTTATTTATTTGACAGAGATCACAAGTAGGCAGAGAGGCAGAGAGAGAGAGAGAGGAAGGGAAGCAGGCTCCCTGCTGAGCAGAAAGCCCCATATTGGGCTTGATCCCAGGATCCTGGGATCATGACCTGAGCCGAAGGGAGAGGCTTTAACCCACTGAGCCACCCAGGCACCCTTCCCTGTGGTTCTGATGCGCAGCCAAGATTGGTAATTCCTGGTCCATGGGCTCACCTGTGTGATTCTGGGAGTATAGGCAACACTCTGATTACAGAATCTTCTTTCTTCAACTGGTCTTTCTTTATAGGTCAGCTCTGTGTGTCCAGTGCGCTAAGTTCAATATAAATTCCCCCTAAAGGCCTGTGGGGTCCCTCTTGGGGGCTCTGAGCAGGACTGGCTTCCCAGAGTGCCTGGCCTCGGGTGCTGTGGGAGCAGTAAGAGGACAACTCAGGGGAGTGGGTCCCTGGTAAGCTCTGCGTGGGGCCACAGCCTCCTTGGCTGGAAAGAAATGCATCTGTTTTTTTGGTGCCAGAGAGCAGTAAGGATTGAAACTGTGGCCAAGGGCTTTGGGAAGTGATTGTATGAGAGGCTGTTCTGTTAAACCCTGAGACGACTGTGTCTACTGTATCAAATATAGGCTTTTGGTGTTCAGCCATGCTTTTTTTTTTTTTTTAGATTTTATTTATTTATTTGATGGAGAGGGACACAGAGAGAGAGAGGGAACACAAGCAGGGGGAGTGAGAGAGGGAGAAGAAGGCTTCCCACCAAGCAGGGAGCCAGTCCCCGGGCTCCATCCCAGGACTCTGGGATCATGACCCGAGCTGAAGGGAGACGCTTAACAACTGAACCACCCAGGCACCCCCAGCCATGCTTCTATCAAGTGTGGTCATTCAAGACTTTTTAAAATTGCTTTTCCTCTTTTATTGAGGCATAGCCTACATCCAATAAAATGCGCAGATCTGAAGTGGGTATTTTGATGAATTTTTACCTGTGTATACATCTGTGGAACCACCACCCAGATCAGTGCAGAGAACACTTCCCTCATTCCAGGAAGTTCTTTTGAGTCTTTTTCTGGTCAATCCCTACCTCCCACTGCCCCACCCATTGACCACAATTCTGACCTCTATTGCCACACATCGGTTTTCCCTGTTCTTGAACTTCGTATACATTGTTTTTTAACCTTTTAAGAAAGATTTTGTTTATTTATATGACTGAGAGCAGGAGAGTACGAGTGAGGGGAGCAGCAGGCAGAGGCAGATGGAGAAACAGAGTCCCTGCTGAGCTGGGACCCTGATGTGGAACTCTGTCCCAGGACCTTGGGATCGTGACCTGAACTGAAGGTAGACGCTTAACTGACTGAGCCACCCAGGGGCCCCTTACTTGGTATACATTTTTATATGGGATGTGTTCTTTTGTATTTGGTTTCTTTCCCTCAACACTGTTTTTAAGATTCATCCCTATTATTGTGTGTAAGAGCAGTTCACTTATTTCCTTCTGTGCTATACACAGCATATCCTTCTTCAGTTGGTGGGTTTTGGCTATTACCAACCCAGCTGTGATGTACATTTCTGTACATGTCCTCTGGTGTGCATAAACACGCTCATTTCTTTTGAGTATATATCCAGGAGTGGAGCTGCCTGATCATGGATTAAGTGTATGTAGAATCTCTTTCCCTTTTTCTTTTCTCTTCCTTTCCCTTCCCTTTTCCCTTCCTATTCCCTTCCTTTCAATTCCCTTCCCTTTTCCTCTCTAGTAGGTTCCATGCCCAGCCTGAAGCCCAACACGGGGCTTTTGAACTCAGGACCCTGAGGTCAACACCTGAGCCAAGATCAAGAGTCGATGCCTAACCGACTAAGCCACCCAGGAGCCTCGGTGTATGTTTAATTTTAGAAGGAATTGCTCCCACAGTTCTCTGAAGTGCTCGTTACCTGTTTACACTCCCATCAACAGTCCACAAGGTTCTGGTCGATCCATTCCACACCCACCTTGACCTCTCCAGAGGTTTGATTCCAGCCATTCTAGTGAGTGCAGTCCCCACACTTGTCATTCTAATGAGCATTTCCCTGTAATCACTGACAAGGAGCATCTTGTCACGTGTTTCCCGGCCATTTGGGTATTCCTGTTGTGCGAAGTGCTGGTCTGAGTCATTTGCCAGTTTGTTTGTTTGCTTTTAGTTTGGTCTCTGAGACCTTTTAGGAAAGGGAAGAAATATGGTGAAATGGTGCCTCCCTTATGCCCAGAATTGGGAGGGAACTCAAGCGGGCTGGTGAAGAGGAGGATGAGAGAGAGAAGGGCCCTTCTTTTTTTTATTTTTTATTTTTAAGATTTTATTTACTTATTTAACAGAGATCACAAGTAGGCAGAGAGAGAGAGGAGGAGGCAGGATCTCCACGGAGCAGAGAGCCTGGTGTGGGGCTTGATCCCAGGACGCTGGGATCATGACCTGAGCCAAAGGTAGAGGCCTCAACCCATTGAGCCACCCAGGCGCCCCGAGAGAAGGGCCCTTCTTAATGAATCTGTGCCCAGATCCCTGAAGCTTATCATTCTCTGTCTCCCCAGCACCTAGAACAGCCGTCGACACAAGACTGGAAACCAGTTAAAGTGCATCAAGTAGGAGCACTGCCCTGTATGGGCGTGTGTGTGTGTGTGTGTGTGTGTGTGTGTGTGTAGGGCGGGCTCACACACCATTCTCACAATGCATGATATCCTCCATGGCCTACTCTTCCCATCCTCTAAAGCTATGCTGGACCCTGGGTCCCCTCCAGTTTTGGACAACTGGCCCATAAGTAGCTCCAGGCTGCCAGCTTGCTAACACAGCCTGACTCAGGCTTGTCGATCAGTCTGCTTGGGTCCCATGAAAACCCTCCCCAACAACAGGGCGGCGGGGGGGGGGCGGTTCTCCACATCTGCTGGGATGTGGATAGTCATCCACTATCTACACTCCAGCTTCTTCGGGGTCAAAATTTGCCTCCTGGGGTGCCTGGGTGGCTCAGTGGGTTAAAATTTGCCTCCAATAGCACAGGTCTCCTGGCATCTAGAAGCCTGGATTCCCCAGAGGAGTTCCTCAGGGACCACAGGCTGCCCTCCCCAACCCAGGTCTATGATAAACATTTGCTCCGCCCAGGGTGGTTTCCAGACTGCTGATTAACTTTGAACACGTTACGTTCACTTGTGTGCACGGGACTCAGGTAAGCAGCCTCTAGTGGCTTTACCCTTGGCTTCCAAGCAGAAGGATTGTGATTTGTGAACTGAATGGATAAATGAGTGATTTGGAGTCTGGTTCATCTCCCAATCAGGCAAGCTGTCTCTCATTAGTGCCACCTTGGGCCAAAGGAAAAAACAGGACCAGCTTCTCATGTTCTACCAAAGATTCAAACACTTTGACATCTTCTTGTTCTTGATGATTTCCTGATATCCTAATCTCCCTTAATGATTGAACACTTTTGTGTTAGCTAATCTGTTTGAAATAGTAAATCCCCTTCCCTCCTTCCTTCCAAAGAAATTGCCTAAACAGAGAATGTGAGGGGGGTTGGGGAACAGAGGGAGAAGGAGAGAGAGAATCTCAAGCAGACTCCATGCCCAGCATGGAGCCCGACATGGGCTCAGTCCCATGACCCTGAGATCATGATCCGAGTTGAAATCAAGAGTTGGTTGCACAACAGGCACCCCCAGCAAATCCTATTTCTGTGTGGACTTCATAATATAAGAGATATGTCCAATTGGGAAAAAAAATGTGGATAAAACGCTCAGTGGTTCAGTTCTGGAATCCTCAGGATCAATCAATCAATCAACCAATCAATTATTTTTAGCAACTGACATTTATTAGGTATGTCCTTGGAGCCCACCATGAGGGATATAATACTGGGGACTTTAGTATGGTGGTGGAGGCATTTTCTGACTCAGTTTCTCCTCCCAGCACTTCATCTCTGATCCTTTCCTGGCATGGGGTAGATCCCCTTGTACCCCGCTAACGGCTGTTGCACCTCAGTCTCTGGCCAGTTTCCAGGGTCTGCTTGTGCTAGGTTGTGATCCCACGGGCTGCCAGTAGGTGCCTCCCTTCTAATACCTGATTCTCTACTGCTGCACACGTGGATTTCCCTGTGAAGTATGAGAACAGTGTAAAAGTAAACTCGATGGATTTGAAGTATTATTTTATTTTATTTTTTTAAAGATTTTATTTATTTATTTGACAGACAGAGATCACAAGACAAGAGATCACAGAAAGGCAGGCAGAGAGAGAGGGGGAAGCAGGCTCTGCCAAGCAAAGAGCTTGATACGGAGCTCAATCCCAGGACCCCGGGATCAAGACCTGAGTCAAAGGTAGAGGCTTAATCCACTGAGCCACCAAGGTGCCCTGAAGTATTATTTTTAAAAAGTTAACTCTGAATGGAGAGTGGCCTTGGGTAGCGAAGGGTATGTAACATTTTTGGGACTAGTGCTGTCCAATAGAACTTTGGGGCAATTTGTTTTACCATCTGAGCTGTCCAATGTCAATAGCCTCTAGCTGCGCATTAACAATTGAGCATTTGAAATATGGCCAGTAAGACTGAGAAACTGAAATTTAAATTTCATTTAATTTTAATTAATTTAAATGTAAATAGTCACATGTGTCCAATGGTCATGGTATCAGCCCTATTTTGGAATCATTTTTGTTGCTGTCATTTTGGCAAAGGAAAAAGCAGGAGAGGAAATGCAAAAACAGAGAAGGGTCCAGTAAGTCCCCTCCTCACCAGTACCCCTGATGATAGTTTCCACTTCTAGTTGGTTTAGTGTAAGACTGTGGAATCAGAGAAATGTGGGAGTCAATTCTGGCCTTGCCACTTAATTGCTGTTATGTTGGTGGGCATGCGAATTCATCTCTCTGTGCCTCAGTTTCTTCATCTGTAAATTGGGGGGTAAGGACACCAACCTCAAGATTACGGGAGGAATGAGTGAAGGACAGTCCTTAGGGCAGCACTGGAAGATAGTGAGTGCTTCTGGTAATGACAGACCACCTAGGTCTGAGCTGGTGGTCTTCCTGATAAGTGTCCTATAGGGGCTAAATCAGGGTAAGGACACAATCCAAGGTCAAGAACACCAAACAAATGTATTAGCTAAGAGTCACCTAGGAGTCAGGCTGCTATGTCAACCTCATGCATCCAGAGGTCAAAACCAAGGGGCATGCCACGGGGCTGAGCTGTCTTGCAACAGGGCAAGGTCTGTACTCCCACCTAAGCTCTCTGGATAGTTAACCCCTGCAAGGCTTCTATCCTCTCTTTCCTCATCAGTGTCCTGGCCATGATCAGGGCCAGACAAACACAGACCAGCTGGAATTCCCATTCTGACTCCAGCGGATTGGCTGCTTCTGCTTGTCACCTCTTTGACTAGAGGGGGTTTTTTGGTCATGTTACTGGGGGTTCTTCCCTGCTGCACCCATCTCACCCAGGGTCCTCAATGCTTGATGCTGTAACACACATAATATGTGTGAGATGCTGTGGGTTTCCTTTAAAGTAGTGTTCCTCAAATTTTCCTGTGGACACAAATCCCCTGCAAATCTTGTTAATGTGCAGAACGTGGCTCAGGAGTTCTGGGGGTGCTGAGAGTCTGCATTTCTAGCATGCTCTCAGGTGAGACTGCTGTTGCTGGTCTCAGTGCCACACTTTTTTTTTTTTTAAGATTTTATTTATTTATTTGACAGACAGAGATCACAAGTAGGCAGAGAGGCAGGCAGAGAGAGAGAGAGGAGAAAGCAGGCTCCCCGCTGAGCAGAGAGCCCGATGTGGGGCTCCATCCCAGGACCCTGGGATCATGACCTGAGCCGAAGGCAGAGGCTTTAACCCACTGAGCCACCCAGGCGCCCCTCAGTGCCACACTTTAAGCAGCAAGATTTTCTCAATCCACAGCCAGCGTGGAGCCCAACACGGGGCTTGAACTCACGACCCTGAGAGCAAGACCTGAACTGAGCTCAAGAGTCAGATGCTTAACGCACTGAACCATCCAGGCACCCCTGTTTGTTGTCAAAAATCAGCATCAGGGAGGTATAATTTCCAGGGAAATTAAAAGAATCTGTTGCTTGGGTCTTAACCTTTTTTTTTTTTTTTTTAAAGATTTTTATTTATTTATTTGACAGAGAGAGGTCACAAGTAGGCAGAGAGGCAGGAGGAAGCAGGCTCCCTGCTGAGCAGAGAGCCTGATGTGGGACTTGATCCCAGGACCCTGAGATCATGACCCGAGCCGAAGGCAGCGGCTTAATCCACTGAGCCACCCAGGCGCCTGGGTCTTAACCTTTGAGCTTCTGGTTTGATGGGTCTGGAAATGCTACCCAGGCATGACATTTTTCAGTCTTCCTGGGTGGGAGGCAGCGTCAACTTTTTAGTCTTGGCTACTCAAGAGAATCACCTGGAGAGCTTTAAAAAGGCCCTGGTGCTTGGGTCCCACCCTCAGAGATTTTGATCTAGGGAGTTTTCCAAGCTTTGGAGTTTTAAACGTCTCTGAGGTCGAGAAGTGCTGTTTCAACTGACCTGATGGGAGTCCGCAGCGGGGGATTCCTGCTTTAGAGCTGGATGGGAAAGGCCCTTTTGTCTTCATTAGAGAAAGGGATTCTTAGTCCTGGGTGGGAACTCTGAAGTGTCAGCAAAGAATTAGAGTAGTGGCTAAGACAAAGATGAGCCCTCAGACAGGACAGAGATGTCTTTGTCACAGAGCTCACCGTCCGTAAGGGCGAAAGGCCCTGGTGTCCAAGGCTTGAGGATTGTTTTTATCTTTCAACTTCTTTTATTTTCACATTGTTTTTCGGCTTCTAGGAAAACTACAAGAATAGAACAAATTTTTTTTTTTTTTTACTCTTCACCCAGATTCAACGTGTGTGTGTGTAATTATCTTTTTCTGAATCATACGAGAATAATTTGCAGACATGATGCCCTTTACCCCTCAAAGCTCCAATTGTATAATTCCTAAAAATATAAAGGACATTCTCTGATGTAACCACAATGTAACTTCCCAACTCAGGAAACCTATCAATTCAATACAATCATCTAGAAACCTTATTCAGGCTAGGATTTCACTGAGGGTCCCAATAATGTTCTTTATAGCTAAACAATATCCCTAATTCCATGTTGTAATCCACTGTCCACTCTCTCCTCCACGCTGGAACTGGTCCTCAGATTTTCTTTGTCTTTCACCACATTGGTGTTTCTGAAGTATGACTCTGGAAAACGCCCCTCACGTTGGGCATGTCCGACATTTCCTCACGAGTCCATTTCCAGTGTGCATTTTGGCAAGAAAACGAGGACAGGGGTGTTGCGTTCTTCTCGGTGCATCGTGTGGGGAGAATGAGGTCAATTTCTTGGTTGGGGAGATTTTAAGACAAATTTGGTTAATAAATATTCCCAGTGAGAAGGAAAATCAAAAAGCATCCAAGGAGGCTGGTGTGGTTTGCATGAGCAACTGCGATTTAGCTCAGATTTACAAAGGACAGGAGCAAAGGTGCCGAAGCCAAGGATTCAAGGCAGAGAGGGAAAAAAACTGGAGAGAGTAATGTTTGCAGAGCTGACGCCTAGAGTGAGCGGAGGCTGTAAAACCTCCCGACGGCTACTGCATGGGCTTTTAAATAGCTTGCTTAAAAAACATTGTGTTTTTCTGTCAGTAAAAAATAGAATGTGTCTATTGTGAAAAACACAAAAAAAGCAGAAGAAAATACCTACTCCCTGCGTCCTACAGCCAGTTGTAATCCCTGCTAATATTTTGGCAACCTCTAGAAAAGGCTTTTAGAGCTGTGCTTGGAGCATGAATCAAAATAAGGAAGAGCTAAGTCTTCTCCGCTGGGGAAGGTGATGTCATGTTCGAGAAGGCCGGGGAGCGAGGGCTGCCTGTGCGTCCCTTTCCCTGGGCCAGGACAACATCTGTAAGCCGAGGAGAGAACTTAGCCCAGGGAGGATGCGTGGGGTGGGTCGGAACTGGTCCAATCTTTGGTGCAAAACTCCGAGGCTCGTTCCAGAAGTTTGGAGTTGGGCAATAGTTTACTGATTTGGAGAAATACAAGTGAGGTTGAATGCATGGCGTATGGCCTTAGGGGCATCGCAACTGGAGAGGGTGTGCATGTGGGATTCACACTGGGGGAGGGGCGGTGGGGGGCAGGCAGGGAGCGTATGTCACCCAAAATAGCCTTGACAACTGTCTGTCCAGGTGGGTATTTCTCATTTCTGTTTTATAGACAAGGAAAGCGAGACACTGATGTAGGTGGTGTGGTGGATCTCGTCAGCGCCCCACCCCATGTCCTTGGTCACCTGGAGGTCACCCCAGAGGCCCTCATTTGTGCTCATGGCTTCCTTCGTCTCTTTTCAGGGACGTTCTCTGGCCTTGGGAGCGTGGGGGAGTTAATACACCAACCCTCTACCAGGGAACTGATGGCAAATACCTCAACTTGCTAGCTCCTTGATAAGACAGTTTTTTTTTGGGTCAAAAAACTCATTATGGGGCGCCTGGGTGGCTCAGTGGGTTAAGCCGCTGCCTTCGGCTCGGGTCGTGATCTCAGAGTCCTGGGATCGAGTCCCGCATCGGGCTCTCTGCTCAGCAGGGAGCCTGCTTCCCTCTCTCTCTCTGCCTGCCTCTCCATCTACTTGTGATTTCTCTCTGTCAAATAAATAAATAAAATCTTTAAAAAAAAAAACAAAAACTCATTATGTAAGATTTACCATCTTAACTATTTTTTATGTTTACCGTATGTAGTATGAACTATATGCACCTTGTGCAACAGGTCTCGAGAGCTTTTTATCTTGTAAAACTGAAACCCCATACCCACTGAACAAGTCGCCTTTTCCCCCTCCCTCCCAGCCCCTGACAACCACCATTCTACTTTCTGTTTCTATGAATTTGACTACGTTTCATAGAGCAAAGTGGAATTGGGCAGTATCTATCCTTCCATAATGGGCTTATTTCTCTTGGCACGATGTCGTCAATGTGCGTCTAGGTGGTGGCATGGGACAGAATGTCCTTATGTTTTAGGCTGAAGAATATTCCATTGTAGCTATATACCGTATCTTATTTATCCATTCATCCATCAATGGACACCTGGCTCTTGGCTCTTGTGAAATAATGCCACGCTGAACATGGGTATGCAAATATCTCTTTGAGATTCTGTTTTCCATTATTTTGGACATATGCCCAGAAGTGTGATTGTTGGATTGTATGGTAATTTTATTTTTAAGTTCTTGAGGAACCTTTGTACTGTTTTCCACAGTGACTACACCGTTTTTCTTGTTGAGACAATTGTGAGATGAGTTTTGGACTCTCTCAGAGGGTTCCCAGAAGGACTGGTCATAGTGCTCACCTGCTCGTAAGTGTTCTTCTATTTCCTGCCTCCTCCTTTCTGTTCTCACCGCCTCCCACTCTCTCACCTGTAGTTCCTGGAACCGCCACACAGATAAATGACACACAGATGAACGACCAAGTCTTTGTTGCCAGGTCTGCTTCTTAACTAACACCCATCACATGCTTCAGGTTAAGCAGTTCCTAAGTGGCTCATTTGAGTGTGTATTACTATTTAATAAACCACCTCGAGGCTCGATGGCTGAAGACAGCAACCTATTATCACTCATCCTTCTGTGGATCTACCGAGCTCAACCAGGTTGTTTTTGCTTAGGGTCTGTGTGGTTGCAATCAGATGTTGGGGGTGGGGTGGGGTGGAAGCATCTGAAGGCTCCCCTGGGCTGGACACCCACCATGGCTCACTCCCATGCTTGAATCTCAATGTGGGCATCAGCCAGGGATCTTTAAGTGGGCTCTCTCTGTGGCGAGGGCTTCCTCACAGCATGCTGGCTGGCTTCAGAGAGCGGTATCCTGAAATGAACACTCCAAAAGGAGGGAATAAGAAAATGCGAGTCCAGTTAGAAGCTTTGCTTGGGAATGACCCAGTGTCATATGCATTATATTCTATGGATATGGATGGGTCAGGTGCACCATATTCTGTTGGAGAAAGCATGTAGTGGCTCACCCAGATTCACAGGGGTGTAGAAATGGGCTCCACAGCTTGATGCAAAAGAACGTATAGGATGTGAGATATTTTTGTGGCCATCTTCGGAAAATACAGTTGGCCGTGGTGACAGGGTTGGGATTCAAACCCGAGCAGTCTGAGTTGAGAAAATGTGACCTTAATTTCCAGGCTGCCCCCTCTCTAAGAGATAAACTTTAGGGGTTCCTCATATTTCTAAAGATTTTTTTTTTTTTAATTTTTAAGTAATCTCTACACCCAATGCAGGGCTCAAATTCACAAGCCCGAGATCAACAGTTGCATGCTTGGCCAACTGAGCCAGCCAGGCACCCCTTCATGACCCTGGGATTCCTGATATTTCCAGGAGGCTGGAGAGCCAGCAATAGTGGCAGATTTGAGAAAAGCTTGTTTTTACTAATTATGACTCCATTTTTATGTCTAGATTGATGTCACCCAGGGAAGTACAGGTCTTGGGTGGATTCCAAAAAGTAGAGACAGGTGATATCTAGCCTTTGTTCACTTTTGGAAGATGATAGAACAGAGCATGACATAGTTTATCTGTAACTGTTCAAAAAGAATGCCATGGCCACGTGGGAAAGCTTGGAGGAGGGGGTGAGCTTGCCAAGCTGTGGTAGGCTGAATAATGGCCATCCCCAGGATATCAAGGCCAAATCCCTGGATCCTACAAATGTCATAGGGAAGAAAGGGTCACAGATGTTGTGACTAAGGGTCTTGACATAGATTATCCTGGATTACCTGGGTGGGCCCTGAATGCCATTGCAAGTATCTTTTTAAGAAACAGGCAGAGGGGGTCTGACACTCAGCAGAGGAAAGGGGTGTGAAGTCAGAGGAGAGAAAGATTGGAAGGCATTGGACTTGAACATGGAACATGCAGCCAGCGGATGCCAGTGGCCCCCAGAAGATGGGAGAGGTGGGGACACGTTCTCCCCCAGAGCCTCCAGAAGGGGCACAGCACTGCAGAAGCTTCGATTTCAGATGTCTGGCCTCCAGAACTGCGATAGGATGGATTTCTATGGTATGAAGCCCCCTAGTTTGTGGTAGTTTGTTACAGCAGCTGAAGGAAACTAATACACAAGCAAGGTGACTTCCTGTGTAGACACGGCGCTGGTGGATGGAGCGAGTAAACCCACTTTATTTTCTATTTTTTTATTTTTTTAGCTTTTTGAAAAAAGTTTTTTATTTATTTATTTGGGAGAGAGAGCGAGCACAAGCAGGGGGAGCAGCAGGCAGAGGGAGAAGCAGTCTCCCCACTGAGCCCGATGCGGGACTCAATCCCAGGACCCTGGGATCATGACCTGAGCTGAAGGCAGACGTTTGACTGAGCCCCTGAATGTCCCAGCAAGCCCACTGTGATAAAGACTGCGAAAACACATTCACAATGAGTGTTCCCAGCCAGGGGATTTATGTCAGTTCGTACAACTCTATACAAAGTGCACATTGTCAAGGGGTCTCTGTTACCTGGGCAGTGGGGGAGTCCACAGAGGAGTGCTAAAGGGCAGGTGGGGTTAACTTTGTTCAGGTCACTGTCAGTCTACTTTGTTTTTTTGGGGGGGGGACAGAGGGAGAGGGAGAGAGAGAAACCTGAGCAGACTCTCCACAGAGCGCAGAGCCTGACTCGAGGCTCGATCTCCCGACCTTAAGATCATGACCTGAGCTAAAATCAAGAGTTGGAAGTTTAACCGACTAAACCACTCAGGTGCCCCTCAGTCAACTTTCCGGAGGCAGACGGCAAGGAACGCTGGCACCAGATGCACAGGTGACCTGGTGTGGGAGGAAGACCGACCGTGACAGCTGCATTGAGATGAAAGTTATTCGGATAGACTGAACCTTTAGAATAAAGTTGAGATGAAGCTCATGAGAGAGGAAGCTAGAATTTAAAAGAGAAATCCTTTGTCCAAACACAGAGCTGGTTGTGGGGCTCTGGCTGGGCAGTAGTTTATAGGAAAAGGAACTTGGGGTTTTAGTAGTCAATGGTAGGGTGTCTTTTTTTTTTTTTTTTTTTTTTTTTTTTTTTTTAATAAGGACATGAGTTGGAGCACTCTGTGGGGAGGGTAGTGTCTCGCTCACAGAAGGGGATGGTCCTCCGTGCTCCCTGCTGGTCAGAGCTCATTGGACAACTTCCTTTCACTTTTAACACCTCCTTCCTTCTGTTTTAAATAAGAGCACCTTGGTAAAGGATCAGGAAACCAAGCGTGCCGAATGAGTCTTCCCCTCCAGGTCTGTCCTCTGCTCATCTTCACTCTGCTTTGAGCCTCTAGGGACTGATCTCTCCGGCCTTTACTACCCGGAGTATTAAGCTCGCCAATGCTGTGAAAGAAATGACCCCGTGTAACAAAACACAGTGGCCTGAAACAACCATAATCATTTAACGTCTCAGTTTCTGTGGGTCCAGAGTCCAGGTGGGCTTTGCAGGGCAGGCCTGGCTCTGGGTGTCTCAGGATGCCATGTCTCATGGCATCAAGAAGCACTGGGTCAGGACACCTGGGTGGCGCCGTTGGTTAAGAGGCTGCTTTCAGCTCAGGTCATGATCCCGGGGTCCTGGGATCCAGTCCCGAGTTGGGCTCCCTCCTCAGCGGGAAGCCTGTTTCTCCTTCTCTCCCTCATCCAAAGGCTTGACTGGAGCTTCCATAACGGCTCACTCCCGTGGATGGCAACTTCCTGCCTGCCACGAGCAGGAGGCCTCAATTCTTCACCTGTGGACCTCTCCACAGGGCCACCATAGTGTCCTCCCAGTCCAGCAGCTGGCCCTCCCCAAAGGGAGTGACCCCAGGGAGAGCCAGTGGGAACCGCCATGCCTGCCCTGGCCTGGTCACACGCTGGCGTTTCCACAGCCCGTCATGCAGACCGGCCCTATGTGACGTTGGAGGTGGCCTCTTGAGGCCAGAAGCAAATCAGGAGCGGCTGGAGTGGGAGGGTGGGGTGGAGTCTGCCCTCACTTGGGTTGGACAACTTCCGGCCCCAGTTCAGGGACAGAGAGCTCCCCTCCTCGGTCCTGCCAGTGGGACGCTTGCACGTGCTGGGAGGGAGTGAAGGCCTCCTTTGAGCCCCACCAGGATCCCATTACGCTGCCCACGGAGCTGAGCTCGGGGGTGGGGGGGCAGAGCATTGTGAGGACAAGAGCCATGTGCTGCTGGCAGGAGACAATGGCCTCCATTGAGGAAATATGACATAACGGACTGGCCGGTCCACAGCCACCACGCCAGGGAACAATGGGCGTTTGAAGAGGGCACGGGAGGTGTTGCTGAACTGGCTGCAGTAAGCCTCGGTGCCTCCGCCCCTACCCAACCTGCTGTCTCAGAGATGGTGTCAAGGAAGAGATTTTGCTGGGATTTGCCTGAAAAGACCCGTGGTTCAAAACAGCTTTTTAAAAACACACAGAGTCTTTTGACCTTGGTGGCAGTTTGTCCTTGCTTGGTTGAGGCTGGTGCTTTCTGGATCCGTTTTCCAAGTTGATGAAGCCATCATTCTCCATTAATTAGCACGAGGCAGGAAGGGATTAAGCCAGAAGGAGAGGGTCTGAGCGAGACGTGTTTAAAGCAGTCTTGCAGGCACACTGGGATTCGTGTTTCCTGACTTCTGTCCTTGAGATCATGTCCAGCACGTCAGTGTTGGCTGACGTGCTGTCCTGGGACGGCTTTCAAGATGCTGGACTCAGCCACATGTCTGCCTGCCCTGGGCTCTGTGGGTGTCTTGGGTCTTGGACTGGACCAGAACCCTCAGCTGGATGAGTTGTCTATTCCTATGGGTGTCATACGCTCAGTTATCAGCGAGGCACAACTTTGCAGGGCTGTGTCATAGCTGTGACTTTGGGAACAGAGAAAAATCCCCTTAGAAGGACTTTCCTTGGAAAAGACTGGCCCGCTGCCAGGTCAGCCAAGGCAGGAGGTGCAGACGGCAGATGTGGGTGTTCCTGAAGGGAGGGAGCATTGAGATAGAACATCTTTGGGAAAGACCCTGCTGATCAGGTATGTAAAGATCATAGTTCAGGGTGGAAGGTCGCCCAGAATCTCCGTGAGAGCCGCTGGGGAGAACAAGCTAGTGTTTTCGATCAGGGCTCAGGCACTTACAGTGGGGGTGACCTTTGTAGGTTAGTTTATGCATGTGTGGAATGGATGGTTGGCGTTCTGTGGCCTTCCAGAGTTTGCTCCCCCTTTCAGCAAGCCCTTCTTGGGAACGATCTGCCCTCCCCAACTTGGATGTAATTAAGGAGGTTGCCAGAGGGGACATTTACACCTATTGTAAATGTCCTTAACTTAAAGCCAACCCAAGTTTGTGCCATTCTTGTCTGTACCTGAATGTCTGGGGTCCTGAACAGCTCTGAGGAAGCTGAATTTGCCATAAGCGGAACCCTATTTTAATGGCAGGGGACGTTTGTTATTTAAAGGCAACTAACAGGGGCACCTGGGTGGCTGAGTGGGTTAAAGCCTCTGCCTTCAGCTCAGGTCATGATCCCAGGCTCTCTGCTCAGCAGGGAACTTGCTTCCTCCTCTCTCTCTGCCTGTCTCTCCGCCTACTTGTGATGTCTGTCTGTCAAATAAATAAATAAAATCTTAAAAAAATAAATAAATAAAGGCGACTAACAGAAAATGCAAAAGCCAAAAAAAAAAAAACAACAAAAAACCACATTTAGTTGTGCAAATAATCACTCCCTAGTTTCTGTTCACTAAATTCATGATTTCTAATCAGATTGCATACTTTCAAAGCATTTGTGGAGAATGACCTTCCATTGCTCTCCCTTCCTGCTCTCCTCCCGGCCCTCCCTGATCCCTGTCTACTGTGACTTGTGTCCCCGGATGCTGGACACATAGCCAGTATCAATGGCAGCCATGACATCTAGCCTCAAGTTGGGTCCACCCAAGGAGAGGCTATCTGGAGGGCAAGAGGAAAGTGACATCTGGGTATTTGCATTACCTCGCCTGCCCTGGCTCCCAGCTTTCTTTTCTTTCTTTCTTTTTTTTTTTTTTTTTTTTTTTTAAGATTTTATTTATTTATTTGACAGAGAGAGAGATCACAAGTAGGCAGAGAGAGAGGAGGAAGCAGGCTCCCTGCTGAACAGACAGCCCGATGCGGGGCTCAATCCCAAGACCCTGAGATCATGTCCTGAGCCGAAGGCAGAGGCTTTAGCTCACTGAGCCACCCAGGCGCCCCGGCCCCCAGCTTTCTTTCTGAGTCCTCAAGGTTATATGCATCTGTCCCCTGAGGTCTCCAGCTCCTGTCCAGGACCCCCTCCACGCTGTCATTCTTTTTGGGTTCCAGTAATCAGTCCCTCACCCTTGGGAATGGTCCCTTTATGCTGCCTTCCACATGACCCTACACTGGTTTCCTCAATCCCACCCGCATCTTTGTAAAGGGCTGTTTTTATCAAACTTCCCTCGAATTGCCCAGTTCAAGTGCTGCCATCTGGCTCCCCAGGGACTGTGGCTGACGTGATACTCAAAATTTTACTTTGTGCAATGTTTTAAGAAAGTTCTGTGGTATCCTCTTCCCCTCTCGAAGGCCTCAGGAGAGAAGTAGATGTGTGTGTTCAATCGAATCGCTATTGTTTGAACTTAAAAAGCAGAGCTGGCCTTTGGAGGAAGAGAGAAGAGTAGCTTTGTGCTTATCTTCAGTGCAAGAATCAACTGCCTTTTGAAAGTCACAGCTGCCAGCGAACACGGGCCAGATTGGAGATGGGTTAATCCCCAAGGAGGGATCTTCAGAAAGCTTGGAGTAAGTCAAAGCAGGCCGGGAGAGGGAGTGGCAGGCTTCCGACAAAAGCCAGATTGGGGCTGGGCTGGGGCGGGGGGGATTGAGGTGGGGAATACGTCGGTCCCCTACTTTAAAAGGGATCCTGGGTGATGGTTCTGAGGAAGGGACCTATGTTCCGGACACCTGTGATGGTTGCCGTGAAACATGCTCACGTGCCAGGCTCGGGACAGGTCCTTGGAATAAATCCTTGTACAGGGTCTGCAGGAAGGCTGGGGGCGGGGAGCTGCAGAATATGGGTCTGTGCTTCCTGGTGGTTGCCATACAATAGGCAAGTGTGAGCCCTTTTTGGAGGAGTACAGCCTCTATTTACTTAGAATACACAAACTCATGAGTTGAGGGGAAACCATATTTGGCCCTACATGAGGTGTGGCGGAGGGGAAAGCAGGAGAGCCGTGTGGATGCAGAGGAACAAAAAGAACCAGCGACCAGTACCGCGTCTAGTTCCTCCTCCCTGTCGGGGTCCCCAGGGCCTTTCCATAATTCCCACTTCTTCTCCCCTGTGGGTCTGTCCTCTGCCACACTGAGAATACCGAGGCAGTTAGGCTGGCTATGATCATACCCATTCTCCAGATGTGGAAATGAAGGCTGAGAGAAGGCAAGAACTTGGAAGTAAGGGGTGAGTCGAACTGAGGTCCTCTGGGTTGGATACCGAATGCTTGCCACTTTGCTGGAGCCGGATGTCGTCCAGATCTGTGTGGCAACATGACAGCTG
Organism: Mustela putorius furo; assembly: GCF_011764305.1. Classification (NCBI taxonomy): domain Eukaryota; kingdom Metazoa; phylum Chordata; class Mammalia; order Carnivora; family Mustelidae; genus Mustela; species Mustela putorius. The sequence continues at coordinate 4,584,362 of NW_025421329.1, read as the reverse complement.
GGGATTATGAAGGACGATTTCTGAATAGAGGGGTCGCTTACAGCCGGGCGGGCAGAGTGAAGGGAACTAGCCTAAGGTGTTGAGGCACCCCAGCAGCTGTAGGAGATGTTGCCTGCTCCACCCGAGGGTGAGGGGAGAAAGAGCCGCTGCCAGGTGGTGGGGACTGAAGGAGGAGTGGAGGGTCTGGATAGATACCGTGCATGCTCCCTGCACCACCCCCCGCCCCGCTCCACCCACCAGTCTCCTGCCCTAGAGTGTCCTGCAAGCTGGATCCAAAAGCAAGAGAACTAGAATGTGATCCCCCAGGCTCAGCTTTCCAGGATGCGGGCAGGGCAGGCTGGGAAGCAGAGCGCAAGCAAGGACAGAGGGGTTTTCTAGGGAAGCCAGCCAGGGTGCCTGTGAGCCAGGGCCCAGTGGCTCGCCCCAAGGCGGGTGGCATCCTCCTACGTGTCCCCCAGGAAGGGGTACCTGACCACATGGCCCCTCTCTCCCCCCCTTCCCTTGGCCCCTTCTCCCACGTCTTTTTCTCCTAGTTTCTGCTTTCTTTGTCCTTTCCCTTCCCGCATAATGAGAGCTAGGGAAAAGGGGCGCAGGGGGCACCGGATGTTCTCTTTGCCCCAAATCACTGCAGCCTGACACATAACACGCAGGGAAAAAATGTTTGTGATCCATGTGACCCAGGCAGGGGGCTGGCCTGGAGGCCTGGGGAAGGCCTGGAATGCTATGCTGTACCAAAGCACACTCCTAGCCCTGACCTGGGTCCGGGCAGCATATTTGCTAAATGATTTCAGAAGCATGGGGAGAGGAGCGGGGAAAGGGAGACAGGAAGTGGGAGGTCGATGGTGAGTGGGTTCGTGGGCAGTTACGAGTGTGGGCACCTGGGACTCCATGCTGCTGGGATCACCTGAGGACCCAGGTAGGATACAACTTAGGATTGTCTCCCTGGGAAGGGGAAGCTGCAGGATTTATCTACCAACTCCTGATGAGCAGCATTAAATTAAATCCCCAGCTTCTACAGTGTTTGGGCTCAGACTGAGCAGCCAAGAGAGACTTTATGCTGGAGAGGGAGAGCTGTGCAGGTGCTGGAGGTGAGACCAGTGTTCTTCCCTCGGAACTGTCTTCTTTGGTGCCGTGGCCCTCACAGGAGGCCTGAGGGGTGGGTGGGGGCCCTGATAGTTGCTGAGGATGTTGAAGCCCCACCTACAAGCGCCTGCTGTGGGCACAAAGGTGAAGAGGACAAGGCACCCAGTGAATTAACATCCACCCTTAGGGGCGCTAAGGCAGAAGCGCAAAGCACTCCGGGACCTCATAGAGGAGACCGTGCCTGGCTCACAGTAGGTGCTCTATGAAGGTTGATGGAGAGACCGTTCCTCACACTGGAGGGAATGGAGAAGACTGGGAGACATGGGGTTTGAATGGTTGACATGGTGGGGAAGGACTCTAATAGTTGGAGAGGACCCCAGGAAGGGTACTCCTGGTCCCCCTGAGCACGGGTATCTCAGGAGCTCAAAGTCAAAGGGGACTGGGGCCACAGGGACCAAGGAGGGGGTGAGATGAGACAGTGGATGGGCCTGGAGATGAGGACTTTGAGTGTCACTTGATGTGTTGGCTTTTGTCTGTAGACAGTGGGGGTTGGTGCGGGTCTTTGTATCCACCACTGCTGTATTATTTAGGGTGGGTTGGGGGGTGTGGGAAGGCTGCTGGCAGGGACCCCAACTAAGAGACAGCTCGATAGAAGTCTTCCACAGCCAACAGGACCCAACCTGGAGAGGGCAAGGGGCTTCCAAGAGGCTGGGGGATGCCCACATTCTGCCAGCAAGCCTGGAACCAGCTGCTACTTTCTGAAAGCCCAAAGCCCGGCCAGGCCAACTGAGGTGCCTCTCTGGAGCGTGGCTCTGTCTCTGGGGCCACCTGGGCTGCCGCAGACTCTGAGCTGAGGTTCCCGGGAGACTCCCATGGCTGTGTCCCAGTGCCTGGCAGAGGAAGGGAGGCGGTGGGCCCTCCAGGCGGGGCGCACAGACCAGTCTTTGTGCTGAGTGGCACAGGGGAGGTGTGGGCTGTCTGCTCACTCAGCGCCACCGGCCGCAACACAGGCTCTCTTTGTGGGACCCAGGAGCTGGGGTGCGGGGGTGGGGAAGGAGGCTGGGAGGCTCCGAGACAGGTTTTCCGTGGAGCAGCCCCAATGCGCTGGGCAGTGTTGAGGCCCCACAGAGACAGAGTGGGATGAAACCCATTTCGCTTCCAGGGTGGAGGCAGGCCGTCCCAGGAGAAGGTTCCCTTGGGCCAGCAGGGAGTGTGGGACATAAACAATGGATCTTGGAACACTGAAAAAATAAAATTAAAAAAAAAAAACTGAACTTGCTGATAGCGAAAATTTTAAACAATACGGAAAACTACCAAGAAGAAAGGGAAGAAAAATATCATTCAGATTCCATCGTGGGGAAGTAACGGTTATTAGCATTTTGGGGAACATTGCTATGGTGCTGTGTGTGCATGAACATTTGTGTACTCTTAGTTTGGTCTGTTAGTATTATATTATATATATTATATTAACAAACATGCCCTAATCTGAGTGGCTGAAACAACAAACATTTATTTCTCACAGTTCTGGAAGCTGGGAAGTCCAAGGCTTATATGCATATCCATACACATTTAGCCATATATTTTATATATGAATGAGATACACACATGCAACATTAAAATATGGTTTGTGTATATATATATTTATTTATATATACATATTTATATATATTTATATTTATACACACACACACACATACACACACAATAAATATATGGGGTGCCTGGGTGGCGCAGTTGGTTAAGCCTCTGATTTCGGCCTGGGTCCTGATACCAGGGTCCTGGGATGGTGTCCCACGTTGGGCTCCCTGCTCAGTGGGGACTTCTCCCTCTCCTTCTGCCCGCTCCCTCCCCCACCCTGCTTATGCTCTCTCTCTTTGAAATAAATATATAAAATCTTAAAATTATATATATATAAAATGCATATATATAATATATATAAAATACATATATGGAATATATATTTTTGTTTTCACATTATATTAAGATTTGGGCTGTTCAAAGTCGACGACACATAGATTTACCTCGCTCACTTTCAGTAGCTGTATAGAATCCTGCTGAGTTCATAAACCAACATAAAAGACTTAAGCGGAAGCCCCATGTACACCTTGGCTGTTGGCAAACTTTTTCTTACCCCAGCACTGTGATGAATGTCTCTAAGGCTACATCCTGGTGGGGGGGGGTGGAGATTCTGGGTTTCCTACTTTTCTGTCATATAGACAGAGGGGCTGGAATGTTCTTCAAAACCCCCGACCCGTGGGCAAATCAGATGGGAGCATATTTCCACCACAGGTTTGGAGCAGCTGCCCCAAGCCCAGATGCATTTAATTTTCCTAGGATGTGTGGAACAGCCCAATCCCAGGTCCTGGGGCCAGCCCACTTGGCTGTTCACTCTCCCCGAAGGCTCCAGAGACTTACCTCTTTAAAATCCATTCCTGGCAGACCTATGTGTGCTTTTCTCCATCGTTCTAATCTCACTCCTGGGCCTCTAGCCCTGTGTAGCCCCTGTAAGAAGGGACAGTGACAGTTCTCTGGTCTGAGGAGTTCATTCGGTGGGCCGCGGCTCAGGGGGGCACCTCAGGCTCTGAGCCCTTGTGTTAACACTACTCATCTCTCTGCGGGACCTCCAGTGTGTGCTCAACGTGAATTCTTGTTTGTTTGTTTGTTTCTTAAAGTTTTATTTATTTATTTGACAGACCGAGATCACAAGTAGGCAGAGAGGCAGGCAGAGAGAGAGGGGAAGCAGACTCCCTGCTGAGCAGAGAGCCCGATGTGGGGCTCGATCCCAGGACCCTGAGATCATGACCCGAGCCGAAGGCAGAGGCTTTAACCCACTGAGCCACCCAGGTGCCCCTATTTTTCTCTATTTTTAAAGGGGAGTTGCAAACTTCAGTATACCTCGGCCCCAAACACCTCAACGTGTATATCATGAAATACAGTTGGATAAATACAGTTCCTTCATTTCAGGTAGAATTCATACACGATCTTAAGTGTACTGTTTACTGAATTTTGACAAATGCACACACTGTGTGACCCAACCCGTATCAAGATGGGAGATCGCTGCCATCGCCCAGAAGCTTCCCTCATACCCCTGCCCAGTCAGTTCACCCCCACCCTGCCCCTAGAGGCAGCTGCTCTTCTGATCTTTATTTTATCTTCAGTTAGTTCTGCTTTCTAGAACTTCTTATAAATGGACTCATACCACAGATGCTCTTCTGAGTCTGGTTTTTTTTTTACTTCCCATAATGGTTTTGAAATCCATCCACGCTGTTGTGCGTGTCAGAAGCACCGTGTGTGGGTACCATGGTGTGTTTGCCCCTCATATCCTTCTATGTCCCTTGATATACCCCCCCTTTTTTTTTAAAGTGGGCTCCACGCCCACCATGAAGCCCAGCGTGGGACTTGAACTCACAATCCTGAGGTCGAGACCTGAGCTGAGATCAAGGGTCAGACCCTTAACTGATGGAGCCACCCAGGCACCCCAGAAACACCTTTTTTTTTTTTTTAAAGATTTTATTTATTTATTTGTCAGAGAGAGAGGGGGAGAGAGCGAGCACAGGCAGACAGAGTGGCAGGCAGAGGCAGAGGGAGAAGAAGCAGGCTCCCTGCTGAGCAAGGAGCCCGATGTGGGACTCGATCCCAGGACACTGGGATCATGACCTGAGCCGAAGGCAGCTGCTTAACCAACTGAGCCACTCAGGCATCCCCAGAAACACCTTTTAAAAGGGCCTTGTTTATAGTTTCCACTGGATTTGTCTGGGATCCCACCGCCAGCTGGAGGGTGGTCAAGTGTCATCTCTACGGCTCCAGGCGGGGAAGTGCCCCCAAGGGTCACAGATGGAAACCCATGCAGACCCCACCCTAAGCCCTGCTACCCTGCAGGATTTCTTGATGGACATAAGCCCCTACATGCACAGCCCAAATTCTTTCTTTAGTCCACTGCACACTGGTTTCCACTCCCCTGCCTTACCAGGCCTGCCTGCAGCAGCCCCTGTGATCAACTCCTGCTTTCTAGAAACTCCCTCTGTTGCCCTCTTGCCCACCTCCTGCCTCCCTGGGTGCTCTGACTCAGTTTCTGTGGCTGTCCTCCTCCACAGGTGAGGGTCTTCAAGGCCTTTTTCTGGGCATGTCTCTGATATCTCAGTTCTCACTCCCCAGGCTGTCACATCCAGAACCCTGGCTTTGAATGCCATCTGCGGGCCAGTGTCTCCCTGGCCAGGCCTTTCTTTAAGCCCTGCAGCCTCCACCCAGGGCTCAGGTAGACACCCTACATTCAATATCAACAGAAACAGAGGCTGCACCCTCGTTTGTCTGACCCTGCTCTGTCCCCCTTTCTCACTGAGTGGCCAGCCTCGCAGGTGCTCCGGCCTAGAGCCCAGGGCTCATCCTTGAATTCCTCACATCCTCATCGTCCACATCCATTCAACACCAGTCTCCCCAGAGCCTACCTCCAAATCAGTTCTTAATATTTGCCCCTTCTCTTCTTCATCCCTATTGCCATGGCCCTATGCTACACATTTTTTCCAGTTAATGTGAAATTCTAAGGTAACTGGGTATCCTCTACCTTTATTTGCTCAGTCTGCCTGCCCCACAGCTGGTCAGTGCCTCCTGCTCCTTCTGACCTCATCCCTACAAAGCTCGTGCTCTCCTACCTGCCTCCCTGGCCTGTCCTTCCCACACTGCCCTCCTGCAGTATTTAGCAGGGGGACAGGGTAAGATTCTCCACAGAATGTTTCCATTCTGCCTGGTGTCAGTGATCCTTTCTCCGAGGTCTTAAAAGGTGGAGGGAAAAATCGTTGTGAAAGTCCTAGCAGAGGGCGAGGCTCTCTCCCTGTCCCATAGATGACAGTGTCCCTTCGGTCCTCCTGGCGCTAGCTTCCTCCGCTGGCACAGCAAGGGGCCACGCCGGTGAATGCTCCCTCTTTCCCTGAGCAGGCTCCTTTTAAAATGACAGGGTTTTAAACTACGTGTAGTGGTGAGGAGCCTTGCTTCAGGGCAGTCATGGGATTTACACGGACAAAATCTGGCCTTGCGACTGTGGGAGCAATGCAGGCGTGCAGGCATTTCCAAGTGGGCTCCTTGAGCCCACATGGGACGGAGTTCAGAACATGTGCCAGCACTGTGGCCAGCTGGCTCTGGCTTCTCTTTTGAGCCTTGCTCTTCCCATCACCTTCCTGGCAAACTTCTGTCTGGTTTGGAAGCAGAAAGAGCTGGTGACTGGGGATTGGAGAGAAGATCCCTTTCCTAAGTCTGCTGTTGGGGAGGATGTCACTTACTTTTAGTGGCTCTACTTTTCCATCAGCCAAATGGGGCAAAGGGGTTCTGCCTGCTTCCTTTGCAGAGCAAATGAGACCTATCATTCATCCCAGAGTTCAGGAAGAGGGGTGCCTTTGGTCCATGTGGGGTTCCTCCTGTAAGACCCCAACTCCGTGTCACCCCAGGAAGGGTGTCCCCCCAACCCCACCGCCCTCCCCGTGTCAGTTTGGAGCTGTGTCCTCTCCCCTTGCTGTAGTGCTTTCTGTACTCTTCTGTATTGCTTCCAGAAATCTGTTGCTTGGTGACTATTTTTACATTTCTTTTTGCCTCTGGAGTCTGAGAGCTCCTAGATCTGCAGGAGGTTGCGGGTCCCCCAAACAGCTCCTGACACAGGGACAGAGCTCAATAAATGCTCAATGAATACGTGGGGACTGTGGAATCTGACAGCCTTTCAAGTATCCAGAATATAGAGGCCCCTCCAGCCTCTGCCTCCCTTGTGCTATTCTAAAACGAAACCATTAATTCCTGTCCCTGAAAAAAAGGGCCCTCCTTGGGAAGATTAATGCTCTAAATTCTAGTTAGTCCTTTTCCCACCTGTGAGTGAGAGGAGCCCCGAAGTGGTCAGCTGTGCTGCTGGACAGGGCTGGGTGCAGAGAACCCAGCCCAGGGAGGCCCGGGGGGGTCTGTTGGTCATGGTGAACTGCCAAGCCAAGCCCTCCCTCCCAGCCCTGAAGGGAGCTGGGCGTCGCTCTGGAAGCTAATGAGAAACAGATTGAGGAGTGGGACGGGCCAGAGCCCGGGAGGCTGGCTGTGCTACGTGGCGTTCTCAGCAAGTCCTGTTGCTGGCGCTGAGCTTTTCCTACCAACCAGCAGGGAGCCAGGCACGGCCATGCAGCTGGACTGCAGGGTCCCCTCCAGTGTGACTCAGGGAGGACCGTATTTTACTAAAAGATCTAAACATCGCCATCTTCAGTGGTGAGGCAACAGGCTCACGGAGACATGGGCCACCCACAGAGTGTGTCCCCCCGGCCATGGGTTTCCCCTTCCTTCCCTGACATGGCAACAGTCCAGCCCATAGGCCTGAGTCCTCAGAGGGGGCTGGGTTGGGTGCATACCGAGGGAGCCAGGGTGCCCAGAGCTCCAGCAAAGCCTGCTCTCAGGGCCAGCGGCTTCCAATTCCAGCAAGAGTTTTGGGGGCTGGGGTGGCAGGCTCCATGAGGGCTGGGACCGGATGTGTCTGGATGACATCTCTCCGCTGTATCTTGTGTTGTGAACCTCACAGACACACCAGAAACACTGAAGCTGCATCACATCATTGCTCAGCAAATAGGTTTTGGGATTGGCCAAGGCTTGAAGCTCAGCTCCACGACTGGTCAGCACTCAGGAGAAGAGTTTACTTCTCCAAACTTCATTTTTCTTTCAAGGAAGTGGGGATCATAAGAGTATTTACCTGAGTGGTGTGTTTTGAAGATTGCATCTTAATATCTACTTTGTATCAGGTGTCCTTGTAGGTGCTATGTCTGTTTTCACTCACTGAATCCCCACAACACACCGAGGCAGATAAGTTATTGTTCCCATTCTGTGAGCAAGGAAGCCGGCACCCAGAGAGGTTAAGTAACTGTCTCAAGGTCACACAGCTGGTAAGAAGCAGAACCAGGCTTTATACTTAGAGCACTTGGCTCAGAGCCCAGCTCTGAACCTGTCGGAAATGCGCAGAGCTGAGCATGGTGCCCGTCCATAGTGAGTGTCTGGTGCAAGGGAGCCATTGATGTTTCATTAACAAACAAGAGGAAGGTAAAGCGGAATGGCCCGTGTCTTCCTGAAAGAATGGACATGATGGAATTTTGTACCATTCATGACCCATTCATTCATTCAGTCTTCATTCAACAATGCTCCTACCTGCTTTGCCCAACATGTGTGAATATTGGGGAAGCAATGGCTCCGGGTTTGGGATACTCTTGGAAGGTGGCTTGAGGGCAAAGAGCAGAGAGCCATTCAGGTGACCCACAGGGAGAATGGGTCTCCTGTCGGCACCTGGTTTGCAGGAGGACCCTTGAAGTCTCGGGACCAGGGGCTGCCAGGCCGCTTGGGGCTGTGGTCGATTCTCTGCCCACTTGCTCCCATTTCCCTGCGAAGCGACTATATCCTCGAGGTTCTGTGCTTCTGTTCCCCCCAACTCAGTGTGTGACAGACTCTGGGTTGCCATGGTAACAACTGGAACCCCAGTTTTATATGTTCTTACTATTCCGGGGTCAGTATAAATGCTGCACCCTTTTGGAGAAGAATGGGAGGGTCGTCTGTTTCAAACCAGTTGTCTGCTTCTTCCTCCTCTGCAAGGAAGGGGAGACAGCCCCCCAAAAGACAGTCACTAGGAAAGTGCCCCAAAATTGTGTACTATGAGCAGACTAAGGGAGAGGGTACCTCCAAGCATCCCTTTCCGATGACTATTTCTACACTATTTTAATTCTATCATCTTATTTCTTTTACCCTAAGACTTAATAAGCAATGAGAGCCACAGTAATAAGCCTCAAGGATGTCCCAATTTATATTTCCAAATCTGTCACCTGTCAGTTTCTTCACAAAGCAGCTTTTCAGGGTAGGGGGGATGGGTGCACTCTGCCAACGGAACATGCCAGTCTCCTTATTGTCTCCAAACTTCTGTACACACTGTCCCGTCTACCCAGAATGCCCTTCTGCTTCACTCTTGGTCAGCTTTGAAGACCCAGTTCAGTTTCCATCTCCTCCAAGAATTTTCCACATGATTCCAGTCTGAAGTGGCTGGGACCCTCTGAGTGTAACTTTCATTGTCTCTTCTATTCATGTGGTCATCTCCTGTTCTATCATCAATGAAAACTAGTGAAAGGCTTTAAATGGACAAGAGAAATACAAAGATCACTGTGTGTCCTGTCTAGGGGAACTCCCAGGTTACCGCTGTCTTTCAATGTCTTTTAAAAGCTATTTTTACAACTCTGTTAGTCATAGAAAACGGATAATGATGCCAACTACTTGCGCTCATAGAAATACACAGGAATTGCGTCCAGTGGAACTCGATTGATTATTGCCCTGTGCATAGACGTCTGCATCCAGTTATAAAGTCATGTCAGCATTCTGATTACCTGTATGTGGTTCTTAGAAATCTCCTTTGAGGTTCCTCAAAAAGTTGAAAATAGAGCTACTCTACAGCCCAGAAATCGCACAACTGGGAATTTACCCTAAAGATACAAATGTAGTGATCTGAAGGGACATGTGCACCTGAGTGCTTATAGCAGCAATGTCCACAATAGCCAAACTATGGAAGGAACCTCGATGTCCATCAACAGATGAATGGATAAAGAAGTGGTACACACACACACACACACACACACACACACACACACACACATATATATACAGTGGAATACTATGCAGCCATCAAAAGAAATGAAATCTTGCCATTTGCAATGATGTGGATGGAACTATAGGGTATTATGCTGAGAGAAATAAGTCAATCAGAGAAAGACAAGTATCATATGATCTGTCTGATATGAGGAATTTGAGAGGCAGGATGAGGGATTGTGGAGGGTAGGGAGGGAAAAAAATGAATCAAGATGGGACCAGGGAGAGAGACAAACCACAAGATACTCTTAATCTCAGGAAACAAACTGAGGATCGCTGGGGTGTGTGGGGGGGTAGAGATAGGGTGGCTGGGTGATGGACATTGGCGAGGGTATGTGCTATGGTGAGTGCTGTGAATATGTAAGACTGATGATTCACAGACCTGTATCCCTGGGGCAAATAATACATTATACGTTAATAAAAATAATTGAAGAAAAAAAGAAATCTCTTTTGAATCTGTTAGAACACCTCAACTCAATCCTTCATTAATGAACTAAATAAAATCCTTATATTTTTATGAGAATCATAATTTTATCCTTCCCCCCAAATTATTCTTTTTTTAAAAAAAGATTTACTTATTGAGAGAGAGAGAGAGAGAGCACAAGCAGGGGGGAGGGGCAGAGGGAGAGAGAGAATCTTTGGGCAGAGTCCCCCCCAAGCAGGGCTGGATCCCAGGACCCTGAGATCATGACCTGAGCCAAATCAAGAGTCAGACTCTTAACCGACTGAGCCGCCCAGGCATCTCCCTCCCCCATCCCCCAAAAGAGTATTCCTTGACATTACTTAATTCAAACTAAAAAAGGGTGGTTTGGCATACTGTATCAGTCAACCTTTGGAAGGCAACAAACAACAGAAATCAAAAGTAGGTAACTTTAAGCACAAAGGAAAAAAGAGCATACTGGAGGTTACTGGGTGGCTGATAACATTTACAGGGAGCCCAAAGTTGTGGGCTTGGAAGATGGACTGGAGAGGAAGGAGGTTTGGTGGTGGGACCACAGGCAAAGGCATGGGATGAGCTGGCTTGGAGATCATCTCTGGAGACTACCACTGCTGGACGTCACTGCTGGTAGCCACTGGCCATGACCTCAACCGCACGCTGCTGACGCCACGCAATGAACCCTGAATGGCTCCTGAGTGTTTTTATCACTCACTTGACATTTGAAGGCCTGGCCAGGGCTACCTAAGCCTCTGGGCAAAAACCTGTGCCTTTGCCCTGGCCTGCTGGGATTGGAGGCAGGGACCTCCACCCCCCCCCCCCCAGATCCATACGATGGAAGTGTCCCTTTCCCCCAAATAGGAAAATGGCTGCCCCCAGATGACAGGTGTCGACTTGAAAGCAAATCGTGAGTTCCATAAGCTCTGTTTACCACAGAGGACACATATCCCTTTATGTCCAGAGTGAGGGCATCTCACAGTGGCCCAGCCTAGCAGAACCCTGAGGAGACCCTACAAAGAAGGTCGGGAGAAACGCTGGAATTAGAGAATGTCAGAACTGGGCAGGGTCCCAGAAGCCACCTCGAATGATCTTATTTTCCTCTTGAGGACACAGAACTACCAGAGCTGGAGGTTCTGGGTGGCCTGTAAGGTGGTCCTTGTCTCACGACAGGCTTCAGGTGTTCATAACACGGGGGACTCTAGTGTCCCCTCCTAGTCTGGTTATTGTCACCAGTGGGAGGGCATGCCATCGTCTACTTTAAAACAGAGCCCCTCCTGAGTCGCCTTTGGCCTCTGGGCTGCCGCCCAGCTTTGCCAACAGCTCTTTGGGGCTGTGTTTTGCTGACATGGCTGGTGGTGGGGAGCTGGGAGACGCAGTTTTCTGAGGATCCATTTGCAAAATTGAAACCCTGCCCTTGAGAACCCTCTGCACATCATAGCTGTGAAAAGATATGAGAGCAAGGCCAAGGGCAACTTCCAGTGAGATCTCAGCGTCCCCTGTGACGCCCATAGCTTTGTGTGGGAACTCAGCAGCCTGAGGCTCCAAGGTGCCCCCTCTCAAGGGCCCTTTGTGGCTCTGTTCTCCCTCTCTCATTTCTTCCTCTTACCTCATTGTATACCTTGGTTTCCAGAAAGCGGGAGACTCTACCTGAGACCCAGTGGTGCAATTGAATCCACTGGGCATCCTCGACCCCCCAGGGCATTCCCCCACACTACTTGGCTGTTGGTGCCCAGCCTGGACTGGACTATTTTCCACTGGGGTGAGAGGGCGGAGTTCTAGCAGACAGGTTCATCCTCTGCCACCCAAGAGAGGGTCTTGGGGTTTGGAAGAGATGCCCCTGCCCGGGAGAGGACAAAAAGCTAGGTGTCTGGGTCCCCACTACTGCCATTCTTCTCTCCATTCAGGTACCTTCCCTACCCCCCAGCTTGGGGACCCAGTCTGTGCCATGAAGCCCGTGGGCAGCCCTCACCATCCCTGAGCTTGGACCAGTGTCTGCTGCTGCCTTCTACTTAATCTTCATCACCTTCTTTGAGGTAGGGATCAGTACCCATTTTACAGATGGTGAAAACCGAGGCTTAGAGTGCCACAAGGTGGTGAGCTCAGCCCTGTGGGGTTCCAAAGTTCCCAGTCTTCCTAGGACACCATGCTGAATTCCACCTCCCCCTTACATTCCTTCCTGGTTCTGCTCTGTCAGTCAGCAAACATACCAAGTGTGACTGACTGACCAGCAAGAGAGAAAGGAAAGGGGGTGTCAAGGTTTTTTTGTTTTGTCTGTTTTTTTTTTTTTTTTTTAAGATTTCATTTATTTGTTTGAGAGAGAGAGTGTACAAGTGGGAGTAGGGAGGGAGAAGCAGGCTCCCCCCCTGAGCAGGGAGTCTGACACAGGGCTCGATCCTGTGTCATGATCTGAGCTGAAGGCAGATTTCAACCTACTTACTGAACCACCCAGATGCCCTATATTTTGTTTTGTTTTGAAAACCCTTGCAGACGTTTTCCTGCCCATCTGAAATGGTCTTGGGCTTCCTTTTTGGAAGGATACCCAGATCCCTGTGGCTAGAAAACTATCCTTGAATCATGGAAGTTTTCAGATGGAGTGGTGGAGGTTGCCTCTTGCTTCCCTATCTCAGGAAGACCAGGGGGGATAGAGAGAGGACCCTGCCACTCTGCGGGGTCAGCTGGGGCTCCTCTGCCCTCACCCTAGGCTTTCTTGATGGGGGAGGAAGACTACCAGTTATGCGCATGGGTATAGCTATGCCCTACCCTCCTCAGCAGGGCTGGTAGCACAGGGACAGGGAGGACGATCGCATGCTAGAGTTACTCCACAGCTGTCTTAGCCTCTCAGAGCCTCAGTTTCTCCATCCGTGACATGAGGATGGTACGGGAACCCACCTTGTGGGGTGGTTGTAAAGATGATATGAGTTCATGCATACAACCACCAAGACCACTATGGGGTACACCACGAAGTTCCCCACTCCCTACATGATCCCTGGGATAAGGAGCTCTTTATTTTCAATAATCTTTCATGTCACGGGGATGCCCTCAGTTAGTTTATGCTGAACGGCTCTAGCCAGGTTGGGTGAGACAGGTTGAGGGTTGCTCTGGCCGCTTCTTAAGGTCGTCTGAAGAAATCGATAGAAGGAGGCTAAGAAGTTTAACCCAGACTTGGAAACAGCTCTTAAGGGTGTGGCATCATGGCTTTGCAATAGGAGTGTAAACAGTCTTTCAAGGACACTTAAGAAAGCCATCCCGTGGTGATTCCATTATGAAGATGGTGCCCCATCATGGTTCCATTATGAAGATGGCGCATCAACACGCCTGGAATGAACAGAAAAGCCAGCTTCCCTGATGGTGTGCAAAGAGGTGCTCCAGGCTTGGGATAAAAATTCCATTGAAAGTGTCCTCCAGATCCCCAAGACGCTGTATCACCAAGAACCAAGACGGGGAGGGAAGACGATGTATTCAGAAACTCAGATGACTCAGGAGGTGGCTTCGATGACGATGAAGACCCTGAGCACGAAGGTCTAGTTGGAGGAGCAGCAAGAGATGGAGTCCGAGTAGGAGGGTGAAGAGTACAAATCTTGTCAATGAATAGATGATCACATATGTGATTGTAGGCATGTATGGTAAATAATAAATAAATTATTAGGAATACATATTTAATTATTTCATCTTCTTTGAAAAAGATTATATATTCAGTTATGTCATATATCCTTCAGATGTTTTGAGTGGGAAGATGGGGGAATCATTATATTTGGGGATTGTCTTATTTTGGGGGCACTGTTGGTGCTCTTCCCCACAACATGCCCTTTCCAGAAGACCCTGATATTCCTCATGACTCTTTGCCCCAGGGCTTCTTCTGGCTGCCTGCCCTAGAGATGGCTGGAATAAGTACCTTCCAGGAGCAGCACTTGTCCAACGACCGATGCGGCTTGGGTTATAAATTCTGCAGCTCCCTTATCCCTCTGAGGAGATGACACTGAAGTGTGTGTTCCTCACTGGCCCCCACAGTTCTCAGGGGGATTAAGCTCTAGGTGCCTGGGTGATAACCTGCTTCATAAAACATCCTTTACTGGCTGACTTGCATTCTCTGTGCCATTTTCCCATTCCCTTCCTGGTGCTTCTGAGATTCCCTCCAGATAAACCAGATTGGCTGGAACGCTTGTCCCAGGGTCTGCTCCTGGGGAGATGCGACCTACTGTAAGCACAAATGACAAAGGGTAGCGATGGTTACTATCACACGTTGTTATTTTGATAAAGACAAGGAAAATTCCTGCTTTGTGCTCTTGTTCCCCAGAGACTGTGGAAGCCGGGCCAGTGGTATCTTTTAGGTCTTGTCAGAAAGGGGGAGATCTGACTACATATTTATCTCAAAGCAATCTCGAAGTGATTCCTTCTCTCTCTCCCTCCCTCTCTCTCTCTCTCACTCAATTATACGCTTGAGCAGCTATGCCAAAAATCAGACTATCCAGAGCAATTAAAAGCTTCCTTTGCCAGACCTTGGGGATTTCTCTCTGATCAATGAGAAAAACACCGCAGCTGGAAAAGAGCCAGGGCCATCATGTCTTAGCTGTTCAGATGAGCTGTAACACCATTCAAATGTGTTTTTATTTTATTTTACTTATTTATTTTTTTGATGATTTTATTTGTTTATTTGACAGAGAGAGACACAGCGAGAGAGGGAACACAGCAGGGGGAGTGGGAGAGGGAGAAGCAGGCTTCCTGCTGAGCAGAGAGCCCAATGTGGGGCTTGATCCCAGGACCCCGGGATCATGACCTGAGCCCAAGACAGACGCTTAACAACTGAGCCATCCAGGCATCCTTCAAATGTGTTTTTAAAAGATCCTTTTATTTTTTAATATGGAAAGTCGGTGTGTGTGGGGGATGTTATACAAATGACCAGCAATTTCTCATTAGTTTTCAACCGTTTAACTCCAAAATGGAATTCATTTGTGAAAATTAGTATCGGGCTCCACTTACCAGCTCACGAGCCATGGTGAAGTATTTATTATTCTATTTATCATTAATAATACAATAATAGCAGATACCATGTAATTTCAAGTTACCTCCTGATGGTCACTGTACTAAGAATGTCACATATTTTGTCTCAGCTGACTTTAACGATACTATGAAGAGGTGACTGTTATCATGTCTATTTTATTGATGCCATTTCTCAGGCTCAGAGAGGTTAAGTAATTTGTCTGAGATCACACAGCCAGGAAGTAGGAGGATGGGGCTATAAGCCCAGGGGGTCTGGCTTCAAGCCAGCATTTTTAACTATGGGAAGGGCAACCCAGGTTTTCACACCAGAAGGGAAGAAGGGACTAACTTGACTTCATTGCCCAAGGCCAGGGTCCCCCTGCTCTGCCTTTCCCAAGGAGTTGAAACAAGGTGGATTTTGATTTTCCTGCTACTCTTCCCTGCTGCTTTCTTCTTTGGAGAAGTCAGAGAATTTCATCAACTGGGTTTCCCCAGGTCTCAGCCGCCTGTGGCTGCAGAAGGGGCCATAGGCACAGGGATGGAGGACATTTCTGTGTCTGGGTCTGCGGCAGCCAGCCGCTGGTGTGACCCTCCAGCCTCTAGGCGACACCCCTGTGTCCACAAACAAGCTGGTTCCTGCAGGGGCCTGCTGCCATGCTAGGGAACAGCTGAGAGAACGCTTCTCTAGAAAGACAGGGTCAATGTCGAAACATATGAGGCTAGTTATGCGCTATTGGAGGTGATCAGTTTCAAGAGAGGCACACTAGGGTACACTTGGAACAGAACAAGGAAAATCTCAAGGGACATCTTGGGATGCTACAGGGAATAGCGTCATCCCAGCTTCACCTGGTCATCATTCACAGTGTGACTCTGGCCACATCACCCCGGGCCCTCTTCCTCTGTCTGTGAAATGGGCGGATGGTTCAGAGGAGCCTAGAGGCCCCTTTCTACACACACAGATCTGTGAGTAACACTTCCCACAGGCAGCTCCCGCGCCCCCTCAGCCCTTTGTTCTGCATACTGTCTGCTCTGTCCACATCCTGGGGCCCGTTTGCATGTTATGTGTCCAGTGGAGGACCAGCTGCACTGTGAGGTCGAGAGGTCAGTGAATGGAAACTTCCTTGTGTTTGGATTTGCACAGAGTGGACCCAGTACAGTTCCCAACCGGGGGTGATTCTGCACCCCTTCCCCATGGAGCATTTGGAAATATCTGGAAATATCTTTATTTGTCACGACTGGGAGACAGCTGCCACCTAGCAGGGAGAAGGCAGACTCCAAGCTGCTGGATGTCCTACGGCGTGCAGGACAGCTCCCACAAGAAAAAATGATTTGGTCTCTAGCATCAGGGGCGCTGACGTTGAGAAACCCCAGTTTTGAGGAGAATGGATGGGGTCACAGGCTACAGGGAGCAGGCGTTGTCCCCGCCTCGGTTTTTCCTCCTCTTCAGAGTTCTTTCTCTCCACTGTCAGGTGAAGACCAGCAAATAATTATGGCGAACTCGAGTCCCCTTTATTCTCTTTTTGGTTATTTAATTTTTTATTTATGTTTATTTATTAAAAATATTTAATTTATTTGTTTGACCAAGCATAAGCAGGGGGAGTGGCAGGCAGAGGGAGAGGCAGGCTTCCTTGCTGAGCAGAGAGCCCAAGGTAAGGCTCGATCCCAGGACTCTAAGACCACGACCTGAGCTGAGGGCAGGTGCTTAACCGACTAAGCCCCTCAGGTACCCCATTTTTTTAAGAAGATTTTATTTATTTATTTATTTGTCAGAGAGAAAGAGAGAGAGAGAGCACACAAGCAGGCAGAGGGAGAAGCAGGCTCCCCGCTGATCAGGGAGCCTGATGGGGGACTCAGTCCTAGGACCCTGAGACCATGACCTGAGCCGCAAGCAAGCCACTTAACCGCCTGAGCCCCGCAGGCCTCCCACGGTTATTCTTAAAATAACAACAACAACAACAACAACAATAATAATAAGTAATACCTGCATTCGGTAAGAATCTTTTCAACAAAACTGTTGAAAAGAGCACAGGGTGCAAAGCGATGATCCATGCGTCCTGGTCTCCCCGTTCTCCTCCCCCACCAGGTAAACACTGGTCACCTGTTTTTTGTGTCTCCTTCTAGATCAGGTTTCTCCATCTCAGCACTAAAGAGATTTGAGGCCACACGATTCTCTGTGGTGTGGGGCTGTCCCGTGCACCATAGGGATACTCAGCAGCATCCCTGGCCTCTGCCCACTAGAAGTCAAAAATGTCCGCAGATGCTGACAAATGTCCCCAGGGACCCGGGTTGGGAACCTTTGTTCTAGGGGTGTTCTTTCCATAGTCACACACCTATTTATTTATGAATCTGTGTCTTTTTCTTATCGTTCTTGGCACATAGTAGATGCTCACTGAATATTTGTTGAAGGAATGGATAACAGAATTAAAGCAATTTAAGTGAGCGGTCAAATCCTAGCTGAGATGCCTCAGGTACCGGTGTCAGTTACTTCCTAACACAAATCAAGGACATGAAATAATTTTTTCCTGGTTCTTATGGGTTTTGCTGTAAGGAGCACCATTTCATTATGCTTCCAAGCTATCTCACTGCTAACTGCTGGGATGAGGGGGATGAGTCCCAACACCTTCGAGTCCATTTTTGGGAGCAACTGGGCCACCTGTAGCAATCTGGATTATCTGTGTTCTGTGCATGTGAGGGTCTCCTTTCCCTTCCCTGACTGGCAGGCTGGGGGAGGCATCAGGGATGGGCTTCCTCTACTCCAAGGGGCCCCTCCTGCCCCATCAGATCTGCTCTGCCAACATCTGGCTTTCGTGACAAGCTGTGGCCTTGGTTCCAGAAAGAGTGCCCTTCCTAAGAAGGTGGGGGTGTTAGTCCAACTTGGGCAATCAGCCCAAAGTCCATTTTGTGTAATTCTGGGCCGCCTGCCCAGGTTCTTCCTGGAGTGCAGCTGGGCCTGGGATGGTCTCTGGATTTTTCCATGTTTCCTGGAGTGGAGTGAGTGGGGATCTGGGAGCTGGGCAAGTGACCTGTGCCTATCAGCAGCAGGACACTCATCCTGGGGCCTACTTGCTTCTCACTTACTCCAGGGCTGGGGGAATAAAGCTGGCCTTCCCAGGGAATGCACAGCTGGGGCGATGGGGCAGTGCCTCGTGAATCCCTCCGGGGAGAACAAGGCAGACTACGATCAAGAGTCATTGCGGGAGGTGCGGCCTGAGGGCTCAGGTGTTGGCTGGGAGCTCAGCTGAGGCTGGGCTTGGGGGGGGGGGGTTGTCTCTTTTTATGGCGACTTGAGGATAACTGGATGTATTACACCATGGTTTGGGACTTCAAAGACACAAGTCCCAAGAAAGAGACACCTGTGGAAGCTGCATGGCCTGTCCAGCTGTGAGGTCCCACCATGAGGATGAGGTTACCCAACCTCGTTTCTGCGGACTCTACTAGTGGAGGTGGTCACAAAGGCCACCAGGTTCAAGGTGAAGGGACACAGGCCCCACCTCTTGATGAGAGAGCGTCAAAGCCATGTTGTAAATGAGCATGTGCAGTGGGAAATACTGCTGTGGCTATTTTGGGGATATGCCATCTGCCCCAGGGCTGCACTGGGTTCCATTCATTCCCCAAGAAAATGTAAGGGCAAGATGCTATCCAGAAGCCCTCACAGCTGCCTGGGTCCCACTGAGTCTTCCCTTTTAAGCTTCTTGCAACAGCTAGGACAAGCCCAAGGTTGGGGGCAAGGTTCAAGGGTCCCAGATGTGTTCTATGGCCAAGTCGCTTCCTTCTTCGGCTTGTCTTGGGCCTACCCACTGTTCCACTGGTGGGAGCATTGGGGCAAAGCAGGAAAGGGAACATTCAGGGTGAGTTTGCTGGGTCTCAGCTTCTAGGCCAGCAAGATTTGTCGCTCTCAGAGTCTCCCCCGTCCACTCTGTATCCATCCCTTTCTTCTTCTCCTCCTCCTCCCTTCCTTACCTTCAAATGTGCTCTCAGAATTACTGCCATGTTCCTTCTTGAAGGCGTGATTGACCCTTTTCAGCCTCTCACTGACCTGGAAACCCTGCCCCTCTGAGACTGCTCTCGGGCGGTGGTCAGCAAAGCCTGTCGGTTGTTGTCTTGTTTGCTGAGCCTCCCTGTAGCTTTGAACAAGAGTTCCAAGAACTCTTCCCGTAGCACCCCCACATTTCTCCTACCTCTCAGCCTGGCTCTTTCTTCCTTTGAGGGTGCCTCCTTGGTGCTCTCTCATTTTGTCCCATTACTTCATCTACCCGCTGTTAGCACTGACTACGGGATCTAGTTTCTTGTTTCCTCCTTACCTTACGAGCTCTAAATCTCACATTTCCAACTTCCTACCAGATATCCCTACGTGGCTGATCCACAACCAGCTGAGAACCACTAGACCAAAGTTAAATTCGGTGTCTCCTTCCCATGTGGAGCTATCCATTCCCCTGTCATTGAGTGCCATCCCCATGGCCACAGCTCCTCCTTCTCTGCCTCTGAATCAGGGCAATCACCTTCCGAAAGGGCAATGGCTTCTTCACCTCTGCTCTCTCTCTCTCTTTTTTGAAAAAGATTTTATTTATTTATTTCGCCTCTGCTCTTATCCTTCCTTCTCCACCCCTTCCAGTGGCTTCTTAGGTCTCATGGAATCAAGTTCTTAACTCCTAACTCTGGTCTTCAAGATCTTCACCATTGGTCTCTAACCCTCTTTCCAGCTAAGTCTTCCTGTGGGAGTCTGAATTCTAAGAAGGCCCCATGATCTCCACTCTTTTTGTTACTGCCTGTATAATCTTCTCCCCTTAAATGCCTTTGAGCCCATGACTTGCTGCTAGCCAATAGGATACAGCAAAGGCGAGGGGACGTCACTCTTTCACTAGGTTATGTCATAGAAGAGACTGCCTTAGCTGACTTCATCGAGAGAACTTCTGCTGGCTTGGAAAAAAGCCCATAGCTGTCCTGTAAGCTGCTTATGGAGAGGACCATGAGGTGAGCAGCTGGCGGCGGCCTCCGGAAACCGTAGGTGGTCTCAAGGAGCTGAGGCCAGCCTCCAGCCTCTGGCCAGGAGGAAGCTGGGGCTCTCCGACCCGGACTTGCCAGGAAATGAATTCTGCCCACCACTTGCATGAACTGGGAAGCACATTTTTCCCCTCATTAAGCTTCAGATGAAATCACAGCCCCAGTTGAAAACCTTTTGCAAGGAGCGAGCAAAGACCCCAGCAGAGCTGTGCCCACTCCTGACCCATGGACACTGTAAGATCATTAGCGTGTGCTATTTGAAGCCTCTGAGGATGTGGTGTTTTTTTTTTTTTTTAAAGATTTTATTTATTTATTTGACAGAGATCACAAGTAGGCAGAGAGGCAGGCAGAGAGAGAGAGAGAGGAGGAAGCAGGCTCCCTGCTGAGCAGAGAGCCCAATGCGGGACTCGATCCCAGGACCCTGAGACCATGACCCGAGCCGAAGGCAGCGGCTTAACCCACTGAGCCACCCAGGCGCCCGATGTGGTGGTTTGTTACTCAGCCACACAAAACCAATACACTCACCCTGCTTAGTCTGTGCCAGTCCTCAGGCTGACCCAGCTTTCAAACACGCTTTCCTTTGTATGCCCTGCTAAGAACATGCATTCTGTACACGAACCCCTCAACCTGCATTTTCTCTCTGGTAGAATCTTGTTTGTCTTTCAAAACTTCACTCAGATGTGCCCCATTCTCACACTCTTGTTGCCCCCTCCTCCTCCTCCCCACTCCCCAAGCCCAAGGCCCCTGGCTCTTACCTCTCTCAAAATGCAACGGTGCTGGCTGTTTTGTGTCCCCAAATTAGTCTCCTCTCTTATCTTCCCAGCTCAGGGTCCAGCTCAGTGCCTGGCTTCCAATCAAACAAGGGTTCCTGGCTTGGAGATGTGTGTTGGGGTTTGGCGGGGGGGATCCTGGATAGGGCTCACACTATCCATGAATCCCTTAAAACTACTTGGAGAAGGTTGCTTCTGAGCCATTCTTCTGGGTCCATAGCTTCCACCAGATTCTCCAAGAGGCTTGAGGTCCTGGAAAGATGAAGACCGATTGAAGCCGAGTGTCAATACATAGTTCTTGAATTTAAGCCCCTGGGTTGTTGCCTGCTAAGGAGATTTTCATTTTAAGCCTTGCCACTAATTGTGGCTTTGCTGGAGGAATTCGAAGCTTCCTGGGCATTTTACAGGAGAGCTGCTGTTTCGACATGTATAAAAGCACAGTCAAGTAGGAAGCCCCAGGCTTCCACCAGGTATGAAGGTGGCCCAGGCCAGGGAAAGAAGAAGAAAACAGGGGCGGGGGCGGGGGTGGGGTGGAGCAGGGATGCAGGGAACCCCACATGTTCAAGAAGAAGAAACAACAGGGGGAGTCTGGGAGACAAAGTGGGCACGGGGACCCAGGGGCCGGCGAATTCTGTGTTGAGGGAGGGACTGCGTTTCTCCTTCTAATTGTGTCAGGTGCCAGGATACCGAGTCCCCACTGCTAGCTCCCCTGGGCTCTCGAGGGCTGCCTTGGGCAGTGCCAGTGTATTTTTAGCCCTCCAGTAAGTGGAACAAAGCGCCCTGAGAGGCAGTGCTGCGCTCTTGGCTCTTGGCTCTGGGCAACACTCAGCAGCTTTCTGAGAAAGCACAGGACTCCCTCTCCAGCTGCAGTGGGATGTGGGTCCAGCTCCCTCCAAGTCTCTTTCCCTCTGGGGCCTGGGAGAGGGACGTCCTCGCCAGATGGAGGGGGGCCAGGGATGTGTGGCGGGTGGTTTAGGGGAGAGCTAGCAAGCTGGACAGAGCGCAGGGCTGGATGCTTGCCTTCCCTGGCCCTTTGCTCTGGGGGAGATAATTTGTCCTGGGACCAGTTAAGTGGGCAAAGCAAGGAGCTCTAGCCTAGGGACTGGGAAGTTGGGTGAACTGCTAACCCCAGCCAGAAATGCCTTTCCCGGAAGGCGAAGGCCTCAGTGAAGGAAAGTGCGGGGGAGAGTATCAGGAAGCCACTTCCCGATGACCCAGGTGATGAACTATCAAGGTCAACCTTAAGCATTGATCTGCTAAATATTTGCTTGGATCACTGACCCAGCAGACCTCCCGCCCTCGCCTATCCCCTGGTTGTACCGGGGCCTTGCCACAACCAGACTGTCTTACCCCTTGACCTTGGAGGAGGTGGCACTGTTTCCCAAAGAGGCCTTTGCAGACAGGGTGACTGGCCTAGTCCTCTCACGGGGGTCATAGGCTGCAGGTGAAGATGGACAGGGGGGAGGCTGGGGCCAGGCGTCCCCCATGGACCCTTTGTTTGAAATGGCTAGGTGGAAATGGTCAAGGTTCAGCAAAGCTGCCCACGTAAAACCAAATTCCATAAGGTCAGGCCCCTAGGACCTTCTCCCCACTGCAATCATCCCACCCACACACGCCCGGGAAAAAGGGCAGCCTCACTTCTCAGACAAGCAGAAGCTGAGAGAGAGGTTGGCTGACGTCTGGAAAGAAGAACCAATGTCTCTGTCCCTCTGTCTCTGTGTCACTCACACCCTCTCTCTCCCCCGAGCGCCCACCCTGAGACAGCTGCCATGCTGGGTTCTGCACGGGGCCACCCCCTGAGTCCCCATGTATCTCTTTCTCTCCATTTTCCCAAGTTGCAGTCCTGGAGTTCAGAAAGGTTAAGCAGCCCATCCGAGGTCACCCAGCAAGGAGGGAAGCTGGATGTCAAATTCAGACCATTAAGTGACCCCCTACTCCCAAGAAAGGAAGAGATGGGGGAAGGCCCTTCACCTGCTCTCTGAGATTCTAGAACATGGGGTGGGCTAAAGGGCAGGGCAGGAGGCACAGCCTGTCCCTGGGCCATTTCCTTCCCAAGATTGCTGTGGGGAGAAAAATCAGGCTTCTGACTCGCTTGAGTCACTGCCACTTGGGTTTTTCTGTCACTGGGAGCCAAATGGATTCTAAACGGTACACTTGCGGCCTGAGCCCCATTCTCTGGCCACGGCAACTTTTATTTATGCTTTGGAACCCAGCTGAAAGGCCACCTCCTCCAGGATGCCTGACCTAATCTCTATCTCCCTAGGGGACTCTGAGACCCTTCCCCTGCGAGTCCCCAGCCTCTGAGTTGACCTTCCTGGACTGTCCTCATGACGTGCTGACTAGCATGTTAGACTCCTTCGCTGGGCATCCGCCCACCTTACTCATGAGACTGGAAGAGAACGTGTTTGCTTTGGCTTAAGGGCAATGGTGTACTTACACACCAGCTCTCTGGGAGAAAAACACTCTGAGTTGTGGTGTTGCCTCGGTCTGTGCTGTCGAAATACTGCCACCACGGCCACTTTCGAGCTGTGATGGTTTCACAACAGGCTCACAAGAGTTCTAATGATGTAGCAGATGTAGCGTTGGCCAGCGTGTGAACCAGGATTCCCAGGCTTGAGCTCACCACGGCTGGAGGGCTCGCCCCCTGCTGAGATCTAAGGCTCGCCCATAGAAGGTGCACATCAGGCTGGGACCCCCGAATCCTTGCTTGGATGGACTGTTCTATTCAATAGATATGTATATATAATTTCTTCCTGAACATCTAGGAAGAATTTAGAAGGGACATTTGGGGAAGGTCATTTGCGAACCCAGTAGGCGTCCTTCTTTCCTCCCTATCTTCTGGCCTTTTTGCAATGTGACCTTGCAGTTCTCCCAGCAAGAGCTGGAGCCAGTTTCCTAATCCTTAAGTCAGGCCTAGCCTTGTGACTACTGACTTAGCCATTGGAATATGGTGAAATGACTGACCATTCTAAACCTGGGCCCCAAGAGGCCTTGAGTATCCCTGCTCTCGTCTTGGGATCCCGCCAGCCAGCATGTAAAAAGCCCAGGCTACAGAGACACAGCATCTCAGCCAAGCCATCCTTGACCACTGAGGCTCAGCAAACCCAGCAGCTGGCCGGAGGTGCAAGGGTGAGCCCAGCTGGGACCAAAAGAGCCACTCATGGGAGCCCAGACTAGACGGTTGACCTGCAGACTCCTGAGCTGAACACACGATGGTTCGTTTTTTGTTTTTTTTTTTTCCCCTAAAGATAGAGAGGGAGAGAGCACAAGCAGGGGGCGTGGGAGGAAACTCTGCTTCCCTGCTGAGCAAGGAGCCCAATGTGGGACTTGATCCCAGGATCCTGGGATCACGACCGGAGCCGAAGACAGACACTTAACCGACTGAGCCACCCAGGGGTCCCTCATGATTGTTGTTTTAAACCATTAAGCTTTGGGAAGGTTTGTTACCCAGCAAAAGCTAACCGATGAAACACCACGCTTGTGTTCAGAGTAGCCCAGCTCTCTGCTAGCCCGTCCATCTCTGAGTGAGGTAGAATTTGCCTTCTGTCCCCTGCAGCTCATTAGTCATAAGCCGAAACTCCGGGTGTCAACACCACTGACCCCCGTGGCTCATGAATTGTGGCAGAGCATTAATCCTCCCCCCAAACACAGCCTAGAGGAGCCCGAGGGATGGAGACCCACAGCTCCCTGATGGGAGATGGACGAGGGGCCTGGTGTCCAAGACGGCAGACCCGAGCTGAGATGACTGAGCCCGTCTTCCCCTGACCTGGTCTCACCAGGAATCTCACAAATTTCTCTCTTCTGGCCATAGAATATAAATATATGCTGACCCTAGAGATTCAATATATTTAGGGGGGGTCTGGGAAAAGAAGATTCTAACATATTTGGGGTGGGAAGGAGGGAGAGAGCTATGTCTTAAAACTTAATTTCTTCTCTAAAACTTAAAACTTTCCGTTCGAGTGTAAAATCCGGCTTAGAACCTGTGAAGGAGTGTGGGAAAAACCAGGTCTCCCCATTCTGCCCTCTAGGTTTAAACCGTCGAAACTCGGTAGTAGCACAGAGGAGAGAGGAAGCAGACCCCGAAACAGATTTGCAGGTGCCTTTGCTGGTGCTGTGTGGTTTTCCTCTCGCCAGCTGTGTGACCTTGGGCAAGTCACCCAACCCCTCTGGGCCTCTGTGTTTGACCTCTGTGTTTGAAGAGCTCCATAGTTCCCTTATGATGTGGTCTTTTTATTGGTTTCAAGGAAAAAGCCAGGGAGAGCCAGAGAAACTTCTGACAGTTGACTCTTTGCTGTCCCACTGGGGGAATATTCTGGCTTTGCCCTGTTAGCACGCAGCGTACTAACTGTGCTCACAGGGACACACTGATGACACCACACTCTCCCCCAGTCTGTACTTGGCTCAGGTTGCTGCCAGAACATGCATGTCCAATGTCACCCCCCCCTCCTTCACCCACCTCAGCTCAGGGAGCAGGAGCTTTGAACTTGACTGGACAGGTGGGGAAACATCAATAGTATGTAGAGGGTTAGTTAGCAGTTACTCCCCTGAGCAATACCAGATCTCTCACTGACAACCTGTGTGGCCCTGGGCAGGTTACTCCGCCTCTCTGATCTTCCATTTCTTCATCCATATTTTATAGCATGTCATATGAAACTTTTACAATGTTGAATCTCATTCAATATCAAATAACTACTCAATAAAAACATATGTAGTAATGATGCATCCTTTACTACATAGAACGAACATACCCAGAAGCTGATTATTTTTCTATCCATTTGATAAAAGACTATGTTGACCTGAAGGTCTCATTTGGCTTCACGTAGCCACACTGCACACTCGGACCTTCTGAGATGTTCTCATTCTTCAGTTTTAGGACTTTGACTTTGTTCGATTATTTGAAGATACCTGGGACACATCATCTATTTTTCTTTCTTTTTTTTTAAAAAGATTTTATTTATTTGATAGAGATCACAAGTAGGCAGAGAGAGGAGGGAAGCAGGTTCCCCGCTGAGCAGAGAGCCTGATGCGGGGCTCGATCCCAGGACCCCGGGATCATGACCTGAGCCAAAGGCAGAGGCCCTAACCCACTGAGCCACCCAGGTGCCTCCATCTATTTTTCTATATATTTTTTTTCTGTGTTTCATGGAGACACTCTTGGTACTTGTCTTAGAGGCTTGTTAAAGGAATTAAATGAAACAATCCAATTAAAGCATGAAGCTAGATTAGCCTAGACTAACAGATGATTCATTAGGAGTGACTGCTGCTACTGGTACTTACTTCCTGGGAATGTCGGCCAGCCACTCCTGCGAACCTCAAGTGTTGGGAGTCCAGATATCCCAGCTCTCCAGGCCACAGTCAGGTGACCTGTGATGCCCACCTGAGGTCATTCTCCCACTCTCCCTCCTGATGGGGTCCTGGGGTAGCAGAGACAGCTCCCTCCCTGCTCACCCCCTCCATTGCTGTATGATCAGAAGAGACTCCAAGATGTCAGCTGAGGCAACCTCCTGCCCTTGGGTAGGCACAAGGGACATTTTCACCCCGTCAAAAAATGAAAGCAGAGAGACCTGTTGTTTTCTTACATGCTGTCCTATCCATCCCTCATCCTTTCCTGCTCTGCTCAGTCTTGCGGACATCTGACCCTGTGGACTACATTTCCCAGGCTCCCTTCATTCAGGCTTCCTGTAGGTTCAGCCAATGGAAGGCCCTGGTGAGAGATCCGTGTGGAGGAAGGGAGTAGCTGGGGAAAGGCTCTTTTAGGTCCTCTCGGCTTCAAGTGGTGTCTCCAGTTAAGGGCTGTGTCCACCGCGTCCGCCCCCCTCCCCGCCGAGTCCTAGCTCCTGCTGGTCTCAGTTCCAGCCCCTGATACCAGCCCCAGTTCCCTCCAACGCTAGGGAAGGAGCATTTTCTTGCTGTTTCTAATCTGCATTGCCTTAACCTTCCCTGTTTAGGTTTCCAGCTCTTCCGTCACGTTTGTAACTCTTTCTTGTATTAAATCACTATTTAACTGCTTGGCCCAGCCTCTTTTCCAAATGCGATCCTGACTACAGCAGCTAGCATAGTAAACATCTTACAGACATTCCATCCCTTGGGCCTATGGCTGCTCCCTGAGGATAAGGGGGTTTGTGGGATTGTCCAGCAGGGTGTGTCTTCTTGGCCCCACCAATTCCTTACCCTGTGGGGAGGAACATGGCACCAGAGAGCCAGCCTGGCTCTCCGTAAAAACCCACTCTGTACCCCTTGGACTATACAGGGTTCATTCCCTTCTTCCAGAGGATGCTAAGTTCATTTCAAGGTCATTTCAAGAGGATTTCCTGTCCTCACTCATCCTGTGCTGGGACGGACAAGGTCTTTGTCTAAAGAACCAGAACGCCTACATTCAATCTCCGTTGCGGCATCCCTGTCTAGAAGGTTATCTTGCTCCAGAGGGGCATCTTACCCTGCCACGAACAGCTCCAGGTCCACGACTGACCCAGGTGACCCTGCCCCCACACCTGTAGGTGCAGTCCCTGCCACCCTCTTCCTGTTCTAGACCACCCCGGAGGCCTTTACCTCACAGCTGTCCCCTCCTCCCAGGCCCTTTGCTGCTCAGTATTTCATCCAGGAAACATGTGGGCAGATGTTTTTGGCAAACCACTTGGGGGTGGTTCCCCTGCGGGGCACTGGAGTAAATGCACCGCCGGGGGGATTCCCCCTCCCCTCACCGGCCTGCCCCCAGACCATCTGGGCTTGCTGGTGGAGTGAAGCCACATGCATATTTATAGTGGCAGGGACTGTGAGAGCCCGAGGAATAGATAAAGCTGAGGACTTTGGGTGTGCTTCGTCCTCTGAATCAAATCCCTCTCCCACTGCCTGTACGTCAGGAGGCTTGGACTGCAGGCTGAATGCAGCACGCAGGGAACGTGCTGTGTGAGGCCGCAGAGCTGAGAGGTCCTTCCCCCAACAGATGAGGAAACTGAGGCCCACAGAGCAGCAGAGGCTTGACTCAAGCATTCTGACTTGAAGGGCCTTTGTGAGGGCTTCGGTGGGTCAGGCTGCATCTGCTTCTCCCCACACTTGCCCTGCCCCCCTGGGGGGCAAGTGTGAATTCTGCCAACTTCGGCCACTCCTTCAAATGAGCGCGGGGCTGCTTCGGAGGAAGCAGGTCTGGGGCAGCCCTTCTGGGTGTGAGAGGCAAACTCCTGACCAGCTGCTCTATGCTCAAGGGCACAGGGCAGAGCCTTCTGCCATGGTCACAGATGGAAGGTCGCTTTGGACCATATCCCTGAGACCTCAGCTGGGCGGCCCATTCTAGGATCCAACAGACGTGCTACAGGGAGTCCAGAGAAAGCCTTGTGAGCCGGTTGTGCTGGGAAAATGTTGCCAAGTCCCATTTTAAAGGCAAAACAGAATAAACCTGTGTGTGAGTGAGTGTGTGTGTGTGTGTGTGTGTGAGATGTGTGTAATGGCTATGTGCACATGTGTGTGGTGTGTACATGTATATGATGTGTCTGCCTGTGTGTGAATGGGTGTGATGTGTGCACATGTATGTGTGTGATACACAAGAGGCTACAGATTGGCTTATGTCCATGTACCTGTGTGTATGCATGTGTGTCGGTGCATGTGTACGTGTGCCTTTTACGTGTGTATGTGTGAGCAAATGAGTGTAGTGCACACACACGTTGTGCATGTAAGACCATATGTGTGTTCATGTGTGTGATACATGTATGTATGGGGTGTATGTGTTTGTGAGGGGCAGACCCCGTGGGTCCGTCCCCTCCCAGGAGAGGAGGCTGAAGGATGGAGGCAAGCCAGTCTGCATTCCTACAGGCATCTTTCACCCCAACTCTTTTCCTGTGAAAGGCTTCATCTGGAGGCCACTACTGGCTTGGTGTTACCTGAAGATTTTCTGTCCTTCTCATTGATGACAATGTGCCTATTCCTTGGGGAAAATTTGGAAAACACAGAGGAGCACAAGGAAGAAGATGGAAATCACTCTTCAACACCAGAGTCCGGCTGTGGCTTCATCTGCCTTTACTGCCCAGCTACCACTGGGACTCGGTGGGCAGGAAGGGAAGTCGATGTGAACGCCACTGTCACCCCAGGGCCCTGGAGCCTTGACCCCACAGTGGTCAGGGCTTTGGAAGTTCCTAAACTGCTTCCTTTTACTGCTGCATTCTTCATGGTGTGCAAAGTCCCTGCGGTGACTGGCTTGACCTGAGCTGTGAAGACAGACACACTGACCTGGGTTTGAGCCAGGGCTCCACTGACCTCAAAGGTGCTTCATCTTGGTTAGTCTCCATTTGTTAACCTCTGCAGTTAGTTCTGTTTCCTCATCTTTAAAATGGGATAAAAATAACTATCTGGAAGGGCAGTTGTCAGGGTTCCAAACCTGGTGGTCTCCCTGGTGGCGGCTCCATCTCCATGGTGGCTCTGATGCCTGCCAGGTGGTCTTGAACCATGGGCTCTGGTCACCCTACCTTCTCCTGTGTCCCTTCCTTTCCTGGTCCCAGTGGTGACAGCAATGACATCCTGCTGTTACGAACCTCCGGGTCACCTCGCTGCCCTGTTCGGCTCCTCTAGGCAAGTCAGAGCTGCAAACCAGATCCCCTATACAAAATCCCCTTGGTCGAAAGACCTCGTGTGGTTTTGGTTTGGGGTGCACTCCTAACTGACACCGACATGACATGCAGGGCAGTGTCTGGCACATAGAAGACGCTCAGTATGTGACACTCGGGTCCATGGCCGTGGTCCCTTACCAGCTTGTGACAACCTCACCAGCTAACCGCTTCCCCAGAGGACGATGTCAGGAGCCCTGCCTTCTCTGTACTCTTGATTGAAACCCTCATTAGGCTTGTTTATCTTCTTCTTGTCTAAAGACTTATTTATTTTATATATAGAGTGACTGAGAGGGAGAGAACACGAGTGTGGAGGGAGAGCCAGAGGGAAAGGGGGAGAGGGAATTCAAAAGCCTGCTCCACGCCCAGCATGGAGCCCCACACGGGCCCAGTCCCACGACCCTGAGATCATGACCTGAGCAGAATCAAGAGCTGGATGCTCAACTGACTGAGCCACCCAGAAACCCTATTTATTTATTTTTGGGGGGCAGGGGCAGAGGGTGAGGGAGAGAGAGTCTTTTTTTTTTAATTTTTAATTTTTTTATAAACATATAATGTATTTTTAGCCCCAGGGGTACCTGTCTGTGAATCACCAGGTTTACACACATCACAGCATTCACCATAGCACATACCCTCCCCAATGTCCATAACCCAACCACCCTCTCCCGACCCCACTCCCCCCAGCAACCCTCAGTTTGTTTTGTGAGATTATGGTTTGTCAGGGAAAGAGAGTCTTAAGCAGATTCCCTGCTGAGTATCAAGTCCCACGTGGGCTCAATCTCGAAACTTCGAGGTCACAACCTGAGCCGGAGCCAAGAGTCAGGTGTTAACTGACTGCAACGCTCAGGCGCCCCCGTGTTTAGCTCCTTAAATAGCATGGCCCAGAACATGAACATTGAGCATGAACATTGGAGTAAGAGAGCCCTGGGTTTGAATCTCAGATTCACCATTACAAGCTGGGTGGCCCTCAGCAAATCATTTCCATTCAGCTGCATTATCTAAAACCAGGGGCCAAGAACAGCAATTTAGAGAGATTGTGTATGCAAAGGGCTTAAGGGAGAGGAAGTGATCATGTTTGTTAACTAGTATGATTAATATTATCACCCAAATCCCTGCTTTCAAGAACTTGGGATTGTTTTTCACTTGGAGTTGAGTCAATGGACACAAAAGCAGCTCACCCCTATTTCTCCCAGCCTCTTTGGATATAAAGAGCTCAAAGGTTGCTGGAAAGGAGGTGAGCAAATTTATAAGAGATTGAGAATGATTGTGGGAAGAAAAGGATAAAGGAAACTTCCCTTTCGATGTTGGCCTCCAAGCATCTTGAGTGGGTTCGACAGGCCACCAAAAGGCTGTGGGCCTCACCATGGACGGAGGGTGCCCCTGGTGGGGTCTTGAGCATGCAGAGCCAAGGTCCAGATGTTCACAGCAGGTGGGCCAGCTTGTGACGGAGGGCAGGTGTGCAGAAGTAAAGAGCGGCACTCCTGGACACCACTCTGATTCTCCACAAGACACCATTATTGGAACTCACCCTGCTCCTTCTCTCCTCCCGTCTTAGCCCATGTGTTTGCTTCTATTTGGAATGCCTTCTCGTCTCTGGTCCACCCAGCAAACTCCTACACATCCTTCAAGACCCAGCTAAGCTAGCACCTCCAGGCGGAATGAAACACAATGCTCTTTGTGCTCTCAGAACTTGCACGTTCTTCTTTTGGGGCACTTAGCACATCCTCTTCTGTGGACTCCTAAGAGCGTAGGTGTCCTTTTACTGCATCACTTAGCACAACTTCCTCTGTGATCCTGTGAGGGTTTGAGCACCCTTCTTTGAGGGCACTTCTCAAATTTCTGCAGTAACAGTTATGGCAACAACAGCTGGGTACTGTTGAGAGATTTTACTACGTGCCAGGCACCATGCCACACACTTCACAAGCATTACCTCATTGAATCCTCTCTCTCCACCAGGTATCACAGATGAGGAGGCCGATCAGTGTGACCCACTCAGTGGTCTGGTTCTGGGGTCTGTGCTTGTTAGCGCCAGGATCTTGCCTGGGAACCCCAGGAAGAGTGGCGGGGGCGGGGGGGGGAGACCCACTTGTACCCAGTAGCTGTCAGGGCGCTCCTCACGGAGTGAGCACCTAATGAATGCCTGAAGAAATTAAAAAAAAAAAAAAATTCCATTGTGCTGATGTACCAAGATTTTTTGGGGAACCATTTCCCTATGCTGCTGTGACAATATCCGGACCCCTCTCTCTTTCTCGGTCTGGATTATTTTCTTTGGGGCAGCTCCTGGGAGCTGAAAGTGGGCGCGAGGATGTGGCGCTTTGGTCGCCACCAAGTCACCTCCCCGCGACGGACGCCGGCCTCTCGGGAGCGCACCCAGTTGCTGGCAGCCCCGCGGGGCTCTCCACACCGTGACGCGGCTGGAACGTCGCGCCAGCCCAACGCTGGCTTCGGACTCTGACCTTGGGCAGCACGGTGCAGGCGGGGCAGGGGAAGCTTCCAGCTGCGCCTCCGCTCCCTCCCCTCCGCCCCCTGGCAGCTGGGTCCCCCTGGGGAAGGGGATCCGCCGCGCCCGACCCGGCTGACCACTCCGCGGCTTCCGGCTTCCCTATCTGGGGGGCGGCGGGAGGTGCGGCGGGGGGGTGGTGGAGAGACAGGGCGGTGGATGGAGGCAGGCCTGGAGGGGAAAGTGTAGGGCATGGGGGGTGGGGGCGGGCAGGGAGATGGGGAAGGGGTAGCCCGGAATGTGCCCGTGGCCGGGACTGGCGGGGCGCTGGGGGTGGGGATCTGGTTAAACCTTAGGTCCCCGATCCCGCCGCTGCGGGGCTGGGGCGCTGCAGTTCCCCGATTTCTTGGCTTAGGGAAAATCCTCACCCTGGACGGGGGACTGGCGCTCTTCTCAGGCCTGAGTAGCACGAGGTGGGCCGGAGTGGGGGTGGGGGGCTGAGGGATGCTGGGAGCCTCACGCCCCACCCCCACGGACGCTGTCCTTTCTTTCCGCCGCTTCCCCCCTCTTTCCACATCTCTCACTCCACCTACAGATAGGTGGAACTCCTTCCCCTGCTGCAGGTAGAAGGCCAGGGACGCCTGTAGGGCCCTGACGTGCGGGTAAGACCAGAGACATCTAGTTAAGCACAGAGATACTCAGTTTAACTCAGACATCTCCTTAAGGGTGTTCTAACCAGTTGCGACCAGTCTATTTGTGTGTTTTGGCGTTACCAGATAAAATCCAAGATGCCCACTTCAATTTGAATTTCAGATAGGCAGTGAATACTATTTTTGGTTTAAGGATGCCCCCCACTCACTATTTAAGTATGCCCCCAATATTGCACGGGACACACTAGACAGTAAAAAAATTATTCACTGTTCATCTGAAATTCAAATTGAACTAGTCATCCTGGGTTTTTACTTGCTAAATCTGGCAACCCTGATGTATTTCCCTTCTTTTCCTGAATTTTAAACTCAGAATTCTGCCCCCCTACCCCTGCCCCCAACCAGCTTCCCTCTTTCACCCTCTTGAAAGAGATTTGGCTTCCCCTAGACCCATGCACTTTTTAATTTCCCTCCTCCCTCAAATTTTGTTTACTTTAGCAAAGTCACACTGGGTCTCAGTTTCAGAGTCTTTGATGTTATTACCAGACACTGGGGTTGAGGCGGTATAAGCTTTTAGGAAGGTTTCTTCAGGACATTGCAAGGAAATTAAACCTCGGAAAATATGCTTGACATTTTTTTTTTCCCCTTTCTAAAAAGAAAGTCTGCCGGTCCGGCTTCGTTATGGTCACGGGAGCACGAACAACGGAGTTAGAGCCAAAAACCTCATTTCTCAAGCCGCCACCAGCTGCAACCCCAGCCAACAAGTGATTTATCTCCAGCTGCACTGGTGACCTTCTCAGGGTTTCCATCCTCAGCTGAACTTGTTCAGGGAGGCCCCAGACTTGTAGGCTCAAAGGGATCTGAGAAATCATCTAGACCGAGGCTTCTCAGAGGATACCACGCAGGCACATCCCCTGGGGCGATCTTACCAGTTCCAGTGCTCAGGCCAGAGCCCAGGTTCCTTAATTCAGGATTTCCTGGAGGTGGGACCCAAGTGTCCCTATTTAATACAAAACTCTCGATGATTCTATTTGGATTCACAGTAAAGCAGAGTAGTGCTTCTTTCCTGACAGGAGCTGATGGCTAAACACTCCCTCTCCTTTACCGTTGATCGGACTAACTCTGAGGCCTGTGACCCTCTCCTGTGGGTCATCTCCAGCCCTCCTTGCTCAGGTGCCCACGGCAGTAGCTGGCTTGATAAAACACCTTTGATTCATTACCTTCCCCTCCTGGGAAGTACCAGGAGGCTTTTGGTTGGAAGCAACAGAAATCACATTTGGGCTCTGGCTTCCTTTCCCTTCAGTGTGCTCCTCTGCCTTCCTCTGTAGATCAGCTTTATTCTCAGCAGCTTCCTTCATGATCCAGGCCTGCACATTGTCTAGATTATATCTTTGTTTCAGAATTTCCAGCTGCGAGGTAACTGGATCACCTCGGCACCACTCTCCGCAACTTTGCACAGGAATTTCTTTGGCTAGGGGACGGGCGGCCTGAATTCCTGGTACCAGTCGCTAGGCAAGGGGATAAGGATTTACCCAAACTGGCTGATACTGGTCAAGTCCCACTCTGCGACTAGGGCGGGGGCAGGCACACAATATCTGGGCAGTTGCCCTGTGGTGGGGGAGAGGGATGTTTGGGACCAACGGCAAGTCTAAAGGAAGGGTGAGAAGCAAAGGAAGGGGTGGGGTGGGAGAGCAGAGAAGCTGTAGGAGGGGCCCCAGCACCCTAAGTTAATTCTCTGATGAGATGATCTCTTCTTACAGAGAACCTCTGAGGCCCCCAAACTGTTGTATCAACCCCTGGCTAGGGTATTCTTTCTGCACTGCAAGAGGAGTGTCCACTGGCCTTGACTGTGTCTAATGAAGGGGTGGGGGGTGGTGTCGTCCAGAATTAGATCCTGGGACAAGGGCTCATGGTGCATGTGATTTATTAAGGAGGTTCTCCCGGGAGAAACTGGGAAGGGAGTGAAGGAAGCAGGTCAGGGTAGGAAGGGAGCTGAGCCAGGGACGATCTCAGGCAAGGCTCCACAGAGTGACTTCAGCCTGATCCTTCAGGGTGCTCTAGTGTAGAAGGGATGCTCAGGGTTATCTTTAAAAAAATATTTATTGGTTTATTTGATGGGGGGCAGAGGGAGAAGGAGAGAAGCAGACTCCCCACGGAGTGCAGAGCCCCATGAAACTCGGGGCTCGAACCCATGACCCTGCGATCATGACCTAAGGCAATATCAAGAGCCTCTGTGCTTACCTGACCGAACCTCCCAGACGCCCCTGCTCAGAGTTATCTTGACCTAGGACAAGAGGGCTGGACTCCCATACTCCCGCTGCCATAACTCTTTCACCTCAGTTGGTGGGCATGGGAGGAGACTGTAACATTTTGGGCACTTCTGGCTCACTCTGTCTGGCAAGGAGACTCCAACGGCTGAGGGAAGCCCTCCAAGGAGTGGCCCCAGGTACCCATTTGGGGAAGCAAAAGCACAGCAGAGCTGGGAAGGGTCAGGGGCCAATGTTGCCCATGCCAGCTGCCATGGCCCAGGGTCTACACGTCTGCCCCCACTCATAAACCAGAGGTCTCAACTCCACCCACAGACTCATTCTGCTCAGCCCACGCTGTGCTGACTCTCCAGGGTCTTACATCTTCTGGATTAGTAAACCTCAGGCTGTTTTTTATACAGAAATCGAGATCTCTAGGTCAGATGTGTTATTGGAGGCCCACGTCACCACATGGCCTCCATTGGTGGATGTCATAGCGTCTGCCCAACCTGAGCAATTTTACCCAAGGACCTTGATACCATAGTCCCCACCATTCTCTATTGTGTCTCCAACATTGGCACTGTTATATTTCTTATCGGAGAGCTAAGAGGAAAGAGAAATATTTTTGTACCCACAACTCTGAAGTGGAGGAAAATACATGGGGATGACTCATGTGGACACAGGATGTGTCTGTGTCTGAAGAAGGCAGCCCGGGATGCCATGTGAAGTCTCCTTCATGGCGCCCACTGGGCCCGCTGGGCATTGGAGTTTGCCCCTTGCGCTCCGAGCTTCCTGCCCCCACCAGACTCTTGCTTTTCCACCAAGATCCAGCGGCTCTGCTTCCCCTCCCCCATCCCGTTTTGTTAAAAGCAGCTGTTTTTCCCCTTCCAGGTCTCCAAGTGCTGATTTCATTTCTTTCCCGACAAAAGTTTGAAGCCAGGAGGGAAATGGTTTGGCAGGAAATCAACGAGCTAGGGGAGGAAACAGGCAGCATGGAGGCCGCAGATGCGGTGTCGAGGTCTGAGGTGGGGTGTTGGAACTGAGACTGGACCCAGGCTCTGAGGACCCCAAAAGGCGGGAAGCCGCTTGGAGGCCTGGTGGGATGGCAGCCCTGGGGGTGTTCGCTCAGCGTCCTCAGAGTTTTCTCTCAACAGCTGTGGCCGGGCTGGATTCCAGAGAGTTCTTCCTCCCATTCTGTTTGGTATAGGTAGACAGAGGTGGGGACCAGCCCGGGAGAAATGGAGGGGAATCGGCAGAGGCCTCAGCTCCTGTCCACCCAACTTTATGGGAGAGACTTTTGGGTGTCTATGTTGCATGGCCCTGGGGGGCGGGGAAGGACGTCTGACAGATGACGAGATGTGTAGCCCATGACCAGTGACGAAGGCTGGTCAGCAGGCAAACCCAGCTCAGGGCCCGTGGGTCTGGGTCAGGAGGAACCCTGTCCCACATCCCGGGCTCTCACATGGGCCCCTGCCACCACCCCAGGCACCACAGCCCCCCTGGCTCTTCTCATTGAGATCACCCTCCCCTCCCAACCCTGCTACGTCAGCATCTTTGACTGAGTTCTGGAAAAATTCCTTTCTCCTTAACTATGCCAAGAAGACTGAAAATTTCCAAGAGGAACACTTCACTGAGGCCCAGAGGGGAAAACACAGGGGCAGAGGAACGGTGAGTTTCCAGAGTGCAGACAATCTGACCACACGTCTGGTGGAAGATCACTTGGTGGGCACGGTGGACAAGGTGTCTGTGCCCCAGAATTCCTTGACTCATCAGGACCTGGCAGGGAGGCTTGCTTCCAGCCTGGCGGGGATGTCCGTCGTCCCAGTGAACTGGGATCTTTTGAATGATCTATCTATCCTCCACGGATATGAATTACGAAACTCCTTTCTTTAGCGTCTATTTAGCAGGGAGGCCGAGGTCGGAGGGGGCGGGCTACTGGCGCTGCCTGAGCCTCAGCTCTGTTTTCTCAAATAGTTCAGTTCAGGATCCAAACTTGCAAATTCTGCTCGGGGAAGCAGAAGCTCTGCGGTTCATGAGGCTTCTCTCCTGGGATCGTAGCTTCGTGAAGCCCGTCACTGCTCAGTCCCCCCTTCCGTGTGCAAGAGCCCACTGTCCCCCAGGCTGCTGTCCCTTTGAGGATGTGGTTTGTTCCATCTGTCCATGCTTCTGGGTTGCCGGCCTAGTCTATGACCCTGATCCACTCTGACCAGAGCCCCAGGGGCTACCCCTTGTGGGGTTCCCCCCTGGATGCTCATCTATCCTGAGGGTTTGAGAGGGCTCGTCTCATTTCGTCATCAGATCACACTTCGCAGTGGGTTCTCACACTACCCATTTTAGGGAGGAAGAAAATGAGGCTTGGAGAAATTAGCCCACTTGTGGATAGCAGGATTTGAACCCAGCTCTCACTCCAGAGCCTGAGCTCTTAGCTACTTAGGATGCTGTGATCAGAGAGCTGGAAGCCTTGGGGCTCCAAAATGCTCTGGCTGCACAAAGGGAGGCCTAGGCGGTCCTGAGTGAGTGGGGCCAAGATCAAGAGTGTTGTCTTTGGCATCCCCAGTTCTCCACAGCACATTGCACATTTGGGGATTCCCCACTGCATGCCCGGCCCCACCCACCAGGACCCCATGCCTCGGGGTTCTCATTGGTACCATTCAAACTCTCCAGAGACCCACGCCAACTGGACCCCCTCTCTGCTGGGCGACAATGGATGGTAATGAATTTTATCTGTCACTATCTCCAGTTTTGATAGTATGGGCAACATAGTGGCTAGTCCGGGCTCTGGATTTACAGGTGACAGGGCGCACTGCTGCATTAGCGGTGAGGGACATCCCTGGGGTCCCTCTGTCCCATGCCCTCCTGCACCACAGTGCTGTGAATTCCCGGAACAACACTCACTCTCTAAAGGCCACCTGGATAATTGGTTTCTTTTTCTAAATCTGAGCTTATTCAAAGAAAAATGACTTCGGCTTGGCACAGGAAAAAGGTCAGGACATTATGCTGTTGGAAATGTTTATGAACTTAAAAAGAACGGAGAATCCTTTTGATAGGTGCCATCCTCAGCCTCTTCACTGTGAGGAGTTTCACCCATTTTGTGGCATCAGAACACTTTTGTGGCAAGTGTTTTAAAGAAGGCGGCTGGAAGCGTGAGTGTTTTCACTGGTGGTACCACCCAGAGGAGTGGCAAGAGGTCTGTTGGTCACCACCACAAAGGGGAGGGACGGGTTTTGATCGAAACGTGAAAGCTAAGAAGCCCATTCAGTGGTGGTGTTATTGTTCTTAAAGATTTCATTTACTCGTTTGAGAGAGTGAGTGACAGAGAACAGGAGCAGGGCGAGCCGCAGAGGCAGAAGGTGGGAACAGACTCCCTGCTGAGCAGAGAGCCTGATGTGGGACTTGATCCCAAGCTCTGGGATCGTAATTTGAGCTGAAGGCAGATGCTTAAATGACTGAGCCACCCAGGTGCTCCTGTTGTTGTTTTTTTAAATAAGCGATCATTTGAACATCCATCCATCCATCTATCTATCTACCCGTCTCTCTATTTTAGAGGAGGGGGAGAGGGAGAGAGAGAATCTCATGCAGGCTCCACACCCAGTGAGGAGTCCAACACGGGGCTCGATCTCATGACCCCGAGATCATGACCTGAGCCGGAACCAAGAGCCAGCCAGGTGCTAACCCAACTGAGCCACCAGGGTGCCCCAAACATATTTTTAATTTTATGTTAACCTTAATTTTCCTGACTTTCCTTTTTTCTTTGTCTTAAAAGATTTTGTTGATAATTTGACAGAGAGAGATACAGTGAGAGAGGGAACACAAGCAGGGGGAGTGGGAAAGAGAGAAGCAGGCTTCCACTGAGCAGGGAGCCGGATGCGGGGCTCCATCCCAGGACCTTGGGATCATGACCTGAGCTGAAGACAGACACTTAAGGACTGAGCCACCCAGGTACCCCTAATTTTCCTGACTTTTCATTAGAAAAATTTTAAACCCTAGAACTCTGCAGGAATAATAGCTATGAGATTCACTGACTGGTTAACATTTTGTCACATTTGCTTCCTCTCTCTCTTTCTAGAAATAGGGGCATTGGTCCAAAGTATCAATAGGTGCATTGGTCCAAGTATCAATATTTCTTTCTTTCATCCCCTTTCTTCTTTTTTTTCCCCTGAAATATTTGAGAATATGTTACAGGTATCCCGATATTTTACCTAGATATTTCTGCATATGTCCGCTAAGACGGTGAACATTCTCCTTCATACAAACAAAACCATTACCACACCCAGTGAATTTAACATAGATGCCAATCCTGTCTCTCTCTCTGGTCTGTCTTCAAGTTTTTCCAGCTGTCCTGATTATGTCCTTTCTTGCTTTGATCGTGGACCTGACCGAGGCCCATCCCCTTAAGTTGGGTCTCCCCAGTCTCCTCTGATCTGGAAACTTCTTCCAGCCTGTGTGTCTTTCATGACACTGATACTCATTCATTCGTTTGGCAGAATGTCCTCCCTCCCCCTGCCCCGATGTGGATTCTCACGAAGACATTTCGGTTTGGAACAGGGGGTGAGGGGTGGGATTAATTTTTATTCTCTTTTTGAAGAGCTGATACACTGATGACATGAATACAACCCAGAAGGTATGAAAGCGCGCATACGGCAAAGTGTCCCTCTTTCCCCGGTCCCCAGACAGCCGGTTCCCTTTCTCGGAGGCAGATCATGTTCCAAATTGCTGTGTCTCCATCAGAGCCAACACGTTGGCTCGTGATGGCTTCCACACCTTGGACTGGGTGTTTCAATGGGCGTGTGTCTGTCTGTCTGATTGTGTTACTCACTTGCCTAGAAACCTTGGAAGGTTCTTGGAAGGCCGACAGGACCTTATATGGCCACAGGATCCGGTTTATGGACAGTGCCCCTCTCAGCTCACTCCACTCTCGTCTGGAGGGGCCTCCCTTCCACTCCTCCTGTCTGCCACGTGCTAGTCCCCCTCTCTAGAACATGCCTGCCCCTTTTCACCCAAGCAGTTTCCCATCACCCTGCTTGTCTTGTCCACCAGCCCCTTCCTCCAAAAATCCATCTCTAAATCCCGGCTGTATGACAGTCTGACATCTCCTGGTAAGGCCTTCTCGGGACACCCTGTTCCCTCTCCTTGCTCTAGAAGGGAAGAACCCGTTCTAATTTGGGCACCAGGCGAAGTGCCTCACACATAACTAGTTTCCAGTAAATATTTGTGGAGCGTGGATGCGACTGTCAATCTTTCATATCTTGCAGGATGCATCAGAGCCTGGCTTGGGGTGGGAGTGGAGGGGCTTCCAGGGCTGGTCCAACCCAGGGCCAAGCTAAAGAAGTCACATATCCAGGGTGTGCCCTGTGGTCAGTGATGAGGTCAGCAGGTAACAGGCTCCTGCTCCACCAGTCCTGAGGCTAGGAGTTGCTGGGAGAAGCAAGCAAATTCCCAGGGGCCCAACTTGGATCCGGAATCAGTTAACAGAAGGCCCAGGCGTTGGGCGAGGCTGGGTGTTCTAGAGGATTATTGAATGGATCTGTGAAGGCTCAGGGACTGTGCAGGGCTCTATTTCCACCCTGGCGGGAGCCATCACAAACAAAATATGCTCGCCTCACAGAAGGCCAAGGAGCCTCAGCAAGTTAATAAAAGCCTCCCTCCAAAGTCTGGAGCAGAAGACTCACTGTGTGACTTTTGACCCCCGAGTTCTCTAGGTTCTCTTGGGCTAGGAAAGAGGAAGGAGGAGCTGAAAAATCTCTGGGAAGAGGTCTCACACTCGGCCGAGGTCAGGGGAAACGGTAAAGCTCACAATCAAGACATCGCTCTCCTTCCCCCCTTGGCCTTTGAAGGGAGAAGCAGGATGCAGCTAAGACCAAATTTGAATGCCCCATTCGACTCCGTGGGGAAATACATTCATAGAAGAAAGAGAAATCGCAACCAGATAATAGTGCACTGAGGGGGATTGTTTTGTTTTGTGTTTTAGTCTTTTCTGCGACTTGCGAATTTTTTCTGCAAGGAATTCCAATTATTATGTCCTTTTATAAAAATAAAGAGGAAAGCCTTTTCAAAGAATCTGTACACATTCCTTGAGAGCACTGGTTCTAAACCTCGGCTGTTCGTTGGACTTTACGGAGGACTCTTTAGAAATGTTGATCTCTGGGCCCCACTCCAAAGTGATTCAGAGCTCATTGGCTGGGGTGTGGCCTACCCAGGTGATTATAATGTACAGCCTGTTGGAAGCCCCTGACCTCAAAGGACTATGCACTAGAAAGGTCCAATGAAAGATGCACCGTCACTGAACATCCATATCTGGGGAGGCCAGGCTCAGGCGTTTGAGCTGTATTTCCTGTAACTTCAGGGGACACGATTTACACAGCCTAAGTGTGAATGGGGCCTCCCTGAATTTATACAAGGGAGGAGCCTTGTAAAGATGGGCGTGTAATTATATGTTCACAGACACATCATTTAAATACTGATTGCATTTGTCGACTACAACCCTCCAGGGGGAGCAAAGTGACTTGGGCTAAGTTGTACAGAGCATTTTAACTACTTAGTGTGTGCCTTCTGGGAGTGTGAAATCTGAAGCCAACATAGCCTTGAGAGTCAAGGACCATGGTGCCAACTACATCAGTCTGGCCCCATGGGTTGTCCTACACACAGGACTGAGAGGGCCTGCCCAAGAGAGCTGGGACGTGTGTGGAAGCACAGAAGCAGAGAGGAAGTCATCAGCATATGGTCAAGGTGTAGTTGGTGCCCTGTTAGGGAATGAGGGCAGCGGTCCTACGGGGGTCCTCAGCCTTTGCCATGAAGCTTTTTTGTTTCTGCCTGTTGGGGTGACTACAACTCTTTGACAGGGTATAATTCCGTGCCCTTGAACCTGGGCTGGACTTGGAGTTGTTTAGAGAATTGCAAGGCAGGGCGTGAGGCTATGTAAGTCTTGAGGCTGCAAAGATGTGCAGTTTCTGCCTTTGCCTCATGAGTCGCTGCTTCTTGGAGCCTAACTGACCTTCCACGGGGGAAGCTCGAGTAGTCAAATGGAGCGGTCCACACAGAGAGTGACGGAGCTGCTGGCAGTCAGTCCCGCCGAGCCACATAAGGGAGACAGTCAGTCTCTTCTAGCCATACCCAAGTCCCAGCTGACACCACGCCACGTAGAAAATCCACCTGGTCGACCCACAGAATTGTGAGAAATACATCTTTGTTGTTTTGAGTCACCAAGGTTTGGGGGTTTCTGTGACACAGAAATAGGTGGGCTGAGACAGGGCCATTTCTGCTTTGCAGGTGGTAGCGGGCCAGGATACTACAAGTCACATGGGCTGATGGGCTTCTAGGGCCTCAGAGGCATACAGAGAAGGGCAGATCCCAATAAAGCAAGGTGGTTGTTTCTTTAAATATTTATATTCATCAAATTAATAGTACATGGCAATAACATGCTGGCAATAATTCAGATATGTCAGAAAAGCCTTTAGTAAAAGCAATTGCATCTTACCCATCTTACTTGCCCCTACTTACCCCCAGTCCCAATAGCTCCCCAGAGGCGACATTTTTCTCCAGACTCCAAACCACAAACTTACACCTGCACTCCTCAGTGACTGTCTTTAGCCACCAGCTGTTCACTCCATGATGGCTAAGGTAAGTGTTCACTTCACTCCTCCCTGCATTTCAACTCTGTTACTATTTCTGTTTCCTCCCCCAAACAACTCCCCTAAGCAACTCCTACAGCAGTTGCCGATTCCCAGCTTTGGGAATCTCTCTATTCCCAACTTTGTAAGACAAGTAGATGGGCACCCTTCCCATTCTGTATGCTTTGTCCTCCCTCCAATAGCTCATGGCTTTACTGTGACCACTTCACAGCACTACATAGTTTTTTTTTTTGTTTGTTTGTTTTTTTTAATTACGAGCAGTTCTTTTCTTTTTTTTTTTTTAAGATTTTATTTATTTATTTGACAGAGAGAGATCACAAGTAGGCAGAGAGGCAGGCAGAGAGAGAGAGGAGGAAGCAGGCTCCTCGCTGAGCAGAGAGCCCCATGTGGGACTCGATCCCAGGACCCTGAGATCATGACCCGAGCCGAAGGCAGCGGCTTAACCCACTGAGCCACCCAGGCGCCCACAGCACTACATAGTTTAAGCTGGGGTGCAGTCCCTCCCTGGAGGAATATCTGTGAAGTCCTCAAAATGAGGTGCAAAATATGTCCCATTTCCTGAGGAAGTTCAGAACTTTCGTCAGATTCTGGAAGGGGTAGAGTGTTGGACCCCACACTGGGTGTCTTCCATCTGTTTCCCAGACCCACCTCACCATTGTCGCTCCTTGTGCCCCAAGGGGCTAACCCACACATCATGTGCATCTCCAGCATTTACCCAGGTGGCTCTGGGCTGGGCTCAGCTGGTAGGGAGCACTCACAGGAGTCAGGGAAAAGGAGGAGCCTGAAGAAATGTGTTATGGCTCCCTTCTAGCAGGGCCATCTTGGACTCTTTGTGTCTCATTGAAAGACCAGCTCCATTCAGAGTGACTACTTCCAACCACCCTTCTCTTTGATTCCAGGAACCACCTGCCTCTTGGGACTTACGGCACAGGGATGATACAACTTAGTTGCTCCTAGCCTCAGGTCTCTAGGTTGTCCCTGGTGGTCCCACTAAACCTGGCCCCTACACCTTTGTAAATAGTCCCTTTCATCACCCACCTGAATGATCTTTTTTTTTTTTTTTTAGATTTTTATTTATTTGAGAGAGAGAGAGAGAGAGAGCACAAGCAGAGGAAGAGGGAGAAGCAGGATCCCCACTGAGCAGGAAGCCCAATGCAGGGCTCCGTCCCAGGACTCTGGGATCATGACCCGAGCTGAAGGCAACTGCTTAATTGACTGAGCCGCTCCGGTGTCCCCACCTGAATGATCTTAATCTGACCATGGTATTTGTTTCCTGTTGGGCCTCTATTATTGATCAGGTTCCTCAGACATAGACTGGGAGATGGGGTTTTGTGCGAAGAGGTTTTGGAGATAGGGAGAAGCTGAACTTCCTTGTTGTAAGAGCGGGGGGGTGGGTGGGGGCGG
Organism: Mustela putorius furo; assembly: GCF_011764305.1. Classification (NCBI taxonomy): domain Eukaryota; kingdom Metazoa; phylum Chordata; class Mammalia; order Carnivora; family Mustelidae; genus Mustela; species Mustela putorius. Next base: position 4,540,508 of record NW_025421329.1, on the reverse strand, counting down.
TTTGAGCTGCCCGGGGAGGAGGCCTGAAGTGGGGCTGCCTTTAGAGATATCCTGAATCCAGTCAAGGGTCCAGGCCTGGAATCACATCCCCAGATGGCCAGGAGCTTGATGTAGGATGGAGTGTAAACTTGTGGTGAGGGCAATTCCCAGGAAGGACCCAGGAAGGACCCAGGAAGGACCCAGGAAGGACCCGGGGCAGCAGGTCCCACCCCTGTCTAGGACCATGACATCCCCGGTGTTCAAGGGGTCAGGTAGCACGTGTACGGAGCCCTCAGCACACCTGGCCCCAGTCCCACCTTCTGGACTGGGTCCTTTGTTCCCTGCATCCCAGCTCCTAAAAGTCTGGCAGGTAGTGGGGGCACAGTAAGTGCTGAATGCATGAGTTGGGTAGCAAGCCTCTTTGAGAGATTGAAATTCATAACCTCAGTGCTTTTTGTCCTACTGTAGTTTTCTTAAAACTCTTTGTTTTGAAATACTTTCACAGAAAACATACAAAAACAGGATCAAACTCATCCAGGCTTCTCAGTTGCTAACATTTCACACTCTGCTCTTTCTCTCCATATGTGTAACATACACCACACACACATATACATATACACTTGTGCTATCGCTATTAACTTCTTTTTTTTTTAAGATTTTTTTTTTTTAAATTTGTTTTACAGAAAAAGAGCAGGAGAGCACAGGCAGGGGGAGCAAAAGAGGGAGAGGGAGAGGAAGGAGTGGGTTCCCCGCTGAGCAGGGAGCCCTATGTGGGGCTTGATCCCAGGGCCCTGACCTGGGATCATGACCTGAGCCAAAGGTAGTTGCTCAGCTGACTGAGCCACCCAGGTGCCCCTGTTATTAACTTTTAAAACATTCACAGGAGTTGGAGACCTCCTGCCACTGTGCTCCTGACTCCTTAAGTGTGACTGTCCCCCACACAAGGCCATCTTCTTCTACTCCCTCCATACACTTGATCAAATTCAAGAGATACGACATTTACTCAAAGGCATTATTGAAGGCCGGATCTGTGCACACAAGCCGCAATTGTCCCTCTAAATGTCCTTTTAGAGACCCCCGTCAGCACCCTCACCCTGTGACGGGTCCCAGATGGCACACTGCATTTGCTTGTCACATGTCCCTACCTTTCTGTCTTTGTCCACTATGATGTTGACAGTTTTGAGGACCACAGACTGGTTGTTTGAGGAATTGTTCATTCTCCAGGTTGGGTATGCCCATTTCCTCCTGACGAGATTCAGGCTGTGCCTTTTCTCAGGACTAGGATCCTGCCCGTCACTCTTCCTCTCCAGACCTAGCAGGCTCAAAGTTCACAGCTTCTGTCAGCCCTCAGGGTGGAGCCGCTCTACCGGCATTCCACCCTTCTGTTAAGGTCCAAAAGGTAAGTGACCTACCCAGGTCTCGCCCATAATAAGTGACAGAGCTGAGACAATGTCCAGGTAGCCTCAGCTGCCCCTAAGGGTCATATTGTCTATAGTCCCCGGTAAAGTAAGTGACATGGACAAACCCATTTTTTCCCCCACTTTTTCCCACGGGTTTGGCAGGGCCTCCTTAACCCAAAGCTTTGTTGTGTTAATTGAAGTCACGGGTGGGGCGGTAACTGGAATAGGCTACAGACTAGGGACTCTAAATTGATTTTCAAAAGGAGGTACTTGGAGCAGCTCTGAGAAGGAAAATCTCTTGGAGAGGGTGTGTAGGACCGGAGTGCGGAGGAGAGCCTGACGGCGAGTGGAGGAAGGCGGGGCAAGCACCTGCCTCGGGTGTGGGACTTTGGAGTGAGAGGGAGGGTAAAGGGGTTTTCAGAAAGTTCATGGTGGGTTTGGAATATGATCCCCCCCCCACTCCTTCTTCTTCTCTGGTGTTTGCCTCTTCAAAAGACCTCAGGGGGGAAAACAAATCAAGGCTTTGCAAGAGGGCTGTGTTTTCTTTGAATTCCCCTCCGTGTTCAGACTGGCCTCCAGGTGGCCCAGTTATATTCTGGGTACACACGGATGGAGGCGATTTCATCTGGGTCAACGGGAAGGGCTGCTTTGTGTCATCCACCCAGGCGTCCGGACAGGGCTCTCGAAGGGCTTTGTCACACCCGGGCTCATCGCGGAGGCTGAGTAGGAGAACGCAGAAGGCGCTTCTCTTTATTTCCTTCTGATTATTTCACGAGTGCAAGTTCAGTGTCTCCACATCAGCTGGACATTCCAAGGCAAAAGTGGTGGCTTGACGGCATACTGCCCGTGAAGTCCCTCTTGGCCTCTGCTTTCCCACCTATGAAATGGGGCTATACACGGTGACTCACAGCAAGGATTTGTGTGATGATTAAACAGGATAAAGCATCTAAAAGTACTTGATGGGCGACAGAGGGTGACGTGTCTGTCTGGGGCCCATATTCCTTTAGCGGCTCTGTGTCCTGCCCTCTTCCAAGAGGCCATGGGGGTTGACTGAGCACTACAGGGTGAAGGCATGAACTGCTGATCTGATGGCCCCAGGCATCTCAGGGTCAGAACACACTCTTGGCATTCCCTGTCCTGGTTTTTCTGTGTCCCTGTGGAGACAGGTGACCAAGAGACTGGAGGCCTCAGAGGGCCTATGAAGGACGCTGGGCCCTGAGCATTCTTATTGGGTGCTGCTTACTGGGAGGCCCTGTACTTTAGAGATTCCTGCTCAGGAGCTTGTCTGGTGTGTGCCCCTCCCCATAAGGTGAGAATCTGGGGGCTGTGTGATGGGTCCGCTCAGAGCTGGTGAGAACTTTCTGTACCAAACCCCACGGAATTGGGACCCTGGATTTCCTGCCCAAATGGCAGGAGGCCTCCTTCCAGGACTCACCCAGGGTTCTCTCCTGCATTGTCCCTGAAAGGCAAACTGCCTTTCTCTTGGAGGGACCCCAGGGCAGCAATTTGTGGAAGTGTGGGTGGGACTTAGACTCCAGGCAGGTGACGGTGCGCATGTGCAAGAGACCTTCTGGGTCCCAGAGGAAGTCGCTGTAGCCCCAGGCAGTGGGCCGTGTCTGGGCCTGGGTCCATTCTCCCTCACCTGCCACCTTCGGGCATGGAACCCTGCAGAGCTCTAGAATTCTGAATTCAAAGCCGGTCTTCTAGGTCTTAAGAAAGCAGAGCGTCAAGGTAGGAGCACGGAGCCCATTTTACTGAACAGCTCATTTGCTGGATTTATGGCATTTAAATATTCCGAGACATGGGATGTGGGCCTTCGTCTGGCCCCAGGACTCAGGCCTGCAGGTGTGAGTGGCAGGCCTGGCCGCAGAGCTGACAGTGCCTGAGTATGGGCCGGAGCCAGGACTGCCGTGTGGCCTCCCTCTGAGGGATCGGCCACAGGAGAGTGGAGGTGGTGGGGAGGGACATGCTTAGAGGAGAGGCAGAATGCTGGTGCTTCTAGGAGTGTAGCTAATAGCATCAGGCCATCTTAAACTCATTCCCAGCTTGTTAATCTGCAGTGGGCCAGATGCCAGGATGCTGGATTTAGGGAATTTGTTCCTCCAGGAGCACCTGGCAGGACCTTGTGGGAGGGAAAGGAAGTGCCTTCGGAGTACTGTCCTGACCTTTCACCAGAAGCTAAGGCTGAGCCCCATCTGTGTGTCAGTCCCCTCTTGGCCTGTCCCACCCAAGGACCATACCCCTCACTGCCAGTGGAAGCTTCCCTTCCACACTTTGGAGTGGGGGTGTGTGTCTCACTGCCCAGGGGATAGCACTGGCTGTGGCCCAGGCCAGCGGGGCGGGTGTTGCTGGGCTCGGGTCAGAGAAGCACTTGTCCCTTGGCCAAAGGAAAAAATTCAAAAGATACTTGGATATGGATTGAAAGAAAGAAGCCAAGTGAGACAGAAACCCTGGAGGTGGGATATTTGTTTCAAAAGCTATCTTTTGGGGAGGGGTGTGAATTTGGAGCTCCCACATTTTTCAGGCCTCTGGGGGAGACATGTGGCGGTGAGTCTTGGGTTCCTCACAGACCGTTGCCTCTCTCTGGCCAGAGATGATGTCCCTTCCTCTCCACCAAAGGTGGATTCGAGATCTTTTTTTTTTTCCCTTTCTCTTCATAGGAAATTCTAAGCACATGAGGTAAACCGTGTCTGGGAGAGAAGGAATTCGTGGAGTGGAGTTGCTAGAACATCTTCTCTTCCATAGAGGTTTGTGGAGGAGCCTGTGGCTTGCACACGTGTCTGCTGACTCAGCCTCCTCCCAGGAGAAGAGAGAGCGGACATTCTCAAGAGGTTTTGAGTTCATTCTTCCTGATTAGCTGGTACTGTGACTCAATCTGACATGGGGGCTGGGACTTCTCCTAATCTCGGGTAACAAGGCTTAAATAAGCACAGGGAACACCAATTCCATACCAGCCGAGCTGTAGAGACCCTAATCCATGTGCCCAGAGGGCAGAGCCTAGACTGGATGGTGGGGGAGACTGGCTATTGGCAACATCAAAGAGCAGCTGGAGAGAATCTCCTTTCTGTTTCTCAGCCTTGGAGACAAGCTTCTGTTTGACTCAAACCAGCAAAGGCAGGGCCAGGCATCTGGGGAAAAGCCACACAGGGGCAACCCCAGTTCCCTGCATGGAAGATAGTTCTTGGCTTTCATTTGGGTTGCACGGGCCAACTGAGCTAAACCTTCACCCCATGGTGACTGCGCAGGAATTCTGTGCAGTTTGCTGCTCCTTTTCCTAGGGGAGCTCCAGAGCCCGCCCAGGGCGTGTGGCCCCAGGAACTGCAGCCTGGGCCTCCTGGGGGTCTGGGAGGCAGTGCAGCAGCTGCTCAGAGGTAGGAATCGTGCTCCCAGCTGGTTTTCCACGAGCCACAGGAAAGTGGAGTCGAGCGACTTGGAGGAGGCTGGGGTGAGGGCTTGTCATAGAGGGGCAACTGCGTCACTAATGTTGGGACTGGCATGGGTTCAATAAGACCTATGAGATGCAGGTCAAAGCTTTTCCTAGAGTATGGTCACCTTCAAATCGCCTGCTCCTCCTCCTCCTTGTTTCCAGCTGGGTGTGTTTGCTACCCAGGGCTTCTGTAACAAGTGCGGCAAACTGGGTGGCTTACGACAAGGGAAACTCATTTTCTCACGGTTCCGGAGACAGAAGTTCAAAATCAAGGAGGGCCTTCTTCGAAGGCTCCAGGGCAGAACCCCTCCGGGCCTTTTCCAGCTTCTGGTGGCTCCAGGCCTTCCTTGGTCTTGGGCTGCGTCCATCTGTTCTCTGCCTCTGTGTTCCTCTGGCCTTATCTCATTTCTGTGTCTCTCCTCTGTGAGTTTCTCGCAAGGACACTCGTTGCTGGATTTAGGGCCCACCTGGAAAATCTAGGATGATCTCATCTTGATATCCTTAACGTAATCACAGCTGCAAAGACCTTTTCCAAATAACGTCACCTTCACAGATTCCAGAAATTAGGATGTGATCATCTTTCTGGAGACCACCATTCAGCCCACGACAGAGAGTTTCTACAAACCAAGTCCTTTTACCCATTTTTTTTTTTTAAAGTAAACTCCACACCCAGTGTGGGCTTGCACTCACAACCCCGTGATCAAGACTTGCATACTCCGCCACCTGAGCCAGCCAGGCACCCCTGACCCCTTTTTAAGCAGCTTTAAGCACACTCACATTGTTATGCAATCATCAGAGATGAAACAGAAGTCTCATTCCCAGGCCCCTGGGCCTCAAGGCATCGTTCATGGGTGCAGCTTCTTACAGGAGACGCCTTTGCCACACACACCGCCATTCATCATTTGTGCTTCTTTATGGAGCTGTGAGGAACAGGGTCCTAGGAGGGGAGGCAGGCAGAACCAAGACCAGGGATGACCCCATAGCGACTGTCCAGGACCAGTGTGACCTGGAGACTTAAATGACCAGCCACTGCAGAGTCTACCTGCCTTGTGGTCATGCCCTTCCACTTTCTGCATGCCCGTGTTGGCTTTTTCCCTCCAGACCAATGATTGTCCAAGGGTGGTCCCTGAACTAGCAGCATCACCTGGGAACTTGTTAGAAATGCAAATTCCGAGTCTGCACGCCACATTGCCCGAGTCACAAACTAGAGGTGGTCTTAGCTTCTATGGTTTCGTAAGCCCTCCAGGTGATTCTGAGTCCATGCTAATGCATGAGAGGCAGCCTTCTGGATTTTCAGAGACAATCCTGATTTGAAAGAACTTTGCACCTCCTCTACAAAGCGACAACTTTTATTACTAGAAGCTTCATGAATAAAGAAAACCAGGGAGCTGACAGATTCAGCAAGATCCCATGAGTCAAAGATTTCGAATGGGCTGCCAAGAGGGCACCTGTTATTCTTGGATTTGTTTGGGTTGTATATATTTTTAACCATCTCGTTGGTTGCCAGCATTAAAGAAATGGAATATTTCACATAGAAATCCACATCTCAATATTTCATTTTTAAAATTAAAAAAAGAGATTCCATTTATTTATTTGATAGAGATTGAGAGAGCACAAGCAAGGACAGTGGCAGGTAGAAGGAGAGGGAGAAGCAGGCTCCCTGTCGAGCAGGGAGCCCGATGTGGGGCTTGATCCCAGGACTCTGGGATCATGACCTGAGCTGAAGGCAGACGCTCAACTGGCTGAGCCACCCAGGCGCCCCATTATTTCAATATTTCTTGAAAAAATTGGCGTGTTTCTGCATTCCTGCTACACTGTGTTCCTGTGTCAGTAGATTGGGGCCAAGCTTGGGTCACCTGTTTCAATGAGACGTGGGCTCTCTAGTTAAGCACAGTCCCTGCTCCTCCTCAAGTCAGGAGGTGAGCCCCACCTGAGAAGCCCCCTCACATCTGTCACTGCACTGGTTGCTGTGGGGATTTTGACTTCTTGGAACCTATATGAGAACAGAGGGCTCAAACTAGAGCCTACTCTGGTGGTTAATTTTATGTATCATCTTGGTGAGACCATGGAACCCCAGATATTTGGTCAAACACTAGTCTAGATGTCACTGTTATTTTTATGATGACATTAACATTTAAATTGGTAGAGTTTGGGTGCCTGGGTGGCTCAGTCAGTTAAGCGTCTACCTTTGGCTCAGGCCATGATCGCAGGGTCCTGGGATCAAGGCCCAAATCAGGCTCCCTGCTCAGCAGGGAGTCTGCTTTTTCCTCTGTCCCTCCCTCTGCTCATTCTCTCTTTCTCTCTCAAATAAAAAATACATAAATAAATCTTAAAAAAAACAAATCCGTAGACTTTGGGTAAGGCAAACTGCCTTCTACAATGTGGGTAGGGCTTGTCCAATCAGTTTAAGGCCTTAAGAGAAAAATACTGTCTCCTCTGAGGAAGAGGGAATTCAGCACTTCAGTCTACCTTTGGATTCCAGCTACAGCATCTACCCTTCTGGGTCTCCAGCTTGCTGGCCTATCCTGCAGATTTGGATCTTGCTAGCCTCATAATCATGTGAGCCAATTTCTTAAAATAATTCTCTCATACCCATCCTGTAAGTATTGTTATATGTTGATGAACCCAGGACCTTTCAGGAACAAAGAGGCATAGAAATTCTGTTTGCTGGAAGCTCCTGGGGATACATTCTAACTCAAACCCTGCCCTCAAAGATGGAGGCTACAAAACAAATCAGCAGTGTTATAATATTAAAAATAATTAGTGAATAATAAAAATCGATGATGTATCAACAATAACAATATTTGTTTAATAGTAACAACATATGTTTTTATTATATGCCAGACACCATGCTAAAGGCCTTCTTGTAATCAAATCGCATTTAACTTTTGGCATATCTTTATGGGACAGGTACCATAATCATCACACCATTTTACCACTGGGACAGTCACAATAAGGAAGTAACTTGCTACAGGCTACTTAGCCCATGAGTTGCAAGAACAAGATTTGAACTTGGAGTAAGATTTCAAAGCTTATGGGCATATCCACTAACCATACTGCCATGCTGCAATATGGATTTCACCCTGAGTTTCCCAAATGAGATTACAATAGAATAACTTGAAATAAAGAAATCTGACATGCTGAATTGTGATTCCTTGGATCACAGATTGCCATGTCCAGCTGCACAGATTGTGTACTGTACAACTCAATGCTTGTTGTGTCCTCTACTCAATGCTCCCAGAACAAATATTGCTGCAAGCAACAAAGAAGGAGACACCTGCTATTTCCCACCTCTCGTAGAGGTAGAAAGAGGTGGTGTTATATTCATATAATGGAACACTCTATAGCAATGAAATAGAACAAATAATACATGCAATAATACAGATGAATCCCAAAAACTTCAGATAGAGAAGGGGAATAAAACCAGACACCAAGAGTATATATTCTAGAATTCCATTTATAGCAGAGAAACCTGGAAGACACCTAGTGAGCCAAGTGATCAAGGTTAGCATCACCAGTAATAAGACATACTGACATCATAAACCCTTTGATATGCAGAGGACACAACATAATGTTAATGGGATTCTTGCCAAAAATGCTAACCTCACTCCGATAGGAGAAAACATGGAACAAACCCAGATTGAGGGACTTCATACAAAATCACTGACCAGGACTCTTCAAACCTGTCCAGGTCATAAGACAAGGAAAGACTAAGGAACTATCGCAGAACAGAGGAGACTGAGAAGAAATACCCGCTAAATACAGTGTGGGATCATGGATAAAATTCTGCAACAGAAAAGGACAGTGCGGCCAAAACTGGTGAAACAGTTAACGAGTGTTAGCTTACATTCACCGATGCTACCTTTCTGTTCTTGAAAATTGTGCCGTGATTATATAAGACATTAACATGGGAGGAGGTGGGATGACAAATATAAAGGGACCCTCTGTATTACTTTTGAAACTTTTCTAAGACTAAAATTACATGCGAAAAACCAAGATGGCACAGTCAGCCAGGCAGTGAGCTGCTGGGGCCGTTGACCTGGCTGTCTCCTGCAGGACACCCTGGAACAGGTGGTGTAGGCCGTCTGGAAACATCTACCGGGAATCTGTTCCGTTCTGCTGCAAGAGGAAACCCTTGGTTTGTTGATTCAAGGATGGATCGGATGGAAATGCCAGTGAGGGCGTTTTTAGGTACTTTTCTGTTAGAGGATGGGTGCTCTTGGCGCCATGGATGTGCTGGTGGCCTTTCTTTGAGTCACCAGCCTGGTGTTCTGTGGGGTGCAGAAAATGGGGAGATGGGGGCTCTGACTGAGCCCGAGGAGGATGTCAGCCTGCTGGGCTTGGGGAGAAGGCAGCAAGGGGCGTCTCTCTGTAGCAAGGAGGTCTGCTGTCCCCTCCTGCCTGAGGATGAGAGGCAAGACTTGGCCTTTGTCCCCCCCGTCTCCCCCGGGACACCACTGCCCCCAGGCCCACATAGTCTTCATTTGGTCTCTCGCCCCTCGTGGTTTCCAGTAAGCTCTGGGTGTTCACTGAGGTCTTGAGTGACTGTTGAGACCAAGACTCCTGTGGGCTGGGTCTCTGCCGGGGATCTGGGCAACGTGGATGAGGGCGTTGAGAATGATTTTCCACAGTGTTTAAATGATGTGCCCCTTTCTCACTCACTCAACTCCCAGATTTTTATTGGATGAAGCGTGGGCAGGTTCCATGGCACCGTTTTCAGTCCGAGTGTCCAGAATTATATATTTGAATCTCAGGGATCCCTTCACTGAGGATCTCCTTCACTGAGAAACTGCTCAAAATCTTCAGGGATTTTGAAAGATGTCCCTTCTCCATCTCAATCACACATTTCTCACTTGATTCTAGAACTTTCTTGTGCTGCTTTTGAACCACAGGGGAATTTATTTAGTCTTTAATTTAGGTTGGCTTCCCCTAGGAGCAGACCCTGAAACAAGCATTTTGAGGGTACATAGTTTATTTGGGGGTGATCCTAGGAAATACTGGTGGGGACATGGGGAAGGACACAGGGTGGGGAGGGAGGAACCAAGGGGGTGGGGTTCACGGGGCATGCTGGGGCCTCTGGGACAGGGCCTTGGAGTGTCTCCCTAAGGGACAAGGAGTGGGAGTCTCTGTACTATGGTACACTGTTGAATCCTGCTGGTGCACTTCTGGATGATTCTGCCTGCGTGTGGGTGAAGGGGGCTCCGATGGCCACTGGGGCTGGCTGGAGGATCGAGCTGTGTGGCAAGGCCTGAGGATGCCAGCAACACGTGCACATCCCCGAGGGAGGAACAAAACCTAACTAAGGTCAGGATGGGTTGTCTAAACTGTTTCATGAGGGAGGAAGCCAGGGCCACGTAGAAGTCAAGATTCCCAAAGATCACCTAGAGAAGCTTGGGAAATCAGGGTGGGATCCATCCTGCCAAGACAGGTCACCCTGCCAGCCAGGTGAGCCATGGCATGTCCTTGGGACTGCTGAGAACCTGAGGTCAGAGCCGACAGAATGTGGAGCCCCAGGGAGGATCTGTGGAGTCCTGAGTCTGTCTTCTACCCCCCGAAGCTGTCCTGGGGCTCCAGAGGTCCTCACTACTGAACGCTCTCCTTTCTCTTTCTATCCTGTGAATAGCACCAAGCTGTTTTGAAGCCAGACTTCCCTAAAATAGTTCTGTTTTAAAAAAACGGGAAATACCACTTCTTTATTGGCTATTTTTCTTTAAGAGCAGATAACCAGTGAGCAGAAGCCTCTTTCAGCTTCAGGGTCTGATGCCTGCAGAGCCCAGCAGACCTCACCCACCCAGGGGTCTGCTTTCTCATAGGCACATCCCCCAAGTACGCCCAATAGCAGATCTAGATGGTATTTTTGTAGATTTTTGTTTTTAAGGAGGAAAGATGTTATTGCAGAAATGAGACGATGCTTTTATAAGTGGCCACCAGAATTCCTCAATGTCCAGAACTGTCCTCTGGAGTTCCACGGAGCCTCTAGAACAGTGCCATCTGATAGAACCTTTGGGGATGATGGCAAGGTCCTGAGCCTGCCCTGTCCACATGTGGAGACCAAGCACTTGAGATGCGATTAGCACCACTGATGAACTGAATTTTAAATTTCATTTAAATCTGATTAATTTAAATAGCCACATGTGGCTACCAGATTGGACGGCGAAGATCTAGAAGCAAAGAAGTCCTGAACCTGAGCAGTGTTTGGGGCCACCTGTGGGCTGGGGCTGAGGCTGGAGAATGGGCAGATGCAAAGGTAGAACACATCTGATGGTTTCTTCCCAACTCATGTCTTCTTGAGGAGTTGAAAAGGCTATCACTATGTTGCATTCATGCCCGGCCCTTTGCCGGTGAGCGTGACTGTGACCAGGGTGGTCAGAGCAGCCAGGAGGAGCTAACATCGCAGAGCCTGCCTATGTCTGAAACTTTCAATGTGGTCTCACTCTTCACGAGGTCCTGCGCAAGGCAGGGTAGTGGTAATGGGGGGCAGGGGTTGCACTTATCCCCATCATCCTGGTGGGGGAGGGGGCTGTGATAGGAAATGAAGCTCAGTAAAATATGTACCTGAGCTCACAGCAGGAAAGTGGCCAAATCAGGATTTGAACCCAGGTCCACTGGATGCCCATGATCCCTGGGCATTTGGAATGGTGTCTTGTTTTTGTTTTTGTTTTCTTCCCTAGAAAGAGGTGGTGTTGCCTTGAACTTTGTTCCACATTCTTCCTGGGAATTCCTGAGTGACCAGGACACTCGCTGAGGGGAGTCCAGTGAAGGTCCCAGAGCTGAGACTGTCTATGCAGGAGCGTTCTGCTCCCTCAGGGCTCGTGGTGGTGGACTTGTGGCTCATGGCAGCATTTCCAGTCCTGACCAGCCCTGTCCCACCGTCCTCCCCCTCCCCCCGCCTGCCATGAGCCTCATGTTAAAAATAACAAAGAATGACCAGAACCAAGGGACAGCACATGCTTTTCATTTTCTTCTTTCTCTTCCCTGATTCTCTAGAAGTGGATTAAAGATAAAAAAAACAACTTCCCGACTGAAGGGTTACGAGACACTGGGAAGGGTTGTCCTACGGAGAAACTACGCTTTTGAGAATCCCTTTAAAACTGCTTCTTGATTTAAAAAAAATTTTTTTAGAAAGGACCCTCCATTATAAAATTCACACATGTTCCTTAGAAAAAACTAGGAGAACAAATAAAAAGAAAAAAAATGCATCATCACTGTACTTAAAGGGGGTTTTCACTAAACATTTAGTTATATTTGAGTTCTTTTTTCCATACATCTTTGGTTTTGTTTGCTGTAGTTAATGACTGTAGGGGAATTGTGGGTTATGGTTGTAGCATTTGGATCCTCCCAGGGTCAGGGGAATAATTAAGATTACTGCTTTTCAAAATTTCTGGGATGAGGGGCCTGTTTTTAAGCTTTCCTCCCCATCACTGACCGCACCTGGTCCTTCCATGCATGGCCAGGATGTAGCATGGCTTCCCTGCCCAGGCAATGCCCCATCATCTCACCTGGGCTGTGCCAACTGAGCTTTCCATTGTGCTTGGATGTTTCAGCACTGATAGAGTCCCCTGAGTTTCTAAACACTTACTCTGCACTTCTACACTTATTTCTTCATAGTAGCTCTGGTCTAGACTCCTAGAGCAGGAGTCTGCAAACTATGGCCTTTGGGCCAAGCCCTGCCCCCCACTTGATTTGAGCTAAACATGGTTTTTCTGACTTAAATGGCTGGGGAAGGGGAAGGGGGACATCAAAGGGAGAATAATATTTTGTGACATGTAAAAATTCTATGAAATGCACATTTCAGAGTCCATAAATGAAGTTTTCCTGAAACATCCCTGTTTTCATTCATTAATGCATCACCTATGGCTGCCTTTTTTTTTTTTTTAAGGTTTATTTATTTATTAGAGAGAGCACTTGTGCATGTGCAAGGGGAGGGGCCAGGGGAGGGAGAGAGAATCTCCAGCAGATTCCCAGCTGAGCACAGAGTGGGGCTTGATTTCATGACCTGAGCTGAAATGAAGAGTCAGACACCCAAGAGCCTGAACCACCCAGATGCCCCATTTGTGCCCGCTTTTGTGATACAGTGCCCATGAAGTGAGTCGTTACAAAGGAAACTGGTTGTCCCATGAAGTTTACTAATAGTAATAGTTAGGGTCTGGCACTTCAGTGGAAAAACATCTGATGACTTTTCTAAGTTTGCTGCCTCTTAGGATCCCTAAGGAACTTAAAAAAAAAATATATATATATGGCTCGCTAGGCCTTCCCCCAGCCCTATGGAATCGGTCTGCTGAATGGGGCCTGGGACTCCAATTTTTTGAAACTCCACCCCCACCAGATGCTCCCAGATGGTTCTGAGGATCAATGGTTCTGGAAGCACCCGCCAGGAGATAAGCTTCTCTGAACCCAGGGGCTGAGTCCCCAGGACACATCTTGCGTCTCTGCTCAGAGCTTCTCTGGGACAAAAACCTCTTGTGTCTGGAGCTGGAGCTGCTGGAGGTGTGGGCCTCGCAGCCACATTCCTGGCGGGCCCGGCCTTTCCCAGGCAAACAGCCAGGATCGTCCCTCCTGCCACTGTTCAGCCTTCCCCTGCCTCCTCCTCCTGCTGCCCAAAGGCTTTCCTGATGTCACCCCAGTCTGGGCCCCCCAGGCTTCCCCAGGGCCTTGGGTGTCTAGAATTATTGTCCTGCCTCGGGGTAGCCTAGGGGAGTGACGTGGCTCTGTGTCCCAAGCATTGGGCAGCCACGCTCACCTCAGCTGGGCCCCATGCCTCTCCCGCCCTCTGGTTTATGTTTTTGGCACCAGAACTGGAGTCCCAGGCCAAGTGCACACATGGCCTGAGCTAGTTCTGCAGGGGAGTCGAGAGCTGGAAGGGAGACTGACCACGAAGCTGGCCTCTCCCTTGCCTGGTCTCTTCTCTGACTGAAATTCCTCATGACCCCCATCATTGGACCCCTTTCCCAGCCTGTTTGCCTCACCTCTGCCTTCTCCCTATTTTCCTCCTGACCCCACCTCCTCTCTCTCTCCTTCCTTCTTTTCCCCCACACCTACCTCTGTTTTTTCTCATTCCCTGACATTCTTTCCCCCATGCCTTGAATTTTCTAGTCAGACCACTGTTTCTGGCAGAGTTGGGCCGCCTCCCTCAGAGAACCGGCCCCTTCCCCAGCACGAGATGCTATTGGACCAGCTCCTCTGCAAGCAGTGGCTCAGGCCTGTGGGCTGGTCATGTGTATAGAGTTGACTCTGGGAAAATGTATTCAGGCCCTGCCCTCAGGGAGCTCACAGTTTGTGGGAGAGTTGGACAAGACACAGGCAATTTTGACAGTGTCCGAAAAAACAACCTGGGGGCGGGGGCAGGACAAGGGCACTGTGTAGGGAAGTTCCCAGTAAGACACTGAGCCCGGTTGCGGGAGGTTGGGGATAGTGTTTGAGGGGATGTTCCCAGCTCCACACAGCAGGAGCTGGAGCTGAGTTGGATTCAAGATGGAAAGTGTCCCCAGGAAAAGGAATGACATGCACATACAAAATACCTGGCACTTGGGGGCACCTGGGTGGCTCAATGGGTTAAAGCCTCTGTTGTCGGCTCAGGTCATGATGTCGGGGTCCTGGGATCGAGCCCCACATCGGGCTCTCTGCTTGGCAGGGAGCCTGCTTCCTCCTCTCTCTGCCTGCCTCTCTGCCTGCTTGTGATCTGTCTGTCAAATAAATAAATAAATAAATCTTAAAAAAAAAAAATCTGGCACTTGGGGTTTGGACGTTAGGCATGAAGAAGAGGCGAGAGTGAAGGTTGATGTTCAAGTTTCTAGCAAGGCCATCTCAATGATCAAATGGGTGGTGTATCAGTCAGTTACTTTTGTGATGATGCTACATAAAAAACAATCTCGCAATCAACTCTTTATTTCATACTCATGAGGCAGGAGGTCTGTTGTAGCTGGCTGATCTTCAGTGAGCTTGGCTGGGCTTGGCTGAGCTTCTCGTTGGGTTCACAATGCTCCATGTGACTTCAGTCCAGAGCCCAAGCCAAGGACAGGTTCTTGTATGGAAAATCTCAGGAATGCAGATCATGCCAACATCTTTAAATTCTTCATTAGTATCACACCAAGTGCAGAAGTAAACTGAAGGTCACCAGGGGTGACAGGAGGTAAAACCCCTGGGGACTGAGGGCTGGGGCTGATCTTCCCTGGAAAGTGTAGTTGAGTCTCTGCTCTCCCTAGACTAACAAAGGTTACTCTTGTGATGTATTTCTCAAGTCCTTAAAAGGATGTTGGGGAGTAGACGTGTGGTAACCAGAAATGGATATGATTGGTGTCTACGAAAGTCTAGCCACACAACAACTATCTATTACACATCTGGTTTATGGAATATTCACCATTCCTTCCTGTGGGGTACACATGCCTGCTAGACTCACAGCTTTAGTTTAAAACCACTGTCCGCCTAGCATGGAAAATAGACTTTTGGTGTCCTGATGGGTAGTTGTACCATCAAATTGTAACTTCAGTTAGAATTTCAGGAGAGTCAATTATGTGAACTTAATTTAAAATTGCTGTTGGCTATTGGCTATAACAGACACCTGAAAAATAGTGACTTAAATACCCAGGCATTTATTCTTTGCTTTATTAAAAAGTTTAGAAGTAGGCAATCCAGGGCAGAACCCACACTTGTTACATCTTTCTGCTCCATTGCTTGCAGTAAGTAGTTTCTACCCTTAGAATGTCCTCATGGTGCAATATGGCTACTAGAGCTCCAGCCATTGTATGAACTGCAATCTGGAAGGAGGAGGAAAGGCAAAAGGGGTATTTCTCTCAGTTGAGACAGGTACCTTTGAAGCAGGTTTCCTGGAAGCACCAACAACATTAAGGCTTACATCCCACTTAGTCCCATGTCCACACCTCACTACAAGAGAGACTGGGAAATGTAGGTTTATCTGAATATACCCCTTCCCTGGATAAAGTCAGCGTTGTGTTACCGAGTCAGAGAGTGAGAGTATATATTAAGTAACATATAGCATTTTCTCGTATATCCTTTAATCTTCTTTTTCCCCCAAGTAGAGAAGCAGTGGAGTATAGCAGAAAAAAAAAAGCCCTGGTTTGGACTTGACTGGAATTGATCCCAATTTCAGTTCTTACCGACTGTGGCATCTGGGCCAATGCACATAACCTGTCTGAGCTTTCTGGTCCCTCTTCTCCAAAATGAACTGTTGACCATATTTGCCTCCCAGCATCCAGGTGGGACCAGGAAGTCTATGAATTACAACACACTATACAAAAATTAATAATATAGAAACATTGAAAATAGAGCAAACACCTCTTTCCACTGGAAGGGAACACCTGATTGTAGCTTCTCCCTAGACAAAGGGGATTCCCCTTTGCTCCCATTGTTGCCCTGCCCGCCAGGCTGTCATGCTTCTAACAGGCATAGTTGGGGGTGGGGGTGAGGCAGGACCCAGAGCGGACGGAGTTGGGCCCTGTGGATGTACCTGGTGTCCCCACACCCTGGGAACAGTAGGTACTTGATCCAGTGCTTCTCGGCTGTTCCCCCTGGGCTATCGACTTGACCCCACCTTCACTGGATCTCTCAGTGTGGCTTGGGTTTCTCTTGGCATGGCAGCTGGGCTCCTAGTGGGAACATCCCAAGAACAAATGGGTGACTATATTTAAAGGGTCTGGAGGTATTCTAATGCACAGCAAGGTTGAAAACCATTGGCTTAATCCAATGCTGGGGAAAAAGAAAAAGAAAAAGAAAAAAAAAAAGCAAACCACAAAAGACCCAGGGAGGGAAAGAGCCCAAAGCTTGGTCCATGAGGCCTGGGAGGGTCCTCAGCAGACTTTAGGAGGCTCTGCTTCACAACCCCCCTCCCCCATTTGGTTCCCATAGGACCTTCTGCATGTAGCTGCCCTTATGGTGGGGAAATGTAGGAAGAACATGGAAGCCAAGGTGGGGAGCCAAGTGGGGATAGGGCTAGTAGAGTTCATAAAACTAGCCAGGAGCCTCATTGATCCCAGACTTTTGATCTGAAATTGGTAGGTTAGCTAGTTTTTTTGTTTTTGTTTTTGTTTTCCCATTGTCTTCGCCAGGAATTACCTTGTGGCAGAACATGGTGCAAGCTCTAACGAAAATGTCAGAAATCCCATTTTGAGAGCATTTTGGGTCAATAAAGCTACTAATAGTTAACATACCTTTCCCCCAACTGGCAGTACTTAAAAAGATGGTTTCCAACACCTTCACTTCAGGATGGAGAGGCAGTGAGTGTACTCATGAATATTCATGGTTCTGCTTACCGGCCTCACCCGTTGGAAAATACTCTATTCCTAAGGCTAATGAGCTCTTAAATTTCTTTTGTGCTAGAGAAAGAGGTTTTATTTTTCTGGATAATTTATTTTGATGCCCGTTTATTTTCTGAAAGGGATCTTTCCTTTAAGACCCTGGGCACATTTCAAGAGCTGAGAGGAGTTTTACATTCCGCCCCCCCCCCCCCCCACAGAGAAGCCCACGAGCCTAGAGATGACATTGAAGAAGGCGGTGCACAGAGGCTGGGAGGCAGTAGGGACGAGCAGTTTGCTGTGAGCCCAGTTCCCAGGGAGATCAATGTCTAACGTCAATGTCCACATAATGAACACCCTCGCGAAGTGCATAAAACCACGCAACAGAAGACGGGGAATCGTGAATGTGGACAATACATAATTGGAATCGGAGACTTCTGTGCCTTTAAGGGACCTTGTAAGACATTTTGTCCAATGACCTGTGAGACACTGGAGCCCCCATTCTATTGTTGCTGAAGCAGCACAGAAGAGGTAGGTTGTGTTCTCTCTCTCCGCTCAGTCGTCCAGTTCTGGCTGTTAGACAGGCTCTCCTTACGTCTCTCCACACATTCTCTCTGCACCTTCCACTTGTTCTGTGAACCGCCCATTTGCTCTTGTTCAGTTCCTGTTCTCTGTTCCATGTCAAAGGGGCTGGAACCCTGCGAGGGGCATTTCAGACACTCTTGCCTGCACACAAGCCCTGTTCACAGGGCAGAAATCCCAGGCATTTCCAATGCCAGACGCACCCTCCCAGTTTACAATCTCAGTTTAGAAACCTTCTCAACAGTCTCTCCCAGGATCCCACATCCATCTCAGGGAGGACTCTGATTGGACTTGCCTGAGCCAATCACAGGGTCCCAGAGGATGGCATATTTTGATTGGCTAGCCTGGGTCACATGCCCACTGCAGCGGTGTGAGGTTGGGGTTGGGTGTCATGGTTGTCAGCCTCACCAGGACCATGTCCTGAATGGGAGCTCCCGGAGAAACCAGCCGAAAGGAAGTAGGGAAGCATGCTGGACAGACAGATGCCAAGTCCGCTCCTTGGCCACTTCAGTTTCTTACTCCTCACTGATAGCTCCGTTGTCGCCCAGAGGTCGTAACCCTCTCATACACCTCCCTGGTGTTGGGAGGTGGGAAACACACATATTCTCCTGCCAGCTCGGGCATCAATGTGTCTCAGTTTGCGCTGCCCCTGAGACCAGGACTTGGGTATGTGTTGTTTATTTGAGAGATGACCCTAGATGCACTGGAAAGGAGGGAGTAAGTAAGACAAGGAAGAGAAGATAACCAATAATGGGTGTGTTAATGAGAGGAGGAAATGGGATTCGGGTGCCCTCAGGGAACATTTGAGAGATTGTATAGTTTTATCACTGCAAACAATCCTCAGAATTGTGCATAGGGGGATAAGGATGAAGGAGTTCTTTACACCACTTGGCATCGTTGCTTGATCACTGCTCCTGGGACCAATCTCTCCCCTCGTTTTTCTGGCCAGACTTGCTGTGTGTATGTGTGTGCGGACAGGAGGGAGCGAATAAAGGACACTCTCAGGCAGAGGGACACAGATGCTCAAGGGAGGAAGCCCTTGGCCTGGCCCAGAACTGTCCACTGAGGCTATGAGTGACTTCCAGAGTGGGTTCTGCTGCAATCTGTTACTTTGACCGTTGCAATGGCCCCATGAGGGTAGGATTACTCCATTTGCTAGCCAAGGACATTGAGGTTCAAACAATTTCAAAGCTCTGATACTGGAGATGCTCTAATAGCAGGCAATCTGATTTTTAAAATAGAATGACCTAGTTTATAGAGTTCAGGGTTTTGAAAGTTTCTTCCACAAGATTGACCTGCATCCTGTTTTGAAAGTTTGTTATTACAGTTGCTTATTAATTGGCATTAATAAAGACCCTGGCAGTTATTATCTGAGAGTGATAAGCATTTCAAAATTTAGGAAATAGACACATGGGTGAGAAATAGTGGGGCTTCATGCTTCAGAATGTTGATGTGGGCTCGAGATTGGCTTTAGCCCTCCAGGGTTCATGAGATAGTGGGCCATGGTGCTTGTGAAGCATTTCCTGCTACAAAAGGAAACCATGGCTTATCTCTGGGGCCACTTCATGCCCCACCGTGAACAAGGTTCTGGCAGGCGGCTCTCCCTGTGAGTCAGCCTCATTTTTCAGACATCATAAGTGTGATATGTTTTTATGGTGGTTTTGAAAGCCCCCCTTAAACATCAATTCTCACAAATCGAGGACCAGATGGGTCCTGGACTCCATCACTTTGCTCTTGAGATTCCAGACCTGGAAACTTGGCACAAAGGGAACACAGGGATCTCTTTGGCTTAGTTGTGGTAATGAGACAATAGGATAAATGTAACTTTCCATTTTGGCTCGGTAACATGAAGAAGCCAGTTGATGAGCTCCCTGACCATAGCTGTGTGGCATTGGACGAGTCACGTAACCTCTCTGGAATCAAGCTGGTCCTATAGAAAAATGAAGGAGTTTGGTTAATCAAGTGGCTAGTATGAAGCCCTGGTTCTGTACCACCTTTCCCTGTCCATGGCATGGTGTGCTAGTCCGTTATGGCACTGACTAGGCACTCAGAATCCTTCTGAATACAGTAAGCCAGGGACCAACTACTGAGTGATCAGGTGGGTTGAAACCCATGTGCCATTCCCGGAGAGGACACTCTCTAAAGTCCCTGCAGGCCCAAGGCAGTTCTCCTAGAACCACCCAGGCCCGCCTCTCTGTGGATTGTCCATGGCTCCTTTTCTGCTATAGCAGCAAAACTGGGTACTTGTGATGGAGACCACGTGACCTGCGAAGTCTAACCTGTTCGCTCTCAGCTCCTCCACAGAAAAAGTTCCCCACCCTCTGATTTGAACCTCTCTCCTTCCCTCCCATCTTGTCTTCTGTGGATGAGGCTCCTCTTTGTCCCCAAGGGTCCTGTATGGATGAGCGATAATCCAAATGCCCGTGGGCCTTTGGCATCCCTAAGTCCAGAGAGAAGGGGACAAGCAGGTGGGGAGGGAGAGGGAATGGAATTTTTTTTTTTAAGATTTTATTTATTTGACAGACAGATCACAATTAGGCAGAGAGGCAGGCAGAGAGAGAGAGAGAGAGAGAGACGAAGGGAAGCAGGCTCCCCGCTGAGCAGAGAGCCAGATCCCAGGACTGTGAGACCATGACCTGAGCCAAAGGCTGAGGCTTTGACCTACTGAGCCACCCAGGCACCCTGAGGGAATGGAATCTTAGAGTGCGGTGGCTGGAGACAGTTAACAAGAGAAAAGATAAAGGTGGATCCAGACAAGAGGGGCAGAGCCTACTCTTTGTGCTGTGCCTGAAGGGCCGCTCTGCTCAGACTGCCCGGCATCCAGATTGTAGGCCAAGCCAGCGGCTGTAGCTCTGTCCGCCAAGAACCCTGGCATGGCCCACTGCCCACTGGCTTCCATGAGCAGTTTGGCATGCAAAGTACAGGCTTGGGCCCTTGTATTGTTTCCTGAAGGGAAACAACCACCTTTTCCTGGTCTGTGGACAACCACCCCTGCCCGCCTGCATGTTGGCAGGAGTGTTAAACTCAGGAGCTGGGAGCTGGGCGATGCTTCTACAGCTGGATAGGGTGGGCCGCCATGTCTGTGTTCAGTCCATAGGCTCAGAATCCATCACCCAAGATCCTACACCATTCTTGCAGGGGGTAGGGCAAACTCTATATACTCTCTTCTTTTCTTTCCTTCCCTGGTCGGTTGGGATCCCCTTTCCAACTTCCAGATGCTTTGCTGCTAGTTCCCACCTGGGGCCTTTGCACTGGGCTTTTGCTCACACCAAGAGCCTGAAGTGCTTGGATGTTTAAATCTTCCTGTGGGGGAGCCTGTAGCCAGTGACTCTTGGCAGAGAACAGACCCCAGCCCCTTTGCTTCCAGGTGTAATTCCTGCCCCAGCTTCTTGTGGGGTCAGCCTGAGGCTGGGACATTGCAAAGCTTATGCACCATCAGGTCAGGCAGACAGCAGGCCCTGACTGATCGGGCTAATGAAGGCAGACAAACCACTTTTAGATTCCGACAGTTAATTATTCACATAGACAGTGAAAGGAAGGATAAGCCAAAGGCTCCAGCTTCCCAGATCTTTGCCTCACGTATTAAAAAAGGATGACACCAACACGAAGGGGACCAGATGACCACAAGGCAACATGGGATTATGCTGTTGCTGAGGAGCCAATTCTAGGAAGCAGCTTTCGGGGGGCAGGGCAGGAAACCCCATCCCTTGTCAGAAACCTGGAGGCAATGAGAAGCTGCCTGCGGATAAGCTCAAGGGGGATAGAAGGGACAGCCTCCCACCCTCTCCTGCTCCAGGACGATCAAGGTGTCCCTCCAGTGCTCACTGTGTCTGTTCCTGTTGCTGTTGTGATCCACCACAAACCTGGGGGCTTAAGCAATACCAATCTCTGGTATAGCTCTGGAGGCCAGACGTCTGAAATGGGTTTCTCCTCAGTGGCTAGAGCTGGTGTGCAGCCGGGCCGCACTCCTGCCACAGGCTGTAGGGGAGGATCACTCTCCTTCCCTTTTCCAGCTGCTAGAGGCCTACGTCCCTTGGCTCATGGCCCGGGACAGCCATCCCCCCAACCCAGCCTCTGCTTTCATGCTCACGTCTTTCTTCCTCTGACCACCACCCTTGTGATTATGCCAAGCCAATGCAGGTAATCCAGGATAACCTCCCCATCTCTAGATCCTTAATTTAATCCCATCTGCGAAGTCCTCCTCACCGCAGAAGTGGGACTAGTCACAGGTTCCATGGATAAGGAGGCGGTCATCTTTCCAGGGTGTTACTCTCACCGCCATATTCAGCTTAGCTGGGCTTCAAGCCTCTGCACCCTGGTCTGGATCCATGCCAGATGCCCAGGGAGCCGTGGTGGGCCAGCCTTGCCTGGCTTCCTTCCTTTCTCCATCCGGCCCCTCTCATGCCTTGCTAGTTCTCCCTGGGAACACACCCTTAATAAATTGCTTATTCCAGATCTTTCGCACAGGGGAAGCGGCCTTAAGACGGTGGGTCAGTTCCTGTGTGCAGAGGAGCACTTGGTAGGGTAGTGGGACTTGCTTCCTTTGTTCCTGTGCAAGATTATAGACCAGGGATCCAGCTCCTCAGTTAATTAAGGAAAAGCTGGCTGGAATTTCTGAGGCATTATATAAGCCTGACTGACCTCCCAAGGGAGGGAAGTTGGATGGGAGTGTCCAGACCCTGTGGTTCAGGAAGATTCAGCAAGGCCTTGGGGGAACCCTGGAGCCAAGGTTGCTCATGAGAAAGCCCTGTGTCCCCAGGAATGGGCCACACTACTGCATGTGCTGTGCCCTGTCATGGGCTGGGGACAGCTGGTGGGAAGCATGGTCTCCCGTGCAACAAGTGACCACAGCTTCACAACCCAGCAGCTGGGACCCTCTGTCGATGGTCCGTGTGTTTGCCACCCTCCACACTTAGCATCTCCAGGCCTCCATAGAGGAACCTGGCCAACCAGATATAGAATTTGAACTTCATTCCAGGCACTCTGGGAAACTTTTGCAATGATTTCGGCCAGGAGAGTGACACAGACTAGCTGACATTTTTGAATGGTCACTCTAGCTGCCGAGTAGAGAAGGGCTGGTAGTGGGGTGGGAGGGGGTGGGGCGGAGCCCAGGGCAGCCAGCAGGGAGGCTGTCCTCTTGTCCAGGGAAAGACGGTGTGTTTCATCGACTCACTCCAGTCCTCAGGGGCACTAAAAACAAGGCAAAGCGGACCTCAGCTCCATTTCCTGCCTCATCTCAGCAAAGAGAACACCTCCTCACCTTCAGGCTGCTCAAATCGCATGGGGTCTGTGTTTTCTGCCCCACTCACCCCCTTCCAACTCTGCCTTCTGCCTGTCCCCAGACTCTGTGTTTCACCTAAGGCACGGTCTTCCCCTGCTTCTCCCAGCTCTGTCCTTATCCCCGTCCCCTGCACTCCTCCGGCCAGATCTCTGCCCCTAGGAAGACCTGTACCCCATCTCCTGGGAGTCTCCAGCACCCCAGTGAGAAGTGCAGATTTTGGAGCCCCGTCATGGACTTGCTCAGTGGGAAACTAGGCCCAGAAATCTGTGTTCTAACAAGTCTTCTAGGTTAGGTGGTGCTGCTCCCTTGGGAGCACTGGTGCACACATGTTGGAATCACCTTGGGAATTATTAAAACCATCCCCATCCCCGACCAATCAGGACCTCTCAGGGCAGGGGTGGGGAGGGGAACCTGACTTCAGCACTTTTTTGAGCTGCTCTGGTGATTCTGATGCACAGTAAAGAGTTGAGAATGGCCATGTGCATGTGTATGTGTGTATGTGTGTGTGTGTGTATGTACGTGTTCACACGTGTGTGGTGCACGTGCAGTTCACTCAGCACACATTCATTGGGCCCCAGCAACACACCCTGCACGCTATTATGTGATCCCCGAGACTCAAGGGCTGGCATCTTTCAGGGTTATGGCGTGGAAACAGGAGATGCAGTTTTGTGTGCTCAATCCCATGGGTGCAGAGGGGAGAAAGGGTTGGGGAGGGTGGAAAAAAATAAGACTTGGGGTAAAAAAAAAAAGACCTAGGACCAGTTTTTTAAAGAAAGCATTAAATGTTGGGGGAAATGGCTGCTTTTGTGAAGTCAGTACCCTCCCATCTTGACCCCCTCTGCCAGCCTGACCCTCTGGCAATGGGCACAGTAAAAATCAGGACGACCCCAAACCATGAAGCTGGGTATGGCTCTCTGATTCCTTTCTTAAAAATTATTTTATTTATTTATTTGAGAGAGGGAAATAGAACAGGAGTGGGGGTGGGGTGCAGAGGGAGAAACAGGCTTCCTGCTCAGCAGAGAGTCTGATGTGTTTGATCCCAGGACTCTAGGATCATGACCTGAGCCAAAGGCAGATGCTTAGCCGACAGAGCCCCCCAAGTGCACCATGGCTCTCTGATTCCTAACCCACAGTCACACTGTGCCTGGCAACTTGCAGGAAGGGGCTGTGGTCAAACAGGAAAAAGTCAGCCTTCAAAGAGTGGTGTGGAAGGAGCTGGGAGCCAGGAGGTGGGTCAGGATATGCTTGAGAGTGGTCAGGGGAACCCCTGGGCAGACAGGGAGCGCAGCGACCTTGGGAAGCTAGCAGAGCCTGCAGATGATTTGAAGCTGGGGTGACTCATATTTCCAGGCTGTCGAGACTCTTCTGGTTCCTGGAGGTGGAGTTCAGGGTAGTCTCTTGTCCAAGCCCACCTACTAGGGAAGTTCATCTGTACCTCTAAGTTACAAATGAGAGTAAGTCCTATTCCAGGGCAAATAGGCAGCTCCTTGGCACTTGTCCTTTCCCCAGTTCCTCCTGCAGGGACATTGTCTTTCTGAGTGAGGTCTGCCCAAGGAGGGCACTGAGTGGAGAAAGAGATGGCTGCTGGAGAGCCATAGTTTTATGGATAGGCCCAGCTGCCCGTGTTCTTGGAAAATGAAGTAGCTCAAAGCAGAATTCTTGTTTGGGTTTCAGCTACATTAGTACGAACACAGGAGATTTGCTTTCTCTCTTGTTGCTACGTTCAGAGCAGGGGTAACATCCACTTCTCTTTGTCTCCATGTTGGATATTGGGTCAGTGGTAGCCATGACCTGGTCTGGGCCATGTGGTCGTGGGCCTGGGCCTGCGGTGACTGAAGAGAGGGGAGCTGATGGGGAGAGGAAGGCCCCTGCTAAGAATTCTGAGGAGTGTCTTGGCTGGGTTCCCCTGGAGCAGAGCTGAACAAGGACTCAGTGCTGTGGCTTCTCTGGTGGTGATGCTAGCAGGCAGGGGTGCGACATGCTGAATCGAGCAGCTCTGTACAGTGGGCACTCGGGATCAGTGCACTAAGGAACCCTTCAGTTTCACTTCAACGTAAACTCCTGGAAGAGCGTTACCTCCCAGAGTTGTGGCCATGTTTGAACTTAGCTGCCTCTCACGGCTTCAAGAAAGATCCTTGTGATGGCAATGTGGGGAGCACTCCAGCACAACTAAGAAGGGATGCTGGCTACATGCATGGACGGTCCACTCCAGCCACTCCGGAATCAGAGGGGCTGAGGGGAGGTGGCCCAGGCATTGTCCACAATGGTTAGGAGCACTAGTTCTCAGATATGCCCCACATCAAATCACAGTGCTGCCATTTGTTATCTGTGTGGCTTTGGGCAACTTCAGTTTCCCCATCTGCAAAATGGAGTTGATAACACTGCTTCTTTCATGAGGTTAATATGAGGAGTCAAATAGAACACCTAGGCAACTATGTATTGACCCGCAAAAGAATGAAGTTGGATCCCTACCTCACACCATACCCTCAAAACTTACTCAAAATGGACCAACCATAAGACAGAAGAAAAGACAGGGGTAGATCTTTATAACCTCAAATCCGGTAGCAGATTCTTAGGTATGACATAAAAGCATGTACAACAAAATAAAAACTAGATAAATTGAGCTTTATCAAAATTAAGAACTTTTGTGCATCAAAGGACATTATCAAGAAAGTGAAAAGACAGCCTACAGAATGGGAGAAAGTATTTGCAAATCATACATCTGGTAAGGATTTAGTATCTCAAATATATAAAAAACTCTTTTACAACTCAACAACAAAGACAGACAGCTCCATTAAAGAAAGAACTTGAACAAAGCACGCAAATGGACATGTCTCCAAAGACATCCAGATGGCCAAGAAGCACATAAAAAGATGCTCAGCATCAGTAGTCATCAGGGAAATGCAAATCAAAACCACAATGAGATACTACTTCACACCCCCTAGAATGGCTATAATAAAAAACAAGATAAAACAAAATAACAAGTGTTGTCAAGAATGTCAAGAAATTGTACCCGTTGGATATTGCTGGTGGGAAAGCAAACTGATCCAGCCTCAGTGGGGAAGAATTGCCAAGACAATCCAGTGATTCCACTCCTAGGTGTATATCCAAAAGAATTGAAAACTGGCTCTCCAACACATATAGGTACACACACATTCATAGCAACATTCTTTTCAATAGCCAGAAAGTGGAAACAGCCCAAATGCCCATCAGTGGATAAAGAGATAAATAGATTGTGGTCTATCCATACAATGGAATATCATTCTACCACAGAAAGAACGAATTGGTAGATACATATTACAGCCTGGAGGAACCTCAGAAACATTATGTTAAGTGAAAGAAGCCAGACATCAAAGGTCACATATTGTCTCACTCCATTTATACCAAATATCCATACAGACAGAATGCAGATGGTGGTTGTACGGGACTGGGGAAGGTGGTGGATGGTGAATGACTGCTTAGTGGGTATGGGGTTCCTTCCTGGGGTGATGAAAATATTTCAGAATCAGACATAGGTGCTGGTTGCACAAAACTGTCAGTGTACTAAATGCTGCTGAATTGTTCACTTTTTTTTTTTTTAAGTAGGCTCCATGCCCATTGTGGAGCCCCATGTGGGGCTTGAACTCACCACCCTGAAATCAAGACCTGAGCTGAGAGCAAGGGTTGGGTACTTAACTAAGTGAGCCACCCAGGTGCCCCCTGAATTGTTTACTTTTTTTTAAACTGTTCACTTTAAAATGGTTGATTTAATGTTATGTGCATTTCATCTTAATTAAAAAGAAAATAAAACATTTTAAAAAGAGAGAACACAGGTAGATGCTAGTACCATAGTGTTGTGCTCACTAAGTGTCTTGGTGTGACAGCTATATTCCTGTCTCTGTAATGGAATCTGTGTGATCCTAACACTGTTCTTGCCTCCTTGGACCCGTCCCATGCACTCCACCAGGCCAGTTCTTCCCCAGCCCCAGGAAGGAAACTCTAGCTGTCTCTTCTCATCTGTTCAGTAATAAAATGTCTTCAGATATTCCCAGTTCAGTGTAATCACCCAAACTCTGAACACGGCAGTCCTGCCCAGATCAGGCGTTCTCCCTGGGCTGTGGACAAGTGGGTGGGATGAGCTGTCTCGCTCTTTCTCTGACTTAGGCTTCTACCACTCCTTGACATTCACTACTGACTCTTCCTGGGGTAAAGTTGAGGGGGAATGGTAAGGTTCAGGAAAGGGCCAAGTCCTAACAACTTGAAATGGTTTTGGTGCTACCCTCTCTCAACCTTGTCTTGTACCCGACAAGCCCACAGGTGCCCTTGCTCTGCCATTGCCATCCATGTGGGCCTGGATGGCTCCAGCTTAGCCTACCACACCCATACCTCCCTCCTCAGGTTGATGACCACAGCCTCTGGCCTTCAGATGCCTAGACTCCTAAACTGAGGTATCTCATTGATTTCCTTTGCTCTAGGTTGAGCAGGTTGAGGGGAGGTGACAGCATTCCCACCCCGTTCCTGGGAGGGTGGGCCTCATACCCACTGACCACTTTCCTCAAAGAAATCTGGTGGCTTTGGGTCCAACCCTTTGTAACCTTTTGGTGGTCAAGAGACGAAGTGTCACATGTCTGGTCTTTGAGCATCTCCTTTGGGAATCTGGCCTGAGTTCCCTTCAGCAAGCTGAGGTTGTCCCTTCATTTGCACATTCTTGGCCTTTGGGCCTCAGTAAAAATGAAGATGGGAAGAGTCTCTTTAAAAAAATCCTGTTACAGGGGTGCCTGGGTGGCTCAGTGGGTTAAAGCCTCTGCTTTCGGCTCAGGTCATGATCCCAGGGTCCTGGGATCGAGCTCCACATTGGGCTCTCTGCTCAGCAGGGAGCCTGGTTCCCCCCCCATCTCTGCCTGCCTCTCTGCCTACTTGTGATCTCTGTCAAATAAATAAATAAAATCTTTTTTTAAAAAATCCTGTTACATTTTTGGGGCACCTGGGTGGCTCAGTGGGTTAAGATTCTGCCTTCAGCTGAGGTCATGATCTCAGGGTATTGGGATCAAGCCCCAAATTTGGCTCTCTGTATGGCAGGGAGTCTGCTTCTCCCCCCCCCTCTCTGCCTACCTGCTTGTGATCTCTTTACTTCTCTCTGTCAAATAAATTAAATCTTTTAAAAAAATTACATGAAGAAAATTTAAAATCTAATATTCCTGTAACAATGAAAGAAACATCCATAATTTCAAATTCTCCCTCAAAGGAAACTCTGGATTAAGGCAATTATTCTGAATAAATAAATGAGTAAGTAATACCAATGCTTCATGACTATTACAGAGAATAAAACTTTAACACAAACTTTTAAAAAAAAAAAAAATAAATAATCCTGTTACATTTTTATGTCATTGTATGCATTCATTTCTGGAACTGTTGTGACAAATTACCATAAACTAGTGACATAAAATAATGGAAATATATTACCTCACAAATCTTCCAGCTGGAGGTCCTAAATCAAGATATTGTCTTGTTATGCTGTGCTCCCTCCAGAGACTCTGTGGGAGAATCCATCCTTACTCTTCTCCAGGCATTCCTTGGCTGGTGGCTGCATAACTCCATCTTTGCCTCTTCCTTGAATAACCCCTTTCTTCCTCCCCCCATGTGTTCTCCTCTCCTGTCACCACATCTCCCTCTGCCTCTCTCTTAAAAGGTCACCTGCATGCAGTTAGGGCCTACTCATTTAATCCAGGATGATCTCCTCTTAAAGGCCCTTATGTTAATTTCCTTGGTGAAGATCCTTATT
Organism: Mustela putorius furo; assembly: GCF_011764305.1. Taxonomy (NCBI): domain Eukaryota; kingdom Metazoa; phylum Chordata; class Mammalia; order Carnivora; family Mustelidae; genus Mustela; species Mustela putorius. The sequence continues at coordinate 4,511,830 of NW_025421329.1, read as the reverse complement.
CCAAGTAAGGTCACATGCATATGTTCTTGAATTGGACATGTTGAAAGGAGCCACCATTCAACATAGAACTTCTTTTTTAAAAAAATATTTTGTTTATTAATTTGACAGAGTGATACAGCACAAGTAGGCAGAGTGGCAGGCAGAAAAAGAAGGAGAAGCAGGCTCTCCACTGAGTAGGGAGCCTGATGGGGGGCTCAATCCCAGGACCCCAGTATCATAAACTGAGCTGAAGGCAGCCACTTAACCGACTGAACCATCCAAGTGCCCCTCAACATAGAATTTCTTACCCATTTATTTTATTTTAGCTTCATTCTCTGCTCCTATATCCCTTCCCTACCACAGTCAACAGAAGTTTTTAAATGACCAAAAATGCTTTGAAACTTCTCCCATAAAGAAGCAAAGTCTACATCCCTCTTCTTGAATTTAAGTGGGCTTGTGACTGCTTCCACTAGTGTGGTGGAATTGATGCCTGTGACTTCCGTGCAGCATTCACCTTGCTCCCTGGTACTCTGAGCTTCTGTGTAAGAACTCCCAACTACCCTTAGACTGCCATGCTAATGCTAGAGCCACTCTGGTTGGAAGTCCCAGCTGAGCCTCTGCCAAAGTGCCAGACATGTCAACAAGATGCCTTAAGCCCTGTGGACCAGCTCAGCTTCCCACAGATACCCCAAAGCAATGCCATGTGGAGCTCAAGTATCTCCTGGAAAATCTATCCACGGTCCTGACCTCTGGAATTCATGCAATAGTATAGAATGTATAAATCATTAAGTTTTGGGATAATCTGTCACAGAGCCATAGTAACTGGAATAGCACCATTCTGTCTATGCCTTTGCTTAAAAATACATTTCATTATTTTGTATGCATGGCTTTAAGCTTATATACATGCTATCGTGTTATAGATCTCATTCTGCTCCCCCCAATTCAGTACTGTTATAAAGCTCCCCCCCCCACCATGATACCAGTATGTGCTATCTATTTTGTTGCTTCAAACTGTGGCTGGATCTCCCAGCTGCACATGGTGTGCATAATTTCTCCATTCCAAGTGGAGGACATTTACCTTGCTTTTGGCTCCTATCATCACCACCACCAACGTGACATATAACTCTACCCTCAGCCAATCATAGGTTTGTAAGAGCAAATCTGGGGGTTTACTCAGGGTCAGAATATCTGGGTCACAGGATGAGTGACTTCTTTTTAGAGTAAGAAGTGTGTTGATGATGCCAGTTCACACTCATGTGAACCGGTAGAGTGGAAGGTCCTTCTATTCCAAATCATTATCTTGTTGTTATTTTAATTTTCAATTTGTGTGATTACCAACAACTTTTAGTATTTCTTTAAATCAATGTTAGCTTTTAGGTTTCCTCTTATGTTGATTGCCTGTTCATTCCCTTTGCCCATTTTTGGACTGTGTTTACTTTTTTTCTTCATTGATTTGCCAAAGATATGCAAATACTTTACATACTAATTTGTCAGTTTTGGACATTGCAAATATATTCCTTCATTTTGGTGTCTGCCTGTGAACTTTGGGGAATAGAGATACTTAGTTTTGATGAAACCAATTTACCAATATTTTACCTCATTGTTTGTGTACTTAAAGGTGTATTTAATTTTCTATCCTTGGGCCATAAAGTTGTTCCCCTAACATGTCTTCTCTTGGCAGTTAGCATCCTATTTTAGGTCTTTAACCCAGCTAGAGTTCACCTTTATATGAAGTGATAGGTGGGGATCCAATTTAATTTTTCTTCATCTGTTTCCCCAGCACCATTTACTAAACAGACTGTTGTTTTCTAGTTGATTGTGGCAACATGAGCATTTCTTAGCAGGGGACTCTGTCCTCAGCCTTGCCTGCACCACATAGATTGTAAACTCCTTAAAGACAGAGGTGTCCTCTGCTTCTTCTCTTCTTCTTCCTCATCCATTTTCTCCTCTTGCAGCCCAGTGCCTGGCATGGTCCTATGCATGGAATGGCTGCTCATCTGGTTAATGGGAGTCTCCAAGCTTCATTTCTTTATAACAAACCCTATATTGCCAGGAAGGCACATAGAATTGTAAGTTCAATGAGCCCTGTGAAAAAGGGAGGGGACATGGTAAATGGAGAGGTTCTGAGTTGGGTGACTTTCAGGGTTGCATCCCAGACAGGCAGCATCCCACTTACCAGGCTGGCAACTCCCACCATTCTGGGGCCTTGTTTTTTCCAGAAAGTAAAGAACATAGAAACTAACAAGTAACTTTCACATTAGATCTTAGGGATTGGGAAATTTCATAATGTCACCATTATTATGGAATCACAACATAATTCCATAACATTGCCATTAGTGGGAGGAAGGGGAGAGAAGCTATGCTTTTTTGAGCTCCAACACTGTGTGTTGGGCAACAGGCCATCAGAAGTCCTGTCCTTGACTTTAAGAAGTTTCTTGGAGGAGGATGAAATCCAAACGGAAAAGAAAAGTGTGTTTAGTGCATGGATGGAGATGACCCAAAGACATTGGATGAAGAGGGGACTGGCAAGAGGACAAGTATTAGCAAAGGAGTGCAGTTGGTTAAGGTGCCTATGAGGGGTGAAACAAAATGAAGAGGATTATGGAAACAGATGGAAAGGGTGTGGTAACAGGGCAGGAGGAGAATCACAGGAGTGAGCTGTCATAGAGGCCAAGTCTAGAAGACATGTCATCCCTCAGTCCACAGTCCCTGTGCATGCAGATGGTTTCCCTGCCTTGAGCACCCACCATGGCTTTCTGCTCTCTTGCCTTAGGGAGTTAATGCCCTTGGTGAGTGACCCTCAACCAGTGGGTGCCAACAATCCAGCTAAATGCTCTTGTTCTTCATCCTTGGCAGAAGCAATTCTAAGGTGCATCCTCTATAGTTCCTCAGAGGACCCAAGAGTGATGGTGCCCAGTGGCCCACAACAGGAGTCTGAAAACATGCTCTTTCCTTGTCCCATTTTCCCTGTGTCTCAATTCTGCTTCCTGGGACTACCTCCCAAATAAACTCTTTGTACCCAAGTTCTTGTCTTAGATTCCACTTCAAGTGAACCTAAACAGTTTTAAGAAAGAGAGTGAAGGATTGTTCCAAATGGGATGACGTGGATAGTGATATTAGTTAGGAAGATTGGCTATTGGATTAGCGAGGAACAGCCACTGACATCCTCGGTGCCAATTTATTGTCATGATGGGGACGTGGTCCTGGGGAACTGGGGATGCAGAGACAGCAAGGACTGCTTTGAGTTTAGAAGAGAGGGAAGGCATGGTCCCTTCAATATTCAGCTGTCCCCTTCCCCTACTCCCACCCAATTCCCATCACATTCTGCCTCTCCCCTCCACAGAGTTACCTAGCCTCCTTTGGGGGATGGTGTTGCTTTGTAAACATTTTTTCTGGAACTTTCCGTGATGTATGCTCTAGCACCCCAGGGTCTGTTATCCATGGAAACAGGGTTTCTGTCCCCGTCTCAGTGGTATGGAACCATGTCCATGTACCAGTTCTGTGTTTGAAACTATTGTTGTCTATTTTTTTTGAGGCTGCCTCAGACATCCATCCAGCCACCCCCAGCAATGAGGTAAGCGGCAGCTGATGGCGGAAAAATAGGCACAGACAAAACATAACCATCTGTCCAAGGTCAGCCAGGAAGCCTGCGGCAGCCTCGAGTCTGGAACACAGAAAACAGATCTCCCAGACCTAGCCCCAGTGTGATGAGCTAAGCCCACATGCTTCCAAGGGAGGAGGAGGAGGTGGAGGAAAAGGAAGTTTTCATTCCTTTCTGTCTTCAGGGAAATAACCCGTGGATGCTGGCAGCATGGGTAGGGCCACTGCAAGGAGTCCCATGTCACGAGAGGGCGGGGAATGTCTGCTTGGCCAGGTCTGGGCCCCAGTGTCAATAGCAGACCCTGGCCAGCTTCTTTGCTGAGCCCCAGGGCACAAATGCACTTTTGAGTGGGCTACAAGGGCTGACTTACTCCTCCCCATTGCCCAAGTTCAAATCCAAGTCAGAAAAGGCTTTGGGTTTGGAAGAACAACAGGGCAGCACCTAGCCAGGGAGGAGTGCACACACATGCATGTCTGTGTGTTGTGTGCACGCGCACGCGTGTGTGTGTGTGTGTGTGTATGTGTGGATGACATGTAAAAAATCCACAGGATTACCAACATGCATCTTCCTAAATAAAGGAAAACCAAAGTTTAGCCGTTTTCAAGTATGCAAGAAAACAGGAAGCACAGATACATTTGGATATGGAATGAGAAAGTGTGAATTTTAAAATGACAATAGGAGACGTTAGTGAGATGTTTGAGAAACACTTGTTTAGTTCAGGAGTGTGCTGGTGAGTGTTTAAGAACCAGCTCGAAAACAGCAAGAGTGAACTGTCCCGTTTGCAGCGTTTGCCAGCTTCCGTGGTGTGGATGGATCCTCCCTCAATGGCCAATTTCAGCCTACTAGTGTGACACCACTGAACGTGGAGCTAGCAAGAGATGCCCACAATCTACTCCCACACGCTGGTGTGAGTTGGCCCCAGCCTACTGCCGATTCTAGTACAAACTCCTCATTTCATAGCAAACAAAACAGAGGCCCAGAGAGAGAAAATGACCCCCTCAAGGTCATGTGGGGGGATTAGTGACAAAGCTGGACTCCTAACCAGTGCCCTTCCCTTTATTCCATACTATCATTTACTATTTGTTTTAGTCTCTAGAATAAGGGAGGTTTCCACTAACCTGAGTCTCCATTTTCTATTTTGAGAATTATTTGTGTGTGTCTATGTCTTTTTAAGCTATTTTATTTGGCCATTACCTCTGCCAGGAGTATACTTTCTCACTTGCTCAAAAGATGGCATCTTCTATATCCTTCAGGTTTCAAATGTCACCTGCTTGGGGAGGGCTTCCTTGACCTCCCTTCCCTAGCACACAGCCTTGCTCATTTTCTTCATGTCGGTTAGTGTCTAAAATCATCTTATATTGTTGCTATCTCCTCCCTAAAGAGCAGTTTGTATATGAGCAGGAACTGCATCTTCTTCAGTGTTCTGTCAGCTCCAAGAATGGGCCTGGAATCTATTCTTTTATTTGCCAAATATTTATTGAGCACCTACTATGGACTGGGCACCACTTTGGCACCTGGCTTTCAGAGAAGGGCTGGGTCCTGCTGCTCTAGAAAGCAGTGTGTTCAGAGTTTCTTTCTGTGGCTGTGTCTGGAGGCTTGGACCCACAATGCCTTATTTAGGAACAAAGCAGAACAGAGAGGCAGCAGATCTGGGATGCAGGGAGCAAGGGCTGGCTGTGGAGATGCCTTGGGCTGGTTACCCGGTGTTCCAATTATCTACTTCTGCATAGCAAATCATCTCCCAAACCAAGTAGCTAGAAACACAGCATATTACTATTTTACTTATTTTTTTTCTACATGATCTCTTGCTGTTCTGGAAAATGCAATCTGCCGCAATTAGCCTGTTGAGTTCCACCTTTTCCCTAGAATTATTGGGAGGATAATACATAGATACAACTTTGAATTTTAAGAAGTGAACTGAAATGACCCACGGATTACCTAACATGCAGAAGGCCCTCAGTGGGGGGTCATCCCCTTTCTTATCCTTCAGACTCCTTTAGCTTCATTTTTCCGCTTGTTCATGAGGACGATAGAATGAAAGATTTCTCGGGCAGGGATCTCCAAGGTTTTTGTTTGTTTGTTTGTTTGTTTTTAAGTCAGGTTTATTGAGATATTGTTTACATACGGTAGAATTCACCGTCTTTAGCGCAGAGGTTTATGACTTTCAACAAATGCGTATAGCATGGGACACCACTGCTATCAGGATGCAGGCCGTTCCCATGAGCCCAAATCCCCTGTGACCCTCTATAGTCAGCCCTGCCTTCCCCAGCTCCTAGCAATTCCTGATCTGTTTTCTGTCCCTACTCTATCTTTTCTAGGATGTCATATAGGTGGAATGATACCACAGGCGACCTTTTGAATGTGGGGCTCCTTTCAGCCAGTGTAATGCACTTGAGAGACGTCTATGCCAGTCGAGGTATCAGTAGTTCATGCCTTTGTGATGCCAAGCTGTATGGACTGAATGCACCACACTTCGTCTTTTCTATTTGAAGCCTGTGTTTGACATCAAGGATTCTTGAAGTCTGGTGTGGGAGCTCCAAGTACAGAAGAGGTGAGAACTGAGATCTTAGGGTGCAGTCCAGGTGGTAGGGGTTGGGTGGGCACCCCTGGCCCTGTGTCATAGCACCAGAAGCTTCTACAAGGCATCCAGGGGGCTCCTGGGAACACAGTTTGAAGACCGTTGGTTGAGACGCTTATAAATGTACCTGTTTTCTGGCCTCTCTCAAGTTTAGAAGATGGAGTTGGGTTTTATTTTCCTGGAAGCTGTTTTCCATTGTTCCAAGGAGGTGGACCTCAGCGAGACAGGGAATATGGGGTGGCAGTGGTGGTGGGCGGGGGCGGGGACATGGGCTTACAAGTCAGCTCTGTCTTGACCTTACAAAATCTTGGGCAGAATCCAGCCCCCCTCTGGTAGGTCTCTATTTTCTCATCTGAAAAATGGAAACTGAATTAAAATGGACGCATGAGGGGCATCCCGGTAGGGAATGGAGAGAGGGTCAGGATCTGGCTCTTGACCCAGGGTTGCGACCCTACTCCATTCTCTTTCCTCTGTCCCAGCCAAGAGGAGGGCTCCCCTCCAGAGCCACTATCCTGTCTAACAATACTGGTCTAAACAGAAGACAGAGGTGAGCAGCAAACAGCACGGAGGCAATGGGCCGCTGGACGGGAGGAGAGTCTGTGTCTGCCTTCTCTGCCGAGAAATGGAACCGCCTCTTGGCCCTGCCCCTTCTGCCAGGACAACTGGAGCCTAGGAATCAAGATTCTTTCAGTATGGCCAACACGACACCACTCTGATGTTGCCTGTGAGGATGCCGGGCTTTCTGGCTTTCTCTTATTTGCCTTGGCCAGAGAAGTGCGGTTAACACACTATGTGGGCATCTCGTAAGAGTGATGGTGTTCTTACTGGAATAAATAATTAATGGTGACACCATATAATTTTAACATCTAGAAGAATCACTCTCTGCAAAGCTCAGGGACAGTCAGAGTCACACCCTGTTCTCAGAGAAGGCTATTTAACTTGATCTCAGACTCTTCTAGGGATGTGTTCCCAAATACTCCCCATGCCATGCTTGACACACCTGGGTCTAGACGGCCTTAAACAAATGTTCTTCCCTCTTTTTCACCCGATTGCTGACAGGGGCACAGTTGTCATTATACCTTCATGTCAGTAAGATGTAAGTGGTGCATTCTGGGCAAATGAAACCGTCCCTCTCTCTCTGACTTCTGTCCCTGGCCAAGCCCTCCTGTAGACTCAAAGCAGCCTTTTGGGGGGTGGTCTTCTGCTTGTCCACCCTGGACTCCCAGAATCCGTGGGACCAGCTGCTCTGGACTGTGCTCGGGGGGGGGAATCTCTGACAGAGATCACAAGTAGTCAGAGAGGCAGGCAGAGAGAGAGAGAGAGAGAGAGAGAGGAAGCAGGCTCTCTGCTGAGCAGAGAACCCGATGTAGGGCTCAATCCCAGGACCCTGGGATCATGACCTGAGCCGAAAGCAGAGGCTTTAACCCACTGAGCCACCCAGGCGCCCTTTTCTTGAGGGAGAGAATCTTAAGCAAGCTCCATGCCAGCGCAGAATCTGACATGGGGCGCGATCTCATGACTCTGAGATCATGATCTGAGCTGAAATCAAGAACCAGAGGCTTAACTGACTGAGCCACCCAGTCACCCCAAGAAGAGAATATTCAAAACAAGTGCCAAGAACCCACCTGGAAGGTGCCTCATTTCCCCTTGATTACAGCGGCTCATGTCTTCACACAATTGTTTTATACCAGGTGTTCCTATGCCTGGGGCACGCTTCCTGCAGATAGCAGCAGTTCCTTCGCTCTCAGCTCCTTCATGTTGTTGCTGAAGTCTTGCGTTCTTTGTGAGGCTGACCCGGATCCTCTAATACCATGCAAGGACCCCCATCCCCTCTTGTACCCCCCACCCCTTTACCCTGTCCTACTTACTCCCTCATAGCGTTTAACTCAGACATAATAAATAGTTTCCATATTCATTATGTTTGTTATTTAATGCCTGTCTCTCCCTGCTACAACATAAGCACAAGGAGGCAGGAATCTTGTTTTGTTCCTTAATCTGTCTCCACTGAGTGCCTAGAACAGTGTTTGGCAAATTGTAGGTGCTCAGTTGTGCTTAGGATGGACAAATGTGTTCTCTGGTTCTCTGTGGAGAGAGTGTGAGATCTGCAGACAGGTGTCTGAAGGCCGTGTCTGTTACTTAGGGGCTCTGGCAACTTTGCTCACATTGTCTGGCTCCTTCCAGCCTCAGTTTTCTCATCTGGAAAATGGAAACAATAATATGCCTGCTTTACAAGATTCTGGTTGACACCTGTAAAGAAATAGAAAGAGAATAGAAACTAGATGTTTCCTATGGGTGCCGGTAACAAAGTAGCAGACACTGGGTGGCTCAAAACAACAGAAAAGTATTGTCTCACAGTTCTGGAGGCCAGAAGTCCAAGATCAAGGTGTGGACAGGGCTGTGCTCCCTCTGACACCTGTAAGGGGGAATCCTTGCCTCTTCTAGCTGCCAGTGTTTGCCAGCGATCCTTGGCGTTCCTTGGCTTGTAGACACATCACTACATCTCTTCCCTTCTTGTAAGGGAATCATCACCAATCATCACCAATCATATCGGATTACTACTCCATTTGGACCTTAATTGATTACATCCACACCCCTATTTCCAAATAAGATAACGTTCTATGGTTAGGACTCCAACACGTTTTGGGGGGGCACAAAGCTCTAAGAAAGTGAGATTAATTTTTTTTAAAGGAAAGTGAGATTAATTTTAATCATATATTTTATTTGACCCAATATAAAAAACATTATCATTTGAATATGTAATCAATATAAAATGTTACTAATGAGACATTTTATGGTTTTTTTCCTTGAAATCAGCCTTTTTCTTGAGATCGGTGTCCACTCGATGCTGACAGCATGTGTCAGTTAGACTAACTGTGTTTCTTGTGCTTGGTTGGCAGGTTTGGGTAGAGACTACCACATTGGATAGTGCAGCCGTAGACAGAGTCAGTACAGCTGCACAGATAGGGATAAGCCTAAGTGTAGTTAGCATCAGCCCAAGGAGTTAACTCAAAAGACAGGTTTCATATCTTGGGCTCTAGGTGCCCTTGTCCTGCTCTTGACAAAGATTCTCTGTCCACTGCTACCCAACACCCAAGCATTTCTTTTTGTGTCCTAAGCAGTGTGAATGTCCTTTCATTACACGAGACCTGTAGTTAGTGTTTTAGAAACATATTTGGAAGCCCAGCTGAGGGAGGGGGCCATCTTAGGACTCAACATGGAACACTGAACAGGGTTGTATGGGCCGCACCCAGGCCTCCTCAGGCCTCGTTAAGGTTGAGTCCAATTTTCTATGGGTGCGAGGAGGACACGCTGTGCTCACAGCAACGTCGTCAGGGCATTCCAGGTGCCCAGATTCCCTTCCCAGTGCCCACTGCTCCATGCATTGTGTCCATATCTCGTCCTTGTCAGCAGAGGTGCCAGTCCCATTCTCTTCTGAAGACCAGGGAGCCGTATTTAACTCAGGATCCCGGATGGGCAATCTTAAGACCACCAAGGGACCTTAGTTGCACCCTCGAAAGGGAACTGTGGGCCCCACGTGGTCAGAGGCATGGACCCCCCAGCAGGGGATCTGGGAATGTGCATTCAGACTCCCCTTTATCCCTTAGGCATCTCTGCCAAGTCAAACAGAGCTCCTGGCACCATCCAGACTTGAGTGCATGCTTTATACTTGTCGTCGTGGAGCTCCTGGGCCTTCCAGGGCTGGAACAGGATGTCGCGAACAGGCTTCTGCTGCGTTTCATAAGTTTGAGCAGCAAGCTTCCCTCCCCTACCACTGCCACCCTCTTCACAAGCCAGAAGGGGGGGGGGAACCCAGTCCCCCTCCAGACATCTGGCACAGTTCTGTTGAGGGCTTTTCATTTCCAATCTTAATTTCTGCTTTTGTCACTCTTTACTGTGTCCCTGTGGCCTCATATTTTCCTTTACCCCTGGAATCCTGGCTGCCTCTTTCAGTTTGGCAGTCACAGCCCTTCTGTTTGCGAATCCTCGCCGGCTCTGTCCTTTCTGACACCCACCCGCTGTGTGCTCTGTGGACGTCTGGGCACGGGTCCAGGGCCTGGCGTTGGAGGCCCAAATTCAGCTTTATGCAGCATTGGATGCTGCATGTCTCAGAGAAGCCGTGTTATTGGAAGCCAAGACAAGGATTTAAGGGTAAGTCATTTATTTGGGACAGGCCCCACGAGACCCTAGGGAGGCCTGGGGGACTGGACAGGGAAGGGAAGGCGTCACGACAGGTATGTCACAGAGCAGGTTACCACTGTAGGCAACTAGAGCTCAATGATGTAGGCAAACTGGAGGGCGGGCAGGGTATGCCCATTCATCAGGATGACCCACCCCTGGAGAGAGGGAAGGGTGGTATTTATACACCAATTCCCATCAGCCATTGCCTGAGGCTTGCTGGGGGTGGGATTAAATCCCCTGACTCTTCCAGGCTGCCCTGCAGGGCAGTGCTGAGGCTTCCATGAGAGCTTTGGTGAAAAGAGAGGCAGGCAGGTGGTTGGGAATAAATGCTGAGCAGGTGAATGGAGGAAGGAATGAGTCGTGGGGATCAGTATAGGGTGGAAGGGGTGTCGGGGACTAGTGGGATGGTGCTGGCCTTCCAGCTGCACTTTGGCCAGCATGGCTGCTGGGCTGAGGTGGGAGTTTGAAGACAGACTGGAGGCCCATCTGGGAAGCTACAGCACCAATTGCCCCTACAGCCCAGCTCCAGGCCCTTGTGATATCTTGACCAACACATAGGACTTGGCCACCTTGCAGAACTCATGTGTCTTCGGGACATTCACCTCTTTGGGAGGTTCATCCAACTTGAAAGTCTCAACCACCTTGGGAGTGTTTCTTATCCCCCTCATTACAGTTTTCTTGAAGTCAGGGTATTCCAAGATAATTGGCTTGGCTATGTGTTTTCAGAAGAACATCTGAGAACCCAGACAGGGGGAGGAGAGACAGAAGAGAGGGGAAGAGCAGAAACAGGGGTCACCAGAAAGGAAGGCACCAAGGGGATGGGGAAGTGACTGCCCTGGCCTCCTCCCCAGCTGCCTTAGTCCTCACCTCCTCCCTCCCAGTCTTATTTGGTTGCAGGACGTCAGCAGGGAGCGGGGCTAAAGGTCACAGACCAGGACCTCCTATCCCAGCATGTCATGAGGAAGGGGCAGTCTCTGAAACTCATCCAGTAAGTAATCTTTTGCCCAATCCAAGAGAAGAACCTCAGGAGCACAGCCATTTCCCCCAATGTGATGCACCCCAAAGAGTGAGCAGAGTCAGCATTTGGTACAGTGGTGAGGGTGAGGGACATGATAAAGGCCAGGGCTCACCACCTAAAGGGGCTTATGGGAGCTTCCAGCACAGCAAAGAAGGAAATAAAAATCTTCCCAAAGATCCCCCCAATGACTTGTTCCAGGTGTTTGCTCCCCTCCCTGGGACAAGGAGTCAAAGGGATGAGAATCCAAAGGGAGGGAGACTTCTAGCCCACTGTGCAAGTATGCTTGGCCCTGGCCCCAGCCCCCAAGGCCCTTCCAGGATCCCCAGAGCCAATCCTATACCCTCAGCCCTTCCTCAACCCTACCCCTCCACCCCCTGATTCAGTGATGGGAAACTAATGTTTATCGAGTGCCTGGTACTCACTAGTTATTTCCCATGCACAATGGCATATAATCCCAGCATTCCTTCAAGATAGGTCCCTACCCTACTGGGGCTCCATCTGACAGGAGACAGAGACCCCTGAACCGGTGGTTGTACACTGCTGCAATGAACAGCAGACAGAATAAATGCTGCGACCCCAGGAGGGGTCAGGATGGCTCCTCAGAGGACAAAAGGGACACCTGGGTACTTGCTGAGGCTGACGGAGCACTGGGAATGTGAGGGAGCGCTCATGTGACCCAACTAGGGTCACATGACATGGCTTCTGTTGGGGAGAGGGAGGTGGGATAGGAGGAGGGGCTACGGTCAGACCTGGAAGGGCCTGTAAGCCCTATGAAGGAGTTGGGATTTTATCCTAAGGACAAAGGCAAGTCATTGAGGAGAGTCAACCATAGGAGTGGCCTGCCCAGGTTCATGTTTTACAGAGACAACCCACCATCCCTATACCCCATTTTCCTCACCCCTCCAGAGCCCATTTCAGGTCTGGGTAGGTCAGGTGTGATCTCTGATGGCTGTGTCAGCAGTTAGGGGGTGAGGGGGTTGCCAAGGGGACAATGGAGGGATCTCCTAGGGCCGGAGGTGGTTGTGGCCAGGCTGGGCTGGTGCAAAGGGTGGAGAGAAAAGGACCCTCGCCTCTTCAAGGGTTTTAGGGAGTCCCTAGTAGGACAAGAAAAGCAGGCAGCTAGGGGCTACCTTTTCCCCCCTTTCCAGCCTTTATTTTCATGTTTTTACTCTTTATTTTGTTGCTGGTCTTTTTTTGTTGGCATATAACGTGTAGACAGGAAGTACAGGAATGGAAGTGGGCTGCTTGCTGATTGTGGTCTGTGTACACAGTTGTATGGCCCAGATCAAAGTATAGGGCACCCCCAGCTCCCAGGGCTTCCCTCACACTCCTTTAAGTCAGCCACTCCCCCAGATCAGGGGCCACTCTGACCTCTGTCACTACTGGGGTGTTTTGCCTGCTCTTGACCTTCACATAAACAGAGTCACGTGCTCAGCGTTACACGTCTCCATCTCATCCATGTGGCCCTATGTTGCAGTGGTTTAGTTTTTTTCTTACCGAGTTGTGTTCTGTTGTGTGAACATACGCACGTTATTTATACATCCTCCTGCTGGTGGGAGTTTGGTTCTAGTTTGGGGCTCTTGTGAACAGCGTTGCTATGAATACGCCTGCACACGCCTTCAGGTGCTCGTACGCCGTGGGGGCACTCATTTCTGCGGGGCCTTTCCCCAGCTGTAGAGTTTCCAGGCAACATTTTTAGGAAGTTCCCTTGCACCTGCCCACCCCCATCCCCCACCCCTGGCCCCCGCCATCCTTCAGCAAAGGGAAAGATTTTAAGTGCAGTGGGAGGAAGGCCTTCCTTGCCCTGAGTGGACTCCCACAGATGGGTGGCTACCCAGGGCCCTTGTCTGTCCTGTGAGCTCAGCTGTTTCCCCTCACTGAGCAAAGTGAGGCAACTTTTCTTATTTCCCTGAATCTCCAAGAGCAATCCCCATACATCCCTTTTCTCCCAGTGGATTATTCTGCAGGATGAGTGACCTGAAGACCCCACACTGGGAAAGTCTGTGGAAAGGGATATTCAGCATGAAGTATTCTTGGAATATATATTTTTGTTTTGGTCCCCAGAGATTTTCTCCAAATCTGGGCCTAAGGCAGAGGTCAGTCCTGGCGGGGCATCTGTCTCTCTTGGGATGGCCCCAGGGGAACACCAACCACAGTCCTCCATCCTCTTTGGCTATTGGTTCCACCCAACTCTGAGTATAGGGGTTGACTAGTCCATTTCCATTCAGTCATATGCATATAAATCAGGGGAAGATGGAACCAGGCTCCTGGGGCTCCAGGGCACATAGACCCTCACACAAACGAGGGAGGGCTTCGTTCCTTCTGAAGCCTCTCAAGTCTTTTTTTTTTTTTTTTTTTCATTTGACAGAGAGAGACACACAGAGAGAAGGAACACAAGCAGGGGGAGTGGGAGAAGATCAAGCAGGTTCTCCATTAAGCAGGGGCCCGATGCTGCTCTTCCCCCTCCTTAGTCACTCTGTCTCTGTCACTCACTGAACTTGTGCATCATCTATCCCCTCCTCCTCGTGCCCTGTGAGGGCATGTATTTTTATCTGTCTTGTTCTGCTGTAACCCCAGAGCCTAGGACATTGGCTGACACACTGTAGGTGCTTAGCGAATAGGTCCCGAAGGAATGAAGGTGTCTGCTGAGTTCTTATTAGAATTCTTTCTTGTGATTTTTGTTGCTTCTGCCTGGAGGAGGCAGTTAGCAGTCTTCTTTCAAGACGCGGGGGGCCACACGTAGGACCACACTGGCTTTATTCAAGAGGGACCCACTGGTTATTTGCTTTGGGCCAGACACCGGGCAGGAAGCCGACGTAAGATTCCGAAATCCATCATGCTCACCATGTTTAGTGGATTCAGACTAGGGAACAGGGCTCCTTTCTCTTGGTTTTTATTGACGGTGCATTGAGTGTGTGTGTGTATACACGGACACACCCATATGTATGTATCATGCAAAGTGAAGTTTCTTTTCCACCTTCCCCCCGTCCCACTTCTGTGAGGCAGACCCTGCTGACTGGTTCCTGTTTATCCTTCCAGAGACATTACATGCATTTACAAGCATTTTTTCCAGAAGTGGTAGTACACGACGCACACTCTTGTTTCACTTAACAATGTCTTGGAGGTACTTCCCCTCAGAGCAGTAAGCTCCCTCTGAAAAGGCCATGGAGTATTCCATTAGGCGGCGAGAACATAATGGAATTAACCCTCCTGCACCCATAGACGCAAAGGTCAGTTCCGGTCTTTGCCTATCACAGGCAATGGCATGTGTATGCCTTGTGCCAAGAGATAGAGGGAAGGAAGGCAGGAAAGAAGAAAGGGAGGGGGGGGAGGGAGGGAGGAAAGAGAGGGAGGGTGGGGAGAAAAGAAGGAAGGAAAAGTAATACACTTATATGGCTACAGAGTGTAATTGACAAACATTTATTGGTGCGTATTTTAAGCTTTGGACACACTGTTAAACCCCACGACTCTCTTGCCCTTGGAGCCAGTCTGACAACGAATCTCAACGCCCTGCCATTTTTACTTTCCCATTAGAAATCCCCTGGCTTCTCAGAGGGTGGGTGGGGAGAAGAGAGAGCAGGGAACAGGGCTGTGCCGCACTTTGAACTTCACATCGCTGGCTGGGCTTTACTTGGAGGCATTCAACCATGGAGCTCAGGGCTCCAGCGACTCACAAAGATGCATTTGGGCGGCGGGAGGGTTGTGAGTTTGTCGTGATATATTTAGAATGAGCCCTTTAGTGGTGCCCTGGGCCAGAGAGTAAATAGCTGCTTGCACGGGCATTTAAAGCGAGCAGAGAAAGAGGTTGTAATTGCAAAGCTCGGGGGAAGGCTGTACTTGAGAGCTTTTCTGAAATGACATGCTATTTGACCCAATATTTTCCCAAATGCAGAGGCCACTTTGATCTCTGAGGCAAGCTGTCCTTGCACAATGACTGGTTTGTGGGGGTGCTCAGTGCTCCAAGGAACAGGCCCAGCAGGGCTAGAGGCTGGTAAACTGGGAGGACTGGGCTGGAACGTGTCTTGGATTGAATTCTCCCACACCAGACAGGGACTCAGTGCAAGCAGATGATTTGCAAGATGATTCCTGGAAGCAGGAGGATGGGAGTGGGGAAGGGAGAGAGAGTCAAGGGAAGGAAGCCCAGTCAGGGTGCACTGCGGCGGGTAGAACTGGGGCTCCAGCAGCCTGAGGACTGGGAAGCAGGCACAGAACATGCTGCAGAGTTGCCCACCTGAGGGCGAGAAAGCTGGGGTATTTATTCCACTAACACCTGTCTATCACTGGCTCCTTGGGAGAGATGGGGGTTCCAGTCCCCAGCCTGCCACACATGAGGCTATGTTGAAAAGCTGTTGGGTTGGCCTCCAAGAGATTTTTATGGAAAGCCTCCCAATTGATAAGTATTGGCAAAGAATCCCCCACACCTTTTAAATAAATGTTACAAGAGCCAGACAAAACAGGCTGAACTCCTGGATGCGGTTTGTGGACCTCCCGAATGTCACGGCTGTTGGGAGGAGGGCAGGACTCCACTGCCCTCCCTCCAAGTGACTGCCTCCTTGGTATCCAGGCTGGGAGAGAGACCTCCAGAGACACCGGAGTCAGAAGAACCAGAGACTTCTTAGCAGCTGGAGGTTTTCCCACGGCTTCTAACTTCGCAGTTATTCACCGGCCCCTTTCTATCCCCATCTGAAAAAATTCTAATGAACCAATCTCAACTGGAACAAGATCTATATCCTTGAGACTTACGGGTCTGGGACAAAGTTGGAGTATTCTTTGGATCGAACTCAAATATCCTTTTATGAGAGCCTCTGATAAAGGGTAGTGACAAGAATGACCTTGTAAGCAGCTGAGACCTTAGTTGTTTTAGGTTGTAATTGAGGTACCATCAATAGCTCAGCATCCCCCAAAACTTCACTCCCACTTCCCCACGGGGGAAGTAATTCACAAGATGCCACCATCATGGTGCCCTTCTTCAGCCTACGCCCCAGTGAAAAATGCCACCAAGTCAGAGCAGGCTGACAGTTTAGACCATCCTCAGTTACTTACATCTCTGTTTAAATGAGTTTTTCAGATTAAAATAGTATTGCTTTTTATTAACATCTTTACAGATGAATTTTTTTAAGATTTTATTTATTTATTTGACAGACAGAGATCACAAATAGGCAGAGAGACAGGCAGAGACAGAGAGAGGGAGAAGCAGGCTCCCCACTGAGCAGAGAGTCTGATGTGGGGCTCGATCTCAGGACCCTGGGATCATGACCTGAGCTGAAGGCAGAGGCTTTAACCCACTGAGCCACCCAGGTGCCTCTACAGATGAATTTTATGATGTGTGGGATTTGTTTCCAAGTGATAGAGGAAAGGAGGTAGAGAGTGGGTCAGGTATAGATGCAGTGAGATTGGTCATGAGCTGATCATAATTGAAGTCGGGTCACAATGGTCATATACTACTTTGGCATATGTTCAACATTTCCAATATGAGATTTTGGGGGAAAACTTTAAAACTTATTATATTGTCAGAGAGTGGAGTAAATGTGAACACGACAGAATAAGCTGAAGGTAGACAACACCCCACAGCAGGTCTTATGAATGAAGTCAACCAACACTTCCTCCACTCCCCCCATCTCCGCCCCGCACATTTAACCCTGGAGCCTAAAGTAATATTAACTTTGATTTTGGAACTAGCTCTAACTTCTAGATGAGAATTTAGGTTCCCGTATTGGATTCTAACCAAATATTCTTGAGTGACCATTGGTGAAACCTCGCCTCAAAGAAAATTCTGACGTGGCTCTAGAATCCCTCGGGAAACACAATGTCCTCTAAGCTGGTGGGTTGCTGCAGCCAGCTCATGTCAGCACTCGAGAGCTGACTGTGTGCATCCCTTCCCAGTTCTATTTTCAGAGACTTCAGTTTGGAAGGTTGAGACTGACTGTAGTGGGAGAATTTATGCTATGGTGGTTGGCAGATTGGGACCTTTCTATTTGGAGAGCTGGGCTGTTAGATGTGTACCAACACACCAGTCTGCTGCATCCCCCTCCCTGTCAACTTTCCCTTTGCCTAAGCTGAGAAGAGTTGACATCAGTCTATCTCCGGAAAGTCTCCACGGACATCTAAGATGGTAGCTCTCTGGGGAGCCAACTGCTTTCATTTAACAAACTGTTGTGTTCAAATGAGCCCAGCAGGATCAGAGAAGTGGGGCAGGTTCTGAGGGAGGTGATATATTTGAAAAGGATGGTGCTTAGTTTCATCTGGAGTGCTGTGTTGTGAAGGACTCTTAGGCTAGTCTGGGCTCAAGAGGGAAGGGAACAGTCATCTCTTAACATTTGCCACCCTTGACCTACTGCTATGTGCCAGGTCCTCAGCTAGATTTTTGCTCTCAAGTAACTTAAAATCTTGTGACCAGTAAATATTTGCTCCTGTGTGCATTTGTTTGTTCTTCTATCTATCCATCCATCCATCCATCCATCCACCCACCGACCCACTCTTCCCAGGCTACCTAGAATGAGTGTATCAGCAGAATTTCCTGAATATAGGCATTTGAAGCAACAAGGTACAGCTTTAAAATCTTTTTTGGGTTGTTCATTATCTACTTCTTCTTATTCTGTAAATAGCATCCACTTTTCATTGGGGGGACCCTCTCCTTACCTCTGAGTACACCCTCTGACTCCAGGGTGGCCAATCAGCACATCAGTACTCTTGGTCACATTGATTGGTTCAAGTCAAACACCTGACCCAGGTTAGTCTAAAGGAAACCAACCCTAAAAACTATATTGATAAAGAGCACCTTTTATTGGGCTGAGATTAATAAACAGGACATATGCTTCTTCTATTGGTAGCCATGTTTTTCTATCACATGAAGAGAGCTAGCTTGAAATTGTAAACAACAGAGAGAAAAGCAAAGATGAAAAATGAAGAGAGTAGGAGCCTTATGATATTTTTGAGCACCTGGAGCCTGCTAATCCTGAAGCCAGTATCTCTAGACTTCTCAGGTGCATATATCAATGAATTTGTTGTGCTGCTGTTAAAACTAGTTGGAAATGGATTTCTGGATCTCTCTCAAAGAGTCCTAGTGATACCCTTTACTGACATTCCCAGAGGATCCGAAACCATGTAAAGAGTCATTACCCCTACCTAGTGAATAATAAAGATGATTCATTTCCAATTAGCCGGCTGTCCAGAGAGTAGAACAATTTTCACTAGTCCCTATAGGAAACCCATGCACTGTGGCATTTCCTGGCTCTGATTTTTGTAGGTGAAGGAGGCCTGCCATGCCCTTATTCAATGCTGGCCAAGTATGGGTGCAACACTAACAATAACCACTGGCTGCCCAAAGGGGCCAAGTGAGCTAGCTTCTCAGTCTGTACCATGTGTCCCTGGGTTAGAGTGTGGACAGGGCTTGAGAAAGCTTTGGGTGTTTGCTATTGGGGTTCTACCTCAGAGAGAACCCAAGGAAGAACCAAGGAGATGTGGTTTTGGGGAATTAATAAATAAATAAATGTGCAAAACCAACATGATTTCAAGTGACTTCCAGGCTGAGAGGAAGTTGGCAGTTGTCCCCAGCAGGTCTATTTTCTCTGAGTTCCCATACCAGCTTCATTAGCTTTTGGGGCCGCAGGATGCATAGTTCAAAGAGTTCTGAAGAGAGAGCAGGGCCCTGAGCTGAGAGAGACTCAGCTGGGCTGAGATGGAATCTCTGGCTTCAAGGACTGACACTGCTCTGCTGTGTGGCTTTGGGCAGCAAGCTCACAGTGTCCATCTCATTGAAATGGGATGATGTCTTCCTCATTCCCATGGCTACCAGTCACACCTGTAGCTCATCCTTGCTTATCTGGATCATTCCATCACCTGCTAACTGGTCTCCTCCCCTTCACTCTGACACCTTCGAGCTCCTCACCTCACTGCAGCTGACCTGCTTTGTCATACATAGACTGCAGATTGTGCAGGCTCCCATTTGAAGCCCTCCATCCAACTCTCAAACCACTTCGAAGAACTCTTTGATGGGACCTACTAAGGGCAACATAGATCTACCTTGTGACTCAGCAGTTCCACTCCTGAGCACACACCCAACTACACACCCAACAGAGATGGGCACCCAGGACCACTGCTAGACTTAGCTAAGAGTATTCATACTGCTTCTTTCCTAATAGCCCCCAACTGGAACAGCCCAACTGTCCATCCACAAGAGAATGGATAAACATATTATGATAAATTTACACAGTAGAATACTACATGGTAACAAACAGGTATGACCTGTTACTACATGTGGCCCAATAGGAGCATCTCACCGAGAGAATATTGAGTAAAGGAAGTCAGACAGAAATGAATACATAGCTATATGGTTTCATGTGTTGAAGATCAGAATCAGGCAAAGTAGTCTTTGGTGATATAAGTCAGAACAGTGGTTATCTTTGAGGGGAGCTATTGAGTGGGAGGGGCCACAGCAGAGCTCTCTAGGACCCTGGAAATACCCTATGTCTTGCACTGTTAGTGTTTTCATGAATGTATACATTTGTAAAATTTATCGACTTGCACACTTAAGATGGTGCATTTTATTATGTATCAATTATACTTCAATAGGGAAGAAATTAAAAAATCCCTCTGGTGGGTCCTCTGGGCCTGAGCATAAAACCTTCATTTCTCTGCATGGTCTGCCCTGCTCACTTCCCTCTGCTCCAGGCACATTGGACTGCTTTCTTTAAACTCCATCCTGCCTTCTTCCACAGTGCTCTTCCCTAGGTCTTTGTACAGCTAGCACTCAGGGTGCTTCCTCTCCTCTCCCCTCCCCAGTAGCTCCTACCCCAATTAATACGATCAGTTTTGCCATTCAAACTAGGTGAATGGAAGCCCTGCCTGCCCTCAACCTCCCCTATTCATGCCCCTCCCCCCAGAGCAGATGGGGGTGGGGGCAGGAGGGAGGAACGGGGGAGGGGGAAAGGGGGCGCCAAGGGACAGCACTCACCCTGAGCCCAGGGCCGTATACAACTCTAAACAGACAGCCCTTCTCCCTGCTGACACAGCTACACAGGGCTCTCTTCTCTGGGTGTCTTTTCCTGCACCTGCAGAGAGGAGGGGTTGGAGGGCCATGTGGCCTTGGGTTGTCCACATGTGGGGAGGCTCCTTCAAAAGCAGCGTAGAGGGACACCTGGGTGGCTCAGTCGGTTGAGAGTCTGACTTTTGAGTTCAGCTCAGGTCATGATTGCAGGGTCATGGGATTGGGGCCCAGGTCAGGCCCCATGTCAAGTTCTGTGCTCAACGGGGAGTCTGCTTGAGATTCTTTCTCTCCCTCTGCCCCTCTCCCTGCTCATGCTTTCTCTTTCTCTCTCTCTCAAATAAATAAATAAATCTATCTTAAAAAAAAAAAAAAAGCAGCAGCAGCAGGATGGAGCATAGAGCAGGAAGAGAAGGAAGTGAACTTTAGGCCAATGACCTCCACTTGAACTCAAGAATATTAGGGGTGGGTCTGTTTTCTATTGTCATAACTGGTAATCATCCTGTTTACTTTGTATTTGCTTTTATCCATCAGGGCCGTGTGGACAGGAGTGGGTTGCCAGCATCTAGCACAGTGCCTGACACATAGTAGGTCCTCAATAAACACTTGCTGACTATGTCAGTGCAAGCTGCCGCATCAACCTACCGACTCCTCTCAAGGCTGTAAGGAACACAGTGTGGTCACAGGGGGCTGAGCTGAACTAGTCTGAAGGGGGCCATGGGCCTTAGAGCATGGTGGCTCTGGCAGGCTGATGAGAGCTGGTAAGAGCCTGCTTTAAGAGGGCTCACATCTGGGGGGTGCCTCGGTGGCTCAGTGGGTTAAAGCCTCTGCCTTCGGCTCAGGGCATGATCTCAGGGTCCTGGGATCGAGCCCCGCATCGGGCTCTCTGCTCAGCAGGGACCCTGCTTCTCCCTCTCTCTCTCTCTCTGCCTGCCTCTCTGCCTACTTGTGATCTCTCTGTCAAATAAATAAACAAAATCTTTCAAAAAAAAAAAAAAAAAAAAAAAGAGGGCTCATGTCCTCTTCCAGGAGAGACAGGGCTCACCCATCCAGCACTGACTGGGCTGCACTGAGCTTCGATGGAGTGTGTGCCTTGGTTAGACTGGAAGCTGGGGAGTTGAGTTCTGGGGGCAGGAGTAGTGTCTCAGCCCATGTGGCCAGCCCCACTTAGTTATCCTTAGTTATCCTGGGGTGAGACAGATTTGGGAGGTAGGCCAGCTTTGAGGGCTGTCCCCTCACAGGGGAGGCTTTCAGGAAGCCTGCAGGCCATCTGCCCCCCTCCTCTCACACCTCCTTACTTGTCCTCAAGTCCAACGGGCCAGTTGGGCCTGCCTTTGGCTTTTGAGTTATTTAAAAATGATAGATACGTAGAACCATGCATGTGGCATAAGTGTGTAGCTGGCACCATTTTCACAAACCAAACACCTATAGGTCAAGACCAATTACAATCGCAGCCCCAGAACCCCTGTGTGCCCTTCTAGCCCGTACCTTGCAAGGCAGCAGAGATTCGTGTTGCCTTTTTGTGCTTATGTACTTGGAATCATCCCACATGTGCTTTCTGTTTAACTTCTTTTGCTCAACATGGCGTCTATGTATATAGTATATAGTATAGATAACTATTTAATGTATATGTATATACATATAATATATATATAGTTGTAGATCATTTATTCTCGCTGCTATAGAATATTCCATTGAATGGCATTTATTGATTTAGCCACCGTTTTATGATTATTATTGATAATTATTATTTATTCAATCTACTTGTCCATTTTACTGGACATTTGGGTAGTTTCCAAATTGATTATGCCTCGTCACTGTGAACCTTCTTGAATGCGGCTCTTGCTTTTCTTTTCAGCATCTGGGAGGGAACCTCTGGGCTGTGGGATGAATGTGCATAGTAGGTCAGCTTCCATTAATTCACAGAAACTCGTTTGTTTTCTTGCGGGAGGGGTAACATGGTTTTTAAGGCTTTTGTCCTCTTGTGGGATGCAAGGTGTCTGATTTGTTTGGGGAACAGTCTCCTTTTAATTTTTTTTAAAGATCTTATTTATTTATTTGACACAGAGAGAGAGCCTACACAAGCAGGGAGAGAGGCAAGCAGAGGGAGAGGGAGAAGCAGGCTCCTGGCCTAACAGAGAGCCTGATTGTGGGGCTCGATCCCAGGACCCTGGGATCATGACCTGACCTGAAGGCAGATGCTTAACTCACTGAGCCACCCAGCCACTCCGGTCTCATTTTCATTTTGAAGGAAGCTGTCACCTTCCCCCACACCATGACCTTCAAAGAAACTGCCAGAGCCTGGATCCTACAGGAAGGCATTCCTTCTTGTTCCCAGCACAGCCCAGACGACACGAGCTCCAAGGCAGGAGGGGTTGGAAATCACAGTGATAGGGGAAGAGATAGTCAAGGAGGAAGAGGGAAGGAGAGGAGGAGGGAGGAAGGGAAAGGGAGCTAGAGAAAGAGAGAATGAGAGGAAAGAATCAGCCGAAAAGCACAAAGGAACAAAACCGGGGGGCTATGAAGTGCAACCAAATAGCTCTGGAAGTCTATAGCTTCAAACTGGTGTCAGTTGTCTTTCGACCAAACTGTTATGAGATGTGGTTTCAGTTTGAAGGCTTACAGGACTCAAAATGGTGCCAGAGAAATGAGGTAAGCAGGGTCCCAGGACCGTCTCCAGAGGCAGAAGGAGATTTGGTGGAGGAGGGAGGCCTTCTGGTAACTAATCAGAACCATGCCACCACCTGCAGGGGCCCCAGAGTAGCAGAAGCCTCCCAGGGCTGCAGGGGTGGGGGAGAGTGTGGAGTACTTCTCCAGGACACAGCACCAGGGCCCACCCCCTCCTCTCTCTGTGCCAGTCGCACCCTGGTCTGGGCACGTTCCCAGACGTCAGGCTCTTCAGAGAGGGAAGGACCACAACAGGTAGGTGAGTGAGGCCCTTGCCTTGGGTACAACATTTAAGGGAGTACCAAGAAACTCGGTAATCAGGATAAAAAATATTTTAACATACTATTTTTTAAAAATCAGAAGTAACTCTCCAAATCCTTGATGATCAAAATGTCAAAATTTCAAAGGAAGGCAGGACCTAATCCTTTCCTTGCCTGACACTGTCACACTCACCTGTCCCTAGTCTCTCCCTTGGTTCCAATAAAACCTCATTTCCAAAACCGGACAGCTGGCCCATAGACCACGGTTTGCCAGTTTTCTTTGAAAAAACTATTGGGTGAAGCTGACCATCTTCTTTCACGAATCCATCAGCCAACTGCGTCTCTGGGAGTGGCAAGAGACAAAGGCTCCAGGTGTTGTGGACATTGAGATTAGCAGACAGGAGACAGAGGACAAAGAGACACTCATCTGTGGGTGGTGGCCGCTTGCATAGGTGGGGGAGGGGTGGCAAGATAATCAACAGCCCTCCGAAACATACACATCCCTCATGTGATTGTGCTCACAGACACCGTTGTTTTTTTTCTTTCTCTCTCTCTCTCTCTTTTTTTTAAACAAATTGTAGTTATGTGACAACCCTGCATTGAGCAAGCCTTGTGGTGTTATTTTTCCAACAGCATT
The DNA here is from genome assembly GCF_011764305.1 of Mustela putorius furo. Taxonomy (NCBI): domain Eukaryota; kingdom Metazoa; phylum Chordata; class Mammalia; order Carnivora; family Mustelidae; genus Mustela; species Mustela putorius. Next base: position 4,487,928 of record NW_025421329.1, on the reverse strand, counting down.
TGCTCACCTTCTGTCTCTGTGTCACATTTTGGTAATTCTCGCAGTATTTTAAACTTTGTCATTTTCGTTATATTTGTCATGGTGATTTGTCATCAGTGATTACAACTCACTGAAAGTTCAGATGATGGCTAGCATTATTACTAATAAAGTATTTTTAAAATTAAGGTATGTGCATTGTGTGTTTTTTTCAGACCTAATGCTATTACACACTTAGTAGACTGCAGTATGGTACAAACAGAACTTTTATATATATTGGGAAACCCCAAAATTCATTTGACTCACTTCATTGTCACATTCATTTATCGTGGCGATCTGGAACCAAAGCAGCACTATCTCTGAAGTAATGTATCTCTGTACCTTCTTCATTACCTAGTATAAAGTTGTGGTTGAGCAGCAGTTATCCAGCCAGGAACTGCATTTCCCATCACCCCATTTATTCTGGAAGGGTCATGTGACTGGTTACCTCCAATGAGGATGTGAATAGATGTGAGGTATTTAAGAAGTGGGTGTGTCTTTCCCCTTCTATCATTTCCCATCTTCCTGGCAGAATACAGAGGACTCTGAGGCAGGGAAGGGTGGATCCACCAGATGGAAGGAGGGTTTAGATCCATGAATTAACATGTGGAAGGTAACCTCCACTTCAAATACACATACTGCCCTTTTAAATGAGCCTGAAAAAAACTTGTATTATATAACCCCCCATGATGAAGGTTTTTGTTATAGCAGCCAGCATTATCCTAACTCATAGAGGAAGTCATCGAAAGTTAGAGTAATCCCAGAAGGGAGGTCCCACAGGAGGCTGACCTAAATAGGCTCCCAAGCTTGGGTGGCATTTGGGTTGGAGTCCAGCAGACGTTCCAGGTTGGGAGGTGAGAAAAACCAAGGAAAGTATGAACTTTGTGTGCCTTCCAGTGGTCTCATTTGAACCCCCAAAGCTGGCAGTAAACTTGGAAAGGGCATCTAATGGTTAGGTCTACAAGACCTTTCCACCTTGAGGAAATATTTCTCTTCTATTGCCAGTCACAGTGGCCCACCCTTTGGCCCCCATTGAGTCCACCATGATCTTCTCCCAGGACTTTTAAAACTACAGTTAAAGTTAGACCCTCTGTTTCTGGGTGCCATGGGTGTGAGGCTCCAGGGTAGGTGGCAACCATGTTCCTTGCATTGTGGAAGTTGAAGTCTGTGCTCAGAGGGACTAAAGGTGCTAGGCAGAATGAGAGAGAAACAGAGACAGAGACGGAGAGACAGAGATGAGAGCCAGAGGGAGAGCAGTGATGGGAAGGCTTGCTCCTGCCCTTACCACACTAACTGGCTATACCTCAGAAGTGACCCCTTCCAACAAACTCCTGTTCTGGGTCAGGCAAACTCTAACTGGATTTCTGTCATGTGCACACCAGAAATTCCAATGAGACCAAATCCACTAAGCCTCAATATTTATGGAGCATCTACTAGGTACAACACAGTGTGATCAGCTTTTTGTGGTTTTGAGAGAGGCTGTGGGAGGGGATGCCTCAGGAAGATATAGAAGGGATGGTACTCTGAGAAATGGGTCAGGACCTCTGCTCTGGTTAGAAAATGGAAAGAGGTGGAGAGAGAAGAAATCCTATCCACATCTCTCTGTTTAAGGACATCACAAAGTTGGCTCTCACCCTCCCCTCTCCCCAATCTCCTCTTTGATCTGATGGGTGATTACACCCATGATCATCTCCTGGACCCTAGAGTAACAATGCCCTGACTATGACAGCCTCAGCTGGTGGAATATGGGACAGCTGCAAATGTGGAGCCTTGCAGGAACACAGATATTAGGATGACATGTGTTGCTTTGCTTTCCAAAAGACAAAGCTCAGAAATGAACAGACATTTAACCAAAGAGGATATACAGATGGCAAATAAACACATGAAAAGATGCTCAATATCTTTTGCCATTAGGGAATGCAAATTAAAATCACAATGAGATATTATTATATACCTATCAGAATAACTAAAATAAAAAATGGTAACAATGTCAAATGTTGATAAGGATGCAGAAAAACCGGATCCCTCATTCATGTCTAGTGGGATGTATTATGGTACAGCCATGTCAGACAAAAGTTTAGCAATTTCTTTTAAAAGCTAAGCATGAAATTACCATCCATCCCAGCAATGCATTCTTAGGCATTTATCCCACAGAAATGAATATTTTTGTCCACAGAAAAGCCTATAGATAAATGTTCATAGCAGCTTTATTTGTCATAGCCAAAAGTTGGAATCAGCCTAGGTGCGCTTCAACAAAGTGAATGGTCAAGAACAAAATGGAAACAAACAAAGAAAAAACTAGGATACATCCATGCCATGCAATAAAGGAATGAACTATTGATACATGCAGTTTGGATGACTCTCTGGGATATTATGTTAGGCAAAAATAAAACAAAATAAAAACAAACACAAAGATCTCCAAAAGGTAACATACTGTATGATTCCATTTATATAATATTTTTTGAAATGATGAAATTTTAGAAATGAATGACAGATTAGTGGTGATCAGGAGCTAAGGAAGGGGTGTGGAGGGGAGGGCAATGAGTATGGCTATACAAGGACCCTTATAATGATGGAAATGTTATATATCTTGACTATCTCAATGTCAATATCTTGGCTGTGCTGTTGTACCATAGTTTTGCAAGATGTTGCCACTAGGGGAAACTGAGTAAAGCATCCAAAGGATATCTCTGTTATTTCTTACAATTGGGATATGCATATATAATTATCTCAACATATGAAGTTAATTAAAAAAATAAAAACCTGCTTAAATGAGAGTGAACAAAAGCAGGCAGAAACAGGAGAGGCCACTATACTTGGAAATAAAGGAATGGCATAGGCAGAGTTTCCCATTTTATATTTCTATGGTTTTGAGAACAGTTCTCAGCCTGAACTAAGTGAGATAACTAAAACTCCAATAGAAAGTCTGCAGTTTTTCTGGCTGAAAGAACCAGAGACAGAATGTGAGCAACTACAGCTGTTAAGAGGAGGAGGAGAACCCAGAGAGTTCTCAGAAGATCAGTCTCCTACTCTGTGTATTAGTCTGTCCAAATCTCTGGCTGACCTCTGAACCATGCATGTGTGGGAAACACTTCCAACAGTCCAGCTAGGCTAAGAGAACTGAACTGAGACTTGAGCTAGTTCTGCCTCTTCCCAAAAGGCAGAGTCTGCAATTTGAATCTAGCCAAGTTTATTGCTTTATAAAACAAACAGATAATTTAAACATCAATATTGTTTAGAGGAGTATAAAGGAATCCAGAGTCTCCACAAAATCACATCCGTAACACCTAGAACACTATCCAAGACGGGCATAGGGAAACCTAGGAACTGTTCTTGATTCTTCCCTGTCTCTTGCTTTCTACAACCAACCCCTTTGTGAGACCTATCTGATCTACTTCAAAAACACAGCTTCATTTCATCTGCTTCTCACCATCTCCAATATGACCTCCTTATCCCAGCCACCATCATCTCTGACCTGGATTACTAGCCAGGGCTCCTCACTGGTATTCCTGCTTCCTCCCTTGTCCCTCTGCAATTCATTCCTTGCACAACAGATAAAGCCACCTTTCTAATGTACAGATAATGCCACTTGCTATTGTTCTTAGGATATCCTCCAGCCTCCTCATCATGGCCCAAAAGTCTGGCCAGATTGACCCAACCTGTCTCTGTGGCCTCATCTCCACCTTTCATGCCCTTCCTTAACCACACTCCACTCTCACTCGCTTCGGTCTGCTCTTTAAGTATCCTTAGCACCTTCGTACTTGCTGTTCCCCTGATCCTCCTGTTATCACTCAATTTTCAGCTCAGATATTACCTCCTCTGATAGATCTTCCCTGGAGATATCACTCCCCACTAGAGCCTGACAGTCATGGCTACATTCCCTCGTTTTATTTTTATGAATCTTGGAGTTACCAACTCTGTGTTTATTTACATTATCTGTCTTCCCCAGATGGAGTGTTAGCCCCACATGGGACTTTGCCTATCTTGCTTATTGCTTTTGCATATCTGAAGTGCCTGGAATAGCACATAATACACAATGGTTCTTATCCCAGATAATACTGATCTATTATGCACAATAGTTTTCCCAAACCCAGAGACATAAAACAACACCATTTAATTATGCCCACAGATTCAGACAAGACCCAGCAGGAATAGCTTGTTTCTGTGTCATAATGTCTGGAGGCTCAGCTGGGAAAATTGAAGTGGTTAGGGGTATCTCAAAGGACTGGATTAGGGCTAGAGAATCCACTTCCAAGAGGTTTTCCTCACTCACATATCTGGTGTCTGGGCTAGAATAGTTGGGAGGTTGGGCTCAGCTGAGAACGTTTGGTGGAGTTTAGCCAGGTGATCTCAGGGTCATCAGATTCTTTATATGGTGGTTTAGCCTTTCAGTGAACTGGGCTAGAGCTTTGTAGCCTAAGTCACAAGGCAGAGCTTCCACCATATTCTGTTGATCAAAGCAGTTAATGGGACTCTATATCCCATTTTTGATGGGAGGAATGTAAAATAATTTGTAGTCATTAAAAAAACTAAATGAATGAATGAATGAAAAAATGAATGAAAATATATTAGGGTATGCCTAGGTGATTGGTCTCATATATCAACCATTGAAGTCAAAGCCAATACTGAGCAATTTCTCCAAAGGATAGCACTTATATAAATACATTTTTCCTCCATGCCAATTTAGTTAGAAGGTCCTTCCTGTTGCCTGCTCTGTTTCTTGCTCCCCTGGCCTGCATGAACAAATCAGTGAGTGAGGACATGAGTTACTGCATTGAATTTTCTAACCCCTTGACTTCCTTCTTAAACCACTGATGGCAGATGCTGGAACAGACATATAGCTCTCCCAGACTTCACATGATGTGAAAAGTTGAAAGGTGTGGATCCTTTCCACTCCCACTCTCCACAATGAGGGTTTAAAAACCATCCTAAGAACTTGAGCCTGAAAAAAAAAAAAAAAGAATTTGAGCCTGGAATTGGATCAAGAGATGGATCAAGAGATCAAGAGAACACAAGCATTGTAAGCAGTTGCAAGCAATCTTTAAGAAGATGGTAAAGGAATGGAGAGGCTTCTTCCCAAAACCTGGTCAAATGATGGAGGTTGAAACACAAATACACACGTACTTAAAAAAAAAAAATCAGGGGCACTTGGGTGGCTCAGTGGGTTAGGGCCTTTCCCTTCAGCTCAGGTCATGATCCCAGGGTCCTGGGATCGAGCCCCGCATCGGGCTCTCTGTTCAGTGGGGAGCCTGCTTCCCTCTCTCTCTCTCTCTGCCTACTTGTGATCTGTCTGTCAAATAAATATATAAAATCTTTAAAAAAAAAATCAAACATGGCATTGAACTGAAAGCTGAAAGACCTCCAGCATCAAAGACTCCTGAGGGATCCTGGGTAAGGCAGGCTTCTGGTCCCTATGCTTCTTAATCATTTCCTTCCCCCTCACCTCCTCTTCCCTCCCTAGTGCAACCCAGTCTGCCTGTATCCCCACTGAAGGGACCCCACTAAGGTTACCAGTGACATCTTTGTTGCCAAACCGCAAGAGCACTTTTTGGTTATTTTCTTGCTCAGCCTCTGAAAAAATGATGTTGCCTTTGGAAGGTCTCTTCTCTCTTGATTGGCCATGGAACCACTCTCTTGCAGTGTCCCTGCCACATGCTCCTTCTTGGTGTATGAACATGTCCATCTGTACCCTCTTGCCCTGAAAACTTGCAGTCACCCCCAGTTCTGTCCCACTTCCTCTCCTCTTCCCACCAACATCTCTTCCATCTGTATCTTCAGTCTATGTTCTGGTGACCCCCAAAAGCTCATCTCTTACCTTCTTCCTGACTTCAGAACCACAGGGCCATCTGCTTATAGAACACTGACCCTCAGATGCTGCACAGACATCTCCAGCACAATGTACGCAAAAGGGAACTTATCAGCGTCTCCTACAAACCTCTTTCTTGCTCTGCTTCACCTTCTCCACTTCCCCAAGTCCTGGGAAGGAGGGCAGTGGCGTACAGAATATCTCCTAAATCTCTTTCCTTGATTTCATGCCCTAACACTGTCCTGGCTGAGACCTTGCTCTGTCTCATCCAGATTCCTGCAGTTACCTCTGACCCTGCCTTCCCTCCCCCTACCCTCTGCAGGCTGTAATCATAGTGACATGACCTTTCCTGCTTAAACCTTCCAGTGTCTCACATCATAGGACAAAATTAAAAGATCCAGGAATAACACATGAGGTTTGGGCTGATTTTGTCTCACCTCAGGTAGCTGTAATAAGGCTCCAATCGAGTCCGGGCTTCACTTACTGACTCCAAGTGTGACTTTAGGCAAATAACCTTTCTGTGTCTTATTCTCTCCATATACAAAGCAATGATTCTTACCTCTTATGAAAGTGCAGTGAAAAATGCCGGGCATATGGTGAATTGTCATTGTCACTCTCATCTTTATGGAGAAGTCCCCATCCCCACATGTATCCTGCACTCAAGATACAGCATCCCCCCAAACTCCAAGGTTCTCTTGTTATTCCCCAAGCAAAGATCAGACTGTTACCTTTTCCGCTGCTTGACATTTCTATCTTCTTCCTTCCCCACTTTTTCCCCCTAGCTTCTCCTTCTCAAGACCCCACTCAGGAATCATACCTTTCAGAAAGCTTCCTCTTCTTCTTCCACCCTCTGACCACAACTGGGCTGGGGTCCCTGGGCTCCCAGGGTACACCTTTGTTTAGTTTACCAGAGATAGCAAATTCCTGACTATAAGGCAACTTACAGTTATCAACATGTTTTTCCCTGTAAATATTTTTCAAACTTTTTGAATTTGTTACAACACTGAAAAGTTGGGAATCTCACAAGAAAAATCTGGGTTTCCGGCAAGTCTTAAAAAACTGAAGGAGATCACAACATGGCCACCACGAGCAGGGAGCTGAGTGCCAGCTGCTGCCTTTCCAGTTTGCCACACTCCCCACTGCTCCCTACTGTCTGACACCCAGCTGCTTCACTTATTGTCTTAGCTCCATATACACCACTAGCCAGTGATTCCACTCTTTTGGCATCCACCAAAAGACATGTACAACAATATTCTCAAGAGCATCATTTGCAATAGTCCATAAAGAGACTAGTCTATTCATACAATGAAATCATATACAGCCATTGTTGTCTGCAACATTATACATGAATATCATACACAAAACTCATATAACATGGATAGAGCTGGACACAGACGTGTACATGTTGCAGGTGCCCATCATGTCAAATTCAAGAACAGTCAAAACAATCTCTGCTGCTGGGTGTCAGTACAACAGACATAGGGAAGGTAAACCTGTCTGAAAGGGGCATGAGTGGCCTTGAGCTGTTGATAATATTCTGGTCTTGATCTGGGTGGTGGTCACCTGGTAATATTCAATTTCTGAAAATTCTTCATGTGGCTAATCTATGATTTGTATACCTCTCCGTGTGTCTGTTACACTTGAACAAAAAATTTTTTTTTTAAAAGATCGTGTTCGGGCGCCTGGGTGGCTCAGTGGGTTAAGCCGCTGCCTTCAGCTCAGGTCATGATCTCGGGGTCCTGGGATCGAGTCCCGCATTGGGCTCTCTGCTCGGCAGGGAGCCTGCTTCCTCCTCTCTCTCTCTGCCTGCCTCTCTGCCTACTTGTAATCTCTCTGTCAAATAAATAAAAAATCTTTAAAAAAAAAAAAAAAGATCGTGTTCCATAACTTGATTACCCATCATATTCATAAGACTTTGCTCTAAATAACCTCATTCTTGCCAAATTCAAATGGATTTTTAGAAGACAGAGATTTACCATGTTGGGAATATTTAAGAAAACATTTTGGACACTAGTGGCCATTCTAATGGAGGAATTCCAGAATGCTCTGAGCCAGTAATGGGTAGCCCCCACTCCTACCCAGTGGCTCAGGTAGGGCAAATTAGGAGGAAAAGCTCTTTGGTCCTTGAGGCAGGCCTTCTTGCTGGTAGAGGTGACTTAGGAATGGCCCTGTGATCATGACTGGTTCTGAATTGGCTTTCTTGAGGCAGACCTATTATTAATTATGGCACGTTGTTTGTGCATTGACTTACAGAGCCTTTAAAAACACTGCTTATGGGGTTGGGAATTTTGATCTTCTGCCTGCTGCAGAAACCTCAGGAGCCTGGTCGGAAATGTCCCACAATGGGAGGGAGCTCCTGAGGGACTCCCTACTGCTTTGCCAGAGGGGGCCAGAGAAGGGATTTCCCGGCTTCCTGTGAGTTTCCTCTCCTGACTCCTGCCTGTATGGCAGTCTGGGTCATGCAGGAAACCACCCACTGTCCCTCGCCTTTGGGCGTGGGGAGCCTACTCCTTGGGAGGTGCTGGTGAGATCCCAGTGCCTGGGTCTGTACAGGAAGCAGCTCAGGGGCTGTAGGCTGCCTGGGCCACTGGTGGGCTCTTTGCTACGTGGGCTCTGGGAAGGTTTGGTCTCCTTTCAGAAGCACATCTTTGTACTCCCCAGTCACCAGTGGGCTTCTGTGTTAGGGTTCACCTCTTCCAGGTTTCACTATAGGGGCAGAACAAACTTTTCTGGGAGCAGACACCTGTCTAGTTTGCTCCAGAGGTGAGTCAAGAAGGAACTACCAATAAGGACTTGTTCGAAGACCAGAGCTGCCACCGCTGTCCAGGAAGAAGGGTGCAGCGAGCGACCGGTTTTATAAGAAAGATTCTCAGTGCTAGCCATCAGCACGATTCAACACAGACTTAGTGAGCTCCCACCCAGGCCCAGCACTGGGCCAGGTTCTAATGAGGAAGTAGGTGAGTGAGCTATGGGGAGACTGGGGAAACGTGTTCCAGGCACAGAAAACAGCCATTGCAAGCCCATTGAACCCACTGCTAGGGAGTGGGTCCAGGTGTTTAAGCGACAACAAAGAGGCCAGCAGCTAGATCGGAGAAAGTCAGTGGGCAGAGAAGAGGCAGCTGGAGAAGGAATGGGTCCCGACTGTGCAGGGCATACTGGGCCACGGTAAGGAATTGGTTTACTTTGAGTGACATGTGGTCCAGCTAACTCAAAGCCATGTTTAGCAGACTGACTCAGCTTTCTAGAAAAGCATTAGCATTAAGAATCAAAAGCCTTAGGGGAACTTCGGTGGCTCAGTCGCTTAAGGCACTGACTCTTGATTTTAGCACCAGGCTCTACCTCAGTAGTGAGTCTGCTTGGGATTCTCTCTCTCTCTCTCTCTTCCTCTTTCTCAAATAAATAAATAAATCTTTAAAAAAAGATTGAAATACTTTTAAAATGTCCCTGTTTATTCACCCATTTAGACCCATTTTTAGCCATCTTCCTTAAGGAAAGAATGAGAAATGTTATATTTATGGCTTCATCCATCCATCCATCCATCCATCCAACCATCCATTCATTCATTCAATAAAAAAATGTATAGCTACTCATAAAAGCTTTGTTTTTATTTGGCTCTAAAAAGCCAATAAACAGCTAAACGCCCAAAACTAGGGGCATAATTCAACCCAGTATTGTACATACATTTGATGAATTGCTATAGAAATGGTAAAAACTATTTTCCAAAGATTGAGGAGGGAAAACAAAACATATAAAGGGAACAGGATAACTGATGTTTGATAGGATCTCAATTTGTTTTTTATTTTTTTAAAGATTTTATTTATTTATTGGACAGAGGGAGAGAGAGAGATCATAAGCAGAGGGAGCAGAAGAAGGAGAAGTAGGCTCCCTGTTGAGCAGAAAGCCCAATGCAGGGCTCGATCCTAGGACTCTGAGATCATGACCTGAGCAAAAGGCAGACCCTTAACCAACTGAACCACCTAGGTGCCCTCAATGTGTTTTTTTAAAAATGCACACAAAAAACATGGACACATGGACACACTACAACACAGATGAAACTTGAACACTTTATGCTCAGTCAAAGGAGCCAGTCTCCAAAGACCCCATATTGTATGATTCCATTTACATGAAGTGTCCACAATAGGTAAGTCTATAGAGATAGAAAGTAGATGAGAGGCTGGGGGGGTGACTGCTCATTACTAATGGGGTTTCTTTTGGGGGTGATAAAAATATTCTGAAATTAAATAGTGGTGATGGCTTGCATAATTCTGTGAATATACAAAAAACTCCTGAATTGTACATTCTAAAGGGGTGGATTTTATGCCATATGAAATATATTTCAATAAAGCTGTTCTTAATGAACATATACCCATGCCACTGAAGAAAGACTGAAAAGGAATACAATAAAATATTGGATGGTAGGGTTTTTATGGAGGGTAGGGGAGCAGGTTATCGATTTTCTCCTCTATTTCAGTAATGGTGGCAAGTTTGCAAAATGACAAAGAAAAGGGACAAGTATGGCATGGAACAGAGCCGTCTCGGGGACCTTCTGGGAATCTCTTCCACCTTCCTCACCCACCATGGCAGTGATTTGTGACGTATGCTCCAATTTTCCAGCAGACAGCACCACCTGGTCCCATTGGGGCTGGATGGCACCACGTGACTCGTTCTGGCCAATGATTTTTTGGTGAAAGTGACATGTCACTTCCGAGCTGGAGCATATTATTGCCCACATGAGCGAGCCATCCCCAAGGCTCTTTCTGTGGAGGTAAACTTTGAACTTTCAGGAGGGGGGCTGCTCCGTCAGCCTGGGTCCTAGAGTCACAGCAACACAGAACAGTCCCAGCAGACCCGAGACGAACATACGAGGTGAGTAAGACAGAAAGCTTTGGGACAGAAAGCTTTGTGGACTTTTTTTTTTTTTTTTTTTCAGTCACAGCCCAGCCCAACTGGTACCAACTCCTGTGTGTAAACCATGAGATATAAAGAGGCACCACCACCATTAATCATCTATAGCTGTTGTCCGGAACGAAACAGGGTAATAACAACCTAACACACTGCTGTCAGGCTTCCTACCTCCTTTTATGTTTAAAATGTCTTTATGTTTATTTTATTTTTTTTAATTTCTTTTCAGCGTAACAGTATTCATTGTTTTTACACCACACCCAGTGCTCCATGCAATCCATGCCCTCCCTAATACCCACCACCTTGTTCCCCCAACCTCCCACCCCCCGCCCCTTCAAGACCCTCAGATTGTTTTTCAGAGTCCATAGTCTCTCATGGTTCACCTCCACTTCCAATTTCCCTCAACTCCCTTCTCCACTTTATGTTTATTTTTGAGCTCTCTTCGAAGCCAAGCTGGGAGACAGGGGAATCAGATCTTCTCCTCATGGCACAGACAAGTCAGGTGCTTTGTCTGTGGTTCCCACACCCACTCAGTGGCACTATCCAGTAGCCCCTAATACTGGTCCAGAAAGATCCAGTCACAGGGCCCAGTTAAGTAATACAACAGCAGAGTGTGTTCAATGATAAACCAGAGGCTTGGCTATAGAGGGAGACCTGGAGTGAAGCGACTTGCAGAATCGATTTCTTTGGTCCTCAGTTTTCTCATCTGTGAGACACTCCCCCTGGGAGGATTTGGGGTGCTAGCCTGGTGCTGTGTGTGCTCAAACATTCCTATTTCTGCATTTCTGTATTTAGAGCACCAAACATTGAAAAGTTATGTATCTACATATATAAACCCACATACATGCACATATACTCATATACATACATGTATGTAGACACATAGAAGTGACACATATACATACAAACACACGTATATACACATATGTGTAAATAGATACACACACACATCCATATACACACATATTTCCAAAAATACTTGCTAAAGGCTTATTCCCATGACTCAGTATTTTCAGAAATTTCCAGGAATAAATCACCCTGCCCCCCACCATTGATAACTCTTGCCTTGCCCTCTGAGATTGTCCCAGTTTTATCCTACCTTCTTCCACTCTGAGCCACGCTCTTTACAAAATACTTAGTTCAAAGCTTTGCTGCCATTGTTTCCCACACCACACCATCACCATTGCTTGGCTTTTGCGTATGAACCATGGGATCCCTCCCATTATCACCATTTGCCAGGATATCACTCAGGGTGCCCTCTGCAAAATAAGCAGTTTTCCATCTTACACCTGGAGATGCTCCATGCCCTGAGGGTCACACATTCTAGCTATTTGCTCTAGCAGCATCACAAACTACCACCAAACATCGCGGCTTAAAATAATAAGATTTCTTTCTATGGGTTTCTGGGCTCGTTGGGTGGTTTTCTGGCTCTGGGCCAGGCATGGGATGATCTCAGCTGGACTCACTCATGGGATCTGGTCCAGGGTGGCCTCACTCTCATAGCCAACTGTTGGCTAGCTGTTGACCAAGGCAATGGAGACAACTGGCCCGTGTGTCTCTTATCCTCCAGCAAGCTAGCTCGGGCTTGTTGGCATGATCATCCCAAGGGTACAGGAGAGCAAGCAGAAGCCTAGGCTCACAACTGTCACAGTGTCACATCTGTCATATTCTTTTGGCCAAAACAAGTCCCAAGGTTAGCCCAGATTCAACAGGAAGGGAGGTAGACTTTGCCTCTTGGCAGGAGGAGCTACAAAGTTGTGTAAGGGGTGTGGGTACAAGGAAGAGTAAAGGGTTGTTGGTTGTAAAGCAAGATCTTTCTTAGATGCAGGGAGCGAAGCTGCCCTGTTCTGGGTTATTGGCACCATTGAGGTCCCCATCCCCACACATTGCTGCCAAGCACTAACCTGGCTAAGACAGAGAGCTTGTAGGGACTCTACAGGTTCCCACAACTCACTCTTTCTGGGCCGTCTGGGTTTTTGTTTCCTCTCATAGCTCCTTCTCCTGCCCCTTCTTCTTTCCCACTCTCTTCCTCATCCACAGCTTGTTTAATCCTGACCTCCCTCTAACACCAAGCTCAAATGTCACCTCCTCCAAGAAGCCTTCCCTGACCACTCTCATTAATTTCCACCTCTCTTTTCTAAAAATTACAATAAATGTTCAGTGCTTCACATCTTAATACTTAGGTTTTTAGAGTTACTATGTATGAAGCTCTTGTTGGGTGCCAGGAAACTTAATCTTCACAGTTCTTGGGCAGATACTATTATCGCTATTTTACAGATGGGCAGTCAGGCCGACAGGATGACTTTCCAAAGGGTTTTATAACCAGTGGTAAGGGATGGACTGTCTTCAAAGCTAGACCTGTCCTACTCCAAAATCCAGCCTTTAGCAGGAACTATGGGCACCCCACACCGCATGCGCCCTCACCTTTTACCACCCCTATGCATGCGGCTGGCTTGACCTTGAGCTGTCAATACATGACCTCCTCTCGGTGAGGTTCAATTTCCCCATGTGGCAAGTTCGAGAGCTGAGGGATTCACTTCCTGTGGGAGCAGTCCTCAATAAATGACTATTAAGAGCAGGTGTTAAGTTACCCCAGGGTGAGGTGTCTGCACTACGCTGCTCCCAGAATCTCCTGGGCAGGACTGAGGTCAGTTGCCCACAGTGCAGAGATGGAACGAACACCTTTATTGGCTGCATTCTCCTTCCTGCCACACAGCCCATTCCCCGACTGTCATTTCCTGGGAACATTCCTGAATGCACTACTTTCCTTTAGACCCTTGTCATGAGATATACTTTTGGGACTGTGCAAGCTAAGATACACCTTCTAACAACTTGGCTGCTCCCCCCCCCATCTTCCAATCATCTCTTGTTAAGCTGTAAGCTACTCGAAGCCAGAGAAACTTGCTATTCCCTTTGCCTTTCCCTTAGCATCTAACCATGCATAGAACCTTAGACGCGGGGTGCCTGGGTGGCTCAATGGGTTAAAGCCTCTGCCTTCAGCTCAGGTCATGATCTCAGGGTCCTGGAATCGAGCCCCACATCGGGCTCTCTGCTCAGTGGGGAGCCTGCTTCCTCCTCTCTCTCTCTGCCTCCCTCTCTGCCTGCTTGTGATCTCTTGTCTGTCAAATAAATAAATAAAATCTTTAAAAAAAAAAAAAAAAGAACCTTAGACGCTCCATAAATACTAACTGAAATCATTTATTAATTCACAGATACCCTCAAACTACAGATATTGGACTAAGAGTCGTTACTCAGCCCCCTCCTTGCATATGGTTGGCTCCTGATTAAGATGCTACTCAAATCTGTGACAATTGGTAAATATTCTCAGGCACCAATCCTTTCCCAAGTCATTGAAACAACTCTCCTGTCAAGCAGAAGATAAACCTTTGACATGGCTGAGGACACATGTGCCCTCTTAAGTGTCCTTGAAAATGCCTTTGGGGATCAGTGGCTGATGGGACCCTATAAGATCCTGGTCAAAATCTAATTTTTACTGCTTGTCCTTTCTTATCCACTCATCTCCCTAACGAGTGTATAATGTACAGTGTCCTGTACTCATATGGTGGAACAGAATGGGATAAGCTGATAGCTGGGCTCGCTTCCAGCTCAGAGTTATGAATTCTTTCCCAAGTGTCATGGGATGACCAAGCACTCAGGGGGTCAGGCTCAGAGGAGAGCCCAATAACAGAGACAGAGATTCTACTCTGAACCATGTATCTAACACATACTATTTCAAGTAGTCCAACCTTCAAGGCAGAGTAATCACCTTCCTGCCCCGGTTTTATGGGTAAAGAAACCCTACTTATCCTGAGTAGCTTACTCAGGATAAGGTGCTGGTTGGCAGAGCTGGTATTCACAACTGTGCCTGGCTACCTTCAGAGGCAATATTCTTTCACCCATCCTGGACTGCTGTTCCACTGAAAGGTTTGGTTGGGTTTTAATGCAGCACTGTTTGCCAGGGTGAGGACATGTGTTAGGCTAGAAGGAATGCATCAGTTAGACATTGTTGCATAGCAAAATGTCCCAAACATTAGTGGCTTTGCATAGCAATCCTTTATTCCTGCTCACACATCTGTGAGTTGGCTGAGGGTTGGCTGATTTAGGGTAGGCTCTGCTGGACAACTTTCCATCAAGCTGCAGGTCTGGCTGGCCTCGGGTCCTTGCTGCCAATTGGGCTCACATCAGTTTCACTGGGGTTCATTCTAGGACCCTGAAGGGACAGCAGTTATCCAAGGAGCTAGCTCTTCTTCCAACGTTGACAGAGATATGAGAGAGCAAGTGGAAATGTACAATGAAGCTCAGAACTGGCATGCTGCCATTTCAAATTTATACTATTGGCCAAAGCAAATCATGGTCAAGTCTAAGTCAAGGGACTGGGAGTTATTCTGCCTCTAGTGGGAGGGACTGCAAAATCACATGACAAAGGTGGAAAACAGGAGGGTGAAGAATTGGGGCCAATAATTTTATTTATGAGAAAAAAATCAGCACAGGAGAATGAATGGATGATGGGGAGCATTCCTAATGTCTGTAGAGAAAATAATGGAGAACAGGATTCATCCTCAGTGTCCCTCCAGTTACACTACACAAAAAACATGTACCCTGGTTTTCAATTATCTGTGCTAGGGTCCCCTATTGAGGCTCCTTAACGTTGGAAGCCCATCTCCTCCAAGTTTCTCATTTCCCTAATCTTCCTATGTGATCCTAGATATCAACCCGATTAAAGGGACAAATTTCAGCAATATGGGAGGTGTGTGAAAATGGAGGGAAGAAAAAGGCTACTTCCCACTTTCCTTTCCCTAGAGCCAAAAGCTCTTGTCTTAGAAAATGAGTAACTTTGGGGTACCTGGGTGGCTCAGTCAGTTAAGCATCCAACTCTTGGTTTCGGCTTGGGTGCTCAGAGTCTAATCTGCTTCAGATTCTCTCTTCCTCTCCCACTGCCCACCCTCCCCCACCCCACATTTGCACGTTCATGCACGAGTGTTCTCTAATAAATAAATAAATAAAATCTTAAGAAAATGAGTGACCTCTAAGTCTCACAACTATCTCAGTAGGGAATTAATGCAAGGATGGGCTGTACAGGAGGGAGCAAGAGAAGGGCTCTGGATGGTCAGAACCTGAGGCCTTAGGAGATGGAGCTTTTTAAGTCTTTGGGCCAGCCAGTTGGCTCTCCTTGGGGACAACTAGAGAAGCAGAGCCAGAAAGAGTTAAACAGACCCCAATGGAAATATCCCAGTCATATCATGAACTTAGGAAATCTAACATTGTAAAGCATACAGGGAAAAAGCATTGAATCAAACTGATAACTGTGGTCTTGATTAGTGCTATCACCAAATATTTCTGCTGCTTCTGAGCTCAGAAGAGTCCTTGACCCTTCGCAGTTAGGTTTGACCATGTGACTTGCTTTGTTGTTTTGTTCATGATAAAATGTGAACAAATGCTGCTTTGTTCACAGTGAAATGTGAGCATATGTGGAATATATCACTCTGGGTAGAGGCTTTGAAATATAGTGTGTAATCCACCATGGCACTTTGCCACCACTGTGGTACTCATAGAAGCATTTTTTTTTTAAGTTTTATTTATTGAAGTAATCTCTATAACCCACATGGGGCTCAATCTCATGATCCCAAGATCAAGAGTCCCACACTCTTCTGACTGATCTAGCCAGGTACCTCAAGCATGTATTGAAAGAGAATTTCCATCTACCTAACCATCAGAGTGATTACACTGGACAGAACTCTCCTGATGGCATATACTTGATATGAAGCCTAAAAGAGAAATCAACATTTGCTGGCTAAATCATTGAGCTTTGGAGGATTGTTTGTTAAAGCAGCGTAATCTGACCTATTCTGACTAATATAATCACCCAACTCAACCAACAGAGAAGTGTATCAAAACAAAGAATTCAGGAGTGACAAAGCCAGGTATAAAATAATATACCAACAAGGGTTGATGATAAGCTCAAAAACATACAACTGAGACTGAACAACTGCAGGGATTAAGTTTATGGGAAGCATATAAATGCCACAAACCTTGACAAACTAAAAATAATATTAAAGCCAATTTTTTAAAATGAGAAGTAAGAGTGCTAATTTCTTTTTTACTCTTATTTCTCTTTTTAAAAATGGAAATTTATACCATCTAATACTGAAAAACAGAGTTTAAAATATACCTAATCACACTAACCCCTCTCTTACTACTTTTTACACTTGGAAGAAATTTATTTAGAAAGTACTATATCTAGTAATGAAGAAAAAAATTCAATGAAGTTCAATTAATTCTCTCAATTCCACTTTTCTTTCTTCTGTTGAAATAAAATTAAATTCTAGCAATTTGCCTTAAGTTGGGTTTTTCTAGAACCAGACTGAGACTAAAATTGACTATTTCCTAGAGAGGTGTGCCCAGGAACCCCTGGTAGCAGAGTGGGAGGGGAAGAAAGCAAATGCCTAGGGGTGTGAAAAGGGCAGGGGGCCACTGTGGGCAGCTGGGCTTAACACCACAGGGAAGCTGGGCGATACCACCTGAGAGCTGTCCCACGCAAAGCACAAGGAAGCTGAGGCATTTAGCCATCAACTTCCACCCATGACCGGGTGTTAACTCCCAGGCACTTCCTCCTTGCCCTGTGCCTGGGTGGATCCCCACTCCTACAGCCAGAGGTCCTTGTTGGCAGAGGCTACTCAGTTGCTTGCTGAGGGAAGTTACTGGGCACTGTTATAACAGTGAATGCCAAAGGATATGGGGTCATGCACCCACAACATCTGCCAACATTTTCTTGAATTTATAAGGCCTGTATAATGGATTCATCTCAACTGAATTATGCTAAGTGAAAGAAGCCACTCTTAAAAGGTAACATATTGTGTGATTACATTCATTTGGCTTTCTGGAAATGTCAAAACTATTAGGACAAAAACCAGATCATTGGTTGGGAAGGGTTGGGGAGGGGAATGGGGGGGGCATTAGGGAACTCTTTGGGGCAAAGAAAGTGTTCTCCGTCTTGATTCTGGAGGTGGTCATGGGACTATGCATTTGTCAAAAGTCATAGAACTACATACCTAAAAAGGGCAACTTTTGGTGACTATAACTTATATCTCAGAAACCTAACTACAATGCTCTGAAAAATATGTCTGCTGTATTAGTTGCTGTTTCAAGAAAGTTTAATTTTCTTGAGGACTTAATGACTTGCTTCTAAAAATAGAAGAAGGCAGAAGTGATATAAGGTGAGTCAGAGACTGGGTCGTAAAAGGCACTGTGGCTTCTTGCTTGCTCTCTTACTCCCTCTTGGGTGAACCACTCTGGGGGAAGCTAGATGCCACACCGTGAGTAGCCCCACGTAAGGCGCAGCGGAGGACTTCAGTCAACAGCCATGTGAGTGCAATGGCTTGAAGTGGATCCTCCGGCCCTAGTCAAACCTTCAGATGACTGCTGCCCAGCTGCCCAGCTTGTGGGAGACCTGGAGACAGAGCCACCCAGCTAAGCCACTCTCAGGTTCCTGGCCCTAAGAGGCTGTGTGAGGTAAAATTCTTTGGTTTAAGCCTCCTTGCTTTGGGTTCACATGCTATGCAGCAACACATAGAACCAATACACCAGCTTAAAACTTAATCTCCACTTTAAAATAAAAGTTTGATTTATATAAATTTATGCCTGAGATGTTTGGCATGCATGGGAGGTGAGTGACAGTTGTTTCCAGGTTGGAAATTTGGGGGCCCGTCGTCTTTTGCCTGTCCTCTTTTATCTTCGTGAACTACTTTGTATAATGAACGAATAGCACAGTTAAACACAAAAATAATGACCCCAAGCCTGGGTGCCAGTACAGAGTGCGCCATTTACCCAGGCATCAGAGCAAGGAGGTGTGTGTCTAGAGGAAGCAGGAGCACCACTCCTTCAGACAGTGAGAACTCTCCTGGGCCTCACACTCGGTCGCGCCGCAGCAACAGATAAGCCACTTCTGGAACTCTGCTTCGTTCTTATGCATCAGAAGGAACTGTCCCAAGAGGATGTAAGCCTGTGGGGCCGGGGAGAGGCAGGGAGAAAAATGGGAAAGGTTATAATAAACCTGTTCAGAGTTGCTCTTCTCCCACACCAGGACTCACGTGAACATGGAAGGAAGGGGCACAGATCAGGTTTGAGGGCCAAGGACAGCACCTGGGTGATGGGGATTCTGGGACTGGACCTTGGTGAGATGGGAAGCCAAGTGAAATGCAGATCTCTCAGGTTGGGGTTGGGAGGTGGTGTGTCCTGCCTGGGGTAAACCAGAACCTGTCTTTCTCAACTTTAATGAGTGCATAAATCATGTGGGACCTTGTCAAAAGGAAGGTTCTGACTCACGAAGTCTGGAGGGGCCTGGAAGTCTGCATTTTGAACATGTCCCCAGCAGGTGCTGGTCCAGGGACAATATTTTGAGTAGCAACAGCCTAGCATACTCCATTCTAATCCCTGATCTAACATTTCTCTCTTTCTCTCTAAATCAATCTCTCTCTTTTTAAGATTTTAAGTAATCTCTCCATCCAACATGGAGCTCAGACTTAACAATCCCAAGATCAAGGGTGGCATGCTACACCAACTGAGCCATCCAGCGCCCTTAGTATTTCTTCTTGACACACACACACATATGCACACACATGCATGCACACAAGAAGAGGACTCAGAGATGCTCCCCGCTCCATTGCTTTCTCGGGTCGATCTTGCAGAGTTTCTAACTCTCATCACTGTTGACATTGTGGATAATTTTGTGCTGTTGGGGTGGGGTGGGGACTGTCCTGTGCATCGCAGCGAGTTTAGCCACATCCACAATCTCTACCCTTTAGATGCCCCCAAATGGTGACGGTCATAACCGCCTCCAGACACTGCCACATGCTCCCTTAGGAACAAAAGCTCCTTCCACCAAGAGCTGCTGCATGTGGGCCTGGTAGATGAAGGGCATCTTAACACCAGTTTGTTCTTGCAAACCAGCTGTGTGACCGCAGACAACTCCCAGAAGCTGAAGCGAGGACCCCGAGAATCCAGGTTTCAGTTTCTGCATCGCTTTAAAGCCACACAACGTGCCCTGCCCCACCTTGCAAAGTGAACGGTGTGGATTCAATGTGAGAAACTAAGGAGACTGTCCTGGAATGCTCAGCCGGTGGGACGGGCATGGAACCTAACATGTGATAAACCTTGCCCATCCTTCCCTTCTGAAGAGTCTGCGTGTGTGAAAAAACGTAAGTAATATTAAGTATACCAGGACTGATAGCTCTTCGGGATTCTCTCGTTTTGTAACTACTACTCTTCAGCTTTTCACTGATCTTTTGATAATCTTATCAATGATTACTGACTAGGAGCAAGGGCTACCTGGGGAAAGGGACATCCAAGACCACATGGCCACATACTGACCCAGTTGCTCACTAAATGGTGAAGCCTGGAGATTTAAGGTCACATAAATGCCCGTCTCTTGTGGCTGGTGTGGGGGCTCTCCAGCCTGGAGGGAGTGAGAACCAGTGTCCTTGCCTGCCGTCCTGGGCCTTCTCCAGGAAAACCTGCTGCTGTCTGTTTACTTTCAGTTACATAAAACAAAGCAAACTTCATCTTAACCAAAGGGAACATATTTTTCTTTTAAAAAAAGAAATTAAACGCTGAATTGCAGTTGTAAAATGTACCCAAGCTGTTGGAGCTTGGGGTTTCTTATTTTTAGTCATGGTCCAGTTGTTGAAAAGATTTAAAATAAAACATCCAGGTTGTCATGGTCGCTTTCAAGTGCTCTTTGAATTGTCTTTCTAGAAAAGCCGTATTGTTGCTTAGAACAATCTCATTTTACATCATCAGTATCCTCGTATTTTCAGTGGTGATTTTATGGAGATGTTTTTTAGCTCAACATTGGAAAAAAAAATTTTTTTTTTGGAAATTGGAAAAAAAAAAAATTTTTATTGAATGTTAATTGAGCCAGGTGCCCCAGTAGGTGTGGGGGTGGGGGGTGCAGACGTGGATAACAGGATCAAGGAGCAAGGTGGCTCTGTACAGGGAGAAAAAACATCAGTGATGATGATAAGTAATAGTAATAATGATAATAGTAAGTGGCCCGTGAATGCCTTTGACGGGCTCCAGACCCCTGGCACGTTTTAACCCTGTCCCATTCTCCAGATGGGGGTCACTGAGAATCCGAGAGGTTGATATCTGTCTTCCTGAGCCCCATGCTTGCCCATCCTGACCATCTGCATCTGGCCTCGGAGGCCCTGCTGCTGGCATCAGCTGGCTGGGTGATCAGAGCCTCTCCACCCCCATCAGCCTCAGCAGCCAGGAAGCCAGGAACACATGACATATAGGACCAGAGGCAAATTTTCCAGGAACGCTACAGGAAGAAGGCCCTCTGGAACGAAGTTGCCACCTGACCGTCCCTCGTCCACTCACGCTGCCACCCTCCAGTGGTGGGGATGAAAAGTTAGCCTGTTTCAACCCTGTTCCCAAGGGAGGCCATCGTCATGGTCCCCATGCCCAAAGCCTGTTCTGTTTCTCCTCTGGCTCCAGCAAGCAAGCCCCTAACCAAGGAGGAGCAAACCCCCCACCTCTCCCTTCTTGGACCAAAGCTCACAAAAATCTGGCTGCGGGGAGGGTGACGCAGAGATGTGGAAATGTTGAGTAGACGTGGTTACCCCCACCACCCTGGACAGAGGTCCCCTTGGCCTAATGCTCTGCTGTGGCCATCTTGAAGCCCTCAGTAGAGGGACCAAGGGGCCTTGTATCTTCCTGTAGGGTTAGCTGGCTGGGCCTGGTTCATGCCAGTGAAAATTTTCTGTCTTCACCGTGACACCTGGACTTTTCTTTTTTCTTTTCTTTTCTTTTCTTTTCTTTTCTTTTCTTTTGGTCACTGTTTTCTTATTGGCATAAAGCTGACACTCATTTGTTTCCTTGACACCCTGCATGTTTCACAAGGGGTTGTACCTTCCGTCCATCACATGACCTTTGCAAACACATCAATGGTCTTAGCCATTGTTGACTCTCCGAGAGGCTTCTCCGAAATGTCTGCCTGCAGCTGCCAGCTCTTCCAGGCTTAGAGTCAGTGCACTTAGGTGGCCACAAGAATTTGTTGTGGGATCGATGACTCTCTTTTCTTCTAACCGGATGCTGGCTCTTCAGCCTTCACCACCGCTGGTAGCCAGGGACAATCTTGAAAATCCAGTATTTCTCAATCGTTTCTGGTTTAAAACTCCTTGTCTCTAGGGCAAATGTTTGATCTGATGCAGGGCTTGCCTCTTCTTCTTTCTTCTCCATGTCTCCCTGGGCTTTATGTACACTAAAAAATTATTTTCTAACTAAAATTCAGCTTTAATGAAGGAGGACCCTGATTTCATCTGGCAATCCTAGGTGGGGTAACCCAAAAGTTGCATGACTGTCTCCTTGCAGGGTCCAGACATCGGGCTGTGGGGGGGTCTCTGCATGACTACCCCCACCACCCCCAGACATTGTCTGCCCAGATGCAAATATCACCACTTTCACCCGGAGAGACTTTGAGCAAGTCATGTGGCCACTCTGTGCCTGTTTCCCCATCAGTAAAACAGTATATATACCTTATAGGATTTTCTGAGGACAGAGCCTGACATACAACAAACATCATGCACAAATTCTGCTGTTAGGAGAGCCTTAGGGAGCAGGTGGGCACCCAGAACACATACCCCTCCCCCATCTTCCAACTATCTTTCAGGAGGAAGATTCGGGCTTAAGGATAGAACTTTCTAACATCTTCGAAGAATATTGAACCAAACCAGATTCTCTGGATTGGATGACTTCAGGGTTCTCCTCCCGGTTATGCACCCTCTCCATAGGGCACTGTTCAAAGTCCCTGAATTTACTGAGTGCCTGGAAATTCACTCATCCCTGGGCAGGGTTTTCACGGGGAAAAGAGGAGCACAAAGATCATAGAACCATCCTGGGCTTCATGGGAGACATGGGAGAGCCCCAAAGGCAAGCGGTGTCTCTCTAGCATGAGTGTGGGTTGTGTGTGGAAAGAATAGTCAACAGGACAGATGTCCCAGCAGGGGGTCCTATTGAATACTCAGTGTTCAGTAGCACAACCTTGTTAGGCTGGGGTGGGCATGCGGAAGGAAGGCTTTCTTCCTGGAGAAGGTTCATTGCGAATGGAGTCCTGGAGGGGGTGAATGTCCATTTCAAGAGAGGCCTGCAGGCAGGTGGTCCCATCTGTGTTTGTGCTTCATGAACTGTCTGGCTTGGGTGTGGAGTGGGTTGGGGAGCGGAATATAAGACAGAGCTAGAGCCAGGCCATGGAAAGCCTCTTGAACGCCTTGTGCACCAACGTATTTTCCCTTCCAGGTCATTCTGTTGTCTCTTCAGGCCCTTCTGCTGTTAAGTCTAGACCAACACCTTAATATGAGCCAGCCACATATATAATTTTTAGTTTTCCAGGAGCCACAGGAAAAGGGGGGGGGCAATGAAGCAGGTGAAATTCGTTCTGATAATATGCTTTATTTTCTCCCACATTTTAAAAAATAAAATTTCAACATGTAATCAACAACAACAACAACAACAAAATTACAACTTTGCCTTGGGAGGGGGTATTTTAAAATCTTAAATCTTTGAAATCACTTTATATGTATAATACATCTCTATTCAGACAGGTATTCCGCAGGTACCAATGGCCACTGGCCACCGTAGCAGACAGCAGAGATCTAGATTCTCAGAGATCTAGATCTACCAAGGCTGACTGCCCGGGAGCAGGGCAGGCACTAAATCCCTCAGACAGAATGCAGCCAAATTTTTGACTGTCAAGGTCCGGAAGAGAGTTGGGTGAATCCACAGAAGAAGCAATAGTTTTCAAAGTCATAACAAAGCTGGGGGAGGGGACAACTGGGCCTCAGCAGAGGCCCACAAAGACGGAGGATAGATAGCAGGAGACCCAGAAAGCTGTCCCTCCCTAAGGTCTCCTGCACGCAGAGTATAAAAATCCAGGAGCTCAGAGGATTCTAGGCCAGTGAAACAGCTTACTAAAATGGGGGATATATGTCATCACACATTTGTCCAAACCTACAGAAACTCTGTGAGTGAACCCTAATATAAGCTACAGACCCTGGCTGATTACGATGTGCCAATGTAAGTTCTTTGATGGTGATAGATGTACTACTCTGGTAGGGGTATGGCTCATGAGAGAGGATGTTCATGTCGGTGGGGGACAAGGGGGTACATGAGAAATCTCTGCATCTTCAGCTTCATTTTGCTGTGAAGCTAAAACTGCTCTAAAATAAAAGTCTACAAAAATATAAAAGCACCTGCATTTTTATATGCTGAATCTGAGACCCTTTACCTGCAGGATCTGCCTGTCCTGGAGGCTCTTCCTGCTGGTCCTATGCACTGACCAGTTCTCACCCCAAAGCACTTGTTCAAGTGCTTTGTTCAAGTGGTTTCTTTGTAGAAGCCACATCGGGTCTCCTGGATCGTTTCACAGGTTCAGCCAGGCTCCAGCCCAAACAGAGTCTTACCACTGAATCCCAGGGTAGGCCCCCTCCCTGCCGTGGTAACCACCGGGACCCAGGTCTTCCTGTGTGGTTTGTGAACACGCAATCTACCGCCATTCTTGTCCTCACCTGGGGCTTTGATCAAGACACTAACTCTGAGGAGTTGTTTCTCCTTTGTGAAGTGGAGATAAGGAACCCCTAATCTCATTCGCAGGTGTGTCAGGGGCTCAAAGCAAAGGAGAAAGGTGAAATCCCCTACGTGAGTGCTTGAAATTAGCGACCCTAGGAATGAGTAAGGCCTGGAGGTGGTGTGCTGGTCACCTTGCTCACCAGCAGGTCATGAACGTGAGAGGGGCCTGGCCACACACAGGCACAGTTTCCTCTTCTCTACAGCTCTGACTCTGTGTATTAAGTTCTGGGATGCCTGAAATTTACCCATTATTCATTCATTCCTTTATCTTAAATATGCTTTTTGCCCCCCCCCCATAATCCTCATTTTAAACACAGTGAGGCTGGAAAAGACAAAACTCTAGGGATAGAAAACAAATCAGTGGTTGTCAGGGGTTGAGGGTGGGGACTATGAAGGGCACAGAGGGTACAAAGGAACATTCTGAAGTGTTGGGATTGCTCCGTGTCTTGATTGTGGTAGTGGGTTCATGACCGCATCCATTTGTCAAACCTTGCAGAACTGTGTCCTAAAAAAGGTGAAATTCATGAAATTCACTGCGTGTGAACAAAAATATTTCTAAGAGGCTGAGTCTGGCTGAACAACAGCAAAAAACAAAAATCAAAAACCAAAAAACAGAACAAAAACCAACATTAAATCAAAGCAGGAGAAGCCAGAACAATGGGGTACTTCTGAGACTGGGGGATGGCATTGGTGGGGGAGAGACACAAGGCGATCATTGGGCATTCTAGAGGTATCCAATCACTGAATCTGGGGGTGCCTCCATGAGTTCATATACATATATATATAATATATATATAAATACATACATACTTATACATATACAAATATATATATATAATGTATATGTATATATACATATACATTAAAAATACGTGTGTGTGTGTATGTAAAAATGCACTGAACCGGACCCTTCATATCAATGTTGGTGCATTACACCACAATAGAAAAGAAAAAGAGACACTCAGGTCCTTCAAAAAAGGAATTGTTAATTTAAAATGCCTTCCCTAACCAGCCTTGCTTACTTCACTACCTGCTTGGGAAGGGTCCCAGCTCCTTTATCTGAGAGGAAAGAATCCAATCTACCTCAGCCATGGAGCTCCAGCTTTCTGGCAAAACCACCCAGTGGATATTAATGGGCCCGTGGATTGGGGTGATATTCAGAATGTTTCAAAACTGGTATTAAGCAGTGGTTCAACCAGACAACTAGAGGCCCAGTAGTTCAGAGGCCCCCTGGAAACAGCTGGGCACGGGGTAGGTGCACACCTTCCTGATCGTCAGCCATGCGGGCAGCAGTTCCCAGCCTCGTCAGGCATTTCTGCAGCATCTCCCCGCACCACAGTATAGACTGACATTAGAAACCGGAGGGAATTTAAAAAAAAAAAAAAAAAAAAAAGAACAAAACCGGAGAGGAGCAGAAGGAGCTGTGGGCGAGATCTCTCGACCAAGAGTGCAATGCTCCGCGTGAATTCGCATCTGCCTGTGTGTGTGCTCACTCTCCTTGGGAACTCTTGGGTTCTTCATTCTCTCCTAAAGTTCCATCAGCTTTAAGAGCACCATTAAAAAAACAAATAACTACATAGAAAAGAATGTTCGGATTCCACTGGATACCCCTGAGGCCATTCTTGGGCTGTGAGTGACGTCTTAGAACAATTGACATCCTCTTACTCTGGTGTAGACCCCAGTTTGCGGTTAGTCCACCTGCTGTTGCCAAGTTGATGCCCTGGTAGGGCAGGTGAGAACCCCATGAGCCTCTTCCAGGAGGTAGGAAGTGTAGGCAAATCATCCATCCCGACAGCTCAGCCCCAGACTCGGGCGGCTGGCTCGCTTCTGTTGACCTCTGAGTGTTTGAACACCAAGGGAATCAAGCCCAGCCCAGCTGCTCTGAGCCAAAGCCATTCAATTTGCTCATCATCTACTGGCCCTCAGGGCTGTCCAAGCATGAGGGGTCGGTAGTGTTGAAGCAAGTGGCGCTCTGCCAAGTGGCGGCTTTGCTCTGTGATGGCCCCTTGAAGGGACACATAGCTGTGGCTGCCATCTGGCAGTGCTAGGGGAAGGGAGGCCGGAGAGCAAAGCTGGGGCAATAAGAAAAAAATGAATTACCTTGTTGAAACCTTTGGTGACCAAGTTGATTGCAAGCTCACGGCTGATCCCGTCCACCCAGGCAACATCCTTTTCTCCAATGGGTTCAGAGAGGAAGGCTCTCAGCCTGGGAGACATGTGATCCATCTTCTGTAACAGCAGTGGGAGAACAGGGTTAGGTGGTGGCTGGCTGCTCACAGTGAGGGGGGACGCTGGGGGACTGCCCTCTGAGGGATGGGGGCAACAGATGGAAGGTTTCCTTCCACCACCCAGTATGTATTGGGGACTTAGGGATGTCAGCGGCCTAAAGTCCTCAACACATCCTTGCCCTAAAGTCCTCAACACATCCTTTCCCACCTGGATGGGCTGAGAAATGTACAATCATGGCCCCGGATGAGTCCAGTTAATTCCACCAAAGAGGTGCATTTAATGCTAAGAACTGAGATGGGTTTATCTCTGCTGCTCTTCCCATCCTCCATGCTTAAAGGAACATTGCTTCTTGAGAGCAGAATTGTGGCTGGAGAAATGACTATATGTTGGTCAAAAGGTACCAAGGTTAGTTACATGGAATGAATACATTCTGAACATCTAATATACACCTCTGTAATAATAGTTAACAATAATGTATCACATGCTTCAAAATTTCTAAGAGGGCAGATTTAAATTACATCTCCCCACACCCACATATGGAAAAGAATACCTATGTAGATAGAACTAATGGATAAGTTGTTGAGCTTGATCATGGTGCTCTTTTTGGTGTCTCTATGTCAATCAAACTGTACACCTTAATATAAATAATTTCTCTAAGTCTAAGATATCTCAATAAAGTGGTCTTAAAGAAAAAAAAAGAAATAATTGCTCCTCTTTGCTAATTAACCCACCTCCTCTCTTTACTATTTTTCATACTTTTAAAAAGATTTTATTTATTTATTCATGAGAGATAGAGAGAGAGGCAGAGGGAGAAGCAGGCTCCCCACTGTGCAGGGATCCCGTCGCGGAACTCAATCCCAGGAGATCATGACCTGAGTGAAGACAGAGGCTTAATCATCTGAGCCACCCAGGCACCCTCTTTTTCATATTTTTATTTTAGCATTTATCACACTCTGTAATGGTTGTTTAGTGACACATAACAGAAAATGCTTCAACTGGATCAAACATCAAAGAAGACCTTATATATCTCCAAAGCCCAAGGGTAATGATGGGTATGGTACAATCTGGGCCACAGCTCCACTATCTCTGATTCTTTCAACTTTTCCTCCTTGTGTTGGCTTCGGTCACAATTGGTTCCCCTCATGGTAGCGAAATGGTTGCTTCAAGACTTATATTCCCCAACACCCTACCCCAGAAGAAGGAGGAAAGAGAGAGAACGTTGTCTCTGAGGCACTCCAAGCAGAGCCCCATCCAGTCCTGAAGGTCTGCATAGGGTCACCAGTGTGAATTTAGTGTTGGCGGTACACTCTGGTCCTGGATCTGGGAGGGGAGTTAGCTTTCTTTAAACCATACAAGCTGTGAGATCAAGCGTAGTTACAGAACAAAATCGGGATTATTATCTGGAGGAGGGGAGATGAGTGTTAAACAGTGACTGTAACATCCTCCTATTGTCTACCCTTTTGGTAATTCAACATCTGTACACCCTCCTTATGCTACATAATCATCAGAAATACCCACACTTGGCTAATGTAGACTCACCTCCTCCCCCAGTGGGTGAAGCCCTATGACTCATCCCTTACTGGACTTGGGTTCAAGTTCATATTTTCTGGAAGATGCCTCATACTCTCCATCATGTCTGGAAGTAGCAACTCATAGGATGGTAAACTATGAACTAAATTCTGAATTTCACTACCATCAATATAGTCAGTAGGGTTGGGGGGGGGGCAGTACATCTGCAATAAGAATTTCCAGAAGGGGAATTCTCCATTTGGAGAAGAAGTGCATGGGAAACACTTTCAGGTGTCATTGGCCAATGGTACATGCAGTCTTGAGGAAATATTGGGGATTCCTTACCATGATAGTAAAACAAGTCCCTCAGTCAGCCAAGATTTTGGTCCCCAGCTCTGTGTTTGTGTGTAGCTGCCCTGTCCATTGCCTAGCCAACATCTTAGTGGGCATGTGTCTTTCAAGGAGAGTCATTGCTTTAACAACAGATTTTCTGGTGGATACAAGTTCAAGGGTTGCCCTGTGGGATGGGCAATTTCAGACATTGCTTGGTCGCTTTCTTTGGCAAGTCAGCATTCGTAAGAATCTACTGGCTCTCTTCCATTTAAGTCTGTGAGCTGGTAGTTGGTCTCAGGTCAGAATCCTTAAGCAACAGGGCTCTGTGCCTTGCCCACTGCCCTGCTCCACAGATTAGTGGCATCTTCTTTCACCTCTGATGTGAAGGTACCCCACATTGTCTTCCTGCCCCCGCCCCAGGTGTATCCACAGTGAGTGAGCTGTCCCCTTCACCAGGCTTGAGGTACCTAAGACAAGATGCTCCATAGAGACCTGGGGACACTGTTTTTCCAGAGCCCTGATCTTTTCTCTTGCTGAGCCACCTGAATTGCTGCCTGTGTTCTAACTTTAGCCAGTTACATCAGCTTTTTTGACCCAGCGGGGCTTGCTCATCAAAGTCTAGTCACTTCGGACCACAGGACACAGGCAGAAAGGCCCTCTCTCAGCAAGCTGTGTTTTTATTCCTCCCTGTTTTCAAATGTGCTACCCGCCTCCTAAATTTGAGTCTCCCAGGGCCTTTTTTTTTTTTTTTAAAGATTTTATTTATTTATTTATTTTATTTGAGAGAGAGCATAAGTGGGGTGGAGGGGCAGAGGGAGAGGGAGAAGAAAACAGAAAGCTGGGCGCCTGGGTGGCTCAGTGGGTTAAGCCGCTGCCTTCGGCTCAGGTCATGATCTCAGGGTTCTGGGATCGAGTCCCGCATTGGGCTCTCTGCTCAGCAGGGAGCCTGCTTCCCTTCCTCTCTCTCTACCTGCCTCTCTGCCTACTTGTGATCTCTCTTTCTGTCAAATAAATAAATCTTTAAAAAAAAAAAAAAAAAGAAAGAAAGCAGAAAGCTCCCCACCGAGCAGGGAGCCCCATGCAGAGCTCAATCCCAGGATTCTGGGATCATGACCTGAGCTGAAGGATGATGCTTAGCCCACTGAGCCACCCAGATGCCCTGAGTCTCCTAGGACCTTAACAAAGACTGCTGGAGGCACCCAACATCCTGAGTATTTTCCACCAACTCTCTCCAAATGTCCTATCTCTCTACGCATAGGGTTTGTATCCCAGGGTAAAATGGGGAGAAGCAGCTATTTTGCTAGCCTGGGATCAGCGTCTTCCTAGTAAGGACATTTTGCTGCTCTCCATGTGAATACTTCTCCTCAGCCGAACCGTATTTGAGGTTTTCTAATTGTAGCATCCCCTTCTTGGTAGCAAACTCTGGGTCAGGTTGGACAGTTTGTAATTCAAGGAAGAGAAAAGTCCAGTTCAAACTGGCTTATGCAGTAAGGAGGTCTTATTAACAACCACCACCAAGAAGTCCAGAGGTGGCTCACATGCTTGATCAAGGCTCCAGCTTGAGTTCCCTGCAACTCTCTTGGCTCAGCCTTCCTTTATAAACAGGCTCAATCCTCAGCTTGACTCCTTCGTGGTAATAACCGGGATGTAGCTGGACCCAGCATCACTTTTGCAAGGCACGACCCCCCTCCCTCAAAGGAAAACTATTTTTCCCTAGAAGCTGTCAATGAATGCCATCTCCAGCACAGATCTTCATATGCCAAGCCCCGATATATGTCCTAGCTCTGGATCAGAAGGCAAGTCAATGACCTACAGAACATGTCGGCTGCAGGGGTGGGAATGCAGCACAAAGTTGGGGTAGTTGCCCTGGTATGGGGGTAGTTACCCCAAACCACGATACAGGACAAGGCCAGGAGAGCAACCACATATGCCCCAGTAGGTCATGAGGACCACAGCCTCATCACAACAACACCCTTTGCTCCCCAGCCCCGCCCCAGCCTGGCACAGAGCAAGCACTCCCAAGACTTAAGTGACTGGTCCATCCATTGCTTTCAAATGCCTTCAGTGCTGGTCCCCTCACTGCTCCCACACTCCCAAATCTCCACGCCTAAAGTCTGGCTCCCCTCATAAGCCTTCCTCCCCTGGGGACATTTTGTGACACTTAGGGACACAAACTCTCCAAGAAGTGATCGATCTGAAGGCACTGATGGTAGGAGCCAGGGGGCATCTGAGGAAAGAGACCTTGATGTGTCAGCCAGTTTGAGGAAAGGGAGTGTAAGGCATGATCGGTTGTTCAGGGACTCCAGTACAGCAGGTCTCAAATACACAGATGTGTGAGCTGTGAAGATACACTCATGGGGGAGGGGCATCCATCTCTCCAGCAGCTAAATATGAAGATCTCTCTTAATCTGTGAAAACATGCTAATGGGTGAGCTCTGTAGCCCCCATCACCTCCTGGGACGAGGAGTCAGGATTGGGGGTCCAGTTCAGGGCTAGGCTAGAGGAGATCAGGGTTTCTGAGAAGGAGGAAGAGCCCCAGAGTGTCCTGGGTTCACCGGCTTTGCTGGGGGAAAATTCCATTTGCTATCCGCGTTGGCCATCTGTTAAGTTAAACAATTTCTGCCCATTAAAAGAATAAATGGAAACTCCAACATTGCTATCAATGCAGCAGCAGCATCAAAGACAGGTAACGATTAGCAACACCTTGTGTGTATTTGCTTTTCTCACACACCTGATCTCGCTCTGATCCTTCGAACACTCTGGAGCATAGACAGCAGCAATTTTTACCCTCCTGAAGATACCCTGAATAGAGGCCTTCACATTCATTAGGATGCCTTTTTCTGTGGCAGTGGTTCTCAGATGGGGGCAAATTGTACCTCCCCGCTCCAAACTCCACAAACATTTGGCAATCTGTCTGGAGACACTTAAGGTTGTCAAAACTGAGGGAGGGGGGAGTGCTATTGGCATTGAAGGGATAGAGGTCAGGACTGTTGCCTAACGTCCTATAATGCACACAACAACCCTCCTACAACAAAGAATTACCCTGCCCCAAATGTCGATAGGTTCAAGGTTGAGAAACCCCTCAGCTAAAAGGAACAGAAAACCTGACTCAGATGGTTTAAAAAAAAATACTTTTCTAATCTCACATAATCAGAAATCCACTGGTGAGGTAGATGCCAGGGTCTTGTCAATCAGTGTCTGTGTGTGTCTGTCGGTGTGTCAAGGACCAGGCTTGCTGTGTCCAAGGTCCCAAGATGTAAACAGAATTTGCTCGGGTCCCTTCCAGACCTGAAAACTTCCAAAGGGAGGACAGGTCATTTCTTCTCGGGTGTCCCCAGAACCTCACCAGTAGAACTTGCCTTTGTTGCATCGGCCAAAACCAGGCCACAAGCCCACGCAGAATCCAGTCACTGGCCAGGGGACTGGTGTGGGGATGTGCATGAGGTCAGCCCACTGGACATATGGCCGCTCAGAGAATGCCAGGTTCTGGAGGATGTCAGGAGACGAGGTGGATGCTGGGTAGCTAATGATCAAGTCCACCATGTCTTTCAACCTGGTCAAATGTTCATTCCATCACAACAACCACTTCTCAAATTTTAATGTGTACATGGACCACCTGGGTTGGGGGGGGTGGTTTAAAAATGTGGGTTCTGATGTCAATGACCTGGATGGGCCCAAGCTGCTGCATTCCTAACAAGATGCCCACGCTGGGGCCCAGAGATCACACTTGGAGTAGCAAGGCATTACATGATGCCACTTTTTCTTTTTATAGTTTATATTTAATGGTGGCAAAATATACACAGCCTAAAATTTACTGTCTTAGCCATTCTTAAGTGTCCAATTAGGTAGTGTTAAGTATATTCACATTGTTGTGCAACTTACCTCCAGAACTCTTCATCTTGCAAAACTGAAACTCTGAAGTCATTAAATAGCAACTCTCCACCCTCCTCTCCCCCTAGCCCCTGGCAACCACCGCTCTATTTTCTGTCTCTATGAATTTGACTACTGCAGATTCCTCATTTAAGTAGAATCGTAAGTATTTGTCTTTTTGTGACTGGCTTCCTTCACTTGGCCTAATGTCTTCAACCTTCAACCATGTTGTATCATGGGTCAGAATCCTCTTCCTTCTTAAGAATGAATAATATTCCACTGCATGTATATGTCACATCTCCTCCATTCATTCATCCATTAGTGGACACTTGGCTTGCTTCTACCTTTTGGTTATTGTGAGTAAGGCTATTATAAACACAGGTGTGCAAATATCTCAAGATCCTGCTTTCAATTCTTTTGGATTGAGTGGAATCCCTGGATTATATGGTAATCCCATGTGTAATCTTTGGAGGAACCAACAAACAGTTTCCACAATGACCAGCGCTGTATATTCTTAAACTTTACCACACATGAGACTCACAGGGAGACTCAAATAACCAAAGCTTGGGTCCCTCCTCTAGCATTTGACTTAATTAGCACAGGGTGTGACCCAGACATCAGAATTTTCAAAGACTCCCCAGGTAATTCCAATATACTGCCAAGTTGGAGAACGACTGTTTCCTAGTCTTGCTTTTCATTAAAATTATGAGCAGGTTTTCTAGGATGATGGGATTCCAACTAAGTGGGACGTTATAGTGGGTTGTCTAATGTCCATGTTGCCAGATGGCTTATGCTCACCAACTAGCAGGGAGTGTCTGTCCCCCTCTTCCCCAGGCACATCATAGCCTCATAAGCCATCAATAGGATTTAACTATGACCCCCTGATGGCTTTGAAGCCAAGACAACTTCAGAGTGGATAGGCCTCCATAATGGCTTACTCCTTTTTTTGTTTTTTAATTAAAAAAACAAAGATCTTTACTTCAAAGAAAATTTTACCTGGAATCCCTTTATATAAAATAGATCAAAGCAGAATGACTCTGTTGACTTATCAATGAGGGGAGGGCACCAGAGCCAGAACCTTTCCCCGGCATATATACAGAGCCATCCCCATGGTCCCCTTGTGCCCCTGCTTCAAACCCCTGTCTGATCCAGCCTATACCTCTCATTTCACCCATAAGAAAACCAAGGCCCCAGAATTTGTGACCTGCTCAAGATTCTGCACCTAGCAAAACAAGGTTGACTCTGTTTCCCAGGGGAGCACTCTTTCTAAGACACGGGACATTTCCAGGGTGGGCTATGTTATGGTCAGATCAAGCACTCAGCCATCACATGGTGAAATTATCACAAATGCCTTGACATAGTCCTGTCCCATAAAAGAGTCTTGTGTTCCAGGGCATTCTCTTAATTACATTGTTTTGAACCACAAAGTACTGTATGGGGAGGATGCATTGGCCGGAAATGTGTTCATCCGAGTCTGATTTTAGAAGCTAAGAGAAGTCACTCACCTGTTTAAATAAGGAATAGAGGGTCAATGGAATTTCATCATGACTCCCAAAGGAATGACCTTCCAGTTGCAAATGTTTGACATCCTTTAAAGATCATTTAAAAATCTATAGAGTAAGTCTCTGTGAAGAGGCAATCCCAAACACATCCCATCAGATAAATGCAGTGGGGTGGGGGGTACTGTTCTAATGCCTTGTGAATGGGTATTTGGGGCTCAGGATCAGATTTCCAGTGGGGGCACTGTACGCGAATTCCAAAAGTGACATCTCTCAACAACCATTAGCTGAAAGTGAAGTCATTATTCTTGGAGCCCAAGTAAGATGACACAATGGCTGACCCCAATTATGGAGACGCTGGTGTGGATCATACATGAACCTAGCTAGACTATTATCGTTTCCTTGAAATCTACATGGAAAAGTGTAATATTTCTAAATATGTTACTTTGCCTAAGACGTGATTTTAAATGTGTATCATGAAATTATGAAAGAAAAAGGTATAAGCAAACTACTTTATCTCCAGCCCTGAGTTTATACATTCACATGGTCAAAGAAAGCATTTTTGGAGGGGTCTTCTAATTGAGCAAATGAGGGGTTCTCTTATTTTCCTGTTTGCTTTATATTTGGACATATGTGGTACTGCCAACCCCAGGAAACTGAGATGTTGATGCTGCTCCAGCTTCATGTTTTGCTCTCCCCCTTTTATTGAAGGGGCACAGAACAGAAACCTGCATGTGTGGATACATTGTTGAGAGGACTACTACCCACATTTTGTTCTAGAAAATGACCCCCATGGAAAATCTTTTTTTAATGTGAAGAAAAAAGTATACCTTTCAAAATTGGTGTATTTCTATCTTTAAGAGAAAAAGAATTTGTAAACATATTTCTCTTTTTACTCGATCTACTGGAAAGCTTTGAGCTAAACCTATCGTCCACATTTAGAAATTAGCATAGAAAAACCTCTCTCCCTTCCTATTTATCATATTTGCTGCTTCTGCTCGATGCCCTCATTTTCTTTCTACTTTTACTTTACAACTTGAATTTATGTGCTCAGAGTACTCACACACTATTTAAATTATGCTGCTTTATTATGTGCTCAAAGCCTCAAAGATATGGAGAATGAAAATAGTTCCTAAATTAAGCAGATTTATGGAAAAATTCAGGGTCCATCCCAACGGTCTCAGAACCTACGGCCTTGTAGCACCAAGCAGAGGCAAGAGAATAAGGGTGAGCATAATCTCAAGATTATCCTTAGGGAGACCCTTGCTTCCAATGTGCAGATGGCAAGACAATGGAGTTGGACCAGGAGGGAAGGAGGACAGTACACATTTTCTTACCCCTCGGGATCCAAGGGAATGTTGTCTGTCAAATACCACTCCTAGCTCTGTACACTCTTACCCCACTCCTCAGAACTATCTCTTTTCCCTTCAAATGAACTCTCCCTCTCAGTAACTCCTAGATAAAGAATAAAAAGAAAGGTGATAATGTTCCTAGGACACTGAATTCCAACTCTGAGGAGCTCTTTCCCCTGTGAACTATTAAAGGTCTGAGGATACACTGTAAGGTTGCCTCCCTTTTTGGACAGAAGTTCATGGCCTCAAGGTATCGGGCTCCACTTTGTACAGAACTCAGGAATTACTTTCCAAGGCCTATCAGGCTCACCACAGTGTCCTGTGGCTGGCCTGTGGCCACACTCCACCTTCTCAGGCCACATCCTGGCACACCTATGAATGGCTTTTTCTGTGAGGATTGCTCAGCTGGCGTGCTCTACACCTGCTGGTGGCCATCTTTACCAGCACATATGGAGAGTCTGCCTGAGAAGGAAGCAATATAGAGAAAAGCAGATCTGTAGATGGGCAGAAGAAATGCCCAAGCTAGGGAGTCAGAGATAAGTGGATGCAAATATCTGTCCTTCACTTACTAGCTGGGAGACTTGAGAGGATTTCTGAAGCAAACTCTCAGTTTCCTCGTCCATACGGTGGGCATAATGAATGTCACCCATCCACAGGGTTATTGTGCAGATCAGATGAGTTAACTGAATGTCAAATGTGCAGTGCCCTGTCTGGAAGAGAGTAAGCACCATTGCAAGTGATCCAATTCATTGGGGTTGTATTGCATCATGGTTTCCCAAGCCTACTGTTATCCAAATCTCTATGGTTGTATATGGTCATGTGAATTCCTGTTGCTTCTAAGCACTATCTTCTTCTTCTCCTTCTCCCTTTTCCCATTCCTCTTCCCCTTCCTCTTCCTCCTCTTCTTCCTCTTCTTCTTCTGCTTCTTCTTTTTCTTCTTATTCCTCTATTTCAAGTTTTTATTCCAAGTTTTTAATTTAAATTCCAGTTAGTCAACATACAGTGTAATACTAGTTTCAGGTGTAGGATTTAGTGATCTATCATTTACATACAACACTGAGTGCTCATCATAACAAGTGCCCTCCTTTTAATGCCCATCACCTGTCTAGCCTATCCCCCTGCCCACCTCCTTACCAGCAACCCTCGGTTTGTTCTCTGTAGGTATGAATCTGTTTTACAGTTTGCCGTTCTCTCTCTCTCTTTTTTTTAAGATTTTATTTATTTATTTGACAGAGAGATCACAAGTACGCAGAGAGGCAGGCAGAGACAGAGGGGGAAGCAGGCTCCCTGCTGAGCAGAAAGCCCGATGCGGGGCTTGATCCCAGGACCCTGAGATCATGACCTGAGCCGAAGGCAGAGGCTTAACCCACTGAGCCATCCAGGTGCTCCAGTTTCCCTCTCTCTTTCTCCCCTCTTTGTTCATCTGTTTTGTTTCTTAAATTCCATATTTGAGTAAAGCCATATGATGTTTGTCTTTCTCTGACTAACTTATTTAGCATTATACTCTCTAGATCTTCACTTAGCATTGCTTGGTTTGTTACTTGATTTCTTTCTTTCTTTGGTTCATTTGTTTTGTTCCTTACATTCCACATAATCATATGGTATTTGTTTTTCTGACTGACTTATTTTGGTTAGCATTATTCTCTCTAGCTCCATCCACATTGCTGTAAATGGCAAGATTTTATTCTTTTTTATGGCTGAGTAATATTCCACGTGTGTGTGTGTGTGTGTGTGTGTGTGTGTGTGTGTGATGATCCATTCATCAGTCATTGGGCATTTGGGTTCTTTCCATAGTTTGACCTTCAGTGTCCAGAAGACAGTGAGACATCAGAGTCCATGTATCCCTATGCATCCTTTGGGTAAATACCTAGTACTGCAATTGCCGGATCATAGGGTAGCTCTATTTTTAACTTTTTAAGGAACCTCCAAATTGTTCTCCAGAGTGGCTTCACCAGTTTGCATTCCCACTAAGAATGTAAGTGTTCCCCTTTCTCCACATTCTTGCCAGTATGTTGTTTTCTGTGTTGTTAAATTTAGCCATTCTGACAGGTGTGAGATGTTATCTCATGTGGTTTTGATTTGTATTTCCCTAATGATGAGTGAGCTCTGTTCTCTAAAACACGAGCCTGTCTGTGCTTTGCATACCACAGAAAGACCCTTTGGCATCCACTCTTGTAAGAGTCGCCTATTGCATACCCCTGCTCAGCACTGGCTCTCTCTATTTCTGGGACCAGCACCTCTAATTCCCTTTAAGGACTCACTCTTCCCCAAACCTTAATCTCTATCTTCCTACCTCTCCTCCCCACCCCACCCTGCTCCAGGCCTGGCCAACGAAACTAGCATATCATTTTGGCCTCAGGGGTTAGTTCAGATATGGGTGTGGTGTGTTCCCTAGCCCAAGCCAAGTTCAGCTGGCAGGATGTGAGTGCAGAACTGTTGGTCACCATCTCTGTCATCACCTGAGACAGAGATGGTGACCTGCATGGGAAGGAAGCAACAGGTAGGAGAACCTGCATGGGAAGGAAGCAACAGGTAGGAGAGCAGATCTGTGAGAAGGAAAGAGACATTCCCAGGACTCACTTGCAGGCCTCAATCTAGCCATGCCTGAAGGGCCTTACCCCTGAACTTTTCAATTGTATCAGGCAACATTTTCCACTTTTGTTTAGTTCAGCTTGGGATTGTGCAATCTATAACAAAGATCCTAACTAACCCCGCTCCATATTTGTTCACTCATTCATCAAATGATGTGGTATGCCTTCTATGCACCAAGCACAATGCAAAGCACAAAAGCATCTTCATTCCACCCAGAAGCCTGTGGCAGGATTAATCCCATGGGCAGGTGTCAGGAATGGAAAAAAAACATTTTTCAATGACCACTAATGTTGATCATTCACAAATAAAAGGAATATTTCCCCTGGCCCTGAACTCCAATTCTATAAGAACAAACAAGATTCCTTTCCTCCTTGGTGGCTGTCTTACACATGACCCTTTAATTGGAAATCTTTCTCCTGGTGCATGTGATGAATACCCAAATAAATACAATGATTTCTCAGAACCTTACTGAACATTGTCTCTTACAAGCCCTTGAGTGAAGTCAGTGAACCTAGAGGACAAAGTCTTCTGTAGGTTCCTGTCAGAGAAAACCTCAGTGATGAGGGGAACATTCCCACAGGCATGAGGTCACATCTTTGGGGAACCATAAAGGAGTGGAAGGATTGTCTTCATGAATTCCAGACTCCAAAGGTCAGGGTGGGTCTACTAGAGCCCTCCAGAGTGTGCCAGATTGGGGGTAGGGAACCTGAGTCTGCTCTGCCTGTGGCCAGCAGTATGATGTTGGGCAAGTCTCTTCCATT
Source organism: Mustela putorius furo (assembly GCF_011764305.1). Taxonomy (NCBI): domain Eukaryota; kingdom Metazoa; phylum Chordata; class Mammalia; order Carnivora; family Mustelidae; genus Mustela; species Mustela putorius. Next base: position 4,449,437 of record NW_025421329.1, on the reverse strand, counting down.
CCATGGGTATAAAATCAGAATGTTGAATTAACTGGATCTTGTTGTTCTAGTTCCTCCCAACATCATGTGTCTCTGTTAATTTACAACCTTTAGATGATACAAAATTCATAAAGGGTCATAGTCCCTATCCTGCTGTTTTCAGATCCCCAAATCTCTGAAAATCAGAAGTTTTTTGTTTTTTTTTTAACTTATTTGGCAGCAAAACCTGGCCTAGACCAACACAAAGCTATTTATAGTCTTTATTATCCCACTTAGTGTGAATATTTATACATTTCACCACAGGAATATTAATGGGCTTGTTTACAGTGTACCAAGCCAGACTCCACCAGGAATGTTCTATAAAATGCGCAAGAGGCACCATATTGCTTTTCTGAAATTCAAAAAAAAAATATCTGAATTTTCCAAAAGTTCTAGCACCAGCACTTTCTAAGTACTGTGCCTGCAGCTGACACACCCCACAACAACGTCCTGTAGAAGACACTTATCTCCCCAGCTTGCCCATACTCTACCTTTCTAGTCCACATCACTAAGGCTCTGTCGCTGTCCCTAACCCTCTCTCCCGGAATAGAATTGTCTCCCATCTGTGCTGGATATCCTGTTTTCATAGTGGTTCTAACTGGGACTCTTGAGGTGTGCCTCTTTTCTTCATCAAAACATACACTTTCCTCTGGGACCCCATTCTCTGTAAAGGACCAGGCCCTGAGCTAATGAAATAAATCATCTAAGGAATGGATGAGGGTTTTAGTTCCCCTCCCTGGACAAGACATCTGCATTTCTAACCAAATTTTTTTCACTCATTTTTATTTTTCATTGTGATAAAATACTCATCACTCTCAATTTACCATCTCAATTACTTTAAAGTGTATATTTCATAATGTTAGGTGTATTCTTGTGGTTTTGCAAACAATCTTCAGAACTTTTCCATACCTATTAAACACTAACATCCCATTCCCCACTCCCCCAGCCCCTGGCAACCACCATTCTACTTTCTGTCTCTATGTCTCTACTTTATGTCTCTTTGATGACTCTAGGTAGCTTGCATTAGTGGACTCAGACAGCATTTGTCTGTTTGTGACTGGCTTAGCTCACTTAACATAGTATCCTCAAGGTTCATCCACTTTGTATCATGTGTCAGAATTTTCCTTTTCTGGCTGAAAAACATTCCACTGTGGGTATATACCAAATTTTATCATCATTCATTCATTGATGGACATTTGGATTGCTTCCGCCTTTTGGCTATAGTGGGTAATTCTTTTATGAATATGGGTACACTATCATGTATATTTTTAAACTTCTTGATTCACATTCCCTCATGGGTAGAGCTGTTTGATTCTGTCTGTCTCTGCTGTTATAGCCCTATTGAGAGGGGGAAAACAATATCGTCTTGGGAAAGAGGAGGATTTTCCTCAGACAAGGGAAAAATGAAGGGAGAGTCTATTTCATCTGCCCCACAGATTCTAGAAGAGGAAGGAGGAAGCTTGCTCCATTATCCACAAAAGAGAAGAAAAGGTCTGTAAAGTAGGTCACAGAGACAGGGACTTGATCTTCCCCCTCTGGGACAAAAAAATCCCCAAATGAGCAGACATGCTAGATTCCAGAGGGTAATGTCCAGAATGCTGGCTGGCTTAGGAAAATGCTGCCTGAGACCCACTGGCTAGAGGGAAGAGCCTGAGCATGGGCCAGAAGATGCTGGGAGGGCTGATGGGTGAGCTGAAGCCCACAATTCAGAACAAAGAGACCCCATGAGTGGGGACCTTCCAACCAGGGCAAAGGCCCAAACCACAGACTCCAGAAGAGGCTGCCAAGATGTCCTTAAAAGTCAGGCTAATCACCTGTGTGGACCAGAGCAGCTTCATGCTACAGGATCCAGGTGTTGTCCTGCAGATTCCATGTGCTCAATGCTAGAAGGACTCACTGCCAGAAGGACCCACCTACACCTCTCCCCGCCCCACCTCTACTGCCACAAAGGTCCTTTGGGAAAGCAGTAAGGGGCAGAACGATCCCTAAGGAGACACACTTTACAAAAGAGACTCTTTAAAATTTGCAACTGAGAAAACAGATGAGTAGATCCCAATGGCTCCACCTGCTTGTGTGGCTGCTGATGGTCACGGGGAAGGCTCCCCCAAGAACAGTATCTCAGCAGTGGAAGCAACGGAAGCCTGCCTGAGGGAGGCCAGAGACCTCCGGCCTCAAAGTAGGAAACCCTGCTGCCCCATCCCTTTGTCTCAAGGTGGGACCAACTCCTGACCCCAGTCGTGTTCCAGAATGTTCATGGGGTTAGGCAGAAGCTGGTTCCAGCTGGCACCACAGCCTTACTCAGTCCTTACTCTCCTGTTTCCCTGTCGCAAGGGTTTGCTCCCCCAGAATAGGGTGGCCAGATTTACGAGATAAAAATACAAAATACTTGGGGTGCCTGGCGGGGCTCAGTCATTAAGTGTCTGCCTTTGGTTCTTATCATGACTCCCAGAGTCCTGAGATCAAGACCCACATCAGGCTCCCTGTTCAGTGGGAAGCCTGCTTCTTCCTCTCCCACTCCCGCTGCTTGTATTCCCTCTCCGGCTGTCTCTCTCTGTCAAATAAATAAATAAAATCCTTAAAAAAAATACAAAGTACAAATTTCCCAGTTAAGTTTGAATTTCAGATAAACAATCGATATATTAGCCTAAGTATGATCCAAATATTTCATCAGACATACCAAAGAAGTTATTCATTGATTACCTGAAATTCAGATTGAACTGGGCATCCTGCATTTTTTTCTGGCAGCTCTCTCCTCCACCTCTGACTCAGCAGAAGCCCCTGCACAGGGCCCACACTCCCAAACCCTGGGCTCCCAGGTGAGCCACCCGAGTCAGAAATTCTTCCTGTTGGGATTTCCCTCCTGGATCTTATTCCACTTCTGCCTCCCTCTCTGGATCTGATGAAAGCCACAAATTCACAAGACTCATAGCTCAAGGCGACACAGCATGAGAATCCATGGCTAGGGAGAGAACTGCTGTAGGACAACATGCCACTCAGAAGTCCCCTCTGAGGCAAACACAAGTTCAGATGTCAGGGTGCCCCTGCTCATCTAGAAACGACATCTGGTGCCAGCAGAGCTCACACCAGTGTTGCGGGCAACTAGGAGAAATGGAACCAAAGGGGGCTCACGTTTGTTGAGCACCTATGACGTTGCTGGCCTCAGTCTGTCTGTGGTCCCACGTAATCCTCCAAATTCCTTTGGTAGCACCCAAAATTGTTCCCATTTTGAGATATGGGGAAACTGAGGCCCCGAGGGGGCAACGAGGATCACATATCTAGTAAAAGGCAATGTCAGGGCATAAGCTCAGGCCCAGGTGGCTCCAAAGCTCAGGCTCTTCCCTCTCCAGGATGGAAATCAGAAGAGCAACCATAGCAAGGTTAGCAGGTGCTGTCCCTGCCTGCCCACATCCTCTGGGGTTCACAGTTCCCTCAGCCAGTACCCGTGGCTCTCCTGGCAGCTGATGGGGGACAGAGGGTGGATAGAGGCATAGTGCTGGCATGGCTCCAGTGGGACAGTTCCCAGATGTCCCTAGAGGGCTCAAGTCCCAGTGACCCGTGGGGGCAACCTTCTAGTGAACAGTTAGTGGCCACTGTCCCATCCTGTTCTGCCTCCTTGCCCTCCTACCTGTAAGACCCGGACCCCTCGCAAATTAATCACTTGCTTGGAAATTTGATTCTCAGTGTTGGTGATCAGGAAAGCCAGTTTAGAGCAGTTAGTGCCTCCCCAGACTTCCCAAGGCTCCACGTGAAGCTCTTTCCCACGCATGACTTCATTTAACCTGTCCGCATGCGAGGAGGTGGGTTCTGTGATGATCCCCATTTTACAGATTCACTGACTCAAGGTCTTGCTGGACATCCAAACCCAGCGAGCCTCAGACTGATATATGCGTTCCCAAACTCTGAGTCATCAGGAGAGGCTTTGGTTCCATTTCTGGGTAGTCATTTTCTCTCCTTCCAGCTCTTGACTGAATTCCTTTACTTGGGTGTAAATGCAAACTGGGGCAGCTGGCCATTGGCCAGCAAGGGGACATCTCGTGGTCGAGGTGGAATTGTGCAAATGGGCGGTGTTGTAAGCACAGCATTGATTCCATCCTGAGATATGCGGAGTCACCACACTACGTGACTTCTGCTTGCTCTTTGGCAGAGTGCTGAGTCCCCGATTCAACTTTCCCTTATTACTTTTGCTCACATTTTAGGTACCTGCCCTTGTCTGCTGGTCCTCAGCAGAGCCATTCCAGTACCTTCTAAGGACTCCTCCTATTCTGCCTATCTTTTCTTGTGAGGGTGTGTGTCTAGGTTCTGTATGTTTTAGTTCAGAAATTGGCCCTAAATACCTACTCGATTTTCCCAAGTGCAAAGACCTACTTAAGACTCTTTCCCAAAAAAATCACTAGTCTTCTTGGCTCTGGCTTCATGGGAGTGGGGAGGGACGGCCTCAACCAGAGTTGTGTTGTTCTCTCTCTGGTTTGTTTCCATTCAAAGCCAGGTTCTCATGGCCATGAAGAAAGGATTTCCCAAAGATTGCCATTGATTTCACTTATTACATTATTTATGTGAGCAGATAATGAATTATTTGTATTGTAAACAGGACTTTTGAAGAGATTACACAAAGGCATTTCAGTCATTTCCAGAGACCTTTTGGTGTTTTGTAGCCATCAAAAGATAAGCCTGCCCATTTGTAAACACACTCCTGGACATGGAGCATAACCACCTTCCTTAGGGGGAAGAGACTGAGTTCCCTGGTCTGGGTAGGGCAGTGCTCCTCTCTGACAAAGGCTCAGTCTCAATCCTGGATTGTCAAGGGAGAGTTTAAGCAAAAAGGGACCTCACTCTCAATGACCCCTTTGAAATCAGACACCCTCTTGAACATTCCTTAAAAGTTAAAAGATGAGGGGTGACAAACATAAATCAAAAGGATCCAGGCTAGTGAAAAAAATAAATCAGGGAGGAAAAATAGTGCGAGGGCAAAGATAAACAGGGACTGACATTTGGCATTGCTCAGGGAGGACACAAAAGGTGCGGGTTGTGGCTGAGTGTGGTACCACACCCCACCAAAAGGAGGTAGTTGTCTCTCAGGAATGTGGGTCCCAGGTGGCCAGATCTGGTGGCCAGATGGTGGCTATTTCAAAAGAATCTAAAAATGTAGATTTTTATGTGCAATCTCCCATTGTTTAAATATTGGACGATAATTCAAATATCTGTAATACAATGTGAACCCAGCCAAACAAGCCATACCACCAGCTGGCCTCTCCTGCTGTAGACTTTCCTTCCAGAAAAATGTTCAGCTCACATACATCAATACAATTCGACATCAAATTTCAGAAGTCTGTAGACCGGGGCCCCAGGTTAGGAACCTTTGACTTCAAGTTTCAACTCATATAAAACCTTCAACTTGGGTGAGTGGTTCTCATCTTCAAACTTGGATGTGGTTTCCTGGGGACATGTTCTGACCTTCCCCAGTGAAGGTCATGTACAAACAGACAACCAGCATTCCCACCTCTACTTCCCATCTTCCCACTTGGTGGCCAGACACTCACTACTCCCAGCATCTTCCCCAAAGTCCACACTGGGATGTTCATCTCAAAGGCATCTGCTGATGTTCAATTATCACAAAAATGCAAATCAAGACCACAATAAGATATCACCCCATTCCTGTTAGAAAAGCTAGTATCAAAAAGACTGGAAATAGCACATATTGGCCAGGATGTGGAAAAAGGGAACACTTGTACCCTGTTGGTGGGAATGCAACCAAATGGTGGCCACTTTGGAAAGCAGTATGGAGGTGCCTCAAAAAATTAAAAATAGAACTACCAGATGACCCAGCAATTCCATTACTGGGTATTTATCTAAAGAAAATGAATCCACTAATTTGGAAAGATATCTGCACCCCCATGTTCACTGCAACATTATTTACAAGAGCCAAGACACAGAAACAATCTAAGTGTCTACTGATGGATGAAAGGATAAAGAAAATGTGGCATACACATAAAATAGAATATTATTCAGCCGTAGGAAGGAAATCTTAAAAAAAAAAAAAAAAAAGAAGGAAGGAAATCATGCCACTTACAACAACATGAATGAAACTTGAGGGCATTATGCTAAATGAAATAAGTCAGATAAAGACAAACACCATATGATTTCATTTACAGGTGGAATCTAAAATACAAACAAATAAAAAACAAACTGAGCTCATAGATACAGAGAACAGATTGGTGACTGTCAGAGGTGAGGGATGGGAATGAGTGAAATGGGAGAAGAGAGTCAAAAGGCACAAGCTTCCAACTATAAAATAAGGAAGGAACACCTGAGTGGGTGGCTCAGTGGTTAAGAAACTGCCTTTGGCTCAGGTCATGATCCCAGGGTCCTGGGATGGAGCCCTGCATTGGGCTCCCTCTTCAGCGGGGAGCCTGCTTCTCCCTCTCCCCCCCTTCTCCCTCTGCCTTTCCCCCTGTTTGTGTATGCTCTCTGTCTCTGTCAAATAAATAAATAAAAATCTTTTAACAAAAATAAAATAAGGAAGTCATGGGGATATAAATTACAGTCTAGTGACCATAATAAAACTGTATTGTATATTTGACAGTTGCTTAGAGAGTAGATCTTAAAAGTTCTTATCAAAAGAAAAAAAATTGTAACTATGTATGGTATTGGATACTAACTAGACTTATTGTGGTGATTGCTTTGCAATATATACAAATACTAAAATCATTATGTTGCCCATCTGAAATGAATATAATGCATTGTATATGTCAATTACAGCTCAATTTAAAAGTTAAAAAAAAAAAGCATCCATTGGTGGAGACATGGTTCCCAGTCCATGTAGACCTGGCTGAAAATGCTAGGGTATGGTACCCAATCTCCTCCCTTCCGGGCCTTGACTGCTGATGGGAGGTGCCCACCCAAGTCATGCTTGGCCCTGGTTCTGCTCTCGTGGGTCAGATCCATACACCCCACCTGCTCACAACATCAGCTTCTCCACCTGGTCTTTGGATAGGGTCACCTGGAAGTGACCAAAAAGACACAGATGCCACCACCCTCTCAGACAGAGGAAGACCTGAAAAAGCCCTTTGCATGCCCTGGGCTCTGTTCTGCTTCTCTGAGTGACAGTGCAGGGGCCAGAGAAGAGCCAAGCCAGGGCATTAAGGTTTGACCTGTGTTTGATCTTGGCTTTGCCCCCAGCTAGCCGGCAGCCTGGATCTGAGCCCACCTCCCCATTACCACCATCACATAAGAAGTCCTTACTATGGATAGACAAGTCACATTGAATCCTTGAAACACACACACACACACACACATTCCTCATAACGAAACTATGAAGCAGGAAGTCATTTTAGCCCCATTTAACACATAAGAAAACTGAGGCTTAGTGAGGTTAATAACACATCCACGACTGTCTACTTGGCAAAGAGAGGAGCTTGAATCCTTCAATTGAGTTAACACTTGTGAGTTCTTCCAACTGACCAATGGCCACTTTCTATTGTTTATAATAATGTGGGCCATTGAGTGGCTTAGAAAGCACCACACATGAAGTGTTCACACCAGACAGACCCTCAGAGGTGCTGTGGTGACTGCCACCACCCTATGCCATGGCTCTGACGCACAATCTCTGTCTGGATTTCCAGTGCACAGTTGGCCCCAGGAACCTGATTTCTCCTGACCCCTTCTGTCTGGCACTCCCGGTGCCCTGACTGTGGCTGTTCTACCACATCTGGCCAACCTTGGAGCCTCTTCAGCCTCAGAATGCTTCCATCTTGCTGGGCAGTTGGCTGTGTTTTTCTAAGTCCAGACCCATGGGGCTTCCTGCCAGGTCAGTGGTTCCCATCAGGCTGGCAGCAGCAAGGGACAGGTCCCAGGCAGGGGTCAGCACTTAGGGAGGCTGGAGCCCCTCACAGGGGCCATGCCATGGGAAGCCTAAGAGCCACTGCAGGAGATGCCTGGGAGAGAGGAGAACCAACACCCTTCACGGAGAAGGAAAACAACCAGCCCTGGGGGCACAGGCCTCCCTGAGCTACAAGGCAGATTTTCCAACACCTCATCAGTTTTTTCAATGTCACAGTAGGAGAGAAGCTCCAAACTAATAAGTTATATTAACTTGCCCAAATTATGTTCCCTTTCTCAGCCTCAGTGGATTCATCTATAAAATGGATGAGGTGGCATTAGGTTGATAATTTTCCAAAATGTTCTCAAAAGAACAATAGCCTTCATCTTTTCCCTTCACTCTTTAAGGATTCAGTGTACTCTAACTTATTCAAGGCCCTGACAAGTCCTATACAGCAAGGCAACTGCCGTCTTGGCCTAACCCACAGTTTCCTAAACTTCCTGAACCATACAGCCTTTTAAGTAACATCAATTAAAATCCCTTGGGCCACAGTCCTGTGGAACCTGCCTTGGTCAGTTTTCAAGGCTTTTTTGGTACTAAAGGTCTCAACCTCTCTGAGTCTGTGCTGGAGGCCAAGAGGCCTAGTTGGCTGTGGGCTCCTTGGAATTGATAAGGCCCCTGCCCTCTGCTTCCCCAGCCATCACAGAACATCTGTTCTCATGGAAAACTGTGGTGAATTGTTGGGTTCTCAAGAGCTCTCTCTCCTTTCTGATTTTTGCACCTTTCCTGACCCCATTCTGTGAGGCCTGGGAGGAGCTGGCTTTAATATCTGGCTCCAGGAGCATACCTATGACCTAGCCCTGGCTGTTGAGGTAACACATCCTCCTGGTCACCTTGATTGGTTTGTTGTGGACAAGAGACTCCAGTGTGATCAAGAAGAAAGAACTCTGGCATTTTTGCTAGAAAGATTAGGAAAGAAATGATGCCTTCTTCCTGGTGTGGTTGCAAAGCAGGGGACTCCTCTTCCTTCACTTTGAGAGCCTTACAGAGAGATCTCCAAGGGGAGGCAGAGCTGATGATGGTGAAAATTTAATGACAAAATCACTGAGAGGCTGGATCCAGCCATTCCTGAAGCCAAAGCATGCCCAACAATCCTTTTCCATTAAACTAATTTGAGTTTGATTCTACCTGTAACTGAGAGAACCCCACCCCACCAATTTTACAAGAGATGTGCTGGGAATCCAATATTAGAGAAAAGGAGGAAGGAGCAGTAGATCTTGGAAAAACAATGCGTGGGAAGCATGTGGAAGATGGAATGGAATGGTGGCCATGTGTGGGCAAAGCCTGGGGACCAGGGGAGAAAGAACTGACCACATGGACCCTGCTGATAATGGACAACTCTCAACCCAGTGAAATGATGCACCAGTGGTTGTGTTAGGGGCCAAACCTAAACATAGGCCAGCCCTGACAGGATTGCACTCTAATACAACCCTGCCTGTGGTTCTGATGGTCATCGACCCAAGGAGTGGCATCTTGGAGCTTGTTAGGAATGCAGAATCTCAGACTTACCCAAGACTTACCAGACTTAGTCTTGGTAAAACCCCCAGACTTACCAAATCAGGATCTCCATTTTAACAAGGCCCAAGTAGTGCCTGTGCACCATTAAGTTTTAGAACCCCACCACTAGTGGGTTATTGGTAGTGACTGTAGCAGCGATTAAAGATGGCTGCCACCAGTTCCTTCCTTTCCGGATGCCCCGCCCACTGAAGGGGAGGATGGACAGTTTCCCCGACGCTTTCATCGGGCTTGCGTGGGACTTGCCTGGACCAACAGAATGTGGTGAGGTGGTAGGGCTAGGACTGGGCTTAGCCCGCAAGAAGCCTGCTTCGTCCCTCAAAAGCCAGCTGTCGTCAAGTCTGATTAACCATACCGAGATGTCATCTGGAGGCCATGTGAGTTCCAGAAGGATGAGAGAGTGACACTGGCCTGTGCCATGTGGAGCTGAGCCTTATCCAAATTTCTGACCGAGGGCACTGGGGGAAATAATTGATCATCGCTGTATTAAACCCCTACATTTTGGGTTCCACAGCAAGTCTCCTGAGGCAATGACTGTCTTTCCTCCTGCATAGTGTTCACTCGCTCTAGACACTATGCTGAGCACTTTCCACCTGCCAGGTGCTCTTCCAGGCTCTGTTCCGGGTCTGGGGTAGAGTGATCATGGGAGACAGTACCCCTGATCTTGCAAGACTGAAGTTCCTGTCCAGGAAGATGGCATTGGCCAGGAAAATACCCAAACACAATGCCATGCTGGAATGTGTGTGCCCCCACCCCCACCCCTAGCATTCGTCTGTTGAGCTCCTAACCCCTAGAGTGATGTCATAGAAGTCAGGGCCTTTGCGAAGTGATTAGGTCATTAGGTGATTAGGGTGGAATGCTGACAAATGGGATTAGCTGCCCTTATAAAAGGAACCCTGAAAAACTCTCTTTCCACCACATGAAGCAACCACAAGGAAAGGTCTGTCTGCCACTCGGGAGCGGATCTTGGTCAGAACCTGCCCATGCTGTCCCCGATCTCAGACTTCTCCCCTCCAGAACAGTGAGATGCGTTCAGTAGTTTACTAGTCCGTGATGCTCTGTTATAGCAATCTGAGCTAAGACACATGATAATTAGGGAGAAATCAACAGCAGTTGGGAGCGGCGCTGGGTACAACGATATCAGACAAGGTCGGGAAAGGTGCTCTGAGGAGACATTCCGGATCTGAGGCAGTGACAGTGGACAGAGGCACACCATACAATGAATGACCTGAGGGCAGGGCGATGCTGCCAAAGCCCCCAGGGAACAGCGTGACTTGTTGGAGGTATAGGCTGAAGGTCTGGTGAATGCAGTAGGAGGGGCCCCAGGATGGGGGGGTTGAGGGGGAAACGAGGTCAAGAGATGAAGTCACAAAAGTTGGCACGGCTGTAATCCCCCTCTCTGGTCCAGTGACCACTAGCCACACAAAGGCTATTAAAGTCAAACTTCCTTTAAAATTAAAATTGACATTCGGTTCCTCAGTCCCACTAGCCATTTCCAGCACTCCATAGCCACATGTGGCTCCTGGCGACCATACGGGAGCGCAGAGATGAGAATATCTCCCTCAGTGGGGAAAGTGCAATCAGCCCGCACTGGCTATAGAACAAACCACGGGCAAACCAGGGTTCAAGGTCAGACCATGTGCTCTTGAGCTTGGCGCTTCATTAAATCCCTTGAGTTTCTGCTTTGCCCAGGGATTAAATGAGGTTCTTGTAGCCTGTCAGTGCGTCTGAATGATCCACAGCGAGATGCCAAGGCCATGAATGGTGAACTGAGGTCTTACCAGGAGAGCATGTTCAACACTTCATCCATGGTAACTGGCAGCAAAAAGGCCTGTTTAACTGACTTCTTTGCAACCTCATTTAAGCTGCCAATTTGGGGCTCCCTGATGTGAAAAAAAGAACAGAGCGTGGCTACTATTTCAGGGCAGTGCGCAGAAGGGAAATTGCTACAATTAGCCAAAGCTGATTTTGATTAGCATATTTTCTTCCTTGGCGCATAACATCTGCTGGTGTGGAAACAGTCACTCCGTCTTGTCCCGTCGGGGCGAGAGGCACGGGCGTGAATGAGGCGGGTCAATGGGGAGCCCAACAGCAGCCAGGACCAAGCTGAAGAGGAGGCAAAATAGCCCCTGAGCAGCTGGGCAAGTCACCAGCAGTTTGTCCTTAGGAAGGTTAAATAGGAAGGTGCTTCCCTGCACAGGCTGGGCAGCGGCAGGTGTAGGTGCCTGTTCTTAGAATTGGCGAGACCTGTACTGTCATTATGTTCGTGGTGGCTCCGTAAGTCCTCCACCCCTTGGGGCAGTTACACAACCTTCCTTGTCTGAGAAATGTGGATGATGACACCCACTTGATGGGTGAGGGGCAGATTATGTGAAATCATCTCAGTGAACACACTTGGCATATAGTAGGTGCTCAGTAAGTGTTGGCTGAATCATAATCTTCATAGGAAAGAGATGGCTAAGGGAGATTTGATTTAGCGTTCAGGCTAGTTCCAGTCCTGGCACTGTCACGCCTTCATTCATTCATTCAACACAGTCATGCTGGGAATTGGCTCCATGGCCTTTGATCACCCCCCCCCCCACCGCAGAACCAGCTCGGCCACCTGCTTCCTATCTGCAGCCCAGCAGGTTGGGGGAGCCAGTCTTTACGATTCCTTCTAAGTTTTCCCCGCCAACAAAGTTTGCAGCCCCCCTGGAAGGCCTGACCCATTTGGGTTCAAACATGGAAGGTGAGCACGGTTTTGAGACCCAGATCCTGCAATCTGGGATTTGGAACAGCTTTTAAAGAGCTTTTGGTTCAGTTCCCGACTGATCACAAGGATCCTGTCCCAGCCCTGCTGACGGAAGACGCCCAGTTTGCCCGGATGCTTCCAAAGGCACTCTCATGGCCTCCCAAAGGAGCCCATTCTATTTTCAGAGTGCTCTAATCTGTGGGTATGCTCATCTGTATACGGAGTGTATAGAGATTCTAGGTTAATGTCCCTCTTATAACGCAGCACCCAGAACACACATTGTTCTCAGTTTTCATATCTATAAAATGAGCGTGAAAATACCTACTTCAGGGCACCTGGATGGCTCAATTGGTTAAGCATCTGCCTTTGGCTCAGGTCATGATCTCAGGACCTTGGGATCGAGTCCCACATTGGGCTCCCTGCTCGGCAGGGAGCCTGCTTCTCCCCCTCCTCCCTGCTAGTGCTCTCTCTATCTCTGTCTGTCTCTCTAAAATAAATAATAAAATCCTTTAAAAAAAAAAAAAGAAGCAGAAGAAGAAGAAGAAAGAAAGGAAAACACCTACTTTGCCTTCCTCGCATCAGGAATTAAGAATTAATTAAGGAATTAATTGATACCTAGTAGACGCTTCCAGGGCCACGGCCTCTATCAAGCACCCAGAAGACCTTTGCCCAGGGAGCCAGGGCAGGTGGCAGACTGTGCCCAGGACGTGATTAGAGTATCAGTTCCTGCAGATGACAACCCGCACAAGGTCAGGAGAGGGGTGTCTGTGTCGGGTGAGCCCACTTCCCCGGGAAGGGCTCAGGCTTGTCCTGGGGCATCGCTGGACACCAGATTGGGTCTGCTGCTCTGGGTGTGGGACCCTGAGGCACTAGGCTAGCTAGCTCCCGCTGTGTTTCTGTCCCTGGCTCTCAGAGTGTCTGAATACTCACCAAGTGGGCCGGGCAGATCAACGCCGCAGGTCAACTTGTCTCAGTTGCCGTGGCCCTGGAAGTGCAGGTCAGTCCTAGGAGGGTAAGCTTATCTCCTGGGCTAGGGGTCAAGTCTGTCCTGAGATCCTGAATGGGGACACATTGTGATGTCACATCACTGGGGTCCCCTGCAAGGCCCACCGTCACTCCTGGTATCAGGGTGCAGGGAGTCCTTCCTGAAGAAATAGCACCTCTGGGAGTTGTTCTGGCTGGCCCTTCTGGAAAAGCAGCTGTTATACTAGAGGCTATCAGCCTGAGGGGGGCACTGGGACCCCAGCACTGGGAATCCCCTCTCCGGCCTGCTTTGGGTCAACGCAAGTGAACCAAGTGCCTCTCTGGATTTTTCCCACACAAATTGACTTCAAGGAGGGTACCTCCAACATTTAACTCTTCCTTTGCCCATTTTCTATGATTGATTTAAAAATCGAAGGCAGACCCATGACTTTTCCCCTACTGCCCACCTGCTGTGTTCAGAGGCAAACAGAAGAATTTAAATATTAGCTCAGAAAACAAACAGGAAAATGTAAATCTCCCCCACCCTCTCTCCCTGCCCAAACCGGACACAGATGCCTCTCAGGGTGCCTTCTATAGTTTCATATGCCTGTGCTGCTTTCCTCCACAGGTGACTGGTAATTCGGTCCAATTTCTATTTAATAAGACCCCCGCAAAGAAAAGAAAAACGACAAAAGGAGCTGGGGTCTGAAAGGTTTCTAAAAGTTCCATCCCCTTGCTTCTCTGGTGCTTGAGGTTGGGAGTAGGAAGCAGTCTAACCAAAGAGCAAAGGGCCTTGCCTTGGACACTATCCTAAATTTCAGAGCTTAAAACAGTGGTTTTTAAGCTTTAGGGTACATTTAAATCATGTGGAGGGCTTGTTAAGATACAGATTTACTCCCCAGAATTCCTGACTTCGGTAAGTCTGGGGATAAGCCTCAAGAATCAGCATTTCTAAGAAATTTCCAGGTACTGCTGCTACTGCTGGTCCAGGGATTACACTGTTATAAAAAGTATTGCTCAAAAATGTAATGGTGCTCACTGGTCTTCTGGGTTTGATCCTAAAATAATGCAACCAGCTGATGGCAGTATTCAGGGGTTGCTGGAGAGCAAAAAGAAGCTATAGCTTTGGAGCTAAAGCCAGCTGAGTCCTCTGGGTTCCACCAACCTGCTTTATTGAGGATTTGTTCCTTGCCAGTGCTGAGCCATGTTGGGGAAACACAGCTCATGTCTGTGCCCTCCCCGCAGCTTCTTGGCTTTACCACTTCTGTGTGCAAAGGTGGCCTGACTTCCAGATGCCAGCCCCTACGTCTCATGGTTTGGGGGCTTTCCCCAGGTGTTGGAGCCCACTCTGCCTGCAGGCAGTGCAGCTGGGAACCCAGGAATCAAAGTCTCCCCTGGGAACCTCCTCAACCATGACCGTTAGTGGTTGGTGGATAGATGCCCCAGCTCCCTCCCACTCGGGTGGAGCAGATTGGAGGCATGCTCTGTGCGATCTTCCAGAGGCCTCTACGGGATTGAGCCTCAGTTGCTCACAGGGGCAACGGGCTCGATAACACACTCTATCTTGCTGCCCTCCCTCTCCTGGCCCAGTTCTCCAGCCCTCTGCTACAGTTTCCTTGGATCGCCTCTAAATAAACGACTTGCCCTTGAATCCTCCTCTCAAGGTCTGCTTCTAGGGGAATCCAGACTGAGACATTGTGAATAAGGAATGGTTTTTGTCCTTGGTAAGTTCACATTTAGAGGGGGAAAGATGCATACTGAGGCACTAGTACAATCAGGAATTTCTGGAAATTGCTGGTGAGTGTCAGCTCTCCAGGCAGATGGAGGCATTCCGCTGGTTGCCCTTTGGAGGGTCATCAAGGGCACATTGAGGAAATGTAAGAACTCAGGTGACACTCTCAGAGAGAGGCCGGGAGAAGAAGGGCCCTGGCAACCTGGCCCAAAGGCCTTTTCTTCCATATAAGCAATGCCTGAATGGGGTACCCACAGGGGACTGATTTGCTGTGCAAATTCTTCTTGGTTTTCTCTCCCTGGACAGTTCCTCCTGAAACAGGAATATAGAGGTGGACCTGGAACCATATAAAATACGGCCCTTGCTAAGTTTGGGGTGTTGGACACTTGTAAAGGAGTTGATAAGGGTCTCTGCTAACCTGATAGGACTACTATGCTTCTCTAGATGCCCACACCCATGCCATGTCTGTGTCGAGCTTCACACCTGCACTATGGCAGGGTCGATCCAACCCCTCTCTTTTCTTTGCAGTAGGTGTGGTCCCCCAACTCCTCCCATGTACCCCTTTCCGTCGTCAGTATCAGTCCTCCCAGAGATTCTCCCACCTACAAACATACAATCCAAATGAAAACACCCCACATGGCATCAAAACACTCTTCAAATCAAGTTCTGGCCCCTTCAGTCGGACACTTCCTGTACAGAAATTGTGGAAATGCCATTGAATGGCCCCAGGCGCTACTTGGCTGGGGACCTTCACAGATTATTCTCAGGGGACCAGGCACCCCAGAGTTCTTCTTGCCTCACATTTCAACTTGGCTAGAGGGGGAACGAAGCCTGTTGTTCTGGATCATTATGTCGATGATAGACAGCATCAACCTTTTCGGCATTACCCAGGACTCAAAAAATCATGGCTATTAGCCCCACCTCTGGACCAAAGGATCACATGCATGAAGAAGCCCGATGCGGAGACCTCAGCTAAGAGAAGAGAACGGGCCCTCAGTTTGTGCCTTCAAAGACAGCAGCCTCAATGTCCGCCTCACGGTTTATACTCCCAAAGCCAAAAAAATGCCTTGGGCCCGATCATCTTATTTTTGTGATTAACTTAAAGAAAATCATCAAAAATATGGGGGAAACATAGACCTTCATGTGTTTATTTCAGTGTTACTTCGAAATGTGGGAAATTGGAAATCCTTTAAATGTCTACGAGGAATGATTGAATAAATTGTAGAGATTCCTCGTGTTGGAGGATTAGGAGCCATTGATATAATGGTCACGAAGACTACAGGGAAACAGAGAAGAATGGTGATATTAAGTGTACATTTAAAAAGCAGAGTCTACAAAGAATTACAACTATGGAAACGCTTGCCTGTGAAAAAAATCCTCTCCATCATTAGTGATGAAGGAAATGCAATTTAAAATTCCCACACACTTATGAGAATGGCTACAGTTAAAGAGAACCAGCGGTAGGAAATATTGGTGAGAACATGGAAAATACTGAACTCCCCTATGTTGTAAAATAGTACAACCACTTTGGAAAAGTGCTTGGTAGTTTGACCCAGCGAATCTGCTCCCAGGAGTTTATCCAGAGAAATGAAAACACCTCCACAGATGTACAGGAATGTTCACAGCTGCTTTATACATGATGTCCCCAAATGAGAAACAATCCAAATGTTCATTAACAGGTGAAAAAATAAACAAATTCTTATACATTCTTATAAGGGAATATTAGTCAGCATCAAAGAGGAACAAACTCCTGGTACCTGCATATACATGATAAACCTCAGAGACACACTGAACAACAGAGGCCAGAGACAGAGCTCTTCCTTCCATCTGGAGTAGGCAAAACTAGTCTAAGGCTACAGAAAAAAGTTCAGTGATTGCCTGGAGGAGAGTGTAGGGTAGGGTAGGGGAGTGACTAATGGGGTAAGGGAAGTTGTGGTGTAAAGGAATGTCCTAGATCTTTAACATAGTGGCGATTACTCAGGTGCTTGTGATTGCCAAAACTTGTCAACCTGCACAGTTAAAATGTGTGAATTTTAAGGCATGTAAATTACACTTCAATAATGATAAGAATATGTGTGTGTGTGTTTGTGGTAGGTGTATATACATGTATGACATATGCATAAATTCACGTACATGTGATAAACACACACACACACACACCTATACATTGCCTGCCTAGGAGGAAAAACCAAAAGGCAATACACTAAAATGTGAAAGAAGTTGTGTTTCATTAACCAGATTATAGATGATTTTTTTTTTCTCTTAGAGTTGCCAAAATTTTACCTGTATGGTTCTCTTTTACATGATAGGATAATAAACATTCTTCTTTTTTTTTTAGTCTCGTGGTGGTCTATAACATACTAGGTTTTTATTGCATGTGTCTGTGATGACTCTTATGGATTTCTCTTTCTGTATGTCCACTAATCTAAATCTTCAAGCCAGTTTTGAATCTTGCATCCCCTACTAAATTATTCATAATATCCTTGCCAGAGACAAAAACTGTCTTATACCACCCACCATCTCGTCACATACTATTTCTTTTTAACTGCATCCTGTGTTCACCAAAGGCTAAAATAATATTTTTATTCTTTGTATTCCCAACAGTCCCTAGCACAGAAAAAGCACAGAAAATAGACCTAAGGAGCACAGGGTCGCTATGTACAGTGGCACAGGCTGTGTACTGTTCGAACTCCAAGCAATGATATGAATGGCTCCCCCTGCTGCATGGATAGTGCCCTCTGGAGTTGTGCAAACAGAGTTCTTGGTCAGAGTCCCTGTCTGCCTAGTCCCTAATTTTGTGACCCTGAGGAAGTTAATAGGAATGTTGGGATGACTGAATTGAGATAGTGTGTGTTCAAAACCCTGTGCAAATTATAACACACTCTACAGTTTACATGTGATGATTCTCCTAATAAATCCGGTCCCTGCCTTTACACTTTGCTCATTACCATGACTTCCTCATCAGCATTTCCTCAATTCCCTGAACCTGTCAAAAACATTCCTGCCTCAGGGCCTTTGCACATGCTATTCTCTCTCCCTAGAAGACTCCTGGATCTACATCTTCTGGCAGCTGGTTCTTTTGGGTGATTCGGCTTTTGGCTACAGTGTCACTTGAGGCTTTCTTTAAGCATCCTAAAATAGCCTCCCCCCACCATCATTTTCTATCTCTCCACCCTGTGTTCTTAATATCTGAAATTATTTTACTTGGTTGTCTAATTCTGATAGCCCACCTCCCATCCCAAACCTTCATGTGTAGAGGATCTACATCCCTTTTGTTCATGCCGCATCTCCAGCCCCTGGATTATAGTAGGCGCTCAAGAGTCATTTACTGAACAAACAAACAAATACTTATTGGTAAGTAGGCGACATGCTGTACTTATTCAGTTCAGTCTGCCAACTGTTTTCCAAAAACAAGAGACTGTGAGGCAAACACAGCTTGTTCCCACCTCTGCTGAGAGAGGGAACCAACCCCAGGGGCTGGAGGAATCTGCCCAAGGTGTGCCCCGCGGCCACAGGTCTGAACTTTTGCCACCGACCTGTGCTGGAGAAGGCTCCAAGTCAGCCACCATGTTGTGAGGATGCGGGGAATAAGGAGGGCATTGTGCTGCTCACGGAGATGGATGGTTCTGAGAACAGCTCGGGAAAGTACCTCCCTCCGACCGGACACACCTCTCCCCGCCAGGTACTTTGTTCCTTTCTACTCTCCCTTTTTCTTTCCCTGACTGTGAGCAAGGAAATCAGGCCAATCAACCTTACCTTTGTTCCTCGTAGCTCTCAATATGAGGTTTCTGTAAAGTGCTAGTGCTGGTGTAAGCTCTGCCAGCGTCACAGTGGAATTTTCTGATCCATGCCAAAGATGGAGCTCATTAGTTTTCCTGCCTGAAAGAAAGAAAACACTTCTTTAGGAATTGGTGTGTTTAGCGTTCTGCTGAAGAAGGGTGAGGACTGCCTGCAAAGAAGTTTAATGTTGGTTTGTAGGTGGGTCATTTAGGAGAAAACCAGCCCACTGCACAGCACCCACTGGCCTGCAAAGACCTCTGGGGGTTGCCCACACCGATGGCCCCCCGCTGCCCACCAGCTGAGAGCAGGCCAGGGCCCTGGGAGACCTTAACAGAGGCAGGAATGCACCCCCACTTCCCCTTAAAGTGCCCACCCCATACATTTCCAGAAAGTTCTTCTGGCCTCTCTTTTCCTTCCTCTTCTGAAATGTGCCTGATTTCTGAAGGGGTCACTCCTGAGGTCCTGTTTTTCAAACTGGAAAATAGATGGGTTGTCCCCAGTGCCGTGGATCCCCATGTCACCAGATAAATAACCAGAATCTTTTTACAGAGTGGTAGATCATTTAAAAGCTTATATGAAAACAAACAATATATACTTACAAGTAGAAAATAGCACAGAAGGAAAAAGGTGAAAAAATGTTACCTATGAGGCTGGGACTTCAGATAATTTTTAAAATAGTTTTCATGACATTTTTTCCTATATTATCTGCATCATGTAAGGTAGTCACACACACACACATATATGTGTGTGTGTGTGTGTGTGTGTATAGTGCTGATAAAAATAACAATACAATGATTCCCATTTTTAGAAAGTCTGTTCCTATGGATATATTTTGGAAAAAAATGCAATAATTATATGGATATTAATTTAAACCTGAAAGCCTTCCTGATATAGATGGTTTAGAGGCCAGAACACCCCATCCACAATATCTGCCTTCACTCTTCCTTGTCTTTAGAGGCAGTTTGATGCAAATATCTGAGGGACATTACATGGTAAGTCAGTAATACTTTAGTGAGAATTAGTCTGAGTTCATTGCACTCTCTCTCTCTCTTTCTCTCTCTCTCTCTCTCACATACACACACACACACACAGACAGCAGACCACAGATAGCCCCTAAACTCTACAAGAATTCATGGACTCACAATAAGATGACACTAGAGGAAGAAACCAAAGTTGTCTGATTTAAACTGGCTTACAAGTCTCTGAGCAGGCCTGGATTTTTTGGACCACAGTGACCATAGCAGTCTGAAGAAACATGTCAATGGAGCTACAGGCAATGTTCTTGTCCCACCAAATCTAGTTTTTCTGCAGGGCACATTCAGATCAGAGGCCAGGTGTCATGCTGGGCTGAGCCAGTTTGTTTGATCCATGAGCTGGTTAGGGGGCCTGCCAAAGCCAAACCTGAGAGCTGAACCCAACTGCCCTAGCGGGCTCCTTCTGAATTTTATTATACTTTTTTTTTTTTTTCACTTCTGGTTAAAGACCTTCAGAAGTCTCACTAATGATTCAAAAAAAAAAACAAAAAAACAAAAAAACTGATTAACAGAGTTTGAGAAGAGCCACAAGATGATTAAGTGGTTGGAAAAAGACGTGGAAGAAAGGCTGAAGGAGCTGCACTTTTTAAGTCTGGAGGGAAGAACCCAGAGGAGGGTCTAGAATAATAATTTTTAAGTGCCAGGCACTTACTAATCAACCGATAGGCGAACTCTTAGCAGACATGGTGCATTGAGCCGAGGAGCCTTTGCTCTGCCCTAGAGCCAGGGAGAGTAAGACTTTAAGAAATGAGTACACGAGGACACGGTGAGGTAGGAGTGATTTAAGACAGAAGAAAGGACTTCCAAAATCACAGGGAATTCAGAAGGAAAATGTATGACTCAGGCCTTTCGTAAGTTTTTATCTTTGTTGAAGAGTCGTCATTCCTGTGCACAGATTTTGACCGTGAACTCTGGGGCCATTCGTGTCAGAGTGACCTCTACGTGGAGTTGGTAATGGGGGAAATATGCATTCGGAGGTTTTGTGGAGGAAGCATCTCCATGGGCTCTACAGGGACAGAGAGAAAGCAAGTCCCATCCAGCTTTGCGCCTTCCACTGGGCAAACTTAGTACCTGATTCTGGAATGAACGACCAAGGGCAGCTCTTGAAAGGTGCATCAGGAGGGAATGATTAGAGCTGGGGAGAGCCTGCTCTGGGTAGAGGCATAGGGTGGGCACAGACAGAGAAAGGCAGAGCTTGGCGAAGGGAGAGGGACGCCAGGCGATGGAATTCCACAAAAGTCAGGCAGAGAAATGGAGATTTGATGTGTGGGGAATGGTTTCAGGCTCGTGAGGGGGAGGCAAGACAGGCCGGGAGTCGTCATTGGCGAAGGTTACGTTTGCTAAAAGTAAGCAGGATGGATTGGAAAGAAAAAGAGCAAAAAGGGAGACAGTCAGGTCTTTCACAGTTCCTGTATACCATTTCACTCTATTTACTTTGGAGCACTTACCACAAGCTGAACGTTAGTCTAAAGAATTATTGATTGCTTGCCCCCATCTCTACCAGACTGTAAGCTCACTGAGCATAGGGTCCTATGGGCTCCTTCTCTGCTGAATTCTCAGCACCTAGCATAGACTCTAGCGTGCGGTAATGCTCCATAAATATTTATCGAATGAAAGAAGTAAATCAGGAATGGGGGACGAAGTTCTGGAGTCCTGAGTTCTTCATCTCTGGTAATTACAGAGAAGAGTCAAGATGTCTAACGAGCTAGGCCGGTGAGGGATGCTTTCCACTCAGGGCTGGAAAAACGAAGCCCCATTGTGCTTCTGACTCTGCGGCTCTCAGACCTTATCCCGAGAGGTCCTGCGAGAGCTGCTAAGCTGACCTCAGGACTTCAATACGTTATTCATGACTGGTACTTCCCTTCTGAGATGGACGAGTGTGATTCCAGAGCCCAGAGGAGTGTGTTAAGAAAAGATGCCCTTTCTGGAGTCTCCAAGGTTTATTTAACTTTGTCAAAAGTGTAAAGTCCCTTGCCTCATCTGCTACGAAAGGTACAATAATAATACTTTCTTCTTCTGGTTCTGGTAAGGATCATCTGCATGGCACTTTAGAAATAGTAAAAGCACTGGATATATAACATGAATCTATTTTTTAAAATTTTTTATTTTTTATTTTCATCTATTTTTTTTCCACCTGCTTTCTTTGGGGACTCAGAGCCAGCCACTGGGTTAGTACTCATTTTTGCAAGACTCCTAACTCCGAGCTCACTTCCAATGTCACCCACACAAAACCAAACATTCTTACCCAAGTTACCTGTTACCTCTACCAGCAACCGTAAAAACTGGTACTTTGGGGGGTACCTGGGTGGCTCAGATGGTTAAGCCTCAGCCTTCAGCTCAGGTCATGATCCCAAGGTCCTGGGATTGAGCCCCGCATCAGGCTCCCGGCTCAGCTGGGTTCCCCCCGCTTATGCTCTCTCACTCTCTCTGTCATATAAATACATAAATAAAATTTTTTTAAAAATTGGTTTTAGGTTCATGCTTACTGTCCGATTTCTTTGCATAAATTTGATTTTCCTTTTGACACTGGTTATAGTCTGCCTATAGCAATTTTTCTTCAAGTGTATAATAAAATTACTTTGATCTTAAGTGACACTACTGCAAAACTTAAACTGTCTGGGATGTATCATAGGGCTTCTGCTCTAGATTTGGTAAAAGTTTAAATATGCTACCTGTGGAGGAGAAGAAGCTGCATTCTCTTTTAAAACTTCTAGATCGTAAATTTGTGTTTGAAGGAGCTCAAAGGGCCCTACATTCATTCATTCGTTTGTTCATTCATTCATTCTTCATTCATTCATTCAAAAAGTGTTCATGAGTTTCGGACCAAGGCTATTGGTGGTCTGTTAACATCCAGTCCTCTATTCCTATGCAGCTCCACAGCGATCTTCTTCCTCAGGGCCCTGTGGACTTTGTGGGTTGGAAATACCGGAAGCAGCCTCCCACCAGTGATGGTGGGGTGTTAGTGAATAAGTATTCAAGCTTCCTGGCTTTTCAGTTCCGATGATGCTGAGACATATTCTACACCATCGCCCAGAGTTCTCTGATGGAATGGGGCTTCAGCTGCCTACAGAGGACACTTGCTGAAGACACATTGCTTGTCAGCTGTCTTCTCTCCTGGTCTCACTTCTTTTCTCCCTTCCTCGTGATTCCAGGGATCGCCTTCCGAAGAAAAACTGCCTTCACTCAAATTTTTTTTTCCTCAATGTCTTCTTTTGGGGAGACCCAACCTAAGCCAAGTGCATACCTGAATCAAGGCAGTGGGGTAGGTGTTCAGGGAACATGAGGTATCAGACTGAGCTCCCGACCCCAATGAGTCAGAAATCCAGACAAGTAATGTCAACAGTCCAGAAATGTCAACAGGAACATGTACAATTTCCCATCCTGTTGGGTCTCTCACTTTCTCTCTCTCTCTCTCATGTACACACACAGATATACACCTTTCACTCCGGTCCAGAAGACTATTATATTTAGTGGTGTGGAGCCAGCTGGCTTGTGATAGCTGATTGTTACATTTTTAAGAATTTTTCAAGTAGTTCATTAAACATAGCCATTATTAAAGATGTAATGATATAAACTTACAATGAAATAGATTGTACGAGGGGCTCCTGGGGGGCTCAATTGGTTGAGCATCTGCCTTTGGCTCAGGTCATGATCCTGGCGCGGGGGGGGGGGCAGTCCCTGGTCAGCGAGGAGTCTGCTTCTCCCTCTCTCTCTGTCCCTCCCCCTACTCGTGCACGTGCTCTCTCTGTCTTCCTCTCTCAAATAAATAAACTCTTAAAAATTTTATTTTTATTTTTATTTTTTTTAATTTATTTGACAGACAAAGATCACAAGTAGGCAGAGAGGCAGGCAGAGAGAGAAGAAGGAAAGCAGGCTCCTCTGTGGAGCAGGGAGCCCGATGCGGGGCTCGATCCCAGGACCCTGGGATCATGAACTGAGCTGAAAGCAGAGGCACCCACTGAGCCACCCAGGCGCCCCAACTCTTAAAAATTTTAAAAAAGAAACAGATTGTGTGAAGAACAAAAGTAATAAATACTCAACATCATCTCTTTCCAATTATTTCACTACATTTTATTATTACATACACACCGGAGATTATTTATGAGCTTATTATCTCTGTGGTATATAATAGCATATTACTGCAAATTTCTTCCCACCTTTATGTTCAGTGACTCAGCAGCTTAAAACC
Organism: Mustela putorius furo; assembly: GCF_011764305.1. NCBI lineage: Eukaryota > Metazoa > Chordata > Mammalia > Carnivora > Mustelidae > Mustela > Mustela putorius. The sequence goes on along the minus strand of NW_025421329.1, from coordinate 4,425,599 downwards.
AGCTATGATAGGAGTATTGACACCATGGAAATTGGCAACTGCTGCAAATTAAGAACACTTCCTCGCCTCTACCTCCAGAACCAAATGTTAAATATTTACCTGCATACTGGTTTTATCTAGCCTGGAATCTTGCAAAACCCTCCCAGCTGGTGTGGGGATGCACCATTCTGCTATCTTAACTAATGTTAATTTTTTAAAAATGTAAATCAGATTGTAAGACTTTCCTGCTTAAAGCTCCTCAACCCCATTGGCTTCCCAATACCTCCTAGGGAGTGTGGGTGGCATGTAGGTACCTTCCTGCCTTGCTCACCTCTTGCCTTTCTTTTAGTCCCTGAACCACCTCTTAAGCTCCTCCCCACCACAGGATTTTTTTTTTTTTTTTTTGGCTAATTCTTCTTACTCTTTTCCAAGACAAGATCAGCTTTTTCTCATGTTCAAGTGTCAACTCAACCGTCACCTCCCCAGAGAGGTTTTCTCTGATTACATTCTTTACAACCACATCCCTCCTCATTCCCAGATCCCTGCCTGTCTCTATCGCTAGAGGCTGTTCTCTTCCTTGTAGCCCTTCGCACCATTTTGATTCATCTTGTTTATTTATTCGTTGACTTCTCTACTTTCTGTCTCTCACTATAAAGTGAGCTCCATCAAAGGAAAGCCTTTGCCCTGTTCCTGGTTGTCTCGCCATCACCTGGAATAGGGTCTGAAACATAGTAGGTCCTGAGCTGAGGTCAACCCCAGGCCACCCAAAGACCCATGCGTGGGCCAGCCAAGATCAGCTGAGCCTCAAGCTTTGTTTTAAGCCACTGAGTTTTGGAGTGGCTTGTTACGCAACAATAGCTGATTGATAGAGATTCTTTTGTGGGTTTTCCTTTCTCTGTCCAGGACTCCAGTACTGGCTTTCTCTTGTCCTTGTCCACATGCAGCTTTCAGCTCTATATGCTGGGTGCGATCATCTCTGTCCTTAAGGTTCAAACCTCCATTCATGGGCTTAGCTTTCCAGTCTGTGTTACCCACACTGGCCTCAGCACCTGAGCGTCACAGAAACAGTATCTCTAATCTGACTTCCTTCAGGCTCCTCAAATTCCACCTCAATAAACATGCAACATCCTCCCCAATTCCTGTCCCCTACATGTTCATTCTCCTGTGGGTCCTGCCCCAGTGGTGTCACTCGGGCCAGGAACAGGGGCTCATAGGAGGCAGATCCATGTCCCTCACAACCCATGGTCACCAACCCTCTCCTACTTCACCTCCTATTCACCCCTCACGAAGTATCACTGCACTCTCTCTTCTGCCATAGCCTCGTTCCCAAGCCGGTTATGATGGTTTTCCTAACCCAGTGGGTCGCCAACCAAGCTGAGCATCACTATTACTGGAAAGAGAGTGCTGAGGGAGTGATGTCAGATCACAAACCTCTCCCTGAAGTCACCATCCCCTGCCCCAATCCAGCGTGCCTTTCGATATCTAGCACCAAGTGCAGGCGTTCTGTGCATGCACCCTGAAGCCCAGTGCTCCTCCTCTGACAAGTGCAAGACAACAACCTTCTTGTGCCTCAGTTTCCTCATCCCTAAAATGGAGATAATAACTGTGCCCCTACTGAGTTGTTCTGAGTGTTAAATAGTTTTACCTACTCATAGAGCATCTCGAACAGTGCCTGGTGCGTGACAGGATGTAAAAATGTTATTTATTGTCACGATGGCTTTGTTTCCACTTGATGACATTCTATTCTGTGTGTCATTTATCATCCTTTCATAGTTGTTGATAAAGCAAAAGCTCTTTTTACACTGTAAGAGATTCTCATCTTTGCAGCCTACTCTTTTAAAATACTATCTGTGTTTAGTAATAGAACGCAAAGCACGGTCATGAGTGAACGGACCACACTAAGTGATTCTTCTTGTATATTCAGGTTTTCCTATGAAGAACATTCATTTGTGGGGTGCCTGGGTGGCTCAGTCAGTTAAGCATCTGCCTTCGGCTCAGGTCATGATCCCAGGGTCCTGGGATCAAGCCCCATATCGGGCTCCCTGCTCAGCGGAAGCCTGCTTCTCCCTCTCCCACTTCCCCTGCTTGTGTTTCCTCTCTCGCTGTGTCTCTCTCTGTCAAATAAATAAATAAAATTAAAAAAAAAAAAAAGAACATTCTGTTTGTTCACAACTAAAACCCACTATGCCACTTCATCTCCCCCACAGGACCCCTGTCCTCCTAAACCTGGGGTGGTTCCTGTTTTTCCCAGACACACCTTAGGAGAGTGCAAGGCCAAAACTCGCTGATGAGGCTGAGCATGACCAAGGATGGGGGTCCGTGGGCACAGCAGTGGCTGTGAGAGTCAGGCCAGGCCAGGTGGCAGGGCAGGGACCTGCTTTGGCCCTAGTGGAGCCTGGTAGACGGAGGACAAGGAGCAGGGAGGGAGGAAAGAGGCGAAGGGTTAGGCCAGGCCACGTCTCCATACTGAAACATACATTGTGTTGAGGCCAAACCAAACGTTAGATTATGGGAAGGAATAGAGAGCCCCTTTTTTGTAAGTACCCCTCACGCCTAGGAACTTTGCTATCCTGTAATTTATTTAACATATTTACAGACCAGGTGTTTACTGAACCTCTACTCTGTGTAGGTGCCATGACAGGCTCTGGGTCACAGTTGCATAGAAGATATGACTGCGAGCCCTCCAGACCCTCCAGGCACGTTTTCTAGCAATACCTAAACAGTGAATAAGATGAGGGTCTCTGCCCACAGCAAGGTCCTCGAGGGCAGTTCAGTCTTTACTGGGTCTGCCTATCACTCTAGGCTGCTTGTTCAGCCTGCTGGTGAATACCAGGCACTCAACAAACACCAGTGAATGAATGAATGATGAACGAATGAATTCCCTCTCTAAAACCCAGATAGTCCTAGAGGGGTACACCCATGTTCAGAGAAGTTAACTAGTTTACCTGTGGTCAATTAGAACTAGTTGATACACCAGCCAGAGGCTGAGATTCTGGATTTTTATTTCAAGTGGAGAATCACCACTGGAAAAAGACTGTGTGTTGAAAGTTAATCCAGGTTAATTCCCATTGATTAATCATTAATGTGTTAAGGAACTGCTGAGATTAAAAATAGGAATGAGCGGTTTAACTTCAGCTCAGCCCCTCTACTCCCTCACCACAGCCTGTATTTTCCACATCTTTCTAACAACCACTAGTACAGTACCAGTGATGGGGGTGGGGGTAATGATAATGTGAAATTGTCCAACAAATACATATTAGGAACAGGACTCTGTAGCCAGGGGGCCCGGGATGGTGTGAAGCAGATCAGGCTGTAGCAGCCCTGTTGGCTTTTTGGAAACCTTACTTTGAAAGAAGCTGGCTTTGGCTCAAGTCCAAAGAGTTGGGCTTAAGAGACCCTGATATAATGGTTAAAAACCAGGCCAAAAATTATCTTAAGTGAAAGACTTATTTGGTTATGAAAAGACAGTGTTGGCTTATACTGAGGGGAGGAGACCATATAACGAAAAATAGTATTTGCTCAGTTTTCTGGGAAACGGGTGAGTTTGCTTGGGTCAGAGCCTCTCACCCTCTTCCTTACAAGGAGTAAAATGCCACAGGGTGGATCATATGTATTGCTCTGCCCACTGTGCTCCCTCTGTACAAGTAACTCAAATAGACTGTACTCTGTTGTACCACCCCTAAAAATGGGTACAATCACATTCACCATTGACTCCTTGAGCACCTTCTGGCCTTTCAATCCCAATTCCTCCATTTGCTCAAGAAAATCCTTTCTGGTACTGAATGCCATCTGTTCGAAGATTAGAGTTCGTTCTCTCGGGGCTGACACCCAGCTGAACTTGCCCTCACACCCCGGGGCCTGGAGGCGCCACTGCTTGGGGGAAGTCAGTGGGTTTAAATAAGGCATTCCTCCCTCCTGGCTGTTGGCGGGTTGCGCAACCGCGCTCAGGGTAACACCCACCGCGACCTCGGCCGGCGGAGATTCACCGGCGCAGCCTCGGCATCGCCTGGATTCAAACCTTCCTCAGCCTGCCTGGGCAGCCCCAAGGCAGCCACAGCGAGAGGCGCCGCGAGCCTGGAGTGGGCGGGGCCGACCGGCGCTCCCCTCCCCCTTTGGCGGGGCGTTTCGGTCCCGCCCCGCCCCCGCGCAGGGCCGAGCGCCGCACCGCGCGACCCCGCCCCTCCCCGGCCCCGCCCCCCGCGGCTCCCCGCAGCTCCTCCCCTCTCCCATTGGCCGAGGCGGAGACCCTCCTCTCTACCCAATGGCCGCCGCCGCGGCTGGGCCGCCTGCTCTCTGACTGGCCAGCGACCCGCGGAGTGGCGGGGCGCAGGCCAATGGGGAGAGGCGGCTCGATGAATGGCTGGCCCGGGTGGGGAAGGCAGGAGGCGGCGATCCCGGCGGAGGGGGCCGTTCGCCAGCTCCGAGGCAGAAAGTGCCACGACTCCACACGCGCGCACGCAGCCAGCGACCGGCCGGAGCGGACGGCGGACGGGGCGGACGGCGTCGGGGTCGCGGCGCCTGCAGCTGCTCGGGGGCGGCTTCTCGGCGGAGGCTCGGCCGGCTCCTCTCTCCCTGTTCCGCGGCGGCGGCGGCTGCTGCCTTTTCGCTCTTCCTCCCGCGTCTCCGGCTGCAGGTAAGAAACTTGGCCGGGCCCTGCAGCGGCGGCGGCGGCGCGCGGGCCGGGCCGTCGGGGCGCCGGGGCCGGAGCCGGCCGCGCCGCGAGTGACACGTCTCATTGGCGGCCCCTCCCCCGGCGGCGCCGCCTGCCGCCTGCAGTCGCTGCGGCAGCCGACCCTCGGGGTCGGGCCGGGCCCCGGGGGGCGTGTGCCGGGCGAACCCCGTGCAGGGGCGGCGGCCGAGCGCGCCCCGCGGTGTGGACCTCACAGCCCTCGCCGTCGGGTGAGGGGGGGGCACCTGCGGCGGCTCCGCGGCGCGACGTGGCGACGCCTCCCTCCCTGCGGGCCGTCGGGGCGGCCCGCACGCTCCGAAGTTGGGCTAAGAAAGTTGGCGGCGGGGCGGGGCGGCGTACAGCTGGCGGAGGAAGGGGTTAAGTTTCGGGAAGCGGCTGGATGACGTTGCCGGGCTGGAGTCCGGGCTGGAGGGGTGGGGGGGGGGGCGGGCGGAAGGCGGCGGGGGCCGGCCGGGGGGAGGAGGGCGGGATTGAATGGGGGGCCCGCGGGCCGAGCTCGTCCGCCTGCGGGCTGCGGCCTGGAGGCGCTTCCGGCGGGGGGACGGGCGGCCCCCGGCAGGGCGGGCCTAGGACTCGGGGCTGTGGGGGACGCCGTGCAAGGACCGGGGCCGTCCAGGGTCCAGACGTCCCGGGCGGCCGCGGTGGCAACTTCCCGGAGTGCGGGCGGCGGCTCCCTGCTCCCCCTGGCGGCGGGGCCGGGGGCACCGTTTCTCCGGCCGGGCCGCGCGGAGTCCGGCGCGAGGCGCCCAGCGGGGTGACGGGGCCACCGGGGCCCTGCCTGGTCCGCCCCGCCCGGCCACGATGAATGGGCCAGCGGTGCCAGGCCCAGGCGGAAGCGGGCACCTCCTGCCCGGCCGGCCAAGCGCGCTGGCACCGGCCTGGCGCCCGCCCCGGCCCTCCAGGCTCCCCAGACCGTACCCTGGGTGAGGGCGGACGGACTGGGGTGCGCGCTTCCAGGAGGGTGTCCGCCAAGCGTCAGGGATCCTTCCCCAGATTACAGATAATAAATGGTAGCTCATTGTGGTGTAACGGTTAAGGGAGTGGGCTTCTGAAATCCTGGCAGCGTTCAGGGTGACCTGGGCCAAGCTGTCTCGCTCCAGGTGTCTGTTTTCCCCATCTGAAAAAAACGGAGATGCCAGTCGTTTCTTCTTAAGAGAAAAGCTGTGAAGACCCAGAACGCGTAGGAAGTAGTCAACAAGTCTTGCCTGTTACTGCTGGGCTGAGTTTTTAAGGGCTTGCAGGTCACTAGAGGGAGGTGGAGCCTGGTTCTGCCTCCAGCCTGCCTGTCTCAGCACCCAGGGCTCACAGAAGTCCCAAGGTCTGGATTCCACTCCCAGCTCTCATTTACAGACCCTCTATGTAAGTCCCTTAACCTCTCTGAACCTGGGTTTCCTCATCTGTAATCTGGAGATACACCACCCACTCACAGTAGAATCAAGGCAGCCTCCCCAGCAAGTGCTGGGAAAAACTAGGACCTTGTGCAGACAGAAGGCAGTTGGGCAATGGCTCCTGGAGGTCGGAGGTCAGCAGACTGGGAAGCACCAAGGAAATGAAACTTTGAAGGGTGCTTGGGAGCCTCCCACATCACTGTTTGCTTACAGCGAGGGAACCTGTGGGGTGGGGGCATCTGGATGGTATTTTTTGGAGTTTGGGGAAGTGGGACCACTAGGGCCTCAACATGCCATGCTAGACATCTCTTTAGAATTCTGGCTGCTGGGTGTTTCTGGAGACCGAGGCCTTCTTTCCAGCACTCAGGAGGGACAGCTGCATGTTTTACATCTGCCGGACACCGCTGGGGAGCTTTCTCCAATTGACTCTGCCTCCCTCCTTATGCTTTCCTTCTGTGCGTGCTCTTCCTAACTTCCTCATAATCTTGACACCAGAGGAGTCTTGGTGATCCTGCAAGCATGCTGCTTTCCGTGGTGATGTTTCAGTTACTTCATGAACTTTCTAAAAGTCAGCCCCCCATGGGCTGCCAACCTGTTTCCTTTCCAGAAAGAAGTTTCTAGTTCTGAGGTTCTGGAGATGCCACTTCCCTCTCTATTTATGCAAAGGAGGAAAAGTGGAGAGACACCTACCGAAACTGGGCTGTTTTCCCTTTACCTGGAGCAATGCACACGTGGCTTGTAAGGTGCCTGGGGTAGGGGCAAGAATGGTGTCTTGAGGTTTGGAGAGAGAGGATAGAGAGCCATAGGCACCATATGCTGTCATAGGACTACTTTCTTTCATAGTTAGGAATCAGCCTCTGAACGTCTGTAAAGAGAGAAGTTAGTGTGGTACCTTGGTGCATGACTATTTGCTGGTGATGGGAGGGTTTTAGATAAATCCTGAATCATTGAGTGACATCTGAGCAATGAAGCTCTTTGCTGAAATGGTCCCTAAGTCAGCAGGCTGCTTTAATTATATAGTATCAAATTCTAAGTGGTTGAATGGAAATGATTTAATCAGAATATTTGTTTATTATGAAATAGGGACACCTTTTAAAAGTATCAGGACCCAAGACTCTTATTTGTTCTTTTATCTCTGGGAACTCTAACATTATAATGAATGACACTTAGGCAGGGGCTCTAAAGGTCTTTGGAGACTGTGGATTTTTGTTCACTAAAATCTTGTTTCAGGAGGGAAAAAATAATGATCAGAGTTAGGAAGGCAGAGACTGTGCTATCTAGCTGTATATCCGGGCCTACAGTAGTAGTTAAGGCCTGGCCTATAACACGATAATTAACCAAGTGAGGTAGACCACTGTACCTGCTAATAGTCTTGTTAATTAGCCTGCTACTTCATTGGACAACTCAAGCTGAGCTCAGCTTGGTTTTTAAGGTTGACTGTTGAGAATCAAAGTTACCAACACCTATGTAGGCCTTGCAGCCACCCCATTCTATAGAATAGGTATGGTTGTTCCCATTCTGTGGATGAGAACATGGAGGCGCAGCAGATCAGGCGGTGGTCAGGCCAGTTCCTGTTGCTCAGCTGCTGGACAGTGTGGGCGTGGCCTTCTGAATGTTCACCCACAGGACCCGATAGTCCCACATTTGCTGGGATAGTAACTGCTTACAGGAGGACATGGAGCTACAAGAGTAGAATTAAGAGCTTCAGAGGAAGAAAGTACACACCTGACTGAGATGTATTCAGTGCAAGAAGGTATTTTCATTTCTTTATCAAATGTCTCCTGTGTGCTAGGTCTTTAGACACTATAAATATAAATGAATGAGACCTGTTTCTCATGTGAGGAGACTATGGTCTAGAACTCTGTTGTCCAGTGCAGTAGCCACATAGAGCTGTTTAAGTTTAAAACAAGTACAATCAAGTAGAATTTAAAAAGTGTTTCTTAGTCACACTAGCTGTATTTCACATGCTCAGTAGCCGATCATTATCACTGAGAGTTCTGGACAGTGCTGATCTAGAGATAGCTGGAATTTCTTTCTTTCTTTCTTTCTTTTTTTTTTTTTTAAGAGTTCGAGGTAGTTGGAATTCTTTGAACGTTCAAGTCTCCATTCTTGATCATTTAAAAATATGTCGAACCATGTAAGATGCCCTTTCTGTATGTCAAGAACAGTGGACTAGTGGTAGTTCATGGGTTTCACCTTAATAAGATAGCACCCTTAGAAGGCATTGATTTCTGCCTCATTGTGTACATCGCAAATTGCATACCAAGAAAAAAAAGCAGGTGGGGGAGCAGCACAGATAGTGGCCCTCCCGCCGGGGGAACATTCCTAACCTGTTATCAACAGCATCAGAATTGTCATCCAGACCAACCCAAATCTGTATCGGGTCGACAGCATATGGCTTGTAGGGAAAGTTAATATTTAATTCTAAGGGAGAGCCTGGGCACGAGGGCCATTCTGCATTATAGAAAATTAACTTGGGGACTTCCTAGGAGGCTGTTTTCCTAGGCAGACAAATTCTGACAAGTCTTCTGAAACCTGCATCCCAGCTCCCACATCTAAAAACCAGACCCATCTGGGGTACCTGGGTGGCTCAGTTGATTAAGCATCTAACTTTGGCTCAGGTCAGGTCCTGGGATCGAGCCCCTTGTTGGGCCCCCTGCTCAGGGAGGAGTCTGCTTCTCCCTCTCCCTCTGCTCCTCCTCCTGCTCATGCATGTGCACACTCTCTCCCTCTCAGAAAATCTTTTTAAAAAACCAAATAAAAACCAGACACATCTTATGTGTTTCCCTTAAGTGCCATGAATGACGTGTATATCCCACTGTCTAGCAGTGGGGAGGAACTTTGATTTATGAAGAAAGTTTTGTAATTTCTAAATTCGATTAGTTTGGCAAGATCTGAATAGCTGCTGGCCCTTAAACCTCACCCATAGCAGTGTCTTGGTGTTTTCATGCTTGGCTGACGTAAGTTGATTCCTGGGTCATTTGCAGGGATCTGTTCTACTCCATACAACTTTGAAGGGATCAGTGGGTAGTATTTGGGAAGACTTCTTGAATTCCTGCTTGTACTAGTGGGCTTATCTTTGTCCTCCATGTAGAATAAGGTAAAACCAAAGTTAACAAAGAACCTAGAATGACAGGCAGCTAGCTGCTTACTCTCTTTTTGGTCGGAGAGGAGTTTCACTAAGATTGTTCTGGAAGTTACCAGCTATTTATGGTGATAATGAATGTCATCTGCTGACTCAAAGGTTGGAATAAAAGACCATCTTAGGGGCACCTGGGTGGCTCAGTGGGTTAAGCCGCTGCCTTCGGCTCAGGTCATGATCTCGGGGTCCCGGGATCGAGTCCTGCATTGGGCTCTCTGCTCAGCAGGGAGCCTGCTTTCTCCTCTCTCTCTCTCTCTGTCTGCCTCTCTGCCTACTTGTGATCTCTCTCTGTCAAATAAATAAATAAAATCTTTAAAAAAAAAAAAAAGACCATCTTAAACCGAAACCTGTAATTCTAGGCCCTGACAAGGTGTGAGTGGACCCGATGTGTTTTAGGCTGTCTTGAGACTGGTTCCAGGACGGGGCCCTATATAGACTGAACTTGGCCGGCACATGAGATCTGTTTGGCTGCCCTCATGTTATTAAACAACAAAGCCACCTTTTAAAGGAGAATTTTCTCATTAAAAATCTAGTTTTGGGGGTTCTTTTGGGGAGAATGAAAATGTTTGCTCAACAGGTCTGCTTTCTTGCATGGCAGCCCTGGACTTGGTCATCCTCTCCGGGCAGGGCCTGTGGCTCTCATTCACCAGCATCCTGTCCTCGTTTACGATACATGCTTGGTATTGGCAGTCCTCAAGGGAGCCGTGTCTACTTCGGCATCTGAGAGCAGAGAGGAGTTGGAGGGCGTCCAGGTGTGACCTGAGTGGTCACCATTGTCTCCTGCTAGCTGCAGGAGGGGGCAGAGAGAGAAGCGGTAGCTGGGGTTCTAGTCTCAGAAATAAGTGGTGCGAGCTTGGACCTGACTTTTATCCTTCCTGGGCTTCAGTTTCTTCTTCATGTAAAATGAAACTAGGCCAGATGGCCCCATCTTTCAGGCCACAAACTTCGGTTTATCCTCAGTTCCTTGGTTTCTCATTCTTGTATCCTGTCCAACAGCAAAGCTCCCCTTCAAAACAAAGCAAGAACGCAGCCATTCTCACCACTTCTGCTGGTACCACCCTGGTCCAAACTACTCTCCTCTCTTTCATGGGTTACTTCATTGGCTCTGAGGAGGTGTCCCTGCTTTTGCCCTCACCCTCTGCCTTTGAGTCTGTTTCCAGAGCAGGTCATATCACTTCTCTATTCAAGAGCCTCCTTGGCCAGAGTCTTTATAGTGGCCCCCAAGGTCCCTGCTTTCACCTGGGCTTCACTCTGCTCCAGTCCCACTGGCCTCAGGCATGCTTTTGCCTCAGGGCCTTTGCACAAGCTGTTTCTTAGATGGCCACTTGGCTCCCCCCAACCCCCGCGCCAGGTCGTCTTCAGGTCAGTGAATTCTTCTCTCCCTAACTACCTTGCTTAAAGTGACAGCCCCTAGCGATTCCCCACTCTTATCCCTGCTCCCTGTCCCACTCCTCTGTATCGCTTTCTCTTTGTGATCGCCAGCCAGGCATGTCACATACGTGACTGACTTTGTCCACTCTGCCGACGCAGGGATGCATCTGTTCTCTTTCCCTGAGGTACCCCTAGTGCCTGGCCCACAGTGGATGCCTGTCCTCGCTGAGCTCATGGGGAGAGGATTTTCTCGTGTTCGTGTTCTAGGAGTATATTATTGTTTAGCCTGAAGTAGTCAGGATTCCTAGAGCATCACATATAAACACAAAAAACATATTACGAAGCCAAGTGATTTTTGGATTCCGTCCAGCCTGGCTCCAGTGGAGAGGTTGCAAGCAACGTTCACAGAGGAACGCTATTGAATGGGGATGTTTCCTGCTCTGCCCCCAGAGCCCAGGGCTTCGAAGTGACCCTTAGTGGGAGGCCTGCGCATTGGCTTTCTCCCAGCTGCTGTAAGCCTCCAGGACAGTTACATTAATCTCCGTGCGCCTCGTCTCCCCACAGCCCGCTGTCCCTGTCATGGTGCCTCGCTGGGGCTGGGCCCTTCCCAGCTGCTCGCGCTTCTAGGAGGAGGACACGCAGCGAGCACCCTCGATTCCCGTCTGTGCCTGAGGAGTCTTAGGTGGGGCTTGGGGAAGAACTGAGCGTATCAGCGACAACACGCTCGCCAGGAAAGAAAATGTTATTTTTACTTTGAACAATGTGCTGGCTCTTTCTGAGAAGAGGAGGATTTTGTATTTAGTGAGCAAGAAGTGTTTCTTAGTGGTAGGAGGAAAATTCTTTTCTTGTAGTTGGCATTTTATTCTCTCTTTTAGTCAGACTTCGAGGAGCACAGACACTGAGGAGCTGAGCCTCCTGCCTCTCGCACAGAGTTCACTGTCCTCGGAGGTCTTGGCATGCGGAGGCCAGGGCAGGCCGGAGGAGGTGGTTGGGGCAGGTGGTCTGGTTGGTAAGCGTCTATTCCTGGCCTGCCGCCTTCCTTTTCTTTCCCTTCCCCTCTTCCTGCTTTTGCTTTTGGGCAAGGAAATGAAAAGTTGATCCCGGATTCCTCGCCCTTTGAGATGGGAGCGTCTGGCCTACTCATTTTCCCTGGAAGGGTGAAGACGCTTGCTCTGCCCAAAGCCCAGGTGGTATGTTTCTCTGGAACCTGCCATTCAGTGGTTAAAATGTACCACTTGACTAGATCCAAACTGTTTTCTTGTCAGTTAAGACTCCTGCTGAGTAGGAATTAGATGGAGCCTTTTTTTTATTGAATACACTTTCATTTCGTTCTGTCTTCTCAGGATTTGTTGTAAGTAGGAAGAGAAATAGTAATTTTCAGAGCTTAGTAGCAATCAATCACAGTGATTGAGGAAGAGGAGTCAGTGCTAAAAAATAAATGAATTATTGATCCCCTTAAGGAAGTCTTAAACAGTGGCGTGTCAAGGGACAATGAAAAGGGTCAACTTCAGCCATGACTCTGAAGCTCAGCCGCTATTTCCTGTCTTAATCTGCTTCCCTCCTAAAGTTGGGAGCTTATGAAGTTGGAGACTTTTTCTGAACAGTTGGATTTTTAAAAAGTTGCTGCGCAGGACAGTGCGGTGGGCGTGGCCATGGGTCGTGAGGTTGGGGCAGGAGGTGACTGCCTTCCCCCACCTTGGTCCCAGTCACCCAGCTCTTCAGGGGCGGGAGCAATGCCACATTGCCTGGGAGAGGGCTGCGACGTGGCAGCAGTGACAGGACCATATGCTCCAGCGACCAAAGACGCTCTGCCTTCAAGTTCCATGTGATACGGTTTGCCACCACAGTGGGCATATATATTTTTAAGCTCTTTACTAAAAAGTAAAGTAAACTACACTAACTAAAGTAAACTAACTAAAGTAGTTACCTTTAGTTAACTAACTAAAGTAGTTTACTACTACTTTAAAGTAAACTACACTAACTAAAGTAGTTAACTTTAGTTAACTAACTAAAGTAGTTAGTTTACTTTAGTTAACTAACTAAACTACACACACAGAAAAGTGCTGTCACAAGTCTGTAGCCCAGTTGTAAACTGCCACAAACCAATCACCCTGTTGAACCAGCAGATCAAGAAATATCCCCCAATAGTTTCCTCTTCTGCCCCCTCCAGCCACTGCCCAGCCCCAAGGGTATCGGCTCTGCTGGTTCCTGGCACACGGATTCGCTCCATTGTGTTTGAACTCGGGTATAGATGGAATCATGCATCCCGTGCCCTATTGGGCCTTTCCTTGCATGTGGTGGGTGGGAGTGCTCTACGCTGTCAGCCTCCTGGTAGTTCACGGTCATTGTCATGTGGGTGCTCTGGCTTGTGAGTCTTGCGCCTGTGCCTGTTCCACTCTGTGTGGGTACTTGGAGAGTTAACTGGGGGCTCCATATGTAATATAGCAGAGACTGCATGATATTGTGAAATATAATAAAGTCCTGCCCCTCAGTGCGGTGACCATTGATCCACATGGCTGTTAGTTCTGTCCCTAGGAGCAGGATTGCAAGCCTCCAGGAGGCATATGCTGGGCTTTAAAAGAGAGGCCAGACTTTTTCCCAAGGTGCGGGGACTCATGTATCCTCCCATCAGCAGGACCGGAGGGCTCGGAATATATTATACAATGGCTGACTTTAAAAAGGAACCAGAATGAAGTTTGAGTTACTGTCGCTGTTAATAAGAAATAACTCCTACCGCACTTCCCAGTTGTCACTGGGATGGGAACATTTGGCCATGGAATTCGTTAATCCGAGGTGGGCTTTTGCAAAAGGCTCATGGAAGAGGGTCAGGTTTTGTTGCTGATGAGCAAATGCTTCCTCTTCACCACAAATCTGAGTGGAAATGCAGCTCCTCTTTGTGCAATGAAGGGAGAACTTCAATCTGGGGACTGAGTTATCTGAGCCCCAGCCCCAGGTTAACGTAATGTGTGTTGGAGTAATAAGGGGATTATTATTTCTTCTTCTTCTTCTTTTTAAGATTTTATTTATTTATTTGGCAGAGAGAGACAGTGAGAGAGGGAACACAAGCAGGAGGAGTGGGAGAGGAAGAAGCAGGGAGACAGATGCGGGGCTCGATCCCAGGACCCTGGGATCAGGACCTGAGTGAGAGCTGAAGGCATGGGCTTAATGACTGAGCTGCCCAGGTGCCTTTAAGGGGATTTTTTAAAAACAAAGGAGCCAGCAGTTGAATACCAGGTGTCATTCAGCCCCAACCCCCACCTTTCTAACCTGGAGTTCCTCCCACCTCCTGGAATCCGTGTGCAGACCCCACCCAGGTCAGTGGGGGTGGACTGCAGACTCCCCTCTTCCTGGGATGGATGTCTATCCGGGTCTGGATTTGGAAGCATCCCTAGCAGCACTGCCAGCCCTGCTGTCACACAGCAGGGATGATCACCTTTTTCTTTTGAGAGCTTGGTTGGCTGGGATTTCATTTGGCTAGGAATGCCAAACATCAGTGTCTCTTGGCACAATGGTGCCAAATGTCAGTAGCCCCAAGAAGTGAGGGGCCACTGTGTTCTGGTGATTGGGTGGTCTGGACCAGTCTTCTGAATGAGGTTGGGGGCGGTGCAGGCCCAGTGCTATATAACAGATAAAAAGCACCTTCTGAAAAGCATGGAATGGCTTGGAAGATATTTTCTTTTTTTTATTTTAGTGTAATTGAGATACAGTATTCTATTTCATGTGTACAGCAGCGATTTGCATACACTGAGAACTGATCACAGAATAAGTTCAGTTGCTGTCTGTCACTGTGCAAAGTTGGTACAATATTATTGTCTGTATTCCCCATGCTCTGTATCACATCCCCAGGACTTCATTTGTCTTGTAACTGGAAGTTTTGTCCCACTTGATTCTCTTCAACCATTTTACTTCCTCCCATTCCCAGCCTCCCTCCCCTCTGGTAACCACCACTCTGTTCTCTGTAACTGAATCTGGGTTTAGTTTGGTTTGGATTGTTAGTTTTTGTGATTTAGATAATGACTTGCAAGTGAAATTATGTGGTATTTGTTTTTCTCCATCTGGCTTATCTCAATCAATGTAACACCCTCAAGGTGTGACTGTGTTTTCACAACGGGCAAGATTTCATTCTTTTTTTTTTTTTTTTTTTAAAGATTTATTTATTTATTTGTTTGTTTGTTTGACAGAGAGATCACAAGTAGACAGAGAGGCAGGCAGAGAGAGAGAGAGAGAGAGAGAGAGAAGCAGACTCCCTGCTGAGCAGAGAGCCCGACGCGGGACTCGATCCCAGGACCCCGAGATCATGACCTGAGCCGAAGGCAGCGGCTTAACCCACTGAGCCACCCAGGCGCCCCGATTTCATTCTTTTTGCCTGAGTAATATTCCAGTGTGAGTGTGTGTGTGTGTGTGTAAAGTATACCACCTCTTTTTTGTCCATTCATCTAACTGTGGACACTTGGGTTATTTACTCTTGGAAGATAATGAGGAAACCAAAACCTCAGTGAAAGGAGTGACCTTGGACAGTAAGCCCAACCCCAAGGGCATTTGGTAAATGAGGAAAATTCTGAATTTTGAGGACATCTCTGGGCACGGGGGGCAGTATGATGGAAGAACCTGTCTACTGAGAGTTCCACAGAGAGCTCCTTTGCGTCCAGGGTGAAGGCAACCCAGAAATAAGCCCATTCCCCTCCTGAGAGCTGGTACTCACAATTTGTACCTCTTGCACATCCCATGACCTAAGTGGAAGGAAATTCTCCAGCCGATTTTTAAATTCTTTATTTTAGAGTCGACCTGCACAGACAGTGCTCCTGGGCCATCCTGCAAGTGAGCAGATGAGCAGATCTTTGAAGGACTGCTCCTTTATTCCAGGCGTAGTGAAGCCCCATGTGTAATTTTCACAGGAAAGTGAGCAGTCCTTAGTTAGGAATAAGTAAACCCAAAGAATACAGAGTACTGTGAATGGGGACCAGCAGAAACAGATCTGTGAAAATATGAGACCGTGGAGGAGTTGACTGAGATTGTAAACAATGCCTCTTACTATACTTCAAGTAATAGACTAGATCGAAAATACATACACGTCAAGGAAACTGTAAAACGACCTAGCAGAATTTAAAAAGGAAGCAGGGACAACCGCTAGACATGAGCAGCTCGATAATTGTAATTAAAAACCCAGCAGATTGAAGAGAAAAAGTGAACTGAAAGAGCAGAATAAAATGTACAGATTTCATCTTCGAAACCCAAATAGATGAATAATTTCTAAGACCGATTAAGAATCAAGGAGGGTAGACTGAGAAGAGTGTCTAATTGGGATTCGGGGAGAGGAGAGAGATCGTGGGCCAGAGCCAGTATTGGCGAGATGATGCCTGAGGGTTTTATGGAGTAGATGAGGCACCCAGCCAAAAAAGGAGAAAACACCCATATGTAGGCAGTATAGTGATAGAGGAACCAGAAGCGGGGAGAAGTCCAAAATCAAGAAACCCAGATTACTTTTAAGGCAAAAACCAGGACAGGTCATTAGTGACAGACCCTTCCTTGCTAAAGGAAATTCCGCAGGATGCTCTTGGAGGTCAAGCAATGGCAAATGGGAGGAGTAAGCTGTATAAGCAAGGAGTAAAGAGGGTGGTAAGTATTTGGACCCCTGTAAACACATGTAAAAGAATAATAGTATCGTTTGGTGTGGGGGTGGTGGCTGGAAAAGGGAGAGTATTAAATACATAAAAACGTTGTACCATTGAAGGCAGAAGGGATAATGGAGTTAGGGGAAAGGGTAGACTCATTTAACTTTGAACTTGGGGGACCCTGCATGTTCTTTTTAACAGTAATTACTAAAGAATAGAAACTGTCTTTTGTACAAGCAGAAGGGGGGGGAAATGGAATGCTTTTTTAAAAAAGAGATAAGAAAGGACAGATGGGAAAACAGCACAAAATAGATTATAGATTTAAGCTCAAATATATCAGCATTCATATTTAGTATAACTTGATTAGAAACTGCAGTTAAAACATAAAGATAACATTCTGGGTTTTAAAAATCCACTCTTGTGCTGTATACAGGAGACAGGTTGAACATGAAAGATAGAAGATGTATTGTAGAAAGTCTATTAAAAGAAAACTGGTATGGGGGCACCTGGATGGCTCAGTCAGTGGAGCATAGGACTCTTGATCTCCAGTTCGTGAGTTCAAGCACTGCGCTGGGCATAAGGATTACTTAATGCAAAAAAAAAAAAAAAAAAAAAAAAAAGATGGGGCGCCTGGGTGGCTCATTTGTTAAGCCACTGTCTGCCTTGGGCTCAGGTCATGACCCCAGAGTCCTGGAATAGAGCCCCACATCAGGCTCTCTGCCCAGCAGGGAGCCTGCTTTACCCTCCCCTCTCCCCATTTGTGTTCCCTCTCTCACTGTGTCTCTCGCTCTCTCGCTCTCTATGTCAAATAAATAAATAAATAAAATATGTTTTTAAAAAAGGGAGAAAGAGGAAGAGAAGAAAGAAAAGAAAACTGGTGTTATATTATTGTTATATAAAAGAGGCTTTGTCACATACACAGAAAGTATTCTAGAGAGAAAGCACACTTAACAGTGATCAGAGTTTAATTTGGCTTAAAGATAATGCCAGTTTTAACTCTTAAGTGCATCTTAATAAATCACAAAATGCATAAAACAAAAATTGACAGAACCACAAGCAGGGGTCAAATCTGTAATCATGGTAAAGACTTTTAGCACATCCAGTCAGTAATTGACAGCTAACCAGACAAAAATCAATGATTAGAACTTTGAACAAAAGACTGTATATAGTCCAGGACTATATATAAATAAAACATTGCAGCCAACTAACGCATATTTGGCTTCAAAAATTTCAATGATTGGTCATATCTGGGGCTTTAAAGTAAGTCTCAACCAATATCAAAGGATTGAAATTATATAGAGCAGGTAATCTCACCACAGTTTAGTAAACTGGAAACACGAATAAAAAGAAATAGAAAATCTCCACTTTTGGAAATTTTGTAAAAGTATGCTTTTAACTAGGTTAGTAAAAGGGGAAATGGAGTGGTAATGAAAATTCTACACTAGTGGGATGTAGCTGAAGTATTATTTACAAGAAAATATGTACCTTTAAATACATCAGAAAAGAAAAGATGAAAAGTAGTGGGCTATAAGTAAGTATCCTTCTCCAGAAGTTACAAAAGACAAAATAAACTGAAACCAGTCTGAAGAAAGTATGGATGAGAAGGGGTGAATGAAACCGAAACCAAGTAAGTAGATGGATGAAGCCAACAAAGCCAAGATTTCATTCTTAGAAAAGATGAGTAATCTTGACAGATATCAAGCAAAAGTGATCGAGAAAAAGGCAAAATCTTCTCAAGAATGGAATATGGGACTTTACTACAGATGTAGTAGACATTAAAAAGGTAAGTGGTTAGAACGAACAACTTGAGCTAAATAAAAATAAATGAAATAAAATCCAGTGTTGTAGATGTTTATTAAAAATATCTGAAGGATCCTGAGGAGGGGGCTCTACACACATCATATATAGAAGAACTTTTTTTGTTGTTTTTTTTTTAAACATCTCCACATGGGAAGAGTTCTGCAAGTTCTGACAACATAAATAAACTTCTAGGAAAATATAATTTAGATGCTGAACCAAGAAGAGAACCAAGAACCTAAAATAAACAAAAGATATCTACAAAAAGCAAACATCACACTAACCAGCAGGACATCAAAGTCTTTCCCTTTGAGATAAGGAAAAACAGGATGGCTGCTGTCATTCCTTCTCTTTAGCACTGTGTTGGAGGGAAAATTCAAGAAAAAGTGAAGCCAAAGATAGGAAGATAGGGGAGAAAGGAACAAAGACATGATCCACAGGTAGGATGCTTATGTATGTAGAAAATATTTTTAAAAACCTAAGGAGGTGTCCTAGAATTAAGCGAGGTTGTTGGAGGGGCAAAGTCACCCTGCAGAAATCTGTTATGTTTCTGGATACCAACACCAAACAGAATGAAACAGTTACCACATTTGTAATGGTGGGAAAACTATGAAGAATCAAGAAATAAGTCTTTCCAAAAGCATGTAAGTCCCCACAGTGTGCATTATTTTCCTCTGCCAGGATACCCATGTTTTTCTGTTTGGATGTGATCCTTACAGCCATTTAATGCACAACTCCTATCCTAATGGAATTTTCCGTAGAACCTTCTTTCATTGTGCACTTGGGAGTGTTGATGTGCTGAGGTTTGCTTGGATACAGTGCCGAAGAGACTGGTCCCGGCTTTCTGGGAGCCTGGTGTCTGGCCCATTAAGAATTCTGTCGTGGGCCAGCACATCTTAACTGTCATCATTTTGAGAAGTCAGGGTTCTGGATTCCTACCTTAGAGGCCTGTTGTCTTCATTGATGAGGGGAAGCCTGTAAGCTCTAGGAAGATTTAGGCCTTTTGAAGTACTTACTTTTCGAAAGACTGTTATTTTGGAGAAACACAAAAACTTGTCAATTCTTTCTTTTTTTCCTTAGGCATAGAAATTGAATCTGAAATAGCCGATGAATAAGCAAAGGCTTATAATAGAGTACATTTCTATTTTTAGTGTTTCATCTTTCTTCAAAATGAGTACAGCATTGTTTTGTTAAAGTTGTTTCCATTCTCTTAAAACATGAAATAAATTATTTCAGAATATGTTGTTTAGTGACGGAATTTTCTCTTAGTTTCTCTGGGTTTAAAAAAAAAAAATCAGAGATTACACTTAGTATTTGGATGAGGTGATCCGAAAACCCTCTTCTCCAGACACTTAGAAATGTTAAAGTTAATAAACATTCTCTAAAAAAGCATAGATAAGCTTATAAGTTAGTACTAAGAGAGATTGCCAGGGGCTATAAGTGGAGGGCGAGGGGAATGAGGGAGGCCTAGAAGTAAGCTGACCCTGGGTGTGGGTGGAGTCTTGTCAGCTGGAGTCACCTAGGTCTTGGGCTCGTTTGTTGGGGGATGGGACCTGAGCCTCCCCTCATCCTCTCATGTGAAACTCGCTCCCTTGAAGGGCGGCACTCTCAAGGGAAGGGCAACCTAGTGGCCAGGGGAGATGACCCAGGAGCTTCGCTGTTTTGTCCTGGGGCCAAGTCCGTCTCCATGAGAACCTGCTTTTGGGAAGCCCATGCCTTGTGTAAAAATCAGTCCATGGCTTTTCTCTTTCTGAGGGCCTGGTTGAAGCAAAGATTAAACTGCTCTAAGACAAGCCCACAACTCAGCCCAGACAGGATTTCCTCTGATAAAGTCCCACCAAAGATGTGACACAAAATCACTATTTAAGGCATTAAAGTGGGTGATAAAAAACATTAATGGAAAAAATAATATGGGAAAAATAATACCAGGGAAAAAACCAGGCCAACTTGAAAACAAATTGTTTATTCAAAGGACTGATTATAGAGCTGGTTAGATTCAGCTGAAGAGACCATTGGAGAAGTGGATCATATATCTGAGGAGTTTTCCCAAGTGGCACGGAGAGCTTGAGGTCTAATTAGGAATCCTGCCGCAAAGAAGGAGCAAGAACATTTTCAAAGAACAAAGTGGCCTGGGGTTTTCCAGAATTTATGAAAAATGTGAGCCCTCAAGCTCAGGATGCGTAATGAGTCTGAAAAAGATAAAGATACATGCCTAAAAATATTTTGTTGAGTCTTTAGAACCCCAAAAGTGAATCTTAAAAGTTCTGAGAGATTTTTTTTTTTAGAGGTGTCATAAAGGAACAACAAATGAATAGTGAGTTTCCCAATAATAACTCCTCCTCCCCCACCAGAAAGAGCCAGAAGACAGGAAGACAGATAAAATAATATCTTCAAAGTGGTGAGAGAAAAGGACGTCAGCATGGAATTCTGTATTCAGCTAATCCATTCATGAAGAGTGCGGGTGGAATAAGGACATTATTGCAGGTCTGTGAGGACTTGAAAAAGTTGATCCAGAGCTGCTCATTGCTGAAAGGGCTGGTCAAGGATGTACTTTGGAAAGAAGGGGGTAAGCTGCAAGAAGCAGTGGTCCGCGAATAAATTGGTCAACATTTAGGGAATGCACACATAAACTGTCTGAGGAAAAACGAGGAGTAGGTCTGGGGTGTGATGGAAAAGGGGAGGATGCATCAGGTTGGAAAAGGGGCTCATGTCAGTTGGAAGGGCACCAGACGTCAGACCTTCTCCAGTTCTGCTGCTGTTGAGGATGTGGCTGGAGACACATGAAATGAGGTTAGAAATATGGAAGGGACAAAACATTTTGATTAGGGATGCCTGGGTGGCTCAGTGGGTTAAGTGTCTGCCTTCATCTCGGGTCATGATCTTGGGGTCCTGGGATGGAGCCTTGAATCAGGCTCCCTGTGCCCCTCCCCCCCCACTCATGTATGTGTGCACGCATGTGCTCTCTCAAAATCTTTTTTTTTTTTTTTTTTAATTTTATTTGACACAGAGATCACAAGTAGGCAGAGCAGCAGTCGGGGGGCGGCGGGGAGGGGAAGCAGGTTCTCTGCTGAGCAGAGAGCCCAGTGCGGGGCTCGATCCCAGGACCCTGAGCCCATGACCCAAGCTGAAGGCAGAGGCTTAACCCACTGAGCCACCCAGGCGCCCCTCTCTCTCTCTCAAAATCTTTAAAAAAACTTTTTAGTTACAAGTTCAGTAGTCACTAAAAAAATAGTAAGAACAGCATGTATTAACTTCCAAACACCATAGAGGAAAAGGAGATAAAACCTTAATAGTCCAATAGATGCAGAAATAAAGGGGGTTAGGGCAGAATAAGCAAGGAAGAAGGATTATAAATAGGAATGACAAAATAAAGGTTTAAATGAGTCCAATTATATAGGAAATCACAATAGGCGTTGATGAATTAAACCTACCAGTTAAAAAGACAAATTGCTACATTGGTCTTAAAATAAAATCCAGCTTTATGCTATTTTTAAGAGTTCTACTTAAAACATACGAACACAGAAAGGTTGAAAGTAAAGAATAGAAAATGATTCTAGGCCAATATTAACCTCCCAAAAGTTGATATAACTTTTTAAATAATCAGACAAACTAGACTTTCCTGGGGAAAAAAAAGTTCATTTTTAGGGATAAAGAAGGTCACTATATAATAGGGGGAAATAGCAGAGGCTGTATCAGGAAGGTGTAACAATGCTGACCTGAAGTTCAGCTAATGAGATGGCCTTCAAATAAAGCCTACATTGACAGATTTCCAGGAGAAACCGCTGAGTCCATGATCATGGTATGAAATATTAAGAGTTCTCAATAGCTATTAGATTGAGCTGGCAAAACAGGGTTCTATAAAACATTTTTAAGCTCAAACTAAGGATACGCTTAGAACCCTACACTCCAGAGTACACGCATATTTATAAAAATTGACCACAGTCTAGCAAAATATACCAAATACCATAGTCTAAATCAGTATGTTGAGCCTCAAAATCAATTTAATTGGTTACAAAAAACCTTTTCAAATGTTTTAATGGTGTAGAGAATACTGGTGCATCTGTGTACTAGTATTATTTCATGAAAGCTCATTATTTATATGTTGTATGTCACAATATACACACACATATACAAATGCTAATGTGTATGTTTCTGCATCCTGGGTCATGGAAAAAATTATTAATATGTCTGGATCCTGGTTAAAACTCTGAAAGCTTTGTCCCATATCACACAGAACAGAGTCTGTGATGACAGCACAGTTAAATGAGGAACTGTCAATGATAATTCAAAACTCCCCAGTGTTAGGGGAGTTAAGGACACAGCTACCTCACAAGTCTGTGAAAATAGTGTGTGTGTGCTATAGCTTGTAAGATGAAGCCACAGCAGTACTTAGAGGGAAATTTATTGCCTTAAGTATTTGCTGCAAGAAAAAAGAAAGGCCTGGAAATTAATAAATGTCTTATGTCAGAAAGTTAGAAAGAACAGAATAAACCACTAGAAATGAGAAGAAGAAATAATGAAAATTAATTGGGTATGCTGGATCACAAACCAAAAGGCTGGTTCTAGAATCATTGAAATTGAATCATCAGTTTATAACAGCCAAGACCCGGAAACAACCTAAGTCCATACACAGATGAGTAGATGAAGTTGTGCCACACACACACTTGCACACATACTCATGTGTGCCCGCTCACCATGGAATATTATTCAGCCGTAAGAAGGGAAACCTTGCCATTTGTGACAACATGGAGGACCTTGCAGGCCTTATACGAAGGGAAACAAGACAGAGGAAGACAAATTCATATGATCTCACATACATGTGAAATCTGAAGGAAAAAAAAGAACAAAAAACAACAACAACCCAAAACCAGTTTCCTAGAAAAAGAGATGACATGTGGTTACCATGGGCAGGGGGAGGGGGAATTGCAGCAAGAGGGTCAGAAGGTACAGACACCCACTTACGACATAACTCCATGCCAGGGATGTACCAGACAGCATGATGACTAAGCTAACATCGCTGTGTGTGGCGTGTCTGAACGTCGTTAAGAGAGTAGAAGCTCTCCTCACAAGGAGGAAAGAATGTTTTTCCTTTTTTTTTCTGTCTTGTTTTTGTCTCTATATGAGGTGATGAGTATTAACTGAACTTAGTGTGGGGATCATTTCTTTCTCCCTATATATGTCAAGGCATTGTGCTATACACCTTACACAGAACTGTCCTGTGTCCTATCTCAATAAAACCGAGTGGAAAAATTAAATTAGCACTTAAAATTCACCTCCTTCCCTCTTTCCCCCACCACCAAGAACAGAGCTGGGAATACAGATCTTGACAGTTTTACAGGCAGATTCCACCAAACCTACAAAGAACAGGGGGAAGGGGACCATCCTTAGCTCATTTTATGAGCTGTGGGTGACCTTGCTACCAAGATCACATAAGAACTGGGTCATAAGAATGACACCTGATTTCTCTCACTTATGAGCACACATGCAAATCTCACAAAAAAAAAAAAGTGAACAAATCTAGTGATACATTAAAAAAAAAAAAAAAGGCCCAACATCAAGAAGCGTTTATACCATACGAACCATCTGTGAGTTAACATTAGAACATATATTATTGTGATTCAACCCATTTCAGATTAGAGAAAATGTCAAGTGGTAAAGAAAAAGCATTTGCTAACATTCAGTACCCAATTGTTAAAGAAGAAGAAGAAAAGAAAAGGGAACTAGGAATTCAAGATAGCTTAACCTGATGAAATGTTTCTACCAAAAAACCTATGGTCAGCATGGCGTCTGATAGAAGTGGAGACTCAGAGGTGAGCCCAGTTAGCCCCCCTCCAACCCCAATCAACACCACTTCAGAGCCCTGTGACACGAGAGCTGGGGTGGTAGAAAACGAATGGTCACAGTATTTTTCACAATATTTGAAAACCATCAGACATAGAGGGGGTGGCGCCTGCGTGGCTCAGTCAGTTAAGCATCTGACTCTTGATTCTGGCTCAAGTCATGATCTCAGGGTCGTGAGATGGAGCCCCATGTCTGACTCTGGGTATGGGTGCTTAAGATTCTCTACCCCCCACCCCGTCCCTTCCCCACTTCTTATTCTCTCCTCTGCAAAAAAACCTTAGGAGATGGTAGTCCTGATGTGGCCGTATCTGCTAGGGTCTCTGATTTATTGTCACTTTGTTTTAGTTTTGTATCTTCCTAGCTGGTCACCTTGTGCCCAGAAAGTGAATCTAGAGACTTGCTCTCTTGGACACCCGCCCAGCACACCCCTGCCTCACTAGTCTCCCTTCCCCTGGCCCACAGCAGAGGAGCTGCTCAGTGATGAGACCCGGCCCTGGGGGTGCTTTAAAGGGTCTCTTCACAAAACCTACTCAAATCCCAATTGCCCTAGGAATGGAAGAAAATCCATTCTCTCAGGACCCTCAAGGTAGGTCAGTGAGTTTCCACCAGCTGAGCCTGGGAGTGGTCCCCAAGCCTTTGGTGGCCTCTTGCTTCCTTCCCTCCTGGAACCTTGACGTTTCTGCTCTACACTCTTAAGTGTACTAGCAATAGTAAGTACAAGCACCTAGTTTATAGACCTCTCCCAAAGCCATCGAACATAGGTTCTCTGTGGTCAGCCCATACAAGATGTGGATGGTCACATAGCTGGCCCTGTTCTTTGCCCAGTTGGGCCTGGCCTGTGGGAAACCCAGAGAGACATTCCTGCTGGGGAGCCTTTTGTGACAGCATGAATTTCAGAAGCAAAGCCCCCAGAATGCTGGTGTCAAGAGCACACTTAGGAGGCAACCCTGGTGTTCTCACCCCTGTGAGTCTGGGATCTCTCCGTGATGTTCCTGCCCCACCCAAGCCAACTGCCGAGCAACAAGATGGCTGCCTCTCCCTTGGCACTCCTTGCTGTCTGTGGGGATATGGCCTTCACTGTAAATGTTTCGGGGTACTACTTATCAAGACTAGGGCTTTTCATTTTTCCTGTGAAAGATTTCTTTTAACGAAATTCTAACTCAGAAATTAGTGGTGGGGAATAGGGTTTCTTTTTCGAGCAGCCCGTTCTGCCAAACTTGGAAGACATATCGGGCTGCCATCAAACATACATTTGTGTGTGCAGCAGAGGAAGAAATATTCTCCCCAGCTTAGCTTTGTGGAGTCTGTGCTCCTAACAGAGGATATATTTTTGTATCCCATATTGGCCTAACTTGAGTAAGATTCAAGGCGATTTTTTTCAGCCCTGGCTCTTCTGCCTCCACCACAAGGTTGCCCCAATCCTACAATGCTCAGCAGGAAACAGACCCTGCTTTGTAAGAGCCTGGTGACCGCGTCAGCACCGTGACCCTCCTGCAGCTCCCCGGGAGACAGCTCTTGGAGGGTAGTTGCTGAGAAGCTGCTTGGGGCTCATGGCGTGACTCAGACCCCTGGCATCGCACTGCTTCAGAAGAAGGGGAGTGTGTCAGAGGACTTTTGTCATCAGAATAGACTCCTACAGTAATTATAATGTGGTGTTTGTACCTGAACTTGTCTGTGTTGGCAAAGTTTGGAGAGGTCCTTGTGAGGACCCAGAGTTCTAGTGGATGGATGTCCACCGAGACTGTAGAACGTTCCACACCTTCTTGTCCCTGCCCTTCCATCCACTGGATTCCCTCCAGGACCGAGTAGGGTACAGTTTCCTTTCCCATACCTCGTTTGTGAGTGTGTTCCTAGAAAGGCTAATTTGGGACACCCTCTCCTGAGGGCACCTGGCTGTGGCTCCCACTGTCAGAACCCACAGCCAGAGGTCAGAATCCACTTGCCCAGGGTTCGAAGGCTCCATGAATCCACGTCACACTTCACTTGTGAAGGTTATGGCTGTGATAAAGAGGTTCCCTGGTCCTGCAGACCCAGGGTGATAGTCAGGGGGAAATAAATGTTTTAGCCACAGCTGATGGGGGTTACGGCTGGGGGAGCACGGACCATGGAGTTTTTGTCACGAGTCCCTTAAACCCTGTTCTAGCAAGGGACTTATTTAGAAAGTGAAATTTTGTGTGTGTTCTGTGATGAGAATGATTCTTCTTTGAACTTAATGTTGAGACACATAAAACAATCTCTTCTCAGTCCTTTCTTTAAAATGCCCTACTGTGAGAATTTGGATTTTGTGATTTTTTTTTTTTTTGGAGAGATTTCCCACTCTCTTGCCGTCCCCAACAGATGAGGAATCTCAACTGACAAGCCTGGACCTGGCCTGCCCCAAGGTCTAGAGATTTGCAGGGGGTGGGGGTCATGCCAGGAAGGGAGCCTGTTGACCTCTCTCCTTCTGCGCCCTCCTCCCTCTTTCCACCTTAGCTTGTCTGCCTTCTTACACTTGTCTTCTGTTCACTAATTCCACCACTGCTCCTCTTTACGGGGGCCTAGGATCTGTTCAGGGGACTGGGACTATGATAGTAGCATCAAAATTAGTTGATAAAAGATGGATGGATCCAAATAAGTAAGCCTCTTGGGGCTCCTCACTGAAGTCGGACCCAGCCTGGGCAGGCAGCCAGGAAGCTGTGGACTGGTCCACAGGCAGTGAAAAGAGGTGGCTTGTGCTCTTGGTTTGGAAAATGTCATCAGGCAAAGGGCTCCCTCCCTGGGGTGAGGATTAGGTCTGATGACAATGGTTTCCCTTCCTCTTTGCAGCCTGCAGCCATGAAATTCCACACCTGGGGTCTCTTATTTGGTGTACTTTCCCTGACTTCCTGTTTCCTAATGTGCAGATTGCAAATATTGTCACTCCTGTGTGTGTGTGTGTGTGAGAGAGAGAGAGAGAGAAGTGGGGGAAGGGAGAGGGAGCGGGAATCTTAAGCAGGCTCCATGCCCAGGACTAAGCCTGCCTGACTCAGGGCTTGATTTCACAGCCCTGAGATCATGACCTGATCTGAAATAAAGAGTCCGACCCTCAATCAACTCCACACGGGCACCCCACAAGTTTTGCAACTCTTTAGGAACTATCCTGAGGGCCATTTTTTTCTCAACAAATTTTTGATCGCTTTCCAGGATTCTGAAGGATTGTCTCTGACCCTTGGTCATCGCGTTTATCACAGCACTGGGGAAGGGAGACAACAGAGTAGAGATGGTGTGCCAGGGGCAGAGCGCATGCAGTTGAAAGCCTGTAGAAGGACTTGGTTTAGTTTACATGGCATTTTTATTTTTAATCCATTGATTTCACTTTAGGAAAAAAAAAAGATTTCTAGACTAATTTGAAAAAGTAAGCGATATCTCAACATGGCGCTCACATTTCTACAACAATCAGCTATAGCTGGGTGACGCTTTCCCCCTAATTTGCTGGGACATTCTTGCCACAGTCCTCACCACTCCCCATTGCTCACCCCTGTCCATGCATGTGTTTATGTGCATCTTTGACCCCTGCAGTAGAGAATCTATCGAATTGTGATTGGGACTTCTGAGTCTCCAGGGTATTACATGTCTAGACCTGTACGCTGCTGATGCTCTATTGCTTCCTATCCTAGCACTAATGGGGGCTGCTCATATCTTGCATAAAAACTTATATCTGGGGGTGCCTGGGTGGCACAGTCAGTTAAGCATTTGAATCTTGGTTTTGGCTCAGGTTGTGATTCAGGGTCATGAGATCGAGTCCCCGTGGGGCTTCAGGATCTTGGGATTGAGCCCCACGTCAGGCTCTGCATGGAGTCTGCTTAAGTTTCTTTGTACCCTCCCCAGCCTGTGAGTGCATGCTCACTTGCTCTCTCTCAAATAAATAAATCTTTTTTTTTTTTTTTTAAAGGTGCCTCACTTCTAAAGAGGGGCAGGAAGGAATGTATGACATCAGAGATTGCAGGAATTTGTTTCTTCTTTGAACTTACCAGTCTGAAGAATTAGTGAAAGGTTAAGTTTGGGGGTAGGGATGAGGATGGAAACTAATAAATGCTACAGTTTCTGCAAAAAGTAATCTACATGTATGTACTTGGCAGGTGAAAGGAAAGCAAGCCAGGATGGATATTTACGACACTCAGACCTTGGGGGTTGTGGTCTTCGGTGGATTCATGGTTGTTTCTGCCATTGGCATCTTCCTCGTGTCAACCTTCTCCATGAAGGAGACGTCCTATGAAGAAGCCCTGGCCAACCAGCGCAAGGAGATGGCGAAAACTCACCACCAGAAAGTGGAGAAGAAGAAGAAGGAGAAAACAGTGGAGAAGAAAGGAAAGACCAAGAAAAAGGAAGATAAACCTAATGGGAAGATACCTGACCATGAGCCAGTCCCCAACATGACCATCCTTCTCAAAGACCCAATGCGGGCACCTGCAGTGGCCGTGGCTCCAACCCCAGTCCAGTCCCCCATGGTCATTGCCCCCATAGCCACGGTACCAGCCATGCCCCAAGAGAAGCTCGCCTCCTCCCCTAAGGACAAAAAGAAAAAGGAGAAAAAAGTGGCAAAGGTGGAACCAGCAGTCAGTTCTGTAGTGAATTCCATCCAAGTTCTTGCCTCCAAGGCTGCCATCTTAGAAACTGCTCCCAAGGAGGTGCCTATGGTGGTTGTGCCCCCAGTGGGTGCCAAGGCCAGTATCCCCGCCACTGGCACTGCACAGGGTAAAAAGGCAGAGGGAGCCCAGAACCAGAGCAAAAAGGCAGAAGGAACCCCCAACCAGGGCAAAAAGGCAGAGGGGGCTCCCAACCAGGGCAAAAAGGCAGAGGGAGCCCAGAATCAGGGCAAAAAGGCAGAGGGAGCCCAGAATCAGGGCAAAAAGGTAGAAGTGGCCCCAAACCAGGGCAAAAAAGCAGAGGGGGCCCAGAATCAAGGCAAAAAGGCAGAAGGAACTCCAAACCAGGGCAAAAAGGCAGAAGCGGCCCCCAACCAAGGCAAAAAGACAGATAGGGCCCCCAACCAGGGCAAAAAGGCAGAGGGAGCTCCCAACCAGGGCAAAAAAGTTGAGGGGGCCCAGAATCAAGGCAAAAAGACAGAAGGGGCACAGAATCAGGGCAAAAAGTCAGAGGGGGCCTCCAACCAGGGCAAAAAGGCAGAGGGGAGCCCCAATCAGGGCAAAAAGGTGGAAGTGGTTCAGAACCAGAGCAAAAAGGTAGAGGGAACCCCCAACCAAGGCAAAAAGGCAGAGGGGTCCCAGAACCAGGGCAAAAAGGCAGAGGGGTCCCAGAACCAGGGCAAAAAGGCTGAGGGGACCCAGAACCAGGGCAAAAAGGCAGAAGTGGCCCAGAACCAGGGCAAAAAGGCCGAGGGGGCCCCTAACCAGGGCAAAAAGGAGGGAACCCCAAACCAGGGCAAAAAGGCAGAGGGGACCCCCAACCAGGGTAAAAAGGCAGAGGGGGGCCCCAACCAGGGCAAAAAGGAAGGAACCCCAAACCAGGGCAAAAAGACAGAAGGGACCCCCAACCAGGGCAAAAAGACAGAGGGGGCCCAGAATCAAGGCAAAAAGGCTGAGGGGGGCCAGAATCAGGGCAAAAAAGCTGAGGGGGCCCAGAATCAGGGCAAAAAAGCCGAGGGGGCCCAGAATCAGGGCAAAAAGGCAGATTCCGTTGCTAATCAGGGCACAAAGGCAGAGGGTGTTGTGAGCCAGGGGAAAAAAGCAGAGGGGGCCCCCAATCAAGGCAAAAAGGCAGAGGGAACCTCAAACCAGGGCAAAAAGTCAGAAGGGTCCCCCAACCAGGGCAAAAAGGTGGATGCGTCTGTCAATCAGGGTAAAAAGGCAGAGTCAGCTCCTATCCAAGGCAAAAATGCAGATATGGTCCAGAGCCAAGATGCACCAAAGCAAGAAGCTCCTGCGAAGAAGAAGTCTGGTTCAAAGAAGAAAGGTGAGCCTGGTAAGTAGTTCTGATATCTCTGTGAACTTGGTGGGGGAAGCTATCCTTCAGTAGCCTATGGATTCATTCTGGGGGAGCCTTATGTATCAGTTAGCTGTTGCCATAGCAGAGCTGCATAACAAACATTCCAGAATTTGGTAGCTTACACCAGCAGTCATTTATTCATGTTCATGCTTCTGTTGAACTGGCTGAAGGTTGACTGATCTGGGTTGTCTCTGCTGAGTGGCTCATGTTTTGGCTCCTTGCTGCAGGTTGAACCTCAGTCTGTTGCACATGGGTTCCTTCTGGGCTCTAGCCTGAGGCCTCAGGGATTCTGGAGGGCAGAAGCCCTTCTCATGGTGATGGCAGAGCTGTGAAAGGATACATTTCAAGCCAGCATCCTGTTGGCCCGAGCAAGTCATGTGACCAAGCCAGCAGCAAGGGACAGGAAGCCCACTTTCTCCAGTGGGCCAGACTGCTACATGGCGTTGGAAAAGGTGTGAGGAAAAGAAAGGAATTGGGAATAGTAATTCCATCTGCCATGCAGTCTGGAACACTTCTGTGTCTGGGCAGATCTTCGAGGCCTGTGTTCTACCAGCCCGTTCTGTCGCTAACCTCACGTGGTACTCATGTCTGTGTGTTTGTTAAATGAATAATGGCAGGGTGTTTTAAAGGAGCGGTGGCATCCAACCCCACCCCACCCCCAGTTTTTCCTCTTCCCTATCCCAGTTACTTAGTGGGTCATTTTATGTACTTCTCAGATAATACAAGATAATACAGAACAGTAATTTTCTGTTATGTTTTGAGTGCATATTACTAGAGAAATTGGGCCAGTGAGTTCCGGTTTCATGTTCATCATTCATTTGATACGGTAGTCTTGCATTTTCTATTCTTTCTTTCTTTCTCCTCCCCCTTTTTTTTAAAGGTCTTTGAATAGGGGTGCCTGGCTGGCTCAGCTGGTAGAGCATGCGACTCTTGATCTCAGGGTCATGAGTTTGAGCCCCATGTTGGGCATGGAGCCCACTTAAAAAAAAAAAAAAAAAGACTGACTAGTCATTAGTTGTTTTGGAAAATTAATTGCATTTGTCTTAATGAGGCATCTTAGGAGATCTGAAATGTGTGGGCCTGTGCTTGGTAGCGCAAGGCCTTGTGTTTTTAGCTGGGTTTCCCTTTCTTACCCCTTTGTGAAGCTACATTCACTTTTTCCAGGTTTCCTCCTCCCCCAGCTTTGGGGGGGTATACCTTGTGAGGGGACCCTGTGCTGTGTGAGCAGCTCCAGGCTCCTGCTGAAGGTCAAGGATCAGCCCACCTGGCCACACGGGTCGGATCAGCCTTCCAAAGCCGTTTGAAAATCCAGATATTTAGCATCAGTCTGCCTCTGCACGCTGGAGGAAAGGCACACTGTCTTGTCTTTAAAGTGGTGTTCCACTTGACCCAGGAACAGGGTACTTGAGGCATGAAGACAGGGAGGGAACCAAGAACTGGCCTGTGTTCTGTAAAGCATGAGGTATGCTCAGAATAGAGCTTGCTATATTGTTACTGTGTTCGGCTTTAGACATGAAGTAAGGCATGGAATAGGTGCTTATGTTAGGAAGGAGGGCAAATGGTACTAATTTCCAGGTAATAGAGAGCCTTGTTTGGAGGAGGACCTAACTTTCTGACCTGTGTGAGCCCACATGGCAGCTTGCTGGTGTACAAAGCAATTCGGACAGAGAAAAGAAATACCATGGCTGGGATAAGAAAGATGAAATACTATGGAATGTGGCCAGTGCACCTGAGCCTGGCATTTGATGGACTTTTGATTGATTTGAATGCAACCCTCGACTAGCTCTCTGGTGCCCACAGTTCAAACTTCATGGCCCTGGAGCCCTCCCTGGCCTGAGCCAGGGTCTCCTCTATTCAGAGAAGGAACTCCTTCCTTTCCCTAAGCTTCTGCTCCTCCTCAGCAGGCAGCATCCCCCCAGTAGCCTAGGCTCCCCAGTTTCTGGATGCCCAGGGCCAGCCCAGCCCAAGTTGTACCCTTGAGTGCACAGGACCCTGGAGAAACTGGGGGTGGACAGGCCATGAACAGACACCCAGAAGCTCACCCGCAGCCCACAGACTAGAAGGTCAAAGGCAGGTGGCCAGGGCTGACTGCTGCCCCCTGAGCCAATGGAGGACCATGGGATGTGTAGTATGACTGCATGAAAAGAACGTGGTCTGCTTTCCACTAGACAACACGGTCATGGCTGCAAGACCAGAGCCACAAATGCTAAATATGAGTCCGATTAATTCTGGAGCACGAAACTCCATGTATGAGAGGTCATTGCAGCAGAAGGCTGAGCCCCACTCTGTAGGCAACTGGGAAAATCCATGCTGTCCATGGACTTGTTCTTCAGACCCTCAGTCTCCACAGCTTCTGGCTAATTAGAAACACAGAAAGAAACCAGATTTGCCAGAGAGGCAGGAATATCACTGCAAATGCCTCAAGGCTCCCAGAGTGGAGAAGGGTCTGGATGGCTCATCACTGACCTCTGACTTCAGAGTGCTTCCTCAGAGCAAGTCCTGAACTGCATGTCTGTATTTGGGAACACCAGACCCCCAAACTAAGGACAAAACACACACCTCACTCATTCTACCCTTGGGCCCACGATCACTTACAGATAAGAGGAGTGAAGCCGCTGGAAGCCAGCAGAGACACACCATCTTGCCCTGGCAGGGACTCAAGAGGTCCTTACTGTTCCCCTCCCCTACACCCCCATCTAGCAAGCTCTGGTCCTGAGACCAATGGCATTAGCGTCTCTTGGGAGCTGGTTAGAAAAATGCAGAGTCTCAGGCTCCACCCAGAACTACCGAGTCAGACTCCCTCTGGACAAATTCTGCAGGTGATTCATCCGCATGGCAAAGCTGAGGAAGCACTGCACTGGGGGAAGTTTCCAGAATTTCTGAACACAGACTGTCTTAGGAATAGTTGGTATTGGCGCACAGAGTGGTCTGCATCTGCCCCAGGGGGTGGGGGTTGGGGTTGGACTCGAAGATGGCTCTCCACCCAACCACAGGAACACAAGGCTGAGATCCCACCGTGCACACTTGGGAAAATGAAAAACGAAGTGTTAGTTTCTACCCCATGTCCCTAGACTCTCATGCTCCCTCTGAAGAATGAAGAAATTCACCTCTCAGGTATCCTATCTCCACTGTACATGATACTGTCTGTGGCTGGCGCTTCCTTCTGTGTGTCTCTGACCATCTATGCCACTGCTTTTGCGGCGAAGTGCCCCCTCTTGGCCTTTGCAGTCTTCTCATTGCAACATCGGAGAGAAGTCCCATCTCCCATCATCCAGGCCGATCCATGTTAGTTTTGGCTGTCTTGATGTTTTCCAGGGTTTGCTTTCTTTTTAAATTAAGTTTAATTCATCGAGCCCTTACATTTTTAGAGGGGTCCAGTCTAAGCAGACTCTTGCAAATCTTAAACATGCTGCCCGAGACCAGAACATTTCTTCCCCCCTGTTGACATGATGCTCCCTCCCCTCACTGGTCTGTAGTCACCTGTCACCCGTGGCTGCCTTCCCTGGATTGTGCAGGGAAGGGATGTGCAGGGAAGGGCATGGCCACCTGCACAGTCAGTTCTTTTGGACACTGCTGTTCTCAGCCAGAGCAACCAGGAGAGGAGAGGCCTGTGAAAATGAGCACGTCTCTGCAGCCCTTTGTTAGCACCACGCAGCTCATCTCGTGCCATGTTCTGTCTGCCTATATCCCGAGTGGCGTGGGGCATGGCCCCATTGTCCTCCTTATCCCAGTGCGATGTGACAAGTGAGGTCATGGAAGCTGCGGCCAGCCCATGGCACGTGGCAGATCAGCAAAACCTGCAAAACGTGCCCCGGAGCTGGGGGCACCACAGACGAGGGTGTGTCCGCAGTTGTCACCAGGTGGGCCCAGCAGGGTCCTTGCCGACAGGCACCCCAGAGAGAGACAGGGCAGGTGTGGAGGCGGACTCGGGACGTGCTTCTACAGGCCCAGCTTGGAGCTCTTCCAGCACTTCCGATCTGTTTTTCCTACAAGAACAAATCAGGGCCACGTGGCAGCTTTTACTGCTTGTCATGGCCATTTTTGACAGTGAACACCTGCCTTCTAATCCATGCTTTAAAAATGTATTATTGTATAAATAACGTCCTTCCAGCAAACAAAATACGAGCAATACAGAAGTGTGGAAGGTGAAAGACCGAGTCTTTCCACTCCATGCCTCTCCTCACCCTTTCCCGGGGGAGCCCGGGAGACGTTCTGCTCAATACCGCAGCACACCCAGATGGGGCCTGCGGGGCACACAGCTTGGGGGGCTTGCTTTGCTTACCAGGGTACTGGTGACATCGTTTCCTACTGTACCTATGGGGCTGCTCCCTCCAGCTCCATCCTGCTTCAAAGCAGCAATGTCTCGTTTGTTTATTTATTTATTTATTTATTTATTTAAAGATTTTATTTATCAGAGGGGGGGGGGAGAGAGCGAGCACAGGCAGACAGAATGGCAGGCAGAGGCAGAGGGAGAAGCAGGCTCCCTGCTGAGCAAGGAGCCCGATGTGGGACTCGATCCCAGGACGCTGGGATCATGACCTGAGCTGAAGGCAGCTGCTTAACCAACTGAGCCACCCAGGCGTCCCTCATTTGTTTATTTAAATGATATTTACTAGTGTGTGGTTTTTTTGGAAGGTGGATTTCTTTTTTTTTTTTTTTACAATTTCAGAGAGAGTGAGTGGGGAGAGGGGTAGAGGGAGAGGATCTCCAGCAGACTACACTCAGCAGTCCAAGAGGCAGGGCTCGATCTCATGACCCTGAGATCGTGACCTGAGCTGAAACCAGGAGTCGGGTGCTCACCTGACCAAGCCACCCAGGCACCCCAAGAGTCAGCACCATGAATGCCATGGTGACGTATGTGTGTTAAAGTGTGAGCAGCTCTTTAGATACGGCATGGCCAAGTGGAAAGGCAGGTGCATTTTTAATTTAGGAGGACAGTGCTACATCACTCCCCAAAGACATTTCACGATTTCCTGTTCTCGCAGAGTGGTGACAGGCCCACATGAGTGTTTCCCAGAGCCTTGCACCCGACTTGACCTGTCCCATGGTGCTGTAGGAATAGCGATCACTTCAGGGGAGCATGAGAAACCCAGGGGTGCAATAAAGAGAAGGCACAGATTCCTTTCTTATCATTGGCAGAAGAGGGAGCTCAGGGAACCGCAGAGAAGTAGCTATTTCCCCGCAACTAAAGCTCCGAGTGTGTGCAGCCTGCTTGCAGGCCTCGGCTGGCTCATTCTCCTGTTCGGTGTTTATTAGGAAAAGCTGTGGACCTCTTACAGGAAGTGCATTGTGTACCTGGTGGTGGTTTCTTGAAAATCTGTTTTTGCCCTCGGGCTCCGTCTTTACAGTACTTCTGCCAGCCTGCCTGCCCTGGGCTGCACGGGTGCTAACAGGCTGGTGAGCGGACGCTTTTTAGGTGAGCTGTTTCATCCCAGCGCCTGGAAGGGAGTCCAGGTTTGCACACTGCAGGCCTGGCCCCCCGATAAAGCAAAGACAGTCTTGGGGAATGTGGGGTGCTCATCTGCACACACTCCACACTGTCCGGCTTCTGCTGGAGTTCGGCATGCACACTGCTACTGCTGAGTGGGGCCCTCCCCTCCGGCACTGGCTTCAGCAGGGACCCCCTCCCTTGTCTGCGGCCTGTGTGCCCTGGGGTCAGAAGCTCATCGAGTCAGAGCCCAGGGGATCCCGGCCCACCTGCAGAAGGTAGAACCCGCTTTCAGACACCCCACAGTGACCCTGTTACACATACACACACACAAGTTCATGTGAGTGACAGGACCGTGGGTAAATTTTAGTTACCTTTCCTTTGCTTTCTGCATTTTCCATTTTTTTCGTGACCTACGTTATTTTTTAGATGGAAAATTAAAAAAAACAAACTCCATTATTTGTCTGTGAGGCAAATAAACAGGCACTCACTGTACCAAGTGGAACTCCTCACCTTTCAGGCACCGTGAGGCAGCCCAGCCCTAATCATAGGTCCCTTGAGCATCTTCCAAGCATCAGAAAGGAATGCTGCTCCTTCAGGGGTCGTCCAGGTCAAGGGAGGAAAGTGACCAGTTCTCCTCAGGCACATCCCAGCCCCTGGGTGCCCAGTGCATTGTCATGAACTGAGCTGAGATGGAGTTAGTGGCTCCCACATCTGTTAAACTGGCAGGATCTTGGGGGAGGTGGGGGAGGCTCAGCTCCATATGGCGCAATCCCTCCCCCACCCCTGGCCTCTCTTCCCAGAGCAGGCAAAAATGCACAAATAGGAGCATGTTCTTTAATCTAATGAAGCAGGGGTCACCAGAGGTCAGGGCAGATAGGGAAGAATTTTCAGACACACTAGGGAAACTTTGCTGAAGGGGTCTGTAGCTTAGCAGAGGCCCTAATCTTAAACCATGTGACTTGATAGGTGTGACACCCCTTTCTTCCCACAATCCCACCCCCCCAGCACCTCCCACAATGACCTCCTTGCACTGTGTGTTTGCTGGGTCACCACCAGGAACGTGACACTATTGTTCTCAACCAGATACTTGGTTAGGCATGTGGTTTATGAAGCTCCTTTCCATGCATTTATCCCCTTATAGGTTTGTAATGTGGATTTGTAGGTTTACGTGCTTTTCCAAAAGCCGAAACCGAAGTTCAGCTCTCTTTTTTGAGACTTCCCAGAAGTCACATGGACAGCAGATGGTGGCAGGGACAGCCTCAAGCCTTCATGCCTCCATTTGAGGCCCCTCTCAGGCCAGGCCCAGCCCTCCTCGGCAGCCTCTCTTCAGCCCCTTAGGGCTGGGGTATAGACAGGTGTGTATTGAGATTGGGTCTGATACTCTTTTCTTATGAACTGTTTTTCAGGGTTTGAAGCTCTGAAATCTCTGTAGGGCTTTTGAGCCTTTGTTCACTTTCTGTGTAAGTTCTTCAAACCAAAATTTTCTTTTTTGAAAGAACAAAAGCATTGCTTCGGGAAGGAGCCGAATCAGTATGGCACTGCCATGTCTTAGAGAAGTTGCTGGATGACATTTTTCCAGAACTCTCCATTCAGTCATCTTAAAACATGGCAGTGCTGGCGCTCCCGAGGCCACCCTGAGGCAGCTGCGGTCAGGAAGCCCACAGGTGCACAAATCTTGTCTTTTCTGCTAAAAATCTCGATCATTATTTAAGTAAGGCGTGTTCTCCTTGGACCACCTACATGCCTGAGGAAGCCTGCGGAAGGATCTTGCCCAGAAGTCCTACAGGGCTTGTCTTTCTTTAAGAAGTACTGTGATGTTTCTCTTCTCTCTCTCTCTTTTTTTCCTCTGGGTATAAACTGGATTTTGTTGAAATTTGGAGGAAAAAAGTATAATGAGTAAAAGTCATTTAATCTATGGGATTTTTAAATTCCATGAGGTATTATTCAACACACAGCCTCTGGGATTTGTTAAGATTACTTTTTTTCTTCAAAGTGAAAGGCCGGATTCAAAGGCCCCCAGATTGGGCTGCTCTGAATATTTTTGGTACTTTGTTCCATACAGTTAAAATGCCAGATATTAGTGTCTGTGGCAGACAAGGAGCATGGCTGCTTCTCTGGGGATTGGATTGGGAGGGCAGGGTGGCCGCTGGGCAGTGGCGGACTTCGCAGCCTGAGCTGGGCGTAGGGTGTGTGCGTGCTGCCCAGGAGCCGCTGCCCCTTGCCTCCAGTGCAGTCATTGGATCTTCCGTCCGGGGCCTTGTAAGGGCTGCTTTCCCGCAAACTCATATGAGGACCCTTCGCAGCCTCCACCCCACAGTTTGAAGCCAGTGGGAAGACTGCCGACATGCTGGCCAGTCCCACATCTCTAGAGAAGGGTGTGCTTGCTGGCTTCTCTGTGGTGTTGTGGGGGTGCCCTTTGTATGTGGGCCAGCAGGAGTCAGGAGTTTGTCTCCGTCTCTAAGTCAGATGGTTGCTTGTGCAGTGGTGGGCTTCAAGGAGGCACAGGGGAGCCCTTCCTGGGGCCTTCAATCCGAGTTTGGTTCAGGATTGGGGATGTCAGGGCCTGGAGGTCCTGAGGTTGGGGTCTGGCTTCCTGCAGTAGAGCCATGCGGGGCCACTGGCCTACACTGTTGGGGTGGCCCTTGTGCAACATCTGGACGCAGCAGCCATTTGGCCTGCATCTGTGTGTCTGAGATAGGACAGGCCTGCAGAACTGGCCTGGATGTTCCCTGAGCAAACGAGTGTTTCTGCTACTGGAGTTCTCTCTCAGCCCCCTACACCTCACCCCCGGGGCAGGTTCCACTGGCAGAGTCCCTAGATTGACACCTGGGCCTCTGTCCCCCTAGCACAGCTTCTTCAGTGTCCTTGAGCCACCACCCCCACGCCCCCGGGATTTTCCCTCCTCTGCCCCTGCCTCCCGCCTTGTCCCCGCCATGTGTACAGGCACAGACCTTTCTCCCTACTGGCCGTGCTCCTTGTCTATGAGATAGAATCCAGATCCTTGGGACCTAGGAAGACATAGACCCACTCTAGTCTCCCTTCCCTCTGCTCTGAAGAGCAAGGCCCTTCCAAGCCTCGTTGCTTGTCCTGCTGCCCCCACCTTGAGCCAGCCCTCGCCTTCTTGGCTGAAGCATCTCCTGCTTTGAAATCTCTCCTGGCACCACGGCTGCAGTTGCTTCCTTGGCAGCACGCCCTCCCCACGTTCCTCTTATGTGGATTGGCTTCGTGGTGCCCACGCGTCCCATGTCTCCTCTGCCTCTTAGCTGGTGCTTCCACCTCCAACTTACCCTCCAGGCCCAGCAGTTTGCTGGCTGTCAGGTATACCACGTGAGCATACTGTGGATGGTGACCGCTGGGACCGGCCCACCCTGGGCAGCCTGCACCCACCGCTGACATTGAGCTGTTGCATGGCCTGGGCCTTCATTCCCTCACTGATGAGCAGCTGTTGGCACCGCCCTGCTGGTGGAATTAGCTAGACGTGCACTGGGCAGGAGCTGGAACGTTTCAGTAACTGGACACCAAGAGGGGCTGCTGCCGACGCGGTGCTGGGCCATGGAGCCCTGTAGGGTCCTAAGCACTGACACTGGCTGCTGGGGATCCCAGTAGTTACACGAAGAGAAAACTGTCCACAGAGGATCCCGTAGTTGACAGCACAAAGACACTCCTAAGAGGCTGTTTGCAAGACCAGTTTAATTTTTGGTGACTAAAGCTCCCAACAGGGCCACAGAAGGGCACCTTATTTTGGAATTGGAGGTGTTAACGCACATTATCTAGTGGCTCGTGCTCCTTGGCTGGGGGCCTGGCGGGGGCAGAGGCCTCCTTGCTTTAATAAACATGAGAGGGTGCAAATGGAGCCGTGCCCCCCATGCTCCCTGCCCACACAAGGCGGGAGCCACAGGGTCTTTGGGCTGTGCCACTCTGTCTGTGGGCCTGGCTCCTGGGCACCACCTTTGTGTGACCTCTCTATTCCTTTGGTGGGAGTCAGAGGAAGGGTTGAGTCCCTTTAGCCCCCCTGAGCCCCTCCCTTTGTGCATTGCCTCTTTTGGGGACCGGGTGTGGTGGGGCCTGGGACCCTTCTGTGACTAGGGCTTGAAGGTGGCCCCGCTGGTTGATTCTGTGGTGCTTTTTATGCTGGGTGTTGTTCCAAACGTGTTGGGATTTAATCTTTGCAATGAGGCTGTGAGAAAGGAAAGATTATTACCCCATTTTGAAGATGAGGGAACTGAGGCCATGGGAGGTGAAGCAACTTGCCCAAGGACACACAGGCAGGCAGGAGCTGAGCTGAAATTTGAGCCCAGGTCACCTGGCTCAGGGCCCTTTTTCTGACCATGCTGTCCTATAGCCTGAGGGCAGAGGTGACTTGCAGGCTAGACCTGGCCCACAGATGTGTTCAACGCCACAGTGGTTTGATTAATTTCTTTTTCATTGAGGTAGCTGTCAGCAGTAAAGGTCTGGAGGTGACCCATAAAAAGATCTCGTTTCTGGCTTTCCCTGGCAAGTCCACATCTCTGAGAGGACTGCATGGGAGCCATCCCCCAGAGGACAAGGAACGCGTCTGTGGTTACCTCGCTCAGGAGGTCACTACCCCCACCCCACCCCGAGTCAGACCGGTGCCATTCTTGCAGGGCCTGGCCCCTGGGGCTGTTCACTGGGTCTCCTGCTGGATGGGTCTGGATTACTTCAGAGCCACCGATGAGATACTGATCCTGTCTCCCCACTCCTTGCTTTCCTGCTGCGTCCTTCCTCAAGGCCGCCCTGGCATTTCAGACTCACAGAGGTGGGCAAAGCACAGGACCATGAAGGAACAGGCCCTCGAGAAGCTGACCCCACTAGGATTCACTGTCTCATGGTCTTTAGCAAGTCGGCTACCTAATGGACGAGACGTTGGTCTTCGACAAGTTTTAGTGCCTTAAGATCTCATGGTCCTGAGGATTGTTTCTAGTCTTCACATAATTGCTGGAGATGCACAGCGCACGGGCGTGGGTTAGCTTGTTAGCACCTTTTTTGTTGCAGGGAGTCCGCTTGCCCATTTCCCAGACACGGACATCAAAATGAGCTTAGTGCCACTGGTTTGGTGAGAGGATCTTGAAATGCAGAAGTGAATGCAACTCACATGGGGTCCCCACGTTCTGGTTTCTACTTCCAAGTGCTTTTTTCTTTCATTTTTACTTCCCCAGCTCTGGGGAGAGTAAAGACGGCACCATTCTTACCTAAAAAACTGAATGGAAAATTGTAAAGTTGTGGCTCCCTAAATATTTAAAGGGGGCATCCATATGAACACAGGGACTACTATGGAAGTTTCTGTGGGGAGATTGGGCAAGGGGCAGGGGAGAGTTCAGTGTTGCTGTACGTAGCTTCGGATTGTTCAGTTGTTCAAGTGAACCAATGGCTTGGTTCCCTGATAAATCTAATAAAATTTAGTACAATCGGATTAAGAAGTTTGCATAAAGGTGAATGGCGCTTACAGAACACCCTTGGGAACATTCTGGGGTCTGTCTCCCTGGCCCTCCAGGAGGGTGCGCAGTCTGTCGAGACTGCCGAGTCTGTGAGGAAGCAGATCCATGGCAAAAATTAATCTATTAAAAATCTATTATATTTTATTGAACCCAGTTTGCCCCAAGTAGTATCATTTCAACATGCAGTCGATACGGAAAATCATTACAGATGTTTTACATTCTTTTTTTCCCCCTATACCAAGCCTTCAAAACCTGAGGTGCACTTGTACCTTGTAGCACACCTGGGTTCATGACAGCCGCATTTCAAGGGCCCAGGGGCCCTGCGTGGCTGGTGGCTGGTAGCTGGCATGGTGGGACAGTGCAGGAAGGGGGGACACTGTGCAGGGCTTGGCCTCAGAGGGGCTGTCCTGCCCTGTCTGACCCCAGCTGTGTCTTTGAAGAGTGGATGTCCCTCTTCTGGAAAACCTTAGCAGTAAGCATCTTTCTACAGGCTGAGGGGGAAACGCGGGGTGGGGGCGGGGGCTGTAAACCAAAATGCTAACGGTGGGGTTTTCTTCTAGTAGCAAACTCTAGAGGGGGGCTTTGCTTCTATTTTGGCTCTGCTGTAGTCAGAATGCTTTTTCTCGTGTGTATAAGTTTACCACTGAGATTATCTCATACACATATCTCAGTGAAAAGAAGAAAGGCTGAAGGGAGCGCGCACCCCACCCCCGCTTCATTTTCGTGACACCCTCGAGCTCTTACGTCTTTCAGCGTGGTTATTTTTACTCTCTCCAGCTTCACGGGGGTAAGAAATGCTACAACGAAGGTGCTCATAGCAACCAGCTCGCCCACACCCCACATTCCCCCCATTAAGGTATCATGCTAATTGCTTTGACTTGCGATGAAAATATTATGACTAGTCAGTGAAAATATTGTGACAGGCTAGAGAACTTAGGGTTGCCATGGAAACCTTCCCCATTCTTTGTCCTCAGTGAGGTGGGCTTAGGCGAAGGTGCCTCGGCAGGCCAACCTCTCTCTCTTATGTCACTCTTCTGCGACACCCCAGTCAGTGGGCTGTGGGGCAGATCCAGGCATTTCGGAGCAGGGGTGCTGCCAGGTGGGGCACCTCGGGTTTCCCTATCCTGTCTTCAAGGCTGCATGAGAGCCTGCAGAGTGTGTGTGTGTGTGTGTGTGTGTGTGTGTGTGAGAGAGGGGACATCAGGAGCACTGCAGAAGTGACAGGTGGCTGTTGGCCCCTGACTCTGCCCTGCTGGAGCTCACTTACAGCCTGACAATTGGGCAGGTCCATTGTGAAAAGAACCAACCTCCCCTCTCCTAAAACCGGTCTTGGACTTCATGAAGCCGGAAATAGTGTTTGAACCCGGATGTGTGCGAAGAGCTTCCTTTTCCCCTGGACCACCGAGATGCAACCTGAGAGGCAGGAACCTTTGCTTTCCATCCTCCTCTCCTGACCACTGGGTTGTGGCTGTGAGGTCTTTGTGTATGAGGGGTCGTGGGGCCATAGGACTCAGTCATGGCTAAGGGCTAAACCTTGCTGGGCTGTGCAGGGCAAGAACTGGACCAAGCAGTTGGCTGGAAAAAGAAGGAAGGAAAAAAGCACCTTTGGGGAAAGTATGCCTTGCTTAATTCTGCTCAGTTTGATAATAAAATGTGGGGTGGCATCTTCCCTAGTCCAGGATAACATCCTTTCTTTCCTCAGGGACCTCTCCCCCTCTGCTCTCTTTGGGCACTTGGGAGGATGGTGGAGGACCTGTAGTGTGGTCTGCTTCTCAGTTCTCCGAAAAAGCGTGAGGTACCCATGGAGGCTCTGCCCTTAGCCTGCACAGCCCCAGCAGCCGGGAGGCCTTGGCTCAGCCTGGCTCCCTGCTGCTCTGAGGCAGAACCAGCTTGGTTGCTGGGGTCTGAGGGTAAGTCCCTGCTCCTTCTCTCTCACTGCACAGGGCCCCCGGATTCCGACAGCCCTCTCTACCTCCCCTACAAGACGCTGGTGTCCACGGTTGGAAGCATGGTGTTCAACGAGGGGGAGGCCCAGCGGCTCATTGAGATCCTGTCCGAGAAGGCTGGCGTCATTCAGGACACCTGGCATAAGGTGGACCTACCCTCCTACTCTTCCCTTAGGGGCCGGCAAGTTGCAGTTCTCAGCTGGGACCCCAGCCTCGCTTGAATGGTCCCGGGTGGGCTGGCCACGAGCAGCTTGCTTAGCTGCACAGAGGTCCTGAAACAGCCTCCGCTTGCCTATCTCAGCAGAAGCCTGCCACCCCTTCACAGGCTGCATGAATCACCCCATTACGCTTCGGCTTCTGCCTCAACCCGGCCACCAGCCTAGCCACAGAAACAAGAAGGCCATTTCAGGCCAGGGCCCGGGTCTGGTTCCAGATGCCTGAGGGTGAACAAGGCAGCAGGGGCCTGGTTGGTTTGTGGCCAGGGCTCTGGGGCAATAAAGATGGTGTAGGGACCAACTGCATGGTGGGGGGCCCTGAAGACTATCTCAGAAACCCCTTTCTCTGCTGCCCCTCCTGCCACTGGGGGCCTTCTCAGAGGCCAGCACCTGCCCGGTGGTGTTGGTGGTGAGTGAGCTGCCCCCAGGAGATGCTGTGTGGCACGCATTTGTTCCTTACCCAAAGTCGGAATTGTAGGTAATTTTGCTAGAGAATTTGTGGCACCTTTGTGGTTAATGAGGTCGGAGTTGATGTATCCTGAGAGCCAGACATGTGAACCCCTGCCCTGAGACCAGCGGGGCTTACTTCCTTCCTGGCCCTCGCCGAGGTGGGCACATTGTATGTCACAGGGGAGCTCCTCGTTCAGTGAGCTTGGGGAGGGAAGGATGTCTCCTGGCATGTGAGCCACTGGATGAGATCAGGAGGACCACTCCTCTAAGAGAACAGGCCCGGACCCACCTCAGGCCACTATCCCCATAGTAGGAGACCTCCCATCCCAAGGTCTCCAGGCTTCAGCTAGCAGCCTGAGGCTTCACATAGCAGCTACAGGTTGGGCACCAAGCTGGGAACGATGGCTCATTGCGCCTCCATGGGGTAGGAAGAGGCCCTGGCCACCATTGGTCCGAGTTTGTGGGAAACTCCATGCTCCTAAAAGCTAGCCCTGAGAACCGAAGCTTTGGTCTAAACAGCTCTTCTGTACAGTGGGCCTAGAGGCCTGGCACCCTGGGTAAGTCGAGGCCGGGGAGCTGTTCCCAGAAGCGTGTGCAGTCAGGTTAGAACCAGCTCATATAGAAGCCCCATCCCACTTGATCAGGCCCCTGCTATCTTGTCGTGGGTCCCAGTCTGACTGCTGGGGTGGGGGGACGTGGCCCCTTGGTTAATGCCACTCTGTGGGTACTTGTAGGCCACTCAGAAGGGCGATCCCGTGGCGATTCTGAAGCGCCAGCTGGAGGAGAAGGAGAAGCTGCTGGCTGCAGAGCATGAAGACGCGGCTGTCGCCAAGAGCAAGCTGAGGGAGCTCAACAAGGTACTGCTGCTTGCATGCCTGTCCTGAGTACCCCCAGGCCCCGGGCCGTGGGAGCGTGGGGTGGCATTCCCACCTTGGCTCCCTGCTTGGGCCTGCCGGCTCACCACTGCCTCCTGCAGTGGTGCATCTGGGAGCCTGATGCCCTGGAGCAGGTTCCACGGTGGTGGCCCCCCTCCCGTAACCATGGGACTAAACACAGGTGGACCTGAAGACGGGGGTTAGGGCCCTCAGGTCGTGATGGGCCATCTTTTTAGGGTATGCACCCTGAAAGGAGGTTGGGCCCAGCAGACACAGTGGTTTTGTTGAGAATGGGAACAAAATCTCGGGAGGGGAGTAAAGGAGCTGCTTTTCTCCCTTCTCTGCTTTCTGTGGAGCGGACCTGCAGGGAAACGGCCAACTCCTT
This sequence comes from Mustela putorius furo, assembly GCF_011764305.1. Classification (NCBI taxonomy): domain Eukaryota; kingdom Metazoa; phylum Chordata; class Mammalia; order Carnivora; family Mustelidae; genus Mustela; species Mustela putorius. The sequence continues at coordinate 4,381,057 of NW_025421329.1, read as the reverse complement.
AGTGGCAGCTGACGGCTTGCCCAGGTACCACTTGTACTTCCGGAATGATTGTCATGGGTCCGTGCCGCCCCTGAGGGCTGGGGGCATCATTCACGATGTGTCGGGACACAGGGCATAAGGGGCCACCCCCCCACCCCATGGCTGTCAGAACTCACTGGGCTTCTTCCCTTGCCTTTTTCCTGAAGAGAGCCCTACACACAGTTCAAAGCTGTCTTTTTCAGTAAAATTCTGTGGCTTGCTCTCATCCTCTCACTGCTCACCTGCTTCTCCTGTCCAGGCAGCAGGCCCAGGGACATGGCCCAGGACTGGTGATGTTCCACGCAATCTGGCCTGTGGCCCTTCCTCAGAGCCCCTCCATCTGCTTTTCAAGACTAGTTGGAAACAAGGCAGCCTGAGTTTCTGACCCCAGTTGGAGAGATGTAGCCCTGAGCCAGACAGTGAAGTTTGTGTGGTGGGGAAGGCAAGAGCAGAAGATGAGCCTTCTGGATGGTTCGTCTTGGGTCATGCTCTGCCAGCTGGACAGCACACCACTGGTTAAGTCTGTGGTTTCGGGGAGCCTTCCTTCTGTGTCCTGTTTCCGGACACAGCCATCCCTGTGAAATCTGTTGACACCTCCTCCCTCCCCCAGCCAAATAAAGTTCAAGTGAGAGGAAGTGGGAGCAAGTGTTCCCACAGCTGCTCGGCTGTGCCCGTGTCTGGCCAGCTCTTGTGTCTGCCCCCTTGAATTTAGGGTCAGCTGGAGGTGCGGTGAGTGAATGGGTGCAGCCTCAGACGGTCACAGTGCCCTGTCTCTTCTCCATTCCTGGGGTCTCTAGCCACTGTGGGCCGCAGACGCAAGGGGGGAATGTACCCCACAGGAGCCCCTTAGGTGCTTCCTTCATGCTGGACACTTACTACTCTCTCTCAGTGGTAGCCACTTGGCAAGAATTCCACACCCACAGCGGCAGTCCACCTGTAGACACCCTCCCCACGTCCGGATGCGTTCCAGCTCTCGCCCGATAGAGTAGCTCCCAGTCTACAAGCCACAGAGCTCTGTGAGACACGTGGGGACAGCCGCTGGGTGCTCGTCACCCATCTCGCTCTGAGGCGTCCCTCCAGGCCTGCCTTCCTTTACCATACCCGCCTCCCTGCAGCCCAAGGAGGCCCTCTTGGGCTTCCAAGTGCTAACGTGGTCCTGTGAGAGCCCTCTGCAAGCTCTGCCAGCGGCTCCTCATCCTCACACCGGAGCCTGCACCCCTGAGCTCCCGCTCCATCTGCTCCCCCAACACGTGGCTCTTTGTTGCCGCCCTTGGGCCTCTCCTCCTGCTCCTCTCTTGGCCTCCGAAGCCTTTCACTGCGTGGCTGGCTGGAAATTTCCCTCTTACCCATGAAGATTCCTTTAGCCTCCATCCCTCAAGAAGCCTTCCAGAACCCCATGTTCTTCTCCCAGTGCCACGGAGGCATCACTGCAGTCATGTGTCATTGTATGTCCCCTGTGATCCTAGCCACCTCGCTTGGCTCAGCCTAACAGGCTGCTTGTTAGTGAGTGGCCACTGAGGCCCCGGGCCAGCACATGGCTAGAGGAAGCCTTCCCAGCCCTGGGTGACATATCTCCCCCAGGGCTCTGTGAGATCAGCTGTAAAATGGAGATCGTGACCCCCATCTTACCGAGAGAATGAGTGAGATACTTGTGTGTGTCAGGGGGGATGCGCAGTGGTCTCCCGTTCCTGTAGTAGTCAGTGACGTGTCCCTTGGCGTGGACCTCACACTCCTGTGGGCGCTCTCCCTGGGCAGGGCCAGGAAGATGACTGTGAATGGTGAGGCCATGGGGTCCAAGATGGCCTCAGGGAAGGCTGGGCAACACACGCAGCTCTGAGCCCAGCAGCCACCCCATCAGCCTAGCTCCTCCCCCAGCCTCTGATTTGCTCCCATCCCAGCCCCGGGAGGGACACTCTGGCGCTTAGGGATAGGTCTCCCTGGCAGCCGTGGCCTGGAAAATGAGAGGATTTCCCAATTCTCTGGTCTCCTGCCCAGGAGAGGGATGGGACAGGGGCTGGAACTTGTGAGATGCTTGGTCACCTTGTCACCCAGGCTAGTTGGGCCCATACTGGGTAGTTGTCAGCCTGGGTGGAGGCCCGCCAGTCAGAGAGCACCCGGAGCCCCAGTGGCCTCTTTGCATCAGCCTCCCCACAATTGACACTTCCCATGGCTTCTGGCCATGGCCATTCTTTCAGGAATGACATAGACTCCAGCCAGCCCCTCTCCTACCCTGTGCTCTGCCTCCTCCTGAGGCTTCAGGTCCCTGGCCCAGCATCCTGTGCTCATTATGGGCCTCTGATGCTGAGCAGAGCAGATGCTCCCTAGGCTAGGGGGAGGACAGAGCAGCTGAGCCAGAGACCCAGGCTCCTGCAGGAGCGGGCTGACCCCCTAGTCATGGTGGGATGGGCATTGTCCCTTTCCCCACCCCAGCCATCAAGGCCCTGCCTCTTTGGTCCTGATACAAGCACTCAAGTAGGGCATTCCAGGGCCCAGATGTCCAGGACCCAGCCTAGCCAGCATGCCATCCCCTCAGCAGGGCCTAGCCAGTAGTCCAGGAGACCCCAAGACCATGTGGCATGTTTACACAGCTTCCAGCATCCCCTGCTTTTCACGTGGCCAAGGCCTGACATCAAGACCCCTACTGGTCAGGCCAGTAGGATTTTCCGCAGACCTCTCGTTGTCTCCTGCTGGCTCTCTGCAGTGGCCGACTTAGTGTGTCTGGGAACTCAGGGAGCAGTTAGGTGATGAGGTGATATCTGGGCTGTGAGGACATTGCCCCCCCCCCCCCGCAACAAGCTCCCGAGTTCCCGCTCTCACTTAACTAACCGCCTCTCTGCCCTCTGCGCTCTCCTAGGAGCTGGCCGCAGAGAAGGCTAAGGCCGCAGCCGGGGAGGCCAAGGTGAAGAAGCAGCTCGTGGCCCGGGAACAGGAGATCACGGCTGTGCAGGCGCGCATGCAGGCCAGCTACCGCGAGCACGTGAAGGAAGTGCAGCAGCTGCAGGGCAAGGTGGGCGGGGCTGCGGGACCTGGGCTGTGGGCTGGGGTGGGCGGACCCCGGTGGGCGCTGGAGGACACCTGGTCTTCAGCCTCTGGTCTGGTTTTGGAGGGAGGGGCCGTTTCATTTGGCCAGCTCTGGTCTGCCTGCTGTGCGTGTGTTTCATGTCAACAGTCAGGAAGATAGAAAACAGACTGGAAAGAGCACTGTTTTTTAAAACTGCCTGGTCCTAAGTGGCTCTCGCCACGTCCCATCTCCGGGGTGCTGGTTGGTCAAGCTTTTGGCCTTCATGGGGCTCCACAGTCGTGCTGACTCTGCTTTCTTCACTCAAGGTTGGGAGGACCCCTTGAGGCAAGAGGCATGAGCTGCCTGAGGCCAGCGGGGGCCACTTGCCCAGCCCTGCCTGTGGAGCCCCAGCCCAGAGCCTCGCGCCGCGACTGGCGCTCCATTTGCGGTGGGCTACTGCGTGGCTCGGGTTGCACCCCAGGAAGTCAATGGGCAGGAAACGAGACTCCCTCAGGGCCACTGTCAGCTGTGGCTTGTGGCTCTGTGCTTGGAGTCAGGGCACTTCATCTGGCTTTGTCAGAGGTGGTGTGCTCAGGGCAGGCCTGCGGCCCAGGCCGAGTGCTCGCTGCCTGGAGGCTGTGAACGGGGAGGAGGAGAGGAGAGCGGGGGTGCTTGTGGGGGGTCCCCCTGCCTCTGACGCTGGAACTGTGCAGTTTGGAGGGCTTCTCCTTCCCTCATGTGGAGAAGGTGATACCCTCATTGCCTTTGTGGGCTGGGTTGGGTCCTCACCGGCCGGGCTTCAGAAGCCATCTCTCTCTGACGCCTCTTCATTGGCTTTTTAGATCCGGACTCTGCAGGAGCAGCTGGAGAACGGCCCCAACACACAGCTGGCTCGTCTGCAGCAGGAGAACTCCATCCTGAGGGATGCCTTGAACCAGGCCACAAGCCAGGTGGAGAGCAAGTAAGCCAAGCACCCGCTTCAGACAGCACGAGGACCCGTTTCTGGGGCTCCGGAGCTGGGGAGGGTCCTTCACACCTCCTTCGGGGCTGTGTGGGTGCGCTCCAGCTTCTTACTGGCTGTGGGGCTGGCATGGTGGCCTGCGTAGGTCCCCCACATGAGCAAAGGGGCTTGTGGTGCACTTGCACAGCCACCCTGGTGAGGGCTCCGGCCTGACTCTCCCTCCCTGTCTGGTTCTGAGCGACCAAGCCTTCCGGTGCATGGCTGGCATCCTCATATGTAGTCAAGGCCCCAGGAGAGCTGGCGAGCCCCAGCCTGCCTGTGCCGGGCATCCACACAATCAGGGGCCTCTCAGGTCCTGGCTGGTGCTGGCCTCTGACCTTTCTGGGAAGCAGATCCTCTTCCAGGTCCTTCTTCACAACATCCTGTTAGGAGGCTTTTGAAAATGTCTGATGTTGGTCCAGAATATCAGGGGCTTGCAGATTGTCCAGGATCAGAGTCTGATGGTGATGTGGGCCTGAGCCCCTGGATTCTCCACCAGGGAGGGGGTCTCCTGAGCTGGAAGGGACATTTGCCTCAGGTGCACGGGTGGTAAGGAGTAAATACCCCTCACAGCACATGGCCCGACTGGCTTAGCAGGGCTCTCGCTCTCAGCCTCGCCTGTTAGGAGCTCAAGTGCCAGGGCATCCGGTGAGTGGGCCGACCCCAGAGGGCCCCAGTGACCTCACTTGAATGAAGGGCCACGTGGCTTGGACTTGCTGATGGGGGCATTACGGTCTCCACATGCTGGCCCAGGAGAAGCCCCACTGCGTTTTCTTCTGATTCACACTTTTTTGCCTTCTGTTGACCTGAAGTCTCCCAGAGGGACTTTCCAGGGTTCTCTGTTGTCTCTAGAGCATCCCCGTTTGCCAAAAGGAGTACTGACAGAGTGTTCTTTGTCCTTTATTTGCAAGTCAGGTGGGACACCCGTCGGCCCAGGAGCTGGACCAGGGATGGGGAGTCTATGTCCATGTGTCTGGTTTTGCCGGGGCAGGGACATTGGTCGGAGTGTGATCTAAAGGCCTCCTTCCCCAGGCTGGTCCCTTCTGTCTATACATGCCCTCTGGGTGTGCATGTTCACATCTTTGTCTCCGGCCTGACCTCTCAGCAGGCTGGGGGTCGGTGGGGGGCTGCATGTGGTTTCCTTAGCAGCTACAAGCAGAAGGTGAAGTGAACATGGGGAGGAACAACGCTCCGTGGGAAAGTGAGGAGCCTATAGACCTGTCACCCTGAGGTGGCAGCTAGTGATGCCCTTCATGGAAGCTCTGCCCTGTGTGCGGTCGGTGACCCAGGGCCCTGCCTGGAGCTCCAGAGCAGTCCCAAGGGGCCGCCCGCCAAGCCTCCCACCTCCAGCCCCAGGAGCTGGAGTCCAGCCTTTCCTGCAAGCCCTCCTGTCCAGAATCTTGGCCTTCTAGACCATGAGCCGATGACCTCGCAGAGGGCTTTGGGACCACCACCCTGGTGCAGGTGGGAAAAGCCAGGTGCACAGAGGTGGGAGCCCAATACCTCTTGACCAGCAGAGCATAGCTGGCCGGGCTTCTTGCCTTCCCCTGGTCTGTTGCCACCTTGCTGGGTGGTGGGCAGTCTTGTCTGTCCCCTTTGTCTGGCTTGGTACTGGCCCTTGGCTGGATAGTCGGCTCTGCCTTGAAGACGTGTCTTGTGTCCTAATGAAGGACACCGACATGCTGATCGCCTCCTCACACTGGGGAAGGTGGGTCTGGAGCTGTCTTTCTTTTCCTTTAAATCAAGTCTCCTTCCTTCGCTTCTGGACTTGTCACCAGTCCTAAGATCCAGCTTTTGCGCTGTGTTACAGGGTCTATTTTGTGAAGTGCCTCAGTGCCCCACTTCTGGTGGCCTCCCGCCTAGCTGTGGTCTAGTTGGCTGGCTGGCTGGTCCCATCCCTGGCCTGCAGGGGTACTGCGACCAGTTGGCTGACATCTGGAGCCTATCTGGTCCTGGGTCAGCAGTGAGGTAGAGGGCATCTTGCCTCTTCTTTCCAAATTTTCCAGCTGTTTCTGGGTAGAGTTCCCATAGGATATTGTAGCACACATTCAGCTCTTTGCTCTGTATGGTCCATATACCATGCTAGTCAGAGGTCTTCACATCAGAGTTCACCACGACTGATGTAGCACAGGAGGCCTTGGTAGTAGCTTCAGGACTTGGGCAGCCACTTGTGAAAGAGAAGGTGCCTGGGAGGGAAGGCTTGCCCACCAGCCCCCCCATCACTCAGGGCCAGCCCTCGGGGCCAGCGAGAGCGGACCCGGGGCTGCTCTGTCCGTCAGCTGGGGTCTGGGGACTGTCTTGCAGGCAGAACGCCGAGCTGGCCAAGCTCCGGCAGGAGCTCAGCAAGGTCAGCAAAGAACTGGTGGAGAAGTCGGAGGCTGCACGGCAGGAGGAGCAGCAGCGGAAGGCTCTGGAGACCAAGACGGCCGCCTTTGAGAAGCAGATCCTACAGCTACAAGTGAGTGTGGGGAGCAGCCTCCTTGGTGCCCTGTACACTCCACTCACCAAGCCTCTGGAGAGCGGGGACAGACCCGAGCTCATACAGCCACCTTGGATCATCTCCTTGGCAGCAAGAATTTTGACAGCTGGTGGCCCATGCGGGGCTCAGGCTGGAACCCTCAGCCTGGGCCTCATTCATAATAGCGATAGCGAGGTTGCGTGGAATGGGGGCTTGCGGTGTGGTAAGCGTTGTCCTCAGTGCTTTGAAAGCATAACTTGGCGAATTCTCATTCTAATCCCATGAGATATTACCTGTAATGACCTGTAAGGAAATCTGAGGCACAGAGGAGTTAAGTAACTGGTCCCGAGTTCATGCAGAGGGAAGATCTGAACCTGTGGGTCCAGCCCCAACGCTCTTGGCTACCACCTGTGGTACTGCAGTCTCTGGCTTTGAGGCTGAGCAGGTGCTCTTCCCTCTCAGCCTCTGGCAGTGGCCTGGAAGCATTTTTCTTCCCAGGAGCCTGTTTTCTCAGAGGGGGGAGGAAGGTTATCTCTGTCCCCAGAGTGCACTGGGCAGTACCCGGTGTGGCCTCAGCCCAGGGCTTTGGTGCTTGTTGGCCTGATGACTTTTGGATCCCCCAGCTGGCCGGTTTGGGGGCAGGATGCCTGGGTGTGGGGAGCCTTGATGTCACGCCTGCTATGCATTTAACTTTTCGGGATGAGGAGGAAATCCTGGTGGCCCGAAGAACTCTGGGCCCTTCCTCAGCTCAGTCCCCAAAGTTAGGCTACAGTATGTGGGGCAGGGAGCTGTCTTGTGGAAGGTGCTGACACCACAGACGTGCAGACTGATGCTGGGGTCGGTACAAGGGACTGAAAAGGAACACGGTGTGGATGGTTTGGGTGGAATCAAGAGGGATAATTTGCTGTGCACTGATTTTCATGTAAGGGAGGTTGGCCCCTACCAGGGAGATCAGAACCCTCGGGGGTGGACCTGGCCATGATTATGTTTTAAAGGTTTCTGGATGGTTCTGCTTCTGAAGCTGGAACCTCCACTCTGGCCCCCAGCTTGCCACCATTATGTGTGCCATTTCTAAAAGGCCAAGGCCTCGGCCTGGCTCTTCCCAGTAAGCCCCAAACTCTGGGCACCTCCTGTCCTCCCAGGCCTTGGGCTCCCATCCCCAGCCTGGGGTCACAGAGACTCTGTCTCCTCCCTGACACCGGAGATTCGGGGAGCCGACCACCAGTGGTGAGGGAGGGTGGGGGGGTGTGGTGTGGCTGCCTCCTCTGCGTCCTGGGCCTGCTGGGGGTTGGCTGTGCTGATGCACACACAGTGCCTAGAATAGGGCTTCCCCAGAGAAAGCTTGACAGGGATGAACCTTGGAAGGGCCCACATGGGAAATCTGCAGGTTAGACTGGAGGTTTAGGTTGCAGGAAACATCTCTGTGCATCACAGTGAGGTTGAAATGTTAGCATTTTAGTGACCACGCTTCTTCACCTGGGACCCATCCCCGAGCACTTACTCTGTGGGGGCCAGGGTGGGGGGCCCCCTGGAGTTCTCACTGGGTGAACCAACTTCCGAAATCCAGGACCGTCTTATAGCAGTTGCTGGGGCAGGTTGGCAGGATGTGAAGAGCTCTCTATGGTCCTTGGCCTCAGAGCCCGCTGGGGGTGCAGCATCCTTCCAACCTCCTCATGGCCCTCTCCCCTGTGCCTGGTCCCCAGGCAGCTCACAAGGAGAGTGAGGAGGCCCTACAGAAGCGCCTAGATGAGGTCAGCCGGGAACTGTGCCGCTCCCAGAGCAGCCACGCCAGCCTGCGGGCCGACGCCGAGAAGGCCCAGGAGCAGCAGAAGCAGATGGCCGGTAAGGGCAGTGCCCGGACTCCGAGGCCCCCACGCGCCTGGGTTTGTGCCACATGTGCATCCGTACACCACCTGGTCCCACTGCCGCCAGGCCAGAACCCCAGAAACGGGCCAACCCTGTGGGCGGGTGAGGTGGCATGGGGTCCCTGACTCTGTTCCCCAGGGAGTTGTGAGGTGGCGATAGCACCAACCATGTGAGAGCCGGGCTGGGGAGTTGGGGTGTGCAAGGTGCCTCCAGCTGGAGCCTCTCCTGCACGGGGCCCCAACCTAGAGCTGTGGTTCTGGATGAGCTACAGCACCCCACAGGCCTTCGCTGACCTTCTCAGCTGCCACCTTTTGGACCTTTCTGGCTTTCCTGGCTCACTCAGCCCAAGAGGCCAGGTTTGGAAGGTGGACCTGTGGTCTCCCTAGGCCTAGAGGTCACCTTCGCCATCCAAAGAATGTGGCGTAGTGTAGGGGGAGAGGGCATCTGGAGAAATAGAGTGGGGCACGGCCAGGAATAGCTCCGTCGTCACTGGCTTGGTGTGGGCCGAGCACTGCCGTGGGCACCCAGTGCTTGGCCAGGAGAGAAGCCGTGGCAGCAGGGTCCTGTTCCTGCAGGAGAGACAGGTGATATGGCAGAGAGACACAGGCAGATGGCCGTGCATTGACAAAGCGCTCTACAGGCTTTGGATAGCCAGCATGGCCTACAGCAGGGTGCTGTGTCTTTGAAGAACCAGACTTGGGGTCTGTCACAGTTGCTCAGCTTGGCTGCCCTAATGCCAAAGCAGCCCTAGGCAAGGTGTAGACAGACAGAGCTGGCTGCCTTCCAATAAAGATTTATTTACAAAAACAGAGAGGAGTGCCAGGGGTGGCCTGTGGGCCTAGTTTGCTGACCTCTGCTCTAATGGGTGTGGCTTTAGATGGGGTGGTTGGGGAATCCTTTCCAAGGCAGAGGGAATATTCAGGCTGAGTCTTGATGATGGGAAGGGAGGGGCTTGTCTCATTGAGACCAGGAAGAGGTGGAAATGGCCAGCTTAGGACCCCTGAGAATGGGAATGAACTTGAACTTGGCCTTTACAAGAAGCAGGTACATAAAGTCAGCAAGCGTGACTGGAACAATGTGGAGCCAGAGGGCAGGGCCCAGGTCACCCCCCACTGTGAGGTTTGGGTGCTTGTGTAGTGTAGTGGGTACACTCAGGGCCTCTGGGACAGGGATGGCAGGAACCTGTTGAACTTTTGGATGATTTGGTGCTGGGTGGAGAATGGACCAGAGCAGGAATGGCCCAGGGCACTAGGGCTGGAGCTTTTGTAGCTGTTCTGTTCAAAGGCACCAGAGTGGGCCCAGGTGGCCCCAGGGGTATGGTGAGCCAGGGAGGGATTTGGGAGGTGGTGGATGTGGAACCCACACACCTCACTGGCCTATGAGAAGTAGAGGCATGGGAAACAGAGCGGCCAGACTAGCAGGAAACGGGTGGTTGGTGGGAGTGCTGGGTTCCAGTTGCCTAAGCAGAACTCACTGGTACAAGCCTGTTTCCCACAGAAAAGACATTTAGCAGCTGCAGCTGGAATCCACTTTAGATTTCTAGCATTTTCCCAGGAGTGATCCCAGGGCATAATGTGTCCTGGAGAGCAAAGCCAGAGTGACTTTGTCCCTCAGCTAGTAAGATGCCTCAGTGGTCACAGCTCCATCTTAGCAGCGTAGGCACACAGAGGATGCAGGGGAGGGAGCCCTGGGTGCTGTGTGCCGGGGGAGGGGGGGGTGATGTCCCTCCCAGCGCTTCCTACCCCTACCCACCCTGCTCTCCTGTCCCTCAGAGCTGCACAGCAAACTGCAGGCCTCCGAGGCAGAGGTGAAGAGCAAGCGCGAGGAGCTGAGCGGTCTCCACGGGCAGCTCAAAGAGGCCAGGGCCGAGAACTCACAGCTCACAGAGAGAATCCGGTCCATCGAGGCCCTGCTGGAGGCAGGCCAGGCCCGGGACACACAGGATGCCCAGGTCAGCCCGCAGCAGGGGAGGGAGAAGGCCACAGTCCATCCTGCCAAGTAGAGAGGGCTGAGAATGGTCGGGGTCCTGTCCTGACTGGTTGCCACATGGGGCCGGTCTCATGGTGACCACGGCGCTTTCTGTCTCTCATTCCAGGCCAGCCAGGTGGAGCAGCAGGCCCGGTAAGTGGAAACGGGGGCCATTGCCTCAGCATGGCGAGGCCAGGGCATTTGACCCGGGGCACAGCCCCCTGGGGAAGAGCCACTGCAGAGGCCCTGGCCTTTCCCCTCTCCCTCCAGTGGCTCTGAGGATGGGACAGACCTGGGCAGGACAAAGTCATCCTTGCAAAGTGCTCCTTGCCCCCTCTTAAGGAGAGAGACTCATCTGTGTGGAGAGCAGCGGGTGCCTCAGAGGGATGGGGAGGTGTTTCCTAGGCTTTATTCCTCCTCCCCTCTGTCCATCCATCCATGTCTCAGACGAAGGACTGGCTGATCGGGGGGTTTCCAAGGCAAGGGTTGCACACCCAGATGGAGAAGCTGTGTGTGGAGGGGGGTGTGTCACTCAGCTTTCTTCCCAGATTTGCAATGGCAGTGCAGTTGGGAGCGAAGTCACGGGATTGGCCACGAGATTAACTTCACTGCAGGCAGACTTGTTTTCTCTTCAGTGGGTGGCCCAGGACCAGGCTATGCTCAGTGGATGGTTTGTTTGCTGTTGCTAAGGCTGGAGCTGACACGTGGGGGGAATGGCTTGACTTAGGGGGCTTGGAGTCCCTGGGCTGTGATCTCTGGGACACATGTCCCCGAGCAGAGGGTCACAGGCTTGGAAGCCGGGTCTGTGGCCAGGCCTCCACAGGGGAGCCTTCGTCATGACGGGTGGCCTTTGTCCCCATACAGATGGCCAGATGTGTCCCAGACCATCAGCTGACAAAGTTTCCTTGTTCTGGCCAGTTCCCTGGGTGGCAGCCAGTGAGTCACCTCGCTTCTGCCTCCTCAGGCCACGGCCCATTGTTGGTTCTTAGCCTCAGGCTCCATGTTCGGGGGCTAGGGAAGGAAGCCAGAGAGCCCACAGGACCTTGTGGAAGACCCGTAACCAAGTTCTCCATGTCCCTTTCCCAGTGTGCTGCTTCACAGAAAGCTCTGGTGGACTTGGTTTCCCATGGTGTTTGTTTGAGTAGAGAGGTTGTGTTTAATTAGGGTCGGTTTTGTTTTTGTTCTTGTTTTGTTTTTTGCTTTTGTATTTTAAGATCATATCCTTGGGCCACACAGGGAGTGTAGAGCAAATGTGTAGGACGCTTAAGTCACGTTGTAAATATGGTTAATCCTAATTTTTGCACCAGGTAGATGAGTTTGGCAGAAACTGCTTTTTAAAATATTCTTCTGAATCCATCAGAAAATTGCATCTAGGTCAGGCCATCCTGTTGTTGGTGGAGACAAGCAATCCCAACCAGATGTTCTGGGACTCAGGCTGTGACCACTGTCGGCATGTCCTTGCCGCCTGCTTGCTACCTCTTCCTCCTCAGGGACCTGGTTTGCTACAGGCTCTTACATAATGCAGGGGGCTTGAGGGAAAAGCTCTGAGGGGTCCCAGCATAGTTTTCAGGGTGGGGTCAAGGTTCTTTGGGAGTAAAAGCAAGACCCAAGGAGTCAACTGACTTGAAGGCCTTTCCGGAGGCTGGTTTTAGAGTAACGAGGTGAGGCAGTGCAGGGGTGGGAGGCCATTCCCAGGTAGACTGCGTGGGCCAACCAGCAGACTTCAGCCCGTAGCCACTTAGATTGTTTGGTTTGGCCCTGAGATGCGTTAGAATGGTGGTTTTCAAAGTGCTTTTGACCATGGCCCATGAGCAGATACAGATCAGTATGTCATCATCTGGCTGGCAGTGACTCCCTGAGGCTGGTAGCAGCCCCGTCTGGTGGGCACGTCCTCGGGGTGTGGGTGGAGAGCGGGGGGGTGGTGGTCAGTCACTTCTAGACCTCACATGTCCTGTGTTCCTGGGACCTTTCCTATCCTAAAGCCTAATGCCGAAGCTGACACAGTAAAGTGTCAGCCTTAGAAGCCTTTTCCTTGGAATGGTTAATCCCACTCTAACAGCGTCTACCTCTCGCTCTCTGGATGGTGAGGGCAGTCGTAGCCCACCAGGCCCCTGGGTGTGAAGAGAAGTGTGGGAAGATGGGACTGACATCTCACTGATGCCATGGCGTCTGGGGCTCATCTGGGGCTGATTTCCCCAGAGCCTGGGCAGGGACCCGAGGGAGGAGCCTTTGGGGCTCAGCAGAGTTAGGTTTTGGATGAAGGGGGTTCTGCTGGCCCCAGTGGAGAGCAGTGGCATCTGGAGTCTTGCTGGGGGTGCAGGCTCAGCAGTACTGTGAGAAGGCCTAGCCAGTGTCTCTGGAGGGCCTGGTGTAGCCGCAGGGAGGGGCCAGCTGACGCGTTCTGTAGGGACAGAACAGGACCAGATCGAACAGGAGCCACGTACCTGGTATCAGGGCGCAGTTTACTAGAAGAGAAAGCGTCCCTGAAACCCAGCTGTCTGGGTACACCCCTGCCCTGGCCACTGTGGCTGCTCTGACCTCTGCTGTCCCAGTGGCCAGTGTCACCTGGTAGAAGTCTGGTGGCCTCATGAGTCTGTGCCCAGGCTCCTGGGTTGTTGGGATGAGTGAGGAGAATGGGGCAGGGATGGTTCCTTGGGCCCCCCTAAAAGCTTATGCCCTGTGAGGTGGTTAGGAGCAGTGGGACTGTTCTGTGGGGACTGACCCCAGCTGAGGGGCTCTGTGTGGGTGTCTGAGCAGCAGAAGCGGCCCCCAAAGATAGAGCCTGGGGACACTGTGGGCATTCGGAGCCCAGCAGTGACATCCCTCTCTCCTTTCAGCCTCAAGGAGCTGGAGTCCCAGGTGTGGTGCCTGGAGAAGGAGGCCGCCGAGCTCAAGGAGGCAGTTGAACAGCAGAAAGCGAAGAACAACGTGAGTGCTGAGGGGCGTGTTTATGAGGCTTGGGTTTGCGGGAAACCAACCCCCAACCCCTTGGGAAGGGACCCAGCTGCCTCTGCACGTCCCATCATGCTGCTCTTGGCTGGAAGTGCAGTGATTTCTAGGGCCTTGGGCAAGGCCTCCTGTCCCCTTGGGTCCCACACATTCCCAGGGCTGACACCCATTGGGTGGGCTTGGGCCCTGTACCCAAGCATGGAGCCCCCTCCCCCACTCCCAGCCCTTGATGGGATTGGAATGTCCCTCTTGGTCTGGTGTAGGTCCCATGGTCACCTTGGAGTGGGGAGGCTGGCGTCAGGAGAAAGGGTGTGGGGGACCTTAGCTGCAACCTCCCTACCAGGCTGTCCTACCTGCTCTTCCCTGGGGAGCCCCCACACGGACCTCCCCGGGCTGGCATGGCCAGAGCCAGCTGTGGGGTCAGTGGCGGCAGGAGCCTCTTCTCTGAGGAGCCAGGCTGATCCTCTCTCCTCTTTCTTCCACAGTAGAGCTTCCCTGAAAGGACGCCCACTTTCTCACACCCTCGTACCATAGCCACTCCATAGCAGACTACCCCAGGGAGGCCAGCAGACATGGGCCGAGAGGAGGGGCATTTTGTCGCTTTGCAGTCTCCCTGTGGGGTCCCAAGTAGGGTCTGAAACGGTTCTCCTGCCCTGCTGAGCCTGGCTGAGGCAGCTTGTGGGGAATGTGTGGTGGCTGCCCCTACCTGGCCACTGACCTTTTCCTACATCTCCCCGCAGGACCTCCGAGAGAAGAACTGGAAGGCCATGGAGGCTCTGGCCTCAGCTGAGAGAGCCTGCGAGGAGAAGCTACGCTCTTTGATCCAGGCCAAGGTCAGAGTCCTGTGTGCTTGGTCTGACCTGCTGGTTTGGCAAACCACATGGAACGCGCAAACTATGCACGAGCAGCCTTGGCCTTGGAGCCTCTGAAATCCACACCCAGGGCCCCAGGGGCACCAGACGGTGTGCCCCGGGGCTCCTGCGCCTTCCTCCTTGCCCTCCTTCTCTCCCCTTCTTTTGCCTCTTCCTTTCTCCTCAAGATGAAGGGGGAAACGGAGCCTTGCTGCTTTTTCTTAACTGGGCCCTTTGCCAGCAGGGCACAGAGACAGGCTGTGGGGGCTATGAGCCCACCTGGCTGGACTGCCTTTGAGGGAGGCCAAGGTTGGGCCGTCCTTGTGGACTTTCTTCATCTTGTTCCCCTCTACCTCTCCCCGCCCCCTCCACACACACACACCCCACCCCCCACTTTCTCAGGGCCTCTGAAATCCTGGCCCAGTAGGTTCTGTGATTGACCTTTACATGGAGGGAAGGCATCTTTAGCAGCAAGCACTTGTCCCTGGAGCCCCGTGGGTCCTGAGTTCTGTACCAGCCAGGTGGAGGGAGTGTGGGTATCTCTGTATGCAGGGCCCCCACGTTGCCTCTGGAGGGGGAATGTGGCCTGCAGCGGCAGTGGCCAATGAGGGCCTCGCCCACCCCCTCTTTGTCCTTGAAGAGAAGCCCCGGCAGCCAGCCCTCCCCTCCCAGCCTCGCTCATGCAGAAGGAATGTCCGTCCTTTTATCATGGGCTTTACAGGGACTTTCGGGAACTTCCCAGGAAGCCTGAGGGCTGTATCAGATGAGGCCCTAAGTTGAGGCAGGAGGTGGAGGGCTGGCCTCAGGTCCCGCTATGGCAGCTGCACAGAGACTCCCCAGAGGTGACCCGGTGGCCTGTTGGCCTTTCTGTGACAAAGGCAGAAGCTGTGATGGGAGACGTTGCCTGACTCGCTCCCAGCCACACAGCCCAACAGATAAGAGCTGGCCTCCAGGTCCTCTGGCCTTTGCCTTGGACTCGTGTGACCCTGGGGGGCCTGACAGGGGTTGCGAGGTCTGGGATCCACAGCAGGCCACCAGCATTGTCTGCATCATTGCCAGGTGACCCAAGACAGGTCCAGTCTTGAGACTCGTGTCTGGATCACGTGGGTACCGTGGTCCGGCCGGGCGTCTTGTCACGCACATTCCAGAACATCACTGGAAGGCCCTAACCCAGCGGCAGTTCTGGTGCCCTGTCAGGTCTTCAGCAGTACCATCATGGCAGGCTGGCCCCAGGCTCAAGCTGCCGTTGTTAGATAAGACACTGTTTTGGCCAGAAACCTCCCTGGGGTCTGAGGAAGGGGTGTTCCGTGTCCCCAGGAACACGTGTTCTGCTGGGCTTCGCTTTATAGCTCTTCCCATCCTCCTTCCGTCCCTAGCTTGCATTTTGTGCGGGAGCCTTAAGGAGGACAGGTGGGGTCTGGCCTGGCATAGCCCAGACGGGGTGAGTCAGACTTCGGAGGAGACATGACGCCCCACTGAGCGCTTGCCCCTTCTGGGTGGGTTCCTCCCTTCGCAGAGCAGGGGTGCTGATCCTTGGCCCTCCATGGCTGCTGGGTGGGGTCCCTCCCGGATGGCAGTTGCCCCTAATTGGTAGCTGTCAGGAGATGCCCCTGTCAGGAGAAGACAAAGGACTCCTGTGTCACCACAGACACTCCCCAGGGTTGCCCCAGAGCGCACAGCTGAACGCCACCCCCCCGCTCTCCTCCAGGAGGAATCAGAGAAGCAGCTTGGCCTGACTGAGGCACAGACCAAGGAGGCCCTCTCGGCGCTGCTGCCCTCACTCTCCAGTTCCACACCCCAGGTAGGAGGCGGGGTGGCTCCAGGGGGACCCCATGCCCAGAGGGAATGTCTGGGCCCCACCTCTCACGTCTCGTTGCAGAGTTACACTGAGTGGCTGCAAGAGCTCCGAGAGAAGGGCCCTGAGCTGCTGAGGCAGCCACCGGTGAGCACAGAGCCCTCGTCGGTAAGCTCAGCTGCTGACATGCCTTCGCCAGGGCCAACGCTCTCCCTTTGGCTGCCCCCCCCCGGGAGGGGAGGGTGCCCAGAGTTGCCCCCTTGGGCAGCAGGGCAAAACCTTTGTGTTTGACTGAGCAGAGCCCTGTTCTGCCCCCAGGAGCTGGCTTCCAAGCTGAGGGAGGCTGAGGAGGCCCAGAGCAACCTGCAGGCCGAGTGTGACCAGTACCGCACCATTCTGGCAGAGACGGTAGGGCTTGCAGCTGGCTGGCCCTTGGGGCACTGCCAGGAAGGAGCTTCCAGAGCCTACAGGTGGGAGGCGGGCCAGTGGTCCTGGGGAAAAGAGCCTTGGGTTCAATGCCAGCTCTACATGACCTCGGACCATCATGGCCCCTCCCTGGGCTCCATTTCTCTCGCTTAGTGGTAAAGGGGGTGAGTGAGGTGCTCAGGCCTTCACTGCTTCTGAGCTGAGGGGGCTGGGTGGTAGCTTTGGGGCTGGCTCTTTAGGGGTTGGGGGGTTGGAGACAGACATGACAGGGAGCAGACTGGGAAAGGAAAAGGTGAGCATTTGGCTAGTGGCTGGCTTGAAGCCACTGTGTCTGTGACTTCAGGACCTGTGCTAGGTCCAGCTCTCCGGCCCAACCCCATGCGGTGCTCCTTGCCCTGGGCCACCGAGGTCAGCAAACCCAACAGAGAGGAGTCCTAATGGCCTCCCCTGTGGGCCCCACAGTCTTCATTCATACACTGGCCAGAGACCCCACTGCAGGACTGACCCTCTCCCCTCCCCCGTGACACCATGACAGAATCAGAGCAGCCAGGGGACAGGAGGCTGCAGCTGTGTTCCTGGGGTGCAGGGTCTCCGGGGAGGGGGACCTGCCTCAGTGTCCCATCCCCCCAGGAGGGCATGCTCAAAGACCTGCAGAAGAGTGTGGAGGAGGAGGAGCAGGTGTGGAAGGCCAAAGTGAGCGCCACGGAGGAGGAACTCCAGAAGGTACAGGGAGGGCCCTGAGACCCTCCCCTGGCATCAGTGACACAGGTGTTGCTCGGGATGGGGGGAGGCTGTCCCCCTCCCTAGGAATGCAAGCATAACTTACCAGAGACTGACAGCTAGCTAGGTCAGAATTTATCAAAACCAGGGGGAAAGCTGATAGGGTGGAGGGGTGGTCCCGTGGGTCTCTTGGGAGACAGAAGGCGGGTTCACTGGGTTTTGGTGATGCCACATCAAGTGCGACTATGGAGTGACAGCTGCCTTCTCAGTTTCAAGAGTCCCCTCCCCAAAAGAAGAGGCCACTGGTCACACTTGAGGAGGGTGGGCACCACTGGGCTTCCTGGGAGAGGGCCCATCCTGCTTGGGTCTTGGGACTGTCCCCTTCCAGGGGCTTGTGTTTGACGGGGCCTTCTCCCTGCTTGGCAGTCACGGGTCACAGTGAAACATCTCGAAGACATTGTAGAGAAGCTAAAAGGAGAACTGGAAAGTTCAGAGCAGGTGAGTACGGGGCTCTGCCCAGTGGGCTGCTCTATTACAGAAGCCCCCGTAGTGGGGGGCTTGAGAGAAGCGAAGGGGTCTCATCAGTCCTGCTTTTCCTTCCTGAGAGCCGTTCACAGGCTCAGCGGCCCTGGGCCCTGGGCCCCGGGCCTCGGTGTGCGGCAGCTTCTGCCCTGGCCGTGTCACGGGAGGGGTGCAAGGTGGCCCCGGTGCCCTCTGGCCCCGGTGCCCTCTGCGGACACCCCATCAGCCCTAGTGGCCTACATTTTGCCACCCCATCAGCCCTAGCAGCCTACATTGTGCCCCTGGCATCAATCCAGCAAGCAAATCTGGAAGCACTCCTCTCCTGCCCTGCTGAGGCCAAGAGCACTCCGGGCCCAGGAGAGCTGGACCTGGGGAAGGTGTTCTGTTGCCAGGGACTTGTTTCTGCCTCTCCTTGATTGGCCCGCTGCCCACAGGCCATGGACAGCCTCCCAGCCCTCACCCCAAGGCAGCCAGACTTGTCGCCCTGGCACCCTGTTCCCAGTGGGCCCACTTGAAGGGTTTGACGTGCGCGCGCGTGTGTGTGTGTGTGTGTGTGTGTGTGTCTGTGCCCAGGTGAGGGAGCACACGTCCCATCTGGAGGCAGAGCTGGAGAAGCACATGGTGGCCGCCAGCGCCGAGTGCCAGAGCTACGCCAAGGAGGTAGCGGGGGTGAGTCTGCGGCCATGCTGCGGTTCTCCTCCTCCCTTGACTTTCACCCCAGCATGGAGTCTGGGTTCTCCAGCTTCAGGCCTGGCCTTGGACCCACAGAGCCAAGGAGACTTGGTGGGCGGTGGCGTAGACCTTAGCAAGTCCAATGGACAGGGCGGCCTTCTGAGAGTTCCCTCTCTGGCCTAGGGACACCGTTGCCGGGGAGGACGGGCTCACTTCTAATACCGGTTTTTGGCTGCTCTGAAGCAGAAACGCACACGCCTGACCCCTCTCCCGATGCTGGTTTGATCTCGGACTTCGGGCCTGTTTTACAAGCCAGGCTTCCCAAAGTCTTCAAGGACAGTAGTTCTGGGAGGCCTCGGAGCCCCCGCCAGGCCTGCTGTGCCCTGTGATGTTCTCGGGGTTACAGGGAAGGGTCATGTTTGCTTGTCTGTCTCATGCTAATGCACTGGAACTGGTTTTCTCTTTTTCTTTGTCGCCTGGGTCTGTTTCCTCTCCCAAGTTGAGGCAACTTTTATTAGAATCTCAATCTCAGCTGGACGCAGCCAAGAGTGAAGCCCAGAAACAGAGCAATGAGCTCGCCCTGGTGAGTGTGTGTGTGTGTGTGTGTGTGTTTGGTGAACTGGCCAATCATGCTTCACCCCATCAAAGGTAATGCAGCGTGGTGGGGGGCGGTGTACGTGGACCCGGCATTAGAGGCAGGCTTTCATGGGCCCTGTCGGAGGGGCTTCAAGCTGGCGGGCAGCAGCCAGGACCTGTGCTCTCTCTCTACTTCCTGTCACTCCAGGGAAAGGCACTGGGAGCTCAGGGCTGGGGTTAAGGGCAGTCCAGCTCCCTGTGAGCCCTGTGGCTCAGACCAGCTCTGTCAAGCCTGTGGGTGTGTACAGAGGCCTGCCGTACCCCGGGTAGGGGCTGGATGGGGGTACCACCTTGGCAGAGGTGTAGGGCTCCCTGCCCCCTGGCGAGGTCAGCCGGGCCTCCTGTGTGCCAGGACCAGCTCCGGGGCTGCAGTCACAGCCCAGGCTACTGGATCTGCAGCTTTTCTTAAAATCTTGCATTAGTCATTACCACTTAGGAATTGGCAGATTTTGAAGACAAATAGGCATTTGGTTTTTGGAGGAACCAGCAGATCTGGCCCAGGGTGTGGGTGCTCCCCTGGCAGCCGCCACCGAGCCACAAGCAGCACTGGGGCACACGCTCTGCACCCCCCCACCCCCAGTGCACCCCTGCTTATTCAGGCCTTGCCCAGGGACTGGCACACTGGAGAGGGAGTGCCATCCAGGCCGAGTCACCTGAGCCCAAGGACCACTTGCCAAAGACATGGCCTCTTCCGGATCTGGGTGACAGAGCCTGTGGATGCTGCCCAGGTGGCAGCATGCAGCATTCTCTGCCCACATGCAGAGAAAAACCCAGAATTTCTCACCAACACAGGCCTGTGCATTTTGGTGTCACCTTTGGTGAGCTGCTATCGGGAGGGAAGCTGAAGGACAGGCCTAGGGATGCCCTTTGGCGCACTGCCTCTTGGAGACCATCCAGGCCCCCTGGGGAGCTCATACCGGGGCCCACCTGATTCCCGGACTAGAACTTTTACCAGAGCTTTGTGGGTGATGCTGCTACTGCTTCAGGTCTGAGGCCCCAGGGCATGGGGACCCCCAGATGTGTCCCCTGCCCCCAGCAGTGGAGCTCGGACGTAAGGGGACCTTATTAGGCAGCTGTCCATTCCTAATCTTGTCCTGACCCTTAAGGGGGCTCTGAACAGTAGACTGCATTGGGAAGGGGTCCGGGACGTAGGCAGTGCTGTTTGTGCCCAGCCCGTCCGCCGCTTCTCACTTCCTTTTCAGTTCCTTAGCTCTTTGTGCCCCCTGTCCATCAGTGGTCCCCTCGCTCCTGGCAAGGGCTCCATGGCTAGCCTTGGAGCAGAGCACAGGAATGGCCCCTGGGCCTCAGTTTGGCTCTGGTCAGGGGTCACAGTTGCCAGACCAGGTCCCCCATGGGGCTTTGGCCGTCGGGAGCATCTGCCGTCCTCCTGAGGGGGTCTGTGTGCCCAGGTGTGCACACTGGCCATGTGTCTGGCTGCGATTGGCACAAACTCCCACTTCTTCCCTGTTTCAGGTCAGGCAGCAGTTGAGTGAGATGAAGAGCCACGTAGAGGATGGTGACGTAGCTGGGTCCCCAGCTGCCCCCCCCGCAGAGCAGGACCCCATCGAGGTTAGGGCGGTGAGCCAGTCCCCAGATGTCTGTCACTAACAGCCTGCCTGGGCCCCCTCCCACCCACTGGGAGAGCAAGGACCGCAGGCCTCTGTTCCAGATGAACACTGGCCACTGGCAGCCTCTGCCACCAGCTCTGCCCAGCCAGGGGCCAGCCAAGTGCTGAGGTAGCCCCAGAGTGGAGGCAAGGGCAGGGAGACAGCTGGGTAGAGAGGGATCAGGTGTGGGATCCTAACCATGTGTGCGGGAGGGCTGGACGGGGGAGCCAGGACGGCTGTGCCTACAGATAGGGAGTTTGGTCTCCCTGTTGCCCTTGCTGGGACGTCCCCAGCAGGGCACTTACTCTCCAGACCTCTGACCTAAGTAACTGTGGTTGAGAGCCCTCGCCAGGGGCCTGTGCCCAGAGAAGCAGGGTGGGGATGGAGTCGTGGCTCTAGGGCATCCCTGTCCTGGGGTCAGCAGAGGTCCTAGTAGCATCTCTTCAGTACCCCAGCTCCATCCCTGGGGCTGAGGCACCATCTCCCCAAAGGGGGGAGATTTGGGAACAGCAGTCAGCTGGCTGGTGGGTGGCCAGAGCTTCCCCCACCCCAAACCAAACAGCCAGAGGCAGGGAGAGGCTAAGGCAGCACTCATTGGCACTAGAAGGTGGAACCTGGCCAGGAGCCATGGTCCCTGAGGGGGTCTTTCCCGGCTTCCCACACTCCGTGTGTACTGTTTCCACACAGCTCAAGACGCAGCTGGAGCAGACAGAAGCCACCCTGGAGGGTGAGCAGGCACTGCGGCAGAAGCTCTCAGCCGAGCTTGAGGAGGTCAGGCCCTACCCCTGCAGCTCCCAGTGTGCCAGGGCCCGTGGGGATATGGGGCAGGGGTCTGCGGGGCAGGGTCCATCCTCGGGCCCTGCCCCGCACCCCCGTCCCTCCCTGCTGGCATCTGGTGACAGCCCTGCGCACTGTGTTGGGCCTCCTGCCCACGCCCTGCTGCCCTGTCTCCACCCAGGCTCAGAGCTCGGCGTGTCGGCTACAGGCAGAGTTGGACAAGCTCCGCAGCACAGGGTTCCTCGAGTCTTCAGAAGCAGAGGAGGTCACGCAGCTGAAGGTAGAAGTTGTGGGGGAGCAGCAGGTTGGGAAAGGGGGGTGACCGTCTGGGGTGGGAGGGGGTGAGGAGCCCTCTTGAGGCCCCTTGAGCAGGGTCCAGCCTTATTTGGTGGTGATGGAGGGTGGCAGGATCCCTAAGCCCCCAAGGTCACACTGGGCAGCCACTCATCAGTGTGGCTGTGTACATAAAGTAAAACCAGAAGTTTGCTTCCTGTGCCTCTAGCCTCAGTGCACCTCAGGACCTCCCCAGTGTCACAGGAAGCTCGTGACGATGCTGGTAGCAAGGCAGCGACCGCAGCCTCACACCGCTCTCTGGAGGCCTCCCAGTTCATGGGCGGCGGGGCCTCACAGGCAGAGTTGGGGTCTATTCTGCTGTGCCACGGGATGGCTCATCCCCTTGCACCTTCTGACCCCCAGGAGAGACTAGAAAAAGAGAAGAAATTAACCAGTGACTTGGGACGCGCTGCCACCAAATTACAGGAGCTTTTGAAGACAACCCAGGACCAGCTGACGAAGGAGAAAGAGACGGTGCAGAAGTTGCAGGAGCAGCTGGACAAAACAGTGAGGGTCCTGGCCATGGCTCCCGCATCTTCTGGCAGTGTGGGAGGCCCCAGCACTCCTGGGGTGCAGGGTAGATGGGACAGACTCCCGGAAACGGGGGGTGGGACCTGCAGCCACCCTTCCGCAGCTTCCCTTGGGGCTGGGGGAGTGGGGGGAGTGCTTCTCTGACCCCTACTGCCAGCTGGGTCCTCCCTTGGCCCAGCCTGGGTACCAAGGTCCTCACCCAAACTCAGGGACCACCCTCTCCTCTTATGAGCTCCCACCAGCTTCTGGAATCCACACTGGCTCTCCAGACTTGCTGGGCTGGGTGTTCTCGGAAGGGGTGGGAGTGGTGTGGGGGGGTGTTAATTCCGGGGACACTGGAGGTCTCTAGGAGTGAGGGGGGAGCAGTTGCCTCAGCTCCTTGGCCCCAGCCTCCCCCTCACTCTGCCCACCTTTGTTCACAGGAGGACGGTAGCAGCTCAAAGGAGGGCACATCTGTCTGAGTCTCTTCAGGAAAAGAAGTTACTGTTCAACTTACCAAAATGCCTTACACATTCCTTACGAATAAATAAACCACCCAACACAGCGTTATCCAGGCCCAACCTCCAGTAGCTCTGAGAGAAGCCATTAGAGACGAGAGTCTCTTAGAATCGCAGAACTAGATCTGCCAGACCCCGGGTTTGTCAAAGAACCTTTGTCACATTTGGTAAACACTATTCCCCAGGACCAGCCCTGGACCACCACCGAGCAGACGCCAAAGCCCTTCTCAGCTCTGTGACAGGCCCCAGGGTGTATGCTGGGGAGGCCGGGACTTCTGGGTATCTGTATGTCAATCAGTGCAATTGTTTTCTTTCCCTGGGTTGCGGGGTCAGGAGACGGGCGGCCCCAGGGGAGTCTCAAAGGCTGTAGAGCAGACTGGAGGGTCACAACCCAGCCCATTGAGGCAGCAGCCCTTCACCCCCAGGAGAAGCTGCCAGCAAGAACGGATGTGTGACCTTCTGGATGTTAATGCCATTAAAACCAACATTGTCGCCCTGCACTTTTGGTCTCGTCTGGTTTGCTGGGGCTCCCCGACCTTGCCACTGGGCCCAAGACGAGAAACGAGGAGGTGATGGCTCCCTCAGGGACAGAAAAAGGGTGCTGCTTGGTTTCCCCAAAAGCAGGAGATTAGCTGCCGTCTTGGAGCTGTCTCCCGGTCATGCCACCCAGGCCCCAGTACCCACCAGGCACGTGGAGGGAGCAGGCCCATGACACCTGGGGGCCAGATGTGCTCACCACTGCCTCTACCCATGAGGATCTGAGGTTACCTGAGCAGGCCATGGGTGACCTGGACAGTTATGTGAGGTGATCTTTGTCCTTCTGGCCAGAACTTAGACACTCATCCATGCCTCAGGAGGGTGGCCCAGAGCTGGAGTCGCCAGCTCAAACCAGTCATGGTCCTCAGTTCCCCTGTACCTGGTGGGGGCCCGTGAGAGTGTGGTCCTTGGGCCAAGAGGAGTATGGGGGCTTTGTAACATGAGCAACACCTGGTTTGAGGAATCAAAGTCACAGGATGGGTGGGACCAAGCCAGGAGCCAGGGGGTGAATGTGAGTAGCCCTAAGGCTTGGTGGCTGCCATCAACCAGTCCGTCAAGGGGCTGCCTCAAGCAATCGCTGGCCAGGCTCCTCGTCCTCCTGAGCCTTGGTCCTGGGCGTGGGATCAGACTGGCTGGGGCGGGTGGGCACTCACAGCAGGGTGGGCCCCATGGGGAGGGTGCGGAGCCCAGAGAAAAGGCAAGCCAAAAACTCATCTGTTGCCTCCTTTGGGACCTCTGCATGCATGTCATAGGTGTCTGGCTGGTGGGTTTACCCCTCTGTGGTGCCTGACAGGGGACCCTTCAGACTCAGGCAGCATATTCTAGAGCCTCCAGCCCCTACACACCATGCACCCCCTGAGAGGCCCAACAGCTGCGTGACCAAGACCCAGTCTCGGCTTCGGGGTGGGGGGGTGCCTCACCTGTGACCTGTGGTCCACCTAACCATGCTGTCTCTGCACATGTGTGTTGCAACAGTACGGGGATCGGAGTGCTGGGACTTTGGGGAAGGCTACCCAGAGAAGTGAGCTTAAGCTGGAGTTCACCAGAGCAGGTGCTGTCAGGAGAGGGGAGGCAGGCTCAAGGCTGAGGGGACAGCAGGTACAGGAATCGGTGGCAGCCAAGGCATCAGGACAGGTAAGGCAATACGAGCCATGAGATTTTTAGGTAAGAGAAGACCATCATACCTGTTCTAGAACTATGAAGGGGGCTGAAAGGGGAATCCCATAGGACTTGGGGTGCAGATGCCGTATTTTCTGGCAGCAGACTGAACAGGAGAAGTGGCCAACGAAACCTGATGCCAACCACATCCCCAGCCTTGTGCTTGGTTCTCACGTGAAACCTTCCAGTCCCCACAGGAGGTACAAAAGTGAGCAGCTCATCTAGTAAAAGGCAAGGCAGGTTTCAAACATTTGTCAGTGCTCACTCAGCTGGGGTGCAGGGGTCAGCTGTAGGGGAAGAGTCAAGTTTTAGAATCCATGGACCCCATGAATAGTGGCTGAGTTCACCCCCAAAACTGGTGGCCCCTCACTGCACCCTCCATGTGCCTTTTTGCATTAGGAGCAGGGAACTCTGTGCCAAAGGACCTACAGAGCAGGGGTGGGGTGGGGTGGGGGAGGGCGGTCACAACTCCTCCCACCAACAGTGAGTGGCCTTAACCAAAGCCAGTGGTTTGGGGCCCTGGTCAATTTCCTGGTGGGAAACAGGCCAGACCTGGCCCTACACCAGACACATTACCATGCCGGTGAGCAGATGCTTCTGGTATGCTCCCCTCCCCCTGCCACACTGACTGCAGAATTGAGAACCCTTATGCTGGGCACATGCCCTCTGAAACCCAGGAAGGGCGGCCCTTGAGGCACTCAAGGCATGGAAGAGACTGGGCAGTATGGAGCAGCTGCCTCTGGGTACTTCTTGGTGACCGCTGCTCCCTGGGTTCTGGTTACAGCCCTGCTCTCTCAGACCACCCGACAGAGACCCTCCAGTGTCTATATGCCTTGAGAAGGTAAAACAAAGGCCACCATGATACAGGGTGGTGGCCCCAGGAGGCTGACCTGGGGACTCTCAAACCACTGTGGAGACCTCCTGCAGCTCAAGCTCTCAGGGCCCATCCTCCATCCTCTGCGTCCCCCACCCCAGCAGGTGCCATGTAGCCTCAAGGCCCAGCAGAGGAGACCCAAGTTCGATAAGCAGCCTGCCAGAGCTTGCCTCGGCCTGGCCTTGTTGCCAGGGCTGTCTTGGGTAAGGTTCCAGCGTCACGCTGGGGAAGGAAAAGAGCCATTCAGGAAGATACTGGAGACCGCTGCCCTCAGTAGATGCTAGAACGGGGTCAACGGGCCCCCCGGTCTTCCTCTACAGGACACAGAGGCCCGGGGAGTGTGGCTTATTTACCTGGCCATTCCTAGCTCCCCGTCCTACAGATGCAGGGTCACTGCAGCATTGGGTAACTGGATTCTATAGCCCCAAGCTCTGAAGACCAGTGCGGAAGCAGGAATTGCCCAGGCTAGACAAGAGCACTTGTCAAAGAACAGATGCTGGCTGACCTGCTAGACTGTTGACAGGAAGCACTGCTCTCCCCTAGGCCTGGCTTCCTGGAGGAAGTGGCCTGGGAGGCCCGAGCTCAGTGCTTCTGCTACATCTGAGACACTCACCCCCACCTCCCCCAACAGCGCAGCTGGGAGAATTCTGAGAACATCTAGTCTCTATCCTGCACCCCTTCAGAGGCTCCCCGACTCGACCTGAATTCAGCTCCAGGGTCACACAGGCCATGAAGAGCATCTCAGCTCTGGTAGCCCCATCATGTCAGCAGCTCTTGACTTCCTCTGGTCATCTCTGCATAACATTCAGTAAAATGTACAAACACCAGGCTTCCTGGCCTATAGGCAGCCAAAACACAAGATTTTAGAAACCACTAGACACCCTCCACAAATGCCTTTTCTCTGAGCTTCCTTCAGATTTGCATCTAACAGAATTCAAAGCCCGAAAGAACTGTTACCTTTCCTGCCCCAATGCCAGCCTCATCCCTGGCACTGAGCAAGATCTAACCTTAGAATTCCAGATATCAAAAATTAAGAACTCTCCTGGGGTACAATGGGAATAGTTTAGGGCCAGAACGAAAGAGATCCTAGTTTCTGTAGTCCCAGTTCTGCCACTTAGGAGTTCTGGGACTTTAGGCCTGTGACTGGACTTCCTAGGAGGCCCACTGGGGACACTGGCTATAGGCTGGTAGGTCTCCTGGGCAGAGCCCAAGGACAGACCTGGCTGGCCAAACAGCTCAGGTTATACAAGTTTTGCTTCCATCAAATCCCTGGCTCCTGGAATTTCACCCTCTCACAGCCACAATGCAATTATGGGTGACCCTCAAACACCAGAGGTTAGAGGCATGGATGCCCACCCCCACCCCTGGCACAGTGAAAGTCTGTATTACTTTTTTTTTTTTTTAATCTATATTACTTTTGACTCTCCCATGAACTACAAACAGCCTACTCGTGACCTGAAGCCTTCCCAATAACAAAGAGTAGATTAATGCATTTTGTATGTTATGTGTATCCTAACACTGTATTCTTAAAGAAAATGTTAAGAAAATCATGAGGACATACATTTACAGTCCTTCCTATAAAAAATCCACATATAAATGGACCCCCACAGTCCAAACCTGTGTTGTTCCAGGGGTCAACTAGAATGACCCTTCTTACAGCTGCAGCCCAGTTTGAACTTGGTCGGGTGTCTGTCAGTCTGTATTTCAGAAATGCCCAAATCATGGGAAAGTGGTGTGCCCCTGGGCATGCCCAGTGTGAGAACCTTGAGAGCAACCAACCAGCCAAGAGAGAGAAGCTGCACTTCCTATGTGTGATCAGCCAGCCCTCTGGAGTGTTCTGCAAAAAAGGAGACCACTTGACTGAGCCTAATTCTATTATCTAAGTTGCTATGCTCACTGTTTTCTCAGGGATTAATATTCCCTGAAATAACAAACTTCATAGTCAAGCT
The DNA here is from genome assembly GCF_011764305.1 of Mustela putorius furo. Lineage (NCBI taxonomy): Eukaryota > Metazoa > Chordata > Mammalia > Carnivora > Mustelidae > Mustela > Mustela putorius. The sequence goes on along the minus strand of NW_025421329.1, from coordinate 4,353,912 downwards.
CTGAATTTCTTTTTTTTTTTTTTTTTTTTTTAAAGATTTTATTTATTTACCTGACAGAGAGAAATCACAAGTAGACGGAGAGGCAGGCAGAGAGAGAGAGAGAGGGAAGCAGGCTCCCTGCTGAGCAGAGAGCCCGATGCGGGACTCGATCCCAAGACCCTGAGATCATGACCTGAGCCGAAGGCAGCTGCTTAATCCACTGAGCCACCCAGGCGCCCCTCTGAATTTCTATTCACAGTGGCTTTGTCTGCTTCTTTCCCAGGGCAAAAGAGTATGCGCAGATGACCCTCCAGTTAGTCTTCCGCACACACACTCCCGTGCTGCGTCTGCACTTACTTGCAGGAATGCAAACGTGCTTGCCAAAAGCAGGTGTACCTGCAGTTTGATCCCTCACCAGAGTCCACTGACGTCTCAGACTCACATCTGGCATCAGAATGACCTGGAGTGGAGTCCTTGTTAGCCGGATTCTTGAGCCCCCACCTCAGGAATGCAGTAAGACTCTCAAAAGCTCCCCTAGGTGGAGATACAAGTTACCTGTTAGCAACTTCCCCATTTCTGGCCTGTGGGAGAGGCTTAAATTCTCTCCGGTCCTGGTACCCTGTGTTTAGCCCTCCCATAGCATGCATCCCTCTCGCACTGCCCACCCCTATCTCCCTAGCACCGCCGCCCCCTACCCCCAAGCAAATGCACACACACCAGCAGACAGCGCTGGTTCTCTAAGAAGTGCCATATGTCACGACTTCCTCCTCAACTCCCTCATCAGACACCCAGCTCTACCTACAAGGCTCATTCTCGAGTCAAACAGCCGTGGACCGCTACACTTCTCAGGAGGCCCGTTCAGAGACTGTGACTCACAGCACTGCTTTGCAGTACAGGGAATCAGAAACTCAGGATGAAAGAATAACATGCAGCTCACCAGTAAGCCAGTAGCCAGCGCGGTCTTCTAGATAATTTTGAAAGAAGCATTTTGATTAAAGCGTAACTTTCTTGCCTCCCAAATAAAGCAGAAAGGAGATAGCCGGGTATTTGGATACACATTTGGAGTAAGAAAAAGAAAAAGATACCCAGCTTTTTTATACCAACTTCCTCATTCAATAAGAGGGGGAAGGAACAGTGGTCTTAACTCTAATTGTCTGAAATACCCAAATCTCCACACACCTTATCCCATTTATAGAAAGCAAAATCCTTCATCCCCAATTCCCACATGAATAATTACACAAGAGGCAAGTTAAAAATGCTTCCTTTATTACATAAAGCCAATACTGCTACTTCTAAGTTCAACTGTGTGCATCTCTATATTTTTCAAAGTGTTATGCCTGTGATGTTAAAGACAATCACTTCCAAGCGTCATGAGGCGGTGGCTTCCCATGGGTGTCATCCATCAGCCCTGCTCCCCATCCCACAGACAATCAACAAGCTGCTCTAGGAGATCAGGAAGTTCTCCCGGGCCCCAGCATACACGTACACTTAGTGTTCTTCCACACCGTACTGTACCAGAAGCAACAAAATTCTGAAGGAGACACAGCTGAAGTTGTGACAGGTGTCCCAGCTTGTCAATACACCATTTTATCCTCTCCATTAATAAAGTGCTGTAATTACAATGGAGCCCTAATCTGCACTATAATTAGCTGTTGCAAGGTACTGTACATTCTCCCTAGGATACTCCGGTGATTTTATTTCCAAGATGCAAGGTCACTCTCCGAACAGTCTCCCAACTAGCCCGCGGAGAGCTCACTGCGGGTGCAGGGAGCTGCTCCCCGTATTCCAACTGCATGCTCAAAATAGTGCTTTCAGCGCTGGTTAGAAGTGTGCACGATTCTGAGGCAGTCTCCATCACACATCTGCTAGAATTAAAAGACTGCCTGACTTAGTCTTACTGTAGTTAGTGTATTAGTGCTGTTACATGTGTTAAGGAGATCTATTTTCCATTATGCAGTTCAGCTCAAGAGAAAATGAAGAATTGGGGCCAAAATTATAACCAGATTATAACCAATTCTCTAAGCAAAAGAAACCAAGTTACCTGCTGAGGTTACAAAGATGCAATAATTCTCTTTATATGGCCCTTGTACTGTTTGGTAACTGCATTATTAAAAATCGTGAGTTTAACAAAAAACCTTTACAAGCCAACTCATCAAAACAGGCATTTGGCCAATAAGAATTTAAATTCACACCAATAAAACTTTAGATTTTAGATGTATGTAGGGCCATCTGCACATTTATAGAATATTTAGTTCACTTTAACAGATGACAAGACAGCTCCCCCTCTGTGAGACCCTGGCCTAAACATATTTGCTTTACTTATATAGCAAGAGGGTAACATTAAACATGGAAGCTTTCGATCTATGGCACTGAATGATGGTCTACACAGGGCATCCTTCAAAAGCTACAATTAAGGATCCACCTAGCTTTTCAGCAATACAAGCCCGATTGAGGTCTTCTGGTCCGTTTGCTTGACATTCGTGTTTTATGCCTATGGAGGAAAAACAACAATTCTCTTTAAGGATTACAGCAGCAACATAACCTATTTCTTTCTCTAAGACAGGAAATTTTTTTTTTTTAAGATTTTATTTATTTATTTGACAGAGAGAGATGACAAGCAGGCAGAGAGGCAAGCAGAGAGAGAGGAGGAAGCAGGCTCCCAGCTGAGCAGAGAGCCCGACAGACAAGTTCTAATATGGACAGAACAGCTGTGGCACATACAAACAGTGGAATACTACACAGTAAGGACAATAATCTGTAACTATGTGCATGAAAATGAACGACTAAAGAAGAGAACACTGATTAAAAGAAGCCAAACTTCATCCAAGCATACAGTCTAGATGATTCTATTTGTATAATGGAAATCAGCCAAAGCTACTTCTACTGCTAGAAGCCACGCTGCTGGTTCCCGTATGGAAGGACTAAGAGAAAGTGACATAAGAGAAGAGGCACAAGGGAGACTTCTGGGATGCCGGTTGTTAAATCAAGAAATAACCATTTCCGTTTGTGAATAGTGAGTTCTACAAAAATTTAGATGTCCACGTTCTATAGATATGTTATGCTTCAATTAAAAGTTAAAAAGCAAATGTAGTAATTTTCTTATTTTTTTAAATAAGTAAAAATACAAAGTCGATGCGTCAGTTGCACAGTTGATTTCGTTGACTATATTGAAGAATAATCCGTATTTACAACTGGCATCTCCTTTGCTCTGGAGAAGTTAGCTTTCCAGTAGTATTGTACTACACATTTAAGAAATCTGTCACAATGAAAACTATGTAAAATGTGTACTGATGGCTTTCGCAGAAAAATTACACCACCTCACGGCAGAATGAGCTCACTTAGGGAATTACATACAGTAGCTTCTCCGTAAACAGCTGCTATCTTTCAAACAGATGCACTGTTTCTGATCCTCCATAATTTTAAGTCCATTTCTTGAGCTGCAGAAAGTACAGCAGGTCAGCTTTTGGACCACTTAGGGGTGACTGGAGAAAGCCAGTGATAGTTTCGTAAGGGAAAAAAAGCAAACAAGGTGACCATCTTTAACATCAGCAAGTCAAATGTATATAGCAATTCTGTCCTTTACTGAAAGGCAAAACAACATGGTGCAGAATCCATCATCAGTTAACCAACTGGTGAACACACCTCTGGTGGGTGGCCCAAACACATGGAGAATCTGACGAGGCCTGAATGATGCAGCAGCAGGTTTCAAGAAAAGAAGTGAGAATTTAGTTTTCCTAGGTAAAACAAGCCAGAGCAAACCTGTTCTACCACAAGAATATAAAAACCAGCCACAGTAAAACAAAACCAAAACCACACTGGGCCAAGTCCTGTGACCCTGGCTTGCCCAGCTCTCTGGTGCTGGCCATGGCAAGGAAGGCGGTGGGCCAACCTGTTACATGGAGGTGACACAATCCAGACCAAGCCTCCCATTCTGCAGCGGAGACAATCAAGGCCCCAGGAGGTTAAGCGCTTGGGGCCAGGGTCACACAGCAGTTAGGTTGTAAGGTGAGCCCTCAGTGCAGACCTCTGGGCATTTGCCCCATGCTCTTCCCACTGTACCAACACTTCCCTCCAGGCTGGAGGTAGTAAGTATTGCCAGGCCATCACACCAGGATCCCCATCACCCTTCAAAGGTAAGTGGCTATTCAAGGATAAGGGCACTTTCCTTTGGACACAGGTGAGTCAGTTACCTAAAGTCATACCATTCCAAAATAAAGCTAAAGAGTATCCTTCCCCATATATGAATGTCTCCTTACTTCAAGTTTGTTATGTCAACACATTCATAGGCCATCATAAATTCATTATGTAGCACAGCCAATGTAAACCACTGAATCTCCATATGCTATTTGAGAAACTCGGCAGCATCTCAAACTGATCTGAAGCCAGCCCAAACAAACAATATGCACACAATGTCCAGAGAATAAAGGGTTTTTGATTTTTTGTCATCCACACCACCCCCCAGCCAAGAATAGGGTTTTTTGTTGGTGGTGGTGTTTGTTTTTTTAAAGATTTCATTCATTTATTTGACAGAGATCACAAGTAGGCAGAGAGGCAAGCAGAGAGAGAGGAGGAAACAGGCTCCCTGCTGAGCAGACAGCCCAATGCAGGGGCTCGATCCGAGGACCCTGGGACCATGACCTGAGCCAAAGGCAGAGGCTGTAACCCACTGAGCCACCCAGGCGCCCAAGAATAAGGTTTTTAAGACAGGTCGTTCAGATCCAGAGTGCCCAGCACAAGATAGAAGACATGCTAAAAGTGAGGTTCAACATTCCAGGTTTTTCCTCAAAAGAGGCAACACTTGCCTTCTTTGTCACCAAGGGTCTCCAAAGGAAGTAAGGTGCTTCTTAGAAAAGATGTAGCCCGCATTCCAGCGGTCCACCATACCTCTAAATGTTTGGAAGTAAATCTAATCCATACCTTGAAATTTCTTTTTGATGGCATCCTTGGAGCTTGCATAGATCATTTTACTTTTCAGAGGAGCTAATTCTGGTGCCCTGCATAGAGAGATACCAAAAATGAAAACAATGTTTAGAGAAAGTACAATTACACTGGGTTAAACATTTGCATCAGTGATGGGGAACAGTCCTCAGAATCTCCTGGGAGTTTTGCTAACTACACAATGTGTCTATTTCCACCCCTCCTTGGACACTATCAAGGAGAGGCACACACAGAATAGCTCAGGTTGACGAAGGTGGAATAAAATCAGAGAACCACCAATTAAAGATCAGATTAATGGGGCCATAAAAAAAAAAAAAACCCACTGGATAATTGACTGTATTACCCAATTTGTTTTAAATTTTTCCCTATTTTTATCAATAAAGGCTCGAGTTCAGGCTAGTAACAACCATCTTGCTTTTCAACTCTTTCTGGTTAGGGAAAAAAAGCTTCAGAAAATACAGAGAATAATCTGTAAATCAAGTATATGCCACCCTGAATTAAGAAATACTAGAGGGGCGCCTGGGTGGCTCAATGGGTTAAGCCGAAGGCAGAGGCTTTAGGTTATGATCCCAGGGTCCTGGGATCAACCCCACATCCGGCTCTCTGCCTGCCTCTCTGCCTACTTGTGATCTCTCTCTGTGTGTCAAATAAATAAATAAAATCTTTAAAAAAAAGAAAGAAAGAAATACTAGAGATTTTAGCATTTGGGCTTCAGATTATCTGTAATATATTCCTTTTTAGAAAACGAAATAAAAGACTCCTCCTTCTTAATCCTTCCCAGTCCCTTCATTTATGTCTATTCCGATAGACAAATAGCAAATTCTGACCACATGAGAGTACTTGCTTTCCATCTTAGACTAACAAAATAAAACATGTCACAAGGATTTTTTTTTTAAGCTTAGCAATTCAGCAACTGTGCCTTAACTGTCAGTATTACTATTATCTTGTATTTAACGAAACTTTTAGTGTCTCCCTCCTCCTGAATGAATCCTGGAAGCACAGCATATGCTTCATAACTTTCTTCACCAGCAATACTGAAAAATAAGAGACATACTAACAATGCACAGAAAAGCCTCATCCTATTCAAACTGCTTGTCCATGAATTATTTCCCACTATGCCACCAAACTCCAGGCCTGCCTCTGCTCCATGCTATCTTAATACACTTTCTATATGGAGTGTAGTTAGATACTTTTAAACACCTAATGCTTGCATTTAACTGCCATACTTCCAGACCATTCTACAGTCATTAAGCACTGAGGGTAGCATGGAGCTCACGCTAGTCTACTCCTGCCACAGAGGGCAGTTTCTATTCTTAGGAACCAGGAACAGCAGTCTGTGTGTCTCTCAGATGCTTATTCCTCCCAACGGAATTTGAGGAATTAACAACAAGGGAGGCAGAACCATAACCATCACCTTAGGTATGGGAATCACTTGAGATGCAAAGTTAAGTGGGTACTTTCTTTATGCAAAATAGGTCAGGGACAGGAAAAAACATTAGCTGTTCTGATTTTACTCTAAGCAGATTTTTAAAACGCCTTAAGTAAGAGCCATTCCTGGGCCCTACAGTCTGTTATGGGAAACTCCTGTAAGTCTGTACATTTTCTTAAAACAACATGCAAAACAAAACACTGCATTAACAATGAATTCCTTTTTCTTCTTTCTACCTTTATTTGCCAAATGTTCTTTAATAATGAGGTATTATTTTCACAGTAGGGAAAAAAAGGGGGAAAGTAATGCAAATGAAGTAAACAGTCACCAATTTAGAAGCCTAAACCTTCAGCTGCATTATCTACAACTCAACTATAAATCTCAGAAGGGCAGAGGCTTCACCTATGTTACAGCTGTTTTCCCAGGCTCTAACACAATACTTGGAATGTGGTAGAAATAAAAGTTCAAATCAGGAAGGGCTCCGTCTGAAGTCTCAACAGCTACTATCCTTATGTAGGTAAGTTTGTGGCTCTCAGACTTGCAGAACAATAGGCTGCCCCCAACAAGCACCTGATCCCATGTTTATATTCCACACAGCATCTTAGTTTAATCAAGCTCAATAAAGGCTTGCTGAAATGTTACTGAGGTGTGATCTGGAGTTAGATTCCTTTAAACCAGAATTCTTCTGACTTCCTAGCTCCATATCCCAAGCTGTTGGGTGACCTACAGCAAAAAGCTAAGCCCCACCTAGCCGTGTCCTGGCTCAGAAGAAGTATCAAGAGGACCTTCACTCCCCCCAAATCAAAGGCTGTTACCACTCCCCCATCCACTGGAAGCTAGAGAATTATTCTACGTAAGAATTCCACACCAAAGAAAGCAATATAATAAAACTTAGAGACACATATGACTTTCAACTCAAGCTTAATCTCAAACTTACCTGAAAAGACCAGGATAATAAATTAAGCAGCCTTTTAAGAAAAAAGGCCACATAAATCGCCTTATAACACTTTTTCACTATTTAGAACAATGCTATCCAGAAGGGCTTTCTGCAGTGATGGAAATGTTCTGTCTGTGCTACCCAGTAAGGTGGCCACTAGTCACAGGCGGCTACTGAGTGTTTGAAATGTAGCAAATGACTAAGAAAATGAATTTTAAAATTTACTTAATTTTAATTATTTCAAATTTAAATAGCCACCATGGCTAGTGGCTACCCCTACTGACCTAGTTAGAGTTGCAACGATAGTACCAACTTCCAAAACAGCAAACCACAGGGGCATCTGGGTGGCTCAGTCAATCAGCCCTGCAACTCTTGGTTTTGACTCAGGGCATGATCTCAGGGTTACGAGATCAAGCCCTGGCGAGTCTCAGCTGGAGTCTGCTTGAGATTCTCTCCTCCCTCTGACCCAACTTCTACTCACTTACTCTCCCCTGCCTTTTAAATTAATTCATCCTTTAAAAAAAAAAAAAAAAGGGTAGCAAACCACGGAGGAACAAGTAAAGGATGGGTGTTTTAAAAAGTGAAAGGCTGGTTCCTGGCAAGATATGTTGGAGAAGGTTTTTGGTGGGGTAAACTTTCTTTTCAGGATTCTAGGAAGAATTTTTAGAGAAATGTTAGCTTATAAGTGAGTTCAGAGAATGCATAAAATCTAGCTCCTGCCCCTATCCCCACCAAATCAAAATCAATCAACTACTAAAAGTCAAATTCTTCGAGTACACAGAGAGTAGTTAAAATTTACTTCTGGTCCTACAAACATTAATGTAACTAAGACATTATGAAACCTTAATAAAAATTAAATGACAATACTACAGATAGACTGAAAATCCTTTTGACCCTAAGAACTGGTTTCTTCAAGTGGTAACAGTAAAATTAACTCTGAGTTATACAGAGGCTCAATATTTCTGATGCTCACCACAGGAAAAACATCAATTCCTCTTTTCTAGATTCCTTGGTTTCAAAGCTTGCATCATACAAAGCATAGCGACAATCTTTTTCAGGAAGCATTCCCACAAAATGCTTGAAAGGATCGGTTATGGTTACACCAACATCTCCAACCAAGATCTCTTTCCCTTCTTCTACAATGATGCACTTTTTGTCTGCACTGAGACAAAAAATGACAGCCTTCTTTCTTTTCTTGATTTCTTCTGGTGTGGAGCACTTCCGAACTTTCATGTCATAAAAAATGCGACATACTTCATCTGCAACTTGCACTCCAGAGGCCTATAACAAGGTAAAAAAGTCAGAAGGAGGCTTTTAACTTTTATTGTGCCAAATATAAAAACATCATTTTTTATATTTTTTATAAAGAGTTTTTAAGGTATACTCACCATCCAACAGAAAAACAAAATCTAAGCTGCAATTGTTAGTTTCAGTCATTAAACATTAAAAAAGATTATATATCTAAAGTATTCATCACTACTGCATAGGTATAAGGAAGACTGAGCTACAGCAGCCCCTCCTACCCTAAAATCTGGAAAAAGGTGCTTCCTAAGATATGCTAGATTCAACTGCTTTTAAAGGGGTTGCTCAGAGGTCCAACTGGGAGCAGTCATCTCCCTAACTGGAATATTAATAATACCCAAAATTCTTTTCATAATGCATAGCAGATGGACAGAGCAGCTGCACTGAGAAAATTCCATTCTGTCAAGCATATCTTTCTCTAACAGAAGAATTAAAAGATCTTTGTCTATATACATTTCAAAATTATGTGATTAATATTTAGTAACACATTAATCATATGCCTTGAAAATTCCACTTAATCATATGCCTTGAAAATTCCACTTACAAAATCTCTAAGTTTAAATTAAAATCACTAGGGGCACCTGGGTGGCTCAGTGGGTTAAGCCTCTGCCTTCGGCTCAGGTCATGATCTCAGGGTCCTGGGATCAAGCCCCCCATCAGGCTCTCTGCTCAGCAGGGAGCCTGCTTCCTCCTCTCTCTGCCTGCCTCTCTGCCTGCTTATGATCGCTGTCTGTAAAATAAATAAATAAATAATCTTTTAAAATAAATAAATAAATAGATATGAATGAAATCACTAGATTTTAATTGTTTCAACCAAAAAGACATGATAATTATGTGACATGATGGAGGTATTAGTGTAATCATCAGACTGTGGTATATAAATGTATCACATCAACACCTTGTACACCTTCAGCTCACACAATATTATTTGTCTATTATATATCAATTTTAAAAAAGGATAAGAAAACATTTATTGCTGTAGAAACAAAATAACTTAGGATCATACTGACCAAAAAAATAAACCTCTTACCATGTTACACTTGCTATTCTGAAACGTGACCCTGACAGCAAAAGGTCTCAACCTGAGTTTTTAATCTTTCATCTTCTTTGAGGTGTTCTATCTGCATTATCTTTACTAAAGCCATAATTTTTGATGCCTCATTAACTACTCTGGTTTGCATGTTAGCTTTTCTAAAGCAAGAACTATGAACTTCATAAATTTAAATACTAAACAATGCAAAAAATATTAATGATACCCAAAATTAATGCCAAGTAATTTGGTTAATAGAACTACATATAAGATGAAAGGACAGAGGCACCTGGGTGGCTTAGAAGTGTCCAACTCTTGGTTTCCGCTCAGGTCATGATCTCAGGGTTGTGGGATAGAGCCCCCTGTCATGCTCCACACTCAGCGGGGAGTCTCCTTCAGATTCTCTCTCTCCCCCCTCCCCACACCCTGCCCTTTCTAAAATAATACTCTTTCTTTAAAAAAGAGGAAAAGACAGCCCACATATGAGGAGAAAATATTTGCAAATCGTATTTCCAGTAAGAACCTGTATCCAGAATAAAGATCCCTTATAACTCAAAAATAAAAAAAGATGACCCAAATTTAAAATGGGTACGGGGTCTGAATAGACATTTCCCCCCAAAAATATAAAAATGGTCGGTAAGCACTTGGGAAAAGTGCTCAACATCATCAGTCTTTAGGGAAATAACATGTCAAAACCACAAGGTTCTACTACTTTATACCACTAGGATGACTTAACAACAAAGACAGCAGTAACCTATGTTGGTGAGACTGTTGAGACACTGGAACTCTTCTACACTGCTGACAGAATTGTCAAACAGTGTGCCTGCTTCAGGAAAGCATTTGGCAGTTTTCCAAAAAGCTAAACACAGAATTAATATCTATTAATGCCATTCCTAGGTATATACACAAGAGAAATGAAAACATGTCCGTATAAAAACTTGTACACAGGGCACCTGGGTGGCTCAGTGGGTTAAAGCCTCTGCCTTCAGCTCAGGTCATGATCCCAGCGTCCTGGGATCCAGCCTGCATCGGGCTCTCTGCTTGGCGGGGAGCCTGCTTACCTTCCTCTCTCTGCCTGCCTCTCTGCCTACTTGTGGTCTCTGTCTGTCAAATAAATAAAATCTTTAAAAAAAAAAAAAAAAAAAAAACTTGTACACATATGTTCAGAGCAGCATTACTGATAGCAGCTAAAAAGCGGAAGAAAGAAATCAACTGAATGAATGGATAAACAAAATGTGATGCCATCCATACGCTGGAATATTATTCAACCAATAAAAAGGTAGTGTTAAAGGCTATAACATAAACCGTGAAAATCACTATGCAAAGTGGAAAGAAGCCAGATATAAAAGGCCACATATTACATGATTCTATTTCTAGGGAATGTTCAAAATAGGCAAACCCATGTTCAGAAAGGAAGGAAGCAGATCACTGGTTTTTAGGAACTTAAAAGGGAAAAAGGAATGGGGAATGACCACTAATGGGCATGGGGTTTTCTTTATGGTGTGATGAATGCTCTGGGATTTGACAGTGGTGATGAATCTACAACTCTGAATACACTGAAAACCACTGAATCATACTTTATGATATGTGAATTACAGCTTAGTAAAGCTGTTACTTAAAAATACACATAAGAACTCTGGCAGTCAGGGGCGCCTGGGTGGCTCAGTGGGTTAGAGCCTCTGCCTACGGCTCAGGTCCTGATCCCAGGATCCTGGGATCAAGCCCTGCATTGGGCTCTCTGCTCGGCAGGGAGCCTGCTTCCTCTTCTCTCTGTCCCTGCCTGCCTGTCTACTTGTCTGTCAAATAAATAAATAAATAAAATCTTAAAAGAAAAAAAAAAAAAAGAACTCTGGCGGTTAAAATATACTAAGATCCTAGCATTTACTTAATATTGGGGTAAGCTCTAATATACTTCAATTCTATCAAATCTAGTCCACATCTAATCATAATCTATTTCAATCCTATCTAATCTAATCCACACTTTGTTTATAAACAACATTCATGTGGTAGTAGACACAGAAAATCAAGAGTAGAAAACTACCACAAAACCCATCCTATCTTATCACTTTCCTAATTTCTGTAAATCACAACTGACCAACCCATATTTAAAAGCATGAAGGAAACAATGGAAGCCTTATTAAGCCAACCAATCATCTAAATGTATCTGTCAATATTTAAGTGAATTAACTCAAACATCACTTTAAATTCTGATTGGAAATAAAACATATTAACCATGTACCAGTGTGGAAACAGAAAGTAAATAGCTATTCTGCAATTATTATACAACTAATGTCAGCCAAATCTAGCTATAACCTACAGGAATTTTAAAAGCCTCAGTATGGAGAAATCTGAGCTTTTCTCCACCGGAAAGGATGTTTGTAAAGGTTTCTGATGAGAGGAGTACTATAGACACTTATGCTTGAGGAAATTAACCCTGAAGACTGTAAAGGAAAAATTGGCAAACACACTGAAAACAGGAAGACCACCTCTGAGGCAATTATAAATATCCAGATGATGTAAACTTTAAAGACAGTTAGGTGGAGATGACCAGTTAGCAATTGGAAATGTGAGCTCGGGTCTTACTAATACTTTGGACTATAATCAATATCCTAGAGATACCAATACAAAGTAGCAAAAGAGTAACAAGTCCAGGGGACTATGAAGAAATGATCAGAAAACTAAAAAGTAAGGGACAAAACAGCATCCTAGAAGCCAGGGAGGCATCCTGGGGGGAGGGAGGGGTCATCAACACCAGTGCCTGCAAAGTCTGAGAATGACTGCAACAGACCACCAGGTTTGGCAACTGAGTCTCTATGCATTTCAGGAGATTGGAGGAATCAGTCCTAAGTCCAGGGTAATATGCTGAGGATTTACAAGGGTAAACCGAGGAGGTGAAGAAAGAAAGCACAAGACAGTTAATGGCAAAGGGAAAAGGAAACAGACTGTTTGCTAACTTTATAGAAATTATCTTACGACTGGGAAAATCTGACCATACTAAAAGTTTAAGAGTTTGAAGGAACAAGAGGAAAACCAAACCATTAAAGGAAAAAGGAAAAAAGAAAAAAATAAACTAATATTGAGTACTTAATGTTGTCAGACATTTCTAAATCACAAAAATTCTGAGATGGCTACTGTTATTATCTGCATCTTATAAATGGGGAAACTGAGGAAAAGAAAGATTAAGTAACTTGGCCAGAGTCACATGGAAACCTACAGCAGAAGTGAGATCTGAACTCGGGCAATTTGGCTCCAGAGGGTACTCTTAACCACTTACAAGTAAGAGACAAAACTCTAAAGAGACTGATGAGATCCAGGGTACAGATGAGGGACTCAATCTTAGAAAAGAATATACAAATAGCCCTTGATTTGCAAAAGTTCGAGTTACACCAGTTTGCTTTTACGAAAGATCTGCATTTATACCTGTTTTCACAGACCAAAGGAAATCTAAAGACTTTCACATTTACAAAAAAAGGTAAAAAGCAACAACAGCACTGAGTGTTTGTATGGAAGCAGTGCACACCTGGAGCAGTGAGTGACCCTGCCAAACTCCTTCCCCAGATCCACACTCAGCATCACCACATTGAGCCGCCATAGCTTTAAACTGTATCTGTCAGGGACGCCTGGGTGGTTCAGTTGGTTAAGCAGCTGCCTTCGGCTCAGGTCATGATCCCAGCGTCCTGGGATCGAGTCCCACATCGGGCGCCTTGCTCGGCAGGGAGCCTGCTTCTCCCTCTGCCTCTGCCTGCCATTCTGTCTGCCTATGATCGCTCTCTCCCTCTCTCTCTCTCTGATAAATAAATAAAATCTTAAAAAAAATAAATAAATAAAAATAAACTGTATCTGTCAGCATCTGCACTACTTCATTTATTTTGTTCATCTGCAACCAAGATGTGTCCTAAAGGTACCAAAAGAGTCTAAGGAAGGTTATGTTTGGCTCTGGGAATGATGAAAATTTTTCCATATAAATTAATGGTAACTGCTACACCATTCAGGCTTATGAAAGGTTTCACAGGCTCACTCTACTTTTGGATGGTGGGGGAAACCTACACCCTTCTCTCCTCTAAAATAGTAAAAGGGACAGTAATAACTTCGAGAAGGAAAATACCCATTTCTAAAAACTGTACTTGAAAACCTCTATATTCTCTGTGAAGTATAAACCAGAAGTAGAGCAGGAGTTTGAGGGCAAATCAGTAAAGATTCAGAATAGCAGGGGTGCCTGGGTGGCTCAGTGGGTTAAGGCCTCTGCCTTCAGCTTGGGTCATGATCCCAGGGTACTGCGGATCAAGCCCCGCCTTCGGCTCTCTGTTCAGCGGGGAGCCTGCTTCCTCCTCTCTCTGCCTGCCTCTCTGCCTACTTTCTCTGTCTGTCAAGTAAATAAAATCTTTTTTAAAAAAATAAATAAATTTTTTAAAAATATTCAGAATAGCTGTTATGGGGAATTGCCAAGGGAATCACCTAAGGACAAGCAAAGGGACTCTGAGGACATCTAAAGGTTCAGCTGAGGTCAGGAAGAGTGGCGGCAGAGCAATCTAGCAGTACACAGAAGTTGATGGCAGTTAGGTGGAAATGGAAAGGAAGGACCCTGCATTCTCCCTAGGAGGCTTTATCCATGCTTAAGTTTTCGTGTGTCTAATCCAAATGACTTGCACATTGTTCAGATTTCTGCTTTTTTTTTTTTAGATTTTATTTATTTATCAGAGAGAGAGGGGGAAAGAGAGCAAGCACAGGCAGACAGAATGGCAGGCAGAGGCAGAGGGAGAAGCAGGATCCCTGCTGAGCAAGGAGCCCGATGTGGGACTCGATCCCAGGGTGCTGGGATCATGACCTGAGCCGAAGGCAGCTGCTTAACCAACTGAGCCACCCAGGCGTCCCAGATTTCTGCTTTTCTGAGCCTGAAGCCTTTATATCCAATTTCCTATCTAACATCTCCAGATGGATGTGGCAAAGAGATCTGATGCTCAGCATGTCCAAAGTCTCCTTCTAGCCAGTCTTCCTTTCTCAGTACATACCACCATCCCGGTTACACAGACTCCAAACCTAAGAGATAATATCTTCAATAGTTCCTTCTCCCTCATCTCACTTGGCTCTTTGACTTTTTTCTTATCTTTTTCCAAGATATTCAGCGCTCTCCATCTGTCACCACTCTCCAGCCTAAGCCACCATTTTCTATTATTCGAAATGCTACACTAAACCCCCAACTGGCTGCAGAGGAGAGAGATCAAGATACGTGTACACCACACTGCCTCCTCTTCATGGCCACACAGGAAGACTACATTCCCCAGCCTTCCTTGCAAGTTCAGCTGGGGCCAGGGAGTTCTGCTCAGCACAGTGATACCAAGGACTTCCAGCCCTGACTCTTTAAAAGTGATCTTCAAGTTCTCTCTTCCCCTGACAAGAGGACATTTGCAGACACAATTTAAGACAGAAGAGAGCTGCTGACTCCCCTGAACTCTGCATGATAGACAGAAGTCTTTTCTGTGTTAAGCCACTGAAATTTGGGGTTTAATATGTTACCACAGTTGTTCAAATATGACAGACTGCCCATGCCCACTGCTGTTCCTCCCCACACTCCAATTCATCTTCAACACTACAGCCAGAGATCTGAAAAACAAATCCAAAATCCAGGCTCAAAATACCTCGATGGCTTTCCATTGATCTGAGGACTAATTCTTTAACATAGTCTAGTCCTACCCTCCCCTCCAGCTTTATCTTATACTACACAACTCTGTATCTCACTACCCTGGCCTTCTCTTAGTAGTTCACACTGGCCATGCTGCCTCCCATCTTTACTCATACTGTACACCCGCCTGTTTCCCTACCCTTCTTTGCCTACTTCACTCTCAGGATCTCAGCTCAATTCTCACTTTGCAAAAAAGCTGTCTAGGTCAAACCCACTCTAACAGGATTCCATGACACATGAATCTCTACTGCATAGCACTTACCAGTTTCAATGTTTTGGTTTTTTTTATTATGTTTACTTTAATCCCAGTATAGTTAAGGTACAGTGTTATGTTAGCTTCAGGTATACAATGAGTGATTCAACAATTTTACACATTATCAGCACTCATCATGATAAATATACTCTTTTTAATACCCATCACCTACTGCACCCATCCCCCCACCCACCTCCCCTCTGGGACTGACTTATTTCACTTAGCATTATACTTTCTAGCTCCCTCTACATTGTTCCAATTGGCAACATTTCATTCCTTTTTATGGCTGAATAATATTCCATTGTGTGTGCATATTTGCGTGTGTGTGTATCACATTTATCCATTTGTCTATCAATGGACACTATTGTAAATAATGCTGCAATAAACATGGAGGTGCATGTATTCCTTTGAAATAATGCTTTTATATTTTTGGGGTAAATGCCCTCAGTTTTTTCTAAGATTATTTAGTTAATGACTGCCTCCCTAAATAGGCTGTAAATTCCTTAGGACTATGCTGCTTTGCACCAAGAGACATTATAGCAAATCTTAAAACACAAACGACTGTAACACTGATCTACAAAATCATCTGTGCTTCACACGGTACTTTTACCTAATAGAAAAAGTCTTTTCCCATCAATCTCACTTTTCAGTATTTCTCTAAAGTGTTAGGTTACTGAGATATTAACTGCTTAGCTGTGAAGGAATCAAAGTTTATTTTAAAAAGGAAAATCAAATTCAGTTTTGATTTTATATTTTTTTAAGTTATTAAGTTTTAAATGCAAGTTTTAACAATAAAGACCATTAGGGGCACCTGGGTGGCTCAGTGGGTTAAGCCGCTGCCTTCGGCTCAGGTCATGATCTCAGGGTCCTGGGATCGAGTCCCGCATCGGGCTCTCTGCTCAGCAGGGAGCCTGCTTCCCTCTCTCTCTCTGCCTGCCTCTCCATCTACTTGTGATTTCTGTCAAATAAATACATAAAATCTTTAAAAAAAAACAAAACAAAACAATAAAGACCATTAAAGGATACTCGGAACTTCACACCAAAATTTGCTACATAGCTGGGGAAGAAAATCTGGAGAAAACAGACTGCCACTACAAGAGCACTTATAAAGACACCCAACCCAAAGCTTCAGTTTCTTTGTGTTCTGTACCAGTGGCCCTGGAAAGTAACAGTCACTCTTACACTCTACCCCCTTGTCAAAACAGCTGCTGTTAAATAATTACGTCACTCTATTTTATCTCACCAACTACCAGTTTTTAACTCATTCATAAAGTGTAACAGATCTTAAACCTGAGTGTCCTCTGGCAGAGCTTTTGTAAAACACTGACTGAGATGAAATGACTACATCTGAGGCCCCGCCTTAACACTCAAGATTCACTCAGTGTGAGCTTCTCTAAATAAAGATACTCCTCACAAACAGAAGGGGAAATAAATGCTACAGAGAGTATGTAACACTGGGTATTTTAATAATTGTAAACAACAGAACACACTTCGGTTCTCTCAACAATTCTAGCATAAGGGCTGGAATTTTTCGAAGGAGCATCAAGTTTTTCAGATTCAAATTTTTGTAAACAACTAAACTGGTCCCCAAACTAATGACTTACAGCAGTCCATCCTAAACCAGAATACCATAAATGGTCTATTTCTACTATGAACTGAAGCAGCACAGTTGACTTCGCCAACTACACCTTACATAAACCTCACTGGAGGAAACAGGGATGAAAGTTAACTTCCTACTTCAGGAAAGTATTTTTTTTGTAACTTATTTATTTTTCTAAGAGAGTCTGAAATATCTGAAAGTACGTTACTGCACAGTAGACAAATACAATTTAAAATTTATAAACACCTGGCAGAAATCAGGTGTTAGTTCCTTTCTCAACCTATCGAACTCTTAAATACCCAAGACAAGCATAATCAAAGGAGTTGGGGAGTTTAAAAATGGGTTCATGATTCTCCTTTATTCACCATGCCTTGAGCAATAGCCAAAAGAAACCAAAATGACAGACTATTTATAAAAACATTTGGGCTTCTCTCTACTACAACTGATGCTTCTGAGCAAGAACACTGAGACAACAAATAAAAAGAGTGACAAGTACTTCAAAGCACATTTCTACACAGAAATGACCAGGTCCTCCCAGGTCCTATGTTACGATGGGGCACCTGAATACATCCACCCATCTCCCTACCAAAACTCCACTGAAGCACAAAAAGGGAATTTTAAAAAACCCCAAAAACAAAAAACCCATAAACCCTCAAGGACAAAAAACACACAGAAGAAATAAAGAAGTTCAAACTAGGAAGAATGAGTGCGATTAGTCTGAGACACGCATAGGCCCCTAGATCCCTTCTTGAGTTCCACCGTGCTACTAATCTGTGGAATTCTGGAATTTATTCTCTGAAGAGTTCAGGTAAAACAACAGGATTTTCTAGCTTAGTCATCATACTGAAAACAGGAAAAATGGGGACCCTACATAAAGGAATGCTAAGACACTCTCTCCACCACCACTGCTTTGAAAGCTGAATGATTTATGAAATGCTTAGTTTCTCTGTTTGAGAGACCCATGCTGTCTAACAGAAATTTCTGTGATGATCCAAATGTTCTGTATCTACACTTTCCAGTATGGTAGCCATCACCACACACGGCTGTTGAGCCCATGAAATGAGGCTAATGCAACTGAGGAACTAAATTTTTATCCTTATTTTAAGTAATTTAACATAAAAATATCATAAAATTAACTCTATAGTATATTTTAGGTAATCAAATTTATAAGACGTATTACACAGTTTTCTGCCTTGGAAAAACAGTATATTATTTAGCTTTATGGATGAATCATGCCATCAGGAACCTTAGTTGTTATTCTGTATAGTGACAGGGCAAGGATTTCAATTCTAGTTTGCCAATAATTATGGTTGCCTATTTCTGGGGGCAAGGAAGCAATCCTGAAGCAATCCTGAAAACATAAGATACTGTGTGTGTTTACTGGAATATTCTGAATATGGACCTGGAAAGTCAAAACAACCAAAATGAAGAACAGTCATAGAACTTCAGACAAGAAGTCCTGACTTAAGCAAATTATTTTAGTTCATACAGATGGCAGACCAAAAAATTTTTACTTTTTTTAAGATTTTACTTTTTTGGGGTGAGCACCTGGGTGGCTCAGTCAATTAACAGACTGCCTTCGGCTCAGATCAGGATCCCAGGGTTCTGGGATCAAGCCTCACATTGGGCTCTCTGCTCAGCAGGAGCCTGCTTCTCTCTCCCTGCTGCTCCCACCGCTTGTACTCTCTCCCCATCTCTGTCAAGTAAATAAATAAAATCTTAAAAAAAAAAAAAAAAGATTTTACTTATTTTGGGGACACCTGGGTGGCTCAGTCAGTTAAAAGCGTCAACGTCACATTCCCAGGGTCCTGCATTGGGCTCCTTGCTCAGAGGGGAGCCTGCTTCTTCCTCTGCCTACCACTCTCCCTGCTTATGAGGTCTTTCTTTCTCTCTCTGACAAGTAAATAAAATCTTTGAAAAAATTTTTTAATTTATTTTTGAGGGAGAGAAGCAGACTCCACACCAAGTGCAAAGTCCAATGTGGGTTGATCCTATGACCCCAAAATCATGATCTGAGATGAAATCAAGAGTCATATACTCAAATGACTGAGCCACCCAGCTGCCCCCCAAAAGTTCTTTTCCTTCTTGAGGAAAAAAATGCTAGATACTGGGGAAGATATAAAATAATGAGTTTACAGTACAAAGTTTATATAATAACCATCAGGATAACTTCATTTTATGTAATATTACATATGATCATTCCAGATGAATTTTACAATTAATTGGGAATACATGTTTTAGTAAGCTGATAAGCTGTATTTCTTTTTTTCAATTTGTTGTGTTTCTCATAAACAGAATTTGGAACATTTAATCTTAGAAGACTTTTTAACCAGAGGAGAAAGCACAAGGAATCTATCTTACTCAAATCTTATAACATGAACAAGTTAGCTAACTTCTTGAAACCTCAGTATCATCATCTGTAAAATGTGAATTATGATCATCCTAACTCAGGAAGACTGGTAACACAAATAAATCACCTAAATACAGTGCCTGTCAATGGTATCATTCAGTGATTCAGATTATTATGAAACAGAAAACCTGGTTAGAGGTTTTTCTGCTCCCTCTAATTACTAATGTGGCTGATTGTTAATGAAGCCTTTGAGTGATAGAAGGCTACGAATAAAAGAAATCCAGACAGCTTAAAACTCATATTTAAAACAGCAATTTCTATTTGTTCCCTGACAGATAAGAATTAAAAAACCAAAATGACATCTGATGTATCTCTCTTTTTGTTCCGTAACCACAGAATGGTTGCACAGCAAAGACATGCAGGAGCAAATGACTTACCACTCTTCTGTTAAGAAATCGAAAGTCAGTTACAAGACCACTTACCATTTTTCTAGGCCCAACTATCACACAAGTAAATCAAAATCTAGAGATGACAACTGGGGTCTGTGGGGTGAGCTAACAGGCTTTGTTCTAAAGTTTGTCCCTTCCCTGTATACATCAGTCAAGCAAGCTCACAGCAACTCCTCAGTCCCTTGGTAAATTTGAAATGTCTGGTGCTGCTGAATACAGTTTTACAGATTGTGCCTTGCTTAAGTCTGCAAGATAGCGCTAAATTCAAGTGCATATTCCACTATCCAAGGAATGTGCCTGCAAGGCTTCGACTGTCCAAGGGCGTACCAGCTCCTATCTCCTGAGGCCACATCACCAGAGGAAGCATTCTGTAATTCACACAAAGTCACTACATAAGCTATCAGAGATCCAGAAAATGTTTCACGTTAACTGTCTTAATACACTCATTCCTGAAAACAATTTCCAATTATAGAAGTCCTTCACTCACCTCGTAGCAAAGCACAATGTCCTTGAGATAGCCTAGGCAGACCAAATAGCATTCTATTAGCTACATATTAATTTAAGAGTTCCACTAAAACAATTTTTTATTGGGGAAAAAAAATCATTCAATAACCTAAAGTCTATGAAACATGACCCACACCCCCACCAGAAGAAAAAAAAAAACCCTTACAGAAAGTCATCTCAACAGTGAAAGTGGATTAGATACAATAATGCCCAGCTGCTAAAAACAATCCATCTCATCCAGATTGTATGCAATCTTATAGGCAATCCCAATCAGATTTGTTAACAGATCCCAACCCCCACTCACCGCCCCCACCAATTGGGAAGCAAGGAGTCAGAAAGGGAGTGCAGGAATAGTGGGAACAAGTTTTGTAAGCCTGAGAGAGAAAATAATATTCCCTGACTTCTCCACTCCACAAAAAAAACTAGACAGAAGAATAGGAGGGGGGAAGCCAATGACAGTAAGCACATTGGCAAAGAGTCCTACGCTTTTATTATTTTCTTTTAAAGATTTTTATTTATTTATGGGGCGCGTGGGTGGCTCGGTTGGTTAAGCAGCTGCCTTCGGCTCAGGTCATGATCCCAGCGTCCTGGGATCGAGTCCCACATCGGGCTCCTTGCCCTCCGCAGGGAGCCTGCTTCTCCCTCTGACTCTGCCTTCCACTCTGTCTGCCTATGCTCGCTCTCGCTCACTCTCTCTCTGACAAATAAATAAATAAAATCTTTAAAAAAAAAAAAAAAGATTTTTATTTATTTATTTATTTATTTGACAGACAAATCACAAGTAGGCAGAGAGGCAGGCAGAGAGAGAGGAGGAAGCAGGCTCCGCGCTGAGCAGGGTGCCCGACGTGGGACTCGATCTCAGGACCCTGAGATCATGACCTGAGCCGAAGGCAGAGGCTTTAACCCACTGAGCCACCCAGGCACCCTATTATTTTCTTTTAAGCTTCAAATTTTCTTTTTTCTTTTTTTTTTTTTTAAAGATTTTATTTATTTATTTGACAGACAGAGATCACAAGTAGGCAGAGAGGCAGGCAGAGAGGGAGAGGGAAGCAGGCTTCCTGCGGAGCAAGGAGCCCGACGCGGGGCTCGATCCCAGGACCCTGAGATCATGACCCGAGCCGAAGGCAGCAGCCCAAACCACTGAGCCACCCAGGCGCCCCATAAGCTTCAAATTTTCTTCAGGGTAAAACCCATGCCATGTCAAGCCCTTTATGGACTATTTCCGCAGCCTCTTTTCCACCTGTCCCACAATGTTCTCCTTAATACCAGCCATGTACAACTCTTTGTGATTCTCTGAAAACACCATGTTCTTTTAAGATGTTTTACTGTCCTCTTCATCTGCTTACGTCCTTCAGGACCTCAGTTTAGGCCTCCTCTGGGAAGGCAGCTCTTACCTGCTCCCTCAATCACCACCTCTAATCTAAGCTATGTGATCCTTCTATGTACTTACACAGAAAATAATTGTTTCTACCACAGTATTCTCTACTACTGTGATTAACTATTATTTTGTGCCTCTTTCACTAGACTTGTGCTCCTTAAATGCAAGAACTCAGTATCTTTTTTTCAACCCTATTTCAACCTCAGAACTATCATCTACTTTGTCAATTTTGAAAAACAACTATCCCATAAAAATTTTTATGAAATGTACTATTGCCTTTGAGATATTTTTTCCTCATCCTTATAGTATAATTCTTCACTTTACACTAAGGAAAATCCTTCATTTCAAAACTTTAGTATTTTCAAGAAAAAATAAAGCAAAAAAATCTTCTACGTAATTTTTTATCACTCTCTGTTGGGAGTATTTTGGTCCTGATTAGATTTGCTGTTACTACTGTTTTCTTCCTGAAGACATAGAACTTTCATCCTCTCAGATACTGTTTGCATAAATGCATAACGTTTTTACTTCTTTAGACTCCTCGTAACTGACTGACAAGAAAAAACTGAAGATGGAAAATTTTTTATACTATCTGATTTCTAAGTGACAACTCACTGCCTATCATATCAGGGAAACATGAACGTTCTTGTGATAGGTAACACTGAAAGAACTGTTTGAGCTATAAATTAGCATATAACATTAAGTGTACAGCATAACAATTCGATACTTATGTATATTGTGAAATGATCACCACAATAACTCTAGGTAACATCCATCACCAGTTAGTTTTTTCCTTATGAGAACTTTTTATTTTTTAGTTTATTTTTTATTTTAAGAGATTTACTCTCTTAGCAACTTTCAAATATATAACAGCATTATTAATCATATCTACCAGGATATATATTACATGCCATGATTTCTTAATTTTATAATTGAAAGTTTGTTATCTTCAGACCACATTCAACCATTCTGACCATCTCTGGCAACAACAAATCTGTTCTCTGTACTACTCCATGAGGATCTTCATGAGGTAGTCCGTCCAGTCCCAACTAGCCAGGTCCAGATGCAGGACGGTGTGGGGCAGGGCAGTCTTCATAGATGGGCACAGGGTGGGTGACCCCATCCCCAGAATCCATGACAATACCACTGCTGTGGCCAGAAGCATACAGAGAGAGCACACAGCCTGTTCTCTATATCTATGAGTTAAGGGCAAGGGGTGCTTTGTTTTAGGTTCTACATATAAGTGAGACCATCCAGTATTTGTCTTTGTCTTATTTTGCCCAGCATAATGCCCTCAAGGTCCATCCATACTGTTAGAGAGGAGAAAATTTTCTTATGGCACACATACACGCCACATTTTCTTATCCATCACCCATCCATAGACATTTGGGTTGTTTCCATGCCCTGGCCACTGGAAATAATGCTACAGTGAACATGATGCACATTTATCTTTTTGGGTGTTTTTGTTTCCTCTGGACAAATACCCAGAAGTGGAGTTACTGATCATATGATAGTTTTATTTTTAATTTTTTGAGCAACCTCCATATTGTGTTCAATAATAGCTGCACCAATTTACATACCCACCAACAGTGCACAAGGGTTCCTTTTCCTCCACATCCTCACCAACACTTCTTAGTTTGTCTTTTTTTTTTTTTTAAGATTTTATTTATTTACTTGACAGACAGAGATCACAACTAGGCAGAGTATTCTTTTGAAGAATACTGCAAATGCAGGCAAAGATTTATGCACAAAAATGACAGTGCATTCTCTTTCCTTTTTTTCACCATACTGGTATGTGTGGTTGACCATTCCATGCAATGTTTTCTCACAAGACTTTCAAGATCAAGCAATTCCCCGCCAAGAAACAAAAGCAGAATCGTCCCATTCCCCAGTGGATTCAGATGAAAACTGGCAATAAAGTCAGGTACAATTCCAAGAGGCAGCACCAGAGAAGAACCAAACAGGGTCTGTAAGAGACTGCGCAGAAGGCACACATATTTATGCAGCATGAAAGGCATGTGCTCATATCCTATCATTCTGTAAACATCACTACTATCTGAAGAGTAGACTTTTTTTTTAAGATTTTATTTATTTGAGACAGAATGTGAGGGAGAGTGAGTGAGCATGAGCAGACTCTATCCCAGGACCCTTGGACCCTGACTGGAGCCAAAGGCAGATGCCACCCAGGTGCCCAACAACGGCACGTATTATCAGGGAAATGATTTTTCTCCTTTACTATGCTTCCACCCCAGTAGACTGGTTCAGTAATACATGTGTGAGACCTTTTGTTTTTTGGGGGGGAGGGCATTAGTTTACAGTCATGGATTTAAATTTAAAAGGGGGATGAGTTTAATACCATTACTGTACATGCATGATACCATTAAAAATTTAAGTTTTATTTTGAAGTTATATTTACTATGCCATAAAATTTTACCCACTTAAAAGTAGAAGTTCAGTAGATTTTAGTATATTCACAAAGTTGTACATCCATCATAATCTAATCTTAGAAAATTCTGAATACCCCAAAAAGAAACTCTGTACTGTCACTCCTCTTTTTGCTTTCACTCACCTCAAACCGATAACCACTAATTTACTTCCTGTCTCTTGAGATCTACCTATCCCAGATATAGCATATAAATGGGATTCTATAATATGTAGTCATTTTTTTGACTGGTTTCTTTTACTCAACATATTTTCAAGATTCATCCATGCTGTAGTTAAATTCAGTACTTCATTTCTTTTTATTACCAAATAATATTCTATTATATGGATATTCTGTTATTTTTTCTATCCAATCATCAGCTGATGGAAATCTGGGTGGTTTCCACTTTGGGGCTACTATGCGTATGCTATTATGTATATTCATGTACAGATTTTAATGTAGATTGTCCTTTTACTTGGTATGTAACTAGGAGTCAAAGTGCTGGGTCAATGGCAATTCCCAAGTTTAACTGCTTAAGAACTGCCAAAATAATTTCCACAAATGGCTACACCATTTTACTTTCCCGCCAGCAACACATACGGAGTCCTACTTTTCCACAGCCTTACCAACATTTATTACTGTTGTCTTTTTTATTATAGCCATCCCAGTGGATATACAGTAGTACCTCATTATGATTTTGATTTGCATTTCCCTAATGGCTAAAGATTTTGAACATGCTTTCATGTGTTTATCGACTATTTGTGTATCTTCCTATGGAAATGTCTATTCAAAGCCTTTGTCTGTGACCGGATTGCCATTTTACTGAGTTGAGACAGTCCTTGATATATTCTGGATACAAATTCCTTGTCAGACATGATTTGCAAATATTTTCTCCCATTCCACTGGTTGTCTTCTCATTTTCTTGATGGTGTTCTTTGATGCAAAAAAGTCTAATTCTAGGGATGCCTGGGTGGCTCAGTTGGTTAAGCAGCTGCCTTCGGCTCAGGTCATGATCCCAGCGTCCTGGGATCGAGTCCCACATCGGGCTCCTTGCTCCGCAGGGAGCCTGCTTCTCCCTCTGACTCTGCCTGCCACTCTGCCTGTGCTCGATCTTGCTCTCTCTCTCTCTGACAAATTAATAAATAAAATCTTTAAAAAAAAAAAAAAAAGTCTAATTCTAGTAAGAGTCCAAATGGTATTTTTCTTTTGTCACTCATGCTTTTGCCTACAAATGCCAAGAAAACTGTCCAAAGTCCTCCTCCAAAACATCTGCCTAACTTAAACTCACCAAGATTTATGCCTATGTTTTCTTTTAGGAGTTATACAGCTTTAGCTCTTACACTGAGGTCTAGGAGCCATTGTGAATTAAATTCTGTATACAGTGTGAAGCAGAAACCCAAATCCGTTCTTTTACATGTGGATATCCAGTTGTACTAGCATCACTGTTAAATACACAATTTTGCAACTGAATTAGCTTGGCACCCCTGTCACATTGGAATATGAGAAGTAAAGGATATAAAACAGTTACAGATGAACTCAACTACGTGAGAAAAATCTATATTGGTAGTCTCTGGATATTCACTGTCTCGCTTACTTCCATTACAGTACTTATTACAATCTGCAATTATCTTACTCATTTGTTTACTTCTTACCTGTCTCCCCCATTAGAATGTGTACTTCATAGGGACAGGGACTTTGTCTTGTATACTGTTGAATCTCCAAAGCCTACCATAGTACCTGGTTCCTAAAAGTCACCAAACAATTATTTACTAAAAGAATGAGCATATA
This sequence comes from Mustela putorius furo, assembly GCF_011764305.1. Lineage (NCBI taxonomy): Eukaryota > Metazoa > Chordata > Mammalia > Carnivora > Mustelidae > Mustela > Mustela putorius. The sequence goes on along the minus strand of NW_025421329.1, from coordinate 4,327,876 downwards.
TTTAACATGATCTGGAAAAGAAAGCACTGAATGTTAGGTACTTCCATTGGAACTGCCATTATAACTAAATTTTTCTTAGTGTTTTACAATCTACATACATTATTACTATAATCAGATAAGAAATTAAGGTATTTTAAAAATGTGTAATACATCTAGATGATTTGTTATTCCTCAAAGTCCTAAGAACCTCAATTTTTGCCAAACTATTTTATTTTCACTCCTTTTATAGTCCCCAGCACAATGACACCACCAGCTACCTAACAGCTCAGGTCTGAATCTTAAGAGTAAGTTATCCTTGATGCCTTTCTCTTATACCACACACCCAAATTATCAGCAAATCCCATCAGCTCTACCTCCAAAATACATATTCAATCTAATCACTTCTCATTATCCCACTACTAACAATCCTAATCCAAGCTATCACCATCAACTGGGTAAGTAACAGCAATGGTCTCCATCAGTTCTTTTCCCCACTTGCACATATCCACAGGAATAAATCATATCTCATTCCACTATTAACACCTTCATACCCTCCCACCACACACCCATTAGCTTCTTAGAACAATCAAAATAAAATTCAAATTCCTCACCTTGGCCTATAGGTTCTTCCTGTTCCAGCTCTTGCCTGTGACCCATTTCCTATTTTTCTATCCCCCTTTTACTGAATTCCAGGTACACAAACCTTTTTTTGTCCCTGGCATGTCAAGTTCATTCTCTTCTCAAGGTTTTTTACTTAACAGAGTTCCCTTCTGCATGAAATGCTCCACACGTGGCTATTTCTTGTCATGCAAGTCTCAGCTCAAATGTCACCTCCTAAGAGACCCTTCCTAACAATCTGGCTAAAAGGAGCCAACTCTTCTAGTACTCCCTATTGATTACATTATTTTCTTCACACCTCTTAACAATTCTGACATGATCTTGCCATTTTTTTTTTTTTTACTCTCTCTCCCCCCCACACATCAGGATTAATTTCCACAAGGAAAGGACTTTTTTAATACTAAATTATCTTGGATCTAGGTAAGTTCTTGGCATATAATAATTTCCTCAATTATTTATGGAATAAATGGTTGCTATTCTAAACCTGGCAGGCAATGAAAAACTATTTGATTCTACATTAATTTCTTCAGGAACAATACTAAGAGCAGAAGACAAGATACTTTACAAGGTACATTAAGAATTAAATCACCTGAGATATCACCACCTCACACTAGTCAGAATGGCTGCATCCCACCCCCACCCCACCCCGCAAAAAAAACAAGGAATAACAAATGCTGGCAAGGATGTTGAGAAAAAGGAACCCTTGTATACTATTGGTGGGAATGCAAACTGGTGTAGCCACTATGGAAAACAGTATAGAGGTCCCTCAAGAAAGTAAAGATAAAACCCAGTAACTCCATTTCTGGGATTTACCAGAAGAAAACAAAAGTACTAATTCAAAAGAAACATGCACCTCTATGTTTAGTGCAACATTATTTACAATAGCCAAGATACACAAACAATCTAAGTAGCCACTAATAGATAAATGGATAAAAAAGATATGGTACATGCACACACACACACACACACACACAATGAAATATTATTCCACCATACAAAAGAATGAAATCGTGTCATTCCTGACAAGGTTAGTCCTATAGAGTACTATACTAAGTGAAGTTAAGTCAGACAGGAAAAAAACAAATACCATATGATTTCACTTACATGTGGAATCCAAAAAAAAAAAAAAAAATGAAAACCAGAAACTGACTCATAAATACAGAAAACAAACTGGTGACTGTCAGACGGGAGGGGGACAGAGTTGGGTACAATAGGTGAAGGTGATTAAGAAGCACAAACTTCCGGTTATAAAGTAAGGCAGTTTGTAAAGTATAGCATAGGGAATACAGTCAATAACTTTGTATGATGAAAGATGGTAGTCACTTAAGAGTGAACACTTCCTAACATATATAATTGTCAAATCATTACATTATACACCTGAAACTAATGTAATACTGCATGTCAACTATACTTCGATTTTTAAAAAGTCACCTGAAAAATAAAATTTAAAAGCTGATCATAAAAAGAAAATGATCATATATAATCCAAATAAAATTAGTTTAAAGAAATAATAAAACAACTGGAAATGTGTTCTAATACAATCCTTCCACTCTTTTAATTTTATCTACAATTGCTGAAGCATGTGTCAGAATACAAAGAAAAAAGACTGTTTAATTCAGATCTAAAGTTGTTTAATGTCATTTCATACAACACTGATAAGCACTTTACTATATACCAGGCATTGTCTTTAAACTACTTATACTCATCATCCAAACTGTCATGATGGTAGGTACACCCATTTGGAGGAATGATGAAATTGAGGCATAGAATAATCAGTACCTTACCTAGGGCCATGTAGTTAGTAGCTAGAGCCAAGACTCAAAACCCTAGGCAGCCCCATTCTGAGCCCATGCTCTTAACTACTTCTCAGTATATTAACAGAAATGGCAACAATACATACCTACCTCATTTGGCTGCTGTAAGGATTGACTGAGAGAAAGTTTAACACAATGTCAGACAGATAATACTTGTAAGTTCTCTAAGGCATGACTTCTTGTTCTTTCATTTGTTAGGCTTTCAAGTGCTTTTCTATGGTAGAGGATACCTCAGTGAACATCAAATACCATTCAGTTTCATTTTTTAGCTGGGGAGGAGAAGAGGGAGAGAATCTAAAGCAGGGTCGAAGTCCAGCACGGGGCCCAACTCCGGGCTTGATCTGATGACCCCTGACCATCATGACCTAAGCCGAAATCAAGAGTGGGACGCTTTACCAACTGAGCCACCCAGGTACCTCCATTCAATTTCATACTTTTTTTTTTTAAGATTTTATTTATTTGTCAGAGAGAAAGAGGGAGAGCGAGCGAGCACAGGCAGACAGAATGGCAGGCAGAGGCAGAGGGAGAAGCAGGCTCCCCGCTGAGCAAGGAGCCCCGTGCGGGACTCGATCCCAGGACGGTGGGATCATGACCTGAGCCGAAGGCAGCTGCCTAACCAACTGAGCCACCCAGGCATCCCTCAATTTCATTTTTAAGAGAAGAAAGGGAACTGGTATTTATTGAGGGGTTTCCTGTATGCCAGAATTATTTCAAAGGTACTCCTCTAATACTACTTATCTTACCCTAAAGAATTTTCATTGTTAAGACTCAAATCAAATTATAATGCAGTATACAAAGGGGAGGTACTATTCAATTAGTTTACCACTTAAAACTCAATTTCCATTATATTAAAAAATATATGTGGAAAAAGAAAGTATAAAAATTAAGGAAATCCAAATCCATGGGAACCTGTCATAATTACAAATGCCCTCTCAATCACTCATTCATGATCTTTTGGGAACATCAGTTGTGGGTCTACCATGAGTGGCATTTTGCTATTGAGATACACAAACCCTATTTTAAGGAGATCAACAATCTAGTTCTACAAAACATCTCAATAAGTGCTATAAAAGGAATTCACGTGCTATCTCAGTACTCCTTCTTAGCTATGTGCAGAAATGCAGAGGATTAACACAGTGCTGGCACCCATATTAACTCCCCTTTACAAATTAAATAAACTAATCCACAAAGTCTGAGGCTGGCCACTTACCACATGTGGTTTAGTAAGTCGATTAAATGTGGCCAGTGTGATTAAGAAACTGCACGTTTAAATTATATTTTAATTAACTTAAATTTTAAATTGATTATCAATTCCATTACTGGAAAATTTGTTAAGTATCCTTTGAGCAACTCAGGTTATGTGAATCTTTTTCAACTCTAAAATGTTTATCTAAATACGTATCAAATATTTCCAATGAAAATTGAGCATCTGAATTGAGATGTGCTATAACTATACATACTGGATTTCAAATAATTTATATATATTGTGAAAATAATGTGAAGTATCTAATTTTTATACTGATTAAATGTGGATATGATATACTGGGCTGTATAAATTTCACCTTGTTTTTGTACTTTTTTAGAGGATCTAATAGAAGATTTAAAAGTACACATGTAACTTGCATTTTATTACTATTCGACAGTACTGGCCTAAAGATTACCTACAACACTTTTTTTTTTTTTAAGATTTTATTTATTCATTTGACAGAGACAAAAAGAGAAAGAACACAAGCAGGGAGAGTGGGAGAAGCTGGCTTCCCGCTGAGCAGGGAGTCCCATGTGGGGCTTGATCCCAGGACCCTGGGATCATGACCTGAGCCCAAGGCAGCCGCCCAACTGACTGAGCTAGTCACCCAGGTGCCCCTACCTACAACATTCTTGAAACAAGTTTTCAGTGATATGAGAATTCCTCAGAGCTCCAGAGCTTCAAAAATTGACGTAACAGATGGTTTCCTAGCAAACTGAAGGAGTCTTACCTGTATTTGCCTGAGCTTTAGTTTTAGCTCTATCATTACATGAAAATTCCACCACCATCAAAAATGTATCACACCAACTGTGGACTCTGAGAAACAAACGCAGGGTTTTGGAGGGGAAGGGGGTGGGAACTGGAAGGGCCTGGTGGTGGGTATTAAGGAGGGCACTTACTGCATGGAGCACTAGGTGTGGTGCATAAACAATGAATCTTGGAACACTGAAAAAATAAAGTAAAATTTTAAAAAATGTTTCACATGAAACCATTTTAAAATACAGGTTGATGATTTTTTTTTTTTCTGGAAACAAGCTAATACAGGAATAGGGGTAGGAAATTCATCTTTCTTTTCTGTGACAAGGCAAATAGGAGTAAAAACCTATAAAGTGATACAAAAATGTTGAAAAGAGTACAGAGTCTTTTGTAATCCGAAAGAATACAATGACAAATCAGTTATAATGTAGGCTTACTCCTATAGCAGGCAATGAAGTTTGTCTTTGAAGGGCTCATCCTATACACTGCTGCAACAGAAGCAGAGCAGAGTTCTTTGACACTCCTCTCTCATGTTTTTTTTTTTTTTTAAAGGCCAAGGGGCACCTGGGTGGCTCAGTGGGTTAAAGCCTCTGCCTTCATAAAAAAATAAATAAATAAATAAATAAAGCCTCTGCCTTCAGCTCAGGTCATGATCCCAGGGTTCTGGGATCGAGCCCCACATAGGGCTCTCTACTCGGCAGGGAGCCTGCTTCCTCCTCTCTCTCTGCCTGCCCTTCGGCCTACTTGTGATCTCTGTCAAATAAGTAAAATCTTAAAAAAAAAAAAAAGGCTGAATTTTAATCACATTTTTAAATTATTTGTTTTTTAAAGTTCTACACAAAAAAACTGATTCTTCAATTTTATCTTTTTTTCTTTTAAAGATTTATTTATTTGTCAGAGAGAGAGCGAGCGCACACAAGCAGGCAGAGTGGCAGGCAGAGGCAGAGAGAGGAGCAGGCTTCCCAACAAGCAAGGAGCCTGATGCGGATCAATTTTAACTTTAACGTACAAAGCAAATCACCGGAATTGGGTAAACACATAAGCATTACAACGTCAAGCTACTAGAAAACTTAAAGAGTTAAGAATCACTCCAGATTAAAAACTACTTAACTCTGTGGGGGATCCTTACACAGAAGACTCCAAAATGAATTAAGTAACTAGTTTGTCAAAGTATTACTAAAATGATGGGACCCCTGGGTGGCTCAGTTGGTTGGACAACTGCCTTCAGCTTAGGTCATGATCTCGGAGTCCCGGGATCGAGTCCCGCATCGGGCTCCCAGCTCCACAGGGAGTCTGCTTCTCTCTCTGCCCTTCTCCTCACTCATGCTCTCTCTCCCTGTCTCTCTCTCAAATAAATAAATAAAATCTTAAAAAAAAAAGGTATTACTAAAATGAATGTTTTTTTTTTTGCTATAATTCTCCCAAAGTAAAATATCAAGAAAAATAAACATCAATACAATTCCAAGTGAAAAATCACTTCCAACGTCAAGGTAAAGAGGCAGGGAAAGACAAAAGCCTGTGATTAAAATATTTCTCGTGTTAGGTATAAATCTTTGTGTGTGTCTTTCATGGACAATGTAGAGACAAAATGCTATAAGAGAAGGAATCTCAAAATACTTAAATAACAATCTTCCATTTTCTTTATTAGGATCTGTGGTTTTGGTATGCAAATTGCAAACAATACAATAAAGAGATTAGGCCTAATTATTGACAGACCAGAGCTTTGCTCTGAAGATAGTATTAAATCCAGTTTTTCCACTTTCAAGACTTTTCTAATTTCAAATACTGTGTTCATCTGAAAGATCTTAGATATTACTGAAATAAAGTTACATTAACATAAAAATGAAAATGTCTGGAGTCTTCCTAGATAGTAAGTTAAACACCAGCTTAATTCAAACCAATTCTATTGGTGAATAGTCGTAATTATTTGTTTTTTTTTTTAAGATTTTATTTATTTATTTGACAGATCCAAGTAAGCAGAGAGGCAGGCGGGGGGGGGGGGGGGGCGGCGGCTCCCCACCAAGCAGAGAGCCCAACACAGGGCTCAATCAATCCCAGACCCCTGGGATCACAACCAGATCGGAAGGCAGAGGCTTTAACCCACAGAGCCACCCAGGTGCCCCTTGTTTTGCTTTTTTAATACTTTCTTTTTTTAGGGACATCTTAAGCTCACACCAAAACTGAGCAGAAAGCACAGAGATTTCCCATATATCCCCAGGGCTCGTTTGTTTTTAATATTTGGCTGGATTAATTATCCAAGAAAAAGAAGAATAAAGCAGAGGATGTTAATCTCCATGGCCGCTAGCAAAGATGGAACTCTATCCTGGATCACTGCATTCTACCACCACCAGGACCTGACCATGGCAAGTGGCTAAAATTAAAATTAAGGGAATTTAACCTCTGTTAGTTAGCAGCTTGAGAGCTATGCAAAGAAATGTAGATTCCAGAGAAGGATATCAGCCCTCTATGCACTCCTGACACTGACAATCACGTTTTTATAGATTTTCTTTTAACGATGGATTTACTTTAGGAATCCACAAATAAGCCTAGATAAAGATGTGATGAGTATTTACCTAATGTCAGGTTCACCAGATGAACAACCATGTAAACACACTGGCCGCAATAAACATAAAAAGATACTTTACTACTAATCAGAGAAATGCAAATTAAAAGAATAAGAAGCCATTTCACACCCATCAGATTGGCAAAGGTTTCAAGACTCATAATACCAAGTGGTAAAAAGAGATGGAGAAACAGGCTGATAAATGTAGCTGATGAGACGCAAACTAGAATCGCCTATAGGAGAGTAAAAAATACATACTTGCACCCTCCAATCCAGGCTTCCACTTCTAGGTCTATAGCATGAACACATTCACTAGTGCTACATACGTAGTAACATAACATAAAACACAGAAACCATATACTGCAAAACTGAGTAGACAAAAAAAATATTAAAGCATGAAAAACCGGGGAAATGTTCATCAACAGGGAAGTAGATAAAATTGCAGAGTCATACAAACTACTCAGCAGTTAATAATAAAGAGTCACAGCAACCGCTAAAACCAAAATTCATCCCCCTCCCCCAAAAAACTCGCCAAGGTTAATTTTTTTTAAGTTTCAAAAAGATACATAAAGGGGCGCCTGGGTGGCTCAGTGGGTTGGGCCGCTGCCTTCGGCTCAGGTCATGATCTCGGGGTCCTGGGATAGAGTCCCGCATTGGGCTCTCTGCTCAGCAGGGAGCCTGCTTCCCTTCCTCTCTCTCTGCCTGCCTTTCTACCTACTTGTGATCTCTATCAAATAAATAAATAAAATCTTAAAAAAAAAATGATACATAAAGCACAGCATTTATATGAAATTGAAAAACACATCAAAACAATATATATTACTACAGATGCATACATACATAGCTAAAAGTATGGAAATATCAATGAGAATGAAATATATTAACTTCAGCTGACTATGTTAATCACCTGAGCTTTGTGTTCCTAGGAAGCAGGTAATGGTTAAGAAATCCACCCCCATCATTCTGAGTTTTGGGAAACTGGTAACAAAAAGATCCTGCCCTTGTTTATTGTGATAAGACCTGTCCCTGCAGTTCCTCAAGACTCCCGGTTTTACCTGCCCCCAGGTCCTTTACCTTTTTTCTGAGACGTTCCTTATTAATTAATGTTCTCCCAATTGCAATAGCCTGAAAAAAAATCATCTCCTTAATTGGCCAGTACATTATGTCTTTGACCCAGGAGTGCTTATCTCTGGGGAAAGAGAATGGGATGAGGAAGAAGATGCAGATTTAGCTGTAACAGTAACATAGAAACCTGAAATACGGAAAAAAGTTATTTTCTTTTTTCATACAAAGGGACCTGTTATTCTGTGTACCTTTCTGCTTAAAATGTTTCAAAAATTAGGGACGCCTGGGTGGCTCAGTTGGTTAAGCAGCTGCCTTCGGCTCAGGTCATGATCCCAGCATCCTGGGATCGAGTCCCACATAGGGCTCCTTGCTCAGCAGGGAGCCTGCTTCTCCCTCTGCCTGCCATTCTGTCTGCCTGTGCTCGCTCTCTTTCCCTCTCTCTCTCTGACAAATAAATAAAATCTTTAAAAAAAAAAAAGTTTCAAAATTAATTTGTAAATTATTAAAACAATGTGTAGTCAAAAAGATCACAAGTCAATCAATTCTTTGCAGTCTGTTTTTTCACATTAAATAAGTAAGCACATGAACGAACACATGCCCAACCTATTCCATTAGGCTGCTGTAAGTAAACGTGTTTTTCCTAATCACCAAGTGATAAAATTTGTAATTCATTCTGGGCCAATTAGCTGTGCTTGTTACAGCACAGCTGACTAGGGCAAGGCTGAATTATCTCGTAGACTTTTATTATTTCAGGGGCAAGACTACACTCCTACTCCCATAGAGCCATATAATATGCTGTAAATGTCATACATGATTGGTTACAAGAAGCAATAGGCAAAGTCTACGTGTAGAATCTCGATCCATACCCAACGAAAGAAGTACTGAGCAGATAACCCTAGGAACTTAATGGTAGACTAAATAATCTTCCTATATACACACAGAACAAAAGTTTTGTTTGGAGTGGGTAGATGTGCAGGACAGGCTTTTTTTTTTTCCTCCACTGTAAAGTGAGAGTTTGAAAACATGAAATCTCATCTTAAAGTGCCCAAAGGTGATCTTTCGAGTTGGTTTCAAATTGCTTTTATTCCCAAGTGCTTCCAGAAGGCTTGCTGAGTACCAGGAAGTGATTTTGTTAATGCAGAACCAACCCAACAGTAGCTAAAAATCTTTTTTTTTTTTTCCTTAGAAATAAAGAATGCAAGTTGGGGGGCGGGGGCGAGTGGCAGAGAGAGGGAAGGAAAGGTAGGGAGGGGGAGAGAGAGAATCTTAAGCAAGCTCTCGCCCAGCCCGACTTGGGGCTGGATCTCACAGCCGTGAGATCACCACTTGAGCCAAAATCAAGATTTGGATACTTAACCAACAGAGCCACCCCTAAAATTTAACCTTAGCAAACAAACAAAAACTTTAGAAACTTGGAACCCCAGTTTCAAATTTAGAGGTAAAGTGCTAAAATCTGGTATAATAAAAACTTTCAATCTTCATAATACTATGTAACAGCTGACACTGAAAGGAGATGGTCTGTGCCTACAAGGCTAAATAGAGGAGTAATCTTTCCAAATGATCAGTTTATATTCTGAACTCTATTTGCAAGCATTCAAACAACAAGAGCTTCTAAGGTCTTCCTAACCTCCCTAAGGCCAACAGGTCAAAATACATCTGGAATCCACTTATCTTTGCTGATTTTTAGTTCTCCTCCCTCAAGAACCAGTAAATAAAACAGACGCTTCATTTTATTTGAATGCATAGAAATAAAGGAAGTTAAGCTTTAACTAAAATTTAAGGATTTAGCCAAAGTTAAAATGCTTGGACCTGTTTTCAAAGACAAAGTGTGTATTACAGAAACTCAAAATAAAAAAATGTCAAATTAAAAGAACATAAAGCAGGCTCCAGCCCACTTCAAAGCATTCATCAGAGTAGATGGTCTTAATTTTATGAGAACTCAAACCCTTAGATTTAAGTCTTACAGAGATTTATAGAAGTCTTAAGATGCTGCTCCTCCTTGTAGTTTACAGAATTAAACCAAAGAAGAATGGAAAACTGAACACTATTAAATTCCTACCGCATCTCTTTAGTCATCAAGAAACTACTAACTGGTCAATCTCTTTTTTTTCCCTTGCATTACCTTAAGAAAACCAAAACTGTCATTCGGAGAAAACATTTTGTATGCCAGTAAACTGGTATCAACTGCTTCCAGGCAGACAGATGCAATAACAGTGTAATATTTCTAGCAAAGTCTGGTAAGCCTTTGCCTGCTGCAAATCATTGACCAAAAATGGTAACAGCGAGTGCAGGCTAAAGAAAATGACAAAATGTTCTACTTGATCGTCCAGTTAAGAATACTATTTTAAGGCAAATTAGAGACAGTTTAGAGGGGAAACTATGCAAATTAAGCCAAGTGCCCATCACCTAAATATAGTAAACATATTTACTTTTAATGACTAGGATAATTCAATGGGCTTTTAAAAAGTTTTTCATTCGCTTTTATTAGCATCCCAGCTTCATGCCCACTCCTCGCACGCTAAGTTCTGGCAGAGCCAAACTGTTCACAGGTAAACAAAATTTCTAACCATACCTGGAGAGATCGGGTAGGGAAGGGTTAAAAGAGCCACTGCCAAGCTTGACAAGCACAAGAGTGCTGCTGGAAGCTGATTGCCAGATACGACAAACAAAGCGGCTGCGAGGCCACCCTGTTCTTAATCAGACCAGGGTAAGGCTCGTGGTGATCATTCCGCCCTCTAGGGTTGTTCAAATAAGGCCTTATTTTCCTTAATGAGATGGACCGACCTCACGGGCCGAAACTCGCACGAGTCACTGACCGCCTCGACGCCCGGCTTTGGGGAAAGCTGCGCCAACAAGGCCCGCGCGGGATTCCGAGGCCCCTCACCCCGGGATGGCGGACTCCCAGTCAACTGCACCGAGGGTGTGGCGGTGCTCGGCCCCGGCAGGTCGTCCCCAGGCCTGGGCCGGTGGAACCGCGGGGACCATGCTCCCGCCCGCGGCCTCGCAGAAGCTGCGAGCGAGGCAGCAGCCAGGAGCCGCCCAAGGAGCCGGGGTCCCAGCGGGTCCGCGAGCAGTGGAAGCCCAGAGATCTTTCCCTGCCTGGGGGCTGCAGCTGGGCCTTCGTTCCCCCATCCCCCGGGCGGGGGCGCGCCTGCCGCCCCTCAGCCCCGACCCCCACCGCGCCCCGGCGCCCCGCAGCCCGGGCCGCGCCAGCCCACGCCTCGGGCTCCCTCCCACTCACCATCTTCTCCGCGGCGGTCGCAGGGACGCGGGAGGGGGAGCTTGCCGGCGCCGACTCTGCAGAGCGTCCTTCTCACAGCAGAGGGACCGAGAGACCCAGCGAGCAGGCGACGCGAGCCGCGAGCCTACCAGGGGGCGGGTGCACGGACGCGCGCCTCGGACCCAAACGCGACTGCGCACGTCACGCGCTGCCTGCCGTTGCTACGCAACCGGCCGGCCAGACAGCGCCCTGCCCAAAGAGCAAACGGAGGGTTCTGCTTCGCGTTCCGAAGACAAGGGAACTGGGCCCTCCTTTCACCTGCTCCGGCCTGGGAGGGTGGGTCCTCCCTTATCTACTAGGGACGAGGAGACAAAGCTCGGGCTGGCACCTGATCCGGCAAAGGATCAGGCAGAGCTAGGGATCCTAATTCCCGGCTGGTGGGCGGGGCCACGTGGCGCCCCGCCCACAGCGCTGCGGCAGCCCTAACATGGAAGTAGCCACCTGGCCAGGTGTGCGCCGCGCTGGGGGCGGGGCCTGGGAGGAGGCAGGAGGAGGAGGAAGCGGGGGGTGGGGAGGACGCGGCGGGGGTGGAGGCCTGGGGGTGGGGGGTGGGGAGTGGGGAACCAGGGTGGGCGGCTTCCCGGGAGCAAGAGACCGGAGGGCAGACGTCGGGGAGCCCAGGCTCGGGCCGCGGCCGGGAGAACACATCCCGCATTTTTTACCTACTTTGGTGCGATTCCCGCCATCCTCCCCTGATTGGCCCAGCCGGCCACGTCGGGCCCTCGCGTGAGGGAAAAATCTGCACATTTTTCCTTCTAACCGAGGCGCCCGTGGCCATTCGGAGTGCTCTGTGAGTCACTGCTAATTTCAGGTCTGGAAAAAACAAGGAGTGATTTATTTATCTTTGGGAACGGCCCGGGGAAGGAGGCCCGGCGGTCCACAGGGGTGTGGCTGGGAAACGGTAAAGTTTTCCTGGGACGATGGCGCCAGCCCCGCCGGTCCGTTTTGGGGGCTTTTAATTTGGGGTTGGGTTTTTTAAATGGGCGGTTACATCAGAAACACAGTTTTGAGAGGGCTAAAAGGAATCCCAGTGTTTTTCTCCTGAAGGCGTTTTTGTGGGCAGTAAAGGGTACAGAAAGAATTTACAACTGGGATAATTACTTAAAGTTTTACTTAATTTAGGCTACCGAGAACATCACGGCCTCTACCAAAATTATTTTAATTCTCCAACTGTAAGTCTTTGGGATAAGGCGGTTTTTTGTTTTTGTGTGTGGCTTATGTTCTGCCCACTCAACATAGAAACTTATTTCTCATTACTCTTGTCTTTTTTTTTTTTTTTTTTTTTTTTGCTATTCTTTTCTAGAAAAGAAGTAAGTTGTGGCAATTCTAAGCCTTTACCACCTGCTACAAGGCTTTTGCAGGCTAGAGCAGTGCTTAAGCTCTCAAGCTTGAAAGAGAACTTGGTAAAGTCAGATTTGTGTGTCCTGGCCCCCAGAGTTTCTGACTGTATATCTGAAATAAGACGCGAGATCTTGCATTATAACAATTTCCAGGTGATGCTAATTCAGCTGGTTGGGCAGCCATCGCACTTTGAGTAGAAAGAACCCGTCTGTATCGAACTGCAGATGGAATCCTTTATTTCTCTTCATGGGACTCGGTGGCCCCTCCACTTCTAAAGTCCTCAAAGACTTCCTTTTTAGTTCAAAGTCAGTCCAGCTCATTATAGAATAACAAACCTGCCTGCTGCTTAACCTCTCTTCTGCATTTCATCCTCCACCCTGCCACCAGTGTTATACCCAAACAGAAGAATCTAACCTGGTCACTTTCCTCTCTAAAATTTTCTAAGGTTTCCTAAACAGGACCATCTGGTCCTTCTGCCTCTGGCCATTCAGCCTACCTTTTCAGCTCAGTCTCCCATATCTTCAAAGTACCTAATTTCTTTGCAGACTAAACTTCTCATTCCAGAACCCTTCTTACTCTTTCTAGGTGCCATAATTATGGACCTGTTAGTGTCTCAGGCTGGAGTGTTCTATTACCTCACCCTTCTGAAGACCTCTGACCACTTCCCAGGGGATCATTAGTGGTTTCTCCTTTAATCCCACACCTCATCACTTTTCAAATCCTGATAGGCAGCCAGATCACCTGAGAATCTTATTAAAATGCAGATTAAAATGCAGAGATTAGATTTAGGTCAGGTCCTTAAGCCATACTTTGAGCAGGGGGTGAGGTTTTATGATTTTCCTCAAATGTTAATGTAGCTTTGTAATTGTTTAGATAAATTTGCCACCACCACCAGTTTAAACTGAGAGTTCTTCAAGGACAGGGGCTATTTAGTATGTATCTTGTATGGACTGGGATAGTCCCTGATATATAACAGCTGTTTATTACACATTTAGTAAGTGAACCAATATCTAAAGATGTTTTACAATTCATCAGGCAAATTTCTATATCAGTTCACTGGAACCTATGATGAGCCCCCGTTTTGAAGAGTCCATTAAACTTTAACCTCTGCCTTTACACATAAATTTTCTAGATCTTTCTATTCCTCAGACCACAGAGGGGAAAAAAAAGTTTTGACATAAGTTCTCTCCTTATATATGAGATGGATGTATTCCATGTTAAAGTTAGAAAACATTTTTCATACTTTTTCTGAACATATAGGCACTTCCTTTTTTTTTTGAAGATTTTTATTTATTTATTTATTTATTTGACAGATCACAAGTAGGCAGAGAGGCAGGCAGAGAGAGAGAGAGGGAAGCAGGCTCCCCACTGAGCGGAGAGCCCGATGTGGGATTCGATCCCAGGACCCTGAGATCATGACCTGAGCCGAAGGCATCGGCTTAACCCACTGAGCCACCCAGGTGCCCCAGGCACTTCCATTTAAAACCAATAATATGAGGGGCACCTGGGTGGCTCAGACAGTTGAGTGACCAACCCTTGGTTTCCACTCAGGTCACTGTCTTAGGGTGGTAAGATTGAGCCCCACAACGGGCTCTGCACTCAGCAGGTTGTCTGCTTGAGATTCTTGTGCTCGCTTGCTCCCTCTCTAAAATCTTAAAAAAGAGAGAGAAGCAAACCAATAATATGAGTGGCAAGGAAGAATAAATTATATATTAATGAGGAGTTTGAAGAGAGATGTATGTTAATAGCCTGGAAAAAGCTCCCTCCCGCTGCCCCACAAGAGATATAACCCTGTCAGTAAACAGTGTGGGAAAACTGTTTTTAGTATCTCCCCTGGCTCCCTACAAATTCACCTGTTCCCTCTCCCCTTGAGCATCCCTACTGTCTAATCTCATAGTCTCAGTTCCCTCCTCTGAGGAAAAGTCACTAATTCTTCTTTGTTCCTCTATGGGTAATGTGGGTTTTTTTCCTCTTCTTTCAGAATTTTTAAAAATCCTTGATTTTCTGTACATCTGAAAATGATGTATGTAGGCATAGTGTTTCGTTTTGTTTGCATTCATCCTCCTTGGTGTTCTCTGAGTTTTCTGAGTCTGTGGTTTGGTTTGATGTGTGTCAAAATTTGGCAAAATTCTCAGTCACAGTTGTTTCAGATATTTCTTCTGTTCTTTCTCTCACCTCCGAGTATTCCCATTTCATGTTACACCTTTTGTAATTGTCCGACATCCTTGGATATCCTATTCTGTTTTTTTCAGTCTTCGTTGTCTTTGCTTTGGGGATTTGAGGATTCTGTTGATGTATATCCTCTAGCTCAGAGATTCCTTTCTCCTCAGTGCCCAGTATACTTACTAATAAGCCCATCATAGGCCTTCTTCATTTCTGTGGCTTTTGTTTTGCCTTTTAGTAATGCTTTCCAGTTTTTTCTTAATAGCTTGACCCGATGCACTGGGTGAAAGGAACAGCAGTAGGCAGGCCTTTAGTTGGGAGAGGATGGAAGCATTCTAGAGTCCTATGATTTGTTCTCATTTCCACCAAGCCTGTGCCTCTGGATTGTGAACTTCACAAGTGTTTCATAGAAGCAACCCCCTACCTTCCCCCCACCCCCATCCTGTTCAATGGGACAGGATAGCTAGAGTGGGCCCCAGTTGAGTGTCTTCTTTCCCCATCAGTTAGGCTCTGGTAACTAGTTTACCCTCAGCGGAGGCTTTGTTAAAACAGAAGTCTCTGGTGTATTTCAAAATGGCTCCTTACTTCTCCTCCCCCTTCCCCCCACCCAATAGTAGAAGCAGGAGGGGATTTTTCTTTGACATCTACTGTGGGAACCTGGTAGAGCTTCAGGAGGTGACACTGACATGCAGAGGTCCCCTATGACTGAGTCTCCCCAGAGTTCCTAACTCGCAGACTTGTCCACATTGAGCCTCCAGCAATCTGTCAGTTTCAGTCTTACCCGGGGAACTGATTCCCACGGTGGTTTCTACTTGTGAGTCTCTGCTCTGGTAAGCCACAACTCCTGGTATTGGCCTGTCTTGTCTACAGTTTTGGGCACAGCAGCTTGCCCTGTGTTCTCCTCTCTTTTATGGATGCGAGGAAGAGTTGTCTGTTCAGCTTTTTACTGGTTAGGACAGAGTGGCAGCTTCCAAGCTCTTTATATGTGGAGTGGGGAAACCAGAAGCCTACCCTGTTCCTTTTAAAGAAGCTTCCCAGAAGTGCCAGACAGAGCTCACACTTTTATCTCACAGACCAGAATGCGGTATATGGCTACAAGGGAGACTGGGAAATGGGGTCTGTTCCCTGAGCAGCAATGTACTCAGCTAAGAAATTGGGGTTCCTTTACCAGGGAAGAAGGGGAAAGTGGGTATAGCGAGATAACCAGGAGCAGCTGTCATGGGTAGATATTATTACTTACTCCCATTCTACAGATGAGATAAGGTGAAGAAATAAATGTTCCTTAGGAACCCAGAGGAGTGAGTGATCTGCTCCCAAATCCATGACCTTTCCTGTAAGACCACATGACACATCAGTCCTATGTGATGCTGAACAAAAGAGCTGAGGTACCTCTTGTTGCCTCTTTAACACCACAGAAGGGGGTTTATACAAAACAAAGCAAATGCAAGCTGTCAAAAATACATTCTGGACATTCCTTTATCATAGCTGGGTCCTCTTGGATTGGCAGCACAAGGGCCTAGACATCTATTTTAGGACAGGGCTAAATATATTCAAGTATATTCATGGGAACAGTGTGGTACCATGTAGTAACAGTATTGATTTCTCCATTAGTCTTCATGGTAAAGTAAAAGTCATATACTGCTATTTTATAATATTAAAAATTGAATAACCAATACATGTTTTTGATTACTAGTATACCGCTTGAATTAAATCATGAGAAAATGGAGTAGAAAGTGACACAACACTCTTGACCAATGGTTATGTACCCCTCTTGGACCATATATTCCCTTTGAGGTACTGATGAAAAGTATAGATCCTTTCTCTAGAAAAGTAGATATTTGCTCCTATTCATAAAGTGTAACTTTATGAATAGGAGCAAATATCTAAATAACACAAAGCAAATAAAACCTTCCAGACCCTTACAGTATTTGGTATTTAAAAAAACACAGATGGCCTCCACAATGCACATGTGACTTGTTTTTATTCATTCATTCAGCAGTATATCTTGGGGATATATCCATGTTGTCTTCCCATTTTTCAGAAGTAATAATGCGCTCTCTATGGTTCTGATCAGGTTGCTATACTCCTGAAAAAGGAGCTACAAAAAGATTCAGAAAGGGACAAATAAAGGGATCCAGTATTTGATTTAAGGATAGACTAAATGACTTTAAACTTCCCAGGATGTAAAGAAGCCCAAGGGTTGAATTAATCACAAGTTAAAATCGTGAAGGGTAGGAATGAAGTAAATAGAAATTCTGCAGCAAATTGTGACATAAAAATAAGAGGGTTTCTTAAAAGCTCAAACCTGTGCTTTTAGGAAAAATCAGAGGGCTGTTATACATAAGGACAGGAGGAAGATTGCAGGATGGAAGGGAAGGAAGACCTGCCACAGGCAGTGACAGACTGGTAGGGGTAAACTCTCTGGTTGGGACCCATTTTCCCACTTCCCCACCCCATTATTCTCTGCAAACCTCCACCTCTCCCATGACTACCAGGGAGCTAGAAAATGTCATTATCAGTGAAATGCCCACTGCCAAGACTGCTGCATAATGTCCAGGCAGCTTGGAGCCCTAGGAGGGGCAGTGTGAAGATGGTACCAACACATGCAAATGGGTTGTCCAAGCTCATAACTTTCCCTCACCCCTCTCTCACCTCGCCTGCCCCTGGGGACCAGTTATATCATGGAAAGGAGAGGGTACTCACAAGTCATCTGGAAGGGCAGGGCTTCCTGGTTGAGGTTGGGGGTTGTGGCATCCAGGGCAGCCACAGGTTGCCCCAGCTTGGTGCATCTCCACCTGTCTTCCCCCAGATTCTCCAGGAGTGATGCCTGTTCTGAACCCCTGCCCCAGGTATTCTGTACAAACCCCCAGCCTGATGAAAACCCTAAAGACATATGTATGAGTCCATAGGTGAAGCTCCTAAGACAGAGGAGGAATCCAAGCATTATGATAGAAAGGCAACAAGCTGAATAATTTCATGCAAAAGAAGCAGGACAAGAAATTAAAATGAGCATAATAAATATTCTCAGATAAGGAAAGAGACCAAAAGCAAGAATGAGCAGTTATGGAAAAATTGCAAACATTAGGAATATACAATATTCTTGAACTAAAAGATTCAATGGATGGGCTCGACAATAAAATGGAGATATGTAAATGAAAAGATTAAGAGTCAGAAGATGAGATTGAGGAATTCACTGTCTCGATGTATCAGGAAAGGGTAAAGAGGAGGCACCTGGGTGGCTCAGTGGGTTAAAGCTCTGTCTTCAGCTCAGGTCATGATCCTGGGGTCCTAGGATTGAGCCCTGCATCAGGCTCTCTGCTCAGCGGGGATCCTGCTTCCTTCTCACTCTCTCTGCCTGCCTCTCCGCCTACTTGTGATCTTTGTCTGTCAAATAAATAAATAAAATCTTAAAAAAAAAAAAAAAAAAGGAAGGTAAAGAGGATGCAAAGAATTTCACAGATGTGGAGGATTAAGAAAAAGGGCCAGTATCTGTACAAAGTATCACAAAGTATGGTGAAATCAGCAAACCAATGGAAGAAAATCCTTGAAAACTTTAGTTCTGAGATCAAGAGTTACATGCTGTACCAACTGAGCCAGCCAGGTGCCTCAAAAGGAGGACATACTTATGACTCAGTTTAATACTAACCAGTAGGAATCTAAACAGCCTGGCCTTTTTAAAAGATGTTTGCCTCATCCCATCATCCATTATAACCACCTGAATTTCTTCTTACAATTTCTCGTGTTAAAAAAGAAAAAAGTTCATCGGGCTCCTTGCTCTGCAGGGAGCCTGCTTCTCCCTCTGACTCTGCCTGCCACTCTGTCTGCTTGTGCTCGCGCTCGCTCTAACTCTCTCTCTGACAAATAAATAAATAAAAATAAAATCTTAAAAAAAAAAAAAGAAAAAAGTTTGTTTGGGAGGCAATGCAAGTGTCTTGTTTACATTCATAATAGGATGCCACTTTGAAATGCTTTCAGTTAGATTTGACAGTTGTTTACTGGGTCCTGCTGTGTGCCAGTTATGGTCATGTTAGCTAGCAGGAATACAAAGATAAAGAAGTCATGGGCCCTGCCACAAGGAGGTCATGAGTGAAAACAGATCAATGCCAAGATAAACTTGGCCCAGGTCCCCTTGGGAACTCTCAGGATCCTATTGATGGAGTAGATCATACCTGGGAGGTGTTCCCAGATCTTAATGAGCAAGGCATCCGGAGACAAAGGAAGTGAGCATTAGTTACCAACATGATTTCTCACTTAGATTGGTGAATATGAGTGTGGACAAGATGGTTAGAGGGCCAACTCAGAGAGTGATGATTAGAGGAGGAAAATACCTAATGTTCCTACCCCAAAATTTGACTCCATAGACTGAGAAACCTAGAGAGATAAGATGTACGGGGTTTTTTGTTGTTGTTGCTTTGTTTGCTTTATTTTTTGTTTTGGGGGATGTTCTAGCCTACTTTCCAGTTTTCCCTTCTGGGGGGGGCAGGAGGAAGGATGTCAAAGGGTGCTTCAGCCAAAGAATCCTAGCTCTGACCAGTGAGGAAACTTGGAGAATATTCAAGAACAGCTCCACCGGAAACATCCGAGGGACAATGGCCACAATGTGAAGTTGGAATGCCTTTTGATATAACTGTAAGACTTCAGCATTTCTATCACCATCCTTCCAAGAAGTTATTTGGTATCACTGGCACAAATTTTGGTCCTGACTGGCTGTGTGACCTCTCAGGAGGTGTGTCTCTCTGAACCTCCTTGTCCTCACCTGCAAAGTGAAGGTATTGATGAGGTTAACTCCTGTGGTTCTAGAATGTGATGCCTGCACTATACAGAAGACTTAATGAGTATCTAGCGCTGCATTAACAATTAGTGGAGTATCTAAGTAATGCTAAGGGAGACCTCTGAATTTTGATTCATAAACTCTAGGCCTTGGGGCCCTGTGTTTACAGCAAAATCAGTAAGTTGCTATAATCATCCAGGCTGTGGACTCCTAGCTTCTCTCAGCTGGTCCTCATCTGGGGACAAGAGGCTGATTGGCACAAAGGGAGCAAACTGCACTAGTGTAACACACTCTTATATGTAAATAAGGGCATACGTCACATCTTGCCATCTCCCCCCCCACCCCCGACTTTGGTCAGTAAATTCAGGATCTCTCGCAAGATTTTCCACACTGGAGGTGGAAGGAATCACTTGCTCATTTATATTCTTGCTCCTGTGGAAAACATTTCCTCTCACCCTTTGGGCCAGTGAGTCACTTCCAGCCTTCAAACCTCTATGGCTTCCTTTACAGCTCTGGCCTGGCCCTCTGGAGAAGGGTCCACGCTGTTGGGCAGGAAGGGGCTTTAGTAGCAGGCAACACACCTTGAGTGGCTTTGTAATATCAGGAGGATCCTCCCATCGAGAGAAATTATCTGGGTGGTCTGATAAATGCCAGGCATTGGATTCCAGATTCAGCATTTTTTCCTTTTATTTTAAAAACTCTGGGAAAGAAACGCCCATAGAAGCTACTGCCGGTCGCAGGTTTATTTTATGACTCATGGAAATTTCTAAAATGATAAATATTGGTTCAGCAGCAGCCTGACATAAGAAACACTCAACTAGACCAGAGTCTATGGTTACAAGAAACAAGAAGAGTGTGTTCAACAAATAAACTGTGACTCTGCGTCCAAGCTTTCCGAGGAAAAAAAAGAGCAGAAAGTGTTGTCTGGATTCCATGAGGTGGCTTGGCAGGCCATGATTTCATTTGTTTTTCTGAGGACAGAAACTTTCCTGAGATGGTCGAAGTATCTTCCTGGCCAAGAAACCATCTCCTATCCCTTTGGTTTTCTACTTTATTTAGTCCAGGCTCCTTTTGGCTAATATAATGAAAATACTTCAGCGACCATAAAAATTAATGAGGGTGAAGTTGAAATATTTTTCCCTCAGAAAGGGAAAAAAAAAAAAAGGAAAATAAATATGTTCCTTGGGACGCCTGGGTGGCTCAGTTGGTTAAGCAGCTGCCTTCGGCTCAGGTCATGATCCCAGCGTCCTGGGATCGAGTCCCACATCGGGGTCCTTGCTCAGCAGGGAGCCTGCTTCTGCCTCTGCCTCTGCCTGCCATTCTGTCTGCCTATGCTTGCTCTCTCCTCCTCTCTCCCTCTGATAAATGAATAAAATCTTTAAAAAATAAATAAATAAAATAAAATAAATATGTTCCTTCCCGAGTAAAACAATCCCTCTATCTCTGTGTGGAGATGAAACCAGGTATTCCACCAAGACAATGAACTTGTTTCAGAGAATGTTTAGAAATTATGAGTCTTGAGTGTGGTTAGGTGCCTTCTGAGTAGTTTTCTTTCTCACAAAACAAAGAATTACCTTTACTTTCCATCAGCTGATTTTGTCTTCAAAAAAAAGGTGAATAGTCATATTTAGACCTGGTGAAAAGGCTAGAGTCACAACTTCCCAAAACCTAATCATGAGTAGGTCAATCTGCCTTTCTGCGAGTGGGTTTATCCTCTCTGACTGTTGAAGGTTTGTTAACAGAACAGCAGTGCTTGTAGTGTTCTTTAGAATTGGGTATCACAACACACACGCTTTACAGACTGGAGTCATGACAAATAACATGGTGAGGATTCATAAACAAAGTGAGAAAAAACTCGGGCCATAGTTCCATGCCTCCGATAAAGCAGCCAAAGAGACTGTTAAGCCTTTGGGGGTCTCAAGTCCTCCCAGGAGGAGGAGGGCATTTTGGTTAATGTTCCAGGTCTTGCCGATGACTCTCCTATAACCAATCACAGGCATTTATACTTTGCTTGGGGAAGAGGAAACCATGTTGGGATAGATGTGGACATCCAGAACCAAGCCTCTAGAACATGTTGCAGAGGATGTTGGAGGGCAGAGAAACAGCTAAAGGCCATT
Source organism: Mustela putorius furo (assembly GCF_011764305.1). Lineage (NCBI taxonomy): Eukaryota > Metazoa > Chordata > Mammalia > Carnivora > Mustelidae > Mustela > Mustela putorius. The sequence continues at coordinate 4,306,163 of NW_025421329.1, read as the reverse complement.
CCCTAAGCTCATGTAGAAACTCCACCATGAGGTAGGAGAGAAACAAGATGGCCGACATGATCTGGCGCACAAGTGCAATGGGAAGGGTTGTGCAACAAGACACCGCATCCGACTGCCCTCTGCCCCAGCTGCTGGGAAACTTATCTCGGGTTTCACCAGAGAGAGAAACTTCGGGAGCCAGATTAATCAGGGAGATGTGCCATGGGGCCTGGTGTCAATACTGAAGAAATAGAACTTCCCCTTTGGAAGGCCTGGCCCTATGTATTTTTCCTCCGTTTGCTGCTCTGCTCATCTTATATTAATAGACCTTGCAACCTGATGGGGAGGGAGCTCTCCCCACCTGAGCGGCGGAGGCAGGAGTGTCTCTGCAGGTAAAGGAGGCGATGCTGGCAGCCACAGAAGCAGCAGATGCCGGGATGGCTCATTTTGCTTGCTGCCAAGGGAGAGGGAGCCCCCTGGGCCCTGAGCCATGACACAGATGGGCCCTGGGTCATTCTGCTGGTGGAGCCAAAGAGCAGTAAAAATAATTACAGACTGGAAATGGCTTTGTTGTTATTAAAAAAAGGCAAGTGTGTTAGGAAAAGAAAAAACAAGCCTGGAAACATGAGAAAGAAAAAAAAAAAAGCATTTGTTGTCCCATCACCGTTCTGTCTAATAATTGAAAGGAATTTAAGGGTGCCTCGGTTGGTTGGGCACTGGCTCAGGTCACCATCTCAGGATCCTGGGATCAAGCCCTGCATCAGGCTGCTTCTCCCTCTGCCTCTGTGTACGGTCGCTCTCTCTTTCTCTCAAATAAATAAATAAATCTTTTAAAAAAAGAATTTAAAAGAATCTTAATAAATTATCAAGGATACCGTCTCCTTATTTAAAAAAACAAACAAACAAAAAAACCCTTCACCTTCACTGCCCTGCAATCCATTGCTTCTCACCCAAATGAAACCCTATCATTGGTTTGGAAAGTGTCCCTTGTTCTGTACATTTACACTCCAGGCCATACACTTTTATGTGCGTGCACACACGAGTGATGATCAATATAGACAGTTTCATATTCCTGTGATTTTTTAAAAATGTTAATAATATATTCCATCATCAACTCACTGCTTCCCTGTGTTTAGAAGGCAACCCAATGGTTTGCTCCATCACTTCTCTCAATTCTGTGCCCAACTGTCACCTCCTCAGTGAGGCCTTCCCTGACCACCCTGTCTAAAATTACCATGCACCCCAACCTTCCAGTTCCCTTCTCTGCTTTCTGTTTTCCCATAGCACTCATCATCATCTAACATACCATATTTTTCACTTTTTAAAATCTTATTTACTGGGGTGCCTGGGTGGCTCAGTGGGTTAAAGCCTCTGCCTTCAGCTCAGGTCATGATCCCAGGGTCCTGGGATCGAGCCCCACATCGGGCTCTCTGCTCTGCAGGGAGCCTGCTTCCTCCTCTCTCTCTCTCTGCCTGCCTCTCTTCCTACTTGTGATCTCTGTCTGTCAAATAAATAAATAAAATCTTTAAAAAAAATTTTTATTTACTTTCTCTTCCCCATCCCACTTGAATATAAACTGCACAAGAACAGAGATTGTAATCTATTTTTTCACTTCTGTATTCCCAGTACCTAGAAGAGTGTTGGCACATAGCAAGCTGTGAATGAACATTTGCTGAACAGATAAATGAGTAGTATTCCAAAGAATTACTGCAAGGATACTGCAGGGGTAGGCACCATGCCTAGAAGGCAGTGGCCATCTTTTGAGCTCGGGCACCAAAACCACACGCTGAACAGAGTGAAGGGGAGTCTACCATACCAGCCCTCAACCACCTACTTCTAGACTCCGCATTTGAAGATAAAAAGCAGACCTTAGGGCGCCTGGGTGGCTCAGTGGTTAAGCTGCTGCCTTCAGCTCGGGTCATGATCTCCAGGTCCTGGGATCGAGTCCCAACCGCATCGGGCTCTCTGCTCAGCAGGGAGCCTGCTTCCCTCTCTCTCTCTGCCTGCCTCTCTGTCTGCTTGTGATCTCTCTCTGTCAAATAAATAAATAAAATCTTTAAAAAAAAAAAAAAAGCAGACCTTATTTGGTTAAACTACTATTGGGTGCCTCCCGTGTGCCTGTGCCATCCTCGGTAATACCAGTCCATGGTCCAGAAAGGCTGAGAAGTATTTCTAGGGGAAAAGGAAAGGGCTTGGCACAGAACCCGCAGGAATCCTCGTCATTCAAAATGTGAAGCGGAAGAGGATCCCTTCAAGAGGCTTCTAAGAAATGGAAAATCCAGAAGCAAGTGGAATCACAGACCTAAGAAAGCGTGCTTCAAGGAGGGGGTTATAGTCAGAGGGCTCAAATACCAATGAGCCATCGGGGAGGGGAGAATGGACATTGGCCTGAGAACTTAGATGATGGAAGTTGAGTGAGTTAGTGTCTCTCTGAGGACTCCTAGTTTCTCTGTGTAGTAGAAGGCATGACCATCTGTGGTGGTTGATTTTATGTGTCAGGTTGGTGGGGCTTTGGTGTCTGGTTGCTTGGTCAAGTGCTAGCCAAGACATTGTCCTGAGGGTATTTTGTAGATGTGATTAACATAATCAGGAGATGTGGAGTAAGTAGGTCAGATTACCCTCCATGGTATGGATGGGTCTCACCCACTCAACTAAAGGCCTGAACAGCAAATCTGAGGTTTCCTAGAAAGGGAATTAGCCTCAAGGCTGTAAGGTTAAAAATCCTTCCTGAATTTCCAGCCCACTGACCTGCCCTTCAGATTCCAAACTCAAGATTGCTCCCTCTCCTCTTACCTGAATTGCCAGACTGCCCTACAGATTTCAGACTTGTCAGCCCCCACAATTGCACAAGCCAAGTCCTTAAAATAACCATCAACCCCAATGTGTGTGTGTGTGTGTGTGTGTTCTGAGCTGTATTTTGATGAATAGTGAAGCTGAACATTTTTTCATGTTTTTTGACCATGTGCCTTCTGTAAACTTGAATGTGTCACATCAAACTCTAAAGTAATTATTTGCTTTAGAAACTTGGGCCATGTATATATGGTTCTTTTTCTTTTTGTTTGAAAATACCACAAATGGTCAGACTTTGAAACAGATAAAATTCCCAGCTTATCTTGTCCTTTCTTTGCTTTTCTACTGGATGTTTGTCTTTTTGTTATTGGTTTGTGATTTTCATTACGTAGTACTCTGTCTTTGGTCTAATATGCAAACTGTCCCCTATATTTTTATTAGCTCTTAACATTGTTTAAGGTTGTTGTTCTTATTGTTTTTGTAACACAAAATAGTTTATTTTTTAGATTAGGCAAACCTTCCAGTCTTTTCCTCTGAGACAGTTATTTATTTTTAGAAACATTGGCGACATATACAAATTTTCCCTTTTTCACATGAAAAAGACACAATCAGATTATGCAACAGATACATTTTTCAATTTAAGGTTGGAGTTTATGGTGTTAATTATCGTTGCAGTATTTGAGCCTCTGGATGCATAGGAAAGTCTTAATATATTATTTTTCAAAAAAACTCAAATGGTTCCATTTACTGAAGAAGCTGCTGAAAATTTGGTGATTTTTGGAAAACGATGGATGTTTTCCTATTCCATGAGGGCTTGGCTACTCCACAGCACTATGAAAATTGTTGAATCTAAAGGTTTTCCTCCCTATTCAGGTGTTGGATACTTTGGGAAGGGGAAGCTGTTCAAAGCAGAATTAGGGTTTCAACTCCATATACTATTCTCAACATCATGTTGACTTGGTGGGAACATACGTACAAATATTTTGAAATTACATAATTTATTTCTTGTCTTGATGCCATCATTAAAACCAGTATAGAATGAACACAGTTTTTTGTTTTCTTTTGTTGTATTACTGTCACTTAAGGGTTGATCCATTAAAATAAATACACAGAGGAACTTCAGATCATTTAATGATCTGAAAACAGCAATGGCGAGACTCTAGCAACTGCTACCAGCTCCCCTCTTGTGTTCCCTTATGCTCCCTGCCACTGAAGGCTACTTCCTCAGAACAACCTGCCATTTTCTGTCCCATGTTCTAGAGTGTTAATGCCCTCAGGAGCAGTTCCCAATCAAAGATAGACAGGGAGTTGGTGGGTAAGCACCCAACTTCCTCACCCCTTGGGTGGAATAGTTCTGTGGGGTGTCTGGTTCTGTCTCATAGAGTTCACAGATGCATTGAGCTCCAGTTACCCACAGAGGTAATTATGATGACACCCCCCAGGGTTGGCCTCCCCGCCCCCACCTCACTTCCTCACTTCCTCACTTGCTGGTGTGACAGGATCCTTTCCCAAACTTACCACTTGTGCTCAGGGTCTGCATCTGGGGGATTCCAAATTAACATAAACGCTCAAAGTCTGCCAGTCTACATGCAAAAAATAATGGCTGATATTATTAAGCATTTACTATGTGCCGCACACCATTCTAAACACATCATTTAACTCTCACGACTTCTTTTGGGATCTATTATCACCCCCAGTTTATAGATGGGACATATGAGACTTCGAGAGATAAAGTCTCTTTTCTGAGATCACGTAGCTAATGGGTCATGAGGATTTAAACCTGGACTTTTTTTTTTTTTTTTTTTTTTAGATTTTATTTATTTGAGAGAGATAGAGAGAAAGAGAGAAAGAGAGCGAACATGAAGTGGGGAGGGGCAGAGGGAGATGCTGAGCAGGGAGCCCACTGCAGGACTTACTACTGGGAGTCTAGGATCATGATCTGAGCCAAAGGCAGTTGCTTAACAAACTGAGCCACCCAGATGCCCTAAACCTAGACTACTGAGGGGCGCCTGGGTGGCTCTGTCAGTTTAGCATCTGACTCTTGGTTTCTGCTCAGGTCAAGGTCTCAGAGTTGTGAGATATGAGCCCCACATCAGGGTCCGTGCTCAGCGTGGAGTCTGCTTGATTTTTCCCTCTCTCTCCCTCTCCTGCTGCCCCCTCCCCCTTTCTCGCTCTAAAATAAATAAATGAAATCCTTTTAAAAAATAAATAAACCTAGACTATTGAATTCAAGTGTCCACGATTTTAATCCATATACCTTATGACATGGTATATCAGCTTACTTCAAAAAATATCACTGGCACATATTTAATAGGCTCTGAGAGAGCATTTTGCTGATAGTTGAGCTGATCGATATTTTTGCAGTCCAGCAATAATGTTGTTGCCTGGCTTGGGTTGTCTGCACTCACCCAACTGAAATCCGAGTCCTTGTGAGAAAATTCTATTTTTTTTTTTCCCCCAACCACATCAAGAAGTTTTCTCCTGGCTCTTCTAACATGTGAGTTTGTTTTTGCAGCTAACTACCGTTCTTGCTGTTTTTGCTGAAACTAGCTGCCCAGCTTACAATATATCATAGGATAAAAGTCACCATTTATGCCCTCGTAGCCATTGAATGTCAGGATCTTAGCTGGTTGTGATGCTGTGTGAGGCATGTTTATGATTGGTTTGAAAGACAACATTTCATGGGCTCTGGATGACCATTATTTGAGCTGAAATATTCTTCCAGGCCCTGACCTTATCACGTTTTTTCTTTGTTACACAGCAAAATATTATGCTGTCCTTTTGGTCCCACTGCTGATCTTCAAGAAGAGTAAAACAAATGTTTTGTGGTTCCTAGAAAATGTTATAAAATTGTTTCCCAAGTTAGGTCATTGCAGTTGCAAAATTCTTGTTTTGGTAGAAAACTTGGCCAACAACAACAGAGGCCATGGTCAGCCATTATTTCAGGGAAAAAAAGTCTTGAGATTTGCTAGGGATTGCTGTCTTCCCTTCCAATGGAACAGAGACCAATTCCTGCAGCCGGGCCTAAACTAGTTTTGAGATAAATCTCTTTCTCTCCATATAGAGATACACTTTAATTTACTGGCTGACTTCCCCAGTTTTTGAAATGGCCCCATAAATTTTCTGGAAGACATTTTAACTTTATAAGGCAATTATCATAAGTTAATTTTCAGAAACTTCTTAAGCCAACTTGAAATCAAAACATCATTTTCGCAGGCTGTAGATTCTAATTCCACTCTAATTTTTTTTTAAACCAAGCATTTAAATGTAGGGTGCCATTTTATATAGTATACTCGGTAAGGCTGTTTCTCTTCTTTGAGCTTGCAGAGATTGAAGAAAGGACATCGTGTTTCTCTCCATCAATTTCAGCTACTGGAGAGATGGATCGATATTATTTCATAGTTGGTGTGACTCCAGTAAATGTTGAACAACTGAGTTTCAAGGGGAGAAATGTCCTGATGTATCTTTTTTTTTTTTTTTTAAAGATTTTATTTATTTATTTGTCGTGGCGGGGAGAGAGAGAGAGAGCACAAGCAGGCAGAGTGGCAGGCAGAGGCAGACAGAAAAACAGGCTCCCCACTGAGCAAGGAGCCCAATGAGGGATTAGATCCCAGGACCCTGGGATCATGATCTGAGCCGAAGGAAACGGCTTAACTGACTGAGCCACAGAGGCATCCCCTGATGTGTCTTTATAGTGTTTGTCGACTCCTGTGTGTAAATACTCCTACCATGGCTGATTTCAAGCCATCATTGAGGTGTTAACCAGCTCCCCAAATTCCTGGAAATTTAACAATTGGGGCTTAGGAGCTCTTAAGAGGTAGTTCCAGAATAATATTGCAAGTGATTCAGCCAGATAGTGCCCCCATTACAGGGGGGAACCCTGGTCTGTTGCCCCTGCAATGCCCTGGAATATATCGTAGAGGTCACTAAGATATCACATAGCAAATCCTGACAAAGTGGCATTTTCAGAACCAGGGTGTATGTTACCCAAAAACACAGGTTACCTTGAAGAAAATAATGTACCCTGGGAGAATTGAATCCCAAATGTCTTGTTTAATTGTCATCCTTGCAGACCTAAGTCCTACAATTAGGGTCATTGAGGACAATCCAAGAGGCATTTTAGTGACAGGCGCAATCACAGCTCTGTGGCTTGTTTAAACTGCTATGTTCAGCAAAGGCTGACCACAGAACAAAATAAGCAGCCAGAATCCAACTTGGATGCCATCCTTTCTAATGGATTTGGTTTCTGGTTTATATCTGAAAAGCCGCAGCATTTGTGGAGCCCTAGGAAATGTCTTCATTATCTATCACTTGAGAGCATCTTCTTCTTCTTCTTCTTCTTCTTCTTTATTTTTTTTTTTACATCTTCTTAAAATAGAAAGCTCTTTTTTTTTTTCTTTTTTTGTGTCTTGTAAGTACAGCTGTTCTGCTGACTGGTGCACTGTTTTCTTTCTTAATGAACGCATTTTTGTCCTGTCCTTCTATGTTTCCTCCAATGATGGAAGATAACATCAATCTAGCTATTACAGTGGAGAACAAAGCAAATTTCAGTTTAGGGCTGCTGCAAAATTTGACCATGCCCTTTGAAACAGCCCAGTCAGCAAACATGGAGCAAGAAATTCAAGCCTTGGGGCACCTGGGTGGCTCAGTGGGTTAGGGCCTCTTCCTTTGGATTGGGTCATGATCCCAGGGTCCTGGGATCAAGCCCTGCATCGAGGGAGCCTGCTTCCTCCTCTCTCTCTGCCTGCCTCTCTGCCTAGTTGTGATTTCTCTCTGTCAAATAAATTTTAAAAATATTTAAAAAAAAGAAAAATAAAGAAATTCAAGCCTCTGGGAGAGCTGTTGAGAAGACTTTTCATGCTTCATCTCTGGCCGAGCAAGACCCAGCTTCCTCCTTTGAAAGTTTCAAGATGGACTTCCCCACATTGAAAAACTTGGTCTTGATTTCAAAGTTCCATCTAAGCTTCATTTGTTGTTGAATTCATTTTATCAGGTATCTACATTGTTTCAGAAGCTTTACCAGTTGATGAATGAGATACTGCATATTTCAGGGTTCTTCTGTATCTAGCCGGAAATAAATGGTCCAAACAAAGAGTTCAACTGTAAAGAATTTAATGAAGGGACAACTTCCCGAGTTGTGAACAGGGTTAAGGGAATCCTCAAAGCATGGTGGAAGGCCCAGAACTAGCAACAGCAGGAAGCTCGTACTACCCCAGGCCGAAAGGAGCAAGAGATGCCAGGAAGGGGTGATTTTGCTTAGAGGAGAGAGGGAAGCAGGAAGGGAGTCTGTCTGATTTCCTAACACTGACCCCCATTTGCCAAACCCTACAGGAAACCGTAGGGCACGGGAGGCAGGTGATGCCATCTGGGACGGCCTTGCCTTTTAGAGTTTCCAGCAGCCTGAGGAAGGATAGAGGATGGATCTGGGGACTGATCCTATGTGGAGGGTGGCCACTGGCAGAATGAACAGCAGTGACATTGTTATGCCCCAATAATGGGTCCGTGATTAAAGGAGTGAGACTGATACAAAGTGAAGATCAAGCAAAGCTTTATTTAGCCCCAAGCATCAAGAATCTAACCGAACGTTCGGAGATGCACCTCTTACAAGAGAGGGCGACCCTTCTCTGTTTCACAGACTAGCTTTTAAGGGCAAAGGCCATGCAGTTGGGCCTGGCCATGCACAGGTGGCCAATGAGATTGTAACACACACAGGAAACTCCAGTGATGCTAGGTGACCAATTGAGTTACAATTTACCCTAGTAGACTTTTGAACCAGCCTATTACACCTTGCTTGGGATTGGTGCCCAAAAGTCTCCCAAAGGGCGGGCCCATACTCCTTGGTAGCTAGGGAGACAGTATGCATCCCCCCACTGATCTGATGTCTCCACCTGGCCTGACCCACCTTTGTATCTGGGCTTTGTTACCTGAAGCTGGTTTCTGGGACTTGTCTCCAAGTAAATCCCCTGGGGGAAGGGGAGCAGGGACAGTTTCTAAATAGGTCCTTACAACATCTGTCCAGCCTTCAGAGGAGAGCTCCAGGCTAGTTAGAGCAATCATAGGAGCCCATCTGCTGGGATAGTGGGGAGGTGGGGCCTTAGCCAGGAGAGCATCTTGGCTAAGCCTCTTGGGTGGTGGTGGTAGTGGGGGATCCGATATGTAGAACTGAAGACCTTTCTCAATGGTCATCTTCATAAATTAATATGCTGATGGGTGGAGGGTGCAAAAGAACAAGGAAGATATTGGTATCCAAACCAAGAGGCACAGACTAATGAAAAGGATGGTATCTCCTGGGTGAGAAGAAAAGTCAGAAGACAAAAATAGTAGATAAAGGGGTGGGAGTGGTATGCCTCAATAATGGGTCCGTGATTAAAGGAGTGTGACTGATACAAAGCGAAGGTCAAGCAAAGCTTTATTTCATGCCAAGCATCAAGAATCTAACCGAACGTTCGGGGTCGCACCTCTTACAAGAAAGGGCGACCCTTCTCTGTTTCACAGACTAGCTTTTAAGGGCAAAGGCCATGCGGTCGGGCCTGGCCATGCACAGGTGGCCAATGAGATTGTAACACACACAGGAAACTCCAGTGATGCTAGGTGACCAACTGAATTACAATTTACCCTAGTAGACATTTGAACCAGCCTATTATACCTTGCTTGGGATTGGTGCTCAAAAGTCTCCCAAAGGGCGAGGCCCATACTTCTTGGGAGACAGTATGCATTCCCCCCCACTGATCTATGTCTCCACCTGGCCTGACCTCCATTGTATCTGGGCTTTGTTACCTGAAGCTGGTTTCTGGGACTTGTCTCCAAGTAAATCCCCTGGGGGAAGGGGAGCGGGGACAGTTTCTAAATAGGTCCTTAAAGGAGTCCATAGGTATCAACCATGAGCAAATGGTATGAAGAAATAGAATGAAGTAGTAGGATAATATTCATACAATTATAGTCCTTTTCCAAATGAACTAGTTAAGTCAGATGGTTGCAATAGCTAGTTACTTGAATATTGGTCAGACTCATATGGCTGCCAAATCATGGCAATCTTACTCAAACTGGCTATCGTTACAAATTTCATGGGAAAACTTCACATGGAATTTAAGTCTTGAAGTCTGGTGTAGGAAAGACAACCTTAGGGTTCCAAGCCAAAGGCCAAGAAAAAATTGTTGAGCCATCTTTGGTGCAAAATGGTGGCTTATTAAAGCACAGGGACAGGACAGGTGGCAGAAAGAGATGTTACCCCACTGCTTCACACCACCCACATACCACCCCCATTGTGAGGAGTGGCTGATTATATACTAAGGAGTTGGGGGAAGTAAGGAAAAAGGGAGGTTTTAAAAGACTTTTCATATGCTAAAGACCACCTACAAGATAATGGAGGCCTTACCATTGTCAAGTTAAGGTTGTTTTTCTCCTCTAGCAAGGCATTAACATTAAGGTCCTTGGGAGATTCTTAGAAGAATGTCAGGCTTGTCCCGCCCAGGAGTGGGGGGGGTGGGTTGCAAGGTGTCTGCTTATGCTTTGTCTTCAGCCAGCCTTCTGTTTCCTCATCAAGTTCAGGGTTAGGGCTTAACATATGTGGTCTTAGACTCCCTTACTTTGAAACTGTGTGCAGAATGTGAAAATAGTGGCTTAAACAGATTGGAATATCATCCCTCCCAATTTCAGCTCAAAGTAAGAAGTTGGCCAACTTGGGAAGGTAGAACTTCTCTTATAAAATAGCTTATTCAGTTCCACTTACACCTATAGGAAGTCCATACTACCCTATAAACACGACATACCAGATGTATGTTTAAATCTGCATATATATTGCATGTATATTTTTATCAGAAATGCCTTCATGGAGGGTGCCTGGGTGGCTCAGTGGGTTAAGCCGCTGCCTTCGGTTCGGGTCATGATCTCAGGGTCCTGGGATCGAGTTCCACATCGGGCTCTCTGCTCAGCAGGGAACCTGCTTCCTTCTCTCTCTCTCTCTCTCTGCCTGCCTACTTGTGATCTCTCTCTGTCAAATAAATAAATAAATAAAATCTTAAAAAAAAAAAAAAAAAGAAAAGAAATGCCTTCATGGATATGGATACCTAATTCCTTGGTATCCATTTCCTAAGTGTACAAACCAGGTCTTTTAGGGCACAGGGGGGAATGCCAGTTGGCCAACTGTGACTTGATGATACATCAGACTACTTGACAATTTAGTCCCAGAAGAAAAGGGGCTGTGGTTCAGATGGAGGCTGACTCAGCTTCGGAGATGTGGTAGGTCTTGTTTAATGATATCTTAAAGAGAATCACCAAGCAGAAATACGAGTAGCATGACTAGATTTAAATCCATGAGAAATTGAAAGACCAGCGGATCCCCTTACCCAAGAATTCAACACTGCCACAGGATGCAAACAGCAAGAGGTTCTTTATTGTAGCGCGGGCGCCTGTGGGTGGTCAGCAGCTCCTGCTAGCTGAGCACCCCAGGCTGGGGTGGTGCAGGGTTTTTATAGACAGGTACAAACAAGTTTTGGATGGGACGGAGCTGATTGGCTGACAATTTGAACATTTGAAAAAGGCATACTTGGTGTCAGCGGATTGGCTTTGGGAGACCCGCGCGCAAAGAAAAAGGCGGGAAAGGGAAACAAAGAGGGGAAGTTAGACCTTGTGACTCAGCAGAAAAACATCCTGTCTACGTGACTATGCAGCCCCCTGCCTACTGACTAACTTGACTATGCGGCCCCCTGCCTATGTGGTCAGGTATCAGGCCATATCTTACGAGAAAGCTATTTGCAGGGAGTGCCATATCTTGCTAAGAAACAGCTATTATGAAACTACCAACTATCATTGTATTGAGGGAGCCAAGCGGTTACAGAAAAGCAAAAGAGCAGTTAATTCATTGATATTTGGGGGAAGGGTCTTTCAAAATCATAACGGTGAAAAGAGATTTCTCCAGACTTGGTCCTCAGGATGATGCCAGATGGGACAATCACTCATTTCTGCATCCCTGAGTTCATGGCCACTTTTCAGGCATAACCAGAGTGATGATGGATGGGTAGGTATAACAATGTCTCCAGGACATGCCAAGGTTGTGCTCCATTGTCTGGTGCTCCAGAAGGTTAAGTCCAGATACGTTTCAAAAGCCCCTCATTATTAGTGATGTTGAACCCCTACCACAGTCATCAGTGAAATCCTGATTGCTGAGACCCTCTCTGGTAGATCAAAGGAACATTTTTGCACTTTCTTGCTATCATTAAGAAACATCTATTCTCAGCAGTTTTCCCAGAAGTGTTTAGGATTGGGGGGGGCAGTGGTTTTCTTTTGTTATAATTTCAAATTTATAGAAACGTTGCTGGAAAAGTACAGGGATATTTCCATATACCCCTTACCCAAACCCACCAATTATTTACATTTTTCTCCATTTGCTTTATTATTCTGTGTATTTATTTATATATGTGTGTGTTTGATATAAGCATATATATTGATGTTTTCTGACCAGATAAGGGTAAATTGGACATTGAGCCTCATTATTCCTTAACCTAGCATGTATTTCCTAAGAACAAAGGTCATTTTCTTGTACGCCATAGTATAATTACCCAAAACAGGCATTTTAACGCTTAGATTATTATCTGATTCATATTCCATATCTAAATTTCATCAGTCATCACACTAATATTCCTTTATAGCTTTTTTTTTTCTTTTCTAACTTGGAATACTATTCAGGACCCTGGACTGCAAATTATTTGTCATGCCTCGTGTTGGTACCCATCCATCAAAAAAATGCAAGGAACACATCCGTCGTCCAACAGACGTTTGCTTCCGTTTCTGGGCTGGACCCTAAGAAAAGCAGGCTGGTGCTTAGTGCCCTCCTGCTTTTGATAGTGTTTGAATTCATGGCTTTATTTTCCCAGAAGTCTTCAGAGTCAACCACGCTTGTGCAGTTGGACAGGGAGTCTTGCTTCCGAGTATTTCTCCACCTGTAGTCACTCTTCACGCAGACTCATCACTTACAGGGCAGTTAAGCATTCATTAGAGACCAGGGGCTGACTGCTGGTCTAAGGGAGCAGGGGTTGGGGAAGCAGGGGTCTTTCCTTTCCCTTGGGGTTGCTGGCCACTCTACTTGAAATGAACCTTTCCAGGATGGCTTGTGTTTTGAGTTGATCCAGTTTTGTGGAAAGCCTTCAAGCTGTACATCTGGGCCTCCATCTGCCCCTCTGCGATCAGCAACCACCCTGGGGGTGGGGGGAGCAAGGGCCTGGTGGTAGGAGTGGGCAGAGTGTTCACTCTTAGGGCAGCATGGCCCTCTTGTGGCGGACGGTTATATACCCTGGGGAAAGGATGGCCTATAAAAGGAGAGCAAGCAGAACATGAGAATGTTAGAGCAGTCTATCAGTTTGCTAGGTCGGCCATAACAAAGCAGCACGGATTGGGTGGTTTAAACAGCAAAGATTTTTTTCCTTACAGTTCTGGAGTCTAGAAGTCTGAGATGGAAGTGTTGGCAGAATACTTCTCCCGAGGCCTCTCTCCTTGGCTCGCAGATGGCTACCATCTCCCTGGGTCCGGGCGTGTCTTCCCTCCGTGTGTGTCTGTGTCCTAATCTACTCTTCTTATAAGGACACCAATCACATTGGATTAGGGCCCACTCGTATGACCTCATTTTACCTTATTTACCTCTTTAAAGGCCCTCTCTCCAAATATAGTGTCATTCTGAGGCCCTGGGGATCAGGACCAAAACGTGAATGGTAGAGGATACCATTCAGCCCCTAACAAGGAGGAGGGAGATCTTAGAGAGTCTTCTAAGTCCATCGTTCTAGAAAGCAGGTTAACTGAATTATTCAAGGCCACGAAACTAGAAATCAGCAGAGACCCAGCATTCACAGACTGCTTTCCACTATCCTTCCTGTCTGGAAAAAGCCCAGAGTAAACAGAGGCTGTATCCAAACTGGAAGAAAGGCTCAAAACTGGAGGGTATGAAATTGGCTAAAAGGCAAGTGAGAGAGGGAACACAAGCAGGGGGAGTGGGAGAGGAAGAAGCAGGCTTCCCATTGAGCAGGGAGCCTGACGCAGTGCTCAACCCCGGGACCCTGGGATCATTACCTGAGCCAAAGGCAGACGCCTAAGGACTGAGCCACCCAGGCACCCCTTCTCTTTTTCTTTTGTGATATTAGCATTTTGAAAGAATATTATGGTCTTCTATTTTATTAGTAGAATGTTTCTTATTTTGGATTTGTGTGGATATTTCCTTATGGTTAGATTCAGGCTCAGTGGGTCATGAGGGCCAGCATAAGAGAGGTTATAGCCCCAGACAAACCAAGAAACTCTTGAGAGTAAAAGAGGGTGCTGCTTATTCTTGCACTGAGACAGAGGCATAAACGTGGATCATCTTAGGTAAGCTGGAAAGTATCACGACCCTTTTCACGTAAGTGATTATTCCCATTTCACAGTGTCCATGCTAGAACCTGATTGGTTAAGTCACCTGCCAAAGTGGTGGGGCCAGAACCTAACCTAACCTCAGGGCTTTCTGACACTAACGATACCGGTTTCCCAGCCCCAGACCCAAACTAGTGCCATTCAGCTGCATTTAGTATACCTCTTCCATAGCTGATCATTCATCAAGGCCTGTGGAATCTATCCCGAAAATCTCTTGAATTAACAAATTCATTCAGCAATTGTTTCTTTCTCATGCATATGATCTCCATTCCTACTACCCACGAGTGGGTAGTCATGAGGAATGTTGACAAATACGGCCACTCTTGCTCCTTCCAGGCACATGGCAGGATTGCATTTCTTAGAGTACATGATGCTAGGTGGGGTTCTATGACTTACTTTTGCCTGTTTGATGGGATGGGGTGGAAAGTTGACAAGCCGCAGTGCAACCACTTTTCCTTTGTGATGATCTGCAATGTTTCAGATGGTGGCAGCTCTGATAGCCTGTATGCTGGAGAGAGGATAATATGAAGCAGAGGTCCTAGAGGACTTTCCTTGGATAAGCATGTACCATAAGGGATAAATAAACCTTGTTGTTTGTTTGTTATTCCAGTAGAAACTAGCCTATATGGGGTGAATCACCAACCCCCCAAAAAATTTTTTTTTAAATTTTAATATATTTTAAAAATATTTTATTTATTTGTTTGACAGACAGAGATCACAAGTAGGCAGAGAGGCAGGCAGAGAGAGAGGGGGAAGCAGTCTACCTGCTGAGCAGAGAACCCAATGCATGGCTCCATCCCAGGACCCTGAGATCATGACCTGAACCGAAGGCAGAGGCTTAACCTACTGAGCCACCCAGGTGCCCCTAATCTTAATATTTGTAATCAAACTAATATAGAAACATATTTTTAAAGTCTAGTAATGCTACAAATTTTAATTTTTATAATGAAAAAGGGTTTCTTTCTGTCCTATTCCTCCCCTCTCTGCTCTACTCTATCCCTCTGCACTTTCCCATTAAATTCACTGAAACAATCTGAACCCCTATTATGAGCCAGGCACAAATCAAGTGCTAGGAGATAGGGTGATTCACACATGCCACCTGCTTTTAAGTAGCTCAGATGCTAGCAGGAGACGTGGACTTGAGCTGAGGTTATGAAGGTAAGCACAAAGTACAAAGTGGTAAGTTATATGTTAAAGGTATGTACATTTTTAACCCCTGGTATTTAATCTATATTAAATATTCTATAACTCTGTATTCTTTAATAAGCTAATCCTGTTATTTCTTGGTTTATCAATTACAGATTTTATGTATTACCTTTTTCCCCTATGAAAGATGATGAATCTTCTTACACATATACCCTTCTCACCACCTCCCCATTCTTCTAATTATTTATATCAGAAGTTTCAGATAATCAATAATGAGTGTTTCATCAATAAGACTGTGTATACATGTTTTTTTCACTGAGTCAAAAAGGATACTTTACTTATGTTGCATTTCCTCCTCAATTTTTTGTTTTTCCTAGAGTTATTAATTGCATTGTTTTTTGTTTGCTTACTTGTCTAGACCCTTGTCATTAATCTCAAACTTTTCAAGAGAAATATATAACTTCCTTTAAAACTCATTTCTGTGGGGCACCTGGGTGGCTCAGTTATTAGGTGTCTGCCTTCAGCTCAGGTCATGATCCCAGGGTCCTGGGATTGAGCCCCGCATTGGGTTCCCTGATCAGCGGGAAGCCTGTTTCTTTCTCTCCCACTTCCCCTGCTTGTGTTTCCTCTCTTGCTGTTTCTCTGTCAAATAAACAAAATCTTAAAACAAAAACAAAAACAAAAACCCCTCTTTTCTGCATACTAAAATGAATCAGTTAATTTTTCAGTTTCATTTTTTCCCTTGGAGATTTTAGACTAGAAGAAAACCTTCGTAGCCAATGAAGCCGCATAATATAAGAAAAGTAGAGTATAGTAAATCAATAGATTTCAATAACTGGCATAAATTCCTATATATACTAGTTCCACCCCTTTGATTTGTTCAGTTTTAATTCTTTCCAGTTTTAGTGAGATACAATTGACACACAACACTGTGTAATTTAAGGTGTACAGCATAATAACCTTACACACATTGTGAAATGATTACCACAATAAGTTTAAAGATCCATCATTTCATATTGTTACAAAAAAAGTGTTTTTTTCTTCGTGATGAGAACTCTCCAGATCTACTCCTCGTATCTTACATTTTTAATCTGTTTTTTTTAAAGATTTTATTTATTTATTTGATAGAGATTTATTGAGAGAGATCACAAGCAGGCAGAGAGGCAGGCAGAGAGAGAGGAGGAAGCAGGCTCCCCGCTGAACAGAGAGCCCGATGCGGGGCTCGATCTGAGGACTCGGAGTTCATGACCTGAGCCAAAGGCAGCGGTTTAACCCGCTGAGCCACCCAGGTGCCCCTAATCTGTTATTTTTTAATTTTAAGTAGGCTCTATGCCCAGTGTGAAACCCAATGCAGAGCTCACACTCATGACCCTGAGATCGAGACCTGAGCTGAGATCAAGAGTCAGATGCCTAACTGACTGAGACATCCAGGTGCCCCAGCTCTCCATCTCTTTGAAAAGTGGCTACATGGCAGCAAGAACACAGGACACTTACCTACCACCAACTTGTATATGCATCCCTAGTGCCCAGATAGTGCACTCAAAATCAGTTCTTTAGCTAAAGTAAACAGAACTTCTTTGATGGAAATTGATTCCATGGGTTGGGGCATAAAAAGAGCAGACTATCTCTCTTGAATATCTCATTTCTAGAAATCAAGGATGCTTTCAAGAGCATTAGAAGGACAAAGAAGTGCATCAGTGAGACTCCGGCTGACCATGTTGGCGTACTGTGCACATAAAAGTCACTAGAGTGAAGATAACGATTATATAACATAAGTTGAACCTATAAAAGATGGTATTTATGATCTTGATCAAAAGGCAAACTAATGCAAAATATCCCTCAAATGTTTATAAAACAAAAGCAGAATGAATGTAACAGATTTTTAGTTTCTATTGATTTTAACAAGTAGGATAACATTAGCATATATGGGTAATTTGTTTCTTCTGTGAAGCCTGTAGAAGTGTATAATGTATAGATTCTTATCTGTTTCTATCTCTGTTTCAATGGGAAAAAGTGAGTCCAGGAAATGTAGGAATCATACAGGGTCTGGTAAGAGCAACGGGCACTGCTGTTCATTTAAAGGGGGACTGTCCTAGGAGCTGCTATTGACGCCCTGACTACATCCCTGAGCACCCAGGCACTTTTGTGCTTGCTGGTGCATCTTCCCACCACCAGCAGCTAGAGCTTTTTCCCCCAGAGGCTCATCAGGCCATCCCAGTCTGTGGCAGGCCAAGAGTGCCCTGTGCCCAGCCCATGGGAGTTGGTGGGTAAATCTCCAGCTCTTTCACCTTAGGGTGGGTAGCTCTGAGATGCTAGTTCTGAGCTACCTCCCAGAGTCTCCAGCCACTAAACTGTATTTCCCCACCTTGGTGACTTGCTTGTTAACACAAACCCTACTTTGCTTTCCACATCTCCCTCTTACCCCCCCACAGGTGCTTCCTGGAATCACCTTCCAAATAAGCTACACTTGAACTCATTTTAGGCTTTCCTTTGGGGGAACTCAAACTAAAATAACTGAAAAGAGGAGAAATCCAGCTGTGGTTGTCGTATTTTATGGCCAGTTAAAAAGTTGAAGTCTGGGGCGCCTGGGTGGCTCAGTGGTTAAGCCGCTGCCTTTGGCTCAGGTCATGATCTCAGGGTCATGGGATCGAGTCCCGCATCGGGCTCTCTGCTCAGCAGGGAGCCTGCTTCCTCCTCTCTCTCTCTCTCTGCCTGCCTTTCTGCCTACTTGTGATTTCTCTGTCAAATAAATAAATAAAATCTTTAAAAAAAAAAAAAAAAGTTGAAGTCTGGGCGGGAGGGGACGCCTGGGTGGCTCAGTTGGTTGTGCAGCTGCCTTCGGCTCAGGTCATGATCCCAGCGTCCTGGGATCAAGTCCCACATCGAGCTCCTTGCTCAGCAGGGAGCCTGCTTCTCCCTCTGCCTCTGCCTCTGCCTGCCATTCTGTCTGCCTGTGCTCGCTCTCTCTCCCTCTCTCTCTCTGACAAATAAATAAAATCTTAAAAAAAAAAAAAGTTGAAGTCAGGGGTGCCTGGGTGGCTCTGTCGTTAAATGTCTGCCTGCAGCTCAGGTCATGATCCCAGGGTCCTGGGATCAAGCCCCACATCTGGCTCCCTGCTCAGTGGAGAACCTGCTTCTCCCTCGGCTGCTCCCCCTGCTTGCGCTCTCTTTCTCTCGCTGTCTCTGTCAAATAAATAAATAAATAAAATCTTTAAAAATAAAATAAAAAGTAGGAGTCAAACAGCAAGTTCTAAAGTCGCAAACCAGCCAAATGTCCCACAGAAGCAACTAGCTACACCAACTTATTTTCTTTTCTCATAGGAGAGGAAACCCCTAATACTTATAGTAAAATTCCAATAAGAAATATTTACATTTTTGGGGCACCTGGGTGGCTCAGTGGGTTAAACCTCTGCCTTTGACTCAGGTCATGGTCTCAGGGTCCTGGGATCGAGCCCCACATTGGGCTCTCTGTTTGGCAGGGAGCCTGCTTCCCCTTCTCTCTCTGCCTGCCTTTCTGCTTACTTGGGATCTCTCTTTCTCTGAAATAAATAAATAAAATCTTTAAAAAAATTTACATTTTTAATAGTATCAATAGATGGGAGCAGGATTCTTTTTTTAAAGACTTTTTTTTTTTTCAAAGAATTTTTATTTATTTATTTGATAGAGATCACAAGTAGGCAGAGAAGCAGGCAGAGAGGAAGGGAATCAGGCTCCCTGCTGAGGAGAGAGCCTGATGTGGGGCTCCATCCCAGGACCCTGAGATCATGACCTGAACCAAAGGCAGCGGCTTAATCCACTGAGCCACCCAGGCGCCCATGGGCACAGGATATCTTGATAGTACCATTGCGCTGATACAGGACAATGCAAGTTATACAAACCTAGAGAATCTATACTTTTGGGGAAAAATACTAACTTTCAAAAACAAAAATCTAAGTGAGAGAGAGAGAGACTTAAAAATGCTATGCTGTGAGGCACCTGGGTGGCTCAGTGGGTTGAGCCTCTGCCTTCGGGCTCAGGTCATGATTTCAGGGTTCTGGGATGGAGTCCCGCATTGGGCTCTCTACTCAGCAGGGAGCCTGCTTCCTCCTCTCTCTCTCTGCCTGCCTCTCTGACTACTTGTGATCTCTGTCAAATAAATAAAATAGAAATAAAAAAAATACTATGCTGTAACAAGTAAAAGTTCACTATAAAGTAGGTCTTAATCTGGGATGCCTGAGTGTCTCATTTGGGTTAATCATCTGACTTTGGCTTGGGTTATGATCCCAGTGTCCTGGAAAGGAGTCCTGCATTAGGCTTCTTGCTCAATGGGGAGCCTGCTTTTCCCTCTGCCCAACACTCTGTCTCATTCTCTCTGACAAATAAATAAATAAACAATAAGATCAAATACTCTGATGATCTGTGGGTTGGGTTCGAATTACCTTGGACCATACAACCATATTCCATGTTCAGACCAAAAGCCAAACAGTCAACATTCTAAATTCAATTTCTGGTGATCTTTTTCTCTGAAGTCACTCAGTTTCTCCACAGAATAATCCCAAATCTCCTGCTTGAGCAAATATATGCCTGGTGACCAGCACCCTGGAAGTGAAACGGTAAATGGAGACATCTGCTCTTTTAACGCCCCCCCCCCCCCGTGTGATCTTATCTTGTCCTTAGCTGGTGACCTTGAACTCAAGACCTCTCTTCTTCAAATTCATCAAAGAGTAACTCCCTGTCTCCTGTCATACCCGGGGGTGGGGTAGTTGCCTAGCTGTGCAGGAATGGGGTTGGAGACTTGAAATTCTAACTGTTCCTTATACCCTGGGCTAAACTTCCGGTTTTTCAGCTCTACACTTCACCGCCCTGCCCCCCACCAACCCGGCTTCTGCCCTATCTGGTACATCCAATTCCTAAGCGTCTGTTGCCTGAATGAGCTTGTTTTTCTTTCCCAGTCCCCTCAGTGGCATGTAGGTTTCAGCTTTCTTCACTCTGCTATGTCAGTTGCCACTAATCTCTCTGTTTAGCCTTCTGAAAATTTGTTGGCACATCCTGTCCAGTGTGATCTTTTCATCCTTATTTTTGTGGAGTTTTAATCTAAAAATAAATTCTTTGCTGCCATTTTTGGTAGGGCACGGATGAAGGAGTGGATCGATGCCCATGTTCCAGCCGCTGCAACAAATGGGAAGCCCAGCCCTTCCTTAGAACTTTCCTTTCTGGGAGCCTTCTCGCCAGGCTCTCTGCAGCTCGAGCTCACTATATTCAGGGAGCACAGGGCTCACTCCACTCACCTCACACCAGTTGTTTATGCTGCTCTGTCTGAAATTCTAGCTTCTCTATCTACCCACACTAGTTACTGCTGATTCTTAGGTTCACAGCATTTTGGTAAGATCTCTGTTTTAGAACTTACTTCGGATTTCCTTGGGTCTTAATTAGTTGAGCAGGAATTTGTCTCCCTGCTCCTTGATGGTAGGGATTTGACCTTGCTCAATATTCATCTCCCTGAAACTATGCTTTGTGAGTCGATATTTTCTGTTTGTTCCATTGGATCACTGAAATAATATTTTTTCCTTTGTTATGTTCCTGGAATATCTATTTTTCAAATGGGATTACTGTGTGTGGTAGACTGGGTTGCTGGTCCCAATTCTTCACTCCAGTGTGATAGTTACACACCCATACCCTTGCCATGGCCTTGGGGTGGGCCATGCCTCTTCCATGTCCCTTGACTTTGGCTGTAGCCATGGGATTTGCTTTGACAAATGGGATGTTGTTAATGGACACGATGAAAACAAAGGCTTGGAATGAGATTGGGGGGGCTCACTCTTGGCCTTTTGTCATTGCTAGTTCTAGGAGGGTGAGAGTCATTTGCAGCAGAGCTGTCCCACCTGATTAGAAGGCCTGGAGCTTGAAGGAGAAGGTATCCTGATGACTTGCAGACCTGGGAGTCTATTTATTGCTAGATATTTCTTCTTGTATGCCAATTTTGGGGTCAGTTTGTTCTGTAGCAATAGCTGACTGATACATGATGTCAAAGGAAATGAATGCTTTTATAATCTCTATTCTGCTTTGGTTTTGCTCTCTAGGAAGCCTGAAACCAATTCACCATGTCATCAGCAGGATATATGTGTATCTACAAAAAATACTCATGTGGCTCTCCTTGATTTGGTCATAAAATCTATTTTCAAATCTATTTTTTTAAAGATTTTATTTATTTATTTGACAGACGGAGATCACAAGTAGACAGAGAAGCAGAGAGAGAGGAGGAAGCAGCCTCCCTGCTGAGCAGAGAGCCCCATGCAGGGTTCTATCCCAGAACCCTGGGATCATGACCCAAGCCGAAGGCAGAGGCTTTAACCCAGTGAGCCACCCCAGCGCCCCTCAAATCTATTTTTAAAAGAAAATATGACAACAATCATACCATTACCACAACTTTGGACCTTACCTTGGATTCACTGTAGACTGAATTCATTCCATTATCTTACAGTCTTTTTGGAGAAATAAACCCATCAAAGATCTGTGTCATTTTTTGATCTTTGATAACTATGACTTTAATTTTTAGTATAATTACATAATTCTGTACAATCTATATACTTGTTATTTATATGGTACTGCTAATCCTTATTTTTAGGACAACAGCTGTTTTGATAATCATTTTTAAATTGGAGATATGACAAAATATTTATACTTAGGAACATTTACATCAAATGCTACTAGTTTCTTTCAACACCCACAACTTTTAAATTTGTTAAAGCCTAGCTTTGCTATTTCCCTCATACAAACTAAAATGAAACACAGTGGTAAACAAAACAAAACAAAACAACAAAAACAAAAACCTCTTTCATATTCTGTAATTGGGAGATGGCCAATTTCTTCAATCTTTTAGGTTGTAAGGATTTTTTCTTTAGTCAAATAATCAATTATGTGGATATCCTGATGGGGCTCTACTTTCCCTCCAACTCCAGAAAAGATGTCAGGACCTACAAGAACTAGGGCAATATCATAATGATAACTGTGCTTCTGTTTCTTAAGTTATTGTACAAAGAATGTTTTCCCACAAATATACATAGGTGTTTGTAAGAACTTGCTTGCAGCACCCATCAGAGTTTTGTTGGAATGGGCCATTTATTTTGCATCCGTGGTTGAGAATCCCTAACAAAAGGAGGCTTCCTAAATGTCATGTTGTGATTATGCAAAAGAACTGCTTAAGTAAACAGGAAAAAATGGTATTGTTAAAATGGTCTGCAGTTGAGACCTTGAGACTTTGACGAAAAGAGAGGAGACAAAGAGAGAGGTCCTTGGGTTTTTGAGCCAGTCTAAGTTTAACAAGCTCCCTTGGGCTTCCTTCACAATCCCCAGAGGAAGCAGTCCTGCCTCTCTTGTCCTCTTGACCCTCCATTCAATCATAAAGCAACCGGCTTTAACAATCACAGAACAAAAAACCTCATTGCCCAATAAACCTTCCAACCCCTAGGGCTGTACGGTCCGCTAATCCGGCGGACAAAAGCAGGCCCGCTGCTCTTTTATTCTTCCAGAGGCTGGGCCCAGTGTTGAGCTCAACCCATGATCAGCTCTGGAACGTCCCAGCAGCGTGCCGGGGGCGGCCCCCGATGTTTATTTAGCGGCCCGCCGCCTGGGCGCTCGGCCTCCGGGAGCCGGCTTCGCGCGCGCCCGCCTGCACAGGAGCCATGTACCGGCGCAGCTACGTCTTCCAGACCCGCAAGGAGCAGTACGAGCGCGCCGAAGAGGCGCCGCGCGCCGCCGAGCCCGACAGCCTGGTGGAGGGCCGGCCGGCAGCTCCGGGGCTGGCGGCGCTGCAGGGGCTCGGCGAGCGCGTGGCCGCCCACGTCCAGCGGGCCCGCGCGCTCGAGCAGCGCCACGCCGTTCTCCGACGGCAGCTGGACGCCTTCCAGCGCCTGGGCGAGCTGGCCGGCGCGGAGGACGCCTTGGCTCGCCACGTCGAGGGCAACCGCCAGCGCACCCGGGACCTGGCGGCTGAGCGCACGCGGCTGGAGCGCCAGGGCGCGGAGGCGCAGCGCGCGCTCGACGAGTTCCGCAGCAAGTAAGCGGCGGCCGCGCGCTCGGGAGGCGTGGGATAGGGGTGGAGGTGGAGTGGATGGAAACGGAGGCAGGGCGTGGGTGGACGCCTTGCGACCCAGAACTTCGTCCCCGCAGAGGGCGCGGGCGCGGTGCCTCTCCCTTACCTAGGACCCCTTCCCTTCGCAGTTTGGCACTTCGCGGTTTCATTTACTTGTAATACGCTTTAAAATTTAGGTCAAATTTACATGCAATAAAATGCACAGTTTGGGGGGGCGCCTGGCGCTCAATTGGTAGAGTGTGCCACTCTTGATCTCGGGGTTGTAAGTGCGGGCCCCGCCTTGGGCGTAGAGATTACATAAAAAAATCTTTTCTAAAAAATACACAGGTGTTGGAGCCTGCTTCCTCCCCTCTCGCTCTGCCTGCCTCTCTGCCTACTTGTGATCTCTGTCTGTCAAATAAATAAATAAAATCTTAAAAAAGAAATACACAGGTGTTAAGTGCATAGTTCAATAAGTTTTGACAATGTAGCCATGTAGCTATCCAAACAAGCAGGGTATTTCCACCGCCCCAGAAAGTTCCCTTCTGTCCTTTCCCAGTCACCTTGCACCCCTCCCCCACAAAAAACCCGGAGGCACCCAGTGTTCTGATTACTGTCACCATAGATTAATTTCGCGTGTTCTGGAATTTCACAAAAGTGGAATCTTACAGATGGGGGTAATATGTCTGGATCCTTTTGCTCAGCACAGTGTTTTTGAGATGTATCCATGTTATTTGGTCCTCACAGCCTTATCCTGGAATAGAGGGTACTGCATTTGTTTTGCAGGTGAGGAAACAAAGGCTTAGACAGTGTCAAAATTTGGGGCAAGGTCACTTAGCTAGTGCATTGCTACACCGGGATGGAATTCGGGTCCTGGGCATGTGAAGTCTTAATCATCTTTACTGCATCATAGCTGATACCTGGACATTATTTCAACGTGTATATGCTCCGGAATCTTGCTACCTGAAGTGTGGTCGGTGGACTGGCAACATTGCCATCACCCAGGAGATGGTTAGAGATGGAGTTAAGCTTGAAGTTTCAGAAGCCTTGGTCCAGAGCCGACTGAGTAAGATGATAAGATCACCGGAGGAATTGTTAAAAAGAAGAAAGGATGCAATTTGCCAGCATTTTGCCACCGCCCTCCCAGGTTAAATGCACGTGCTCTTTTATTCTGTAGGGGCACTTCAAGGAATTCATTCTTAGATGCTCCAGCAGGTGTAAAATGGCATGCCCTCATCGAAGTGTGATCTGAGATAGCAAAAGTGTGGAATGAACCTAAATGCCTATTTGTAGGTAGATAGGTTATCAAATTATGCTTCATTTATGCAATGGAATGCCACGCAGTTGTAAAACAAGGGAATAGTGCGTTACTGTCATTTGCTTTAAAAAGAAGAGGGAGAAGAGTATACTTTTTTGTTGCATA
Source organism: Mustela putorius furo (assembly GCF_011764305.1). NCBI lineage: Eukaryota > Metazoa > Chordata > Mammalia > Carnivora > Mustelidae > Mustela > Mustela putorius. The sequence continues at coordinate 4,281,384 of NW_025421329.1, read as the reverse complement.
AGGAAAAAGAGAACACAAGCAGATGTGCGCAAAAACCTAGTGAGACTGGTTTCATGGGGAGGACCAGGGAGTGGGAACTGGGGCAGGGGAGCAGGGGAGACTTTTAATGGAACAGTTTTTTTTTTTTTAATGTAATTTAAAAAATGCGTCTAACCATGGAAGAGATTTATTCATTTAGGAGTTATTTTAACTTAACAAGTTAAATTAATTTAAAAATACAAATGTCCAGGCCCAATCCTGTACCCCAGGAGAGGCCCAGAAATGTTAAGTTTTATGAGCTCACTGGTAATTTCAGTGAAAACTCAGGTTTGGGGACTCCTGGTCTAGGGTACCCAGAGGGTCTTTTCCAAACGTGCTGTATGTCTGAGTCCCACATTCTTTTTTTTTTTTTTTTTTTTTTTTTTTAGGCAGGCTCCCTGTGGAGCAAGGAGCCGGATGTGGGACTCGATCCCAGGACGCTGGGATTATGACCTGAGCTGAAGGCAGCTGCTTAACCAACTGAGCCACCCAGGCGTCCCTCTTTTTTTTTTTTTTTTTTTTTAAGATTTTATTTATTTGTCAGAGAGAGAGAAAGAGAGAGAGAGAGAGCATGCACACGAGCGCACAAGCAGGCAGAGGCGGAGAGAGAAGCAGGCTTCCTGCCAAGCAGAAAGCCCCATGCGGGGCCCGATCCCAGGACCCTGAGATCATGACCTGAGCCAAAGGCAGAGGCTTAACCTACTGAGCCACCCAGGCGCCCCATGAGTCCCACATTCTTAAGCTGAATGGTGGGTCGGTTATTCAACGAAGTGTACTGAGCATGTTTATCAGATCATGCTCATTGATTTCATTCCTTTTCTTTCTAAGATTTATTTATTTGAGAGAAAGAGAGAGCATGAGCGGAGGGGGAGAGGAGGCGGCAAGGGCAGAGGGAGAGGGAGAAGCAAGCTTCCTGCTGAGCAGGGTGCCTGATGCAGGACTGCATTCCAGGACCCTGGGATCATGACCTGAGCTGAGGGCAGATGCCTAACTGACTGAGCTACCCAGGTGGCCCTCGCTGATTTCATTCCTATCAGTCCTGTTTTCGGGTTTGATCCATAGAAACAGATTTGGAGCTGGACGAAGGGATCTGGAAATCCACCTGTTAGAGCCCCTGATGGGAAAATTGAGGCTTCAGGAGGGCCAGTGGGTGGCCGGACTTAAATCTGGGTTTTCTCACCCTCTACTTTTTAGAACACTGTGTCTTGGAGAGGATCCATTCTTGGATTCCTGGAGAGCGAGACCCAAGATAGGTTCTCATTCAAACGAAATGCATGTTTTCTATAGCAAAGGGAAGCGTACACTGGTTCATACACCCAGGGTAGCTCCATGGGCCAGCAGGAAACCCTGGATCCCCACATGGTCTTTACCTAATCATGAGGCCCCCGTCTGCTGTGATTTGTCTGGGTGGTCATGACTCCCTTGAGCCCCTCATTGAAGGAATGGCCATTTGAATTTTCCTGGTCTTTTCCTGATTTCACTTGGTTCTGAGTTAGGTGTCCATCATGGAGTTGTCCCTTCTGGCTCTGTGATTGATTAAATAATTCTTATTAATTTATTCCCTTCCATTGCCCCCTTGAAAATACTTTGATATTCTGACTGAGGTATTGGGATTTGAAAATGATTATAAAAATCATATCCACTCACAGGAATGAGTACACACACACCAAGTGTGGTTTTACATCCCAGAGGTGAGCTGATGGCTAGCCAAAGCCAGGTGAAAATAATGCAGAAGTGGGAAGGTATATGCAGTCTTGGTAAGCCCATTCTCTACTTGGATAGTTGAATAATTTCAAAGTCAGGTTTCCAGCACATCAGACAAAGACTAAAGAAAACAAGAATGAGGGGCGCCTGGGTGGCTCAGTGGGTTAAGCCTTTGGCTCAGGTCATGATCTCAGGGTCCTGGGATCGAGTCCCGCATCGGGCTCTCTGCTCAGCGGGGAGCCTGCTTCCCCCTCTCTCTCTCTCTGCCTGCCTCTCCATCTACTTGTGATTTCTCTCTGTCAAATAAATAAACAAAATCTTAAAAAAAAAAAAAAGAAAGAAAACAAGAATGAAATAAAAACAAACGGAACTATCAAAATACATTGATGCCTACAGTCAATTGTCCAAATTGCTAAAAAACAATTAGATAATTGAAGGCAAAGTGTTTTTTTTCACTTTATGCATTCATATATATATGCACTTGTGTGAAAAAAAATATATATGAGTTTATCGTGAAGTCTTCATAATAAAGTCACTTTAATATCTAGACTTTACAGCATGAACGTACCCACGATAACATGTTATTGCATTTATCCAACATGTTTTTAAGCTACAGAAATTTTTCGATGTTTCTAGGAGGAAAGCAGAATGGGAAAATTTGGATTTTGTTAACAGTTTATTCTCAAATCTAATTACCCATTAAAAAGTAATTTCTGGCTCCTTTAGAGCCACACACAAAAGAACCTGCGGAGTGCGACAGTAGGAAGTGTGAAGCCTGTACAGATGCGCTTTGCCTCCTGGTACAGCTGAGTGTCTTCGGTGGCTTTAGAGCTGGAGTGTGCACAGTGCACATATTCCTAACTGTTCTTCCCTGAAGTTAGGACTCTCTCGTTCTGCGGACACAGCAGCAGGGGTTCCCAGCATCACTTTAAGTACTTGATTTGAGTCCATGGCAGGGGTGTGCAAGGGTCCTGAAAGCTAGGCTCTGTGGGTTGGGAGGAGTGCTAATTAGGATTAGTTTCAACCACAAAGGGCATAAACTCCAAAGTGACATTGGCTTATCCAGGATGGATTTCTCTCTGGTGTCAGGTCTGGTTTTACAGCTCAGCATACCACTCTGTAGTATTTGAGGCTCAGAAGGCTCTGCCTGTGCTTCAGGGAAGCAGCATTTGTTTCAGGTGCAGGATGGAGGAAAGGATACAGAAGGACACACCTACATCATCTCCTATCAAAGATATTTGGAGACTGCTTGCAAACTTATGCTTACATCCTGCTGGTGAAGACTTAGTCACATGGGCACACCCAGCTGCAAGGGAGGCTGGGAAATGTAGTTTCCTCTTTAGGCAGCCCTGTGCCCACCAAACATCAAGGGCTGTGACTCCTGGAAGAAGGCCGGGATGGATATTGGGGACTGCTTACAGGGAACAAGGGGGGAGTCATTTGGGAAAGGGCCTTCTGTCTTTCTTTTCTTTCTTTCTTTCTTTTTTTTTTTTTTTTTTTTTATTTTTTTATTTATTTATTTGACAGACAGAGGGCACAAGTCAGCAGAGAGGCAGGCAGAGAGAGATGAGGAAGCAGGCTCCCTGCTGAGCAGAGAGCCCAATATGGGGCTCGATCCCAGGACACTGGGATCATGACCTGAGCTGAAGGCAGAGACTTTAACCCACTGAGCCACCCAGGCGCCCCAAGCCTTGTCTTTCTTAAGGGGATAAAACTCCCCCTAGAGGGAAACTCTCTGAACAGAATGATTTCTGGGGTTTCTCTCCCTCCTTGATCCCTATCATTTTCTATAAGTCCAGGGAAGAAGATGACTAGGAGGAAAGCTACACACATTCCTAGTATCTGTTGCTTTATCAATTTTGCGTATGTTTAAATCTGGGGGGGATCTCTCTGCTCTACCTAGGCAGCGTGGTGTGGCTACCAGGGGCACAGTTTTTGGTGTCAGAGTCCAGTGTGAGTCCTGACTCCAGCTTTCTTTTAGTTTGGAGTCTTCCAGGAGCGGAGCCTGATCAAAGAGTTTGAGGGCTAGTAGCTTATTTGGAAGTTGACCTCAAGAAGAAAGTTTGGGGGCGCCTGGGTAGCTGAGTGGGTTAAGCTGCTGCCTTCGACTCAGGTCATGATCTCAGGGTCTAGGGATCGAGTTCTGCATTGGGCTCTCTGCTCAGCAGGGAGCCTGCTTCCCTCTCTCTCTCTCTCTGCCTGCCTCTCTCTACTTGTGATCTCTCTCTGTCAAATAAACAAATAAAATATTAAAAAAAAAAAGAAGAAGAAAGTTTCGGGAGTGAGGACTGGAGGCAGGAGGGGAAGGCAGAAAACACCGAGTGCATTATCCAACAGGTTAACATCATGGGCTCCTGGAGCTAGCCTGCCAGGTGGAGAAACCCTTCAGCTGTCCTAGCTGAGGGCGAAGGAACCGCGGTATTTATGTACCCACTCACCTTCTGTCAGAGGTTGAGGACTGCCCCAGGGGCACAGACACTGGCCTGTCCAGCCCGCCCTGCCCACTGGCCCAGAGCAGGGCTTTGGTGTGTAGGGGTGAGGACACAGAGGTGGGGAAGAAGTGTTTGGAACAGCTGCTTGGAGGTCAAGGGCCATTTTCCATCTTTCACGTGGAAAACAATGATAACTGCTCTCTTCCAGGGTTTTGTAAGGATTATATGGCATAATCCAGAAAAACTGACACACGCAGGTAAATACAACCATTTAGCCAACTCAAACGAGGTCAGGTTAAGGGTGTTTGTTGTAGGTCATGCAGAGAAGCCTCTGTGCCACTGCTGTGCTTGGGTTACGGGTGTGTGAAGATACAGTTCCTTCAACCTTGAGCTGCCTGGCTGGGGGACTCCTGTCACGTTCACCGTTCCCAGTCACCCCATATGTGGTGGCCACCGCAGCCCTCTGCACATGGGCCAGGCTGTGGAAGAGGTTGGGGAGCCATGGGCTCTGCAGTGCATTAGCTATTATTTTAACCTTGGGGACCTCTCCTTAAAGAGACAGCATAGTACTCATCTCAGATGAAGCTTGACGCTGATTGTGTGATCATCACGTGTGGAATCACGGAAGCTGTCCAACGTTTGCTTATGTGTCCCATTTGCAGGTATGAAAACGAATGTGAGTGTCAACTGCTCCTAAAAGAAATGCTGGAACGGCTTAACAAGGTGAGCTGAGCATGGACTTGAGTTTGAGTCCGGACTTGAGTTTGAGAATGGAACTTAGTGGCTGAAATGACTAGCACACACCTCCTCTCTGTGTCCTTTTAGGATTCACCTATTTCTTTTTCTGTCATTCTCTTTCTTGATTCCTAATTTTCAACTACATCTTTGTGTGAACTCACGCACCCGAGACACCCTGTCCTCTCCCACAACACATGAGGTCTCGCGAGAGAACCCTAGACTGTTAAGCTTCATGGGTTGTGCTAGGCTCTTCAAACATGGCTGCATTCTGGTGACTGGCTGCAGTTGTGCCATTCAGATGTATTGGTGTCAAACCCACCAAACTTAGGAAATTTGCTTTAGGCAGTGGTTACTGGGAGCAAGGATATCTCCACTCCGCTGGCTGAAAGTTTCAAGATTGCTCTTGTGCAAGAGAATTCTCAGAGAACAGAGGAAGAAATTTCTGTTTCTCTTTAAGCTCTCCCTTCTTGGAGCCTGGAGAGTAGCCCTGGGGGGGGGGGGGCATCTGGGATTCTTACCTTCTGGCTGGAGACCCTCCTGGAGAGTTCTGGGGGGTTGTCCTTTGCAGGGAATGTCCTTCTTCAGAAGCTCATCATCATCCTAACTGATTGGAGTTTCTGCTTCAGCCAGGGGACCTCGACTCCCAGATGGAATAATTTGGTATCTCAGAGGTTGGACGAAACCAGGGATGGCAAATAGCTGACACTTCAGAGCTCAAATGTCCAAGCAGAAAGACCCAGAGAGATTGTTTCATTGAAATTTTGCTTATTTAGGGTGTGAGGTTCCTTTTCCCCTCTCCCTCCCTTCCACACCCATAATTCTTCATCAGAATTACTGAGCAAACACAGCACCTTTCCCTGCTGTGCCTAGATGTGGCCTTAGGATTCTCCACGTTGAGCTTCAGGCAGCCATTACAGACAGTCCGGGTTGGCTCAGGGTGTTTACCAGTTGCTAGCTTTGTCCAGCCTCTGCTGTCTAGGATTAGTCTGCTAACCAGTAGGAAAGTTAGAACCATAACCCAGGGAAACTGAATTTTGCTTTGTCTGTGTTACCATCCACGTGATGCTTCTGTGCCCTTCTTTGTGTGAGCAAATGATGTATCGCCCGAACAGGACATTGTGTGAAGAAGGGAGGTACTGCCAATAATTACCAAGGTCAACTAACAGGAACTGGGATTGTCTCAGGCCAGCCACCGTGTGAACACCCCAGATAGAAACACAAAGGTTTGGGGTGAGAGTGAGCTTAGGAGAACCTTCAGTGCACAGGCTTGTTGATTGGTCTTGTATTGGGTTGGACTGTGAAGGCCCCAACCCTGTTAAAGGTTGAGCTGGGATTTGGGTGTTGTTAGCATCAGACATCACCCAGCTGTTCTGCTGATACTTACAGGTCATCCCCATTCTCGTTCTGGGTGGGGATCCCCGCTGCCAGATGGGGCTGCCACCTTATCCACAGACTACTGCTTTCAGAGACACAGGTGGCTGGTGACACCCCTCACTTAGGTGTCAGTTAGCCCCTCCCAACACTGCCACATTTTGCTTTGTGAGTATTTGTCCTCACTGCAAGTGGGGCTCTCGCTGGACTGACTTCTAACGTTGTCACTCATGCAGTCCCATCATTGCCACTCTTCAGAGAGGAGGGAGAAAGAGTATGGACCCTCTTTTTAGCTTTGGTGGAAAATAACACTGGGTTTAAAAACAAGCTCCAGCCTTCTGTTGTTGTTCTCTTATTACAAAAGCAATACCTATTCTTGGGTAGAAAAATAAGGTATCAGAGAAAATGCCAGGTAAGGGAAAGGCCTCCCTTTGGTGTGTATTGGGACAGATAGCGTGGGTCATTGGAGTATCTGTCCCATCAGAATATTACAGAAGTTCTGGGGAAAGATGTTACCAGCAGCTCGGGCCAGGGCCAGCGCAGGCCATCAGCACGGCAGGGAAGGACACTTCTGCTCACAAGCGAGTGTCCAGTCCAAAAAGGGAGGGCAGCCTGATAACAGGACCCTTGATGCCGCTGTCGAGTATCTGTGAGACTTTGGGTGAATTGCCTCATCTCTCTGAGGCTTGGCTGCTTCCGTTGCTGAAGTAAGAGCAGTAACAGTGCCCCCACCAAGGAGTGGATGTCTGTCGAAGCGCCCAGTAAGAATGGCGTGACGCGCAGTGTCTGTGACTTGCCTGTCACCATTATTCTTGCAGAGCACTTTATGTGTGGGACGTCAGCTTCATTTCCCCAGAGTGTGGGATTCATGGCCCTGGTGGAGTGAGAGGGGACTTTCGGTGGTGTGTGGAGGAATGAGTTTCTAACAGCTGTGGATTTATTTTTATGATTACCTCTTCTCGATAGCAGGTGACATCGAAAAGTTCCTTTTTGAATGCATATAAGTAAAAATGAATCAATTTGAAGAAAAATAATGGGTGACTAAAAATACAGGTGGTGTGCGGTGGTAGCAGAAATCATGAGCACGGTGTTTGATGCAGGGAGGTGACGATGGCCACACACCAGCCCCGAGCCTTGGCACAGTCTTGTGGTTATTTATTCCATCCTCAGAAACGACCTCGCCCAGCCCCTCTGTTGCCAGTGAGGAGGCTCACGCTGGGGAGGGTCAATGCCTTTCGAGCCCCACACCCCACCCTTGGCAGGTGTGGTCAGGAGTCTTTTGTGTACCTGACTCATTCTCTGCCTCCCGAGGGTACTCAGGGAATCTCTGTCTCTCAGGAGACAGACACAAAGCCAGAGTCTTGGGGTCAAGATGGCGCTTCACACTTGACGTTGGTGCTCCATCCCTATCCTGTGAGGTCACACAGACATGCTGAACACACTAGTGACTTCCTACATGTCTCTGGCCATGGGAACATGCATGATCTGCTGGAGGCACAGTCCAGAAGTGTGGGCGTTAGCACCCCAGGAGCAAACCTCAGCCGCTGAGGGGTGGGAGTAGGTGCCCAGCTGCCCCACAGCTCATAGCAACAGTTCAGAGGTGAGTTCTGCAGTCTCTTAAATGGTCCTCAGCACTACTGAGGTGTGCTCGTCCACAGTGGTAATCTGCCCCTTAGACACCTTCATTGCCTTTGTTCCTTTCCCTGGATCACTTCCTCCCTTCCAGAACTTCTTGGAATAAACAACATGTACCCAGTCCTTGCCTCAGGGGAACTCAAGGGGTTGGCCAGGGGAAGGCTAGATGTTCTCTGTCCATTGAGGTGGTCATGTGAGAAGGTAGAAATGGAAGAATACATTCACGTCTTGTTGGCTGGTCGTAGCTGTGATTTTGGTTCACAGATCTTTGAGGGTCTACCTATATCAGATCAACCTGGTTTTGACTATCAGCTCAGTGTCAGAGCCCCTTTCCTTGGCTCTTGTGGAAGGGATTCATCCCTAGGTATGGCCATGAAAAATGGGGTACAAGAGAAACCATTGACCCAGTCTTTGAACCGTGCTTGGAAAATATCACAGTGTATGTTGACAAGAGGGATTGCTGCTGCTTTCCCCAGACTGTCATCTGTTAATACTGCCCATGTCATTACACCTTCAGAACAGAGCTCTTGTATTCTTAGAAGCCAAAAAAAAAAAAAAAAAAAAAAAAAAAAAAAAAAAAAAAGCCAATGCAAGATAATTCCTCAACATACCACTTACATGCTATGGCTGAAGTTATGCAGATTTTAAGACTTGATGCAGTAAGAATTCTTGATGACTTTTAAGTATCTGGGTTTGGCTAACCTCTAGGACTCATTTTCTATCTATGTATATAAGGTTAGTTGTCCCCATAATGCACAGTGTTGCTTATCTTAAGAAAACTATAAGGAGGCTTTAAGGTTTCTCTCCTTTTTTATTTGAAATCCCCAGAATTTTATTTTTATTTTTTTTTAAGATTTTATTTATTTATTTGACAGACAGAGATCACATGTAGGCAGAGAGGCAGGCAGAGAGAGGAGGAAGCAGGCTCCCTGCTGAGCAGAGAGCCCGATGATCCCAGGACCCTGAGATCCTGATCTGAGCCGAAGGCAGAGGCTTAACCCACTGAGCCACCCAGGTGCCCCCAAATCCCCAGGATTTTAAAATGTTGTATGTTCTAGTCAAATGCTTTGACTTAAAAACAATTTTTTAAGAAGTGCCTGAAGCTGCCTTATGTGCTTTCCCATGTAATTTGTGTATCTTTACTATATCCGGGAAAAGGGCAAGAAGCAAGGGCATTTGGGGAAGAGGCAAGAAGGCTTTGCTTTCCCGGTGACAAGGCTTCATTTGCATAATAACAACTCTGGGGCTGGAGATGACCTTCCCGAACTTTCAGATCTGGAGCAGAGAAAGAGAGGGAACAGGGAAGATTGAGTTCAGGAGGGTTAGGAGTGGAAAAGCTGGAGAACAGAAGGGCAGAGGAAGAACCAGGAGGTGTGCAGAGAGACGGAGGATAAGGCAATGGGAAGCCCAGAACAGAGTTGTAGAAAACTCAGCACCGCGCTCTGGGCCAGCCTTAGCACCCGGAAGGATGCAAACGTACAACTTTGGGGAAGGTTTTTGACATCTGAGGTTGAAGTGTATTTTTAATTAAATGCTAATTAACTAGCTATCTCATTGAACTTGAATACCCACTTGGATGCTGGATTTGAGGCTGGGCAAAGATACAGACAGTTGGGTTTTTAGTGGGATTTCTAGCATCTCTGTAAATGGATTGGCAACTTGATTCTTCAAAGGCATGTTGGACTTTAGTGATTTCTCTAGTCTTTTTCTCAAAAAATGATTTAGGTAAGTGATTCTGAAATCACCGTGTGGACCAGCAGCATGTGGAGGGCATGTTAAAATACAGATTCCTGGGTCCTGACCCCAGAAATCCTGACCCAGTAGGTTTAGGACCTGCCAGATATTTTACTCCCTGCATCATTTTACGTTTCTCGTTATCCCTAGCCACCATTAACCACACTTCGAGAATTGCTGGCCTAGATCGCCAACACATACAAACGTCCGGGTTGGAATGTTTTCTAAAATTAGACTATTGACCCAGAGTCTACATTTGGAAAAAGTCTAGATGCTGCTGCTGGGAGCTTTTTGAAAAAATGCAGCCGACAGCATCCAAAGCATAATAAAAACACAAGCATCCACACATTTCTGAGTTCTGGTGCGAACAAAAGAGAGCACTCCCGATCGAATCCTCCCGGCTACACCAGCAACTGTCCGTTCCAGTGGTGCCTGCTCACCTTCGCGAGTGTTGGGGGCAGTTTGTCAGCTGATTGTCCTCAAAGCAAGAGAATGTGCTGCAGAAGCATTTCTGTAACCCCTATTTTAAGGATAAATATCAGCTAGTCTTTGTTATCACCTGTGAGTCGTTTTCAAGGCTTGGCTGATGGGAACCAAGCGTGTTTGTTTGGGTGAGAGCCTAAGAGGGAGATGGAGTAAGAAGGGCAGGCACCTTGCGGGGTGGGGTCAGGACACGGCACTCAACTCTTGACTCGCAGAGGGAAGACAGATTCCAGTTCTGTCGTTTCCCATTAGCTTCCACTAACTAGCTGCGTGACCCACTGGTCAGTTTGGCCTAAGCCTGTCCATCTGTAAGGAGAGACTCAGTTGTATTTCCCTCTGAGGGAAGAGGGCTGCTGGGAGGTTGCGGGGTGGCGGGGCGTGGGGAGCGGTGCCTGGCCCCCTACCCTACTGCAATCATGTCCTTCCAGAAGCACGCCTCTGTTTTCCCCCTATACTCTGGCATCCTGGAATATTTGTTTGAAAGATGACACGTGTAACTTGAGAGACATCTGAGGACCAGGACACCTGGGTGGGTCAGTCAGTTGGGCTTCCGCCTTCAGCTCAGCTCACGATCCCAGAGTCCTGGGATGAGGTCTTGGTCAGCCTGGAGCCTGCTTCTCCCTCTGTCTCTGCCCCTCCCCCTGCATGTGCACACACTCTGACAAATAAATAAGTAAAATCTTAAAAAAAAATCTGAGGACCAGTGAGCTCAAGGGTCCCTTCTATTTCTAAAATTGTGTGTCTGACTACTTTAAAGTCATGACACAAAGACTCCTTGAAACCCTATTTCCAGTTCCTTAGCTCTGGTGATTGTGGATTAATCCTGGATGAGTTTTTGGTGAAAATGAAGATTTTTTTTTTTTTAAGATTATTTATTTATTTATTTATTTGACAGACAGAGATTGCAAGTAGGTGGAGAGAGAGAGGAGGAAGCAGGCTCCCCGCTGAGCAGAGAGCCCGATGTGGGGCTCGATCCCAGGACTTGGGATCATGACCTGAGTCGAAGGCAGAGGATTCAACCCACTGAGCCACCCAGGCGCCCCAAAATGAAGATGTTTTGATAATTCTCTGCCTCACTTCATCCTCAGCAGTCTTAAGAGGGGTGTGGTGGGAGGGTGAGAAGAAGGGAGGGTAGGAGGCTATCTAGAAGGACCGACTCAAGGTCTTGGACCAACTCTGCTCCAAACTGAGCCATGGCCCCCCAAGGGGTGTCCCTGTCCATAGGGTTGAGAATCACTACTACAACAAACCACAGCTCCTGAAGGGAGTAGAGCTGCATTCCCACACACTTGGATGGTCCCTTCTATCAGTGGGGCCCTGGTAGGACTGTCAGTGAAGCTGATGGTTATGTGTTATGTGACTCATGTTGGCCATCACAGCACTCTCCCAGAAATGTGACTCAGACTTGGGACGCAAAGGTGAATTCATTTGTACCCCGTCATCCTGAGGGCAGAGCCATTGCCTCCTGCTGCTGGAGTCCTGAGACTGCCTTGCTCTCTGTCCTTCTTGAGACCTGGCTGCCTTTCCTCTGGAGTCTGTAAATTATCCCGGCACCTCTGGTTCCGCAGCCCGTTTCCATTACTGGAAAGACTCCTGGGATTTCCTTGTGTCACCATTTTTCTCATGAAGGGGCTTTACCCTTCACCTTGAGGGGACCGACTCACTTGCCCTGGGGAATGAACACCTTGATTTGTTACAAGTGTATCAATCCATCGAGTTTTGGGTGGGGGAGAGGGGACAGATTGCTTCTTCTTCTTCTTCTTTTTTTTTTTTATTTAAGATTTTTATTTATTTATTTGACGGAGATCACAAGTAGGCAGAGAGTCAGGCAGAGAGAGAGAGGAGGAAGCAGGCTCCCTGCTTGAGCAGAGAGTTCAATGCGGGGCTCGATCCCAGACCCTGAGATCATGACCTGAGCTGAAGGCAGAGGCTTTAACCCACTGAGCCACCCAGGCGCCCCACAGCTTGCTTCTTCTGAAGGGAAAAGCATTGCTGTTGAGGTTTCACTGAACTCTGCATTACTGTCCCTGTGACAGAGAATTCAAGGACCCATCATGAAGCCCCAAGCGCAGAGCTCATCAAAAGTCAGGGACTGATTCATTCATTCATCCAAAGTATGAGCCCAGACACTGAACGCCCAGAGGTAGTTTTCACATTAACTTAGTTCAGACAGTTCAGAGCCCTGTACCTGAAGCTGTGCATCCCTGCTTTGTAATTTGGTTCATTCTCTTCTGATTAAAAAAAAAAAAGGACTTCAGACCCTGTGCGGGTCTTTCAAAGGTTGCGATCTTTCACTGTGTTCTTCCGTCTCCCAGTGGGCAGCAGAAGTCAACTCCAGGCCCGGAAGTGAGCAGACCCTGGGGAAAGCAGAGAAGAGTCCAGGGGCAGTGGGCAGGGAACCAGCTCCAGGTTGGGGTCCTTCTCTCTTTCTCTCTGAGGGTTCCCTCCCTCCTTGGTTGCTCAGTATTGGCTTCCAATACTTTTCCAATACCAAGGGACTTCAGAGTCTTCATAGGGAAGGATTTAGTAACCAGAAATGAGAGGAGAGAAACTGGGGGGAGTTCCCCCTGGAGTAGAAACCTGGAGGAGACACGCAAAAAGAAGGGGATGCTCCCTTGTGCCCAAAATTCATCCTGTAAAGTTGCATCGTCCCTCTCGGGGGCCACCAGCCACATGCACTGGGGAGCGATCGAAACACAGGAAGTTCAATCATGATGCACTGTAAGGGTAAAATGCACACCAGGTTCCAAAGACCTTGCCTGAAAGAAAAAAAAAGAATGCAAAATAGCTCATTAATAACTTTAAAACTATTGATTACAGTGAAAGGATAATATTTGAGATAGCGTGGATAAAATAAAATTTATTATTAGAATTGCTTTCACCCATTTCTTTTCATTTTGTTTATGGTAGCTACCAGAAGATCTTAAATTATGCCCGAGATTTGAACATTGTGTATTAGGATCGCTTGTTTCATTTTTATTTGCACGAGCCAAGGCAAAATGCCCCCTGAAATCTAAATTCTCTTAGTGCAAGAGTGGGGTATATTTCAAAATATCTTGGCCAGTGCTCATGCCTGACTATTTTAAGTCTGCTGACGCAAGGATGGAGAATGTCTTACATACGTTAGTCAACCACATATCCACCTTTATTGAAAGCACCTGGCTTCCATTCATCATGCTTTTTTTTTCTTTTAGAGGAAACGTCTTTTTTTTTTTTTTTTTTAAAGATTTAATTAATTTATTTATTTGACAGAGATCATAAGTAGGCAGAGAGGCAGGCAGAGAGAGGGGAAGGGAAGCAGGCTCCCTGCCGAGCAGAGAGCCTGATGCAGGGTTCGATCCCAGGGTCCTGGGATCATGACCTGAGCTGAAGGCAGAGGCTTTAACCCACTGAGCCACCCAGGCGCCCCTCATCATGCTTTTTAACAAGTCATTAATAAGTCAGTTAAAAAATTCATTTGGCAAGGCCCCAGGTATTGGCACATGTTCCTGGAGAGGTGTCTCAAGAGAGTGACAATCTTGAGGAACCCAAGGAATGTTCACCAGTAATATCACGAGGGATTGCTATAGCATCAAGGCAGTTTCAGCCATCACAGCACTATCTTACTTTTCCTTAAAAAGATTTTATTTATGGGGCGCCTGGGTGGCTCGGTGGGTTAATCTTCTGCCTTCAGCTCAGGTCATGATCTCAGGGTCCTGAGATGGAGCCCCACATCGGGCTCTCGCTCAGCTCACCACCATGCTTCCCCGCCCCCCCCAACGCCTGCCTTTCTGCTTGTGCTCTCTCTGTCAAATATATAAGTAAAATATTTAAAAAAATATATTTTACTTATTTGAGAGAGAAAGAGCGTGCACCAGCAGGAGAGCAGGAGAAGCAGGCTCCTCACTGAGCGAAGAGCCCAATGCGGGACCCAATTCCAGGACCCTGAGATCATGACCTGAGCTGAAGGCAGCTGCTCAACTGACTGAGCCACTCCGGCCCTCCGACAATGCTATCTTATTAAGAGCACAGTATTTCAGCTATTTGGTTTACTCAAATAAGAGCAATGAGATGAAAGCCAATGAACTATCAGAATGTTTGGTGAGAACCCTCAGCCTCTTGTCCTAAGTGTCATTTCCAATTTTAAAGGAATAAACACTGTTTACCACCGCAATCGTTAAAAAAAGTGATTTTGTATTAAAGATATATAGCGTCAGGGGTAAGTGTCAGCAGTCCTTGGGAGAAAACTATTAAAATGAAGGTTTTGGTGTTCACGTAAGACTTTCTTGGTCTTAGAAACTCAATTTCCTGATCATGAGATACAGAACAGATACAGATGTAACTGAAATTTTAAGGCTGTTGGTATGTAACTATATCCTGATTTTCTCCCTGATCTTTCTAGATCAAGGTATTGCCAGCCTGACACTATTGACATTTTGGACTGGAGAATTCTTTGTTGTGTGGGGCTGTCCTGTGTCTTATACATAGCCTCATTGCTGGTCTCTGCCCATCAGATGCCAGTTGTCACACTCCAGCACCCAAGTGGTAACAACGGGAAATGTCTCCAGATTACCAAGTGTCCCCTCGGGGGCAAAATCAAGCTCTGTGGAGAATTGTTCTGAACCAGGTCTAATGGGCTAACCCAATGCCTTAGTAGAGATAGACAATCTCAGACACTCTCCCAGACCTACTGAACAAGACCCTGTGTTTTAATAAGGCCCCAGGAGTTCTGTGTGGTCCATACACCTGGTGATTTCACACCCATGTGCCAATCCTTCCACCATGCCGTCCCTCCAAGTCTGGTGTGTGACTCAGTTTCTCCTTGCAGGAAGCTGATGAAGCCTTACTCCATAACCTACGCCTTCAGATTGAAGCCCAGTTCCTACAGGACGACATCAGTGCAGCAAAGGATAGGTACAAAAAGGTAACCATAAACCTTCTGAAGCCCATCCCCCAGATAACCTGGTTTGGGGCTGGCCAGACAAGGCCAGGGCACTCGTGGCTGACACTTGAGCCTGCTGTAGGGGGTTCCTTTGGGGCGTATTGAACCAAGTGGGTGATGGATCAGTTGCTGGGTGGTTCTTAGTGAGGCAGACGTGTACAGAGGAGGAGGCAGTTGTGTGTGTGTTGAGGGGAGAGCTTGGGAACTCATGTCTGTTGAGTACATTACAATTCACAAAGTGATTTTGCATGGATCCATCTTGAGTAAGCTAGGTTCGTCAATTGTTTCAGCTCAAGAAATGCAGAAATGAAGAAAATGTAACATATATGCGTGTGTGTGTATATGTGTGTGTGTGTGTGTATACATACACACATATATATTTATATATATGTATTAGCTCTGCCTCCAAGCCAGTTAGTTGGCATTCCGGAGCTTTCTGTCATGTAGTGCTCTGCTCTGCCTCTCACTCCTGCTAGCTTCCCACATTCCTGACTTTGGGGGGCTTTGGTGTACTCGACAGATCAAATCCTGGAGCTGTGTAACCACGGGCAAGTGGCTTTCCCACTTTGAGCTGCCTCATCTTTTAAATGCCAGACTCTCCTTCTGCACAGTGGTGCAGTTAACTGTAGTGGATCTGTGAGCCTGGCCATGGTCCTGGGGGCTGACCTCTCTGGTGGGCTGTGGCCTCCCTCCAGCTACCAGTATCTGTACTCTGCCTCTGGATGCTCTCTGGGCAGTGGAGGGGGCCTCTAGTTCACGGGATGTGATGCCCCTGGAGCAGCCCCAGCTAGTGACCAGTGCATGCCGGTGGATTCACGCCCCAGCTCCCCCTCACCTGCTGTTCTGCACAGCTCCCAGGGAGCCCCAGGAGGCGTGAGCATTGGGTGCCCACGGTGCTAACTGGTAACACGCTCCTTATTGGCTGCCTTCCCTTTCCTGTCTTACTTTATCCTCCAATAACATTTCCTGGCATCTTCACCCGCATAAACTGCCCTCAGATTCATCTCTTGGGGCCTGTGTCCTAGCCGGCTTGGGCTGCTCTAACAAAGTACCACTGACTGTGTGGCTTAGAAGTAACAGAAATTTGTTTCTTACAGTTCTGGAGGCTGGTCCACTGATCTAGGGGGTGCCAGCCCGTCAGGTTCCGGAAGGGCCGTCTCCCTGGCTTGCGGACGTCGTCTCCTCATTGTGTGCTCACCTGGGCTTTCCTCGACAGCAGCTCTTTGGTGTCACTTCTTCTAAGGGCACTAATCCCCTCATGGGGCCCCACCCTCAGGACCCCATCTAAATCTAGTTATTTCCCAAAGACTCCGCCTCCACACCCCTATCCCACTGGGGGTTAAGGCTTCTATAGGTGACGTTTGGAGGGTCACAACATTCAAACAGTCTGCTTCTGGGGAAACTGAGGCAGCATGTGAGTGTCGGTGAGACACCTGGTACAGCTTGGAGCCTGGTACGTGCTCGGTAGCGTTAGACTCTCTTCCTGCCTCCGCGTAGACCTGCTGCACTCAGTGGGAGGCCCAGTTGCTCACACTGAAGGGGTGTCCCTCCCTTTGACATTTCTTCTGCCTTTCCACCAGGCCTGGCTTGTTTCTTCCTCCCCACCTGTCTTCTTGCCCCTGCTATTTCCTGCAGGAATCCTGGGAGCGGTGCTCTAAGCAACTAAAAGCATTCTTTAAGGCCATTTAGAACAACAATAGAGCTCACACGGCAAAGCTTCCCTCATGGGTCCTAACACCAGCCTTGTGAGTTAGCATCCTAGGGCAGGCTCCCTAGGAGAAGAGCCCAGGTGGTGATTTTAGCATGATGGCTGTATTAGAGGTGAGCTCCCAGGAGGAAATGAGGGGGAACAGGGGCACAGGGGTGGGAGCTGAGCAAGGGTGTGGGCTTAGCTGGAGTCTGGCCTCAGCCTGATCCCATGGAGGGTCTGGAGTGTGAATTGTCCCACAGGGTTGGTCCCACCTTGAGGCAAGAGGGTTGGCCTTTTGTATTCCTGTGCCAAGGAGTCATTGGTTTTGGGTTGGGGGCGAGGTGGGATTGGGGGGTGTTGCTTCCCAGACCAGATGGCCACAGGCAGTTCTCTGTGTGGTGCCGTTGGCTCTCATGCCCAGAACTGGGCATAGGTGCTCTGCTGGGAAAGAGGATCAGGCCCCGTCTCCAGACTGTTAGTTGTCTTTCATGCAAAACCCTGAGTCTTAGGAGGTTTAAATCACTTACTTGAGACCATATCCAACTTGTAAGTGATTTAGTCTGGGATCAACTGATCATCCTTTGAAGCATTGCCCTGTTCTGGGATCCGAAATGGTCCTTTGTAGCCTATGGGACCTCTTTGTTCTCCGTCTCTGCTTTCCTCTCCTCGCTCTGCCATCCTGGGCTCTAAGAAGACCAGCAGCAAAGCATCCATGTCACTGAAGGGAAATGGTGAGATAAAGCAAGAGTCAGTTTCTTCATCTGTCCCCTTGTTCTTGTGAAGATTAAATTGTCCACTCCTCAGGTCACGGTCTGTCCTGCTTGTGACAGTGAACACATGAAAGCATTCATCACTGGGGTCACCTGGTCCCGGAGGCAAAATCTCAAGCAGCTCAGTTGTGTTTTTTTTGTGTGTGTGTGTTTTCTTTTAAATTAACATATAATATATTATTTGTTTCGGGGGTACCTGTCTGTGATTCATCAGTCTTACACAATTCACAGCACTCACCATAGCACACACCCTCTCCGGTGTCCACCCCCCAGAGACCCCATCCTTACAACTCCCTCCCTGCCAAAAACCCTCAGTTTGTTTCCTGAGATTAAGTGTCTTATGGTGTGTCTCCCTCTCTAGTTCCATCTTGTTTCATTTTTCCCTCTCTTTCCCACGACCCCCTGTCCTGCCTCCCAAATTCCTCATATCAGAGAGATCGTATGATAATTGTCTTTCTCTGATTGACTTATTTCGCTCAGCACAATACCCTCTAGTTCCATCCATGTCATCGCAAATGGCAAGATTTCATTCTTTTGATCGCTGCATAGTATTCCATTGTGTGTGCGTGCGTGTGTGTGTGTGTGTATGTATATATATACCACATATTCTTTATCTTTTCATCTGTTGATGGACATTCAGGCTCTTTCCATAGTTTGGCTATTGTGGACATTGCAAGCAGCTCAAGTTTTTTTTTTTTTTTTTAAAGATTTTATTTATTTATTTGACAGAGAGAGATCACAAGTAGGCAGTTTGAGCAGAGAGCCCGATGCGGGACTCGATCCCAGGACCCTGAATCATGACCTTTAACCCACTTCCCCCAGGTGAGCAGTTTTCAAGTCGCTTCCTCCTGCTGCCCCCCCCTCTATCTTTATCCGTTTAATGAGAACACTTTCCTTCCCCTGACAGAATCTTCTGGAAATTCAGACCTATGTCACCATCCTGCAGCAGATCATCCAGACCACCCCTCAAGCATCTGCCATTACAAGTGGGATGAGGGAGGTAAGACTCGGAGCCCCGGCTTCAGGGAAACCCTATCTGGTGAGGCCCCTCGCACCCCCACGGGCCTAGGTAACAGGACCCAGGTAACAGAGACCCAGGTGAGACATCAAGTCAGACTAGGCGCTGAGCTGCCCTGGGTTCACTGCTCCTGCTCTCGCTCTGGGTTCACATTTGAAGTTTACCCTTCTGTTCTTTTCCTCAGACTGGGAATGCTGAGGTCTAGACAGTTGAGGACACAAAGGGTGTCCCTGACCATTTTCTTAGGCATTTGCTCTTGAGTTTATGGGCTGTTCTTGCTTGTGTAGTTCATAAGAAACTGTCAGACTGTTTTCCAAAGCTATTTGCATTGTTGCTGCGCATCACCAATGAAAATGTGAGAGTTTCTTTTGCTTGGCATCCTTGCCAGCACTGGGTATGTCGGGTTTTTGTTTTGTTTTTGCTTTTCTGACAGGCGTTGTATATCTCACTGTGGTTTTTTTTTTTTTTTTTTTTTTTTAAGATTTTATTTATTTATTTGACAAATAGAGATCACAAGTAGGCAGAGAGGCAGGCAGAGAGAGGGGGAAGCAGTCTCCCTGCCAAGCAGAGAGTCAGATACTGGGCTTGATCCCAGGAACCTGAGATCATGACCTGAGGCTTTAACCCACTGAGCCACCCAGGTGCCCCTCTCACTGTGGTTTTAACGGCGTCCCCTGATGACTAGTGACGTGGAATGTCTTTTTGTGGATTTATCTGCCATCCATGTAACTTCTTTGTTGTGCTATCTAATCAAATCATTTGCCCATTAAAAAAAAAAATTTTCTGATTCGCCTTATCAACTTGACCATAAATTTTGAATACAGGGAACCCCCACAATTCGTGGCTGTATTTTCAGAGTCAGCCGCTGTTAATGATTATGTGAGTTTGTGGGATGAAAACTACTGGGAGAAAAATAGAGATTACAGAAACTGATTTTTTAAAAAATGTGGATTTGGATGTAAAAACCTTCTCTCTTTCTTTCTTTCCTTTTTTTTTTTTTTTTTTTAAAGATTTTATTATTTATTTATTTGCCAGAGAGAGAGAGCGAGAGAGCAAGCACAAGCAGAGGGAGCAGCAGGCAGAGGGAGAAGCAGGCTTCCCACTGAGCAAGGAGCCCGATGCGGGACTCAATCCAGGATGCTGGGATCATGACCTGAGCTGAAGGCAGACGCTTAACAACTGAGCCGCCCAGGCGCCCCTAAAAACCTTATTTCTGATATAATGTCCCACCTTCCTTCTTCCTTTAGCTCTCTAGCTGCTGGCATAGTTTTTTCCTAATGTGGTTTAATGGGTTTCGAGATGCCTAACGTGAGACATGTAAAAATCAATGGACAATAATGCAGATTACAACAAAAAGGTCATGGTGGTCCTTCTCCAGAGGCTCTGGTGGGCTGGTACAAGGTTTGGTGGACTGGTCAGCTAGAAGATTTTGCAAGGGTATTTTGCAAGGATGACTTAGTACAGTGGTGCTCAATCCCAGTGACACTTGGACTCACCTACATGTCTGCCTAGACCACATACCAAGTCAATTAATTAGCTGCCTGACAAGTGGAGCCTTGACTCCCTCATTAGAAGCTCCCAGGACAGAGAGCAGACAAACTGCAGGACCTGTGGCCAGGGTAGCTGGCTGCTTGAGTCCCCCCACCCCTGCTTTTTTTTTTTTTTAAGATTTTATTTATTTATTTGACAGAGAAAGACACAGAGAGAGGGAACACAAGCAGAGGGAGAGGGATAAGCAGGCTTCCTGCCAAGCAGAGAGCCTGATGTGGGGCTCGATTCCAGGACCCTGGGATCATAACCTGAGCCGAAGACAGACCGTTAATGGTTACCGACTGAGCCATCCAGGTGCCCCAAGGCTTTTTGTTTTAACTTAATTAAAAAAATATATTTTATTTATTTATTTGACAGACAGAGATCACAAGTAGGCAGAGAAGCAGGCAGAGAGAGAGAGGAAGGGAAGCAGGCTCCCCACTGAGCAGAGAGCCCAATGTGGGGCCCAATCCCAGGACCCTGAGACTATGACCTGAGCCGAAAGCAGAGGCTTAACCCACTGAGCCACCCAGGCGCCCCTTAACTTAATTTTTTTAATATCAAAGCTGAAGAGACCCTAGCATTTGCTTGTAGAAGATACTTTACTATTTTTTTTTAAAAGATTTATTTATTTATAGAGAGGGATAGACCACATGTTGAGAGTAGGGGCAGTGAGGAGGGGCAGAGGGAGAGAGCTGGGCTTGGAACCTGATGTGGGACTCTGTCTCACGATCCAGAAATCCTCACCTGATCAAAAAAACGAGAGTCAGATGCTTAACCGACCCAGCCACCCAGGTCCCTCTAGAAGACATTTTAAAATTCTGCCAAGTAACATCTCTGAGGTAGGAAAGTTGTTTGTTCTTGGGGACAGTCTTGTCCAAATTGCCTGCCAATGACCATTTCAGGGACCTGTTCCCCATAATTGGTGTAACTGAGGTTTCCACAAAAACCTAAAATAGCTTTTCCTGATGCTTAATTTTCTTTTTCAGAGATTTCTTTCCAGACCTTATTTTCATTGTGCAATCTTCATTTTTCCCTCTGGTTCAAAGGTGTTTTACTCCAAAGCACACTTTTTAATCCTATCATCTGTTTCCTTGTAACAAAATTCTGAGTTTTAAGACTATAGAGACTGTCTGGCCTCAGTTTGAGAACATCAGTGATCGTCCGTGATCTTGGCGTCAGCTGGGAGCTAGTTAGGAATACAGACTCTCCGGCCTGAGCCCAGACCCTCTGAGTCAGAATCTGCCCTTTTAACAAGACCCTCCTGGGAGAACCAGAGATTCAGAAAAGCATCACATTCTTTATTAATCTTCGCTTAAAAATTCTATATATGAGATAGATGGTCCCTTTCAGGTTTGTTTTGTTGACTCCTACCCAGAAAATGTGTGAGTCAGCTTTGCAAAATGAGGATTTAATTAGTGTTCTAGGAAGACAGGTTACTCGGGTAAGGTGTCAGTAAAGCACCATGTCTGCGCCCTCTAGCCAGAGGCTGCCGGGGACCATCTTTGGTCAAATAAAGCTGGGTGTATTATTCATTGCAACAGGGAGAGGGTGCCCAATGGAGACCTGCAGGGTGTCTCCGTGGAGGAGGGTAGCGTGAGAGGATCGAGGCCCGTGCTAGGAGGTCTAGGGGGAGGGATCTGCTAAGCAGGGCCCTGGTCTGGGTTGGGTGCCTTCAGGAGAGGGCTGGTCCTATGACTGAGCATCCCCAGAGTCTGCAACCTGAGAGTCCATACTCGGCGATCCAGCAGCGTCACTTGTGTTATGGGGGAGGTGAAGTTTGGTGATACTTGTGGGTGCTCGAATACAGGGCGGTCTTGTTCCTCTCTCATTCCCCCAGGGTCCTGGAATGACATCTTTGGATGTTGGGCGGGGGGCTCACTTTATAAGTTTATAAGTAGAGAGCATCAGTAGGGACTTAGTAACCACGCAGGGCCTAGGAGGGCCTTCTGCATTTATATCTCAGATTCCACTTTCCCCCTAGAGGATTGGACAGTGGCTCCGGGCCCACACTTGCTCCCTCAGTGCATGTCTGTCTGTCTGTCTGTCTTGCTGTAGCTGTCTCTGTGTCTCTGCTGTTGCTCCAGCCACTTTGCAAAGTGAGGGAAAATGGTGTGTGTGTGTGTGGGGGGGTGCTGCCTTTCCCATGTGGCTTTGAAGAGGGGAGCCCCGGGCTCATGCTTGGAGTTTGATTTGTGCCCGGAGGTGAGGCAGCATGCTCTGTGTCAGAAGGCACTCCTCTTGAGCAGAGTCAGGCTTTTTTGCCAAGGGATTTGGTTGTTTTTGAACAGATTGTGGAGGGGCCGCTTGGCGAAATGGCGCCCGCTCAGCTCAGTGGTGTGGAGAGGTTGAGGATGGATCTTCTCCCATGTTGCTCCTTGGATGTGGCCAGGGCGGGACAGCAGCCTCCCCGGGGCCCCCACTTCCCTGTAGTCCCTTGAAGCCCGACGGCCTCTGCCTGGTGCAGCTGTGGCCTTGGTGTGGCTGACAGCCCAGACTGATCGTGCCATCTGCATGGACAGACCACAGAGGCCGGCGAGTGTCGGCATTCCCAGCTTTCCCTTTTACAGAAGGAGAAAGTGACTTATCCCAAGGCTCTTGGCCTGTTTATGGCACAGCCAGGTCTAAATTATGGGTGTCCTGTGAGTTACCCTCCTAGCATTTATGGCTCAGGCTCTGAAGACAATGCAAAGGCATGAATTCAGGGTGGCCGTCATGGACGGGCCTGTCTGAGTCAGCTCGGGCTGCTGTGACAAACAGCACAGATGGGGCCGCACAACCAGACAGTTGTTTCTCCCAGTGCTGGAGGCTGGAAGTCCAAGATAGGCTGCTGGCAGATTCAGCTTTTTTTTTTTTAGTATTTTTTTTTTTAAGATGTTATTTATTTATTTGACAGAGAGAGATCACAAGTAGGCAGAGAGGCAGGCAGAGAGAGAGAGAAGGGAAGCAGGCCCCCTGCTGAGCTGAGATCACGACCCTAGCCGAAGGCAGTGGCTCAACCCACTGAGCCACCCAGGCGCCCCGCAGATTCAGCTTTTTTGATGAGGGCTGCTTCCTGGTTTGTAGATAGCCGCCCTCTTGCTATGTCCTCATGTGGCCTTTCCTTGGTGCATCTTGGGGAGAGAGAGAGAGAGAGAGCCTCCTTATCTGTAAGGACACAACCCCACCATGAGTGCCCCATCCTCAGGACCTCATCTAGGGCCCCAGCTCCTAATATCATCCCACTGAGGGACAGGGCTTCAGCATGTGAGTTTGGGCAAAGAGACACGAATGTGTCCCTTTTCCCTTTGGATTTCCTCACACATCAGGCGTCTGTGAATGCTGAGTCTGGCCTTTTTGTGCAGGAGAAGCTCCTGACGGAACGGGAAGCCGCCGTCCTGCAGAGTCAGCTGGAGGAGGGCCGGGAGGTGGTGTCCCTCCTACAGGCCCAGAGAACGGAGCTGCAGGCCCAGGTATGGCTCCTCACCCTCGTGTCGGCTGCTCGCCATTGGGCAGTCACGCCCCACACGTGAATCAGGTTTTACCACACACTGTATTTCCGGGTCTGTATGTGCAGAAAAGCGTGTAAGTATCCCACAGGGGTGGGCGGGGGATTCTCAGAAACTCAACACACCCATGTGTCCCGTGCTCTGAGCCAGAAACTGGCCCTTCTGAGGAGCCTGACCAGCTGTCCTGCTTTGGCCGAGGGTGTCCCAGGAAGAAGGACCGTCATGCCCAGACTGCAGAGTCCTGGCAAGCAGGGATAATGGGTCATGCCGGTTCCAGGAGTCTCAGAGGTTCCCCTCATGCCACTCCTCCCCCAGCAAGGCTTCTATAAGGTGATTTGTTTTGCCCAGTTTAACCTTGTTCTTAAAAATAAAAGATGGATAAGAAGAGTTGGAATTTTTATCCTCTAGTTGGTCAAATCTGTACTTCCTGTTTCTCGTTTCATGACTTAAAATCTCTAATTCGGAATTTTTTAAAAAAGATTTTTAAAAATGTATTTGTTTTTGAGAGAGAAAGAGAAAGAGTGAGCATGACCAGGGGGAGAGAGAGGGAGACTCCTGCTGAGCCCGGGAGCCCGATACAGGACCCTATCCTAGAACCCTGGGGCCATGACCTGAGCCCAAGGCAGACGCATGACCGACTGAGCCACCCAGGAGCCCTCTACTTTGGAATTTGATTATGGCTTGGCAAAGAGTGGTTGTGCCAGTGTTTGCCTCTGCTCAGAATTTTGTAGCATAAAGCTCCCATTTCTACTCCCTCTCCCCACCCCTCCCCCCCCTTTTTTTGATGAAGCTTAATTTGAAAACTAAAGTCATCAGAAGAACTCCTTTTCCCGTGGCTTTCCTTCTTGGTTAATGAACTCATGGCTCATCCCCCTGATTCCTTCCAGTTTTCTTTCTCTCATTACTGACCATTCTGATGGGGCATGTTGGGTTAAAATACTAAATCTTCATCTACTGTGCACCTGTGTTTCCAAAATCTAAAAATAAATTGATAGTTGGTTTGGCAAGTACACATAAGGGGCAAGAGAACAAAAAGTTTGCAAAATTGGACTAATGAGGAAACATAGAACATTGTATGTTACTTTGTCTCTAACCCTTCAATGCCTGCAAAATCAAAAGTTAAAGCCTCAATAGATCTGGAGATTTTGTAGCGATTCAGTGCCCTCCAGATCTGCCCAGAATCTCATTTGGGGACCATGGGGTTCCAGAATCTTTCTGTCCCACTGCTCATTGCACAAACCTGTCACTTTGCAGCAACTCTCAGGAGCCACTGAAAGCAAACTGGGGTCTGGTGATTATTTCCTGAGGTAAAGCTCACTGCTCGAGAAATCGAGTATTGCCCTTAAACTCATGCTTCTCATGAAAAACCATGGCTCAGGGAGGGACCAGACACACCATTTTGGTGACTTGATAGTTTGTGGTTTCCTCTGAGGCCTGGGAAGAATAGAGTGAGCATGAGTATGTGTGTGGGGGGGGTGTATGTTTGCATGCGTGGGTATATATATGTGTTTATGTGTGTGTAGGTATGCATGAGTATGTGTGTGTGTGTGCATGTTGTGTACATGTATGTATATGTGTATATTTGTCTATGTATATACGTTTGTGTATCTGTGTGTATGTGTATATGTGTGCATATGTGTGTGTAAATGAGAGACTGGAGAAGCGGACTCAAGCCTGCTGATCCCGGAGACGTGGACCAGTCTTTACATTGTAAAAAGGTAAAAAACATTTTACCATTTGGGTGGTAAAATGAATTCAGTAGAATTGATGAGCATTAAAAAAAGAAGGAACATGGGGGCGCCTGGGTAGCTAGCTCAGTGGGTTAAAGCCTCTGCCTTCGGCTCGGCTCAGGTCATGATCCCAGGGTCCTGGGATGGATCCCCACATCGGGCTCTCTGCTCAGCAGGGAGCCTGCTTCCTCCTCTCTCTCTGCCTGCCTCTCTGCCTACTTGTGATCTCTGTCTGTCAAATAAATAAATAAAATCTTAAAAAAAAAAAAAAGACATTGGGTGATAGGATGGATTAAAAAAAAACAAGATAAAAAAAAAGCAAGATAAAAAAATATATATTAAAATGCAGGTTTCACCAAACAAATCCCACCATTACTAACTATGCACTTGGTTATTTCTTTTTCTAGCTTAGTCTAGTGTTGTCAGTTCCTTTTTTTCTTTTTTTTAAAGATTTATTTATTTATTTATTTGACAGACAGAGATCACAAGTAGGCAGAGAGGCAGGCAGAGAGAGAGACAGAGAGGAGGAAGCAGGCTCCCCGCAGAGCAGAAAACCCGATGTGGGGCTCGATCCCAGGACCCTGGGATCATGACCTGAGCTGAAGGCAGAGACTCTAACCCACTGAGCCACCCAGGCGCCCTGAAACCTGCATTTTAAATATATACGTTCGCATATTGAAATATCTATATTTGTTCAAATGCACACACACACACACACCACACATTTGTGTGATGTCTATGGTTTGTGATGTAAATTATGGCTCTTCGCGTGGCTGCACTGAGAAAATGCAAGAGCCCAGCCTGACGTGGTAAGTTCCAATTCCAGGGCAAGAAGGTGCCTGTCTCTGTGTACATATATGTGCTTGTTAGATGTAAAAGAAAGACCTTGCTTCACAGATTAACATAATTGCTGAGACTATGAAATCAGTCTGTCTGCTTGGCTGCCTGTCCCCACCCAGGGTTACTGCCAAGACTTACTGGTCTTGCCCTGTTGTTGTCTTTCTAAATCGGGGGTTTTCTCTGACCCCCGCCTTGCCACCTGGTAAAGCCCATGGACCGCTTCTCAGAGAAATGTTAAGGGCATAGAATAAAAATAAAGTATGTATAATTAAAAAGAAACCAATTCTGTTGAGATAGTAGTCATTTTTTAAATCATAATTTATGTGCTTATAGTAAAGAAATCTAGCGGTGGGTCTGAAGAAACACAAGTTGTATTAGTTTTCTCTCACTGCTCTAATGTCTTTATTCATCTAATGAATACAGATGCAAGGGCTTGAAACTGCAATGCTTTATCCCACATTTCCATGGGGTTGGAAGTCTGGGCAGGCTTGGTTGGTTTTTCTGCTCTGGGTCTCACAAGGGTGATAGAAAGGTGTTGGCCAGCCTTCTTCTCTGGAGGTTCTCGGTGGTGAATCTTCCAGTCTCATGTTGTTGGCAGGATTCAGTTCTATGGGCAGGCAGTATGGAGGACCCCAGTTCTTTGCTGTCTGTCAGCCAGGAGTTGTTCTAGAGGCTTCCCATGTCCCTTGGCACACAGCCCCCTCCATCCTTAAATCCAGCAACAGTGCGTGGAATTTTTCTTGGACATCTAAACTCTGTCTTATGAGAGCCCCCTTTCAAGGGCTCATATGATCAGGAATGATCTGTAATAGTCTCCCTATTTTTTTAAGGTCAACTGATTAAGAACCTTAATCTGCAGAGTTCCTTTTGCTGTGTAACATAACATCTTCACGGGCATAAAGCCAAGGGGCAAAGGTCATGGGGACCAAAAGTCTATCTAATTGGGTCTTATTAAAACACAGGTATGGCTGGGCCCACCCAAGAGTTTCTGACTCGGTAGTTCTGGGGTTTGGCCCAAGAATGTGCATTTCTTTCTTTCTTTTTTTTTTTTTTTTTAAGATTTTATTTATTTATTTGACAGAGATCACAAGTAGGCAGAGAGGCAGGCAGAGAGAGAGAGAGGAGGAAGCAGGCTCCCTGCTGAGCAGAGAGCCCGATGCGGGACTCTATCCCAGGACCCTGAGATCATGACCTGAGCCTAAGGCAGCGGCTTAACCCACTGAGCCACCCAGGCACCCAAGAATGAGCAATTCTGAGTTTCCAGGTGATGGTATTTTGATCCAGGAACCACACTTTGAGAACACCAGTATAGGGGTGGGCCCCGTATTGGGTCAGAAGGTTTTACATCTGGTCCACCTGAGTCCCTGGCTTGGGCCTTCCATAGCCTATTCAAGAAATGCTCATGGTTGGCTTTTTTGCTGATTTTAAAGGTTTTAGAGGCTTCCCAGTGGAGCCAGGCTGAGGGCTCCGAGGGAGATTTGGTGGCTTAGCCCCTCAGCAGAGCCAGTGCTATGCCTGGGGACGAGGGAGGGGATGAGGGAGAACTCCTTGTAGCTTGAAGGCTCCCACCTGGCAGAACCATAGCATTTGGTTCTGTCTCTGTTTAGAGGATCTGATGCTTCCAGAACCCTCCATAGCATGGTCCTCAGGGTGAGGTCCCTAAACGAGGAACATCAGAAATGCACACTCAAAAGCCCATCCCAGACCTACTGAGTCAGGAACTTTGGGGTGGGGCCCAGCAATCTCTGTTGTAACAATCCCTCCGGGTGGTTGTACAGAGTCAAGTTTGAGAACTCCAGTCCACAGGATGGAAGGAATAGCACCCTCCCTTAGAGCTGGCAGCCCTTTCTTTGAAGCCAAACATAGCCCATGCCTGACACCACTGGGATGGCACTTCTTAGAGGTGGAAGAAAAGGGACAGGCGCTTCTGACTCCCTAATCGCATTGACTGAGAGTTTCTGAGACAGGAAAAGTGAAAAAGGTCATGTTATTACTTGGAAGGAGTGAACCTCCCCCAGTTATCATTTCTCATTAAAGTTGCCTAGCCCCATCTAGTGGTAGATTTTGGCAAAGGACACTTGATTTCTTCCATTTCCTTTTTTTAGAACTAAATTTTCCCTCTTACTGAAATAGAAGTAAAATTAATATACAGCATATGTTAACTTCATGAATACAGTGTAATGGTGCAACACTTCCTTTTTTTTTTTAAAAGATTTTATTTATTTATTTGACATATAGGGATGACAGTAGGCAGAGATGCAGGCAGATAGAGAGAGGAGGAAGCTGTCTCTTCTCTGAGCAGAGAGTCTGAGGTGGGACTCAATCCCAGGACCCTGGGATCATGACCTGAGCTGAAGGCAGAGGATTTAACCCACTGAGCCACCCAGGCGCCCCTGGTGCAACACTTCTGTGCATCAGTGCTCATCAAGACAAGTGTACTCTGAATCCCCTCTGTTTGACCAATCCCCCCTACCTCCCCTCTGATAACCATCAGTTTGTTCTCTGTAGTTAAGAGTCTGTTTTCTCTGTCTGTTCTTTTAATTTCTCTAATAATTTGTTTTGTTTCTTAAATTCCACATATGAGGGAGATCATACCGTATTTGTCTTTCTCTGACTGGCTTATTTCATTTAACATTATGCCCTCTAGCTCTATCCCTGTTGTTGCAAATGGCAAGATTTCATTTTTTTAATGACTGAGTAATATTCCATTCATTTTTACCCATTCACCTACTGAATGGGAGAAGATAGTTGTAAATGTTGTATCTGATGATGGGTTAATATCCAGAATAGATAAAGGACTGAAACAACTCAATACCAAAAAACAACTAATCCAATTAAAAGTGGGCAGAGGACCTGAAAAGAGATTTTTCCAAAGAAGACATACAGGTGACTGACAGATGAAGACTGTCTGAACACTGGGGTAGGTCTCTTCTTTGTAGACCAACAGACGATGTTGAGCACAAAATCAGGGAGGTGTAAATCAAATCCACAGTGAGGTATCCCCTCACACCTGTCAGAATGGCAAAAATCAAAAACACAGGATACAACAACATGTTGGTGAGGATGTGGAGAAAAAGGAACCCGTTTCCTGCTTAAAAAAGGACTTGACCCAAAGGCCTCGGGGGGCCAAAGAGGACTGAAGCAGGAGGTCACCGCTCCGGGTAGGGGCTCATTGCCAGGCACTGTCCTGGGTCCCTATTAGGTCCCCTATTGGGTCTCTGGGACCCTGTGCTCAAACACTGACTCCTTCATTCAATCTTGACCACTAAGCTCCAGCTGAGGTTCAGGGAATACTGAGCAAGGCATGGTGTGGCTCTTGCCTGCAGCTGCTCACAGAGGCTGTAAACGGCCCAAGGAGAAACACAACAGTCACCCTTGCTCTCAAGGTGAAGGTCAGGTTGCAGCGCAGCCCAGCCCTTCCACCGGCCTCTCTCTCTGGTGTCTGTGTGGCTGCTCCCCTCCAGCAAACCTGGAATCGTGTGGGGGCTACTCTCTCTCCTTTTCCTCTCCTGACTCTCCTGTTGTTTCTGGCATCTGCTCCTTTGCTCACCATTTCTCCTCTTTCCAGAAGAACTTTCTCTTCTTCGGTACCCAGTACTGGCCTTCTCTGACATCCTCCAGCACCCGAGGGCCTCCCTGTGCTTGGTGTTGCCCTGGGCGTGTCTCTGAGTGAGCCACCTCCCACCCTGGCCTGCGGGGTCCTAGGAGGAGTCGCGTCTCATTCCCAGGCAGCCACGCTGGTGCCAACATTGCTCGTAGCAGAGACCTCTCTTTGGCCTCCTTTATGCTGGTGAAAGTGGGGCTCTTAATATTTTTCTTGAATATCCCTCCTTTTGATGAATATTTTATTTTTAAGATTTTATTTACTTATTTGATTTCATTTCTAAGATTTTTATTTACTTGATAGAGAGAGAGAGTACAAGCGGGGAGCAGGCAAAGGGAGAAGGAGAAGCAGGCTCCCTGCTGAGTAAAGAACCCCATGTGGGGCTCAATCCCAGGACCCTGGGATCATGACCTGAGCTAAAGGCACATGCTTACTTGATTGAGCCACCCAGGTGTCCTGTGATGAAGAGTTTAAATTATTGATCTGTAAAAACCACAGTGACGTAGATGTAAATCCAGTTTTATAAACTCAGTCAGCCCTTCGCTGGAGACTGTGGATTCTTGGTGGACACAAGCAGACTCAGGCAGAGCACCACTGCCCGTCAGAGATTGGAAGACACCTTTCAGTTGTCCCTAGCGCCTTGTCCTAGGTCAGGTGTTCCTCCGCAGATTCCACCAGAGGACAGTCACCAGCCAACCACCCAGCCACTCCCACCAGCAAACCGGGTTTGCTCGTGAGTTATAGAAAACAATCACACTTGCCCTTGAAGGTTAGAAGTTTCTAGTTTCTAATTTCCCAGTTTATGACAATGTGTTGCTATCCTACTTACCTTTAAAAGTTTGTCAAGTGGATGGTGGATGTGGCCAGGGAGGAAGAAGTCTGCGTGGGGGGTTACTCCGAGTCCCTTAGGTCTCCAGTGAGAACATGCTGGTGATGCTTGCCTGTTGCTCTGTGGAAGTTGGCAGGGGGGGGGGGGGTCTTCCAAAGGCGGAGGGTGCGGGGGAGAGAACGTGTGTGTTTTGTGTATGTGCGTGTGTGTCCTGTTCTCCTGCAGCTGGGAGGTGGCTGACCAGGAGGGTCCATAGTTTCAGGAAGCGTCTCAGACCCTGCCAAGGTGGCTCTGAATCCTGTATTGATTGGCAGGTCACCTTGCCTAAGGGTCTGTTCTGTAAAGCAGAAGTCATAATCGCCCCGTCCCCCGGGAGGCGGTCCTGCAGCAGGGGAGTTGCTGCGGGTGAGAACGTGCCTGCACAAACCATTATTCCCACCTGGGGCTGGGGAACCCAGACCCAAAGTGGGCCATAGACTCGCTGTACACATAATCTTTTCTTGTTTTTGCTCTATTCTGGAATGCTTCAAAAGTATATACAAGTGAGAGAACAGTCTCATGAGCCCCTGGTCCCCATGCCCTGAAACACATGGTCCCTCTTTTCTTGTTTTTGCTCTATTCTGGAATGCTTCAAAAGTATATACAAGTGAGAGAACAGTCTCATGAGCCCCTGGTCCCCATGCCCTGAAACACATGGTCCCTCTTATATCGCCTACACCCCTACACACCCCCAGGTAATTCTGAAACAATCCGACACCCAATCGTCTGATCCAGCTGTGTTTGAACAGATGAGAGCTCCTTCTATAGAATATGAGTCCGTGAACCCACCTGTAATAATTAACGATAATTCTTTAGCATCACTAAATCAGGGATCTGATCTCCGATCAACTCATCACTAACTGAAGTGCTGTCTGCAAACAGCCCTTGTCACCCTTTTCCGTACATGTTCTATCTGTTCGACAAAGGCACGCAGAGCTCTACCCATCCCCACAATCAAAATACAGGATAGTCCCCTCTCCCAGGGGCTGCCGTCCTGGCCAGCCTCGTCCCCCACCTCTCCCCAAACTCCCAGGCAACCACTGAATTGGTCTCCATCTGTTTGGTTTGATCTTTTCCAGATTATACAGAATCAGCCAGTGGAGATTCTTTCCCACAGTTTCATTCTTTAGCCTTTGTTTGGATTGGGATGCAAATAAGGTCCACAGGTTGTAACTGGTTTCTGTGTCTTTTAAGTCTCTCTGATCCATTCTGTGTCTCTTTTTTCCCCCCCCTTGATATTTGTTTGTGGAAAATGCATACTTTTAAAGTCTGTGTGCTGCAGGCACAGGCTCTTTCCTGTCCCTGGAGAAAGGTAAGCTTTGATCAAAGGCAGCCCTCCCTGCTGCCCCGGGGGACCCTGGGCGGTCTGGCCTGTGCAGCAGGGCCCCCAGGGCAGCCAGGGTCCCCCAGGTTTGTTCTCAGGGCTGCACTGTAGAAAAGGAATGTGTGACCTTGGGTTTCTTCCATTCCTGGATGGCTTCTTGTCTCTGAGCCTCTAGCCTTGAAGGGGTCTTTTAAAGTGCTTATTTCTAGGAAGCGTTCCCTATAGTGTGTGAACACTATAAATGAAGTCGGAACACGTAGCCGGACCGGGAATTAGTGGGAGACCTTGGTATTTGACATGACAGGTAACTGTGAATTTAATATGCTCATTTATTCGGAGGAACAGAAACCCAATCAAGCAAGCTTAAGCAGGAAACAGAACGCTTTAATTTTATTTTGAAAAAAATTTTAGACTTCTCAAAAGCTGCAAAGATAGCCCATGGGTTGCCCACATATCTTCACCCAGATTCCCCAAATGGTAGCTCCTTAATTAATAACCTGAAACCAGGAAATTAGCGATGATACCATCCTTGTAATAGACTTGGCAACAATTTCACCAATTACCCCATCGACATTTTTTTTCTGTGGATACTGCTCGCATTTATGTGTTGTGACTCCTTAGTCTACCCCAATTTGGGATATAGCTCCTGCCTTTCTTTGTCTTTTATGACCTGATGGCCAGTTATTTTGTGGAATGACCCTCCTTTTGGGCTCCCAGATATTTTTTTCAGGATTAGGCTGTGGCTGTGCGTTCCTGGCTGGAACCCATAGAAGTGAGTGTCCTTCTCGGCGCTTCTCATCAGGGGAACATCTTGTGGGCATGTAACTGGGGTCACTTGGTTAAGGTGGTGTCTGCCAGGTTTCTCCACTCTATTCCTTGTCCCCCCCAGAGAAGCAGGATATAAAATACAGTTTATGAAATTTGAGAGCAGGGTTCCGGGCAGGAACCAGGAACTTAGATCTGGGGTAGCTGCTCACCGTCTGTCTCCCTTCTCTCCCACAAACTCTCTCATCTCTGTTTGTCTTTGCCCTTTGGCTTCCTTTCTTTGCCTGTCTGAAGAACTGCTTTTCTTAACTTCTTCATGCACGTTGCGAAAGATGGCCACTCCAGGATGGCAGCCCCAGGGTTCTGTGAACCTGCCACCAGCTCACTGCTATTTCTGAGGTCCTTTTCCAAATTCCCCAGAGAGGAAGCATGTGATAGGCGGGTCTGTGTCTGACCCAGCCCCGGTTCTGTAGCTCTGGTCAGGAGAGTGGGGTCACACTACTGCTGGGACCCCTCAGTGAGTGAGACGGCACAGACATCAGACAAGGGGATGACACGGGCTGGCAGATGACTTCCCGAAGTGTGGAGTAGGCGTACCCCTTCTTTCCCCTTCCTTCCTTCCTTCCCACCTCCTTCCCCGCCCTCCTGCTCTCCTTTCTTCCTTCTGCCCCGCTGTCCTTCCTTCCTTCCTTCCTTCCTTGCTGATACAACAGACACATTTCCAGAAACCACTGTAAGCTAAGTTTTCAAGTGTCACCAGTTAGGAAACTTCACTGTTCAAGGCAATCAGGTGTCGTAGGAATTCTCATCCTCTAGACTGTTCAATATGCACATTCAGCTGCGTGCAGGAAATGCCTTTAGCAGACGTATAGGAAGTTGAACTCCGATACCTGTCCAGCCCCCATGACTCCTTTAATTTTGGGGTGCACCGTTCTAGGTAGAAGTGGTTTTTTGGTGTGTTTCATTTTGTTTTGAGGACTGATAATGCATGGTGAATTCTTTTCTACTCGGAAAATGAGATTGCAAAAGCGTCATGACTACACAAATTCTAAGCTTGTAAATGAGTACACCCATGACTCTTGTTAGAAGCTCTTAAAGTGAATATAAGTCCACATTTATCATATTTCTATTTTCTTACCTTATTTTTGACTTGCCCTGTGTCAGTGTGTTAATAGTGTAACTCTGTACACTTCAGCTGCCCACACATATAACTCTACTAACTAGAAATCAGGACAAAAGTAAAGTGTCATAGTGATTAAATAAGGACAAAGAACACCCCTTCTTCCTTATTTTAGCAAAAATAGCATCTTATCTATTCAGTATGTGTGCTTCTGTTTTTTTGGCAGATTTATGCTAACTCAGAATATGAATAATACAGTTTATCCAAATTGTACATCTGATTCCAGGGACAGCAGTTTTCTTTTTTTTTTTCCTAGGATTGCCATCCTTAGCCTGCCTGTCTTTGGTGAGGGCTCCGTTAAGGGCAGATTTCAGACAGGGCTAGCATTCAGGTTCCTTTCTGGCTCCAGGATTCCAAAGTGATTCATTGCTGACAGTGAAACTGGAGGAGGAACAAAGGAGCAAAGCAAACAAAATGGGGTACCTGAGGCTGGGTTCTTCCTGCCAAGCCTGTGTCTTTAGGAGAGGCAGGAGGGCTTTCCTCATGACTATGTCTTTGCCCACAGACTGCGGCCCTGGAACAAGCTATTAAAGATGCCCACGAGTGTTACGATGATGAGATTCAGCTCTATAATGAACAGATTGAAACCCTGCGGAAGGAGATTGAGGAGGCCGAGAGGAGCCTGGAGAGGTCTTCCTACGACTGCCGGCAGCTGGTGGTCGCCCAGCAGACGCTGAAGAACGAGCTGGAGCGGTACCACCGGATCATTGAGAATGAAGGCAACAGGTGAGGTCACAGATGGGCCCCGCTCTGAGACTGCATCCCTCTCCCTGTTCCAGCCACTTGCTTCCCGTGTGCCAGGTGATGGGTACGGGTCAGGCTCCATGGCCTTGTGGAGCTAAAATCCTAGTTGGGGAGGCAGCTGATGGATGACTCTGGAACAGAAGACAAGCACCATGGAGTACCTGGTGACCCGAGAGAGGGCCTGGCCAGAGGGCAATGGTGTGGGTGTTTGAAATTTTTAGTAGGGTGGTCGCAAAAGACCTCACAGAGAAGCTTGCTTTTGGCTCCTCAAGCCTCTGGGAATGTAGACATGTTAGCCAGTAGGATGACAAGGAGTACTCAATGAGATGAGGCAGGTGGGGTGCGTAGCACAGTGCCCCACTCAGCAAGAGCTTGGAGGTGGTGGTGGTGTTACTGCTGCTACTATTGTTGTTTTCTTTCTTCCTTCCTTCCTTCCTTCCTTCCTTCCTTCCTTCCTTCCTTTCTTTTTTTTTTTTTAAAGATTTTATTTATTTATCTGACAGACAGAGATCACAAGTAAGCAGAGAGGCAGGCAGAGAGAGAGGGGGAAGCAGGATCCCTGCCGAGCAGAGAGCCCGATTTGGGGCTTGATCCCAGGACTCTGGGATCATGAGCTGAGCTGAAGGCAGAGGCTTTAACCCACTAAGCCACCCAGGCGCCCCACTATGGTTTTCATCAGCTGGTTGGGTCAGTAGTGTGACTGTCGATGCACTGGGTGGTCTTGTTCATCATGGAGCTGTGACTTGAGCTCCATCAACTTTAGGAGAGCAGGGAAAGCATCTCTATCCCTATCCCCTGTCCCTGTCCCCATTCCTTATCCCTATCCCCATCTCTAATCCCTATCCCTCACCCTACCCCATCCCTATCTCTATTCGCTGTCCCCTACCTCTATTTCCTGTCCCTATCCTGAATACCCTAGCCCTCTCTCAATCTCTCTCTCCATGTCTCTATCACCTACACCTACAGTCTTCATCATCGCTCTACACGTCTGTATATACTGACGCCTGCACTTACATCTGCATCTACATCCGTATCATCCATGGGAACACGTACATCTACACTGAAAGCTACATTATCTACATCAACTACCTCTTTAGCATCTACACCTATGCCAACATCATCTGTGTCTACACGTATAACATCTACACATACACCCATCCCTACACCCATCCCTACCTTACCTACGTCTATCCCACCCACACCTACATCTACATGATCTGCATCTACACCATCTATATCTACACCTTCTACGCCTACCTCATCCACACCTATCTCTGCATTATCTACATCATCTACAACTACATCTACATCATCTACTTCTATACCACGTACACCTACATCTAATGCCGTCTACATCTTTGTCGCCGATACCTACCCCTATTCTTCATCTGCATCTACGTCATCTAGATCTACATCATCTTCAGGTATGGGCACCCTTATACCTGCGCCGATGTCATTGTCATGCACACTTGTGTCAGGTACATGTGCGTTTCTATCTCCGTCTGCATCTGTATTATGTTGGTCTACACCTACATCATCTATATGTGTCTGTGTCCATGTCTGTATCTGTAGATACTGTTCAGAGATCAGTTTGAGGACTCACAGAAGTTACTTCGTAGAAGGACTCTCACTCTCTATTAAGTATGGATTCTTTGATTCAGTCTTGCTGATTTGGGGGGACTAGATTGAATTTAAAAAGAAGCACCCAGTATTACTCCACGAGGAGCAGTTCTTTTCTTCACTCTGGATGCTCTATCTTGACTGCCAGTGCTCAGATGTTGAGCAGAGAAAGCAAGATTTTCTTTTTCTTTCTGCAGTTATCATCCATGGATTATTGCACAGTCCTAAATTATATTTATGTTATAGTGAGTGCATTATGCACACGTGAAAATAAATATTGAACTAGCACAAGTGACTGAAAATTTTTGTTTTGGAGGCAAGGCTTTACAGAAAGTTCATCAGATAGCCCTTTTGTTAGTTTGTTCACAGAGTTCTAATTTCGTTCTAATTTCAAGTTGATGGAAATGTTGCAAGCATAGAACACAGAACGCCTGAACACTGTTTTCACAGACTCACCACTTGTTTAAATGTTATCTCCATTGCTTTATCAATTTTTCTCTATTTATATAATGCATATGATTTTTTTTTAAAAAAAAGAGTTGGAGTTATCATATCTCGATTGCCCTAAATACTTCACCCTGGCCTGGCTACTGTTCTATTAAAAAACAAAACAAAACAAAAACTCTTTTGAACAGAGAAATGACCTTTTTAGATTATAAGCAATTCCCATTTTACAATTCTCCTATATGTGTGTTTCATAGTTTATGACTTCAGCTCAAAGAAATCCTTCCCATGCTCATCTAGTGTGTAAGTACATATGTGGTTCATTAATAGTCTGATCTAGAGAAAGCTTTCCTCATTTTTGCTCATATCAGAGAGTCACTCCTTGCCCTGACCGACTATGTAGTTTGATGAATTAAAGCTGGTGACCATCCTTTTTTTTTGGTTCTTTCTCCAGGCTGAGCTCTGCCTTCATTGAAACTCCCGTCACGCTGTTCACCCCAAGCCATGGAACCTCTCTCAGCTCTCGGGTTGGTGGGAAAGGTAATGGTCCTCAACCCTGGCTTCTGCTGTTTTCCATCATAGAAGAGCAAGAAAAAAAAGTCAAATGTCTTTCTTCCTGAACTTGGCATTCATGCTTTCTTCTGATCCATCTGGAAATTAAATGTTCTCTCTATGTTGTTTTTTTTTTAAAGATTTTATTTATTAATTTTAGGGAGAGAAAAGGGGAGGGAACAGAGGGAGAGAGAATCTTCAAGCAGACTTTATGCTGAGTGCTAAGCCTGATGTGGAGCTCAATCTCAGGACCCTGAGATCATGGCCTGAGCCAAAATCAAGAGCTGGTTGCTTAACCAACCGAGCTGTCTAGGTGGCTCAAGATTCCTTTTATTTCTGAATTTAATAATTGCCTGCTCTTTTTGCCCAGGAGGAAGGGGATGCCACTTGAGGGGTATTTGTATTTATTTAGCTTGCAGTACATATGGAGCAAAGGAAATCAATATGATTCCGGTACCCGAAGACATTCAGAACACATGGGAGACCCAGGCAGATCTGCTGTCTCTCCTTTAGAAAAGTCCAAGGCGAGGATGACTCTGTAGAATGAGTTCCATTAACTGGTATTAATCATGAGCTCAGCAGGGGCTGGGGTATGGACACCCAGTGTTATTGCCATAGAATGTTCCAGTAAGTTGTACTCAGTGTGATGGAAACTGTGAGTGTCAGAACAGGCAGCACCTTCTCTCTCGTCTGCAAGCCCAGAGGGGTCAAGCGACCTGTCCAAAGTCACACAGCTCGTTGTAGAGGTGGGACCTTAATGTGGGTATGGGTGCTATGGGTCAGACCCAAACAGCTTGCCCTGCGTATTGCAAAGTCTACCCCAGTGCTAGGCATTCGTCTCCAAGACAGCCTATTTTTCTTTTATTTATTTAATTTTAATTTTTTAATTTAAATATTAATAATTTATTTATTGACAGCCTGTTTTTCAACAAATACGTTTTCTTCCTCTTTCATCGATAAACTTGACTTTAGTTTAAACTCTCCCCTTTTTTTAGATCTCACTAGGGCTGTGCAGGATATAACAACAGCAAAACCAAGACAAAAAGGTCTCCCCAAGAACATTCCAAGGAAAAAGGAGATCATAGCTAAAGACAAAGCTGACGAAAGTCTGGAAGACCTACCCTTGCAGGGTCCAGAAGACACAAAGCTGGAGCAGGTCGTTCCTAAAGAAGGCGGCGAAGGTACACTTGAATCACAAGGTGATGAAACCAGTCCCCCAGCCCCAGAAGCGTGTCCAGAGGACGTACCGGATGGAGGGCAGATAAGCAAAGCCTTTGGGAAACTATTCAAGAAGGTCAAGGAGAAAGTGAAAAGCCCCCAAGACCCCGAGCCCCCAGCTGACCTCTACACCAAAGGGCGGTATGTGCTGGTCTCTGGGGATGCCAGTTATGTGGACCCTGGGTTCTGCTCGTCCTCTATCCCAGCCAGAGGTGGAGTGATCATTTCCATCGAGGATGACTCTCTGCATCACGGCAGCCCTGTGGAGCCATCTCCTGAGCAGCCCGGGCCCCCGCTGGAGAACGGACAGGGGGATCTTCAGGGGAAGGAAGACGGACAGCCACCTAACCAGCATGCAGCCAGCAAGGAGAATGAGATTAATGCTGAAGGACTGAAAGGGCCTGGGGAGAAACAGGAGGACCAAAAGGAGGATGAGGTGTCCAAGAGGCCCTGTCCCGTGGTCACACCTGGTCCGGAGGGACCGTCTCCACCCCAGTCTCAGAGGCCTGGGGTGGCTCAGGGTGGATCTGAGGAGCATGGGGCCAGGAGCAGCAGCCCACAGGAGAGAAGTCCCCCCAGGACGTTGGCATATGAGAAGGTGGAAGTGATGGAGTCCATCGAGAAGTTTTCAACCGAGAGCATTCAGACCTATGAGGAAACAGCTGTCATTGTGGAGACCATGATTGGGAAGACAAAGGCAAACAAGAAGAAATCGGGAGAGAAGAGCTCTTAAAACGCCTGGACTCGATGGGAGACAATGTCTTTGCGGCCACTGTAGGGGAAGTGCTTTGTTATTTTAGGACACGTGATAAAAGAGTGAGGGTTCCTTGTTTGGTTTAGACCATAGTTGGCCCGTCTGACATTGCCAATGAAGCCTTAATTAAAAAGTTTTCTTTGCTCGCACACCCTTTGTCTAATTAACAGGAGCCTTGGGAGAGTAGGTGGGTCAGCCGTGTTCAGGGCAGGGTGCCACGTTCAAGGGGCCGTCAAACTCTGCTCCTTTATGGAAAGAGATGTGCTCTTCACCATGGGTCATTGAGAGACTCATTAGAGAGTCCGGAAGTGTCTGGACTTCACACAGAAGCATGCTCATTGAAGCAGCTGGTGGTTTTCTGTTGCATTTCAAGCACAAACGTGCTCAGGTGTAGGAGTGTTTTGTCAGCGGTACAGGGTGAAAGGTATCTGTCTTCGTTCGGGTTCACCGACAAGCTGATCCTGAAGCAAGGGTTTGAACGGATTTCTTTGGGATGTGATCCCAGGAAGGACCAGGAAGGGAGTGCAAGAGGAAGACGGGGGCGGCAAGGCAGCCAGTAAGACGTGTGCGCTCCTGTATCAGTTAATGTTGTGGGCACGTGGAGCTCAGTCGCCCCGAGGGATGCTGGGAGACGGAGTAGAACACACGCTTCAGAGCTGGTGAGGGAGCGGGGCTCACCAGCCATAAACTCCTGTCAGCCAGTGCGGAGGGCTGCTTGCAGGGCGCTAGCTTGTGCAGGGGGTGGGGAGGCGCCGAGAAAACCCACAGGTGCAGAAGTAGGGTTGCAGGTGTTCGGACCTCAGGTGTGGAGATACTCGGCAATGGTAAGGGGCCATGAGAACCAAAGTGAAGTGGGGCACCCGTGCCAGCTGCCCCAGCTTATGTCCCCAGTGTCCCGGTGTCAGAGTCAGTGAAAATGTTCTCACTCAGAAATTGCGATCCTGGGTCAGGTTCCAAAAAGCAGAATCAAATGTCATTGACACATTCCTTGTCGGGGAGTTACTAAATTGATTCCTCCAGTCCACCATTTATGGAGCATATGCTGTGTGCCAGACAGCGTGCTGTGCTGATAAGGGGAGATTTCTCAGGTTTATAATGATCTCGGTGACTGTAATGCAGTACACCGTGATATATGTGTGTTTGCACACTCTCTTGCACACATGTGCACACGGACTCATACACGTGTGCATTCTGGTACTTACTGTGTCACTTCCTAGGAAACAAATTACTTCAAACTATAATCTTTTCTTTTCTTTTTTTTTTTTTAAGATTTTATTTATTTATTTGAGAGTGAGCTAGAGCAAGAGAGAGCATAAGCTGGGAGAGGGGCAGAAGGAGAGGGAGGGGCAGACTCCCTACTGAGCAGGGAGCCGAATGTGGGGCTCCATCCCAGGACCCTGGGATCGTGACCTGACCTGGAGGCAGACACCTAACTGACTGAGCCACCCAGGTGCCCTCAAACTACAATCTTTACAGAAACTTCTATTTTGCCTCTAGGTATCTGTTTTTCTACTAACTTTCTGCATTTTTTTTTTTTTTTTTTTACTTACACCAGTTGAGAAATTCCTCCTTCCCTGTTTAGAGGCTCATAAGGGCACTGGTAAATGTGCTTAAATATATGGATTATTGTATATACCTAAACAAAAGTATCTGGCAGGACGGCTGATACATTTTTCGAGAAAATTGATGGAGTCGTAAATTACGTTCTATTACTTCTTTGTTATGAATAATAGGAAGAATACTAAATGGTTACCTTTCCTATCTATTTAGAGCGTTAAAAAAATCTTGTTCTGAATTCATTTGAGGTTTTGAATTCAAGAAAGAAATATGCTTTTGTTGTTCTTTCCAAAAGCAGAATGGAGGACCCACTCCATTACACACTTCTGAAATATTTATAATTTAAAAGCTAAAGAGAATGATGGAAACCATTAGCTGGAGCCCAGAATGTACTAGGAATTTGGATCAGGGAGTATATTATATTCAACATGACAACCACATAAGACTATGTGTGGACTGTATGTTCAGTTCATATTTTAGAAGGCAGGAACATCTTTTTGAAAAGAAAGTTTATTTTTATATTATATTTAATCTATCATCAAAAATGGATTGGGGAACCTGCTCTGTGCCCTGCAGGGTTCTGGGCACTGGGGACACAGCAGAGAAAATCAGATGTGGTTCTGCTCTCACAGACAGGACATTTTGGCATGGAGAGGAAGGCAATGCACAAATAGATAACTAAATAAAAGAACATTGGGGAGATGAGACTAGGAAGGGAACAACAGGGTGACATGCAAGAGTGACCAGGGGTCCACTTTGGATTGGGTGGTCAAGCAAAGACCCCATGGATGAGGTGACATGTGATCTGAATGACAAGGTGGGCCAGTCATGTGCAGAGTCAAGGGAAGAGCATCTTAGGCAGAGGAACTGCAAGTGCAAAGGCTCTGGGGCAGGAATGAACTTAACCTGTTCAAGGAGGAGAAATCAAAGGGACTGTAGAGGGACAATGGAGGAGGTGAGGTCAAGGAGGGAGGCAGGAACCAAGAAAACACCCATTTCTCGGCAGCCTCATTTCACCCTTGAACCAGGCTTACCCTGGGAAATGTGGGGCTGCCTGCAATGGACACTTTGGGGTCTAGTTGGGCTAGTTGTCCCCTGTCCCCCAGAATCCTGGTTGCTCTTTCTTTACCTGCTTCTCTCCACTTTCCATGCTTGGTTCTGTTTTCCCCAGGGAGCTGCAGAATGGGGTCATTTTCTAGCTTTGCCCTCTCCCTGAGGTCTCTGGAAACAAGCACTTAAATCTGATGAAAGGTATTTCTTGTCGTGAACGTGGGGGCTTAGTGCAGGCCTCCCTGTAGCATCGATGATGAGAGAACACCAGAGATTTGACAAGCCCCGAGGTTCCTAAGTACCAGTGCTGCAGGAGGCTGGTCTGAACTGTTGCACCAGAGAGACTCTGCCTTCTCCCTGACTCAGCCTCAAGTCCGGGACTGAGAGTCTCCTGAAGCTATCTACCCCCTAAGGAAACTGAATCCAAGCTGCCCCTCCTCCCATTCACCAAGCATTTCAGTCAGTGACTAGTAACTGCTGTCATGTGAGCTGCCCTGGGTGCTAATTCCCCAGATCCCCTGATCCTTGTTGATCTGGTTCATTTCTATTTCCCCAGGCTTCTCATGCCAAGTGCATGTGAGTCTGTGTCAGGGGCTGCTGTGGTCATTGGAATGTGCTCAGTCTACACACCTGGCATGTTGGGAGCACTGCGGCGTTGGTGCTCCCAGGAGCAGCCCTCAACCAGGAGAGACAGGATCTGGTGTATAAATACCCCAGTTCCCTCTCCCCTCCATTGGAATAACTCTCATGTGTTCTATACTCTCCCCAGTGAGCCCTAGAGACCCCCAAAGAAACCCACTCACCCATATGCCCCAAATCAGTCTCCTTCCATCCCTTACTTTCCTGTTCCCTATATATAGATGCTCTTTTCCAGTAAATGACTTGACCTTGTTTCAGACTCAGCATCTGGGAGGACCCAACCTAAGACTGCTGCCTGGTTGGCATGTGCCCAGCAACAGCCCCAAGTCCTCAGGTGGCAGTCCTGACTTTGGACCAAGGGGCTGCTTCTCCTACACTAGATACAACCTTGATCACACTGTCAAGACATCCTGTCTGCCTCTGGCTGTGGGGTGGGCAAGTGTCTCAAACAAAACCCACGGTTGGAATTGGAAATCTGAGCCCAATAAAACCGAGGCTGGAAATAAATGCTGGAGCTGGCTGGTGATGGAGGGGGGGGGGTCTGATGTCCCCATCACTCATTCCCTCTGTCTCTCTCTTCCTAGGGTTGCTCCTATCTCTACTCTTCCTCTAGGCTCCTTGAGGCTGGTTCTTCAGACTTCCCTTGAGTTCTGAGAGCTACTCTGCATGCTTTGCACACATTGCTTATTTGTTTCCATTAGGCAGAGTTGGTTTCAGAGATCCAACCCTAGAGATCCTGAAGCAGCCCCTAGGCAGGGTCCTGGGTGCAGGGGGTTTTCTAGAGCTGTGATCACAGGAACATATAGGGCTATTAGGAAGCACCCATCTTTTAGCTATAAGCCTGCCTCCCCACACTCTGGTGCCGGGCTGCACCCTGTGACCGTGTCCCTGCTTTGCCAGTGTCTCCCTGGGAGTGGAAGAGGGCAAGGCTGGAGGTGGGGGAAGGGACCTGCTCCTTGTTTGTCCTCATACCCCGGGCAGCAGCCATTCCTTCCCATGGCCACTGCCATGGCCCAGTTTTCAACTTTTCCAAAATTTCCAGAACCAGACTCATTACAGTCTCCCCAGAGAAGCCTTCACCAAACTGTTGATACTTCTGTTCAAAAGTTTGGGCCTTCCAGGCCGTCCACCTGCCCTCAAGCATCCGCTCTAGGCATGCGAGGGACTTGGGTGGGTGGTGCCCTTCTCAGGGATCCCACCATGGTCCCAGAGAGCCACCTTCTCCTTCACAGTGTGCCCTTGACTTGCATGTATTAGATCGCTTGGTCCGTGTCCTTTAGTGGTCTCTTTTGCCTTTCTAATTAAGTAGGTAATATTTCTTCATACTCACTTTATGGTGCTTATGTCACTCTTCCTTACTAACATCACGGGTCGGATTCCTGTTTTTTGACTGGTACAGAAGAGGGTCTGAGGCAGGAAAGGGAGGCACTGGCACGGGCTGCATGAATCTACCAGCCATGCTCTGGGAACCTGGGGTCCCATTCCACTGGGGACCCCGGAAGAGACCAGGTAGGAAATCTTCAGATTGTCCCAACAGGAGGCAAGGAAGCTGGGATATGTATGCACTAGCTCCCATTCTCGCTCAGGTCAGGGTGGCTCCAGCCCTGGGGCCTTGATTCCCTG
The DNA here is from genome assembly GCF_011764305.1 of Mustela putorius furo. Taxonomy (NCBI): domain Eukaryota; kingdom Metazoa; phylum Chordata; class Mammalia; order Carnivora; family Mustelidae; genus Mustela; species Mustela putorius. The sequence goes on along the minus strand of NW_025421329.1, from coordinate 4,237,340 downwards.
ACACTTCTGCCTGTTGCCCATTAGGTCTGGGGCGTCTCTGCAGTCTGAGAACACCCCCAGCAAATCATCCTTGGCAGGTGCAGAAACTGTCTACAGGTGACCTCCCGGAGAGGCCAAGGAGATAGATTGGCAAGCGTTTTCTACAAAGGCCAGATTATAGGCTGTACGGCCTCTGTTATAACTACTCAATCCTTCTGCTTTAGCATGAAAACATGCTAAAATACAATGCAAAAGCCAACATGCATGATTGTTATTACAATATAAGTGTGTTTATAAGAACGGGCAGAGGCTGGATTGGGTTCCTGGACTGTAGTTTGCTGAGCCCCCATATAGGGCATGCTCCAACAGGGTCTATCATAAAATGAATTTACATATCAGAAGACATGTCTAACCTGGCTTCTCTACTTGTTTCTTCTTTCCCCTTTCATGTTGGAACATTCCACCTGGTTCTCTCCTTAACGTAAAGCTTGTAAGAAAATATCTCCAAGCACCCATTATAATCTAGTTTTCCTGCAATTTTTGTACCATAAGTTCATAGTTGGAGTGTTGGTGAATGAAGTTCCCTCAAAACTCATGACATTTGGCACATTGATGATAAAGGAGTCATTCAGGTACCCTGATTAGTACCAATGCTTGACTTCAATTTCTCATGATGGATGAAAACAAATAAATGCCACAAAAAGCCACATGGACTTATATTTTATCCAAACAAACAGGGCTTTGGGGTTGAGATGTATATTCTTTTTTAAAAAATATTTTATTTATTTATTTGACTGACAGAGATCACAAGTAGGCAGAGCAGCAGGCAGAGAGAGAGAGAGAGAGAGGGAGAGAGAGGTAAGCAGGCTCCCTGGTGAGTAGAGAGCTTGATGCAGGCTCAATCCCAGGACCATGAGATCATGACCTGAGCTGAAGGCAGAGGCTTAACCCACTGAGCCACCCAGGCACCCCGAGATGTATGTTCTACCATGAGATACATCCCTGGTCAATAACTCTGCAGTGCTAGTACCCTCACTAGTCACACCTGCCCCTTCACCTGCAAACTTGTATCCTTGTGATCAGGAGCTTCCTAGCAAGTTTATCTGTCACCTGTGGCCAGTCAGCAGCTCCAGAGAAAGAAACAAGTTGCAGCACCTGCCTTCTGTCCAGCTTGGAGTAGCTGTTGGGGTATCCTCTTGGGTGCAAAGGGACATCTTTGAAGGGCACTGTGAGGTGGGTCACCCACACTTGGGATGGCGAGGGCAGGTTGGTCGGAAGCCTCATGTTGGAAATCAGGATCAGTTAACATCCAACCAAAGGAATTCTGAGAATCATTTGGCTGTTGAGGCATCTAAAACTCCGTGGTCCAAGATTTCCAATCACCCCCACCCTACCCCAAACCACGTAGTGCTGAACATGCAGAATTTAGCAATACAAAGTCTTCATTCCTTTGGGCCAAGTGTATTTCTCACCCTCAGTTCATTCTATCCTCAGGTTCAAAGCAGTGAGACTCTTCTAAGAGAAAAATGAAGCTGGCAGGCTGGCTTGGTGAACTTGCCTCAGGTTAAACTTTGATTCCGCAGTCCCTTATGATTCACAAGCAAAGTCAACTGACGTTTTTTGAACCCAAGGAAAGGGTCTCTTAGCAACTAGATACATAAGAGACTAGTGGAAAAACTGAAGAACTACTTACTTTGCAATGGAATGTAATCTCTTTCCCCCTAGAGATCCAGGTACTGGTGTCCCTCATGCTGGTTATCCCCTCTCCTGGTGTTAATGTCCCTTGGAAGCCAAATAAGGCTCAGGAGGCTGTGGGTAGACATGGAATCTGACTGTTGGCAGGTGGGTGGTATTGACTGAGGTTGGCTTCCCATGTATTGGGCTCTATCCTCAATAGACTTCAGCTCTTCTGAGACTGGAATTCCCCTTTGTACCAAGCCTATTGTGGTTCCCTACCTTTAACAGCTCCAGATCCCATCTGCCAACTTTTGTTCCCCTGACTCTCCATTTTCTTAAGCTCCCACATGCTGAATGTTTGCCCCTCTCCCCACCTTTTCTGTTGAGTCATTCCTTCTTTGGATACAGAGAACCACCCAGCTGGTTGCAGCCAAATCATCTTTCTTGGTCCAGGTCACATTCTGTGCTGATGTTATTTCAGACTCTCAGAGTTTTTAGAACCCTTTATTCTCTCTCACAACCACTGTCTTTAATCTTGGCATTTTGATTTTTAGAAATTTCTATCAAAATAAACTCTTCGCATGCTAGAACGTGCTCTTGCTATGAGAGCGCCAGTTCCCCAATTAAGCATTTCCCTCTCTAACCCTTAAAAGGCTGAGCTATGTTTCCCAGGATTTGTAGTATGTGGTTTTCAGTCCAAACAATAAAGGCACTAATCACATGGAAACAACTCTTGTCAACTTATAAGGGATAATTAATAATGACAGTACACTAATAACACTAGAAAAATGATCGGTTTTAGCTTATCTTTTGGAAATCGATTTTTGAACTTAAGTACAGAAAAGCAGTGTCTCGGTCACAACCTCGGACTTTGGACCTTACACCTTCAATGTCTGTTTCTGGTCATAGCCTCTCTTAAGATTTTACTAACTGGATTTGATAAGTTTTATATCTTAGGAAAAAATTAAACATTGTTTTCTCAATGAACCATGCATGATATATACAATGCATTAGTATTTTATTTATAACTGTTAAGATTGCTAGAAAAGTTTGTGGTCATATGGGTGACAGTACTGTTCACGCTACTGTCGATGAAGAGAGGAGGCCATGTGAGTCAGTACTTAGTATATTTTAAGAGAATGTCAAGCTCTCTCCAAAGCTCATCAGGTTTTCCATTAGATGTCCTGCATTTCCCAGCTGCCTTGCATTTAGGCAGGGTCACTGACCAGTATTGGCCAATGCAGAGTAGCTTAAATGGCCTGTGTATCTCCTTCAGGCTGAACATAAAGAGAGGATGAGGGTTCTCCGTGGGTTCTCTTCTGTGTGGTCACTTAGCAGTCTCGTGTTGTTTTTACAAACCACAATACCAAAGATTAAAGCACCCTGAGTCCCTGAGTCTGTGGTCTCAGGGAGTCTCCTGAACCCTCAGAGGAACTCATGTGAATGATAAGTAAACCTTTGCAGTGTTAAGCCACTAAAATTTGGGGGCTGTTTGTTACTACGGCATAACTCAGTCTAGCTTGATGAATACATTCTAGAAGAGTCTTTCTAAAAGACTGTTGACCATGACCCACAGTAAGAAATATTTACTTTGTGAGCCAATACACACACACACACACACACACACACGCACATTCTCGCTTTCTATACACACACACAGAACAAATATTTCAAGAAACAATATTCACTAAAATGCATGATATATTCTATTCCAGTTTTGCTTCTATTTTATTCTGTTTTATTCTATTCCAAAACGTTAGTCTTGATTCCCAAAAAATTTTTTACAACTTATTAACGGCATATAACCAGAGTTTGAAAAATGCTGCTGTAGATCATAATTTGTATGTGACTGATCTGCTAATTATAAATCTCTCAGGCTTATTTGTGAAAGCAGGCTTTTTAGATCTCTCTTTGGCAACTTTTTATTATCTGCTCTCGGAATGGATAAAAGTGTTTTTAAGTAATATGTATCACATCCCACATGGTTTCTGGAAGGTAATGTTTTATTGTTGAGTTTCCTAATTTACAACATGTCTTTTTAAATTTACTTATAAAATTTTGTCACAGGGAGTAACAATGTTAACTCGATTAATTCATTTATTTTCATTTTTTAAAATAAATGATTATAAATAACTGTCTCTTGCATTAGGATCAGGGATATCATAAAAACCTCACTAGCCAGACATATTTTTGCGTTAATACTGGTGCAAAAAACGAAATAGAGACCAAATATTTTTATATAGCACTATATATATATTTTATATATTGTATCCTCATATCAAAACTGGCCATTTCTATTAAGAAGCTGCTAAGTTACTCTCTAATTTCATAAATTATACCACAGCTGTGAAAATATGGACAACTATTTTATATTTTTGCTGCTATATAAGACATTTAATGTTTATACAGAAAGCTGCAAAATTACAGAAGTGAGGCAATGGGAATCAATGAACATTTCACCTGAATTTCCACCGGCTTTTTTCTTCAGCCAGAATCATCTTGATATTCTCTGAATATTCTTTTAGAGATGAATATGGTGTCAGTTTTTTCAATAAGTACACATACACACATTTTAGGCATATGTGTGTATCTACATTTATACAAGTGTATATATACACACACATACATACACACATGTATACAGTCTACATATATATATATATATATTTCTGTGTGCACTTATACACATATGCACACATAATGTCCTTTGGTTTATTTTCAGACTGTTAATATGAAATGAATTTTTGATGGTTTCCCTTAATTTTTTCTTTAAATCTAAACTGGTTTAAAAAGACCTTCGCAACAGGTAATAAACTTCTTTTAAAAATCATAAATATTATTACATTTTAAAGCATTATAGAGAGAAGGTCATATGGTGTTCGAGAAGACAGACATACATGCCAATATGGGGGGCAGAGAAAAGAAAGAAAATGGGTTTTCCAGAGTTTTTTCTTAAAGTCGCCACCTCCAAGGAATGGAACTTAGTGCCCTTGCGTTGCTGGCTTTAAGGAAAGGAACTCTGAGCTTAGCCACACGCTCCCACAAGAAGGGAGAAATGCAGCCAGAAGTGGTCGATCAGTTCTCCGGAATCAAATCAAACCCACAAAGGGGCCAATCCTTGGGGAAAAAAACAAAGCGATGACGGGTGCAATAGAAAGCATTTCTATTTGGTAATGAAATGGTGCTGTGTCTTGTGGGGTCGGCAGGGGGAGGAGTGTGTCACCTTTGGGTTGCCTGTTAAACATCTTCAGGGGTTGCTCAGTTGTCGAGATGGTAACTGTGTGCTTTCCCTATGGAGGTCTTCTCTTGCTTCCTTCAGCCCCCCGTTGCTAGGGGACGGGTCAGCATGTCCCCCCGTTGTCAGAAGAGGCTCCACACAAATGACGGTCTGCATCCTCAGACACATCCCCTTCACCATTCACACACCTCTTCCAGAATGGAGGCCATTTCCCCAACACATCAAAGAACCACAACCATATGTTTTAGAGATCAAAGCCCAAGTGTATGTGCACCCAAAATACTCATCTCACTACTCACATCAGATTCAAAAGCTCCAAAGTGATTGAGGAAGAGGAACGTTCCTGTGTTCTAAGCCACCGAGATATTCTTTTCTAGGCGCGTTGTCAGATTTCTCTTGCCTTTTTTTCTTTTGGATAGCTATGTGAGGAACCCCAGAAAATTGGGGCTGGGATGAATTCTATACACACAGAATGATTTGGGCTTCTCTAGCAGATTCTACGTGACAGAAGAGCAGCTGGTGAAAAGGACAGCCACGCTACTGAGGTTTTACATGGATCACACTGGCTGAGTAGGACAAGTTATGCTGTTGGTGTTGGTGGAACGATTTCCAGCCGTCATGCTTTTTGACCCTCTCTTCCCCAGCCAGTGATTAGGGCTGTCATGGATGGCGAATTGTACATCACCCTACCTTCATCTACGTCACTGAAAAATCTTGCTAAGTTCCAAACATTTTCCCCCAAAGGACCTATAGCATCTTTTGTGCTTTAGAAATTCAGAGCTTACCTTCTGTTATTATCTTTCCCTTTTTATGTAGCAGGTCCTCAGCTGAGACCACGAATAAATGCTCTTGGAGTCACTGCATGTGGCTTTTTAAATGCATTCTCTTCTCAGATAGGAACAAAATGGAGGGGAAAGCTGTCCCAGTTTTGTTTGCTGGCTATCGCCTATTCGAATGACACAAATAAAGAACTTTAGAGTCACAAATAGGACAGAGGTTTTGGTGGGAACACTGTATTTGGGGCACAGAAGTAAAAAGATTGCGTCCATTGTGACAACAAAAAATCATTGACAGTGAGTGAAGCTTCAGATCGAGAGATTGAAATTGCTTATGAGAGAGTGACAGTAATTGCTAGGTTCCTGACAGAGTGTGGACCGAGGACAGAGAGGCAGAGATGGGGGAGGGAGGGAGGCAGTCGAGGCCCGGCTGCGGCTCTAGTTCTTATGAAGGATGCTTTTCAGGCTTCTCTCCACAGCTTCGTCCAGCTCCTCCTCCAACTCCTCCTTCTTAGACATGGCCAGCTTGGACTGGTAATCCCGCACAACCTGGTCGATGTAAGGGGCGCTCTGCGTGCCATGCAGCATCAGTGTCCACTCCTTCAGCACCCCCTTCTGGGGCGTGCTCCCGACAAACCCCAGCTCCAGGGTCCAGGTTCCTCGGGCGTCCTCTCCCCACGTGTGCGTGGTCATGAAAGGCCACTTGTCAAAGCCCACCTTGGAGTCGTCATCCCTTGGGCGCCGGCTCAGCAAGATGGACTTGGTGCCCATCGGGGAAGTCATGTTGATGTTCAGGTCTCCTCTCCTGGTGGCATTGACTGTGATGACAGCTTGGACGTGCTCAAGGTAGCGGACGAAATTTTCTTTCCCCTCACAGGCGTCGGTGGTGAGGCTCAGCACCAACTTGCCAGTGGATGGTATTTTCCTGAGGGAAAAGGGATGAGGAGATATGGTAAGGGGTAGACACACTATACTTGGGGTTTTGAAGGTAGCTGCAGGTGCCAGAAAGAGTAGGGACTTTGGAGCTAATCAGACAGACCAGCAGCGTGAGCCTGAGCTCCTTACCTATGGCCCTTACCCATACTTTCTGTGTGAAGGGGAAATGGAGTAGAGGCTGCCTGTGCCCTTCTCACTTCCTCCCTCCACGCCCTCTCTGAATTTATCTGCAGCTGTGGCTCCCATGTGTTCTGACCGCTTCGCGCCTCAGGTATTGGCTAGCCCACATCATGAGAGCTAGCTCAGCCAATGTGCAGGGCAGCCCCAAAGTGTCAGGGAATGAACCCCTCAGGGACCACCCCTTACCAGTGATTTGAATAGAAAGCGACAGAGGAATATACCCTGGCATCCATCCCTCAGTGGGACACCTCAGTGTCCACCCTGTTGCCTATGGTGACAACTTGCTTATCAATGCACTCCTGTCTGGCTCTTTTCCTCCTCCCTGTCTCACATCTCTAATTGTCATTGGCATTTCCTGGGAGCTTCTCTCAAAAAATTGTCAGCACTTAAATCTCACCTCTACTTTTTTTCTTTCTTTTTTTTTTTTTAAAGATTTTATTTATTTATTTGACAGAGAGACACAGCGAGAGAGGCACCACAAGGAGGGGAGCAGCAGAGGGAGAAGAAGAAGCAGGCATCCTGCCAAGCAGGGAACCTGATGCGGGCCTCTATCCCAGGAACCTGGGATCATGACCTGAGCCGAAGGCAGACGCTTAACGACTGAGCCACCCAGGTGCCCCCTGAGTCTACTTTTGGGACAACCCAAAGTTGTCCCAAAGTTATGAGCTGAGACAGGACCTCATAAGGCCTTTCTTTTGAAGTGTTAAGTATCTTGATAAATAAAAATTATTGCTGGAGCACTTGGGTGGCTCAATCGGCTAAGCATCTGCCTTCAGCTCAGGTGATGATCCCAGGGTTCTGGAATTAAGCCCTGCATCGGGCTCCCTGCTCAGCGGGAAGCCTGATTCTCCCTCTCCCTCTGCCTCTCCCCTGGCTTGTGCTCGCTCTCTTGCTGGGTCTCTGTCAGATGAACAAATAAAAAGAAAAAAAAAATTATTGCTATTGTGATTGTTATCACTGTCACAGAAAAAGCTGAAATGGGGTTATTAATCCTAGCGAAGGAGTATCCCTTGAAAAATCAGGGGAATTTAGAAGCCTCTCTGGTCACAGAGTTGGAGCCCCATGGAGGGTCAGCCTAAGCATTCCTCAGCTGACTTTCCACACAACCGATCTCCTTCCTGGATATGGCCTCCCTTGAAGGCAAGATACTTAAAGGTTCTTGCGTGAGAAACATAACAAAGTAAACCACATTAAACTGCATGTGTAATGGAAAGACTCCACACTTTGGGAATAAATCCATTTGGGTTAGAATTCTCTTCTATGCTTACTGGTCAGGAGAGCTTGGGCAAATTATTGGCATACTTCGAAGTCTCACTGTCATTGTGGGTGGGTTTTGTGAGATTAAATCAGACCACGTGTGGAAACATGGAGCATAATGCCCGGATCATGGTACTAGCTCCCCTAGTACTCCCCTAGTACTCTGGGGTCCTTCCCTATTCACATAGGGAAAAACTATGTGAATATCCTTCCTTGACACGATATTTTATTTTGGAGTGTAACATGGTGGGTATTTTAAAACACGTCTTGTGGAGCCCATTTATGAAAAGATGATCCCACACCCAGCTCAGAGCCCAGCTTTGGTTCTGCATGGCCCTTGAAAGCAAAGCTACAGACCTGGGAGGGGAAGGCTCGTTGAAACTTACCCGGTGGCTCACTGGGAAAGTCAATACTCTCCTGAGGAACTTTCAAAATATATGCTTTAATAGTTTCATGGAGTGCTGCCATTATATGCCCTCTGCATGGATGCTGATGCCGACTGATGCATGCAATACCCATTGGCCATGGAGATCTAGTGGTGGTGGTGGTGGAGGTGCGGTACCATGCTCTGGGGAAATCATCCAGTTTGGTGGAGAGCGAGCATTAGGCCGGCTCTGGAAGTCAGAGTATGCAAAGATCCTAGCTAGATCTCTCAAAAAAGATTCCATTTCTTCTCAGCAGGGTCAGAAATGTAACTGGTGAACTGATACGTGACCACCAATCTTTCGGGCTCTAGCCCATAGGTAGAGAGCTATTTGGGCAGAATGAAGGTCCAGTTATGGGCAAAGCATTTGAACCATCTGAGCTCATTTTCTTTACCCATACAATGGAGATATTACTTCCTATACTGAAGAATTGCTCTGAAGATAAAATAGACATACACACTCAAATACATCGCATATTCACAAATGTCTGGACCAGAGCTGGCCAATAGAACTTCTGCAATGAGGGAAATGTTCTATATCTGAACTGTCCAATATTGTACTCACCGGCCACCTGTGGCTATGGGGCATTTGAAACGTCATGAGTGTGAGGAATTGAATTTTTAATTACATTTAATTTTAGTAATTAATTTAAATTTAATTTTATTAAATAGCCATCTGTGGCTAGTTGCTTCTCTACTGGATAGCACATATCTAAATTATTTGCAGATGTTCAATCTGAACCTGACGCCACCAACCCCAACCCATTAGAAAATTTCCTGGGGTTTTGTGGTGAGCACATTCCGTTTTTGTCATGGCTCACAGGCTCTGGGAAAAGCAGCCAGGAAAACTGCTGGTTTTCTGGCAACCTTGCTGGAAGCTTCTGGAACATCCAGACCTCAGGAATGAGTGAAATGCCATGTTCTATTGTTGAGATTCTACACAAACAGGCAGGCAAGTCCAGAATGGAGGCTTTCTTTTTAGAATAGAGCCTCAGGGAATCTGGAACTCTCCAAGGAGCACAGCTGGAGGGAGAGCAGACGATGTCAGAGCCCACAGCAGGAAGAGACACTGTGCTGAGTTTGAGCCCCTTTCCTACTCTTCAGGCCAGGCCACCTTGAGAAATTCAAGAAGCAAATTCATAAGCCAATAACTAAAGACTCTTACTCAGGTACTAGTCACTTTAGGTATTACAGAGCATCGCTAGTCATTGTCAAATGCAATACTCCCTATTATGACAAGGATCCAAAACACAAGTAGGATTCTAAAAAAAAAAAAAATCATTTTTTTTTTTTTATCCCTATTTGCATTCAGGGCACTTATGCGCTGGCGTTAACCAAGTAACAGTCCCTTTACAAGTCAGTTTGTGGAATCTCTGGCAGAAAAGTGACATTTTTTTCCCTCAGGGGGAAAACTGGAAATATTTCTTCCATTGGCTAAGAACCAGAGATGGGACGGCTACTGTAGCTGGGAATGAGATCCACAGCCCATGTGCAATGCAGAGTGTGGGGGGGGGGGGTCCTGTAAAGGAATGAGGGCAGAGATGATCTCTTATGATAGAGGGAGAGAAATCTGTTTTGGACCAAACCGGAGACGACCTTCACACACACACACACACACACACACACACACACACACACACAGCTTTTGGGGGGCTTCAGTGGACGCAGTCTCTCTTCCAGATTCCCTCCAGAGCTGCTTTGAGCTTTGACTACTGACTCTTGGCTGCCCCTTTCCCTGCAGAAGAGCAGACTAGAGCCCAGTCTGCCTGTTGTTTGGCCTAAGGGATGAGGGAATGCATTTGTGAGAGGTCTGGAGGGAGGGATGAAGGAAGGAAGGCTGAGACAGGATAGGCATTTTGTCCTTATCCTGGAAAGCAGAAGCCAGATTGGAGTGGGCACCAACACACCACTTTGTGTTAGAATTCATCAACTGTCCCCGTAGCCTTGGGGTTGGGGTGTGGGCAGGGGTTGGAGGCCATTCCAAACACCCTGGGGGGGTCTGGCTTGTTTCGAGCTGTGGAGGTATCACCCCCTGGCAAAACTCTGCCATCATTGCCCTGCGTGCAAACTGCCCACCGAATGTGGGGTGAGCAAGCCCCTGAGAGAGCACGAGTTCTTGGAATGTTAAGGCACTTTGAGATGAAATTAAAAGGCTTGAGTGAATTCCAGAGGAGGCAAGCTAGGAGGAGGCAAGCTCCTCTCTCAGAGAGACTTCTCAGCAGGCATCAAGGCAACTGGGAGAGCGAAGGGACCGTATCTGCCAGGTGTTTCTTACTCCTTCTTTCTCTCTCTCTCTTTTTGTTTTTTGTTTTGTTTTTGATTTTGTTTTTGGTTCACTTGTATGTTTTGATATTCCTACGGTGATCATATTTTGCTTTTACAAGAAGAAAAGGAATGGGGCGCCTGGGTGGCTCAGTGGGTTAAGCCAGCTGCCTTCGGCTCAGGTCATGATCTCAGGGTCCTGGGATCGAGTCCCGCGTCGGGCTCTCTGCTCATCAGGGAGCCTGCTTCCTTCTCTCTCTCTCTGCCTGCCTCTCTGCCTACTTGTGATCTCTCTCTGTCAAATAAATAAATAAAAATCTTTTAAAAAAAAAAAGAAGAAAAGAAATGTAATCCTTATTTAGAAGAAAAGCATATCCTTCTTTGTTCAGGAAGGTCAATTTGTAAGGTTGAAATAGGGAGTCCCTGGGTGGCTCAGTCCGTTAAGCACTGGATTTTTTATTTTGGCTCAGGTGAGGATCTCTGGGTCATGAGATGGAGCCCCGTGTTGGAATCTATGTGAGGTATGGAGCCTGGTTGAGATTCTCTCTCTCCCTCTCTCTCTCCTCCTCCCTCACCCTGGTGTGTGTGCAGAAGTGCACTTGGGGGCTCTCTCTTGCACTCTCTCTCTCAAAAAAAAAGGGACACCTGGGTGGCTCAGTGGGTTAAAGCCTCGGGGTCCTGGGATCAAGCCCCACATTGGGCTCTCTGCTCAGCAGGGAACCTTCTTCTCCCTCTCTCTCTGCCTGCCTCTCTGCCTATTTGTGATCTCTGTCAAATAAATAAATAAAAAATCTTAAAAAAAAAGAAAAGGTTGAAATAGGAGATGGTTGTTTATGGAACCAAATGAGACTCTGCTTAGATCCTTAGTGACACAGACCACATTCCAGAACTCATTTGCTACAAAAAAGTGAGGAACCCATCAAGAGGTGTGAGTTACTCTCCGAACTTTTAGAGAATATGTACAGAGGCCTTGTGTTCAAGTTCTATCAAAGACACACTTGGGAACCAGAGGTTGTCTTTTATACTCATTGCACATTGTTGCAAATAAGTGGTTAATTGCCTCGTGTCTAGAAATGGGCCCTGCTTCCCAGGAGGACAGCTGTGTAATGCTCTCTGTGTTCTCAACCCTCAACTGTATGATAAAAATAATTAGTTATGACACGGCAGTTGCTTTATTAGACTAATAATGATAGTACTAATAATGGCCACCCTGGAGGGTCTAAGATCTGTGCTCTGTGGCCATCACAGAAGAACACTCAGCAGGTGGGCTCTGCGATATTTTCTCTTTCCCAGGTAACAGTGGCGGGTGGACATTAACCGACACAGGATAAATCGTGGCTTGGCCGTGGCCCTGTCCCTGGTCCCACAGCTGGTTTGACGCAGGGCACAGCCACTTCTCTCTCTACCATGCTGCAACTGGAATTCCTATCAGGTTTTAACACCCACTCCCAAAGTCACTTAAAATTCACAGTTTGCCACAGCCTCAACGGCACAGAGTGAAGGGGAGGATGGGGTTGGTCTGTACCAGACAGCTCACGCCAGGCTTCAGCATCCCAGGGGTTGGGAGTTGGGGGAGGGCACGTGGCTGCCCCTGGCCGGTGAGCGGATCTGGCTTTGCTCTGCTCACCGCACCCGGCTGGTTCTGTGTAGACACTCACGGCAGGTTGTATTTTTCCTCTGTATTTTCGTTCAGCACCCTTCACCGACTCGGCTGATAAAGTCGCGTTAGAAAATTGGTTTTCAAATTGGTTGCTTCTCTGGGAAGATGAATGTCAAGGAAACCTATAAACTGGACAGTTGGCACTCACCCCACTCGGGGCTGACTCTGAGCAGTCCTGCACGTCTCAGCAAATGGCTGCTGATGCCTCTACCCCAGTCCCGCAGGAGTGTGGTTCAGAGTGACCAGGTCCTTCTTTGCATAGAGCCTGGGTGCCACCCTAAGGACCAACCTTACCAGCCTCTGAGTTTTGCAACACACCCACCTGCCCTAGGGCTCACTCACTTGGGTCTGAGAACGCAATTCAGGTATGGGGTGGACAAGGATGACACAGAGGCCTTCCAGCAAGGCTGGCCTCTGTCCCTAATCCTCCTGGCTGATCTGCCGGTTCTCACTGCCACCACTTAGCCATCTTCCTTGTACCCAGGTGCTGTTGGCTAAACAGTCATTCACTCAGAAAATATCTCCCATATGACTTCCAGGTGGCAATTCTAGGCACTGAGGGCACAGCAGTGAACAAGACACACTAGGTTCCTGTCCCTGGGATGGCAGGGGGTCCCAATTCTGGTCTGTGCTCAACTGGCTTCCCAGTTTCCTTCCACTGAAAGTTGGGCTGCTGATATTAGATAAAGTTTCTACTGAGCTGTGAGCTGCTGGGCCTCACGCACCCTAACTATAACGTGAAGGATTTGCCTCTGGCTCCAAATTCAACATTTATGGGGATTATGGCAAGTGCTCAGAAACTGAGAGAGACCCATGTTCTCCGCCTCGCTCCCCTCCCCCCCCCCCGCCTCACAAATGCATAGAACTTAAAAAGATCGTCAACGATCCACCCTTGCCTGGCGTGACCTCAGAAGAGAAGGTCAGCCATCAACATTTATCTCTGACTGAGCTGACCGTTGCCTTAAACACTGCAACGGTTCACTCCTTTCTGTTAATTGTGGATGGAGCCAGTATGCAGCTGACTGTGGGTCGTGACTCCGTGACATGGCGCCTGGGCAATGTATGGGCCCTACCTGAGCTTCTGGAGAGTAGCAAACACCATAGCTTTTCCCTCTTGCCAAGTCCCTTTCTGTAAATCTTTCCCTCTTTGCAACAATGGAAGGAGGTCCTGGGCCCAGGGCTTTGGCGGACATTGGAGTTGCTGGTTCTGGGAATTAGAACCATTTACTCTATCTTCCTGAGCTTCCTGTTCTCTCCCTGTGGAGGAGAGTGGCCACACCAGCCTCCTATGGGAGAAGAGTGTTGCCTGACCAGGCGACCGTCCAGGAGCTGCCCTTAGTAGTGGCATTACTGTGCCTGCAAGCTCCCAGGGCCACCTCAAGGAGCCCTCAGGGTTGCTGGAGTGTCCTGCCATCAGTGTGCGGGGAGCAAGTGGTGGACCCGTGTGCAGGGGACACGGGGGGAGGCACAGGCTAAGCGGACTGACCCGGCTCTCTTTCAGGCTCAACTTCTGGACACACTTTCAAAGAATTGTTATTCAATTGACATTTCTTGTTCTGTTTGCACTATGTAGCATCCCTCCTGGGATGGTGTAACTACCAGATGGGCGTCAGAGCTGAGCTGTCCAAGACGGCAGCCACCAGCCATATGTCGCTATTATAACTCAAACTCAAGTTAGGTCAAATGAGCCACCTTTCTAGTGCTCCCTAGCCATGAGCTGTTGTACTGGACACTCAGATACAGAACATTTCCACCATCGTTCCAGGTCTCCTGGGCTTTCCCAGTCATGTAAAGGGTTGTTTTGAACTCTAACGAGGGCAGTAGAGTGGTCAATGCCTGTTGGATGTTGACTTTGGATTTATCCTTCCTTTTTCTATTTGGACAGAAGTTCCCAGACTTGTCTTCTTTTTGTCACCCTTTTTGTAGACCTTGGCAGTCATAAGGTCTCTAGGACAGCAGTTATGGAGTCTGGGGGGAGTGGGACCACCCGATAGGTAGGGGTTTCAAAGTCCCCAGGGAAGGTCTTACTGCAGGAAGCCCCTCAGACCCTCTGAAGTGGGTTGAACCTCACGTCCTCTCCAGTGGGGGATCATTGAGATATACTGAGAGGCCCCTCAAGTGGTGGGGTGTTGGCATCAGGGAGCCTGGGTTCGAATCCCAGTTTGGCTGTTCAATAGCTAGGTCTTCTTTGGCATACCCTTAAACTCATTGAGAACTTTCCTCACCTGTAATAACACTGTCCAGCTGAGAGGAGGGCTCTCTGATGTAGAGCCTAACGTAGGGCCCAAGGGCACAGCAGGAGCTCCTGAAGGCCAATGTCATCTAATGAAACACACTGGGATTTGCAGATGGGTTTTGTTTCAAGTCCTGGTCAGACCTTTGTAACCTTGAGCACATTTCTCATGTTTTCTGCCTCTTGGCTTCCTCCCCTGTTTCGAGGTAACAATGATCATACATATATTCTGGACTTACAAGGATGAAACACTCATAGTTTATGTAAAAGGCCTCCCACCAGCCACTTAGGAGACACTTCTCCCTGAGACACAGCATGGAACCACTGCCATTTATACCACAAAATATTCATACCCTGCCTGCGTGAGGTAAGGCATACCATCAACAGGCTGGCTGGCTAGGAAGTTTAGGCAGATGTAAAGCACATGGCACACAGTAGGTGCCCAATAAAAGCTAATTGCTTCTTTCACTTAAACTTGACCTTGACTGAATCAACCTTGACTTTGACCAAGTGACCTTGACCTAGTCAAATTTGTCTGGGACACAGTGAAAACTGTCTGACCTGACAGAGGGGCACAAGGATGAACAGAAATTTCGTAGGTGCATGGCAGCCTTGGGAAAAGGGACAGGAATGTAGCCAAGCTGCTGATTTTACTGGCACATGAAATGCCATGCAGCCCTGTTTAAAAAGTTATTAGAGAAAGGACTTGCTCTGATGCTTTCCTATTCCACCTAGTGCTGACAGCAGCTCTGCTTATGAGGTCATGGTCTGGTCCAGGGAAAACGCATGCAGCTCTGTAACACCCACTTGGTACCCCTTTCTGGGAGCCTGGCAAGTGAACAATGAGGATGCTGGTCCAATTTTGGGTGGGACATTGGGAAGAGAGTGTGGGTCCCAAGGACTCACAATTTTGAATTCAGATAGGAATCAATTACGGTATCCAAAATTCCAGGAGATTATCATCTTTCCTTTTCCCATGAGCATGAACTAGGAGCGTCCAAAGTCATGGAGGAGAAGGAAGGGCCAAGTTACATTTGTTGAGTGCCTACTAGATACCAGTTTAACATTTGTTGTCTCACTAAGGTCTCTCAGCATCTTGGTGAGAAAAGAGTTATTAGCTCCATTTTACTGGTGAGGAAAGAGAGAAGAGGTTTTTGCTTTGGGGACATAAGGAAAGAATTCCAGTTGGTGTAAGAATTTAGACAAAAGAACGACCCCCCCCCCACTGTCCCCAGTATTAACTTTACTAACTTATAAGGAAAACGTAGCTTCTCCTTTGATTCTGAATGCAGGCCACTTGCCAAAGCAGTATCAGCACTCCCTCAGAGTTTTTCACTGAAAAGCCCAGAGATATTCATATCCCATTACAATGACTGACAGTATCTTACAGTGACATTTCGGTCATCATCCCTGGTCTGAAATGATTGTGGCCATTAGGCTTGCCACTGGGAGCTTTTTATGTATTGTGTTGCTAAGAGAAAGGACATGTATTACTTCATCACAGATTTGGTTTTCCAAAACTTTTATACCTGTTTTTCAGTATTGTTGGCTTCCTCTGTGGTACTATGTATTTTATCTAGTGCATCTAAAGATTTCATACTGAGATGGGGTCCACAGACATCACCTATCCTGCCACAGAGGCCAGGGTACAAAGGCTGAGAATTGTTAAAAGAGAGGTCAGGGAGGTAAAAAGTATCGTCCAGTTTGGTGAAATCAAGACTGGAATCTAGGTCTGTAACTGACTACACAACTCCCGAGGATCCAAGACTGAGGGTGAGTGGAGAGGGAGGATGTATGGTGACAGTCTGACTCTGGCCAAGTTCAGATGACCAACAGAAATGAGGCTGGTGTGGGGTGGTTAGAGAGATGCATTTTATCATTGTTTAAATGACAGAAGCACAGGTGTATTCTCAGAACGTACCACTATGCAACAGTGAAAGTATATGAACTCCCACTATACACGAGAACGTGAATGGATCTCATAAACATAACGCTGGGTCAGAGAAACCGGACACATCTCTATTGGGTGATTCTAGTTAGATAAAGTCCAAGAAGTGGCAAAGCTAATCTATAGGGGCAGGAATGAAAACAATGGGTGTCTATAACATGTGGGGATTAACTAACTGGAAGGGGGCACATGGGATCTTTCTGGGGCGATGGAACATTCCAACACTTGATCAGGTGGTGGTTACCCAGATGTGTACAACAAAACTCAAGTAATACATTTAAGTTCTGTGCATTTCATCGTATGTAAACAATATCTCAACTGAAAATAGTGATAAACATTGATATTTCCATCTCACTGATGAATCAATGAGGAGAGAAATGAAATACAAAGGGGTCCTCATTGTCCAATCCTCTTGCCGTGATGGGATGTTAAAAGAAAAGTAGGTGCAGGTGACCAGCATGGTGGCTTCTGTGTGAATGCCTCACTCACCTCCCTCCAGATGGCTATCCAACTCACTCAACATCAAATTAAGTCCTTAGGTTGCCCCACAAGTAGACTGAATAAGTAAACTGTGTTATAGTCATACAATAGAATATTATTCAGCAACGATTATAAATGACTACAAGTAGTTGATTATAAATGATTATAAATGACTATAAATGATTATAAACGACTACATACTAAATATGATTGAAGCGTTCTGAGCTAAAGAATCTACATATAAAGGAGAAGATAGTGTCTGATTCTATTTACATTAGGTATAAAATGGGCAAAATAATCTATGGAGTTTTAAGGTTACTCTTGGGGAGACAATGATGGAAGGAGACATAAGGGGCTTCTGGGATATTGGTCATGATCATGGTCTGTTTACTGATCTGGGACCTGGTTACACTGGATGACTTGTGCACTCAAAAATACGGTATAATAAAAAAAATTAAATTTAAATTTAAAAGAAAATACGGTATAAGCCACTGAAACAGTAAAGGATCATACTTCAGAGTAGGGGTTCTGAGTCCCCTAATGGTGTTCTATGTATGTGGGGCCTCTGGAGTTATGTTTCTCTATAGCTCTGCCTGGAAGCTGATTGTCTCTGATTCAAATCCAGTGCATCTCAAGCTGACAGAGAGGGAATCTTTTGCCCAGGCCATGGCACCCTCTCTGGGATATTTTCCACATGCACTTACTCAGGATCCTGCACGGAGCCTCCCACACAGTGGAATCTCTCAGGCACAGTTTTCCAGTCTTTAGCCATTTTCACCATGGCGCCCGCATCAAGGACCCCGTAGCCAAAGAGGTGATTAAACTCCAGGCCAACCCCATTCCTCCGCCATTGATGGACCTCATCGTGAAGCTGATTCCGTTTGGAGGTGAGCACAGTCAGATGCTGCATGTCTCTCCAGGTCAGACCCAGGCTGGATTCCGGAGGCAGAAAGATTCAAGAGCATGGCAAGGGGGGAGCGCACAAGGTAAGAGAGAGAGGGAAAGAGACACAATGACTAAGATAGAATATAGACCCCATGTAGGATTTTGGAACATCTATGAACCTGCAAGTAAGGGGAGGATTTCCACACATCATTTAGAACCATTATACATATAAATTTCAAAATCCTGCTTTTCTTACTTAAATAAATTTACTTCAAATGCACATTTTAACACACATTGGAATGGCTGAACTGAACTGAAAAAGACTGACAATACTAAGTGTTGGCAAGGATGTGAAGCATCTGGATCTCACATACTTTGTAGATGGATAGGTAAATTACTGCAAACATTTTGGGAAAAAAACTTGACTGTATCTTCTCATGTTGTGCAAGTGTCTAAGCTGTGGCCTAGAAGTTCCATTCCTAGGTATGCATCTCACATAAATGTGTGTATATATCCACCTGACATGCATACTGGAATGTTCATGGGCCCAAACTACAAAGTCCCCAAATGTCCAACCACAATAAAATGAATAAACCAATGGAGATGTATTTGTAGGATGTGAAATACTGTTCTACCATAAGAACAAATGAACTACAGCTACTCTGAATAATACAGATGGATTTTGCAAATAGAATGTCAACCTAAAGAAGCCAGACCTAGTAGAAAACATATTGTATCATTCCATTTTTTTTTTTAAAGTATAAAACCAGACCCAAGTAATCTATGCTGTTAGCAGTCAAGTTAGTGGTTAGTCTTGGGATGAGGGATTGGACAGTGGTGCAAGGGAGCTTCTGGGTGCTGGCACTGCTGTTTCTTGATCTGGATGTTGGCTACATGGATATGCTCCATTTGTGAAAATGAGGCTGTCATTTCTTCAACAGCAAAGACTGTACCTTCAGTATATATTCATCCCCAGCGCCCAGGACAGCAGCCTCTCTTGTACACTGTCCAGTGGATAAACAAATCTGTTTGCAGGTGCCACTGTTTTGAGAAATCAGTGTCTAGTATTATTCATTGCCTGTGTTTTTCAAAGAGCAAGTCGGACCCATTTATGGGACAGGAAATCAATTTATTGCATAGATTATCTATGTGGGCTGTGTATTAAAATATCCTGATGAGGACATTAAAATCCTATTCCTTAGGTCACATCTTAGACAAGTTAAGTCAGAACCTCAGGGAGTGGGACCCAGGCTTTGGAAATTGTGAACACTTCCCAGGTCATTCTAGTAGACAGACAGCTAAGCTTGAGAACCAGTGATTTAATGAATGGGACTATCATTAAAAAATGAGCAGAATAGAACAGAAAAGAGTAACAGTGTGGATTGCATGTAATACAAGAAAGTATTTTTCATAAAACTCTGTGTGTGAGTATGTGTGTGTTGTGGGTTGCAACACAAAAATTATTTCAAATCAAAAAGCTGGAACAACCCTGCACTGTCGTTCTTGTTGGAAGTCAGATAATTCAAGACTAGGAACAACATAACTCATTTGATAAAATTTCAGCATATGCAGCATTCAGTGGTTTGAAGTTTTGAATTAGAACCAAAAGACGCCAATGATTCATGTCCTCTTGCAGTGTAGACCTTCAGCGGTTAAGGAGAAAGTTTCAAGGAAGGCCACCGCTCATTTGAGAAATTTATAAACATATCTTGGATATATGGTCCCTAGGACCCAAGTGAATGGTGGTGTGAAACTTCAAGAAGTTGATTACAGTGAGTGTTTTGCCAGAGTGGGATTCTGAATTCATTAAATACAGAAGTGTTGATAAATGAGTGTTGAGATGATCTGGCTGACAGGTGAATTATCTACCATCTTTGCTAAGAGTTTGGCCACAAAAACGTGCTATGCTTCCTGGAGCTTGGAGAGGGATGTTAGACATTGGAGGTAGACGTTTCTCTGTGGTTTTATTCTCATGGGGCCCATGAGGGAGATAGAGAGAACCAGTCAGAACCAAGATCTTCTCACTTCTGGAATTAATCAGAGGTAGTCCATATTCTCATGCTATTGAGTTGATGACACAGTTTGGCCAGCCATTTACGTATGTCTGAGAGGTAAAACTAATTCCATACTCATTCCCCCTTCTGAGCAATTTCAAAGTTGACAGAATACACTACTGTGTGAAACCGTATTTCTTCCATCTGCATAAAGCTTTATTCTTACCATAGTAGGGCAAGAATTATAGGTCATACTTATTAAATAATAAAAAAACTAAATTTGGGCGCCTGGGTGGCTCAGTGGGTTAGGCCGCTGCCTTCGGCTCGGGTCATGATCTCAGGGTCCTGGATCAAGTCCCGCGTCGGGCTCTCTGCTCGGCAGGGAGCCTGCTTCCTCCTCTCTCTCTCTGCCTGCCTCTCTGCCTGCTTGTAATCTCTCTCTGTCAAATAAATAGGTAAATCTTTAAAAAAAAAAAAAACTAAATTTACAGATTATCTGCAATATAAAGGTCACTGTGAACAGTGTTATAGGACTAATAACATAATATGTTCTTCCCCATTCT
Source organism: Mustela putorius furo (assembly GCF_011764305.1). Taxonomy (NCBI): domain Eukaryota; kingdom Metazoa; phylum Chordata; class Mammalia; order Carnivora; family Mustelidae; genus Mustela; species Mustela putorius. The sequence goes on along the minus strand of NW_025421329.1, from coordinate 4,216,848 downwards.
CAAGCATTTAGTAGTTTGGAGAATAAGGCACAGATATATGGTTAGGTACTGCACAGTGAAATGATTCCATGAAGGTCCATTAAGCGTCTATCAGGTCCAGGCACTGTTTTGGTTGAAGGTCCTCCTTAAGAAGGTCCCTGCTTTCTCAGAACCTATAGCCCAGGGGGACAGAGAGACAACTCAATATTTTAAAAGGGAGGGCTGTCACGATGGGGGAGCTCTCAATGGCAAGAAAACCACCAGTGGGGTCCCTGTGTTATCCCAGCCAGGGGGCTTCAGTCTGTGACCCTAAGCTGTTTGCATCAGAATCATGTGGGGACTAGTGACAAATTTAGATTTCTGCCCCATGTCCTTTTAAGATAAGACAACACATTATTATAAGATAAGATTATCTTATCTTTTAAGATAAGATAATCACCCACTCAGATGCTGGAAGATACAACTATTGTCTCCCTCATGCATATCCTCCCTTTTCCCTATTAAGAAACCCTCAATTTTATTCAGAATAGCAATATCATTAGCTCCGAAGCTACGTTTCCCAGCCTCCTTTGTAGTCTGGGGTGGTCCCTTGAAGACTGTGGTCAATGAGAAGTAGGCAAAAGCTACTGGGTGGGGATTTTTTGAAAAACCAGGCTGACTCAGCTGGTGGAATTCTTTTTCCCTTTGCTTTTCTTGTTCTCCTATCTGAAATGTAAACTTGATGGCTAGAGCCCCAACAGCATCTGGAGAACATGAAGGTGGAAAAGCAGAGATCTAGGAAGAGCTGGATTCCCAGTGGCACCCCCCATGGTAGCCCTGGGCTCCCAACCTCTGTATTTTCTTTCCCATGACAAAAAAATAAAACCCTGTCTCAGTTTAGCTCTTGTTATCTGGGATTTTGTTTCCAATATTGACCTAGCCAGAGGCAGACATTCACCTGCCATACAACAGTATCCGGATTTACAGATTCATAGAGTTCTTGCTTTACTGGATGCCCTGGACTGGAGTCCCTGGAACAGGGCTTGAAAAGACAGATTCCTGAGCCATCCAGCCCCAGAGATTTCCATTCAGTGACTCTTAGCTGAGATGTAGGAATGTATTATTTTCAAAACTAGCCCCCACCCCCAGTGCTTGACTTCCCCAGTTATCAGGGAAATGTAAATTAAAACTATAATACAATTCCACTGAACACTCATATGGATGGCTAAAGTGTGGAAGACTGGCAATACTAAGTGTTGGCAAGGATGTGGGGCACCTGTAACTCACACTGCCAGAGGGAGGGTCAATGGTTACCCCCACTGTGTAAAATTCTTTCTGGGTATCTACAGGAACTGTGCAGATGTATACCTCATGACTCAACCTTTTGAAACCCAACAGAAACACATCCCTATGTTCACCGAAAGATGTGTAAGCATGTTCATAGCAATAGGACTCATAATGGCCCTCAACTGGAAACAACCCAAGGATTCATTTATACAGTGGAGTAATTCACAATGAGTATGAACAACCTATTGCCATATAGAACAGTATGGAGGAATCTCTCAGGTGTGTTATTACGCAAAAGAGCACACCCGGTGCTTAGGTAATGGTCTATTGCTTGATTCGGATGCTGGTTACATGGGTCTATTAATTTTGTAGGAAGTCATTGAGCTGTATCTAACATTTGTGCCCTTTCCTCTGGGTCTATTGTACTTCAATAAAGAGCATATAAAAAAAATCTATCTTTCTAAAGGTCAGTTTTGGAAACATTATTTTAGTCCCGTATGTGGGTCACTTTACTGATGGTTCTCTCAAGCCAAAAATCGGCCTCTTTATGACCAACCCTTCAAACCTAGTTCAGCCCTCTAGAAACAGAAAGCTCTGGGTCCCAGACGGACCCCACCCCACCCTCAGCCTCCCACCCTCTGGGGCAAAGAAATCACTTGAAATTTTTTCTAGTGTTGATCACACTGGGAAATGTAAGCAATATTCCCTGGGACTCAAGAAGTCGTTTTCAAGCATTTGTCAGAAAAGTACTTTATGAAAGTAGTGACTGGGTGGGACAAAGGAATAATGGCTTCCCTTTTTTCCCCTCGGAGTCCTGGGGGCGCCTGTTCCTCTTTTGTGGTTCTGATGGGTATAGATTTACATGGAATAATTTGTTTATTGTATTCAAACTGCTTTGGAAAAGCTTTCTGATTGGACCTCTGGGTGGCCAGCAGCCCTCGACAGCTGTCCTATGTCGTGAAGAACTCCTAGCTTTCTGGTATCACAATAACGAGAGATTAGCTGTAGGAACTGTTCGTGGATTGGCTTTCCCTCTTGCTCCCTCTGGACTTTTAGGGCTGCTTTGTTCTGACCATTGGTTTTAACTGCTCTCTGCTAGGGACGCTTTGTTACAGGTGTAGAAAGCCATAAATCCCTTGGAGTTTCCTTCCCAGGGCACCGCTCTCAGCTGGTGACAGACCAGTGCAGAACATAGCAGCCCAGCATCCTTGCCTTGAGGAAGAACAAGTCCTGAGGCATCATCTACACTCCAGAGCTCCCCATGGGATCAGGCTGAGGCCAGAACTTCTGAAATTGCTTCTTTGCTTGGATTTTCACCCATCCTTAGCCTGCATCCTCTACTTTAACCTGGTTTCTCTGGAAAGCTCTTCTTTAATAAACTGCCTGTGCCAACTTTTGTCTCCGGGGCTGTCGCTAACATCAGGCAGTTGGTGTTCTCAGGAATTTTAGGACTAGATCCTACAATGGACTTCAACCACTACCTGTCAGGTATCACTTTTTTCCTGTTTATGGCAAGAAAGAATTAAAATCATGACCATTGCTCCAAAACAAAACAGACCTGCACGGTGACTTCTTTTCTGTAAGGCTATCTGCAACCATGTGTCAAAGAATTATGACTCATTCGTGCAAAGCCTGTGAGCCTGTTCAGAGATCCAACAGCCTTGTTCCATTACTTTATCAATTTGCACTGTCCCTTCGTGTGCATGGAGGCCTAAGCAATTGACTTTTTGCTCTCCAAAATGCAAGAAGACTTGAGTCAAGGTCTACCTTCTTAGATTTAAAGGGTGACTAGAACCCCCTTCTCAGTTCTGGAGCACCCCTTCTTCCTGTTCTCTGCAAAGCTCAATAGCAGTTTCCCTCTCTTTGTCTGCTCCTGACTGGAGTGAGCAGAGCTAGCTCAGACACCCGGGCCAGATAGACCTTGAGATGAACTGTTTCATCTTCAAGAAGTTTTAGTCTCCTCACTTAATAGAAACACACTTCCATCAGTATCTGCTGGAATCCTAAGTTTTCCACATGACTTTTTTAGAAGAATCAAAGGTTGGCTTGGTCCGAAGAGAGGAGTCACTCCCAATGTGGGGCCTTATCTGTAAAAAGGAGAATGATGATGCCTTTTCTGCTTGAAGACAGAATATGAGACTAGAGAATCTTTCAAAGTCCTTTTATATCTAAGAATCAACTCTTACCTCCTTTGCAAGTCAGAAATCACATTGTATATATGGAAAGAGATGAGTAGGGTTGTCCGGAGATGGATGCTAGAAGCTCTAGTTGCCCAGCAACAGCTGACAAGGATGGGAAATCAACACCCCTTCCCCAGGGGCCTGAACCCAACTTCTCACACTGGCTGGTGCTCCGTTCTTGAGCAGCCCCCCTGCAGCCTGGGCATATGTGCTCCCAGCACCTAGGTGATGCTTGAAGCCCACATGCTCATTCCTCAAACCCACGGTCAGCCTCTGGCTTGCCCTAAGGGAAGACAAAATGGCAGATGGGCAGGAACCTCTGCTGAAGATCAAATTTAAGGTGTGTCCAGCAACAGCAACACGTGGCTTCTCCGTGGGATGGTAAGAACCGAGAGGACAGCCTCCTCTTACCTGTAGCTTGGAAGGTTTCTCAGTAAAGTCCATTTACTGGTCTACCTTGCATCAGTGTTGAAAGAAAACTCACCTTATAAGTTAACAAATCTTGAGTGAGAGTACCCTCCTTGTCACAGGTTCTGAAAGAGCTTGCTGGATACCAGTTTGGCAATAGTTTTCCTTCATTTAGCTGATTGTATTATTGGAGTAAAACAGCCAGAGGATCCGGAGAGGATAATACGATGATTTTCACAAAGAAAGAAAGATCTGTGTGTCCCTGCTTGGTCCTGAGCTCTCCTAAGTATGTTATTTGTGGACTGTGTGTGTTTATCATCTAGGGCCCATGGTTGTTTTAGAAATGTCCATCAAAGTTCACTGGCCCTGACTCTCCACAGGCTCCCACACCCACTTTTGCCTCCACGGGCACCTGGGATTGGGTGGAGAGACACATGTTAGTCCACCCTCCGCCCTGAGATGGAAACATACTTAGCCTCTAAAGCCAGTGCAAACACTCCAGCTGCCTCAGGTGCAGCTGCGGATGTCCCAGAATGCCTCAGGGTGCAGTTGCCATACAAATCTGTAGTCGCCTGAAAGGGAAGATGTTCAGTAATGAGTGAAGAGGTCACTCTACTTCGAATCCCCAAACAATATGAAGCAGAGGATGATCTGTTTCTTTGATTTAAACTCTGCCTTGTTCTGAAGAAGATTAAGATAAAGGTAACAATAGGTTTAGCATCCATCTGTCTATCTTGCCACACATTTTATTTGAGCTTCCTAGTGGCCCATTCAAAAAGGGACAATCAGTTATAGTTATAGTGTTCACAAGATAAAAAGAAGTCAAGTGTTTCACGAGATAAAAAGAAGTCAAGTGTTTCAAGACAAGCATATTTACAGTTATTCCAGAAACTAGAGAGACATAAACCCTTATAGGTGGAAAGTGACAAGTTGGTACTATCACCAAGTCCATGCAATGGGGAGGACCTTTGCACTGGGATTGGTTTGGAAAACCCAGATGCCATTTCATCATTTTTTTCTGTTCATAAATGAAAGGGTATCCTTCCCAAAGATTAAATAAAAAACATGCTCAGCTGAAGTTTGCCTAGAAGGACAGGCCATTAAAAAGAGAATGTTTCTCTATATCTTATGAAGAGATGCTGGGACTCATGGAACCAAGATAACAGATGTGTGAGAAATTGTTTCCACAGTTCTTAAGTGGGGAAACTGATCAAACAGGTTTTAAAGGACTTTCTCAAAGAGAAAAGAAAGCCCTCATTTTTCAATGGACCGGGGTGAAAGCCAGGGTTTTCCTTATGATCACATTTAAGCCACATGAATTCTCCTTCCTCTGTCTGTAGAATCCTCATATGGGCCTATTATTTTGAAGGACAAAGTAGTAGGGAGGTTTAAGACATCTATTGGGGAAAATTACAATATTCAGGTAGAAGTCAAGGCCCTTCCCCAGTCCAAGCAGAGAGTCAGATAAGGTTGAGGACAAAGTGACACCCTTGAGGTAGGGAGTGACACTTTCTAGGGGGAGGTATGAAGCATCACAAGCACAATAGGATTGGGGTCTCCCTCGCTTCGTTTTTGCTCTGCTCTTTTCCCTTTCTGTCCATAGAGTTCCCCCAAGATAGGAGAGGCTGAAGCCTCCTTCTGCTTGTTGTTCTCCCCAAGACCAAAGAGAGCCAGGTCAAGTCTGTGTCCCTTCCGGGTAACGAGACCTCCTGGCTCACACGAGAGTCAGGCCAGCTTGCCAAGGCAGAGTCCAGGCAGGAATTTGGGACTGGAATTCTGGTTGGTAATGACGATTGTGTTCTGAGCTCCTTTCCTCCCTTGGGGGACCCCAGTGGAGGTAGGCGGCCAGTCGAGCTGTAGCTCAGCAGGACTACGGAACCAGCTCCCAAATTCCAGGCTGGAAGTTCTACGGAAAGGGTGATATGTGAGTGAACTACCCAGAGAGAGGAAGAGATCCAAAAAAATTCATTATGTTCTCCAGATAAATATTTTAAAGGGACTTGGAAAATTCACCATATTACCAAGATGCCCAGGAAGGGAGTGCTGCTCAGAAAAATACAATAAATAATCCAAGTCTGGGATTTTTAAGCTTATTGTTTCCTCAATCATGGACATATTTTAAAATATGGTGAAAACCATTACTGTTGCCTTGAAAAAATTCATGTGTGCATTGGAGGGCTTATGGACTTAGAGAATTCCTCCAATGGAGGCTATTTTTTAATTGCTGTAATAAATGGATGGGTTCTTGGCTCGGATGGCACGATGGCCCAGTTGTTAATATTAGCTCTTTAAAGTGGTGTGCTGAGGCAACTTTTTGATCATCAGAGTTCACCACTTTTTTCAAGGCAAAACAATAAACAAGAAAGACAATCTATGGAAAATGAACTGGAAAGAGATCACAATTATTGCTTCCAACTTGCACACCCCGTGGCTCTACATTGGTAATAAAGCATTATCAGGCCTGGAAGACAATGAATCTTCAGAGCCTCCAAACAGGTGCAGACCCTTTGAGGGTAGGAGGGGAGAGCCCCTTCCTCCCGTGACGTCATTCAGTGGTAGTGCACGACGTCACCCAGTGTCTGCAAGGCACCCAGCGTCTGCACGGCGTCAGGCAGCAGGGGTACACTCCACTGCCTCCCCAAGGGTACACTCACCACGCCAGCCTCGGGGTTCCTCTTTCTGCCGTTGCTAAAGGTGGAGGCCAAGGTGGAGGAACAGCTCTCGTCATACAGGGCGGTCCTGCCGTCATTGATGGCCGAGTTGATGGAGATGGTCCACATGCTGGAGGCGTAGCCGTCACAGTTGCAGTCGTCGTAGCTGCCACCATCCCCGGAGGCCCACACGTAGATGCTGCCTTTGCCGCCTCGGCCCTGGGGAGGGGGGCAGGGAGAGAGGCCACTAGGTTCCACGCGCTCCTGCCCCGGGGCTGCTGGGGTCCTGCCCAAGAAGGAGGCGGCCGCCCGAGGGAGCTCAGGACCCAGCCTTCCTCAGCAGCTCGCTGTGATTTTGTCCCCCTGAAAAACCACGCTCCTGCCCCTGAGGTCTTGAGCATTCTCGTTCTTGTGTCGGGAAGTTACCCTAATTTACTGTCTGAGGTGCGGGGGTCACAGGTTAAAATTTACAAGTAAACTTCTTTTAAAAAGCTGTACTTTTGGGAGTGGTGATGCAACATGGAGGCTTAAGTGGGTAGAAGAAGAATAAATGAAACAAGATGGGATTGGGAGGGAGACAAACCATAAGTGACTCTTAATCTCACAAAACAAACTGAGGTTTGCCGGGGGGAGGGGGTTTGGGAGAAGGGGGTGGGATTATGGACATTGGGGAGGGTATGTGCTTTGGTGAGTGCTGTGAAGTGTGTAAACCTGGTGATTCACAGACCTGTACCCCTGGGGATAAAAATATATGTTTATAAAAAATAAAAAATTAAAAAAAAAAAAAGCTGTACTTTTTACTCTAGTGAAAAAAACCAGAGTATATTGAAAAGAAAATTAAGGAAAAACCCTTCCTACTTGTAATCATTACTCCTCTATTCCTGTTCCTCCTTTCAGACACTTTTCAGCAAAAATGTAAATGTACATATAGGTTTATATTTAGCTCTCTAAGAGGTCAAAGATATTTATATATCTCTTTGATTTTATATATTGCTTATAAATGCATTTACATATATATAGATGCACATTTTACTCCAAAATATAAAAATCTTGCAAATCATATATATATATACATGTTCATGTGTATATATATATTTTTTTACCTGATTGGATCATACTAGAATTCTTTTGGGGGGTTGGGGTGGAGGGAGAGGGAGAAAGAGAATCCCAAGCAGGCTTCACGCCCAGTATGGAGCCCCACATGGGAATCAACCTCATGACCCTGACATCATAACTTGGGTGGAAGTTAAAAGTCAGACTCGTAACTGACTGAGCCACTCAAGCGCCCCTAGAATTCCTTTAAACACAGTAGTATATGACATTTTAATCTGTGTAAGGGAACACCAAATATAGGAAGAAAGTTTAACATAAATAAAAATAACTTCAAATACATAATGATATGCACAGTGATTACTGCCCTATGCTACTTAGTTATGAACGGTAAGCTTAGTTACAAATACCTACAGTTCACCTTGTTCTTATTGTGTATGTGTTTCTTTTCCCGTTCTGTCTTCCAGGACTATTCGCTTTATCTCCACAACCCAGAAGTGGCCATTCCCTCTGTCTTCCTATGTTCTGACCCTGGGGGCAGTTGGGCAGAGGCTCCTCTTGTTCCCCTGCAGGCGAAGTGGGTACAGCAGAGCAGTGGTGTGGGTAGTGAGCACAGGTGTACAGCCTGGCCCAGGGTGGCTCTGTAACCCTCAAGGGCAAGAAGACACACTGCTGTGGCAGAAAAAGTCTGTCCCTGCATGGCCACCAGGGCACTACGGTCCTGACTCAAGGGCATCCAGGCAGAGATGTCAGAAGGCTAGGAGATGACCAGATTACCTCCAAGATCTGTCTGCCATCTGACAGTGAGAAAAGACATTTCGATTGCTTCTAACAGGACTTGGAGTTAATCAGCCCGTGGCTGACTGAGTCGATACATCAACAAAGATTTATTCAGTCGCCAGTTGAGAACGGCCTGCAACGTCTTGGTCAATCTATACTGGAAAACGCCATCGAAACCAGCTCTCAGAAACCAGGACAGAGAGGGAAGTTTACCATCCTGAGAGCTGGTACAGGGGATGGCCCTCTCAAACAGACTCAGACTGGGCTCAACATCAAGCAGTGGCAGCTGATGAAAACAGAACAGGTGTGAATTCATGTGAATGGGCAAAGCCCACCAGATGTGGAAATTCCCCAGACCCAAACCACAGTTGGGCTACTAGTGCGAAAAAGAAACCTTTGCAAAGAGGAAATCAGCACCTTGTCACTGTGGTGTCGGGTGTGCGGGAGACAATTGTGACTCTCATTTGTCAGGCTTCTCTGTATTTATGCCTTCTTTACAATGACTTTGTAGTCCTGCCCTTGAATCTGGCTTCTCGTCTTTGCTTTGCTCGAGAGAAAGGGGTGGAAAGTAGTGCTGTTGTCAGTTCCAAGCATAGGTCTCAAGAAGCTCTGTGCCTATTTCTTCTCTCTCAATTCTGTCGCACGTGAAACAAACCTGTTAGCCTTCTGGTTGATGATAGAGCACAGTCAGATTCACTGCCCCGACAACACCCACCCCAGACGAGCCTGTCCGTAGTTCACCCCCCAGGCTGACCACAGGTGCACGTGTGAGACCAGCTCCGAGGAGCCGAGGCTGGCCCAGATCGGCAGAACAACCCAGCAGACCTAGAGACCCGGAGTAGGATGTGAATCGTGGTTACTTTATTGTGTTTTGGGGCAATTTGGCAAGCTGCTGGCTCACAGAGGGCAACTGTCAGCCTATTTCTTAAGAGTAAGCCGCAAACATCAGTTTTGCATTGTACTGTCAGACCTGCCCACAAGAATACCGGGGTTCCTAGGAATATTAAGCTTTGTTTTCCTAAGGTGTGTGTGTGTGTGTGTGTGTGTGTGTGTGTGTGTGTTACATCAGGTAACAGTAGTTACATCCACGGTACTAGTGATTCGGTATCAGCACCAAATAGTCTCCAAATAGTCTGGGGACAGTCGCATGGGAAAAGGGTATCTATAGAAGGACTAGAGGTGTACTTCTCATAGCCACATGGGATGGGTCTGTGATTGGCACACCTCATTTTCCTGTAAAAATGATGCCCCAAGATCCAGTTCTGCTCCTAGTTCCTACTGAACAGGAGCTGGGCAGAAACAGAGAAAGAACAACTAGGACCCATATTGCAACAATAATCAGTGGGACAATACCGTGGAAGAAACCAAGATGATAAATAGAAGCAGCACTACTAGGCCACTTACTGTATCCCAGGTACTGCTCTAAGTACTTAGTACTAAGTACTAAGTAACATATTTAACTACACGTTAATCCTTACAGCAAGCCTACACATGGCACCATTTATGTTAGCCACACAAAGGATAAAAAACATAGAAAGAAACTCACAAAATGAAAAAAAAAAAAGGGCAAAAAGAGCTAAGGACTAAATAAGACTTTGAAACTCTCTGGAGGGACACAGATGAAGATTTGACCCAATGGAAAGACACATCAACCCATCATGCTCTTGGATAGAAAGAAAGCATCCCAGAGATGGCCATTTTCCCCAAGTCAACTTATAAATTTAACATCCTAATACATGTACTGTATCAATCAAGGTTCTGTCAGGCAAATATTGCCACTCTGGGCAGTTCAACAGAGGGAATTTTATCTGGAGAACAGGTGGTAAAGGAGAACCAAAGCCCCACTGCGGTGTGAGAAGCTTACCCAGACACTCGGGAGGCAATGGCGTAGCAGTCTTCACGACAGGAGGGAGAGGGGCCCTCGAGAGTGGGCTGTCTGCTGACACCCTCCCAACCCTTGTTCGGTAGTGCAGGTCAGATTTGCCCCGACCCTTTATTTACCGGAGTTCCCTTCTCCCCTCCTGCTTTAATTTAACTTTTTTATTTTTTAAGAAAGCAAGTGCATTTTGATGAAAAAAAAAAAATACATGGTACAGCTTTACTTTGGATTCCGTCTTTGAACCAGGGGTCTCTTTGAACCAGAGTTTAGCGGGATTAGATTAATGTCTCTCAAAAGTTTTCATGAAATGAGTTTCTCACCTGGGGGAGATTTTGTGCTCCGATGGGCCATGGGACACCACTGGGAGGCATTTTGGATGCTCATTGCTAGCATCTAGTGGGAAGATGTGTGTGCATGCACTATGAGCTTCTCATGGATAGAGGCCAAGGTGCTGCTAAGCTTTTATGAGGCACCAGACAACCCCCTACTACACCCACCCCCACACAAGGAACAACCATCCTGCCCAAAGTGTCAGCGGTGCCAAGGCTAACACTCTAACCTATTGGCAAAAGGCAGTTAGTTGGAACTTGTTTTTATTTTCTTTTATTTTTTATTTTATTTTTTTTTTAAAGATTTATTTATTTGAGAAAGAGAGAGACAGAGATAGGGAGAGAGAGCATGAGCGGGGAGGAGAGGGAGAGGCTCTCACTGAGCAGGGAGCCTGATGCGGGGCTCAATCCCAGGACCCTGGGATCATGACCTGAGCCGGACGCAGAGGCTTAACCCACTGAACCACCCAGGTGTCCCTTGAACTTGCTCTTTTTAAGGGCATAGCCTAAAGCAGCCTCTCACAAGCCTTAAATTTCTTTTTTTTTTTATTATTATGTAATCAATTTGACATGTTATATCTTGCAAACTTAAGGTGGACAGTGTATTACTTGGATACTTTTTTTTTTTTTTAAAGATTTTATTTATTTATTTGACAGACAGAGATCACAAGTAGGCAGAGAGGCAGGCAGGGAGACAGGCGGAAGCAGGCTCCTGCTGAGCAGGGAGCCCAATGCAGGGCTTGATCCCAGAACTCTGGGATCATGACCTGAGCTGAAGGCAGAGGCTTTAACCCACTGAGCCACCCAGGCACCCCTACTTGGATACATTTATGTATTATAATATGACTGCCATTGAAGCAAGATTGATCATATTCCTTCATTAGAGTGCCATGTAATTTCTGTATCCATTATACTGTGCACTGGATCTCTATGGCTTCTTTGCTACTTGTTACAAGTTTGTACCCTTAAACACCATCAGTTTTAGGTCCCCTTCCCCTCCATCCCAGGGTCACCACCATTGTACTCTTTGTTTTTGTTTTTAACAGGTTTGACTCTTTCAGATTCTACACATAAGTGACATCAAAATGATACTTGCATTTCTCTGTTAGACTGCTCTCATTTTGCATAATGTGTTGTTGCAAATGCCAGGATAGCCTCCCTTTTCATGGCCAAATAATATTCCATTGCATACATAATTCACATTTTTTTTTAAAAAAGTAGTCTCAAGAGCTTGAACTCATGACCCTGAGCTCAAGACCTGACCTGAGATCAAGAGTCAGATGCTTAACTGACTGAGCCCCCCTGGTGCCCTGGGATCCACAGCTTTTTCATCCATTCATCCAGGGATGGGCATTTGGGTTGTTTCCATATCTTGGCTATTGTGAACAATGCTGTGATAAAAATGCAAATGTCTTGTCAAAATCTGGTTTCCTATTCTTTTAGATATAAACCCAGAGGGGGAATTGCTGGATTGCATGGTAGAATCTATTTTAACTTTTTGAAGAGTCACCATATTGTTTTCCATAGTGGTTGCACTAATTTGCATTCCTACCAACAGTGCACAAGCACTCCCTTTTCTCCACATCCTTCTTAGCATTTGTCTCTTGTGTTCTTGATGCTAGCCATTCTAACAGGAGTGAGATAACATTTTGTTGTGGTTCTGATTGTATCTCCCCAATGATTAGTGACCTTAAGCATCTTCTCACATGCCTAGTGGCCATTTGTATATCCTCTATGGACAAATGACTATCTAGTTCTTTTTCTTCTTCTTTATTTTTTTTTTTTTAAAGATTTTATTTATTTATTTATTTGACAGATCACAAGTAGGCAGAGAGGCAGGCAGAGAGAGAGAAGGGAGGAGGCAGGCTCCCCACTGAGCAGAGAGCCTGATGTGGGGCTTGATCCCAAGACCCTGAGATCATGACCTGAGCGAAAGGCAGAGGTTTTAACCCACTGAGCCACCCAGGTGCCCCTAGTTCTTCTATTTTTAATAGAATTTGTTTTTTTATTAAGTTGTGTGAGTTCTTTGTATATCTTGGATCTTCACCCTTTATCTGATACATAGTTTGCAAAAATTTTCTCCCATTCTGTAGGTTGTTGTCCCACTTCGTTGTTTCTTTCTTTCTTTTTTTTTTTTTTTTTTAAAGATTTTATTTATTTGACAGAGAGAGAGAGATCACAGGCAGAGAGGCAGGCAGAGAGAGAGGGGGAAGCAGGCTCCCTGCTGAGCAGAGCTCTATGCGAGGCTCGATCCCAGGACCTTGAGATCATGACCTGGGCCGAAGGCAGAGGCTTAACCCACTGAGCCACCCAGGCGCCCCCCACTTCGTTGTTTCTTTTGCTGTGCAGAAGTTTGGAGTTTGATGTAGTCCCATCTGTTGGTTTTTTGCTTTTGTTGTTTTTTTTTTTTTTTGTTTTTGCTTTTAGCATCATGTACAAAAAAATCATTACCAAGACCAATATTGATGAACTTCTTCCCTGTTTTCTTCTAGGAGTTTCATGGTATCAGGTCTTATATTTAAATCTTTGATCCATTTTAAGTTAGTTTTTGTGAGTGCTGTGAGATAAAGGCTGGTTTCATTGTTTTGTATGTGTTTCTCCAGTTTTCCCAAAACCATTTGTTGAAGAGATGATCTTTCCCCAGGGTAATGTAGGCTTCCTTGTTGAATATCAGTTGACCTTATATGCCAGCATTTAATTCTGGGTTGTCTATTCTGTCCCATTGGTCTATGTGTCTATTATTGTGCCAGTACCATACTGTTTTTATTACTGTGTCTGTGCAGTACTGTTTAAAATCAAGAAGTGTGATACCTCGGGGCACCTGGGTGGTCTCAATGGGTTAAGCCGCTGCCTTCGGCTCAGGTCATGATCTCGGGGTCCTGGGATCGAGTCCCGCATCCGGCTCTCTACTCAGCAGGGAGCCTGCTTCCTCCTCTCTCTCTCTCTCTGTCTGCCTCTCTGCCTACTTGTGATCTCTCTCTGTCAAATAAATAAAATCTTAAAAAAAAAAAAAAAGAAAATGTGATACCTCTAGCTTTGTTCTTTTTTCTCAGGATTGCTTTGGCTATTCAGGGCCTTTTGTAGTTTCACACAAACTTTAGGATTGTTTCTTTGGTATTTTGATGGAGATTGTATTGAATCTGTAGATGGTTTTGAGTGGTATGGCCGTTTTAACAATATTTATTCTTCTGATCCACAAGCATGGGATGTCTTTCATTTGTGTCTTCAGTTTCATTGAGCAAAGTCTTGTAGAATTCATCGTACAGCTCTTTAACTTCCTTAAGTTTATTCCTAAGTATTTTATTGTTTTTGATGCTATTTTGATTGGGATAGTTTTCTTTATTTCTTTTTTCCAGTGATTTGTCTTAGTGTAAAGGAATGCCACTGATTTTTTTTTTTTTTTTTTTTAAGGTGCCACTGATTCTTGTAAGCTGATTTTGCAGTCTGTCACTTGACTGAAATCATTAATTCCAACTTTTGGTGGCCTCTTTGGGATTTTTCTCTAAAAACATCATATCATCCTCAAATAGCAAAAATTTTACATCTTCCTTCCTAATTTGGATACTTTTAATTTCTTTCTCTTACCCTAACTGTTGTAACTAAGACTTCTAATACTATATTAAATAGGCGACCTTGCCTTGTTCCTGATCTCCGAGGAAATCTTTTCAAATTTTCTCCATTGAATATAATGTTAACTGCGGGATTGTTGCCTTTATTGTGTTGAGGTATGTTCCTTCTATATCCAATTTATTAAGATTTTTTATCCTGAAATGATATTGTATTTTATCAAAAGCTTTTCCAGTTATCTGTTGAGATACCATGTGGCTTTTATCTTCATTTTGTTGATGTGATGAATTACATTTATTGATTTGCATGTGTTGAACTACCCTTATATCCCAAGAGTAAATATCACTTGATCGTAGTGTATAATGCTTTTAATGTATTCTTGAATTCAATTTGCTAATGTTTTGTTGTGAACTTTTGCATCTATATTCATCAGGGATGTTGATCTAGAGTTTCTTTTCTTGTGGTATCCTTACCTGGTTTTGCTATCAAGATAATGCTGTCTTCCTAGGATGAGTTTGAAGGTGTTCCCTTTTCTCAATGTTTTGGAAGACTTTGAGGAGGATTAGTGCTAATTCCTCCTTAAAAGTTCAGTGGAATTAACCAGTAAAGTCATCTGGCCCTAGAGTTTTCCATGTTGGGAGTTTTTTCATCATTGACAATTTCTTAATTCATTACTGATCTGTTCAGGTTTTCTGTTTTTCTGATTCATTCTAGGTGTGTTGTGTGTTACTATAAATTTATCCATCTGTACCAGGTTATGTAATTTGTTAGCATATATTTGTCTGTAGTAGTCTCTTGTAAGTCTCTGTATTTCTGTAGTATCCATAGTAATGTGTCCTCTTTTACTTCAAGTTCTATTTGAGTCTTCTCTCTCTCTCTCTCTCTTTTTTAGTGTAGCTAAGGAATTAGTCTAGCTGTCATTATTGTTTATCTTTTTAAAGTAATGGTTTTTAGTTCTGCTGATTCTTTCTGCTGTTTTTCTGGTCTTTGTTTCATTTATTTTTGCTCTTTTATTTCCTTTCTTCTGTTATCTTTGGGCTTGACTAGTTAGTTCCTTTTTTTCCCCCCTAATTTCTTAATATGTGTTAATTGCTATAATCTTTCCTCTTAGAACTGTTTTTCCTGCAATCCACAAAATTTGATATGAAGTATTTTCCTTTTAATATGTCTCAACATAATTTGTCTTCCTTTTGATTTCTTCTTTGATTCATTGGTTATTTAGAAATGTGCTATTTATTTTCCACATATTTGAAGATCTACTCACTTTCTTCTGGTTGATTTCCAATTTCATGCCATTGTGGTCAGAGAAGATAGTTGATGTGATCTCAATCTTCAATTTTCTAAGATTAGTTTTGTGGTCTATCATATGATCTATCCTGGAGAATGTTCGTGTGCACTTGAGAATGTGTATTCTGTTGTTGTTCTTTCTACTGTTTTTCTGGTCTTTGGAGACCAGAAAGTGTCTCCTATATGTCTCTATATGTCTCCTAGGTCCATTTGTTCTACAGTGTGGTTCAACTCCAATGTGTTCTTGTTGATTTTCTGTCTGCACAATCTCTCCATTGCTGATAGTGGGATATTGAAGTCCCTTACTGTTATTGTACTATTGTATAGTCCTCCCTTGGGAGTTGTTAGCATTTGCATAATATATTTTGGTGCTCAGATGTTGGAAGTGTATATATTTATAATTGCTATAATCTTCTTGATGAACAGAGGTTCCCTGACTTATGATGGTTTGACTTATGGTTTTTTGACTTTTTGATGGTACAAAAATGATATTCATGGATGGAAACCGTGCTTCAAATTTTGAGTTTTTAATCTTTTCCCAGTCTAGTGCTATGCAGTATGGTACTGTCTCCTGAGAGCAGGTAGCAGTTAGCGAGGTGCAGTTCCCAGTGGCAACGCAATCATGAAGGCCAACAACTGATATACTTGATATACAGCCATTCCGTACCCATATAGTCATTTTGTTTTTCACTTTTAGTACAGTAGTCAAAAAATTACCTGAGATATTCAACCCTTTATTATAAAATAGGCTTTGTGTTAGATGATTTTGCCCAACTATGGGCTAATGTAAGTGTTGTTAGCACACTTAAGGTAGGCTAGGCTAAGCTAGCATGTTTGGTAGGTTAGGTGTATTAAATGCATTTTCAACTTCTATTTTTAACTCGTGATGGGTTTATCGGGATGTAACCCTCTCATAAGTGCAGGAAGATTTTTTATTGACTCTTTTATCATAATTATATAATGTCCCACTGTGTCCCTTGCTACCAATTTTGGCTTGAAGTCTCTTTTGTCTAATAAAAATATGTCTACACCCACTTTCTTTTGGTTACCATTTCTTGGGGTAGCATCCTCTGCTCCTTCACTTTTGAGTCTATGTTTTTCTTTGGAGCTGAGAAGAGTCTCCTGAAGGCAGCATACATTTGGGTCTTTGTTTTAATCTATCCAGATGCTCTGTTCTTTTTGATTGGTGAGTTCAATCCATTTACATCTAAGGTGATTATTGATAGATGAGGACTTACTATTGTCATTTTATCTTGTTTTCAGGTTGTTTTGAATCTCCATTGTTTCTTTTTCTTTCCTTTATTTACTTTTTAGGTTGGTGGTTTTCTATGATAATTTATTCAATGTCCCACCTGCCAACCTTTTTAAGTGTTTTGTCTTTGCTTTAGATTTCGTTTTGTAGTTCCCATGAGGTTTACGTAAAACATCTCATAGATAAAATAGTCCTTTTTCTGTTGACAGCAACTTACCTTCATTTGACTCTACAGGTTCCGGCATTTTCCTCCTTTCCTTTTATGCTTTTGTTGTCACAAATTAGCTCCTTTTATGCTGTGAGTTTGCGGTAGCTATGTTTATTTTTAATGCTTTTCTCTTTTAAACTTTATGCTACAATCATTTAATACCCTAGTCTAAAAGAGGGTTATAATTTTTACTTTATCCATCACTTTAGTAAAAATTTGGGGTATTTTTGTCTTTTCATTTTAGGTAGAAGAGCCACTTTCAACATTTTTAAATATTTTTTTATGGTAGGTTAATAAAATTAAATAAATAATTTAATATGATAAAATAACTAATATGATAAAATAATAAAATAATTTAATATATAAAATGATTCTTTTATGGTAGGTTAATTTAAAAAAATAGTTTTTTTTAATGGTGCTTTTTAAACGGTAGGTTCAATGGTGGTGAACTCCCTCAGCTATATGTTTGCTTTTTTCCTTCATTTGGGAGGGTCAATTTAATGGATAAAATATTCTTGGTTAGAGATTTTTATTTTTCAATACTTTGAATATGACATTTCACTCTCTCCTGGCCTGTAGAGTTTCTGTTGAAGAAATGTGCTGATAATCTAATAGGGGTTCCTTTGTAGGTTACATTCTTGTCCCCCACCCTGGCTGCCTTAACAGTCTTTCTTGATCATCAATTTTTGACAGCTTCATAATAATAGGTCTTAAAGAGGGTGTTCCTGCATTCAGATAGTAAGGTGACATATTAGCTTTGTGGATCTATTAGCTTTGGCTAGTTCTTTCCTCAGGTTTGGGAAATTTTCAGCTACTGTTTCTTTAAATAGCCCTCCTGTCTTCCTCTCCTTCTCTTCTTCTGGTATACCCATTATTCTTATGTTTGTCCTTCTAGGAGAGTCTGATAGTTTTTTCTTTGTTTCTTAAAAATCTTAGTTCTTTCTCTTCTTCCACCTAAATCATTTCTAGATTTTGATTTTTCCAACTCACCTATTTTCTCTTGTATCTGATCTGTACTATTTCCAGTACTTTCTAAAGCATTCTTCATCTCATCTACTGAGCTCTACAGCTCCAGAATTTCAGTCTTCTTGGCAAAGTACTCCTTCTCTTTATTTTGTTCCCAAGTTCATTAAATTGCCTTTGTGAGTCTTCTTGGAGCTTGCTGAATGGCTTCCAAACAACTACTTTGAGTTCTCTATCAGATCCTAATCTTCTGTGACTTGGAGACTGGTTGCTGGGGAACTATTATTTTCTTTTGGTGATACCTTATTACTGTGATTTTTTTCATGGTGTTTGATGAGATGTGCCTCTGCTGGCACATTCGAAGTAGTGAATACCTTTCTCATTTTGGTAAAGTTTTGTTTTCCTTTGATTTTAATAGTTCAAGAGGTTGGGAATTAAAGGCCTTTCTTTTGGTTTCCAGAAGGTGGCGATATAGCACAGATTCCCCCCCACCCCCACCTGCCTCCTCCTCTCTTCCCTAAGGGCTTTACGGCTGTATTTGGGAGCACACACTTTCCACCCTCCACCTGCTCTTCTGGAGGGATCACTGAAGCTGTCACAGTCATTTGGGCAGGGGGGTCATCATCAGTGCTGAGGTTGTCAGGGTCGCTGGGACCGCTGCCGGGTGTGCTGGGATCATGGGTGCTGCTGCTGTCCCGGGTTGCTGGGGTTATCTTGGTCTCTGGGGCCACTGCCACTGCCAGGGTCACTGGGGTTACAGTCACCACTGCTGGTGCTCTCTGCGTTCTGCTGCAATGTTCTTGACTTTGTGTTCCTCCACAAGGTCCAATCCACCCACCTTCAGGTATACAGATGTTAGATTCTCTCTGAAGTCTGGTGTGCTGTGCAGAGGGGCCTTTATTGGGCTATGGATGCCCTACTTATAAATCAAAGGGCAGAAACAGGGCACCTGGGTGGCTCAGTGGGTTAAAGCCTCTGCCTTTGGCTCAGGTCATGATCTCAGGGTCCTGGGATCAAGTCCCGCATTGGGCTCTCTGCTCAGCAGGGAGCCTGCTTCCTCCTCTCTCTGCCTGCCTCTCTGCCTACTTGTGATCTGTCTCTGTCAAAGAAATAAATAAAATTAAAAAAATTAAAAAAAAAATCAAAGGTCAGAAACAAAGGGATTGACTCACTCTGCCATGATGCTGACATCACTCTCCCCCTTGCAAATGCCTTAAAAGTTCATGCAGATTTTGTATTTTGTTCATAATATAAAAAATAATGTCTCAAATTGCTTACCGTCAGCTAAAGTAAAGTTCTAGCCAGAGACTGGTGCTGTAGCTCTATGTACCCCTGCCCAGCACATCACCAGCCCTAGGAGGTGAAAATCCCACTTTGAGAAGAATGGGGTCAAAGCGAGTCAGTCCCTCTTGCTCACACCAATGTGTAGTGATCTGGGCAAATGACCAGACCAGGCTCCCACCCACTGGTATTACCTGCTTGCAGATACCAGGGAGGGAAGCCTCTTCCTAAACACTCGGTTATACTAATTTTTTGTTTTCCATTCACCTGGACATCTTAATACAACACTGATGTAATTTTTAAAAAAGTTATTGCATTTTTATTGCAAAAATCATGTTTATTATAGAGCAATTGAAATCTAGACCCTGAAGAGGAAAATAAAAATCCTTTATAATCTTTCACAAATAGAAAATCCCTGGTGATATTTTGTGGATCCCTGCTACTTTAATATACAAATGTGAAGTATAAGGATAGATTAAAGAATGAAATTAGGATCATAAAATATATCCATTTTGGTGGTCCTGCTTCAAATGTATTTTTACTATAATATAATAGCAAAACATTTCCTGATATAATTAAATATTCCTCTATGTTGTAATTTTTGCTAGTTGTATTAAATAGCCATTCCATAATTTATTTACTCTTTCTCTTACACATACATGGAAGGCTGCTTCTAAGTTTTAAAGTTCTGAATAAGGGGTGCCTGGGTGGCTCAGTGGGTTAAAGCCTCTGCCTTCGGCTCAGGTCATGATCCCAGGGTCCTGGGATCAAGCCCCGCATCGGGCTCTCTGCTTAATGGGGAGCCTGCTTCCTCCTCTCGCTCTGCCCGCCTCTCTGCCTACTTGTGATCTCTGTCTATCAAATAAATAAATAAAATCTTAAAAAAAATTAAAAAAATGAAGTTCTGAATGAACATCATTTTATATATGTCTTTGCATTTCTGTTTATTTCCTTAAGCACATTTTCAGTTTTTAAAAAATATTTTGTTTATTTATTTAAGAAAGAGAGAGAGTACAATGAGAGTGGGAGGAGGGGCAGAAGGGGAGGGAGAGGGAGAGAATCTCCAGCAGACTACACTGAACACAGAGTCTGATGGTGGGGCTTGATCTCAGAACCTCAAGATCATGACCTGATCCCAAACCAAGAGTCCAGTGCTCAACCGATTGAGCCACCCAGGTGTCCTAGCAGACTTTCTAAAAGAATTTAGGGTAAAAGGAATGAGTGTTCAAAGATTCTTGATCCATACTGCCATGCTACTACTCTTTATAAAGCTTGTTAACAATTAATTTTTTTTTTAATCAGCAATGTATAAGAATTCCACAATCAGCCCCTGTAGGTCAAGATTTAGAATCATACATTTTCAAAACTAATTTTGCCAATTTTGTGGGCAAAATTGTACCTTGTTGTTTGAGTTATGTATTTTTCCACGGCCAGTTGAGTTTCTTTTTGCATCCTTATTGCTCATTTGTATTGTTGCTTTATAATAGCTTAATAAAGCACCAAGCCTCAAAGATAATATCCTTTGCCTTTTTTTCTTTCATCTTCTTTTTACTGATTTGTTAGAGCTCTTTTTTTTTTTTTTTAAAGATTTTATTTATTTATTTGACAGATCACAAGTAGGCAGAGAGGCAGGCAGAGAGAGAGGAGGAAGCAGGCTCCCCATTAAGCAGAGAGCCCGATGCGGGGCTTGATCCCAGGACCCTGAGATGACCTGAGCTGAAGGCAGAGGCTTTAACCCACTGAGCCACCCAGGCGCCCCAGAGCTCTTTTTATATTAAAGACTTTAGCCAAATTTTTGCCATTTATATTACATATGTATTTATTTAATATGTATTTTGTTTTGACTTGTAGAAAATTTCCCACTCTATTGCATAAGCTTATTTTTTTTTTTTGCAAATACATATTTTAACTATGAAACAATGTACTGAATTACAGTTATTGCCTTTCTGCGCTCACAGTTTGTTGAACAATTTTACCCAAGCTGTTCACAAACATCTTTGACATTGTGTTTGTCCTCACTAGATCCCTGGTTACCTTTTGAGTCACCTAGCAGCTCTTCTGGACTCATTGTAGTAGTCATTGGTGCTATATGACTTATATTTCTAGCTGTCCACTGTCTGGGTCTCTGATCCCCTTGTGGTTGGGTGGGGTCTTGTAAGCCAATTTAATCAATGAGTTTTGAGTGGGAGTGGCTGATACATAGTGTCATTTCTAGGCTGAACTGTTTACTAGTCAATTCCAGTGGCTGTAGAACACCCTCTTTCCCTCTGCACAGTGCCTAGCAATGTCCCAGATGTCAGCTCTGTTCCCTGAGAAACTGATAAGCAGAGCCCCCTAGTGGCCATGGCGATGTGTAGCTGAATGAGAAATCAACCCCTGTGATTTGAAGCCTCTGAGCTTTTGGAGCTCTTTGTTACCACAACTTAATGTAGCCTCTCCTGACTGATACAGTTCATCACATTCACTTCCATTTGCCTTCTAGCAGATATAGCATTGAAAGAAATCTCTATGATGCAGTCCCTGGAATTTTTATCCCAAGCCACAAATAGCCATCTGTATAATATTAGAGCAGCTGCTGTTTTCATTTTTCCTGAAATGTGTATTCTTCCTTTTGACAACTTATCCACCTACTGAAATGCTTTTTACTTTGGGGGATGAATAAAACCTTTTCATCTGAAAAATGCTAAGCACAACGAAAGTAGAGTGAATACTATAATGAATCCCCATGGATCCATTGCTGAGTTTTAACCATGACCAGACTTGCAGAAATTTTGAAAGGTTATATGTAGTAATATTTATTACATATTTTGGTAAATATTTTCCCTTTGCTTTTATGCTTAGAGAGTCCCTCTCTGTCACAATATAAGCGATTAATTATATTCCCATACAGTATATGTCCCATAAAATACAATGGGAATTATATTCCCATTGGGTTGGGTTCATGATTTATCACTTCTACTCTTTTCTGTACTCAGTGCTGGAAGTGGTGGTGAATGCACAAAGGTCCTTAAATGGGGACGAAGGGTGAATGGATCCTCCTGTAAGGAGCTAGGCTTACTTTCAGAAAGCTACTGGATACACCTCTAGGAGAAAGGGGCTAGGTCCATTTTATGTTCCTCGAAACCAGACACTGAGACAAGGACCAGGGAGTAGTAGTTAGTTTGGGGAGGGATGATCTCAGGAAGCATGTGTTAGGGGCAGAGGAATATGAAATGGGAAAGGGAGAAAAGCCAGCCAGGTGTGAGCTGATGAGCAGGTTCTCCCTGTGGGGAGCTGGAGTCAGTCCCCCTAAAGAGCTCCTGTGAACCAGCCACCAGGACAGTGCAGCTGGGCAATTGCCCCTGGATCACGGAGTCTGCTTTGTGTCTCCATCAGGTTCCACAGGAGTTCAAGACTGCCCTGGGGGTGTCACAAGTTCCAGAAAAGCCAAACAGAGGGTGGTACATTGCCCTTAATTCTGATTAAATCCTTTACTCAAGGCCATGTTTAATGGTGCCTGCTATTGTTGCCTCTAATTACTACCTGTTTTGCCACATCTAGGCTTTGTAGGGAAGTCTCTTATGCAACCCTGTCTCATTTCTAGAAGGATCCAAACGCACCATGATTAGCCTTTCTGATGTCACTGGAATTGGTGAATGGTTAACATTCATGTCAATCCCTCAAGTTGACTGGGGTTTTCTCTGGGTTCAGGTAAGTCATTACCACGAATAAAGCCACGGGGAGTGACCGAGTGTTGGCGATTTGACTGGGAAGTGGGACTTTCAGTGCTAAAAATGGGAAACCATCATGGTTGGCCATCCCTTCTCAGGCTGGCCAGTACTTGAAAGGAATCACCCAAAAGCCGCCAACCAGTCTCCCATTTCTCTTTATCACAAATGAATGGAGGGACTGTAACTGCAACCATCATTTCAGAGAGTGGGTCGCAGACTCCACACTTTGGCAGCTCCTGCCCAACTATGAACCTTTGCTTGGTTTCAGAGCATAAATCAGGACTCATGGAGTATTCCTGAGAGTTCCTTGGCAGGAGGCATCCATTGCCTTCCAGAGGCCCCTGCACTCACTTCCACCATGTCAGACCCACTGCTTTGATTAAATTCCAGCGGCTGCACTAGGGCTTTGCTCTGCCAATGCCCAGTTCATCACTGTCTCCCTGGGCAGCCCTCCATCTCCCTGGCCTGCATGGGGCCCTTCAAGCCACCATTTTGCAAATGATCCCTCTTTTGTACTTTCCAGCCCAAAGAGCTAGGTTCTGTGCTTCTGTCCTGTGCAATCCCCCAGGGACTGCCTGATTAACAATCAAAGCTCTGTCTCACTTGTGCTTCAGAGGACTGTCTGTAGCCTTGTCTTTAAATATTCCTGAGATGCTCCCTCCAGTAGCAACCCTGAACCATGATTAATCAGAGGCTGGGATATAGCCATCAGAGCCAGCCACAGACGTACCACAGGTTGCCCTGGGTAGCTGCACTTCCTCAAGGTGTGGAAAGAAGTTCATGAATCAACTGTCACTTTCAAGGCCCTCTAGTGTCTAAATGCCTCTTCTGGTTGTCAGGGCAATGTGAGACCCTGTGGTCCCCCAACACGTGGGCTCTGATACTCTACCAGTCTCTGCAAGGCCTGAATCTTTCTGACCAGTAAACACATCACCCTACTGGTCCTTTATTACCCAGACAGTGAGGACTCTAAGCCCAGGATTAGGTTTTGTCAAACTGCACTCTGGAGATTGTAGCAGGTGGCAGTGGGCATAAGCCCACATTCCTTAGCCCTTCTGTGCACTGGGGATTTCCAAATGCCAGCACAGGCCTCTCTTTGTAGAAGGGTTTTTTTCCCAAGAGCCTGTTCTGCACACCTGCCCCTGGACCAAGAGTGCTGTGCCATTTAGGTTGACCATGACTTTAACCCCAGTTCCCTTGCCATTGGCAGGGATGACTCCAGTGCCTGTTCTGCATGGTTTTCCAGTTTCTCAGTAGAATTAAGCTCCAGTTGTTCCCAGTGGTAGCTGGTTCGATGACACACTCTTCATTGGCCCCTTTCTTCCCTGTCATACCTCCCCTTCATTACTGGTCCTCCCTTTAGTTCCCAAAGCAACTACATGAACTCAATTCTTGTCTTGGGGGTCTGCTTTTATGGGATGCCAAACTAAGAAAGAAGTCAGTTATTGGATATCTCATAATTCAGGGGTCTATGACTATCACCTACTTCCCATATAAAATGTGAAAAATGCTTTTATTGTATGGTCATCATGTAGACTATAAAAAGGAAAAAAACAAATCAAGGGAAAAAATTTCCTTTCTTTTTCCCTTCTTTGCTCCTTGCTGCCTCATTTAAGCATTCACTGAAGAAATATAGAAAATGCAAACTCAGATCTGTAAGGAGCCAGGTAGGTGATGTTTATGTGTGAAACAGAGGTCAGATAATTTGGAGTGGTAGGATCTGTGGCAAACAGTGCATCCCCCAAAAGGTCCTTCAACCTCCTTTTCCTCTTCCTCTTCCTTTATCATTGCTATGTCTGTCAAACAAAATGTACCCACAAGACGCTAAAATTCAAAGGCAAGCACAAGACCTACCTTTGTGAGCGAGGTAATTATTTGCCTCCTTTGTTTCGGCGGAGGCTACCTTTCTGAGGCAGACTTCCCTTTAGAGGAGACCAAATAACTGAGAGGAGCTCTTTGCTCATGTATAATACACCAACACGTACAAGATTCTACAATTCTGCCCCCAAAAATGTCACCTTGAAACAAGGAAAGAACCATTCCCACAGCTTGGGGGAAAGTCGAATGAGAAATCATGTATTTTTCATCATACTCACTTCATTTTCTAAAATATTTACACACTGTCATCTGAAGATAAGTCATAACAATTTTTCTCTTTAAGTTTTGGTGCAGTTGGCATGCTTTCCAGAACAATCACACTTGAAAGGGCCTTTCTAGTTGCAGCAGGGGAGGCTACAGATGGAGGAGAGAGACACATCCAGACTTGAGATGTGGGGAGCAGTTCAGAAGTCCATGGGAAATGACAGCAGCCACTCGGGAATTCGCTGCATTGAATGCCATGTGCATCGTAAATTCAGACCGAGGACAGATGTCACTTACATATCTCTCTTTTTGGCCTTGGGTGTCAAAAAATGCTTCTCAGTGGAAATCCCTGTCTGCTGGGGAAGGATGACATCTGCCAAGTGTTCCCCAGGGTAGTCACCTGGTCCTGGGTCCTTGGATATGCAACCTTTTCTCTCCAGCTACACAGTGAACAACACAGTAACCAAACAAGCTGTTTGTGTATCAAAATTTCATCCTAAAACCTCCAATTCATTGAGGCACTGAAATGGGGCGGCACCACCTCTTCCTACCCCTGCCCCCATCCTGTTGGTAAGCCCTCTCTGTAAATGGTACTGTGCCTTTCAAATGTCAGGGGACCTTGTGGCTCTTAGATGGGCTGAATGCTGATGATGGCACACAGGAATTGTTGCAAGCTTCTCCTTTGAGGAATGATGTTAGAAAGCGAAGGAAGACTGCCTCTCAAGGTGTCAGATGTGAATAAGTTGTAAGTGGATCAATGCTCGGCTGTCTTAGCTATCCAAAAGGGAGCCAGGTGACATCAAGGATAACTGAAAAAGTGACCATGCTGTTTCTGCACTGCTGGAGTCTGGCCAAATCTCCATTCTAAGACTGGAAGGTGTATGGTTTTCTAGATGTGCTGTAACAAAGTGTGGGTGGTGTGGACCACAGAAATAGATTGTCTAGCTGTTCTGCAAAGTCAAAGTCAAGGTGTCAGCAGGGAGGGAGAAGGCTGGGAGGGAGAATCTGTTCCAAGACTCTCTCCTAGCTGCTGGGGGCTTCCTTGCCTTGTAGGGGCATCACCCCGATCTCTGCCTTTGTGTTCTCTGGGAGTTCTTCCCGTGTGTCTGTGTCCGAAATTACCTTTTTAATACAGACACTTAGTCATATCAGATTAGGGGACCACCCTGCTCCAGGATGACCTCATCTTAATTAATTACAACTGTAATGGCCCTATTTCCAAATCATGTCACATTCTGAGATGAGGGTTTGGATTTCAACATATAAATTTTGGTGGGGGCGCGGAGAAGAATTTCACCCATAAGACAGGAGAAGCTCATGGTGTTATATTTCTATTGAGACTTCTGAAAGAATTCAACTGTTCAGAGGAAACTTCCCCTCCAGTGCTCGACAAAACCTGTGCAATGGTGACAACTGCTACTTGATATTATCAGAACAGAAAAGAAAGAGGCTCTGTTAGCAACCTTCTGACTGACTTCTGACCCTTCAAGTTCTAAACGTGTCCAAAGGACCTACATTTGTTAGTTTTGGAACCTACCAGAGAGAGAAGTATCTCCCCTAATTTGGGGCCAAGATTCCCCCTCAAGCATAGGAGTGGTGGGGGAGATGGAGGCCCTAGTAGAGCTGACAGGTTATGACAAATGAGGCTGCTGGGGGGTCTTGTCTATGCAGACGTAGCACATGAACATAAGCCCTAAGGAAGAGGAACAGTGGATTCAGAGAGGGACACACAAAGAGAGACAGGCACGAGAGAACAGCCAAGCCCTGTGCCCATGGGAGCTCCCATGGGGATCTCCACATGTGCTGTGGCCAGAATCCTGCAGCCATGTTGGATCCAGAATATATGTCTGGTCCCAGACTGGATGAGATCCTGCTCTAATCCATCCCATCGATCTTGTCCCTCATCGTGTGTCCCTATAAGAAACCCCTTAAGCTGAGCCACCTGAGCCCTTGCTCCTGCAGCTCAGAGAAACACCAGAGCATCCAGCTTGGTCATCAATCCCCTCACCTTACCACCCAGATGAAGATGCACAGTGCCATTACTTCCAGAAAACAAGTCACCTCTACTGTCCTTTCCTAGTCAATGGGGGATTTTCAAAACCACATTATCTTGTGGTCTTAGTATCTTGGGGTTATGAGATACGTATTCTAGAAATCATTTAGAGAAGCACCTCTCAAACGTAAGGGCAACCTTGTTAAAATGCAGACTCTGATACAACAGGTGGGCAGATGGGGCTGAGCTCTGTATCCCTCGCAAACTTGCAGGTGGTCTAGTGGCTGCACAGTGAGGACCACTGATATGGACTATTTTACTGAAGAAGAAAGTGAGGTTTGGAGAACCTAAGTGACTGTGTGAATTCCTATGGCCAACACAGGATGGGATTGAGGTGAGAACTGGGATCTCCCAGCTGTCAAGCTCAGCTCTTTGATTTCATGCCAACTCTTAAAAAAAAAAAAGTCCCTGCAACAGAGGCAGACCTCCTTTCATGCAGTGCTAGCTGTCTAGTGAAGATGGAGATGGAGATGACAGGCCACAAGAGGGGTTGTGGATGATGCCATCATCCCAGCCCCCATGTGCTTTCTTACATGAAGAGACTATGACAGCCCTGATTGGAAGAGAAATTATGTTTGCAAAGACACAAAGGCATGGGTCGGCCTAGAAAACTATTTGCAAAGATAGCTAGTGCGCTGGGTCAGGCCTGTGGGCCAAGGTTGGTGGACCCCTGCTCTAAAGGGTGGCACTTTGTTTGAGTCACTGTTTATTATTGTTTAGGGTGCAGACTCTGTCAAATTTTGTTCAGTGAGATGGTTTAGTCCATTAAAACTAGGAATTGTGGAAGAAAGAAACAATTTGAGGATCCCAAAGTTAGGCTTTTTACAGCTAAATTTAATGGAATCAAATGGAACTCATTTAATCAATTCTTTTACAAATTGTATACTTCCCAGTATACAATTGGGGAGAAAATGGGATAGCAGAAAACTTAGCCTATGAAAACCTACATTGTTAGACACAAATTTGATTCTGAGCTTCCTGTCAGTCAAGGGAAAGAGTGAACCTCAATGAGATAATGTCTCAGAGAGGGTTCACTGGAAGCAGAGTCTGAAGTAGGGACTTGGCCTCACCAGGTGTACTGAGAACAAATACTGAGGGGGAAATCTGCCAAGGAGGGAATGAAACAAGATAGGCAATGAAGGAACCCCAAACAACATGTTCTCAAGTTAAGTTAAGCTTTGGCCTGATTCACTGGAGGTTCTGAGGTAATAAATGACATTTCAGAGTAATCCCTGCTGGGAGCAAGCAGGCTGGTCTCTTCTACCCTGAATTAGTCATTGGTTATGGGCAGCTTCCTGGGTGTGTGTGTGGGCATAACCATCTGGATGAAAGTCTCCCATAGGCCAGGGTAATTCAATTCTCCAGGGAAGGGGAAGTCATGAGTTATCAGCTGGGGGTGCCCCCCAAGGCTGATAAAGGAGATGTAGGTGGGCACCACTGGTGTTCACTATAGTTACAGATTTCTATGTGACTTTTAATCTTTCAACCAACAAATGTCACTCACATATTAACTCCATAACTATTGATTGAACAGCTGATCCATCATGTTTTCAAGTGTGAGGCCAATTTCTGAGGATTTTTTTCCCCTAATTAAGAGCTCTTGGAAATATTTCTTTTTTATTATGTTCTCTGAGGATAGTTGGTGTGGAAAACATATTCTCTGACCTCAGAAAAAGTATTGAAAAAGTTGGCTTCACTATTATCAAAAGATAAGTGTTGGTGAGGACGTGGAGAAAAGTGAACCCCTGTGCATTGTTGGTGGGAATGTCAATTGGTGCAACCACTGAGGAAAAGAGTGTGCAGGTTCCTCAAAAGAGTTAAAAACAGAACTACCATATGACTCAGCAGTCCTACTTCTGGGATAATCTGAAGGGAATGAAATTGCTGTCTTTACGTATCTGCATCCCCAATTTCACTGCAGCATTATTCACACCAGCCAAAACATGGAAACAACCGAATTGTCCATCAATGCATGAATGCATAAAGAAAATACGAGATACACACACACACACACTCAGCCATAAAAAGAAGGAAATCCTACCATTTCTGAGAATGTGGACAGACCTAGAGGGCATTATGCTAAGTGAAATTAACCAGGCAGAGAAAAACAAATAACTCGATGGTATCACTTATCTGTAGACTCTTAAAAAAAGTCAAACTCATAGAAACAGGGAGTTACTAGGGCCTGGGGCGTGAGGGGTGAAGAGGACTGGGGTGACCATACCTAGGTCAAATGGTATAAGTTTCCAGTTATAAGATGAGTAAGTTGTGGGATTGAACAGTGACAATAGTTAAAAATAAAACAAAACACAATGTTGACATTTTCTAACACTTTAAAACAACAACAAAATAGCCTTCAGTTGTCCACTCAAATTTTCTTCAATATTTTTACCTTTCCAAGCTACTGTTGAGTTTGGGGTATTTCGTACACACACCTATCTTAGCGATATAAGTGTACAAGTAATAAGTTCATGTATATTTCACATAGACCTTAAATAACTTAAACAGAACAAATGCATTTTGTAGTTCATTTATAATGGTGCTAATTTATATATCCAAACATGGTTATAACCATTCCATCCATTTGAGATCGGTCAAAATCCAAGAAGAAAACTTTCTAAAAGTTCTTAAAATGCACTTCCAAAGTCCATCCACTAAACGTGACATACTTGTCTTTCTTTCACTTAGGACCTGACAACTCTTACTCCATGTACATGTGGTAATCTTGGAAAATGTGATTCCTATGTCCATGGCTGATTAGACAAGCAAACTCAAAGCATGGAAAGGGCATCACTATTAACTGATGGCAAGTCCAACCTTGAAGACAAGACTAAGACAAAATGACTTAAGTACTCTTGAGTGGCTGGTGTTGTGGCGCCAATGTGAGGAACTCGGCCCATCCTAAGAGCTCTCGAAGACAAAGCGGTGTGGCAATTCAAGTCTGGAGCTTTCTTCTGGCTGCCCAGGACTGTTGGAGCTGAGACCAGCCATCCCCAGTGTGCCCTGTCTGAGTTCTTGACCCACAAGACTAGCAAAACACTGGGCTTTATGTCACAAAGTTTTGGGGAGATTGACAAAACGTTCATAATGACCTGGATAAACATCAACCCTTCCTGGGGAAATTCCCAGTGCCAAACACTGGCGTATTTATCTCATTGACACCTTACAATGATCCCAGGAGAAATGAATGCTTATCACCATTTTACAGGCAAAATGCAGTAGTGCAGGGAGGTCAAGTCATTTGCAGATACACCTAGACACTGAGTGTCCTAAACGGGACCTGAACTCAGAAGACTCTGATCTGGGGGCCTGGCTCATGTCTTGTTGGAGATGACCCTGCCCTGAGATGGTAGGAAGGGAACTTCTTTCCTCTCACATGAGCAGCTGACTGGAGACACTCCCTTTGGAGGCTCTGTCTTGGTTTCTTCTTCCTTGGCTCTCTCTGTTCCTGGGTTAATCTCAGGGAAGGGCAGCTTCAAAAACCGGGGACTCATGGGTGCTAGCGCCGTCCCTTCCACACCCAGATGTTACTGCCTGGGGCCTGCTCCCAGATGACCTGTGGCACAGTGGGGGTGCCAGCATAGACCCCCAGGATGACCCTCCTTCCTCCCCATTCCTTTATGCAAATCGGGCCAGCATCGCTGTCTGAAGGCACCCCCTGCAACCTCTTGCCCCCTCCTCTTTGCCCTTTATAGGAGCCCTCTCCAATAAATTCTCACTGCTAACCCTGTTTGGGGGTCCATTTCTCCAAGTTCCTAGTGACAGCCCCACCTCTGATTCCTTCCCTGACCCTTGCTTCATTCTCTTACCTACTCTGGATGCCTCCCACCCTCAATGTCCCCCACCCTGGGATAGGGGCCAGGGGGCCACAGCAAAGTCCTTACCTTGTTGACACCATCAGCCATGGCCTGAAGTGTGAGCTCACGGGGGCCGTCCACGGTCTTCCCATTGTCAGTCGGGCCCCAGCTGGCACTGTAGATGTCGATCAGCTGAGGCATGTGGCTGATGGAGGAGGCCTCGATGATGTCCGTCATGAACGGCTGGTCCAGCATCCGGATACCTGTGGCCCCATGTGGGCAGGGAAACACCGCGTTTGGTTGCCCAGTGGGGCAGGAGGGTGATGATGAGGGCTCAGGTCCTGGGTATAGTTGGAGGGTCTGCCACCCAGGTGTCCTGTGGGATGCTATGGCATCTTGAGTCCAGCCTCAGGCTGGATGGGCTACACCTCCAGAGGATGAAGAAGGGTGCACAGATCATCTCACTCGATCCTTTTGGGACACCACCCATGCCTTTGGTTATGTAATTATTTGAAGAAATCGTTCCCCACCCCCCAAACTTGACTAGAATTTCTTATGGGGAGAGACCACCTTTATTAAAGAGGTTCCTTGATAAGTGTTTCCCAGTTTTGAAACTGAAAGCTCAGTTTTCAGCAATTGGGTATGGACAGGTGGGTGGGCAGTTTCAGAGGAGAAATACACCCACTGTCTGGACAGTGGGGGGATGCAATTGATATTAAATATTTCAGAGTAATTCCTAGAGATTGGGGGGGTAGAGAGAGGGGCAGGAACAGTGCAGAGATCGGGGGAGTCAGGAAAAAAGAACTCCAAATTGCACAGTAGCTGAGAAGGGGTTTTACAGAGGACAGAAATGTAGAATGGACCATTCTGAAATATATTAGTAATGGGGTGCATGACACAGTCCCTCCTTCTTTTCTTTTTCCCCTATGTCATCTATGTAAAGTTTGTGCTCTTCCAACAAGTAGCTGAGACGTTAAAAAGGAGCGGAGTCCTGTGGTCCACGATTGTGTGTGGGTAAACCTGAGCTGCACACGGGGATGCAGAAGGGGGTGCACTGGTGGGCACCCATAGTTCACATCACCCTCAGACTATCCCTGACAAGCCTCTCCAGGGTTAGCACAGCGGCAGCCAATGGGATGGACACTTAGTCCCTCTATCACTACCCTCCAGATATTGCGGTTGGGGACCGTAGTGTTCTTTGCACCGTACACTAGTTCTCTTTTGTGGTAAGGACCCTAGAATGTTAGAGCAGCTGCCCTAAGTCTTTCTTTTCTGGGAGTTATGAAGTGAAGGGACTGGGCTCTACACAGTCAAAACCTGGATCTTCACCTCTTAAGTATATTTACCATGGCCAAAGGACACTAGAACACAAGCATCACTCTCCAACATGGCATGCAAGCCCATTTAAATAAGGACAAGCCAGGTTCTTGCAGGGCCCGTGAAACTGACGTAAAATTGTCTCCTCTCCAAGGGTCTCTCCTTCCTCCTCAGTGTCCCATAGCAGACTCCATGTGCTTGCATACACTTTCTCACAATGCTCATTCTTCTCTGACTAACCCATGTGCTCAGTAGGCATATCCCCAGCCTGTCATTCTGGATCCAGTCCCCTCCTCCGCTTGCATCGTCCAACCCCAGCCCCTCCAGCACCACACTTTCTACCTTCTAGCATAATTGCTTGCTTGTGAGTTTCATTTGTGGAAGGTGATTACAACTTTAAGGAAGCACTGCTAAGAGAGGCGTCCAAAATCGGATGGGGAGGATGCCAGGAAGCAAAGCCTCTGCCCATCTCCTGTTTCAAGTTTGGGAACTGCATGGACTTTTGACTTATCAATTATAACTTGTTGATTACACCTTAATCACCTCCTGGAAAACATCCTTTTACTCTGGATTGAGATGGAGATAATGTAGTAGATGAAGAGCGAACCTTAGACATTTCCTTTAACTCTGTCAGTACAAATAATTCTTTCATAAAAAGTTACGGGACCTTGTGGGGTTTGCCTGTGTAAGCCCATACTCCCTGCTTGCAGTTTGAAGCACAGTTTGGATGTCATTTTACTCCATGTCTCCATGATTGCAATCTCTAAGACCCAAATAAACACTTTCGGTTGCTTTACAGCTCTTCCTGGTCAACACATTCATCACTAGACAGTGAGATCTCTGAGTACCGAGCATGTGTCTTGTGTCCTAGGTTATCAGCATTATTTTAAGCTTGAGAAATATTTGGTGAGTAGATGTATGTTATCATTACTTTAGCTGATTTTTTTTTCTCTATAACAGAAATGACAAGTCCAGAAGAATAAATAATAACATGCCAAGATTTTCCATTTATGGGTTTTCTCTATCCATAAATCAGGTCACCATTCTTGCCAACACATGTCCAATAATCAGTTTACAGCCTTTCCCATGGGGAGAAGCTCATACAGAAGGAGCATAGTTTTTGGTTTGAACTTTCTGGAAGCTAAGGTTTGTGTTTTTAAAACAGATTTAATTTATTTATTTGGCAAAGTGAGAGAGGAGAGAGAGTGAGAGCATGGAGAGGGTCAAGCAGAGGGAGAGGGAGAAGCAGACTCCCCAAGGAGCAGAGAGTCTGACTTGGGGTTCCATCCCAGGACACCGGGGTCATAACCTGAGCGGAAGGCAGATGCTTGCTTAACAGACTCAGCCACCCAGGCACCCCTCAAGGCTAAGTTTTATGGTTCATTTTATAAGAGATAGCAAGTCTAAAACCTCCCATTTTGATTTTAGCCTCCCTATATTTTATTTATTTTAAAAATGTATTCAGAAATAGTGATCTGCTGATCACAGAGTAAACCAAATAGTGCAGCTTCTTTTGGCCAGAAGTTGTGCCCACTTTCTGGGTACAGAAACATCGCAGAGAGGCTGATTTTCACTTGCCCACTAGAAGAAAACCCAAATGAGTCTTGGACTTGTCTAGATGAGCAGAACCGAACAGCTCGCTTCAACCAGAAGGTGAGAGAAATTCAACCCTGCAGAAGTAGACCTGAGCTGTGCCGTGTGCCAAACAAAGACAACACTGCATTTCATCATCCAGCCAGTACGGTGCATCCAGTCCTGCCCTTTATCCCCTCTCTTTGCAGCTTTTGTTTCCCTGCCTCTTTTCCTCTTCTTGCCCTCCCTGGCTCTCTTTGTGTTGCACAGAACAGCAGAGCTAGTGTGCATTAATCTTCTGACTGTTTCAGCGTCCAGGGACGCAGGGGCAGCCACAGACTGGGAGCGAGGCTCTCATTCATATTCTGGGGCCAGGCGCCCGACATTCCTTTAATCTTGTTAAGCTCGGGAGGAATGAGGCATGCATTAATTGAATGAGGTACAGTATTCATTTTTGCAAGCGACCGCACCATTTGTAGCCAAGACAGAAGCTCAGGGTGACCCAAGGGTTTTCTCTCTCCTTTGCCCCTGGATGCTGTAGGAGCTACAGAGGGGCACAGAGAGAGAGACAAAGACAGAGACAGATAAGAAAGAGAGAACAAGGGAAGACAAGAGTAAAGGTGAGAGGCAAAGGGAGAGAGGGAAGCCCCGGGGGCTAGGACTCAGTGTGTTCACAGTTGGAAAGTGCTCTCCTGGCTGGTGTGATTCAATGGCATCAGGAAACACAGTGCTCACATCAAACATATCTATCCCCCCACCATGCGGGTCTGATCACCGCACTACTGACCAGTGGGGACTCTGAGACTTCCTTCTCTAAGAGCTGCAAGACCCAGGGATTTGAGTTAAATCCTTTCTACCTCTGCCCTTATTATAAAAGGGGAACTTGTACTCCACACCAGCAAATGCTACATCTGCACGAACCTCAGTGTTGCTAATCACCCCCTTTTATGCTCATGAATATAAGTCTGCAGGCTGAGGAGTGAATTCATGCTGACATAAGGATCTGAAAACACGTTCATCATTGTGTTACTATGCGATTTTTATTGGTTTGTTTTAAAACTCAGATAAAATTATGGGAACTCCCAGGAAAGGTTTTGAGTTCTGTTGGCCAAATATGTGTAGGTGATTCATTGGTGGCCGCGAAATTTCAGGGTATTTTGGTAATGGTCAACAGTATGGTTTTCAAACTCTTTTCCAGAATCGTGGAACAAAGGAGATCCCATCACAAAGCTCAAGGCAAAAATCTAGATGCTTTGACTTAACAAGGCTGGCAGGTAAGGCCAATGCCACCTGGCCTGGCCTCAGCCTGGGGCTGCTCTGCAGAACTCTGCAGAAGCCCACTGTGGTGCTCCCACCCTCAAATTTCTACCCGTCCCCTCAGTCTGATTATTCTCATCCACCGTGCTTTGGTTTGGTCTAAGCAGTGATCAGTATCTGATATTACTGTGCTGATTTCACTGATTGTCTGTGTCTTCTCTTAGACTCTAAGCTGTGTGAGGACAGGGGTCCCGTAGGTGGCCTCACAGCTGTATCCCATCACCCATAGCAGAACCAAGTACGTGGTAGGCACCCAGCAGTAACTGTTGAGTGCTGGAAGGGATTGGCAGCAAGAGACAGCATCTCCCAAGCCTTTGTGCCGTTTTGAGCTTTAATAATCTCAGAAGTACAAACCTGACAAATTTCAAGAAACATCTTTTGAAGGCAGGCCTTGATCCCAGGACCCTGAGATCATGACCTGAGCCGAAGGTAGTGGCTTAACCCACTGAGCCACCCAGGGGCCCTGGACAGTAAATTTTTAATTTTAATTTTTTATCTTATTCCCTTTGATTGACGATGTCAAACACTGATTTAAAAATCAAAAGGAAGAGAGGCGCCTTGGTGGCTCAGTCAGTTAAGCATCTGCCTTCAGCTCAGTTCATGATCCCAGGGTCCTGGGATTGAGCCCCTCCTTCATTGGGCTTCCTGCTCAGTGAAGAGTCTGCTTCTCCCTCTCCCTCTGACCCTCCCCCTTATGTGCTCTCTCTCTCAAAAATAAGTAATCTTTAAAAATCAAAAGGAAGAAAAGAATTAAAATATTTTCCTAAAGCATTACTGAATAAAGGCATTTTCAAAGTCAAAAACTTAAAATTAATCTTTTTCTTCAAAATTCATGAAAGTAAGTAAGTGGATAAGGGAATGTAAATAATTAAACCTCAAATATACATATTTTTGAGGTTATTAAAGCTTCATGATGGCACTAAGATTTTTGGACATGCCAAAT
Source organism: Mustela putorius furo (assembly GCF_011764305.1). NCBI lineage: Eukaryota > Metazoa > Chordata > Mammalia > Carnivora > Mustelidae > Mustela > Mustela putorius. The sequence continues at coordinate 4,180,977 of NW_025421329.1, read as the reverse complement.
GGATGTGTTCACATGCTTTTAGAACATTTACTTTTTAGGAGCCAGACTAATGGGAGCTTTCCTCCATCCCTGCCCTGTGTCATCTAAAAGAGGTGGTAATAGTTGTGTCCATGACAACAGACAACAGAAATCAAAGAGAGAGCTCATGTTAGAGGAAATTTCTCAAAGTCACTCATATCCAAAGGCAGATCAGACGATGTTGGAAGGGAATGAGTTTCTTGTCACTGTAGGTATGTGGCTCCAGGCTGGATCCAAGCTATCCCAGAATGGCAGGAAAAGGGAAGTTATTCAAGCATTTTAGTGTAGGGACCAAGGTCAGAACTTCTGGAGCAGGCTGTGTGGGCTGCACAATTATTCTACAGCTTACAAGCTGTGGGGCCCCAATTTTGTTCTCTGTAAAAAAGGGATGTTAATGTATAATATATTAATATATAACATGTTAATATTAATGTATAACTATAATGTATAATGTTAATATAGAATATATTAATATGGCAGTATATAATATAGATGTATAATATGTAATATTATATGTATTATATATAATAATATATGATAAAATTGTATAAAGGGTTAGGTAAGGAGTTTTGCATTGTGTTTGACACAGTGGAAAGAATAACTGTGTTATTATTATTATTAGTAGTAGTACTATTTTGTTGCTATTTTTATGCGAGTATCAGTGGGTGTTTGGACTAAAGGATCTTTGGGGCACAAGATTTTGAGGTTCTGATGAATAAGCAGAAAAGATGAGCTCCTGGAAATTTACACACTCCATTTGCAACTCCTGAATGATAGGTTGATGGAGGGGCCTGCTGCTTGATAGCCTGGAACTAGGGCGTGGGTGCGGAGGAGTCCTTTGTCTCTTTTCAGTAATTTTGGTGGTGCCCTTGGAAGGGAGGAAGTGGGGAGAGGGTGTTAAGAAGGCCCAGGTCTCCTTGGAACTAATTTGATTGGGATGAAGCAGCAAAGGTAAGTTGGTTCTGGTAGAAGAGGAGATAATGATTGCTTCCTGGTAGAAATTCTGGCAGCTTTGGGTCCTTCCATCCGTAAGCCCTTCATCCCACGACTCCATTCACCCATCCATTCTCTCGTCTGATGATGAATCTCTACTGCTTATCACTGACCCTTCCTTGTCTTTACTCCTTTCTTGCTTTCTGGTGCTCAGCAGATAGGCTTTGAGCATCCGCTGAGCCCCAGATCTTGTTCTAGGGGCAGAGGTGAGAGAAAACAGACACGGCCCCTGTCCTCATGGGGAGAAGATACTGATCAAATCACCACGCACATTAATATGTCCAATAGCTGACAGTGGTTAGGGCTGGGATGAAAATAAAACTCCTCATGCCTTATCACGTGCAGATGAGGAGGCGGGTGGGAGGCCATGCTGGAGGAAGCCATGAGAAACCGGAGAAGAGGATGACGACGTGTGACCAGCCAAAGCTATGGGGGAGGTGTTCTGGACAGAGCGAAGAGCAGATACAAAGGCTCATCAGTAGGAGGGTGGCTATGCTTCCTAATTCATACCTGCTAGGCGGTTTTATCTAAATTATATTTACCCAGGGACTAAGCATGTGTGCATAGCAACTTAATATATGATGAAGGTGGCACCACAAATCAGAGGGACAGGAAGGATTATAGAATGGTTGGTATTGGGACACTGGAGAAAAATAAAACTGGGTCCCTGGCCACCATGACATACCAAGGTGAAATCCAGGTGGACTAATGACCTCCTGTAAAGATTGGGGGGAGGTATTTGCACTGCCTATAACTGAGTAGGAGCTAAGATCGAGGACATACCAAGAAGACATGCAAATCAGCAAGAAAAAGACAGGAACCCTAGTGGAAAAGTGAGCAAAGTTTGTGAATAAGAGAGAAACCCAACAAGCTAGCAGGCAGACGAAAAGATGCTGTGTGATTTTCTTCCTTCTTTCCTTCAGGGGACTCTTTTACCATCTTATCTCCCCTTTTCTCTTCCTGGGCTAAGATTCTTCAGCACCTTAACTTAAGCCTCTTTTTGTTTGAGGACAGGTTGAAGAGAGAGCCAAGAGGCAGGAAAGGCTTGGACCACCCCACCTCTGGCATCTCCTTATTTGTACCGAACACCTCGAAACCGCCAGGGACTAGCAATGATCTTGTCTGGCCACTAGGTGGAGCTCTAGACACCCCTAGCTCAGAAACCTGCAAGGAGAGTCTCTGGAAAGGCATGGTTCCTTTAGAGTAATAAAAACCAGACAACTTTTGGGATTGCCATCCAGAAGGAGCAAAACGTTTCCCCTAAACGTGTAAGGTCTAGGAGGCTGAAATTCCACATTTTTTGTAGTTCCTGAGTAACAGTCTAGGGCTTCCTGATGAAGAATTTCTTGTGCTGTTACGGAGAAGCCCAGAGGACACTGGATGTCGTTAACAGGCATAGGACGATGGGGACTAGACTTCTGGGCCCCTCGAACAGTTAGCATCAGCATGAGTAGTTCCAGAGGAGCAAAACTGCAGTGGAAGGGACGCCTGGGTGGCTCAGTTGGTTGGACGACTGCCTTTGGCTCAGGTCATGATCCTGGAGTCCCGGGATCGAGTCCCGCATCGGGCTCCCAGCTCCACAGGGAGTCTGCTTCTCTCTCTGACCTTCTCCTCGTTCATGCTCTCTCTCACTGTCTCTCTCTCAAGTAAATAAATAAAATCTTTAAAAAAAAAAAAAAAAACTGCAGTGGAAGAGGAGGCTCCTGTGCTTAAACCCTTTGTGTGGCTGGGCACGCCTCCTAGCAGCTCTGGCCTATTTTCTGGAACCTCAGCATTGCCATGAGACCTGAGCAGGCTGGGGTTCCACAAAGCACAGGTCAGGTCATGTCTTTAAGGTAGGAGACTGCATTCACTCACCTTTGGGGTTGGGAGTCAGTCAGCAGATGAGGCAGAGTTCAGGGGTTGCACCTGCCTGCATCCGCTGTCCTCTCCAGGTGTCTTTTGGAGGGTGCGTTCTCTGCCTCAGGATTTATGCTCCACCCATGTGACCTGGCAGCTAGATAGGGTGATGAGGGAGCAGGAGTCACCCCCCATCAATGAGGGATGGGAGGTGGCGGATAAACTCCTCAGCCTCTTCGCCTTGGTGGGGGGCAATTCTGTGGGGTGTCCCCCACAGTCCCTCAGAGCCCCACTTGCCCACAGGAGCAGCCGATTCATCTATACACTCTTTGTTGGCTCTCCTCCCTCAGCTGTCTTTCCTCCCCTGGCTTCCCAGGATCACCTCCCAAAGAAACTCCTTGAGCCAGTGAAAATTAATAAAGGGAAAGTTCACTAAAATGGAATCGGGAGTCCAGAAGGGGGAGCCGTATCACTCAATATCAATTACAGGGAGAAATGTCAATAACAGATCCCAGCAGAGTTGTCAACAGGAAAGAATCAATAATTTCTAGCACCAGCTGGAAAAGATGTACATTGTATCTCCTTTAAGAAATCCACTACCCCTGCAAATCAGCCAAGGAGTAGTAAAAATCACCCCGAACTCCTGCTTTTCTTCAGAGGACTTTCCTTCAAAACAACTCTTCCCAACTTCCTCCTTTTCCATTCCACTGCTTTGTGGGATTTGCCTGTGGTTTTGCCATATCTTGCAAAGTCCTGAATTGAAATTCTGTGTCATCCTGAATAAACCCATTTTGTCGGCCCTCTTATTTCTTATGTTAACACACTCAAATCCTTGTTTCATGTTTCTCTTTTAGGGAATTCGTACAAAAAGAACAGGGAAAATAGGACCATTTGATGAACTGCTCAGATATTTTCAGAGCACAAATAACAAGAGAGAACAGGCTAGAAGGCAGATGAAGAAAGGGACCCTGAAAACTCTCCTAACGCCTTGAGCTGCTCCTAACTCAGCTTTGCAGGCAATAGTTCTAAGAATCCCTTGTTCAAAAGAAACCCAGTTACTTCGGGCTCCAAAGCTATGTTGAAACTACACTTTGGGATCCAAATTATTTCGAAGGCAATCACAGTGAATGGGAAATCCAGGTGTGAATTTTTCAATTGCCTCCAGTTCTATCCTGTGGATAGGGAACCTACCTCGCCTCAGATCCCCAAGGTCTCAGCCTGCATTATAAATTATTAACTGGGTGTTATTCTTTCTTCTGAGCTCATAATGGCTTCTGACATTTTAATGCCTGCATTTTGAATGCACACAAAGTAAAGAGCAGAAACCGGAGGGGCAAGCTTCCCTCGTTTGCATTTCAGCCCCTCCAGATGTATTCTTTTGTGAAATTCAGCACCCAGCTTCGGCAAGCGTCTTAGCAAACAGCTCTGGAAGAGGTTAATGATGGGTTTGTAAAGGTTGTTCTGGCTTTATTTTGGTCCCTGGAAATGCAAGTGTCAGCACAAAGTATGTTTATGGTTTCATTAAATTGCTAGGAAAAAAATATCAAGAGAGTTATAAAAAAAGAAAAACAAGTTTGAGTGACTCAGCTTTGAATAAATTAAGAACCAATTTGATGCAAAATGTGGACCGTGCCAAGAGCCACTCTATTCTCCAGCCGGATGTTGACAGTGTATGGACCCCTTTCATTCTCTCTCCCGCTGTTTTTTGGAGAGAGAGATGCTGGTTTCTAAATGTCTAGTGATTCTGCCATCCTCATTTCTAAAGTCCCCAGTAAAGGTGAAATTGTTAAATATCCTACCCATGGAACTTGATACACAAGTTTTAGGTAGGATAGATTTCCTTAGAGAGGAGATGCACTGTGTAAAAAAAACCTTTTTTTAAAGTGAGTTCTGAATCTGCGTACAATAATTTGTACACATTTTTTATATTCTATAGGCTTTATTGGAGTCTCATTAGAATGTAATTGATAATGACACAAAAGTACAATCAGTACAATTCCATTCATATTCCAGTTGAAAAGCTGGCAATGACCACTATTTGTTATGAGAAATCAGCCTCATGCTTATTCTTGTGTATATGAGTAGTAGCAGGGAGGGGATGTGAGGAAGGTTTTGGGATACTGGTGATGTTTTGTGTCTTGAGGGTTTATGCGGATGTGGTCAGTTTGTGAAAATTCACTGAACTGTGTGCTCCTGACCTATGCACTTTCCTGTATCTATGGCATACTGGAATAAAAAGAAAAAAACTCAGTGTATTGATATTGTCAGATAGATTAAAAGAACTGGTTCCCTGCCCCCGTCCCCGCCCCCACTTGCTAAATCTACTAGTGCCAGGGGCAACTGGGTGGCTCAGTCGTTAGGCATCTGTCTTTGGCTCAGGTCATGATCCCAGGCTCCTGGGATCAAGCCCCGCATCAGGCTCTGTGCTCAGCGGGAAGCCTGCTTCTCCCTCGCCCTCTGCGCCCTTTGTATTCCCTCTGGCTCTCTATCGAATAAATAAAAAAAATCTTGAAAAAAAAATCTACTAGTCCCAGGTCTGCTGCTCCAGTGGGCATTTTTGCCAGCGCTCCCCCTCTCCCCCTCAAGGCTGGAGACCAGAGTGTGAGGCTTTCTGGTGCACCACACCTGCTGTTTTGCAGGGAAAGCTTACCTGCTACCTTGGAGTTGTACGCCACTCCGACCCCACAGATATTGTTGTTGGCTGCGGCAGAAACCTCTCCTGCACATCGGGTCCCGTGGCTGTGGAGAAAAACAAAGGCAAGTCGGGACTTTCGGGAAGGCTCCTTAAATTCTGTGACCTGGAAGCAGTTTGGTTCTTTTCAATGGTCCAGTTAGCAGGAGTCAGCCCGATGAGGGAGCAGAAGGCAAGCTGAGGGCAAAGCGCAAGCTCACGGCCTCCCCCACCTCCCACCCCTGCACCCCAGGTGGGATCTGTGGGACATTCCTCAGGAATGTCGGAACACTAAGGGAAGGAAGAAAAACAACAACAACAAAATGGTTACCTTAGAGAAGTCACAGTTTTTTTTTTTTTTTTTTTAAGATTTTATTTATTTGACAGAGAGAGATCACAAGTAGGCCGAGAGGCAGGCAGAGAGAGAGAGGAGGAAGCAGGCTCCCCGCTGAGCAGAGACCCCGATGTGGGACTCGATCCCAGGACCCCGAGATCATGACCTGAGCCGAAGGCAGTGGCTTAACCCACTGAGCCACCCAAGTCCCCGAGAAGTCACAGTTTTCCAAGATGGGAGTCTCCTCAGTGTACCAACATCTTAGTGATTTACAGGGAAAGAGCAATCTTTTTTTTCTTTTTTAAAAAATATTTTTATTTATTTATTTGACAGAGAGAGAGACTGCGAGAGAGGGAATACAGACAGAGGGAGTGGGAGAGGGAGAAGCAGGCTTCCTGCTGAGCAGGGAACCCAATGCGGGGCTCAAGGAGCTGAGCTCAATTCCAGGATCTTGAGATCATGACCTGAGCTGAAGGCAGACTCTTACCGACTGAGCCACCCAGGCGCCCTAAGGGAAAAGGCATTCTTGCCAATAGCCTAACTTCCAGAGACCCAGAGATGCAATTTCCTAGAGCCCTAACGTCACCCTCCCCTCCCCTGCTTTTGTTGGAAAGAAAAGCAGAAGGGAAAGTCAAATTAAATTTCTTAATGACCTGCAGCCCACTGACAAGTACTTGAGGCAGGCAAAATAGAACATTCCTCCAGGAAACTCTCTACTGTCTTAAGGTTAAGGCTTTGCTAGAAGCAAAAAAAAACCTCCTTAGCTTGACAATGGCTAATCCTAAGTGTCCTAAAGGTCCTCTTTTGCATGGGAAAGTCCTTTTGAAGACCTCCCTTCTCCTTTACCTCCCCCCAAATCCCAAGTTTAGTCAGTCACTCCTCACGGGGCGGGGCTTGTAGTGCACCTCTTTCTGCCGGTAGGTCCTGTCCTGGTGCTTTAATAAAATCACAGTTTTGCACCCAAGATATCTCAAGAATTCCTTCCTGACCATTGGCTCTGGACCTCACTAACATTCCAAAATGGTATCAAGCACCTGGCCCACCCACTTTTCTATCGGTGTAGCTCCTTTCTTTCTCCTCTTTCCCGACCCCCTAATCTTCACCTTGACTTGTCTCTACCATAAAGAGGCTTCTTTGAGCATTTCCAACCTTGAGGTTTGGTCTTTACTTTAAAATTTGAAGTATCTTCCAGCAGAAAATACACTTACAGGTTTCCAGTGACAACCAAGGACTCTGACAATTTTGTGCTGGTCAGAACACTTCTGTTTTGTTTGAAGCACTACAAGTATGGGCGGACGTGGGCAACAAAGGCAGAAGGAAAACTGTCAAATGTCCCTACTCCCTATAGCCCATGGACAAATCCTGGAAACAGGAAGAACCACCTTCCTTTAGAGATGACACTGCCTGGATCTTAATACTTTACTAAAGATAAAAGGCAGCCCAACCCTCAGGCTCCTGTAAGTCGACCTTAACATCTAAAAATTCTTCTGGAAACTTCCTTTATCTTTACCCCTCACCATCCAAGACATAGGTCGGCAATCATCCTCCAAGCATACGACCCACCAAAATACATCTGAAGGGTCTCATGACTGAGTTTTTTCTAAACAGTAATAAATGACCTTGTCTTAACAAGAGCTAGCCCCCTCAGCATCCTGGGAGGCTCACACTATCCCCAACCCCCTCCCAACTTGAAAGTATATAAAGGGCCATTCCTCATGACCCCCCGTGCAGCTCTTTCTCCTCCTTGTCCTGTCCCCATGCTTTAATAAAACCACCTTTTTGTACCAAAGACGTCTCAAGAATTCTTTCTTGGTCTTTGGCTTCAAACTCTAATGTCTTTCCTACATCATGGGCTACTAGTAATTTTCAAGGCTGGTTCTCTACACAGGTGTGTAACGCTGCCTGTCAGTTATGGAATCACGGTGACTTAGCTCTTTTGGAATACAGCCTTCTTTGAGGGCATATAGAATATTGTAGTTTCCCCCTTCCTCCGGGAATAAGAAAGCCAATGTTCTGTATGCAGTTTCAAGGGGTTCACAGAACCTTTGAGGCTGACCAGATTAAGAACCCCCTATTCAAGAATCTTTCCAAGGTTTGCCTAGCCTTAGGATTCTGAGCAAGGTCTTTCCGTGGCTTATGTTCTAGAATGTTAGCTGCAACAGACACCATCCATTTTCTCCCTTTTCTTTGCTCTCTCTTGCTTTCTACTAAAGGGTTCTAAATAGTTCTGGTCCTACTGTGTGCATTTCCCTCCCCTTGAATTGAGGGCTTGCTTTGACCCCTAGAATGCAGTGGAAGGACAACTGTATCTCTTCATAAGAGGGCAGGCAGCTTCTGCTTGCCTCTGCTGGACATGTAGGGGAGTTTGGGCTAGCCTATGAGTGGACAAGGGCATATGGGGAGATTGAAACCCAGCAATTTCTGCTGTTCCAATACATCTGATGAGGCTCCAGACACGTGAGGGGTGACACTGTCCTCCTCCAGACCTAGCTAGATCACCCCAATCAACGGCAGGTGGAGAGAGACAGGCTGTCCCTGCCCAGCTTACGGGTCTATGAACATACATGTTTGTTCTTTCTGAGGCCGCTATGTTTTGGGGTAGCTTGTAAAGTCCCAATAGAGAACCAAAACAAACATAAACTCTGAGTCCATCAGGATTCTGTGTCTTAACCTGAACCAGCGTTCAAAATGTGGGAGTTTCCACTGGTACAGGTATCTGAGATTACCGGTGTGTTCTGATGGTCAAGGAAGCAGCTAAAGAAGTAAATGGGTCACGTGATCCAGCCTGCTGGAATAGCATCTGTGCAACCTGCTGAAGGGACAGGGTGGTGAGGGCTGGCTTCTCCACTCACTGTTCCAGCCATGCCGTACATAAGGAAAACGTGGCTAAAGGGAGCTTACTGGCTTGGTGGCCCTAGGAATTCAGAGTTCTGCATGATCTGGTATATTCTTTGCAATATCCTCTTGGGGCAAGCAAAGCTAACACAGCAGCTCTTAAAAACATCGTACCCAAGGATGGGGAAGGGGAGAAAAAAATATATATATTCTTATTTTCTTTCCCTTGATATGAGCTAAAGTAGATGCTGCTTCCACAAAGGGCTACATATCTTATGGGCTTCAAATTCCCTTTGGAGCAAGAATGCAATCTGTATATTGGGTCTAAGTAAACCTCGTAGATCCTGCAGAGGACGGCCCTTGTGGTAAAAAAAAAAATCTGTTGAAAACCACTGTGCTGTGCAAACTACTATGTACTGGTCTCTAAGTTTTCTATGGACTGCATAGGAGATTTTTTGAGATTTTTGAGAAGGGGCCCAGTTATGGTTTAACTTGATGGGAGAGGCTACTATGACATGGCTTTCGTGGCTATCATACTCCAAATGCTGTACGAAATGCTAAAGAAAGCTGCGAAAACCAGCGTGGAAGCACACATACACTCATATGTGTGTATGTGTACATCTATGTGTACACACATGTATGTTTGGATATGTATATATACTGAAATATGTACACTCTTTATGTTGATTCATAGATATACTTTAAATGTACATATTTAAGTATATAATTATATACTTAAATATTTTTATTAATACATACTTATGCATTTTATATAATCCATATATTATATGTTTAAATATATACTTACATAATGTACACACCATATATAAAGTACATGTTCCTTTATGTGTAGGTACATGCATATTTTAAAATGGAACTGTAATGGATACTGATTAAATTTGGCTTGCTTTCTTGCTGTATGATTGATGCTGCACAAATAAATATTTAAATAAGAGCTTAAAGAGTCATTGCCATGTCTAATTTGGCCAAGCATTCATTTCCTTATTATTTAATTATCAGCCCTGTCAAGATCTCTTCTTTCAAACCTGCAAGGTCCAAGTAGGGCTGGCCTGGAGAGTCAGGACCTTGGCCAGCATTCACGAAGCACACGGATACACTGATGGGGACCACACTGAGTAGAACCCTGTTCTAGGGGAAGAAGGACATAGGGAAATATCCACATGCCACTTCCTGGGCTGCTGTTCCCTACCAGGGAGCATGCTCAGTGCTTTTCTTGCCTCACCCCCTTTCAGCCTCTCAGGAAGGTTATGAGAAGGTACTGCCCCATTTTACAGACGTCAGAGTTGAGTTTCAGAGGGGCCAGCCCTAAGGAGCACAGCAACGAGGCAGCTGGGCCAGGTTGGAGACCAACGCTCAGTTACTGAGCTGCCCTAATTCCCTTCCAGCTCTGCCATCAAACTGCCCACCAATGTGAGAGGATGAATGCGTGTGAACTGGCATGGGCAGGTTAAAGGCATTGAATGCTCCCATATTCTTCATTGTGACCTTGAATGGCAAATGTTGCAGACTCCTCAGAGGAACATGTGGGAAGGAACATTTTATTGCTAAATTAGGCAACACTAATTAATTATAAACAACGAGTGGAGGTTCCCTATCTTTGTTCATGACCCCATGTCTTTCCACAGCCCTGGGGGCCTTCATAGGCTCTGTTCCACTGCCTCGAATGCCTTTCCCTCTCTTCTGCCTTTCTGACTGTCTCAGACACATGTGCCTGCTCCCCTGCATGTCAGGAAAATCTTTTTGCCATTCCATTTTCATTTGGCCTCATGACTTTCTTAAGAATGTTCAGTAACTCCCTCCTGCCTCTAGAATAGACAAGAAGTCTGTCAGATGTGGAGCTCAAAGGAGAGAGGAACAAAGATCCACTGCTCAATCAGCCACCTTCTAACTAGGGTCAGTGGGAGGGAGGCAGGTGGCAGGAGTCACAGATGTGTTGCATTGCCAAAGAGACCCCCAACTCCCCATTCTCCTGGGGCCATGTCTTTGGCAATGTGATTTTCTTGCTCCTTCTGTGAAGAGGTGAAGTCTATTTCTCCCTTCCTTGAATCTGGCTGTGCTTCTGACTTGTTATGGCCAAAAGAAGGTGGTGGAAATGAGGAACTTACCCCTGCAGAGGACTTGTAGCTTCTCTTTCTCTAGAGACCCTGCCCAGGAGTCATGTGAACAAGCTAGATGAGCTTATTGAATGATGAAAGTCATACAGACCATTACCCCTGGTCCACTGGCTGGCAGCCCTCTTTCCTCCAGACATGTGAGAGATGCCCCAGACATGTGGTCATCCCCTAGCCAGCCTGCCAGCTGACCAGGGATGCATTTGTAAGCCCCGTCACAAAGCTGACCTCAGTCCAGAACAACACAACTGCCCAGTTGACCTATAGTTGCGTGAGCAATAGTCAGTGTTTATTGTTTTGAGCTCCTGAGTCTTGGGATGATTTGTTATGTGACATTCCTTGGCAAGGGATAACTCATACAGACCATGGACAAGCTAGGCTAGAGGGACAACCCATGGTTAACCCATGGGGGATTGCGGTTCAAACCTGGGTTGCCATGATGATTGCATTGGGACTTCCTCAAACAGCTGTAGTGGCCATGGAGGTGTCCAAGTAAACACCCGAGACACTGCCCAGACCCTGGGAATCTCCAGAGAGACAGCCCAGGCACATCCATTCTTTCAACATTGCTGGCCTTTCACTAGAGTGATTTGGTCATCCCTCTGGTCGTTTCTAGCCAAAAGCATGAACTTCTTTATGTACGTTATTCAAGTCAGACTGTAGGATATACTGAGTAGTCTGAATACAATGACTCTCATTTATTGATACACATGGGCTGGGCACTGTGCTGAGAGAGTGCATGCATTAGTATATTCACTCATCACAATAAGTTATTATCCCCATTTTACTTATTTATTTTTGATGATTTTATATATTTATATATACAAATTTTATATATTTTATATATTTATATATACAAATATATAAGGAGTGAGTGTGAGCACACACATATGGGGAATGGCAGGCAGAAGAAGAAACAGGTTCCCTGCTGAGCAAGATGCCCAGTGCAGGGCTCAATCCCAGGACCTGAGATCATGACCTGAGTCAAATGCAGATGCTTAACTGACTGAGTTACCAAGATGTTCCTATTGTCCCCATTTTAATGAAGAGGAATCTGAGACATCAGGATAAGGAGCCATTTTTTCACTTAGGAGACAGATTCAGAATTCAAACTCAGGTCTGCTGCTTCCAAACCCTTGCTCTTACTGATGATCCTTGACTACCATCTATTCCTAACAGAAAAGTGCAGATAAAAAATATGAAGATTAATTTTATGTGTTAACTTGGTGGGGCCAAGGGGCACTCAGCTATTTGGTGAAACATTATTCTGGGAGTTTCTGTGTGGGAGATTTGGGTAAGAAAATTAATGGACTTGGGTAAAGCAGATTGTCCCCTATACTGTGGGTGGGCCTCACCCAATCGGTTGAAGGCCTAAATAGAACAAAAAGAGTGACATTCCTGAGCAAGAGAGAATTCTCCAGCAGACTGCCTTTGGACTTGAACTGGAATCCTGGCTCTCCTGGGTGTCCCCAGCTTGCCAGCCCATCCTGCATTGGACTTGCCAGCCTCCATCATTGTGTGAGCCAATTCTTTTTTTTTTTTTTTTTGAGCCAATTCTTTATAATCATCTCTTTCTCTCTATATCCATACCCTATTGGTCCTGTTTCTCTGGAGGATCCTGACTAATACAAAAAGTAACTGAGTAACTGAACCGGTTTTCGCTGGTTCTTTAGCTAATTCATTTGTTAATACCTTCGATTCAAGTTTTCTGGTACAGCATTGTCTGTTACTTTGCAACATGATTTCTGGGATGGCAGAAGATGCTCATTTTCTTTTCTTCCTGGGATCCAGTTAGGGTTCATTTCCCAGCCTCTCTTGCGCTGCCATGCAGTCATGTGACTGCATTATGCTAATGTGATGTGGGCACATGGGAGGCCTATTGCCTCCGGGCATAAAAACTGCCCATGAGTGCTTATCTGTGCTCTTCCCATTCCTGCAATTTAATGTGGACAAGCATGGTAACTCTGGAAATGAGTGTCACAGATGGAAGAAGCTCATGTCCTTGAATTGCCACATGAAGGGGAGCTGTTCCACTAAGAATATGTGGAGGAACTGGTGGGTGAATGATAAATAACTTTTATTGTGTTAAGCCGCTAAGATTTGGGGATGCATTTATCACAGCTGCTGGAATAAACTGAACCGGTGAACTTTAATTTTATTCTTATTGAATGGTTCTACCATATTAGTAACTCCTGCTTGATATCTTTTCTGGAAGGAGAAATTCAAATGGTAAGTAAGTGAAATAAATGAATTTGAAGGGTGTCATAAATACTAAGGAGATGTTTGGGTGACCACAAGGATGTTGAGTGACAAGGATCAGAAGAAGGCAATCCTTGGAAGAATAGGAGAAAAAGTCTGTCTTGTCTGATCTCTTATTCTCTACCCTCCTCTCAGGTTTGTGTGGTATGTGGGAGGGCACCTGGGCATTGGCAAATTTAATACACACTCTGAGGCTGGTGGGTTGAAGTGGTTCTGTTAACAGCACTGGCTCTGACTGACATATTGGTGCTTCTATTTTGGCTCAGTTTACTATTATTATTTTTAAAATACCAACAAATTCAGTGCATAACAAAACCAATCTCATACCACCCAACTTTATCAAAGCCAAATGTTTTCCCTACTTTAGACTTTTTGTGGGTATACTATCTTTTATTCAATTGGTCATCTATTGATAGATATTTTGTTATTTTTATTCTTTACTCTTGTGCATACATGTACAGTTAATATTATGCCATATTTGATTAAACATTTTTTGTGAATTGACTTAAAGAAAAATAGATTTTTTTTTTGTTCAAACTGCTTAATACATCTTTAAAGAAATGATAGAATACTAAATAACTACAATGTCATTATCACACATAATATAATTAACAAAATGGTAGTTGGTTTTCAGGAAGAGCAGGAAGACAAAACCATTGCTGTGATAGAAAGAGTGAAAACTAAGGCAGCAGCAGTGTGCAGGGAAAATAGGAAATTGATTCAAGAGACATTTAGGGAATGGGTGTTATTCAGCAAGATTTGGTGATACAATGAGCACTTTTAATGTCATTCTCTTAAGTTACATTCAATTTACCCATGAGGGTAAATTAAATCTCTTTTGACCTTATACCTATCTTCATTCTATAATAGACTATATAGTTTTAAATTTTAAAGTGTATGTCTTGAGGAAAGTTAACCCTTGAAGGAACAGAAAGACAGGCAGAATGAAGAACATGTACCCTATTTGTCATGGAAACTCTGGTCACACAAGAAAACAAAATGGCAGAACAAATACGTAGTACAGTTATGGCCTCTGGCCTGATCCCCACCTTCCTGAGCAAAGCAAAGTGCATATTTCTGTGCATTACTAGTCAAGATATCCTGGATATTCACATGACCAAAGGAGTCTGTAATTACAAGGGTACATTCCATGTATTTTATATTGACATACATTTTTTTTAAGGAAATAAATCTTTACTGATACAATCAAAACCCTCCCCAAAGCCATACTTCTCTTCACTTCCTCAGAAGTGACTACTATACTAAGTTGATTCTTGGAATGCATGTGCATGTTTTCATGCAATTAGTTTATAATCAGCTATACATAAGCATATAAGCCACTACTTGCTTGTTTTCAAACTCTATATAAATGTTTCATATATATATGAATATATAATATATAATATACACATTACACATATATACATAATATGTATATATACATACACATATATATCACATATATATGTACATATATATCACATATATATGCACATATATACATAGTATGTATATATACTATACATATTATGTATTATATAATCTCTAAAATTTGCATTTTTCACTTGAATTTCTGAGGTTTATTCATAAATTCTGGTGCATTTATTTATTTTTATTTTTTAAAAAAGATTTTATTTATTTGACTGAGACACAGCAAGAGAAGGAACACAGCAGAGGGAGAGAGAGAGAGGGAGGCAGGTTTCTAGAGCAGAGAGTCCAATGCAGTGCTCAATCCCAGGACTCTGGGATCATGACCTAAGCAGAAGGCAGCTGCTTAACAGCCTAGCCACCCAGGCACCCCCGGTGCATCTATTTTTACTGCTGTGTAGTGATGCTGTGTAGTAGTCCATTTATAAATAGGTTGAGATTTACTTATTCATACTCCTAGTCTTAGGCATTTAGGTTGTTTGCAATTGGCTTGCCATTACAAATAATTTGAGAAGAAACCTTCTTGTACATTATTACCTGTGCACATGTGTGGCAGTTCCTTTGGGTTATTTATGTAATGGTAAAAACACGTTTTTTGGATATATATTACCTCCTGCAGAGAGGGAGAGCCAACACCTAGTATCATCAAACTTGACCATTTGTGCATATCCAAATGCTGTGAAATGGTATCTTATTTTTTATTTTGCAATTTCCTCATTGCTAGGAATGTTGAGCATATTTTCATATGTAAATTAGCTCAGGTGTCCTGTTAATCATCTTTGCATAACGTTGGGCCCTTTTTTTCCTATTTTTTTTTTCATTGATTTGTAGCTCTTCTTTATATATGTTGGCTACTAACCATTTTGGCTCATAGAACTTGTACCTATCTAGTCTGTGGCTTGTCTTTTAATTTTGTTTATTGTGATTTGTGAACTGAAGTGTATAATTTTTACTTTGTTTTCTTAATCTTATCCTTTTCCTTGTGGTTTAGTGTCTTGTTTAAGAAATCCATCCCTAGCCCAGAATCATAAAGATGTTTTCTTACATTTTAATTAAAAATTCTCCTAGAGCCACCCTAGAGCCTGGGTGGCTCAGTGGGTTAAAGCCTCTGCCTTTGGCTCGGGTCATGATCTCAGGGTCCTGGGATCGAGCCCCACATCGGGCTCTCTGCTCAGCAGGGAGCTTGCTTCCTCCTCTCTCTCTGCCTGCTTCTCTGCCTACTTGTGATCTCCATCTGTCAAACAAATAAATAAAATCTTTAAAAAGAAATTCTCCTAGAATTCATTTATGCTCAGTGTGTGGGGTAAACACCTATTCTCCCCATATGAATAACTAGCAGCATTTATTGAGTATCATTTTGCCATCCTTTTTTCATTGTTTTTTATTTTCATCTTGGTCATTTTTTAAGATTCTTTTGTACCGGGGTGCCTGGGTGGCTCAGTTGTTAAGCGCCTTTGGCTCAGATCATGATCCCAGGGTCCTGAGATGGAGCCCCGCATCTGGCTCCCTGCTCAGTGGTAAGCCTATTTCTCCCTCTCTCACTCCCCCTGCTTATTTCTCCCTCTCTCACTCCTCCTGCTTGTGTTCCCTCTCTCGCTGTGTCTCTCTCTGTCAAATAAATAAATAAAATCTTAAAAAAAAAGATTCTTTTATATGGCAGTCTGCTTTTGGGTTTTCTCTTCTGTTTCTTTGATTGTTTTTTCCTCTCCCCAGGCTAACCCTTCTCTCTCACGATTATTACAGTTTTATAATGCTTTGTCATCTGCCAGGCAGAATTTTCCCATCTTGCTGTTGTGGTTCATCTTTCCTTTCTCTTTTATTTCTTCTTTATAATCATTCTCCTCGTCCTTTGTCTTACTGTATTCTTGGCCCTTTGCTATTCCCTATCAATTCTGGGATCATTTGGGCTAGTTTCATAGAAAAACAGTCTTGAGACTTTAGCTGAAATTGCATTGAATTAACAGATTGACTTGATATCTTTATATTTTTCCTTCTTTCCATCCATGAACTTAGTAGGCAGCTCCATTCATTCAGGACCTCTTCAATGCTTTCTAAATTTTTAAATTTTCTCCTTAATGTTCTCATGTATCTTTTCTTAGATTTATAATTATTTCATTGGATATGAGATATGGCATGGTATCAAATAAAAGAGATGATAAGAAGCATTCTTTTTTCACCCAGAATTAAAGAGAATGCCATCAAAGTTTCAAGATTAGGAATAATGTTTGTAAACTGGAGGTTTCCAGAGGGGAGAGGGTGGGAAAAATAGGTGAAGGGCATTAAGAGGTTCAAACTTACAGTTATAGAATAGATGAGTCATGGGAGAGAAGGGTACAGCATAGAGAATATAGTCAATAATATTGTAATGGTGTTTCATTGTAATGGATGGTGACTATACTTATCGTGGTGAGCACAGTTTAATGTATAGAGTTGTCAAATCACTATGTTGTGCACCTGAAATTAATGCAGCACTGTATGTCAACTATACTTCTCCCTCCCCACAAAAAAGAAGAGTGTTTGCTATAGGTTTTTAATAAACAATGTTATCTTCAGTTCAATAATTATCTCTTCAACTATACCCAGGCTAGATTTTATCACATTCACTGGGATTTCATTCCAGAGGCTACATTTCCCAATTGCAATTGTTTCCTTCTCATATTCATGTTTATTTTTGCTTGTTTCTCCATCATTTATTTTTCTTTTAAAATGGATGTTATCCATGCACTTATTCCTCTAAGCAAACTAAATATAACTTACTTTAATGTCTTCTTCAAGACTCAAACCACAACTTTAGGAAACAAACATGTTTGCTGGAGGGGAGGGGAGGTGGGGAGGGATAATTCAGGGATGGGCATTAAGGAGGACATTTGATGGAATGAGCACTGGGTGTTATATGCAAGCCATGAATCACTAAATTCTCTCTCTGAAACTAATAAAAAAAAACTCTCCATAAAATTAATTGCACTTGATATAAACTCATATCTTGACTTTTAAATTGTGTTTGATGTGGGTTTTTTCCCCCCAGATATTGTGGAATGTTAGCTTGTAGGTTATTAAGTTGGAGGGTTTTTGTTTTGTTTCCTTTTCTTTCTCTCTCTTCCTTTGGGCTCCTTTCCTAGTTGTTGGTTCCACAGTTGTTTTAATGGATTCCTTAGTTCTATATCCCACAGCCAAAGCTTATAATGAGGGTTTAGGGCCCTTGATTCACAGAGATACTGGAGATAAGCAAGCCAGTGGGCAACTTGGCCAGGTTCATGGACATGAGGCTCTAGCCTCCAGTTTCCCTAGGCCTACAGATCCCTACACAACCAGAACTGTAGAGCAGCTAGGTATAGTCTTTTCAGCCATGTCTTTGGAGAAAGATACTTTCATGTTCGATATATTGGAGCTGAAGTGCAGGGCTCAGTCATTCATGTTTCCTGGCTTATATTGAATGCTCTCTCCAAGGGTAAGCCCAAACGGCTGGATAGGACAGCATGTACAACTGCTTCTGGGGAAAACCCCAAGTCACCTGGCAAGCACTCAGTACTTTCTGGAGAAGTGAAGAGGTTTTCCATCTTTCTCACCTTAGATGCTAAGCCCTTCAATCTTCCCCACAAATCAACCTTGTTTCATGCATTTAAGCCATCTTTGGATATAACTCTTCTTTCAATCAGAAGTGCAGAAACACAGGCACCAGACTCTGGCCAGAAAGTTTAACTTTGAGCTACTGTTTTCTAGTTTTTGTCAAAGGCTCAGATGAGAGATTGAATGGCTGAGAAAGGTGGGTGAGGTCGTCCATAGCTGGGTCATCCATTGACTCCTTTGGCATAAACCCTCCATTTTCTAGCTAGTTGGAGAACCTCTGTCTTAGTTCCTCTAGACATCCCTTTGCTGAATTTCACAATTATATTTGTTGTCATTTAGGGAATGCCTACCATGTGTCATGCTCTGAACCAAGTACCATATATGCGTGTATATAGTCCTGCATAGAAACTGTCTAGGTGGAGTTCAGGCCCATTTTACAGATGGGGAAAAGTATTTAGGGATCACTTTATCTATTCCAACCAGTTAAAACACTACATTTGTCCATCATAATCTGTTGTATTTTTCTCCCTTAAGGAAAGAATTATTGCTACCTGAGGGCCATAAAAGTCCCCCATATGGCATGCATAATATTAGTTTCCAAGGTAGAAATGACTGCACCAACATACAGAGATTTCTTTTACAGTCTATGTAATTCTCTCCAAAACCCCCTCCTCTGTGTTATGTCTATTTGTTTGAACTGAGGGGAAAAATCTAAATAATGAAGATCTGTCTAATACAGGTAGGGAACCAGAAATTTTTTTAAAAAGCAACTGTATGGTATTTCACCAATGGCTCCTAGCAGCTCACAAAATTAAACTATGTAGGATTTCACTATGCTCCGGTTTGGGTAGAGATAGTTAACGGCAAGGGGCAGCATTTGCGCTCACATCGGCTTATGAGGTTGTCTCAAAGCTCACATGAGAGAAGGAGTTAGATTAGGTCTTTGAAAACAGTTTGAGTTTGATTAGCCAGGAGCTGATTTCAGAATTAATTCATAAAGACAGGAGGGAAAGGTGTTCGTCTATTTCTCCACCATTAAGTGTCTCCCGGGTAAAGCATCAGTTTCCATCAACGTGTAAATATCCAACCAGAAATGGCTGTTTTCCTCACAAGTTCTTTTTTGGCCTGTTGCACAGTGTTCTTCAAAATGAAATATGACTTCTAATAAGAAAAAAAGTTAACCACTGAGAATCTTGCTTATTTGAAGGTTTAACTAATGCTGTCAATCAATTGAGCTCACGTAGAGATCCATGTCCCTCAGCATCTGTTTACCCTTCTTCCTCTGTTCACCCCCAGTTTGGTTGCCTGAGTAATAAATGTCTTCTCCCTTTCTGAATTTATAGTAAACTCTTTGTGGCCAGGAATTGCCTCTCATCCAGAATCTCTTACTCGTTAGGGCTCACGAGAGAGCGTGCAGCACCGTTGTGATGCCCCATAAATTCTGCCGATGGCAGGGATGACATTTCAGTGGTGAATGCCTGTCAAAGAAATGCTATGCAAGAGGGAGTTTTATGGACAGCAGCACAGAAATGGAATACAGATCTGTGATGCATCACCAAACATTGACCTAAAAGCAAGCAAGGCTGGGAGATTATTGACAAAGTGTGGGCTGCAAACCTTGGAAGAAGCAAGCCATTCTAAAACGGACAGGTGTCAAGGGCCCTCAACGCGTAGGCATGGCCAAGAAGGTCTGCCACCCATCCATCAACCAGCCAATCAATATGCGTTGAGTGTCAGCAAGGAAAAACAAGTAAAGCTAGATGCTGATACCACACAAGAAACAAGTTATATCTGTTTTGCATATTATTGATGCTCATTAAACATGGATTGTTTTCTACCTTTTTGCAAACTGGGTTACCCCTACTATGACTATATTATTATTTTGCTTGGCGGTCTGTATTTCTCTGATTACAAGCTAGAAAGAAATTATACTCCCTTTACAAATTTCTCAACTGTGTTTCAGCTATCTCCCTGGAGCTTGGATACTGCAGGTAATTATTAAATGGTTCACAGTAGAATAAATACACTTGCTCTGCTTAAAAAGGAATAATCCTATAAAATCAAATTAAGCACAGGGCAAGAAATTCTAATATACATATCCCCTAAAAGCAGTTCTGCATATGCATGAAGTTTGCTTTCATAAACAGTCCTTGGCTGGGAGTTTTGAATATGTTCTTGAAGCAATGTGCACTCAGAGGAAAATCAGTTACCAAAGAATTGCAGAGGGGATGATAAGTTAGTTTAAAGTGTGAGGAGAGCCCAGGAGAGACACTCTGCTATTAAATTCGGTTTCCCAACCAGGAGAACAGTGCTTGCTTGCTGGAGAGTGGCCCTTGTAGGGCATTTTGTTTTCTATTTCCCATTGCAATGCAAAGCCCATGATGGAGAGATACTGCATTTTCCTGCCCAGCCATTGCTTCTAACTTCTAAGCTGCCTTTGAGGCTACCAGTGCGGCTGGAACAGCAACAGGAACAAGCTCATTGCTGCTCAACATCCACCAGTCCTTTATTGGAGTTTCAGAGCAGCTAAAACTAGCATTTCTTAAGAGTCTCCAGTCTGCTGAGCAGAGGTGGTGCTGGCTTGGTGTCCATGCCCAGAGGAGAACATCTGAAGAAACTGGCATGCCTTGGTGGCTGCATAGCTGGCCAGAGGCTCATACTGGTCTGGTAGTAAGCACAGCTCCAGCTAAAAGCAGGTGCTGGACTCAAGACTCCCAGAGCCCCCAGGGAAACACACTCCCTGGATGCAATGGGAGAAGGGTCCTCATCTATGCCTCGGGCCCAGTTTGTGACCCAAACACAAAATCTCTCCTTTCTCCTAGCAACCTGCGTCAACTATTCATGCACACCTCTTCCATGAAGCCTTCCTGGAATGCTGCCCCTATCCCAGTCTCTAACTCCCAGTTCACGTGTCTAGGCTACCTCCTGAACATGTCTGCACCTCCTGCCTCTCTTCCTTCACCTAAATATGCCCCTTAACTCCACCAGTTACCTTCATTCAAACCCTAAACCAAATGCCACCTATTCATGGAAGCCTCTCTAAGCTTCTCCAGCCAGAGATAATTCTGCACTTCTCTGTGCTCTCCCAGGCATCTTTCTTATGAGGCAGTACATGCAATGACCACCTTACTGGTGTCAAATCCTGTCTCCACCACTTATTGGCAGTGTGACCTCGCATAAGTTACTAAGCCTTTCTGTGCTTCCATTTTTGAAATGGAGATAATCCTGGTTAATAGCTATTTCCAAGGGTTATTATAAGAATTAATTGAAAGGCTACATGCAAAGTACTTTAAAAAGCACCTTGAGCAAAGCAACTGCCCAATAGGCATTAGCTTCCTTGTGTTATTTTAGCCCTGGCTGTGGGCTTAGCACTATGGTGATTTGGGCATCTGTCTCTGTCTCTGTTCATAGGATATTTGCAAGCTCCTCAGAAGCTTGCACATCAACACTAATACGTTCATAAATACCCAACTAAATTATGCCCTATGGTTTTTTAAAAAATTAATTAACGAATTAATTAATTTTTAAAAGATTTTATTTATTTATTTGACAGAGAGAGATCACTAGTAGGCCGAGAGGCAGAGCGGGAGGGGGAAGCAGGCTCGCTGTCGAGCAGAGAGTCCAATGCGGGCCTCGATCCCTGGACCCTGAGACTATGACCTGAACTGAAGGCAGAGGCTTAACCTACTGAGCCACCAAGGTGCCCCGCCCTATGCTTTTTAAATGTACTTCATATTATGGAAAAAGTCTGATATTTACAAGAGTAGAGTGGAATCTCATGTCCCTAACCTAGGTTTTAACAATTACTAACCTATGACAAAGTTTTTTTCCTGTATTTGCCAACTCATTTTTCTTCCTCCTGCCTCAAGCCCTACATTATACTGAAGAAAATACCAGGCAAATATTTCATTCAGGGAATTTTAAATAAACGTACCCTACACTCATGGAAAGGATGCTATATTCAATGTTTCCTTGTGCCAAGAAGGAATTATCTCCAGGACAGACCCAGCGTTTTGGACCACAGATCCTCCCAGTGCTGTGGGCTTGAACTTTGACCCACCTTCTTTCCAGAGGCATTGCCAATAGTAATTATGCTTTGAGAGGTCATGGTTTGAGTGGGTACCATCTGGTCTTTGTAATAACAAACCGTGGTAGACAAGGATCTTCAAGCATGACTTGATAATTGGGAAAAGCCCCATTTATAGGTCAGAGTGGGTCCTGGGTCTTGCATCAGTGGTTTCCTAACAGGCCAGGATCATACGTGCCTGACTCATGAAATGGTGTCTCAGGCACTTGGATACTCGGGAATATTCACCATTGCAGTGAAGAATTGTATTGCAATAAGCCCTGATCAGTCCTTGTTAGAGGATTTTAGTCAGTTTCAATTTGAACTCTCAAGAGCAAGTTTGCCGATGGAAACATTTCAGATAGAAGCCATCTCTGGTTTTTCCTTATTTGTGTATTTAAAGTGTATTCTTACAACACATTCCACAAGAAGACTTGCTTGGAGAGGTTGTGTTTGGGTTCAGAAAATGGGATGTAGTGGGGTGGGGATGAAAACCATAGTGTTGGTTGTATTTTTGTACCTGAATCAATCAGTCAAAGATTAATTTCATATCTACTGGCTTAGTTATCGTGTGGATGATTGATACTCCCCCATGCTGAAGTCAGATGTTCCTTCTTGGTCCTTCTCAGTGCAATGTTCCAAACCACCATCCCCAATTATGTCTCACCTCTGACTTAGTGACATCAATTTGGAAATTTCACATCCCTGTGTCTGGAAATGGTGTATTTGCTCAGGGTATGTCAGGATCTATGGCTGTAAGTCATGGAAGATACGAGATGCTTCGTGTCAGAAGTTCTCAGACCTTTTTGATACATCCTCATTCCCTAAACACACCTCCAAACACTGCAGGATCATTTTAAAGCAGCTTTGGAAGTTGATAGAGTAAACTGTGTTATTGGACATCAGCGATGATCTTTTTAAAATGTTGCAAATTTGGGGCACCTGGGTGGCTCAGTGGGTTAAAGCCCCTGCCTTCAGCTCAGGTCATGATCTCAGGGTCCTGGGATTGAGCCCTGCATCAGGCTCTCTGCTTGGCAGGGAGTCTGCTTCCCCCTCTGTCTCTGCCTGCCTCTCTGCCTGCTTGAGATCTCTGTCAAATAAATAAATAAAAATCTTAAAAAAATAAATAAAATGTTGCAAATTTAATTGTTTTTTTTTCTTCTTTATTCTTTTCTGTATTTTTTATAATCGCCAAGTCCCCAACTCATGTGCACTTAACTGTGCCTCAGACATACACTGGTCAGCTTGTTAACTGTAAGGACAGAGTCTGAGCTGCTTGGGCCACTGGGGACCCATCCCTGGCTACCCTCTGGTTGTCATGCTTTCTGTTTTTTATAATAAAATTGATGCTTATTAAAGAATGGTACAATTTGGATTTAGAAACATGTCTGAAGCTTGGATTCAAGCATTGGCTCTGATACTTACTAGTTGTTTGACCAGGAAGTCATTCAACCTTGCCAACCAACCCCCTCCTCACTTAAAAAAAAAATCACGGAACAGAGAATGACAACATTTGTTTTATCTACATGAGTTTGCCATGGGAAGTAAAAGCGATGTTCACATACTGTTAAACCATTAATTGAAGTTCATACGTTTTCATGAATTTCACCCAAGAACATCAATAATAAGCAAGCACTATGTCTGAAACTGTATTGATTCTGAGGGGGCAAGTCACTCATCTCTATTTCTTGATATTTCTTATAAGCAATCAACCATCTAGGCAAGAATTTTACTTAGAGAAAAGATACTACATATTTACATGTTTGGAAGCAGGAGAGGCTGAAGAAAAGGCACAACTTTGGACGGACCATGGAGTAGTTCAACTGACAAGATGCCGAGCAATACTTCAACCCTCTGAGTTGATAATACTGCCTTATATATTTGAAAGTGACTAAGAGACCAGATCTTAAAAGTCCTCATCACTACAAAAAATATTTTGTGTTACTAGGCATGGTGTCAGGTACCAACTAGACTTAAGGTAGGGATCATTTTGTAATATATGCAAATATCAAATCACTATGTCATATACCTGAAATTAACATAATGTTATGTATCGATCATACGTCAATTAAAAAAATACTTCAAACCTTTGCCGATAATGCTTACTGTTTAGTTGAAGAGAACTATTTGAGCTCTTACGAGGTTACAGCAGAAACGCTTTTCAAAAACATTTGGACACAGAGCAGAGAGGCAAAATAGTTCTCTTCAACGGATCAAGTGAAATGAATGTGTTTTAAATTCACATTCGGTTAGGTTGAAAAAAGGATTTCTCATTATTTTTACTTTCTGCTATCTTTAATAAAGTGGCAAATAACTCCCAATTCAAGAGAAGAAAAGAATCAAAAGTCAGTTTTAGAGGAATGCTGCCGTATTAACAAAATCTAAGAATTTAGAGAATGTAGCTACGAAGGAGAAAAATCACAATATAATTTAGTGAAGCAGGGAGATTAATCTTGTTGGTGATGTTCAAGCTTTAAAAACAAAGCAGTGTCAAATAAAACCCCCAAATCTAAAGTCAAAGACAGCCCACGAGACCCAGTTTACCTGTTGAACCAGTCATCTGTGTATCGAGGGTAAGGATAAGGGTCATTGCCGCTGAAGTCATAGCTTGCCTCGGCGTTCTGAAAAACACAAGTTGTCTCATTAATTCAATCAAGCCAGACGTGTTGAGGCAAGAGAAAAAGCTGCAAGACATGACTATTTTATGGTTACAGGCCCTCTGTGGAGTGCTTTGTTAATGTTCCGTGCTAGACCAGCCCTCACCAAATGGTGCCAGAGCTGGTGGGTCCTTGGATCTCTTTGTTCTCCTTTTATGCTTCCCAGGGTTCCTCACCCCATTCTAATTCAGACCTTCTAAGAACCGGCAAATTGGAGTCTTACACTCTCCAGGACTGCCTCCGTTTTTAAGTTGAGTCACCACCTGTGGGTAAATGAGGTTCACCTGGGATCTAGGACTTATATGTCCTTGGACTGATGGTCAGAAGGTTCGAGATCTTATGTCACAAGGGAGGCAACTCTGGAGTTTTCTTGCTTTATGCAGAAGGCTCACTTCCAGCTCCCAGCTTCAGACTGACATAGGCTTGTTTCTTTTATATTCATGGGTGTGAAACACCCACCCAAGCCCCTAACATCGACACGATATCAACTTCATTTACTCACTCAACACGTCAGTAAGAGTCTAACCTATGCCAGACACTTTTCCAAATATGGGAATACAGTTGGTGATATCTCTGCCCATGTAACTTACAGCCCAGTGTGGGGGGTGGGCACAGAGCAACAAATGATGAAATAAATAAGTAGACATTTACAAATGGGGAGTACTCGTATACCCTACAGTATTCAGTTCGAAGCTTAAATTCTATGCCTCCAACACCCCTGCCTTTCCCATGGAGAGTCCTTTCCCCATGGAAACTAATTCCATATCCGCTTAAATTATTTTCCATTTTGGTCTTTTAGTTGATGAGCCTTTTATTTTGGTCCACGATGGGAGATGATCCACCACCTTTTGGAGACTAATCCATCCCTTCTCACTGCCTTCTCTCCTTGCCTGGGACACTGAAAATGAGAATGCCATTTTTCTCTGCTTTGTTTTTGAGTTCTGCAGTAAAGCTCTGGAGGGTTTCCTGGTCCACAGCAGACAGGGGGCTGGGGAGCACTGGGTTCGATGTATTTTCCAGTGTGGTCATTTCTTGATTCACGGGTCCTGAGACATTTCCAAGAATTGTGCCCTTTTGTCATGTAAAACGCTTCAGTTTCTGAACCTGATGCATTAGTGGCATAATGTTTTTAAGAGCACATTGATGAATTCCATTAGCTTGTGTTTCCACTTCTTGGATGACAAAAGATGATCTGTCCCCAGTAGTTGTAATAGGCAGAATTATAATACTAATTTATTTAAATAAATGTGGTGTTTGGGGTAGATGTCACCCTGAAATTTAAATTTTTTTTTCTCCCAAGATTTTATTTAAATTCCAGTTAATTAACATATAGTGTGTTGTAAGTTTCAGGTATAGAATTTAGTGATTCATCACTTACATACCCAGTGCTCATCATAACCCTCCTTAATGCCCATCACCATTTAACCCACCTATAGTTACGAGTCTGTTTTCTGGTTTGCCTCTCCTTTCTTTGTTAATCTGTTTTGTTTCTTAAATCCCACATGTGAATTTCTCTGACTAACTTATTTCATTTAGCATAGTACTCTCTAGCTCCATCCACGGTGTTGCAAATGGCAAGATTTCATTCTTTTTTATGGCTGAATAATATTCCACTGTGTGTGTGTGTGTTTTATGTGTATATATATGTGTGTGTGTATATATATACATACATATATACATATGCATACACACACACACACCACACCTTCTTTATCCATCCATCTGTTGATGGACATTTGGGCTTTTTTCATAATTGGTTATTGTAAATAATGCTGCTATAAACATTGGAGTGCATTTATCCCTTTGAATTAGTATTTTTGTATTCTTTGCCATTTTGTATTCTAGTGCCATTGCAGGGTCATAGGGTAGTTCTATGTTTAACTTTTTGAGGAAAGTCCATACTGTTTTCTAGAGTGGCTGCACCGGTTTGCATTCCCACCAGCAGTGTTAGAGGGTTTCCCTTTTTCTATCTCTTCACCAACATCTGCTATTTCCTGAGTTGTTAATTTTAGCCATTCTGATAAGTGTGAGGTGATGTCTCACTGTGGTTTTGATTTGTATTTCCCTGATGATGTGTTATGTTGAATATCTTTTTGTGTCTGTAGGCCATCTGTATGTCTCCTATGGAAAAATGTCTGTTCATGTCTTCTGCCCATTTTTAAATTGGATTATTCATTTTTGTGGTGGTGAGTTTTATAAGTTCTTTATAGATTTTGGATACTAATCCTTTAACAGATATGTTATTTGCAAATATCTTCTCCCATTCTGAAGGTTGCCTTTTAGTTTTATTGATTGTTTCCTTTACTGTACAGAAACTTTTTATCTTGAAGAAGTCCCAATAGTTCATTTTTGCTTTTGCTTCCCTTGCCTCAGGAGAAACAACTAGTAAGAAGTTGCTACAACTAATGGCAAAGAGATTGCTGCCTGTGTTCTCTCTCACTTGTAGGTCTTTCATCCATATTGAGTTTATTTCTGTGTGTGGTGTTTAAAAAAATTTTTTTTAAAAGATTTTACTTATTTATTTGAGAAAGAGAGAGAGAGAGAAAGGAGAGTGCACAAGCAGGAAGAAGGGCAGAGGGAGAAGCTGAGCAGGGAGCCGGATGTTGGACTCCGTCCCCGGACTCTGGGATCGTGACCTGAGCTGAAGGCAGACGCTTAAACGACTGAACCCAGGCACCCCCAATTTTTTTTTTTAAAGATTTTATTTATTTGGCAGACAGAGATCACAAGGAGGCAGAGAGGCAGACAGAGAGAGAGACAGGAGGAAGCAGACTCCCTGCCGAGCAGAAAGCCCGATGTGGGGCTCAGTCCCAGGATTCTGAGATCATGACCTGAGCCGAAGGCAGAGGCTTTAACCCACTGAGCCACCCAGGCGCCCCCCAGTTTTTTTTTAATATAAGAATTTGGGGCCTTATTGAAGTATACTTGGTCTATTTCACATGTAATGAGATTGTGCATATGCATACACCTGTGATCACATTGCCACAACCAAGGTGCTACACCATGTTCATCACCTCCTTAGATTTCTGTGTGCTTATTTGTGTCTGGGTGTTGTTTTTGATTTTGTTGGTGAGAACCTTTAACATGAAATCTATCCTCTTACCACAGTTTAAAGTTCATAATACTGTATTGCTGGCTGTGTTGCACAACACAGCTCTAGAAATTACTCAGCATAACAGAAACTTCATTCCCATCAAAAACAAATTCCTCATTTTCCACCTTCCCCAACCCCATTCAAAATTTGGACCAGTCCTTTTTATCTGTGGTGTTGAACAAGCCTATCCTTTATTCTAGAATCCAGGTCTTCCTTTAATAAGTGGTCATCAGAGAGGACATCCTTCTATCTCCTCCGGCCATAATTGTTGGTTCCAAATGATCTGCTCCTCCTTCTTCCTTTAGATCCCAAACTACTCTCATTTACCTTTTTAAAAAGTTTAATTCTCAACCTGGTCTATATTTTCTGTCTCTGGGAGACATATTTGGCATGTTTTTTGTTTTGTTTTGTTTTTACTTTTCTTGAACTGTTTGGCTTTCAGTTGTTTTGAGAGGTACTATTTTGAAATAATAACTATGTTCAGTTACCCCTAACGTTCTCTGAATTTTTGAGACAAGAGCATTCTTAGGTACAGTTGGGGGATGGGCAATCGAGAGAAATTCAAGTTAGTACTTTTCTTTTGGGTTTTAAAGCTGGGGTTGAAACCTAAGTAATAGATTTGGAAGACTGCTAAGCCTAGTTCCTTTCTCCATAGAAGGGAGAAAAATTCCCTGGTCTAAGGCAAATTGGAAGGAAAATTCAATGAGTAGCCATTGTGGGACACCCAGAAAGGGTGCAAAGTGCTACTTTCTTCTGAGTTGTGTTCTGGAGTAGGATGGAGGTATTTTGGAATGTCCAACCTTGGAAAGGCCTGGGACTCATCTTAGAACAGGGGTCGGTTGCTGTAGTTCAGCAGTGGCTCTCAGGGGTGTCTTAGCTCAGGGACTTGGGGTGGTCCCACTCTGCATTCCTCTGACCATCAGTGTGGAGCAGCTGGCAGCAGGAATATCCTGTGGGAGAGTGTGGTGGTGAGGACATGACAGTGAGAACCAGCTGGCCTAGAAATTTCAGGGGTTAGGACACTGAGGATTCAGGGTTGGGGCAGGATCTGCATGGACTTACAACCAAGACCAGTGGAAATGGGGATGCAAGAGTGGAATCTAGGGGCACAGATGATGAGATGAAAACGTCAGCATCCTTGCACACTCTCCTAAGGCTGTGCTAGTCCTTTGAAGCTCAAGGTCAATCCTGGAGACAGGATGGTGGGGGCAACACCTGAGTTGACCAATGTCAAATTTTTGCCTTGAGTGAGGGCAATGAGGCTGGCAGATAGAAGCTAAATTCCATTAGAGAAAAGAAAAATTGGAATTTTCTGCACCTCTGTGTTTGCTGTCTGATTGCCTGGTTCACAAGCTTTTCACCCTGACTCACTTTTCTGGTTGATAATAATTACCCATGGTCTGGGCTGAGGTCTTTGGTCTCCAACCTTGCCCTGGAGAAAATTGCTTGCCCTGAAGGTGGGCAGGGCCTGGAGAGGGTACTGCACAGATCTCACGGCCGAACTTGCAACCAAGAATCCCCAGAACTCTGGGACCACTTTTCTAAGAAGGGAAAGACCCCATATTTTCTGGGGTCAAATTCACCTTTGAGTGTTGAGATGGTTGCACTGTTTTGTTGTCTTTTAATTAATTTGATGACTAATGCTTAATTCCTTGCGTAACAGTTTATACTGAGTGTTAATGAAGGCAAACAGTAGCGCTTGTTTAGCTGTAGGTCTTTTGGCTAAAAATCAAATGGTTTATAGCAAGAAAGAACAGTGAGCAACTTTTGGTAAGCATTCTGTTTATACTTTTATAGCCAAAACCGAGTCATTTATGGATTTGAATCACAGAGTTGTCATCCATAAAATTATTTGTGTAAGGGAATAAATTAAACCAGCCTTGAGTTATGCCAGAATTTTCTAAAAGAGCGATTAAGGTGGACATTGAGGGGGCAGTGGTGTCTCTGTAAATTTAATGCTTTGGTCATCCCAGGCTAAGCCATTGGCTTGTTTTGGTTTAAATTCTTTCATAACTTCTTTTGCAAATGCATCAGTCTACTTTCTTGCTTTAGAAAATACTAGTTATTTAGTGAACATAATTTAATCATTGGTGATTCAGGATCAGGATGATTCAGAGTCATCACAAAGTACTTTGAATTATCATTGTACCATCGTCCTGAAAGTGAGAAGACTGGACTGAATCCAAACTGACCTCAGGGCTTCCCTGGAAGTTATTTCTGGAAGAAACTTCAGATATTGGTTCCTTTCTCTTATAAGAGTTGAGTGCAGGAGGAAAAAGAAAAATACCCTCTGGTATTTCATAATTCTAAGGCTTAATTTCTGAGTATTTGAATGCATAGTCAGAAATCAAGACTGGATTAGCCCATAGAAAGGAACTTTAATGATTATGACACTGATTCTTATCCAAGCCCTCCGACGGTTATTTGTACCATGTACTTGTTTCCATCAGATGCCCCACCTGCACATTAAGCTAGGAGAGGACAGGAACTTATTTTCAAGAAATCTTCTGACTTCTTGGGGTGCCTGGGTGGCTCAGTGGGTTAAGCTGCTGCCTTCGGCTCGGGTCATGATCCCAGGGTCCTGGGATTGAGTTCCGCTTCGGGCTCTCTGCTCGTCAGGGAGCCTGCTTCCTCCTCTCTCTCTCTCTGCCTGCCTCTCTGCCTACTTGTACTCTCTTTGTCAAATAAATAAATAAAATCTTTAAAAAAAAAAAAGAAATCTTCTGACTTCTTATGTTTGAGATGTTGCCTTCATGCAGCCTCCAAAGTCACAGACTGGCAAATGGCATGGGTCAGATGCCAGGGCTGGTCTCACTGTGAAAACTGATGGTGAACACAGTGGCAGCTATGCCCCTTGCTTTAACACTCTCAGAGAAGCTTCTAAGGCCCTTGAGACTCAACCTGTCTCTGGCACTGCCACTCTGTCCCCCCTCCGCCCAGATTTAGAATTTAATGCCTCTGGGATCTGTGGACTCTGCCTCCTGGGTTGTACACAATGAAGGTGTCTATAGGCGTCAGCTTGGAGAGAGATGCCTTCAAATCAAATAGATCTGGTTTCAAACCTGGGCTGTTTGGTTTTGGCAATTTTCTTATTTTCAGGAAACCACAGTTTCCTCGTCTTTAAAATGCAGATGATAAACCTGTAAGTACTTGGTTGTTATGAGGATAAAATGAATCAATGTAAGCCATCAAGTGCATTCCCTAACAGTGTGGGCACTCCCTCACCTCCGTCTTCTTCTTCCAGGTCCTTCACTTTCTGTGATCACCTATAGCAAGAGTCACAAAATATGGTATGTGCCAAATCCGACCCTCTACCTGTTTTTGTAAATAAAGTTTTATTGGCACACAACCATGTCTATTTGTTTTATTGCCAAAGGCTGCTTCCAAACCATGACAGTAAATTTGTGATAGAAGCCTGCAAATCTTAAAATATTTACTACCTTTTAGAGAGTTTGCCAGCCCTTTGCTGTCATCTTAGGTCTCTCCGGTCCCCAGGCCACCCTTTGAGAGCCTGAGGCCTACACTATTTCACCCAATCCTTGTCGTCCTGAAGGACCTCCTTTGTTCTCAGACATACCTATCCCATGCCCTGTTCATTAGGAGGGCTGTAGTTGCTGAAAAGGAATCTGATATCCGCTAGCCTCAGTACACTGCTAAGAGTTTGATGTTTCCCTCCCCTGGCTCTCACACCAATCCAACGTGGGTCCTCAGGTGTGACTTTGGTCAGAAACTGAAAGGGACACTCATGGAAGCGGAAGAGAGCATCTGGCTAGGATGGCAGGAAGTCCCAACATTGTTTCCACTATCCCTGCCGGCTGCTTCTAGGGGCAATAGCCCTCTAGATCTTTGTCTTTCAATCTACAAGTGTCCTATCTGTTCCCAAAGTCAGACCAATCACTCTTGGCAGAGAGCAGCAAGTAATGGTAGTGAATAGCCCTCTGGCATGCAGAGGTGATTGCCAGGTGATACGCGTACATATGGTGTGTGCCTTACAAGGCCTTACCCATCTTTCATTTTTGTGGTGCTGTGTTGACATTCTTACGATACAAGCTTTCATTATAGATCAATACAGTTAACATGGGGGACCACTGCTCCATGAGAGAACAGATATTTTTAGAGCACTGAGGAACAAACTCTGTGGTCTGACTATAAAATTAAGAAAGTGGTATCTTTAATCAGGGCTGCCATGGACAGTCGTCCAGGTTGTGCCTTGCATAAGGATGCATAACAAAGGGGAGCAATTAAAGGCTGCACTGGACTCCACGAGCCGTGTGCGCTGGGGTGGGACTTGAAAAAATAATTGGCCAGTCCTTGGGGAGTGGGCACCCTTTTCTCATTTGTTTGACCAGAAGGAGGGTGCTGTTTTGCAATTCATGCACCAGGAGGGAATGCTTTTCTCAATTTCACACAAATGCATGTAAGTACAACCACATCTATGAACCATGGCAAGAAGTTCATCCCCTCGTTAGCGTCATATATAAGCTCAGACCTCAAAAAAATTGTACCAGGGAGACAAGATGTCCCCTGTGAAACGTCAGGTAATACCAGACTTACCTAATGTCTCAAACAATTAAGAGTATTATGAGTACAACATAGCATATGATTAATCACCAATGAGATTCCAACAGCTATAGGCACTCAGAACAGGAGAGTACATCCATCCCATTTGTCTCTTTATTCTGACTTCTCCTTTCCCTGAAGGCGTTTAACCATATAACCCAGCCAGGAGCTATGTAACTGTATTAGTTGAAATTGCACTGTGCTCATGGACTAATGAAAGAGAAATGAGCTTCCCCGGATAGACTTGCAAACTGCAACCATATTGCCCCAGAACAAAGCTCATCTGTATGGAAACTGAGCAGCAAAATAGCCCAGGCCATTAGAGTCTAGAGAATTTTGCTATTGTGCCTACTTGCATCAAATATGGTCATGGCTGAATGTTCCCAACTGTGCCTATTTTGATTTTCCTCAAATAATTCTCCCACATGCACTGCTTTAATGATAATGTTCAGCTCACTTTTGACTGAAACCAACATTAAAGGGATTTATGTCTATATTAAGTCTAGCTATAAAACTTAATGAAATTTAACATTACTCCAGCCCTCAGAAATTAAAAAAAAAAAAAAAGATACATCGTCAGAAGTGTTTGAAATCTCTCTTTTATACCCCTGAGATGGCCACAGTTGTGCATTTTTCCAGCGATGGCGTGTTCTCTGATGGTGGATTTGACAACTCTCACCACCACTTCCTTCTCGCTCCTGTAAATTCTGGTGACTTCTGTAGTCCCCAGAGTACTCTTGGGGTGAGAAAACAAACTAACATCATAGCTGGGCCGGGCAAGGATCATATGCCCTCAAGCTATATCCTGGACCACTGGGCTTCCTCTGTTTTCCAAAGCTGAGCAGTCCCTTCCTTTGACCATCAGGTTGCTCTTCTAGGCAGATCTGAGAGAGGTTCTAAACACTACACATAACAGGAGGAATTGGTATTAATTCCCAATGGTTAATGCAGAGCCTTTCTCTCATTTTATTTAATAGTCTACTGAACCCTGTGGGGTAGAAGAGCAGATGTATTGAAGTATTGATGGAAGGGGTGAGGTTATATCTCCAAGAAACAGTCAAAGCCATACCTCTGGATGGTTGCCGTAGAGTTATCTCTATCTATCTATCCTTGACTTGTCTGGTTATTTTAAAAATCCTATGAAGCTTGTATTAGGCTGGTTGAGACTGATTCCCACCCATGAATTTTTTAAGAGCTATTCTGAACGTGTGAAATCCAGGCTGACCTGACGCTTTTGAGGAGAAACTGCCATTCACTGTAATGAGGCTCCGAGAGCTGCCTCTACGACAGGGTCCCATACTTGTTCAGAAAGAATTTACATCTCTATTTTCACTAGCTGCCAACCCAGATTTAGCATTTCCTTCAATTCTGGCTTCAGACTCCAAGCCACCGTATTATTAGCGGGACCTGTGAGCTTGTCACCAATACGTACTGTCATATCGCATTATAGTGCTTGCTGATGGGCTGAAATAGCTTTTCTACTCAGTCCTCCCTGCCACTAAATGTTGTTGATTAATGCATTAAGAAAGAATGATACACACCACCATTCAGCACAGGTGTATTTTTATACACTGAAAACTGCATTTCAATATAGTTGTTTTCTTTGATTATCTCATATATTTTGTTTTATGGATTTAAAACATTTTTCTGAGAAGGAGGGGAGACATTTGTGTACCAGGCGGTCAGTACAATTTCTCAGAAGAGAAATTTGGCAATATCCATCCAAATAAAAGACACACAGACTCTTTGACCCAGCTGTCCCACTTGGAAGAATTTATCCTAAAGGTGTACTTGCACATAACATGAAATACTTGCTTTTTAGTGTATTCATGGCCACACTCTTATCATAAAGGTGAAACACCAGAAGCAGCTTCAGTGTCCAACAGCTGGGACAACTGAAATAAATGATGGGGCACCCTTAAGACTCTGCAGCCCCCACCATGATTGAGGGGTCAAGCCTACCATGAACTCATTCCTAGGAAATAGGAAATATTGCAAGTAAGAAAGGCAGTATGTACAATGGAGGGCCTTGCGAGCTCCCATTTGCACTGAAGAGAAGGGTATTCTCGGTGATAAATACACGCAGTTTTTCTGGAAAGATACCCAAGAGCCTTTTTATAAAGCGCTTTGCCTCTACAGAGGGGCTTGGGGTCTCCGGTGGAAGGAAGACATAATTTTCACAGCATAACCTTTTGTTCTCTGTAAAAAAATTTTTTTTTTTTTTGCTGTATGATAACAGGTAACTCATAACGAGTGCGAGGGACTCTTTGATATCCTTATGGGGTAGAAAATACTCTTATCACTCTCATTCTGTGAGTGAGGAAACCCAGGCACAGAGAGGCTGAGTATTTTGCCTGAGGTTGCACAGATGAAAAAGAGACGGAGTAGGGATTTAGACCAGGCAGTCTGGCTCCGGAGGCTTCTCCTCTAACCATGCCGTCATGCTGTTCTGCATAATAAGAACCATAACCAGAGCCTTCTATTGCATTCATTGTTTAAAAGAGAAAAAACCAAATACCTAGCAAATAGAAAGGGCCAACTTAGTGGATGTACTCCCTAAATGTCAGTGGGTCATTCTGTCCAAATCTGAGCAGGTACATTGAGCCAATAATGTAACTCCCACCCCGGGACACACCTCACTCAAGAGGCGGGGGGCACATCTCTTCCTTTGTATGGTCTGTTCATTCTCTGAACAGCGTAGTTGGTTTAGTAGAGTCTCTCATCCAAGGTAGGTATGATGTCTTTGAGGCCTCAAGCAGCAGGTATGCCTTCAAAGAGAAAGCTCATTTTCCTGCTCTCAACAGCAAGTCTTAAGCTACTCCCTTCTTCCTCTGTTGCTTATGTTGTTCCTCTTAGAAGGGGGACTTTTTTTTTTTTTTTTTTTGGAGAAACAGGCATTATACTCTATGTGAGACAAACAGCAGTGGCGAGTGGAGTCCTCAGAAACGGAAATCTTGGAAATACCTCTCCTCCTCCTTCTTCTTCTCCTTCCTCATCCTCTTTTCCTTCTTCTCCTTTCTCTCCTTCTCCTCCTCCTCCTTTCTCCAGAGACTCTTCAGCACTTGTGGTGGCTCATGGATTTCTGAATGCCGTCTGAAAATCACCGGCCCATAGTCGTGTTCCATGAGAGGCTTGCCCGCGGTCCCTTCAGTAACATCAGATTGTGACTTCTCCCAAAGCACTCCTCCATCCTTCTTACTATGGCAGCGACAGGTCACCATCAAGTACGCCGTGTCTTTCATGCCTCCCTATTTCTGGCCGTTCATCTCCTTATCTGACAGAGGCAAGCACGGGCAGGTGGGGCGCCAACTTGGGTTGTTTTTATTGTGTTTATTTTGCCAATTACTTCCATTTATGTCAAGGGATGTAGGTTGTTTCTCTGTTTGAAATAGGGATTTATAGTTTTCCCTTGAAAACACATTCATTTATGTTGAAGATGTGAGTCAATTTAAGGAAATCTGCTCGGGGAAATAATAGCACCATTGCAAAAACTGTGCAGGTGTGTTGTGATGGGTCATGCTTGGCAAAACCTGGGATAAAACCACGGTAGTATTTCTGGCTTCGGACCCTCCTGTTATGAGCAGAATTGAGTATCTGCACAGCGGATCTGAAGGAGTAATGGGAAAGACGTTCTGTCCTCCAATCTCAATCTTGTCCCTTGGCATTTCAAAGTCAGAACTTCAATTCTTTACATTCTCTGGGCTCTTGGCTTTCCTTCAAGCATTCAACCTATAGTTTGTTTATTTTTTTTTCACTTAACAAGTATTTCTTGAGTACCAACTGCTTGCCAGGCACTGTAGAGTCCCATCCCTTAGCTGAGATGCCTTGCCTTAGTCTTGGTGAGTGAATACGTTAATTATCAACAACGTTTTGGTTAGCAGTGAACTTAGGCTGCTCAGTAGAATTGCATTCTAGAAGTATGAATACTTGAGTGACCCCTGGATTCTGATTTAATTGGTCTGGGGGCAGGACTTGGGCAGTAGTTTAAAACCAGTAGTTTAAAAACAAAACAAAACTCTGCAGATGATACAGATGTCAAGGCAAGGTGTAGAACCACTGACCCAACACCTTTGTTCATCGCTTCCCTTCTGGCTCCCTTGCCCTGTCCAGTGTGGCTCATGGACCAGTAGCATTGATATCGTCCAAGAACTTGTTAGCAATGAAAAGTCTTAGGCTGTCCCCAGACTGGCTGAATCTGAATCTGCATTTTGATCAGATCTCCAGGAGATTCAGGTTTGCACAGATTCTTTTATTCGCAAAATGGATCCATGGAGTGGGTTTTGCCTGTGGCTCATTGCTTCCCCTCTATGCATCCATAATCTCCCTGTTTCAACCTTCTCCTCCCACTTTCCCTCCTCTCCCTTCCACCTAAATTCTCTGGCAGGAAGAAGCCGAATTTGATAAACCATTCATATTTTAACACAAATAAGTCCAGTACAGTGCCTTTTCCAATATTATTCGCTTTAACAGAAAAGAATGGATACTGGAAAGGGCTAAAGAACATAATCTCTAATAGTAGAGAATAAGGAGTGGTATTTTGGAAGCATTGGGAGCTTCTTGGCATCTCTCAGAGTGAACTGCATTCTGTAGAGCAAGTTCTGAGAATAGAGTTGTCACAGTGGATTCTTTGGTTCATCAGGCCACTCCTGATGAACCAAGGAAAACTAGAAAGCCAGATAAAGTGTGTGATCACTGCACAATATAATGGTGTTCTCTGTACTTCTAGCAGGCTAGAGCCATTGCCAGGATGGATTCCACAAGAAAGAAGAGTGAAAGTTCAAAGTGAAGGTTTTCCTGCAGTTGAATACTTTTTTATGAATATTAAGGTTTGAATTATTTTTTGCTGCCTGCTGCTTAAAATAAAGTTTCTGTCAAAACCTTAAAAATACACCCAATTATAGACAAAACTAAATGCCAAGCCGCTTTACCAACAATAGGAGTTAAGACATTTCTTTTAAAGTGTGTGTAAATTTCAATGCATGCACGTGTTTACTGGATTCTAACAAGTGATATAGATAAACTGAAGTTAACCATGTAGTAGGATATCCTTTGGTTTTAGTAAAAATGAGGGCGCACAGAGGCAACTGCAAGTGTGCTCCGGTTCTGTGTGCAGCCATCGTATGCCCTTCTAGCCAGAAGCCGACCTCTCTGAGTATAGATACTGCTCCAAGCCCATCTCGGCACACCACCTGCCCAAGCACCAGTCAATCCTCCCGGCTCTGTGCCAGCCTTGTGGACTCTCCCCTTTCCCGGGACCCTTCGCTGCTGAGGTGTCCTATGTCCTCACAATGACCAAGTTGACCTTGAGCCAGTTGTACAAAAGCAGCTCAAGGCAGTGCTGCAAGCCTTTGTCACTTGTTTGCCATTTCAAAAGAGGCTGACACAAAGGCAAGGGCTCATTTCAGGTTGAAGGCAAAGAAATGATGTGGGTTTAAGAAAGGCAGTCCGAGTTAGCCTTGATAATTTAATGAGAGGGTGAGGAGAGCCATCCATCCCGCAGGGTAAGTGGAGGGATGTCCTGGGTCCCAGAGGCCAGCAGATGGGCTTACAGTAGCTGCTCTTGGACCTCACACCTCGCCTGGGAGGGAAGATCACAGGGGCTGGCAGCAGCCCGCGCATCTGGCTATTTAAACCTGCTTCTCGAAGTTCCATGACGCCGAAGTGTGCTCTCAGGCTCTACCTAGAGCAGCAAGCATGTAAATCGGCAGGGCCAGAGTGAGACACTGTTTGGGAAAAGGATCAGAAGAGCACGTCTCAGCCAGGGTCTAAATTTGTGTTGTCAAGGTGACAAGGTGCAAGTCGATTCGTGTTTCCCTCTTTTGACTGGGTGTTCTGCAGTGTTGTAGCGAGGGATGATCATAGCTTCCTTTCTCTTGGGTCCTCTGTGAGGGTTCTGCTTGCCTTGGAATGGCTGCTGAGGTCCAAGGCCACTACCTAGGAGTTCGGACGTCCTGGGAGAGAGGGAGGCATGGTTTACGGCCCTCCCTGCGTGGTTGATTATACAACTTCAGTGTCACCTGCCTCTCCTTTTTCAGCCCTAAAAATAGCAAAGAGGTCACTGATAATCGAGTCATCTCACTGAAGGAGTTGCTCAGTCCAACTGTTATTGGTAAGATGGCTGAAGCCCATCTTACCCGTTTTTCCCTCCAGTCAAAAGCATAGCAACACGAATAAGCAGATCACACAGAGGCCCGTGGTTATTCTATTTGAAGATACAAGTTTTAGGTATAAACCTCATATGTGTATAATTCAACACAAATTAACTTCGGTTGAGCCTCACAATGATTTTGAGAATTGAGTCTTGTAACCCCCTATTTTACAGATAAGAAGACTGAGGCTCGGGGAGGTCATGTGATTGGCTCATACTAGAACTGAGATCTTCTGATTCAGACCCATTCTCTTCTTTCTGTACTTCATGGCATCTGCAGATCTTTCTGACCATAAAAAATGGGGAAACAAACGACAAGACTGATAATCTTGTTTATCCCAGCATTCTTGAAACTGGGTGGGAACATTCATACCCGAGATATATGATATAGCAGAAAGATGTGTGTTTATGTGTGTGTGTGTGTGTGTGTGTGGTGGGGGTGGTGGAGGGAGCTGGTTCTCGGGGCTTTTGGTGGTCACTCATTTTTGCATCCATTATAAATCAAACTCAAAATCTTTCAGCATTTTTTTCACTTGTCTTCCCCCAGGCCCCAACAGTTAATCTCCGCTTTAGTGAGTCTTTTTAGGATAAACTCGGTAATGGGAGATGATGGAAACAGAGTGTTATGACCTTGAGAAAGAAGCGAAAAGGAAAAACGAGGCACACTCCAGTATTCAGAGCTGAAAAAAAAAAAGCTAAGTAGATCAGTTCCCTTTCATGGTGAAGTTGTTTGAGTCTTACCTTTGAATAGGC
Organism: Mustela putorius furo; assembly: GCF_011764305.1. Classification (NCBI taxonomy): domain Eukaryota; kingdom Metazoa; phylum Chordata; class Mammalia; order Carnivora; family Mustelidae; genus Mustela; species Mustela putorius. The sequence continues at coordinate 4,141,623 of NW_025421329.1, read as the reverse complement.
CCAGTTTCATGTTCCCAGCTAATGTGAAATGCGACACAGGAAAGGACTGATCCCCAACTGTTCTGGAGAAAGATTAAATGCACTTCTGGTTCCTTTCACAGCTATTTATCATTTTAATTGGTTTTGAAGCCAAAAAATTTGATGGCACTTGTGATGGCAATCCAACTTCATAATTCATAAACTCTGGAAAAGGGATTACAGCCTTCATTTGGAGGCTGTACGCACAACTTATTAAGTTGCTACAAGGATGAGGCACCAGAATCCACATTAATCACACAATCGCTTTGTGCACGGAGGTGGCACTCATTGAAGTACAGACATGAGTTTTTTGGGAAAGGAAATCCAGGGCTCTAGACCTTTTAGGGATGACATGCCCTTGCCTATCGTGGTCCTTGCCACCACAATACCATTGTCAGCCCCAGCATTTCTAAGAACCATGAAGAATGCTCATCTGTCCTCTTGACTTCCCAGTCCATGGCCTTCTCCCCCCACTCCAGTGACTCCCCTTCGGCTCCATCTTAGCATCTCCCTTTTCATCTTCTCATAACCCAGAACAGTGACTCTGTCCCAATCACAGAAGCCATGTCTCTTTTTCTGTTCTCCACCCCCTCCCATCCCCTCCTTCATACATCACCACATCTCCTAATGTGGCCGACAAATCTCCAGTCCACTACACTCTCTTTTTGTGTCTTTTCCATCCTATTTGGATCTGCACACTTTTTAGAAACATAGGACCACATTCCCTGGAGTATGCAGCATCATGTTTTCCCTCTTTAGCTTCACCCCAATGCCAATCATTACTGGCTGAAACCAATTTCTCTCTAGCTTGGGGGTACCCCAGCTTTTTCTGGAAGGGTCAGATGGCAAATGTTTTAGGCTTTGTGGGCCATATGGTCTCTGTCACAATGACTCCCTTCTGCTTTTGTAGTGGATATCAAAGATGTGTGAACAAGTGGGTGTGGCTGTGTTTCCATAAAACCTGACAACGATGGAAAGGCAATGGGGGGGGGGGCTGTAGTTTGTAGTTGTGGGCTGTTTATTGTGAGTGGAACAGGGTCTGCCAATAAAGATTGTTGAAGTCATAACCCTGGCATGAAAACTAAATCCCCCATGAACATGACCATATTTGGAAATAGTGCCTTTGCAGATGTAAACAAGTTAAATGAGGCCATACTCCAATTACAATGGGCCTGAAATCTAATGACTGGTGTCTTTATAAGAATGCCATGTGAAGGGAAAGAGACAGAGACAGAGAAAGAGGACAATGCTAGCTGAAGGTGGAGACAGAGATTGGAATGATAGGTCTACAAGGGTTGCCCACAACCACCAGAGACCAGGAGAGAAGCATGGAGCCAATTCTCCCTCAGAGCCTCCAGAAGAACCAGCCATGTTTTTACCTTGATTTCAGACTTCTGGCCTCTAGAACTGTGAAAGAATACATTACTCTTGTGATAAGCCACCTAGTTTCCCATAATTTGTTGCAGTAGCCCTAGGAAATGAGTCTATGGCTCTAGTGTTACCTTCTCCCACTCCCCTTCAAACAACTCTGTCCATGCCTATCCTCCATGCTGTTTTGTCTCTTCATAGTTCTCTCTAAAGCAGGTTAAGTTGAGTCAGTTCAACTATTATCTCATTTAAGAAGATCCCTACCCATGTGACCTTTTTCTTTGGATAGTTTCCATCCACAATCCTTCTCTCCATTTTCCATCACCTCCAGTTTATTGTAAGTGATTCAAGGATGTGGACTATGTCTTACTGGATGCCACAGTGGACACAGCAGATGTCAGTGCATGTTCAATGAATGAATGAATGAACTAATTACAAGACAAATAATTGTCTGAAATCATTTGTTCACTCTAGTATCATTTGATATTATGGGAGTTATCAGGTGGAACTTGCTCATTTTCTACATATTAGCTAAATTATTAAAAAAAGACGATTTGTTTTTGGAATTAGGCAGAACAACACAAGAAACCAAGGGTTTCTAAATCTCTAAGATTCACCTTTTGGTTAGTTGTGTTTCTGTGAATTCAGTGTTAATTTTTCCTAAGCCTCCTTTTTTATGTGTTGGTGTCATATTACTTTATTTATACTATGATAGCTATGGCAGTGCTGTATGCAGCATTATTTGCATATTTTAATTGCATTTTGCCCTTAATATTTTGGAAAAACAAGTGGAAAGTGGAAAATGGGGTAAGCTGACACTAGATTTAAAAATAGAGGTCTTATATATTTAATTCAATTGAAAAAAGATAGAAATCATTATGTGTGTTGCAAATGTCAAATCTTTAGCCTCAATTGAGTATTTACTGAACCCAGCTGTGTTCAGTTACGATAGAAAAAAATTTAAAAATATTTTATCTTTTCACTGGCAAATCGTCAAAAATTTTATCTAAAAGTTCAGATATAATAAGGATTATATAAGTATGATAATTTTTTTAGTTTTCTGGGAATTTAATCACATTATAAAGTCACATTTAACAAGCAAATTTGGGAACTGCATATATTTTCAAAACATTTCAAATGGAAAAATAATCAGAATTCCATTTAAACTTATTTCCTTTAGCTAAAAATCCCAGTATCTACTTGCTATTTGTCCATAAATCTTTATGAAACTTTTAAGATACAAAAACTGATGGAAAAGGAAAGGAAATGGAGTGTCCTGGTTTAGGTTGATTAAGCCACTCTCCCCTCCCCCACATGGGCAAGTGCTTTTCTGGGATTATTAGACTGAAAACATCAAAGTCCACATCCTGAGTTCCTTATTCCATGCTGGCAACACGGCTGGAATGGACTGCCAGACAAGACCAGATCATAGCCTGTTCACTCCCAGACGCATGCTACATCAGTGATAACAGTGTTCATGGAGAAGAGTATTCAACTCTAGGAGCCACGGAGCTATTTCTAGGCTCCTTGTCCTCTAAGGAGATTAAATAGCAGTTGGATTACCATATGGCACAGCAATGCCAGGATAAAGGAACTCTTAATTTCATACCAAAACCTGCACAGGCATGTACATGGTGACTTCATTTATAATTGTCCAAACTGGAGGTTACCCAAGGGTCCTACAACTGGAGAATGGATAAACTCTGGTTCATGCACTTGATGGGTTACTACATGGCAATAAAAAAGGAACAAGTACTGATATATATGACCACGTGGATTAATCACAAATGGATTGACAACAGGCAGTTTGAGACGGCTAGAATTCCATATATATGACATTCTCTAGAGAAGGCCCAACAATTGGGATGGAAAACAGATTGGTGGTTGTATGGGACCCAGGGTGGTGCCTGCAGAGGAGCTGACTACAAGGGGCAGCATGAGTCAAGTTATTTGGTGAGGTGGGGATTTTCTTTCTCTTGGTTGTGGTGGTGGTTATGTAATTTTATGCACTTGTCCAACTCATAGAACATTGCACCAAAAAGAATAAATTTGACTTTCTGTAAAAAGAAAGAAGTGAATGGAAAACCAGCAAGTGGCTTTCTGGCTAGAGTGATAGTAAGTCAGGGCTCTTATCCTGGTAAAGTATTACAGGTGATTTCTAGTTATAGGTTTGGAATGTACTGCCTTCTCCCTTATATCGGTTTTTTCTTTCCCCCTATTTTGAAGACCTATTTCCAATAAAATTGACTACTGGTTGGGCTGTGGATTCTCTCTGACTTGGTCAGCAAGGTACTAAAACACTGGCTTTGGTGTTCTTCCCAATTGTCCATGTCAGCACAGGGACATGTCTCCTTCAGAGTCGTGTTCTTTCAGGTTCAGAAAGAGTTTAACTCCATTTAAGGAGAAAAAAACTACCCTGGGGGACATAGTCAAAATGTGCTTGTTAAAAAGTGTCCTTTTTCTTGAAAGGCATGCTCTTCCAGATAGGGGTTCTTTGGGATGTGGGGGCAGGATAGAACTCTGTTCCTGAGAACTTGGAACTCTGTTTCTGAGAACTTGGAACTCTGTTTCTGAGAACACATCCTAGAAGAGGAGAGCTTCATCCTTTCCTCAATCGGAACCTGTTTCTCACCTTCCATCCCCACCAGTGGCTCATTACTCAGCATTTCAATGGAGGCTTGGCTGGCGAAAGCCCTTCAATTCATCTTCATCTGTGGTTAATTACTGTAATTGACGTAACACTGTTTCTATCCCTAAATCTATTAACCAGCAAATGTTCAAGTCATAGGCTCTCAACTCTCATTAATCTCATTGCTTAACAGTTTTTTTTTTTTTTTAAAAATCATGTATTTTGTTTCCTCATTATGGAAATTTCAAGTTAGCAGAAAAAATAGGGACATGTTGGCCTCAGCATCACTTTTGTTTTTCAAGGGCATTGAAGTCTTTGAACATTGCAACATTCCCTTCGCTTTATTTTCCCTCTCTATGAGATCAGAAGAAGAAGTGATGCTTTTGGGAGGACTGTAAATTGATTCAATCTTTTTAAAGAATAATTTGATAAGCTTTATCAAAATTAAAATTGCATGTACTGCTTGACCCAGAAACTTCACCTCTAGAAATTCATTCTAAAGGGACAGTCACCCAAGAATTCAAAGACCTATGGCTAAGGAAATACATTCATTCCACAGTTTACAGTAGCAGAACATTGGGGGAGAATCAAAAAGTCAAATTTTAGGGGCATAGTTGAATAAATTATGGTATATCCAACCCATGGGAGAGAATATGTTGTTACATAACAAGGAGGATTGTACAATATGACCCATTGTATGATTCTAGTTTTGGGGAAAAAAAAAGTCCGGGAGATTCACAAAAAAACAAGCACATCATCAAAACTGGGAAGTGAGTCGGGATTGTAGAGGAGGGGTGGAGTGGGGGAAGAAGGGGAACTAGCAGTTTTTATTTGATCTACTCTTCTGTAATACCTAAGTCTTTTTTATGATGAGCTGACTTCCTTCTATATTAAAAATGGAAATATGGAAAAAAGCAGGAGTGATGTGGCTCTAAGGATTTAGTAATCACGTTTAAACGATCCCCCTTTCAGCCTGTGCAATGATTGGAGAGTTTCCAAGTGTCTTGGCATCTGTTTCCTTCTTTTATGCTTCAGACAACCTAGGGAGGTGGGCAGGCGTATATAGCTTCTCCTGGGGTAGGAAACACACTCATCTTCCAGGACACAAGCAGTTCCCATTCCCGCCCTTCCCACAGTCCTGGAGCATTCTCAGTAGTAACTGATTTCTAAAAGAGCTCTTTAGCTAATAGGTTGTTTTAAAAATCGTACTTCTAAAGTTGATGTAGAATTCATCTGTAACAAAGTAGATGGTGCTAAGAATACAGCTGGGGGAGTTTTGGCAGTGTGTACACCCATGGAACCGTTATGGCAGTCAAGGTGGAGGACATTTCCATCTCTTGGAAAGTTCTCTCATGCCCTTCTGAATTCATCTCCACCCACCTCGGTCAACCACTATTCTGAATGGAACCAGAGAGTAGGTACTTCTCTTTGTTCCCAGCCTTCTTCAGCTAACATAATGTTCTTGAGATTGGCCTATTTTGTCTTATGTATGAGTAGTTTGTTCCTTTGGTTGGGGAATGGTATTCCATTGTATGAACATGCTCCGATTTTATGTATCCATTCACCGATGGTGGGCATTTGAATTACTTCCTGTTCTTGCTAATATGAATAGAGCTGCTATGAGCATTCTTGTATACTTCTCTTTATGCTTTCATTTCTCTTGGGGAAATACTTAGGGAGTGGGATTGTGGCTTGTATGGTAAGCGTGTGTTTAACTTTGTAAGTGACTGCCAAACCTTTTCTCAAAGGGATTATCCCATTTGCCATTCGTCTGAGCAACATATGAGTGTACAGGTAGGTTTTGCCCCCTGCAAATAACTACCTTTGGGTATCTCTGTATGTATTTCCCTCTAGAGCAAGGGCAGAAGGAAACTTCCAGCAACAGTACTGAGCCTTCCCTGAGTTCAGTCCCTGCCCCTCCCCAGATTATAGACACATTGGATAAATGAGTCCTGGTCCTTGTACCAGAAGGTGCATTTTCTCTCTCTATTTTTTTAGATGGTGGTCCCTGGAGCTACAAAATCTGAGTAGTCTCTAGGTCTTAGCGTATTTTCTTATCCTTTCCATGTATTTTGCTTCTTTAGGTTCACGTGGTAGATTTCATTGTTGTTCGCCTGAGAAATCTGCCTCTCATTCTCCTCCTGCATTCTTTATCAGCTGCTGTGTGTTGCGGGCACACACAGCTGTGGGGCCTGATGACCTGGCTATTCATTCTGAGCTCCTCTGCTACAGGCACACCCCAGTCTGGCGTTTCTTGGGGTGGGTTGCACCCGCCATAGGCTGTGCACCTGGAGTTTTAGGGTGTGTGTGTCTATTTTTAATGATCTTTGTATTTGTATAGCCAGCAATGGTTTCCATTATGGTGGTAACATACAGTAAGTTAAAACAGTGAGTCCATTAAGTAAAAATGATTAAATACATAATCGCACAGGGGGTCCTATTTAAAAAACCCCAGGTCTGGTCCAATTCTTCAGTAGCTATTAAAGACACTGAGCAATGTGGTTAATCATCATAATCAAAAGAGATTTGCTGAGCACCCACTGTCATTCAGGATATAATGAGCCCCAAAGTAGATACAGGTCTCTGCTTGGGACTGAACATCACTGATACAGTTACTAAATATATTCCTATCAAATTCTTTGTGATGTCTAACTCTCCATGATGTGTGAAAAACCCGAGCATCCAATTAATTTCCACATCAACGCTGCATGATTTTTGATTAAGCATCATAAATGCTATTCAGAGCTCTCTGTGGGCTGGTTTGGGTTCCTGCTGATGGTGGAACAAGGATTAAGATGGCTGCTAAATCCTCCTCTGTTTCCCAAGACAAGACTCTTTCTGAGCCCTAGTGGCTGAGCTTACGAGGTGCCTAATGAGGATAGCAGTATTTGACAATACTTTTGTCTACTCTTTTTAGAGATACCTGTTTTGCAGATATCACCTTAGTTTGAGTGTTTCTGAGTAGTTTGTTTCAAGAAAGAGAGGGAAGTAATATTTCGTGTCTCCTAAATTTGGGCACTTTCTCTTGCTCTCTCTCTTTTAAAAAACACGACAGCTCTTTTACAAGTAATCTTTTTCCTAGAAAACTCCCCCAGATGGTCTCTCAGCTTCTCATAATTCATCTCTGGAGCAGACAGAAAAATACCAAATCCAGGCATCTCCTTCCATGCCCCACCAGTACCCGGAAGAAAAACATTCCCTCCGCTTCTATGATTAAGTTGCAAATCCTTGCGTTTCATAAAGGCCACACAGTCAGATCTCCTTCCTCTTGCCCAGTGTCATGTCACTCCATTTTCTCCCTGGATTGATATGCTTCTCCTTTCCCCCAACACACACACAAGCTTTTTTTAGATCCTTGAAAGGGCTGAGCATATTCCTGCCCCAAGGCCTTTGCACAAGCTGTTTGTTCTGCTGCCAGATACCTGTCTAACTTCTCTACATCCTTAACGCATCAACCTAAGTGTTCTCTTCTCCAGGGAAGACTTCCCTCACACAGCAGAGAAGATCAAGGTTCTCACAGTAAGCACATTTATAGGACTCGGTACTCCTCCATCCTAGCAAGGCACTACAGTTACAAATAAACAATTCTTCCTGCAATTATTTATTTGGAGTCAGTTTTCACTTCTAGATAAGGTCCTTGAGGGTAAGCACTATGTTCACTTTATGCGTCAATGTATCCAAGCTGGCCCCCAGTGATTCTTGCCCCTTGGTATTCTTGACCTTGCACTGAGTCTCCCATAATGAAGAAGGCTGACCCATAGAACAAACAGGATATTGCAGAATGGTGGCAGGTGGCTTCTGAGGCTCAATCATGAGAGACATCATAGCTTTCATCTTGCTTCCTCTCAGATCATTTGCTCTGAGCGTGGTTAGCTGTCATGTCATGAGGAGACTCAAACAGTTCGTAGAGACCCATACAGGGGGTGAAACTGAGGCAACCTGCCAGCAGCCATTCCCATGTGATTCATCCTGAAAGCAGATACTCTACCCTAGTTGAGCCTTCAGATGATGTGGGCCCAGGCTGATATCTTACCCCAAAAGAGACCCTGAACTTAAACCATCCAGCCAAGCTGCTCCTGGTTTCCTGAACCATGGATACTGCATGAGATGAAAACTGTTATTTTATGTGTCCAAGTTTAGGGGTAATTTGTTATGCAACAAATATTCTATAGATAACTAATATACCACATATTTTATCAGGTAACTAATATACCATAGCTCCTGGTATTGTTTTAGCACTCAATAAATAGTTGTTGAATGAATAAATGAAAACGTGTTTCTTCTACATTTGAGGAATGTAAGCCCAGAGAAGTTGATGAGCTTGCCTCAAATCATAGTAACTAAGAAGCAGAGATGGGATGGAACTCAGATCCACATGCTTGCATGTCCCTCCTCAGGACCAATTCTATTATACTGTTTTATCTTCCTTGAAGAGAGAAATCTTAACATCTACTTCGCAAAAGGATTTTTTTTCCAGAAACTTTTACTGATCACACTACGGACAGGTTTGCATACTGAATTTTTAGTGTGAAGTTCTCCAAAATGGGCAGGTGTGAACAAAATGATCCATTGGGGTGTAGGGATAATATATGATAACTTCATTTCTTAAAAGCATAATTAAAAATTATGTATTTATTTTTAATTGCAGTGAGAAAAAAAGTATCATGTGAAATTTACATCTTAACCATCTTAAAATACAGTTTGGTCGTGTTAACTGTATTTACATTGTTAAGCCAATCTCCAGAATGAAACCAGAACTTTTTCATCTTGCAAAACTGAAATGCTATACCTATTAAGCAATAACTCCCTATCCCCTCCCTCTCCTTCTCGCCCCAGTTCCTATCAGCCATCACTACTTTCTGTCTCTATGAACTCAGTGACTCTAGGTACCTCACGGAAATGGAATCCAATAGTATTTGTCTTTTTGTAATTGGCTATCTCACTTACTTAGCATAATGTCCTCAAGGTTCATCCATGTTGTAGCATGAAATAGAATTTCCTCCATTTTTAATACTGGGTGATATTCCAAGACTGGGTGGCTATTTTATCTATCCATTTACTAGTCCAGGGCACACGGGTTGCTCCCAACTTCTGACTATTGTGACTAATGCTGTTATTGACATGGGTGTGTATGATGATGTTTTAAGCATTTATTTTTTATCTTACCCTTTATGAGTTTCTTCCTTGAATAGTTTCATAATATGCGTAGCCCATTGGGACAGGAGGACATACATACAGTGTGTGAATAAATAACTATGAATGTATTTGGAGGACTGCTCAAAAATGTTTACAGATAGGACTCTGTGATTAAAACTATTTATCTGTGAATTAGCACCTCAGGGTTGGCTTCTGGGGGAATCCAAGGCAGTAACAAATGCTAGACTCTTTGAAATCCCTCAGTCATGGTGATTAATATAAAGAGCATCATGCATGGAAAAGGACCATGACTTTGACTTTATGTCTGTCATTCTCAAAAGCAAGTACTTGACTATTTCGTCTGCCTATGAAACAAATTTAGTGTTTGCTTCTTAATCAGTGATTTTACTGGAAGAGAGGAGAGTTTCATAAGGTTTTAGAGTTACAACAGACAAGAACCCAATTTTCTCAGCTTACAAATGAGGATGCTAGCTCCTTGGCCATCTAGCAGCTTGCCAGATGCCACAGTGCTGGAAAGGGGTATAGCTAGGCCTGGGACTCTGCAACACTCTGGACTCATTTGCCTATGTCTCGACGCACGGCTGGTTAGATCAGGGGATTCAGCAGAATTTTTCTTAAAGGGTCAACAGTAAAAATTTTAGGTTTTGCAGGTCTGATGGTCTCTGTCATAACTATTCTGCTCTGCCACGGTCTATAACCGTGAAAAGGGTTATAGACCTTAAGTCAACAAATGAGTGTGCCTGGTTTCCGATAAAACTTTATTTATAAAAAGAGATGGCTGGCCTGGGCATCATGGTTTGCCAATCTTCAAGTGCAATTATAGAGGAGACACAGGGTTTCTTTTTTTCCCCACATTTTAAAGATTTAAATTGTTCATAATCTCCCTACAGCTCTTTAGTAGTTGTGAAATAACTTCTTCTTCTTCTTTTTTTTTTTTTTAAGATTTTATTTATTTATTTGACAGGCAGAGATCACAAGTAGGCAGAGAGGCAGGCAGAGAGAGAGGAGGAAGCAGGCTCCCCACTGAGCAGAGAGCATGATGCGGGGCTCGATCCCAGGACCCTGGGATCAGGACCTGAGCCGAAGGCAGAGGCTTTAACCCACTAAGCCATCCAGGTGCCCCGAAATAACTTATTCTTAAATAACATGTAGTCACTTAGATACCAGATCGTGTACTTTCTTTAGAACCAAAGAGTAGCTTACCTGGTCCTAATGGCACGTATCATTGCCATTTGCCTTCGCCTCCATATTTCTCTCATTGTATCCTGCATGTCAGCCCTGCTAGGCACTGGGGCTACTGTGTTCTGGCTATTACTTCCAGTATTCACAGAAAACACACTCAGACAACACTTCTCCTCCCCAAAATATTGAAGTGAGAGTAATTTTTTCATTGTGTCAATATTAATTACTCATAATTTAGTGCTCGGTATTATATTCTATATTAATTTAACACAGTGGAATGAGTCTAATTTGGATGATAAGGTTCATTTGCATTTAAATTGATATTTTAAGCATTCCCTGTGAGGAACAAGTAGTAGCCATGATTATAATTATAAGCATTGTTTTCAGAGTAGGTTTGTTTTCTTTTGGAAGGATTTGTAAATATGGTGCATGGAGGTTAATATTGATAATGGGAACAGAGGTCATTTGCTAGCTGTGAGAGCCTGGAGGGGGCCCAGCTGAATGAAGTTGGCGTGACAAATGGTGAACTTCACATTTTGCTCTTCACTAGCTGTGTAAGCTAAGGGAGATCACTAACCTCTGATCTTTGGTTTCCTATTTTCGAGAGGTACATAGCACGTACTCAACAAATGCTGGGTATCAGTACTGCTGTGATTCAAATAAGCTGATAGAGACAAAAGGAACTAACCAGAGGGGATCAAAATATTACAGCCATGGCAGGAAGATGAGGTGGGAGAGAAAAGATGGATCTTATACTCTGTTGACAACAATCAACTCTCCGTGTGAGGGGACTTATGAGTGAAGTCCAGCAAAGCAACAAATGAAAAGTCACAAACCAGCTGTCATGTAGGATAGAATGACTGTGATTGCTTGTGAGTGATTAGCTGAGGTGTTAATGAACCCGGGCTAGGTATTATTCACAGAGAATATATTCTTTGTTTGTAAGGTGACTGGGAAGAATCCCAACCAGGTACTGCCTGTATCAAATGACTCAGTGTCTGTCTGGTCAGTATGTTGACACCCACACAGAAACTGGCTTCTTCCCATGGAGTCTTCTGGAACATTATCTACATGTTCAGAAGAGGACATGTTTGTGTCTGTTTGTGGGGCTCTGTGGAGAAAAGAAGGAGGATGGTCCAGGATCAGTATCAGAATGGCATCAATAGCTTTAGCATTCTGGGGAGTTTAATTTATAATTTTTGATAGATCAGCAAAGACCCATTGTTCAAATCCATAATATAGACCATCATTATACTCCTTTGGTTCTCAAGCAGGGAAGACAATCATGGGTTTTACAGATGGGGAAACTGAGGACCATAAAGACTGAACAGTGCATTTTTGCTCACAGTCACTCAGTGGGAGTCCTTGGACTCATGCTCCCTGAATAGCTTAGATTTACACTAAACCTCTTATTTTAAAAATTGGCAACGTTTGAGCTATAAAACACAAGGCTTCTATTTCCACAGCGTAATGAAAACATCTCCCACACACTGTAATACATCTTATTCTTTTTCTGCCTAGCAGAGCATGCATTGTGGAGAGGTTGTATGTGCACGACATTGAAAGTACAGACCTCACCGTCATCCTGGGGATGATGAGGAGGAACGCTGCTCAGAGCCAAGCCCTGGCTTCCTGTACTTGGCTTCAGGTTTTAATTATCCGTTGATAATTAAGGGTTCTTTCTTTGTGAAAAATAATTTCCCGTAGGTTGGGAGCCAGCAGGGTTACCATGGTTGAGAAGCTAATCTTATTTCTATGTCAGAGATTCTCTCTGCCTTGGCCATGTAAGATGAAAAAATCAGCTTTGCCCACGTTCCAGATTGCTCAGATCTAAGGAGGTCAGGATTTCCAGAGCAAAAACTTGGAGATGGAGCCTTGTGGGATTTATTGAAGTCATTCTTATTCTTGGAAGATGTGCTCCCAGGGGAAGCCAGTGAAGGAAGGAGAGAAGAAGGATTGAACAGAAGAGGAAGCCAGGCCAAGGTGGGATTTCAGGCGAGACCTGTGGGGAGCTCTGGAGAGTGAGTTGCATCCCAGTGATTTTCTGACCTGAGCCTGGGTTTTCATGCTCCCACAGGAAGTCACAGATTTGATGATGTCAAGCAGGAGTGTCAATATCCAGACATATCAGTTCCCTAATGTGGGGCAAAGCAGGCCCCAGGAGTCCTAGGGCAATCGTCCACAGAGAAGAGCAGATGCTGGCACTTGGAATCAAAAGTAGACCAAAGTCAGGGTGGGGGCACCTAAAAATGGTACAAAGGAGTGAGAGCAGGCTAGATATAACCTGATCTGGAGGATTCTCTCTGGTGGCTGAATGGCAGGGTGAAGGTGGCAGACGATGGGTTGGGAGGACCTGGCAGGGGAAGATGGTGATCAGAGAGGGCCAAGAGGCTTGACGCTCCCACAGAGGGACCCACAGCTGGTTCTCTGCCTGGGCTGGGTTTTGCCTGAACATGTAGGAAAGTCCAGGTGTGTGGCTCAGAACTTCGATGTGAGCTGGCACATTGAGGGGGGCAGGTGCAGCCATACCTCCTGCCATACCCTGGGGCGGGGGGTGGGGTGGGACACTGGATACCTCAGTGCCAGGACGGGCTCTGCTCTAGCCTGCTGTGTGCCTCTGACCAGTCACATTCCTCCTTGGCCTCAGTTTCATCCTATGTAGCAAGTTAGAGGCTGGACCAAAACGCCTGGCAAATCCCTGCCCACCTTTCTAGCAAAGCCCACCTTTCCATGTACCGAGGACAGACCATCTGTCCCCCATTTACTTTCAACCATGTTCACTTGGAGGCACTGAAAAGAGATTAAAAAATGGTAAATGCCCTCAAATCAATCTAAAGTGAAGGCGGTATCAACTTTGAGAAAACATGTGCTGGAGAAATGGGGATGTTCTGGGCATCTATTTCAATAAGGACTGATAAATCAATAAAGGACCGAGAAGACTCAGGAGATGAATTCTTGGCCTATGGACCCACCTCAGCGTCCACACCTGTGCTGCCTGAAAGCCTTTGATTTCCTGACTTCCATGTGGAGCTCTTTTGGCCTCATCCAGGTGGTTGCTGGCCCCAGATCTGGTTTACCTGCGTCCCCACTGAGTCTGCAGAGCTGAGGTGGTGGCCAAAGGTAATGTCCTACCCTCAGCCACCTGGAAGGTTTGTGTGTTCCGTTCTCCTCCAAGTGGAGGGAAAACATCATTTTCAACGAAGAGGGCTTATTTAGTTTTCTATTGCTGCTGTAACAAGTTACATGAATTTTGGGCACATTTTGTAACAATAAGAAACTGGGGGGGGGGAACATGGAAAGGTAGAATAGCAGGTTAATTGGTTCTTTGAATTTCATTTTCCAAATGGTCTTCATGAATTCCGTATGTGTCCTTAAGACAGGGACAGGGTGGAGTTACGAACATGGACTTTGATGTCTCACCATCTCAGGTTTGTGGGCTTCTGCTAAGTTCTAGCTGCATGACCTCAGGCAAGTTGCTTAAATTTCAACTTGCACTCCTTAACACAGGGTGTCCAATATGTTTGGGAGCAGTTTTCAGGTCCTTGTCTATACCACTTAACTGACTTATCACAACCATCAATAAGGTATTGGTAAGTACCATACTTATCAATAAATATTCTTATTAACCCAATTTACAGACGAGGCATAGAGAGATTAACTTGCCTAGGGTCACATAGTTAGCAAGTCCTTGGGGTGGGATTGGAACTCAGGGGGTCAGGCCCCAAAGTTTTTGACTCCTATACTAAATTTCCCTGACTCTTAGTTGTAGCAGAATAATAATTTATGAGAGAGTTATTTTTGAGCTAAAAGCAACCATATTAACAAATGTAATATGTGAAGAACAGTCTGTTTTTATTAACTCACAGGAAAAGCAAGTCATTCAGTTAATGTTCAAATTTCATCTACAATCAAGAAGGCTGTATTAGTTTTCTATTACCATAAAGTAAATTACCACAAACTTAGTGGCTTAAAAGAACATCAGTTAATTATCTCAGTTTCTGATCATGGGTTAACTGGGTCCTTTGCTGAGTCTCACCTTGCTTAAGGCGTTAGCTGGGGTTGCAATCTCATCTATGGTTTGGAGTCCTCTTTCAAGTTCACTGGTGGTTGGCTGAATTCAGTTCCCCGTGGTTGTAAGACTAAGGCCCTTAGCTTCTCAGGGGTGGCCCACCACTCCCTGACATGCACTTTCTGCACAACATGGCACTTTGCTTCTTCAAAGTCAACAACAGAAAGTCTCTACTACTTAAAATTATTCTTACTTCCTCCTTCTCTGATCTATAGATCCTCTTTTTAAGGGGCACACCTGATTAGGTAAGACACCCAGGATAACTTCCCGTTTGTTTATCTTAAAGTCAACTAATTAGGAACTTTAACTACACATTGATAATCCCTTTAACTTTGCCATATAATACAACCCAGTCATGGGAGTGATATCATCTTCACAGGTCCTGCTTCCATTCAAGGGGAAGGGATTATACAAGGCATTTACACCAGGAGGTGGGTATCATGGGGATATTTTAGAATCCTGCCTACCACAAAAAGGCTTTGGCTTCAGGGAAAAATCATGGAGAGAGTTCAAAGAGAAGAATGGGATCTGGTTGAAAACAAAGCATCACCTCACAATGACACAGGTGTATTACACATTAGAAATATCCATGGCTCAGGGTCTAATCCTCTTTCCCTGAGGCCTGGGCACTTTGTTGCCACTTCAGAAAACCAAGATGATGGGTTAGACCTTTAGGTGCCCTGACAATGACCTCACATAGACCAGCCTCCAGTGGACATACCCACTTGGGCTCGGTGGCATGGCAACAAAACATGGAGAGGCCTTGTAGATGGCCACCCACTCTCTCTTTCTAGATGGGGGTGTGGATTCAGGAACCTGGGCAGGCTCACTTATGTATTCAGAACTGTGTCTTTAAGGAAGTGGGGTTTGGGAAATATGTCCATGAAGAAAGGAAGAGAGTAGCATTGATGTCCCCTTAGTAGGTGCAGTGTTTTTTGTCACAGCTGCAGTAAGGAGATACTGGCAAATTAATTATTTGTGAGGTCTGCTGCAAGCAAGGTGGAGGTCACCTAAGGGTGCTTGATTCTCTGAGCTAAAAAGCCAAAGTCAGAAACCTAGGAAATGTTTCACATCTTGGGAATTTGATGGGTGCCTCTGATAATGAGGAGGAGAGTAAGAAAGAAACAAAGGCCACGGAAAAAGTATTCTTGACATTTGCACAGATGACTTCCTTGTGGCTTGTCATGTCATGTAAATATTCCTGTACTTTTTCTGAACAGGTATTCTTGGTGATAAGCAGAATAAAATCCTAATTATTTCACTGGCATGCCTCCATCTGTCCATCCGTCCATCCATCTAACCATCCATCCAACCATCGACAATTCAGTCATTTATTTATAGTAGAATCTCTACCAATGATCTTTTTGGGGAAAGAGGCCTCCAGCTGTTTCTCTCATGAACAAAAAATGGAAAGACATTATGTTGGTCTTTAAACCATTTAAATTTAGTCAAAGAGATGAGACTATGTCAAAGACCTTTAGAGAATTTAAGGTAAGAAAATGACTATTGTGGGATACTTTTAGTCTGGGCTTCTTGGTGGAAGCAAATCTCCAGATGAAACCAATTATAATCTGATAACCCTTTGTTCAGTACCATATAGAATAAGCTTCTAAATTAATTCATATGCTGTATCAACCTAAGAGAACATTTAAAAAATGCATTTAAGGATCTTTCCTTCTCTAATTTTTAGGGCTAATTTTCTTAGTCTTGCTGTTGTGGTCCCATAGTGGGCAGTGTTTTTATTTCCAGGATGGCACTGAATACATTATAATTTAATTATATACTTGTAAGTGTGCCTTTCTCATTGAACTCTGAAGTCCCTGGTTGTGGGGAGCAGATTTTTCACATTTTATAATCCAGGCCCCTAGTACAACATCTTGCACATCCTAGAAACTCAGTACAAGTCTCTTAAATGTTGACCCAGTTCAATGGAACAAAAGCTAGTCAACCGAGCAACATGGCAAAATTGATTATTCATATATTTCTTTCTTTGCTTTTGGCTGTAGTTATACACCTAGGTCCAAATGAGCAGTTTCATTTCAGTTAAACCAGATTTTATTTTCTCCCATTTTTCTATCAAAGGACCTTCCTGTAAAAGTGAACAGATTCATCTAGCACATGGGTTAAGTCAAACGATAGTCATTTGACTGATGATCTGTCCAAATGATTAAGAAAAAGTTCTTATCCCCAGTAATCGGTCTGGCTTCATGGTGATAAAGTGCTTACTAGGATCTGACCAGCATTAACAAGTACATTGAAAGAAGCCAAATCCTCCTTTCAATAAGACATAAAGGTTGTTTAAACCTCCATTTCGAATGCAATATTAATATGGTTACTTAAATATTAATTGGTCTAAAAGCCTGGAGCCATGTATATGCTCGGTACTTCACAGCATCTAGTCATTCAGGGCTTGGGACTGGGTGCATGTCCAGCAGGTGTCCTTTCATCAGAGAGGCCACCTGCCACCTGGAGCCCTGGTGTGTACACTGCTGCCAAGCTCAAAGGCACTTTCTCTGGGCTCAGAGCTGGCAGCCCTTCAGAGTGCTCTGGAGGTCCCTCTTCGGGGACAGTTACCTGTCAAGAACCCATCAAAATAATGGAAAAGTGCAGGTCCTGAGAGGCAGGCTTTTTTCTTTTATAAGAATTTCATCTGGTGAAATAACCCCGGAGCATAAAAATATCACGTTCCCAATTTTGAGCTGAACCAAAGAGCATCATTTGTCCTCTCCCATACAGGAACTTAATTGCATTTCTACCACCTGATGAGCTCTGGACATTACAGAAAAGAAATAGCTCTTGACTACCTGCATGTATATTATCTACACCAAGAGGCATATTCTCTCCAGGCTTTCTGCCATGGGTACCTCAGTTAGTTCCATGGTGCTCTTTTTCCCTCTCCCTGGGGCAAGCATCATGGGGAATGGAATGAGGCCATCCACCTAGGAGGTGGTTGAGAGAAGCGTGTTAAAAGGTTCTGCCTGCTAGACTTTCCCTTCATCTCTAGCAGAGTATAATCCATCATATGATTTAGTGCCCGATTTTATTTGTGAAAGTAAAAATGATGAATGAATATTCAATGCAACTGAACAAAGATTTATTAAATGTCTGCTAACCATCATGCTAAATGTTAAGAGGTACACAAAATAAAAAAGTACACACTTTCCTACAAAGAGCCGGTGATCTAGTTGTGATGGAGGCATGCCTTATCAAGGAAAAACATTGTCGAATGAATGAACGGGTCAAGTGCCAACATGAATGATAAGATAAATCATCAGAATCTGGGGAAGTTTTCAAAGAAATACACCTTAGGTTGGGATGGAAATCAACTGAACATCAAGAACAAGGAGGGGGTCTAAGCATTGTTGACTCTAACAGTTTCTGCATAAAAACAGCAGAATATGTCAGCAGTATACAACAGTAAGCTTTTATATCACTTACGGGTCTGTGGTTCAGCTGGGAGTTTGATGATCTAGGCTGGGCTCAGCTGGGCGGCTCTGCTTTCTTGGCTGAGCTTGCTTGTTTCAGATGGTATTGGGGGGGGGCTCAGAAAGGTAGCTCTGTTTCTTACTGCAGTTCTATGGACTGACTTAGTGGCTGTGCTTCAGACTCTGCCAGCTCCTCACCACCTCCTGGATCCAGCAGGCTTAGCTCGAGTATGCTCTTCTAATGGTGACAGTAGAGGAATAGGAGGGCACATGGGAACATACAAGGCCTTGTAAGACCTCATCCATGAACTGGCACAACACCTGTGTATTAATCTATTGCTTTAAACAAGTCACAAGGCCCAGCCCAAAGTCAAGAGTTGGGAAGGGTGCTTTCTTTCAGAAGCTATAGTTCTTGGTCAACACACTCTTCCACATTTGGTGCAGTCAAGAATCCATGGAAAACTCCAACAAGAGCATGTTAATCTGCACCAATTTTCAGCACAGGGTCTCAAGGCTGCTCTGAGAGTGGCCCACACTTTCCCAGCTGAAAGATGGAGCCCCTACGGCAGATGCCTATGCCCTACCCGGCAATCACCGAAACATCAGGAGATGTCATTTCCTGGCCCGGAGAAATCCTCATTTGGAAAAACTGTTATTTTATAATCCCTTCACTCACCTGGGAATTAGCCCTCCCCTCTGAATATCCACGAATATTCTTTTAGTTCAAAGATCTGGGACAGAGAAGCTGGATGTGGATCAGAGATTCTGCTTCTCAAGGCCATCCTTCTTCATTATATCCCTGGCTGTGAGCAATGGGTCTTCTTTCCCCCCTCTATCTTCTGTTTGCTTGGATGTTCTTTTTCAAATAAATCTTTCATTTTTTTCAAATAAAATCAAACTTTTATCTTTCAAAGAGACCTTTTAGATTTACTTCGGTGACCTCCACTTTTTGGCTTCTGCTTTCTCTCATGCCCTTACACTTGGTCTGGATGATAACTCTGAGCTGACCATGTTGTTCACTGAGCAATTGCGCTGGCTTTTTAAGGCACTCCCCTGCTTTCCTCCAGCAGGACAAGCTGCCATGGTGCAGAGTTATGATCTCAACTCTTTTGAGAAGGAAATGAATGTATGTTGAACATCTATTATATGCCTGATACACATGTTATCTCAACAATACTGCATGACAAACCTGATATTCTTTTCGACCTTTCCACAAACAAGAAGATTAAGTTCAAGGGAGTTTAATGGTTTCATAGTCTAAGATTGCAGAACTATGACTTAGGGATTCAAGGGTCATACTCAGGTTTGACTCAGTTTCCACTGTTGTCATGTTGTTAGAAAACCTACCTTCACATGCTGGCCAATTTCCAACTGCCAGCACTTGCCACTCTGTGTCTGAAGACTCTCTGTTCTCTGTCTCCTGACCCTATTCTGTACAGTGGTGGACAGGCCAGAAGAGCCAGAGAGGTAACTTCCCGAGCTCCCCCCTTGAACTTGGTTCTGAGGCATAGCCCTCAACCACCGTTCGACAAGTGTTGTGGGTAATTCTGTGAAGGTTCCATCTACACTGCTTTCCAGAGTTCTACAATGAGAATAGGCTCCCATAGCCCTCAGTGGTTACTGGCTTCCTAAAAAACCCTTTCCTGGCTGCTCTCCCTTCTGGTATCACATCTCTTCTCCCTGGCTGGTGCTTCCTGGAATCTTCTCTGAAATCAATGACTTGCCTTTAAATCTTTGTCTCAGTTCCACCACTGAGAAAAACCCAACTCAACAGGAGAAGACTCTCCCTGGATTTTACAGAACCTCTAGGCGTTTCTTCACCTCTGTAGATCCAGCAGAGAAGGCTTGGAGCAAAACAGGAGACCGTCAGCTCCATTCCCTCTGCCTGTCCACTGAAAGCCACCTCCTCAGTCACATATTATGTGCTCTTGAAGGAGTCCTCCTCTGTTTTAGAGACCTTGAAGAACCCATAGGCTTGGACCAGTACTGTGAGCACTGGCCTGTGGTCGTCACTGCTCGGGGGCCACATAGGAAAGTGATAAACAAGCCCTGCCTGCCTGAGTCTCCCCTGTTAGATGCATCCCATGCCTGTGTCCTCACTGACTTATGCTCCTATGGAGAACACCCAGAACATCACTGCTTTTCCTCTCCCTCTGAGGCTTGCACATAGTGGGCTCAACACATAGGGGTTCAGTGGAGTTAGAGCATACATCTGGGCAGTTTGCACAGAGAGAACGGGGTAGAGGAACTCCGATTTTGACTTGTTCTAAAGTGTTTCTTGGCCAATACTCATTTCATGTTATTCCTGAAGGGTTGGGGAAAAGAGGATTTTAATCATTTGGAATAGTGATATTTGACCGGTGGGACAAGATCCCTCTGATTAAATTCAATCACAGAATAACAGAGTAATGATAAAAGTGGTATTATTATCTTTTGCTCCTAACAATCAACAGATTCAATGTAGATTTGTTGAATTAAATGAACACTAATGACTTACATTTATATATTGATTTGCAGCTTTCAAAGGATTTCAATTCTCAGTTTAAATGGAAAGAACACTGGAGTACCAGCATACTCAGATTTTTCTCTCTCTCTTTTTAGAGAGAGGAATTTCATAAGCAAGGGCAGGAGAAGCAGGAGAGGGAGAGAGAAAGAATCTTAAGCAGGCTCCATACCCAGTGCAGAGCCTGACTTGGGGCTTGAATTCATAACCCTGAAATCATGACCTGAGCAAAAATCAAGAGTCAGACGTTCAACCGACTGAGCCATTTGGGTGTCCCTCTTCTTTTTTAATACATGGAATTAAGATCCTTTGAAATTAATTCTGCTTTGGAAAACATTTCGTCAACTTTATCAAGAAATTTTTGTTACAGCCGTCCAAAAGCCTCTGTTAGAGTTTTCACTTCTCACTGAAAATAATCAGTAGTGAGAAGGAATTTTCACAACACAGTACATTTCTGTTTACTGTAACCTATAATAAATTAACAGTCATCCTCCCATGGTGACTGTTGCAGGTACCAGGCCTATATGCCTTTGTCACCCATCCCCTGGGGAACTCCATCCAACTGCCTGTACAAGTGTCTCTTTGCCAAGGGCTTTCTCTGAGACTGTAGAAGGTATATCCACATCCTCTAGGACAAGCCCTCAACCAATGACTAAAAGGAATAGATGTATAAATACCCCAGCCTCTGCGGGGAGCTCATCCCAGTGGGGAAACTCTGGCATGCATGTTCTACACCATCTCCTGAATTCCTCAGCAGGATTGAATTCAAGCTGCTCCCCATGATAACTTTGATAATGCACTGTTTACTGGCTGCCTTGCCTTCTGTGTCTCATTCCCCGTTCTATCCTTGGTTCCGAGAATCACCTCCCAAATAAACTATTTGCACTCTGACCCTGGTTTCAAGCTTTGCTTCTGGAGAAACCCAAAGCACATGTCACTAGAAGGGCACTAGGCAAGCTCATCACATCCAGGCCATTAAGTCACCTAACAAGGTGTGACGCTGCCTGTTAATTCTTTGCTCAAACAATTTTTGAGCTTATCACCGTCCACTGATTTCATTGCTCTCCTGGGTGGCTCTACTCCACTTGCTATCCTCGTTCTGTTAATTATAGTGTAAAATTTTTAATTACAAATAAAGAAGATAAATTTGGTTAGTAGCTTCAAAGTTGTCACTGTCCACTCCACACAGAGTGAGAGAGACACTGACTGGAACCAACCTGTTGAGGCTCAGGTTCTCCACTGAGAAATTGAGAAGGAGGTATTTGGACATTGTTTTCTCACCTGTACCAATGACCCAGAAACACTTCACAGCCATGTGTGATTATAGGTAATTTTTGGTAAGGGTCCAAATGTTTGATAAATGTTGAAGACTCAGATCTTCCTCTGGATGGAGGCTGTTTTGTATGGAACTCACATTTCCCATTCAATTCTTAGGTGACATCCAGTTTGAATTTAGAGGACATGGTGTCATCGCCTCCACATTCCCACCAAATGGTCATCAACCCTCCCCTTGACCATTTTCAGATATGGAGAACTCATTCTTTCCTGGGAGAGCTAGCTCCTTTTCTTCATTAGCCACAATCACTGGACAGTTCTTCCTTTAACTGAACTACACTCTTCTTCCTGCAGCTGTCTCCCACAGGTGGGGATTTTCTTGGGGGAAAGTCCTGAACAAGTTGAATGTCTCATTTCTCAAGGAGAATTTGAACTATTTGAAAATGTATTTAGTGTGTCTCTTAGTTATCTTTTCTCCCCCGAGTTTTTTCAGCTTTCCTTAGCAGGTTATACTTTGTGGAGTCCCTCTACCATCTTTGTCACCATCTGTCATTCTCCATCTTTGAGTGAGACACGCATTGGAAGCAAGCTAGCTATCTAACAATTGGGGATTAGAATGTCCAAATATAATTACAACATGAGACAAGACTACATAGCCCCTATAATCATGTTTTGAAGAATATTTAGTAATATAAAAAATGTTTATGACAAATCAAGTAAAAGGAGGGAAGCTGTTTATACAACAGAGCCCAATTTTATTAAAAAATATTCACGTTAGAAGTCCAAAATACGCTAAAATATTAAGAATGGTGTTATGGCAGGTTTTGAATATATTTTGTGCTTTCCCAAATTTTCTACTGAGAACATGTTATTTATTTTTTAATTAGAAAAAATTTTTTTAGAATGAAACAAAAAAAGAGAGAGAGAGAGAAAAAGAGAAAGAAAGGAAGAAAGAAAGAAAGAATGAACATAGCACTCATAGAAGCCCTAGCATTGTTCAGGGTTTTTGGCAGATTAGTGTTGCACCTGTAGTTCATCAGAGCCTCAGAGGATTATTTTCTCCACTTGAATTACTATCTCTTTTTAATCTGATTAACAGGCATTGGGGGCAGTCTGTCACAGAAGCACATGGGCTGGGCGGGGAGAAGGGAAGGATGTGCAGGTCACTCTCTGTATAGTGACTTCAGGATGTTTCCATAGTGTAGAGATTATCACGTTCACTGGATATAGGAGTGACCTGCATGGGGGCTGCACCAGCTGGAGGGAGGCCATGCACTGTCAGCTTCCAGCCCGTCTGATGAACCCCCCTAACTTAAAGTCCTACGAGTTGTAAGATGCACTAACACTGGTTTGTGAAAGTGAATAGCACCTTCCTTGGCTGTTCTGTGAAGCACTAGGGTCCTGGAGACAGTGGGGCCCCCTGATCAGCCTGGAAAAGAATATAAATGCCTCTATGCAGGGAGCAGCATGGTGGAAACGAACCTGCTGGCCCAGCAGGATATCATCCATTTGCCATTTTTCCCTAAGGAAAGGCGTCTGGGTATCAGAGCCTTGCAGCAAATGCAACACATGCATTTCTCAATCTCCTCTTCTGGGGAGGCAGAGAGAGAGAGGTCATTGGAGGATGTGGTCAAGGCCCTGCATGGGGCAGAACCTTCAAGGAGACAGAAGGAACGGTCAGGTGGACAGCTCTATGGTGTGAGCAGTGGGAGAAGAAGGTCCCAGAGACAAGGGAGGGATCTGCTTCCTCAGACCTGCAGATGGGTGCTTTGGCAGAACTTAAAACTCACGGGGAGTTTCTTCTCTTCTCTATAAAGGTGGATTCTCATCTCTGAGAATAAAGCTTTGGTTTAACTTCTGTCATTTCCTTCTGAGGGGGTGTATTGACTGGACTGTGCCAATGATTCATTTAAATTTATTCTTATTATTATCCTTATTAAGAAGATGCTTAGTCCAACAGATACTCCTCTAGATTTATAAGACCCATGGAGTTAATAGAAGCTCAGCAGATGGGTGCTCCCCCCCACCCCCGCAATTCTTAAGGCAATAAACAGAAAATCTCTGTTCTCTCTTTGCAATGTGCATGTACATAGTTTCCAGGACGAATGACCCAGAATGTTGAACCGAAAGCATTCCTTAAGATGAGACTCTTCAGCTAACTAAAGTAATATTTAAAAAAAAAAAAATACTTCGACCTGGAGGTTACGGGAGAAGTATAGCTTAGTACGGACACAGCAGGGCTTGGCTAGCGTACTCCCTGGGGGCGAACATAAAGCGATCTCTCATGTTGAAAGAGTTTGCAGGTTCCACCAGGAAAAGCAGTGTGTGATTTGCTAGGTAAAAAGTTAGAGCGCATGGACCTAGCTCAACGGTGTGTATCATGATTCTCTGTGAATAGGTCTTATTTGTCAAAGGATACCTTAGGTTGGACTCAGCGTTGCAGGGGGAAGTCAGGGCGGGGTGCTCATAAGCACAAAAACACAAACAAACAAACAAACAAACAAACAAAAAAAAACCGGTGACGTCCTTGCTTTGGTAAAGCTACAGTTGTGATGCCGGTTGCTCCTCTTTTCGACTTTTTGCCGTTGGTTTTCTCCAGCAAGAACCCAAATGGCACATTTCCACCCGTCAATTCAATGTCCTCGCTAGGGAGGGTATTAAAGCTTGCTCCCTATTTCCCGGGCTTGCTCTTTCAGACCACAAGTCTCCTGACAGTCTTCTCACAAAGCCACCACCATTCCAGGCTACCAGGCCCCTGGCCTTGGCCCTTTGCTCCTGGCCTGAGCTGTGGCTCCAGCAAGTGGGGCGGTTGGAGCGCGCGTGCGTGGTTATGCGTGCATGTGTTTCTGTGTGCGCGCGCAGCCACCCAGGTCAGCTTGTACTTACGTAGTTCGAGGCCAGGTCCGGGTGCAGATAATCAATCCCTGTGAAAAGAACACCACAGGATGGAAGGTTAATACCCGCCATTGCGTCCTCAGGGAAGATGCTCAAGAAGACACCCTCCTTATGGGGCTGGCGCCAGGAGAATGGAGTGGGCTTAGCACACGTGCTTCAGGCCCGTCCTTGCGTTTCCCTTCCCGAGTGAGGGCGGGCCGCACCTCCAGAGTGGGGAGAGAGCTGCCACCAGACAGCGTCAGAAGAGTGAAGCCAATTAGATCTGTGGCCCCAGGATAAGACTTTCTGACATGCATGTCCGTACTGAGGGGCTTAGTGTCTGCAAGATGGATGGCTCGTCAGAGCAGTGATCTAAGATTTGTGGAAATCCTGACATTTTTCAAAGCATCAACTGGCATTTCTTCTGAGATGAAACTGGCCCTGGGGAGGAAAGACGATTATTATTTAACAGGGTACAGACAGCAATGGACTAGGGGAATATTCTCTGGCATGGTTTAATCAGAAAAACACCGCTGGGTGGGAAAGGCACTTTCTCAGAGAGCAAATGGTGTCCAGTGAAGTGTCCGGGGTGAGATTTGATCTTGTCCCTGCAGAATATAGCTTTCTAGGAAGACTGTGACTTTGAGCTTCCCAGCAGGAGCCATGTGCTTTCTCCTGGATGTGGCCCATCTTGCTGCCCAAGAGTGTCTGCAATGGTAGAGTTAGGAACACCACTGCATTCCCTTACCTGTGAGGCCTCAGAAAGCATCATGGAACTTCAAGGCCATGCTGAAAGCTCTCAGCCAGGGGTGCAGAGCCATATAACCTCTGCAGCACCCAGCTCTTCACAAAACCTGCATCTCTGGGTGTCACAGTCACCAGCATAGATTTTGGAGTCAAAATCCTGAAGTGTTAATTCCAATCCTGCTGCCAGCTGGGTGCATGATTTCAGGTGAGGTGCTTGGCCTCTCTCGGCTGGTTTCTTCTCCATCAAGCGGCATGAACGGTGAAGTGCACATAGCTCGGTGGCACTTACTAGCTCTATTGGATTTGCTGTGTTTAAAAGCTAGAGGTATCATTCAGTTTCTCTGATAGGTGGCACCTTCCATGTGAGCACCCTAAGGCCTGGTCGCAGACAGAGCTTTGCCCCGCAAAAAGAACTGGGACTGGGATGTTGCATTAAAAAAAAAAAAAAAATCCTCCTTTGTTTTTTTGGTTACATAAGAAATTTCTGGACTGGGAGTCATTGTCCTACAGAACATATGTTACATTTTGCTGCTGGTACTTTGGCATGCAAAGCATGTCAAATTACTGCTGTCACTCATGACTGCTTTCTGTAGTTTGGGAGAGGATAGCCTGTCACTTCCCATCCACCGTCCTCCATTTCCTGCTCTCCTGAACTCCCTCCCAAGGACTGTAGAAAGACAGGGATCAGAAGATTTGAGGACTAGTATTTTTAAAGTTTGCCAGCCCTTGTCCTGGACCCTAATTCAGAAATGGTGTGTTTCAGCTGTGGGGTGGGTTGGAGATGAGCACAGGCTACAGAGACCAGCAGATCTGGTTCTGTTCTGTAATAATTGTGAGGCTTCTGCCAAGTGACACAATTTCCCCAAGCCTCAGTTTCCTTATCTTTGAAATGGGAATATTATTTACCTTGCAGAACAGTGTTCAAGATAAGGACCAATTCATTAAGTGCGTTTAGCTTGTAGTAAACACTTGATACGTTGTATTTATTGCTGTCACCATTGGTGACACATCATTAGAGTCATGTGGATAATGCAGAAGAGCAGAAATATTTTCAAAAATCTACTGGGTCTTAGAATGTTGTGTTGAATTAAATTGTTGTATGTATTTGTTGAAACTGGTTACATTTTGTGAATTCAATGTGGGGCAAAACATTTGTAACCTATAGATAAATTAGGGCACACAGTGGGCAGTGGGCACACAGAGAATATGTTTTTTTTTCCTAGCGGGGAATCAATTCCTTTTTGACATAATTATACTTCTCAAGTTTATTTATATTTTTAGTAATCTCTACACCCAGCGTGGGGCTTGAACTCACAATCTTGGGATCAAGAGTCATGGGCTGTACTGATTGAGCCAGCCAGGGGCCTCTGCATGGTCATCCTTCTATTCATGTTTGTAGTGTGTAAGAAGATTGTGGTGCATGTATATACACACTTAAGCCTCGGGAAAGCCAGGTACAAGTCACCTGGCCAGACACTCTAAGGCAGGAGCATCCAGCACCCAAAATCTCAGGTGATATCGATGCCCCCACAATAAATCAAGCTGACTTCAGACACCTGGGTATTTCCCCCAGAGGGTAAACATTCCTGGAGCTACGGCAATACCAGGTTGATGCATGGAGTGGACAGAGTAAGCTCCTAGTCCATGCGGGGGGACAATTTTTAAAAGATGACCCCATGTTCTGATAGTGTAAGTTGTCTGGAAGAGAAATTTTCTGAGAAATAGTAGTTTCTTCTCTGTAAAGGGAAACTATCAAGGCAAAGATAATTTGAGACTTGAAGGAAATTAAAATTAAAACAAGATAAATTTAGCCCAATTAAAATTAAGGATCTTTAATTAGGTTAAGGGGAAGTCTGAGTGTTAAGTTGGTACAGACACAGACTTTAGTCTGAGAAAGAAGAGATTACTGATAGAACCATCAGGGAATGCAGACATGATTCAAAAAATATAGTAAACTAAAGCATGAAAATAATGGACTTGTAATGAAATAGTATTTTAATATTTTTGTCTATTTGATTATCTTTAGAGGTGGAGTGTACTAAATACATTTTCTCAATCAGTTTATTTATTTTTTAATTCTTGTATTATGAATGTATTCAATTTTATTTTGAACTTATTGGGTTATTTTCAGCAGTGAATACCAGGCACGATGCAGATCCTGGAAAAACAGACAATTTAGACACAGAACCTGAGCTTTCAGGTATCTATAGCTCCCAGTCTACAGTGGGGACCAACTCATCACTAGCCAATCATAACACAATGTGGAATGCAAATGATAATTACTTGGTTATAGTTTATATTAGTATCCCATCATCAGTTTGAGTCTTTTCAGAAAGTCTAATCCACAATGTTTCAAATGCTCAGGAAGCTCTGATGGTTCTGGAGACCTCAGAGAATTAGCAAGGAGCTCCATAGACCCGTTCCTAGTTACAATGTTAGTAATTCAGTTGAGATGTATAATAATGCCATACATCGGTAGGGCTGTTCTCCCCCTCTTCAATCTGACTGGTCTATGACTGCCTCTATCAATAAAATGTTGCATGACGTTCAAGGCTAGGTCAGAAAAGTCCAGGCATCTTCCATTTGTTCCCTTTGGACACTTGTCCACTCAGGGAGGGAGGATAGGAAGTCAATAGCCAAGGAAGAAGCTCCTGTGTGGCCCTTGGTATGAAAGGCTCAACTGAGCTGCGGCAGCCAACGTCAGTGGTCAACCATGGGGATGAGCCATGAATGTACACCCCAGCTGAACCTTCAGATGACTGTTGGGTAGCCAGCATTCTGCCCTTGACTGCATGAGAAACCTCAAATGAGAAGTGCTCAGCTGTCTTCCTGAGTTCCTGTGCCACAAAGTGATGAGCAAAATAAATAGTTACTATAAGCTGCTAAGAGTTGGAGTCATTTATCATACAGGATTAATAACTGGAACAGATAGCCTACTAGTCCTTCTGAGACCAGCAAAGCCCAACTTAGGGGAGAAAACTTTGCTTTTCTATGTGATGCAGACTTCTAACTCTCTTGGGAGGGTGCGGCTGACTGCCTGATCCTTGAGCTTGAACCTCCATTGGCAAGGATGAGATCCGGTTCACAAAGACTCACCAGGGAGTCAAGCCAAGGAGTGGGCTTCAAGCACTGAAGAGGGTGGGTAAGATCTTAGGTAGTTTCTTGCCTCCCTAACCTTGGTTTTTTCATCTGTAACATGTGGACAATAGCACTAATCTTAGAGGATAACTGTGACTGTTTCCAAATTGGCAGGTGGTGTCTAGTATATAGTGAGTACTCAAGAAATGTTAGTTTTTTTTTTTTTAAAGATTTTATTTATTTATTTGTGTGAAAGAGAGAGAGCACAAGCAGGCAGAGGGTGAAGCAGGCTCCCTGCTGAGCAGGGAGCCCAGTGTGGGACTTGATTCCCAGGACCCTGGGATCATGACCTGAGCCAAAGGCAGATGCTTAACTGATAGCCACCCAGGCATCCCAAGAAATGTTAGGTTTTTATTGTTGCTTCAGCTTGAAGCTCTCCCTGACCCTGCATCCCTGATCTTCAGTTTTACCTCCTTGGCACCGTCTGATGTTGGCTAATGTCCTTGACTCTTGCCTTCACTGACCATCTATAACCTTGATAGCCTGCACCTGTCCAGAATTGTGCCTGGACTGGGTGGCTCCTATCCATCTCCATGTTTTGTTGGCCATATCTTGTTTTCTAGTTCAAGTTCCCAACACCAAACAACTCTGTTTGCGATGAAAGGGGGGAATTGTTATCATTAAGTGGGGTCCTTGTTGGCATTTCCAAGCCTGGAACATCAGAACAAACCCTTAAGAAATGCTTTCTGCCCCTGTGGGCAACAGATAACCATGGTGGTACTCTCCTGATGTGTAGTGTGTGGAAATGACAGTAAGTTGCACCTACATGAAAGCAGCAGATATTTATTGAGTATGTATGGAGTCATTGGATCCAACAGAGGATGTTGGTCTAGTTCTGAGTTGTGAAACCAGAAAGTATGAATGACAATTAAAATGGAGCTATCTATAGATTGACTCTCCCACATGCAGGTAATCAAACTATTTCCCATACACGTCAAAATAAAGAGAGCAATGATTAGGAAATATGACATTGTTTCTGCTCTTAGGTATGAAGTCAGTATCTGTGTGTCTTTATCCTGTTGGAGAATGATATTTTGCTTAGCAAATATCTGGGAAATGATCCCATACCATTTCCTGATGCCCCCAGCCTCACCATTGCACTTCACATTCTAGGTGTTAGGGCAGAGATGCCCAGTGACATGGTCTGAGGCTGCTGACCATTGTCCCTGTAGTGTGGGAGGCTGCTCGTATCCCAAATGTGCTCATCTTGCTTTTTAATAGCGGATTTGGAGAGTGGCTTAGTGGTTCTTCTCTTCTTCAGTTATCACACCAAATAAGCATGTGCTGAATTAAAGCCAGCCACAAATCCTTTGTTTAACTCTGCACCAGGATGTGGAACCTATTCCTCCTTCCCTGGAATTTGGCTCTGAGACCATTCCTCCAAAAAAGGATGGGACGCCTGGGTGCCTCAGCAGGTTAGGCATCTGCCTTCTTCTCAGGTCATGATCCCAGGGTTCTGGGATTGAGTCCCTCCTCAGGGTCTCTGCTCAGCGGGGAGTCTGCTTCTCCCTCTGCCTGCTGCTCCCCCTGCTTGTGCTCTCTCTCTCTCCTTCTGACAAATAAATAAATAAAATCTTAAAAAAAAAAAAAGTGGCTGAATGATGCTTGTGCATTCCATGCCTGGCCTAGAGGAGGAATGGCAGCTTAGAATGACTGTTCCTGTGATTCCCCAAGCTATCTGTAAGAAATCCAGCTACCTTGCTGGAAAGACCAGGTGGAGAAGGGACGTCCTGGGACTACATGGAGTGGGAGGGAGGCCAGGCCATTTTAGTATCTCAGTTAAGCCTCCAGTTGACACTAGTTCCAGCTGCATTCTGACCCCTATGACATGAGAGACCCCAGAGAGATCAGTAGCAGGACTTCCCAACTGAGCCTGGTTAATCCACAGAACAATGAGAGATAGGAAAATGGTGGTTGTGTTAAGCCATTCAATTTGGGGGTAGTATATTCTGCAGCAGTAGATGACCAAAGCAGTGGAGGAGTTGGGAGTTTAAATTGGGGGGCGGGGTAGAGAGTTTGGTTTTTTGGGAAGATGCCCAAAGACCACTAAATCAGAAGAAATAATATCAAATAAGAAACTCTGCTGAGACTTTCTGAAGGGCTTAGCTTCTCACATCAGGAAAGGTGGGTCAGAGTCAGGGCTCATCCTTCCCTTTTGTCTTTTTGGAAGGGTTGCTTCACAGTCTGTCAGGGGGTTACAGTTAAAGAATCCAGAAGTAGGCATCACGGGCTGTTCAGTTTCATAAAGGCAATACATCTGTCTGCGGCCACTTTTAGGGTGCTTTTCTAACCCTCAGATGTTGCATAATTACAATATATCCTAGGCAGATTTACTCGGAACACAGACACATCTTTCTCCTGGGTGAGCTGGTCTCAGTTACATTGGTTTCCAATCCAAAGCATTAGGAAGGAAGGAAGAACTATAAGCTCCCAAGACCCACTTGTACACACACTCTTTCTCCTGCAGAGCTCCTTTATTCCTGTGAAAGCCCTCGGCCACCGGAGAAAGCTTTTACATCCACTTCAAACATCTCCCACATCAGAAAACGCGGAGGCATTGTTTTTATGTGGATATTTAATGAGCCCACACAAAAGACAGCACCAATTTTAAGCATGTTGGCTCCCTTTGTCTCACCATCAATTCAGCTTCAAAGGCTTGCTTTGGACAGCTTAGGGTTCTTTGAGAATCTTCAGAAGGGAAAGGCTCCATTGTTTCATCTCTCACACATGGGCTTTAGGCATAATTGCATTAGTACTGCTCAGTGGAGCCTTTCCTGGAGGAGCCACATGGCTGATGAAGGGCAAGGGACCTGCCCAGGGAGATGACCACAGGGCAGAGATTCTCCAGAATCTTGGCAGAGCCAAGGACATGTGTAGTTAGAAAAACACCAGTTCATCCTACCCATTCTACCCATCCTACACTTTGTGTTTTATATCACAAACTATAGAAAATAAAGCTCTACTAAATCTTTGTCTGGCAGGCATATGGGATAGAATAATGTGTTATACATATATGCATATGTAATAAAAGGTTATCAAGGTCTGCTTTACTAGGGTTCATCCTGAAAGTCAAAATTTCTTCAAACTCCAATCCTGTTATCAAAAAGCTTCCTCATGGGCATAGAGCCATACTGTCTAATAGAGCTTTCTGTGATGATTGAAGTGAAGTTGAATTCAGTTTCAGCAGCTGCTAACCCCTTGGGGTTATTGAGAACTTGAAATGAAGCTGGTGTGACTGAGGAATTGAATTTTTAATATTATTTAGCTTTAATTCAGTGTAAATAGCGACATATGGCCAGTGGCCACTTCATTGGACAGTGTGGATCTGGAGTACACGGTAAGTTCGAACAGGTTTAGAAGATACTCTAGGGTAAGATACAGAGAGTGGCCCAATAAGAAATGACAGTTCGGTGATGGCCAGTCTTCCTTTGTTCATTTTTTTGAATTTTTAATTTATTAATTCAATAAATATTTATTAAAGGTATCCTCAATTTTGAAGACTGCTGAACTGGAGGAAGGGGAGGATTTTGTCACAGTATAGATGGGTGGTAAGGTCCAGCAGGTGTCTCTTCTGTCTTTGATTTGCATCTCTAAGCAATGAATCTTTGGTATTCCAAAGGCATGCAAAGACACACTTGCTTCCAAATGATGTGAAGGCTTTGAAATACTCACCATCATCCATAATTCCAATGGTAACACCTTTCCCTGTGTATCCCAGCTCCCAGGCTTCTGCCACATTCAAATCAAGGCCAGGAGTGCCATCAGCTTGTCCAGTATTGATCTGGTTCAGGAATTTCAAAGCAAAGAATCTGATTAGTCTGTTGCAGTAAAGCACCTATCTAAATGTCTGTACCTGCTATGCCAGGCCCTGGTCAAAGGCCATGCCTCCTGTGAAACAGTACTCCTGAATGTTTCCCCATCCACCTCTTCCAGACTTCTCCCTCCATTTTTTGATACACACAATTGATGTTTCTCTGACGGGATTGCTGTCTTTAAACTCCTTAGAGCTGCCATTGCAAGAACCCTCTCCAGTTCTGAATTAAATGCTCATTCTTATAGAATTCAAAACCTTCAAAACTTCAAGTTTTGAATTTAGCACATACGGTCTTGGATCATCCTTATCTGAATGTGATTTCCTCCCTCAATAGCAGTAAGCTTTGCAAGAGGGAGCATGTCCTACTTACGTTTGTAATTTCAGTGCCACCACATCAAATCTCGTGTAAAAATATTTGATGCACCAAATCAAAGATAACTGGCTTACCTTTAGTGCTCATTCTAATGCAAAAAAAAGTCTTTTCCCTAAAAAAATTCAAAAAAGGGAAACAAAGAAATTGTATATAACTATGTCCATCACCCTCTTTTCATGTTTCTTTGTCCTGTGTGTTAATCAGGTTAGACTACAGATTTTCCCGAGGATGAGTTTTAAAAGCAATGAAGTCAGAGCTTGTACCGGCAGAAGCCCACAGTGACCTGTTGGCTGTTACTACAGGGTTGCTAACACACTGCTGTGAATGTCATTAGTGCGCTTGGTAAAAATGACTGCTCTTCTCCTTCCACTCATGTGTTCAGGTTACACTTTTCCATCACCTAGGAAGTTCGTAGAATGTCCACATCACTGGTTTGGGTCCATAGGATGTAGGCTCATGTGCCATATGTCACATCCAGGCTGAAGCCTTAGGTGACAGTGTGTGACTTACCCCTTCCCCTTGTTGAGGTGCTCATGAAAGCAGGGCTCGGGTTGGAGCTGGCATGGAGCCTGAGTCCCTGAGGGACTAGGAATTGTTGGACGTAGAGCATGAGTGAGCAAAAGCTTTGACTTGTTAAGCCGGGGTGACTTGGGGGGTTGGTTGTGATCGCAAGAAATGTAGTCTAACCTGATTAACACACATGAGCTCTTTTCAGTTGCCTGTCTCTGATTTGTAGGATTCCATGCCCAAAAGCAAAGGGTACAGTCACCCAGAAGACCCAAAGTGGAAGCTGTGATGTATTCTTATACATGTCTCAGTCCGCAAGGTTATAACTAGTTTTTTCTCCTGCTCATCACCTTTTAATATTAAATAAGGTAAAACATCACTCACAGTTTTAAATTAATCACTCCTTTTCCCTCAAGATGCCCTGTAGTTAGGTTTGGTTTAAAGGATTTGGGTCTCTTTTAAATATAACCCAACCTGTCCAAATGGATCACGAAGGACTGCTGGTGAGTCAGATAATAATAATCACTTCACCAGATAGACAGGGCTTCTGAGGTGTGACTCCTCCACCTGGAAAGCCCCATGGATGTGATTTCCTGCCATTATTTTAAGAAGTGCTAATGGATGCTACTTTTCTCGCTTTGGTCTTTGAGCTCTCTTTCTTGTCCTTTGTGAAGTTGCCCGAGTCTTTTCCTTATCCCTGTGATTTCATTATGTCCTGTAGTCATTCTGCCTGTTGAGATCCCTGGATTACTCCCCTCAGACCCTTGACTCAACTTCTACATGATTTTGCAAGTCTTCCCTCACTCACTGGTGTGATTTTTCAAACTCTGGAGCAGCCTGATCAGCATTTGGTAGTTGGTTTGACCCTAAGAGTTCATGGCTATTTAGCATTTCCAGAAGGAAGCAGATTAGAGAACATGATGCATGGGTGCTGATAGAAAATCAATACATATCAGAGGGGACAGAGAGGTTCATGGAGTCAGATGCTGGCTGACATCCCACAGAATAACAAGGAAATAGAAATGCATTTTGTAAAATCTGAAGTCTCAAGATGAGAAATGTTAGGAATAATATGGCATGCTTACCAGATACCACTGCTTTGTAAAAAGAGGATCATTCATGTTGATATCGATCTCGTTGATGTCTCTATACCCCCGTTTCTTTCTGTCAAATCCTTCTTGCTGCAAGGCCATCTTTACCTGGAATGACAATATTGGCATATTGCCTGAATATCCACCCGGACAACTTCTTCTGGAATTCATGTCCATGAATTCAAATTCCATTTGCACACAGGTATTTTTTCCTCTGTGGAAGACAGGTTCATCTTATGTACCCTCTACACTCCATGATTATTTTCTGAAAACATTCTTCTGACTGTGCTGAATAAATTGGCTTTGGTGGTGGCTCAAAGTGAGTTTCCTTTAAATGGGTATTTGATAGAGAAAAGTACTCTCACGGAAGATAAGGGGGTAGGGGTTGCTAAGGAAAAGAAAATGAAGCAACACTTCTATTAAGTTAAGAAGGTTGATGTGGATTCAGGGAGGGAGAGAAAGTTAGAACTGCAGGGACCATTTTTCTGGAGGGCTTTCCAGCCTGTACATTTGTAGAGAGGATTGTGTTATCATATTTGGGAATCAGCTAAAACTGAAATCAAGTCAAATCAAGCCAAACACAAATGCAAACGTAAACCCAAACCAAACGGTCTCCTGCCTGGAGAGCCGGCAAGTTCATAGCAAAGCTCTAGAAGGTAAGTGAAGGATCCTTGAAGAGAAAGGGCTGTCCTGGCAACGACAGTGCTTCGATTTTTGTTTCCAAAATTGGAACCCCAAGTCCTTGGATGGAAATGAAACTTAGGAACTGAATTATTCAAGCAGGCTCCTGGCAACAGTTAGACTTTGTCCCATTCATGAAATTCTCTTCACTTGGGCATCACGCATTTATCATCCAGGGACTGTGGCTGAACATCTACAGACTCAGGGGCCACACAAATGTAGAAAAGGGTGTGCACTACATACTGATTTTTTTTATTTTTTTAAGAGAGAGCGAGCGCATGTGTGAGCGAGTGTTGGGGCGGTAGGGGTAGAGGGAGAGGGAGAGAGAATCTTAAGCAGACTCTCTACCCAGTGCAGAGCTTGACTCGAGGCTTGATCTCGCAACACTGAGAACATGACCTGAAGCAAAATCGAGAGTTGGACGCTTAAAGGACCAAGCCACCCAGGTGCCCCTGAATTTTTTAACGATACTTTGCTGCCCAACATCATTTCTTCTTTTCTCAAGTATTCCTAGTGCATTTGGAGGATTACCTGGTATCCACTAGGTTCTGTGTTTGGGAATGAAATCTGAGACACCTATCTGCAAAGAAACTGCATGCTCTCTCTGCCTCAGCGGTGCCCATGTGGGTATGGATTTGAACCCTGGGAAAGGGATGTGAGAGCAGAAGGAAGCCTTGAAGGTTGTTTATCTCAGAGGGTCAATCATCAGACTTGCCCTGTAAAAGGTCCTTGGGACAGTTGCACAACCTGAAAGCTTCTGCAAGACCAATCCTTCAGCCTCCCACTGATCGTGAGCTCCCTATACCATTCCAGGAAAATCCCTTTTGCTTAAGTAATTCAGAATCTGTTTGTGTTACTTGCACTTGAGAACTTTGATATGGGAACAAGGAAGTCAAGAGGATCCAAGTCAACAGTAATGGCAGGGAGGGAAGAATGAAGAGAACACAAATGTGTCTGGAGACCTCCCCTTCCTTGCTGTGCTGTAATGGGCAGGAATGTTATGGGAGAGTGGTTCCTTATTTTGCTCTACACACTGACACAGGCACACCAGGGACTCATTTGACAGAAAAACTCTAATTCTAGCAGAAACGATGTATGTGTAGAAAAGAAGTGGTTCGTGTGGCATTTTCTCTGTTCTTTGGAGGTATCCCAACACCAGATATAGACTGTGGCACATAGCAAATGTTTGAGAGCATTGCGATGGATGGAGAGTCTTATAATGGCAGAAATCTAGACACAACTAGTGTCCATCAGATGGAGATAAATTATGATTCAAATATTCATATACTTATATGTATACGTATATAATATGTGTGTGTGTGTATATATATATATACACACACATATCTTCTGTATACACACACACACACACACACACACACACACACACATCTTCTGGGAAACAGATGCCAAGATGAGATTAAATGTGCAAGGCTTTTATTAGGAGAGAAAATGAAAGAAACTGCTATGTAAACTTGACCCCCATAAAAGAGAAAGTCAAAAAGGTGGGGCAAAAGTTTCCTCAATGGCTCTATAGCATAAGGAAGGTTTGGTAGGTCTTTTGGGCCTTCAAAGTCGGCTGTCAGAAGAACCCTGTGTCTCCCAGCCTGCCTCAGTACTCCTGCTGTGCTCAGTCACTGGCTGGAGCTGCCTAGGAAGCATGGCCTCTTGCCAACACAGTGACAGATTTCAGAGTGCAGCAGCTTGGGTCCTTGGTTAGTTATTCTCCTGGAAGTCAGAGATGTACGCTGCGTGTTCTCACAGCTGCCACAGAACAGACAGATAGATCTATCTAGACATATATACACACCTGTATGTAAAGAGTCACACACACACCCCTTAAAACTTTTCTTTTACTTGGGAAGAAAGTATTCAAGGAGGCGCAGCAGGAGTGTCACTTTCACTTGGGATGGAGCCTGAACTCAGCCATCGCCTCTTTCTGGAGTGGTCCTGAGCAAGACCTTTATCTGCACTACTCATTGGTGGTAAGCCTTGCTTCCACTGAGGGATTCCCATCATACTGGATCTGTTGTCATGACTGACTTTGCTAAAGCAGCACCATTCTTTCGCTAGGGTCTTTGCTAACCAGGAGCAGCTGCCCTGTGGATGCTTGAAAACTCCCCTCTGGAGCTTCTTCTCAGCAGCAGAAAAACAAGAAGACTCACATCAGATGTCTATCTTTTTAGATAACGGGGCAGGAATGGCTGTGACAATAGCACTCCAAACTCAATTAGCTTGAGTGCAGTCTAATGAAAAGACTTTAAATCCATTTCCATAAAATTAATTTTTAATTCCATAAATTAGGTTTTAATGGAGACCAGCGATACTTTGGAATGCTGTGCTCTCTCTCGACATCACCCCTCCTTGCAACCCAGAAGTGCAGAAGCATGATGTAGGTGTCTGTAATCTTGTCATCTAGTGTCACTAAAAATTAAAAATCCTAAGACTGCTAGCATTTCTGAACCTTTTAGTTTATCTTCATGTCCTTCTTGAAGATCACAGTTATAATTCCAAGAGAGAAAACATCTTTTAAACATGTATTTTTACTTGTTACACACAAACTGGAGAATAGCTTTTTTTCTCCCCCCTCACAATGATACCATGGAATATCATAAATTGCTTTAATCTTCCTGGGTTCTTTTTCAATGCTAATTTGCATTTAAACCTAATTTTTACATAAAAGTAACTGAACTATAGATAAAATTATGTATTCTTTCTTCACTAAGTATCCTACCTTAGGAATTTTAATATGCTGCTCCACAGCTCTCTTTAATAGCTACCTGAATATCCCATAGAATAATGTACCATAATTTACCCAATGATTCCCCTCTTACTGGTCATTTGGATTGTTTTCTATTATAAATGAAATTACCATTAGCAGAAAGATGAGATTATAAACTATTTTTAAAGACCTCTGGAGAAGACTTTAGTGTTATAATCCTATGTGTGATAAAGCTGTTAAAATCAGAGAAGTATTTCCTAGTTCAAAATCGTTCCTCATATTATAACTAAAAGGTCACTTTTATTCTCTCTTCTTCCTGCTCTGAATTGTAACCTTTCACTCACAATACCTTTCATTACCACTTTGATGTGGCCCCAGTGCCATGTAACTGAACCAAAGCTTCTTGCCTTCCCAAACAATAATGCACAGTTAGCTTAGGTATTTTAGACTGCTCACCCAAATTGGTCTATTAGACTGAACATTTATATAAATGGAAAACATAAGAAAGCAGGAATGTTTGTTACTGGGAATTATCTTAGAAACAAACAGATGGATATTCTGCAATTCTTGTTCAACTTTTAAGTCTTAGTTTGACACATGCGCATAGAACAAATTTTACTTAAAGAAACTCCTCCCACTCCCTTTCCTCTTGTAGTCCTTCTCTTCAATTAAGAATTTTCAGTCAAAAAAAAAAAAAAAAGAATTTTCAGTCAACAAATGTTTTCATGCATCTACAATATACCAGTTACAGAACATTCTAGAAGGAGGCAGATACTATCCCTGCACATTTGCATTCTATTTTACAAGTTTTGCTAACAAGGTAATTTCGCTACATAGAATCTTCTCAATAAGACTGTGGAGAGGGTATGGTTACAGCTGAGGAAAGGACTATAAGCAGCCATTGTTCAGCGGTTGAAAACATGGCGGAGTCACACATGCTGACCAATTCTAAATGCTATGTACTTTCCACTAAGCCACATTGCTCCTCCCTAAAGCACAGAACACAGTCAACCTTCCAGTATCTGGGACAGCTTAACCGTGAATGTAACTCTCCAAGGATCAGGGCCTGGATCACTTCCTGCTGGGCTGATAATTAAACAGCTGCTAATTAGCATTGACTGTGTGGGGCAGGAGAGGGGCGGGGAGAAAGAGGAGCACTATGGGAAACCTGCCTCCAAAGGGTGAAACAAGTTAGCTTGGAGTGAGCACAAGAAAAGAAGCATAAAACACAGAACCGACATGTTGGCAAAAATACTGAAGTTCTATGCCTGTGATGTTGTAGATTAGGTTACACCATTATTTTCTCTTTTTTAAAGATTTTATTTATTTATTTGACAGAGAGAGATCACAAATAGGCAGAGAGGCAGGCAGAGAGAGAGGGGAAGCAGGTTCACCGCCGAGCAGAGAGCCCGATGCAGGGCTCGATCCCAGGACTCTGGGATCATGACCTGAGCCGAAGGCAGAGGTTTTAACCCACTGAGGAACCCAGGTGCCCCAACACCATTATTTTCTGTACCACCAAGAATTATTTTCTTTACCACTTTTATGAGTTTACTACATCCCCATGAAAGATATATTGAAGGCCTAACCTCTGATACCTCAAAATGTGACCCTATTTGGGAAAAGAGTTGTTGCTGATGTAATTAGTTAAGAAGAAGTGGTGCTGGAGGAAGATGGAGCCCTAAAACAACATGGCTGGTGTTCTCATGAGAAAAAGACAGACATAGAAGGAGAATGCCATAGGAAGACCTACAGACACAGAGAGTGAAGCCATGTGAAGAGGGAAAATGCAGAGGTTGGAGTTATTCTACTAGTAGCCAAGGAACTTGTGGGTCTACCAGAAGCTGGAAGAAACAAGGAGAGATCCACTCCTAGAGATTTCAGAGGGAGTATGGCATGCCAACACCATGACTTCAGACTTCGGGCCTCCAGAACTGTGAGAGAATTAATTTTTGTAGTGTTGGGCTTCCCAGATTTTGGTATTTTGTTATGGAAACTAATACAACCACTAAGAATTAAACTAATTCAGCCCTAGGAAATCACTACAGCTCCTGAGAATTAAACTCTGTCATAGTGCTTCCTTCTCATTTATAAACTTTATTTTGTACATGAAGTGGTCTTATAGTTCCATTTAGATGAAGATTTCATGAACCCTATGTAATGTTTGCAAAAACAAACAAACAAAAAAAAATAAAGAGGGAAAATGTTGGGAAATAAATTGGTTAGTATGTTTCTAAACTGTGGCTCATTTGGTTAAATTTCTGCTCAGGTCATGATCCCAGGATCCTGGGATGGAGTCCTTCCCTGCATTGGGCTCCCTGTTCAGAGGTGAGTTTGCTTCTCTTTCTCCCTCTGCCTGCCGCTCTGCTTGTGTGCTCTCTCTCTCTGTCATATTTGACAGAGATATTCAGAGATATTTGACAGAGACAGATTAAAAAAAATCTTTAAAAAAACCTGTTTCACATTTGGAATCTAACTCAGAATATTCCACATCCATGTTTTCCTACACCACATCATCCTCCATGCCATCAAGCGTGTGGTGATCAACATTTCTTGAAAAAGTGCTCTGCTATTGTCTCCAGGAGTTTCCTCTAAGTAGCCGACACCTATCTGGCATATTTTGATGCACCAGCCTAAGGCAATACAATTTTTGTCACTCTAGTCATTTGCTGAGAGTGGTTGTAAGAAACATCAAAACCCATGCATTTTTCAAACGGATGTTGTGTGATCATTTTTGCTTTTCTACATTTGCTGATGGCAAACTTTTGAGCAGTTAACAAAGTGGAACTTCTCTGAGTTTGCTCCACCCCAGGACTGGAACCCCTAATAAGGGGATTGGGGGGAGACTCCTCCAAGGGAGTCATGAGGTTTTGCAGGAAGATCTCTGGATGGGAAGTCAGGAGCTCTGGATTGTGGTTGCCGCAGATGTGGGTTGGAGACAGGCACTTGCCCCTGCTAACTCTGCATCTTTGAGCATAACAGTGCTATTTCTGAGATCTGTTTCCTTACCACAGAATGGGCATATCTCCTTCTGAGGGTTGATTTGAAGAACGAGTGTGGTCACCTGCTATGGAACGGCTGTGAAATACAGTTCCTGTCACACAGGACATGTCCACAGACATCTGTTCCCTTCCCGGTCCTGAGGTCAGCTGTCCTCTACCTGGAGTGCCCATTGAGTCACCTGGAGGAGTCTAGCAACCCCCACATGCAAGCCATACTTGGACCATATCAGATTCTCCAGGGGATTCCAACCTGCCTCAAGGTTGACACTGTCTTAGAGCCAATTTTCTTCCTCTGTCAAAAGCCTATTTCTACCTCTCAGAACTGTGATGAGGCCCTGGTGGGATCCAGGTTTTGAGATCCTCACTTGGTAGCAAGATCTGCAGCTATGAAGCCTTGCAGCCATCCTCTGAAGATGTCAGCCCCAGGTGAGGAGACAAGGAGATGTCTACTACCCCTTAGTCTCCAGCTCTCCTGGTGCCTGTCCTGCCTTCTATCTTGGTTCTGTCTCTGGGGAAGGACAGGGTGGGACTGGACCTCTCCATTTCTCTTTGGGCTGGACATAAGAATCCTCTGAGTGAATTGCTTCTTTAATTAAATAAAACTTGTTTTCAAGCAAAGAAATAGGAAAGAAGACAAGAAAAATGTAATTCCTTCCCCACTTCCTGAGAACCCCTGTTGATGTAAAGAAGAAGAAGAAGAAGAAGAAGAAGAAGAAGAAGAAGAAGAACGTTAACATATGTTCAC
This sequence comes from Mustela putorius furo, assembly GCF_011764305.1. Lineage (NCBI taxonomy): Eukaryota > Metazoa > Chordata > Mammalia > Carnivora > Mustelidae > Mustela > Mustela putorius. The sequence goes on along the minus strand of NW_025421329.1, from coordinate 4,100,303 downwards.
AGTTAGAAAATTAAAATAGTCCAGAAAGTTACATAATGGGAAGGGAACATTTATCCTCCTCTTTCCTTCCTTGCTCTCAAATAGCTCTCTCCTCAAAGGTGACCACTCTTCATAACTTCTCCTGAGTCCTCCCGGAAAATACTTATTTGTATGCACTCAAACACATATATAAAGAGGAAGTTTTTTTTTAAAAAGTATATTTAGCATGATTCTTTTATAGTGCTGTAGATTGAATGTTCCCGCCAAAATCTATTTCCCCAACCATGTATGCCCCCGAATTATATGCTCATGTCCTAATCCCTGGAACCAGTGAATGGGATTTCAATCGGAAAAAGGGGATTTGCAGTTGTAATTAAAGATCTTGAGACGAGACTATTCTGGATTACTGGGGAGGGGGGAGGTTCTCAATCCAATGAAACAAGTCCAATGACCAGCATCCTTTTAAGAGACACACTGGGAAGAGACACGAACAGAGGCAAGTGGAAGGCCATGTGAGGTATAGGTGGAGTGAAGCAGCCACGGAACAAGATTGCTGATGGTTGCTAGAAGCTGTAAGAGGTCAAGAATGACTCTCCCCTAGAGACCCAGAGGAGCTCAGCTCTGCTGACACCTTGAGTTTGGGTTTCCATCCTCCAGAACTGTGAGAGAATAAGAAGTTGTTTCAGGTCACCAAGTTTATGCAATTTGTTATGGTAGTCATAGAAACTGATGCAGTGTCGTAAATTTGAAGGAGAGATTTATATATGTATATATTTACATGCACGTATACAATACTGATGGATAGTAGCCATATATTTTTTGAAGGATTTATTTTATTTGGGAGGAGAGAGAGAGAAGGAGCATTACATGGGAAAGGCAGAGAGAGTTCCAAGTAGATTCCACGCTGAGCAGGATGCCAGTCTAGGGGCTCGATCTCAAGACCCTGAGATCATGACCTAAGCCCAAATCAAGAGTCTGATGCTTAACCGACTGAGCCACCCATGTGTCCCTATCTGTATGTTTAATATCAACATATAGGTGTATTTTATACTATGTAACCAGTAGATTTACCTACATGTGATAATATCTATATGCTATTCATATGATGCCTATAATACTTAGGTTATAATATCTGTACCTATTGTAATATAGATAGAACATCTGGTAGTATCTCTTTTAAATTTACTACAAAAGGATCAAGAAACATATGCCATTCTTAAGTAACACTCATTCTCTTTAAAAGATGCACATTATTTTATCGTGTGGTTAAAGCAAATTTAATGACCTTGTCAGCTGTTGAAGGATACTCTTGCGCAGATTATGTTGCTGTTTTGCCATTCTACTCAACATTGCTGTGAGTATCTTCACAAACGTGCATGTGCGCCCTGGTGAGGTTTTTTCAAGGATAAATTATAAGCAGCGGGATTGCGGATTACGCTATGATTTTAAATTTCCATAGGGCAATTATTGACAAGTGCCCTCTGGAACGTTTCCACCAAACTGCATACTCACTAATAACGCATAAGAGTTTAGGGAACGTTTGAAAAATATGGCTCTCAGACACCTTAAGTCGGCTACTCTGATCACCCACGTACTTGTTCTGGGTGGGAAGCAGAGGTCCTGAAGGCTGGCTGGCGGCACAATCCCCTGGGGAGTTTGTGAAATGCGTCCTGGGCGGGGGCCTGGCCTCAGTATCTCTTAAAGCTTTCCAGGTACTTGATTCCTAAGCTGGGGCTGAGAAACTCTGTGCTGGGGGATCCTCTGCACCTCCCTTGTCTCTCTCGTCCCCATTCTGACAAGCTCAGGTCGGGGACCGAAATCAAACCAGATGCGAGCGAAGGACAGAGTATCTAAACACAACAACGTTGAGGATTCTCTCTGCAAGAGAAGAAACTCACATCCATAAGAAAATACATTCCATTTACTCGCTAAAAAATCACGTCTCCCTATTCCGCTAGTACTAGCTGGGAGGGGCGGGGCCGGCAGGCTGCGGTGAGCTGGTGTGGGGGGTGCGTGGGCAGGCACAGGAGGACAGCGTTTTCCAAGGAATGTGGATCTTCTGTTTATCACAGGCCTCCTAATTTGCACAATAAATCACTTAGCTTTTATTATGGGCTGAGGACTCACCTACACCCCCCACCCCCAAATAGGTTAAACCAAAACAAAAATAGCTATTCCAGAAACATCATGCCCGATACGTGTTAGCTAGAACACCTGCTGGGGGCGCTTGAAAATCAGTCCACATGGGACGCAGGATTAAGACTGAAGTCAGAAGTCCCCACTGGCTCCTGGCCTGATCGTCCTCCCTGGTGTCAATCTCCTGTGGAGGGGAGAGGACCCGAGGGCTTTTGGATGTGTGCTTACAGAGTCAGGGCCAACCGGGACAGGCTCTGTTCTTCCTCTCATGAGATGCCAGAGGCACACCGGGGGGGCTTTCCCTTCAAGCTCTGAGCTGCTGGGACAGGGGAGTTTAAGTGGATTGGGCTGCGCTTCATCTCCTGGAAAGGACGCTACAGTTTTCCTTCTATTTAGGCAGAATATTGACTTCAACTTAGTAGAAAATGCTGCGGTAAAAGAGACAGGGTAGCATTGTGGATGGGAACTTGATCTTTGGGGCCCCCAGACCTAAGTTACAGGTGCTGATGCACCTGCTGTTGACTTATTTAAGGCTCAGTTTGCTCACCTGAGATGATACCTGATACCAACTAACATTTATTGCAGACTGACTGTAAGCATTTCAGGTACAGCATTTCAGCAGTTTTTCACAGCAATGAAAATTGCTGTGGGGTCTTAAGAATGAAGGCAGGAAAGAGTAAGTGTATTGTGAGTCACACAGGTAGCCAGGGGTAGAGCCATGGTTCGTACCTGTTCTGAGCTGAATTGTGTCCAGCAAAGAATTTGCATGGTGATGTTCTCATCCCCAGTACCTTGGAATGTGATCGTATTTGGAGATAGTGTCTTTAAAGAGGTCATTTAATTAAAATGAGGTCATTAAGGTGAGCCTTAATCTCATATGACTGGTGTCCCACTATAAAAAAGAAGAAATTTAGATATAGACACACAGAGGGAAAGGCTCTGAAGATACAAGGTCAAGACAGCCATCTCCAAGCCAAGGAGAGAGTCCTTGAACAGATCCTTCCCTCTTGGCTAACCCTGCCCACCCCTTGATCTTGGACTTCTAGCTCTAGAACTGTGAGGCATACATTTCTGTTGTTTAAGTCCTCAGTCTGTGATACTTGGTTATGGAAGCCTTCAGAAATTTATAGGAGACTTTAGCAATCTGGTTGTATAGTCTGCATGCTTCCCTACTGGCCCATGTTGCTTCTCTGCTTCCACTTCATAATTTGGATTATGGGGAAAATAAAATGAGATAATGTATAAAGACCCTCGGCCCAGAGTATATACTCAATAAATGCCTGCGTTTGCTTCTATCCTTATTGCCAATGTTAAAATATTTCAGGTCCTGTGGAAAGGCAGTGGGATGGTACTTCCCTAAGCAACCAAGGCCCCTTTGATTCATTCTTACTGTTCTTAGCTAGTTAAAGGCAGATGAAACATTGCAAGAGAAACTAGCTAGAGCCCATTCCCATGAGGGTCCTGAATGAGGAAGACCCCCCTACAGGGACTCCACATATTTTTGACTTCACTGTTCCAAGGTAGTGTGTTATCTCAGTGTTTGAGCTGATGAATGGAACACAGCTCATCATACAAGAGACCCAGAAAGGCCACTGCTGGGGGTGATGTGGGAGATTACAGAGTAGAGCAGCCACTCCTAAACTCAGGTACTCTAGCTTGTCTGCTTTGCCACCCACTGCTGGCCTTGGTTGTCAAGATCCAAACAGGGATCTAGAGAGGAGAGGAGGCTGGATGGAAGGATGTGACACAAGAAGGCCAGTTGCTGGAGGGGCAGAGCAGGCAGGAGTCTGGCTCCTTCCTTTCCCTCTTGAGCATGCAGGGATGCCTTTTTGGAAAGCCCAGTTACAGGCAAATCACAGGGCTTAACTTTTCAAAGAATAGGGAGTTAAGCCACAATTATGGCTGAATGCACTGTATTGATTGCCCTCACTTAGGGAGGTTTGTCCATCTTGCAAGAATGAAGACAATCAATTGAGGAAAGAGGATATGGCTGCATGCCACTGGTCACTGTTCCTGTTATTGCATCTCAGTGACAAGATATTAACAAATTGGTGTCTATCATCTAAAGCACTATATAAAAGATATACCATGAGATAAGTCAGTGTAATTAAAGAGGAATCAGAAGTTGTTTCTAGCTGAGCAAAGTGCAGCTTTGGGAATGCCTTTAGAAGGTAAAATTCCAGCTCCCATATTTGTTGGAATGTGTGTATTGGGTTTGGGGTTGTGCTTTAGCATGATCTCAATCTTCTGCTTGTTTCTATTTCCAGGATGAAGGAGGAATGGCGTGGGTTGAATTAGGGGACTGTATTAAGGAAAACGATATTAAAAGATGTTAGGTACTATGCTATGTGCTGAGGTTAGACTGGGGTATACTTTGGAGGACCATTTCCCAGGGTTACCAAGGGTCCCCAGGAGCCGTAAACTCAGTCCTTGGCCAAAATGACATGGTCCTCTCAAGAAGGTTCTTTTGAGAGATGAGCATGGAAAAGAAGCAAAGCAAGGCTGTTGCTTTACTATATTGATAGCTTTGGCAGCACTCACAGTGTAGTCAAAGAGAGCCTGCCTGAGTCATGTGGATGGCTCTTTCCTATTGTAGGTGAACAGAAGGACCTTGGTGTAAAGAAGAAGGTTTCCGGGAGGACAAATGAAACAAGGGGAGGAGTGAGATGAAGGCTCTGCCCCTGTCCATTCCAGCTGTGGCCCACCTCCCACCTGACTAACCCACCCAGCACTCCACCTTCCTGGGAAGGCACCTGGAGGTGAAAGTGAAGAGAAGCCAGCAGGACCCACTATGAGAAGGTGCTCATAGTGTCCATCTGGGTATGAATGGCTCTGGAGCAACACAGGAACGTAGCTTTCTAAACCTTTGTTTCCAACAAAACCTCCACCATGGTGCTGGTGCCTGGTGTGCTTCTGCTGGTGAACCAGAAGGAGGATGCTGAGTGAGGATGTGTCTGGGCTGCTTAGTCCCCACCATGTTCTGGTGGTAGGGCTCAGTAATGTGCTTCTGGAAGGAATGGGTGAATCCGACTGAAATATGCAGTGAAGGCTTACAAATTATCCTGTCTTTGGCTTGGTTTGGTCCTGTGGATCAGTTACCTTCACTCTTTCCATGACTGCATAGTGCAGTCAAGGTGCCCCAGTCCCAGCAGCTGCTTCATAAATGTGCATGGGGGTAGGAGGGCATGCGTGGAGGTTGAGAATGACTTGATCCAAAGTCACAACTCTACCAAGTGCTAAAGACCATGCCCCAAATGCAGTGAACAAACACTGGAGTCAGAAAGCTCCGGGGTTCAGGTCCTGTGTTGATCTGCTCCTTATTTGTGTGTGTTCTGAAGTGGGTCTCTCAGCTTCTCTGGATGGCATTTTCTTCCTCTGGAGTAGGGATCAGCAAATCTAGCTTGCTGCCTGTTTTTGTAAATACTGTTTGTTGGACACAGCTGTGCTCACCCGTTCACGTGCTGCCTCTGGCTGCTATCACACTCCAAGAGCGACTTGACTAATTGCAACTGAGACCATATGGCTCACAACACATTTGCTCTCTGGCCCTTTACAGAAGAAGTTGGTTGACCTCTAATGTATAGCATGGAGATGGTGGAATTCTGTATTGTATAAAGCTTCACGGTGAGGATCACATGCGATAATCTTCCTTTGTGGGGAACTCTGAGGCATACTGTAAGTATTATTGTCTATAATTATGATGAATAATATGGCTATGGAATCCATCTCCTCTGTGAAGGAAGAAGCAGGGGAAGAATTTTGAGTCGTAGTATAAATGGTGTGATTTGAGGGCCCCAGAGAAAGCTTCCAGGGACCCACATCACTTCCCCTAAGCACCTGCACGCTGACTGAGTTCCAGCCATGAAGAGTTAAGCTTGAAATCGAAGCCTTCATTACCCATGTTGATTATGTCTCTATTTGAAAAGATTTGGAAAATGAGTCCTCTGGGACCGGCGACACATCCAGGTGTTACCATTTACCAACACTTATGCATGAACTCCTTCATTAGATGGTTTTTTCTCCGTGAAGCTGGTGGAAATTTGTGCAGGCAAGGAATGGGAGTTTATGAAAAAGGTAATTTTGAAACTCTTGGGCAGTTTCCAGGGCTCAGAATTGGGTGCCACCAGAAGGTGTAGGATTAAGACAAAGGAGGCGAGAGGGCATGGTGAAAAAACCTCCCAAAATTGTTTGCTTCTAGACATTCTTAATGCCTGACATGTCTGCAGTATGGAGGGACACGCTTACCATTTATTTTCTATGACAAAGGTTGCAGTATTGTTTCATTGTGAGTTTCCAGCAGGGGAAAAAAAAACCCAAGAGCTGCCTGCTACAGAATACAAATGGAGCCTTGAAAATTCATAGTCTCCTTTCCTTTAACGAGCTCTGATGGAGGTTTGATTTTTGGATTGGAACAATAGACTAAAGAGTTAAAGAAGAGCAAAGATTCACTTCCTCTGTTCTTCCTTCCTAAAGGGCATCTATTTTTCATCTTCCTCAAAGGTTAGCCCCTTTGTCAACAGCGATACCTTGCCAATTCCTTCCTCCTCTTGGTATTTCATTAGTTGCCAATGGAGCAATCCCAGGTTGACAGGGTGGCAAAGAAAATGTGTGTTGAAATTGCACTTGGCATATGTCAGAAATATTCAGGGGCTGGTGACTGTATCCCCCTCACCAGGCAACTAGAGTGTAATTCATACGTCAAGCCAAGCAGCCCACGAATGACAAAACACCAACAAGGAAAAAAGGTAAGAGCAATTGATTCCTAACACACTTCAGCTTATGCATAGAGCACCCAGCAATAGGGTGTTAACAAGACTCAGCACAGCGATGCAGAACAAACAAAGAAAATAGAACATGGACTTCGCAATAGTGTTCTTGGAAGGTATAGGACCAACATGCGCTTAGATCTGCCCTTCTGACAAATACAGGGAGGAAACAGTTTTCATTCTGCAGGATCTTAGTTTTCTTGGTGGCTTAAAACAACACAAATGCATTCTCTTATGGTGCTGGAGGTCAGGAATCTAAAAGCAAGGTGTCCACAGGGTTGCACTCTTCCAGGGGCTCCAGGAGAGGATCCATGTTCTTGTCTTTTCTGTATTCCACAGGCTGCCTGCATTTCTTGGCTCATGGCCTTCTTCCTCTGGCTTCAAAGTCTGCAACAGCGGGTCACAAACTCTTCTCCATGGTGTTACTCTGACCTCCTCTGCTGCTGCCCTGCTAGGAAAACTCTGTGATGACATTGGACCCACCCTGATAATCCGGGATACTCTCCCTACCTTAAAGTCAGCTGTTTGCCACTTTACGCCTTGACATGTGCTCATGACATACTTGAAGCTTCTAGAGATTAGGACATGGACATCTTTGGGGGCCATTGTTCTCCCTACTGCATGGAGCAAGGCAGCTAATAGTCATGCTAGAATATGGGGTTGATGATTGATTAATTGTCCAATGAAAATATCTCTGCAGGGATGAAGGAATTTGATGGACATACAAAGTACCCAGTGAAGGCCCACAACCATGAAGAGTCGGGCCGCCAGTCTAACCAGTGTTAGAAATAGAAGGATCTGCTACCAAGCACTAAGTCAGTGAAGCTGTAGAGATAACATGTTCTGTGGTCCGTCTATGTGATGTCCTGGAAACAAGATAAACTTCTGGTGAAAAATCTGATATTGACCATCCTCAGGCTCTGCCTCATTGTGCACATTTTAGTTCAGAAAAAAAGGTCTCTATGAACCACCGAGAAAGCTGTTGTGTATCCCTCTCCCACACTTCACCTCAGCTGTCCCCAGCCAATACTTCTTTTCCATTTTTGCTGAGACACTTCCATTCCCTAAATGCACAATTGGCAGAAGGGTGGTGGCTTGTTTCATTGTGGGAGCCGTAAATCACAAGAGGAGGAGTGCCATTTGTGTAAGTAGAAGCAGAAAGAACTCTGGCGGTGGTATATCCAGCAGGTGGCAGTTTTCAGCCACTTCATTTGTTCAGAGTATCAGAGAAAAATATGTAGCGGGAGTGGGGAGAGTTCATCTTAATGCTGCGCGTCTTTGCCACACTGGGAACTTGGTAAAGAACTGTGCGCTTCCAGCTCTGTATCTGAGAAAGCAGTTAAAGTAATAAGCAGAACCAAGGACAACCCAAAAGTGAGTCAGGAGATCAACAATTTGAGTTCCACCTACTGTTGCTGCAATCACGAATTATCCCAAGACATGGTAGCTTGAAGCAACACTTCAGGATGCTTACAGATCCTCTGGGTCAGGAATTCAAAGATGTGGTTTGTCTCTGCAACATTATTTCTGGGGCCTCCATGTGAAAGACTCAATGGCCGGGTGTGACTCAAGAGCTGGGGACTACATAAGATGTAAAGATGATCATTACAGAGTTAGGAGCTTGGGATAGATCTGGCCAAAAGAACAACGTTGTTTCATCAGCCCTATACATGGGTACCTTGCCCATTTCCTCTCCTCAACCAGAGAATGATAGGCAGGACAGAGGTTCCAATAGGCAAATGGCTTTTGTTCTCCCAGTGGCCAAGTTTTAGTCTTCTCTTTAGCAATGAGCACCATGCCTTTCTGTAGAATGCAACAGTGCTTTAGCCCAGACTTCAAGGCACCAGCGTATCCTTAGCCCATCTGTCTAGCTTACATCTGCCTTCTACCCACGATCCTGCCAGGTTAGTCTCCTTATAGACCCTCATGGGTGCCCATAGTGCCTCCTGCCCAGGGCACTTACACTCAAATCTTAATGTTTTTGTGTCAAAATATTGACGTACAACTGTTGGTGGGAATGTACACTGGTGCAGCCACTATGGAAAACAGTAGTGGGAGCATTCTTCCAAAATTAAACATAGAACTAACATAACGATCCAGCAATTCTGTTTCTAGGTTTATATCCGGAGGAAATGAAGAGACCAGCCTGAAAAGATGTCTGCACACCCATGTCCTTAACAGCATTATTCGCAATAGCCAAGACACAGAAACAACCTAAGTGTCCATCAACGGATGAGTGGATAAAAAAGTTGTGGCATGTAGACATATACAATACAATGATACATTATTCTGTCATGAAAAACACAAGGAAGGGGCGCCTGGGTGACTTAGTGGGTTAAGCCTCTGCCTTTGGCTCAGGTTATGATCTCAGGATCCTGGGATTGAGCCCCTCATTAGGCTCTCTGCTCAGCAGGGAGCCTACTTCCCCCTCTCTTTGCCTGCCTCTCTGCCTACTTGTGACTCTCTCTCTCTCTCTGTCAAATAAATAACTAAAATCTTTAAAAAAAAAACCACAAGGAAACCCTGCCATTTGTGGCAACAGGGATGGATCTCAAGGACATTACACCAAGTGCAGTAAGTCCAACAGAGAAAGAGAAATAGTATGATCTTAATTATATGTGGCATCTTTAAAAAGAAAAAAAAAAAAAGACACAGAAGAAGAGATCAGATTTGTAGTTTCCAGAAGTGGTGGTGAGTGGGGAGAGGGAGAATCAGAGGAAAATACAAACTTTCAGTTATAAAATAAGTACTGGGGATGTAACATACAACATATAATATACCAGTTAACACTGGTATAGGTATAAGGAAGAGTTCTTAAAAGAGTAAATCTAAGAGTTCTTAACACAAGGGAAAATTTATTATTTTTTTTCCTGAAAATTTTTTTCTCTTTTTCTTTTTATTGTATCTCTATGAGAAGATGGATGCTAACTAATTTATTATGGTCATTATTTCACAATGTGCGAAAGTCAAACTATCATGCTATATACTGTAAACTTACACAGCACCATAGGTCTGTTATATCTCTGGGGAAAATATCAAAGCATAAACCACAGCCCACACCCTCCCCATTCTTGATTATCTGCTATGTTTTCTGAGAACAGCCAACATCATTTTTGCAAATAGAGCTGTGGATACGTGAGAGTACTATTATCATTTCTATCCCCACCTCTCCTAAATATAGACAGCATACCATTACGCTCTGATGGGGTCTGATTTCTATTTGTTTTTTTTTTTTTCCCCCACTTCTGAACATGAATTGGCTCACTCACAGTTACACAAGCAAGGGAGAGTGACCAGGTTGTTTATGCCAAGTCAGCATTTTAAAAAGCTATGTCATGTTTTATTTCACACTGTACAATTTGGTCACTGTTACACAACTAATTTTTGAAATCTGAAAAATGCTATATATCCCCAAGGAAACTTCTAGAGGAGAGTCTTACTATTTTAATTGTTGAATAGATCTCCCTAAAAATATGTGATATTTGTGACAAAAAATTACATGGTTTGTCTTGATGCACCCAGCAAAATCATTTCAAAAGCAAAATGCTTTGTGAATGTTCTTACAGTCCTTCTGGGAATGATATCTTGAATTTTAAGGGGGGGGGCAATTTGCTAGAAGTTCTGTTGTCAATTTGGACTAACTTGGACTCACCGGAGTCTTAAGACTTTTATTTTGAATCGCAGCACAGTCTCTTAATCTTTCTGTAAGTGAAGTGATTTGTTTTGCCTTCCTGAGAGCATACAAAGCTGCTTGAAGGTACAATTCCTGTCCCCCTTTGTTTCTCAGTTCCCAGAACTCAGTAGGTATTTCTTTGATTTTTAAGATGAGATTACTCATTTTTTAAAAAAAGATTTTATTTATTTGAGAGAGAGAGAGAGAGAGAATGAGCAAAAGTTGGTAGCCAAACGCGAGACTCTATCCCATGCGGGGCTGATCCCTTGACTCTGGGGTCATGATTGAGCTGAAGGCAGACACTTAACCATCTGAGCCACCCAGGTTCCTCTTATTTGATTTTTAAAAAAGAAAAAGTGGGTCGAAGAGAATGGGAATCTTCCTTAGGGTTGTTCCTTTCCTGAAATGATCCTGACAGAATAGGTAAAATGGTCACTTTAAAACAAAATCAGCAGGGACAAAATCAAGTTTCTTCTCAGAAGAAAGAACCTGAGTCCGGAGAGACCTCAGGAGTAGAAGTGCCTGAGCTCAGGGACAGGTAGAAATGACTGCCTGCCCCATCTGAAGTTTTCTGTCCCTGAACCCAAGGTTATATATGCACAATGGAGACATTTAGACCTAATTTTCCTTTCCCTTCTCTCAGTGCTTTAAGATAACCATACTATTCATCTCAGGGAAAACAAAGGAATTCTGTTGTCATAAAGTAAGATGAATGGTGGCTTCTTCTTTTTGCTTCTTCTAGAGATTGGATAGAGAAGCAAATATTTTTTCTGGTTTGAAATGAAAGCACAGCATCCTGTTCTCATCTGCAGTTGAGGATAAAATGAACTTCTTCAAACTAAGTGCTGAGACTGTGCTCCAAAAACAGAGCTTGGCAGACCTGCCTTATTATGGTCTTTTCCTTAAGAACACCACAAAAACCTAAAACCAAGCCCAAGAATGCTCATGGTTTCATCTCCTGCTGAAAGCAACAACCCACTGAAATTTAGAAAATATGACAAGATCATTAGAAAGTATCATTCTTTGGAGACTATCCTTTGTTGTTCCTTGAGGCAAATTCTCTGGAAATGCATATTGGGAATGTAGCCAACCAAAATCTTCACGTCCTCTCTACCCCTCGTCATTGGTTTCTTTCCAGTAAAGTTGAGTTTGCAGATGACTTCCAATCTGCCTCTATTTGACTGTTGGAGAGAACCACTGCCATTTTTTTTTTTTTCTGAATGGAGTTAAACCTATCTCAGTTTCCCTGGTTGCCAATAACAATCTAGTGTTGATGGGTGGATTCTAGAATGTTCTTTCTTTTAAAGAAATTTTGTGTTTGTCACTACTAAGACAGACTAAGATGGGTCTTCCTTACTATTTCCAGAGTATAAGCAATTTTGCACTTGGACATCTGGGATGAACACCCTATCCTCTGAAATGCACAGCCCCATCTGTTATTAGCACCACCCACCTGAATCTTCAGTCGGCTCCCCTCAGACAGGGCTAGAGCTTAATCTCCATGGATTGGTTGGATGTATTTTCCATAATGCTACTTTGTACCCTATGGGTGAGCTGTATTATGAATTGGTGGATAAGGAAGTATGAACAATGTTGTGCACTTTCCAGTGTAAAACCAGATGTGAATGTGGGGCATGGACCTGAAGCTTAACCAGCTTCATGTTCAGAAAACCATAACTGCCTTTGTTGCTCCTCCCTGGATCTATTTCTACATGGTCTGCCATTTGCCTGATGTTTGCTCAGCACCTGGTAAGCAAAGAGCTTTCAAAAGTGGTAGAACAGAAAATCAATATCCCTGCCCATTTAGTCAGCCTCTCACCATTCAGTGACATTCACACAGCACTGGGGAGCAAAGCAGGAGATCAATGCATCTGAGAGACATGGAGAAGGCATTCGCTTAATTCATGGGAGCAATCAATGGCATTCAACTAGTTGCTAGCCTGGATTCAAGTGACTCGGTTTTTATAAACCTGGGGGTTGAAGAAACGGCACCATCTAACTGTGTTTCTCTCTTATTAACATGCAATCTCTCTGACTGATGATAGAAGCAGCACCTGATTATCCTGCCATAAGCCAATAAGTATAAAAAATCTCAACAACAACAACAACACTATAGGCAAAATACTTTACAATTACTGTGTATCTAATCCTCTCAACAATCTTAGAACATGGTATTGTTCTTGTGGCAGCTTTAAGACATGTTCGTAAATTTTATGATGGTCCTTCCATCAAGAGATCCGACCTATGTCCTTTCCCCTATTCTGGGTGGACTTGTGACTGGTTCAAGTAGAACAGCATGGTAGAAGGGATACTCTCTGACTTCCAACAGGAGGTCAGAAAAGGCCACCTGGTTCTTTTGATTTAGGGGAGCCCATCACCACGTACAGAAGTTCAACTACAGTGAGGGGAATGTGCTGGAGAGACCATGTGAGCAGGCTCTGGTCGACATCATCTGCTGGGCTCCCAGCCTGTAGCCATGTGAGTGGCCCATCTGATAGCAACCAAGTGAGATTCCCAGCAGGAACCTCTTAGCCCTTTTATGAGTGAGGAAACTGAGCATCACAAAGCTTGAGTAACGTGCCGAGAGTCCCACAAAGTTGCTGCTTTTATGCCACATTTATCCCAGTCTGAAACCTATGCCCTAGGATCTGTACCATAATGCCTTTCCAATTAGCTGGTTAATTGCAGGGGAAACCCAACACAATTGAAAATGTGTGAATAAAGAAGGAAATCTGGCCATTTTGGATGCTTTCTTAGCGAACTGATTGGTGGTGCAGATCACCATCCCAGGCCCACGAATATGTGAATGAAAAGGTCACATGATTGAAGGTCCTTTGGACTTCTCACAGGGCAGAACCCTTGGAAGCTTTTCTTCTTCTTCTTTTCACTGGCTCTATTGATAGTCCACTGGCCCCTTCCTTTTGGTCCTCACCAGCTCAATTTTTATCATTAGCTCCTCTGCCAAAAAGTCCACCACCCCTTTGTTTTTGGAACAAAGAGGTATTTTGGAATACCTATGGTCCCAAATGCATTCTCCCCGTCCCCCCACTTCCCCCTATGGACATCTCGTCTGATCTTGGATCACCACCTCGGGAGAGGCCTGCTGCTACTCCTATCTTGTGGATGCAGAAATCAGGGCTTAAGAAGTTAAGTGACTTGCCCAAGCTAATGGGTAAACTTAAACCCATGGTTTATTACTCTCATCATACTGTGCTCCTTCCCGTTGTTCACAAACTATCAAATGCTTAAAAAATGAACTATAGTTCTGTGCTCTTGAGGTACCTGGTTTCTCACTCTGATGACTCTGGAAGGAATATTATTCTCACTTTGGGAGGTGCCTGGTACCCAATGGTGAAGCTGTTTCCCACCTGAAAACCTCTGGAAAACCAGAGTGTCCATCTGGCTGCTATTCTAAACCGCTAACCTTGACAGTGCTCTGGCAGAGATGATTCCAGGTGCAAATGACTTGAAATGGCAAGCCACTCTGACAAGCTAGGTTACCTGTGGCAAGTTATTTCACCTCTTGGGGTTTTTGTTTCATCAGGTGGAAAGTGGGGGAGAACGAGATGAACTTGATGAACACACTGTGAGCTTACCAGGGACACACAACTAATAGCACTTGCAGCCAGAAACATGAAGTGGCTTATAATGAAGACAAGCATGGGTATAATAACAACAGTAAACATTCACTAAATGACTGACCCTGCGCTCTGCACAGTTCTTAGCATATGGCCCATATTTTATCCCCATTGCTATTATCAGGCCCATCTTTCAGATAAAGTGGGGTCTGGCCTGAAAATAGATGGAGTGAGGATTTGAACCCTGGCTAATTGGCCCCAGCGGCTGTGTCCTTAAACTATTTCTAAATATTGTCAAATAAACATTACAGACAATAAATACCCTAGAAATTTAGATGGGGCAGTGACATTTCCAGCTGTGGCAATCAGTACTCCTGTTCTCTTCACACCCGGTGCCCACCCTCTCTCCATAGGCATCTCCACATCTGGACACCTTGGAGGGACAAAAGTGATGCTCCAACACAGGATAAAATGTGATACATGGGATTCTGGGAAATCAGTTGCATACACAATGAACAAACATTATGGTGACTCCATTTCCCTTTCTCCACTTTTTTTTTGTGTTGAAATAATACCAAAATTTGGAAAAAAGTGCTTAGTATTCCTGCATATTGTTCACTCATATTTTCCAAATGCTAACATTTTACTCAGTCTTATTTCTATCCTATCCTATCTATCTTCCCTATTTGCTCTATAATTCTTTGTCTACACACACACACACACACACACACACACATTTTCTTCTGAACAGCCTGGGAGTAAGGTTCAAATAGTATGCTCCCTTACATTTAAATATGACAATATGGGTTTCATAAAAACAATCACATTTCTTATGTAACCACATTTCAATACTGAAAATCAGGAAATTAACAAAGATACAGTACTATTATCCAATTTCCATACCTTAGTCAAATTTCCTCACTTGTCCTACCAATGTTCTTTATGGCAAAAGAAAAAAAATAAAAAGAAGACTCAGGATCCAATCCAGGATGATTTATATACCTTTCAAAGGGGAAATTATTGCAAACTTTCTATCTCTAGAGAAACCAGAGCCAAAGACAATACAAGATGGGGTCCTCTTTATAAGATAGCAGCTAAGCAGACTATAAGCAGACCCAACTATTGAACTGACAGTAGAGTAAAGGCATAATTCACAGAACCAAGCATGTGAAACCTAGGCAAAAAACCAGTCAACTTTCCCATGGGTCAGTGATCATGAATGCTATTCACAGCTATGTTTCTTTGTGTTCTCAGAGCCCCTTCAAACAGGGGCTCTTAAATTTAGAAGCAGCATCAGAAGCTTCTGGAAAGTTTGTTGAAACACAGATCACTGGGTCCTACCCTAGGAGTTTCTGATTTGGTAGGTCGTGGGTGGGGCCTGAGAATATGTATTTCTATCAAATTCCCAAGTAATTAATGCTGCTGTTACTGGTCCAGAGGGACACCCTGTGAGAACTAATGCCCTAAAGTAATGTAGGTCAGATGAAGCTTCATCCGAGAATTTCATATGATGATTTAATCGATGGCCTTCTATTGATCAAATCCAATGCCCTATTCTCAATTCCAGTGTACCCGGTGATAGAGATGGACGGGGGAAATTTCCCTGTTTGTTGAAAGCCTCTAATTTCTACAAGACACTGGAATGAATTCAATTCCCAAACAGGAGTTCTATTTGTGTGTGAGGTCCATTGAGTGTGCAATATTCATGCCACATGTTATTTGTGTTAATCGGAAGCATATGCTGTGTGTGTGCATGCACACCCACATACACATACACACGGTGTAGGCTGATCTCGGTAAATTCCCTGTAATGATCATAGTGATGGTTATGATCTGAAAGGTGAAGCAAAGTTGGAAATTGATATAGAATCTAAAAAATATTTTGGTTATGTCATGTAAATTCAAGTAAGTTCAAGCATGAAGCAAGGAACTGTGTCCCAGACAGAACTGAATCTTATTCATCTTTGAATCTCTGCATCTCAATTCTAGCACTTTATAGCTATGTGACTTGGGAAGAGTTTCTAAACCTCTCTGTATCTCAGTTTCTTCACTCATTTATAAATGAGGCATAAAGAATTCACCTGTGGTAGATTAAATTATTGTTCAGCAGGTAGTTGCCCTGTTCCCCTCAACCTCCATTGGGGAGCCTAACTCCCTACCTCACTGACCTTGAGATAACAGAGTGTGTGTGTAAGTATGGGGGCTTTAGAAAACTTAGGCCTCAAGGGCATCATGTGTTTCTGTTTTTCTTTTGGGAATTTCTGACCTCTGTTAGAAAATCCACTGGTCAAAAATAGTAAGGCAATTATTATTCAAGGACAAACTTGAACTGGGTCTTTGGCTTAGATGCATGACTGGTGGAGCCTACCCTAGATCAACTGAACCAAAGACAAATTGTATATATGTTGTTGAGAACTAGGTGTCTCTTGTAGACCCCTGAAAATTCATTAGTTATGCAGAAATAGCTGACTTATATAAACCTTATAGGAGTATTGTGAAGACAAAATAAAATAACAATTGCAAAGGGTTCAGAACAGTGCTTAGCATGTAATGAATGCTCTGTAAGTGTGAGCTGCAATGATTATTACATCCAGTGCTAGACCATTGGGAAGTTTTTGCTATAGGAGAAAAGGAACCCTTCCCCAGTGTCTAGTATTCCTTCCTTATAAGTCTTA
This sequence comes from Mustela putorius furo, assembly GCF_011764305.1. NCBI lineage: Eukaryota > Metazoa > Chordata > Mammalia > Carnivora > Mustelidae > Mustela > Mustela putorius. The sequence goes on along the minus strand of NW_025421329.1, from coordinate 4,083,496 downwards.
AAACCCAAGACGTGGGTTCCAGTTCATATATCTGATCTTAACCTGATCTCTTTATTTCTCTGCGTCTCAGTGACCATTTGTCCAATAGACTGGGACACTTCTGCCAACCTCATACTTTTTTTTTTCTTGTTCTTTTTTTCATACATCACATGACAGGCATAAAAGCACTTTGAGAGTTTTATCTTCTCTTCAAGAATAAAAGCTATTCTGAGTAGATCACAGTAGACAGATCATTCAGTGTCCCCAGTATCTATTTGCCTGGTGCTCAGACAAGGACAACATATAAGGGGGTTTTCACTAATACCAGAGATTCTTCTGGGAGGGGACTGAATCTTACATTGGGTTTTCAACTGTTAGCAAAATCCAGATTGAAATTTTTTAATTGTATGTTCAGTCTTCACAAACTATTTGTTATTTTTCGGGGAGATTTCAACTAAGAGTAGAAGAAGCAGGGGGTTTCTTAACAGAAGGCATGGATTTAAGGGGCAGTCCATGGCTCAGCCTCTTCTTGATGACCTGGGAAAGTCATTCAGCTTCTGGGAAAATAAAGGTAAAGCTCATAAACTGTAGAGGGTTATCTGAGGATTCAGTAATGCCAGTGCTGCTGATGGCATGAGACATATTTTTTTATAGTTTTGGGGGAAGTATAAATCGGCACAGCCCATGCGGAATGTGTGTTTGAAGAGTCTATCTGATTCTAAACTGAGCAAATTCCTTTGAGCCAGGAATTCCATTCGAGATCTTCACATGGTCTTTGGGTGATAACCTATTACCCATTTTCGACCCTATTTTCCATCTCCTCCTTCTCACTGTGGAGACAAAAATAGCTCTATACCCAGCTTTCCTGTGACTGGGGAAGGACTTATGAGCTGTCCTGGCCAATGAGAGACATCTGAGAAACATCTTTACCCCTCCATGAATGCAGGAAGAGCTCTTTCTCACTTTCAAAGTTATCATTCTGCTTCCTGTCTGTGTAGGCTGAGTACAAAGCTGTGCTCTCTGGACCTGTGGCAGCCATCTTGGAGCACTGGAAGGTTGAGAGAATTACAGAGACACCAACCACTTGGAGCCTGGATTATTAGGTGCTGGCCCAGCCTTGGAACGGGCTGTGTTGGCAATCCAGATGTTCTGTTAGTTACATGGCTAATTTAGGGCCTTTGCGATTTAGGCCATTATTCATTGTGTTATTGGCAACAGAAGAGCTCTTAACTGATATGCCATCTTATAGTCTCTCTCCCACCCCGACCACCATACACTCAATGTATAAGAAAGAAATATCTAGAGCACCATTGTCAATAAGTAGCTGCTGCCCCATGTGTTTACTGAGCACTTGAAATGTATTCAGACTGAATTAAGGTGTTCTGTATGTATAAAGTACACACTGGATTTTGAAGACTTAGTACAAGGAAAGAATGTAGACTATATCACTACAATTTTATATTGATTGCATGTTGAAATAATGCTTGAGATACTCTGGGTTACACAAAACATATTACTATTAAAATTAATTTCACTTTTTCTTTTCCTTTTATTTATTTATTTATTTATTTGCTGATTTTAAATATAATTTATTTTTATGTCATTAAGTACATTAAGTTCATGGAGTACATTCTAAATGTATTAAATGTACTAATATCTTCGTACAACCTCCCTATACCCTACCTTCACATCTCCTTGCATCTTGTAAAACTAAAACTCTATACCACGAATCAGAATCTTCCCATGAGTGCCTCCTTCCAGCCCTTGGCAAACAGCATTCTAATTTCTGGCCTTAGGAATCTACATTAGGTAGGTCCTAAGAGTGACGCCAGGGTTTATATTTTTATGAATACTCATTTCACTTAGCATAATATCCTCAACGTTCTCCCATGTTTCTTTTCCTTTTTAACAATGTATTTAATATGTACCTGTTTATGGCTCATATTATATTCTGTTGGACAGCACTGTTCTAGAAGGATAGATACCAAACTAACACAATGTTCACCTCTGGGATGTGGAAGTGAATGAGGGGCTTGACATGGAGGGTGACTTTTTTCCTCTGGGTACTTCTTGAGTTTTCTACAATGGAGCATATATTTGTGTGTTATTTCTGTGAGTTTTAGGAATCCAGGACAAGATTTTAAAAAATGAATGAATGCTTGCAATCATGCCTTGTCAATTGTAAAGCTGTGCACACGTTAGTTGTGAGGGTACATCTTTTTTTTTTTTTAAATTTTTAATTTTTTATAAACATATATTTTTATCCCCAGGGGTACAGGTCTGTGAATCACCAGGTTTACACACTTCACAGCACTCACCAAAGCACATACCCTCCCCAATGTCCATAATCCCACCCCCTTCTCCCAACCCCCCTCCCCCCAGCAACCCTCAGCTTGTTTTGTGAAATTATGGTTTGTCTCCCTCCCAATTCCATCTTGATTCATTGATTCTTCTTCTACTCACTTAAGCCCCCATGATGCATCACCACTTCCTTATATCAGGGAGATCATATGATAGTTGTCTTTCTCTGCTTGACTTATTTCGCTAAGCATGATACGCTCTAGTTCCATCTATGTTGTCGCAAATGGCAAGATTTCATTTCTTTTGATGGCTGCATAGTATTCCATTGTGTATATATACCACATCTTCTTGATCCATTCATCTGTTGATGGACATCTAGGTTCTTTCCATAGTTTGGCTATTGTGGACATTGCTGCTATAAACATTCGGGTGCACATGCCCCTTTGGATCACTACGTTTGTATCTTTAGGGTAAATACCCAGTAGTGCAATTGCTGGGTCATAGGGAAGTTCTATTTTCAACATTTTGAGGAACCTCCATGCTTTTTTCCAGAGTGGCTGCACCAGCTTGCATTCCCACCAATAGTGTAGGAGGGTTCGTTCCCCTTTCTCCGCATCCTCGCCAGCATCTGTCATTTCCTGACTTGTTGATTTTAGCCATTCTGACTGGTGTGAGGTGATATCTCATTGTGGTTTTGATTTGTATTTCCCTGTGAGGGTACATCTTTTAAATTTGATAATCATCTATTTTGGACTGTCATTGCACTTGATGATAAGAACCTGGTGCTTTAAATATCTACAGTCTCGGAGAGCCTGGATGGCTCAGTTGGCTAAGCGTGTGCCTTCAGTTTGGGTTGTGATCTCAGGGTCTTTGGATTGAGCCCCATGTCAGGCTCCCTGCTTAGTGGGAAGTCCATGTCTCTCTCTCCCTCTGCCCTCCCCCCAGCTTGTGCTCTCTCTCTCACCCTCTCTCTCAAATAAATAAATTAAAAAAAATTAAAAAAATAAATCTCTACAACTTTAAATATTAGCTAAAGCACACAGAGAAATGCCCAGGTGGCATTTGTGATAATATATAATAGAGTGCATCGTATTTTACCTGCAGAACACAGTACATAAAATGAGCTTGCTTTTGAATAATTGGGGGCATATTTATGAGATCAGAATTAAAAAAACTAAAGATGATTTGCAAAGCAGTTAAGGTACTTTGGGGTTAATTCATATATAACTAGCAATATTTAAAATAATCCTCTTTCCACTGGTAGAACATAGCCTCTTGTAAAACATCTCAAATTGGTCGCGGCCCTTGCCTTTTTGTGATACCCTGGGAGGCTTAATTTTCTCCGAAAACCTTTGAGTCATTGAATTTCAGATTTAACATTGATTTATTCCTTTTGAGAGTTTGCCAAATACAAAGATAAATTGCTTGGCTTAAGTGATTAAGGAAGAATAATGGTTTGCTTCTAGTCAGCACTGTGTTTAGTCCTTCTTTATTATCTTTAATTAAAAAGCCAGCCCATGATTCTCAACCTGCTGATGGAGCTGCAGGACAAACTAGCAACCACGGTCCTGGTGATGAGCCTGGCTATGGGTTGGCAGGACAGTCCACAGGATGTCTCAGCTCTGCTGTTTGCTGGCTTCCAGCAAAGTTTGGATGATTGACATTAGGTGTATATTCTGGAGTCTTTGAGTTTTATTACATGATTTTGCACAATTCAAGCAAAAATCCAAGTGGTTTTGCTTCAGTGTCATCATCTTACAGCTCAGCCATAGATTAGTTGCGCAGTGTTGGGCAAATCAATTTTCCTTTTGGATGTCATCTTCTAGGCCAGGAAAATGGAATGGTCCAGAAGATGATCTCCAAAATCTTTTCCAGCTTTGAACTCACCTTCTCCCTCCCTCCTCTTCCCTTCCCCTTCTGTGTCATCTCCTTTCTCCAAATGTTCAGTGTCATCAGTAAAACACGTGTGTTGTCTGACATTTAATGCCACAGTTAATTATCTGCATTAATGATGTCCCTGCTACTAAAATATATATATGTTATATATCAAATTACATATACTGTATATATTTAAATTATATGTAATATGTACATTATGTAATTTAATGTAGTATATACATTACAGATATGAATATGTTGCACATATCAAATTATATAACTATATTTAAATTACTAAATAATTACTATAACACAAATATATAATCATATGTTATTTTATATATTATATATCATATATAAATTGTATACAGTTTTGTATGTTACATAATACATGTACATATATGTATATGTGCACATATACATATATTTAGATTTATGTGTTATTTAGATTCAAGTAATCTAAATATGTTAATATTTAGATTATGTTTGGATTATGTACAAATACACATACATGGGAAAGAAGCGTTATTGTAGCAAACTCCCAAATTCCAAAAGCTTCTCTGGGGTAGGTCAGAGAAAAAAAAAGAATCGAATTATATTTTCCAATTTGTAAAAAACTTAAATTTAACAATGCTTTATAAGTACTGTTTGGAAATTCAATTTTAGAAATGGATGGTGAGCTTCAGTTCCCTTTTACCTTCTTTGTTTTGAGATTTTCCTGCCATCCTGACTAGATCCAGAACTTCAGAAAGGATAAAGTAAGAATTCCTTGCTCTCATTCATTATGAGATTGATCAGTACAATCGCTCTAGGAATATAGTCAGACTTACGACTCAACAAACACAGCCCATTAACAAATCTCTTCTCAACATGGGCATAGTGCGCGTGTATCAAAGCATGATTTACTTGGATTTGTTGAGGCGGCAGTAAATAAATTTGGAAGCACTGAATTATATTAGAAAAACATGACTGAGCATTTAAAGCTTTTTCTCAGTGAAATAAATGGTATGTTTGCTGACAATCTCTTTCTCATGCATTAATATGGAAAAACGGATTACTCAAAAAATGGTAATAGAAACCAACAAACACCTTAATTTATGTTATTATCCCAGCCAATATAAAATTCAGGGATGCAGAAATGGCACTGGCGGAGACCCGCAGTAGCAGCTGCTCCAAGACTCCATGGAGCATGGTCTACTTGAGGGAGGCCACGTTGCCATGGCAGCAAGCTACTCCAGTGAGCTGCCTGCAACCTCAGACAGCTGGCTTTGCCCCCAGGGTGCCAAGCATCTGTCCTTCCTTGGGTATTTGGTTGGGTAGAGGTGAGGGCATATGACCTAGCATTCCCTGAAATCACTGGAAGATACAAGATGCATCCAGATTGGTCCCTGCCTTCAAGGAACTTACAGTCCATTAGGCTGAGACACCCTGAGAAAAGCCGAATAGTTAGATGGTACAAGGACTTCAGGTGCCCCAAGAAAGGGTCATGGATGAAGGTGGTAGCAGTCGGGGAAGCTTTCTTGGAAGGCAGTGGGATTTAAATGAGATGCTGACACAAATGAAATTGAAATGGGCTCCCTTGATCTCATTGTAGCTGTAGATTTTTTGGTTAGCTTGTTTACATGGCCTTACTCCAAGACCACAGAAGCTTGGTGTTGGGTCTAGAATTATTCAATCTGACTTTATGTACAGGTGAGGTAACAGAAGAAAAAGAGGATGAGTGGAGGGTGTAAGTCCTGGGAGGAATAAGATTGCAGTGATGTGAAGCCAGGAGGATCCCAAAGAGAGGGACTTGGGGATAGGGGCAGGCAGGTCCACATCCTGTAGGGGCCCCTGTGGGCAGCTGTTTTCTCCTGACTGAGAGTTGACTGACAAGAGCTCTCTCCACAAACCCAACCCCTCTCAGGTGAGTATATGGCTGGTCCTAGAGTCTCAGACAAGAGGCTTCCCCTAGGCAGTAGCTGCAACATTTGTAAGATGGTAATAAGTTTAAGTCCTCAATGAACTGAGACAAGACATTTTCTTGCTATCATAAACCATATAGCATTGTTGACTGATTTTTTGTTAAAGGAAACTTGATATTTTAGAGTAGTTTTAATTATATAGAAAAGTTGAAAGTACAGAGAGTTCCCATATACTCACACTCAGTTTCCCTATTATTAACATCTAATATTAGTATGGTACATTTCTCACAACTAAACATTATGATTAACTAAAGCCCATATTTTATTCAGATTTTCTTATATTTTACTGACGGTGTTTTTTCTGTCCCATTATTCCAACTAGAATTCCAAATTACATTTTTTGGGTCATGTTTCCTTATTCATCTCAACTGTGACAATTTTCAGGCTTTTCTTGCTTTTGATACCTCGACAGTTTTGAGGGGTAGTGCTTTTCAAAGGAATTTAAACCTACATACTGATTGAGGATTTGATTGCCATTTGACCATTTTCTTTCCCCTTCCCTTCCTTTTCTTTTCTTTTCCCTTCCTTCCTTCCTTCCTTCCTTCTTTCCTTCCTTTCTCCTTTTTTGATTTTTAAGGTTTATTTATTTATCTGAAAGTCAGAGTTGGGGGGTAGAAGAAGATGGAGTCTTAAGCAGACTCTGCACTGAATGTGGAGCCTGACACAGGGCTGGATATCATGACCCTGACGTCAGGGCCTGAGCCAAAACCAAGAGCCAGACACTCAACTGACTGACTGCACCACCCAGGTAGCCATTTGCTTGCTTTTCTAAATGCATTTCATCATTTACTTGACCTTGAGTCTTGTGGTAGGTTCATGGTGCTTTTGATTTTTTATCCCTCCCTGTATTTCTACCCTTGCTGTGGTTTCATCATGGCTAGCACGTACTGTGTACCTCCTGGCTTTGTGTTTGATCATTGGAGTTGTTTTGGCCAATAGCTTGTCAGGAGAAGTGGCAGTGAGCCATGATTGAGCCTAGGGCTTAAGAGGACCCCTGTGCTTTCACTTATCTCCTCTACTTTTGTCATCTCGTGAGAAGAACATCCCAGGGCTAGTCCACTTGTGGCAGGAGGATGAAAGTTAGGTGGCTCAGAGCTATCCTCAGTTGATGCTGGCTTAGGTCATCTCACCCTGGCCAACTCAAAGATGAATAAGCGGTATTCCAGGATTGTTACTTTTAGTCTCTGAGCTGTGGAGAGATTTGTTATGCAACAATAGTAAACTGATACAATGCCTCAGTTTGAATACACTTCAGACTTTTTAAAAACTTTGTTTAAAAAGTTAAAAAAAATTTTTTTGGAAACATATAATCAAGAGGCCTACATGCTTCACTGGACCATTTGAGTGTCTATCATGAGAGGACAGGTGTCTCATTGACAATCTGAGCTGTCTCACCTCTGAAGCAAAAAGAGTATTTTCAGCTAATTGACAACCTGAGATTGGGGTCAAATCTAAATGGAGCTGCTTAAGAATGGGCCCATTCATTCCTTCAACAGCTATTTATTTGGTGCCTAATACATGCTGGGACTTCTGCCTAGTGCTGATCAGATAGGGGTGAGCAATGGTGGACAGAGCTGTGGCCCTCAGGGAGCTGGCTTCACAGGCGGAATGTGAGTAAAAAGGCAATTACAAGAGGAATGCGGTTCTGAAATGAAAGCTATTGTGGGGGGATCTGACCTGTTTGCGTTTCCAGGATAAGCTTCCCCGAGGAAGGCTGACCTGAATTCTGAAGAGGGGAGCATTCTGAACAGAGAACAGCACACTTTGCAACAGTAGGAAGCATGGAGGCTTCATGGGGTGGCACAAAGCCCAGTGCGGCTGGACTTCAGGATAGGGAGGGGCCTGGGGAGCAGAACGGGGCTGACGTCTGACTTCCCAGAGTTTTTTAACATGCTGGTTTTTTAGGATGTGCCCACTCCCCAGGTGGGCATGTCAGGCCATGCTCTCCCCATGCTTTTAAGCATGTCAGGCCTAAAGCTCTCTTTCTCATCAATTCCTTTTCTGATTTAGGTGCTCAGATTCTTCCTTTTGCTAAAGCCAAGAACCCTGACATAGACAGGTAGGTGTCAGGTCATGCCAGGTCTTCCAAATCATGTTAAAGATCATGACCGTGGGGTGTCTGGGTGGCTCATTTGGTTAAGTGTCTGCTTTCAGCTCATGCCAGGGACCTGGGATCGAGCCCCTCCTTGGACTCCTTGCTCGGCAGGGATCTGGCTTCTCCCTTTGCCCTTGCTTGCCACTCCCCCTTCTTGTGCTCTTTCTGTCAAATAAATAAATAAAATCCTTAAAGATCATGGCCTTTAGTGTAAGAGAACTAGAGGTCTATAATGATGTTTGAGGCAGGAGAGGATACTGTCAGATTGGAGCCAGTCCTTAGAGCCTTGTGTCTCCAGTTGAATTTTTCTAGCAGAAGACCCTAAGATAAGGAGCTAAGTGCAAAGGTCTTATTTGGGAGGGGATCCCAGTAAGTACCAGTGGGGAAGGGGAGGCGTTCATAAAAGATGTGTTATTAGCTGGTTACTACAGTGGGCATGTGAGGGAGCCATGGGAACAGCATAGAACATGCCTCAGAGTCATCCCACAGCAGTGTTTATCCACCACTCCCAGTAGTCATTGGTGGAAGGCTGCTCTGGCGACAGGGGCAGTCACTGTCCAGGGCTTCCTGACTGCCCTGAACAAGTGCTCCAGTGATTGAAGGACCTGCTCAGGTGAAGAGTTGTGCATATCGGCAGTTGGAAGTCTCAGAATCTCTGTACCTAGAAAAAGTTAGTGCTGAGGGGATGGTGGAGTGAGTGGGGGAAAGACACAGGAGTGTCTGTTCATCTGGAAAAGATACCATCTGGTCCTTACATCTTGCAAACTGCAAAATGCCACCCTAGGTTGAAGGCTATAAAGAAAAAACTACAGCAGGTGTCCTGTGCTATCCCCTGCCCCATGGAAAACTGGCCAATTGATGGAAGGTATAAGAAACTGCAGTTACTTTCTTTTTAGTCCCTATTTGTGATTTGTTTTTATTTTATAGGAAAGTTCAACCTATGGAAGAGAGAGTTCGGTTTTGCTGCCCAGTCAACTGAAGTTAGAATCTTGGCTCACATCAGGGAGATTTAAATCAAAACCACATTGAGATACCACCTTACACCAGTTAGAATGGCCAAAATTAACAAGACCATAAACAACATGTGTTGGAGAGGAAGTTGAGAAAGGGGAACCCTCCTACACTGTTGGTGGGAATGCAAGTTGATGCAGTCACTTTGGAAAACAGTGTGGAGATTCCTTAAGAAATTAAATATAGAGCTACCCTATGACCTTGCAATTGCACTACTGGGTATTTACCCCAAAGATATGGATGTAGGGAAAAGAAGGACCATCTGTACCTCAATGTTCATGCAACAATGGCTACAGTTGTCAAACTGTGGAAAGAACCAAGATGCCCTTCAATGGACGAATAGATAAAGAAGATATGGTCCATATATCTATGGAGTATTATGCCTCCATTAGAAAGAATGAATACCCAACTTTTGTATCAACATGGACAGAACTGGGGGAGATTATGCTGAGTGAAATAAGTCAAGCGGAGGGAGTCAGTTATTGTAAGGTTTCACTTATTTGTGGAACATAAGGAATAACACGGAGGACATGGGGAGATGGAAAGGAGAAGTGAGTTGGGGGAAATTGAAAGGGAAGATGAACCACGAGAGACTGTGGACACTGAGGAACTAACTGAAGGTTTCGGAGGGGAGGAGGGTGGGATATTGGGTGAGCCTGGTGGTGGGTATTATGGAGGGCACGTATTGCATGGAGCACTGGGTGTGGTGCATAAACAATGAATTCTGAAACACAGAAAAGAAATTTTAAAATAATAATAATAATAATAATAAAGAATCTTGGCTCATGGTCATAGCTTTGAAATCTTGGGCATGTTACTTAACCTCCCGCTTCTGGAAGTACCTGATTCTAGAACCAGAGACTGTAAATTAACTGTGCTTGTTTGCTGGGGCTGCCATAAAAAAAAAAATACCACAGACTGTGTGGCTTCAATAGCAGGGATTTATTTTCTCAAAGTCTGGATGTTAGAAGTCCAAGGCCAAGGTGTTGTCACATGGGATTTCTTCTGAACCCTCTGTCTTTGCCTTGTAGATGGACATCTTCTCTATTGTCTTCACCTGGTCTTCTTTTTGTGTGGGTCAGCGTCCTAATCTCTTCTTATGAGGACATCAGTCATATTGGATTAACCACACTCATAGGACCTCACTTCACCTTCATTACCTCTTTACACCCTATCTTTAAACACAGTCTTATTTTAGATAGTGGGGGTCAGAGCTTGGAGAATTTTGAGGGCACACAATTTATCCCATAACACCAACTATACAGTTTACTCATCAAGACTTTCTTCAAAATCCTTCCTTCTACGTGCTCATCGACCTAGACTGAATAATAATAAAGCAACAAATTTGGCTGAGTCCCAACAAATTCTTATATGATCTATCTAAAAACCACCTATTTCAACCCTGAAACCATTCTCTGTCAAGGTTGTGTTCTTGCTTAAGCACCAAGAGTAGCAAACACAGTCTTACTTGATCAACAGGTTTCTCTGGTGGTCTTTGGAGAGTCAGCAGGATCAAATACAATGATAAATGAAGACTCATAATACCTAGCATTTAGAGGTGCTCAATAAATGTTAGTTTTTTCCCTCATAACCCAATCTCATCGCAAGAGAAAGGATTTTCAAAGCTTAAACAACCATTTTTATTTTTTCTTCTTCTTATGTTCAATTGACAAAATAATCTCACTCCAAAAACCTTCTGTCCCTCTATTTTATCTGAACAAATCTGGGCCTAATACAAGTCAGCAGTTTCTAAATGTTCAGCTCTTCCTCAGAGTCTTTGGAATGTTGGAATCAATTTGGGGTTAGTTAAAGATTTTTGGGGACATAATACAATTCTGTTGAACATGGCAGTTGTTGGGAATTTTGCAGACTCTAGCAGTTGAGTGTGAATTATGGGACCAACTACTGTTATGTAAATTACAAGAACATAGAGAATAATTTCTCTCTCCCTATAGGATCAGAACATGGCACTGTTTATATTGAAAATAATATCACTACCCAATTTTGTTAGAACTACTTCCTTATATGTCTGCTTTTCTACAAAGCAGAAAGTAACTGAAAGGAAAGAACTATGTTTTATTAGCTCTCTACTTCCATTGCCATCTAAGATTAGATTTTTTACACATATTCAGACTTCAATACGAACTTATGGAATAGAATACAGTCTTCAGCGGTGAGGGTATTGGACAGTGAGGGAAGAGGACACTGAGTGCCTCTCGTAGGTGAGCAGCTTCACATTCTTCCTTCTATTCAACCCTTACCACAGTCCAATGCAGTCAAAATTGATATTCCTTTCCATCAGATGAGGAATCTGAAGCTTAGAGAGAATACCTTGGCCAAGGTCTCAGTTCAGATAAAGTACAGGGACAGGAGGAAGTCCAGATCTACTATTGCTTCATAATGGAAAGCAATGATAAAAATCTTTGCTTTCCCGTTGAGTGACTTGGATAGATTACATTGAAAGCCAACCATGCATTTAAGGCAGCTGAGACATTATTAGTTTGCATGAAGGCAATGACAACAACAACAAAAGAAAAAACCAAGCGAACAGTCTCAAGAGGGGAAAAAATGAAAACAATCAAAAGGAACATTTGGTGCAGTAACAATTTGGTTATTTTAACAGTGTTTTGCTTTTGACCTGCTTTCCTTGGTTTTGGACAGAGCCTTCATCCATTTAAGTTATTGCTGACTTTCTGTTTAGTTCTTCAATGATGGTTCAGGCAGAAGGACTGTAGGCTTGCTCACATTCCTTCTGCATCCTCCTCTACAAGCTTAAAGCCGCCTCCTGTAAACTCCAGTGACTCTACCTGAAGGCCCTTCTCAAATGCTTGTGCCATGCCCTGAGAAGCCAAATATGCCGGAGAATTAATTCTACTGGGAGCCCCCTTGACCACTACCTGCCATATAGTTGGTGTATAAACACCCTGATTACTTCCCCATTGGCTAGGGTAACTCTGGGGCATGTCCTACATAGTCTCTTACAAACCCTCAGCAGGCCTGAGCCCAGTTGCCTACAATGGTAATTGGCTGAAGAACACATACTTTACCGGGTTCTGTCCCTTTCATGTCTCACTTCCCCAGTTCCTTCTGGTGCTTCCTAAGGGACTTCCCAAGGTACAAAGCCCTAGCCTGGATAGGTAGTGGGGACATAAGAATTTAGCCCTTATCTGCCTCAGCAGTGGGTGGTGATACACTGTCATGAAAAGAAAGTGGAAGTTCTAGGAGGATGAGGCAGGGGGACTGAGGGAAGAGCTCTCCTTGAGGGGCGTGGTGGGGAGAGGAATTCATTTTCATGCATTCTGTGTTGTTTTCGGGGAACAAAAAAAGATGAGAACCTAGTGTCTCCTGGGCACATGCCTCTTTCACTAGGAGAGCTCTCTGTGGAAGGGCACTGCAGGGGGATTTCCAACATGTTAATACGGGGAGTGGAGATGTCAGTGAGGAGAGATGCATTTAGGGGCTGAATAAAGATGACAGTTGAGGAACTGAACGTACAAAGCTAAGTCCTCTAGCTTTGCTGCTGTGGCCCTTAGACCAGCAGTATCAGCCTGTCCTCAGAGCTTGTTAGAAATGCATTCTCAGCACCCAGCTCCTGAATGAGAATTGGCATTTTAATAGGATCCTAGGTGATTCATATGCACATTGAAATTTGAGAGCACTACCTTAGGAATCTAAAAAATACCAGGAAAGTATGACATCTTGAGATTTCAATTGGGTTTCTCTCACTACACAGACATAGTTACCTGCCTACTTGAGCTCTATCTTTTCTTTGCCAAAATATTTTCCAGACTATCTAGTCTTGATGGGGTTCTTATTTTTGTCTAGTATAAATAATTTTACTTAACCTAAACACTAAATCAAGTTACTATATAAATGATCCCAGATGCTTCCCCATGCCTTCGCAATTAATGTAGTATCAAGGTAGTCATGTGATCTTGAGCAGAAGAGTGGCCCGTCTGAATTGAAGAGGCCTAAACGATCAAAAGAATTTGGACTTGAAGACATCTAAGATCCTTCCACTCTGTCCCATGATTGCATGATTCTAAGTTCTCATATTTAGACCTGATGGATACAGATAAGAATGTTTCCAGGAATACTTCTACAGTAGGTTGTCAGAATAATGACCCTGTTTTATTCATCCTTCTCTGTATGCTCTCCCTTGAGTATTCCCTGCCCACACCTAGCCTGACTATGTGACCTGTTTTGGTCCATGGGGTATAGCAAACATGCCACAGCAGAGATTAAAAAAATGCTTGTGCACTGGGCTTGCCCTCCCTTGCTACACGTGGCAACCACCACCACGTGAATAAACCCAGGCTACCATGTTGGAAATACAGGGTCCAGTCACCCCTGCCTCCCTACTGGACAGCCAGCACGAAACATCGGACATTTGAGAGAGAACAATTGTCTCCTGGCCACACCACTGGCTGACTGTACCCATGCGAGTGACCCCAGATGAGGCAAACAGACAATCTACCTAACTGAACCCATAGTAAATTGCCGACCCAGAAAATCACGAGTCAATCAATATTTGCTGTAAGCAACTATGCCTTGATGGCTTGTTACATAGCAAAAGCTCATTTGATATAACTTCATTGTCTTTAATTCTCCATTCCTGCTTTTTACAGGGGCATAGCTTGACAATGGTGCAATATGGGTGCCCATGCAAAAAAAAAAAAAAGTCATTTTCAAGATCAGAAATTAGTTTCTCCCATTACAGTTGACTCCTTACTGTTTCACAGATGATTGATTCTTGGTAGCCTATACCCTATTTGATGGAAAACAGAATGTATGTTCTCCTCGCAAAGTTAGCAGCATGCCCCCTCCTCAAACACTGGCACAGAAATGAACATTGTCCATAACGCAATAGGGCTTTTCCCCCCCTTCTCTTTTCTCTCCCTTTTTCTGATTGCAGCTGAATTGAATGATCTTGTGCTGAGCCGTTCTGATTGTATGTGTGCTCTTCCAATAGGCTTCTTGTCTAAAGTAGCAGATGTCTTTCTCTCTGTCTCTCTGAAGAAATGACAATAGAAGTAAATTGTGGCCCTGTGGCTTATTCAAAGCTGCTGAAAGCAGAGGCGGGCTTCAGAGAAACCCAGCAGAACTTTGACATTCGTAGGCGTCCCCGGCAAACGGTGGTTGTTGGGTGGAATGCCCCCACGGAGATGAAAGACCACCAGCCACAAGTGGTTTGGGATCATAATGTTTAGAAAATGGCAAACATACTCATTGTTTCCTGACATAAATCAAAATAAAACAAATGGAAACAACTCCCACGCCGCAATCACAGCCACTTGACATTACCCAGCTCCTATACAATGCACAATGCATTTTGCCTTGGAAATAGGTTTTCCATCTATGCGGAACCCTGGCAAATGACAAACATGATGACAAACAAGTCAACTTCAATATAGTTTGTATCTCAAATGCCTATTCATCAGGAGCCAGTCACATCCCTCATCTTTCATGGAAGGGCTGGCATGAAGCAATATCCCCGCAGAACTTCTGCACGGCAAGTAACAGACGGGAGCGCATGTTTGAAGGCTTTGTTGTTGTTGTTGTTTCCTTTTACCACATTATGGGTGGAAAAGGAACCAGAAGTGTTTTGTCCTCGGCTTTCTTTGGTGTTCGGAACCATGTTCCTGCAGGGAGCTCATCATACACAAGTAAATCAGCCTGTAACCCGGATAGTAGGTCTTAAAATGCATCCAGTCACTGAACTAAGTTGCACTCAAAGCCTACAGTGGACACGGGAGATGTCCAGCGCATCAAAATAAATCCGAATGACACATCACATTTTAAAGGTCTATAAAATCGAATCAGACAAACACTTTTCTCTTCTGATTTATACCCTTCATCTCTGCTGTGGGCTGTTCTCCAGCTACTTTGCTACTATTTATCTTTCCAGACATCCCCTAATTGTCCTTCCTGAATCTAGAGCTTTTTTTTTTTTATTATTATTAAAGATTTTATTTGTTTATTTGGCAGAGAGAGATCACAAGTAGACAGAGAGGCAGGCAGAGAGAGAGAGAGAGAGGGAAGCAGGCTCTCTGCTCATGTGGGACTTGATTCCAGGACCCCGAGATTATGACCTGAGCTGAAGGCAGCAGCTTAACCCACTGAGCCACCCAGGTGCCCGAATCTAGAGCTTTTTTAAAAAATTCATTTTCTTTTTTATTTTCTGACCTTTCATGTGTGTGTGTGTGTGTGTGTGTGTTTTAAACCCTTCCTGTGTCTCTTTTCTTTGGCGGCAATATTTTATTATAATTTGTATTTTGAGTTACTTCTTATTTCTCATCTTATTTTCAGAATGTTGGAAGGAGAGGAACAGATGGCAGCCGCTGGTAAAAGAAAAACACCTCTAATAAATGCATATTTAGTTACTCATTTTCCAAACCCAAGTTTGCCAAGAGAGCACTAATGGACACAACCAGAATCAGCACAACAGGAAATTGTGAGAAACTACGTCCATTCTGGTGAGAAAAGGAAAAGAGAGATGGGTCAACTAGAAGGGAAGGAACTTCTGGATAACCAAGGTGAATACTGGATTTCTGTCTGCAGAGTCCAGAAGGACATGCCAGGGAGGAACGTTTAACTAGGGCGAAAATTATTAATGTAGAAACAAACATTCATGGGACGCCTGGGTGGCTCAGTTGGTTGGACGACTGCCTTCGGCTCAGGTCATGATCCCGGAGTCCTGGGATCGAGTCCCGCATCAGGCTCCCAGCTCCATGGGGAGTCTGCTTCTCCCTTTGATTTCTCCTCGCTCATGCTCTCTCTCACTACCTCTCTCTCAATAAATAAATAAAAATCTTTAAAAAAAAAAAAGAAACATAAACATTCACCTTTTTCTCTTGTCATGCCCAACACCTTTTACTAGGGAATGGTCAAGTTGGCTTTTAGGCTCTTCTTGATCACAAGAGACTTTGGAAGCTGAGAGCAAAGTAATGTATCTGAAGAGGATAAGCTGATTCACCCAAGTGAGAGCCGGCTCGGGTAAAAGGGGGCTGGAGAGAGAGAAAGAGCCTTTTAGGCAGCGTGTTAGAGAAGCTGGGAGATGTCAGGACAAGAAGAGAAGGTGTGACATTCTCAACCAGCTCTAGAGCTCTAGAGGAGAGAAAACTGGACTCTAGGAAAGACTGCATTCTTCGAGAGAAGTCAGGAACTACTGGAATGCAATTTAATTACTTCTGGCTGGGGGACTGGGAATGCAGTGCTGGCTAAGAGTGAACTTGCTTGGAGGCTGAGAATTACTTATGGAACGGAAACTCTCCTTCTGGGTTCAGTTCTTAGAACCAAGCTGTCACATCACGATACCACACACCCCCAGCACAGCCTTGCCTGTCGCAATACAGGAACTGTGGAGGCGGGGGAGAGAGGGTGCCATTGTTCCTTCAGTGATCACAGCAAGGTGATGCTGTTTTGCAATTCTAACTCTCTTGTCCAGATGCAGGTTTTCTCTATGTAAGACGTTGTCCTGAATCCTGGGAAAGGATGCTAAATGGCCAGCAATCCAGTTTCCCTTAGACTCATATACTGATGTGGGATTTGAGAAAAAGTGGTTTCCTTGGACGCGATCCTGGAAAACTCTGGTAGAGGAGTAAGGAAGGGAGTCAGGAAAGGGAAGGAAACCAGTACGGGGTGTGTTTTTAAGCCTGTTACTTGAAGAAAAGTGCAAAAGCACTGTTCAAATGGCAACTTCAGGTCAGTAACAACCCAGATAGAAGCAAGAATGGAAACGTGTGACAGCAGCGAGCAGAGGGGCCAGGACAGTGGAAATGGCAGCTAATATTTATTGTACAGGGACAGCTTGTCCACATCCAGTGCTGGGTGTTTTTGGTGCATTAGCAACCCTGCAGGGTCAAAGCTGTGATTCCCATCTGGCCACTGAGGAATGAGACATAAAGAGGGCGAGGTTTAGAAATGGAACCTGGGCAACCTGACTTCAGAGGCTGTGCTCTTAACTTCTTGAGCTCCCAGGAGGGAGCTGAGGAGGCTGGAGCTGTGTTGTTAGCAGTAATAATGAAATTGATAACAGAGATGCCAGTGAAGCCCTCCTGGTGGTTAATCTTTAATAGTGGGAAATGGACATGGCTTTCCTGCTCAGGAAACCCCAAGATACCTTGCCCCGAGGCCTGCTCAGCAGGGACGCCTGAGCCATGGAAGGTGGGGTGGACGGTGTGGGGTGAACCCACAGGCAAGGGAAGCTGTCAAGGAGCGCTCAAGGGCAGCTGTCAGGAGTTTGATGTGTGAGTGCCTCCCTCGGGGAGCGCAGGAGCTTGCTTCCCCAAGAGGGATCTGCCTGGCCAGGATCTCTTCAGCTCAGAAGAAGATCAGCTATCAACAAAAGTCACAGTTAGCTTGAATACACAACTTTGCTAAGACCACTGTTTGTTGTGCTTTCCTGGATTCTGAAAAAGCTCATTTTTACATTTTTCTCCTTCCTCCTTTTCTCTATTCAACTCTGTTCTCCAGCTCCTCCCACGCCTCGCATCCAACACAATCACAGACGCAAGCCATCATGTCTAGTGATAAGAGTCTAGTGGTTTTGTCAAATTCAGATCAGGGATGACTCCTTGGAGGGCCTCCAGAGCTCACAGGCCCTGCCCCCTTGGGTATCAGACAGGATTTCCTAACTGGGGGGGGGGGTGGTGATACACAGGACAGCATAGATTTTTCAAGGTGACTCTAAGACAGTGGTGTCATTTCTTATTTCCGTGGCTTATTTTAGAAAAGAAGTGACAAGATATAATAGCATGTATTAGCGGTTGTTGTAAGGAAGTCCTTTCATGTGTCTACCCTAAATCTCTATGGTTGTGCTTTAATCAGCACATCCTCAGAGGACAAATCTGCCAATGGGAAAGAATATTAGACACCAAAACCATGAAAGCAGTCACCTTTAGATTAGTAACCATTTAGAAGCATCTGATAACTTCAGTAGCAAAAGCAACATGGGGAAATTTAATTTTGGAGTTGGTGACTATCAATGACTAAAGAAGTAGAAAGGATACATATATATTTAAATCTGCAGGATAAGTCAATATCCTCTACTAGAGATATTATTTTTTAAAAGCATTTAAAAGCAACAACCAGCACCTTTGGTTTCATCTGGTTTAATACACAGTAAAAGTAGAAAAACCAAACCTATCTTTACCGACAGTCAGAAACCATCCTGTGCCTCACTTTGGACCCTGCACCAAGCCCTGTCCTTTCTCCAACTTGATCACATCTGAGGCAGTAACTAGAAGTTATTCCGAGCAACACCCTTCTAGTCCAGAACCACCAAAGGACACTGTTTCTACATGAAGAGTAAAAACACTGCCTGAAACACCTGTCCATTTGGAAAACTCTGCCCAGGTAGATTAATTTGCATTTGTGCTCTGTGTTTGAATCTAGATGCCCCAGCCTTGTTTTTGAACCTCACTCTGATTTTCCCTTGATATCGCAAACTCGGTGCTGGATAAAATACAAAATAAAATGGTCCATAGGAAGGAAATCGGAACTGATTGGAAATTCTGGAAATTGTTAAATGGGAGGTTCATTTATCCAGTGAGGTGTTATTTCAAGACACAGTTTCTAAATAGGTAGAATTGCTCAGTTTTCAGTAGCCTGCACATTTGTTTGGCAACATATGCGACTGCTTGGAGTAATTCAGCCTCTTTGGGGGTGGGGGTGTAGGTTCAGGTCTATTTACCCCTGGAAAGAAGCACTTAGTCTTTGATGGAAACAAAAGTGAGTCATTAGTCACTGCTATGCTGGCTGAAAAATGGAGTTTTCAGAGTTTACCTTGTGTGTGTGAGCTATTCATTGACCATCAGGTACACATGATTTGTGTCTCATTTATCCATTAGGAAATGTTCTGCAAATGGGTTTGCACCTGGATTTCTCAAAGGGCTGAGGGAACAAACAACCACCCTTTTATCTCTCAGTCTGTCAGCATCAATGTGAAAGCCAGCCTGCCATTAGCAACAGTTGACTTGCAGAGAGAAACCTCATAAATTATGGTCCTTTGTTGGGTGAATCCCCCAGTAGGGACCCAGAGAGCAAGAATGGAGGCCTTTCCCCTCTCCAGGATGCAACCAAGCAGGGAAGGAGGTTGATGTGGAGGAGGGAGAGCGGCGCCTGTTTTCTTGGCTTGCCCACTCCTCTCTGCTTTCTCCAGGAAGGCCTAATGCCAGTTGTTCCCTGCTGAGCTTTAGCGTTGCCAATGGACTCCTTGGAAATGGCAATGGGAGGTGCTTTTGCCTCTGGTGATAGAAGTCAGGAGACAGAGTTATAAAATCAGGAGTAACTCCGGAGAGCTCCTAGAGCCCTTCTGTCAGTCACTGGCCTCATCTGATATGGCTTTGGGGTGCTTGAAATATGGCTGGTCCAAACTGAAGTGTGTTATGAGTGTGAAATGCACATTGGATTTTGAGGACTAAAGATGAATGTAAGAAGGTGAATATCTCATGAAGACATCTCAGGATATGGATTATGGGTCAAAATGATAACATTTTGGTACATCGGGTTAAGTGGAATCTATTATTAAAATTCCATTTTCACAGTTTTACCTTACTTTTTAAAAAGTGCCTACCACAAAAATCGGAGATCGTCTACATGGTTCACTTTTTATTTTTATTTTTGGGGGTCCTCCTTTATATTTCTAGTAGACAGTTATTTTTTTTTCAATTTTTTTCAATTTTTTTTTCAATTTCAGAGAACACAAGTAGGCAGAGAGGCAGGCAGAGAGAAGGAAGCAGGTTCCCTGCTGAGCAGAGAGCCCAATGCAGGGCTTGATCCCAGGACGCTGAGATCATGACCTGATTGAAAGGCAGAGGCTTAACCCACTGAGCCACCCAGGCACCCCACATTTTGATGGTGAATTCGCAGAGGAAGACACTGACTAGAGTCAGTTACCCAAGTTCTCCTTTGGGGAAATAAAGTCTGAAAGGAGGAGGAAAAAGACTTGAGTTTGGGATGTGAAAATCTAACAGCTTGTCATTCATGTCGAGTTATATGTGCTGCATTCCTAGCTTCAAGGCAATTCTCTGTGGCAGATTTGGTGGCTCTAGCTAAATATTTTGGGAGATACTCTACACTAGCCCATAACGGCCATGCCTTTCCTCCTAGAGTTTGAGAAGAAACTGTGCGAAGAAAGGGAGAGCTTTCCCCAACCAGGGATGTGGTAGGCAATGTTTTTCTATCTTTTTAATGCCTAGACTTTCTGTTTCTCTTTGGGACAACTGCTTGAGCACTCTGTCCATCATTTTCTCATTTGCTGAAAATATTAATATTTGGCCTGTTGACTTCATAGGACTGATATCTAAATCAAGTGTGTTCATGGATTTGGTAGTATTTTGAAAAGTAGCCAATGGTTTTTAACAAGTGGATCACCACTGTGTCTGGAAAGAGAAGAGGGATGGTCAAGGGAAAGAGAGGATTTACTTCTTGAGAAATTACAAGAAATCAGAAGTCCCTTGTTTCCCTGCCTCTGAGGTTGTTATGTTATGATTGCTCCCACACTGATTTGATTTGGGCCTGGCAGGAGGACTGGGCTAGATGGGAGAGCTGACTTCTGAGTTTTGAAATCCATAACATCTAGTATCTAAACCTGAAAAGGGAGACATTGCCTTTCAACATCATCTGCTCTGTAAAGAATCTTTGATGAAGTGAGGTGCTTGCAGCCAAAATAGATAATTCTCAATAATAGAGGTTGCAGAGCAAAGCAGTCAGGTTATACAACCTGAATGGAATATCATTTATTTATCTATCTGGGTCCCTGTGTTTAGTGAGGGCTCCTGTGGGCACATACTGAACAAGGAACAGAGAGAAATGCTATCCTACAGATCTTCTGAGCTAGCTGGTTCTAATGGCATTTGGACTGTGTCAATTACAGCAGCAGGGAAAGAGAATTATTTTCTAGAGATATTGCTGAATCTATAAAATCAGGTTTGGAGCTCTTGTTTTATGTCTTGTAAAACTCACAGCCTCCTATTTCATTCCAGTCTAGATTCTTTGCAGGGTCATTTAAGGGGGTCATGTTTCCCAAAGAGAGACTCTACCAGGGTCAGAAGATGTGTTTTCTTGTTCCAGCCCTGATCTGTGCATTATAAAACCACACAATGAAGGTATATCCATCACTGTCAACATGTACTTTAATGGCCCAAGGTACATCCTAAAGCTGAGAACTTCTTCATATTTCTCCAGAATGAAATGACAAATCACCCATTTTTAGATTTAATCACCTACTTGCTTGGTCACCTTGGAAGACCCGTTAAATGGTGATGGCCCCACATGGCCTTTCATTGCTCCAGTTAGGATAAGAGTTTGGTTAAATAGGTTTAAGCTCCTTAAGAAATATATACCTAGGAAATATTCATGTAAAACTTATCAGGAATTACCAGGAAATAAATTATTCTACTTAAGGGGATTTTCTAGGAACAGAAACTTACCTATTTAGCACTGAATGGATTTAAAAAGTAGGTGTTTTCTATGGAAATCTTTCCAAAATCTACTAGAATGCAGAATAGAAATGAATCTTATTTCTTAAAGGCAGAATATTTTCATTAAGGGGCTCAATTAATACACTTTGATATCATTGGAGTTTCTCAGAGTAGATCTGCCCAGAAATTAAAGGTCTTAAGCTATTCTGGTTGTTGAATCTTTCTGATGGCTTTCATTTTTTAATCTCTTCTATTTCTGACAAAGACTTCTTTTATTCTTTCATTTCCTCCACAAATGTGTTCTGATGGCCTATTTGGTCCAGGAGAGTGTGTGACCAATTGGGTACCTGGAGACAAATGAGACCCAGTCCATGACTTCAAAATTTCTGTGCACTGAGGGAACAGACCAACTTTGAGAATTTTGTTTGCATGGAAAATGTAGTTTGCGTGGACTGGAAACATATATTTTGGTATTTCAGAGGTCAAGGTAAGATGAACAAGGCAAGTTCTCAACCAGTGTAGCTATTATCATATTATTCCTTTCGGTAGCTCTTCTTCTTCTTCTTCTTCTACTTTTTTTTTTTCTTTCAATTTTTAAAAAGATTTTATTTTTAAGTAAGCTCTACACCCAACTTTGGGCTTAAACTCACAATCCCAAGATCAAGAGTTTCATGCTCCACCGACTGAACCAACCAGATGCCCCACTTCTCGGTAGCTCTTTTATTTTTATTTTTATTTTTTTTTAAAGATTTTATTTATTCATTTTTTTTTTTTTTTTTTAAAGATTTTATTTATTTATTTGACAGAGAGAAATCACAAGTAGATGGAGAGGCAGGCAGAGAGAGAGAGAGGGAAGCAGGCTCCCTGCTGAGCAGAGAGCCCGATGCGGGACTCGATCCCAGGACCCTGAGATCATGACCTGAGCCGAAGGCAGCGGCTTAACCCACTGAGCCACCCAGGCGCCCTTATTTATTCATTTGACAGACAGAGATCACAAGTAGGCAGAGAGGCAGGCAGAGAGAGAGAGAGGAGGAGGAAGCAGGCTCTCTGCCTGACATGAGGCTCGATCCCAGGACCCTGGGATCATGACCCGAGCCACAGGCAGAGGCTTTAACCCACTGAGCCACCCAGGCGCCCCTCGGTAGCTCTTTTAAATGGTTGGAAATATCAGATGTTAAAACTTCTGCATAAAAGATGTATTATCACGTTTAATGTCAACCTTGTGATAACAAACAAGCTTCCAGACATTGTGACCTGGTGGCTATTCTCAAACTTTAGGACATCTGCTTTCAGATTTTCCAGACTATTAGGTGGCAGCAAGTTTCCAGAGTGCCTTTAATCAAGCAGACCACATGGTAGATGGAACAAGACCTGGTTGGAAATCGAGAGACCTGCTTTTGGCCTTCAGCTCTTCTGTTTAATTCTCTGGACCTCAGTAAGAATGGGAAGATTGCATTTGATCAGCAAAGTCTCTTCTTGTTCAACAATTACACAATAACCATCAATAAAGCTTTTGTTTCCTCCTTGCTACCATAGTACTAACTTATTTTATGGTCCTATGAAAAGAGGCCCTCCCTGCACTGACTTACTTCTCTTTTGGTCATGGATGAAGCAGCAGCCAAGCCCTTCATAACTTGTCTCTTGCTAGTCTCTTCAGTTTTATGGTAGACGGTACGAAATTGGCCACAATACTTTACTTCTCCCTGCCTGTTTAACTCACTGCCTTTGTGGTGTGAGTTTTTGGCTCTCTTCATTAAAAAAAAAAAAAAAAGTCTCTTTCTCTTCCTCTTGAATCTGGACTAGGCTTTTGATGTGCTTTGCTATTTATCCTGTGATAGAACTTGGCAGAAGTGAAGGTGTGTGAGTTCTGAGGTTAGGCCTCAAGAGCTATGGTTGCCTCCGCACTCTCTGGGACCCCACTCAGTCGCCAAACTGGGCAACCAACTGGAAGATAAGAGACCACATGGAGCAGAGATTAGTAAATCAAATGTCTCAAACAAGACCCCTGACCTATTAGGGGTCCCAGATAAGATCAACAAAATTGCTGACATGAGCCTAGCTGTCCGTGGTTGTATGAAGACTTCGCCCGGCTGAGCTCAGCCTAAATTACTGATATCCAGATTAGTTAGCTAAATAGATCATTGTTGTTCTAAGCCATTAAGGTTTTTTCTTTGTTTGGTTTTTTTTTTTTTTTTTTTTTTTTTTTTTTTTTTTTTTTTTGACAGATCACAAGTAGACAGAGAGGCAGGCAAAGAGAGAGAGGGAAGCAGGCTCCCTGCTCAGCAGAGAGCCCGACTAAGCCATTAAGTTTTGAGATGGTTTGTTATGCAGCAATAACTGCAAACTCCCTCAAACATACCGAATTTGTTTTTCTCCTCAGGACTTTTGCACTTCGGCCTGGAATGTTCCAATATTCCTTTTTCAGATCTTTGCACATGTGCATGAGTGTGTGTGTGTGTGTGTGTGTTTGAGATCCAGGTGTCATGTCAAATGTAATCTCTTTGGAGATGCCATCTTGGACCATCTTACCTAATTGCACAATGTACCATAATTCCTTCCTAATTGTACTACCTAGTTATCTTCTATCACATTGCTCTGCATTTGTATTCTGCACAGGATTTATTATTTCTTGATATTTTCTTTGTTATTTAATTATATTTTTGGTTTTTACCTACCTCACCTAATTAGAAAGTAATCGCCATAAAATGAGGGAGTCTGCTCTATCCCCCAAACTTAGCATACTGCTGGACCATGTTGCAATTTGAGAGAAGCAATATATAAAAACTGGGTAGTTGTACCCACCTGTACTAACAGGGTTCTTATTAGGCTCTTGTGCTGGCTATGTCTCAGGGTGCTCCTGACGCTACGGACACCACCCTTTGGCCACCCTGGGCTGTGTGTCATATTCCCTAATGGCTCATTACCTCTGCTCATGATGTTCACTTCAGAATGGCCTTTGACATATTCCCATTCATCTCCTAAGGCTTTCAGAGCAATTTTCAGTTCCTCCCTCTATTCATCTCTGGTCACCAAGGAGAATTAATTATTCCTTTATCTGTGTTTTCAGAGCTCAAAACAAATGTTTCTATAATAATTTTCACTGTTGGCCAGAAAATTCGTTGATGTTCGAAACTATTACTTATCCAACTTTGTATTCTCAGTGCTTGACAAGAATGCTCTTCGAAATTATTTGCCAAATTAAATAAGGTATCCTCTGAAATAACTTGGCATGGTAGAGGGAATTATCATTTTACCGTGTAATTCGGTTGACATTCTTATTTCTAGGGTTGACCTAGTAAGGTTAAAAAAAAAATAAAAAAATAAATATTAACATCTAACACCAGCCTTACTTGAATGAATGAATGAATGAATGAGCCCACCACCTCTGGAATATTTTCTTCCCAAATTAGCGACCTAAATGAGGAATACATAACATTTGGATTTACAAAGTTCTAAGTATCAATATAGTTTTGAGAGAGACTTTTCTCTAAGGGGACAGAAAGGTTATTATAATTTGGTCTGACAGAAGTTTCTTTAGAAAAGATATGAAGGATGAAAGAGTTTATATGCAGCTTATCATGTATTGCTCTGAACTCTTTGCCTAGGACGTGAGAAAGATTTCTGGGATCATTGAAAGTGCTTCTTTTAATGAACCCAGTGGTCTAACCAGGACTTGCACTAGGGGAGTGCTAATGAGAAATGGTGATGTGGAGGTGGGCGGGGCACTGTTCCCAGGAAATACAATTTTAAACTTAGCGAAAAGCAGTTTCATTTTCAAAATCCAATGTCCTGTAGATGCACGAAGTCATCACCTGCTTGGGGCCATCTGTTTGAGGATCAAATGGTTCTCTTTGTGAAGCTTCAGCCTTTTAAGTATCAGTCAGTATGCAGGCTTACTTACCAAAGGTTTATTTTGATTAATTAATTAATTTATTTTGGCATACTTTACTCATTCAGTGTCAATGCCAAGTTGAAAACAAATCATATACTTAACATAAATAATTTATCTGCAAACCAGAAACAACTGCAGAACTAAGGAAATTCATGTAAACTTCACATAAATTGCACTGTCCATACTTTTTAGCAAAAGGGAGATAAAATTGCATTGTCTATCTTATTGTCCATATAATTATGTTTTAGAAAGCTCTATAAAAACAATTCATCCTGGGGCGCCTGGGTGGCTCAGTGAGTTAAAGCCTCTGCCTTCGGCTCAGGTCATGATCCCAGGGTCCTGGGATCGAGCCCCACGTCGGGCTCTCTGCTCCTCGGGGAGCCTCTCTCTCTCTCTGCCTGCCTCTCTGCCTACTTGTGATTTCTCTCTCTCTGTCAAATAAATAAAATCTTTTAAAAAAAAAAGTTTCAAGTCTGTCTCTCACCTCCATTGGCTCGGAATGACTGGGGTTCTAGAGCTGAAATCACTGAATCCCTCTCATTTAAAAAAAAAAAAATTCATCCTACTAAGTCCCATGTTTAGTACCAAGACACTATTCACGCAAATTCTGCCTTTATTATGGGTGTAATCCTTTTGCACAAGAATGTCCGCTTAGGCAATACTGTGGCACTCACAAGGAAATGTTTAAAAGTAATGAAGTGCATCATGTTCATGTTAATTACAATCTTAATTTTTTTAATGTTTGTGTATATGGCACATAGCTAAGCTTGCAGTGGTCTGATTAATTACCCATGCAGTGAATTAATAAACTTTTTTCCCATTTATTTATTTAACAAATTTGAATGAGTACCTGCTATTTTAAATGCCATATCAAATGTTAGAAATGGAAAGAATAAATAAACTAAATAAGATAGTTTTCTATGTTTACGTATAGTTAAACTTTCTTGTCCTTAAAGCCCATTTAACAGACTGTATGCTTCATACTTTTCTTATTAGGTCCTTATGATGACCCTTTGAGGGATCTAGTGCTATACCCATTTTATTTTATTTTATTTTTAAAAGATTAATTAATTTATTTGAGAGAGAGAGAGAGAGAGAACTGTACCCATTTTAAAGATGAGAAAACAGACTCTAAAAGGATTAAAGTGACTGATTTAAGTCACATGGCTAAACAGTGGCAGAGCTGGGATTCGAAGCAAGAAGAAAAAGGAGGCCCAGCAGGGGAGAAAAGGATAGAGAAAGCAAGACTGACCTATAGGAACAAAGCAATCTGGAAAAGCTGGGGTAAGTGCAAATATGCTCAGGGGGATAGAAGAAAAACAATAATCAGACCTGGACATGGGCTGGAGAGGGGTTGTGGGCTGGATATTGGGTGATGAAATTCCACGATTAAGGAAAATGTAGTATCAGACATCTGTTTGGATATGAGCTGTCTGAGGGAGCCCTAAATAAAGCCCAACAAGAAAATTCTGGTTTTGCCAAAGACCTGAAGCTGGTTACCTGAACTTCTGGGCTAGGGAGGACAGACTAGCAAGAGAAATCTGACAAATGTGTGATTTTTTTGCTTTGTCTATACCTTAAATCTGGAAATTTCTAGGTTGACACAATTTGATTTAATGTGAAGGTCAAGCCTGCCGTACCAAGAAGAGAAATGTATATATATTTTTATTTTTGATATATTTTTATTTTTATTTTTGATCCCTTGGATCCTGGTTGTTGGTAAATGTAGGGTTCTTTCAGCTTGGATATATTACTAACAAATACTAACAAATTCACCATTGTGTATGTATGTATGTGTGTGTGTGTGTGTTTGATTTTTGATTTTATTTTCTTTCTTTCTTTTCTTTTTTTTTTTTTTTGCCAGCATCAAAAAGTATATAGGACACCAAATAACTATCATCTTTCAAATTCCTTAACTGAAATTAAAGTAGATTAAAAGACACTCCACTGGAACCAATTTGCAACTTGCTAATGAGCAACAGGAGGACAACAAATAGCCAGATATATATTGTTTATAACCTTGGTATTTTATCAGGTCATAAATGGAATTGGGCTATAAAATGAAATGAAAGGACCACTTTTCCCTTGCAATATTTTTGCTTTTATGGCTGTGTTTATACTGAATCTGTCCAGATAAAAGGTGACCTCAAATGTAAGCTGATGCCCATAGAAGAATATGCAAAGGATGCCGTACGGGCAATGTAAATGTGCAGGCATTTTGGGAAATGCATGAACCAGTCCAATGCCTCCTTGTGGTAATTATTTGTCTACTCACATTTAAAATGACATTTGTGGAGTGTTGATTGAAAATCATTGCTTTTTTATTCTCACACTTTGTGACCCTATTTTATCCACTGTTTCTAGGTGCCTTTGGACGTCGGGGTCTTCCTGCTGCAGGAGCTGCTTTGTGAGTCATCACACAGTTGTTAAGACAGGCTTTCTCCATCTTCCCTTGTGTTTCGATTATCTGCGGTAGAGCGCTTGTGTTTAATCTGTATGTGATGCCGGTGCTAGGGTTTCCATCCTAAGTCCCAAGTTCCTATTCATGTAACATCAAACAGCTCTCCTCTTTTCATTGATCCTGTAGGTCACAGTCTCCACTGCTCGTGTTTTGCTTTTTTTTAACCTAACTGGAAAAGGCTTGTTTACAATGACACCCCACCCTAAAGCACAAGGCCGTACGTATCCTGGGTGACTGTGACCACAATCACCTTGAAGGAAGTTTCTTTGCATCTTTATTCATTTTCCTCATTGGGTCACTTCTGTAAGTATCCAAAATTAGCATTGTAAAAGGTTGTTTGAGGCAAGTTCTGTCTCACCCAAATAAAAATTTATTTTTTTAAATAAAATAAATATGAGAGCTCCTGATATTCTAAGAGGCTTTGTGCAGACTTCACCTTAAGGCAACACGCTCCCTTTTCAGGGTCATCTTCGTAAAGCCTCAACTCACATTTGAACAAATTCAGTATTTTATGAATTCAACGGAATAGTATTATTGAAAAATCTTTCTATTCATTATGAATCAAAAAAGTAGGACAAAGAGGAAATGGGAAATGAGAAAAATGAAAATATTTTCAGTGTAACAATCAAAATATAAATAAAACTCAAATCTCCCTTGAGCAGCCCTATACTTCTTCAGGGTCCAGACAGTGGGCTGGACCCAGACATCAAAATCTCATCCTCTCCAACTCCTTGGAAACGACCAAAAGAGATACAAAAAGAGAAATCCGTAAAACAGGGAGTGTGCCAGAAACTGCCTGGCATTTCTTACAGATTCAGGGCGGAAGGACTGGGTGGGGATCTGCAGAGAGGACTCAGATAGTCAGGCTTTGGGAAATGTGTTTTAATCCCATCAGCGCCCTGGGCTTGAATGTTCCCACAGCAGTGAAGTTTCCAGGTTTATGGTGGGGACAGATGGCTCTGCCAGGGGCACAGGGCTGCAGACTTGTAAAGATGGCAGTTGTCGCCAGCCAGCCCCGGTGACCCTGCTGGGGCTAATTCGTGGCTGCTCAGTGAAAGGGCAGGAGGCAGGCAGAAAGACCATCCCTCAGGCTCAGGAGATTTCTCCTGGGTCTCTGAACAGATGGGATCAAACCAGAGTAAATCTTAGCTTTTCACTCCTTTCCTGGAGCCTAAAGTATGTGGATGGCTGACTGTCTTAAGGAGCCAGCTTATGTGACAAATAAGGGTAAACACACTCTTGCTCCCTTGAGGAGGAACAGAGATACCCCAGACCTGATGAGGCCTGGGTCGTCCATCCCGGAAGAGTTAGAACTGGTGCCTTCTTCCAAAATAGATCTATGACGAGGAGGAAGAAAGAATGTCTTTCTAATTACCAACCAGATTCATGCAAAAAGAGCTGAAAGTCCCCAGGAGGAAGGAGGTTTGGGATAACAGTAAAGCATGTGTTAAGAGCAGAAACAGTTTGATGAAATTCAAAACTCTCATGCCAGAAGAAGGACAGATAAGGTAGAAAATCAGATTAGTGAAGGAGAAGGTAAATTTGGGAAAATTCTTCCAGAGGGAAGAATTTGGAGGGAACGATGAAGTTATGAAAATGATGGTAGACAGGAGAGATGGAAGATGGCTCAGGGATATCCTGTGTTAATTTGGAAATGTGATATAATTCCAATAAAAAGTCCCAAGGGATATCTTTTGAGACTGGGTAAAAATGACTCCACCACTCTTCTGAAAAAACAAGCTGGTCAAGGAAAGTTAAAAGGATGACCATTTAAAAGCAGCTGTGATGAAAGAAGACCGGGAGGTATGAGAACACAGCATACAGCCCAATAACGAAAACTAAGAGGTTCATGCAAGAAAAGAGAGAGTTGATGAAACACAACATAAAACCCAGAAACTGACCCTTGTGTTTAGCACAAGATAAGGGTGGTTTTCCAGATTAGAGGGGAAAGGATGGATTGTGTATTAAACTGTACTGTGAGAGTCCTTTAACTATTTGATGGTATTTTATAACACCAAACTAGATCCTGTTGGCTTAAGATTATTGCATGGAGAAACCTAATTCACGACAGTCAGGAAAAATGTCTGATCTCAGGCCAGAGAAGGCCTTTCTGTGGGGAGGTGGGGGGGATGTGAAGCAATAGATCATGAAGTAAATTTAAAAAAAAAAATTAAAGTTAAGCTTTCTATTATAAAAAATTTGAAATATGATGAAGGTACCCATGATATCTTAAACATCCTAGATTAAACATTTGTAGTACATATATTCGACCTAGGGCTACCATCCATAAGGAAAAATAAATGCATGACAGGCAATATAGATAGAAAACTGATGAGATGAAACAGGCAACCAACCAATGGAGGTGTAAAACATGCAAGGATTTGGGAAACATGCCTACCAGAAAATTAGAGGCAGGGAAATGACAGAGTCAACAGCCCTATCTCCTTCAGTGAGTCTGTGAGGGTACTCTGATGATCTGTTCCAACAGTGGGAGCTTAGGAAAGTCCGGTTCTTCTTCTCTATAGAATCTACTTAAATTTAAATTTAAAAGAATCACTTGAAGACATTTTATAGCCAGTCAAGGCATGAATAGCCATTTAAAAATTTAAGAGTGTGGAGAAAAAGCATTGTCACTAAGCATAACTTAAGTATGATTAATAATATTCACTTAAAACAACTATAACAACAACAGAATCTTTGGAACACAGTTTCTCAATCTCAACACTATTGGGATTTGGGGTCTGGAAGATTCTTTGTTGTGGGCTCCGTCCTGTGCACAGAGAATGTTGAGCAACAACCCCAGACTCTATCCACTGGATGCCAGGAATAACCACTCCCCTCTAGCTGTGGCAATCATAACTACTCCCAGGCATTGCCAAGGGTCACCGAGGGCCCCAAATCTCCTCTTCCCCCTGGTAAAAATCATTGTTCTACAGTTAAATTATAACATGTAAACTGGGGTGGGGAGAAGCTAAGTCTAGAATCCTTACATCAATTGAAATTGAAAAAGAGACAAGTGGAGAGAAACAACAGCATATTGAGATCTAGTGTCTCTCTCAGGGATGATTTAATAAATATATACTTAAATTTTTATGATAATCATGAGGTGAATAAAGCTAGATGATAGCTTTCAGAGAATAAAAGGAAGGAAAAGACCAATAAAAGGATGACCCATAAAAGACAGAAGAAAGGAACCAGTCTAGAAGTCATAAGAAAAAATTTATTACCTTTGTCATAAGTAGAAATGCCTTAGAGCACCCCACTAACAGAAAATTACTTTTACTTGAGATCAAAAGTCCAAATCCGACTGTGTGCTATTTTTAAAAAGTTAACCTAAAAAAGTAGTTGTCCCAGGAAGGCAAAAAATAAAGGGTTTAGCAAAGATTAATCAGGCTTATGTACTAACAGGAGAGCAAGGGTGGCAATATTAATTGGATGAAATGGACCAGAAGGCAAGAAACGTTGAGTGATATGACTTTTTACTGATAAGAAACTACCTTCACAATGAGGATATAATAATGATGACTCGGAACCAAATGCTATGACACCAAAACATAAAATGCACTCTTGCCGTTTGCCATATGCTACAGAGTATTTTATGTCTCTCCCACACCCCGAATTCATATGCTGAAATGCTACCCCTCAATGTGGTAGTTATTTGGAGGTGGAGCCTTTGGGCGGTACTTCATTCAGAGGCAAGGAGAGCTCAGGAATGGGATTAGTGCCCTTTCGGAAGAGATCCCATAGCTTCCTTGCCCCTTCTGCCATAAGAGGACACAGCAAGAAGATGGCCATCTGTGAATGAGGAAGCAGGTCCTCAATGGACTGTGAATCTCCTGGCACCTTCATCTTGGACTTCCAAGCTTCAGGAGCTGTAAGAAATAACCATCTGTGGTTTAAGCCACCCGCTGTGTGGTGTTTTTGTCACAGCAGCCTGAGGAGGCTCCAAGGCGCCAGCAGCCTGGAGAAAGAGACACATGAAAAAGACTCTAACCCAACCTGCAGACTGGAGCACTCAGGCCAGCCAGTGCTGCTTCAGACAATGGCAAAATTGACCCTGGCCCCCAATACAATAAGTCCATTCCCAAATAGCCAGATTATGGTCCAATGTTGAACAGTCTCTCTCTGTCCTCTCTGACTGAGAAACTCAACTGTTGCACCCAGACACCCACCATTCCTACTTCTCTCATGTAAACAGTCCTTTTTTGACTTTGAACTTGGCTGTCCCCATTGTGTACAACACCCAGCATGTATTTGCAACACCTGTTCACTCAATTCTCTGCTTAAACGCCAACACTTGTAATTAGTGTGGTGTATGCAATTGTAATTCTGAATTCAAAAGTCATGAAAACATTAATCCTCGAAAACACTCTTAAAAACAAATATAAAACATGAAGGGTCCACTTTGAATATCATTTAAGGGTAACTCACTCTCTAGGTATGTTGCTTCCTGACCTGCAATGAAATATGACCTTTTACTTTCATGTTTCATGTAGCATCTTTGAACCAAAAAAAGGAGTGTTTCTGAACATACCCTAGGAGAGATCACCAATGGGACTGATTCCCACCTTTTCTAGTAGAAGTAAACTCATCAAAACTTTAAGGGTTGAGGTGACTTTTCTATTAAAAAAGTCCTTCCCACACTTTTTCCTTTTGATGAAAAAGGTTATGACAATTAATTTTAAAATAATGCCACCTAAATCCTCTGGAAATATAGTAAGAACTATTTCAAAGCAGTGATTTGAGCTCAGAGGTTCTCTTTTCCTTCCTACAAATATTCTATTGAAATAACCAAAGGGATGTAAATTTAAGATAAAACATGCAACATAGCTGCAAAACCCAGAAGGACAGACATGACAGGCCAGGTTGGAAGAGTTTCTGGAAGACAGGAAACAGATGGCATCAAGGTGAGTACAGGTGAAGGGTGACAGGGTACATATGGTTAGACTGCCTCCAAGGTAGGGATGTCAACAAATGCCATGTGGGGGTTCTTTGAATTTATTCCTTATCTTGAAAAAATTGGTAATTTTGAAAGCCAGTTTTAGATTTCAAAAAAGAACCTATGGTTCTATGGTGGAGCCTATGATTTAGGTTTCACAACGTCCGTAGGTGATAAGCTAGCTATCACTTGCTCGGGGATGTTGGGAGTTTTTGATGTGAGGTGTGTGGCAGACTCTGTGGCTGTCCTGCTCCTGTGCCCCTGGTACTCACCCTCGCCACACCGCAGTTCTGGCCTCCAAAGGGTCACCCACCTTGTTGCTTTGCCCTGGCAGTTACACCTCTGCTGGCTGGCGATCAGGGGGTGGGGCAGTGCACTAGACAGACACCAGGTCCTAGGGCTCCAGACTTCCTCAAGCCCTGCACCCTGAGAAGCTGGGAGAACTTCTCACCCCAGGGCTCTGCTATCCCTGGTACAAACATTTCTTCAGAGTGCCTGCTATCATTTCACCTTGCTTGGGGAGAGGCAAAGATTTGGGACACACCATTTCAATACGGAGACATTTTTCTTTTCTTTTCACATTTTTATTTTCATTTATGAAGACGAGGCATGTGTGTGTTAAAGCAGCAGTGGGAAGAGGAGACTGCCTGAGCACAAGGAGCAAATATCCATGTTGCATAGTGGTGAAGAGCCATGACTCTGGAGCTAGATGGCGTGGGTTGGCCTCAGGCTCTGCCCTGCTCTCCTGGCTGTAAAATGTGGGCAATAATAACTGTACATGTCATCACTAATCCTCATGGGTTGGTTGAGATTCAATTAGTTAACACGGGTAAAGCATTTAAAACAATCTTTAGAACACGTTAACTTCTCAATAAAAGTTTGCTGAATAGAAATACGACTTCACTGAGACAAAAGAAAACAGATTATCCCAATTTTAAATTTATAATCTCAGTGAAATTTGAGGGATAGTTCTATCAACATGAAATAAACAATTTGCTATGAGGAAAGAATAAACAGGAAAAAGAGGACCTTTTAAGAAATTCCAGACAATTACTGTCCCAAATTTAATTTAGGAATAAAATGGATGTTGCTAAAAGCTAAGGCAACTGTTGCTGAATTCAAGGCATTATGTCAGAGAACAGAACAGAGAGAGAAGGAAAGAAAACAAGGCTGAGAGGCATGGAGGAGAGACCCAGAATATCTTATATTTACATACTATCAGCTTAAAAAAGAGAAAACAGAGGAAATGGGGGAGAATAACCAAAAAATATTTTTGATTTGCACAAGTTTTATCTCAAATTAATAACTCTCACAAGATGACAAACAAGATAATTATTTTTTTTAAAGATTTTTAAAAACTTATTTATTTGACAGAGATCACAAGTAGGCAGAGAAGCAGGCAGAGAAGAGAGGAGGAAGCAGGCTCTCTGCTGAGCGGAGACTTGGCGGGGGCCTCCATCCCAGGACTCTGGGATCATGACCTGAGCCGAAGGCAGAGGCTTTAACCCACTGAGCCACCCCCAGACGCCCTGACAAACAACATTACTGAAAATAAATCATATGGTGAGATATTCCTAATTTGGAGAATAATGGAAAAGCTCTTTTGGACCAGGCAAACAAAACAAAAACAGAACAAAACAAAAACAAAAAGACTCCCAAATCAATAAGTGAGGAGGAATCAAACTGGATTGCTTAGATACTGGACTTTTTATTTGAAATGCTAACTGCTAGGAGAAAACAGAATGGGGTTTACAGAGTTTAGAGGAAAATAGATTGTGGCTCCTGAATTCAATTTGAAGCTCTTACCGTCACGTGTGAGAATGGAAGAAACAAACGAAGGTTGATTATTCCAGCAAAAGACTGGAAAGGGAAAAAGGGAAATAGTGGAAAAGTATAATACACAGAAGACTTAAAATGAGGGGAATAAGCACACACAGTCAGGGGTCATAACGAGTATGAATGACTTAGATACCTCATAAAAGATGAGGTTGTCAAGCTGAATAAATCAAAGCCAAGACCAGTTATGCACTACCACCAAGTGACCCAGCTGTAGAAAGAAAGTTTGCAAATAAAGAGATAGGGAAGGATGCACTAAACAAATAAAAGACAATACCCCAGTCTCCAAAAGATGGGCTGGCAGTATCAGCATCAGGAGGAAAGGAAACTATGGGGAAAGCATTAAAGAGACAAAGGCTCAGTTGGCTCAAAAACGACTCAATTGGTGGAGCCTCTGACTCTTGGTTTCAGCTCAGGTCATGGTCTCAGGGTCTTGAGATTGAGTCCTGCCTTGGGCTCCGCTCAGCAGGGAGTCTGCTGGGAATTCTCTTCCTCTGCCCTACTCTCTCTCTCAAATAAATGAATAGATCTTAAAAAAAAAGGGGGATAAGGGAAATATTTCCTATTATTAAAAGGAATATCCTCCAGGGAGACATAACAATCACAAAACTTTACAAATTCATTATAGCTTTGGAATTCGAATTGGCAACTCTGAGGAATAAGAGAAGAAATCACCCAGACCTCAGTGAAAGCAGAGACTTTACATGCTGCTTTTCAAAAACTGGCAGAGCAGCAAGAACAACAACAAAAAAACCCCTGCAAGGATGCAGAGGATTTATGTAGCGTGATGAACACGTTGGATTTGATAGTTACATAGAAAACTGCAATTGTCAAAGAGATACTGCACATTTTCTCCAAATACTCATTTAAAAAATAATTATAGGCTACTTAGAAAGGAATAATAATAGATCACATTTCAAAGCCTGTGAGATGGATCCAAATCTCGATTCAAAGAGAAAAATTTTAATACAGTGTATTTATTAATAAAAATATATAGCATTTATTACAAATAAAATAACACAGCTTTGGGGTGCCTGGTTGGCTCACTCAGTAGAACATGCAGCTCTTGATCTTAGAGTTTGTGAGTTCGAGCCCCATGTTGGGTGTAGAGATTATTTAAAAAAAATAAAACATAACATTAACTCGAGAAACAAAACAATAATTTCAGAAGAAATAGCAAAAAGATATTATTGAGATAAAAATCAGAAACAAATCTATCCCCCAAAAAGTACTATTGAGAAATAAATCTAAATTTTTGTTCTTTGAAAAAACTGACAAACCTTTTCAAGTGTAGTAACAGAGAGAGAGAGAAAGAGAAGATAGCAGTACACTACATTAAGCATATAATTATATACTGGAAGGATTTTTAAATGTTAAGAAAATATGGTACACAAGTCTACAGCAACAAATTTGATAATTGAGATTAATAAATACTCTTTAAGGAATGTATAAATTACCAAAATGGGCTCAGGAAGTGACAGAAAGCCTGAGTAGACAATTTGTAATTTAAAAGCTCAAAACTTGTCAAAGGTACACTTCCAAAAAAGGATCAGAACAACCCCGTTTTTAAATGAGTTATATTGTCCTTCAAGGAGCATGTTGTTCCTTTGCATTCTAAATTGTTAAAAAGCACCGGAAAACAAGAAGTTTCCAATTCATTTTATGGGCTTCACCCCAACAGGAAACTAAAGACATATATCTCTTAGGAATATAGACTTTTAAAATTCTTAAATAAAGTGGGACACCTGGGTGGCTCAGTGGGTGGCTCAGTGGGTTAAGGCCTCTGCCTTCAGCTCAGGTCATGATCCCAGGGTCCTAGGATCCTAGGCTCGAGACCGGCATCGAGCTCTCTGCTCAGTGGGGAGCCTGTTTCCCCCTCTCTCTAACTGCCTGCTTGTGATCTCTGTCTGTCAAATACATAAATAAAATCTTAAATTAAAAAAAAAATTCTAAATAAAGTATCAACAAATTGAATTTAAAATATTTTTTTATTAGAGAGAGAGTGTGTAAGCACATGAGCTGGGGGAGAGGCAAATGGAGAAGCAGGCTCCCTACTGAGCAGGGAGCCAGACACCTACCTGGTTTGATCCCAGGACCTTGGGATCATGACCTGAAGGTAGATGCTTAACCAACTCAGCCCCCCAGGTGCCCCTGGGAGTACTTTTATAGTAAGAGATCAGTCACTGTAATATGTTTTATTACATTAATTGCTTAAAAGAAAAAGGAGCAATATGATATGTATATACATGTTCCAAGTATATTTGATATATTTGATAAAGTTTCCATTTTTGGTAAATACTGTTTATATTAGAAGCATAAAAAGTGTTTGAAACATGATAAAGCATATTTGTTAGAAAGCAAAAAATGTAAAAACAAAACAGAGGCATTCTCATTAAAATGGACAATGCAAGGATGCCCACACTGACAGTTCTCATTCATTTGCCTGGAGGTTGAATACAAAACAAGATGAAGAAATGTATGAGATGTAGATATTATAAAATGGTCATTATTTATAATTTATCTGTGTTTCTTCCTAGAAAATTCAAGATAATCCTGTTTCAGGCTCTCATAATTAGTAAGATTCAGCAAGATAGAGAAAATCAACAGTTAAGAATTTCAGAGTTTTCCTATGTACTTGCAGCAGTCTTTTAGAAAAGAATAATAAGAAAAAAGTACTCATAAAAAACACTCAAACTATGAAAGTCTCAGGAATAAATCTATAGGAGATACTTAAAACCTAATTTAAAAAAGCCCCCAAAACTATGAAATTTGACTGAAGGACCTGCTAGAAGGTGTGAATATACTGGGAGACATACTATGACCTTGAAAGAGAAGACCTGATATTGTGAAGGTGTCAATTTCACCCCTTCCCAGCAATCTATAAGCTTAATGGAAACTCAGTCCAAATATTCAATTTTAAAGTTTTGTATATAATAAAGTCAGGTTGTTAGGGCTGGATAAATTAAATAAATGGTATTGAGTCAATTAACTAACTGAAAAAGAAATTCCCATATCACATCATACATGAAATTAATTTCCGTATAGACTCAACCTGTGAAAGTATAGTTTTAATTAACTTGTCAAATACTTTTATGATTTTATCTATATAAATATAGGAAAATATGAAAGTATTTTTTCTTATTCTCTTTTTGAGGGACTGATTGGGAAGATCTTTTCTCTAGGATTTATTTATTCCATTTTAGAAAGTGTGGGCATTCCTGTGTGAGTGGAGGTGGGGAGAGCAGAGGGAAAGGGAGAGAAATCATTAAGCAGACTCTCTTCTGAGCACTGAGCTGGTCATGGGGCTTGGTTCCACGACCTGAGCTGAGACCATAACCTGAGCCAAAATCGAGTTAGACACTCAACCAATTGAGCCACCCAGTGCCCAGGGGGAAGATCATTCTAAAACTCTTTTCTTTACAAAGAAGGGGAAAAAAGCTTCAAGAAGAAAGTACTATGTATTAAAATAAATTCAAGATAAAGTAGCATTAAAATTGAGGACATAAAAGAAGTAAAAAGAAATACATGTAAATATTTATTTGGTTTTGGAATGGGAACTCAGTCAAGAAAAGATCTAGATGTGACATGGTGGTACTCAATATCCATCTCTCTGGTCTATCTTCTTAATAGAACTTCTTCTTAATAAGAACTTCTGTCTTTTTAATAGAACTCTATGTTAGTAAGGAGAGCTATATGCTCTGCCAAAAATTTTTAACTCCCAGCATTTCTTGCCAATAAATTTAGGCAATGATATTTTTAGACAACTATGGAAGTTACTGTTTACTCTTGGAGTTTTCTTGATCTTGTTAGGAATGCTCATGTGACAGTGGAGTTTCAGCAGCTATTTTGTGATCTTGAGACTGGAAGCTATATGTTCAGAATCACAGAACCCCCAAAATGAAGGAGCCTGGTTCCTTATGCTTTGTGGAGCTGCCATACCAGTCCTACACTACTACTTGACTCCAGATTTCATTTATGTGAAGAAATAAACCCTTATAAGTTTATCCGGCTGTGATTGGGTGTTTATAATTATAATTTCTAACTAAAACACAGAACAACAACAACAAAAACACTAAAAAACCTCTTATACCTTAAAAAGCACCATAAATACATTACAGCTGCAATGGGGACAATATGGTAACATCTCTCAAGATTACAAATACGTATACATTGACCTATCCATTCAATTCTTGGGAATTTATTCTACAAATATACTGGGAAGCAGTACATGTAAAATGTGTATGATAGCAAAAGATGAATAGCATCCCAAATAAAATAGGATTCATTCACACAATAGAATATTACTTATACATAGAAAAGAACAAAAGAGCTGCTCATGTGCTAATATGGAATGTACCAAAAGGAAGATGTGCAAAAGTGTTTATAGTTTACTAGTGTTTGTGTGGAAAGGGGGGGGAAACAAGAATATATATTCATATCTTGTATATGTACAAGAAACTCAGGGAGATCACACAAAAATTAATAATAGTGGTTATTTAGAATAGGGATGAAAATTGGCTAATGGAGGAAGGAGTAGGGGCAGACTTTTGAAGAATTTTTGCATACATATGTTTTATATGTATATTTATATATTTATATACATGTATTTTGTGTTTATATACATAAAATATATACATACATATACACATTTATATACATAAAATATACATATAAACAATATGTAATTTTTGGTCTATATTACCACTCTCAAAACATAAGTATAATAAAAAAGGAGGCAATAGGGGTGCCTGGGTGGCTCAGTGGGTTAAGCCTCTGCCTTCAGCTCGGGTCATGATCTCAGGGTCCTGGGATTGAGCCCCACATCGGGCTCTCTGCTCAGCGGGGAGCCTGCTTCTCCCTCTCTCTCTGCCTGCCTCTCTGCCTACTTGTGATCTCTCTCTCTCTGTCAAATAAGTAAATAAAATTGCCAATAAATAAATAAATAACTTGAAAAAAAAAGGAGGCAATATTGCATCAAAGGTGAAGGCTTATAGAATTTTAGACAGAACTGGATAATGTCTTTTAACATTGTGATTAAGGCATTAATTAACCTCTTGGAGACTTGGACTTCCCCATTAGTGAACAGGGTAGTAATGGCCACCTCTGTGATTGGTGGTGAGAACTTAAATGGGATAAAGTATGTAGAGCGTATATCCCAGGCTGGACACATGGTGATAAATAGTGATGGTGAACATGATTTTTAGAAAGTGTAAATGAGAAAGAGAACAGATTATTTGCCAAAAGGATAATAGGAAATGGGCTAATATTCTTACAATAAAATGGGATCAAACAGATCCTTTAGAAAATATCAACACTCCTTCCGAAGATGGCAAGAACACAAAAAGGCAAATCATTCAAACCATCACTGATTGAAGACCCTGTGTGTCAGGAAGTGCTCTGTTTTTTAAATACAGCTACACATGTCATACTGATGATCGCTGCCTTCTCACAGAAGAGATATAAATGACTCAGAAATACATGGAGAAATTCACTTTCATTAAAAATCGAATACATGCAAATTGAAGATAAATAGGATACCCTCTGGCTTGCCAAACTGAAGATGAAAAGTGATAATAATACCCTATTGATAGAAATGTGTTTAAAACCTAAAAAAATGGGCAAACTGATGAATGCAGCAATTTTGCCTCTAGGAATTTATCTTCTGCAAATAATCAGAAATACATTAAGAAGCACATGTAAGAATTTATTTATGACCATGTTCTCTGAAGCTCTGTTATTAAAAAAAGTTAGAAGTGGCCATTGTTACAAAGTAGGGAGAATGTTAAATAAATAATGCCAAAATCATATAATGGAAAACAAAACATCTTTTAAAAACGGTATTACAGAAGGAAGTAAAATAACCATGAGGATGACAGTCTTGTAAAATAACAAAAAAGACAGACAAAACATTGAAAGGATATAAATACAAACTGTTAAGGGATAGTTAGCTTTGGTTATGGGTAATTTTTATTTTTAAAGTTCTGGACTCGGGGTGCCTGGGTGGCTCAGTAGGTTAAAGCCTCTGCCTTCAGCTCGGTCATGATCCCAGGGTTCTGGGAGGGAGCCCTGCATGGGGCTCTCTGCTCAGCAGGGAGCCTGCTTCCCTTCCTCTCTCTCTCTGCCTGCCTCTCTGTCTACTTGTAATCTCTGCCTGTCAAATAAATAAATTTAAAAAAAAATTTAAAGTTATGGACTTGGGGAACCTGGGTGGCTCAGTGGGTTAAGCCTCTGCCTTTCAATCAGGTCATGATCTCAGGGTCCTGGGATGGAGCCCTGCATGGAGCTCTCTGCTCAGCAGGGAGCCTGCTTCCTCCCACCCCCACCTGCCTGTCTGCTTACTTGTGATCTCTCTCTGTGTCAAATAAATAAATAAAATCTTTAAAAAAAATAATAAAGTTATGGACTCAATGTTTGTGTCCCTTCAAATTTCATACATTGAAGCCCTAACCCCCAAAGGGATGGTATTTCCTTTGGAAGGAAATTAGATTTAGATGAGGTCATGAGGTTGGAGCCCCCAGGATGGCATTATTGCCAGCAAAGGGTGTCACCAAGAACCCAATCTGCTGGCTCCTTGACCTTGGACTTCCCAGCCTCCAGCACTGTGAGAAAAAGCCACAGTGAGACTGTGGTATTTTGTTACAGCAGCTAATGAGGAAAAAATGTTAAACAAATGAAGACAAAAGTTAAACTCTTTAAAGACGCACATTGATTTATAGATAAAGACTAACATGTTAGGTTTGTTGTTTTTTGTTTTTTAAGATTTTATTTATTTGAGAGAGAGAGCAAAAGCAGGCAGGGGGGCAGAGGGAGCGGAAGAAACAGACTCACTGCTGAGCAGGGAGCCTGATGTGGGGCTCGATCCCAGGACCCTGGGATCATGACCTGAGCCGAAGGCAGACACTTAACTGACTGAACCACACAGGTGCCCCATTCTAGGTAATTTTTAATAGTAAAAATGTTCTTTATTGTTACCATTTTCAGATCTATTTTTAAATAAACTTTATTTTTTAGAGTAGCTTTAGGTTCACAGCAAAACCGAATGGAAAGTACAGTGTTACTGTGTACTCCCTACCTCCACACATGCACAACCTCTGCCACCATGGACAGGACACAGGCCCCCACAGTGGAACATTTTGGTACAACTGATATGTTAATTTTTAATAAAGGAGCTTCATACTGCCCCTCCAATACGCGTCTGTTACCTCTCGTATGCTAAACTATTTAGGCTCCTTTTTGGTATATAAATTTAGAGTTCCAAAAACATCAACCTCACTAGCCATTTTGCTCTCCAACCTAGATATTGATTAAGATAACAAAGTGACAGGATTAAGCAAAGTTGAGGAATAACAGCACTGCATAAGTTTATATTCAAAATGATAAGAGACTTTATCCCTTCTTGTTCAGCATTGTCTGGGACTCTGCTGCTATTCTTCTGTTGAGTGAACTGAAATGTCTCCTTCTAGGGACAATGTCACAAGGTCTGTCATCCTTATTTTCTCCTATAAATGGGTCCTATAGCAGAGCCATGAACTCAGCTCTCTTTTATCCAGCCTTTAAGGATAGCTCCAAGCAGTCTTTCGGAATTGCTACCTATAATTCAATGTAGAGTGAAGTCAGGTATACTAGTTGTGAGAGCTGCTCTAATAAAGTCCCACCAACTGGGTGACTTCATAACAGAAATTTATTTTCTCATGCTGAGGTCTAGGTGTCCGAGGTGTTGGTTTCTTTTGGTCTCTCTCCTTGGTGTGTAAATGGTCATCTTTCTCTCTGTGTCCTCACATAGCCTTTCCTCTCTGTGTGTCCGTGTCCTAGTCTCTGTTCATAGGGACACAAGTTGTATTTGATTAGGGCTCACCTTAATGTCCTTATTTTAACCTAATTAGATCTTTAAAGACTCTATCTCTAAATATAGCTATAGTCTGAGTGGCTGGAGTTTAGGACTTCAACTTTGAATTTGGCACCAGGCATCACATTGCTAAGACAGGTGAGTGGAGACCCATGAATGCTGGTTCTTTGGGGCTCTCACATTTCTATTCTATGCCCTTGGGACCACACCTGCCCTCACCTTACTGCCTGAGACTGCTCCCTGTCGAAGCCACACTCCACTGGATGAGACCATCACACAGAGCTCTTCTTGAAATGCTCTCTTATATTTCTGCTTCCTTTGGAAGAATTCTTATATACTTTAGGGTAATGGG
Source organism: Mustela putorius furo (assembly GCF_011764305.1). Classification (NCBI taxonomy): domain Eukaryota; kingdom Metazoa; phylum Chordata; class Mammalia; order Carnivora; family Mustelidae; genus Mustela; species Mustela putorius. The sequence continues at coordinate 4,040,517 of NW_025421329.1, read as the reverse complement.
GTGCCCGGTAAAACAGAAGTTAGATGAGCCTCCACTCAAGGACATTCTTCAAATGTCAACTACTGCAAGAAGGGCTCGCCTGAGAGCAAGCTGTATGTTCTTACAAGGGCCATGTGGGGCTTCCTGCATGGTCAAATAGATTTAGGGTGGGAAGGAAGGGCATACACACTGTTATGATCCAAACTGCAGAGTAGGCCTGGGGTTGAGCAAGATTGCTTTGCACAAGGAAGTCAGGCCACTCTGGGAGAGAAGGAAGAACCATCAGGTTCTGGGTCAGGTTGCTTTCTTAGGGTAGGTTTAGAAGAGGGCATATCAAGGGCAGATGTAAGGTTAGAGCAATGAGGCCCCCAAAGTACAGGCACCTTGAGGATAAAGGCATTCGAGTTTCAAGGTCAGATCCTACACAGGCCTAGGGGATCCAGGAGGTTCCTCAAGCCTCCCTAGGGGAGGTAGGGAGGCTTGTGGGAACATCTGGGGGCCAACGTGAGAATTTTAAGTAAAAGGAGCTATGGGCTTAGTGCCTGGCTAAGACAGGACAGTGCCACTGATAGCTGCTAGTGGCACTGCCACCTTAGAAGCTCCAGGATACTTGGAGAATAAGATCTTCTTCTTTTAAGTTATGTGGACTCTTGAGTCACTTGTTAAAACATTATATAACCACATTTGCTCCTATGCCTGAGGAGCAAATCTCACTAGCCTACTTACCTCTTCGGGCACTTTTGTGTCACCCTTCTGTCTCCTCCCCACTTCAACACACACACACACACACACACACTCCCTCTGTATTAAAAGTATGCAGAACTTGAAACTCCTTGAAATGCCCTCACGTCCTTTTTCACTGTAGTTTATTTTCCCTCAGCCTTAGAAACTTGTCACCTGCAGCTCCTCTCAATATCCCTGCATATCAAGTCCTACTTGATTTGTTGGCCTTGCCCTTTGGGTCATGGGATGGTTCATTTTATGTGTCAACTTGGCTAGGCTATGGTGTCCAGATGTTTGATAGACACCAGTCTAGATGTTGCTGTGAAAGTATTTTTTAGATGAGATGAACATTTGTTTATTTAAGATTTTATTTATTTATTTATTTATTTGATAGAGAGTGAGCAAGAGAGAGTGAGTACACTAGCAGGGACAGAGGGAGAGGGAGAAGCAGACTCCTCTGCTGAGCAGGGATCCTGATGGGGGGATCGGTTCCAGGACCCTCAATCATGACCTGAGCTGAAGGCAGATGCTTGAAGGACTGAACCACCCAGGCACCCTGAGATTTAAATTGGGGGACTTTAAATAAAGCAGATTACTCTCTATGATGTGGGTGGGCCTCATCCAATCAGCTAAAAGCTTTAAAAGCAAAGAGTGAGGTGTCTTGAGGAAGAAAGAATTCTGCTTTCAGAAGACCTTCAGAGGCAAGACTACATGGTCTCCTCTTGATGGAATTTCCAGCCTGTCAGCCTGCCCTGCAGATTCAAGTCTTTTGCTCCCCACAATCACATGAGCCAATTCCTCAAAATGGATTCTGTTTCTTTGGGGGATCTTGATTGATACAGACTGTGAACATGACTCTCTCTATCAGGTTAGGGATGAAGGCTGAGGGTGTTGGGGAGTGAGGCCTGGAGAATTCTGCGATTCAAGCAGAGCAGGTGAGCTCACAAACATCGCAAGCTCTTTTTGAATTCCTGACAAAACCAGGATTTATATATAAATGTCTTCCAAAATATGGCTGAGGGGTAATATTCAGAGCATTACAGCATTTGCTACATTTTTTCCTCCTCCAAAGGAATCTTAGTAGTTTTGCTTTTTTTTGAAGCTTAAGCTCCTGGAAAGGTATTTAGTACATTTCAAATAAAACATCTGACACAATCTAGGTGTTAAAGCAAAGGTTAATTTCCTTAAAAAAAAAAAAAAAAAAAAACCCAGCATTCTATGCAGAGAGCTTGCAATCCCAGTTATATGGAGGCTGCACCTAATTTCCCCATTTATCTTCAACATTCTTCCTCCTGACTTTGAAACTCTTTCGTTTAACATTAGCATTTGATTAACCTTTTCTTCAAGAGACATCTGGCTTTTGTTATACAGTATTATGCTGATTCTGGCTTGTTTTTAATTTCAGATAATTTTCAAGTAGCCACATGTACCAGGTAATAAGGTCTTTTTGTATGGCTAATTTTTGGCAATGGGGCTCCAGGAAGAGTGGTTCTTTCATTATGCAAAACTTGTTCACTGTGGAGAAAAACAGGAACCATCAAGGAGTGGCAGTGAGATCTTATTTTACTGTCTGGAATTAGATGGAGGAACGTCTTGGCCATCTTTCCCTTATATACATGCATTTTCCGCAGGCTTTGAAAATTATATTGTCTATCAATTAAAATTCATACAAAATGCAACTTAACTGAAAACTAAAGATAAATCTGCACTTACTGTCACATGGGAATATTCTCAGCAGTCACTATAGATTCTGTAAGCCATTGTGCTGATTGACAGGCAGGTCTGTGATGCGTTAGAGCTTGGATGATGTAGACTATGGCCTAACTTCTATATCTGGAGGAAGGAAAATTCCACTCCTAATTCTTTAACAGTAATGATGGGTCATGGCTGCCAGGGACAGAACTGATCCAGGATTTGTACCATGCTTTGGCATTTCTTCAAAGCTTTGGTCTGAAGATTACTACTCTCATGGGGCTATCCCATCTGCTCTTGTCTGAAGGAGGAGCTCAAGATACAGTTTCCTCAAGAATTCAGGGGTACTGAGAGATTCACAGCTTGCACACTCCTGCTCTCACACAAGGAAATGACAGGGGGAAAAAATGTAGTAGACATAATTCCAGTGATGAGGGAGCAGAAGGCTGGCTGAGGACAAAGCAAAAGCGGCACCTTGCACCCCCTCTCCACCCACTCCCCTTGGTAATATGTGTCACATTCCTCAGGCACCCCTGACTGCCCTAGAAGGAAAACAAATAGTTAACTTGCAGACATCACAATCCTGCAAGGCAGGAGTCTCCCTTGGTTTACAAATGTCCTTGAGATTTACAACGAAGAAGTTACCTTATCAATAGCCCAATTTCCAAAGGCACATAATTCAGTTCCTTAGGCCTAATGTCACCTTCTTCTCCATAAAAACTAAGGGAGGCTGAGGTAGAAAGAAAAGTTAACAAAGTTTAATTTCTTCTAAACCCAAATCTCACTAGCTGTTGGGCTGGCAGAAAGAAAGGGCTAATTAAGATGGCGAAAGTTCCCGCCACAAAACCTGAGCTCCGACAGGAGAACAAAGACCCAAGCAGGAATCCGAAAACCCCCAGCTTCGGGCCCCCCCGTGGACCAATGGGACCCTGACAAGTGGGAATCTGAGACCCCCGCTCCAGGCTCCAGTGGACCAATGGGACCCCCTACGTGCAGGCGAAATATCCAAATAAGGGAAACTTGCTAAAGACCCCTGAACTCCCCTCAAAACCCCTTAAAAGCCCCCTTCTCCCTGTCTCGGGCGCGACTTCCCCCACTCTGCTTTCCAGAGTTGCGGAACCTCTCCCGAGGGTGCCCACCTCCTCCCGGTGCAACTTTCCTAGCTCCCCTTCTCCTGAGCCCTGAAACTTTGCTGGAGAGTGCCTTTAATAAATCCTGCCTTGTGCCTACCTCTCCTGGTGTGTTGATCTCGCAGGAAAAACTTTACACTAACAAGGATGCTTGATAGCAGGAATGCAAGATTCCACCAGAAGACTCCCAATTGTCTTTATGTTAGTGCCTCATTAGAGGGAAAGTGGCCTTGGCTTGATAGTAACCAGGCCTTCAATATCCTGACAGTCTTCTTTACCCCAATAGCCCTTCTAAACACACCTTTGTCCTCACCTACCCAACTCCTGTGTATATAACCAGCCACTCCTCACATCCCCAGGGCAGCATCTCCATCTGTCCACGGGTCCTGTCCCCGTGCTCTAATAAACCACCTTTTTGCACCAAAGATGTCTCAGGAATTCTTTCTTGGTCATCGTCTCCGAACCTCACCCCACCGAACCTCACCTAGGTTCAAGAACTTCATCACCAGGAAGGCACAGTCAAATGTCCAGGATACGGCTTGTGGAAAATCAAGAAATGCTTTCATGGATAGAAAGAAAGGCATTTTCAGTAATATTGTACCTGTACCTTTCAGTTAGCCAAACATAAAAGGCAATTCCAGGAGATTAGCTGAGCAGCTGAGCCCTGTTAGTTAATAAGTAGTCAGACAACAAGACTGGTACCACTGAAGGCCAGCATGCTATTCTCACTTTTTGAAGTACTAGCTCCATAAAGCCCAGTCTCTCTAGCTGATGGGACCAATGTTCCTTAAGTGGGAACCATGATACCCTTCTGGCTTATCTCACACAGTGCTCAGGATGAAAGAGGTTTGTAAACTTCCATCCCAGTTGAGGTGTTAATGATCAGGGTGGAGTTGATACTGTAGTTCACCCAGGAGAACCAGCGTCCCAAGGATGCCTGTCAAGGATCTGAATATCAATGGAGTATGAGTGGACCCACACGTATTAGAGATGAGAGCTGTGTATTCCAGCCCTGCCTCCAGCAGTGATAAACTGGGTCATCTCCGGCAAGTCAGAAAACTCCAGTAAGACTCATTTTGTTCATCTGTGCCCATAGAGAGGCCTGCTAGAGGTGACGTAGGTAGGTAATTTCTGCTCCAGCTGACCCTGGTCTAGGTGTGGCTGCTAATTACAACTGAAATCTAATTGTCCTCTGTCTCTTTCCTTAGCATGTAAAGATAGCTATTGTCTTAGTTCTTTAGCACAAGAAACTGAAGCCTTAAGTGCCTGTCAAAAATGCTTGCCCTTGATTGAAATCATATGACGGTCATCCTGGGCTTGGTAGAGAAACAGTTAAAAATTAGGCATGGTTTATAACACATAGATATATACTTACTGTGAAGAAGCCTGGTCTCAGGAGCCCAGCCAAGAAGCCCTTCCCCTGCGTCTAGCATATTTGTGTTCATAGAATTGGAAGGTTTCTTCCAATTCAATGAATGCAAAATCCAAGGCTGCTTTTATGTGTAACCATCACAATAGGGATGGGGCGGGGTAGAAAAATGAGCTCCAAATGAGATTTCAATTTATCATGCAAGTCTCAGATCATTCCATGCCTCCATGGAATTAAAAATTCAAACTCATCCTGAGCTCCTCCATCTATGAATATCTTTTTTCATTATAGGTCTCTTTACAGTTCAGCCCTGAATTAATTTCAGGTTTCTTTATCTTCATATACACTTAGTGTATCTATCTATCTATCATCTATCTATCTATCATCTATCCATCCATCCCTTTATGTATTGTAGCACCTTTTCCTTTCCTTTTGTGTTTGAGTGTAGCATCCTGAAGGAAGGGATCAAATTCCCATCCAGCTGCTCAATGGGGCAGGACCCACAGAAGGTGCTCTTGGCAAATGCTTGATCAGTTAACTAGGCTAATGCGGTCTTAGCCAAAACACTTAGTTAGATCTAACTCCCTAAAGAGGTCCCCAGTTCTAACCATCCTTCAGGCAAAGCAGTGAGCAGTGAAGAAAAACCTTTCCCAAGAACAGGGATGAATAAGTAACTTGAGATAAAAATAATCAAATCATGGTAGGTTATCTGCACGACTCAGACACATTCTCTCCAGCCTGTGTGATAAATAGGCAAAAGACAAAAGGTCTTATTTCATTTAAAACAAAACAAAACAACCAAACAAAAACCCAAAAAACCCTGGCATAACACTTTTTTTTTCTTCACAGCATGTATACCCTTTCAAAGGATGTATTTCCACTAATGAGTCTCCTTTGCTTGTCCGTTAGTTATTAGGCACTTCTTAGAGGAAAAAGCCAACTTTCCTTTAATTAATGTGGCTCTTCTTAGGCTTTCTTTAGACATTTTCTTTTTAGACTGAGCTACAGAAATAAGATGAGGCGTTATTATATTGGCATGGGTTTATCTGTATTTGATACAACAATGGGGGTGCTTCCTTTTAGTAAGCTTGCCTTAGAAAAGAACAGCTCATGGGTTAAAGATAATACTTGCATCAAAAGCAGGCACAGCCAATGAAAGAAACTGGATGTTCCATACTTAAAGTTACATAGGAATTGATGCATATAACATGCTGAGAGCCACTTCCCAACTCTTCTCTCTCCTTAAAATTCGTAAATACTACAGGATGATAGATAGAGGAAAAAAAAAAATCCTTAACTGCACTGGACAATAAGAAAGGGTTCCCTCGGGCGCCTGGGTGGCTCAGTGGGTTAAGCCGCTGCCTTCGGCTCAGGTCATGATCTCGGGGTCCTGGGATCGCGCATCGGGCTCTCTGCTCGGCGGGGAGCCTGTTTCCTCCTCTCTCTCTCTCTGCCTGCCTCTCTGCCTACTTGTGATCTCTCTCTGTCAAATAAATAAATAAAATCTTAAAAAAAAAAAAAGGGTTCCCTCGCTGGAGCATATGTCCTGAGAAATTCTTGAAAGATGGCATCAAAACAATACAGAATATTACAGGCAGAAGAGAACTATTCTGGATTGTGTGCATGGTATCAGGAAGCTCACAGTCTGAAAAGGGATATAAGAATGCAAGGGCAATAGTCAAGTGGTTTCCTGGGGCACCACAGTAGGAATAGCCAAGTGAGATAACAGAGAATTCCCTTGTAATTCCCAGAGAAAGCTTCTGTCCACTGGCAGGAGTAGTTGGTCTAAGAGTCAGGTTAGAGCGGCAGGGCACTATTCAGGAGGCTCAGAGACATCCCTATTCTTATCAGAAAAGGTACTTGAATATCCTCCTTGCTACACAAACTGACCATGGTCTGCAATGGCTTGGCTAACAGATAGCATGCATAGAGATACACAGCAACCAGTAGAGAGCAGCCAATATAAAGATGAGTATATGATAAAGTCTGTCTAGGGGTGAGAAACCATCCCAGCCATGTTAAGTCAGCAGATTAGTTAGAATAAAGAGAAGCATTACCTTTGGTCACTTACAACCACCTTGCACTGGTGGTGAAGTAGATGATAAGTCCTTGAGACCTTCTCAGCATCACCCTGGGAAAGCAGATATCTGAGCAAGGATTTGAACTAGTGTAAAGTACCCAAGTTTGGGAACCTGTTCCTTATGACTTTTATAGCTTATTATTTGGTTCTATCACATGTTATTCCACGGTGTACTGAATACAGCATCTAGGATACTGGTGTATAGTATACAGGTGACCACTGAAAGGGGAAAGTCAGAAATCAAATGTCTCAACAGTTGGTGAGTCCAACCCCAAATGGGATAAAATTAAATGGGGACCCAGTATAATTAGGAAAGGCACCAGTGAACTTCCTATTGGTGACTGAGATTGAGGAGAAGTCTCTGCCACACTTTTTAAAATGCAAAGACCCCACGTTCAATTTCTAAGTGGCATCAATTTAGTGTGAGGCCTAACCCTTATTCCAGGACAAAAACACAACCTTGAGCTATCAATTCTATTTCTGATGCCTATCCTAAAGAAACAACTGTACCTGTACACCAAGAGACATGAAACATGGTTTATGTAGTAAAGGTCTGAAACAACATACGTTTCTATTAATAGGTTAATAGTTAAATAAACAGTCTACATACATTTTGAAATGCTATGCAGTATAGAATAAGAGAAAAGTGAATACATACATACTTACAAATCAAGTTCTCTAAGATACTCTAATGTATGGAAAAAAGAATTTCCAAAATTGTATCTATAGTATGATCTATTTTCATTAAAAATGCTCTCAACACATACAGGAAAAACTCTCTATTTCCACACGCACACATATATCCATAGTAAAATAACTAAAAGTTGACTCAGAGGCAATGTAAATTCCAGTCAACTAGTATTTAACTAGAGTTTATTATGCATTTTTACCATGATGGGTATTCTAGAGATGAAAAGTGCTGAAATTCAGTTTTCTTTTTCATGGAGTTTGCAATCTAGCTAAGAACCAATTACTCTTTTATCCATTCACTCAAGAACAGGATGTTGATCTGAATACTCACAATTCTGTATGATTCCATTAAAAATATTTATTGAGCATTTTTCGTGTGTCAGGCACTGTGTTAGGCACTGAAGATAATGGAAGAGTCACAACATCTACTTTTATGAAGTATATAGTCAAGTGCGGGGGATGTGTAACTGATAAATTTATGCATCATATTTTTGATTTATGGTTAAATATGGTAGATTACACACACATGTTTATTTCCCTTTCTTTCACAAGCAGCACTAAAATGAGCAAGGGAATAAAAAAGATGCAAACCCACAAAGACAAATAAGATGGGATTAGAGATAGAGCAAATGAGTGACGTGAACAAAAAAAACTGAGGATAGAAAGTAAATGGAGAAAGTGAATGAACAAGATATCTTGTACATTTATGGCTTTTTAGAACTAATCAATGAATTCAGTAAACTTGCAGGGTACAAAATCAACATATAAAAATTAGTTGTATATTTATACACAACCAGCACAATCTGAACAAGAAATTAAGAAATGAGGGGTACCTGGGTGGCTCAGTGGGTTAAAGCCTCTGCCTTTGGCTCAGGTCATGAAACCGGGGTCCTGGAATTGAGTCTCATATCAGGCTCTCTGCTCAGCAGGGAGCCTGCTTCCCTCTCTGCCTACTTGTGATCTGTCTCTCTGTCAAATAAACAAATAAAATCTAAAAAAAAAAAAAAAGAAACTAAATAATGAATCCCCTTTACATTAGCATCAAAAATTAAAATACTAAGTAATAAACCTAATCAAGAAAATGTGAAACACACACATTGAAAACTGTAAAACAAGCTAGAAGAAATTAACACATAAATTAATGGAAATATATCCCGTGTCCATGGATTAAAAGATTTAATATTGTTAGAATGTCCCTATTGCCCAAAGTGACCTACAGATTCAATGCAATCCTTATCAAAATCCTAATGGCACTTTTTACAGAAATAGAAAAAACAATTCTAAAATTCATATGGCACCACAAAAAGGACAGTGAATAGCCAAAATAATTTTGAGGAAGAACAAAGCTGGAGACCTCACACTTCCAAATTTCAAAACGTGTTACAAAGTTATAGCAATCAAAACAATATGGCACAGGTATAAAGACAGTTATATAGATTAATGGACCAGAATAGAAATTCAGAAATAAACCCATGGGGAAAGGATGGCTACCAAGTATATGAAAAGATGCTCAACATTAATAATCATCATTTGCATTTTTAAATGCAAATCAAAACCACCATATCACCTCACCCATGTTAGAATGGTCATTATGTAAACAAGCAAAAAAAGGAACATAACCAATGTTGTTAGAGAAAAAGGAATCCTGGTACACTACTGGTAGAAATGTAAATTGATAGAGTGATTATAGAAAACAGTATGGAGGGTCCTTGAAAAATTGAAAATAGAACTACAATATGATTCAGCAATCCCACTTCTGGGAATTTATCCAAAAGAATTTAAATAAGATTCTTGAAAAGATGTGTGTACCCTCTGTTCAAGGTAGCATTATTTACAACAGCCAAGAGGAAGACTATCTAAATGGCCACCACTGAATGAAAGGAAAATACATCAATGGATATATTAAGAAAAATGTGATACATACATAGGATGGATTATTATTCAGCCACACACATAAAAAGAAAACCTTATCATATACTACAGCATAAATGATCTTTGAGGACATTGTGCAATGTAAAATAAGCCACTTAGAGAAGGACGAATGCTGCTTGACTCCACTTATCTGAGATATCCAAAGTAGCAAAGTCATAGAAGCAGAAAGTAGAATGGTAGTTGTCAGGAGCTCAAGGGAGAGGAAAATGGAGAGTTGTACAACAATTATAGAGTTTAAGTTATGCAAGATGAAAAAGTTAAAGATCTTCTGTACAACATTGTACTTACAGTTAGTAATACTATACTATGCAGTTAAGATTTTGTTAAAAGGGTAGATTTCATGTTATATATTATTTACTGCACACACAAGAAAGTCATTGATTTAGCTGGACTGGGAAGCTGGAACCTAACCTGGTATGTCAAGGGAGAAGCCAACAAGATGTAAGCTGTTTTAGACTGTAGCACCCAGAAAGACTCAGAAATCAGAGGCACCAACTACATCAAAAGTTCAGAAGTCGAAAACCAGTGTGAAAGCAATTAGGGTTACTACTTAGCAAATTGAACCAGAAAGTTTTCATATTAGAGGCAACAAACATGCACATGATTGAAAATAGGTGTCATGTAAAAGTGGGGATTAGGTGAAATGGTTTTACCACTGTACTATGACATGATTAGATTTCAGAGTGCAAACAGTCAGACGTTTCTTTCCAGGCTAGATATAGGGGTGTATTCCTCTCTAGACAAATGACATTGTCAAGAGAGAAGATCACAGTTATTTGTAGGTAGACAAACAAATGACTGTGTCTTCGTTCATGAACCTAGAGGTTCCAATCAATTTTTAAATATGAATGAATAGCTAAAGACCATCAGACATTCAGACAATATTCTAAAATAAAAGCTTAAGTAAATAAACCATAAAAAAAACACACTAAAATAGTGAGCTTAAAGGAAATAGACAATGTAGGGAGTAGAACAAAACTTTAAAAGAACTGGAAGAAACACCCTGGAGAGAATAGAAACTGCATCAATGAAACAAGAGCATGATGCTATAGAAAAAGATCAAGAAAGAGATTTTGCATTAAAAATGATATGTACACACACATATGACATATACATACATACTCAAATATGTATCTATATATATATGCATGTATGTACTAGAAAATCTCCCAAAACTGTAGAAAAAAAATAAAGAATATGGGAAGCAAAAAGGGAAAAATAAGAAAACTGTAAGATTAGTCCTATAATCTACAACTAATTAAGAGAACAGAGAAATAAGTTATCAAAATAATAATATAAGAAAATGTCACAGAAGTGAAAGGCACATGTCTCCAGATTAAAGGGGCTCATTAAATGTTAACCACCATAAGTGGAAAAAATCTCTTTCAAGCAATATAACTGTGAAATTTTAGAATGTAAGGGTGAGAAGAAAATCATTAAGATTGTGTGTGTGCATATGTGTGTGTGTGTGCATTGGTGTGTGAGAGAGAAAGGGAAGGAAAATGAGAAAAAGACAGAGAAAGAGAGAGAAATGGGGGAAGAAGAAATACAAAGACAGGAATCAGTACAATCAGTACAAAGACAGGATTAGTCTGATCATCAGACTCTCAGGGGCACATGAATAAGCAAAGATAATACAGCAATGCTTCCAAAATTTGGAGAGATATTTATTTCCAACATAATAATTTGTAACCAGATAAACCATTAATTAAGCTGAATGCAGACTATAAGTTCTAAAACAACATGTCTCATGATAGACATCCTTCATCAGAATAAGAGAGTAAACTGAATAAAAGAAAGTTATGAGATCCAGGAAAGAGGGATCCAATATTGGACAGCTGAAAGAGAATTCCCAGAAGTGATGGTGAGGGAAGTCCTGTGGTAACAGATGTGAGCTGGTCCAGAAAGCAACCACTACAAGTGAAGTGAAGAGATGGTGGTTCCAGGATGGATGACTCAACTAAATAAGGAACTGATCATTTATCAGGCCTGTTTGACTATACTGAGAGGAGATAGAATACTCGTTTAGAGAGACAATTTGACATAGAGGCATAGGAAACTTAAGCAAAGGAAAAACAGGGTGATCATTAACTCCAGGAGGAAAAAAAAAAAGCTGCTTGAGAAAGGAGATGTTCTTTGTATAATAAGTGCCTTAACTGTGAATAATACTTAAGTACTCATAATAATATAAATACTGAATATTAATTTAGTCCCACAGTGTGATATAACTATATTCAGAACCTAGAAGAAATATAAACATTGTGTTTGTATGTATGTGTGTTCTGTGATTGAGAAAATTCTCATCTATAGAAAAAAGCCAACAGACTACATTTGAAATGAAAAAGAAAAATCAATACATTTCACTATATACATATTACTTTACAATGGGGAATTAATAAAACAGTTAAAGAATGAAAGGATGATATCTCTCTGATGGACTGAGACTTGGGAGAGGTGGGGCAAAAGGCTGCTGTCTTTAGTTAAGTTCTGCATTTAATGTTTAAAACTGTTACTATTTTGGCAAAATTATAGTGAAAACAAAATCACCTACTCATAACTAAATGTGATGTGTTCATGACATATGTATACAATTTTTAAAAGGCAGCAGTGAATAAAAGTGCTAACGGGTAAATTTCAGAAAAACAGTATCACTCACTATGTAATTATATGCTAGAGAATAAAATATTACTAATCATGGCTTCCATCTTTTGATCACTCACTTATCTTAGCATCAACTCATTTAATGCTTACTTCAACTCCTGAGATAGATGCTATTATTATCAACCACATTTTATAGATGAGGTCATGAGAAGCTAAATAACTTTTATAAACATATGCAGTTGGAAAGTGCAGTCGTGGACCTAAGATTAAAATCTCACTCTATCCAAAGCAATAAACTCGATCACAAGTCTATACTCCAGGCATATTAGGAGGTTATAGGAATTTAGAGAGGGGCAAGAGATTGGGATTCACCCTCTTTTTCTAGACCAAGTATCCCAGTAGAGAACAAGTTGTTTCCCCCACCTCCAAATTTTTTTTTTAAGATTTTATTTATTTATTTGACAGAGAGAGATCACAAGTAGGCAGAGAGGCAGGCAGAGAGAGAGGGAGGAAAGCAGGCTCCCTGCTGAGCAGAGAACCCAATATGGGGCTCAATCCCAGGACCCTGAGATCATGACCTGAGCTGAAGGCAGAGGCTTAACCCATTGAGCCACCCAGGCGCCCACCCCCCAATTTTTAACTCTGATGTAATTTGCTATTTGATAAGACTCTAGTTTAAATTTTAAGAAATAATTTTATGAGGTTCTTTTCAATTCACTTCCTACACATTTTTAGTCAGGTTATTCTTAGATTTTTCAGCACAAAACTTAGAATGCTGCCCTGAATCTTTATGAACAATAATAACACCTCACTGTATTCAGAGAACCTTCCCTTCTTTCATCTTATTTGATTGCCACAATGACTCTACAAAATGAGGAGGGTTGATGTCTTTTATCATTTCACAGACGAAGGCGTGAAAGATCAGATAAAAGTGATGTGGTTTTCTGGGACCCACACAGGCAATAAGTGATAAGAGTTGTGATCTGAACTCACACCTTGTGATTCTTTGACTCTTTTTCCACCACACATGTAGCTCCTTACATGGCTCCTCAAGTGGTACCCACTGATGTCACTGCCCTGAAAAGGGCATTTTTGTTTGTCTTATGTCAAATTTCACACTTTGGAGAAGTCCACCTCTTCCACATATGTATGTATGTATGTATTATGTATCTCACTTTATTTTATATTTTTTCATTTTAAATTTTCAAATTTTAATTCCATATAGTTAACGTGTACTGTTACATTAGATTCACATGTACAATATAGTGATTAAGCAATTCTATGTGTTACTCAATACTCATCATGATAAGTATATAAGCAATTCTATGTGTTACTCAATACTCATCATGATAAGTATATTTTTAAATCCCTCCATCTATTTCATTCATCTCCACACCCACCTCCTCTCTGGTAACCCATCAGTTTGTTCTCTATAGTTAAGAATGTGTTTCCTGATTAACCTCTTTTTTGATTTATTTGCTTTGTTTCTTAAATTTCACATATGAGTGAAACCGTATGGTATTTGTCTTTCTCTAGCTGGCTTATTTCACTTAATATTATACTTTCTCTATATCCATCCATGTTGTTGCAAATGGCAAGATTTCATTTTTTTAATTCCACTGTGTATATATATCTCTTTATTAAACATATGCAGCTGGAAAATGCAACGGTGGACCTAAGATTAAAATTGACTATCCAAAGCTCATAAACTAGGTAGTCAATTAATGTGGTGTGAATATATATATATATGTGCATATATAATACATAATGTATATATAATATATACTGTATATGTGTGTATGTATATATGTATATATAATGTATATATTATATAATATATATTATGGGTTACTTCCATAATTTGGTTATTATAAATAATATTGCAATAAACATTGGGATGCATATAACTTTTTGAATTAGTGATTTCAGGTAAATAACCAGTAGTGGAATTCCTTGATCATATGGAAATTCTGTTTTTAGTTATTTAAGGAAACTTCACAGTGTTTTTTCCCTACAGTGACTGCATCAGTTTGCATTCCTACCACTGTGCATGAGGGTTCCTTTTTCTCCATATCCTTGCCAACACTTATTTTGTATTGTGTTTTTTATTTTAGCCATCCTGACAGGTGTCAGGTGACATCTCATTGGAGTTTGGATTTGCATTTCCCTGAGGATGAGTGATGTTGAACATCTTTTGATGTGTCTGTTGGCTATCTGTATGTCTGCTTTGGAGAAATGTCTGTTCATGTCTTCTGTGCATTTTTAAATTGAATTATTGGTTTTTGGGTGTTGCGTTGTGTAAGGTCTTTATATATTTTGGATACTAATCCTTTATTGGATATGTCATTGGCAAATCCTCTCCCCTTTAGTAGATGGTCTTTTGTTTTTTTAATTGTTTCCTTGGCTATGCAGGAGGTTTTCAGTTTGCTGTAGTCCCAATAGTCTATTTTTGCTTTTGTTTCCCTTGCCTTAGAAGACACATCTAGAAAAATATTTCTATAGCCAATGTCAGAGAAATTACTTTTTTTTTTTAAAGATTTTATGAATTTAGGGGCGCCTGGGTGGCTCAGTGGGTTAATCCTCTGCCTTTGGCTCAGGTCATGATCTCAGGGTCCTGGGATCGAGTTCCGCATCGGGCTCTCTGCTCGGCAGGGGGCCTGCTTCCTCCTCTCTGCCTGTGTCTCTGCCTACTTGTGATCTCTGTCTGTCAAATAAATAAATAAAATCTTAAAAAAAAAAGATTTTATGAATTTATTTATTTGTCAGAGAGAGAGAGAGAGAATGCACAAGCAGGCAGAGGCAGAGAGAGAAGCAGGCTCCCTGCTGAGCAAAGAGCCCGATGCGGGACTCAATCCCAGGATGCTGGCATCATGACTTGAGCCGAAGGCAGCAGCTTAACCGACTGAACCACCCAGGTATCCCATGTCAGAGACATTACTGTCTTTGCTCTCTTCTGGGATTTTCATGGTTTCCAGTCTCATATTTAGGCCTTTAATCCATTTTGATTTTTGTGTATGGTGTAGGAAAGTGGTCCAGTTTCATTCTTTTGCATGCAACTATCTAGTTTTCCCAGGACAATTTGTTAAAGATTCTCTCTTTTTTCTTTTACATATTCTTGCCTCTGTTGTTGAAGATCAATTGACTATATAATCATGGGTTTACTTCTGGACTCTCTATCTGTCTATTGACCTAGCTCTATTTTTGTGCCAGTATCACACTGTTTTGATCACCATAGCTTTGTAATATATCTTGAAATCTAGGATCATGGTTTGCCTACACTTTTGTTTTTCTTTTTCAAGATTGTTCTAACTATTTGGGGTCTTTTCTGGGTCCACTCAAATTTTAGGATTATTTGTTCTAATTCTGTGAAAAATGTTATTAATATTTTGATAGGGATTGCATTAAATCTGTAGATTGCTTTGGGTAGTATGGACATTTTAACAATATTTTTTTTTCAATGCATGAACATGGAATATCTTTCCATTTGTTTGTGTTGTCTTCAGTTTCTTTCATCAAAGTTTTATAGTCTTCAGAGTACAGGTCTTTCACCTCCTTGGTTAAGTTTATTCCTAGGTATCTGGTACAATTATAAATGAAATTGTTTTCTTAATTTCTCCTTCTGCTACTTTACTATTAGCATATGGAAATGCAACAGATTTCTGTATATTAATTTTATATCTTGCAACTCTACTGAATTCATTTATCAGTTCTAGTAGATTTTTCATGGAGTCTTTAGGGTTTTCTATATAATATTGCCTGCAAATAGTGAAAATTCTTTAGTAAAGAATTTGTAAATTTGGATAATTTTTACTTCTTTTTCTTGTCTGATTACTATGGCTAGGACTAATATATTCTATATTCTATATTGAATATATTCTATACTCTTCTATATTGAATAAAAGTGCTGACAGTTGACATCCTTGTCTTGTTCTTGACCTTAAGGGAAAGGCTCTCAGTTTTTCACCATTGTGTATAATTTTTGCTATGAGTTCTTCATGAGTGGCCTTTATTATGTTGAGGTATATTCCCTCTAAACCTACTTTGTTGAAGTTTTTCTTTTTTTAATCATAAGTGGATGTTGTACTTTGTCAAATTATTTTTATGCATATATTGAAATGCTCATATGATTTTCATTCTTTCTCTTGTTGATGTGATGTACCATGTTACCATGTTAATTGATCCAGGAATTTTGAATCACACTTGTATCCCAGGAATATGTCCTTCTTGATCATGGTGAATAATTTTTTAAAATGTTTGTTTGGATTCAGTTTGCTAATATTTTGTTGATGATTTTTGCATCTATGATCATCAAGATATTGGCCTGTTAGTTTTCTTTTTTCTTTTCTTTTCTTTTTCTTTTTTTTTTTTTTTGGTAGTGTCTTTATCTGGTTTTGGTATCAGGGCAATGCTGGCCTCAAAGCTTTCCTTCCTTTTCTATTTTTTTTTTGAATTGTTTGAGAAAAATAAGTATTAACTTTTATTTAAATGTTTGGTAAAATTTACCTGTGAAACCCTCTGGTCCTGGACTTTTGTTTGTGGGAGTTTTTGACTACTGGTTCAATATCATTGTTGATAATCATCTGTTTAAATATCTTATTTCTTGCTGATTCAGTTTTGGGGAGTTTTTATGTTTCTAGGAATTTATCCATTTTGTCTAGGTTGTACAATTTGTTGGCATGTGTTTTTTCGTAATATTCTTTTATAATTCAAAGAATCAGTTCCTGGTTTCATTGATCTGTTTTTTTGTTTTTCTAGTTTCTATTTCATTTGTTTCTTCTCTAATCTTTATTATTTCCTTCCTTCTACTGTTGCATCTCAAGAGGGTGGAACCTTCAACAGTATCAGTTACTGAAAGATCATGTTAATTGGAGCCTCCACTGACCCAGTCTAGACATGTAGCATGAGTAAACAGTAAACACTTGTATATTAGATCACTGGAACTTGAGGGTAAATGTGTTTTGTTACTGCAACATAAACCCGTGCATTTTTTTTAAACTAATGTATCTTAACTAATATTTTTATTATTCACAACATTCTGGTAGGAAATGCCAGGAACTCAACATAATATAGTTTGAGGAACACTGTTTCAATTCACTAAATTTGTAAACTCGCTACAATTATTCATAGAGTAGAGACAGACAAGGAGAATAAATATAGAATTAAGAAGGAGAAAATGCACAAGGAATAGGTATTATCATCACCTATTCTGCTCATGCAAAAGTTATAAGGTATTTGTGAAACTAGTATATACTTTCATTTTTTTTTGTTTATATCTTTTCAAACTTTATATTTTTAAATATATACAGATACAAAATAAATTTTAATATAGATTCATTTTGTATATACATAGTGGATGTAATATATATAATTAAAAACTGCTGTTCTTTCAAAGATAAAGTCAAGTCACTCTTTTAGCTTTGAAATCTTAGGCATTTATTTGCAGGCATTTGTGTTTTCATTGTGATTCCATGATAAAGATTACAAGTTAAGGCAATTTATTTCCAGACATTTAGATTTTTATTGTTATTTAATCATAGAGATGGTAAAATAGAGGTACTTAATGAAGGTTAAGTGACTTGCCCAGGCCACATGATTAAACGGTAGGGAATTTACTTGAGTGCTCCTATATAAGTCAAATGATATATTTTAGCCCAGGAGAATATGATCCTTACCTGAATTAGTCTATTTCTGAGATGCCTTGTCTTACTTAAAAGGATTCACTTTATTAAGTTTTAGAAGAATTTGATTTGGTCCACACTGGAGTGCCACCTGGTACTCTCATGATTAGCATTGATGATTACTCATTGATTTTGGTTCTTTGATTAAAATTTTTCATAATTAAACATCAACCAGTTGCAGATGTGTGAACAAATTATCGAGTGAATTGAAATTACCTCAAAAGGCCAGATTGAAAACTGGTTGGTCTGGTGATTTTGGTCATGTGAATAGCTGGATTAGATTGCTCCAAGGAAAACAAACTGATTGCTGAGAGAGCAGTGTACACAAACCAATCAACTAGATTTCAGAGTGATGCAGTCAAGCCACATAAACACAGTCTTCAAATAGCCTTCCTTGTGAGAGACTCTTTTTCATTTAACCTGAATGGTATTTTGGGGATTTGGGGTGCTTTATAATTTCCTTTCAGTATGGGGTCAGTGTGAGATACTCCCCAGAGTCTATATTAATAGATTTATATCATATTGGACAAAGGATTCTGAGCTTTGCCATTTTTTGTCCTATTCAACATTTTTATTAAGAGCTGGTTGAGGACACTGATGTTGATCATAATCATAGATGACAAGAAGCAGAAAGGAGACCAAATAAGGATCCAGTAAAATCTTTACGAGCCATAATGATGAACTCTAACAAAATGAAAAAAATAAAAAAATAAACCTAGGTCCTTGATTTAGGATCAATACCCCAGTCCTCCAAAGATGGACTGATTTGTGTATATTTGAGAAGACACTAGAAATTTTTACTAGTTGTAAGGTCAGTATTAGTGAATAAAAAGAGCTGTGACCTCTAAGAAAGCTAATGTGACCCCATGGTGTATTAATAGAAAAATAGCTTCCAAAATATAGAAAGTGAAAATCCAGTGCTATTCAAAAATCATTATACTGGAGCTGGATTGTGTTAGTTCTCACACAGTGTTCAAAGAGGTATGATCAGGAAATGAGCATGAGATTTAATTAAAACACCTGAAAGAATCAGAAATGCTTACTCTAAAGAAGGTCCAGGGTTCATGATTACCATTTTTAAATGTCTGAAGGGTTCTCACATGGAAGATGAAATCATTTGATTTGGGAAGCAGAATGTGGATTGTGGACTAACGCTTTAAGGAGGTAGCTTTGGGACTGCCTTAAGAAAGAACTTTTATGTGGTCTATCTTGGCAAGGTGTGAAGTCAGGGGTTAGTCATAGAGGTGTCTTGCCAGATGGTAGGTCATTCCATCTCAGGAGGTTGTACAGTGGGGATTACAAAATGTCTCCCTAAACAAATTTGTTCTGTTGACATATTTTCTTTAGCTTTCTAGTGTGTTAAGAATTTTTTAATTTTTCACTAATATTTTTAAAAGCACAATGACTTTACATAGAGGTTGGTATTTTCTGATTTTGTTTTAAAATTAAGAAATCTGGCAACCATAGGCCTTCATTATCGTGAGGTAACAATCCGTTGAAGGAAAGCATCAGCTTCTGCCTTTTGACAGGGTGGGTACTCTGTGATTATCCAGACCATACCACTCCTTCTTGTGTTCTGCAGCTGGAGGCAGAAGGTATTTGTTATTTGTCCTTTCATTTGAGTTACTGCTTTGTTTACAACCAAACCACTTCAGTTTGTAGCTTACTTGCCTGGCCTCTCTAGGCTTCCTTTTGTGATCCTGGCCGGACACACCAATTAACTGTGTTAAAGCATAGGACTTATTTAGATATCAGTGGTTTTCAAATTTATATTTTTAGTTGAATTACCTCCACTATTCCACACCCACCTTGCCAAAAGAATCTTACACCAAATCTCAAGTCATAAAACATGAGAAAGAAGACATTCTTTTTAAAGGTGGATGAATAACCTCTATCTCAATATTTAACATTTACCCTAAGGCAACAAATGAAATTTTAGGACTCTGATGGACTGGTTTGAACAGCACAGGACTTGGAATTCTCTTTTAAAAGATGAAAATACTAACATAAATGGTAGTTCTAAACACTTTGGAGTATTTTTTTTTAAGATTTTATTTATTTATTTGACAGAGAAAGATCACAAGTAGATGGAGAGGCAGGCAGAGAGAGAGAGAGAGAGAGAGAGAGAGAAGCAGGCTCCCTGCTGAGCAGAGAGCCCAATGCGGGACTCGATCCCAGGACCCTGAGATCATGACCTGAGCAGAAGGCAGCGGCATAACCCACTGAGCCACCCAGGCGCCCCTGGAGTATTGTTTTAAAGGAAAAAAAGTCCCATTTCTGAGATAAAAATAAAGATATGCAAAGGAAGGAGCACAACCTAGTGGGAATATCTGGGATTTAGTCCTGGCTTTGACATTAACCATTTGGAGGGACTTCCAGCCCGCTGGAATCTCAGATACCAAGATTTGGAGGGGAATTTTGGAGACCAACTGGTCTATGCTCCTCACTGTACAGATAGGGAAACTGAAGACTGGAAGATAAAATAATTTGTTTAAGCTAACTTGGCTACTGGGTGTCAGAGCTAGTATTCAAGCCAAAGAATGACCTCACATCGCCCTCTCCCCGTGCTCCTTTTCTCCATGGTAGACAATCTTTTGAGTCTCTTTCCACACAATGGGTTTGAATCACTTTGTTTTTCTTCTACTCTCTTGGGAGGGCTTTCTTCTGCCATTTCTGAGGTGTCCTTACAAACTAACATCCATTAAGCAATTCTTTACATGGGGTGAGCTGCTATCCCTTTTCAAGGGGAATGGAAAATGGAAAATTGTTTTGTCTTACCTGTTTTCTCTTGGGCAATAAGTTCTTTATTGCTAAATGGGACATACTTGCTGCAGGGAAGATAGAAAACACAACATTTTTGGTACAGATAATGGGAAACCTATTAGATAAATTCCAGCAACCAGGCTGTTATTCAAACATGAATCTCTTTCTATAACTGCCGTTTACTCATTTTTAGACCTGGCTTCACTCATGTCCTCTCCTCAACCCGTAAGGGTTTGAAACTATTGTAAATGGTAGGAATTCAATTCCATTCATTTTCAAAATTTCCTTGGCTTGTATTTAAGAGCATGAAGTCTGTTTATAGATGAAAATGTGATTGCAAACATGTCAATGGGCATCATAAAGGAAAAATGGCTAAACCAATGAAAAATACCTGAAGAGAGTTTTAAAGAATGGAGGGTTTTTAAAAACCTTTTTGAGACATATCCAACTCCAAAGCTAACTGTCTCACAAAATATTATCTCAGGAAAATTCAGTAGCTAGATAGACATACCTATTTTAGCCACTTGTTTATATCTTCATTAAGGAACACTAATAGTCTCCTTTAGCTAAGCATTGAATAAAATGCATTCTGGAGCTGTGGTTTAAGGAGTGAGCAATTACTCTCTAGATAGATTTTGAATCTTAACAGGAAATTATTTTAAGAACTCTATCTTTCTGAAATCCATGCAAATGTGATCAGAATTGAATCAACATAGCTTGCATTTTTATTTTTCTTAATTGGAGATTAAGTTTTCTTCCTTTGGGTTTACAGTCAAACTGGATGTTTCTCATGGTTTTCATAGCTTCTGAAAATTAGAAAAGAAGTACCCAACTTTGACTCTCCATTTCAATAGGCTGTTTTCCAGTTATTTCACCCAGGAGCTCCCAGAACCAGGTCTTTGCTCTGAGATATTACCTATTTGTGCTTGAGGTTTTAAAAGCTTGATTCTTATCCATTCTGAGTCAAATAGGATTCACTGTTTTAAAGCATACCACCCAGCCCAGACACAGCAGTGTCCATGAAATAAAACTCATGCTACCATTTTTACTTCACAAGCTCATGTGTGTACTATAAATTTCAATACTTCTTGAGAAAAAAGCTAGATTAGAGAAAAAACTGAAGAAACTTATTGATACCGCAAGGTGGTATTATTAAGGAATAGGTCTAGGGATAGTCAAGTTACTCTGGTAAAATTTGAATGAGGTAGGACACATTGACTCAATTAGTCTTTGCTTGATCGCCAATCCTCTTTCTACTTCATTTGTCACTTCTCTGTGTTGTTACTGGTCCTCAGTTATCTTCTAGACTTCTGAGTGTTAAAGCCCTAGGACTCAGTCCCATATAGCTTATCTTTCCTATTTACACTCATTTCTTAGATAACTTCAACTGACCTCATGGCATTGAGTGCTATCAGTATGTGGGTGACTCCCAATTTATGTCTCCAATTCCCATCTCTGTCCTAGCTTTTTCTTTCTCCCTTTCTTCCTTTCTTCCTCCCTTCCTCTGTCTCTTTCTTTGTTTGTGTATTTCTTTTTGTTTGTTTTTTTTTTTTTTTTTTTAAAGTAGGCTCCATGAGCAACATGAGGCTTGAACTCAGGACCCTGAGATCAAGAGTCACATGCTGTACATACTGAGCTAGCCAGTTGCCCCCATTTCCTAAATCTTTAAATCATTTGCCTATTTTGCCTCTCCACTTGGATATTCAATGCAAATTTCAAAAGTTAACATGCGTCAAACTAAATTCCTGATTCCCTGCTCTCTCCCCATCAACCTGCTTCTCTGCATTTTGTCCACCAATATAAATACTGACTCGACACTGTCCCCATCTCCACCTTGCCTTCTCCCTTTCTTTCCCATTCCTTATCTGATCTATTAGTAAAAAAAAAAAAAAAATTGGCAAATTTGAGGACTCTAACTTTACAATATATCCCCAAATTTGACTTGATTCTCACTACCTCCACTAACTTCTACCCTGGCCTAAGCCACTGGCCTTTCTCATCTGGAATGTTGCGGTTGCCTAGCACTGATCTCCCTGGTTTCCAGTTGTGCCCTCTACGCCCCCGCACCCATAGTCTATTATTCACTCTGAGTCAAAGAAATCCCATTTCATTCAGAGTGAATACATAGTCCTTACCTGACCTAGAATGTCTTCCATGGTCTAGCTCTCTTGTTCTTCTCTGACCTGATTTCTTTCTGTTTTCCTCAGCTCATTTCTTCTTAGCCTTACTGATATTCTTGTTTTTAAAACACATCAAGTGAAATAAATAAATAAATAAAACACATCAAGTGTGCCTGGACACCTGGCCTTTACCCTTAGTAGTACCTCTGCTGGGTATGCCCTTTCTCCAGACAGCCACACGAACACCTTCTTTAACCATCTTCAGGTCTATATGTAAATGTCACCTTACTAGAATAGACAGTACTGGAGGTTTTTTATAAAACAAAACACTCCTTCCTCTGGCACTGTCTCTTCCTCCTACTTTGGTCTATTCATCTTCATAACACATTCACCAACAGTTGTGTAATTGCTTTATAATCTGGCCTTTGTCTCTCTTCTTCCATCCCCACTAGTATATAAGTTTCTTGGGAGAAGAACTTTGTCTGGTTTGTTCCTTATTGTGTCCTAGTACTTGGAAGAGTGCTCAGCATGTAGTTGAGGTCAGTAAATATTTATTGAATGAATAAGTGGTTTGCTAGCAAGCACCTAGATAATGTAATTGCACTGTGAATTTAATAAGCGTACAGAAAATGCTCAGTTTTAGAGGAAATAAGAAATATTTTAGGTATTTAAAGACATTTCCTTTTGCATCTTGGGGAAGTTAAAGGAAGGAATCAGGTAAGGTGGGTCAGGAAAATTTACCCTACAAACATTGAAGATTTTGCCTCCATGTCCTAAAAGCTTGCCAGCTCACCATCTGAGCCTTCATCCTGTTGTGAGTTAGGAAGATGATACAGAACCACTTTTTTCTCTTTGTGTTGCTTTTCTTTGCACTGAGACTTGTTAAAATTCTCATAAAGAAAGTTAAAACTCCCCAGAGATCTCTGGGCTAACTGGAATGGTGTCTCCCAGAGTGTTCCTCCTTCTCTTTTGGTAAGCATGACAGCGTGAACAGTAGTAATCATTTAAAAATATACTCATAACATCTAGGAAAAAACAGCCCTCCTCATTAGCAGCTTTCTTTGTGCCTTTCTAAATCCATGGCAAATAATTCTCCCCTATTCCCCACGAATACTTAATTATAGCACTAGCAGCAGCTCTTTGAGGCAGAAAGCCAGGCATAACTGCAATGCCCAGAGGAGATACTGAAAGTCAGTCCCTGCTGCATAATATAACCAGCAGATTAGGACAGATTAGCTTTTCCCACAGGTTGGAGCCTTACTGAAGACTTCTGCTTTCTCTCCCAACACATTTCTTCCCCTGATACTGTCAAACCATTTTCAAAATGTATGCCCCATGGAAGGTTTACACCTGAGCCCACATCTTAATGAGGTGTCTAGAAAGTGGATTTGGTCACCAGCTGGGAAGGCAAGACTGAATGTGCTCCCCATGGGTCTCTTGGCTTCATTGTTTGGGCTCAGAGTATGGTCAAAGTTGTGTGCCTATGTATTCATGCTTCCCTCTAAGCTAAATGCAATGCCTGGAGGAGGGCAATGAGGGGATGCTGGGTTTCCTAGAGGGAGCTGCTGACCCTAGAAGGCATGTTAACTTTTCCAGAAAGGTCAAAGCTCAAGGCAGAATTTTGACCCCCATGGTCTCCAGCCCCGATGTTACTCTCATTGTTATGTTGCATCTTGTGGTAAAAGGGACTTTGCAGATGAAATTAAATTCACTAATGTGCTGACTTTAAGAGAGGGAGATTATGTCAGGTTATCTGAGTGGGCCCAATGAAGTCACATGAGCCCTTAAGCCAAAGAGGAGGCAGAAGGTGTGAAGCATAGAAAGGATTGGAGTGCATCATTGGTTTCAAGTTGGAGGGACCCAGGTCCTCCATTTTCAATCATATGCCCAGCTAACATTCTTAGAAGCATCTTTTACACAAGGAACTCTCCATCTCAGAGTGCATTTCCAGGAAATCCAAGATAAGACATTATCTTTGTTTATATTTGCAAAGGAATCCTACAGTAGGATTCTGAAGTGGGTGAAGTGGAAACTACACATGGTCAAAATTAACTTGGCAAACTTCTTAAGAAAGTCAGAAATCAGTGTGTTTCATCTCCATACATCACCCACAGGAATCTGATCCCATTACATTCTTTGCACAGAGGAGCAGGGAAAATTAATTTATGAA
Source organism: Mustela putorius furo (assembly GCF_011764305.1). Taxonomy (NCBI): domain Eukaryota; kingdom Metazoa; phylum Chordata; class Mammalia; order Carnivora; family Mustelidae; genus Mustela; species Mustela putorius. The sequence continues at coordinate 4,015,590 of NW_025421329.1, read as the reverse complement.
ACACAAGTCAGTGACAGAGCAGCACCATGCAGTGGTGAAGATTCCTTACAAACTGTGGGAAGAGCCTCCCGTAAGTTCTCATTTCCTCACCTGTAAACTGAGAATCGGACAGTATGTAATTCACGAGTGATGCTGGAAGTTAAACAAGAGGATGCATGATAAGTTCTCAGCAAAGCATTGGGTTGTAGGATTTGTGACTATAGCTGTGGATTTCATCCCCCTCATATTCTCTCAGCCTTCCACTGGGTTCACTAGTGAGTACTGACAGCTTTTCCCGTCAGGCATCTCCATCTCTGTCTCTCTGCTCTGGGACCTTTTCCAGCATCTTGGAACATGCATCACATCTACAGCAGCGTGTGCAGAGCAGCCCAAAGTGTTAGAGATTTAACATCTGGGGTCATCTCAAACATGAGAAACAGAGATAGCAGGTTAATCATCCATTAATCAACTTCATTCTTTGTAGGGCAAGTCTGAAGCACATTCTACACAACCACCTCAGAGAGTCCCCAGTGGGACTGAACCTCAGGTGCCTACGATGAAAACCTATGAAAATATCCACTCTCTGTATGCTTTCCTCACTTTCTTTTTTCATTTCACTCTTTCCCATGTGCTTCCTAGGACCAGGCACCCATATAAATGACCCTCTCCTGAGTTCTTGTCTCAGGTGTTCCTTTTTGCTGGAACTCAAATAAAGCAGCAGCATCTAACACACATTTACTCTTCTTACAACTATTACCAAATTAAAGTGAGAGGAAACCCCGGAGCCTTCCTCTCTGTTCTTTCCTGACTCAATGATCTGGTTCCTGCAGAAATGTCATGAGCAGGACCAGTGAAGGACTGTGTCCTTGCCTTCCCTTCACCAACGTGCTGAAGGTCACAAGCTGGCTGGCTGGGTACGTAGAGGTCTGAGCCAAGATCCCTTTCTAATGGATTTCACTGTATTCACTTGCATTGATAGCTCATTTTTTATAAAACAACATTCCTCTTAGCGCCTGAGACACACAACACATTCTGGAAGTGTGTGTTCGCTGCTTATGGATTCTTGAGGAGAGGAAATAAGGTGGAGAGAGGAGGGAAGAAAAACTAGAAGAAAGGAGGAAGAAATGGTATCTGCTTAACTTTGCTATGCACTACTTTTGGTTATTTGCCCCTTTAGTGTGGGAAATATGGTTTCCTTTTTTATGAGAGAAAATTGAGCTGTTTCCTATTATTTCTTATTTATAATAGGAAAGCTCTGGGTCCTGAAGGGGGTCACATGGTTCAGGTGATATTGAGACACCATTAGAAGGTGGATGGGGAGTGCAGCATTGGGTGTGGGGCTGGGTCTCACTCACTTTCCACCAATCAAAATATTTTTATTTTTTAAAATTTTCCTGTGCTTCTGTCTCTCTTTCTATATCTTCTTCTTCACAGTGTAATTTCAATATCACTTAATTTCCATTCTATATGTCTTCAGTTTACTTTATTTCTGTTTAGGGTGGATATGTCAGAGACACATAAATGAACACTTATTAGCCCAGGGTGAGGAAGGAGTCTCCCTTAGAAATTCTGGCTAATCTGTACTTCTAACCTCAAAAGTTAAAAGAGAATTTGTTCTACATTCAGACTCTACCTATGGTTAAGTCTACCTATGGTTAAGTCTACTTGCACAGCTTTATTCATGGACCACTGGTCTGTCATGATCATGCATCATGGACAGTCCTTTCCCTATGAGAATCCCAATTCCAAATAGGCTGTCCCCTTGTCCAACCAGGAGCCCTAAATCCAGATTTAACAAGATGGTCTTCATTTTTGGGGACTTGATCTGCTTCCACAAATTCATGTATGATTTCATATCTCTATTTCAGGAAAGAATAACACCTGTTGGTCCAACTCATGCTACCACAAAATAAGAAAATGATTGTTTTTTAAAAAATAAGTAAAATATAATTAAATCTATCTGCTTCCTTTTCTCGCCCCTCAATGAGACCTTTGGAAGATAGATTGTTATAAGTCCTATTTCTTTCTTTCTTTCTTTCTTTTCTTCTTTCTTTTTCTTCTCCTTCTTCTTCTTCTTCTTTCTCTTCTTCTTTTTTAAGATTTTATTTATTTATTTTAGAGAGAGATAGAGAGCATGAATGGGGGTGGGGCAGAGGGCAAGGGAAAGGATCTCAAGCAGACTCTGGGCTGAATGAGGAGCCAGACTTGGGGCTTGAGCTCATGACCCTGATATGACCTGAGTCAAAATCAAGAGTCAAATTCTCAAGCAACTGAGTACCCAGGTTCTCCAGTCCTATACATTTCTTAGAGCAACACCTCACCATTTGAGATGTAACAAATATAAAGACCAAAAACTCCCCTACTTTTTGGGCATAAATTCTTTTAAAAAGACACTAAAACTATCTAATTTCTATTTTTACCCAGCGTCCAGGTGGAGAGGCTCTCATGCATTTACTGTGATGGTGAGGACACCCCAAATTCTACTAGTCACCCACTGCCTGAAGATTTGATCAAAATCAAAACCAAGCCAAACCAAACCAAACAGAACTCCCCAAAAGTGCAAGAAGACATTTTTACTCTATGGGATTTTCCTATTTGAAAACAGATTTCCTCCCAAGATAATGGTGTTATTTCTTCTCTTCCCAATTTTTTTTTTAAAGATTTTATTTATTTATTTGACAGAGAGAGATCACAAGTAGGCAGAGAGGCAGGTAGAGAGAGAGAGGAGGAAGCAGGTCCCTGCTGAGCAGAGAGCCCGATGTGGGACTTGATCCCAGGACTCTGAGATCATGACCTGAGCTGAAGGCAGTGGCTTAACCCACTGAGCTACCCAGGTGCCCCCAATTTTTAATCTAAATAATCAAATAGTTATATAATACTATAAATCAAAGATACAATACATACAATGGCACCTCATTATCATAATAAGTTACATGACTGATGCAAGATATTTGAAAAGGATTGTAAGCTAAGAACTTAGCAATTGTGACAAAATATTGTGTTACTTGTGGAAGAAAAGATAAATGAATTTCTTTGCTTGCACTGAACTGCTGAAGTTCTAGTATTTTTTTCAGAAAGATGTCTTTAGATTGTGAATAACTTGCTATGTTATTATGCTGATCATTTCATGGGCTTCTTCAGAACATGCTTTCTAGGTCATCAATGCTTAATCTTTCTGATCTGAGTCTATGTACAGCTCTATAAGGTGTTCACCAATCACAGCTAAATTACTCCATCTGAGCTAGATCTAAAACCATTATCATATCATGTCAGAAAAGAACCCAGAGCAATTGCAAGCTATTCTCAGCTTCTGTCAACCACCTGATTTTCAAGCATGATAATAAATCCATTTTTAAAAATAATATCAATTATTGTATTATTAAATCCTATGAACAAAGGAAGTTTGGTTCACTCATTATTCAGATTTTTACCAACAACCAACAAATCACACCACTCTTTCCCAGTTAATTTTAAAGAATGGGAAAAATTATTTGTTCTGGTGGTATGGTTCTATGAAAAGGCTGTAGACCTCTCCAGGGAAACTAACATTTGTTGGGGATCTGAAGCACCCTAAAAATTCCACATATATGCTCCTAAAAGACTCATAAGAACAAAAGTAGATCACTACTGGATCATGTGTCTGTCATTTATATTATTAGACACATGGATATGTTTGTTCGAAGAAGAAGCTAGAAAGATTCAGCTTCCATATAAAGAATGCAGGGGAGACATCATCCATTCTTTGAGATGGGGAACTGAGGAAAGTTTCCAGCAAACTGATAGGAGTTTCTGAGTTGCAAGATTGGAAGAGGATTTAAAAATGATTTCAAGGCAGAAAACATGAACAGACATTTAGGCAAAGAAGACATCCAAATGGCCAACAGACATACGAAAAAGTGCTCAACATCACTCAGCATTAGGGAAATACAAATCAAAACCACAATGAGATACCACCCCACACCAGTCAGAATGGCTAAAATTAACAAGTCAGGAAATGACAGATGTTGATGAGGAGGCAGAGAAAGGGGAACCCTCCTACACTGTTGGTGGGAATGCAAGCTGGTGAACACTCTGGAAAACAGTATGGAGGTTCCTCATAAAGTCGAAAATAGAGCTACCCTGTGACCCAGCAATTGCACCATTGGGTATTTACCCTAAAGATACAAATGTGATCTGAAGGGGCACATGCACCCGAATGTTTATATCAGCAATGTCCACAATAGCCAAACTACGGAAAGAACCTATATGTCCATCAACAGATGAATGGATAAAGAAGAAGTGGTGTGTGTGTGTGTGTGTGTGTGTGTGTGTGTATAATGGAATACTATGCAGCCATCCAAAGAAATGAAATCTTGCCATTTACCTAGACATGGATGAAACTAGAGGGTATTATGCTAAGCGAAATAAGTCAATCAGAGAAAGATAATTATCATATAATCTCTCTGATATGAGGAATTTGAGAGGCAGAGTGGGGAGATGTGTGGGGTAGGGAGGGGAGAAATGAAGATGGGATTGGGAGGGAGACAAACCATGAGACTCTTAATCTCACAAAACAAACTGAGGGTTTCTGAAGTTGAGGGGAATAGGGATAGAGTGGTTGGGTTATGGATATTGGGGAGGGTATGTGCTATAGTGAGTGCTGTTAAATGTGTAAGCTTGATGATTCACAGACCTGTATGTTATTTTATATGTTAATAAAAATTTTTAAAAAATGATTTCAAGAGATAATTATGTGGTCTAATAAAATTGCTTTGAAAAAGGAGTAAGTGTTTATAATTCTCAAATCAAATATAACTTCTCTCAGCAATTAACATTCAGGTTATTTATTATTAAATTATTTGGCTTCTGTGCAACTAATGTGTATTGCTCATTGAATGATGGGAGTCTTCATGTTTTTTAGTGTATCTCATTTCAGTGCTATGTCAATGCAAGCATGGTTCAACGTAACTGTGAAACCAATATTATCTTAAATAGATCTATTCTCTGAAAAAAAATAGTTTTTCAGGTACTTGTGGGACTGCGGGAGTTTGGTATATAAACTGTGGACCACAATCTGGTTTGGCTTAAAGATTTTTTGAATCACAATTTGTTGTATTACAAATCCCACAGACATTCTGGGCAGGGGATATTTTGCTCTAACCCTCATGCTGAGAAGTCATTTTTAGCTTTATTATTTCATCCTAGCTTTGGATTTACTTATTACCTCTTCACTTTATTTTAGCTACCCAAACTTTCCAAATACATTGTCCTCACTTGGCTTGTTATACCAGGACCATGACTATGATCAGCAACACAGGACTTTTAAAATTGAAAACTAGTTCTTCATGTGACAGGGCTTGGAAGTAATAAAATGGCAACTAGTTTCCTTTATCCACAATTAGGAATATTTCTAAAGGAGGAGCTAAAAAGAAGACTGTCCTGTTTCCTAAAGGGTCCACATTTTAGAACAGGTATAAAAATATAAGATGAGAAAAATGATACTATTTCATGGGTTAAAACCCTGAGGAAAAATTATTAATCATCCATTCATTTGACAGTTATTTATGGAGCATCTACTGTGGATTCAGACCTGCACTGTACAAAGACATCCAGAAAAAAACAAGACACAATTTTTGCTTTTTAGCATCTAAACAATGCCAGTCAGCATTATAATTCTTTATTATTCTTTATAATTCTTTATTATTCTTTAACTAATTATGTTATTTGAGAGTAGTTTGACACACAATGTCACTCTGCTAATTCATTTAGCAGAAAGAAAAAGGAAGGCAAGAGAACACCTTTGAAATGATCTGCATCAGAATCTATTTTCTTAGTTATCATCCTGCCTATCAGTGAATGAATATGAACATATTGAAGCAGCACTCTATTGGCCTGGACAAAAAGCAGTTATGATCTTTTTCTTTTGTTTTCTTTATACATAAAAATTACTTGCTGAATAAGGATCAACCATCCTTGAAATTTCTGTTCTGAAGCTAGAGCCAAACCAAAGTCAAGTTCTGTCTTCTACCTTTTTCCTTATTTCTTGGATTGATAGCAAACCTTGGCAATTTCTATGGCTAAAAAGCTACTGAGTGGATTCAGCTCTGACAGTCTAGCTGCTCAAACCCTCCTGCTTTTACATGCCTGGTTCCTTGGGATTTACATCCTCCTTCCCAAGCTGCAGGACAGTGAGTGAGAAAGGCCAGGGAGTGATGGGGAAACAGGATGGAGAAGGAAGCAGGGGTTGCAAGCATGAAGAAGTTGGTAGGTTTAGAAGACAACATGTTTCAGAGAATGACAAAACAACTCACTCTTAAGATGTTGGTTCACAAGATGTAATTTGCAACCTCTACCAAAGAGATAAAAGCCTGTGTCAAGAACCCTTTCTGGCTACCTTGTCCTTTCTGTTTTCTTCCTATACTATTATTATTATTATTATTATTATTATTTTATTATTATTACAGGGAATGAAAGAGAGAGGGGTAGGAGAGGGGCAGAGGGAGAAAGAGAATCCTAAGCAAGCTCTTTGGCCAGCATGGAGCCCCATGTGGGGCTCAGTACCACAACCCTGAGATCAGGACCTGGGCCAAAATCAGGAGCTGGTTGCAAAAACAACTGGGCTACCTAGACTGCCCTCTGATACTCCCATTTACTTTTCTTTTTGCAGCTTGTGTGAATGTGCTTGGGAACTCAAAGACTGAGGTGTCCTAACTCTCAACATATTTGCCCTTTCAGTTAAGATCAGTAGACCCACATGGCAGAAACCTTATATTGCTACTCTTACACCAGTCATAGTCAATGCTTTTTGTTTAAGAATATTCCTCCCCATGAGGTTGTGGAGAAAAAAAGGACCCTCATGCACTGTTGGTGGGAATGCAAACTGGTGCAGCCACTTTGGAAAACAGTATGGAGGTTCCTCAAATAATTAAAAATAGAGTTACCATATGATCTAGCAATTCCATTACTGAGTATTTACCCAAAGGATATAAAAGCACTAATTCGAAAAGAGGTATGCATCGCTATGTTTATGGTAGCATTATTTATAATAATCACATTATGGAAGCAACCCAAGTGTCCATTGATAGATGAATCGATACACAAGATGTGTTATATATGGTCAATGGAATACTACCTAGCCATAAAAAGAGGGAAATCCTGTCATTTGTAACAACATGGATGGATCTAGAGTATAACGTTAAGCAAAATAAGCCAATGAAAGAAAGACAAATACTGTATGATTTCACTCATATGTGGAATTTAAGAAACAAAACATGAACAAAGCAAAAAAGAGAAAACGAAAAACAGACTCTTAAATATAAAGAACATGTTATCAGAGAGGAGGTGGGTGGGGTGGGCTGAAATAGGTGGTGGGAGTTAAGAGTACACCTAATGTGATGAGCACTGAGTAATGTATAGAATTTTTGAATAACTATACTGTACACCTGAAAAATAACATAACACTCTATGTTAATTATACTCGAATAAAAAAAAAGAATAGTCACCCCCATATTTTGCTATCCCCTGATGCCAAAATTAGATAATCAAAAGAACATTATGCAGGATAGGGGTTAAGCTAATGTTTTAAAATGAGGCAGTCATCACTAGCAGTGTTTTTTTTTTTTCCAAAGAATTATGAGATTCATACTTTCTTTTCCCAGAATGACTTTATTATGGACCACAGCCTTGACATTTATCCTTTATGAGAGGACAGAGAAAAGGTCCAAGAGATGTATGATTTTTAGTGTCCCCACTGACTTATACAGATTATCATTAGGACAAATGATTGCCCTCAACATGTAGAGGCAGATGGCCACTAGAAAGCTTCTAGGGGGCAGTGAAGGGGGACTGTATGCCCCTTTTAGTTAAAAGAGATAATGTTTTGAGGAGAAAGACAAATTATTATAATCACTAGTGCATGACCTTTTTTATTACCTAACCTATCTTATTTTCTTCTCTTTTGGAAACATCATTCTAAACTTCAAGAATAAACATCTCAAGTAAGTGCAAGAATAAGAATATCTTAGTCTAATGGGCTCAAGGAATCTCTCTGACCCAAACAATGGGTTCTTAGTTTCCCTGTTCCTCAGGTCTCTTTCACAAATCTCTCTTTCCTTCTGCCCCAGTTTCTTTTATGTTTCTATCTTTGGATAATCTTGAAGCAACATCTTTAATCATGAAAGAGGAGAATCCAATGAGGAGAATAAATAGAATAATAATTGGCAATAAAGAATAAGATCATAGCATAGAGATGAAATTCAGGGAGAACCAGTGCCCCAGTACCACAGAGTGGTCTTTGTCTACGGGTATCTACATAAGTGAGACACAGAGGATTTCTGTCCATCGGCTTCCCGAGGGATTCCCCAAGCCTTGAATTGATACAGCCAGGTTGAAGGCTGTTATGACACAGAAAAGAGAGCTTTTTCCTTAGATAATGGTGCCAGCTTCTTCAGCAGAACCTTTAAGAATGCCTATCATGGGCTGACAGCAGGCAGCTTGGATCTTACTGTGAAAGTAGATAAAGTGGCTTCTCAGAGCAGAATTTCCACTCCAGGGAGTGGGGGATCCCCTGGGTTGAGGAGTTAAAGGAAAATTGCCTGTGGCCTATCAGTTGGTGGTCTGCTGGAGAGTCTGTTTCATCTGTATTCCTAATTAAAGCCCAAATTAAATCTAGTCAAATGTTCACATGAAAAGCCCACAAGAATGAGTTTCCAGATTCCATCAATTCAAAAAGAGTCTCATGTGTAAATCCCTAACTCAAATGTCTGACCCATTTTATACCCACTTTCCCCCAAGAGTTCTGGAGAAGAGTTATGCAGCTGTCAATGTACAGAGAGCAATTTGACTGGATTATTAATTTCCCTTTTAGTAAACTGCATGATAGAAATTATTTTACTCAATTGAATGAGTCTGTAAGTATAGGGGGAATGGCAGAAGAGATTTGATGAAGGAGGATTTGGGGATGGCCAAATTCCTATTATAGAAAAGGAACTGCTTTGCGGGTAACGTAATAAGTTTGATTGAGGAGAAGAGAATTTAAGCTTCCAGGGTGAGTATGAAATGACATCTGGATTCTAAGAGCAAAGTAAAGATTGTAAGTTAAAAATGGGGGTTATGAGCACCATCAAGGCATGAAGATAAATTAGATGAGTGTGAGAAAATATAGGAGAGAAGGGCTGAGGTGGTCTTGTGGATGCAAACACACATGGATATTGAGAAGCCTGCTGCCTATGGTGAGCTAATCACTTGTTGGCCCAGTCTTTTCTCCATGCCCCAAATGGGGCACAGCAACCTCCTCAGAGCATAGACTCACCAGTAGAAACCTTCCATAAAAAGAATAATTAAACAGTTTGGCTTCTCCCCATCCATCATTTGCCAAAACAGGTTCTGAGGCAACCAGAAGTGTAAACACAATAATGTAGGAGAAGATAGCGAGTAAAGGGATGGTATCTCTGTTTATTCCTTCCCTGCCCCATAGCCTATAAAAGACTTACTTATTATGCACAAGGTAGAGGAGTGGAGAGTCTCCAGTGTCACTCTGCTAAGGATCCATTTTGCTTATCACATACACTGAGTGTCTTTACTTCAAAATTCCCAGCCTGCCCTTGTATACATCCTGCCAGTGGGCTCAGTTGTGGCAGAAATGAAAGGCAGGTATCCAGAGAAACTCACCCTGGGGTCTCTCTCCAGCTGCTGCTTGTGATGTAGGCTGCGTCTTCTCTTGGCCTTTGCAAGGCCATTGTGATAAAAGTGGTACAGGCCTTCAGTGAAGGGAAGCTGTGGAGAGTCAATCAGACATAAGACATAATTAGCTTCTGGGGGTGGTCGCAGGATAGCAAAACTAAAGCTGAGCTTGCATGCAAGGACTCCCTGGAATGGGATGGATGTGAGAAACCTGGCAAGTTCCTATTAGACTTGGACATCTATTTCCCTATCACTGTAATTCTATTTTCTCTACTTTTTCTTATATGCTGCCCATTCACTTCTCCTCCCCAAATATCCTCCAGTATTTCCTCTATTTAATTTCCACCCTTTTAAAAAAATTTCTTTCTCCATGGAGCCTTCCCTTTACATTCACCCACACCAATTTCTCCACTCTCTTCTCTTGAACTAGTGTTTCCACTCCATGTCTGGTTGCTCCAGAATTGTGTTGTGACCTACTCCTGGCTTCACAGTCTTGTATCTTAGACTTTCTCTGTGACTCTTTGATGTCTTTCATCATATTGGGCACAGTGCAACCATATAAATCTATATCCTATGGTAAAACTATGTTTGGGGTCTTGTAATGTATAAAGACATATCAGTACAACAATAATAGCACAAAAGATGGGAAAAGAATGATAGCTATATTGGAGCTAAGATTTTGTATACTTTTGAAATTAAGTTGGTTTAAATTATTTATTATAATTTCCAGGTAATCCACCAAGAAAATAACTACAAAACATATAGTAAACTAAGCAACTAGGTAATTAAAATGTACACTAAAAGAATTTAATTCAGAAAGGCTATTACGAAAGAAAAGAAGAAAAAAGTTTTTAAGACATTTAGAAAGCACATAGTAAAATGGCAAGTGTAAATATCTTTTAAGTAGTACATTAAGTGTAAATGGATTGAAAATTCCAATCAAAAGGCAGAGATTTACAGAATGAATGAAAAAAACTCCAACCCCATTATTCAACTATATGCATCTACGAGAGACACACTTTAGATTCAAATACATAAATTGATTAAAGTCAAGAGATGTGAAAACATATACTGTATAAACAGTAACCAAAAGAGAAGAGGGCTGGCTATGCAAATAGTAGATACAGTTGATTTTAGCAAAAAGTGTAACTGTAGACAAGAAATAAAATTTTATGGTGATAGAAGAGTTAATATATAAAAAAGACAGATAATTATAAATATATATGCATGTAAAAACAAAGTCCCCAAATTCACAAAACAAAAACTGACAAATTGAGGGGAAAAATAGACAATGCATCAGTAACAGCTAGAGACTTCAACAGCCCATTTTCAATAATAGGTAGAAAAAATATGCAGACCAAAAAGTAAATTGAAACCTTGAACAAAACCAAAAACCTGCTAAACCTAAGAGACATTTATGGAATATTCTACTCAACTATAGCAGAAGTCATAATCTTCTCAAGTACACATGGAAATTTCTCTGAGATAGATCATATGTTAGGCCAAAAATCAATCTTAAACAAATTTAAAAGGAGTAAAATAACACAAAATATGTTATCTGATCACAATTTCTAATTACATTAAAAATCAATAAGAGATGAAAAATTTAGAAATTTGGATAACAACCTACTCCTAAATAATCAATGGGTCAAAGAAGAAACCACATTGACAATTCCAAAATACTTTGAGAAGCATGAAAACAAAAACACAGAATTTAAAAACTTTTGGGGTGCAGTTAAAGCAGTACTTAGAAGGAAATGTTTAAGAACTTATATCAATCCTTCAGAAACTCTTCCAAAAAAATGGAAGTTGAAGGAACACTTCCCAACTCATTCATCAAGGCCAATATTACCCTCATATGAGAAAGGTATCACAGACAAAGGTATCCCAAGAAAAGAAAACTGAAGGTCATTATCCTTCATAACTATCAGTCCATTAATCCTCATGAAAACACTAGCAAAGGGAATCCAGCAACATATGTAAAGGATTATATACCATGACCAAGTGGGATTTATCTTAGGAATGCAAAGTTGTTTTAATAGCTGAAAATCATTTAATATAATAACGATATCAATAGAATAAAGGACAAAAACCACATGATCGTCTCAATAAATACTTTTTAAAAAAACTATATATTTTAAAATTAAGTATTTTTTTAAAAGTGTTACTGAAGTGATCATTAGATAAATCCAATACTCGTTTATGTTAGAACATTCAAAAAACAGAATGAAAGGGAATTTCCTCAATCTGATAAATGTATCTATGAAAATAAATGACATCATATTTAACATTGAAAGACTGAATACTTTCCCCTTAAGATCAGATCAAGACAAGCTTGTCTGCTCTTGCCACTTATATTCAGTAGTGTACTGATAGTTCCAGCCAGGACAATAAGGCAAGAAACAAATAAAGGCATCTATATTGAAAAGAAAGAAAAAATCATCTTTATTTGCAGAAGACATAATCTTGTACATAAAAATTCTTGAGAAATCCACAAAGAAACTATTCAAATTAATAAATGAGCTCCATGTGGTTGTAATATATAAAATTAAGATCTAAAAATCAAATATATTTCTATATGCTAGGAATGACCAATCCAAGAATAGAATTAAGAAAACAATTTCATTACAATAACATGAAATAAGTAAAATATTCAGGAATAAATTTAGCAAAAGAAGTACAAAACCTGTACAGTGAAAAGTACAAAACATAACTGAAAGAAATTAAAGAAGATATAAAAAAATGGAAAGATATCCCATGTTCATGGATTTTTAAGATGGTAATACTCTCCATATATGCTGATCCTAAAATTCATATGGAAATGCACAGGACCCCAAATAGCCAAAGTGATCTCTGAAAAAAACAAAGTTGGAAGACGCACACTTTCCCATTTCAAAACTTAATACAAAGCTACAGTAATCAAAACAGTCGAGTATTGGCATTAGGAGAGTCAGAAAGTTCAATGGTATAAAATTGAGTATCCAGAAATAATTTATAGTAACTTCTGGTTAATTGATTATAACCTTGGCACAATGCAAATTCAATGGGAAAAAGTAGTCTTTTCAACAAGTCATCCTTGGAAACTGAATATCTACACAAAAAGAATGAATTTGGATCCCTCTCATTACACTACATAAAAATTTTAACTCAAAATTATTTATAGCCCTAAATGTAAGAGGTGGTGCTCTACCAATCTAAGAATAAAACTTAGAAGTAAATATTCATGACTTTAGGTTACACAATGACTTCTTAGATGTGACACCAAAAGTACAAAGGGCAAAAAACCCTCCAAAATCAGACTTCATTAAAATTAAGAATGTTTGTGCTTTCACAACCAGAAAAATCATCAAGAAAATGAAAAAAACCAGCAACCCATAAAATGAAATGGCACAGCCACTTTGGAAAACACTTCGGCAGTTACTCAAAATGTTAAAATGTTAAAGAAATGATCCAGCTATTCTAATCATAGGTACATATCCAAGAGAAATGAAAGCATATGCCTACACAAAGATATGCACACAAATTTTCTTCATAGCAGTATTAACAATAGGTAAAAACTAGAAACAACCTAAATTTTAGCCAAATGATGAAAGGATGAACAAAATGTGGTATGTAGATGTTATCTGAGAACAAACATAAATGAAACATTATTATATGCTACAACACAGAGGAAAATTTAAAACTACAGGCTAAAGAAAAGAAACCAGATTTTTTAAAAAAAATGTCACATATTGTATAACTTCCTTTATATGAAATGTCCAGAACAGATAAACACAGAGAAATACAAAATAAATTAGTGTTTACATCAGGGGCTAAGAGGAGACAGCAACACAGAGTGATTGATAATGGTACAAGGTTCCTTTGTAGGATGATCAAAAAGTAGATCATGGTAAGATTTTACAACTTTTTGTATATATTAAAAATCACTGAATTGTACATTTTTAAAATAGATTTTATTTATTTATTTGACAGACAGAGATCACAAGTAGGCAGAGCGGCAGGTAAAAAGAGAGAGAGGAGGGAGCAGGCTATCCGCGGAGCGGACAGCCCAATGCGGGGCTCGATCCAGGGACCCTGGGATCATGACCTGAGCCGAAGGCAGAGGCTTTAGCCCACTGAGCCACCCAGGCGCCCTGAATTGTACATTTTGAAAGGGCAAATTTGACTACTTCAGCTAGCCGGAGATCAGCTAGATAGCTTATCTAAAGATTGCAAACACCTGAAAGGACAAATTTTATGATTTGTGAATTATGTCTCAATAAAGGTGTTATTTTATAAAATCCTGTGATGAACAGCCTTGTAAATGTCACTGTGTGCATAGACAAGAGTTTTCTTGAAGAATACATCCCAGGAATTCAATCATTTAAGTAGAGATTATGAACATTAGCATTTTTTAAAAGACTTTTTAAAATTTATTTGAGAGAGAGAGAGCATGCACGTGCATGTGAGCATGAGCAGGGGGAGAAGCAGAGGGAGAAGTGGACTCCCTACTGGGCAGGGAGCCCAATGCCAGGCTTGATCCCAGGACCCTGAGATCATGACCTGAGACAAAGGAAGACACTTAATCGAATGAGCCACCTAGATGCCCCTAAATATTCCTCCAAAAGGTTTCCTATGAAGTTGTATAAGAACAACTAAAAAGTAAGAATAAAAATATCCATTGTCCATTACTTTCAACATTGGACATTTTAATTAATGCCTATTTAACAAATAAAATATGCCATCTTATTTGGATTTCTCTAATTGTTTTTAAAGCTTAAACATCTTTTCCTATGTCCATTAAATACTTTAAATCCTTCTCTTTGAATTCCCTGTTCATGTCTTTTATGCCTCTTGGTATTGCTTGTCATAAATGAGGTGCTGTGTTTTGTGCTGGATAGCCAAGGGTAAATATGGCATGAAAATAGCTCTCAATCCACCAGGGAAGTTCTATATACACACAGTAGCATATAAATGATACTCTGTGATAGAAAAGCATGAGTTCTGGGGTACCTTGGTTTAAACACTGGGTCGTCTACTTAACATGGCCCTCTAGCAAGTTATTTAATGCTTTTGGGTCTCTATTTATTCACTTATAAAATAAGAGTGTCTCCTCATTTTGTCTGAGAATTAAGTGAGATAATGCATGGAAAGTTCTTAGAATAACGCCTGGAACATAGTGAGCACTCAGTAAGTGTTAGCAAATATTTTTAGAGTATAGTGTGCTCCAACACAGTTATGGGCAAGGAGCCATTAGAACCCTAAGGAGAGATTATTTCAGTCAGAGGGATATCTGGGGAATGTGGCATGAAATTTGTGGAGGAAGGGAAGTTATTCAAACAAAGCAAATATTTTCATTTTTATTTAAGTATGTATTTTCCTAATGTTTCAATTTTGAAGAGTGTGGCTATTTTTAAAACATAGGTACCAGTTCTTTGACAGTCTTCCCATCAAGAGATGGAATACATGATCCCAACTCTTGAATCTGAGGAATGTGACTGGTTTGATCACAAGGGTATGGTGAAAATGATGTGACTTTTGAGGTTAGGTCATAAAAGGCCATGCGATTTCTGCCTTGTTCATCAGAACACTTTCTCCTAAAGTCCTGATCTGCCATTTAAGAAGTTCAACTACTCCCAGGCTGCCATGCTATGAGGAAGCCCAAGCAACTTTGGGAGACTTGTGGAGTGCTTTGGTTGACAAACTTGGTTGGGCCAAGTCTTGAAGTCATCCCATTTTGGGTGCTAAATATATAAATGGGGGGCACCTGGATGACTCAGTGGGTTAAAGTCTCTGACTTTGGCTGAGGTCATGATTCTAGGATCCTGGGGTTGAGCCCCACCTTGGGCTCTCTATTCAGTGGTGAGCCTGCTTCCCTTCCTCTCTGCCTACTTGTGATCTCTGTCTGTCAAATAAATAAGTAAAAAATATTTAAATATATAAATGAGGAATCTTTGGATGATCCCAGACTCCAGCCATGCTAATCATCCTTCAGCTACTAAGCCTTCCCACCTGAATTCCCATGTGCCCTGCCTGAATTTCTGGTCCCAATTCCATGAACATAATAAAATCACTGTTGTTTTATACTACTATGTTTTAGGTTGGTTTGTTACTCAGCAACAGATAACAAGAAACAAATAGCTGGCTTAAAAAAGAGTTTTGTTTCCCAGCTTTTAGGACTTTGAAAACTTGAAATTCTACACTAATGGTTCTGTCTGTTAATTGGTGATACCAGCCTGAAAGAGCTCTATAAAAATCCTCAAATGACCTTCTTGGCACAGTGGAGAGGGGGCCTTGGGACCAGAGCAGCAAATACCGGATGAACTTCAAAGGTACAGCAAACTTGTCTAGGAGTGTGTGAATGAAAATCTTTTAGAACACTGCAGCTTTTATGATTTAGTTCCTGTTCATTAAAAATCACATTCTCCAGGGCAAATTAAACTAAATATTTCATGTGCATTTTCCAGGCTCAGTGTTTCTTGAATGTTTTTTTCTGCTTAACCCCACTGATATATTCAGGGTATGTCAGGATTTGATTTTAAAAGTGAGGGTGGATAGAAGATGGAAATGGAAAGAAAATATAAGTGTGCTGACCTTTTGCTTTCCAAAGACTTGTGCCTCTGATCACTGTCAGGTGGTATAAACTTGGGAGTTTTATTTCCTGTTGTGGGGGACATGATGAATCTGAAAATTTTAGCACTAGAAAGTACTTTGATGTTATCAAGCACCAATGATCATTGGAGGGACATTATTCGGGCTTTGTTTTACTGATTTTCAGAAATTAGTGGAGGCAAAAGGAAAACTCTTTCTTCGAGTGAAATTTAAATTAATAATATGGAAGTAATGGTAGAAATTGGATACCACCCTTTAGGAAACACCATGGTAATAATTGTGACTGGCAAGCATCAGCAATGATACTAAACTTAGTGGGTGAAATAAGATGATAAATAAAGAAAAATAATACCTTTATAATAGAGAAACCTGAGAGATACTGTTTTAAAGAACTGGTCAAGTCAGCCTCACTGGAGAAGAAATGTACCAAAATCCTGTGCTTCATGATATGATGCAGCAAGAAGAAGATAACATCACCTTTGTGACTGCATATCCTTGATTGGATCCCAGATCAGTAGAAAAGATATTAATGGGAAATTTTTGAACCAATTCTATAGATTGATTTGTAATATTATATCAGTTATTTTCCTGGCTTTGATATTTGTGCTATGGTTATGTAACCATAACTTGGGAAAGGCTGGAATCAGGCAGTATCTTACTTTTTGTGACTGGCTTATATCACTCAGCCCAGTATCTTCAAGGTTCACCCATATGTGGCATGTGTCAGAATTCACTCCCTCTTCAAGGTTAAATATGCCTTGAATGTATATTGTGTGTTGATGAATACCTGGGTTGCTTCCACCTTTTGGCCATTGTGAACCATGCCACTATGAACCTCGGTGTGCATGCGCCATTTTTGGGGAAAAAAAAGTCTAAAGTTATCTTCAAACTGAAATTTAAAAGATGTAAAAAGATTTTAAAAAATTAAATTTGAATGTCCTTAAGAGGACATTCAAGCCAGAGGCCCCATCACATCCTATTGTCACATACAGAGGTCAATGGTTATGTTCCCTGGAGGCAATTGGTTTGCACCTTGTCTCTGACTAACCACTTCACTTTATTAAATGAGAAAAGGTTCTGGCTCAGGAAGGGGCAGGGCTCTCCCAGTTGAGAAGGAACTCCTGGTAGAAATCCCAGGTCTCCTGACTAGAAATCAGCACACTTCCCATCATGCTCTTTCCACTGCAGCATTGGTCTATGCCCCAGATACTGGGGCAACTATGGCTATGAATCCAAGAGTTTGTAGGCTGGAATTCCTAATGAAGAAAAGTGTGACTGAAGGACAGCCAAGCTGGTGAGTGACCTCCTCTCTGTTATGTTTTTGGGACCCAAGACCTGGGATTCTCTGATTAGGAGCAGCGTCTCGGGTAGGACAGAGATGGAGCTAACTGGTCTCATGGAGTGGAAATTGGAAAGTGGCAATAAATAGACAAAGTGACTGGTCCCAGACCTAACAGAAAATTAGTTTGCAGACATTTGTTATTTTTTGGTGTTATTTTGCCTCTTTGGGTTGTAGAGCCCAAATCTGCTGTCCTTTGAGCATCTGAAAAGGGCTGTCTGAGGAGATCAGTGTGCAAGCAGGAGGCCACCACAAGCAGAGAAAGACAGATGCTGTATAACTATACAGTAGTATAAGATTACTGCCTAGAGACCTCGATGATACAATGCTCATGTGTTCCCTAGTTTTTCAAGTAGAATGCTAATCTTATAGATAGAAAAGGCATATTAGAAATAGTCTTAGGTCCTCAAACACTTACCTGAGTGTTCCAGTAAGAAACCTCTCATATACATTAGCACTTAGTATATTTTCAAATGTTTTCTTCACTTTTCTTCACAAACACACACACATACCCTTCTTTTATGCCATCACCTTTTTTTTTTAAGACAAAATATGCTTGGCTCCAGAAGGAAGGAGAAAAACAAGTGAAAGAAGAATTTACAGCAAATTGTCAGCTTGAAGGTTCAGGCTGGGTGACAGTATAATAATGTTGCTAGCTCAGACTTGCAGAGTTTTTAGAAATTCTCATTATGCTGCAAAATTTTATGGGTCCCAGAAACACTTCCTATTGCCTTTCTTCCTTCCCTCTTGCTTCCTTCCCCCCCTGATAGCCATGGCTCCAAGCTAAAGCTTTTCCCTGAGCCCATACATTCCCATTCCTCAATAGGAGGGAATGTCAGGGAGCTGGCAGCCAATTATGAAGCAAACAAAATGCATATAAAATCCTCCCAGAGCCCACTGCCCGCTTTCATTTGGACCAGAGTTTGATTCATTTACAAAATCCATGGATGCTCCAGTAAGCATGGCCTCAAACCCAGATTTTGTGCTTCTGTGCATTTGCTTGTCCCCGACAGACCCCATAGCTTTTTAGAGATTCTTAAATGGGTCCAGACCCTCCAAACAGTTAAAACTCTCTGGTTTGGGGGAAGGAGCATGACAGCAGAGGAGTAGGAGGCCTGATATCATCAGGTCCCAGGAGTTCAGCTAGATATTTATCTAACTATTCTGAACACCTACAAACTCAAATAGGAGATCAAAGAGAAGAAGAGCAGCAATTCTAGGAACAGAAAAGCAACCACTTTTGGGAAGGTAGAACATACAGAGAAGTGAATCCAAAGTGACAAGAAGATAGACTGCAGGGGAAGGGCCAGCTCCCAGCAAGTGGTGGAGCAGCAGAGCACAAAATTAGAACTTTTAGAAGTCTGCTCCACTGAGGAGCATCATTCCAGAGCTAATCAGGGGCAGAGCCCTCACAGGGACAGAATGGTCTCAGGTCCCAGGGTCACAGAAGGACCAGGGGTGTCTGAAAGTGGCAGAGCTCCCAGGTATCGGAGTGGGGAAGCTGGCTGCAGAGACAGAGCTGAGAAGTAGGCTCTCAGCTTGGGATTATCTTAAACTATGATTTAAGGCACAGTTGTACCACTGCACTTTGAGCAGAGACCCCACAAGTGGCAGATCTGGAGAGACCCCCTCCTTCCTTCTCCAGAAAGAGCAGCATGGGAGAGTGTGGCAGGAATCTGCTGGGATTGGAGACTCCAAGTGGGGCCATGTGCCAGAGAGAAATCGTGTGCTCAGTCACAGGCTAGGTGAGCTTGGAGTGTGGCCAGAGACCAGGTAGATGGGAGGGATTGACTGCTTTTCTCTGAAGGCACACTGAGGAGTGGGGCTCTGAGCTCTCAGCTACTATGGGCCAGACTCGGGGGCTGCCACCTTCATTCCCATCCTTCAAGGCTGTACAGAAAGTGCTTGTACAAAAGCTCCCAAAAGCAAATGCGAGCTGATTTCTTAGCCTGCCCCCTGGCAAGGGTAATGCATTTCTGCCTTGGAAAAACACATTTGAAAATCACTGCAACAGGTCCTTCCCTCAGAAGATCAGCAAGAACATCTAGCCAAGACCAATATCACTGATCAATGAGAACTGTTGAACTCCAGAGCAAGGGGAATACAGCACATAGAATTCATGGCTTTTCCCCCATGATTTTTTAGTCTCTCAAAATTAAATTTTTTTAATTTATTTTTTTCTTATTCTATTTTAAAATTTTTCCTCTTTTATATTTTAACTATTTTATCTTATCAATACCTTTTTAAAAAGTCTTTTAAAATTTTCATTATTACAGTCATATTCTATCCCTTCATTGTATTTAACCTTATTTTTTGTGTACATACAGCTTTTTCTTTGTTTAAAATCTGGGATACAGTTACCTCTAACAGATCAAAATATACCCTAAATCTAGTGCATAGTTTTGTTCTAGTCTCCAGTCTACTCACATTCTTTACTCTTATTTTTTCTGTTTTTCAACAAAACTTCTTATCTTATCAACTCCTTTTTTAGAATCTTTTTAAATTTTCATCTTTACATTCATATTCCATCCCTTCATCATGTTTACCCATGTTTACATATATATGTGTGTATATATATATATATGTGTGTATATATATATATATATGTTTTTCTTTCTTTAAAATTTTGGGAGGCAGTTTCTTCTAACAGCAAAATACACCCAAAATCAAGTGTGAGGCTCTGTTCTAGTCACTAGTCTAATAGTCTAATATATATATATTATATATCTGTATGTATGTGTGTGTGTGTGTGTGTGTGTGTATATATATATAAATTTTTTTTCCTCTTTCCTTCTCCCCCTGGTTTTGTGTCTCTTCCGATTTGGTTAGTGTATATTTTTCTGAGGCCATTGCTACCCTTTTAGCATTCTGTTCTCTCATTCATCTATTCTGAACTGGATAAAATGACAGGGCAGAAAATCTCACCTCGGTAAAAAGAAAAAGAGGCAGTACTGACAGCTAGGGACCTAATCAATACAGGCATTACTAAGATGTTAGAACTAGAGTTCAGAATGATGATTATCAAGGTGCTAACTGGGCTTGAAAAGAGTATGGAAGACACTAGAGAATCCCTTTCTGGAGAAATAAAATCCCTTTCTGGAGAAATAAACGAACTAAGATTTAACAAAGTTGAAATTTAAAAGCTATTAATGAGGTGCAATCAAAAGTGGAGGCTCTTACTTCCAGGATAAATGAGGCAGAAGAGAGAATTAGTGATATAGACCAATTGATGGAAAATAGAGAAGCTAAGAAAAAGAGAGATAAACAACTACTGGACCACAAGGGAATAATTCAAGAGATAAGTGATACCATAAGATGAAACAATATTAGAATAATCGGGATCCCAGAAGAAGAAGAAAGGGGTGGGGGAGGTATATTGAAGCAAATTATAGCAGAGAATTTCCCTAATTTGGCAAAGGGAACAAGCTTCAAAATCCAGAAGGCACAAAGAACACCCCTTAAAATCAATAAAAATAGGTCCACATCCTGACATCTAATAGTAAAACTCACAAGTCTCAGTGACAAAGAGAAAATCCTCAAAGCAGCTTGGGACAAGAGGTCTCTAACACACAATGGTAGAAATATTAGATTGGCAGCAGACTTATCCACAGAGACCTGGCAGGCCAAAAAAGACTGGCATAATATATTCAAAATGCTAAATGAGATAAAGATGCAGCGAAGATTACATATCCTGCTAGTAGGTTGTCATTGAAAATAGAAGGAGAGATTAAAAAGCTTCCAGGGCAAACAAAAATGAAAAGAATTTGCAAACACCAAACCAGCCCTACAATAAATATTGAAAAGGGTTCTCTAGGGAAAAAGAGAGCCTAAAAGTAACAGATCAGAAAGGAACAGAGACAATATATAGTAACACATTAACAGTCACCTTACAGGCAATACAATGGCACTAAATTCATATCTTTCAATAGTTACCCTGAATGTAAATGGGCTAAATGCCCTAATCAAAAGACACAGAATATCAGAAGGATAAAAAAATCAAGACCCATTGATATGCTATCTGCAAGAAACTCATTATAGACCCAAAGACACCTCCAAATTTAAAGTGAGGGGGTGGAAAACAATTTACCATTCTAATGGACATCAAAAGAAAGCTGGGGTGGCCAATCTTATATCAGATAAATTAGATTTTAAGCCAAAGACTATAATAAGAGATGAGGAAGGACACTATACAATACATAAAGGGTCTGTCCAACAAGAAGATTTAACAATTTTAAATATCTATGCTCCTACCATGGGAGCAGCCAATTATATAAGCCAATTAATAACAAAATCAAAGAAACACATAAATAATAATACAATAATAGGAGGGGACTTTAACACCCCCCTCACTGAAATGGACGGATATTCTAAGCAAAAGATCAACAAGGAAATAAAGGCTTTAAATGGCGCACTGGATAAGATGGACATCAACAATATATTCAGAACATTCTATCCCAAAGCAACAGAATACACATTCTTCTCTAGTGTACATGGAATATTCTCTAGAACAGATAACTTCCTGGGTCACAAATCAGGTCTCAACCAGTATCAAAGAATTGTGATCATTCCCTGCATATTTTCAGACCACAATGCTTTGAAAGTGGAACTCAACCACAGGAGGAAAGTTGGAAAGAACTCAAATGCATGGAGGCTAAAGAGCATCCTACTAAAGAATGAATGGATTAACTGGGAAATTAAAGAAGAATTTTAAAAAATTCATGGAAACAAATGAAAATGAAAAACACAACTGTTCAAAATCTTTGGGACACAGCAAAGCCAGTCCTGAGAGGAAAGTATATAGTGATACAAGCCTTTCTCAAAAAACAAGAAAGGTCTCAAGTACACAACCTAACCCTACACCTAAAGCAGGTCGAGAAAGAACAGCAAAGAAATCCTAAAACCAGCAGGAGAAGAGAAATAATAACGATTAGAGCAGAAATCAATGAAATAGAAACCCAAAGAACAGTAGAACAAATGAATGAAACTAGGAAATGGTTCTTTGAAAGAATTAATAAGATTGGTAAACTCCTGGCCAGACTTATCAAAAAGAAAAGAGAAATGACCCAAATTAATAAAATTATGAGTGAAAAAAGAGAGATCACAATCAACACCAAAGGAATACAAACAATTACAAGAATGTATTATGAGCAACTATACACCAGCAAATTTGACAATCTGGAAGAAATGGATGCATTCCTAGAGACATATAAACTACCAAAACAGAACCGGGAAGAAATAGAAAACCTGAACAGACCCATAACCAGTAAGGAGATTGAAGCAGTTATCAAAAATCTTCCAGAAAACAAGAGCCCAGAGCCAGATGGCTTCCCAGGGGAATTCTACCAAACATTTAAAGAAGAATTAATACCTATTCTCCTGAAACTGTTCCAAAAAATAGAAATGGAAGGAAAACTTCCAAACTCCTTTTATGAGGCCAGTATTACCTTTATCTCAAAACCAGACAAAGACCCCATCAAAAAGGAGAATTACAGACCAATATCCTTGATGAATATGGATGCAAAAAATTCTCACCAAAATATTAACCAATAAGATCCAACAGTACATTAAAAGAAATATTCACCATGACCAAGTGGGATTTATTCCTGGGCTGCAAGATTGGTTCAACATCTGCAAATCAATCAATATGATACACTACATTAATAAAAGAAAGAACAAGAACTTTATGATACTCTCAATAGATGCTGAAAAATCATTTGACAAAGTACAGCATTCTTTCTTGATCAAAACTCTTCACAATGTAGGGATAGAAGGTATATACCTCAATATCATCGA
The DNA here is from genome assembly GCF_011764305.1 of Mustela putorius furo. Taxonomy (NCBI): domain Eukaryota; kingdom Metazoa; phylum Chordata; class Mammalia; order Carnivora; family Mustelidae; genus Mustela; species Mustela putorius. The sequence continues at coordinate 3,992,228 of NW_025421329.1, read as the reverse complement.
AGCCATCTATGAAAAATCCACAGCGAATATCATTCTCAATAGGGAAAAACTGAAAGCTTTTCCCCTAAGGTCAGGAACACAGGAGGGCAGTCCATTATCACCACTGCTATACAATATAGTACTAGATGTCCTAGTCTCAGCAATCAGACAACAAAAAGAAATAAATGGCATCTGAATAAGCAATGATGAAGTCAAACTCCCACTCTTTGCAGATGATATGACACTTTATATGGAAAACCCAAAAGATTCCACCCCAAAACTGCGAGCACTCATACAGGAATTCAGTAAAATGTCAGGATATAAAATCAATGCACAGAAATCAGTTGCATTTCTATAATCCAACAGCAAGACAGAAGAAAAAAAAATTAAGGAGTCAATCCCATTTACAGTTGCACCCCAAACCATAAGATACCTAGGAATAAACCTAACCAAAGAGGCAAAGAATATGTACTCAGAAAACTATAAAGTACTTATGAAAGAAATTGAGGAAGACACAAAGAAATGGAAAAATGTTCCATGCTCCTGGATTGGAAGAACAAATATGTCTATGCTACCTAAAGCAATCTACATATTTAATTCAATCCCTATCAAAATACCTTCAATTTTTTTCAAAGAAATGGAGCAAATAATCCTAAAATTTATATGGAACCAGCAAAGACCCCCAAAAAGCCAGAGGAATGTTGAAAAAGAAAACCAAAGTTGGTGTCATCAAAATTACAGACTTCAAGTTCTATTACAAAGCTGTGATCATCAAGACAGTATGGTACTGGCACAAAAACAGACATATAGATCAATGGAACAGAATAGAGACCCCAGAAATAGTCCCTCAACTCTATGGTCAACTAATCTTTGACAAAGCAGGAAACAATGTCCAATGGGAAAAAGACAGGCTCTTCAACAAGTGGTGTTAGGAAAACTGGACAGCGACATTCAGAAGAATGAAACTGGACCACTTCCTTACACAATACACAAAAATAGACTCAAAATGGATGAAAGGCCTCAATGTGATACAGGAATCCATCAAAATCCTTGAGGAGAACACAGGCAGCAACCACTTCAACCTCAGCCACAGCAACATCTTCCTAGAAACATTGCCAAAGGCAAGGGAAGCAAGGGTAAAAATGAACTATTGGGATTTCATCAAGATCAAAAGCTTTTCCACAGCCAAGGAAACAGTCCACAAAACCAAAAGACAACCGACAAAATGGGAGAAGATATTTGCAAATGACATATTAGATAAGGGCCAGTATCCAAAATCTATAAGGAACTCATCAGACTCAACAACCAAAGAACAAATAATACAATCAAGAAATGGGCAGAAGACATGAACAGATATTTCAGCAAAATAAACATCCAAATGACCAACAGACATATGAAAAAGTGCTTAACATCACTTGGCATCAGGGAAATACAAATCAAAACCACAATGAGATACCACCTCACACCAGTCCGAATGGCTAAAATTAGCCAGTCAGGAAACGACAGACGTTGGCAAAGATGCAGAGAAAGGGGAATCCTCCTACACTGTTGGTGGAAATCCAAGCTGGTGCAGCCACTCTGGAAAACAGTATGGAGGTTCCCCAAGTTGAAAATAGAGCTACCCTACAGCCCAGCAATTGCACTACTGGGTATTTACCCTAAAGATACAAATGTTGTATCAGGGCAAGTGCACCTGAATGTTTATAGCAGCAATGTCCACAATAGCTAAACTATGGAAAGAACCTATATGCCCATCAACAGATGAATGAATAAATTAGAAGTTATATATATATATATATATATATATATATATATATATATATCTCAGTTTCATTTTGGGCCCTACATATATAGACAGATCTAGATTCTGCATTACACTGACATTTCCTAAGACCATTCTTGATTTCCTGGGATCACAGGCAATCTCTGCAGTCGGCAATAAGGATGGGGAGAAAGGGAATGGTCTCATGAAAGTGAAGCTATCTCTAGGAGGGCTAACTCCCTAAACCATAGCTAGCCAAATACTTTAATTCAGATTTGCTGATGGAATAGAAGTTTCTGGGGACAGAAAGGAAGAGAAGAGGAGTTAAAAGGCAGAAAAGGAGACAACAAAGTCCTGTATTACAATCATGCCCCTCGGCCTGAGCAATCCCTTATACATAGGTTGTAAACCTTCACCCCTACTGACTTGCATCTTTCTCACAACCAAAGCTCCTCCTCTTTGGAAGACTTACGTTCACACTTCTAAGCTATTTGAGTTCCCTCACTTCTTCCTGTTTTACTGTGGAAAGAAAGAGACAAAAAGTGGGTCTAGAGACCAACAGGTAAAGAACACCCCTATTTCTGCAAAAGACTTTTCCTTAGTCTTTATTTTTTTTGATAGAATAAAAACATTTAATTATTATAAAATATATGCCACTAGCAATACATTTGCATAAATACACAAAGTTATTATTTTTTTAAATTAACATATAATGTATTATTAGCCCCAGGGGTACAAGTCTTTGAATTGTCAGGTTGACTCTTCCTTAGTCTTATGGCTCCCTAGGGCCACTGTTGGATACCTCTGCTGCCAAAGAGAACCTCAAAGAACATGATCAGTGTCTGAGCATTGGAAAGGCAGGCAAACCTGTGGAGGAAGGCTGCCACTCTGATGACTGAAGAGCCCCATGGGTCCTCATTAAAGTTCTCTAGGAAGAACTTCCAAGTTCTCTTGGAAGAAACTTCTCAGTCACTCAGGGTTCAGTCATGTAGCACCATGATGATGTGTATTACAAAGAACCACAAATCTTGGTAGTTTCAAATAGCAACCATCTATTCAGCTAACAATTTCCTGGGTCAGCAGTTTAGACTTATTGAGTTCAGGTCTTGGGTGATTTCATGCATGTGTAGTCAGTTGTAGTTTATATAGTTGGTTTGGCTTCTGAGTGCTGACTGGCTATTAGTGGGGCACCTCAGTTCTCCTCCACCTTGTCTCTCATCTTCCAACAGCTTTGCCCAGACTTGTTCTCATGGATAAGGCAGGGTTCCAAAAATAAATACAACAGTGAAAAAAACCTAAATGGGAATGTGTAAGCTCTTGAGTCCCAAGCTTAGAACTGGCACACCAGCACTTTTACCATATTCTTTTGGCCAAAGCAAGTCAGAGACTAGCTCACAGTCAGAATAGAGAGGATTGAAAAATTCCAGGGCAAATCTAGGAAGGTCAAAAATTGGGTCATCAATAAAATCAATGTGCCATAATCAGAGCATGCCAGGAGGCCCACCCTGAAGATGTTGTATGGACCAGCTGACGCTTTGGGACATTCAATAGGCATCTTCCCCCAGAAGGTACGGCATGAATGCCGACATTTCTGGATCTGCTAGATAGGATAATTGACACACACAGGGAGTCATTCTCAAACCATAAACAAAGAAGTTGCTTTACTAGCAGAAAACAGTTCAAAGTAAAGATCCATTTGTAAATTCATCTTGCCACCTATGTCAGTTTCTTCAAAAAAATTACCTCATTTTCTGATTGAAGCAGTCCTGTAAGGTGGGTGTTATTATTTCTGTTTCAAGTGTGAGTAAACAAAAGTGCAGTGAAGTTCATTTGAACCCAGGCTTTTCCTCCTATTTTTTTACTCTCACTCAAATTTCTTTCCTACATAGGTTTTGTCTTTCTTTGGGCCAATCAGGGGAGGGACCCTGCATGCTACTGATACCTTCCCAGAGACCATTACTGGTTCCCTGGATTGTGTGCAAGGTAAGCTGATCTCAACAAGAATTCTGAAGCTTACAAATAGACATGTTGGAATGTCAACTTTAGGGCAAAGGAAGGGAAAGGAATATTTTCTAGCATGATTTTATTTCTTAATTAACACAGCAAAAAGTCATTTGTTTAACCTGATACAGAGATGAAATATCTATTCCCATCATGAGATAGAAAGCTTTTTTAAAAACACAGACTACTATAACAACTATGAAGTCACAGCTGACATCCAGAGCAAATGTAGGGATAGTCTGATTGACAGCCCAAGATAATGAGGCTGAATTTCACACCTGTTAGCAAAATGAATAATAAAAATTGCATGTGTGGGATGAAGACACAATTTTTTAACTAAAAAGATTTACTGGGAGAAGAAAAATGGATCCAGAAATGAAAAGGGGATCTAGCTTCTGCCCTCAGAATTTATAGGAATGTTGAGAAGAGTTTAGGACTTCTACAGGTCACATAATTATGGGGGGGGGTGAGTGAATCTTATCTAGACCCTAAAGTTCAGGCATTTCTACTTGACATCTGGATTATATAGATAAAATAAGTGACGTTCAGAAAATTAAACAATCTGATCAATTTCAAACTGTTCTACAGAAGTTGGATGAAATCTCATGGTTATTGAGAAAACTGAATTCTCTGTTTCATAGAGGGAGAGACTTGAGTGTTATTAATTTTGAGCCAATACATCTTTTTTTGGGGGTAATTACTTATTTTTGTAATAATTTCAAACTCACACAAAAACTTCAGGAATAGGGGAGGAGTCAAGATGGCAGAGAAGTAGCAGGCTGAGATTACTTCAGCTAGCAGGAGATCAGCTGGATAGCTTGTCTAAAGATTGCAAACACCTACAAATCCAACGGCAGATTGAAGAGAAAAAGAACAGCAGTTCTAGAAACAAAAAAAATCAACCACTTTCTGAAAGGTAGGACTGGCGGAGAAGTGAATCCAAAGCGATGGGAAGATAGACCCTGGGGGGAGGGGCTGGCTCCTGGCAAGCGGCAGAGCAACGAAGCACAAAATAAGGACTTTTAAAAGTCTGTTCCGCTGAGGGACATCACTCCAGACGCCAAACTGGGGTGAAGCCCACGCGGGGTCAGCATGGCCTCAGGTCCCGTAGGGTCACAGAAGGATCGGGGGTGTCTGAGTGTCGCAGAGCTTACAGGTATTAGAACGGGGAAGCCGGCTACAGAGACAGAACCGAGGAGTGAGCTCCCAGCTGGGGGTTACCTTGAACTGGTCGCAGGCTCGGTGAGCTCGGAGCATGGCCGGTGAGCTTAGAGCATGGCCGGAGGCCAGGGAGACAGGAGTAGTTGGGCGTGGTTCTCTGAGGGCACACTGAGGAGTGGGGCCCCGGGCTCTCGGCTCCTCCGGGCTGGAGACCGGGAGGCCGCCATTTTCATTCCCGTCCTCCGGAACTCTATGGAAAGCGATCAGGGAACGAAAGTGCCCAAAGGCAAACAAGAGTGGATTACTCTGCCCGGACCCTGGTAAGGGCGGTGCAATTCCGCCTGGGGCAAAGACACTTGAGAATCACTACAACAGGCCCCTCCCCCAGAAGATCAACAAGAAATCCAGCCAGGACCAAGTTCACCTACCAAGGAGTGCAGTTTCAATACCAAGGAGAGCAGCAGAATTCCAGAGGAGGAGAAAGCAAAGCACGGAACTCATGGCTTTCTCCCCATGATTTTTTAGCCTTGCAGTTAATTTAATTTTTTTTTCTCTTCTGCTAAATTTTTTTAAAACTTAAACTTTTTAAAACTTTTACGCTTTTCTTTTTTAACGTTTTTTAACTAGTTTATCTCATATATATATATATATATATATATATATATATTTTCTTTTTAATACTTTTTCTTTATTCATTTTCTTTTGGTAATTGTTTCTTTTCTTGGCTTTTTTTTTCTTTCTGAACCTCTTTTTATCCCCTTTCTTCCCCCTCACGATTTGGGATCTCTTCTGATTTAGTTAAAGCATATTTTCCTGGGGTTGTTGCCACCCTTTAGTATTTTACTTGCACCTTTATATACTCTTAACTGGACAAAATGACAAGGCAGAAATCCACCACAAAAAAAAGAACAAGAGGCAGTACCGAAGGCTAGGGACCTAATCAATACAGACATTGGTAATATGTCAGATCTAGACTTCAGAATGACGATTCTCAAGATTCTAGCTGGGCTTGAAAAAGGCACGGAAGATATTACAGAAACCCTCTCTGGGGAGATAAAAGCCCTTTCTGGAGAGATAAAAGAACTAAAATCTAACCAAGTTGAAATAAAAAAAGCTATTAATGAGGTGCAATAAAAAATGGAGGCTCTCACTGCTAGGAAAAATGAGGCAGAAGAAAGAATTAGTGATATAGAAGATCAAATGACAGAGAATAAAGAAGCTGAGCAAAAGAGGGACAAACAGCTATTGGACCACGAGGGGAGAATTCGAGAGATAAGTGACACCATAAGACAAAACAATATTAGAATAATTGGGACTCCAAAAGAAGAAAGGGAGAGGGGAGCAGAAGGTATACTGGAGAGAATTGTTGGGGAGAATTTCCCCAATATGGCAAAGGGAACAAGCATCAAAATCCAGGAGGTGCAGAGAACTCCCCTCAAAATCAAGAAGAATAGGCCCACACCCCGTCACCAAATAGTAAAATTACAAGTCTTAGTGACAAAGAGAAAATCCTGAAAGCAGTCTGTAACATACAATGGTAAAAATATTAGATTGGCAGTAGACTTATCCACAGAGACCTGGCAGGCCAGAAAGAGCTGGCATGATATATTCAGAGCACTAAACGAGAAAAACATGCAGCCAAGAATACTATATCCAGCTAGACTATCATTGAAAATAGAAGGAGAGATTAAAAGCTTCCAGGACAAACAACAACTGAAAGAATTTGCAAACACCAAACCAGCTCTACAGGAAATATTGAAAGGGGTCCTCTAAGCAAAGAGAGAGCCTAAAAAATAGTAGATCAGAAAGAAACAGAGACAATATACAGTAACAGTCACCTTACAGGCAATAAAATGGCCATAAATTCATATCTCTCAATAGTTACACTGAATGTTAATGGGCTAAATGCCCCAATCAAAAGACACAGGGTATCAGAATAAATTAAAAAAAAAAACCCATCTATATGTTGCCTACAAGAAATTCATTTTAAACCCGAAGACACCTCCAGATTTAAAGTGAGGGGGTGGAAAAGAATTTACCATGCTAATGGACATCAGAAGAAAGCAGGAGTGGCAATCCTTATATCAGATCAATTAGATTTTAAGCCAAAGACTATAATAAGAGATGAGGAAGGACACTATATCATACTCAAAGGATCTGTCCAACAAGAAGATCTAACAATTTTAAATACCTATGCCCCCAATGTGGGAGCAGCCAACTATATAAACCAATTAATAACAAAACCAAAGAAACACATCAACAATAATACAATAATAGGAGGGGACTTTAACACTCCCTTCACTGAAATGGACAGATCATCCAAGCAAAAGATAAACAAGGAAATAAAGGCCTTAAATGACAGACTGGACCAGATGGACATCACAGATATATTCAGAACATTTCATCCCAAAGCAACAGAATACACATTCTTCTCTAGTGCACATGGAATATTCTCCAGAATAGATCACATCCTCGGTCCGAAATCAGGTCTCAACTGGTATCAAAAGATTGGGATCATTCCCTGCATATTTTCAGACCACAATGCTCTGAAGCTAGAACTCAATCACAAGAGGAAATTTGGAAAGAACCCAAATACATGGAGACTAAACAGCATCCTTCTAAAGAATGAATGAGTCAACCAGAAAATTAAAGAAGAATTGAAAAAATTCATGGAAACAAATGATAATGAAAACACAACAGTTCAAAATCTGTGGGACACAACAAAGGCAGTCCTGAGAGGAAAATATATAGCAGTACAAGCCTTTCTCAAGAAACAAGAAAGGTCTCAGGTACACAACCTAACCCTACACTTAAAGGATCTGGAGAAAGAACAAGAAAGAAACCCTAAACCCAGCAGGAGAAAAAAAATCATAAAGATCAGAGCAGAAATCAATGAAATAGAAACCAAAAAAACAATAGAACAAATCAATGAAACTAGGAGTTGGTTCTTTGAAAGAATTAATAAGATTGATTAACCCCTGGCCAGATTTATCAAAAAGAAAAGAGAAAGGACCCAAATAAATAAAATCATGAATGAAAGAGGAGAGATCACAACTAACACCAAAGAAATACAAACTATTATAAGAACATACTATGAGCAACTTTACGCCAACAAATTTGACAATCTGGAAGAAATGGATGCATTCCTAGAGACATATAAACTACCACAACTGAACCAGGAAGAAATAGAAAGCCTGAACAGGCCCATAACCAGTAAGGAGATTGAAACAGTCATCAAAAATCTCCAAATAAACAAAAGCCCAGGGCCAGACGGCTTCCTGGGGGAATTCTACCAAACATTTAAAGAAGAACTAATTCCTATTCTCCTGAAACTGTTCCAAAAAATGGAAGGAAATGGAAGGAAAACTTCCAAACTCATTTTATGAGGCCAGCATCACCTTGATCCCAAAACCAGACAAGGATTCCATCAAAAAAGAGAACTACAGACCAATATCCTTAATGAACACAGATGCGAAAATTCTCACCAAAATAGCCAATAGGATTCAACAGTACATTAAAAGGATTATTCACCATGACCAAGGTGGATTTATTTTAGAGCTGCAAGGTTGGTTCAACATCCGCAAATCAATTAATGTGATACAACCAATAAAAGAAAGAACAAGAACCATATGATACTCTCAATAGATGCTGAAAAAGCATTTGACAAAGTACAGCATCCCTTCCTGATCAAAACTCTTCAAAGTGTAGGTATAGAGAGCACATACCTCAATATTCTCAAAGCCATCTATGAAAAACCCACTGCAAATATCATTCTCAATGGAGAAAACCTGAAAGCTTTTCCGCTAAGGTCAGGAACACGGCAGGGATGTTCATTATCACCACTGCAATTCAACATAGTACTAGAAGTCCTAGCCTCAGCAATCAGACAACAAAAGGAAATTAAAGGCATCAAATCAGCAAGGAAGAAGTCAAACTACCACTCTTCGCAGATAATATGATACTATATATGGAAAACCCAAAGGGCTCCACTCCAAAACTGCTAGAACTTGTACAGGAATTCAGTAAAGTGTCAGGATATAAAATCAATGCACAGAAATCAGTTGCATTTCTCTACACCAACAAGACAGAAGAAAGAGAAATTAAGGAGTCAATCCCATTTACAATTTCACCCCAAACCATAAGATACCTAGGAATAAACCTAACCAAAGAGGCAAAGAATCTATACTCAGAAAACTATAAAGTACTCATGAAAGAAATTGAGGAAGACACAAAGAAATGGAAAAATATTCCATGCTCTTGGATTGGAAGAATAAATATTGTGAAAATCTCTATGCTACCTAAAGCAATCTACACATTTAATGCAATTCCTATCAAAGTACCATCCATCTTTTTCAAAGAAATGGAACAAATAATCCTAAAATTTATATGGAACCAGAAAAGACCTCGAATAGCCAAAGGAATATTGAAAAGGAAAGCCAAAGTTGGTGGCATCACAATTCTGGACTTCAAGCTCTATTACAAAGCTGTCATCATCAAGACAGCATGGTACTGGCACAAAAACAGACACATAGATCAATGGAACAGAATAAAGAGCCCAGAAATAGACCCTCAACTCTATGGTCAACTAATTTTCGACAAAGCAGGAAAGAATGTCCAATGGAAAAAAGACAGCCTCTTCAATAAATGGTGTTGGGAAAATTGGACAGCCACATGCAGAAAAATGAAATTGGACCATTTCCTTACATCATAAACGAAAATAGACTCAAAATGGATAAAGGACCTCAATGTGAGAAAGGAATCCATCAAAATCCTTGAGGTGAACACAGGCAGCAACCTCTTCGCCCTCAGCCGCAGCAACATCTTCCTAGGAACATCGCCAAAGGCAAGGGAAGCAAGGGCAAAAATGAACTATTGGGATTTTATCAAGACCAAAAGCTTTTGCACAGCAAAGGAAACAGTTAACAAAACCAAAAGATAACTGACAGAATGGGAGTAGATATTTGCAAACGACATATCAGATAAAGGGCTAGTGTCCAAAATCTATAAAGAAGTTAGCAAACTCAACACCCAAAGAACAAATAATTCAATCAAGAAATGCGCAGAGGACATGAACAGACATTTCTGCAAAGAAGACATCCATATGGCCAACAGACACATGAAAAAGTGCTCCATATCATTCGGCAACAGGGAAATACAAATCAAAACCACAATGAGATACCAGCTCACATCAGTCAGAATGGCTAAAATTAACAAGTCAGGAAATGACAGATGCTGGCGAGGATGCAGAGAAAGGGGAACCCTCCTACACTGTTGGTGGGAATGTAAGCTGGTGCAACCACTCTGGAAAACAGTATGGAGGTTCCTCAAAATGTTGAAAATAGAACTACCCTATGACCCAGCAATTGCACTACTGGGTATTTACCCTAAAGATACAAACGTAGTGATCCGAAGGGGCACGTGCACCCGAATGTTTATAGCAGCAATGTCCGCAATAGCCAAACTATGGAAAGAACCTAGATGTCCATCAACAGATGAATGGATAAAGAAGATGTGGTATATATACACAATGGAATACTATGCAGCCATCAAAAGAAATGAAATCTTGCCATTTGTGATGACGTGGATGGAACTAGAGGGTATCATGCTTAGTGAAATAAGTCAAGCAGAAAAATACAACTATCATATGATCTCCCTGATATGAGGAAGTAGAGATGCAACATGGGGGGTTAAGGGGGTAGGAGAAGAATAAAACAAGATGGGATTGGGAGGGAGGCAAACCATAAGTGACTCTTAATCTCACAAAACAAACTGAGGGTTGCTGGGGGGAGCGGGGTTAGGAGAAGGGGGTGTGATTATGGACATTGGGGAGGGTATGTGCTATGGTGAGAGCTGTGAAGTGTGTGAACCTGGTGATTCACATACCTGTACCCCGGGGGTTAAAATATATTATATATTTATAAAAAATTAAAAATTAAAAAAAAAAATTCAGGAATAGGGTAAATAATGTTCATAGAACTTTACCCAGAGTCATTAACATTTATTGTGTTTTCTTTTTCATTTTTCTATATGTACATATTAATTTTGTTGAATTTTCTGAGTGTAATTTGTAGATAGTATTTGTTTCCTAACAACAAGGCAGTGCAGGTATCATTATATTTTCTAATTTGCAGACATCATTTATTGTCAATTGTCTTAACAATATTTGTGGTTGAGAAAAATCTGACCTAAGGTTCAATCCAGGATCACTTATTGGAAGTGTTTTTTTATTATTATTTTTTAATCTGGAAGTGTTTCTTAGTTTGTCTGTCTTTGTCTTTCATGACCTTAATACTTTTGAAGAGTACAGGATAATTATTTTGTAGAATGCCAATCAGTTGGGAGTTGTCCAATTTTTTTTTTTTTTTAGGATTTTACTTATTTATTTGAGAGAGAGAGAGAGAAAGCATGAGTTGGAGAGGAGAAGAGAGAGAGGGAAAACCAGACTCTCTGCAGAGCACAGAGCTCAAAGTGAGCCATGAAGGACCCTGTGACCTGAGCAAAAGTCAAAGGCTTAACTGACTGAGCCAACCAGGCTCGCTTGTCTCATGTTTTCTTTCTTTTTTTTTTTTTTTAATTTTCATTTATTTATTTGACACAGAGAGAGATCACAAGTAGGCAGAGTGGCAGAAAGAGAGAGGGAGGGAAGCAGGCTCCCTGCTGAGCAGAGAGCCTGATGAGGGGCTCGATCCCAGGACCCAGAGACTATGACCTGAGTTGAAGCCAGAGGCTTAACCCACTGAGCCACCCAGGTGTCCCTAATGTTTTCTTATCATTAGATTGAAATTATGTGTTTTGGCAGGGATATCACACACATCATGGTATATGGTCCTGTTGCAGTGTACTGTCTTTTAAATGCAACTACCTTAAGTTCAGATTAACTATTCTGATCTCATCCACCTAACAGTGAATTTACAGACTAAGCCCAAGACATATTTGTGGGCACATTCAGTGCTACTTCCTCACATATTTCTGAACATCCAAATGTGAGGGGACTGAATAAGTTAAAAATAAACCTACTCTACGAATGAGAAAGTAAACTTTGAAATAAAGCAATACCATTTACATTAACACCCCACAAAATGAAGTACTTAGATATAAATCTAACAAAACATGTGCAGGATATGTTTGAGGAAAATTATAAAACTCTGATCAGTGACATCAAAGAAGTAAGTAAATGGAGAAATATTCCATGTTCATGGATGGACTTGATTTTTTTTTTTTAAGATTTTATTTATTTATTTGACAGAGAGACAAGCAGGGGGAGTGGGAGAGGGAGAAGCAAGCTTCCTGCTGATCTGAGAGCCTACTGTGGGGCTCAATCCCAGGATCCTGGGATCACGACATGGGCCAAGGGCAAACACGTAACAACTGAGCCACCCAGGTGCCAAGACTTAATATTTTTAAGATGTAAGTTCTTCCCGACTTGATCTATAGATTCAGTTCAATCCCAATTGAAATCCTAGCAAGTTGTTTTGTGGATATTGATAAATGGATTCCAAAGGTTATAAGTAGAGGCAAGAGACCTAAATTGACAACCCAATATTGAATGAGAAGAATCAAGCTGGAAGACTAACTCTACCTGATTTCAAGATTTACTATAAAGCTGCATTAATTGAGGCAGTATGGAATTTGTGAAAGAACAGATTATCTGATCAATAGATTAAGTGATCTTTCACAAATTGTGAAAGAATATTAAAGAACAGATTAACTGATCAGCAGATTAACTGATAAATAACTAGGAGTCCAGAAATAGGCCTGCATAGGTATAGTCAACTGATTTTTGACAGAAGAGCCAAAGTAATACAATGGAATAAAGATAGTTTCTTTAACAACTGATGTTAGAATGACTGGACATTCACTTGCAAAAAAAATCTTAGTACAGACCTTATATCCTTCACAAAAATTAACTCAAAATGGATTATATACCTGAATGTAAAACATAAAATTATAAAACTCTTAGAAAATAAGATAGTAGAAAATCTAGATGACCGTGGGTATATGAGGCCTTTTTAGATACCACACCAAAAACACAACTTATGAAAGAAATGGTAAGCTGGACTTTATTAAAATTAAAACCTTCTGCCCTATGAAATATAATATTGAGAGAATTAGAAGACAAGCCACAGACTAGGAGAAAATATTTGCAAAAGACACAGAAAGGACCATTATGCAAAATAAACAAAGAACTCTTAAAACTGAACATTTCAGAATATAAACAACCCAGTTAAAAAATTGGCCAAAGATCTTAACAGACACCTCACCAATGAAGACATACATGTGGGAAATAAGCATATGAAGAGAAAGTCCACATCATATAAGAGATATCACTACGTATTTATTAGAATGGCTGACATCTGGAACACTGATACCACCACATACTGGCGAGATGATGGAGCAACAGGAACTCTTTCTTGCACTGCTGGTGGGAATCAAAAATTGTACAGCTGCTTTGGAAGGCAATTTGGCAGTTTCCTACAAAACTAAACATATGCTTACCATACATTTGAGTAATGGTACTCTTTGGTATTCACCCAAAGGAGTTTGAAAACTCCACAAAATCTGCACATGGGTGTTTATAGAAGCTTTATTCATAATTGCTACTACTTGAAGCAACCAAGATGTCCTTCAGTAGGTGAATGGATGAGCTGTGGTACATACAGATAACGAAATATTATCCAGTACTAAAAAAAAAAAAAAAAAAAAAAAAAAGAGTTATCAAGCCATAAGAAGGCATGGAGGAAACTTAAATGCATATTATTAGTGAAAGAAATTGATCTGAAAATGCTACATACTGTATGATTCCAATTCTCCTTGTCTATGGCCATGCCACCCTGAATGCGCCCAATCTCGTCTGATTCCAATTCTCCAATATTCTTAAAAAAAGCAAAGTTGTGCAGACAATAAAAAGATCAGAGTTTTCCAAGGGTAGAGGAAGGGAGATATGAGTAGTAGAGAACAGATGACTTGAGGGGCAGTCAAAATAGTCTGTATGTTAGTATAAAGATATACTATAATATATGTCATTATATATTTTTTTCCAAATCCATAGAATTTTTAACAAAAAGAGTGAACCCTACCCAAACTTTTGGTGATTACAATATGTCAGTGTAGGTTCATCCTTGGTTAAAAAAAAAAAAATCACCATTCTGGTGATTGATGTTGATAATAGAGGAGGATATGCATGTAGTGGTGCTAGGGGTGGGGGGTCAGCGGGATATAAGAAATCTTTGTACCTCTTAATTTTGTTCTAAACTTAAAATTTCTTCAAAAAATATAGTCTTAAAAATATATATAAAGCCTATTTCAGTGGATTCTGATGCTATAATTACTCAACCAGGGAGCAACATGTTGGGAATGGAGTATAAAGTATGTTTATTTTTAATTTTTATTATTACTTTTATTTTCATCCTTTTTCTTTAAATCTTGGAAAGCATGGATGGGCAGTGAAGAAAATAGGGATATGGAGTTGGACATTTTGAATAAACATGATGACTCCAAAACTATAAAAGAATATAATAATTGAAAGTATTCAGTAAGAAGCTATTCCATTCTTAACAGAAAGGCATATGGAGGCCCAGAAAGTGATACGCTATCTCATAAAAGTCAATCAATGAGAAACAATGCAAGACGATTTCATACAGAAGGCAAACAAGCCACATTATTTAGATGAATAAAGTAAATATGATTTCATTAGAAGAGTAGAAGTCTTGACAGCTCCTTTGAACAGCTGCCACTCATGCAGCAGAGAAGCCTAATTGTTTATATGTGCCTTTAGCTCCTCTGCCAATGGGAAGAGGCCTGTGGAGTGAGGATGTCATTTCTTTGCATAACCAGATGTGACCATGAATATCATTCAGCCTCAGCTTATCAGGGCATGTTATAAGGTTAGCCTTGGCTGAGAAGGTCCTTTGTGTATAGAACCAGAGGTTTCCACATCCCAACTTATAAAATAGGTATTTATTAAAGCTGGATGGAGTCATCAGATCAGGGGATGTCTAATAAACTGGCCTGGGGAACTTATAACATGCTTTCATTTGCACATAAATCTAAATATGCCACCTTTCTGTCTGTAGAACCCATCCCTTCCAATGGGCTTATCCCTGTAGGACTCAATAAAAACCCACTATTAAAATATGAATGCACGGATGGATGTTCCTTTAGAATTAACTGTTTCCAAGGGAGGAATTAGCTATTTGAGGGGAGGCTGGAAGGGAGAATGGAGACCTTGACCTCAAGGCTTAGCACTCAGGACACCATGTACATTCCTAAGCCACTCCTGAGCATTTGTCTCCATGGACAATACTCAACCCTTCTGTAATTCTTGAAGGCACTCTTTCCTACCACCAGGAGTGCAGCAGTTCAACAGCTTGCATGGTTGTTTGCTGTATTGAGCAAATAGTCCACAGTGGGATTCAAACTGTGATTTCCTCCCAAGAACTAAACACCTAATTTATATCAAGTTAAAAATGACAATCAGGTAGTGAGACAGGTAGAGGGTACAGGATTCTCAGCCTCACCCAGAGTTTCTTTCTAGCCTCAGGCAAAATTTCCATTTCAGAAATGAAAATATAAGAACATACATTATTCCTTTGGCATATCAGAGAATAAACTGCCTGTCAGATCTACAGGGATGTCAGTGATACACTACTGTCCTGGCTTTTCTTTTTAGCTCCCCAGTCAGAAGGTCTGCTTTAGATTCACGTATTTATATGTCAAGGGAAAAAGTAGGACATATTTAATCATTTTGTTCTTAACTGGAATACATTTCATGGATAGAACTGGTTGCTTCTATCAGCCATATATTGTGGCTTCAAAGACAATAAAGCCTTTAGTATCCTTGATGTCGTCAGCCAGTGACAATGGAATCCAAGACATGTAACCTAACTCCCTAGCAGCATCATCTGTTGAAAGGGTTGGTACTACCTGCTTCCAGGACGTGAATGATTCCATAAGACAGAAGAACCTGGAAATCTGGGCTCCTCTGACTCACTGTTAGCTCAACTTGTCATCCTAGGCTTTCCTGTATATGGCCATTCTGTTATACCCTCCAAGAATCCTTCAACACCCGCTTCCACCTATCAACAAAATCCAAGCTCCCCTGTATGGTGCTGGTGACCCCTCATAAACTGACCCCAGTCCACTTCTTTAGCTCATTTCTCAGTCTCTTTCAGCATCTAGCCAGACAAAACTACTTGCAATCCTTCCACCGTCCTGTTATAGTGTGTTGCATATGTTATGGCATCCTCTATAAACCCTCTTTCCCTTTGCTCTGTTGAAATCATGAGTCTCAATGCAAATTCACCTCAACTTGACATTGCATGACCCAGGAAGACTTCCCTTCTGTTGGAAGTCATTGCCTCATGGGTATGTTATCATAAAACTATTACTAAACATATTGTCATTTGTTTACAAAGAGTACTCTATTCCTCTGACTTCTTGAAGTCAGAACCTATGTTCTATCTGACTGATGCCCTCTGTGTGGCAGACGATGTTAATGCCTCACCTTCATTCTTATGTTCTACCCTGGATACCACCTGCAGACAGTACCTATATTTTCCAGATTCTCCATGCATCTCTACTTCTGGAAGCATGTTTGGTCCACCTAGGGAAGGCAGAATTTCTGGGAATTTGATACCCCTCAGGTGCAACCCTCAACCAAGAAAGTATAGGAATTGGTGGTAAAATTTCCCAATTTCCTTACTCTTTGATGGGATAACTCAGAGATGTCATCACTCATAGAAGGTCCAGTAACAGAATGTTGGGTAGTTCCCTCCCATGCTGAATCTGATCTTGGCTATGTGCACTTGCTTTGGCCAATGAGACTTAGTAAATGTGACACAAAAAAAGACTTTAAAAGAGTACACTGGGGCTTGATTTCTCCTCTATATCTTGCAACCTTTCTTAGACCAATGGGATTGAATCCCAGTTGCCTATTTGTTCCCAAATCCATGTCTCAGTGTCTGAGATCTTACTTGGTTATTCAATGTACTAAGTAGATGTTTTTTGAATGAACTGATTATTCTTCTGCTTCTATACTTTTTTTAAATTTTTTATTTTTTATAAACATATATACTTTTTTCTGTATGACTGTGGCTATTACTTTCTTTGTCCATTGTTTTCAAACTCCCAAGTTTTCCTTGGTCTCTTCTTCCTTTCCAGTTTATGGACAGAATGGTTGGTTTTGACTTCAGCTGTTGGGTCCAAATTTAGGTTTATGCCAGGCCACACTGAAGACACAACTCTGCAGATTCCCTTTGGCACTGATTCTGCCCTCCCTCAACCCACAAAATGGTGCACTTCTGGACATCAAGACATCAATAATGGCTTGTTTCCTACCCCTCTCTCCACATCTTAGGCTCTGCAAGGTCTCTCTTGGTCTGACAACCCCTAGAGATATAGTCATCAGGAACTGACTAGAATTGGCACTTGGATGCCAACTGCCTTGTATTCGAACTTCCATCACCTTTGAAGAGAACTGAGAGCCTCCTGATAAAATTGATTTTTCTCCCCTCACAAAAGTAGAGAACAAGCTAAGGGCAAGGAAGGAGAGAATTTGTGTATCACCTTTTTCTCTGTCACTGGTTTCTTTAATTCCCCATCAAGTCACAAAATTTTAGTCTATTAATGGTAATTAATTAATTGAAGCCATTTAACACAAGAACAAATTAGGATATTCATGTAACCTTTCTTAAAGTGCTTGGTCTTCCTGATTGCAGCATTACGTAACACATCAGCCTGTCATTTAGCGAGCATCTGATGATAATTGAAGCTTTTAGTTTTTTTCCTCATCATTTATTTTTATATTTATTGAGTGCTTACTAAATGTACAGTGCTGCATTAGTCACGAAGAGGGCAGACTGTCAAAGAAACACAATTCCTATTCTGTATTTCACCAAGTATAAATTAAATAGGTTGTTATTGGTGTAGAATCAGTCCCTGAATCTATGAGCAGCTTTGTTTGGAAAACTGGAATTCACAAAACATTTATAGGTTAAAGGGTGAAAAGCAGGCCAGGAGGACCTGCAATGAACTGGTGTCAGACCAAGTTGGTACATGTGGTTAATCACTCATAAGAATCACTCACACAGTCAGGTTGTCCATCTCATCCAATGTGAAAGGCAGATGGAATGGTTCCAGTCTCTGAACCTCAGCCAATAAGCAACAAGGTTCCAACACTCATTGCCAGTAGTTAAGAACGTAAACATCAGGTTTAATATTCTTTTTCTAATGTATAAAATGATAGGTTAAACTGTCTAAGACTCTAGATAAACCATTTAGAATAATCAGGCAGGCATATCACAATTTTTTGGCGGGGTGGCAATTTCCCAGTGGTCCATCTAGCATTTAGAAACTGTTATCTATAAACAGCATTAAAATGACATAAATTTAAATCACCACAATACTTTTCCTCTTTCCCTTCCCTTACCCACTACACTTCTTCTTTTTTTTTTTTTTCAAGATTTTATTTATTTATTTCACAGAGATCACAAGTAGGCAGAGAGGTGGGCAGAGAGAGAGAGAGGGAAGGAGGCTCCCTGCTGAGTAGAGAGCCCGATGTGGGGCTTGATCCCAGGACCCTGGGATCATGACCTGAGCCGAAGGCAGAGGCTTAACCCACTGAGCCACCCAGGCGCCCCACCCCCCCACGACTACACTTCTTGAAGGAATTGTCTAGATACCTCCCCTTCATCATATTTACTGCTACCCTTCACAATTTGGTGTCCTTCTTGTAAAAGACAAGATCACTTTCCCCACTCAGATCCCTTTGGGCCTTAGTATTTAGTGTATGCCAGCCTCTGCATCTTTTCATCTGAGTTTGCTCTGGTTGGCCAAATTCTGCATGTTGAACATGTGCCAGGTCAAAGTGCTGGGAAACATAATGCCATCCAGGACAAAATATCAATCATGAATCAATGTCTGATTGTAATTGGTATATAAATACCCTAGCATCCTCACTCCTCAGGCAGGACAACTCTGGGGCCTGTGTTTGACACCAGTTCTCAGAGATTCCCAATAGAACTGAGTACCCGTTATCCACAGTGACAACTTGTTCTATAATGCACATTTCATTCTTTCTTTCCCTTCCCCATTTCAATTCTCCCACTCCCCTACCAGTATTTTCGAGACGCATTCCTTAAACGAACAATTTGCATTTAAACTCTTGTCCCACAGGCTACTCTTGGGGACCCAAAATGACATATGTGGCCTATTCCACAGTGCTAAGGTGACTTCTCCAATTTTAACAAGGATTTCATCTCTAGATGAACAGGGCCTTGCTTGCCCTGTTCTTTCTTTCTTAACCCTCATCTCCTTTCCTTTCTCAGCTCTGGATTCTCCTTCCATATCTCTAACAGTCCAGGCTCTGTTTCCTCTCCCTGGTCTTCTTTTCTCCTTTATGTCCAAAGTTCTCTAGGATTTTGTCCTATGACCTCTTCTCTCATTTTTCTCTTAACACTCTTCCTTGGCAATGCTGTCTACTGCTGTGGCACGACTGAGGTGTATGTGGATGGGTGCTTGTACATTTGACTTTCAGTTCCTTGGCCACCTTCACCTCTTTTTGACTTTGGTAACTATCTTCCATGGGTGTTATCATCATCTGGAGGTGCATAGGACTTGGAGACTTGAGTTTGAACATCCCATTCAGTCACTAACCATAGCTTTCTCTTTCAGTTATTTCACTATTAATCCCCATTTACCTTCTCTTCTAGTTTACTGATATTCCATTTTTTGAAAACTCGATTTCTCTCTCCCCCAACTTCCACTACCCCCACTTGAGTGCTGTTCAAGAAAATGACTCAGTTGGTGCTACCACAGATCCATTCTCTTCCACTTGTCCTCTTGGTACTTCCAGAAATCATCATTTGTCCTTTCATCAAGTCCTCTCTTCCCATTAGCAATGTGCAAAATGTTATATCTTTTGAAACCCCCATCCCATCACCCCTTCCTTCACTGGAAGTGTTGACCTTGTCTTCTTCACCTTTGAAATAATTGTGACTCCTCAGTGGGTATCCTCCCCATATACTCCTCTGAGACCTTCGCACTGAACTTCATCAGCCCATTCCTCTCCTTTAGCTCAGAGAGAGGAGATTTCCCTTTTCCTGCTCATGCTAATCCTTTGGCTTTTCATTAAACCTAGCTAACCAAGAGATGAATGAAAATGAAGATTTTGATGATGGCAGAAATTCTGGTGAAAGAACTTGTGATGAAATAAACAATTTCATTGTAGAACAAATACAGGCAACATTATAAATCATGGTTAAATGCAGAAGGTTAATATTTTTTATAACTTAATGTAAAAATAATGATGCACCTATGAACATTGCAATGTGGGAATAGAGGAGGCCATAGGAAGTATTAGGAGGTTAATGTCCCCACTTTGCTAAGCATGGACTCCACTACATTCACTTAAGTTGAAATATGTAATAAAATAATCAAACATGTTAATAAATATGTCATTAAATATTATCTATCTATATTATAGACATTATATTATTTATATGTTATCTATATTATCTAAATATTATCTATCTAAATGTCATTAAATATTATCTATTATTTATATGTAAAATAATCACAAACTCCTCACTCAATATCATCACATTTTTTTTAATATTATGAAACAATATGTCTGTGTGACTAATTTGTCTGAAGTGTAACAATGTAATCAATTTTTTTCAGTTTCCTTCCTTTCTGTTAAATTCTGTAATAATTAAATTGATATTTTAAAATTTAAAATAGTGTGTACAATGTAATCCCAGTTTTGCAAAACTATTTATCTAATGACCTTTCTTCTTTTTTAAAAAAAGATTTTATTTGTTTATTTGACAGAAAGAGATCACAAGTAGGCAGAGAGGCAGGCAGAGAGAGAGGGGGAAGTAGGATCCCTGCTGAGCAGAGAGCCCAATGAGGGGCTCAATCCCAGGAACCTGAGTTCAAGGCAGAGGCTTAACGCACTGAGCCACCCAGGTGCCCCTCTAGTGACCTTTCTTTTCTCTATATGTATTCTTACAGAAATAGCTGCAATAAAATTTACCTAATGCTGGTAATGGTTTTTTCTGAGTAATGAGATTTAAGGTAATAAAACAAAAACAAAAACAAAAACCTTTCTTCCAGTGCTTTTTTTTTGTACTACTACTTGATATTAAAAAATAAAGAGGATGGGTAATTTTGACAAAAATAATTAAGCTATTATATTTTTCATATGCTTAAGAGTCTTATGTCAAGGTATTAACTTGATGATTTCCACTCATGGCATTTACAAAGGCTGTAATGTGTAAAAAACACTGTGGCTTTCACGGAGAGATGAGCCATCATCCCAGTCAAAGTATTCACATATTTTATTTGCTTGTTTGTTTAAATCTCAAGAGGGAAGATGCTGAATTGTCTAAGAAATCTGATACCAACATAAATTAGATCATTCATTCAACAACTACTCATTGCAGGCTTAGTTTATCGCATTTTATCCCACTATGTTTACACAGAAAGCAAGACTGCTGATGTCATTACCCTCAGCTTCTATTAAAACACTGGAACAGTGAAATCCAAGTACCCCAGGTCAAAATAATTTTTTTTCTAATGCCATTACTACACGTGGCACATGTATTAAATCTAAATTGTTCTATTCCTGTTCTTGAAGTCTCCAAATAAATAGTTCTATATATCTCTCATCTCTCTTTGAACTCTTTCTACTTCAATACAGAGTGGCCATTAAGTGAATCTATTTAGGAAAATCTAGGAGAATAAGATGTTCATGAGTCAGTGTCAAATTTAAAGTTATAAATAAAAAACAACCTTAGAATCCTATAGTTTTCATGTTCTTGTCAACTTTCTAATTGAGAAACTATCAACATCCTGTAACATTCTTGAGTCTATTTCATTTGTGTCAGAAAAATCAAGTTTGTGTCCATGTTTAACTTTCAATCTAAGAGTTTGTTATGTCCAATTAATCTTACCACAGGAGCCCAGCACATCACAACCCTCTCCAAAAAGTCATGGTCAATTTATTTTAGGCACAAAAACAATTTATCAAGAGAGTTTACTGCTTTTTATATAAATCTCATATAGAAGCTGTTCACTAACATGGAATTATGACATTTAAGGTGGAAGTGTTAATTCAAATATAATTTCTTGATTCCCAACCATTAGTGGAATTTAGTCAGTTAATGGACTTGAGCTATATATAATATGTTATACATAGATACATTTTATGTATTATTATAAATTAATATAATAAATTAAACTTTATAAAATAGTATATATTACATATATTAAAAATCTATATTTATATAAGGAAGGTGAAACTAAAATTCCTGCTTTTGAAGTGTCCTATGATTATTTGAATCTCAAATAACAATGCAAAAATTCGATTCAGGGTTTCTTTTTGAAATGATGGATCTGAGCTCAAATGTAGAATGAAGCCCCTACTCTAATGGGTGGAAGAAATGTGAACTTCAGGTTTCATGTTTTTTTTTTTTTTTTAAGATTTTATTTATTTATTTATTTGACACAGAGAGAGAGAGAGAGAGATCACAAGTAAGGCAGAGAGGCAGGGAGAGCAGGAGGGGGAAGCAGGCTCCCTGTCAAGCAGAGACCCCAATGTGGGGTTCAGTGTGGGTAGGCTCGATCCCAGGACCCTGAGATTATGACATGAGCTGAAGGCAGAGGCTTACCCCACTGAGCCACCCAGGGGCCCTCATGTTTTATTTTTAAAACCTGATTTCTTTGAGCAGTTACAGCCAAATCTATAATTATTGCAAACTTAACTATAGCATTACTCCCTGATGTGCTATAACATTATGATCTACAGCTAATAAGATCTTTTGAAAGAAACATTGTATTTTAGATATTCATTCATTTGAGAAAAAGAGGTATAATTTTTTTCCTTCTTTTGTATTTTGATCAAGTTTTAACTGTAGGCTTTTTTTTTTTCTTCCTGCTCAAAGAGCTAATCCATTCTATTACTGATAATTTCTAAATTGGGAATTTTAGGGAAACACAAGAGTCTCCCAGGCGTTGACTTGCTGCTTGTTACCTACTTCTTCTTCCTAGCTAAATTGCAGCCTATAAACAAATGGATGCTACAGGGGTAATTATTTGAAAACTAGTTCTTCAAATGCCTTTTCTCTGAATTAATGACCAGTCACTTTGTGATTCAAGTTTATTTATCATTCAAGAAGCACATAATGAGCCCCTATTATGAGTAGGGCAAATCGGTTGCCAGTGGGACAAAAGTTTTTAATGGATTTTATATCTTCATGGAGAAGAAAAATCACAAAGGCCTGAAAAGTTGGCTTACATTATGAAGTGAAAATATAGGAGCTTGCATAAGTCTTTTAAAAAATTATTGTTCTTGTGATCTGATTTGGTTTGGTTGTAAGGTTTAGAGAGTCAATCAAACAACTTAAGAAAAGGGATATTTATTGACAGTATATTGGTTTGGGTAATCCTGGTTGTTCTAAAGATAAAGTCTCAAATCTCAGTGCCATAATGTAATAGCAGTTTAATTTCTCACTCATAAAATTCTTCTAAGTCAAGAATCAGGGACCTGGGGTCCTTCCATCTCTGCCATCTTTGGCATTTAGCTTCCAAAGTTACTGTTCTCTATCACATCAAGCCTCAGAAGAGAAAAGAGGGCAGAGAATCAACTTATGGGAAGTTTTTAATGCATTAAGCAAGGAAGCAGTGCACTTCATTTTGGCTTACATTACATTGGGTATAATCATCATATGGTCATACTCATCTGCAAGACAGGCTAGGAAGTGTGGTCTTACTGCGGCCCATGGAGAAGAGGAAAATAGTTTGGTGATTAGCTTTTACCTTCTGTCACAGATGTCTTTTGCTAGGAAATGGACCTGGAAAGTTATTAGGCACTCAGGAAGAAATGTCTGCATCTCCCATGGCCTGGATGGGCTCTTTTATGGGCATTAGAACCCATTCTACTCTCTACAGCAACTAGTGAATTAAATTTCCTAAGGAACCCCAGTATGATTGGTTGAGATAATCACCATGGTCTATAATGAATTAAATTCACTGGATTATTTGAGCCAGGCCCTCTTATGGACCATGGCCAGCTCATGGATGGGTTCCCACTGGACAGAGTTTATTCCTCTTTCAATCAGTTGTTACTCCTGAGAAAGTACAACCTACAACTGCCTTCTTGAGTTAACAAAAAAAAATACATATAGATAGAAAGATCTATAGATATAGCGATGCTATCACCCTATTATCATTACTATTACCAATAATAGGTTGTTTATTCCATGCACTTGTCAATGTGTCCAGCACCTTACATGCACTATATTATTTATTTTTCCTAACCACTATATTTTAAACATGAACCTCTCTCTGAGAGATTTTGTAAACTAGACAAGTTTCCAGTACTGTCTAATTCTAAATCCCAACATTTTTACTTTTGAATATGGCTGTTCCTGGCTTTCTTCAGTCACAAGAAGGACACTGGATGTAGTCAGTGCTGTGACAAATGTGACTGGTGCCAAGAGAAAGGAATAGATTCAATGCAAAGGAAGTCCCAAAGAGAGAATGTTCTGGTCTAGGTCAGTCAGAGAAGACTTGAGGGAAGAGTTTGGACTTGACAAAAGGCATACAGCATTAAATTAGGTTCTAAAAGGAATTCATAGTATTCATGTTGGGGGAGTAGAGTTCTGGACTATTTGCCTTTGCTTACAATGGTAGTAGGTCTTGGAGTTTCAGCAAAGTTATTCCTTAAGGGCTTCCTAGAAATCCTTTTGTAAATACTTAGGATCAAATCTATATTCTACTTTTTGTCCCCCTCTAAACCATGTTAATCTTGATCGGAGAAGTATGGGCCAGAGGGTAGGGGATTACTTCTTTGGACTGACAACTGATGCATGATGAAATGAAAGTGAAATTATAGAATCTGGATTCAATATTTTTGGGACATTCAGACACCACTGAAAGGGTGAAAATAAATATTCAAAATAAATATATCTGACAAAAGATTCCTGTTGTAATAGCCAAAGAGCTCCTACAAACCAAAAATTAAGACAATCAAACAGACAAACGAACACACAAACCAAAAAAACAAAGCAAAACAAAAACAAACAAACAAAAACAACAAAAAAGAAAAAAAAAAAAAACACCCTTTCAGGGCAAAAGACCTGAACAAATAATGAATGAAAAAGGATATCTGAACCACCAAAAAGCATATGAAGATGTATTCAGCTTCAATTGATCATCAGGGAAATGCAAACCAAAATCACAATAAGATACCATCACCATTAGATAACCACCAAAATAACTAAAAGGAAAAAGATATAAAAAGTCAAATGTTGGTGAGAATGTGGAACAATCAGAACCCTCACATGCTTTCAAGTCATGTGTGGCAGGCAGAATTCTGAGATGGTCTCCAAGATATCTGCTGCTTTGTGTGCATGCCCCGTATAATCCCCTTCCCTTGAGTGTGGAGGCAGTATTGTATAGATTATATTATATAGCAGAGATGCAGAGATTCATCCAATGTAGTTGTGGTCCCAAATCAGCTTATCTGAATTAATCAAAAGAATTATCCTGTGTGGGCCTGGCTTAATCAGGTTAACCTAAGCAGGGACTGAGTCCTTCCTGAAAGAAGGGTGAAAGTGTGAGGTTTATGGGAGGGGTCATGCACTAGATCATGAAGGTAGCTTCCGGGAGCTGAGAGTGGAGCCAGCAAAAAATGAAGACCCCAGGTCTACAACTACAAGGAGCTGAATTCTTCTAAAATATTGACTATGCTTGTAAGTAGATTTCCCCTTTGTTGTGCCTCTAGATGAGGACATAGCTGGCCAATATCTTGATTTCAACCTGTGAGCAGCAGATCCAACTAAAATGTGCTAGATTCCTTACCCATGAAAACTATGAAATAATGAATTCGTGTGGTTTTAGGACACCAACTCTGTGGTAATTTTTTTACACAGCAATAGAAAACTATTACAGTCTCCTAAAGTTGAATGTGTGTATGCCCTTTAACTCAATGATTCTACTCCTAGGGATATTCACAACAGGGAGGCATATGTGTGTTCACCAAAATACATACACTACAGTATCCAAAGAAGCAATGTGCTTAATAACCTAAAACCAAAAAATACCCAAATGAGCAAGAGGGGGAACTTATGGGATGTGAATAATATTTTATTTATTGATTTGGATGCTAGATATACATGTGTGCCTGGGTTGAGAAAGTTTATAAAGCTGTGTTCTTTCCTAAATTATACTTCAATAAGTTAAAAGAAATTTAATTTTAAAATTAAATTCAGTTAAAGTTAAAATTAGACATTTAATTAAAATGAAGAGAAATTTACTCTTTAATTATATAACAGCACAATTAATACTAGATTTAAAAAAATTAATGATCACACATATAAGAGTAGTTACATGATTTTCCTAGCCTTAGGCCTACATGGATAAAAAACAAAATCTATTGTAGTAAAATAAAAACACTTAATTGTCAATTGTTTGGATTTTTACCTAAATTCATACTTGATTTTTGACCAACCTTCAACCTATCTTTTATTTATATTTTTAAAGATTTTTTATTTATTTATTTGGCAGAGAGAGAGAGAGAGAGAGAGATCACAAGTAGGCAGAGAGAGAGGGGGAAGCAGACTCTCTGCTGAGCAGAGAACCTGATGTGGAGCTGGATCCCAGGAACCTGAGATCATGACTTGAGCCGAAGGGAGAGGCTTAACCTACTGAGCTACCCAGGCACCCTCAACACATCATTTTAATAAGTAATTGTGCTTTTCCTTCTTTCTTTTCTTTCTTTTTTTTTTTTTAACAAAGGATTTAAAATTAGTAATGTATTGGTAATTTTAAGGCATTCTTTGGAATAACACCTCTGATGTTATTGTAAACTCACTCACTCTCCTGGACATATATATCTTCTTTGATGAACTTATGTCCTTGGGTCAGGTCATGATAAAATAGAAAATTTAGTCTCAACACACCTTTCTGACAGTAAAGTTATAGGTAGTTTTCCTTCACTTCAGGGAAGAAATATAACTGTTTGTTCATGGCCTTGTAAGAGTTTGACAAAATAATCAACAAATACTCATTTATTATATCTTATACAGACCACCATGCTAAATATAGGGCTAAAGGAAGACATGGTATATTGCTTCTTCTCTTGGAAGATTTATGATCTATCTGAAGAAGTACATACTCATACACATTAGTTAATGACCTAGGCACACATAAGTGTTGGATGCAGAAAAAAAGTAAGAAGGAAGAAAGGAAAGGAAAAAAAAAAAAAAAACCATCAGAACTCTAAAATGGTGCCCCAAGAGTGGAGTTCTTGGTTGTAAGAGAAGGGTTTCCCAGAGGCATCTTGGTAGAATAACAAAATTATTTGGTTTTAAATTTGAGTTTTTTCCCTTTCCAAATATAAACATAACTACTTGGTGCTTTAAGTTTTTCATCTGAGAATAAGGCCTGATGACAACAATTTCTATGTCACAGCTTTCTGAAGTTAGATGAGATAATTCAGTAAAATAGTAGATTCCCCCAGTCTGCCTAGCTGACCCTTCTTTGGGATGAATAAATAACCATCAAGGATCTTTTGTGTCTGACACTGTGCATCGGAAAGGATGGAGCAGTAGGGAGTTGGAAGATACACTGAGTATTAGAGAGAGGAAGGAAGAGATATTATGTGTTTAAAATGAAAAAAAAAAGAGTAACAAAAGTACAGTACAGCATGATGAAAACAAGACAGGACAAACCTAAAGGAACAGATAAAACAAAGGACATTTCTTTACAGGGTGGCAAACCCAATAAAAGTCCGGCTTTGGTGAGGAAACCAGAAATATAGAAGATATCATCCTTGAATATTTAATACCTTTCAAGTGGACAGATACTTACACCCATATTTACTTACATATATCAAATGACTAGAAGACAAATGATGGAATGTACTATCTTATGTTGTGTAGGCTTTGCTTTTTTGTCAAAGAGGAATTTGGAGAATGGAAAGCATATTGTTGTTCATAGCATCAGGAAAGGTTCAAGCTCAGGCTTGAAGGATGGGTAGAACATGAATCCAAGGAAGTAAAAGAGTGTTAATTCTATGCAGGTGTGGCATTATGCAAAGATTCATCAGACGCATTCTGCCATAGACTGATTTTTTAACTTAAATATGTATCAGAACAAAAATCATCTGGATAAGAGATGCTACTTTTGAGAGGTTATAGAGAGGTTAGGAGTGGTGGCAAGGCAAAAGCTCATTTTTCCTAGATAAAAATTGCATATTTGAGGCTGATGCAATACCAGTGGACTCCTCTTGAAGAAAGAGTGGGAATGAGAGAGGCTTAGGTATCTGATTTTACCCCAAAGTGTGAGTTCCCTCAGATTTTATGGTAAGTATATCAAAATTATCCAGATTCATTTGTGAAAAGATTATCTCTATAACTCCTTTCTCAAACTTCACCATCAAAAACCCCATTAAGCTATTTACCTCTATACAAAAAGAATGTCCCTCTTGGAGAATTAATAAGTTAAACCATTATCTGTCTTAGCTACTCCCGCATTTGCTTAAGTTGCTAAGATTCTAAAAGGCATATTTCCTAATGGTAGGTAAAAAGATAGCAATGTCTGCCTATGCTATGAAAAAGTGCATGGCATGGGGAGAGAGAAACAGGATTTCTTCACCAACTGCAACCCCTTTACTCTCAAAAACTAGAGTCTGATGCCACATCCTTTTTCGGCATACCTCACAGCCCAGCACATCCTGCAGAGCACTTATCCTCTTTGGTATATACCAAGAGGTAAAGAACATGAGTTTATCTCTAAAAAATCTGGGTTTATATTCAAATCTTTATTTTTTTATTATTATTTTTTTTTACCTTGGACCCTGATCTGAACCCATTTCCGTATCAGTGTTATGTACTTAATAACAACAGTAGGTTCCTCAGAGTTGTTGAGGATATTAAGTAAGAATGTATGTAAAGACTGCAGAACACAAGGGTGTCCTATTGCTGTCAGGTAATAACAATCACTATCACAATCACTTTTATATTTATGGCTCCTGGGTCCTGAGTCTTGCCAAGTTAGTGGGGTGGGGTGGGAAGGACGGAGGGTCTGCCTGTTTATTGTGTTGGTGGCACTCTTGAAACAGCCCCAGACTCCAGGCGAGAACGGGCTTCTCCCTCAGCTGGCATCTTCTCTACCCTGCTCCACCCACGCTTCCCGGGAGCAACAAGTTCCCTACTGCAAGACCCGCCCGCGCGCCACTGGTAGACCAGGCGGGCGCCTCCTCCCAGACCTCTGACTTAACTCGCTCTGAAACCTACCTGAGGTCGAAATCGTGCCTGCCAACGCCCTGCGGAGGAGGGATAGCCCGCGGCGTGTGAGGGAGCCCTAGCCGCGCCTGGGACGGAGGCGGGAGGCGTGGGAAGTCGGGACAGGGGACCCATAGGAGACCTAGTTCGCGCTGCCCTTGAGAGGCAAAAGCAACAGAAGAAAGCACCCGCCGACCATCTCCAGCCTCTCCCCTAAGATCAGGAGGGAGGAAAGAGAGCCCCGAATCCCACGGACCTCCACCCAGCCCTCTGGTTGCCAAATAGCATCCCGATGTCCTCCACGCTCCCCTCGCCCGGTTTCTCCTTGCACTCTCACTCCACCCCATGCCTCGCCAGGTCCCCTAAGGACACTTGCGATTTCTGACAAGATAGTTTGCAAGAAGGACAAATAGATAAGCCACAGCCCCCACCCAGCACTCTCCTCTCCACTGCTTTCCCAGGATGGATACCCTGGAGTCGCCAAAGGAGTCCCAAGGCATCCTATATTAGGAGCCTTACCTAGCTGCCCAAACAGTTGAACTCTGACAACTTCTTGGAATGGGGATCCCCGTACTCTCGTGGGAAAGCCAAGCTGGCCGCCCACACACCGGGAGAGATGCCCCGATTTCTCCATAGGGAACTCCTCTCAAAATTTACCTTTCTAGCTTCTATAGCTGTGAGTTGAGAATCGGGGAGCTAACTAACACTACGCTTCGGGGGCGGGCGCTCGTGGGCAGGGGCGAGGGCGAGAAG
Organism: Mustela putorius furo; assembly: GCF_011764305.1. Lineage (NCBI taxonomy): Eukaryota > Metazoa > Chordata > Mammalia > Carnivora > Mustelidae > Mustela > Mustela putorius. Next base: position 3,962,285 of record NW_025421329.1, on the reverse strand, counting down.
TTCCACCCCGATTTTGGAAAGAAAACCGAGTTCTTGTCTCCAAGTCTCCTGCAGCCAGGGAGCTGTGGTTCCTGGAAAAGAGCCGGGGCCCAAGTCACCGGGAGGGAAGTCCTCCTAGCGCGGGATCCGAAAAGCACGGAGGTGAATTGCAATGTCCAAGCTTTTAGTCTTGTCGGTCGGAAACTACTCTTTCTCCAGGAGATGGGGGCAGGGGATACATCCCTGGCAAAGACTGCCAACGTCAAGCCCAGATGTTCAACACTTCATTCCTCCATCCCCACGCAGCCCTGAGAACTTGGTACCTCGGACAGCAGCCCGGGCGCAAGGCATTGTTAGAAACGTGTTATCTGGTTTTCGCCACCAAGTCAAAGAGCAATAAATTATTTTTGTGACCTTACTAGTACAATTTGAAGGACATTTTAATTACATAACCCGTGAAAGATCACCGGAGGCAATGTCGTGTTAAAGAGCCCATGGCAGAATATCTGCATCGCATGAGAAAGAAAACTTGCAAATCTGCAATGAGATTGCGCAGAGCTGCCCCCGTTTTGAAACAACATGCGAAATGCAAGGGAGATCTTACCTTTCGGACTCCAAAGCCGTGTTCTGCTGCAACTTGGCGAGCTTCTTCCTCTCCTCCTTTATGCAACTCCACAAGAAAATGATTCGTGAAGACCGGTCTCTTGGCAGATGCAAAAACCATGACACAGAAGAGGAGCCCGGCGGCCGCCTTCCACTGGGAGACACAGCCACCTTTCATCTTTCTCTGGGAGTGAAAAGTGGTGCTAGGAGGCGCGCAAGCTTGTGGAGCGGGGGACTCGGAGGAAAGGTGCAAAAAGATATATAGATAGATAGATAGATAGATAGATAGTTTTTTTGTTTGTTTAAAAAAAATCTTTGTGTTGGGAAAAAGACTGACTAGGGGCTCGGAAAGCAGCAAATCAATGTGTGCTCTTCTCCAGCATCTGTCTGGCGGGGAAGCCGTGTAATCAGGCTCTCTGGCAGAGGTGCGAATGGGGGGGGGGAGCTGTGTGTATCTGAGAGAAAGAGCGAGTGTATGTCTGTGCTTGAGGCTAAATCTGCATTTTCAGCTCCTCCTCGGCTCCAATTCCACCGGGGGCCGGAGGAGAGCACCAGCCTGGGTGACGTGTGCCCGCTATCAGCCAATGAGGACTGGAGATGCGTCGGGCCCCGCCCAGGACCGCCCCGGGCCCGCCTCTGCCCGCCCCCGGCCCGGCCGGTCCGCCTCCGCCGACCGGGGGCGCCGAGCGGCGAGCCCGCGCCCCCGCCCCTTTCAGAACCCTGGAGAGCTCTTCCATCTCTCCACCCGGGCCCGCCTTGCTCCCAGGAAAATCCCCCCAGCTGTAATCTGGTCGGCGGTGCCGGAGTGATGTCATTGTTTGTGGAAATCTGTAAGGCTCTGGAAAGGGAATTACGGCGTGTGCCGCTCTCTGAGGCCCCGAGGGGAGCTGGGGCACCGGCCTCTCCCTAGCCCTCTCCCCTGCTTATTTTCCGCTCCAAAACAACTCTCTCTTTCTCTCTCTCTCTCTCAAGGCATATTTGCCTCTTTTTCTCTCAATAACAAAGCAAATATTAACCCTCCTCTCGCCACTTTGGGCAAATCCCGGGGTAGGGTTACTCCCCTTTCCGGCACGGGGAAGGTTAGGGAAAGCAGCCTTCTTTGGGTGACTCATGGGGGCGAGTATTTATTTATTTATTTATTTACATTTTTTATAGACTCCGGGCTTGTCTGGAACTAAGCAGCTGGGAAGCCTGGCAGGAGATCAGACTCACTCCCACCAGCCACCGTGATTAGATGAGACTCCTCCCGGGAGTCTGGGCTGCTCCGCAGAGACCGCCTTCAAGAGAGGCGCGGCCGGCATTGACAAGCCTGGAGGTACATTCTCAGACTTGGGGATGTTCCGTAGCACAAGGACAGCGAGGGTGTGTGTTTGGAAAGGTGTAGCCACCAATCCTAGGCTCTGGGCCAAGACTCCAGTTGGGCATTCTCAACTGGGGCGGATTCAGGCCAAGTGGCAGCAGGTCAACTAAATTATCCAGTTAAGAAACGTGCACTCGAAGTCTACCAAGGGCTTACACTGACTTCTTCCTGCCCCAGTGAGAGGAAGCAGGGGGGAGGTGTCTGCCAAGAAATCTGAGTGATTGTTTTAAAGGAACTCAAATATTGTTGAGTTACAGAAAATGCACACTGATTCCCATTATCATTTAGCTCCAAAGTTCAGATTTCTGCTTTACTTCGATAAGAGGTAAGAGAGCTTCTTTTTAGAGGCTTGATTAAGTGTACGCAGTACAGTCAGAGAAAGACAGAGACAGAGAAATAGGTTGACAGGAGAGAGAGAATAATGTTGACACATTTTACACACACATACATGTTTTACTTTCAACAGACTTCCCCCTTTTCATTTTAGTATGAAGACAGAATCTACACAAGAAAAACAATATTGATAGAAATGAATACACACAGGGCCATGGGACACATAGTCTTCACAGCACATGCCCTTTGCAGACATACTTTGCTCCCCAAGAGCCTGTTCAAACATCACCAAACCAAAATGCAGACGTTATTGAAAATTTTGATTAAAGCATAAGAGATCTGTATGCAATTATTATTAGTAGTAGTAGTGTTAGTACTTAAACTCTTTTAAGAAAAGCTAAGTGAGGTGTTGAGAAGGAACTAGCACATAGACTAAAGATGAAAGCGGCCAGAGTGGAGACAAGGTTTCTAAGAAAGTATTAATAAAAGGGAGCAGAGCTGCTCTGGTTTCCTCAATTCTTTACTGCTCAGAGACTCATTTCTGCTGAGTTTTTTTTTTTTTTTAATCAACTTATCCTACTCGACAGCTTACCTCTCATCGTCCATCTGTTTGATTTTAACACGAGGTTTTCTTACTAAGAGACCTTCAGCTCTTCCTTTCTCTCTTTTCCTTATATTTCACCCATATTTCAAATCAAAGTATTAGGCTGGTATGAAGAAATGCCAAATGATTCTTCCTGCCCTGTATTGTCGTTTGAGAAAAATGGCACCAAATGTGAAAATTACATTAGATGGATTCACAATCATGGAGAGCATTTCAAAAGCAGCAACAGAGATAAAAATCTAAGTCTTAAGAAAAATAGATCTGAAAAGCATCAAATAAGTCAATTTAGAAGATTATGGGTGTTGGGAAATAGCACTGCTAATGTAGCTAAATCTCTTTGAAAATGAACATGAAATTACCATCTATTCAGAGATATTTATTAATTTTTTTCTAAAACCACAAAGCAATACTTCATTTCCTAAATAAATTCCAAAGATGAAATGCTAGTAAATGTTGAATCTTATGTATTTGAATTTTCAGTAATTAAAACCACGTAAAATTGGGTACCAGCTAAATAAAGCCTAGATGGCTGATTAAAATAAGACATTTTTAGTGGTTTACATAGAATACAGTTCATCATAATATTGTCAGAACAGCATAGCAAATGAAAATGGATTTTTTTATGATGCAAATGCTCAATTTTAAATGTATAACAATGTATGCAAGTGGAGGAAATACAATGATATATTGAATTGTTACTTGAGATACAAAGACACATCCATGTGCATTCACACATACCTTCTTTAAGGTAACTATTCCTGAGCTCCTTTTTTTTTTTTTTTTTTGAGTACCAATAGTAACTTCGGAATAGAAGGTGAACAGGAGAGAAAATGGTAGCAGAATGTTTCAAGGGGTAGAATGCAATCCAGTTGGCAGAAAGTCTATTGTAGGCTCTGCTGTCACTGGCTATGCCAGTTGGGTTAAATCATTGTATCCTTCAAAGCCTCAATCTCCTTATTTGTAAAAGGAGTTAGATACCCTCTAGGTCCAAGAGCCAAATTAAAATTTCAAAGAATTGCCAAAGTAGACTATGATGTAGAAAGAATCATCAATAGCTTGAGAGATGTTAAGGATAGTTATACTTTTTAAATTACATTATGGTGGGGCACCTGGGTGGCTCAGTGGGTTAAAGTCTCTGCCTTCGGCTGAGGTCATGATCTCTTGGTCCTGGGATAGAACCCCACACCAGGTTCTCTGCTCAGCAGGGAGTCTGCTTCCTCCTCTCTCTCTGTCTGCCTCTCTGCCTACTTGTGATCACTCTCTCTGTCAAATAAATAAATAAAATCTTTTTTAAAAAATAAAAAAATAAATTACATTATGGTGGCATCAGGTTTATTCACTTTTATATACTCCCCTCATACACACACCAAGAATCTCTTACTTGCTAATTTTGTGGACTTGGGGAACGAATAACTAATACAAACTGGCTGACACTCAGGACCAGACATGAAAATCATCAGTATGTTGAGGTTCTTACTATTTAAGATACTGTTGTGTCTATAGAAAAAAACATACGTTTGGTTCTATTTCAAATGTGCTACCTAACCCCTAGGGTCTCTTTGAAGACATTGTCCTACAACCACCAGAGTATTCCCATTATACAGATTCATAACTGTAAATCAACAGACCTATGTGTGATTAAAAGAACCCAAACCGCCTGAGCTATGATTGGTACACTGTTATTCAGATATACTGCCAGGGAGAAATTTGGGCACAGGGAGCTTCAAATCAAGGGAAACCCAACCCTGGGGAGGAGAGAGAAAGTTAGAAGCAGCCCTAGGAGAGGCTGCTGGTTCCTTTAGTAGTCTTTGGTTCATTAGAGAAAAGATCTTATGTTTCTGTTTATTTCAGTTGGGTGGAATGCAACTTGAAGAGAAATAGACATATACAACAGAAGATGCAGTTTAAAATACAGCTTTCTTATAAATCAGGTTGAGTTTTGTCATTACTTTTGCATTCATTCTGAGAATTTTAAGTGCAGTAAAAAGGATTTCACTGGGTGCCACAGTTCTTTACCATCACATACTGTATTAGCAATCCTTTCAAGTTGATTCCACCAATAACCCTGTGCTTCCTGTTCCTTCCACACCAGTCCATACTCAGACTTCCTGAAGTATGGTTACCACTGTACAGGTTTCTGCCAAATTTCGAATTCAACATTTTCTCCAGATAAGTTTTCCCCAAGTTCTTACCTCATTTCCCTGCGATATTTATCTTCACTCTCATATTGGCTGTAACTTAAGATTCAGGTATTTGGAAAATTTTAATTCATTCCCTAGTGTATACCCACACCTTCTAAGTCATTGGGACTTACTTGGTCTGTCCTCCAATTTCTATAGCTTTTATCACCTTATACCTTTTCCTTAAATGACTTATCTCTGTTTTTGCTTCAGCTGCGAAGCCTCAGCTGACTTTAGTTACATAAGCCATCTTAAACTAATATAATGGGGAGGACTCATGGGGCTTTATCAAGTATTTTATAATCATCAAGACATTGAATTTAGAGTGTTTGGGGTTGACTTCATTTTACAATTTCATCAACAAACCATCAAATTTATTCAGACTAATTGACTATTCATAAATAAAAGCTACTCATTCCTTCCTTATTTTCCAAGACAGCAAAAACTTATTTTTTTTGTGTTAATTCAGGTTCTATTATTTTGATAGGAATTGAAGTAGCTAAACAATGAGGACCAAGAATGCTTTTAATCTTCTTTTGAAAATTAGGAACACATTTCTATTCACTATCTTTAGATTCCTCTTTAGGTCTACAGGGCTACAAAATAATGTTTGCTCACTTGGAAAATTAATTAGCTATTTCTCAGGGCTTATTGGAACATTGCTTATTGTCTGTAGAAAGTGATTACCTATTCATGAATTCTCTACCTTGTGTTATTTCTCTTTTCTTTTTCATGGTCTTTAAAAAATACAGTAAACCTTCCTCCCTTCACTTTTTGAATGATTATGGAAATTATCTTTAACAGGGAGACTTTTGTTGGACTCCTCAAATAATGTAGAGAGAACAAAGTACATGGCTTGTTAGCAAATATAAACTGAATTTAAGAAGATAAAAATTTTATGAGTAAAATAAAAGTTCAAATGTTAAAATATATGTACTAGCTTTTTAAGGCTAACCCTGCCATTGCAATGAAACACCTGATTCTAGAAAATCCTGACTTAGACCTACTTCTCTGGGTAATTATACACTGTTTAGTATTGATTTCGATGACCTTGCCCAAGTAGAGAAATTGATATATAATGTTTTTAATATGCTGAATGAATAGCTAGAAATTGATGACCATGCTCTTGGATATCTCATTTTCTATGCCTTGTGAAAATATTCTGTGCTTTCATGGTTTTAGAAACATGGCATAGTCTATTTTTAGGAAATTCATCATACAATATCCATTTTATCTTCATAACACTAGAGAGAGTGTGCCAAAAAGTACACCTTTGAAACATATTTCTAGAACTAGCTACTGAAAACAATGTCTAGTGGTTTTTATAGATTTATTTTCTCCTTTAAAATTCCATAATCAGGACATTTAAATTCAGATCAGACTTAATTACAGTATTCCTAATTTCTGATAGCACATTCCATGATGCATTAATTTGTGTGAGTGACATTCAGTTTATGAGCATGTCTAATATGATCACATGTTAAAAAAATAGCCAACATCCTTTAAAAATGGATTGTTTTCCATTTAAAAAATTCCCAAATATTCCTTCTTTTGCAATAACCAAAGGTTTGGCAACATAGTCACAATTAGTAGTTACCATTTTCCAAGACCCCCTCCCCAACAATGTAATAGGGCCTGAACTGCTAACTTTGCCAGAATCCTCTGGATTCATGTGTTTTACATTCCTGATCTAACCCATAAAGCCATCTGAGTTTGTGACTTCTGGGGTAAACAATCTGTAAGGTCTCAATTCATTATGTTATAGAGATTTTTATAATGCCTCTGATAGGACACATTCAAATAACACGGAAATAAGAACATGTTCTCCAAAACAATTGCTAGCATAGATGTAAAAGAAAAAAGAAAAGACTTACCTAATTAGACTCAGGCTTCTGGAATACAGCCTTCCAGGAAATGGAAGCAGTCTTGGCCAAAGGCACTCTGTCCACATAGAAGAATAGATATCTATTCTTAGATAGATAGATATCTATCCACACAGAATAGATAAATTGGCATTTCATCTCTCTTCTAGTAGTGAAAACCTTTGCAATGTCCAATATGGTCAGTTTTTCTCACATTCTGTGTTTTGTTATAAGGCAATCCTTGGAAGACAGCTTGGGGAGGACAGAACCAGGATTACCAATATGAGAAGATTGAAATATTGAAGTAGACTATGAATTAGTGTCTAAATACTGAAGAGAGGATATGGTGGTATTCTGGGAAGATTGTGAAGCCGGAAGTCAAAATTCCTTCCTTTAGTGCTGGTTCTGAGGTAAGTCCTGATGTGAATTAAGTTGCTTCATCCTCTAGGCCTCAGTGTAAATGGGGATCAGGGAGTACTTGCTTAGACTGATTGTGTCTAAGATTCCACTTAAGGCTGATTTTCAGTGACAACATTCTTTTTTTTTTTTTTTTTTCTACAGAGAGAGATCACAAGTAGGCAGAGAGGCAGGCAGAGAGAGAGAGAGAGGAGGAAGCAGGCTCCCCTTGAGCAGAGAGCCCGACGCGGGACTCGATCCCAGGACCCTGAGATCATGACCTGAGCCGAAGGCAGCGGCTCAACCCACTGAGCCACCCAGGCACCCCAGTGACAACATTCTAAACTAAGCACTTACCTCTTTCATGTATTTCATCTCTCTTAAGGTCTACTGGTTTCATGGACGATACAGTGGTCCAAGAAACATAGCAATGAAGTAATCAACTTGCCACTATAATGCTGTACAACAAATCATCCTAAACTTAAGGGCTTACAATAAGTATATTATTTTTATGTTACAGCTGCCTGTGATTTGGTTAATCTAGGCTTGGTTAATCTAATCTAATCTGGGCTTGGCCAGAATGGCTTTACTTCAGGCTGTAGTTTGGCTCAGCTTAACCCCAGCCTGTGAGTTTAGTTTATATCTTCTCCACCTGTAGTTTTTCTGAAGCCCAGGCTGAAATGGCAGCACACCTGCGGCCTGCTCTTCTCATGATTATCACTGCTGTTCAAAACCCAAGCTAAGCCAGAGAACAACACTTAAGTCCTCCTACATCATGTCTGCTAGAATTCTATTGGCCAAAGCAAGTGACATGGCCAATCTCAACTCTGTTCATAGTGGAAATGTAAGAGAGACTATCTGTTGGACTGTAATCCAAATTATAACATCAAGCTAAGTCCAACATCTATAAACATTTTTGTTAAAAAAATATGTCTTTACAAGCCGATTTAAACAATTGGCTCAAGAACTATTTTAAAGGGTTAATTTCTAAATTAATATCTATAATGAATCTGAGGTATGTTCCAAAACATTGAGAAGGAACATTTCAACAATTTCATTCCTGTGTGGAAGAATGTATCACCCTCCTCTTGGAGGACTTGAGAATTAGAATGGTTGTCCTTTTGGACATTTTCTTCAGAATAGCCAAGTAAGCATTGCTAGGGTCTCAATTTGACTTGAATGGTAATGTCCAGTTTGAGGATGATTAAAGTAAGGCCATAATAATAAATACATGAAATCCAGAGTTGAGAAAAGTAATGGAATTTAGTTATATGACCTCAGACTTTTGGACACATTCCAGATTGTAGTTCCCCACTTGTATTACTTCTCCTCCTCCATTCCCTTCCCCCTCTTCCTGTCCTTTTACTCCTTCTCTTCCTCCTCCTTCTTTATTCTTTCTTTTTTTGTTTATAAGCATTAGAACTACAACTCTAACTGGCTTAAACAATGAGGGAAATTTCTCATTTTACACCCTAGAAGAATCCACAAATAGATACAGATTCAGGTAGGACTGGATCCAGAACTTTCTCCATCTTCATTTTTAGGGTCTGTTATTCTTGTCCTTGGTTTAATCTTAGAGGAAAGAGAGCTTTTTTCTCCAGTACTATTTTTTTTTAAGATTTTATTTATTTATTTTTGTGTGTGAGAGAGAAAGAGTGAGAGCATAAGCAGGGGGAATGGCAGGCAGAAAGAGAGGGAGAAGCAGACTTCTTCCTCCTGAGCACAGAGCCCATTAGGACTCAGCTCCAGGACACTGGGATCATGACCTGAGCCTAAGGCAGACACCCAACCAATTGAGCCACACAAGCACCCTCCCCAGTAATTTTTGTAAAATCTTAGAAAACTAGGTCATTAACTTGGCTTGTGGCATGTGACCAATTCTTCCCTGACTATGTGGTTTAGATTATTAAAATAGCCACTAGCCAGGCCTTTGTCTTTTGCCTTCTCCTGAAACTGACATGGGACCTGAACTACATGGACTGATAATAAAAAAGTTGTATTTGACAAAGGAAAACAAGGGGATTTTTCCCCAGAGAAAGTGGTAAGGATATTAGATGGATGAAATAACATGTGTTTCTCATAATTCCTGCTCAGCAAAGATGAACAGTGCATCAGGGTGAGAGATAATCTATGAAACAGAACTATATTGCAAAGTATTCTTTAAATAAAGCTAAGATATAAATGGTCTGGTGTTATAACACATCCCCTAAATGCTGGACAGAGAGAGTAATATTTGATGCGTTGGTTATTTATTTGTGGATAATAAGAAGAATCATTCTATTTGTATGGGCCCTCGGACAATGAGCTCTTAGCCAATGTTACAGACATGCCACAAATGCATGCCTGGTGACATGTCGATGAAGAGTTGACTCAACTGGTTAGAGCATAGGAATGGTCAAATGATGGGTACAGTCTTCATGAAAGAAAGTCAGTCACTCACTTTACTATATAGCTATATGTCAATGCCAGGATTCAAATGGTGACAAAAATAAATCTTTAAAAAGATATGCATTGAAGCTAGAATGAGTCTACATATCCCTTTCACTGGCAGGGAAAGAAAGGTTCTTGTTCTCAGTTCCACATGAGATGGCAAAATCACCTTAACTTTCAGCATTACCCATAAGACTTTATGTATAATTACATTGTTTCTTCAAGGTGCCCTTATGATTTCTCCTCTCATCTTTTTCAGGAGACATGCACCAAGAGGAGCTGGCAAGTTCCCTTGGCAAGAACAGATGAATAAATAAGGAGCATGAGCTTGCGTCTTTTAGCTGAAGTGATTTGTCAAAAACCACAACACTGTGGCTGCTTTCAGATTCTAAGGGTTATGTTCAACCTTAATCAAGGGGAATTTAAAAAACCAAATCATTGAATGAACCAAGGAAAAGATTTTGGTAGAACATGAAGTCAATCATTTACATACAGTTGCATCCACTGGTCTGAAGTCATTTCAAATAGGCTAGAATGCTAAACAATGGTGAATTACCTACTCATGTTTGTCTAATTTATTGAGTGGTGAGTGCTATTGAGTGAGGAATCCCATGAAGAATAATTAGCTTTGATACTCAAGAGAGAACAAAATACCTGAGCAGCAGACCCTTGAGCTACTTGTTTTAAGAAAATAAGCTACTTGTTTTAAGAACCAGGTTATGAATATGGATAAATTGAGTTCTATAATACAATCCCAGTTTACATCTTTCTAATTTTCACTATTATGGTTTATTATATAGATCTCAACTCTGCATATTGTATCTGCCTAGTTATTTCCATTTTCCCCTTCAGATCTCTCCACCCTTTTCTTCTTATTTTTTTTAAAGATTTTATTTATTTATTTGACAGACAGAGATTACAAGTAGTCAGAGAGGCAGGCAGAGAGAGAGAAAGGGGGGAGAAGCAGATTCCCTGCTGAGCAGAGAACCCCATGCGGGACTCGATCCCAGGATCCTGGGATCATGACCTGAGCCAAAGGCAGAGGCTTTAACCCACTGAGCCACCCAGGCGCCCCTCTCCACCCTTTTCTAATGTGTGTTGTGCCCTGGGAGATGGACTTCAAAGGACGACATCAATGAGGTTCATTGCGTTATGCCTTCCCATTGGATTCAGTCAACAGGAAGAACAGTTTAAAAAAAAAAATCGGGGCGCCTGGGTGGCTCAGTGGGTTAAGCCGCTGCCTTTGGCTCAGGTCATGATCCCACGGTCCTGGGATCGAGCCCCGCATCGGGCTGTCTGCTCAGCAGGGAGCCTGCTTCCTCCTCTCCCTCTCTGCCTGCCTCTCTGCCTGCTTGTCATCTCTCTCTGTCAAATAAATAAATAAAAAACCTTTTAAAAAAAATCAGAGAGTAGGGTAATAGAAACAACTCAGGGCTTTTATTTTCCAAGCTCCTTCCCTGTTGGGTCACCATACAACTCTCTCTCCAGATTCTACTAACCATCACCTTCCCTCATCTCTTCAAGCTGAAGGAGATAATAGCTCCAGAATGTTGCTAGTCCCAGGGGCTTGACTATGCTTTGTTGGCCTTGCTTGACCCTCCCACACATTTGTAAAGAGTCCCATAACAGATGACTGACATCTTACCTATGTGAAATGTAACACATGGTATATATTTTCAGGACATAGAAAACATGTGCTTTCAACTTATTACATATTTCAAGATAACACTTGTGATGAATATAGCCCAAAGAAATCTCAGCCTTTTGGGAGGCCAACTGAGTTAAAAAAAGAATAGCCAAAGTAAAAAGAAACAAACAAATAGGAACAAAAACATGACGTATATTGGGGCAGGTGGAATAATAGTAAGAAAAACTATGTTAAGAGGTGTGGATAAAATGGGAAAATCAGGATTTGGAGGGAAAGTTCTCAGGACCAAACAACCAGAATTTACATTGTGAACAACCAGGAAATCCTAACATCCAAGGGCTAGGAAGAGAGAGTGAGAGAGAGAGAAAAGATATGTGGGATGGGAGGAGGCCCTAAAGAGGTCAGATGAAGGTTACAGGACCCTGCTGAGTGACCTGACTCAGAACCTTCTGTAGCATCCACATGGTAGCTCTCTCCACGGTGCTGGCTGAGTCCAAGCTGCTGCATATTTTCCCTCTCTCTCTGAGGACCAGGTGAGCTGAAAGAATTCTTAATGCTTAACTGATGTGCCTTCAGACTTCCCTGGAAATTACTCTGTACTAAAGGCATCCTCCAGAAGAGCAAACTGTACCAGGCTAAAAGAAGAAGGGGGTAATGTCATTTGTTTCCCAGTTATTACACATTTGTACATGATTGATGCTTGCATTACTGCCACTGGCAATTGATCTGAGTATATTACCATGCTAAAACAATTTACCATGAAGATAGGTGCAAATGTGAGAACTTTAAGAAGAAGTTTCAAAATAAGAGGGCAGGATGAAAATAACTCTTAAGGCCACAGGATGGAAATACTCCAAATGCCTGTGCATAAACTATAGGACTGAATTTCTTCTATTTCTTCCAGTGTTTTATCCTGGACTGAAAAATGATTACTCTGTGTAATGACATGTCCAAAAATGATTTTTAAAAAATTATTAAAGGAAAGAATGGGGAAACATTAGCTTATACAACAAAGAAATTTTTGTGTTTTTGGAAGAGATCACAATTTAAATGTAAAATTTTTAGAACTACAAATTCCACTTTTGGGAATAGATCCAAAGGAAATGAGAACACTAACTTAAAAAGGTATCTCTACCCCTATGTTCATAACAGTATTATTTAAAGTAGGCAATACACTGGAAACACCTAAATGTCCAATGATGGATGTGTGGATAAAGGGTTGTGATATTTATCTCTCTACATATACAGATACATAGATATATACACACACATATACACACACACACGTGTGTGTGTGTGTGTATAATTCAGCTATAAACAAAAGAAAAAACCTGCTATTTGAACAATATGGATGGGCCTTTAGGCATTATGCTAAATGAATAAGTCAAACAGAAAAAGGCAAATACTATATGATTTCACTTACATGTTGAATCTAAAACACACAAACATACAGACACACACAACTCATTAAAAAGAGATTACCCTTGGGGCGCCTGGGTGGCTCAGTGGGTTAAGCCACTGCCTTCGGCTCAGGTCATGATCTCGGGGTCCTGGGATCGAGTCCCGCATCGGGATCTCTGCTCAGCAGGGAGCCTGCTTCCCTCTCTCTCTCTGCCTGCCTCTCCATCTACTTGTGATTTCTCTCTGTCAAATAAATAAATAAAATCTTTTAAAAAAAAAGAGAGAGAGATTAGACTTGTGGCATTTTTCAAAGAGCTTGAACAAACAATCCTAAAATTTATATGGAACCAGAAGAGACCCCAAATTGCTAAGGAAACACTGAAAAAGAAAAACAAAACTGGGGGCATCACGTTGCCTGATTTCAAGCTTTACTACAAAGCTGTGATCACCAAGACAGCATGGTACTGGCACAAAAACACATAGGCCAGTGGAACAGAGTAGAGAGCACAGATAAGGGCCTACAACTCTATGGCATAATGGTCTTCAACAAAGCAGGAAAAAATATACAGTGGAAAAAAGTCTCTTCAACAAAGTGTGCTGGGAAAATTGGTCAGCTATGTATAGAAGAATGAAACTTGATCATTCTCTTACACCATACACAAAGATAAACTCAAAATGGATAAAAGACTTCAATGTGAGGCAAGAATCTATCAAAATCCAAGAGAAGAACATAGGCAGTAACCTCTTCGATATTGGCCACAGCAACTTCTTTCAAGACATGTCTCCAAAGACAAAGGAAACAAAAGTGAAAATGAACGTTTGGGACTTCATCAAGATCAAAAACCTCTGCACAGCAAAGGAAGCAGTCAACAAAGCAAAGAGACAATCCACGGAATAGGAGAAGATATTCACAGATGACAGTACACACTATCCAAGATCTATAAAGAGCTCCTCAAATTCAACACACACAAAACAGATAATCACATCAAAAAATGGGCAGAAGACATGAACAGACTTTTCTCCAAAGAAGACATACAAATGGCTGACAGACACATGAAAAAATTTTCATCATCATTAGCCATCAGGGAGATTTAAAACAAAACCACATTGAGATATCTCCTTACACCAGTTAGAATGGCCAAAATTAACAAGACAAGAAACAACAAGTGTTGGCGAGGACGCGGAGAAAGGGGAACCCTCTTACACTGTTGGTGGGAATGCAAATTGGTGCAGCCACTTTTGGAAAACAGTGTGGAGATTCCTTAAGAAATTAAAAATAGAGCTTCCCTATGACCCTGCAATTGCACTACTGGGTATTTACCCCAAAGATACAGATGTAGTGAAAAGAAGTGACATCTGTACCCCAATGTTCATAGTAGCAATGGCCATAGTCGCCAAACTGCTGAAAGAGCCAAGATGCCCTTCAACAGATCAATGGATAAAGAAGATGTGGCACATATATACAATGGAATATTATGCCTCTATCAGAAAGGATGAATGCCCAACTTTTGTATCAACATGGATGGGACAGGAGGAGATTAAATTGAATGAAATAAGTCAAGCAGAGAGAGTTGATTATCATATGGTTTCACTTTATTGTGGAGCATAAGGATATGGAGAGGATATGTATAGGATATGGAGAGGAGAAGTGAGTTGGGGAAAACTGGAGGGGGAGGTGAACCACGAGAGACTGTGGACTCTGAGAAACAAACTGAGGGTTTTAGAGGGGAGGAGATGGAGGGTTGGGTGAGCCTGGTGGTGGGTATTAAGGAGGGCACGTATTGCATGGAGCACTGGGTGTGGTGCATAAGCAATGAATCTTGGAACATTGAAAAAAAAATAAAATTACAAGAAAAAAAATGAGATTGGATTTGTGATTACCAGAAGCAGGGGGTGGGAGGAGGAGAAACTGGAGGAAGGTTGTCAAAAAGTACAAATTTCCAGTTATAAGATAAATAAGTACTAGAGATGTAACATATAGCATAGTACTGCAGTTAGCCCTGCTGTATGGTATATAGGAAAATTGTTGAAAGTAAATCCTAAGAGTTCTTATCACAAGAAAATCTCTTTTGCCTTTTCCCCTTTCTTTTCTTTTTATTGTATGAACCTCTTATGGTCATCATTTCACAACATATGCAATCAAACCATTATGCTATATACCTTAAATTTATACAGTGATGCATGTAAATTATTTTTCAACAAAACTAGAAAAAATAAACCTAAAGTTTTAGTTTATTATACCACTGGTACTTCTAATAGCACTAAGCAATGGAAAGAAATAGGTCTTTTCTTAAAAGTCTCTTCAATCTGATCAGTTTTCAGGAGGTAAAAAAATGTATTATCTCTGGAAAATATCAAATGTATGATCAATGAGGGAAATTTCTCCATCTGGCAGTTTTGAGAGGTTATGCAGCTCTGATATTGAAGATCCTAAATTTAAAACACAATCATTTAAAATTAATGGAAGCATTGTAGTGACTTCTGAAAATTTCTCCTTGGATTCAAATGAACTGTTGTGAAGATGGAGAAAGGAACCTGGAACCAATTACAACAAGGAGGAGAATATTAATCTGAGGAGACCACCAAATGGAAGGAGAAAGTGTCTTCCCACTTGGGTGACCAAGTTCTCAAAAAGCACAGTATACACTTACGATCACACTTTCAACCATCATCACTTGGAAATGCCAGCATTTGAAAGCTAGCTTGTGTTCAACCTCTTGCCTTTCATTCCTAATTTTGGAAAAGTCTCTAGGTGTGGTGACAAGAACATTAAAGGATCTTAGGATATGTGTTCCTGGCATTATCAGAAGGATGTTGGACAAGTTGTGCAACATTTTGGAACTTAGCTTCCACTCCCCCTCCCGTAAGTAGTATATGAGCTATCTTATTCTCAAGGTTATCTTGGATTTTAATAAGAACACATGACTGTAAAAAAATTACATATGTAAATGTGGGACACCTGAGTGCGTCGTAGCTTAAGCATATGACTCTTGGTTTCAGCTCAGATCATGATCTTGTGGTTGTAGGATGGAGCCCCATGTTGGGCTCTGTGCCCAATGCAGAGTCTACTCAAATTCTCTTTCCCTCTCCTTCCTGCTCTCTCTCTCTAATAAATAAATAAATAAATAAATAAAATCTTTTAAGAAATGCATGCATAAATAGTAACCCAGAGACCATCAGAGACTCTTCCAGCCATTGAGACCTGAATAGAATCATCCCAAACCCCAACTAGAGGGTCTGGGGGAGATACTTTTCCTCTTCAAAGTGTTTGAAATTTCCTGGAGGCTACTTCCTCACAATTGTTTTTAGTGCTGGACTCCTGGTATCCACTGGTAGCTCTTCACACCATTGTATTAACTCAGATATGGAACTCAAGACCTCCCTGAATTTCTTCTTCCAAATGTGCATATCCAAACCCATGAGGGTCCTCAAGAGTACCTTTTCTTGTGGAGGTAGCAGGAGGCACCCTCTGCAGTAAGCAGGTGAATAATAAAAAGTAAAAATACTTCTCCTGTTACATTGATTTTGATGACCACTAATAAACTGAGCATACAGCAAAGGAACTTCCCTAAAATGGTACAAAAGTAAATAACTAGAATACTGCATTAAAATAAAGCTGCACAAATACCAATGGGTGCCATCTAGTGAAATGTTACAGAGAAAAAACACTGATAATCAGAGACAAAATTATTCCATCTCTGTCCATTTGTTCATGCTGGGAGAGGAGAAATAGAACGACATTGTGGTGTTCCCATCCTTAGACACTTAGCAGATATTTTAAAGCAAAAATCGGTTCAGAGCACATGCACAGACTTTGGAATTGATATGCAAGTTGCTTTCAGCTAACAGTTCCTCCTCTTCCTCTTAGAAATTTGGCTTATTAGAAGTTTCTGGACTCATGTATTCATAAAGTAAACGTATTTAATAAACTTCTTTGAAACTGATGGTCTCTGGGTACCTGGGTGGCTCAGTTGGTTAAGTGTCTGCCTTTGGCTCACGTCATGATCCCAAGGTCCTGGGATCAAGTCCTGCATAAGTTTCCTTGCTCAGTGGGGAGTCTGCTTTTCCCCTCTCCCTCTGCTCCTCCCCCTTGCTTGTGTGTTCTCTCTTTTGCTGTCAAATAAATAAGTGAAACCTTATTTAAAAAACAAAAAACAAAAACCAAAAAAAAAAACACCAGAAACTGATGGCCTGTCTTTAGTTCTTAGGGTCTTTGTGGAGGACCCTGGGAACATGTGGAGGGTCTATTTTGATGATTTGGGTCATAATTTTTAGATAACAGTGTTACAGAGGATGCAAAACAAGGATTAACATCCCTCTTTCTTGTCCTGCTTCAGACCAGAACATTGTTACTTTAACTCCATTAGCAAAATAAGAGGCTATGCTTTCACAATTAAGACAAAATTCTACCTGTTCACCAGAGTCTGATGTATGTACCATAAAACAAAGGTCTTAATTATGCAGCAGAGTTGGGCACAATATATTAATAAGGATGTCTTCAAATGGATATGTGAGTGGGCATACACAATGTCCTGCTCCAACTCACAGACTGGGTTCATGTGACCTTGAATAAGGAGGACTTCAAGTGTTTAGCTTCCCAGTCATGTTGATATGGATCTCGAGAACCAGCGTGTCAATGGCAATGTACTTCGGAGCTCCAAGCAAGCATGTGGAGTTGCTCACTTTACTATTACTCAGCCCCGGCAGGCTGAGGAAGGGAGAGGGTGAAATCACCTGCAGTAGCAGAGAGCTATCACATTTGCTGCTGTGATGGTTGGTGCATGTTCCCAGAGCAGCAATCTGGGAATATGAGACAACCTTGGGAATAGAGTTAACGCCCAGCTTGCTCATTAGAGGTACTCTGCGGGCAAAACCTGTCTTGACTGATATAGTTGGCCAAATCAATAGGATTGTGAGAAACTTAAAGTAAAATAGACACATTACTTTATATAGAGTAAATCCTCAGCAAAAAACACTTTATTATTATAAGCATAGTTATTATACTATGAAATAGACCAGTCCTGTAGCCCCACTGAATGCTTTTTTTTTTTTTTAAGTCATTCTTAATCCTAGCATCTTTTTAGACTCAACTAGATCCAGGCTGGTTGTGGAAGGTGATTAGATTTCAACAGGGTCCAGAAGTTTGGGTTAGTCAAACATTAAAGCAAGTGGTTATTTGGGCTTCTCTGCATATTCTGGAATTTTATCGGAAAACAAGTTTACAATAATTTGATCGGAGAAAAAAGGACTTAACCGCTGACCATCATAACTTAAATAGAAATGCCATGAAGTAGCTTCCGAAAAATCTTTATTAGAATGGAGGAATACACCCTTGGTCTATTTTTCTTCTTTTGGTCTCCATCCTCTTTTTTTTTTTTTTTTTTTTTTGCTGGCTGGAAGGCAGGTGTGGTAGATGGAGCTGTAGCCGTTATCTTGGAGCATGAGGTAATGTTGGGAACACAGTTAATGCACAGCAAAGCTCAGAGATAGAAGGAGCTTAGGTTCTTGATATTATGGAGCAACACACCAACACTGAGCCTGGACTTCTTAAACTGCTGTTGTATTGAGTTTTCTTTATAGCCAAACTTAACGTTAATTGATACGCTGACCCTTTTGTTGCAGCAAGCAGCAAAAATGTTTTATATTGTGTTAACAACTTTGCTTTGGAACAAGGAGATCACATAATATTCATATCTAACCTAAATTCAAGTATACATGCATGTAATAAGTTAAAGCGGAAAACAAACTGTAGACAATTTCACTCTCTGCACCACATAATACACTTGTGTCCCAGAGTGACTATGAGCCAAGGAAGTTCATTCTGCTGTTTTCTCAGTCTGTGTCAGCTCCTGTATGAGTGTCAGATAGTACTGAGTGTAATTTCAGAGTTTAAAAATATCTACTATTTGTACCTCACATTCTAAAGTTCAGCCAACATTTTTTCTTGGTGTTGAACCAAATAAAGAGAAACTAACAGTGATTTCAACTTCATATTTATTTCTTCTTCCTCATGTTTCTTTCTTTCTTTCCTTCTTTTTTTATTTTTTGGTCATTAGCCCTTAACTCCTGCTTAAGATGTGCCTCCACTGTGTTTGCAATCAGGATGGTCTCAGGAGGTCATAGATTCTGGCATCTGCCGAACAGAAAGCTGAGCTGGACTGGGAAGACATGGGATTCTGAATCACAAACTCTGGGTCTGTCATGTTGAGGTCTGTAGCCAGGAGCCCAGGTATTGAAAGGAAAGAACATTTTGGATGATCTGTGTGTCAGGCACCCTACTGAGCACTTCACACAGCACAACTTTTTAATCTTTGGAACGGTCCTCTGTGATTTTTGTTCAGGGACCTCTTGACTAAACCGGTATGGCATTTCCCAGAATTTCTTTTGTCAGTTTCTAGATTGGAGTTAGCCATCAGTGAACTCTGTGAGAGATTCAGAGGGGTGAAATGAAGCCGCAGCTAGGATGCTCAGAAGGTCTTGTGGTCAGATGCTGTAAGAAACAGATGCCAAGGTAGGGTCTGGTTTGTCTCTACCTATATCACTCCCTCCCCCCTGATTCCAAGTTCAGCTCTTCCTTCTGACTTCCAGCCCTGTTGACCGAAGCAACTCCAGGTTTACTGTCAGACTCTTGGCTACAAACTCACAAGGGCCAGTAGCTAGGAAGACACTAGAAGATGAGCAACAGACATCTCCCACAGACTTCTACACTGGTCCTGACACTGGTCTGACTCCAAATGCAGGATATGCTTGGTTTCCAAATTTCCCTGAAAACTCTGACACATTCACCTGTGGCAATGCTCCAAGATTATTTTCAATCACTCCAAGAAGGCTGGTTGGTGATTTCCCCCGATCTTTTACTCGGTTCTTTGGGCCCTTTCTTCCCCAGCCCCTCCCCCCAGCAATTCTGTAAGTGGAAGTCCTCTACTAAATTCCATATTCCATAGCACTCAGAGGTGGTGATGCTTTCCTCATTCTGCTCTTGTATTATATTTGATTGCTGTCAGACATCATTCTTAGACCATATCAGCTCAAACCCCTCCAGAATCCTTTGAACTGAAATGGATATTGATGTTAACCTCCTAATTTTTTATGCACATTCCTTATTAAAACATCCACGTAAAAGCTCAGCCAGCACTTTTTTAATGAAATTAATGTCACGAGACCTATCATGTCAACTCAATTTTACCTTTATAAGGTCTCACATGAGACTCTGAACTTGCCAGTTTAGACTTCATTTCTTCTAAAGCATTGCTACACTTTCTGCTTGGGACATGCATTGGTTTCAGTTTTTGCCCTGGCTTCCAGGAGGCTCAAAGACATATATGATGCTGAATTACAGGAACTATCTTAGCTCCTGATATATTTGGTTATTCTTCTCTTTCTTGCATTTAATTATTTCTATTTTATTACTCTTGGAGTACACTTGCTCTTTACTTTAATTTGTGTCAAATAGGAACTGGTGGAGACAGGGCAAGAGACTGGCAAAATCTGTTTATTCAATGTCCACTCAGTGTCATCTGGCCTTGACCCTCTCCACGTCATTGTACCCTATTTTTTTTTTCCATTTCACATACAAGGAAACTGAGATTCAGGTAGATTAGGGACATGACATGATTAATGACAGAACAGGGACCTGAGTTCCCTTGACTCATTCTGTCCACCTTGTATCAGGCTGTGTACTGGCTGAAAGAGTCAGCTATAAACACATGAGGCACCATGAAACGACAAATAAGTATCTTGTCACCTGACTTGAGAAGGAAGACCTTGACATGGGTCCCTTCCTCATCAAGCCGAGACCTTTCTGAGTATAAATGAAACATGAAGCAAACATGTTGCAAAATGAAGTTGGTGACTTGTGACACAGGTAATAAAATTGAAGGTGTGGGGGAGACTGGGTGGCTCAGTCCGTCTATCTTCTGCTCAGGTCATGATCACAGGGTCCTGGGATTGAGTCCTACATGAGGCTCCCTGCTCATTGGGGTGTCTGCTTCTCCTTCTCCATCTTCCCTTCCCCCCCCAGTTCATGCTTGCTTTCTCTCTCCCTCTCTTTCTCTCAAATAAATAAATAAAATCTTAAAAATATTTAAAATTGAGGGAAGTGAAGCTGATGATGATGATGGTAAAGACGATGTACCATTCTAGTGCAAAGGAAAATTGTAATTATTTTCAATCACTTTTCTCCCTCATTGTGTATGTTTTCTTTTTTAAAAATTTTTTAAAAATTTAATTTAATTTAATTTTTTTTCAGTGTTCCAAAATTCATTATTTATGTACCACACCCAGTACTCCATACAATACATGCCCTTCTTAATACCACCAGGTTCACTCAAGAGGGTGTATGTTTTCAACAGGTGCTGCATAAGGGCACCTGGGTGGCTCAATCAGTTAGGCATCTGCCTTGGCTCAGGTCATGATTTCAGGTTCCTAGGATCAAGCCCCATGTTGGGCTTCTTGTTCAGCGGGGAGCCTGCTTCTTCCTACTCTTCTGCCCCTCTCCCACTCAATCTCTCTCAGTCAGATGAATAAATAAATAAACTTGTTAAAAAAAAAAAAGAGGTACAGCTTTGGGTTCTTACACCTTGATTCACAGGTTCTTTTCTGGATGGAATATATTCCTTGACTCCAAAAATCACGTAAAATAGCTAAGACAATTAACTGAGTGCTCACTGCAATGTCAGGCACTGTTCAAAGCACTTCACATATGTTAACTCATTTCATATTTAAAATAGATATTTTCCTTATCCCCATTTTACATATGCTAAAACTGAGGCACAAAGAGGTTAAGTTACTGCCCTGCCTGAGATCACAGAGCTATTTAAGTGGGAGAGCCAGAATTCAAACCCAGGGAGTTTAGCCCTCAAGTCTGTGCTTTTTGTACCTGTGATTTTGTACCTCATTCCCTATTCAGTGACCTGGGAAAATAGCGAGCACTTTTAGTTAAAGAGATTTGGATTCAAATCTGAATTCCAAAACTTCCTAACTGTGTGACCTTGAGCAAGTTACTCTCTCTCTTTTTTTTTTTTTTTAGATTTTATTTATTTATTTGACAGACAGAGATTACAATTAGGCAGAGAGGCAGGCAGAGAGAGAGGAAGGGAAGCAGGCCCCCTGCTGAGCAGAGAGCCCGATGCAGGACTCGATCCCAGGACCCTGAGATCGTGACCTGAGCTGAAGGCAGTGGCTTAACCCACTGAGCCACCCAGGCGCTGGAGCAAGTTACTCTTTTTATGTTTCAATTTCCCTGAGGTTCTCCTGAGTGCCAAGTGATAGGATTCATATCAGTCAACCATTTACTTTCTTGTTTACTTACTTACTTAGTTGTGAGCTTAGAACTCAGCTAGATGCTGTGAGCCAAAAAGTAAACCACCATTCCAGGGTTTTGCTCATGGACACAAGCATAAACATGCTCAAAGTACTTGCTTAATTCAAAAGAGTTTCCTGCAGCTGGTCCTTAGACATTCCAGCTTCCCATAACAAGACAAGAAAGGCTATTATTGAAGAAACTCATCACTTTTGCTCTTGACTTTGTCCTGGGAACTCAGTGCTCCCATTTTTTGTTGTTGTTGTTGTTGTTTGTTTGTTTGTTTTAAAGATTTTATTTGTTTGACAAGAGAGAGATACAGTGAGAAAGGGAACACAAGCAGAGGAAGCGGGAGAGGGAGAAGCAGGGTCGCCGTGGAGCAGGAAACCCAATGCCGGGCTCCATCCCAGGACTCTGGGATCATGTCCTGAGCCAAAGGCAGATGCTTAATGACTGAACCACCCAGGCACCCCAGTGCTCCTGTTCTTAGAGAATTTTCTTTATTTTATTCCTTCAGCGATGTTAGCTCCTTTGAAAATCTACCATCTATATACACCCTTAGAAATCACTAATGCATCCCAAAACCTTCACTGAGACTTGGACACTATGAATTTTCAGAAGACTAGTGCATGACTGATGTGTGGCAGGGCAAGAAGGATGTTAGCTCACATCCCTGCATTAATGCCACCAAGAAACTAGCTCCCTGGCTGAAAGTAGCTTCCTACAAGTGCTAGTGTGTAAGACCAGTTCTTGGAAGATATGAGAGGCTGTGTGTTGGCTCTGTGCAACGGGAAGGCAGCAACTCCAAGAGACAGATTGTGGCCGTTCTTTTTTCCCCCCTTTCCTTGAATTTGTTGGCAATAAGCTATATGATACAGATCACCCAGCCTGATCACAGTCTCAGGTTGCTAGATAATCTCCAGCATTTATGAAGGCAACACCACATGTTCCATGAAGAAAAGCCACAGGACAAAGAAGGCAATTATTTCAGGTGACCGACTTCTGCCCCAGTCTGTGTAGTCACGGAGGCTTTCCAGATCAAGGGAGGGCAAAGGAATGAGAAAGGCTTTAATGAAGCTGCAGTCTGACGCCCCTGGGTTCCTGCTCAGTTGTCCAGAATTGAGCAGCCGACAGCAGACCTGGTTGCTTCCAGCCCGAGCATCCTTCAGACAGGGCCTCAATCAACAAATGATTGTAGAATTGAATGGAGCCCCTAAACTTTTCTCACTGGAATATAAGGGGGACTGTGAGGGAGATGAGACTCTTTAAAGTGAAGGGTGGGGGAGGGGAGATGCCTGGGTGGCGTAATAGGTTAAGCATTCAAAGTTTAGGCTTCGATCTCAGGGTGGTGAGATGGAGCCCTGCCTGGGGCTTGGCGTGCTAGCTCTGAGTCTCCTTAAGACTCCCTCTCCCTCACCCCACCTCTCAAATAAATAAATCTTCAAAGAAAAATAAAGTGACAGAATCTTTGTCTCAAAGATTTGACTCAAATCTGCCAATTAAAATTGTTCTCCATCCTCTAGGGATTTGGGAACATGTAAACCCCTCTTAATTTGGTATTTGGTTAAATATTGCAAGTGGCAGGCTCTTCAGACATTACACAGAGCGACCACAAAGACCTATTTAACATCCTGATTATATGGTTTTCTTCATTTAATTTTCACAACTGTCCATGTTGGTCATTATTGTCACACTTTCTGGATGACAAAACTGAGGCCCAAGGAACTCTTTACAGCAGCAGCATGTATCTGAAAATGAGGTTTCCAGGTCTCCAAACTCAGATCCAGGCTTTACCTTAAAGCCTCAATTTCTGTAGAGCACAGTAAGCAATACTGAAATGGGAAAACTGAAAAATAAGCTTCATTCTGTCCTGAGAGCCAATAAACTGATCACAATTGTTTGTTTAGGATTCTATAGGGTAGGTACCATTCCCCATGGGGGAGGCACCTAGGGGAAGCATTGGCCATAGTCTGTCCAGACTCCTAGGAGTCTAATATTAGTTGGGAGGACAAAGCGTGGACCCGTGGCAAGATAACCACTGATTGAAGTTAGAGAGTGCTGTATGTCAAATCAGTGCAGAGGGGGACTGAAAAATATGAGGGCTTCTTGTAGGAGGCAAACCTTGATGTGAGCTGGAAAGGCAAGCAAGGATTTAGTGGGAGAAGTTTGTTCCAGGGGGTGATATCAGTGTAGGAATAATGATGTGGCTGATGACTAAAGGAGACAACCCAGTTAAGAACTGAGGTTTTAGGGAGGCCTGGGAGGCTCAATCCATTAAGCATCTGACTCTTCATTTCAGTTCAGGTCATGATCTCAGGGTTGTGAGATTGAGCCCTGCATCAGGCTCCATACAGGATGTGGAGCCTGCTTAATATTCTCTCTCTTCCTCTGTCCCTCTCTGCTCACTCACTCTCTCAAAACAAAAAAAAAACCAAACCTGAGGATGTAATGAGGCTTGAAATGGAGAGTGGGCCATGTTATGGGTAGGCACTGAATGCCTAGGAAAGTTAACTTTCATCCTACTCTACAAATATACTCATTTACACACCCTATCAGCAAAATATTTTGAGTTGTACTTAACTTGTGTATGTCTATGTAGGGGCCTCCTAAGATGGGCTGCTTTGGTATGAACATTATTTTGAGTTAAAAACAATCAAAACCAGCAGACTCAGGAGAAGCTCTTTACCTCCGTTTCAGCTGCCTACTTGTAGCCAGAAGAGAGATATTAACAGAGATTCTTCTTTCTTTACCTAAGAAACTTACCAGCATCATAGGGCAACCTTTGTTTTCCAAATATCTCCTCTCACCTTCCTGCTAATGGTCTTTCTCCCCTTTGTGTCCTTGGACCCCTACCCCTCTCTTTAGCTCATAAGAGCATCATGTCTCACTAGCTTTGGAATTTCCCTATGTACACCATTATATTTTATTTTCTTCTGTTAATCTGTTTTGTGTCTGTTTGATTCTTAATCCAGCTAGAAGGACCTTGAAGAGGAGAGGAAATTCTTCCCCCCAACGTATATATATCTGTATATATGTCATGGGGCTTGATCCCATGACCTGAGATCATGACCTTAGCCAAAGTCAGAGGTTTAACAGACTGAGCCATACAGGTGCCCCATATGTATTTATACATACCAACATATCATGCATGTTATGAAATGTACCCCAATATAGTAGTTAAATGTAATGAATTAAGATGAGATCGTTTCAAATGTCTTGACAATTGAAGTAGCCAAAATACACTTAAGCTGATGTTCATTGTTATGAAAAAGTGATTCAAATCCGTTTTTTAAATAGTTTCCTATTTGGTATTTTTTCTTTTCTTTTCTTTCTTTTAGGGTCCTAATTTTATACTATTGGTTTGAAAGTTAAACATTCTATTTCTATTCCTTAGGGGTATACTCCTAACATATTTTTTGAAAACATTTTATTTATTTATTTCACAGAGGGAGAGAGCAAGCACAAGCAGGGAGAGCAGCAGGTGGAGGGAGAAGCAGGCTCCCGATTGAGCAGGGAGCCCAGTGCAGGGCTCCATCCCAAGACCCTGGGATCATGACCTGAGCTAAAGGTGACGCTTAACCAACTGAGCCACCCAGGTTCCCCTACTCCTAACATATTAAGACCAACTGTTAAGGTGTCTGAAGCTGATGGTCATTGCTGTGGGGGAACAAAGAAGAATAAAAAATCCTGGGTTTTTCCCTTATTCTATCTCCAGCCATACTGGGATAATCTGTAATTTGGGTTGAATGTTCTTACAAATATACTTAATTATTAATTATTTAATCAACAGTAAACATTACATACCCCAACTTTCCATAGGCCATGGCTTTGTCCTGGACTAATTTCTCTCCTTCTTGGAGAAAGTCTCAGGAAAGTGGATTTTGTTTGTGTATGTGTGTGCTATTCTCCCAGAGACCTATGGGTCTGAGAATTTTAGTATCTTGCCCTTACAATCAAATTGTGGTTTTGCTGAATATAAGTTTTATTTCAAGTTGAAAGGTGCTATTCTATCATCCTAGATTTTCAGACAAGATTTCTTTGTGATAGAAAAACCTGTGCTTATTTTTACTGAATTATTTTTGAAACAGCCTTAGGAAAATCAGTTAGTTATAATACATGTAACTGAGGAATGATACCAATAATAATATATTTCAGCATCCTAAAACATCCTTTAGCAGCCAGAACATTTTTCACATTTTAATATTTTCTCCATTTCTATTGTCTTAAAAATAAAGAAAATGACATGAAATTATACTATCTATGAGATACTATTTTTGTGATTTGATATATCTACAACTAAAGAGATTTGGAAAATAAAACAATCATATGTGGCTCTTTAGCACAGAGTGGCAACTCCCAAGATTTAATCCCCACTGATTTGTGTAATTATAATGAAATATATTGGATACAAAGTATCCAACTAAGTTATTTTGAAAAATGCACAATGATTTCAGTACCATTTGTGTCAGTTAGTTGCACCAATACCTGTTAGTCTAATTGCACATCTGCACATTTGCAAGTTACTGTGAAATTGATTAAGTGATACAGCTTGTGTTTTTGAAGGAATATTTTTCTTGATTTGGGGATATGGGAAAATAATGTAATTATAAATGCCACATTTTTTATCGCTTTATAATAAGTAACATATTTGATCCTTAGATCCAAGAAAATATAGAATCATGCTTTATGTCATAATATCTCACCTCTGAGGAATCAGTTAAAGTGGTTTTCTTTTGCTTTGTTTCCTGGCTGTTATATCCTGTAATGCCTAGATGTCTCTAACTGTCTAATGAGATTTATATTATTCACTACTCTTTGATTATGTAGAGTGTCATGAAGGCTATAATCATTTCTTATGTAACTTTTAACATGTAACAGTTCACACACACACACGCATGCACACACAGTGCATGCGCACACACACACTCTCTCTCTCTCTCTCCCAGAGCTGATGCAATCATTTCATTTGGAAAAGTATCTTAAATTTCTTGATGGAAATTTCGCTTTTAATAAAATAAGACAGGTTCCATAAATTTGTGGGTGTTTTAGGACAGACTCTTAGAAACAGACCAAGAGAGAAGTATTCACATATAAGTGATTTATTGAGGACCTGGTCCTCAGACACTGAGGGGGAATAGAGGAAGCAGGACAAGGAAGGGGGGATGAAGGTGAAACAGGTGTATAATTTCAGGTAAATCTCCACCTGGTCCCACAGGGAGCTCTGGAAGGTAAATTACATTTCAGAATTTATCTCAACTGGAAGCAAAGGAGCTATGCTTGTGAAAACCCAGCTCAGGGTATACAAACTCTCAGGCACCTCCAACAACCTGTATAAACAAAGCAGCTCTACTAGCCCAAGGACAGTTACTAAAGGGAAAAACAAGGCTGATTTTAGACGTAAAAAACAAAAAACAAAAAACAAAAAACAAAACACCAAAGCAGAATAGGTCTTACAGAAAGGGTCAAAATTGTGGTCCTGGGGATCTGAGTAGAGAGCGTTGACTGTACTTTGCTATCAGTGAGTCCTGATTTCCATCCTTTTCTGCCTTTGGGCCTCTTTGTAGAGTGTACCCCAAAGTTCCAATCCCTTCTGCATTTGGGACCTCGGTCTGGAGAAAGTCAGGAGGTGGATCCTTTTTGTGCTTCTAAAATGAAACTTTTATTTCTTGTTCAGCCTCTCTCATGATAAAGTTGCGGCTCAAGGAAATCGGTATTTTTATTCCAAATTCACAAATAAGGAGGACTCTGCACAAGCAGGTGAGTGATTCGCTTCCACTGACACAGCTAAACTAGAGGCGAACCCAATGTGATTCCCACGCCACTGATCCTTGCACCGACTACAGCATTTTCTCTGGAACATTCAATCGAAGGCTGACCTCTCTATTTCTGATGTAAATGCATTCTTCCATATGATACACACCATAGATTTAGTGAGCATTTTAAAATGCTCACTGGTAAATGGAAACTGCCAAGCTAAGCTACATAGTTTCTTCTGAAAGTGGTAACTTTTCATGGTTCAAGCATTTTTTCTAATTAAACCCTAGATTGGCGGCTCACTTTTAAATTAAAGGTCTCACGCTGATAGCCTACAGATGGGTTTAAACTATTTTGAATTAATTATCATATTTATAAATCGAGAGAATTTACATCCATTTTTGGATTTCTGACATCTTTGCAAAAATTAGATGAGCCAATAACTTTGTATTGAATATACATTCTTCTGTGTCAACAGTTTGTTACAGAGAAGCATGGGCTGTTTCCTTTGGCTGTGCTCTTGAATTTGCCAGTCTACCCATTAGCTCCTTTCTGTTACCTGCCTGGTCCCTATAGCCACCTACCCTTGCTGCTCTAGAAAGGTTTAAACTTATGAAAGGAGAGGTAAGTAATTTTGAGGGTCTTGCACTTTCGTTTCTGCTGTTAAGGAACTTACAATGGTGAATAACTTAATGAAATAAACAGAGATTGGAGAAGGCTTTGTTGTCAGTTCTTGGAAATTTTCCTCATTCTCCATCATTCAAGGATTAGGTCCTTTACGAATGGATTTATCTACTGGATATGCTTTTTTTCTGCCCCTCCTGGGCTACATTATTTCTTAAGCATTTGACTGCTAACATCCTTTATAGGAGATAGAAGGGACCATACAAGAAGCATAAAAAAAATTTGGTGTGGAAGCAAATCTGAAGCTAACCAGTTAAATTAAAATTGTCTGTAACATTTTACATTGTCTGTAAATTTGTCTGTAACATTACTTTTTCTTCCTGCTACTTCTCCATTCCTTAATACATGTGAAGAGTTTTCTCTCTGTGTATTAACTATTTTATGAATGAATTTTACTATTTATTTTATGAACACACATGTCAGATTTTTACATGCTCTTTGCTCAATGTGGGTTAAGTTCTTATATTTTCTCTGGGATGCAATGAGGAAAGGCATGGATTTAATATCTTAGAGATCTGCTGCTTTGCCTTTCGATCTGTAATCATTGCTTTGCCATTAAATTTCCTAAGGTTTCAGCATCTTAGATGATCAAATGAGTAGGGTGGAAACTTGGACAAGACAGTTACGTTCTTCTAGATTTCAAAACCCACATGCTTGCTCCAGTCTTCCAGGGTCACTTGAAAGCTTATCGCTTACACCGTGCAATTTTCCTGTATCTCAACGGTGAGATGCCAAATCACAGGCAGCCATCCCGTGGAGGAGAAATTGTCTCAGATAGCAGTAACTTAGAGGCTGGGAGAAGAAGGGCTAGGAATTCTCTTCTGTGATTGTACCATCTGAGGCCTCTTCTCACGGTGTAGTTCTTCAACCAAGATGCCACTCTACTGAGGTATTATCACATGGAGAATGATTAAAATGCAACTTAATATGCATCATACCTTAAAATATCCACTTTATTCTGAGGATCTTCCCAGTACAAGTGTGGATGCCAGATAGTTAGCTGGAAGACATCAATACCTCTGCCAAGCCAAGGTCAGTTCATTACTCTCCCCCAACCAGAGTATAAGTGCAAAGAAGAAAAGAGTAATTCCATGGGAAAAATAATGAACCCGAAAGTTATTTCATTTAAAAAGATGGAAAATGAAATCAATTTGGTGTTGCTTTAATTTTTGATGATTTACAGTGGTAGTTCTAACGCCCAGCAGGTACCATTTGACATTTTCATCTTCAGTGCTGTGAAAAGATTAACACTTACTGGTATTGATTTAAACCAGGATTTATACCAGGGCTGTCATTTTTATAGAAAACACAATCAAAGAGATTAGAAAAAAATTGCCAAGTGGCCTGAGTCTAATCAATTGTAGAATGCTTTCATTGGGAATTTGCAATTTTACCAAGCAGAAAGTTAACACGCAAGAGAAGCAATAGGAAATGAAATTCACATCGGGACTTAAGAAATGCAGCCCAGGCAAAACCAAACCACATCACACAGTAAGATACAGTCTCTAGTTCAGCCTCACTCCGCTAATTTTCAATGGAGTTGGAGAAAAATCTGTGAAAGACAGCATTTCAAAGCCCACCCAAATGGAGCAGACGCCCACTGAAGGACTGAATGAAACATGTATGATGGATTTCAAATTAGAATATTCAAAATGCTGCATTTGGGGAGAATTTTTCAGAGCTGAAGTCAAAATGAATCAACAAGGGGACATGACTTTTATTTGGTTTTGATTGAGAAGGAGGAGCTAGGTGAGGATTGGCTGGAGGTGAGGAAGTCTGGTGCCAGTGAACTCAACTTGAGGTTCACTACTGAAATGGCATGCAAACCCCGAGAAAGGCAGAGAGAAAATTACTGTGGGGGAAGCATTTATTGCTAACTTCTAAATCAGAGCTCATCCGGCAACTGGCAGTGTGACATGTGAACACTGAGACAAAAGTCTCAAAAGGGGTATCAATGGAGACTCTTGACATTCTAGCAAAGTGATGCCCAAACAATGTCAGGCAATCTACTTTACTTGAAAAATTACCCAGAAAGGAGATTCTATTTACTATTGAACTAAATTCATCACAAATTAAGTGCACACTCGATGGCAATGATTGTAAAAAGGGCTCAAGGTAAAAACATGACGGGAGGACAGACACGGGATGAAGAACTTGATGGTGGATAATTGCAGGAGAGAATGATGAGCTACAATCACGCAGAATGTCTAGGAGGGGATAGGCGGGTCGGAAGACGAGGTGGTTAAGCCTTTAAGGGAGGAAAGATGAAGGGGCATCAAGCCCAGCTTCTAAGGGGAGCTCATAAAGCAGAGCTTCGGAGAATAATTGGAAAGACAAGGGAGAGAAGAGCATTCCAGGTAGAGGGAACAGCTGGTGCCAAGACCTGAGATCCTGGCACTGCATGATGGGGTCAAACTTGGGAGAGGGTCCAGAGTTTGACTTTACTCTTGGGGCAATGAGAAAAACCTTGGCCTGTTTTCGGAGTGGGTATGCGTGGTATATGCATGGGCCAGCTGAGGAGAGTGACCGGTCAGAATTATGTTTTATGAAAACGACCTGCTGCCTTCCTAGTCTCCCCCACTTCAATTCATGCAGTGGTCTTCTATGGGGTTCTTCTGTCTTCTTCTTGTCTTTGGAGTGTGATCCTCTTGAAATGTCATGTCTCTGCTCCAACTTTTCAATTGTTCCCCATGGCACTCAGAGAGAGCCTCTAACATGCTTCAAGCCCGTGACAGCTGCTTGAACTGCAACTCCCAGCACTCAACAAAGACTCTCTGCTTCCTTTCTAACCCTTAAACATCCTGGTCTCAGGGCCTTTGCACATACCATTTTCTCTTCCTGGAATGCTTTTCCCCAGGAGATCCCCGAGCTTATTCCCTCAGCTGACCCAGCTACTCAGAAGTCATCTCCTCAGGGATGTCTTCTCCAGCCATTTGGCATGCTCCATATTATTTTGAATGAATGGATAGATGTATGGATGGATGAGTAAACAAAGGGGGTAAAAATGGAGGTGAAGTGTCCCTTATGCAGTTTGGAAGAGATAATACAGCATGTGAGAATGAAGTCATAATGAGTGGTGCTTGGGGATTACCTCTACATGGTGAAAATGGGTGTGGGGAGACTGGGGTCTTAAAAGGGGTAGAGCATCCCTCCCAGGTCCTGGACTGGAGGACTGGATGGATACTGGAGTAAAGACATGTTTTTGGAGGGAAGAGGGATAGCCAGACAATACATAATAAGAGTATTACATAGTTATAAGGTGCATATTATATGCCAGGCCCTGTGCAATTATGTGTATTGTCCAAACTCTATGGCAGATGGATACATTGTCATCAGCATTTTCAGGCTCAGAGAGATTACGCAGCGTGCCCAAGTTCACACAGCTAGTAAAACATAGAGATCCCAGACCGAAACGCAAGTCTGTTTGATGCATTTCACATAAATTTAAATTACTTTGGCTACTGCCAGTAGTTTTAATTGTGCGAATCAACTGCCACAATCTAAATGAAGGTTTCATACATGGGATATAGCTGGGTATTCTGAAAACACTACAAATAGACTGTTCCTGCTACTGTCTTGGAATTTTTAGGAAGAAGAGGCTCATATATGTTTTACTTGAATCCTTTATGCTATAGACTGAACTCATTCTGCATTGTGTGAAACCCACATTAATATGATTATGAGCTCATCCACACAGGGCTTGCCAGGCAGCTGCCTATACGTGAAATGACCTGAGATACTTTAAACCCATAGGAACATGCCAGAATGTGAACGTCCACCCTGGAGTCGTGTGATACAGCAGCTTGGAAATCCTTATGACACGTGTTCTAAAACTGTCATTCACTCTACGCAACACTCCTTAGTGAAGCAAAGGTAAGTGGAGTCATTCCGAGAGAAAGAGGAAATGAATAAAAGAATGAGGGCCTTGCCAACTGTGGAAAAAAAGTCTCAGCTCCTTTAGAGAAGATGCCGTGAAAATCTCTCTTAAGGATGCAGAGACCGGGGCAAATCGTTAATACACGGCAAGGTTGGGCGGCCGGACGCAGGTGGGGAAATGAACAGGAAGGCCATTTTCATAAATATTTTATTCACTGCCAAAACTCGGACCTTTTCTCCAAGCTACACCCTTTAGAAATATATAAATGGTCAGTCATCACCTATCAAATCAAGGGGTAGTTGAGAATACTGCTTAGAATTTTTTTTTTTTCATGTAGGCAAAGAACATCAATCTTGCCTGGTGGACTAAAAAGGTTTTTTTTTTTTTTTTTTTTTTTTGCAGCTTCATTTCTCCCTCCCTCCTGTCCTTCTCTTTATTTTTAATTTGCATAAAACTCGTCTTTTAAATCTCTTTTATTGAAAAAATAAATCTCTTTTATTGTGAAATGGAATACACACGCAGAAAAATGCATAAAACATAAACCCACCTTTTAACAAATTACTGTAAACACTCAAGGAACTGTCACACAAAGAAATAAAATGCAACCACTCCTTCTGCCCCTCCCAGCAGCATCCCCATCTGTCCCACCTAGACAAAGCCATGCTCTGGACATTTATGGTCATCAGTTCCTTGCTTTGGATGTCTGGGTGGCTCAGTGGGTTAAGCCTCTGCCTTCAGCTCAGGTCATGATCTCAGGATCCTGGGATGGAGCCCCTCAGCATCAGGCTCTCTGCTCAGCAGGGAGCCTGCTTCCTCCTCTCTCTCTCTCTGCCTGCTGCTCTGCCTACTTGTGATCTCTGTCAAATAAATAAATAAAATCTTTTAAAAAAAACTCCTTGCTGCATTTTTAGTATGACCACCTAAGAATGCATCCCACATCTATAGTTTTGTTGGCTTTTTGAATTTTATGTCAATGGAATTGTACTGGCCTTGTTTTTTGTTTGTTTGTTTGTTTTTTTTTTTTTTTTTTTTTTGGCTGAATGACAAATGTTGAAGATCCAACCATGTTGTGTGTAACTTTAGTTCGCTCATTCATTCTTTCTTCTTCTTCTTCCAACAAGAGTCAGCAGACTTTCTCTGTAAAGGACAAGAAAGTAAATATTTTGGTCTTTTTGGGCCACATCAATCTATCATGTATTTGCTATGGAAAAAGCAGGCCACCAGCTGGATTTGGCTCATGGGTCATATTTTGCTGAGTCCCCCGCCCCATTTGATTAAACACTCAATTCTAACAATGTAGACCAAAAATTATTCTCAATTTTTTTCACATTACAAATAATACTATCGTAATTATTACTGTCTTACACAATCATCATTTAAATTTACCCACAAATGTATCGCTCTTTAATTTTCATACATTGCAGCTTATTCCTGTTGATTGTTTCTACTGACTCAGTTTACAGTGTCTTGTCTTTCTGTGTGCCTGCTTCTCTTTGACAGCATGCTGAACACTGTGTTTGAAAAATTATTTGTAGAAGTCATTTGCCATATAGGATGACATATTTTTCCTCCAATGAAGATTTTCCAGGGACTTCTTCAGGTACCTCTGGGCATTAGCAATCTGGGATGATCTTAACCCAGATTTTGGATTTGGAATTTTCTGGACTAAGCAGAAGAGGTGAAGCAAGGTTCAGGTCTCTGTTAAGACTGGTTGACTTTCATTTCACCCCAACACTTAGAATCTTAGAGCAAAATAGGAGGCTGTTTACTGGCAAGCTCCAAACTCTGGCATGTGTGGCCTGATGACATTTTCAAAAATATAATTCAGATCGTCAACTCTGTTTTGAGGATTGACAATTGTACTTAAGAAAAAGTGGTCTGGCCTGCTGGTGTTACTTTTCAACCTTCTTTTACTTGATATCGGCCTAGTAGTCCCTTACTTTTGGTAGCTTAGGTGTTTTATGTCCTTTTTTCCCCATGCATTTCTAGTTTAGGTAACATATTACTTGGTCATTCATGACTAGAAGCAGAAATCCTCCTAACTTACACGTTTCATTTTTAAAAAGGGCACAGTTTGGAGCACTTGGGTGGCTTAGTGGGTTAAGCCTCTGCCTTCAGCTCAGGTCATGATTTCAGGATCCTGGGATGGAGCCCTGCATTGGGCTCTCTGCTCAGCAGGGAGACTTCTTCCCCTACCACTCTCTCTCTGCCTGAGAGAGAGAGAAAGAGAGAGAGAGAGAGATCTGTCAAATAAATAAATAATATCTTTTAAAAAAATTTTAAAATTAAAAAAGGACACATTTTAAATGAGTTTCCACTAGGGAAAACAATATTATTTAAAAAAAAAAAAAAAAAGGAAAGTCATTCAGATAGAATGAAGCCCACAAAAACAAAATACAGTATTTCAAAATCTTTAACCATTTCCTATTTCCTTGTCAATTCATAGGAAATTTCTAACCTATGAATTGTTTGTATTAATAATTTTTTCCTACCAAATCCAAGCCAATTCTGTTAGCACCTTTTAAAATTAATTTTTAAGCATAAATACAAAAGAGATTATGGCTAAATCCCCACATTCTGATCATTCTATTTGTGGATTTTTTTCCCCCCTGCACTGCTTATGAATTCAAAGAAAGAATCTGGTCCAATAAATGATTCATCTCACACTAATGAATACAAACACCGCTGCATCTTGCTCTGGTTTATTTCCCAACAGAATTAAACTACACAGTGAACTTGAGATGCAGGTGAAACAACAGGGAGAAACCTCAACGTGTCGCCACTTGTAACAGCTTCAAGATTCTTGAAGAAAAGCTCAAAAGACCGCTCTGGATTTGAAAAGGAAACTGGTATGACAAATCAGCGACAACCTGACTTCCAAAGGAGCTGTCAAACTGGATATGGACTGTAGATTTCCTTGGCACTTGTCCTGGATAGGGCAGAGGAAAAGCCTAGGGCATGGCCGATCATTAGCGTTGAATATTATGTTTAGATACATAAGGGGACAAATGTATTCATATAAATTTGTATCAAGTAAAAAAAATACAAACAAAATCATAAGACCACGTTACCGAGAGATATAAACATCTCATGGAGACTGGGGTGAAAAGGACAGAACAAGCGTGAGTTTTGCTCTCTTTCCTCGTGGTGTGCTCTAAATCCATCTTTCCCTCCATTTTACCCGAGGGATCAATGATCTTTGGGATATAATGGAAAAAGCTAGAGAAGGAAGGTTTCCACCTCACATTGGGCCTTTAATGTATCCAGACTGAACCAATGTTGTGGCTTAAAGTGCCAATTTGCTGGTAATAGAGTCCTTATGGCTTTTGCTCTGTGTGTTATGCAGCCAAATCAAGGACCGGGTGACTGTGGGAGCTTTAAGACTGTAATTGTTAAACAGAAATAAAAATGTGCAGTATCTTTCTTGGTCAGCCAACTAAGTACCAACTGTGGCTAATAGAAAGAGATTAGATTCAAAGTCAGAAGATACTCCCATTTGGGGAGGCTTCTCAGTATGATTTTGGACAACTCATCTCCCTGTTCAGCATCCTTGACAAATGCTTAGCAAGAGCTTATTAATATTCTGTATCAGGACCGTACCAGATATTGAAGACCATGGTCTGGGGGTTTGGCATTTAGAAGTTTACCAGTTAGCTGTGGGGGATGATGTTGACTTTGCAGCCTGATGTCCTACATTCGATTTTGTGTTCCGTCACTTCCTAGCCAGGGAGCCTGCGATAAATCAATCCTGCCCAGGTCTCAGTTTCCCCATCTATAAAGTAGGGCAAATGAGGACTACCTTAGAGGACTGCTTTCAGAGTTACAGACTCATGTCAGCATGGCATAAATGCAGCTGTTGCTACTGCTTTAATTGCCGTAGTTGCTATTGTTATTATCAGTGATAGTATTAAGATATTTACACCAGAAATATAGCTATCAAGATAGGTAATAAACAATAAATGCTCAGGGACAAGTACAAGATAAAGATGCTACTTGAGAACCAAACCATCCATACCCATGCAGTTTAAAGCCTCCATTAATATGACCTTCCCTTTCCACTATATTCATCAACATGCATCACTGTCTCAGGAAACTCTTGCCCAGGAAATTCTAAATAACTTGATTGATCGCTCCAGAACCTTCTGAAAGACCCACCAACTCTTCAAAGAAAGCACCAAACAATGCCTTATACCTTGCTTGCATCTTGGAACCTCATAAATTTGAACCCTCACTACAAATTCCTTACTCTGCTGTACCCACCACTCCTAAACTATGTTCTGCTCCTTAGCCATTCCTAACCAAGTCCATGACCCACCCCACTGAAAGATTCTCTTTATTTTTTTTATTAACTTATAATGTATTACTTGTTTCCGGGGTACAGGTCTGTGATTCATCAGTCTTACACAATTCACAATGCTCACCATAGCACATAACCCCACTGTCCATTCGCCAACCACCCCACCCCTCCTACCCACCTCCTCTCCAGAAACCCTCAGTTTGTTGCCTGAGCTTAAGAGTCTCTTATGGTTTTTCTCCCTCTCTGCTTTTGTCTTGTTTCATTTTTCCCTCCCTTCCCCTATGATCCTCTGTTTTATTTCCCAAATTCCTCATATCAGTGAGATCATCTGATAATTGTCTTTCTCCAATTAAATTATTTTGCTTAGCGTAATACCCTCTAGTTCCATCCATGTCATTGAAAATGGCAAGATTTCAGGTTTTTTGATGGCTGCATAGTATTCCTCGGTGTGTGTGTGTGTGTGTGTGTGTGTGTGTGTGTGTGTGTGTATCTCATACATCTTCTTATCCATTCTTCTGTTGATGGACATCTAGGCTCTTTCCATAGTTTGGCTGTTGTGGACATTGCTGCTATAAACCTGGGGTACACATGCCCCTTCAGATCATTACATTTGTATCTTTAGGGTAAATACCCAGTTGTGCGATTGCTGGGTATTGCAGTGTAGATCTATTTTCATCGTTTTGAGGAACCTCCCTACTGTTTTCCAGAGTGGCTGCACCAGCTTGCATTCCCACCAACAGTGGAAGAGGGTTCCCCTTTTAAAAGACTCACTTTGTTTTTTTTATTTTAAAGATTTTGTTTATTTATTTGACAGAGAGATAGAGAGAGAGCACAAGTAGGCAGAGCAGCAGACAAAGGG
Organism: Mustela putorius furo; assembly: GCF_011764305.1. Classification (NCBI taxonomy): domain Eukaryota; kingdom Metazoa; phylum Chordata; class Mammalia; order Carnivora; family Mustelidae; genus Mustela; species Mustela putorius. The sequence continues at coordinate 3,924,717 of NW_025421329.1, read as the reverse complement.
AGAGGGAGAAGCAGGCTCTCCACTGAGCAGGGAGCCTGATGTGGACTTGACCCCAGGACCCTGGGATCATGAGTTGAGCTGAAGGCAGATGCATAACCAACTGAGCCACCCAGGTGTCCCAAAAGACTCACTTTAAACTGGACTTCAAAATCTCACCTGAGCCCCTACTTTGTGTGACCCTCTTAACACTGCTTTGATTCACTGTGGAAGAATAAACTCAGCTTTGTCTTATCAATAGGTTGTTTTGGAGATATCTTCAGGAACAAGTATTTCACATAGTGTAAGGAAAAATGGGAAAGAGGAATTTATTTTGTTGTACTCACAGTGAACACTGTGCTTTAGTCCAAGGAATTGCTCAGCAGGGACAAGATGAAAATCTGAAATGACTAAAAACATGAGTGCACCATCCACTGATGAATGTAAAGTGTGACTCAGGTCATTTCTTAAAAAGATTTAATTATTTATTTTACAGAGAAAGAGAGAGCACATGAGTGGGGAGAGGGACAGCGGGAGAGAGAGAGAGAATCTCAAGCAGACTCCCTGCTGAGTGCAGATCCTGACAGGGAGCTGATCACACCACCATGAGATCATGTCCTTAAGCCAAAATCACAAGTCAGACATTTAACTAACTGAGCCACCCAGGCCCCCCTGTGACTCAAGTAATTTTAAATATTAATTAAATTAATGTTAGAAAAGCTAATATATATTGAGTATTTTTTATGAGGTAAGCATCACTCAGAGTTCCTATTAAAGGGTGATTTTTTAAACCAGAAAAATCATGAGCATTCTATAATTAAAAATGAGCACGTGTCAAAGATTTATTTAACTGACAGCTTATCTCCACCTTCCATTTTCTGTGAGCTATTTCACAGCTCTGTAAGTTGTAGAAAACTTCTAGTAATACAGATGATTCTTGTTGATGATATGCAAATTGAGGCCAGTGGAATGCAGTTGATTAATGCCTTGTGGATATTGATCGGTTTTCCATCTGGTCATAAATTTTTCTCGTTTCTTATCTGTAAGTATACGTGTGTAGTGCTTTGGATTCTCCAATGAATGGGATGTAACATCTTGTCAAACTGTTTTCCAAGGTGATTAGACCGTTTTGCATTCCCACCATCAGTGTATGAGAGTTCCAGTTCCTCCACATCTTTGCTAACACTTGGCATGGCCAGTCTTTTTGGCTTTCATAATTTTATTTATTTATTTTTTTAAACATTTATTTTATTTATTTATTTGACAGACAGAGATCAAAATTCAGTGAGAGGCAGGCAGAGAGAGAAGAGGAAGCAGGCCCCCCGCAGAGCAGAGAGCCTGATGCGGGGCTCGATCCCAGGACCCTGAGATCATGACCTGAGCTGAAGGCAGCAGCTTAATCCACTGAGCCACCCAGGTGCCCCGGTTTTCATAATCTTAATAGGTGTGTAGCAACATCTCAATGTGGTATTAATCTGTATCTTCATAATAATGATGACATTGAGTGTCTTTTCATGGATTTATATGCCATCTATATATCCTCTTTGCTAAAGTGTCCATTCAAATCTTTTGCCCACTTTTATTGGGTTGTTTATTTTCAGATCATTGAGTTTTTAAAGTTCTTTATGTGGTTTAGACACAAGTCCTTCATCAGTCATATTCTTTGCAAATGTGTTCTCCCACTTTGTAATCTTTCTTTCTTTCTTTTTTTTTTTTTTTAGATTTTATTTATTTATTTGACAGACAGAGAACACAAGTAGACAGAGGCAGGCAGATAGAGAGGAAGGGAAGCAGGCTCCCCGCTGAGCAGAGAGCCCGATGCGGGACTCGATCCCGGACTCGATCCCAGGACCCCGAGATCATGACCTGAGCCGAAGGCAGCGGCTTAACCCACTGAGCCACCCTGGTGCCCCTGTAATCTCTCTTTTTATTCTCTGATTAGTGTCTTTCAAAGAACAGACATGTTTGGGGCGCCTGGGATCGAGTCCCGCATCGGGCTCTCTGCTCAGCAGGGAGCCTGCTTCCTCCTCTCTCTCTCTGCCTGCCTCTCTGCCTACTTGTAATCTCTCTGTCAAATAAATAAATAAAATCTTTAAAAAAAAAAAAAACAAAGAACAGACATGTTTAACTTTGATTAAGTTCCATTTACCAATTTGTTCTTTCATGAATGATGCTTTTGTTGTTATATATATAAGAAATCTTTGCCTAAACCAAACTGCAAATATTTTATTCTGTGTTTTCTTTTTTGTAGCTTTGGGTTGCTTATAAAACTTTATGGTACCCTTTGAGCTAACTTTTCTATATTTTTCCAGGTACACATCACAGATATGAATATCCAATTATAGCCACCTTTAGTGAAAAGACTGTCCTTTCTTTACTGAGGTTCCGTTTTATAAGATGAAGAGTTCTGGAAGTGGATGGTGGTAATTGTAGCACAATGTTAGGAATGTATTTAATACCACTGAATTGTAGACTTAAAATGGTTAAGATGGTCAAGTTTATCTATATATAGATGCCACCATTAAATAAATGGATCTGTAATAATAATAATAATAATAACCTGTAATCTAAATGATCTGTAATAATCAGATATCTTTAATATGGGGGTATTTAGGTTATTTATTTCTCTTTAAGATTTGGTAGTTTGTTTATCCTTCAAGGAATTCTTCCATTTTAACTGCTTTTAATTTATTAACATAACTTTTTAAAAATAACATTACTTTTTTTATCTTTTAAACAGTGATAGAATACGTGGTAATGTTGCCTCCCTCATTCCTCATGTTTATAATTTGTATCTTTTCCCTCCCAAATCAGTCTGGCTACATCTTAACCAATTTAATCATCTGGATGTACCAACTTTTGGTGTCATTCATTTCCACTGTGTTTTTCCATTTTCTGTTGCCTTCGTTTCTACTCTGATCTTTATTATTTTCTTTTCTTCTGTTGACTTGGAGTTTCATTTGTTCTTTTAAAAATTGGTTTCTTGAAGAAGAAGGTGAAGTCATTTACTTGTATTTTTTTCCAAGTTAGACATTTACTGTTGTAAATTTTTCCCTAAGAACTGCCTTATGAACTATCCAAATTTTGAGATGTGTATATTTTCATTCAATTCATATACTTTTGCATTTCCCTTTTGATTTATTCTTTGATAAATTAGCTATTTAGAATTTTGTTACCTATTTTCCAAATATTGAGGTATTTTTCTCAAGATTTTCTATTATGGGTTTCTCATTTAATTCTGGATGGACAAAGAATGTATTTTGTACAACTTGAATACTTTCTCTGTTTACTTGTTCTATTAATAAAGAGATTGAAATCTCTGATTATAATTGTGGATTTGTCCATTGCTTTGTGGTTCTCAGCTTTTGCATCATTTATTTTGAAGTTCTTTTATTAGGTACACATATGTATATGATTATTATGCCTTCTTGATGAACTGATCTTTTTATTATTTGAAACCAATCTCTGGTAATATGTTTTGCCCTGAAATCCACTTTGCCTCATTTTAATAAAGTCTCTTCGGTTTTGTTTTGTTTTGTTTTTTGGGTTTTTTTGTTTTTTTTTTTTTTAAAGATTTTATTTATCTATTTGAGAGAGAAACAGTGAGAGAGAGCATGAGCAAGGAGAAGGTCAGAGGGAGAAGCAGACTCCCCATGGAGCTGGGGGCCCGATGCGGGACTCCATCCCGGGACTCAGGGATCATGACCTGAGCTGAAGGCAGTCGTCCAACCAACTGAGCCACCCAGGCGTCCCTGTTTTGTTTGTTTTTTGACTAGTGTGATGGACACACTCACTGTCATGCCTTTGTTTAATGGCCTCCCCAAGTGCGCTCCTAGAAACTGTGACTTGCTTCTATCCAGTAGAATATGGAAAAGGTGGTGGGATGTCACTCCATTTTTTCTGTGTTTGATTTTGGATAGTGTCTATTGCGGTGTGTTCAAGTATATCAATTTTTTTTTCCTGCTAGGTCTAATCTGTTATTAATTTCGTCCATTGTATTTTTCACTCAGACATTGTAGTTTTTATCTCTAGAACTTGAATTGGAATCTTGTCTTAAAATTTTTTCCATGTCCCTCTTAACTTTTGAACATATGGAATATGAGTATCATAATGTCCTTGTACGCTAATTTCAACACCAGGATCAGTTCTAGGTAACTTTCAATTGACTGATTTTTCTCTTTATAATAGATAATATTTTCCTGTATCTTTCCATGTCTGGTGATCTTTGATTGTGTGAAAGGCAGTGTAAATTTTATCTTGTTGGTGCTGGATATTTTAAATTTCTGTACAATTTTTTGAGCTTTTTGTTGTATTATGTATTTCAGCTACTTGAAAACACTTTTATCCTTTTGGTTCTCACTTTTCAGATTTGTTAGGCAAGGCCAGAGAAATTAATGTTTCTCTATGACTAGAGGAAAACCCTCCTAAGGCACATGACCCAATTCTTTTATGAATTAGGATAATCACTCATTTGACTGGTGGGAAAAAGCACTGTTCCTGGCCCTGAGTATGTTTTCTTCCCTGGCCTTAAAAAACTTCATGCATGCCCTGATTAATATTTGCTGAATATTCAGGTGGGATCAGTTGCAGATCTCCGGGGTCCTCTGTGCAGATCTCCCCCGCCCCCCGTACTCTCTCCTGCAAACTCTAATTGTTTTGGTCTTCCTGGGCTCTCGACCCATTTTCTAAGTCTAGGAAGTCTGCTGGCCTCCACCTTGGTTCCCTTTTACTGTGCCTTTCATGAAAACTCTCTCAAAGATGAGCAATTGTAGGGGAAATCTTATTTGTTTCCCATCTCTCAGAGATCATTGTTCTTCATTGCTTGCTGCCTAGAGTTCTGAAATTCATTGTTTATAAAAGTTACTTGTTTTTATTTGTTTTGGTTTTGGTTTTGGTTATTATAAGAAGATAAAATTGGGGGCACCTGGTTGGCTCAGTGGGTTAAAGCCTCTGCCTTTGGCTCAGGTCATGATCTCAGGGTCCTGAGATCGAGCCCTGCATCGGGCTTTCTACTCAGCAGGGAGCCTGCTTCCCCCTCTCTCTCTGCCTCTCTGCCTACTTGTAATCTCTATCAAATAAATAAACAAAATCTTTAAAAAAAAAAAAAGAAGAAGATAAAATTGGTTCCTGTTACTCCATCTTGACCTCTTGTTATTTTGAGATGTGATTCTTATAAGAAAAATCAGTAAATAATCAAAAGCAAAATGTGCCACACTTACTAATCTAGCTAGAAAAGAAGGGCCTCTGTATATATGAAATACCTTATAGCCTCCTTGTTTCTACGCCAACCTTGATTACTTTTCCTAATAACAAAAATCTGCAAGATCAAATGTGTTGGTAGCTATATCAGTGGCTTGAACATTTTATTTTGTTCTAATATTTTCTCCAAGTTTTTGTTATTCATCTCTCCAAGAAAGATTCAATACAATGAAAGAAGACCTGATAACATCAGAATTCTTAAAGGGTCTAGATGGTAACTGAACACAGGCTGTCTACTTTAATCAGTCTTAGTTATCCAGGATATGGAGTGGAGAGAAAGTACCATAACACACACACACACGTGCATGGGAGCTCACTTGTGCATGTATGTCGACATAAAAATCGTAATAAACGTATGCCTTCAGATTCCAGTTTACAGTCTCCCGTCTTATTCCCCACCACTTTTATTTCAGATGCCCAAAGACATCCCTTCCCTCTTTATCAAAACGTCTAAAGCCCCTTTAAGGAAGTGTTGGTAGCTCAACATAAAAGGCAGTCACGGATGAAAAACATTACTGTGGAAGGTCAAGATTGCTGGGTCTGAGTCTGACTGGTTTAAGCAGCAGCATCTGTGGTCATTGTCTACCCTCTCCCGTTACTCTCTTTCTCCTCTCCTGGCAGATTCTGGACAGAATCTCTCTCATGCACTTCCCAGTGACTGTGCACTTCCCCGAGCCCCGTGGACAAGCCCTTCTGCTTTAAAGTTGAAGAAGGAAGCAAAGTTTATCTTTCTTTTTCTCCTTAGCTAATTTTGATTTTAATAGGAACTTCTGTGGCTGTGGCTGCCCCTGAGATGGGGGGTCCATCTAGAGTCACTAGAAGGAGAGTGGACCCCTTTCTGCTCACGTGCTCTGAAGGGAACTTTGAGTGTGTGCAGGTCCTGTAACACCTCAGGAGTGCTGGGTGGGGTCTCCGGTCTCTGAGGCACTGATGCTATTTTAGAGGTGATTGACGGGAGTTTCTGTGGCCATTAATCCATGAAACAAGCTGGTCTCTCCCACCTGTCTGCATTTGCCTGAGGCGAGCATCCAGTTAGCTGACTTTTTCTTTTTTAACTTTTAGACAAGAAGACCTGCATATATCAACCTGCATATATCATTATGCAAGCCTGTGCATTTCGAGAGGCTTAAACAAATGAATAAACAAGCAAGAAAAAAAAGTTGAAGGAACTGCACAGAGCATAGAAACATAGCAAGATTTCTAAACAATCACAGGAAAGGGATGTTTTGGAGAAATCCTTTCTGTCTTTCCCTACCCCATATTTGGATTTATGGGAAGTAAAGGTCAGTGTGTTCCAGTGCTGTTTTTAACACAACTCCTGGCTTTTATACGGAATATTCAGTGACCCTTATGTGCTAGCTTATTTTTCTGTCCTGAAATGGCTTAAGAGATTTCATGGTTTCTGTGGTAGAAGGCTTAGAGGATTTCCAGTACCTCCTGTGGCTCTGTGACATCACTAGCCCAGGCTGTAATTTTGCATCTGTGTAACTACTTTGATGAAACAGTGATGGTTTTTATTCATTTCTCTCACAAGTGTCCCATAATTGGATTTCTGAATCCATGGGGCAGTTGGTATCCTGTAGTTGCCACCACTAACAGGCTCCTCCTTTGCTGTCTTACCTCACCAGGAGGATAGACAGGAGCATGAAACAGCCATCTGACTGCAGTGTGACCTGTCTATGGAGGGCTCCCAATGCTGCAGGTTCCCACCAGGTCCCTCCCACCTGGTCTAGGAGCCACAGGAATGGACCTGGTAGTGGCTGATGCCTCAGCCTTGGGTGGGACTCAAATGACACCCTCACCAGAGATCACATTTCATAGCCTGCTTTACTTTATGAAAAAAGAAAAAAAAATGTGTGGACAGAAAGATCTCAGTAACAGAAGAGAAAGTCCAGAAACAGACCCAAACACATGTGGGAATTTATACATAAAAAGATTAAAAATAAAAAAAAAAAAGATGGGTCATTTATAGTAGTGTCAGGACTCCAGGATAGTTGTGTGGGAAAACAATGAAGATTAGTCTATCTCTCACACTTAATACCAAAATGAGTTCTAAAATAATCAGGTTTCAATGTGAAAAAATGAAGCCATTCATAATTGAATTAGAAGAAAGAGTTTTTAAGAATAATCTTGATGTGGAGGGACTCCTGGGTGGCTCAGTGGGTTAAGCCGCTGCCTTTGGCTCAGGTCATGATCCCAGAGTCCTGGGACTGAGTCTGCATCAGGCTCCTTACTCAGAGGGGAGCCTGCTCTCTCTCTACCTCTGCCTACCACTCTGCCTGCTTGTGCACTCACGCTCACTCGCTCTCTCTCTCTCTGACAAATAAATAAATAAAATAATCTTTATGTGGGAAAGACTTTCAAAGCATGAGTCCAGAGGCAGCAGCTACAGATAGCAATTAACTACATAAACATTTTTCAAAATCCTCTAAGATACATATCTTGTGGTACAAGCAGAGTCAAAAGACAAATGATAAATAAAAACAAGTGAGTCAAAGAGTTAATTACCTGAACAAATGAGGATTCTTGGAAGTTATTAGGAAAAAAATATCAATACCATGGCAGAAAAATGGCAGAGGATACAAATGGGTATTTCAGAAAATAGAAACACAAATGACTTTTATGTAACAAGCCCATGGAATGCGTAAAAATAAAAATTAAAAATTAAACTACAATTAGAGGAGCGCCTGGGTGGCTCAGTGGGCTAAAGCCTCTGCCTTCAGCTCAGGTCATGATCCCAGGGTCCTGGGATGGAGACCCACATCGCATCAGGCTCTCTGCTCAACGGGGAGCCTGCTTCCCTTCCTCTCTTCTCTGCCTGCCTCTCTGCCTACTTGTGATCTCTGTCTGTCAAGTAAATAAAAAAACAAAACAAAAAAAACCCCAAAGAAACAAAAAACAGTCATTTAAAAACTACAATTAGAATACCATTTTTATTTTATAATCAAAGGATTTAATAACTTTGTGATAGCAAGCCTGTCCACATACAATAAACTTTATATTTTGCTGCTGGAGTGTCAAATGACTCTGTCACTATGGGGAGCACTGGGCAACAGTAATAAAGATTACAAATGTACATAGGTAGGCCAGCATTCTCCTAGAATTTATGGTAGTGATATACTCAATCATATGTACAATTTTTGTGGGTATAAATTAGTTTCCCATGGCTGCCATACCAAATTACCACCAACTTGCTGATTTAAAAAAAAGAGAGAAGTTTATTTTCTCTTATTTCTAGAGGCCAGAAGTCCAAAATCAGCATCACTGGGCTGACACAAAGGTGTTTCCTTTGTTTCAAACCCCCTGTTTGCCTCATCTGGAGGTTCTAGGGGAGAAGTCATTCCTTGTCCCTTCCAGCTTTTGGCAGCTGGTGGTGTTCCTTGAGTCATCGCCCTATTAGTCCAATCTTTAATTTCAGTATCTAAGCTGCCTAAGCATCTCTGTCCACAAAATTCTCCCAATTTTCTAGGGTTAAGGTAACAATGATACAAAGCTAAGATCAAGATAAAAATTGGTGCCACCAGATCGCAGAAGAGAAGACAATAAGACATTAATTTTATGACAACTTAGGACTTGGGCCAGAATTCTACTACTTAAAGAGATTTGGTCCTGTGGAGAAGCTCCAGCAAGATACAAACTGCAGGTGTCTAGAGCAGGTAGTTCATGGCCACAGGGCCAGACATTGCACTATAGGTCTCCTGTGCTGACTTTAGTAATGTCGTGATGAAGCCAGGATTGGATTTGCTCAAAGTTATGGTGTTTTTGTGGCTCACTTCTTTATTATTAGGGACTGTGGTTTCTTCAGCAGATTTGGGTGGGCCGTCAAGAGAGAGGCTTTGCACAGAAGGGGCCTCTCTACTTGGACACAGAAAAGTAGTTGGAGATGGTCTCTCTCTCTCTCTTTTTCCCAAAGTCAGAGTGGAACGAAAACTCCATTTATAGGAAGAGACTCAACTGAAATCAACAAACGTAGATTTGTCCATGGCCGGGTGCATAAGTAAGAAGGGTTGGAGCGTAGATGGAGATTTAAGCAGATTCTGACTTCATGAAGAATCTGTCCAGCACGAGGTGAGGATGACAAGGAATTAACTGACCCAATGTGCTTTGTGTTACATGGAAGACCAGTGAATGACCTCACAGGGAGTTGGGCGTACCACAAAAGCCAATGAAGGGAGCAGGGGAATTCCTACGTGTTGGATAAAGGAGAAACACTAGTGACAGACCCTGCAGTAACTGCAGGGACTATAACAAAGCGGGAGTAAGACAGGTTGACCTCCACATGCACTCTGGGGATGAACAGATCTCCAAAAACATCAGAATCCCAGGGCTGTGCATTCTTATATCTGAAGTTTGATGCCCAGGTGATCTTGCATCACAAAAGATGGTTGTTCCCTCTTGAAAAAATTGAAATGCTTAGCTCAGAAGGCGTAATATACATCTGCGGATACAAATTCTGTTAAAATGCAGATCCAGACACAACAGGTGTGGGTGGGACCCGAGATGCTGGATGTCTAACGTGCTCCTGGGTGATGCTGATGCTGCTGGTCCCCAGACTGAGACTTGGAGCAGCAGATCTTTCTATGACAGAAAGAGCCATTGGTGAAAACAATTTGTAGCCATTTCTCTGGCTTTTCCATTCCCACAGTGCAGCGTTTGCATAAAGGAGTTGAGAATGGAATATAACCTGTAAAAATGTATTCTCCAAACCCACTTCCAAAGCCCTGGATGTTGGAGAAGAGCTATGGGCTTGAAACTTGTACTTGATGCCCAAACCTACAGGCTTGCTCTGTCCCTCCACAGCTGGGCACTTCTCTCAGCCTTGTCTTGCCCCTCAATGACAGTGCCATAGGTAGAAAGAGGGGGGTATTGGATTTTTGCATGAAGGCAGGAAGCAGCCTATGAAATCATATCACCCTAAGGTCTGTAATCCTTTCGACTGTGACAGTTCATTGTCACTTAGCAGAAATTGCTGGTTATGAATATTTAACAAATTTGCAATTAGCTCATCTACCAACATGATTACTGAAATGGAGTGAGCCATTGAATAAAGCCGCTAGGATTATGTACATAATGCTCTCTGATTACACATGCTTACACATCTGCTTTTGTGTTTCCCTCTCCTCTGGCAACATTTTTGCTAATTTTTATAAAACCACACACCACACCTCACTGCCTTCTATAGTCTCAGATGGAGCTAAGCAGGTAGAAGTAGACATTTTTCAGGTGATAGGTCAAAAATTTGGCTTTGAGCTTCCAAGGCAACAGCATTTCTGACATCTGATGCCTGGTTACCCTGAACTAGAATGCCAGGAATCTTTCCCTAATTCTTCACTACGTTTATCTGCTGTCCAATTACCAAACTGCCCAACTTCGTTTCTCCATTTCCAAAAAAGCATTATATATTATCTGCTTGATTCATCCCAATTGGGCCGTGATGCCGATTAATTTAAAAAAAAAAAAAAAGTCACTCCAAATCCACAGAGGAAGGAAGAGAGAAGAAATCTCTTGATTGAAAGTCAGGAACTCATGCAACTCACTGGACCCGTCACCTTGTGCCTAAACCACCCCTCCTCCTATCTCCTGGACTCCATTCTCTGGCTCTAAACTAAAGACAGTCATTAGGTTCTGGTATTTAATTATTAAGACCATAGGTTGTTCTCTCTATTCTGTTGCAAACAGCTTCCTGCTACTCCCTTGGAGAAATGAAAAAAAAAAAAAGAAGAAGAAGAAGAAAAGTAAAGGATTTACTCCTATAGGAAGTAGTAGAGTAGGGCAGAAAATCATTTTCTTATTCTATGTAGGAAGCTTTTTCCTCTGGTGGTGAAAACAGCTAGTAGCAGAAACATGGTATCACTTGTGCTTAATCCTGGAAACAAACAAACAAACAAACAAAAAACCATTGCATCACTCCAGACAGACACTATCACTATGCTTTGACTATTAATTGGTTCCGTTGTTAAAAGTTTTTTTTTTTTTTCCCCCTAACTGTATTTCAAACTGTCATCAAGGCGGAGCAGATCATATTATCTCTGAGCTCTTTGTTGAATTGTGCTGTCTGCTTTGTTGATAGATCCCACGCTCTGTTTTTCTTCGCATTTTAGAAAATGATCTTGATTATTTCTGGCATGAGGCTTGGATTTTTAAACAGTCACTGTTTCAGAAGTGCAAAAGACAATTGTGAATAGTATAAGAGTTACCAGAAGCTATTGATCATAATGGTCATTCTATTTTATAGAGGAGTCTAAGGGTTTTCTGTCTGCAAAATGCTTTCACATGCATGAGGTCACACATTTGGCTGATACTCACAGACACCTTCTGTTTCTTAGGATGGGCTTTTCCCAGCCCTCCTGTTGATGGGAGTCTGAAGCTTTGCGTTTAGTATCATCCCAGCACTGACTATACCCTGAGGACCAACCTGCTAGTCTCCCCCATTTCTCTCCTATTGCCTATCATTAGTCCTAAAAGAATATTTGAACATTTATTCATTATTCATTCATTCAGTCTTTCACCCAGTAACCATTAAGGCATCCATACCAGCAATTTGCTCCATTGTGGGGAAACAGAAATGCGACACCATTCCTACTCCCTGGGAGCTCTGTGTAAGGGCAGTGTCAGCCAGGAAAGTCAAGGGCTGCAGGGGTAGGAGCCTTGCCGGAGGTAGTCCTGGACAAAGACCACCTGCCCAGCCCGGTCTGATGTGGTCAGCAAATGCTTCCAGTGGGTAAGTCATTAGGTGTGTGTCCTTAGCCAGGAGAAGGGCTGGCGGATGGGGAAGAAGGGTGTTTCAAAGAGGACTGAAAGGCAGAGATTTGGTTCCCAGAAGAGCAGGGCCTGTAAGCAACAGCAACACAGCAATGCATTCTACAGGTAACAGTTACTTGTTTAACGCTTTACTATGGGAATTAACAAATATACACAAAGTAGAGGGAATGGGATAACGAGGTCCTGCAGGCTTCAATGATTGATTGTGTTAAAGGAAAATGAAATTCGAATCTGCTGTTAGCTTCAGGGTGTCAGGAGACCACACAATGGAACAGAAGAGAGGACTCAGAAACAACAAGTCTGTGTTGACATAGAAACTTGACAAATGACAAAGGTGGCATGGCAGATTTGTGGGGGAAGAATAGAATATTCAATACAGAGTGATGTGATAATTAGCTGGGTGGAAAAAATAAATTTGGGTTCCTCCTCCACAATTATGTAAACATAGATTCAGGTTGGATTAAAGACAAAAAGCAAATCACTAAATTTTTTTTGAAAAACTGTAGAAAATATCTTCATGGATTTGGAGGTAGGGGAGGATTTCTTAGAGTTAAAAAATCACAAACATTTTTAAAAAAAGTGGTAAATTCAACAATACAATACTAGAACAAAATACTTAGGTTTGTTGTAGGCCAAAATGAGAAATAAAACATACAGGTCATAGTCTAGGGGAAAATCTCTGAAATGCGTATAATTAATGTAAATGATCAGGTTTCAATTCCAGAATATATAAAACTTTTACGAAGTTTAATAACCCAAGAGGAAAATCAAGTAATTACATGAGCAGTCAATTTTTAGAAGAAGAACGTTTGAACGCTTGAAAATACATTCACTATCACTAGTAACTAGGAAATTCAAATTAAAACCATAACACTCTGAAGAAACCACAAGGGTTGGTGAGGATGCAGAGAAAAAGGAACCCTCGTGCACTGTTGGTGGAAATGTAAACTGGTACAGCCACTCTGGAAAACAGAATGGAGGCTCCTCAAAAAGTTAAAAATAGGATTACCTTATGATCCAGCAATTGCATTACTAGATATATACTAGAAGGATACCAAAACACTACTTCAAAGGGATATGTGCACCCCGATGTATCTAGTAGCATTATTTACAATAGCCAAGATATGGAAGCAGCCCAAGTGTCCACTGATTGATGAATGGACAAAGAAGATGTGGTGTGTTTGTGTGTGTGTGTATAAATTTATACACACACACATTATATGTATATATATTCCATCATATATACAATTCCATATATATATATGTAAAATATTATTCAGCCATAAAAAAGAATGAACGGTTGTCATCTGCAATGACATGGATAGAGCCAGAGCGTATAACCTAAGTGACATTAAGTCAGTCAGAGAAGGACAAACACCATATGATTTCACTGCTATATGGAATCCAAGAAACAAAACAAATGAGCAAAAGAGGAAAAAAAGAGAAAGAGACAAACCAAGAAACAGGCTCTTAACTATAGAAAACAAACTGCTAGTTACCAGAGGGGAGGTGTGGGGTGGGGGGAATAGGTGATGGGGATTAAGGAGGGCACTTGTCGTGGTGGGCATAGGGTGACGTGTGGAGTTGTTAAATCACTGTATTGTACACCTGAAATTAATATAATGCTATAAATTAACTAACTGGAACGAAATTAAAACACACACACACACACACACCAAAATACCCTAGGGTGGATTACTTAGCAAGATTCACTGGCGTTTTTTAATGTTTTACATCTTAAGCTGGGCGGTAGGTACATGGTGTTCATTATACCTGTCTCTATCCTTATTGTTTATCTGAAGCATCATATATATGCACAGAGATGTGCATATATATTTTATATACATAAATATATAGTATAAATATATATTTGTATGCATATATATAAAGGTTATATACATAAATGTATAGTATAAGTATATATGCATATACACACATATGTGTTATAGAATGTTGTATTTCATTAAATGAATTAGCACAAATCTTTGCAGTGTTTGATTATCTGCCTTGAGTACCTACAGAATTGCACTGTATGAGAACCGTGCAGTTGAACTTGGTTCTTCCCCAGAAACTGCAGTTGATGTAATTCTACAGGCGGGCTGATGGAGAGGAGGTGAAGACCTGGTGTGCTCTGTGCCCTGACTCAGCGGGTGGTACAGAGGCCGCCACTAAACCTCTCTAGACCTCAGTTCCCTCACTGGAAAATTGAAGGCATTCTGTGAAGGGCCCCTGGGCACTGCCTCTTGATTTACAATTCTATATTATGGCAGCCTTTCTCAAAGTGTGCTGGAAGGAATCCAGGAGATGCTAATCAGGATTCCTTGAGAACAGAGCTCTGTTATCAAACAAGTTGGAAATCATTTATCATGGTAATGCGCCGTTCTTCCGCGAGGGCGGATGCGCAGTACGGAGGCAGGGAAGGAAGAGAAACCCTTGCTTGTGGGAGAGGAAAGCCAGGGATGAAGATCCAAGCACCTAGGGCAGGTTCCCTTGTGCTGCCCCACTTCTGGCTCCGGGGTCGGGGTTGGGGTGGGAGTCATTCACTTGGCAGACACGTATTCAAACCCTTTGTGCAGCCAGAGATAGAGACCAGAGAAGGGCCGCGGACATCTTCCGTTCAATGCTCCCCCAGTCCCCTCTTTGGAAAGCTCTCTTACTTAGATCAAGGCCATATATTGCTTTGGCCCATGAGAAGAAAACCCAGCTGGCGGCCCCTGCTTCCTGCTCTGAGCTTACCAGATGTAATTGAAATCAGAAGAGGCTCACACACAGCATGGGGGCCTTCCTTTGTGAAGCTGGTAAACAGCTTCAGCCTGGCTTTTTGTTTTCTGCCGGAAAGCAACTGCACAGTGAAGAGCTGTGTGTGCTTGGGCGTCTCCTTCGACCCATTCTGAGTTTCATATTCTCCTCTTTAAAAAGAGGGGATTTGGGGTACCTGGGTGGCTCAGTGGGTTAAAGCCTTTGCCTTCCGATCAGGTCATGATCCCAGGGTCCTGGAATCGAGCCCCACATGGGCTCTCTGCTCAGCAGGAGGCCTGCTTCCTTCTTTCTCTCTGCCTGCCTCTCTGCCTACTTGTGATCTCTGTCAAATGAATAAATAAATAAATAAATAAATAAATAAAATCTTAAAAAAAAAAAGAGAGAGAGAGAGAGAGAGAACGAGAGAGAGGATTTGGTAAGATTATTTCCGAAGCTTTTCCTTGTTCATTCATTACCTAAGACATTTATGAATGTGGCCTTTCGAAGTCCCTTAGGACTTGGTTGAAGACACATCAGTGTAGAAGTATTCGACAAGGGAATGGTTTAGGAAGGCATTCATTCAACAGATAGGGAGGACACAATGTATGGATCACTGTTTTCAATGCTGAGGAGACAGTAGGGAAAAAAAATAGAGCCATTCCCTTCTCTTGTAAAGGTTACGTTTTAGTAGGAGGAGACCCTGATACTTAGAAATCTGTGAATGTCAGGTAGTGTTGTTAAATGTTATATAAAATAATAAGGAATAAGGACACAGGGTATGTGGCCAGAGAGTGGCAGCTAGGGGTTATTTTGTGTGGGGAGTTCAGGGAAGACCTCTCTATGAAGGTGTCATTTGAGCAGAAAGTTAAATGTGGAGACAGGTAGACCCTCCTGGTGGGAAGAGTGCTCTAGGGGGAGGAAAGGACATGTGCAAAGGCCCTGAGGTGGGTGTGTGTCTGGCCTGTATGAGGAACAGATTGGCAGTGGTAGGAGGACAGTGGCTGGAGATGAAATGACGGAGCTAGTGGGAAGTGTAGAAAATCCTGGATTTCATCCGGAATAGGATGGCAAATCCAAAAAAGGAACCGAAAATAGAATTGACATGGTTTAAATGAAGTTTCAGAGAAAAGATTCCTCTGGCTGCTAGGAGGAGAGCAGTCTGTGGGGGGTAGGAACAGAGGGAGGGGGAAAAAGGGACCCAACTGGAGGCTATTATACGGTGGCCCATTCGAGGCACAGCTTGCAGCAGGCTTCAGGGCTAGACTTTGAAAAATCCTAGGGAAGGACGCCCACTGGGTCAGCCACAGCCAGAGTGGCAGGATCCCGTGACCAGCAGTTCCTCCTTGAAACCCGTGGCTCAGACAAGAGAACTGGTGCTCCAGCGGAAGTAGTTGGGGGGAAACAGAGGCTGTGCACTGCACCACTGGAGAGAGATCAACAAAACTAAAAAAGGAAAGGGAAGAGAAGGGTAAGGGATTGAAGGAGAGGGGAGGGGAGGAAGAAAAAAGAAACTCACCATGGGAATGAAGAGTGGAAGACTTGAAAATGAAGAGCTCAAAATGATTTCCTCACATAATCTTGTAGTTTTTAAAATAAAGAACATCAGGTTATAATACATCAACGCTTCCTGCGACATAATCAATGCATTGATGTGCACTGATTACTTCTGTTCTGGGTGAGGGAAGAGGCTTCCCTGCATGTTAAGACAGAAGGGATTAACACTATCAAGCTGAGTCTTCAAAAGTTGCCACTTCTGGGCTTCAGAATGTCTATCTCTGATTTTTTGTTTCCTTTCTCACTGCTACCACCCCCTTTGGAAAACCCTTTTCCTTTCAGAGAAGGCAAACCCTATGGGACTCAGTCCACAAGGAGACCAATGATTGACTTAGCAAAAGAGGCAGCTCATCACTTTGCACGGTGTCTGTGGGTCTGACCCACACAGGGGTAGTTCTCTGGGCACGGGTGGTGGGTGGAATTTGGGCTACGGAGGGGGTGAAAACAGCACAGGGTTAAGCTTGGTGTGGCAGGACGGGATGCTGAGCTGGGTATGCTTGGTGAGATTAAAATCTGCGACAGGATGCTGGGGCAAGGAGAGCAACAGAGAAGTTTCTGTGCTGGCTTGGGCCTGGGGAAAGGAACCCTCACTCTTGTAATGCCGGGAAAAGACTAAAGGGGGAAAAATCACATTTCAGAAAACAAAACTAAGAGTTCCATTAAAAATGGAAGAAGACACAGCCTCCTCACCACAGCATAGAAAGAAAACCAAAGGAGCCTGGTCAATCCATCAGTGTCGTTATATTTTATTTTCTAGCTTATACTGAGATGATGTTCAGGCATATTCACACATGCATACACATAGATACACACCCAGTGTCAACTGGCAATTGAGGAAATTCATTGGGTCACTAGGAGAGGGCTGGGTTCTCTTTATCTCTTGACTTCATTGCTGGATTGTGATACCAAGCCAACCACTTGACTTCCTCTACCCATGGACTCCTACCTCTTCAAGTCACCATTCAGCAGTTGACGTTTCTCAGCCCAAGCTTCAGGAGAAGCGAGGGGCACAGCTTCCACAATCATGCAGGTTTTTGGCTCTATAGCAAAGATAGCAGTGGCTGTGTTTGATTTGTGGCCCAAGTTAGACCCTTATCTAAAAATAATGTTGAGTTATTTAAGACTCTAAGAGCTGCAGTGGATGGCTCCTTTGGAGGAAATGCCAGCCCACTCAAATTTAGATGCAAAACACCTGCATTTGGAGACGCCAAGTAAACAGCAGGTGCCTTCCTGTTTCCTGAAAACCAAGTGTGAAACTCGCCTTCTTTAGCTGGTTGCTTTTTGGTTTTGTTTCTTTTTAGGGGACAGGTTTTAGCCTCTACATCTGCTCAGACCAGAGGTCATGTTCGGTCAGCCAAATCTGCTTAAACTTATTCTGTATATCCCTGAACTGGGATTCCCATCATTTCTCATCATTCCTCTGGGTCATGCAAATCAATAATTTATATGATCGGGATTCAAAGAGAATGAATCTGGCCTGAAAGACAAAATTAAAAGAAGAAGAACAAGACTCACTCCAATGCTTACAAATATCCTTGGCAAGCAAGCCTTTATTTAAAGGCAGGCAGAGTGTTGGAGAGGAAAATACTGTAAGCAAAAAAAATAAAAAAAGAAATCTAAATTTCACCTTCTCCTTAGGTATCCACTACCATACGTGGCACTGGGAGACTCAGCAGACTGGTATTTGGACATTTGTCTCTCCCATCTCCTGCAACCCTCTTAGAAGGCAGTCAGAACTCTCTTGTCCTAAATGGGTCCTCGCCCATCTTTGTATATGAGAATCACCCCAGGAGCCTTAGGATCCCTATACTTGCTTGGGTCCCGCCACAGCCGTATTAAATCTGCCCGTCAGTCAATAGGACCTAGATAGGTAGGTCTCAAAATGCCCCCAGGTGATTGCAGTGGATATCAGATTCACTTACTGTCTGTCCGGTGGTGACTTGTCCTTGGAAGAGACCCCGGGCTGGCCTCCAGAATTGCTCTTCATTCATATTCTGATTTTGCTTTCTAATTTAACTCAATTAAACATGTCTTTGCTCCTGAGCCACGGAAAATCTGCTCTCTTCCTCACCTCCTGCCATCTCTCTCTCTTTTTTAAATGGGTAGAATTTTAATATATTTTTTAAATAATGATTTAAACAAGAAAGAGGAATTATCTGTAAGTTTTAGGTTTTATTTTGGGGGGAGGAGATGAAATACAGAAACAGGAATTCTTCCACAGAATTGTAAATAAAATCCCCCCAAAGGACTTTAGCTTCTGGACTTTGAGAGCATAATGGGTAATAAAGTGGCAGAGAAGTCTGGGAACATTTGTACCTTTAAAAAGCTTTGTTTTGTTTGTAAATTCTGAGAAGAGCAGATTTTAGAAACCTCATTTAGTAGCTAATTGCTTTAAGGTCCCCCTCCATCCCCGCGACCCTGCCGACACCCATAAAATAAATTGCATACTAGAAAAATCATAAAGAAGGAGTTGTTAAAAAAAAAATTCAACTTATTAAATTTGAAGACTTAATTGGCTTTATTACATGAAGAGGGTGCGGCCCATCCAGTAAGCAGAGAGACTCTTAGTTGTTTGAAATGGAAGGGTTTTTTTGTTTTGTTTTGACTTTTTATAAACATGCAATATATTTTTTCCCCAGGGGTACAGGTGAAATGAAGGTTTTTACAGGCAGGAGGGTGGGGCAAAAGGTATTTGTAAAGTTTTTTTCCGACAAAATAAACACAACACCAGGCGAAGTGGGTATAAGGCAAGGTTTATTAAAGGCTCTCTCCGGTGAAGTTTCAGGGCGCAGGTGAAGGGGAGCCGAGAAAGTTGCACCGGGAGGAGGTGGGCACCCTCGGGCAGGCGAGGTTCCACAACTCTAGAAAGCAGAGTGGGGGAAGTCGCGCCGAGGCAGGGAGGAGGGGGCTTTTAAGGGGTCTTGGGGAAAGCTCAAGGGTCTTTTGGCAAATTTCCCTTATTCGGATATCCTGCCTGCTCGTCGGGATCCCATTGGTCCACAGGAGCCGGGGGGGGGGGGGGGTGTCTCAGATTCCTGCTTGGGCCTTTGTTCTCCTGTCCGAGCTCAGGTCTTGTGGTGGGAACTTTCGCCATCTTTGGTAGCCCTTCCTGCCAGCCCAACAGTATTAACTAAAGAAAAGATAAGAAAAGAAAAGAAAAGAAAAGAAAAGAGAAGAGAAGAGAAGAGAAGAGAAGAGAAGAGAAGAGAAGAGAAGAAAAGAGAAGAAAAGAAAAGAAAAGAAAAAGAAAAGAGAAGGGAAAAGAATGGGGTGGGCTGGGAGAGGAGAGAAGAGAAAACTAAAGGAAAGAAAAAAGAAACTGCTGCTGGTCCTTTTTGTGGGGATGGGAACTGCAAGGTTTTTATCGGCAGATGACCTCACCCTGACTGATTGGAAAGTTTCAGATTGACTGTTAAAAGATGTACACGCCTAGGGGGCACCTGTGTGGCTCAGTCAGTTAAGCTTCTGCCTTCTGCTCAGGTTGTGATCTCCAGGTCCTGGGACTGAACACCTGCATTGGGCTCTCTGCTTAGCAGTGAGTCCGCTTCTTCCTCTCCCTCTGCCCCTCCCCTCTGCTCCTGTGCACACACGCGCGCGCTCTCTCTCTCTCAAATAAATAAATAAATAAAATCTTAAAAAAAAAAATCACATCCCTGGGATACATGGAAACTATAATTAAGTTTTGGTTTGCTGACTCTAGGGGGCAAAGGGCTCCAACTTGGACTCATTGTTTCTTTTTTAACAAACTGCAAAGAGGACTGTTCTCTTGAATTGGAATCTCTCCATTCCATACTTAAAGAAGAGGTAAATAAAGGAGAATCTGACCTCAAAGGTCCCAGGACTCCCCCAGGATTCCCCAGCCCTTTTGGGCTGAGGTCCTTCATTTCTCCTCCATCCAGGAGAAAAGACCAGCAAATCTCAACGCGGACATCTTGCAACACAATAGAGATGTAACTGATTGGCCTGTTTCATTATTGTATGTTTACTATATTTAAAACCAACAGTTTCTGGAAACTGGAGATGCATTAAATTTTTGAAGGAGCTAAAATCCACACAAAATTAATATACGTATTAGAAAACTAAGATGTATGTATAGAAATACGTATACATTTCTCTAAACCAATTTTCCCCCATTCCCTTTCATTCTTCCACTCCCCTGTTCATTAGAAGAGAAATAAGTAAATAGAATAACATTACATGCATGAACAAATGACATGAAAATTAAACTCACTACTAATTTGTTTATCTACCTGTCTCCATTTTGCTTAAAAAAATGTAATTAGATAATTTGTCATTTTAAAATTAAGGTTCGACTGTAATTGTGCCTCCCATATCCCTAAGTAGGTCATTAAAAAAAAAAATAACCAGGCATTTCCCCAATTTTTCTAGAATATACTGTTTGAATTATAGTTTAATATTCACGATTTCTTTGTGCGTTATTATTTGCATGCCTACCCAGTGATGTGTGGTTAGCAATTACATTAGCATTTAACATTTAGAATTGTTTCATCTTTTATTTCAAACACACCTATCATTTTTATTTTACTACAGAGACTATAAACTATAAATCTGGATTTCTAATGTGCTTAAATTACATGTAACAGCCTCAGATTTAATGGTTCAATTATCCCAAAAGCTTGATTTTAGTCATAATAAATGATAGAAAAATCAGTCATCCCATATCAGTTATCTGTTGTCACAAAACAAGTCACCTTAAAGTGTAGTGGCACGGAGCAGCCATTTGCTGATGATCGTGGGTTCTGTGGGTGAGGAATTTGAGTAAAACATAGTGGAAATGGCTTGTATCTGTTCCAGGATGTCTGGGAACCTTAGCTGGAAGGATGGGAAGGCAGGGTATGTCTTGCTGATTGCGGCTAGAATCATCGGGAGGTGTCTGCTCTCACAGGTCTGTTGATGAAACTGGCTGCTGCTGCTTGGAACAGGTGCACAGGGCCTTTTTTGGGGATTTCTTCGATGGGCGAGTTTAGATTTCTCACAGCATGGTGGCTGGGTTCCAGCAGGAGCATTCAAGGGAAAGAATGGAAGCCATATCAACTTTTATATACGACCTAGCCTCGGAAGGGACATAACGGTACCCGGCATCAAGGAGAGGGACATAGACCCGATTTCTCCGTGGGAGAAATGCCAAATATGGGAGGGAGTTATTAATGTGGTCAGTTTCAGAAAATGCAATCTGCCATACACTTGAGTTCACTCTGACATGTCTTCTTTGCAACTAAACATTTGAAGTGTTTACAATACTTGTTTATTTCTAGATAGTCTTCCCTATAGGTAAATGGAGTGGACCACTACAAAATCCAACGTTTCCATAGTTTTGCAGGGAGTTGGAAGCCAGGAAATTAAAAGGAGCACTTAACAGAGTCTTCACCTTAAAGATAACATTGTTGGGATGCCTGGGTGGTTCAGTCGTTAAGCATCTGCCTTTGGCTCAGTTCATGATTTCAGGGTCCTCGGATCAAGCCCCTCAGTGGACTGTCTGCTCAGTGGAGAGCCTGCTTCTCACTCTTGCGATTTCTCTCTCTTGCCGCTCTCCCTCTCTCTCTCAAATAAATAAATAAAATCTTTTTAAAAAGGAAAAGATAACATTGTTTTCTTTGGCTTCCAAAACAACTGGCTTCTCAGGATCCCTAAACATTTTTGTTGTACGAAGATGCTAGGCGTCTTGTGGGGGAGAAAAAAAAGGTGAGTTTAGCCTGACACATCAGCTTTAAGAGACACCCAATAGTGTGGGCCCTCTGAGTGAGTTAGATGTTCATTACAAAGTGAGGGTATAGAGCACATGGCCAAATCTGGGTTCAAATGTGAGCTCTTACCTCTTGGCTGTGTGACCTTGGACAAGTTACTTAACCTCTCTGAGTCTTGGTTTCCTCATGCGTGAAGGGAGAATAATTGTAGCCTACCCTATAGGTTATTGTGAGGATCAAAGGAGATAATGGGTGGGAGTGTATTTTGAAATCCATAAAGTGCTATGCAGGACAATCTGGGAATAATGGCAGATTCTTTGGCGGTTTAAATGGAAGCAATGTAACACACACCCACTACAAGATAAATAGTGTGTGGAGGTCAGACGTTGCTCTTTCTCAAGGTCAAATGCTGGGAGCAGGGCACCTTGGGTATACATGATCATTTCTGCCATAAGCAGTCCATAGCCAATGCTCAATGAATTATTTTTAAGTGCTCAGTCTCTGAAAGATTGCTGCTCTTGATCTTCTATGATGAATCACATGTTGGTGCAAAGTTTTGCTGGTTTAAACCTTCATAATAAGCTCTCATTCAATCATTCCAAGAGTTGCATCAAGTTCAATATTCAAATTTTCGATGTGGATTTAGACATCCAGATTGCTCTTTGCATCCCCGAAGATTCTCTCCAGAGGGCGTTAGGCTCTCTCCAGCTCTTCTGCACAACAGGCCTCTCAGCTCTGGGAGTCATGAAACACTCAGAGTGGCTGAAGCCTGTCACCATGCTAGCTTTCCGCAGAGAATGGTGTCGGGCTGGCTCCAAACCCACATGCCATTTCTACAGCTCCACAAGCTGAGTTTGAAGGATCTGGGAAGAATAATGCATGATCTCTCTTCTCAAACGAGTGACTTGTTTACGCTTTCAGAGTCTCCAGAGTTGATTGCCAGTATAGGGCAAGTCCTATGGGAATAATGGTATCAGGAGATAGGCTCTTTGAGAGGACCCTTAATCAACAGACTGACTTTGTAAGTGAAGGCGGAGAGGACGGACAAGGGCTCGGGAACCATCCCGAGGACAGAAAACAAACAGCGTATTTTAGCAGCCCGGCACAGACAGGCTGGCTCAATACGGATGTTCTTTGTCAAGTGCACAATTTAACAAATGGCCTCCTAGAGAAGTGGCTTTGGCCTTGCATGCTCGAGGGACTCACCCAGAAATCAAATCAGAATCTCTGTTGGGGAGACTCAGGCATCGGTATTTTTCAAACTTTCAGAGAATTGCAAGTGCAGAGAAGCTGCCAACCAAGCTGTTTCATACCCTTTAATACTTTGCTACTCAAAGAGCTCCTAGACAAGCAGCATCAACAGTACCCGGGAGCTTGCTAGAAATCCCGTACCTCAGGCCTCCCCACTGCAGACCCACTGAACTAGAATCTGCATTTCACAGTATCTACAGGTGATCCCTGCCCGATAAAGTCTGAGAAGCACTGCTCTAGAGCAGTGGTCTTGAGCTTGGCCACATATTAGAATGATTTGGGGAGATTTTAGAAATCCAGAGTCTCGTATCTCACTGGGTTTAGACCAATGAAATCTCCGGGCATAGGATTCAAGGCCGATCTTGCGAACGGATCAATTAGCTCAAGGCTGCTTAGAGTTTCTTGCATAAACCGTACCCAGATTCACATATCAGTTCTGATTTTTTAATCTCTTTAAAGAGGAAAAAGAATTAAATGGCCATGACAACATCAGGAAGAACAATCGGAAAACAATCCAAGAGTGGACAGTGCCTACTTTTAACACTTTCTCCCCCATCTTTTATAGTCATGCCACTTTTAATTCATAGCAACATAGCAACTTCATAACAATGAAGGTGATTCACCTTCGTTGAGATTTCCCAAAGTAGTCCACTTAGTTTTATTTTTAAAAGAATGTAAAAATCTCTTTGCGCTCATATTTTGTGGTTTTACGTGGCTTTTAAATAGCTTGCATCATTTCAGAAAATGGGAAAGTGCATCATCCAGTTTGGGAACTAATGCAATGGATTCTTGGGAAGGGCAGGACTCAACCTTTGGAAGCAAAAGAGGACAGGCTGCTTAGAAATTGTTCTTTAATGGTTCCTGTTGACCCACAAACAGCAGATACAAATACATTTTTCCAGGTGAACCACCCTCGGCATTTCCTGCCTCCAAACAAAGACGGAAACCACCAGAAATGTCACCGTCCGTTATGTGAGGACAAAGTCACCTGCTCGCATTTTACAGACAAATGTGTTGATGGTTTTTGATATTAGCTTCCAACAAATGCCAGGGTTCCCAGTTCTCTGTCTCCCCACGTGCAGGAAAATACACATTTCAAGTTAGAAAAATTAAGCTTTGGCTCAAAATGTCCGCGGACAAGGAAGAGTCCTCAGGTGTCGCTGGAGGCACAGACTCCTCAGGAATCCAGTTTCAATGTGCACTTAGCTATTTTCAGATCTCATTTGTTCCCCCAGCAAAATCTAAGCAAAATCCTAAATTCCTCTCCAAGCCCCTTTGGAAATAAAACCCTTGCATGTGTCCCTTTGTCTTCAGTCCAAACCAACAACGATGCTTCTGCCAACTGCTATGGTTTAAGCTATTATGGTAAGCGAATGAAGCAGCGACAGAAATAGAAACTCCAATTAAAAGATAATGTTATACCAGATCATTCTGGATCCACATTTACTCTCTGTCCGTAAGTGTTACGATACCCAAGGAAGGCCAAGTAGGAACACCCTGCATGTATTAAGACCCAGTACTGCTCTCTGCTCTCTTCAAATGTATTATACAGGCAGTTAAATCTCCTTGCCGGATCTAGGAAAAGCTGATGTCAGTGACTGTGCAGTATGTATTCAAGTAAACATGCAGACTAGAAATCTATATACAATGTATGTATCAAGTACTGATAAGCAATTTAATTTCACAGGAAACTTGAAAGACAATGCATACTAAACCACTCATTTCTTAAGGATCTATTCTTATGGCTTGCTTGGAAAAACACTCACCAATTCTAATTTTACGATTAATTTTTGCCTACAGTCAGTTTACAACCACTGAATAAAAGGATACACATTAAATTGTGAAACTCTAAATAGATCCATTTGTAAATGGCCTGGCTTGACAATATCTTTAAAAAATGGTCACTGATTGACTCTTAATCTCACAAAACAAACTGAGGGTTGCTGGGGGGAGGGGGGTTGGGAGAGGGGGGTGGGGTTATGGACATTGGGGAGGGGATGTGCTACGGTGAGTGCTGTGAAGTGTGTAAACCTGGTGATTCACAGACCTGTACCCCTGGGGATAAAAATACATTATATGTTTATAAAAATTTTAAAAAATAACAATAATTTGAAAAAAAATGGTCACGATATGGTCACATGCAAAAACGGCCTAATGCAGAATTAAAATCTCTTTGTGTTTTATAAAATACACAAAAGGGTATTATGAAATACATAAAAAGTATTGTAAAAATACTCTTGCTGAATTTCATAACAGTAAACCCAAACATAATCATTTTGATTAAAAACACCTTTCATTTATAGAAATATATTTCATTTCAGTGACAACATTTTTCTTGTTTCTTGACGTGATAAAAGGTATTAAAACATATAAAGTATTCAGTGTAAAAAAAAATCATAGAACGTAGAAAAATATAAAGTAAAACTGAAAATTACCCATGATCCCACCACTTAGTAATGACTTCTCTTAATCTATAGGTGTTTACCCTTTCCTACAGTTTTTTATGAACACACACATACTCATTAAAAGATATTACATCATAAAACCTGTTTGGATCTAGATCTAAGTTATTATTTGTAATTATTATATGGTTATTCAGAATATAAACTACATCTATTTGCTTCATAAATAATTATGCCTGAAACATCTAGATGGTTTTGTTTTTAAAATTAAATATTTAAAAATGTTTTATCTCAGAAATTATTTTGGAGCTTAGAATGTACTGTTTATGACTTCAAAGTACTTAGGGGCACCTGGGTGGCTCAGTCAGTTAAGCTTCTTACTCTTGATTTTGGTTCAGGTCCATGAGCTGAAGGTCTCAGAAATTATTTTGGAGCTTAGAATGTACTGTTTATGACTTCAAAGTACTTAGGGGCACCTGGGTGGCTCAGTCAGTTAAGCTTCTTACTCTTGATTTTGGTTCAGGTCATGAGATGGAGGCCTACACCAGGCTGTGTGTTTAGTGGGGAGCCTACCTGAGATTCTCTCTCTCTCAAATAATATTTAAAAAAGCTTCAAAGTACCTAAAATTTAATTTTGTTACTTCTTTTTGCTCTGAGTCATGATTTTTTCCACATTTGCATAGGTCGTCCTTTCTCCTACATTATGTATACATAGAGAATCAGGTCAGTACAGCATCAAAGAAAAAGATCACATAGTGTTAAGCCTGTCCAATTTTTGACTTTTTTTTTTTCTTAGAGAAAGGGTATGCTAGCATTTTTTTCCCTCTGACACAAGTTTTATTCTTACAGAATCTTAAAACTGAACTTCCTAATGAAAACCAAGGTACACTACAATAGAAAGGAAATTTTTAGGTTAGGAGCCAGAGAACCACCTGCATCATTTATAAAGAAAATAGAAGAAAACCAGTTTTAAAACTTCTGGGCTCAAGAGAGTGCAGATATACAGAGAGGATTTTGTGACAAGTACTTTCTAGATAAGACTGTGCTTCTAGGAGTAGAGAGGTTGTATGTGCCCTCTTCTCAAGCCTAGTTGCTTGGGGGAATTGCTCTGTGGGATCACTCAGAGAACTTGAGATGGAAGACTATCTCCTACCCTAGGAAATCCAGAGGTCAAGAGAAGGGCTGGTGAGATCCTTTGGTGGTGGGATGTGAGAGCCTGTTGCATGTGGGAAATGAATGCACTCCTTGTTCCCTGTGGGACACAGTGTGTATGAGTGTCTCCCATGGACCGACTGTTGGCCCTGAAAGAGAGCTCCCCAGTGCCATTTCAGGTCTTGGGCAAGAGGACCACCTTGAAGAGATGATGAGATCCCCAATGGTGAGAAGGTGAATCATGGACTGGACACAGAATGGCTGGCCAAAGGAGAACCATGGTCTACACTGTGGGGTCTGTATCCAGAAGAACCCACAAAGATACTCCACAGAAAGAAGGTTGGCCATTTTTTTTCCTGGCCACAGAGAATCCCATCATAAGATAATAAATGCACCCAGTATGTCCAAGCATGGCCTTTTCCCAAGCACAGTTCTTCCTGAGCCAGTCCCCAGAGGGGCAGGCTGTACAGTCAGCATGTCTTGGAGAGAGCAGTATGGGTAAAGAACGGAGAAAAACACCCCTGCCCATACCCCCTGAAAAGTGACAAGTCATAGTCTGTTATTTCATTACTATTAAGAACTGGTTATTCTAACTTTGAGATTTTGTGTGTTGTTTCTTTAAAAATGACCATAATACTCTTTATTGCCTAATTCATTTGACTCCCTCAACTTTTTACCCAGGGGCAAGGAATTTATATTAAAGGGAAAATGGTAGAAAAAAATTAAACTGTATTTTGAGTCTATCCTATATATGGTACATGTTCAGTGGACTGGCTGCCCAGTTTTTAGTGGCTCCTGACAGAAAACATTGTGAGTTGGCAGTGGTTCCAGTTGATAACAACACTGTTAAGTGGGGAATGCCAGTGGTGGGGGGTGGGGGGGAAGGGCGGGGGTGGTGGCTGGAATCAGCATTTGAAGACTCTCCTGTATCATTAAAAAGGCTCAAAAGGCAAATGTAGAACTTCAGAAAAGGCTGGAGTATGTGATATACAAGTTGGATATTCACAGTGAAGTCTAATTTATGTGACCAAGATGAAAAGAAATGTTTCTTGTCAAAGAACAATCCGGAGACATTTGTTAGATCATGCTTATTAGTTTGTTTTGCAGACAGATTGTTTACTCACATGAGAAGGAGTCAGTTGGTGGATTGAGCCAAGGAATAAGGCAAAAACAGGAGTCCTAAGACAGAAGGAAGAAAGCGAGACTGTTGACAGTCTGGAACAGTAAATCTTGTTTGCACAGTTTTTTGTGTAAACTGATTATCTGGAAGCTGGCAGGGAGAAGTCCATCTGGGCAGACTGTTTTCGAGTAGGCCAACCAAGGGCATCAGTGATAACAATTTTCATTGTGTAGGAATTCTCCAGAAAGACTTGGGGTTGAGCAAACGGAGGAACCATCTTTCTGAGCGGTCGCCGGTTTCCTTCTTTCAACAGCTCTTGGTTCAGCCATGCCCATATCCAAAGCTCAGGAAGATTCCTCATTGTTCACAACCTTTCCCTGTCCTATCTTTTGTACCTTCTAAGACGGTTTTAGAGTGTTTTCATTAGCAAAGAGATTAGGAAGGAAAATCAGATGTTCCTAAAGGCTGAATTTTTCTGTATTAGAAAGAACAGAGCTTTCCCTCTTTCTAAAGAAGTGAATTTGGGCAAGTGGGAGGGAAAGATAGGACAGAAGAGTGAAGATAAGCTCAGTTTTTATTTGGTGGGTTTATTTAAAGGATAACTCTACAATTTGGGGGCAGTTGCTGTGAGGTGATCAGTAGGCTTGGGGAACATGGATGAGGATTTGGGGGGCATTTTTACTGTACATAATGTAGTGTATTTCCCCTGTGGTGTTTTTCAAGAGTTCTGTAATAAAGATTTAAATTGCTTTTCAATTCTTTTGGAGCTCTTCTGAAAGCAATGCTGTGCTGAGAAAGGCAAAGAAAAGAGCCAAGTTTATTCCAGTAATACATGTTAAAGATTTGCTAAAGCTACAATAAAGATGTTTTTTTTTTTTAAACCCCACTTTCACCAAACTTTTTTGACCATGCTATTCTATTTTTAGAGAATGTGATTTCATATGTAATTACTTGGGATACGCTTTGGGAAATTTGATTCCTGGCTCACATGATCTCAAGTTAATATCTCAAGAATTTTAAAAAAATCACTCCGCCTTCCTAATTTAATTTAAATAGCCATATAAAGTTTAATAGGGAGGGATAACTGAACTAGGTCGTAGGGTGTCCCCTCAGAGTCATGTCCTTCCTGGAGCCTCAAGATGTGAACTTATTTGGAATGGGATCATTGCAGATGTAATTAGTTAAGATGAGGTCATACTGGGGCATGGTGGGCCCATAACTCAAGATGACTAGCGTCCTTCTAAGAAGAGGCGAAGGAAACACAGAGTCAGACACACAGGGGAGAACAGCTTATGAGGGTGTAGGCACAACCGAAAGTCATGTGTCTAGAAGCCAAGCAATACCAAATATTGCTGGCAACCCCAGAAAGGCATGGAACCCCAGAAGATTTCCTAGAATCTCCGAGGTGGGGGCGTGGCCTGGCTGACACTTTGATTTTTGGATTCTAGCCTCTAGAACTGAAAGAGAATAAATTTCTCTTGTTTAAAGCCACTCAGTTTGGGATCATCTGTGAAGGTGGCCCTAGGAAATGTGTACGATGGACATGTCTCTGAATTAAAGAAAAACCTGATTATGAAAACTTGAAAATTTAAAGACCATTCAGCACTAAGTAATGAACTATTGATACATAAAGCCACAACAAATGAACAAACAAAACCCACAGGCGAATCTCAAAATAATGACGGTGAGTGAAAGGAGGCAGGTTAAAAAAAAAGAAAAGTACACACCGGAGGGTTCCATCTGCAAAATTCTAACAAATGTCAGCTAAGCTCTAAGGACGGAGAGCAGTGGTTGCCTGAGTCAGGGATGCCAGAGGCCAGTGGGAGGGTTCACTAAAAGCACAAAGAATTTTCTGGGAGGATGGATGGATACATCCACTCTGTTGATTGTAAGAGCGATTTCATCACGTATATCTGTTAAAATATAGGGAAAATTGTATATTTTACATGTATGCAATTTACTGTGTGTGAATTATGCCTTAAAAAAACTGTATAAAGAAAACCACTTAGGGATTCATTCGTTTAAAATAACCAAGAAAGTATTGTGCAAGTTTGCATGGAGGAATGTCGGTCACATAAAGTCCTTCTACTGCGGCACACGCTCTCTCTCTCTTTCGCTATATTCTTGTCCTTAATTGAAAGTGGTAAAGCAAACACATTACCGAAACAACTCTAATTATTTCCTCTGGACTAGGCTCCAGCAAATTAAGAAGAGGGAGCTAGAAAGCCATTTCAGCCCCGAAATAGCACCGCGGGGTCTTTTCTTTGGAGACAATCTCAGCAGCCAGCAAACCCAAGCTCTCCCTTGTGCCCTGGGTGTGTGTGTAGGGGTGGGGTAGGTGGCGAGGGTGGGGGGAGGGCATGCGGGTGGCACCGTTTAGAATGAACCTTGGGAGCTGCCCCTTACCCCTCCCCAGGTGGACACATTCATTTTCTCCCTCACATTCCTCCTGGCTTTAATTAAACGTCACAGCTGAAAGAGGTTACCAAAGAAAATTATGAGAAGGGACATGGCGTTCTCATGCTGTCATTTGATGTGTTCGTCTTAGCTGCTCAGTCACAATGAACCCAGTATCTTCCTACTTTGAAGCTCTCCTTTTCACTTGTAATTTGTCCCTCTCCAGATATTAGGACCTCTTATATCTCTATAGGGCTCAGGAAGAGCCTGTGTGCTTTTCTCCTAAGCTTCCCTTTCACTGGGCTCCAGATGCACCATTTCTCTGGCTGGAATTCTCTGTCAGCTTGCATTTCGGGACTTGAATCTTCTGCTCCAGGTCATGACTGGGGACTTTCACAGGGCTGCTCTGAACGTACAGGCCAGAAGTGTCTGCACGTTACGCTTCCCCTGGGGAGGACACTCAGCAAATGAGGCATGGGAGATGGTGTACCAATATCGCAGCTACTCCGTCCCTCAGGTAAGATATCTTCACGATTTCCTCAGGCTCGCCCATGGCACAAAGTTTCAGTTGCCCAGGATATAGCTCACCTAATCACACACCCTTTTAGGCTGCCTTTTCTTTCTCATATCATGCCCCCACTTCCTTGCTAGTGTTGAAGGAACCTTCCAGGTAAGCTGCTTGCCTTCAAATTCTTGTCTCAGTGTCTGCTTCTGGGGAAGTCTGTGTGGGACTAAGACCTTGTTTTAGAGCTCACTGAGTACTTGGCTAGCCAACTCCCTCTCTACACCCTCTTAATGCTGTCTCCCACTTTTCATAGACCCCCATTTCATACAGTTGGGTTTCCAGTTGGATCTCTATCTATTGCCACATGCTTGAACCCTGAAGACTGGCTTTCTCCACCCTGGAACACCACTTGGGAGAGTAGAGAGAGTACAGTTGTTTCTATGGGTCAACGACGTCTTCAGAGAAGGAGATCTGGCGTGGTGGCTGCAGATCTCAGCAGGAATATGCTGGACAAAGCTTGCTGAATGCACAGAAGCTGAGAGAAGAGTGCATTTGATTTCCTGAATAAAGATACCTCTTCTTGGCTCAAGAGAACCATAGGAGACAGAAGCCCTGTGGGGACCCTCTGAAGAATCCATGGAAAGATTCTTTAACAATAGGCCAGACCATGGAGTGCAAAGACCCATAGCCCAATACAGATTTCTCCGCTTTCTTGACTTTCCTCAACTCAGGGTTCAGACCCTGCAGCTAGGGAGTAGAGGAGGGGAAGGGAGAACAGGAAAAGAATAGAGAACCAGACTGCTCACCTCATTCCCCTTCTCAACTGTAGGGTTTCCACCTGCTTAATGAAAGAACTTTTCTCAACTTGTGATGCCAACTTGTTCCCCTACTATGAGACCTCAGCTCTACTGGGATGATGTCTTTATCTCACTGTGGTTGGCAGAATAAAAGCCCCAAAGATGTCTGTGACTTAATCCCTCGGGCTAGTGACTATGTAACCTTTTATGGGTGGCAAAAGGGATTCTGCAGCTGTGATTAAGTTATACACCTTGAGATTAAGGTTATACACCTTGAGATGGGGAGAGTAACCTGGACAAGCCAGGTAGGTCCAATTTAATCCCATAAATCCTTAGAAGCAGAGACCCATTTCCAGCTCTGAGGAGGGAGATAAGATGGAAGGTGGAGATATTTGAAACATAAGGGGGACTTTACCCACTGGCAATAGCTATGAAGATGGAGAAACAGGGCCACAAGCCAAGGAACGTGGGTGACCTCAGGAAGCTGAGGACGGCCCTCAACTGAAGGTCCTACAATGGAAAGAAACTAAATACTGTCAACCAAATAAGCAAGGAAATGAATGCTTTCTTGGACCCATCAGAAAGGGGCACAGCTCTTCCAACACCTTGACTCTAGCTCAGTGAACCCGTGTTGGATTTCTGGCTTTAAAGAAATTGAGAGTAATAGATTTATGTTGTATGAGCTGTTTGCTGTTATTTGTTATGGAGGCAGTGGAAAACAAATACATAGACCACTGAAAGAGTTTCTCTCTATGCTTGGGAGTTACGCCAAAGAAAGAGCAAACTTTTGTAAGTGGCTTTCTGTTGGGTTGCAAAATGAATTATACTTGGCCAAATCTCTGATTCAACTTCTGCTCATCAGAGAAAGAGGGAAAGAACCAGAGTGCCTGATCTGAAACTGGTGGATTTGTTCTCACTGTTGCCTCTATATGGACACCAGAACATATAGCCCACTCTCCATCTTATCTCATTTTTCACTTCTGCTAAAGCTTCTGACCCCTAAGAGCTACATGTGCATATAGACTACTGCTCAGGGAGAGAATATGAAAGTTCCAACTGACAAAAGCATCATTTGTTAAGTTCTTAACCTACTTTTAAATTCACCCTCTAGGGGCGCCTGGGTGGCTCAGTCAGTTAAGTGTCTACCTTCAGCTCAGGTCATGATCCCAGGGTCCTGGGATTGAGCTCTGCACTGGGCTCCCTGCTCAGCAGGGCATCTGCTTGTCCCTCTCTCTGCAAACCTGCCCTCCCCGCCAATCCCTGCTTATGCTTGCACTTTCTCTCTCAAATAAGTAAATAAGTCTTTAAAAATAAATAAATAAATTCACCTTCTAATTGGACAGAAAAACCATCTCTTCATTGGATCCTATAGCTTCAGCTAATATAGTGACCTGGTTTTCTCCTCTACAATTTCAAACCAGTGATTTTCCAGGCATCAGAGCAGAGTGGAGAGGTTTAATTAATTGATTGGCCTGTGGTCACCTGTACTGGGTTTGGCAATATGTGTGACTCTCACAACACAGGCTCATTAAAAACACTTCCTGCCTCACAGTGGAGATTAAGCATGTCTAATGAAGACCAAACATCAAACAGGGCACTTGCTAGATCTTGCAATTTTTTTTGAGCATATTGTATTGTTTTTGGAATTAAGAAAAAATTCCATAGGGTTTTATTTTATTTATTTTTTTAAAGAAAATATTCTAAACAAACTCATCCAGAGAAATGTAGGTGTTTTTATCTCAGGTACTGAAGTCATGTTTTAAAAGGATTTTTTTTTTTCTCCCAAGGATGACACTTTCCAAAGAGCAAGCTTTGGTGTCTGCTATTATTCAAATTCTTTTTATCTTCTGCTTCTCTCTCTTCTTGATCACTCAGTTACAGAGAAGGGAGGGTAAATATCTACTACCATGATAGATTTGCCAATTTCTTTCCGTCTTCTGCCAATTGTGTTTAATTTTGAGCTATGTTATTGGTATCATTCAGCTTTAGAATTCTTGCAGTGTTTTTGTGAACTGAAACTCTTACCAATTTTTAGTGACCCATTTTACCTCTGAATAATGCTTTGTCCGGAAAGGCCATTTTTGTGTACTATTATATATATCTACCCCAACCTTAGCATTTGTATAATATCTCATGCCATTTGTTTAAGGTGTGTATATAAAAACTATTTGCTTTACATTTCAGGGCTCATATGGTGGTCTGTAAATTTTTATCTTTTTTTTATCTTTTTGAGGGAATGTGAGAGCAGAGTTTATTAAAAACCAAATTTTATTTTGATCATGATTACAGATATTTGAGTTCTCCTTTATCATCTTGTTTTACATATTTTTTACATTGCCTTTTTATGCTTCTTTTTGTTACCTTTTTCCCTTGTTTGTTTTTGGATCATGTATATATTTCTCTAATTCACTTTCTTTCTTTTTTTTTTTCTTAAAGATTTTTATTTATTTATTTGACAGGCAAAGATCACAAGTAGGGGGAGAGGCAGGCAGAGAGAGAGGAGGAAGCAGGCTCCCTGCTGAGCAGAGAGCCTGATGCGGGGCTCGATCCCAGGACCCTGGAATCACGACCCCAGCCAAAGGCAGAGGCTTTAAACCCACTGAGTCACCCAGGCGCCCCTCTCTAATTTACTTTCTCCTCTCCTTGTTGGGAAATCATATATCCTATTCATATATCCATTTTTTTTTTTTTACTTCAATGGTTATCCTAGGTATTTCTCTCCTTGTATTTTAAATTATCAGTGGAGTATAATTTAAATATAGAAAAATATGTACATATAGTAAGTGCACAGCTTACTGGATTTTCAGAATTTGACATTCATGTAATCAGCATCTAGATTAAGAAACAGCCCCCCGTGCCCAGAAGGCCTCTTCATACACCCTAGAAAATCTAATACACTTAGCAGGTGGAAACTTAACAAAGTTTAAAATTCAGCACACTATGCTTCTACCAAACAGAGTAAGATTTTACTTTGGAGTGTTTGACTTCCAGTCACCACCTTCTAATTTCTACAATGTTGTCAATGATTTCATTCAACTTCCTCCCTCCCTTTCTTCCTTCCTTCCTTTTTCTTTCTTTCTTTTCTCTTTCTTTATTTCTCTTTCTAAGATTTTGTTTACTTATTTGACAGAGAGAGCGAGAGAGCACAAACAGGGACAGCTGCCGAGGGAGAGGGAGAAGCAGGCTCCCCACTGAGCAGGGCGCCCGATGCGAGGCTCCATCCCAGAACCCTGGGGTCATAACCTGGGCCGAAGGCAGACATTTAACCAACGGAGCCACCCAGGCCTCCCTCACCTTATTTCTTAACTCCTTTAACTTACCATGACATGTCTGTCATTTTCATTACTTACCATTCCTTCTTGCAACTTAGATTTTCCACGCGTGATGGTTTTCCTTTTTGAGGTTTATCTTTTGAAGTTTCTGTAGATAGAGTTATTGATAGAAAAGTCTCCATTTTGTTTGTCTATAAATGTCTTTAATCTTTTTTTTTTTTTTTCAAATTTATCTTTACTGGCTGCACAAATCTGTACTGACAGGAGTTTTTTCCTAGTGCTTTGAAAGACTTTATTCCACAGTCCTGTGTTTTCTATCACCATTGATATAGCAGCTCTCTTTCTAATTTTCATATATTTGTCTTATTTCCCCCGGCTATTTAGAAGTTTTCTTTTTCTTTTTTTTTAAATGTAGGGTTATATAGTTTTATCAGGATACATTTACATGCAAATTTTTATCCATCTATCAATCATTTATCTATCCTGATCAGGATCAATGTGCTTTCTGAATCTGAGGATTATGTAATTCTTTGA
Source organism: Mustela putorius furo (assembly GCF_011764305.1). Lineage (NCBI taxonomy): Eukaryota > Metazoa > Chordata > Mammalia > Carnivora > Mustelidae > Mustela > Mustela putorius. The sequence continues at coordinate 3,889,292 of NW_025421329.1, read as the reverse complement.
GTACTTCTGAAAATTTCTCTGCCATTATTTCTTCTGAGATTTCCTCTTAATTTTCTTTCTGGAGCCTTGATTGCCCATGAGACCTTTTCACTCTGTCCTCTGGGACACTGGCTCTGTGCGGTGTTTTTCCACACACCACTGGGTACCTTTGTCAGATCGATTCTCCCATTCATGAACTCTCATCTCAGATGTGTCTGATACGTTGGTTTCCCTGTCTGTTGAATTTATGATTTTGTTTATGATCGTTTTCTTCAGAAGTCCCATTTTTTTTAAAAATATACCTTGTCAGTTTTGAGTGTCTCTTATTCCGTCATCATATTTCCAACACACTTTATATCTCTACATTTATTAAATCTATTTATTTTGTATCCTCTGTTCATTCAAATAGCTGCAGTTATTATTAGTCTGATTATCTCATTTGTTGTTTTTCTTGACTGTCACTCATGGTACCTTGTCTGTTACGTAACTGGAGATATTTGATTGTGAGCTCATTTCTTTTGGATCATCTTTAGGAATGCTTTGGAATTTTGAGTCAAGATGATCGTCCTTTCAGAATGAATATGCCTTTGTTTTTGCCAGCTCTTGCAGTGCTAATAACTCAGGAACACTTAAATTTATGGTCAGAGATTCAATAATTTTGTAATATTTAGGTTACATTAAAATGTCTAACTTGGTGATGGTGGTTTATAGTTACAGATTTTAAAAATTCTGAATATAAAAATTTTTAATTTTATTTTTTATTATCTTCAATTAGCCAACTTATGATACATCATTAGTTTTTGATGTAGTGTTCAATGATTTATTAGTTGCATATAACACCCAGTGCTCATCACCATATGTCCTCTCCTTAATACCCATCACGTGGTTACCCCATCCCTCCACCTACTCCCTTCTGTAACCCTCAGTTTGTTTCTCAGAGTCCAGAAGTCGCTCATGGTTTGTTTCCCTCTCTGATTTCTTCCCATTCAGTTTTCCTTCTGTGCTATTCTTTATGTTCCACATATGAGTGAAACCATATGATAGTTGAATTAAGCAAGTTTCTTTAAAAAAATTATTATTATGACCAATGTTTCTTCCATTGCCAAGGCCAGACACGAATGGATTACCACCCTCTTTCCCACCAGTAGGATATTTTTTCCTAGTCTGTGCTTCAGAGCACTGCCTTCTAGGGGTCTCAGCCTCCTGTGTAGATTCTTGACCAGGTCTCCTAACCAGTTTGGGTGCAAGTTTTATCTCTAGTTCCCTATCACTTGCCCCACTAATATTCAAGGTTTGGAGCACCTGAGATTAGAGACAACCATAGAGAAATGTTGGCAACAGCATTGCTTACTTCTTTGGATTGGCTTTTTGTCTTTATTTCTCCTTTTCAAAGAATTATCGTATTTTTTCACCAACTAGCTTACTTATGAATTAAAAGTAATTGACCCCCCCCAATCCAGTGTTGAGAGATACATGAATTACTAACTAGGATTTCTCCTGATACTTTATTGTATCACATTACTGCTGCATTTGTAACTATGTGGATCATCAGGCAGGTTACCACTTTGGCCAACTGGAGTGTACTCTAGCTGGAGAGTTCTGGGAGACTGTGTAGAACATGCCTACAGTTATCACAAGGGAGGGATGAGAAAACAGATATTTAGAGACGAGTTCCCCATTCATCGCTGGTTAAAGATGATTTCAGACAATCTATTCTGACACTTTTGGCTTGCCTGTATATAGGCAAGAAGTGAGCCCTCAGGCAAAGAATCACTGATACTTGTTTTCAGCACGTAGAGTATTGAGATGTTCTGGAAGGTACTCTCAGTATCTGCCGTGGGACATCAGGTGACACCAATGTGAAGGCAAACCTGAATCTTGAGCACTTGAGATTTGAAGTGTCTTGTCCTCAGAAATTCATGGACATAGGGGTATCTGGGTGGCTTAGCTGGGTAAGCATCTGACTCTTGATTTTGGCTCAGATCATGATCTCAGGGTCATGAGGTCAAGCCCCATATCAGGCTTCACGAGTAGGGGGGGATCTGCTTGAGGATCTCTCTCTCTCTACCTCTCCCTTTACCCCTCCCCTTGCTTCCTCTCTCTCTTTCTCTAAATTAAAAAAATAAATCTTTTAAAAAAAGAAATTCATGGACATACAGAAGGATATAAAAAATTGAAAAACCAAACACCGTAGACTTCAAGATCACTGAAGTTGCTGGAAAGCTGGCTGAGCCATTGAATGGTATGACCTGTGTCTTACAGTTCCAGCAGAGGGTGGGAGTACACAGAAGATATTGAATTCTGTGCTCTGAGAAGAATAACGTAAAGAAAGGAGATAAGGCCACAATAACTGGAGGACAGGGACAGGCCTAGGGCCCTTACTCAAGGGCCATCCTTTTGTAGAACAGAGCTGATGTAATGGACTGTGGACAGTAGTGCTCTTTCTTGCAATAGAAGATTTATGGTTTACTCTTTAAAGGTCAAGACCTGCTTGGAATATATCTGTGTGTGTCTACGGAAGGCATCAAGGAAATCATTTTGCTCATCCCCCGAATATAACTAGGTTATAACTCCAGGCTTCTCTGCCTTGGTTGCTTGGTCTCCATGTGTAGGAGACATTCTCTGAATCACAGACTTTGTCTGATCACTGACATCCCAAGTCAGCAACCATAAAGAAGATTGTGAAAATGTTCTCCCTTCTATTTTCAACTTCACTCTTTGACTGGAGTCTCATGGGCTAATTTTGGACTCCGGTCCAAAGGTTTTTTCAGAAAAGGCCAATACAAGTGTTGGTCTGTAGAATCCATCATCTCCTAAAACAGAAGCTACCTTTTTCTAGCCTAAACACTGTCAACTTGCCCAGTCTCCTCGAGGAACGCATCCATTTGTAGGAAAATAAAAAACAGAAAGCAAACTGGTGTATGTGCAACACGAGTGACATGAGAAGCACAACTTCTTTGCTGCTAATCAGTGTAGATTTGCCCAAACGTGGATTCAAGTCACTACCTAGTCAAGGATATCAGTTTCCATGGTGCCCAAGATTTTGAATGACGAAGGAATATCCTGAGTACTCTTGAGATAATCAATATATATCTCATCATACGCAAACGTCAACACATTCTATGTATTACCTTGTCTTTTGCTTGTCACCCTTAACATTAATCCTTGGAGCTTGTCTTTTATCAGTACACAAAAGGCTTTCTCATTCTTCTTTGTGGCTATAGGGTTACATTCCGTAAAGTCCCCTATGAATGGGTAGTTACAGTTCTTCCAGTCTTTCTTCATTAGAAATTATGTTGCAATGATAAATATGAAAGATATTTTCTAGCTAATGAATGTTATTTCCTAGAGTTGGGAAAATATTGCTGAATTCAAAGATGTGTATATTGGGATTGTATTAGACTTTGCCAAATATTTCTCCCCATCTCTCATACATGAGGGCTCTGTTTTTTTCCCACACCTCCATGCTCACCCATATGACAAGTTGTCAGACTTGTTGATCTTTTCCAATTTAACAAGAGAAAGGGGGTACTTGTGATTTTAATATACAACACTCTTTTGTTGAACAACACTGAGCCCCTTTTGTGATGTCTAAGAACTGTGGGCTTTGGCTTCTTTTCCTTAGGCTGTGATTAAGGTGGTTTTCTTCTCTTTGGATTCCAGGGACTCACTAGAGTTATGTCTGGAGCAAATTGAGGCTTACCTTTAAGGCAGAAGAAATCTAAAACAGATCTAATTTGAGAATCAAGCTTATTGAATCTGTGTATGTAAAAACCACAGAGAGATAAACCATGCCAATAAAACGGTACTATAGATGTATGTTTAATCACAGGGAACATATATTTACAGTAAAGTATTGAAGGAAAAAATGCAAGTTAAAATACAGTACAGTGTGATCTCTCTTCCTCTTAAAAATGCATTGTGTGTCTGCAGAAAAGTGATTGGAAAGATATGTATGAAAAATTAACCATGATCGTTTTTGGATGGAAGGATTGGTGTTGTACTGCAATTTGTGCTTTGTTGCATTTTTGAATTGTTGTCAGTTATTAATTGCTACATTAAAGAATTAAAAATAATATTATATTTTAAAAGTACATTCTGCTTCCCTGGTAGATAAAGAGATTAGAAGAGCACTAGGCCAGGTGTTAGAAAACCTGATGTTTAGTCCAGTTCTGCCTTTAAGATGCCTTGAGACATTGATCTTCTAGTTTAATTTTTCTGTATCTCCGTTTCATCACTAGTCCATGGGGGAGTTGGATGAGTTTATATTTTTAAATCCTTATACTTAAATCCTTTATTATATTGAGATGAGCCACTTTTAAACTAATGCTGATTAGAAGTCCTTTTATAGACGTATGTTTCCACTTTGAATAGTTGCACTTCATAAAATCGAGGTGGTTCTACACGTCTGTTGTCTCTTATGTAAATGTATTGTCTGTGAACTGTATTGGCGTGCAATGCAAAGCAAGTCTTCACACAGAGTAATTATCTTTTCAAGGCTTATTGAAAGAGGTTACCTTGGTAACAAGAAATCAAACCCACCCACTTCATCTTAGGGGTCAGAACAAGGTTCTCCATGTAATCATCATTTCTGTTCTTCAGGTACAAACTGTGAAGAAATCTCAGGGAGAATATTAAAATATTAGTAACAAGTACTTTTGCACTCAAAGACACAGTGCTTTGAATTATTCTCTTACCATTTCAAATGAGCAGGTTACCAGAATGTGGGAAAGTCCTTGAGGACATAGATGTCCATGTTACTTCTTCAGTACTTTCCCACCCCACGGAGTACTAACAGCTACCATCTGTTGAATATTTACGCTATGCCAGGTAACATTCCTGTAACAATACTAGGGACATCAGTTAGCTTTTGCTGTGTGATTACAACTTCATTGCCATAAAACAACAACCGTTTATTTAATCTGATTCTGTAGGTTGGCAATCCAGGATAGGCTTCACCAAAAGCATATTCTGCTCTGAAATGGAAGTGTTCACATGTCTGCAGTCCACAGCTGAACTGTCTGGGTTTTGATTGGACAAGGATACCCCACCTGGCTTTTCTGTTCTGTGTGGGCTCTCATCATCCAGCAGGGGAACCTGGGTTTCTTTGCATCACAATTGCAAAGTTCTAAAAGTAACAAGAGGTGCCACCCTAACAGACAAGCCTTTTTCAATCTCTTGTCCTCAGTATGCCTGCTAAGGTTTCATTGGCCAAAGCAAGTCATATGGCAGCGCCCAGAGCCAGTGTGGGAGGGACTACCCAAAGGCATGGGTAAAGGAGCCATATTTGCGACAATCTACCACACATACAGTTTAAAAGTAGGTTCTTGAGGGGCGCTTGGGTGGCTCAGTGGGTTAAAGCCTCTGCCTTCAGCTCAGGTCATGATCGCAGGTCCTAGGATCAAGCCCCACATCGGGCTCTCTGCTCAGCAGGGAGCCTGCTTCCTTCTCTCGCTCTGCCTGCTTCTCTGCCTACTTGTGATCTCTGTCTGTCAAATAAATAAATAAAATCTTAAAAAAAAAAAAAGTAGGTGCTTGATGAAGAGTAGTTAGATAGCGTGTTCTTGATAAAATGTGAACCAAAGAGGGTGGAGGGACTAACCCAGTCCATGGAGACAGAATGACAGGAAGCCTCCTGTCAGGACCAAGAACAGCACCAAGATAATCTTACCCCAGGGATGCTGCTCTCTCAAGGTGACAATTTGTCTTACTTGAGGTACGTTGTCCTGCTAGAAACATTAAGCACACTCTCATTCATTTTCAGAAATTGCCTAGTTTGCATGAAAGATTGTTCGGGTCCTTCTATCTCCCTAGGACTTCAGATAGCTCTTCCTCAAGCCCATACAGGAAAGGATCTCAGAGCACTGATGTTTCTCCTTTGGCTCCTACCTGTTAACTTCCCTGATCAAGAACAACTCATGTTAATTACTACAGCTACGTTTCTAGGAGTCTCAGACCTGGAAGAAGTGGTAGAGATTAGATAATTGCCTACCACGATTTCATAGGAGGTTATGAGGTCTTCTGCATCCTGGAGAAACTTTCATGGAGGGAAATTCAGGCCCTGGGGGCTCACTTACATTTGACCCTTGCCTCTCCTTCACACAGCAATTATGGATTGGCTTTGAAAAATCTGCAGAACTGTACAAAACCACTCCTCCTTTTCTTTTTCAAGCCAGGAGCACACAGTGTTCACCATATAGCTTCCCACTCACTTCATGGAATTGACAAGGGAAAACAGTGTACCAGTGGTGGGCCCCGGCACAAAGACTTAATTAAGCAGGGTGAAGTCTGGTACAAGACGGCACCAGGATCTTTCCTGCCCTCCCTTTAGGATTTTTGCACACGAGATTCTGAAACCTGCCTGGGGAGACCCAGTCACCGGCTCCCACCTGCACCAGGGCAGCCCCGATGAATCAGTCTGGAGAATGTGATCTGTGAAACACTGGCAGGTTGTTGCTGAAGAGCTTTTCATCAACAATCCAGGGATCTCCTCTCTGAGAAGCAGGTGGTATTTAAAGCACTGAGTAGGTGTCAAAGGCAGCATTAATTTAACTGGAAACTCACTTTGAGTAAAAACACAATTTTATACCACCTGTTAGCCGACCTTGCCAACCTAGGACTCTTCCTTCCCACTGCCCCCCCATCCCATACTAGTGCTCATTTTATTGTTTCCATAAATAAATAAATAAATGCTGCAATCAATAAATCAATAAATGCTGCAATCTCTTGTTTAGCCTTGGGCATAGAGGAGCCTAGAAGGTGCACTTTTGGTCTGATCATCTCTCAGGAATTCTGCCAACATTGCCCCACAAAACTCTCAAGAAGATTGGCTTCTGGCCTTTGCCCCAGCACTGTCTCAATGCAGACACAATGGTGGGACCACTACAACCCTTTCTTTCTGTCAGCTTTACCCAACAAATGTGTCTGTCCTATGCCTTCTTCTCCTATCCTGAATCCCCACCCCTACCCATTGACCTAAACCAATGAACCTCAATAGCCTCTGTCCAGCCTTCCTACCTCTAATATGGCTCCATCTGGTTGTCATCCACATGGCTGCCAGAGGCATGTTCCTGGAAACCGAGGAATGTTTCCTCCTCCCCCCACCCAGACCAAAACATTTTGATGGCTGTTTAAATCCAAATTCTTGCCTGACATATGCAAAAATGTGGATTTTGCCTTCTTGTTCACCCTAACCTCTTGTTGCTCAGCCCCCATGGACTCACTAAGTTCCTGACACATGGCTCCATTTCCTGTTCACACACCTCTGTGTTGCTGATGCTGGAGTTGTTGGAATCCCTTTCCCTTCATCTGATGAATTTCTACTTAACTTCACAGAAGGGCATCTCATCTCCTGTGAAGCCTTGGTCCAAGAGTCAAGATCAGGGAAGGCCAAGAGGCCAAACCTGGGATGGGAGGGAAACCGAGGAAAGGCGAAGCATATAGTGGAAGAAAATGTGCAGTGGTCTTGGGTTTGGATCACTTACAGAGTGGGTTTACAGATGCTGCCAGGCCATCAAAATGGCTTTCACTGGTGAAATGCTCATTAGTCTTTCATGGATTCTCTATAATCCTCCTTTCTCACACTCTGTCAGCCTTTGTCACAGGCCACTCCAGGCATTAAACTTTATAGAAACAATAACTGTGTGTGTGTGTGTGTGTGTGTGTGTGTGTGTACACAAAATGTCACAGCTTGACGACCTAGATTCACAACCAGCGGAAAATCCCTTGAAGCACACTGCCTTCCAGAACACCATGTAACTATTTTCTAAAGGATTTTCTATGTCAGTGTTTATCATCAGGTTCTTTAAAAACGACTGTGTTTTCCAGTCTCCTGGGTACCTACTTGCACTGAGAAGAGCACAAAGGTAATTAAAGTAGGTCCATATACATGAGTAAAGAAAAGGAATATTCCACTCATTGAGGTGGGTTTCTTTGCTCCCAATTCTCTTCAGGGGAAGCTCAGTAACACACGGGTCAAGTCATTTCAAGAAATGGGCACCTTCCACATTATGAGCTGAGCTGAGCTGAGCCGTTTCCATAATTACTTTTTACAGTCATTGAGGGCTCAGGAAGGGAAAGACATGCATCTCTGGGAACCTGCAATTATAAAATAAATCAGCATGTGTGTAAATTAAATGCTAACTGGACCTTATTATTAGTTCCAGAGCTTCTTCCCTGGTCCTCTCATTTCACAGGCAGGCAAACAGTGTAGCAAATGGCAGGTTGCCCCGGATTCTCATTCTGCGAGGTTTGTGGGGTAGGGGTTTCTCTCCCAGAGGACAATGTAGCAAGTTTTATTCTTTCTGTGTGTGTATGCTCACAGAAGTTTAAGACTAGAGGTATGTGCTGACTCCAGAGTTCACACCTTGCTAACTGTGAGGTTTGCTTCTTCTTTTTATTGATACCCACAGAAAGGATGCTTCTAATTGACCATGTGATGATGTTAACATTTTAGGAAACTTGATATCATCACCTAAAACTGAGTACGGACTGGCTTCAGAAAGGAAGTGTCAAGTGTTATCAAAGCTAACAAGGTATGACAAGGAAGGTTGCTGTCTTAGGCCAGTTCGATAAGAAGCAGACCCAAGATGAGAGTTTATGTGTAAATGTGTTTTGTTTTGTTTTTAAGTAGGCTCCATGCCCAGCATGGATCCCAAAACAGGGCTTGAACTCATGACCCTGAGATCAAGACCTGAGCTGAGATCGAGAGTCAGATGCTTTACTGGCTGAGGCAACAAGGTGCCCTATGTGAAAATGTTTTATTAAAGAACTAATCCCAAAAGAACTCAATAAGGGAGAGAAGGAAGTCTGAAGGTGAGGCAGGGGCTTCATACTCCTATACCTTCAGTTAGCCAATCACTGGCTCAGGGCCACCCTGTGGAGGCCAATTCCAAGGAACTCCCAGCTTGGTGCTTGCTGTCTTTCTGCTCCACATGCACAGTGTGGCTCCTGTAGCCCCAGGACATCCTCTGAAGACAGCACAGTGTAGGCCACTGGACGTCAAGGCAGGGACTCATAAAAGAGGGTTACCAAACTGATAAAAGAGGGTTCAAGTAGAATACTACATTGCCATCTGTGATGGTTAATTTTTATGTAAAAATATTACCAAATTTATGTTGGACCATGCAATGCCCAAGTGTTTGGTTAAACATTATTCTGGGTGTTTTTGTGAACAGTTTTGGATAAGAGTAACATTTAAAGCCATGGATTGAGTGAAGCATATTGCCCTACCTAAAATATGTGGGCCTCATCCAAATAGTTGAAGGCTTGACTAGAAAAAAAAAAAGGCAGATTCTCTCCTGAGTACAAGAGAATTTTTCCAATTTCAAATTCAGACTGAAACATTGACTCTTCTGGGTCTCAAGCCTGCTGGCCTTTGGACTGGAAGTCCACCATCTCCTTGGTCTCCAGCTGGCTGACTCACTTGTAGATCTTGGGACTTGCTAATCTATGTAATCACATAACCCAGTCCCTTATAACAAATTTCTCTCTTTCTCTTTCTGATTTTTAATCTGAGAAAACTGGAAATATGAAATTGCCATTTACTGAAATGAGAAAGACTGAAATACTTTTGATGTAGCAGGAGATCGGGAGGCCAGTTTTAAACAATAAGTTGGAGGTGCATATTACTCATCCACATGGAGAGATCAAGTGAGCAGTGTGGCCTAAAGTGCAAGACGAGATTCAAGCTGGAGAGGAGGATGCTACAGTCCATAGCATAAAAATGGCATTAAAACCATGCAACTCAGTGAAATCATCAAAGCAGTAAGGGTAGAGAGAAAAGTGGTATAGATGGAAAAGAGTGTTGGGATATTAGCTGAAGGCAGAGCTGTCAAAATTTGCTGATTGACTGAATGTGGAGGAGGCAATTTGGTAAGAAGAAGAAGGAAAATCAGGTGGGTACATTAGACTCTGTTGGTGCTCTGTGCCTTATACTTTACCAGGTGTGTGCCCATCCTAGTGGTTGTATTCTTTGCTAATGGCTCTTAACTGTCTCCTTCTCTGGAGGACTGACCTCAGTCAGAGGTGCCCACTCATCAGGAAATGGATGAAGCTTGCAACCAGTGACTCACTGTACTGGGGTCATGAAGCCTCTGGTGTCCTTCATACTCCAGAGCTCAGGCATCAGACTGAGACTAGACTATACTGGAACCACACATTGCCAACCTCTTTCTCCTTCCTTCACACCCTTACAAGGGTTTTCCTGAGGGCTCTCTCTTGATGTACCACTTGTATGAGAATCTCCATCTCAGGCTCTGCTTCTAAGAAACCCAACCTAAGACAGATAACTCTGTGGTTTGGGGTTTGAGTAACTAGGCAAAGTATAGTGATATTTACTGAAGTGGCGAACATCAGGGGACAAATAGGATTGAGGGAAATAAATGAAGAGTTCAGTTTGTAGTTGTTAAGTTTGAGATGACAATCAAACATCAATAGGAAATACCAAGTATGTGGTGGATATTAGAGTCTGGAGCTCAAAGAAGGGTTTTGTGCTATAGACTTCACCAAATAAAAAATAGTACATAATTTAGAGAGGAGAGTCAGGGGATGCTTCTGTTAAAGAAGTGATATTAATTTATGACTTGAAGTATGAGCAGAGATTACTGAGGCTATGAGTATGAGAAAAGCCTTCCTGACAGAGGAAAGAGTAAGTGTGAAGTCTGAGTCATTTCTTACTGATGTCAGAGGTAGGACAGTTCCTAAGTCATTGATCCCAGATGAGTGGCTTAACCTTTGTCAGAATGGGTAAACTTTCTTGAAGCTGATGAACTTGGGGATATTTATCACTAAGTGACTTTTTCATCTCCTTCTCCTGTTGTTTTTCAGAGAGACCCCATCTTCACCAGTAGACAAAAATTCATTAGAAAGATTTATACAGAAAAAAGAGATACTTACAGGGAAAGAAAGAGAGAGAGAGAAAGAGAGGAAGGAGGGAAGGAAGGAAAAAAAGAAGAAAGGAAGGGAAAGGAAACGCCATGTATGTGGAAGGTTTGCTATTTTTTGCTAACAGGTGACAGTGGGGTACGCAGAGTTCAGTGTTTGCAGAAGGTGATTTAGCCAGGGGCCAGCTGAAGGGATGCAGAGAGAAATAAATGGCAAGTTTGATGACAAAGTCACTTTTGAAAGAAATTGAACAGTGGGAAACAAAGGGAGTTAAAGTTCGCAGGAAAAGCAAATACAGGGATGAGAAAAAAGAGTATTGATGCAGAAAACAAATATTGAATGAATCTGACAGAAGATTGGGTACAGAGAGCAAACATTCTTGGGATAAAATCTGGACAGAACCAAATCCATAAGGAGAAAGATTCCAAATGCAAAATATAAGACCAGTCAGACCTGAATTGGAGCCCAGGTATGTGGACCCAGGGAGCATCCTGACAGAGGGACTCTGACTCTGACCCTCAACCAAGGGGCAGTTAGCATGGTCACTGAGCTCATCTGCAGGGGAAAGGTAGCTTGTTACATAAGTGGAATGATTATACAGGGCCCATCACCAAGGGAGAAGCCAGCTCCCTGCACAGAGAAAAACAGCCCCCAGGGAAAATAGTCCTTACAGAACACAGGGTGGTGTGCACCCTTTGTATATAGGACTGAAGGAAAAAACAATAATCGAGTGTTCTTGCCACAAGTACAAATGTTGAGAACCTGGGTTATTTTTATATTCCACGCAGTGGCAATTAAAGGTTCAAAGGAAAAACAACACGTGACTCAAAGGACAGCTTAGCCAAAGAGAACACACTGAAATGAAAATTAACTCAAGCTTCCTCCAAACTCCTACCTTTGCCAGTAAAATAAAACTAGAAAATCAGGCAGGTTCATGTAGGAGTCGCTCAATGTTCTGATCTGTTAAATTAGTTGGTTTACTGTTATAAAAGAAAGATGGCAGCAAGGGAGACACAGTGGTTGGCCCATGTTTGCTGTAGCTGTGTGAACTTGGGTACATCACCAAACTCCTACAGAAGAGCTCGGTTTTGAGAAATGAGTAAGGAATATTTTATCCCTAAGGTCTTTCTAGATCTCAAATGGTTGGATACAAGAAATCATTTCACTTGGGTAATGCCACATGCCTGAGAATTGGGCTCATATCACGTTCAGGAGGTGTGTGATGGGTGAAGGGAAAGAAAGGACATCAGTAGATAATGTCCACGGTGAGATGATGTAAGCTGTATACAAAGCCCACACTTCATGGCGTGTCTTTCCCAACATCTACTTCCCACAGACTTGCTATTGCTTTCTGATTTCTATTCCTGCTGAGACACGGAGAAATAAAAAAAATGTACTCTACCATGAAAAGTTTCTCATTTGTTAGTAGTCAAAAATTCAAAATGCCTAGCATAGAAAATAAAAGAACAATGTCAATACTTTATTCTTTCCTTGAAGTCCTAGGAGTTAAGTCAACAAGATGTTCATGGTTTTCTCACAGAGAGGTCCTTTCATGGACACAATACACAGAATAATTCTTAAGTGTTTACTTCAAAAGTAGGTCTGAAGAAAGGAAGATTTTTCAAGTGGAAGAGACTATTTTTTACCATCTTCTGTTACACGTTATCTTTTTTTTTTTCCCTAGCATTCAGGGCCGTGGCAATTAAAGGCACAGAAAAGCTATGCAAAGCTAGTCTAAAAAGCCGGTGAGATAATAGAAAATACATATATTGGTTTCTGCTCCTGGTTCTGATACAGAGCTCCTAAAACCCTTGTAACATTCCTAATTGGTAAGAACATTTGGAGCATCATTTTTTTCTAATATTTGGTCTTTGACCCTGGTTGCTAACACCTAAATCCCTTAGAAATTTCTGGGTCATTAGCCCATTCATTCTAGTAAGATGCCTAGAATTCTAACAAAGTGATGGCTCCTGAATGAGGGGCTGGTTACAGCAAGACCAAGGCATGATTAGAAGTTGGAATTTGCAGCCTGCCCCCATTCTGCAGAGAAAGGAGAAGGGATGGAAATGGAGGTCATGATTGATCATGTCTACATGAGGAAGCCTCCATAAAACCCCCAAGAATACAGGGTTCAGGGAGGTTCCGGGTAACAACATGTGTGGAGGTGCTGGGAGCGTGGCCCTCTTGACATGCCATGAAAGCTCCACGCCCCTTCCCACACATCTTGCCATATGCATCTCTTCCATCTGGATGTTTATCTATTACCTTTAACACATCCTTTTATAATAAACTGGTAAACAATAAATGAACCATTTTTCTGAGTTCTGTGAGCATCTCTAGCAAATTCCTTGAACCTAAAGCAGGGGGTTGTGGGAATCTCCAATTTTTTTGACTGGTCAGAAGCACAGGGAACAGCTTGGACTTGAGATAGTCATCTGAAGTTGAGGGCGGCTGAAGCATGGGACTGAGGCCTTTACCTGTGGGATCTGATGCTACCTCCAGATAGAGAGTGTCAGAATGAGTTAAATTGCAGAACACCCAGCTGATGTGGCAGAACTGGTGTTGGGGGTAAGAACCACACACACTTCGGGGTCAGGAGGGATGAGTGTGGTAGTCATGTGAAAGTGAAGGAGAGACACAGAATTAGTGTAGATTTTTCTTAATTCAGCACAGGAGGAGGAGTGAATTTTTTTCTTTTCACTTCCATGTGTACAAATACAGTATTTCTTCTTTTATAGTTTGGCCTTAGAAATAACCTGGTAAGCCCATTGGATGTCATTTAATGTACATGTCATTTAATGTATAGGATTTCCAGAGTTCTTCTCAAATGAAATCGTAATCAGTTCTAATGAGTAACAAAACTTCTTTAAAGAATGTTCTGTCTGAGCTTTTAGGGTTTAAGTTGGATACACATCCACACATTTTTATAAAAGTCATGATTTCCTTGTTAACCTTCCAAAATTTTCTCTTAATAATATCTGCTGGACATTAGGAGAAGGAAAGGAAAAGTGAAGTGGGGGAAATCAGAGGGGGAGATGAACCATGAGAGATCGTGGACTCTGAGAAAGAAACTGAGGGTTTTGGAGGGGAGAGGGGAGGAGGGATTGGTGAGCCTGATGGTGGGTATTAAGGAGGGCACATACTGCATAGAGGACTGGGTGTGGTGCATAAATAATGAATCTTGGAACACTGAAAAAATAAAATAATATCTCCCTTAGTGAACAGAAAAAATATTAATATTGTTTGATGATTGACTTCACTATATAATTTGACATTGTAGATTCATATATTCATCCTGCATTTAAACTTTTGGTTTTTAAAAAATTTGTAGCTGCATTTTAGCTTAACACAACTTTCCCAGAAAGCACAACCCTGACTTGGCCTGAGAAGTGCGATCCCTGCAGAACCTAGAACTTCTGCCTTGGAAGAGTGCTTGGGTTGTTACTCCTATTCTTATAAGAAGCATCTGGACAAAGTGACATCAGTGACTTTTCTTGGAATGATAAGAGAACCAAGCTTGCAGGAAAAACTGGCCATCCCCAGATCAGGAAAGAATGACGAATATTGAGAGTTGCAGCTGAGATCTCTTACCTGGAGTAGGAGCCTGAAGTCATAAACTGGCTAAGTGTTAAGAGACACTTGAGTGGTAATTTTGATGAATTTCTGGAGGCTGAGTGTAGACCAGCATGAGAGAGAGAAACTCCTGGTGGCCACTTTCTTAAGGGAGCCCTCATATTCTTGTAGGCTTTACTTACAGGAACCCTACCAGACGTCATGATGAACATCTGAGAAAGATCCCCTTGTGCCTGGTGAACATCTGAGAAGGATCCCCCTGTGGTTCTGGCAGGGTGAGAGATGGAGCAATTCTTGTAAAAGGTGTCCTGAGCTTTCTCCAAAACAAATACTTACTCTCCAGGGAAAGTGCTTAACCACAGCCTTCTTCCAGAGCTGTGAGGAAAGGGCACTCCTCTCACACCAGCCCCCTCTAGCCTTCCTGTTTTGCTTAAGGAGGGGTAAGGAAGTTCTACAAGAAAAACACATGTAAAAGACACAGGCCAGAGAAACAATCCCACTATGTGACTGAGATTTAATTAACTGAGACCTCTGCCCCATTCCTTACAGCTTATCACAACATCAACTGGGCTTCAGTATAATAATAGTGAGTTACAGCTGGAAGACATAGCTAGTTTGTTATAGCAGCAAGACCCAAATTTTCCCCGAGGAAGTGTAAAGACACCCAAAGTCTTGAGGAATGATAAAAATGAATAGACAAACAACAACAACAAAACTAAGGAATTTGAATCTTCTGACCCTATAGCTATAGGAAACATTAAATGAAGCCCAACTTCATTTAGAGTTACATAAATCTTCATGCTAGAGGCCCGTTTACCTCTGTTCCTATTATCCCATGTGACATATCCATCTTTCAGTAAAAGATTATAAGATATGCCCAAAACAAGGAAACACAATTTGAAAAGACAAAACAAACATCAGAACCAGAATCAGATATTCCATAAAATGTGGAATTATTCGATAGGGAATTTTAAATAATTATGATTAATATGTAAAGGCATCCCTGGAAAAAGTACACAAGGTTAGATGCAGGAATAGATGGATAATATAAGCAGAGAGATGGAAATTCTAAGAAATAACAATAAAGATATGCTGGAAATAAAAATACTGTAACATTAATAATGTCTTTGAAGAGCTCATGAGTAGACCTGTCAAAGCTGTTGAAAGAGTCAGTGAACTCAAAGGTAGGTGAATACAAAATTCCCAAACTGAAATGCAAAGAAAAAAAGGGATAAAAACAGAGCATAACATCCAAGAACTGTGGGACAATTTCAAAAGTTGTAGCATATGTATAATTGAAATACTTGAAGGAAAAGAAGGAAACAGTATAGTAAAAGAAATATGTGATATAGTAATCATTGAGAACTTTCCAAAATTAATGACACACACTGATCCAAAAATCTAGGGAGCTCAAAGATTACACAGGAGAATAAATACCAAAAAAACAAAAACAAAAACAAAAAAAGCCCTACACCTAGTTTTTAAAAAACAATTATAAACACTATTTATATCAAGTATGTCAATAATCCCTTTGAATGAATGGTCTAAATACACCAAATAAAAAATTGAGATTATCAGATAAAAAAGAAGACCCAATTTTATACTGTCCATGCAAAACCCACTTTAAATATAAAGGGTTGAAAACATATGTACTGTGCTAACATTAATCAAAAGAAAACTGGAGTAGCTATATTAATTTCAAACAAAGCAGACTTCAGAACAAGGAAAACTGTCAGGGATCAAGAGTGGCACTATACTATGTAATGAAAGATGAGTCAATTCTCCTGAAAATATAAGAATTCCAAATATGGATATAACTAGCAACAGATCATCAAAATACATGAAGCAAAAATGGACGCAACTGAAAGAGAGATAGACAAATCCACCATTATACTTGGTGACTTTAACACCACTTCCAGGGATGGATAGATCAAGCAGGGAGGAAATCAATAAAGATAGAGTTTATCTGAATAGCACTATCAATCAGCTTGATCTATTTGATATTTGTAGAATACTGTATCCAACAATAGCAGAATACATGTTCTAAAACTCAAATGGAAAATTCTCAAACATAGACCACTTTCTTAACCATAAATTATACCTTAACAAGTAAAGAATAAAGCTAACAATTCTGAAACCACCACCACCACACACACACACACACACACACACACATATTAGAAGTGAACAATTAAGTAAATGGATGGCAGGTGTTTGGATTCATGTTTCTCCCATTGGTATAGGATATTAAAAACAAGCAAAGGGGAAGAGGCCAGAATGAAACATGTGGTGACAGATTAGTGATGGACATAAGTATGAAATTATGTTAATATAGATACAGATGGTTACATATGGAAATATTTATGTGTATATACATGGGTTAGTATACTATATATGTATCTCTGTCAGCTGGGAATGTCTACAAGCAATGATATCCCAGTAGCAATGAGCAACTTTGTGTCCAGGTTTTGGTTTCCGATACCATTCTCCAATAAAAAGAACCAGAGCTCCTTGGATCAATGAGTGATTTTAGGACTGGGGCAGGAAACATACAAGAAAAGCTTGGAATATCTTGTAGTACAGATATCAAGACTGTGTTCAAAAATATGAAACAAAATTAATGACATGGTTTAAAACTCAAACCTTACAATAATAGGTGGTAGGCCAAATGTATGCAGTAGCCAACTGAAAGAGCTCTCAGTGGTCAAAACCTGGAGAATTTGAGTAAGAAAATTAATAAAGTAGTATTGGATTATAACTCAGAATATAAACTAAATATCCATGAACTTATATTGATATAAATAAATGATTAAATAAATGGAAATAAGTAACTTTGCTGTGCTGGAGAATTTCAAATAATTTGTGTAGCTATTTTGTCCTTAAGAAGGTAGAGCAGAGGGGCGCCTGGGTGGCTCAGTGGGTTAAAGCCTCTGCCTTCAGCTCAGGTCGTGATCTCAGGGTCCTGGGATCGAGCCCCACATTGGGCTCTCTGCTCAGCGGGGAGTCTGCTTTCTCCTCTCTCTGCCTGCCTCTCTGCCTACTTGTGATCTCTGTCTGTCAAACAAATAAATCTTTAAAAACAAAAAAAGAAAAAAAAAAGAAGGTAGAGCAGAGCTTTATTCACAATATCCAAGAGAGAGCAACAACCTAAGTGTCTGTCAAAAGATAAATAGATAAAGAAGATGTGGTATATTTATATGATGGAATATTCTTCAGCCATGAGAAAGAAGGAAATCCTTCTATTTGCAACACCATGAATGAACCTAGAGGACATTATGCTAAGTGAGATAAGCCAGACAAAGAAAAACAAGTACTATATGATCTCATATGTGGAATCCAAAAGAAAAAGTCAAAGTCAGAGAAACAAAGAGTAGAATGGTGATTCCCAGGGGCTGGGGGTGGACAAAGGGAACAACCCTTCAGTATAAGATGAGTAAGTTTGGGAAATGTAACACACAGCATAGTGACTATAGTTAATAATATCATATTGTACACTTAAATTTGTTAAGACAGCAGATCTTAAGCATTCTCACTGCACACACATATGTACAAAAGTAGCTATGTAAAGAGATGGATGTGTTAATTAGCTTGATTGTGGTGATCATTTCACAAAGCATAAGTATATCAAATCATCACATTGTACAACTTAAATATTTACAATCTTATTTGTCTATTATACCTTAATAAAGCTAGAGAGAAAAAATGTAGAACATAATCCCCTGTCCTTTAACTGTGGCTTATGCATAGTGACTTTCTTCTAAAGAGCACAGAATGGAAAGGTGGAGAAAAATCAAGGGAACCTCACAGCAGAGGGTCCTTCTGGTGGTACTTCAAGCCAGATGATCCAACAGTGATAAATCTCATTGATAGCGTGTAGCCTTGCTATTAGATGATGAGAACAGCCCTTTACCACTATGGTTTTCCTCCCCCAACACATATTACCCTAGTTTAATCATGAGAACAACTTCAGAAAAACCCCAGAGAGGGACAATTTACAAAATACCTAAAAACTTTAAAGGTTATCAAAAGCAAGGAGAGTCTAAGAAACGGTCATAGCCTAGAGGAGCCCAGGGAGACCTGAAGACTAAATGTAATGTGCCATCCTGGAACAATAATGACAACAAAAGAACATTAGGCAAAGATTAAAGAAATTTGAATATAGTCTTGTTAATGAGTATCAATGTTCATTGATCATGACAAGGGTACCATAATAATGTTAGATGTTTATAATAAGGAAAACTGAGTGTACAAACAATAATTGTATAAATATGAAACTGTATGATACTGCAATGGTGAATACTTGTTGTTATATATTTGTTAAAACTCATAGAATGTACAATACAAAGAGTGAAGCCTAATGTAAACTTTGGATCTGATACAATAATGGGCTCATCAGTGGTAACAAGATGCCACACTAAGGTAGGGGATTGATAATAACAGGGGAACTTGGTGGTGGTGGTGGTGGTAGTGATGGGAGGGTGTTCATGGAAACTCTCTATATTTTACTTAATTTTTTTTCTGTAAACCTACAACTATACCCCAGAAGTCTATTAAATGAAACACACACACAAATCAGAAAAAGCTAAAACATGTAAAAATTAAAAAGCCTCCAAACCTACAGCTCAGATGATTTATTCCTATAAGTTGAGTAGAGAGGAAAAGCAATCTAGAAAGGGCTTTAAAAATAATTAGGGAAAGCCTCAAGCTGCCTGAAGTATCTTTTGGCCTCGAACAAAGTTTAGCAACGAGGTTTGCCTGACAAAAGAGAGTGCCTTATGGGGTATGTCAGAATGGAAGAAGGTTACCTACGGCCATGCGGGATGATAGAGCAGTTGTTTCTACTCCCCATATCGTGTTCTCAAGGGAAGTGGTGTTCTGCTGATTCATGTTTTTGCAACATCAAACAAAAGAGGCTATCCACATTTCTGTCCAAATATACCTACCACCTGGGATTGTAGATCCATTAGGCTCTCCCCAATGTTTGATAATGGACAGTCTTCACAGCTTCATTAGCAGAGACAAATATTTAACTTCATGAAGGAGCAATGTCCTGTTGATTCCATCTAAAAGAGACTTTGAGTCCCAGGGCCAGCTAGTGAGGCCCCACCCCTTTTAGAAGAAAAACGACAATTGTCTCCTTTCTCTTTTCATTAGAGGTCTTAATGGCTCATTCTGAGGACCTATGTCCTTTCTTCTTCTTCTTATGTGCTTCCTCTCCCTTCTCCTCCTCTATCTTCTTCTCCTTCTCCTCTGCCTTCCTTTCTGAAATATAATTGACATATAACATTATATTAGTTTCATTGAACATAATGATTTGATATTTGCAAAATGACCACAAGTCTAGTTGACACTCAACACCACGTAAAATTGCATTTTTTTCCCTGTGATGAGATATTTTAAGATCTACTCACCTAACAACTAATATAAATATATTATCTGTATTATTATTCTTAACTATAGTCATCATACTGTTGTTTACATCCGCAGGACTTATTTATCTACTTTATAGCCGGAAGTGTGTGCCTTTCGACCTCTTTTACCCTCTTTGCCCATCACCTATCCCCTGCCTCTGGCACCTGCTAATCTGCCTTCCATTTTCAGTGAGTTTGGGTTTTTGTTTGTTTGTTTGTTTGTTTTTTTAGACTCCACATATAAGACCATTCAGTATTTATCTTTATCTCTCTGATTTATTTCACTTAGCATAATGCCTTCAAAGTCTGTGTTGTTGAAAATGGCAAGATTTCCTTCTTTTTATAATAATTATAGATACATATAACTTATATATATTATACATATTATACATAATATTTATATACACTATATTATGCAATATATATACATTATATATATTATACATAATATCTATATCTGTATCTATCACATCTTTATCCATTCATCCATTGATGGACACTTAGGTTAATTTCATATCTTGGCTGCAACGAACATGAAGTGTAGATATCCTTCTGACTTAGTGTTTTCATTTTCTTCAGAAAAATACCCAGAAATGGAATTGCTAGATCTCATGGAAGCTCTATTTTTACCTTTTTGAGGAATCCCCATGCAGTTTTCCACAGTGGCTGCACAAGTTACATTCCTGCCAACAGTGCCCAAGGGTTCCCTTTGTTCCACATGCTTGCTAACACTTATTAGTTCCTGTCTTTCTGATAGTAGCCATTCAAACAGGTGGCGGTGATGTCTCATTGCGGTTTTCATGGGCCTTTCCCTGATGATGAGTGCCAGATACCTCTTTGCCCATAGGGAATCATCCCATAGTTTGTGGTTAAAGCACACATTTCATTTTGCTCCTGATTCAGAGAGTCAAGAATTTGGCAAAAGTACGTCTGGGTGGCTGTCATTTGATTCCATGGCATTGGCTGGGGCAGCAGGAGCTGGAGGAGTCATACCCCAGTCCCCTTCTTCACACACACACGTTTGGTGTCTTTGTGGTCCTTGGCCTCATCTTGGTGTCTCATCTTCCAGGGTGTCTTCACATGGCTTAGGCTTGTCATGGCATGATGGTCCTGGAGAGTCATACTTCTCCTTCTTCCATGGATCCAGCTTTCCTTCAGAAGAGTAGTCTTGGAGTGAGTGTTCCACAAAACACGAAGTGGAAGCTGCTGGTCTCTTGTGGGCCAGGCCTGGAGACGTGTTGTGTTACTCCTGACACATTCTATTGACAAAGCAGTCCCAGAACCTACCTAAACAGTGGCACTGGAGAGGAGTGTCAGAGAATGGGTCCCCCTCACTAATCTGCCCCATAGCTTCTAATACCCTACACCACTGTCAAGATACAGTGTCTAGTCTAAGCTGGCATGTGTCCTAAAATTCAAAATAAATATAGTAAGAAAACCAAACTTCTTCTTTTTTTTTTTTTTTTTTTTTTTTTTAGGAACAACCTACCAAGTAATCAACAAAACATGGACAAAGATGAGTATGAAACTATCTAAAAGGATGATGGAAAAGGATTATTGTCATACTCCTTGACAAAACCTCTTATTTCTTTGTTTGTTTTGTATCACGCTCTATCTTTGTCTCACTTAGTGGCAAGCAAACAGGAGGCCTTTGTGATAATAAATCTCCAGAGTTAAGTTGCTCATCATTAGTTTTGTTATCATGCCTTTACAAAAGTGAGAGACATTTTTTGAAATTTTTGACTTTCATTAGCTGCTACATAGGGGGTTTAGGGCTGTGAATGTGCCTAGCATTTAGGTACACAGTTCCTTCTTTTAGCTCTGGAAGAATTGTGGCCAGAGAACTAAGTCAGCTTGTCCAGGGTCCCACAGTGAATTGGCACATTAGCCAGAACCAATATCAGATGGTCAGTTTGGGGCTCTGCTGTCTTATGGGGCATGTGGGAAAAGGCAGGACCAGATTTATCTATAAAAGCATGCAGAAGACTGTTTAATCCCCACTCCTCAAAAACTACTCTTAATGCCTGAAATTCTTCCCATTGAGACTCATTTGATATTAGTCTGATAAGTGAATGTTATTGTATATCAGAAGAATGGGAAGAAATTAAAACATCAGATTTCTAAGGTTTGATGTGGACCCGTTTCTTATTCAAATCTCCCCTCCTATCTGGAACAGCCTAGAACATGAACAACGTACACGATTTCTGAGCTGGAGATATGAGAGAAGGTGTCAAAAAGAGGAAGAACAAGAAAGATTGGGTCCTAAAGAAACGATGGGTCCTAATGACTTGTTTGTTTGTTTGTTTGTTTTTCCATGTGGCTGAGCTCCTTCTCGAAAAGGACAGATCTGCTGATAAAGGGAGAAGGAAGTCCCCATCCTTTGGCCCTTCGCTCGGAGCACTGGCAAATACAGGTGGGAAGTACAAAGGTGCGAGTTAGAAAAAGTAAGAGAAAGAATCAAGATGAGAAACTGTTAGCTGTCAAATGAAACCAAAGAAAAATTCAAGCCTAGATGTAGCATAACTGTTACGGTATATGTCAGGCTGTATCATGTGATTAAAAAAAATTAGCAGTGTCTTGTCTGTCTTTTTGTAGATGCTGCATGCCACAGATGTTCTCCATAGAAAGATATCAAACCTGAAATGACTGTCCCGGCAATCAAAGACATTGTACATCAGAGAATGCAAAACGCAACAAATCGCCATCTACTAGCAGTAAATTCCCTCTGATTGCTGCGCCGGCCGGCTCCCTCCCCAATCATCACAGCTTAAGGATGTGACAGTCCTATGACAGGCAGTGCAGTTTCCTGGGAGCCCAGTGCTAGCCTGGACCATCAGAAAGACACACAGCTGAGGAAGTCAGGTGATTCAGCCTACCGCAATCATAAAAGAAATGAACTTCCACAAAATGCACACCTCCTTGTATGAAGTGTCAGCTTAGTCCCACTCAAAGGATTCGAGGTTTGCCGAGTTGCTGCGTCATGGACGTAACATATCACTTGCCTTTTGGTGACTCTGTTGAATGTGGGTAGAGTCTAGATGTCCCCACTTGCTTTACAAATATCCCACTGTGAAGACATCTGGGGACAAATATCCAAAATGATGCATAGAAACTCTATGGGACTAAGGGTTTAAGAACTGTGGTTTTAAAGACTTTAGAAATCGATCCATCCAAAGGCTATGTTGAACATACTCCATGTGATTTTCACTAACCTAGATTCCCCTACTACCACCTTTTTTTAATGTCCCAATCAAGCTCTGGATACACAAAGATATGTAAAATACAGCAGATATCCTTAAGGTATTTCCAATTGATGGGAAGAGAGGGACAAGTGAATTAATGATGCAGATGGCATCTGATACTCTCTATACTAAAATACACCTAGGAGGAGGCCTGCAGATTTCCTGGCCATTGGCTGGTCTTAAAGAAGTAGTGAGAATGAGTCAGGTGAATTGCATGACAGGGCGACAGAGGGAATGGGCCGGCTCATGTCTTGCACACATTGGAATGACAGACAAGAAGCAGTTAGAGCTGTACCAGGGCATCTTGCCTCTGAGTGGGGCCGAATGGCTAGCCAGAGCAGTGAGCTTGCTGGGGAGGGTAAGCCCCTGCTAGGAAGGGTGCCTTCACTCTGAAAGACAGGGAGAAGTGAATCCCAAAGAGGTTAGTCGCTTAAGGCAGTGTCAGCCAGCTGAGTAAAGGGCTCTGGAGCTGAGCCCTCACTGTGGGTATGTTTGTCTTAAATGAAGAAGTGCATTCTATAGGTCACCTCCTCCCCCAAATAATTTCCTCTTTCTCTTTTAGGAAAATCTAGGAAGCCTGTAGAAAGGGACTTTATTTGTGCTTGATATTCTACTTCCTCTTCCCTCTCCCTAGCTTGGCTCATGCAAACGTCCTGTGTTTGCTTAGAGGTTTGCTCTTTTTCTGCCTACCCAATCAATTCCCCCCACCTACGTTTTCCATTACGCATTTCCACAGCCAGGAAGACCCATCGTGCCCTTTTAAGCATTCAGCCTTACTTTCTATCTCGAGAACTTTAAAAATATGACATTTGAACACGTCTTCTGCTCTGGGGCCTCTGAAGAAGCAGGGTTTTCTCTCTTGGATCATATTCTCTCCATAGTATCTTAAATGCATTTTTGTTACAGTGTGAAACAAGATACTCTGTTTTCCTGACAGTGATTTTGGTTGGGTTCACTCATTATATCTCACTGCCTAATTTCAACTCTTTTTTCAAAGCGATCTCAGTCATTACCAAGGCATGGGTGAGAAAAAACTCAGTGGTCCCTTCTGAATTCTAGGGCTCCTTGCTCTCATGTGGATTGCCGTCAGTTCTATGGGGCCAACTCCCAGGGTGGAAAGGCAGTAGACAGTGGACCTGTGGGGGCAAAGGGAAGATAATCTGTGCTAACATGAAACTGCACTTACCTTAATTGCACAGCTATTTACGCACCACTTAAAAAGTAGCAACTGAACGTACTTTGTTACTAATGACACAGAAAGGAGAAGATGCCCCACAGAATTACAAACACTCAAAAACCAGTGTAGTAAGAAGAGACTCCCAGGTTCCAGATGTTCATAGTCACAAAGCCATACTAGTTTACTAGCTGTAGGACAAGTTTCCCCTTCCAATCTTATTATAAGGCATTGTGGTGGGATAGGAAGCGTCGGGTACACATGGGACTGAATTGAATTTTCCTAATTTATTAGTGGTAAGATCTTGGGTTAGTTCTAAAATGACTTAAAGTCTCAAGTCTTCGCTGTAAATTGTGACTGAAAATAGCTTATCAGAAACGTATGAAGATGGTTTCTTTTTTTTTTTTAAGATTTTATTTTTTATTTGAGAGAGAGAGGGAGCAAGCGAGTGAGCACAAGCAGGGGGAGCTGGAGAGGGAGAGGGAGAAGCAGGCTCCCCACTGAGCAGGGAGCCTGATGTGGGACTCCATCTTGAGACCCTCGGATCATGACCTGAGTGGAAGGCAGATGCTTAACTGACTGAGCCACCCATGTGACCCTGATTGTCTCATCTTTGTATTCCTTCAGAAGGGAATCCCTGGTGACCCTAGTTAATAACAGTGTATGCATATTTGAAAATTGCTTAAGATGGTAAATCTTAAAAGTTCTCATTATGAGAAAAAAATTGTACTTATATTACAAATGTTAAGTAGACATTAACTAGACTTCTTGTGGTGATCCTCTTGCAATATATACAAATAGCAAATCATTCTGTTGTACACCTGAAACTAATATACCATTCTATGTCAATTATACCTCAATAACAAACATTAGAAAAATAAGCCATGCTAAAAACAAAAACAAACAAACAAAAACAACAAAGCAGCTAATTCTCAGACAAGTATTATTTGGTAGGAGATCCCAGGAAAGTGTTAAGAGTGTGGGAAGTGGGGGTGCACCTGGGTGACTCTGTCAGTTAAGTGGCTGCCTTCAGCTCAGGTCAGGATCCCAGGGTCCTGGGATTGAGCCCCATATTAGACTCCTTGCTCGGCAGGGAGCCAGCTTCTCCCTCTCCGTCTGCCACTCTGCCTGCTTGTGCTCTCTACCTCTCTGTCAAATAAATAAATAAAATATTTTTAAAAAAAAAGAGTGGAAGATGTGGGAAGTGGGATGGGGTAGGGAAGGAAGGGTAGGTACAGAGTACATTAGTCAGCAAGATGCAGTAAGGGCAACCAGAACCTAAATCCTGCTGGGACTTCCAGGAGACTGCACAGAACATACTTCTGATTTGTCCCATGAAGGGCAAAGAAACTAGGATATGTGCTCCTGTCCATTCTGGGCTGATCTCAGGGCTGGAACACTCTAGCACAATGCATAAACCTATCATACTGTGGGCCCCCCGACAATATGAATAATAATAATAATAACCTAGATAGAAGGGTGCAGGGGTGCAGGGGACTGTGGTAGGAGTCTGATGGTGTGCAAGGGCAGTTGGGTGCTTAGGGAACATGAGCAGAGTGCCAGCCACATGAAGTATGACAATTAGGTGAGCTAGCCATGAGGACAGCCCTTGGGGCCTGAAGGTATTTAAAATATAGTGACATTAAAACAATCACGGAAAGCATGAACTGATTTAAAAATCAAGTCTCAAGGGACTCGATAGCTCGGGGGTCACATCACCCTCCAAGACGTCAGGAACAACCTTTCCACAAATACTGACAAATACACATAATCACCCACTGGGAATAACGCAGGTGTTTCAGGACCCCAGAGACAGACACATTGTCTCCAGTCATGTCAAGCATAGTTGGCCTTTACTAGTCAAGCCAACACCTTCCTGCCAGGTTCTCCTAATATATCAAGAGTGAACATGGCAGCTACAATGTGTCTAGGGAACAACGCCCACTGTTCCAAAGTTCTACTTGGGAAGGAAATAAATAAGCAAAAGAGTTCAAATTTTGGAAAAGTTAATTCGGGATAAAATAAAGGCCATTTAATTTCTGATGTTATTTTGGTGATGAGAAAAAGGTACAGGAAGGGAGGGGAGAAATGTCTGTGCGTGGGGGAAAAAAAAAAAAAAAACATTTTTCTCAAACTCCTCAATTACCTGAACTGTCTGCATAATTATTTGGCTTTCAGGAAGCGGAGAGAAGTTCTGAGAAAACCGGTTCCAACTTCTTCATGTATTTTGAGCTCTGTTGATGATGTGTGAGTCTACAAAGCTGTATATCTTAATTAGCCTACTACATTTTTTTTCTACCAAAAAGAAGGGTACATGTTAATTATTTCAACATGAAGGGTGCTTTTTTGTGTCCCATTAGCCCAAACTCACCAGATCACAAGGCTGAAGGCTAATTGCTTTATTCTCATTCACCGTTAACACTCTGCTCATGTTCCCTAACCATGTGCTGTCATAGCACACGGACGCACCTTGAATCTGTACATCAGTATGAGAACCTCCTGTCAAAGAAAAAACCTTGAACTTCCTGCAGTCATCTCTTATAGAAAAGGTAGCTGTGAGAAGTGACATTTATTTAAGGGACGAAGGCCTAATCCCCTCTATACTGTCTGAGTTCTGTCCCTGTAATAAATTCTATCACTGTCAGACCCCCTTCTTGAACTACATCTGCTTTATCTGTTGCAGAACTACTTTGATTGTGCAATCATTTCATTTTAGGCCCTCACTTGATCTAAGGTATATATAAGTAGCCTTCATACAGAAACTTCCCCGCATTTTAAAAAATATTTTTTAATATTTTTAAAAGATTTTACTTATTTATTTGATAGAGAGAGAGAGAGAGAGAGCATGGGTGGGGGTGAGGGGCAGAGGGAGAAGCAGACTCCCCGCTGAGCAGGGAGCCCAATACGTGGATCAATCCCCACACTCCGGGATCATGACCGAGCTACCCAGGTGCCCCTTCTGCATTTTATTTTAAACTGGTCTCAGGAAATCTTATATAAAATTTTGCAAGAAGAATATCTCTTTAGAATTATTGCCAAGATAAACTGGTTTCCTTCCTTCCTTCCTTCTTTCCTTCTTTCCTTCTTCTTTCTTTCTTTCTTTCTTTCTTTCTTTCTTTCAGATTTATTTATTTCAGAGAAAGAGAGAGTGCATGTGCATGCAAGTGGGGGGGGGGTTAAGGGGAGAATCTCTAGCAGACTCCGTATTGAGCATGGAGCTCAGACTCTGGGCTCAATCTCATAACTCACGAGATCACAATCTGAGCCAAAACCGAGTCAGAGCCTTAACCAACCGAGCCGCCCAGGTGCCCTGATAAACTGGTTTCTTTCTTTTCTTCTTCTTTTTTTTTTTTTTAATTTTTTAAGCTATTTAAAATTTTTGGCAATCTATTTTTTAATTAACATATAATGTATTATTTGCCCCAGGGGTACAGGTCTGTGAATCATCAGGCTTACACAGTTC
This sequence comes from Mustela putorius furo, assembly GCF_011764305.1. Lineage (NCBI taxonomy): Eukaryota > Metazoa > Chordata > Mammalia > Carnivora > Mustelidae > Mustela > Mustela putorius. The sequence continues at coordinate 3,861,566 of NW_025421329.1, read as the reverse complement.
ACAGCACTCACCATAGCACATACCCTCCCCAATGTTCATCTTCCAGCTACCCCACCCTTCTCCCCCTACCTCCCAGGAACCCTCAGTTTATTTCATTAAGAGATTAAGAGTCTCTTATGGTTTGTCTCCCTCCTGATCCCATCTTGGTAAACTGGTTTCTATTGAACAATTACATCCTTCTTTTTTTTGAAAACTCTCTATGCTTTCCTAGTTTCCAGGGAACCCAGTGCCCAAATATTAGCTGTTCGAATTCAATTAGCTCTCATGGTTAACATACTTGCTTCCTCTTTCTTTCTGTAAGTCCTATTATTTGTTTTCTTACCTTGTTATGTATCCATCCTTTATGTTAAGGTACGTCAAATTCTATCCTCTGGAAGGGCTCAAGTGGGGTATGACAGGCTTCCTCAGTGCCTTCTATGCTGCGACTGTCAAGAATCTCTTGATTCCTCCTTTTGTCACTGTGATGCAAGTGAGGGGCCCTGAAACTTACGCTTCATTTTCATTAGCTTCATGAAAAATATACGTCTGTCTTTGTCTTTGTTGCTTGATGGAAAGCCTGCTCTGACTTTAATAAAAAGCAGCTGGAAAGGTTTAGTGAATGCTCAGTACGGACCAGCTCCTAATTGTGCATGTTTTCTGTGTTTCATTCTATTCATTCCATGCATTAATTCATCTAATCCTCAAAATAATTTCCAGAAGGTCAGTATGACTATTTTTCTCATTTTAGATATGAAGAAAGGCCTACAGGGAGGTCACATACTTTGTCCAAGTCTCATAGATGTTACACAAGGGGGGACGCAAACCCAGGTATAGAGCGTATGGGTCATGGACTCTGAACCACCCCACAATTCTGCTTTTCAAACAGGGAGAGGTCGTGGCGAAGGACAGTGGGTCCCGCCGCTGGCCACTGTTCCTCCCTCTCTGATTGTGATAGGCTTGGAGATTGGAGGGTAAAGGAAACCTAAGCCCAGCTTTGTGGGTGGAGCTCAGGGAATGGCAAACTTAATGCATTTCCTCTGCCTAGCACAGCAGAGGGGAGAGACGAAGAATGACTCTGGGCTGCCCTGTCCAGGTTGGGAGCGCTCTGTTTCAAAGCTGAGACTGGGTGCCTCACAGAGAGATCGAGTCTAAGCCCTTCAGTGGACACTGCTCCATCCAGATCCCTTTGCATCCCTTGTACTGTCTATGGGCTTCTGTCTGGCAGCCTCGGTGTGCTTTTGAGTCTACTGGTGTTCTTAAAGATCTGACCTTGAACTGGCGGAGCTGCTTTTCGGGCACACAAAGTCAGAGTGCTTTCCTCCAGAAGGGCGGTCCCCAGTGACTGACAATGTGGGAGTATGAAATCCCTGCTGCTCCCTTAGAAAACTCTAACGTGTAATTTCCACACCTCCTGCAGGATGTGCCCGGATTGCACTCCTGCGTGGCTTCCTCCCCTTCTTACCCCCTTACCAGTCTTTCCCTGGAACTTTTCCTTTAAGAACACACTAGCACAGGGGCACCTGGGTGGCTCAGTGGGTTAAAGCCTCTGCCTTCGGCTCAGGTCATGATCCCAGGGTCCTGGGATCAAGCCCTGCATCGGGGTCTCTGCTCAGTGGGGAGCCTGCTTCCACCTCTCTCTCTGCCTGCCTCTCTGCCTACTTGTGATCTGTCTGTCAAATAAATAATGATAATAATAAAAGAAAAGAAAAAGAAAACACTAGCACAGGAATTGCCATCTTGGTGTTAGTACCTTCACCTAAGAAAGCCCCAATGCGTATATATTTAAAAATGCTTAAAATCTGGGGCACCTGGTGGCTCAGGCATTTAAGCATCTGACTCTTGATTGCAGCTCAGGTCATGATCTCAGGGTCTGTCTATGTCCTAAATCATTCCTTGGCCTTTGAACATTTCCTCTACTTTCCCCAAGTGGGATTTCAATAATGTTGTTGGCCTGTCATAATACAGGTGCCTCTTTGGCAGCCACGGGAATCCTACATTTCATCAAATGTTTCCCTTCCAGCCCCAGGATAGGCTGATCCCAAGATTGACCCTCGTGGGTACCCTGGCTTATATCTGCTTCCTGCTTTGATTGCTTTTTCTGACTCCTGGGGATTCGAATCAAACTGTCATCCTCAGGAGCAAAGGTCTAGTTCTGAACAAGATGCACTTTCCCAAGGGCCTGATGTTGGAGGAAATTACATATCATCTGTCCCCTTAGATTGATGAGTAAAGGAAATTGAAGAGGCCTCTGCCTCATTTGGTTGATAGGGGGCACACGGGCATGTGGGAATTGTTTACCACACAAATCCACAGATGTGAGGTTTGGGAGAAGAATGTCCAAGGAGAAGAATGTGTGATCACCTGGATGTGGATGAAGCACAGTGGGTATCTCCCTGAGAGCCTCTCTGACTACTACAATAGCAAAAAAAGCTGGACCACATATGTCTTGGGGCATAGGTCAATACTTTTCCTGTGTGAGGGTGGAGGAAGGGAATTAGTGACTTTTTCCTTTTCAGATACATGTAGGCAGAAAGGTTCGTGTCAGGAAGACAGTGCCAATGGCCCTGGGAGAGGGCAGATGAACTTCTTGGTGATAATTTAAACACTATCACTGTGAATGTTATGCCTGATTCCAAGGCATTTGAAACACTCAATTGCTCTAATATCTAAGTAACATTCATTCACTCTAAAATCTAAGTAAATCATGCTATGTGGGTCTAAAGGAGAGTTCAACCCTTCAGACCATGGGTTCGGGGGGGGGTGTAGTGTATGTCATTGTAAAGATAGAGAAGACCCTTCAAACTTCTATAAGGAAGGGAACCTGCATCAGTTCTAAGGTTTTCCTCTGAGAGCATAAAATCCTTCAAATACCAGGATTAATGTAAGAACATAATGTAAGCAGAATGGTTCATGTAAGAACATAATAGACTTTTATTTCGTTTAAAAATTTTGTACTTCAAATTTATATGTCAGAGGAAGGCCAAGTCGTTGTCTTGAGGAATTTTGAGCTTGTACTTTTTATCCAGTTGGCTCCCACTAAAGCTTACAACTCATGGGAACTTGAGGGTTCTTATGGTCAATGAAAGAAATCTGAGAATGGAATGCAATTTTCTGTTTGGAGGCTTAAGAGCAAGCCAAGTCTAAACTTTAACCATGCTCCAGTTACTACTGTTTTGTAACAAGCTACCCTAGAATTTAATGGCATAAAACAGTCATTGAATTATGCTCACAGATTCTGTGGGTCAGGAACCTGGATGGGACACAGTGAGAACACCTTGTCTCTTCTTTACAATGCCTAGGGTCTAGCTCAGGAAATACAAAGAGAATGAGTATGTGGCTGGGGCTGGGATCACCTGAAGGCATCATCATTCACATGTCTGGTGGGTTTTGCTGGTCGTTGGCTGGGATCTCAGGTAGATAGTTGGCTGCAGACCAACACACGGACTCTCCATGTGATTTCTCTGTGAGGGCAGTATGATTTTCCTGCATGAAGCTGGGTTACAAGACCAAGTACCCCCCAAACAAGGCAGGAGTAGATAGAATTTTAATGATCTATCCTGAAAAGTCACATGGTATTATTTCTGCCATATTTTATTGGTCATGGCAATGACAAAGTTCCACCCATGTTCGAGGACAAGGGACATAGATTCCAACATTCAGGGGGATGAGTGTTGAAGTTATAATGTAAGAAGACCACACAGGGTGGGAAATATCATTGCAGCTGTTTTTGGAAAATATAATTTGCCACAGTCATCCGTGATCTCTAGAACAATGTGAGAGATAGAGAGATTGGTGACAGATGGAAGGATGGATAGAACAGAACAACTGTGTACTACAGAAATAGCTATGTCTGAAGAAGACCCAGGTTAGAGAATCTATATCTGTAGGTTCAAGGCCTATGGCCACAGTTCTTCTGAGAACACATTTACAAATGTGTGTGGCTAGTCACACTGGGATGAGGGAGGAAATTTTAAGTAGTTTGATGAAAACTGACCTCTACTGCTGGCCAAACATCTCAACGTCATGCTTTTCTGCCTGTGAGTTGGCATTGTGACTCATCTTTATAAAGAAATGCAGATGTGGTTCCTAAGTTCTCCAGGTCAAAAAGTCTCAAGTCTCCTTTGCCTATTATTGGTCAGTCATGTACAGTGGGCCCTTGATTAATTCCTGGGATGCTGGACAAAGAACACATCACTTCCTTTGGAAGCACAAGCATGCGCTATTCATTTTCCTAGATCATTGATTGGATGCCATCTTACGTTTTGGAAGACTAATTTTGGGTTTGATCTTCTAGAAAATTAAACTCGCAGATTGCATCTTGTGTGGGAATTACAAATAAGCATCATCACCTTTGCAAAGTCAAAGAACATTTCTTTATCCTTATTTTATTAACATTAGATATATTTTTATAACTATATAGCCTCTTTAGAGGGGTTTAAAAGTCAGATGACTTATTTCAAGCACTAAAAAGGAGGCTGTTCAGTTAGCTTAGTACTTAAAATCATTAGGAGGTGCAAAAGGTCTGCTTCTCAACAGTAATAAAAGTTTCCAAAGTGATCAAAGCCTCTTTCATGTCCTAGGGTCTCTCTCTTTTATAAGAACTACACTTGTGGGACTGACGGTGATAGCTCCTTCACTTTTCAGTGTATTGGGGAACCTGCATGGCAGGCTGGATACACTCTGCTCTACCAAAGCACCACAGCTCTGGTTGGCTGAGTCAGTCGAGATCCTATATCACCTTCTTGTATGAAAATATTGGCTCAGAATCCCAGTTTCCTATTAACAGTTAACTTTCAAACAAAACAGGTTAATGCACTGAAATGAATCAAGCCTTACTGCCAGCCCACTTGGAAACTGCATTTGCATTCTGAGAACACTTCAAATGAGTTATCAACTGAGGGGCTCCTGAAGATCTAACACGATCTTAAACTTTTTCAATATGCCTAAAAACACAGTCATGATGATGCTTGGAGTGGAGATGGGAAGGAGACCCAGTAGAGGCACAATGCCACCAACCAACAGCCCAGTGGTCTTCTATGAGCCTCGAATTGGAGCATCTTAATAATGAGAGGGATGACACCGCTGGCCTTCCTGTTGTTAGGAAAGTGACATGGGAGTGCCATCTCTGGCAATCCCCCGGGGTGCTTTTATAACAAGGAAGATGGGGGAGGGACAAGGAGAGGAAGGGTCTGAAAGGGAAGAATTCTAGAGGCTCCAGAATCAATCTGTTCAAACGACTGACATATTTGGGTTCCTCTTGGAAGGTAGCTCTGTGTTTTTTCTTTTTTTTTCTTGACTGTTTGTCAAGAGGGTGCTTGCAACCCAATTTATTACCTTCCCTTGAAAAAGTGGGTTTATGGAGCAAAACTGGTTTACACAGAGACATTTATACGTACACATGCACTGACACATATCCCTCAAATGTTTCTAGGACAATCAGCCTTTCAGTAGAAAGACAAAGGAGAAAAAGAAAAGAAATGGACTTCTAAAGGAAAGCAAGCAGGATCAATTCACAGCCTCAACATGTGCTGTTCGAAAAGCCATGGGCTTTCCTATCTGCTTATCCATCTTGGAGTTAGCAGCAAAGACTAATGACAGCATCATTCAACCTTCATTATATCTTAAAGTTATACAGCAAACATGATGATTTACAACAAACACAACTACTCCAGTAGTATGAGAATCCAAAAAGAAAATTTACCTGCCACTCTACGCACATCCAATCTGTAGGCTAAAAACATCTAACAAGCCTGTGGCCAACAGCTTTGATTCCAAATATTGGAAGGCATGAGGTCAGCTCACTCCTCCTTTTTACCAAATAAGAGTTTCTCAAAAAATAACCTTACTTCAAGTGAGACTAGTTTTCCTGACACATAAGCTAAAGGAAACATTAACTTTCTTTCAAGTAGCTCCTAGGACAACTTACCATTAGTCCTTTATAAGATTTCAGGAAGTTGCATGGGCTATCACTTTCCAAAACTGGATGGACTCTAATGACTCCCAATCTATATCTTCAGCTTCAAACCAGCATCTGAACTCATCAGCAAAATAGAGATCTAGTATCTCATCGTGTAAAAGAAAGAATTATATGAAACTATATATACAAATTGATCATAATTTATCACCAGTGCTTAAATATGATCCAGTTCCAATATCATGACTTTGTAGTCAATACTATACACTCATGATCTGTATTTACGGAGAATATAAGAGAGTCCATTTTCTGCTTCACAACGTGGCAAGACAAAACTCTTTTCTTGCTAAATTATATTTCAGCATGATTTCACATGCTATTAGTTTGGAAGGTGCTACACAGGGTCCTGAGTGATTTTTAGCCACATACATTTGTTTACTGTACAATGAATTCCATCTTCTTCAAATACACCCCTATAAATTAATTACTGCTACTACTATGAATCCTAAATTATATATTACTATTCAAAGAGCTGGTCCATTTTGAGAGCTAAATTTTTAAACCATGGAACATATAAGGAAGAGTATTTTGTGTTTTCCTGAAAAAGACATAATCTGGGGAAAATTTTAAAATAAATTGGATTTGTGTAGATAATTGCTTCTCTGAAGTTCAAAGCATTCATTACCCATGAACAGTGCAAGTAGTGCCTTAATTCCTATGCTGCCAAAATGTCAGTGATGAATACAGGGACACTGATTGATTGAGCAAAACTAAGATACAAAGCAATCAACTCAACCTCTCCATGACAATCAATTGAGTTTTTCATATTATCTGATGGCAGAATACCAAATATGGAAGTGAAGAACCAACTAGACTTCATCAACCATAAATCAATCCCATGACAACTCAGCAGTCATATAATTGACTTAGCTCTACAGATATAATCCAAATTTAACCATTAGTCAATATGGAAAAAGCTAGGCTTCTTACTCCCTTTGTGTGACCTCTGAGTATGAGGAACAGAAGGGAGAGAGGGAGGACTGAAGTAGAAAGAAGAGTTAAGAGGGGTAACTGGAAAAAGGCCAGTCTCACATAAGCTCTACCTTTCAAAATATTGAGGTGGCTGAGAACCAAGGCTTTCACAATAGCCTGAACTACTTTTTTTTGGCCAGCCACTATCCATAGACATTAGAAGAATAAATGATTGACATCTCAAAACCACAGTGTAATGCTCTTTGCAATTATTCTCAAGATAAGCTTCACTCCGTAACTCCAGCCCACACTCTGTAGACCCCACAGGTTAACAGCTCAGTCCCACAGGAGACTGCTCACACCCCACAGATGTCAAGTCCAACTAGTAGGTCCCCAGATTACCCACAACTTCTGTCCCTCTGGCTATGAATCAGAGGTCCCTGTGACCTCCTCCATGGATTCACTCATTTGCCAGTTCACAGAACTCAGGGAAACTTTTAATTATGTTTACCAGTCTATTATATAGTCAAGGATATGATAAAGGATACCAATGAACAGATAGATGAAGAGATGATAGGGCAAGGTCTAGAAGGGTCCCAAGCACAGGAACTTCAGTCCCATTGGAATTAGAGTGTTCCATTCTCCTGTTACACAGATGTGTTCACCAGGTCCAAGCTCTTACAAGCCCTTATGTTTGGGAATTTATGGAAGCTTCATCCATAGGCATCCGTAGGCACGATTCATCATTAACTCAATTTCTCCCCTTCCTCCCTTTCCTAGAGAATAGGGGTAGGGGCTGAAATTTCCAAACTTCTAATCATGCCTTGATTTTTCTAGTGACTCGCCTCCATCTGGGAGCCCATAACACATTCTCTCATTAAAGCAAAAGACACCCTATCAGGAAGTTCCAAGGGATTTGGGAGCTCTGTTCTAGGGACCATGAACAAAGACTAAATATCAGAACAAAAATGGTCCTATTATTCTTAACGTGTAGGAAATCATGAGGATTTTAGGAACACTGCCAGGAACCAGAGGAAAATATATAAATGCTCTTATTTCACAGCTACAAGGTGGATTTTTAGAAATTATTGTAACTTTGTCAACAATTAAAGAAATTAGTCATATTAAAAACAAAACAAAACAAACTTTATTCAACCATTAATGACATCCATTTGGATACTTCAGAAGGTCCTCTCAACGTTGAAACATATTGATTCTGAATCTTAGCAAATGGCCCACCATGGTGGTTACCTTTACAGTACTCATGCTTACCCAACCCTGTGTTCTGTGTTTTGCACAGAACTCTGACATCTTTGAATACAACACCTCCCCACACTCTCTTTCTGCCTCCAAAAGTAGAGCAACGAATCATACCATGAAACATGACCCTCCCTTGTCTATATGCTGACAGTTTTTAGATTTGCATAATGCAAGAAGAGAGAAACTCAGAGTTCTGAGTGAGTGGTACTGGCACTGGTACCATTTTACTGGTGAGTACCTTAGAATGATAACATCTAGTTTTCTAGTTTACAAAAACTAGAAAAGGACTGAGATTATTTTTTTCATTCAACTTTCCATTCCACAAATGAAGAAGTCACTCCACAGAAAGGTGGCAAACCAAAGATCAAATATCTAGGTTAAAAGTAAGCCAGGGATTAGAACCCAAACTTTCTTACTCCCCACTCAATTTTTTTCATCACCACACTGTTATCACAATCATTATTTGCATAACATTTCTCAAGTATTTTGCTTAAGAATTAGGAACATGTTTGAAAGCTTCTTTACTGTTTCTAGTCAGGTTCATGCTTTTCACTGCTTTCTTTTGCTAGTGCACAGTCCAAGCTGTTAGGTAGCTACTCTAAAAAGGATAGGTTGTTGTGTGAGTCTCTGATCAAAAAACTACAATTTTTTTCCCTCTCATTTGATGCTTAGAACATTTTCTTGTATTAAAAAACCTACTGTTATCAGCAAACACAAAATTTAGACATCAGTGCCTGAAAGCCTGTTACAATCTTAAAGGTTAAGATTCTATTCATCATCTAGAGCTTTCTGCTAGTAGGAAATATATTCAGGAGATAGCAAGAACAGATGGGAGAAGGGAAAGAAATAAAGAGTGTAATTAATGTGACCTGAAACCAAAATAAGAAAATCTCCTTTGAATAAACAACATCAAGAGATATGGGAAATATTTCTTTGGCTAAAGAGAGAACGCTTTGGGTCTGATTTCTCTGACAATGAAGTTCTCAAGCTGAAAAATGCTAAGGGTTAAGAGATAAAGCTTACTCCTCAGAACCTTATGTTTATGCATGTTTTGAGGTATTTTTAGGAATCTGAAGGTAGATAAAGATTGTGAGGGACAAATTTAGATGTTTTGTTTCACAGAGAGAATAAAGTGATTAGAACTGAAATTAATTAGTATGGAGGTGGAAGAGGGGGTGTTTATGAAGCCATAGAAGTGTCCTGGTAGATTTTAACTATCATCTTTCTATTAGCTTTAAGAAAATGATGGAAGTGCTGACAGCCACAGAGGTACTCTCTCTACAAGTGCACATTCTAAGAAAGCCCTGTGTATATAAGCAGAGAGAATGCAAACTTTTGAAGATACACAGTGGATTTAACCAAACTGTTTTGTTTCTCCCCTAAACCCCACCGCTTGGGAGCTTTCTCAGGTGGCACCATTCCCATAAATGCCTCTTCTTCCCTCCAAGTGCCTGGTTAGAGTATGCTCACGGTTCCAAGGGATCAGCTTGACTCGGTGCTGAGATACCTCACAGCATGGGGCACCCACTCAGGGAAGCGGGTTTTCATTGTTCTGTCCACTGTACACATATCTGTAGGTAATTGATTAAAGGTGGTTCAATTTTACAAAGTGGGTGACTTCTGTGCTTCTTGGTAGCTTCATATCCTCAGTAGGGATCAAGGAGGACCTGTTCTGTGCTGTTTCATGTTGGAGCAGTTTTTTTCAGCAAAAGACCCTAGTATAATTAAGATATCAAATTATAAATCATGAAGCCAATAGAATATTCTAGTTATAGGATCCTCTATGGCTATAAGGGTTACAGAAGTTAAGGTAGAGAAACATGGCATAGCAAGTATCCTTGAAGCTCAGGCTGGTACCCCAAACTTGGTAAACATGTACTTTCTATTTCCTTTCTCTCATCTAATGATACCTATGCAGGTTTTGACATTGCACCGTTGATTGTCATCCTCATGAATGAGTTTGAAATACACAAACTTTGCAAGGAAGTCATAACCAACACAAATCCTGTGTCATCCTTGGATGCCTCTTGGAATAATCTCCGTGCTCATTCTTCTGATCAGATTTCTTCCCTTCAAGGGTCAACTCTCTTCTTACATACACACGAGCCCCAGTGGGAAACTCCCTTCCCTGAACCCTCAGCACCTCCAGCTTTCCCTTCATGAATGGATTGTTCAAAGGGCTGTCTTGTGGCTTTTTTTTTTTGCGTTTTTGTCTTGCAAAGATATTCAACCTTTTCCATCTTCCTGTCTCATCTCCCCCGGTAACTACTACATCAGACTCTCTGTCCATTAGGATTTTTGCCCCATCCTTCAGCCACTTTTTGGACACTTACTTATTGAACTTCCATATTTTTGACACATACCAATAGAACGCTAAACATGCAGAAAACTTGAGTGATACTTGCATAAGCTCCATCCTACCCACAGCTCAGTGAGTCCACAAGGAGAAAAACACCCTAAATTGACATGATTCACTGGGTTCCCACAGAGGAAAACCTATTCATCCTCTATGATTTCTTCAAAACGTCTTGCTGAAGATAGGTATTATATCAATCTAAGAGATTCCTGGTATTGCAATGTGGCCTGATGTAATTCTTAACTGTTAAGTACCTTTATTGATTTTAAAGAATTCATCAGAAAGAAATGGAATGTACCTTATTAGGTACATTAACACTTTCCATGATGCATAATCCTTTTCGGGAAGATTTGATGCCCTAAAGGACCCAGAGCTGAGAAAAATAATTTGCTCTCCAGCCTCCTGTGACTCTTCTCCAAGAAGGAAGGCAATTTCGCTCAGCAAGGTTTGCATTTTACAGAGTGTTTTTCATACCCAAGATGTTATTATTGTATTAATCTTCTGCTTGCAAATGGATATGCAATATTAACAAGGGTTTATTTTTGTTGTTGTTCTTTAAATAATGCATGTTATTTCTTCACAAAGCCTGGGATTAAAAGAAATTCCTGAGTTCTGACTGCATTTGATAAAATAGGAAAGTTGACAAGCCCTGAATTCATAGCTTTCCTGGCCATGTGTTTAACCAGTCATTCTTCACCTAGAAGTTTGGGCCACAGAGGTCAGTAGGTACAAGAGAGATTGAGAGGCTTGTAATTCCCCTGGAGCATAATAGAGTTACTGAATTGAAAATTAAGGAGAGGGGCTATTCATTTACTTATTTAATCCTGCAAACCGTATTTATTGGTTGGCTACCATGTGCCAACCACACAGCCATAACCATACAAACAGAAACCAACAACACAGACCTGCTCCTTGCTTTCATGGGATTTATATTCCAGTTTGGAGGAAAACCATAACTCATAACCCTATACATAAATACACACTTAGAGTGCACTGGGGAGATTGAGGCTTGGGTAAGAGGCTATGCCCTTGGTCCTGCTTTCTTTCTCTAGGCCCTCACTTTGCTCTTCGAAGACATCCTGGTGAAAATCATGATGGGCTTTAAGCAGCAAGAAACTGAGAAGAAACTTGGAAAGAACACTTTGGTGTTGATGTCTGTGGGGCTAGGGAGACACTGAGTCCTGAAAGCTAGATTTTTCATCCAAGCCCTGAAATCTTGGAAAATTCAGTTCCTGTGTTGGAGACTTGAATTTCATCTTCTGTATAATAAGGAGGTCTGGCTGAATGGCTAGTGAGGCTCCTTCCAGACCCAAGACTTTCTGTCTCAAAGCACAATTTCTATACTTTATATTTTATCCCCGCGTCCACCCTCCAAGCAAATGTAATGGATGACAGACCTTGAATAAGTGGCCCCTTTTCAGGCATCATTGTGAGCTTCTGACAAGTGCCAGGAGCCATACCAAATGTGGGGGAAACAAACTATGGCTAAGACATGAGACATAGTCCTTGGCCATAGCAAGTTTCAGCCTAGCTGGGAAGACCAAGACACATGGAAAGGAGCTTCAGTACAAGTGGCACAAGGTGTTGTGATGGAGGAATGTTCAAAGTCCATGGGGCACAGAAAAGACATGTTACTGAACTCTTTGGGAAGGCATCCACAGAAGGGCAACAGAATAGGAAGGCCCACACTTTAGGAGGAGAAGAGGCTAACCAGGATATCAATGTCTGGCCTACTGTCAAAACAGGACCATTAGCACCAGAGCTAGGGATCCTTGAGCTTACGTTGGTTAACCTCTCACCCAGGTCCATGCCCTCTTCACCTCCACCATGCAGATGCACAGGCTCCTCTTTCTGACTTCTTTCTTTCCACTGAGCTCTGTCTCTCCCAACCAGTCACCTGGACTCAGCTCTTCAGTGAAATCTTGGACTTCCCCTTCTTCCTTGCTCCTCCCTCTCCTGCCCTTAGCCTGTCAGTTGCCAAGTTCCAGACATGCTTTCATCCTGGTCCCTCTTTTCCTCACTTTTCTTAGCATTCACAATTCTGGTCCCGTATAACTGCAGGAGCCTACCTTCTGCTCCCTCTAGTGTTCTCCTTTCTCAGGCCATTGTTAGTGATGTATGTGGGATCCTTCTTGGGCTGTGGTGTCCGTGTATTTGTCCTATTTATTGCACTACTAATGGAAGCCCTGAGGGCATTCATGTATTTCTCATGCGTCGGGGTTAAATGTCCATTAGGGTCTGGAAGAGGCCACAGGAGCTCACCTTGCAACCAATATTCTTCCATCACACATCCCTCTCCTTGAAAAGAAAAGTTAAGGTGATTTCTTCCCAGACCCTCGGGGCATTTCTGGGTACTAAAATAGAAGGCTTACTGATTCTGTGGCCTTGAGCAAGTAACTCAGTCTCATGAAGCCAAATCAGTAAAATGGGGATGATTCAATTAAATGAGATAATGTTGAGAGATGCTTTATGTGGTGTCAGTGCTCAGTAAATACCAGCCACTCTGTTTGTGTGGTCTGACCTTCTGTCAGATCCTTCCATGTTTTTTCTGCTTCTTGACCTTTTGACAGGCCATTCCTTCTTCTTGGAATGATCTCCTTCACCTGGCAAACTCTGAACAATTACTCAAGTCATTCTTCCGATCTCTTCCATCGAACTCATGCCTATTCAATTGCATGCACCCATTGCTTCCCTCACACCTACTTCTCTGAATACAATTTCTCTTCTCTTCATATAATAATTCTGTTCTTATCTGTGTTTTTATTTGCTAATGACCATCTCTTCAGCAAGGCTGCCGGCTCCATGAAGGCAAGGACCATGCCATGGAGTCTGTCACTATCTTTCCAGAACTCAGTATACACCCAAAGCTCAATAAATATTTGGCAACAGAATGGATGCTCAAATTAAAAGGTTCAATCTTTTCCTGTCAGCCCATTTTAATATTATGTTTGAAGCCCAACACCCAGTATATATTTAATATCTTCACATATATTCCCAATCTAAGCTGAAATGCTTTGTTTTAGAAAACCCCAGCAAATTTTGCCCATCCTTCTTGTTTTCTCACTAAGTGTAGTATTCAGCTATTGTCTGGAGCCATAATTTTCACAGCATCCCTCTCCCCATCTTGACGAATTAGCAGTCACTTAGGAAGCTCTTCTCTATGCTTTTGCCCAAGTATTTTATAAAAGCTTAAAACCAACCTTTTTTTAAAAAATGAGCTTTTATTGGCAATTTATTTCTCTAATTGATGGAATTAAACTAAGAGTGGCAAATTAGCCAAGTTTGATCTCAGGTACAGAGATCGACATGAGTAATCCCCGTAATGCAGTTCTAATTGCTATCTGCATGACTTTGTGATTAGGAACATTACATTATTTATTTAGCCTTTGATGCTAATCTCAGAACCAGGACTAACCAAAAGCTCTTTAAATTTCCACTGGCAGGTACTGTCTGCTCCTTCTGCAAAGTCAGACTACAGGCCCAGGAAACTGTCCATGGGGTTTTCAAAGCCTAACAAAGGACATCATTTCTGTCTTACCAGTCTGGGAAGGGGGGAAATCCTGAGTACTAAAATGCTGGGGATTATCAGAACAGCAATAGGGGTCAATGGGACTTTTGCTTCTCTGCCATGTCTTGGAAAAAGAACCATGCCTGGCAATTCTGTGAGATTACCAAGCTTGACAGTAGAAATAGCCAAGAGCAAATGGTGAGGTAGGCTTGTTTTGCCTTTGGCATCACCCCATCAGCGGTCTAGATCTCCTGCAGATTCCACTCATACCCATTGTGAGGGCCTCCTTGATTTGGTCTGCTCCTCGGTCCTCATCAAAATTATTCTCCCAGGTAGTAATTTCAGGGAATGGTCTGTTCTTAATTCTCTAATGCGAGAGGCAGCATGCTATCATGGCAAGTACAAGAGACTTGTTGACACAGGGATCTGGATTTAAATCCCAGCTGACAGCCACAGGACCCTTAGCAATATTTAATTACCTTTTGCCCAACTATAGTTTTCTCATAAAATATCTGGGTATAACAAGAGCTCCCTTATAGAATTTTATGTAGTGCAGGCTAGGATCAATAAAATATGACTTTCCTTTCATTTAAAGGACTATTAAAGTCTCCATGTGTTAACTTTCAGCTGACATATTTGCATTTTCATAAGAGCTTTATCAAAGACAGCATCTAGTCCAAAGGTACCATGTGTTGGTAAAATTTCAGATACTGGACCATGGGTGTGTGTGTGTGTGTGTGTGTGTGTGTCTGTCTGTATCTGTGTGTTGAGGAATGGAGTATTTTTGGTGCAATGTAGTAGATTGCACTATTGGTTTCTGTCCTTTAGTCCCCTGATGCTGAGTTTCTTATCTTGTCATAGGCCCAGCACGCTTCTGTTCTTTATTTTGTCATGTCTCATAGGGACAGTAACTGAGCTCCTGGCCTTTTTTCTTAAAACTGAGGATCCTCAACCCCCATATCTAAAACACCATCAAATGATCTCTCTTCTCAGTTGTTCCAGGCCAGAATCTATGTCTGGATTCCTGGTGCCCCTGCTCACCTGGTTGGTCCACTTTATTTACACACCCAAACACCTGCCCAGTAGAATATGCCTGGTTTTTGAGTTCCTGTCATTGATGATCTCTTCCCTTTCAACATTGACTTAAGGATATGATGTGACAAGTGACCATTTGTCCTTTACAAATATCTGATACCATGTAATCAGCACAGACGTTTAGCAGGTAGACCACTATAGGCACTGCATTCATAACTGACTAGGATTCCACTACACTTAGCTGCACAGTGGACTCATTACCATTTTTCTGCCATAAAGCCTGTAAAAGCTTTGTCATTAATTCTTAAACTTCTCTCTCAGAAGACCTAGAAAGGGAGGAAGTACTCAGGATTTCTTAAAAATTAGATTTATCCAGGGGTTTTTGGTTGCCTCAGTTGGTTAATTGTCTGCCTTCAGCTCAGATCATGCTCTCAGGATCCTGATCAAGGGGCTCCCTGCTTGGTGGGGAGTCTGCTTCTCTCTCACTCTCTGTCCCTCCCTCATCCTTTGCCCCTCGCTCCCACTCTACCCCTCCCCTCTGCTCATGCTTTCACTCTCTCTCTCTCTCAAATAAATAAATAAAATCTTAAAATAAACTATAAAAAATCGATTCATCCAAGATGGCCTCTTAGTCAGGAACATTGCAAGATGGCCTCTTAGTCAGGAACATTGTATCTATACATTTAGCACCAGTTACAAAGTTTCCCTACACACAAGAGGTCATTTGATGGAGTTCACCACTCTCCAGTCAACACTGTTGAGATTGCAATTTATTTTGGATTAAAGTCTTATCAATGAGAAGAAACCACGAGAGGTCTCAACACAAAGTCATGCTAGGATAACACTGAGAAAGCAACTGACAATTGCCAGTTTTCATCACAACTTAGAGCTTTACCTATCTTTCAACAGAACTGGAACAAATGTATTCACTGCACATCACCTGTTGAGTTTAGCAGACTTGGGGACTTTGGGAGAAGCAGAAGTATATGATACAGGCCCTGCCTTGTAGGTGATCACCCTTCATGGAAAGTGAAACTTCTACGATGAAACAAGCAAGGATGAAATAAATTGACAACAGCACTTGATTATGAAACAAAATAATGATGCAACTAATACACCACTCAAATTTAACAAATATCAACACAGCTTATTCCATGTTCTCTCTCTCTCTCTTTTTTTTTCAATGAATAATGAAATACTTTTTTTTTTTTGAATGAATAATGAAATACTAGAAATGCAGGTGAAACCCTCAGTTGGAGGTGATCATGACTTGAATTTGGTGGGTTTTATTCTCAGCCATAATTTTATACTTATACTAAATACATATATACCCATAAAAAGTGTACTCAATGTTTTCTTTTAGAGTCACATTTATTGATACATATAGGCCTAGTTCATTAATTTTAAATGCATATATTATTCCATTTTATTTAAATATTATAATCTATGTGTGTATTTCTTCTATTAATTGAAAATTAAGGTATCTGATTTTTATTTTTTCATTATAAATTGTTCTGAATTAATATCTTAGAACATAGTTCAGTGTTCGTGCTTGAGAATTTTTCTAAGATATATGTCTGTAAGTAAAGCTGGGTCACAGAGTAGCTGCAATATCAACTTCCTATCTATGAATATGGTATATCTTTCCTTTTATTTAGATTCTTCTACACATACTTCGCTAAAGTCTTACATTTTTCTCCATAAGAAAATAAATTGTACTTATTTCAATAAATATTTATTTCTTAGAATTTTGTTGCTCTTTTGGATGAATTTATTATTAGTAGTATATTTTAATAGTTACTGATATATAGTGATCTTGTATCCAGAAATCTTGCTAAATTTGTCATAATAAGTAGTTTGTATAATGGGGTTTTTTTCAATGTAGACAATCGTAGCATCATTAAATAGTGAGTATTTTGTTCCTTCCTTTTTAATGTTTATATGTGATTTTACTTACTTAAAACATTATCTATCAACAATGTGAATAGAAGTGAGTAAAGTGGCTATCTTTGTTTTATTCCTGAAATAAGAGGAATGTTTCTAACATTTCACCATTAGAAATAACTTTTTTTTGGCATCTGCTTTTAGGTAAATTAACTTCCCCTTTATTTCTAGCTTTCCTTGTTTGTTTTATTTTAATAATTCTTACCATGAAGTGGGTATGGAATTTTATCAAAAACCTTTTGAATCTATTAAGATAACTGTATGGTCCCCTTCAGTTAATTTAATGAAGTCATTGAAATGTTTTCTAATTTTATGCTATCTTTTCATTACGTGAGTCAAAATTATTATTTCTTATATCTTACTAGCTAACGTGTGTGTATATTTCCTGTTGAGTCAAAGACAACAGCCCCTTGTGAACTTGTGACTAATTTACACAGTAATATCATGTGTTCATCCACCTGACCCTACAAGTTCCTGTTGTTTTCATTCAAAATAAAGCCAGGATCCTACATCTATACAGCAACCATTCATATCTTTGAAGTGTAACTCTTCCCATTGTTTTTATATTCATTCTTAGTACTGTTGTCAGCCACTATCTATACAACTAGGGAACCAAAGAAATGTATAATCCTAATCTGTTGTTGATAGATCTTTTTCACAGGCATCCTGACCATGTATGGTCTGTCCTGTGAGAAATTGAGACAATAGTGTCAGATCATTGGCAGCAACATCATCCCCACCAGAACTAACCCCAGCTAAGATTACTAAGACTCTGTAGGCTACTCATCACACCGGGCCCAGAAGGCTGCCTGCAGGAACTTGTTCACCCTAGGATTTAGGAGTCCTTTATATTTATGTTCCAGTGCCACTCCTAACTCTCATCTCTTAAGATTTTACTTCAAAGAACCCCTTGTCCTTAACTCTCTTTTTATTGCACAACGAACATTAGGTACTTCTTTATTCTTCCATCTTTGTGTTCATTTTTACTGCTATGTACTCAAAAGTTCATCTGAGGACTAGTGCCAGGGTATGCTATCAGACTGCACTGAAAGCCTGAAAGTGACGTCACAGGAAGTTTCAAATTTCAATAATAGATTGTGTAGCCCAATATTATCATCCTTTCAACATGTAGTACTAGACATACTTCAAGTGTTTAATAGCACATGTGGCATGAAACCACTATATTGGTCTATTGGACAGAGTAGTTTTTTTGTTTTGTTTTGTTTTTTTAATTTTTAGAGAGAGAGAGGGAGAGAGAGAGAGCAGGGGGCAGGGGGAAGGGTCCAAGGGGAGGGAGAAAGAGAATCCCAAGCAGACTCTAGGGTCCAGCATGGAGCCCAACATGAGGCTCAACCCCACAACCTTGAGATCATGACCCAAACCATAATCAACAGCCAGATTCTCAACCAATTGAGCCACCCAAGTACCTCAGAGCAATTTTAGATCAAAATTCAGGTTCTTAGAGCCCCAGAATTCCTATACAAATGGCCCCAAGCCTACTTCTAGGACATGCATGTATCCCATTCCCCAGGTCTTTTTCTTTAAGATGGGTCATATTCAGAGTGTATGTAATCCTTGGCCCAAGGGGTGACCAAGAGACTGCAGCTTATGAGTAAGAAGAGAAGACAGAAAGGAGCTTGAGCATATCTCTGGGACAGAGCCCAGGCTTGTGAGAGCCCAGACCTGCTGGCAAGGACCCTTCATTGATGCTTTTGCCCAGCCCACCAATGTTAGAGACAGACCTGACTGACCCCACTAGAAGTCTTTGTACCGATCTTCACCCAAGCTACATCTTGTAGGCAAAAATCTCCAGTATGATTTTTTTTAAAGACTTTATTTATTTATTTGACAGAGAGAGATCACAAGTAAGTGGAGAGGCAGGCAGAGAGAGGAGGAAGCAGGCTCCCCACTGAGCAGAGAGCCCGACGCGGGGCTCAATCTCAGGACCCCAGGATCATGACCCGAGCAGAAGGCAGAGGCTTTACCCACTGAGCCACCCAGCCACCCCTCCAGTGTGATTTTTAAATCTGAATATATCTTACCTCTCTCCTCCCCAAACCTTGAATACACCTCTGCATTTTACTGCCCTCCTCTATGTCACATTCTTACCCCATCTCAAAGAGTAATATTTGTGGAAGACTACATTTGGAACAGCATGCCACAGCTATTCCAAATATGCCATGGTGCTTCAGACTTAGGAAATGGTGCTGTTGCATTCTAGTGTTTCATGAATAGTGTCTTCTGTGTCCCTTTAGGTCTCTGTGTGGCTGTCTGTCTCAGGACTTCTTGAGATTTGGCACACGGGACATACTCTGGCATGCCTCCACCAGCACACAGTGGATATCATCAAGTTAGAATAGTGCAACTGACCTGAAGAAACGAGGATTCCTAAGGGTCTTAATTTGGAATCTTTCCCCCACTGCCCCCTGCCAGTTTGAAATGATACAACTAGTCAAAGTAGTTTATCTAGCAGGAAGCTTTGTGAGGCAATGGGGGAGTAAGACAGAGAAGAGAGGAAAAAAGATAAGAGGAACAGTATAGAGTGAGCTCCGTCTGTAGTAAACTGGAGTTCCATCCTTGTGAGGGATGCCCACAGAGTATAGAATATTGCAGAATTGTCTCTTGCAGGCCAGGGAGGTTGGAGCATCTATCTGCCAACTTTCATCTTTCATTGACTAAGGGTAACTCCTGGGACATAATCTTGAGGCCCTTCTGGCTTCCTCTGGCCTCTTCCTGGGACAAGAGGACACCCCTCATGTGGGCAAATATGGAAGCCATGGCACTTATGGGTCCCTGTGTGGTGATCTCTGGGGCCAGGCCACAGGTTTCTGGGTGGGCATTATATGTCTGTTAACATATAAATATCCCTCTCACTGGAATGCAAAAAGGCAGTTTATAGAGAAAGTACAAATGGCAATAAACATATGAAAAGTGCCCAACTTCACTATCAAACAAATAAAGGCGATTGAAATGGGATATTTTTCACCTACTTGACCAATTTAGAAGAATAACACTGGGTATTAGAGGAGGTATCACAACGTGGGCGCATTCAGAAACAGCTCATGGGAATGAAAATTAGTACAGAGAATTTCACAACATAGATAGAAATTTTGTCCTATTGTCCTAGCACTTCCATTGCTAGGAATTTAACCCAAGGACTTGTACTCAAATATGTAGGTATAATGATATTCACTGCAATGCTGTTTACAATAGAAAGAAATTGGAAACAAGATAAATCTCAGTAAAAGGAGATGGGTCAACTAAATGAGTATGAGTCCCTCCAGGGAAATATTTTCAGTCACTCAAAAAGCTGATGGAGACCTATGAAGAGTATACTCTGTTTTCCTTTAAAAATAAAAAGTATGTTTCTCTATAGTTATGTGACTATAAATACCTGAACCATAGGTAACCAATGGTTCTAAATCTTGACCGCACATCAGAATCACCTGGGGAGCTTTTATGAAATACCAATGCCCATCTTCAACTTCAGGTCAATCAAAACTGAACCTGTGAGAGGTGGGTCCCAGCATCTGTGGTGTATGAAAGGTTCTCAGGCGACTTTGATGCCGAGTGAGGGTTGAGAACCACTGACAAATGCTATAATGGTAACAGTGGTTACACGCGCCAGACAAGGTCTTTCTTTCTTTTATAAATACATTTCTGAGCTATTTCCAATTAGCTGGTGGTTTTTAAAGAGGGGGGAAAGAGAGATAATTTCACAATGTTAAGGAGATTTTGAGTTTGGACAACTTGTCAAGTTTACCCAGCATAGGCTGGAGGTCCCTGACACACAAGCCATCTACAGCCTTTCTATCCAAGAGTGGTCTCAGCAGCGGCATCCTTGCTTAAAGGCTTGTTAGAAATGTAGAATCTCAGGCTCCACTGGCATCCTGTAAAATCAAAGCCTACATTTTAACAAGGTCCCCAGGGGATTCATGTGCTCAAGAGAGTTTGAGAGGTGCTGATCTATTGAACAAAAGATATCCTAGGCTTTAGTATCTCCTAAGATATGAAAGGTGCTGAGAATGAACATCAGTAGCCCCCCTCTAATGGGCTCCAAGAAGAATAACTTGTTAACATTAAATAATAATTTCAAGTTAAAAGTTCCTAAGCATCACTCTTTTGAAACCATAGTGGTAAGCTGTCTTATGGTCACATTTGTCCATAATGCCATATATTCCATAAGTATAAAGAGGCTTCTCTAGTGTGAGGAAAACTCCTTCAGTAGATCATTCTGATGGTAAATGAGACCCTGCTCATGCTTCTACTATCCCATGAAGTACCTGCATTACTCATCTAGAACATGTATTGGAGGACCTAACTAATGTATATTTTTGTGTTTCCAAGTTTTTCTTGAGAGACTAAAATATGTTCTCTTCTGAAATGTGCATTAATTTCTCCTTGCTCTGTTTTCCAGGAGAGTGAAGAAGAGCTTATCATGGCCCTAGAATAATGATTTGTATTTCTAAAAACCAGAACCCACAGCAAACTCAAGATTGTTCAGATTTAGAGACCGTTTATCAAAGCCTCTGTGGGCTTTTGAAAAACATAACTTTCAAGGCTTCAAATGTTTCTGCAACATTCTCAATCTGAGTAGGCTTTTGGCACAAAATAACTTCTCTACAGGGGTCTGCTGGTAGGTGTCTTCATAAACATCATTTTTCATGTATTCAGAAGATAAAATACATGAAAACGGCTTCATTGGGAGTGTTTTTCTTTATCCTCTGACAATTAGCCAATCACAAAAGACAAAGAAGTCAAAAGCAAGCAGGAAACCTATACACTCAAAAACAAGTAGCCAAATGAAGTCCCCATGCTGAGAGCACCAGCTCGTGAACCTGAGATGAAGAGTCCCCCCATCTCTGCAGCTGCTCCCTGTTTCCTACAGACCATGAATCAGTGCTGCTGAGCACAGTTATCTCATTTGGTGAAATAACATCAACGAGGTACACATTTCTCTGAAGGGCTTGGTACCTTCTATGTTGGGAGGTCCCACTCCAGTTTCAGGTGAGGGTTCCCAGGAGAAGGGAGAGGATATTCAAAATGGCGACACATCACATTTTTCCACTATTCATGTTACTGAGTTCATGGAAGAACAAGGTCAGGCCATCAGTAAATGTCTGCCTTAAATAAGGACAATGACATTCCTTGAGATTTTTTTGTTACTCATTTTAGGTGAGAATGGAAAAAAAATCGTATAGATTACAATATTTGGATAAATTGGGTTTATGAGAATGACTATTATTTTTTCATAATATAAGGGATCACATTGGAAAAAAAACATTGTTTGAAGCTTTTCCTTGGTGTCCAGATTCCATTCGATAATCCTGATTTGTGGGTTATCAAAACCATCTGACACCTTCTAGAATATCCCAGATCAGTCAGTGTAGCTCTCCAGAGTGGCTTTGAGTAGGAGAACTGCTAAGGTTTGAAAAGAATAAACATAATAGACATCTCCACATTGTTTCCCCTTGAACGTGATCTTGGGATCAAGGTGGTCTGTATGGGGAAAGATGACCTGACCCAGAGCCCTTTCTTTCTAGCAGAGCTGGTGCTATGGCACAAAGGTGGGCAACAGGACTTCCCTGTAGGACTCTTAGTGGGTCACAAGCCAATGTGTCAAAGTCCTGAATATTGTTCTTATAACTGCACAAAAGCACTGTTCAGAAACCCTGGGATAAAATGGATACATTTTCCCCCCCATTAGCACAAATTAGTTCTATTGATTGGTTTATTGGACGGCACCCAGCACAGAGCAGGTTTCCAAGAGGATAACACCTACATAGTGATTGAACTATTTAATTAGAAAGCATAAGGGAGACTCTAAGATATCCTATGGAGGCAATAGAATTGGACAAATTGGTAAATTCCTAGAGTGGTTCTCCATTGCTTTCCCAAATTGTGGCTGATCTACTCCAGGCTTTCTGAACTCTAGAACTAGAGCAATCTTTTTAAAATGCAATGAGATTATTCCCCCGCCTCTACCCCTTTGCTGTAGTTTGAACTTGTCAGAGGCTTCCTGCTCACTTACTCTTAATTTGTCCCTCACAGTCCCCAAGGTTGCTCTGTACTGTCCTCACCTCCCACCCGTCTTGTTCACCATGTCCGAGCCACATGGGCCTACTCTCCGTTTCTCCAATTTTCCGTGTTCTATCTTCCCTCAGGACCTTTGCACCGGCTATTGCCTCCACTTGAAGTGCTCTGATCCACCTTTTCAGTTTTCTCTGGCCTATCCTCCAAGTCTCAGCTGAAAGGCCATTTCTCTGAGCACTTTTCTCCAAACCCCAGATGAATCAGGTCTCCAGTGCAATTTATCCATCCAAACCCTCATCCTAGCACATGCTTTATTCATCTGATTGTTCAACTCATACCTGTCCCCTGACTAGCCTATCCTCCCTGCAGGGGCAGAGCTGGTGCCTGTTCTGCTCATCATTTTATCCCCAGAACCTATTGCAGCTCCTGGCTGGGGGGAGTATTCAATAAGTTCTGTTTGAATAACAAATAAAGAAATTAGCTGATGAACGGATAGAACATAGGACGGCACCTGATACACTGGAAGAAGCATTCTGTATCTGTGATAGATGATTATTATCATGGCTGTTGATTAGGGCAGCAGAAAAGAGGTGAAAGAAGATAGATGATAAGAAGTCAAGAACAACATGGTGGCATGTCAAAGGCAAAGCATTTTAGCTCATTCCATACATTGCTGTCCATGCTGTCCATGCCCGGCCCCTTCTCTCCAGGTTGGCATGTGCACATACTGAGGGCTGCTTTTTGGAAACACCTATGACTCTTTGCTTGGGAGGTTGTTGTTTGTACATGTGGTTTTCAGCCACAGGAGCCCTCCCTATGAGCACTCAGGACCAGTACAGGGGTTGGAGAGCTAGCACCCCAGGAGGCTCCCTTCAACCACCAATGGCCATGGCTTTGCAGGGAAGTGCTTTCTCTGCCCTTGTTAGGTAACTGTCATGTTCCAGTTGCCCACAGACATGACTAGTGTGACAACACTGTTCCCACGATCTGTTTCTGGGATAACCCAAGCTAAGATGCCCCCCTAAACAGTGTCTTCCCCCATGAAAATTCTCCCTCTTCTTTTTTTTTTTTTTAAGATTTTATTTATTTATTTGACAGACAGAGATCACAAGTAGGCAGAGAGGCAGGCAGAGAGAGAGAGGAAGGGAAGAAGGCTCCCCAGTGAGCAGAGAGCCCGATGTGGGTCTCTATCCCAGGACTCTGGGATCATGACCTGAGCTGAAGGCAGAGGCTTTAACCCACTGAACCACCTGGGTGCTCTTTTCCTGATTCTTTAAGACTGGGGCAAAAATCCTTAGCAATGTGCCCAGAGGAAGCTAATGGGTCCTTTTGTTGGCCACCACCATGTGTAACATTTAAAACTTTGAAGATCCCTGGGAGGGTCATGGACACTTGAACTTGGTGGTCTTTGTGACACCCTGCGACCTTGCTGCTGACAACACACGTATATTACATTCCTGGCTGTTGCAAGTTTCTGGGTTTGTGATCGTTGCTAAGGCTTAGCTCAAAAATGCTTTGTGAAAGCTTCCCTGACCACTGAGGCTGAATAACGAAATCCCTGCTTCCTCTGGATCCCCATAGCAATACCTAAGATGTGTGGAAGCTTTCGTTAGAGCCCGTCTCCCACAGCATTAGAATGAAGTGGGTGCCCCTCTCAGCCCTCCAGGCCTCTCACCTTTATCCTTCTTTTCTTTCTAAATTCAAGTGAAATACACATAATACCACAGTAACCATTTTGAAGTGAAGAGCTCAGTGGTACATTCACACTGTTGTGCACACAGTGTACATTCACACTGTTGTTTAACCAGCTACTTTCCAAACATTTTCATGACCCCCAAAGGAAAGCCCACACCCATTAGGCAGTTACCCACCATTTGCTCTTCCCCTGGACTCCCCGTAGCCACCAAAGCTGTCTCTGTATTCTTAACACTAGGCCTGAGGTCGGATTCAATACCCTGTCTTGGGTGAATATATGATAGTTCACTGTGATAGGACACAAAAGGAAGGGAGGCTGCAGCACCTTCAAATCAAAGAACACTGTGGTTGCAAGGTTCTTTCCAGACCCACACTACCTGAATTTGGACCCCAAGTTTACAGCTGTGTAACTCAGCAAGATAGCTATTTGTGCCTCAGTTTCCTTGTCTGTAAGATGAGAACAATAACAGAATCTGCCTTGAAGTTGTTACGACCATTATGTAAGTTTCTATGTAAAAAGCCTCAGAACGGGCCCGAGTGTGTGGAATGCCAGATTAGTGGGCTCTAAATAACAAGGGGCGCCAACCACCATTGATGTTGCAGAGAAAGCCCGTGGGTTCATCTTCAGGGAGACTTAGAACAAAAATCCAGGTCTAGAAAACCACCATGCTGAGTGAGAAATGATGACCATGCAGCTTTGGCTTATCAGGAATTGTCCGCCTTGTAATCCCACTCCTGGGGACCCAACCACCCCGCTGCACCCCTTCCCCTCCCACCCCACACCCAGGCTACCCGCTCTGGCTGGTCTCACTGTTGTACTTTAATGCAGCTAGCTTGCAAGTTCCAGGAGGGTAGGGACCAAGTCTGTGTTATGCATCCTGCGTTTCCTACTCCTAGCCCTAAAGGACGCTCCATGATTGGCTGTTGGAGAAATACAATAATGCATGTAGAAAGTGATGTATCCTTCCAACCCCAAAATTTCAGAGTGTGTCACCCTCTCTGTTTCCTCAGCTGCTCCCCTGCAGCCAAAGGAAACTTGTCAGAGCATAAAAGGTTATGCTTAGGTCTGCTTCTCCCTCCACTTCCTGCCCGTACCTCTTCCCTCCTCCTTTCTCCACCTCTGCTGTTGGTGAGGGAGCAGGAGATGGGGAGAGACCAGAGGACCGATCCCTGGTGTTCCTTTGCCTATGAGCTGCTCCCTGCACAGCTTTATGTTCGAGCTGGGTCCCAGCCTTGACGTAAAACTCTCCAGTTCTATATAAATAATGGTTGTAATTAATAATAAATGAGCAGCCCTGGGGAATTGCCAAGCAGGATTTAGGGGCTGGAGATTTACACAGCTGCCTTTGGTGCCAATAGGAGTCATGGATGTGGAAAAAACCCACGGAGCTCTCATTTCAGATCCAGGACACTGCTAATAAGCGCCATGCTCCTGGCAGCTTGAGCCCTGGAGAAAATCTCAGTTGTAACCGCACGTTTTCCTGGGTATGAAGGCGAGGAGGGTATTTTTATCTTTTTGGTCTCTCTTCCTCTGCATTGGGGTTGGAGCCTTCCAAAGCCCAGGCGATTCATGTTGGGGGGAGGCAGAAATCTGAACAGGAAGGTGAGCCTGAAAAAAGGATCTGGACTCACAGAAGGAAAGGGCATGGGAGCCTATGTGCATTTATAGTCTCCATTTTTTCACTGAAGTATAACGGACTCATCACGTGACATGAGTTTCAGGTGTACAATAGAGTGGACAACTCTGTATGTTGTGTTGTGTTCACCCCAAGTACAGCACCAGGTATCACCAAACAATGCTATTATAATCCACTGACTGGATTCCCTATGTTGTGCCTTTCATCACCATGACTGATCCATTCCATAACTGGAACATTGTGTACTCTTAGGAGAACCAATGGGACTGGCCGGTCTTGAAGAGATGATG
This sequence comes from Mustela putorius furo, assembly GCF_011764305.1. NCBI lineage: Eukaryota > Metazoa > Chordata > Mammalia > Carnivora > Mustelidae > Mustela > Mustela putorius. The sequence continues at coordinate 3,834,943 of NW_025421329.1, read as the reverse complement.
AAGAACTACTTCTACAGGAAGCAAGCAAGAATGGACCATAGGCTCATGGCTGGGGTCACAACCCTGTGATCCTTTTAGCTCCGTGTTCTAACCTGGTACTCGGCACCCACTGCAAGCTTTGTCATACCACCTGGTCCTTCCAGGCAATGCATGTCTACAATTCTTTGTCCTATCCTGCCACCTGCTTCCAAACCTTGATTTCCTGAGATGGAAATCAATAGCTGCAAGCATTCTCAAGGTCACTTAGCAGATCAATTGCTCATAGGCAACAAGGAAGCAGGAGATGGACAAACACAAGGTTGTTGCCAGGATTCCAATGCAGCCTGTGCAAAAGGCTGAGCAGGGTGGCTGACCCCTAGCAGGCACTTAATGACCGCAAGCCATCATGTCGATACTCCTGGCTCAGACCTGCCTGAGATTCACATATCATCTCTGGTGCTCTGGTTAAAACAAACAAGATTCAGGACACTGCTATAAGGCGGCTCATTGCATGATAGAAAATTGCAGCTGTCACCATGCCTTTTTCTGGATGCAAAGGAGAATATTGCAGTCCTTCCAGTACCATTGTCCTTCATGGATAGAAACTGAACTGAGGCTTTAAGATTTTAACTAATCTGGTCAAAACAACAGCTTGTAAATGGCAGAAGTGTGTTTGAACACAGCTGTGTCTTTTCCAAAGTTCACATTCACCTGTCTCTACTCCCTCTCTGATCAGTTTCCACTCCCCAGGACCTTGAAACTTGCATTGTTTGTGTGGCAAGACAAGAAGCATCATCACTAGGAGTCCACAGGGGCTCATCAGGTTAAAATCTATCAGACGACATACAGCGCCTTCCAGTAAGTGATGGATGAGGAAGACGCTATAGACATATGCAGATCATATAAGATATTGGATAAGGGACTACAATGGCCACATGGTCAGAAAGAAGAAATGTGAAGTAGATTCCAGTGCAGGTAACTGGGGACTGTTGGATGCAGGCTTCCAGAAAGCTTCTGACATCTGTACTGAACAAGAAAAATTTATAAGCTTTTATTCATCTCATGTACAGTTACAGCTTGGACAATGTGCAAGATATCATGGGGGTACTAAAGGACATGTCAAAAAATGAGTACTGTCTTAGGTCAGATGCCCTAGAAGCAGAGCCTGAGACAAGGACTTGAATGCATTTGATTTTTTTGAGGATATTCTCTTAGGAGAAAAAGGCAAGGGAGTGAGGATAGGGAAAGACATAAGCAAGGTTGTAGTTGCAAAGGAAATTTAGCCTTGGCTTCATTCCCAGGGGTGTTCTGGAGCATAAATTATATTACCCAACTGTCCTCACCTTGAGACCTAGAGACCTTGAGGACCTAGAGTTTGCACTCTGCATAAATCAACCATATCTCTGGGTTTCCCCTCCTGGGGTGGGACATCTCATCAGCAGAGGGCAGTTCTCTGGGGAGGGGGCAACCATGAGCCATTAACAGCCAATACTAATGGCGTCTGGGGAACGGTTCCATGACAGGGGACTAAAACAGTCTGCTACAGACATTTTCCCTACAGGAAATGCCATGACAGGTGAGAATAAGTCTCAGGAGACAGACCTAAGCAGGCAACGAATGGGTTCAGAGGGGTCAGAAGAAGCCAAAAGAACAGGTGTGATTAAGAGGCTCATGAGGAAGATGACTTTGAACAGGAGAAGGGTGTGGTGGGTAGCACTGCTGCTCTCAATTCTTTGCTCCCTCCTGGTTATATAAATAAGTGTTCCCACCATTGTCATGGCTTCATGGTGGGCTGAGGGCACTTCACCATTTGTTTTGGGCCTCACCAATGGGATATTAATAAATACCACTTGACCAATTAGATATTAGTGGATATCCATTAACCAATAGGATATTAATTAATGCTTTAACCAATAGGATGGTAATGAATAGCCCTTGAACAGAGACCCTAAACATGCTTCAGCCAACTGGCTCACCTCTCAGATTCCTGGGAACCTCCATGACAGAGGCATAATCCTAATGACTGCTGGACAAGGACAAATGTATGGAGTAGACCTCTATTCCACTGGTGCCTTGAACCATGTCCAGCAGGGACACAACTGATCCACAGACTGAAGGCAGGAAGATAGACATTGTTGCAAACCAACTCTTTAGTATGTACCAGGGCCTCATAGTAATGGGGATATTTAATTGACCAGAGGAAAAGATTTTCATATGTCACTTTCACAATTATAAATGGAACTAGGATTTTATTAGGGCAGCAATATGAAAAACATAATTTAATTTTTTTATTTATATTTTTAAAATACTTTATTTATTTCTTTATTTGTCAGAGAGAGAGAGAGCAGAGAGTGGCAGGCAGAGAAGCAGGTTCCTCCCTGAGTGAGGAGCCCGATGCAGGACTTGACCCCAGGACCCTGAGTTAATGACCTGAACCAAAGGCAAATGCTTAACCAATTGAACCCACCCAGGCGTCCCTAAAAACACAATTTTAAAAAGAGAATAGAGCCCATGTTTCTTGACCTCCCAATATGCCATCTTTCCTTACAGGCTTTTTGGCTAGTCCACCTTATCCTGGCCAAGAAAAATAGCCCAGTGACTTCATTTATCAGATTGAGAGACTGAGGCTAGAAGAGTAGGTGGTTTTCCACCATTGTGCAGCTGTTTAACCATAAAACAGATTCTCAGTCCCAGATTTACTCATTAGGACATGTTTTATGTAGCAGATGCTGCTGATGTCACGCCTTTCATCCCCCTAGCCCACCTGAGCTCACCTCTTCCTGTTTTCACCTGCTTGAGGGCTATCCAGCACCTTTGCAGCTTGTGCGTCTATGAGAAGATGCTCCCAGGGGGTGCAAGGGAGTTGATGCCTCCGGGGACGACTGTTACCCAACAGAGGATGAGAACAAGTAGAGGAGCACCCAGCTTTTCTGCTCACTGAGACATTGACCCTGAATACTAAGCAGGGTTGAGTCCATCTGTCCCCGAACCCCACCCCACCCTTGAGTAATACTCATTCACATGTTCTCTATTGGCTCTGCTTTCCTGCCTCACTCAGCACTCCCTCATCATGCTTGGGGCGACTGTGTCTCAAGTAATGTATCTGCCTGCAAGTCCTTGTCTCAGAGTCTGCTTCTGGGCAAAATCTAAACTAAAGCTCTGTGCCACTTCTTCCCAATGCTGTTTGAAATGGCTGAGAGAAAAAATATTTGTGTTAGTAATGGCTTCATTAAAGAAATAAAATTCTACAAGTGATACAGAATGAGGACTCAGTATGGGGATGAGACTTTATGGAGCTGGCTGAGCAGTCTTCGTAAATCCAATGCCTTTGGGTCTCCTTTTCAAAGCTGACTCTTAAACTATTTGGTTTTCTTCTCCAAAAGTTCTAAAATTTGATATAACTCTTCCAAAATAGTCTGAATAATTTCTGGATGTGCAACAAATTTCTCTACTTAGAGCCATTAAATCGAGGGAGCAAAATCTATGTTGAATAATCATTGGTCCAAATAGGTCAAGTACTTTGTTGACCTGAATGTTCATTGACATGCTTGGGCCTTCTCTGGTGGGGGTGAGCGTCACATATGGAAGTAAATGTCAACATTCTGGGCTGCTGAATTGCAAGTCCAATGGACCATGGCTGTTTACCACCATTACAGCCTCAAAATGGTTTTCCCGAATGTGTTTCAAAGCAAGCCTAAGTAATAAATGCCTTGTCCAGCCAGTTCTGGTAACATTGCTTTTCCTAGCACAGAATGTTGAGAAAATTAGCACACATAAAAGTTGTGTATTTAGTTTGTTCCCATTCTAACCTGACTTAGCTCCGGAAAATGTGATATTGAATTAGAAACATATCTCAGTGATATTGTGGGTTCAGTTCCAGAGGATTGCAATAAAGCAAATATCACATTAAAGCAAGTCAAATGAATTTTTCAGTTTCCCAGTGCATATAAAATTTATTTTTATACTGTACTATAGTCTATTAAGTATGCAAAAGCGTTATGTCTAAAAAATGCATGTGACTTAATTTAAAAATACTTCATTGCTGAAAAATGCTGACCATCATCTGAGCTTTCAGCAGGTTGTAATCGTTTTACTGTTTTGAGGATCTTGCCTTGATATTCATGGCTGCTCATGGATCAGGGGGTGGTTGTTGAAGGTTGAGGTGGCCGTGACAATTTTTTTAAAATAAGAGGACAAGGAAGTTTGCAGCATCTCTTCCTTTCATGATGATTTCTCTGTAGCATGTGATCCTGTTTGACAGCATTTCCACATAGTGAACCTTCTTTGGAGAAAACTAGAGTCAGTCCTCTCAAACCCTGACCCTGTCAGCTAGGCTTATGTGCTATTCTAAATCTTCCGTTGTCATTCTGACAATCTTCACAACATCTTCCCCAGGAGTAGATTCTACTTAGAGATTCATCTCAAGTATATTCTATCACTTTCTTTGATCACCTATAAGATGCAGCTCCCCAAAGTTCAAAGTTTGTCATGACAGAGCAGCAATTCAACCACATCCTCAAGCTGCACTTCTGATTCTAGTTCTCTTGCTATTTCTACCATGTCTGCCCTCAGAACACACATGACATGTATCTGTTAACTTTGCTGTCTTATATGCGCATGCTTATGGGGCCTCCAAAGAGTTACAATGGCAGCATCAAAGTTCACTGATCACAGATCACCATAAAAAAAAATACAATAATAATGACAAAGCTAGAAATACTATAAGAATATCCAAAATGTGACACAGAGACACAAAGTGAGCAAATGCTGTTGGAAACTGGTGCTGGGACACTTGCTTGGATGCAGGGCTGCCATTGACCTTCAATTTGTAAAAAATGCACTACCGATGAAGCACAATGAAGCAAAGCACCATAAAACAAGATAGGCCTGTAACAGGAAATTAAAACCTGGTAAAGGAGAATATTTCCCTATTTACCATACACGTGTATGTTTGCACACATACACGCATGCATACATGTACCCACGAAAAACCCTAAGGAGCTGGATCCAGCTTCAACGTGATAAATAGGTTCCATCCAGTCAATTAAAAGGAGCAAATGAGAAATGAGAGAGGGGGAGAAATAGTGCAAATACAGTGTGGAAAAAGCCAATAATAACTTAAAAAAGAACATGATGACAGAGAGAAAACTGTTTCAAGAGAATCACTTCTACTAATTTTTTAAGAGCTGGATTTTAAACAGAAAATATAAAATTTAAGCAGGAGATTTTTTTTTTTAAATCGAGAACTTAGAATAATATGCTGTATATAACAGTGCAAAAACAGGCAAAAATTCCTCCCCTTCCTCTATCTATGCTGCTATTTTCCTCCTATACTGACTGTGACCTTGACTATAGGTCAATGGGACAATTGCAAGTGTGACAGGAGCAGAGGCTTAAAAAGTGCTTGTACATTGGACCTTTCCTCTCTCGCTATTCTGGAAAATCTTCCACCTTTACATAAATGAACCCAGGCTAGTGTGCTGGCTGGTGAGAAGCAGGCAGACCCACCACCCTGCTCCACTCCAGGAAACAACCAGTCAACTCCAGAAGCAGAACAGCCTAGTTGGCAATTAATTGACCACAGATCTGTGAGCAAGCCCAGACAAAGTTAGCAGAGCAGTCCACCTAAGCCCAGCCTCACATAATCAATTTACAGAAACATGAGCTAAATAAATGGCTGTTATTTTAAGCTACTAAGCTTTGGAATGTTTTGTTATGCACACCTAACTTGTACATCTGACATTATGGTATGAGGTAGAGCAGAAGAAAGTATCTGACAAGGTCCCTGTTGGCAGGGACCTAGAATCTAGTTGGGAAGCAAAGAACACAGAATATAATATCTAGTTAATGAGGCAGCATGCTGTCTGTCATCATTCTGTTCTAACTCAATAAATTATAGAAAGGGTGGTGATTGGGAGTAGAAGCAGAAAGTGAGAAAAGAAGGTGTGAGCTAATTACCATCAGAGAAGGAAAGGTAGGTCTTCTTGAATTCCTACAATTCAGGTGGGTATGTAGGGAGGCAAGAGAAAGGAACAAACACCAGAAATCAGGTAGATAAGTCAAGAGGAAGCAGGAGGGTTTGGGATCTTGCTGGCCAAAGAAATTCACATCCAAACAGAAGGCAACCAGTAATTGCTTAAAAGTCTAGAAACACCTAAGATGCAGCAAATTCAATAATGTGCTTGACTTGGAGACTGAATTGAGCTATTAATTAAGATGCTGAAAATAAGTGTCATAGATATCTAGGGTGCCATCTGCCCTGACACATCCCTTCTTTTAGGAACCCCATGATCTCAATGACAATTTTGGGCTGCTAGGTGATTACTTTGCGTCTTTGATTGATTCAGGGAATTCTCCTGGAGGGAGAAACAGGAAGAATTCTAAATCTCTCTGTGAAACAGTAAAATATAAAACTTGGGAGCTGCCTCAGCCATGGGCAGCTTTCCTCAGCTTTCCTCTTTATGGGAGAGAAAATGAAATTATCACAGAGAGGTAGGCATGCACAGACCAAGTGCCATTCACTTGGATGAGTCCTGGGTTCATCCATATCAGGGAGCAGAGGTGGAAACAGTTTTCCTGGATGCTCTTAGGGGCCCTGTTTGGGTCTGAAATTAAACTCACAAAGACAGATGAATAGGAGAAAACCATGTAAATTTAGTTAATGAAAGTTTTACATAATGCAGTAGCCTTCATAAGGAAATAAAGACCCATAGAAACAAATATACCTATGTATATTTATGTTGGGTTTGATGAGGAGTGGATGGTCATGGAGGAATTCGATAGGTCAAAGAGTGTGAGGTAAGCAGAACTAACTGGGGGAAACTCAGCAAGACCTCTTTGCTAAGATCCTTCTTGCCATCCCTTTGTCTTCAGAGATAAGGATGCTCTTTCCCCTGAGTGAAGGGAGGACACTTCTCACATGAGGGTTTGTGACCTGTTTCAAGGGAGAACATTGGGAAGAAGGTCAGAATGACTTCCCTGCTTCTGTCATTTTCTCATACTCCTTTAGCTTAAAATATTCAAGATGTCAAGGTGCCATATTTGGAATAACGTGTCCTGAACATCATCACTTGGCATTGTCCTTTCCAAGGTTTGGTTGTACAACCCACCTTGATCTGACTTCAACTGGGTTTGCAACCAAAGGGACCCACCATGAAAACTGAAGTGCATGATTAACATGCAGACCAATATTTTCTCCAGTAGCATCTGCACTCTGCCCTTCTTTCACACAGACTTGAGAGAGACTTGAACAGAAAATGTTCCTGGGATTGGGGATATTTAATGAAAGTCAGGAAAAACCATCAACTGTGGTTAAGGGGTGACCATGAGAAGGAGTAAGATGCTCTTTGACAGGAAAGAATGAAGAACACACCATAAGGAAAAGGTGAAAAGGGACTGGAACATCAGAGACAAAACCCTGTTCTCTTCTCTCTATGCATTCTGTGTGTGCACAAATGGAGCCCATCTCTGATCCCCTGGCATTCCTCACACACTTTCACCATGCACTTGCACCAGGCAATCTTGACACCAGGAGGTTCCAGCTGCCTGCTTCAAAGCCCATCTCTCCAATGATGTGTCCTCAGATCCTCCCAACCAAAGAACTCTCTCCCTTTCCTGTGGCCTCATGGCATACCTACATCACGCCCAAAGTTCTTACCACCCCCTGCCTCATTTTATTGTTGATCGTTGCATGTGTGATTTCCCCACCAGAAATGTGCTCCAAGAATATAGGGAGAGAAGGTGGTAGAGTCCAGAACATCAGTCTAGTTCACATGGACAAACACAGGATTGAAAGGTGTTCTTCTAGCTGTGAGTCTGTCAAATCTTTGATCCATCTGAATCCAAGATTGGAGAAAGCAATTTTACTAACTCTGACTTTCCCATTGCCACTCCCAGATGCAGAGAAGTCTGAGAAGCTAACAACTTGCGGCCAGACACATGGTCACTTTGAGCAACCCAGGATCTGTGAGGACAAGGCAGAGGAGAAGCCAACCAGCAGCATTCTAAAAAGGAATTCCAGTTGTCATACAACTCAGGCAGTCCAGCAAAGGAAGCATTTCTGTCTATGGAGATGGACTTCAGATACGATTTCAGGTCAGTGTCCTCATCTGTAAAATGGGGGTGACAGTCATCCCTTGGTCAGAAGGTGGCTATCAGGATGACATGAAGCAGCTCGTGAGAGGGCTTGGAATAGCACCTAGCCCTCAGCACAGGCTAGGTAACTGGTAGTTAATGCTACAACTTAACATTGAGAACACCGCGGCCTGATGTGACTGACCTATAAACCAGAAAGTTGAAAAAAAAAGTGACTGAGGTCAAGGTGAGCTTTGTGAGTCAGAAGCCCATGACTACCTTGAAGGCATGGCCATTAAGACAGGGTGAGCAGAATTGGAAGGTCGGCATAGTTCTCCCTGATTGCTGCTCCCTTCTACATCAACTCAGACAGAGCACGCAGCTCTAGGGAAATACTCCAGCCCCCTAGTGTGTCCTCTCTGGAGAGGATTTTGTAATATGCAGTTCAGTGGTTTCATAAAGTCCCCTTGACTTGCCCAAAGTTTGCCAGGACTACCAGGCCACTAGCTCATTGGTGGGCGTTTTGTCTCCAATTTTGTCTTGTCTCCAGCCAAGCACAGACTGGAAATGTTAGGAGGGAGACAACTGCTGTCTTTCTTTAGTCCCTGCATGAAGCAGTAAGCACAGGGAATATCTTCCTTGGGAGGCCAGGCAGAAAAGCAGCAGAGACAAAAGGCAAAGAAATTCTTTCTGTGGGCTACTCCAGCTTGCTTCTGCTGTAGGCAGACATAGGAAGGACTGGGTAGGGAGCTGCCATAAAGGGCAGTGAAGCTAACAGGTTAGGGGAAGAGACAAGGGGCTTCCTGCTCCCAGGGTTGAACCTGCTCTTCTTCTGTGGTGGTGAATTTCATTGTCAACTTGATTGGGCCCTGGGATGCCTGGATAGCTGGCTAAACATTATCTTTGGGTGGGTCTTTGAGGGTGTTTCTGGAATAAGTTAGCATTGCATTTGAATTCATGTACCCAGTAAAGCAGGTGGGTGCGCATTATCCTGTCCATTGAGGGCTGGATGGAACAAAAGAGAAGGTTGAATTCTCATTCTGCCTGAATGTGGAGCCGGGAGGGACATGGGTGCTCTGCCCTCCATGTGATATCCTTGGTGTAGCCTTCAGATTCACATTTCCATCTACACCAACAGCTCTTCAGCTTTCAAACTACCAGCCTTCCTGAATCTTTAGCTTGTAGATGGCACACCATGGAACTTCTCAGCCTCCATAACTGTCTGAGCCAATACCTTATGGTAACTCTCTTTTTTGATTACATTTCTCTGGAAGCCCTGACCATACCTCCTTTCTACCTTCTCTTCCTCCCTCCCCTCCTACCCTATCTTTTCCTCATTACCATGTCTTTTATGTCCTTTTGTTCTGACTTTGTTCTCCTTAGCATGCATTTCCAGGTGCAGAGATTAGAATGGAAAGAGAAGAACATGTAATCCCAGTCCTATGGAGCAAGGAACTTTTGTTTGGTCTGTCAGTTGGGGAAATGCATAGAGCAGAAAACCTGTGGTCAAGTGACATATGTGATTTGTGTAAGGAGAAAGACTATGCACCCCATAGACTCCATCTATGTCAAAAGTACGAAGAATAGGATGGCTTTTTTCTTACAAGACAGAATAGAGCAATTCTAGGGTCTTACCTCTGCAGTGTGTGTTGGGTAATGTCTCATCATGTGAAAACCCTCCACAGGCTCTCACAGCTCCAAGAATGACTTGCAGGGTCCTGTCTAGCCCTCAGACCCCACCTGATGTCAAGTCTGCTGCTATAGCCCTTCTGGCCTGTGGAAGTCACCAACCCTGTTCCCACCTTAGAACTTTGTCTTACTGTTCTATTGAGTCACCCCAACATCCATCTGCACACACCTCCCAGCCCGATGAGGCCATGACTAGTTCATGCTCATTGCCCATCTCAGTGCAAACATGCCCCCCAGAGAAATCTTTACCACTGACACCTCTTATCCATGTCCAGTTTAATTTCTTCATAATAGTCATCACTGTTGTATGATAGTGGCACTCTCATTCTCTGAAACTCTTTTTTTCAATGTTTACTTTCTTACCAGTTTCTTCTTTCTTTTAAAGAGGTGGTAGAGCCTAATGGTTAAGGATCTAGGCTCTGCAACTAGAGCATCTGGTTCTAATTCTAGTCCTGCCACTTTCTAGCTGTGGGATTGTAGGCAGGTTACTTTACCTCTCTGTGCCCAAGTGTACCCCTCTGTAAAATGGGTGTGTGGTAATAGTACCTACCTCATGCAGTGGTTTCCCGGGGTGGGGAGAGCTCAGTTGATGTGTTGCATGTGGGCATAATGTAGCTGCTTACTCTTGGTGCTATTACATCCCGCTCACTGGAACATGGGTTCTATGACAGGCCCAACGCTTGACCTTGTGCATCTACCAAGTGCCAAGAACAGAGTAATTGTATGATCAATGTCTGTTGAATAATGAATGGTTTCACCATTCAAAGCAGTGGAGCCCACAACCAATTGGCCAATCTTTTGGGTATGCATGGAAGTTTTTGTCAGGCTACACTTTCCTGAGAATTATCATTTAAAAATAATAAATGAATAAATATTTGTCACATAATCATGCATACTACTAAATGATTCTAAAGAAAACAGAATTATTCTAGGGAATATAAATGTAAAAGATAGGCCTAATGCTGTACAAATATTTTAAAGAAAGCATTTTCTTTCCTTACTGAGTATGGATTTAGCCCCAGGTTGTGATTTCCTTGAGGGCTGTGGGTGCTAGATTTCTCTCCAGGATCAAAGGTTATGTTCTTCTAAATGTAATATTAAGGAACTGTAGGTCTTATGGGAGAAGAGTCTATTTATGAACCTGCAAAAGTTCTTTCACTTGGGTATTTTTCCACTTACTTTAATAAAGTAGTAAAGTATTATTATTTTAACTTAATGGGAAAATACGTTAATGATACTTTACATATTTTGTGTTAATATGACTCTTGCAGAATCGACACATTGGGACATTTTATCCATTTCTTTATCTGTCCAACTCTTGTGAATTTGTTCTGTTCCTTTAGCTCCCCTTCATCTCTCCAGCCCAGAGTGGAGAACCTTGGTGAGTAGATCTAACAATAGTAACTGCTACTATTCATTGAGCACTGTGCCAGGAAATCTGCCAAGTTCCTTATATATATTAACTAGCTAAACTTCATGAAACTCTCTTAGAGGATAGTATTGTAGTCCTGTTTTATAACAAGGAAATTCAGAAATCAGAGAAGTGAAGGATTTGCCTAATATCATATATTTGCACAGGAGAGATTTGAATGCTGTTCTTTAAACTCTAAACCTCACGCTGTTAAGGATTACCTTAAAGGTCACCCTGGGCAGAGTGGGGCAGAAATGTAGACTTTGTGGTCATCCTTTCTGGGTCCTTGATGCTTCCAGACCTGAAGCCTGAACTTGTGTTCGGCCCTCTACTTGTGCTGAGCTGGTCCCCAAAGGAATCTTCCGAGAACAATGCCCGTATCTGTTGCCCTTAGCTGGACTTTCCATCCATCCATCCATCATCCTCTATTGGCTTCAGAGTTGGCAAGAGTTCTTAATGAGGCACTTAATTTCTCATCCGGTTACAATGACACTTGACCAACACCAGCATTTCAGAAATGACACCATTTTTAAGTTCATGGCCCTTGTTAATTAATTCAGAGATGTCCTCTCTCACAATTAAAATCTTTCGGTCTGACCTGGAAATATTTTCACCCGCGCTGTCATAAACTAGTGGATTCTTTAACTCTTTTCTGTAATGTATTCATCTAAAGGATTATTTGCAACAAATTTGCACAACTAAAAGAAAATTACAAGCACTGAAGCATAATGTGAGTGTTACAGCACTTCCTCTCTGAAAATATCTTTGTGATTCTTTTTTTGAATATGATTCTTTTTTTTTAAGATTTTGTTTATTTATTTGACAGAGAGAGATCACAAGTAGGCAAAGAGGCAGGCAGGAGGTGGGGCTGGGAAGCAAGCTCCCTGCCAAGCAGGGAGCCCGATGTGGGGCTTGATCCCAGGACCCTGAGATCATGACCTGAGCCAAAGGCAGAGGTTTATAAGACCCATTGAGCCACCTAGACACCCCTGAATGTGATTATTTTCTTAAGGGAAAGGAACATGGATCACTTTTAAGGGAAATTCACAATTTCTGACCAGATCAGAATTTGGAATGCCACATTGAAGATCGGGAGCCAGGAACCTATAGCTTGGTGCTAAATACAGAACACCATTCCACAAAGAACTCACACGTTTCTGTAAGTAGGACCAATAGTAACCCATTCTTAAGACCATAGCAAGGACTAAAGGAAATAGTGCCTGTAACGCATCTAATACCACGTCTAGCACATTGGAGGTGAGCCATCTGACCTTGCATTCTGTAGTTCAGGAGTTCCCTGAAGGGGAATGCAAGATACCCTTGCCTCAGTTTAAATTCTGTTTAACAGAGAAAACACATGCTAGATTCTAAGGCTCCATGGCATACGAGGCTGCCGAGGACCTAGAAAAGCCCAACCCTCTTTTTATACCCGTGTGAAATCACCAGGCATTCCTCCAAATATCTCCCTCAAGATCTCCAAATGAGATGCTTCCAACCCCTCACTGAACATTTATATTCAGTTCTCCTTTTAAGATGTCCCTCTTGCCCTTCTCAGTTCTGACTCTGCACTGAATATCACTAGTTCTTCCCAGATATTCATAACCCCTCAAGCAGCAGTATCCAACATTTAACTGGCCAAACACAGGCAAAATGCTGGGGGCGTCCTTACTCAAAACAAATGTGCTATGATCGAGAAACACGAGTGGTCTGTTGCATTGTGTGGGGAGTGTCCAGTAGATGGGATGTGGCTCCTGGTGAGAAGCCCTCAGTGTGTTGGTCTTGCCTGCTGTTCTGCGTCAGTGTCCCTCCAGGACACAACTGTGGGGAGGAGTTGAAGAAAGGACCTTGGATTCATGCCAACTCATTCCAAACCAAGGCCAAAGTGAAGAGGTTTTTGGGCTACTTATTTCTCCCAGATTTTAATCCAGTCACTTTGGCATTAGGTATCTGCAACTTTCAAGTTCCTTAATTTATGATTCTTTATCTTTTTGTGCTATGATCCCATTGGCAGTCTGGGTTTCTCTGTCAGGATGATATTTTTAAAGCAGAAAATACATAGGATTTCAAAGGAAAGTAATCATTTTGGAATACTTTTATCAAAGTATTAGAAAAAGAAATTGTGGTAGAGCGATACATGTGTTTCTTTATTTTTTCTGCAGTTCCCAAATGTAATCCTTTTTAGCTTTTTATTTTGAAATAACCATAGACTTACAGAAATGTTGCAAAAATAGTATATAAAGTTTCAGTACAATCTCCGCCCAGATTCCCCTAATATTCACATCTTATATAATGATGGGACATTTATCAAAATATCAAGATATCAAAATGAAGAAATTAATCGGTACAAATCTATGAACTAAACTGTACACTATTTTGGATTTCACTGTTTTTTGTGCCCCCCCCCATAGATGTCCTATTGTTTCAGGAACCAGTCTAGGGTCCCACATTTTATGTAGATGTTATGTTTCTTTAGCCTTTTGTGACCTTGACACTTTTGAAGAATTCTGGTCTGTTATATTCAGAATGTCCTTTAATTTGGGTTTATGTGGTGTATCTTATAATTAGATCCTACTTCTGCATTTCTTATAAAAATGTGTTTTCTTATAAATGCATTTAATAATCAGCTACAAAGGAGCGCCTGGGTGGCTCAGTTGGTTCACCAACTGACTCCTGATTTCAGCTGACATCATGATCTCAGGGTCATGAGATTGAGCCCTGCCTCAGGCTCTGAGCTAGGCATGGAACCTGCTTAAGATTCTCTCTCCCTGGGGGCGCCTGGGTGGCTCAGTGGGTTAAGCCGCTGCCTTCGGCTCAGGTCATGATCTCAGGGTCCTGGGATCGACCCCCACATCGGGCTCTCTGCTCTGCGGGGAGCCTGCTTCCTCCTCTCTGCCTGCCTCTCTGCCTACTTGTGATCTCTGTCTGCCAAATAAATAAATAAAATCTTTAAAAAAAAAAAAAAAAGATTCTCTCTCCCTGTCTCCCTCTTCTCCTCCCCTCCCTCATGCATGCCCTGTTTATCTCAAAAAATAATAACAACAATTAGCTACATAATAACCATGGTAAATAACTACCAACTACATGGTAAATAACTACTCTACTATGTAGCTACCCTAATTTTGAAGTGGTGATGGGTGTAAACAATATTTTGTGAGCTGCGACACCTGAAATAAATGTGTCATGAAATTATCTGCAGCTTCTGTGAATGACAAATCACAAATAATGCTAACAGTGTTGTGGATTGTTTCTAAGCTTTACACTGGAAGGAAATAAAAAATATCAGTCGGGAAAATGAACACCTTTTTTCAAGCCAAGTTCAGCTTCGTCCTTGATTTATATAAAACATGAAACGTGGGGCGCTTGGGTGGCTCAGTGGGTGAAAGCCTCTGCCTTCGGCTCAGGTCATGATCCCAGGGTGCTGGGATCGAGCCCCACATTGGGCTCTCTGCTTAGCAGGGAGCCTGCTTCCTCCTCTCTCTCTGCCTGCCTCTCTGCCTTCTTGTGATCTTTGTCTGTCAAATAAATAAATAAAATCTTTTAAAATATATATATATATATAATAAAAGACAAAATGAATCACCCCCTCCAACAGGGGCTCAAATGCACTCAGATGAAGACAAAAGTGAGTGGTTTTTTTCTTCCCTCTCCCAGATTCACAAAATCATGGAAAAGGGGAAGTCGGAGGTAGAATTTTATTTGTTGCTTTGGTAAATGCATAAGGACAATGCTACTTGTAAATGGCATAGGTAACTGGGAGGAACTTGCATTGCAAACAACTGTCAAGACAGTGGACTGATCCTTCAGGCAGGATTAAAAGAAGAGCTAAAACTCTTCTTATTTGTTGCAGATGAGACTAGACAAGTGTGCCCTCTTTGGGTGTCAGTATCACTCATCATTGTTGATCCAGAACCAGTGGCTCCCAAGTCTTATCTAGTAACTGACCACAAGAGTTTATAGATCTGATCATAGAATATTTTAGTCAAGTTACTCTTCAACAGTACCTCACATTAAAAAACTTATTATTTTCTCTTCTTCTTTCTTATTCTTATTTTTATTTTCTTATTCTTTTTCTTATTTTTATTTATTGGTTTTGCTTATTCTTTCTTATTCTTATTTTACTTTTCTTCTTATTTTTATTTTCTTATCCTTCTTTTCTCATTTTTTTTTCTTATTCTTATTTTCTTATTCTTATTCTTATTTCTTATTTACGGACTTTTTCTTCAATTTGTTTCTTAGAAACAAACTGGTTTACAGAATAATTAGTAACCAAATTTCCAAAAAGTGTTGTTTTCACTTGTTTGGGAATGTCATAGTAAAATGATGGGCCTTAGTATTCAGCCTTCATCAACAGATCATCTTCAACTAGAGTAAAAAAGAAAGGAAAGTGCTTTAAGGGACTCTATATTTCTTGAATTGGATGGATGTGCAAAAATTCACAAAGAGAAGAGAAATTTTGCAACTGTCTGTGAACCAAACCTCATGGAGGGGTCTTATAAAAAGTTTAGTTAGTAGTTTTATCCTCTAGACGAGGGTTCCAGGATGAATTTAGGTCACTGTCACTCAGTTCTAAAATTCTTTCTTTATTTGGATTATAGCAAATAGTCCCAAACCAGAGCACACTATTATTAAATTTACTTCTCCAGCATGAAGGTCATCCATGGCTAGTCATTTTCTAACAGTCACCTTAGTGCAGAATTCCACTGTGTTCAAAGTTCCTAGTCCTGAGGTCATTGCTGGAGCTCGGGAGATGTGTTTTCAGGGAAAAACAAAACCAGCTTGTTATACTGAATCTTTTGTACTTATAATCATAATAACAATTACAGATTGATTAAGGCCAATTTATACATGGAAGAGGAAGAGTTTGGGGAAATGCTCCTTTGGTTCTGGTCACTCTAGTGCTCATAAATTCAACAGATACTTCTGGGAGCACCTTCATTGACATAATACAGTGGCTAACAGTCCCATGTGGTTGGGGTGGAGCCCTTGGCCTGGGGTT
Organism: Mustela putorius furo; assembly: GCF_011764305.1. NCBI lineage: Eukaryota > Metazoa > Chordata > Mammalia > Carnivora > Mustelidae > Mustela > Mustela putorius. The sequence continues at coordinate 3,818,795 of NW_025421329.1, read as the reverse complement.
TGTGGGTGGATTAGACAGGTCTGCCTTTTTGTCATATCCATGCCTTTTTGCCAGATCCAAGGCTTTCTGTCCTGTCATTGACATCTGTGTGCATATAGCACGTTCCTCTTGGGGCCCTTGTTTGGGGCACAGCCAGCTTCCAAAGGCTACAGGTCCCTCCACCCAGCAGCCCTCCATGATGCTATCAGTTCACATTTTCTACTCATCAAGCATGCTTGCTTGTTACCTCTAGGTCAGATGTTGGTTTCCACAGTGACAGTGATAATATGTACAGAAAAGTTTGGTTTTCTAACTATAACTCTTTATCTCTAACTTCATCTATTCCTGCAATCCCAAGGAAATTTACAATCATACATGAGAAAATTTACCATGTGAACCGAGATTATTTCTAAGTAGTGACTTGGTAATGATTTCTTGGGTTTATCTGTACTTCTAAAAATTTCCACACAGACAATTTATTATTTGCTTATTAGAAAACAGTGCAAGTTGTCAGTCAAATAAAAAGCCTCAAATGTAACATGTTGATTCTTCAGTTTCTTCCGGATATGTCAAGATGGCGGCATGGGTAAAGCAAATGGAGTTCCTTTGTGACTCTATTTTCTGAAACCTTCAAAACAGGGTAAATCGCCATCTTTAATGTAAGTGTCAATGGCTTATGTATTGTTGTTATTTTATTTTAACAGCATGTGTTTGAGATTTCTGTATTCTGTTAACATTCTAGGACTGGAGGAAATGATTTTTTTTTTCTTTTCAGAAGGTCTAGTCCTCCTGCTATTGATTTTAAAATAATCCAATCTTCACAGGAGAAAAATTTTCACCTTTTATAAAATATCGGGGGTATTTGTTCATTATTATTTAATTTCTTCCAACACACATAACACAAAGCCAGAGAAGCGACTTCAAGTCCTCAGAAATGATCAGAAATGTATCCTCCATAACCACTGGTACACTAAGGTATACTGGGACACTTGACGCTGTCACAGGTACTGCTTATTTTTTGGGTCGTAATTATGACAATACCATTGGGGGAATGCTGGGCTGAATAAATGAGGTTTTAGACAAGTGATAATAGGTGTAGAATAGCATCAACCCAGCCCTAGAGATAAATCCTGTTTTTACTGAAGCCCTGAAAAATGCTGGAATTTTCCTTGTGCGTATGGAGGAGGGTGTTTTGTGACCATAAACAGTTCTAGAAGGGGAGTGATGAGAATAATGTGGAAACAGAATATACTTTTTATAGAGCTTTTGGGGTATTCCCACGCCAAAGTGATGATTATACTGTAGTTATTACTCATGTGTTTAAAGCTTTTCCTAGTCTTTTAGTGCCTTCTGAGGGACACCACAAATTCTAGTTACTGAAGTGTGGTGTGAATACACAATTACATGTGCACACACACAGACACGCACACCGAGCTTAAGAACCATCCTACTGCAAAAATCCCACTTCAGCCTCCTCTGAAGGTACTTATCCAACCTATGCTTAACTTTTTCCACTTACAGAAGCTCAGTTTCTTCCATGGAAGCTTTAGAAACATGTTCATTTCTTTTGATTGTTGTTAATTTCTGTTGTTCTTAGGTTGATGTGAAGAATACCACCTACTGATATCCACCTATTTGTCCTAGTTCTGACCCCAGGAATAAGAGTAGGTTAGCATAATTATTCTTGGGGATAGGCTTCCAACCATTTGAAGAGCAACATTGTATTCTCCCCAACCATTCTATCTACTCACTAAAACTTAAACATTTGCCTTAAAAAATGAGATTGTTTGAAAATGCTCGTCTGAGAACCACTTACCGAAAGTCTTTTCATTTGCAAGAGGATCTATAATGGCATCAGATTTCAAGTATTTTTTGTTTGATCCTATAGACTCTATCTACATCTAGCAATAAAACCAGCATACTGAGTGTATGGTTGTTATTCCTCTGCTGACTGGCTGAGGGTGTTGGACATTATTCTTGGCAGTAAGGAATATCCCTGACCAAGGCATTATACCGCTGTCATTTTAAAAATGCATATTAAGGACTTGATTGGCTGAAATTGATCTTTGGATGGGAATTTTCTCCTTTTCTGGTTCAGGGTGTGTGTGTGTGTGTGTGTTTGAAAACATTTAGTGACCAGATATAATCAAAAAGAAATTATCTTACAAACCAAGAGATAAAATTTCTGCCCTTGAATGAGGTGAGACTAGCATTCATAAATTCTGGTTGTGCCTTTCTCCAACTTTCTCCAACCCAGCAGAAGTTGACTATGGAATTTTCTTAAAAATCAATGGACAAATGTCTTGGTGATTGCTAAAGTGGATAATTGGTTCCTAATAAAAATCAGAGATATACACCAAAATTTATGCTAAATTCATTGCTATCTCAAGTGCCTTGAATAGTACCTGGAACAGGTAGGTGCTCAATAAAAAATAAGAAAACCTGATTGCCACACTATTTATAATATCACAGAATCAGAATCCATAAAATTTTCAAGAGTAGACAATAGTGAGTATATCATGAGACAATCTTATACAATAGATTATTATGTGGATATTAATATTGAGCATAATACTAAGCATTAACAGGGACACCTGGGTGGCTCAGTCAGTTAAGCTTCTGCCTTTGGCTCAGGTCATGATCCCAGGGTCCTGGGATCAAGTTCCACATCAGGATCCTTGCTCATTTGGTCTTGTCTTTTTTTTTTTTTTTAATATTTTATTTATTTATTTGACAGAGTGAGAGAGAGATCGAGATCACAAGTAGGCAGAGAGGCAAGCGGGGGTGGGGGGGAAGCAGGCTCCCTGCTGAGCAGAGAGCCCCATGCAGGGCTTGATCCCAGGACCCTGAGATCATGACCTGAGCCGAAGGCAAAGGTTTAACCCACTTAGCCATCCAGGCACCCCCCCATTTGGTCTTGTCTTAATCCTCAAGTGTCTTCCATGAAGCAACAGCCACAGGAAGTAAGGTCACTCCAACACTCCCAGCTTATCCACACCGATTATGGTCAAACAAGCCATTGGTGGATGATAACAGGTAACATGTATGGAGTTACTTCACTGTGAAGCAAGTACCATTCTAGTTTCACAATTGTCATTACAACTACTACAACTACTACTGTTCCCATTTTACTGTCAAGGAAACTAAAAGACTAGGTTTCTTACCCAACCAGGATTTAAACCCAAGGAGTGTGCCCTTGGGATCCACACTCTCAAACACAGTAATCTGTGTCTCAAATCCCTGTTCAATAAATATTCCTCTTGTGATCTCCTCTTCCTACAGAGCAAACCCTTTTCAGATTCCTTCCCTGGCTTTCCCCCAGGTAGAACTTTCTAGATCATACAGGCCTTCGCCCTCAAAGTACAGTTTACTTCAAATGCATGTGGGATTTCTCACTGTATTATCATTGTCCTAGAAGAACCCATAACTGGAGCAAAAGGAGTTGTACCTGCTTGGTTTCATGTTACCTCAACTTCAGCTTCATCTGGTTGAACTCCAAAATGAGTTTTTGGCCCACATTTTTCTTGTTTTGAAAATGTAAATATTGTGCAGTCTCTTCCTCCTGATCTGTTTCTCCCAATGTCTCATTTTCCTAACACATGTCATTTCTAGTACCATCACACATAAAACATTTCCAAACATTCCTAAACCCAACTCAACCTGCCAGTTACATTTTGTATGTGTGTTCTTAACCAAATTCATCATTCTCTTCCAATACAATAGATTTTTACTTCCAATCATTAACACCAACATCTATGGAAAATAAAAACATTAGCAGTGTTCCCTCTTTAGGGCAGGTGGCTTTATGAATAATTTTTATTCAGTTTTGTCCCAAAACTTATAAATGGTATTTTAAATAAAATAGAATTCTTTTAGTATAAAGGGGTAGATTCTAGGGCACCTGGATGGATGGCTCAGTTAGTTAAACATCTGCCCTGCTCAGACCATGAACCCGGAGTCCTGAGAGGGTCCTGGGAATGAGCCCCACTTTGGGCTCCCTGCTCAGTGGAAATCCTGTTTCTCCCCCTCCCTCTCCCGACCCCCGCTTGTTCTCTTTCTGTCACTCTTTCTCTCTGTATCTCTTGAAAATGAATATAAAATCTTACATTTTAAATTAGAAGGGAGATTCTGTTTTATTTCAAAAATAGGGTAAGTGATTGTAAAGGTAACCAATAAATGTGTAATATATTTTAAAGCCTGAACCAAGTTTATATCTTTTCTTTTTATTTTCTTTCTCTCTCTCTTTTTTTTAGAGTAAGCATGCATGTGCACACAGGGGAGGGAAGGGCAGAGGGAGAGGGAAAGAGAGAATCTCTTTCTCTCTTTAAAAAAAAAAAAAAATTATTTGGGAGAGTTATCTGGGGGCATGGCCAGAGGGAGAGTCTGAAGTGAACTCTACACTGAGAGAGGCTCACAACCCATGCCTTAGTTTTAGAACCTTGAGCCAGAATCAAGAATTGGACACCTGACATACTGAGCCACCCAGGCACCCCCAAGTTGATCTCTTTTTTCACAAAGCTCTCTACTGCCAATCTGTGCATAAGCTGACATGTGCCAATGGGCCAGCCTCTGCTTATAAAGCAATTCACATCATAAAATGATCTGGTCCTATACAGTTCACAAGATCCAATGGCAACAGAACTGACAATAATCTACAACATTAAAATGATTATAGCAAATAATTCATAGTTATTTGGGCTAAAATCTCTATACCAACACCAAAGCTGCTACATTGTAAGTACCATGGCTTTCTTAGAGAATAAAAATTCACTCATTGCAAATCATTTATGATGTTAGACGTAGACACAAATTATTTTCATGCATATAAAGCAGTCTTATGTTTTTCTTCAGAAAATAATTGGCCTACTAAAATTACAGCTCTGAGTCGCTTTGATCATTCTGGAGCCAAGTGCAAGTAGATGTGTCTGCTGGCTTTGTTAAAAGGATCCATATTGCAGGAACTCTAGGGAGCGTGGAAGCCAAAGCCTTTACTCTCCTTTCTTATGACCAGCTGACTTGAACAAATGCTTGCCTTTATATGGAAAGAGTATTCACAAGGCATTGGAAATTGTCCTTAGTTAAATTCTCCACTTGGTGGTCATTTATGAGACCAATAAAATGGACCATCGAGTCCAAATGTAATGGAGCATTCACCAGCTCAAGTGACAAAGTTTATAAATACATGAGCTGGTTGTGAGATAATGAGCCAGTGAGTCACCAAGGAAGGTTGCTTAAGAGTGGTTTCCATCTGGCACCTTCAAGAAAGCCAGGAACATCAGCCCTGTGCAACAGAAGGGCGAGAGAGGGTTTGGCTCCTCTTTGCTCGCTATCTGCAGATTTAATCCCAGTTGTATTGGAAGAGTCTCTGCTCTTCTCAACTTTCACATATCCCAAGAGTCACCTTTACTTAAGAACAACAACAAAAAATTAAACATCCTCGACTATGCAAACACATCTAACCACTGCCCTTTCTCCTTACCTTCACAGCCAGGTTTCCAAGAGCAGCATTCCTGTTCAATGGTGGGGTTAGTTGAGTGCAGTCATTTTCATGCTATATTAAGTCTGCTTAGTCAAAATGTGAAATTACCGCTTTTTACTACTGGGTAATTCACATGATCGATGTACCTCACTATTGCTCCATCCCAGTCTCTTACTTTAATCTTAATTCCAAAGCCAAGTATGAGGACCTTTATCTTATTCATTTCCATATTGCTCAAGTGACTTATAGGTTTGAGAAATTTTATGATTAAAAAATAAAAGTCTGGGGTGTCTGGGGTTCAGTTGGTTAAGTGTCTGCCGTTGGCTCAGATCATGATCCCAGGGTGCTGGGATCGAGCCCCATGTTGGCTTTCCATTAATAGGGGAATCTGTTTCTCCTTCTGACCCTCCCCTTGCTTGTGCTCTCTCTCTAATAAATGAATAAAATTAAAAAAAAATAATAAAGATTCACCCTGAAGCAGAGACTAGGAACTCACTGTGAGCAATTCTCCCAACCTCCCCACAGTTTAAGATCCCAGACCAATAGGCTGCCATAGCCAGGCCTCTAAAGTGAACATGATGGACACTCTGAACATTTAAAGTAGAAAATGGAGTAAGTTCCACTAATAATAGACAGCTAGAAGTGACATCATCAACATGGTAACATACGTGGTTCACCAGCTCAAGTGACAAAGTTTATAAATACATGAGCTGGTTGTGAGATAATGAGCCAGTGAGTCACCAAGGAAGGTTGCTTAAGAGTCTGAACTATCAGCTTTCTATAGACAAGTCACCATTGGGATAAGCCCAAAACCAGAGGTGAGGGTGAGGTATTTCTTGGACCACAGAGGCTGAGAAAGGACCACATTAGAAGAATAAGAAGAGTGGCTACACTCTCCCACCCTTGCCCCACCTCCAGGCTAGCACAGTGATGTCCTGAGGGTGACCCCTAGCCTAGGATTTCTCCAGTGAGAAGAAAGACCCCAAGATGGACATCCAGCTCCCTCAGTGTTGCAGGCACTACCCAGGAGTCTCACTTGAGACTACCTCCCAAGGACCACTGGGGGGATTTACTAGATTAAATCACTGGGGATCAGATAGGAACAGAGAAGGGGGAAGTGGCTGGTAGTAAGTAGTACTCAGATCTTGGTGGATTGCCTTCCTGCTTGCAGCAGCACCTGAACACTGAGCGAAGCCAATGGCTTCATTTAGCCAGGGAGCTCAGCAGGCAATTCTGCCTGAATTGGATTCCCAGACAACAGGTCATACTGGTGTGGAGATCATTCTGCGACCCCACCTGAGCAAAGGAGCAAATTCCTAGTCCTGCTCAATTGCCGAGCAGAACCTCCAATCCTGCCCCCTGGGAGGCCTGGCCACAGATGCCCAGCTGCATACCCTAAGGCCCACCCAAGCAGGAAAGAAAACTTGCAGTCCTGCCCAACTGTTAAGCATATAGCCCCTAGCCCCACATAACCAGGGGGAGCCTGAACAGTGATTCTGAGCAGTCTTGGAGCCCAGCCTACAGTCCTAAGTAGTAGTGGAGCCTAGCATATGGCCCTGCCAGATTGCTGAACACAGCCTACGGCCTCACCCAGGCAGGGATGACAGCAATACAGGTAACAAAAAAAAAAAAAAAAAAAAGCAAAAATTAAGAAAGAAAAAAAGAAAAAACAACAAATGAGATTATGTCAAATTAAAAAGCTTCTGCACAGCAAAATTAATAATCAACAAAATGAAAAGGCAACCTACAGAATGGGAGAAGATATTTACAAAGGAAATATCTCATAAGGAATTAAAAACCAAAATATATAAGGAAATCATAAAACTGAGCAGTGAAAAAAACCCCAATAATCGATTAAAAATAGACAAGGGATCTAAATAGGTGTGTTTTTCCCCTCAAAGAAGACATACAGATAGCTAGCAGTTACATGAAAAAGTTCTCAACATCACTAATGATCAGGGAAGTATAAACCCGAACCACAATGAGATATCACTTTCCACCCATTAGGATGGTTATTATCAAAAAGACAAAAGATACTGAGAGGATGCAAAGAAAAGGGAATCTTTGTGTACTCTTGGTGGGAATGGAAATTGATATAGCCACTATATGAAACAATATGGCAGTTGCTCAAAAAATTAAAAATTGAACTACTATGTGATCCAGCAATTGCACTCTGTGTATGTATCCAAAGGAAATAAAATCACTACCTCAAAGATGTAGATGCACCCTCATGCTGTTCATTGTAGCACTATTAAAATAGCCAAGACCTAAATATGAACTAATGGATGAACAGACAAAGAAAATATTCTGTGTGTGTGTGTGTGTGTGTGTGTGTGTATTCAATGGAATATTATTTTGGCATTAAAAAAAAAAAGAAATCCTGCCATTTGCAGCAACTTGGATGAACCTTAAGGGCATTAATTCGTAATTCATAAATGAAATCAATCAGACAGAGAAAGACAAATACTATATAATTTCACTTATATGTAGAATCCAAAACCAAACCAAACCAAACCAAACCAAACACAACTCCTAGAAACAGAGTAGAATGGTGGTTTCCTGGGGCTGAGGAATGGGAAGAAATGGTTGGGAATGGATGGAATGGTGAAAGGGTACAGACTTCTAGCTATAAGATAAATAAGCTCTGGAGATCTAACACACAGCACAAGGACTATAGTTAACAGTACTCTAGGAATGCCTGGGTGATTCATTGGGTTGGGTGGCTGCTTTGGCTCAGGTCCTGATCCCAGCATCCTGGGATCTAGTTCTGAGTTGGGCTCTTTGCTTAGAGGGGGTGGGGGTCCTGCTTCTCCCTCTGCCCTTTCCCCTGCTTGCTCAGTTTCTCGCTCTCTCTCTGGTAAATAAATACATAAAATCTTTAGAAAAAAATACTATATTAGATGTTTGGAAGTTGCTAAAAGAATACCTCTTAAAAGTTATCACCACATGGGGGTGCCTGAGTGGCTCAGTTAGTTAAGCAACTGCCTTCAGCTCAGGTCATGATCCCAGAGTCCTGGGATCAAGTTCCACATCAGGCTCCCAGCTCCATGGGGAGTCTGCTTCTGCCTCTGACCTTTCCCCCTCTCATGCCCTCTCTCACTGTCTCTCTCTCTCAAATAAATAAATAAAATCTTAAAAAAAAAAAAGTCATCACCACACACAAGACTAACTACAGGAGTTGATAGATTTAACTTAAACCTATTAACAGATTTTACTATGGGAACCATTTTGCAATATGTGGTTATATCAAATCATCACATTGCACACCTTGAAGTTACACAATGTTAGGTGTCAATTATATTGCAATGAAACTGGAAAAAATAATGTGAGCCAAATTTATTTATTAGTTGAAACTAAATGAAGATACCATTGTCATTTCAAGGAAGACACAAACTATTCAAGTTTCATGTGAATGCTCAGAGAATGAGCAGACATGGCACTTGAAGACCATTTCTTTCTTTTTTTTTTTTTAAAGAGTTTTATTTTTATTTATTTATTTGACAGAGAGAAATCACAAGTAGGCAGAGAGGCAGGCAGAGAGAGAGAGAGGGAAGCAGGCTCCCCGCCGAGATTGGCAAGCTGGGAATCATAGAACTCTGTATCAGAAGCTTTCCAGGGGCTAATTCCAACCCATCTCTGAACTTTACCCCAATCCCTGCACTGACTCTGTACCAATCCCAACTCTGAGACAACACAACCATAATCCTAACATGAACCTGAGAAATTGGGTTTGGGATAGGAAAATCTTTAAGTCGGTGGAGAGTTTATTTAACATATTATTCAACATTACAGAATATATCAAAGTATTAATCATTGCTGCATTTTTTCACTTGCATGATGTACCTACAGATTCTCCCTTACTTGCCTGTTAGAGAAATGCAAGGGATAGCTGTAAGGATAATTTATAGCCAATGCACAGACACTACATCCTCTAGTTTTTAAGATTAATGGCTCACCATTATCCTGTGTTAGGTTGTGCAGATTTGCATGGCGATTTGGAACCTTCTGCTGTCGGACACAGACTACAGAGATAAAGAGAGTTTAAGAAAAAAAGCTGCAAGACTGAAAAATCCTCACTTCTTCTTGGATTCATGAGAGAAGAGAGGACACAGGGCAAACTCCCAAGATTATAGAGACAAAAAGGTGAATGCAGGAGTCAAGGCTTATCAGAGCAGACAATTGGGTAGGAAAACCCGAGTTGCACATGATGAGTCACTGAAGGATCAGAGTGAATGAATGACTCTGAGAGTTAAGAACTCCAGGGGACGCAGTCACGAAGGGGAGTACACAGTATGGTGAGATTTCCCTCAAGGAGCTTGAGCAAATTGTCACAGTAAACCTGAGAGAAAAAATCTCCTCCTGCTTCTGACAGGAAAAGGGGGGAAAAAAGCCATTTTGAAATAGTCCAGAGCTTTCTGCTTTTCTTAACAAGGCCTGCCCTCGGGGAAACTATTTTGTTCTACCTAAGAGGGGAGGAGAAAACTGAGAAATACTTGTGAAGTTCACAGCCCAGAGGCCCAGGCGCACTAAAAGACTGAGACAAAATCATGGGACTATAGGGCACTTCCATTCCCCCACACCTCACCACCAATTTACTAAAGACCTATTGAGAGGAGTTCCTTTTATCAGGTACATCATGTCTGCCTATCCAGAAGAAATTACAAGGCATACTAAAAGGCAAAATATAAAATTAAGAAACTACATAAACATAGAACCAGGCATGGCAGGGATGTTGGAATGATCAGACTGGGAATTTTAAACAACTGTGATCATTATGTTGAGAGCTCCACTGGATAGTGTAGACAGCACCCAAGAACAGATCAGCCATGTAGGAGGAGAGATGGAAATCCTAAAAAAGAAGCCGAATTGCTAAGAACACTGTAACAGAAATGAAGAATGTCTTTGATGGGCTCATTAATAGACTGGACACAGCTGAGTAAAGAATCTCTACCCTTAAAAAAAAAAAAAAAAAAGAAATCTTTACCCTTCAGGAGTAATAGAATCCCTGAAAACCAAAAAGCAAAGTGAACAAAGACTAAAAAAAGAAAAACAGACAATTACTCATATGTTACACCTTCTGTAACATATGAGTAAAGAAAATACTAGAAAAAGAAGAAAAAGAAAAATGAACAGAAGAAATATTTGAAACAATAATAACTGAAAATTTCCCCCAAATTTATGTCAGACCACAACATAGATTCAGAGTGAATATCAAGTAGGTTAAATGTGGGGAAAAAGAAAAAAAGACACCTGGACATATATTGAAACTACAGAAAATCAAAGATAAAGAAAAAGAAATCCTGAAAGAGGATTTCTTTATCATTCTTTATCTTTCTTTATCATTCTTATCATTATCAATATCATTTCTTTATCATTATCTAGAGAGGAACTAAGAGAAGAATCACATCCAACTTCTTCTCAGAAGCCAAGCAAGAATTGAAGACAGTGGAATACTGAAAAGTGTCGAGAAGAGTTTGAAAGGCAAAAGGAAAGAAAAGCTTTGGAAGAGCAAAGTAGAGAGAGAAAGTCCTGTAGTTTATTATGACTCTAAGCCTAGCATGAGGTTGGCTGGGTGGCGGGGGCAGGAAGTAGGGGAGGGTAGCCAGCTGGTGCACCTGTTTCTGGGGTCACATGGTGAAGCAACCACATATTGTTGCATCAAAAGGTGATGTTGCATGTGTCATGTTAGGCACCAGTAAGAAATGGAGTTACACTTCTAAGACTGAGTGTAGCCAGGAGCTGGAGTAGAGCTCAAACCTCTGTTTGAGAAAGACAAATGCACCACTGACATCCAGAAGATCACTTTAGTCACTAAGTAGGGGACACAATTCAGTTCCTACTCATTTCCCTGGAATACTGGAGCTATCTATGTAGCTAGAGCTTCTGAGCTCTGGTCTATAACTGGGACACAAACATAAATGAGCTTCAACTGACTTGAAAAATCCCTGGGTTTCATAGGAACAGAATTAGGACTGGGTTAGATCCACTTTGAACTGGAGGGATGGGGTGCAAAGTAATCTGTCTTTTCAGTTACAAAATCAAAAGAACATTACGTGTATGGCACCCCTGGCTTTGAGACTCTAAATTTCCATACACACTGCATTGTTTTTGTGTATTTTTAAAAATCTGAATGTTTGTTCTTTTGGACTTATCACAACATCCTCACGTTTAGAACAAAACAAAACAAAAAACATCTTGACATGGTTCTATGTCAAAACTTGTCACGTCAAAAAATTAGGTATCAATCTTCCAGTTAAGAAATAAGTAAATCCTGGGGATATAATGCATAGCATGGTGATTATTGTGAATGGTACCATATTCCATATGTGAATGTTGCTAAGAGAGTAGATCTTAAAAGTTCTCAACTTTTTTCCAACAAGAAAAGAAATGTAGCTGTGTGTGATGATGGATGGTAACTAAACTTATTGTGGTGCTAATTTTGCAATATATACAAATATCAAATATTATGTTGTCCATCTGAAACTAATATAATGTTATGTGCCAATTATAGCTCGGATAGATGGGTAGGTAGGTAGACGTATTCAGGACTTGAGGATTACAGGAAAGTTCGAGGACAGATCACTAAGTCTTTAGTCATACTAAGGATGCCGCCAAGAATAAACTGATAAACCACAAAAAGGATACCATCATCAACTGAAACAAAGCTAAGCATACAGCATAGTTTTGAAAAGAAATATCCACTGAGTGAAAGAGCCAGAAATATCTAATAATCCACACAATTTTTGTAGCTGAAACTAGTTCATAATAAACCCTGAAGTCCCCAATGCCATGTAATTATTAGAGATACACAATCAAATAAATCAAACATCTAAGTCAAAAAGGGACTAAAATGGAAAGGACTAAAGGGAAACGGAGGGAGGAGACCGTGAGGAGAAAATCAAAGAAGGAGTTGGAAAATCAACAAATAAAAACATTATATACAAAACAGCAAATTTGAAATAAAACCGTACTAAAATGACAACAACAAAGCGTAATAAATGACTGTAATAAGAAAAAGAAGGAAGAATGTGGAATTACAAAAAAAAAGTAAAATATGGAAAGGGAACCACTAGTTGATATAGAAAAAAAAGATCAGAAGACCAAAAATTTCTTAAAACTTTCAAAATAAAATTGAAAGCCTAGATCAGTTTTAGAATAATGGAAACTCTAAAGAACTCCAGAAGAAATTTTAAAAAATAAAAGAGAAAGCTTTCAAAGAATTACATCTCTAAAAAGCACTCAGCTTGGACAGTTTGAAGCTATCAAAAAATAGATTATTCTAATCCTACTTTAACTCTTCCGAAATAGAGTAAAAGATTTAAAGTTGGGGGCCTGGGTGGCTAAGTTGGTTAAGCATCTGACTTTGGCTCAGGTCATGATTCCAGGGTTCTGGGATCAAGCCCTGCATTAGGCTCTCAGCTCAGGGGGGAGTCTGCTTCTCCTTCTGCCTCTGCTGTGCTCTCTCTCTCTCTGTCAATTAAATAACTAAAATCTTAAAAAAATATATTTAAAGTGTTCAAACTGTTTTTGGTTCTAATATGATATCTAGATCTACCAAAAATAACAGAACAAACTGCAGTCGTGTTTATAAATATCAGTATGAAAATCAACAAAATATTAACAGGTATAACTCAGTAGCATATTTTAAATTATAGGGTATTGTAATTAAATGATATTTATCTCAAAAACACAAAAGTGGCTTAAAATTGGTAACTAACATAATACATAACTTATTAATATAATGTAAGTAAAATAACATAAAACAAGATTATTTCATTAAAGAAAAAAATGAGACTTGCAAAAGCCCTACCTTTTTTTATCATTTGAAAGGGAAAACTTAGTGTAATAATAGATGGCATGTGAGTTATGAATGGAATAATAATCAGATAGAAAAGAAATTACCCTGTTTAAAGGTAAGAAATACAAACACGTCTATTTTACAAATAAGATGAGGGTACTATGAAGATTTATTTATCATTGTCCTACAAGTACTAGCCAAGGAAGTTAAGGAAGAACAGTGTATCAAGTATGTGTGTTGGAAAGAAATAGGCAACATTAATATTATTTGCCCTGATATAAAGAAATATACTGGAGTACTCCAGCCAAAATACAATTATAAAAAACAAGAGAATTCAATAAAAAGATTGGTAACTAAGTTAATAACAATTACTAATTGTTAATTACAACAATTAAGAGTTTCCTTATCTTAACAACCATAACTCGCTTAAAATTAATGGAAGAAAGTATCTAACTCAAAATATCAGCTTAAATAGTGAAATACATAGAAATAAGTTTATTCAGAAAAATGTAGGATTTCTATTTAAAATTTTAAGGCTCTATTAAGATTTTCAATTAAACAAAATGGTTGGACCTCATGCATTTTATTCCTCACCTTCCAGAGACCTTACAAAGATTATATATATGAGATTGAAAAATATATATATATATAATATATATAATTTAAAGACTAATAATACTTGAAACCCACAAATTCAAAGAGAATGAGAGAAATAATGGTTAGATGAGAAATGGCAACTGATTTTTGGCAGAAAGGAAGCAGAGGGCTTTAATGGAGCAGCAAAACTACAATCTACAGAACGGGACACTGGCTCGTCACTGCTTTCAGAGCCTCTCCAACTCAACATGGAGGAATCTGGTACAGCAAGGAATGGGGTGACAATACCCACATAGAGGTTGGTTAAATGTCCTTCCTCCCCTTTTTTAAAGTAGTCTCCATGCCTAGCCTGAAGCCCAATGCGGGGCTTGGACTTAGGACCCTGAGATCGAGATCTGAGTTGAGATCAAGTGCAGGAGGCTTACCGACTGAGTGACTGACCCTTATTGAAAGTCTTTACAGAGGTCATTTGCATTTCCTCATCCTCCTTATCATCTCGGATTTCTCTATTTGTCAACCTCCATCCTGCTCCCACCCATTCTCTGCTTATCTCCTTCTTCTTCTAGTCCTGGGCTTCTTTGTCCTCTGGAGTCCAATTCGACTTAGCCAATGGGAGGAGCCATCAGGAAACTGAAGGGTGGGAGCCGAGAGAGAAATCAGGATATTTGCATCCTTATCTCCTTGTGCTTTCTTCACAGTTTGGGTTACAGCTCTCCATGCGGACAGCTCCTGTCCGAGGACACTTCTCATGGGGCTCCAGAACATGTTCCTTCTCCTTGTCCCTTCAGGCCTTGGGTGGTGATGGCTTCTACTGCTGCTGGTCCATGAGAGCTTCACGGTCCCATGCTGGCTCTATCAGCCCCACCCACTTCACTAAATTCTCCTGAGACAGGCACCTGGACTGTGTCTGCTGATTCCAACTGGCCCTCTGGCTGATTCTGCTAAGTAGTGAAAACTATCCACCTACCCACTCCCACTAGGGTCCCTAAAAGACTGTGGGATTGAAAAGGCGAGACTCCAGGTCCAGGGAAATAGAGATAGAGTTAGAGATAGAGATAGAGATAGAGATAGAGATAGAGATGGGGCTAGGGGCTAGGAGCTAAGGATAGAGGTAGAGGTAGAGATAAAGATAGAGATAGAGGAAAGATAGGGCTAGGGGCTAGAAGTTAGACAAAAAGGTAGAGATAGAGGTAGAGGAAAGATAGGGCTAGGAGTTAGGGGTTAGGGATAGGGATAGAGCTAGAGATACAGATAGAGTTAGAGATAGATATAGATAAGGGTAGGGGCTAGGAGTTAGGGGCTAGGGCTAGGGAATAGGTACAGGGGATAGGAATAAGAGATAGGGGATAGGGATAGAGAAAAGGGGGTAGGTAGATAGGAATAGGGCACAGGGGATGAGGACAGGAAAAGAGAATAGGGATAGGAGATAGGGATGGGGAGAATCATAGGGATAGATGGGGATAGGAATGGGGATAAGGATTGGACTAGGGGATAGGAGATAGGGATAAGAGATGGGGATAGGAATGGGGGTAGAGATAAGGATGGGGATGGAGACGGGAATCAGGACAGTGGTAGGACTAGGGTGGATTAGGATAAGTGAATGGGATAGGGGATAGGGATTGGGGATGGGGATAGGGATGGAGGTAAAGATGATAAAGATAGAAATAGATCTATCAAAGATCTATTTATTACCTATCTACATTGCACATGGAAATTTATTTATAGAATAGGTTGGTATAGGCATACTTTTTTTCTTTTCTAGCAAGAGACTCAAAAAACTGCTAAACTTTGGGGACAAAATTCATATAAGAGAAGGCAAGGCAGAAAGCTTTGATCTTCCCTTTAAGGCTTTCTGTGTATTCAGTCAATGCCAGACCACAAGTCTTAAAGCCAGATTTTCTGGAATCGAATCTCTGCTCCATCATTAATAGTTGTTTGACCTCTTGGTGCCTCATTTTTCTTATCTATAAAACAAGAATAAAATGTTTTTTACTACATAAGGCTGTTTTAGGAATTAAGTGTGGGACTGTTTGGGACTGAAGTGTGAGGTGCTCACGAGTATGCTTTGCACATAATAAGAATTGGATATATAACATCTTCTAATATTATATTTATTATTATTTAAAAGGTAGGTGTATCTCTGGGACCACTATAATATTTATGCTTTTCAGTAGTTAGACACACAAATAACACTAATGACTAATGAGTAATGAAAAATAACAAGCGTTATCTGGGTAGCTCCATTGGTTAGGCACCCAACTCTTGATTTCAGTTCAGGTCATGATCTTGGGGCCCTGGAATGGATCCCTGCGTTAGGCTCTGATCCCAGGGGGGAGTCGGCTTGAGGATTTCTCTCCCTGTTGCTCCCTCTGCCTCTCCCTCTGCTCCCTTGTACACGCTCTCTCTCTCTCTCTCTCAAATAAGTAAATGAATTTTTAAAAATGAAAAATAACAAAGAATGCCATCCAAAAGGAAAAAAATACATATGGCATCCTCGTTCATATGCCAGCATAGATTATTTTCTCATATAAATGAACTGTCACTCATTAAAACACTGAAAGTATGTTGAAGACCTCACAGCATGAAACAGAAACATGTTTCAGGAGGAAGAAGGGGAAAGCAAAGGGGTTTCTGGAAAGAGCCCTGGTCCCATCATCAGCAAACCTGGTTTGAACTCCCTGCTCTGCTCCCTGCTAACGGTATGGCCATGGGTGAATCATCATCCCTCTCTGGTCCCTGGTTTGTGAGTTGCAATAGATGTTCTCTTGGGTCCTGCACAGCTTTGAAAGTCCATCCCATTCACTTGGAGGTCAGGGATGCTCTCTGCAAGGACCGATGTTCCTGGGAACATCTGAGCAGCAAGGTGGGAGGTGGCACCACTTTGTCACTTTGGGATGGCCTCTTCCTTGGACACAAGATTCTTCTAAAAACATTTAGTGAAACATGTGGAGTCATTTTATTTACCAAAGATGAGCACCAGAACACAAAGAGGAGGAAAAATACTCCCTAATAACAACCTGGTCAAGATTCCATCCCCGTGCTCACAGGGGGTCCAGAAATTAGTGCACCTTTATGCCTGAGCCCAGAAAAGGCAAAGAGGAGAACTCTGCCCCTCCTTTCCAGTTGGTTATCTGTCTTCAGGTTGTGGAACCACTTGGGCATCCTAAGAGAATAAGGAGTAGGCAAGGCAACTCTGTTCATTTATTTCCAGGGAATTAGATGAAGTAGCTCTGCCTCACTCAAGGCTTATTTTTCCAATCCTCTTTAGCTGTCCTTTTTATCCACCCCCCACTGGCTTCTTTCTGCTTGGGTTATGTTAGCCACATGAATAATTAGCAATTAGCAGCATACAAATTTCTATCTGCTAATGGCAGTGGGTTTATTTGGCTCAAAAATCTACTTTATTTTTGGACCACTTAAATTTCATGGTTAGATATTAAAACTGTGAATTATAAATTATAAAAAGCAAATGGAAGGCCCAAGGAATGAAGCAATGGGACAATATCTAGGCAGTTACAATTCATTCATTCTATCCCCATAAAACAACCTGACTTTCTACTTTTGAATATGTGACCTCACTTACCACTTACCACATAAGAAAGAAAACTTTCTTGTGTACTTTCCCCTTTCTTCGGCCAAATTTAAATTACTTATGGAGTGGAAGATGCACTAATTTAAAACTGATGACAAGGTAAGTATACAGAACAGCTACTTGACTTTCATGTTTTTTCCCCACTTTCTTTTTTTTTTTTTAAGATTTTATTTATTTATTTGACAGAGAGAGAGAGAGAGATCACAAGTAGGCAGAGCAGCAGGCAGAGAGAGAGGGGGAAGCAGGCTCCCTGCTAAGCAGAGAGCCTGATGTGGGGCTGATCCCAGGACCCTGAGACCATGACCTGAGCCGAAGGCAGGGGCTTAACCCACTGAGCCACCCAGGTGCCTCTTTTCCCCACTTTCTATCACACCAGACTCTGGGTAGATTTGCTAAGGAAAGCTGTAAGTCCCAGTGCCTTCTCCTTTCTTGGCCTCCTAATAACCAGGGTGGCGACCCCAGCAAGAGAAACATGCGTGGAAAAACAATGGTGGCCTGAAGAAATTTAAAAGAGCAGGAGAAGTAGAGTGTGACCACAGGTGGATTGCTAACTTCTGATGAGTTGGCTCATTTGCAGTGACTTATTTAGAGTCACAATCTGGGGCTACTGAATGATTTATAAAGGTGTCTTATCTCTCCATTTCTCAGGAGGGTGGCAAGAGGAGGCCCTGACCAGGACACTAGGCAGGTGTATTTCCTGAGTCAGCCAGAAGCATTACAGAAGAATAGGACAGAACACTGATTTTATTTACGTTGTTCTAGTACCATGTTGTTCGCGTTGTTCAACTCTTGCCTGACATCCTCTAAAACAACCAAAACAGATGGGTACATCACCAAGTTAAAACCTCTTCCGACGAATACATCTGGCATCTGTGTTTTAACATGGCTCAATTCTTTTTTTCTTTTTTTACGATCTATTTATTTATTTATTTATTTGACAGGCAGAGATCACAAGTAGGCAGAGAGGCAGGCAGAGAGAGAAGGGAAAGCAGGCTCCTCGCTGAGCAGAGAGCCCGATGTGGGACTCGATCCCAGGATCCTGAGATCATGATCTGAGCCGAAGGCAGAGGCTTTAACCCACTGAGCCACCCTGGCGCCCCCCCTCTTTTTAAAAAATATTTTATTTATTTGACAGAGAGAGACATCCCAAGTAGGCAGAGAGGTAGGAAGGGGCGGGGCGGGGGGAGAAGCAGGCTCCCTGCTGAACAGAGAGCCCAATGTGGGGCTCCATCCCAGGATCCTGAGATCATGACCTGAGCTGAAGGCAGAGGCTTAACTCACTGAGCTGCCCAGGTGCCCCTAACATGGCTCAAATCTAGCTCATGTTATCTGGGATCAGAAACTGCTTATTTCCACCTCATCTTCATGCCTCAGAATCCCTTAGTGCTAACACAACCATTATAAAACCAACCTGCCTACCTCATGGGGTGATTGTGAAGACAGAAGAAAACAAGGAAGCAGAGATCCTACTACATGCTTGTCATGAGGCTCAAAGAGCAAATGGTCTGACTGAACAGACCCATGTGCAAATAGAGGACTCTGATTCGATGAGGGAGACACTCACTACTTCGTGATCTGCTAAGTGAAATACAGCTGTAAAGACACGTGGTCTCATCCTTCTTGCTTTTATCTTCACCAGCACTGCTCATAGTCTTGGGCATCCAACAACTGATGGAATAGCACACTCTTAGTGTACTAAGAGTACACTAGTTACATTCTTACAATTCATAGTCTTGGTATTGTGTTCAATTTAGTTATTCATTCTTTAGATACTAAAACTACAGACTTCTCTCTGCTTTTCTTTTCTGGCTTTTCCTCCTGAATATTTTTGTTTCTATATATTCTTTGTCTTTATGAAATACATTTTGTGACTCTCCCATTTTCTTTTATTTTTGTATTGTGGGATGTGTGTGTGTGTGTGTGTGTGTTTGTGTGTAGATAGCAAAGGAGTATTGTGTTGAAAATGCTGGGAAGTTGGGAACATTTCCTTAACTAGGATCAGAGCTCCCATACCATGGAACTAAAGAAACCCAGAAAGTAAGCTTATCTCCTTACCAACTTACCTCTTGCTCTAGTAATGGCTTAGGCAAAGGTGGGCTGGGATAGGTCAACATGGAAGGGTGAAGGCAGAGGGAACATGGACATGAGGCCTGGACAAGCCCATTCAGAAAGTCAGATTCCAATCTGGGAAAGCAGCACAGTGGAAACAGGGAGATCTCCAACCTCGTCACTCCTGAGAGGAACACCAGGCAGATGGAATGTATTTCCAGGACAGCCAAGGACACTATAGGACAAAAATCCGAAGCCCCTATATCATAGTTTACAAAGTGGCCATGGATCAAAACCAGCCCACAGGTTAAAGAAGAGTAGCCAATTGCCTATATTATACCTACTTTGTGTCTCTAAATGGATTATATATAATAATATATAATAGTAATAAATAAATTAATGTAATATAATAAATAGTAGTAAGTTCCATCTTTACCACACCTTGAGGAATAGAGATAATTACTCTCCTCATTTTACAAATGAGGTAACTGAAGCACAGAGAGGTTAAGCCACTTGGCCACAATCACTCAGCAAGGGAGTGGAGGACTCAGGGATAGGATTCAGAAAGTCTCTGAAGCCTGGGATCCCAAGTGCTAGGCTATACTTTCTCGTTGTATTTTATTTGTCTCAGACACTGATTTGTAATATTTTAGAGTGACTTGTCAGCATTTAAAGATTGAGAGATATTACATGAAATTCATAATTCTAGTTTCTCTTAAACAATTGGAATATCTGTCACTTAGGTCCACATTTCTCCGTGGCAACAAACTGCTGGAGTTGGCTTTCTCTCCCTCCCAGATGGTGCAGGATCTCTCTGGTTTACCAGAGACCCCACCACTCCCTAATGTTCACACCTGACTCCTTTTACTAATCCTATTGATGAAGCATCTTTTAGACCGAAGTACTAATCTTTACCTGTGTTGTCCAACATGGTGGCCACACAGGACTTTTTAAATTTAAATGTATTTAAATTAAATGAAAAGTTCCTGTCCTAAGTCTCACTGGTCACATTTCAAGTGTGTGGTAGCCACATGTGTTAATGGTTACTGTATTAGACAGCACAGATAAAGAACATTTCCATCAATGCATAAAGTTTTATTGGCCCTCGCTGGTCTAGAGAGAAGACCACCCTTTTTATTCGCTTTTGCACCATATTCTAGCAACTTAAAGAAGGCAATAGTCACAAATTATCCCTGCACTTGGCAACGTGGAATTGTTTCCTGAAATGGTGAATATGAGCAAATATCACCACAAATAAATGCAAACCTGCCATCCACTGAGGTCTCTTTGTTCTAGAGCCCAAACTCTTCTTCAGCACTCTGAAAGTTTTAAGCCTTGCCCAAGATTTCTGGATGTATCCATGGCACCTGTGTTCTCATGGCGACCTCTGTCTCCTGACTAGTGTTTCCCTTACCACATTCACCCAGACATCCAGGCAGCCCTCAGACTCTGTTTTCCACATACAAAACACACACACACACACACACACACAAAAAAAAAAAAAAAAAAAAAAAAAAAAGTTTACGAGTAGGGTAGGGGCAGAGAAGGAGCATTTCTAGCGCAATAACACAGAAGTTGTCCATTTGGTATCAGGCATCTTCAAATTTCCTCCAGCCATCTAACCACAGAGCATTCTGCACCAGCCCCCTCCTTGTGGCAAGCTCCAACATCACCCATGTTGGTGTCTCCTCCCACTCCAACCCTTCTGTCTTTTTTATATCATCTGTCCTCCCTCTCAGGCATACCATGCATTTCTCCCCTGGCACACTCCATCCTCTTTGGTGGTATTCTGTGGTCCTGCTTCCTGGAGACCCTCTTCCTCCCTAAGGATCTGGCTACTCAAAGCAAAGCTGTTTGGAGTCCTTTTTCAAATAACAAACACTCCAGTACTAGTAGCTATGAAGAGAATGGACATTTTGCCTCTGAATATGAGCACAATTCCTGCTTACTTTGAATCCGTTCAAGCCTGCAGTGTTAAATAGATTTGATTCTTTTCTCTGCTGTGCTATGCAAACATGTTACATGCCAAGGAGAGGCTATCCTCAGATTCACAGAAAGGCTTGCAATGCATAAGAATTCATAGTTCCACGAAGTGCAAGACTTGAAATCTCAGTTTAGATTAGGATGATTTTTAAAAAGAAAAAGAAATAATTAAAAATAGAGCTAACCAATGACCCTGCAATTGCACTACTGGATATTTATCCCAATGATACAGATGCAGTGAAAAGAAGGGCCATATGTACCCTGATGTTCATAGCAGCAATGGTCGCAATTGCCAAACTGTGGAAAGAGCCAAGATGCCCTTCAACAGACAAATGGATAAAGAAGATATGGTCCATATAAATATTAGTCCATATGGAATATTAGGCCTCCATCAGAAAGGTTGAATATCCAACTTTTGTATCAACATGGATGGGACTGGAGATCATGCTGAGTAAAATAAGTCAAGCAGACTATTATCATATTATCATAAGTCAAGCAGTCAATTATCATATGGTCTCACTTATTTGTGGAGCATAAGGAATAACATGGAGGACATTAGGAGAAGGAAAAGATTAGTGAACTGGGGGAAATTGGAGAGGGGAGACAAACCATGAGAGACTATGGATTCTGAGAAACAAACAGGGTTTTGGAAGAGAGGCGGGTGAGGGGGTGGTATTATGGAGGGCATGTATTGCATGAAGTACTGGGTGTGGTGCATAAACAATGAATCTTGGAACACTGAAAAAATAAAATAATATTTTTAAAAAGATCACATTAAACTAAAAAAAATTAATGTGGACTTCTCATAAATATGACTATTTATTTTTCCAAAATTCACCTAAAGGAGAATGATTTTTATTTCTAGGTGAAAATAAACATTTTGAGCCTTCATTCTCCAAGACAGAATCGTCAGCTGTAATACCAACATGACTTTGATTTCCTGGGTGACTGAGACAAAAGCAGAAGATCCTTTTGGGGACTGGTTCCCACCATTCAAACTTTCTTTAACATAGTGATTTCCCAACATCAGTGTGCATTAGAATGCCCTAGAGTCCTCCTTAAAATACAGGTTACTGGACCCCACCGCTGTGGAGTTTCTAATTTAATTAGGTCTGTGGTGAGAATTTTGGTTTCTAGGTGCAAATTTATCAAATTCAAAATGAAAAGATTGACGTGTGTGTGTATGTGTGTGTGCACATGTGCGCACACGCGCACACATGCAGGTATGCACCCTCACTGAGCCTGCCGTCTCTCCCATAAATGTGGGTTTATTTCTCAGTTTTCATCATCAGGGCCTAGGCCCCTTCCAATTCCTTAGGCAGATTGAGGAAGATTTGGGTCACAGAAAGTGACAGTATACCTGATTATACCACCCCATTATGGGGGGCTGGTATTTAATCCAGTACAGAAATGTAGAGCTTCTAGCTGGCTCCAGATCATCCCAGAAGACAGAACTACTCTGTTGGACAATGTTTTCAAAGCATTGTAGGAAAAAAAAAAATCACCCTAGACCCGTGAGGATAAGGCCACCAAATTGAGACTATATCTTTAGCTTTAAAAGATTTTTTGGTGCAGGAATAAAGAAAACTATGGCATAGGAAGAATATAAGGGCCTATGATTCAGGTTTCCATATACATGTATACCTTTACCAGGACAATTGCTCTTCAGAACCCTCCTAAGACCCTGGGATTTCCTCATCCCAAGCTTTCTTTGTAACCCTGGTGACCATCAGCACATCCAGATCACTGGCATCTGCCACTTTTGGCCAATGTCATCATAAAAATCACTTTTCCCCACTCTTCCCAGTGTTGGGTATCTCATTCAATGCTGCTTCCTCTTAAAAGTGGAGAGTTCCTTTACACACTGCATGGTTCCATTTTAACTGGTTGTTTTATATAGGGTGATGTGAATAGTCAGACCTTAATTGCATAGGTCCACCAGACATCACATCTCTCAGATGAAGAGTCCTTGTAACCCAATGCTGTTCAGAAAAATTTAAGCTTTCCCCTTGTCATTTGGTTCTTTGTTCTAAAAATGGAATGACAAAAAATATCACAGTGGATGGAGGCAGCTTGAGACCTAGCCAGTTAGGTAGGTATTATGTGAAGAACAGCTTTGTCATGAAGTCCTTTCAATAACAACAACAAAAAATTGGGCTCAAAGCCAAGTCCCCCTTAAATCACGAAAAGCTGGATTATTTTGCCGCTCAGAGGCAACACTTAGGTAAGCATGCTTTACTGGATTCCATGAGCCTAACGTGTCCTACAAATGTAGTGTTTTTTCTCCACTAGTTGAAGAAAAGGATGATGAGAAGCCTTTGATGAACCTGTGAATTCATGAAAGATTGTCTTTGTTCTCGACCTCCTCGCTCATCTTTTACCCTTCCTGATCGGATATATGGGCACAGTCTTACACTTTTTCCATAAGATTTAAATCATTATAAAATTTAAAAAAATTAGACTGTGACTCTAGTTATTAATCAATGAAAGACAGGTCCTGACAGTAATATGCCTCCCTCTTCACTTTCCTGACATTCTGCATCTTACCTCTATCCCTCAAAAAATATTGCTATTCTTGGTCATGTTGTTTCTGGGAAGAGAAAAGTCTTTCTAGAATAAAATTTCTGTACATTTCATTAAAAGAGAAGACTTTTGTATTTGAAGTAATATGAGTTCAAAGTTTTCCACTGCTACTCCTGCAGAACTTAATAGCTAATGTTATGGAGTACTTCACTGTGCTGATTACTTTGCAAGTTGCCTTACATGTTATTTCATGGAGTCATCACTGAATCTCTAGAGGTACTCTCTAATGAGGGAACTGAGACAGGGAAGGTTAAGCAAGTTGCCCAATGTCACCTAGCCATCAATGGTAGGTCAATGTGACAACAAAACCCATGTTATCTTCCAAAGTCAGGAACCCATTTCCTGTTTCTCAGGAGAAAGAAAAATCTCAAACTCCTGGGGGAGAAGGACAGTTCCCATAATAAACCTTGTTGGCTGTGAAATCGACTATTTTCCAGAGTGATATAAAAAGCAGGCAGAAAGGTGATGTTAATGACACTTGAGGTTCCTCCTTGGTATCTTTGCACTTCCAGACGCTGAGCGGGAAAATCTCTCTGTCCCTAATTACTTTTGACAGTCTTGAAAATGAAGTCAGGTCAAAGTTACAGTCAGAATGTTCAGGCAGAATATTCAGGCTGCAGCTGAATTTATTGCAAAAAGACAGAAAAGTACTTGATTTTGATGTTTATAACTCAGTAATTGCTAAAAAAAAATTAAAAAAAAAAGCAGAAGCAACCCTGAAAAGATAGATAATTAGGGAAACAATGATTATTATTATTGTGGAGATGTAAGGGACATTCCTCTAAAACTAAATCTTCTGGTCTGCACTTAAATCTTAGGTTCTAAATTTATCAGTCCTCTGCGGTGCTAAAGCAATGTTCTAAACAACCTGCAGACAAATGGAATGGACTAATGAAAAGACTGAAACAGAATATTGTCCTAACAACCTCAATGATCTTGAAGTGTGTTCTTCCAAAGAACTCATCATCTCTCATAGTGAGACCCAGAAGCTCCTTAGAAACAAGTTCCTACCTTTGAACCCACATGTTCACATGGGCGCCATATGTTTCCTCTTGCCATTTGCTCTGACTGGTGTGCCCCTGACGTCTTCTTTTCCAATCCATGTCCTCCCATCTCCCTTGGCCCAGCTCAATTTTGCTCCTCCACATCTCTTTCCCGACAATCCCACACAGCATGAACTGTTCATTCAACAGACAATTATCACACATCATCTTGTAGTCATTCTAAAATTAGTCTTCAATGACCACTTAAATCTTGAATTATATTTTATCTTTTTGTGTATAGCAGCCTTGTTTATTTAGCTTGGAATTTCCCTAAGGCAAGTGTTGTCTTCCCTGTCACCAGGTGGAGAACGGATCCAGTAACTGGCAGAAAAGGCAGTGGGGCTGTTGGACAGAAGTGGAGGGTAAGGAGAAGAAGAGATGGTCTGAAGATACTGGGGTAGAGGTGGGAGGTACAGTAAATAATCTTCAAGGTGTAGAGTTTAGGAAAGAAGTCTAGTAGACCTGGAAAAAGAAATTGGCAAGAATAAGGAGAAGGAGGAAGGAAGGAGAAGAAGAAGAAGGAGGAGGAAGAGGAGGAGGGGAGGAAGAAGAAGAGGAGGAAGAGGAGGAATGGGAAGAAGGAGGAGGAGAAGGGGAAAAAGAAGAAGAAGGGGAAGAAAGAAGAAGAAGGAGGAGGAGAGAGGAAAGGATGAAGGAGAGAAAGAGGGAGAAGAAGAAGGGAGGGGAAGGGGAGGAAGAGAGGGAAAGGGGCAAGAGGAGAGATGGAATAGGAGGAGGAGAAGGAGGAGGAGGAAATTGGGGATAGTAGTCCTGTTTCTACTATTTCCTATCTGAGTCAGAAAAAAAGTTTCTTCAGCTCTCCATGGTTTCTTCATCTGTAAAAAGGAGAGGAAGGAACTTGTCTCAAAGTGCTACCAGGAGGATAGAATGAGATAATATGCACGAAGAGGTCGTCGTGGTCTCTCCCCATCTGCAACTGTTCATACAAGCCACTTTCTTTCTGCTATAGGGGAACTGTGATGTGAGTATTAGAATTACAGGATTGGAAGTGGGCTTGGTGGGAAAATCTAGGAGAGATTTTGAGATCGAAGGGCCAATCTCACAGACATGAAGTGAATCCCTGAGTTTGACCTCTGTAGCAATAAATCAAGGAGGTGACAAGAGAAAGCAAGTGCTAATTGCATACCTACTGTCTCAAGCACTCTGCTGGACTAGGTTGCCAAGGATGGTGAGTAAGACACACTCTTTGGGGCCCTATTTCCAAATCATCCAAAGTATCCCATAGCAGATTAAATAGCAGGTCTGGACATTTTAAAATAGCTTTTTTAAAAGCCAAAATATAAGCTGAAGTAATAAATTACATGCTAGTCAGCTTAGCATCATTTTTGGGGAAATACTAGGAACAGTTCTGTGAAGGGAACAACTCAATAATGTAAGATAATTTGATTAGGAACATACATTACGTTTCTAGTGGGAACAGACATTATGATAGCTCACTGGTTGGCTTCCTTTGAAGTCATTTACTGCCATGGTGTCTGAGTTTAGACCTACATCCCTCCTGATAGCTATAATAGATTTGGAGCACCATCCAAATGATAGCTAATAGCTTAAGTTTTTTTTTTAATTTTTATTTTTTTTTAAGATTATTTATTTATTTGACAGAGATCACAAGTAGGCAGAGAGGCAGGGAGAGAGAGAGAGAGAAGGAAGCAGGCTCCCTGCTGAGCAGAGAGCCCAATATGGGGCTCCATCCCAGGACCCTGGAATCATGATCTGAGTTGAAGGCAGAGGCTTTAGCCCACTGAGCCACCCAGGTGCCCCACTTAAGATGTGTTTTAACCGTAGAAATAGAACAAAAAATAATATTGATAGCAATCTAATGTTGAAGGAGAAAGAGATGGTAAGGAAGAATATATAGCTCAAATCTGCAAAAAATCCCAGATAAAATGTGTATTTTTAAGTTTCCACAGAGTTTGCATTTGGAAAATGTATAGGCATCCTCATCTTTTCAAGAATACCTGTATGGAAACCAAAAGACTTGTTGCAAAAAATGTTTTATTGATTGACAATATGAAGCAATGTCAGGCAACTTGATAGAGTCTAGTAGGATTGTAGTTATTTTCACCATGTCTATCTGGGATTTTAAAAATGATGACATTCAATGAAAGAATGAAGGAAAGAGTAAATCAATGAGTGCATAAGTACACTATAATGAAGATGGTTAAGTGGAGATAGATGGGACGAGAACTTTGAGGATGAACATCTTCCAGTGCCTTAGATTACTCATGCCATATTGTCCTCTGAATTTTTCTTGGGTCTGATCAAGGGCTCTGGTTGGCAATGCTCTGCCTACAAGTCAAATGTTAAAGGGCAGCTGAGCATGACTTCTGTCCAGCCCGAGAGCCAAACGGAGCAGCAAGGATGTCCAGCTCTCTTTCTGGGAGCTCTCCAAAGGCTCTGAGTAGCAGGTGGTAGAGGCATGACCAGTCATCTTAGGTCAGCGTCACATCAGATTCGCCATACCGTAGATGTGAAATTTTCCTCTCTCGCATTGGCTCAAGCCCCCTGGGAGCCTCACACTGGGATGCCCAGCTTCCGTCCCACCCCAGAGCAACAAATTCATATCCATATTCATATCCGTGTTTTGTTTCATTTCCAATGGCGAATTCCTGCCTTACTCTAGCAATAACCTGCTGTGTAATCCTGGGCAAACCGTATCATTTATCACCGTCTTGTGGAGGTGACCATAGCCATTGCCAGGTATTATAGAGCTAGAAAGTGCTATCTTTCAACCCTCAAACAAAAGTATCATCCTCTCCATCCTTTCAGAGTCCTTCCTGAAACATTTACCAGATTGGAATCGTAACATCTGTGCTCCCTACTTCACCAGGTTGTCTGGGGGTTGAGTTAAGCTAATTCATGCTGAAGGCTGTCGAAAAAGTTGAAATTACTGCACAACCTCAAAATAAGATGTGTTTTTTAACACTACCATTTTCTATGGAATCAGTTTTTTTCAAACTTGCTAGAGGAGAAATTTAAGTGATCTTATTATAAACAATCTCTAAACATTTAACTCTGTCACAAAGGGTAACTTGAAAGTGAAATATTTTTATTCACTTTTCATCACAAAGGCTAAGAACTAAACGCTGCAATGAAAAAATGATATGAAGGCACTTGATTTTTAACTCCTTGATAACTCATACTCTGTTTTATTCATCTCTGTCTCCCTAGGAGCTAACAAAGTGCTGACCCCACAAGAAAAGCTGCATAGGTAATTTTTGCATTAATTAAGAAATATTCTCCAGGCTACACAGCTCAACAAAATAGTACAAGTCCTCCGCTTCTTGTTTCTCTATGAAGAAAGAAAGCACAAGATTAATTCCCTCCATACAAATGTGTGTGAAATGCTAAGTCTTTTTGAAGAACCCAGTGAATTACCTCCTATTGCCTTATTATTTTTTTCTTACTATTTCTAGTGACAGTGACCATTCCCCACTTTCCTCAAATACACATGAAAGCCTTTCATTTCTCTTCTGACGGTCAGGGCATTGGTGGATTTTCTGTCCTAGAGATGAGCAGAAGGAGGACACCCATGCCGACTTCATGAACACGCCTAGTGCAATGTCTCGGTGGCAAACCAGGTTGTATTAGTGAAACTGAAGGGCAGAGGGCTTAGAAATTTATTCAACAGAGAAAGTTCCTTATCTGGCTGCTGAAATGAGTGAGAAGCCACATGGCCTTTCACCATGCTGAGGAAATATCTTCAACTTGAAGACGCACTTGAAAACTGGAAGGACCAGTGGTTGGCTGGACATGGGATGTCAGGAGAGATGGATTGCCAAGGGATACAGTGTTTGGTGTCATGATTGTAGTGGTGCTTTCACGGGTGTATGTGTCTGTCAAGATATATCCAATGTATGCATTTAATGTGTGAATTTTATTATATAGAATGGGTACCTAAATAGAGTTGCCAAAAGATAAAAAGGAGAGGCATCAGGACAGAGAAAGTTTCCAGATTAAAGACACAGCAAGAATTAGCAGATGAGGGAGACAAAGAACCTTTGCTTTAATCCTGGCAGGGCTCTTAAAAATCATCCCATGCTGTATTACCTAAAGTGGGTTTTATTCAACAATAGTCTTGCAAAGTGAGAGGAAGATGTGCTCAAAGGTCAACTGAATGTCGGAAGCAGGTTAATGTTCTACCATTACATGGTAGCATAATAAATACCCTTTAAGAAGCCCCATAAAATTTTTTGTTTAATTTACATCACTTGGAATTCCCCAAACTTATTTCAAGTGATACCTATTCAAAAAATGCCTTGTCTAAGCTCACCTTCCCATGCAGACATAAGAAATGTTATGTAGCTAATTAGGAGATGGTGTTGGCTGTCAGGATTTGCCAGGCAGATGTCTGGATTTGTTCTACCACTTACCTAGCAGTGAGATCTTGGGCAAGTCAGAGAAACCCTCCATCTCAGTTTTCCCCTCTGTAAAGTGGGATAAATAATAGAACCTATATTATAGGGTTGCCCTGAGGACCAAGCAAATAATTCACAGAAATGCTTAGGACAGCATAGAGCAGGCTCTAATAAATACTAGGTATTTTTGTATTAGTAGGAAAGCTGTGACTAGAGTTGACATTTCAGACAGACCTGCAGTCTATCAGTGTGGACTGTTGGGCCATCAGCAAGAAAACAAACTCTGAATCCATCAGGCTCTTTCATGGACATTCAGACTTGGTATTCCACAGCAGACCTCCTTCCTCTTGTCACTCACACCACCCTATAAGCAGCAAGGAGAGAAAGCAAACGATGCAGAAGAACACACTTAGAGTGAAAGCCAAGTTCATCCTCCTAGGGCTGACTCTGAGATTAAGTATCCTGCTTTTCTCAAATCAGCCAAAACTTGCGACAGTTTTGTTGTTCTTCCAAATAAAGACACAGCGAACTCCATCCACAAGGTGGGGGCTCGGAGTCAGAAGAAGCATAAAAGAAGCAAACTCAGAGAAGTCTCTGAAAACAACAAAATAAAATAAAACAAAACAAAACCAGAAACCAGTGCCCCATTTGGTTTGCCTGCAATTCCCCTGAATGCAACACCCAGACACTAAAGGTGACTGAGAAATGCTGCTTGTTAATATTCAGATGTGACCTTTATTTAGTTATCGTGTTCTATTCACAAGTCCTCATCTCCAAATTGACGACGTGAGCGATCTGCACTCCATCGGAGGTGGAGCCCCACCAGCACAGCACAGGCAGGCTTTCAGAACACACGCTGGGAAAGGATGGGGTTGCCATAGCAACACGGTCCAGCACTCTCAAATCCTCCCGCCCCTTAGCACCCTTCTTGCCAGGCCCTTGTCTTCCCTGGCAGATTTCTATCTTTTTTTTTTTTTTTTAACTTCATGATTAACATGGACAAAGTGCACAGGGGTAACTGATGCCACATCATGCGAAGCCCCGGATCTCTGTGGAGGCAAAGCACCCAGGATCAACACGATAACTATGCCCAGTTATTCCCAAATCAGGAATGTACATGAGAATCACCCATGAATTGAAGCCCGGGTGCCTGGGCTTGATTCCAGACTCAGACTTCTTAGAAATTCAGCCTAGCAATCCACACTTATTTAATAAGCTCCACAAATTCAGGGAATCACTAATTTATTCCAACCCTTTTATTTTATATGTAAAGAAAATGAGATCTTAAAGCCCCAGGAGTGAACAAATCAAACCCCTGACCCCCTGGCAACTTTTTTTTTTTTTTTTAATATCTGATAGGCAAACTGAGTCCTAGTTAATGTGCCCAAGTTCCAGGAGAATTATTTGCATGTGCCTGCTATGTGCCCAGTCTTACAGTAACATATCCTTTCCCCCAAATCCCTGCCTCTAATTTGTTTGATTGATTACCTGCTTGACTTGTCTCTAAATGTGACTGATCATAAAGAATCTCTGGAAATCCTAGAAGAAACCTGCTAGCTTCCATGTGTTTATATTGGCTTCTGGATGGATTTTTCCATGAAATAAATAAATCTACAAACTTTATTTCTAGGCTAGAGAGTGGATAAAAATCATCTCCTCCACTTTGTGAATATTTTATGGTTCTTTAAAATTAGGCTCAGAAATAACAAACAAATAATGAATTCTGATTGTTTATACATTAAGACAAATTTACTTTCCAGTCTTCAGCAATAAATGGCAAGTAACTTTTTTTTGATCCCTGGGAGTTTTTGAAAATACACTCAACATGGGACATGCCTATAGAAACAGACTAATGATAGACCACATTTTATTTATTTCCAAACTATCAGCTCTTGGAAATTGATCAACTGTCAGTGAATGTCCACCAAACCAGGTCCTGGGTAGCAAGGAACTCTAAGAACCAGATTGTATAGGCTATTTGAGACAGAGAAATTCTCAGAAAATGATATCCTTGGGTGACAACTTCCCACCTCTACTTAACCCATACTGCTTTGGGGATTTGGAGGGAGCAGGAAACAACCCTACAAAGTAGACACTACTATTCACCTAATTCCTTTCAACCAAAGTGGTGGCTCTCAGCTTTAGCACTATTGACATTTGGGCTAGATGATTCTTTGTTGCGGGATACTTAGTTTCATCGTTGGCCTCCACCCTTTAGGTACCAGTGACATTCACCTCTGTTCTTTCTGTAGCTACTTGTAGAACGTTTCTCTGCATAGCTTCAGCCACACTGCCTACTTAATTTTTTCTTTTTTTAGAGGGTGTGGAAGGCACACAGGGAGAGAGAGTCCCAAGCAGTCTCCACACTGATCGCAGAGCCCAGTGTGGGGCTCTGAGATCATGACCTGAACCAAAATCAGGAGTCAGATGCTCAACCAACTGAGCCAGTCCAGGTATCCCAACTCTTTCATTTTTAATATCTTTATTGAGATATAATTCACATACTACAAAATTCACCACTTAAAGTGTACAATTCAATGGTTTAGTACATTCACAGAGTTAAATATCCAGTATTACAATCTAAGCTGAGAACATTTTCATCACTTCAAAAAGAAACTCATTTCCCATTAGCAGACACACCTCCCCTGCCTCCAGCCCCAGGCATCCACTAATATGCTTTCTACTTCTATGGATTTGCTTCTTGTAGACTTCTCCCATATATAACATCATGCACTTTTCGGTCTTTTGTGGTTGTCTTCATAATGCTTTCAAGGCTTATCTATGTTGTAGCATGTAATTAATTCCTTTTTATTATTGACTAATATTCCCTCGTGTGGACAGACCATATTTTATTTATCCAGTCTTCAGTTCATGAACATTTGGGTCATTTTCATTTTTTGGCTATAATGAAAATTGCTGTAATGAACATTCATGTGTAACTTGTTTGCTTCTGTTTTGGGTTGTTTTTTTTTTTCTTGTCATGGAAGTGTGGTTTCATTTTTCTGGGGACTACACCTAGAAGTAGAAGTGCTGGTCATATGACAACTCTATGTTAAACCTTTTGAAGAGCTACTAGCTCTTCCAAGGGCTGCACCATTTTATATTCTCACCAGCAATGTGTGCAGGTTCTAGGGGCTCCATGTATCTCCTTCATGCCTGTGATCCAGTTACATTTACTGAGGGTCTGTCCCTTGGTGCTTGTTCCATTCAATGACATTACCAAAGTGTTTGGTTGGATACATACCCTTTGGTGAGAAAATAAATGCAAATGATAATAATAATAATGATAATAAGCATTCTTTTGTCTACAGATGGTAAGGTTTTAGTGTCATCGCCATGCCGGTTATTATTGGGAAGAAGAACAGGGGAGCAATCACTTAAAACCAAACTCTTTGGTTTGGAAAACGACTCCATTCTCCATTTGCTTTCATTTAAGATCTATACATTTAACTTCTCTATGAAACAAGTCCCCTCATCCAGATGTGCACTCTGTAGTTAACTACTTTTGGAAGAAGTTGGCCTTCCCAAACTGGACTGTCTGTTCATGCATTTGCCAAGCTTTATTTTAGTTCTCATCTGTTTAAAGTGACTGTTGGTTACACTAGCTTGAGAATTGTCCTGCAACCATGCATAGAATGCGTAGTCTTCCCAGTTGTCCATGTGGTTAATCCAACCAAAGGGAATTTTCTGGGGAGGATTATGGATGGGCTGACAAATACTTCTTCTGATCACCTGGAAGGAGAGATGCAGAAGACATCCATTCAGGAGCATGCCCTTTCCCTCAGCTTTCAAACAATGTGAATCCTACCCCCAAGCTCCTGAGTCATTCAAGCAGTAGTTCTGTACTTAACTGACACCATGGGATCATGGTGCCTCAAGTAACAACAACACAGGGACACCGTGCATTTGGCGTTTGCTATTTGTCAGCAGTTGATCTCATTTTAAAAAAAGATTTCTCATTTGCCTATCACATCAACCTGGTAAGGGAAATATCATTTCACCCTTTTAGAGGTCAAGAAACTTAGAGAATTTCAGAAACTTCACCAGATCCCACAGCTGAGAAATGGCAAGGCTGGGATTTTAAGTAGGCTGACCTGTGTTTGTAGTCACTCTGCTATCGACTCCCTGATATTTGTTGGGGCATATAATTTAAAACACTCAGTGGCTTGATATCCTCAAATGGTTGGCAGAAGAAAA
This sequence comes from Mustela putorius furo, assembly GCF_011764305.1. Lineage (NCBI taxonomy): Eukaryota > Metazoa > Chordata > Mammalia > Carnivora > Mustelidae > Mustela > Mustela putorius. Next base: position 3,785,116 of record NW_025421329.1, on the reverse strand, counting down.
CAGGATTTAATTAGAAATGCACAATAGATAGGAAACCCTTTCATTTCCCAGGACACCTTGAGATAGCCCTGGATTATGCTGGGCTTGCAGATGGCCACACACCTGGGCCACATCACTGTACTCCCCCTCAAAGACTGCTTATTCTGGATGTTCTATATCATGATACCTTGACCCTAAGCTGAGGGATGTTGTCAGAAAGCTTCCAGTGGTACTGCTTTGGGTTTTTCCTATGGAAAAACAGTGGTTAAGGTCATGGACAAACTGTCCCATTGTATCTGTCACTTGTAGCTGAATGAACTTGGGAAGTTTTTTAACCTGCCTGTTCCTCATCTGTAAAATGGGCATGTTGCTTATACCGACTTCAGGAGATCACTGTGAAGATCAAAACAGTTAACACAGGTCAAGTACCCAGGACCTTGCATGGCACACAGAGTGTGCTCCATGATGACATATGGATCAAATAGGAATCTTCCAGGCAAGAGACATCTACTTTGCCTACATTGAGGAAGCAAGGGAATTCAATGGAAACAAGCTCATAGAGTGTAAGAGTCAGGGAGGGACAGGAGCTCCATGGAGCTATAAGAATCCAGGTAGCAGAAGGAAATGGATAACCTGCTAGACTGCCTATTATGAAGATTCATAGAATAAAATATTCTTCACTTTTAAAATCATAAATAATTGTGCCTCTTCTGAACAGTTGGTTGTTTCTTATCTTCTGGATACTGTAATTTTTAACTGATCGGTTTCCTTTCACTGAAAAGGCTAAGTCATTTAAGTGGCTCATCTCTGGAAAATGGGTAACTGTATGCCTAGAAATTTGTCTTCTGTGTTGGCCTTTGGATTTTTAATTGCAAGTTGCCTCATATCTCTTACTTATAATCTTCTTTTTTTAAAAGATTTTATTTATTTATTTGAAAGAGAGAGAAAATGAGAGCGATAGCGTGACAGGGGAGAGGTCGGGGGGAGAAAGAGACTCTCGGCCGAGCAGGGATTCCTGATATGGGACTCGATCCCGGGACTCCAGGATCATGATCTGAGCCGAAGGCAACGGCTTAACCAACTGAGCCACCCAGGTGTCCCTCTTTTTATAATGTTCTATCTCAGGGAATATAGTAGCTATAATTTATTCAGGGGCTCCTATGAGGCAGGCAGTGTGCTGAGTGCCTTAAATGCATCCTTTGCTTCATTCCACATGCCTAATCCCTAAAGAAGCCTGAAATGAGTACTATTTTTATATTTTACAGCTGAAGAACTAGGGTTCAGAGAGACTAACTGAGTTGCACAAACTTACACAGCTGTAATAAGGGGCAGAGTTGAGTTTCCAACATTGAGTCTCATAAAAATGACCAAGACTTTTAGAGTCATACCCAACTTCTGGCTCATTACACACACCTTTAATTACACTTTTAAATAATAAGAGCGACAATGTAGTAGCCATCGCCAACATTAATTGACTGTATACTGTGTACCAACACTGTGTTGAATGGGTTACATGGATTATCTTGCAGAATTTTGCAGCCATGTTATGAATTGAATTGTGTCCTGAAATGTATAGGTTGAAGCCCTAACCCCCAAACGTGACTGTATTTGGGATGAGGGTCTTTCAGGAAGTAATTAAGGTTCAATAAAGTAGGAAGTGTGGGCCCTATTTTGATTGGACTGGTGTCCTATTGAAGAGGAAGAAACACCAGGAGTGCCTGAAAACAGAGGAAAGACGACAGGGTCCTTCTCTCCACAGGGAGAAGGTGGCCATCTGCAAACCCAGGAGTCAGTCTTCAGGAGAAATCAACTCTTGTGAGACCTTGATCATAGACTTCTAGCTTCCCAAACTGTGGGATAGTAGGTTTCTTTTGTTTAAGCCACATGATCTATGGCATGGGAGCCATAGGAAGCTAATACATGCAGGTATTATCACCATCTCCTCAGGAGAGAAAAGCTTCATGACACTGGGTTTGGCAATAAGTTTTTGGATATGACAACAAAACCACAGGCAACAAAATAAAAAATAGATAATTTGGACTTCATCAAAGTTAAAAACTTCTGTGCATCAGAGGACATAATCAGTAGAGTGAAAAGGCAATCCACAGATTTTGGAGAGAGTATTTACAAATTATATACCACTCAACAACAACAAAATGACTCAATTTAAAAATGGGCAAAGGACTGAAATAGACATGTCTCCAAAGAAGATCTACAAATACCCACTCAGCGCATGAAAAGATGCTCAACTTCACTCACCATCAAGGAAACGCAGGTGAGCGTTTCCCTTCACATCAGTTAGGATGGCTACTATCAAAAACAAAACAGAAGCAGAAAATAGCAAGAATTGTCTGGGATATGAAGAGATTGGAATCCTGGTCACCCTGAGTTGGAATGTAAAATGGTGCAGCCACTATGGAAAACAGTATGCGTGTTCTTCAAAAAGTTAAGAGTAGTATTATCGTATGTTTTAACAATTCCATTTCTGGGTATTTGCCCCAAAGAATTGAAAGTAGGGATGTGAACAGGTATTTGTACACCCATGTTCATAGCAAAATTATTTGTGATAGCCAAAAGGTGGAAACAAGTGTCCATTGATGGATGAATACGTAAACAAAATGTGGAATATGTAATGCTATTATTATTCCTTAAAAAGGAAGGAAATCCAGACACAGGCCACACTATGGATGAAGCTTGAGGACATTATACAAAACAAGATAAGTCATTCACAGAACAAATACTGCATGATTCCACTTACATAAGGTACTTAGAGTAGTGAAATTAATAGAGATAGATAGTTGAGTGGTGGTTACCTTCATTGTGGGAACAATGGGGGACAAGGGAAAGGGGAGCTATTGTTTAATGGGTACATAGTTTCAGTTTCACAAGACAAAAAGGCTTTCAGATGGCTGGTGGTGATGGTCACACACAATGTGAAAGCACTTAATGCCACTGAACTGTACACAGAAAAATTGTTACAATGATACAGTGTCATGTTAGGTGTATTTTGCCACAGCTAATTTTTTTTTTTTTTTTTTTTAGTTAAGCCACATAAAAACAAACAAACAAACAAACAAATCCCAACAACCATGTAGGAGCGCCTGGGTGGTTCAGTCAGGTTAAGCATACAACTCTTGATTTTTGGCTCCAGTCATGATCTGAGGTCAAATCCCATGTCAGGTTCCATGTTTGAGATTCTCTCTCTGTCCTTCTCCCTCCACTCCTCCCCCACCCTCTCTCTCTCTCTCTCTCTCTCTCTCTCTTTTTCTTAAAAAAAAAAAAAGTATCTGTAAGCTTAAAAAAACCCAAATCACTCAAAAGCGAAAGAAGAAATTATAATCGATTCTTTAAAATCTTCGAACTGACTAAAATAAAAACTCTCCTTTTCATAACAGATGAGACAAGTGTTGTTTAAATCTTTAAGGAGTTCACCTGTCATAATGAGCCCCGGGCGATGTCCGTGCTGAATCGTTATATTGTATACCTGAAACTAATATAACACTGTATGTTCACTAACAGGAATTAAAATGAAAAATTTTAAAAATCAATAAATCTTTAAAAAATTAAGGAAAACAAAAGAATTGTCTTTCAACTTCAAAATAAGACATGATTTTTTAGGACAAAGAGAACAAAACTTAAAAAGAAAGCATGGGTACACCAGAATCTATCATTTCCGTGCATCAATAACCCCATTTAAAAGTGAAAGAGCAAGCCACAGCCAGGGAGAATATTTCTGCAGCCCTTGTAACAAACAACTGCTCTCCAGAATATAGAAATAATTTCTACAAATCGATAAACAAACCACTCAATAGAAACATGGAGGGGTGCCTGGGTGGCTCAGTCCGTTAAGTGGCCAACTCTTGGTTTTGGCCCAGGTCACGATCTCAGGTCCTGGGATAGAGCCCTCCGGTGGTGGGGGGCGCTCCCACTCAGCATGGAGTCTGCTTGGGACTTTCTCTTCCTACCCCCTTTGCCCCTTCTCCCGTGTGTGCGTGTTCTCTCTCTCTCTCAAATAAATAAATCAGAAAAAAAGAAAAGAAAAATGGACAAGACAAATGAAAGGAAAAGTTACAGAAGAGAGAACAAAGAACATCTAACATATGAAAAGACATCAATCTACTACTAATCAGGGAAATGAACATCGAAAAAATGTGATAGCGTTTCAGAACCATTAATTAGCTAATGGGAGAAGTCTGAGGCTACCAAGTGCTGGCAAAGAAGCAGAGCGAAAGAACTCTATTTACTGAGGCTGGGAAGGTAGATTGAGACAACCATCTTGAGAAAACATTTAATAGCATTTAAACAAGCTGAAGATGCGTATATCTGATGACCTTGGGATTCCATTCCTAAGCATATAGGGAAATTCTTGCACATGTGGTCAAGAAGATACATACAAAATATTCATGAGAGTTGTTGTGATAGGAAACATTTTGCAATAGCATAATTCCATCAAAAGGAGTCTGGGTAAATCAGCTGCAGCATATTTATACAATGGAATACCATCCAGCAATGGAAATACTTAAGCTAAAGCTACACATAAAAATATGGTTATGTCTTACAAGCAAAACAGTGAGGGAAAAAATGAAGTTGCAGAAGAATATATAATATTACTATTTTATTTATAAACATTTAAAAAAACATATAAGATTGTATGTGTCTAAGGATAAAATTGCTGAGTCCTAGGGTGTGTAAATCTTCAGTTTTGTGAGATAATACCAAATCTTTCTTAGGGATTGCTTTGTATTCCTTCAAATCTTCAGTCAGGTGTGGCCACAAGAGAAGGGTACAAGGAAACGAAGTTTATTGTACTCACAGGTCCTCGAGAGACTGAGTCACCCCACTCCAGGAGGGGGCCACATGAGAGGAATGTTAACACAGTGGGCTCAGTCAAGCAGGTGGGGAGCTGAGAGAGAGACAGAGAGACAGAGAGAGGGATAAACAGAGACAGAGAGAGAGGGAAGGAGGGAAAGAGACAAAGACGAAGACAGAGAGACAGAGACAGAGACAGAGAGATTAAGCACCGGTGGGTGAGTGCTTTCACTGGGGACCAAGGTGAAGTGCCCAAGCAAAAGGCATGCATTGGTACATTTGAATATCACTCAGTGAGAAAAAAAACAAACTAATTCTTCACGCGTTTTAAATCTCTCCTCTCCCTACTCTTTTATTTCAGCAAAACCTGTTCCACTTACATAGAAATAATAAGATATTTTAAACAGCAGTATTTAGAGAGATCTTTGGGAGGGGCTTGGATCCCAGTGCCCAAAGCCAGAGATCAGAGACCAAGTGGACATCATCTACATAACAAAATATAAGGCTCTTTACCTGACCTGACAAATGAGAAAGACTGGGTAGCTACAGTGTCTATGGGAAGCTGGATGATGGCTCTCCTGGCACTTTTTCCAGAAAGATGGCAAATCTGTGGAGTGGTTACTTTTCCATGTGAACCTCATCTTCATTCTTGGAATCCATTTCCCATTTACAGAAGAACTTTGAAGTAAGGAAGTGCCACTGGGATTCGCTTGAAGGCCACGAAAGGCTGGGTGTCAGCTACTGGATCTTGTCTTTGAAAACACCACACACTGGCTCACCAGCCCATCTAACCCTGACCTACGATCATGGAATAGCGCCTCAAGCTCCAGGCTGCCTTTACCTACCACCTGCCCAGAGTGAGACCCTCTCCCTCTTCCCAAACAAGAGGCAATGGTAGCTCCCCTCATCCCATGATGTACAGAACAAAGCCTGCCTTGACTTAGTGCAGTGCCGTGAATACCCCCAGCACCACCACAATGTGGGAACCATGGCTCATTTCCCAATGGCTGCAAACGGCACCAATTCCCACTGAGGAAATGTCAAGTAATAGTTATTTTTAAGTCTCAGTTTGCTGTTCATTTATAGGAACATGAAGTAGGACTTGGTAATCTGTAGGCTAAGGTTTTATCATTTCATTTTTTAAAGGCTTGCATCAATGACAGGGTATTTGGAATAAGGAATGGAGGAGAGATCCACATTTGCATTTTTGCAAACAGCTAGCTGTTTGATCCAGAGAAATCTATTACATAATTATTCCTCCCCCCCACTTTCGTGTAATGCCACCTTTATATATAAACAATTCTTACCTGAATCTGGGTCAACTTCTAAACTCCCTATTTTATTTTGTTAAATTGACTATTTTCTCTTATATTAAGCTGCTTTTAAATAGCTTACATTTGTATAATGGTTTGGGAACTCTTATGGCTGTCCTCCATTTATTATTCATTTTCAAGATTTCTCTGGCTATTCTCACGTGTTTATTTCTCCAGCTGTCCCTTCACATCATTTTGTCATGTTCCAAAATAAGTGTTGATAGTGTCTCATTGGGATAGCATTGAAAGGAGAGATAATGTTAAGGTCTGAGATCTTCATATTACTGCTTCCTACTATGTGTCCTTCTATTAACCTGAGTGATCTCTTAAGCGTCTCAATATCACTCCATAACATTTTTGTGAAAAATTTTGAAGATACAGAAAAACTTCAACACTAGTAAAATGATAATCCATTTACTCACCGCTCAAATCCAAATACTGTTGATATTTGCCATATTTGATTTCTATCTATGGATTTTTGTTTTTTATTTATATTTTGGCTGAGCTATTTGCAAACAAATTACAGACCATCACAATACTTTATTCTTAAATATATCAGCATGTATCTCCTAAAAAAAGACATTTTCCTACTAACCACAATATCATTATTATATAATTTCCTTAATATCACCTGATATCTGATGTCTCTTCAAACTTCCTCATTTTGTTCCAAAAATGCCCCTTATAGCTTTTAGATTTTGTTGCTCTTTGCAGCTTTGCTACATTCATTCATTAATTTATTTAATTTACTTACCGTAAATGTCACTTTTAAAGTGTATAATTTAGGGGGGCTTATTATATTTACAGAGTTCTGCAACTATCACTACTATCAAAATCCATAGCATCTTCATTAACCCAAAGAGACACTCTGTACTCATTAGCAATCACTCCTCATTTACCTCTGTTTCCCCTCCCAGCTCCAGGCAACCACTCATCTACTTTCTGTCCTTAAGAATTTGCCTATTCTGAACATTTCATGCAGTATGTTGCCTTTTGTATTTGTTTTTTTCACTTATATTATTTTCAAGGTTCATCTATGTTATGTTACAGTTATTGAGTCAGTCCTTCATTTCTTCTTAGTACCTTGTAAAGATACACACCATATTTTATTTAAAGATTTTATTCTTTCCTCCGCATCTTTCCTCCATGCTGCTTTAGGCAGGGCACCGGCCCTGAGTCACGGCAAGATCGTCTATCATTCTCCTCTGTCATTGCCATCTTTCAAATATTAGAACATGGAGTGTTGTCCTCTCTTCTCATTTAACTTCTGGTGGTCACTTTTCTTGCTGACACTTGATTTTAGTCCCACTGTCAGATTTTAAAGGGAAAGAGTTTCCATATGGTGTCATCCTGTCATTTTACCCTGGACCTCCAAGAATAATCATTTTAAACTGATACAATATCAATGTGTAGCCAGTTAGAGCTTCCCATTCTATACCAAGCACAATCCACCCTCACATCTTATCATTTTAATCAGTTGTGATATTTACGTAATGCAATATTGTGCCACCAGCATCATATGCCATGTGTGGAACACAACCTAGCAACATTATATTTTGAACAACCTTTAAAATATTATTTGGTAATAACAGGGTACAGGAAGACTGATTTGCTACAAATTCTGAAGCTCAATTGCAGGACAGATGGGCAGTGGAGACTCATCAAAAATTCTTGGAAATTCATTCGATAAATCTAGAAACTAGATTAGACTAACACAATTCTTAGGTGCCTTTGTTTTTTCATCTTTAGGAGAATAACTGTATTGCCCCAGTTCCCTCCATCGAGAGTTTACAGTCTGACTCAGTAGGAATTTACAAGTGAGTAAAGGATGCAAGGTGGAAGGGAAAACTTGGGTTTCTGGATGGTAAGGATTTACCTCTACCACCTCCCAGGCCAGCTGCTTCACTGTGCAGAACCCAAGGAGAAAGACACATGCGACTGCGGTCATGCATATCGATGACCAGAGGGTAGTTGGATATGCAGAGGCTTTTCCCTTTCCTGTGATCTCTCCACTCAGCTCCTATGCCTCTTCCAGGTTTACTCCTGTACTCTAAGTTGGGATCTTTATTATACATACACTTACTCTTGGACATTCGGACAAGAGCAGACCTGCCCCATACATGGGCTTTGTCTCTGGTCACAGTGGACTCTTCTCCAGCCAGCTACACCAGTCCAAGCAAACCCATGCCTTAAACCTATTCTACATTTTGGAACTAGCTCAAGATTTTTCTAATGTATACTCAGATTTGACAACCACTGAGGACCTTAAGTTAGAAAGTGTGAAATTTTAATATTCATATGTATCATCTGGGAATGTCTTTTCTTTTAAGATTTATTTGAGAGAGCGAGAACAAGCATGAGTAGGGGGAGGGGCAGAGGAAGAGAGAAAGAGAGAATCTCAAGCAGACTCCCCTTTGAGTGTGAAGTCTGATGGGCTCAATCCCATGACCCTGAGATCATGACCTGAGCCCAAATCAGAAGCTAGGTTCTTAACCAACTGAGCCACCCAGATACCCTTCATCTGGGAATCTTCTGAAAATGTAGGTTTTATTTACTTATTTTTTTTAAAAGGGTTTATTTATTTATTCGACAGAGAGAGACACAGCAAGAGAGGGAAAATAAGCAGGGGGAGTAGTAGAGAGAGAAGTAGGCCTCCCGCCAAGCAGGGAGCCCAATGCCGGGCTGGATCCCAGGACCGAGGATCATGACCTGAGCTGAAGGCAGATGTTTAACAATGGAGCCACCCAGTAGTCCTGAAAATGCAGGTTTTTAATTCAGTAAATCAAAGTGTGGCTTGAGAGTCTACATTTCAATCAGGCTCCAAGGTGATGTTGACATTGCTGATCCCTGGAACACACTGGGAAAAGCCTGGACAACAGGATACCCAGGTGAGAAGGAAAATTCATTCTTTGTGTATCAATACTTTCTGTATTAGGACTTGAATAATATCCCACTATACTTGTGAAGTTTTCTGTTATGTGTAGAAGCATGGTGTTTGTGAATTTCAGGCAAACCTCAGGCTTAGTTTTGGACTACCCACAAATAAGGAGTCTCTTCAGTTGTAAAACAGACAACTGTAAAACAGACCTGGTTAGAAAGATGTTGCAGGTATTATAAAATTTCAGAAAACAACTGTATTTAAAATAGTATTGTGTTGGAATAAAACTACACAACCTCTAGGGGCATTTGAGTGGTTCTGTCAGTTAAGCATCCGGCTCTTGATTTCAGCTCAAGTTATGATCTCATGATCTTAGCTCAGGGTCCTGGGATGGAGATCTGCATCTGGCTCCACACTGGGTGTGGAGTTGAGGATTATCTTTCTTCTTCTCCCTCTATCCATCCCTCTTCTCTTCCTCTCTCTTCTAAAAAGAAAGAAAGAAAGAAAGAAAGAAAGAAAGAAAGAAAGAAAGAAAGAAAGAAAGAAAGAAAGAAAGGAAGGAAGGAAGGAAGGAAGAAAGAAAGAAAGAAAGAACCTCTAATAAAAATTGGACTATCATGGTCAGTCAGAAAAGACACATGCACATGCTCACACAGACACACATACTCACACACACACCAGGCAATACAACTGCTTTATGGAGTAATTCAATGGTTTCAGGAAGCTCTGGCTTAAAATGGTGACACACTTTCAGGAGGTGACCTCTCTAAAAGATAACTTGCTCTCAATAAAAGGCCAGAATCTGAGAAAATCCCCACTGACCATAAGGCAAATGGAGACAAACTGAGAAAGACCCCAGAGGTTGACACTCACCACACTCCATAGTGTGGCATCATGAAGTAAGAATTGCCTAACAGAAAGAGGGTGACCCTTTGCAGTCAAATGCTCAACCACTGAGCTATACTCCCAGAGGGTGACCCATTGAACTGGTTCCATTGACCTACTCCCAGATACGAGATCCACATATACAGCAGGGCGGACCCTGGCCACCAGGGCCCTCTGGTGGGTGCTGCTCCCGGGGAGATAAGAGTGTTTCCCCACCCCACCCCACCCTGACCTCACCCTGACCCCACCCCCACCCATTGGTCCTCATTTGTCCTTCCTCATCGAACTTTCTCCCTTCCCAGGACACAGCCAGGCTGTAGTTGCTGGGCCAGGTCCACAGCACATATACAATGCCCCAGGGAATGCAGGGGTGTTCTTGTGAAGGAAAAACACTATAAAAAATGCACCTCATTAGTCTAGATCATTCAAACTACTGCTTCTGCTCCTGGGAGTACTTTTCTGTGACCCATATTTATACTAAGCCCAATTTTCCCAGGGCTATCTTTTTCACATCAATATTTTGTTGAGAAGATTTGATTCTTTGGTCAATTTTTACTCAATGATTCATTGTTCATTTTATTGCCTGGTGATTACTCTATCAAGTCTAATTTTTCTCAATTATTGCAGTTTTCAACAGTTCCTACATTTTTTTTTTTTTTTTAGTTTTTCTTCTACAGCAGATTTTATCATGGGAAATTGCCACCAATGTCAACTTTATTTTGTTTTGATAGTTTCTTCTGGTGATATGGATTGTCAATGACATGATTTGAATTTGTTTCTTAGCTAATCCCTTTTACAAATGTCATCTACATTCTAGCACATTATAGAATTTCTCTTCTGCCCAAGAATTATCTATGTTATTACCAATCTACATCATTGGTATATTTCTGATCATTCTGAATATTGCTTACCATGCCAATGGTAGCAGAGCAAAGAGCGAACAGCAGAAGTCAGAACAATGGAATGAAAGCCAAAATGGACGGCTGGAAATTTCCTTCTTCTTGAGATTAAAGCAGTTTGGCTGAGCTCCTTCCACAAAGCCATGGACTATGGCTTTCCACTAGTCACTGGACTATTATGACCTATTAAGTCATGGTGTAGCATAGTATTTAACAAACACGCCCCCAAACCAGTGGACTGAAATGAACATTTATTTCTTATTTATGGTGCATGGATCAGATATAGGTCATTTGGCTGGGCTGGGCTGGGCTGGGCTGTAGGGTTGGCGTCAGTTTCAGGTTTGTTCCACATGCTTTCACTGTGAGATCCCTATTGAATGAGCCATGGCCACCTAGGGAATCCCCTTCTCATGGGGGATTTAGAAACTTGAGAAGGCAAGCTGAGACATGTCCTGCACCTTGAAGACTCTGTTCACAGTTATCCCACTCTCCTTCCCACCTATGTTCCAATAGTCAATGTGTCACATGGTCGCTCACATGGTCAAACCCCAAATCCAAAGGTCTGAAAGTAAACTCCACCCACAGGGGAGCCATGCTAAGGCCAGGGAGACACAGATGAATTGAGAACAAATAATGCAATGAGCCATGCAGACTTTTACCAGTGTAAGGAACCAAGATTTTCAGGATAAAGATTATTGCAGAACAACAGTAAAAAATCTGTTCTGTGCTGACCCCAGATTTCTGCCTATACAAAAATCAACTGACATAATTTCTACATTGAGTTCATCTTCACTGGACACCCTGTTATAATAAATAAGTATTGAAAACCTCCAGCATTTTCCTTGAGCAAAACCAAGGGTCTTCTGATTAAGCTATATTGAGAACAATTCTTCCCTGCTGTTTTATTTACAAACGAGAGCCCTAGGGTTCTCTGTGCTTCTCTTTCCATCACCTAGAGTCCCCCAAAGTAATCTGGGTTTAAAAACAACACTCACTCTCCTGGAGCCAGCTAGCAGGTTTTTGAAGTGATCCAGATTGCAATGGAAGAAGACCCACTGTGGGATGGGCGGCATACCACTTGAGGTAAAGAGAAGCAGCATATTGAAGAAATAAATGATGATTTAGTGGTAGGCTAAGTATGCTGATAAAGGGAGGAAGGTAGGGAGATTTCTAATTTGGAAGAAAAAAAAAATTATGGGAATACCTAAAAAAGGGAATGCTTGCAAAAGGCTATTCTAATGTTGGAATCATCTGGGACCTAAGAGTCAAATTTTTGTGTTACTCCTTCCTTAGGGGACAAACCTTCTGGTGACACAGCCCTGACAATCACAAGCAATTTTCACATTCTTGGAGCAGTCGACTTTTCAATTCTGGTAAAGAGGTTCCTCTTTCCCCCTACTGACTCTCGCTGAAAACTGAGAAATAAGTTCCTACAGGAACAAAGGGTCAAAATCTTGCAATGGACCTGATTTTCTGCCTTCTTCGTATTTTTTTATTTTGGGGGAAATTGAGCAGTGTTGAAAATGTCAGGGACATCTTGAAAACTTTGCGTGATAATGTCATCTGCCCTTCCCTGTTACCACTCTGCCCACCACTGGAGTCCCAGTCTCCAGATTCCTCACATTAAAACTTCAGTCATCTCTTTGCAGCCTTGTCATTTCATGTTGAATAGATTTAGCATCCATTAAGCTCTCTTTTAATACATGTGTTCCAAGGGAGCTGGCCCGAAAAGAGATGTTCACTACAGCTTTCAATTCACAGTTAATTCCTTAACTGTTCTGCCAACAGAATTATCCTAACCCCTAAATCACTCAAGTTTCAGAAGATTGCTATACTGATCTTTTAGACATGAGTATAAAGGCACAGTCTCATCCTGACAAAAACAAAAAAGACCATGTGTACACATTAGATGCTTTCCTCTCTCCCTCTCTCCCTCCTTTCTCTCCTTCCTTCCGCCCCTCCCCCTTCCTCCCTTCCTTCTTCCCTTCTTTCTTTCTTTCCTTCCTTTTTTATTTTTATAAAAATGAAAACTGAGTCTCCCAAAAGTTAAGTAATTTTCCCAGCACTGAAGGGCAACTGGCCATTCTGCTCCTTAAAGGTGGGTCCAGCAAGTGGCTTTCCCTCCAAGTGGATTTTTTTGCCCCTAAGACTTTGCTTACTTATTTGACAGAGACACAGCGAGAGAGGAGACACAAGCTGAGGGAGCTAAAGAGGGAGAAGCAGGCTTCCCATGGAGCAGGGAGCCTGATGCAGGGCTCTATTCCAGGACCCTGGAATCATGACCTGAGCTGAAGGCAGGCGCTTAACGAATGAGCCACCCAGGTGCCCTCCAAATGTGTTTCTACAGAGATGAGTAAATTTCACTTTCCTTCAGAGGAAATGCCATCTGTTAGCATTCTCAAAAGTAGCACTGATATATGATTCATTAGCTTATGTATATTCTAATATGATCTGTGAGTTAAAAATCATTTTTTCAGACCTTTGTGGATCTTATGACTCATTTTGGAATATTCTCCCCTTATTTCCATTTTATTATTTGGCTCCAGAATCAAAATTAGAAGCTGAAGTGAATATTTTATGGCCCACACTGTGTCTTGGTTTCCTTATGCAAAATACCAAGTATGTGCAATTTAATAAAAGTAAATGAGGAATTTCAAAAAGTAATACTATTCAAAACTGAAGAAGCCTAGAAAAAGTTGAATTTCTGGAGTCTTTTTTCATATATAACTTATGTTTTCCCTTAAAGCCAGGAATAGCATTTAGATTGCTGGCTCTCACCCCATCTAATATAGCAAATTCTCCAATGCTCTGTAGAACAAACTCCGTATGTATTTCTGGGTACATATAGTGATGTTCTTCACTTGCTCACAAACAGATAGTGTTAGAAGACAAGTGGTTACCATCATTTTCTTTTTCTTCTGCTCCAACCCTCCTCAGTGCATTCACTTAGGATTCCAGTGTTGGTGAAGCTGCAAAAAGGGGTCTCTCTCATGTCTAGGTACTCTCCTGTGGGATACTGCTACTTCTTGGCTAATTGTTCAGGAATCCTCCCCGAAACTGAACTCAGAAGGCTGTAAAGGAGTGCCAAGCAATTCTGGAGTCCTCAAATTTTTGAAGTGATGTTATGTCTCAGACAGAAGTAGGGATATAATATGTCTTTGAATTGTATCCTACATGATGTTACCCAGATAATAATAAATCTTGTGGCCTTAGTATTTATATTAGGGCTTGCTTATAAAGCTCCTTCTCCCTAGGACAAAAGGTGAAACACATCTTCATGGAGTTTTTCCAAAATGACGGGCACTAGGACTTCATTCTTCACTTTGCTAATAAAATCTTCACTGATTCCCAGTACTTGGGGTGGCGGAGGGACACTTTAGAGCTTTGATGGAAGAATAAAAAGGAAAAGAATGGGGGTCCTACAATGAGCTGAAGCCATGAATAGGCCCCACCAAAGGAATACAGCTTTGTGAGTGCTTTATGAGTGTATTCATGGAAAGAAGGGAGTCTTCTTCTGAATATATTATTAAAATGGTTTGAGGAAAATCAGCTATTGCAGTTTCGACCCAAGTGTCAAGTGCTTTGAAATCTGTAGATGCATCCCTTTGTGTAAAAATACTTTAAACGTATCTCTGCCAGTCAGCTTCTTCCCACCCACTGTGTGTTTCTCTACTTTCCACAATGGCTTGGAGAATGTCAACGAAAATTTATTTTAAGCTGTCTGTCAGAGTAATGAAATATTTTTGTTGCTGCTGGCTGTGTCATAACGAACTCTAGATATAAAAGGTGATGGGGGGCTGGAAATTTTCTGAGGAGTTGTCAGATTGAACCATTTGCCTCCATGTTTGGCAAATAGCAGGAAAGAAAGAGAGATGATGCCAAGGGAAGGAAAATGTTGAAAAGCCTTGGAATTCTTGAGTCAGGAAGAGGAATCATCTGGGCAGTGAGCCAGTGCAGAAAGTCTGAGTATCACCAGTGTTGGAGAATTGAGGTAGGACCATAGATCAGCCAACATCTCAACAGAAATGGCTGGCAGATTTGACCATGTTAGAAGTATAGTTATGTACTACGATAGTAACGTCTAACACACCTCCCCAAAGTTCAACCCCTTAAGACAATAAGCATAAATTTAGCCCATGAGTTTGTGGGTTTATAATTTGGGTGCAGCTCAGCGGGATGGTTCTTCTGCTCTCAGCTGGGCTTACTCACGTGTGGGGGACGGCTGGCTGTTAACTAACTGCAGCTTCACTTGGGGTCACTCAGCTCTGCCCCACCTGCCTGTCATCTTCCAGCAAACTGACTTAAGTATTCCCGGCAAGGACAGAGATGCAGGAGACAGCAAGCTAAAGCATGCGAAGCTGTGGAGCTTTGCTGACGTTGTGTCTGCCAACATCCCGTTGGGCAAAGCAAGTCACGTGGCTGATCCCAGAGTCAAGGAGTGAGTCAGGTTTCCTACAGTGAGAAAATACCGCATGCAAAGTCTCCTGGTGAAGGAGGGAAGAATTGGGTCATCATTGCAATCTACCGCACACTTAGTCATTCAACACTTAGGTCAGTTCAGTGTTACCAGAATTCATAAGCAAAACATGGCATGACCAAGACCAGAAAATACTCATAATTCAGAACAAAACGGAGTGACCACCTATTGCGAGAAAGATCTTTTTAACCAGTGGTGCCCAAGAGAAGAAGAATGCCAGTTCGAAGCCCTAATATATCCCAGTCTGTTTCCTGCTTTTAAATGGAATATTCCACATTTGTTAGTTAGCATTTGCATAACACTCTGCTATGTGCCATGTACCTCACAACAATATTCAGGAATTATCCTCCCGGCAGCTGAGGGAGAGTGGTGCCCTGCTTCTTTCAGTTTCTTACAGAGGTGGTGGAGAGGGCACATGGGTCCCAGCAACAGCAAGCTAAGTAAACTGAAGTGTGGAAAGTTTCTGCGGTCTCCTTGGTATTCAGTCGGTACCAGCGACTATGTTTCTGGCCGAACCGACTAATGATTGGACTGAAGCAAATAAACCAAACAGATGTTTTAGCAAAATGTTTTCAAAGCTTCCAAGCATTTTAAGGATTTTAAAAAGACCAATTCATTTGCCTCAGATTGCACTAGATGCGTTGGTATTTATGACTAATGACCCATAAGTTTTATATTGTGGTGAATCACCCTGCAACCTGAAATATCCAGCCCCCGTGAACTTAGGGTAATCATACTGTTTTAAATTGTGTTTCTCCAGCAGCTGACTCGGAGGCAAGGATTCTCTTAGTATTTTACTAAGGAGGTGATCCCAGGAAACCCTGGAAGTGAGACAAGGAAGGAACATTGTCAAGAAAGAGTAAGGTAGCGATTAGTCGCTACCACTGTAGGCAACAGATGCTTCACCCCACAGAGAACTGGGTGACCCTCTAGGATGCTCACCTGAGTTACCCTGCCTGCAGGATGAGGGATCTGAGGTGTTTGTACCCTGAATCTTGTCAGTCGCTGGCTGACTCCCACTCTTGGGTGGATTAATTTGTTGGCACTTCTGAACGCCATGTGCTTGGGCAGAGCAACTTTCTGTAGCTTCAGAGAAAGCCCGTAGTAAAGAGATTTAGATGTCAGGAAGTAGCAGGAGGTAAGTATGCTGAAAGGCCAGTACCCCAGGGATATGAGTAGAGCATGGCATAGTTTGCTGCACTCACTTACTGATGCCAGGACAAATTTACTTCAGTGTGGAAGACAGGAATATTTGCCAGGACCCCCTTTCTTCAATCAAATAATACAACAAGGAGAACAAAAATAACTTGAGAGAGAGAGAGAGAATGGGAATATATTGGTTAGTGTCCAGGAAACAAAAGCTACCCTGGTTACTGAAACGAGGAAAACTTAATCTAAAGAATTGGGAACTAGTAAAAGGTAGACCAGAAGGGGTCAAAGAGAACTCTACATAGTTCATAAGCCCAGGTACAAAAATCATCTGCTCTCTGTAGGCTGAGTGACCAATGAAGGAACTCAGGATGAGGAGAGGAGTCTCCTGCCCTATGTCCGAGGTGGAGATTCAGGCCAAGGCACCACAGAGCTGGAAGGGGAAAATCCACATCTTTCAGTGATATCAACCCTGATGAAGCTTCCCTGAGCATTGTGCTGATGCAAGGTGGTGGTCAAGAGAGAGACTGGGACTCTGGAGCTATGACCCAGGACCAACACACCCCACACATAAAGCACTCCAGCTGATCTTCCTATGTGGAATCCCCTTCCATCTTTCCCATGGCCATTACTCATCTTTGAGGGTCCGCCCCAGAGGCTCCCCACCTCCACGGTCCCCTCCCAAAGCCCCATGGATACAAATACCTTCACAGGGCAAGGCTTAGTCCCCAGTGTTATACGCTTATTGCTTAGTCCAGGATGGTAGTTATGAGCCACCTGGGGCTATTTGTATACTTGAAATGTGACTGGTCCAAATTCAGCTGTGTTGCAAGTGCAAAGTATCAGCCAGATTTCTGTAACTCAGTATGAAAAAAAAAGAATATAGAATATCCCAGTAATAACTTTGTGTGTTGATTACATGTCAAAATAAAATTTTGAATGCAACATATTAATTAAAATGTCTTATTAAGATTAAGCACCTATTTCTTTTTACTTTTTAAAAATATGACTACTAGAAAATTTAAAATTACATGGGTGGCTCACATTATATTTCTCCTGCCTTAGAACATTCACACGTAAGCAGGTACTCAATAAATGCTTGATGAATAAATGAATGAAGTGAGTTTCTTCTCTAGAAATTCTAAAATTTTTGAGTTTCTTGATCCAGAATGTTTGAATTTAATATGGCAGTTGATTTTTTTTCATTTCTACCCAAACTGAATGTAAGACCAAAGAAGTCCTTTAAATGTAAATGCCACTACATAAAAGAAAGGAAACATTTTAATACACAGAAAGAAGCAGGCAGGAAGTGATTTCAAATTAAAGGGAATGGTAGCCAGTGTTACACAGTTATTTTTAAAACGAACAGAAGAAATAGAAAATATTAAACTTAAATTTCCAAGCATAGAGCAAGTGCAATGTTAAAGGCTAGTCTGAGTTATTACATTGTGAGCCATTGTTTTCTCGATGTAATTGTCAGTTTGGGGGCAGCTATGTCATAGGTCAACAGGAAGTGAAGCTGGTTGGCCCAGCTTGTTAGCGCTTTGTTTTGATTTTCCTTGCTGAAAATCCAGTTTGGTGTGGGAACAGCAGTGAAACGGAATGGATATGGTCAACACTATTTCAGTCCATTTGGAATGATCTGGAGTGCCTAATTGCCTCCAGAGAATAAAAAAATCCATCCTCGCGTATGAGCCTCTAGTTAGTCTTCTGGTTCCAGTTACCAAACACACCATGTTCTCTTTAGAGTTGGAGCAGACCAGAGGTCTCGCTCTTCAGAGCTGCAGGAAGGGGGCTTCAGGGCTGGCCACTGGACCAGTGACTCCCCGATTCTGACCAACATGGAAGAGTGGGAATTTGAGAAGGATGTTTTCTACCCGAAGGATTCTTTCTTCCTGTCACAGAGCAAACACAGGTGTGTTCAGAATGGCCACCAGTGTCTAACCAGATGAAAATCCTACCTGCGGAGGCATTGTGTTGTCAAAGAAGAACCAGAGCCAGACAGAAGTTAAAGGAGTAAAGATAGAATTTATTCAATTAACTACTGCAATCAGGGAAGAGGAAGTCCAGGATAGAACCAGGCTTGATTCCAAATACAACCAGAACAAGTGGGGATCTACAATCAAGAAGCAAGTTGGAGGGAGAGAGATGGCAGAAAATTACACAGAGAAGATATCAGGTCTGGGGGATTCTGGGGTTCTGACCTAATAGGATTCTTGCTGAAGGCCAGCTGGGGTGATCAGATGCTGCCTGGGGAAGAGGATAGTGGGGAAGAGGAGTTTGATCAGACATCCAGGTGGGGAATTCTCCATAAATGACTTAGCAGGATTCTTGCTAACACCTGATGGGCTTTGTTGCAAGGAAGGGTTCAAGGGAGGCTAACTCAGGTTTGGTCAAACAAGGACTCTTTATCAGTGTCTTATAAATAAGCTAACATGATTACTGTTTTATTTATATCCACAAATGAAACTAGAATTGTTCATTTTCCTACCTGTCTAAAGATCAACATCATCCCTGCCTTCTTTCCACTCTGCCCCTTCTCTGAGACTTGGGTCATCCCTGCCTCTGAGTGTCCTTTGCTCACAATCCATTGTATGTGGGTAAGAGGATGAAAATTATAGAAAGAGAAGGAGATGGGTCGGCTGGGTGGCTCAGTTGTTAAGCATCTGCCTTCGGCTCTGGTCATGATCCCAGAGTCCTGGGATCAAGCGCCACATCAGGCTCCCCGCTCAGAAGGGAGCCTGCTTCTCCCTCTCCCACTCCGCCGGTTTGTGCTCCCTTTCTTGCTGTGTCTCTCTCTGTCAAATAAATAAAATCTTAAAAAAAAAAAAAAAGAAGAAGAAGAAGAAGGAGGAGGAGGAGGAGGAAAAGAGAAGGAGAAGGGAATGATTTCTGCTCCAACTATCTGGGCTCCTCAGCTGTCAATTTCCCTGGAATATATCATCACCAGCCAATTGAGAGGATCCTGAGCTGGGCTGGGCTGAACACACACTATCCTCCATATGGGAAGCTGCACTTTTTAATCAGAGCTTCTGCTTCTTTCACAGCTCTCCAGAAGGCAAGGACATTTTCTCAAATCTTCCCTCCAGTGACAAAAGACAAAAATAATGGAAAATACAAAATTTGTTTTCCAGGAAAGTGTTTGCCAGTGATACTGCTTTTTTCTTGATTCTTTCTTTCTTTTTTCTTTTCTTTTTTTTTTTTTTTTTTTTTTTTTTTTGCCCCTTATAAATATCTGAGAAGTAGAAAGTTCTTTTTCTAAAGGGGAAAAAAAAGGGTATCTCTTTGTTCTATGCATCGACCTTAGGAGTCCAGTGACGGAATCTGGCAGCCTGAGATATGCAATCAGACACATTGAGATCCAGGTTTACAACACCAGCCTCAGAAACACTGCTTCCTGGTAGACTGTGTGGGTGGTCCTCCCACATAGGTAAATGGGGAGCTGACTCCTGCTGCATGGCCTAACCCCAACAGGACAGGACCAGGTATCCCTTGAGTCACATGGGGTTTAGAGACACCTACTCTGGTACAGTCAAAAATCTGTGTATAACTTTTGACTCCCCCAATTTTTTAAGGCTACTGTTGACTGGAAGCCTTCCATAAACAGCCGATTGATACATATTTTTCATGTTACATTTATCACATACTAATCTTATAAAAGTAAGCTGGAAAAAATAAAGTCATAAGAAAAAGGAAATAATTCACAGTACTTTGCTGTCCTTATTAAAAAATATCCACGTAGGGACGCCTGGGTGGTTCAGTTGGTTGAGCGGCTGCCTTCGGCTCAGGTCATGATCCCAGTGTCCTGGGATCAGGTCCCACATCGGGCTCCTTGCTTGGCAGGGAGCCTGCTTCTCCCTCTGCCTCTGCCTGCCACTCTGTCTGCCTGTGCTTGCTCTCGCTTCTCTCTCTATGACAAACAAATAAATAAAATCTTTAAAAAAAATATATCCACGTAGAAGTGGGCCCTTGCAGTTCAAACCTGTGCTGTTCAAGGGTCAACTGTACTTCTTGGGCACACAAAGGGAGAGAAAGCAAGCATGTAATTATTAATTAGCATAATCAGCATCATGTTTTCAGTGTCTAATTGCCATGTATAAACACACAAATAGATTAAAATACAGTTGAGACCAATGTGACAATTTGTTCTATTTCCTATACGAAACTTCACCTGCTTCTGATCACACTAAGACTCACTGTGATAAGAATTTTCCTACAATGGTTGCAACATACTAGAAAAATGAAGAAGAACCATCAGAAGATGGTTTGGCCACTCTCTGGCTGCAGATGTAGCTCTGACTTCCCCTAATCTGTTTACTTTCTTAGTTGGAGAAGTATCATTCCTCAACATACCCCATTAGCATTTCTTTCTGACGATGCCAGAGTTCTTTCTTTCTTACTCCTTTTTTTTATTATTTAAGAAAATCTCTTTGCTCCAAACTATTTGGCCAAAAAGAAAATCACCCAGAAGAGATTGCAGTCAGTTTCCTTCCTGTCCTTTGAAGCTTAAGTGGTTTAAATTACTTAGCTCCAAATGCCCAAGATAAACCACTAACAGTGTCAGAATTCTTCAGTCTACCCTAAACCTAGTCCTACAAGATGTTTCTCTTCTTTTGACTTCCATTTTTAATACACTTAAACAGAATAGGTTTCCTGCAGGTTGCCTGTCCCCCACAAACGTTCATTTTGAGTGCTAAACAGGAAAAAAAAGACACCAACCACCTTTCTCTGGGAGATTTTTGAAACAGTCAACCTTCACAATCCTGCCTGATGGTAATCTGTTACGCATTTGTGTAGCAGAATTCAGAGCAGACTTGGCTGTTTAGAAACTACTCAAATTTTCTTCCATCCCCGGGAATTTAATTCTGTCAGAAATACTACAGTTTTAGTCACGAGGAGAAAAAAGCAGACAGACGTCATGTGCACCTCCCACAGTCTCTGGCTCAAAACCCACTCAGGTTCTGAAATAATCTCCCACATGATCTCACAGATTTGTAGGAATGCAAAGCCAGCTACACCGAGTGATTACAATACTAAGAGTAGAGTCAGGAGCACTGTGAGTGCCCTTTACTCAAAATTCTAATATTCTCCCAAAGAAGCACATGACGCTGTATTTACAAACAATTTGCAAATGTATGGGTCTCTGTTGAAATGTCTGGGTCTCAGCTGATTGTCCCTCTTTTTCCAATCCTTTTCCTCAT
This sequence comes from Mustela putorius furo, assembly GCF_011764305.1. Lineage (NCBI taxonomy): Eukaryota > Metazoa > Chordata > Mammalia > Carnivora > Mustelidae > Mustela > Mustela putorius. Next base: position 3,763,526 of record NW_025421329.1, on the reverse strand, counting down.
CTTACTCTTGATTCAATGATTGAAAAAGAAGCCCTAAGGACCTAAGGAATGAGTACCAACAAACATGATATACACTTAACTTAGTCTTGAAAAAAAGCAGCAAAATATTTTAGAGTCCCAGCCATCATTTCCATAAGAGGAGAAAGTGATGAGAATACATGAATGCCCAATTATATATTACTCAAAAGTGTGGATGATTTTCACCCTAGACAAATGCAGCAGTTAAGAGGTCGATCTGTATGCAGAGAACAGGTAGTTCAATCTGGGAATGAGTTGCTGTGTATGCGTGTCCTGAAAGCTGAACCAGGAGAGCTAGGACAATAGCAAGTGGGGTCAAGAGGGGTCTCACAGGTCAAAGATTAAGAGAGAAAACAGCAAGAGATGTCAGTAATGAAGGTGCCGTTGTGGGTATAGATTTAGAAAGATCAAAACCAAGAAACTATTCTTTCCTGGTTCTGCTGGGATAAGATGGTGGGGAGAGAGTGGAGATAAGATGATAAGATGATGGGGAGATAAGAGGAAGGGGAGAGAGTGGAGAGTCAAAGAGTGTTTAGTGGCTATTCAAACTAGGCACTCTGAAGAGTAAAAGGGATGTTTTGATAATGTTTCAGAATTATATCTCCCCCCAAAATATGTTTAAGTCTTAATTCCCAATGCCTGTAAATATGACCTTATTTGAAAATAGGGTTGTAATCAGGTTAAAATGGGGTCAAACTGTATTAGAGTGGGCCCTCACCCCAATGACTGGTGTCCTTCTAAGAATGGGGTGGAGACAGAGAGACACAAGGAGAAAAATCCCATGTGAACATGGAAGCAGAGATTGGAGTGATATGTCTAGAAGCGTCAAGGATTGTTGGCAACCACTAAAAGCGAGGAGAGAGACATGGGATGTATTTTCCCTTACAACTGCCTCAAGGAACCGACCTCACCGATACCAGATTTTGGACTTCTAACTTCCAGAACTTTCAGAAAATAAATGCCTATTATTTTGAGACACCTGGTTTGCAGTGTTCAAAAACTAATCTATGGGGTCAGCAGGCATTAATCGGAATGATGCTATCCAAAATGGGGTATGGCTGCTCAAGTCAAAGATGGCTTCAATGTCAATGTTTTAGGTCTGAGTGACCAAGATGGTGACATGATTAGCCAAGTTACGGAACATAATAAAATCACAGCTTCTGCAGGAAGATGCCAAGTCTGGTTTGGGACACTGCGGACTGAGGCACTAAAGGACATTACAAGTACATTTTATCCAACCAGCCCTGTAGAAGAAAGGCCACCGCGTTAGGCTTTGTCACGCACAACTACATTGTTAACTTTGTCTTTGTACAGAACTCTTCTTTTTTGAAAGCTTTCCCACATCAATTATCTCAATTTATTTTAACAGCAACCTTAAGAGGTATAATTATCTTTATAGATAAATAAAGTGGGGTTTTGAGAGGCTTAGAATCTTGTCCGTGGTTACATGAAGAGTTAAGTTATCAGCAGAGCAAGAAGAACCCAGAATATTCCCTTCTTAATCAATTTCAATGTCAGCCATTGCCATTCTGTTCCTTTTCATGTTCACATTCAGAATAGTGTACATTTTTGCTGAATTGGCCAATAAGCACTAAAAAGAATAAATAACATTACACTCCCAAAGAATAAGCAAGACAGTTGTCACTAAATTAATATATGTTAAAATAAGAATATATAAACCCTTCTATTAAATTATCCAGTTTCTCTGAGAAGCAACTTCAAAAGGATCATGAATGATAAAACCAGAGATTGAAGGAGAGGCTCACATACAGAGAGATTTGACCAGGGACTCGATGTTAGACAAAGATGATGTTGGAAGCTCAAATGTGGCTGAGTGAAACCAGAGAGGATCAGGGCTGGATGGCGATGGTGCTGGAAAGCAGACTGGAGGGTCTGTGGAGGAAGCTATGACATTCTTAATGCCCTTAGAATGAATGAAATGAAAACCACTGTAGAGAAACAAATGTGACTTAATAAATTGCCTACGCTTTATGTGAATCTGCCGAATTCCACATGAAGATCTTCTCATTTTATTTTTAATTCAACTAAATGATTGAAATTCAATTTTATGTAGTCAAAATACTTGCTAATCATAATGTCTAAGCATTATGGGGATACACATGAGAGACAGAAGAATGGGTATCTGCCCCCAGAGCCCAATTTTATTGTGCAATTAAGACATACATGTCAACCACACCATCCCACCCGACAAGATGGTGTGGCTTGCTTGAGATCACAGAGTTGATAAAAGAGATTGTATTGGAAAAACCTCCCTCCTGGTTTCCCAGAACAGACTGTAGAGAGGACAGGGAGGAAAACCAAACACCACTGTAGGTCCTACTCAAAAGAGTCATTTTCCATGTGACCTGAACTGTATTAACAAAGATGAATGGCTCACACAAGATGAACAATTTTATATCATCAAATTATGTCTATTAAACCACATTTCATGCTTCCAAATTGTTGAATTAGAGAGGTCTGTTAGAATAGCAATAATGCACGGAAACTGGCTGTGATTCGTGCTTCAACACCCATTTTATTAGAGCGATAACTCATGAGGCTGAACTAATCACTCATTAATTAATGCTTAAAAATCTTTTCGAGAGGGAGTAACCACAGTGTTCTATGAGTGATCTTAATGTAATTTGAGGCATATGCACCTCAGGGCACACCCTCAGCCAGCGCTTCTTTCAAATCATTCAGCATTTTCTGTACATGTATTCATTCCTGTCTGTGCTTACCTGTGCCCCTTCCCCTTTAACTACCTGCCCATTATCAGGTATTGAGTGGAGAATTGCAGAGCAATGAATTCCCAGAAAGGGGGATTTATAGTCATGAATATATCCCTTTCTTTTCTGAGGTCCAGAGAGAGCAGGGGCCAAACACCAGACAAGCAGGTGGAGATCAGAAAGAAAAGAACGACATAAAAACAGGAAAAGAGCTAGAAGAAAGAAAAAAAACAAAAAACAAAGCTAATGATGAAAAAAGAAAATTGGGCAAGACTCGCTAGTACTTATTCATCCCTTTGTGTATTGGACCCTGGTATGCAAAAGCCAGAAATGGGTTCCAATGGAGGACACAAATCCAAATATCATGGTTTGGATTTGTGCTCAATGAGTAGGTGAGGACAGGTGCCAGCCAAGCTCTATTATTTGAGCGTCTTGCAAGCTGAGAAATTATGTTTCCAGCAAGGCTGCGAGGTTCTATAACAGTATTTACCAAGATTTTCTAGCGGAGGACAATGTGATGAGTGAGGCACAAAAGAATCCCTTTCATGGCTTTCATACTATTTCCTGCTGAGCAGAGGTGCCTCCGGGTCCAATGTCTGGGAGAGAAGGAAAGAGGAAAGTCCCTACCCCTCTCATTTTCCTGCTTCTGCATCAACTGAAGCATCTCACCCCTATCTGTAGGTTCACATCTGATTCTGTGCTGCTCAGAAAAAAAAAGAAAAGAAAAAACACTTCTTTTATTGTAAAGAAAGATGCATTTCACATACATGGTGTTATTTTTTTATTGGTAGTGGTTATGTTATTAATCTTTACAACCACCAAATGAAGCAACCCAGACAATTTGAACAAAAAGGTCTGATAAAAACAGCACAAAGGCGTAAGTTTCCTATCCCAGACTTTTCCCCATTCTACCAACCACGCTTCCTGAACATTATTCTCAGGGAGTGGGAAGAGGGAAGCACAGTTCTTGTTTAGTTGAGGTGCAGTTTATGTCCATTGAAATACACATATTTTAGGTGTATAGTTTGCTAAGCTTTGAAAAGTATAAACACTTCTGGAACGATTACCCCAAACAGAATACAGCACATTGCGTCACTTCTGGAAGTTTCCTCATGACATTCATCAATGGCCCACAGAGTCAATCATTATGCTGATCTGTATCATTATAAATTAGTTTTGTCTGTTTGTGACTTTCACATCATTGTAATTATATACTACATTACCCTTAGGAGTGACTGCTTTCATTCAACATATTTTGGAGATTCATCCATGTTGTTTGTATCAGTAGTATATTTATTTTTATCACTGTGTGGTTTGCCAAGTATAGATACACTTTAATTTGTTCACACAATCACCTGTGGATGAATAATAGGATTGTTCCAATTTGGGGCTACTACAAATATAGTGGCTATGAATATTTTTGTAGCATGTGTGTACATGCATTTTATTTCTCTTGTTACACACTTAGGAATGTAATTTCCATTTCATATGTTAACTGCATGTTTAACTTATAAAGAATCATCAACTACTTTTTACAGCATTTTATGATCTCACTGTAGAATTGACCAAGAGTTCCAGTTGTTCCATATCCCTGCCAAGACTAGGTATCAATAGCCTTTTTAAAAAATTTTAACCATTACAGTGGGTAAGTGGTATTTCAGTAAGGTTTTTGATTTCCATGCTTAATGGCCTTTCTTATATCTTTTTTTTTTTTTGTCAAATGTCTGTGTAAGTCTGTGTCCATTTTTGTCAGATTGTTGTCTTTTTATGATTGATATGTAAGCATTCTCTAATACGTCCTTTGTCCTCTCCCACAGTGTATGGTTTGCCTGTTCTCTCTCTTAATGATGTCTTTGTTGAGAAATTTATATTTTGACAAAGCTCAATTAACCCCCCCTTTTTTTTTCTTTTCTACTCTGTGTCTTTTAAAACAGCAACAAAAAATTGGCTACCCCATGTTAGGAAAATAGTCTCCTTATTTTTCCTTCTGGAAGCTTTATAATTTTAGTTTTCATGCTTCAGACTATGATTAATCTTAAAGTAATTTGGGGATATGGTGCAAAGTAAGGATCAAAGTATTTTTCTATGAATATTAAAAGGCTCTGAACTCAATTATAATATACATATGGTGGGAGGAAGTTTCCTGCACTACCAACAAGCAAGTCTCTGACACCAGCCGGGTATCCTTTCATTCAACTCAATGCTGACACTTTCTACCCAGAGACAGCATCAGATTCTACAGGTTAAGGGCTCAGACCCCCAAGGCTGCCCTCTACCTCAGATGCCAATTACAATTCCACGTTGTCACCTTTGTTTCTGATTGGCCAGCTATAGCCTGAAGGTTCCAGCAACCCCCTCCTTAGGTTCACTTAATTCGCTCCAGGAACTCACAGAACTCAGAGAAACATTTGACTTACTAGATCATTGGCTTATTATGAAAGGATATAAACACTATTTCATTTCAAGACTTTTTATAAAGCGTCAACAATCAAGACAATGAAGAAGTGAGGTAATGATTGACATGTAGATAACTGGAACACAATAGGCAAATTTGAAGAACATAAACTAAACTAAAAGGATATAAACTCAGGAGCAGATGGCAGAGAGCATAAGGCCAGGTACAGCCTAAGAGCCTGGAGCCCACATGATGTCTTGGCATGTGACACTGTCCCCAAACCAACAGTGTTCACCAACCCTGAAGTGTTCCAAACCACCTCCTTTTGAGTTTTCATGGAAGTTTTGTTAATGCAAGGGTATGGATAATTAAATAATTGGTCATTGGTGATTGGTTCAATCCCTTCTCCCCAGAAAGAGGGGTACTGAATATTCCAACCTTCTATTTATGGTTAGTTCCCCTGGCAACCAACCTCCATCCTTAAGTGATTTCCAAAAGTCATTCTTAATATAAAACTGGTTATTGTGGAAAGAGGCTTATTATGAAAAATAAGATACTCAGTTCACCTTTGTGGCTCTAAAATTATTTTAGGAACTCAAGAGACCAAGTATTATAACAAAAGATGTTCCCATTGCTCTTATCACTCAGGAAATTCCAAAAGTTTTGGGAGCTGTAAGTCAGGAACCATGGATAAAGACCAAATGTATGAGAAATATATTTTGGACAAATGACTGATCAGATATATATTCTTCTAAATTACAATATTGCAGATATCCAGTTGTTCCATAACCATTTGTTGAAAGGGGTTTCCTTTCTTTATTGACTCTCATTGAGTCCTTTGTTCAGAACCATTTCACCATTATGTGCCATCCTATTTCTCGGCTGTGAGTTCTGTTACATGTTTCTGTGTGTCAACTGGTACATTGATGTACCTCAGTGTTTCAGTTGCTGTAGCTTTATAATAAGTCTTGAAATCAAGTAGTGTAAGTTCTTCAATCTTGTTCTCTTTTCCAAAATTGTAAGATTTTTCATTTTCATACTTTTTTTCATTTTCATAATTTTTAAATGTTTTCAATTCCTATAAAAAATTTGTTTGGATCAATTTAAGGAGATTTATCATGTTTAACAATTTTGAGTTTTCCATTTCATAAACATGGTATTTCACCTTACTTATTTAGGACCTTTAATTTTCTCACCAATATGTATAGTTTTCTGCATGGAGGTCTTGTTCATCTTTCATTAGATTTAATACAATAAGTTTAATGTTTTGTGATGCTAATATAAACAATGTTGTTATTTTTACTGTCATTTTTTCCAATGGTTTCTTCCTGGTATAGAAAAAATTTGGTATTTTTTTACATTAAACTTGTATCCTGTGACCTTGATAGATTGACTAGGAGTTAATCCATTCTTTACATTTTATATGTATACAATATGTTATCTGCAAATAAAGATGCCTTTACTTCTTTTCCAATATTTACATCTTTTATTTCTTTTTCTTGCCTTAATGCATTGCTAGGAATTCAAATACAGGGCTTAATAGAAGAAGGAGGGACAGCGAATTATCTTGTGGGCTTTACTCTGTTGTATCTCTCCCAGAAGGCAGGAGGAGCCAGCTGGTGCAATGCCCTTTCCTACTGTGTACAATCTGCAGGCCACCGTTTTCTACCGTTCCAGGTCCATTCCTTCTCCAAAAGACAGTGCCCCACAAGAACCTCTTTCTCATGCTTTATGCTTCAGTGTCTTGCCCCACAGTCCTTACTAGATAACTCTAACATCCCTCCCTGCTGTGATGACAGCATACCACCTGGGTAGTTTTTATCTATAATTATTACTTTTAGTTAGTTGTTCATATCTGCATCTCCCACTGAAATTTAAGCTCCTCCTCAAGCAAAAATCTTGCTTGTCTGCTTTCCTAATGTATGCTGGAAGCTTAGCAGAGAGCTTACTATCTTAACAGACATCTAGCAGATGAATAAACCTCTTTCCAGCCACTTGTCCTACCCAGAGGAATAATCACGGACACTCCCTTTGCTCCATAAAGAGGGTGGGCACAAGGTGTGGGGACACACTACTTAAGCCCTGCTCATGTGGCTGATAATCCTCAAGTATGAAGAGTACAGATTAAGCTACATCTTTCCTCTGAAAGTTCATAGATCTCGGATAAAAAACAAGAGCAAGATTGGAGATGGGGGTCTGTTCCCGGGGTAGGCCAAAAGGACGGAGAATTGGCTAGATCATGAAAAAAAATTCAGGGTTGAGATAGCAGAGGATTTTGAACAGGGGACTCACAGAATTAAATCTGTGCTTGAGAGGGTCATCTCCAGGAGCCAACTGCAGCATGTGGAGAATGCAGCATTGTCAGTGAGAAACCAGTGAGAAGAGTAAAAGGCAAGTGACGGCGGTGAGCTGAACTGGGGAGTGACCACAGATGTGGAATCAAAGGGAAATCATCAACAGAGACTCGAAACACTACAACGTGGGCCCGAGAGATCAGAGCAGGGTTAAAGGTGGCGCTTTCGTGTTAACCCTGAGCAGCAACCAAAAAAAGGTGTAAGGCCCAAACTCTCCTAATCTAATCTACCCTCTTGACTTCTCAGAGAATCCCCGAGCACAGCATGTCAGAAAGTCAGGACTGCCTTTTCCCTACTGTCCCTGGCTTCTTCCCTGTTAGAAGTTTTCACAAGGTCTCACCGAATCCCACACAAAAGGAACAAACAGCTTACTTAAAACTCAGACTTTTTTTTTTTTTTTTTTTTTTTTTTTTTTTTTTTACTATAGGTTACTTTGTCTTTGTTTCTATCATTCTCTGGAAAAGAGAAAACCTCAAAGGTTTTTAGCACTTTATTCCTTTCTCCTCTACCACTCTTGGATTTTCTTTGGGGGGGAAAAAAAGGCTCTGGCTGAAATGGGGTTCGCTTCAGGCACTGACTCCTCTTGCACAGTCACAGTAACAGTTCTGTACTTCCCGAGCAGTGTTTGGTTCTCCTCTCAAGAGCATTTGGATAATAAAAGCAGTTGGATAAGAAAAGAAAAGGCCATTACCCTCCACACACACCCACTACCAGCTGCGCAGAGAATGCCAACGTGGATTCTGTCAAGCAGTTAGCAAAGGAAGCCCCGGTCCTGGCTCCCAGCCGCCAGCGTGAAAAATGGTGCCGCCCCCAGGCTCCATGTTGTAGCCTCTCTGGGAGGAGTAGTTTGAGAACAAACCGTGCGGGAGAGGCTTATGTGCAGGTTGGTTTCTCCACGTTGCCTGTGGAGACCAACTTTGCAGCAGGAGGCAGGAGGGGCTGTCTTTGGGGGGATAGAGGGTGCCGTGCGGGGTGTTCAGAAGCCCGATGGCTGGGCTGACATCAGAAGGCACAGCAGGGCTGAAGCATGGGCTCTCCACCCCAAGGATGCTGAAGAGAAGAAGTCTGAGGGCAAAAGGTTGACTTCTGACTTTCCAACCCTGTCAGCCTCCCCCAGTACCTGGCAACTTGGAGTGCTGCCCAGGTCAAGCTTAATAACTTTGCTTCCTTATCTAGAATAAATGTTCAGGGAGAGACTTCTACTTCTAGAAAGAAAAATGAATTCCAGGCATGCAGAATAACATAGTGGAGAGCAAGGACATGCCCTGGGCCTTTCTCCCAGTTCTGCTATTGACTAGCTGTGTGACCTTGGGAAATCCATATGACATCTCTGGTCCTTCATTTCATCATCTGTAAAATGTGGGAATCTGTGTAGATGATCTGTGCCTTCCCTTTTAGCCACCACACTCTCAAGAGACAAAACTTATTCCTTGTGATCCCTGCCAAGCTCATCTCTAGTCTCCGCTCAAATGTCCCCAGTGACAGGGAGCTTGTTACCCATTAAAATGGCTCACGTCGAGTGCTGGATCTTTCTTCCTTGCATCTCTTTTTTCCTCTGGCAATGCAAAAGTGAACATGTTCGGAAAGGGCCATATTTCTAGGGTCAGAACTAATATTCTAGAAGCAGCGTGACACTCTGGTAAGAGCTACCCGGCATTTCTTTACTTGCTGCCAGTTCTCTGGGAATTTTCCTAGCTCGTATCTCAAAATATCCATGCAAATGTAGCCAAAAAGGAAGAGACGACAAAGTAAAAAAACAGGGTTTTTTGTTTTGTTTTTGCTTTTACTACCTGAACAGTGGTAGTTTTTAGGACACCAGGTCTCACAGAATCGAAAAATGTTAGAATTGCAAAAAATGCCAGGGAACTTCATCCAGCTCTTTCTTTGATCCAGTGAAGAAACTAAAGGCTGGAGAAGTGATGTGACTTACCCAAGGTCACACAGCTGAGATAAGCTCATGTTTATGGATTCCTAGCTCTCCTTCTACAAATGCTTAGGTATTTTCCAGAGTGTATCATGGAACACAGATTCCAAGGAGATGAGAAGGTATTTCCTCCGGGGGGACGGGGATGTTGGGCGGTAGGTTCTATGGTCAGAAATGTTTGGGAAATGCTCATTTAAATTATTTTGCTTTGTTTTACAGAAAGGCCTCTCAGAAGTTTACCTATGCTATGCTCTTGGGGCCCAGTCAGGAAAGCAGCAACCACATTAGAATTCTAGCAGAAAGGATTGGCTATGGGGCACTGGAGACTTATGACCCCATTGAAAGGGCCAGAGCTGCAAGATCAGTGAAGGTACCATTAGATCCAAGGATCACAAGGGTCGGGAAGGCACAGGGATACCACCGGAATCTCCAACCCTGACGCTGAGGTGCAGGGGAATATCAGGAAAGGACCATAAAGCTTTTTATCTACCAATATCATATATGCTCCTGCCACTTGCTAGAGAAACAATAGATCTTCTCTCCCTTCTTCTCTCCCTTTTATTTTAGATCAGCGCCTCTGCCTGGCAGCATTTAATCAGGGAGCCCTGCCCCTCAGGGAAACCTTAGTAACATAGATATCAGGCTTCTAGTTCCTAGAATTTTGCAGAGATCCCAGAAAGGAGTGACACATTTTATTGTTGTTGTTGTTGTTTGGAAATGCTGTCCTGACCCACTTTGAGGCCCTGGTTAGAGGCCTGTCACTTGCCCTGATTAAGTCCACACCCCAACCATTTCAATGATCACTGTCGGCCCTCACGCACCCACCAGAATTGCTGGGGTCAGGTACTGGACCATTAGAGACAGACCTATGCTCTGAAGCGCACATGATCATTCAGGTTTGCCGGTCCCAGATAGCTCATGATACCTTGCTAACCCCACCCTGCTTGCCGTACCTAAGATGTCCCTGCATGCCTAGTTTTCTCTAAGCCTGTCCCCCAGTACAATCCTCCTGCATGGCCCTATGTGGCACCCTTCTCTCCTTCAGAGCTGTGACTAACAGAGTTTTGCCTTTCATCTAGACAAGTATCTCTGTATTGTGCTCCACTGTCAAAGAATCTTTAAATCTTATAAAATAGGGGCAGGAATGGGGCCAAGTTACCAAAATCAATCTGGTACATCTATTAATGTGCATGGAAAATCTCCACTGGGGTTCTGGTATGTAGCGTGTCCTAAGCTTTTCTGACCACATGTGTCTATTTTTAGGGCAAGACCTACTAATATACTTCAAAAAGGTATTGAGTTTCCACGCCACTCATGGTGGACATCGCTGTTTTAAATGATAATTTCTGGTGTTCAGTCACTTGGAAGTCACTTGGAAGACCCGAAGGAAGCAGGAGAGGGAATTGTGGCCTGGGCTATGGGATTAGCAGATGTATGACCACAGTCTGAGCCCAGCTGTGCCATCAGTCACAAGGCACATAAAGACTTTGCTTAGGTGGTCCCAGCTGATTGATATGCACGTGACTTCTCTAACCCATATTGCTCCCACTTGAGGCACCCTCCTTGTCCTCTCTTCCTCCCCAAATCCTCAGCAGTCACCAAGGCCAACTCGAGTCCCTTCTTTCTGGTAGGAAATTCAGTGATTAGCTCTGCTTTCTTTCACCTCTTCCTTCTCTGAAATCTTGACACACTGTCAGCACTTGTCACAAATCTGCCGGTGACATCTCTTGTACTACTTCCCTGCTCCATTTAGCAGCTCTTAGTGTCAATCTCTTATCCCCAACTGCATTGTTATCTTCTCAGAGGCACAGATTGGAGCTTGAGCTGCTGGGTTCTCCCCAAACACTGAGAATGATACTCAGCACAGACCAACTACGCAGCCCTCTGCAGTCAGGATAAACCAATCCATTAGCCACTTCGGTTTTCAGTGCAAATTTTCTTTTCTTTTTCTTTTTTTCTGCCCCCCCCCGAATTTTAGTTGATGCAGGACCTGGTTCGCATATGGGTATATTTGTCATACAGATGAGAATAAAAATGGAGTTCCACACAAATGACTATTGTCAAGTGGTAGGAATGCATTTCCCTAGTAACATCTCTTAGCTACTCCCGTGTTCTTAAACCATGAAGAGCAATGTGACACTTACGAAGTCCCAAATGACTTTCTTGCTTCCAAGAATTATTTCAGGCTTGGATTCCCAGCGATTCAGAGGCAATTTCTATTTCTGCCATGTTCATACTTTGCATCTTTACAGCCTTTTAACTTTTTCTTTTTACATCTATGATCTGTTTATCTTAACAGCTGTGACTTTCTGATCTGGGTTGAGCTGAGACAACATAATTGTCCTCATGTAAGCACTGAAGAACCAAGACACAGAGATACCATCGAGTCGGTGGCAAAATTGGGGCGAGAACTAAAATCTCTTGTCTCTCAATCCATTGATCTTTCTTATGTGTTCCAAAGTAGAGAATGAATGCCTGGGAATGACTCTGTGTGTGTGTGTGTGTGTGTGTGTGTGTGTGTAATCAATCAGAGAAAGGAAGAAATGCAAATTAGATACTATCCAATGGCTTTTCCTCTTTGCGTGGGTATTCCAGTAGAAAGATAACCATACAGCTAACCTCTAAGTTGATTTTTATTCCAACCAAAAAATTAAAATTTAAAAAAAAAGTGCCTGCCTGCTTTTTCTTTGAAATAGTCTTTAGGATTTTTTGAGCTTGCATACTGCCTTAGTCTGCTCAGTCTGTCAAAACAAAATGCCATAGACTGGTTGACTGAAACAATAGAAATCTGTGTTCTTACAGCTCAGGGGGTGGGGCTAGGAGTCTAATAGCAGGGTGCCTGTATGGGAGGTTTCTGGTGAGAGCTCTCCTCTGGCTTGCAGACAGCTGCCTTCTCTTTGTGTCCTCACATGGCAGAGAGAGAATGAGCAACCTCCCCGGGGTCCGTCCTTAAACGGGCACTAATTGCATCATGAGGGCCCTACCGTGGTGATGTCCTCTAACCCTCACCACCCCCTAAAGACCCCCTCCTTCCTAATACCACTGCACTGGGGTTTAGGGTTTTCATGTGTAAATCTGGAGAAGGAGGGGGACACATTTCAGTCCATAGCACATCCAGGATCATACTTTATTTTTAATCATTATTTTTTATTATGTTCTGTTAGTCACCATACTGTACATCATTAGTTTTTGATGTAGTATTCTAAGATTTATTGTTTATATATAACAGGATCATACTTTAGAAGTGTATGTGCACCCATGTATTGTGGGCAGCTGGCTGATCCAAGTACCAAATCCTGGAGGGTAGTTTGAATCCAACCTCCCCTCACGTACATCTTTCTTCAAATCTATCTGTCTCACATCAGGGTTTAAAAATCTAACCATGTTACGCTGCCATTGACTCTCCAGCAACAAGATTAGGCCCAGTCCTGCTATTTAAGCAACTTCTTCCAGTTCCATCCACCATTTCCAACCCCGAACAGTATTTTACACCAAAATATAGTCAATGCTTTTATTTGCCAGAGTGCTGTTCTAGAAAGTCATCATGAGCCACGAAGGAGAGAATACTGAACCGCTCATTGCTCCTAGGAGAAATACAAGGTATCATTCCCATGAGCCTCTGGTCACATTTTCATCAACCAATGACCTCATAGCCTTGTTTTATATGACTTTTTGGTAAAACATCATATTAAATACATATTATTAGGTCATTAACCCTGATCTCACAGCCAACACACTATAACACATGCCGGAACGAAGCTTATCTGAGAAACACTACACAGCACATTAGCACTGTGCTGGGTGCCATTTTAAACAGAAAAATCACCTTCAAAAAGCACAAAAGGTGGGGAATGTGGCACAGTACGTAGACCATGGAAAGGATGTTTCTTTGCAATGTGAGAGCCCAAACTGGCCTGACTTAGGGAGGTGTAGAAGACTTAGCTGCTTACCCCATGTGGTGCAAGACAGCATGTGGGTTCCTCAGAACCCCGCCATGGTGGCTGTCCCAGCCAGATGCCTCTGATGTTTAAAAATCTCTTGCCAGAGCTTCATGTCTTTAGGTAAAGCATTTCCATTCAAACAGTTATCAAAGAGTGGCGAACTAACGTGTTTAAGGGTCTTGTATGTGTAGGTTCTCTCCATATATTACCATCTCTACTCTATACAATGACTCTATAAGGTAGATAGAAATATCCCTTTTAGAGAGGAGTATACCACAAGGCAGTGAAATAAGAGATAGTATGTGGTCTAGCCAACATTTGTACCCAGATTTATTTGATCACAAAAACCTGGTTCATCTTCTTTCCCTGTGCCCCCTTTTAGAAAACTCTTAAAGCAAAAATGCTCTGACAGTTGCTCAGAAAATTAAAAATAGAATTACCTTTTGATCTAGGTAGGTATCCAAAAGAACTGAAAGTGGAGTCTCAAAGGGTTAGATGTATATCCATAGTCTTGGTAACATTATTCATAATAAGCAAAAGGTAGATTCAACTCAAGTGTCCATTGACAGATGAACATCACTGATGGATGAATGGAATTCTGAAGTCCTTTCTCCTTTGCAAGAGTGGACAGCTTTTCCTATTGAACATTTCCATGTTCTCTCTATACATATAATGGAACATTATTCAGCCTTAAAAAGAAAGGAAATTTGGACACATGTGGCAACACAGATGAACATGGTGACATTATGCTGATTGAAATAAGCTGATCACCAAAAGGCAGATGCTGTTTGATTCCACTTACATGACATATCAAGAGCAGTCAAGTTCAGAGACAGAGTAAAAGAGTGATTGCTAGGGGTTGGGACTATGTGAGGATGGGGAGTTGCTATTCAGTGAGTTTAAAGTTTCAGTTTTGCAAGATGAAAAGGGTTCTAGAGATTGGGTATACAACAGTGTGAATGTGCTTAACCTACCAAACTGTACATCTAAAAATAGTTAAGATGGCAAATTTTGTGTTATGAATTTTACCAAATTTTTCTTATTATTGTTTAACTAAAGTTTGTGTATATGAATTTTACCAAATATTTTCTTTCATTTTCTTAAGTTGAATTTTTAATTCAAAAAAATCTAACAATAAAAAATAAATAATAAAAATTAAACAAAAATGCTCCAGGATAGTAGGTCATACAGCCATTATAAATCACAAATTATTTATTTTATTCATTCAACAAATACTGTTAGAGAATGTGTACAGTGTGCTGGAGATGGGAAGGAATACAAAATTGAATTGGGCATGGCTCCTAGCCTCATGGGAGAACATGTATAGAGATAGTTAGGATATAAGGTAGGAATGACATAGGCCATGAAAAAAAGGAGCATGGGAGGCAGCTGTCTTCTTAGCTAGGCAAGCAAAGAAGGCTCTTTAGAGAAGGGGACCCAGTGACTGAGGGAATAACAATGCCTGCATAGGAACAGACAGGTAAAGGGATGACAGGGTGTGACAAGGGACTGAGACAAGGGACATGAATGCACAAACATACAGAACACAGTAAGGTAAGATAGGGGAGGATCATACCACAAAAATAAGTTTGCTGTGCCAGGGTCAGACCTTTGTAGTTTATTCGTTAGGGAGCAACAGGACACTGTCAGTTCCTGAGGAACAGGGTGGAGTGATTCTTTGGAGCAGTAGGATGCATTCATTTGCTGGGGCAGCCGTAACAAAGTACCACAGACTGGGTGGCTTACAACAGGAATTCATTTTCTCACACTTCTGGAGGCTGGAAGTTTGAGATCCAGATGTCAGCTGAGGCCTTTCTCCTTGGCTTGTAGAAGGCTGCCTGTCTTCCCTCTGTGTCCTCCCATGGTCTTCTCTCTAAACCAGCCTGGGTCATAATCTCTTCCTCTTTTTCTTTCTTTTTAGAGTGAGAGTGTGTGTGTGCAAGTAGGAGCAGGAGGGACACAGAGAGAGAGAGAATGTCAAGCAGTTTCCATGCTCAGCATGGAGCCCAACGGGGGGCTCAACCCCATGACCCTGAGATCATGACCAGAGTTGAAATCAAGAGTTGGACTGAGCCACCCAGGCTCCCCATAATCTCTTCTTATAAGGACACCACTGACATTGGATCAAGGCCCATCCATGTGACCTCATTTGAATTTATGACCTTTTCAAAGGCCTTAGCTCCAAATATAGTCACATTCTGGGGTGCTGGGTAGTAGGACTAGAACATACAAATGTTGGGGGCGGGGGCACAATTCAGCCCATAGCACAGGGTAAGGTGGCTCATGAGAGGGAGAAAGCAGGAAGGCCAGCAAGGAGGCACAAAGGCCACGGTGAGCAGGAGGTGGTGGTGGAAGAGCTACAAGGAGGCCCATGGTGCCCATCAGCCTGAGAGCTTTCCTCTTTGTGAGGAGGAAGATAACAAAACCCAAAGTTCGGTAAAGGATGCAGTAAGAGAGAAGACGAGGCAGCCAGAATTAACTTGGCAAATTTCCCCAACCCATACAGACATCCTCAGAGCCATCATTTTGTGCCTTCTCTCCACAGCAAGAGGGTTGCTTCTGATTCCCAGCCCACACAGGACCAAATACCTCATGACTTTATAGTCTCACGGTGTTTACATCACATTCTTTCACGCCCAGAATCTGAATCGCAGCCAGGATGTTCCTGCACGACAGTCCTCATGAACTAATTATTAATGTTCCTGGCACAGAGTCCGGGTGGGCATTCATTTCCACTGCCCAAGCCTGGTGATGAATCGTGCGTTACGCAGGCTGCATAATTTCTTCATTTCTCCATAAGTCTGTGCCTTCTGCTGGCATTTTAAGGAATGTATTTTTATGAAGTTTGGCGCTATTCAGTAATTTTCCAGGAGGGCACGTTGCCCAGGCCAGATGGACAGATTTATTTCTGGTTCCAGCTGGTGAAGTCCTGTCTGATAAGATCCTATCTCATCCTACTTGAACAGAGATGCACAATTACTTGCGAGGTGGGTGAGGCAATTGCTCTATCAGCAGTCCAGTTAAGGGTGGGCTGGGGTGGGAGGGCCACCTAGCACCTAAAATGCCTGATTTTAATGCCACAGATAGACATCTTCTTCTGAAGACAAACCAGTACCATGACGTGGAACGTAACGGGGCAAGACATCTGAGTGGAGTCACCTGGTTATGGCATCAAGAGCCCTAGGTCTCTCTCTGAAGCCATTTGTCTTTAGGAAGAGAAAGAAGCCTGGTGCACTGAAATGGAATGAAGAGAAATGAACTTCGGCTTTCTGAAGAGGCTCACTTCAATTTTTTTTTGGCAGATTGCATTATGGGATCACTCATGATCAATTATATTCTGCGGTATTGGGACAGAGCCTCCTTGCACGTGGACATCTCAGCAGGAAGGTGTGTGCACCTATCGAGGGTTACTGGCATACACAAGGACATGAGAATCCTCAGATTTGATGAATGAGGTCTCCCTTTTTACTTTCTTATGAACCTCCTAAAAGGACCTGAGGCCAGACAATGCTTCCACAGGAAAGTACCTCTCCCCAGGAAGTGGTAATGACATCATCGAAAATTAAAACACCTGGATTTTTAAAAAAAATTTTTTTTCAATTTTTGGAATTTCTCTTAAATTTGTTGAATATTGAGAATTGTTTATGTCTGCTTCCCAGGCTTTCCTTTTCTCACTGTGGAGCTCTGGAGTCTAGCCATGTCGAGGGAAAGCAGTTCCTCTCTGAATTCTCTCTGCTTATAGCTTCTCCTTCTCTTCCTGCAGGTGAGGATCCAATAACAAATCTTGATCCCACCATTTCTTCCACTGTAAATCCTCACTTCCCTTTGTCTCTTCAACCAGCTGCTGCTAACATAGAACCCTCAAAGCCCAGCCATTTTTTTTTCCTTCCCGCTTCAGGCAAATCTCTTGGCTTTTATCCAGAAAGGAACACAAAATTCCCCTAGGAAGACAGGACTGTTGTTCCCTTTAACAGATAGGAACACTAAGTCACATAAAGGCTAGGTAAGTGACCTGTTTGGATATGACTTTAGAAATCAGGCTTGTATTTTTATTTTCCAGAAATTCTACAAGGGTGAAGAAAATAATTTGAGCAAGGACGTTTAACAAATAAACAATCAAGCAAAACAAATGAATATTAGCATCAGTTGTAAAAGGGGAAAATATTAAGTTTGACTTCATCAAAAGTATAATGTTTGCTTTTCAAAAGACACCGTTAAGATAATGAAAAGGAAAAAAAAGATAATGAAAAGAAAGGGCACAGACTGGGAGAAAATATTTACTAATCAAGTATCTAATTAAGATCTTTTTTCTTTAGGGGCCCTGGGAGGCTAAGTGGGTTAAACACCCAACTCTTTACCTCAGTTCAGGTCTTGAACTCAGGATTGTGAGTTTAAGCCCAGTCTGGAGCCTGCATTAAAATTTTTTTTTCAGAGTACCTGGGTGTCTCAGTCATTAACTATCTGCCTTCAGCTCAGGTCATGATCCCAATGTCGTGGGATTGAGCCCCACATTGGGCTCCCTGCTCAGCAGGAAGCCTGCTTCTCCCTTTCCCACCTCCCTGGCTTATGTTCCCTCTATCTCTGTCAAATAAATAGATAAAATCTTTAAAAAATAAAAATAAAAAATAAATTTATAATTTTTTTCTTTAAAATTCAGGAATAGGGAAATAAAAGACCCAGTAAGAAATGCACTAAAGATTTGAATAGCATATGAAAATGCTTAACATCACTAGACTAAAATAACAGGGATGAAACCCCCACTTGTAGTTATCCAAGTGTTCAGTGTGGGTGAGGGATAACTCTCATATGTTGCCGGTCAGGATGCAAAAAGCTATGGACATGCTGGAAAATGGTTTGGCAGCTTCTTATGATGTTCTCTATATAGTTAACCACATGACCTATCAATACCATGTCTAGGCATGTACCTGAAAGAAATGAGGACAGAAGTCCACACAAAGACTAGCTCAGGAAAGTTTGTAGTATTTATTCATAACCCCCTGCAGAGACCAAGCAGAGCCTTCTCCAAAATGTGCAAAATGGCATACTGATTATTTTATTTTACTTTATTTTTTAAAGATTTTATTTATTTATTTGACAGATCACAATTAGGCAGAGAGGCAGGCAGAGAGAGAGAGGAGGAAGCAGGCTCCCTGCCAGGCATAGAGCCCGATGTGGGACTGGATCTCAGGACCCTGCAATCATGACCTGAGCCAAAGGCAGAGGCTTAACCCATTGAGCCACCCAGGCGCCCAAATACTTATTGTTTTAAATTAAAGTTACTTAAGGGGCAGCTGGGTGGCTCAGTCAGTTGAGTGTCTAACTCTTGATTTGGGCGCTCAAGGTAGTGGGCCCCATGTTAGGCTCTGTGATGGGCATGGAGCTTACTTAAGATTCTCTTTCTCCTTAGGGGCACCTGGGTGGCTCAGTCAGTTAAGTGTCTGCTTCCGGCTCAGGTCATGATCCCAGGGTCCTAGGATCAAGCCCCATTTCTGGTTCCCTGCTCAGTGGGGAGCCTGCTTCTCTCTCTCCCTCTGCCTTTTCCCCTTGCTGGTGCACTCTCTCATTAAATTAATAAAATGTTTTTAAAAAAAAAGATTCTCTCTCCCCTTCTCCCCCTGCCCCTCCCCCCTCAAATAACTAAATAACTAAATAATATAACTGAGTAACTAAAATAACTAACTAAATAATAAATAAATAAATAAATAAATAAAGTTACTCAAGAGACAGCCAGTGCAAAAAGAACACTCTGACCACCATTTGTCTCTGGAAAGGAAAAATTAAATCTCCCATGTGAAAAGGACCCTCCTTGTATGAGGAGGCAGAGAGACATCCTTATCATCAGAGATAGGAAATTTAGAGCCTAGAAAGCTATATAAACAACTTTTGTTACTTTTTACTAATTTACTATTGCAGCCCAAATTCTGTTTAGAGTCCTTACTAATTGAGGCTCCCAAAGTTAAGGTTTTTTTTCCTAAAGATTTTATTTATTTATTTGACAGAGAGAAAGATCATGAGTAGGCAAAGAGGCAGGCAGAGAGAGAGGGGGAAGCAGGCTCCCTGCTGAGCAGAGAGCCTGATGTGGGGCTCGATTCCAGGACACTGAGATCATGACCTGAGCAGAAGGCAGAGGCTTAACCCACTGAGCCACCCAGGCGCCCCCAAAGTTAAATTCTCTTTGTCCTGTCAGTTCCTCACAGATTTACTGTCTCTTTTTCTAAAAAGTATAAAAACTGCCTGTCTTGGTCATTTGTTTAGGTCTCAATTGCATTATTTGGCTTCTATGTGCATGTAATTAAGCTCTTTTGTATTTTTTGGGGTTTTTTATTCATATTATTCTGTTTCCTGTCAATTTAATTCTTAGAGTAGCTAGAAGAACCTTGAAGGTTAGAACTAAATGTTTCCTTTCCTGCACCCCAAACTGAAAACAACTAGATATCCAGTGGCTGGTAAATGAATAATCTATGGTAAATCTCTAAAGCAGAATACTTCTCAACAATAAAAAGGATTGAAGTACTGATAGTAACGACATGAATGAATTTCCCAAGAACAATTGTAAGTGAAAGAAATCAAATTCTAAAGACTACATATTTTATGATTCTATTTGTATGACAGTCTGGAAAAGACAAAACTAAAAGAACAGAGAGTAGATCAGTATCTACCAGGGGCTCAGGGTGAGGGTAGGGATGGGTGACCAAAGAATGCACAAAGGAGCTTTCCAAGGAGTTGCAAAATTTCTATATCTTGATGTGGTAATGATTACCTGAGTGTATATATTCATCAAAATTCATAGAATAGTGCATCGAAAAGCTGAACTTCACTGTACGTAAATTATACCTTAAAATATTTTAAAAGGTTAAATGTATTTGTGACAAACACTCTATTTTACTTTCATTCTTTCTCCATAAAATCCTTTCCAGGGAAGTCTTGTATGTCAAATGGTGCACAATAGTTCAGAAATCCTCAATAAATAATGGGTTATTTACTCACAGTGTGGTGGGGGACATATAAGAAAACTCATCTGTTTTAGGGTAGAATATTTTTTGCTGTGAGAAAGAGAGCCCAGAGAAGTGTTAAGGTTGTGGAGGAGGAAGGATAAGAACGCTCCCTGCTAAGTCTTTACTGGAACCAAGGCTGGTAGGAACAATTAGAGGGTGAGTGGGGAGGGCATTCAGTGTTAAAAACAGTGGGAGTGAAAACAGAGGGCAGTGAAGAGCCAAGGGAAGTGGACCCTGTCCTCCTCCTTCTACAGCTGCTGCTGTGGGGATCAAACAGCCAATGGGAGCTTTACTGAGTGGCACTGATCCTTATGAGAACAGAAGGAAGGCTGGTCCCCTGACCCGCTTCCCTCACAGCACAGACATTTAGAAAATACTTGCTAAATTCTGCCTCACAGTTGATTTCCAACTGATGAACATTGAAAACATGGAGGACATGATGAAAATAGAAAATCACCTTTAGGCAGACACTACAGGCAAGAATTGTTGAAGGCAAGAACCTTTGATGGATGCTAAAGTTGAAGGGTGAAAGTATGATGAGAAACAGGATATTTTCATAAGCTCAAAGTATTTCCTTACAACATTTCCGCAAAGGGAAAAAAGGAACTACAGCGAAGAGACTCCACAGACATCACCTTCTCGAGTGGTCAAAGAAAGCCTCACACTAGAAATAAAACAGGTGGACACTATGGTTCCTCAAGATGATGCACTGAAAGGGCAAAGTACTATTTCCATGCTATTCTTGTCAGCAATGCTGTCTTCATCCAGGCTGCTGTAACAAATTACCACAGATGGAGTGCCTTAAACAAGAAACATGCATTTCTCACAGCTCTGGAGGCTGGGGAATCAGTAGGTCCTGTATGTGCTGTGGCCCTTTTTCCTGGTTTGCAAATAGCTCTGTTTGCATTGTACCTTCACATGGTAGAAAGCAGAGAGAGAAGAAGCAAGCTCATGTGTCTCTTCTTAGAAACACTAATCTCATTCAGGAGAACTCCACTCTGGGACTTAGTCACCTCCCCCAAACCCCACTTCTTAATATCACCATATTGAGGGTTAGGATTTCAGCATATGAATTTTGGAGGGACACAAACATTCAGTCCATAACAAATGCATAGCCTATTTTTAATTCTGAGAGAAAAATTGGACAAACCCAAATTGAAGGATATTCCACAAAATAACTGATCAATATCCTTCAAAATCTCCAAAGTCATGTTTAATGCAGCATTATCTACAATAGCCAAATTATGGAAACAGCCCAACTGTCCACCAATGGATGAATGGATAAAGGTGAGGCATACATACATAATGGACTATTATTTTGTCATTAAAAAAGAATGAAATCTTGCCTTTTACAACAATATGGATGGAGCAAGAGTGTATTATGTGATGCAAAATGAGTCAGTCAGAGGAAGACAAGTACCATATGATTCCACTTATATGTGGAATTTAAGAAACAAAACAAACAAACAAAGGGGAAAAAAGAGAGGAGAGGCAAACAAGAAACAGACTCCTAACTAAAGAGAACAAATTGATGGTTACTAGAAGGGAGGGTAGGGGATGGGTGAAATAGGCAAGGGGATTTAAGGACTGTGCCTGTCCTGATAAGCACTTGGAAGTTTTGAGGACTGTGCCTGTCCTGATAAGCACTTGGAAGTTTTGAGGACTGTGCTTGTCCTGATGAGCTATGGAAGTTTTGAATCACTGTATTGTACATCTGAAACTAGTACTATGCTATATTAACTAACTGGAGTTTTAAAAAAGATTTTTATTTATTTAACAGGGTGGGGGGAGAAGCAGGCTCCCGCTGAGCAGAAAGCCTGATGTGGGGCTCCATCCCAGGACTCTGAGATCATGACCTGAGCTAAAGGCAGAGGCTTAACCTACTGAGCCACCCAGGTGTCCTGGATTTTAAATTTAAAACAAAAAACAAGAAAAAGTTCCAAGGTCATGAAAAATAAAGAAAAACTGCCACAGATGGGAGAAGAAATGAAGGAGATAGAGCAACTAATTGATTCTGGACCAGAAAAAAAAAAAAATCATTCATGACGAAACTGGCAAAATTAAAAAGCTGTCTCTAGGTTAATGAACAGTATTGTATCAATGTTAATTTCTCGATTTTTATAATGATAGCAGAATTATATAAGATGCCAATACTGGGGGAAGTTGGATGAGGGGTATATGAGAACTCTGTCCTATATTTATAAATTTTCTGTAAATCTAAAACAATTTTTTCAAAAACATTAAAAACAGAAATGTTTCTTAAAAAGAAGTAGAATAATGCTAGAAATTTCTACATCTGTGCCCAAGGACAGTCCTTCTACTCTTAGTAATTTCTATTTATTTATGTTTTTCCTCTGATTGAACAAAGTAGTTATAAGGGTCTATAACTAGGAGCAATAGGATCATGCGTAGGACAGAAACATACTCTCACCTGGTTCTTATGCCCTAGAACATTATAGGATCATACATTTACAAGTCATCTCATGGGACGCCTGGGTGGCTCAGTTGGTTAAGCAGCTGCCTTCGGCTCAGGTCATGATCCCAGCGTCCTGGGATCAAGTCCCACATCGGGCTCCTTGCTCAGTGGGGAGCCTGCTTCTCCCTCTGCCTCTGCCTGCCATTCTGTCTGCCTGTGCTCGCTCTCTCCCCCTCTCTCTCTCTGATAAATAAATAAAATCTTAAAAAAAAAAAAAAGTCATCTCGTCATCCCAGTTCTCAGGTGTCTCAAACCTAACTTTCTCGGATGGAAGAGAATCGATGTTATTGTTCTGCATTCCATAAACTGTTAATAAATGAAATTCTCACAAATCTAAGTTTAGTCACCAGGCTAGAATAGAAGATAAATCCATGGTTTACTTCAGAGTCAAGATCAGACCTCTCAGTCAAATATTTTCAACTGCCCACCAGGGTCTGGGGCTTTAAGTCAGGATTTCGTACAACAGCCAGTGACCTGATGTGACTTTCACCACTGGCTACTACACGAGCTCAAGTTTCCATGGGAATGATAAGCCAGATTTTCTCATGTTGACTCTGGACTCTCTTAGCTTTCTCAGACACTGGTGGTTTTGTTTTCTGTCTGAAGAACAGAAGGACAACCAGAAGGAACACATTTTTCTTAATAACCTTTAGTATGTAAAGCTTATGTGGGTTTTAGGACCTGATTACCATTGAAGCATGTCAAACAAACACTTTCTAAGGCCACATGCAATGTAAGGGACTGTTGGCATTTATGCAGACCAACATCTGTTTATCTTTCCTGACTGCCTAGTTTCCTAGGTGTGATTAATTCTGATGGACTCTGTGTAATCCCAGTGGTACAGCAAACCCAAGTGCTTGCACACACACAATAGTTGATGGTGACCTTGAAAGCCCCTTCTGCTAGATCCTTCCTTTTCTTCTCCTGGTACATCCAAGTTCACAGCTCATGTCCTGGTATTGGCTAGCTGATCCCTTCATTCTCAGACTTTGCAGCTTGAGTTGAATAATGCAAGGAGGAAAAATTGCTATGGTTCAATTCCTCCAGTATTATTGTCCCCCTGAGGCCATGGAGAAGGTCCCAATAAGGAGGCACTCTAAGATCCCCCAAACTCACTTGTTTCTTTGTCCTGGGAGCTGGATTGCATCCTTCCAATAAATCCTTTTTTAAAAGCTGGCCAAAGTTGCTTCTTGTTGCTTGCCAGCAGAGAATGCTAGCTGGTTCAATTCCTCAAAATCATATGAGAAGACTGATAGGTGGCTTCGAAATCAAAGGAATCTGTTGTTGTGCTCTGAAGTGAGCCTGACTTTTAGAAATACAGTCTCCATACTTCAACCTTCTTAGATTTTTAATCACTATAGGACCTCTGGATCAGGACAAGAATCTTTGAAACCTATGACCCATTACTAAGATACTAAGTATCTTAAACTAGATTTAAATCATGTCATATTGTCATCTAGAAATGGCTGGAATATGCTCTTTATTCCATCTTCTATACAAGTACATCATGTTTATTAATTTAAATGAGCAGAGTTTATGAGTTTATTTTGAATGCAGATGTAATTTTCCATCTTGGCACTTGGAAAATAAAGTGTTAATGAGACATAACACACATTTAAATTCTGAGTATGAAGTCATTACAGAAACTCTTAAGACCTGTCCCGCTTCTTAAAAGTTAAACATACACCTGCCATATGATCCAGGCAGTTAACTCCTAGGTATTTACTTTAAAAAAAAAAAAAAAAGGAAGCATGTGTCTGTAGAATGATTTATACATAAATAAGTATACAGCTTTACTTGTAAAAGCAAAAAAAGAAAAAGGTATGTGTCCATAACCAGATGAAGGGGTTATTGGGCAAAATGTGGTGTGTACCTGTACAATGGACTATCTAATCAGCAATAAAAAGAACACATGAAACAAGGTGGATAAGTCTCAAAATAATTATGCTGAGTGGAAGAAGACAAAAAAAATAGTACTCTATGATCCCTTTTACAATTCTAGAAGATGCAAACTAAGCTGTAGTCACAGAAGGCAAATCAGTGGTTGCTGGTAAAGGGGAAAAGGGTCACAAAGGGGTGTGAGGAAACTTTTGGGGGTGCAGACCCATTCAATGCCTAGATTGTGCTAACGATTGCTCACATGTCTACAGACGTCAAAACTCAGCAAGCTATTCACATTACATCAGTGTGGCTTCTAGTATGCCAGTTGTTCCTCAATAAAGTTTTTGAAAAGACGAAGTCCAGATACTTGCCTACCAGATTTCCCACTATAGGACTTAGTAGGAAAATGTAAAATACAATGAGAGAGCTAAGAGATCATCTAGTCCTGGGTCAGCAAACTTCTTCTGCAAAGGGCCAGCTTTGCAGGCCATCCCGTCACTGTTACAATAAATAGTCAACTCTGCTGCCATAGCAGGAAATGGTCCTAGATAATATGTAAACAAAAGTGAGTGGCTGTATCCCAATAAAACTTTATTTACAAAAAAACACAGGAGGGCGCCTGGGTGGCTCAGTGGGTTAAAGCCTCTGCCTTCGGCGTGGGTCATGATCTCAGGGTCCTGGGATCGAGCCCCGCATCGGGCTCTCTGCTTAGCGGGGAGCCTGCTTTTCTTCCTCTCTCTCTCTCTGCCTGCCTCTCTGCCTACTTGTGGTCTCTGTCAAATAAATAAAAATCTTTAAAAAAAAAGAAATTGAGCTGAGTGTGGTCCATGGGTTGTAGTTGCTGAACCACTATCTACTTGAACACATTTTTTTTCTTTATGAGAAACTAAGAGGTGAATGCTAGATGGACAGTTTATGCTAGTTCATAGAAATCAGAAGTTACATACTTTAAGATCTTTAATCAACCTTTCATCATAGAAATATTGAGTTAAAAATGCATTTGGCCTAATGCCAAAATATCACTCCACATGTTGTCAGTGACAATGGGAAAAGTACTTTTACGATAGAGAAATCCACAAGTCACCACCGAGACACTTACAATCTGATTTATATGCCTCTTGATGTAATGCAAAGTGAGTTGGGCTTCATCGTCTCTGAAGAATTATTGCTAGCACTGTTTAAAATGACTGTAATCATATCGAGTCTGTGGATATCATTCCCAGCTGGTAAGATGTATGAGGGAGAGAGAGAGATACGTTGAATGACCTGAAGAAACAATTAGACAAATCTACAATAAGGAACATGCAACAAGGCAACTGGCCTGATCACTTAAAGAAATGAATGTTATGGAAAAAAATAGGTGGGGAAAACAGCTCTAGGTTGAAAGAGATTTAATGCAATGCATAAAAATTTGTTGACTTCTTGCTTTAAAAAAAATGCCATAAAATATATTTGAATAACAAAGGAGAGATTTGATTCTAGTTATTAGAGAATATTAGAAAATAATGATGAGTTTTCTTAGGTGAAATCATATTGCAATTTTGTAGAAGAATATCCTTATTTCAGGAGATAAGTCACAAAATATTTAGAGCTAACATATGGTGTCCATGACTAGAAAAATGTAAACATATACAAAGGAAAATAAAACAAAAATGGAAATAGGTTGATAGTTGTTAAACCCAGGTGGTGAGTTTATGTGTGTTCATTATACTACTACTTTAACTTTCCTACATTTCCTCTATTTCCAAGAAATAGTTGAAAAAAATAATTATATTTAATGATGTGCCTTGAGAGGAGAATATTCTTATAGACACACATTTAAATTCTGTTTAAATGCCCTTTGAAATGGAGATAATAAAGGGGTGCCTGGATGGCTCAGTCATTAGGCATCTGCCTTCAGCTCAGATCATGATCCTGGGGTCCTGGGATTGAGCCCCGCATCGGGCTCCCCGTTCAGCGGGAAGCCTGCTTCTCCCTCTCCCACTCCCCCTCTCTCACTTTTTCTCTCTCTGTGCCAAGTAAATGCATAAAATCTCTGGAAAAAAAAATGAAGATCATAAAAAGATGAGAAAATATCTATTCTAAGAGAGAATAGAATAAAGCTCTTTTAACATTAAATTCTATATCATGTGTTCTAATAATTAATTAGAAGAAAAATAATTCCTCAAAAGGAAAACAGTTGTCACTTAGCCCTTTAAATAAGAGTTGCAGGGGCCCCTGGCTGCCTCAATCAGTAGAGTGTGTAACTCTCAATCTTGGCTTTGTAAGTTCGAGCCCCATGTTGGATGTAGAGATTACTTAAAAATAAAATCTTAAAAAAAAGGGGGGGTGGGAGAGAGAGAGATGCAAACCTGAATGACCAGAGAAACTCTAAGAATATTGATTATAATTTCACTCTAACAATTTGTTACAGGGACACAATTCATATCACACTCACAATTTTTCTTTTCTTAATTGTGGCAGTCTTAAAGAATAGGGGGAAAAAAAACTATAAAATCTCCAATCCTAAAGGGAATGAATTCTAGTGTTCTCAGGTAACCCATGCAAGACATGACACATTTGAAGAAGAAAATAATCTCTCAGAATTAAGGAAATTGACAGGTCAAGGGGCAGAACCAGTCACAGCCATCACTCAAGTAGGCTCGGCTACCTCTTACCATTTTTAGCCATTTATGCTTCCTGCCTGATGACCACAGTAACTATGTTTCCCTGTATATCAATTAAACATCAAATAAGGGCATGCAGTCAATTTCTGTGAACTATATCTGTTGAACCCAACTCTGGGAGAAGCATGCACTAAGAACTTCTTAGGACCTGAAGACAGAAAGAGAACAAACCTCATAACCTAGTGTAGCAAATTCAATTTGTGCCCCACTCATATCCCTTTTACAATCACCATTCCTATGTATACCAGCTGAATCCCTCTGCATGAGGGCTCTCTAGAGCCATGGGAGTCCATTTTAGCCCAAGTGTAGGGTATGCAGAGAGCACCAGGGAGCTAATGCTCCCAGGGAGCAGTTTTGAACCAGTAACTAACAAAGGTCAGTAGATAAATACCCCAGACGTCTCGCCCCTTGGTTGGATGACTCTGGGGCATGTACTACACTGTTTCCCATGGATCCCCAGCCGGACTGTGCCCCTGGTTAGTGCTGTGGGAGGAATTATAAGGTAAAAAGCTCTCACGGCCCCTCTCTCGACAGTGGAGGGGGGGGGGGTGGTGCCAGGGAGACAACCATTTGAGAGAAGGCATAAGAGGAGGAAATGCAGGCAACAGCTGTGGTGTGGAATGGAATAAAGGAGCGGGCACTGGGAATGAGGAAAATGATGATGGAACAGCGTGCTGGTCTTGCTGATATTGGTAGTCATATGAATAGAAGGCTGCCAGTCAGTTGGGTAGGAGAGGCTCTCTTACAGAAGGCTTGGGACGAGACTGAGACCAGGCTAAGGGAAGCAGGATGGGGGCAGAGAATCCACTGGGGTGTCAGGAATGGTGGGAGCTTGAAATCCTGCTCTCAGAGCACTCAATCCTCTTTCTTGTGTGGTACTCTGAGATGTTGGGGTTGGTCTTAGCAGATAATCCTGAGCGTGAGAATGGAGGCCACAGCTGAGTCATGCCACATGGGCTGAGCCTGCCCTCGGACGAACACACCTCCATGCTTTTCTGAGCTGGTCCCTCTACTCTACTGCCTCATGCATGCAGCTCCAAGTTCAAAATCTGTCTCTCTTATTTGGTGACTACAGTTTTACATATTTGATAGACTTGTTTGAGAGCCTGAGGAACGAGGAACCTTGAGGTCAAAGAGGGCTTGCAGGGTCAGGTACAGAAGGCCACCCTCAGCTCCCCTCTCCTCCACCAATTGTAATAACATGCCAGGATGAAGAAATGAGGAGGTGATCTAACACGACTTTGAACAAGATCTTCTCCAAGCCTATTTTCTTTCCTGTAGAGGGCAGTTACTCAGTGGCATAGAAAGCACTTGGCAAAATTGCTGGGCAGTTAGTAGGTGTACAATAAACAGTGGCCAAATTTACATAATGAGCCAATTACGATATATCAAGTTTTACCTGTCTTTGTTAAGAATGTGCTTGTCTTAGTGTGAGTTTTTCAGAAAACAGGATCTGAGACAACATCTTATCTGTGCCTCTTTTGTTAGGGAATACAGTTGCAAGGAAGCAGAAGTGAGGAAATGAGAGCGGGGCAGAGAAGACCGAACAGAGCAAACAGGAGGGGACGTACCACAGAGGTGACCCCTGCTTCATAGTAAACCAACTAATTGTACCACCTGGTGGGACTGTCTTCTAGGAGGCCATAAGGCCACTGCATCCTAAGACAGCCTGTCCAGAGGGGGAAGAAGCAGGAGGGAGGAGGGAGTAGCGATCAACAATCACTGATCAAAGATTTATCCCATGGGGCATTAACCCCCTGAACTTTGGGGTGTCCCCATGCAAGCACCCAGCAGATGCTGATGTATCTTGAGCCTCAGTGACAACTGAGACTCCAGTTAAAGATAAGAGGCAGACCCGAGACAAGGCACTGGAGGTCATTCTTGTACAATGTTGGCTGTGGCCATGGGGGCTGTGAGAACTTGCATCAGGTTGGTCTCCATAGAGAAAGTTCATTGGAACAAGTGGCCAAAAGTCCTGGAGACAAATGAGCTTAAGATGATTCAAAATGAGACTGAGTTCCTGACATACATACATTTTGAAAATCCCTTTTAAGCTTACCGAATGCTATTTTTCCACTTAAACATCTCGGGAGATGGAGATAAAGCTCCAATTTTCAGGGTCTCCTGATAGTCAAGCTTGCTTTTGACTTGGCGGTTATCCGAAACTGCGTCCAAGAGCTCTGGCTACAAAAATCAAGTCTGAAGTGCTAGAAGGGCACTTAACAAATCAAAACATTTGGTAGGAAAAAGTCTTTGTACTAGGAAGAGCTGCCCTTTAGCCATTCTGTTTAGATACGTTGGATTTTTTAACCGATAAAATGCTCTCACACAATGTCTTTCTTTGGGGGGCTGTTTTCATTCAGTGTGCTATTCGATTCTGCAGCCCTGGGAACTCTTAGCATTTTCAGAGGAAGCATAAAGGCTATTTGTCGCACAATATAACTGACTCATACTCAGTCTCAAACTCCCTGAGAAGAGCCGCAGCTCCTTATACTTCTTGTGCTCCTTCACGGCATCTCTGGTGGGATGACAAACTCCCCATTAATATGCGCTGAGTGAGGAACGACCCACATTCCAGACATGAGGAGAATGTTAAACCAACCACAAGGTAACCATACAATGGAATTTACACAGCACAGTTGTAAAAAAATAATAATAATTGGAGCTTCCCTCTAATATAAACATGGGGAGGTGGCAAGAGATATTTTAAGTGAAATAAGCAAATGGCAGAACATTCTGTACAGAATAATATTTTAATTATACGTGCATGTATACACTTAGAAATCTAGAAGGTAAAGGCACACACTATACTTCTAAAGGCTAGCCCCTTGAGGGATGAGATTGATAGAGGGAGAAAGAATTTTCTTTTCACTTGTATCACTTGATTTTTCTTCAACAAACCCTTGTTATTTATGTAGCCTAAAAACAATTAAATAAGGAACGCCTGGGTGGCTCAGTCCGGTAAGCATCCAACTCGGTTTTGGCTCAGATCATGATCTCATGGTCATGGGATTGAGCCCCACACGGGGCTCCTCACTGAGCATGACATCTGCTTCAGATTCTCTCTCCTTTTGCCTCTGCTCCTCCCCTGGCTCATTCATGTTTTCTCTCTAAAATAAATAAAAATAATATCTTAAAAAAGAGAGAGAGAGAACAAATAAAAAAGGAATGCTTTGAATGAATCACGGATATTTGAGAATGTGGTAGGAAAAAATGATTACTTAGTTTTGACAACAAGTCTGTCAGGGTGCCACTCCTCATTTAATCCTGCCTGGAGAAAAATGCTCGCTTCATCTTTTTAATCCCTGTGAGAACCATTGGAACCTCTGCATTCTCAACTCAACCAAAATAACAGCCCTCTTTATTGGCTGACTGGTTCGGTCATATTATCATTGTATTTGTACATCTTACTTTCTTTGGCAGAGAGCTCTGTTTACAATTCTAATGGGGAGATGGAAACTTCTTAGCCAACCTAGGTCACTTGGCTGTGCATAGTCAGCATGATTTTTTGCTTTTTCTCATCCTCAGATTCTCACTGTTTAAGTCGGCTCCAAATGGAAATATTTTTGTATGTTGCAAACACGTAAACAATAATATAGGAATCAGATGTTCTGACATCAATGGCCTCGACCCCCTAATGCATCCCACATATAGCAAAGTATGATACATATCTACGTAAAGTCCTGAGAAAGGAGGGAGATGCTATTTCAGGCTGTTTATTTCTTGGATCTTTTTGTGATGTTCCCCCACCTCCATCCCCATGATACTTAGAGAATTACCAAGAAGAGGTAGAGGCATGATGTTCCCGAGAAAGGGTAGAGAAGGGGCGCCTGGGTGGCTCAGTGGGTTAAGCCGCTGCCTTCGGCTCAGGTCATGATCTCGGGGTCCTGGGATTGAGTCCCGCATCGGGCTCTCTGCTCAGCAGGGAGCCTGCTTCCCCCCCCTCTCTCTCTCTGCCTGCCTCTCTGCCTACTTATGATCTCTCTCTGTCAAATAGATAAATAAAATCTTTAAAAAAAAAAAAGAAAGAAAGAAAGAAAGGGTAGAGAAGTGTGAGGGAACAGCTGCTTTCTGGGTGTGCATGGACAGTCCTTATACTCAGCCCCTCCAACATTTCCTAAACACTGCCAGAAAATCTTCATCATCCCAGGATGATGGGGTCTCATCTATTCATCCTTCATTCCTCCTTATTCATTCACCTCTTGTACACACTCCTTCAACCCCACAACCTTCACACTCAGGTCACGAAGGACGTGCAATAAGCAAATGTGTTAGAACGGTAGACATTTACTTCTGGCATCAGAGAATCCTTTGGAAATATTTAAGGAATTGAAAATGTCAAGGAAGCTTCACATGGAAAGAGGATAAAGACCAAAGACAGCTCTCTGAAATTTTAGCAGAATGCCAAAGTACCTCAGGTCTGAGTTAGGAGGAACATTTTGTTACACAAAAAAACAGCTAAACAATAAGGAGCCTGTAAAAGTTCCCAAGCAAAAAAAAAGTCAATGAGAATTTGAAAATACAAATAGTCATAAAGATAAAACCACTATTTCCCCGGATTTTTGACTTGCATTTGCTTTTCTAAAGGAAAAAAAAAATTGCAAGGAATGCAGCCATAACCCATGAGCAGATCTTCCCTTTTATGTGGAGCAGATCTATGAACTGGAAGGCAAAAAAAAAACGGGGAAAAAAAAAAAAGGAAAAAAACTGGAATCTTTGTTTTTTCACTGTCTTCTGAATGAGATTTAACATTTATTTCTATTATGAATTTAGGCAACAACTAATAGCCATCCAATTAGAATCCACGACTTTGGGGCATCTGAGTGGCTCAGTTTCTTAAGCATCTGTCTTTGATCCCAGGGTCCTGGGATGGAGCCCCGCATATGGTTTCCAGGTCCCTGCTCAGTGGGGAGCCTGCTTCTCCCTCTGCCCTACCCCCTTGCTTGTGTACTCTCTCTCTGAAAGAAATAAACAAAATCTTTTAAAAAAAAATCTATGCCTTTGGTATCAATAGAAATAATAAATATTTTTATACCATATGAAAACTGTCCCAGAGCTCTTGAAATATTGTTTATATTCACCATTATTCAAAATTACAATAGTTAATCCTTTGCATATATGACATTTTGTTCATATATATATGAATATCTTCTTTATCCATTTATCTATTGATGGCTTCCATAATTTGGCTATTGTAAATAATGCTGCAATAAACATAAGGGTGCTTATATCCTTTTGAAGGTAAATACTCTCTTAGGTAAATACTCAGTAGTGCAATTACTGGATCTCAGGGTAGTTCCATTTTTAACTTTTTAAGGACCCTCCATACTGTTTTCCAGAGTGTTTGCACCAGTTTGTATTCCCACCAACAGTGCAAAAGAGTTCATATTTCTCCATATCCTTGCCAATGATTACAGATTCGTGTGTTTTTGATTTTAGCCATTCTGACAGGTATGAGATAATATCTTATTGTGGTTTTGATGTTATAATATATATAAAATGTTATATAATTATATAGATTATATAAAATATAAATGAAATTAATAATATATGTACAAATAGAAATAAATAAAATATATATTAAAATGTTATAATATTCTGATACTGTATTTCAATATAATTGGTTTCCTTTGTAATTCTATGTATTTTATTTTATGCCTCTGAAAATCCTGTTCTGAGAAGGAATCTACAAGTTTCAACCAACTGCAAATGCATAAGAGAGCCAGCTGGGACCAGAAGAACCACCTGCCCAGCCATGGGACAGTCATCTAAATGAAATGGGTAGTTTTGAGTCCCACTTTTGGAATGCTCTGTTATATAGCAATAAGTATCTGATATTTATTTATAATATATATCATATATATTTGTAATAAAATATATTTATAATGTATATATATATATATATCCCTCTTATGTACTCAACATTTTTCCCTAAAGCAACTTTTTCACTTAAATAAATTTATTTTTAAAAGTCTTTTCAAATAGAAAAAAAAAAACTTGGCACAAATAGAAGCAAATCAAAAACAAATACAAGAAAAGCATTAAACAATGTTACTAAATTTTAGCCAGCTGTGTTGTCCTGGAAGGTTCTTTATCAAAAACAGGAAGAGAGAGAGAGAGAAGTGCTAGGTGGGCATTGAAGACACACCACCTCCAAAGTGAGACCTTCAGCTTGGTGACTGACGGTGGAAGGACCAAAGGAGAAGTGTGTGATTCAGCGTTGCTTAATCCTTGCCCCTGTTTTTTTTATAACCAAGACTCTCAGTGGGTGTTCTTAGTCCACATTTCAGCAGCACTGGTCAGAACAGCATAGTCTGACTGGACTTACGGAAAAGATGGAATCTTGGTTTAAATGGGTGCTCTAGGGGGCCTTGAGTGACATAGTCGGTTCAGCAGGCGACTCTTGGTTTCAACTGGGTTTGTGATCTCAGGGTCATAGGATTGAGACTTGCCTGGGGCATCTGAAAGACTCTCTCTCTCACACTTCCTCTGCTCACCCCCTACACACACACACACACACACTCTCTCTCTCTCTCTCTCTAAAACAAGAAAACAAATCTTTAAAAAAAAAAAAAATAGGTGCTCCTGATATTGGAATGAAATGGCACAAACTTGAGGGTGTCTCAGCCACACGGCAGACACTGCACCAGGACCACAGCTGTGAGGAAGCCAGGGTGTCACAGACCAGTTCTTCATATGGACACGAAAACCGAGGCCCCATAAAATTAGAAGCTTGGCCATATGGTGAGTCAGAGGCAAAGCCTCTGATAATATGAAAATAAATTTGCATAATTTCACTCCTGCCACCAGAGGACAGAAAACACAGTCCTCATATTCTATAGATGTCCAGATTTCATCTGCTAAATTAAGGAGCTAAGAGAAAAGGCACAGAATCCCTCCCAATTTTAGCTTTCTTTGAATCCATGAGTTTTGTTTTGTTTTAAGATTTATTTATTTATTGGACAGAGAGAGAGAAAGAGAGAGTGAGGGAAGGGGCAGAGGGAGAGAGAGTCTTCAAGCAGATTCCCTACTGAGCACAGAGCCCATGCAGAGCTCGGATCTCATGACCCTGAGATCACGACTTGTGCCAAAACCAAGAGTCAGATGCTCAGCCACCCCTTTATGAACCCATGAGTTTAGATGTCATAGCAAAGGACCCAAAGAATCCACTAAGGAATAATAAAGAAGAGGCAAGTAATTAAATAATATTGATTCATACTCTGAAGACCACTCCTGTTCCACTCTCTTTGGTCCCTCTGCCTTGCTCAAGGTGAAGGGTTTTGTATGAAGCCTGGCATATGTACCCAAAAATATTATCTATAATGAATACTGATAACATTAATAATGACAATAGTAATAATAATAAATAGCTGAGCAGTTGAGACCATGGGCTCTAGATTTGAATTTTATCTCCCTGTATATCCTGAATTTCCTACCTCATAACAAACCTGTTTCTCTGTGTCTTAATTTCTTCACCTGTAAAACAGGCGTTACAAAGTATTTGCAAGATACTTTGTTCATTAAAAGAGATGATACACAAGAAGTTTTTAGAACTCTGCTTGGTCCATAGTAGTATATTACATATTAATTCTATTACATATTAAGTATATTACATACTTGACAAATTAGTTGATGATGGCCACAATGACAACAATGAGGAGGAGGAGGAGATCTGTTTTTCAGCAAACCATTGTTAGAGCAGAGACTCTGAAATAAGCTCTCCTTTCTAAAATTCTCACTATGCCTATATGTGTCAAAGGTAGACCTTGGCATCATCTTTTGGATTCACAAGAAGATTGCTCCCCAGGGACAAGCATTCAGAGAAAATATGCTTTTTTCTGGTGATGTTGATTATCTTTAGTGTGAGACATCATTGTAATCCATGCTGACCTATATGATCTGTCAGTGCAAAGAAGAGCATACACATATTTTTGCTTTAAAATTCTTCTTACCCTCCCCACACTCCCTTCCTTGCTACTCTGCTCCTTTCTCCTCACTACCATATGCTGGATTCCTCTATGAAAATATGCAATATAACTTCATTCTGGTTCCAAGATCAACTCTGGCATTTGAACAAGGTTCATATGTGGCATGCTATTTTGGTAGAAATCATTTTATGAAAACAGCATTACAACAAAGTGAGGCCAAAATGAACTTGTTGTTCTCTCTCACATCACACGGGCACAGTGTGATGTCTGTTTATCCTACTTGTGGGCTTAAGTATTCAAAACCCATGATCCATGGGTTTTTCTGTTTTGTTTTGTTTTTTGGTTTTTGGTTTTTTCTCCTCTCTCTTCTGCTTTAGACAGCATCACAACTTTAGCCTGTTGCCAAGTCTGGCTTAAATTAAACCTAGACGTGCAAAGGGATGGCACCATCTCTTTAGGTCCTTGTGTGAGACTAGGGAGGTTAATGAGTTGCTATGGTGATCAATTTTAGCAATGAAATTGAATAATGGTAGAGGGAACAGGTTTTAGAGTCAGATTCAAGTTCAAACTCACATTCTGTATCTCATTATATATTTGACTGACTTGGAGCAATTTATTTGACCTTTCCCAGTACACGTTCTCATGGGTAAAATGAGCTTAATAATACCTACCTTGGAGAGTTATTATCTTGATTCATTCTCATAACATCCTTCTGATGTAGGTATTATTAGCATCATTTTATAGATAAGTTATATAACTTGCCCAAAGTCACGCAGCCAGTCAATAGCAGAACCAGGAGGTCCAACCTGTGGTTTCTGGGGATTAGCTGGGGTTGGCTAGGTGTGTTTCATTAGAGTCTCTCTTGCAGTTGTAGCTGGACAGTGGTGGGGCTAGAGGCTTCTCTAAGGCTTCCTTACTCTCCCAGTGGCTGCTGCTGGCTTTTGGCAGGAACCTCGGTTTGGCACTATCAGCGAGAACTCTTACACATAGTTCTATTATGTGGCACAGGCTTCCTCACAAAATGGTGGCAAGGCTCCCAGAGCCAGCATCCCAAAAGAGGTTGGATGTAGGCTGTATTACCTTCTATGGCAGAGTCTCAAAGGTTAGGCAATCTCACTTTCTAAAGGTGGTCTCTATTCAGACCGACTAATGTCCTATAGGCAAGATGGCGGTTGGTTAATGTCTTCCAAGTGCTGATGAGAAATAATTGAATCTTAAACTCATTTACTGTGCTAAACTAACATTGAATCAGTATATTTTCTAAATGGATCCAAGGTAAGATGTTTGAAATTGATCAGGGAATTTATGTAGTAAAAAACTAAGGTCACTTTGTTTATAGAATTTCTTGTTCGCAGGTTTTGTCCCTGGATATGGCATGTGATTTCTTCATCAACACTGAATAGTAGTAGACAAAGAGAGTGAAGAGAGAAAATATAATAAAGATAAAAGCAGAAAATAATAAGATAGTCTAATGGTTAATTTTATGTGTCAACTTGATGGACTTTATGGATCCCCAGGTAGCAGTAGATAGAACATTATTTCTCCTTGTATCTGAGAGTGTTTCCAGAAGTGATTCATATTTGAATCAGTAGACTGAGTGAAGGGATCCACCCTTACCAATATGGACAGCATCATCCAACCCAAATCAGGCCTGGATAGAACACAAAGGCAGAGGAAGGGTGATTTTGCTCCCTGCTTGAACTAGAACATCCATCATCTCCTGCCCTTAGACCTTGGCTCTTCTGGTTCTTGGGCCTTTGGATGCAGACTAAATCATACCAATAGTTTTCCTGGGTGCCCAGTTTGCAGATGGCAGATCATGGGACTTCTCAGCCTCCAGGAGCTAGTGAGCAAATTTCTGTAATAAATCTATCTGTATCTATCTATCTGTCTGTCTGTCTGTCTGCATATTGTATATACTTTCTCTGGAAAACTGATGAACACAAATGCAAAACAAAACAAAAATGCAGTAGAATTGATTAAGATCATTAAATATGTATATTTTGAAGACTCATAAAATAGATGAATCTTTGGCAAAGATGATCAATGCAGAGAGGGAGACAAGCCCATGGAAGGGGACATAATTAACAAATATAGATGATTCTTTTAAAAAGTGAGGGACTACTGCATACGAATTTATACCAATCGCTGCTATAACATCAATACAGTAGAAAATATGAATCATCAAAATTGGCAGGAAAAATTAGAAAATCTCAGTAGATCAGTAATCATATAAGAAAATGTCACAATAGTCAAAGATATAATTCCCCAAAAGACAATAGACTCAAGAGTATTCCACTAAACATTTTTTTTAAAGATTTTATTTATTTATTTGACAAAGAGAGACAGCGAGAGAGGGAACATGAGCGGGGGGTGGGGGGGAATAGGAGAAGAAGAAGCAGAATCCCCCCTGAGCAGGGAGCCTGATGTGGGGCTCGATCCCAAGACCCGGGATCATGACCAGAGCTGAAGGTAGATGCTTAACAACTGAGCCACCCAGGCGCCCTTCCACTAAACCTTTAAGAGTAGACAATTCCTATCTCTAAGTACATTATTTCAGAACATCTACCCAACTTATTTTATAAGACAACAGCAACTTTTAATGCATAAACCAGAAAACAACTGCAATGGAGGAGAAAAAACATATATCACTCTCCCTTATGAATATAGATGGAAAAAATTCTATATAAATATCAGCATATTTAAACAAAATAAGCCAGCCAGAGAAAGACAAATAACATATGATTTCACTCATCTGGGAAATTTAAGAAACAGAACAAACAAACAAAGGAAAACAGAGAGACAAACCAAAAACCGAACTCTTAACTATAGAGAACAAACTGATGGTTATTACCAGAAGGGAGGTGGGGGTGGTAGGATGGAGGAAACTGGTGAAGGGAATTAAAAGTACACTTATCTTGAATCAGCCCTGTGTGATACATGGAATTGCTAATTCACTCTATTGTACACCTCAAACTAATATAACACCGTATGTTAACTACATTGGAATTAAAATTTAATTTAACTTAATTAAAATATCATCATACTGAATATATATTAAAACAATGATTGTAACAAAGTAAGATTTGTTACTTTGTTAAAAAAAAATAAGAATTTTTCAACAAGAGCACCTGGGTGGTTCAGTTGGTTAAGTGTCTCCCTTTAGCTCAGGTCATGACCCCAGATTCCTGGGATTGAGTCCCACATTGGGAGTCTGCTTTTCCCTCTACCTCCCCTCTGCTTGTGATCTCTGTCCTGGATAAATATATAAAATTTAAAAAATAATAATTCTTCAATATGAGAAAATATTAATATAAATAACTTCATTAGCAGATAAAAGAAGAAAAAATAGATAACAATGACCACAGAAAAATATTAGAAAAAATTAATTCTTCATAAACCAAAAAGAGAAGAATTTTTAACAGAGCATTTCAACCAATACCTCACTAAACGGTGAAAGATCACGAACAATTCCATTAAAACAAAAACAAGGAAAAGATGCCAGCTGTCACTCCTACTCTTCAAAATAGTCCTTGAAGATTTCAAACTTAATCAATTATTTTAAAGGGGAAGGAGAGACAATCCATTATTACTCTTAGTTATATGCTAATCAACTTAGAAAATTCAATCGAATCCACTATCACCTATTTGAAATTTAAAGAAAATTCACCAGGGTGTTAAGAAATAGGATTGGCATACTAAAATGAAGTGCCTTTCTCTAGAACAACAATTATGATACTGTGCGCGTGAAATTCTCATCCCTTGGGCTGGCCTCCGCTGGAAGTCAGTCCTGCAGGAAGACCTTCCTTGTCCTCCTATTCCAGAAGTCCTGGCTCTTCCAGCCACTCTGGGTCCTAGCACCTTACTCTACTCCCAGCACCCACCACTCCTTCAGTCATTTGTCATTCATTTCTTAGTTTCTTTCCCATCTCCTTCCATTAGAAAGTAGGCACTTCAAGCCTACCACCGACTTCAGGTCCCATATAGATGAATGAATGAGAGTCGGTGAGCTTGGATGCGTCTGACATTAAATGCACAGTTTTCCCACCGTATCAAGTTGCCTCCAGATTTGATCTGCAAACTTTCCCTTTGCCACCCACTGCAGCTACAAGCATCAGCAACAAAAATGGTTTATGAATCAGAGGAGTATGAGTCAAAAGGCACCATGTAGCCTTACTATATAGTTTTTGAGTGCTCATGAGTCCTGGGGGCAAAACTCAGAGTGCAGGAATGGAATCCTTAGCAGAACTGGCAATACTGAACGAGCTGTGATCTTTCCAGTCACAGTGAACACGTTATCCCCCTACTGAAGGTTCAGTTATGGGATTCAGGTCTTCCTGCTACATTAGTTCACTGATGGATAGATAAACCAAGGCTTTCTACAGGAAGAACATC
Source organism: Mustela putorius furo (assembly GCF_011764305.1). NCBI lineage: Eukaryota > Metazoa > Chordata > Mammalia > Carnivora > Mustelidae > Mustela > Mustela putorius. The sequence goes on along the minus strand of NW_025421329.1, from coordinate 3,723,824 downwards.
TTTGGTGCAGCTCAGCTTAATGACCCAAGCTCCATTAAGAGACACAAAGGACCTCCAGGACTCAGTCTGCCCCATGAGGTATGGTTTCTCCTCACCACACTGTGTGCCCAAGCTTTATCACCTCTGACTTCAGACGGCCTCACTCCCTTTCCTCCTCTCCTGCTTGTTCCCTGTGGGTGACTCCCATATTCTCTGTCCTTCCTACAGGCCCGCCCTCCCTCACCTGCCCTTCTATCTCCCTCCTTCCCCTAGCTCTGCTGAGCTTCCCACCCCTGCACCCGATCTGCCAGCCGTCACTGTCTTGCTGTTGGTTGTTGGTCCTTCCAATGGGAGGGACCAGCCCCCCGTTTCCCCTCCCGTCACTGAGTCTATGAAGCTGCAACAAGTCACAAGGTAGGAAAAGACACGTGGGGGTTCATACCCACCCAGGCAAGATTTTATTTGATGTTTTGTTCTTGGTGTTTTAAATGCATTTATGGGAGTGGTGGTTTTGGGGGTGAGATTTTATGGGCTTCTCTGACTCCTGCAGAAATAATCTTCCAGCCTGGCAAGTGATTGATATTTCTTTCCTCTCTGAAATCTGTCGCATAGAAGCCTTAAAAATAAATTGGGTGTCGTGGTGCCGGGTATTTGATAGGCTCACGAAGTGCCATGTTCCGTGTTTATTTACTTTTCACAGCAGCCTCGTAAATATGATTTACACTTCTTATTTCATAGGTAAGGAAATGTACCAGGAGAGATTAAGCAACCTGTCTGTGATGTTTGGCTCTAAATCTCTCTCTTTCTCCAGATCATGTAAGAATATGTAATGTAAATTCATAACACCAGCCTCCTGGCTCCCGGCTCCTCTCCCCCCACACCCTTACACTCCAGCCACAGAACCCCAGTTTGGCACTCTCCCAGGCCCCAAGTCCTCATTAATAAGCCACATTTCAGATGAGAATCACGCAGCAGTTTCTCTTGCGTATCAAAAGGGAAGTTCAAATAGCCAAGTGGAATACAAATGACCAAGGCAGCCTTTTAGTTATCAGATGGAAGTTTTTACAATGCATTTTCCAAAATTTTTAATTTTGAAGCATTTCAATCATGCAAACCACCTCTACTCTGTGTGACATGTGTGAGTGCCCAAACACACACACACACACACACACACATACACACGCACCCCTACACACCACTACAAGTCAGAGGTAAACACTGTCTGGAAAATAGAATGTATACTTCCTAGGTCTTTGGGCTTCATATCCATACACATACACACAAGCAAGATGTTTATAAAAATGTGTCTATTTATATATATGTGTGTATATATATATATATATGCATAAGCATTATACCATATTATTTCATGCCTCAAATTTTATATACGTGGTATCACACTGTATCTACATGTCCTATTTCAGCTTTCTTTGGCTTCTTGCACATATTATCTTTGGAGATATACCTTTATTGAACATAGAGATGGATGTATTTATTCATATTTATTCTTACATAGTGATAATTGCCGTTTTTAAGTGTTCTCTGAGTAGCAGGTTTTATTTAAGCATTTTGTGCATAACTTCTTATATAAACCTCACAACAATGCGATGCAGGGACATTAATACCTACATATTCCAGGTGAAGAGCCTGGCTGGGGCTGGACAGTTCAGGAGACCCCATGGGATACCTACCATGCTAATAACTGCGTCATTAGCAGTCTGAGTCCAGAACCTAAGATCCTAGCCCCTAGGCCATTCTGCCCATTTCACAGATTTGTTGCCCAGGCTCCTGGATGGAGACACGTAGACATTTAGGTACACTTTCAGAGGAAGGAGAAAACACTTATTAATGGTCTCTCCCCTCTCGGCCGCCCTTCTCTGCACAGACCTAGCAGACAAGAGTTCCTCTGGAATGAGAACCCAGGGGCCGTCTAAAACTTTAAAACAAGTGTTGAAAGGGGACAGCCATTCTCAGCTTCAGAGGTGTTTTAGTGGATTTTTTTTCTTTTAATTTGGAATCACAGGCAAGAGGGAGGCTGGGACCAGAGGGTCCAAAAGGAGTCAGGAGAAATGGGGCCCTGCTCTCTGGGGATGAGAGGGGGACAGCTAGGTATACTTTGATAATGAGGTTTCTAGAACAACCAGAGCTGCATGAAGAAGGGGCATCCTAGGGACAGGGCGGGGGAGGGGGGAGAATTTCTGTTTAATGAGTATTGAGTTTCTATCTTGCAAGATAAAAAGGTTCTAGAGATCTGTGGCACCACAATGTGAATGTGCTCAACACTAAGGTCAGTACACTTGACAATGGTTAGGATGGCACATTTCATGTGATGTGTTTTTTACCACAATAAAAAGTAAATCAATGTAAAAAAAAAAAAAAAAAAGGAGGGGATGTGATGGGCCCGAGGCTAGAGGCTTAGAGGACAAAATGGAGGTGGGAGAATCGGGTCCGGTAGCCGGCTGTCCATTTCTGGCATCTGTCTCCGCTGTCTCGGGGTCCTTGCCAGGGACATGAGCCACTCCCTGAGCTCAGGGCTATATCAGCTCACCCTGTCACATCAGCAACATGCCCCACCCCTTGTCATACACGCAGAGACAACTTTGATGAACACCAGTGAGTTTCCACAGTGTCTTAGCAATCTTTGGCTGCAGGTGAAAGTGTGTAAAGAAGTTCAATGCCAAAGTTAAATGATGAACTCATGGAAACCAAGGGCACACCACACAGCCTATGCAGTTCTATGGACCAAATCACAGCTGGACTTGAGGAAAGGTGGAGCCAGCAGCTTGAAGCATCCCTGCCTTTCTCTGTAGTCTTGAAGTTGCCTCCCATTGAAATGAGAGCTTTCTCCTACATGAGGTTCATCGCAGGACTCTCTTCTTGAGCCCAGCTGATACATTTAATTAAGTGTATTCATACATATAAAACACTCAGCATAGGGCTACGTACAGAGTAAGCACTCAAGAGATGTTTGCCATTAGCATTGTTATAATAATTATTATTGGGGTGCCTGGCTGGCTCAGTCAGTTAAGCGTCTGCCTTCAGCTGAGGGTCCTGGGATCGAGGCTCACCTCAGCTCCCAGCTCAGCGGGAAGCCTGCTTCTCAGCCTCTCCCTTTGCCCTTGCCCACCCTGCTTGTGTCCTTTTTCCCCCTTGAATAAATAAATAAAATCTTTAAAATAATAATTGTTGGGGCGCCTGGGTGGCTCAGTGGGTTAAGCCGCTGCCTTCGGCTCAGGTCATGATCTCAGGGTCCTGGGATCGAGTCCCGCATCGGGCTCTCTGCTCAGCAGGGAGCCTGCTTCCTCCTCTCTCTCTCTCTGCCTGCCTCTCTGCCTACTTGTAATCTCTGTCAAATAAATAAATAAATCTTTAAAAATAAAATAAAATAAAATAAAATAATAATGTTATTATCATTATCATGACTAATTCTGGACTATATTTTATATTTGCATCTTATTTATGTGTTTATTTATATCTACCCATCCCTGCCAAACAAGAACTGCTCGCAGGGAAAGAAGTCACTCTCTTCTGAGAGCTCAGACCTAGGACAGAGCCTCGCCCAGACTAGGTATTCGGCTTCAGAGATTAAAATGAGACTGTCCCATTTCTTCTGGTCCCAAATCCACAAATCCCAGAAAAGGACTGGCCCCGCCTTGTCAGGTGCCCATCCTTAAACCAACCAGCTGAGGCCAGAGGGACAGATGTATGCTGGGCAAAATGGTGCCTCTCATTAGCTGCGATGAGCAAAGGGAGAGGTGCTCGAGCCAGATAATCCCACTGATGTCCCCTAGAGCTCATGAGGACCCTCTCCAAACCCCAAATTAGAAGCTGATAATTTATCTACAGTAGCTGTTCTAGAATGATCAAGAGCCTCAGAATAGCCATACTAACCTCCTAATCTCAAACTTGAGCTATCCCTAATGCCCTTTGCCAAGCCGTGTTATATGGTTTTGGCAGACAAAAAGGAATATATGGAGGAATGAATGTGAAGAAATTTCCAAGTATTAAAAAAATGAGGATGATGCCAATGTGTCCGTGGGCCTGTTCAGAAAATGATTACTTTGAATCTAATTCTAATTCATTAATTCACAGTGAAAACCCTACCTGAGGCAGACTCAGAGCTGTTCTGCAAGCCAGGATCTGGGAGATCTCAGCACCTCAGTCGCCTAGCATCCCCCACCTCTGTCCTTGTTGCTTCGTGTCACCCACCTCCCCCATGGGTTTGGGATGGCTTTCAGGGATGATTCCAAGTCTCATTTCTCTAAACATCCTCACTCATACTTGTGTGCAGGATGCTTTGAGGTAGTCACTAAGTAAACAGCTGGCTAAGTCATAAATGAAGGAAGGTATGGACATTGCTTAATCACCACCAGGTGGCCAGTCCCACCTGGAGGAGGATCAGAGTCCCTTCGTAGTTGGACTGCACTACCCCTAAGACAGGAGGACACCCCCTACCCCCACCACAGCCCCCCTACCTGTATGGGGTAACTTGAAAACTTCTCACAAGAGAAATCTCTTGGGCTATTTGATAGAAAATATCTCAGCAGGGGACCCTGAGGCTCAGACGGTTGAATGTAGGTCAGACTCTTGGATTTCTGCTGGAGTCATGATCTCGGGGTCATGGAGTCGAGTCCTGTGCCAGGCTCTGCACTCAGCATAGAGTCTGCTTGGGATTCTCTCCTTCTGCTCCTTCCCCTGCTTGCTCTCTCTCAAATAATAGATAAATAAAATCTTTAAAGAAAATATTCTCAACAAACTAGCCAGAATATCATGTCTGTCCCCTTTATCTCCCTTTGAAGATGGATTTGAAGGTGGAAGAGCTAAGCATTCCCCAGCTTCCTTGTAGTATCACTGGGGAACTGTGGGGAGATACAGGTTCCTGAGCCTTCCCCCAGACCTTTTCAATCCAAACATCAGGCAGGGACCGGCCAGGGTGGGGTTTCTCAGCAGCTCCGTGGGTCACTCCATTTCACTATGAAAGTTCAGAAGTGGCCTGGGACCAGGAATCAAGGTTTATGTTCAAGTGCAGCTCTGTCCCTTGCCTTATGTCCCAACTCATAAAATGAAGGGTTGGATAAGCCAGCTCAAATGTCCTTCTGATACCAGGCACAGACCTTCCAGGATGAACAGCAGGAAATTTTACTCTTGCTTAAAGATCCCAAATCCCCCCATAAGGCAGACAGAGAAAAAGGCACTAAATTAAGTGCTGTCACAACAGAAATTCAGCTATGGAGTCTTCAGGAGCCATATATCATTTTTTAAATTGAGGTATAATTGAACACATCACACTGTATTAGGTATATAACACCATGCTTTGGTATACATACGAATTGCAAAATGATCACCACAGTAATTTTAGTTAACATTTTTTTCTTGTGTTTGTTTGTTTGTTTGTTTACCTTTTTTTTTTTTCTTGTGATGAGAACTTTTAAAAGCTTATCTCTGGACAATTTTCAAGTACATGATAACCAAGTCACACCAAGTCATAACCAAGCCATACATTGTATCCCTAGGATTTGTTTATCTTGTAACTAAAGCTTTGTACCTTTCCACAGTCTTCACCTGTTTTGCCCACCTCTCCCTCCTGTCTCTGCAACTACACACCTATTCTCCGTATCTGTGAGCGGAGATCATTTTCATGCACCCCAACATGGGCTGCTTAAGTGACGGGAGCCCACAGATACTGTAATCTCTGTGGGCTGCTCCGAGTCCTAGAAGGCCCACCCAGAGGCTGTCCAGGGACTGTCCGGTGTTTTGCGGTGTCCCTTTCTTGCCTTTCTTGCTTTTCTTCTCTTTCTTCCTTCCCTTTTTCCTTCCTTCTTTTCTTTCTCCAATTTTCTTGCTCACCTCATGTGCTGAGGACTTAGCTACCATGCCTCCGTTCACAGCACACTCTCTTTACCAACAGGGCAAAGCCCTACTCCTGTTTCACTAAATCCCCTTTGCCCCACCTTCCCAGTCTCATCACCTACGCCACCCCACAAATATTCTAATGCCTTGAGGTCTATCCTTTAAGTTCTTGCATCTTGTAAAATGTATCTTGTTTTTGTGTTTACATAAACGGAGCTGTGCTTTAGAAATCATCCTGGGCAAAACGTATCTTATTTGTAAGTCCCATGTGTGCTGCCCTGGGTTCCTCCGGACCTTGGCCCCCATAGCAGGGCACTTGCCTTGTCTTTTCTCCACCTCCCCGCGGCGTTGGGCATGGAACTGTCTCTATGGAACTCCCCACCCCCAGCCACTGCCACCACAGCCACAGGACCATCCTTCCTGCTTCCTGTGCATCCAGGGAGAATTCCTTTGGGAACTACAATCCAGACTGGAATTGCTGAGTCATTTCGCTGATACTGACAGATGGCCCTTCGGGCATGCTGTCCTTTTTGCGCACGCGCCAGCCCCGCTTCCTTCTCGATAAAAATCTCTCTCCCACCCTCATAAAGTGCATGAAATTCCACCCACAGAAATCTCTTCAGGTTGTAAAGTCTTTTTAGGTCTTTAAGTGTTCCTCTAACAAAATTCAGATATCCCTCTGTATGAAATACGGGACGTGTTTTTCTTCTCTTTGGGTTTTCACGAAGATCGAATCAATAGCTCATCAAAGGTGCCAAACCCAAGTGCCTGGCACATTCATGGGTGCTCAATACATTCTGATTTCTTCCCTTTCTCTGAATGCAAGAACTGCTGGGGGAAATAAAAAGAGAGAAACCAAAAAGAAAGGAAGGGAGGGAGGGAGGAAGAAGAAGAAAAGGAAAGGAAAACTTATTTACAACACCTGGGAAAGGAGAGCAATTGAAAGGGCACAGCTTCTAGAGCACAGCTGCTAGAAGAGAGAGGAGCCTAGAATAGCAAAGTCATCTTCCTTCTCTGGGTTGTTGCCTAGGGCAGATGCCACCTGAAAGCTCATCCTTAAACCAGGACATCTTAAACCTTGCATGTGATGTGAATCCTTGGAGGCCTTGTAACACAGAAGGGGGAGGCTGTCCCCAAAAGTTTCTGATTCAAGAGGTCTTGGTGGGGCGAAGAATGTGCATTTCTTATAAGTTCCCAGGCCAGGTGGGCGCTGCTGGCCCAGGACCGCACTGCTCTGCCAAAATAATTTCCTTAGAAATTGTTTACCCTGATAGGACAGACAAAAGATAATTTCAGACCTCCAGAAAGAGTCAGATGCAGACCACAATGACATAAAGAAGCCACCCAAAGATTCCGTTTGATACATTCTTTTAGGATGAAAACTTGGCAAATGGATTTTTATTTTTAGAAGTTAGGCTGGCTGGGCAGATTCACCCCTGCTACGTTTGTTGAGCCTCAAATCTCGTTCTATGATTATTTTCTACAGGAATGTTTCCTGACTAGACAACACATGTTTTGAAAACTCTCAGGTGTCAAAATGTCTGCCCTCTCCTCTGACACAACTATCTGGGAACATACCCTGGAGTTTTCAGTCATCCCTACAGTAGGTGGGAGCTGGTGGAACTGCAGGGAATCTCTCTTCCTACCTTCCCAGTTTACAGAAGTGAAGTCATTTGTCCAAGTACTGAGAAAGAAGCTCCATGGCATGTAAAAACCTTAGGACTAAAGTCTGGAGCAGACCTGAGTCCCCCATGTACCACTCCTTATTAACCTGAGCACCAGACCCAAGGCGTGAGTCTGTCTCTGCAAACCTCAACTCCCCTTCCACAGAATGAACATCAAATAAAAACCAAACAGATGAAGTATTACTGCAAGGCAAAGGGGAGGCATGGCGTGGTGATGGGGAGGGGGAGGACAGTTGCCCTTTGGAGAACTTTGTAGCCCCTAAGACTTACAAGCATCTTGAGGTTAGGCCAAATGAGTGTTCTCTTTTATAGACAGAAGAGGGAACAAAGCTAAGAAGAACCTGGTTAAGGAAGTGACATGAAAGAGTTGTGTAATGGGAGATCAGCCCATTTTCCAGGAGGGACCCTTGAGGAAAGGCTAGAAGCCCACATAGTCTGGGGATGGGTCAGAATTCCAGGCTCTGAGGAAAGAAGGCAGGCGTAATTTGTAATGCAGACAAACATTTGGTTCCAGTTGATCGAAGGGTGCAGGCTGTTCAGCAAATCATGGAGATAATCACTTATGAATCAGAGAAAAGGAATTTGCAGGACCTGTGTCTGGCCTTGTCATTGGTAAAGAAGGGATAGATCCCTATAAGTCTTGATAAGTCATGGGGGGAGGGGAGGTTCTTTGTAGTAAGTCAATCTGCAGAACACCAAAGAGAGCTTTCTTAACCTTCAGGGGGAATTCAACCTTGAATTCCCTGTCCTACCTCTCACAGAAAGGTAGACAAGAAACTATGGTAAGGGGACTATGTCTGATTTTATTAACCAGTGGAAGGTTTGATAGGGGTGGGATCCAAGCAGGAACCTGGTTCTCCTAACTTCCAGATTGCCAGGATTTCTGCAGTATCACTCTCCTGGGCTCACTTCACACAGGGGATCTCTGCCTCCATCTCTTGTATGGATTGGAGTCTGAGCAAGATTTCAACCGATAAAGTGCTCTAGAACAAAAATGAGAGATACACAGAGAGAGAGAGACAGAGACAGAGAGAGACTGAACATCACTGATGAGCTATGCCAATTTTAAACTCTTTCTTCCATGATGCTATAAAATCTGGAAGAGAAAATCCTTTTACCCACAGCTGGATGCTGGTATAATCAGGGTGTGGTCAGGTGATAAACCCAGGAGGTCAAATTTCAGCCCCTTCAGGCAGATTTTCTGGACCGCCAGTGCAACCCAATGCCTTACGAAGTGGAAAAGAAGGGCAGGAGAAGCTGGTTTGCAGATAGCCCATCCCACTGGTTTGCAGAACCAGGGGTCCCGGATGGTGCTGTCTAAGGCAGGACCATCCACAACCATAAAGCAGCCCCTCTGTCCTGTGGGCCATCTTTGGGGTGCCCTCCTTATCACTTCCTGGTCTCGGGGCCCTGCAGACTACCCTTTTGCACCTCTTTCATTGTTTTTACCATTTCTTTTTTCCTTCCAACCTCTTTGTTGTTTTCTTTTTCTTTTAAGATTTATTTATCCATCTTAGAGAGAGAGAGAGCACGCACACACATGTGCTCAAGCTGGGGGAGGGGAAGGGGAGAGAATCATCAAGCCGACTCCCTACTGAGCCCAGAACCCCATTCGGGGCTCAATCTCCTGACCCTGAGATCATGACCCGAGCCAAACTAACAGTCAAACACTCAACGGACTGAGCCACACAGGCACCCCTCTTCTCACCTTTTGAAAGAATTTCTTCCTAGAAAACAAAAGTGCCCTATCCTCAGTTTCTGTCACCCTGGCAGAAACAGGCTTGAAATATTCATGGGTGTCATGGTAAAACAAATCAAGTATATTTATTAGACACCTGAGTCTGGAGACTGAGATATATATCTCTTGTGTTTCTCTTCTTAATTCTACATCTATCACTTCTTCGGTTTCATGATATAACTAGAACACTGAGAATGTGCTGAAAATGTGCGGCCTCTCCCCGAGGCAGCCCTGCAGGAATGCCGAGCTGTATTCCCTGTGGTATATCTTACTGCCAATTGAGGCTAATAAATAAAACTTGTCATTTTCACTCCATAACCCAGAATTACTCAAATATGTCCTTGTCAAAATAACCTATGTTGAACAAGCAGTGGTAAAAATTGCCACTTCCCCCCCTTTAATCAAGAAGAATACCTCTTCCTGGAACACTGAAAAGAAGCCGTACAATCAGAGCCAGCTTAGAGAAGCACTTAACTCTCATCTCGGGCAGCTCTGTGTGCTGCTCTTGAGTTCCCACTCCTGAAGCCTGATCATCTCTCGGTGGTCAGGTCAGAATTCTTACGATGCTGACTCAAGTCTTGTAAGAGCTAGCGCTCAAGGAGAGAAGACGAGGTGACCTTGTTAAAAAGTCACAGATCAAAATAGAAGCTAGAATGAGTTTTTAGTGACACAAGCTGGTAATATTTGAGAATATTTAAGACTAAGAATAAGAATATTTGGGTAATATTTCATAAAGCCAAGTTGCCAATGCACCATGTTTGTTTTAACTGAGAATCTGAAATGCAGGTACCTCTAATCTTATTGAGTTTGAGAGTGAAAATAGAGAACTCTCAAAGTTAAATACATTATATCAGATAATATGACTTCAATACAAAGTGGACAAGGTATTATAAATTTAAAAATCTATATGTGTGGGCAGGCTATATAGATCAGCATATAAATATTACACTTCTTGTCCTGATTCCATATACCTAGGTCTGTGTAAAAGGGAATACAGGAAGTTGTCATTTTATGTCTTCATTCACCCTCACCTCCCACCTATGCTACTATCGAAGAAAAACACAAATAAAAACCCGAGCAGATTCAAAAACATGGATTTTGTTACATGTTGTTTATTTGACAAGTGATGGCTAGAAGCATGATAAGGAAGTGGGAAAATGACATAGGGATGGGAGAAAAGTTAATGAGTAGAACAATAATGAGCAGGTTACCATTATGGGCAATGGATCAGAATTCTGAGAGTCTATGTGCAAAACAGACAAAAGAGAGGAGGAAACAGGGTATTCTATCTACCAACTCCTAACCTCATGGGAGGGGTCACTTCTTGGACATTCTCTTTCTGGAGCTTCCTGCTGATTAAAAAACAAAATAAAACAAAACAAACAAACAAAAACAACAGCCAATGGCTCTATGCCCAATACTGATTTAACAGGCATTTTAGAATTGTTTGACAAAGATTTTAAAACAAAGTGTGGTGGCTGATGGCAAGAGGCTCTGCAAGGGACATAGAAGAAGTAGCAGGGCCAGCAGGGGACAGCAGCACCCAGGGCCAGAGCCCATACCCTCAGAGTCTAGGACACAGCAAGAACTTTGTTGCCCGAGGAGAGGCAAGGTGACAAAGGAGTAAGGGACCCCGTTTCAACTGGCCCAATGAATTTAGCTGGATAGTGACCAAAACATTTTGAACACCCACAAAATCAACTTGAGATGTAAGGATATATATGTGGATCACTACAAACGGAAAAGTGACTGCTTTTTGCAAGGTAGACTGTGTAGAGTCATGAATCTGCGAGAGACACTGGAAGCTAAACAGAAGGGGGAGAAAGCCTCTATAAGCTGGCTCCTGGAAAGTGATAGGACACCACAGTGCAAAATTGGAACCCTTAGAAATCTGCTCTAGTGAGAGATATCCCTCTCTGAAAGGAGTTCTGGAAATGTAAAGGCAGAATTGTAGGCTGGGCATTGTGATCTCCGGACCCAAAGCATCACAGACTGAATGGAAGTGTCTGAATCTGTAGGGGGCCTGAGTTGTGGAGCCAGGAAGCAGGTTGGGTGTCTCAGCTCAGATCGCCATAAACTGGGAGAAAAGCTGGTCGATAATTGATCTTTAGCAGACTGAGAAAGTCTGGAACCTACACCCAACCAGGCAAAAACCCACAGGGTGGTAGCAACCTGGAAAGGACACTGGAGTGGCATGCAGACCTGATCCAGGAGCTTCAGACATGCAGTGTTAGAGTCACAAAGGGCAGTGGCACTCCTGGGCCCCTGGGACTACCTCTGAGAAAGTTGCTGTAGTCACACACCTCAAGGGGCTGCAGTTTTGGCAGTGCACACAGAAGTGGAGATTGTTTGTCCTGGAGGGTTTATTAAAGAGGCCAGACCAACCAAAGTTGGTGGCATCACAATGCCTGACTTCGAGTTCTATTACAAAGCTGTGATCATCAAAAAAGTATGGTACTGGCACAAAAGCAGACACATATATCAATGGAACAGAATAGAGAGCATAGAAATGGACTCTCAACTCTTTGGTCAACTAATCTTCAACAAATCAGGAAAGATATCCAATAGAAAAAAAAAGCAGTCTGTTCAACAAATGGTGTTGGGAAAATTGGACAGCCACATGCAGAAGAATGAAACTGGATCATTCTCTTACACCAGACACAAAGATAAACTCAAATGGATAAAGATGGGGTGCCTGCATGGCTCAGCCAATTAAGTGGCTGCCTTCAGCTCAGACCATGATTCCAGGGTCCTGGGATTGAGCCCACATTGGACTCCCTGCTCAGTGGAGATCCTGCTTCTCCCTCTCCCTCTGCCTGCTGCTCCTCTTGCTTGTGCTCTCTGATTTCTCTGTCAAATAAATAAATAAAACCTTTAGAGAGAAAATGGATAAAGACCTCAATGTGAGACAGGAATCCATCAACATTCTAGAGGAGACCATAAGCAGTAACCCCTCTGACATCTGCCACAGAAACTTCTTTAAAAATGTGTCTCTAGGGGTGCCTGGGGGGCTCAGTGGGTTAAAGCCTCTGCCTTCAGCTCAGGTCATGATCCCAGGGTCCTGGGATCGAGCCCCACATCAGGCTCCCTACTCACCAGGGAGCCTGCTTCCTCCTCTCTCTCTGCCTGCCTCTCTGCCTACTTGTGATCTCTGTCAAATAAATAAATAAAATCTTTTTTTAAAAAAAATGCATCTTAGAGGGAAACAAAAGTAAAATTGAACTTTTGAGACTTCATCAAGATAAAAATCCTTTGTACAGCAAAGGAAAGACCCAACAAAGTAAGAGGCAAAGCATGGAATGGGAGAAGATATTCACAAGATATATATCTGGTATCCAAGATATATAAAGAACTTCTCTGGGGCTACTTGGGTGGCTTAGATGGTTAAGTGTCTACCTTCATTTGGCTCAGGTCATGATCCCAGTTTCCTGGGGTCAAGTCCCACATCAGGGTCCTTGCTCACTGTGGAGTCCTCTTCTTCCTCTACCTCTGCCTATCCCCGTTCCTAGGCACTCTCTCCCTCTTCCTCTCTTTCCAAAAAGAATAAATAAAATCTTAAAAAAAAAAAAAAGAACTTGTCAAAATCAACACCCAAAAAACAAATAATCCTGTCAAGAAATGGGCAGAAGACATGAACAGACACTTCTCCAAAGAAGACATACAAATGAATAAATAACAGACACGTGAAAAAATGTTCAACATCACTAGCCATCAGGGATACACAAATCAAAACCACAATGAGATACCAACTTACACCAGTCAGAATGGCTAAAATTAACAAGACAGGAAACAACAAATGTTGGCAAGAATGTGGAGAAAGGGGAACTCTCTTACACTGTTGGTGGGAATGCAAGCTATTATAGCCACTCTGGAAAACAGTATGGAGATTCCTCAAGACATTAAAAAACGAGCTACCCTCTGACCCAGCAATTACATTACCAGGCATTTACTTCAAAGATACAGATGTTGTGAAAAGAAGGGGCACATGCACCCCATTGTTCATAGAAGCAATGACCACAGCAGCCAAACTGTGGAAGGGCTGAGATGTCCTTCAACAGATGAATGGATAAAGAAGTTGTGGTTTATATATACAATGGAATATTACTCAGCCATCAGAAAAGATAAATACCTACCATTTGCAGCAACATGGTTGGAATTGGAGAGGATTACCCTAAGTGAAATAAATCAAGCAGAAAAAGACAATTATCATATGGTTTCACTCATATGTGGAATATAAGGAATAGCTCAGAGGACCCATAGGGGAAGAGAGGGAAATCTGAATGGGAAGAAATCAGAGAGGGAGACAAACCATGAGAGACTCTGGACTCTGTAAAACAAACTGAAGGTGGGAGCATATGGTAACAGGATGATGGGTATTAAGGTCACATGTTGTGATAAGTAGTGGGTATTATATGCAACTATTGCATCACTGAACATTACATCAAAAACTAATGATGTTACTATATGTTGGCTAACTGAATGTAATAATAATTTTAAAAAGATTTTAAAGCATTCATCATGAAAAGTACCTCAGTGAGTATTATGAACAGACTTGAAACAAATGAAAACAATTTTAAAAAGAATCTCAGCAAGGAAATAGAACTATAAAGGAAGAATCAAATGGAAATTTTGAGACTGAAAAATATAAAAACTGACATTAAAAACTTAAGGAATGGGCTTAACAGCATAAGAAGGGACATAGGAAAGGATACATGGACTGAAAGAATAATAGAAATTACTCTAGAAATAGAGTACCACAAAGGGCAGAGAGCACTAGAGAGAGTACCATGGGATGATTCTTCTGGAAGGATAAAAGAAAGAGAGCAGGCAGCACCTGGGTGGCTCAGTCAGTGAAGCATCTGACTCTTCATTTTGGCTCAGATCATGATCTCAGGGTTGTGAGATGGAGCCCGCACTCAGTGTGGAGTCTGCTTGGGATTCGCTCTCTCTCCACTCTTTCTCTCTATCTCTCTCAAAATAAATAGATAAAATGTGTAAACAAAAAAAGAGAGAGAGAGAGAGAGAGAGAGCAGAGCTGAAAAGTTCTTGAAGAAATAATAGGTAAATCTTCCCCAAATTGTCAAAAGACACAAACCTACAGATTCAAGAAGTGAGTGAAAGCCAAACAGGATAAACTCAAAGAAATGCATGCCAAGAAACATTGCAGTCAAACTTGCAAAATCAATGAGAGAAATAACAACTTCTTTAAGCAAATAGAATTCAGCAATATATGAAATGCATTTTAAAAGGAATTATACACAATGAACAGATAGGGTTTATCTCAGTGGTACTAGACAGAATTAATATTCAAATAGCAATCAGCAATCAACATACCCCAAAATACTAACAAGCTAAAGAAGAAAAAACACATGATTTTATCAACTGATACAGAAAAAGTATTTCATGACATTCAACACCCATTCATGATGAATTTCTTAGAAAAATAGAAATAAAGGGGACGTCTTTAATTTCATAAGGAGCATTTACCAAAAACCTACAGGGAGTATCAGACTTAATGGTGAAAATCTGAATGCTTTCCACCTAATATCCAAGACAAGGTAAGGGTACCCAGTCTCACCACTCCTATTCACATAATGTTAGAAGCTAGGAAAGGAAATAAAAGCTAGACAGATGGTAAGAAAGATTGGATAGGACCTGTCCCTATTTGTAGATGGTATGATTCTTAACATAGAACATAACAAGGAATTTTTAAAAACCTCCAAGTAATAATAAGTGAGTGTTCAACAAGTCTTCGGGTTGTAAGATACAATACACAAATAATATTTCTGAACACTAGCAATGAACATGTAGAATCTTGGAAAACATAGTGAATTGTGTGACACTTTCACTTTCCCTATAACCTAGAGCCCTTTTGCTAATTAAATGGTTACCCTTGAAAATCGGAAGTCTCACAATCCTGTTAGCCATGAAGACCTAGAAGCTATCGGATGGGAAAGACAGGGTTAGGAACATCTTAAAAATGACAGAGAATATCACTCTTTGACTTGTCTGCCCTCTACCTGGAAAAACCTGACTGTCAGGGTTTGTCACCATTTCACCTGATCCAAAGCTCCTCAACGCAGAAAGTTCTAGACCCAGAACATCCATAAAAAAAACGATCAGCAGGGGCGCCTGGGTTAAGCCTCTGCCTTCAGTTCAGGTCATGATCTCAGGGTCCTAGGATCAAGGCCCTCATCAGGCTCTCTACTCAGCAAGGGAGCCTGCTTCTCTCTCTCTGTTTCTCTGCCTGCCTCTCTGCCTACTTGTGATCTCTCTCTATCAAATAAATAAATAAAATCTTAAAAAAAAAAAAAAAAGAAAAGAAAAAACAATCAGCAGGCTCTACCTTGGACATGGCTGTATGACTTACACAGACCAACTCCCCAGAGAAACTGGTGAAAATTATTTTTAAAAACAAATAGTTAAAGTCTCTAGAAATGATCCCAAGAGCATCCAGCAAAGGAAGTAACAGGTACTCAAGAAAATCTACTAAAATATGGTGAGAACAATAAGAACCTGCCCCATTTTAACCAAAACCCACTTCTTCCCTCCCCACTCTGAGATCAGAAACTCCACTCCAGATTGATGCAGTCCCAGAGTCCCTTCTCACCTAAGCTCCCAGAAGGAGGGCTTTCCACCTAAGGAGGGTAAGACATCAGCATTTTCCATCGTGCCTCCAGCTGTTATTGAGGCTACATTCTGGGAGAGTGTAGTTGAGAAGTGACAGCTTCCTGCTTTCACCCAGACCCAGTCAGGATGGAGGCTTCACCTTGGGTATGGTATTATTGGAAATAACAGGACCCCAGTGGCTTTTGCCTTGATTTATAAGACAGGTTTCATGATGGGGGAGACAGGCTAAGGATACCTGAGACCACTACCTCCTCTCTAATGAGTATTCCTAAAACAAGGGTATCACTCAGAGAGAAGGACACCATTGTCCACCCCAGTGCCCAGAGCCAGGGATCAGAGATGTTGCCTAGGGGGGAATCAGGACATCATAACAGGGAGCTCAGTCTCTTTGGGAACATCTAAGAGTTTCTAAAAGATCTGACTTCATTTTCAACGGAACCAAAGAAGTTCAAGCTTAAGGGCACTGTCAACAACAGTCTGCATTATGGTGAAAAGCAATTGGGAAGAGAAGAATTGGTTCAGTGGAGAGAGGGTCTAACTGCAGTCTGGCTACTTTGCAGAAGAGAGCTGAGGAAGGAGACAACTACCCTCTGGTCTGTCTGATGGTAGTCCAGTGAAGGAGCATGTTGGGTGCCTAAAAACAAGACCATATGGGAGCGAGAGTGGAGGACACAATGATGTGACACCACCTATTTGGGTGCACATTACCCACAAGGTGAAGTACGATGATCTGGAAAGAAATTTGCTGCCTGTCACCAGCAGACTCTAACCTCTAACCCATTTTGTCTCCGGCTACAGGACCCCACTCTATGGCTTCTCTAAACTCTTTAAAATCCTCTGAGCATGCCATGCCCTCTCAAATATCTGTCTCTGTGTGTTTCTTCTTAATTATTAATATCCATTAATAATTAACATCCAGGTGAAACATCACCTCCACCATGAACCCTTTTTTCTAATTCCTGTACCAACAGCTACAGTGAGTCATTCCATCCTCCCTGCTCCCCTAGCGTTATGTTTATTTCCTTAATATAGTTCCAAAATACTACATTACTAAAGATGTTCATGTGACTGCCTATTTTTTCCCCTAGACTTCTGAAAAACAGAAAGTGTAACTTTCACTGCCATGGTCCAAGTTGGGTAGTGGCACATAATAAAAGTCAATTCAATTTATTTGAGGTACAATGTGAATGTGTACAGGTTGTCCTGGGGAGAGGACCCCACAGAGCCAGGACTATACTGAGTTAACTTTGAGAAATGGAAAGTAATATGCCCCGTCACGTTCCACTCTCAAGCATTCTGAACTGTCAGGAAGGCAGCCTTATAGACTGCAAAGGGAATGCCACTTGATATCCCCAAATATAGACACCAAATTCATACCCCAGAGAGAGCCCCCCCCCCCATACCTGAGTTTTGTCTAAGCTAAGGAAGGGCTGTTTCAACTTCATCCCCAAAATAAGGTTGATATCCAAAGGTTTGGAGGTGGAGGTGATGTTTCACCTGGATGTTAATTATTAATGGATATTAATAATTAAGAAGAAACACACAGAGACAGATATTTGAGAGGACATGGCATGGTAGGAGGATTTAGACACCTTTAGATTCAAAACACAGATGAAAGAAAGAGAGCCAGAGCTCAATTTAAATGGGATGTTGCGTTTTCAAGAGAAAACTGAGTGATCCCCACCGTAGAGGCTAACGAATGAACTGCAGTAGGAAAGTACTGGAAGACAAGGACCAAATGGGAGAAAGACTTTGAGACTGTGAATGTACTTAATCCACAAGTACCATTTATGCTGAGATTCATGGCACCACTGAATTCTAGAGCTAAAAGTACCTTAAAGATAATAGATTTGTCAAAAAGGGCAACCTCCATTTATAAACTAAATTAAGTCATGGGGATGTAATACACAGCATGGTGACTAAGTTAATAATACTGTGTGTTGCATATTTGAAAGTTGCTAAGAAGTATATCTTGGAAGTTTTCAACTAAAGACAAAACATTGGAACTGTGTACTGTGACGTATGGTAACTAGACTTCTTGCACATCATTTGGCAATATATACAAATATTGAATTATTATGCCATACAGCTGAAAGCAATATAATGGCATGTGCCAATTATACCCCAATTAAAAAAAATAATGAAAACACACCTGTGATGGTTATTTTTATGTATCAACTTGGCTAAGTCCCTGTACCCAGTTTCTGGTCAAACACAAGTCTAGATGTTGTTGTAAAGGTATTTTTAGGATGTGATTAACATTTAAATCAGTTAACCATCAGTGAGGCAGACTACCCTCCACAATGCAATGTACTTCCCTCATCTAATCAGCTGAAGGCTTAAGAGAAAAAACTAAGGTTCCCCCGAAGAAGGAAGCTTGCCTCCATCCTGCTTTTGGACTCAAGGTATAGTCTTACCTCTTCCCTGAGTCTCCAGCCTGCCTACCATTTCTGTCTCTCTGTCTCTCTGTCTCTCTGCCCCACTCTTCTCTATACATACTGTCACACACACACACACACACACACGCCTGCGTTCACACACATGTTATGTTCATTTTTATTCCTCTGGAAAACCCTGACTAATATAATGCCAACCCCCAAAACCCTGTATCCATACAGAAAATGGGAATTAAAACAATATTGTTAACAGGAATCATTTACGGATCCCTGAGAGCTGAGAATTGCCTTATGATGAACTCTAATCTTACCTGAAATAAATCCACAGCCAGGTCAACCTGACTGTGCCCACTCAGGCAATGAGCAACCTGGGGGCCACAGGGGTCTGGGAGTTTTTCAGGGGGCATCCAAATACTTGCAACAGGCTTGTGGACTAGTTCTGAGCCACCTGTTCCCTCTCCATGGGGTGTCCGTGTGCCGCACACAGAGAAAATAGCTTGGTATTATAGATACCAATTGGTAATGTAGACATTCAATAATTAAGAAGTTGTGGCACCAACAAAAGACCATGGCAGCATGGCTTAAGCCCTGAAACAGATCCTAGAATTTGCAAGGACTTGGTATACCATGAAGGGGGCATTAGTGAAACAACAGTAAGAAATAGAAAAACCAAAATTGGCGTTAAGTTGGCTGCCTGGAAAAGAAATAAAATTTGTTCACGTCTTGCCTTCCATAGATTAGATACTGGATGGATAACAGAGTTCATACAAAATTAAAAAAAGCATAAATGATTCTAGAGGAAATAATTTAATTGATTTCGGGTTACAGGCCACTTTTTCCACTCTAAAAGCAAAGCAAGATATCAAAAAAAAACCAAAAAAACAAAACCCACCAATCTACTAGATCTGATGAAATTTAAAGTTAATTGCTATTCATTTCAAAACTAAAATCAAAAGACCAATGGAAGGCAAATGACAGCCTAGGGGACTATTAAAAGAAAGTTGGATAGCCCAAGAGTTACCGAAAATATACGTACATGTAAGAGCCTGTATTTCATGTTAAAAGACCAACACCTCCTCCCCCACAAAAAATGGGCAAAATTCTGAATAAATAATTTTCAGAAAAAAATATCAGTAACCAAAAAAAAAAAAAAAAAACCCACATGGAAAAACAAACTACAATTCAGAGAGATAAAAATTAAAATAAGGCTGTTATTTTAATAGTCAGAAGTAAAAGGAAATTATAATACTGAATGTTGATGAATGTGGTCTAAAACTCATTTTTGTATTGGTGGGAATGTAAACAAACACAGCTCTCCCGGAAAGTGTTTTGGCACTGTGAACTAGAGCTTTAAAATTTGCATACCCATTTAACAAATATTTACCAGGCACCTGCTCTGGGCCAATTCTCAAGGACTTGTGAAGGAGCTCATTTCTCTTGCATATAAAAACATGGCTTATTATCTGATCTAATAATCCTTTTTAAAAGGATCTAACCCAATAAGATAATCAGAGGTGCAGAAAAGATTGACAGAAAGTGTGTTCATCTTAGCATAATGTCCAATAGCAAACACTTATCCAAAAATAAGAAACTGCTTGGTCTAATAAAGCTGTAAGGCCCTAATGAAGCACGTTTTAGCCCTTAAGTGACTTTTTTTTTTTTAATTTTAAACAGCACAGAGAAATACTGATGTTATAACTCTCAAGTTAAGTAAAGCAAGCTGCTCTTGTATATTTGTGTAAAATACATTTTATATACGTTTTTGTATTTTTCTGCTTTTTCTAAATTTCCCACCTTGAGCATCTTTCTCTTTTGTAATCAGAACCAAAAATGCTAAGGATAGGTAACAACTTCCTGCAATGTTTGCAAAGAAGAATGATGTCATTTCAGTCTTACAATCGATCCTGGGGAAATCAGCTATGTTTGCAAAGATGAATGCACAGGGATGTTTCCAAATATTGTTTTCCACAGGAAAAGAAAGGGGATCAGCCTAAATAACAAAGAATAGATAGGCAAGTGGTTAAATGAATGGGAACTTATCCACAAGACGCACCCCAGCTCCCAGAACAGCTCCCAGAACAGCACCTGTGCTCAGATCTGGACGTGGCGTGCTCTTCTCAGCACCCCACTCTTGTTCCTTCTCAGCACCGCACTCCTGTTCCTTAGACTTGGTCCCCCAGATAAATTCCTGGCACAGAAGCCTCTGTCACGGGCTCTCTTTCAAAGAAGTCATCCAAGCTAAGACAACTGGATGTCAATTCCACTCTAGAACATGGGCTTGGTGGTTCTCCATGAGCTGCCTTGGCGTCTTCAGAAAACCCCAAATTAAAGGACCCCCATGAGATGGTTCTATACATGAAACCCTGGTTCGGGCAGTCCCTGCCCACATTTTTGGAGCCCATATTTTGGAGCCCAGGGATGACAGAACCAGGTAAAGATTCTCATCTCAGGACACCATTTCAAAGAGGCTTATTTTTGATTGAGCATCATATGGCGTTTATCCACCTCATCTGCTTTGCCACAAACTTCCTCCTCTTTATTCCACATGACATCTGATACTTTCTTAATTACACAGATATTCAATCACATCCCATCTCTAGCTAGCCGGGCCATTAGCTGGAGCCAGCAGCTGTGAGTATCAGAGAAAACCTTTTAGACCATGCGCAAGTGGGAAATTGCCTTTCAGAAGAATTATCTGTCGTGGCCTACGAGATGAGGCAGCAAGAACTTGTCAGTTTACAGCATCGGAAGCCCATCCTCCTCTTCCTTAGACATCTATTAAGGGGCCACTTTGCAGAGGGAGAGCAGAGGCAGGGGTGAGGGGGCTGGCGATGGCCAGGTTTCCGCCGGGCTGTTTCCTTGGGAGACACTGTCGTAGCTGAGCCAGTGTCAGCAAAACAGGAACTCTGGATTTATTTTCATTGTCTCAGGGGCGTGTCATTCCTTCTCTTTCCAGTTGCCTTTATTATCAAGAGCACCCCTTTTGAGCAAGGGAACAAGGCCTTGAACTTAGTAACAGTCAACCCAACACAATTTCTCTTAGTAAGTTTCCTAGGAAACTTACCCTGAGTCATACCATTGTGGGCCCAGCTGAACTAGCTGGGATGTTCCTCCCTGTCCCTCAAACTCTGGGATGTTACAATACTGACTGGTAAAATCTCTGGCCTTGGAGGTACCACCCAACCTAGCACACATTTACATAACAAAAAAGCAGGGAGTTTCCATGCCAGGCACTGTTCTAAGCATCTCATTTAATCCTAAAACAGCTCCCTATCTGGAAAGTAGTGTTATCACCCTATTCTATTCTATTTCTCCCACCCACAGGAGGATTGAGGGTAGTTTATTTCCTGGTTTCTTGTCTAAACATCGCAATGGGCTCCATATTTCTCTCTCTATTGCCAGTCTCTCCATTTAATCCATCCTTCATCCTGCTTCTAGAATGTTCTTCTCGCCCCCGAGCTTTCACTGGTGCCCCAACTGCCTACAAGACAAAGTTCTGTTTCCTTCGCCTGGCTTAGAAGACCTCCTTTCTCCACTCCCTCCACATCTCTGCCATATATTCGTCTCCCTACAGTCAACAATAATAAATTATGCAGCATCCCTCAGAAAAATCACCTTAAAAACATCTATATGCCTTTCCTTTCTCTCTTAGGATGGATTTTGTAGGAAACAGACTCCAAGGTGGAGATTTGCAGAGAAGAAGTTCCTTGGAAAGTTCTTTCAAGGGCAATGTACATAAGGAAGTGTATTTGTTACCTATTATGTAAAAAATTATCAATTGCACTATTGGGTATTTACCCTAAAGATACAAACGTAGTGATCCAAAGG
The DNA here is from genome assembly GCF_011764305.1 of Mustela putorius furo. Taxonomy (NCBI): domain Eukaryota; kingdom Metazoa; phylum Chordata; class Mammalia; order Carnivora; family Mustelidae; genus Mustela; species Mustela putorius. Next base: position 3,701,718 of record NW_025421329.1, on the reverse strand, counting down.
GGCACGTGTACCCGAATGTTTATAGCAGCAATGTCCACAATAGCCAAACTATGGAAAGAACCTAGATGTCCATCAACAGATGAATGGATCAAGAAGATGTGGTATATATACACAATGGAATACTATGCAGCCATCAAAAGAAATGAAATCTTGCCATTTGCGACAACATGGATGGAACTAGAGCGTATCATGCTTAGTGAAATAAGTCAAGCTGAGAAAGACAACTATCATATGATCTCCCTGATATGAGGAAGTGGTGATGCAACATGGGGGCCTAAGTGGGTACGAGAAGAATAAATGAAAGAAAATGGGATTGGGAGGGAGACAAACCATAAGTGACTCTTAATCTCACAAAACAAACTGAGGGTTGCTGGGGGAAGGGGTTTGGGAGAAGAGGGTGGGATTATGGACATTGGGGAGGGTATGTGCTTTGGTGAGTGCTGTGAAGTGTGTAAACCTGGTGATTCACAGACCTGTACCCCTGGGGATAAAAATATATGTTTATAAAAAAATAAAAAATTATACTTAAAAAAAAATTATCCCCAAATTCTCCAGCTTAAAGCAATAAACACTTATTATCCCACACGGTTTCTGTGAGTCAGGAATCTAGGAGCAGCTTAGTTGTGTGGTTCTAGAACAGGGTCCCTCGTAAGGATGCACTGAGCTGTCTGTTGGGGCATCTATGGCCAAGCTCACCACATGGTATTGGTAGTACCCAGTCCTTGCCCATGGCCCTCTGCCCAATATGCACATAATATGGCAGCTGGCTTCCCCCAGGAGTGTAAGACAGAGTAAGGAAGGGGTGGAGGATGGACTGTACCCAAGACTGAAGCCAGAGCCCTTCCATAAACTCATCTAGTAGGTGACACCCCATCATGTCTGCCACTCATCTATTCTCTAGAGTCATTAAGTCCAGCCCACACACAAGAGGAGGAAATTAAACTCCATTTTTTGAGGGAAGGAACACCAAAGAATTTGTGGGTGTATCTCAAAAGACATTACAGAGAGTGAGGGAAGCAGGGATGGGCAGAGGGAGAAGGTAAATAGGAACCAGTTTCAACAGAGCCTCCACTGACCCCAGGGGTGGGCAGGCCTCTTAAGACTGGATGGACCCTGGGGCGCCTGGGTGGCTCAGTGGGTTAAGCTGCTGCCTTCGGCTCGGGTCATGATCTCGGGGTCCTGGGATTGAGTCCCACGTCGGGCTCTCTGCTCAGCGGGGATCCTGCTTCCTCCTCTCTCTCTCTCTCTGCCTGCCTCTATGTCTACTTGTGATCTCTCTCTGTCAAATAAATAAATAAGTAAATCTTAAAAAAAAAAAAAAAGACTGGATGGCCCCTCAGAAATGTCCCAAATTGAGGAAAGAGGGCCAATGTTTTCGTGCTTGCATCTCCTCATCATGGAAGCAGATTGGCCCTTGGGGGTGGGGTGCATAACCTTAGGATGGGCAGCACCTTTTGGCAGAGGATGATGTGGTGAGGCAGATTTCAGCAGCAGGGGAGTGGGGGGTGGGTCGTGTCAGCAGCCAACACACCCAGCAGGTACAAAGGGATTTGGGGTCACATCATGGCATCTACTAAATCCATTATCTGTGCCTCTAGGATTCAACTCCTTCCGATTATAAGTTAACCTCCTCTGGGAGCAGCTTCTCTGGAACACTGGTTGGTCTCTTTGGCAGGAGAAATTTTCAAGATGAAGGTTGGGACTGGATCCAGGGCAACACCTGAGACTTACCATCTTTCCCTTCTCTTAGCTATCCTGCCTCACTCCCACATAAATCCCATACCTTCAGCTGTCATATCTAGGGGGCTTCCTGGTAGAGTGCCCAGGACTCTTGTTCCTGGAGGCTCTGAGCCTCTGGTCACCAGGCCCTTCTCCATGCTCACAAGTGGCCAAGATTGTACTAGTAAGACCGAGAGACACCCTGTTAAGTCACTAACCATCACTACCATGCCCCCCTGTACTCATACATACCACACTATACCACACACACACACCCCACACATACATACCACATACACACACCACACACACACACTACACTACACCATGCACACACCACACAACCATAGGAGGTATGAGTTGAAGGGAAAAATCTGATATGGGGGTCCAGGTCCCTTATTCATTCAGGTTACTTATCTTTCTGTTTCTACTTTTACCCCATCTCAGTTGTACGGCTTCCACCTTATAATGGATTGCTGCTGGGCCCATCCAACCTTACAATTTGACAAATTTGACAAAACCATGCCATTACGGGCGGCTATGGCCCCATGTTAGCAGGTGTCCTACCAAGCCCAACAATGCAAGGAGCAATTTTCCATATATGTATAATTCTTTGCTGAATAGGATGTGGCCTTAATCCAGAGACTTAAGGGTTTAAATTGATTCTCTCAATAGGCTTTGCCAAAGTCCACATAATGTCTTTTGCCCCATAGATTCCCCTAATGCCTTAGGACCTGATGGAGCATATGGGTGAAACAGCAGGCCTATTTATACCACAGCCTGGGGCAGCCAGAGTCCTTCCCTGTTCTGGAACCAACTTGAAACTGGCAGCCTTCCATGTCACCTAGAAAGCAGGTAAGAGCAGTCTACGAAGAGTTGAACATATCACTCTAGAAAGTCCTACCAGGAATTACTCTTCCTTTTTAGTGGTTACACTATGGGGAAGACCTACTACTTTCAGTGGAATATGTTCCCAGACCACTGTGCCCCTAAAACTTTCACAGATGTAGGAGGTCCTGAATCTTGATGGCATTTACTCCTACCTCTGGAACATACGTCTTTGCCGGGACCTCTGGTCATCTTGCCAGTCATCATGAACTAGCCCAACCAGCATGTTGATACCATCAACTTGGTACGCTGGCGTGCTGCAGGATGTCCAGATGGCGATGATCGGACCACCTTCACTGGACCTCTGCCACTCTTTTAATTAAGTCCTAAGCCTCATTCTTTTGCTGCCTTCTAGCTGCAGGATATGACAGCTCCTTTCATGGCAAGAAGGTCCTCTGACTTTCATATTTTGCCTTAAATTGCCGATTAATCACTCTTGACCTTTTATTGAATTTTTCCAACTCGTTTGTACTTAGCAAGAGGCTTCCAATTCCATCGTTGTTATAATTACTGCTTCCCCTGTGCCTCTCAAATATCTGCCATGTTGCACCTGCCAGAGCGTTCTGTTCTACAAGAATCACACTCCAGGTGACCAGCGGGAAAATGTTAACAATGGCACTACTATAGTCTGACATGCTGGGGAGTGTCAGTGCTCTACCCAGCTCCAGCAACAGGGTCCTTATCGCCAGAAAGGGTGGGTGACCCAGTTCCAAAATCCCATTGGATTCTGTTTCCTTGGATGGTGCTGGTACCAACTCTCTTAAGTCAGTTCCTCAGGACACATACATGAAGGGAATTACCTACAGTTTTTTTTGTTTTGTTTTTTAAATGGGGGAGGGCTCTTGGGTACACCTGCTCAGGAATAAGGAAAGAAGGATTGAGCTAAGGCAGGCATTGAATTGTGATTCAATTGTAACAAAAGCTTCATCTGATCCCATGAGAGGTTTGGAGACGATGGTGGCCCTTCAGATGTGCCCCAAACTGAGGCAAGGGACTGGGTTTTTTAACCATTCTCTACACCAACCATTGGATACAAGGTGCTTGTGAGCAGAATCACCAGGGCAAGGCAGCTTTCTTCAGCAGAAGGCCATGCCTGTGGAGCGAGCTGGCTGAGAGCTGTCGGCGGGCAACACTTCCTGACCGGTACACAGCTCTCTTCCTACCTCACATCCTACCTCTACCTCCTCCTTTAGATACTTTCTGCTGCCCCCACTTCCTTTCATGCTCCTGAAATGTGACAAAGTCATTCATGCTTAAAACCTAGAGAACTTGCTGTGTCTCTGAGTCAAATTCTCCTCCTTTTCCAGATCTTTCCATAGCTGTTTCCATCTCAGTCTCCAGATGTTGAGACTCAAAAGTCACCTCCTTGGGCACCTGGGTGGCTCAGTGGGTTAAGCCTCTGCCTTTGGCTCAGGTCATGATAGCAGGGTTCTGGGATTGAGTCCCACATCGGGCTCTCTGCTTGGCAGGGAGCCTGCTTCCTCCTCTCTCTCTCTCTGCCTGTCTCTCTGCCTACTTGTGATCTCTCTCAGTCAAATATATAAATAAAATCTTAAAAAAAAAAAAAAGTGACCTCCTCAAGAAAACCTTCCTTGACTACCCCAAAATATACCCCGACTCTATTATGTCTATCACAGCACCTGTGTATTTGCATCATAATAACTTAATACCCTCTCAAGTCACCTTGTAGCTTTATCTGTATGCCTGGCCATGGTCTAGCTCTTCTGCTCACATGAGAATAGAGACTCTATGTTTAGAGATATGGGGTCTTTTCCCCACTTGTTTCCCAGAATAATGCCTGACATTTAGTATTCTCTCCAAAAACATTGTTAAACTTTCAATAACTTCATGACCTCTGGCATCACACTCCTGATATCCGTCTGGCTTGTGCTATTCCATCTTTCTGGAATATTCCTACTCGGACACTAAAATACAGCTAAATTTATCTTTCCTTTTCTCTCTCTCTCCTCCCCTCTCCCTCTCCTTTCCCCTCTCTCTCCCTTTTTTTTTCTCCTCTCCTTCTAGTACTTCTAGACATTTTAAAAGCTGATTTTTTTTTTGAAGGGAAATACAGTACAATAGATAAATAATTAGCTAACCACATCCACAAAAAAAAAAGAAAGAAAGAAAGAAATGGCACAAAATGATCAAAATAAAAACATTCAGGTAAATAATAAAATAATACAAGTGAAAGGAAAATTAAGACTAAAAAGAGATTGCTTAACATAAGCCCCTCCATTTCCATCCATGTCGGAGCAAATGGTGGGCAAAATAAGTCAAGCAGAGAAAGACAATTATCATGTGGTTTCACGTACTTGTGGAACATAAGGAATGGCATGGAGGACATTACAAGAAGGAAGGGAAAAATGAAAAGAGGGGAACCAGAGGGGGAGACGAACTATAAGAGACTGTGGACTCTGAGAAACAATCTGTGGGTTTTAGAGGGGGAGAGGGATGGGGGAATGGGTTAGCCGGGTGATGGGTATTAAGGAGGGCACAGATTGCATGGAGCACTGGGTGTTATACACACAATGAATCATGGAACACGACATCAAAAACTAATGATGTACTGTATGGGGACTAACATAACTTAATTAAAAATAAATAAATTAAATTAAAAGAGATTGCTTTGTTTAACTCCAAAATTTTAAAATGTTGATGAAGGGGCACCTGGGTGGCTCAGCTGGTTAAGTGACTGCCTTCCGCTCAGGTTATGATCCCAGGGTCCTGGGATCAAGCCCCACATCAGGCTGCCTGCTCAAAGGGGAGCCTGCTTCTCCCTGTCCATCTGCTGCTCTGCCTGCTTGTGGTCTTGCTCTCTCTGTCAAATAAATAAATTTTTAAAATCTTTATAAAAATGTAGATGAAGTCCATGCCTTTCTAGAATATATAATCAAAAATGACCATAAAAGAGATAGAAAATCTAAACAGACTGAATACCACAGAAATAATTGAGAAAGATCCCAAAGAGCACTGTCTCCACCCTAGCACCCCTTCCCCCCCCCCAAAAAAAAAGAAGTTTAAGTTTCTGGGCTTTTCACAAATTCCACCAAGCCATTACAAAATAGATACTTCAGCATGAATTTAGATTGTTTCAAATCGTTGGAAAAAAGGAAAATTCTGAATTCTATTTACAAATAACAAAATGATGCCAAAACCCCAATGCATAACTCCTAGTAAAATATTATAAAATAGAAGCACATTTAGAACAACGTAACACATGAGTAAGTGGTGTTTACTCTAGGAATTCAGGGATGTTTCCATATTAGGAAATTTATTATTACATTTTAATATATTACTAGATCAAAGAAAAATAGGACTACCTCTGATACTGATGGGCATTTAATAAAACTCAATATTCATTCTTACTAACAAGCAAACAGCCTCCTAATTAAATAATACTAGAAGACTACATCCTTAATATTATTATCTCTCACGCAAACATAGAAATGTCCTGTTTAATGTAGAAATAATCAAAACATGACTGGGCAAAAATGTCTACAGTTCCTGCAATTCTTTAACATTGTTCTGGAGGTCTTAGCCATTGCATTTAGGCAAGAGAAAGAAATAAGAGATATTTCAAGTTGGAGAGGAGGTGGCTTAATTACTATGAATTATATATGATATAATGTGTATACCTGGAAAGCAAGCACAAGAGAATAAACTAGAAATTAGAACCGGAATTCAGTAAGATGCCTGCATCCATTAATATATGAAAATCAATCCTCTGCACTACACAAACAACAACCAGATGAAAGTTAGAAGGAATTAAAGATCCCAATTAAAATACCAATATAGAGAGCCTATAGAAGAAATATGTAGTACATATGAATAAATTTAACAAAATATACAAAATATACATGAGGTAAACATTAAAATGTTATATGGAAACATTCAAAAACACACACCGTTTCATGATAGGATCAATATGTCAATAAAATCATATCAATATCAATCATATCAATAAAATATGTTCAGTAACATATTTTAATTCTTTAGAAAATATACAAAAAGAATTTTTTTTTAAAGCGTGAACTCTCATGGCTTAGAGCTTCTCCTAAAGTTTATGTAAAAAATAAATAAGGAAAAAGAACCAGAATGTTAATGAAAAGGAACAATTGCAATCTGATATTAGAAAGTATATGGGGCGCCTGGGTAGCTCAGTCGTTAAGTGTCTGCCTTCAGCTCAGGTCATGATCCCAGGGCGCTGGAATCGAGCCCCGCATCAGGCTCCATGCTGGGGGCGGGGGGGAAAGTCTGCTTCTCTCTGTCCCACTCCCCCTGCTTCTGTTCCCTCTCTCGCTGTGTCTATCTCTGTCAAATAAATAAAAGTTTTAGTGTATATATAGGTACAGTACAGCCCTCAAATGCAAGACTGCAATGAAATGAAAATGAAACAAAGAACCCAGATTTTACTGAGAGCCGGCATGTGATAACCAGGCTACTTCATATCAATGGGGAAAACGAATTATCCATGAAGGGTGCAAAACAATTAATCATAATGGAAAAAAAAACAATTAAGCAGCTTCCAGGGAGATATGAGTTTGCATCTCTGCCTATGCTAAATACTTCTTGGATCTATAGGAAATATACATGTAGAAACAAAGTATCAAAGCACCAAACTAAAAGCTCAGGAGGTTTTTCATAACTTGGAAGTGGGGAGTCCATTTAAGCAGAGAGAAAGAAAAGAATGAAGAAAGAAAGGGATGTCAGAGAAAGGAGGGAGGAAGAAGATGAGAGATTACATAAAAATCCTAATTTCAACATCCCAAAACATTCTTCCATAAGTCAAAATGCAAATGACGGTATTTGAAAAAATCTGCAGCCCATATCACAAGGAGATCTGTTTTCCTTAGTGTAGAAAGAGATCCTAAAAGTCAAGTTGATAGTTCATAGAAAAGATGGAAAGGGACATGAACAAAAAAAAGTTAGAAAGTCTCAAACCCCTTACCATATGAAAGGATGTTCAATGTCATTCACAAGAGGAGAAATACAAGTTCACCGGCAGTGAAATCCCATTTTCTCCTTTACGAGATTGATGAAATCAACATGTTTGGTAAGAGGTTTGGGGAAGGTTGGGAGAAGCAGATCTGTTGGTGGGCATGCAGGTAATTTTAATACCTGTGGAAGACATGTTGGCTCTATCCACTAAAACTAGAGGCACTTGCCTACTGACTCAAAGAATTGTCGCCAAAAATTCCTCTTGAAATATTTGACAGATACCCAAAATGACATGTGTGCAAGGGCATTGACTACAGCATTGCTTATAATAGTAAAACAACATAAATGCTTCTCAAGGGAGGCAGACTCCGTGATAATTAAGCTGCATGACAAAGGTTATGTCAGCATTATAAACAGGGACTGTATATAATCATGTACTTGGACCTTCAAGATATATCTGAAGAGATAAAAGCAAGATGCATGACAGTATATGTCATTTGGATCAAACACATGTGTGTTAACGTATATGTAAAATGTAGCGGGGAAAAGCCACTAATAGTGTTTGTCTCCGGGGAGAGAAACCAGACAGGCAGGGGTGGGAAATAGTTTTACTTTCTCCTGTAAAACATTTTATGCTTTTTATATTTTGTTCCATCCTACCTTGTGAGAATATATCTAATTTAAAAAAATAAAATAAATTAAATGCAAACTGTTTGACTACAGGGTTTTATTCTAAGGAGGACTGTGGCTGCTGGTGTCAAGAAGAGATGAAAGGTGGGGCGTCTGGGTGGCTCAGTGGGTTAAAGCCTCTGCCTTCGGCTCAGGTCATGATTCCGGGGTCCTGGGATTGAGCCCCATGTTCGGGCGCTCTGCTCAGCAGGGAGCCTGCTTCCTCCTCTCTCTGTCTCTGCCTGCCTCTCTGCCTACTTGTGGACTCTATCTGTCAAATAAATAGATAAAATAATCTTTAAAAAAAAAAAAAAAAAGAAGAGATGAGGGTGAGAATAAGTCAATGCTGCCATTCTCCTCCAGGCTAGACGGATGTTTTATAAAGACAACACATCTCAAGCTGAGACGACCCTTTTGTTTACTTGCTTCTGAATTGAAAATGATGCCTTCGATTATCACTCTAACTGTAAACACCATCAGCTGCTCTAAAAATATTTTCTGAGTAAATGCCACTTGTACCTTCTGGCATTTACTCAAAGCATTTTTGAAAGCAGCTGGGAATCTTGTTAGCAATGCTATGGATTAGGGAGCAGGAGAATAAAACAGCAAAGCAGGTAGAAGCTCGAATTCTGGAAATAGCACCAAGAGGGAAATAGCTAACAAGAGAGGCTATAATAAATTCTTCCTATGTAACCAACAAATTCTTAACCAGTACAAAAATGGATGAGGGGCCCCCACTGGGGGGCTCAGTGGGTTAAGCCTCTGTGTTCAGCTCAGGTCATGATCTTGGGGTCCTGGGATCTAGTGGCGGTGGGAGCTGGTGAGAAGGGCTCCCTGCTCAGCAGAGAGTCTGTTTCTCTCTCTCCCTCTGCCCATGCTCCCACTTATGCTCTCTCTTTTTCTCTCTCTGTCTCTCTCAAATTAAAAAAAAAAAATCTTTAAAAATAAATGAGATAGCAGCTATCCATTTTTTGGGGGGGAGTTAATAATATATATGAGTAGTGCATATATATATATGAGTAGTGTTGCCTTCAAGGTGTATGGAATAATATATGAACAGAAGTAGATAGAATATTATATATAGTGCAAGAGAAAAGTGCATCACAATTTTAAATATTACCAAAAAATCTCTTGGAGAGCAAGGAAGAAGAGACAAATACTGATCCTAAAGGTATAGAAATCAGATTAAACAATTCCTGAATCCAAGGTGCCATGGCCCTCTGTGCCCAGTACAACAGAAAAACGATAGTGCTATTTAAAAATGGAGAAGTCAGTCCAGCATTAAGCAGGATGTATACAAAAGAGAAACACGTGAGCTGCTGACATTCTCAGCTTCCCCTTTCAAATATACACATCTCGGTGTCATAAATTATTTTCCTCCTTAAAAACCAACTGCCCCAAATGTCACTTCATTGTATCCAGGAACCATTGTAAGAACGAGTTTGTTGGGATGCCTCTGTTGCTCAGTCTGTTAAGCATCTGCCTTCGGCTCAGGTCATGATCCCAGGGCCCTGGGATCAAGTCTTGCCTTGTTGGGGTTGGCGGGGGAGGTCCTTGCTCAGTAGGGAGCCTGCTTTTCCTTCTGCGTGCAGCTCACCCTGCCAATGCGCTCTCTCTCTCCCTCTCTGACAAATAAATAAATATTTTTTTAAGTGAGTTTGTCATTAAAAACTTGTTTCCACTCCTGTAACTGTGCAATCGACTGTCCACTAATAATCCTTAGGGTCCTGTATGAGCGCTCATTCAGATTCTACTTTCTGTATGAATTGTCATCCTTTTTGGATTATAAAATGTTCAGAGAAAGAGAAAGTCTTATGCTTCATTTGAATCAAATAGTAACTCAATAGACTCCTAAATTTAGCCTGCAGAAAACCAAAAAATATCAAATCATACTTTGTCTTTGAAATATTTAAGACCAAGAACAAACACCACCATTTACTGAGGATCTTATGAAAAGTAAAATTCTGAAAGTGCATGAAGTGGATTTGAGATGTGTGGTCTTTCATCTTTTCCAAATTTCTTTTGATGAACTCATCAATTCACAACTCTTATACATTTCAGATGGGCTATTTTGTCCCAAAGACAAAATGCCCATTCAAATGACCTTGAGTATTTTAAGTACATGTCACTTTGCTAACCACTTCTAGGTGTTAGAACAGTTCATTGTCAAAATGCCCTTGAAAGGGTAAGTGCTATCGATTATTCTGTTTACTCTGTGAGTGTACTGAAGCATGGAGAGTTTGTGCCGTAGTATGAACTTTTGTCCTTCTATTTTAGCTATCCAATGTCTCTGCCTTCTCCCTAAGTTCAGGAAAATCTGTTGTATGATTTCAAGTGGAGGGTTGACCTCACCACCTATCACTAAACACACTAAATAAATAGATATAACCCCCACCTACTGCCTCCTTGCAGACAGTGGTGACAGTGGGATCATTTCTATGGAAGGAATTTGGCATGGATACTTAGCTACCCTAAATACAAAAAATATATATATTGTATTTTGAAATACCCATAATTACTTCCTAATGGGATTACTTTCAGATGTCCTGTTGGGCATGAAACAACTTCGAGATGCTTGCAATTGGATTGGACGGGGACACTTCATTGCCTGTCTTGTGTTGGTTTTCACTCAGTGCTTGCTTGTTAATATCCATGATTATATTTTTTTCCCACAACTAATATGATGTCATCAAAGCAATATTGCCTGATCTAATGCCGAAAGGAAGTACCTTAAATTAGTAGTTTGGGAAGGTGTCCAGTAGATGGTGCTGGATTTCCCTTGACTTTTAAAAATCTTCCTCAGTGCCTCTATCAATTGGGTTCTGGGCCCCTGGACACCTTAGTGCCCATCCTCGGAACCATGGATCCCAGAGGAAAGATATCTGGACAGAGAGCAGTCAGTGCAAATGTCCTGAGGAAGCAGTGCAGCTGGAGTAATGATAAGTGAGCACGAAATCAGTAAAAACACATCCATACTGTGATTTGGGTTTTCACTCCAAGTAGAAGGATTTTAAGATGAAGTGAATGGTCTGAAGATGATGATGATGCTGATAAGATTATGATTAGCAAATAAAAATTCATTTCTGTTGTCTTTTAAGGTGTCATTTACATAGAATAAAGCTCACTTTTTTGGGTGTACAATTCTGTGAGTTTTGACAAACATATGTGGTCACGTAATAGCACCATAATCAAGGTATAAAATAGTTCAAGTATCTCCCTAAAAGTCTACCATCTCGCTGCAGTCAAGCCGTTGCCCCTGATTCCAGTCTATGGCAATCACGGATCTGTTTTCTGTCCTTACAGTTTTGTCTTTCCTAGAATATACAATATAATAAATATACGATAAATAACATAATGTAAAGTAAAGGGAATCATACAGTCTGTGGCCTTGGGAGCCTGACTTCTTTCACTTTGCATAATACATTTAAATTCCTCCATGCCATTCCATGCATTAATAGATGACTCTATTTTTATATCCAGTGTCTGGATAGACCATAATCTGTTTTTACATTCCTCAGTGGAAACATATTGGGTTGTTTCCAGCTATGGCAAGTATTAGCAAAGCTGCTATATATTATGCATAATTCAAAATGGATCATAGACTTCGGTGTAAAATCAAAAGCTATAAAACTTTTAGGAAAAATCTTCGCGACCTTAATTTAGTCAAAGATTTATCAGGTGTAACACAAAAAGGCATAATACACAAAGGCGAAAATTGATACACTGGACTTCATCAAAATTTAAAACTTCTGCGTGGGGGAAGACACTACTAAGAAAATAAAAAGGTTGAAAATATTTGTAAATGATGAATCTGATGAAGAACTTGTATCTAGGCTATATAAAGAACTCTCAAATATCAGTAATAATAAAAACAGCCCAGGTTTTAAATGGGCAAAAGATTTAAAATGGACACTGGATCAAAGAAGATAGGCAATGGCAAACAAGCCTCTGAGAAGGTGTCCAAGGTCATTAGTGATTTGGGAAACACAACTTCAAACCACAATGAGATACCGCCATAGATGTATTTGAATAGAAAACCAGACAAAACAAGACAAAACCCAAAAATAAGGCAAGAGAAAAAGTGGTGAATTGGTACACGGCAGGTGGGAATGCAAGATGGTACAGTCACTTTGAAAACAGTTTAGCAGTTTCTTTGAATTATTATTATGGTTAGTAGTACGGCTTGCTTTTACTGAGCTCTTACTACCAGGTACTGTGCTAAATCCTTGTATATTATCTTAGCTCCTGCTCCAAAAAGCCCTCTCCTCTTTTTTTGGGGGGGGGCAGTTTCTTATAACATTAAAGACTTATCATACAAGTATTTAGTCATGTTAAATGGAAATAATGTTCACACAAAACCCATGCTGCGTTTTAACACGTAGGGTGTGGTGGAGGCAGGTGGGTTCAAGGACAGAGGCAAGAGGTGGAATGGGGGAGCTACAGCAGGGCTCCAGATGAGCGGTGAGGATGATCAGGTCACAGTGGGGACAGTAAAGGAGAAAAGAGGTCACATTCAAGGTATATTTTAAATCTGGAACCAGGAGGGTTTCCGAGTGGGTTGGATGTGAGATGTGGGGAAAAGAAGATAGAAGTGGAAGGATAGAGAGACCCGGAACTCAAATGGGGAGGACCAAGTTCAGGCTGGAGGAGCAGAGGAAGGGCTGTTCAGTTTTGGAGAAGTAGAGCTGAGTGCCTCTTGGATGTCCACTGGAGATGTTGAATAGGCAACCGGACATGATCTGGGGTTCTGGGAAGAGGTGGCAATATAAATTTGGGAGAACCTCAGAGAGATATCTTTAAAGCTCTGAGACCAGATGAGATAACCAAGGGACTGAGTGCAGATGGTCTAAGAAGGGTCAGGGCAGAGCCCAGGGCTCTCCAGCGCTGAGTTTCCCATCCACTCCCCAACTCCCAAGTGCTCATGACACCCTTGTCTAAGGCTCTAAGGCAACTACAGAAGTGTCTAGTGCTATGGTTGCAACCAGTGTCCGGGCATCAAGATGGCAGTCCCATTCCCACCGACCCCCACCCTCCTGATGGATGTTTCTGGAATGGGACCTACATGGTGGTTCTGGCTACCTTGTTTCCTTGTTCTTGCCTGTTTTCCTCTCCCTGAGTTTCCAACCTTCCCTTCTGTTTATCCTTCTAACTAGTTTCTTCTATGCCTACATAAGCTGGAGTCAGTTGCTTCTTCTAACCAAGAACCCTAAACAAAGCCAAACAATTCAGCCCAGCTCTTTGGTCAATGGGGAGATGAGACTAGAACCAATTGTGTCTGTCACCAAAGGAAATGTGGAGGCTGCTGTAGACAACAGGCTTGAGCAATGGAAATTCGATTAAGGCAGAAGGGTCCAAAGGGACCACAACCCCATCAGGCGACCCACCTCAAAATAGCCACTGACCCTAACTAACCATTGGGCTACTTACAACCACACACAACTACCAAAAAAGGGGAAAATTCCAGACGTCCCCCATACTTCCTCACCTTCCCTCTTTAAATATAACCCACAGGGCACTGGGTGGCTCAGTGGGTTAAAGCCTCTGCCTTTGGCTCGGGTCATGATCTCAGGGTCCTGGGATGGAGCCCCACCAGGCAAGGAGCCTGCTTCCTCGCCTCTTTCTGCCTGCCTCTCCGCCTACTTGTGATCTCTGTCTGTCCAATAAATAAATAAAATCTTTTTAAATAAATAAATAAATAGATATAACCCCCACCTACTGCCTCCTTGCAGACAGTCTCTCTGCTGCCCTACCTGTAGCTCCCTTGTGGTGTACTTAATACACTTCTATCCCATTTGTTCTCTTTGGGTGAATCCCTTCACCGCCATGCCACCGGGCTCCCACCGTATTTGGGGGCTCCTATCCCATCAGAGAGACAAGGCAGGAAACACTTGCTTTGAACTACATGTGGCCTTATGTTGCACATAGATCCCCTTCATTGTAAATGTCCAGATTTTAGAATAAAATCCCCCAAGTAAATGTGTATTTTTGCAACATTATTCTTGTAACTAGCTAATGTCACTTTTAACGCTTCAGCATAAATGCACTAACTCAGCTTCAGAGAGACGATGAGATGAAGTGAAATACGGTATGACACAAGTTTTGGCATATCTGTAGGTTTCATATTATTTTATAGATAGGGCTACTCTCTAAAATAACATGAGACTTCAAAGAAATTCACATAAAACATTGGTTTTGCTGCTTTGTACTGTTGTAGCAGTGTAGGAATTTGCAATTTAATAGGATTTTATCTCAGATTTCTTTTGTTAATTCTGATGACCTCATTATCTGTCTTAGTGACATGGTGGCGGAATAATGAAGGGGACAAAGAAAGAAACCCTACTTGCTTGCTAAAATAATTAAAATGTGGTTTTTGTAAAGTTAGTTATCTTTCCACTTCTATGGCTGAAGCATCTTGATTTCTAATCATGCAGTGTCTTAGGAGAAAATCTGAAAAGAGAAAAAGAAGTGTCTGCACCTCTACGACTCCCTTGGGTTATTAAAAAATAAATGCTAGGGACACCCAAGAGTCAGTAGGTTAAGGGTCAGACTCTTGGTTTTGGCTCAGGTCCTGATCGAGCCCCCTTAGGGCTCCATGCTCCGTGCTAAGTCTGCTTCTCCTTCTCCCTCCTCCTCTGCTCCTCCCCCAACTTATGCACTCTCTCCTTCTCAAATAAATAAATAAATAAAATCTCTTTCAGAAAGAGAAAGAAAGAAAAAAAAGAAAGAACACCTCCAATCTGGGAACCACTTTCCTCTCTTGTGGCTAAGACACTGTTCTAGGGAACTGAGTCTGATATGTTAGAATCCTATCTCTTCTATTAAAAATCGTGGGTTTTGGGCACCTGGGTGTCTCAGTGGGTTAAGCCGCTGCCTTTGGCTCAGGTCATGATCTCAGGGTCCTGGGATCAAGGCCTGCATCGGGCTCTCTGCTCAGCAGCGAGCCTGCTTCCTCCTCTCTCTCTCTGCCTGCCTCTCTGCCTGCTTGTGATCTCTCTCTGTCAAATAAATAAATAAAATCTTTAAAAAAAAAATCGGGGGTTTTTAATAAATATAGGGCTTTTGCTCTCTTGGGCTTTCCAATAAAGAGAAAAGTGGTTTAACTGATATTAACGCATTTAAATTTAAGTCTCCCTAATGCAGCTTTCAAAATGGGATCCCCAAGTTCCCTTGGCTGGAAATGAAACCGAGGGGCACAGGGTCACCCTTCCTTGAGGCACACAACTTTTCTGGGCAGTTAACCTGGAGCATGTTGGGGAAGAGACTCAAAAGCCAAAACCAGATTTTTTTTGCAATGCTAACACACTGGGCAAGGATCCTCTTTGCAAGGTTCTTTCACGAGCACACAAACTCTCTCTTTAAATGAGTAAAACCCGGGGTGCCTGGGTGGCTCAAAGCCTTTGCCTTCGGCTCAGGTCATGACCTCAGGGTCCTGGGAATGAGCCCCCGCATCGGGCTCTCTGCTCAGCGGGGAGCCTGCTTCCTCCTCTCTCTCTCTCTGCCTGCCTCTCTGCCTATTTGTGATCTCTATCTGTGAGATAAATAAATAAAATCTTAAAAAAAAAACAATTGGAAATAAACTATGATACGTTCAACAGTGGAACAATGAAATGAATGAGCTTCTCTGCATACCATTAATTTAAACAGTCAATTACAGAGAAAGTCAAGTGAAGAAAGTCAGACGCCAGTGAGGGCTTGTTGTACCACTCCATCTGGTCAAACTCAAACTCCCATCTGTGGGGCTAGAAGTCCAGAGAGTGGTGGCCCCTGGACAAAGATAGTAACTAGGAGAGGGCATGTGGTGTTTTCTGGGGCGACTGTTAGCTTTCTGTTTCCCGACCTGGGAGCTAGTTGAGCGGGCGTGTCTATTAGTCTAACTAACACTAGTCTTATTCAACACCACATGCAAGGGATTCTAAACCTTGTCCTCAGTGATACAGGAGCACAGATGATGATTTCCTGGATCTGAATAAAAATGTTGTGTTAAATCAGTCCATTTCAAGGATGATTCAATCGACTCAGTGTGGTTTTGAGGCTTACATTGCAGAGGAACAAGAAATCTCCAGAGAAGGGGCCTGTGTGCAGAACTTCACCTAAATCCCCAGGCACTGTTCCTGCTCCCCATCTTCTTGGGGGCTCCAAGGACTGGGAAGGTGGTCCTCTGGGCTGGGGAGCAGAGGAGCTTGGGACTTGACTGAGAGAAGTGATGTGGGTCATAGTCTGAACTTGAGGAAGAGGTGCAGGGAGTACCAGTAAGTGAGCCTCGTGTTTTTACCAAACCCTTATGAACATGTTACCTCATTAAGAAACATGAAATTAACATTTCCTCTCCCTGAATTGGCCCAACCCTGCTTCACGCCAGTGACTGAGCCCCCCTCCCACAGTGATGAGGCCTTCCCGGACCAGGACTTCATCCATCTTTACTCCCGCCACCCATTGGTTTTTCTAAGTTTACACTCAACGTCCAGCAAGCATGCCACAATTTCCTCCAAAGACTTCCATGGAATGTAAGACCCTTCGATTATATCAAATTATAGTGTTTTCTTCAAGTGTCAGATTTCGATAGAAACAGGCTCGTCTTCCCCTTGCCTGCCCAGGCTCTTGTTCACAGCTATCTAAGAACGCACACACATAATAAGCTGCCCCCACCCCCGCCGAAATTCAGACTACTGGCCTGAACCTCTGTCCCTTCCCAACACGAAGACCTATGGCCCTTCCCAGCGATGAGCTGTGGCCGATGGAGAACAAGGTAAACGGTGTGATGAGCTTCAGGTTCAGACAACAGGTGCATTGCCTATAGAGACGTTGACTGACAGCCCATCTGCTTTCATTCATCCCCGCAGGACCCCTTGTGCCTCTGACTCTAATGTCAGCCAAGTAATCCACATGCCCCCAAAATATCTTTCTTGGTCTAAGTTCTAAACAATAATTGCAGTCATTATTGGTTTTGGTCACATACGTGTAAACCTCAAACCGAACACTTCCTTTATTATTATTATCATTACCTCTCCTTTAAGAAACACCATCTACTACTTGGAAGTCAATGTGCAGGTAATACACCTGTTGCCGATCTGCCACGAGCGCTCCACCGCGCCCGGCTGTGCGAGGAAGTTCGTAGGGCTCACGAAGTCCAGGAGCTTCCTCCAGCCCTGTGCTTTAAGCACAGACCCTAAACCCTAGGCCCTACAGCGCTGTGCGTACCTGTCCTGAGGCAGAGGGGACAGAAATAAAAATGAGGACAGCACACCGACAGTAACGACAAGACACTGCATTTGAGTTATGTCACTTCCGTCACTTGATGTGACGACCTGGAGTCTTCATTTGTGTGTGAAATTTAAAACGGAAAGTGTGGTCAAAGTGCGAGGTGTAAGCATTCTGTGTGAGAAGGCGAGTTTTAGTTCATGCGTGGAATATTTTACGGGCATTGAAGACATTTTAAAATTAACTTTCATTTCCTTTCTTTTTTTCTTCCTTCCTTCCTTCTCGCCTTCCTTCCTTGCTCCCTTCCTCCCTCCCTTCCTTTAGAGAGAGAGAGGGGAGTGAGGGGCAGAAGGAGAGGGAGAGCGAGAATCTTGGGCAGGCTCCGCCCCCAGCGTGGATCCGGAGGCAGGGCTCAATCTCACAACCCCCAGATCACCTCTTGAGCCAAAATCAGGAGTCCCACGCTCACCCAGTTAAAGGTCTGGCTGAGCCACCCAGGCGCCCTTCATTTTCTTCTTTTAATTGTTAGTTGTTTCAAAACTAAAGACTAAATCTAGATATAATAAATCAGGACTGAATCAAGAGAATAGTTATTTTCATGGTTATAACAAGTTTATTATTATTGAAAATAATTGTGTTGTCGAGTTAAGGGGAGATGTTTCAAAACAATTTGCTCAGGTCCAGATACTTTAGGTATACCCCTGGCAATAGATAAAAGAATTCCCATCATTCTTTTGGGAATAAAGCAAGTTGACACATCATCCAATTAAAAGAAAAGAAAATCAGCTGAATGTATGTGAGATGAACAATCTTTTGTTTTACAGCTTTTAGACTCTACGGGAGCCTTGATCAGTGAAATGAGCAAGGCAGGCTACTTACTAAGGCAAATGCATGTGTGTATTTCTGTGTGTGTGTGCGCACTTGTGTGTTTGTATGTACACAAACACATCTTCATAGTCCCATCTGTCATGGTTGTGTGCACACGGATGGGCTTAAGAGCTCAGGTAAGCAGCTCAGTCCCTCACAGCGCTCTGCAGAGACAAGAACCGTGAGCAGAAGTCGGAAGACCTAGAGTTCTAGTCCTGACACACCACCATGCTTACGGGCAACCTTGAGCAAGTCACTTGAAAGAAAGCAAGGCTCAATGTAACCATCAGGTCAACAGTACTTTAAATTTTGAATTATGAAATTGGATCCTAAAGAGATGTTGTATCCTTCCCCAAGTTGCAACAAATCTAGAATCAGACATTCTAATTTCATGTTCTAAAATTATCATTGGTCCCTAGCATCATCCCCTAGAAGCAAAAGCAATTTATTTGAAAGAAGATCTCAGGAAGTATTGGTGGGAGGTTAGCAAGTGAAGCAGAGAGAAGAAAGGAAAAGGTAAGGGGTGGATTGGTTGATACATTATTGCTGTGGGTAACTGGGGTTCAATCATGCCAGGGACCTCTGAATATGGTATGACATATCTTGGGGTTGTCTCTGCAGAGGGACAGGGAGCTAGGCTATTTGCCCATGTTCTCTAACCTATCATTGGCCGAGAGCCATGTAGGCAAGCGTTAAGTACCTGGATCTAGTAGCCTGATCCTCGGGCAGGCTGAGAGTTACAAATGATTGTGGTGAGAAGCCATGAGAGTGCAAGGTCATGAGCCATTCCAGAGCAAAAAATAGTATATCATGTGAAACTTGAGTTTGAAAAGTCCCTAATATTCATAACCCAACTGTAAGTCTGTATAATAAAATAAAAGTGTTCACCAATACTTGTTATTCTTCCGTTAAGAAATCAATCTCTTGCGCAGTCTGGATGGCTCCATCTTGATTCAGCTCAGGTTTTGATCTTAGGGTTGTGAGTTCAAGCACTGAGCATGGAGCCTACTTAAAAGAAAAGAAAAGAAAAGAAAGAGAGAAAGAAAGAATAGAAAGAAAGAGAGAAAGAGTAGACGAAGTCAAGTCTCTTTCCCCTCTCTTTGAATTGGGGCTGCCCGTAGTGACTCGCTTACCAATATAGAACGTGGGAGGATGATGTTCTGAGACCTGAATGCTTCTGGCTACCACTCATGCTATTAGAGTACTCACTCTGGAAACCAAACCACCACGGAAGAACCCAGAGTCCATCTTTAGAGATATGTCATGGTATGTGCTCCATTTCTGATTCCCAGTGAAGCTGAGATTTCCAGCCACCCCACCATGATGTTAGCTGCTTGAGAGTGAAGCCATCTTGGACTCTCTAGACAAGCCCTTTTGGTAGATGAGTACCAGCAAATGACTTCAGTCAATGCCACATGGAACAGAAGAATCACCCAGACAAACCCGAAGTCCTGACCTAACAAACTGTGAGATTGGGGATTGCTTCCTACACAGAAATAAATAATTGGAACCATGAATCCCCTGGTATATTGGTGTCTGGTATTTGGGACTGCATGGTACTAGTATATTCACTTACAGTGAAACAACTTCAGAAAGCTCCTTTTAAAAAAAAATTTTTAAATTTAAATTCAATTTAGTTTACCTATAGTGTATTATTAGTTTCAGGGGTAGAATTCAGTGATTCAGCTCATCACATCACATGCCCTCCTTAATGCCCACCCACAATTACCCTATCCGCCCCCACTGACCTCCCCTCCAGAAAACCTCAGGTTTTTTCCTACAGTTTAAGAGTCTCTCAGGGTGCCTGGGTGGCTCAGTTGTTAAGCGTCTGCCTTCGGCTCAGGTCATGATCCCAAAGTCCTGGGATCAGGGTCCGCAGCAGGCTCCCTGCTCCTCAGGAAGCCTGCTTCTCCCTGTCCCACTCCCTCTGCTGTGTTCCCTCTCTCGCTGTGTCGCTCCCTGTCAAATAAATAAATAAAATCTTTAAAAAATAATAAAATATTTTTTAATAAAAAGAGTCTTGGAGCCCCTGGGTGGCTCAGTGGGTTAAGGCCTCTGCCTTCGGCTCAGGTCATGATCCCAGGGTCCTAGGATCAAGCCCCGCATCGGGCTCTGTGCTCCGCGGAGGGCCTGCTTCCTCCTTTCTCTCTGCCTGCCTGCCTCCCTGCCTACTTGTGATCTCTCTCTGTCAAATGAATAAATAAAATCTTAAAAAAAAAAAAAAGAGTCTCTCATGGTTTGCCTCCCTCTCTGTTTTTATCCTACTTTATTTTTCCTTCCCTTCTCCCATGTTCATCTGTTTTGTTCCTTAAATTCAAGTGAAACCATGTGGCATCTGTCTTTCTCTGACTTCTTTCACTTAACATAATATACACTAGTTCCATCCACATTATTGCAAATGGCAAGATTTCAATCTTTTTGATGGCTGAGTTATATTTCATTATATATATGTCTGTGTATCCATTCATCAGTCAATGGACATCTGGGCTCTTTCTATAGTTTGGCTACTGTGGACATTGCTCCTCAAAACAATGGGATGCATGTGTCCTTTCGAATCTCTACGTTTGTATCCTTTGGATAAATACATAGTAGTACAATTGCTAGGTTCACAGGGCGGCTCTATTTTTAACTTTTGGCGGAACCTGCATAGGTTGTCCAAAGTGGCTGTACTGGTTTGCAGTCCTACCAGTGTAAGAGGGTTCCCTTTTCTCCACAACCTCCCCAACATCTGCTGTTTCCTGTTGTTGTTAATTTTAGCCATTCTGACGGTGTGAAGTGGCATCTCATTGTGGTTTTGGTGTGTATTTCCTGATGGTGAGCGAACTTCAGAAAGCTCCCTTTCCAACTTCAATTCCATTCTTCATGATCTGAGAATGAGAGGTTGTAGCTCGATTTTTCTTGCTTTTGAAAATGGTGGTAATGAAACGAATGAAAATGGTGGAAATGGTGGAGCCTGCTTCTCCCTCTCCCTCTGCTGCCCCCTCTGCTTATGTGCTCCTGCTCTCTCTCTCTATCAAATAAATAAATAAAATCTTTTAAAAAGAAAAGAAAGAAGGAAAGAAAGAAAGGAAGGAAGGAAGGAAGGAAGGAAGAAAATGGTGAACATCAGCCCCAACTGTGTCACTGAGCTCTCATTTGGGAAAGTAACACATAGTACCTTTCTCCCTGCTATGAAGCTTTGGGTTGGGTTTTTTATTTGACGAAGTGGCCTCTGAAGAGTCACTTTCATATTTCCTTTCTGTGACTCATTTAATAAAAAAACCAGGAAGGAGTACTTAGGGATGTTTTGCCTGTCTCTCAATCACTCATTTACCTGTTGTTTCTGAATTATGACTCATGTAACATCACATACAAAAACAATAAAATCTTCTATTAGTTGGCATTTAGTGCACTTGAATATAGGAGGAAATACTCTTCACTCCTACATCCACTCAAATGAGATAAATGAGTTTTTCTTTTCACTTTCTCAGATTGTAGATAATTTTCAATTTGTAGACAAAAGCACATTTTTGGGAGTTAAGACACCTTTCTGTTCATTATCCATAACTCTTGTTATACCTGAAGTGAAGGGAATAGAAATAACAGCAACAACAAAATTAAGGATGCTATGCCCTGACACAGATTCATCTCCACCTTGAACCACAGGGAGAGACATTATACTACATGACATTCTTAAGTTTCCAGAAGGTTCCATAACTCTTTGCAGCTAACACGTAAGTGACAAGACCAGGTAATGAATCCACATCTGTCTGACTCTAACGTTCAAGCCTTTATCACTACACTATTATATCTCAAACCCTGAGGAAGGATTATGTACCAGAATCTGAGGGGCATTTTCTTCACTAGCCTATTGGAGAATGGCATTCCACACTAATTTTTGGAAAGATCTCATCCTGCATGTTTTCTCTTTCCTCCAAGTGGCTGGATGAGAAACAACCATGCTGTTCTTGCCCCAGTGATAGCGTACTGATCTGTGCTGTACTGATCGTACCGTGCTGAAAATTCTGCCCTGTTTTCATGTATCTCACACTCTTGTAGCATCCTATCAGTTCATTGCTCTATTAATCTTCTTTTGCCATTGCATGTTACAGAAGGAGCTCTCTTTGAATGTGTGCGAGTGGAGGCATGAATCTAGCAATGACTCATGGTTCCTTAGGGCAGAGGTCGGCGAGGGCTCCCAGAAAGATAGGGCTCCCAGACTGGCACCTTAAGAGTGGGCATAGTTGACACCTGTCCCATCTCTTTCTTGCATAGGAAATCTCAACCATCTGAAAATTCAAGTTCAGGAAATACTGATTCAAGGGTCACTTATTGATGCTTGCTCTGTGCTAGACTCACATGGGCATAGGAAGATGATATAATCCAAGCCACAGCACAGGACTTCTAAATACTGGGCTTCTCCTTGGTCTGCCTCTCCTGACTATCTATGCTATTTCTTTAGTGACTTCATCCAGGCTCCTGACTTAAAAGGCCATCTCTGTGATGAAAACTCTGCAGTATACACTCCTGGCATAGATCCCTAGAATCCTTTCTAAATCCTTGGCTCCTGCATCCAAGAGGATACATGGGAAAATGTCAAAATGCCTACTTCATTAGGAGTATGAAGGAGGGAGAGATTATTTCCAAATCATAGGGGATACAGATCAAAAATAGTTCCATAAAGGAAAATGGGATATTAAAGAGAGGATTTTGAAAATTGGGGAAAGGGAGATGATGGTGCCTCATGAGCAGAAAGCTACAGGGCAAGTTAAGCAAATCTAGTGAAAATTCAGGGAACCTGTGAGCACAGTAAAGGGAGTATTGGGAAGTGGGGTACAAAGATGGCTAGGTGAATGGGCACAAAAAATTAGGCAAAGGAGTGTAGAGATTCTCCTATGGGCCATCAAGACCCATCACAGATTCTTTAGCAAGAAAGTGGTTGGAGGAAGTTATAACAGATGACACGAGGAAGGATGAAGTGGGTAAGAAGAATGGTCCTGGGGAGAGCACAGGAGAACTATGTCCAAGCAACACTAGGGAAATCAGAGAAGGAATATTTACAGAAAGACAGGGTGAAAAAAATTTAGCACATAAGATGGTTTCTCAGTTTTGAATCTTGACCACCAGATGCATGGTGAAGCCAATGCTGAAGATATGGGTAGCAAGGTGTCCTTGAAAAGAAATGCCCTACCAGAGATTACATTTCATGATCTTCATTACTGTCCTGTTCCCTGGTGAGGAAACGTGCCGGTTGTATCTTAACAAAGGCTGTGGCAGAAAAATCTTGAAACAGAGCTTCTCAGCTACCCTCTCACACACACTGTCATAAAATTGTAGCATTATCTCATCTTATAAATTTCAGATCTTGCTCCCAACAGGACTGTGAGTGTCACTTTGGGGAACCAGAACAATCAACCATGCATCTCTGTAGGACCAGTGCTAGGCCTAGCCCTCTCTTGCTTTAGCCTTTATTTCTGTGAGTTTGTGTCAGTCATTCTGGTCCACCCTGACTGCTCACTGAATTTGGAAGTGGAGGGAAAAGAAGTTCCTCCTATCCCAAAGGGCCAGCACTCCTTCTGGGAGTTCTGAGCTTTACCCTACTGACCAGCACTCACACCAAGAAATGAGGCAGGTTTTCCTAAAAATCTTTAGAAGGAAAAATTATAACAGGTCTCTAAGGATTATGAAACTCTTCCTGCTATCACTAAATTTGAACAAAGTTCAAAAATTACTTGATACCTTGATACCTCTACATAGTTACCTATGTAGAGAGTAACAGAAGAAAATCGAGAACTTGTCTGTACTTTTGACTACTACAGGGGGTCGGTGCCAAGGCAGAATCCTTTCAAAATTCCAGGGACTCTGTAAGAAGGAACGTCACTGAGTTGAGAAGACATCAAGCCCAATGGACCTGTAGCATTCCCCGTGGACAGGAAATGACCTCCAGAGATGGCCTTATTGGCATCAGAAGCAATTCCTCTCCTTAGGACCCATGCTATTCAACAGAGAGAGATTTAAGTCTGTTTCTGAATCTTCCATCCTACAGGGTGGTCTTCTGTCTTCACACTACCCATTCTTCCCTTCAAAGATACCCAAGCATCACTGTGTTCTCAAAATGAGACAAGGCAGACTGGAGTCTACTCCTTCCTGAGACTCATTTCACAATACATAAGGCAAGGTTTATGGAGCACCAAAAGGGAATGAATCAGACTTCTGTACTGTCTTCTGTTACTCTCTATGTAGGTAGAGGGGTCAAATTGTTTCCCCAAGTTTATAATAAAGAAATGACAGAACCCAAGAATTCAAGTCCTGGTTTGAATCCCCCAGTCCCACATTGCCTCAGGATTATGTCTTTGTCTCTGCGTTCTGAGAACCTAGCACATAGGCTAACACAATGTAGACACAATACAAAGTCACCAAATGAACACAAGACTGACACAAAGTCAAATGTCCTTGCTTTATTACTTAATGCGGTTCTGCTAAGTGAGTTGACAGTGAATATTTTAAGTGATGCTCCATCAACTTCTTCTGCCTGTTTCAAAAAAAGATCCAAGAGTATATGCAATGAAACTCTAAATATAACCATGAAGTGAAAGAAAGAGGACTGGATAATGAATCACAACTCCAGGGTTTTAAATCAAGTCCTAATCCTTGAAGGAAACTCATGATTCCTCTGGGCTTCCAAATCCTCACCCAGAGGATTGTCACAATCTCTGCCGATTCTGGAGTTCTAGCGATCTTAAATAATGGAGTCCTCGATTATCTGGAATTTTTGTGGCAAGCCACTGTGATGAGAAAGAGCAAAGAGACCCAAATATTCATGTCTGGGATTTTGTTGATACCATCACACACATGAAGGAGCGCCATGGGTCCTATAGATCATTTTCAAGTTTCACCATATTGGAGTCACTCTTCTCCAGTTGCGTGGGTGATGTTACACCATCATGAGGTTCAGAATGATGCCAGGCGAGTCTGCAAAGTACCCTTTCTGAGACAGAATTTGTGGCACTGTCTTGACACAAAGAGGCATAAACGTTTCACATGCAGTACTGGGAATCAACATAAAGAAGAAAAATGTTTCTAACCAATCCAAGTTTCATGATGTAAAAAATTATATCGGGAAATTTGTGGGGGTGCCTGGGTGGCTCAGTGGGTTAAATCTCTGCCTTTGGCTCAGGTCATGATCCCAGGGTCCTGGGATAGAGCCCCGCATTGGGCTCTCTGCTCAGCAGGGAGCCTGGTCCCCCCACCCCCGCCACCTCTCTGCCTACTTGTGATCTCTGTCTGTTAAATAAAAATAAATAAAATCTTAAAAAAAGGAAAAGAAAAGAAAAGAAAATTGTGTTTTAACCTCTAACCTCGATATAAATATAAGCTAATTATAACAGCAGTAGCAAATATCAGGAAATTTAATTAACTCTAACACTCTCCACTCAAATGTTCTAGTTAATCAAGGTCTTTTTGGACTTTCTTAAATTGCTTTTTTAAATGAACTTCATTTGCAGACATGAGAAGCCCTCATGGCACAGTGTGTCAAATCCAGCTTCCCGGAAAGCTGTAGAATGCATATCCGCCCTTAAGCACAATGGGCTAATGGCATTGTAACCATAATAGAGGACTATAGGAGACAGCACAGTTAGTGGCATCTGCAGCAACCCATTAGGGAATTGAATAAGAGTTTGCATCTTTATTAAAACACAATGAGAGCCTCTTTTTATGTCATATCCGGAATGGCATGAATATAAAATGACCCAAAAGTTCATTAACAGGAAAAGGCTTAGGAAAATATGGTGCTCCACACCCCATGCTATTATGTCACAGAAAAGTTACCAATAACCACTATAAACAGAAGGTATTTATGGCACAACGTTAACTGAAGGGAGAAAAAAAAAAAGATGGTCCACAGATCATTCAACAAATAACCTATGTAAAATACATAGGAACCATATGTAATATACATAAGGACCAAAAAGGAACATAACGATATGAAAATAATTGATACTGTAGGGTGATATCATAGTTCTTTTTTTTTTTTTAAGTGTCCTTTTTTGCCCACCCCCCAACCCCCCACCTCTTTGCCATCACCACTGCTTCTTCTGGCAACTATGGGTTGGGTGAAGGGGAGTGGGAGATACAGGCTTCCGTTAAGGAATGAGTAAGTCACAGCCTCAGGGATATAGTCAGTGGTATTGTCATAGCGCCATAGCGTTGCATGGTGACAGATGGGAGCTACACTTGTGGGGAACACAGCACAAATACAGACCTGTCCAATTGCTCTGTTGTACACCTGGAACTCACACAACATGGTGTGTCCTCTACACTTCACTTTTTAAAACAGTGCCTTCCTTTGTATTGTAACGCCATGTGCACAAGACACTGTAGAGGGAGTGGAAAATGAAAAACCCAAAGACAGACATGCCAGGAGGCTTCCATTCAGAGGTCCCAGTTTGGAGCAGTCTAGAAGCATACTTAAAATGGTCTTGGACATGGAAGCCTCTCTGCCCTGAGCGGTCAGAAAGCCCAAGATCAGACCCACCAGGCCAACCCAGCCTGTCCTTGCAAACCAAAGTGGCACCATACTCCCCTTGTCTTGTGGAAGGACCACAAACATGGCAAAGGAAACAGATTTCAGTTGCTGAACTACCATTTTTTTTTCTCCATAGGAAATTTTTCCAGAACCAGTGTGGGGTTACTTGAGGAGAGATGCCCTTTCTGCTGGCTACCTTCTGCACAGCAGCAACTGCCAACTCCCTCATTATTTTTGATAGATTACTCAGAACAGGCAGAAAAGTGCTGAATATCAGAGGGAGCTGCAGGTAGGAAGCCAGCCCTGCGGGTTCCCTCCACCTAACAAACTGTCTTAAGAGGGAAAATAGGAGGAATGTGAAGAAAATATGCCCAGGATTTTGCCTTTTCTTTCATGCATAGGGCTTTAGGTGCTGGTGTTTCTGGGCACAGAGCTCCTTTCGTTTTGCCGTGCAAAACTGAAATGCATGCCCCATGAAGTGGTTAAAATCTCTCAGAAATGGGGTGCCTGGGTGGCTCAGTGGGTTAAGCATCTGCCTTCAGCTCAGGTCATGATCTCAGGGTCCTGGGGTCAAGCCCCACATCGGGATCTCTGTCTGTCAAATAAGTAAATAAACTCTTTTTTAAAAAATCTCTTGGAGAGATCCCTCAGTGCTGCTTTGATGGGCAAATAGTTTTTCTCGTTTCTGTAGGAAGGTGCTTGCTCCCGCTAGCATGGCTGCACTGAAGTTCCCGCGCTGTTCTTAGTCCCCCGCCCTCCATAGACAAGCACGGTGGTGGGGTCCTCTCTTGCCTTTTTAAACCTGTCTGGATAGGAAGATCACTGCCCCTTAAAATGTTTTCAGATTCTGGGCGCCTGGGTGGCTCAGTGGGTTAAGCTGCTGCCTTCGGCTCAGGTCATGGTCTCAGGGTCCTGGAATCGAGCCCCGCATCGGGCTCTCTGCTCAGCAGGGAGCCTGCTTCCTCCTCTCTCTCTGTCTGCTTCTCTGCCTACTTGTGATCTCTGTCTGTCAAATAAATAATAAAAAAATAATAATAAAATAAAATAAAATGTTTTCAGATTAAAACAAAACAAACAAACAAAAAAGAAGAGATTAGATCTTGCTAGAAAAATCTGGCTGTCCCTTGTCGTCTTTTTTTTTTTTTTTTTTTAACTTTGTAGAAAGTGAAGTTAGCAATCTGCCATTAAGAGGCTGCTAATTTGGCTTACTTCAGGGATGATAAAATGGGGCTGCCAGAAGGAGGCAGGTCTGTCTGGGGGCTGACAGTTACCACGCAACCCGCCCAGCTCCCACATGAAAGGGCACCTTCTTCACTTTGCTCGCAGAAGGAAAAACACAC
Source organism: Mustela putorius furo (assembly GCF_011764305.1). Lineage (NCBI taxonomy): Eukaryota > Metazoa > Chordata > Mammalia > Carnivora > Mustelidae > Mustela > Mustela putorius. The sequence continues at coordinate 3,673,590 of NW_025421329.1, read as the reverse complement.
ATCAAGGATATTTTAGGTTTCACGCTGCTTCACTTTCAGTGACCAAGAGCCATGCTTGAGAGAGCATTTCTAAATGGCTTTGGAAAAGATAGTCCACAGGAGAAGATTTCCAGGTTCTAGAACCTTAGAACTGGGCTGGGAAGTAGAGGCCATCTCTCCCCATTGACAACTACAGGGCAGGTCCTTCCTCAGTGGAATTTCTGTCAATGAAACGTCTCACTTCTACTCATTACCACTGGCGATGCGTGGCTTGTGGCCTCGTAACCCGCCCCACCTTCGGATGGCTCTGTTATCAAGTCCTTTTCTTTTTTCCCCATTATTATTTATATGACACAAGAAATGCAGACTCAGGGGTAAGTACTAAAAGCCAGATAACTAAACAGAAGAAAAAATAGGTTAACATGTTTATTCTTTTAAAAGATTGTATTTATTTATTTGACAGGGAGAGAGAGAGAGAGATCACAAGTAGGCAGAGAGGCAGGCAGAGAGAGAGCGGGAAGCAGGCTCCCCGTTGAGCAGAGAATCCAATGCAGGTCTCGATCCCCGGACTCTGGGATCATGACCTGAGCCAAAGGCAGAAGCTTCACCCACTGAGCCACCCAGGCGCCCCCACATTATCATCTTTAAACTCAGTCTTAAGCAAATTTTTTCACTGGGCATATGTGTATGTTTTCCTTTTTGTAAAGATGGTATCATACCATAAAGACTGCTCTGGAAAGTGGGATTTTTTTTAAATACAGAGTGTATTATGAATATGTGAGTACGTAATCTTTTTAAGACAGTTCTCGTACGTATCAGGTTTAAGTGTGCTTCTTAGAATAAGTGTGCTCTTTCGCATTAGTCTAAGATGTCCCTGGACCAATACAGAATTGTCTGCGCTGTCCCTTCTGTTTCTCTCACAACAAATTCTGAGACTGGGTGCAGAATCTTAGGAGTTTTGTTCAGAAATCTTGATATAAGACTCTAAACAAATCATTTTGCCCTTTAGATGATTAGGAGGTTTGAATATATACATATATATGCATGTATATATATGTATATGTATACATATATGTATATATATATGTATATGTATATATATGCATGTATATACATATAAGTGTGTGTATACTTTTTTAAAAAGAATTAACCGTGAATTCCACAGCACAAGACTACCTCTTACTGCATCTTAAAGTATTAAATGGTACAAGCTTTTCTCTCTCAGAAAAAAAAAAAAAAAAAAAAAAAAAGCTTCCTTAATTCTGAACTCAAGGTAGCTTTTCTCTTTTCTCTTCAGCACAGGTGATGATAGTAACCACTCAGGACAAGGTAAGGCTTAAATGGCCATACACGGGGACCACAGATTTATGAAGGGGAGGACAGCCTCTCAAACATCTACGAACAACCTCTGTATTTCAGTCAAGGTAAGGTTCGGAAAGAACTTATCCTCGAAGCACCTACACTCTTAACAAGGGTCACAATATAGTATCCGCGAGACATCTTATATGCCGTGGGCTACTTATTTCTCCAACAGTAGTGAATTTCCACTCTAACGTCTGCAAGCCTGTGAACCTGAGCATTTCACAGCAAGGTAAATCCAATTAAATCAGCTGTAGAAAGACTTCTAAAACCCTGGTCCAATAAAAGTTCACAGCCCTGCCTTTTAATCATTGTAGCAGATATTTGTGGATCACAATACTGGGGTAGATGAAACATCCTATTTATTTCCTTAAAACATATTAAGCCTGGTTCCCAGCTTCTAATCACCAAGGCCCATAAGACACCCAACATCAGCGCTTACTGAGCATCCCCCACCCGTATCCTCTTTCGGTTCATAAAGAACCCAGAGCTCTTTTTATATGACATCAAGGCCATAAGAAAGGAATCTGGCTCAGGAAAACCACAAGGTTGTCCCTCCCAAGGGTCCACCCCACTGACCATAGGCTGGACTCCTAGGGATCCCTGCTTCTGCGCCCCAAGTTCACAGTGCTTAATGCCCAGCCTTCAAAGACATCCACACTACATCCTCTTCTCTCCTTAAGTTCTGATATCCCCAGAGAGCTTCATTGCTAGAATGAAGGTGTTCTGTGTGCTCCGAAGCACTCTCCCATCCTAGAGAGGAGAGGCCTTCTCTGTCTGAGTCAGCTCAGCTGATCTTACCCAGTGAAGCCAAACTCTATCTTAAGCAGAATATATTCAAAATGAAGACTGCCCTCTTGGGCCGCCTGGGTGGCTCAGTGGGTTAAGCCTCTGCCTTTGACTTGGGTCATGATCTCAGGGTCCTGGGATTGAGCCTCACATCAGGCTCTCTGCTCAGCAGGGGAGCCTGCTTCACCCCCGCCTCTCTCTGCCTGCCTCTCTGCCTACTTGTGATCTCTCTCTCTGTCAAATAAATAAATAAAATCTTTAAAAAAAAAAAAAAGATTGTCCTCTTTATTCATCATATCAAATGCTTTTGTATAAAATCGGATCTTCACACCAACTACCTACAAGGAGGAAGTCCTATGGGATGTGGGAAGGCACAAGGTAGACAGGAGGAAGAATGGTAACTCAGCAGAGGCTGGGGGACACAATGGACTTGCCCCTGCAGTTCTTTCTAAGACTATAAATAACTCTGATCATCTTTTTTTATTTTATTTATTTATTCAACAGAGGGAGAGAGGGATCACAAGGAGGCAGAGAGAGAGGGAGAAGCAGGCTCCCTGCCAAGCAGAGAGCCCGATGCAGGGTTCGATCCCAGGACCTCGAGACCACGACCTGAGCTGAAGGCAGAGGCTTAACCTACTGGGCCACCCCGTTGCCCCTCTGATCATCTTTTAACGAGGTCCCAACTCAGGGACGGACAGACGGACTCATCCCGTTTCTGGGATCTCGGCAGCTCTTTCCTCTCTTTTCCTCCAAAGCGGAATGGCCATGTCGTTCATCAGCCTGCTGGCTCCATGCCTCTCAGGTGCGTTCCTGCAGGTGTGCTTAGTCCCAGACGTGTGCCGGGGGTTCCTGGCTGGTGCTCCCTGTTTCCTACCCAGCCCATTCTCCAGAGCTTCCAAACGAGTCCCTCTGCTTGCAGTCACCGACCCCCACCACTGCCAATTCTTAGTCTGGATTACAATCCAATCAAAAATATCCAAAATAAACAAAACAATCTAATCCTTTTGGATTAATTAATCCATCCACTACCACAGTAAATTTCTTGAAAGGAAATTTTTACTTATCAAATTCTGTTCACAAACTTTTAGTGACTCCTTTAGTCAACTGAATGAACTGCACATTTCTGAGCTCTAGATTTAAGGTGCTCACTCTCTCTCTGCGTGTATGTGTGTATGCACACAAGATTATGTTTTGTATTTGACATCTCGCTTCTGTGCTGTACACACACACACACACACACAACCAAGATGTCATCATGAAATCTGAAGGTTAGAACAATTTACATAAGAAAATATATTTTCAAGGTCACTGTGCAAAACCTCACAATGTACCAGATATAAAGGCTGAACACAAGTTGACTTGGAGTTTACTGTAGTTGAGGAAATAGACTGCCATGAGCAATCTCAGGGGAAACCAATTCACCTCAGCATCTTAGCTTTTAACTCTCTGCATCCCAAATTCTTTTTGTCTATTTACAATGGGCCCCAATCTGCCTGACCCACTGTCCTATCCCCTTGCCCTGCCAAGAACCAGGAAGGTGAACAGCCCTGCTCTGTGTCGGCTCTTTGACTGAGCCAGATAAAACCCTCGTCAGCATCCACAGCTCCGAGCCTGCAATTTCGTATAGAAACTTCTCGAACGAGGATACTCTCCTTTGAATTTGAATGCATAGAAACTGACTTTTAATATTACTATTAATTAGGAGAAATTGACTTGCAATTTGCGTTTGTTTTGCTCCTCCTGGCATCTCCGGCTGTCTTCCTTCATATTAGCTGTATCTCCCTCTGCTTTTGTCCTTCAGTTGTATCCGCCTGCAGGAAAGGTAGTTGCAAACAGCACCCCACGGACAGAGCCCACACGAAGACTCACACAATGTGGGTGGAGAATAAAGAGAAAGGCCAGTATTGATCTTGTCCCCCACGGGCGCCTCCTGTCCGGATTCTGTTCTGACATTGCATTATGAGCTGGGGAGGGGGCCACTGGAGGGGCAAGGAAGCTGGCTGAGCCAGTCACTCGGAAATCCACTTCAAGATGTTTTCTTTCTCCGTCTATTTTATAGAATGGTAACCAAACCATCCATCAATTAGGAGGCTCACAGTGAAACAAAGCAGTGAATGCTAGCTCTCTCCCTCTCTGATATTTCTACTATGAAGTATTCAAAATAACAGAAGAGATATACCCTCCTCCTGAAATGAGAGGAGGAGGAAGGGCAGCAGGGATCTTACCAGATCATCCATGAGGCAGTCTTCCTGGCTCACAACTCAAAAGCTAAAATCAAACATATTTTGTGGAAGAAGGGGTTACGGATGGGGGATTTCAATCCCAGGACAGAAGCAGGAGGACTCAAAGCTTCCAAGGCCACCACCAATGTCTTTCCTTGTCAGCCCAGCTCTGAGGGTGAGAGCCATGTTTTCAGAGAAGAGGGACCCAGCCCGCACCCTTGCCCCCACATCCCTGTGCTGAGGTGAACCCCCTTGTCTGCAGGGTCCAGGGATCTGATGAATTCATTCTGCTCTGCACTCTGCCCTCTTCCCCCTGAATGCAGCCAGCCTCAAGGGAAGAGGACACTAATGTCCCCTGAGCACCTGTCTCCTCTGCCTGGCACTGGCCCACAGTCCTCCTACCTTGGCCCATCTTTCCAGTAACTGGGAAATGGCAGTGTTTTCCCTGGGGTGGTGACGAAGAAAGGGGCTCAAGAGACTTCATCCACTGTCAGGGGTCACACAGGGCATAAGGGGGGGTTTAGGATTTGAATGCACATCTTAGAACGGGTTTTCCCAAAAGCAGACCCCGAGGCAAGCCCCGGGGAGTGGGTAATTAGTTGCATTTGGAAGGTGACTCTAGGAAGCAGGAAGGAGAGACAGAAGAGAATGAGCAGGGAATGACTTGGGATGTCGGGCAGGACATCCCCGTCACCCTCCACCTAGGTCTCTGTCTCCAGTCCACACCCCATGCTTCTCCCCCACAGCCCCCTCACCCCACACACAGGAGTGAGTACTCCTGCTTCTCTTTGATGGCATCAAACTCTTCCCTCCAAGATGGTCACTTACCTAGTCCAAAGCATCAAAATGTCAGCATGTCAAACTCGGTATAAGGGAGTGGTTCTCAAAGAGGCCTCCCAATCAGCAGCACCAGCATTGCCTGGAAACTTGCTAGAAAAGGCAGACCCCTGGGCCCCGCCCAAATCGGAAGCTCCAGGAGCAGAGCCATGTCATCTGGGTTTCACAAACCCTCTGGGGGGTCTGATGTAGGCTTTAGTCTTAGAAATACCAGTACTGGTCTCAGGCTGCCGCCTGACCTAGCACTGAAAGATGGCAACTCAGGCAGTTTTCTGAAGATTTGAATCTTTTAACAAAAAAGAAAAAGAAGGAGGGGCGCCTGGGTGGCTCAGGTGGTTAAGTTGCTGCCTTTGGCTCAGGTCATGATCCTGGAGTGCTGGAATTGAGTCCCGCATCGAGCTCCCTGCTCAGGGGGGAGCCTGCTTCTCTTTCTGACCCTCCCCCTTCTCATGCTCTCTCTCTCTCTCTCTCTCTTTCAAATAAATAAATAAAAAGAAGGAGGGAAGGGAAGGGAAGGAGGAACGGGGGAGTGAGGGAGGGAAAGAAAGTTGGTTCCTTTGACCATGAAAGAAAAATATGTATTTAATATATTGTTCTGCGAGAGGTTCTTACCCAGGGGGATCATAGACCTCTCCTGCCACCAGAAGTTTCCAGTTAGGACACAGAGGACTTATGAGCATATTGGGGGGGAGGAATTACATATTTCATTTCGTGAAACCCTACTGCATTTAACATTTTATTCCATCATGAATGTAAGCCGATAAACCAGAGTACTATTCACAATACCTGTGATTTTGCCACCAACAAATCATAGCGATGTATGTGAAGACTGAATCAGAATTGTTGGCAAATATCTCAAATACTACTTATGTTCATTGGTACTTCAGTTTTGTTTTTTAACGTGTTAATGAAGAAGCTAAAGGAAAACCACTTCTCTACTCAAAATACACTAAATGTATAGGGTTTTCCTCACACCGGAGCCCAATTGTCTAATTCTCCAATTGGGCATCAGCTGGGTGTCCTACAATTTAATTCCTGTCTGGCCCTGACTACCAGGACTTAGCACTGACCCTACAGGCAAAGGGATCAGCCCCAGAAGACTTCCCCCACTTCGGACACCTGTACTTCTGATCAACTGGTTCCACAAGCCCTTCCCAGGCTTAATAATTTGCTAGAATGACTCACAGAACTCCGAGAAACACTACACCTACTCGTCTATTATAAAAGATCTGACATAGGGTGCAGGTGAGCAACCAGAAGTGATACATATGGTAAAATCTGGAAGGGTCTCACGCTCAGAAGCTTGGAGAGGAATGGGGGTGCACTACCCTCTCCATACCTGAATGTGTTCACCAAACCAGAAATTCTCTGGACCCCTTAGCATCGGGATTTTTAAAGGGGGCTCCATCACAAAGGCATGATGGATCAATTACTAATTCAATCTCCAGCGTCTCCTCTTCTGGATGATGGGGAAGGAGGCTGAAAGTCCCAAGCTTCCAATCCGTGGTCTTCCAATCTGGTGACCAGGCCGCATCCTAAAACCGTCCAGGAGCCCACCAGGAGTCACCTCATTAGAACAACAACAAAGATGCTCCTATCACCTGGGAAATTCCAAGGTGTTCAGCTGCTCTGTATCAGGAACTGGGATCAAAAGCCGAATTTTAGAACAAAAGATGCTCCTAGCACCCCTATCACTGAGGAATTACAAGCGTTTTAGAAACTCTGCCAGGAACTGGGGCAGAGATTAAATCTTTATTTCTTATCATGTCCCAGAAGCCCAGATATCAGAGGAGAGGAGACAGAAGGGAAGTAAGTGGAGGAGAGGAGAGAAAAGGGCTGCACAGAACCAGATGACACCACCGCCTCTTTAGAAGGGTCTGAGGAAGAGGAAGAGACGGAGGAGGAGGAAGGGGAAGAGCGGAACGAGTCAGGGTAAAGCGAGAAGTGTTGGACGTGGGCGCACAGACCTCAAGTCAGCCATCCCGCACCGGGCACCTGCAGGACTCCAGGAGGATGGGAGGGAGCACCCGGGAGGAAATGGTAACACACGGCCCTTTTCTCAGGAAGAGGGCTTTAAATTCATCTAATAAATCATAATAACAGTTTTCATCAAGCAAATGTCAGCCAACCACCCACATGCAAGCACTACCAATGGTTGTTCAATTAAAGGTGGGCTCTCGGGACTCCAAGAGCATAAACACAATCTAGCAGACAAGGTATGATGGACGGGGAGGGGGGGTATGAAAACCCAGAGCAATGGGCAGCCCACTGCAAATGGACATCAGGAGAAGAGTTCTGGGGCTGTGAGCCAGAGGGCTCCCGGAGGGCTGGAGGGAACACGAGGGCATCCTGGGGAGGGTGAATTGGGCAGCTCCTGTCTGGGGAACTCCAAGGTCAGAGGGAGCAGTGTGGCTAAAACAGGGTACACGCAGGGACATGGGAAAGCTTAGAGGAGCTTGAAAGGTTAACCGAGAGCCATGTTTTGGAAAGTTCCAAATGCCAGGCCAAGACGGAAGTTCTATTAGACACCCGGGATCATTTTAAAATCTCTAAGTAACTCCTTCTTAGACCAGGATGTCATCAACACAGAATCAAAATCGAGAAAGGTGTTCTCGATCCCCTTGCTGGGTAAATACTTCATATATTTTTTTAAAAAGTACTATCAGCGATAGTGACAATCAGTCTTATAGTCTTTATTCCTTATCCCCCCTACACAGATTATCTGATTATCTGAAAAAAAACAGGCTTCAGAACGTTGGCGTGACCATCTCTTTGGGGCAAGTCGGTGCCTCCGGCGGTCCTAATCCCAAGGCGCCCTCTAGCGGTTTCATGAAGTATGTTCATTTACGAACCTCTTAAAGCCGTTTTAGGTGTGGACTGCAGAGAGGAAATTAGCTGGGGAGTTGCAAAACCTCCCGCTGCTGGGTCGCACCCGTAGAGACTGAGATTAGATCCATCTGCAGGGTGACTTGGGCATCAGATAATAGTAGGCATTGCCAAGATTTATAATTTGTAATTAAATTATCGTTATTTATAATAATTCTTGAAATAAGGCGCTATTAGCCTTTCAATGTTGAACAACTTTGTTCTTCCTCAGAGTTATTTTATCTGTCTTAGGGCTTTTGTGTTTCCATATGAATTTCAAAATGAGCCTCTCAGTTCTTATCCCCCCAAAAATGCCTGCTGAGCTTTTGATTGGTATCGTATTAAGTCTGTACATCAATTTAGGGCGAATTAACGTCTTTAATACTATTGAGCCTTCTGACCCTGAACATGGTATATACCTCTCCTTTCATTCAGGTCTTCTTTAATTTCCCTAAGCAATGCTTCTGCTTCTGATTTTCAGCATACAGCTCTTGGAAGAACTGGGTCCTTCACACACACACACACACACACACACACACACAGCTGTGCAAATAAAAAAGGTTACCACCAATTTGGAAAAGTTCAGCAGTTTCTTAAAAAGTTGGACATAAACCTGTTTATTACATGAGCCAGCATTCTACTTCTAGTTGTTTACCCAAGGGAAAGGAAAGCATATGTCCACATTAATACTTGTGCACCAGTGTTCTAGCATCTTCTTTTGTAAGCACCATGACTGACCACCCCCTTGTTTGCTTTTCCTCCTTCACTGTCACCTCCCCAAAAAACACTCTCATGAAAACTGAGGTCTGCTTGAGGGGATCCAATTTTTTTCAAAGATTTTGTGTATTTGTTTGAGAGAAATAGAATGAGAGAGAGGGAGAGAGAGCATTGGCAGGGAGGGTCGGAGGGAGAAGCACACTCCCCACTGAGCAGGGAGCCGGACAGGGACTCAGTCCCGGGACTACAGGATTATGACCTGAGCCAAAAGCAGTCACCCAACCAACTGAGCCACCCAGGTGTCCCCGATCCTTACTAACTTACTTACTTACTTATTTATAAAGTTTTTATTTATTTATTTATTTATTTGACAGAGAGAGAGAAAGAGACAGGGAGAGAGGGAACACAAGTAGGGGGGGCAGAAGAGGGAGAAGCAGGTTTCCGTGGAGCAGGGGGCCCTGCGCTCAATCCCAGGACCCTGGGATCATGACCTGAGCTGAAGGCAGATGCTTAATGACTGAACCACCCAAGTGCCCCTCAGATCCCAATTTAATAGAAACTAGGAGATGGAAGAAAGAGAGGGAAATTTTCCTTTTTTTTTTTTTTTATTAGCCAAGAAGAGTTTCTCTCTCTCTTTTTTTTTTTCAATAAGTTTTTCAAAAATAGTTTTTCAAATTATTTCAAGTTTTTCAAAAATAAGTTGATGGGGTGCCTAGGTGGCTCAGTGGGTTAAGCCTCTGCCTTGGGCTCTGGTCATGATTCCAGAGTCCTGGGATCAAGCCCCACATCGGGCTCTCTGCTCAGCAGGGAGCCTGCTTCCTCCTCTCTCTCTGCCTGCCTCTCTGCCTACTTGTGATCTCTGTCTGTCAAATAAATAAATAAAATCTTTTAAAAAAAACAACTTGATATATACAGGATGAACAGTAAAAGGATTCAATGTTGAGGGGTTTGCTGGTCTCGAGCTACAGAAGAGAAAGTGAAAGCAGCGTCTCTTCTTAAAGAAGGAAAAGTACTTAGGGATCCAGGAAGAAAAGAGAGAGAAGGGGCAAGAGCCAGGGAGGGATCGGGAGCAGAGAGCAGGCAGGTGGAAGGCGGTGGGACCACATGAGGGAAAGACTAGGCAAAGGGAAATGGTAACGCTCTCGGTTTTCCAACCACAAAGTTTCCCTCGATGCTCTCTTCTGAACTCCCCTAAGATGTCCTGTAAGTGTCCAGTGTTCACCAGTGCATTGAATGGGTGGGCTTCCAGTAAAATGCAAATGCAAGGAAGGTATTAAGTTTAACACACCACAAGGCAGAACAGAGACTGCAAAAACAGGAGGTATTGGAAGCCTAGAGACCAAGAAGACTCCACAAACTTAAGCCTGCAGAAATTACTTTTTTTTTTTTTTAAGCCTCTAGAAATTCTCAGTCAGTCTTGTAGATGGGGTCTTGGATAATGATCAGCTAATGACATTAGTGGTTAAACTAATCTGCCCAGATCTCTGAAAGTCAGGGGAGGGGGGACTGTGATGAATGAGTTACTCTGAGAGATTAAACTCTCTTATCCCATACATGCCAGATCTATAGGAGGTGCCCCTCCTGCAGATGCAGAAAGAGCCACGACATTTTCCTTTTTGCAGGGAGGGGGAGGGTGAAGACGAGTTATCCAGAGCAAAGCTCGGGTGTTAAATCAGCACATGGCACCAGGATCCCCTTGAAGATGGTGGACAAATGAAAATCAGGAGGAAAGAAATAGTGAACCCGAGTCAGTGCAACAAGAGGGGATCCTGATGCAGAACAGGAGACAGAGAAAATAGTTCGGAAAAGGAGGTGACTCTGCTCCAGACCTGAGGCTTAGTGCAGCGATAGCCCCACGGTTCACATTTCCTAGCAAGTTTAAGTTTGAAAGGATGGATTATCTCTGCACGGGCTCCCTTGGATACCTGGAGAAGAAATAGCAACACTTTAAAGCCTTGTTCATGAGACTGGCTCACGAGGAATGGAGACCTTACAAAGTTGAGCCTGCGATCCTCAGAATACTGTCCCATCTTTGGAATGCCCTGGCTTCTCAGAACCCATTTCCCGGGTTATAAACCCCATGAATACAGAATGTATCACATAATCGTTCACAATGCCAGGGAAATGGTATTCCTAGGCATACCATAACTACAGGACTGTGAAGTATGACACAGAGAACCACTTCTGTGGTTCTAGAAATCGAGTGTGTGGACAATAAGGGATGTCTGGTGGGCAAGGACCCAGGATATGTTCGGACAGTGACTTGAAAGTCACAGAATTCTTCTCTTTGTGTAAAGATCAGCTGGAGCAGAGGGAAGGTTTTCTCCTGGAGAAATCCGACGTCACTGAATGGCTGGGCTCCCAGTGATGCCCTCCAGCCTGATGTCACTGCAGACGGGCAAGCTCTCTGAGCGATGCCACTCGCCCAGGCTCCTTCTGTCTCTGCGATTTGGGGATTCGCCTCTTTCTTTTACCTCCCTTCCCTACCCCAGTGCATGATCTCAAGTTTCTCTAGAGTTTTATTAAGACTTAGAGATGGTCTTCCTCTCTCCATTCTCTCCTTCCACTCCGTCAAATCGTACAAGATGCTGGACTCTTTAAACGAAAGGTGCAAGTTGCTTGTGCTGTGGAAACTGAAGTCTCCTATTTAAGCCCTGGCCAGGGAGTTTGCCACGTGTGTTAGTGGCGACATCTCCTGGTGAAGTGTGGTATTAAATTGTGTGCTCTAAAACCGCAGTTCTCATTTTGTGTGCAGGACCCCTTTACACTCTTAAAAAGATCTTTTGTGCAAGTGGGCCATATCTATCAATATTTATAGTACTGTAGGTTGAAGCCAAAGTTTCATTATGTATGTATGCAGTAAAATAACAACCGTAAAACCCTTACATATTAACACAAGTAACATTGTTTTCAAAATGGAAAAAGCAGTGAGTATAATTGCAGTGTTCTAAGTTTTTGCATATTTAATGTGCAGCTTAGTGAAAGACATCTGGAGTCTCACATTTGCTTCACCTTCAATATGTTTTTCAATATGTTGCTGAAGTCCATGAAGAAAATCCAGCCTGGGGCATCTGCCTTTGGCTCAGGTCACGGACCTCAGGATCCTGGAATCGAGTTCTGCCTTATTCATTTGAGAGTCTGCTTTTCCATCTCCCTCTATCTCTCATCCCGCTGGTGCTTGTTCCCCCTCCCCAATGAATATTCTTTTAAAATGGGGATACTTTTTAAAAAGAAAGAAAATCCAGCCTCACACAGATGTATAACCTTTTCAAATGATTATGGATATTCTTATTTGATACTACATCAAAACTGGAAAAATGACTGTTTTTCGAGTGGCTTGGTGAAATCTGTCAGAATACCAGTGAACTTTTCCTTCTCGGTTACAGTAAAATCTGTGGGTCTCTCTAGCGCTTTGAGCGGAACTTTATCCAGGCCTGAGTTTGTAGCATTAGCCAGAGGACATTTAGGAAAGATTGGCTGCTGAGTTATGTAGACCTCCGAAGTTTCAACATATTGTATTACCTGATACGACAGAAAAAAACGCATTTGGAAATTTCACCACCAATTCTGTAAGAGAAGTCTTCCCTTGCTGTAATGGATACAAGTTTCCCAACATTTTATTTTTTGCTTGAAAGCTCAAATTTTATCATCAGTAACAAGTGCCAAGCAGTTATCTTTGAAATGGCAGATTTGTTTTGTTCGTTTTTGAGATGTCTGCTCAAATACCCAAATCTAAATAACCTTACTTAATCTGTCAGTTTTTATTTAAAGTAAAAACGATAATGCTTCATGAAAAAGTGACTAGTTTAGCTCACAACTCAAACTTACAAGTGTTTTCCCTCTAGGCAAACACAGTTTGGTGCACACCAAGAGGACTTGATGTCCATTTCATCATGCAGAAAATTGGAAAGATGTATATTTAAGAGCAAATGCTTTGAATAATTTGCACTGCTTCTTTGAGGACACTCTTCAGTGAAACCAGCACATTAACTGGATCAAGACACTTATTGATGAACACTTCACACAATTTTTTTTTTTTTTTTGAGAGAAGGGGGAAGGAGGGAAGGGCTGGAGGAGAGAAAGAATCTTAAGTAAGCTCCACACCCAGCGTGGAGCCTGACGTGGGGCTTGATCTCACAACCCTGAGATCATGACCTGAGCGGAAATCAAGAGTCAGATTCTTAACCGCCTGAGCCACCCAGGCACCCTTGACCTCTTCACACTCTTGATGGCTGCTGTCTCCGTTCGTTTGGTGTAAGAACAGAACCCATTCTGTGTATTTTAAGCAGGAAGGAGTTTAATTCAAGGTCTTAGGTGCTTACAAAGGAACCTAACAGCAAGTTCTAGGCTGAGCTTCTGGGGTCTACTGGAATGTGTAGAACTGACCCACCAGGGGAACTATCGCCTGAAAGACACCCCCACGCCATGGAGCTCTCCCCAAATCAAGAAGCCACTGGTGTCTATGTTGCTGACCAACTGGAAAGAAGCTGCAGGATTTACTGGCTTCCCATCAGAATGTGCCCAGAGATGGCCTTCACCACACCCCTATGATCAAAATACCATGTGAGGCGATCTAACTGGCAGAACTGAATTCTCATCCTCGTTGTGGATGAGAAACAGGACTTTTCTTTGGGCAGCCCTGGAATGTCAGAGTAGAGATACCACAGAATGTTCTAACACCGCTGCTAAACACGCCTCCTTCTAGCCTACATAAGGATGCTTCCTTTAAGCCAGTAATACTCAAAATGTGATACTGTATTTAAAGTGTGGGTTGGGGTGCCTGGGTGGCTCAGTGGGTTAAGCTTCTGCTTTCAGCTCAGGTCATGATCTCAGGGTCCTGGGATCAAGCCAGAGTCCAGATCTCTGCTTAGCAGGGAGCCTTCTTCTCTCTCTCTCTCTCTCTCTCTCTGCCTGCCTCTGCCTACTTGTGATCTCTGTCTGTCAAATAAATAAATAAAATCTTAAAAAAAAAAAATAAAGTGTGGGTTAATGGGGCACCTGGGTGGCTCAGTAGTTAGGCATCTGCCTTCAGCTCAGGTCCTGATCCCAAGGTCCTGAGATGGAGCCCCGCATCAGGCTCCCTGCTCAGTGGGGAAGCCTGCTTCTCCCTCCCCTACTCCCCCTGCTTGTGTTCCCTCTCTTACTGTGACTCTCTCTGTCAAATAAATGAATAAAGCCTTTATAATAAAATGTGGGTTAGAGTAGGTAGAGTCCTGAGATGTACTGTCAAAGACTTAAATTCAGTATGTCGGAGACAAAATCTAGATGTCTTTTTTTAATCTTACTAAAGATCTTATTAAAGATCTATTCCTTCTTTTTCTTTTTTTCCTCTTTTGTTCTTTCTTTTTCTTTCTTTCTTTCCCTCCCTTCTTTTCTTCCTTCATTCCTTCCTACTTTTCTTTTTCTTCCTTCCTTCCTTTTTCTTTCTCTTCATTCATTCATTCATTTAGTCACTCACAGTTTACCACAGGAAATTCCGATATAGCCACTCTACTGATCCCAGTGTGAGAAACACTGCTTTTGGCCATCGGGTCCTGACCCTGCCACTTCAGATCTATGTAGGGTACCCTTCCCCGGTGCAAGAAAGTCAGGTCTCACTTTGTGGTCAGGCAGCTCTCCCCTGGGCAGAGGGACACAGCAAGGCTGAGTGACTGTCATTTCCTCCCTTGCTTTCAAGCTAAAGAAGCCATTCCCCATCCAAATCCAGCTAATATCCACCTACTTTTCCCCTAGTTTGTCTTAAAAATACTTCTTTACTTTGTTTTGTTTCCATTAATTCTTTTCAGCTGAGTTGGGTTTTTGTTTTGGGGGGGGGGTTTGGGGAGCATGTAACATAAAGCAAGGATCTAACTTTTCCCCCTATTAGTTTACCACTGGTTTGTGATATGTCCTTTATCTTATTTTGAGCATTCTTTTTTTAAATTTTCAGGTCTCTTTCAGTACCCGTTGCTTTATTGATCCATTTATTAGGTTTTTGACCAGTGCAACTCGATCTTAACTCTTGCTGGTGTTCAATTCATGTTTAGATCAGGATGAACGTGTTTTTCTCCTTGTTCTTTCTCTTTAAAGATATTCTGGCCATTTTTATCAATCACTTTTTTTTTCTTCCAGATGAACTTGAGGTATAAATCTATATCAATTTTCCCTTTTTATTTATTCTCTAAAACTGGCCTAAACAGGCTTCTCTGGCTCTTCATTTATTTCTTCTTACCTTTCAGCACTCTCTGTTTCTTTGCTTTCTACTGAAAATTAACTACTCATGACATATATAATGAATAGATTTTTTTTCTTTTGTTTGGAAGTCTTCTCCAACAGTCATATTTCCTCAAAAAAGACTGACTTTCATTGCACTTGTGCTGTTTTTGTTTAGTTTGTGAACAAATACTTAGATCAAGTGCAAAAAATAAATCCTCTTTTGCAACCCAGAACTCGTGGCGCAGTATGAGTCCTGATACAGATAAGAAGGAATAGGGGTGCCTGGGTGGCTCAGTGGGTTAAGCCGCTGCCTTTGGCTCAGGTCGTGATCTCAGGGTCCTGGGATCGAGTCCCGCATCGGGCTCTCTGCTCAGCGGGGAGCCTGCTTCCTCCTCTCTCTCTCTCTCTGCCTGCCTCACTGCCTACTTGTGATCTCTCTCTGTCAAATAGATAAATAAAATCTTTAAAAAAAAAAAAAAAAAAAAAAAAAAAGGAATAAGATCCTGGACGCCTGGGTGGCTCAGTGGGCTAAAGCCTCTGCCTTCAGCTCAGGTCATGATCCCAGGGTCCTGAGATCCAGCCCCGCATTGGGCTCTCTGCTCAGCAGGGAGCCTGCTTTCCCCTCTCTCTCTGTCTGCCTCTCTGCCTACTTGTGATCTCTCTGTCAAAGTAATAAATAAAATAAAATTAAAAATCTTAAAAAAAATAAATAAAGACTGACTTTCTCTTGGGCCTCTCAACCTCTAAATTTTTCTATCTCTTTGACCTTGAAATAAGGGCAATGTAAGTAAACCTTGATCCTTAGAGTTTTTCTTTTTTTAAAGTCACTTTTGAAAACTCTATTTATCTCTTCCCTTATCCTCCAAGAACAAAGGTTATTTGTTTTGTCTTCGGTACAATAGATGCTAAAATTATCTTCACAAACACCATTTAAATCATGCCTTCCCCTGCCCTATATTGACATTGCTTAAATATTCAAACACAGCTTTCTTTGCCGTAAACACAAATCACCAGACTTTTCCCAGCACTCCACAACCCATAAATCACACATACGCTAAACAAATTGCAAGAAAACAAATTGGAAGCTGTCCAGGTAGAGCTGGGCCATCAACATTGTGTGCACAGACACCGCCGGAATACACAAAGATGCAGTGGGAAACTTTGGAGTGTTTTTCCTGTTCTCGAATGTCCTCTCTGTTCATAGCAGGCAAAGCCACGACGAACACCACCACCCTGGAGATGTTTGGCTTCAGATTTACCAATGAAGCCAAATGGGGCTGATATTTCTTGTAAGGGTCTGGGGCTGGAATTCAGAGGTGCCGCAAATCCCAACCGATGATTTGATCACAGGCTATATAAATTCTGAAGATGTGACATATTTACCATTAGCCATGAACATGGAGAGTCAGAGAAAAGACGTCTGCAGAGAAGTAGGACAGGCTGAGAATAGAGATAGGAGTGAGGGAGAGAGAATTAGAGAGAGTGGGAATTAGTTGGCTTGTTGATGATATACTCCCCGCTCCGGGGCCTGTGACACCTGCCTGCACTTCCTGAAAACAATCTTCTTAAGTTGTGCTTCCATTATCCTTCTTTTACTGTCTGTGTTTTAGAAAACTTGAACAATGTAAGATAAAACTCCATAATAGAATGATTTCCTAAAGCAATTCACACTCCCCAAATTCAAGTGTGTTTATTTATCATACCTTACTGATAAATACACAGAAAATAGGGTCATCCATTTTTTTAAAATAACAGAGCTTTTGGCATAAAACATAATAATGATCTGAAGTGAAAACATGACAGAATTTGCAACCAACCAATTGTTTCAAGCGTCCTCTCTAACAGCAAACACAATTTGCCCATATTTGTAATTATACCATGATTGTTCTATCTTTATGTTTACAGTTTTAGTTAATTAATTAATTTAATTAATCTGTCTATTATCTATTATTTATTTGAGAGAGAAAGAGAGAGAATGAGAGGTGGAGAGGGGCAGAGGAAGAGAAAGAAAGAAGCAGGGTCTCCGCTGAGCAGGGAGCCCAACATGGGGCTCTATCCCAGGACCCTGGGGTCATGACCTGAGCTGAAGGCAGATGCTTAACTGACTGAGCTCCCCAGGTGCCCCTCTTTTGTCCATTTTTAAATAGGATAATTGCTTCTTTTTGTTGAGTTATAGGAGCTTCTTACCCACTTTGGAGATTAACTCCTTATCAGATACATGTTTGCATATATTTTCTCCCATTCTGCAAGTTACCTTTTTAATATGTTGATGACGTCCTTTGCTGCCTGGAAGGTTTTTACTCTAATGTAGTCCCACTTGTCTATATTTGCTTTTTTTGCCTACATTTTTGGTGTCATAACCGAGGAATGATTGCTGAGACCAATATCATCAAGGTTTTGTTCTATGTTTTCTGCTAGGTATTTGATAGTTTCAGGCCTTATGTGTAAGCCTTTTAGCTCTTTTGAGTTGATTTTTGTGTATGGGCTAAGATAAGGATCTGATTTCATTCTTCTGTAGGTGGCTGTCCAATTTTCCCAGCACCATCTGTTGAAGAAACTATCCTTTCCCCATTGTGCAGTCTTAGAACCCTTGTCCAAGATTATTTGACCACACATATGTGGTTTTTATTTCTGGACTCTCTGTTATGCTCCATTGTCCTATATTTCTGTCCATACCCCAGTATCATATTGTTTTGATGACTGTAGCTTTGTAATACGTTTTCTTTAAAAGATTTATTTATTTATTCTGAGAGAGAGAGAGTGTACACGCACATGCATGCAAGTGGCAGGGGTGGGGCAGAGGGACAAGAAGAGAGAAAATTCTCAAGCAGACTCCCCACTGAGCAGGGAGCCTGATTCAGGGCTCCATTCCAGGACCCTGAGATCATGACTTGAGCCGAAAGCAAGAGTCAGACACCTAAGCAGCTAAGCCACCCAGGCACCCCTGAGTATGTATGTTTTTTGAAGTTGGAAAGTGTGAGGCTTCCAGCTTTTTCTTTCTTTCTCAAGATTGTTTTGGGTATCTGGGGTGCTCTTGTGGCTTCATATTAATTTTAGGATGGATTTTTCTATCTCTGTGAAAAAAATTCCATTGTGATTTTGATAGGGAGTGCACTGAATCTCTAGACACTGAATAGGTAGGGAAGAGAGGGGGAGTAAATGTGGACTATTTGTGATGCAATCTGTTAACTGGTCTTCTTGTTTTCATCCCCACTTCTCACCCTTGCATTCCTGGTGTCTACCATCTCTGAATATAGAACCTATCTAGGGTTCTTCTGGGCGGTCTCTCTCCTCTTACTCGGGCTGTGATTTTGTCCACTCAGTTTCCTCCTCCATCTTCTATCCAACATATAGAAATTTACATCATTCATCAACTGCTGGCTGGACTCGTATTCTCTTTCATATTTATCTAACACTGCAATGGGCATCTCAGATTGAAGAAAGACACAAGAGAGAGCTCAGTCTTCTGTACTCAGGTGGAAACCCTTATACACTGAATTGAAGGGGTCTTGATCCCAGGAAGTTGCTTCTCCTCCAGTTTCCGCACTGCCCTACACAGGACTGGAGGGAATGCCCACAAGTCTATGTGCTCTTTGTTAAGAGCATCTGTGTCAGACTGTCTTCATCAGGTGTCCACAAAACGTGGTGGCTTAACAACAGAGGACCTTATTTCTTTTACACATAAACATCCAGATCAGGGATTCAGAGCTGGTAGGACACCCCAATAATGTCAGAAATCTGGGTCATCCTCAAGTTGCAGTTTTTAGATTGTGGTCCAAGGCGATGCTTGCCCTGGGTTATGGTTTCTCATCTGTATTTTAGCCAAAATGAGAGTAGAAAGGGGGAATGGGATGGAGGATGGAGAGCATGGCTCTTACATTTCGGAAGCAAGACTTAAAAGCATACATCTGCATACATCAAATTTATTCACATCCCATGTGATTAGTCCCATGCCTAATTGCAAGAGACGCTAGAATGTAAGAGTCACTGGGCAGTCATGTTTCTAATTTATCCAACTAGAAATTTAATTATTGTGTAAGAAAGGTGACTAGACATTAGCGACACCATGCCATCATTCCATCATCCTCTACACTCTGCTACTATCCCTCCACCAGTCTTGGCATTGTCCACAGCAGGGTTCAAGGAGTGCAGTCTCTGGAACACCACTTTCCTCCTCCCCCATACGCAACAAAAGTAGCTGCCTTACTACCATAACAATGTGTGGATTTCAACCCAAGAAGAAGCTACACTTCATCTGATCATTTCTTTCCTCCTAAGTGATCAAACATACTAATCATATTCCTAAATGAAAATGGACTTAACTCCCAATTTAAAGAGATTTCAAATGAACTATCAAAAAATAACTATCTTGGGGCACCTGGGTAGCTCATGGGCTAAGCCTCTGCCTTCAGCTCAGGTCATGATCTCAGGGTCCTGGATCGAGCCCCACGTCAGGCTCTCTGCTCAACGGGGAGCCTGTTCCCCTGCCTCTCTCTTCCTGCCTCTCTGTCTACTTGTGATTTCTCTCTGTGTCAAATAAATAAAAAATCTTTAAAAAAAAAACCCAACTATCTCATAATATGTGCAAGAGACCCCATTGGGGTGCCTGGGTGACACAGTTGAGCATCCAACTCTTGTTTTCTGCTCAGGTGTGATCTTAGGGTTGTAAGATCGAGTCCCACGTGGGCTCTGCACTCAGCACAGAATCTGCCTAAGACTCCTTCTCCCTCTCTCTCTCTGCCCCTCCCCTCTGCTCTCCCTCTCTCTAAAATAAATAAATAAATCTTTAAAAAAAAATAAAGACACACACTTAAAATGCAAAGATTTCAAAAGATTGAAAGTAAAATGATAGACAGATATAACAAGCAAGGAGAAATAAGAAAGAAGGAGAGATAAGAGTGATATCTGAAAAAATAAAGACTCAAAGTTTCTGTAAAAGATATCTCTAGACGCTACAAATCATGAGAGAATACATCAGAGTTATTACTATCTGTAGCTCAAAACCTCCCCTAAGTATCATATAGTAGAAACCATCAGAGACAAAAGTAAAAACACGCAGAGACCTAGGATAGTAGGAATGTTAAACACACCTAGCTCTCTAATGAAGACTGACTGGGAGAACTAATAAAACTTAAGACGGATCTAGAAGTTCTAAACATCATCTCACCAAGAAGGTAAAAGTGGCAAGTATATATTGAACTCTGAATTCCATGATAGAAAATACACCTTTTCAAATGTCATGGAAGACATAAAATTTGACCATCTCTTGAATCACAATAGGATCTTTAATAAATTTCTCCATATAGAGATTATATAACAGTGATCTTTGACCACAATGCAATAAAACTGGAAATTAATAACAAGCCAAAAAAAAAAAAAAAAAAGCATGCCTCCTGGAAAGCTAAAAAAGCTACGCAATGCTGAAGTAATGAGAAACTGCAAAATTTCTCAAATACAAGAATAATTTCTACTGACATAGCAGAATCTATACAATATAGCTAAAGCAGCTATCAGAAAGAAATTTTTATTGGGGTGCCTGGGTGGCTCAGTCATTAAGTGTCTACCGTTGCCTCAGGTCATGATCCCAGCATCCTGGGATCAAGCCCCATATCCAGCTCCCTGCTCAGTGGGAAGCCTGCTTCTCCCTCTGCCTGCTGCCTGCTGCTCCCTTTCTTGTGTTCCCTGTCTCGCTATCTCTGTCATAAGTAAATAAAATCTTTAAAAATAGGAAAAAGAAAAAAAATTATTAAATACATTCAAGAAAATGAAAAAATGTAAAATAAATTAAACACCCAACACAAAAACCTAGGCAGGGTAAACTAAAAAAGCAGAAAAATAAATAAGTAATAGCTCTATAATTATCAAATTAATTAAAACAAACAGTAATGAAGATTCTGAGTGAGGGGCAGCTTAATTTGTGAGTTCTTCTCTCTAATGCTTTAAAAATTATTTTAAGAAAATATATAAAGGGCGTCTGAGCAGCTCAGTCAGTTAAGCAGCTGACTCTTTTTTTTTTTTTTTTAAGATTTTATTTATTTATTTGACAGAGAGAGATCACAAGTAGGCAGAGGGGCAAGCAGAGAGAGAGAGAGAGGAGGAAGCGGGCTCTCTGTGATGCGGGTCTCGATCCCAGGACCCTGGGATCATGACCTGAGCTGAAGGCCGAGGCTTTAACCCACTGAGCCACTCAGGCGCCCCAGCAGCTGACTCTTGATTTTGGCTCAGTTCAGGATCTCAGGGTCCTGAGATCAGACCTCTGGCTGGGTTCTGTGCTCAGTAGGGATTGTTCTTCTCCCTCCTCCACCCCCACCTGCGCATGCTCTCTCTCTCTCTTTCTTTCTCAAATAAATAAATAATTGAAATCTTTTTTTAAAAAAATGTGTGAAGATACACAAAAGTAGAGAATGATGAACTCTCATTCAGTTATCTATATTTGACTATTCTTGTTTCATTAGTATCTCTGCCAACTTTTTCCTTCCCATCCCAAAGGAATTATTTTGAGGCCAATCCTGTCTCATGAAATCCAGAATCCTTACCATGGTCTACAAGACCCTACATGGTCCAGCTCCGGGTGAAGAACGAATCTCCTTGCCTCTGACTCTCTACCTTCCATCCCCCAGCCACAGCCAGCAAGATGCCTCCTCCATGTTTACCCTTGCTTTGTCTTCTACCTTGGATGCTCGGTACCCAGATTTCTGTGTGACTGATTCCAGTGCTTTTGCTAAAATAGCAGTGACGTTTTACAGAGACAATGTCTCTGACTACTCACAAGCATTTTCTACTATTCCCTTGTCCTCCCTTTCCCCACCCCCAGCAAATGCTTACCGCTGCCTGACTTGAAATCAAATATTTAACATTTCTTTTTTTTAAATTTTTATTATTTTCTAAAGTGTGTTTTTTGTTTTTTGTTTTTGAGGGAGAGAGAGAGAGAGAGCGCGCGCGCGCGCGAAGGAAAGAGATAGTGGGAGAGAGCATGAGTGGGGAGAAGAGGGAGAAGCAGGTTCCCCGCTGAGCAGGGAGCCCGATTTAGGGCTCAATCCCAGGACCCTGGGATCATGACTTGAGCCAAAGGCAGACGCATAATCCACTGAGCCACCACAGTGCCCCAAATATTTAATATTTCTTTATTATCTGTCTTTCCACATTAGAATGGAAGCTTCATGAGGACAGAAGTTCTTGTAAGGGCCTGGTTAGCCAGAGGGAGCCATTTGGTTGTGAACTTAGATTGACCCTGCCCCTCCCAGAGGAACTTACTTGCAAAGCCCAGATACAAGGGCGGGCCAGGCCGGGTGGAGACATCCAATCAGTAGGGCGCACATATATTTACTATGGTAAACTGAAATTCAACTGGCCACCCGTATTGCCAACCTAGCATGACTGTGCAGTTTTCCCTGTGTATTGCAATCTCATTGGCCACCTGTGGATAAGCCAGGCTCAACCACATCTATAAAAGTTAGTCTGTGAGGCTGGGAGGGGTCACCTCTTTGTAAGAGATGGCCCTGACTGGTCAGTTTGATTCTCAGTGCTTGGTGTGAAATAAAGCTTTGCCTGACTTTCGCTTTGTGTCAGTCTCGCTCCTTTCATTACGGACCCTAACAGTTCTCTCTTCTTTGCTGCTATATCCCTGGAGCCTGGACGGTATAATAGGTTCTCAGCAAATACATTCTGAATTTGTTAATGAGTATTTATTTTTGAAAGATTTTCAAATAAGACCTTGTTATTTGGTTGATGGGTGCATCTATTACACAAACATCTCCATTAACTCAGGCTTTAGCAATAACTGTAGCAAAAATTTATAAACTAATGAAAGGAATGAATTATCAGACCCCAGTTTTTCAGCAGGAGCACTGTTGGAGAACAAAATAATTTAGTAGGCATAAGGATCCACTTCAAGACAACATAAAGAGGATTGTGGGAATGAAAACATTATTAAGTATTGCTAAAATAATCATGTCAAAGGTGCTAGAAAACATAAAATAAGATTTTAATGTAATCTTTAATAATTAACTTTTTAAAAAAATACCTACATATGGAATGAAACTTGAAGCAATGAGTACAGGCTATTGCTTTTTTCCTGAAGACCTGCTGTTACATGTTAGCAAAAGAGTGAGCAAGTGACTAGAGGCATCCAAGCACAGTGTGATAGAAGGTCTAGTATGCACCTCTGCAGGCAGAGACAGATGGCGGCCGCCAAAGTATCTTTCTCCCAGCAGATTCTGTTCTTCCCCTTAATTTTCATTTCTTTTTTTTATTACCATTTTATTTATTTATTTATTTGAGAGAGTGAGAGGGCACATGAGTGGGGGAAAGTGGACAGGCAGAGGGAGGAGGGAAAAGCAGCTCAAAGTGGGGCTCCCTCCTAGGATCCTGAGATCATGACCTGAGCTGAAGGCAGACACCTAACCAACTGAGCCGCCCAGGCACCTTAACTTTCTTCTGATGCCCAAAATGATGCCCAAATTAATGTTTTGTTCAAGATGAAGGACAATGAAGATCAAGGCAAAACTTTAAAATGTACCTCTTAAGGAATGTGTTTATGTATTTCATTGTGTACTTAAAAAAGTAATCAAAGAATTAAAAGCCAAAAAAGAACCAGCAGATACCAATGTGTCTACCAAGTTTTCACTAACCCATGCTTGGGGAGTCATTTAGAAGAGAGGGTTTCTCCACTCCTATCTGAGTGTTAACCTTCTGTCTTCCCACCACCCACCATCTCTCTCCAGTTCCTTTCCAGTTCCTGCTCCAATCAGCCCAGGAAAAAGCAGCAGATCTGGAGGACATACAAGCATACAATTTGGGGAAAAGAATCAGTGATGCAACAGAGTGGGGGAATGTAGAGCATTCTCCACATAGGCTGAGAAACCCCTACTCTGGCCATTTTTTCCCTCTACCTCCTGTTCTAGACCAATGCTGTCCAACAGAACTTCAGGCAATGCTGAAAATAATTCTATATTTGAGCTGTTCAATGAAATAGCACTAACACTGTGTGGTATTGAGCATTCACAATGTAGTCAGTGCAACTAAAGAGCTGAACTTGCTAAATGGTATTTAATTTTAATTAATTTATATTTAAGCAGCTGCATATTACTAATAGCTACCATATGAACAGCATAGTCCCCAAGTAGGGGTGAGATGATGGCCACTCCATAATCCAGGCTTAGACACCTCTGTAGTGGTTCTTTGGTGTGTGTCTGGTGGCTTTTGTTAAATTATCAGATTTAAGGTTGTCTCTGGTTTTGTTTAATTCAGAGGAAAAAAAAATCTCCTTGTTAACATCCCAATATCCAACAGATGAACTGCTCATTCTTCAACCTCAGGCAACTTTCAACTTGGATGCTGACCTTCTTTTCACTAACTTACACGCAAACTTCCCTATTGAGTTACCTTTAGCATACCAAATGCTCCACTATCTTTCACCTTTTTTTTTTTTTCCCAAAGATTTAATTTATTTATTTGACAGAGATCACAAGTAGGCAGAGAGAGAGAGAGGAAGAAGCAGGTTCCCCACCGAGCAGAGAGCCCGATGCGGGGCTTGATCTCAGGACCCTGGGACCATGACCTGAGCTGAAAGCAGAGGCCTTAACCCACTGAGCCACCCAGGCGCCCCTATCTTTCAGCTTTTAAAACATTTTCTGTTGGCCTCATATTTTCCTCTAAGTCCCATTTCTCTGTTCCTTTTCATAGTAAACTACTCCCAGAGAGTGGTCTACTTCTTCTACTTCCTCAGCTTCCATATGCCCTAGAATCCACACTAATTAGGCTTTTAACCAGAATTCCACTAATCCACCATATTAACAAACCCCGTGATCAACTCTCAGCTTTCATCATCCTCATAGCAGCCTTTGACATAGTTGATCACATTTTTCTTCTTGAACTACATTTTCTTTCTTTCTGGTTCACTATAATTCATTAAACAAATATTTATTGACTGTTACTTGAGAAATAATCCCTCTGAATATATACTAGCCCTCCTTTTTTCTCAATTGCATTAATAGATAAAATGGTACAAAATAATAATTATAACAATGTATCATTAAATTTGTAACATTTTATAGATGAATATCTGTAATAATAATAGCACAAAAGAAAGCAAAACAATATAGAGCTATTTAGGAGAAACATTTCTATATATTATACTAACCTAAATTAGTATAAGTCTGAATTAGATTCTGAGAAGTTAAGATGTGTATGGTAAATGATAGAACAATTACTAAGAAAATTACTGAAATATAATAGTGAAAAATTCTTGGAGAAATTAGATGCTACACTAGAAAGTATTTGCTTAATGCAAAAGAAAGCAGTAAAGGAGAAATAGAAGAACAAAAAAGACATGAGTATAAAAAACAAAAAGTAAAATGGCATACATAAATCCAATTATATTAATAATAACATTAATTGTGAATGGATTAAACAATCCAATAAAAAAACAGGGACTAGCGGAATGAATAAAAAGACATGATCTAACTATGTGTTGTCTACAGGAGACATACTGTATTTTTTTTACTGAAGCCAAATTAATATACAGTTATATTAGTTTAGGTGTCAGGAGACCAGCTTTAGATTCAAAGACACAAATGGGTTGAAAGTAAAAGGATGGAAAAAAATACAAGCAAATAAGAGCCATCAGAGAGATGGGATGGCTACACTAATATAAGATAAGAGACTTTAAAAGAATAATATAGTACTACACATATATAGGGACATTTTACACTTATGAAATGGTCAATCCATAAAGAAGTTATAATAATTACAAAAACACATGCACCTAACAACAGAGCTTCAAAATATGTGAAACAAAGGCTGATAAAATTGAGGAGAGAAATAGGAAATTCAACAATCATAGCTGGATGCTTCAGCCTCCATTTACAATAATGGACAGAAAAAGCAGGCAGAAGATAAGCAGGAAAAAGAAGACTTAACCAACACTATTAACAACCTAGACCTAGCTGGCAACCCGAAAGCATAAAAACAACAATTTCTTCTCAAGCAATGAAACGTTCTCCAGGAGATACCACAAGTTAGTCCCTAAAACAAGCTTCAGTAAATCTAAAAGAATTGAAATAACATAATTTATGTTCTTTGATCACAATGGATTGTCGCGGCCAGCGCGACAAACTGACCAGGAACATGACGGTAAGAGGATGGTGAAAAGAAATTAAGAGACAAAGAGATGGGGGCAGGAGGAGCACCAAGGATGATGTCCCATAGTGCCAAAGTTTATTTTGCAGAGTTCTGATTTACACCACACAGTAAGGGAATCACCTCCTGTACATCTGGTGCTAGTTTCTACTTTGGCCTGAGAGTAGCTGGCCATGCAGAGATATCAGACAGCCTTGACCTTCATGGTTTGGACACTTAGGCCATAACTCAATATTCACAAAACATAGGAGCCTTATTAACTTAGTCTTGAGACAGCAGCTACAATGGCAACAAGCCAAACCTTACCATGTTCTCATAACAATCACCAGGGAAAAACAGTGGCACTCGAGCTCGCCACCCATGAAAGTCCTCGGTTGAAGAGGCTCCCAAGAACTGTTGCTCTATAGGGTTAACCCCTTCTAGGCACGAGGCTCCCAACAATGGATTGAAACTGGAAATTAGTAACAGAAAGCAACCTGAGAAATTGACAAATACAGAGAAATTTAACAATGTATTCCTAAATAATCAATGAGTCAAAAAAGAAATCACAAGGAAAATAAGAAAATGCTTTGAGATGAATGAAAATAAAGGCATAACACAGCGTAAAGGAGGCAGCTAAGCAGCAGTTTTTACAGGGAAATTTATAGCTGTAAAAGAAATACCTCAAATTAACACTCTAACCTTAAAAACTAGAAAGGGAAGAAAGAATTAAATTCAAAAAAAAGCAGAGGGAAGGAAATAATGAAGATTAGATGAAGGATGACTAGAGAATAGAAAAACACTGGAGTGAATCAATGAAACCAAAAGTTGATTCTTTGAAAAAGATAAGAGAATTGACAAACCTTTGGCTATACTGACTGACAGAGAAAGGAGATTTAAACCATTAAAATCTTTAAAGAAATTGGGGATGTTATTACCACTCTGAGTGAAATAAAGAGGATTATAAGAGAATACTATAAACAATCTTATGCCAATAAATTAAAGAACCTATATGAAATGAATAAATTCCAAGAAACCCATGCTACCAAAACTAACTGAAGAAGGCATATAAAATCCAGAAGGACCTACAACTGTTACAAAGATTGAATCATTTAAAAAAAAATTTTTTTCAACAAAGAAAAGTTCAGAACCAGATGGTTACATTGGTGAATACTACTAAATATTTAAAAAAGAATGAACATCAGTTTTTCTCACAATCTTTTAAAAAATGTAAGAGAAGGAAACACTTCCTAATTCAGTCGATGAAACCAGTATTATTCTGATACCAAAGAAAAAGTCACCACAAGTAAAGAAAACTACACACCATTACCCTTTATAAATATAGATGCAAAAATCCTTAACAAAATGCTAGCAAACTGAATTCAGCAGCATATGAAGATAATTATACACCATGCCCAACTGGATTTACTCTGTAAATGCAAGAGTGATTCAACATAACAAAAATCTATCAATGAAATACACCACATTCATAGAATAAAGGAAAACATAGCATGATCATCCCAACTGAGGCAGAAAAAAAACATGTGACAGAATACCATACTCTCTCATTATAAAAATAGTCAACAAATTAGGAATAGAAAGGAATTCCCTCAACTGATAAAGAACATCAGTGAAAAGCCCACAGCTAACATCATGCTTAATGGTGAGAAAAACTGAATGTTTTCCCCGCAAAATCAGGAAAAAGTAAAAAAACGCCTACTTTCCCCACTTCTATTCAATATACTGGAAGTTCTAGCCAGAGCCAAGGAGGCAAGGACAAAACAGGGTAAAAGGCATATCCAGATTAGAAAGGAAAAAAATAAAACTTTTTTCACAGAAGACATGATCTCACATATAGGAACACTTTTTTAAAAATTCATGAACAAACTGTTCAAGTTAGTAAATGAGCTTGGCAAAGTTGCAGGATACAAGAACAATTTTTTTTTAAATACTTGCAATGAACAAACCAAAATAAAATTATGAAAATCATTCTATTTATAATAGCATCAAAAAGAATAAAATACTTAGGAATAAATAACCAAGGAATTGCAAAACCTTCACGTTGAAATTATAAATATTGTTTAAGAAAATTAAAGAAGATGTGCTTTTAAAGGGGAAAAAAACCTCATCGTTATGGATTGGAAGATTTAATATTCTTAGGACAGCTACTCTACCAAAACTGATCTACATATTTGATTCTTATCAAAATTCCAACCACATTTTTTAAAAAAAGATTTTATTTATTTATTTGTCAGAGAGAAAGAGATCACAAGCAGGGGAGCACCAGGCATAGGGAGAAGCAGGCTCCCTGCTGAGCAAAGAGCCCAACACAGAACTGGATCCCAGGACCCTGGGATCAGGACCTGAGCCAAAGGCCGACACTTAACCAACTAAGCCACCCAGACTGCATTTTTGACAGAAATAGACAAGCTGATCCTAAACTTTATATGAAATTATAGGTAATCCAAATAAATAAAATAATCATGGGAAAGAAACACCAAGTTAGAGGACTCACATTTCCTGATTTCAAAACTTACTTTAAAGATACAGTGATCAAAACTGTATTAGTGGCATAAAGGTAGACATACAGATCAATGGAATAAAACTGAGAGACTGGAAATAAACTCAAATGTGTATAGCAGGTTGATTTGAAACAAGAGTGCCAGGATCATTCAGTGGGGAAAGAATATTATTTTCAACAAATAATCCTGGGACAAGTGAATATCTACACGCAAAAGAATGAATTTGGACCCCCAACCTCACACCATATGCAAAAATTAACTAAAATGGATCAAAGATCCAAATGTAAGAGATAAAACTCAAAATGAAATTGTGTTGGGGGAGGGCCTATATCTGGTATATCAAATGAAAAATAAGCAGATTATGATCTGCTGAATGGGGAGGCACAAGATACCAACACAGTGTCCACCAAGAACTTCCTCAGCATCTGAGTTTCCACTTTGGGGAGATGAAAGCCCTGAGTATCTTTTTTTTTTTTTTTTTTAAGATTTTATTTATTTATTTGACAGAGAGTGATCACAAGTAGGCAGAGAGGCAGGCAGAGAGAGGGGCAGGGAAGCAGGCTCCCTGCTGAGCAGAGATTCCTGACTCGGGGGCTTGATCCCTGAACTCTGGGATCATGACCTGAGCCGAAGGCAGAGGCTTTAACCCACTGAGCCACCAGGGGCCCCATCCGGGGGATTTTTTTTTTTTTTTAAGATTTTATTTATTTATTTGACAGACAGAGATCACAAGTAGGCAGAGAAGCAGGCAGAGAGAGAGAGAAAGGGAAGCAGGCTCCCTGCTGAGCAGAGAGCCCGATGAGGGGCTCGATCCCAGGACCCTGAGACCATGACCTGAGCTGAAGGCAGAGGCTTAACCCACCGAGCCCCCCAAGCAGCCCCCGGGGATCTTTGTGATTGAAGCCAGTTTCAGTACACTCACACAAAGAAAGTAAAGTCGCAATGTTAATTACTTACATGTCCCAGAAATAGGGGCAGGAGTGTGCAGTGAGCTGGGAGAGAGCAGTCTTCCATCCCAGGATAGGAGTGAGCAAGAGATAGAGAACCGGGGTAGCAAGCACCTATTACGTACAAGGTGGTTGGAGCGGAAGTCACTAATTTTTTGCAGGCTCAACTCAAAGTGGTTGTTTTAAAAGGTGCCCCAGGAAAACAAAGTGGGAACTTGGGGACGCAAATCCTAAACTCGGGTCCTGATCTAAATGTCCAGACACTGGGTGTGAACAAGGTTGTCATACTATAAATACCTATGCAGCAACCCAAACTAGCTGGTTTTTTTATATCATAGACATAGGTCTAAATCTCTATGATCTTATATTAGGTGATGGTTTCTTAAGTAGGACACCAAAGCGCAAACAATAACAAAGAAAAGAGATATAAATTTGACTCATTAAAATGGAAAACTTTGATGCCTCAAAAGACACTACTAATAAATTTTAAAGACAACACAGCTGAGGCACCTGGGTGGCTCAGTTGTTAAGTGTACCTTCAGCTCAGGTCATGATCCCAGGGTCCTGGAATCGAGCCCTGCTCAGTGGCAAGCCTGCTTCTCCCTCTCCCACTCCCCCTACTTGTGTTCCCTAGCTCGCTGTGTCTCTCTCTGCCAAATAAATAAATAAAATCTTAAAAAAGAAAAAAGACAACACTCCTAATGGTTGAAAATGATTGCAAATCATGTATCTGTTAAGAGTCCAGAAACCAGAATATAGCGGGAGGTGGGGGGCGACCCTATAAAACTATAAACAACCCAACTGAAAAATGAGCGCAACCCTTGAATATTTCTCTAGAGAAAATAGACAAATGGCAAATAAGCACATGGAAAGATTATTAGTTATAAGGGAAATACAAACCAAACCAGAATGAAATCTCCCTTCATATACTTTAGAATGGCTAGAATACAACAATAATAAGAATAAGAACGAGAACAAGAAGTGTTGGAAAGGATGTGGAGAAATTGGAATACTAATACATTGTTGGTCAGAAAGCAAAATGGTACAGCCACTGTGAAAAGCATATACTTTTTCATATAAAACTTGTACTTGAATAGTCATATAAACCCCAAAATGGAAACAAATTTAATGTCCATTAACTAATCAACCGATAAATAAAATGTGGTTTATCTCCATACAATAGACTACTACACAGCACACACACAAAATGAAATAAAATACCAGTGTATGCTAAAACACAGGCAAACCCTGAAAATACTGTCCTAATTAAGTGAAAAATCCAAACAACAAAATGTCACATATTACGTAATTCCACTGATAGAAAATGTCCAGAATAGGCAAACCCACAGAGACAGAAAGCAGAGTCATGTTTGCAAAAAGCTAGGGGCAGGGCAGAATGGAAACCCCTGCTTCACTGCTACAGGGATTCCTTTGTGTGTGATACGCTCCAAAATTAGATCGTAATTATGATTGTACAACATGGTGAATGTGCTAAACACTCTGAATTACACACTTAAAAACCGTTAAGATGGTGAATTTTAGGTTATGTGTATTTTTCTTTCCATTAAGAAAGAAGTGGAGAAAAATGAATATGGCGGAGAGGAGAAGACAATGAAGAAGACCTGCGCGTGGACCATGTCCACAGTGGCAGCAAGACTGGCTGGGCCACGGAGGCCACGGAGGCCTGGCGTGGCACATCACACGCACCTACGGTGGGAGTCTTTAATCTGAGTGGTCTACGAGCTGCTCAACTTCAGGAACTTGCTACTAAAGGAAGAAAGAGAAAACAGAGTTGGGGAATCCACTGGTGGTCTCTGTCAATTATCCCCTAACTTTAATCTTGAATTGTTTCTCAACAAAGCCACCGACAGGGAAAGTAAAACCAGGGCCATGTAAATGTTGGGGCCAGAACCACGGGCAGTATTTCTACCAGTTGTCCCCACAAAGTCAGGCCTCATGTCAGATTGAGGCTTTGTGAAGACCCAGAGTTGTTCCTTCCTGTTTTCCCTTGGGTCAGCTAATGCGTTGGTAGAGTTGGTAGAGTTGGTAGACTCTGCCTTAGGGTATATTCTGTCATGAGTGATATCTGAGCCACTCTCGTTAGCAGTATACTCCGAGGCCTAGCCAACCACTCCTAATCTTAGTGTTTTAAAATAACATTTTATTAAATATTTTAATTATTTAAAGATTTTATTATTATTTCTTTGACAGACAGAAATCACAAGTATGCAGAGAGGAAGGCGGAAAGAGAGGAGGAAGCAGGCTCCCTGGCGAGCAGAAAGTCTGATGTGGGGCTCAATCCCCGGACCCTAGGATCAAGACCTGAGCAGAAGGCAGAGGCTTTAACCCACTGAGCCACCCAGGCACCCCTAAAATAACATTTTTTGCCAGGGAACCTGTGGTTTGGGATGATCTCGATGGGGATGGCTCCTCTCCACGCCACATGGTCCCACTGGAACTGCTCAAAGGCTCACAGCTGGGATCCTCTGAAGCCTTGCTCACTCCCATGTCTGCTGCTGCTGATACTGATGACAGCTGCTCAAGGCAGACGGCTGGCTAGGTTTAGGGCCAGAGCATCAATGGTGGCCTTCCTATGTGGCTGGCTGCAGGATCCCCAGGTTAAGGATCCCAGGAGGGCCAGGGAAAATTGCATTGCCCTTTATAACCTCCCCCTCCATCAGAGTCTCAGGCCCAGCAGGTGCAAAGCTAGGGAGACAGTCTCCCTCCGCCTCTTGATGCGAGAGGGCCTATGTCATTACAAGAAGAACATGGTGATGGGACCATCTTTGGAAATTACAATCTTCCACAGCAGGCATGAGATTCAGACAGTGTTCATACCAACTACCCATACCGTGTGTGTGTGTGTGTGTGTGTGTGCGCGTGAGTTGTGTTGTGTTTCGTCTTTAACCAACTCCTATCTGTGGGCTCCCTGCTGCCTATAGTCTGACCTTGGCAAAGCCCCTTATCTCTCCATATCCCAGGCTATGGGACACCTTGCAAGGTGCCAGGTTTTATTTAGTACTTTATAATGAAATCCACAGAGCTCTGAGGGCTATAAATCACGTTCCGAGAGCTTTGGCTTTGTGCTTAATGGCAAAGCTAAGACGAAATGCCTTCCTCTTGGGTCTCCAGCAAGTTATTAATTTAGGTTAGAAATATTACCACTCAGCAGTTTCCAAAGTTTTCTCTCTAATAACCATTTGATCCTCTGAGTATGTAGTATGGATCTCTTCTCTCTCTCTCTTTTTTTTTCCAAAATGAAGAAATTCAAATTATCCTTCTCAGACTACCCTGACGTACTTACTTTTTCTAAGATTCTGCTCTTTATGGTTCTTTCCTCTAACCTTCTCAGTCTCCTTCGTTTAGACCACATGTCCTAGCTGTTGCTCGGATAATGGAGCGTGGGCCACACACATGACATGGTCCCGGCAATAGCAAGCTTATCCTTTAGGAATTCATTGAGTTGCAAGTAACCCAACTCTTGGCTGCTTAGATGGTGATTTATGATTATGAAATAATTGATTGATATGAAATTACGATTATAAAATAATGAAATAATAATGATTATGAAATAAGGATGCATGGCCCGGAGCCTGTTCCAGGTACTGGCCGTCTCCTGCATGTGGGGTTTTAGGACAATTGGGGAGCTTCCCAAACCTGGGTGTTCTCCCCAGCAACCTGCCAGCCTCCCTCTGGCAAAAGGACATTGCATTAGTTGCACCTGTGCAAGGTCAAGTATCTGGCCCATAACGGTTCAAGAATAGCTACTCTAGGGGCACTTGGGTGGCTCAGTCTGTTGAGTATCAGACTCTTGATTTGGGCTGTCATGATCTCAGGGTCCTGAGTTTGAGCCGCGTGTCAGCATGGAACCCGCTTAAAGTTCTTTCTACCCCTCTCCTGCTGCCCCTCTCCCCACCGCTCACATTCTCTCTCATTCTCTTTAAAAAAAAAAAAAATAGCTACTCTAGTCCCCAGTCCATCTTTCCCTTTGGGAAATGGGACCCTGGGTCTGGCAATTTGGACGGAGCACGTGGGGAGAGGGCACCCTGAAGGAGCAGAGCACTGGATTGGGTGATGCTGGAAAGTGCTCCAAGTGCTTCATCATTTCCCTCCTGTTTAAATTTGAGGCCGGTCTCACAGCACTCCTTCAATTACATATTTGTCTCAGAGAATAATTGTGTTTCTAAAACCGTGAACTTTCGAGACTTTGAAAGCAGAAACAAATCCCCACTTAGAACCAGTCTCCAAAAAAAAAAAAAAAGCCTGTTTCCAACTGTTTTTATCTTTCCCATTATATTTTGGTTTGACCTTTAAGTAAAGACCTTTCTTAACCCAGCAGCCATTTTACTCAGCTTCTAAATTGAGGAAATGTTCCCAGCCTGTTGAGAACTGAGTCGTTCAGCAAATGTTTGCCTAACCTTTGCTTCGAGCATAATCTTACCTTTTAATAAAATACCCCGAAAGCCTGCACTACAAGTTTTTCAGAGCTTTGAGTCGTGTTCCTACCAGGAGGTGGAAGAATTGAAGAACTGTTTTGTTTGAATAGTTAAGTCCTAGCAGGATGGATCCGGAAGCGAGGAGGGGTGGCTGGGAATGGCTGGGAATGGCATACCCAGCTTTGAATATGGACTAGAGGCGAATGATATAGTCCGTCCTTCCTCAGGGAGGCAAGCTTGAGGGTTGTTCTGAGCATGGGCAGCCTGGGATGTGTGCCACACGGACATGGAAACAGCCAGGGATAAACCTGAGAGAGAGCAGCAAAGGGAATTTGGTGGGTGAGGCTTTTCTCTTTTTCACCTAGGGATGGAGTGGGATAGGAACCTGAGGGAAACCTCAAACTTTAGACCACTCTGCCTCCCACCATCTCCTCCCCAATGAGGAAGGAATTACAAATCATATGGGTCAGACCCCAGGACACTCAGTGAGCCACCTTCTGCGAGTGGATGAGGACCACTGGGCTTGGGCAGACGGACCGGCTTGGTCCCCTGCTGACCTCTGCATGCCAGGCCTTCTTTCCATCTCCTGCTTTGTGTCGAGCTTCCTGGCACAGGGCCTGCCTGCTCAGGATAGAACCGGACATATGTTTTGTCTTGGTTTAGAAACAGGCGTTGCAACAAGCTTATGTGCAGAAGTAATTCCTTGGGGAGATGATTCCAGAGATCAGAGTTGGGGCATGGGAAAGGGAGGTGGGGAAGACAAGACAGCCACAGAGGGCTTCTATCAAGAACGCCATCCCTGTGGGCACCTGGAACTAGGTTCACTTGGCACGTCTGGGAGACAGAGTACTATATGTACCTAAGAGTTAACTCCTCCAAAGATGGGGGTCCTGATATATTATACACCATCCCGTGTCAATCATTGTCTATGGGGTCCTCCCAGGAGGTGTTAATCCCCTGGTACTTTCAGATTGCCTTGAAAGGGGGGAGCAGGGACACCTGGGTCACTCAGTCCATTAAGTGTCTGCCTTCAACTCAGGTCATGATCCCAGGGTCCTGGGATCAAGTCCTGCATCTGGCTCCTTGCTAGCATGGAGCCCACTTCTCTCTCTGCCTGCCATTCCTCTTGCTTGTGCTCTCTCTCTCTCTCTGACAAATAAATAAGCAAAGAAAGAAAAGAAAGAAAGAAAGAAAGAAAGAAAGAAAGAAAGAAAGAAAGAAAGAAAAGAAAAAGGAATAAAGAAAGGCAAGAGCAAACTCCAGGGACTATAAAGGCCATCAGGCACAGATGAAATTATCCTGGACCAGATGTCAAGAGCATCTGCTCTTCTTCCTCTCTGTGGTGATATCTTCACCATCTATACTGGAGAGGGATCCGCTATTTGTCTTGTGGCTAGCTACAGCCTGTGCCACAGACCCCAGGTGACTGAGACTCAGGGCAGCAGGAACCAGGAAACCTTATGCAGACCTACCATTCTGAGCCACACTCTCCATCCAGCCTGTGCCCCAGAAGCCCTAAGTCAGGAGATGGAGACATCTTCTGGTGCTTGCCGAACGTTAATTCACAACTGGTATTTCACAACTCACTTGGTTCTTTCACCTTGTAGGTGTCCTTTCCTTGTCAGGAGCCTCAGGAATGTGGGATCTGAAGCACCCAAACCCAGATTCCAACCTCTCATGTGTATTTTAGCCATTGTATACCTTCCGGTTGCTCATAGTGTCCATTTTGAAAAAATGTAATAATGTAATACGAAAAAGAAAAAAAAGCAATACTATGTCACATGAGGGCAGGAGGTTTTGAAGAGAAGGGCAGGAATGTTTTCTTTCTTTTAAACTTAAATTCATTAGCAACCCCGGAGCCCCCACCAAGAAAAAAAATATCTCACAACCTCCATTCAAGGTTGTAAGCCATAACAAGCAGGGGTTAAATTCAGGCTTCCTTTCAAAATCTACATTCTTTTAGGCTTCAGGTATGAGGTAAAGTAACACATTTCCACTTAGGCTTTAGATCTCCAATTACATATCTCTTTTAAACAAACCCACAGTTCTAATAGATGAGAGCTGCACGGTATCTTTCCCCCCTTCTCAGAACTGAAGTGTGCACTGAGAAGTACATCATACATAAAGTTATTAATGTTTAAGTAAATTCTTGCTCCAAGGAATGAGAAATGTCAACCTTAGAGGCTCAATGCATGGCGTTTAAATTTTAATGGTGTGGGGGAGGAAAACATTTCCATTCTTACCTTCTAGGTTCTTTGGCTGGCCTAGTAACTGAATTGATGTAAATCAGATTAACAGGAGAAAAACAGATTTAATTTCGTACACATAGGAACTCATTGGGGTGTGGGACTCAGAGAAGTGACTAAAGCTGGCAGCTTTTGCCTTTTAGACAAAGAAAAAATAACTTGTGAAAAATTGACAAAACCAAGGGATTTGGGTTTAGGGGTAGCTGTTTAGGGAAGCTGTAGCCAGGTTTGTTTATGCAGACTTCCCTGCCCTGAATTCTCTATCTCTGATGACCAGGATGCCTCCTCCCCTCCAGGTGCAGGGAGAGTATCCTTCCCATGGGGAATTTATTTCCTGCTTTCCGGGGGACAGAGGAGAGTCAGAGTGCCCTCCTTGCACGGGCTCTTTCTTAAGTAACTTTAATTCAAAATAATTGATATGCCAAGTGGCACATTTGGGGGTGATATATTCTGCTCCCCTTCAGTTGTATCCACAAATGTACAGATACTCCATAAATATATCTGTGTGCTTAGGAAGCTCTCCCAAGAAAGGTTAAACAGGATGACAATGGCAAAGGAGGGGAATAAAAGGGAAGAGATTCATGTTGGGTAAAGACAGCTGATGCTATTGAAATTGACAGTGCATACATTACTGAGGGGTAAGGAAGCACTATTTTTGCTTGAAAAATAATGGGACATTGTAATCATCTTCTGGAAGAAGCTGTAAAGCTAGGAGGACATGATAGCTGTTTGAAAAGCAATTAAGCAATCTCCTAGAGGAGACTGAAAGGGCTGTAGAAAGAAATGCAAAATAGCCTTCAGTTCTCATCACATGTCAGCCCTTCACTAGCCCTGAGCCTTCCTGGAGCTGAGGAAGGGCGTTTGGTGAAATGTTACACCAGGAGCGAGGCCACGCACAGCTAGAGCATGAAGCAAAAGGGCCGTGTTTCAAATTATGAAGAAAGGGAATTGCTGCTGCTCATTTGTAACAAGCTGATTGCAAAATGGAGATTCTCTCTGTGCTGTCCTTGCTCCAGAAGGTGTGGTGTCTGTGTGTCAGGATAACCCAGCTCTAACAGTCCGTTACAATTCAGAAAACAGGGCACCTGGCTGGCTCAGTCCGTAGAACCTGTCATTCCTGATCTCAACGTCATGAGTTTGAGCCCCATGTTGAGGGCAGAGATTACTTTAAAAAAAAATTATTAAAAAGAAAAAAACAAAAACAAAAACAAAAACGTAGCCAGATAATTGCTTGGGCCTTCCTAGTGTTTGTCACTCATACACAATTCCCCTGCTGATTAGTAACATCCCTTATAGTAGACTTTCTCCATCCGGACATTACTGACATTTAGATCAAGATCGTTCTTGGTTGGGGGCACTCTGGAGCATGTTTAGCTAGCTAGGCTAGCCTATTTAGCAACACCACTGGCCTCTACCCACTCTTTCCCAGTAGTGCTCTCCCTCTCCTGTCCTAACAGTCAAAAATGTCTTGGGCGCCTGGGTGGCTCAGTCCGTTAAGGGTCTGACTCTTGATTTCGGCTCAAGTCATCATGTCAGGGTTCTGAGATCAAACCCCACATTGGGCTTTGTCCTGGGTGTGGAACCTACATAAGATTATTTCTCTCACTCCCTCTCCACCCCTCCACCCACCAAGAGGTGGGGGTGGGGCGGGGGAGGGGGAGGATGTTCCTAAACATTGCCAAATGTCTCCAGTAGGGGGGAGGAGTATGAGGTTACCACTAGTAGAGAATTACTCTGTTAGATGAATTAGAAAACTTTTTTTTTTCCCCTTAACTTGTATTTCGGCATGGTGTTCTGGACAGCTTCTGAGCTTGAAGTCAGGTGGTCCAGGGGCAGTTCCCTGCTTTCATGCTTTGTAAGTGAAAGATTTAGAGTATCTTTCAGCCACTCCATGGCGCCCCTGGAGGCGGCTGGGAGTTGTGCTAATTGTTTCCTAGAGGAGCGTTTGCTGTCCCAGCTCAAGGCACTGTTGCTACTTTTCTATTAATGAATTAAATCAACTAAAACAGTCTATAAGCTCTGCAGAGAGACATACGAAATATGTCTTTTTTCACGAAATTGAAATGCCAGCTTCCCCTAATGTGTGAATTTTCAGAACAGTTGAATTTATTGTAAGGTCAGCTGTAAAGATGTATTACTACCTGTATCTATGCCATGTGACAAGCAGATTATAAGACTCTGCGTGTTGGAAGGAAGAAGTGGGGTTGGAGAGTTGTCGTCTCCGCCCTCCGCCCCCACCTGGCAAGGAGGTGGCCCTGACACTGAGGATTCTGAATGCTACATAGTATGCTCACACCAGGGGTTGCTGACTCAAGTCTGGAAATGTCTCTTTGTGTGCCATATCCCATGATCACCACTGGGTGTCACCCTGGTCCCACCAAAGTTCCCACTACAGCTGACTTGCACATCAGAACTTCAGGGGCGGTGAAAGATGATCAAGGAGGAAATCTGAGGTTGGATTAGCCCCACCACAAGCCTTAATGGACGATGGGCCAGAAGAAAGCTCACCTTTCTTGACAGATCCAGATAGCCTCGGAGGTGGACACTACTGGCCTCCAAGGCTGTGGTGGGATCAGGCAGGATCTGGACACTGCAGGGACTTGCTGGAGGTTGCATCCTTTTTGAGCTCATTCCCTATCCTGCCTCCCTCTCCCTTGCCTGTTTCCCTGGAAGCCACGTTTCCATGAATCACTGTACACAAATCACGTCAGACTGTGCTTCTGGGGAGCTTCATGCAAGACACTGGTGTACAAGGCGTTCTTATCTGCCTGCTTCAGGCAACAGTGGGAGTGGGGGACACATCTCACCTAGAGTCACCTTCTCCTGCAGGACAGACCAGCATCGCAAGACTATCCAGCCCACCCACCCTCCCTTATCTGCCTCCTGTCCCTCGTGGCCTGATTGAGGCTGGCGCCCAAACCTGTGTGTCTACTTATGGCCCCTGGGCGTCAAGGCTCAAGTTTTGTGTGCGAATCCATGTGTGGCATTAGTAGTAACAGGAGGCTCAAGGAAAGATCTAGGAGGAGGTCGGAAAAAAGAGCCTTAAAGCATTTTGCCACAAGGGTATGGGGAGAGAAGTGAACTAACTCCTGAGTGACTGGGGTCCTACCAGGTGGGTAGGTGGACAGCCAGGGACAACACCTTAGGCTTTCTGCCTTTGGTTTGTAGAAATCTCAAAGCCCACATGGGGTCCCCTCACCCCAGCCCCCATAGTTTGACAGAATTCCTCAAAGGGATTAACACTGCGAACTCCACTGAAGCTTTTGGCCAGGATACATTCCCCTGCTGAAGAAAAGAGGGAAGGGGGGGGGCAAGAAAAGAGGAGAGGCAGGGACTGTGGGTGACGTATTAGTGACAGGGCCTCAGCTCTGCCTCCCAAACACACTCACTTGAGCGCAGTGTCTGCTTGGCGAAGAAATGATTAAAACAATTGCTCACATGTGACAGAAAAGTCATTTCCATTTAGAAAAATATTTAAATCACAGCTTGGGAGCATTCTCTGTCTTTGTTAATGATGGGTTAGAGGGCGGCTTCTCGAAAGCGTGTGGATCGATATGTCGTTTTTCCCGATTAAATTACTGATCTATGGTGGTATTTGCAGGTGACGCGGTCAGACACTGTAACACGGGAAGGCCTTTACAGTCTGCAAAATTGGATTTCAAGGATAGGACATGGAATAGTATTAGCTTGTGTAATTTCTCTCTGACTTTTTTTCCCCCTTACCATTTCAGACAGATGAGTCTGATGGTTGAAGAAATGAGATTTTCTTCCTGGTGCTCGCTTTTATTTCTTCTCTCCACTCGGAGCTGAAATACCCACTTCCTCCAGAGATTTGTTTAAATACTACACAAAGGCGTTTAATATTTCCCTGTATTAAATCAAATCCGGGAGGGCACAGGCAATAAACACGAGAGGCAATAAAAGCCCCCATTTATCTAGGGTCGGGAGTGGGGGAGGCTAAAGTTAGCTCCATTTTGACTTCTCTTTCTTTGAGGCTTATGAAATCCGCTAGGGTTTTCTAAAATTTGACTGCACACACACCAAAAAAAAACCACTGCTGAATTTAGTCACGCACAAACAATGAACTAAGTCACCTGTGACTCAAAAATTTTTCACACCAACTGTCTTCACAAAAGCAGTTGGGGCACGGGCCCAGCAACTTGGATGTTTCTGGTCAAGTTGACTTAAATCCTTACATCCCAACCATCACCCCACTTACTCTGTGTCCCCATAGCAAGTCTGAAAAACCTTGCTAGGCTTGGTTAGGAGAGGGTCTTAGAAGTTCAGGGTTGGGGGTGGAAAGAATGGGTTTCCAATCTTAGTATCTGCTGGGGATTCTGATGGTCTCTCTTACAGGTTTGCAGAAGTAGCATTCCCAACGACTTGCCTCTTGAATAAGAGGTATGGCTTTTAACAAAAAGAATTGATATTCGCAGGAATATGCTACCTGACTTGCAGGGAAGAGTTCTCAGCACTTTTCCTGAGATCATCAGAGGCCTGCCTTCAATTGTCCTTTCTTGCCATTTGCTGGTGTTTGCTCCTGGGAAGTGGCCAAGGGAAGGAATTCAAAAGCTTGTACTCTGAAAATGAGGTGTCCTTCAGATCTATAGCCTCAATAATTAGAGCAATGTTCCTTGCTTCTGCAGGACTGAAAGGATTTTACTCAACAGGACCCCTAGCCACTTATGTATTCGTCATTCCAAGCAGATGTCACCATCACACTCAGAAGTCTTATCTGCGGTCAAGTCAAGTCGCTCTTGGCTGGGCACCAGATAACACAGAGAATCCCAGGGCTCGCTGCCATTTGCAGATTCTCTGAGAATAGAGGAGGCTGTGGGAAGGAAGGGCTGGAAGTTGGAGAGGGCAGGGGCTCTGTCCTTCCAGATGTTTCTTCAAAGTCTCTTTGACGAGCACCAGAGACATTCCCCTAACAATGACGGCAGGGGACCTGTGCCGTCTCAGACATCACATACAGCACTGGTCAAGTTTTACATGTGTGTACGTGTGCATGTTTGTTCATATCTTCATGATAAGTATTTGTACTATGCCCTGCGTACAACTTCCAGGAA
Organism: Mustela putorius furo; assembly: GCF_011764305.1. Classification (NCBI taxonomy): domain Eukaryota; kingdom Metazoa; phylum Chordata; class Mammalia; order Carnivora; family Mustelidae; genus Mustela; species Mustela putorius. Next base: position 3,632,289 of record NW_025421329.1, on the reverse strand, counting down.
GCCATGGAGAAAACACAAAATATTCCAGAAAGAAAAGGTGCTAAAGATACACTTTTCATTCACTTAAAAAAGAAAGAAAGAACAGTTTGTTCTTCAAAAGTGTCAAAAATGCTTGAAAAACCTCTCATCTAGAAGTTCATTTTACTGCCATTTATCACATACCCATTGTATACTGTGTACTGGTACAGTGCTGGGTGATTTTATGTTCTGTATCTCATTTAATTTAATCCTCATAGTTACCCTCCAAAGTTAGTTATTATTATCCTCAAAGGTATTCTTATTCTCATGCTTCATGAAAGAGCTTCATGAATATGGCTACACAAACAAGAGAAGATTGAGCCATCAGGCCACGTGACCAGTGAGAGGCCCAGGGGGTCTTGGGGCTACAACACACATTACAGTTACTCCACTGGCTTTCCCGTGACATGGGGAACCTGCTAAATGTAGCCCATTCAAATTACGTGGAACTATAAAAATCACTAGTATTTATTACAGGATTATTTAACATCACAAAGGTGTAGCCAGTAAGAAACCATATACTCTGGGGTATCTGTGTGTTTCAGTCGGTTGGGTGACCAACTCCCGATTTCGGCTCAGGTGGTGATCTCAGGGAGGTGAGATCGAGCCCTGCCTAGGGCTCTGCACTCAGCACATAGAGCCCGCTCAGGAGTCTGCCTCTCTCTCTCTCTCTCCGCTCCTCCTCCATGGCAGAAAAAATAATGAATAAATACATTAAAGAAACCACTATTGTAGGCATCCATTCAGGCTCACCAGCATGCATTCCACACCCATGTGTACTTTTTTAGAGAAGGAACAGAGTTTCGGGTGGGTGCCTGGTGTGGTCCATGGAGCTCTTCTCTCTTCCTCACGCCAAGCCATGTGCTTCGGGTCTTGTACAAGGCTCTCTTCCGAGGGAGGGTTAAAAGGCCTGGCCAGAGATGTGAACTTCCAGCATCAGGAGAGCCAGGAACCATTCTTACCCTCGCAGCTGGAGCGAGTGCCATCAAGCTGTGGAAATCCGAGGTGGGACGCACCCCTTATGAGGCTGCTTTCCCGAGAGGTGCTGTTATTTACACCCTTGCTGGGAGGGTTAGATGCAAATGAGACGACCCAACTTGGCCAAGCCTGAATACAATTAATTTCTGGGCTAACATCCATCGGACTGTATGTCTCAGAGATAAACAAATATACAGAGGACCTAATATAATGATTCTTAAAAGGTTGGGGCGCCTGGGTGGCTCAGTGGGTTAAAGCCTCTGCCTTTGGCTTGGGTCATGATCCCAGGGTCCTGGGATCGAGCCCCGCATCGGGCTCTCTGCTCAATGGGGAGCCTGTTTCCTACTCTCTCTCTCTGCCTGCCTCTCTGCCTACTTGTGATCGCTCTGTCAAATAAATAAATAAAATCTTAAAAAAAAGAAAGAAAGAAAGAAAGAAAAGGTGTGGTGGCCCTCAGTGGGATGTAAATGACCCTCCCATTAAGAATGAAGGGCTGTTAATGAAGGGATGTGGCCAGAACTGGGACTTCAAAATTACACTCACACACGTCACACCTGGTCACCAGATTGCCAGTGGAACGACTTGGGACTCTTTCAGGCAATTTCAGGTGTTTTGGGGGTTTTTTTGTTTGTTTTTTTGTTTTTGTTTTGATAAATGAAACCACAAAAAAAAAAAAATGCATGCAATCTGGAACTATCTTTGGCTTAGAAATCCCAGATGGTCTGAATGGGAAATTACAATTTCTTATCCACAAAGCCTCTGGCAGATAACTACACAGCTCCTTGAGGGAAGGTCACTCTCCCTTCGACCCTCTCGGGTCAGATGATACTGGCTACCACTTAGGGGTCCCACTCTCAGGGCCCCCGTCTTCTATTTCACACCCCCTTTGAGATTTAAGCCTTGCAACAACCCAGCAAGGAAGATGATGTGAACGCCATCAATAGCCAAGAAAAAGGAGGTACAGCAAGGTCAGAACCTTATTCAAACAGGCACACATAGGGAACAACAGCTCTGAAAGAAATGAACAGCCTGCCTTGTTCCCTGTTGCCCTGGGCTCTGGGCTCGCCCGACTTCTCTGAGCCACCAATTACACAGTTCTCTTAAACAAGATTTCATTTCATTTTATTGCCTGCCAGGTCTTCCCTGCCCTGACTGAGTTTCAGTGCTTTTCTCGTCTAGCCCTGGTAACCCCTTTGAATAGCTCTGCTCGAGGCCAAGTCTCACCATTTGCCCTAAATTGGCTCCTGAATCCACTGTCCTATATTGTTTCCTGTGTTCTGTGAGGTCAGGGGTGAGGAAATTCTTTTATTTATTATTATTATTACTAGTTTCAGGAGCACAGTATAGTGATTCAACAATTCCAGACAAACTCAATGCCCATCACGGTAAATGTAGTTTTGATCCCCTTCACCTATTCCCGCCCAGCCCTCCACCTGCCTCCCCACCGGCAACCGTCGGTTTGTCCCCTAGAGTTAAGAGTCTGTTTTTTGAAGAAAGAGTTAAAAAAAAAAAAAAAAAGTCTTTCTCTTTTCCTCTTTCTTTCTTTGTTTTTTGTCTCGTAAATTCCAAATGCATGAAATCACAAGGTGTTTGTCTTTCTCTGACTGCCTTATTTCCCATCTGTGTGGTTGCAAATGTCAAGATTTCATTCTCCTATATGGCTGAGGAATATTCCATTATAGATACATAAGGGATGATGAAAGCCTTGGTTTTCTCCCCAGAGGAAACAGTACAACTATATGGAAAAATGAAATGCTACACAGATACACACACCTAGCCTCAGCTTGGGAGTGTAGAGGAAACCTACAAGCTGAAGTTCCCTCAGGGATCCCTAGACCTAGTTGTTTGGGGTTTTTTGTTTTCTTTCATGTCTGTTGGGGGAGGTCACAGAGAGGACGTGACTACCAGTTGACCCTCGAGCTGGACACGAAGAGTCGGTAGAGGTCCCCCACTCATCTTGCAGCCACCCACGATAAGCCTCATGTGTAAGTCCCTTCCTTCGGGAAATGGCCCCCTACCCATCTGGAGTGGTCTACCTCTTTCCCAGTCTCCCCATGCCCTCCCAGGGCCTGGTTCCAGATTTCTCAGGAGCTCCTGAGGTTGCAAAGCAACAACGTCCATAACTGAGAATCTCTTAGAGGCAGAAGATACCCTTGGTCATAGTGGGAAGGAAGGAAGATTCCCCAGGAGGCCTCACTGTCCTCCAGACTCTCACTTCTCCACCCCTCGGCCCTCTTTTCTCGAAGGTAGAGGTCTGTAGACACTCAGCCAGTGCCTACAACGTGGGGTGGACGTGGGGCTCCCAGTTTAGGAATGTGGAAATCCTGCCCGTTCAATCTTGGAAGAGCTGCTTCAACTCCCAGGTGCTCTCATTTTTTTTATTTATTTCTTTATGTGTCGGAGGAGAGGAGAGAACTAAAATGAGTGTTGCTTATAACCTTTAATGTCCAAGGGATTCAGAACATGCTACCCTAGAAGATGCCCTCTGGTGTATTGATTATTTTGAGCTGAAGGTGAGAAAGAAAGTGCAGACACAGGAGGGGCTCTGATCTACCCCCTTTCCACCTAAAAACAGGCCATAAAATTTCCCACAAGGAAGGTGCCCCCGGTGTGCAGGGAAGGGGACGTTCTTCTCCCCAGGCCGGTGAGTCAGCACTGGAAGGCACCCATGCAAACGATCCCTCTGCCATCACCCTTATCTTCTGCTTCTCTCCTGTATGTTTCCTAGTCAGTGTCCCACGATTTACTGCCCTGTGCCCAAGCCACTTTGTCTTGTCACGTCCCACAATTTGTTGTTCGTTGTTGAAAAAGGTATATAAGTACGTGACTCTAACGGCTTCTTTGGGTCTTCATTTTCCCTTTGAAGGTTCCGAACTCCATGTAAAAACATGAAATTAAACACACCTGCTTTCCTCCTGGTAATCTGTCTATGTCAGTTTAATTCCTAGGCCCAGCCAGAGACGCAAGGAGGGTCGAAGGTGGTTTCTCTTTCCCTCCCATGCATCCATGAATCTCAAATCTGGGGGTCTTGTGAAAAAATGCAGATTGTGATTCCGAAAGTCTTCAGTGGGTTCTGCCTTCTTAACCAGCACCCAAGCGAGGCCCATGCAGCTGCTGGGCCAGGGATGGCCCTTTGCCATCTGAGGGGCTAGCTGGTGCTTTAAAGTCCCTACAGGTACTTCCATTCTGGTGATGCAGCTCAGCCCCCAGAAGATGGAAACCAATCAGGGACCCCAAAAGTCCTGGGTGAAATTGGTTCTGGTGAAGGGGAGGCCGGTGTGGCCAGGAGGGACTGTAGCCCAAAGCCCTGTTCTTGGGGACGAAATCTGGAAGCACGAGACCTGACAGATGGGGACTTTGGCAGACAAAGGGTGTCATAGGGATGCTGGGTGTCTTGAGGGATAATGGGGTACTTGAAATGGGGGAACCAGAAAGTGAGAGGCAGATAGAAACTGAAATGCCAATTGAATATTACCCCAGCAAGTTAACTATTTATCGTTTTATGGCAGTCAGGGGTGCCTGAGGAATACTACACATATGGAGGGGAGCGGGTGAAGTGGGGGGGTGCAAGGCGCCAGCCTTTGCTTTGTCCTCAGCCAGCCTCCTGCTCCTTCATTAACAGAGGATAAATGCTTCTTATCTTAAATTGTGTCGACCATCCTAGTTGCTGCCTGAAACATTTTATGGCATGCAGTAAGACAGAGGCAATGGACTGATGCGTTTGGGTTTGGGGGGCTTTCTTGGGGTACCATTGCACATAATGGAACCTCATTAGAATTTGGCAAAAATATATTCACCCCAAATCATAGTGGACACAGCTAGAAAAATGACCCTGGAGTGCCAGTCTCCATCTTGTCCTAAATGCTCTCCTCCTCATCCTGGTGGGATGAACAGATCACAGAAAACTGAGGAATCAACCTCATTTCCAAGCCCCTTCTAGACTTTTGACGCCCCCCCAGGTGAAAAATGCTTTAAAACAATTTTTAATCAGAAATTGTCAGGTTTTTTGAGTACAGGCATTTTAATTACATGTAAACAGACTCATGACTACATCAAAAGAATTATATTAGGAATGAACAATCAAAGTAAATTTCCAATTAAATGTAGAGAAACTTGTACGTCCATTGGGACCACCAATCCCCCTCACCAGATTTCTTCCCACATCATCCTTGACTCGGGGACTTTGCATAGGAAGAGGAAATTCGAAGTTGAAAGAGAAGAGGAAAAATAACCCACAGACGTTTTCCTCCTGTCTCTTGATTGGAAGCTCGAATGTTTGCAGTAACAGCACTCACAAAGGGGAAACTATCCCATTACAAATATTTCATAAGCTGTGCCTCCCTTATTACAGACACACATACTTACTTAAAAGTAAAGAGAAAGAGGCAGAGTCCAATATCTCTGAGTCCAAAAAACTCGTCCACTCGCACCAGCTTCACATCTCAAAGGCATCAAATATTAAAAGTAACAATAATCCTGGCATATTCCTTGAGGATATAGCCTCTTTGGGTACATTATAACACTCCCAAAGGCCAGTAAGACAAATAATTAGAAAACAGCATGTCCCAAGTAAGACCTGTCACCTACCAAGTTTCTATAAGGAGCCAAAGAACTGGCAAGAATTACAGTGAAGAAGTAATACAAATGAACCGTCTTCTGTATGCATTCCTGTGTAAGAAAGGATTCTCTAGGCTGAAAAAGAATTTCTGCTTTCAATTCTCCCCCTTGAGCCAAACATCGCCCTGCCTTCCAGGTGGTGGGAAGACCAGGCCAGCAGAGAACTGAACAGAATTTACTCCTTTATCTACCACCACTGGCCCCCAAGACTCAGCCCTCCTGTAAGGATAAAAAAAGCCTTGAATCAAAAGTCAAGAATTAGGGACACATATTTTTTGTTGTTGTTGTTATTTCACTGTTTATATTTTTTGGTGTTTCCTTTTTATTTGCAGGTCTAATTTCTTACTCACAGAAGAAGTCAATATCCTGGAGGAAAAAAGGCAAAAAAAAAAAAGAAAAAAGAAAAAGGTTGAACTGAGCAGACAAGGACCAGAAAACAAATGCATTTTCTTTATTAAAAAATCATAGGTCATCAAAGGGAAATCTGGATTTAAAATAAGGTTGAACCCCAAAGAGTATGACATAATTATCACCTCAAGTCAAAAACTACTTAAAATGAAAGTTCTCAAATACACTTTTAATTGGTGGTTATTTGACACATTCAAGCTCCATGCTCAGAAGGGATGACAAGTGAGTCCCGTTTGTGTGGGTTGGGCAATGTTTTGAAGTTATTTCATGCAGCAATTAGCTCCAGGAGAATGTCTTCAAAACAACCACCTTGCCAAGTAGCTCAAAGGGGATCTTTTATGTCTCTTCTGGGGTTTGCAAGACCCCAGGGCATTGGAAAGAGTATAATTTCTTTTTCAAACACAAGTAGAATCTATCTACCACAGAAATAAGGCATCCAAAGATTTTTTTTTTCCAGAATGTTTTGATTTGATTAAATACAGGTGCTGATTTTTTCCCAGCCCAGGTGCTTTAGTAAATAAATATAACCCTCAGTTAAGAGTCCGTAAATACTATATTCCTTTCTTTCTTTGTGACATGGACTCCTTTCTAGGATAACTTGTATCTAAAAACGAAAGGGGGTGGGTTCAGTAACCTTTCAACAGTGGGAATAGGTGTAAATGCTCGCCCAAACCGCCCTGTCCCCGGGGAAGCCTCCATGGCAAGTAGGGGGGTTGTTCAGGGAGTCTTGTAAGAGACGTGATGCATTTTTTAAAGCTTTTTTTTTTTTTTTTAATTTTATTTACTTATTTGACAGAGAGAGAGAGAGAGATCACAAATAGGCAGAAAAGCAGGCAGAGAGAGAGAGGGAAGCAGGCTCCCTTGGAACCCTAGCAGAGAGTCTGACGAGGGGCTCGATCCCAGGACCCTGAGATTACGATCTGAGCCAAAGGCAGAGGCTTCATCCACTAAGCCACACAGGTGCCCCAAAATGATGCATTTTTTTAAAAATATTTTATTTACTTATTTGACAGACAGAGATCACAAATAGGCAGAGAGGCAGGCAGAGAGAGAGAGGGAAGCAGGCTCCCTGCCTAGCAAAGAGCGCGATGAGGGGCTCGATCCCAGGACCCTGAGATCATGACCTTAGCCAAAGGCAGAGGCTTAACCCACTGAGCCACGCAGGCAGCTGACATTCTTAACACTTGCTGCATTAGCCCAGGATCTGAGTCCATCTCTGGCCTACTCTGAGACACTTACCGTGGTGGGGACTTCCTTGGTGGCATCTTGGTACACGTGTTGCTCCTCGACCAAGCTGCTGGGGAAATAGCCCAGGGTGCCCATCTCATCCTCACGGTCATCTCCATAAACCTGAGTGCCCAGAAGAGTAACAGTCAGGGGATTGCGGATGGAGGTCCACTTCTAAAAACCCTCTGGGCTCGCATTTGCTGTGAATGAGAATTATAGAATTGCAATGTCTCGCTTTTTCATTCTGGATTCCAGGGGCCTCAGATCCAACTCTGAAGCTCATTCACAGCCACTGAGTCAACCCACAGAAAGCGTATCTCTGTTCCTCTGTGGCCCCGTCTTCCTGGTCTCACTGAGCATTCCTTTATTTCATGCAATCTTGTGAGCCGCCTTGGAACCCATAAACAAAGTCAGTACTTTTCTTTTTTTCTTCTTTCCTTTTAAAAATTTTATTTAATTTCTTTTCAGTGTTCCAAAATTCATTGGTTATGCACCACACCCAGTGCTCCGTGCAATAGGTGCCCTCCTTAACACCCGCCACCAGGCTCACCCAACTCCCCACACCCCGCCCCCGCCCTGCCCCTTCAAAACCCTGAGTTTGTTTCTCAGTCAGTACATTTCTTAAGAACAAAATAGATACTTTTATTTTAAAGAACTGGTCTTTCTCAGTTAAAAATTTGAATGCACAGATACTTGAGTGAATTTCAGATTTAATCGTTCATTCCTTGAGAGTCTGTCTGTGGGGCTGCAGATGAGAACAGGAAACCGGCTCGGCTTCATCCCTCCCTAGGGTCCACCCCCTGCCGGTGAAGAAAGCAGAGAAGAAAGCAGATTCTCTGGAACTGAAGAGAATGTTAGTTTCCTTTAAAATACTGAAGTGGAGCCTGACTGCCAACACACACATGCCTTTTCCTCGGCAAATCCCGGCAAACATTTTTGAGTAAGTTTCAAACTCTTTGGGATGTTCAAGCCCCCACATGGTTGACTAGGTCTTGACAACACATCACATAAACCTACATTTGGTTTTGTTATGAAATTTTCTTTTTTTCTTCAAAATGTAACAAAAGCAAATGTGTGTGAATTTCAGCACTTGCATCTAAACCTCTCCATTGTTCTTAAGAGCTTGTTCCAAACACTGAAATATATTGAAGGTAGATCAGAGAGAAAACATTAAGAGCAACCTATGTTAAGGTGTGTGTATATTTGAAAGGATCTCATCTTACACTGCCAGCCCAGAATTCTCCAGCTCCATTTTCTTGCACCAGCTTTGAGTAAATGTAAATCTGCTGTCCTTTTTTAACATTAATGAACCTGCAGTCTGGGGCATTGTAATCTTCTCGAGCTCGGGCCAGAGAAATAGTGTCTGGAAGAAAAGAAACATTGAAATGACTGCATTTTAGTCTCCTGGATTTTGTTCCTTTGTTTGTTCCTTCCTTTCTTTCTTCCTTTCTTCCAGATTTATTTGTGTATTTGAAAGAGAGAGAGAGAGAACTCATGGGGAGGGGGAATTGTGGAAAAGAGAGAGAGAGAGAGAGAGAGAGAGAAGGGAAGCAGATTCCCCGAGGAGCACAGAGCCTGATTCTGGCCTTAATCCCAGGACCCTGAGATCATGACCTGAGGCAAAATCAAGAGTCGGATGCTTAACCAACTGAGTCACCCAGGCACCCTTAGTCTCCTCAATTTTCTAACAGTAAAAAGGCCAAGCATATCAGAAAACTAGAAAATCAGAGAGATCAGTAATTCCCAGTTTATAGTTCCCATTCAGTTCAAGAAGAGTAATACAGCCAAGGTCTGAAAGCTGAGAAGTTTAACTAAGTGAATTCTCCGTAGTAAGACACCAAAGGTACAGACCATGAGAAACAGAGCTAGCAACATACACATTAGAGAAGATTCACTTAAAGCCCAATTAGATGTTCAGGTATTAGTGGATATTTTTTTCAATTCTATAATAGAAAGATAATAAAAGGCATAAAAAATGTCCTTACACACACACTCGTCATCTGCACAGAGCTTCTTGGAAGCAAGTCTGTCCATAAATATTCCATGCACGGCACATATGGCCACAAGACCTGGGAGGGAAAATAATAATAGTCTGGCCATCTTCCTTTTTTGGCTGTTTTTGCTGTCGTCCTTTAACTGGAAGTGGAAGCTGACTGCAGTGGTTCCTCTCTTTTATGTGGAAGCCAGACATCTGGGTGAGTGCCCCCCAGCCAATGGGAAGGTGCCCACCCTTCCTTCCTCTGCTTTCCTAACAGCCCCTGGGATCCAGGGGCTAATTTGCATCTGGTTTTCCAAAGAGACCCAAACTCGATGTCTTTTTCTTTTTTTTATTAATACACAAAAGATAGCCCAAACAGTCCACCATCGGCAAAGTCTTTTTAGCTGTGGGATATTGCCCTAGTAGGGAATTGTGGAAAGAGCTATGAGAACTTTAATTCATTTAAACCCATTTTTTTTTTGCTCCATTTTCATATTCTTTCCACTTAGGAGCAAAGAGGTTCTAAGTAGAGGAATCTGCTGAAAATGAGAGATCCATATCCTTAGGACACAGAATGTTCCTTGAAACAAATCCGATTAGTCAACATGTGGGTTTATAGACTAGATAAATCAAGGACGCTTAAGTTTACAAATCACCCATGACAGAATTTCCAGAAGTCTCGTCTTTCCTGACACGGATATGGTTTGGAACACGTGAGCCACAACCATACCCAGACCCTAGCAAATGTGGAAAGGAGGATGTAGGTGAGTTGAAAAGAATGGAACCATCTTTTTTTTTTTACCCTCTGGGTCATTTGAAATTTAGTCTCAAAACCTGCTCCTGGGTAGAGACAGGAGAAAGCTAGAGGTTCTTCTTACCACCCTTATCCCTGCTTCTGGGAATCTTTCCCATGGAAAGAAGAGCACTGCTAGAAATCATCAAAGTTGAAGGGCCAATACCCAGCTCCTATCTAGTCAACAAACATTTTCTGAGCACTGTTCCAGGCATAAGAGATATAGCTGTGAATAAAAAAAAAAATTCCCTGGCCACAAGGATTTACTTTCTGTGAGGAGAGACAGACAATAGGTTGCTGCCTTTTCTAGTGTTTGGGGCTGGTGTCTCTTTCATAAGATTCACCCCCCCCACACCCTGCACCATTGTTTCTAGAATAGAGGTCCCTGTCAGGATACCCTGTCAGACTTGGCTGATGACAAGATTTCAGAGTAGAACCTCCTCCTCCCTCCCCACAGCGTGCTGTCTCCTCACCAGATGAGGGACAAGCATTCAACTTATAAAATAATTTTGTACAAAACTAGGGATAAAATGGTAAAGCAAAAATATACTTACAGTATTATTTTTTTCATAAAAGGTTTTTTTGTTATTTTCAGAGGACAATCTTTTATACAGCTGGCCCAGATTTAGAAGCTCATTTAATTCAATATCTTCATTATAGTCAAACATACTACAGCCTCTACAGTCCAGAACTGTTTATTTTTTTTTAAAGATATTGTTTTATTTATTCATTTGAGAGAGAGAGAGAGAGAGAGCACAAGCAGAGGGAGAAACAGGCTCCTCACTGAGCAAGGAGCCCCATGCAGGACTCGAACCCAGGACATTGTGATCATGACCTGAGCTGAAGGCAGATGCTTAGCCAAATGAACACCGAGGTGCACCAGAATTGAGATTTTAAATTCCTCATTTCCTGTTTCCCTTCAAGGAAAAGATGAACGAGAAGTCATTTCCGAAAGCAGGTTGCCCGTGCTTTTTTCCTGCCTTATAAGCTAGGCGCCTAAGAGGGTCTCTGAGAAAACTAAAGCATTGATTAAATCTTCTTAATCTTGTTCAGGCAGCCGTTTTACAGACTGGGCTGGTCTCAAGCCAGCCCTCAGCACAGGAGAGCTAGAAGACAATTGCCACTTAAGAGGCATTTAAGGGAAACAGGGATTACCACCCCGTGTTCAAGCGCCCCCACCCTTGCCCCCGGAGCAGGGTGAAACATGGAAGAGATCCTCAACCAAGCCATCACAACAACTTAGCAAGCTAAGGCTGGTATTCACACCAAGCCATTATTGGCTACTGGAAGGTGGAGAAGCAAAGAAAAGAGATGTCAAGCCATCTGAGCACATCCCAGGCAGGCCTGGGATGTCCTAGCTTTCTGTAGTAGGCAGAGGTAGAATGCAAATGAATGTTTTGCTTGCGGTTGGAATTTAAACTTACAATAACTTGCGAGCATTTGTCCCTGGAGGCACATTCCAGACCTTGCAGATGCTGGGGGTCTGGAGAAGGATCTGCTCTGTCCTGAGCAGGCTCACCTCCTTCATCTGGATTTTCAGGTGTATTCTCTGAGCCTTTATTGCCCAAATGACATTTTCTTTTCTTTCTTTTTTTTAAGATTTTATTTATTTATTTGACAGAAAGATCTCAAGGAGGAAGAGAGAGAGAGAGAGTGAAAGAGAGAAGCAGGCTCCCTGCTGAGCAGAGAGCCCAATGAGGGGCTCGATCCCAAAACCCTGAGACCACAACCGGAGCCGAAGGCAGAGGCCTAACCTACTGAGCCACCCAGGTGCCCCACAAATGACATTTTCTTTCTTTCTTTCTTTCTTTCTTTCTTTCTTTCTTTCTTTCTTTCTTTCAAAGATTTTATTTATTTATTTGACAGACAGAGATCACAAGTAGGCAGAGAGGCAGGCAGAGAGAGAGGAGGAAGAAGGCTCCCTGCTGAGCAGAGAGTCCGATCAGGACCCTGGGATCATGACCTGAGCTGAAGGCAGAGGATTTAACCCACTGAGCCACCCAGGCTCCCCAACAAATGACATTTTCTGCTCTCATTCCTAAATTAGTTCTTGATCTGCAGTTCTTAAAATGGAGCCCATGGCTCCTTTAAGGTCTAAAAACCAGTTTGGGCGGTGGATGGGGTGGAAGCAGCCCCCTTGCTGTGGCCTGCAAGGCCTTGCATGATCTGGCCCCAAGGCCCCTCCAGTCACTCTCTCCCTGCTTGCTCTGAGCCTGCCATATAAGCTGCTCTGTCTTTTGAAAATGCAAAGCTCATTTCTACGTTAGGCCCTCCAGAGCAGATTGCTGGGGAAGGTTTCACTCCACAGACCAGCCCTCCCCCAGATAGATGGGTTTCACACAGCCATTCTTGTCCTCCTCCAACTCAGTCCATCCATCGTGTGACCGTGGCACACCCCCTCGTCAATTATCACTACCTGACAGGCGATTTGTGATTTGTCCCCGTACACCACAGTGAAAGCTCCAGGACATGGGAACCTTGTCGATCTTGCCCTTGGCTCTATCACCAGCACCCAGAAAAACGGGTAGTCATTGAATGAATGACCTCCCTGAAGTTGTGTGCTTTGGTGTATACATGCACGTGTTTGGTTTTATTTTTGTTTTTCCTGGGGAGAGCCCTTAGGATTTATCAGATTTCAAAAGAGGTTTTTAACATCCCAAAATCAAGACTCACTAAGTTATCAGGGCAAAGACTTGGGTTTTGTCACCAAAGCATAGCCCCAGAGCAGCAACTTCAGCACCACATTATAAATTAGCCTCTCAAGCCCCACCCCTCAGGGTGCCTGGGTGGCTCAGATGGTTGGGTGACTGCCCTGGGCTTGACTAATGATCCTGGAGTCCCAGGCTTGAGTCCTGCATCAGGCTCCCTGCTCAGCAGGGAGTCTGCTTCTCCCTCTGACCCTCCCCGGTCTCATGCTCTTTCTCTATCTTTCTCTCTTTCTCAAATGGACAAATAAAATCTTAAGAAAAAAAAAAAAAAAACCCTCTCCTCCAATCCTGCTGGATCAGTCTACAGTTTAATAAGCTATGAAAATGATTTGGAAGAACATGAAAGTTCGAGAAATATTGCTCAAGGGCAAATCAATTATAGCACCAATTTTTTAAAAAGACTTTATTTATTCAATTGTCACAGAGAAATATCACAGGTAGGCACAGAGGCAGGCAGAGAGAAAAGGGGAAGCAGGCTCCCTGCTAAGCAGAGAGTCCAATGCAGGGCTCGATCCCAGGACCCTGAGATCATGATCTGAGCCAAAGGCAGAGGCCTAACCCACTGAGCCACCCAGGCGCCCCAATTACAGCACAAATTTTAAGTGAGGGCTTCACAATCTTCATTAGATCTTTACTGGATACAGTATTTCCAAGGACAAAGTGCTTGCTAAATACCCAAACAGAAAATACTTTGAGCCTTAAAGTTCAAAATGGAGATAGGAACCTCTTGCAATGCTTTCCTTAAAAAACAACAAAAAAAGATTATTTGAGAGACAGAGAGAAAGTGTGAGCAGGAGGGAGAGGAAGAGGGAGAGAAAATCTAAAACAGACTCTGTGCAGAGCACAGAGCCCAATGTGGGGCTTGATACCACAACTGCGATATCATGATCTGAGCCCAAACCAAGAATCAGACACTTAACCAATTGAACCACCCAGGTGCCCCACAACATGATCCATTTTCACACCAGTTTCTTCTTCTTCTTCTTCTTCTTCTTATTTATTTATTTATTTATTTGACAGAGAGATCACAAGTAGTCAGAGAAGCAGGCAGAGGAAGAGGGAGAAGCAGGCTCCCCATTGAGTGGAGAGCCCAATGCGGGGCTTGATCCCAGGACCTTGGGATCATGACCTGAGCTGAAGGCAGATGCTTAACCGACTGAGCCACCCAGGTGTCCCACACCAGCTTCTTTTTATCAATATACTGCCTTTGAAAAATACAATTTGAACTAATGGTCTAACCATTATAACCTGCTTCGAAAGGTAGAAATCTGGTTTGTTAGTTCTTAACTCACGTTGGAATCACTCAGGGAGCTTAAAAATATTGATGACTGGGTTTCATGGCTAGAGATTGGGATATAATTGATATAGGGTATAGGTTAGGCATGGGCTTTTGGAAATGTTTCCTAGATAATTCAGATCTGCAGTGGAAATTAAACTCAAAGTTGAGAACCACAATAGATGGGCACATCTTACTTACTTTTATGAAAACTCCTGGCAACTCCAACAGATGGGTACAAGATCCCAGCATGATCAAATCATCTTCAAAGGGTAGTTAGTTCCTTTTTTCTTCCCCCTCTTTCCTCTTGAAGACTTTCTTCCCAGAATTTGATTATATTCCAGGAGATTTAAGCAAATAAGTAAATGCATTGATCACTGGGAGCAGAGGACTTACAAAGAAGGAAAAGGAGGTTGGGGCACCTGGGTGGCTCAGTGGGTTAAGAGTCTGCCTTTGGCTGAGGGTCCTAATCCTGGGGTTCTGGGATTGAGTTCCTGCTCAGCAGAGAGCCTGCTTCTCCCTCTCCCCTCTGCTTGTGCTCTCTCTCTCTTTCAAATAAATAAAATCTTTTTTAAAAAAGGAAAGGGGGAAGCCCAGAAGAAACCCAGCATTGTCAGATTGCAGTTAGAGGTTCTGCTGGAAATTCCTTTTTCATATTAATTATATAGAAACAACCACAAATACAGACACAGAGCAATCTCTCTATACCATTAAGAAAGGTAAGGACAGGTTGAAGAATGCATAGGACACTGAAGACACAACCACATGGGACATGATCCTGGATTGGAATCCCAGATCATTTTCGGGACATCAGCAAAATGTGAATCATATTGGATACTGCATTAGTGTTATTTCCTGATTCTGCTGGTCACATGGCAGTTCTGTAGCAGAGCAGTCTCGTGCTTAGGAAATACACACTGAAGTATTAAGGGGTGATACAGGGTCAAGGTGGCACGACTCCTGAATGGCTCAGCGATGTTTATGGGAGCTGTGTACTGTTTCCGCATTTTTAGATAAATTGGAAATTATATCAAAATAAAAAGCTTTCAGAAGTAATCAGATGTTCATAAGCTCTTTATTTCTAACAGCCCCATATTAAAAAGAACCCAAATGCCCATCTACTGTAAAAACTGCTATTGCAGAGGTGAACTTCAAAAACATTCTAATGATTTTTTAAAGTAATCTCTACACCCAATGCGGGGCTCAAACCCACAACCCTGAGATCAAGAGTTGCATGCTCCACTGACCAAGCCAGCCACAGGCCCCCAAAAGTATTCTAGACGGGGAACAATTACAGTGATAGAAAGCAGATCATTGCATGCCTAGAGTTGGGGTGGGGAATAGATTAACTGCAAAAGGGCAAAGGGAGCCTTTGTTTTTGAGGAGTGATGGAACGCTCTCTTGATTATGGTTATTACACAACTGTATACAATCGTCAAAATCCATCAAATTGGGTCACTAATCAAAACTCACTAAAAATGGGTGAATTTTATTGCTTGTAA
Source organism: Mustela putorius furo (assembly GCF_011764305.1). Classification (NCBI taxonomy): domain Eukaryota; kingdom Metazoa; phylum Chordata; class Mammalia; order Carnivora; family Mustelidae; genus Mustela; species Mustela putorius. The sequence goes on along the minus strand of NW_025421329.1, from coordinate 3,616,784 downwards.
GTAACTCAATTTAAAAAAATCTGAGGCGGGGAGGAGTCAAGATGGCAGAGAAGTAGCAGGCTGAGACTACTTCAGCTACCAGGAGATCAGCTAGATAGCTTATCTAAAGATTGCAAACACCTACAAATCCATCGGCAGATCGAAGAGAAGAAGAACAGCAGTTCTAGAAACAGAAAAACAACCACTTTCTGAAAGGTAGGTCTGGTGGAGAAGTGAATCCAAAACGATGGGAAGATAGACCCCGGGGGGAGGGGCCGGCTCCCGGTAAGCGGCGGAGCAACAGAACACAAAATCAGGAATTTTAAAAGTCTGTTCCGCTGAGGGACATCGCTCCAGAGGCTCAACCAGGGTGAAGCCCATGCGGGGTCAGCGTGGCCTCAGGTCCCACAGGGTCACAGAAGGATCGGGGGTGTCTGAGTGTCACAGAACTTATAGGTATTAGAACGGGGAAGCCGGCTACAGAGACAGAGCCGACAGTAAGCTCGCAGCTCGGTGATACCTTGAACCGGTCGCAGGCTCGGTGAGCTCGGAGCGCGGCCGGAGGTCAGGCAGACGGGAGTAACTGGGCGCTGTTCTCTGAAGGCGCACTGAGGAGTGGGGCCCCGAGCCCTTGGCTCCTCCGGGCCAGAGACCAGGAGGCCACCATTTGTATTCCCGTCCTCCGGAACTCTACGGAAAGCGCTCAGGGAACAAAAGCTCCTGAAAGCAAACCAGAGCGGATTACTCAGCCCAGGCCCTGGTAAGGGCGGTGCAATTCCGCCTGGGGCAAAGACACTTGAGAATTACTACAACAGGCCCCTCCCCCAGAAGATCAACAAGAAATCCAGCCAAGACCAAGTTCACCTACCAAGGAGTGCAGTTTCAATACCAAGGAGAGCAGCAGAATTCCAGAGGAGGAGAAAGCAAAGCACGGAACTCATGGCTTTCTCCCTATGATTCTTCAGTCTTGCAGTTAATTTTTTTTTCTTTTTCATTTTTTTTCTCTTCTTCTGCTAAAATTTTTTTTAACTTTTACCCTTTTCTTTTTTAATGTTTTTTAACTAGTTTATCTAATATATATATATTTTGATTTTTTATACTTTTCTTTATTCGTTTTCTTTTTATTTATTTATTTGACAGAGAGAGATCACAAGTAGGCAGAGAGGCAGACAGAGAGAGAGAGAGAGAGGAGGAAGCAGGCTCCCTGCTGAGCAGAGAGTCTGATGCGGGACTCCATCCTAGGACCCTGAGATCATGACCTGAGCCAAAGGCAGCGGATTAACCCACTGAGCCACCCAGGCGCCCCTCGTTTTCTTTTTTTAATTCTTTTCTTTCTGAACCTCTTTTTATCCCCTTTCTCCCCACTCATGATTTGGGATCTCTTCTGATTTGGTTAAAGCATATTTTCCTGGGGTTGTTGCCACCCTTTTAGTATTTTACTTGCTCCTTCATATACTCTTATCTGGACAAAATGACAAGGCAGAAAAATTCACCACACAAAAAAGAGCAAGAGGCAGTACCGAAGGCTAGGGACCTAATCGATACAGACATTGGTAATATGTCAGATCTAGAGTTCAGAATGACAATTCTTAAGGTTCTAGCCAGGCTTGAAAAAGGCATGGAAGATATTAGAGAAACCCTCTCGGGAGATATAAGAGCCCTTTCTGGAGAAATAAAAGAACTAAAATCTAACCAAGTTGAAATAAAAAAAGCTATTAATGAGGTGCAATCAAAAATGGAGGCTCTCACTGCTAGGATAAATGAGGCAGAAGAAAGAATTAGTGATATAGAAGACCAAATGACAGAGAATAAAGAAGCTGAGCAAAAGAGGGACAAACAGCTACTGGACCACGAGGGGAGAATACGAGAGATAAGTGACACCATAAGATGAAACAACATTAGAATAATTGGGATTCCAGAAGAAGAAGAAAGAGAGGGGGGAGCAGAAGTTATACTGGAGAGAATTATTGGGGAGAATTTCCCCAATATGGCAAAGGGAACAAGCATCAAAATTCAGGAGGTTCAGAGAATGCCCCTCAAAATAAATAAGAATAGGCGCACACCCCATCACCCAATAGTAAAATTTACAAGCCTTAGTGACAAAGAGAAAATCCTGAAAGCAGCCCGGGAAAAGAAGTCTGTAACATACAATGGTAAAAATATTAGATTGGCAGTAGACTTCTCCACAGAGACCTGGCAGGCCAGAAAGAGCTGGCATGATATATTCAGAGCACTAAATGAGAAAAACATGCAGCCAAGAATACTATATCCAGCTAGGCTATCGTTGAAAATAGAAGGAGAGATTTAAAGCTTCCAGGACAAACAAAAACGGAAAGAATTTGCAAACACCAAACCAGCTCTACAGGAAATATTGAAAGGGGTCCTCTAAGCAAAGAGAGAGCCTACAAGTGGTAGATCAGAAAGGCACAGAGACCATATACAGTAACAGTCACCTTACAGGCAATACAATGGCACTAAATTGATATCTCTCAATAGTTACCCTGAATGTTAATGGGCTAAATGCCCCAATCAAAAGACACAGGGTATCAGAATGGATAAAAAAACAAAATTCATCTATATGTTGCCTCCAAGAAACACATTTTAAGCCGGAAGACACCTCCAGATTTAAAGTGAGGGCTTGGAAAACAATATACCATGCTAATGGACATCAGAAGAAAGCAAGAGTGGCAATCCTTAGATCAATTAGATTTTAAGCCAAAGACTAGAATAAGAGATGAGGAAGGACACTATATCATACTCAAAGGGTCTGTCCAACAAGAAGATTTAACAATTTTAAATATCTATGCCCCCAACGTGGGAGCAGCCAACTATATAAACCAATTAATAACAAAATCAAAGAAACACATCAACAATAGTACAATAATACTAGGGGACTTTAACACTCCCCTCACTGAAATGGACAGATCAAGCAAAAGATAAACAAGGAAATAAAGGCCTTAAATGACACACTGGACCAGATGGACCTCACAGATATATTCAGAACATTTCATCCCAAAGCAACAGAATACACTTTCTTCTCTAGTCCACATGGAACATTCTCCAGAATAGATCACATCCTCGGTCCTAAATCAGGACTCAACCGGTATCAAAAGATTGGGATCATTCCCTGCATATTTTCAGACCACAATTCTCTGAAGCTAGAACTCAACCACAAGAGGAATTTTGGAAAGAACCCAAATCATGGAGACTAAACAGCATCCTTCTAAAGAATGAATGGGTCAACCGGGAAATTAAAGAAGAATTGAAAAAAATCATGGAAACAAATGATAATGAAAATACAACAGTTCAAAATTTGTGGGACACAACAAAGGCAGTCCTGAGAGGAAAATATATAGCGGTACAAGCCTTCCTCAAGAAACAAGAAAGGTCTCAGGTATACATCCTAACCCTACACCTAAAGGAGCTGGAGAAAGAACAAGAAAGAAACCCTAAGCCCAGCAGGAGAAGAGAAATCATAAAGATCAGAGAAGAAATCAATGAAATAGAAACCAAAAAAACAATAGAACAAATCAACGAAACTAGGAGCTGTTTCCTTGAAAGAATTAATAAAATTGATAAACCCCTGGCCAGACTTATCAAGAAGAAAAGAGAAAGGACCCAAATAAATAAAATCATGAATGAAAGAGGAGTGATCACAACTAACACCAAAGAAATACAAACAATTATAAGAACATACTATGAGCAACTCTACGGCAATAAATTTGACAATCTGGAAGAAATGGATGCATTCCTAGAAACATATAAACTACCACAACTGAACCAGGAAGAAATAGAAAGCCTGAACAGACCCATCACCAGTAAGGAGATTGAAACAGTCATTAAAAATCTCCAAACAAACAAAAGCCCAGGGCCAGACGGCTTCCCGGGGGAATTCTACCAAACATTTAAAGAAGAACTAATTCCTATTCTCCTGAAACTGTTCCAAAAAATAGAAATGGAAGGAAAACTTCCAAACTCATTTTATGATGCCAGCATCACCTTGATCCCAAAACCAGACAAGGATCCCATCAAAAAAGAGAGCTATAGAACAATATCCTTGATGAACACAGATGTGAAAATTCTGACCAAAATACTAGCCAATAGGATTCAACAGTACATTAAAAGAATTATTCACCACAAACAAGTGGGATTTATTCCAGGGCTGCAAGGTTGGTTCAACATCCACAAATCAGTCAATGTGATACAACACATCAATAAAAGAAAGAACAAGAACCATATGATACTCTCAATAGATGCTGAAAAAGCATTTGACAAAGTACAGCATCCCTTCCTGATCAAAACTCTTCAAAGTGTAGGGATAGAGGGCACATACCTCAATATCATCAAAGCCATCTATGAAAAACCCACCACAAATATCATTCTCAATGGAGAAAAACTGAAAGCTTTTCCGCTAAGGTCAGGAACACGGCAGGGATGTCCATTATCACCACTACTATTCAACATAGTACTAGAGGTCCTAGCTTCAGCAATCAGACAACAAAAGGAAATTAAAGGCATCCAAATCGGCAAAGAAGAAGTCAAATTATCACTCTGCGCAGATGATATGATACTATATGTGGAAAACCCAAAAGACTCCACTCCAAAACTGCTAGAACTTGTAGAGGAATTCAGTAAAGTGTCAGGATATAAAATCAATGCACAGAAATCAGTTGCATTTCTCTACACCAACAGCAAGACAGAAGAAAGAGAAATTAAGGAGTCAATCCCATTTACAATTGCACCCAAAACCATAAGATACCTAGGAATAAACCTAACCAAAGAGGCACAGAATCTATACTCAGAAAACTATAAAGTACTCATGAAAGAAATTGAGGAAGACACAAAGAAATGGAAAAATGTTCCATGTTCCTGGATTGGAAGAATAAATATTGTGAAAATGTCTATGCTACCTAAAGCAATCTACACATTTAATGCAATTCCTATCAAAGTACCATCCATCTTTTTCAAAGAAATGGAACAAATAATTCTAAAATTTATATGGAACCAGAAAAGACCTCAAATAGCCAAAGGGATATTGAAAAAGAAAGCCAACGTTGGTGGCATCACAATTCCGGACTTCAAGCTCTATTACAAAGCTGTCATCATTAAGACAGCATGGTACTGGCACAAAAACAGACACATAGATCAATGGAACAGAATAGAGAGCCCAGAAATAGACCCTTAACTCTATGGTCAACTAATCTTCGACAAAGCAGGAAAGAATGTCCAATGGATAAAAGACAGCCTCTTCAATAAATGGTGCTGGGAAAACTGGACAGCCACATGCAGAAAAATGAAATTGGACCATTTCCTTACACCACACACAAAAATAGACTCAAAATGGATGAAGGACCTCAATGTGCGAAAGGAATCCATCAAAATCCTGGAGGAGAACACAGGCAGCAACCTCTTCGACCTCAGCCGCAGCAACATCTTCCTAGGAACAACGCAAAAGGCAAGGGAAGCAAGGGAAAAAATGAACTATTGGGATTTCATCAAGATCAAAAGCTTTTGCACAGCAAAGGAAACAGTTAACAAAATCAAAAGACAACTGACAGAATGGGAGAAGATATTTGCAAACGACATATCAGATAAAGGACTAGTGTCCCGAATCTATAAAGAACTTAGCAAACTCAACACCCAAAGAACAAATAATCCAATCAAGAAATGGGCAGAGGACATGAACAGACATTTCTGCAAAGAAGACATCCAGATGGCCAACAGACACATGAAAAAGTGCTCCATATCACTCGGCATCAGGGAAATACAAATCAAAACCACAATGAGATATCACCTCACACCAGTCAGAATGGCTAAAATCAACAAGACAGGAAATGACAGATGCTGGCAAGGATGCGGAGAAAGGGGAACCCTCCTACACTGTTGGTGGGAATGCAAGCTGGTGCAGCCACTCTGGAAAACAGCATGGAGGTTCCTCAAAATGTTGAAAATAGAACTGCCCTATGACCCAGCTATTGCACTATTGGGTATTTACCCTAAAGATACAAACGTAGTGATCCAAAGGGGCACGTGCACCAGAATGTTTATAGCAGCAATGTCCACAATAGCCAAACTATGGAAAGAATCTAGATGTCCATCAACAGATGAATGGATCAAGAAGATGTGGTATATATACACAATGGAATACTATGCAGCCATCAAAAGAAATGAAATCTTGCCATTTGCGACAACGTGGATGGAACTAGAGCGTATCATGCTTAGCGAAATAAGTCAAGCGGAGAAAGACAACTATCATATGATCTCCCTGATACGAAGAAGTGGTGATGCAACATGGGGGCTTAAGGGGGTAGGAGAAGAATAAATGAAACAAGATGGGATCAGGAGGGAGACAAACCATAAGTGACTCTTAATCTCACAAAACAAACTGAGGGTTACTGGGGGGAGGGGGGTTGGGAGAAGGGGGGTGGGATTATGGACATTGGGGAGGGTATGTGCTTTGGTGAGTGCTGTGAAGTGTTTAAACCAGGCGATTCATAGACCTGTACCCCTGGGGATAAAAATACATTATATGTTTATAAAAAATTAAAAAAAAAATCTGAGGGGTACCTGGGTGGCTCAGTGGGTTAAAGCCTCTGCCTTCAGCTCAGGTCATGATCCCAGGGTCCTGGAATCGAACCCCACATCGGGCTCTCTGCTCCGATGGGAGCCTGCTTTCTCCTCTCTCTGCCTCTCTGCCTGCTTGTGATTTCTGTCAAATAAATAAATAAAATCTTAAAAAAAAAATCTGAGTTGCCCATTTCAAGGAGTTTAAAAGCAAGTCCTTATAAAGGCCTATATAGTTCCATCTTACTCTCCCCTCCCTCGCTCTCACCCCACTCCAGCTCCACAGACCCTTCTACTTCGCTCATACAGACACTCAAAGCAGGGGCATCTGTGAAACCTTTTCTCAGACAAGTTAAGGACAGTCACTGAGAGTAAGAAGTTAGAAAACTAAACAGCAACTAGCACTGCTCGAACATCTCAAGAGCATGGTCCTTTTTCTAGTAATTCATTCTTAATACATTTTACAAGCGAACATAAACTTGACAAATAAGTTATTCAGTAAGTCAGACTCTAGGAGCACCTGGGTGACTCAGTCGGTTAAGCCTTTGGCTCAGGTCATGATCTCAGGGTCCTACAATCCAACCTTTGTCAGGCTACCTGCTCAGTGAGGAGTCTGCTTCTCCCTCTCCCTTTGTCCCTCCCTCTACTTGTGCTCTCTCAAGTAAATAAAATCTTAAAAAAAAGAGAGATAGAGATTCTAAATGTGGCAGCTTTAGGAATAAAAACTATTTTGCTTTTTCCTCCTTATGTATATGGAAGAGTGACCTGACAAAAATCTACATAAGTCTAAAAGTAGTCATCCCATTTGCAATAAAAATTCAAACTTTTATTCAAGAAAATATTCAAAGAAAAACATGAAAAAAATTATCAAGTATCACTTATGTGTGCTACAGGTGCAAAACTGTCCACTTCTAAAGATGCCCATGGTTTTACTAGCAGGGGACTAAATCACAGCCTTAGGTATAAATCAAAAGCTAAAGAAAATGAGCTTTGGTGTTTAAGAATTAGACACTGATGTTTGAGAATTACAGAGGTATTAAGATTAGAACTGGCAATTTTTTACAAGTCAGCCTATTTATCTTTAAAAATTTTCTAGACTGTAAATTCTTTCCCTTGGAGGGAAACCTTCTTAAGAACAGGGTAGATTAGACAAGCAGGTATTCCTTAGGGAAAATTCCATCTAGAGCATAGGAGCATGAAATAGGAGTTCAAAGATAGCATTCTCTTTCCTTGTTTTCCCAGAAAACATGTTACTCCTAGATGGCCTTTAACCAATTAAATGCTGAATGAAAAGCTTTGTGAAATGTCTACTACCAGCAAGAAATTATACTCATTTATTTGAAGAACACAGAGTTCAAATTTGGTTCTTGTCCAAGTCTCATTTTCTTCTAACACTTAAGGCAATTATTTTTACCATCAACACCAAACACACACACTCTTACCATTACCACATACACACACACCCAGCAATCCATACGAAAGAAAAAAATTACAGAAAAATCTAATAATGAAGGGCTTGATCTAATTCTCCTTTTGTTAAAATGATTCAATGGGGGCATCTGAGTAGCTCAGTTAGGTGTCTGACTTAGGCTTGGGTCCTGGGATTGAGTTCTGCATTCCTGCCTCTAGCTCTTATTCAGCAGGGAGTCTGCTTGAGGATTCTCTCTTCTTGTCTCTGGACCTCCCCCTGTTTTGTTCATATTCTCTCTCAAATAAAATCTGAAAAAAAAAAAAAAAATTTTTCAATGGTTCTTTGCCATTAGCTGCTCCAAAATAATACTAGGAAAGTATCCAATTATAGTTCCATATATTTGCTTTTTTTTAAGATTTTATTTGAAGCAAGAGACAGCGAGAGAGGAAACACAAGCAGGGGGAGTGGGAGAGAAAGAAGCAGGCTTCCCGCTGAGCGGGGAGCCTGAGGCAGTGCTTGCTCCCAGGACCCCAGGATCATGATCTGAGCCGAAGGCTGATGCTTAAAGACTGAGCCACCCAGGTGCCCCAGTTTTCTATTCCTTAAGAGGTGCTCCAGACTAGCATAAACATTTGGTGATAGGACAATGGAATAAATGAAGTATTAGGTAAAGAATACAAATAGAAGTTTATTATACAAAATTGAGGTCCTCATATTTCATAGTTCACTAAGGCTAAACAAAGACTAGGTATTTTTTAAAATCATTCACAAAAATTTCACTTTCACACCCCCCTCACTCCAACTATTAAAAAATGGCCTGACCAAATGTTATCAAAACAAACACTATAAATAACACCAAGTCCTTTAAAGACAACTATCCAATATGTTATTTCTTGGCATAGGTGATCTTCATGGCGTGGGACGGTGTGATTTTAAATCCCTGTAAAGCATCCCTGGCAGCTCCCGCCTGTCCATCGTTTTCAAATTCAACAAAAGCAATGTCATGCCTCCCAGGTACCAAACGTACTTCCTTGAAGCCAGGAAACCTGCAAGAGGAGAAACAATTTATACATATACACATAAATATATAAAGGATATCAAATACATAAATGCTCATTCTGTGTTTAAATCAGCAACTTCCCGATGCTGGTCTAGGAAAAGTATCATATCCTACCAAGAATCCTAAAGAGGCTCAAAGAGTCTAAAATATAATTAATAATGCCATGAAAGAAGTGTAGCTGTAATGTAAGCTAGTTCAATTTTGTCATTGTACCAAAAATTTGTTTTCTGATTTACTCATCAATTAGAACAATGCAAATATTAGAGGTAATTCAGCTTTTTATGTGCCAAATCTACAGACTTGCTTCAACTTACATCATTAACTGTAGACCAAATCAAGGAAGCTATAGGAATCACTGTTGTGATACACAAAAGGATTCAACCTACAGAAGAGCTATTTGTCCTGTTGGGAGGCTTTCAGAACAGACTGGTTTACGAACAACTTACTGATTAAACAGCATGGATAACATCATCTCATTAGTCTCTTCTGGTAAATTATTGAGGAATAAAATATAGTTTGGAGGGTAATCAGGGACCTAATACAAAGAAAAAAGGCAAAGTTAGCTTTAATTATAAAAAGTATAGCAAGCCACTTCAGAGAGCTACATTCCAGTTTATTAAAGATTATGAATGTAGCACTACATCAAACACTAAAGCTAAAAAACAATGACACCAGAGAAATAAACATACATCTAACAGCAACTAAGCAGATATTCAAGTCACTTTATACAGATCTGGATAATTATAAATTTTATTAAGTTTAAAGTATTTAATAGTATTTAAAACAATGTTTAAGTTTTAAGCATCCAGCGTCACTTGTACAGGAAAGACTGTCAATTAGATTACATAACGAAAGAGCCAAACAAAACTAGAAATGGCAGCAATGTTGCCCAACTTCAGCTGGTTACCCCAGTAACATTCAGATTTCAATCCTGAGTTACTGTTTACAATCTCGAGCATTTAAGAAAATTTAGAACCACTTTGAGTATAAGTCACTACTATTTGGCGACTTTTAATACTGTCTGCAAGTAAATGGGATATACAGAGCATCTAGTTACAACCAAATGGAACAAGTATTATTAGATGTTAAACTAGTTATCTGATACCCTAAGCTGCGGTTATAGAGAATTCTAGGGACAGGGTCATCCTGGACCTAAGAGCCTCTCTGTATTCAGGCTACTTTCATGAAGAGAAAAGACGAGGTTTAAGGCTCAGAGAATTAAGTGCTGGCATTCGTAAACTGAACTACAACTGCGAAAAGACTCCAAAAGAGGGAGGTGGATAATAAAGGAAAATGCACAAAACTTCACATCAGAGAAGAAAAGCTCTGAGGTGTAAGGAATTCTCTGGACTTAAGGATCTTGTCAGACTCTAAGCATCCAAGGAACCAAGGGGAAACCATCAGTATCTAATTAAGGCTTTCTCTTTGAGGCTTCCAGCAGGGGAGATTTGCTAAGAGGTTTCTAAAACCTATATATAAAGAGACATATATACTTGTTCTCAGATGCCAGAGCAAGGGTAACTGTAAAACCACCTTGCTCTATTAGAAAAGACAGTTCAGTGCTTTGAGCAACTGGTACGGAAAGAGAGCCTAGTCATCAGGCCACTTCCCCCAACCTGTGTGTCTGTAAAGCCCTGGGCTTTGTACACACTGTAGGGAAAATAAAAATGTTCGCTCCCAGCCTTTGTAGAGTTTAAAATCTGTCATTTCTATTCCATCACTGAAACATTATGGAAAGAAAGGAATAAAGTCAGATGTCATTTTTTAAAAAAATCAAAATGTTTTGAGACATGAGTTTCTATATGAAGTGTTATATAATTTAATGTCTTATACAAGGAATTTTTTTCAGTTTTTGGAGACAGGCAAGTTGTTGTATATTACTGGTTTATAATTTTACTTTAAAAAGGAAGCACCACATGGAAACAAAGATTACCTGAGGATTTGGTGTTGAATTTCCTTGGGTATTTGCTGCATTTGGTGCTCCCTAAACAAAAGAAATAGAAAATAGTTAAATTGCTGATTGCTCTAAAAAAGCAACAGGTGATTATAATTTTAATTACTGCATAAAAATAACATTAATTTTTAAAAGACCACCTACTAAATGGGAGAAGATATTTGCAAATGACATATCCAATAAAGGATTAAGTATCCAGAGTATATTACCAACTGATGAAAAACCCAAAAACAAATAATCCAACTAAAAAATGGGCAGAAGACATAAACAGACATTTCTCCAAAGACATACAGATGGCAAACAGACACATGAAAAGAAGCTCAACATCACTCATCAACAGGGAAATGTAAATGAAAACTACAAGGAGATGTCACCCCACACCTGTCAGAAAGGCTAAAATCATAAATACAAGAAACCACAAATGTTGATGAGGATGCGAAGAAAAAGGAACCCTCGTTACACTGCTGGTGGGAGTAAAGACTGGTGCAGCCATTCTGGAAAACTGTATGGAGGTTCCTCAAAAAATTAAAAATAGAACCACCCCACGATCCAGTAATCACACTATTGGTTATTTACCCAAATAATACAAAAGCACTAATTCAAAGGGATACACGCATCCCAATGTTTACAGCACTTTATTTACAACAGCCACCCAAGTGTACATTGATAAGACGAAGGAATGAAGATGTGGTGTATATATACAAGGTAATATTATTCAGCCATAAAAAAGAATGAAATCCTATCTTTTGCAACAACATGGATGAACCACAGGGCATAATGCTAAATCAGTCAGTCAGAGAAAGACAAATACCATACATTTCACTTCTATGTGGAATTTAAGAAACAAAACCAACAAATAAAAGAAAAACAAAAAGGGAAAGAGACACAACAACAAACAGGCCCTTAACTACAGAGAATAAATTGATGGTCATTGGAGAGGAGATGCGGAGAGGGATGAGAGAAATCGGAGACAAGGATTAAGGAGGGCTCTTACCGTGATGAGCATGGAGTCATGCACAGAAGTTATACTATACACCTGGAACTAACAACACTTATGCTAACCCTACTGGAATTAAAACTTTAAAAAAACACATTAATTTAAAAATATTCCTTATTCCGTTTAATTTTACGTTAAGAATTTACACTGTAACTGAGTCAAACTTTAACTTCTCAGTTAATTTTGAAAGATCTAGTCCAAAATTTTAAAGACTATATCATAAAATTTAACCTCTAACCTTTAAAATTATGGAGAAATATATACAAAAAAAACAAGAACCAGTCTTTCCCTTCTTTAAAAAAAAATTAGACAAAAGTAAAGCAAAAAAAAAAAAATAAAAGTGATTAGAAATCAGTTTCATGAAGTATAATTACTTCATGAAGTATAATTACTTCATGAAACTAATTTCTAATCATTTTCAGTCCAAAAGTAACTACATTTTGGATGATAATCTCACTTTTATTTCAAATTAGATTTTTGAATCCCTCAACTGTTCAAAGAAAGCAGCTTTGTGGAGCACTCAAGATTAAAGATAGTATCTACAGCATTATTGGCAGGCAGTAGAACTTGAGAAGCCAGCAGATATTATTAATGTATTTTGAAGAATGATGGAACTAAATGTCATACAAATTCAAATAAAACTGTTTAATATAAATCTGCATATGTAAAGGTTTATATTTAATTTGGGGCTTAAAGATAAATATTGGAATTCCAGAACTCAACCAATTCCAGCTTCTTCAAAGTGCGCCTTTTAAACACACATAGGCACATACAGATACTCCCACCACCACCCAAAAATTATCCCTTAAGTGGAAAACAGACATCTCTGTCAAGTTCTTAACACCAACAAACCTAGGAACTTTGTTCATCTCACCTGACCAGGCTTTTTGTTTGCAGTGGCTGCAGTCTGTTCCACAGTTTTTGCTTTTTTCTTTTCCTTCTTCTTTTCTTTGTCAGCAAAAGTGCCGCGCATTTTAGATATTATATCAGAATCTGTTTTTGCATACTGGATTCGCTGTTTTAATTATTTGGAAACAGTTACTATTCATTATGCTGAAGGCTGTTTATACTCTTCATTAATATTTCAAATTTCATTACATAAATACACTACAAGCTGGTTTTAAACACACCCCTAAGGAAATCCGTTAAATACACTGAGCACCAAATGAAAATAAATCGTGATCTCTGATTCACAACTTAGACAAAGTTAGACAACTATGCTTATTAGAAGCAGACCCAAAGATTTTCATATGGGAAACACAGAACTTTGAAACATCTGCACCACATGTTCTCTCAATTTTATGAAACAGAGAAAAACGCATTGGAAAGTTGTCTACTCCTTGGTAAGGACTCTCAATTAAGGGGTCAAGATGTGTCGATTAGCTGTGGAATGTATCATATGGAATTTGTTATTTCCACAGGTAAAGTACTAAAGATGGAGAATGATTTCCCTTTGAATCTAATCTACGATTTTTAAATAAAATGACTAATAGTGGCAACAACTTAAACTTTAAAATGCTTTGAGGAGAAACAAAGAATGGCGTATCTCAGCTAGTGCAACCAGGCCAGCAAGAATAGTATGCCAGCGAGACAAGAGGTTTGTGATTAAAAACCCTAGTCTAGGAGAGCATTTCGTGAATTTTATCGTGCATTCTAACTACATGGAAGGCTGCAGATGCTGATGCAGTAGCTCTGAGTGAGGCCCAAGATTCGCACTTCTAATAGGCACAAAGAGGATGATGGGGCCCACACTTCGAGTAGCAGGGCCCGGACCTAAAACATTATCACACAGCTAGATTCAACACCAATCATCCAAATTTTTGCTAGGAGTTAAACTATTTTCTAGGGCATATCTATCTGCAAACTGCAATTTCTATTTCACGGAAACATTTCTTCTCTGGAGCTGAATGAGCTGAAACCAACTCTCTGCCCATACCAAAACACAAGAGTCCTACAAATGACTATCTAAAATTGCCTTATAGAGTAAGAGTTGCATCTCAGTCTGAAAGGAATGAGTGACCTTCTGAAGTAGCATGGGTCTAAAAGCAAAAATTTTGTTTAAACCAAATAAAGTCTCTTTTTTTCTCTCCTAGAGATGTGTGTGCTGGGGAAACAAAGAGAGGAGCATCCTAGCCTCACCTTGGCACCCAAGGCCTTCTCTGGCTACTCTGGGCTGCTGTACCATAGGGTTTCTAAGTGGACTTATCCCTATAAGCAACTGCTGGTTTTGCATGTCATCATCTAACCAGAAGGAATAGGCTTGGACTAACTGACTTAGTCCCAAGGACTCCCTGCCATCTCCTCTGTGTCTTCAACATTCTCCCTGACCTGAACACATCTTGGGTGACCTGTCTTTATGACAGAGTCACCTGTGAAAATCTCTGATCTCAGTCATCATTCTTAGCTGGCTGGTCTACACTAGTGATTCTCAACCACAGGTGGTTTTGTCCATAGGGGACAACTAGTGCTCTGAATGGAGACAGTCTGGGTTGTCATGCTACTGGCATGTGTGATACCAGGATGCTGTTAAACCCTCTGCAATGAAGGCGATAGACCACCACAACAAGAATTATTCAGGTCAAGATGTCAAAAGGATCAATGCCGAGAAACCCTGATAGAGACTAAATACCCATAAGGGATAAAAAAGTACACCCGCTGCTTAGAGAAGGAGCAAGGTTTACATTTATGCCAAAGGTTTCATAAGAGAAGCCATTTAGGAAGATGGTTTTACTTTACTGAGGTATTTTTTGGCATTAAATAACCAAATATCCTTGAATCTGGGTAATTTTGTTATGAGTTCCAAGTTACAGCAAATTTTGCTTACTTCTGATCAGGTATGTTGGGAGTTAAAACAAAAGAGCAACTAAAACCATCTGAATAAACACAAAGCAAGACAGCTCAAAGAACATTCTTCTTCCTCTTCCAGGATGCTGGAAATCTGGCAGTCTTCCTGCCTTGAAGGCCTTCCTGAAGCCAGAGAATGAAACTCATAAAATACTTTCAAGGCATTATAAGTCCACTGGACTTTTTCCATTGACTTAAAATAATTAGTTGGCAAAGTGAAGCCAGTGCCAACAATTTCTAGCTTTCCTGTATCTGAGTAACCAGCGCATGCAAACTTGTCATCTCAACTCAACAAAACAAAATCCTCTACAGGAAGAAACTGTTCCTCCGTATTAATGTAAATTTAGATTTAAACCCAGTCTTATGCTCCTGCCAACTGCAATTTCCATTATACTACTTCTTCATACTTACTAAGACAGACAAACTTGTTTCAGGAAATTCCAACTTATTAAAAAGAGTGTATGTAGGCACAATCCCAGTTTTCTGAGTGATGGGAAAAGGGGAACTGGATAGACAAGAAGAAAACTTGCTCTAGTAACAGAGAAAAAATGCCCACTCCTGAATTAAATAATGTGTTCCATAAAGGCCACTGACCATGGCATGAACCACTGACCACAGCCAACATTGCCTATTTTTGTAAATCAGGTCTTGTTGGAACACAGCCACATCATCTATGGCTGGTTTTGCTGCCATAAAGACAGAGTTAAACAGCTGCAGGAGAGATCATCTGGCTCACAAAGCATAAAATACTATTTGGCCCTTTAGGACAGTGTGCCAACTCCTACTAGTTTTGGGGGGAAAAACTGTAATACTGGTTGTCAGGTTAGGTTTTGAGGCCTTGTACTGCCATGAGTTGTACTAATATAATTGAGACTGGTAACTCACCTTTCTGTGCCTGATTCTTCATTTCTAAAATAAAGGGATTAGACCAGAATCTGCACTACAGACCATGGGCCAAATCCATTCAGGCCATGGCTTGTTTTTGTATAGCCCATAGGCTACGGACTTTGTTTTTTTCCTACAGCTTTAAAGCGTTGTTAAAAACACGCACAGACACAGGAATATATGACCGAAACTGTTTGTGGTCCATAAAGCCTCAAATATTTACTACCCAGTCCTTTATAAAGTTTTTGATAACCTCTGAATTAGCCTAAAGGATAGCCAATCTGCTTGCATTTTATAGGTACTGAAAATGAACACAGGAACGCACCCAGTCAATGGCAGAATCAGATCCAGGGCCTGGAAACTCTGGACCCTGACTCTTTCCTCAAGGTTTCTTCTCATTCCATTCCCGTCTCAGGAAAAAGCACTAGGAATCCGCACCCAAGGTACTCTGTAGGTACACCCGGTTCCATTGATTAAAAATAATTAGTTGGCAAAGTGAAGCCATGCCAACAATTTCTAGACAGTGGCCTCCTGAGTTCCCTAGTCCCTCTCAGCCCTCTCACAATCCAGTCCTCACCCAGCCGCTAAATGGGAATCTCACGTCATTTCTGAGGTTAGTACTTTCTATGCATAACTATTTCACTGTTGCTCACTGTTTATTCATCAGTAAAAACCTAGGACTTTAAAACCTATTGAACTTTTCTTAGATCACTGCTTTCTTGAGACCACATGGCTTCTGATATGTATTTTGTTATGCTATTTTCTGAAACTTCATATTGATTTCCTCTTTGACCCATGATTTTTGTGTTCTGTATTGTTTTACAAGTTTACAAAGGTTTCTTTTTAATCTTCTGAGTTAACTTATAGTTCTTCTGAGATGAGAATATTGCCAATACTGCCACTATTTTTTAAACACTGTACACTTCGATATATTTTGTTTTTCCCCATCTGAACTATAATAAACTAGTGAATTATAAACTCGACTATTAGTGTTTCTAGAAACAAAAATGTGTAAATAAAATAAACCCAAACTTGCTTTAACAAATAATTAAAAGCAGAAAGGAACAGCCACAATTTCAAATGTGTATCTACAAACATAACATACCATTAACAGTGATTAAAATAATAAGACTGCCTTACCATTGGTTTACCATAAAATGGAAATCCTTGTAACTGTCTCAAGGCATTTGTGGATGAGCCCAGTTCCTTAAAAATAACAAAGGCTTGCCCCCTCATCTTCATCGTCTTCAAAGCTACAATATCTACAACGTGGCCAAACTGAGAAAACAGGGCATACAGGGATCTCTTCAACTCTGAGCAAAAGCAGAGGGGAAAACAATTTATTTGTGAAACAATGACAAAACTCTTCATAAAATGATACTTCACTGAGTGACCCCCATCATGCATTTACTTATTTACACAAAGTCACATATTTTAATAAAATCACATTATACTACTGGCCATCTAGTTTTTAAAAGTTGTTTCAAACCATTTTATCTATGAGTGAAAACACATTCACCAAATTTTCAGTCCTTACCTATTTGTTTTTAAAAAGCCTTAAAATTCTCACACAAAAGGAACAAGCCATTATTTCAGGTACCGACAAAGATTAACATGAGAAGCTTTGAAGCAGTACAGTTTTTAAGATGCTAGTAATTAAACACACTTTGGTTGTGAACAAATGTTTTTTAAAAGCACTTACCTTCTTTTTTAATTTTGTCGTTCATATTGTTGATGTAAATTGTATGATTTGGTCTGATATCCATGCTGGAGTTAAACTGTTCAAACTGCCTAAGGAGACAGTAAATATTCTGTTATAAACAGGGAGCATTAACTCACACTGTTGTTTGGTATCATAACATAGGGACTATTAACAACTCAATTTTCTTTCAATCCCAAATGTCAGAAAATACCAGTTTGTTAGTAGTCTTTAAAACTTCTCCAGCACTTGCTAGCACCTCCTCCTCCCCCGCCTTTTTTTAGTGTTTTATTTAATTATATGAGAGAGAGAGAGCACAAGTAGGGGTGAGATGCAGAGGCAGAGGGAGAAGCAGAATCTCCATGAGCAAGGGGCCCATGAGGGATTAGATCCCAGGATGCTGGGATCATGACCTTAGCTGAAGGCAGATGCTTAATGATTGAGCCTCCCATGCACCTGGGTTAGCCCTCCTTTTTAAACAAATACAACAGTTCTCAAGCTCAAAACTTGGTGGAGCACCAGTACCTAGGCAGATTTTAATAACATTTCACCCAATACATTTATTTTTATACTTACCTTTCACCTGCAACGAACAATAGTTTTTTCACTCGCCTAACAAAATAACTTTTTTTTTTGGACAGAGACAGACACAGTGAGAGAGCAAACACAAGCAGGGGGAGTAGGAGAGGGAGAAGAGGCTTCCCGCTGAGCAGGGAGCTTGATGCGGGGTTCAATCCCAGGACCCTGGGATCATGACCTGCGCCGAAGGCAGACCCTTAATGACTGAGCCACCCCGACGTCCCTAACTTTTGTTTTTTAAATAAAATTGTATTATTTATTTATGTAGGATCCACACCCAGCATGGAGCCCAATATAGGGCTTGAACTCAAAACCCTGAGATCAAGATATGAGCTGAGCTCAAGAGTTGAATGCTTAATTTAATGTGCCATCAGGGACCCCACTTAATGAAATTATTTTTAAAATAATGTTTTAGGCTTTAAGGGAAATGAGAAAGAATCTAGCAAACGTGTGCCCTGTAAAAATCATTAAGAGAACATATTAATGAAGTTTGCCGAGCAATACTTCTTGAGTACACTTAAAAAGTGCTTTCCTATCAGTTACTTAATTTATACACACCATCACCAGCTGTCCTGACTCGAAGGTTAACTCTAACGGACTTGAAATTCTGGAACTCAGAAAGAGCAGTATGGCATGATGGTTAAGAGCTCAGATTCTAGTACCAATCTCCTCTGAATTCAAATCCTATCTATGCTTATTACCAGATGTTTGACTGAAGACAAGTTCCTTAATCTCAGGTCCACGGCTGTAAGACGGGGCTGGTATAACAGATTTACCTATCAGAACTCAGAACACTAGATGAGATAAAGTTCTGGCCCAGCTCTCCGATGGGCATGGAGCACTTCGAGCAGCTGTTATTAATGGCTAGTACATGTAAAGTACCTGCCTACCTACTGTTAGACTAACCGTTAGCTAATAAACAGCAGGCTTGGGGTTCCACCCTTGTTCTCCTCGTCTTTTCTTTCACACTCACTTCGCTATTTCATTTTTTACACCATTTTTAGTTGCCAACTGTGACCCTCTTTTATTTCCGTGAGTGCCCCTCATATTCCTTCATTTCACCAATTTTAAATCCACTGTGTGTGAACGGTACAGGAAGCCTGAAAGGAGCCTACAGAGGGACTGCACTAGTGCGGAACAGGTGAAGGGTAACACTTCTCAGATTTGCGATCCCCTAACCTGGAAGGGCTGGCTGGGGTCGCGAAAACGACAAAAAGAAAGTGAGGGGTCACACTGAAAGCGGAGCTCTCAAAAGAGAGGCTCTTGCAAGATCTCCCGCGAGATCTGAGGGTGGTGTGGACCAGAGCAAGGCACCTGGAGTCCAAAGGGAGCCTCCCGCCTCTCCAGCCACGGGCACGTTCGACCAGAGCCCCAGATAGCGACCCAGCGATCGCCGACCCCACCCCCTTCCCACTAGAGGCAATTCTCCTAAATTTGGAGGCCTAGCAGGACCAGCGCGTCAGTTTCCAACCCCTACCCCCACCCCCTCGCCAACACCTCCGCGAACTCAGGAGCAAACACACGCCATCCCCAGCAGCCCCGTCCAGTCCCTGTTCCCACAAACCGACGTCGGGCCCACCGGCGACCCACAACCCGGAGAACGGAAACAGCGAAGAAGAACGCGTTCCAACTCACCAGAGGCCTAGCCCAGTTCCCAACGAACCGAAAGCCGGAAACGGAGCCGCTACCGGAAGTTACGCTACCGCGCACCTCAATCAATCGCCGACAAGTCCAGCAGTCGAGTTCAGAGTCGATCGATGCCTTCTGGCTCTAGCGGCGGTTGCTGGAACTCTTTCTGCACATGCGCTTACCTGGCAGGCGGGAAGGGTGGCTGGGGAGCAAGAAGCTTGTGGGAACGTAAGGGATTAAATTGGAATCCTGGGGTCGTGCAGCGAGGCGATAGGGAAGGTCAGTGATTCCTTACCCAGCCACGACTTTGTGTAGTTTTACCCCACGCGACGGTGCCTTTCATCTTTCCAGATCCAGTGTCGTGCCAGCTACCTGGGAAGGTTCCCTGGTTTCGCCCTTCTCAGAGTTCTGGGGGCCTCTGGTTTAACATCACCTTGAGGGCCCCTGGTACGTCCCCCAAGGGTCCTCGGATTCCTGATGCTCTTGAGGGAACGCTTCTTACCATTCTGCTGATGAGCTTGAATCCCGGAAGAACTCAGGTTGAGGCTTCAAAGCCTTACTCTACCTGGTAAGGCAACCACCTCGAATAATTGCCAAGCAAGCACCCCTAAGATCATCTGCCTAAATTCACTGGCGGGGGGGGGGGGAGCCCCTCCCACTCTAACCATCTTCTCTCACAAAATGCCTAGATTGTTCTTGGATAATACAAATTGTTGATGTTGATGTCTAGCTGAATGGGAATCCAAAAAAGTACATGCGGTCGTTCTTATATTCGTCGAATGTACGTAAAGGATCATCTGAAATGCGAAGCGGTTGTTAAGAGCCAAGGGAAATCTCATCTTGTATCTTCCCATAACCTTAAAAATAAAACTTACTTTCCCAGCAGTGGGTTTACTTGGGAATGGCAGGGAATTGTAAAATTCAAGACAAGCAAGTACAGCCAAACCATTGGCAACCCCCACAAACACAGTAGGAGAATGTTATTTTTATGGAGAAGGAGGAAATGGGAAGGGGTTGTTTTGAAAGAAAGTCCAATGTTAAAAAGCAAGATATCTGGGTAATGAGGGTTTCTCATTGGCTGAGTTGCAGAAGTAATGAATTTCTTAGAGGAGAGGCATTATACATCTTTTTTCTTTCGGGACCTGTAATTGATGATTCTTTCCCACTGAGGATTCTTTCCTTTGGTCTGTGATTGATGCTAATTTTGGAGACTGTAGTCGACAGTTCTTGTAATTGACATTGAGTGGTATTCCCCTTCCTAGCCTCCCCAGTCCACTTTAGTGAGGTTTCCCTTTATTAATTTTCACACTTCCCCTTAATTATCTCTCTGAGCCTCCTTTCCTCATCTGTAAACTAAGGACTACAGTAATCCCTCCTTTTGGAGCTATTGTGAGGATTAAGTAAGCTAAATGTGAAGTGGTTAGCACACTGTCAGATACAAAATAAATGTTTTATAAGTGTTATTTCTAAATGCTGGCTATGATTTGTACATATGAGGAGGCCAGATTGGTTGGTTTTATAACATGGGGATTTTTATTTTTTTAAAAGACCACCTGAAGTTGGAACAACATGAAAAAAATGTAAGCTCCTTAAGGGTGGGGGGTTTTGTCTACTTTATTCACTCAAGTACCCTCAGTAACTAGAAAAGTAACTGATACTCAATAAATATATTGAATGAATGAATTGAAGCAGCATTAAACAAATGTGATATTTTATGAAGATGCACTTAAGTATAGGACATAAACAATCACAGAAAAACCTTATTTTCATATATATATATATATATACACACACAAATATATATATGTAATAGAAGAACTATAACTAGTTCTGTCTCAGTTAAGGAATTAAGAGGGAATATAAAGGGCGTATCCTTAACACGTTAAAACAGAACATAAACTAAATAAAATAATTTCTGAGTAACAAAGGTTGAGCTACCCTGCACATTAATATGGACATCTGTGCCATTAATTATTTGTTTGGTGCTACTGAGGATAGCTAAACTATTTCTCTGAAAATAAGCTATAACCTGACAGTATTATGCAAGTGCTTCTGGCCAAGAACTTATCATAACTATTAAAAGGGAATGAAGTCGGACTTTGCCAAGATGGGAAGAAAATACCACAGGAAATACAGAGACCCAAAGACAGACTACACATCGTGTTGCATTAACAACTAAATAATGGCTACTATACATTACGCAGTCAGAAAGAAATCATCTAATGCCAACTGCATGCTATTTCCCAGGTTCTTCTCAAAAGAGCTTGTGCATTTTGCCTGTCCTTGGGCAGTTGCTCAGCTCTTTCTAATAGCCTGTTAATGGTCCTCCATAGTTTCCTGAATGATTTTGAGAAACTGGTAATTGAAGGCAGGAATGAGAAAGGAATGAAGAGGAGAGAGGAGCTTTTCTGGTCTTGTGAGAACCCTCCATGGCCTGGTTATAGAACTATATTAACAGTTTTATAATAGCTAAACCTTGGTCAGATGTATTATAAAGCAGCTAGGGCTGGACACCCAGTTCCTGGACCTACTTTGAAAGCGTTAATAGAACTACAGTTCTGTTAATTGCATTATTAACTTAGCTCCATGTTCTGTTTTTTCCCCCACTTCATTATGTTTTATGGACCTCTTATCAACCATAAACTTTGCCTTTCCCACTCCTACTCCACTCCTACTCCTACTGTTTACCCACTGATTGTAGTAACCTGATGGGGATCCGATGATGCTAACATTTTTATTGAACTTATCTAAAGAATGCCTACCTCTGGTTGTGTCAAGAACCCCCTCCCCACTCAAGGTTTCAAGGAACCTTTCACCCTCCTCTGTGTATTCACCTCCTTCCCCAAACATATTTAAACTGTCCCTAGGCTCAACTGGGCAAAGACACTTTGTGAATGATCCCCAGCCTTCTCCTTGGGCTGCCCTTCTGATAACAAAGCTCTCTTTGCTTCAGAGTCGGTGTCTCAGACATTGGCTGGCTGTGCATTGGGCTCATGGACAAGTTTGAGTTCTATAACAGAATTGTCATTCCTTTATAATGAAATTCACCTCTTGAGGATCAGATCAGGAATCAGTGTCAAAAACTTACGTGTTTTTAAAAATAACAGAAGAGTAAATGGGTTTCCTTGGAGTTCAGCTCAGTCCAGTCTCTCACATTTGAGTTAAGGAACATGATTTACTTTCCTGTGGAACAGGTTTTTTATCAAACGAAGCCCAGAGGCAGCGCTATGACACCTTGTCCAGGCTTTACGTGTCTACTGATGATGAAACTCATTTATTTTAGGGGTAGCAGAAAAATGCCTACAAACAACAGGGAATAAAACGGTGTCAAGACATCTAAATTACAAGGATGATAACTGAGGTGTCTCCTAGTGACTTGGAATACGCAAGTATTTACTTACCTTATCTGTACGTGGTTTATGTTTCTCATTAAATGTTTTCAGTATCTTACTGGAGTAGTTCTGAGATGGAGCCATGTTTAGAGGAAAATGCGTCATAAAACTGGTGGATAAATTTTGGCTTATTTATGTTAAGAGCCACAAAATGTACGACCATTTGTTTGTAGCTTCTTTCTCTCCCCAGGTGGCAATTACATTAAGAAATTTATGAAGAGTGAAATTATTTTCACAACAAGCGTTAAACAAACCCAGGCATTATTGTTGAGCACTAAATTAGGTTTACCTTTTCCTAGCTGGTTGAGATTATGTTTGCTGAAACTTCCTAAAAAGCACCCCTTCCCTTGCAAATTAGGGAGGAAATCTTCACTTCAGCCCTTCGATTTTATTCTTTTGGGAAATATTCTTGTTTTCAGGAAAGAAAAAAAAAGTCCCAGAAGTGACTATCACTTCTGATATGTACTATGTGTTAATGGTAATGACGGAGTGCCATTCACATCCCCAGGAATAATACCCTCTCCCCTAGATGGGTGGGTTCTGAGCTAGGCTGTCATAATATATGCATTCCTTAAAGTTTCAAAGCAGTAGTTTGCCTTTGGAGACCTGATAAATAATCCAAAGAGATTTGTGTGTTGGGAGGGGGGACCTGAACTTCTTATTGTTTAATATTATAATACATGCAAGTTGTTCTTGGCATGGTGTCATCTGACCTCCCTTGAGGTCCTTGAAAGTAATGTCACAAAGCTGCCATTCTCTTCAAGACTGAAAAAAATAAGGTGCCAGTCTCATTAGGCCCACTGAGCAAGCAAAATATTATGAAGATAACAATTTTTTAGTAGAGCAGGTTTTGTTTCTATGATTTAAAATGTAATTTTTTTTAGTCTTGAGCCCTGTGACAATTGGAAAATCCAAATTTGAAAAAGGAAAAGTCTTTTTTTTTTTTTTAAGATCTTCTTTATTTGAGAGAGAGAGAGAGAGAGCATGAGAGAGGAAAAGGTCAGAGGGAGAATCAGAGCTGGGAGCCCATTGCAGGACTTGATCCCAGGACTCTGGGATCATGACCTGAGCCGAAGGCTGTGGCTTAACCAACTGAGCCACCCAGGTGCCCCAGAAAGTTCTTTTTTAAATGTTGGAGCTCAGTTATGGAATTTCACACATGATACAGAATTAATTTTATGGACTTACCTCAGATATCCTAATCCAGCGCTTCTCAAACATTCATAACCACACAGGTCACCTAGAGAGTTTGTTAAAATCAAATTTCAATTGAGTTGATCTGGGATACAGCCTAAGAGTCTGAAATTATAGCAGGCTTCCAGGTGGTGCTGATGCTGCAGTTCCCCCATGATATTTTAGGTTGCAAGACCCAAAGCATTTCCTCTTTAAGAGAATTAATTAATCCATAGATTATCCAGTATCTCACAATAGTTAGCTCTGAAGTCACAGAGCTACGATCAGATACAGAATACTATCTTCCTAAGCAAACACAAATCAACTATTTCTTTCAAAGAGCTGCTATTTATCTGAAGCTTTATTTTAACTGCCTTTTACTGGGCATTTGGAAATAAATTTTAGGTAAGTGCTTGCTTCAGCAGCACATATACTAAAATTGGAAGGAAATAAATTTTAGGTGAGAGTGACAAAGTCTGGAACTTATATTCCTTATTGACAAGAGATTGCTTCATTGTTCATTAGGCCCAGGGTCACCTTCTAATTCGTGGTACTCATCATACCTGTGCACAAATGTTCTGGTTCTTACCTCCTTCCAGGCTCATGGAGGGCTTGAACTTATCCACAGCCTTTGAAAATCTCATAGTAGCGTAACTTGTTTTAGCTAATGAAACATATCCCAAGATGGAACCTCTGTCAAGCTTAGGTCCCTGAGTGATTTCAATGATTTTTCAATGATTAGGCACCTCCCCTACACACACACACATACACACACACACACAGCATATGCTGCTTCAAATTGGTCATGCAACATAAGCAAGAAATAATTAACTGATATTTTGGGGGCTATTTGTTAATACTACATACATACTAATTGACTTATGTACTAATTGAAACCATCTCTGAGAATTAATTCTTAGAAAGCTCAAGAGTTTGGGGATCCTGGCTGGCTCAGTAGAATATGCAGCTCTTGATCTCAGCCCCATGTTCAAGCCCCATGTTGGGTGTAGAGATTACTTAAGTAAAATCTTTGAAATAAAAGAAGGTTCAAGAGTTTTACAGAAGTAGTTTCACAATTAAGGACTGTTTTTGAGTGCATAAGAGGTTATGTAGCTGAGATGGTTCATTTCTGTTGAAAGAAAATGAATTTATAATGAATTTATAACTGCAATTGGCCCTTGAACAATGCAAGTTTATACTGTGTAGGTCCACTTCTTTGCAGATTATTTTAATAAATTCAGTATAGTACTATAAATGTATTTTTCTCTTCCTTACAATTTTTTAGAGATTTATTTACTTATTTTAGAGAGAGAGAGCAGGTGGAGGTGGCAGGTAGAGGAAGGAAGAGGCAGAGGGAGAGAAAATCTCAAGCAGGCTCCACACTGAGCAGAGAGCCCAATGTGGAGTTTGATCCCAGGACCCTGAGATCAAGACCAGAGCTGAAACCAAGAGTTGGACACTCAACCAACGGAGCCACCCAGGTGCCCCTTCATTATGATTTTCTTAGTAACATTCTCTTTTCTCCTGCTTACTTTATTAAGAATATAGTATATCTCATATATAATATACAAAATATGTGTTAGTCAATACTTACATTATCAGGAAGCCTTCTGATCAACAGTAGTAGTTAAATTTGGGGGGAATTGAAAGTTGTATGCACATTTTCAACTGCATGGGGGTTCAGTACCCCTAACCCCCACATTAGGGACAAATGTATATGATCCATGTTTTCAGTGGCCTTTATGTAGTAATTTAATTTTAGATTTATTGGGCACATATGTTAGATGACTATATAAGAAAATATCTTGAAGCCTAGCTGAGAGAAGAATCTGTGGTGTAGCTTTTTCACATACCTTCAGAAAAGGGTTCTAAAGAAATAAAGAGATGTCACACTCACAGTCTAATTTTAGAATGGTTGGAATCATCTTGCAACAAGAGACCAAGATATGTATAAAACATTTCAGGCAAGATTTAACATCATGAGACAGTTTGGATGCTTATCACAAAGAAGTTGAAAGAAAAAAATGAAGCCTCTAGTTTGAATTGCAGATTATTTTTGGACAATACAACCCTGGAAATTATTTCTGTCTAAGGAATCCAAAACAATTATGCAAATGAGGCTAGTACTTGCCATTCTATTTTGTTTAAGGTGAATGGGGATCAGTTCAACTATTGTAAATTTCCGTAATATCCACTGGCAGAAACATCATCACATACAGGTTAATGAGTTTATTAAAATGGATGTTGGAAAAATAAACAATATTTATCTATTATTGATATGGGATAGTCTCTCCTTAATCAGTCTTTTATTTTTTCAGTTTTAATATGAAGCTACTTTCTGACATTTAATGTTACCAAATTGCTTCAGTTCCTGAGAGATATTAATATAACATAATATATTTTGTCATTTCAGTAGAAGATTCTGAGTAAGACCGGTCAGTTGAGAAGTCTGAAAGAAATTAGTTCTAAGCTATTTCCTCGTGACTGAAATTGCAAATGTCAGATTCCATTACAGGCAGCCAAGAGTAGAAGAGCTTCTCCCTCGCTTCATCCCAGGGTATCCCAGAAGCCTTTGTGCAGTGTTAAGCTTTAAATAGCTTAAAACAGGACTAAGACTTTGGGACACTCTTATCTTTATTGAACGAACCCTGTGCTAACTACCGAAGACATGATTATAAGCAGCACAGACATACTAGCTGGTCTCATGAAGCTTCTCATCTCTTGAAGGTGTCAGACCAATAAGTAAATGCTTGCGAACAGCTACTGTGGAGATGTTCCCATTACTCTTGCTGCATAACAAACTACATGAGACTATGCTTCATGGACTCTGTGGGTCAAGAATTCAGTCAGAGTGTGGCTGGGTGATTCTTCTACTCCTGGATCGACTGCAGTCACTCTGTGGGACTCAGCTGGTGGATGGACTGGTCTAGAGGATCCAAATGGCCTTGCTCACATGTTTGGTGGTGGGAGAGCCTAAAAGACTAGCTCACATGGCACACACAACTGGAACACCCATGCATGGTGTTTCCAGCCTGGTGGTCTCTGGGTAACTGAATTTCTTACATAGGGACCAAGTACCCCCAGACCATGTCTCAAGAAAATTAGGTGGAAACTTCATGACATTTTTGGACCTAGCCTGGAAAGTCACACAATAAAACTCACAGCAATTTCTTGTTGGTTAACAAGGGAGTCATAAGGTCAGCCTAGATTCAAGGAGAAAGAAATTGGATTCTATTTCTTGGTGTGGGAATAGCAAATTCACACTGTAGAAAACTTGTGAGAAGGGAGACACTATTATAGCCATCTCTCTCTCTCTTTTTTTTTTTAATTGTTAAATAATTTGTACTTAGAATTAGCCAGCTGAACTAAGTTTAGATGATTCCACTTTTGTTGGCAACATTCAAAGCACCATAGTCAGGAGCTAATTGAATAGATGCTTTATTCTCTTCATCAGGGTTGTTCAGAGTGTTGACCTTGACCCCATCCAGGATCAGTGTCATAGAGCTTCTTCATAGCCTGTTTGGTCTGGCACTTGTTGGTTTTGACATCCACAAGGAAGAGAAGTGTGTTGTTGTCTTCTGTCTTCTTCATGGCCGACTCAGTTGTCAGGGGGCTTGGTATTGG
Organism: Mustela putorius furo; assembly: GCF_011764305.1. NCBI lineage: Eukaryota > Metazoa > Chordata > Mammalia > Carnivora > Mustelidae > Mustela > Mustela putorius. The sequence goes on along the minus strand of NW_025421329.1, from coordinate 3,588,994 downwards.
CATAGGGGTCAAACTTGTTTCTCCTGAGGTACTCTTCTAAGGCTATTTGGGTTGTCTTTAGAAACAGTGTCTTAGGCTATCAAAAGTTGGGTGATATGAAGATCTTCTTTATGACTATCTTCAAAAATACAACCTTCCAGAAAAAGAAAGAAAGAAAAAACAGTTGGAGGGAAAGATTTTATAGAACTAAAAGTAAGAAAGACAATAGGAGGAAGACAATGGAGACCTCCAGAGGCAGAGTAAATACATCTTGCAAAGGCCCTGTGGTGAAAAGGAATTTGCCAAATTTGAGAAACAAAACAAAACAAAAAACAGCTGGAGCTGGAGTTTGGAGAGTGAGGGAGAGGGTAAGTTTCAAAAATCAGGTAGTATCTTGCAAGCCATGTTAAGATGTCCAGACGCTCTAGTAAGAGCAGTGGGAACAAGATGTTTCAGCAGAGAGTAGCATGATCTGAGGACTTGCGTGGATCTTTCATAATAAATTGGAGGGATCAGTTCTGATCCAGTTAGGAAATGGTTGCAGTGTCCATGCTGATGATGAGGGTGGCCTGAATTAATATGGCATACAGATTTGAGTTTTATTTAGAGACATAATTAAAAGATCTTTCTGTGGATTGAACATAGGAGGATAGGGATTGTGAGATGTATTAGTTTCTGACAGCTGCTGTAACAAATGTCGAAAGTGAAATAAAATGGAGTCAATTTATGTCAAGGGGTCTTAAAATGGAGCCAGGAGGCCATTAAGAAAATGGGCCCTTTGCATCCTCTTGCTGGGTAAAACCATGAACTTTTGAACTGGGCCAAATCGCAGCTATTCCTAGGACTCTACAACTTGCTATGGTAACAGATTTCTGCTTGTGACAGCCTTAGCAACCAAGGTGTTTTCTTCCACCAACACCAATCAAAATCTTTAAAAAGAACGTATACAAGCATTCCATACTGTCTTTAAAAACTCCAGGCTTCTATTCTCTAATGGGACACAACGTGGGTTACTACCTGAATCTCTACTCCCCAAATTATAATTCTGAGACCCCAAATAAATGCCCCTGTTTTTTTTAAATGCCTCTGTTTTATTTCAGCTCAGCCTCTTTTCTTGGTTTACACAAACTACCACAAATTAAATGGCTTAAAACAACAGAAACTTATTTTCTCATAGTTCTGGAGGCTAGACATCTGAAATCAAGATGTCAGAGGGTCATGCTTTCTCCAAATGTTCTAGAGAGGAATCTACTCCACGTCTTTCTCTTGGCTTCTGGTGTTACCAACAATCCTTGGTGTCCCTTAGCTTGTAGAAGACACATCACTTTGCCTCAGTTGTCATATGGGGGACTTCTGTGTGTCTGTCCCTGTGTCTCTTCTCTTCTTCTTATAGGACACTAATCATATTGGATTAAGTGCCCACCCTGCTCCAGTGAGACCCCATCTTAACTAACTACATCTGCAAAGGACCTATTTCCAAACAAGGTCACACTCACAGATACCGGGGGAGGGACTTCAACTTACCTTCTTGGGGGGCATAATTGAATCCACAATATGAAGAGAAGAAAGTAATAACCAGAGATGCCTCTCAGATTCCAATGTACATCCTCAGGGGAGTAGTAGTAAATAGTGTTGAGGCATAAGCAGACTGGAGGAAGCAGTGGGAAATCCAGTGTTCATTTTAAATAGGTTAAATTTCACATGACAATGAGATGCCCAAGTGGAGAGTTCAAGCAGGTAGCTGGATAGACAAGTCTAGAGATTTCTGAGGGGAAATCTGGTTAGGAAGCCCTATGTAGAGGGAACTATACCCTGCTGAGGGACAAGCAAGGGAATGCAGGAGAACTGGCTTGTGAGAACAGAGAGAAAAGCCTAGAACCCAGGGGACCTTCATCCAATGTCTCAAGATATCCAATGTCTCAAGACCTTGAGAAAATCAAGGTCAGTGTTAAGCTAGTAAATGTTTAACAACTAGCTCTCCAGGGGGAGGAGAAAAGAGGAAAGCCCTGATTTATAGAATCAGCCAATATCTGTGGTATAAATATGGTATAAGTATTCCTACTATGATCACAGAGTTGAAAAATTCCTGAAAATTTAAAAACTGGTTGCTTACAAGCTAGAACGATCTGTCTCTGGCATATCCCTGAGGTCAAGGCCCTGGTTCATGCTACTAGTTGTGTAAGCTGAAAAATCAGCTTATCCTTTCTGGGCCTTAGTGTCTTTATCTATGAAATGAATGGCTGCGCCTAATGGTTTCTTCAGGGTGCCTTCCTGCTCTCCCATAACATAAACCCCAACAGTAAAACTTAGCTCAGTTTTGATGGTCATGGGCTCTATGAGCCCCAGGTGTATGGGCAGAGCATGTGGTATTTTCCAGTAAAACAGCTGAATGGGTAAGGCCAAAGTTGTGACACTCCTTTTCTGTGCCTGTCAACTCCTGGCTTTCAGATCTATACGCACACACATAAAAGAGGAAGACTTCAGACGCTCTGAAGTCCTGTTGGCAGGTTTAAGCTCTATTCATCTCTCCTTAATTTGCTCCTGCCTCACCCCAAAAGATCACCTTGGACAAGGTCTGCCCTTGGGTGTGAAAAGGTCCATGGGAGTCCTAAAAGAGGACCCAGGCCATTTAGATACAAGATTCTCAGGACCCTGGATCGAGAGAGCATAATTTAGTAAGGAAAGGGATATAGGTTCCGGTTTTTACAACCAACTTGACCCCATGAATTGGGAGGGGCTCCTCTTGACCTTTTCCCCTAAGGGGATGCTGCCGAAACACATGGAGTATATGAGTTAAAGTAATAGGAAATAACCTATTATGTGTTTGACACTTGTGTACACACACACACACACACACACACGGGCATGCTTTATCCTGTGGCGGACACCAAACATGCATAATACACCATCTCTTCTTATAGGCAGGACAAACTTGTTGAGGAAAGGAGACACTTCAAGAGTGTAACTGATCCAAAAGACACTTTATGAAATGTACAAAATGGGACATGCCTTGGCTCTGTGGAGTGCAGAGAAGTGGGAGGAATTTGAGCTCAGAAGCTCAAAGGAAACCACACAGAAGTAGCTCTGGGAATAGATAGACAAACAAAGCATTCATAGGTCATATTCAGGAACAATGAGCAGACTATAGCAGCATGTTAGAGTTGGAAAGCAGTGCTAAATAAACTGGAATAAACAGTGCTGACCAGCTTCTTTCTGCCTTTGATGCTAGAAAGTGAAGAGCCATTGAGGATTTGCTTTCTTTTGATGCTCAAATAAGTCAAAAAAGTTACTCATAGGTTTTTTAGGTTTTTTTGCATGAAAATTGACCCTTTGCCAGGGAGATGATCCAAAGGCTGTTAATGAGCCAAGGCAAAAAGGAGGATTTATGAAAGAAAGGAGAAAGAAAAGAGAAAAACTATGGATGGTCTGGAATTATGACCCTTGGGTTACTTGTTTTGGGTAAACTGATTTGCTGGCAGCTGGCAAAGAGGTCAGCTGGACCATCTGAACTTGAGCAGGCCAACTGGACATTGAATACAATCATTTTATTTCTTTGTGGATGTGGGGAAAGCCCTTGAAAGCTTGAAAGCCCTTGAAAGCTTCAGTGTGGCACACACACTTATCTGCATTGTTCCTTCATTAGCATGTCCACCTTCTTTAGGCCACAACAAACACACCGTGTCCCTCTTCGGAGGTGATTTAGTGACAATACAGGAGACTTTGAAAATCAGGCAGATCTATTTCATGTGCTTATTTGCATAAGTATAATTCTGGTGAATACATAAGTATAATTCTGGTGAATACCTAATATTCATATAAAATCTTGGTTTTTATCATCTATTACATCACTGCCCTCTGAAGAGTTCTCTATAGCTTCATATCACTTCTCACTCCTCGTCCCTTGGTGGGGGGAGGTGGTTGGTAAATGGTTAAATACACACCAAAAAGGAGGGAAAAACAGTATTTAGAGAAACAAAAATTTATAAGAATCAAGAAAGTGGTCTGGGCGCCTGGGTGGCTCAGTGGGTTAAGCCTCTGCCTTCGACTCAGGTCATGATCTCGGTCCTGGGATCGAGGACCACATCGGGCTCTTTGCTCAGCAGGGAGCCTGCTTCCCCAGCTCTCTCTGCCTGCCTCTCTGCCTACTTGTGACCTCTCTCTGTGTCAAGTAAGTAAGTAAAATCTTTAAAAAAAAGAAGAAAGAAAGAAGGAAAGAAAGAAAGAAAGAAAGAAAGAAAGAAAGAGGTGTGTATATAATGGAAAATTTGCTTGTGAAGGAGGAATCTGGCTTGCGCTGAATGGTCCCAGAGCTCTCAGTTGAGACCAAGAGGTAGAAGTCACAGGGAAACATATTTTGCCTTGTAGAGCGCAGCGAAAACCAGGCCATCTCTGGGTGCTGAGTCCCTGTGCATGGAGGAGTCCAGGTGAAACGGGAAGGACCACCTACCAGGGACACTCCTGCGGGGTATCTAAGCCTGGCCTGTGGGATAGGAATGAATGGCAGCTCAGAACCTGACATTCAGCTTGTTGGGCTGCTCTGGTTCTCCATAATCATGAACAAATCGTCTTACAAATTAGTTGCTTGAGACTGCAATAATCATTTGATTATTCTCTCTCACAACTCTGGGGGTTCACTAGGCTCAGCTAGATAGCTCTTGCCAGGATATCTATGTCACACAGTGGCTGGAGTTGAAAAAATCTCAGACACTCCTCCCTCCTATGTCTGAGACCAGAGTTGACAAGACTCAAACAGTTGCAGGACTAGAGTGCTGGGCATTCTTGGGCAACTCTCTCTCTCCTTCTGTGTGTCTGTTCAGTGCTGTGCCTGTAGGGGAGTGGGCCTCTTACAGGGTGGCTCAGAACTAGAAATGCATGTGCCAGGAAAAGGACTGAGAGAGAGTGCACACTCGTGCACATGTGGCAGGCAGAAGTTGTGTTACTGTCATGATTCAGCCCTCAAAGTCACATAGAATCTCTCCTGCTGTTCTCTGTTCATTGAGACAGTCACAGAAACCTGATCAGTTTCAAAGGAAGAGGGCATAGACTCTACTCTTGAAGAGAAAGTGGAAAATTCCTTTTTTTAAAAAAAGATTTTATTTATTTATTTGAGAGGGAGTACATGAGCAGGGGGAGGAGCAGAGGGAGAGGGACAAGCGACTCTGTGCTGAGTGCAGAGCCCAGTGTGGGACTCAACCCCATGACCCTGAGCCAAAATCAAGAGATGGATGCTTAACTGACAGAGCCACCCAGGTACCCCAGCACCAGAGGTATTCTTGTGTTCACTTTGGAAAATACCAACTGCCACCGGAACTTTCTAGAAGAAGACTTTTCCCACATTTCTTGGTGGGATGTCAAGGTGGCATAACTGAAACTCTTTCGAGGTGCCTCAAGCTTCTGGGCCAGGGATGTCTCTAATATAAAGGTCATCACAGAAGTTTGCAGTTTTTTATGTGAGGAGAGAATACTTCTTATTTTCCCCAGTTCCTGAGATCAACCCAGAGCTGAAGGAAGGGGAAGAAACAGGACTGATGAGATAGGGACATAAATGAGCAGTGCAAGGAGACAGACACGGGCCTAGGTGCATATCCCTCTCCGCTGGGATTCCCTCCTGGAGAGGGAGACACCATCAGAACCCACTGATTCGTCTTCATCTCTAGGTTGGGAAAGATGGATTGTACATTTCTACTCATCTGCGGGGCATCAGTGGAACTTAGGTTCAAATGCTAAGAGCAAAGATTCATTTGCAACAACTTAACTTACAAAGGTTTATTATACAAAACACAACTGAAAATCAGCTGGCTAGGGTAGCTCCACAAAGTGTTCATGGAGCAACCTTCCTTTTATTGTTTTGCTATATTTTCTGGCTCTGTTTTTCCATTTCCTTTCAAAAGATCATCTCATGGTTCATGGTGGGTGCTGGAGTTCCAACTATTATATCCACATTCCTGGCAGTAGGAAGGAAGGAAGGAAGGAAAAGGAAGCATATCTCACTGTCTTTTAAGTAGGCTTCTCAGAAGTCTCAAACTATACTTCTATCTATATCACTTTGAACAGAACTTCATTTTATGGGTTCACCTAGCTACAAGCAAGCCTGGGAAATGTAGTTTCTCTGCAGGAGATGTCTGAGGTCTTGCTTTCTAAAGACAAAAAGTGAAAATTACTATTTGCCTTATCTGTCAGATTTTAACTTAAGAGATAAGAAAAGATACCCACCCAGTTAAATGAATCATAGAAACCTTTCTAGTGACATGTAATTGTGCTAACATTTCTTCTTTTTGAGTGCCTTCAAAAAAGGAGAGATTTAATTCAATGTTTCAAAATCTGAGATGCGAAATAGATTTTGTGGAATCTATTTCCACGCTGAACAGTTGATGACAGCATACAAATCATGTTTTCAAACCACCCACATCCCTGCCACTTCCCCAATTTGCCCTTTTGGTCTGAATGACTGAAGTCACAGCTAATGCAAGATATGAGAGGACAATTTGAACCTTAAAGGATGGCACTGGCTCTCTGAAGCATTCAGTGAGCTGATCCCTGAGACTCTCCTCGAGGTGTTGGCAATTTAGGTAATTGTTGCTATTAAGACATTTGCTCAGTGTTACATACACAGAAATGTGCAAGCCCATCCACCCAGATAATGTCAGGAAGTATTTTCCTAGCTTCTCCACCCGCTAATATCTTACACTTAAAGGCCCAACTGAAGTCCCGTTTCATTCCTGAAGCTTCTCCCAGCACATGTGCTCTCCTATGTCTCCCCTCTCTGTGCTCAGGGACTGGTTCTACTGTTTGCATTGAACTGTTAGTACCCAACATTTAATATTAAGAGAACGTCTAACATGAGTCCCAAACACTTTGGGACTTTGATGTGACGTGTTAGTGTCATATGTAGGATTCTTTTTCTTTTTTTTTTTTTTTTTAAGATTTTGTTTATTTATTTGACAGAGAGAAATCACAAGTAGATGGAGAGGCAGGCAGAGAGAGAGAGAGAGGGAAGCAGGCTCCCTGCTGAGCAGAGAGCCCGACGTGGGACTCGATCCCAGGACCGTGAGATGATGACCTGAGCCGAAGGCAGCGGCTTAACCCACTGAGCCACCCAGGGCCCCCATATGTAGGATTCTTATCTCCCCAGGTTGAGTGTGAGCTCTTTGAAGGCCTCATACTTGTTTTGTATCATTCCATTAAATACTTCCCAATTGATAGAGTCCTGTAGATAGCTCTGGCGCCAGGCATCTAGAAACCAAAGAAATATATACTAACCAGGTCGTGGAATGTTTCCACTAAAGGAAAAAAAAGAACTTTTTAAAAAAATTTTTAATCAAACTCTATTCCCAGTGTGAGGTTCAATCTCTTGACCCTGGGATCAACAGGTACCATGTTCTACCAGCTGAGCCAGCCGGGCACCTCCTTACTCCAACAGATCTTTGAGTCTCAAAAGCAAACTGTAGCACGTGTTCCAGAAGAGCTAGAATGGAAAAGACAGACAATGCCATGGGGTGGAATCACTGGAATGCTCAAATGTTGTTGGTGGGTGTGCAAGTTACAGCCACTTCGGAAAACTGTTTGACTGGACCAACTAAAGTTGGATGTAGGCATGTTTTGTGACCGAGCAACTCCACCTGTCTCCATGCAAAATCAGCAACAACAGCAACACAACAACCATGCACACTAGAATGTTCAGAGCATTGTTTGTAATACCCTTAAACTAGAAACTGCCCCTATAGCTTTCGACAGTAGAATGGGTAAAGATATCGAATAAAATGTAAATTCGCACAATGGAATATTATGTGATGACAAAAATGGACAAACTATCACAACATGCAACAGCATGGATAAATCTTACAAACATGACGTTGAGTGAGAGAAGCCAAGCATAAAACAGGCCTCACTGTTTGATTTCATTTGTGTACATTTCAGAAACAGGCAAACGAATCTAGCCTATTAGAAATCAGGATAGAGGTTGTCTGCAGTGGAAAGGAGTTGCCCATGGGAAGGGACTCAGGGAGGGTTTTGAGGGTGCTGGGAATGTTGTATTTCCTATCTGAGTATGGGTAACATAGGTACATTGAAACACAAACTGAGCTGTACGCCCATGGTTTGTGCATTTTTATCTGTGTTGCATCTCAATAAAAGCATACTAGAAAATAAACCCAGAAATGATGGGCTGTGGGATACAGTAGGTCGTCACCTGTCCCAACCTGCCCATGTGCTCTATGGGGTACCATAGATGGAGGGGCTTACCAGAAGACCTCCTAACTTGCCTATAGCTCTAGCATCCTATGCTTCTATGGTTCTATTGGGTGCCCATTGGAAAAATACTAGAAGAAATGTCTTGACTTTAGGTCCCAGAAGGAAATTCCGATTGGCAGGGAGGAGCCCTGGGGCCAGCCATCCTCTGTGCCTGAGCCCACTGGTGGGCGTCCCAGTTCCTGGGAGCCATCCATGCACAACTGTGCAGAGCATCCTCAACAGAAGAGGCGAGAGGCTGGGAGGCTGGCTCCAGTGGCACTTTCAAGATGCCCTCCTCCTCCTCCTCTCTTCCATCAGCCTCTGTCTCCCTTACTTTGTCAGCAGTTTTCCCTCCTGGCACCCAGGGCTGACAGTTGGCTGGGAGAAGTGCCCCTTTTCCTTTTCCCTCATTGGCATCTGTCTCAGTTCTTCTTCTAGGGCTGCTGCTGTGAGGCCACATGTCCTGTGTGTGGTGGGATCCCCACCCACCTAATAAGCTAAAGTCACCCTGTTTGCTTTTCTTAATGACACATAACATTTCAAAGTTAAAAACATTAAAAACTCCCTGTCTGCCTTATGTCTCAATGGAACACTTGTCCATTTCAACGTGCTTCACTACACTGACAACTCAGAAAAAAAATCATTGAGGATTGGGGAAAAAAAATCAAGAATAGAGGTGCTACAGATGGTCAGAAGGACCAAAGGAGAAGATGGACATTGAGTAACCCGTCCCAACTCATCACTTAGTTATTAAGCACTCTCTGCTCACACCTGGGGCCAGGTTACAGACCATGCAAACAATGCCAGGCGTGCCCCCCACAAGCTCCTGACCTAAAGGGGGTGCGGGATGTGGGCAAATGTAGAGGTAATCAACAACAAGAAGTCACAAATGAAAAATAATGTAGTGATGAACCGGAAATGACAGGGGGATACCAAGGGGCACGGGGGTCCCCAAGACAGTGCCAGTTGCATAAACAAAGCCTCGTGGAGGGCAGGCAGGTTAAAATTGGAAACACTTCCAGTGCAGCCCAAGTCGGAGGCTGGTTGGGGAGATTAGTGGAGCATGTGGCAGGCTGGCTCTATAATCATGAAATTGAGACAGCATAAAGTTTGGCTCTGTGAGTTTCACTTTTCCTGTGGAAGATGATTTCCTAGGCAGGGGGAATAAACAAGGGTGACTGCGTGAAGCTGAGGAAATTTTCAAACAAGGAGAAGTCTGATCTAGTCCGTGGTGGAAGAGTTGTCAGGATCAAAATCATGGAAGTTGTACCAGTCGTTGTACTTGAAGCACAACGACTGGTAGTCCACCCCCAGTGCATGGTCCGGGCTGAGTCCTGCATCTTTGGGTCTGATGCATTCACTGGGACTCCAGGGGTGGACAGTGGGGGAAGTAAAGACTATTGGTTTATTCCTGCCACCCTCCCTTCCCACCCCAATATAAAATACCTAATATACCTAAAACCTAATATAAAACAACCTAATCCGACTGTTAAAGGATGAGCCAGATGTGACGGGACCCGTCTCATCAATTTTTAATTTGTGTGATTTTCTGGACTGAAAACCAATTGGATATATAATAGAGAGAAATAGCCCAAGTTCTATGGGATCTTCATGCAGTAGACTCACGATGCTCAAGGCTGGCTCTCACTGCAAACTTTAAGGATCATCATCTAGAAAGCCATCAAAAGATGAAAACTGACACAACACTGAATAGTAAACGTCATAAGGGTCAATGTTTTTATGGGACTTACGGGGGGCGAGTTGGTACTTCCAACCACAAAACTGTGATAGAGTCACTCTAACAGTCCACGTTTAGAGAAATAAAGAAACTCAAGAAGAGGGATGTCTGTTACTTCATTCATTCATTCATTTAGAATGAATTTTGAGATCCTATTGCCTGAGTAGACACAGGAAGTGGGCTCAATTGCAGGTTAGTGCTGAACATCTAGGTGGGTCTCCTTTTTAACTTAGTCACCTCTTTCAAAGTTCTCTTTCCAAATAGAGTCAAATCCGGATGTGCTGGGGGTGAGGACTTTAACAGAGGATGGAGGTAGGTGGGCATGGACACCACTCAGCCCATTACAGCTGGGAAGACCATTTTATCCCTTGACCAAGATCATGGGACCCTGACTTCATCTGTCTAAACCGAGGCCTGAAGGTTTCTTCTCCCTAGCAATGTCAGGAGTCACAAAAAGTCTAAATCCTGAATGCATGGCATGCAGTAGAAGAAATACATTGAGGCAAATTCCCACATTTGTGATCCAGTGGTCCACCAACCGCAGTACAATGATGGCTTGTGTGGACCAAGGGAGGCAACTGTGTCCAACTGCCCAGACTGTTTGCTAAAAACACTGAAAAGGAAACATCTGCCTATACTGTATTTTTCCTCTTTTTCCCCTCCCCCTCTGAATGCTTTGAAAGTGAATGAAGTGGATTTCAGTAACCATGCCATACAAAGCTGGATTCATGCTTTCAGTAATCCCTTCTGTGCTTGTCACATTCATTCCTGCTCTGAGGCACTTCCAACACTGTTGATTCATTTTTCCATGAAGGAAATACGGTGGAGCCAAGTTGTTCCTGCTCTTCTGGGTGGGATTTCACGGTCTATCTGCCAACTCATTAAAGAGCACCCACCCCTTCCAGTTTTCCGGATTTATTCTGATTGTAATTTCTCTTAGTCTTCTTAATCTTGAAATAAAGACCGTTTGGACCCAGCAGTGTATTTTGTCCACCACAATATTCATTTACTTCCATCCCTCAAGGTGATGTGGAAGAACATTTGAAAATGTGGAAAAAGAGAGTGAACGTGGCTGAACAATCACATGACATTGCCTACACAAGGCTTTGAACATGCATTCCCCACTTGAACTTTCTCTATCCCTTTAGAAGGCAGGGAAATAAACAGTTCAGATACAGCCAGTCTTAAGAAGATAAAGATCATTGTATGTTTCTATACAATGTTTCTTTTCAAACATTATAAATATCCAAGCTTGGAAACCCAGGTACTACATGGCACCATAATTGCTTGCCTGGAAAGGCTTCCAATTATTTGGTGCAGCATCTAGCTCCCGCCTGCTTTAAGTTAAAAAGGCTGCCTTTGGTGGACAACAGAGAGCAACCATCTGCTTACTCAGGAGAAACCCCCTTTTGTGCAGGAGAAGACGCTGGGAGGACTTGTATTCTGTGTTGAGTTCTAATAGAGATTCCTTCTATCACTTAAGAGATCATTTTACATCCCATTGCCTCATGTTCCTTCCCATTAAGGTGGCAATACTTCACCAGGTTCCTCGCTCACAGGAGTCTTATGCAGAACAATTAAGGGTTAATTAATTAATTGGAGAACAACCAAGCAAGAGAGATAATGAGGATTTCTGCTGCATTTCCTTAGCTTTGGGTAAGGCCACTCCTAAATCAATTTTAATCAGAAGCTTTGGCCTCAATTTATCATTAGTAGTCACACTTCAAGGCTTAAAATGAACATGAATCCCGTGAATATAATTTTTCCCATATCAGATATTTCCCCTGCAAGAAAGATCTCTACTAACTACCTCACTGTGTTAATCAATAAATTACCTTGCATTAAATTTTGTAGTTCTGCTGTGAGTCAATGAAAATGACAAAGGTTTTTTTCTTTGCTATTTAATGTGGAGGGGTTTTGTTGTTGTTCTTACTGTTATTGCATATTTAAGTTAAATGGGAGAAATTCCATAGTCCAATATGAGTTTGCTTATTTCCATCTTTTATCTTCAGAGATAGTCTTGGCCAGAACCCAGGACAGAATAATGACAGACCTTGGGTACAAAGTCAATGACTTAAAAAAAAAAAAAAAAGATCACCTGCTGATATTTCAAATGCTAGTTTTCTAGGGAGCACATGACCTGTTTTCCTCCCTCATCTCCCTCCTGGTGCTCACTCTGTTGATGGAAGATTGGCTGGAGCTCACATATGTAGACCAAGAAGGATGCATGGATGGATTTGCTCCCTGCTGCTAGGAGAGCTGGTGCTAGTTCTAAGCTCAGCCCTAAAGCACTGTAGTTCAAGTGTCTTTAATGTTCCAGATCAGTGATGCCCAGGTTCAGGTGGCTGAACTTTCATTTCCTTATCACCCTATTCTATTCTCTTTTTTAAAATTTTTATTTTATTTTTTTAAAAGATTTTATTTATTCACTTGAGGGGCACAGATCACAAGTAGGCAGAGAGGCCAGCAGAGAGATAGAGGAGGAAGCAGGCTCCCTGCAGAGCAGAGAGCACGATGCGGGGCTCCATCCCAGGACCCTGAGATCACGACCTGAGCCGAAGGCAGAGGCTTAACCCACTGAGCCACCCAGGTGCCCCCACCCTATTCTATTCTAAACAGAATGGGATCTCTCATTCTTGTTCTGGAGAATGCAAGATGGAATTCCTCCCCCTTACAGAACAACCTGCTTTCCCTCCCTCATGGCCACAGCACATCATATCACTTTCTTCCTGAATGTAGAAAACCTCTAACGTGGGCTAGAGGTACAGCCTGCCCTGTTCCAGTTTCCCAAAGAAAGATGGTGCTACAGTCCTCGAAGAAACATATTCTTCTTCCACTCAGTGCCAATCAGCAACTTTTTATTTCAGTTCATTCAACCAATGTTTATTGATGATCAACATGTGACAGAGCTAGGAGTAAACTACTAGGAACACAAAGAAGATATCAAACACAGTCTGTCCCAATGAGGTCAATGTTAATCTAGGGGAGGAGAGCTGCATAGCAAGGCAGGAAGGTTAAGTCCAAATTCATTAGTTTGACCTCTCCATAGGAAATATGGTCAAAGACTGAGTTAAGAGATAGAAAAAAGTCCAAGAGAGGATGAAAATTTTTCTTTGGAGATAAAGTATTCAAAGTCTGAATCTGGAAATATTCAGAACTCATATTCTTGGACTAGAAATTCCTGTACTTTCATCAGGTTCAGAAGAACTTTTTTAAGTAAACTCTTATAGATAAATGTCGAATTTATTTTTACTAATAATGGAGCAGAGGGGCCTCAGAGATAATCCAACCCCCTCATTTTAAATATTAGAGGATCTGAGCTCCCAAGTTAATGATTTGCCTAAACTCATGTTAATAAAAAAAAAAAAAAAAATGGTGGACTGGGTCTAGAGCTCAATTTTCCTGTCCAAGCACATGTTACTTCAGGATAAAAAAATTACTATATATTTGCTATATTTTCCCACCATATTCTTTCTTAATACCTTCAAGTTTGTGGGGTACGCTTTAAGCTACATTAATTGATTTAATAAAAATGTAACTTGGTAGATTGGAATATGGTCTTTGTTAGTGGGTCATCGGCAGCAAGAGAGGTGGGACAGAGCAGCTCTAGACTCACTTGCTCTTCAGGTAGCCTGAACATTTATTAATGTGGAAAATGGTCTTGTAACTGGCTTTAACTAATGGGGCATTAGTAGCTGAAGCCTCAAGGGAGCTCACGCTTGGGGCTTGCCCTCTGGCTTCTGTTGGAACTCAGCCTTCATGTGACAGAGTGAACACAGTGTGCTGCTGATGAGAGACACATGGACCAGTCAAACCAGTTGCCTCATCAGCCAACAGCCCAGGCACCCCTGGGCCAAAGCACCAACTGGCTAAAGACACATGTGTGAACCCAGTTGAGCTCAGCCAATCCTAGCACAGAAAAACAGCTAGTCAACTCCTGAGCTAAGAAAAAAAAAAATGCCTCTAAGTCCCATAAACAATGGGGTGGTTCATTGCAAAGCAAAAATAGCTCATACAATGGATTTAAGATGAATAATAAACATTGCAGAAGTGAGTTCAAGAGGGGAGAGTGCACTGTTGCTAATCCGAGTAAATGGTGAGATGTTCCTGTTGAAACCTACACTTTATATTCAAGAGAATAGAATCTTAATGCCAAATTTGCTATTTTATGAAGGAAAAGGCAGAAGTTCTATGCTCTCCTTTCTTCCTAGGAGAAACTTCCTCATGGGTTGGATACAAGTTCTCATTACCTTGTTTCCTAATTTAATCTCAAGCCTTGGCCAATAACTGGCCGCTAACTAACATGAAATCACAAAGAAAACTTCCTATTAAGAGCACACACAGGCATGTACACATGCATGCACACACATGCCCATAGACACACACACACACACACATACGATGCTGGCAGAGGCAGAATTGTGCCTCCTCTTACAAGATCATTTATCTGGGAGACTGCATATTGTGATCTCTTCCAGCCAGAGCTCTGTTTACTGTGGATTTCTGCCAAGATAACCCTTGGCATTCTTCAAAGATTTCTCTTTTAACAAGAACATCTCTATAATGCAATATGCTTTCCAGGGGTTGAAATATAACCCTGATAGAATATAAAGATAACTCCTTGTAATAAATAAATGCAGCACTATTTCCTGTGTTCTTTGAGGACAAAACTTAAAAGAAAAACAGTTTTTAAAGTCTATTCAAAAAGAGATAGGGTCCTGACAATATTTGGTAACTTCTCCTTTCCACTGCACCATTTTAGAAGTTACGGGAGAAATGTCTATCTAAAAACAAGTACAGTTTAGCAATTGCGGCCATTGCTGCTATGAACATTAGGGTACAGATGGCCCTTCTTTTCATTACATCTGTATCTTTGGGGTAAATACCCAGTAGTGGGTATTTACTACAGGGTCATAGGGTAGCTCTATTTTTAATTTTTTGAGGAATCTCCACACTGTTTTCCAAAGTGGCTACACCAACTTGCATTCTCACCAACAGTGTAAAAGGGTTCCCCTTTATCCACATCCTCTCCAACATTTGTTGTTTCTTGCCTTGTTAATTTTTGCCATTCTAACTCGTGTAAGGAGGTATCTCAATGTGGTTTTGATTTGGATTTCTCTGATGGCTAATTATGATGAACATTTTTTCATATGTCTGTTAGCCATTTGTATGTCTTCATGGGACAAGTGTCTGTTCATGTCTTCTGCCCATTTTTTGACTTGATTATTTGTTTTTTGGGTGTTGATTTTGAGAAGTTCTTTGTAGATGTTGGATGTCAGCCCTTTGTCTGTAGTGTCATTTGTTAATATCTTCTCCCATTACATAGGTTGCCTCTTAGTTTTGTTGACTTGTTCTTTTGCTGTGCAGAAGCTTTTTATCTTGATGAAGTCCCAAAAGTTCATTTTCACTTTTGTTTCCCTTGCTTTTGGGGATGTGTCTTGAAAGAAGTTGCTGTGGCTGATGTTGAAGAGGTTACTACCTATGTCCTCCTCTAGATTTTGATGATTACTGTCTCACATTGAGGTCTTCCTACCAAAGCTATTCATTAAGTGAAATGCATAGCACCCCATCAACCTCATCATTATCAACAAATCATCAATTATCAACATAATACATAGAATTTTTAAAAAATGTTTAAAATTTCTTTTAAGTGTTCCAGAATTCATTGTTTATGCACCTCACCCAGTGCTCCATGTAATATGTACCTTCCATAATACCCACCACCAGGCTCACCTTCAATAGACAAGTGGATAAGATGTGGTCTGTATATAAAATGGAATATCACTCAGCCCTCAGAAAGGATGAATACCCAACTTTGGCACCAACATGACTGGAGGAGATTATGCTGACTGAAATAAGTCAAGCAAAGAAAGTCAATTATCAAATGGTTTCACTTACTTGTGGAACATTAGGAATAACATGGAGAAGGAAAGGAAAAGTGAAGGGGGAGAAACTGGAGGGGGAGACAAACCATGAGAGACTGTGGGACTCTGAGAAACAAACTGAGGGTTTTAGAGGAGAGGGTGATGGTGGGATAGGAGCCAGGTGGTGGCTATTAAGGAGGGCACGTATTTCATGAAGCACTGGGCATTATACATAAAGAATGAGTCTTGGAACACTGCATCAAAAACTAATGATGTATTGTATGGTGACTAACATAACACAATAAAAAGATAACTTTGGTAAAAAATAAATAAAAAAATAGGAACAAATACATAATCAGTTTGGAAAATAAGAAGACGTGTTTTCCGTAGATTAGGAGGAAAATAAAATTGTACTATAAAGAGTAAAGACCCACATAGGAAAGGACTGCTTTAAAATGTGGGGTAGAAAAAAAGGAGGTGGACAGGACCTGGGTGGGGTGGCTTCTGGATCACTGGTTGGGATAATGCCAACTAACAAGCCAGATGGTTGACCCTTCTTCCCTGCCTACCTCCCCACTGGCTAGATGGTGCTCGTTGGGCTGTCTTCATCTAAGTAAAGTCAATCTGGCAGCTAGATGGGAGAGGCAGAGCACAGTCCTCAGGAAGATGGTGACCAAATGGAGTATTGGAAATTACTCATGCCCAGAAGATGTCATGCCTTGCCCATCAGCACACACTGTGTCTAGGTCTATGCCCAGACCTAGACAGTGATGGCAGTGTACCCCACCTTGAAGCAGAGCCTTCTCCTCCAGCAAAATCAGTCATGGGGGGCCATGACAAACAGAATAGTCCCTGAATCAGGTCAGCAGGAAATCAGGGCAAGAATCTATAAACATTTGTGTGAATCCACAATATGGAAAAGGCTCACCAAATTCAACCAATGGAGAAACACAGTTAATACAGCAAACAGAAGAAGCTAATCCCTACTCTTTGGTAAATCTTAGAGGATACTGTAGTCATAAAAAAAATCAATTAGAGATCCAGGAAATTTTTAAAAATATATTCTTAAAATTAAAAACTGAGTAATGGGGGGGGGGACAGCAAAATAGACATTGATGTAACACCGATGGCTGGCCTGGGAGAGGAATTCTGCCAGAATGCAGGACAAGAGGACAAGAAATTATAAGACATAGAAGAAACATTAAGGGATTTGGAGGAACAAGTCAGAAGCACCAACATTATCTAGTAAGCATTCTGGGAGAGGATGTGAGGGTGATCTGGCTGTGACATCTGTCACCCCATTGATCACCAGGGTTGATTCGGCTGATCTGGCTGACTAGGCAGGTGTCACCTTCCTCCCTCACCACTCCATGTGCATCCCTCCCAGTCGAAGAGGATGACCTTCCCCGATAGACGAGAGGACCGTTCTTCAACCAAAGGCATACGAGTAGTTGTGCTCCCCTGCTAGAGCCTCCAGACAAGCTCTCAAGGTCCCTTTATAGGAGAATGTAAGGCAGTCAAGCTTCCAAGACTCCAGACACATCCAAGTGAGGTGCTGCATGTGGCAGTCTGCCTTTCTTTAAAAAAAAAAAAAAATTCTGGGAGAGACTAGAGTGAATGGTGAGCATGAGAACACTCAAAGCCATAATAGAAAAGGGAGTCCCAGAACAAAAGAAAAACAACACTTGGCCTTGCTCTACGCTATTGACAAGAGATATATCTATACTATAACTATTGTCGAAGGTTGAAAATAAATACATGTAAAAGCTCTACTAGGTATAACCTACCAAAAGAAGGCTGAAGAACGGTATTTCTAGGCAAATTAGAATCCAAAAGCATTACAGGGACAAGAGGTATTTCATATTATTAAAAGGAACAGTTGTAAACACAGCAACAGCCATAAACTCTAGGTCCCTTATTTCCCTGCTTCAGAATATTTAAACAAAAAATGAATTGAAGAAGAAAAACTAACAAATTCATCCCAACTGATACTGGTGATTACATCTGGGGAGATGTAATTAGATAATAAAGAAGACTTTTCTAAGTCTGTATTATGTGAAATTATGCTTGTAAGTTAGATGTATCCATATATTAATTTTATATTAATAAATTTTTAAAATCGGAGATGTATATATATATATATATATATATATATAAAATATTGTACCATACTTAATAATACTTTGCTTATTTAAGTAAGGAATAATTCCAATCCCAGCCCAAACTGACCTTCCTCCCTCATCTACTAAAATCTGGTTTATCTCTACTATACAGCTTTCATCGCTAAATTTCTTGCCTGTTTTATGAAGGAAATTTCTGCACTATTGTCTGGTTATTGTTCAGTGAAAGTCAATCATGTAATTTCAGTTGGAGTTATCTTGGATGAAAGGTATTTTTCTTATATTCTAAATAATAAGGGTGCCTGGGTGACTCAGTCAGTTGAGCATCTGCCTTCAGCTCTGGTCATGATCCCAGGGTCCTGGGATCCAGACCCCCATCTGGCTCCCCGCTCAGTGGGAACCCTGCTACTCCCTCTACCCCTCTCAGTGGTCACACACACTTTTTCTCAAATAAATAAATAAAATCTTTTAAAAAAATGTTTTGTAATGAGGGATTATAATGTGGCACTTTGTGTTATCTCATTTAATCTTCTCAATGGCCCTTAAGAATCAGGACCAGTCAGATCCCATTTTACAGATGTGGCAGTTGAGGGGTTTTTTTGCAAATTAAATAACTTGTCCAAATTCCCAGCACAAATAAGAATAGAAAAAAAACACAATATTTGAAAATAGGTCTGCTTGATTCGGGATTCTGAATTTTAACCACTGTGAACGGGTCTGGGCACAAAGAACCCGCTCAACATAGGTTGCAATGATTGATGGCTGATTTCACATCTCAGGAGCAGTCCTCCTGTTTCGTGACGTCAAGCTCTCCTATGACATCAAGAGGAGGAATCAGAATTGGAAATTGTGAAATGTCATAATTAGTTTTAAACAGTGGAGGATCTCAGCGATCATTTTACAGGTGAGGAAAATGAAGCCCAGGGAGCTTAATCGAGTAGTCCAAGGTTAGTCCAAGGTCACGGAGCTCGATCCTGGGAGAGCTGGGACTGAACCGAACTCTCCTGGATCCCAGATGCAGCAGGATGGAAAGGAACATCAAGGTGGACAGCAACATTAAAGGCGTGGCTCCTGCATCTTCTAAGCAGCCCTCCTGCGGTGTTGTGGGCTACAGCTTTTCCAGCTGTGCTGTCTTTACAGAGCTGGGGTTCCATCCTGGCCTCCGAGACCCAGCACCTGTGTGTTGAAGGGGGCCACGCGACTCAACGCTGTGGGCTTTTCCAGAACGAAGGTGAGAAAATCAGAGGTTATTCCAGGAGCAGAAAGCAGGACCTCAGACATTAAACGGGGCACTGAGGGGCAAAAAACCAGCGAACAATCACAGACGGAGAACAGGAGGATCCTGAGAGCATCCAGACGGCAGAGGTGGGGCTATCCCCATGAGAGAGTAGCTTCAGACAGCGACAACCAGAGGTCTGGATGAACATGAAGCTCTGGCCATAATTCCAGGGCTCCCGTCGCCCTGTTGGGGGTGCCTCCTCTGTGAGCCCTCACAGCGAGAAATACCTCGTTTTGGGCTTTGTCCAGGGTCCAAACTATAGTCGATGAGGTGACCTGTGAAATAAAATGGCTTTTCTTTTTCTTGTTTTATAAGATTTTATTTGAGAGAGAGTGTCCAGGCAGGAGGAGGGGCGGTGCCGACAGAGAGGGACAAGCAGACGCGACATCCCCCACCCCAGCCAAGAAGGGAGTCCAATAAGGGGGCTGGATCCCAGGACCCTGGGATCTCGACCTGAGCGAAAGGCAGATGCTTAACTGACTGAGCAATCCAGGAGACCCTCTTTTTCTTTTTTAAGAATACCAAAGTGCTTTCTTTAAACCAGGTATTTCAGATGCACAGAGATATTTCAAAAATGAAACCATGAACACCTGCATGCCCTTTGTCTAGACTCCCAGTGTTTTTGCCACATTTCTCTCTGTATTTTTTTTTGCTGAACCACTTCAGAATTTCCATATATCCTAACTCTTTACCCTTGAATACCTCAGCCCACATATCCTAAGCACAAGGATATTCCCCTCTTGTGATTAAAACACGATGACCAAATCCTGGTTATTTTACACTGGAACATGATTATTGCCTAACATACAGTCCATGCTCAAATTGTACCAGTTCTTTTAATAATGTTCTTCATAGCATTTTTTCCCCCAATCCAGAAACCCATCTCAGATCCAATGCTGCATATGATTGACATTTCTCTTTAGACTCCTTTAATCTGGAACCGTTCCTCAGCCTTTGTTCTTCATGACCTTGACATTTTGAAGAGAACTACCTGTCCCTTCTTTGGGGTTTATCCAGTGTTGTCTTGTGATGAGAATCGTTCGGTATTTATGGCAGGCCTACTGCAAAAGGAAGGTTGTGTTCAAGTGAAATGGCTTTAATCACAATAATTTTATAAGATATTAATCCTGTCAGATGTTCTGCTTCTTACATTCAAGGAGCGTAATGCTAAAAATGACACCAAATTAGCTAGGAAGCGAGTCCCGAGGAGAGAACACCATCCCCAAAAGGGAGGTCACTCTGTTGATAGCATTCTCAACTGCCTGCCTATTCAGTATGCAAAGCAACTTCCTCTCAATCCAGCTCTTATCATGCTGACCTCTTTATTTATACCAGGATGACACCATTGAGCAGCCTTAATTTCTCTATAAAAGGGAGGAAAAAAACCTACACGGAAAATTATTCCCCATTTCAGTCCGCCCGTAAATGAAAATTTGAAAACTCTCATTGTCAAACATAATCATTTCCCTTTGGAAACATCATAGTCTTCAAAGAATTTGAGGAGTTGAAATAATTAAATGAACTGCCTAGTTTTCACCACTGAAATTTTTAAAATGATGAGATAAGCATGTCACCTTTAAAGACATCTATTTCATTGTGTGCTTATAGCATGTTTGGGTTAAGGGCCTTGTGTTAAGCTTTCACTTAGGAGGCTCATAAAGTTGAGTTCTGAAAGCTTGAAAGTACCTCCTGCGTTTACTGGTTTCTATTCCCCAAATCTGTCCTCTTCCCTTCCAGCACGTGCCAACACCTCTCCGAGCTTCCTTTCTTCAACACTGTCCTAATGGTTTCCTGACTGCACTCAGCCCCCATTCTTGCTCCCCCATAATGCAGCTTCCACAGAGCAGACAGTCTGATTCCCCTGGAATGTAGACATTCCCCTAAATGCCCAGTGACTTGCTCTCCATTGTACTTACTTAAAATCCCAGTCACCTACCATGCCAACAGAATTACCCTTGCCTCTTTCTCCACCTGCCTTGCCTCCTGCTCTCTGCCTCAACCTGCCTCTTCCAGTCATGCTAACTGCTTTGTTCCTTGAGTGAGCCTCTCTCATTCACCTCAGGGCCTTTGCACTTGCCAATCTTTCTGCAGGGAACCCTTTCTCTTTGGCTTCACCCAAGATAGTTCCTTCTTGAGTCTCTACTCAAATATCACCTCATCAGAGAGGCTTTCTGTGGTGATGCCACCTGAAGTAACCTCCCCCCAAATCAGTCACTTCCTCCCGTGTTTCTTACTTTGTGAATGTCTTTCAAATTCACCCTGCTATTACTTTTGTTTATAATTTCATCATGTAGCTCCACTACAACATAAGGTCCCTGGAAACAACAACAACAACAACAAAAAAAAAACCCATGTTTTTCTTGCTCCCTGTCAAATCTTGAGTGCCTAGAATGCTTTCTGGCATGGGATGAATGCTCAAGAAATACCTGTTGGAGGAGTGAAAGAAAGATACGGATTACAACTAGCCATCACTGAAAGGGGCCATTTATCTGGTGCTAGAACAAAACACCCATCACCTTGACCACTTACCCACCTTGGTCACCAGATTTACCTTCAAATGTTTTAGCTGTTTCCAAAGATGGTTCCAGCAATTAATGGGAAATGAACAAGAATTGAGGCTGAAGTATAAGGGAATAAAGACATAGAACAAGAGGGCCTCATACAAAAGTATGTTCCATGAACTGAGAATATGGTTTATTTAACCCACCTTAAGTAAGGAGGGCAATAAATGAACTGGTAACAACGAAGCGTAGGAAGTAGGCCATCTACTGTATGTGATGGCCACTTCCTCTCCCGCTTCCCACAGCCTGCCGCCCACCTTCTGTGAGTTTCTATAGCATTCCATCTTCCTTCTACTCCTATCCCTGAAGGTAGACATTCCTCCAACATGGATGCAATAAACAGTCTTCTTTCTCTATGTCTTGTCTCTCAGAGTTCTCATTGATGTCCATAGATATGCCCATCATTTTTCTACCAGCAAATCCCAGATTCATCTCTCCAGTACATTCCAGATCATTGCCAGATGGAATTGCTTTGGCAATTTGAATCCTTTCTAGAACTTCTCAGCAGGTCTAGTTTGTCCAGATAGCAAAAAGCCCCTAATTTCCCATTATTCAAAAGGGTCTCTTAATTTCTGCTGGGCAAGGGTTATATCTCATTTATGATATTATATTTTCTTTATGATATAATGTAAGATATGATTATATCTTCTTTATGGTAGAATAGACCTCCACTCAGGCAAGTTTGAAGTCCCATAAATTTAACAGAAAATAAAGACTTTACTATGTTAGGGGATATACACACATTGCATGGCTATTTCTGGGAAGTAAACTATCCCAAAGTTAGTGGCTTAAAAAATAACCATTTTCTTGGCTTTAATTCTGTTGGTTAGGCCTATGGCTAGGGCTCGTCTAGTTGGTTCTTCTGGTCTTGGCTGGGTTTATCATGCATCTACGGCTAGCTGAAGTTGTTTATCTCTGCTTCCTGTGGTCTCTCATCGTCCAGGAGGCTAGCCTGGGCTTGTTCTCATGGTGATGATGGAAAGGATCCCACAGTGGTTAAAAAAAGAAAAAAGAAGTATGCAGAACAACTTGACTCTAGTGCTTGGAACTAGCACACAGCCATTTCTGCTACATCTAATGGCCACACAAATCATAACAACAGCCCAGACCCCAGGCCTTCATCTCTTGATGGGAGATGAGGCAAAGTTACATTGCCTGGTGGTGTGGACATAGCAAGGGAAATTATTGTGGCTATTTTTGCCAACAGTTTACTGCAGTGAATAATGGTGGCCTCGCTGGATGCATCTCTTCGAAGTATGCTTAAAGAGAAGATACACAGACAATGGTAGACAGTCAAGGAAGCCTAACTTCTTTTTCCATAAGCCATGACCTCATCCTCCCTAAGTGCACTTCAGGTTGCTGCTTCCCAGGAAGGAAGTTGGAATTGCAACTGTTCCAGAACAGCTGTGACCCAGTGGGGTCCTATCTGGTCCCCCGCTGATTCTCTGGAAGCTGGAGGTTCTGATAACCACAGCAAGGAATGCCTGAGATGGTAGTCTCTGCAGATCTGGCCTGGAAGGGCTAAGTTAATCAATCACTTGCCTGAATGGGTGATAGAAAGGCTCAGCTCAGCAGGATGGCAGAGGGGAGTTAAGGCTTCTGGGATGGTGCATTTGGTCGTTCCCTTCCAGCCTGCCCTGTTGCTATGACAACCGAAGGCTGCCTCTTAGATTCATCAAATATACAGGGGCATATCTGAAGTGCAGGAGAACTGCTTTGATGGACGTGATTTTTTTGTTTTTTGGTTTTTGGTTTTTTATCCTAACTTACAAAAGGCAGGTGGTACTTCCTGAATTTTTTTCACTGGGGGTCCCAGATGGAAACTGACATGTCTATCAGATAATATTTAGGCTTTCTCAGACAGTTAGAGGAAGGTGCTATTGTAGTGTTTCTCAATCCTGGCTGCTGCTTAGGATTCCTTGGAATGTTTTTCAAACATATTAGAACCCCACTAGCAAGAAATAATAATTGGATTAGGGTGGGGCCCCTTGATGATTTTGCTTCTATTTTTATTTTTTTAAAGATTTTATTTATTTATTTGACAGGGAAAGATCACAAGTAAGCAGAGAGGCAGGCAGGGTGGGGGGAAGCAGGCTCCCCACTGAGCAAAGAGCCCAATGCGGGGCTCCATCTCAGGACCCTGAGATCATGACCTAAACCTAAGGCAGAGGCTTAACCCACTGAGCCACCCAGGTGCCCCAAAGATTTTGTTTTTAAAGCTGCCCAAAGTGACTAATGTGTCCCTAGATGGGGACGCGAATGGCTGTGCAGACGTAATGAACTCAAAGTCCTAAAGAATGATGTTGAAAAAGAACTTGTAGTTACATTTGTATTTCTGTATGTTTGTATTGGAATTATGGTTCCACCACCTTCTAGGTGCTTGGGCCTGGGAAATCTCAGAATCTCAGTGTGCTTATCCACATAATGGGGTCACTAATAACACCTACTGCATACCACTTGTGAGGACAAGAGATAACATTTTTAAAGTGTAAAGTAAAAGACAAAAGAAATATCAAATTGTAAGTAATGGCCAAGAACAAAGGAAAGTGCTTGGAAAAGTGCCTCCTTGTCCTCCTCCTCTTCCACCATCACCACCCCCACCTACCATGATGATCTGCCTACAGGTGGCACCAGGACCCACCTGCCAAATTAGTGATGACAACACTGGACCCATAGAGGCTGCAGGACTCAACTCAAGGGCCTTTAGTCTGATGGAAGAGGCAAAACCACCAGGCCTGACCTAAGTGCTGGGAGCAAAGGGTAATCATAGGTTCGGTCATGGGGCAGCATTAGTCGAGGTATCTTTCTGGGGAGGGGAGCAGGGGAGAGGGTTACCTAAGCCTCTTCTGAATGATGAGAAGCTGGATGCATCTCCAGGGTACATCCAGCTCTATTTTGGAGCTCCGTGCCTTGTTGGTCCTAGGTGCATGAAAATCAGGGTCCGATGTGAAAAGATGCTGAGCTCATCTTTAAATGGTTCAAATTACAAGTGCTGGAACATTCAGAGCAAAAGGAAGTGGCCTTGAAAAGTGAATAAGGCTTGGAGAGGCAGAGGGAAAATGAAAGGGAATGGCTTTTCAGGAGCCAAGAAAAAGAGGAATTGGCTGGCACCTTAGGACTTGGGAAAATACTGGCTGGAACCAGAGAGACACATGGGGAAATCAGGGTAGACTTGTCACCTAGATCCAGATGTGGAATGGCCTTGGAGTCAGGAAGAGAAATCCACATTTGAAATAGTGGGAAAGAGGCAGCCATTGAATATTTTTGAGCCGAGGTAATGAAAAGATTTATTTTCATAGTAGCCCTTGAAGCTATAAGGTTCTTGGGGGGACAACTGTGTGAGACACAATAGAGATTTCTTTGAAAGGAAGATCAGCCACACTTGGTACCTAACTAGAGATGGGGAATAAGATAGAAAAACTGTTTCTAGTGTGAATTAAGAAAAGCAGGTGTTCAGCTTCTAGCATTCTTTATTTATTTGTTTGTTTATTTATTTATTTGACAGACAGAGATCACAAATAGGCAGAGAGAGAGGAGGAAGCAGGCTGCCCGCTGAGCAGAGAGCCTGATCCGGGGCTCGATCCCAGGACGCTGGGATCATGACCTGAGCTGAAGGCAGAGGCTTAACTCACTGAGCCACCTAGGCACCCCAGCTTCTAGCATTCTTTAGCTAAGTTCTAGACAATCTCCACTTTGGCTGAACAAGGGAATCATCTGGAGATTTTGTTCAAATGCAGACCCACTCAGTGAGTCTGGGCCCACATTCTGCATTTCTAAGTAGCTCTCTCATGAAGCTGGTGTTGCTGGTCCACGGATTAAACACGTTCCCAGAAGAAAAGTTCTAGAACAATAGTTTCCAACTTGACTGTGCACACGAGTCTTCTGGAGAGCTTTTAAAAACCCAAACACCGGGACGCCTGGGTGGCTCAGTTGGTTAAGCAGCTGCCTTCGGCTCAGGTCATGATCCCAGCGTCCTGGGATCGAGTCCCACATCGGGCTCCTTGCTCCGCAGGGAGCCTGCTTCTCCCTCTGACTCTGCCTTCCACTCTGTCTGCCTGTGCTCGCTCTTGCTCGCTCTCTCTGACAAATAAATAAAAAATCTTAAAAAAAAAAAAAAAAAAAAAAAAACAAACAAACCCAGTTATTTAAAAAAAAAAAAAAAAAAAAAAAACACCCAGTCTGGACCATTTCACTCAATCTCTGGACCAGTGGGGCACAGGCATCGGGATTTCTAAACCTCTCCAGGGGTTCCCTCACGCAGTCTAGGTTCAACTGAGCATTGGATACTCTTGATTTCAGAGGTTAAAAGAACACATTTGAAATGTCTTCAAAGGTTCAAAGGTTTCCTGGGTATATTCTCCAGAGCAAATGACTTTCTCAAGACTGGTTTTTTTTTTTGGCGGGTGGGTAGTGGTTCCTTAAAAAAACCTTTAAAAAACAAACAAACAAACAAACAAACTTGTGCACTTCTGGGACATCTGGGTGGCTCAGTCAGTTAAACGTCTGCCTTCAGCTCAGGTCATGATCCCAGAGTCCTGGGATCAAGCCCCACGTCAGGCTCCCTGTTCAGTGGGGAGCCTGCTTCTTCCCCTGCTGCTTCCCCTGCTTGTGTTTCTCTCTCTCTCTCTGTCTGTCAAATAAATAAATAAAATATTTTTAAAAAATGATTGGGTAACTTAAAAAAATTAAAAAAAAAAAAAACTTGTATGCTTCCAGTTATCAACAACAACAAAAATCAAACCGTCCGTTAAGATGCCAGGTACAGGAGTAAAACAACAGCGGATCTTTGAGGCTACTGCAGTGAGTACATTTTTCTAAATGGCAGAGTGGGAGACGTCTTGCAAGGCCTGCAAATCCCGGTGATTTATGAGCCCGAAGGCACAGTGCAGAAGCAGCTGAATTGCTTCAGCTCATCAAAGAAGCTTCTCTCTGAGAGTTATTTTGAAGACTTCCTGCTGTGTGTTCAGTCCTCATTTCTGTAAATCCATCTCTGAATGGTCAGGGTTCCTCTGGTCCCAGTTCTAGCAGGAGCCTGGGCTCAGCCCTCTGCTCCTCGTTAATCTTTACCAGGCTGGAAAAACACACACGGCAAATCCTATGCTGAGTAGCAATTAAAGTGCTTTACAAAAGACTGCAAATTTTGGCTGTAAAAGAACGTTCCTCCCGGGCTTTCTCCCCGGGCTTTCTCGCAGTGCCCTGAGATTCATAGCAAGTGGCCTTCGTCCTGGTGGGTACTAGAATTACACAATGCCGGACACCGGGCAGAGAAATTTAAGAGGCTGGGCAGAGACCCTCACCAAATGTGTGAGCCCCTTTAAATCTGATTTCTGCTGGGCAGCCGCGCTGAGAGAGACACGGAACTGTGGCATTTCTCCCTGCATGCATAGAGAGGCAGTGTGGGATCATGCAAAGATCGATGGTTCGGGAGCCCGGGGACCCAGTTTTTGCTTGAATCTCATAGTTTTAGGAGCTGGAGTATTCTCATTATGTGATCTGGAATCAGACTGCCTATTTTGGAGGGATTGTTATGATCGGGGATATGCTGGTAGATGTCTGATGCCTAGCTCCGGTGGGCGGAGGGGGCCTGACCTATACTGTTTGCCCATTTCAGTGGTATTAATACCCCCACTGTGACCCATTTCAGACTCCTAACCTGACACTCTTGAACGTGCAAGTGGCAAGCCCTCCATAGAGTGCCCACCGTTCAGATGCAATGACTCCCACTTGCAGAACTTCCAGGCCATGGCTGAGAGTAAAATGCAGTGAAGTAATTAGAAAGTGATGGCTTTTACATATTTATCAACTCTTAAAAATACAATTTATTGAATTCTAAATTTGCGCAGCTTGATCTTCAATCATGGATGTTTAAAAACCAGTTGGCGAAATTCCTGAAAATGTTCAAATTGACTCTTGCAGGCCAGGAGAAGGTGGCTCCAGCCTATTCCAGGTCCGGATGACCTCATGAATTATCATGTGAAGACATTCAGCATATTCATTAGGTGTAGATCTGCGAGGGCTGTCAGAACACAGGAGAGCAGATTTGGTGACTTAAGCCACAGAAATTCATTTCCGAGCTCACAGTTCCAGAGCCTGGAAGTCCAAGTTTAAGGTGTTGGTAGCGTTGACTTTTTCTGAGGCCTCTCTCCTTGGCCTGCGGATGGCCACCTTCTTGCTGTGTCTTCACTGGCCTTTGCTCTGTGTATGCTTATCTTCTTTTCTTCTTCTTATAAGGATGCCAATCCTGGGCGCCTGGGTGGCTCAGTGGGTTAAGCTGCTGCCTTCGGCTCAGGTCATGATCTCAGGGTCCTGGGATCGAGCCCCACATCGGGCTCTCTGCTCAGCAGGGAGCCTGCTTCCCTCTCTCTCTCTGCTTGCCTCTCTGCCTACTTGTGATCTCTGTCAAATAAATAAATAAAATCTTTAAAAAAAAAAAAAAGGATGCCAATCCTACTGGTTTAGGGCTCTACTCTAATGACTTTATTTATCCTTAATTATCTGTTTAAAAATCCTGTCTCCATATGCAGTCATATTGGGAGTAAGGGTTTCAACATAGAAATTTGGGAGTGGGTACAATTCAGGCAATAACATTTAATAAATATAGGTTGAATATAAATCTAAATGGTGGAGTTTCAACAATGAGCTGAGAATAATCTATCTTCTTCTCTTACAGGTATTAATTTTGGGTTTTTTTTTAAAGATACTATAGGTAGACTTGGCCTATCTATGTCCAAGAAAACCTTGGCTGGGGGTCTGTTTTCACTATGCTGAGGCTTACAGGCAGATGGCCCAAAGAAGTGCAAAAGGCTGTACAAATGGAAGGTTATTGCTGCGGTTACGATTTCTTTTTCTATTGTAACTGGTTGTTGTGGCAGTTATTTTCATACTGGCTAAGATTTCTCTCCAACTCATGTACTTCCTTAGGGACGCTCTTAGGTATATAACCATCCATCATGTATGTGATTACTCATGTTTTGTTCTTTTTGCTTCCTTATGCCTAGCGGCTGTGGAGCATAGAGGTTAAGAGCTCAGTCTTTAAAACCAGAATGCCTGGGTTTGAATCACAGCTTCACAATTGTATTGTCATAGGTAGAAACCACAGGTATTGTCATATCATGTTATGATTGCTGTAGAAATTGAAGGACACCATCCAAAGATCACCAGGAATACTATTCTTACAATAAGAATTGTAAAGAATTGTATTCCTGGTGATCTTTATAAATAAACACTAAGTTTATTTAGCTCGCGGTGGCAAAGGAGAACACACAGAGAAGCCACAGATGTCTGAGTAAGAAAGAATTAGGGTGGGATTATTGTAGGACTGGTCCTGATATTGTTTCTAGGAAGTTTGAAGGAAGTGGCTGGAGGTGGCGGTTGAAGAAGAAGGCATTTTTGGCTGGGTGCTGTTGATACAAGGGGGTCATTCAGTGATTGGGAATCTATATCATTATTATCTAGAGCGTCAGATCATTAAAGCAAGGTGAAAGCTGTAAGTGGCAAAGAAGCTGGAATCCTTTGTGTCAGTTCTAAGAGTGGAGAATCCAGTCACTTTTGTGGCTCTAGAGTGTCCTGATCTTTGTCTTATTTAAAATATTGTCATACAATGAATTTGTCTGATGATCATTTATATTCTTTGAGCATTGTTTATTTCAATTGAAATCATTATGGTCTATTTGTTTTCCAGGATGTTTTCTCAGAGGTGTCTCAAAATAGTATTCTCGCCACTACTTAGATATTATAATAAGGTATTATAATTATTAAAAAAGCACAATTTAAGGCATGAATAAAGAAACATACCGCATATATTTGTGAGATATACACACCTATATGCTATTTTGACAAGGATAGCCAGTATGAGTGTGGATTTTCTTTTATTTTGTGCAATTTAAAAACATTATTCCAAGAAAGAATTCATAGGCTTCACCCAACTGTTCAAGAGGTCCAAGGAATCCAGAAGAGCATGTCATAGCCCAACTCTCTCATTTTATGGACCAAGTAACAGGTTTAAAGAAGACAAATGGTTATACTGCACATCAGTGGCACAGCAAGGATGAAAATTTACTTCTTCTCTATCCTAAGAAGCAGGAAGGAAAAGGAAAAAGAGCATGAAAGCCATGAACTTTCAAGCATTGGTTGGGACAGACAAGCATTTGTTGGGATAATAACATTATCTCAGCATAAATATAAAATAAGTGGCAAATCTTCCTTAGTATTTTATTGAAGGGTGCAACACCAGGCACTGAGAGTGAGAAGAAAAGGAACATGAGACAGGGATGGAAGGAAAGCAAGTATAAGGTGGTTACTGAATTTACTGCAAGAAAACGCAGACAATTAGTCAGGAGGGTGCCCAACAGCAGCAAAGAATCGAAGTCACAGTCAGAGTGGATACTAATGGTGGAGGCAACAAGTCCTAAGTCCACAGCCTCGACCTGCCTTCATACTCCCCTACAAGTTTGGCAAGAACACATTCTTCATGGATTAGCAAGAGGTAAGATAATGATGGTGGCAGCAACATTCTCCATCATGAGATGCTTGGAACTGAAGAATTTTGGACAGGTGCATAAATTGGACTTAATAGAATATCTATTTCATGCCATTGTCATGAAGATTAGAAATAAAACATTGAACTCAGGAGCGAATTCTGTAATTAGAATATACCTGTATATACCTCTGGCGTTCTTTCCACCGTACCATAGAAACTTCCCTCAATGACCTTTCCTCAAGGAACTCAGAATATGGTAGTCTCTTACTCAGAAGTCTCTTATTTCTTGGACTTGGCTACACATTGGAATCAGCTGGGGAATTTCAAAAATAATGATGTCTGGCTCCCACCCCAGTGATTCTGGTGCCATTGACCAGGGGTTCAGCCTGGGCATCAGCTAATCTCAAAGGAGGGTTTGCGCCACGATTACAAGAGCTTGAATGCCAAACTGAAGACCTGCAGCTTCTTTAGTGGGTCTTAATTTTATTCCTCAGTTCAGCTCTCTTGATTTTGTTTTGCTTTAAAATTCTACTCTGATTGCTCCTTCTGTGTGATCTAGACAGAGGGCTCCTGACATTCTTTTCCCTTTCCCAAGAGGCCCTGAGAGAGAAATTTCTGTCTCTACCAACTTCATACAGGCAGTACATGCAACACCATTTTTTCCCTCCATCACGGCCATTCAGCTGTACATGTGAATGACACATCTGCTAATTGTGATTTGGTTCTAGGCATCACAGTGGCAGTAAGTCTGAGCTAAAGCTAAAGTTTGGGGGCCACCCCTAATTGAATATCACTCAGGAGTGAGTGACAAATCTCTAAAATTAGTCACCAGGAAAATATTTAAAGGAGATCTAGACTCACAGGATTTCAGATGTTGGGAAGAGGGGATAAATCACTTGGACTGATCCCTCTCCATCTCGGAAGAGTCCTTGCCCACGTGTGGCCAAAGCATTTGATTCAAGTAGATTAGCTTAACTCCCAGCTTTTCAGAAACACAGCTATTGGAGAAAAGGACGGCCATTTGGGGTCCTCATGAGTTTCACCAGGTGACAGGGAGTTGGAGTACAATGAAGCCGCCTGTTGTAATGAGAAACACTCAAGACATTGTTATTCTGCACACAAATGAAGAAGGAGATTGTTATTCAGGAGGCGTGTAAAGAGTTACCTTATTGCTATTCAAACGGCACTTTCTCATTTGAAGAAGTCAAGGAAATCAATATGCTGTAGTGACTGAGGCATTCAGAAGCTCAAGGCACAATAGAGAATGAGCCCCTCTGCCCCCAAACCCACAGATCAAAATCAAAGCTCCAGTCTTGCTTGTAAGAGTCGAGACTTGGAAAATACACAAGGCAGGAGCTTGGCCTTGTTCCCCAGAGACATAAAAGGTTACGGTTATTTCAAAGGATAAGAGAAAGCATCAAAGTTTGAAAATAAACATTTGAACTTTTTTTTTTTTTGAGAATACTTATCTAAAGTCAATGGAAGCTTTTGAGAATGGCCCATCGTTTGATAGGATGTGTGCGTGCACACGCGTGCATGCTATTAACAATGCCTGCTGCATCCAAGATCAGCAATACATAATTTCTTTTTACTCTTGACTTTGAAACAACATTCAAACCAGATGTGGGAATATAAAAAGAGAGGTCTACTGGCATCACACAGCTCCTAAAAAACCCATTTCCTTAGTTTGCTATTTGAACATGGGAAGCATATGCAAAATTTATTACCTCTTATTTTTGTCATAAAATTGAAATAAAGCCTTTATGGAGTATTTACAATGCTCAGGTGACTATGCTAAGGCTTGAAATTGAAACACATCTTTGCTATTTTAATATTCAATTCAGCTTAACCTGTGAATTCAGCCTTGTGTTGGGCACCTGAGCGACCAGCTGTCCCAGTTTGCCTGGGACTGTCCTGGGACTGACACTAAAAGTCCTGTATCCCAAGAAATCCCTCACTCTCGGGCAAACTGGGACAACTGGTCACTCTATGGGGCCCTGAGGAAAGTGCCAAAGAAAGAAAAGTTCCTAAACTTAAGAAGTTCACAACTTAATTGGATTTAAAAACAAAGAAATCCAAATCAAACTGACAGATACCACTTCAAGAAAGAATACGATTAATACAAGCTTAGTCTATGATTAACATGGAGTAGTGCTGAAAACAAGTACAATGGAAATGCTTATGAAAATAAGTGCTTCAGAGGGAAGAGAAAATAAATGCTTCAGAGAAAGAACTTGTTTTGAAGTTCTTGAAAATATCAGGTGTTGGGCCAAATATTTACTGAGGGATAAGCACAGCACTGAGGAGGGTATAAAAATGTCAAGCAAGGCATACACCTGCCTAGAGACTTGGTTGTGGTCTCTGCACCACTCACCATACCATTACCATGAGCAAATTACTTAATGTTTCTGAATTTTGATTTTCATTTTTATTTGTTTATTTATTAAAGATTTTATTTATTTATTTGATAGAAAGAGACACAGTGAGAAAAGGAACACAAGGAGAGGAAGTGCGAGAGGGAGAAGACGGCTTCCCACCCAGCAGGGAGTCCAATGCGGGGCTCGATTCCAAGACCCTGAGATCACAACTGGAGCTGATGCCTAACTGACTAAGCCACCCAGGCACCCCTTATCTGTTTATTTAAAAGATTTTATTTATTTATTTGAGACAGAGCATGAGAGCACACAAGCAAAGGGAGGGGCAGAGGGAGAGAGAGAATCAGACTCCCAGCTGAGCAGGGAGAACCACATGGGGTTCATTCCCAGGACCCTGAGATCATGATCTGAGCCAAAGTCAGACACTTAACCAACTGAGCCATCCAGGGGCCTGCTGGTTTTTATATTTATAAAATGGGTATTATAATATTATCTTCCTTATCTCCCTCATAAGGATGTTGGGAGAATCATATGAAACATAGTGTACATAGAAACATTTTGAAAACTATGAGATGTAATATAATTACAAAGGAGAAAGCCGATGAACAGAAATAAACCCACAGTACAATTTCAGTGGTCTACATGAGTGCTGGCCATAGCTACTAGTGGCTATTTGAATTTAAATTTAAATGTATTAAAGTTAAATACAATTTTTAACAAGTCAGTTCCTCACTCACCCTAACCACATTTCAAGTCCTTAATAACTATACATGGCTAGTAGCTACTGTATTGGATAATGCAGTAATCATGTCCATGATCACAGCAAGTACTACTGGACACAGCTGGTCTAGAAATAAGTGTCTAAAATTTTATATGTTGAATACAGTGATAATATATCTTTGAGGTAGGGCCATTTCTATATAAAAGCAAGAAGGTAATGATGACCCCATACTGTATGGTCATAACACAAGTTGTGGTAGTCATCACTGCTGTACACCATTTATTCCACTCCTCTCTCTTTTCTGGGCACATTTTAGCATTGCACTTGCTAGAGCCTTTACTTTTGATTAGGAACATGACCAATACCTTTCAATAAGCTGGGAGCAAAAGTGAGGTATGACACTTCCAGGTTGAGCTTTTAATTATTAATGGCAAACCAGTATGAGCTCTCTCCTCATTCTTCCGTAGTTACTGGAACCATCCCAGATAATGGCTGCTGATCACCCTGGGTCCCGCAGGGAAATCAACTTCACAGAGTTGAATTGCCAGCTGACCCTCGATGGACATGTAGAAGGACCAAGAAATCAACCTTTGTTTGTATCAGCCATTGAAAGTTCAGGAGTGTTTGTTATTTTGGTATAGGCTAGCCTATCCTGACTGATGCTTTAATCTTGAGCTAAGAACAACAAAAGACCTGATAGGCTAGGTCTCTGATCCTAGTTATCCTCTAGCCTTAACCATTCACCAGGTGCATGTGCACGTGCATGCACACACACACACACACACTCAGACTCATATGCACATGGAGTAAAAACAGAACAAAACACAAAAGATACAGCAGAACCCCACACACCCACAAAGGCAAGCAAGCTGCTCTGCCTTACTTCCTTGCCAAGAGAAGATCTGAAGCCACGTGTAATGCACAGGTTACCACAGCCAGGTTTTAGAAGCTGAGTACAGTGTTCTTGCTTTCTTTTATGAGGCTCGGGATATTACAATTTCATGAGGACTAGAGTGGGTGTAACTGGAACCTAACTTTTCCAAGGTGGGTTCATTAACTATTTATCGGACTGTACCTCTAGTCTTAGTCTCTCCATCTGTAAAATGAAGGAAGCTAGAAGAAAGACCGTCATCTCTTCGGCAGAGATGATTTCTCCTACTGAAGGGAAGTGTGGAATTTGCTAGGTTAATGACAGAAAGTACTTAGGTTTTGAAGAATGGAAAACGATATATTGGCACAAATTATTCATGTTCTGCTGCCTGATCCCAAAGCAAAGATTCCATTTTAAAATGCCAGGCAGAAATTTAGCTTTTGAAACACATTGCATATTAGACTAAAGAGATGCCATTGGGAAAACTTTGTGAAGAAACTGCAAAAATCTCATCTTTCTATGCAAATATGTTGAGGCATCCCTGTGGACCCGTATACAATACCCTACCTGATGCTTTCATTGCTATTCATCAACATTGCTTAGCCCAGTGTCTACGTGTTGCTCCCACCAACTTCCTCCTACCACCCAATTCTGTAAAGCATAAAGCCTGTTTGCAAGATTATTTGCTGTCATAGCTACAGAGTGTCTAAGAGAAAAAGGAAAGACATAGACATTAAATGCCTCCTTTGAATGAGATGTGCCAAGCATTTTTCCTTCACATTAGCTTTTGGACCTTCATAAGAACTCTGAGAGGTCGCTAGCATGATTTCCATTTTTCCCATGTGGAAACCAAGACATAGAGATGTGCATAATGTGTTTGTAGCAGACTTATCATTCACACACACCCATTTACCTACAGGCCGGTGGCTTCTGATCACAAACACTTGTCATCTTTTGCCTGGTTTTCTCCTCTTGTGTGTGATAACACAGAGGCATGCTTTAGCCACTGTCTCCCAGAATTCCCCAGGCGGAATGAGACACACTTGCCCATTGTTGTAAATTACTCATGAACATATCTTGTATAGGCTTCCTTTTCCTCACTGCTTCACTTTCCCACTCCCGTTCTAGTGCTTCCTAGAATCACCTCTGAAGTTCACTACTTGTCCTCAAAGCTTTTCCCCAAAGTCTGTTTTCAGAAAGAACCCAAGGTCAGATAATATTCAAATCCATATAATTAATAAATGTTATAGCCAAGAATCAAATTTGTCTGACTCCATACATTAGGAGAGACCAATTTTTCAAATGCTCTCTTGTCTCCATTCCAGACCGTTGTGGTAGACACTGACAAGCCACAGAGATAAAAGAAGATTAGAGCGGTGAGTCGTGATCTCCACCAATGACCCCAGCACCTACCAGGGCCTTGACTTGATCCTTCCAAAGGCAGCATCCCCACGGGGAATCTGCTCCCAGAAAAGTCTTCTTGGCCCTTGAGCATCTAGGAAAGTGAGTACCACAACAGAAAGACACCCTTCTTGAGAAATCAAAAAGAATTTGGGGAGAAAGTTTCTGGGAACTCATTTTTGAGATCTCATAATGCAGCGCAGGTGGCTGCATTCATAAACAGCTAGAGTAGTTAGTGGAAGAAATTCCACTCTGCTATTACCACTTTAATCAGCCACCACATCACCAGTGGTATCTCCACTTGCCTAATCAAGTCATGGCCATGAACCCAATCATCTATGCGTGGAAACTCATAGGATGCAGTTCCCTAACTTATCAATCACATAAAGCCATTTCAGAAAGAAAAGATAACCTAAACTATTGAAGACTGATTATCTTTCCTTGCAGCTTTTCCTGTTGATGGCTCACCAAATTTGATCTGGCATGTCAACTCCCATTTGGATGTTACAGTCTACGCAAAGTTGAGAATGTTCACCTCCATGACTGCCTTCACCAATGACATCACACATCAGAAAATGAGAGTCAAGAGTCTAGCCCCTGGACAGAGAGCATTGCCTGACACAGGCTGCAACTGTAGCAGGTATTTAATAAATACACATAAAGGAAATTGGGTCATGGTTTTCCATCTAATAAGATGCTTGAGCTAAGGTCGAATGATCTAGTTTTTCATAAGAGAGATGAAGGGAAACGGTGATGAGAAATAGCCAGAATTTCAGTTCACAGAAAAATAACACCTTACCCTAAAGTATCTGCTGCCTTGATATTACCAAATGACTTTTTAAATGACTTCATATTAAACATGGCTTTTGCCATTTTTAAGATTAATGAAGTAGGTCTTAAAAGTTTTCATCACTAGAAAAAAATTTTGTAACAAGGCATGGCGATGGGTGTTAATTAGACCTATTATGATCACTTTGCCATATATACCAACATCAAATCATTATGTGGAACACCTGAAACTAATATAATATGTCAATTACATCTAAACTTTTAAAAAATGGCTTGTACAATTTCAAGAGGCTCCCTCAGGCCAGAGAGATGATCATCTGAGCACTAATAAAGATAACTGTAAATGATTGAAACTTAACAAATATGTTTAAATACATGAGTTTGTGATTACTTAAAAAAATTACTTGGAAACCACTGGGGGAAAGAAACAAAACAATATGTCTCATGTTTTTGAAAACTGGCAAATAAAGAGAATGCATTAATAAAAAAGTATGAAAAAAGTCTTGTGGGGCACCTGGGTGGCTCAGCGGGTTAAGTCTCTGCCTTTGGCTCAGGTCAAGATCCCATGGTCCTGGGATCAAGTCCCACATTGTGGGGGGGGTCTCTGCTCAGCGGGGAGCCTGCTTCCTCCTCTCTCTCTCTGCCTGCCTCTCTGCCTACTTGTGATCTTTCTCTCTCTCTCTCTTTGTCAAATAAATAAATAAATAAAATCGTTTAAAAAAAAAGTCTTGTGTCCCATGCTGTGTACCAACAGAGGTCCAGATCCTGACCTGTTACCTTCCAAGTGGTGTTGGGAGGCATTTTATTTTCTACCTAAGTGGACTCCTCCATATGCTTTCTTTTTCCACTGCTGGCTACTGCCCCCAGCTCCACCTGGCTCCACTGGGGCCATCTTCCTTCCACGTGTCTTCAGCTCATACGTTTCTTTAGCCTTTTCCCCATTAGCTCTCCCATTCAGCCTTTCCCCCATCTTCAGCTCTTTCCCCCAAATACAACACTGTCATCAGTCAGTTTCATTCGGAAGACTTTGATTAGATTCTTGGTGAAACGGTGGCAGAAGAGAGCACAAAAACCAACCAATTGAAATTAAATAACAGACATCTCCATTTTCAAGTTCTTTGATCACACCCTTGTTTGGAGAATCTCTCCCATTTTCTGCAGACTTCGACTGGCGTCATCCACATCGCTTGGGTCACCGCTCCTTTTCTTTCCTTTCAAATTTCTCTCAAAACACCTCTCCCCGTCATCAAAACCCCCACCAACCTCTTCAAACTTTCTGAAACTTTTTATTTTATTAAGGCAAATAAGTTAACCCCTTCTTGACTAAATATCTCCCTGTCCAGATTGTCCCCTTGAGAACTTGACAGATATAATCAAATATGCCCATTTAAATTGCTTTTCTTAAACAAAAAAGACATTTCTAGCTAATTAGAATTCTGGCTTCTTGATGGTCTCTGTGACTCAAACTCTGGTCAAGTTTTGTTTTTAATCTTCTCATTATAATGAGAAGTCTCTAAAGTTTTTAAAGTTTTAATTTCAAGTACTCGTTGGTGTTGTTAATCAAAGATGCATTATGTATACATTTCAAACAAACTTTATTAATCAGCCTGCCAATTATTTTTTATTTTGTGTGGTCTGTTTCCCCCGCAGGCACCAAAGTTACTTTTGATCCAAAGTGCAAGCCTTTCAGCCTTGTTCATTGTAGAATTAGTCTATGACCTTCGAAAACAGACTGTTGCTTTGTTTGGGGGGAAAAAAAATCTAATTATGGTAGTTAAATGAACTGGAATTAATTAAGTTGTGGATACTTGACATTTATAGTTAATTAGTCAAATCTATCATAAAAATAAAAATTGGGCCTTTTATCTCTCTGTTTTATCAACCATGCTGAAAATCAATAGCATTTCCAGAAGTAGGGGGCAGGTTGGTGGGGGGGGAGGGAGCAGGACCAAGTCCCACAGCCTGTTTGACCCAGAAGGAAACCCAGGACATTATTAAATGATGGCTAGAAATTTCTTAGTCAACTAGAGAGAATTCTCTGGAAAGAATAGGCTTTGGGCATTTGGAGGGACTTTGGAGATAGTATAATCTGGGGATCTTTACACAGAATACTTGATACATCAAGGAAATGGGGGCTTTCTGTGGTGCTTGAAGATTGAGTCTCCATTTCTCTACAGTCTCTATGACCAAGATGAGCACTGTCCTGTCAGCTGCAGCCAGGAGATGAGGGGCTGGGAGTCCATGTGAGGTTCGCTAAGGTTACTCAAGGTCCATGACTCTTCAGCCTTCCCTTCAGTCAAGGGAATTATGTATGAGGGATTCAGTTCATGGGGTCATCATGTAGGTATTAGATCACAGAAATATCAACAAACATGAAAAGATGAGGGACTTGTATTTTATTTGGGGGACCCTAACATAAGCTTCCAGTTGCCTTCCAGGATGGCTGGGATACTTCATATTTCCACCAGCAATGTCTGAGATCATTCTTCTCCCAGAATTATACTGATATTATTGTTCTCCCAAATTTGTTTTTAATCCGATGGAAGTAATGTTTCTTTGTGAAGCTAATTTCAATTTCCTTGATGACAAGTTCACATCCTTTCATGGGTTGACTTTTGGCAACATCCTTTGGAATTTAAATTATATAGTCTTGGTGTATCAATTCCACTACTGGAAACCAATTCCAAATCAATGATGCCATCATATGTAAACACTTATATTCATAACAGCATTGTTCACAGCTAAAAACTGGACACATGCCAATGTCTATTAATAGAGAACTGCTGGCTAAATTATGATATGTCGATAGCATGAAGTATTATAGAGGCATGAAAAAAGAACAAAGAGAACTATACCATATGACAGGTAAGGATTTCCTTATATTGTTAGTGAGTGAGTAAAGTAAAAAGTAGAAAGTAGGTACAATAACATCTTATTTTGGGGATGTAATATCATCCCTAAACCCAGGCAGGAGAATCCATTGCCCTGGGCCTTGTGCTTTCCATGGTCTTGTTCCAGGCCTTTTCCAGAGTCTGTGTGTGTAGGAATAAAGGGAAACCTATGCCTCCATTCAGACCTTGGGACCCTGAAATTTCCTGTTCCAAGAGCTCTAAACCCAGGTCTAAGGTCTACGAGGACCTCTTCCCTTGATCTTTCCTGTTAAGGGTGTCCATGCTATGTTATGCACCCAGAGGCTCAAAAGGAAGCCAGGGGGTAACTTTTTGTGGAGGAGCTAGT
Source organism: Mustela putorius furo (assembly GCF_011764305.1). NCBI lineage: Eukaryota > Metazoa > Chordata > Mammalia > Carnivora > Mustelidae > Mustela > Mustela putorius. Next base: position 3,549,351 of record NW_025421329.1, on the reverse strand, counting down.
AGACTGAGGTGTCTGGGTGTATGGGTATAAGGTATCTTGCTTATACCCAGAGTCAGGAGTAAGAAGGGAAGGGGACAGACCAGGAGCTGAGGATCTCCATATATATTCTTGCCACAGTCCTATGATATTAAAGTCAGTCCACCCACAGACATGTGCATTTGACCAATGACCAATGACACTGCACACTGAAAGGACAAAGGCCCCAGAGAACAGGTATCCCTCCAAAGAGAAAGCAGACATCAAGCTATCAGCATCTGCAGAGAAGTTCTAACTAGAGCCCCAAGCATAACTCCAGCAGAGAACAGTCTGGACATTCCCTGGCAGATTGGACCCATGAGATGACCCAGAAATGCATCTGAAAGTCCAGCTCAGCCTCGGAGCCTGTCCCTTACCCATCCTGGATCAAGACTGTGGATACGGCTCAGAACCCACTGCAGGATCTTTCCTCTGAGTGGCGTCCATGTTTACCCAACACAAGGCTACAGATTTCTCACTACAGACAACAAATCCGGGCATCACTGAACCTCTGCATACCTCGGTGAGGTCGTTCCTGTATAAAGACAAGAGTCAAGATTTTATCCAAGAGTGAGAAAATCCAGATACGGAACATCCCTTCCAGACCCCTTTTCAAGGAGATCATCTTCTCTGCAGATTTATTATACTTCACAGAAAAACTTCCATGGAAAGAGATGTCCTTTACTATCTTGTCTTACCCAAATGCTTCAGATATTTATTTGGGCTACAGATGTTGAAAATATGTGAAGTTATCACATAATCATAACATGTTTCTGTTGGAATGAAGCATTTACTTCAGTAATTTTTCAAAGTTTTTTTTTTTTCCCAACTCTAAAGCAAAAACAAAATGGATAAAAGCTCAGCTGATCTAACTGAATTAGAGCTGGGGATTTCTATCTCCACTAACTGGCTTTCCCTGATCCATCTCTCCATGGAAAATTCTGGGATGTGGGATGAAGTGGTGTCCTCACTAAATCCCTATTGAAGCCAAACTTAAATATCACAGATCAAGTTCCTTCTTTTTATTTTAGGTGGAGAAGTGGTTATTAAGAGGTTAACCCTTGGAAGGAAGTAAAAACTCATTATTATGCAAAGTATGTGAAATATTCGGATATAAGTATAATAATAGCTACAATAGTCAGCACATTATGAGCACTGCAGGCAAAACACTGTACCAAGTCTCTTACCTCTATTACCTCATGTAATCTTCTTAATAACCCTATGAGACAGATGCTAATATTATTCCCATTTTCAGATGAGAACACTGAGGCTTTAGGATCCAGCAAGTGGTAGAGCCTGAGTTCAGAGGTGCGGATACTGATGCCAGACTATTTATTTTATTTTATTTTTTCAGTGTTCGAAGATTCATTATTTATGCTCCACACCCAGTACTCCATGCAATACGTGCCCTCCACAATACCCACCACCAGGCTCACCCCTTCTCCCAGCCCCCCAAAACCCTCAGTTTGTTTCTCAGTCCATAGTCTTTCATGCTTCATCTCCCTCTCCTCTCACTTTTTCTTTCCTTCTCCTAAGGTCCTCCATGTTATTCCTTATGCTCCACAAGTAAGCGAAACCATATGATAATTGTCTTTCTCTGCTTGACTTATTTCACTCAGCACAATCCCCTCCAGTCCCATCCATGTTGATACAAAAGGTACTCATCCTTTCTGATGCTGATGCCAGACTCTTAACCTCTACTCTCTACAGCAGAGTTTCCCAACCATGGGTGCCACTGACAACCGCAACCACATTAAGTCTGGTTCTAGCAGCATCCCTGGCCTCTCTCCCCGCTGGATGCCAATAGCACCCTCTCAGTCATGGCGATCAAAGGGTCTCCAAATGCCCCCACTACAGACAAATCACCCCCACTTGGGAAACACTGGTCAACAGATAGACTAAGTATTCATAAAAATATTTTATGGAGTGTCATCTTCACAGGGTGGCCCAAATGGATCGACAACATGGACCAGCTTTGTTGCTGATAGAAGACTCCATACAATAGCCACTGTGGGGAGTCACTGACGAAAGAAGTCGGTCTTGGGTACTGAAAGCAACAAGTGTATTGACTATGTCCCTTCCAGGCTGTCACTGGGTTGCTCCACAGGCACTGGTCCAAGTATCTCATGCATATTAATCTCTTTTGGAAAAAACATATCCAATATAGGGCAGTTCCAGATTTGGGGGGGCCCGGAGATTATTCAGTTTGGGGGTCCACTTGAGAAGAAAGGAATAGAAAACATCTAGGAACACAAAATTCAGGACAGAGCCTTGGAGGGGCTTATGTAAGTAAGTGAGGGAGGCCCCTAAGCTTAAGTTTCATTCGCTTTGCTGTAGATCCACTTCTGCACGCATAGGAAAGGTCTTAGAATTCTGCCTCTTTTATGCACACATCAAAAATCCCGATATAGTTTAGCATAGCCACTTAGCATTCTTCCATGCTCAGGTGGCATCGCCGTTTTCTCTTTTATGATAGCCTTGCTCTATCAGAGTGATGGAAGCTTCCTTGTTGCACTAAGATTTATGTGCTCTCGCCTGAAAATACGCTATCCAAATTATGGGAGGGATTTTTCTTGCTTAGTAGCAATTTAATATGACTGGTGGAAAGTAAAACGGAGTAAATACTTGAAAAAGTAAGTTCTGCTTCACTGATGAAAATCATACTGCTGGTCTGAAGTAGCCAACTTTCTGACTATTAAGAAGAATTATGTTTCGCTACCCTGCTCGTAAAGTGTCCTGTGGAAGTCTTCTAATCAATAACCTTTCCTTCGCTTTATTAAGTACAGAAAGTGATTGGGTGGAAAAATCAACTTGATAAACCTCAGCAATAATTTAATTTGCCTTCTTTAAAATTTCTCACCCAGCAGGCAAGAGCAAAAACTGTGGTGAAAACATTAGGGAGAAGAGTGGATTATGGTAATAAGGAAAGGCAGCCTGTCCCATAATGCCCACCTCGGATCGTTAGCACGATTTCTACTTCATTTGCTGATCTGAAGAGAGGCAGCAGATCTGTAGACGCCTCACTTTACCCAGCAGGTCCTGCCACACTTCCTAATTAAGAAGAACACCCCTACCCTGTTTTCCCTTCTCAGCTTCACATCAGGTTCCATCTTTCTTTGCAAAGCATCCAGTGGCAAGATCAAGGCTATGAAGTGATCCATCCCCATCTCTTCTCCCTCTGCATCCTCTGAGAACGACCAAGAGTAGAGGTTACATAAATGCTGCTTTCTAAGACCTTCCAGAAGGGACTCTAAAGAGATCCCTTGGTAATACTCACAACCTTAGAGATGGGTTCCTTCACCAACAAGAGTCTCTGTGCCCCAGCTGCCAGGGGTGTGGTTGGTACAGCACACACAGCTGTTCCCTTCTCTAGAGGACCACCCTTGGTCAAAGATGCACTCATTTGCTGGGGCTGACTTAACAGAGTACCACAGATGGGGGGACTTAAACATCAGAAATCTGCCTCCTTACAGCTCTGGAGGCCAGAAGTCCAAGATTAGGGTGTTGGCCACACTGGTTTCATTTGGAAGACTCTCCTTGGCTTGTTGACGGCCATCTTCTTCTGGTATCTTCTGATATCAACTTCCGGTATCATGCATGCTTGCACATGCGTGTGCTCTCTCTTTCTCTAGGATAAATAAATAAATCTTTTTTTTCTTTGAAGGTTCTATCTCCAAATATAGTCACCTTCTGAGGTACGGGGCATTAGGACTTCAACACATGAATTTGGGAATAGAGGGGACAAAATTTGGTTTATAAAAAGGGGCACCATGGTAACACAATCCTCAGCTGTTTACAGTTAACAAGTGACATGGGCTTCAAAAGGCTGGCCCTCTTGTCTCAAGATCAGACCGACTCTGTGGTGACTCTGTGCTCCAGAGTTCCCCATGGGATCAAGCCAAAGCTTGTCCATGCCTGAAACTACACCGTTACTTAGCTTTGATTCTCTGTCCTATCCTACTCCCCTCACTTCCTTTCTCCTGGAAGTCCTTCCCCAACAAACCATTTTCATAAGAATACACATCTAGGGCTTTCCTTCCAGGGAACATGGTATTTTAGGACTGATCAGAATCTCAGAAAACAGAAGACCCAATTTCTGGCATGGTGCAACTTCTTGTTTAGCCTTGGGCAATCTGAGCATCATTTTCCTCGTGTATAAAATGATGGTGGAGATAAGATGACCTCTAAAATTCTTGCCAGCTCCTGTGGCCGTATGTCTTCTACAAACCGCCAGTACCCCCATATCTCTGTGGTAATTATCACATCCACTGCAAAACTTACCTCCGTGAAATTGGACTCCTTAGCTGATGCCAAGTATCTTTTCTTATATTTTTTCCTCCTAGGTTAAGTGGCTAAACAAGAGATGATAAGCAGATACATAAAGCTGCTACCAACATTGCCCCAGAGACATCCCCAGAGCCTTCCACATCTTGACCAAACTGTAGGGAGAACATTGTATATACCCACATCTGTAATAGGCAAAGGAATTCCTTAGAAAGTATTAAATTGCCAAGTAAAATAGCACAGGAACATTTGTCAATCTGCTAAAACAAGTTTCTTTCCCCATCTGGCATTTGAACACATTCTAAGGCTAACTAGTCCACTAGATGGAATTTTGTATGTCATTGAAACTAAAAAGTTATCAGTAACACATTATTATTTTATGTACCATTCAAGGAAAAAAACCCACCAATTCCCACTTAGACATGACACATTCTTATCTGCTAGAATCTGTTAATCTAATGAAAGAGAATTTTGTATTCCTGTTGAATTTTTTTATCTGTATGAAATGATTTAAACACATTTTTTCCATCTCTCACTCATACATTAGAAAAGGAAGGTAGATGGGAAATATTATTTAAGATATTCTTAAAACTTCTTCACATTTGGAGTTTAATTCTGAATCACTTCCAACTCCATTTTATCAGTGACTCTGTTGATGTCATCTTTCATGTCAAGAGCAAAAGTGATGAGTCACTTCTTAAAACACATGCTCCACGATTACCTACAGGCTTTTCTTCTAAGCCACTTATGCTATTGTAAGAGTTTTTGGGCGGGTGTTTTGTTTTTTACTTTTCATTATGGAGAATTTTGAACAAAGCAAAAAAATGGAGAAATGAACCACACTTCCAGCAAAAGCCAACCACCACCATTGTCATCCACAACTTCGAGCACTTCCTGCTCCCCTGTCCAATTTTGAAACAAACGTCTGACATATCATTCCATATGACATGTCGTTCTGACATGTGTCTGAAATATCTTTCATACATAAATCTTTCAGGATGTATATCCTTAAAATCTAGGATTTTTTTAAAGATTTTATTTATTTGACAGAAAGAGATCACAGGTATGCAGGCAGAGAGAGAGAGAGAGAGGAGGAAGCAGGCTCCCTGCTGAGAAGAGAGCCCGATGTGGGGCTCGATCCCAGGACCCTGAGATCATGACCTGAGCCGAAGGCAAAGGCTTTAACCCACTGAGCCACCCAGGCGCCCCTAGGATTATTTTTAATAGAATCCCAATACCCCTTCAAATGCAAAGAGGATTAATAATTCCTTAATATCATCAAATATCCAGGCAACATTCGAATTTCCAATTACTTCATGAATATTATAACCTTTTCAAAAACTTTAAAAAATAAGGATCTAAATAAAATCTTTACATGGTAGTTTATTGATATGTCTTTAAAAAGAAAAAAAAAACTCTCCCTCCACTTTTTTTCATTGCAATTTATTTCTGGAAGGAATTGGGTTGTTGACCCATGCAGAGTTGTCATCATCTAAATATTGTTGAATTATCCCTGTTGTGTAATTTAAAATATCCCTTTGTTGCTTGCATTTCCTGTTAATTGTTTTTGTTTTTAATCTAAAAGTTTGATCCCAAGTAGGTTTGATTTTTTTTTTTTTTTTTGGCAGGAACACTCCATATATACTATTGGATTCTTCTGTTGGGAGGCATATAATGTCTGATTTCCTCTTCTTGTGATGTTATCAGCCCTTGATGTTTAATGCCAAGATCTATTAGTTCATTAGTGGTTGCAAAAAAGGTGACATTCCAATTCTAGAATTCTTCTTCACCTCAAGGCTGCAAGTTTCTGTAAAGAGAAGCTTTCTCTCAGCTACCAATTCTGCAAGTTTTAATATGTGCACCAGACAGTGATGCCTATTTTCCAGGACCACCTGGCCATGTGGGATTGAAATAATAATGTAGGTGTGCATAGAACGGCTGTGTGGTATGAAAATAATTCCTTTTTTGAGCATGGCAATCATACTTGTCACTGAGTGATCTCACATAGAGAGCTGAGTAGGAGTCCAGGACAGTTGGGAACAGATGATGCATCTCTCCTAACTCACATTTCCTTCCAGAGTTCTGCCTGTGTGCATTTGTGTGTATATTTGTCAATTGTGTACAGTTGAAAGCAAATGTGGTGTATAATATTACAAACTTTGTTATATCGTAGGGGTTAGTTCTATATGCTGTGTGTTTCTCTCCCCTTAGATTAGAAGCACACTTACATGATCTCCATCAACCTCAAAGTCCTCAAAGTCAAGTTTCTTGCAAAAGTCACATGCCTTGGATCCCCTCATTCTTAGCTCCCCTTCTGTCTGAGTAGTCCTTAGTTGTGTTCTACCAGCCACTGCCAAGACAGGAGTCCTGCACAAAGATACCATGTCTCTAGTAGCTGGGGATCTTATCTATACTGTAACTTAAGCCCTGTTTCCATGGCTCCATGGTGCTCAAAAAATCCAAGCAAAGTAACTATTATTATCCATGTTTTTACAAGAGAAAATTGAGGTTAAGGAACATAAAGTAGCTTATGAATAGTAAAAGAGTTAGAGTACAATTAATGTACCTCTACATTTTCCAAACGAGATTCTGTCTAGTATCTCTTTTTCCAGTATAAAAATTTTTAAATGAAGTATAGCAAATGGAAAAGTGCAAAAATCACAAGTGCACAGCTCAGTGGGTTTTCGCAGAATGAACACATCCATGTCCTCAGAAGCCAGCTCAAGAAAGAGAACAGAACTGGTAGCCCCTTCATGTTCCTTCCAGTTACTACCTCATTGAACAGTAAATGTATAAACTTCCAACAGGATAGATTAGCTTTATCTATTTTTGAACTTTATAGAAATGGAATCATACCAAGTGTACTATTTTGTGTCTGGCTCCTTTCATACAACATGAGGGTTCATTCAGCCAAGAATTACATTTCCCAGGCTCCCTTGCAGCAAGGCAGGGTCATGTGACTAGTTTTGGCCAATGGACTTTGAGGGAGAGTATTACCAGCAGGCATAACTGGTAAGAATCTGGTGTGCCTTCCTCATACTCTCCCTATGCCTTCTGTGAAGACCCCTGAAGGTGTGTATTGAGCCTGGTAGTGTTTAAGCTGGAAGGATGCTGAATGCCTAGAACTGCTCGGACAAGGAGGGCAGCCTGACTGGGAACATCCACCTTTGACTTTGCATGTGTGAGAAATAACTTCTATCACAGTGAGCCATGAAGGTTTGGGAAATATTGGTTATGGCAACCAGTCAACCCTGATAGATACAGGTGAGCTCCTGGGTCTCTCTGTCTTTCAGGACAAAGTTTCAGAGGGAGAGATGCAATGTGGCAAAAGAGTACTTTTCCCTCATGTCTATCTTGCCCCTTTGAAAAAATGATTTCTTTAGCATAGGAAAAGAAAACGGAGCCCCCAAGTTTAACTGTCAGAATAAAGGAGTGGGGGAGGTGGGGAGAAACCAGCTATAAAATAGAGGAATAAAAAAAATAAGTCTATGAAAGAACTGAGAAACACAAGATTGTATTGTGATGGAAGGTATTCACTTTTTTTTTTTTTTAAGTTGAAGTGTAGTTGACACAATGTTACATTTGTTTCAGGTGTACAACATAGTGATTGGACAAAGCTATTTGTTATGCTGTGCTCACCCTCAGTGTAGCCACTGCCTGTCACCATACAACACAATTACAGTCCCATCCACTATATTCCCTAGGCTGTGTCTTTCCCCGCTGTGACTTATTCATTCCATAGCTGCAGCCTGTACCTCCCACTCCCCCCACCCATTTTGTTCACCACCCCCCCAAGTGTTCACTTCTTACTTCCTTTATGTTTAAAGAAGAGAAAGTCTTTTCTCCTACATCTCTATTTCCAGATGACTGGAGGATGATAGTGTGTGTTGGAATGATTCCAGATTTTTCCAGATGTTTACTCCTGAAAAAATATGCCTGGATGGTTCTGGTTCTTTTCATGGCAGAGAAGACAAGTGAGGAGTGCGCTTGAATTTTTAATCTAGAACAAAGGTTAGCGAACTTTTCTAATTTGGTTTTGGTTTTTGTTTTTAGTTTGGAGCCAGATTGTAAGTGTTTTAGACTCTGCAGGTCACATACAAGCTCTGATGCATATTCATCTTCGGGTTTTTGATTGTTGGTTTACAAACCTTTAAATGTGTACAAACTGTCTTAGCTCAAGCATCATAGAGATGTGGCTGGATGTGGCATGTAAGCCATGGTTTGCCACTCTTGGTCTGGAACGTGACCTACTTTGACCTGGATCCTGATGCCTCTGGATCCTTTCCACACTGTGGAAAGAACCTGCCTTCTAACCCATAACCTGGAGCAAAATTAAACAGGGTGACTTACTCATTTTTTGGAGGTTGCTGGAGACTGGGAAGAGGCTATTTCCCCAGCTTCTCAGCCCAACAATCCTCAGTGAGTTTAATGGTGAGGAGCATTATATAGCCAGACGCCTGGCAGCCGTGGCTTTGAATCCCTCTTGCTTCACAGGAGGTGGATATGGACCACAGAACCCACAATTTCCTCATGCCCTCTGGCAGCAGAGCATGTCCTGGGTGCTATTAACAGGAAGATTGCTCATGTATGTTTCTGGCTAGGTCACTTTGTAATGGTGGTGTTTTGTTTTGATTCTAAACCCCAGAGACCAGGAGGCGGCCTCTCTAGTCACTGCAACCTTTGAGTTGGCAACCACTGAGTTCCTAGACCCTTCCCAATGCCTACAACTTTTAGCCCTAGAGTCAGCGTGAGGCCCTCAGACAGATGCTACTAAGCCATTGTGGACACTTTCCCCAGATAGTTGTTTCACTCTTTCTCAGGAGCTTTAATTCCCAGCTGCTCAAGTGTGGTCTCTGAGCCAGTAGCCTCAGCATTCCCTTGAAACTAGATAGAAATGCGGACCTGGGACTCTGCCTCAGAACAATTGAATCTGCATCTGCATTATTAATAAGACCCCCTGGTGATTGGTATGCACGTTCAATTTCAAGGTGCAGTGCTGTATCGTTCATTTTGTAGACCGTTCAGCTGTATACAAGGTTCTCAACTCCATCTGTACACTGAGCCATGCAAGGAGCTCGAAAACATGCAGCTGCCTGGGTCCCACCTTCACAGTTTCCAATTGATTTTTCGAGGTGCACATTAGGATCACGTAAGCCCCACTACAAATCAATTAAATCAGAATTTCTGCGAGTGGGTTTTTGGTTTAGCAAATCTGCCTCTGCCCCTGGCCCAGACATATTGGCAGTTTCTGTGAAGAGCCTGCGCATTTTGATATGGGCTGAAGAGAGCCTTTGTAGTAGGGCTTTCTAGTTAAATATCGCTACATTACAAACTATCCCCAAAGCTCAATGGCTTAAAACAGCAAACATTATCTAGCTAATGAACCGGCAATTTCGACAGTGCTCACCAAGGACAGCTTATCTCTACTCTAGTCAGTGTCGACTGGGACAGGTTACCTGGGAACCATAGGATTTCCTTCCAAGATGGCAGCCCCATGTGTCTGGCAATATGGTTTTCTCTCTCTGTTGATTGGGAGCTCACAGGGTGCTGGGCTTGGGTACTCTCCATGTGGGGCCTCTCCACTGGCTGCTGGAGCTCCTCACAGCATGGTGGCTGGGTCCTTACAGTGAGCGCTCCACAGAAGCAGCAGGCAAAAGCTATATTGTGTTTTATGGCCTAACCTCAGAAGTCACATTGTATCCCTTCTGCCCTAATTGTGAGATTCAGGGTGAGGAAATAAATGGGAGGAGTATAAAAGTCATACTATCAAAAAGAACATGTAAGATGGAAGAGTATGTTGCAGAGATCTTTGAAAAACATAGGTGGCCCACGGCAGATCAACAAGAACATATTTTTATGATGATAAAATGATCAGGGAATAGAGCTGTCCCATCAGTTATAACACTAACATAAAAATCTTTCAATATCCAGAAGAAAGAGAAGCCTAACACCAGTATCTAGAGGCTTGCTTTAAACTATAGTGAATTCACAGAAAATTTGAGATCTAGAAATGCCAACCAATCAGGAGACAATGATCATTGAAAAGATAGTTTGCTTCTCACAGTTCCTGAGAAAAGGTGGCATGCCACATTGTGGGGGGTGGGGGGAGCAAGTGAGAAACTACTCAGCTTGGTCACATGCAGAGAGAGAAGGGAACTGTGGGCAAGAGCCCATCTGTGATATCTGCAGGAAAGAAGAGGGGAAGCAAGGTCAGCAGGCTCAGGATTGGCTGGTTTGAGTATTTCCACAGGTCCTGGCCCATAGGAGCTCTCCCTGGTTGTCTGGTCCCTAACCCTGTGGTGATCAGTCAAGTAGACAGTGGCCCAGAGAGTCAGAGCCTGTAAGAACTGAGGTCTCTGCAAGACCCCCAGATATCAAAGCAACAGAACAGATAACAAAAGATAGGGTTAACACAATTCTCTAGTAGGATCTATGTTTTTCTTGGGTCTTTTTTAGGTCCTCATGGTAACAAATATCACACAAGTGTCATTCAGCTAATATCTGAGTGGCTTAATTGCTCATTGTTCTCCTTCATCTTACACAAGAAGGGACCCTTCTTGGTTGTTGCCCCCAAACTAACTTTTGTAATACCCAGGCAGGAGACTTAGGTCTTGGCAATGAAGAGGATTAAATCCTATCATGAGGGCTCCAGAGGTACAGAAAAAAAAATCTATACATAATCCTATTATAAAGGATTAAGTAGGCAGAGGAGTCCATTCTCTGTGTATAGAGAATCTATGGGATACTTCCTTTGAGGCATACCAGTTCAGTGGCCAAGGAGGTGAAATTTAATAGGATTATTAAAATCTATCTATCCTAGAATTTTCCCTCCCTGTCCATTAAAGGGAATTCTGATTCTGAACACTCATTCTCTTGCCCAGAATCTACACTCAATGGGGCTGTCATCAGAAAAGCCTGCTCAGGCCATCTCCATGTGGCTGGGTTATCTTACAACACAGCAGCTGGGTTCAGAGAGGGAGCATCCCAAGTGACAGCATTATAAGAAGTAGCCAGTCGGAGGATGCGAAGAAAGGGGAACCCTCCTCCACTGTTGGTGGGAATGCAAGCTGGTGCAGCCACTCTGGAAAACAGTATGGAGGTTGCTCAAAAAGTTGAATATAGAGTTACCCTATGACCCAGCAATTGCACTACTGGGTATTTACCCTAAAGATACTAATGTATCTTTAGATACTAAAGATACTAATGTGATCCAAAGGGGAAAATGCACTCCAACGTTTATAGCAGCAATGTCCACAATAGCCAAACTATGGAAAGAGCTTAAATGCCCATCAACAGATGAATGGATAAATACACAATGGAATACTATGCAGTCATCAAAAAACATGAAATCTTGCCATTTGCAACATGTGGATGGAACTAGAGGGTATTATACTAAATGAAATAAGTTAATCAGAGAAAGATAATTGTATGATCTCACTGATTTGAGGAATTTGAGAAACAAGACAGGATCATAGGGGAAGGGAGGGAAAAATGAAACCGGACAAAACCAGAGAGGGAGACAAACCATAAGAGACTCTTAATCTCAGGAAACAAACTGAGGGTTGCTGGAGGGGAAGGAGGTGCGAGGGATGGGGTGGCTGGGTGATGGCCATTGGGGAGGATATGTGCTATGGTAAGTGCTGTGAATTGTGTAAGACTGATGAATCACAGAGCTGTACCTCTAAAACAAATAATACATTATATTTTAACTAAAAAAAAAAAGAAGAAGTAGCAAATCTTCTTACAGGCTAAGACTAGAACTGACACAGAGTCATTCTGATACATCCTACTGTTTTAGCAGCCCCTGGGACAAGCTCAGGGCATAGGGAAGAAGGACAAATTCTACCTCGCAAAATGCAGTGATGGAGAATCAAGTCACCTTTTTTTTTTTTTTTTAAGATTTGTTTATTTATTTTAGAGAGTAAGGGAGCATAAACAGGAGAAAGGGCAAGGGGAGAGGGAGAGAAGCAGACTCCCTGCTGAGCACAGGGCTCACCTCAGCACTCCATCTCTCCTGACCTGAGCTGAAATCAAGATGAGCCACCCAGGCACCCCACGGTCATCTTTAATCCATCCCATAGTGTGAAACCTGATGACAAACCAGACTGTCTTCTAGATTCTGAAAGTTCCAGAAACAGGGACTATTACGGGCTGAAGACCCAACTTGATACTAATATTATTCTTTTCCCTCTGCTTGGCAAAGGAACATTTTACTGTTTATTCTTGATTCATAATTTCATCAGGATGTGCTAAAGTGTGTGTCTTTTTTCATTAATCAAGTTTGGAACTCCATGAGCACTTTTATCTGCAAACCAAGTCTTTGTCAGACAAGCTAAGTTTTCAATTACGTGTGTGATTAACTCCCTTCCATCTGTTTCATCCTCTCCATCTGGAATGTCTATTAGTCTCTCTTAGGTCTCCTAGTTCAGGCCGCCAGATCTTTATTTTTTTTTTCCTTGCAGCTTCTATTTCTGTATTATTCTTTCTGTTTTGAGAGAGATTTTTTTTTTCACTTTGTACTTTATCTTCTCAGCCAAAAATTCAATTGTTAGCAGAGACCCCTGCTTTCCATTTGTCTATTCACTGAGGCAAGGCAGGGGGTGTTGCAGGGGCAAGGATAGGCAACACACCTGAAATTTTTGTCTCCAAATTAAATATGAATAAAATCATGCTGTTCAAACTCAGGGAAGCCCTTTGCCTATAATGTATTGTTCTCTGTGTGTGTGTGTGTGTGTGTGTGTGTATAACCTGTGGGTGCTGAGGTTTCCACTTACACATGGCATTTATGAGAGATTAGATAAGTGGGCATCTTTCCCTTGGCCAATTTTAGTACATAACCTTTAAAACTAATTACAACCTCTCAAAATGTGTTTTAATATAATTAACATGAATGATTAATACCTTAATATAGAATACAATTGCTTAAAATTATAGACATCTGGTAAGGACAAAACAAGTAAGTGATGTATTGTATGTATGCCTCAAAAAAAAAAAAAAAAAACCAAAAAACCAGAGAGAGAAAATTGTAACATTTTAATGGAAATGCAAGTATACAGAACAGGTAAGATGACCCAAATGATGACAGACCTTTTCCTTGGGGACCAATCCTGTGTGGGTTTCTTCACATCTGAGTCTCTGCCTATAATTATTAGTATATTACAAGTGATCTGTTTTATTTGCTCAGTTGCTGACAGTCAAAACAGGAGGCAGATGTGGGGTGAATAAATAAAATAGTACCAGGCACTTCTTACAGGGATGTTCATAAAATGTGAACCCTGGCCCAGCAGTAGCAGAGCCCGAGAACTTTGGAGAAATGCAAATGCCTGGACTGCACCCCAGACCTACAGAATATGGAAACTCTGAAAGTGGGGTCCAGGGATTGGTGTCTTCACAAGTCTTCCAGGGGACTGTGATGTATGCCCAAGCTGAAGAATGGTTTCTCCAATCTGTAGTGCAGTCCAATAAGGCCCAAATTGTCACCTTTCCTATAGACCAGGAAGCTAACACGAGTCACAAAGTTCAAGTTTCTTGTAACTACTCCCTTCTATCCCAATGCACCACACATTCTTCATTCTCCTCAAACCTCTCCCAATTCACGCTTCCACACACTTGGACAACCGCTTAACTCCTATTTGACATGCCTTAAAACTCATTAAAAAAGAATTATCCATGTAGGCGAGTTTTATGCTTCTCAGGGTCAATTTTAGTAATTTGTTTCATAAACATTTATGTGTTTATTGTAGGTCACCAAATGTATTATTCAAAATGAATTACTTTTTATGTCCTCTGGAGTACACCCAAGATCCTTTATTTGCCACAATAATTACTTTGCTTACATTTTTTCTAATGTTTTATTGTTAAAAAAATCTTCAAACCAAAAATGGAAAGAACTGTACAATGAGCCCCCAGATGCCGACCATCTAGATTCTATAATGGTTGACGTTTTGCTTTATCACAAACCTATCTATCAGTCCATTTTGTTTTTTGATAGTTATTATGATGTTGTATATATCAGTACATTTTACCCCTAAACACTTCAGTATGAGGATTATTAGCTAGACATCAGTATTTGTTTATTTTTCTTTAAAGATTTATTTTGTTTATTTATTTGAGAGAAAGAGGGAGTGCATGTACACAAGCAGGGGGAGGAACGTTGGGAGAGAATCTCAAGTGGTCTCTGTTCTGAGCGCAAAGTCCCACTAGAGGCTCGATCTCATGACCCTAATATCATGACCTGAGCCGAAATCATGAGTCAGGCACCAAGCCAACTGAGCCACCCAGGTGCCCCCAATATTTGTTTGTTTTTAAGGTTAAATTTCCAAACAGTGAAATGCTTAAATCTCAACTGTTAGATTTGATGAGTTTTGGCAAATGCATACCCCCTTACACCTTGAATCCATTTCCATCCCCCAGAGAGCCGGTAGGGGATAGAGAAAACTGCTAGTGAATAATCAGCTCGGAGATCAACTCTGAGACGTGCTGGATATTTATTGAACAAAGATAATAATTAGGGATCCACTCAGGTAAGAGTCATGTGTAATGGAGGAATTAAAACCAGCCTCGAACACCCCAATTCTAGAAGGAAGTACAACAATATCAGAAAGACCTGGAGGGATGGTGTGGCCCAATCTCTGTGAATTTGATTGGGCAGAGGAAAGAGAAGACATGATATTCTTATCACCTCAAACCATATCATACCCACGAGCCACTATCAAAGAAGACAACTTTTAAATAAAAGATAGCAGCCAAGACTAGCAGAAAAGCCACAACGTGACTGAAGGAGACAGTGATCTCCGTATACAAAATGAAGGTGAAAAACTGAGTAACGTGGTCTAAAAGGTAAATTTTATATGCTTAGATAAGGGGAATAATTATTTTACCAAAGCAGAAGTAAAAAGATAGGAATAGCCGCAGCTTCCTAATTTTGTATAGAACTTGTCTAAATTTTAAAGCAAGAAGTAGGAATGTGGCAGATGAGGAATTTTCTCTCCTGCTCCCTGTTTAGCTGTGGCACAGGCCCCAACTCCCTCCTGGAACCAAAGTCCACCCCAGAAACATGCAAAGGGCTCTTGGTAAAGTGATGAAAGCAGTTGAGTGTAACCACCTACTGGAATTCTGTGAAACAGAGACTCACCTCGGCAGTGGAACATTTTATCTTGTAAATGCTTCACTCTGATGCTCACATTAAAAAAATAAAATAAAATAAAATAAATAAAGGGTGTAATGACTGAGCTGGGCTAGAACCACTGAGACATGAGAAATGGGATCCTGGGGGCAGGGTAGAGAGGCCAAGAGAGCCCCTCCAGTGGGCCAAAAAGGGAAGGGGGAAAGAAAGCGAAGGGAGAGTCAGCCTCCTTTACCTCCCCTCACTACGTTAACAAAGGACTTTTTCTTGAATCCTCACTCTCAGCGAGATCCTTGTTTGCTCCCTCTACTGGGCTCTCAGAGGCCTGCAGCCTGTGAATCTCTTCATGTCCCTGGCCTTCCTCTTCCTTTCTACAAAATGGAACAGATCATTCCCGAATGCAGTAAGGCCTGGGCTGATGAATCTGTAAGGTCGGGATAAAGCCATTTCTGCGAGTGTTGGCCCAGGCCAGCCACTCCTATGGGATACAGTCTGGTCCACAGGAAAGAGGCCCTCTACCGTCCCACGCGCCTTCGTTGCTGAATGCAACCACTAGATTACTCTTCCGTGAGGCAGAAAGCTCCGCCTTCGACCTGCAGCCTTGAATTTTCTCTGTGAGGGTCAGGTGGCGTCTCTGTCAAAGACATACAAGGAACTAGTGACAATTAGTCCTTCCACCAACTTTGACATAGTGAGTGGAAACTGACCAGACAGATGGCCTTTTCATTCAACACACCAAAGGTTTTAATCTCTCTGAATTAAATTTTCTCTATTAATTAATTCATACACGTGTTTCTTTGGAGCAGGGGTAGAAACCACAATGTCTTCCTCTCTAATGGATCCCATGAAGGGCCATGGATGCTCCCTCCCTCCCTGGTGTCTGTAGGGACCATCACTGTGTAATGATTCTCATACAAGGTCTCTGATACCAGTGAAGTCCGGGACTGCGGCCAACAGGTTGACCACTCAGCATTAATTTAGCAGACAGCACGTACCCCTGTAGCTCAGGACAAGTGCTGCCAAGCTATAAATACTATGTTTCTTTTGAAGCTTATTTAATGAAATATAGTTGTGTTTCCTCTATGGCATAACAATCAAGTTATACTTCACAAGTGAATAAACCATTGTTCTTATTCTATTAGGAACGTCTTCTCTGTGATTGGTTCCCCCAAGGGTCTTACTTGCTCAGATCCTCACCATGATTGGCTATATGCAAATTAGCCAACCCTGATATACACTGACCATAACTATGATTAGTGCAGATATTGCTCTGCTACCCGATTTCCCAAACTGGCCATAGGCTTCATGGATTTTGTAAACCAGCAACCATTACAGGTTAGTGATGACATTTAATGACAGCCCATCCCCATAATGTGAACAGCCCTCACGTGTGGGTATTAACAGTGAGATGTGACCATAAAGGGTGTTTTAAAGTCATAGTTCATATATTTATTAACCTCAGTCTCCATAAGACAAATGTCAAGTTCTCATAGGGTCCCCTCAATGTCCTCCTCACTAGGCTGGAGATGAGAGTAGGCAACTTGCTTCTCTCCTCCTCTTCTAAGCAATCTTGGTGAAATAAAAGGAGAAAGAAAAAAGCCACATCCTTTTTATACCCAAGATGTAGGTGTTGGCTTCATCACTGACCAGGACTTTGGCACAGATGACCTAGAACCTTGCTACAAAATGTGGGAGAATTTGGCATCTGTTTTTGTTTTGTTTTGTTTTAAGCCCTTGGAGGACTTGGTGGAAACTAACAAAAAAGATTCTTCTTTTAACATCCTCTTAAATATTGCTGTTCTGTTTAACTAAAAAGACATTTAAGTTTGTTAGAAAAAAACCTATTCATGAAACATTGCAAAATCAATTAGCCCAATATGCCAAATGTAAACAAGCAATAGACGTGCTTAAAAATTGTAAAGAACATGCTTATCTTGGTGACTTGAAGACCCAACGGATACTATTATGAATAAGCCCCCTGACACCGTTTTAATAAGCTACCATCCCCCCAAACATCACTTGTAAAGGGAAAAAAAAGGGAAAATTGACTTTTTCCTCTGTGTTGGCTGCTGAGCCAAATAAAATTTAGTAATAAAATTACTAAAATAATACACACACACACACATACACACAAGCTAAGAGTCAATAGCTTATTTTATCTTTAGTGAAATGAACTCATCTTCAAAATGGTCATCATTTCATTTTGACCCTCCATGTAGCACATAGACTTAAATATCTAGGTGGGAATTGGCCCTGGATGTCTGGCTCACCACTCTATTGCGTCACCAGGACACTCCAAATTCAGGCACTGGGTCACCTTCAGTGACACTTGGCCAAGACACCAAAACCAACCACTTGCTCCTGGTGGGACATGGAGTGCGACCCTTGGTCAGAACCGGCTCAGGGACAAAGTGTGCTGGACTTGAAGATTCCAGACATCGGCTTCCAAAAGAAGGAGCAAATAAGTTGAAGGTAAGGTCAGTCCTCAGGCATTATCTGTGCTGAAGAGGAATTAACTCTGAGGTAGGGTGCTCAGAGCTTGGCTGAGGTCTGAATCCCAGCTGTGGCTGGCAGCATCTCTCTAGTGGGTTCTGTCCAAAGCCTCTGAGTCATCAGAGTGGTCTGGAATAACACCGGAGGGTCAAGACCCATTATTAGTAACAACTGGCTGTGGTCAGTATACTGGAGTTGATCTTGAGGCTGCAATCATTTATAACATCATCAGTCACTGCCACTTTTGTGTGCAAATGGGTATGAGATCACCATTGAGACTCCCAGGGATATTGGGCAGATGGAGAAAGCCTGAAGGTGTACAGGTGAAGGAGAAGAACATTGATTTTGGACAGAAAAGCCTCTGAAAACACATTATAATAAGAACGCATAGATCAACTGTGGGTAGCTGAGGAAGGAGGAGATGATCTGCCCATCAATTTGTTCAACCAGGCAGAGAGATGAGTGTGACAGAGGGCTCAAAAATTTTGATTTGCATTAGCTTTTTGTCTTATTCATTTTTTTGGACCCGTTTTCTTCCGGCTCAGCTGGTCCAGAAAGAATTGTGTTTATTTAACATTGAGAAGCTGGATCCCTCAGGTTCCTACTTGCTTTGAGCAGCAGGAGAACCAAAAAAGAATGAATTCTGAGTACTCAGAAAAATCAGATTTTGGCAATCCACTGGAGATGGTGTTTGAGAAGAGTTTATTTAAGGGAAACTGGAGCTTTTATGGCCCGCCAAGGCCAGTGTGTCCCGTGGTGTTGCCCCATGGATTGGCATCCATGCTTCCTGTCAAGAGGCGCCCACCCTCCCATGCAGTCTGCTAAGGAAGCCCCTGCCTTGGTCAGGTCTTGCTATTCAAAGGGTCATTATTCAGCATCATCGCTTCTGCCTCCTCTCTGCCACTTTTTGACCATTTCACTGCTTGCTAACTTTGCTGCCAGGAGGCAGGCAGCAGGGGAAATTAAAGGGGCTGAGCCACGAACCCGCCATTGTTGCTACTGCTGATGAATGGTTGGGATGAAAGGAGGTGGAACTATGCCCCAGGTGGAGGAGCAGGATATTCTGAGAATTTTTCAGAGCTCATTCTATCACTCACATGGAAATTTGACAGCTAACTATACGGAGGTCAGAAGTAAGGCAAGACTCAGACCAAACAAGCAAAAAAATACGTTTATCCTAAGTGATTGTTTTGAGAGTTTGAAATATAAGTTTATGCTAAGTGATTGTTTTGAAAGTTTGGTTTTAGAGTCTAAAAAAAGAAGGGAAGACAGAGAAGCAGTGTTCTGAGTACGAGGCTCCATGATTGTGAAGTAGCTAAGTGACTTCTATGACTCACCAGCACCCCTTCTGGTGACTTCAGGGAAAGCACTTAAGTCAAAGGCTGAAGTCCACGAAGTTTTTGTCAACCTATGAAAGAAAAATGGAGTTTGGGAACTCTTGGGAATTTGAATTAAGCACCCTAGAGAAATACTTACTTTAGAAAGAAGTCTTAAGGCTAAAGGAGACTTCCTGGGCCATGTTCCGGTAGAGATGACAAAGAAATGGATAATCGGAAGAAAATTGAAAGATGGAAAGAAGTAGACTCATTAGCATGTAACTGAGTTATATTAGTTGGATATGTAAAGACTTGGAAACTCTGCTGCTGGTATCTCTGGAGCTCTCTTATGAATCTCCTTTTTTTCTTGGGGAAATAATTCTTCAAAGAACATTCCTGAACACATAGGCACATTTCTGTTGGGCATATACAAAGGAGTAGAATTGCTGGATAATAGGGTATGCAAATGCTTTAGTGTTTATGGATACAACCAAGGAGTTTTCCAAAGTAGTTGACCATTAGCTTTCTCTTAATGCCTCCTTATCTCTGCTCCTACAGTTTTGTCCAGTCCTTACCTGCTGCCATCAACCATCTCCCATTACTCGGAATTCCAAGCTTGCCTACTGCCTTTGATTGTCCAAGGTTTGTCTGAACACACACATACCTTAACCTTGCATGACACTAAATGTTCTGGAGCTTTCTCTTTGAAAAAGAAATATTTCTTGAAAACCTACCTGTATTCCTCCAGTCCCTAAAAAGGCAGGCTAATTGCCTCCAGGATCAAGTTTTTCTTCACACGAGGCCCCTTAAAGACTCAAGGGCACTTGAGTATACCTGTTGCTGTTATGGTTGCTTGGGTTCTGATGATTCTCTTTCATGTCTGGCTTGATCCACTGTTGGCTGAGTTCCATTAAATCTAATGTGTTCTGTGATCCAAGCCCTCTGCAAGTACCCCTACAAGGGCAAGGTCACATTGCTCCTGTCCAAAGTCAGTGCATTGGCACTCAGTGCTCCAGTGTCCCATCCATTACCACCCTTTCTTGGTGCCCATCCCCTGAAGATTTGGTGCCTATGGAGCAGTGTCATTTGGGCTAGGTGGCTTCTTTGGGAGAGGGACCATCTAGGAATCCAGAACAATGTCAACTTTGACAAGTGGACCTTCTGCCCACGACCCAGGGTTCCATCAATGCTATGCATTTTCTTAACATAGTGAGCTGCCTACCCAAGAAGGAAAGCACCAGGGGAAATATTTGGGGGAAGGCAGATCTTTCACACCATTCTTCCACTTCCAACTCTTAGCTGCTCTCTGTGCTTCAGTGATAGTAAGCAGCACTCCCAGGTCCTGCATTTCACTAATTCATTAAGAATCTAACAAGGTTGGGACTAGTTCTAGTGTACTTTTAAGACATAAGGCAATGTTTTTTTTTTGTTCCTTGAATTTTAAAAATTAATAATCTAATAGAGTACCTAGTTTAGCTTACAGTAGTAGATACTAAACAAAAGTATGTTTTACTAATGTTTATATTATTGATGTATTAATTGTTTCTATATGCAACTCAATGCAACAAATATTTATGGACCATTTATTATGTGTGAAGTATTGCAAATAAATTGCAGTTTCAGCTTCCAAAGGAGTTGCAGAATTTAGTCCTTAGGGAAATGATTACCCTTGAAGAGTTAGGAGCCATCAAGGATTTTACTGTTAGTATTTGTAGGTCAGGTTGCCCAGAAATAAACTGTGAATCAAAGACATGAGGGCAAGTTGTAGGGGAGGAATTATAGATGTTGCCAACATCTTGCCCGCACCTTGCTCTCATCTTTTTTTTTTTTAATAAAGATTTTATTTATTTATTTGACAGAGAGAGATGAGAAGTAGGCAGAGAGGCAGGCAGAGAGAGAGGAGGAATCAGGCTCCCTGCTGAGCAGAGAGCCCGATGTGGGACTCGATCCCAGGACCCTGAGATCATGACCTGAGCCGAAGGCAGAGGCTTTAACCCACTGAGCCACCCAGGCGCCCCCCTTGCTCTCATCTTGATAAACCACAGTCGATGACTGAATACTGGGAGTTGAGAGAATGGTCAAAGATCAGTCCCTTTGAACTCAAGGTATGACAACCCTGGGATGGCAGTCATGCAAGAGAGCCCCACATGAGATCAGGCTGAACCTAGACTTCTCCTAAATCCACATTCTTGCTCAGCTCCTCCCCTGCTTATCCTGCTTCCCTCATGAGCTGAAAGTATTTCCCCTCAAAAGCACTCCCTCAATTAACCACTTGTGCGAGACTCACCATGTCAGGCTCTCTTTCTAGGGAACCTAACCTAAGATAGGAGGGAATCCCAGGAAGCATCAGTAGGAAACAGGTGAACAGTAGGAATCAGTAGGAAACAGGTGAACAGAAATCAGTAGGAATAGGTGATACAGAGAAGGAAGCCAAAAGAATCTGCAGTATCAGCAGATCATGGGGGCAACAATGGTTCAAATCCTTTAGGGTTCAGTTGCCAAATAAAATTGCAGGATGCTCAGGGTGCCTGGGTGGCTCAGTGGGTTAAAGCCTCTGACTTTGGCTCAGATCATGATCCCAGGGTCCTGGGATCGAGCCCCATGTCAGGCTCTCTGCTCTGCAGGGAGCCTGCTTCTTCCCCTCTCTCTCTCTGCCTGCCTCTCTGTCTACTTGTGATTTCTCTCTCTCTGTCAAATAAATAAAATCTTTTAAAAAAAATTTAAAAAAATAAAGAAAAAAATGCAGGATGCTCCATTAAATGAGAAGATTTAACAAACTATAAATTATTTTTCTTTTAATAGAACATTGTCTCATGCAATATTAGGATATATTTAATTAGAAATTTTTTTCATTATTTGTCTGAAATTCAAATTGAATACAATCCTACATTGTATCTAGCCCTTCTCTGCAGACCTCTAGGAGAGAAGACAGCCTAGAGCATGCCTCGAAGTTGGCCCACTCAAGGGATGAGGGACCTGGGGTATTTATCCTCCAACTAATTCATCACTGATGAAAGGTTACATCTGATGGTATTAACTCGTTGGTTCTTGTGGCTTGGTCTGGTGATGGACTGAGGTAAAAACCATCAAGCAGAGAGTAGCAATCTTGCAAAAGAATGTTCTTAATTGGTATTGGAATGGTGAGTGCAAAAGGACACAGGCAGGGTGCCAACAGTACAGGTAAAATTGGACCTTTCCTGAATTCCTGACGGCAAAGTTAGATAAAAGACAGAGGAATGTCTTTCCTCAGTTCTCTGGCTGAGTTCAGATTATGACCATAGGATGTGAAGGAGAGAATCAGGCTGAAAGGAACTAACTGTTGTGTTAAATTACAGCAGATCGAAGGGTGTGTGTTTGTGTGTGTCCTTGACAGAGGAAAGGCGGTGTTTACTAATCCAGAAATGGCATGAGAAAATGAAAATTTCCTGAACTGTCATTTTCACCAAAGTAACAGTGCAATTACAGGAAGTGTCTGGGTAGTTATAAAAGTCTTTCTGAAATGAGGGAATAAGTTCGCTTTCCATTTTCAGTTAGAATAATAAAGCCAAGTGAATGCCTCTTCATCATCAAGCCCAATTATATTTTCAAAATTCTCTTTACACCAATAAGTGTCAATACTATGGGTATGTATTTTTATCATCAGTTCATTGAGTTTCCCTATGCCATCTGCTCTAACACATGGGGAGTGTATATTTTCTCTTGTTTTTACCATTCTTTGGGAATTGTTTAATCTCTAACCAAAACCACAATAATGTGCTATTTCTTTACTTGTTTCATAAATGTGTGTGTTCTTCTGGTCTGAAGGGCCATGGCCTCACTTGGGAGCAGTACAGTTCATTTAGACAGTGGTGAGAAATCTCCGCCCCCCCTGGTTCTCTTGGCTCAAATTCTAGTTTTAAATTATTGGGAATAAATGTAATTTGGTCTTGTGACATGTGATATATTCAACTGCTTTAGGGAGAAATCATAAAATATTAATGAAGTGAAATGTCTTAGTGGCATGTCAGAGGTTAGAAGTTGAGTTTCATTGTTTCTAAATAATGTTAAGGACATTCAGGCTTTGGTTCTTTTTTTCCCTTTTTTCCTGTTCTTAAAAGGTGAGTATTATCGTTGATTAATTTTTAAAGTCATGGTAATGACTAATAGCCTATCCAAACTGGACCATGAACCAGCTAGACTAAGCCCCATTTGTACCATCTCTGTCTTTAGAAGCAATGTGAATGGACAGTGGCCGGGACAACCATGTACATTTGTACAGGTTTTCTACAAAGATGTTCAATCAAGTTATTGAGTTGGGGCAAAAATCCAGCCATATTCCGTTCATGAAGTCATGTACCCTGGGGCAGGGCTATTTCTTTCTTAGAGGAAGGGGCAGTTTCCTTAAAAAACACAGAGGCAGGGGCACCTGGGTGGATCAGTCAGTTAAGCATCTGCCTTTAGCTCAGGTCATGATCCCAGGATCCTGGGACTGAACCCCACATCAGGCTCCTTGCTCACCAGGGAGTCTGTTTCTTCTTCTCCCTCTGCTGCTTCCCTTCTCGTCCTCTCTAGCTTGCTCACTCTTTCTCTCAAATAAATAAAATCTTTGAAAAAAAATATGAACACAGAGGTGGCCAAATGAACTATTAAAACTCCTAGCCATAGCCCTCCAAGGCTTGGTTTCTACTAATTTTGAAACCAAGATATTTCAGCATTCCTGGCAAATTTTTGACCTCTACCTATTCTACTGCTGTGCTTCACCAAGACATGGTAATTTATTGATAATACCCAGGATCTCTTCATTGTTGTAGGTCCTTCCTCTCAAGGCCTTCAGAAAATTCCAAAGTCATCTAGTTGTTCCACAGTGTGGGGGGCCGGGGGGGAAGTAAATATCCCTATTCTCACAAACAATTTGGGGTAAGGAATTTTCCAGGCCATGTAAGAACTGTCCATTACCACAGATTTCTCAACCCAGAGTGGGTATAACACTGTTTGCAACACAGCCCTTTTGGGGGGATAATTCTGTGAAAACAGGCTAGGATTGAGTGGGGGAGAGCAATTCTTATCACCTTGAGGCTAAGTGACATAAATCTAGGGTGTCCAGAAGGCTAGTGCCAATTTAAGTTTTAATTGTTTCGGAAGTACAAATGCTATAAACTTAGGACAAATGGCATTTGAAAAGTTAATTATTGGGGTGTCCGTTTGGCTCAGTCTATAGAGCATGTGGCTCTTGATCTCAGGGTTGTGAGTTCAAGCCCCACACTTGGGTGTGGAGCCTACTTAAGGAAAAAAAAAAGGGGGGGGTGCCTGGGTGGTTCAGTCTGTTAAAACATCTGACTCGATTTTGGCTCAGGTCATGATCTCGAGGTTGTGAAATCAGCTCCGCATCAGGCTGTGTGCTGAGCATGGACCCTGCTTAAGATTCTCTCTCTCCCCCTCCCTACTCCTTTTCTAAAAAAGAAAAAAGTTAATTATTAAAATTTTCAGATGGTAATATGTTCTTACTAAATTTAACATAACCAACTACCCTGCCTTATGTATTGCTATAGTCCATTTTTAAACATTGTAGATTTTAGCAGCTGCTGAACAGCTGATAAAATCATCAGTTCAGTTCAGTGATCATCCAGTAAGAGAGGCTGCTAGTCACCACATATGTGATAGTATGGACATGACCACCCAGTAAAACAGCCTAATGGAGCTACATCAGGCGATGCCATTGCCAAACAAGAAGAATCCCACGACAAATCCACTGGCCTGAGAGGTGTTACCTGGAAAACTGCTGCATGTAGACAATTTGATTGAAGATGTACTGTGTAAAATGTGTGAAAGTGAACTTAAACAATCACACTGTCAAAAGATTTTTTTTTTTTTTTTTTTTGGTAGATGGTAGCATTGACACTTCTGAAGTCATTCATACTTAAAACTACACAGAGACTTCTGGAACAGGCCGTGTGGTTCTGTAGGATGATGCGAAACTTTCACCTAGTACCAGAATGCCACAAGGTCAGCTTTCTGCCCTTTCTTTATGATCCAGTAAGCTGGATCTCCAGTCCTGGGCTGTTGACACAGGGGCTGCTAGTCTTATGTGGCTATTGAACACTGAAAAATACTAAGACATAACTGGTATGTGATAGAACTCTAAAACACATATAAGATTTTGAAGATTTGGTAAGAAAAAAATCATGTAAAATATTCATAAAACTTTCATATTGATATACATTGAAATAAAAAGAGTTCGGGTTAGGTTAGAGAAAAAATTTTCAAATTCATCCTACCTATTTATTTTTAATGTAGCTGCTAGAAAATTTGTAATTACATCTGAAGCTCACTTTATATTCCTGTAGAACAGCACTGTTCTAGACCCATGCATCAACACTGGCTGCCCACAAAGAAAAGTCTGTTATGTGTGTGTTTCATAGTGAGGAATTCACTGGATTAATGGAAGGTATTTGGAGGCTATTTCAATTTTCTAGAAGAGTGTTGAAGACTACAGAGTTTAACCTAAAGGATTTGTTTCTAATGATTAATTTCAGGAACCATTTTGGATGTGTAGTAACTTATTCCACTGAGAGATAAAGTCAGAATGAGGGCTGAGAGGACCTCAGAAAGATGCCCTGTTATCTAAGCTGTTGCTTTGCCTCTATGCTTTCAGCTTCCAGAAGCTTCCATTTCTCTGTCAAGCTAGGAGGTGACACCAGAGCACGTGCAAAGCCATCAGCAGGGATCAGCAATGTCAGATGTGCAACTGTTGCCAGCTTCCTTCGTTAGGGCAGGAGAGGAGAGCTGGTTTGGATTATAAACTAATTTCTAGCTCAGTCATGCTTTCTTGACCGTATGTTAGGAAAACTAACAAATACCAAGAAATCTTACATAAGATTCCATCTGGGTGAAAAGACTTTTTCTCACCTGGGAGCAGTGCTTAAATATGCTTCTACCTCAGCCGCTAGCTTAAGGATCTGGACAATTAAGGTGGCACCTACCTGATGGCCTAGAACCTTCACTTCATCATCACTAGAGTGGAAGATAGTAACACCCACCTCATGAAATTATTTGTGTAAACAACAGTTATGAAAACAAACAAACAAACAGCCATAAGGTGCATCAATTAGCCTTTGCTGCATAACAAATGATTCCAAAATTAGCAATTTATCTCAAATTATCTCAACATCCCATGGCTGTCTTTGTGGTTTTTCTGCACTGAACTTGGGCTCATTCATGCAGCTGCATTCGGCTTCAGGGTTGGCTGGGCCTTTCTCTCCATGGGGTCCTTCATTCTCCAGGGGGCAAGACTGGGCTTCCTCATATGGTCATGGCAAGATTCCCTGAGGGAAGCACCAGTGCACGTGCACTTATCAAGCCACTACTGTCCTCCCATTAGCTGACATCTCATTGGTGAAAGCAAGTCACATGACCAACTCCAGCCTCCTTTTGAGTGGTGTTAATACTGGGCGCCATGTTGCCTTAGGCGCCATTTTTAAAACAATCTACTGCACCAGGCTACCAGTTATTGAATCTTTACTATCGCTAGGCACAGAGATCTCACAGATCTTATGTCATTTAATCTTATGTCATTTAACTTACAACCTGGGGAGGTTGGTGCTTTTAGCTCCATTTACGGATATGACAAAGGCTGAGTGAGATGGAGCAATACTGCTCAGGGTTCAGTAACTAATAAATAACAGAACCAGGAGTTACTTACTGGCCTCAATCCCTCTAAAATTTGTGTTCTAAAACCACTAATTACACCTCACACTCAATATTAGGGGAAGGAAGGAAAAGAGAAGATTTTACTCTCTGCAGTGCCTTGGATCACCCTCAAGGACTTCCTCTGGCCAGAGACTTAGAGGTTTCAAGAAACAAAGCAAAGAGTTAAAGGCACGGGACAGCCCACTTAACAGCAGTCCGAGATGCTTCACCTTTTCAAGGGTTTGTCTCTTAGCACGAAAAACCAAAGGACATCATACGGGGGAGCCTGGAGTGACCACAGCTATTTCACACATTCTGACAGCTCTGAAGTTGCAGGAGCTGGTAAGAATGGTGAAACTCATTGAGATTTTAGTACCATTTGATTTTCTCCCCTCTCCCCCATTCCCCGTTGATTTTTTCCATGTTTATTTCTAAACTCCACCCAGAGAAGCAAGATATTAGACAAATTAAATATTCCACCCAGCTGATAAAGTCAGTGAAAGCGATCACAGACAAGCTCCTGCAGAATGGGGGTGCCATTATCTTTCTTAGAAAATGGGATATGGCTTGGCAAGTGAGCATCGCCATAGAGAGGCAGAAACCCTCTCCTTAGATAAAAATCTCATTAATAATTCTTTTCTCAAACAGGAAAGGAAGAAGAAAAGATTTGTTGAGATGGAGACTGCAGAAGCAGATAACAGCGATCCCTGGCTGCAGCCCCGAGATGCTGGAGGAAGAAACGAAAGGTTACGTGAAAGAGGATCGTTAATATTCATGGCGGCATCTGGTACTATGTTGCCAGGAGACAGTAATGAGAACAGAGCATCTTCCAGGTCTAATGGCACTGCAGCTGCCACATCAATCCCGCCGTCCCCAGAAATGAGATCTCTATCATTTGCAAACACGGAAGCGTTGGTGGCTTGGCTGTCATTCCAGAAGGTCACTAAAAGATATGCAAATGAGATGCCCATATTTCTTGGGCTGACACCTACCAGGTTCCTTGCACAGCTCTGCCTTCAGGGACATCTTCTGACAAGGCAACTCATGCAGGGGTAGAAGGAACTGGATATCTGCTTTTGATCCTGGGAACACTTTGTGAACTTCTGTCCTCCTGGATTAGGTTTCCCTCGAGATAGTCTCTACAAGAACATCTTTGGAGGAATTTATCCTTGTCAATTTTGTGCTCTCAAAACTTGTGTGAATGTTTGAGCTTCCCCAACTGTAAGCGCCTCAAAATCAGCCACCAAAATAGGTAATCATAACGTCCTAAGCCCTGTGCTTCCTTGGGTTCTCCCAGGAGCAGACCTTGAGACAAAGATTCAAATTATTCATTTCTTCTCAGGATTAATGGGATTCTAAATAGGGGAGTTGTTTCAGGATCTTATCCGTCTCTACTTTCCCCCAATGGAGCCAGAACTTTTCTTTATACATGTTTAGAGACCAGATACGTGTAAAATTCCTTTTACATTTATATCAAAATTTCTCAGTTCCCAGTTATGCTCACCACAACTTGGTGGGCTATTTATTTTGTGTTTGCCGCATATGGATGAGGACGCATGGTGAATAAAACTAGAGGAAGTCCTGGACCTCTTGGAATTACCTTCCAGTAGGGAGTGGTGGGGGAAAAAGACCATGAGCACACATATGCATTAATTCATTCATTCATTCACTTAGTCATACTTTCAGCAGGTAGTTATGGATCACCTATTCTGTTCGAGGCGTCCTTCTACAACCTGGGGATGCAACATGGGATGAAACAAAGTTCTGCCTTCTTAAAGATTTTGACTCTGTACGGGACAATGAAAACTTAGAAATAGAAATCCATCATAGGTGGAAATAAATGCAATGAACCAAAATAAGACAAGAAGAATGACTGGGGCGTGGTTGTATCTTTTCACCTGGTGATCAGGGAAGTCCTTTCAGAGGAGGTGATGTTGAGCCGAGACATGAAGAAGTCACCCAAACCCTGGTGCACTAAGCCAGCTCATCTTGGCTCCCAAGTATTGATGGGGCACATATCTTCTCAACTCCATTTTCAGACATCATGCTGGGAGCGTAAAATTAGCCACAGTGAATTTGTACACCACAGATCAGTAAGTGCTATGGATCAAGACTTTTTATTTTTTTCCCCAGAGTCTGTTATTAAGTATTTATCAATATCCAATTGGATGCAAATACCCAGGGAAAGAGTTTTCTTGGCAGAAAGAGCATCCAGTACAAAGGCCCTGGATGGCAAGAATGCTTATTAGAAATGTCAAAAAGATCAGTATGCCTAGAACTGGGGTCCTTACAACCTAGGACATTTTTAGACTTACAAGTTTTGGGGTTCTATCTCAAACCTACTGAATCAGAAATTCCGGGGCCCAGGAATCTGCATTCAAAACTCTGCTGCAGGTGACTCTGCTGCAGGGGAAAGTTTGACAACCAGCGGTCTAGACTAAGCACAATTATGAAGAAGGTCATGGGTCAAAGCAAGGTTGGAGAGTGAGGCTTGATCACAGGGGGCTTTCTGGCTTTGATAAGGACTTGTGATGGTTAACTTTATACATCAACTTGCCTGGGCCACAGTGCCCAGATGTTTGGTCAAACATTATTCTGGATGTTTCTATGGGTAACATTCTGGATAAGATTTACATTTAAATTGCTGGGTTTTGTGTAAAATGGATTGCTGCTCACAATGGAGGCGATTCTCATTCAGTTAGTTGAAGGCTTAAATAGAGCAAAAGACTGACTTCCCTGAGCATGGGGGAGCTGTGCCAGCAAATGGCCTTTGGACTTGAACTGCTATAACAGCTCTTCCCTAGGTCTCCAGCCTGATGGCCCACCCTGTAGATTTTGAAGTTGCCAGCCTCTATAATCACATGAGCCAATTCCTTAAAATAAACCTCTCTCTCTCTCTCTCCCCTGCTGGCCCTGTGGTTTGGCTTCTCTAGAAAACCTTGAATAATACAGGACTCAAACTTTTTCTTAGTGAGGTGGAACACTGAACAGCAGGAGGACAGGAAGAGGAAGAGGTTTGAATCAGAAACATGACATTAACTGACATGTTTTCAAAGCTTCCCGCTACAACTAGGGCCCTATAGCTCCAGGGCCAAATACTGACTTCAGCCATTTCAGACAGCTAAATGTAACATGTGATCCTGCATTTGAACTTGGTCCAAGAACAGGACATCAGTGAACAGATGGTGGCATTCGAATAAGGTCTGCAGGTTAGTAGTGTTGTTTCAGGGTTAATTTCCTGGTAGTTGCTCTTCATCTGTGATGTATTGAGAGGTCCATGTTTGGAGAAGTTGTGACAAAAGTGTGCAGAAATTCTTTTGCCCACATTTTGTAAATCTTGTATTATTTCAAAGTGAGAACTTGAAAAAGGAAGCAAAAACTAGCAAAAGCAAAGATCACTAGCTGCTCTTGAAGAGCGGACCGTGGGAGAGCGTTAATAGTGGAAGGGACTCTGATGGGGGTGGCAGAGGATGAATAATAGATACCTTAGAGATAAAATCAGAAGTTGAAGTGGACATAACCTCTGGACTGCAGTCTTGTTTATTGATAAAAGTCCTCAATCTCAAAGGGGATTAAACAGAAAGGAACTTGTTGACTCCCAGGACAGAAAAGTCTGATGGCAGGTGTTAACCATAAAAATAAAACAGCCAGGGGCACCTGGGTGGCTCAGTGGGTTAAAGCCGCTGCCATCGGCTCAGGTCATGATCCTAGGGTCCTGGCATGGAGCCCCACATTGGGCTTCCTGCTCAGTGGGGTCGCTGCTTCTCCCTCTCCCTCTGCCTGCTGCTCACCCTGCTTGTGCTCTCTCTCTCTCTTTGTGTCAAATAAACAAAGAAAATCTTTTAAAAAAAATAAATAAAATGAAACGGGCAGTTATTTTACCAGCAAAATGGGTTTATTCCAAAATAGCAGAGAATTGAAACTTGGGACAAGCAAGCTTTGGCAAAACTATAGGCAAGCCTGGAGAACAAAGGAGAGGAACATTCCTCTATAGAGGAAAGGAGGGAGTTGGGGGGTGGGGGACAGGAGTTATAAGCAAATAGTATAACTGGCTAAACTGAGAGCTCAATGTGTTGTCAGGCAAGGGAAAATCTTTCTTCCTCCTGCTGGGGGAGTAAGGTGAAGACTTCCAGTGGAGAATGCAAGACCTCTCTTCCTGTCCTGGTTCGTAATTGATGTTAAATGGCTGGGAGTGAGAGCTCCCCCTTCTGGCTTACCTCCTCCATTGTAGTGAGGTTTCCCTGTATTAATTTTCCCAAAGATACGGCAGGCTTCGGGAGCTCAAATACCATCATTATGGCTGAACCCTCCTTTTCTTCATGGCACATTTTGGCATTTCTCTATACTGACGTAATTCGCAGGTTGACCACAGCATCTTTGGGCTTACATCCTTTTTAAAGTTGGTAATACCATAGGGCTTCTCATTTCTGAGTGGAGCAAGGAGAGTCCCAGAATTAAATAATTGGGCTCACCTCAGGTCATTTTCCCATTGATGGACTAATTTTGAAGGAAACCAAAATACGTCACCTCAAAATACGCCTCTTTGACCTAAAAATTATTTTGAGCTGAAGGCAATTAGGAAGCAGTAAACACAGAAAAACCTTCCCCTTTCAGCCTCAAAGCCTGAAATAAATTCTGCTTTTACTAGAGACAGACTCTTATCAGCCCATTGGGGCACCAGAGCAATCTGCAAACAAACTTGTTAAATTCACCCTTATCTCCATAGTCACTTCTTCCCCATTTATTGCCCCAGCCCAAATCCCTCTGTCTTGTCAATTCTTCCCAGATTTATTTCTTCAGCTAGGAGGTATAAAAGCTTCCTTCCTGCTCTGGTCACTTCTTCGGGTCTTCATTCTCAGCTCCCAAGTAGACATAAAGATTTAAAATAAAATGTGTATGCTTTTCTTTTGTTAATCTTTGACAGTTTCCTTTTTCCTTTTCAGACCCAGCCAGAGACCCTAAGAGGGTAGAAGAGAAATTCTTCCTGCACTTGGAAGATCCATAGAACACAATGACTGGCCAGTACTGGGTCATCTGACCACCAAGGTGGCTAAGGCCAGGGGTGAGGAGGGGTCATTTTCACCTAAATCAATGGGCCAGGAGTTGGGGAGGGGTGATTTTCCTTAAAAAAAAAAAAAGATATTATATCTGGAGGGAGATGGATGATAGGAAAATCAAATTAACTTAAGTCCCATATGGTAATGTGGGTAGGACAAATATTTTAGAATTTATGGACAACTCAAGGTGATTTACTTAGAATGATAATGGTTAATAAGTATTTAAGCAGGTGATCCAACCTCTGTCTCAGAATTCTTACTTGTTCCCCCACGGTCAGTCACGGAGGTCTGTCCTTGGAAGGGTCTACATCAGTTCCCATAAAGAGAATTTTTAGCCACTGGAGTTAAGAAATTAGGCTGTACTCACGTTTTCTTTAGTTGTCAAATTGCTCTCCAAACTGTTGAGAAGAGTGGACACCAGACTTACTTAAAACTTTGAAACCTTGAAATTTTAAAATCGTCATCCTTCCTTCTTCCATAAAGTTCTTCCTCAATTGCTGAAAGTGAGGCTGTGGTTCATTCTCCCTGCCCTTTATTTATTATCCTGACATTCAGTTATTACTAAGGGAAGTGGGGAGCCAACTCGATGTCCTCCAGGAGGCCAGCGCTCCCTGCAGTCCAGTGAATTCATCCATCTTCCAGTCTGTACAGCCCACCAGTGAGGCTGGGGCAGCAGGGCAACAGAGGACAATGTCTCAGGAGAGCATCAGAAAACCTCCCCCCAGCAGCTAACTGGATTTTGACCTGTGTCAGCTCACAGAGCCCCGTCCTGAGTCCAAGGATGACCAAGCCATGGGGGGAGGGGAGGCAAGTGAGGCTGGTGGGTCTATAGGCTGGCTGCCCAGGCAGGAACTACCCCTAACCCCACACCCCCCTGTCCCCCCTCCCCCCAACCATGTTCCCCTTTCCCTTCTCCACTCTGCCCGACAAGTTTTCTGTCTTTGGTGTGGACAATGTGGGCTTATAGTCTGGTCATCACGTTTAGACATCCAGAATTCTACTTGTTCATTTTCCATGTCCGCTGACAGACTCAACCCATCAAATGTGTGTTAGAAAGATGCCAGCTTACTAATGTGCAAGAGAAGAGATGCCTTTTCACTATTCAGAGTACTCAAGTTCTCCATCCAAGACACTGTTTCCCAGGATGAAGGTAGATGGAGAGTCAGAGCAATTGTTAGAAGGCTGATTGCAAGCATTGCAGGGAGGCCGAGCCGCAGAGCCAAGGGAGATGGGAGGTCTTGTCTGATCATTCACTCTGCACATGGCAGAGTCTAGCAGGTTGAGTCAGTCAACCTGCTAGGGCCCTTTCCAGGGACGAAACTGGGCTCAGCATCACTAATCCATCATTGATCACATGCAAGCCAAGCCCAAATACAGCTAAAGAGGGTATTCCAAATATCCAAACCAAATTATTGGAGGTGGCAAAAGAGATGGTATCTCTTAGGCGTGTCTATTATATACTAAGTGTATATATGTTAGGTATACACACGCACACACACATTAGTTTGAGGATTGTACAAAAGCAGGTTGTGACCAAATTCAGCTTAGGAGTGGTAGTTTGCCAATCCCTGCACTAAATTATTGGCCTTATTTTAAATATTCTGGTCAAGAGATACTAAATAAAAGGGAATGCATTTCTGATACAAAACAGAGGCAGTGACTTGGAATATTTGGTACCTGTCATGACTAAAGGTGCTAAGACTCGTTAAAAAATGTCAACTCCGTTTTTTTTTTTAACTTTTTAATTTTCCTTAAGATTTTATTTATTTGTTTGACAGAGAGAGCACAAGCAGGTGGAGTGGCAGGCAGAGGGAAAGGGAGAAGCAGGCTCCCCGCCGAGTGGAGAGCCGGACATGAGGCTCCATCCCAGGACTGGTCCCAGGATCTGGGATCATGACCTGAGTTGAAGGCAGAGAAGCTTAACTGACTGAGCCACCCAAGTGCCCCCAACTGAGTGAGTTTAAGGATCTAACTGGCATTATTCAATGATTTAGGAATCAGTCAGCATCTTTTTTAGCAAGTAGAGAGATCTTCCAAAGAGTTGTACAAAATGCAAGGTGAGAGGGACAAGGAAGCTATTAGCAGAAGAAAAGAAATGGCAAGGTCAGCTTCTCCTAGGGAGAAGATCAGGGGGTTATAAGACAGATCACCTTCTCTTCCTTTGGGGCTTGGAGAGGGCCCATGTGGCAGATTACCTTATTGGTGCTGACCAGAAGATTCCTGACTGACCAGTTAAGACTACATTTCTGGAAGAGGTTAAAATTGCAGTCAGGTATTAAGTCCAGTTTTGGTGACTTGGCATAAGAGGGTCTTTATAGAATAGAACCAGGTGGAGTCTACCTTTCAGTCCCCACATACAAAGAGTGAGGGTAGTTGGGGAGTTCCAAATTCACTGGTCAGGCTGCTTCTATTCTCATTAGCATGTCAATGACAAGGTCAGAGTCTGAAGCTCAGAGACCAAGGTGCCAAAGACAACCTTTCCGGTTATTTTGTCTCTCTATTGCGAGATTAGTAGTAAAACCACTAAAAGATCTATATTCCTGTCTTCAGGGACAGCAAAGAGGAGGGCTGAGACCCAGTCTCGGACAGGGTCCACAAGGCCAAATGGCAACGGTGGGGACAAAACCCAGGGGGAATCAATCCTGAGCTTCAGGCATTAACCAGGAGGGAAAGAAGATTCATAGAGCCTAGGCTTCAGACATGACACTGAGTGCCATGCAGTAAGAAGATGGGTTTCTTCTCTCCAGTGCCACAAAATACGTCTAACTTTGATTTTAAAGCATGAACCTAAAACAGAGTGTTCAAAAATTCTATCGCTAAAAGTATGGCACCCCGGCTAGAGAAGGTTTATGGTCTCTCTCTTGCCTCCCTCGCTCTTGCTCTCTCTCTCTCTCTTCCTCTCTGGAAATGAGATTCACAGTGAAACGAATTCTGCCCATGTAGCCTACTGATGCAGAGAAACTCTGTTGTCATTACAGTCCATTAACTTTATAAGGCTCCTCTTTTGGAAAATCGTTTTTGGTCACATGCCTTAAGACAGGAGAAAAACACTCTTATGAAAAGCCGCAGAAGCTTTAAATGGATTCAAGAGGCTTTCAAAAGCACTTCAAGCCATTCTAGGTGTCACACGTGTTGACATATCCCAGAGAACCCACTTCACAGTATCTTCAGATTTGGTCTAACAAATTCTCCTCCCCTTTTCTGCTGGGGCCACGGCTGAAAGAAACAGAGTGGAAGGCAGGGCAGGTGGTGAGTCTGGCATATTCCCAGAAGCCAGGAGCATTGGTGCGGACTGACTCCTTTTTCAAATTGAAGAGATGTATAGAAAATAAAATAAAGGGACAAAAGGACAGAACTGGCTGGGGAGCCACCTGCGATGCTGCTATACCACGTTTTTTGGAAATTGACCTACGATCTCACTGAGCTTAGAACGTAGTCTGAGGTGACTTTGGTCTCCTGCATCCAGGGACAGGAGAAGGGGCAGGAGAAGAGGACATCATGCATTCCCGGCATGGCTTCCTTAGTTCCCAACAGCAATGTGAATTTCCAGAGCGTGAAACATCTATATTAAATTAGCAGTTCTAACGCAATATTAAAGACAAATATAAATGTTTCAAGGCAACCTCTGTTGGTTACTAATCATTTCATTATCCATTAATGAATTGAAATGATTCATTTCTTTTAATGTATGATTAATGTGTGTGAATAATTCAGAGATGTTGTCTCCAAGTAGAACTTCTTGGTCTTTGTCCTTCCTCCCTTTTTCTGATTCAGTAGTCGTTTCAACTGCAGTTGCCCAAGCCACCCTATTTCACACAGAAGGGGATCTACTACAGGGAAGCAGGTGCTCCCAAAGCCATTGGGAGGATGGCAGAAAGGCTTGAGGCTGAATTTCCAGAAGGACCTTGGGAACAGACCTCCCTAAGGAGCTGCTGCCGGGGCCATGTTCAGGTAGCCATAGATGCTCCCCACAGCCCCAGGTCATATGGGCTCCGTAACGATCTGAGGTCAGGAAGCCATCACCACACCATTAGCTCCATGAACGTGTCACCTTGGCTGTGACCCCTCCTGGTAAGTAGGTTTCTCCTGCCTGCTCTCTGATAGCCTGGGACCTCCCCTATCACGGCTGCCAGCAACCTGCCCTCTCTCCTTGGCCACACTCCAGTACAGACACATAAGAGGGAACAAAGAAGCAGGAAAACAGTCTCTATCTTCCTGTTGCCTTCGAATACTAGCTGTCTCCTGAAAATAACTGGGTTCCTCCCAGGGGCAATGGAGTCCGGCAAATGTAGGCTTTATCTTTCAACCTCTAGCAAGGTTAGAAGTAGGTGGGGTGGAACGGAGTAGACAAAACTGGGAAGTCTGCTCTACCTTCCCTTCTTACATTGTGATATTTTCATTTAGAAACTTCTTTCAAAGACTAATGGCAGCCAAAGTGTTCCTCTTTCCAGGTCGATCTGTATGAGCTGAAAATTTTAAATGATAGGGTTCTTTATTAAGTTGACAGATAACAAGCCTCAGGATAGATTTATAAAATTATACCATATTAGAAAACCTATGTGAACAGTGTGTATGTGGGCTTTTGTGCAGATGTGTGCATATACACATATGTACATATACAAAACACGCTTATACAAGAATGTAGGCACAGACATAAGTGGAAGCAGAACACAGAAAATTCTAGAACGATATACATTGCACCCATCAACAGTGATCAACTCTGGGTATAGAAATAAGGTGTAATGTGGGAGAGAAATTTTTTATTTTTATAGTTTTGTAATATTTGAAAGTTCTCTAAAAAAACTATATGATGTTTAAAGTATTTTAATATATTTTTAAAGATGTATATATTTATTTATTTGAGACAAAGCACACTGCAAGTCTCCTGCTGAGCATGGAGCCCAATGTGGGGCTTGATCTCCAAGACCCATGAGATCATGACCTGAGCTGAAACCAAGAGTCAGATGGATAACTGACTGAGCCACCCAAGTGCCCTTTAAATAGTTTAATATTTTACAAGTCTTGAAACCGTATAACCTGTGAAGAGTTGTGGCAGAGACTTCTGGGGTGCTGATCTGTATGGTGGCTCCATGGGAATCTATATAGGTAGAAACATCCATTATACTGTACACAAAAGACTGTCATAGTTTACTATATGTGATTTATTCTTCAATAAAACAAACACTCAGTAAAATAGATACAAGATATAACAGTCTCAGATACTTGTAAGGTATGAGAAAGCAATGTGACAGTCACAGCTAAATAATGTCGAGTTATGTGGACTTTGTCAAGTTATTTAACTTCTCTGAAACTCAGTTTTACTCATCTGTGTAATGGGTATTATACTAGTTGCTATCTCAGTATAATAGCAAGAATTAAACCAGTTAATTTATATAAAACACTATGTGCCTGGATTATATAATAAGCACACAACAGTAATTCCGGAGAAAGTCCTTGTTCTCATCTATCAAAGTAAGTATGTTATTTTTTCTATGTCTCTGATAATAAATTACCACAAACTGGGCGGCTTAATACAGAAATTTATTTTTTCACGGTTTGGGAGCCCAGAGATCCAAAGTAAAGGTGTCAGCGGGGTTGGGAACTTCTGGAGACTTTGAAAAGAGAACATATTCCATGCGTCTCCTAGCTTCCGGTGGTTGTTGTCGACCCTTGGCATTCCTTGACTTGCGGACTGTCAAATTAATTAGACAAGGAGGCCATTATCCTGAAGTGGCCTTACCGTCGCGGGGGGTGGGGGGGCGGGCCTATACCTACCTATAGAAGGGGGTGGCCTATAGAAGCAAACCAAACCTCAGCCTGTAAATGCCCCACGGTTAGGGATTGGAAACCTAAGAGTAACCAATCACAGGCAACTGGGCTTTAAGCTACAGCCAATCAAATAACTTCTTTTCTCTGCTTCCTTGCCTTCTCTGCATAAGCCTTTCCCTCACCGGATCCTGTCCTCTGGGTGCTCCTCTTTCCGGTTTGATGCTGCTAGACTCGAGTTGATTTTTGCTCCAGTAAACTCTCCAAATTTGTAATATGCCTCAGTTTATCTTTTAACAAGGTCCCGTGGACTTCTGCCCTATGAGCCTGTGTCTTTGCGCGATCTCTTTCCCTTACAGGGACACCAGTTACTGCATTTAGGGCTCACCCTAATCCAGCATGACCCCATCTTGACTCTGAAAAGACGTTATTTCCTAATAAGGTCCCATTCTGAGACTCTAGGTAGACCTGAATTGGGGGGGGGGGTGAGACTATTCATCCCGCTGCAACCAGGCGTCATGATGGAGAACGGTTGCCAAGAAACATTTAAAGGTTCCTGGGTGGCTTAGTCCCTTGAGCGTCTGTCTTCGGCTCAGGTCATGATCCCAGGGTCTTCAGATGGAGTCCAGCATCCGGCTCCTTGCTCAGCAAGGAGTCTGCTTCTCCCTAGGCCTGCCGGCTTCTCTCCCTGCTGTGCTCTTTTCTTGCTCTCTCTGATAAGTAAATTAATTAATTAATTAAAATTTAAATGGTAAGGGAGTGGGGAGGGTCTCTCATTCTCCCCAGAGGCAGCCGGGAATCAAAATCCCTGACTACCCAGCATTTGCAGACTTCTAGTTTACCAGGCTTTTTTAGTGAAAAATAAAGTGCCAAGGGAGGCTAAATCACAAAACTCCTATGGCAACGATCCAGGCTGCTATCTTAACAGCAATATCGTTTTGCATAAATAAGATGCAAACTTTTCCCCACGATCAATAATAAATAAATACTATGAACTCCCAAGTCTTGTGTAAACTCTCTATTTGTCTCCTTCCCTTTTAATAGGCAAGACTGGCCTCCGTGATACTCGAGGTTGCTTTTTAAATGAGCCACTAGAGGGAGGAAAGGCTGTATGTTTGTTTTTGAAGTGCATATTGCAGGGTAATGAGGTTTTCTTTGTGCAATTACTGAAAGTCTGAGCTCCGTGCGTGTGATTGCAGAGTAATTCTGTCTAAATGTTGGTGATGCACACCGCACCGCAGATCAAAGCGAAACAGTATAAATCACAAGCTGGGTCCTATTAAAAGCATATTGTTTGGACAGAGATGGGAATCTATAACAATTCAAATGCTTTCTTTAATCACTGAAGTTCAAATGTTGCTTTTAAAATTGCGCTTTTGCAAAGTGAGGCTGGGCTTTGCCTTCCACTCAGAGTGGCTTCCAAAGAGAGCTGTGGTGCAGGCATTTGGGGAGATGGAAGAGTCAGTGGAGAGGGTTCAAGATTTGTACTTTGCAGCCCCACATGTGTGACCTCTCAGGCTTGTTTTTATGCAAATGTAGGCATCATGCTGCTAAGCAGAGGGGTGTAGCCCGGAGAAAAATACCAATAATAATAACACTTTGGGGGCGCCTGGGTGTATCAGTTGGCTAAGTCATCTGCCTTTGGCTCAGGTCATGATCCTTCCGTCCTGGGATCCTTCATCAGGCTCCCTGCACAGCAGGGGAACCTGATTCTCCCTCTCTGTCTGCCCCTCCCCATGTGCACTCCTGCTCTCACTCCCTTGCTCTCAAATGAATATATAAAAAACCTTTGAAAAAAATTAACATTTAGGCATTACTTATTCTGTACCCACACTTTACATAATCTCATTCTTCCAACAAGCTTTCAAGGTAGATAACCCATTATTCTCCCCATTTTACAGACAAAGAAATCGAGGCCCATGTTCACAAAGGTAGATACCAAAATTAGCTGCAGGGCCCAGACTCTTAACCATGATGCTACGGAATCTTCCAAGGGAACTTACCAGGCTCCAAGGCCTACCCAGATGCTTTAATAGTGTACCAAATCACTCTATGCCTATTTTAAACTAAAATTTAAAAAAATAAAAATAAACCAAAATGGCAACACCAAGTACTCATGAGGATGAGAAGCAACTGGAACATTTTTGGTATGATTCAGTCCCTTTGGAAACAATTTGGCCATTTCTCCTATAAAGTGAAATATAAAAAGACCACGTGATGCAGAGATCCCCCTTCTAGGTGCTTATCCAAGACAAATGAAAACACGTCTGCATAAAAACCTGCCCATGAATGTTTACCTCTGCTTTATTCATATTTGCCCCAAACAAGAAACCATCCAAATGTCCCTGAGTTGGTGAATGGAAGAACTGCTTAGCAGTTCTGAAAAGGAATACTGCTTAGCAACTAGAAGGGACAGACTTCTGCACAAACGTGGATAAATCTTACATAAATTACGCTCAACGAAACAAGCACAACTCAAAGAACTACATTCTGTATGAGTTTATATGACATTCTGGAGAAGGCAAAATTCTGAGGATTGAAAGTAATCAGTGATTACCAAGAGCAGGGAGGGGGGGGAGGAAGAACAGACCTAGGGAAGGCATGAGGGAATCTGGAGGATGAGGGAACTGTCCTAGGTCTTTATTGCCATGGAGAGCACAGGCTTCCCATCCGCCAGCCATCTGAAGACAGACTGTGGAAGTGTGGATTTGGGGCAGAGAACCTAATAACTATCATAGGTGTATACTCAGAGCTCATTTGTTCATTCACCAAATGTTTTTTGAGGCAGGCAGGGCTCCTGTCCTGAAGGAGCTGAAACCAAACAAGAAAACATAAAGCAAGCTAAGCAGGGATCCTGGGGTGTGTGTTAGGATGGATCAGATATAGGACTTTCTCTGGGGTGGGGAGGGGACATCTCTTCCAGGTATCAGACACTTGGAGCAGTAAAGCTAGCACATTATTGCTCTGTATGACATTGAGACTCTGACTCTCTTCCTAGGAAAAGGACGGACTCTGTGCTCTCCTGACATCCCTGGGCCACCCTATGAGATGGGCAGGATCTGATAGTTTGAGTTACCTAGGAGTCCTTCATGGTGTTGTTAGCCCAGCTAATCCTGATGGCCAAGCTTCTCTGGGTTCCTGAGTGCTCCAGTCTCTCCTCCATCCTCCCGAGTTCCTTATGAATGAATGAATGAATGAATGTGTGAATGAGTGAGTCCAAAAAGTCCAGATCCCATTTAGAACACTTTAGATGTACTCCCGTTGCCTTTTGCTTATTACATATACAGATACTTATGTAGCCATCTTCATAAAGGTATTGACTTGACTCAATTATCCAGCTTCAAGACAATTTTGATTGTTCAAGCTGGCTTATTACTAACTGTAGACAAAATGTCCTTTGGCTTAGAAGCCTGTCTTATGCTCAGGCAAGACCTTGTTCCCATCCCAGCAAACTGCCTTCTAGATGAAGCCTAGCTCAGGCTCTGCTAGTGAACCTGACATAAGCCATCAGTTATTCCTACAAGTTCTCAAAGTGAATCATTGTAGGTGCCCCCAAAGCAATAAGGTACAGTCACCACCTGCTGCTCCTGGGTCTGCTTCTCTGAGAACATCAGTCTCCACACTAAGGATGACATCACCAGGTATGCTCAGAGTTTACAATCCTCCGGGAGCTGGGCTCTGTGAGGAACTTGGGGGGGTAGAACACAGTACCTGTGAGGAACTTGGGGGGTAGAACACAGTACCAGAAGGGCCAAAGAAGCCCCCATTCTGTTTGAAGTGTTTCCATCCGTGGTGATCCAGGAACTGCTACCAACCCAATGCATTAGGCCTAAGTAAATGGGCCATGTCCTTGTGTCAAAGTCAAAGGCGTAACAGTCAAGAGATACTTGCGCTGATGGGCTCGACCTTCTCCAAGTTCAGTTTTCTTCTTAGCGATTCTGAGTGTATAATAGGAGAAAGAGTGTGAGTTTTGGAGCTCGTTCTGAAATAAGTGGTAGCTTATAGATCACTTAACTTCTCTGTCCCTCGATGTTCTCATCTGCAAAATAGGACCATGATACCCACATCACAGTCTACTTGTGAAAATCACATTAATCAATGTGAAAAAAACAACACGAGGCCTGGTCCTGTTCAAGTAGCAGCCTTGTAGGTTCTTATTAAGGGGCCGCAACTACCCTTATCACAGGCATGGTCTTCACTCTCTCTGGTCCACTCTCCCTATTTTATTATCACGTAAATGAGTGCCAATATTCACAGTGCACCTGGCCTAGAGCAGGGAGACACTTTGCTAATGCCCGAAGCCACTTGGAATTTCCTGTATCTTACATTGCTTCTTCTTCCTCCCCTCCCCTTCCTTTGCCCTCTTTCCATTCCTCTTTTGTCTCCTCTCTTCGTCCTCTTTCACGGCCCTTTCCCTGAGTCACATGCCAACCTTAGTAAGAAGACAGGCTAATCCAACTTTGGAGATCACATAAAAGCATCACAGACCCACCTCTTATGCACTCAGCCTGTGAAGGAGTCTCTCACACCCCGCCAATACCTCCTTGGCACTCATCTTCTCCATAGATGTCCTGCAAACACCTAGGACCCCCCATAGACTTTCTTTGTCAAGCTCAGTCCATCACAGGGTTGTCTGAAGTGCTAGGGTTGCTAGGAACAACCTACAGACCAGAAGAAACAAGAATTGGAAGATTAATGCCTCCATTTCCTTGCCTCTTGGGTATATCAGTTCTGAACCATGTTCTTCACAGTCTCATGGACATGCCAAGCAGGAGTGAGCCCCAGTCACTCACTGGAGAAGCAACCTAATCATTAGCACGCCTTGGATTCTCTCCCCCCCCTTCCCATCTTACTTGTCCTCTCTCCTGCTGGTGCATTCTAATACGTATCTCGGGTTCTGCTTGGAGCTGGGGAGTGGGCCACTTGACATAAGACACCACCCCAATCCACCCAACATTTTCAACCTCAGGTCGGTCCCTCCCTGTCATGATCTAAGAGCAAGAACCAGGCATCCCACCCTAGAGAGAAGAGATGTAGTGAAGCTCTTCTGTAGGGCACCTGCTACCAGTTTTCTTTGTTTGTTTCAAACAGGAAACATGATTATGGTCATAACTCACTGGGTATTATTAAATCTTTCTGGCTCTCGCTTCCACAGGCATTTGTCACACAGCATTATCTCTTTATTATTTAACCATAACAGTTTTCTCATTTCTCGAAAGACATAGCAACTCTACTGTGAACAATGAAGACAAAATTGGCTGATAGGGGAAATATATTGGGGGTACCAAGAGCTCACCAACAAAGAGTTAGTCAAACATCTCCCCAGTACAGTTAAAAAAAGAAAACCAACAAATTGTTCCATATCAGCTAATGTGAAGGAAGGTAGGTCGGGGGAAGAAATAAGAGATTCCTTGGAGACATTCTCATTTTTCTACTCCCTGGCCCTGTAACAATTAGATGTCAACCACGAACACCTATTCTTCATCCGTTCCTTTTTGTATTTATCTCCAGCCAACACTCCTGCCTGAAATTGGAAAGCTGAGAGAGGTAAATTTTTTTTTTTCTTTCAGCAAACTTAACACTAATGGTCAAATTTAAGTGACAAACATTCCTCATGATAAAAATAAGGCCCAAAGCTCCAACATTGGCTGCACATCGTTTTCCATTCATCTAAACCCTTATTATGAGCAGAAGCTAAAGGATATAGTAAGCGGAGACTTCCACTAGATGTGTTCATTGTTAATTTTAAAGTTTTCTGTGAAAAAAATACAGAAAGCCTACAGAAAAGCAAAATCATTCATAATTTCTCATACTTAAAATATTTTGTATTAAATAAGAAATTAAATAAACTCTTTCTCCCCATGCCTCCAATCACCTCCTCCACTCCGGGGGGGGGGTGGTGCATAATTCCACTGTGATAGACAGACCTCCAGCCCCTTTGTGTGCCCACCAGGTGTATTGGTACTCACATTCACCCCCTGCTATTTTTCTAATGAAAATAAAGGAATGTGCTCATATTGTTGAGAAATGTATTTCTACCTAATAGATTGTGGACATCCCTTTAACAATTCATATATAAGTCTATTGTGCCCTTTGAAATAGTTGTATAGTATTCCAGGCTTAGCTCTTCATTTCCCAAAGGGTGTTTAATGAGAACCACTCCTCTGAGATGTGGACTCTCTCATATATGTGTATGTGTGTGTGTGTGTGTGTGTGCGCGCACACACAGGCGCATATGTGTAAATTGTTTCAAATTATAGTTCACCCTTTTGCAGATTTACAGTGCACATTAAGGATTTTGAC
This sequence comes from Mustela putorius furo, assembly GCF_011764305.1. NCBI lineage: Eukaryota > Metazoa > Chordata > Mammalia > Carnivora > Mustelidae > Mustela > Mustela putorius. The sequence goes on along the minus strand of NW_025421329.1, from coordinate 3,505,327 downwards.
AGGTCCTGCAAGCCCCCAATTTTTTATTCGGTAACACAATGATCACAAATTCCTTGGATCACAGAATCCTCCGTTATGGGAATGACCAGCACTCAACTAGAAAGCATACCCTTGAATATATTCAGAGAAGCCTTCATTTGGAACCTCCTAGAATTCATCTAAAGTCAGAGGAGAAATCCCTTGAACCATCTGGAGTCAGAGAAAGAAGACAAGGAGAAAGCTTCAGGGCTGAATCATCCTGGGGGCAAATACTAAAGAGAAAGTGTGGTCAGAGATCCAGAAAGAGCAATTCACACACCCATGAGATGCTTGCTGCCCCCATGTTCTGAAGCCTTTGAGCTGTACCCGGTGTCCACCCTGATAGAACAGAATGTCCAGCGCGAAGAAGGGGCTGCTGGTTCTTTCCTGTAAGAGCTTCTTTAATAGGTGAGAGTTCAAGGGAAGCAGATTATGCAACCTCAAGATATGCCCCTTTGGTATAAGGATTCTTTTGAACTGATTATTTTGAGAAACTACAGATATAGGAGAAGCTCTGAAGACAGATTAGAAATTATCCTTTGCCAAAGGAAGTTTCCGTTGAAAAAGCCTGTGTCAGCAAGAGAGCTATTACCAGAAATAACTGGTCACGTCACCTGAGAGCCCAGTGTCTCCACTGCAAGGCACCCTTTATCTATCAAACATTTCCTTTTCTCACCTTCCCTCTCTAAAGTCCAGAATCCTTACTGCTTTCCTTAGCCTGGGCCTGGAAGCCTCAATCACCTGGCCTCCTTCTGAGTTTCCTATCTTTGTGGGGCTCCTTGACCTAAGTGCATACATAAGAAACATTGTGGGGTTTTTTTTTTTCTCTCTCTCTTGTTAATTCTTCTTTTCTTACAGGGTCATCTCAGCCAAGGACTCAGTGGGGTAGAAGGAAAATTCTTTCCCCTTCCCTACAGAATCACTGCAGAAGAAAGGAAAGCAAGGAGGAAAGAAAGAGCTAGCTACCCAAAGCCAGTGTCATCTCTGATCAAGCCCTGTGGATGAGAGACTGAGAATAAATACCACGTGATGTCATAATCTCTTCGAGCAGAAAGTCCACCAGGAAGCATCTTGGAGTGACACCAAAGTCCTCTGTGACACAGAGGCCACAACTTCTCTAAAAGGACTCGGGAAAGGTAGAAGACTTGTTAGGCCAGAAAGCACATACAAAGCTGATTATTTCCTCTCCAATTTCTTGAAAGATTGATATTGGCTCACCAAAGCCAATTAACAATGATGCTGTAAGTGTTAAAATAACAACAACAATAATAAACAACTTGTTTTTCAGCCTTTTGAGGCCAGTAGAGAAAGTTTCAATAGCTCAAGTCAATATGGGTCAATGCTTCTGCCTGATTTTTAGTAATAATACTAAGTTATTTAGCGCTTACTGTAGCCAGGCTCTAGGGAATGAAAACTCATGTGATTTAGCTCATTAATTCTTAACCAGCCCTCTGAGTGGGTACTATGTTATTAGGTCAGGAAAGGGTTTACTGACTTGGTTGAGTTCATACAAATGAGACTATATGATCCTGGACAGTCTGATTCTAGACTGTTCCGTTCCAGTCTACACTGCCTCCTGGGATGTCAGTTTCTCTCCCTAGCAGCTCAGAGTGAGGCTGAGTCTTGCTCAATCTTCAATGCCTTGTGGGTCTATCCCATGCCAGGCCCAGAGCTGCTCCCTGGACCTTCACTCATGTCTAGATGTCCTCGTTTAGCTACCGGTCATTGCTGCTTCTCTTGGATTTCCTATAAATGTGACATTTGAAAAATTCTAATGCCACTGATTAACTCAGGAATTAAAGGGAAATTTTCTTATGCCTTAGTCCAAAATGGAAAGGAAGGTAACATAGACTTCATGGCCCAAGACAGTGAGAAGTGGTGTGAACCATCCCTGTTACTCAGAGTGAAGGATGGAAGCTGGGGATAGAGTGAGAAAGTGTAGAAATGTGTATGGTTACCAAGGAATCAAGTGGAGACAAAGATGTTACTCTCATGTCTTGGACTGGCCCCTCACAGATGAGAGGCTGGTAAAGAGCTTGCATTTGTTATGTTGGTTTTGTTTTGTTTTAAGATTTTATTTATTTATTTGACAGAGAGAGAGAGAGAGATCACAAGTAAGCAGAGGCAGCAGAGTGGTGGGGGAGCAGGATCCCCACTGAGCAGAGGGCCCGATGCGGGGCTCCATCCCAGGACCGTGAGATCATGACCTGAGCCAAAGGCAGAGACTCAACCCACTGAGCCACCCAGGCGCCCCACATTTGCTATGTTTTTATTCCAGTCTGACTCTACCCTTGGTTGTTCTGGTTGATGGGATGGGGAAGGGAAGAAGACAAAGGGGAATAGGGAATCAAAGTTCTAAGCTGGTGGTAGTAATCTTCTAGAAACTGAGCAGAGAGATGGATGTGTCCAACCTGGCTCCATACTCTCTAGCCCACCCACAGACACACATTCACCTAACTTATCTTTAACACCAAAAAATAAAAGTACTAGTCACGTGGACACAAGTAAAAGCAGAAATGGCCCTCCAGGACCCTCTTCTTCTTCCATGGCCCCAAGTGGGAATGACTCAGGGCTCAGCTATGTCCACCTTGGAAGGGAGGAGGGCATGAGGCCCCTGAGTCCTCCTGATTCAGGGTTGGCCTCACAGGCCTCCATCTTCCCCAAAGCAGACAGAGCTATAACTCCAGCTCTAGCACCTAGCCTGCTCCCCATGCTATCCACACTTTCATGCCCAACCTCTTCCGGGCTGCCCTATGAAGGAGTCAATGCTTCCTGATAAGCTTACCTCCCCCCAGTGCCCACAGGGCTTTCATTGCTCAATCCCTCTTCTTTCATAGGGGACAAGTTTGATAGAACAGAAATTATTTTGGTTGGATTTATAATGGCCAATAATGAAAAGTATCCTTTTCATTCAGAGTATATTTTAAGCCAATATATAGTCACTATAAGATAACTGACCATTAATTAGTGTGTGTGTGTACACGTGTGTGTGTATACACATCTATATATGTATATGTGTGTGTATATTTTTAAGGAAAGCAAACCATTTATACAGGAAAGTTCCATAGATAGGTCAGAGGCTGCCTTACTTCCCTTCATCAGCTTTACTTAACCCACCCCAAGATTAAAGAATAATATGCTTGATTTTAAGAAATAAGCTCCAGGGGAGAGACAAGTCTTCATCTGGGAAAATGCCCAAAGGCATCTCTGAGTGAGAATTTGGAAGGTCCACAGTAGGGCCAGACCAAAGGAGATGAGCGCATTGTTTCGGGGGGTTCTGTACTTGAAGTGAGAGGAACATGGAGGATCTGGGAGCAGCCTGAAGAGCAGGGGACAAACCAGGGCAGTTTTTCGACAGAGACAGGCAGCTTCAGGGAAAATGGCAGGGTTTACAAGGAAGGTCAGCTTGTGGAAAAGGATGGGGAGTGGGGAGCAGTGTTATTTCTGGCTCAAATTGTCTAACATTTACCTTTGTTAAAAATAAAAACCATAGATTCAAAATGGCGTCACTTAGGTCAGGTCACCAAACCAGGTTTTAATACCTATCCTAATCATAGTTTCAACCTTCATCAGAAATGTAGTTTTAATAGGTCAGTCAAGAGTTTGCTGGTCAGCACCAGTGAGGAAATCTGTCACATCAATCCCTCTCTATCCCCACAAAGGAAGATGAGATCGTCTGGAGGATTTGACCTCTTGTTCTTCCCCATAAGGGAAAATGACCTTGCTTGAAACAAACCTTGTCTTTTGCCAGTAACTTTTTTGCCCCCACCCTCCTTTCTATAAAAACCTTCCATTTTGTATGACTCTTCTGAACTCTTTCCTCACTAGATGGGAGACTGCCCTACTCATGAAAGGCTTAATACAGACAATTAGATCTTCAAACATAGTTGAATTTTTTTCTCCATCTTAAAGTTATTTGCCAGGCTTTTATATATTTCTTTTATTATACTAAGTCTTTTGTAGGGGAAGGAAAACTTTCCACTACTCTTCAAAAATGTCTTCTATCTGGTCTAAGAATTAAACTGACATGAGACAGATTAACAGGAGAAAATTAAATGTAATTTCACATATCCAGGAACCTCAAATACAGGAGAGACTCAAAGGAAGAGGAAATGAGGTTTATGTGCCACCCTGAGCTAAGGAATGGGACGGGGGCCTGGGGCTTCAAAGGGGAGGAAGATAATTCACGGGGCAGTAAGGCAGTAAGGAAGATGCTCGGTGATGAGCCATTCACCCCACCATACAGATGAGTCATTTAAATAAAAACGACCTCTTATAACAACGCTAATTCTGGGAAAGTTCCCAATTGAGGCTCTTCTAGGCAATTAAAGGAGGGACAGAAATGTCTCTTGAGACTATAGGGACTCATGTGCTTTCAGCCCAAAATGGTCCACCTGCCAAAGTTCACATTCGGGAGAGACTTACTCTGAACCCTTCCGCTTTGAAAACTCACCTGGACGAGCCCTGGTTCTACAGAACCCCTCTGGTAGCTATCTACAGCTGCCATGTTGGACAGCATGGTTTTAGGTCACGAGAGAGAGGCCATGCTTTAAAAACGGCAGAGTACAAACTAGAAGCAGACTGAGTCCCTGGATTTATGGAGCTGCCCTGACAGCACTGAGCAGCTTATCTCTAAACTCTGTTTTATGTTAGAAAGGAACTTTTCTGCAGAGATGGTTTACATTCTTAAAAAAAATACACACACATACACGTGTGTGTGTGTGTGTGTGTGTGTATGTATATAAAAAATATATATGTCGGGGCGCCTGGGTGGCTCAGTGGGTTAAGCCTCTGCCTTCAGCTCAGGTCATGATCCCAGGGTCCTGGGATCGAGCCCCACATTGGGCTCTCTGCTCGGCAGGGAGCCTGCTTCCTCCTCTCTCTCCGCCTGCCTCTCTGCCTACTTGTGATCTCTTTCCCTCTGTCAAATAAATAAATAAAATCTTTAAAAAAAATATATATATATATATATATGTCTTCCTTAAGCTACTGTTGCTTTTGATTTTCTGCCACTGGTAGCAAAACCAAATTCTCATGGATTCACAATACTGTGTTTTACAAGGTCCCCAATCTGCTCCCAGCCCTGATATGCAGCAGGCACGTTAGGGAGAGTGACTCTGCTGTGCTAAGCAGGAAGGAATGCACAGAGATGGTCCATGGAGACCCACATCAGGGTTTTGTTTGGCCTTCCCAGTGTTTGCTTGACATTTAAAAATCAGCAATTTCACCTAAAATCCAGACTTTCAGCTTCTCTCAAAATATCAGATGAACTGGCAAGGCTGAGCCAGCCCTGACTGTCTGAGGCGGAGACCCTATGGTCCTTTCAGACAGGCCTGTACTCTTCATTTGCCATGGTCCCTTTTTCACTTAAGACCACAGGGCACGGATATTTTGTAGGTGTTGGCTAGGACCTAGTCCAGAGTCTGCAGCCTCCATCTTCCATGGGTACTGTATTTGACAGCTGTCCCCTTCTCTTTCTGAGCCACAGGGAAGCGGCCTCCTAGGAGGCAGTGTGCCACCTTCCACAAAAGGCACCTTCTTGCCAAGGACTGACTGACCTAGGTATGCAAAAGGCTGGCCTTCTTGCCTCAAGTGGGACGAACTTGTAGCAGGATTCATGCCAGAGCTCCGCATGGTACCAGGCTGCAGCTCAACTCCAGCAGAACTCACATCCTGGATCAGCTTCTTCTGCTCTACCGGGCTTCCCTCACCCCATTTCCTGAGTGTGCTCCTCCAACAGAGCCAGCACACCAAAATTCCCAGACCTGGTGCAATTTCCAGCCCCTTGTACCAATCTGAGTTTTCACCCTTGGATTAGGGAGATACCTGAAGTGTGCTTAAACAGTTAAAATACAACTTCTGCCCCAAGCAGGGCTGAGTAGCTGCCCAGAAAAGGCATGCTTCAAGTAGTCACAGTCAATCTTCAGAGGTCAATACGGACTGTCAGTTTGATGGGTATCATGAGGGACCCAGAATGCATTCTTGCAGTAGTCTGAGAGAGTTATTGTTCTGAGCAAGCACATGATTCCTCATAAAATAGACCCGGGCTTACTTGTCTCCTAATTAGTGCTCACCCTGACTTGGACGTCCTTCTTCTTGTCATTAGCTAGGCAAACAGCTCGTTCACAGTCAACGCCGTGGAATGGCTATGATTCCAGACTGCTGCCAGGAAGGACCAGCATGTGGAGGCGTCTTCCTCCACATTTGCCTTTCCAGAGGAGCTTAGTTTCTGGGCACAGGATAGCTAGCCCATTATTTTAGACTAATCAGGTAATGCTGCATCTTCATACTCTGCTGGAAGTGACTGAATCTCTAAGAGCATGCATATGGCATCTGTGGAGTTTCTAAGAGAACCTACTGAGAGAAACGTCATTGGATGAGAATCTCCAGCTGCTACAACTTCAGATCCACTCAGCATTCACACCAGGGCTGTGCTGCTGCCAGCAAACGATTAAACACTGTAGGGGTACGAGAAGCAGGGCAACCCTTGTTCTGAGGCTCCCAGGGACCTGGCTGGGGACCAAGTCCCCTCCTCCCCCCAGCCCGCCTTTCTCTGGAGTCAGGCCTGTATCTGCTCAGAAGTCTCTCCCTGCCTCCTACTGTGCCCTTTCCCTTTGCTACTTTACATGCATTTCCCCCAGGAAATTTCTTGCCTTTCTTAATCCATCCTGGCATCTGCTTCTTGTAGACCCAAGCTGACACATTAGATTTAAGCCCTGTGGTCTGATTTGTGGAGCTATGGGTGGAAAGTGAAGATCAAGTACAAACAAGACATTACAATGGAACCCAAGGCAGGAACACCTAAAATTATGGTAAACATTTGCTAATTGGCACAGAAAGGCTTATGATTAAGTCAGCAGAGGAATTATGAAACAGCACATACACATATTCCAAATTTGTTTTGAAAAATGTCTATATAAAAATACTTTGAAAGGCTCTAGGTTGAGATGTTGACTGGTTGGCAGGAGTCCTTGTTCTTGTCTTTTTTGCAGTTTTAAATTTCCCAGAATCAAAATTGTTTTAGCCCAGAGGAGGAGTACCTTAGAGCCTGGAGTATGTCAGGAAGATCACAATGGCCTGAGATCCCACAGAGCCCCAGGACCACTCCATGAAGGCACACCATGTGGGCACCATGTGGACAAGGGCCTAGGAATGGAGGGATCCTGGAAGCATGAAGATCTGAGGAAGGTCCCAGAGAGAATATGTGAGAGGTTCTCTACCCTTGTCAAAGCAGGGATCATTTCAGTGCCTATCCCTACCAGTGTCACCTATGTGATTCCCATGTCTTCCCTTTATGACCCTACAGATCTGGTTATAGGTATTATTATAACTTATTTATTCATGCAACCAAAATTTATTTATTGAGCTGTACTCTTGACTCAGGCTTCTGTTAAGCTCTAAAGATTCTGGGACATAGCAGACACCAACAGTTGCATCTCAATATCCATTACTTCCTTTCTTTATTAAGAAAATGCCCAGTTTGTTCAGGGCAACAATGTGTCTAGACACAAACCTTGAGCCCCAGCCCCTTTGCAGCTAAGAGGGATCTGGCTCAATGAGCAGGCATCTTTGCCTGTCAACCTGTACCCTTCCTCACCTCTGGAAAGCAGACTGGGTGTTGGAGAGGAACAAACACCTTGGGACCATAAATTGAACATGAGGGACAAAGACCATATATTAAAGATTTTGGAACAATAATCTCGAAAGAATCCATCACCGGCAGCATGATCAAATCACTAAAATGGACCTATAGACTTCTTGTTATATGAGAAAAACAAACATCCTAATTTGTTAAAACCATTATTTTGTTTAATTTCTGTAATTTTCAGCTCAAAATCTTAAGTGGTACAGAGAATGAGTCATAAGCCCTACCTTATGTTTGGACAGAGAACAAACAAGTAAAAGGAAATTGTAATCCAATGCTATTAGCAGTATAGAAGGGAGACACACAGTTCTCTGGGAGCACACACTGAGAACAACTCAGAGGAGGATGTTCTAGAGGAGACAAGATTTGGGTTGAGTCATGAAAAGCAAGAAAGGATTAGGGAGACAAAGGGTGGTGCGGTGTGAGTTTCTGGGTAGAAACAGCTCCCAATGGTTGGAGTAAAGAATGACAATGTGTAGAAAGGGGGCAGGGAGGGCAGAGATGGGCCTGGGGTGCACATCTTAATACTATACTCAAGGTAAGGAGCCAGACTTTTGTCCTTAGGACGATAGAACCATCTGTTTGCATTTCAGTAAGAGTATCTTGGTAGCCAAGAGCCTCTGAGAATGGAAAGGGATGTCAGGATGATGCCTGAGAGGGAGCAGGAGGCCATCCCTGCATCTGAGCCCTGAAGCATAGGAGTTATATAAGAAGGAAGAGTAATAATATGAAAGCATTCAGAGAATATGCAACCTGGGGGCAGAGCCAGGGAGGGCTCAGTAAGGCCAGATATAGAGGGAACATTTGGGGATGATGTCCTCTTTACCAGCGTGATGCTTCTGAGGTCTAGTGGGAAGGTCTAGCAGGGCAGGAGCAATGGGTTGGCGGGTCCAAGCAGAATCCCTAGAGCCATGTGAGCAAAGGGAAATAAAGGTGGTTAGCCATGTTTGCCATTGATGGTGGGGTTGGTAGGCATGGGGGTAGGCATTGATGGTAGGCATAGGGGGTTGGCTGCTTTCCAAGAGAATTCAGCCGTGCAATCTCAGCCTAGAATGACTCGCTCCACTAACAAAGGCAGGTGACACCTACGAATATGCCTGGAAATGTGGATTTTAACAAGTCCTCTTGGGACTTCTAGTGCCCACTAAAGTTTGAGAACCACTGGTCTAGATCTGTTTTTCAAACTTAAATGTACATCCTTTGAGAATCCTGCAAAGTGCAGATCTGGGCTGAGAGTGGAGAGCCTGCATTTATTTATTTATTTATTTATTTATTTATTTATTCTTGGAGAAAGAGAGAGGGATAGTGCAAACGGGGGTGGGGGGAATGGAACAGCAGGAAAGGGAAAGAGAGAATCTAAAGCAGACTCCATGCTGAGTGTGGAGACTGATGTGAGGCTCGATCCCATGATCCTGAGATTGTGACCTAGGCCAAAATCAAGAACTGGACACCTGACCAACTGAGCCTCCCAGGTGCCCAAGTCTGCATATCTAATGAGCTTGCACGGGCTGCTGCTGTTGCTGGTCACCAAACACACTTTGAGTAGCAAAGATCTAGACAAGAGAACTTGTTGAGATTGTAGAGAAACACTTTTCCAAAAGATCAAGGAATTGACTGCTTGAGCCTGCAGAAGGCTGAGAGATGATTTAGTGGCATTCTTCAAAGGACGTTAATTTTTTTTTTTTTTTAATTGAGGTCAAGGCACTAGAGAAATGGGCCAGCTTTGAAGCAGGCATAATTTAGGACAGGCTGACTTTCCCCTGGCTTAAATAGTGAAGTCTTAGGAGAGCTCATCTCAGGGCTTCTGCCAGCTTGGGATTTCCAGAGATTTCACCACCCTGCCAATATCTAGAGTCTCTGCTGTACTAAGTCTGAAGATGACATACTGGAAGCAAGGCAGGACGAAGGTAAAGGTGGAGTGAGTTGATTGACAATGGTGGAGGAGTGGTGTAATGTTAAGGAACACCACCAGTAGCTGTGGCTTTTCCCAGTTCCTAAGGGAACCTTGTTGGGGGTGGAAAAGGGCTGGAGTGCATGCCACAAATGTACTTTGTCCCACTTGACTGTCAGCTGAAGCTGGCAAGGGCAAACCCAAATACCTTCAGATGGTGATGTGTGAACCAGCAGAAGAACGGTCTCTAGGAACCACCTCCCAGCCTCAGGCCAGTGAAAGACAAATTTATGTAAACATAAGCCCTTATCAGCTCCCACCTTGACCTGGGTCTCTGGGTGCCATTCGCCAAAGCTTTCCCAACTAACAGCTCTCTCCAAGAGGAAAACTACAGAAGAAAATGCCTATAACAACATCTTTTATACACCAGACAGACAATATGAATGGTTGTTAAATTTACCTGGCTGTTGAATCACAGTATCAAAGCTTGAATACAAACTCCAGTATTCACTAGCTGTGTGTTCTTGGGAAAATTACATTACCTCTCTGTGCTTCAGGTTCTTCATCAGTCAGCTGTATTTGTGTTCTCCCTTTGGCCAGGCTATGGGCTAAGGACAGTGTGTGCATTTTGCTCAGTTTTTGTCTTCCAGTGGCATCTGGCTGAGAAGTTTCAGGTGCCCAACAATTCATTATATGATTTAAGTTGGGATCTTCAGGCGGTAAGTGCCACTGGCTTTCTGGAGAGGGAGGAAAAAGCACCTGAATACTTCTGGCTGTTGTGCTGGGAAGGTTTTGGAGAAGAGAGGCCATTCAGGCTAGGATGGCATAAACATACATTTCAGAGGAAGAGACAACTGCTGGGGTCCAAATGATGTCCTCAGTTTTCAGGCCCTTTCTCTTGCACAACTCAGGCAGCTTCCCCAGCATTGGCTCCTTGTACACCTTGGTTCTCTGCACCGTGAGCACACAGAGCCTCCACGCTACGCCAGCTGAAAGAGTCACGGTTCTTAATCATTCTAACGAGTCCTGGAAATGAGCCTTTCTAGGACTTTGATTGGTGTGTGAGCTGGTACCACTGGTGAGCATCTGCTCTTATTGGCCAGGCCAGGGTCACATGCTCAGCCTGGCTGCTGAGTTGGGGTGGGGCCAGCAGTACCTACTCCTACACCTTGTGGGCTGTTGGTGCAGGGGTAGTGCCCCAAGGAAATAGCGGTGTTGCTACCAGAAGCAGTGGGAATGTATTTTGCAGGCGGAAACAACATCTGACTCTCAGAGCATCCAGTCCTGTGCCCTTAACTCCCTGACTCTTCTCATATTCCTATTCTCCCTACCCAGGATGCCGGACATGGTTGGCACCTGGCCCACACTCCAGTTTCTCTTATCTTTCCACTGCCTATATCGGATTACTGAGCTCAGCCCACAGGATTTAGCAAAATTCAGGGAAGACTAGAGTCAGTGACTCCAACATATAGTGCAGCCCCAGCCCCTATTTGACTTAACTTGGGTCTCTATGGCCAATGTTTATTCCATTGTTTCAATGAGAACAGCTGCTCTACAAGTGAGATTTTTGGGAAGTATTCAGAGACTAGGGATGCTCTATTCCCATCCACACCAATACCCATGTGTCTTTACTCTTCCCACCTCTGGTAAAATAAAAGCAGCTGACCAGGGTGTCCTCAAGCAAAGGCCATAAGACTCAACCTTGGCTTCCGAGGGTAGTTGAAATGTTGTACTACTCTGACTATAGCAGGGGCACAGGGGTCCAAGAGCACCTGGCAATAGAGGTCCCACCCAGTCCAGGTTCAGCCACTCACTGCTGGCAAAATCCAAAGGCAGGGAAACAAGTGGGGGTGAAATGAGAAAGGAATTTATTAAATGAGGTCAACAGAGGGAAGAGGGTGAGCAGACTAGCTCTCAAAGACTGTCTCCAAAGTGCCAAAAATACTTGCAGGTGCATATGTGGGACAAATTTCGGTAGGGACATGCAGGTGGGCAGTGAAGGTCAAATCCATCATTGTCGCGTCTTGCTGGATCAGGGCCATCCTTATTGCTTGAGGGGGTAGTTTGGGTTCCCATCAGGTGGTAACTCTGCCTGCAGGATCTTTTGCCTCGGAGTTGAGATAAGATGGAAAGAACTTAATGAGAAAGTCTGAGGTTGAAATAGAGGTAGTTGAAGTCCTCTCTCGTGACCACTTCATCTATTTTTGTGACTTTCCCACCATCACCTCTCTTCACTTTTTCCCTATTTCCAACCCCAACACCACACGCTTCCCTCACTACTCACTCCTGTCAAATAAGGCAGCATCCCTGCCAAGAAGTAGGGATTGCCCTTAATTTTAAGGGATCAGAGGCTCTGCTTTTCTAACAAATCCTTCAATCAAATCACAACCAGGTAAGTAGCAGAAGCAGTGGTGACGAGAGGAGTGGAGAAGCAGAAAAGACAGCCAACAGGCAGATCACCTGGGCTGAGGTAGGACTTCTGGGAACACAGCAGTGAGGGCAGGGAAAGGAGTAGAAAACAAGATGGTGATGACTTGCATTGTTACATCTTGAAAGGTTCTTTAAGTGCAAGCAAGACAGACTCACTTGGGTGCAAGAATGGAAAAATGCAATTTATTAGAGGGCTATGAGTGTCCTCTAATAATAGGAAGACAATAGGACCAGCCACGTCTGAGAGAGAATGGGAACCAGAATGGTTTTGAGACTAGACAGAGGAACCATTTTCTTCATTTGAGTTTCAGATTTCCTGGAGGCTTCTTCCCCATTCTGAGAACCCACCAGGAATGGTATGCGATGGAAAGAAGCTGGTCCCAAGGGAAAGCTGAGGAGCTATTAGCAAAAGGTAGGCAAAAAAGCAATTCTGTATTGCAGAGGTCATCAGACTATATTTGTGGGCTTGCCATTCTGTGCTGTTTCACTGTTTTTTGGTGAGAACTACAAAGATAAAGTTTCCGAGAAACACAGTCAGTAACAAACAACATTCCCCAGGCATTTTACTGAATGCCTATGTGAGACCGTCCGCCAGTCATTGCACATAAAGGCACAAAGAAAACATTATCATGGCCACTGAGGTTTAGGAGCAGGTGTCTTTGGGATTGATCAAGGGCAACGCAATATTGTTTCTGCTGTGGAAGAGGTGTGTGTAGGGACAATGGGAGTCTGAGGGGGCGTGGCCAGGTCTGCCAAGACAATGGAGACTCAAGAAAAGCATCCACTAGAAGGTGACCCTTAGTTGAGCCTGGAAAGGTGAGAGTTTCAGCAGGTAGACACTTGGATCAAATAGCTTTTGGGGTGGCATTCCAGATCGATGGGGAGTGCTCAGAGCAAGAACAAAGGCACAGAGCCACCAAGTTCTCAAATGCCGAGGATGAAGCAGGGTGTGGTGAAAGATAAGGCTAGCCTGGAAATCAGGCCAGGCAAGACCATGGAAAATCTTGAGGTCCATATCCAGGACTTTGGAATGGATCCGCAAGCAGCAGGGAGCATTACAAAGTTTGAAGCAGAGAAGTGACATGATCTGATTTGCAATTTAGGAAGATCCTGCTGGCTTAGGATGAAGACTGGAAGCAGACAAAGAAGATTATTACAAAAAAAGCAATAGCAAGGAGAATGAAGAAGAGACAGCAAGTCAGTGCGATGTTAAGAAGGAATCATTTACAAAACTTAGAGCTGATTTGTTGAGGAAGGTGAGAGAGAAGGAGGCACCCAGCATCACCCTCAGGCCTGTGGTTTAGGGAACAGGCAGATGTTGACACCTTTCTTCAAAACCAAGGTTTCTGTGGGGGGAAAAAAAAAAGAATAGATTTGGAAGAGAAAAGTTTAAGTTCAGTGTCAGATACTGGATCCTGAGTGTCTGTGGGGGCACCCAAGAAGAGCTCTCCAGTAGGATGTTGGATCTTAACATCCCGGGGAAGAGAGACATTAGCATGAGGCAGAGGGATGTATGGAGTGTTTGGGGAAAAAGAAAAGATGGCCTTAGGGGTGAGTGATTAGGAACAGAGAGTGAGGAGCCAAGAGAGGAGCCAGAGAAGGAACTGTCAGGGAGGCAGGAAGAGAACAATAGTACTGTTGGAGAAGCCAGCAGAAGGTAATATTTTCAGAAGATGAAGTGCCCACCATGTCAGAAGCTCAGAAAAGTCCATTAGGTTTGACATTTTTAATGTCATTGTTGACCGAAGCTAGAGATTTTCCAGTGTTGCTTCAGAGACTATACTGGGGGGAGTCCAAGGGTGAGCTGTGTGTCAAGGAGAGGGAGCCATGATCCCTAGGAAGCTGACTCCCTATATACCTCCCCATGCCTGTGAGCCTATGCTGCTGGCTCCAAGATGACCTGGGGCTCTGAGAATGGAGAAGTCATTCATTCATTCATTCATTCATCCATCCATTCATTTATCTATTTGTTTATCAAGAGTCTACTACATGCCAGTTACTGTGCTAGGCACCAAGACCCAAAAAATGAGGAAGACCCAGCTGCAGCCCCAGGGACTCATGTGATTTCATTGGGAATACACACACAAAGATCAGATGTATTGCTCTGTGATGGTATCTGTGTTATAGCGGAGTGATGAAGGACGATAGAAGTCATGGCAGGCTTCATGGAGAAGTGACAATTGAGCAGGGTGTTTAGAATCTGTCGTATAGACACTGGTCAGCCAAGAAACCTTTGGAAGCAAGGGTGCGATATGATCAGATTTTTTTATTGTGTTATGCATAAAAGTGATGAATTTTCATAAATTTAATGCTTTCCCATAGCCAATATCCAGACGAAGAAGCAAGACATGACCGGCCCCCAGATGCTCCCCGTATCTCCTTGTAGCCACGGTTCCACTATTATCATGAATTTTTTGCCTCCTGCCCTATATACTCACATTAAAAGAGTATATAGTACACATTTGTGTCTTCTGTCTTTTGCCAGTCATTATGTCTGTGTGATTCTTCCATATTGCTACATACAATACCGGATGTTCACTCTCTAAATCATCTTTTGGGAAAATCTGACAAAGATGTGAATGAGTGGATTGTGAAACCTGGTCCCTTCCTATGCTTTATGGTCCTGGTACATAGAATTAACCAATACCCTTGACTCCTTAACCCTAGCCAAATTTAAGGGGGTGGCTCTGGCGCTCCCCATTTCCACACCTCTCTCCTTAGATTCATTATTTATTCCTCAGATTGCTGACAATGTTCACTTAAGTACAAGGTCTCTTGTATGTCTGTGGGTGCACATGTGTGTCTGTGTGTGTGTGTGTATGCATGCATATGTGTGTTGTCATAGAGGGAGAGGAAGAGAACTCTGCGGGGTTTGCTCCAGCCTGTGCCCCATTTGGGGGGCGGCAGGTAAGGCTGACAGGCTGTCCCAGAGAGTGACAGGCCTCTTTGCAGGGCACACAGCTGTGATGGACAGAATGGGAAGTGGGGCCATGGACAGAGTGGCAGAGTGTGAATGATAGAGCCTGAGCCCAGGCTGTCCCCATAATGAAGGGACCACCCTCAGAGGAGACCTAAGTCATTACTGTCATTCTAACTGCCACCCTCTCGAATGCTCAGGAAGCTTGCAAATCCCAGAGCAATTCATTCCCCATTTCTGCTGGAAGAAAAATGAGAAATCATACACTGGGAGGAATAAGTAATTCCTGCCTGTCTGCTTAAAAATACATCAAGGCTCTGCAGAGAATTTGCTTTCAAACCAAGGCCTTCAGACACTGAGCTGTCGGGTGGCTTCTGCTGCCAAGGTCCATAAAATTCCTGAAGGAAGAGGTTATACTACTAATAAAACCTACCCCCAGAGTCTCTCTTGGCTGAGTTTTGTCCTATGAGCCTTTTATTCTTCCCTCACTTATTCAGAGGTTAATATACGCTTGTATTTTCAAGGGCAGCTCTAGATATAGAGGAGAGCTGGCTCTTTTCTCTTCCCACCCAGAATGAAGATGTGTTCCTTCTTAAATTGACAGTAGACACGTTTTGAGATCTGACCAGCTATTTGAAAAGACTCCAGTGTAAATCCAATAGGGCCGAGAGCCTTGTTGGGAGCAGCAGTCTGGGGGGTCAGGGAAGATGGTGACTTTCAGACTCTGAAATATGCATTGTCTTTCCCTCTGCAAGCATCTAATCTAGCGCTTTGCCATTGCTCTCTCTCTTGCTCTCTTGCTCTGTAGTTGATGAAACTTCGTATTTGAGAGAGTTTTATTATCGTGGCAGGGTGGCTGGGGGTTAGAAACAACATCTTCCAGTAGCCTTAGGATGTTGATTGGGAGACAAGACACTGAGAAGTAAAAGGGTCTGTCCAAGAATTTCCAGCTACTTAAAGATAGTTTTAAGAGCTGTTGTCTCTTCCTTCCCAAACTGAAGTTCCTCCTTTCTATTTACTTCTCAGCAGTCTTCTAGTGAGAGTTCTCTGATAATCCCCCATCACCTCCCCATGATTCATAATCACACGAGGTTATTAATGCCTGCTGATGGGCAGTGTGGAGTCCCTGAGTCAACACTATCTGCATGTTAACAGCACGCCTACCCCTCAGATGGTCCTCCGTGTGATTTATGGTGTCCCAATGTCTTGCCTGCTCAGTGCAAGGTAGGTTGAACTTCTCCAGCCCTGTCTAATCAGGTGTGACCACACGACTTTCCTTGACCACTGAAATGGAAGTAGAAGTGACGTGTCACTTCCGGTGCAAACTGGGGGAATCTGTGTGTGATTTGCCACATTTCTTTGTCCTGCTTCAGCAGTTGTATGGGTGTGTCAGGGTGGGTCTGATAACCCACGTTAGACCTTCAGGGGAATGAAAAATAAATTTTGTTGGATTAAACCTTGAGATTTGGGGAATGCTTGTTACTGCAACATAACCTTGTATGCCCATTCTGATAAATATGCTGTAGAATTTCAGGCATTGGAAATTGCATGCCTGATGGCACTGGACCATTAGAGGTCATGAATTTGTCACTGTATCCTAGAGTTCTGTAACCATCGTGCTCCAAGCCACAGTTTGGGGCATCTTGAATGTACCTAGCTGTAACCATCCCTCAGAACAATGTACTGCTTGGTTATACTAGTCTTCAAACATGCTTAAACATGTACCAGCACCAGGCCTCTCAGGGAGGCCGAGCAGCTGGGAATGCCCACCCGCTCAGGGTGGAACACCGCCTGCTTCTACTTTCTGTTATCTCCCCTTCTCCAGAGATCACCTGTAGTTAATTAGATGATCCCTTTAAATGTGTTTACTCAACCACAAATCCCTTACTGCTAGATCAGGCATATTTTGCTTTTCTTCTTCCTTATCTATAATCTCCTTGGACTCCTTTGTTGATTGTTATTTTGTACCTAATAAATATGGGACTGAGGAGTTGTTCCAGACTGAGGAGTTGTTGGGACAACAGTCTTCTCAACTGACCACCCCTGCTCCCTTTCTCTTGCAGCTGACTTGTTTGTGCCTCATTCTTCTCCCATTCACCATCGGGAAGCAGCACCTAGCATCTTGGCTGTACTTATCGGGGGCATTCATTGACTTGAAGGTGGAAGGAGTGGGTCGCTAAACACCTGTTTCATTCCTCTTCAGGGCTAGACAGCACTAAGTCTGTGTGTGGCCAGGTATGGACTGTTTGGTCAGGCCGAGAAGGTGATGTAGTTTGGGCTATAAGCCCAGGCTGTGTACATTATGGGATCGTAATTGATGTTCCTTTGCCCTGATTTAATTTTTCCCTGTAAACTACTTATATTGCTTGGACAACCTATATTGCTTTCCCTTAAAAATAAAACATAAATCTTTGTGGTCAGTGTTTCAGAAGGCAGTCAAATCCATCCCTGTATATTCCTGATTAAAGCCCCAAAGCTATCCATTGTAAACTCATTTTCACAGAGTTTAGTGATGGTCCCTGCCCCAATATTCAGAGTCTAGCAAGAAGATGTCACATTAAAAATTAACTAAAACAAGATGGGATTGGGAGGGAGACAAACCATAAGAGACTCTTAATCTCACAAAACAAACTGAGGGTTGCTGCGGGGAGGAGACCTGTGGAGAGGGTGGTTGAATTATGGACATTGGGGAGGGTATGTGATACGGTGAGTGCTGTGAAGTGTGTAAGCCTGATGATTAACAGACCTGTATCCTGGGGCAAATAATACATTATATGTTAATAAAAATAATCAATAAAAAATGTAAAACAAAAAATAACTGCATGATAGATGATATAGGAATATGTTTTTGCTTTTGAATATGTACATTACCAAAAATGCAAATAAATTCTTAAATTTAAAAAAATTAACTAAAACAAAGCAAGGTGCTCTGTATAGCCCATTCATTCCATAAACATGCAGTGAAGACTGCTACATTCTAGGTAATAGAAATTATAGAAAGTGTAGCTGTATCATGCTAACATTTAGTGATAGAAACACTTAGGAGCAATTGTGTTTTTCTAGAGCAGGAAAGGTGTTCTGGATATTATTGCTTCATATCAAACCACTCCCAAACCTAGAGGTTTAACATGGCCATTGTTAAAGGTAAGTTGAATTCTGTGGGTTGGGAATCCAGGCAGGGAAGAGCAGGATTGCCTTATCTCCTTATCTCTTCTTCTTGAAGTTTGGGAAGACACTGAAGCTGCAGGTGATCTTGTGATCTGGGACTGGAGTCATTGGAGACTCCTTCACTCACATGTCAGGTGCCCGAGATGGGATGATTCAAAGACTGTGTTCAGTTAGGACTGACAGCCTGTATGTGGCCTTTCAATATGACTTGAACTTCTCATGGTATGTACTCTGGGTCCCAAGTGGGAGTATATCAGAAGGAAAGTCAAGAAAATGAGTGTTTCTAGAGAAGCAGGTGCAGCTGGCAAAGTCTTTTGTGACCTAGACTCACAAGTTCTGTAATGTCACTTCCTCTGCATTCCATTAGCAATAAGTGAGTCACTAAAGCCAATCCAGATTCAAGGGGTGAATTGAGACACATGCCATGTCTCAATGAGAGGAGTTTCCAGGAAATTGTAGATGTGTTTTAAAACCATCACAGTAAGGATACAGAGCTTGCTAGGTGTCTGATTATGTTCCATCTTTACCTTCTTAGTATCAGAATCTCTGTGTTGTTAGTTAACTCAGATTTTTTAAGCCTACATTTCTCCTCCCTTTGAGAAGTCATGAGAAGAGACCTTCAGGTAAGTCCTTTAAAGAATAAGTTCTTTAAAGAGTCTGCTCTTCTGGAAAGTATCATGTTCCCTTCTCTACTTCTTGATTCTTCCTTTCTGGGGTAGGAGCTCCAGTAGCCATCTTGAGACCATGAAGCACTCTTCAGGATGGAAGCTACCCAGTAAGAATAAGAATAAGAATAAGAATAAGAATAAGAATAGAATAAGAACTTACCCAATAAGTGGGACATTAAAGAAGACCAAGTCCTGGGAGACATTGTGGAGCCAACATGCCATCCCCAAATTTCTACTTAGGAATTTCAGGTCATGAGAGAAAAAAATAAACCTTTATCTTATTTGGTAATCTCTGTCATTCAAATCAATTCCTAATGGACACATTTGCTAAAGTGAGGAGCAGCTTGCTGGGTAAACAATGTGAGGAAGAACATTCCATGCAGAGTGAACAGTATAGTTAAAATATCAAGGAAGTGGAGAAGTCTATGGTGAAGACCCTTCATTACTTTTTCTGAGAAAGAAGGTGTGTTACACTTGCTTGATAGTGTCTGGTTGCAAATTATATTTGATGATTCCAGAGATAGAAATAATGGAGCTTCAAGAAAGTTGAAAGAGGTAGGGTGGCACATGAATATTTCACAAAAAGTTGTAATTAAAGTATCTTCTCATTTTGTATTATAGTTAATAAAGAGACACAGAGAAACGCCAAGTCACTGTGTAAGTGGTCAGTAGCTACTTGGAGACTTTCCAGCTGATTTTAGAGATGACTCTACCTCAGTCAATGACAAGATATTGTAATTCTATGACTATGTTGGTGATGTTATTCTTGACCTTTGTTTTAGGATGACACATTAGTATGAAGTTGCTCCAAGTACCAGGAAATAAAACCCATATACATCGTAAGGGATCAACTTAATGTAATTAAAAACAATGAAAAAATAGTGTTCTTGGGCCAATGTTGCATTTTGCATTCAAATTTTCTGAAATGACTTACTTTCAGAGGCTCCAAGAAGGCCATATGATTTCTAAAAGCTAACAGGAGATCTTAATTTCTTGGGTACACCATTCAAAGGACAACTAAAAGAGATAAGCCAAACTCTGTATATACTTAATTCCTGAACAAAGATCCAAATCCCACCTTTGGCTGCTTTGTTGAGAGAAAATAAAATGCAATGGTAAACACATGGGATCCCAAGGGCCAGCTCCCTGAATAGCTGTGTGACCTTGGGCTAGTAACTTAGCCTCTTTGTGCCTCAACTTCCTTAATATAAAATGGCAACAATTTACACCTATTTGGGAGAATCATCGTGAACTTTGAGAGAGGTCAGTCTTGCAAAGCACTTAGAACAGTGTTTGAAATGTAGGGCGAACTCAATAAATGTCAGTTATTGCAAATGTGAATTTTCAAATTATGTCTCTTAGAATATTATAGCTCCTTTGGGGACATGCATTGCCATTTTCATGCAATGCTGGTCTAATGTCATCCATATAATCAGTGCTCTCAGTACATGCTTACTGGTTGGCTTACACAGAAGAGTTGGCTTATACATACACTGGAAAGGAGCAGGGCTGGGAAGACATTTGTTGTTGTTGTTGTTTTAGATTTTATAACACATATTCACCATCCAGAAATCCATTTTGATTCATTCATGGCTTATTTTACTCTTCAAGCTTTTTTTTTTTCCTCTTTTTTTTTCTACTTTTTTTAACATTTCTTTTCAGTGTAACAGAATTCATTGTTTATGCACCACACCCAGTGTCCTATGCAGTCCGTGCCCTCCATAATACCCACCACCTGGTTCCCCCACCCTCCCACCCCCTGCCCCTTCAAAACCCTCAGATTGTTTTTCAGAGTCCATAGTCTCTCATGGTTCATCCCCCCCATCCAATTTCCCTCAACTCCCTTCTCTACTCTTCAAGCTTTTAAAAACAAAAATAACAATTTAAGAGCTGATTAGGGACTTTGATAAGTAAAGCAATCCATTTATTCTCAAGTTATTTGGTGCAGGGATGATATTTGTCTAGGGAAGGCTTTTGTTAGAGCTGATGTTTGGGTACCATTCTCCACTCATTCCCAACCACTCTTCCATCCACTGGTTCATCCACTAAGTCATCATGGAGTCCCTATCATATGCAATTGTCAGTGTTAGACAGTGGGTCTATGGTGCTTCTTAAATCTGTGCCCTGGTGATGCTTACGATCCAATGGGAAGACAGACTTCAAATAACCACACTGAGAAATGCAACATTGTAATCACAAGTGCTCTGAAGAAGAACAGGTATGGTAATTTATCCTGAGGCATATGTGTGTGTACATATGTGTGTGCCTGTGTGTATGTTCACACACTTGTGTGCTTACATACATATATGGATATGCACAACTGTTCAACATGCATTTTTAAGTTTTGAGTGTCATGAATTTAGTTAGTCTACTAGTTTAGATCTAAACCAAAATGCTACTTTTATGTAATATTGGTATGAAAATAGACAACCACCTTTTCTTTGTGCATATTGTCTCATATCTT
Source organism: Mustela putorius furo (assembly GCF_011764305.1). NCBI lineage: Eukaryota > Metazoa > Chordata > Mammalia > Carnivora > Mustelidae > Mustela > Mustela putorius. The sequence goes on along the minus strand of NW_025421329.1, from coordinate 3,484,126 downwards.
TCTAGCTATTAATAACAGCTACTTTTTTTAAGATTTTATTTTTAAGTAATCTCTACATCCAACTTACAACCTCAAGATCAAGAGTGACACCCTCTACCAACTCTAACTAGGCACCCCAATAACAACTACCTGCTGAGCACTAACAGATACCGTGTTAAAAGCTTGAACATTCCCAACGATACTATGAGGCAGGAACTACCATGATCCCCATTTCCAGGTAAGGGACTGAGGCATGTTGAGTTCGGTATCTTGTCCTGCGTCAGTCACATGACACCTTTAGTCTCTGGCCACCTGCCTTTCTCTTTCCTCACCAAACAGAGTAGAGAAATTGATTCTGTGGAAGGCAGAAATGTGCAGGGTTCTTAGGGGGCAAGAATGTGGTAACAGTTCAAAGAGGAGAGCTTGGGAGAGTCACAGGGTTGGAATCCTATTCACCAACTGGCCCCTTGCTCTCCCTGAGTGAACTTGACTGTTCTACCACTTCAATGGCCTCTTCTATTTGGACAGTCTCTCATCTCAGTCCCATGTTGAAGTGGAAGACATGAATTGCCAGCTGTCTTCAGGATACCTTAACCTGATGGTGTCTGGCCCTTCAAGCTCAGTAGGACCAAACTCATCATCATCTCTTGTTCTCATTACTATCGATGGCATGAATTTCAGATTCCTCTTCAGCTTCCCCCACCCGCAGTTTGAAGTGGCCCACAAGGTGAGTTGATTGCATCTCAGAAGTATCTTTTTATCTTTAAAAATATTTTATTTATTTATTGGACAAAGAGAGAGAGAGAGAGCACAAGTAGGCAGAGTGGCAGGCAAAGGTAAAGGGAGAAGCAGGCCCTCTGCTGAACAGGGAGCCCTACGTGGGGCTCAATCCCAGAATCCTGGGATCATGACCTGAGCCAAAGGCAGACACTTAACCGACTGAGCCACCCAGGCACCCCAACGTCTCAGAAACATCTTGTTTAACCCCAAGATTCTTCCATCCCATGGGTGTTGTCTGAGGATGAGGTGGTTCCCATAATCCCCTTTGAGGCATGTCTTTCTCTGTGGACATTCCTCATCTCCTCATTTCCCCAAATCTGAGTCCTTACATGACAAGACAAGCTACCCATTCACCCTGTGCTCCCTAGCTTGGGTGCTGAGAGTTATTTCCATGCTTGAAATGTGAATTGCTCTGGCCACGCTTGAAGGTCCAAAGGGATTTCTGTAACAGGAAAGGGGATCACATTTCTTCTTTGGGAATAGACACTGGCGTCAGCAGATGCACCAGTCTTTGAAAATTGAACTTGGCAATTCCTCAAAAGCACTTGGATCCTCCCCAACGCCATGCTAGTGGGCCCTCTGAAGAGGGCTGCCTCTGACTGCCCTGAAGTAATCTGTGAGGAAAGCCAGCTGCTCTGAGAATCTGGGGCCAGTTTTTCGGGGGCCTGTGCCAGGTTAGGTTTCAGGCTGTGTGGGCGGGGCCTGCTTGTACATGCCTGGGTGGGCGGCAGGTGGCATCTAAAGTTCCCAGGCCGTCAGGTAGGGAAAGCATGTCCAGCCACAGAAAGAGGCGAAACTACTAAAAACCGTTAGTGGTTGGGACACTTCACAAAGGACTAAATATTAAAAAAAAAAAAAAAAAAAAAAGATTTCTATGTCTGCACCAAATATTAGTGATCATGAACATTTGCAAAGAGCTTAATGATTTTAAAAGTACTTCACATATGGTATACTGCTTGGTACTTATAAGAATTTCAGATGAAGGGGGCACCTGGGTGGCTCAGTTGGTTGGACAACTGCCTTCGGCTCAGGTCATGATCCTGGAGTCCTGGGATCGAGTCCCGCATCGGGCTCCCGGCTCCATGGGGAGTCTGCTTCTCCCTTTGACCTTCTCCTCGCTCATGTTCTCTCTCACTGTCTCTCTCTCAAATAAATAAATAAAATCTTTTAATAAAAAAAAAAAGAATTTCAGATGAAGGATTTATGATCTCACCATGTACCCTTCCTTCTAAGTGTTTATCACAAGGACAATTATGCATTTCTTCTGAGATTCTTTTTAAATGGCTATCTTCCCTATTAAACTGTAAGAATCATGAGGACAAATCTTATTTGCACTCAGCATTCCATGCCTAACACGGCAATGCTGTGGTGCATACTATTCAGTGAACGAAAGAATTCAGTAAGAAAATGAAATGACTGTATGATATTTGTTGTATAGCAAACATGACCTATAGCAAAACATTATCCCTGACAGATATGCATCTAGGGCTTGTGTTTTCAAGTGAAGAGAGATTCTAGTCTTGTTATTGTTTTATTTTTGTTCTCATTTTACCTGTGCCTAATGTATCAACAGACTTTGTTAGAATTTTTATTTTGAAATAATTACAGATTCTGAGGAAGTTGCATGGAGATCACAGGGAAGTCCCATGCACATCTCTTTCCCCCAATTTTGAAATCTTGCATAACTATAGTACAATTCCAAGCAAATGTTTTTAAAAGCTGTGTTTTAGAAAAGAAATTGGAGGAAACAAACCCATTATTTTGAAAAGATATCTGCTTTCTCATGTTCATTGCAATAATATTTGCACTAGTCAAGACATTGAGAAAACCTAAATGTCCACTAATGGATTAATGGACAAAAAAGACATGATGTATATATATTGCGTGCCTACAATATATGTTGTGCATACACACACACATACACACACACACCTTATATCTATCTACCTTATGTATATAACGATATATATACATTATATATAAATATGTAACACATATATAATGTATGTATTATATTCATACACACACACACAGTGAAACATTATTCGGCCATAAAAAAGAAGGAAATCCTGCCATTTGTAACAACATAGAATGGATATTTAGGGCATTATTCTAAGTGAAGTCAGTCAGACACACAAAGTCAAATACCATATAATCAGGGTGCCTGGGTGGCTCAGTCAGCTAAGCATCTGCCTTTGGCTCAGATGATGATCTCAAGGTCCTGGGATTGAGCCCCACATTGGGCTCCCTGCTCAGTAGGAAGCCTGCTTCTCCCTCTCCCACTCCTCCTGCTTGTGTTCCTTCTTTCGCTGTGTCTCTGTCCAATAAATAAATAAAATCCTTAAAAAAATACCATATGATCTCACTCGTATGTGGAATATAAAACAAAAACGAAAATGAAAACAAAACCAAACCGAACTTGACAGATACAGTGAACAGATTGCTGGTTGGCAAAGGCGGGGTGAGGATGGGCAAGATGGGCAAACTTGGTCATAAAGGTCCAAGTCTCCAGCTGTAAGAGAAATAAGTCCTGTGGATGCGATGTACCGCATAGTGACTACTGTGAACAAAACTCTACCAGATTGTATAATTGAAAGCCACTAAGACAATAAATCTTAAAAGTTCTCATCACAAGGAAAAAATGTTGTAACTTTTTGTGGTGATGGATATTAGCTAAACTCATTTATGTTAATCATTTTGAGATATATATGCATATAAATACATATATACCTATATATATCTCAAATCATTATGTTGTACACTTTAAACTAATACAATGTTATATGCCAATTATATCAGTAAAAAGAAAAAGACCCAGAAGAATAGAATGAGTCATACTTGATAAAGAACCATCTCTGTTCACTGAGGGCTCATCCTGTAAAAGCCCCTCCCACGGTCTGGATAGTCCCATATGTACTTAACTCAAGTGGATGTGGAAGGAGTTGGCCAGGTGTGCATAGACCAGGACCCCAAAACCACGCTTAGCTGTTCCTGACCTCTGTTTTCCTCGGAACCTCCGAGGCCTTCCCCCAGGATTCGAGAACTACACATCCGATTTGGCTTTACCACTTTCCTGCAGTGACCGAGTCTGAGATATTCATCTCCGTGTTCATTAGCAGTAGGACTTAGGGAATAAACCTGAACTTGTTTCACTTCTGTGAATGGTACTTATTAGAATGGAAAGTTGAATCTTTGGAGGTTGGTGTGAGATGCATTGGATCAATTTCCCCTCGCATTGTATATTCTTGTCACCAAACAAATCCTGGAAAACGTTGAACAGATCAGAAGCCTAGTGCATGTTTTTCTTCTGTAGTGCACCTAAGGCACTGTGAAAAAGGTTGGCCAACCATCCATCCCATCTGCTACTCCTTAATATGGTAGGAATTCAATGCTCTTTTTTCCTCCAGCCAAATCGAGCTCCCCTGTGGTAGACAGGCATAGAGCTCGTGGATGGGCTGGAAGTGTCTGATTTCTGTAACATCCTGTTACCTTAACACCTACCCCAAGCTGTAGAAATTCTTTACTTGTCTCCCCTCAGTAGACAAGTGGAAATATGAAAGCTAGGATCGTAACTCCAATAATTCTCAGTGTTTATGGATTCAGTGAAGAATCAATGAAATCAATACTGAATGGCAATTCTTGAATACAATTGGAAATGATGAACCGCCCGTATTTACCAGCCAACTCCCCTGGCCAAATTAAACCTTAAGACCAACCTGCTCCCATGTCTCATCATCTCTTGGTGTCTTCTTGGGATTGCTTTGGGTGCAGGACAGATATGGTTTGGTTTCTGATGCATTGTCTCTTTCTTCACCTCCCCACATCTGATCATGGGTCAGGGTGCAAGGGAGGGAGAAGACTGCAGAAACCCAGGGAGGGAGCCCTAGATATCACTGCAGTGCTGAAGCACATGACCCTTTCTGGGTGACCAGAATCTCTAGAATATTATACGTAGAGAGAATTGGCCTTGCCATACATCCCGAGTCAGTTCCTTCAAGCTCAGCTGCTTCCCAGAAAAGATATTTAAAACACTTTCTCTCTTGTTTTGCCTTAAGTTATCTGATTTTACTGTCCCTTCAATTATCAAACTAATCAGACAATTATCCATGTATTTCAGCATCACTCATATGCACAGTGTGCTGACCTCAGATTATAAAATGAAACTGGGATCCCCCCCCCCCGGTTATCTGACGGTTTTAAAATTATTGCAGAAATGTGGGCAGTTTTCATTTAGTTTATTTTATTTGTGTCTACGAGGATATTTTAGAATACTTCTGAATCCTCAACCCAGGCAGCCTGCAAGGGTCACAAAAGCACAAAGGTAGTCAGGCTGAATAAAATTCAGTTTTGTCAGAATTTGCGATAAGCCCAGAGACTTCTCAGGCAGATAACAAGCTGCTAAACATTAAAATTTGAAATTCCTCAGACAGAAAGATAAATTTAACAATTGATTTTATAAACAATACTGAGTTGAATCGTTTGGGACTTTTTTTTTTTTATTCCACAAACAATGTTACCTTCCTGCCATGTTGAGCTTCTGTAAACAAGTGCTTGTCTTGTAAGCCAAGATTCTAGGGGCTGCAGCATCCCAGCAAGCATGGTTGGTGTGTGTCTCTTGGATGTGTCTTCGATCATTTATTTCTCTGGGTTCGGTAGTCTATTGTTTCAGTCTATTCTGTACCGTTTCTTTCCAACTTATTTAGTACATATAGACTGATGGACCTCACTCTAAGTTCCATGGAGTTAGGAAAAAATAAAAAAATAAAATATAGGGGTGCCTGGGTGGCTCAGTGGGTTAGGCCTCTGCCTTTGGCCTCTCTCTGCCTGCCTCTCTGCCTACTTGTGATCTCTGCCAAATAAATAAACAAAAAATCTTTAAAAAAAAAAAAAGGATAGTGTGTTGGTTATGGAATGTATCATACTGTTACTACATTAGCCTGATAAATACGGCGATCTGGATAGATACTTGGTAACTGGTTAAAACGGCCCAAGTCAATGAGTGACACTGATGAAGATCTGGACTTGAGCCATTTCATGTGCTATGTGAGGCACAACAAAGAAATGGCAGTAAGACTTCTTCTATCTTGGTGAAGATGACCAAGGTCTGCCAAGGATAACGGATCCCTTCTTTCTAGGTGTACTGCAGCTAAGTTCTCAGAGTGTGGACGGGAGCTGGGTTCCTATTGCTGTCCATTCTCAACCAGGGGACAGCTCTTTCTCAAAATCACATATAAAACTGTCCCCTTTCTTATTTCCCTTCTGTTATACTATGCCCTCACTCTCCCCAAGATGAATGGTACTAGTATCAAATCTAGAAAGCTAGTTTGAAGAGCCTTTCACAGTGTCCTGTTCCAGTGCTCTGACATTTTTTTTTTCTTTTTTTGGGTGCTGGTACATGTAACTATATATTTTAGCCAAACATGACTGGAATGCTCTTTTTCCTTCCCATAGTAGTCAGTGTGTTCATGCTGTGCAACAGAAGGAGAAGAATACTTATTTCCATATTTACTTTGTTTGTTACTTCACCCCCAAGTGATTGATCATTTAAAGCAAGGTATTTGGCAATCTTTTTGAAAAGCACTAAATTTAAAAAAAAAAGCACTAAATTAGTCCTTTTCTTCTCCAATACTGCCTTTCAGCATAGAGATACATATAGTGATGTTAAAAACAAAATCAAAACAAATAAAGCTTTTGTTTTCTTAAGCCAACTCTATTGAGACATTCACATACCAATTCTGCTTAGCTATTTCACAGGCACAGTTTGATGGCTTTATTTTTTTTAAAGATGTATTTATTTTAGAGAGAGAGAAAGAGCATGAATGGAGGGGCAGACGGAGAAAGAGAATCTCAAGCAGATTCAATGCTGGACTGTGGAGCCCGATGCATGACTCGATCTCACAACCATGAGATCACGACCTGAGCCAAAGGCAAGAGTAGGGAGCTTAACCCACTGAACCACCCAGGCGCTCCTAATGGTTTTTGGTATACTCGCAGAGTTGTGCAGCTTTCACCACCATCTAATTTTAAAATGTTCTCACCACCACCCCCCAAAAAACTTTGTACCCATTAGAAGTCACTACCCGTTGTCCCCTTCCTTAAGCCCCTGGCGATTGCTAGTCTACTTTCTGTGTCTATAGATTTGGCTATTCAATACATTTCTTATAAAGGAGCTCATATATGATCTTTTGTGACTGGCTTCTTTTCCTTAGTGTAATATATTCCAGGTTCATCCAGGTCGTAGATCTATTAATACCTTATTTCTTTTTATTGCTGAGTAGTATTCCATTGTATGGATATACCACATTTTGTTTATGCATTCATCATTTATGGACATTTGCATTGTTTCCACTTTTGAGCTATTATGAATAATGCTGGCATGAATGTCTTTGTAGACATGTTTAGATGGACATATATTTGCATGTTTCTTAAATCTGTAAATGGGGATGGAATTGCTAGGTCATAGGCTAACTCTTAAGTGTAACATAGAAAACTGCCAAATGGTTTTCTAGAGTGTCTAGTCTTAGATATTTAAATTTTAAATGTAAAATTCTCACCACCAAAGGGTTCCATGTTTTCCACAGCTTTGCCAACATTTGTTTTTGTCAGTCTTTTTTTTTTTTTTTAAAGATTTTATTTATTTATTTGAGAGAGAGACAGTGAGAGAGAACATGACGAGGCGAGAAGGTCAGAGGGAGAAGCAGACTCCCCATGGAGCTGGGAGCCTGATGTGGGACTCGATCCCCGTACTCCAGGACCGTGACCTGAGCTGAAGGCAGTTGCTCAACCAACTGAGCCACCCAGGCGCCCTGTCAGTCTTTTTTATTATAATTCATCCCAGTGGGTGTGAAGTAGTATCTCATTTTGTGCTTTTGATTTGCATTACTTTAATGACGAATAATGCTGAATTATCTTCTCATGTACTTCTTGGACATTTGTATATCTTTGTTAAGGAAATGACTACTCAGACCTTTGCCCATTTTTTATATTAAGTTGTCTTTTATTGTTAAATTTCTTGTCTAAGTCCCTTAACAGACATATGACGCACAAATAATTGAAAAGATTTTCTCCCCTTGAGTGGATTGTCTTTTCATTTTCTTGTTGGTCTCCTTTGAAATGCAAACATTTTTTATTTTGATAAAACCCAGTTTAATCATTTTATACTTTGGCACTGGCATTTTTGGTATCATATCTAAAAAGGTACTGCTTAACTCAAGGTCATGAGTTTTCTTCTGATGTGTTCTTCTAAGGATCTTATCGTTTTCAGCTCTAACATTTAGGTCAGAGATTCATTTTGAGTTAATTCTTGCACATGGTGTGAGGAAGGAGTCCAACTTCATTCTTTCAAATGTTGATATCCAGCTGTCCCAGCACCATTTGTTGCAAAGGCTGTTCTTTCTCCAACTAAATTGTCTTGGCATCCTTGTCAAAACTCAATTGACTATAAATATAAAGGCTTATTTCTGGATTCTCCCATTCTGTTGATTAAATGTCCATCATTATCTGGTACCACCTTGACTTAATTATTGTAGCTTTGTAGTAAGTTTTTAAATTGGAAAGTATGAGTCTTTTCTTTTGCCTTTCTTTTTCAAGACTGTTTTGTTATTCTGGGTCCTTTGAATTTTCATATGAACTCTTGCATCACTTTGGCTGCATCTGCAAGAAGGCCAGCTAGGGTTTGGTAGAGACTGTGCTGAATTTGTAGGTTAATTTGGAGAGTACTATCATCTTATTGTTTTGTCTCTCTATACATTTATTCCTGAGTATTTTATTCTTTTTGACGCTAATGTAAATTTCTTAAATTCATTTTTGGATTCTTCCCTACCAGTGTATAGAAATATAATTGATTTTTTTCATTAATGTTGTATCCTGCAATCTTTCTAAACCTGATTTTCTGTATATAAGATCATATTCTCTGCAAGTAGAGAGAGTTCAATAATTCTTTTCCAGTCTGACTGCCTTGTGTTTTTTTTCTTCTTTTTTTCTCCTTTTCTCTCCTCTCTTTTTTCCCGAATTGTCCCAACTAGAAGGTCCAGTATAATATTGAATAAAAGTAATGACAGCAGACTCGTCTTGTTCCTGGTCTTAGGGGGAAAGCATTTGATCCTTCACTATTAAGTATGAAGAAAGCCCTTGTGTTTATTATGTAGAACTGCTCTCACTCTACGCTGGAATGTTCTGGATAGAGGGATATAGGAATATAGATATAGATATCATAATGTAAGGCCAACTATCAACTTAGATGTTAATCACTGGGTCTTCCTTTGCTTTTTTTTTTTTTCCTTTGTTTTATTTTATGTTTTCCCCAGGTAAGGAAACCTAAGCTTACCATGTTCATTTCTCCTGATCTTCTTTAGCATGCTATCATCAGCAGTCTGCTGAAAGTCCCCTCTCTTGTTTTATCTTGTTCTTTTCCTCTTTATTCCTAATTCTCATCACCATTTTCCTCCCCCCTCCTAGGCACCCATTCTCATGGGCTAATGTACATCCCTGATATGCCTGCATTCTTTAGAAACTCTTAGCATTGTTTTGTGGTAATGTGAGGTTTTAGGGTACACAAATGGTATTAAAGGTCACTTGTTGTCTCCCTCAATCTGTTTCCTGATTTTTTTTCCCTTAACATTTTCTCTTACCATGGTTCCTTGCCACTGAATGTACCTTCAACCTGCTGCTTCTGACTGCTTCTTTGTATTCCCTGGCGTGTCTACTAGTTTTGTTGATCTTGCCCCATTGTGGGCACCAAACTGCCTCTCCCCACCCCCTGTACCACACACCATGCTGTGATGAAGATCTTCATTCATATTTTCTTACATGCCTGTTCAGGAATTTCTCTGAGATATTCAAGGAAGGGATTTCTGCATCCTTTGGCTTCAATATAGTTAATGGAGTGAAACAACATCAGTTTATTTTCCAGAATGGCTGTCTGAGTTGACATTTCCAACATTGTGTGTATAAGTTCTTGGTTTACTCACAAACACTTGTCTCTTTTCTCTCTCTCTTTCTTTCTCTTTCCCCTTCCTTCCTTCTTTTTTTATTTACCATTTTACATTTTGCCATTCTAAGGAGTGCAAGGTAGATTCCATGTTTTAATTGTTATTTCTGATTCCTAGTGAAGCTGAGGATTGTTTCATGTACTTCTTTTCATCCTTTCATTTTCTGCCTGCAAACTGCTTATCTCTCTTCTTTACCCCATTTGATTTCTTCCATTTGACCTCTAGATTCTCCCTATTAATTTACAGGAGTTATTTATATGTTTTAAACACTAATCCCTTATCAGTTTTAAGTATTGCAAACATTGTCTCCTAGGTGGTCATCTACTTACCTATTTTTAAAAGATTTTATTTATTTATTTGAGACAGAGAAAGAGAGAGAGCATGAGCAGGGTGAAGGAACAGAGGGAGAGGGAGAAGCAGACTCCCCACTGAGCATGGGGCTCAATCCCAGGGCCCTGAGATCATGATCTCAGCCAGAGGTAGATGTTTAACCAACTAAGCCACCCAGGCATCCATCTATTTACCCATTTTTTATTGATATTATTATAAATAAACATGTTTTAGTTTTGTGGCGCTAATAGACTAAAAGGATGACAATGGTTTACGCTTTTTGTAACTTAAGACTATATGCGAAAAGATTTAGGCACATGAGCAATTGGAGTGTCCATCTTTTCAGATCCTAAAGAGGTCCAGTCACCAGCAATCTCTCTTTCTCTCTCTCTCTCTCTCTCTCTCTCACACACACACACACACACACTACGACCCTTTTTAAATTACTGATTTTTTGGTTCAGTACTCAATGACTTCTTCTCACTGGTTTTCATTTCATATTCCTTCTTTTCTCTTTATTTTGAAGCAACTTTCTAAATGAACAGTGGTCATTACATTTAAAAAACATCAACAGGACACCTATTACGGTGACAATTATAAAAAAAAAAAACAGAAAAGAACAAGGTTGGGGAGTATGTAGAGAAATTGCAAACCTTGTGCACTGTGAATTGTGCAAGCTTTGTGGAAAATGATACGGTTGTTCTTCAAAAAATTAAACATAGAATGCCATATGACCTAGCAGTCCTGCTTTGGAGTATATACCAAAATACCAAAAGAATTAAGACCTGGAAATTGAATAGATATTTATACACCCACATTCAAAACCATGTTACCCACAACAGCCTAAAAGTGACCAACCAACAGATGAAAGACCAACAAAATGTGTTATGTACATGCAGTAGAATATTATTCAGTCTTAAAAAGGAAATTCTGATACATACGACAACATGGATGAACTTTGAAGACATTATGCTAAGTGAAATCATCCAGTCACGAAAGGACAAATGCTGTCTGATGCCACTTAGATGAGGCAACCCAGTTGCCAAATTTATAGAGCCAGGAAGTCCAATGGCAGTTGCCAGGGGTTGGGGGAAGGGAGGAATGGGGAGTTATAGTTAGCTAATGGATACAGAGTTTCAGGTGGGGAAGATGGAAAAGTTCTGGAGATGGATGCTGGTGATGCTTGTACAAAAATGTGAATGAGCTTAATACCACAGAATTGTGTGTCTTAAAATGGTAAATTATATTGGTAATATATAAAATGGTAATATATATTTTACCACGATTAAAAAAAAATACCCAAGGACTGGTAGATGTCTGGCCATAAGTGTTGCATCCACCTGGAGGTGAATTAAAGATCCTGGGAGAAGTAACGGCTCACAGAACCTTTCACTCCTTGCATGGAGGTATGCCAGGCTGGGTGGAAGCCTACTGCTTGGAAGGCCCCTGGGATGGAAAACTCTTTGCAGAGTAGAGCCAATAATCCGACACCTGGGACTTAGTAGATGTGGTGACAGGCTATTGTTGAGTGAAGTAGGGTTGGGGACCAGGACATTAATGGTGTGGCTTCCTAGGTTGGCCAGCAGCAAAAGTGAGAGGGGGGGAGTACTGAGAACCATTCTGATAGCCTCACTGTGGCCTGACCGCAGGAGCCCCCTGAGCTGGGCATGCCTTAGTGACAGGTAAGAGATGCACCAGGGACCCCTACGTCCATCCTTAACCTGTTTAAGCAACAACTTGCCCCCTCACCATGTCCACGTGTCTGAGGGTCTTCTTCCTGCATACCGGTGAGCTAAGGGAAGTCTCTGTCTCTCCTAGCTGGCAACCTGCAGATTCCCCAGTGTGCCCGGCCACGTGTTACCCGACAGCTCTCTACACTGAGTGGAGGACCGTTGCGTCATCTTTTTCAAAATGCAAAATACCCAGGGATAAGGTGGACCCCAGAAAGTCATTTCCCTTGGTTAGAGTTCAAGGAGACTGGAGGCTTACCATGGTGATGAACTGATCTATAATTGTGACAGGCTAATATTGGGCCTGGGTGCAGCAACAGACTTCCAGCGCCAGAGAGCCTGGGAAACAATGTCTTTAAAAAAGATGAAGCACAGATAATGGTTTTATTTTGTCTGAACCAAATAGGAAATCACATCCAAACCCTTTCAATCACCCTGCGATGTCATTACCCCACTCCATCAACACTGCTCATAACCCCTGACAGTGACAAGAAGACCTCCATGATGGCATTTATTTCAGGGAAATGGATATATTAGCTACTTGTGTGACCTCGGAGAGGCAACATTTGCAAGCTGAGAGGCATCCACAGGAGCCATCCTTCTTGGTGGGAGTGAAGTTGAAACGTTGTTGCTGGAATTAGATCTGCTCTGGAAAATAGCGGCATGGGAGAAAATGCCAGCCCCTCCCCCCTCTCCCCACGCTCTCTTCACGCTATTTTCTGCATTCCCGTCGGCCTGGTCCCATGATAAATGCTGTCCTCTGTATTCAGCAAAGGAAGAATCGGGGACTGCCTGCTCCACTCTGGAACTTCACTAGTACCTGACCTTTGCCAGGCAGACTACAATGTCCTGCTCTCATCTCCTGCTGTTGGGAACCCCCGAGAAGGCTTTGTGTGTGCCCCAGAGAGCAGGTACTATAGAAGACCAACTCTCCTTTTGATTTTCTCATTCCACTCCTGATTTTTTTATTTAAAAATTGTTTTAAAATTATATTATATTATTATGTTATATTATTAAATTAGAAATTGTTTAGAAATTGTTTTTAAATTTAAGTAATCTCCACACCCAGTGTGGGACTCAAACTCATGACCCCAAGATCAAACGTCACATGCTTCCCCTCATGAGCCAGCCAGGTGCCCCTCCACTCCTGACCTTTTAATTTAAGTTTTAAATACAAAACCATGCACACCCAGTATGAGGAATATCAAGCTGTAAAACTTTGCAACGCCATGGTTCTTTGGAGGTAACATTTCTAAGGCGGTTTCCAGATCTGGAGTTTGGGGACTAGGACATTCAATGCTTCTCTTGCTCTCGAGGAAGAGGTGAGGAAGGAAGACATGAACAGATGCAATGATAGGAAAGACTTGATGAGGTCCTAGGAACTATAGACACTCAAATGGAGATGGTCATTATATAAGCATCATATATAAGTGGTGCATATATGTATGTACATAATTCTTTTATGTAGACACAGATATATATACAAACAGGTAGATATAGTCATTGGTATAAATATAATTTAAGACTGAAAAATCTTACAAGATAGATAATATTTCTATTTTACAGATGAAGAACTTTAAAATTTTATGAGTTCAAACTCTTTTCCCCCAAACACCCCAAACTGAGATTCCAACTCAGATGGTGCAAGGCCCAATGGCCATGTGGTTTTTCATCTGCCCAGTGTCTGTCCCCTTCTTCTGGTGATGACATCACAGTTGGTCTTAGGGTAATCAGGCTTCTCCCATGCTTCCCAGTCTTCCAGTGTCAGTCAAAGGGCAAGCTGGTGATCAAAATCAGGTTAAGTGGACTTTGTCTTCTCTGAATCTGAATCCCAAAGGGAATGCCTTAAGGATGGTTGGGCTGATTCATCGCCATGGTCATTGCCTAGAGAGTCTGTCCCATTTGTTTCTACACTGCAAATCCTAATGGCCACTGGGCCATGTCCTTTCTGACAGTTGCTCCTTCAGGCTGTGCCTCCATGCTATGAACTTCCCTGTACCCTAACAAATCCTGTTCTGTGTAGGTCGGCATATTGGACATGGGAGGGTGCCACCAGATGCCCTCTCTAGTCCCAAACACTCCTTCTTCTGCCACTGTGCTGGGCATTGATGTCTCACAGCTGAGGCCCTCTTGGCACTAGCCCTCAAGCACACAGAGCTTGCTCACCGAAGCTGACACCCTCTTCCAGTGTACAGCCTGCTGGGGTACAAAAGCCAATGCCCTTGCCTCAATCTGGACAAGCCCAAAGGCCTTCCTGGGGCCAGAGCTCCCCTTAGAACCCACTGAGGCCTCTCTTGCAATTACATCACAGTTCAACTTCTCCTTCTTCCTGCTTCCTCTCCCCCCTCCTTGCAGGTGTGGCTCCTGTGAACACTCCCACTGCTGTTTGCACATTTCTGTCAGAGCCTCAGGAACTTGACCGGACAGTAGATCTGTCTAAACTTCTAAGATTTGGGGCGCCTGGGTGGCTCAGTTGGTTAAGCCGCTGCCTTCCGCTCAGGTCATGATCTCAGGGTCCTGGGATCGAGTCCCACATCGGGCTCTCTGCTCAGCAGGGAGCCTGCTTCCTCCTCTCTCTCTCTCTGCCTGCCTCTCTGCCTACTTGTGATCTCTCTCTGTCAAATAAATAAATAAAATCTTTAAAAATAAATAAATAAACTTCTAAGACTTGCACCAGAGACCCCTACTGATTCAGCCTATGCTGCGCAACTCTCTATCTGTTGGCTGGGCCCCCCATGACAAAGTATCTCAGGCGGAGGGTCTGAAACAACAGACATGTGTTTTCTCACAGTTCTAAAGGCTTAAAGTCCGAGATCCAAGAGCTGGCAGGGTGGGTTTCTCCTGAGGCCGCTCTCCTCGGCTTGTGAATGGCAGTCTTCTACTTTTGTCCCCATAGGTCTTCCCTCTGTGTGCATCTGGTTTCTAATTTTCTTGTCTTGCAAGCACATTAGTCCTTGGATTGAGGCCTACCTTAATGACCTCATTTTAATGTAATTATCTCTTTTAAGGCCCTGTCCCAAATACAGTCACATTCAGAGGTACTGGGAGTGAGGACTTCACCATATGAATTTGGAGAGGTCACAAGTCAGCCCTTAACAGCTTCCAAAGCCTGAGTTTCTGTGACAAGTCCCTGCGGTTGGGAATTATATGGTTTTCCATCTAGGCGGTGAGCAGGGGAGTCTGAGTGCTTGACTCTCTCAGTGTGTAGCTCTCTTCAGAGGCAAATGGGATACAAGTGCAGTCTGTAAGTCTGAAACCAAATGAGTAAGACAATGACAGTACAGGATATGTCCGGTAGGAAGTGGAATTAAGAGGTACTGATTTTAAGGGAGAAGGAAGCGCTACTTCCCTTTAAATGCAGCCAGGCTCTTAGAGCAGCAGGGGTGGGGTGGGGGAGGAAGATGAGTAGGTCACGGGGGCCAGGGTAACCAGAAGCCATGTTGTAATAAATCAAGTTGGAGCCTCTTTTTGATTATTATTACTATGAAAACTATGAAAAAAATCTATTTTTATAATTTTGGCAATAGCAAGTGCCTTTGAAGAAAGTCACCATATCTGGAAGCAATTTTTAAAAGGAATATATGCAACCACATTAAAAAATCACCATTGACAGGACATGTGGGTGGCTCAGTGGGTGAAGAGGCTGCCTTCAGCTCAGGCCATGATCTCAGGGTCCTGGGATCGAGTCCTGCGTGGGGCTCTTGGCTCAGTGGGGAGTCTGCTTCTCCCTCTCCCTCTGTGCTCTCATGCTCTCTCTCTCTTGCGTAAGTAAATAAAATCTTTAAGAAAAAAAATTCACCATTGAAATCCTGAACGACATGCAGCTGATTATGATAGGAGACAAGTGGGGAGATTTGGGAAGCCACACCACTGAGGGTTCTGAACATGTCCCTCTGATCCCTTGGGCTGGTCCTCCATTATCTATAACCTGGAAGTGCTTGATATCAAGAGGAAACTGTGTCCTTGCTTTTGGGAATGTGTTTGCTGTGTTGCCAGCCTATGTCTGGGGATGTTCCATCAATACCCATTGTCTTCAGTGGGCCAAGTGGGTCCTAGCTCTGCCTGTGGAGATGGTTTATACTTTCAGCCAAGGTCTTGCTGGCTGATGCACCTACATTTGTGGCTGCTTCTGCTCCCACTGCTGCACAGCTTTGGCCAAGGTTAAAGCAAAGGCCAAGTCAGAGGAGTCCAATGAGGATATGGGACTTGTCCGTTTGACAACTCACCAGAAAGCAATCTGCTCAGCCCATTTTTGTTTGTGAAACAAGGAAATAAATTCTTACTTCTCTTTAAAATTAAAAAAAAGAAAAAAGGCATGGGAACAAAAACACAACAAAGCAACCCAAAATGGTAAAAAAAACAAAAAAAAAAAAGTGTTTAAATAAATAGTACTGAGGGGCGCCTGGGTGGCTCAGTGGGTTAAGCTGCTGCCTTCGGCTCAGGTCATGATCTCAGGGTCCTGGGATCGAGTCCCGCATCGGGCTCTCTGCTCAGCAGGGAGTCTGCTTCCTCCTCCTCTCTCTCTCTGCCTGCCTCTCTGCCTACTTGTGATCTCTCTCTGTTAAATAAATAAATAAAATCTTAAAAATAAATAAATAAATAAATAAATAGTACTGAAAATGCTAATTTCCCCAATTTATAAAGAATGTCTACAGGGTAATGAAGAAATCATGCAATTTACTGGACAAATGATGGAATTAGCTCAGAGACAAGGAAATGCAAATAGTTTGAAAAACTACTGAATGACACTAAAAATGAGAGAAAGTCCTCTTAAGTCCAATGAAGACCTCTTGGGATGTTGTATTTTAGCTATCAGAATGGTAAAATGTAAAAAAAAAAAAAAAAAAAAATGTAAGCACACTCAGGACTGTTGGGGGTGTGGGGAAACAGGTATGCTTATATGTCAGTGCAGGTATGCTTCATTGTTCCCTTATCTGTGATGGCAATTGGAAATACTCAGGAAAATAAAAATGCACACATCTTGTGACCTAGAAATTCTAGATATCTTCCCACAGTGTATGAAATGGAATGTTCACAGATTTCTCTAGTTCATCGGCGAAAGAGTGAAAGAACTGACAGCAATTCTGGGGCAGAAATGTATTGTTGTACTCCAATACCCACTCTCCCTTCTTTCTGTCTTAATAGATCCCAAACTTCAACAGGCTTCTGTGAGAGTCCCCCCAGTAATGGGTCTGTGATCAAAGGCGTGAGACTGATGCAAAGCGAAGGTCAAGCAAAGCTTTTTTCGCGCCAAGCATTGATTGAGAATCAAACTGACCAGTCAGGGCTCTCTCTTTTCCAAGAGACACGACCCTTCCTAGCCTCACAGACTAACTTTTATAGAGGTGGTTGAGCCTGGCTTATACACAGGTGGCCAGTGAGATTGACTGTGCAGGGAAAACTGCACAGTCATGCTAGGTTGGCAATACGGGTGGCCAGTTGAATTTCAGTTTGCCATAGTAAATATATGTGCGCCCTACTGATTGGATGTCTCCACCGGGCCTAGCCCGCCCTTGTATCTGGGCTTTGCAAGTTCCTCTGGCAGGGGCAGGGGCAATCTAAGTTTACAACCAAATGGCTCCCTCTGGCTAACCAGGCCCTTACAGCTCCCTAGATTGTGACTGCATTTCCCATCCTCCTTTCCAGCTAGGTGTAGTTTTGTGACTAGGTTTTGGAAAATGGGGTATAAATGAACGGACTCTGTGAATTGGGAAGTGTCCTTCTTGAGGGAGAACAGATCAACTTTCTTCAGGCTGGAATGCAGAAGTGAAAGCTGGAGCTTCAGCAGCCACTTTCAATTAACAATAATCGCGCCTCGGATAAACCTCATTGGCTACTATACTGCCACTGCACAAAGCTTAGCAGCCCCTTTCACCACTATACCACCAACGTAGCAGCCCCTTTCAAACCCAAGGAAAAAGATCTTCAGTCTTTGTGACAGTAATTACCAATACCAGCCCTGAGCCACTTAACTCAGCTCGTTTTTTTTTTTCGAGATATAAATGTCTATCTTGGTTAGGCTAAGTCATTATTTTAGATATCTTAAAAAGGATTTTGGTAACATTGGATATTAAACATCTCTTTAAAAGAAAGAAGAAAATGTATTAAGGCACTCAATAGTATATCCAAGTATAGAGAGATGAAATGCTTTACAATGTACATATTTTATATGAAAAAAAAACAGGGTGCAAAAAGGTGTTGCAGTGTGTTGTTATTTCTACAAAGAATATAAATATCTAGATTGTATGCTTGTCAATGTATTGTATATCTCTTTCTGGAAGGGCACAAGACACTGATGACCCTAGTTGTATCTGAGCAATGAAATGGGGGGAGTGGGAAAGGAATGGAAGAGACTTCTATCTCTACCCTTTTTGTACCTTTTCAATTCAGCTTTTGTGCATGTATTATCTATTTAAATAAATAATAAACTTAAGAAAAATGGAAAGATGCAGCTGAGGTTGTTGGCTATGTTCCTCTGGGGATGAGACAGAAAAATGAAAGTAGCTCGAGCAGGGGGGTAGAAGAGATATAAGGAACGCATGGGAGGTGACACATGCATCGCGGTCTAATTGCTGACGGCACACCATTAGACCCAGCAGATGGGGCAGACAGATGCAAATAAATAAGGCATTAGCAGGGAAATCCAGAGAGAAGCAACAGGCCAGGGAGAATTTGTGTGACAAATCTGAGCAGACTAGGTTCTGACTATGTGTGTTTCCTACCGAGGTCAGAAAAATCAGCTGTAGTTACTTTTAGAGAATAGCAGTGTATGGTTCTGTGCGTATGGAGGGCAGAGCGGTAAAGTGATTGAGTTCTTCTGCAATCCCCCAAGTGTGACAATTTGTTTACTGGAGCAAAGCATTTTTTTTTTCTCCCCTTCCTCTAGCTCAGAGTGTTCTTGATAGATACGTTCTTGAAAGTAGAAGCCAGAGGGATGTTGCATTTTCTGGATACAAAAACATACCTGAACAAGGTGATTAAAGGTAGGTTGTTGAGTGTTTTAATGATGCCAAAATGAAGTGAGGATCTTTAACCTTTAGACATAACCCATAGGCCCACCGAAGGGAAGACACGGGACTCTTGGTTTTAACGAGGGCACAAGGAAATTGGCATGGATGTTGCTTGGGATATAGACAACTAAGCAAAATTGGACGGAACGGGTCAAAGTAACTCTGGTCAGGATTGTGAATATAAACTGCCTAATTGGCATGCAGCCAAGTAGCTCTCATGCATATAGTGAGACGTTGGCAACTGATTTTAACTCTTTTCTGAAGACTGCAGTGAATTCTATGAACGTGTCTGCTCCGCTTGGAAAATCTGTGCCAGGCACCTGGTGAAATGGCTTGAAAGAAAAGAAAGCAACTGGAATTGCCAAGTTCTGGTGAGAGCAGAGAGCCTCTAAAAGTCTCATACACTGCTGGTGGGAAGGCAAGATGACCAAAGTACACTGGAGAATGGTTTGGTTTTCTTTGAAAAATTGAAATTTAACGAGTTTAGCATAGAGCAAGAGACCCATTTCCTGGGTTTCTATCCCAAAGAAATGAAAACTTAAATTCACACAAAACCTTGTATGTGGATGTTTATAGTGGTTCATTCATAATTGTTAAAACCTGGGAACAACCCAAAGGTCCTTTAACTGATAAATGGGCATACAGAATGTGGTGTAATTAAGTACTGCTCAGGAGTAGAAAGGAAGGAACTATTGACACACACAACCACATGGGTGAATCTCAAGTGTATTTGCTAAGTGAAAGGAGTCAGACTTGAAAGACCATATACTGGATGATTCCATTATATGACATTCTAGAAAAGACAAAGTATAAGGACATTCTAGAAAAGACAAAGTATAAGGACAGAGGACGGATTAATGGTTGCCAGGGCATGGAGATGGAGAGAAGGTTTCACTACAGAGGGGCACAGGGGAATTTGGGAGGATGGGTCATGGTATAGTTTTATATTTTGATTGTATTGGTAGCCACACGTCTGTATGCCCTGTCAAAACTCACAGAACTGCCTTTTAAACATGGGGAATAATACCATATGAAAATGATACCTCAATAAACCCGACTTTAAAATAAAAAGCCTGCCGGGGTGCCCAGATGGCTCAGTGGTTTAAGCATCTGCCTTCAGCTCAGGGCCTGATCCCAGGGTTCTGGGATCAAGCCCTGCATCGGGCTCTCTGTTCGGTGGAGATCCTGCTTCCCCCACTCTTCTTTGCCTGCCTGCTTGTGATCTCTCTCTGTGTCAAATAAATAAATAAAATCTAAAAAAAAAAAAAAAAAAAGATTAAAAAGATAAAATAAAATAAAACCCCTGTAGCTTGAGGGAGATTTCTGGGATGGTGTAAATGTTCTGAATCTCATCTGCATGGTGTTTACATGGGTATAAATATATAAAACAATTCATTGAACTGTACACTTAAGATCTGTATGCTTGATGGACACCAGTGAAGGTATTTTACATCTTATTTGAAAAATAAATGAAGAAACAAAAATAGCCTGCCACACCTAATATTTATGAGATAGAAAGATGGGATGCTGGAACAGAGAGGGTTGAGTGACTCTCTACAGCCCTTTGGGATTGATATAAGACCCTGACTATGATGTTTGAGAATAGCAAGAAAGAAGGTTGTGGACCCCCAAAACAAATGTGACAATGTCACAGTCTGGCTTAAAGTTATTTTTTTTTTTAAGATTTTATTTATTTATTTGACAGAGATCACAAGCAGGCAGAGAGGCAGGCAGAGAGAGAGAGGAGGAAGCAGACTCCCCGCTGAGCAGAGAGCCCCATGCAGGGCTTGATCCCAGGACTCTGGGATCATGACTTGAGCCAAAGGCAGAGGCTTTAACCCACCCAGGCGCCCCAAGGCTGACTATATCAGTGTGTGTTTGTGTTTTGATTGTTTTTCTTCTGTTTCTTTACTCAAGTCTACTTCTGATGGCTGTGTTTCCATTTCTAGCGATTCTTACAAGGAATGCTTAGTTGGAGAGTGCAAAGAGAAGGCCTAGCTCTGAGGACACAGACATTTGGGTTAGAAGCTATATGACCGTCGGCAAATTTCTCCATACTTTGCCATCTGGCAGATTTTTCCTCAATGAGTCACAGAAGGCTTAGTGCCTCAGGGATCTTCATGAACATTAATCTTTCAGCAATGAGTATGAAACACCCCACTTTGTACTAATATTCCTTTTTGAGGGTTTGACCGGTTTCTGGAACATACTTTCTGGGGTGGTAACAGAGAACCATAAAAACTCCATGGCCTCATTATCACATCATTTGCACAGGGCCAATTGATCTGTATGATATGAATTCTGTTAATTCTTCTCTGGAGTGCAGTGGGGCAGAGTTCCACTTAGTTTTTCTTATACAGAACAAAAACGGCTGCAGCTCCCAAGCATCCTGACTTTATTCCCAGAAATACGGAAAAGTTCAAATGTGCGCCTGCCCCCACTGGTAATGGATCAGTCACACCAGAGCATGGCGGGCTTGTCTTAACATGGATAGCAAGAACAGTCATCCTCCACCTCTGAGGTCAGGGAGAAAGGAAATTTCAATACGTTCTTGAATATACCGGGATAGGAGTTTAGCAGGTTTTGGTTTTGTATTTTGAGTAGGGATAGAGAGTTCATGCTCAGGGTATTGGTCACTGAGAGATTTTGGATCCAATGCTGCTGTGGGCTCACTGTTGTGCATCTATGACCTGCTACCATCAAACCCTGGATGTATCCCAGAACTATGAAATGTGATACTGGTCCCATAATTGTCTGTCATAAGCCTGGGGGTGGGGTGCTGCTTTGCTGTGGCTGAATCCTGTACAATCTGTCAGCCTTGAAGGGCTTCCGTTTTCTGGTTCAGAGGTGCAACAAAGCAAGCTGCTTGGAGCTGTGCCTTCAGTCATCCTACCACGGTTTAAGCAGTCAGTGTGGGTTAACAGTGTGAAGGTTCGATCAGGTGAATCCGATGAACAAAGTATTTCATTTCCAGGCTTAGTTTTGCCTGGTAGCGTTTGTCTCCTTATGTAAAGAGAGTGCAAATTACTATCCCATCATCTTCTCTACTGTATTGAATTATCAATATAATTGTAATCAGCACTTCTGGAAAGTGCTGATGGCCTATTTTGTACTTGTTTGTGTTAATCAATGTTAATTACAAAGCAAGAACAGGGGTTAACAAATTATAATGGGTTTAATTAAGCTTGACAGTAACAAATGGCATAACCTTTATGTTATGACCTGGTTAGAGGAACAAAAAAGGACAAAATGAGCCAAAGAATCATCACATAGAAATTCCTATTTATATATTGGTTATCTACAGAAACAGAATAATGTAATGAGTTTATTGCTTTTGCTAAATATCAACTTCGACGTTTACCGATTTGGCAACACTGAAGTACAGAGAACTCTAAGACCTGTTCTTTATCCTTGAAGGATTTATAATCTGATGGGAAGTGAGACACAGAAAACCAAGGCTTAAAATTCTCTGGTGAGGGGGTCCTAGGTGGCTCAGTGGATTAAGCATCTGCCTTTGGCAGCTGAGGTTATGATCCTGTGGTCCTGGGATCTAGCCCCATGTCAGGCTCCCTGCTCAGTGGGGAGTCTGCTTCTTCCTCTTCATTTCCCCCACCTACCCCCTGCTCATGCATGCATGCAAGCACTCTCTTGCTTACTCTCTCTCAAATAAATACATAAAATTGTAAAAAAAAAAAAAATTAAAATTAAAGTTCTCCAGCAAGTAGCAGATGAGTGCCGCCAACTCTGGTGCGAAGCATTTGGTACAGGGAATGATCACTGTGAGTTCATAAGCTAGGGGAAGACTACAGATGGTAGAACCCAAAGAATGAACTGAGGGTAGGAGAGAAGGAGAGGAGATGGCATTCCTGCTGGATGCACAGCTGAATCAAAGGGATGTCAGTGGAAATGCAACGGATGTGTTCAGAGAACACGTCTTCTTCCATGAATCTGCTTCATTGATTTAAGATCCACCGAGATGGGTGGGTGGTGAAAGTGATCGCCATAGTCTCATTGCTGCTCTGAACCTGCCCACCTGTCTCGTGTGTAAACATAAGAAATGGCCATGAAGACTCTTCTAGCTCCAGATTATACAACCAAAGCCCTTGATGAGGGTCCTGGGTCACAGCTGTTTTTTTTATATCACTCATATTTCTCTTTTTTAAGAGTTATTTATTTATTTGACAGAGAGAGAGAGAGGGAACACAAGCAAGGGGAGTAGGAGAGGTAGAAGCAGGCTTTCTGCTGAGCAGGGAGCCCTATGTGGGACTCAATCCTAGGACCCTGGAATCCTGACTCCAGCGAAAGGCAGATGCTTAATGACTGAGCCACCCAGGTGCCCTGTCACCCATATTTCTATATGAGTAAAGGTCTCATGAATCCCCATATCCATTGAAAACATTTCTCATTATATAAGATAGGATGTGTCTGAATGTGGGTTATAAGACACACATACCCTAAACCAAATGGCTTAAGCAACAAATTGGGATTTTGCTCATGAGATTTGTCAGGGAGGAAAAAACTTTTTCTTTACTCTCAAGTTACAACCTGGGGTGTGTGAATTAACCTGGCAGAAGAGAGGTTAACAGGAGAAAGGGCTTATTTTGTCTGCACATGGAGGGCATCACAGAAAGGAAATGGAAATTCCCCAAAGTGCTCAGACCTAGGCACTTTATACCATTTTAACAAAGAGTGATAAATTGCAGAGGAGACTAGACAAAGGAAAAAGGCCTGGGCTTCCAGGCAGTGTATTATGAAAGGGTAAATATATGAGGGAAACTAATGGAAGATGAAGGGTTTTTTTTAGTCTCTTTCCAGTAATAGGGACTGTTCTTTTTTTGGTGAGGGAGAGGAGAGAAGAAGCACCTTCACAAAGGGGATTTTATTTCTGGCTTCTAAGCAGATGGGGGAGGGAAAAGAGCTCTTTCTGAGTTTGCTTAAGCCTTCAGCTTAAAATAATTCTTATGTTAAAGTGGCATATTTGGGGGTGGAATATTCTGATCCCCTCAGTCAACAACAAGTGGTCTGGATGGGCTCTGTGACTCTGGGTTGCCCTCACTCATTCATCTATGATCCACTAATGAGTTGGCAGGGGTGGGCTGGGGCCTTGTGACCCCACTCCCATGTCTGGGGGTTGGCTGGCTATTGGCTGTGACACTGGATTTGACTAGGTCACCATATCATCCAGCAGGCTGGCTTGGGCTTCCTCACACGACAGCAGCACCGTCCCTGGAGTGAGACTGCAAGGATGCAAGGCCTTTTGAAACCTAGGTTTGAAGTAACACAGTTAATTCTGCAGCATTCTGTGAGCAAGATACCAGGGCAGCCATATTAGAAAGGTGGTGAAACAGACTCCATCCCTGCTTGGGGAGTTGCTGCATTGTGACATCGCAATGTGTAAGTGTAGGAGGGAAAGCATTTGTAACTATCTTAAAATCTCTCACACTCTGTTTTAGGTAAAGAGGCTTTCTCACTATTCCCCTACTTTCCCAATGCTGAACATTTGTTCAGTGTATTTTTTTCCAGCTTGGAAGTCAGCTCCTCACCCATCTTGGAGTTCAAATTCCATCCCTTCTGCGAGGCCCATCTTCAAAGCTAGCTCATCCACGGAACTTTTCCCCATCCCTTCAACCAAATACGGTTTCACACTCTGAGTAGTTGAAATGCTGTCACAGATGCCAAGTCCATAAATTCTGAACTATTTGTAACCACAGGTATAGTTGTACGCAATCGAAACAATCTTTTTTTCATCTTCGGATATGAAATGACTATGATTTAGGGTGATCGTTTCTATTAAATTGAACCTTCTGTGATTTCTTCATTCATTTCTGCTGTAAAACCTGGCATTCATAGCTACCTGCTATAGCTTTGTAGCAAAATTTCTATGCATGACTTTGTGATTATCTTTACTGTTACTTTGCTGTTCAGGTTTCACACTCAGGATCCAAAGCACACTTTTTCAAATTATCTTTGCATTTAATGTTTAGTATTTTAGAAGATTCTAAATTTACCTTTGTATTTTATGGCTTAGAAAATGAAAATGGTTCTGGGTTTGGATTTGATATCTGTAATTTCTGTCTCTGAGTCTATTATGTATTTGTTTGAAGACCAGAGAACTCATTTTTGTTTACTGGCTCAACTACATTGCCCCTAAATTCAACTTAAGTTCCATAGTGTAAGAAACCCCCACAAGGAGATATTAAATGTATTGTGTGATAGAATGCTTGAGGTCGGTATTTCTAGCACATAAGAAAACAGATGGGTTTCTGAGATGTCGTTTGAATCCTATGTTCCAATTTAAGTGCACCTGTTTGCTGTTTATCAAGGTTTTTTAAAAGTCATGTTTGTGAGAGAGTAAATCAATTTTATTCCTTAAAGTCTGGCGGAAGAAATACATAACTGGATATATAGCTGATAGGGATGTTGTATATATATATTTTTCCTTCTGATGGTATTTTAAGATGATTCAAATATTTTGAGGAGGAGTGAACATTCTATTACAGCGCTATCTCACTTTGAAATGAACAGGCTGAGACTCAGGGAGTTTCAATCACTCACAACTATTTGACAGTACAGAGATTGCTAAACATCAGAAAAAGACAAAAGAAGAACAATAAATGAAGACCCAGATAAACTACATCAAAACAAGTAAAATACTCCATCCCCACCGCTGGGTGCCTTTGTGAGTTGAAGCCTAACCGTCTAGTCAAAATCTCCACGCCAGACATCTGGGTTCTAGTGTGTCCGCGGGGCTACGATGCTGTTTTGTGTCAAATGGCAATGTCAGAAGAGGGGAGTGGGTTTATAGGCATGGGTAGGCTGCTGGAAAAAAAAAAAATTAAAGAACGAAATACTGAATTAAACCTCACAACCAACCAACAAATAAAACCCCAGGCACAGCAAATCGCTCTGATTAGTAAGCGAACTCCTCCTGCAAAGTTTAATTCGTTGTCTTTAAAAACTGAGCTCTGGCGCAGCAGGGCGTGGGCCCCTCGGGTGTCCGTGCGCCCAGATCCGACCCCGGTAGGGTGGTCGCGAGCACTGGTGGCTGTGATTCGCGCGGGCGTGAAGCTGCCCCCTCCCAGGAGGCAGACGCGCGGCTGTTTGTCCCCAAGCAGCTCCCATATAAGGCGGACCCCGCCCCTGCTTGGGGTAGCGAAGGCGGTGCGCCGGCCCTGGAGGGGCCTCGAACCAGCCCGCCCCTATCGCGCATGCTCGGCGCGGCCCGGTCCAGTTTCCGGCTCTCCTTGATTTCCTGCAGCTCGCACTGGTCAAATCCGCACACAGCTCTGCGCCCTCAAAGCCGGGGGCACCTAGGGTTTACAGGGCTGTGAAGCAAATAGGATGCCAATTCCAAGCTAGCCGCCAGGCTCAGGAAAATTGGTGAAATAATGACTTCATACGCTAGTGGGTCACGTCTGCCGACACCATCTCACTTAATGCATTAGCCAACTCCATGCAGTTTTCAATTTGCTGTAAAGGCAAAAGCCCAAGAGGTGAACCCGCAATGTAGGCTGGAGGACACCGAAAGCTAGTGTTAGTGTAGGAGCTGGGGCTCAAACTGGCAGTCCAGGCTTCACTGCCCCTGGCTTCCTGTCAGCTGCCCGAGGGGGGGCTGGGGGTCCTGGGGCTTGGACCGGCGTGGGTTATTTGCGCCCCAGGGACCCGGAATGGGGCAGTAGGAGGAATGCGGAGCTCAGGTCTTGGTTATGGCCGGCGCCTAACCCTGTGGCTCAGAGCGGGGCTCCTGGGTGTGTGCGCAGAAATTCATGAATGAATGGCTGAATGAATGAATTCACATTCTTCAGGAAAGGTGGGGGGAGTGGAGTGAGGAAGGACTCAGGAAAAGAGGCTGTGTCTGCCCTCTTAGGATTTCTTAGGTCCTAAGCTGTAACGAGAAGGTCGCTTTTTCCCAAGAATACGTTATGATTGAGCCTGGGTGGTTCAGTGGGTTAAAGCCTCTGCCTTCAGCACAGGTCCTGATATCAGGGTCCTGGGATCCAGCCCCACATTGGGCTCTCTGCTCAGCAGGGAGCCTGCTTCCCTTCCTCTCTTTGCCTGCCTCTGCCTACTTGTGGTCTCTATCAAATAAATTAAATAAAAAAAAAAAAAAAAAAGAAACGAAACTGAAAAAACAAAACAAAAAACTACGGAACTGTAACATAAGTGCCAAAAAGTCCTATGAAGATCTGATTTCAGACAATGTAGCCATTCTCACCAGCATTTTTAAAGATCCAGCACCCTTTTAATTTTCATTTCTCGGTGTCCCTGAATTGAGGGGTCCAAAACACACACTTGGGGTGGGCAGAATGCAGCAGAGAAGGCCCTAGTGAACGGTGCTCCCCACAAACAGGCTATGATAATCTCTGTCCCCCAGCTTCTTGCTCTGTACATCGGATGCGCTAACTCCTGCACGATGGGGGTAAAACCCAGGTCCCTGTTAAGGCCTGAAAAACGGTATTTTCCGTCATCGGAGCCCCAGGATTGAGGTCTTTGCTCTGGCTCTACATTACTGCGACCCCTTCCTCTTCTTCCTCCTCCCCCGTTTTTCAGGTGGTAAGGCCGGGGTGCGGCTTTCCTGAAATCACTCCTCCCCGGTAACCCTTGGTGACTTACAGGTCACCTCCTGCAAGAAGGTTCTTCCCGACTCCGCGACTTCGGGCGGCGGCGCGATGGCATGCCAACCCCGCCCCTCCGCGCCGCCCGACCGCCGCCAAACCCTGGCGCGCGGATCACGCGGGCCGGAGCGCTCTGGGCATGCTCAGTCGCCCGGCAGGTGGGGCCGCCGCGGGACGCCGGGTCCGGCCGGGAGCAGAGGGGCGGGGGCGGAGGGAGGGAAGTGGGCGGGAGCCGAGGGCAGAGTCGCGAGAGTCGCCGGCGGCCGCGGGGCACTGGGCAGGTGGGAGCCCGCGCGGGCCGGGCCGGGATGAGCTATGGCATCAGTCAAGGTGGCCGTGAGGGTCCGGCCCATGAATCGCAGGTGAGTTGGGGGCGGCTATAGGCGGCCCCCCGATGCACCCCCACCCGGAGTAACTTAGTCTCCAACTGCCCTCAAGGGCCAGCCCGGACTTAAGTGTCCCGGGACGGTCTCTGGCCCACTGGTTCCTGGCCGTGGCCTCTGGGGGCCTGGAGCACTTCACGCTTTGCTGTCCCTTTTACGCTGCCCTCTTGCAGTCCCTGGGGCTCCAGAGTTCACGAGGCCAGATTCCTGTCCCATTAACTTGTGGAGGTTTACGTGTTCCCCTCTTTTCAGAAGCGTCAAAGGATCACTTTCATGAAGGCTTGAAATCCTCGTTGGGGGTGGATGTAAGAGTGGTCATGGGACACCGCAGCCCTCGCGCGAACTCCCCTCAGTTGTGTCAACTCAGGAGTTCCTTATTAACAACAATGTTTTTAATTGCTTAGTGAGAGATGATGTCAGCTCCCTGAATGTGAACCCTGACTTCTAATCGGTAACTGAGCAGTTCTTAACTTCACGTTCAAGAGTGGATGGCAAACTTTAGCAAAGTTTTCACTTCAGGGGGGAAAAAAAATCAAGGACACTTAGGCACACGTGTTTGAAATCCGCTGATGTTAAGAGCGGGGAAGAGTTATAAACACATTTAGAATCTAATCTTGTATTTTCCTACAAGATAATGCTTTTCAGAATGATTTGACTATTCATTGAAAAATAATCCCCCTTCTCAATGACCTCTTTATAATCAGTATAGAAAGATGCTTTAGAAGAGTTACTTTTTAAAATTGCTTTAATTTTAAAGAATGAAGTAGACCTAGATAGGATGTGTCCTTCGGAGTTGACAGGCCCAGTTCACGCAAGGCCATTTGTTTTTATTGGCTTCTCTGTCAGGTTGTTGGATATTTGACTTACCATATGGCCTTTACACTTTCTCATATCAACTTGTGGAGGTCATTGTTTGGTAGTTCTGACAGCTGATTGGGGCATCTGAAGATCATAAAATCAAGTGATCGCCAGAATCCTCTTTGGCTCACCTGAATCTGTTTTTTCTGTTGGCAAATAGGGAATCTTTATTCTGGTTGGTAGATGTTGAAAACCAGTGCTTTTGTCATTTTAAGTTATTTGTAAAACTTTTTAGGGAAGGAGTTTGACTTTTATTTTTATTTATTTTTAAAAAAGATTTTATTTATTTATTTGACAGACAGAGATCACAAGTAGGTGGAGAGGCAGGCAGAGAGAGAGGAGGAAGCAGAGAGCCTGATGCGGGGCTCGATCCCAGGACCCTGGGATCATGACCTGAGCTGAAGGCAGAGGCTTTAACCCATTGAGCCACCCAGGTGCCCCAGAGTTTGGCTTTTATGTAAGTCCAAGGAGAATACGGATGTTGGTATGTATAGCCAGTCATACAGGACAAGCAGACCCCAAAGTCATTTAGATGATTTAAAAAGACTTTTTTAAATTTTGGATTTACATATATAAAGTTCCTTTTTCTTTTTGGAGTAACATGAACACATTCTAGAAGATTGTAGTGAGTGACTTTAGAAAATACCCACCAAATGCGCAGCCTTGTCCTGGGTGCTTTAGGGGGGATAAGGTGAGTGAGGATTAATGAGTACCTTCTAGGAGCCCAGTATCTAATGGGGGAGGGACTACATACTGGCAGGACTCTTCTAAAACATGGGGCTGGTTGGAAGTGTTCGTCCAAGTGCATTCCTTTGCCAATGTAGGCCTGGAACGCAGTTATATGGAGAGCTGCAGGAAATGTTCAAAAGCCATGTGCTTTGAGGTGATAGATTGAAGTGATGGTATTTGTACTTTGAAAAGAGAACTCTGGTGGTGGCATCAGGATTAGGGCAAGACCCAAGGAAGTGGCAGTCTGAACTAAAGGCAGAAACGGGAAGGCTGGTTAGATACACCGAGATGATTTCCAGGCAGAATTGAGAGGATTTTGCAGATCCTTGGATGGGAAGAAGGGGAAAGGGGAAGAACATAGAACCATTAACTAAGGTTTGATGGTCAAGGAGGTGGAAGAGGTTTGGGGAAGGTGAATAGTGAGGTTGGTGTATTGTCTTAGATCTGTGGAGTCATATGAGATGCAGTTAAGTGTCATGAACAAGCATAGTGTTGCCACAGTGAGTGCTGCCCTCGTGTTGACCCTGTTGATGATCTCAAGTGTGGGGAGGGCATCTCTCTGGTGGTCTTCAGTAGACTGTTAGAAACATGGGTTTAGGTCTCAGGTGATTTGAGGATGGACACTGGGAAAGCTTTTGCATGTAGATGACAGTTTAAGAATGTTACAGTGAGATTTCTCAGGAGGAGAAAATCTTATCTTTATGTATATATAGAGATTTGTATATCTACACATATATATGCATATATAGACATACGTGCACACATATGTTTACATGTGTACAAATATTTGTGTGTGTATATATATATATGGTTAAAAAATGTTACAGTGCAAAGAAGAGGATTGGATCCTGGGATATGCTTTTCTTTAGAATTATAGGGAGAAGATTGGCTTGCCCTTCGTGGAGGAGAACCAGCACAGCAAATTGTCATGGCAGGGAAAGGAGCAGTGTCTCTTGAAGGAGGTGGTGGTTGTTGGTGTCAGATGTTGCCAAGATGGTGCCCTGAGGGTGTGAGTGAGATGAGGTCTTTGGTCTTGGAGACAAGAACATTGGTAATCTTCCAAAGGGCAGTTTCAAGGAGAGACAATGATCCAGAAGTTGTCAGGGAAATGGAAAAAGGTATACAAATGGCCAGCCAAAAGTACCTGACCTAGACGTGCAAATTTATAATAGCAGTAAGAAACCATTTTTTATTAGTGAGGTTGGTGGATGTTGACTGAACATCCGGTGCTGGCGAAGGAATGGTGATAAAATCATAAAGAGTCAGAACCTCTGAAACTTTCTTACTGGGAAATTTGACAGTAGCTCTCAAGAATAGAAATTTATAAACCTACCGATTGGGCAGTTTTCTTTCTAAGAATTTGTTTTATAGATTATATTCCTACTCACAAAGATGTACGCGTCATCCATGAACATGGGATTGCAGATGTAAAATTTTTGCTCTCAATCTTTAGAGGAGCTTTAGGCAAAGAGGGAGCAACCAACAGGAAGGAAAGACCTGGGGTATTGGGAGGTAAGGAATGCTGTTGCAGGCTCTAAAAGGGTGGAGGCCCAGGGTGAGATGTGACCTTCTGAGCCAGGTTTTGCCATAACTGCTTCTTGCAAACAAACATCCAATGCTTGATTCAGGCTAAGATGTGATGCCTTTGTTTTTACTACGCTGGTGCTTTGGGTTATGTGGCAGAAGTAATTTTGAAAGAGCCCTTACTTTGCATCACATAACAGCAGCTGCCTTTGCTAAGAGTTCCCTCTGTGGCACTGGTACAAAATCTAATTTAATCTTTGTAACAGTCTTAGTAGGTACAGACTATTACTGTCATGCCATGTACAGATTGGGAAACATAGTTAATTTGCCCAAAGTCAATTTCATAGTCAACAGCTCTACTTTTTGAAAACGAGTAAAACCTTTGCCAAAACAATTTGCTCATAGTTTTTTATGGGCAAATTTTAACATTTATGTATTGTCTTTTTATGCCTTATGTATGTATGCAATCTTATGTATTCCTTTTCCTTTGCAATTTCTTCCATTGGTCTTAGGCCTGTCCTTCTCTTTTACACTGGTGTCATATTTTATAATTTTATGAGATTTTTTTTTGTTCCAAAAAAATAATGATTTGGTAACTAATTTGTCCATTTCCTTTTGGTTCCACTTGTTTCTTCATGAAAACACTAGATGATTCTGTCTTTTTTTTTTTTTTTTTTGAGAGTGTGAGAGTGGTGGGGCCTGGACGGGCAGAGGAAGAGACTCTTAAGCAGGCTCCATACTCAGTGCAGAGCCCGATGCAGGACTGGATCTCACAATCCTGAGATCATGACCTGAGCCGGAATCAAGAGTCCAACACTTAACCAACTAAGCCCTCCCCACCAAGGATTTGCTAGTGCCATCTATCCTGTCCCATTGATTTGCCAGTGTTGATGGGGCTGGGATCTGAGTGCAGACCGCGTGGGTTCCAGTTTTGGCTGTCATTAACAAGCTGGGTGAAATTTGAGCAAGAGACTTAATTGTTCTGAACCTCAGTTTTTACAGCTGTAAAATGGGTGATAGTAATTGTCCATACATTATAGGTTGTGAGGCAAGGTCGTTCTTCATATATTTCTTTTACCATGATACACAGATGACACATTGGAAATCGAAGCTCTGTGGATATGTAAAAGATTCATAAGGTATTACATGCAATTCACTCATATTTTCTGTTCTGTCCTGTTTTATTCTATTGTCTTGTTTAAAAAAATGCTATTTCTAGATCCACTAAATTGACTTCAAGATCTATTAATGATTTGCACTTGGCAATGTGAAGAACAACTGTTGTGAGGTTCAAATGAGATCGTATATGTGGGTAACACTGTCCACGCAGTGCCGGGCATGCGGCAAGGGCTCTGTAAAGATTAGTTATTGTTATTACTGTTATTTTTTAAATAATTTAATGATTGTAACTTTATTCAATAACAATATATGAGGTTTTTTTTTTTTTTTAAACCAAAAAAGTATTTCCTGAGTGCTGGCAACAGGCCAGGTGATAGCTTTTTAAATATATTTTCTTATCTGATAAGGCAAGACCACCTCATTTCTTCCCTTTTCTGACTGTTTTTAGCTTTCCTTTCTCATTACCTTTTCAGGTGGAATTTACAGTCATGTTTAGTATGTTAAAAAGAGAAGAAAGAAAAAACCACCAGTGGTATTTTGACTGGGATTGGCCTCTTTAGGGTATACTGAGTTCTTCTCATTTTAAGAGTGTCAGGGACTAGTTCACGATGGTCTCTTGGATCTCTGATGAAGACAGTGGACGGCTTGGTGTTAGGGATGGAAGACATCTGTCAGGATGCTGCCAGGCATCAGGCATGTTGCTCTCTTCTTACCATGGCAACTTCCTTTCCTGCTCCCACCGATTGAGTGACTGAGGGCTTTTTATGCCCATTTGGAGGCGAAACTGAGAGCCCTCACCTAACAGTGCCTGGAGTCTGGACTTGAACCAATCTTTCTCTCATTTCTGAAGCTCCTCCATTATACAGAACGCTTAGATGAGAGGAGGGCAGGGGACCGAAAGGCAAGTAGGGACGCATACAGTTACCAGCGGTCTTAGACCACCTGAAGCTTTGTGTAAGAATTAGTTGAGAGGCAGGTAGACCGGGTGTTGTGAGGACTTCCCTTTGTTATCTTGGGAGTTTGGGCTTTCATTCTCCAGTTCGTTGGCTAGTATGGTAGCTTTTGGCCCCATGTGGCTATTTCAGTTAACATTAAGTAGAATTTAAAATTTAGTTGCTCAGTTGCACTAATCACGTTTTAAATACTCAGTAGCCCACATATTGAACAGGGCTGATGCACAGCTTGTCCGTCATTGTGGAAAGTTCTGTTGGATGGTAAGACTGAACTGGCTTGAGTCCCAGATTTATATGACTTCTTAGCTTCCTGCCTTGGCACGTAAGTGCCCTGTGCTTCAGTTCCTTCATGTGCAAATGGAGATCTTCACAGGACCCTCCCTGTGGGGCTAAGATGGTGACTGAATGCACTTACGCTAACACTGTTGGGCCTCAAAGCAAGTGCTCTATAAATATTGGCTCTTATTTTTAGACCCTGGAGGCTATTGATGGTTTAAAAACAAGGTTCTCATTTGCCATTTAGTATCTTCAGAAGTTTCATCTAATAGCAGTGCAGGGAAGTGCTTCCAGGACCAGCAGAAAAGACCTTTTATATACTATTTGCCAAGCGCTGTGTTAAGTGCCCTTTATGCACTATTACTATCCTATTGACTTTCCTATTGTTCTCAGGGATGCCAGACCCTGGGCCTAACTGCCTGTATGAGTGGGCAGAGGTCAGTGTAGGAAGACCGTAAGGAACTGAAATATGACCCATGACATAGTGATTCTGGACTAGATTGGGGTTTTAATAGGCGTTAAAATTCAACCAAATGCATTCAAAATCTAATAGGCTTTATTAAGCAATTTGTGAAGCAGGCAGCATCCTCATCTAGCAAGTAGAAAGGCGCTCCAAGGAGTACAAAATGGAAGGTTTTTATAGACAGGAGGTTGGGGCAAGAAGTGATTAACAGAAGAAAGGAAAGGATTGTTTCAGGCAAGGTCACCTTCCATGAGGGAGAAGAACAGTCTTAGTGGGTGGATCACCTTGTCTTCCTGTGGGGGATGGAGAGGGCCATGTGACAGATTACCTCAGTGGTGTTGACCAGAAAACCGATGGTCAACTGCATTCTGGGGGAGGTTGAAACTGCAGTTAGGTTGGATGGTAAGCCCCAGTCTGGTGACTTGGCCTAGCATACGTGTCTCCATTTTGGAAATAGGAACCATAGAGAAGGGCACAATCAAAGGAAAGACTTGTAAGCAAAATCCTAAAGAAGCTTTCACTGTATTTACTGAGTGTGAAAATAATACATGCTTATTAAAAAACCTATGTTCTACAGAAAAGTGTACCAAAGAAATCAAGTAGACAAATCGCTCAACTTCCATGATCTGGGGTTCATGGAAACTTTTGGTGCATTGGGATCCAATCATTTTTCCATGTTTGTGTGGCAACATAATGTATACACTGTTTTATACCCTCCTGTTTGCATTTGCAAGAGACATCCTGAAGACCAATCAGCAGGACACGGAGGCCAGACTCAAAGATGAATGAGTGGTTTGGGCTATTAAGTGGAAGAATGCCTTTCCCAAAGTCAGGATGCCACCATGAGCTGGTTGGGGAGGAGGGACATGGTGGGGAGTTGAGTTGGCTCCGGCTGCTGGTGGGGGTACCAGGCAGTAGGGACCCAAGAGGTGTCAGCTCTGTGATGCACATTTGGATGTGGGTCTCTTAGAGGTTATAGTTGATGTAGTGGAAGTGAGGTTGGTTACCAAGGAGGACAGTACTGAAGAAGGAAGGGGTTTAGTAGAACTGCATAATTGTCTGTGTCCTGGGCAAGTAGATTTTACTTGTAGCACAAGTAAAATTTTTTTTGTAGCACACTGAATCCCAGTGTGGCCTAGGGACAGCTGAGAATCACTTAGGCTCTTTTCGGGCCTTCCCAGGGTCAGAACTACATTTGGAGTAATACTAAGATAGTTTTCCCTTTTTTACTCTTCTCTCCTGGGGTTATGGTGGAGTTTTCCAGAAGCCTTGGGGTATAATAATGTTGTGGCTCCATGTGCTCTGTATTCTATGTTTTAGAAGAGTCTCAGTTTTGGGGTGCCTGGATGACTCAATCATTAAGCATCTGCCTTTGGCTCAGGTCATGATCCTATGATCCTGGGATCAAGCCCTGCATTGGGCTCTCTGGTCAGTGGGAAGGCTGCTTCTCCCTTTTCCACTCCCCCGCTTGTGTTCCCTAGCTCGCTGTGTCTCTCTCTCTTTCAAATTAAAAATAAAAAAAGAAAGAAAAAGAAAAAGAGAAAGAAATGTCTCAGTTTTAATTTCTTGTGTAATTCTCAGTAGATAGTATTCCTGTTCTGCTCTTTCCTGTGGGGCCTAGGGCCTGGCATGAGCCCCATCCCTCACCTGGGCATCGTAAACCTGGCTAGGCAGAGGAGAATTGTGGTGTGTGTGTCTGTTTTTGTTTTAAGGGAGAGGAACAAAACAGGTAGAGAGGTAGAGGGTTGGGGGAAGAAGGCTCCTGGGACAAGGGCGGGAGGGATGGTGAGAAATAGAGCTGATTTGGGGGGCACCTGGGTGGCTCAGTGGGTTAAAGCCTCTGCCTTCAGCTCAGGTCTTGATCTCAGGGTCCTGAGATTGAGCCCTGCATCAGGCTCTCTGCTCAGCAGGGTGCCTGCTTCCCCCTCTCTTTCTGCCTACTTGTGATCTCTGTCTGTCAAATAAATAAAATCTTAAAAAAATAAATAAGCTAATTTGGTATTAACTTCTGCTTTGTTTTATTCATTGAGGCTGTGGCTGAGAGAGAGATCAACAGTGTGTTTGCCTTTCTGTCTGTCTGTCAGAAGTTATTTAGAGATGTCCAGTTGTGCAATGTATAGTGCTTTGGCTTAAAGTTGATTTGTTTTGTATGTCCTCATTTCATGATTACTTTTGTAAAGTATTTCAATAGCCTTTGCTGTTTTTGTGGGATGCAATCTTGTTTTGTGAAGGGAAATGTTATAGTTAAACACCTGCAGCCTGGGGGAGGATGTGATAGTGCCTTACAGTCAGTCTCCAGCACTCTTCCCTGGGACCGAGAGCCTCTAGTTTATTTTGGTGGCTTGGACTACCGTCTGTCCAGCTCCAGTTGCAGAGACCGTCCAGGATAAAGTCCTTCATGGGAAGGTGGGCATCGTTCCCTTGAATTTAGCCTGCTGATTCACATCAGGCGCAGAGGAGGTTACCAGGAGCAGGGCCTGGAAGCTTTCTCTCACTCTGCTGGGCTCTGTGCTGAGCGCTTGTTTCCTGCTCTGTCCATTTCCAAATACATTCATTATTCATTGTTGCTGCATAGTAGAGGGGAAATGGCTATTTCTATGATCAGCATAGACACTTAGAGCAAATTTCAGGGGGATATGTAGAATTTAAAGTCATTTGAGAATGTGCTTTCAGTAATGGTGTTGATTAAGTGATTTTTGCCATCATTTACTATTGCTAGCCACTCATTCACTTATTAGGAACTCTGCTAAGTCTTAGGTGGTCTCTGTCTAATTTAATTCCTAGCAATAGATCTGTAGGGCTGAATATGGTTAGCTCCATTTTGTAGATGAGAAAACTGGGGACCAGAGAAGGATCAGGTTCAGGTTCCAATTTTAGAACATAACACTGGTTTTCTGGCTTCATACATTTACCATTAACTGAGGTTATGTATGTGTGCATGTGTGTGTACCTATGAATGTATTTTTGTTTGTTTGCTTTTTTATTGACTCCCTACAGGTAAATTCTGTGAGATCCAGTAACCTTGTCAGTCTTTCTCATGGCTATTTCCCCCAAACCTAGAATCGTTCCTGGCAGAGATGGGTTCTCAGAAAATATTTATTGACTTAATAACTGACACCTCGGGACACCTGGGTGGCTCAGTGGGTTAAGCCTCTGCTTTCAGCTCAGGTCATGATCTCAGGGTCCTGGGATTGAGCCCCACATTGGGCTCTCTGCTCAGCGGGGAACCCGCTTCCCTCACCCCGCCTCTGCCTGCCTCTTTGCCTATTTGTGATCTCTCTCTCTCTCTGTCAAATAAATAAATAAATAAATAATCCAAAACTGCCACCTCTCCTGTCCTTCTTCCCCATCTTTCAGCTGTGGATGCTTGTAAGGAATCAGGAATCCCTAGCCCAGCGTCTGTTACAAGGAATCAGGATTTCCTAGCCCGGCATCTGTAAGATGTCTCTCCTTGCTCCCTGTGAGGAGGAAAGGGAGTTTTGGTGATCCTTCTGTTGGGTATTAGGAAGAGAGGGGAGATGAAAGCAGGCTGAAAAGAGCCTGGATGAAGAATGA
Source organism: Mustela putorius furo (assembly GCF_011764305.1). Lineage (NCBI taxonomy): Eukaryota > Metazoa > Chordata > Mammalia > Carnivora > Mustelidae > Mustela > Mustela putorius. Next base: position 3,446,832 of record NW_025421329.1, on the reverse strand, counting down.
CAGCTCCGGAGCATTCCCTGTGTATTAGTTAATTACATGCAAATTACACATCGAATACTCATTATGTTTATCTCTTAAGGTTAGAGAATTAGCGATAAAACACTTACTGTGTTTAAATGATGCATAGTTTATGGGACAGAACGTTCATGTTCCTTTCTTCAGAAAAAGGTTTTTTTTCTTTTCAACTTTTTATCCCCAAATAATTTTAGACTTACAGTTCCTGTATGTACTTCATCCAACTTCCCCTAATGTTAACATCTTACATAACCATGGTACAGCTCCTGAACCAAGAAATTAACACAGTCCAAGACTATTAGCTAGATTCTAGTTCTACCTTGACTGTTCTTCCTCTGTTCCAGCAGCCAGTACAGGACTCCATATTGCATTTAGTTGCTGTGTCTCCTTAACCTCTGTGGTCTTGACAGCTCCTTGGTCTCAGAAGAGTGCCAGTAGGTTAGCTTGTGAAATGGCACACAGCTCGGTTTTCTCTGATGTATTATCATGACTGAACTGGAAATGCAGTTTTGGTGAGAACACCACGTATTGTTTTCTTCATTTCGCATCATGCCAGGGTTCATGGTGTCAATTTGTCTCCTTAATGGTGATATTGACCTTGACCACGGGTTAACCTGGTGTCTGTGGTTGATAAATATCTGAGGGAGATATTTTTTGGGAAAAGTTTTTGATTTCAGTTTGTAACCCTAGTTTTTCCCCATAGGAACCCATTTCAGATATTTTGGTAAAAATTATTGTGAATATAAGATTCATTTGAAGCATTCCACTTACCCAACTTAGTGGCAAAGGATTTATCATACTTAAAACAGAGGACATTTATGTTTTGGAAGGCTGATGATGCTTGTACAGGACTGTGGACTTTACAGACTTTTTCAGTAAAACATTTATCAACTCAATGCATGCTGATGTTTTCTATTCTCTACTGTTTTCATTAAGGAAAAAAACATAGTTGTTACCCACTAAATTGATTTGATGATCTGCAATTTGAAAAACACTAGTGTAGTGAATTTATTGTTCAGAAGTTGATAACGTCTTTTTTTTTTTTTTTTTTTTTTTAAACATGAGAGAACATTGAAGTTAGGTTGTTGTTAGATTGAAAGTCAATTCTATTTCCTCTAGGAAGCTGGGGAGCTCTTGATCCCAAAAGGATAAATCAAGTTTAGAAGGAGAATTTTCACTATTAAGAGTCTAGGATTCTGAACCCACCATGGGATGTCCACTCTGAAGAGCTTGCTTTCTTGAGCCCTCATGGCCTCATGGTCTCTCACCAGGTTACACCTGCTGATTTTTGTTTTCAGGGTTTTATTAACAAAATCTAAACCATCACAGTGATTCTGCTTAGAAAATGTGGTTGGGGCAAAGGTAAGTCACTGTATGAGCTCCCTCTTAGTGGGACTTAAAGTTCCCCAGGGAGGTTTCAAGAAAAAATCATTCAAGGTGGTGAAGACTAGCTCAAAAGGGAGAAAAATTGCAGCGACCAAGCTTTTAAAAATAGATTTTGGTCTGTTTTCTTCCTTTTCCTCAGGTTAGTGTTTCCCTGTGAGCTATCTCTACTTGATCAGATTGAAAGACAATTGTGAGAAAAATGCCACTAGTCCTGGGGCTGGAGCTCATCTGTGGTTATCCAAATAAGGTGTTTTTCTTTTTTTCTTCTTATTTGTTTTGATGGGGGGTGGGGTGGGGTTGTCTAACCTGCTAAGCATCCTGGAAGCCAGAACTCTGTCCTTTCTAAAACACTGAACTGGGGGTGCCTGGGTGGCTCAGTGGCTTAAGTCTCTGCCTTTGGCTGAGGTCATGATCCTCAGGGTCCTGATGAGATCGAGGCCCACATCGGGCTCTCTGCTCAGCAGGTAACCTGTTTCCCCTCTCTCTCTGCTTTCCTCTCTGCCTACTTGTGATCTCTCTCTCTGTCAAATAAATAAATAAAATCTTAAAAAAAACAATGAAACACTGAACTGGGGGTGTCTGGGTAGCTCAGTCGGTTAAGCATCTGATTCTTGATTTTGGCTTAGGTTCAGATCTCAGGGTCTTGAAATCAAGCCCTTAACTCTGTTCAGCACAGAGTTTGCCCTAGATTTTCGCTCTCCCTCTGCCCCTCCCCACCTCAAATAAGTAAATAAATTCTTTAAAAAAAAAAGTGCTGTACTGGTTTCTTACATGAACAGGATTGAGCACCAATGGAGTACTCCCCCAACCCCTGCCCTCACCCAGCTGCAGGTGATGTGGTCCTTCTTTTCTTCTATTTTAATATTGAAATTTTTTCCTTTTGGAATATTTACAGAAAGTTGCAGGGTAGCACAGACATAGCTTTCACCCAACTTCCCTAAATGTTATAACCTTAGAAAACTGTAATAAAACTAAAACCCAACAAAGTTAACATTGACACATTACTATTCACTAATCTGATTTATTCAGATTCCCCAAATTGCCCCACTAGTGTCTTTTTTCAGGTCTGAATTGCAGGCCAGGATTCACAGTGCATTTAGTTGTCTTGTGAAACATCTTAATTAAACTTGTTTTGTTCTCAGGGTCCACGTTGCCTAAGCTGGTATGATACTAAGGGTAAGCATAGGTAACATTTCCCCTGATATAGCTCTGTCCGTTTGAAAGGTTGAGGAATTACGTCTCCTGGCATCTTTTGTTGGAATATAGACAGTTTGAGCTGTTAACACCTTGGTTGTATTAATTATTCCACATGTCAAACTGAAAAGGACGTGTGGGGACCTTTCATCCTGGATGGGGTGGAAGGGTCTGGAATTCAGAGTGAGTTAGGGGAAGGCAGGTCTCAGTGGTGTGTCAAGGGGTCAGTTTTAGGCATAGTTAGCTAAATCTGTAGTACAGGGGCCACAGACCCAATGCCTACAAGGACCAAACTGGCCTGCCACAATCCACATTACAAACTCTGAGCACAGACGACGGGATAAGCAGCCGCAGATTCTCAGCTTCAGAGTTGGGGAGGTAATCCTGAGTGGAGGCATACTTGCTGGTTCCCCCCTTTTAATGGCTTCACACTAAAGTCACCAAGACATTTATCTTTTGCTCATGAAAGCGGATCACCAAGTGTAGCTCCCAGTCAGCAGGTGATTTTCTATTTCCTGGAGCCTCATTGTCCTGTCTCTCCAGCTAGCCGAAGGGAGGTGGAGGATGGGGCAGTGTACCCATCTCTTGTCCTCTTTGGTGTGGAAGAGAGACATCACTGGTGCCCACCGTCCATTGGCCACATGGCCACACCTGGGTACTAGGAAGGCTGGGAACTGTAGTGACTATTTGACTTTATAGGCTGGGGACTTAGTGACTGGTTGGGATACCACTTTCCAGTGATATTTCTGTACTATAAAGGAAACGTGTTTATTTCTATTGCACCCTGTGTCTCGAGAGAGGACTCTGTTCTAGCCAGTGATACCATTGAGGACCTTTGCACTAGCCTTTCCATCTGGTGCGAGTGTGGTGCAGATGTCCACGTGTCCTGTTTCCTCCTTCCTTTAGGCGGATGTCACCTCCTCAGTGATCCCAGTGAAAATAGCACCTCCCACCCCTGGTGTTCCCTATCCCTCTTCTTGATTTTTTTTTTTTTCTTTTATCACACTTCTCAGAACCTGGCCTGTTACATATTTTCCTTATTTATCTGTATTTTGTCTGAATCCCTCTAATGAGGATAGGGGCCATTTCTGTCTAGTTCTTGGCTTTCTTTCTCATGCCTGACATGTAGCAAGTGTTCAACTGTTGAATAAAACGAGAACCTGGACTGATCAAATGTTAGCAAGGATTATAGCTAAAACAAACAAGCAAACAGCTCACTGTGCAGGCCAACCGGACCATGTCTGTGGATGTGATGCTGTCTGCCAGCCTGGGCCTTGGGTGGAGAGCAGGTGCCGGGGCTGGGGCCAAAAGACATGGGTTTGTTTTCTAGGTTCACCACTTGCTCATCATGTGACCTTGGGTGTGTCATTTTTCTTCTCTGGGTCTCAGATCCTCCTTTTAAACACGAGAGTAATTGTCCTCCCTCTGCCCCCTACCCCATGTTACTGTGATGATTAGATGAGGTAGATGGTACCTAAAAACACCCAATATGCCATGGGTGCTCAGTTAATTCTTGGGCTTATTGGGTATCTAACTGTGTGGGAGCCTGTGCTGGGTATCAGAGGAATGTATGCTGAGTGGGGGCAGTCCCGGCCCATTTCCAGGGACTGGGAAGGCTTGATCTGGACCTTGTAAGATGGAAAGAGTCATAGCAGAAGGAAAATCTTTCAGTCATTAAGTATTTATTGAGCAGCTGTGTGTATAGGGTACTGTCCAAAGATTGGAGATAATTTGTCGAATAGTATGGGTAAAGTGGTTGCCCTCGGAGAGCTTATATTCTAGTATACTGCTGTCTAATAGAAAGGCAGTGTCAGCCACCTATGTACTTGAAGATTTTCTGGTAGCCACATTACAGAAAGAAAAAGAAATAGGTGAGGGGCACCTGGGTGGCTCAGTCCGTTAAGTGTCTACTTTCAACTCAGGTCATGATCTCCCAGTCCTGGGATCCAGCCCCACATCGGGCCTCCTGCTTGGCTTGGAGTCTGCTTCTCCCACTGCCACTCTCCCCGCTCATGTGCTTTCTTTCTCTCTCTGTCTCTCAAATAAATAAATAAAAATCTTTAAAGAAAAATAGGTGAAGTTAATAAGTTTAACCATCTATTTAACCCATTATATTCAGAATGCCATTGCAATGGGAAATCAATAGAATAAGTATAAATGAGGTATTTTAACTTTTCTGTAGCAAGTCTTTGAAGTCTAGTGTGTTTTTTTATATAGCGCAACTCAATTTGGACCAATCGAATTTTAAGTGCTCACTAGCCACATGTGGCTGGTCACCTTTATATTGGACAGCACAGGTCTAGGGAAGAAACAACGATCGTATGTAATAGCAGGTAGCTGAAAGTTCTATAAAGAAAAAAAAAAAAGCAAAGGAGTAGGTAACCATAGACACCAGTGGTCACAGAAGGACTTTTCGTATAGATAAAAGAAGGTGATGAACTATGGGAATATCTAGGAAGAATGCTCTAGGTAGAAGGGATAGCAAGTACAAAAGCCTTGTGGCAAGTGCATGCTTGGAATATGCACTGGATATAGAAGGCCAGTGGGACCTCCTGTGCAGTGAGATGGGGGAGTGTGGTGCATCATGTAGAGCTCAGTAAGCCATGGTAAGGTCTTAGACTTATTCTAAGTGTGGTCAGGGCCACTGGAAGAGTGAGAGAATAGACTGACCTGATTTGACTTTAGTTGTCCAAAGGCCAGTGGTGGTGAAGGGATTATAAGGGGGCAAGAACAGAAGTGGGATGATCTGAGCAAGAGGTGTAAGGTGTACATGATTCATTCACCCTGCAGACATTCACTGGCCTCCTATGAAGGGCCAAGCATTGTGCTTAGGCACTGGGTACACCAGTGGGCATGATCTGTGTCTTCAGGAAGCTCAGGCTAGCAAATGAGTGACCGGCTGGTTTGTGGTGGCAAGGTTGAGTCGAGGGGTGTATGGAGAAGGCCGGGAGCCCTTCTGTTGAGAAGGTAGGCATGGTGCTGTCTGGCTGTGCTATTTCTTTGATTGGCTCATCACCAGACTAGAGTGTCAGGCTAAAGGAGCTTTGGCTTAGGGGACCTAGAAGACCTTCCTAGTACTGAGGTCAATGCCTTTGTTCTGTGGAACGTGGACAGCCACTGCAGGTGAGTCAGGGAGATGGGGGTTGATGCTCAGCATGTTCTGTGGGCAGTGGATCCGTGAGGAAGGCAGGAGGAGAGTGAGGAGGGAAGGGAGGAAACCCTGCAAAGGCAGGCTCTTTCCTTTCCCCCAAGGGTAGCTGCTTTCCAGGAGGAGTGATAACTTAGTCTGCACTATCTACTAACAAGTAGTTTTCAGATTTTCTGCTCTTTCTGATGACCAGTAAATGAATTAAAGAATCAGCGGAAGGAATTCATTCCTCCTTTCCTGGAACATAAGTGCTTATGGAACTGATTTGATTGTAATTTCATCTTGGCTGGAATTCCTCTCTCCTTCGATTTTTGAAGAGTCGGAGGCTTTTGTGGTGGTTTCTGCTTTTGCTGTCTTTTGCCTTTTTCCTTTTCTTCTGCTCTGCCTTTTGAGAGGCAGCTACCACGAATCAGTCCTAGGTACATCTGATTTATTTTCTGTACTGTATTCCTTAGCCTTTCCAGCAGGTTTGTAGTTCTCGATGTGCCATTTCTAATTCATTTATTCGTTCCTTCATTCAGCAGACATCCAGTGCTTTCTGCATACGAGAAACTGCTTTCTTTGTATGTCAGCTTTTCCTTGGAGGGACACCTTTGGATGGTTCCTTGATTAAATTAGTGAGGCAGAGATTGCCCTGTCCATAAATGCACACTTGCCCACAGTCCTCAGTACAGGGGAGGGCAGGTAAATTGGGTGGTCCTCAGGCTGCTTCCTGCCTTTGCTCCTAAGTACCTGCTTGGTTTTCTAAAGGATGCCTCAGTCTCCTGAGCTCTTCTTTCCTCATTTGTTATGGTGGGGATACTAATACCTTATTCATAAGGTTATTTTGACAGCTGCAGAGTGCTTGTACCCTGCTGTAGAGCAGGCACCATCAGTCCTAACATAATTTTCTCTTGCACCTCTTGGGATTTCACACTGATATCGTTGATGAAGTCCCAGAACCTAAGTCAGGTTCGGTGGGGTGAGGAGATTCGGAGCCGACGACTAAAGAAAGAATTCTTAAGACGTCGTTGGTGCAAAATGGTGGTTTATTAAAGCACGGGGACAGGACCCGTGGGCAGGAAGAGCTGCTGCTGCCCCGGGTTGTGAGGGGTGGTTGGTTATATACACAGGAGTTGGGTAGGTGAGGACAAAGGGGTGTTCAGAAGGGCTATTGGGGCAAAGAATACTATCAGGATATTGAAGGCATAGTTGCTATCAAGTAAAGACAATTGGAAGTCTGGTGGAATGTTACATTCCTGCTATCAAGCATCCTTGTTAATGAGATTTAGGTTTAGAAGAAATTTAACTTTATTTACTTTTCCTTCTACCTCCACCTCCTTCGGTTTTTTATGGAGGGGAGGGTGACATTAAGCTTGAGAAACTGAGTTCTGTGTCTTTGGAAATTGGGCTATTGATAAGGTAACTTCTTTGTTGTAATCTCAAGGACATTTGCAAACCAAGGGAGACTCCTGTCTTGTAGGATTGTGATCTCAGCAAGTTAACTATTTATCATTTTATGGCAGTCAGGGGTGCCTGAGGAATGCTACACCTATGGAGGGGAGCGGATGAAAGGGGGGGGGGTGCAAGGCGCCAGCTCTTGCTTTGTCCTCAGCCAGCCTCCTGCTCCCTCATCATCGTGATGGTGATGCACAATGTTACATAGCTCAGTAATGAATGGACAAAGTCCACTAGTCACCAAGCATTCCGTTCTGCTGTGTAGATAATAAAGTACAGTAGGTATTCAGAGAAAGGAAGGTCAGTATGAGCTCAAGTCTGCAGGTAAGGCATTATGGCTGGAATTGAACTTGGAGGTCTGACTAGGCTTAGCTTTGTGAAGAGCAGATGTTTTCATGGTGATCTTGACATTTATCTACCTACTGAGCTATTATTGAGCCCTTTCCTTTGGTCAGAGGTGATTGAGGGTGTGATTCCTACTCTCTAGTAGCTCTTGATGTAGGGTGGGCCACAGAAACAAAGGGAGCCTCCCAAGTTCTCCAGATGATGATGATGTATTCAATGCATGATGAATGAGGGTGGGAGTGGGGCTCCTTTTGAGGGCTGGGAAGAATACCCCAGAGGAGGCTACCATGACTGAGGGTATGTGCCAGGTCTTGTGCTGGACCAGGAGTTCTCTAATTCCTACAATCTTCAGAACTTTTGAGGACCCCCCAAAATTTGTGGGTTACATCAGTCTGTTGTTTACCACATTACGAATTAAAACAGAAAATTATAAAACACAGGAATATGTACGTAAGCATACATTGCCTTAGCCATCAGAATGATTCATCACATGTCTTCTAGCTTCTGGAAGACTCTACCGTGTACTTGTGAGAGAATGAGAGTGAAGAAGGCAGATAACTTTCTGGTGTAATGATGAATATACTTGTCCTTTCCGAGCCCCCATCATCATTACAGGCTGCTGGTTTGCATGGTGGGGATGTGCTGGCGCATAATCCAGGTACAGTCTGTGCCTTTGTTGGACCAGCTCCTGTGGTGCTGTGTACGGAAGCTTGCGGTTAGGGGCACAATCTAATTCTGACTCGGGGCATCAGGGAAGGTCTTGGGGGGAGAACCATCTCAGCTAGATTGGAAGTGGGCATTAGCCAGGAACAACAAGTGTAGCAGGTGGAGGGAACAGCGTGTGGGAGGTCCAGAGGCCTCATTTGCAGAGCTGAAGGAACTTCTGATGGCTGTGTGTTAATAATGCATTTGCTACAACAATACCGGCAGTTTGCTTTCTCTGCAGCTTCAGCTCGATGTGATTTTATCCACTCGTTTGTTGTCAGAGGCACACACGGCTGTTCTCAATCCCCTTCCCCATGTGACTTGTGGGAAGTTAAGGGCCTTGTTTCTTTGCACTTGTGTTCAAGAGCTTCCTGTTTCAAGTGCTGAACTGGGTTTGTGAAGCTTTGAAAATGCAAATGGAGCAGAGCCCTGAAGCGTGAGGGGGCTCAGTGTGTCAGAGAATGGAGCCTGACTCAGAAAGCGTAATTAATCATGAAAGGATGGAAAGGTGCTACTTGAGAGTTGAAGACTTGAGTGAAACAGAAGTAAAACCGCACGTTTGATGTCATCGTGTGATTGTAGACTGAGGCCTCGGCTAGGGCTCAGCTAGTGCCGGTACCCTGCATGCTAGCTCTAGCCCCCTTCTCCCTCCTCCTCTGAAATGAGGTCCAAGTCAGAGGTGCAGGTATTACACCAGGTGCCACTGGAGCCTGCCTTCACCCTCATATAGCAGTTGGAGGAGGGGCCTGCTTTATTGTACATAGACTGTTGGGTCAGCTGAGCCCCAGAAATGAGGCCAGACCTGTTTTGCTCTCTCCCTCTGTGTTATTTCAAAGAGCATCATGATATCAGAGGCCTTTCTTACCTCAGGCCCTTCTGGCTTGATGACAAGGTTATTTCTTTTATTTCTGCATAAATCGTGGTAGTGTATTCAGTTTCAAGGAGTCTGGGGTGCATTCTCGAGTGTTAAGAATCTGATAACAGTGCCCCAGCAGTGCAGCTCTGGAGACCAGTGGCTTTACTGTTCAAAGTTGCCTACCGTGAAGGTCTCGGGAGGTGGAAATCCTGGCAAGGAGTTGGAAGGATTGAAAATTAAGGTTTATGCCTTAAAGACAGAAGGAAATGAGACAGAAAGCCCCTCACTGGTGGTTTCTTTAAGAAAGCCTAAGGAAGAAATTAGAAAACCTTATTTGCTCCTGGCTGGCTTAAATCACGTTTTTTTTTTTTTTTTTTGTGAAAAGTCAGCTTGATTGGTTTCATCACATCAGCCAGTATTGTCACTGCTCTTGTCCCTAGAGGCACCTTGGGTGGGCAAAGATAAGAATCCAACAAAAAGCACCTGAAGTTTGAGAAGCCACAATATGATTCTTTAGATTTGCTGCCAATTAGTCATCTTAAAAAGTTTTTCTTTTTTTTCTTCCCTGTTTGAGGCTTAACCCCATCTCTGAAGTCTCTCAGTTTCCTGTGGGGGTCTCAGTTCCCATGTCTGGGGAGCTTGGGGAGAGCTGCTGAGCTGTGTGGACTGCGGGGGGAGGCCCGCATCAACTCCCCTTCTGCTGTCCTGTGGAGTGTAGTCACAGGAGTGCTGTGTCCTCTCATATTGCAGGACAATTCAGAAATTCAGAAACTCAGAGTTGCACAGACTGATTTTTAAAGTATTGACAACTAATTAAACTATTCTAGAACACAGGGTGTACCAGTACTAGCCTTGGGTTGCTGCTGAAAAGCATCGGGTTTAGAATGAATTTTTAAAATTCCTCTCCTACATCAAAATAACAAGCTCCTGCACAGCGAATGAAACAATCAACAGAACTAAAAGACAGCTTACTGGATAGGAAGAGATATTTATAAATGAAATTTCTGATAAAGGGTCAATATCCAATTTATATAACTCAACACTAAAAATACAAATAATCCAATTAAAAAATGGGCTAAAGGCATGGACAGACATTTCTCCAAGGAAGGCATACAGATGGCCAACAGACACAGGAAAAGATGTTCAACATTACTTACCATCAGGGAAAGGCAAACCAAAACCACAAGGAGATACCACATGATACCTGCCAAAATGGCTAATATCAAAAAGACAGGAAATAACAATTGTTGACAAACATGTGAAGAAAAAGGAACACTTGTGCACTGTTGGTGGGAATGCAAATTGGTGCAGCCACACTGTGGACGACAGTATGGGGGTTCCTCAAAAAATTAAAAATAGAATTACCATATGATCCAGTAATCCCACTACTGGGTCTTTACTCGAAGAAAATGAAGACATTATTCAGAAAGTTACATGGACCCCTCTGTTAATATCAGCATTATTTATGCTGGCCAACATATGAAAGCAGCCACAGTGTCCATAGCAAGACAGATGAACAAAGATGTGGTTATATATATACACAATGGAGTATTCCTGAGCCATAAAAAGAATGAAATCTTACCATTTGCAACAATGGATGGTTCTAGAGAATAAGGCTAAGTGGAATCCATCAGAGAAAGACATACCATATGATTTCACTTGTGTAGAATTTAAGAAACAAAACAAATGAACAAAGAAAAGAGACAAAACAAAAACCAGACTCTTAACTATAGAGAATAAACAGATGTTTGCCAGAGGGGAGGTGGGTGAGGGGATATGAAATAGGTGATGGTGATTAAGAGTACACATATCATCATGAGCACTGAGTAAAATATAGAATTGTTGAATCACTGTATTGTACACCTGAAACTATTCTAGCATATATGTCAGTTACACTGGAATTAAAAAAAAAAAACAACTTTCTCCTTTATTTGCTTTATTTAAAACTCTTCGCTTCAGAACATTCCTGCATTACAGGTGTTTCCAGTATTTGGGGGAGCTGTTGTCTTTGAGTGCTCTTGGCTTGGCCCACTGTTGCGTCATAAGCATCCTTGAGTTTCACTAAATGCCGAGAGATGCTAGTCCTTCCTGTATTGCCGCAAAGACCAAGAAGGAGATGTCTTGGGTGGAGAGGAGGCTCCTCAAAGATGCAGCCCCAAAGTGGTTTCTGCAAACAGTGCTGGTAATGCTAAGGACAGCAACTGCTTCTGCGTAAGCGTGTTGTTCACTGTGTGCTTTGACTCTCTGGCTTGGTGGTCATCCACGAATTGGTCAGTTAGAGATGTAGAATGTGAACCTGGCTCTTTGGACTGCAAAACTCTGGGCTACATTGCTCTGATTGTGTGCACTCTGCATGTCTCGGCTCAAAGGTGTTTTCTTCTTTGCTGAGTGTTTTGGTAGCCTGTTTGGTCTTTCTCTCTGTCACCTGGTCTCCTGCAGGTCCATGGTCATGGTTTGTGTTTTCCTTTGGGCTTTGCTAGTGACGGCTGATTGTTGGGGAGGCCCTGGTTGCCCTTCTGAGACATTTAATGGCGGAAGTGAGAAACCAGGAGTTTAGGATACTGGCCTCACCTCTCCACTGATGGCTTCCCACCCCAGAGAGTGGATTTAACTGGGATGGGGTTCAGCCGGGCAGCAGGAATTTTACAGCCTCTGGGAGACTCGTGTGTGCAGCAAAGCTGGGCAGCTCCTAGGTTGGGAGTCCTAGCTGGCAGTGTGGTTACTAGTGACGCCCCAGGAGCCAGACGCCCAGGATGATGTCGGTGTGCTCGCTTTCCATTGATGCCTGACATTTTCTAGGTAATGGCAAAATGAAAATCTGCTTGGAGTGTGGCTCCTTCCTCTATATTGTTTCTTTGCTCCTGTGCGTTGCATCACAACTCAGAAGCTGCAGATGTGGCATAGCATCTTCCGTGTCTGACCAGCATGAAAAAGAGTGAGAGCCAGGGCAGGCAGGGAGCAGCTCTTCATCAAGCCCGCCGGTGTTTAGGCACTGGGAAAGGCAGTGTGACTCGGCTGGGTGTTCCAAGAATATCCTGGAAAAGAGCTGTCTGGTGACCCACCTGACCCGCTTGTCTCCCAGTATACAAAATGTGGCTGCTGCTTTAGGCAGTGATTGGACTTCCTTTTTGGATGACTTCATTTTATTTACCATGTCAACCAATATCAGATCTCTCCTTGGTCTGGCCTCCCATGCCTGGGGTGGGGTGGGCCACTCAACCAACCCCAAATGGCCTTGCTTTTAAGAGGCTGTTTGCTCCCACCCATGTGGGGCAATCGTGGGCCGTTGAAGGGCAAGAGCTATGATCATACATCTCTATCCCCGAGAGCCTCGTACAGGGGAGACCCATGTGTGTGTGCACTGAGCTACTCTTGCCCCTAGCCACTGTTGCTCTCTTTAACACGCAAGTGAGCATTGCAAGCTTGCCCATGGGGAGGGAGGGGTGGGACTGCTGGGCAGGAAGGACAGTGTGCATTTCCTGCCTTCTGATTGAACATTCTGTATATAGATAGAATAAGTAGACATCTTTCACAAGTATTTAAAAATAAGTGAAAGAATTTTGGTGTTTCTGATTTTTTTTTTTTTAAATGAACTGTGGCCTCTGGATTATGTTGATGAAGATAAAGCATTTCGTAAATAAAACCTTCGAAGATCAACTCTGGTGGTTCTTCATCTTTTAGAGATATGGCTAGAAAATTTGGCAAAATGTGTTTTCCAGATTCCCTCCATTTCCATTCATTGTGGGGAAGCCCTGGAAAGGTTGTTAACAGATCTGCCCACCGGAATCTTAGCTCCTGGGTTCTGTTCACCGGTGTGTGTCAGTGCCTCAGACAGCACAGGCTTGGTAAGCGCTTGCTGACTCCTGGATGGATCTTGGGTTTGTGATGGAGGTGAACTCACTGATTGTTGGCTCTGTGCCTAGCCTTGTGTTGCCTGCTTTCTTCTAGTACATTTTTTGGCAAATAAATGATATATCAGGCTAGCTCAGCCCCCACAGCTTTGCACAATCAGTACTTTTTTTTTTTTTAAAGATTTTTATTTATTTATTTATTTGATAGAGATCACAAGTAGGCAGAGAGGCAGGCAGAGAGAGAGGGGGAAGCAGACTCCCCGCTGAGCAGAGAGCCCGATGTGGGGCTCGATCCCAGGACCCTGAGATCATGACCTGAGCTGAAGGCAGAAGCTTAAACCACTGAGCCACCCAGGTGTCCCCACAATCAGTACTTTTAAGCCACTGTGTGTGATAGGTGAGGGAACTAAGGCTTGGCAAAGTTAAATCAGGTGCCAGAGTCACTAAAGATTTCAACCTGGGTCCCCAAAGGCCAGTGCTTTCCCACACAATTATGAAACCACTTTCTTGGCAACATCAGAAGCCGGCCTTGCATCTTATTCTCTGATTCGAAGTGAAGTCTTTTGAAGAAAAAAGCCTTGCAATTTAGTATTTTGAAGGATACCTTTTTCCGATCTGGTATATTTAGCTGGCAATGTTGTAAAAGGAATCAATCTTCTTTTTACAAGCTATTGTATTTTTTTTTTTTTTTTCAAAAGCTGTCACTGAGAACATTTTTCTAAAATGGAGATAAATCTGGAAGGAGGGTTGTAGTGATGATGTGGGGAAAGAGCAGAGAAAACTCATTTCTTTGTGTTCCATGGTGCTGCCACATGAAAGGAAGCTACCTTTGAACATTAAATAGTTGGCTTAACATCTGAATGCAGGAAATCAAGAGGAAGTATTAGTAAAGGTCTCCATGTTTACGCTTAACGCCATTCCAGTAAACTGCCACTCTTCTTTTATGAACGTATTGCTTCTGTGTTTTGGAGAAGCGTATTGAAGACGTTTGGACATATGCACATCCTTATTTTTCTTCTCTCCTATGACTCAGAAGAGACCCAAGTTCCTTCTTCCTCGGTCCTGGAGTCAGAGCACAGCTGTGGGTCTTTGGGAAGAGCTGAGCTTCGTTTCTGCCTTTGGAGTTAATAGCTGCCAGGTTAATGGATATGTGTAGGGAAAACACATTTGCACTTAAAAATATATAATAGGCTTTGAAGCATTAGCTTCCTTTTAGTGCTTGAAATTGAAGAGTAGTATCTTGTTTTCAATTCAGCTGTTTCATTCATTCTTCCATTGCTTATTTTTTCATTCATCCAGGGGCTTTCTGTATGTGAGGGTAGTGCTAGGTATTGTGGGATAAGTGGTAAGTAAGGCAGTATCTCTGTCCTCAGGAAGCGACTGGATTGGTAGAGAAGACAAACAGGTAGGCACCCAACAATAAACAGGTAGAGGTAGAAACTGATGTGGTGTGTTGTGGAACATCACACAGAAGATGTGTGTTAGGTAGTATCTCATAGATGTGGTGTGGTATGGAATCTCAGATAGAAGATACTGGCTATGAGGAATTTGGGAAGGCTTCCTGGAGGAGGAAACATGATTTTTAAAAGCTTTGAAGGAAAAGTGAGATGGAGGAGAAAAGTACATTCCAGACCGAGGAAACAGCATATGAAGGTTGTTGTTAGTCCTGGAAGAAGGAACAGTTTGGAATGGGATGGGGTTTGGATGGTGCAGATGTGTGGGTGATGAGGCTGGATGGGATTCTTATGCCCCCGATGAAGCGTCTCATGGGGTAGATACCTTCCACCCTGTTTAGAGAGTTCTCTTGGTGTGGATGGCTCACTTGTGCTGACTGGCCTGTCATGTTCCCATGGGAGCCCAAGCCTACCTAACTCCACTTTCAAGGAGAGGTAGCTGAAATCAAGTTTGGGGTTCTAGCTTTGCACACAGCCCGCAGCCATTCACTGTGGCTCGGGAGTGTTGACTCCTTACTTAATTCTTTAACTTTCCACAGTGCTGACTCTAGTCACAACTTTGAGCAAGTCCCTTAACCTCCTGGGGCCTCACCTTCTCTCCTTGTGAGTCAAAGTCGTGCACAAGGTCTCCTGCTCTCTCCTGAGTCCATCCTCTTGTCAAGTGTTCCATTTCTCTGAGCCAAGAGCCTCAGCTTGACTTTCAAGCCCTTTACCATTTTGGCCCCCAGCTGTCCTCCCTGTAGAGTATCCAGAATTCCCTGCAAAGTGTCATTATCATCTTTAGTCTCCAGCAAAATTTCGTTCTTTATGCTTTTGAGCTTGAATTTTGTAGTGCATGAAATTCTTCAGGTCTCTACTGGTTTTTCTCAACTGGGCCAGGGTTCTGAAACAGAATTAAGTTATTCCTAATGCCCGGAGTTAGGCATCCACTCACTGAAGAGAAATTAATTCATTTCTCTTCTGTGCTTCTAGAATGATACTAGTTATGATGTACTGTCCTTAGGAGCATTGAGAAAATAGTTACTCAGTATATGTGCATAATCTTTTTCTTCCCTTCTTCCTTTCTATTTAACTGCAAATTAGATTCTAGTTTTCACGCTGCTGCTGCTTTGCTACTTGCTCTTTCTTCTCACTTACCCGTGTTTTTCAATGACTGGTGTTTCCCATGTCCAGAAGAGAAGCCCTGGTTGGAAGCCAGCAGTGATAGCTCTAAAGGCATAATCCAAATCTGGAGTTGTGTTGTGGAATTGGGGACGCGTGGGTTGGACTCCCTTCAGAGGAAGGGATGAGAATACCTAGTGAAACGCCATTTCAGAAGGAGCGAAGGGGAGCTAAGCTTCCGCACTGGTCCAGTGTCTCAGTGGCTTCTTTTCTCTACTCTTGCCCCTCTGGAGCCCATGCACAGCAGCTAGAGGGAGCATTTAAAAATGCTAAGTGCGATTTTTGCCACCCCCCTCCCCCCATTCCACCTTCCCGTGTCTGTGGCCTGTCACATCTAAGTTCCAGAGTCCAGGAAGGCCTGATGTAATGTCCCCCTGGCTTTTCTGACCTCATGTCCCATTTTGCTCGTCCCCCTCTTTTCTGCAGTCATGCTGGTCTCTTGCTTTCCTCCTCCTCAAACCTCAAACCTTGGACTGGTTCCTGCCCCAGGTCTTTGTCCTGCTGTTCTGTTTGCCTGGAATGCCCCTCCCAGATCTTTGCCTGGCCCTCTGCCTCCCTGCAGTCAGGCCTTTGCTCCCACGGTACTGGCTTGGAAAGGTCTGTACTGGCCACTTGCCTCCCACTGCCTCTGTCCTCAGTTCTCTCCCATGATACCCTTTCAGGGCTTTGTAGCACTTACCAGTATCTGAAATGGTATTGTGTTTACTTTGTTCCTCCCCTGTCCCTAAAATGCAGACTGCAGAACTCTTGTCTGTATCATTTACCTCCTTTTCCCCACACCCAGAGTATTGTCTGGCATGAAAGGTACTCAGTAAATATTTGAAGACTGACTGAGTGCATAAATCTCTTTGTAGGGGCGGGGTGGGCCAGACAAGCTTTTGTCAGCCTTTACCTCCACCTTCTCAGGGACAGCGCTGCCCGCCTCAAGGCTGCTAATCTGTACTGAGACAGTTCTGACGGTTAGGCTATCCTTCCTTCAGCTGGAAACAAAAGTACTAGGAAACTGGGCTTCTTGCCCAGTAGCTCCCACTCATGGCTCTGCTGGAGAATTGGGGTGACAGTTGCCACGGTCAGCATACTCTTCACATGGACTTGAGGGGACTTGGGGTGGTGGGCCCTGTGCTCCCCCACCCCGCCCCCCGGATCTTCCTCTGCTGAATGGTGTTGCCCAGCCCGGCCTTCAGGGTCAGCCCCACAGGGCTCAAGGTTATGCCCCTTCGCCAGGCTGCCCACAGCCCCGGGGCTATTCCATGCGGACTGGCCACTGAAGGCCATCGTGGCCCCAGCTGGGCACTCTGAAGGGCCTGTGGGCTCAGCTGAGGCAGTGCTGGGGGCCTGTGTCACAGATCCGTGGTCTTCTCTGGCTGGTCCTGCTTTCTTTGCCCTTCAGGTATCCACCCCAAAGGTGCTCCTAATGAACACCCTGTTTGCTAAACTCCCTCACAGTGCCTCTCTGGGACCCCAACCTGTAGCAGCTGGCTCATTGCTTAATCTTAGGTTTCTTACACCCTCTCCAAACCAGGGAAGGTAAGGGAAGGTAAGGCTTCATAGCCCCCTTCTGCTTTGGCAGGGTTGGTGGGGGATTTCGTTGAGCACGGGACGCTCCTAGCATCTGAGACTGTGACAGCACTGCTGTCCCTGGCTCGTCCATGGTGGCAGTCCACAGGGAGTGGCATGGGGGCTCTGCAGACTTTTCACTGG
This sequence comes from Mustela putorius furo, assembly GCF_011764305.1. NCBI lineage: Eukaryota > Metazoa > Chordata > Mammalia > Carnivora > Mustelidae > Mustela > Mustela putorius. Next base: position 3,429,579 of record NW_025421329.1, on the reverse strand, counting down.
CCGCTGCTCGAGGCTGGTGCCACTGACCTCTGGCTGGCGGCCATGTGCTGAAGTGTGTTCTGAGGAGCTGACATGAAGTCTGGGTGATTGCCTGAGAAACCCACTCCAGATTTTTTTTCACCATCTGTCTCCCCTGGGTCTTCTCCAGAAACTGAGCTGAAGGCTTTTATGATTTCCTGGAGAGCAAGTGAGAGTAGTCCGTGATCCCATGTTCTTTGGATGCCCAGAACCAGCCAGAGGGTTAAGTAAGGAGAAGCTGGTTGGAAGAGACTAGCCCTCCCTGACTTTGTTTCCACACTTAGACACAGGCGAGGGGACTCATACTTATGGAGCCTCTGCGTCTGCATTGGGTACTGAGGGTGCCGGTGAAGGTGAGGACTCCGCTCAGTCGCTGTCTGGGTTTGAGGAAGGGAACCCCTTTGCATCTGAGGGGAAGAGCCTGCTTTGTGCAAAGCTCAGCTCAGAGGTGGTGGGGTCCGGGGTAGCAAGTGACAGTAAAGTGTGAGTAGATCGCATGTGACTTTTAGGATATAGTTCTACTAAAAAGTCACGTGTTTATCTGAAACTCACGTTTAATTGGGTGTCCTGTGTTTTTTATGGAGCCCTAATAAAAGGGAAAAGAGACATGTCATTGGGTAGAGCAGAGGGACTGAGCAATTCATTGAGAGAAGACATCTGAATACAGTATACCTCTGTTTTCAGATACGGTACAAGATCTACTCATACTGCTAACAGGTTCCTCTTTATCCTTCCAGAAATGTTCAGAAATGTTTTGCACATCTGGAAGCATATAAGCGCATATTCTTTATGCTTTGTTTATCTACTTAACTACAGACTGGATCATGGTCTGCACGCCGATGCTAGTTCTTTCTCCTACTTAGCAGTGTTCCTTGGACTTCTTTCCATAGTGGTACCCATGGAGGTCACACATTCTTTTAAAAAATGGCTTTTTATTTTTATTTTTGCTACTGAGTGTCCTGCCACCAAAGTAAAAGCAGTTAAATATTAGTTCGTAGTATGTAAGTTTGCATTTTTTATTTTTGAAGTTTGGTGGATATGCAGTATTATGTTAATTTCGGGTGTCCAACATAGTGATTCTGCAATTATATACAAAGTATGTGAATTTTAAGGTGAATTTGGGGGATACCAATTTACTTCAGTACTTGGGGTGAATAAGCTGTTCTTTAGAATCTGCTTAGATAATGCTTAGTTTGGAGATCTCAGTACCACCCAGTCAGGAGTGACCAAACACCATCAACCGAGCAACTGGAATCCATTTGAATTGCTGAATAATTTAAAACCATTTTCAAAATTATTGAATTAACATAGGGTTTTATTTTTTTTTCCTGATAAGCTTACTCCTACGCACAAATCTGAGAGCTGACACAATTCTTCTCTTTTTCTGATTGGGCATTTTACTCTTTTCCATTCTCTCCTCCCTCTCCCTCCCCCCAGTATTGATCTATAACTCAGTCTTCTTACTCCAGCTGGTTCGTTTGTAGCATCTTATGATCTAGTTTCCAGACCTTTCAAATAAATTACTCATTTATATGAAGGAACCATAATTGACTTTTCGGTTGAGAAACCCAATTCACCAAAGTGGCTCGGGAGAGGCATAGTTCATTTTGCTCTATTATCAAATCAATGTTCAAATAATATTTTAAGATTATTTATTTTCCTCAATATGAGAAAAATGTCAGGATTTATTTCCCATGTTTCTTAAATGTCAGAGGAAATTGACCTGAGCTGGGGGAACTCTCCGTGCCTGGCGTTTTACAGTTTTCAGCCCAAGGATTAAGAGACAAAGCACTGAGCACTGATTGTAATTATTGCCCTTGTGCTCAGTGGACTCACGTCGTGGAGTATGAATGAAGCTGGTTCTTGCTTCTCCCGGACTTGCTAGACTAATTGGAGAGGTGAGGTCCTCAAGGTTGAGACCCATGTGATTGGGAGGAACTAGGCAGGTGTATGAAGGGAAATTGTTTCTGAAGTTTTGTCAAGGGTGGGTGATTCAGATTAGACCAGAGACAAGCTTTGCTTTGGAATATGGATAGGAATTGGATGGCATCACAGCCTGTGGGAGAGCAAGAACCAAGAATGGTGTAGGAACTCATAGGGAGGCTGGCATTAAGTAGCGAATGCATGTGGAGAAGACTAGGCTGGGGTTAAGAGGCAGTTTTTAACTTTCAGTCAGCCTATCCCATTCAGCAACCATTGGATGGGTACCTCAAAGTTGCAGGTGCTATGCTAGGGCCTGGGCCTGTAAACCCAGATGGGCAGAGTCCTTACTTTGAAGAGGTTTGGAGTCTGGTGGTGAAGACAGGGAGGAGGACCTTCTGACTAAGGGTTGGGATGGAGGGCTCAGTGAAGGTTCTCCAGATGGGCGAGATCTGAGCGGAGTCTGGTTGGATGGCTGGGAGTGGGCCAGGCCAGGATAAGGGGATGGGATTGATACAGTGTTGAATGACATTAGCTGGGGGCAGAGCAGGAAGGACTTTGAATACTGCCGGGAGTTGGATTTTATCCTAGAGCCTTTGAGAAGTCACTGAAGGAGTTAAAGTGCCTGGGTTTGGAGGAGTCCAGCTGACAGCAGGGTAGAGTGTGGGTGGGAAGGGGCAAGGCTGGAGGCAAAGATACTGGAGAGGTGTGCGGCCCCTGCTGGGACAGTGTCTGGAGCAGGGAGATGTGGCATGTGGCCCGGATCGGTAGACAAGCTATCGATTGCACAGGATTCAGTAACTGACTGTTGGCTGTGGGGATGAAGGAGTGGGAGATAAGGCTGTCAATGGAGTGTCACATGGACCCTGAAGTCATCTCTGATAGTTAAAGCCTCCGTGGTGAAGTGAAGTCTGTGGGTAGTAGTCTGTCTCCAGTGGACAAGGGGCTGAGCGGGATTGATGAGCAGGGTGTGGAGAGAAAGAGGGACTGGAGCCTGCCTTCTTCTTTCTTTCATCTCTGGAATATCTGGAAGTTGACAACTCTCCTGGAATCTACAACCAGTGAAAACACTGTCATCATTTAATAATTCTGACCATCATAAGCCCTTGGGGAGATTACAGTGGCTTTTCCATGGGTATTTTCAGTAACTACAGTGAAATTTGCTCTGTATGGCCTAAAATATGCTCTATATGGCCTAGCATTTTAATTATAAATGCTAATACTTTCGGAGGAAAGATACACCTTTCTCCTATAGTTTTAGTTTTTAGGCCCAAGAAGGAAGCAATCTAGGAAATTGTTGCGTGTGAAATTTCCTTTCTGGAACAGATGGCCTCCGCATTAATCTTGATGACTTGTGATTATTATTTTTTAAAAAAAGTTTATCACAACATTATTTTTGAAATCCCAAGTAATTCAGAGTGACCACCACTGAGGCCTCTGTTGATTTTCCAGCAGAGTTGCCCCAGTTTTAAGATTAAGCAGGATTGCGCCTTAAGATGAACTAACTTTCAAGATCTTCAGAGAAGAAAAGCATTGCTTCTGTCTGTGCTTTTCTTAGGCTAAAATTGTATTGCAGAAAACTCTACTTTCAAAATTAACACAGCAGTAACACAGTATAAAGTACCTGCCTATTTTAAAATCTTCGAGAATGTTTTCTTGTAAGAAACTATTTAGCCCATAATCAGCATGAAGCGTACACAGTATGTGGTCCAGGATATGAAGGTTTCCAGATAGAATTCTGTTCTCTAGTACTCCTGCCGCTGGGACGTCACTCAGTCATCACGATTAACAGTGCCGAATGACCGTTCCCTTTAACAAAACATCCTCACATGTGGCCTTCCGCTGCAACTGTGAAGGGATCCATTTCAGGCATATCTGGTATACTTTCAAATCTCTTTACGTAATCCCGAAACTCTGTGAAAGAACTGCCTAATTTAACCAAGGGCACTGGAGGAAAATTACCGCTTTCCCAGCAAAGATCCCATGTTAAGACTGTAAAAGGTTTGGGGCGCCTGGGTGGCTTAGTCGGTTAAACATCTGCCTTCGGCTCAGATCATGATCCAGGGTCCTGGGATTGAGCCCCACTTGGACTCCCTGCTCAGTGGGGAGCCTGCTTCTCCCCCTCCCAATGCTCTTCCCCCTGCTTGTGCACTCCCTTGCTTGCTCCTGCTCTCTGTCAAATGAATAAGTAAAATCCTAAAAAAAAAAAAAGACTATAAGTAGTTTGACGTTACAAGCGAGAGATCTGGTGTGGTTTTGACAGGCAGAAACTGCCTTGGAGGAACATTAATACTTAGATTTTAAAACCTTTTCCAGGTAGCCCTGACTGCAGTTTCTGACTGAGTGACATTCAGCCTTCCATCCAGTCCCGGGATTTTCAGTGATTTCCATGTCAATAGCCTTTTGCTCCTGCAGGCTTTTTAACTGCTGCAAGAGAGATATGGATCTCAGGTTGTTGGCAATAAATATTTGGAATTTTGATAAGACTCAGACCCATCAATATGTGTTTTTGGCCCTTGAGCGATTTCCATCAGTCACCAGACTTCATACTGAGTGTCCCACCCTTGACTGTGTTTTATTTGTGACTCTCCCGACAAATTCACAGGGTTTTCCATTGGCTGGATTCATTAGATAGTTAAGGACATCAGGCTCCACCATGGCACTCAGATTATCTACATTAGACACAGAAATATGTTCTTTGCCTTCTCCCAGGAGGGTATCTAGCAAACCAGAGTTGCAGAAACTGGCATAAATGTCACCATGACCTGGGGTACCAGGCTTCTGTGTTCTCCTCTGAGTAAGATACATTCTTTGCTGCAGGCAATCAGGATTCTTTTTTCTTTTTTTCTTTTAAAGATTTTATTTATTTATTTGACAGAGAGAGACAGCGAGAGAGGGAACACAAGCAGGGGCGGGGTGGGGGGGAGGGAAGCAGGCCTGCTGCTGAAGGGTAACTCCATCCCAGGACCCTGGGATCGTGACCTGAGCCAAAGGCAGACGTTTAACGACTGAGCCACCCAGGTGTTCCAGCAATCAGGCTTCTTTATTAATCCTTGGGTACCTGCTTTGATTAATAATGTAGATTTTTCACATGAAATGTTTGGTTTTTCTCTGGTATTTATTTTTCTATCTTCATTTGTATTAAGAGAGCTCATTAGTTCATTAGAATAAGAGGAACATTTGTATTGTAGATTTTGTTCAGACACTTAGTTTGCTGAATGATTCTATCTAAAAAGATGTTTTCATTTTGTACACCTGTCTGACCTTTTGGGCTTTTGCAGCCCATGCTGATCCTCAAACTGCCATTGAGTTTTACAACCACCAGCCATTTTAGCACAGAAAATAAATATTATTAGGTAAGTCCTGGCCCTCATCTCTTCACAAATGCTGCATTGAATCTTCTGGAAGTTTCTGGATTTTTCCCTAATCCACAGAAGGTCCCTTTTCTTGCAAAAATCTATGAAATAGCTTCTGAAAATCCAGTAAGGTATTTCTTTAGTGTGCTTAAACTCAGGTGATGGTGCTCTGGTATTTTTTCTAGTTCCTTCTTCAAAGATCATTCCAGCTCTTGTTGAATGACTTTTTGAAACTGAGAAGCATCATCTTGAGCCACAGCTTTGCTAACATCTTTCTGAGTCATGTTTCTGTTTCCATAACTGGCTCCTCCTTTCTTCTCTTACTCTCTGGGTTTTTTACGATTCTGTCTCCTGGCCATTTTCTCCCCCAGTTATTCCCTAACCCTGACTATTTTTAAGAATGACTTCAAACTATTGGTGGCAACCTCACCCTGACATTGGGAAACAGTGTGGGGATAGAAAGGGCTAGAAGCTGATGGGTTTGCTGTGTGCTGGGAATGAGGTCATCTGGATGTCATAACACTCAGATGACTTCTTAGGTCCCAGTAAGTCAGACACTTGTTTTCGTTCAGAAGCCACTGTACAATTTACGAGTCAAGAGTAAAGACAGTGTCAGCTGATTTAGGTTGTACCCATATTCTGCCATGTGACTTTACAAAAAAACTGTAAAGGTCAAAATACAAGGGTAGTGAGTTTCCCTGTGCACAAAGTAGGTAACATTAAAGAGTGTGTCTCATGAGAGTAAATGTAAGGCCAGTAATCACTCTGTCAGATTGATAGTGTCAATTGATAGTGCTTTCCAAGCTTTCCTGTTCATTGGAGTCATGAAGGGCTCTTGTTACAATGCAGGTTCCCCCTCAGTAGGTCTGTGTTGGGGCTTGAGATCCCTCCTTTCTAATGAGCCTTGGGGCTACCAATGCTGTTGGTTCCTGGGCTGCATTTTGAGTCACAGGGGTCTGAGCTGGAGCACCTGTCTTTTGGGGGTCCAGAGCTCTTTGAGAAAGTGAAGAAAGCTATAGACCCCAAGAACAGTGAACCTGCCACCTTCCCCCTCCTGCCGCCACATCACAGTGCAGATGATTTCAAGGTTGTGAACCCTTTGAAACCCACCCAGCATCTCAGGTTTCAGAAGTGGCTCATAGATGCTCATAGGACATAATGGTCTTTCAGTTGATTTCTTCGCTAGTATTTTTATAGAGTGGATGTTCATTTCAAACTCCAAGGGAGATACTGCCGTGGCTACCCATAGGGAAGAATAAATGATCATACAGAGGGACCTTTATAAGGTATAAGGCTGTGAGTCTTGGAATTACTTTGTCTCTGACTTCCTGCAAGAGCGGTGGACACAGTGTAGGTCGCATTTCCTTCATGTCTTGTAAGTCAGAATTGACAAGTCGTGTGAGCACCTGTTGGAGTCCCTTCTGATCTTCCACCCACGGTTGATTGTGTGCTCCCAGCAGGGATTTGTTGCTAACAGGGGTTTTAAAGCAAAAGATCTAGACAGGTTAAGGACAGAGAAATGACCCACATGGGAATGGGAGGGATTGAGATGTGGCAGCTTGTTGTGTTAATAAAACTGTGTAGTCCTCTCACTGTGGGCAGGACCTGCTTTTGGTAGTTGCATGCTAAAGAAAGGGGCAATTTTGTGAAGTATTTATTTTACAGTCACATGAACATGTGTCCCCAAGGCAGTTCTCACTTTTGGGTCCAAAATGGACCTGCCCAAGATCTGGGCACTGAGCACATGGTTGGTGGGGGGAGTTCATTTATGTGTCTTTTAAGTTACTGGTCTGTTCATGACCTATATTTCTTCATACTGGCTTGGAAAAGTTAAATCAGGGTATAGTAATCCATTGTAGTTCTTTAATGGTGTTTGCAACATACTGTTTGGGCTTCATTGTTCTGGCTCTTTATCCTGGGGTTGCCAGGACACCTGGTTCCCCCACCTTGGGATTATTTTAAGGAAATCTCAGACCTCATATTATTGCATTTATAAATATTTCAATGTGTGTCTCTAAAAAGTTAAGACTTTAAAAAAAATCATCATGAAACCATTATCATACCAAAAATGGCAGTAATAGATCTTTAATACCAATTTGTATTTAGTCAGTGTTAAGATTTCTCTAGGTATCTTGTAATTTCTAAAAGTGGCTTTTTTTCTGTTTGCACTGAAATCCCATTGGCTGATAGGTCTTTTTTTTTTTTTTTTTTAAGGATTTTATTTATTTATCTGTCAGAGAGCGAGAACACAAACAGGGGGAGCAGCAGGCAGAGGGAAAAGCAGGCTCCCTGCCGAGCAAGGAGCTTGATATGGGACTGGATCCCAGGAACCCAGGATCATGACCGGAGCTGAAGGCAGATGCTTAACTGACTGAGCCACCCAGGTGTCCTTGGCTGATAGGCTGATAGATCTTGGGCAGGTCCAAGTTCTCACTTGGACTGCCTTGGGGACACATGTTCATGTGGCCTTTTTTCAATCTATAAGTTCCACTTCCCTCTTTATACTCCTTGCAGTTTATTAGTCTTGTTATTGAAGGCTGGGTCACTTACCTGCTGCCCTTCCCAGAAGCTGGATTTTGCAGACTGTGTCCCTGGCATTGTCTGATGTGTTCCCCCTGCTCCCTGTGTTTCCTGGCATTCGCTGTCCGTCAGCTCTAGGTCAGAGTCTGGCCTTTTCCTTGGGCCAGGGACAAGATTTCTGCAGCAGAGGTGTTTGTGTTTCAGTTTCACTGGACAGCATGTCTGGTTGTCTCCTGGTGGAGTTAGCAGCCGTTGATGGGCATTCCCTGGAGCCATGAATTCATCAGAGTTGCAAAGTGCTGACATTCTAATTCTTTTGCTTCTTCTTCATTTATTAGGTAGAATACTCCTAAAAGAGGAGCTTTCCCAAACAACTATTTGGTTAAACTTAAAAACACTTCACTGTTTAGGAAATGCTTGAGTCTCCCCTTTTATTTACTAGCTTTTTGTTTTGTTTTGTTTTGTTTTTAAGATTTTATTTCTTTTGGGCTCCTGGGTGGCTCAGTGGGGTAAAGTCAGGTCATGATCTCGGGGTCCTGGGATGGAGCCCCGCATCGGGCTCTCTGCTCAGCGGGGAGACTGCTTCCTCCCTCTCTCTCTGCCTGCCTCTCTGCCTGCTTGTGATCTCTCTCTGTGTCAAATAAATAAATAAAATCTTTTTTTAAAAGATTTTAAATCTTTTTTAAAATCTTTTTTAAAAAGATTTTATTTATTTGAGAGAGATCACAAGTAGGCAGAGAAGGAGGTGGGGGGGGGCAGGGGAGCAAGCTCCCCGCTGAGCAGAGAGCCCGATGCGGGGCTCCATCCCAGGACCCCGAGATCATGACCTGAGCCGAAGGCAGAGGTTTTACCCCACTGAGCCACCCAGGTGCCCAAAAGAAATAAAATCTTAAAAAAAAGAAAAAAAAAAGATTTTTATTTCTTTTAGAGACAGTGTGCTTGGACCAATTGTGGGGGAGGGGCAGAGGGAGAGGGAGAATCTCAAGCAGCCTCCACGCTCAGCAGAGCTCCATCCTGGGACACTGAGGTCATCACCTGAAGCAAAATCAAGAGTTGGATGCTTGGGGCGCCTGGGTGGCTCAGTGGGTTAAGCCTTTGCCTTCGGCTCAGGTCATGATCTCGGGGTCCTGGGATCGAGCCCTGCATTGGGCTCTCTGCTCAGCGGGGAGCCTGCTTCCCCCTCTCTCTCTGCCTGCTTCTCTGTCTACTTGTAATCTCTGTCTGTATCAAATAAACAAATAAAATCTTAAAAAAAAAAAAAAAGAGTCGATGCTTAACCGACTGAGCCACCTGGGTGCCCCTATTCATTTAAAATAATGGGGTGACTTTTTTGATTTTCCAAAGGGCACCATTCAGTTTTTACTTTTTTCATTATGAGTTCATAAGTTGATGCATATTTCAAATGATTCAGGTTGGTGCATATTTCAAATTCTTTCTGCTGCTCAGATGTGGCTGGTGGGAAGTTAGTTCAGGTCGGCTCCTGAGTCCTTTTGATGTAGCTCTTGTATTGATATTTCTTAACTGTGTAACACAACCAAGGGCCTTATAACCCCTAAACTGCCAATTTAGGGGCTTATAACAACATCTATTACCTCACTGTTTCTGTGAGTCAGGGTTGGGGTGGGATTTATTGGGTCTTCTCACCCACTCAGGGTCTATCAAGGGTGCAGTCCTGGACCTTCCAGCCTGGCTGAGGGAGGGGCACTCCTAGGCTCACCCAGGTGGCTGCTGGCTCTCTGCTCTTTGTCTCCAGTGAGTCTCTGCTGAAGTCTTGCAGTGTGGTACCTGGCTGTCCTCATTGCCAGGACCCTGAGAGACACACATGCAGGAGTGCCAGCAAATCAGAAATCTGAATCTTCTTGTAATCCCAACTCGGAAGCATCAGACTATCACTTTGGGGGCCTTAGTGTTGTAGTCATTAGAAGTGAGTTGCTAGATCTAGCCCACTCCCTCAGGGCAAGGGATCACTTAGGGTCTCAGATACCAGGAAGGCAGGGATCACCAGGAGCAGTGTGAGAAGTTGCCTAAGGACAATTTGGACAAACTTTTGATATGGTGGCTTCCTGCTTTCTTGTGTGATGAGATAGTTCAAATATTTGTTTTGAGTCGTCCTCCAGGTAGCCCTGACTCTAAATGGGAATTTAGAGACTATAATTTGGGCATAAGATTCTAGGCCTTTTCAGAGGACAAAGCTAGGGAGTACTTTCTTTTCCTTTTTCGATTTCAGATAAAGTTTATGCTAGTTCCTTTCAGATTCAGGACTACAGAGTTTTTAACTTAACTTCATCCATCTTGTGTTTTATCTCTGTTCATCCAAACCCTTGGTTCTCAAGGCCACCACCATAATTACTGAGGTTGTCCCATAGTACACAAACAGAAATTTCTGAATGACAGTGCTTACTTTACTGGCAAAAATCTGATTAGTGAAAGTGCTTTAAGACTTCTTTACAGTTTTTTTCCTCCTTGGGCTCTATCCCACTGCATTCCACAGTCAGAGTTCAGCATCGAGTCAAAACTGACATTGTCTCACACCATGTGGTGCCAGAGCCCAGTTAGGTTCACTTGCCTCAGCTTATTTTTGTGTCTTAGGTCCTTTTATTTTAATTTTAATTTTTCTCTTATTTTATTTTTTAACACTAGACATACAACCTGCACTTCAGGCTTGGCTTTGCTTGCTTGCTTGCTTGCTTTCTTTCTTTCTTTCTTTCTTTTTTTTTTTTTTAAACACTGATATGTTTCAGGTCACTTTAAATAACAATCTTGTTTTATTTTTTGTGTAAATTATTGTGGTCATTCTAGAGATGATCTATAGATCAAGATCCTTTGTAGAAATCTATAGTGTCTGTCTCTGTCTCCTCTACTCCGCTTTCTTCTTTTTCCGTAGTTGGCCTTTTGAAAAATATGTAGGCTGTTGTTTTTGTTTTTAAGTAGAAGTGGTAGCATTCTCTGTAGACTTTTCTCCATTTTGCGTTCCCCCCTTAACAATAGTATATCCTGACTACCACCCCCTAGCAGTATACGGAAACTGTCCTTAGTCCTGTGTCAGTGACAGACCACTCCACAGTGTGGATACGTGTCATTTATTCTCGTGAACTGTACTTCTTAGGAGTTCTGTGGATTTGCAGTTCTGCAGTTTTCCAGGAACTGGAAAGTTTCTGAATCCTTATGGAAAGAAGATGAGGGGAAGGGGCAGTGCCCTGGCTGCTTCTAGAAGCAGTACCTGTTTGTGACCATTCACACCAGTTTTTCTTCTTGGTTCTCACCCTGGGTGAAGGGGAGGTGTCAGTCTTTTTGTAACCAGGTAACGGGGAAAAAAAAAAAAAAGCATGGCTTCTTTCATGAGTCACACAGCCTTCCACAGTTTCTGTCATTTAATTTACACTCCTTTTGGCTCACAGTTAGAAATTCTTCCAGGTTTTGAGAACACACTATTTGTCAGTCTTAAGTTTTTTGATGGTGGCATCTGTTTTGTGTGTCTTTGTGTTTATATTAGTAAGGATTTGGGAGGAGTGGGACCACAGATTGTGCTTCATATGCCATTTAAAAACAAACCCCCATATGTAAAAAGTAAATAAAACAAATGTTTTCCAAACAATCTTTTCTCTCCTAACTAGTACTGAATTATTTGTGTTGCAGGGAAAAGGACTTGGAAGCCAAATTCATTATTCAAATGGAGAAAAGCAAAACAACAATCACAAACTTAAAGGCAAGTAGCAACCTGGCCTTGCCCCAAGCGCCTCCAGTTTGTTTTATTGTCAGAATGATCTGTTGGTAAATGAGACACATCTGCCATTTCCTTTCCCCTCCTTCTCAGTTCAACTACCCGCATCAGCTTGCACTTGGCTAGGGATCATCCGTGAAGCAAAAGGGTGATGCTCTGTCTCCTCTTCTATCCCTGGTTTCATCTGACCTCAGTCCTGGTGTGTGAGCTCACGGGTTTAACCCAGACTCAGCATTGTTATCCTATATCCTGTGGTAGATCCTTAGCTTGGCGATTGGCTGAATTCTGTGAATCATTAAGTGTTGGTCCTAGATTGGTTTCCATTCTTAATGAAAATAATCATATTTTGTAAACTTTGCAAGAGGAGCTTGTGTTATTATTCAAAACTCAGGGGATGAAAGATTTTTAAAAAATGGATTTTTTTTTTTTTCTGAAAAAGATACTTGAAAAAAACCAGAATTTTCTAGGATGGCATGTTCTTCCTTTTGCATGTTAAATATCCTATTTTTTCCCCCTTTGGTCAGTGAATTTTTTTAAGGACCATGAATCGTTTTTATTTGGGGGGACAGATAAGAGTGTAAAATTAATAATAATAAATCGTGTGCTTTATGGACTCAACCCCTTTGTCCTCCTATGTTTGTTACTAACTTACAGGTTTGGGTTTCTGAGGCCTGCTGCCTCATGGCCAAGTGCAGATCAGTCTCTAACTGGATTTCTGTTAATTTGTGGCTCAAGGGACTGGATGCTTTGAAATCCAGTGTCCTAGTAGTGCCACTTGATCTCCAGTGGTAGAAGCTGGGGAATGCTCCTGTCTTCCAGTTGGGCTGTGCTCTGGATAATTTGATAGGCTTCCTTTGAAGCCCTGATGTCCCTTTGCCTGAGGCATTCTCTAGTGAACCCTCTGTCTTCTCTGACCACAATCCTCGTACCTTCTAGCTCTGTCTGGCCCTACTTGGCTTTCCCTCCTTTGACCTACCATATCTTCCCCCATTTCCGCCAGTCATCACTTGGCTTTTGCTTCCTGTTACTTACATTTGCTTTGCTTTGCTTCATGTATCTGTGCGCTCACAGTGCTTTGGTGAAAGCTTAATCATTAAAAGATTATATTTACCGAAATAGAACAAAGAGACCCTTGGCTCTGGATGCATCTCTTCTTGATGTGTTATTGAATCTGTTTTCCTTGATTATTCTGTTCCCTTTTGACAAAGTTTTACAAACATTTCCTCATCTGATACAATGAAAACTGATGTCCAAATTTTTAACATTTTAACAATAAGAACCATAGGAATTATTTATTTATAGGATCTGAATTATGTTGGAAAATATGGTGCTCATTAAATTTTTTCAGCGTGTGTCCAGGGAACTTTGTGAAACTTTAGTGGCTTGTGGTGATTTTTAAATATGGTTTTTGGTTCAATTTAGGTATATAGCAAGTTAGACAAGCTACACGGACATGTGCAATAAACTCATTATAGAATAGGTCCTAGGAGAATCTAGTCTGTTAGAAGTGGCAGCAGTTACTTCTGGATATAGTGCCCAAGGGGTAGCTTCATGGAAGAGAGGCATCTGACCTGGAGTTTTCAGTGGGGCTGCCAAACTGCATAACTTTTTTTTTTAAGATTTTATTTATTTGTTTGACAGAGAGAGAGAGATCACAAGTAGGCAGAGCAGCAGTTAGAGAGAGGGGGAAGCAGGCTCCCTGTTGAGCAGAGAGTCCAATGTAGGGCTCGATCCCAGGACCCTGAGATCATGACCTGAGCTGAAGGCAGAGGCTTGATCCACTGAACCACCCAGGCACCCCCAAACTGTATAACTTTGAGGGACTCTAGTCACATCACAGTCCATGTGTTTAGCACCCCCTAGAGTCCTGCAGACCCCAACTCTGGTGGTTTCAAGTGGAGGGAACAGTAAAAAGTATTGAAGCTAGGGGAAAAATACGAGTCTGGTTGGAGTGTTGGGTTTGTATGAGAGAATCATGATAAAAACTCCAGAAAAGTAGCCTTCTGTCATAGCCTGGAGAGCCTGGATTGCTGGAAGGAGTTCAGGATCAATCAGTCGACCGACCTACCTACCTACCTACGCAGGGCATGGTCAGGAGGAAGTAAATGCTTTTTAGAGTGTAAATATGAAAAATGGTGATCATTGTATAGTTCTAATGAACTTTTCTTTTCTTGAATTGGATAGATCATTTAGCTGTGAGTGCTTTTACATTATTATCATAATCCTTTCCCTGTAGATACCAGAAGGAGGGACTGGGGACTCAGGAAGAGAACGGACCAAGACCTTCACCTATGACTTCTCTTTTTATTCTGCTGATCCGAAAAGTCCAAATTATGTCTCACAGGAGATGGTATGATATTTTCATAATCTTTATTTTGATTTCATTTTGAGAAGAACTCTTTAAAACATCTTGCTCATTTTTTGGGAATATAATTTATATAAAATTTGCCTCTGCTAACTTGGCTTTGTTTGTTACGTTGCACCATTTTTATCTTAATTAAGCCTGAGAAGAATTCAGTCCACACAAAGTTGATTTTGTTTTTCACTTTTGAGCATGATGATCATAACCTCCCCCCCCAAACTTGGACATGACTACGGTTTTGAAGGTGCTTGGCAAATAAAGCAATTTGGAGGCACCATTTGTATATTGCTAAGTCTGGCAGACAAGCCACTCAGCTCTGAGTCTTGCCACGAGGCAGAGTTTTAGGAGTTGGAGTTCAAACCCAAGTCCCATTTGCTGTGAGTGGATCACTGTAGGATCATTATAGGATTCTAGAAAGAAGGATCCTAGAAGGATCTCTCCCCCCAGCCCCCAGACATTTTCTAAAATCTAGACTATAGATGAAGTTTGTGGAAGAAACCTGTGCTATAGGCTTTTATTTTCTAAAATGTGGATGTGATATGGGCATAGAGGAACAGACCCAAAGATCCTTGTGGGAAACCATTGCATGTGAGCAGGGCAAGGGCATGTCCCTGGGACCAGCGGGGGTTTGAGCAGAGCAGAGTTATGGGGAAGCACCAGTGAGAGAGGAGGATTATGGGCTTCTTCCTGGCTTGTTCACAGCTTCTTTAAATATATTGTTTCAGGCCTGATGTCTTATTACTAGGATAAGAATTCCTGTTTTGCCTGCTCTGGGTTATAATCCATGGGGTGGCACCTTAAAGTGGTATTCTTGTCTAGTTGCTTGCAACTTGATGTGTCCATGTATGAGAAACACCACATTGCCTGGTAGGTGTTAGAAATGCAAAATCTTGACTGAAAAAATTTCAGACCCACTGAATTTTTAGCAGGTTCCCAGGTCATTTGCACACACCTCGACATCAGACAAGTACAGTTGGCTAGGAAATAGTTTGTGGAAGTGATTGGCTTTACTGAAGCAATGTAAATGTTGGTGTTAAGATGTAGACAACTTAGAGGAATTGTTCAAAGGAGATGGTGGAGTGACTGTATCCAGAACATGTGGATTCAGTGTCAGGGCAAAATAGAAAGGATGACAGCAATAAGAATGAGAGCCACAAAGAGAGAGAGTTGCCTGGTATGAAAGAGGGACCAGCCATTAATGTTGCCTGAGTTTGCTTTGGAGTTTACAGCTGTGCTCGGTACTCACATACCCTGTCTCCCTTGATTCTCACAAGACCAGATTTAACTTTAGCACTCTGTTTTTCTTTGTCAAAGAGACTCAGTGAGCTTAAATAACTCGCTCAAGCTCATAGATCTAATCGACTTAATAGTAGCAGAGTTGGGGTCCTGGGGCTGACGTGTAGGTCAGTGGAGATGCCACTGGAAGGTCTTTAGGACATAAGAGTAAAGGGTTGGTTTGTTCTAAATGATAGGTAGGACAGCCCTGTTGATGAATAAATGGATAAGTGAGTAGTGTTAAAACCCAAAATTCAGTCAAGTAAATTTAAAGATCTAATTGGCTTTTATTCATCGATTCATGAATCCTACAGCATCCCATCCAGCAAGGAGGAAGGAGCTTCAAAGAGCTGTACCAAATGGAGGGATTTTATAGGCAGAAACAGGGCCAGAAAAGTAGCAAAGGAGAAGAAAGGATTGTTTTTGGCAAGATCATCTCCCCCCCCCCCCCGGGGAAGAGTAGAGGATGTTAGTAGGTGGATCACCTCATCTTCCTTTGGGGGATCGAGAGGGCCCATGTGACAAATTACTGCATTGGTGCTGACCAGAAAATTCTGACTGCATTGGTGCTGACCAGTTAAGACTACATATCCAGGGGAGGTTGAAATTGCAATTAGGTCAGGTGTTGAACCCCGGTTTTGTGACGTGGCCTAGTCACACAATAATAATAAGTAACTCCATTTTGGGCTTGTGGTTTTCTTTTTTAACAGCGGTGCAGAAGACTTTGCTGTTGAAGTAGCTGATTAATCAGCATTGGTAGCTAAGAGTGTGGTAAGGAATAGAATGTTACAGGTACTGGAATCCAGATTTTGGCATTAATAGTGGAATAGGAATGAGGTGGCTGGTGTGAGGGATTTTGTTAAGGGAAAAGCCAGTTCATTCTTCAGGCTGTCTTCCACAGAGGACGGATGAAGAGCTGTGAAGTTTCCACTTCTAATTTACCCAATGAGTGGCTGGATTTTCCTCGTTATTTAACTTGAGTTGGAGGCCTTTTGGGAATGGAGGGCTGTGTGGAGGGAAAGTCCACAGTGGGAGCAACAAGAGCGGTGTGTGACAGCCAGGCCTGGCACACTGGAGATGCTCAGTAAGCATTTGCTGACTGACAGAACTCGTTTACAGATGGTGGTTAATTTACAGGAACAGATGACATTTCCTGGTTCTACAAGAGTCAAGATCAGGGAAGCAGGAACAAGTTTAGCTTTTTTGGAAATTAAAAATAAATGCTCTGGGTTTAAAAATAGTTTTTGTTTGTGAAAACCTTCTAACTGATAGGGATAATTTCCATGCTTCAGGTGGATGCGTAGTAGCGTCTCTTCTCAGGTGTTTTGGGTTTTTCGACTTTATTTATATGGTTATAGATGAATAACCTGACGTTGTTCCATTAAATTACAAAACTAAAAAAGTAGGAGATGTGTTAGTAAATACTACTTTCTAGCAGGATCACATGTTAATAAAATCAGCATAGATACAGAAAAATACCTGTTTTTTTTTTTTTAAACACTCTATTAGACAGATGGGTCATCTTCCCTCACCCCTAATGTTAAAAAGAGCTTCAGTTTTGACTATTGATTAAAGTTTTTATGCTGCCTCATCTGGCACAGGATTTCAGCTGTCAGGTCGTATCCCAGCTATTGATAGGGGAAGATGCAAGCTTAGCATGATGGTCGGTTGTCTTCTCCTTCTCATCTGAGTATCAAGGCATGTTGAGAAAATGTATCATGCCTGTTATTATAGTTCAACTCAAGTTTCCTTTACCATTAAACGAATACCAAATAAGATGACCAGCAATATTTCTTACAAATTAATTTTAGATGTAGAAAAAAAATCACTGCGTGATTTAAGTCTATACTCACATAAATTAAAGACCATTAAATAAGGTCTAATTTTTCTCATGGAAAGGGAGGCTTTGATCTCACACAGCCTGTTCCTTGATTCAACCCTGGAGTAACTTGAAACCTACAATCTCCTTGTTGACAAACTGCAGGGGTGAGTCTTTTGTTTTAACAGTGCCCTCTTGTGGGCAGTTTCCCTCAAGTGAGGCCCTGTGATGCCTTGAATGACCTGGAAATCAGCTTGAAAATCTGTGCTGAGGCAAGTAGCAAGGGGAATTTTGGGTCACCTGGCCAGGTGAGGATCTCAGCAGGGTTTCTGATGCCAGTGGGGGAAGGCAGGTCGTAGGTCTCACAAAGCAGCCCTTCCCTCCCCACCTTGCTTTGACTGGGAGCCGCAGTGGGGTAGCCTGTTTTCCTTGCCAAGAACCCTGAAGATGTGGGCAGTGTCCTGCTGCTTCTCTGGGTCCTGGGGCAACTTTGGGTGGGTTACTTGAAGCTGAGACTGAGCCTGGCCTGGGTCTCAGCATCTCCAGACCTGCATATTCTAGGCCTGTTTTGCAGTAATGTCTACCATGTCCCCCCCACCCCCTACTTCCACACACTCTGGGCCCCCAAGTCTCTCAGAGAACTCAAGCTGAATCAGTTTTCTGGAAAATAGGTTATACTAAAATGGTGGGTGGGATTTTAACCCCTGAAAGTGTTTTACTTTGAAAAGTTTGGGGTTTGATTTAAATATATTTTCTATGACTTTGCTTTAGCCTCAGGCAAAGGTATTATAGAAGATTCATCTCTTATTCTTTGGGAAGTTTATGTAAGGCTGTTCTTCCTATCCAGTGGCACCCTGTGACATGGTAAAAATGATAGATAACTTTTACCGTTTGTATAATCAGAATTGATGAAAAATTTAGAGCTTCTTCTCATATTTCATATACAGTGTTGAAAACTAACCTTGGATGGGTGGTCTGGACCTGTAAGTCTCCCTGGGATTCTGGGCTACTTCTTCACAGTTTATGGGAGGAGGTCCTTTCAGGGAGGGCTGGGGCTTTGTGGCTGATGTCAAGGATGTGAGAAGAGGCCACATAGTGATAAAGTCTTTAGAAGCACAGTTTTGGGGGTCAAAAGTGCCCAGGTGTAAATCCCAACTCTGCCACTCACTGTATATGCTCACTCATCTGACTTTTCCCCCTGAAGTGGGACCTAAGTGATGCCACCCATCTAGTAGCATTTTATGAGGACTAGTATGTGAACACAGTGTCATCTGCTGTCATTGTTGAGAGTCGAGTAAGTCAGGCAGAATTTGAGAGTAGGACTAGAAAGCAGCCTCTCTTAAAGAGAGGATACAAATGAACAGCATGAATGAGACCCGTCATTTTGGAAGTGACTTCATTGAAAGGATAGTTTGTAAATCTTTGACCAAGAAACTGAGAAAACAAAGTCCAAGCAAGATGGCGGCAAGGTGGTGCCTGAAGAAAGCCAAAGTCTGGTTGGCTGTGCTATTATTTTGTCCTTGGATGCCAGGCTGTATTATTAACAGGGATGGTTTACGTGGAGCTGAGATCCAGAGGACTGGTGTTCATTGGCGCTATCTAGGGGGTGGCTGGAGGGCTTAGCTCCTGCAGGAGAGATCCTGGGTTTCAAGTTTATCTAATCCAGCATCACTCAAAGAGACTGAACACTCCTAAGGGGTTGATGAGGCTCCCAGCTGGACTGTGGTGATCCCACAACATAGTGCCTCACCTGTTCCTGGCTCTGACAAGAACCTAATCATGCTGCTTCATGATGTTTCTTCAGCTGCTGACGCGCCTTGTTTTTGAAGCAGGGAGGTGTTTTATGTGGCCTTAGTGTGCCTATTGGTCCGAGAAGACAGGAGGCAGCTTGAAGGCTCGTGGGGTTTGGAAAAAGTTCTGGTTGGTTCCCTTCCCAACTCTGTGTACCTAGGATGGCCACACATCTCCACTGGCCTCATTTACATCAGCTGTCTGGGTGAAGTATTTGTCCTTCACACTCTCTCATTCCCCAGAGTATTCCCCTTCAGTTACGTGGTGTGACAGCCATGGACTCGGACCATTGTAGGTGCAACCCCAGGGCCCCACGCAGCTCATCTCCCTGCCCTCTCCAACCTGGGCAAACCTTCAAATAGGAAGGAGCATCTGGCCTCTGACACAGGGGAGCCCGACCATCCCAGCCTCATTCACACCTGCTCACCCCTCAGCTCTCAGACAACCTTCTGAGACTGATTCTGATGGATAGCTGGGCCCTTAAATGACGGCCTTGATTTGGCATGGTTTGAGCAGTAACTTCTGGCAGCTGTGATTTTCAGGTTTTGAGTATTTAGTTTCTGGAAGCTCTGATAGAATGAGTAACTCCATAAGTTTATTTAATTCTGAAATGGTAAATCATCATGCTTTAAAAATCATCTTTGCTTCTTAGACATGATTGTTACTTGGCCTTGTTTACACTTTTTTTATTTCAGGAATTTTTTGTTCAGTAGGAAAAAGGATGGGGTTGCTTTTTGCTTCCTTAAAAAGTTTCCTTTTGATTAAAAACTGGGGCATATACATATTCTGTTAATAGTTCTGTGATGATTTATTTATGTGGCGTAATCCTTATAAGACGAAAGTAGCGTTCAAAAATATTGTCAACATTGAAGGGGCTTTTTATTAAAAATCCATGGTAATTGTGTCTTTTGTGTGTGTGTATCTGTTTTTTTCTGCTTTCAGATTTTCAAAACCCTCGGCACAGATGTCGTGAAGTCTGCATTTGAAGGTTATAATGCTTGTGTCTTTGCATATGGGCAAACTGGATCGGGAAAGTCATACACTATGATGGGAAATTCTGTACGTTGTTTTACACTGTGGGAAGAAAATTTCTCATTATCTCTCTTTGGACTGATAGAATTATCTCTTTTATCTACTTGGTCTGTACTAACTTGCTTTTCATGTTCTGATCATTCTTTAGCAATAAGATAAAACTCAGTAATAAGTTGGACTAAATTTCCTTTGAGAGATTTTAAATTAGAAATAGTTTTAAGCTTATAAGCATGAATAATGGATGCAAGTCTCAGTTCGTTTTCTGTTTTTAAAGGCTTTATAATCTTATCAAAAAAGTATGCTGGGCCCATAAGTAATTTATTCTTTTTTTCTGCCAACACAACAGTTTGAATAAAATTACTGAACTCCGTTCTTTTTAAAATTATTCAAAACATATTTTCCTCAAGAGAAATGTTAAAAAAAAATATCTCTGGTGGAAAGGCACTACATAACCTCAGCATATACATAAAAAGAGAATTACGCTGTTTACATAGAGTCTATCTAGTTGTGGAGTATGTGGGGTTTAGTAGTTATGCTATATAAACTAACAGACATTAAAGTTATATTTGCCCCAAAATACAGAGGAGTTAAAAACTAGACATTATTGCAGGTACTTTATCTCGTTCCGTGTTTTCTCCAGATCTAGATAGTGCTGGTGTGTTTTATTTATATCATAATGAAAGCTCTCCTCATTGCCTGTCAGACCTATGACCTCTTCTAGCTGTGGAGGTTCCAGCCGGGAATCAAAGGGCTTCCTGCTGGCAGGCAGTGGGTCTTAAATGCCAGAGGTTTGGTGGTTTACAGAAGTTGTGGTAGTGCATTTTTAAAAAAAGATGTTATGTTTATCTATTTGAGAGAGAACGAGCAGGGTGAGGGGCAGAGGGAGGAAGAGAAGCAGACTCCTCTCTGAGCAGGGAAACCAGATGTGGGGCTCGATCCTGGGACCCTGGGATCATGTCCTGAGCCAAAGGCAGATGCTTAACCAACTGAGCCACCCAGGCACCCCAGAATAGTAGTAGTGCATTAAAGGAGGGTGGGTCTTTCCAGATGGAAACATTTGAGTGCCTATGAGCTGGCTTTTAAATTCAGGCTTTTCCTTCACAGGAGAAATAGATAAATGCTGTGCAGTGACTCCTCAGTGCTGAACAGCATGGAAGAATACATGGGAGAGCAAGCCGTTAGTTTCAGGAGTTTCACATTTCTTTTTATCATTACTTTTCCCTTCCTAGTTTCCCACTGTGGCTTTGCAAAAAAAAAAAAAAAAAAAAAAAAAAAAGCCTTCTCTAAAAATGAAATTTGCATGTTGATCTGCTAGTAGCTCTTTTACATTAAGTTAAACATTCTTAAAGCACTCCCAAATCACACCTGTTTTTCTCTGACCTTATAGTTAGTTGAGCACTGTTTGGGTCTTCCTTTTTTATTTTGTTTTTTTAAAGGCACAACAACATAAAAAAAAAATGACAAAACACCCTATTTTCCATGGTAAGAATTGGTACCAACTTAATGGTGTAGGGGAAAAAAGTTCTCTTAATGCTGTGATGGTGTTTTTTGTTTGGGGGAGGGTGGCATGTTGGGTGAAGGTAGGGAGGGTCTTCGGAAGGAAACATGAAGCTCTGAAGTTTTGGTTTCCTAGCAAGAACACTTGGCCTCATCTTTAACATCGTTCTAGGTTCATCAGCTTGTAAGTGCCAGCTGACCCACGAATACTCCTGAAGATGCCCACGTCACAGAAGTCATATGACGTATTAAAATCTGTCTTGGAAGCCCGGAGTTGGGATCAGTGCATTAGGAGAGGGATAGGATACATGTTTTAATTTGGTTCTGTCACCTAAGGGTTAAGAAGATTACCAGCAACTTTGAGTGCTTACCAAGGTCTCATTGGTGTTTTTCTTTTCTGCTCAATGTATATTTCACCTTTGGTCATTTGACCCGATCAGATTTTCCATATTTATTCTATAGCTGTAGACCACCTTGTTGGAAAGTTTAAGGAATAGATCTATGTTTTCAAGTCAGGATTTAACTGATTGAGAGCTGATAACTGTATATTACTCTAGACCTAGCATGTACAAGTTAGAAAGCTCTGTCCTCTCATTTTAGAGACTAGGGAGCAGTCCTGAGGGTGTAAATGGTGTATTTGGGGTGCTGCGGTGGTAGGCCTGGGGTTGATGTGCAGGTCCCTTGAGTCTAAACCCACTCTGGCAAATTGCAGATTCAGCCATCAGTTGCTTTTATTTCAAGTGACAGCTGTGGCATTCTTCCTTCCCACTGCAGGGTGATTCTGGCTTAATACCTCGGATCTGTGAAGGGCTCTTCAGTCAGATAAATGAAACCACCAGATGGGATGAAGCGTCTTTTCGAACGGAAGTCAGGTAGGGCCCGTGGGCTGAGTAGCTGTGTGTGTGAGCTTGGTTGGAGTTTCTTCCCAGGCACGAGGAGTAGATAAAGGATAAAGCCTTTGGATTCCTGAAGGCAGGAAGCATTTTCCCCTCCTATACTGTCAGAGCTAGAAGCAAAGTTTAAAATGTGTCTGTTTTCAGTGACTTTCTTGGGTGCAGTTTGGATTAGGATTTGGGGAGGCTAGCAGAAGTAATCCTGCTTGGTCAGAAACTCTGACATAGGATGTTTATTGCAAATAGAATGCGTTTTTGACTTTTTTTTTTTTTTTTAAGATTTTATTTATTTATTTGACAGAGAGAAATCACAAGTAGATGGAGAGGCAGGCAGAGAGAGAGAGGGAAGCAGGCTCCCTGCTGAGCAGAGAGCCCGATGCGGGCCTTGATCCCAGGACCCTGAGATCATGACCTGAGTCGAAGGCAGCGGCTTAACCCACTGAGCTACCCAGGCGCCCGAGTTTTTGACTTTTAAGTGTGTACCCTGTTCACTTGCCTTCTTCTGTTATCTGAATAAAGTTTGTTTTATTCTTTGTGTTTGTAGGATCACTGTACAGCTAATCTTTAAATAAATCTGGATGGTTGAGGTGTTTTGTTTTTTTTTCTCCTTGAAATTAAAACTTGGTGGGGAGCCAGTCTTCTCTTTGGTTTTGATGACAGACATAGCAATTGGGGGTCCTTATGGCTGCCTGACCTCTTAGTGGCTGTGTGGCCTTGGACAAGTTGTTTAAAAAAAACTCTGAACCTCTATAACCTCATCTGTAAAATGGGATAATAGTAGTACTTGCCTCTGGGCTGTCATATGGATTAAATGAAAAAATCCACTTACTGTACTAAGCCTAGTACCTGATAAATAGCCACACCCATGAATATATGTTGCTGCTCTTATTGTTTTGTTGTTATATTAGTGTCTGAAATCATTTTACTGAGTTCAGTCCTATTTAAAATTTTTAGTTACTTGGAAATTTATAATGAACGTGTGAGAGATCTACTTAGGCGGAAGTCATCCAAAACCTTCAATCTAAGAGTCCGAGAGCATCCAAAAGAAGGACCGTATGTTGAGGGTAAGAGTGAACACAGCTTTGTTCTTCTTGAGAATTTGTGTAAAAACAATAGTTTCAGGGGAAAAACACAAGATAATGGTGAGATGTGAAAAGTTTCTTTATCTTTGGCATTTTATTCTAGTAAAACTGACATGCTGTCACTACAGCTGTCATTAGTGTCATTAGTGTGAATTTATACTTCACTGGCCAGTCACTGATTTCGTGGACTTGCCAGTAGATTTCCTCTGGCTCTCAGGAGAAGAACTCTCTGGAAATTTGTTTTCCAGTGTTCTCAGGCAGCATAAGCAGCCCTAAAAGCTGTCTCTTCACATGGCCTTGTGTCTCAGTGCTATGTTTTTAGTGACCTTAAAGGTAACTTAGGAACATAACAAGATTCTAAGACTTCTTACCTTAATGGAAGAGCACTAACAGAGTTTCCTGTGCTGTGGTCCTCAGCATCTGTGTTGTGATAACACTGGCTGTGTTATAAGAAATTCTGGGCCAAGGGCTGGTCCTTGCTAAGTATTCACACATATAGGCTATGTTTAAGGCTGTCTTGATAAATGCAGCTACTCAGCTGACTTGCAGAGGTGGCTGAGTTGTGGCTGACCATAGGAATCACATCCAGAAAGGTGGTTTCCTCTGGTTCTTGTCCTTCATCTGTGTCTCGTTGGAGACAGGGCTAAGAACTGGTCCTGGGCTTAAAAAGGTGTTCCTTGTTAGGTTGTCTTTTTCACCTAGTGATACCAACTGTACTGACAGGACTCCATCGGCATTTTATTAAATTTCCAATTGAAATTTTGCATTTTATGCCCAAAGTAAGTTGTGTAACTAGGCATTTGTTTTGTGAAGCGTGGAATAGCTATTATTGTTAATAGCTTTTAGGCAAACTGTGCCTTCATGCTTCTCTTTAATTGTCTTATCAGATGCTAAAACATATTATAAAGCTGGTTTATAAAAAGACAGAATAATCAAACAGGGGAAAACATCCAGAATCTGATATAGAGACTTAGGGGGATGTAGTTTCTAATAAATCTGATATTCAAACATTGGAGGAATATTGGTTGTTAAGCTGCCTGGGAGGGGAAAAAAAAGAGTAAATTGGTACCATACTCCATTTCTATACCAGGAGAAATGGCAAATGGAACAAAGATTTTAATGTCAAAAGTGACATAGTAAAATGAGTATAAGGAACTATGGGTTAACTATTTTTCCAGAAATCTGGAGAAGGGAAGTCCTTTAAAAAATTTCACTTAAAACTCAGAAACCAAAACCAAAACAAAACAACTCAGAAAACCATGAAATAAGAGTATTAAGTTTGAAATGGTAAAATAATAAGACTCGGCAGAAACACCATCAGCAAAGTGAAAGGACAACTTACAAATTGGGGAAAATCTTTTCAATCAAAGTTTCAGACAGAGGACTAATTTCCCTAATCTATAAAGAGATCCTATAACTAACTAACAGCAGAGTCAACAGCCAAGTAGAAAAATGAACACAGGATGTGGATAGACTGTTCACAGAAATGGAAATGCAGGTGGTTTTTAAATGGAGGGAATAATGCTCAGCTTCACTCATACTCAGAGAAAAACAGAACAAAACAAAACAGTCTTCAAGATAACATTTATTACCTATCCCTGGTAAGTAAGCCTGATAAGACAGTGTTGGGAGATGGGCAGTCTCATATGTTGCTACTGCTGGGTATAAATTGCCTTCTGTGGATGACAATTTTGCAATATCCATCAAAATTTCAAATGTGCTTGGATCTAGCACTTTGGCCCTTAAGAATTTACTCTGCAGAAATATTCACACATATTTGAAAAGACTTTTGTACAAGATTATTTGTAGTAGTGTTACTTGTAATTGGAAACAAAATGTAAACAACCATCTATGGTCTCAACAGGAGACTGGTTAAATTGGGTATGGTACCTGCATACAGTTGTACGCTCTTCAGCCATATAAATGAGTGAGGAATCATCTTAACTGATAGAGAATATTCTTCAGTTATTATGACATAGAAGCAAGCAGGATGCAAAACAATGCTTATGGCATGCTGCCATGTTTGAAAGGGGCAAGAAGATGGTTTTATGTGTATGTATGGGTTATTTCTAGAAGGGTATGGATAAACTAATAACACTGGGTTACCTGACAGAAGGGAAGTGTGGAGCTAACTTAGGATGGGGGTCAGCGAGACCCTTTACATAGTATACCTTTTGTAGGCTTCGATTTTAGAACCATATGAATGTTCCCCAGAAATGAATAAAAAATGTTTTTAAAGAAATAAGAAGATGCTCTCTGGTTTGGCATGAAGGTAGTGTTTGTATTTACCTTGCTCTGACTGGTGCTCATGAGGTTAATGATAATAGCCAATACTTACCATACAGGTACGCGTTATTAGAGGCAACTGAGCTCAGTGAGGTTAATTGACTCACACGTAACCATGTAAGTCCACTAGTGGGTGGCAGATTGGGCTTTGATCCTAGACGGTCCCAGCCCTTGGGTCTGTATTATAAACTACCACAGCGTAGAACAAGTGAGATCTCTAAACAGGTCAACGGATCTGTTCAGTCATGTGTTCTGTCAGAGAGGTAAATTTCTTACTCTGTTTACTAGAGATTAGGCAGATTTCCTCAGCCCCCCTTCCACACTTTTTTTCTTTCCTTTTTCTCCAGATTTATCTAAACATTTAGTACAGAATTACGGTGATGTCGAAGAACTAATGGATGCGGGAAATATCAATCGAACCACAGCAGCGACTGGGATGAACGACGTCAGTAGCAGATCTCATGCCATCTTCACCATCAAGTTCACTCAGGTGAGGGCAGCTGCGGGGCCGGCTGGCTCCATCCCTGCGGTCTTTACCAGGTGATTAGCACCAGCTGAGGACCGATCATTGTTGAACCAGGAGCAGCAGCAGGCAAAGGTGACTGCCTGTCATCTCCTTGTTAATTAGAGTCGAACATGTGCTGTGTGCAGAGTCTCTCTGTGGCTACAGTCACAGTCGTTTGAAATGTCCAGATGTGTACCCTTAAGAAATACTTAGCAGGCTTCTACCCTGCTCTAGACATTAAAAAAACTTGCTTTGTGCATAATTAAGCCAAAGTTTACATTGTTCCGAGCTCTGTGGGAGATAATAGATTGCCAAGTCAGGCCAGCTGGGGGTCAAGGTGAGTAACTCATTGTGGTACATTATCGCTCCATGGCACTCACCCTACAATGTTGAGTAGGATTATGAGAACGATATTAAAGGGCAACTGACATTTTTAAGTATT
Source organism: Mustela putorius furo (assembly GCF_011764305.1). NCBI lineage: Eukaryota > Metazoa > Chordata > Mammalia > Carnivora > Mustelidae > Mustela > Mustela putorius. Next base: position 3,403,060 of record NW_025421329.1, on the reverse strand, counting down.
GATGTAAGAACTCATTTTGATCAGGAGGTGGGGAGCATTTTGAATATGTGTGGAAATTATTGAGGGTAACTATTTTAAGACCTAGGCCAGTAGAACAGATGAATGCAAACGTGTACAGAGGGTCCTCGGGGCTTCCACATGTGTTAGGAGTTTGGGGATGCCCTGACCTATATTAACCATTGAACATATCAGATACAAAAAGATAGTGTTTAATGAAGGAGGGGATCACAGAGCAAAGAAAATAAAAAAATTCTCAAAGGTCAATCAGAACAAATCCCTTCACATCTTTACCTTTAGTTAGATCTTTGTTTTGTTTTTTAAAGATTTTAAAAAGATTCTGTTTTTGTTTTTTAAAGATTGATTTATGTATTTGACAGGGGCGGGGGCAGGGAGGGAGGAATGGGAGAAGCAGGTTCCCCGCTGAGCAGGGAGCCCTGTGTGGGGCCTGATCCCAAACCCCTGGGATCATGACCTGAGCCAAAGGCAACGCTTAACCCACCGAGACATGCAGGTGCCCAGGTCTTTGCTTTTTGATTTGCTTTTTGATTTTCTCCTTTCTGGTTAATGTAGATTAGGTTGTGCCATCCCTAGTTTGTAAGAGGCTTATATTTCTATCAAACTATATTAATTTCTTTTTGGCATTTTGGTTTAGACTGTTAAATGTAGTTTAAAAGTCTTAGGGAGCGTAAAATTTTGGTAGAATTCAGAATCAAAGAATACATTATTTAAGGTTTTTAGTTTTTTATAATTTGTGAAACAAGTTTTAACATTGAATAATCACCAAATTATCTTTTACATAACTGTCTACATTTATCCCATTTTGGAGAGCCCTTGTGCTTGGAATGCTGAAGATTCTAGATGAGAACAAAACTAGTTGTTTACTTCTTTTTTCTTTGCGAGTGCCCTCAGTGACTTGCGTCCTGTTCTGCCACAGTCAGACTCAATAGGCTTTGTTGGGAACAACCGAGTGATTGCAGTAATGGAATAGTTCTTCAGAAAGTTTAAGAATGACATATGGTAGACTTGTGTTGTATTCAGTTTCATCTGGAAGTTTCTGTAATCAGTGAGAAGGCCTATGAAATAACAAGATTAAAAAAAACCAAAAATGCAAAAAACGAAAAACAACCCTACCCTGAGAGATCACAGTGAGGAGTGGAAAATAATTAGGATTTGTATCACAAACAACATCAGTGCTCTTTACATCCCTTCAATTTTGCTTTTATGTTTTGCTGCAGGCAAAATTTGATTCTGAAATGCCGTGTGAAACCGTGAGTAAGATCCACCTAGTCGATCTTGCTGGAAGTGAGCGCGCAGACGCCACTGGTGCCACTGGGGTCAGACTGAAGGAAGGGGGGAATATTAACAAATCCCTCGTGACTCTGGGAAATGTCATTTCTGCCTTAGGTGGGTTTTTGCTCGTCCCCTGCTGCCTCTTACTCTTCGCCATACTGTATTAGCATGAAGCAATTATGTTTAATGTTTGTGTTACAGAGCGAGTTTATAGCCTTAAGGTTTTCTGAAGCCAAATTAGAGCGAAAAACATCACTAGGTTTTTTTTTTTTCCTTTTTCTCTTTTTCTTCTGTGCAGCCGACTTATCTCAGGATGCGGCAAACCCTCTCGTGAAGAAGAAGCAAGTTTTTGTGCCTTACAGGGATTCTGTTTTGACTTGGTTGTTGAAAGACAGTCTTGGTGGGAACTCTAAAACCATCATGATCGCCAGTAAGGATTCCAGGTTCTTTTCCTCAGCATATAGTGTTTTATATGAACTAACTGTCGATGTTTAAGTTTCAAGTGTCTCGTTGGGAAATAGTACCTTTTTTAAAATTTTAAAAACAATAATTTTTCTATCTTGAAGAAAGTCACTGTGATCCCATCTACAATATCCTATTAATAACTCTCCTTCCCATTTACTAGTTAGATAAACTTGCCGTGTGTTGTGTAAGCTGGGATACTTTGTGTAGAATGACTCTCACCCGATCTTTGCTCAAAGTATGGGATTGAAGCTTTTCACTTCATGAGCTCACAGGAGAAAATCAGTACAGGAACATAAAGTGAAAATAACCCAACTTTTGTTTTTCTATTCTGAAGCAGTACATGTAGAATTTAAATGAGGAATCGAGAGGCAAAACAACAAGGTACATAAATAATGGTAGCAGTTCTAGATGTTGCTGCTGCATTATCACTAACTGGAAGAAATGTAGCAGAAAGGAAAAATGGGCAAAGAGGAGACAGTTGCCAGGGAGAGCTCAGAAACTTTTAACTCCACTTTTGCTTGCCCCTACTCCTCTTCCCATGTTTGCATCTCTGCCACTCCCCAGGACTTGTATAAATGCTGGAGCAAAGGGCTCTGTCTTGGGTGTGTGCCCTGGGTACAACTATCTAGTTTCCTGAGCCCTACAGGCTGTGGTGAGGGAGAGGGCAGTTCACCAAACTTTAAGAAGAGAAGAATACACTGACCTACTGTCTGTTTGAAAAATGATCATGCTCTAGACTTTTACAGATGGTAGCCTTCGCCAAAACCTTTAAAAGTATTTTAATTTCTATGTAATACTGAGATGTACAGGTAGTCTTGAAATCATCTTCCTGTGTCTTCAACAGAGAAACTCCTTGAAGCACAGAGGAGTATATCTTATTTTAGAGTTGGTTGGATAGCTGGCTGATTCTAGACTTAAGGGGAGCAAAATGACATTTAATTTGGTATAGTGAGCACCTTTCCTATAAATCTTAGATAATTTTTAATATTCATTACTGTGTCAATGAATATTTAGTCTATCCAATGACCTGGGGTTAATCTGACTTTTAAATTATGAACCAACTTTGTGTTAAATGATACACGGAGTGCTGGATAAATTATTTTTTGAATTCATTTTTCACAGCCATTTCACCTGCTGATGTCAATTACGGAGAAACCCTAAGTACTCTTCGCTATGCAAATAGAGCCAAAAACATCATCAACAAGCCTACTATTAATGAGGATACCAACGTCAAACTCATCCGTGAGCTGCGTGCCGAAATAGCCAGACTGAAAACGCTGCTTGCTCAAGGGAATCAGGTTGGGTTTTTCTGAGATTTATGGATAATTTTCTTTGAGTAATGACATCTATTTCTAGATCTTAATGAGACAATTATCTCACTCGTTGTATTGATTTGAGTAAATAAGTGCTAAGTAAAGCTTTGAATGAGTTAGCCAGTCTCTCCTCTACATTACCCTCCCATTGGCCTTTGCATTCATTATGGGCTCTGTGTGGAAGATTTTATCCACTAAACCTGAAATGATTAACTATCTAATAGTTATCAATTATGGATGGAAATTTAGCATGCAATAGGATTAGCAGCATAATCTCCATTAGTGGAAGGAAATTGAGGTGCTTGGAGTAATATTTAAAATTCTACCCATGCATTTTATGACTTGAAAATGTATTTTAACAGAATGAAAGACTTGTTTGAGGACCTTTCTGAATCTTATTTTGTATTGCCCATTACAGGGGTGGTTATGGTGTTACGGTGACATGTGTGACAAGCCTGCGGCTGGCTGAGATGTTGTCCCTGAGGCCTCACTTGATTGTCAAAATGGCCTTACTTCAGGATCTTTTGGGGTTCTAATGAAGGGGCTTTGTCCTTTGATTTTTTTTCACAATGAACTTGCTAACCTACGTAGTATACACACAGAGTTACAATTGGAGATGAGTAGCGTGAATTAGGTTCTTATTGGTTTTAGATGCTGTTGTGAAGAAAGGCCGCCCTTGAAAGAAGACCAGGGATAGCTTTTTAAAATCTTCAACTTAGAGTCAAGTTAGAAATAAACAAAGATTCGTTTCTTCTCATTTTCTTAACCCACATATGGATGCCTTAAGTGTATCATTAAAAAAATGCTTTTCTTTAAATGCAGAGTGCTCTCTCTAGAACAGCTTTTCATTTAGGAATATATGGCCCTTGAAGCCCTTGTCATAGTACAAGTGGTTTGGCCCCTGAAACCATCACCAGGATGAAAACCTCATTGAGTTTCCTGTGTCCTGAAATATACCTGGTGGTTCTTTCCCGTAAGATGGCAGATGACAGTTGAATAGGAATTGTTCATTGCACTTAGAAATATCTCCACGTATATTTTCTGTTTTGACGTGGGCCTTTCCTGTGAGTGAAAGTTGCCAGAGTGAATGACCCAGATGTATGTGATGCTGTCAGGATCCTCTAACTTGTGACATGATAGTTGCTTTAATTTGCACACCATGTTATTGGGATCTTGTTTTCAGTGTTATTAAAACATTACCTATCTGAGGTGAACATTTAGGGGTGATGTGATAGGATCACCCAAACTATTATCTGTGAGGGAAAGTATTTGGAAAATTCTTGATGCAACTGGTACTCAATAGTTTACTGAGTTACGGGAATGAAGGAAAAAAAAAGGAAGAACAGCCTTTTTAAATTAAACTGAGGAAATCCTTGAAGGGAGCCTTATCATATGGGCAGAAAACTTTAAGTTATTAAAACTTTACATATTCTATCTGAGGAATGTCTTCAGAGAAGTATTGTATGTGCCAGTGGCCTTTTGTCTTCTTTCATGACCAATGGCCGCGGTATAATTAAAGGAGTATTTTTGTTGCTGTAGTTTTGAGGGTGAAGATGGAAGAGAGAGTTAAGTCTATTTTAGAATGCATTGAAGATAAAATTCTTTGTTAAACTTAATACATTATAGTAAAAACAGGAATCCCAATTTAAAATAATTTATTACACTATGAAACTAGAAATTGTTGTGAGACAATACAGGCTTATCCTAAATTAATTAAATTTGTGATGCTCAATAAAATAAGCAGGTGTTCTTAAGTGCCCATTAAAAAAATCTCTATAATTTTTTCTGATGACATTGCTCTATTCTGGTGATATTCCAGATGCTTCCATGGTTCACTGAATATTCACATCAAAGTTCCATTATTTGCTTACGGACAGCTAAATAAAAATCAGCTCCTCTTTTTAATAAGTTTATGTATTTGCCAGTGCCCAGGGTCATGTGCATCAGAGTTTCAAAAGTATAACGTAAATAAAGCACAAGAATCGAACATGTATTTGCTTCTCCTACTACACAGATAGAGATATACAGATATATATGTAGTGGTTTGTATATGCATACATATATAGGAGCTCTTTATTGAAGAATTGTGTATGTACAGGGAAATTACATATTATAAGTATCCAGATCAGTGAATTTTCGCAAGCTGAATCTGCCATCTAACCTGCACCCATATGAAGGAACAGAACTTACCAGGACTCTGGAAGACCCCCTTCATGTCCCTCTTCCGGGTGCTACCTGCCATTTCCTTCAAGAGTAACCATTACCCCGACTTCTGAGGGTGTGGATTAGGTTTTACGGTCACCTGTTTTTTTTTTTTTTATATAAATGGAATCATGCAGTATATACTCCTTTGATCTCTCTTCCATTCCGTGTTGTGCTTGTGAGATTGATCATATTGTTGCCCGTAATTGTGGATTGTTCATTGTCCCTTGTATGCTGAATTCCATCAGACACCTATGTCCCAGCTCATTTCTCCCTTCTAATTCTGATGGACATTTGGGGAGTTTCCTTTCTGGGGCTGTTAGTGCTGCTATTGAGTCTCTTCTCCATGTCTTTTACTATACTCTTAGGTATAAACCTTTTGACTAGGTTTATACCTAAGAGTGGAGTTGGTGGGTCAGAGGTGTAATGTTTGTTCAGTTTTAGAAAATACTGCCAGACAGTTTTCTAAAGAGCCTCTACCAAGTTAGAGTCCACCATCTGTATGAAGGTGCCGCTCTGGTTGCTGCAGGTCCCCAGCCACACCAGTGGGATTGTCCATTTCTCCTTGTAACCATCCGATGGATGCAGAGTTGGGCTGAAGAAGGATTTTAGTGTGCACTTCTCAGATGGTTAATGAAGTCAAGCGTTTTGATCGCTTGTCTTTTCAAGTATTCTCTTTTGTTACATTTAAAGCATATTTTCAGACTTCTGCTTTGAATCTGGCAGGAGAGAATGTCTGTGAACTCCTTTTCTCTTGAATGTATCTGGAGATGAGAAAATTAGACAATACAGGAATGAAATAAGCCAGAAAAGTCAGGAGGCAAAGAAAGACAAGAAGAGAAGATGGAAGTAGAATGGATTTCTCATTTGTGTAGCTGGAGTCACAGAGAAACTTTAAATGATAGCTGGATAATAAAAATATCACCACGTGCAAACTTTTAAGATGGACACATCTCTGAGAGGGTCACATAGTAAAACTGTTACATGATGTTTGTAAGACCGAGCACAGGCCCACTAGGTAATTCAAAGGGGAAAGAAGGAGGTACAAAAACTGCATTATGTTGTTGTTATATTTTATGTAATGTATACATAAAAAAGTCACTTTATTATAGCAAAGAATGCAATTCATAATTAAAATCAAACACGATGTCAGCTTTTATAAAGGAAAAAAACCCACAACAACACTATAGGAAATAGCAGTAGACAAAGCTAAAAACATTTGCCACAGGGAACCATAACTCCTCTTTCTCATTTCATGAGAGCTCATATAGACCAAGCTAAGGAACAACATAGCATATTTATATGACACCATGAAAATTTGCTCTAATCAGTGCAAACCAGGAAGTAAGATTGCCAACTTGTACACTTTCTTTATTATGAAAAGAGCTTCTATTAAAAAAGATAAGATGGGGCACATGGGTGGCTCAGTCTGTTAAGTGTCTGCCTCTGGCTCAGGTCATGATCCCGGGATCCTGGGATCGAGCCCATGTCAGCGTCCCTGCTCAGCGGGGAGCCTGCTTCTCCCTCTGCTCCCCCAACCCCCCTGCCATATGTGCTTGCTCATTCTCTCTCTCTCTCAAATAAATAAAATATTGAAAAAAGATAAAGGATCACAAGCTGATAGAAAAGTGAACAAAGGATATGAGCACGGTTCACAGAAAAAAGTTTCAGATGGTTCCTAATCTATGAAATTACGCTCAACGTCCCTTGAAATACAGTAAACGCAAATACTAAGAATAGTGAAATAAATATATATACAAAAATGGGCACACTGACAAATAGTCATGAAGCTGTATATTTTGCTGCATGTAAATTGTACCTCAGAATTCTTAAAAAACCTGTCAGATGGGCACAGCTCCGCAGTGCTTGACTGCAGAGTACGTTGGCAAGGGCAGGAGGCAGCAGGTGCTGGTCCACGTGGTTAGTAGCGTTGATACTGCTGCATTTTTGATGTAGTGTAATTGATTTAACGCATGAACTTCATCTGAGTATTATTTAATCCTGAACATTTTTCTTCTAAATGGACACCCTGCAAAGAGTAGTTTAATTGAAAATGGTTTAGTTTTACCCAAAATTTCTTTTAAAAGGACTGAGGTCAGGTTTCCAAAAGATGTAACGGTCATGATAGCCTGTGTGCTTGTGTTCAGTCTGATTATCTGCTGAGTAGTCAGTGCGGTAGGAATGTTTCAGCTTTGAGTAGAGAGGAAAGATAGACCAAGAGTGGAGTCTGTAAAATTAGCCATGTTGAAAAGGGGTTGCTGATTGTTTTGAAAATTGTTGATCATATATAAACAGTGCCGTCATAATAACGCCCGCCATTTGCATTTCTTCACTGGCACCTCTTTGTTGAGTACCATCTGGGTGCAAGACAGCGTGCTAGGTGCTGCCTCCATGTGCCGTCGTCATGGTTAGCAGAACTCCTCTGCCTTCACTAAGGATGAAGTTGCTTTACTAACGGTTAACTTGCTGGCTTTATTCTCTCTAATCTGGAAAACGTGGGATGCCAGCTTTAGAACGGGGCAACATCTCTGATGATAAAAATGACCCTTCTAGAAGACTTGCATCAGGATTAGGACGGAGTATACATAAACTGTAAGTGTGTGCAGGAAGCCATAATTTTGGGTTTCCCAGAGTGCAGTGACTGGTAACTGGGTTTGTCTCTTGTGGACCTCAGGGGGTAGGCCTCTGCAAGAGATGTTGCCTCTGTGGGGTGTGGGGTGTCTAAGCCAAGGTGAGCCCCCCAGTCTGCAGGTTTGAGTCTCAACCCTTTGAGAGGGCCAAAGACAATAGCTCCTGACAGCTGTGAGGACAGTTGCAGAGACTTCATGAGGACCTTTCCATCCTGTCGTTAGCTCTGCTGTCTGCTGGGGAGACAGAGGCCAAGTGTGGCCCCCGGTAGTCTTGTTAGCCTGAATGTTGAACTGAGCCCAAAAAGATCACCTTGCGGCTGTTGCATTCATTTGAATAGAAATTGAGAAGTAAGTAATAATGAAAAAATTCTATAGTCTCTGAGGAGGACAACTTGGCAATTAAAAAGAAAATCATACATATAAATGACTCACAAATTCCCTTCAAGGAATTTATCGATATAGCTATGTATAAGGTAGGCAACTGGTACAGGATAGTCATTTATAGCATTGCTGGTAAAACAGAAGATTAGAAAAAACCCTGCATTTTCATTAAGAGGGAAGTACTAACATAAATTATGGAATATCCATATCGTGGAATATTGCACAGTGTGTTGGAATTAATGAAGTGGATTTATTTGCACTGAATTTTCTCCAAGATATATTGTTGAGTGAAAATGGCACTATTCAGAATAGTATTCATGCTGTTTGTTTAAAAAACAACAAAAATATGCTTGCATACGACCAAAAAATTGCAGGTTTAGCTAGCATATTGGCTAAGACTGGTTGCCTGTGGGATGGGGAGGGAGGGAGACCCTTTTTTTTTTTGAATCTAGTTGACATAGTGTTACATTAGTTTCAGCTGTACAACAGAGTGATTCAGCTTCTCTACATGCTATGCTCACCACAAATGTAGCTACCATCTGTCACCATACAATGCTGTTACATTGTTGACTGTGTGCTCTCATCTCTACCTTTTCTGTGACCCCTTTCTTTTATTTCTGATGACATCCTAGGGAGTACTAGGTCCCTGCCTCTCAGATTATGAGTTCCCAAACACAGTCAGAGCCCCTGTGTGTCCCACCTGGCTCGCTTTGCTTCTCCTGCTCTGTCTGCCTTGTCCCACTTCTAGCCTGATTTTGGTGTTTATCATTCTTATGTCAATCTTTTACCTTTGCAACATAGATTAAAAAAAAAAATGGGTACATAGATTGTGGTGTAGCCATACCATATATGGAGTGTAATCCAGTAGTGAAAATAAATGAGTTTCATTTGCATGTATCAAGGTGGGTAAATCTCAGAAGCCAGGGGTTGAGCAAGATTTATGCTTCTTTTTGAATTTTTACATTGTGCATGTTTATAACAGATGAACACTTTCTGATCTAGGGATTTAGGTTGTGTTTGATTTTGGCAAAATGTCAGTATGGTACATGTTTGTCTTTTTCCTTTGCTTTACTGTTTTGTATTGCAAATGTAGGTTTGCTAGGATGCCATGGTTTTGAATATTATGAGATATGTACCCCATCAATTGAAGACATAGTGATGACTGACACTTTTTAGGGGGTGTGGGACAAGACATTTTACCTCTGCTTAATAGTTTATATAGTACTTTTTGATAATTATCAATCATGGACAAATCTTTCCTGCAGATAATTGTTTACTAATTGCTGTTCTCTTTTATGGCTTAAATTGTAGATTGCCCTCTTAGACTCCCCCACAGCCTTAAGTATGGAGGAAAAACTTCAGCAGAATGAAGCAAGAGTAAGTGATACCTCAAGTTGTTTTCTTAAATCCTGACTTTTGCTATTATTTTAAGTGTGCTTTTTGGTACTTGCTGTCCAAAACTCATTTTCCTTCTTGATTTCACTTAACCTTTTCTCTGCCACATGCCACTTTTAAAGAAGCGGGTGGCTCAGTCAGTTAAATGTCTGACTTCAGCTCAGGTTGTGAGATCTCAGTGACCTGGGATCGAGCCGGACCCCTGCCAGCTCCGTGCTCAGCAGAGTCTGCTTCTCCCTCTGCCCCTCCCTGCCCCTTGTGTGCTCTCTCTCTCAAATAAGCAAAATATTAAAAAAAATATAAAGAACACTATAGTTGACTTTTTATATATCTTATCACATTCTCTGTGACTTAATAAATGTTTTGTACAGATAGTCAACTGCAATTGAAATTCACTTGCAGGCAGTGCTGATGAAGCTGCAAGGCTTCTGGATCCTTCAGAGCAGATGGGGGTGGGGATGTGGGGAGTGACTAGGGCGAGGGAGGCCATGTTCAGCATTCATGAGGCACCAGCATTCAGCTTCACCATACCTGAAGCAGGACCACTGTTTAGGGTCTTTTTTTTTTTTTTTTTTAAATCATTCTTTTACTTTGTTTCTGGTGGGAAGTGCGGCCCTTGGAGAATCTCTGAATGGTCCTGATAGATGCTTACTTCCCCTCAAGCTAGTGAGAGCTGAAGCAGGAAGAGCGACTGGCAGGGAGTGACTGGCAGAGAGGGCAGCTCTGGAGATGCTATGGTCCCTGACGTTTCATGGCTGACCTGGTTCTATCCTATTTTTGTTTCTGTTTTTGTTTTTTTTAAAAAAAAACCTCCATGGAAAGAAAAACAGGCATTGAGAACATTTTTGGAGATTGTAATTTGTTCACTGTGCTGAATGGTTAAAATAGATTGAGAAGGAAAATTGGATTCTTTTGGTAAGCTCTTCAAGACTACACAATATTGAAAATATAAATTGGGTTGTAGTTAGGATCTTGTTGACATTTCCCTAGATAATTATGCTGATGAATTTGCTGATAATAGCATTAGTAAAAACATTAGTTTCTTAATTCCTGTTTTTCTCATGAAATTTTATATTTTAGTACTCAAATTCTAATTTTGAGTGCTTTGAAATGTCCTGATATAGTCTTAAATTGTTTCTTAATAATCGTTTTCAGGAGTACCTAGCAAGTTAATAGAAACCAATAAACATTTTAATTTAAATGTGTTACACATGCTGTGACAGAAATGACTACCTATCTTGTTCATAACAATTTGTTACTTTTAATCTAGTTTTTTGCTGACCTTTTACAATTGTTTGCTATCTGCTTGGCCATAAATCTTATCAGCTGATCATTTGTTAGGGGTGGTATCCCACCTCTGTCTGTTTTATAAATGAAGATTATTTGCTTTAAATTTAATAGTAAAATCAACTCAAGGCATACTTAACAATTTGTTTAAAGCTAGGATTATTTGATTGAATTTGAAAAGGGTTGATAGGCCTGTTGTTTCTTCAGGGAGTACATACCCGCTGGTGAAATGCAGAAGCATTTACTGTTGAATGCTGTGTTTCTTAGATAAATTGCCAGTGAGAATCTGTTAACTGATTATTATCATAAATTGGTAAATTCCATACACTAATATTTTCTTCTCCTCTAGGGAAAGAAGGCATAAAACTATTCCCTCTCTGAAAGCTTCTCCCAAACAAACCCTGATAGCCACGTGGCTTTAATGTTATCTTTAGAGACTGAGGTTGGCGTCGCGCAGGGGATGAGAGACCACGCAGGGGATGAGAGACCGGAGCATGCGTGCAGCCCCAGGCAGCGAAGACAGTCTTCGCAGACCAGTAAAAACACGCAAAAACCAAAGCTAGAGAGGGTTGGTCCTGTGTGTTGTATTAATTTATTTTTAACCAAAAAGATGATGGATTTTCACTGTGCTTACTAGTAAAAATGAGGAGATAATGATTTTAACTTAGTCCAGCCCTGGGTGGGGGGTGAGTGGAGTAAAGTGAATGGCCCCTGAACGATGGGATATAGGTGGGTTAGGTATGTTTTGGTTTTGCTCTCGGGTAAACCATTGCTCCGGTTTCTTCGCCTCCTGTCAGTCACAAAGGCTTTCTGTCAGGGAGGTTTCTGACATGAATGCCCTTTCTAGTGGCCTGCGGGCAGGGGCTTCCCTCGGAAGAGAGTGTGCGGCAAGAGTATTAGGAAGGCACTTTGGCCTGGTTAAGTAAGCCAACTCCTCAGTGGGAAGAGCAGTAAGTTCAGGTGGGACAAGAGTGCAGAAGCGGCAGAGGTGTTAAATTAGGAGAAAGGCTTTCAAAGGACAGAGTGTCTTCTGTCTAATCATGTCATATCCCCCCCCCCTCCACCCCCAGCCCACCAGTTACTCTGTTTTAGCTTCAGGGATATTCCTTTTTATGGGACACATTCTGTTTTTTCTACCTCTCAGTCAGGTACTGTCTCACTGGGTTACTAGAATCACGTACTGGACCATTTAAAAAGTTTTATGGAACCAGCAGAATATTTTCATTAAATTTTAGAAGTAATTTCCAACTGTGCTGTGTTCAAAAATTGTGGAGGCTTTCTCCCCTGAGTTATAGCAGACTGGGAAGAAGCTGATTTTTATCAAAAGATTTTTGCTTTTGCTAAAAGAGTTAATTAAAAAGCTTTTTTTTTTTTTAAAGATAGAATGAGATTTATAAACCCTATTAATTAGCTAAAAAAGCAGATTATCTCTTAAAGAAAACAGCAGCACCTAGGGTGATTTAATCACCACATCTAATTAGAAAGAAACAAATCACTATTTTTTAGACCCTAAAGTATAATCAGGAAAAAAGTAACTGATTTAATGGGACATTGTCATCCTTAAACTTGTCATCTTCAGTTAATATCCAAGGAAGCAGCTTTTATTTAAGTATACCAGGAAAAAGAGTGTTGTAAAACTCTAGGCAACTTGACAAAATTTTTTTTCCTGTTCTTTTCTTTGCCTTAATGTAGGTATAGGACGAGATTAGCTTGTTTGATTTATCTTTGGTTATAGTTCTTTCACAGATTGAAATTGCTATCTAATTAAAAAAATATATGGTACATCCTTCGATAAGTTCTAAGAGTTTGGAAACTTTCTAGAAGAAAATCACAGTAAGTTTCTTATGGAATAGTCACACATGTCTGTTTTTCCTTTAGGTTCAAGAATTGACCAAGGAATGGACAAATAAGTGGAATGAAACCCAAAATATTTTGAAAGTAAGGACTGTAATATGGTGCCTTAATCTTACTCTCTTGGCTCAAATAGGTAAAACGTTTTTTCTTTCTCTCTCAAATATGGCTATTATGTGCTTTGCTTAAGGTAAGATCAGTGACTTTTGGGGATCGGGTTTCTGGTTTGATTTTGAAGACAAGTTTTTCGATTTTTAACTCAGCACATACTAAACTCACCTTAATATTCAAGGGCATCCTTAATTTTCATGGGCATCCTTCCTGCCTTTGTTAAACCCAGTGTAAAAGCGGGGGCGAGTTAGTTCTGTGTCTGACAACTCTGAGAGAGGGGTCAGCAGTGGACTGTGTTCAGTTCTCCATGTGCCATTTAGGTGGCCTGGCCTGCTCCGGGGCTTGAAAAGACTTTCTGGTGAGGTGGGAGGTTGTGCTGTGCTGCTCCGCGTGGGTGGGTTGTGGTGTCTGAGAGCTGACACTTCCGGGAACAGAAAGCACGGCCCTGAGTGAGGGTTTCCCAGTCCACTCTTTCTTTTCTCCCCTCCTGGTTCTGATGATAGTGTCATATTATTTTGAGGTACTTCCTTGTTATTTCCTGTGTCAAGAGATTTTTGTGTGGAAAACGGAGCCAGGACCTCGCTCACATTTCAGGGTAGTCAGGTGTGGGAATTACGCCCCACCACAAGTGAAATGCCAATAGAGTATTACCCCCACCTTAAAAGACCACCAGAGACGTGAGTCAAAGCCAATCAGCGGGGGGGGGGTCTCTCACAAAACGTGGGTACTTTTCCCCTGCAGCGGCATCAGCTCTCAGAAGCAGTGCCACCACCCCTGACTGTGAAGCCCACGTTGTTTGACGTTTCATGGCACAGTGTACACTTTGCTCAGTAAATTTGGTAAAAGAGAAGAAGGAAATCTGTTCCATTTGAGGAAGAGAGAAACCAAATGGTTAGCTCTGAAAATCACTGCGTGTGTGCCAGTCCGCACAGGCAGCAGCGCAGCAGTGCCGTGAAGACTCGAGCCTCTCCCTTCTGCTGTGTGCAGCCCTGGTCCCTGGAGAAGGGGTTCTATGGCAGCTGCGTGGAGGAATCCAGCCTGAGAGCCCCCACAATGGACCCCTCCGCTCCTTTGTTACGTTTTTTTCCTCCTGTGGTGATTCTGGGCCCTGAAGTTAAGTCGTCCTGCCATTCCAATTCCATTATTCATAAATCTATTTATTTTTATAGTTTTATAACTTTTCAGATGAGAAGAGTGGAATTGTGAGGTGTGCTAGGTGTTAAAGATTACGAGGAAGGCTGATGATATTTCACATTTTTCCATCTCTTGCTCTTATAAGCCCGTTTTGGATTTCTCTGCTGGTATTTGTGTTTTAAATCTGTAGTGGTTTTCTGCTCACGTTTGATATTTTAAGAGCTGTCTTATTGGAAGACAGTGCCTGAAGCCTGAGGTTAAAAAAAGAAAGGCAGCTACTCAAATGCTGTATTTGAAAACATGCTTTGGAAATGGATGAGGAAAGGGGCTTGTTACCTGATGAGTTTGTATCTGTGTGGTTTATGAAATCCCTTCCCATGTTTCTGTTGTCAGACTGTCCCTCAGTCAGCTTTCTCCAGTAATGCTGTATGGAACTCACTCCAGCCCAGTGACTTAAAACAGCATTTTCTCTCATGCGTGTGCAGGTTGGCTGGGGGTTGGCTGGGCTTGGGTCCAGGCTGTGGGTGGGTTTGGGGTCTGCTCCACATGTTTCTCAGCCTCTTGGACCAGCTGTTGTCCAGGGCATACTCTTCTCATGGTCTTGGCTAAGGTACAGGCAGGCAGGCCTAGTTGTACAAGCACATTTCACGTTTCTGTTTGCACCGTGCCTGCTAGCATCATGTTGGCCAAAGCAGGTCACTTGGCTGAATTGAAAAATCAAGAGGGAAAGAAGTACACTTCATTCGCAATAAAGTGATGCCAGCGGTGTAATTGTACAACCTGCTTTGAGATCAGTGGTTTAATTTACACACGCCCATTTTAAAAGGTGAGCCTTCAAATTCTGGGAACTTGGTCTTCTAGAGAATTTGCACATTTTGTAGAGACCGGCCCAGTGAACCAATAAATTCCCAGGAGTATGTTCATTGTCAGGACCCAGTTGTGGACTCTTCCTGTTTGCCAGTTATTGGCCTTTTCAAGCCCCCAGTGCTGAACACCCAAGGAGAGACTTTTGGGGAGAAAAATGAAGAGAGTTAAAATATTCAGGGGATGGAAGGGAGAGCGGCACGGGCGGATTGGTGTTTGTTAGTGCCACGAGTGTCTGCCTTGCTGCTTTTTCTTGTCCTTGTGTATCGGTGAGTCATTTCAAAGGAGACACGTGGGTATTGTTTCAAGAGAGGACCAAGGAGAGGAGCATAACCCATCTTTTCAGTCGTCAGAATGATCTCCTTTGTCAGTATTGAGCCATCTGTGCCGTATGCTTGTATCTCTTCCTTCAGTTATGAGGCCCAGGATTAGTCTATCAGCATTCATTATGTGGAGTTGCTTCAGGAGTAAATGGGAGCCCCCTCTCATGCAGGGGTAGGGGTCTCAGCGTGGAAGGCAGAGGTCCCTTAATGGCAGAATTACACATGGAAATCCCTTCATTTCCTTTAAAACCACTAAATCCTGAGCTCCTGGATTGCTCACAAGCCAAGGAGTAAGAGTAACTTTGTTCCCTTTTAATTTGGTCTTTGGCTTCCTTTGCTCTGGATGAGTGATCCAAGGCCCTCTGTGGGGGTGGAGGGAGAGTGGAAGGCAGCGGGCCAGACTGGTGCTCTGAGAAGGGATGATGGCTGTTTGCAGCCAGGCTGGGGGCACCATGGTGACAGTGACAGCCTTAGGCTTTGATCTGTGGGACTTGGATCTCGGGCTTCTGTTCCCTTTCTGACTCACTGAGTCATGACACTTAACCCGCAACTGTCACATACCCTGGTTCCTAGCTTAAAAATCAGGGTGGACGGCAACCTCTTCCTTAGATCCAAGTTAATAGACCACAGCATAATACAGTCCTCGGAGTTATTTTTGAAAGTGGCTAATGAAGGTACAAAGTATGTTAATCTTAAGGAGGCTGTTCTTGGGCAGTTAGGTAATGAGAGTTTTATTATCCTCCGTGATGTACTCTGTATATCTACTTTCTTGCCCCTTAACCTGCCTTCCTTATTTTCATTAATCTTCATTTTCTGGAAATTAAAGTCCAGACTCTCAGAGGCAGTGGTCTCCTCAGTTCCCTGTTTACTTGGTCAGTTCTGCCTGCTCTAGGACCCCTGGCATCCCACCCGCCCTGCCAGAATTCCTGCTGGTCCCAGTGCATACCTGTGTGATGGGTCTCTGAGTGTTTCTTGGCCTTTGTCTGTGATGCTCACCATTCCAGATGCTTCCTTCCCCTTTCCAGGCCTGTCAGAATCCATGTGGAAGCGCTCGCTCTAGTCAGACTTCTCCCTCTTCCCAACTGGAATGATTTTGTTCTTGCGCCTTTATAGCATTTGGTTTTACCTCTGTCACAGCAACCATCACAATCTGAGGTTGGTTGCCTTCTCTCTCTGAACAGGAGCAGGGTCTGGGCAAGGATTGTCTCTTTATCATCCCGTGAGCTAGCTTCTGGAACTCAGCTTCTCTCTAGAGCAGGTATGCAGCAAAAACTTAACTGCGTTAAAGTAGTATCAAGAAACAAAAACCAAGACCTTTATATTAATTTGCTGTGGTTGTCAGACAAAACCTCACAGACTGGGGTGCTTACACAGCAGAAATTCATTTTCTCAGTTCTGGATACTAGAAGTCTGAGACCACAGTGTTGGCAGGGTTGGTTTCTCCCTAGGCTTCTCTCTTTGGCCTGTGGTTGGTGCCCTTCTGTGTCCTCACGTGGCCTTTTCTCAGTGTGCTTGCACCGCTGGTCACCCACCCCCTGTGTGCTAATCGCCTCTTTTTATAAGGACATTGGGCAGATTGTAGCCTAACTGCTTCATTTTAGTGAAATTACCCCTTTAAAGGTCCTGTCTCCTAATACAGTTACATTCTGAGGTACTGGGGAGTAGGACTTCAACAGCTGAATTTTAGGGGGAACGTTCAGCCCCTCATGACCTGGAAGCATACACAGCTGATGGAGCGGTGGGAGAAATAAAATGGGGTGTTGTACACGCAGTGGTCTTGTTCCTACCTCTACCTTCCATCGTATGTTCCTCAATCTTCTTTGAAAGGCTTGTTTGTGAGTGTGTGTGTGTGGTTTTTTTTTTTTTTTAGTCTTTGGAAGGAATGTGCTGTGGCTGCCTTGATTTAGATTATGGTCCTGTCCTTCATCTGGATCAGTTAGATATCTGCCTTTTGAAGTGTGACTCCTGGACCAGCAGCATCACTGTCACCTGTGAGCTGCAGGCTCGCAGGCTTCCCCTCAGAGGCGCTCTGTCAGAATCCAGGATTCCTGGGTCTGCACCATAGTGTTTAAGGAAAGCGGGGAACAGGCTTGGTTTCTTTGCTCTCAGAACTCTTCTTCCCCTTCTCCAGCTCTGCCCTGGGTCATGAGGGATGGACTCCCGGGGTCCGATGGGCTCCTGTGGGAGTCCCCGGGAGATTGGAGCAAGAGAGCAGACCTCTCGCTCTCCAGCTTCTTGTGGCATCCACATGACCCCTTGGGTGCCGTCCTGCCTGGTGACACAGGCCTCACCCCTGTGTCCCTCCTGCTCACGAGTGATGCCTGTTCCTGCTGGCGTCAGTTTGAGGGTAGCCTCACCATCCCTCCTGGCTATCAAGCTCCTCTTTCAGCCAGTTCCCTGTTTAAAGCCCCTGGGATGTAAGCCTTGAAGTAGCTTCTCTTTCATGGTTTGACCTGGTCTGCTACCAGAGTGCCACATCCCAGTCTCTTGCCATGCTGTGCCAGCCCCAGAGACTCCATCTGGACTCTTCGTCTCTTCCTCCTCTCTCTTTCTATGTTTTTCATCCTGGCTGAATTTGTATTAAACGGTGATAACTCTCTTGGGTCTTGGAACTTAATGTTGTGATAAATCCAGCAACTAGAAGCCGTGGGATCAGTGCGTTCCCAAGGCCACGGTATTGCTTCCCCGTTTGCATAGCTTCGATATCGTGCCAACTACTCAGTGTTTGAAGTGGTTTATAAAGTGACTACTTGATACCCCTCCCATGTGCCTTTTGGCTTGGCTTTTTATAAATCCCATATGTTTTACTGCTGATGAATTTTTCCAAGTAACGAGCCCCCAAATGCTTTGTCCATTCCTACTTTCCTCCCCTCCCCCACCCTACCCTTTACATACCTCTTTGGTTTGTCTGCTCAGTACGTGGTTTGATTTCTCTGTTCTTGCATTTCATCAACGAATAAAAAAAAAATGCTTGAAGATATGTTATCTGATGACTTCCAGATAACTCCTTGAATTCTGTGCTTCAAGATAAATCACAGTCAGTTTGGACCGCAGCATAAAGCTCTCGAGTGCCTGACAGATGGTGTGGCAGAAGGGAGCACTGACTTTGGGCACGGGCTGTCCAGAGCCCAACCGCAAAGCGCTGCCTGCAGCCTGAGAGCGCTCTCTGTTTGACTCCCGCCAGCGCTGGCTACTCTTCCCATTTTGTAATAAATTGGGTCTCCTCCTTTCTGAAAACACACCCTTTGATGACTCGGGGTCTGACTTGCTTTTGTGTTTTCATTGCCCTGCACAGGACATCTGACTGTGACTTGGCACCCGGGAGGGTCGGGGAGGAAGCAGGCTGCCCAGACGCAGAGGCTGCAACTGGAGAGACTTGCCCTTGAAAAGTGAGCTGGTGTAGAAGTCGAATGAAGGTGGTTGTTGTTGTTTTCAGACATTAATTAAGTGGAGTTTTTGTTTTTTTTTTTTCTTTTTTTCTTGCACACACACAGTAAGCAATGTTACTGAATGTGGGGGATGGAGCATACTTGAGTCTATGTGATGGTGGGATCCTAATGCAGATGATTGAAGTTTAAATCGTACTGGTGTCTTAATATTTCATCTCTGGGGAAGAGAAGAGGCAGGCCACGACAGGCGCATGACAGAGCTGGGTAACACTTTGATGGGAGAAAAGGTTTTGCTTTTTCAGAATGTTTTGACTAATAAGAAATGGAGTAAAGTGAAATTGGAATCCATTCTTGGCATAAGGTTTTCTGAGCTTGAATTTCATGGATATGCTTACTTTAAACCAGCTGATCTCTGTTTTATGATAGAATCAGTCAACTGAACTTTTGTCTCTGGAAGATTATGGCAACCCATAAAAGATTTTTTTTTCCCAGGCTGTCTGTGGTTTTCCATTTCGCAGAGCAGACGTGTGTTGGGGAGAATAATGCGTTTGGAAGCAGCACTAATAACTGGGGCTGTTGCTCAGCAGATCAAGGCAGGCCTTTGGATTCCCACCGCCCAGGGCACTGAATCTTCTGGTTTCTAGAAAACCTACAAACAAATTATGGGAGAGGTGATGCTTTGCGGCCTTTGTCTCCTTTAGATGTAGTTAATCTTGACCTCTTCTTGGTACAAGAAATGAACCTTGGGCAGCTTTAGGATAGAATTTTGTTTATGGACATTGATTTTGCCCAGATTTTGGATTAAGGAGGGGGAATCTCTGTCAATCACGGGTCACCTTCCTTTTTAGCAACTGTTTGGGCATTTAATTCTGACCTCACACAGTCTCACATATTGTTTCTAGCTTATAATAGCATCTAAAAATACAGAGCATTATCTCTAGGGCTCATTTGGCTATGTGAAGATACTACATCGAGTTTCCAAGTGTTCATCCAAGCAGAGACTGGCTGCAGTAGGAGTTTTGGAAGTCAGTGCTCTTTCCCCTTTGGTTTTCATGTGAGAAGAAAGTCGGTCCAGCTGAGCCCCTGCTTATTGTTGCTGTCCATGGCGGGTCATGCCTTTATGATCTCAGTAACTGCCGTGTGAGTTTCGTTTTTGTAAGTTTTAAAAACTTTATTTTCAAACTTTTGAAAGCTTTTTGGTAAAGATGGGATGAGAGGTAGAGAGCATTTTTTGTTTGGACATACCAATATCCTAATAAATTAGGATTACTGCCTGCGTCGATAAAAAATTTCTAAGTGTTACTATGAATTTAAGAATACCCTCCCTGTAATGGCTTAGCCAGCTTGACTCATTTTCTCTCTTCCATCCTTTATCCACCACCCATTTATCCATCCATCCATTCTTGACCTCTCCTCTCTCCCTCCCTCATTCAGTAAACATATGTTTATTGAGAACATTTTCTGTATTAGGCATAGTTCTAGACATTGGGTATAGCCAATGAACCAAAAAAAAAAAAAAAAAAAAAAAAAATCCTTGCCCTCCTGGAGATGATTATATCCTAGTGCTAGAAGACTTTTTCCCCCAGTCGTGCATTCTTTGGTAAGCTCACATAACCTCTCTTCTCCTTTTAAAAATAGATTTTTGGGGACACCTGGATAGCTCAGTCAGGTGTCTGACTCTTGGTTTTGGCACAGGTCGTTGTCTCACAATTGTGGGATGGAGCCCCACATCAGGCCTTGTGCTCAGTGTGGTCTGCTTCTGATTTTCTCTCTCCCTCTCTCTCACTCAAATAAATACCGTCCTTAAGAAAATAGATTGTTGACAAAACAATATAGTCCCTTCCTCTGATGTGCGATGTTTGAGGCTTCAGATTATATAAACTACATGTCTTACTTTTCAGTTTTAGTATTTTAAGTTTACTTAAAAAGATAACTTATGCTAAATGTATTAATATATCTGTCTATATTTATAGTGCTTTGAAAAGCCCCAGAAGAATAGAAAGCTTTGTTTTTTTTTTTTTTTTAAAGGGGAAGAGAGAGAGCATGTATGGAGGACAAGGTAGAGGGAGAAGGGAGGGAATCTTAAGCAGGCTCCACACTCAGCACATGAGCCCAAGGCAGGACTTGATCTTACAACCCTGAGATCATGACCTGAGCTGAAATCCAGATTTGGGCGCTTACAACTGAGCCACTCACCTAGAAAGCATTTGTAACATTGATATCCATTTGGATGTAAACTCCGTGAGGATTTAGTTTCTGTTTCTTTTGCTGCTGAACAGGTTTCAATGCTGAATAAATGAAAGGCTAGAATGGCCACACCTGGGGATATGTCACTAGAGATGTTGTTATGAATGAGTTCATCAATGTAGGCTCATTGTTCCTATTGTTAGGTTATAAAACTCCTGAGGTCAGGAAACATGTTTGTTCATTTTTGTATCTCTCATAAATTTTAGTGCTTTATAACTAGTTTTTTATAACTAGGAAGTGTTCTGTGAATAATGGTTGAACTTGGTCAACTGTGTTCTCCCATTTCTGAGAATGTTTCAGAACAAGTTGGAGGACTTTTGCTGCATAACAATCTTCCTAAAACCTAGTGGTTTTAATAGACTTAATATTTTTCATGATTTCGTGACATAGGTTGGCTCATCGGATTCCCAGGATGGTCGAGAATGGCTTCACTCCCATGGCTGGTGGTTGGCTCGGTGTCACTGCGCATGATCTGGCCTCGTTTCTCTCATCCTTGGGCTCATTGATATGGTGGTCTCTTGAGAAGCTGAGACCCAGTATCGAAGCATTTTTCAAACCTCACTTGTACTTTATTTGATAATGTCTCCTTGGCCAAAGCTACTCATGTGGCTAAAATCAGAGTTAAGTGTGAGGGAATTACCCAACGACATGACTTCAGGGTGAGTGGTGATTCTTTCCATTTTTGCAGAAAAATGTGACCACAAGCATCTTTTTTCTCTGTTCTCATTCCTTGTCCCCTTGCCTTACCATCCAGTGACAGTGATTTGCAACAGAGTGTATGTGTGAGCATGTATTCCTGTGTTTCTGTAGAGGATTTGGGATAGGGGTTGCAATAAAGATGAATTGAGAGAGCATGGTAAGAACTTGTATGTCTCCCCCACTCTAATCTGCAGACTAATGCAGATGACTTCGTGTTTGAACAAAAGTCACCTACAAAAGCCCCATGTGCAGAGCCCTTTATCTTTTTTAGTGCATTCACGTGTACCATCTCCTTGGTTCTTTCTTGATCTGAAGCAGGAGGAAAAAGATGTGATTGCACTTGACTTGGTATGAAGTTGTTAATTTGTCAGCCTCTCGTGGAAGGTAGACTCTGGGTGTTAATTTCCATCAGACTGTGTGTTCTGCCTTTTCTAAAGTTCTGCTCTTGCAACTGTTTGTTAAGACTAAGGGCAGAGTAATACAGTTCATTGTTCTCTGAAATTGGGACTCGATAATTAATGGGGGGGACCACTGTCAACACTACAGCACTGGAGGTTGACTGAAGAACTTGGCAGGGTCAGAGGCTAAGCGAACAGTTCCCAAAACCAGCTCCCATGCTGTTACTAATGCCAAGGCTACCATATTTTCCATGGCTGTTTTCATCTTGAAGGAACTGCCCATAAATAAAGGCAATACAAGTATATGTTGGTTCTTACTTTTGAATAACGTTTCTGGAGCAAAAGGCTCAGAAATAAGTCAAATGCACCCTGTTAAATGTTGGAACCATGCGATAAATTATTTTGAATACATAGGGGATTTTCCTTCTGATCTTTGGCAGTGAGGCATGTGCGCTGACGGGCTTTTACTGCATATTTATTGCCATGGTCAGGGAGGAAAAGATTGCCTGGTCATATGAAAGTGTGCTTTATGTGCACCTGAACTCACTGGGTGTGCTGAACTGTAGGAACTTGGTTTTGTTGGCAGGGGTCTTAAAAAGCAACCATGTCATGGTACAGATCAGTTTATTGTTCATGTCACCCAGGAGCACATCTAACTCATCTTGGATGAGTTCTAGCCATTGTGGGTTTGGAGAGGAGTGTGTGGTGGGGAGGGGAGGGGGTGGGTGTGGAGTGAGGAGATGACTCGCAGCCTGCCTCACCGAGAGAGTTTTGCCTGTGCACTCTTCTGACCTGGGTCATGTTGACCTCTCTGATTCCCAGAACCTCACTGTAACTGCTGCCAATAATCATACCTGTCACATAAGGTGACAAATGAACACTTATGGGATGTTTACAGTGCTGTCCAGCACATAGTTAGCAATGTAAGCATTACAGTAATGTTAACCATTTTTTATTTGTTTGGTTTTCTGGGAATCCATCCTCTTATATGTAAAAGTACCAGTAACAGATGTCCTCCCAACTGGGCAGAAAAAAAAAATTAACCTCTACAGAAGCTTTCAGAAGTGTATCGTTTTATGCGGTTACAATGTGGCAGTACTTCTAAGACATTTTATAGTGTAGCATTTTATGTTTGTTTATTTCAAGTAGTAGGAAATCCAGTTCCAAACTTGCTTAAATGGTAAAAGGGTTTATTAACTCACAGAAGAGTAATGGTCTGGAGGTAGCGTGTGATTTAGGCATGGTTTGATCAAGGCACTGGCTCTGGTTCTCTGAGATTGTTCTTGGTTTTGCCTTTTTGTTGTAATGATTTCATCCTCACACATTCTGGTCTTGGAATGGCAAAGCAATAGTAGCATTTACAGCTTTATATCCACCTGCCACACCATCTAAATTTGAGGGTTCTGGGTTTGAGAGTCCCCAACAGAATTTTGAGCTTTGCCCTGAATGGTACGTTTTTAAACCAACCGTTGGGGCCAGGGAAATACCCTGTGCGGACTGGCCTTGGCTTGTCAAGCCAGATCAATCACTTTGATAAGGGAATTGGTTGAGATGAACCAGGGCCTACCTTGGGAGCTGGGGTGAAGTTGAGACACAGCTGCTCTGCATTGTGCAGTGGGGGGAGTGGGTGAGTCTTGGTGAAGCCTGGGGTGTCATGTACTGGGGTGTAAGATACCTTCAGTGGAAATGAGATGCAAAGTAGCTGAAACTTTTTTTTTCTCAAGGGAAAATGTTTTTGAATACTTCCTTTATGACTCAGAAGTCCTATATTCAGCTGGAAAATTATGTGAAAGGGCCAGTTGAGTATCTGTACGGTGGTGTGAAGATTTCATATGAGAGAAACTGCTCTTTTCTGAATAGAAACTGCTCTTTTAGAATAGAATGATGGCATACAACGCATTCCCTGTATTCAAACGCATTTTCCTGTTCTTTAGATTGATTACTTTATTTAAAATGAGCCCTCAATGTGGGTGTGTTCTCCTCTCCAGCTTTTCATATGTAGTGTTGAATTTAGCTTAATTTCCAGTTGACCCCTTTGGCTTCATGTTTCCCAGCCCAGTCTACCTAGCAACAGTTACTATGAGCAGGGAGCTGGCATTGCCCTCCATCTGTAATACAGCAGCAGGTTTTAAGAGATTACTTTTGCTTAGCATCCTGCTTGATTTTTCGCTTTGCATTATTTAAAGATGACAGCAGTTTCTCTTAACTCCAGACAGCAGAGTGATTTTTTTTTTTTTTAAAGCAAAAGTGTTGGTTTTAAGAAGTACGTATTTGGGGGTTCCTGAGTGGCTCGGTTTGTCAAGTGCCAGCCTTTGGCTCAGGTCACAGGGTCCTGGGATCAAGTCCCACATTGGGCTCTCTGCTCAGCAGGGAGTCTGCTTCTCTTCCCCCCACCCTGCTTGTCCTCCCTCCCTCTGCTTGTGCTCTTTCTCTCTGTTAAATAAAATCCTTAAAAAAAAAAAAAAGCAGGAATTTGTAAGACAGTATAATTAGCAAGTGGGCATCTACTGAGCAAGAAATATGGACCTAGGTGGCATGTAGATATTTATTACCAGGTTGTTCTGTTACTTGCAAGGGAGGGGAGATGGCTATACGTTTCTAAAATCTCATGTACTACTCTCTAGCACCAGCTTTGCCAGCTACATACAGCTTTCCTGAGCAAGTGGTCTAGGTCTCCTAGATGAGAGGAGTTAGTTTCCAGTAGTTGTGATTTCCCCTTGAAAGAACGTAACAACACGGGCCGCTGAAGGGGGTCATTTGCCTCTGGATCCAGTACGCTCCTCCGTATTAATGTGTTTTATGTAAGCTTTTCTTGTCCTTGCCATTAAAGTAAAAACTACAGTGGCTTTCTTAGCAGATTGGACTGAAATCTAGAGCAGAACTTGCTGCGACACTTCTTTAAGTTGCAAAGTCCGGTGTCTCATCCAAAACCACTTAAATGTCAGTTACTCCGCATGTAACAGAAGTTGATTTTCCATGCGCAAGTGGTTTCCACCTGACACCACTTGTGGACCTTTTTCAAAGTTCATCTTGGGGGTTCTTCAGACTCAGACAAGGGAAACTGTGGGAGGTGACACCCCCAGGTCTCCACTATGAACAGGTGCCCCGTGCCTCCTCAGGAGAGGAGGGCCTCCTAGCGCTAAAGCACATGGAAGATCATCCTTTAAAGCACATCTTGACGTGGTTCTTGCACAGGCACAGGCCCCTGGAGAGGCGTTGCACACACGGCTGCAGCAGTGTCCTGTGGTCCCCACACTGGGCACTCACGCAAGCATTTGGAGCCTTTGGGTGATGCCGTTTGGAAAGAAATTTCAACTCAATAGATGATTCGTTGGTGTTGTTAAATAGAATGATTTATTCACAGGACCTTTGGGAAAAAACTGTGGGTATTTCCTTTTTTAATGGAGGTTCAGCATATACTGTGCCCACCTGAAGTGGGCAGCTCATGCATTTTGCTGTGTGTGTCCACGCCTGCAGCCCACACCCAGATCAAGGTAGAGAATGCTTCCTAGTCCCCAGAGGCTCCCTCTTACCCCTGCCCAGTCTGATATTTCGTCTCCCTCTCACTGAGGTAGCTCTTGTTTCGACACCTGTCATGTAGGTGACGTTTGTCTGTTCTCAAGCTTCAGACAAGTGGAGTCATGTATTATATTCTCTTCCTGTTTTGGCTTCTTTTGGGCAGCATG
Source organism: Mustela putorius furo (assembly GCF_011764305.1). Classification (NCBI taxonomy): domain Eukaryota; kingdom Metazoa; phylum Chordata; class Mammalia; order Carnivora; family Mustelidae; genus Mustela; species Mustela putorius. Next base: position 3,377,395 of record NW_025421329.1, on the reverse strand, counting down.
TTGTTGCTGTAAGGTTGACCCATGCTGTGTGTAGCAGTGGTTTCCTCTTCATTATGCCACTCTGCCACACCCATTTTACCCATTCTCCTGTCGGTGATCTTTGTTTGGGCTATTATCTCCTGTCTTTTGGTTATGATGAATAGTGTTTCTGTGCACGTTCTTGAACTTGTTTTGTCGGGTGCATGCTTTCACTGGGCCCCCTTTTTTCTGGCTCTCATTTTGGTAGGAGTTTGACCCCAGCCTGCCTTTCTTTGGTGTATGTCTGCTCAGTCTTTAAGAACTGAGAGTCCTTGATCCAAATATCCCATTCCTTGCACAGCTGGCTCTCAGCCTGGGCAAGGCCAAGGGAGCCAGCAAGACCACCGCCCCAGTGGATCAGCTCTGGACGCAGCAGGAGCAAAACCATTCATCCACAAGCAGCAGATGTTTGCCTTCACTTGGCGTGGGTTCCTAATGTGATTTTTTTTTTTTTTCTGTTTTCATCTGGATCTAGTTTAATTGGGTGATTAACACAAATCTCTTCTGATTTCTATAGATTTGTATAAAGATAATTTTGAAGGTTTTTAATATATTCTGTATTTTTTTTCCCTCTAAGTCTTCTTTTTTCACAGCTAGATATTTAATAATTTGTGCACTATAAAGCTGTTATGGACTGTCTGGTTCTCCTTTGCTAGATTCTGAGGTCCAGACCTGTTTCAATTGTATTTGGAGCCTTACTGTGCTACCCCCAAATTGCTTTGCATCCAGCAATTTAATATTAAGAAGAAGAATAGTAGATAATATTTACTGCACGCTTACTTGACTGTGTGTTAGGCGTTATTCTAAGTCAGCAATGTTTAATAGAAATGTAACACCAGCCGCATAGGAGGGATTTAAAATTTTCTAATAGCAATGTTAAAAAAAAAGAAGATATAGCTGAAATTAATTTTAACCCTACATTGTATTTAAGCTATTATGTAAAAAAAACCCCACTTTGACATGTAATCAATATAAAAATTATTACCGAAGTATTTTATGCTTTTTTTTTTAATGAGTCCTTGACATGTGTGAATTTCACATTTATAGTATATCTCAACACAGATGCAAAATTTGTCTAAGATACACTTGATTGGTGTTTCGATTTTATAAAATTTATAGTTGAAAAGCAGATTCTCATATTAACTCTGTCCCAAACACATTTAAAAGTCTTCTAGTAAATCAACTGGGTATAGTTTTAAAATTTAAATGAACAAATTAAATAAAAATGAGAAGTTCTGTATTCCCACTGCATCAGCCACATTTCAAGTGTCCGGTAACCATGTGCATGCTGTGGTTGTAAATGTCATACGTATTAATTCGTGCTGTTCAGTGGCCTCATGAGGGTAGCATAGGATTAGTATTTTCTTTCAAAATTTACAGACAAGGAAACTGAGGTCCAGAGGGTGCACAGTTAAGGAGGAAGAGGTCAACAGAGGTCACAGTTAAGGAGTAAGAATGCTATCATGAGTTCTGGGCTCGTGACTCCTTTGTACTGCCCAGTTCTGGTCTGTTTGAATCTGACCTTGGTCCTTTCCCCGTTCACACGCATTGGCTTTTGTTGTGCCTTTCCCTAACCCTTGTCTTTTTTGCTTCCTCATACTATAAAGAACAAGAGGAAAAGTGGTCTTAGAAAGTGCCCTGTATTTGTCCTGAGTTTGGTTGTTCATCAGTGTTTTAAAAACCAAAATAGATGATGGCCACAGTTTAAGTACCATCTGCTCTGTTATCTCTGTAAATGTCAAGACAAGATTTGCTTTCTTTGAAAGAACGGCTCAGGGTTCCTTCTGTGTTTGGTAATGCTCCTTCTTTAATAATGATTTTGATTTTTTTACTTCCGCCAAGGTTGGGCTCTTTTGCTTTGGCCCCTTTCTAAAGTCTTTTTCTTAGGCAGAGAAACATGCTTATTTCCCTGACGGAAAGCCTTGCTGATTACATAAACAGTCGATTAACACATACTTTGTTTATTTTATGTATTATAGAATATATTTTTATAATGAAGTAGGCTAGAGAAAAGAAGATGTTACTAAAAATAGGGAAGAGAAAATACCTTTACAGTATTGTATTGTATTTGTTGAAAAACATCTGTGTATAAGTGAACCCACGCAGCTTAAACTTGTGTTGTTCAAGAGTCAGTCCTATTGTTATTTTGAGTGCTGCAGCCTAAGGAAAGCATTGTAGCGGTAAGGTGATAACCTGCTGTATCTCAGCCTCGGTGTGCTATGTTACAGATTCCTCTAAGGTGGCATTCTCTTCCCCTCTCCAGGACGTCCCGGTTCTCTTCTCTGTGAATCTTGTGTGCATACCATCACCTTGTCACTGCTTATCTCATTTGAATGAAATGGACAAAGGCCTTGTGCTTTTTTGCGTTCTTTCCCTTTCTGGGTGGTCCCATAATTCAGGCTTTTGAAATACTGTGACTATTTTATAATTATTTAAGTCTTCTGAACTGAGGCAACCTGGTTTTTACACTTGGATTTATCCCTAACTAATTGTGTGACTTGGACCAAGTAGAACCCTTTTATCTTGCTCTCATTTTTTTCAGTCCTAAATGGAGTGGGCTGGTCGAGTTGAGCTCTAAGCTTTCCTTCCACTGGAGAAGATCTTGGGTTCTTTCTCCGGAGGCTGCATGGACTTATCCCTGAGGGCCTCATACCGTGGGTGTAGGAATCCTGCCCTGCTTCTCTGCTTCACAGGTCTACAGTGAGGGCTTCCTTTCTGTCCCTTTCTGCTGGATTTTTTTGGGAGGTGGGATGGAGACAACTCTTCTTTTTTGAATGTCCCCTGGTGGCCTGTCTCAGGCTGGGTGTTTATGTATTACACACATAGTATTGTACAAATCAGAAGTCTGCCACTTGATGGGTTTTCACAGACCAAACATGCCCACATAGGCTACAACCAGGTGAAGAGACAATGTGGTCAGTGCCTCAGTGTCCCTGCCATGCTCCCTTCCAGGCACTACTTTCTCCACAGGAGATGTCTAGCCTGACTTCGGAGACTGTAGCTTTGTGTATCCTGCTTTTACATATGGAATCCTACAGAATGTATTATTATTATTATTATTATTATTATTATTATTTTTGGTGATTGGATTCATGTCTCAGCATTATATTTGTAAGATCTATCTATAATTTTGCACATAGTTGGATTGATTTTACTTGTGTAAATGTCACAGTTTGTTCATTCATTCTATGCTTTGAATTTAGGTTGTCTCCTGGTTTTGGCTGTTAGAAATGGTGCTGCCTTGACCCTTCTTGAGTGTGCTTTTGGTGAACATACATACATATTTCTATTGGGTAGATACCTCGGAGCAGAACTGCTGGGTCATAGAGCCAGGTGGATGTTCAGCTTTTGTAGATAGTGAACATAGGTTTTCAAAGTAGTTGTACCATTTACACTCCTACTTATATGAGAAGCCCAGCTGCTTTCCCTCCTCAGCAATATTTGCAGGTTGTTTTTTTTTTTTTTCATTTTAGCTATTTTCATTGGATCTGTCAAATTGTGGTTCTACTTTGCATTTCCTAATGGTATTAAAAAACTTCCCATTACTTTTAATTAGCCTCATTTTCCAAATGACTTCACCTCAGACCTTGTCATGAGGCAAGTTGCCCCAGCGTTGTATGCCCTGGGTCACGGGGTGCTCCTCCAGCTTTCTCCAGCTCTCCTCGATTTGTTTATGCAGAGACTTTGCTGCTCAGTCATCTTGGAGAGCTATCACTCACTCTGTCACCAGCCCCTCACAAATGCCCAAAGGGGACCTTCTGGGATACTTGGGGCATACCAGTGCAGTGATTTGGAACCAACCCAAATCTGGTGGGTCTTTGGATCTTTGGGTCTTTGGGATTCAGCTTACCTCATTTCCTGTCAGTCTTATTTGTTAGAGTGTGACTACCCATCCTGCTGGCTCTCTCTCCCCCATGCTCTTGGGAGCTGTAGCTATTATTTTAGCCAGGTCAATATTCTTTTCTGCAAAGTGAGAAACTAATAACCATAATTGTAGCAAAAAATTGCAGGCACATTTTAAGTGAATTGTATCTCTTCATCTTAGAAAACATCTTCAATGAACATTCCCAGTAAACTAGATAAAGACCTCAACTTATTCTGGTGGCAGTATTTTGCTTAACCAGAATGTTCATGACTGTCCTGGTTTAGCGGAAATCAAATTACATTGATTTCTGAAGATCTTTATTAAAAGGCTTTAGACAGTACATATGGTTGAGAAATTGCAAGGTCACAGTAGATGCAATTTAATGTGTCTTTGATCTAGGTCTGGAGTTATTATCTAAACATCTTAAAGAAGTCTTTTATGTTCCACACCAATTCCCATTCAGACTCCTTTCTTTCCCCGATGGCACTGTCTCCCTCAAAGGGCCGTGTCATTGTGTATGTTTTAAGTAATTAAAAAAAAAAATGCTAAAAGAGATCTCAACAACCATCCTATTCACAGAACATGGGATGTTAGAACAAGGGGGCCCGGGCAGGAACCTTGGTGAAACTCTTTCCTTGTTCGAGTCTACTTCTTTTTTTTTTTTTTAATGGAAATTGAGGCCAAGAGAAATTAAATGACTTGGCGTGAAAGTTCTAGAGTAGAACCAGGGCTAGCTCCTGTTTTCTTATTCATAATTCAGTGCTCTTTAATTATACTTTACTTATCTTTTAAAATGGTTTCCAGACACCTAGATTCTTAGTACAAAGATGGAACTTTACTTTGATGAAGAGAATATAGCAAGCCTGCATCTTTTAGGATATAATTTTAATATGTAAAATTTGGAGACAAGATTTAGCCTGTGGCATATTTAAATCAGCAAGCCATTCTATAATGGGCTTCATCTGCATTTAAATTATTCTTCAGAGATTTTGAAAGTTGGTTTTGAGTAAATGGCTTGTATTTATTGTTATATTAAGCTGGAGTGCTTTTTGGTTCAATTTAACAGGAAGCCTTTTAATGTCTGCAGTATCTCCTACCATTCCAGTCTGCTGTTAGTAAATAAAGACATGTTTGCATTTAAAACAAACTAAAACACTGGAGAACAAAATGCTTTCTTTACTTCAGCCAAATAAGTGTATCTTCTCAGTGGGTTAATCTTAGGAGATATTTTAAATTTTGGATTGAAGGTAAATGATAACTGGCAGTTTTAAGTATGAAAAAGGACATCTATTTTAGAGTTGGACATATTCCACTTTCATAATGCACAGTTAATGTGATAATAATTTGAAAGAAATATTGTGCGGAGGGTGCATTTCGGTTTCTTACCACTAGGTGTCACCACAGATAGGCGAAACAAGGATTTCAGGGTCCTTGGTAGTGAAGTTGCTTGAGAGGACATGACAGGTTCTGCTAAGTGGACTTGGGTCTGGTGACTGATTCCTGGGTGCTGAGCCTGTGTGAGAGATATATTGTGAAGAATTTAGTAGAACTCATGTCTCATTGCAGCTAACTTGAGAATTGCTGCTGAAAGTTGTAAATGTACCTTCACATTCCTGGAGATTCTTATCTCAGTTTTAAAATCATCTTCCTAAAATTGCTGCAGGAGCAGAATACCCAGATAATACCTCAACAGCTAAGAGTTTTCTTAAGTCTGAGTATAAGGTCGTCATTTTGATTAGCTTGACACTAGAAAGCTATCTTTGTCATTTGCTTATATATGTCACTTAAAAATTTTCTTGCTATGGCATTTCTTCTTTTACCTCACATTTTCCTCATTTTCAAGTCCCGATATTCTTGAGAGAATTAAAACATATCATCCCCTGTTTTCTTTTTGCATTACCAACTGCACATTTGATAATATTTCCTCTCTTGACTTTTGGTATAGTCCCTTGATTTTTGGCAGAGTTCTCCTTGGTTCCTGCTGGATTGTGAAGCTAGGAACCTTCAGAAGTATTCAGGTTGAATTTTCGCCTAGCCTTTTCCTTGTTCAATTCATAACAGTTAAGGATGCAAGCTCTGGCACCGGACTATTTGAAATGCAGTCCCAGCTCTGCTGATTGCTAGCAGTGTGACCTTGGGTGCCTCAGCCTTCTCATCTGTGAAGTGGAAATAATAGTCCCTATCTCATTGAGTTGTTAGGAGGATTTAATGAGTTGTTTGCAAAAGCACTGAAAGTAGTGCTTGGCCAATGATGTTCTCATTTAAGGACTTGTTAAATAAAAGACTTTAGTTTCAGGCACTCTATGGGCACGTTTATAAATACTAAATAATCTAAAGCATATTTGATTTAGTTAGGGAGGGAAGAAGAAACATTTTCTTTCCCTTACAAATGAACAGCAGACAAAAGATAATGGCCATTATTGTCACTTCGTTTATTCATTTACCATTTTGGAGCACCTGCTTGGTAAGAGGTGTTGTGTGAACATGAATGAGGTTATTCATCTGGCGAGGAAACCAAAAATGTAAAGAAATAATGAAATAAGTTGTTACAGGTGTGAGGCTAAAAATGACAAGAGTTAACCGTATCAGGGATGCCTTTGGCAACAGATACCAGCAACCTGGGAAAAGATCCTGTAAGCCAGTTAAGGGCTGTCCCTTTTCCCTCCCTCGCTGGGAGTTACAGAACAAGGCTGGTGGCATGGCCTTAGTGGTACATGGTTTTGAGACCGTTTCTGCAATTACTTAATCTCATCTGAGACTTAGGGGAAGGACATTGGGAATTAGGAAAGGGCAGTGGGGCATATGTTAGCTGAATCTCCCCCTCTTTCAAGCCCCACTCAACAGCTTTGCTTTGTGAGGAAGGCCAGGAAATGGTTTTCCAGCGAGGCACATTGCCATTCCTACCAAAATTGGCTTTTTGTTCATGAGGAAGAGAGGGAAAGCAGAAAGTGGTCTTAACTACAAGCACTGGCTGTGTGCCAGTTTTGTCTGAAGTATCTTACATGTAGTGATCCACTGGGCTCTCGGAACAGCCCGCTGTATGGATATTCATTGTCATGCTCTAGGAAATGGAAGCTGTAGATAAGGAAGAGTAGATAAGAAGCTTGTCATATAAGCTTGGCCACACCAAGGTGGCCAGAAATCAGTCTGAGGATTTGCAGAGACTCAAAGGAGGGCTTGGCCAACAAGTCAGATCTTCTGGAAGATAGTAGTAGTAGTAAGGATGTTAGGAGGGGTTCAGAGAAGAGTTGGCCTAGAGCTGAGCTGATGTTAGGAGTCTTGGGCTGGGGTAGTGAAGGCTTTCTGATGGCCTGAGCTTAGAAGAATCCATTACTCTGGGGAACTGAAGTTTTGGGGGAAACTGAGTGAGCTTGGAGCAAGGGGCTGGGAGGAGGGAGGTGCCGTGGCTAGAGGAAGAGCATGGATCAGACCATGGTGGATGTCATTTCCCCTTTAAAGCTCCTGCTGCTTCATTATTGCTTCAGGAAAAATGCTCAGAGCTAATTTAAATTCTGAACATATATTCTGAGGACATTTTTCCAGTTTAGTTTCATTATCTGAGCCATCAGTATGTCTTTTGAAGTGTCTAAGAAGTATATTGAAATTTCTTATTCATTTCTCTCATTTCACATTGAATTAATGACATAGAATATTCAAAATGGAAGGAGGCTTAGAGCTGATCTTATTCAACCTTTTCATGTCATAGTTGGGACCATCTGAGGCCTGAACACGGTATTCCCTTGCTGAATGATCTCCAGGATTACATAGGGAGTCAGTGTCTGAGCCTGGGCCAGAAGATAATTTTCTCATTCACCGTCCAGGCCTCCCTCCATTCCAGTATTGCCCAAAATGTGTTCTCTGGTCCCTATGTATCTCCTTTGCAGTGTACTGATGTTTGGATAATAATTTGCAATGTTGTGTTTGACATACATCTTCGCTGGATTCTAGTTCTAATCCTGAGCTGAACGCTTGACACAAAGAAGACACTCAGGAACTGTCTGTTGATGGACTGCTCCGGTGTTAATGTTCCTTGAGAGAGGAAAACGCAAATCCTTGTTCAAATAACTCTTGGAAATACTGGGTTAAACCAAATTAAACAGGACTGCTTATAGAAATTTGGAAGAGCCTTTAATATACTCCTGTGCTCTGTGGCTCTGGGATGGTTCTAAAGAGGTTGCTGCTCACTTTTGACTTAATGGGTTCTGAGGATTCCTGTTTGGCTCTAAGCCAAATGACCTTTTTCAGTTTTGGTATCTGGCACATAAGAGAACTTACAGCCTGAGTAGATTCCTTAGAACAAAAATGCTTTTTAGTCTTTGTAGAATGCCTTTTGGTCTTTTGCTACTAAAATGAAGAGTTTGCTGCTAAAAATTCTGTTGTTTTAGAAGACAGTGGTGGTTTGAAACATGATGGATGTTCTTCATTTCTCAGAGCCTGGATTTGTTTTTGTCCATCAAGTATTGGTACTTGGTTGTGGTCAGATTCTAAGGTTGGCCTCCCAAAGTCTGTTTATCTCAGGGAAGGAGGTGTCCTGAGATAATGACTTAATGCAGTTTTTGGAGAGGGGATTGGCATGGTGACAGCCCAGAAAATAGGTCAGCAAGGGCAGAATGCAAAACCCATGGGCTGTGGTCAGTCCACCCAGAGGTTTTGGCCTGATCTACAAAGTGGCAAGAGCGAACAACATGACCTTATCATGGGAACATTGGTAATAATGTGATATTAGTCCTACGATGGGATTCAGGAAATGTTTCCTCAGATTGTGTGGGGGAGTCTCCTCATTCCAGAGATTGGCTTGGGCCCTATACCTTTGTACCAGTGAAGATTTCTTTGCTTATATAAAATTAAGATTAAATTATTCTGCCAGCTCCCGCTCAGTAAAGCTTGGTGGCCTAGAGCATCTGCGTTAAGCCATTGAGTTCGGGATGGAAGCCTGTCTTGACCTCTTGGAGTGAGTTAAACTGAGTTACTTTAGCTTACTTTTCCTTATTAAAATGGGGATGATAACCTTTTCTACCTCACTGGAATAATACATGTAACGATGTAATCTGTGTAACTACTTTGTACAGTGTCTGTAAAAGAGGTTGGCATACTTCCCTTAAAGGAACAAACAGTGAATATTTTAGGAGCCATATGCATGTTACTAAGTGGAAGAAGCCAATATGAAAAGACTACATACGGTAAGATTCCAACTAGATGGCATTCTGGCAAAGGTAAAACTCTGGAGTTGGTAAGATCAGTGATTTTCAGAGGGAGATTAAGGGGAGTGAAGGATGAATAGGCAGAACACAGAGGGTTTCTAGGACAGTAAAATGATTCTGCGGTGGTGGGTACATATCAAAGCCCACAGAATGTATAACACTGATAGGGGAAGTATTTTTTCCCAGTCTGTGGCTGATCTTCTCATTCTCCTGTCTTTTATAGAGCAGGGGTTTTGAATTTAATAAAGTCCAGTTTAGCAATTATTTCTTTTGTTGGTGGTGCTGTCAGCGTTGTGTCTAAAAGTCACTTCACCGTCAGCATGCCAGAAGTCGTCTAAGTCTTCTCCTGTGTTATCGTCCCTGGAGTTTTATTGTTTTACATCTTACATGGAGTTCTGTGATCCATTTTGAGTTAATCCTTGTGAAGTGTTCTTGACGTTGTCTGCTTTTTCCCATAAAGCCCTTAGCATATTAATCATAAGTTTTAAAAAGTCTTAGTGTGGTAATTATAGCTTTCCTGCTATATGTGACTCTGGTTCTTGTGCCTTTTCAGTCTCTTCATATTGTGTTTTTATCTTTTAGTGTGCCTTGTCATTTTCAGATGAAAGTGGAACTATGGTAAATCGGCCTTCAGTAGTAGAGCAGAAGGGGTTGGGAGGAGGGAAGCATTCTGCATTCGCATGATTAGGTCTTGGTCTCTTGGTTGAGCCTGTGCCCTTGACTATGAATGTCATAGTACTTTTCACCTGATTCCTTCCCTCCCCCTTGACACCTTAGGTGGGACAGGTTGGCCAGAGTGAGCTGGAGTTGGGTATTTCCCTTTCCACAGGTAGGTTAGACTCTGAGAAGACCCCAGCAGGCTAGGCTTTGGTAAGAGAGTTGATTGAGGACAGCATTGTTAAGAAGAACAGAATGTTCTGCTGTATTTCAAAATGGCGGTTCCCCCCCACCGTCTACTGGAAGCACAAGGTAATTTTTCATTATATTCGCTGTGAGTGTCCAGTAGAGCTCCTGGCAGGGGGTCTCACAAAAGCTTGGTTGGCCCTCTGGAGTTTTTAACCCTTAGACTCGACCACACCAAGCTTCCACCAATTTGTCAAATTATCCTTTACTTTACTATCCTGCACGTTCTCGTGGGTTTCTGCTCCAGTAACTTGTGATCCTGTGTCTCACTGTCTGTCTCTCCACTTTTGGGGTTGGGGGTGTAGCAGTTTGTCCTGTGACCTCACTGCTCCGACAGATCTAAGAAAAATTGCTGTTTTTCCAGTTTTTTGTTTTTTGTTTGTTTGTTTGTTTTTTAGCTTTTTACTGTTGTTAAAATAGAGTGGTGACTTCTAAGCTTCTTACATGGCAGACTAGAAACCAGGAGTTAGTTTTTTTTTTTCTTTGAAATTAATCCCAGAGTGGGTTCTCATTCAAACCCTGATCTGTGTTTTGTCATATTAGCTCACTATAATAATTTATATTTTTATTATAAAGCTATAGTAGTCAGAACAGGATGTTCCTGGCATGTAAGTGGACATATGGACCAAGAAACCTAGTTGAGAGCTCAGAAATAAGCTCACATATATCTGATAAACTAATATTTGACAAGGGAACCAAAATATATAGAATGGGGAAAAGATAGTTCCTACAATAGAAATGGTGTGGGGGAAAACTGAATGTTCATTTGCAAAACAATGCAATTAAACCCCATCTAATACCACTCACAAAAATTAGCTCCAAGTGAATTGAAGACTTAACTTTAAGACCTGAAATTGTAAGACAAATATAAGAAAACCTAGGGAAACGCCTTTTTGAGATTGATACTGGCCTAGATTTTTTGGAGATGACCCCAAAAGTGCAATGAATTAAAGCAAAAACAAGCAGGTGGGGACTACACCAAGCTAAAAAGCTTTATAAAGCAAAAGAAATAGTGAACAGAATGAAAAGGTGACCTACAGAATGAGAAAAAATATTTGCAAACCAAATATCTGATAAAGGGTTAATATGCAAAGTATATATGTATATATGAAATTCCTACAGCTCAATGGCAATAAAACAATAGTCCTATTAAAAAATGGGTAAAGAACCTGATTAGACATATTTTTTTTCCAAAGAAGACATACAAGTGGCCAACAAGCACATGCAAAGATGCTCAACATCACCTATCTCAGTGAAATGCAAGTCAGAACCACAGTGAGGTATCACCTCACACCTGTCAGAATGGCTGTCATCAAAAAGACAGGAGATAACCAGTGTTGTGGAGAAAAAGGAACCTTTGTGCACTGCTGGTGGGAATGCCAACTGATACAGCCGCTCTGGAAAACAGTATGGAGGTTTCTCAAAAAAAACCCCCAAAACCAGAACTACTATATGATCCAGAAATCACACTTCTCTCTCTCTCTCTCTCTCTCTCTGTGTATTGTGTGTGTATGAAGGAAATAAAATAATTATCTTGAAGAGATATCTGCACTCTCATCTTCATTGCAGTGTAATTTGCAGTAGTCAAGACATGGTATGAATCGGAGTATTCACTTCTGGATGACTGAATGGATAAAGAAGATGTGGTATGTTGTGTGGAATATTCAGCCATTAAAAGGAAGGAGATCCTGCCTTTTACAGCAATGTGGATGGACTTTGGAGACATTATACTAAGTCAGTTAAGTCAGAGAAAGGCAAATACTGTATGATCTCACTTGTATGTTAGAATCTATAAAAGGTGAACTCATGGAAGTAGAGGAAATAGAGGTTGTTAAGAGAATAGATCTTGAATGTAGGGAATGGAGGTGTTAACTAACCTTATTAAATATAATTGTTTTGCAATATATATGAGTATCAAATTATCACATTGTACACCTTAAACTTACATATGGTATATGTCAGTAATATCTCAGCTGGGCAAATAATTTATATTTCAATATAAGTAATCCAAACAGGCTTCACTTAAAACTGTTGCATTACTTACCTGCCCTGCATATCTAAAATGTGTGGTGGTTGAGACTCATCCTTCTCTTTGGAGCCCTGTTTCTGCGCATCTGTTCTACAAAGTAATCACCACGTGCCTACTATGCTCCAGGCAGGGTCCTAGATACTGGGATCCCTTAGACCAGGTCTCTGCTTTCATCAGACTTCCATCATGCTGATTTTCTCACAAATTTTGTTAAGTTTGAGGAAAGAAGAAGTGTAAGAATGACTTTCTCTATTCACTAAGAATTTCATTTAGAATTTTTTCTTTTTAAGTGAGGAAGAAGATAAATCTGCTTTGTTGAGCCTTTGTTATGTAGAACTTTATATGTGATAGGATTATGTTAATGTTATGTACCTGTATAATGTTTGTGTTGGGTTCTTGTTGGAAGTCTTAAGAATGATTTTTTTTCACCTTTAGTTGCTGAACCGTTTAGAATAATTCATGTAGAGATTTTGCGTATGCATATATGTTTACATATAGGAATGCATATGAATGCAGTTACATGTTTTAAAATAACATGTGGAATGCCTGGGTGGCTCATTCAGTTAAGTGTCTTGCTTTTGATTTGGCTCAGGTTATGATCTCAGGGTCCTGAGATCAAGCCCCACATTGGGCTCTATCCTCAGTGAGAAGTCTGCTTGAGATTTTCTCTCTCTGTTTCTCTTTGCCCTTCCTGCTGCCCACGTCCATGTGTGTTCTCTCTCTCTCTCTCTCAAATAAATGAATAAATATTTAAGATAATGTGTATGTTAAAATGATTTAAACTAAAAAATTAATGCAGGGGTCCACTGGAATGGGGCACACTGTACTTTAGAGGTGTGTGGAACGCTACGCTGGTGGAAGACAAAGCAGCTTGATGGACTGAGATTGTCTGACCACTTCCGGTGCTGTGAGTCTGTGGACCTAAGCTGCATTAGCAATGAATATTTCCTGTTAAAGAACCTCTTGAGTTCCCATTCATTATGGTTCAGTACCAGCGTGGCCCCCAGCTCTTTGTGGAATGGGTGTGTTCTGATTTATCTAGAGGCAGAGAACATGCTAGAATAAATGACTACTTGAAGTCCATTGTTGTTTGTTGTTATTGTTGTTCTAGTGTTAGGCATTTCTTTCTTTTAGGAGCGGGAAATGCTTTTCCAGGCATGTATTAATCCTCTCGAGGCCACTTTTGCAGTAAGGGAAGAGTCCTTATCTCTTGTATATTTATTTTTAAATAGGTGGAAACCTGCCTGAAGCATCCAGCAGTTAAATGATTTATCAGAGGTCATGCCCAGAATTCATGGTGGTTAGGAACTCACTCTTGGCCCCTTTTCATCGTCCAGACTTCAACCTGTCTGACGTACTATGTCTGATAAACGTTCAGCTTGAACAGGTTCTCACAATTACTCTCTAACCTTTGACAAACGACATTTTATTTAATTTTGAAAACCAGTACTTTGGGCATGACTGTTGTCTACCTTTATGGTGGACAGTTGGGGTACACCTGTGAAGGAGTGATCAAAGGCACTGCGCGTCCAGGTCATATGAAGAACTTAGTGGTGGGCGGCATGTGCTGCTGAGCAGGGATGGGGATCGTGGCTGGAACTTGGAAGGCGTGCCTGTCCCAAGCCATTGAGCAGGTGAGGAACTAGACTGCAGAGGACAGCTGACTTCCTTGCATATCTGCCAAAGGAACTTTGCAAAACCCTGCACTCCCTTTCATGTTTGTAAGTTTGTATCTAACTATGTTTTGTCGCACATTCAACCTCTGCACAAGATAGAACTTCTGGTGCTCTTTAAATATTAACATTTTAAAATAAAATTTACATCAGTCTTCTAAGCAAATCCAATAGAATCTAAAATCACAGGGATTCAACATCCACTGTCATCTATGTAAAAATGAATTCAAGTTCTCTTTTTAACTGTTGGAGATTTTACATCATTCGCTTTTCTCCTTGAACTTGTGTATCCAGTTTGCCCTCTAAACCTTCTTCCTAGCATAATATATTTTTGTGCTTGGAAGTTTTTCTTTGATCATCCTAGCCTAATCCCTTATACTAAAACCATGCAAATAATTTGAAATGTAATTAAAAATATTTCCTATAATCATGAGGCTGTGATTATTAAGAGAATTTCTTTCAGAGTGAGCTACCATTTTAATTATTAGTTGTACACACTTTATCAGAGCAACATAAGTATTATGCATTTTGATAACTAATTATTAAGCCTTAAAAATGCTGTTAGAAAATGTGTCATTTAGCAAAATGTGTGGGACTCTCCCCTCAATTAGATGACTATTCACAAGGACGTTGATAGAGGGGCTCTCTCACATAGATGAGTTGATGGGAATGGAAGGAGAGTCATTGTTCAGTGTCCTTCAGTTCCTCCCAGTGATTGTAGGTAATAAGCAGAAAGTCACATGGTGATCTATCATCAGAAATTACTGTTAATACTTTGTGCACTGACAACTAGAGATTTAGTCCTCCTCCAATTTTGTAGAAAGTTAAGAATTGGAAACCACCCGACTTCCAAAAAGGCTTTGTTATCCAGTCATTAGAATCATTCACTTTCTCAGTTTCTGGGAAGTTTACCAAAAAGGCTTTACCTCCACTCATCAGACCACTATCAATCATACCTGTTGCTGTTTTTCTTTAAGGCACCTTTTAAAATTCTGTGTACTCTGGGAAGGCTGAGAATGCGTTTTTATATTATTGGCTTTAAGTGTAGTAGTTTTGTCTGTATATTGTGTGTGTGTGGTGCAAACCAAACCATGGGGTTGTGAAATTGTTATCTTTCCAGTTAGAAAAAAAACAGTCCTCTGGTTTAAAAACATCAGACTCATTCTTCAGTTGAGACAAATACATTAATATCTGTTCCTCTGGCATCCATGTCATTTTTGTTCTCCAGCCCTCAGATGGTAGATGGGGGCGGGGCTGGGTACGGTGCCTTTGCCAGCTCAAAAAAAGGAAATGATCTTCAGTGTGTCTTCTCATTCCTTCTGCTTGCCTGTTGCCAACATACTTTAAAATATCTCAGTTCAGGCCAAAATACCCAGGTTCTATCCCCAGCTTTGACTTCATATACAGAATGTGTGTACAGAAAGCAGGAAGTCCTATAATATGCCTTGAGGGAGGCGGCTTAGGTTTAAAACAAATACATTTTCTTCTGTTTGGCACCTTGAGTACAATTAGGATGCATAGCAGGTGTGTCTTTCTGCTATAAAGTGGAAGAACAGTGTGGATTAGAAGATTGAAGAGGAGCAGTGTTGGGGGGTGGGTACTAGCCCAGGCACCTTCTCAGCAGATCTGTTCTAGAAAAGCATGCACGTGAAAATTGGATATATGGGGCCTTTGACTATGTCCACGCTTAGTATCCTCGGGAAGTTTCCCTCTTTGGACAACTTCCAGTTTGAGACTTATGTTTTGGGGTAGTGATTCTCAAACACCTCTCTTTGTTCTAGAAGGCCAGAAACTCGTTAAACATTCATGTCTTTTCTATAAATTCTTCTGAGCCTATGATGTACAATTCTGTGTGTGTTCTTTTTTTTACACTTGACAGTTACTTGTTAGTAAGTTAGGCCACTGCAACTTGGTATTGATAAGGGTAGAGTTGGGAATGACTGGTCATTATTCCATTAAGAAATCTTTAATTTTCGGGAAGAGCTGTGCTGTCGATCACTGTGTATTCAGTGTGCACTTGAGCTGGTCATGGCTTTCAATCATTGATATTCTTGATTTTTAAAAAAAAAATGTGTAGATTTTAGGTAACATTTAGTTTGGCGTCACAGCGATCATTATACTTTGCTATGTGTGTTTTATCTTTTCACGTATAGTGATGAGTGAAATGGGCCTGAGTTGTCAGGATTTTGTTTCTTTTGTTTCTTTCCAACATAATTCTGATTTATTATTTTTTTTTCCACTGAAAGTGAAACCAGTGAGTCTCGTAAGATTTTGGATTCTTTATGTTAGTTAAAGAAGAAAAAAGTTTGGAAAGCCACTATTGCAGAAGAGAAATTATTTTAAAAATATGTTCTCTTTGGGGCGCCTGGGTGGCTCAGTGGGTTGAGTCGCTGCCTTCAGCTCAGGTCATGATCTCAGGGTACTGGGATCGAGTCCCGCATCGGGCTCTCTGCTCAGCAGGGAGCCTGCTTCCCTCTCTCTCTCTCTCTGCCTGCCTCTCCATCTACTTGTGATTTCTCTCTGTCAAATAAATAAATAAAATCTTTAAAAAAAAATATGTTCTCTTTCTCATTACTGATATTTTGTATTTATATTTTTTCTCCTGTTGTTAGACCTAAAGGTTTCCCTTTTATCCCTGTGTATCTTCAAGTCTTGTGTTAATTTTTCATTTTCAAACTATTAATTTCTGCTTATGTCTTCCTTCCTTATCCTCTTATATTTTAAAAAAAATCTTTATGCTCTATGTATAAAAGTGAAATTATTTAAGGCTATGCATTTTCCTTTGAGTGTAAATTTGGTATCCTGTACATTTTGATATGTAGTATTTATATTTTTGCATAAGTATTCTAATTGTTTTTAATTAGTTTTATTTTCTTTGTTGTCTCAATAGACATTGAAGAGAATATTCGTTTTGAAAATATCCTTGAATTCTTGAGATTTTAATTCCAGATTTGGGCAATGATTCTCAAATACCTCTCTTTGGTCTTTTAATTTTTTTTCTTTAAAAGAATTGTTTTTAAAGGTTTTATTTATTTGAGGGAGAGCAGGAGAGAGAGAGGGAGAGAGAGAGGGAGAGGAAGAGAGGATTAGCATGGGGTAGGGGAGGGTCAGAGAGAGAAGCTGACTGCCACTGAGTGGGGAGCCCAATGTGGGGTTTGATTCCAGGACCCCGGGGTCATGACTTGAGTTGAAGGCAGATGCTTAACCAACAGAGCCACCCACGCGCCCTTCAGGGTCTTTTTCTTTCTGTGTTTACATCGTATGCTCTGTTCTTCATCGCTCCCCACCAGCGTGTTTAGTCACTGGTCTCTTTGCTTTGAAATGAATGGAGGTATCATTCTCTGGGATGCTGGAGGCCTTTGTAGTAAAAGACAGTCAGATTGCTCATAGGGCTTATGATGCTTTTGTCAAAGTTCAAGCTCCATTTTCTTCCAAATCCTGGAGTTGAGGGGAAGTCTTAGACCATTTTACTTTAAATCCAACTTGCATTTCATTTTTGTTTGTACTTCTTTGGGACGTATTGTTACGAGATGTGCAGGTTTGGGTGCAGGTTGCTTCCTGTCATTCTGTCTGGACTCCTAACATAAACAACTCAAAATCTCCATTGTAGATATATTGCCTCCCCCAATACAACTTTATATTTCCCCCATTTTAAAAATTTTATTGTTCTTTTAGATGAGGCATTTGTGAGTGGAGAGTGAGACCTGTGAATTTGACAGTTTTGACTCGAAATAGCTGAGTGCTAAAAGAGAGAGGCTCTTTGAGCACAGGCCCAAAGCCAGAGGAAGGCTGGAAAGTGTTTGAAATGTTTTTAGAATCTTATACTCCTAGGAGAGACCCCTCCGTGCACATATCTTCAGAAGGGTTTTTGAGTTTCCCAGCCTGCAGGAGATTAGCAAAAAGCAAATTAGAAGTGGGATAGGAGCTGTGAGGAGGAGGCCTCGATAGCAGGGATAAATGACAACCTGCTGATTTTAAAAGAGGCAGAACAATTTAAACAAATCCAAGCACTTTGATGGCTCCCTGTTCAGGATAAAAGTTGTCTCCACACCCCCTTCAGAGGGCCCAACCTAAGGCATGGACTGAGTTCTGTTACACTTGAGCCATCTGGGGTCGTAACGATGACTTGGAGTCCCAGAAACGAATCACAGCACATTCAACCCAAGGGCCTGTAAAATGTGTTATTCCTTTGAGGAGAATGTTTCTCGAATATAATTCCATCTTAGAAAATGGCTGAGAGGAGGCCTAGACTTCTGAGAAAATTCCTTTGTGGAGAACATCTGATACCCACACTTAGTGACAGTGTTGGTTAAATATGATATTAGTGGATAGTTTTCATATTTTATGTGTATTTTATGTACAGTTGCAAGTTTCATGAGGTCAGGGACCACATGTTGTGATTCTCTGTATTACCTTGGGTAGGTAGGTAGTCACTAAATATCTGTGCCTGTGAGAGTCTTGGTAGTTAGGGCATAATTCTCACAAGAAATGCCTGTGTGCCTATAATTAAATTTATATCACATTATTTGGCAAGAAATCCTTTCAGGCCCTTCTTAAAAATGATGATCGTGCAAGCATTAGAGTTGGCGAATGGGGAGTTAGTGTTTATGTAATGTAAATTCTAAAAAGACTTCTGATGTGATTAATTCTCATTATTAAAAGAGAGCATGCTGGATATTAGTTGTATTATGTTTCATATGGAAGTGAATCAAAGTGTCTTTTAGAATAATAAGGAAACTAATGCCTTCCATTTATATTGTTCCTTTCTTCCAAAGAGTTCAAGGCACTCTCTGGGACTCATCTAATTAATCTCTTCGACTCTCCCCCGGAGTGGCCCGTGGGGCGTGGTGTGTGTATTTGAGCACACGTGTGCACGTGTGTGTGTGCACGTGCGTGTGTGCACGCAGGCGCGGCTTTACGTGCATTTCCTCCCTTCTCCTCTTTCTCCCTCTCTCCTTCCTTCCTTCGCTTTTCATTTCGTCTAATATAATCTATTTTCTGGATCTAATCTTGCCTAGAACTTGGCATTTTGTTAAGTGTCACGTTTCCAACAATCACATGCCGTTTTTAGACTATCAAGCCGCATCGATTCATAATGACAGAGTTTTCTGGGGGAAAAAAATATAGCATGTGCTACCCATACACATCAGACCATTTCTCAAAAGTTGGTATCAGAAATGCTGTTAGAACATAAATTTCAGCAGTGCTTCCCATTTTTGATTCTTACAATAGATTTTGATTTTTTAGTAATTGCTTTTATTTTCATGCCCAGCCTTAGGAGAGTGAGCGAGTCGCCTGGGTGACAAAAGCAGGCAGTTCATAGGAAAAGTGAGAACATTGAGAAGGTGAGGTTATTCCCAGTGTGACGTTTTCTCCTTACATGGAGCCCCCACGTTACTTTTCTGTTGTCTTCATCTCTTCGCCAGACCTGCTCACTTGGGCAGCTCTGTATGCTCCCCGAGTCATTTTCTTTCACTGATAGTCCTCCTCGGCAGCTGTCGGTGCCTTTGCGGATTGCTCTCAGCAGCTGCGTTTTGGCAGTAAAGTGGCTCACGAGCAAAATTATACCATTTCGATCTGGGTTGTGGCAAAATCTCGAATGGATTTCCTCATTGATGAGGGTAGAAGGGCCTCACAATGCCGCGAGGAAATACTGGTACCCCCATCTCCCAAAACACTGATTTTCGTTTCCCCTCGGTCGTGCTTTCCTCAGGCAGTACAGGTTAGTTTTTTTTCCTTCCCCAAAACATAAAGGGATTTTATATCCACCCTTTTCCTCTGTGATCTTGAACCAGTGTTGCAGGTGTGGCCCAGCAGTGATGCTTTCCTTGACTTCCATGCCATCCTGTTCAAGGTCCTTGTCCATGGCAAGGGGGTTAGTTCCTTGTCTGGGGGAGGCCTTACTCTTTACAAACATCTTGAGTTGGAGGCTTTGTGAAGGCCAAGACCTCTCAAGGAGTTATTCATACTCCTCTTTGTTTTTTACTGGACGAGGCAAGGCAGCATTCCCATGGGACCAGCACAGCTGTTGGATGCTGGTTTACAAGCCACAGCCAGGCTTCACGTGGATGAGGCAAAGGAAGCCTTCAGATGCAGAGGCTCCTCAGGACCACCCCCCATCCCTTGTCCCCGCTTTTTTATGTCTCATGGAGCAGAAATGAAGGGCTGTTGTGACATTGAATTGGAATTCTGTAACTTCATTTGAGCAAAGTCAACTGTTGACTTTTCATTATTAGGAAAATAGTGGTGAGTATGATTTCTGGGCTGATGTGTTGCTGGCAGAAATTTTGCAGCATTACGTGTTTTCTGTCCTTTCCAGGGTGTACACATTTAGAAATATGAGGTTACTACCACAATTTACTAATATTTTGTTTCCACAAAAAAGGAAAACACTTGTATGGCCTATCTCTAAAGTGGAATTTGACCAAAAGTCTTTCATAATGTGTACCAAAGTGAAGGGTTATTTATTAATGTTATCGGCACGAGTAAGAGTTTGCTGGGATTCCAACCCAGAACCCATTATACAGGTCTTACTTGGACTAACTTGTAAATGAGACTATTTGGAGAATAGGATGAGGACGGGGGATTATCCTCATTTACGTTTCTGTGTCTCAATACCTGTATGGAGTCTTCTGATATTGTTTTGTTCCTCCCCTAAGGCTTTGGGATGAGATAGCTCTACCCAGGAAGCTTCGAGCCGGATGACAAGGCCATGGTTGGATGAGCTTGTGTATTCCCGGCGTTCATGTGTCAGTGAAAGTGATAAGTGAGTTGGGGTTCCATCCTTGTGTTCTGCCCCAAGCGAGCTGTGGCACAAACACGGGGACAGGTTCTAGTGGAGGGTGCGTTGTTGAGAGGTAGTTGGTGTGGTGGTTAGCGTCATGGTCTCTGAAGTCAGGTTACTTACAGTCGAATCCGAGGTGCATTATTTACTAGTTGTATAACTGGGTAGGTGACTTAACATTTTAGATGTTAATACTAGTGTTCTCTTTAGGGCCTATCTTCTTCTTCTTCGGGATTACTATATGGGGCTCAGAGGGCTCCACCTTCCATCAGGACCATATTGGCTAAAGAGCACACGAGGCATGTATGTTTTAGAATAAAGGGCTTGGGTGTGCGCGTGAGCCTTAATTGGAATAAGAAAATTGTGAAACTATTTTTAGAAAGATCACGGCCTTTTCTGTTTGCATTTTTGTTTCAAAGAAAGAAAAGCAATCTACTGCAAAAACATTAATGTCAGTTTGAACTTGAGAATTTAAGCATTGAGAGCTATGTATTCCAAATTGGGCCTCCCAGAGGAAATACGAGTCTGCCATGTGTTTATTTGAGTCAACTGTGGTGAGCTGGATTTTTAGCTACATGGAAATCTTTCCCTAGATTCAGTCGGACCTTCAAAATTATATGCCTGGACTGGATCATATTAGTGCCCAGCAGAATTGCTCTTATTGAACTAACTTTTGGCAACATCCCATTAACCTATATTGAAGGACATTGTAAGAAATGCGGTAGAAAGCAGGTTGCCATGTTTAATCTGAGGAGTTGTTAAGGACTAGTTCCTGTGTCTCTCTGGGCCCAGAAGAGGTTTTGTTTTTAGCTCCCAGGTACTGTGAATCAGGTAGCCTTTCTGTATTGGCAGATATATTTAGGGTCAGAGATTTGTCTCACCCTATAAGAATAAGTGTGTAAGTCCTGCTGGCTGGCAGTTTGTAGCCTGTCTTTCACGCCTTAATTTAGGCTTCTGACCTCTTGTCTTTTTTAAAAATTATTATTATTATTAGGTTTTCTTTGTTATTGTATGCATGCTGTTGTTAGAGAGTGGAAGCGATAACAAAATATGTTGTCTCTTTAGTTTCTGTGAACTGTTTATCCCTTGGCTTTGACGATAGTTGATAAGTCTTGCCTGAGTCAACGAATTCAATAGAAGTTACAGAATAATGATTTTCTGATTTTATCATTCCTCCCTCCTTCATGAGCCACTTCTGTGAAGTGGCACTTCACTCACGACCCAGTTAGAGCCTCTGAGAAGTCAGGAGAAGTGCTTTTTCTTCCCCTTTTATTATATTTTTAAGGTAAGGAATTGGTTTCATAGTTCCTTAAAATGATGACAAATAAGAGGTTTTTTTTTTCCCCCCTTTCTGGCTTTTTCTTTTCCTTTTTCTTCTTTTTTGATTATTAGTAACCAATCATGGACTTTCCTGGATTCCGGATTCGGTATGGTTTAGTTAATTACAATTATTATTCTTTCTGATATTCAAACTCTCACAGTTTTGTTTTGTGGCTTTTTTTTCTACCTGTGGCCCTACACAACGTTATAAATCTTTTAAGACTTTATTTATTTATTTGTTTGTCAGAGAGAGAGAGGAGCGAGAGTGAGCACAAGCAGACAGAGTGGTAGGCAGAGGCAGAGGGAGAAGCAGGCTCCCGGCTGAGCAAGGAGCCCGATGCTGGACTCGATCCCAGGGCGCTGGGATCATGACCTGAGCTGAAGGCAGCCGCTTAACCAGCTGAGCCACCCAGGCGTCCCAAATCTTTTAAAGCCTACTTGCTCTCTGCTGGAATGTGATCTCCTATTGAATCTTTTTGTCTGAGATTTTAAATCAACCATTTCTTAGGGGAGCTTTGGTTTCTGTAGCAACAAATAGCATTAGAGGCCAACCTGTGAACTCAGGGGCCTCACTGCTGCTGGGGTGCTATGGCTTCTAAACCATTTCATATATACAGTCTTTGTTTTTGATTTCATAATTATGTGTTTTCCCATAAGTGAAAATCGTTGAGTCCTAAGACGATTAACAAATTATTTTTTTGATTTATTCTGTGTGCTACTTATTAGGTATTTTGAAAGCTTTGAAGACTACATTACTAATATTATAAGTAGTATAAAATTAATGAAGTTTATAGTACATTTCTGGGTCTTTGTTCCAAGAATGTTAAAGAGGGTTTATAGGTAGAGTGCTGCATTATAAATTTGCCTGAAATAATGGTTACTTTTTATGTGGTTATGTTTTCATTTTGAAGAGTACTTGGATTCATTTATTTTGGTTTATTTTCAATTTTAGGATTAAAAGATTTAAATTGTTACGTTATGCATATAAGGATAATGTATATTTGCATATACATGTATTTTTATATGTGTATATGTAATATGAGATTTGTACGGTTCTACAATCTAAATCAATGTAGAAAGGTGTACGCAGATAAATCTTAGTTTTATTCTCGTCTTTGTAGGTAACCATTTTTGTTAGTTACTTGTTTATCCTTACAGAAGTTTTTCTTTTGGAAAATATGAATATATGAATATGCTTTTGGAAAGCAAATATGAATATATATATTTTTGTTCTCCATAATTGCTACAAAAAAAGACAAAAAATATATACTTTGTTCTACATCTTTTTATTTATTTTTCGGTAAATCCTGGTTTTCCTTAGAGATTTTCCTCATTAGTTTTTTCATAACGGTATGGTGTATTGTGTCGATAGATACACTGTATCCCCCATTGATTGAGATTTCTCTATTCCTGGGCACTTTTTCTTTAGTGTTTTTAAGTATAAAGAATATTGTAAGGAATAACTGAATAATGTGTGTTTGTGAGAGGGAGAAAATCATTTTGTAATTTTCCATGTGAATTCATAGGATAGAATTCTAGAAGTGAAATTACTGAGTCAATCTGTAATTTAGGAAGGTATTGCCAGGTCTTTTCCATAGGGGTTGTACTGTTTTGCTTTTTCAACAACCTTTCAATAGAGTATGTTGTCCTGGTAAAATTTTACTAGTCTGATAGTTCAGAAATAGATCATGGTTGTTTTGATTTGTGTAATTGTTTTTTCAGCAGCATAGTTTTTAAAAGATTTTATTTATTTATTTATTTATTTATACATCTTACTTTTTTTTTTTTTTTAAGATTATTTATTTATATATTTGACAGAGAGAGATAGAGAGCGCGATCACAAGTAGGCAGAGAGGCAGGCAGAAAGAGAGAGGGAAGCAGGCTCTCTGCTGAGTAGAGAGCCCAATGTGGGGCTCCATCCCAGGACCCTGGGATCATGACCTGAGCCAAAGGCAGAGGCTTCTTAAGCAGAGGCTTTACCCATTGAGCCACCCATAACAAAGTACATTCTATGCTTTGAGACTATAAGGGAAGTACTCTTTATTTTTTCATAGCATCTCTGCAGTTTTATTTTACATTGAAATTTTTGACTCACTTGAAGTTTATCCTTTGTAAAGTATGTAAACTTATAAAGTCAACTTTGTCTTTTTCTAAATGGGTATGGTAACAGTGAGGGGCAGACTGCCCCAAGATGTACTGCTTTGGCATACTGATCATTTTGTATTGAAGCACCTTGAGAAACAGCTAGTACAAGGATACTCAGACCCTCTCCTGTCCCCCGGAGAGCGGGAAATACATCTCTCAAATGAAAGGCATCCTCTCGGTACTAGGAAGTAAAGACATCCTTATCACCAGAATTGGGGACTTTACAGCCAAGAAAGCTGTACAAACAAACCTTGTTAAACTTTTTGCTAATCTACTCCAGCCCAGATTTTACTTTGAATTCCTTACAAGAGTTCCCAAACATATTTTTTTTAATCCTGTCAATTCCTCATGAATTTATTGTCCTTTTGTCTAAAAATGTAAAGATTGCTTGCCTTCGTCCATTTCTTTAGGTCTCCAGTTCATTGTTTAGGCTCTGTGCATATGTAGTAAAACTTTGTTTTTTTCTCTTGGTAATCTGTTTTTTGTCAACTTAATTTTCAAACCAGTTGGAAGACCTTGAAGGGTAAAAGGAAAATATTTCCTCCCCTGCGCTGTGCAGTTGTCATACTATATACATTTATAAATTGACCTTTGCCTGACTGTTTTGCTAGTTAATCACTTGCATCATCATAATCTCCCACATGTATTTAGCTTTGTTTCTGAACTTTTAGACTTTTTTCTTTTGTCTATTCACTCATCTAAGTCACTGTTTACATGATTTGATTCTGTGTTATTTAATGTCAAGATTGTGACCCCTGCACT
This sequence comes from Mustela putorius furo, assembly GCF_011764305.1. Lineage (NCBI taxonomy): Eukaryota > Metazoa > Chordata > Mammalia > Carnivora > Mustelidae > Mustela > Mustela putorius. The sequence goes on along the minus strand of NW_025421329.1, from coordinate 3,352,695 downwards.
CCTTTGGCTTTGCATTTGTGTGCTCTACCGTTGCTCCTAATGTCATTTTGAATTCCTGATTCATTTTGTGTTAGGTGTCTCTGTATCTGACACAAGGAGTTTTGCTTTGTTAATCAATCTGAAAACCATTGAATTAAGCCCTTTATATATACATTGGTACAAGCAGTGAGATTGGTTAGTTCTGTGATACTGACTTATGCATTGCTTAGGTATGCATGTGTGCACATTTTTACAGTATCTTTCCTGTGTATACTGTTTGCTTATCAGTGTGTATGTTTTTGTTTTTTTTTTAAATACTTGGAGTGTTTGGGGAGAGTTTTGTGTTAGTAGTTACTTTTGTGAACTTAGGGCCCTAAAAGACTCTCAGTCCCTTTTCCTTTAATTTAGACCATGTCTGTTGGCTTTTTGCAATGAACAACAATGAAATTAACTTGTTTTTTTTCTTCCAGTTTCCTCTCCTTGTCTTCTACCTGTGCTCTTGGTCCCATTTGACTTTGTATCCTTAAATGAGATCATCAGCTTAAAATACCATTCTTTCTGTCTCAGCTGGTACCTGTGAGGTGGCCCTGTGAGTTGCAGTATTGTCAAATTGTTGGTGCATTCATATTTCCATGCTCTTCAGTAATTTTCCCCCCATGTTTATATAAGTCTTAGTTCTACAGTGACATATACTTATGAGTCTCTTTCAGTCCATGCTGAGATTTCTCTCATCTCTCATCTCAAAGCTTATCCTTTGGTAGATTTCTCCAGAAGAGCTCTTAGGAAAAATACTCCCTTGAAGCATACATACACCTAGCTCATTCATTCTTTCTTTGTAGGTACCAGTCCATTATTTTCTGGCATTGAATGTTGGTGTTAAAGTCAGTTGGCAACCTGATTTGTCTTCCTGTATACGTGAGTTGGTCTTTTTGACCGGCTGCCCAAAAGATTCTTCATCTTTAAAGTCTGTTGATTTTCCTAGCCCATGTCTTGGTGTTTCCAGGCACATGGTGTACCTTTCAATTCGCAGTTTAGAGCAGGGGTCAGTGAATTTTTTACATAAAAGATCAGAGAGTAAATCCTTTCAGCTTTGTAGGCCATGTGTTTTCTATCACAGCTACCAACTCTGCTGTTGTAGTACGACGGCAGCTAGAGATATTACTTACACAGATGGACAGGACTGGATTTGGCCAGGGGAGCTCTAGCTCTAGTTTGCTGATCCCTGGTTTAGAGAGCAGTGCTTTATTTCTGAGATGTTTGCTTGCAGTAGAATTCAGATATTTGATCTCTTCGATTGTTTTGGTTTTCTTCTTTGGATGGAGAAATACTATTTTGTTCCTTTGACAACTTTTTAAAATGTCTGTCACCTCTTGTCTTATCTACCAATTGATCGTGGTTTCATTTTCAGTGCTTTTTCATCCTTTCTACCCTTTACTGTGCTTTGTAGGATCTATTTTCTCCTATGTTCTTTGTGCTTTTCTTCATTTCTTAATTATTGTTTGTTTGTATCCTTCTTGAGTTCTGTACATTTTCTTCTTTCTTCCTTCTGTTGTACAATCATATCTTTGAATTCTTGAATGTTCTACTGTACCTTTCTAGCTTTGTGGCTACATTTTTCTTGTGAATATTCTTATGCTGGGAAATAATTTTTTTTTCTTACAATGGATATGGCAATTTTACTTGCTTTTTTTGTTCCTATTTGAGTTTTTGTGTTTTCTTGAGTTATTTACTAGTCGCAGGGTAGAGGACATAAGGCAGCTCTCCTAGTTTCTCAGCATAGCTTCTTCTTTGCTGCTGCTGCTGGAATGGGTGTTTTGTTTTGTTTTTTGTTTGTTTTTCCTACGGGGCATTGGCTCGTTGCACTTTTTTTCATGTCTAAAGCCTTTTCTTTCTGCCTCCTCCAGTACTTCCTGCTCTACCCCGTTCATTCTTGTCTAAAACAGTTCCCAGAAAGGGTGAGCCCCTCTCCTTCTGGTGGTGAATATTTTTTTTGCTGGTGTTTTTCGGTCTGCTACTAATAAAGTCCCTTACCCCCCAACCATCCCCATTTTTCCTGACTACGTCCTCGCCCCTGCACATGGCTGTCACTTCTCGTGTCATCCATTCTGTTAGTGCAGGTTTACTGCTTTGGGTGTTATTTGAAATAGGCATCCTAAAAGATTTTGTTATTTTTCTAGTTGCTTTTCATGGTTTTTAGAAGTGGGTAATCCCCATAATTCCTATCTCAAACTGCATAGGTCCCATATATTCCTTTTGAAATGGATATACATGAGCTTATTTTTAAAATATTAAACACTAAAGTAAATGAAACCAAGGTGTGAACCAAAAAAATTTTGGTTCTCAACCCTTTCTATGTCTGTCAGAATGTTTACTGTGTGTTGGGTGTGTAATCTTCACCAGAACTGGATAGTGTAAACATGAGACAAGGTTTGTTTCATAATCACTTCTTCTTCTGACTTCTGGTTTACCAATTTCACAAGAGAGAGCTTTAAATGAACTTGATTAAGATAGTCTGAGAAACAATGAAAAAAAAATTTTTTTTTTGAATGGTGGTATTTATTTCAGTTTAATGGAAATGGCACAGTGATCCCTAGAAGAAAGTCTTCCAGTTACTTAGGAGAGCTATTTTGGGTCATTTATGATTTACCAAGAATCACCATCAGTGTCAATTTAAATACTAAGTGAAGTGCAGTTGTGTATGTCTCATAAACGTTCTGAGTGGCTGGAGGAGCTCCATTTTTTCCCCGTTCCTCGTTATTCTATGAAATGTGTTTTCATGTCTCCCGAGTCTAACAGCATCTTACATTTGCTGCTATAAATGCCTCCCATCAGAAGGCCAAATAAGGAAGTTACAATTATAGAAATGTTTTCCCTAAAGACATTAGCCACATGAGATGCTAAATGACTTGCGCTATTTCAATCTTTCTCATTTGTAGGTTTTTTTTTCTTTTTCTTCTATGTGAGCTTGGAAGGCAGTGTGCAGAATATATGCTGACAAGTCTATTTTCTGTGTAATGTGGAAGAAACATTGAGATGGAGGTTGTGACTGACCCAAACCTGTCTGAGAATGTGCAGGAATTAGAAGGTGACACTGCCGTCAGCCTGCTCCTCAGGACTTCATTCACACTCCCACATGACTTGTCACTTCAAACAAATTGTGGGATTTTTTGGTGGAACACAATAAGCTATAACCTGCTCACAGCATTGCACTGTTTATCTCTCTCCAAAGAGTGGCATAGTCAAGTCTCTTCAGAACTGAACCCCTGTCAGTTAGAATACAGAGCAAGTATGAGACTGAACAGCATAAATACTAGAAGAAAGTTTAAATAATTAAGAGGAAAAAGAAAAGAACAATAATTTCTACTGTTCAGTCTCATACATGTTTGTTTCCACATGTCTTGTGTCACTTCTCAGGTAAAGCTCCGTTCATCATTTGTTCAGATATACTGTGTAGCAGATTCTGTTAGGTGCTGTGGTTATAGACCCAAACATGATGCTGTCCTTGTTCTCAAAAACCTCTGCTCAAGGAGGGAGACAGTGGCTAATTACACTGCTGTCAGGAATAGAGCCTGGGTGACGTGGGGAACTTGAGCAGGGGAAGAGCCTCTTGGGTAGGATGTGTGTGTATTGGCAGGTGGGGCCACAGAGTTCTCAGATCCCTTTTGGCTCTCCTGTCCTTCATCTCCCTCATGCTGGGAAAGCTTCTCCAGGAAAACTTGGCCAGCCTGAAGCCAACAATCTAGTATTTTGATACTGTAAACTGGAAGACACCTGAGGGTCTTTCAGCTCTGTGTACAAATGATTGATGATAGACTTGGGGCTTGTTTGTTCATTTCTGTTGTGGTGCTAGACCCAGGTTATATGAAGACCAAAACTTCAGGTGTATGTAGGGGTATTTGTATCTTCTCTAGCTTTGTATTTATTTCCTTTGTGATCTACATCAGCAAAGACCTACAAAATTGGAAGAGGTTAGAACTCAAACACAAGTAAACTTTGCCATGTATTAATACTGAAGTAAGCTGGATTGCATTTAGAATTTAAAACAAAAATGTGTTCACCCTTCCTATACCATGGTCCAGTGTTCCACAATATATCAATTAAAAACTTGCTTTTCTGAAAAGTAGAAATTATTGTTCTTTTCTTTTTCCTCTTAATTATTTAAACTTTCTTCTAGTATTTATGCTGTTCAGTCTCATACTTGCTATCATGAAAAACTGTCCTTCGTGTCCAATGGCGCCTGGCTCCTGGAGGTACTCAGTGAATGTTTGTTGAACCACATCATGTGAACTCAGATCAGTTTTAGCAGCAATTTTCTAGTAATTACTTCACCCCATCTGTCATCCATTTTACTCTTGTTGATGTAATGAGAGGTTTTAGCTCCTAGTATTAATATTCTATTTAATTTACCTCTCAATTTTGACATTTGCAGTCTGTTTTATAACGTTATTTCTAACAGTTAATACGGGTCTTTATTTTGCAAAAAAAATTTTGGGGGGGGTGTTGTTGTTGAAGGGTAGTTGACACAATGTTGCATTAGTTTCGGGTGCACATCATGGTGATGGGACAAGTCTGTACCTTTATGCTTTGCTCCCCCCAAGTACAGCTACCATCTGTTACCATAGCTGTTGCAAGACCACTGACTATACTCCCTGTGCTGTATGTGTCATTTTCGTGACGTATTTATTCCATAATTGGAAGCCTGTCCTTCTCACCCCCCTTCACCTAGTTTATCCACCCCACCCCACTTTGATCAGTTTTCAGGGCTTACTGCCACTGACGTTATTCCCCATGCCCACCTCCACTCTTGGGTTCTTTGTTCATTTCTTACCTCCAAGTAATTGTTTTCAGAGTGAGTTTGCAGACCATCTTCTGGTGCTGGTGATACTTTTGCAGGTGGAAAGTCATGTGGGTCCAGAAGTCTTTTGATTTTTTTTTTTCCCTTTCAAAAAACTATGAATATCACTTATGTTTCAGATTAAGTATTGCAAGGGAAATTCTTACAACCTCCTAATATTTTTTTCATTTGTGACTATTCTTCTTTTATCTTGATGCTTACAGGATTTTAAAAAATTTTTTAATTTAAATTTTTAACAGAGTAATTCTTCCTCCTCCTCCTCCTCCTTCTCTTCTTCCTCTTCTGTCTTCCTACTCAGAGATCTTACCCTTATCAGATTCTGGCCTCATTACAGCTTTGATTCTTTGTATCTCTTTCTCTTTTATTCTCTCCTCTTTCTCTGGAGTACCCATTCCCTTCCTTAGATTTTCCGTTCTCCTTGCTCTGTGTTGCTCACCAATTTTATCCCTTCATTCTGTACACTTTGCTTCTCTGACTGGAACTCCTCATCTCTGCCTCACTCACCTGGTTATTTGGAGCACAGACTTAGTTCTTTCCTCTTGTAATACAGGAGTGAATTCTGAGTTTGCACTCACCTCTTGGCCGTTTCATCTTGATTTCTTTGATTTCTCTCCCTCTGTCTATTTTAAAGGTCTCATATTCTTGGATTAGCTTCTGTTTCTTATTGTAAACAGAATAGAGCAAAAAATACTTTATTTCCAATATCTTGAATATTCTCTTCCCCTTTATTTTACATGGCAAAGCCATTTTGCCCTCTTGTTGGCTTTTGTGGGCTCTTCTTCTTTGTTTGTTTAAATTGTTTGCTGGTCGTTGTTGCCTGTGGTTTGTTGTCAGAATGATTGATGTTTTTAAAATTGTTGATGTTGTTGTTTATGGATTACTTGTACTTGTCGTTTGTTTTGGGGGGTTTTCTTTGGTCCCTACCACTGTTTACCTTGTTCCTTGTTAGAATTCTTTGCCAGGTTGTGAGCTGAAGGACTAATCTAGGTGGACTGAGCTTTGCCAAATTCTTAATATCTTCTGGTCATCTGTGTAGCTCAGCTTGCTTTTTCTGAAGAGGGATGGTCTGTTGCTATCTTATTTTATGGGATATTTAAAGGAAGATTTATTCATAATAAATGGAAACATTTGTGTTTTGTACCTTGGCATAAATGCGGCATGAGAAGTATCGTCTTTCTAAGACACTGCATGGGTAGTTCTCTTCCTTCTGCCTCCACTGTGTGCCCAGATGCTGTGTTCTATGGCTTGTTCCTTCAATCCTGGCTGTGTGTGGCAGTTGATATAGAATGAGCACCAACAATGGCTTTGGTTACACTGGGATGATGAAATAGTCTAGGTCATTTCAGAAAGATGGGTTTCTCCTGCCCAGAATTGGCACTGGGGCTGTGGAAAGGCACAGGAAGGAACCTACCTGGCTGACCTTGCTGTTTTTCCTCAGATACTTACCTGCCCATGGTTTTATTTTAAGAAATATCTCCCAGGATCTGCACCATTATTACCAGTATTACTAAATGCCAAAGCATTTGTTAGTTTATATTGATTTCTGTGTCTTTTTAAATGATATATCTTTTATTAATTTGCCTCTTCTTTTTTTTAAAATTATGTTCAGTTAGCCAACATACGGTACATCATTAGTTTTTGTTGTAGTGTTCAACGATTCATCAGTTGTGTATGATACCCAGTGCTCATCACCACATATGCCCTCCTTAATACTCATCACCCAGTTACCCCCTTTCCCCAGCCTCTCCCTTCTGTAATTCTCAGTTTGTTTTCCGGAGTCCAGAGTCTGTCATGGTGTGTCTCTCTTTCTGATTTCTTCCCGTTTAGCTTTCCCTTCCTTCCTCTATGGTCCTCCGCACTAACCCTTGCCTTCCACATGTGAGTGAAACCACATGATAATTGTCTTTCTCTGCTTGACTTATTTCACTTCGCATAATACTCTCCATTCCATTCATGTCGATGCAAATGGTGGGTATTCATCCTTTCTGATGGCTGAGTAGTATTCCATTGTATATATAAACCACATCTTCTTTATTCATTTGTCTGTTGAAGGGCATCTTAGCTCCTTCCATACTCCTGTGTTTTTATCAGTGTAGACATAGCTGAGAGTGGGCTGGTGGCCACTGGTTTTGGCAATTGCTGTTGTAAACCAGAAGTTCTTATTAGAGCTTTTAACTTGCTTTTAACTGGGGTGGACATTTTCAATGGACTTTTACAGTTTAAGTTTCTAGCACACTTTTTCTCTCCTTAATGAAATTTCTTGTTACCCTCTAGGACGTCTTCACCCCTCTCCTCATGATTAGTGAAGTTGGATGCAGGTCTCTGATCTCAATTCAAGAAAGTGATCAAACACGTTGGAATATCTTTCACATCAGAATGAGTCTCTGGGATTTGTTACTTAGCTGCAACTCCCTTTGACTCTAATTTAAGGGTAGAGTTTTTAGGTCATAGTAAATCTTTTAGAATGGGAAGAAAGACTGAAAAGATGTTCTAAGTAGCCCACATCTAATGTAAATCAGATAATCCTCTAAAGAGAGGTATTATACTCTTTCCTCTTTTGCTGATTTCAAGTACAGGCCATGATTTGAAGGATGTAAAGTGCTCACTTAGTTTTCAGGGGAGCATTCATTTTGTGTTTGAGTGTCTGTGCTAGGCTAGGACTCTGAAAACCAAGTTAAAAAGGACAAGGTTCTTGTTCTTAAGAGGTGATGGGGGAATCGAGTTGGTGAACACGAGTGTGGATTTAGGCCAAGATGGGAGTGACTTTTCTTTTTGAGACCTAGTAGTTTCTCAAATTCATCTGTAAGTTTTATATAGGAACACTTACTGCTCAGTCTACAAAGTCTTCAGAAATCTACCTTTACCTACAGGAATATTTTAAGTCAAAATTGATACGATACCTAGGATTTAAACAGTATGGTCCCTAGTAATTAGATGAACATTTTCTCTGTTTAGCAGTTAGAACCCATGGACTTTTAAGGTGATCAGTGTCTGGCAGCTGTCATATATATATGTGTGTGTATAGATAGATACATACACACACACATATACATACATACACATACACACACATACACACATATATTTTTGAATTAAGGGTAAGTCTATTTAAGGAATTATTTTAATTTTGTAGATTTCTGTTACTTACATTTCTATATTTTAATCGGCCTAATAAAGCCTAAATTGATGACATTATTAAGGCATATGAGGACGCAGACATAAAATGTTACCGTAGGGAAGTGTTAATGGAATCAAGATGGTGCAGGAGAGCGCGCCACCCGGTTCACTTGCAGCCCTGAGGTATGCAGTGACATTTTAAAAATGTCTACTGAAGCCAGACAGTCGGTTCATTAGATTAATTAAAGTACAAACTAACCCCAATCTGGTGTTTTGATAACGGCCACAGGGCTGTTGAAGTTGGAATCGGCCAGTGTTTGACAGTGCTTTCATTAAAGCCACAGTGGAATTCCCTCTATGGTTTTTCCTAAACTTTTGAATTTGCCTTTTAACAAAGAAGTGGACTTTGAGCATCCCTGATTGCTTCCTCAATGGTTAACTGATGCACAAAGGTAAATCTGATTTTTATTAAAGGTGATAGCCTCCTCTTCTCTGCTTCATCTCTCCTGCTCATTGTTGGGGCATCTGTGACATCAAGGCAGCAACAACAGGCATCCACTTTCCCATTGTTCTGGCAGAACTTGGCAGGAGGATCAGGTCCTCTACACTGTCAGTGGTCACATGCAGATTTTTAAAAAAAATTTTAATCCATTATACACTGAAACATCTGTCTAAAAATGCATTATTAGAATAATAAAATGGAGAACAAGATACACAAAAACACAAGTCCCAATATATTAAGTTTTTATTTAAGTTCTAGTTAGGGGGCACCTGGGTGGCTCAGTGGGTTGAAGCCTCTGCTTTCGGCTCAGGTCATGGTCCCAGGATCCTGGGATCTAGCCCCACGCCAGGCTCTCTGCTCTGCAGGGAGCCTGCTTCCTCCCCTCTCTCTCTGCCTGCCTCTCTGCCTGCTTGTGACCTCTGTCTGTCAAATAAATAAATAAAATCTTTAAAAAAAAATTCTAGTTAGTTAACATGCAGTGTAATGTTAGTCTCAGATGTACAATATAGTGATTCAGCTCTTCCATACATCATCTGGTGCTCATCTCAAGTGTACTCCTTAACTGCCTACTTAACCCATCCCCCACCCACCCTCTTCACGAATCTCCCATCTACCTCCCTCTGGTAATCCTCAGTTTGCTCTCTGTAGTTAAAGAATCTGGTTTTTGGTTAGCCTCTTTTTCTTTCTTTCTCTTTTCTTTCGCTCGTTTGTTTTGTTTCTTAAATTCCACATCTGAGTTAAATCATATGGTATTAGTCTTATTTTGTTTAGCATAATACTGTCTTGCTCCATTGATGCCATTGTAGATGGCAAGATTTCATTCTTTTTTATTGCTGAGTAATATTCCAGAGTGTGTACATGTACGCAGTATATATACACTATATACACAGACACAACATGTGCGCGTACACACACACATACACACACCCTCTCCTAATTGTCTTTATCCATTCATCAGTCAGTGGACAGTGGGCTGTTTCCATAATTTGGCTATCGTAGATAATGTTGCTATAAACACTGGGGTACATGTATCCCTTCAAATTAGTATTTTTTATTGTTTGGGTAAATCCTAGTAGTGAAGTTGCTGGATCAGAGTGTGGTTCTATTTTTAACTTTTTGAGAAACCTCTGTACTGTTTTCTGGAGTGGCTGCACCAGTTTGGATTCCCACCAGCAGTGCAAGAGGGTTCCCGTTTCTTCATATCCTCAACACCTGTTGTTTCTTGTGTTGTTGATTTTAGCCATTCTGGCTGGTGTGAGGGGATATCTCATGGTAGTTTTGATTTGCATTTCCCTGATGATAGGTGATGTTCCTGTGTCTGTTGGCCATCTATATGTCTTCTTTGGAAAAACGTCCATTTGTGTCTTCTGTCTATTCTTTAACTGGATTATTCATTGTTTTGGGTGTTGAGTTTATATGTTATTTATGTATTTTGGATACCAACCTTTTATCGGATATGTCATTTACAAGTACCTTCTTCCATTCCATAAGGTGTGTTGATGGTTTCCTTTGTTGTACTGAAGCTTTTTATTTTGTTGTAGTCCCAGTAGTTTTTGCTTTTATTTCCCTTGCCTCAGGAGACATATCTAGGAATATGTTTCTCCATCTGATATCAAGAAGTTACTGCCTATATTCCTGAAGAGAATAGGATTTTTATGGTTTCAGATCTCACATTTAGGTCTTTATTCCATTTTGAATTTGCTTTTGTGTATGGTGTAAGAAAGTGATCCAGTTTCATTCTTTTGCACATTTGCAGATGACATGATACTAGACATAGAACACCTGAAAGACGCCACCAAAAATTGCTGCAACTGTTAAATGAATCCAGTAGAGTCACAGGATACAAAATCAATGTGCAGAACTCTGTTGCATTTCTACATACCATGTAGCAGAAAGAGAAATTAAGGAATCAATCCTGTTTGCAACTGTACCAAAAACTGTAAAATACCTAAGAATAAACCTAACTAAAGAGGTAAAGGACTTGTACTCTGAAAATTATGAAACACTGATGGAAGAAATTAAAGACCACACAAAGAAATGTAAAAACATTCGATGCTCATGGATTAGAGGAAAAAATACTGTTAAGATGTCTATACTGCCCAAAGCAATCTGCATTTTTAATGCAATCCCTATCAAAATACCAACAGCATTTTCACAGAGCTAGAACGAACAGTCCTAAAATTTGTATGGAACTACAAAGGACTCTGAATAGCAATTTTGAAAAAGAAAAGCAAAGCTGGAGACAACGTTTTATTACAAAGCTGTAGTGATCAAAACAGTATGGTACTGGCACAAAAAATAGACACACAGATAATGGAACAGAATAGAAAAGCCAGAAATGAACCACAATTATATGGTCAATTAATCTTCAACAAAGGAGGAAAAAATACCCAATGGGAAAAAGACTATCTGTTCAACAAATGATGTTGGGAAGACTAGGCAGCTATATTCAAGTCCCAATATTTTATTATTAGATTCAGTGCTCATAAAAGTACTCTGTCCAGTTGCTCTTAAGTTTCTGAATACTTGGATTTAGTTTCTGTCCTTACCGTGAATGGTAGCAAAGGCTTTGCAGATCTGTCCATACTCTGACTCATTCTGTTCTGGACTTGTGTCTTACCATGTAAATACCATACCCTCTGATTCTGTGAAGAAGGACCTGTTACACGTTCCCCTGAAAGTGCTGACATAGGCAAAATGTGATAGGACATCGAAGTCTGCATTTTCAGAAAAGGGCTGTCGAAACTGCTTCTTGGTTGTGACATTTCAGCGCACTTGAAATTCTAAGCCATTTATGACTTCAGTTTGTTATGCAAATTGCCCACTTAAAAGTATATTTAAATTAGTTCTTGTAAAGATCTTTGGTTGGAATGACTTTAGAGTAAGGGTAGGGTGGAAATACACACATACACACACGTGTGTGTATTTATATGGTGTATATATGTGGTATATGGTATATACACACACACATACACATGTACAATAATAATAAATACATTGTTCATTCTTATCCCCCCCCCGCCAATCTTTCACAAATATACATGTGATAACACCATGTATGCTTGGCCCCTGAGAACAGAAGGTTTTTGGCCACAGTTTAGTTTAGAACTTAGCTCATTTCAAGGCCAAGCCCCCAGGAAGGTTTTGTATTGTTTCTGGTGTGTAATGAGAAGCAATTATGAATGTCTGTCCGTTGCCTCAGCCAGCACTGAGAGGTTCATTGTACATGCAGCGTTACTCATCTCAGCACTGCTGGCAATAGTCAGTGATTGAAAGATTCTGAGAGCCACTTAAACGCCCATGAATAGAGGACAGGTTAAATAAATTAGAGTGTATTCACACAATGGAATTGTTCATAACTGTATAAAACCCGAAGAAGCTCTTTATATACTGATATGGAATGAGCTCCAGAAATATTAAATGGAGAGAGAGAGACAGAAGAGGGAGTGTGATGGAGAGGGGGAGAGAGAAAGAGAGAAACAACACTCCGAATGGTATCCACTATACATTGTCAGCTGTGTATACAAAGGGAAGAGAGGTAAAGCGACAACAGTGTGCTCACTTGTGCCCATGTCTCTTCAAGCTTCACAGGAGCCTCTGGGGAAGGGCCCTGGTTGTCGGGGGCGTGGGAGTGGCATGGAATATTTTCACTGCATACTCCTTTGTACAGTTTGAATTTTATTCCATGTGAATGTATCACTGATTCAGAAAAAAGAAGAGTAGTTGAAGTGATATAGTCCGTTGATAATTTTTAAAAAAACAGCTCTGAGGCCATCAACATTAAAACTGTTGTAGACTTGTGTCTCGGACCAGACAAGACTGTGTCCAAGACGATTGCTCCATTTCAGGGGAGATAACTATTTTTTTAAAAGACATTTAGCCCTGTTAGGAAATGATTGTGTGTTGAAATGATGAAGATATAAATATGTAACACTTCCTGAACTCTTGCTCGGTCCCTGGCACTGTTATAATGGGTACCAGCTGCTTCGTGTGTACCATCTTCTTTAAACTCACATGCATTTTGATAGAAGTACTCTGGTTTCTACTTTCAGAAACTGAACAAGGTGAAGGACTTCGCTAAGGTCAAGGTTATATATGAGTAGGAGCCGGGATTGAGTCCCGGAAGTGGGATGGCAGAGCCCTGCCCATCCTGACCAGGATACTGTGGAGTTCTTGTTAATAGAAACTGTAAAAAGTCATGACAGCCAGCAGTTCTCAAGTTCAGCAACGAAATTCTGGGAGAGTACCCAAGTATTGTGCAAAACAGAACACAACACAGCATTTTTTTTGTGTCTTAGGTCTGTAATAGATGACATTCCATTTTGAAAAGACGACTCAGTGCCATATTGTCCTTGCTCAAAATAAGTAAACCACAAAAATATCAGAATTAGAACAAACTAGTTGGTTTCCAAAAGGAGAATGTTTAGACTGAATGGAATAACCTTTAGTCCTACTGATACTATCTGTCACATCTTGTAAGAGCCCACAGTATTCTGATGAAATGCCTATTACATGTGCCAGACACCACACGTAAGGAAAGGGTGCATAATCTCGACCTCAATTAAGTACCATTGGAATGACTATAACTGGGTAAATATTTTTTTTCCCACTGGGCATGTTAGAAGTATGTGAATTACAAAGTAAAACCTCTCAGGGTTCCAGTAGGAGGTAGAGAAGCCATCCTTTCTTTGACTGAGGGATACTATGAATTGTTGTTGTAGTGTCTGTTCTGCATAATCTTCTATTTATACATAATTTTCTGCATAAAATGAGTGAAAAGAATATAGTACCATTTTTTTTCCCTATCCTCTGTGCCAAGCTCACATGCCTCATTAGTTCAGTGTTGAAGTAAGAGATTGGGGTGGTAGGTTCAAACCCTTTAATCCACTGATAACACTTCCCCTTTAACATATCTGAACATACTGCTAAGTTAAGGAAGGAGGGAGAGGTCAGAGGATGGAGGATTGAGAATATTAAGATGGGCATAATAAAAATTTTAACTGCAACTGAATATTCCTTCATATTTTTTGCTTAACTGAACTGGATACACACACACACACAGTTTTTTTTCATTATTGGTAGATTGTGAACTTCACAAAAAATTAATATTCCTAATTGGGGGGAAAACCTCTAAGTTTTAGCTAGTATTAGTTCTGTGAAACTTAACATTTTAAGTGTCTCAGAAGAAAAAAAAAAATCAGTTGTAAATACCTTCATGAGGTAAACCACCCTTTATTTATTTATTTATTTTTTTGGTGGGATGCAGAGTGAATGACCCCAGATTTCTATTCCCTGCTGTGCCCACATTATATGACCCCTCCCATCACGTGCAGGTAGAGCCTGTGAATATGACAGGATGTCACTCCCATGATTATATAAGACATTATGTAAGACACTCTCCTAGCAGACTAGAGAGAGATTCTCCTAGTTTTGAAGGCATGAGCTGTCATCTGGGGCCCTTGACTAGAACCTGAGGCGCTAACCCAGAGGTGCTGACAGCAGCAAAAAGCAATGGGAACTTCAGTCCTACACCCATAAGGAACCAAATTCTACCAACTTGCATGGGCCTGAATGAGAGCCCTGAGCCTCAGGTGAGAGACCCCAGTCTTGGCTGACAGCCTGACTGTGACCCCGAGCAGAGAACACTCAACCTGTGTTGACTCTTGGCCTGTGGAGACTGAAAGGAGATCTGTTTATATTATTTTAAACTAAACTTGTGATAATTTGTTATGTAGCAAAAGAAAACTAATAGTTTTAAAATTTATGTGTCCTTTGGTTTTTTGCCTTTTACGAAATTACGAAATTGCCCGGGGTGGTAGTTTAATATCGGTAGAAGGAATTGCCTTCCTGACCCTCTAGAGCCTACATTATCCCACACTTTTGTGAGTGAGGCATTTGCTCCAAGTTTCTGCTTTCTGAGTCACAGACGTTTACCCCTTAGACCAGAGAAATAGAAGTGACCCACTTGGGGGGGGATTCGTTCCAAAAATAGGTAACACACTTTACCCATCATCTTAAATACAGCCCAGCAGTAGAACAGTGCCTTCATACTTGTCACGGCAGGCTTTGTTCTTGGTGTTGATCTGAACAATGAAGGAATTTCTGGGAAGGGAGACGATGCCTTGGTGGGCCCAGAAAATGGCCTGGCCTCTGGCATGGCAACTCTGAGGAGTGCTCCCTCCTGGTTTGGTGAGGTGGGGCGATTAAAACCACAGTCAGCTGAGGTGTGACATGCGACTTTGCACTAGTGGCTGGCACTCTCAGTGTTCCTTAGTGACCCAGACACCATCGTTATGAAGCTTAAGTAAATTTTATGCCCCTGTACAGGGATAGTTTGAGGTCACACTGAGGACTGTGCTCTTTGGTGCTACATGATCAAGGTAACCATTATTCTGATTTCTGTCTGCAAAGGTAGTCCCGCCTGTGTTTGAACTTTAGGCCCACGGAATGTCCCATCCTTTTTCTGGTCTAACTTCCTTCCTCCACAGTAGGTCTGTGATACTCATCTGCGGTGTTTTCTATGGCTGCTATTCGTGTGTTCTGTTACGATGTATTACTGTTCTGTTGTCTGAATAAATGACAGTTTACACAGTATGCTCCCAACGGACATTTGGGTAGTTTGCTGGGGTTTTTTGTGGGAGTACTTTGAATAGTGCTGCCATGAAGGGGTTTGAGTATGCCTTTTAGGGAAGGCCCATATGCATTTCCCTGGTGCTGAGGTCAGCAGACTGCTTCTGTAAAGAGCTAGGTGGTGAGGCGTTCCCTCTCTGCAGACCGTACTGCCTGTGTCCCACGTCCTCCCATGTGCTGCTGCCGTTGAAAGCAGGCATGGACTGTAGTAAAGGAATGAGCATGGGAATGTGTATTTCTTTAAGATTTTTGTTTATTTATTTGACAGAGATCACAAGTAGGCAGAGAGGTATAGGCAGAGGGGTGGGGGTGCAGTCTCCCTGCTGAGTAGAGAGCCTGATTTGGGGTTTGGTCCCAGGACCTTGGGATCATGACCTGAGCTGAAGGCAGAAGCTTTAACCCATTGAGCCCCCCAGGTGCCCCAGGAATGTGTATTTCAATCAAACTTTGCTGACAGACGTCGAAATTTGAATTTCATACAGTTTTCATATGTCATGAAATACAATTTTTTTTTTAACCCATCTCTAAAAATGTAAAACTCATTCCTGGCACACATCTGCATATGAAACCAGGCAGCTGGCTTGATTTGGCGTTTGGCTGGCATTGGTTGACCCCTGCCAACACCCCCTGGGGTGTGTTGCAGGGGAGAATGCTGGGTCACGTGGTGTAGCTGTTTCCCAACCCAACTCTAGAGGATCCCGCCTGTTTCCCATAGTGATGGTAGCCGTGTACTTAGAACATGCAAATGGTTGTTTCTTTCTTTTTCTTTTCTTTTTTTTTTTTTTTAAATGAATGAAGCACGTGGATTTTAGAGTTTGGATTTTGTGATGGCTCAGGAAAGAGTTGGTTCTTTACTTTTGAGTCCTGATTGGCTATCATTTTGAGAAGTTAGATGTTGAGATAAGCAGCTGGCACTGCACTTATTAACGGAAATAATTGGAGTGTGTAATTGGAAAGTGTTGCATGTGTATCTTTGACTTCGTTTACTGCTTTACTATTAGCAGACCAGATCAGGAAACAATCTAATTTTTATTTTGAATTTCATGTTTCCTTGAACAATTCTGTTACCTTAGCCACACATGCTTTACTTGTAAAAAGCTTTCAAATGTAATTTCTCTTCTTCAAATGGATTACATTTCATATTTTAATAAACTATTGGGGCCATGTGCAGTCAGCATTCACAATTGTATTTGGGTTTCTGAAAGCCCTCCACTTGCATAAGTTGAGTGAATGTGTTTTTTTGATTTACTGGGCAGTTTATCTTGCTAAAGTTATATTAATAATGTTTCAAAGTGTAATGTATCACTTACAGGAATACTTGTGTAAAATATTTTTGGCCATAAGAGTATTTATACAACAAAGACATACATTTATATTCCTTCTAAATTGATTGGGGGAGGAGGAACTGGTCTTTTGGGATTGGTGCTCCTGTAAAGTGTTGTGATGTAAATTTGCAAAGGGACAGGATTTGAGTGGCAGATCTTTTGAAGAGGATTAACTCCTCAGGTTCCTACTGGTATAGTTTATATTGTCATTTGTGGAATATCAGAGTCCTATCCCTCTGTGTTGTGCTTTCCTTGCTTTTCCTTAACTTTACTACACAGCCAGAATAGAAACTCACCTCTGACTGATGGGTGCTTTTGCCAAGCCCTCACTACTTAGGGTGTGAGCAGTTTTCTGAGCAGTCTGGTTCATTAGACTGATTTGCTTTTAGTGCTTGGGGGTGGATATAGGTTAATACAAGAAAAGTGGTCATACTCTCTCTTCTCTGTAAAAAGCAAGTTTTATTACTAAGTAGGAGACAGAATGAGCCTGTTCATTTGGGGGTTTGGTCTTTACTGACTCACCAGCGTGTCTGCACCTTCCAGAAAGAAGCTGTGAGCAGCCAGAAGTGTGTCCCCTGCCTTTAACTTTCCCTTCATCTCTTTCTCCTCCCTGTCTCCTCCTTTCTTTTTTCTAAGTCTCCTTCTGGTTAATGATAGGCTCAAGTGGCTAAGAAGCGCCTGAAATCTACGTGGAGTCCAGGAATTAAACCCCTCCCTCCTTCTCCCCAACCCAAATGTTCTTCCATTTTTATATGAAAGAGGGGTAAAAAAGAAGCTTGCAAAAAAAGGTGAACCTTAATGTTTATTCCCTGCTTCATTAAGATCTGGGAATCCAGATACATTCTATGAGTTCCCACATAGAATTTTGCATTTTATTTCCATAATTGTGTTCCTGATGCCTATGGAGGGTGGTAGATTTTTATTGAAAGCATTAATAGATTTTTCAGGCATGATTTCTGCTAATAAAGGTTGGCTAAAGGTCCCTTTGGCTTCCAGACACCTGCAGATTTTCCTTATATCTAAACCCTCTGTTTTACCGAGATATAATTGACATACAGCATTGTATTCGTTTTGGTATAGAACGTGATGAACTGATATATGTTTTTATTGCAAAATGATAATCACAGTAAGTTTAGTGAACATTCATCACCTCACATAGTTACAAATTTTTTTTTTCTTGTGATGAGAACTTTTAAGGTTTACTCTCTCATTAACTTTACGTTATATGATATAGATGTTAACTTTGTCACTGAGTTATATGTTATATTCTCATAACATATTTATCTTCTAACTGGAAGTTTGTATCTGTTGACAGCCTTCACTCATTCCACCTCCTGCCCTCACTGCCCCCACTTCTGGCAGCCACCAGTCTCTGTGTAATCTATGAGTTTGACTTTTCCAGATTCCACATATAGATGAGATCATACAGTGTTTGTCTTCATCTGGCTGAGTTATTTCACTTAGCAAAATGCCCTCAAAGCCCATTTGTGCTGTTTGCAAATGCAGGGTTTCTTCCTTTTTAATGACTGGATAATATTCAATCATGTATATATAAGTGTGTGTGTGTGTGTGTGTGTGTGTGTGTGTGTACATACATACCACGTTTCTTTATCCATTCATCTACTGATGGACGCTTAGGTTGTTTCCCTGTCTTGGCTGTTAGAAATAATGCTGTAATGAACATATGGGTACAGCTATCCTTTCAAGATCCTGTTTTCATTTCCTTCAAGTATATACAGAGAGATGGAATTGCTGGATCATATAGTTGTTGTATTTTTAATTTCTGAGGAACCTGTGTATTGTTTCCCATACCGCCTGCACCAGTTTACACTTGCATAAACAGTGCACAAGTGTTCCCTCTTCTCCACATCCTCACCAACACTTGTCATTTCTTGTCTTTTTGATGATGGCTCTTCTGGCCCATTGTGATTTTGATTGGCATTTCCCTGATGATGAGTGATGTTGACATCTTTTCATGTGTCTGTTGGCCATCTGGATGTTTTCTTTGGAGAAATATTTACTTTGTTCCTCTGTTCATTTTTTAATTCAGAAATTGGTATTACTGTTATTGTTGTTAGTGGGTTGGTATCACATTCTTTACATTTTTTGGATATTAACCCCTTATAAGGTTTGCATTATTTTCTCCCAGCCTATAGCTTGCCTTTTCATTTTGTTGATGGTTTCTTTTGCTGTGCAGAAACCTTTTAATTTGATGTAGTCCCACTTGTTTGTTTGCTTTGCTTTCATTGTCTTTGTTTGGTGTCCAAACCCCAAAAGAAACAAACAAACAATCATTGCCAAAACTTGAGGAGCTTACTACCCTGTGTGTACTTTTCTAGGAGTTTTATGGTTTCAGATCTTACATTCAATCCTTTGATCCATTTTAGGGCTGATTTGTGTATATGGTGTGAGGTACTGGCCCAGTTTCATTCTTTTGCATGTGGCTGTCCAGTTTTCCCAGCACCATTTATGGAAGAGACTATACTTTGCCCCATTGGATATTCTTGTAAGGGTGGGTTTATTTCTGGCCAATTTTGTTCCATTGATTTAGGTGTCTGTTTTTTCCCTTAAGATTTTATTTATCCATTTATTTTTTGAAAGAGAGAGAGAGAGCATATGATGAGCATACAAATAGGAGCAGAGGCAGAGGGGGAGGGAGAGTGAGAGGGAAAGAATCTCAGGCAGACTGTGGATTGAACACGGAATCTGACAGAGGGCTCAAGCCTATGATTCCGAGATCATGCACGACCTGAGCCAAAGCCAAGGGTGGATGCTCAACCAAGTGAGCCACCCAGGGACACCATATGGATCTATTTTTATGCCAATAACCATACTGTTTTGCTTACTGTAACTTTGTAATATAGTTTGATATCAGGAAGTATTATGTCTCTAGCTTTGTTATTTCTCAAGATTGCTTAGGATTTTTTTTTTTAAAGATTTTATTTATTTATTTGACAGAGAGAGAGATCACAAGTAGTCAGAGAGGCAGGCAGAGAAAGAGAGAGGAGGAAGCAGGCTCCCTGCCTAGCAGAGAGCCCAATGTGGGACTTGATCCCAGAACCCTGAGATCATGACCTGAGCCGAAGGCAGAGGCTTAACCCACTGAGCCACCCAGGTGCCCCATTGCTTAGGATTTTTAAGGGCTTTTGTGGTTCTATGCAAATTTTAGGGTTCTATTTCTATGAAAAATGACACTGGATTTTGATAGGAAATGCACTGAATTTGTATATCACTTTGGGTATGGTGGACATTTTAACAGTATTAATTCTTCCAGTCCATGAGCATGGAATATTTTTCCATTTATTTGTATTGTCTTTGGTTTCTTTCATCAGTGTCTTACACTTTTCAGTGTATGGGTCTTTGACCTCCTTGGTTAAATTTATTCCTAGGGTTGTTTTCATATATATATGAAGACAACCCTACAGTTATATATATGTATATAAATAATTGTAAGTAGGATTGTTTTCTTAGTTTCCCTTTCTGGCGGTTACTAGTTTATATACATGCAACCAATTTTTATGTATTGATTTTGTATCCTGGAGTTTTGCCAAATTTGTTTATTAGTTCTAACAGTTTTTTGGTTATGTCTTTAAGGTTGTCTATGTATTATCATGTCCTCTGCAAATAGAGGCAGTTTTACTTCTTCTTTCTAAATTGGACACCTTTTATCTCTTTTCTTATCTAATTTCCCTGGTTATGACTTCCACTACTATGCTGAATAAAAGTGACAAGAGTAGGTGTTCTTGTCTTGTTCCTTATCTTAGAGTAACAACTTTTAGTTTTGCACCATTGAGTATGGTATTAGCTCTGGGCAGATTTTCCTTATTGAAAACGTTTGGAGGTATAGTCTCTGGGCTTTCATTTTTGGATGATGAAATTTTGTCATTTAGAGTTCCATTTTCAGAACATTATATACTGTACAATAAAAATACAATAAGATGATAGCCTTGGCGATATACTTAAGATTAAGTAAAATATGTTTTAAGTAAATTGAGATACATTATGTTTTAAAAATTTTACATGAAAATATGTCTCTTTATTATTTAAAACATTTTTATTATATGTATTATTTTGATTGTAAGTGTGTTCATTACAGAAAATTTGTAATGTAGGTGCACCGGGATGGCTCAATCAGATAAGTGTCTGACTCATGATTTCAGCTCAGGACATGATCACATGATCTCAGGATCCTAAGATGATCTGTGCACTGGACTCTGCACTGGGCATGGAACCTGCTTAAGATTCTCTCTCTCTCTCCCTACCACCCTCTAAAAATTAATTAAAAAAACCAAAAATTTGTAATGTAAAAGGGTATAAAGAAAAAAAAATACCCAGAGATAATCTCTGTTCCTGTTTTGCAGTAGTGTATGAGATGTGGGTCAGGTCCAGTCTCTCCTTGTCTTTTCTCTCTTTCTTATATTTATTGTATTTATTATATATCTATATAGGTATATGGCATAACACACACAAATACACACACACACACACACACACACCCTGCTACAGACGGAGTTATTTCCTTCCAAAATCTGTATGTTGAGGTCCTAATCCCCAATGCAACTATATTTAGAAATAGGGCCTTTAAAGGGTTATTAAGGTCATAAAGTTGGGGTCCTAATCCAGTAAGACTGGTGGCCTTACAATGAAAGGATGAAAGATAAATTTCTCTCTCCAGCATTGCTTGCAAGCTCAAAGGAAAGGCCACGGGATGGGGGTGGTTGGGTGGCGCAGTTGGTTAAGCATTTGCCTTTGGCTCAATTCTGGGATGGAGCTCCAGGGGGAGCCTGCTTCTCTCTCTCCTCCCCATTTGTGCTCTCTCTCACTATCTCTGTTTCCCTCAAATAAATAAAAAAGAATCTTAATTTTTTAAAAAAGGAAATGCCATGGGAGCACACAGGGAGATGGTGGAGTCCTTCAAGCCAAGAGCAGAGGCCTCAGAATAAAACCTGCCTTGCTGGGACCTTGATTGTGGACTTTTCAGCCTTTTGAACAGTGAGAAATAAATTTCTGAAGTTTAAGCTACTCAGTCTTTGGTATTTTGTTACAGCAGCCCAAGATGACTAACAGACACACATAGACACACATGAGTCCTGTATATAAAGAGACACGCATATTTTAAACAGAAATCGAGGTCATTTTCCATGTAATCTAGTGGACTTTTTTTTTCCTAATTACCATTAGCATGAATCACACTGTGATAGAGTTATATTTTTTCTCATATATGCCACATGCTTTTCCATATTAAATCATCTGAGACTAGGTTTAAGTTCTTGTGTTGTGAATTAAAGCTTCATTTTGTTTTAAACATGGCCATTATATATATACCTCTGAGCCTGTTGAGATGGGAGGCATCTTTTTCTTTTTTGTTCATTTGCCATAGACTTGGAAGACATAACTGAGATTACTTAAATGATCAGTACTGCAGAAGTGGACAGTCACAAGTTCAGGTTTAAGACATGGGAAGGCACGAGGTTTTCTGTGCAGGCTCTGGAGGACTGTGTGAAGAGGTACACAGCCTGCATTTTGGAGAACCTCTGTTCTGAGTTTAGCTATGGTTTCAGCAAACGATCTCAGGATTCAGTTTGTTTGTTTGTTTATTTTTTGTTTTTGTTTTTAATCTCTGAACAACCTGGTGGGGCTTGGTAGTAGCAGCTGCTTCACAGAGGTGTTCTGAAGTTCAGACAGGTAGCTCTGAATGTGCCTTTCCTCTGTGACATTGGTGGGTTTTCCTTCGTGGTTCGGGACCTTTCCAGACGACTACTCGTCTGCAGGATAACTCTGTGCTGGGCCAGGCAGGAATCACCATGTAACCTAGCTTTTGCCTTTGTGAAGTGGATCTGGTATACAGGCTCCCTTGAAGAAATGGTGTCAAATTAATTCATTACAGTAGTCCCCGTTATCTGCACTTTCATTTTTCACAGTTTCTATTACTCACCATCAACCATGATCCAGAAGTAGGGCATCCTTCTTCTGATGTACCATTGGAAGGTCAGTAGCAGCCAAACCTAACATCACAGCGCCTGCGTCATTCGCCTCACCACATCTCATCACACGGGCATTTTATCATCTCACATCATCACGAGAAGGGTGAATGCAGTACAGTAAGATATTTTGAGAAAGCCCACATTCTTATAACTTTTACTACAGCATGTTGTTATAATTATTATTTTATTACTGTTGTTAACTCTTACCATGCCTATTTCATAAATTAAATTATATCACAGTTACAGGTATATAGGGAAAAACATAGTATACATAGGGTTTGGTACCATCTGCAGTTCCAGGCATCCACAGGGGTCTTGGAATACATCCCCTACAGATGCAGAGGGGACTACCATACATTGCCCAAAGGAAGAAAGCAAGCTCTGTTACTCACGATGTTGGTAGAGAGGCCCGTTAGTTTTCTGTGGCACTGTGTGTCATTTACCTGCCTGCTGAGCTGAGTTACTAAGTGGAACTCTGGAGAAAGCAAACGCAATACAGGACTAAACCCTCAAGCCTGTCAGTGTCCAGCTGGGCCAGTGGAGTTAATTTTGCTACAGCTCTGAAAGTCTATGTAAATTCCTCATGGGCAATGAATTTTTTTGGAATAAATATTACCCAGAATAACTCTGTCCATGTACCAAGACCTTGAAATTTTGGGGTTAAACAGACATGCTAGTTGTGAATTTCATGGTTTTTGTTTGCCTTTTTTGGATAATGCTAATTATTTAAGATAGTGGAGGGTAGCAAAGGTATAGATGTTAATGGTATTGCTACTATCTGTAATACTGATAAGTACAGATAGATAAGTCTGCTTAAAGATAGATTGATACATAGATATAGCTATTATATGTTTCTATAGTAGATATATCTTTACATTATAACACTGATAGAGATCCAGATCTAGAGACAGCAAAATAGAGGTATAGATAACATCTAAAAGGGTATCTGTTTTACTCACTCATTTATCCCCAGCAGAGACTAGTACCTGGCAACTAGCAGTTCATTAAATATTAGTTGAATGAGTTGCAGAAGCAGCCAGCTGGAGGGTGAGGGTCAATAAATGGTAGCACTTGATAAATCCTCAACGTGCAACCAGAGCAGAGGTGTCAGTCATATGGGGGAATATAGAAAATTATGGCACAATCCTGGATATGAAATACCTGGGAGCTTAAAAAATACCCATGCCTGGGCCTGCATCTGAGATGCTCATCTAAAGGGACCACTACAGGGCACAGGCATGGTGCTTTTAAAAAACTCCTTGGGTGATTTCTTGGTCTAGTAACGAAATGCAGATCTTAACATCACTAGTGTGTATTTGACAGAGATCTACGTGATTAGGCTAGTTAACTGTAGTCATTGCAGGGGAAGGGTTCACTGCGGACCTGAGTAGGCTGTAAGTGTTTCCCAGGGTGAGGGGAGAGATGGGTTAAGAGTCAGATAGAGGAAAAGACTTCAGGGTTCTCCCAAGCAGACATTCCGAAGCAAAGGCTGGGAGGTGGGTATGAGCGTGATATTTCCTGTTGATAAGAAACAAGAGTACGCCAGCTCTCCAAGACCAAAACTTAAGGCAGATGTCACGGTGAAGCTTTCTAGGTTACAACATCCCATTTAATGCGACCCTTTCATTTAGCTTTCTAACCTGTGTTCGAGTTCATGTTATAGGAAATGCCCTTGTAGAACCTTCTAGTGAACCCTCCTAAGTATTTTGGGCTTCCATTTAGGTCAAATATACTAAAGTACTTGAGATCACAAGATCCTGCTCTACTTAAAAAGTCTAGTTAAATATTAATGTGGGGAAATTTGCTCTTGCATATTTTCACATGTAATTTCTTTAATTGGTATTATGCATTTTGCATAATTTAAATACCAACATCTGGGTGATTTGCTCAGCCAGCAGAGGACTGTTTCCTCAGAAAGATCGACACAGCATCGTCTCTGAACTGCCTGCCAAGAGTTAGCTGTTTGGCGTTTAAATAAAAAATGTTTTCTGTAGTGCAAAGTGTAGTGGAAATTGAACTGCCCCAAGAGTTTCTGTTCATTAAAAGAACAATATTAATTGTATTTACTGTTAGGGGCTGACTGCCAGTAATGCCAGAAAGTTTAGGTTTGTTAGCACCATTGTGTAGGTCGTGGCCAGATTCTGCTCTTCCTGTTTCTGCCCTGGTGAGTCTGGGACTGTTCATCATCTGTTCTAAATGTGTTTCTTTTGACTACAGGTACTTTAATGTGGATTGTTTCAAAGTCCTGTAGGAAGCAAAGCTTCTCATTCCTACCTTAACTTTCATGATGTAATAGAGGCCAGTCTGCTCTCAACGTCGTCATGTTTGGTAGACATGTGTTGCACACTTCTTGAATTATGATGATAGTCTTTTAGAATCAGACCTTTACATTTAAGCAAGACTCCTTTATAAGCTTGACTTATTTTGGCCATTTTTTTTGCATATTTTTATATATTAATTCATTGAATTTTAAAGACAATTTAATGAGGATTATGTGAGAAAACCAAAGGCTTAACATACTTAACATTGTTTTTCAAAATGTTGAGTATATATATATATATATTTTTAAATTCTGGCCATTTTAAGTATTCTTTTGATGTTTGAGAACTCCTTTTTCCTAGCAAGGAGCATTAAAAAAAAAAAAGGACTAGTCAGAGACTGTCTCAGCCCCAAGATCAGAGATCATGATACTGTTAAGTAGTTTGGCTCTCATGGACCCCCTTCTGATCTCTCTTTCTTTGGGGATGACTTAATATCCTAGATCCACTGTTGATTTCTGGAAGGGTAGATGCACCAGAAATGTAATTTGGGGGGACTTGAGTGCTCTGAAAATAGTAAGCCAGGTGGAGTGATATAGTATGGACCTGGAAGTAAGGGAATGCAGTTGAGAGGGCATAAGCTTTATCTGAGTGGGGACCTTCTCCACCTGACTCACTGATGTCTTGCTTCTGAGACAGCAGGCAGCATGTGTGATAAGAGCTGATTGAAGGAGGGGAGCAAGACATAAAGATGTCAGGGGAGAACTTCCAGGCAGAAAGAACAGCAGGTGCAGGGGCCCTGCAGTGGGAATGAGGAGGCCATTATGGTTGGAGCATTGTTCGTCAAGTGCAGAGTGGAGGGGGATATGGTTGGACAGGTGCATAGGGACCAGATGAAGTGAGATATGTGGGTTATTTTATTTTAAATTCTTGGGAAACTGTTGTAGGGTTTTATTCCCGACTTCTTGAAGTTTTGAAAAGGTGGATCTGGCTGTAATATGCAGAATAGATTGTAGGGTGGCAAGAGAGGAAACAGAAGGACCAATTGGAGGACGTCAGAGACTCCAGGCGGGATATGGTGTCTGTCAGACCAGATCAGTAGTAGCAGTGGAGATGGAAAATTGTGGATGATTCAGACTTTTTTTGTGCAGGTAGAGTTGATGGACCAGTGATGGTCTAATTAGGAGATTTGAGGCAAAGAGAAGGACCAACGGTGGCTCCTAGCCTGACCCACTTGATTCTTTCTTTCCTTTTCAAGCCATAGATTCCTAATTCTGCCTTCCCACCTGAACCTCATCCTTCTGGGAACTTCGTTCTGATTAAGGCTGATTGCCAGTGCTGACTTGATTGTAGTCTGTGGTATCTGCCAGACCTTTTCAGTTATAGTAGATTTCCAGTCCTTCATTAACTTCTACAGACTATTTTTTCCCCCCATGCACACACACATGTGTGTGTGTAAATCAGATTTTAGTTCAAAGAGTATAATTAGTAGAGCTCTCATAAGAAGGATTACATGTTACCTACCAATAGCTTTGTAGGATCATAGAACATGCTATTAACCAGCAGATATATTTTTATCCACTTTTCTCTCATATGCTGTTTGGGAACACAGAAAAAGTAAAAAATTATTTACCAGAGGAATGTGAAGATTCTTCCCCCTTTTCATCAGAGCTTACTCAGGTTGCATGAACAGAGCGTAAAGGAAGACAGGATGATAGTTGAGGCAGTTGACCAGTATAACTTCATTGATTTCCTGGTAATCTTGGCAACTGCTCCCTTTCTCTGTTAGATGGACAGATTTCTTTCTATGTGTGGAAGAATGTATAAGAAAGAGTAGCTTCTGGTGAATGTCAGCTTGTGGTGTACTTTGAGGATTTCAGAGCTAATTAATTTGTGTTGCTAATGACTTTATCATTTTTACATTATACCAGCAACATGTAAATTACTTGCAAACACTTGCCAGTCAAATTGGTGAGTGATTTTTAACTCAAGTCACCAATATCCACTTGCTGAGCTGTCTGCAAAGTCTTACTAGTAAATGTCAGGATTTTTTTTTTCTGGCAATAAAAATCTTAGGGATATTTATCAGATTTTTGCAGCTCTTGCAAACTCTCCAGTTTCCTTATTTCTCATTAAGAGAATATGTGAAAGGGTTGAGAAAGATGTCTTAACTGTTTAGTCCATCTAAACTGATTTAGTCCATCTAAACTGATTGTCATGGAGTGCATCTGTCCCTACAATGTCAACCAAGTTGTCCCTTCCTTTCTAATCCCACTTCCCCTTTTTCCCTCTCTTCCTACATCCTTAACAGATTCATCTTCTGAAGTATCAACCAGTTCCTGTTTTCAAAATTCTCCATGGCTTCCCAGTTTCTGAATCAAATAATGACCCATCTGCCTGGCTTTCCAGTCCATTTTTTTCCCCCAGGCTTAGCTGTTAAACTGGATTTCCAGGGGTCCCTTGTATAGATACGCATGTTTTCTGCTCCCATGTCCTTACTCAAGAAGTCCTCCAAACCTGGGTACCCCTATTTTCTTCCTTTTTATAGCCTGCTGAAATCCTAGTCTTTAAAGAGGCGTTTGAAGATGACATCACAGTTTCAAAGATAGGCGGAAATCATAAAAAGCAAAGCAAGCATCCCATGCTGTTGCAGAAATACTGCTGTGACTCCTAATAGGAAGCAGATGACAAAGTCCTGAGCTGGCTGCCAAGGAAAAGGGAAGGTTGTAATAGAGTGTGTTCCTAAGCCTGTACATGAGATGCTCAGGAAACCCTCCCTGAAACCCTCTAACCTGGGGACATAGCAACTGATTTTCCTCTCCTTTTGAGGGACCACAGAAGTGGCTGATGGTGGCAACTGGGAAGGTGTGAAGAGAAGAACTGATTCTCTTTGTAAGTGAAGACCTGGTGAAACAGTGAGTCTGAGAGCAGTCTTCCCTGTAGGAGTGGGCCCTCTTCTCGAGCAGGAGGAAAGAACTCAGTAGAGGCTATTTCATGACCTTTGTTGAAAAAAAGGCAGAGCTCTGGCATTCAAACAGAGCCTTTAGGGTGCTTTGGTTGAGATTTGGCTGTCTGTCATTACATCTGGCTAGAGAAAAGTGGATAGAATGCAGACGACTTCGTTTTCGAACCTGACAAGATCACAGGTATGGTGGGATGAGAGTCAAGGAGTTTCCCATTCATGTGTTAGAGCATACAGATTTTCTGGATACTTAAGCATACACAAGTTGTGAGAAAAAAGTAGGGTAATTATAAAAACATGATTGCAGTGAGGGATAGGTAGAAAGATGGACAGACAACAAAAAGGAAAAAATGGAATATAGCATGCAAAGGACAAAGGTCCAGATATAGATGAAAACATACCTCAAGGGGTAGAATGGCATTCTTTACAATTGTTTCATTCTGTGGAACAAGTTAGTGAGAAATGTGAAGTCAATAAACAGAAATGATGATGATAAAAAGCAGAATGAGATGAGCGGGAGAAGGGAGATTGCAGACCTAGAGAAAGATTTTGAGGTCCAAAACAACATCGGTACAGGACTAATAAATAAAATTGGAAATACCAAGGGAAAGAACAGATGCCATTGAAATCAAATTACTGAAAGAATAAAGGCTTAATAATCTCAGTGAACCCAAATGAAATAATCAAGATATTAAGTACTGAGAAGCTAAAAGATAAAGAAGACAAAGACAGTGTAATATAAGGATAATTGGCATCCCTGAAATAAGCAGTCAGCAAATGAAACAAAATGCAGTAGAAAACAAGGCAATTTTCCTGAAATGAAAAAATAAAAAAAAGAACTGGGTCTGCAAATTAGTATCAGATTCCAAGAAAATTTGGAGTACAGAAGGTTCAATACTGAGATCTATCCTCATTAAGCTATTGAATTTCAGAGATAAAGGAAAAGTTCTTCAGATCCCCTGGGCAGAAAACCAGATTGTCTGCCATGGACTCAAAGTCAGTCTAACCTTCTATTTTCTTAGAGCAGTGTTCAGTTTCTGAAAATAGTGGAGACATTTGTTCAGCATTCTGAGAGAAAAGAAGTATGACACAACTGTGGCCCAGACTGACAACAGCTAAGACGTCATTCAGGTGTGAGGGCAGGAGGCAGGTATTTCCAAACATGTACAGACTTGACTAACAGTGCTTAAAATCAAAACACATATGATGAATATATACACGCCATGCTCATGAACCTCTAAATATACTTTATGACATTTTAACTTAGAAGGATATTTTAGGAAATATCTCTTGTAGTGAAGGCACATTTGGTTGAAATTCAACAAATACTTCAGTTTCTTTTCTTTTTATTAAATTTATATAAAATTGCATGCAGTTTTCCTAAATGAAAAAGTAGCTTTGCTAGAAGATCATTTTATTTTTTATTAGTTTTCCTGTTTGCCTGACTTCCTCCCTCCTTTTCATACCCACAGTGGGCATGTGCTCTAGGGGGACCATGCCATTCCCTCTCATCTTCTGCTACATGTTGTAGTCAAGTTGGCAGAAATTAAATACACTTTATATGTGTGTCAACTCTGCAGAATTCCACTAGTTAGTGAAACATGTAATTCACCATAGACTACCTTTCCACAAAAAGATTCTGACATGTAATTTTTGACTTATCAAAAAAAAAAAAAAATCACTGCCTCCCCAGTACCTCTCCATGCCAGATAATAAGCACTTACTGAGTGACTGCTGTTTGCCCCGTGCAGCTGGGTTCACCTCACATAACACAATCAGTATGAGGAAACACAGTTTCTGCTCTTGGGGAGTTCTTCATTTCAGTGGGGCAAATGGGTTCCCCGTTTTCCCAGTTTCCCAAGTAGGATCCAGCTCTCAGGTAGGCTTCTCAAAAGGGAAAAATTGGTTTTTGTTGTTGATAAGTTTTTGTGTTGTTTTTCAGTTATTCATGTATTCAGGAAAGCTGCTGCCTTGTGTTAGAAAGTGCTAGATACTGAGGATATGGTTGTGATTAAGAGGCGTAGAATCTCTGCTCCATCTGATAAGCAAGTATGGTGGTTATGTGGGGCGCTCCCAGTGCGCCAAGCCCTTGTGTGGGCTTCCCCCCTGGAATCTGGGCAGCCCTGCCTGCAACTCACCTGAACCACTGGAATGTGCCAGAAGTGATACAGTGAGCGTCACAGCACTGGACACATGTTTCAGGTTCAGAAACCGAAGAAAAACATATTGAACATATTATTTACAAATGTCACAAACTCAATGTTTAAAATAAGCTGATGCTGTGTTTTGACACTTTTAGTCAGGCTATAGTTTCCTTTTTATACAGATATTGATTGCCAAAAGCTTTGTTTCAATACAAAATATGTGCAGATATAATATATAATATAATATAATATAAATATATATATGTTACCACTTTCTTTGGGACCCAGTGAACCTAGCATTGGGGGTGGGATGGCCGATTCTGCAATGTTAAATATTCCATCTTATCAAAGAGGTGTTTCATAAATTATGTATAACAGTAGATGCCACTTAATAAATATTTTATACGTGATAGATATTTTTGTCTGAAATTACTTTTTCACTTGAGCAATGATTTAAACCCTCGTTTTTAGTTTTATGAGGTGACACTTTTATAATATCGTGTAGTGAATGCAGCTTGAATGTCATAGAGCTTTAGTGCAGCATTAATCATAAATTCATCTGCCCCCACTCCCAATCCTGGAAAACTTTCTCTTAATTCAGGTTTTACCCACTCAGCATATGGAAGTGTATGTGAGAACATGCTGGGTGTGTATGTGGGGGAGAGCATAGGGGGACAAGTAATGCTTTTGACCTAGTGGCTCCAAAGTTATGAATTTCAAATGATTTTCAAAGTCTGTGAGACTTATTTCAAGGAAGGAAAAAAAAAGTGTTTTTCAGTGGTTAAAAAAAAAAAGAATATGAAACTAAACTGGGATGTAGTCCAAAACAATTTTTCTAGTTTGAGTGGGAGCTATTAGAACTTAAAACGTTGGCTTTTTCTTGGGTTATTGTCCACTTTTATGCAGAAAAAAAATACATATGGCTCTGGACTTATGAGAACAGTCACTGTCCTTTTCACATGGACCTAGAGGCCTGGAACATTGTTTGGCAGGTGGCTACCTACCATGCATGCAGTGCTGTCACAGTTCAGAGCCACCAGACCTTCCAGTGAGGACACTATTTTATGAAATGGAACTGTGTTATTAAATTCTCCACTCTAACATATATCTTAAAAACAAAAACAAAAACAAAAAACACATACTTTGCACTTCTGCTTGAATTCTACAGGCAGAGAAAAAGTACAAGTTCTCCCAAGACCTGAGAGGTAGGAGTAGAGGCTGGTTTATTTCCAGTACTCGTTTAGCTAAGATTTGCGAGGGCCTTGGTATACTAAATCAGGTTTACTGAAGTCTCCGACCTGGAAGCCTGAGATTCTGAGCCCGGAAATAGGAGCCCGGCTGATAAGAGGAGTAATTGAAGAACAATGACACGCTTCATTTCCTTTTCTTGAATCTAAGTTATGCATTGGTCATTTTCTCTGCATATCTATTTAATGGTTGTTAAATTGAATTGCTTTATTTCAAGTGGTGATTTTTATTTTTTAAATTTTTTTGGCATTTCATTCTGTCACCCTCTTGCATGACTGCAGCTCTGCAGTGTGTGTTTGAGACACAAATGTCTGCAGAGATGAAGACCTGGAGGGACTTCTCTTTAGTGCCCATCCCCTCAATGTCTTAAGAGCTCCCTTGTCTGCAAGGTTGTGAAGTTCTGAGTCCTTCACCTAGAAGATAACATTGTTTTAATATTTAAATGACACAGAGTATATTGATTCATTCTAGGAATATGAGGCATACTTAATTATGTCTCAGGCAGTTCTCACATTGGGGATCTAGAGCTGTGCCCTGGTCACTGTGTCCATTACAGGGGTTGGGGTTGCGAAGAGATTTGCTACGAGTGTCTCTACTTGGAGCCTGGTTAGTAGCTTGGAACTTGCTTCCCTATTGGTCATCTCATACCTAAAATCCCAGAGCATAATGTGCTGTGGGATCTGACTCAGTCTAAACTCAGCATAGCCCAACTTCATGGCTGGAATTTTCACCTTCAGTCTTTGGAATTTATCTCAGCTTGTCTAGAAGCCTGATTTTATAGCTCTTTTGTCTTGGTACAGGTAGATGGGCCTGATGTTAAGACAAAGGCCCAAGGTCCCTTGCCTGACCAGTGCTATTAACCCTCCTTCCTTCATTTCTCTAAACTTCAAGTATCTGCTCATCCTTTCATTCATTTGACAAATATTCAGCAGTTACTATGTCAGACATGAAATTAGAGACCGGGTTATATTCTAATTTGGACAAAGTAATAAGCTTATATATAATGTCATATAGTGGTAATTGCTAAGGAGGGAAATGAATCAGATAAAGGAGTTTATGATTACTATTTTGTATGGGTGATGGGGAAGGTGACTTTTGAGTTGAGGGCCAAGTTTGAGTGTGTGTGTGTGTGTGTGTGTGTGTATGTGTTTGATCATTCTTCTCAACTAGGGCTGATTTTGTTCCCCAGGGTACATTTGCCAGTATCTGGAGACTCTTTGGTTGTCACAACTTGGGGCAAGAGGTAGAGTGTTACTGGTGTCTAGTGGGTATGCCGTTTGGGGTGTACCAAATTGAACACAACCCGGGGGAGTGTTGAAAGCAAAGAACTTGTATTATGTGTTCTCAGTAAGAGACCTGGAGAGAGTGCTCAAAACACTGTCTCCCCATGGGGTTAGTACAGGAAGCTTTTGTTCAGTGTATTAGGGGACAGAGGCAGGGAGCTTGCATTTCGTTCAGTTGTGCATGCCTGGCGTGTCAGCATGCAAGTACGTACATCTCATGTTCAGCAGTGGTGGAAAACTCCACCTATAGGAGGAGATCCCAGCATTAGTGAGCTAAAGGTAACTTTAGGACAACTCGGGGGTTTCTATACAGCTCAAGAGGTCCTAACTCCAATCTGACCCAAACTGGCATATGGAAGGGGCTATCAGGCAGGACCCTCCTGGCAAGGGACTGTCAGGTCAAACACTTAGCGGGCGTCTCCATGGCTAGAACTCTTGGTTCTGCAAAACAAAACACAGTCCTTCCTAATTTTTTCCCTCCCTCTCTTCTTTTCTTCTGGTAGCTTTCCGCCGTCTTATTTGCGTAACTTCCCATTGCATCCTAGCTAACAGGTGGAGGCCAGAGATGCCGCTAAGCCTGCTGCAGTGCATAAGACATCCTTGCATAATATAGAATCAGCTTATCTAAAATGTCAGTAGTGCCAAGGTCTGGAAACCCGGCTCGAGGGGAAGAGAATGAAGAGACAGTGACAGAAGAATCAGCAGCCACAGAAGCAGAAGGAACGATGCCTAGAGCCCTGAGGGGCAGATAGGCTGGCAAGTTTGAGCAATAGCGGGGAGCTTTCTGACTCCTACACAGGAGTGGGCAAGAGAGGGAGATGAGAACAGGAGGTCAGCAGGGTAGGAGGTCATGTAGAGCTTTGTAGAGGCTTATAAGGACTTGGGCTTTCATCTCTGTGAAATGGAAGGCCACAGAAAGGATTTGAGCAGAGGTGCAGCCTGCCTTCACATCCCTCTGGCTGCTGAGTAGAGCACGTGCACAGGGGGGCGTCTTTGGTGGTAGCCTCGATTATTGTGGGTTTCCTGGTGAAAGACGATGGTGGTTGGGGCTCAAGAGGAACTTAGTACAGGTGGTTTGATGTTGTCGGATTGGGGGCATATTCTAAAGGGAGTGTCAACACTAAGCATGTAGGAATTTGAGAAAGGAGCAAAGTGTAATCATGGTTTTGGGTCTGAACAATTAGAAGGCAGGTTGGCATTCACTGAAATGGTATGGCGTGTCGATTTGGGAGGCTGGGGAAGTCAAGAGTTGGTTTTTCAACGTATTCGCTTTCAGCTGCCTGTTTAGTATCCCCACAGAATACGTGAGGTAAGTGAGCGTATGTAGGCATGAGTGTGGGTTCAAGGGAGAGGACTGTCTAGAGGTTTAGATTTGAGTCATTAGCATATGGTTTGCAGGTGAAGTCCAGAGAGAGGATGTGGTCATCACGAGAGTGATGGTGGGTACTCTAGTCCCAAGGATGAAAGCCTGCATGGAGTGGGTTCCAGAGAGAGCAGGAGGGGAGGAATTGGAGAACCCACTAGCGTAGGAAAATGTTTGAAGGTGATTTCTTCCAAAGAGGCACAGAAAAATTGGTGGTAACTGGACATGCAGGACCAAGGGGGTTGGTTGGGGTGGGGGTTGGTGGCAGGAGATCTGTAGCACCTTGGTATGTGGGTGGGAATGACCTGTTAGGTAGTGGAACTTGCTGCAGGAGACAGAGACGGGGGTACTTCTGGTATAGGGGTCACTAATGCACAGGAGAGAGTTGCTCTGGGGAACATTCACAGTTTGGCCATAGTGACTGGTGAGAAGAGTCAGCAAATCAGGAGATCTCTAGACATTAAATGAAATAAAGATTCTGAAGAGGCAGAACGATTACTTTGTAGTGCAATTGTCCTAGGACCTTTCCTAAGGAAGGTAAGGTTTGAGCTTGGCTTTGAAGAGATCATACTCATCAGGCCATAAGTTTACTTCATTTTATGTTGGGTTTTTATGTGTTTCAAGTTCACTTTACCTGCCATATGCCAGGATTCCAACACGAAGGTTTTCCATTTTTCTTGCAGCTTTTTTGATGAGAAATAAAAGTGTTCATTTTAACACCCAAAGAACACCTAATAAGAAGTTCTCTTTCCTCTGAGTAACCTTTTCCTTTTCTTTCCCTCCTAACTTCAGGAACAGACTCTAGCCCTTAGGAAAGAAGGGATTGGAGTTGTTCTGGATTCTGAACTGCCCCATTTGATTGGCATTGATGATGACCTTCTGAGTACTGGAATCATCTTATATCACTTGAAGGTAGAAACTGCTTAAGTGCGACATACAATTTCGTGTTCAGTTTCCTCTTCAGACACTAGCAAGGTTTATTTAATACTCTAGGGGTGTGAACACAGCTATTACATTAGAGAAATTCCCTTTGGGAATTTTCATTAGTTCACTGGTGTTCCGTGGAATTAGAAGTTCCCATGTTTATGGAGTTCTAAAGCTAAATGAAGATCCATTCACTTTGCCTTCCACTTTGTAGAATCAGTGAGAGGAAGGTAAGGAACAAAAAGGGAGACAGACCAAGGAAGGAAATTTGCAACCGCTACATGTCGTTTTCTGGTCCCTTGGGTTAATTGTAAAGCGTGTCTCCTGCCTACATTATTGGGCCTGGTCCCAAACAGGCTGTTTGTATAAGAGAACAGAATTAACCATGTTAGTATCAGCAGTTACCTCTGTAACCTTGACTTAATATCCTTTCTCTGATCCATGACTTAAGATGAGAACAGTATTACATTTGTGCTTTGTAGCCATGAACGACCCCTGGCCCGCGGTGCAGGGGGGCAGTTGCCAGAAAGGATTAGGAACACCATCAATGGGATTACCAGCATGGACAGATTATTGATACGTGCCAACCTATGATTTTTCCTTAAGCCTCAGGGTAGGAGCCAACCCATGACTGTGCCTTAAGCCTCAGGAGCTGTGTGGCCCTTTCCTGGACAGTGTGGGGTATGGCCACGGAGCCTTAGTGAACCGTCAATGCATTGGAGGCTGTGGCCGGCCCAGGACACTGCTCAGCCTGTTGGCCACCAGCTTGCTTGGGTTTAAGTGAAAAGTAGAGAAACAGACCACTCCTCATGTTCTTCCTAATAAATTTTACTTGACTTTTCTTCCTAGGAAGGACAGACATATGTTGGTAGAGAAGATGCTTCAACAGAACAAGATATTGGTAAGAATCTTTATAATTTCCTCTTCCCAGTGATTTTTAAAAAGCATTTAATGAAGAATTTTCTTTTGAATGACATTAAAGTCATTAGGGAAAAAAAAAAACCTCTTTCTCAAATACAGTATTGATCAGTATGTGCATTTCTGTAATTTTGAACTCAATTCAAACAAGTGACACAGAACAATTAATTTAATGAATTAAGTAGAACTACACATCCCCCCCCCCATATATATTCTGTATTCTGTCACAGCTTCAAAGAGTAATTTAAATTGTGGTGGGATAGTGATGGAAATATGCCAACAAACACAGAAAGCTTTCTTTCTTTTCAGAGAAAAGAAGAAAGGTATCATCTTCTCTCTGAAGATGAGATAAAGGTATCTGTTTTTGGTATCAAACACAGATACCAAAAGGTATCAGATGCCTTCATGTGAAGGATGTAGACACTTAACTGTATAGTGGTGATGGGGAGTAGGAATACACACGTGCACATGTATGGAGGTGTGACTTGTGGGTTTCCTGAAAGTCTTTGCTGAGGCACGCAGATGACTCCTGATTCAACCCTGGAGCAGAGTGAGGTCTTGTAGGCTTTGAAAGCATAACTTAGGGACCACTGCAGTGGTGGTGGGTGGTGTGTGTGTGTGTGTGTGTGTGTGTGTGTGTGTGTGTGAAGGTGGGCATTGGCAGGGGAAGAATTCTGTCCTCTCAGCTGTTTCTAGAATTGCTGGCATTCGACTTGCTCTCCTGCCAAGTGTAAGCTATTCATCAAGCCAAAGCTAGCGTAGTTCTACATGCTGAACTGTTTGCTGCAAAACCAGGTCCCAGAAGACCTCGGCTTCAGCTGTTCTTGAGTAGAACTAGGTGTCAAGCCTCTTCTTCTGATCGTTAAGTCGTGTGTTTGACCTTTGGGGTTGCTGTAAATGATGATGAGCGATAAGAAAACATGTTTTCTGTGCACAGAAAAGTTCAGTAGTACAGCTCTGTGGGGAGCAGTGGGAGCTACTGGATTTGTGCTTCTAAGAAGCTGGCCAAGAGCTGTGCCTAAAATCGTGTAGGTTTATTTGAACAGGCATTCATATCCGTGTCTGGTCACTCAGCAAGCGAGAATAACTCAGGATAGTCCTACTAGATTAGGTACACGTTAGTAGCCTCATGCTCTGAGAGGTCAGTGGAGGTCACGTGCTCTCAGATTTGGCACAGGCTGTGGCAGTGTGCATCCCAGCACAGCTTGGAGGTTTCCTTAGGCCTGCCAAAATCCATGCCAGGCCAAGGTCACCTTTGGTTTCTGCTCCTGGAGTGCAGTGTCTGTAAGTGTGCAAGTTATAACAAGTCCTTGACCCACAGGGTTCTTTTGTTGTTTCTGTCTTACTGTGACCTTTGGGTGGCTGGTGGGGAAAATTTATTCAACATCTGAGTGACACAGTGATTTTCAAGAAGACAAATTACTCAACTCTTTTCTCTCTGAAGAGGAGATAAATTAGCATGTGAGAACTTACTTCCTTACACAGGTGATGTCCAGGTCCTTTGAGGATACCTTCAGTTCTGTCAGTTGATGCCATGAACTCTTGAAATACACTTTTCTCACCAAACATAAATGTTCATTTCACAATATTTACATGAAAGGGGAAGAGTATTCAATTATGGAGAAATACATAAAGGTTGGGAGTCATTGCACTAGATGACAAAAAAAACATCCTCTTTCTTTTATGTCTTTCCAACTTAGTTCTTCATGGCCTCGACTTGGAGAGTGAGCACTGCATCTTTGAAAATGTTGGGGGAACGGTGACTCTGATACCCCTGAGCGGGTCTCAGTGCTCCGTAAATGGTGTTCAGATCATGGAGGCCACACACCTAAATCAAGGTATCTGGTTTTTTGGTTTTCAGAGTTCTGTGCATATGTCATTGCTCTAGAATGAGTTGGCTACGTAATGGGGGCACTTGTGCATCTTGGAATTAATTGCTGATCAGTTATAAAAAAGATGAAAACTGTTTGCTTCATTATGCTGTTTCCTGTTTTGCTGGGGGACTTCTTTCTAATTCCAATTATCTTATTGAATTAAACATGTACATAGTTGTCTTAAAAGTTACCACTGTTACAGAAATATGACTTGAAAGGATTTTTTTTTAAGTTAAAAAAGCACCTTTAAATGCAAAAACCTTAACACTGTGCCTGATGTTAATAACTTTATTTATTACCCTATTTATATTCTTTTGTGAATAGCTGTAATTATAACATACATACAGGATCTGGTATCATGTCTTTTTTTGTTCTTTTGAAATTAATTTCAGTTTTATAGAAAATCTGCAGGTGTGGTACAAGGAACTTTTTAATTTCAAAAGCATTTGAAAGTTGATTGCTAACACCGTGCCCTGCCATCCCTGAATACTTTTGTTTTCATTTCCCTTAAACAATAGCATTCTCCTTTGTAATTACAATATAAACATCCAAATTAAGAAAATAACCCCGGTATACTCCTGCCATCTGATTCTTAGACACCCTTTGAGTTGTCGTCCTTTGTCCAGCAATGTCCGATGTGGGTCCAGGATTCAGTCTGGCATCATATGTTGTATTTGATTGCCACACCTTTCTTGTCTCTTTCAGTCTAGAAGAGTCCCTTTGCTTTTCTCTGACTTGTAGGACTTTGGCAGGTGAAATATGTTGTAAAATGTCCCTTTGCATTAACGTGGCATCTGTCCAATGCTTCCTCAAGGTGACACTTAATACTGTGCATTCTTGACAGGAATATCAGAGAAGTGATGCCCTGTTTTTCTCACATTGTTACTGAGTAGTTACTCACTTTGGTCATTTGATTAAAATGGAGCTTGCCAGTCTTCTTCACTGTGAAGCTCTCCTTTAGGACCTTCTTTTTATTAAGAAAGATATTGGGAAGGATATCGACATCATAAACATTCCATTCTTTATCATACTTTCACCCACTGGTTTTAGAATCCACGGATTTTGAGGGTTGTTGGTGGTTTTTCAGATGGTTGCCAATTGGTAATTTTTCTTCCTTCTATATTTATTAGTTGGATTTTTACTGTAAAAAAGAGCTTTCTCTTCTTGCCATTTATTTATTTAAATCAACAGGGTCACATGGCTTGCTATATTGCTTGGTAGGTTTTGGTCTAGTTCCATCATTATTTATTTTGATACCCAAATTGTCCCAGATTTGATGAATGGGAATCCCTCCAAGCTCACTTCTGTGTCCCTATGGCTTGTCCCAATCATCTGTGAGCCCTTCCTGACTTTCTGACACAGTAGGATATTCCAGGCTTATCTTCATGCTTTCCTGGAATCAGCCAGTTTTCCAAGGAGCCTTGGTTCATTTCAGTGGAGAGTGGGATTTAGAAACTAAGATCTAGGCACTTGGTGTGCTCCTGGCTGTTGTAGTGTTCCTGTTCCCAGGTTCTGTTGGCCAACAGAGTTAGGGGAAGTGTGGGTCTCTGTGTGTCTGTATAACACATACAACTATATTTATGTCTATCAATTTCAGTATTTCAGTACCTATTACGGCTGACCAGGCGTTCATTCCAGTACCTCTAATTCCAACCCAATGCATTCTTTCTAGTTTTTTCCTTTTTCCTATTTGTAGCTCTCGTTCCTGCTAGTGATGAACCTGACTTCCATTATGTAACCAGTGTTCTGTCACTTCTGTCCCCTCCTCATTCAGGGACCCTCTTCTTTCTGCTCAGGCTGTGATATCCCATGCTGGGGCAACAGTGTCCTCACTCTTTCCTCCCATTTCCTTGCTCATGCCTACTTTGCTCAACCCTGCCTAATGGCTTTTATACTGAATCATGTAAGAAGGAAGGAAAGAAAGAAGTTGACATATCTTGAGCCCTTTCTTGGTATATTATACATAATCTCTATAATAACAGTTTTTCATGGTTATGTACCATAATGTATCTGCTGTGACATAGAAATTGGGCAGATGGAGGAAACTGGACAGATGGAAAGCATATAGTTCATTGGTGCTAGCAAAGTCATGGGCAGAATTAGTTGCAAGGAGTTATCTCAGAAATGAAGGGCATGTAACTTGGACTAGGATGATCACGTTTTTTAGGAGGAGTATAGAATCCATTGAAGACATTCTAAAAAAAAACCAAAAACACCACCCATGCACCCACCACCGACTCATCCACACATCCACTGATCTCCACCTGTTCTTGTACTCTTATTATGTTTTAGTCTTAGGGTAAGCTGAACTTGGGAAACATTTAAGTGCCTTGGAGCTGGCCAGGAATGTCAGAGTTCAGCAGTACCGGGTGAGTAGCCCAAACCAGGGACACAGTGAGTGCCCAATGACAGTTACCAAAGCATTTTTTTTTCCTGCATTTTTGCAACCCAGACAAGGACTCTGTCAGTATGGGATGGGAGTAGCTGGTTCTTGCCAGACAGCAGAGTAATAGTCATGGTAAGAGCCCAGAAAGTGACTGTAATTGAGTGGTAGACAGGAGGTCAGTATATAGGACTTTTCAGTGGTCATGTCTGCTTGTGAATACATAGACCAGACCACCTGTTCGTTCCCTCTTAGGACCTCAGGTGGAGGTCCTGCTGCCATTCTCTAGGCAGCAGGGGAGGTGAGAGACGTGTCCCCTTGTCCAGTAAAGATCTCTGCATGCAGAGAAGGTTGACCTTATTATGATCACTCTGTGTTGTTACGAGGGACTTGTATTGGTTTTCAGTATCATTGTTAAGGTATGGGTAGAACTTTGGAATTCATTTTGATAGATTTAATTGTTTACTCCATCTGGGGTTGACCTAATTTAGTTTTTTTCCATATTGGCGTATCATTTATTAGAACTTTACCCTATCCTATATTGACCTCTCTTTTCAAGAAACTTACTTTATCAGAAATGAATGCTGAGACATAGCATCATGTCTATTTCTTGGCTTTCCACTTTGTTCCAGTGCTCTGTTTTTCTGCTTTTGTACCAGTATCACACAATTTTAATGCTTGTTGTTTTATAATATGCTTTTATTTGTATTCTTATCTGTGTGTTTTTTTTTGCTATCCATGCCTATTATTTTTTTTAAAGAAATTTTTAGAATCTTTTTATTTTTGTGCTAACATATCTTTTCAAAAGTTGGGTTTTAATTTCATGTGAATTGTTCACATTATAACAAATACATTTCCATCTTGGGATTTCTATTTATTTGATACATCTCTTTTATTTGAATTTTCATCAATTTCTTCCAGTGAAACTTTGGAAGTTTTTAATATGTGTTCTTATTGAACTGTGTTTATTCACACCTACAAAGTTTTCTCCACATAGCTGTATACTTTAACTGGTTAAAAATGGGGAGGAAAAATCTTTTCATTTCTGTAATAATCTATTTTGGGAATAGTATTGAAGATTTTTGAGAGCCTTTAGGGATATCGATTTAAAACCATACAGGGAAAGTGAGGCTCAGTCTATTCAGAGACCTCACTCTAGGACTTCTGTGTCTTGGGCATTGTTCCCCCAGATACCTCAAGTGCAGCCTGGGGTGTCTGTGGAGCCCCACAGAGGAAGGGATAGAGAATGGGTTATGGTTGGGATTATAACTGGGGGCATTGATTAGCTAAGCCGTGCGTGAATCCCAGATAGCCCACAAAGGTCAATGTTCTGCTGGGTCCACCCAGCTTTGTTGCCTGGCCCTCCACCTGTTTCCTCCTGTGCTTTCCCTGCTCTACCCACGACAGTCTGGAGCTTCTGGAGTTCACACCATTCACAGTCCTGGCCGCTGAGAAGGCTGAGGGGATGACCATGACCACCGCTTCTGCCATTCATGGGTTTAACAGTCTCCTCTGGATCCGCCAGGAAGCTAACTTTTATGTGTAATGGTGTTTCTGGGAGAAAAATCAGTCTTGAGTTCCAAACAACACACTGAAAAAGGAACTTTTAGAGCCCTTACTGTTTATCAGGGGAACTGCCTAGAACTTACTATTTAATATTGGGATTATCTTCTCTACCCTTTGTCCCTTATCCCCCCCCAAAGAAAAGATTATTAGCTTGTTTATTTAGTTCAAAGAATTTATGTATTATTCCTTTGTCATCTGCTTATGTAGCTATGATTATGTCTCTAATTCTCTTGTGGATTGAAGCACAGTAGGTATATAATAAATGTATTTCCTGTATGGTATTTTTATCAAGTATTTTTTTATCTTAATTTTTTATCTTAACTGAAAGCCCATTTAAAAAGTATGCTTGTTTAGGTTAGTGATGATTGAAATGAAATTTTTGAGTTGTCCTAAGAAAGTAGTAGTGCTAATTGACATTTAAGGTTAATGGTCAAAATTTTCTTTTCCTGGGCTATCTTAATTGCTTTATTACCACGGTGCCATGATTTTGGCTTGAGTTCCTCTGGTGCTCTGCTGTGCTACAGACATAAAAATGCTATGTTCCAAAGTCTTAAAACACCTGTGCACTGTGTAAAAATGTCATTAACAAGTCTTAGGGTAGTGAAATGCAAGATGACTTTGTGTTTCAAGAAATTACATGAAAAAAGCAAGACAATACCTTTTTAAAAAATGCACATACTTTAAGACTAGAAGATTCCAGCAAGTGAAGAACATGTCTAATCCTTCAAAAATTAGGGGTTAGACTTCTCTACTTAACATTTCTTTAGAGAGAGAGAGAGACAGTGTGTGTGCACACCAGAGGGGTTAGGGGCAAAGACAGAGGGAGATGGGGAGAAGCTTAAGCAGACTCCTGCTGAGCACAGAGCCTAACACAGGGTTCAGTCTCACAACCCTGAAATCAAAACATGAGTCAAAATCAAGATTTGGATGCTTAACTGGCTAAGCACCCAGGGGCCCCAACAATTCTTAATTTTTGAGGATTATTAAAATGAGAACTGGAACATATTTTAAAGACACAAAGTATATATTATATTGATTTTGGTTATGAAAATATTTAATAAAAATAAAAAGAGGTGAATGGCACTAACACATGCTTACTTTAGAATGGTGTTAACCTCTGGAGAAGAAGGGAGAGTTTTTGATGGCAGACTACAAAAGAATTTTCAGCTATAGTTACAAGATTTTT
Organism: Mustela putorius furo; assembly: GCF_011764305.1. NCBI lineage: Eukaryota > Metazoa > Chordata > Mammalia > Carnivora > Mustelidae > Mustela > Mustela putorius. The sequence goes on along the minus strand of NW_025421329.1, from coordinate 3,310,194 downwards.
TTTTTTTTAATTTTTAGAGTAATAACGTATGAACAGGTGAGGGGGATGTAGAGGGGAGGAGAGAGAGAAAGACATACAGACAGACGGTATTTTTTTTTCCTTTAAAGATTTTATTTATTTATTCGACAGAGAGAGATCACAAATAGGCAGAGTTAGGCAGAGAGAGAGAGAGAGAGGAGGAAGCAGACTCCCTGCCAGCAGAGAGCCTGATGAGGGACTCGATCCCAGGACACTGAGAACACAACCTGACCCGAAGGCAGAAGCTTAACCCACTGAGCCACCCAGGTGCCCCAGACAGACAGTCTTAAGCAGGCTCCATGCTCAGTAAGTAAATAACATGTCTAATCCTCTGCTCAGTGCAGAGCCTGATGTGGGTCTTGATCCCACGACCCTGAGATCATGACCAGAGGTGAAATTAAGAATTGGATGCTTGAATGACAGATTAATCAAATGTAAGATTTGATTTTTTTTAACGTAAAAAGCAAGACCACTGTGAAAAAGAGAAGAATATGGACTTCATTAAAAATATAGTAATAATTGGGTGGGCGCCTGGGTGGCTCAGTGGGTTAAAGTCTCTGCCTTCAGCTCGGGTCATGATCCCAGGGTCCTGGGATCGAGCCCTATATTGGGCTCTCTGCTCAACAGGGAGCCTGCTTCCTCCTCCTCTCTCTCTCTCTCTGCCTGCCTCTCTGCCTACTTGTGATCTCTGTCTGTCAAATAAATAAATAAAATCTTAAAAAAAATATATATATAGTAATAATTGGGAAACAGAATTAAGCATGGCAGTATATTCATACTCCAAAAATGACCTTGGCTTTTGCCCATGAAGCAGTTTAAGGAAAAGTATCAAGAACAGAGAATTCAGATGGATGTTAACCCAAATCACAATGATCTGACTGTAGTAACTCTACATTTGACTGGATTCTGGCTTTAACCTGTACTACCAACAGCTTCCTGTCTTTTCCCTGCCAGTTTCCAGTATTTGCTGATATTTGGTATTTAAACATCTCTTTTCATTAGCAAATTACTTTGTTTGGAAATGTGTTCGTTAGGCTGTCCCATTGAAAAGCACAGGTAGTAATTACCACTTCCTTATCTAGATCGCTTAAGATACTTGTGAATGTCAGCTAATAGGAGATTTACCTACATATAGAAGATTTTCACCATCACAGGGAAATTTTTTACCTGCATCTGCGAACAGCCTTACTTCTTTCAGATTGTATAAACAGTACTTCCCCTGCCTTAAATTACAGGAGTGTTTCCATATGATAACATCAGTAAAATAAAAAACCTTTGCCAGTACTGAGAGAATGAACTGTAATGACATATATAACATATGTTGCTGTAAGCCTGGTGTATGAAGCTTCTCTCCTTCTATTCTCTGAGTTCTTCCAGAAACCGTGCGTGGCTGTTGTAGCATTGCGTCTGCCTGTGCTCTTCAGTTGCCATGTTCTCTGGTGCTTGGCTTCCCTTACTCCCATGGTGCCACAGAATGATTGCACTGAATGATTTCATAGAATAATCGCATAGTGTGATTTGGTAGAAAGAGAGGCAATTGCTAGAGAAGAAAGCATGAATTTGACCAAGGTGTTTAAGGCCATAGGTCTTGAGCTGTTCTTGGTAAAGTTTTAGACCTTAGATTTTTCTTCTTCATTGTCTTCTTTTCCTCCGCTCCCAATATGCTTACTATGAAATGGTGCAAAAATCAAGTGAGTTACAATTCAAAAAGTAGTTGAGCATTTTCTGTGCAATTCTAGGACCTATTCTCTCATGTTAATTATTCTTATTTTTGTCTTTTTCCTGTAAAATGTTATTTTACAGCTGGTAGTTGTTAAACGAGGTAATCAGTTTTCCTATTCATATCAGTGGACTCCCTTGGTCGTCTTGCGAGTTTGTCAGAGCCGTTGAATGTTCATCTTTCTTTTTCCACATGCTGCAAAAACTGCATCTGGGGACTTTACACCTAGGTGCATCTGAATGTGTTATGCTTCAGTGCCAAAATATATTTGCATCTATTCAGGCACTCAGAAAGAGGGAACAGGTGACTGTCTGGGGAGTGGAGCTGAGAAGGCTTTGATAAAATTTTCATTTGCTTTAGGGCTGCTGTGAGTTGTTCAGTGGCAAATTAAAAAAAAGAATTTTAGTGGAACCAGCAAGGGAAATGGATCTTCCAGCAGTTTAGCCAAGGCATGTAATGAACAAGAGTCCTTTTGAACACTACAGGCAGTCGGCAGATTTCGGTGGCTGGCCTCCCATTGAACTCACCTCTACTTGCTTATAAGCCCTTAAGATCATTAGATTTTTCCCTCACTTCAGTTTTTCACGAGTTGTACAGGTGATGCTGATGAATATTTAATGGGAGTTCTGCTCACCCAAACCAATCACATTGAAGGTGGTTTTTTGGTGCCCAGATGTTGGTGTACACAATATCCAAATGTCAGTCTCTTTAAAGTCTTCTTCTCTTATTTGCTTCATCTTCTCTTATTAGATCAACACATCTATTTTTCATAATCTCTCTGTTCCTTTTTAGATGTTAAAACTTTGAACTTCACATCCCATAGGGAGGCTTGACACTGTGCCTTGGCATGGGTTTCTTGGCATTTACCCATTTTGGATCTTGGATCTTTGGATTTTCTTGAATCTGTAGGTTCATGTCTTTCTCCAGATTTGGGAATTTTTCAGACATTCTTTGTCTAAATATTTTGTTCTGCTCTGTTTTCTTCCTTCTCTTATTCTGGGGTTCCAGTTATGTGACTGATAAGTATTTCAGTATTGTTTCCACAGGTCCCCGAGGCTCTCTTTACTTATTTTTACCCGTTGGTAAACTTTTTTCTTTTTGCTTTTCAGATTAGGTCATTTCATTTGGTCTGTCTTCAAGTTTATGGACTCTTTCTCCGTCCTCTCCACCCTTCTACTGAGCCTATCCAATTTTGCTTGTTGTATTTTTTTTAGTTGTAATAATCGATTGCTTTTTATATCATTTATTTCTTGGTTAAAACATTTTACCTTTCAAGATTATTCTGCGTTTGAATATTTTTATAATAGCTGATTTAACATCTTTATCAAATATGTCCAACATCTCTGTGATCTCCACATAACATCTCTTGATTTTTTTTTTTTTTTTTTTTTTTTTTTTTTGCCATGCACATCGAGATTTTCCCAGTTCTTCATATGCTGAGTAATACTAGATTGCATCCTGGACATTTCTGATATTTTGTTATGAGACTCTGAGTCCTGTTGAAAACCTCTGGGAAACATTGATTTTGCTTTGTTTTGTTTTAGCAGACAGTGGACCTGGTTGGATTCAGACTATAAATTAGAATTAGCCTCCGTGGGCTGTGGTTCTGGCTTCAGTGCCAGTTCAGTTTTCAAAGGCTTTGTGCTATTCTGGTCTGCCCCATGTGTGTGCTACCCAAGAGTCAGTCTGGGACCCGAGCAGTGGTTTGTATCTTAGGTCAGTTCTTGAAGTCTTTGTGTGCTATTGAAGGTCAAATCTAAATGCTTCAATTCATAAACAATTCTGTGAGGTTGATTTCTTCAACTTATCCTTCTTTGTCAACACTGAAGAGTCTTTCCTTTTCTGTCATCTGGCTAGAAATCTGAACCTGTCTAGTCCTCTTTCATGTTTCATGTTCTTCCTGCTCTTGTGCCCAAGTGGAAGTCAGTGGGCAGAGAGAGGAAGAAGCAACAAGGGTTTGCCCCACCCTCTAATTGGAGAGAGATTTCCCCCTTCCTTGTAAGTTTAGGCATCCCTCCAACCCCCACTATGTTGCTGTCAGGGAACCCTCTTGCTCCTCCTCCAACCTTCACTAGAAGGCATCTCCTGGAGTTCTCATTTGTGCTGATGTCAGCTTTTTTATTTCCTCCCAGCTAAGCTGGGGAACACTGGAGGGGGAAAGTGGTAAATTCCCCTTGCCCCAACCAGTGCTTCAGATCCCTGTCTTCTTCAGCCTGCCTACTACTCAGGGCCCTCAACCAGCTGCAGCCTGTATTCTCTTCACACTCTAGTGGCTTCCAGTGGGAGAGACAGGGCAGGGAGTGCTTATTCCATCTGGTGCAGAACTGAAACCCCTCTGCTGATGTGCTGTAGACTGCCAAAAAAGGAGAAACTTACCCAAAGCTGAATTCTGAAGTGGATGAGGTATCTTGTCATAATGGCCTGTGGTGGAGAAGTGACATACATGTGACGTAGACATACTTGACCAAAGTGCATAGTGAAGAAATGTCTGAAGCCTGGAAGGTAGGTGAGGTGGACGGGGCAGTGGGGGCCAGGGCTGCTGAGTCATTCATAGTGGGTGTGTAGTAGGACCTGGGAACCACAGACTGGACACTGTGCGGTAGGCGCACAATGTGGTTGCTGAAGTGAAGGACGGTGCAGTGTGTATGTAGCCCAAGGGAGCTTGGAGATGGGCAGTAACAAAAGGGACAAATGGAGGTAAGAGACCATTATTGCTTAGAGAGAAGGGAAATGTTTTGGAAGAACTGTTTTGGAAGGAACAATAAAATATTGACAGCTTGGAGTGTGTAGGAGGCTAGAACTGAATAGTTGAGCTTGTTACTAACAGAATAAGTGGAGTTGTTGGTAACAAAGACTATGAAACAAAGTAAAGTTACTAATAGCTTGACCACTTAGTATAATGCCTTCCATTCAGTACCTTAGAATTTGCCATTTTATGATCTACTGTCTGGAATCACCCTCTACTTATTTCATACACTTTCTGCATTTTCTTTCAGAAGGATGAGACTTGTTCCATATACTCTTTTTTATTTCCCCTGAGGCTTTCAGAAGAAAAAAATTCCGTTCCCATGTATGCCACCCCCACCCCCATCCTAACATTTATTGGGGGATGGGACTAGAGCATCTTAGAATTTTCCACAGCTCCAGGTTCAGCACGTGCACACAGTTGGGCAAATAATTCTTGATGGATTATTTGGCTGGAAACCTCAATAACAAAGACTGAAAATCGATTTACTTTCTTTTCCAGAGTCTCACAATCCAGGTTTGCAATTTTTACTTTACCAAGAGTAAACAAGAGTTTAAGTGATTTATCTAAAACAGGAAATTGTAAATCCATATTTGAATTACAAATGCTGAAAGGGACGGGACTGGGCCAATGTGGCTTTTTGGGAAGGTATCATGTGTATTTATATCCTTCACAAACACCAGCAGAGGACCTGAGGGCGTGCTTTGACACTGACGTCTGCTACCCTTGATGCTGAGTGCCTGTCACTCTTCCAAGCCAGCTGTGAACCCCAAGCCATGTGTCCTGTTTGAATTCATTAGTATTCATATGAAATTTTCTTACCACAAGTACCATGTCAGATCTTAATCTTCCCCATCTCTCTGCCCAAAGCCATTTTGAGTTAGAGAAAAATTACTATAAGTCAGGTGTCTGAAATAATAACACCAATGTCATAAGAGTCCAAGGCCTTTGAGCATATTAAGTAATGTGTTCTCAAGGTCTGGCATGTATTAGTGGAAATTAGTCCTTCTCTTTATCGGGTCCTCCGATGGTGCCATCATCATAGCTTATTTTAATACAAGTATTTTGCAGATGTTTTAAATCCAAAGGAAAATTATCCCTTATAAGCACATTTTAAGAACTTCACCCATCCTGGGTGCCTGGGTGGCTCAGTGGGCTAAAGCCTCTGCCTTGGGCTCAGGTCATGATCCCAGGGTCCTGGGATTGAGCCCCACATCAGGCTCTCTGCTCCGTGGGGAGCCTGCTTCCTCCTCTCTCTCTCTGCCTGCCTCTCTGCCTACTTGTGATCTCTGTCTGTCAAATAAATAAATAACATCTTAAAAAAAAGATTAAAAAAAAAAAAAACTTCACCCATCTTGCTTCACCCCAACCTACATCTCAGTACCATTCTAGAAAATTATGTTCCCAGGCAGAGCTTCGCTTTTCTGGTGATTATACCCAAAATGAAAACCTCTCTCACCAGGCATGCTTTAATAGTGTGTTGTAGCCTGTCTGTATGTATGGGGGGTGGGATGGGGCTTTCTAAAGTGATTAAATTCAGAATTTAGAGCTTGAAGCAGAATGTCACAAGGCCCCGTATTTTCCAGCCTCTAAACTCATATCACATTGGACCATTCACTTTTGGGAATACAGTTTTCTTATAGGTTTCCGTTAATTATAACCCAGAATTAATTAATTTGTACACTGTCACCTCAGAAATATTCATATGACAGCATTTAATAGGAAAAAAAAGAGTTGATTTACTTGTGCAGTTAGCAGAATTAGAAAATCTCACATAAAATTTGAGGAGGGTAATTAATAGTGACATTAATGATTTTTGTCACTATACTCCTTGGAAATCCCTAGAAATGTTTACATGTTTAGTTTCATTTTCAGTGTACTGAAATACTGAAGCAGAAAATCTATGAAATCAGCATCCAGTGGTTTCATTCACGGAGATTTAAGTGACTTTTTGTGGGGGGGGGGTTGTTAACAAGTGCCTCTGAGTCCTCTTTTACAATGTCATTTCCTTTCCATTTCCTTTAAAGACCATCTGGAATTTGTCTACCTTGTGGTATTTAACAGGCTCTGAGATAATCTCAGAGAAGCTGTCATATATTTCAAGGAGGCTTAGATATGCTCCGAAAATTACAAACTAAGTGCATCAGAAAAGTCCATCTGCTGTGATTAATCATGTTAACCTCAGATCAAGGAGTAGTTCATAGTTAAAGAGAGTTTAAGATCTGAAGGAGCCTTAGAAAGTATCCAGTTTGATGACTAGAAAAGGAACTGAATTCTGGAGAGGTTAAGCTTAGCTTGCCCTTGGCCATATCAAAAGTTTGGGGCAAGGCATACGTTCTGGGTCTCATCCTTACACACAAGTGTTAGGTAGCTATGTACACTTACGTATGTTCATGTGTGTATATATGTTTTATATATATTTGTATTTTATATGTACATTTATGTTTTATATGTATTTATATGTATTTGAGAGTAAGTAGGTCTGTAGGTAAGTTGGTAGACAGACCGAGAGATTGATAGATGTCCCAGGTTTTTCTTCTAGAGCTTCATATTTCCACCTGCCAAAAGCGTCTCAGATTTATTATGTGTAAAACCAAGCTCACGATTTCTTTCCCACCCCAATGTCCGTCCTTTTCCAGTGTTCTTAATCTGTGTGAACAGTGCCCTGTCCAACCTTATTCAAAGCCAAAACGCAGGAGCATCTCCTTCACCTCCCTTGTCCCCATATGTAGCCCATCATGGAGTCCTCTTAATCCTGTCCCCAAATGTCTTCCTGGCTTGTTTATTTTCCTCCTTCCCTCCTCTCCAGTCCAGTGCTGAACCGCTGTTGCCTTTGACCTGGACACTTGCAGTTGCCTCCTACCTTGTTTATCTTCATCTATTCCTGCCCGCTTTGCTTCCTTCTTTTTTTTTTTTTTTTTTAAGATTTTTATTTATTTGACAGACAGAGATCACAAGTAGGCAGAGAGGCAGGCAAAGAGAGAGGAAGGGAAGCAGGCTCCCTGCTGAGCAGAGAGCCTGATGTGGGGCTCGATCCCAGGACTCTGGGATCATGACCCGAGCCGAAGGCAGAGGCTTTAACCCACTGAGCCACCCAGGTGCCCCTGGTTCCTTCTTTAAACAGTTGAAGGAATGAACTTTCTGCCCAGACTCTCCTTTGCTCTCCTCTAATCATGTAATGCTGCTGCACAAAGCCCTTCACTGTCTTCCTCTGAAGCTACATGAAATAAAAGTTGCTTCACTGTATCTTGAAAAAGTCTATGTAGTCTGTTCCCTTAAGCTTCATCATGTGTACTGTTCTTCCCTGTTTCCTCTGCTGTAAGTATTTAACTGTCTTCACCGCCACCACCACTGCCTTCATCTTTAACTCCTGGAGGACCTTTACATAGCGCCCTCCCTTGCTCCTCCTGCTTCATCCTCAGAGCTTGTCTTGGGCACCACTTCCCACCTCCCTCAGGGCCTCTGTCCCTAATCTCCACTATAATCAGCCTTCTTATGGCAGGGGATCTTTCATTCAGTTGTAGCTTTGCATCTGATTGTGGAGTGTTTTTTTTTGTTTGTTTGTTTTTTTGTTATTCACCTCTCCCTCCTACAAGGGCAAGGCATGTGTATGACTCTGTAGCATGTGGTCTGGTTCTTGAGGTGCTTGTTGAATGAATGAAGGAATTAACAGCAGCATAAGGTAAAAATGAAGCAAATGTTTTAAGTCACTAGGTTTGTTATGTAAAGGAATCTAATGAAATAGAAGCCAGCCTTAACAGAACCTCTTCTTATATGCCAGGCAGTTTGTGTACCTTATTTAAATGGAAACAAGGAATGGTCATAGGTAGTTTTGTTTTCTTTTATAACTCTTAGAGGGATTTTTATATATATTTCATGGAAATACATGGGTGGCAAGATTATTTTCAGTGATTTAATATGATATGAAATATGTCTCTGAAATCCCATTCTCTTTTTCCATTAACATATTTTAGCAATTTTCAACCTGCATGGCTAGGCATTTGATTAAAAGGAAAAAAAAAGAATTGGATTAAATGTAATTAACACACTGAATGTGATTGCCTTATTAATCTCTAATTTCACTTTGAGAGCATTAAATATACGTATATCCTAGACATGGCTGCTTAACTTTTGACTTCTTTGTATGCCACCCCTTTTTGAGCCGTGGTCATGAGAGGCATGGAAAGCACCTTTCTTAATTACAGCCGTGGTGCCTTTCCATAATTGGAAAATATACGAATGCAGTTTTACATGAGGGGGGATACATAGATTGTAAATTGGTTAGTATGCACTGCTGTCCATCTAAGTCTCCTGAAAGCTGTGTTCTTCTTTCCATATTGACTCCATTTCCACTGAATGATGACAACCACCACAACCGACCCTTCATTTGCTCCCTGGGGTTATGATCTAAACCCCTTCGGTTTCAGCCATGTTGAATTTGAAATTCTTTTGAAAACATGAAGGCATATATTGAGTAGGCAGGTGGATTACTGGTCTGAAGCCCTAAAGTAGCTCCCTACAGCTACGATATTACTTGCAATGTCCAGGTGGAAATAGTAGCCAAGGGCAGAGGTTGATGATACCTGTGGTCACCAAGAGGTGACGACAGGTATCAAGAGGTCACCAAGAGGTCACATGTCTAAAGCAGCTTAGGCGTTTTTGCCAAGGGGCAATAAGATCTACTGTACCATACCTTCTAAGTTTCAAAAAGAAATCAGAAACTCAGAGCTTTATGTGAAAACTGCAGATTTTTGCCAGTTGGCAGCTAGTAATTTCAGTTTTTAAAAGTTTCATGGGGTACACAAAACATCTATGAGCTGGAGATTTTCTCTGGCTATCATTTTGTAACTTTTGGTGCATGTTCCCCATCTCTCCAGGTCCTCGCGGTATGTTTCTCCGTCATCTGTCCAGTATCTATTCTTGCTGCTATTTCTGATGCCCTGCGTTTTGGGTGGACTTGACTCCCTCCTCTCCTGAAACATGACAGGGCTGTTCTCCTGCTAAGGCTTAGCCCTTCCCCATGGTTACCCCAAACTGGAACCATCTTCCCTGTCCTCTCGCTGCCATGTGAGACCCAGCTTTGCTGTGTCCCCACCTATGTCAGCCTTGCGTGTGTCACTCAGATGCTCAACACCTCTGCCATCTTGTGTGGTTCACTTCAGTGCAGGTGTGTCCTGTCTTACAAATAAGTTGCATTCTTTTTCTGGGCAAAGCCTGATCATGGGGCTGTCTTTCTGAGGTGTGGTAGACTCTCGGATAGGGTTGGGACCAGAGAACGCAGTGAATCTCTTCTGGAACATCGCTTCCCTTACTTAGGTGCCTCCAGTGACTAGGAGCTCACTGCCTTGCACGGCAGCCGGGCCAGCTCTGAACAGTTCTTAGCCATAGAGAGTGTTTGTTTGATTATTTGCTTAATCATGCTGAAATGTGCCCTCCACCTAACATTTTTGTTACCTTTGTTTTTTACATTGAATTCTTTTACCTCTTCTGCATTTTCCAAACAAGGAAGACCCTGGTCAGTCAAAGGGAGCCTTCCTCATATGTCTGATGTGGCCATCTAAATTTTAAGAGGCTTTTAACAAGAAGCAGTGTTTCCACATGGAAATAGACCCTACGTGTACACAAGTTCTTTCCTGTTACGTTCTGAAGTTGATTTTAGTAGTGGTTCCTGGACTCCACCGATTTTGCCATGTTTTCCTTTGAAAGCACTTTCCTTTGGGATCTCTTCTTTTGTTGGCATTAATAAAGATTTCCCAAGTTTGAGACCATATGATTTGCTTGGTAGTACAGCATCACTTTGCAGGATGTATTTCTTTTTTTCTTCTCAAAATCAAGAGTATAATTATCTGGATATTAAGTTTTAAATCTTGTAATATAATGCTGGAATCCATTACTTCTGTCTTGGTAACATAAGTATTGTGACACTTGGCTGTAAAAATAAGAATATTTGCAGATTTAAAATTGGCTTATATAAGCAGACTTTGGAGACTAAGGCTTTCCCTTATTATTACTGTTTTATAGCACACTGGAAATTACATTTCAACTGTAAAATTCCACAATATGATGTTGTCAACCAACCAATTTGCTTACTTGTGTTTTTGTATGTTCTTAGGTGCTGTGATACTATTGGGAAGAACCAATATGTTTCGCTTTAACCACCCTAAGGAGGCTGCCAAGCTCAGGGAGAAGAGGAAGGTAGGGAACCTAAAATCTCCAGGAGCCAACTCTGATCCTGGTGGGGCTGGGGCTTGATTTTGATTTTCCGGAATCTGGAACCGGAAAAGTCGTTCTGTAGCATGCACTGATTTTAGGGAGCTGTTGCTCATTGGCTGATTGGCTGATTGAGTAGGACAGCAAGCTGGTGAAGTCCAGAGCAGGAGAAATGGCTCCTTCTAGACCCTTCTCTTCACCCCTCCAGCCCCCAAAAGAGCTAGGCATTGTTTTTGCATTACGTAGAGAGTGACTTCCACATGTGAGGATCTGTTTTAGGAGTTAACCTTATTTTCAACCACAGCGAATTGGACTTTTGGTTGGGGTGTGAATCAGAGAGGGGGTGTGTTTAAGACAGCTGTTGGATAGACACATCCGAAGAGCACTTGAAGTCTTGGGCAGGGGAGTTGAGTGGAGGACCTGAGAGAGAGGGGGAGATGAGAGAGAAATCTGTATGGGGACACTGTACTGTCCTCAGGCCGAGGAAAGTAGAGAGGACAGCTAACGTTTCTAGGAGCCAGGCACTGTATGAAACTTCTACACGTATTGCACTGCTTTATCTGCCCAGTGGCTATTCCTATCCCCATGTCACAGATGATCAAGATAAGCAACTGAGACTCACTTGTTCCCTCACCAGCAAGTGGTGAACCTGTGCTGCAGCCCTGACCTGCTGACCTTTAGTGTTTGCCCTTTACCCCGAGTCATATAGCCCCCTGCATGTCTACCGCCTTTCGTGAGGGCTGCCCGAGGGCGCCAGTGCCTTCAATGGGAAATAAGAAAGCTGCAAACCCCAGCCTTCTCTGGGGCTGCCAGTGAAGCCTCTTATCTGTTCTGGCCCAGGGTCTCCTTGAAGGGTCCCCTTTGGTTCACAGTTGCAGAGGGCAAGAGGGAGGAAAATATATTTGCCAGTACCTTTCCTCGGAAGCAAACAGGTTAAGCTCTTCCTTTTTGGGTCTCCCTCGACCTCCTCACCTTTCTCCCTCAGTTCATGTAGTGAGTGCTGCTGAGAACAGGACAGGGCTCCTGCCAGCAACGAGGGTGACCCTTCCCGCCACTTCCATGTGGTGTGGTCGTGGAGAGCCCCATGGTGGTAAAGGTCCTGGCTAGCTTCGCCAGTCTGGACGTGTAGAGGCCCCGGGGGCCCTGCTGGGCTTAGCCGGGGCTTGGGTCTGAGTGGCATCCATCGCCCGGCTGTCCGTGATGTGCCGTCCTGGGATAGACCAGTTACGGTGCATGCTAATGGAGGGTGGGGGGTGGGTGGGTGTGTGTGCACCTCATTGCTTCTCACCAGGTGAAAGCAGCGAGTCCAGGGCGCTGGCCCTCTCTTCCCCGCTGAGGTAACCGCTCTGCCCTGTGTCTGCTCTTAGAGTGGCCTTCTGTCCTCCTTCAGCTTGTCCATGACTGACCTCTCCAAGTCCTGTGAGAACCTGTCCGCGGTCATGTTGTACAACCCGGGGTAAGTGAACGGCAGCGCCTCCTTCCCTGTGACTGTCACTGGTGTGTTTATTGTGCCAGCCCCACTCGAGTCACTCAATAAAAGTGAGGCTACTGCAGTCGCACCTCCATAGCAGATCAGCCTTTGTCATTTTCCATGTCACTCGCCAGCGCTTGCTCTGTACGTACATAATTGTACTTCACTGTAATCACGACATAAATGGGATTGTGTATTCGGATTTTTTGCTTCACATCATAAGAATCATTAGTGAGGACTGTTACAGACTTTGTCATCACTTTTGTCATTGTCTCATATTTTAGAATTGACTCTCTGATTACTCAGTGCATGATCTCCTGGTCTTAGGCACTTTCATTTCATTTTGTAAACTTCTTGTCATAACAGACAACTTTGATTTTTAGGGCATCAGGGAGTACGAGAATTTATACTCATTACTTACAGGCCCTGGGGGGACCCCTGAGGACACAAACAATCGTGTTTTAGATGGACTTCGTGTCTGGGTGGCCTTGGGCCGTCTGCTTGGCTGATGTGGTGACAGTGAAAATGCCTAAGAACAGGGAACTGGAAGAAAGGACTTTGGGGACTTTTCCAGTTTCATGAGGCCCTATAATTTTATCTTTCATGCAGTGAGAGTGTCCTAGAAAGCGGCAGAGGTAAATGCGAAAGCTAACTAAGTGAAATAAAATGGACAACAACGTCTTCTAGTATTGTCCTGTACTGAGGAGTGGCTGTGTGTCTGGTACTGCACTCAGCCTCTTACATCCACTGTCTCATAATCCTCACCTTGACGCTGTCGTGGTTTGACATGTGGAGAATTTAACCTGGCTTGCCAGCCTGTGGTCTCAGTTAGACCTGTGGTATGAGCATGCGCTACTGATTCCCGGCCCAGGCAGTGGCGCCTTCTCCAGCCAGGGGTGTAGTCACACCTGGGGCCAGTTCCACTGTCACCCTACCTCAGCTCAGTGGACATTGAACCAGGATGAGCTGCAGGGATCCCTCCTTAGCTCAGGTCCCTTCCCTGGTTTGTGGAAAGCCGGTGTACCTGCAAGGAATTTCTTCATTTTCACAGGAGTTTACAACTGGGAGGGACCTTTGTTTCTGGATTCCTGATTTTATAGGCAAGCTGAGGCCCAGATTGGACAATTTACTTGAGCCAAAACAAATAGACAAACAAAAACCCAAAGGGGGAAAAAAATCAGCCCCCAGTTAATGCAATATCGTGACTGCAGGCTCCTGGGCCTCTCCCTCCCTCCAGAACTCATGCAAGCACAGGGCACGGTTAACTGGCTTTGTCTGTACGGGTCAGCTGTCGCCTGTGGCTACAGCGCTGTTGAGAGTGGCGCTCTTCAGATAAACTGGCCTTGAATAAGCCCTGTTGAGAAAGCCCTCTGAGTGCCTGGGTTCTCGATGTTTTGGAAGGCACGTTTTGTCAGAGGTCCCTGATCCCTTACAGTCTGAGCAGCTGCCCATTACTGTGGCCGAGACAGAGTCATTCTTATCTTCACTGTGTTCAGGATCAAACGCAGGGCGTTAGCATTAATTTCAGTGTGAGGAGTCCTATCCGTCTGTTCAATACTGTTTGACAAAACATTCTGGAATGTGTAGCATGCTTGCTTGGAACCATCTCCCCAACCTGCACCCGGCCCCAGTCCTGGAATCCAGATACTAGCTTCACTGTCCTCGATCCTGGTGCCTTTTTACTTTGAAACCATTTGGAAATGCTAACATGGCTTTTCAGTGTCTTCGAAAACCCAAAAACTGACCTGCTGTCAGCTCACCTCTTGGAGACCCAGGGTCACCGACTGTGAGCCCCTCTCTTCCTTACATTTACAGATGGCAGCCAAATCCTTTCTTTTTCTCCTCCAAACATAGGTGGAGGTGTACTTAGTCCTCTTCAAAGTGATGCCACTTTTGGTGGTTTGCTGGTTTTTAAGTTACAACAGTTTCTCTCAATGTTTATGAAAGGTAGTTTAGAGTATCTAATTTTTCACCTTCAGAACTTTTCAGTGACTTTCCATGGTCTAAAAAAAAAAAATCCCACTTCCTAACTGGGTCAGTCAGGCCCCCCGCTGTGTGATCTGTCCTCTCAGTGCGTCTGTGTGCATGCTCTGGATTCCTGCCATTTCAGGGACCCTTTCCATTGTTCAGACTTCCTGGACTAGCCATGCCTTTGGGCCTTGTCTTTTGCCAGTTGCAGAGCCTGGTATGCGTTCTCAGGTGCACATACTTGTCCTTTAAAGCACAGTACCCAGGCCAGCTCCTCTGGAAGATGTCATCCAGTCAAGAGTCAGTGTTCCTTCCTCACTGTACATTCCTCCATTTTCATCATCCTGGTTTTGGTCTTCTGTATAAAGGACACTCATCAATCAACATGTCTTTTCTGTGTACCTTCTGTGGATGTGGGGCAGGGCTCTAGCCCAGGGGCACAGTTGCCAGCAGCCCCTACAGGGTCCCTTTATAGCTGGCCAGAGGAGAGAGGCAGTCACAGGTAATTTTACAAATAAGTGCAGAAAGGGAAAAGGAAATGAAATGTCTTGAGCAGTATTTGATGGCATGATCAGGGAGGGCTTTCTGAGGAGGGGACATTTAATCTAAGGCACTGAAGCCCCAGAAAGGTGGCGAGGGGAGAGTAGCTTGGATCTGGGTGGTAGCCTTAGAGATGGAACGTGGTGAAGTCAAGAATCATGCCCAGAGGAGGAGTCAAGATGGCGGAGAAGTAGCAAGCTGAGACTACTTCAGCTAGCCGGAGATCAGCTAGATAGCTTATCTAAAGATTGCAAACACCTGAAAATCCATCGGCAGATCGAAGAGAAGAAGAACAGCAATTCTGGAAACAGAAAATCAACCACTTTCTGAAAGGTAGGACCGGCGGAGAAGTGAATCCAAAGCGACGGGAAGATAGACCCCGGGGGGAGGGGCCGGCTCCCGGCAAGCGGCGGAGCAACCGCGCACAAAATCAGGACTTTTAAAAGTCTGTTCCGCTGAGGGACATCGCTCCAGAGGCTAAACCGGGGCGAAGCCCACGCGGGGTCAGCGTGGCCTCAGGTCCCGCAGGGTCACAGAAGGATCGGGGGTGTCTGAGTGTCGCAGAGCTTGCGGGTATTGGAACGGGAAAGCCGGCTACAGAGACAGAGCTGACAGTCAGCTCGCAGCTCGGGTTTACCTTGAACCGGTCGCAGGCTCGGTGAGCTCGGAGCGCGGCCGGAGGTCAGGCAGACGGGAGTAACTGGGCGCTGTTCTCTGAGGGCGCACTGAGGAGTGCGGCCCTGGGCTCTCGGCTCCTCCGGGCCCGGAGACCAGGAGGCCGCCATTTGTATTCCCGTCCTCTGGAACTCTACGGAAAGCGCTCAGGGAACAAAAGCTCCTGAAAGCAAACCCGAGCGGATTACTCACCCCGGCCCCGGATAAGGGCGGTGTAATTCCGCCTGGGGCAAAGACACTTGAGAATCACTACAACAGGCCCCTCCCCCAGAAGATCAACAAGAAATCCAGCCGAGACCAAGTTCACCTACCAAGGAGTGCGGTTTCAATACCAAGGACAGCAGCAGAATTCCAGAGGAGGAGAAAGCCAAGCACGGAACTCGTGGCTTTTTTCCTGTGAATTTTTTAGTGTTGCAGTTAATTTAATTTTTTTTTTTCATTTTTTTTTTTTTTTCTCGCCTTCGGGTAAAATTTTTTTTTTTAACTGTTACCTTTTTCTTTTTTAACGATTTTTTACTAGTTTATCTAATATATATATATATATTTTTTTTACATTTTTCTTAGGTGTTTTCTTTTTTTTAAAATTCTTTTCTTTTCTTTCTTTTTTTTTTTTTTTTTTTTTTTTTTTTTTTTTCTCTCTTTTTCTCTTCCTTTTTGAACCACTTTTTATCCCCTTTCTCCCCACTCACGATTTTGGATCTCTTCTAATTTGGTTAAAGCATATTTTCCTGGGGTTGTTGCCACCCTTTTAGTATTTTACTTGCCCCTTCATTTACTCTTATCTGGACAAAATGACAAGACGTAAAAATTCAACACAAAAAAAAAGAACAAGAGGCAGTAAGTACCGAAGGCTAGGGACCTAATCAATACAGACATCGGTAATATGTCAGATCTAGAGTTCAGAATGACAATTCTCAAGGTTCTAGCCGGGCTCGAAAAAGGCATGGAAGATATTAGAGAAACCCTCTCGAGAGATATAAAAGCCCTTTCTGGAGAAATAAAAGAACTAAAATCTAACCAAGGTGAAATCAAAAAGCTATTAATGAGGTGCAATCAAAAATGGAGGCTCTCACTGCTAGGATAAATGAGGCAGAAGAAAGAATTAGTGATATAGAAGACCAAATGACAGAGAATAAAGAAGCTGAGCAAAAGAGGGACAAACAGCTACTGGACCATGAGGGGAGAATTCGAGAGATAAGTGACACCATAAGACGAAACAACATTAGATTAATTGGGATTCCAGAAGAAGAAGAAAGTGAGAGGGGAGCAGAAGGTATACTGGAGAGAATTATTGGGGAGAATTTCCCCAATATGGCAAAGGGAACGAGCATCAAAATTCAGGAGGTTCAGAGAATGCCCCTCAAAATCAATAAGAATAGGCCCACACCCCCGTCACCTAATAGTAAAATTTACAAGTCTCAATGACAAAGAGAGAAAATCCTGAAAGCAGCCCGGGAAAAAGAAGTCTGTAAACATACAATGGTAAAAAATATTAGATTGGCAGCTGACTTATCCACAGAGACCTGGCAGGCCAGAAAGAGCTGGCATGATATTTTCAGAGCACTAAACGAGAAAAAACATGCAGCCAAGAATACTATATCCAGCTAGGCTATCATTGAAAATAGAAGGAGAGATTAAAAGCTTCCAGGACAAACACAACAACTGAAAGAATTTGCAAATACCAAACCAGCTCTACAGGAAATCTTGAAAAGGGGTCCTCTAAGCAAAGAGAGAGCCTACAAGTGGTAGATCAGAAAGGAACAGAGACCATATACAGTAACAGTCACCTTACAGGCAATACAATGGCACTAAATTCATATCTCTCAATAGTTACCCTGAATGTGAATGGGCTAAAATGCCCCTGTCAAAAGACACAGGGTATCAGAATGGAAAAAAAAACAAAACCCATCTATATGTTGCCTCCAAGAAACACATTTTAAGCCCGAAGACACCCTCCAGATTTAAAGTGAGGGGGTGGGAAAAGAATTTACCATGCTAATGGACATCAGAAGAAAGCAGGAGTGGCAATCCTTATATCAGATCAATTAGATTTTAAGCCAAAGACTATAATAAGAGATGAGGAAGGGACACTATATCATACTCAAAGGGTCTGTCCAACAAGAAGATTTAACAATTTTAAATATCTATGCCCCCAATGTGGGAGCAGCCAACTATATAAAAACCAATTAATAACAAAATCAAAGAAACACATCAACAATAATACAATGATAGTAGGGGACTTTAACACTCCCCTCACTGAAATGGACAGGTCATCCAAGCAAAGATCAGCAAGGATATAAAGGCCTTAAATGACACACTGGACCAGATGGACATCACAGATATATTCAGAATATTTCATCCCAAAGCAACAGAATACACATTCTTCTCTAGTGCACATGGAACATTCTCCAGAATAGATCACATCCTCGGTCCTAAATCAGGACTCAACCGGTATCAAAAGATTGGGATCATTCCCTGCATATTTTCAGACCACAATGCTCTAAAGCTAGAACTCAACCACAAAAGGAAGTTTGGAAAGAACCCAAATACATGGAGACTAAACAGTATCCTTCTAAAGAATGAATGGGTCAACCGGGAAATTAAAGAAGAATTGAAAAAAATCATGGAAACAAATGATAATGAAAACACAACGGTTCAAAATCTGTGGGACACAACAAAGGCAGTCCTGAGAGGAAAATATATAGCGGTACAAGCCTTTCTCAAGAAACAAGAAAGGTCTCAGGTACACAACCTAACCCTACACCTAAAGGAGCTGGAGAAAGAACAAGAAAGAAACCCTAAGCCCAGCAGGAGAAGAGAAATCATAAAGATCAGAGCAGAAATCAATGAAATAGAAACCAAAAAAAACAATAGAACAAATCAACGAAACTAGGAGCTGGTTCTTTGAAAGAATTAATAAAATTGATAAACCCCTGGCCCGACTTATCAAAAAGAAAAGAGAAAGGACCCAAATAAATAAAATCATGAATGAAAGAGGAGAGATCACAACTAACACACCAAGAGAAATACAAACTATTATAAGAACATACTATGAGCAACTCTACGGCAATAAATTTGACAATCTGGAAGAAATGGATGCATTCCTAGAAACATATAAACTACCACAACTGAACCAGGAAGAAATAGAAAGCCTGAACAGACCCATAACCAGTAGGGAGATTGAAACAGTCATTAAAAATCTCCAAACAAACAAAAGCCCAGGGCCAGACGGCTTCCCGGGGGA
Organism: Mustela putorius furo; assembly: GCF_011764305.1. Taxonomy (NCBI): domain Eukaryota; kingdom Metazoa; phylum Chordata; class Mammalia; order Carnivora; family Mustelidae; genus Mustela; species Mustela putorius. Next base: position 3,291,602 of record NW_025421329.1, on the reverse strand, counting down.
ATTCTACCAAACATTTAAAGAAGAACTAATTCCTATTCTCCTGAAACTGTTCCAAAAAAATAGAAATGGAAGGAAAAACTTCCAAACTCATTTTATGAGGCCAGCATCACCTTGATCCCAAAACCAGACAAGGATCCCACCAAAAAAAAGAGAGCTATAGACCGATATCCTTGATGAACACAGATGCAAAAATACTCAACAACAAATACTAGCCAATAGGATTCAACAGTACATTAAAAAGATTATTCACCACGACCAAGTGGGATTTATTCCAGGGCTGCAAGGTTGGTTCAACATCCGCAAATCAGTCAATGTGATACAACACATCAATAAAAGTAAGAACAAGAACCATATGATACTCTCAATAGATGCTGAAAAAGCATTTGACAAAGTACAACATCCCTTCCTGATCAAAACTCTTCAAAGTGTAGGGATAGAGGGCACATACCTCAATATCATCAAAGCCATCTATGAAAAACCCACCGCAAATATCATTCTCAATGGAGAAAAACTGAAAGCTTTTCCGCTAAGGTCAGGAACACGGCAGGGATGTCCATTATCACCACTGCTATTCAACATCGTACTAGAGGTCCTAGCCTCAGCAATCAGACAACAAAAGGAAATTAAAGGCATCCAAATCGGCAAAGAAGAAGTCAAATTATCACTCTTCGCAGATGATATGATACTATATATGTGGAAAACCCAAAAGACTCCACTCCAAAACTGCTAGAACTTATACAGGAATTCAGTAAAGTGTCAGGATATAAAATCAATGCACAGAAATCAGTTGCATTTCTCTACACCAACAGCAAGACAGAAGAAAGAGATATTAAGGAGTCAATCCCATTTACAATTGCATCCAAAACCATAAGATACCTAGGAATAAACCTAACCAAAGAGACACAGAATCTATACTCAGAAAACTATAAAGTACTCATGAAAGAAATTGAGGAAGACACAAAGAAAATGGAAAAATGTTCCATGCTCCTGGATTGGAAGAATAAATATTGTGAAAATGTCTATGCTACCTAAAGCAATCTACACATTTAATGCAATTCCTATCAAAGTACCATCCATCTTTTTTTCAAAAAATGGAACAAATAATTCTAAAATTCATATGGAACCAGAAAAGACCTCGAATAGCCAAAGGGATATTGAAAAAGAAAGCCAACGTTGGTGGCATCACAATTCCGGACTTCAAGCTCTATTACAAAGCTGTCATCATCAAGACAGCATGGTACTGGCACAAAAAACAGACACCATAGATCAATGGAACACAGAATAGAGAGCCCAGAAATAGACCCTCAAATCTATGGTCAACTAATCTTCGACAAAGCAGGAAAGAATGTCCAATGGAAAAAAGACAGCCTTTTCAATAAATGGTGCTGGGAAAATTGGACAGCCACATGCAGAAAAAATGAAATTGGACCATTTCCTTACACCACCACACACAAAAATAGACTCAAAATGGATGAAGGACCTCAATGTACGAAAGGAATCCATCAAAATCCTTGAGGAGAACACGGGCAGCAACCTCTTCGACCTCTGCCGCAGCAACATCTTCCTAGGAACAACGCAAAAGGCAAGGGAAGCAAGGGCAAAAATGAACTATTGGGATTTCATCAAGATCAAAAGCTTTTGCACAGCAAAGGAAACAGTTAACAAAATCAAAAGACAACTGACAGAATGGGAGAAGATATTTGCAAACGACATATCAGATAAAGGACTAGTGTCCAGAATCTATAAAGAACTTAGCAAACTCAACACCCAAAGAACAAATAATCCAATCAAGAAATGGGCAGAAGACATGAAACAGACATTTCTGCAAAGAAGACATCCAGATGGCCAACAGACACATGAAAAAAGTGCTCCATATCACTCGGCATCAGGGAAATACAAATCAAAACCACAATGAGATATCACCTCACTCCAGTCAGAATGGCTAAAATCAACAAGTCAGGAAATGACAGATGCTGGCGAGGATGCGGAGAAAGGGGAACCCTCCTACACTGTTGGTGGGAATGCAAGCTGCAAGCTGGTGCAGCCTCACTGCTGGAAAAAGCAGCATGGAGGTTCCTCAAAATGTTGAAAATAGAACTGCCCTATGACCCAGCAATTGCACTATTGGGTATTTACCCTAAAAGATACAAATGTAGTGATCCAAAGGGACACATGCACCCGAATGTTTATAGCAGCAATGTCCACAATAGCCAAACTATGGAAAGAACCTAGATGTCCATCAACAGATGAATGGATCAAGAAGATGTGGTATATATACACAATGGAATACTATGCAGCCATCAAAAGAAATGAAATCTTGCCATTTGCAACAACATGGATGGAACTAGAGCGTATCATGCTTAGCGAAATAAGTCAAGCAGAGAAAGACAACTATCATATGATCTCCCTGATATGAGGAAGTGGTGATGCAACATGGAGGCTTAAGTGGGTAGGAGAATAAAATGAAACAAGATGGGATTGGGAGGGAGACAAACCATAAGTGACTCTTAATCTCACAAAACAAACTGAGGGTTGCTGGGGGGAGGGGGTTTGGGAGAAGGGGGTGGGATTATGGACATTGGGGAGGGTATGTGATTTGGTGAGTGCTGTGAAGTGTGTAAACCTGGTGATTCACAGACCTGTACCCCTGGGGATAAAAATATATGTTTATAAAAAATAAAAAAAATAAAAAAAAAATGAAGGAAAAAAAAAAAAAAAAAAAAAAAAAAAAAAAAAAAAAAGAATCATGCCCAGGTTTCAGATGTAAATAGCCGGGCAGATGGTGTGTCCATTCCTAAGATGGGGAGGCGGGGAAGTCCAGTGTGGGCCGGCATGTGCACAAGAGTTTGGCTTATGTGAGTGTCTTTCCTATTTGACTGGAAGTTTTTCGAGGTCAGAGGCTTGTCATATTAATTTCTGTATTTTAAAGTGTCTTTCACATAATATGCTTAGTAAATGTTTAGCAAACAGATTAAGAGTGAAATTTTAGTAGGATACACAGATCCGTCTGGGAAAGGTTTTTCACCGATTTCTCTGGGTATGGATGTTCCAAATGGTGGAAAATGGCTTATTCTGTAAAGGAAGGTGTTTTTGTCACATGGGTCAATTCCTAACTGACACTGCAGTTATTTGAATAATCTCAAGGTCACGTTCAAGATCCTCAAGCAGAAAAATGAGAAGATGGTCTCGTGATGAAATTAATTAGACCACGGCAATCAGAGAATTCAAGTGAGAACAGCATCTGTGTTAGATTGCCTTGCAGTTGGCTGAGGAGATGGTTCTAGATGCATTTGATGCTGCCGTTCAGAGGCACATTTTGTCTCTGCTACCCCTGCAGTACTCATTTGTAAAAACTCAAATTAAAATTATTCCATACTTCACCAGCCTGACTTCATGCTCCCTCACGTCTAGCCCCCCCTCAACTTGCCACCTGCTATAGAGAATGATTGCCCATGAATTAAAACGTAATTGGAGAAAAATTTCCTCCTCTGATTTACGGGTGTCACGAGTTGTCTGCTCCAGCATCTTGACAAAATGAGGCAGAAATAAAGTATCGCCATGTTGTTTATACCTTTTTTGAGGTTACAGGTGTAAATATTCTTGGCCTAAATTGAGTACCACGCGGTAAACTGGAAGACCATTGAAAGAAATATGTTTGCTACTTGGACCCTGGCTACATAGTTCCTTAAATCTAGTAATAAGCTGCTTGGTCACAAAAGCATGTTAGTTTCTCAGGATGGAAAAGTAGCACTGAGGTGCTTTCACAGATCCGCATGTACTTACTGAGAGTCTTCTGTGTGGAGAACCTTTACATGTCAGATGCATGTTCTCTCTGCCCGGGAGAATGGGCACATGCCCATGAACCCATTCTGAGCCAAGGCCAGGCAGTATGTGATTCAGGGTGGAGAGTGGTGGTGTAAACAGCCCACCCTGGGGAGGTCTTCACGGAGTGCCTTCTGATGTGTTGGGTAATTTAGAAGGTGAGAGACTTGCAGAGACTCTTTCTTCACGTGGAGATCGCCTCCAGCCAACATTGTGGAATCTGAGTCCCAAGCCTAGTTCACAGGAGCCGTTTTTGTCTTCAACGCAATTGTCCCTATCATAACATTTCCCCTAGTTTCTACCTTGTTTAGCCTACTCTCAATGCCATAGTCACACCCAGCCTGGAATAAATAGCCAGAGCCCATCTCCAGAGAAGGGTGGTATGGGAAGGGGCTAGCAGTGGTTATAAGGATCCCACGTGAATATCAGCTGGAAGCCCTGGTCTTTCTTCTCTGTAGTTGAGGACATGACACTGTTGGAGGTAGTACTGCCTCAACTTGGAGGACAAAGTGGGGAAGAATATTAACCAAAGAGTTGGCCTAAACCCCCACACCTTAGGAATCGAAATCATTCCCCTCAGTTCTGGAGAATTCTCTCCATGTGTCATGTTTTTATAAATTCTGATTAGCATGTCCAGAACAAATGACCGTGATGAAGATATATGGCCCCAAATGTGATGGAGAATTATTTTCTATATACTTATAAGCATTTGGTAGCTCATTTCCTTACTCTGTTTTACATTGTGACAACATACACTTAACATAAAATTTACTGCCTTACCCATCTTTAAGTGTATCGTTCAGTAGTGTTAAGTGCATTCACACTATCATGCCAGCCAGTCTCTGGAACTCTTTATTCTCTGGCCCATTAAAACAATAGCTCCTATTCCCTCTGTCTCCCAAGCCCAGGGAATCACCATTTTAGTTTCTGTTTTCAGAAATTTGACTACCTTAGGTACCTTAAGTAAGTAGACTCCTACAGCATTTGTATTTTTGTGTGTGGCCTATTTCACTGAGCATAATGTCTTCAAAGTTCATCCCTGTTATAGCCTGTGTGAGAACTTCCTCCTTCCTTTTTAAGGCTGAATCACATTCCATTGTACCTATACACCACATCTGGTTTATTTATTCATCTGTTTATGGACACTTGGATTGCTTCTACCCTTTGGCTGATGTGGATAATGGTGACATGAACATGGGTGTGCAAATATCTGTTTGAGTCCCTGCTTTCAGTTCTTTTGGGAGTATACCCAGAAGTGGAATTGTTGGGTCGTATGGTTCATCTGTTTTTAGTTTTTTGAGAAACTGCCATCCTGTTTTCCACAGCACCTATACCATTTTACGATCCCACCCACAGCACCCAAGGGTTCCAATTTCTCCACATCATAGCCAACACTTGTTTCCTGTTGTGTGTGTGTGTGTGTGTATGTGTGTGTGTATTTTAAATAATGGCCATCATAATGAGTATGAGGGGTATATCACTATGGTGTTGTTGTTTTTTTTTTTTCCATTCTTTTTTTCCTTCCATTTTTTCCCCAGAATGTCCAATCTAGAAAATACTGTCTGGAAATAAAGAAGAAAGATCTCAAAATTCAGTTTCCCTTTCCCCCAAAAGTATAGTAAATAAATGATGAACATAAATCTAACATGGATTGACTTCCTGATGACCTCTCTCAAGCACTGCCAAGTTCATTTTAATCAGCTCATTGATGGTAGGCATCCAAGTAGCTTTGCTAGCCAAGGAGAGAGATTGGTCATCTTTGCATTGAGAGGGGTCACTCTGGCAGCGGAGTAACAGGGACACCAGGGAAGCTACAGGAAGGACGCATAGGCAAGGGCTTGAACTGAGGTAGCAGTTAAAGTTACCTAGATGAAGAGATGGGCTCCAAAGCCATTTGGGACAGGAAGTCTTGAAGCCTAGCTGATAAATTGGGTATGAGAAGTAAAGAGATTGCCCTCTGTTTTTTGGCGTAGGTAATTGGTTGGGGGTTGTGTGCTACCCAGCAGAAGTACACATGCACAGGAAGGAAGAGCAAGTTGTCAGGAGGCAGGGAGAATAATGAGCACGACCTTGAAACACCGGGCCCCAGGCCTTGAACTCTCTCCTATAAGTGACTGTGCATTTGAGTACTCTGTCAACCACCGTGTACCCCCTGGGCAAAGCTGGAGTCCGTGTGGCCTGTCAAAACCCCAGGGTGAAGGTGGTTTCCCCTGTTGAGTGAAATCAATGTTCATAAGTTCTGCCACTTTTTCCTCATCCATTTAGCTACTGTTTGAGGGCCCATCATTTGTCCAGCCCTGTACTGGGACTCCAGTGAGTAAGACAGATTGGTGCTCAGTCACCTTGATGGATTGCACAGGCAAGACCTTGGTAAAAAGCCTATCCGAAGTCTGCACACCAGGAGCGATTGTCTTTTGCACATGCCAAACTAGGATTCCTGGGGTGCCTTGAAATTAGGAAAAGCTGTGCAGTGCTGCCCAGACCTGTCCCCTTGCAGTGTGCTGCATCTCACTGCAGCAAGTCCTAGTCACAGAGTTCTCTGATCAGCAGGTGGCCAAGCCCAGTGATTAGCACAGAGTTTCGTGTCCCCTGTCTAATCAGCAATCCAGAAATACTACTCAGCCATTTAAAAAAAGGGGAATTCTGCCATTGTGACAACACAGATGGACCTTGAGGTCATTACGTATGCTAAGGGAAATCAGTCAGGAAGAGAAAGACAACTACCTATGATTTCACTTATATGTAGAATCTAAAGAAATGAATCAACCAAAGCCAAACAAAACAACCCAAGCTCATAGATGCAGTGAACAGATTGGTCGTTGCCAGAGGGGAGGAGGGTGAAGTGGGTGAAGGTGGCCAAAAGGTACAAACTCCCAGTTATAAAATAAATAACGTAATACATAGTAGCATAGAGTGGGGTGACTGTGGTTAATATTGTATGGCTTATTTCAAAGTCTGTAAGTCGATATGAAAAGGTCTCATCACAAGAAGAAATTTTTTTTGTAGCTATGGTGATGGATGGTAACTAGACTTAATTGTGGTGATCATTTTGTAGTGTCTACAAATATAGAATCACATGTTTACCTGAAGCTAATATGCTATATGTCAATTATATCTCAGTTTAAAAAAATAATAAAATAAATGGCCAACATGGTTAATACCTGAAGAGTAGTAAATGCTGGAGCGCCATCAGGTTGACTGTCACGGCCCTGATGGTGATTCCTGACTTCATTTATGCAGTGGCATAGGACAGACTCATTGACCTGTCCTTGGAAACCTGTCCCAGCCTTAATTAAGTCACCCCTCCTCAGCCCTTCGCAGTGACCTCTTCTTTCTCTAAGACCTCTCTGCTTCCCAGCGTTTGGCTTGGCCCCTCAGTTCCCTGTGTGATTACTTCTAAGCCCCAGCACAGTCATCCATGACTTTGTTCTCTAACATTGTCTTCTGTTACTTTCCCCCTTGAACTCTATGCTTCAGTGTAAGTGGATGAAATGTCTTCACAGTTCTCTTCAGTTCAAGCCTATGTGTAAAGCCTGTCCATTAAACCATTACTAAAACCTCCACACTCCTTCCCTTGGCCAGTACTCTTCGTCTTTCGAGAATGAGTATCAGAATTGTCTCCTCAAGAGGCAGCCTGTGCACCTGTGATTTGAGCTAACTGCTTCTCTATTCTCTTCCAGGCATTTTGTGCGTACTTTGATCATACAGTCTTTCTACATCAATTTAACTGATGTTTATGGCTGCTTTCCCAGTAGGCTTCTTGTGGGCAGGGACTGTTCCTTACTCATCTTTTAATCTCCAGAAGCTCCCACTTAGTGGACACTTAAGAGATGTTTATTGAGCTGTCCATTTTGGCCAACAGACGTGCTCCCAGCGCGAAGGATGGGTCTGCTCCTAGGTCTTCACATGCCCCATGCTTCAGATGGGTCCTCTCAACGTTGTAGTATCTGCACTTTTTAACTGGCCCCTAAAACTTTTTTGCATTTTTTGTTCATACAGGTATACTTTTTTTGTGGCTTTCTTAACGGGTGATAGTGAACATATCTCTTGGTTTCTTTGGTATTGTATAGACTTGACTTTTTCTTTTTCTTTCTTTTTTTTAAAATTTTTTGCAGTAGACTAAAAATTACTGCTTAGTATTCAGTTCCTCTTAGAGCAATGTCCTCTGGAAGAAGTATGTCTGGTTTGTAGATTATCGTATGCAGTAAGAACCAACTAACCTTGGAAGCAACCAGTTCTTTTTTCGTTGTTCAACAGGTCATGTACTAATTCTTCATATAGCCTCTGTCTGAAAAACCCTGTGCTCTAAATCATAGTAAGATTTGGAGTTTTTGAAACTGAAGTCCTTGCTGCCAAAGAACATTTTATTAGTCAAAGTGGGCACATAAAGTTGGGTGTATCATTTCTAACAGAGTTTTGGAACTTACTGCTGGCCTGTATCTCAAGCTCCCTGGAAACCAGGATTTGTATACACACATGCGTGGTACTTGGTGCCAAAGAAATTTTGGATGAGGCAAAGCAGCCTGGTGACTTCCTTTGGGAGTTAGTTCCACTTTGGAGTAGTGCCCAGCTGGGGTCTTTGCCAGGAAATAATTTTGCTGCAGAGGAAACATTCCTCCTCGACCGGCACAGTCTTTATGAAGAAAGCAAGCCCGCTGCTTAGGCATCCTCTGTCTTGCTCTGAGACTGCAAACAGACAGCTAATTTGGCAGGTTGTGGAAGCTTTCACAGCTTCTTGAAAGTGCCCTAAGCAAAATTATATACATTCCAAATTCATTTCAGTCTTGAAAATAAAGGAAGAAATTTTCACTTGTGCATTAACATCCTTTAAGCACTAACCAGTGGTGGGTTGATTTAAATGGATATATTTGAATAATTAAATTCTGAAGAGGAGAAACATCTGGGTTTCAAATCCATTTGGACCCCAAAATATTAAAGTAAAAAATCAGACATGTATTTGGCAAGCCATCCAAGGAGCATGATGGACTGTGGCATTCAGAGCTGAGAATTGGCCAGCATCTGGGGCACCTTGGATCTCAGTAGCTACGAAACGCTTCTAAGTAAGGATGGTCTGTAGTCCTCAACAATCAAGGGGTGAAAATGGAGGAGGGGTAATTATTCTTAACCTAGCTTTCTATTTTAATATGTTCAGTTTGGAGAATTTAGAAATTACAAACAAGCAAAAAAGAACTTATACATAGTCAACATGTCACTGTATATTCTAATCTGTACCTCTGTCCTATCATGTAGCCACCTCTCCATCTTTCTTTCTCTGTATGTGCGTGGGCACATACGTGTATACTCGCTTATACACAGACACACACTCATACTTACATATTAAATGTGGTCTTTTACCAAGATGAGTTCATATTGGACTTATTTTTTTTTTACACTTGTTTACCTTTTCCTTTTGTAAGTATTTCCTACATTATTTTAATGTCCATGTGATATGGCATTCTGTGGGCATTTTGTAACTTATCAGTAGGCATCTCATTGTCTAGTTTTAAGCCATCGCAAGCAATGGGGGGTGAACATATTTGTAGCTAAATCTTTGTGTTTATTCATGATTACTTCCTCAGGAGGTAAAAAAGTAGAGATTACTAGTCCAGAAATATAAATTGTTTTAAGGCTCTTGATACATGTTCACGAATTGTTCTATGGAATGGTTGCACACATCACCACCATTTTCCACCAATACTTTTTGAGAATTTTAATTGCATGCCAACTGGAGAGGGATCTTCTTAAAGTGTAGACTCTACCACTATGAGTACACCCTCCTGGATGGAGCTCTAGGCTATGTTCACAGGACCAGGATTCTGGAGAATCCTGCTAACAATGGCTCTCTCTGGAAGCACGTCCTGGGCCCTGGGCATTCTGACCATCATCAAGGATTCATCAGGGACCTGGTATGTCCTGTACTGAGTTCCATGCTCTTTTAGGACGCTGTTTGTGCTTAGCTTCAGCCTTCCTGGTCCTTCCTAATGAAGAGTAGGTTTGACATCTCAGAATGTAAAGCTGGAAGGAACTAGATTGTGAATGAAGAGTTCTGGGATTTGGATCAAAAACTCCGGAGGCATCAAGATGGCAGTGAGGACTTCTCACTGGCCAAAAACAATTATGTGGAAAGAAGGTACAGTTGATCCTTGAACAACGGGGGTTGATCTTTGAACTACAGGTGTCCATTTATATGTAGATTTTTCGATAAATACAGTATATGACTGTACTTAAGATGTACTTAATATTTTCTCTAATATTAAGTTAAATATTAAATATTAAGATGTACTTATTATTTTCTTTAGCTTACTTATTGTAGGAATACTGTATATAATACTTGTAACATTCAAAATGTATGTTAATTGACTATGTCATCAGTAAGGCTTCAGGTCAACAGGAGGCTCTTAAGATTTTGGGGAGCGAAAAGTTAAACATTTTCAGCTGTGTGAGGGGTTGGTGCCCCACCCCCTGCTTTGCCAAGGGCCATCTTATTTTATTTTCCTTCCTGTCTCCCACCCTTCCCTGTTTCTGCCTTATGCTCTCCTTCCCCATTTCCTGCCTTCAATGGAAACAATAAATGTGTCACATTAGGGAGAAAGTAAGGAGACATCAGTCACAGGGTCATGTCCTATCCTGTGTTGAGCCTTCACCTCACTGTGGATGACTGACTGTAAGCTTCCAGAAAATGGGCACAGAAGCTAATTTGTTGTTCACTCAGTGCCCAGCATAGCACCTGGAACTTAACAGACATCTAATAAATATGAATGAAGTGAATTTATTTCCCCCCACTTAATTGTACCAGTGTACAAGGGGCTTAAGAACCGGAATCTGGTCATGGCTGACATACTGTTGATGGGATTTGCACCTTCAGGTGAGTCCATGGTCTCCGGGGCACGTCCTGGGAGAAAAGGTCATATTGCCTATGATTGCAGTACCCTGCTAGCTCTGCCCTTCTCCTCACTTCCCAGGACTGTATCTGTTCTTTATCTATTTTTCTCTTGCTGACCTTGAGTGTGGAAGTTTTATACATGTAGTTGGCAATATTTATGTTGCTGGTGGTTTGGTAGTTAGCCTGAGTTTCTTTGATGGTTATTTACAGTGTTTGTCTCTGCAGTTTATTTTATCGGGCTTTGCCATTTTTCAAAAGTTTGCTTTGCTGCATGGCTGATTTCTCCTCCAATTTTTGGTCTTCATTGTCTTGCTTTTTTATGGACCATTTACTAACTTTAAAGTTGCTGTAGAGTGCCTTAAATAGCTTGTTAAGATACAGTCTTGGAGAACATGTGATAAAAGCAACTGAAAGCAGTAGGCTTCTTCTCTCCATTAATGGAGATTAGTGTTAATTACTGACTTTTTCCTCCCTGTTTTCTTTTTTGTCCTTGAATGATATTCCACTGTGAGCCTCTTAAGGCGATGAGCTTCCTGTGTTTTCTGTTTCCAAAGTTTACAGAAATGCAATAATGAGCTACAGATGAGGTGTAGAATTAAAAAAAAAAAAACAAAAAACAGTCTGTCTTTATTTGCGTTATCTGAGGAGTGGGCTACATTTCTGCCTCCTTCATTTTATAATTGCACAGTCGAAAGCTGAACTATAAAGGTCACCTGAGGAAATGAGGCTTTTCCTACTGAAATGATGAATGGTGGTTATGGTCAAGGATGGAAGATAGCAGATTTCCTCTTCGTGCCTAATGACAGTATGGTTTTCCTTTGATGTAATGTATTGTATTACTTGAATACACACCATGAGCTGTTTGTAATTTGTTAGCTCATTTGATGAGAGCTTGTTGCTGGTTTAGTCAAGGGTTCTAGTTGTGAAGATCTGTTCTTGCTTCTGGCTCTTTGCCTATGCCGTTTCCTTCTCCTGAAACACTTGTCCGTTCATATGTTCACCAACTCCACATGTGGACAAAGCCTACATAGTCTCTAAGATCCCAGTTTAAATGTTGCTTCTTCATAAAGGCCTTACCACCTTCCACCCAATTTCATCTCCTTGACTGTTCACTCAGAGCATCCTCTGTCTTTCCTTTGTAGCCCTTGGAAGGTGATAATTTTGTCTCTTGGTCTATAGATTTAATGGTAAGTGAAAGGGTCTGACTTTCTTAATACTGTATCTCTGCTCCTCAGTAGGTGTTTGAGAAATCATTGTTGATTGGACAATTGAATGTGAATGAATTGTTGTGCCCTGATGAAGCAGTACCAACCCCTCCCTCTATCACAGACCATAATTCTGACCTTGAGTAGCCGTGCCCCCATCAGAGTAGCTATGTCCCCATTAGATGTTTAGTTCCCATTCGCAACCCCCATATCTGATGATCTACCCAGGTTAATCATCATTGTTGTTGGATAAAATGGAAATGAACCAGAGATTCACAGAAGCAAAAAGGAAGTAAAATGGTTGTTCTAATCACAGTAGATTAAGAAAAAATTTTGAAACAGGTAGTTTGTCTCATTATAAATTGAAATGCTTATTACAAAAAAGTAAAACATTCAGAAATGAATAAAGTAATCACAAGCATTCACAATCCTCCCACCAAAAAACGATGATTGGTTTACATTTGTAATATTTACTTATATTTATAATATGTATGTTTAACTGTACATTAGATATTATAATTATGCATTATAAAGATTACTTAAAAAAACAAATTTGGGGTGCCTGGGTGACTCATTCGGTTAAGCATTCGACTCTTGATTTCACCTCAGGTTGTGATGTCAGGGTTACGAGTTCAAGCCCCATGTTGGGCCACCTGCTGGGCATGGAGGCTACTTAAAAACAAAAAACCAAAACTGCGATCACACTTGGTATAAAGTTCTACATTCTGCTTTTTCATTTAACATTTTATTGTGAACTTTTCCCTATGCCATTGAAGACGAGTCTTCATTTCATTTTTTTTTTTTTTTTGAGATTTTATTTATTTATCTGAGAGGGAAAGACAGTGAGAGAGAGAGAGAGCACAACAGGGAGGAGAGGGAGAAGCAGACTCCCACAGAGCAGGGAGCCCGATGTGGGACTCCGTTCTAGGACCCCGGGATCATGACCTGAGCCGAAGGCAGACACTTAACCAACTGAGTCACCCAGGTGCCTCAAGTCTTCATTCTGTTTATATCATAAATGTAACTCTTGCTTAATCGTAAAGGGCTTTTGGAATGATTTCTAACCCCCTCCACGCACAGGTAAATTGTTGGTTACATTGCAATTAATCCACTTATATAAATCTTTGCTACTTTTTTTTCCTTTTGTCAGCTAAATCCACACCCCCTTGTTCTCTTTATTTGATGACAGCTGCTGCTCACATTAAAGCAACAAGGGAAAGAATAAAGAGATGTCAGAGAAATAAGGAAAGGAATGTTTGAGGGCCCAGACCATAAAAAGCATGACAGTGGAGAGCCAGGAGTGGGCGGACAGGCTGGGGGGAGGTACAACAGGTACACTGGGGACCTGTGCTCCCCCTAGCCCGAGACAGAGGCATGCACTGAAAGCATTGCTGGTTAGGTGTTTTAACATTTTGTCTTTCAGCAGGCAATATCAAAGGAGTACAAATGTGGAAAGCAGATTTGTAACGCCAGAGCTCTTCACTTCAGTGAAGGGAGAGGAGCTATGATGCATTTTAAGTCTTTTTCACATTGTCAGACCTCCCTGTGTGCTCTCTCTTTTCTCTCTGCTTACAAACAGGTACAGCTTTTCTTAAACTAACTTCTTGGGCTGCCCACTGTAGATCCCACCAAATTTTTTTTTTTTAAAGATTTTATTTATTTATTTGATAGAGAGAGATCACAAGTAGATGGAGAGGCAGGCAGAGAGAGAGAGAGAGATGGAAGCAGGCTCCCTGCTGAGCAGAGAGCCCGATGCGGGACTCTATTCCAGGACCCTGAGATCATGACCTGAGCCGAAGGCAGTGGCTTAACCCACTGAGCCACCCAGGCGCCCCCCACCAAATTTTTATATGTCAGGTACTATGGACCGTTCCAACAACATGTGATTGCTTACATTAATCATGGCACAATCAGATTCTAGAATTGCGTGGTATTAAACTATGTTAGACAGTTAATAGATAATGATCTGGGGACTTGTCAAAAATATTCGTTAAGAGGAACTATTACAAAATAAGCCATGTTGTTGGCCCCCATCTGTGTGTATATGTGTGTGGCTGGAAGGCTGAAGGTTGTATACCAGGATGGAATGAACAATCATGGTGATTGTATTGGTAAGTGTTTTACTTCCTTGAATTTTCTAGATTTGCTGCAGTTGATTAACTTTCATCTTGAGAAGGGTAGAAAGCACCAAAACTTGTTCTTTCTTAAGGCAAAGAGAGCTCTGCATTGACTGCCAGCGTCTCTTCCTTGCCTAGGTATTCTGTGACCAGGTAATTGGGGTCTGGCTCTGAGCCTTATGTCACTGACTTCAAAGCACTGTTCATGGCAGTCCTGGTTGAACACCTGCTATGTGCCTTGCAGAAGGCCCTTGGGATACACAGTCAATTAAGGCAGGTCTCTGTCCTCAAGGAGCCCTGGTGGGAGTTCTGTCTGCCCTCTGTGATCTATAGGGCCCTAAGTGGTTTGGGTCCTGGCTCCCTCTTGGGCCACAGTTGCTCTCGTACTATCACCATCTCCTGGTTCCATCTACTCGCCATGCTGGTTTTGCTGTGCTCAACAGCAGGCCACACATGTTGTCTCCTGTTTGTTGGCCTGGCTTCTCCCTCATGTTGACAGCAGATGCCTCCCCGTGGTCACTCCCTCCATTTAGCTCTCTCCTAAAGGTCTCCTTCACTCTCCATCCTCTCTCCTGGCTTCACTGTTTGCATAGCACTTATCACATACTATAGGCATTGTTAGGTAGCTGTCCTCCTCACTAGAATGGAGGGTTTGTAACAGCAGGGACTTGGTTCCTTTTGCTGAATCCACAGTGCCTAGGGCAGTGCCTGGCACCTGGATGCCATATTGAACAAATGAATTCTGTACTTGGTACTCAGTGCCTTGGGCTGAAGAGCCACAGGTTGGTGGGAGGAGACATCACTCACGAAGGTGCTCCCCAGAGTGTCAGCTTATAACTCTGACCTTCTGCCCCATGGTCTATCTTTTGGGTTTTATTTCTCACCGCTTCCCTTTATTTGTTCAGAGCAACAGCCAGACCTTCTCTTTACTGCTTCCTTTTGTTTGTATCTTTTGTCTTCCTGCTCCTGTTTTTCCTCCACTAGATTTTTCCCTGCTCACCACACTGTGCCCATTGTTATTCTGTCCATCTGTCTAGGCCCGGCTCGACAGCAGTTCCTTTGCAAGGCGTCCTCTCATCCCTGTAGCTATAAATGCTCTCCCTCCACCCCATCTCCTGGTAAAAATGGAACTTTCTTGGGTTCATCATGTTCTGTGTGATTGATATGCATGCATATTTTATTTCACTTGTAATCCACTCTTAAGAGGCAAAGGCACTTGATCTGTTTTGTATTGCCCTTGTACATAGTAGGTATTGACACAGGTTTCTTGGATAGGTGGCATGTGTGGCCGAATGGAGTGGCAGGAAAATCCCCTGCGCTATGCTATTCTGGTTTATCCAACACACAGAGAGGTACATCTTGGAATAATGAATTGTTAACTACTGGAAGGCTGTTTCTAAGGTAAAAGTTACCAGGGTTCAGCTGTGGAGGTGAGGTGGAATTTCAGAGTTGAAGAAAGAATGGAGGAGGAGGGGCGCCTGGGTGGTTCATTTGGTTAAGTGTCTGTTTTTCACTCAGGTCATGATCCCAGGATCCTGGGATCCAGCCTGGCAGCCCAGCATTGGGCTCCTTGCTCAGCGGGGAGTCCGCTTCTCCACTGTCTCCCTCTGCACCACTCCCTGCTTGTGCTGTTCTCTCTAACGAATAAACAAATATTTTTTTTTAAAAAGGAGGAGGAGTAGGAAGAGGCAGACTTTATTCCTGGTTCCTCTAAAGTAGAGGTCATCTTGGGCCTCTCTCTAATAATCTCTGGGCCTCAGTCTCCTGGCCTGTAAAATAGTAGGAGGGCCGGGCAAAGTGTTGGGGTGTGTGCCAAGTAGAATGCATGATCTCTTGATGTATAGTGGTAACTGCCTGTGATCTTGCAGCTCGATCAGACAGGTCTCCTGGGCTTAACATGTGGTCCCGGCTGCCTTTATTGGAGGACGTTATACCACTGTTATGGGAAATATGCTGGGGTGAAATCTACTTAAAACACTTATGGTATTGAATTTTACTATTGTTTTTTAAGCAATCTTTGTTTCTTTGAGCACTTTCCATTTGCAATACAAAAGGCTTAAGACTGGCTCCTGAAAGTCTTTACTGAGTACTTTCTAGACTAGGGCTTTGAAAGTTCATTAGAAAATCGAGTACTAGGGATATTTTTGTTATAAACTCAGACTTTTAACTATAAGGGGTTTAATTTCACTACTTCCACGATTCAGTTGCATCGTGAGACCTTCATTTTGATATATGCACCTTGAATCACAGTTGTATGTTAAGTCCGATAACCTGCCGTGTTGTGCAATGGTGGGGGGTGGGGGTTGGAAAGAAAGGGAAGTGAGGAGGGAGTGGTGCACTGATTCCACTGTCTCTACAAAGCAGCTACTCTCAGATTTCCAATAAAAGTTTCTAATGACGTACACAGGAAAGACCTCAGAGCCTTTCCATGAAGAGACAGGATCTGAATGGATGGCCAGGTTATTCCTTTCATGCATTTCCCTGTACTTACGTGGGATTGTCTCTGGTTTCTGCTCAGCCTTTAAAGAACATCTAGAATGTCAGGAAGATAATTGGATAGAACCTGCGCAAACTCCAGCATGAAAATCCAAACTTCCTCTTCAGTCTTTAAGATCCCCCAGTCTCCTTGGGAGTTTGCTCATTTATAAGGTGGTTTGAAACAGGTTGGAATTTCCTGAGGGGGCTAGGGTGGTTACGTAAGAACATCAGCCATTCTGGTCTGACCATTACAGAACCCACTGTTGTGGAAACCTAATCCCTTGCAAAGGATCAGGGAGAAGTGAACCATCTGGCCTGGAGTTCTGGTCTTTTCTAACCGCTTTCCATATGACCCTTACCAGAATCTGCGCCATGGACTACCGCCACCCATTCCGGGTTACAGGCCCCAGGTCTTTAAACAATGACATGTACTTGATTAGAACGCAGCTACATAATTCACAGAGTTCAGTGCATAATATAAACCTGGGGTCTCTTGTTCAAATAGTGAGCATTGCAAGATGGCGGCAGTAGACAGTGAATGCAGGGCCCTGTGCGCCCTTGCAGGTTGCACATGCACGCGGTTATCTCTATATTTAATTGGAACCTAAAAATCAGGTGGAAAAAATTCTGGCTTATCCAGTGCCTGAGGATTTCCCCTTCATCTGTTCACATACCCTTGGAGAATATCTGTGTGGAGAATGTGGAGACTGCCTTGCCTTCAGCTCACCTCTCCTGTCAGGTGACTGCCTTCTAGTTGTACTGGAGTCTGAGGCTCAGTCTCCGCTGCCCTCCACACCCGCCCCCCCCCCCCAACAACTGCCAGCTTCAGTGTTGGCTGGACTTGCGTAGCTGTTTTCCTCCTTTTCAAACGTGAAATGACATCAAAGGTACAAAACTAATCACCATTGGCACAACATAAGGGCTCGAATATTTATGCTTTCAGTTCATTTAGATTTTTCTTTTCTTCTTTCTTTTTTTGATAATCACAGTCTCACTTTCAAAGTCATGGTGCGAACTGAGAAATTCCCACCCCCTTGCTTTTTCATTGCCGATGATAACAGGAATATAAATCACAAGATGTGCAATTATACCTAAAAATGCTAGATGTCTCTTAATGCAAAAAAAAAAAAAAAAGAGGCTGTTTCTCATAAAAATAGATTGCATGCTATGCTTTTTTGTTGGACCTACCACAGTATATGTACTTCCAAATGTCATTTTAAAATGCTAAAAACAGCTGCAAAAATCACATCCTTTTGTGGCTTTCCTTTTAATTGTAACATTTAGGAAATTAGCATTTAGGGCCAAGATAATTCCAGTAAAATAAGATAGTGAATTATACTTTTTTAAAATGAAGCCACATTAAAATACAATTACAGTTGATATTCTTTTCTTGATACTAACACATTCACATTTATATTTTATAATTTATTGAGGTTTGCTATTTGAAATAATTATCATTGATTAAGGAAAGAGGTGCATTTTTTAAAGTATGATTAGTAAATATGTAATATTTAATGGAAATCATACAGTACCAGCAACAGCCAATATCACCTCATATTTTAAAACACAGTTCTTGACTTTCTAATTATGAGTCTCTCCTCAGAATGGTTGGGACTTGGTTTTAAGTTAAGAGCGAGTATCTTATATATTTTTTTGACTCTTATTTTTTAGGAAATGCAAGTCATCAGTTATTGCAGACATAATGCTTTTGGTAGAAAACAGTCCAGATTTTTCCTTTTTTAGTAATAGGCCATAGAAATGAACCCATACTTCTTCATTAATAATTAAAATGGGAATGTGTCTCTGATTTCTTGACTCAGAACCTCCATGTCATTAGATGCCACTCTTCAGGAGTGGTCAGAGCTGTGACCTCATACAACTAAGATTGACAATCGCCACTGGTACCAGTACTTTTCCTTCTCTCATCACAATCAAATGTTCCAAAATGAAAACTTCAAACGAGGAAGAGTCAGGGACCTCATCAGCCCAGAGACTCAGCTGCCCTCAGACACCCTTCCTGTGCCCTGCAGAGCACTCTGATCTGTTCACTATGGCACCTGGCTCTCCCACTCTTTGCCTATCCTTACTGTTGTCATCTGCTTACCTTCTAAGTGTCGCCATCTTTTTCAGTCCTGCTGTTATCTTGGGTGATTCCATGTGGATACTCATAGTTACATTAGTGAATTCACGTCTTGAGCTTGGAGACTTCATGGATTTTTCACTTTCACCTGCAAGCCTTGCCTTGTCTTCACTTACTTCTCTGTCCAGCCAAGTTTTCATCCCCAACACTTAAGCCATCCTCTTCCCAAATGCTCAGATGGTCCCTTGGTTTTCTTCACTTGTCAAAGAGACCCAGCTGGGTCCACTAAACTATCTCCTTGCCCTGAACCTGTATCCAATATCTCAGCTCAATGCTATAAGAGAAAGTCACATCAACACAGAGATTGCTGTCTCTGTAAATTATCAGTCTCTAAACTTGAATGATGCCCACTGACCCCCTATTGCTTTTTGTTCTTATCAGTTCTCTTGCCTGCTGTCCTCTTTGTCTATTACCAATAATCTTCATGTTCTTTATGCGTCTAACACACCACCCTTCCTCTAGCAGAGAACCTTGCTTCTGACATCACAGACAATACAGAAGTCTAAGAGTAAAATACTGTTTTTCAATACAATACATCACAGACAATAAAAAGTTCTGAGAGAAAAATCCCAACGGCTGAATTGCTCTCGTCTTCCCCTACCTGTACTTTGGATGCTGTAGGATTCATAGCTAATATTTATTAACTGCTAAGTGCTCATTATATACTTTCATGGGATCCTCCACTTATCAAGGACCAGGATTATTCTTGAGTCTAGTTCCTGATGGGGAAATTGAGGCTTAGAGAGGTTGAGAGCCAGGATTTGATAGACTTCTGGGATAGACTAATTCCAGAGCCCATGCTCTTAGCTATTGTTCTGTCCTCTTCTTCTTATGCCAGCTCAGGGACGCTGTCCCCAGTTTTTTATATCCTCTCTCTTCTGGCTTGTTTATACTAGGGTTTAAATATATACTAGTCTCTTCTAGCTATTAAAATAAGCACCCATTCTCCTAAACTACTACAGCCCCCCTTCATAACTAAAATACTGAGAAAGCTTTCTACTTTCCTCCCATTCAGCCCTCAGTCCACTGTAGTTTGGCCCCAACCCAACAAAGCTCACTCCAAGTTTACCATTGACCTCCATGTTGCTAAGTTCAGTGAGTTCTATTTGGGCCCTATCTTACTTGACTTTCCACAAGCATTTCATACTACTGCTCCCCTTCCCCTTTGCTTTCCACTGCCTACCCTTTCTTGACCTTCTCTCTGTGTCTTTAACTGTTCCCTTGCCTTGTTCTCTGCTGATCACTGTAGTATCTGTGGTCTTCCAGACTTTACACTAAGCTTCCTTAATTCTCATTCTGTACGTACATCCTGGGTAACCTCATCCACTCTTGTGGTTTCAGTTCTGGTCTGGATGCTGGTGAATCCCAAGTCTGTATTACCTCCTTGATGAGGGCCTGAGAGCTAGATCTTTGTATGTATCTTCCTTCCTCTTGATGTCTCTATTTGGATGACCCTCTGGAATCATTAGATTCGACAGATATAAAATTGAGCTTAACTTAGTGAAGGCGGGATGGGGAAGAGATTAAATTGTGGGCTCTAGAGTCGAGGTTGATTCTGCATTTACTAGCAATAGGGCCATTTCTGACATTTAAAATGGGATAATGATGGCACCTACCTCCCAGGGCCATTATAAGAGTTAAATGCAAAGTCCCTAGAACCAGGGTACAGAATGAATCTTCAGTGAATGTTAGCTACAACTCTTGTCTTTGCCACTGGGAGCACTAGCACTAGTGTAGCTACTATTGCTACTTCTGCCGCTCCCACTGGCTCTGTTCCCAGTGCACCTCTTCATCCCAGTGGATTCTACCAATGAGAGGCAACACTAGAGTACCTAATATGTGCTGGTGCCCTACATACTCTGTATTACCTCATTGGATCCTGGTTATAACCCTTTGAGATAGGGCTTATTATTTTCTTCAGTTTCCATCAAAATTAAGTGCTCAAGGTTAAATAACTAATACATGGTCTCCCAGTCACTAGAATTTGTGTTTAGACCTGCAGACCTTTTCACTCATCCTCTTGGTAACTAGGTTCTGCCCTCCCACCTCCTTTGTAGCCTGGCCAGAGACCTAAGGGGGGATCTTGTAACTCTTCCTTTCTCATCACATCCCCTAAGTTCTGTCAGCTTGACCTCCTGAAGATCAGAGATCTCTTTATCCCAGTTATGCTAGGTCTTGCCTCCATCAGCTCTCATTCATGTGACTACAATGGCCTCCTAGTTCTTGGCTTCCTGTATTGCTCCCTTCCTGTCTGTTCTCTGTGGAACACCAGGCCTCTGTGTTCTTTGACAACCCTGTTCCAAGGTCCTTTTCTGACATCATCTTGAGGATCAAGTTCAGAGCCCTTAATATAACTTCTAAGGCTCCTCACCATCTAGCTTCTGTTGTCCTGTTAAGCTTTGTGTCTTGTCACTTCCCCCCCATAGAAGGCCAAGATCTGGTTTTATTGAGCTTCTCTGTCATGCTCGAAGAAGAAGGGCACAGCTTAGGTTAAGGTTTCCTCAGGAAGCTTGCCTTGATCCTAGGTACTACCAAATTCTGGGATCAGTATTCCATTCCATATGTGATTAACGCTGTGTCCTTCCTCAGTCCTGGCTTGCAACTCATTGGGTGCTCACTTCTATTTATTGACTATCACAGACTGGGAGTACCGTGTCACCCTTATAGACTGCTGCATCCCCGGAGCCCCTCCATGCCTGATGCCATGCTCAATTAAAAAAAATAAATAAAGGTTCCCAGAGCATCACATTAGAGATGAAGATATCAAAATGCACATTTTTGTGACCTCCTTAGGCCACACAGCTCACTCGTGATAGTCTTAGTGGTCAGCAGCCCAGATATGAATAACCACACTTGGATTCAAGTTCTCCCTATGCTACTTACTTGTGTTAAGCCTCAGTTTTTTGTGTAAAATAGGGATGAGAAACATGTCAACCTAGCAGGGTTGGGAGAACAGAGTGAGGGTATTGCCTGCTAAGAACCCCGCCCAGCACCGGCCCCTTGTAAAAACAGTCCTCAGCGACAGGATTTCATTTGAACCCAGGTCTCCCAACTCTCAGAGGAGCATTTGGCTTATGACCACGTGCCTGTGACATTGTCAGAGCAGGATGTGCTTGTGGTTATATGAGGTGTGCATAGAAAGTAAAAGCAAAAACTAAAGTCAATTCTGTTAGGGAAGTTCTCTGGTCTTGAAAGTATTTGATCTAGTGATGCCTTTTGACTATGTAAACATTTCTAGAAAGCCTAGACTGCACTGAAGTCTAAAGAGGTATTTACTATAAAATATTTCCAAAGTTCTCTTTATTATTGTATAAAAGAGAATAATCTTATACTAACTTTAATGAAACCTTATCCTTACTTAGCATAATGACATACATGCTGAGCTTGGGGATTGGCAAATACCTTTCATAAACATTTATGTGATTGTTTTCTCATGGATGGCAATGCCTATAATCTGTAGATTATTTTCATTTGATAGTAGGATAGTTATAAATGACAAGTTTCAGTAAAGGATTTAGTTCTTTTATTGCATGTCACAAATCTGAGCATTGCTTATGAGTTAAATGACAGTGTTTTGGAAGTAGGCTGCCCTGGGTTCAAATCCAGGCTTCACCACATCTCACCATTATGACCTTTGATAAGCTCCTTTGCATATGTGAGCTCTGGGTTCCTCATCTGTGTAATGGAGATACTATTTGTTATTGTTAGGATTTGCTGGGAAGACTAAGTAAGATAACATGGATAAACGCTCAGCACAGCATGCAGGTCGGCTTACAACAGCCACCAGATATCTTCCGCTCAATATTAGTCCAAATGAAGTGCGTAACACATCTAACTGAAATATTTGTTGGCACCTTGTAAAGCGAACTTTGGCCAATCTGCCTTTGCCCATTATATGGGAAAGTTGGTGATCAGTTTTTCCCTAGTCAGCTTTCTGGGTGTACCTGGCATTTACCGTAATGGGAACATGTGTGAGTTTAAGAATTACCATTCATGCTATTTAAGAAGAAGTATGAACTCTTGGTTAAGTCTAGTATTTGAGAAGAAATCAATTTCTGTTATCAATATTTTAGCAAGTTGTTTTAAAATTCCCGGTGACTAGCCCACTTTATTTTGCTCTCACTGTGGTAAATCCATTCACAAGCTATGTAGTTCCCAAGAACTTGTATCCTAGAACTACTGGTCATAGGAGGATCCTGATGAACCTGCCTACAGTAGAACCATGTACCAAGTAGTAAAACTATGGATCTGACCACTGTCCCAGTTATTACTGGTACTCATTTTTAGTGCTGCCATTGCAATGGAAGTGTGCAAACATCACACAGCTTACTCTTTGGAGTCTTTGCTTTGAGAAATTATTGGGAAATGTGATATGTATAAAACGCCATTTCAATGTGTGTATGTCTATTGGCTTTTAAGTACCTTACTGCTTTTTTCCTGATGTTTCCCCCAGTTAATTCTTTTCTTAATTGATGTCTGTGCTCTCTCCCTCTCTCTCTACCTCCCTGGCAGTCTTTTCCCTATAAAAGGACCCATCTGTCTAAGGTAGAGATTCTCCATTTTTATATACACTCATCAGTGATTAAGCTGCATAGACTAGACATGCTTATCATTCAGAAGTTTCTTTAACCCTGCTTTTTCAATACAATGGTGCTTTGTTTGTTTTCCTTCAAGTAAAATATGTTCTTTTCAGCCTCAATGCAAGCACCCAAATGTATGTCTAATTTCTAATCATAGTCATAGAGTGAAGAAAACATTTTAAACTTGCTAATCCATCATAATTAAAAATAATGCTTAAAAAATGGATGCTCCTTATAATATGCAACTATATACAGAGAATAAGAGAGAGAAAAACTCTTTCAGAAAAGTGACTCATTTTCATTTGTTTTCTCTTATTAGACTTGAATTTGAGCGGCAACAGCGTGAAGAACTTGAAAAATTAGAAAGTAAAAGGTAAGCCACTTGGGATACCAGTTTTAACACTACTGTAGTCTGTGGATTCTCACATTAATCTTCCAGACAGAGTTTTTTAGGGTCTCTTTCAGGACCTCCCTCTGATTCTGTGTCAAGTATTTACATGTTTAATGACTGCAGGTCATTCTTCTAGCTGGTTCATTTTACTGCATGTTTGAATTTTCAAATAGTACATCTTCAAATACTCATGAGAAAAGGAATAGAGTCAGTAGGCAAATGTCACGCACTTGTTAAATTTAATGCTCCATGTATGCACTTGTTTATTTCTAATTCAAAAGGCTGTCCTCCTTAGTAATATCGCCTGAGGTTTTAAAAAACCCAAAGAATGACAATTCCCTGTCCTTATGCCTCTTCCCCTTTTAAACATTTTTGCTTATGTTGTTTGGCCATTTGTATTTCCCTTCTGTAATTTGCTTCTTTATATTTTTTTTTGCTCACTTTTCTCGTGTGTGTGTGTGTGTGTGTGTGTGTGTGTGATTGCTTAGCTGATTTGGGGAGTTTTTGAAATATGTTCTGAATGTAATTATCTGATAATGCTAATAAGCATTCCCCCCCATCCTATTTAACATGCCAAGAAATGGAAAAAGGATAGATATTGGAGTAGAAACTAAGGCCACAGAAAATCTGCAGATTGGATATTTATTTTTTGGACTCTGGAGTTTAGATGTTACAAATGATTTAGTTTGGTTTCCAGCATCATATGAGATAGATCTTAGGTGGGTCAGGAGATGGAGGCCATGTACTGATAGTTTTGCTTACCCTGTGTTTTTGCTTTGGAGGCCATCCCAACCTCAAAACACAGCTCTAGCCCCATTGGGGATCATCTCTTCTCCAGGACCAAACATAACATGTCACTCCAGCAATCATGCATCTCGGTATTCTCATGGAGACTCATATTATTTTCAGTGTTACATGTTAATAAACTAATATTTTGGGCCATTTGGTGATTACCATTTGTCCTAAACTAGTGATTAAATGCTAAATAGCATGTGGTTATTTGAGCTGGAACAATGAACTGTCAATTATCTTGACTTTGATATTTGACCCCAATTGAGTTGAGGACAGCATAAGCATTTTTATTTAATGTCATTTTGTAACTGAATTTCTATTGAGTTTTAGCCATTGGGCTGAATAAAATTATTCCCATTTAAATTTAAATTGGGCATGCTTCTTTCTCTTTGAGCTCAGGGGGCTTTTAAAATTATATCATGCATAACACATTATGCTTATAGACTCTACAAAGAAATGATATCAGAGGCTACTTCAGGAGATTAGGCAAATGATATGTTGGACAGTTACAGAGTAAAAAAGTGAAGCATTATGCTGCTGGAAATGAAAAGGAAGGCAGTTCCCCCCACTTTTTATTTTTGCAAAGGGTTTGAATTCACGAAGGGTGTCGTCTGTCCATTTTCAGAACATTTCAGTCGGGGAAAAGTTAGCACGGCAATTGTATGTAGCCATCAAATGGTAATCGGTCTGCTTTTGGCGTTTCAGGAAACTCATAGAAGAAATGGAAGAAAAGCAAAAGTCAGACAAGGCCGAACTGGAGCGGATGCAGCAGGAGGTGGAGACTCAGCGCAAGGAGACGGAGATCGTGCAGCTCCAGATCCGCAAGCAGGAGGAGAGCCTCAAGCGCCGCAGCTTCCACATCGAGAGCAAGCTGAAGGACTTGCTCGCCGAGAAGGAGAAGTTTGAAGAGGAGAGGCTGAGGGAGCAGCAGGAGATCGAGCTGCAGAAGAAGAGGCAAGAGGAGGAGAGCTTTCTCCGCGTCCAGGAGGAGCTCCAGCGGCTCCAGGAGCTCAACAACAATGAGAAGGCAGAGAAGCTCCAGATATTTCAGGAGCTGGAGCGGCTCAAAAGGGAGAAGGACGAGCAGTACGCCAAGCTCGAAGTGGAGAAGAGGAGGCTGCAGGAGCAGGAGCAGGAGCAGGTTGTGCTCGTGGCGCATCTGGAGGAGCAGCTGCGCGAGAAGCAGGAGATGATCGGACTCCTGCGGCGGGGCGAGGTGCAGCGGGCGGAGGAGGACAGGAGGGACCTGGAGGGCATCCGGGAATCCCTCCTGCGGGCGAAGGAGGCCCGGGCCGAAGGGGACGAGGATGGTGAGCCGTTAGAACGGGCTCAGCTGCAGTTCCTTGAGTTCAAGAGAAGGCAGCTGGTCAAGCTGGCCAACTTGGAAGAAGACCTGCTTCAGCAGAAGGACCTCCTAGAAAAGGAAATTGAGAAAGAACAGGACCTCCTGGAACGTTTAAAATCTGCAAATGAGGAGGACATTAGACCGCTGGAGAACAATGATGACAGCATCGCAGATGTCACCCCGGCGGTTCCAAATTTGGAGAAAATAAAGCCGGAGGAATATAGGCTGCAGTGTAAAGCCCGCCAGCTCCAGTACCTCCTGCAGAATCATCTGCCGACCCTGCTGGACGAGAAGCAGAGAGCGTTAGAAATCCTTGACAGAGGTCCTCTCGGCTTAGACAACACTCTGTATCAAGTGGAAAAAGAAATGGAAGAGAAAGAAGAACAGCTTGCACAGTACCAGGCCAATGCGAGCCAGCTGCAGAAGCTCCAAGCCACTTTCGAGTTCACTGCCAACATTGCTCGTCAGGAGGAAAAAGTGAGAAAGAAGGAAAAGGAGATTCTTGAGTCCCGGGAGAAGCAGCAGAGGGAGGCGCTGGAGCGGGCCGTGGCCAGTCTGGAGAGGAGGCATTCAGCCCTGCAGAGGCGCTCCACCCTGGGCCTGGAGATCGAGGAGCAGAGGCAGAAGCTGGCCACGCTGAACAGCAGCAGCAGTGAGCGGGCCGGGCTCCGGGCCAGCCTGGAAGCTGAGCAGGAGGCCCTGGAGAAGGACAGGGAGAGGTGAGACCGGGAACGGAGAATGTAGCACACTGTAGGTGACAAATGATTGCGTGTTTTCTACCCCTTCTGGTGCGTCTCTGTCTTTTACAAAAGTAATTCTTTTTTGCCTGTGTGTTCTCTAATACACCAACAAATGGTTATTGTCAAACAAAAGCTGAAAAGGTACCCCTAAACATTTCTTTTCTCCTTGGGAGCCTCGTTTTAGAATCGTTGGTCTACAGTTGAAAAAAACACACAAAGAAACCAAAGCCCTTGTCCCTTACTCCACTGACCCATGGAACAAGAATGTTTTTGTATTTGATTAACACGACCTCTTCCAGCTCGTCCCCTCCCTGTGTCTGTCCTCTCCCCTCCTTCGGCCCTCTCCCTCGGTTTCTCTTTCCCCACCCTTCCTCCCTCTTTTTTTCCTTCTTTTTGCCCCTCACTTTACCTCCTCCCAGACTGCCACTCTGGATTTTCCCCATCCTCCCCACTCCCTTGCTCCTCGCCATGGGCTTACCATCTTCTCTGGGACCAGCACTAGCTTCAGTAAAACATCATCCCTTCGTGCACAGACTGCACCATGTGCTGATATCCACACCCGGAGCAAAACCGAACAACAGCCGTTCTCCGGCCTCTCCTGATTCACAATATTTGAGGGAAGCGCCAGGATTCTGCCTTAAAAAGTAAACTACTAATCAAACAAAATTCTCCAGGTGATTCTGAACACAAAATTCTCCAGGTATTTTTAAGCATGCGCAGTGATGGTTTACTCATGTTTCTTTGGGTGTTGTGAAAAATAAAACTGGGAACTCATGCTGTTTTCATGGTAAAGAAGGAGTATTTATCTTTTCCCACCCATTCCTTAGAAGTCACCATGCTGCGCACACAGTAGGAGGAAATCAAAAGGAGTAAATACATGAATTCGAGAACACTTTCTCTCGTAGCCCAGCAGACAGAATGTCAAGACTCCCAGAAATCTGTAGGCTGCCTGGTGTGCAAACATCACCCGACTGGCTATCTCACAGAGGTGGGGGTTCAAACCCTGGCCCAGCCCCTTTCTGTCTGGCTGGCCTTGGCCGGCTCAGAAGCCTGGGATGCATACCGATGACAAAGCAAGACCTACTGTGAGGCTGGAGTCTCTCTCTATCATTTTTCCGAACAGGTTGGGACAACCTCCCTTTCGAATGATCTGCTCATACTGTGGGTTCTATTTACCTTTGCTCTCTGGTTATTCCCTCTGGCAAACCAGCAAGAAATAACAATCAAAAACCATAATGCTATTACTTCGGAGAAATAGGTTGGAGGTTTAAGAAAATGATTGCAGGTATGTTATGTAAATGAAATTGCTGGACAAAGCTCCAGCCCCAGGAAATTTAAAGTAGTGGAGGGCGTGCTCTCAATTTATATCCTGCAGTGTGCAGTAAGAATGCCGCATGAGCTTTGAGCTTGACGTCCCCTGCTTTTGTCATCCGGCTTCACTCCCTGGCCATTTAGTATTAATACTCTATTACAGCAGATACAGTATTGCGATTTCCATGGAATGAATTCCCAGTGTCAGCATTCCTCCAGAAGCCACACAAAGGATGCTTTTAGCTTCATGTGTTTTGATGGAGTAGACTTCGCTAAGGCCTAATTCGGGCCAACGTGTTCTGAGCCCTGCTCTGACTGTGACGCTCCTGTGGCCTTCTTTGGGTGTTGGTTTTATTGTTATTATCTCTCTGGGTTCTCATGGCTAAGCCAGGGCCTGCCGTGCAGCCCGAGTCCATCTCTTATGAAGTTCCATAAGCGTGAAATTTTAAATTTACATGGAACCAGGTCAGACAGCGTGCGCTGAACTTGGCTTTCCTCTTTTGGTTTCCTTATAAACAAGATCCAGTTTATTCTCTTGTTTTCTTTTCCACCCAGTGGTAGTGTATCCAGCGGGGCCAAGTATCATGCAGTTAGAAGGCGGCAGATCTGCTCCCCGCCCACTCAGGGCCGCTGTGTCCTCTTGGCTGCTGGCCCAAGGGCAGTGGCCCAGGCTGGCCAGCTCTTCACCTGTGCTGAACCATGTCCTGGGATGCCCTGCTTCCCTTGCCCCCCGCATACATCCCATTTGGGCTTCAGGGCCCCGCACCAAACCCTCGGCTCTGTGGAGTCTTTTCCATTGCCTCAGTGCTGAAGGATGTCCTTGAGCAACTCCAGTATGTGTCACCTCAGCTCTGAACATTGGCAATTACTTTCTTACACGCAACTCATTTTCCTTACCATCTCTGAGACTTTGTATTAATATCGCTCCCTGGTTCTTTGCCCACCAACTGGCTCATAACATCAATTTTTCATGCTTTTTTCTTCCTCCTTTGAAAATACTTCACACTGTGTAAGTTGATGCTTCATAAATACTTGCTCATCAGTAGACAGATGAAGGGCTGAGTTAAGCTGGGCATTGCTTCTGTGAAACCCATGAGTGACCTTGTAACCACATCTCTGAGAATTAAGAACTTGGCTTTCATGCAGAACAGAGCAGTCGAATTGCTGTTGGTAACACCAGAGAGCTGGCAATATGGTGTGCCAGCATCTGAATGTAGAATCTCTAAAGTTTGGAACTGAGGGAATTTGGAAGACTCATTGATTCTCTCATTTGGCATATGAAGAACTTGAGACCCAGATTTCATTAATTTGCCCAAGTTCACACAGTGAGTGAGCTGTAGCCCCTAGCTGGGTCTCATGTACCCGGGGCCATATTTACTGGAAAGCTTGGCCCTTTGGGCTCATGGCCCTGTATTCAGGCATGCTGGGGCCAGCAGGAGAATGACCTTATAAATAGTTGACCTCATATTGGATGTATCATTTATCATGGGAAATAAATGTTTGGTTCAACTATTTATGGTTTATCTTAATTTCTCAAGATCCTCCCCTTGCTTTCCTAGGTCTTTTGCCTATTTCCCTTTTCTACACCCTCTGTTTTAGCCAGAGTGGATTCCTTGTTTTTGTGACTTAGGCCTTTGTTACTGCTGCTTTCTGCATCTGGAGAATCTTCACCCTCATCTCCAAATGTCTGAGTTTCCATTGGTCTCTGAAGGCTCAATTTTGAACAGCCTTGACCCTGTGGATTCTCCTAGATGGGTGGTTTTTAGAAAATTCTTTAAAACTTGGGTCTTTTTTGTCAAACTGAAGTATGTAGAGGGATCCCAATGCATAGCCAAAGGCCATTTATTTTTTTGAAGCGGTGGTAGGGGGCTCAGAATCATGCCCATCTGCCTCAGAGGGTTGCCTTGGAGCACCGTGGGAATATTTTTGCCCTTAATAATTAAGCTCTCTCCAACTTTGGACCCCTGTAGCATTTGTTCTGAATCCTTCTTGTGGCTCCTTATCACCTTATCCCTTGTGTGATGTGGCACCTTTTCTACTAGAACGTAAAAGCTCTTTGCAAAGAGTGTATAGATCCCCCATGTTTCTAGAACAATGTCCCACGCAGTGAAGATGCTCAGGCAATACTGTCAATAAAAGAATTAATGTAACTCCTGTCTCTGTAGATTAGAGCATGAAATCCAGCAGTTGAAGCAGAAGATCTGTGAGGTTGATGGCATTCAAAAAGGGCCTCGTGGGACCTTGGAGGGAAAGGCTCCTTCTTCCAGCTTGCCATCCAGTGCTGAGAAGTCTCACCTGGTCCCTCTGATGGATGCCAGGTACTGGATCTTAAACTGATACCACACCTACATTTATGATACAATTTCATGACTCACTGTACCACATATTATCCAGTTTGCCTGTGGAGGGCTCAAACAAAGGCAGCAAGGCATAGGTGTCCTTGGGGTATATGTGCTTTGTTTTCATCAACTGCTGCCTCGTGGAGAGAGGTATCATTTGAAGGAAACCAAAGACCTGGGAACTGGCCAGCTCCATCCAGGGAATGCTGGTGCAAGGTTGTGTGAGCACATAGAGCTAGAAGGCCTAGGGAACCCACCTCATCCAGAAAGGAGTGAACCAAGGCCAGGCTGCGAGGAACAAAGAAGTAAGGCTAATTGAACCATACCAAGAAGAAGGACCTTGTGCTGACAGTTAATTTATGGAAATCATTAATTACAAATAGATGAAGTCTGTTACAAAAACTGTACCAGTGTATTCAGAATGATCATGAATAGCGTATACATCTGATGCTACTACAGTAAAATGATTTTCAACTTGAGCGGCGTTGTAAATTGCTCTGTGGCTTAGAGCTTCCAGATAAATTAACTTAATCATTCTTTGCCTCTAAGAAAATGGATTATTTTCCTCAGCTCCAGCTGTGTCATGGGGACATCTCCAGTTGGGCGGTCATGAGCCCTAGGCATTAGGCAATATGTATTTGGACATCAAAATGTATTAAGAATGCTATGAGCTTCTGTATTCCCTTAAATCTAGGTCTGCGACTTCAGTGGGGCTAGTTTAAAATTCAAGTAAAGGTCCAGAGAAGTAATTCATTTGTAAGTGCCCTTGGCTCTGGGTCAGCTGTGTATGATTTTCCTTTCAGTGCTGAAAGGTAACTACCGCACTTTAT
Organism: Mustela putorius furo; assembly: GCF_011764305.1. NCBI lineage: Eukaryota > Metazoa > Chordata > Mammalia > Carnivora > Mustelidae > Mustela > Mustela putorius. The sequence continues at coordinate 3,260,629 of NW_025421329.1, read as the reverse complement.
TACCCTATCCATTTTTGCCTAAAATATTAGTGTCTTTGCCTAATGTTTCAGAAAACCATCCAGGCATGGTCAGTAGTACAGAAGTGTTTCTAGGACTATGCATGTGTTTAGAGAGATGAAAGCAGATTCTTTTTCAGTATGCTCAGACATAAATATGCAAAACAGTTCATTTTAAATAATCCATCTAATCAGTGTTTCTAGAACTGGGGAAGGGAGAGCCTACAACTAAGTGAGCCTTCCATGTGGGCAGCCTGAGCCACTAGAAGGATTGTAGCTGGAACTGAAATCCTCTGTTCTCCCTCCTTCCACTGGGTGGATGGTTGTACTTTGTGCAATTTCACCTACCTTCTCGAGGATACCAGATGCTACTTTGTGCACTTCGTGTGCACAAAGTTTTTGTGTGCACAATTTGCACAATTTGTGTGCACAATTAAGTGCACTTAATTGCACTTTGTGCAGTTGTGAAATTTGTGCAATTTCACCTACATTCTCGAGGATACCGGATGCCTACATGACAACTGTCTCAGTAGTCAGCCATTTCTTGCTTCCACCATCGTGGTCCTATGCCAGGGAGTTTGGAAGATAGAGAAGCCTTTAAAATATGGTTTCTCCCAGCCAGGTGCCAATGGAGAGGCAAGACAGAGCAGAAACGGTTCAAGCCATTGTTCCTTGGGAATAGTGATGATTCATAGAAATTGTGTCTACTCCCCCGCTCTCCCCCTCTTCAGGCCTCTTAAATAACTTTGTGATGTGGGAAATAACTGTCACTCTTTTCCATGTGAGGGAACTGAGGCTTGCTGAGTGAAGTGCTGAGTCTGAAAGTCAGGGCTGAGGCCATGGAGCCTTCTGAAAGCGGTGTCTGTGATTCTCCTCCGCCCTGCAGCAGAGAGATCCAGGAGAGGTTTGGATGGGATCACTGACTCTGCCTTTTATCCTCAAGATTCTCTTATTTGTCCAATACTCTCTTGTTTGGGAAAAACCCATATAGTGAACACATGGCACTAGATTTCTTAGAATGTAGGGAATATTCCAGGTCTGGCATTTAGCATGAGAAAGTTCCTTGTTTCGAAGGGCATAATAAAGAAAGGATCTCATGTGCCCTGTGTGGTTAGATCTTTGAGTACTACCATCCGTACCTCTGTTGTTTGCAGGATCAGTGCTTACATTGAAGAGGAAGTCCAAAGACGACTTCAGGACTTACATCGTGTGATTGGTGAGGGTAGCAGTGCATCAGCCAACATGCTGAAGGTGAGCTGAGGGGACCAAGCTATCGGTCATTCGTTTCCGAGATGACCTTTCCATAAGGTGGTGGTGGTGGCAGTGATGGGCTCCTTTATTATCATTTGTCAATGAGAAAATTGAGATGCAGAATGTTCTAGAAAAATTGAATATTGCTTGGGTGGAGCTTAACAGGTGATAAACAGTGCTTATTCAAGAGAAACTTTATTTATTTTTAAAGTCTGTACTTCTGGGGAAAAATTCTTGAGTGAATGTAAAGTCTCCTAAAACATTTTATTTACTTTGTTTGATTTATAAAGATTCTACATGTAAGGCTTTTCTGTTTTCTCCAGAAATACAACCAATTTCCTTAAGCATTTAATTTTGCTTGATAAATTATCCTGAGTAGATCTATAATTTTGCTTTGGAGAAGGTATGTTTTTGCGATGTTGATTTTTATCAAAATAAAAACATTGCCTTCCTATTCTGCAACTTAAGAAATGTCCTAAGGAAATTTTGCTTTTAATATTATTCTTAGCAATTTTAAGAGTAGGACTAGATGCTTCAGTTCCCTCACAGGCAGATGGATCGATAGAGTCGTGTTTACCTTGGGAATATAAATTCTGTAGAAGGGTTGTCATTGTTGAGCAAGTATGCTTCTTTAGAATTTTGTTCCCATAAATATTTCTAATCAAATCAGTTTCTTTTCCCTCTATGAACAAGCTATAATTTAATATAGAGGGCTTTTTATTTTCTTATCAGGATAATGAGAAACTCCACAATGGCACCATTCAACGTAAGCTAAAATATGAGGTAGGTAATGATTTTTCAGATTGATAAGGTCGCCTTAAATTATGGCATGCTTGTGTGATTAAATTTTCTTAATGTTTAGTTGCATAATTAGAATTTTGAAGTCCCAGTGAGATTAATGGCTAATAGGGGAGGCAAGCTATTATACGGACTTAAAATTAAAGGGAATCCTGCAGGTTGAAAACTGTTTAGACTTTACTTGAATGGCATGTGACTGTGGTGGAGGCTTCTGGCCCGTTTTTCATTAGTAACAGTATCCTTTCCTTTGGTCTGTATTTAAAAGGCAGAATTGTATAATCAGAATCAGATACAGGGTTTGGAAATGAAGCTGAGTACCTATCACTGTTTTACAAACCCTGCTCATTTTATAGACTGCGAGTTGGCAGTGGTACAAAGGACATACTCTTGGTTGATTCACTTATTTCTCTGGTGGACTGTCAAACCAAGGTTTATTTGGGCACATGACTTGAAAGGTTTTACTTGTATTTTTCCCCCACTGAGGGACTTGTCCTTCACATAAACTCCCAAATTAAAACAAAACAAACCCCCCAAAATACGAGGTGGTAAAAGTCTCGTAGATGGTACCCATACATTCCAAAACAAAACATGAGGTGAAAGGTGGGTGTTCCATAGGAGGCTCAACTGACTTTGGCCACCACCACACTTGTCTTCCAGTCATTCAGTAACGATGTTGTCTTCCTCTGGACATCCATCTCCCTAGCAGATAACCTAGGAAAGAATACGGCATTGCCATTCATTTCTTTCTGTCCACTACACCTGGCCTGTAGTGGGCACCGAGTGCCCAGGCACCCAGCCTTTCACAGTGCTGGTTTGTAGCTGTGGCAATGGCATTCTAACTAGGGCAGATATAATTAAGAATTGCCATGAAGTGAGGCAAGAAAAAGATGACTAAGTTCGAAATACTTGTCCATTTCTTTTGGCCTTGTCATCTGATTGTCATTAAGTACGCCATGATTCCTTTTACATTTTGGACATATGGTCATGGGCTTATTTTCACAACTGAAGCTGAACTTTTGAAAATTGAATCAAAGATCTTGGGATTTATTTTGGAGCAATTAAAATATTAGACCAAGAAATGGATACTGTGCATCAATCCCATGCAACATATTTCTATCAAATATTCGACAATTTGTAAGATAAACTATATGAAAATTGATGTTGTGTGTGTGAATCAGATCATCTGTTCTTAAATCATGTATCAATCAATATAAATGGCTTAGGCTTTCCATTCAACCTCTGCATTAATCTACCCAATGAAACCAATGACTGCAAGAATCTTCATGTGCAAAACATTTGCGAAAGGTGCTGCCACATCCCCATTTCACCTGTTTTTGCCATCTTGAACAGAAAAGGTCTCTTGGTCCTCTGCTGCCCAGAGAGGTCACTGAGGCCTGCAGCAGAGAACAGGGGCGGGACGTGGATGGGAACAGCCACCGGGGTCATCCCTCAACATGGAGCTTCTTCGGCTCTCTAGCACCCTCCTCAGGATCCCAAGAGAGAGCCCACTGGCGAAGTCATCGGCCCTCAGAACACAAGGCGCCCCAGAACAGTGATGGCAGACATAGTCATCCTGAGCGTACAGGCTGTTTTCAACCAGAATGTTTTAGTCTACCTGAAGTCACTTTTCTTAACGAAAGCAACTCCGGCGACACAAAACGTGTTCTGCGTAGGTCAGGAAATCTCAGTGAGCCGATGACTCATGAAGATGAAGACAGCTTGGGAGTCGAGTCCAGCTGGACCTTGCTGCAAGATTTGTCCCAAGAAGTGTCTGTAAAGAATGAAGGCAAGCAGACCAGGCAAAGCAAGTTACTCTGCTTTGTCCTCTCTGAAAGCATTTCTAGTGAGGAGGGTGCGTCCCACAGTGTTCCTCAGAGAGTACCAGCCTCAGCATTTTGTGGTGAGCAGCAAGTCGAGGGAGAGTTACCTGCTAAAGAAGTTAGCTCTCCATGGTCCCTGATAAATAGCAGGACAGAAGGAGCTGGTGGGTTGGGCTATTTTTACCACAGGCTCTCAGACCTTTATAAAGATACCAGCAGTCACCTGCTACAGGCTGGCACAGAGGTGATCCACCACGTGGGGAGCCTGTGTGACCCCCGTGGGCTCACCTCCCGTGCGACCACATTGATCAGAAGACTGCCATTTCTGAAACACTCTCCCCCGGATGCACCCCTGAAGTCACACAGGGTGTCATCGGAGTCTCATTCTTTCCCCAGAGAGGCTCAGGTTGGCAGCAGCCACAGTGAGGAGGCAGGGGCCGCTAGGCCAGCAGAGAGCATGACGTCTTTCAGAGCACCAGGCCTTCCTGCGGCCTCTGTGGCTGTGGGATCCTCGGGCTCCTGCCCAAGCTCAGTTCACCACCTAGAATACGAAGGTGCTAGAAGGACCCGTGCATTTAAGCAGACCCTTGTGCAGTTCCCAGCCCGGATGCTGAAACTTCAAGAGCACCCTTTAGAAGACTTTCTTGAGCACGTGGCTTGTTGCCTGCCAGAACTGGCAGGCAACGTGAACGAAGTCCAGGGTGTTTACTGGCTTGCTGTTGCTAACTGTGCAGAACCTGAGCCTCAGCCAGCATGTTTGCTCCTGCTTCGTTCCATGCTGTATGCTCTGGTTCTTTCGGGTAGCCCGTCTGGCCCAGTGGCCATTTTTCATGCTCTCCCTCTCTCTGGACTAGAGGAGGTTCAAATTGGCTTCGGTGGGCAGAGCATTAGATTCCTGGGCTCTGCGGAGAGTCTTCTGCTCACTGTATTTAGTTACAACAAAGCCCTCTGTCAGCAGATATGCCGTGACCTCCTGAGCGTTCTGATGCCTGAGTCTGAGGTACCTGCCTGCACCAACCATCCTTTGTTCCAGCAAGATCTGGTTCAGCTTTCTCTTGATTGGAAAGCAGAAATCTCAGATTTAGTTTTGGCAAATGGACTTCGGTTGTCAACCAGATTCCAAAATACCTTGGTCAACATGATTTACTTTCTGCACGGAAACATGAACATCAACATTCCCTCTCTGGCAGAGGTGCAGTTACTGCTCTACACGACTGTCAGAGTCAAGGGTGACCCCGGCCCAGATGAGTGCCAGTCGTTAGTCCTTCTGAGCACCCACGTTGCCCTTCTGAGGGAAGATCGAGTTTTCTATCCCCATACCCCATCTCTAAACACACCTCCTCCAGGAACACAATTTGATGTGACCAGATGCCGTGCTTTGAGCGAATTCAGGTGTGTTGTTGTTTCAGAGAAGAAGACACTGTCAACCATCGAGCTTGTCTTCTTCGCTAAGCTCCAGCCCCCACCCGACTCAAGAAGTAGGCCAACCAGGCACTTTGAAGAAGCCCAGAACATCCACTTGTTTGCCGGCACCCTGGGTCTTCAGGGCAGTCAGAATGCGGCGCCCGAGGTCTGGAAACTGACCCTCAACTCTCAGGACGAGACTCTGTGGCTCATTTCACATTTGACAAGGCTTGAGGGAGGAAACTTGTAAAAATTTTCTGCATGTTTTTGGGAGATTTTTAATAAAATAAACAATATGAGAAGTATCAAGGACTGAGAATATCTCTGTGTAGCTAATTGATTCAAAATTGGAAAAATGCAGACCTCTAAAATAGAAAATGTAAATATTCTAAATAGCTACGATGAAAGAAAAATAGGGACTAGCAGAGCACTGATAAAATCTCTTTATCACCACCTTGCATCATTTGCTTAAACCCCAGCCTTGTACATTTGGGTCTGCCTCATTATTTGTGAGGTAATTAAAGCATTTCTGGTTGTTTTTGGCTTCATGTCGCTTGTAGTATGGTGGCTTGGACTCTGTGTCTGCTGGATTCCGGCAGGCTAATTTGTGCTGCTTGAAAAAGTGCCCAGTTGGCAGTGACCTTCACTGACATCTTCCGTTTTTGTCATGATTAGGACAGCTCTGTAGCAGAGCACATTAGTAATGCATCAAGCTTTCTGGAAGGATCCAGGGATTTAAAACATGCTCCCCTCACTCTAACACATGGAATGGAGACCGCACCACAGGCCCTGCGGTGTCTTCTTCCTCAGTTAATTGCCTTTTCCTTCCTCCTCAGATTTTTTTGACTATTGCTTTCCAACCCATGTGCTTTCAGCTCATTTGTTGATTTAGTTTTGACTACCCTTCGCCCTATGCCACATGCCCCCCACATGCCAGTTCTTTCTCGATCTTTTTTCTGTCCTCGAAAGGCTCTTCATTTTCAAGTCTTTTTCTCACAGCTCCTTCATGCGATCTTATCAGCTGTATGGTCACCTCAGAAGGCCTTCAGCACTTTCTCCTGGCTGCCCTCCCTTTCTGCCTTCCGTCTCACCCTTCATCACTCATCACCTCTGACTGAGATGTTCTCTTGGCCTCCCTTCCAAGACGAGTCACGCCCATACCGGCCTCAGGTACATCTCTCTTCACAAAGTACCATCTGGTACTCAGTTGCCCTCCTCCTCTGTGAGAGGCTTGCTCTGCTGAGCTCCAGAGTCTGAGAAGGAAGGAGGTGTTTTCTTCATGGCTCCATCCTCCCTCTCCCACTAACAACCAGGATCATGTCAAGCTCATGGTAGCTACTCAGCAAATGTCGCAGGCAGTTGAACGAAGTGATTCCACAGAGCCATTTATTTTATCCCTGGCATGGACGGGCCATTCTTTATCATAGCCCCCCTCTTCATTTCTACTCCTAATCGGTGAGAGAGTCCGTGTCAAAGCTTAGCCCATCCCGAAACTCATCGTCTCCCTTTGGGCAGGAGGTACAGACCTTCCCTCTTTCCCCATCAGAGTTAACGAGCTACTTAATGGCTTCTCTGCTCATCATTAGTTTTCCTCTAACCAGGTCAGGGGCAGTGGACAGGAAAGGGCAGGAAACTGGAGAGCATATTAGGGTACAGACACTAGCGGCTGCTGCCTTGTCTGCAGTAACCAAGTGGGGGCTTTTTGCCTTTTTGTGGCAATAGAATTCAGATGTTTTTAAGTGGAGCCTGTTTTTGTCACCCCCCCCCAACCCCGTATACACACACACACACACACTCTATTGCCTTATGCATGAAGGGTCTTGAATCTCTGATGAGGACATTGTTAAAATTAGTTAGCTAGTCACATTCCTGGCTGGAAGATCTTCTATTGTAGAAGAAATTTCTCAAATGAACCATAGTAGTCTTCTAATATCTTATCAATAATTTTTACCTAATTTCATTTTTTTTTGCCTTTTTCAGCAAATACTTTCTTAAAAATTGCCCCATTGAGTATTTTCTCAAATATCCTTGACCAGAAGAACAGAATTAATGCTCATGAAGAGCAAACAGAGTGAAATTTAAGATGTCAGCAGAGGGATGCTGTAGTTGGAAGGGAAACCGTACATAAACAGGACAAAAATTTTAACAAAGAGTGAAAAATATTAGGCTCGCTTGTCTTCCGTAGGTTAAAAAAAGACATAATTTTACCAGGTTTTGAGTTATGGTCTTTAATAATGTCCATGCATAGATGGAGCGTGCAGCCAATATGAGCATTGCATGAAGTCGTATAATTCATTATAAACTTCTTCAGTCTGCTTTATGATCCAGGCAGGCCACAATGAGGATTACAGTCAGATCTCACTACACCATAGAAGCAGCCTCCAGCAATTCAAATTTTACATGTCTGTTCTCTCACCAAAGCATACTTTTTACCTTGAGATCAAATATGGTCCCTGATACGAAAATTTGACTTACTATCCATGAAGTAAGTACTAAGGTTGTCCTACCTTAGGTTGTCCCTGGAGAAGCCAGGGGAGTAGTATTTGTGCCATTACCCACTGTGGCTTCAATTCTGGAGGCCTCCCTCCGTCTCCGTCTGGTGCATTCTTTAGTAGGAGTTCTGAGCCCGTGACACTCCTATAGGGAGCAGGGGTGAGTGTCTCCATATCCAGCCTAATGCGGGGTCTTCTAAGTTATAATGAATTCCTGCGTCAGGGGGAAAAAAAAGGTTCATACATACTTTGTTATGTGGCATTGCTATTGTTGTCCTGTGGGCATAAACATTTACGTTGTGGAACTTGTTAATGCATTCTAGACAACACCTCTTTGAGTACTTTGAAACGGTGATTTCATCTGAATTTGATTAAAATCCATTTTCCTCACAGCTGCCTGTTTTACAGACTTGTGGTTGGCAGGGTGAATTTATTTAGTCTTTGTTGAAAAACATTTCAAAACCGTTTGTCTTCCCTTTCTCATTACTCAAAAAAATGTAAGTGCATCCTTTGGAGAGAATACTTCTGCCTCCCTGCAGTAGTAATTACGGTAATTTTTATTTACATTCTTTTTCCTAAATGATTTCAAGTTTTGAATGAAACATAGATTAGAGCACTTTTATTAATGCTTCTTTGAAGGACAGGCAGTCTTATGGGTTAGATCAGTTTCTAGTGAGGTTATTTTGTTAATTTAGTTACATGGCCTCTAGGATGCCTCTTAGTTCTGCTTCATCATTTATGGTATCTTCTGCGATAGGTATTATATCAGTCAGTTATTGTCAGGTGACTTCCCCCCAAATTTAGTGGTATAAAAACAAAAGCTCTCATTTCTTACTGCTGGTTTGTAAGTAGGTTGAGGTGGCTTTACCGTGGGCTCCAGGTGACCTGCAGTTTAGATGGGGTTAGTCTGCTCAAGATGTCTCATTTTGAGGTCTGTGCTGAAGGGTCAGTGGCCATCCTTATGATGAAAGAAGCACAAAAGATATGGCTGTGTCATGGCTGCCAGTGTCCCATTGGTCAACACAAGTCACGCAGCCAAGTCCAAAGTCAGAGATCGACAAACACTCCGTCCACCAAGAAGCCATGGCAACACTGGACATATGCTGCTACTGTAAGGAAGAGAAAAATCGGGACCAGTAGTTCAGTCCACCATGGATATTTTATGTCTTAGGCTCTTTAAAGGAAAAATTCAGATAACTTACAGGACTTCTCCCCAAAGGAAGTATTCAGGTACTGGAGAGAACATAGGTCACAGGACCTTTCAAGTTACTTAGTTCAAGTGGCTTTCCGGTTCATTCTTTTTTGACACCTCCAGGCTGATCACTGCCTGCCTCAGAGCAGTTCGACACTGGGGACTGCTCTCATTGTTAGAGCATTCTTTCCGTAATCCTCATTGCTGGGATCTCCGTCTGCAGGGTCTGCCCATCCTTCACATTCTTCTGTAACAGAACATGTCTGTTCCACAGCCTGTTTTAACCTGACCATCCTTCAAAGAAGACCGTTCTCTCTCTCACCTCCTCTGATTTTTCTTTTTTACCTCCAACACCCTTCAGTTTCTTCGCTGTTTCTTATACAACATGATCTCCAAACCACCATCATCCAATCTCTTGTTAGGATTACACCCTTGTAATTTTTTAAAGCCTTCTTCGTAAGGAATGAAACTGACTGAGTTAGTGAGAAGGAAAGAGAGTCTAATATAAATCACTCCTCCTGCCTTTTAATATCTGGTTGAAACCTTTGGTTGCTGAAGATACAGCGGATTACAGTGATAACAATCCTAACCAACCTTTTTATTGTGGTTCACAATGTACTAAGTTCTTTCCCATACATTGCTCCTTTGAGCCCCACAGTGATTCTCCTGGGATGGGTGAATTGTCATCAATCTCCACTTCATATTTAGGAGTTTAACTAGGAAAGGATCACTTGATTGAGAATTGGAATCAAACCCAGACCTTCTTACTCCAGAACATATATTCTTTCCATAGTGCCCAAGTCACTCCCTGGTCACAGTTATTCTTGACATTGTCTGGGTACATTTTTTTTTAATTGATTTATTTTTCTCTTAGAAACGACTATGCTAGGGATGAATATTTGAAAGAATTATGAAGTTGATTTTTTTCTGATTTCTAAGTTCTTTTATTGGAATTTCTAGACATTAAAAATTATTTCTCTTTTTAGGAGTTGGGGTTTGTTTTTCCCCTCCCAAAAGAATGCCCATGGAAGTTTCCTTGCAACTTCGTTGTTCCCTTTTGTGAACCTAAGTTTCCTTTTTGCTCTTTGGATTTTTAGCTCCTATAGAAGAAAAGCTCGGATACAGTCCTAGTGTGAACGTGGCACAGATAACCTTGAATGCTAAGCATTGGTCATCTAACTGAAGCTGAAATAATATGCTCCACCGACACCTGATGGAATCCTCCCCCACTTTCCAACTTTCATTTCTCCTGGGCCTTAGAACTGAGCACAGGTTGTACCAAAACTAGGGCTCCACAAAAATCAGTGAAGATGAGGGATACTTTCATGAATAATCAGTCACATTGTAGAATTAGAAAAGAAAATACCAGGTTTTCCTTCCTGAACATCCTAAATTGTCAATATTTATGTTTGGCATAAGAGCCACTTAGCATTTTTTGCCCTGTTCTCCTTCATCATACTAGATTCATTCTCGAATCTTTTGAGAATTTCATCCATTTAATGGTGAGTTTTCCAGAGATAATGACCATTAAAGGGACCAGTCTTTCATGATCTAGAGAAAGATGGTAACGTTTTTAATAGTTTCCAGTTGAAACATTCATCAGATAACTGGTCTTTCAAACTTTGAAACAATGTTGGTCACCTCAGATCTAGAAGGATGAAATCACCTATTCTGGTAAGAGTCGTGGATTAGACCGTTTTGGATTTAGATCCAAACCCTTTTGGATTTGCCCTAAGGCCACTAAGGGTAAATAAGATAGTCCACAAATATCTATTTCCAACAGTTTGTCATTTTCTGGTTAGTTTATCCCTAAAGATCTATAATCAAAATGAGAGGAATACTCCTTTATTTGAAAGCCCTTATTCCTGTTTCCTCATGCAAGTATTTTTAACTCCCGTCACTTTAAAATGAGATCGGATTAGCGTTGTCTTTTCGTGGTCAGAGGATGCCTGTAGCATGTGTGGCTACATCCCTTAGCACACTCCACTCCAGCTCTGTGTACTCTGATTTCAGAGGCCATGTGGTATTAGCACAAGGTCCTCACAGCCGAGGCAGGTGTCCCCTTCTGGAGATGAACATAAACATGTCTTGACTCTCGACTTTATTCATAATCTGCACATGCTCACACAAGATCTCTGTATTCTCTGCCTCTGGGACATAAGAGGTCCTTGCTACATCATAGCTCTGATTAGAACCATCAGTGTGGCCTGTGTGGTGGAAAAGAGGAGGGAGTCAAATACCGGCTATGCTGGAAACAGAGAGAGGAGAATTGGCAATTGTGTTAAAGCTGATAAAAAGCCAGGGTTGCCTGTGTTTAAGAAGCAAACCTTGGATATTTGGCTCTAGGAGATCAGACGGCAGTCCTTAGGTCTGACCTTGTCCTAGTCAGAGCATACACTGAATTCCACCATCTGGTACGTAATTAGAGTATTTAGGGGAAATGTTGATGGCTCCCTGTAGGATTGGTCCATTCTGTGCCCTCTGTGGTACCGACATTGATCCGAGTGGATGTTAACGCCACTTCCTATTAATTTCCTTAATTTGTCCCTTTTGAAGGAGACAGCCTGAGTAGGAAGAGAAGATTCTAATCTGAATATTCAAAATGTAGCCCATGTTCCGCTTGCTTTCTTTGGCTAAGGACCCGACTATAGTGTTTCCCCAATAACGGAAAAGTAGTATAGTTGTTGACATAAGAGATGATTTCATTAAAAGCTACCAGAAAAATATTTTTTCGTATCTTATTTTAAAAGATATTTCTTATTTAGAGAAATATAACCCAAGTTATTCACTATGTACTTTTGCCTGACCTTTCATTTCTAAATAGAACCACTCCACAAGGCATGTAAAGTTCCTTGAAATGTCCCGTGTATTTATCCAGCTCTGCTGTAAGAGGTGCCTCTGTCCTGTCGTGTTTCTTCACCTCCTCATAAGATGTAATGACCAACTTCCTTTCCAAGTCTAAGCATCTTCTTTGCCACATGTAGGGAAACTGTGACTGATTCCAAAATAAATAGTTCCGTGGGAATTTAAAAGTTCCCTTAAATAATAGGATGTAAGGTGATACAGCACACGTTTACTTGTCTAGCACGAAACTCAAGATACTCAAAATATAGCTATTTTCAAATAAAAAATAAGTTTAGGAGACATTTATGTTAGTTCTCCTTCCTTTCCAGCATAAACATGGTTTAGGAGTATGTCAGGAACCTTTCGTGCCATGTCCTGAGAAGTCTACATTTCTCATAAAAGTTGACTGCAAAGTAGTTTCTAAAAATTACATTGCAGCAGTGGTTTGATGGAAACACATAGTTTTGATTTGTCTCTCTGTTCCTCTCTCCACAGATAAAGCTCAAATGTCTTCAGATCCCTAGCTTATTTTTCAGTTAATCATTTCTGCAATTGTACGTTTCTCTACACTCATTAATATTTAGCTACTCTGAAATCTTTGAGACTGAAGTAAACTGTGCCTGTGGGTAGTAACAATATTTCCAGCCCCCAATATGCTATTCAATAATGGAGAGAGAAGTATCTATCTTCTCAGCAAAGGGTGCAGTTAAACGTCACTGTCTGATCTTGTGATTGGGGCAATGGCTCTTTTTTTTTTTTTAAAGGGTTTTATTTATTTATTTGAGAGAGGGAGCACAAGCAAGGGGAGAGGCAGAGGGAGAAGCAAGCAGGCTTCCTGCTGAGCAGGGAACCCAACAAGTGGCTCGAGCCCAGGGTCCTGGGATCATGACCTGATTTAGGCGAGTGACATAGATATTATAAGATTTAGCTGAGCGACATAAACATTACAAGATCCAGTTCTTCCCAGATAAATGGTCCCTATTTCATTCATGCACCCATTTACCCAAATTTGTAAATTATCCAACGCATGGCTTTTTTTTCTTAAAAGGATCAGCAGCTTTCCTTTCATTAGGGATTGATTTTGCGATTATAAAATTCTTAGAGAACTTTCCAGTCTTAAAATGTCTATGTAGTAACCAGACCATCAGTTTCAGTCTTATCCCACTTAGAATGTTGACTTATAAAAAGGGAAAGTGAAGTTGGCTAACTTTAGAATGTAATCCATCTGGAGTGGAAAAACCAAATCTTTGTTCAAAATTTGATGCAGCTGAGAAAAACTAAAGGTCTTAGAAACTACAGAGACTTTGCAGAAGTTATTTTATTTTGTATTCCCAGGACCTAAACTTGTGCATGGCACATGGTAAGTGCTCAGTAAGAGATACCAGTGTTTGATTGTATACCCGAAGGGTGCCTATAAGAGAAGGCACTCAGGAGGTTAAAATTAAGTCTCCCTTGCTTAGTTAATAATACATCTGGATATTTTTGGCTGCAGCTCTTCCTCAGTAAAAGTCATGGCATTTAGATAGCCATGTGTTTATTCATAGTTTTTCTTACTCAGTGCCCCATCACAAATTTCTTTTTTTATTTAAATTTTTTATTTTAATTCCAGTTAGTTAACATCCAGCATTATATTCACTGCAGGTTATAATATAGTAAGTCGACAGTTCCATACATTCCCTGGTGCTCATGATGACACGGACACTCCTGAATCCCCATCGCCTCGTTCATCTGTCCCCTACCTGCCTCCCCTCTGGTAACCATTAGATCGTTCCCTATAATTAGGAATCGGTTTCTTGCTCTTTCTGTCTGTCTGTCTCATTTTTTCCATTTGCTTATTTGTTTTGTTTCTTAAATTCCACATAGGCATGAAATCATAAGATATTTGTCTTTCTCTGACTTATTTCACTTAGCATAATATGGTCTGGCTCCATCCATGTTGTTGCAAATGGCAAGATTTTTGTTCTTTCTTATGGCTGAGTAATATTCCATTGTAGACCTACATCACGTCTTCTTTATCCATTCCTCAGTCATTGGACACTTGGCCTGCTTCCATAGCTTGGCTGTTATAAATAAGGATGCTGTAAACCCCCATCACAGTTTTCTAATCCTGCTGGAATTATCAGTTTACTTGTCAGTCTCCCTCTAACCAGAATTCCCCCGGGGCAGGACACTGTCATGCTCACAGCTGGGTTCCCGCTGTATAGAAGAGATTTGCTAAATACTGTGCCCATTTCCATAGGCATGAGACTGAAGCGCAGAGAGGGTGGGTGGGTGACTGTTAGGCTCAGATAAAGTCCTAATGCTAGAATTTGATTCTGGGTCTTCTCTTTCCACTCTCCGCGTCTTTGACATGACTTACCCGTGGGATCCCAAGTGATATTTCAGGGATGCCCATAATGGTAGAGGTTCAGGACTGAGTATTTATGCTCGATGCTATTATCCACACCTTTTTAAGAACCCATAATACATGCGATAATACATGGCCCCTCATGAATTTACCTTCCTCCTTCTTCTTTTTCTCATTCTAACCTCTTGGGACAGAGAGAGCACCTCATCAAATGAGCTGTGGCGTTAGCCTTTGGGTGTAACTGGTTGAAAGGGTGAAGTCCTCCTAAGGCTGAGTGCATGGGTTTGATTTCTCAACTAGTATCACCAGTTGTTGGCTTCAGCTCCGGACTGCAGCATTCCTCTCTGCTGAAGGCGTTCTCCCACAGCTGCCAACTTCGAGCTGCAAACTCACACACACTACAACCACTGGATTTCCCAAGTGACTGTGGCAGATTTGGTGAAGAGATTATATTCCTACTTAAAAATGTAGCTATTACATATGGCATAGAAGATTTTTGGGGCTCCGGGAGCAGGGCAAGAACTTCATGGCTCAACCATAGAGACACTTCTTAACAGTAAACATGCTCTTTGAAAATAAATGAAACCACTGATTTATTTCTCTTCCTTTTCACCCTTCGAAGAGATACACATATTCCATGTTTCAGGAAATGTCTACCTTTACAGTAATTTGGAAACATACTGTTAATGAACCAAAAGGTCTTTAGCGGTGCACATGTTGAGAAATTCTTTTTTCTAAAGAATTTCCCCTGGGGTCTTTGAAATTGGGGACAGCTAAATAGGTGTACCATTGTGATAAAATTAATCATTCTTGTTTTGGGTGACTGGTCACGCAGGGAAAAAATTAGATGCTCTAGAAGGGTTTGGTTAACTTCGTAGCATGCCAAAATATTGGCAGTGTCAGCTAGACGAAAGCAGCAATCTGAGCCCCATTGTACACCTCTGTGTCATCCAGAAACCTGAGCTTTCGGTCACACAGCTAGGTTGGGTCTTCCATGGTACACGCAGCTCAGGATCCAGGACCACAGTGAGTTTGACTGCAGAATCGTGGAGTTTCCTTCTTAAATTCTGTGTATGTTGCAATGTTCATGAGCTGACTCTATCTCAGATGGACGAAAAATTTCCTGATGGCAGTAAAGCAGTTGGTGGAGGTGGGCTGGAAGGCGTCATGGTGCACAGGTGGGCACTTGGTTAGCCTGAGTGCAAATCCTAGCTCTTCCCGCTGCCTCCTTCATATTATCTCGACTCTCAGCCTGGGGCCCCTCATCTGATAAAGAGGGTTCAGTAATGGTTAATACCTCACGGGGATTGTGAGGATTAAAGGAAATGATGCATATAAACTCTTCAGCACAGTTCTTGGTACAGTAAGTATTCAATACGTGCTAACTATAATTATGATAATCATTTTATTATGGCTACTGCTTTAAAAACAGATTTTCTTGTGTTGTCTAAAGCCCCAGGTTAGTGCAAATGATAAGGATTGTTCAGAGATTCCCACCCATTTATACACTCAAGGGAACTCATTTTGAAGATTTATTTTTTTTCATAATGCTGCCTTCTCAAACCCTCCTGGCTTCCTACCATCCAGACCGTAAATATTTGTCAGAGCCAGGTTGATTACTAATCATATGAAGCCTAAAGAAAATACTTGGTATTTATTTTAATTGTGGTTTAAAGAGCTTTCTGTACTATATAGGCATATAAAAATGCCTTGAAGTTAAAAATGAAGTAAATTTGAATAAGATCTCCAGCTTTTGGAGCTTTATGTACAGCAATCTGATAGTCTGTGAAGAAAAAAGAAGTTTGTCAGATGATCAAGACTTTTCAGAAAAGAGTCTGGTTTACACTGATTTTTTTAAAAGTCGGGATATGTAATCTGTCTCTTTTTTCACTTGTTCTTATAAATTGGAAGGAACTTCAAAGCCAAACAACATTTGAAGTGCTTTTGCCCTAATTTCTTGGAATAGTATACCTAAAGAAATGGTTCTTTGTGATGAGAGAGACTTAGCATTTCTCTTTCAAAGGAAGCCATCATTTTTCTAAATAAACTCTACTAGTTTGATGCTCTCTTCTCTGCTTGAAACACATTTTCTCCTGCCTGCCCAAGCAGGGTATTTGCTGAGGAGTGATCTCGGTTTCTCTTTGTTCTCCCTATCTGATGTGTCTTTGATAGCGGATGGTTTCTCGCTCTTTGGGAGCAAATCCAGACGACCTGAAGGACCCAATTAAAATTAGTATTCCACGCTATGTGCTGTGCGGGCAAGGGAAGGATGAGCACTTCGAGTTTGAGGTCAAGGTAAGTGCCCCTTCTTTACTCTTCTGGACGAATGGAGGCTTGAAGCTCCCAGGGCTTTCTCTCTCTTTTTTTTTTTTTTTCCATAAAGGGAGATGAAGCTACATGTGAACATCTTGTTTTGTAACATATTAATCATGCCCTCCTACAAAGTGGCCTGTGCCAAGTCTAGACTGTAGCACATGGAGAGGTTATCCCATAGAAGGTGGTTGTGGTTGGGGAGTCAGGCAGACATGGAAGAAAGTTCTGGTCACTTGCCAGTCTGGCAAGTAGGGTGACCAACCCTTGTTGGTTATGTAGGAGTTTTTGCTCTCGGCATTGGAAATGCCACACCCTGCGAAACCATTAGGTGCCAGTTGAAACATGACAGTCAGTCACCTTATCCCCGGGCTTAAGCTTGATTTTCTTATCTATACATATGGGAATAATAATGTTTATGTTACAAGGATATCAGCTAACATAAAATGCTGAGTCTAGTATCTGGTATATAATAATAAGTTATAACCATTTGCTTTTATTACTACTGCTGTTTTTTTGTTATTTCTGTTATTATTAATTTAGGAAGCTTTCCTAATCCATTTTAGGTTTTATTTGATTTATGCGACTTTTCAGGAAGAGATGTGCCTGCTTCCTTACATCATACTTTCCGAAATAATGACTTCATCTTATTCCTAATTTAGTTCCATTAACTCATAACACTTCATTAAATATTGCTGGAGGCTCTCCCCTCCTCAAGGAATTAATGATGAGTCACCCTTCTTTATTTTCAAGCATAGCTGAGGTTATTGATGTAATGATGTCCACTAGGGTCGTAGTCTGCAGCTGCATGAGGGTGTTCTTGGAGGTGAACCTCCAGACTGGGAATCTGGATGCTAAAGTCTTCAGGCTCTGACTCTGTTACATTTCGTTGAGTGACCCTGAGTCTTTACTTTCTCAGTGTCTCGGTTTTCTCATTGGTAGAATGGGGAAATTGGATCACACCAGTGGTTTCCAAATTTCTTCTCAACAAAGACATTTGTTCAGCAGATACTGATGAGGAAGGGCACTGCAGAAAGCGGACCAACGTGGAGCTGCTGTGGAGAGGGAGGGAAGAGGGAGCCTGAAGCCAGCCAGCCCTGCACCCCTCACCTCCCCAGCCACCGATCACACCCCTGGGCCCTTGGGATCCTTCTTTCCCTTTAGGCATGCGTGTTCTTTCAGTCTTCCTGGAGAAAAAATACAAATGAGTCTTAGGATAAATCAAGCTCCCAGATTCTTATTTCTATATACTGTTTTCCTCTTTATTTTTTAAACCTAGGCATTAATTTATTTGAGGTTCCTATTGAGAGTACATGTTCTCTGGGTGGTGGTTGTGGTGGTGGTGGTGGTGGTGGTGTTTTGATCTTTACTGGCCAGATTGTGTGGTTTCATATTCAAATGTTATGCCACGTCTGTGAACCAGTACTTCTCACTGCCCCTAACTTAAAGCCTAATTCCTGCTGAGTTTCTTTTCTGTCATTTGAAATTGTGTGTGTGTGTGTGTGTGTGTGTGTGTGTATGTAGAGCTCCCTTTGTACATACATGTTATGTTGATATTTATACATATATCAAAATAATTTCTGAAGGTGTATGCGTTAATCCCATGTATTTTTTTTTACTTTTATTTATTTATTTTTTTTAATATAATTTTTTATTTTTTATAAACATGTATTTTTATCCCCAGTGGTACAGGTCTGTGAATCACCAGGTTTACACACTTCACAGCACTCACCAAAGCACATACCCTCCCCAATGTCCATAATACCACCCCCTTCTCCCAAACCCCCTCCCCCCAGCAACCCTCAGTTTGTTTTGTGAGATTAAGAGTCACTTATGGTTTGTCTCCCTCCCAATCCCATCTTGTTTCATTGATTCTTCTCGTACCCACTTAAGCCCCCATGTTGCAACATATTTTTAAAAGATTTTATTGATTGGAAAAAGAATGAGAGAGAGAGCATGAGAGGGGAGAGGGTCAGAGGGAGAAGCAGACTCTCTGCTCTCACTGAGCAGGGAGCCCAATGCAGGACTCGATCCTGGGACTCCAGGAACATGACCCGAGCCAAAGATAGTCACTTAACCAACTGAGTCACCCAGGTGCCCCTAATTCCATCTTTTTAATTAGAGGGTGAAGACTGGCTTTTACCAGCTCAGAATTTGAATTCTCCTCAACAGAGAACTCACAGCACTGGAGGACATGTTTTGTTGATGCATAGATATATTTTATTATTTAAAACTTTTTTTAAAGGTTTATTTATTTGAGAGAGAAAATGAGTGAGAGTGCAGGGAGGGGCAGAGGGAGATGGAGAGGATCTCAAGCAGATTCTCTGCTGAGTGTAGAGCCTGTCACGGGGCTCCATCTCATGGCCCTAGGATCATGACTGGAACCAAAACCGAGAGTTGACTGCTTAATGGACTGAGCCACCCAGGTGCCCCAAGATATATTTTATTTTAACAGATAAGTGTGTTAATAAAATATAACTATTAAATTGATTTCATGCATAAAAGATAAGACATGGATAAAGAGGGTAGTTAATTGATGTAGTGTGATCTCACTTTTATGTGGAACCAGAAAAACAGCCCATGTTCACAGATACAGACAACAGATAGGTGATTGCTTATCTGTAGGTGGGGTGGGGGGGTGAGATGGGTACAGGTGGTCTAAAGTTATAAAATATGTCCTGAGGATGTCATTATAGATCGCAATTATAGTAAATAATGCTGTATATTTGAAAGTTGCTGAGAGTAAATCTTAAAAAGTTCTCATCATAAGAACAAAAAAATTTAACCGTTCCTGTGTGGTGAGGGAGATTCGCAAGACTTAGGAGGTGATCATTTAACAATATATAAAAATGGCGAATTATTACATTATACACCTGAAACTAATATGTTGTTAAACCAGTTATACTTCAATAACTCAAAAAAAGAAAAGAATTAGAACAAAAGCTGAGTTGATTCAAATAAAAATTGCAAGCAAATCATAGGTCAGGCCATAGCAGATCTGGCCAAAATCGTGAAGATGGTACTGTGAAGGCGGTTAGAGAACCTAGATACAGAAAATCATGTCGAACCTTTGAAAATCTCGGCTTCCACCTCAGAATATATAAAATCCAAATCCAAAGTGTTCAGCTTTCTTTGAACATAGCAAACCCAAGTTCTGAGAGCATGTCATTGTCTTGCTCCCTTTTTGTACTTGTCAGGTGCTGTAATCAGCACCAGGAGAGGCCCGTGAGCATTTGCCTGGAGAATCCCCAGTTCTCTGTGCAGGAAGGGCCACCAGACACATTTGCAGGTAAGTGTGTGGAGCGTCTCACATTCTCCTGGGGATACTCAGTCACAGAAGTCTCAGGGCCTCAGTACTAGAAACAAACATGACCCAAATGTACAGTCCCTCTCTTGAACAAAACAAAAATGGCTGCGCCCAGCAAACACATAGCTGTTGGGGTAGTGCTGGGTGTGCCGATGTCCGTCCAGGTTCCGCCAGTTAATCTCCACAAGAGACTAACTGTAGAGTAGGGACAAAGACACCTGTCTGGCTGGGCTGGTGTGAGCAGCATTTGAATGTAGGTGTGTAAAGTGCTTAGAATGGCACCTGCCACTTCCTAAGTGCTGGATGAGTGTTTGTTCAAAAAAAAGGTAAACTTTTTTTTTTTTTTAATTTAACTTTATTTTTTCAGTGTTCCAAGATTCATTGTTTATGCACCACACCCAGTGCTCTATGCAATACATCCCTCCTTAATAAGATTTTCTTTATTTACTTGAGAGAGGGAGAGAGTGAGAATGGGAGGAAGGGAGAGGGACAAGCAGACTCCATGCTCATCGAGGAGTCAGACGCAGGGCTCAATCCCACAACCCTGAGATCATGTTCTGAGATGAAATCAAGAGTCAGATACTCAACTGACTAAGTTACGCAGATGCCTCATAAAAAAACAAGTAAATTTTTAAAAAGCATGGGGACTGAGTGAGATTTAACCCTTGGAATCCTCTTAATGACTTCTGATACCCAGTGTGTCTGAGAATTTTCAACTTTTTTTTTTCAGTTTGAAATTGAATTTTAAATTTTGAATTTTAAAATTAAGTATGGGGGCTTCTGGGCACCTAGGCGGCTCATGCAGTTAAGCGACTGACTCTCGGTTTCAGCTCAGGTCATGATCTCAGTGTCATGAGATTGAGCCCTGGGTCAGGATCCACATTTAGCGTGGTGACTGCCTGGTACTCTCTCTCTCTCTCCCTCCGCCCCTCCCCTCCTGCACTCGCTCTCTCCTCTCTCTCAAACGAATAAATAAATCTTTTTTTTTTTTAAAGATTTTACTTATCTGACAGAGAGTGTGCGCACATGCACAAGCAGGGGGTGGGAGAGCAGCAGGCAGAGGGAGTAGCAGGCTCCCCACTGATCAGGGAGGCAGGCGCGGGGCTTGATCCCAAGACCCTGGGATCATGACCCAAGCTGAAGGCAGACACTTAACAGACTGAGCCACCCAGGTGCCCCGAATAAATACACCTTTAAAAACAATTAAGTATGACAGCCTTTTCCACCCATTATCTGATTATATGGTACATTGGCAATGTTTTCTAGAACATACAGTCACACTTATGGTAACAGTTTGGCTACTACTCAAGTCTTTTCTTGGTGAACCAGTGGATGTAAGGTGGTTAAGGTAAAAGTATTGTTTTTTTTTTTTTTTTTAAGTCTATTTAGTTTTAGACCTTCTTTGAAGGAAAGTCTGATGTTAATGTATATAGATATTTTATACTATTACACTTCAAATTTCAGAAAAATCTTTGCTGCTTCTTTTTTTAAACAAAAATCAATTTCTTTTTTCTACCCTTTCCCCTTGATGGTCTTAAAGGTCTCCTGGGGTCCTGAATGCACCTGGCAATGCTCTGTGATCAGCAGGGAAGGGTCTTGACATCTGGTATTAGACCCCTGTTGACTGCATAACTTGCTGGTGGTTGCTGCCAGTTCACTTAAAGGGCCAAGCTGACCAATGAACACACAGGACCCCCTGGGTGCAAGTCTCTATGAACTGAATTTGCAGGCCCCAGAGAGGGGACTGGGAAGGGGCACTCAGTCGTGTAGCTGCCCAGAGTCTCTCCACTTCTCCCTCACCCTTCCTGTTCCCTCTGCCTGCCTTTGCTGAGATAGAATTTATTAGTTATTCAAGTCATGCCTTCTTGTAATCCCCAGTGGGATAGCTCTCGTTGGATTGTTTGTGGCTGGATGAATAGTTGTAGTTATGGTTAAGGTACTATTTGAGGTCAGGTACAGGGAGTGGGATTTTGAGGGAGGAAGGGAGACAGCAGTGGTTCTCAAATGTTCATCTTCTGATCCCTGATCCGTCCCATGGAGGTTCCCATTACTGGGCTTTAAAATGAGAAAAATCGTGTTTTTCATTAAACCAGAATTTAATATATTTAATTCAAAAAGACTGTCTTTTTGTATCTTCTTTATTGAGGGACTAAAAACAGCTTTATTTTATGGAGTAACTATGAAAATAGATATATAGTGTTTTGTTTTTTGGTCACATTTAATTTTTTCAGTCAACTTTGTTAAGGCGTAATTGACATACAGTGAAGTGCACACATTTTAAGTGTACTTTGATGAGTTTTGGCATACCTACACCCATGTAGCCAGCACCCCTATCAGGACTTCAGACTTTTCATCATTCCAGAAAGATTCTTTATATTCAGTGCCCCTGCCCAGCCTCTGGGTGAGCTCTGAGCTGCTTTCTGTAACCACAGATGACCCGTGCCTCTTCTAGCGTACCATGTAAATGGGACCGGGCAGCATTTACTCCTTTGTGTCTGAATGCTTCTGTGTAGTCTGATGTGCTGGAGATTCATCTCTGTATTTGACTATAACAGAAATTTGTTTCCTTTTAGTGCTACATAGCATCCCGCCTGTGGATATATTACAGTTTGTGGAATGGTGTTTGTCTTAATGTCCTTATTTGACGCCACAGAAGGTTGTCATCTCTGTGATGCACTCCTTCCATCCCCCACCTCCTTATTTTACTGATCCTTGAAGGACACGTGCTTGGGCATCCCAGGGTGAAGGCATCCGTTCCCGTGGCCCTTGCAGTGATCCCTCCCAGCAGGTCACAGGAATACAAACCCTCTGGGACCATCCACATTCTCGCCAAGAGATATATGTCTTTCTGACTTCTGTCAGAGACGGATGGAGAAGTGGGGGGTAGTGCCAGTCTGGCTGCTGGCTGAGAAGCTGAGTATGGTTGAATGTCACCTGCTGGCCAGCAGAAGGTGCCTGTCAGGAGTGTGCTGGCCCTGAACCATGGCCGGCACAGGTTATCCCGCCGACCATCCTACTGCAGCCGTCTTAACATCCGGGCGTCAAATGCTTGTCCACGATTGATACAGGAAATCTGTTACAACTGTGTTACAATTGCCATTTTCAGTGAGCCAAGACCAGAGTGGAGAGAATTTAATCTTTAAGTTCTATTTCATCAGGATACAAAACAGAAATCTTGTGGTTAAGTTCAACAGAGGCTGGCGTTGAACTTATGTTCAAGAAATAAGCTGGTGTTTCTTGTTTTAAACTCTCTGCCATTTATCTTATGTATTAATATTATAGTGTAAAAAACATAAGCCAACACTGTTTTTTGGTTTTTTTTTAATATTTTGTTTCCTGATAGTTTTTATTCCTGTAAAAACTGTAGGTGATCTCACCAGGAGATTGCCTTCCTGTCTGCTTCCCAGAGTGTGGACTTCTGCAGTAGGACCCTCCCCTCTCACCCATTCCCTATCCTGTTACCCTGTTTCCTCCCTCAGAACAGGTGTCACAGCCCACGGTCACATGGTTTTCTTGCAGTCACTGTCATGTTCATAGCAGGTCTTCTCTGGAGATGTAAGCCCTTGGGCCCTCCTCACTGAGTCATCAGCCCTCCCACAGGCCGGGACTGGGAATGGTCACGCAGAAGAGGTCACTCAACAATATGACCCCCACAAGTCCGCCACTAGGTCCTCTCTCTGGTCTTCCAGGGTGGGGACTGGCAAATCAGGCCCCTGGACTGTGTCTGCGTGCAAGAGAGCCAGTGCCTGCTGCCTCCGCCTGCCTTCTCCATTCCACCCTCCCACACGCCAGGACACATCCTGGCTCTGATAGTCTCCGGCACCCACGGAGGAGTTCAGTTCTGTTCCGTTCTGCACAGAGGAGTAGCCCTCAGCCCACCCCCTGGACGTTATTCTGGGCACCCCAGCCCCTTGCTCAGGAAGCACGTGTTCTGGAGTCTTCTATAAGGAGCCTTCTGGTGCCCTAGTCATACCCTCCCATCCCCAGGCTGTTCAGGAAAGGACAGGGCCCTACCTTTCTTCAAGTGGTGGCAGGAGATAGGCTCTTTTGTGCAGAATCACTTTGATCCACTTTAGAGCAAAGGAGCACAGGACTACATACTTTACCTCGAACACACGATGTCCAAGACAAAACTATTCCTCATTTTAGTCATCTGATTTTGGTCGAAGGTACCACAGGGACAGTCACCTCCTCTTGCCCCCAGATGTACCTCATTTTGTTCTGACTCATGGTTGGTGGACTGAGGAGGAGAGGAGAGGCAGAGGGACCAAAGAGGCCTGAGAGCAGGGCAGAGGAATCTTGAGGAAGCCGTTGGGCACAAGCCTGTAGGCTCCTGCCAGTATCGCCTGAGTGCCCTGCCCAGCGGTCTGTTCTCTTTGCTGTCACGTGAGCTTAGGTACTTTGGTCCCCCGTCTGGGCTCCGTCGGTGCTGCCCTGGAGTTGGGGAGATGCTTAGTGCGAGAGCCCTTGGGTCCACCGGGCCCTCCATAGGCAGGAGCCTCTGAAGGAGGCAAAGGGCAAAGGGCCACCTTCCAGGGCCGTTGGCGCCAGGGCCCAACAGAGTTGTGCAGCAGGATGAAGGCAGCTGGAGCAAACCAGGAGGGGCAATGGAGGATGAGCTTTATTTTGCCCAAACAGAATTTCAAAATGTTCACTGCGTTGTCACCATTTCAAACTTGGGAGATCTGACAGGGAGATCCAAATTCCCCAAGTTTATGTTAAATACCAGAAAATGTAACAACCCTGGACTGGTGTCCCAAAGGGCAGCCCTGCTTGGGGCCAAACAGTGGCTCCTCTTGGGATGGTTCCTATGCCACAGCCTTCACGGCTCCTGGGCAGAGGAGATCGCCTGAGGGAATGGTCCACGCCAAGTCCCCACTACACATAAAGGCTCACACACCGAAAGAGGTCTCTGATCACCCAGTTTATTAAGTCAGTTTAAACAAACACAGATGCAGGAGGAGGCGGGTCAGGTAGACGCTGGAGGGTGGGGCCGGCAGGGGAGCGGCCTGTACTCTCTGAGCTCAGGGTCACCCCACATTCTCCTGCTCTGTCTCTCTTTGCCACTGCAACCTCTCCCACTCTGCTAGCCAGGACTAGAGCTGTGAGCAAGGTGTCTCCGTAAACACAGGGCACCCAGAGCAGTGCACACTCGCCGCATGGCAGCATGCCTGGCCGGTGGCCTGCTGGACGGCCCAGGTTGTCACCTGCACTTCTTAGGTAGAGCACATGTGGACTCAGCATGGGATCAGCTCATGGTCACCAGTGGTGTTCATGCGGGGCTGAGTTAGCTGTTGGTCCTGAGCAGGCATGATCATGACCTAATATTTTCTTTCTCTAGGTAACGTTCTAATCTGTTCCCTCATATTTCTCTATTCTGTCTTTCTCTGACACAACCAAAAGGTTTTAGGCCCTTATTTAGCGTGTCTTATGAATTCACTTGTATCTCGCAAGCTGCTTGAGTACAGGCTCTGTTCTGTCTGAGGTTTACCTATATCCCCTAAACTGCAGCTTACTTGCTGGCAGTGCTTAGCCCTTCTGATGACTTCATCCATCCTCTGTAGCAGAATGAAGAGTGCTCACGAAACTCGTAGACTCCCGCTCTACTCCCCCTCTGGTCCGCACCCCCGCACTCTTGGAGCCTTTTGGCATTGTGTTCCTCACTGAACCCTGTAGGCCAGTTGAGTTTGCAACCTCTCCTTAAGGGAGGACACCGTCATCCAGCCAGCACCTTCTTCGGCCCAGCCTCTTTGCCAGAAATTTCCACAAATGTGCAAACTGTACCAAAATGGGGGGGTATTATTTGCACTTAACAAATTAGGAAATTAGGAATGACTTGCTCAAGGCCACACAGCTAGGAGGGTGAACCAGGTACCAAATACCCATCAGATCTGAGAACTCTGAGCCATGCTGGTGCCCTTGCTTATTCATTTTAATGTGCCTTTTGCAATTTCACTACATTCTGTACTTCTTCGAAGTCAAGGCCGTATTTTAGCGTTGGTCTAAACATGGTGACCATTTCCACATCCTTGCCCAATATCTGCTGTTCTTTTTGTATGTGTTTTGATTTTTTATCTTGAGTTCTGTCCAAGTTGCAGGCACTTTGTAAATTGGGGGTCTTACTGAGGCTTTGATAAACCTGGAGAATTTGATGGTGGATAGACCTGCCAGGGAGTGTGAAAAGGAAATGCCCAGAAAATTTGCGGTTTGAGAGTTGAAGCAATCACATTTATAGTCAGAGAAATTTCTCTTTATTTGGCAGAACAGAAATAAGAGCCATTCCAGTCTATTAGATAAACTACGCACACATACATCTTTTAGAAATACTCCCGACTTGATAGAATATAAATGTTCAGAAGGATTTGTGTGTTGGCATCTGAGTCTCTGCTTATTAGTAACTTGATAGATGATCTCCCTGCATGTGTATTAGCACAGCTGAGACAAATGGAGTGTTGCATAAGCTGTGGTCCATCTAGATCCCAGTATTTAGTTTGTGTATTATTTTCAAACATAAATAACAAGTGAAAGAAATAACATTGGGACTCAAAGAATCATATTTTACCCTGTTTTTTTTTTAAGCACCCCTTCATGTCTCTGAAAACTTTTCTTTCACTGAAAAAAATTAAGAAAAAACATTTTCCCTTTTTTGCACAAAGCAACTAATCTTTTATATCACTTTCATTTGAGCAGTTGCGTTTGTCTTCACAAAGTAAAGGCTGCATATGTGAGAAACGGCACAGAAGAAATGAGATTGACTTCCAAGCACCAAAGGAAAGCAATCACTGTGTTGTGGCCATGCCTTGAATTTTCATTTCAAATGTGTTTTTTCCTTATAAGAATTCATTAATATTTTGTCTTCCATGACTTCAGAATTTGGGGGGTTTTACATCTCTTCCTGAAATAAAATTGGTTTTTTTGGACTCCCCTCTTGGCAGTTGCTGCCCAAGGATACCCCTTGCCTTTCCATAGTGCATTAGAAAAGGCCTTTCCTTAGGAACATGATCACAGTGCAAGGAGTTACCATTTACTGGGCACCCAGACACCCTGATGGTTGTTTCATATGCTTCTCATTCATCTGTAGGTTAGTATTGTGAGCCCATTTCACAGATGAAGAAGCTGAGGCCTGGAAGGGTTGTGTGGCAGAGCCAAAGTCACACAGCTGATTAGTGACTGGGCTAAAGTTAGGATCCATGTCTGTCTTAATCCATAGTTTTTCATTATTCCATTCTTCAGTGATGCCTGGTAGAGAGTTTGCATTCTGGACTTTGCCTCTGAATATCTTCGTAATTTGAAGGAAAATTGGTTAGGCTGTCATTCTCGCAATTTCCCACAATTTTAAAGTAGGGTAATTTTCCCTTTTCCTCACTGGTTTTGCAGAGGTGTTAGGGGAAGGGAAAAGTACTTATTAGTAATGATCTTGGTTTTGAAAGGCATCCGTCTTACCAGAATCTTAAGAGTCTTCTTACATTCTTTCAGATTTACCTTCAAACTACTAGACAAAGTAAGTACACTAAAATAAATGGTATTATCCCAATTTTGAAGGTGCTAAAATTGAAGCATAAAGAAGTCGTAATTTCTAGTTATTGCAAAAGGCTGAGACTTTGGTCAGCTAGAAAGCGCTGTTTGATTTTGCACTGCTTCATGGTTATGTAGATACGGTGTAACTCAGCAACCAGCTGCTAGGCTCCTTTCTTAACAGCAAGCCATATTCAGACTGATCTGGGAACCAAGGGCTCTTGAGGCACTTCCTGTACTTGTTGGTGCTAAATCTACATAGAAGGATGTCTGGGGAGTTTCCTGGTTAACAGGGCTGAATAGTCTTATATCTGTGTGGGTCTCCTATTTTCAGAAGTCTTGATACTCCAAGCTCCATACGTCTCTCCCGTCCGCGTCACCAATAGTCGGCAGATCTAGGATTGGATTATAGATTCTTCTCTCCTTGCCCAGTGCTCTGGCTTTAAGACCGTGCTCCTGCTGCTAGGGCCTGACTTCTTGACTCAGGAGCCTGAGAGGTAGAATTCCCATAATTGGTAGGCTGCTGGTTCCTCGGCCACTGCAGCGGAGGAGGATGCCTGCTCTCTTCCGGATCTCAGGATGCACTCTGCGGGTGTGTTTCACCTGGCAGCTATTCCTTTGCCTCATAGGTGGTTGCTGACAGTGTCTTTTCCTTTGTGTCCACTTAGCTAGAGAGCTCAACACTCCTTTCGGTTTCTCAGAAAGAAAGGTATATAAACTTGCCCGGAACTTCCCTAGGGAAACCAAGGAAGGAGGTGCATTGCACATCTCAGAGCAAATAATTGAATATACCCTGTTAGCTAATTATGTTCTCCCAAAACCACCAGCCTTCCCTCTCTCTGCTGCCTAGATATGCTTTGAGAACTCCAGGGCTGCCCCCTTGCTAAGTGGAAAGATTCAGCTTCAGCCTGCTTTTAAGCATCTTTCCCAAGTTTACGTACTCAAAGGACCTTGACATTCAGAAACAAACACTCTTATGTTACTAGGACCCACCCCCTTAGAGCAACTTAGAGACCACCTTTTGTTTCTTGGTATGTTTTACTTCTTAATGTCTATTCCCCTTACCTTTCTTACCCCAAACCTGTCATCATGGTATTTCTTTACATCAGCAGACTTCTGTCTCCAAAGGAATTAGATAAATAACATTTTCTCTTTCTTTGTTTTATAATTCTTTACCCTCTCCCGTTATCTCCTGTAATGCTTACTTTCTAAAAACTTAAAACAGTTACAGGTAAGCCAGAAAAGGACTAAAATGCAGGTCTTTCCACTGCCCACATTTCAGCATAGAAAGGGAACTAGGAAGTGCTGCAGAAGAGCATTTATTGAAAAGAGACTGGGCTCTACTGTCTCCATTATGCGTTCATTTATTATTTAACAAATACTCATTTCATACATGTAACATAGTGGTGGTATTTTTTTTAAAGACCATGCTGGAAGTATCAAGATACTGAAGAACAAGAAACATGAATAAATAGTTCATGTACTCTCTAGTCCACCTTGGGGGGGGGGCATGCAAAAACTAGAACAATGCAGAGCAAAAGGGCAGTGGAAAAGGAGCAGTCAGGAAGATAACATCTTTGTTTACCTGAAGAAGGGGGGTGGATTTCAGTGACAAAGGCCTGGGGACAGACAGAGACAAGTGATCTGGGGGTAAGAGGAAGCAGTGCAGTTGGAGGCCAACCTTGGGGAGTGACTCTCCTTTAAGTAGAGGTGAGTGGGAACAATGAAGTGAAGATGAAAGTGAAGACGAAGAGGTGGGGGGGATGGGGGAAGATGGAATGAATGTGGCAACAGCATAATTTTGAGACCTGCTGAAAGGTGCTCAGGGAGTTCGTCTTGAGTAACCCTACTCACCTCTTTAAAACATTATCATTGTCCTTGAGACTTGAAAATCTAGAATGTTTTGAAATACTCATTGCAGACAATGTAATTTGGAGGAATTTCCAAATAGGAGTAACCTTGTTGAGCCAAAATAGCGTAAATTGCATACATTCTGCTATCATGGAGGGCAGCACACTACAGAGAAAGCTGATACCAGAGACTGCCTGATTTGGGGGAATTATTCTAATGTTTCCTAGAAGGTCTAGGGAGCTAGGGAAATGAGGACTTGGTCCTCCAGTGGTGGGAAAACTGACCTGGAGTCCAGCCTGGAACTGGAGGAGGCGGAGGGAGCAGAAGGGAAGAGATGAGTGAAGAGACCAGAAGAGGTTTCGGGCAGTTTCAGTGAAGACAGGCAGTGGACTCCACAAATGCAGGATGAGCGTGCCCATCAGAAACACTTTAAAGAACTTTGAAGAACTGGCCATCTTAGAGGTCCCAAAGCAAGGATAATGGCAGGCTGTGGTCAGTGAGGTGTTGGTCTCTTCCGGTTTAGTTCCATGTGTGACAGTTCTCTGAGCTTTTAACTAAGTCTATTCTACTAATACTTGCTACCATACAGATTCCAGTATTTATAATATATTTCCTGTTCCCGCAGACATGTTCACAGTTCTGTGGCTACAGAAGACTATATTTTGCACAAATCTGATAAAACTCTAGTATAAAGTTTTAGTGTAAAAACTTGTAGTGTCTATTAGTTTGGCATCTGACTTACTAAATAGAAAGCATTTTATTGTTTATACTTTAGTCTGCTCCTTGAAATGTTGTTAGCAAATAAATGTTGTTTGAGAGAACTCTACAAGTAACTATTTACAAGGAGGCCAGTTAGAGTATTTTTCTTTGGGTGAGAAATTGTAGATTCTCATCCTTAACACAGATATACACAAGGGAATATATACTGATGACAGATCTTAAAATCGACAATTCTCAAACCAGCAAAATATGTATATAACATAAATTTGTGGAAAGCACTCAATAGAGAATTGGTTATAAGTAAATGCAGTTCATCTCATGGACATGTTTATGGTGGTTAAGTTGCACTTGATCATTTTATGGCCCAGGAAAGATGGATTTGTATCAGCAGAGCCATCCAGTGACAGAGACGTAATGAATTTGCTCTTCAAAGATATGGAGTAATGATGCCCTGCTTTCTCAACATAGAAGAACAGAATCGAATATTTTCACCTGATTTATTTGGTGCAGTGAACTTCTATCCTTTCTGTCTGCATCAACACCTCATCCCATGCCCAGTTTTAATTTGGGGCAAAAAGACTTCAGTATATATTTTCCCCCCCTCTGTGTAGGTTTTCCAAACTTCACATGCACCTTTTCGCACCTCCATGGGTGATGGTGTCTCCATTATAGAGAAGGGACTTAACTTTGACTCCACGTTTTCCTGTGGAGAGATGACACGTGTGGTTGCCTTGCCCCATGCTCCCCTCCCCCACCCTCTGTTTCTACAGTGATCATGACCGGCCTTTATGCTTTGTCATCCTTGTCCTCATCCTGTTTGCATGTTGGCAGAGAAGGAGAGATTTAAATGTTTTAAATAGAAAGTAGGAAGCTTGAGCCATTGCAATCCCTATACTTAACCTGGGGTCAGGTAAAGATCTCAGGGGTGAAGGATTTAGAAATCTCTCTATGTGTCACTGTAAACTTGTGTTATAGATATACTGAGAAGGCACCATACTCTCAGTGCAGTCAAAAACAAAAACAAAAACAAAAAACAGATCATCATTCTGTGTGACCAAGTCAAATAATCTGGCTCAGCTGAACCTCCAAGAAACTGCTAGAACATCATGTGGAGCCAGGATGGCAGCAGGCCCTGTTTGCCATTTTGAAAGATCTGGGTCAAGCCTGGAGCTCTCACCTGATTGGAAAAGAAAGACAATCTTAAGTACATCTTTCAGCAAACTGCCTGCATCTAATGTGATGCCTAACACGTAGTAGTCGCTCAATAAAGGTTTATTTCGACAGTGAACCGTTCTCCCACCTCCACCCCAATTACTGCCAAAGGCTCATTCCCTCAGAAGGCTTAAAAGTTTATAGGGGAGCAAGGCATTTATATAATTAATATCCATTCTATAAGTTAATTAATACAACTTTAATTATGTAACTGATATCCTGTGATAAGCGCTCTGGTTCAACTGCGAGCTACATGCTAAGGAACCATGGAGGACGGAATGATTTTTCCAGGGAGGGAAGTGTGGGAAAGCTGCCTAGGGAGGAACTGTGGTTCCAGGAGAGAGCTGTCTAGTCACATAGCACTTCAGGCTGTCTTTCTGTCAGCTCTGCACCCCACCCTGTTAGCATCCCACATCCTTTCGAAAGCACTGGGGGCTGATACCAAGAAAGCAGAAGGTAGTGCATTGGATACTTTTCTGGGGGCTCCCTCAGGGACTCTTTCATCTCCTTGCTGACTTGTTGGCTTGTGCCTAATGCCCTTGATTCTTCTGCCCAGGAAATCACTTAGCCAAGTCATGACCTCCCCAGTATTTGGTATATGCATGCTGTTAGAGAAATCGGTATTCCCTATAAAGGCAGTATTCTTGGGCCACCATGGAAAGAGGAATGAAACCCCATATTATGAAGTAGACTTGGACTAGCTGTTTCATTAGTTAGAGATTGTAAGTAGTAGTCTGACGTAAACGAGCTGAGAAAATAGCAAAGTGGCAAAGACGGCAGTCCGAAGACCTACAAGCTAAGTGTCCACTTTACCTTTATATCCTTATCCTGATCTTACTTGAGGCCATCTCTTCTACCCAGAGAGATGAGAAAAGGTATTTCTGGCTCATTGCCCCTGAGAGCCTGAGCAATTGTAAGATAAATCCATCTTGGGGCTGGCCCTCTCTTCTAGGTCTTCATTTAGGATGCCTGTGTCATGCCGAGTACCCTTTAAAGGTGCAGTGAACACCAGCTAAAAATCCCAACTCTCCTGGAACTGACATTATAGTCGAGAAAGCAGACAAAAGGTAGGAGGTAGTGCCTACTAAAGGTGTGACAAAAGGTATGAGGTAGGAGGAAGTGCCTAGTAGAACAGTAAATTAGAGGAGCAAGTAGTATAAAGATGGGAAAGGGATGCCATTTTAGATAGTATATCCGGAGAAAGCATCAACGAGAAGGTGATTTTGAGCCTAGACCTAAAGGAAGTGAGGGAGCTAATCATGTGAAAAGAGTATTCCAGAAAGAGGAAAAAAAAAATCTCGTGAAAAGTCCCTGAGGCCATACTTCCTGTGTAGCCCATTTGAAGTGTTCCAGATAAGCGAGGAAACTGGAATGAGCAAGGGAACGAGCCGATGGAAATGATGCCTAGGAGGAGACCAATCATAGCGATCCATGCAGTTCAGTTGAAGAACTTGAATTTGTGTCCTGAGACGGAACAGCTTGGAAGGATGTCTTCTTCAAGCAAAGAAATGACCCCATCTAACTTCATTTTTGGCAAGATGACTTTAGCTACTGTGTGAGAAATGAGTGGAGGGAAAGTTGGGGCAGGGCAGGGTGGTGGGGAGACTACAAAAGCAGAAGCAAGGAGACTAACTAGGAGGCTGTGAAAGATAACCCGTAGGAGAGAGGATGGTGGCTTAGACCAAGATGTGAACAGTGGTGATGGTGAGAACTGGTCAGAGTCTCGTTACGTTTTGGAGTTAGGTGGAAAGGATTTACAGTTTGATTAGACATGAGTTGTGAGAGAAAGAGGACCATCAAGGGTGGTGCCAGATTGAACAGGTGAGGGAGTGGCATTGTCATTTACTGAGATGGGGAAGCAGGGAGGGGAGGGAGTTTGGGAGATAAAGTTTGATGAGTTTAGCCACGTTAAGTCTGAGATACAATCAGACATCCAAGTAGGCAGTAGGATACACGAGTCTGGGTTTGGGGGGACAGATATTGAGCATTGAGGGAATCATCAGCGTATAAATGTAAGCTTTGAGATGGGATGAGATCATTAAAGTGAGTGCAGGTAGAAAATAAAACATGGTCAAGGACTAAGCTCTGGAACGCTTTGCTGTTTAGAGGTCAGGAAGATGAAGAGAAATCTCAGCAAAGAAAACCAAGGTAAGAGAGGGCAGCAACCTGGAAGCCAAATGAAGAAGGTGTTATAAGGAGGGGCTGTCAGGTCCTCACATCCTGCTGATAGATCAAGTAAGGTAAAGACCAAGAATTGCCGAGTGGATTAGCAATGTGGGGGTGTTGATGATGTTGGTAAGAGTAGTTTAAGTGGAATGCTGGGTAGATTGGAGTGGATTCAAGGGATAATGGGAAGAAGGAAATTGAAATATCAAGAATAAACTCAAGCAGTTTTGTTGTGATGGGAGGGTTAGAAATGGAGTTGTAATTAGAAAGAAAAGGGAGGCCAAGATGGGAGTTTAATATGAGAGAAATAATAGCTTGTTTCGATACTGATGGGAATAATCTAGTACAGAATGATACAGAATGAGAATGTGTTGGTGCAGGAAAGAAGAGAAATTATGACTTGTGGTATCTTTCAGAAGGCAAGAGGGGATGGAATGCAGTGTTTAAGAAGAGGGCTTGACCTTAACATGTCATGTCTGGTAACAGGGAGAAACATGAGGTACAGGGTAGAGGGTGGCATAGGAGACTTGCTTAAGGGTACCCGGGGAAGTGTTCTTCTGATTTCTTTCATTTTCTCAGTAAAATAGGAATTCAGGTTATCAGCTGAGGACAGGGAGAAAGTGATGAAAAAGCTTCAGGGGGAAAGATGAGGTAAACTATTTACAAAAGTGATATCTAAGAGAAGCGTAGGATAGGGCTGGAAAAATGGGATATGACAGGTGGGAGGCATCCGGGCTAACCTGAAAGTGGGGATTGTGACTTTAAAAGAGACCAGTCAGTCCACGTCATGGTGTGTTTTTCTTTCACAATCTGCTAGGCAGGTGCAGGCCTGGAGTAAGCAGACGGTTGGATTTCACCAAGGTTATGGTTTAGTTATCAGTCCAGGGAATTTCAAGAGCAGGACGAAGAGATTTGTGGTTGAATGAAAGGGAACGGTTACCATGACGGCCCATGGTTTCCAAGTTGAGGTGAGTGAAGAAGCAGGGCAAAGGTTGAGGAGCAGGTCAGGGTATTGGAGGGATCATCTGGGTGTTACTGGAATGACCCAAAATTCACGGCAGGAGTTCCAAAGTGTTGGAGCATATGACAAGTGAGCAGAACCTAAGACCATCAAGAAATTAGAGAAGTGACTAAGTTGAGTTGAAAGCTGCAAGAAAGATGGACGGAATTTAGGGTCTGAAGGCATGAGCTTCACAGAGGAGGGATTTCAGAATGGAGAGAGGAGCAGTGGTTTGAAAGTTGGGTGGAAGGACAATGTCTGCCTACATCCCAGCACAATGGGAGGAAGAGTGTGGGGAGAAAAGAGTCCTTACTTGAGAGGGCTGCTAGGGAAGTGGATCCTCAGGGAAGAGCCAGCCTTCATTTAGAGTGAAGAGGACAGGGTTGTTCCTGGAAGAGGCTCAGGATCTGGGGTATTTTGCTCACAATTGACGAGGAACTAAAGAGGTACAGTGGAAGCAACCAAAAAGCGCCAGGAAGCACAGGACGGATGAGGGAGTCCTAGGCGTCTTTGGTGACTTTCATAACACAGCAAGGTCTCACCTGTGAGCATCCAGCCTCTTACTGCTCTCGGGTCACAAGTGTGGCGCCATGAACTTGCTGGACTCTCTTGGCAAGTAGACAGCATCCTAGCCCTTCCTGTTTTCCCTTTGATACCTGGTTTGTGTCCATCCAAAGCAGAGTATTGCTGTGCTCTCACCCTAAGGAAGTCCTCACACCCATGATGATTGTGGTGGCCTCTGTCACCATCCTTTGTGGGGTCTGTGGCAGAGAAGAAAACCAAGAGAAGGCCCCTCCGCCCAGCTTAGCTGCTGGGTACAGTGTTTTCCAAGCTTGAGTGACTTACATACCAGCTTTCAAAAATTACAGCTGCTGAGCTACTATACTGTTTTTATCTAATGATTTTTTTGGTAAATACACTTACCTTTTTTTCCTTACAGAACTATCCTTTTTGAGGGAACTCATCAGAAGAAACCTGCCACAATTAAAAAATTCATTGTAAATAAAGAATACATTGGGGCACCTGGGTGGCTCAGTGGGTTAAGCCTCTGCCTTTGGCTCAGGTCATGATCTCAGGGTCCTAGGATCGAGCCCCACATCCGGCTCTCTGTTCAGTGGGGAGCCTGCTTCCCCCTCTCTCTCTGTCTGCCTCTTTGCCTACTTGTGATCTCAGTCTGTCAAATAAATAAAATCTTTAAAAAAAAAAAAAGTACAGAACCAGAATGTTGAAAATTCTTTTAAAAAAAAGAAAGAAAGAAAGAAAAAAAAAGTACATCCTTATATAACCGAAAATCATCTCACTTGCAACTTTGGGAAATGAGTGAACCCAAGACTGGCTGATGGGGCACCTGGGTGGCTCAGTGGGTTAAACCCTCTGCCTTTGGCTCAGGTCATGATCTCAGGATCCTGGGATCAAGCCCACATCGGGCTCCCTGCTCAGTGGGGAGCCTGCTTCCCCCAATCTCTGCCTGCCTTTCTGCTACTTGTGATCTCTCTCTCTGTGTCAAATAAATAAATTTAAAAAAAAAGACTGACTGAGACTCAAGACTTATTCCTCCTGAAACTACCCACATGGGAATTCCCCAAACTACTACTTCTTCTTTCCTACTGATCCCATGTAGGAGAGTCAGGCTGAATGACAATGCTTGAGAAGGGCATTGTTGTCCTATGCAGGATACAATTTCCCATACGGGAACAAGGCCCATGCAAATGCCCTGGCTGGGAAGTAGTATGTGCCTTCAGCGATTGTGGCAAGAGTGAACACCCCTAAGGGGAGACGTGCTAGAAGTGAGGCTGCTGCAGGCAGTGGGTTAAAAAATTAGAATTTGGGTCTTTAAGATAAAAAAATGTAGAACTTTTTCTATGAGCAGCATGAAACTACCAGGTGGTCTTGAGGACTGGAGGTGTGTGTGGAATGATCAGATTTAAATTTTAAAAAGCTGCCCCATCAGTTGTGCAGAGCAGGGATCGGAGGGGACACATGTGGACACAGACAAATGGGGGAGTCCCTGGTAAAGGCCATTCTGGGACTGGATGGCCCAGAGTGACATGGTGATGATGGTGGTGGAGGATGGAAGGTTAGAGCTCCAAGAAATGTTTACAAAGCAGAAAGAGCAAGACCTAGTAGTACCTGTTGGACTGCTGGTCATGTTGGCCGGGGGGGGGGGGGGCGGTACGGAGGAGATCAGGCGTGGCTTCAATGTCTGTCTGGTGGAGCTTGCTGGATGGTGTAGTGAAATGGACCAGACAAGAGCTGAAGTTGAGACTAATAGCGAGCACTTGAAGTTTGGTTATAGACAAGATGACTTTAGAGTTCTTGTGGTGTGACATATAAAGAATGACACCTCTAAGTTGAGTACATGGGTCTAGAGCTTAGAAGAAAGTTAGGAAATGTAATGGGAATTTGAGACTCATTAGCCTGTCATTGTCAAGGCTGGTGGGGTCACCCAGCCTCCCATTGTCTTGTGACCTTGATATGTGAGCTGATGTGCCACAGGGCCTTTACATGTGTACCAGTCAGCACATTCAACAGGAACGGTAAATTGAACTACCAGTTAAAGGCTGGATTGAGAATTC
This sequence comes from Mustela putorius furo, assembly GCF_011764305.1. Lineage (NCBI taxonomy): Eukaryota > Metazoa > Chordata > Mammalia > Carnivora > Mustelidae > Mustela > Mustela putorius. The sequence continues at coordinate 3,223,827 of NW_025421329.1, read as the reverse complement.
CTCCTCAAAAATAAAGCAAAAATATATTGCATGTTTTTATGCTAATAATTGAGATACAGAAATTTTGTTTTCTCATTTTTCTTTGTCTTCTTTTCTCCTTCCATCTCCACTTCCTCCTTTTTTTCTCAGTCTTTTCTTCTCTCATTTTTTTCCTTCCTGTCCACTATGGTGGCATGTGGTAACCTACACTGACACTTTACATGGGCATGGTGCCATAACAGAAAGGTCACCCTTTGGGATTTACTTTCCTCAACTCAGGTGGAGGGTTAAGGGACCCTTTTTATAAACAAGTAAGAGGTAACTGTTTGTCTCTCATTTTACATGAGCACATACTGCTTATAAGCAGATTTGAGAACCAGAAATGCATCCTTAAGTAGAGTACGCTTTTATTTATAAGTCTTATTTATGCAGCTAGATTAATGTTTTCGGTTCTGGAGAAATTTTACATGCTAATCACTTTTTGTTAATTTTAAAATTATTTTTTTTAAAAACGCTAGTCATTTTTTCCCTTTAATTAATGCTGATTTATTTTGATTTTCCCGGTTAATAGATTACTGTCCTAGATGAGACATGGACCGTATTCAGACGCTACAGTCGTTTTCGAGAAATGCATAAAACATTGAAGTTAAAGTATGCAGAGGTAAGTTATAAAATAATTATCTCCAATTAAGAACATTTATTTTATAAAGCAAATGAGCTGATTGCATTATCAATGCTCCCCCCCTTAAGTATCAGCTTGTAAGTGTCACCAAGTTTTATTGCAATCACTCATCTGTCGAAGGTAGCTTTTTAACTTCTGTTCTTCTTTCCAGTTCCATTCTACGCAATTGAAACATTTCCTAAACATAAGATTTTGAAAGTGATAGTAAGGTGATGGTAAATGAATTCTATCCTTTTCATAAACTTTACAGTGCATTTTAAATAAATATTTTAATCAATTTATAACTTTTGAACTGTAAGACCTAGTAAAATGAAATAGTAATAAATCCCTCAATAGAGATTTGCCTTTTCTTCTCTTAAAAAAGACTGTATTAATGCTTAGACTTCTACTTAATGAGAAGTTAAGTCTTAAAAGTTAATTTTCCACCAGACGTGGATGGGAGATAGATTGTTAGAATGGAATTATCTAGAAGCAAGGAGGCATTTCATACATCTGATCTGATATGGGGAGTCTGTTGATACATTGTTATTCTTTTCCTCTTTAGACAAAGACTGGTTTTTAAAATACATCTTCCTTTAGGGTACCCAGATGGCTCAGCCTGTTAAGTGTCTGACTCTTGATTTTGGGTCAGATCATGATCAATCCCCATATCTGCTTCCATTGGAGAGTTTGCTTGAGGATTCTCTCTCTCTTTCTTTCTCTCTCTCTCTCTGCCCCTAACCATGCCCCGCCTTCACACTCAGTCATTCTCTCACAAATAAATAAATAAATCTTAAAAAAAGAAAAACTTTTTAGCAGAGAAAATTATTCCTAAAATTAATGTATATCTTCCAAGTGAATATTTATTTATTTACTTTTATTTCAACTAAAGGAAACCTTGTATCAGCACAGCTCTTTGGGAATTTTGGGTTGAACTCACTACAGATCAGTCAGTAGTCACTGTCTAATGCCTGCTTTCCCTAAGTATTGCTTTTCAGCACTATTTTTATAGTTTCTTATGATATCCTAAAAAATACCTTAGTTGGACATTTTTTTCTAGTTCAGTTCACATTAAATAACTGATGTTTTCTTAACCTTTCCATGCCTTCTCCTCTTCCTTATCCCGTATAAATATAAAGAAATTTCCTTTTTGTAAATAAGATGGTTCCTTGAGTTCTGGTAAAATTGAATTATCTGAAATCTGGTTATTAAGTATTAATAGTATTCAATTAAAAATTGAAGAAGCTTCAGGTAGGAATTTTAGTTCAGTGTTCCTCAGGAAGCTTCAGTTCCAGAAGCAGCTGCATCAAAGTCAAGTTATTAAGTTTCTGCAATTTACTCTTCATGTCCCAAGTTAATATTGATAATAAAAATTGGAAGTATCATGGACATATTAATGTATAGAGTAACTTGTTTTTAAAGTGAGCTTTGCTAGCTCATGACCGGCATCATTATTAGTTATTATCTCAATACTTTAATAATGTACAGGTATTCATATTAACTTACTAAGTTCCCTGATGATATAATGTGTATATATCATATCAATATAATATATATGTATCATTCATTCCATGATTTATTTCATATCCATTCTTTCAGTGACATAAGTTCAGGGCCATACTATGTAGGCAAATTTCATAAATTCTAATAATGGAGTGGTGGACAATAACAAAAATGTCTTCTCGTATGTATCCGCAACTCCTTTGGACAGACTGATGGTCAACAAGGAAAATATAATAACTAGCACTTGATGAGTTCATGTGCTATGTGACGATTACCATCTTAAGTGAGCTACTTGCCTTTGAGGAAGAATAACGGCAAAATGTAATGGGGCAGAAGGGGTTAGGCATTTTAGTACATGGTTGTTTCAGGGTTGGCTTTCTGACGAAACTACATATTAGTTGAAATTTGAGTCCAGAGAGATGAGTTTACAAAGAATGCATGGCCCTAGTCAGTGTTTTTAAAGAAAACTTCAAAACAAACAGAAGCAATTTTTAAAAATATAATAGAAGAAAATACACCCGAGGTTAACAGTGATGTAAACATGTAAATCAAAGAGGTTGCCTGTTAGCAAATAAAATTAATGAACAGAGTTGATCACATATGTAAAATTCTTCTCAAGGAAAGAGAGTATATTACACACCTGCTGAAGAAAGTTAAGTGACCTTCGAATGAGGGAAATCAAGCTGATCTCATTCATTCAGTCAGTCGTAAGTCTGTATTGAAAGACTCCACATTGATCACCACTGTGAGCATGACGGCCACATTCCCTCCTCTCACAAAGCAGAGAGAATGAGCAATAAACAAGCAAACCAATAAATAAGATAATTTTAGACAACGTTAAGTGCCGAGGCAGTGTGATAGCATGATAATGTGGTGTGATAGCTGGACACGTGGGGAGAAATCTGAATGTTAGAAAGGAGGCAAGCATGAAAACCTGGGGGTAAGCTTATCTTCAGTAGAGGGAACAGCAAATGCACAGGCCCTGGAATAGGACCACACTTGGCATGTTCTGAGAACAAAAAGACCTGGGAAGTGTCAGGTGTAGTAGAGATGAGGGCAGGGAAGTCGGTAGGGACTGTATCATGTAGGGTCGGGAGTTCAATCCCGTGTGCTGTAGGAAACCACGGGGTGATATCAAAGAAGTTCTGAACATTCAAACTAAGCTGGGATTTCTATTTTTTCTATGGATGACTTCTCAACGAAACCTTTTTCTGGAAGACTGGCTCATGATCTAAATGACACCCAGGATTGAAAATTGCTTGTCTGTGTTGAGTCTAACTTTGTGACACAATTTCTTTCTTCTCAGGGCAAAAAATGTTAAGAACTTTTTTGTGTACCTATTTGAAAGAGAGGGGGTGATATGAGTAGCTATTTGAAACCATGTGGCCATATTCTAAAATGCACACTGCCTCTAGAAAGGGAAGTTATGCTACTTAAAAAGGCTGAGGGGATGCCACTGAGCTTTGCAATAGCCACACTCTGGCTAATTTCCTCACAAGTAACTGAGTGCTAATGGTGCCCTGGGCCTTGTGTTAGGCTTTGTGGCTCATGACCTCCTATGGTTGGAGCCAGAGACTTGCTTCTTGTCACATAACTGGTCAGCAGAAGCCAGTGTGGAAGGCCAGGTGGTTGGATCCCATTTACTATTTCTAACCAAACAATACTATAAAAATAAAAATAGAGGGGAAAAGTTGGCCTGTAAAAATACAGCAACATGTCATTGTAAATCTAGATAAATCTTATTCTAGTGAGGGGAGAACAGCATCACCCATTTAACATTTTCAAGATGAAGCTTAAATGTCAAGTTGAATATCAGCTATATTTTCTAACGGAAAGTTGACTTTTCCTTTTGTGCAGCCTAATCTTACTTGCTGAGTGTTCATGGGGACTTGAGATCAATAATGTTTATTAGGTCTTCAGCAGTTAGGACTGCTTTTAATATTGCAACTATTATTGCCATCTCTGTATATAATATTAATCTTACTGAAGTAATCAGCTACCTCCAAATGATCTACTTGGCCTGACTTGTCAAAGTCGGAGCTTCTTCAGGAACGTCAAAAGGTTCAGATAGAGGGATGCTGAAAATTTTCTCTTACAGATGACTGTTCCATAGCCAAAATGGGAACATGTTTTATTTACCTCACTCCTTCACCAAATTGAGGTCATTACTTCTATACAAATAGGAAACTACTCTTGTTCTCTCAGTTAAGGGTAAAGATGGTTGATTTTTTTTTTTTAATGGTGATACATACTAAATTTACCAAGTTATACAAGGTTTCATATTTTTAATCAAGCTGAGAAAATATTGAAAAAATCTGCTTGAATTCAAAATACACGGGATTTGTAATTATTTGCCAAGAGAGAGAATCTCTGTTCACCTTAAAACTTCAGTTTGATAAGAACAAAAACAACAACAACAAAAAAAAACAAAAAAAAACCTTTAGTTTGGGTTATAGATTATAATCTTTTAGAACTCTGAATTATATCCTATTCATTCATACTTCCTTCTGGAATTTAGGCCTGTTTTTCCTGGGGGATATATCTCTAAAGAAGTTTAACAAGACAGTTCCTTTTATGGAAATTTTCTCTTTTCTTCCAGGGATGATTTCTTTCAGATCATAAGTTACATATTTATGGTAAAAGATTGAAATTATTCAGAGATGTGTACATAGAATGTGAAAGTTTCTTTTCATCTAGCCCCCGGAAGTAAACATTCACAGTGCCCTCCGAAGGTCTTCTTGGGTCCAGCTAACCATTCAGTCTGACAGGACTCCCATAGGCCATACTTAGAATTTTGAGGGACCTGAGAAAGGTTTAAGACAGATAGCTCTGCTTGCCAGAAGAGTACCTATGGGGACATCCTGAGTTACAAGAGTTATCTCACTCAGGGAAGGCTGGAGCTATGGCTTCCCACCAGTGAGCTGTCACTTCCCCAGTCTACCAACACTTTATCCATTTACCAAGAGATTGATCATTCTGCTAAGAGCAGTGGTCCTAGTAAACAAAGTTGGCATACCACCTTACCAGATTTTACAGAATCCTCTTCACGGACATATGGGTAATTTCTAGATTCTTGCTGTTGTGACTACCTCTCCGTGCGTGCATGGTCTTTTTTTTTTTTTTTTTTTTTTTTTTTTTTTTTGAAAGAGAGAGAGCTGGGTGGTGGGAGTAGCTGCTGTTGGGGCAGAGGGAGAGGGGAAGAGAATCTTAAGTAAGCTCCATGCCCAGCACAAGCCCAGCATGGGCTTGATCTCACTACCCTGAGATCATGACGTGAGCCAAGACGAAAGAGTCAGATGCTTAACCAACTGAGCCACCCAGGTGCCTCCTCTTCTTGAAGATATCTACACACCTTCTGATTCAGATAGGCATACTTCCCCTGTGAAGCAATTTAGTAATTGCTCCACTGTTTTTAAAGACCAATTTACAAAGAATCAAGATTAGGAAGAGAACACACAGAAACTGGGGAGACTGAGAGCCCCAGGGCCTTGCCTCCAGTAGTGACAAGGTTTTAAGAATTCCTTCCTGTCATTCAGCTAAGTCTTCTCATTTCCCTGTTTACTTACTTTTATTTCCTTAATTATTTATTGTATACTATATTATCTCCTTAAGGAGAAGGAGATCAACTAAAAACCCCTCAGGGATACTTTATACACACTTGGGTGGTGAACCAGTTAAAGCAGGGAGGGGTTGACTATTAGCTGTAACGTATGTCTGTGAAGACAACAGAAGGGATTTTGGATTATTACACGCAAAACAAATCTGTGAATTGAAGGGCCAAGGAGCCACTGGGTGCCATGAAATGCAGGCCTGGAGATTGAGGGCATGAGCAAAGCAGAAACCAAAGAAGAATTGGGTCCATTGCTTTTGTACAGTGACAAATTTTAAGAGTAAAAAAGAAAAGAAAGTTCTTTGTCCTGTATAGTACTAAGGAAAAATAGATTGGCTGCAGGTGATCTCAAATCCTAATGGAGTGCTATGCTCATTCTATTTTCAGAGTCCCTGTCTGAGTAGGCTGAGCCCTCACTGGAGGTGCTGCATAATTCAAGGTTTTTTAAATTGTTGTTTTATTTTTATTTATTCATTTTCCTTGATCTTAGCACTTTCTTCTGGATTTTAAATAGGTTTCCCTTTTGTCTTGAATTAATTTGTCCTTTTGATAGACTGACATGTATAGTGCAAGATAATAGCTCCTTCTGGCTTTCTTTCTTTGCTCCCCTTCATTGACCTTGTATGGAATCTTAATCAAATTAAACCCTGTGTTTTCAGATTCCACGTCTGTACAACGATAATGCCACAGCCAGTTTGTAAAAGCTTGTGAAAGCCTCAGCTAAAATATGTTATTGCAAGTGACTATGGAGTCATATGAAGCATCTGCTAGAGACCATGTCTCTGCAGTTTTATCATGCAAATCATTTCTGCAGTGCTCTTTATCTGTATGAAATTTTTTTTACCCTGTTAAAATCAGTAGTATAATTAATCCCTTTAAACATCAGTCAAGTTAGATGCTCAGAAACACATGGTCTCTCTTTGCCACAGAAAAGGCAGAGTTCCTGTTAGTGTCTAGTGTCCACGAAGTTTACCTATAGATCCATGTCCTAGTCTAAGGGTCCATCAGATCAAAAAACAGCTCATCAAGAAGCTGAAAAGAAAGACTGTTTGAACACCACGTTCCCTCTCAACCATTAGAGCACATAGTGAAGACATAGTGTCCCTGCCACCTGCTTCCTGGATGAGTGGGCTAGTGGGCTCTGAACATAGTTAATGAAGTAGTAGGACAGGGGGTTGGAAGATGAGAGGGTCACTGAGAGCTGCTCATTCTAGGAGGTTCAGAGACACCAAACTCTGATTTTTAGAGGACTTTATTTAATACATTTAACAAGAAGCCTTCCCTTCCAAGTGCTGGAGCCTAGTGGGCACCTCACCTCTCAGGAGAATTGTCTCACGCAGGAAGCAGAGAGGCACTGGAGTTCCATCACCAAGGGCCCTTTTGTAATCGTGGCCTAAGAACAATTCCGAAGCAGGTGTGTGTTGGTCTGCCTAGTGGCAAGAGGATGAACCATAGAAATGGGCTATGTTATGGATTAAAATGTACCATCCAAGTAATGCTAAGGGATCTCTTAATGCCTGTGTGTGCTGAGAACCTAAGTCCCATGGAACATGGAATGGGCCTGTCTGCCTCATAACTGAGTTGCCACAATTAGAGTTGAGTTGGACTCAGTTAGAGTCCCCGAGCATCAAACAGGAGATCAGCCTCCACTGGCCACATCCCCAAGTGGGCTCCCTTCTCCCTACAGAGCTAAGGGAGAAAAACATTTTCAGAGCCTTCGAGTAAAGTATGAAAGATTGCTGTATTAGAGCAACTGTTCTATCTCACGTCTGGCAGTCTCCGGGTGCCTAGTAAATACCAATGGGAGGAGGAAAAAAACGATTAGGCAAGAGGTGATTTAATTTGTATATGAACTTTCAGTTTGTGCTGATAGAACCATTTCTCACCATCTTTATTTTCCAAGTAATTTCCCTAAAGCAGCACCAAAAAAAAAAGGAAAGAAAAGAAACTGGCTGTTGGCCTTGGATTTGTTTTGGACAACTATTTACCATCCATCACTGAAATGCATTCCCAACAGTTTTATAACCAGCATTCCAAATTTAATATAAAAATTGCAAATCTACTCACCACCCAAATTACAATGCTACCCACCATAGCCACAGGGAGCATCCAGTAAGCCTTAGATAAATTCACCTGCACCAAGCCCTCAGCCCCCTTGAATTTTTAAATAGCAAACAGCTATGAAGGCAAAAATAGAATGCTGCCTGCCAGTTTCCTGACCTAGTATGTTATGAGAGACCCAGGCATTTTCACTGTATGGTTTGCATCATACCATTCTCTCCACCTGATAAACAAACAGTATTTAAATCACTGCTTTCAAGGGTAGGGGTAGCTGGGAGCAAAAAGCATCAGAATTTGCTGGGAAGCTTTTCCAGGATATGTGGGCACAGGCGCCACACTAGGAAATTCTGATTTGGTAAATCCAATGTGGGGCCTAAGAGTGTGTAGTTAAGGACCAAATTCCCCAAACGATGCCCTTCGGGCCACTAGTTAATGTGCTACCTGTCAATTCTTTTGCCTCCACCTTGGGAGCATTAGTTGATTTTTCATTATTATAGGTCACCAGTTCTAAAAGGTAATTTCCAGGGACCAATAATCTTGTCAAAGTTCATGACAGGCGAGTTTAAGCCTAGAGAGTGAGAGCATGTGGATTGTTTCTTTGACCTCCCAAAACTCTGAAGCATAGCGTAGCTGACGAGAAGACTTCTATAGCAGGGGTTGGACCCGTTTGCACTCTACAAAATGTAAGTTCACCATGGGTGATGGTACAGCATGGGTACAGCATGGTTTCTCATTTTAGACATGAGGACTCAAATGCCCAGAGTTTTGTTGCAAGTTGCACCAAGACTTGGGGTGTAGGCGAGGTTCATGTCTCCAGATTTCTAGTTCTTCTTTGTTTTGAGTCTCCTTCTCCATGACCGTGTTCCTTCAAGAAGAGGGAGTTTTCAGAATGCCCCAGATGAGACCACAGAGAACATGCCTTCTCTGCAAAAATCTGTTACATAAGCAAGTCCCCACGGAGAACTAGAAACTGGGTTTCTTCTGTGAAATGTGTGACAATGATAGGTTCCTGCCATGCTTCCGTCCCTGAAAGGGGCAACTAACATCATAATAAAAGATGGAAAATGCAAGCATTTGAGTAAGTCCAACTGTATAATTATTCTTAAATATGCAATATTAAATTCTCACAAATCTGAAACATTTCTCACTTTCAAAAATCATTGCAGCCCATATGAATGTCCTCAAATCTGTCTTTCCTGGCTCATGCCTAAATAAAATTGAGACTGGCTTTGGGAGGAGTAAGATTTTACGTGGAAAAGTTACAATCCTTATGCCGAATATGACCAGGTCAGTGCAGTTTTTACTGAGTGCCCAGTGACAGTTTTATACCCAGGATGACTCTGAGTTTCAGCACTTCGATAACAGCAGGACAGCAGCTCTGTCAGTGGTGTGTCCTCATTGTAATTGCTGGCTGCTCCACATGGACCACCAGCACAGAGGCCTGCCTTGCTCCCTCATTCAGCAGATATTCAAGAAGAGTCACGAATGTGCCCGGCTTGGGGTGAGGCATGTAGCAAGGTATTCATAAATATTGGGGGTGTGCTTGTTCTCATATCAAAGGTCCAAAGGTAATTCATCGCTCCTTCAGTAATCCCCCTAGATTGTTCTGAAGAGTCGCTCCTTCATGCCTCTAACAGAACTTGGAAGAGAATTGCTTATTTGTTTGTGAGTATATTTCTCAGTGACAGCTGTTCTTATAAGGCCTTGGAAGCTGCTATTAATTTTCAGTAGTCAGAAATGCTCCCACCTCGTCAGCTCTGAGAATTATGGCAGCTCTTTGATGAGTTTTCATTATTTGCATTTCTCAAAAGCTGGAGTGGCTATAATTTACAGCCACAGACCCGCAGGGGGTGGATGTTTCAAATGCTGCCAGTCATTGTGAAGGTATGTCTATTTGTAAAAGACTGGTTAATTTGACCAATTAGAGTGCCAGATGGAAGAATCCCCCCCCCACCCCCCGGTCTTTAAAAATTGGGTACTACTTAGGTAGCCAAGTGTTACAGGAGTAAGGGAAAAAAAAATGCCTAACAAATGAGGAATGAAAATAAAATACACTTTTATTAGGTGGTAACAGAAGTCAAATGTTTTTCTTTCATTAGTAAAGATTCCACACTTTATTAGTTGTTTTCAGTTTTCTTTCAGTGATTTATAATCTAGTTTCAGCAGCTTAATTGTTATAAAATCATAAAACAGAAGCAAGACTTTTTATCACTCATTTAAATTTTTGTATAAGGGCCGCCTTTATTTATATCCAGAGGAATAGCGATGCCATTTATCAAAATCTGTGCTGTCTGTTGCCTCTGAGACCACCTGGACTTAATAAGGGGCTGGCTAACCTAAAAAGTGAACTTGGCCAAAAGAGAAAGGCTTATAGGAAAAGCAAACTTTTCCATTATGTATAATTTGTCTTCTTGATGGCAGCAGAGGGGCCGACCTATCTTATTATAATCTAGTCAACATTGAAGTCAGGGTTTGAGCGTGATGGGTCTTTGAAGGTAATTGGGCTGTGTCAGTTCACCGGGAATCAGAAAGAGAAAAAGCAACTTGGAGATGAACATTTCACTCTGAGATCATTAAGAAAGATTACAAAGCAACAGAGAATGCTGACTACGTTGCTGATACATAGATACGTGGCTAGCTAGCATGATGGATGAATAGATTCTCAATGCTTTCATTTTCCTTAAACTGAGATTCACACATAATTCCATAAAGTGGCTGTTAGTTATAAGCAGCTACTAGGTGTTTTATCTGACTTTGTTGATTGTTCTTCATGTAGATCTGTTGTTCAATCTATAAAATTAGAGGCCCATTGTTCAGAATAAAGTTAATTACGGGTTTTTAGACTCCACAATCACTGAAGAAGGGAAAGACAAATTTCACTGGAAATTGGTAGGCCTCAAAATTACTGATTTCATTCTTCTAATGGCTTTTATTTCAGTCTTTTTGTCTTTAGAATATGTTTTACTTACTGAATTGCAGAACAAGCTTGTCATAATGTTTCTCTTAGGCCAAAGAAATGTGCTGTTTTACCCTCATTTGTTTGTTTCCTGTGTTTTAGTTTGCATAATCACATTTCATAATTATACAAAGTAGGCCATAGGGCTCCTAAGTTTTCTTCCAGTGTTCTCCAGGACTACCATGTCTTCCACAGATATCCAATTTATTTGATCTTAGTCATGATTTTTAACTTTAACGTACAATTTTCCCATAAGGGCTCAGATGTCTTTACATCATTTCCCACTTCTGCGGCAGGGATAACGGCTGCAGCAGGAAGAGGTACCATTTTAAGGGATTTCTCATGAATCCTGCATTCCCATTTGTGTCTGTCCTTTTCCTGTTCTACAACCTCTTCAGAAGTCACATGCTTCATTACTGTATTGGGCCCTATTTTCCTTCTACCTGCCTTGGCCTGTCTTCAGATAAGAATGCGGCAAAGATCTGCAGGAAGTCAGTACAGTCCTCAAAGGCAGTACAGCCAAGAGAATAGGTAAAACATCTCCTGGGTACCTGAAATGCTACTTCTAAGGTCCCACATACAATTTTAATCAACGGTACTTGAGATACAGAATTTCAGAGCTGAAAGGGAACTTGAACCTCTTCGTTCAACTCCTTCAGGTTTCACAAGTGATAAAACTAGAAACTAGTTTTCGTACATTGTACCAGCAGCTCATTGCTGAACTGAGACTTGAAATCTGATTGCCCCAAATCCCAGGTTATTAAAAGAAAAAGACATATGGTGTTAATTTAACTGTTCCATTAAATCTGTAAAAGAGAATAATCACTTTTTATTGTTTCTATAAAAATGATGCATGCTCATTTATAAAAATTTCATATAATATAGGGAGAAAGCAACAGATAGCCCAAAATCATTCTCTAAATATAATTAATGTTACTATTTAATAAACATTATCTTAAGTACTTAAATGGATAGGCATGGATAAAAGGATGGATATGTAAGTTGGGAAAAAAATTAAAATGAGAAAAAGAAGAAAGAATGCAATACCTTTATAACATTAGGTTCATTCTAGATATCCTATCTTTAATTGCTAACATTAAATTTAATTTTACTTGAAGGTGTCAGAAGTGAAAGAAAATGAAATAAAACTGAAGAAATTGCTGAACTTCAAATTAAATGTTGCTCTGCCAGAAGTTATAAGTTCTCTAAAATATATGTGACTTTAAGCAGAAGGATTATAAACAAACATAAGAATGTGAGTTGCTAGTTTTCAAATGTGTTTCCATTTTACAAATTATCACTTGTGTTTCCCTTTTATGAACAATCAATTGACTTTTGAGCATGCATTTGAAGGTCCTAGCAGAGGAGTGCAGCTACTCGTATACCCTTGACCGAAGAACAGTCCTTCCTCTAGTGGGGGAAGTCATCCTCTATGACTGACCAACTGGACAGGAAGCTTCCAGGGGGAGGGACGCACATGGAGCAGTGAGAGAGGAAGGGGACACCCGCCTAACCAGCCAGATCAACTGAGTCACCTCTGGCGAATTGTAGGGTGACAGAGGCCCCAGCCAGATCACTCTCACATCCACCAACTGACTCTTGTAACAAAGACAAAATTAGCACACTTTAACTCCCATCTTCTGAATTTTAAAAGTAATTTTATATTATTATTTTACATTGTCAATTATATAGCATTCACATTCTTTTATACCTAAGCCAGATATATTTCCCTCTTGGTTGTGAGTTTAAACAGAGACAGTGATTACTTTACCATCATTTCTTCATTCCTGAGATCTTTATATGGTGCTGCTCTTGGTTGGTTATTTTTAATCATCCAGTACCTTTTGGAAAAGATGCCCCTTGATGTGTTTTGAGTTTTTACGTGCAGAGAGAGAATGTCTCTCTGTGGCCTGCACACTTGAAAGACACTTCGGTTAGGTCTAAACCTGTGGGTCACATTCCCTTTCCCTTAGCACATTTCATGTTGGGTTATTTTCTTTATGTACTTTATGCTCATCTGTTTTCATTTTATTTATTCTACTTCTGTTTCTTCTACTGGGACTTTCATTCCAATTAATTTTTTTTTTTTAAGCAGTTTGGGGGTAGGGAGGCTAGATGAGGAGTAGGCACAGAGGGTGTGGTGGTACTGATTGTTCAGTCAGCTTTCTTTATTTGAGAATAGTTTAGATGCTTTTCGTTTGTTTGTTTGTTTGTTTTTTACCTTTCAGCATGCCCTGTTCAGTTTTTGCTGAAAGCCAGATATGGTGTATTGCCTAAAAGGGACTGAGGTAGATGGGCCTATTGGTGTGAGGTTCTAGGTTCCCAGGCTGGGATGCAGATGGTGTTTCCAGTTTGCTGTAGCTGTGGTTTCGGAAGCTCACCTTTCCCCCAGTGCCCTTGGTTGGGTCTCCCCTAGAGAGGAAACCCTTTGGGTTTTCCTAGAGACTTCTTCAGTATAATCCGAGGCTTGCAGTTCTTTGATCTGTAATCTGTTGTGCGGGAACCTCCCCTGATGCGTGGCGAGGTGTGGCAGGAGGGGAAGGCCTTTGATCAGGTTTCCTTTTCCAGTGAGCCTGCTGTTGGGCATTCCACTCTCCCTAGGTTGGTTAGGCTTTGGTTACCCAATGTAATGGTTAGATTCCAGTAAAAGAGTTTCCCTTGAGTGCAGGCTCTGGATATATTTCAAAATGGTTACTTTTTCTCTCCTCTTGCCAGAAAGTAGTGGATTTTTTCTGTCATCTCCCAGTGAAGACGTGGGTGGAGGTAAAAGTAACAGAAGTATGTGGACCCCACCCAGACACCAAGCTTGTAAGGCAAATACCGCTCTGCACTGAGCCTCCAGTAACTCCCGGGTTACATCTGGAAGGTTTCCGGACTCTTCCTGGCCCCAGTACAGGCTTCTGCACCCACGAGGCTGTTATTCTGTCTCCGCCTACCTGTCTCCCCAGTTTGGGGACATCAGTTTGCCCATAGCCTCAGTTCTCGGACGGATCAAAGAAGAGCTGTTGAGTCTTTCAACATCTAGTCTGTTCAGCCTGTTTCTTGTTGTGAGGACAAAGACGATGGCTTCCAAGCTTCTAACGTGTCACATCAGAAACCAGAGATTCTATTCTAATAGCCTTAGATTTACGGCTTCCCTATTATTAACAGCTTACATGTGTATAGTACCTACGTCACAACAAGTGAACTAATACTGATACGTTATTATTAACGCACGTCTAATATTTGAGAGAGAGAGAGCGCACACAGGTGGCAGGATGTGGGGGAGTGTGGGGCAGAGGGAGAAGCAGGCTCCCTATGAGCAGGGAGCCTCTTTGCAAAACTTGATCCCAGGTCCCGAGATCATGACCCAAGCCGAAGGCAGACATTTAACCAACTGAGCCACCAAGGAGCCCCTTACTTCTCATCTTTAAGTGAAATGGACTAATTGTTGAGCGAAGTAACTGGTTTATCACAAGGGCAAGGGGGGACAAATATTGGGGATAATGAAGACAGCAACCTACTCCTTACCTAAACTGCCTGAAATTTTTCTGAATTTCTTTCCACCAGTTTTTTCTTTGTTTTAAGACACTTGTTCCCTTATTTTCTGGTGTTCACGAGGGCTGTGGGGTCACTGTAGGGTCAAATGCTTTCCCTCAGACCTTTCTTCCCTCTAACACTGTGAGCTTCTCCAGGTTCTTCTACCCACGGCCCCTTCTTACCTTCCTGTTTGCTGCAGGTGTCCCCCACCTTCTCCCTGTCCCTAGATTTTTAGCCTCTTTAATCACAGTGTAGTAGGAATGCCCGAGAGTTTGGATGTTTGCTTTGGTGGATCACTCATGGAGCCCGCAGTTTGGAGGTGAGGTGAGGAAGGCCCTCAGCAGTGCTTTCCCTGGGTGCCACCCGGCCTGCAGTACGGGGCTGTGGCAGTTTCCTAGTCTGGAGACGGAGTGTTTCCTTTTCATCTCTTCTGTTGTTTCTGATGGTGCTTTTGAAGAAGATGAGCTCCACCATCTTTAACCAGAACTGGTTCCTTACATGTTATGGTGTATAGAAAGATTATTTTTGTTAGAATCATACTTTTCAACACGAGACACTCCCTCTGTGAAAGGTATAAGGGGAGAATGGTGGCACTTGTTCTTTATGAAAATGAAATCTTCTATAAAGAAAATTATTTTTCCCTTGTTACCGAATCCCAGTATTTTGATAATTTGTAGATGAGTCAGAACTATTTATCTGTGTCCCTCTAGAATTTAGCTATTGTAAGGAATATAGGACTTAAGGAACTGTGTTTTTTTTTTTGTTTTTGTTTTTGTTTTTGTTTTTAGAAATGTGGGCCACTGTATTTCCTTTGTCACAGGTGACAGAGGAAATCAGAGGAGCCTCTCCTCTACCTACAGATTGCCATTCACTGTTCCTGACAGTGTTTCTCATGGAAATCAAATCTAGACCATCTGCTAGATTAAAAAATGAGGCAATAAAAATGAAAATTTATGAATATAAAGAACTTGAGAAGAAGTGAAAATGTCCAGGTAGTATCTCTTACTTAGAAATCTCTGTGCAACATGAGAAACCAAGCAAGCACACAAAAGATGCTGCTATATGTTGGACATGAATGGAAAAGTCAGGGAGAGTTTGGAATCGCCCCCCTTTTAGCCCATTCTTGTATTGTTAATTTGTTGGAAATAATTACTTTTCAGATGGCACTTTCAGCAAATGATAAGAGTTTCTGTTTCTCATTTGTTTCCTTTTTGTCCATTTCTTTGCTTGTTTTGGCTCTCCACATACTTTATCCTGACCAGTGGCTCTGGGGATCTTGGTAAATTATCCTTTTTAAAAATTATTTGGACCATTTAATTAATTCACAACCCAGAAATGAAACTTACAGAGGATTGCTTTTGCTGTCTGTTTTAAAATAAATGAGGCAATCAATTAATAAAATAAAATAAAGTAAATGAGGCAGTCACTTCGTACTTGCAGAGAGAAAAAGTCAGTTTAGGCCTTTATCTATCCTAGGTTTTGAAACTCTTCCGTGGATTTTTATAATATTACGGTCTTGAGAACAAAGCAGTAATTGCTGTCCTCTTTCCCTAGTCCAGGTAAAGACAGTGGTGTCCTTTTACCCTTCTGGAGGATGGCCTGATTCAGGTGACCGTGACAGAATGTTCTGGGTCAACGACAGCTATTGGTCCCCAAATGGCCTCCTGTACCACCTACCTATGTTCCCAACTCCTTAGCCATTTCATTGCCCTGGATATTTTAATATATTTCTAGTTTAGTATTATTTTGGGGTACTTTAAGAGAAATATTCTTTTGAAGGAATATCAGTTTGATATAGCCAACTGATAATCCATCAAATGAGAATTCTTACGCTTGGCAGGTAAAGCAGATGGGAATGTATCTTTTGCCCTAGTGGTTGCTTAAAAATGTCAAAAGTTTTATGCAGGGTTTAACCAGGTGAAATTGCTGATATTCAACCATTTTAAACTTACAAAATTGGCAATTTCATCTCATTTAGCCTAAGAGCTTATAGATAGCAAGGGCTAAAAAGCCATGTTAAGATTTCTCTAAAAAAGGAGAAATGGAGGTCATTTCCATACTACTGGGAGGAAGAGAGTTGAAGAGCTGTTTCTGATGTAAATATAATTATTTTAATGAAGGTGGTGTTCTTCTAAATTTATCTCACAGCCTTGCCTTTCTACTTTAGTTTGCCTGTGCCCCAGCCCCACCAGTAGCACTTGGGCCCAGGACCATGCCTTGCTATTGAGAATCACATTGGAACTTCTGCTTCTGGTCATTCTCTTCCTCTTTGTGTCCCTTCAGCTACATATAAGGAGAGCCGCCATCATTCTGACTTTTTATAGGGAGAGAAGTAAGGTGATAGGGTCCGACTAAACTTAAGGGTCCCAGGAATCCTGCTGGGAGCCTGCCTCCCAACCCAGCCCCTTACCTGTTACTCCCACTGCTGTTGCTCTCCCCTGTCGTGTTCCTGCTCCCTTCATGGGTACCCGTCCTCAGTGAGGTGCTATTAGCTGCTCTTGCAACCACTGTTTAGCAGCTCCACATCATTTTTCTGGTTTGGTATACTTAAGGAAGGGTTACTTTCCTCCATCTGGATACTGGAGCCACGAGGACGTCAAAGGGATTATTCCATACATTGTGGGGCCCCGCTATGGCATGTGGTGAGACTCGTAGAGTCAGCGTCAATTCCTCATGTGGACCCAGCCACCCGGTGACTGCGAACTTTTCTGTGTCACCTAACTCTGGAACCGCATTTCCTTGTCTCTAAAGTTAAATGGGTGAATATTATAGTCCCCTGATTATATGCCTGAAAGTTGTTAACAGGTACCCTTTTTTCCCTAAAATCTGAACGACAGTATTACACATAATTTATACATACTTATTTCACAGGGTGGATATTAACAGCCCCAAATTTTATCCTCCGCTTCAGAATAGAGTATTTGCTGGGGATGACGGGGACATTTAAATGCTTACTTCCCACCTGGTTCAGCTGCCTGAAGTCCTTTTAGTGCACCATTTCTGATTGAGCACGCAAGTGTGACTATAAATTTCCCCTGACAGAAACTACATCACCTCATCAGCCATATAAGAAAATGATAAAACAACCAACTGTGAAAGCAGGCCTGCCAAGGTTCCAGCATCACCACAGTGGGGAGAAACACACTGTACAAGATAAAATCAGGGCTGGATGAAGCCCAAAAGACACTCTTGGTGTACCTGTCTTCTCTAAGCTGCAACATATGGGAAGTGTGTGTGTGCTTGTGAGGCCAGGGTTCCAGAAAACCCTGTGCTTCTCGAAGCCACATCACCAATCCAGGGATAGGAAGAGGGTCCAAGAGGAAATGGCAAGGTGCTTTCTTAGTCATAAGCAGATCTCTAGCAAGTAAGAACAGTAGCTAAACTCTCTGTGTTGTTACTTCACTGAATCTTCACAGAAACCTCGTGAAATTTAGTATCATTTTCTGCCTTTTCAGCAGAGAGTATTTAGGCAGAGAGAAACATGACTAGTCAGCTAGATAGTGGTCGAGCCAAGATTCAGACTAGGTCTGTCTTACCTCAGTGCCCATGGTCTTTCACTTCTTGAACTGACTTTAAAACTCAGAGTCAGCAACAGAATTAGAACCTGATGAGAGAGGGAGGAGAAGGGGTGGTGCACCCCATCCCTCCACAGTTTTCTCTGCTTTGGTAGAGAGAGTGCTAGAGTATGAAAGGAGTGAATGTCTGCCCAAATGAAGTAAACTTTAGAAAAGGGCCATAAAGTCATCAGAGATACCTTGAAGAGAGTAAAAGGGAGAATTACTCTAAATAAGAAAAAAAGATACCTAATAAAAAATGACCAAAAGAGTTGAACAGACACTTACCAAAAATGACTAATCAGATGGTCAGTGTGTATGTGAAAAGATGCTCAACATCATTAGTCATTAGAGAAATACGAACATGAACCACAGTAGAAACTACTGCATACCCACCAGAATTGCTAAGGCGAGAAGCCACAGCACTAGATCTTGGAGCTAATGGGAAGCAGTTGATCTCTCAGTCACTACTGGTGGGAGTGTCAGGTAGTTAAACCACTTCAGAAAACCATTTGATCATTTCGAGTACAGCTGAACACTTTCATACCCCAAGATGCAGCATTTTTACTCCCAAGACTCTGACCAGCAGAAATCCCCGCATAAGTTCATTAGAATGCCTTTGGGAAAATATTCACAGCAGCGCAATTCCTAATGGCCTAAAACCAAAAGCCCAGTAACGAAAGACTGTTGAACAAATAAACGGAATATTCATGTAATGGAGTAGTACACTGCCACAGGAATGAATGAGCAAACTGTTGACACACACAGCAACGTGAATGGATCTCACAAACATGGGGCAGCGTGGCAAAGGCAGGCACCAAGGAGTTCGTGCTGCATGGTACCATTTACATAAAGTCAAAAATAGGCAACGCTGAGCTGTACTTCTTGGAAGTCGGGCTAGCTAGGGTCAACCTTTCTAGAGTTCGGGAGGGCATGACTGGGAGTGCTTGGGGGAGTTCCTGGGTGCTGGGCATGTCCTCCTGGTGGCAGTTACAGTGTGTTGAGATGAAAATTCATCAAGTTGTTCACTTACGGTATATTCTTATACTTTAATATTGAGGCACTGTGTGTATCAATGCCAGTTCTTAATTTTTGATTCCCGCTGTGGTAATAAAAATTTAAATCAAGTAAGAGATTTGCATATATATAAAACAGGGATTTGTGGCATGTTGTGGAAGAAATATTGTTCATTTTTTCTTGATAATTCTTCATTGACTTCTCGATTTGTCTGAACCCGACCAGGTGAGGAAGGCAGGGCGTAGTGAATTTCATCAACACCAGCAATTACTGCTGCTTAGCATTCATTCAACCAGAGCAGCACTGGCTGGTCAGGTTCTCACCAGATTATACAGTTCTTTCTTGCCTCCCAGTCTATAATAAAACTTATCTTTTTATTACAATTTTAATACCTCCAAGAAGAGAAGCACAAAGAAAATAACTATGAAATCCGAAGACCTGGCTCAAAACAAATTCTGAACCTTTATTCTCTAAGGAACGAGGTGAAAAGATTCAAAGAGAGGTCCTCTTTTCGCACAGGAATTCTTCATTTGTAACAGCAGCTATAAAAAGGCAATATGTAATGTTTAAAGAACCTGAACAATGGTCTCAGAGCTATTTTATAAAATGTTCAGGTAGTGTGCAAGTTAAGTTTTCACATTCTTAGCTCAGCACAAAAATAATTGAATTCTAGTGTAAGAAGGGGACTAAAAGAAGAACAAACTTGTGTTTTAACAAATAAACTTGTGAAACACCATCTGGCCAAGCATCTAATACATTGCCTGAGACAAAATACTGAGACTCAGATCTGTTTTTTTCCTTTGAGTCCCCGTCCCTCCTCATTTGACGGTCATGGAATCTTGCCCTGTCTGTTCAAGGTCACGCAGTCAGTTGGTGACAAAGCAAGGGAAGACCTGTCATCTTTAAACTCCCAACATCTTCCCCTTTTTGCCCCATGATAGTGACTCTAAACAATAGATTAGTAAACACCCAAGGGTCATTGGTGTGATATTAATCCATCTCTTGTAAAATATGTCTTTCAGCTTGCTACCCTTGAGTTTCCTCCAAAGAAACTATTTGGAAACAAGGATGAACGTGTGATTGCTGAGAGGCGAAGTCACTTAGAGGTAACGGAATTACGCTTTTCTTTCTCTGGGTAGAAATTGTGCCGTCTGATTGACCAGTTAGAGTTGTTCATGTTATAAACACCATGGCTCTTGTTCACGGGCGTGAAGGTGCAGCTTCATTAACACCAGAGGTGGCTGCTGTGTACATGAGAAAGTAACAGTATCCATCTACTCGAGATGTAAGCCCTTATCCGACTCTGGTCTAACAGAACGTTTTTTTGGCTTGGGAGGAGATAACATTTATTCTAAGGGTTAGGAAGCAGGCTGTGGGTGAGAACTAACTATTCACAGAGACAGATGGTCTGTAATAGAGAATGAGGTACAAAAGCTTGCTGCAAAAAAAAAAAAAAAAAATTTTTGCATTAATTAACTGAAGATATATAGTATTGCATTATTGTTACTTTTTTGAGAGAGCTGGAAGCAAAAAGACACATACCTATTTTAGTCACGGTTAGGTTTTGTTTGGCTTATTTTAATTTTATCTTCTGAGCTGGCTACATAGAGAACTTTGGTTCAACACAACTGTTGTTTTTCCAAGGGACTCACTGCCAGTGGGCATTGTGGGCTGCTTTATGTGGTTTGTATTTCTTTTCAAGGTAGAGTCGCTCATTTGGTTGGAATCTGATGCTAATGAGGCTGAGTCTTTGTGCAAAGGCACGGTCGCTGGTTCCTAGGTGGTATCTCTTGCCACCGAGGTGGGCAGGATGAAATTACAAATAGCTGACTGCAATCTCCTGTCAGCAAGCTTTCATGGGGCCTTGCAAAGTCCGCTTCACTACTTCTTTAAGAGGAATAATAATAAGACCTATTGCAAGTGAAATCAAGTAAGAGAAGGCCCAAGAGAGCCCCTTCTGAATGCTGAAGTTCTACATAAAAATGAGATATTATTCTCATTCCTACTGACAGCCAGGGCGACTTAATGCCAGGGAACCAAGAATTCAGGAGATATCCAGAGGCTGGGAGGGTCCAATGAGAGCAAAAGAGGAGGAGAAGTGGAAACCAGTGAGAAATGAACAATTATGAGACTGTGGCCCACAAGGGACAGTTGAGTGCTTTGAGATCCTCGTCTAGAACTTATAAAGAAAGACTTTTCCAGGAGTAGCCATGTTTCCTGGCCATTTGAGTTCTACTGTGAGAGAGACGTGCTCGAAGTTCTGGATTTATGATGTCTGAGCCTTGGATAAATAATGGCAGATTTCTGAAAATCATTCTATGAGTTGGCACAACCCTGACACCCAACTGAAGAACTTGCCTTCAAGGGAATGATGAGCGTGGTGAGCCTGCTCGATTAAATTCTCTTAAAGGTCTGTTGTATCATAAAAAAACGTAAAAATAACGATAGAAGTGGGTTTGGTTTTCTTTTCCGAACCTTTACCTGCCTCATTCATCTAGACTTGTCTTTAATGGGAATGTGAAGGATGATGGGATATAGAAGCAAGTGTATGAACCAACAGGAAATAGACTGTTGCCATGCTTAGCTTCTCAGGGCTTCAGTCAGAAGACACATTGGCACTCTGAGTGCTGTGCATTTGTGAGCTCTGCCCTTGGTGAACTCTTCTCTTTCCATTCTAGCCTCCAGGGTCAGAACCCAGCTCAGGGTCCTCTTTCATTCCTGGTATTTAAGCGGACCCACGTTTGTTCTTTCAGTCTTTCCTCCCTAGTCACTTAGCCCTACTAAAGCCATCAACAGAGCTGAGGAACAGAGTTCTGTGTTAATGTCTCTGCCTATGCAAGGACCCCTTCCATTGCTTGTGACTGTTACTTGTGGCATCAGCCTTTAAAGAATGGATCCCACACCTCGTGGAAATAGGCACTTATGTTTTAAATTAAATGTATTTCTCCTAATTTTGATGGTTAAATATTAGCATATCATGTCCTTTGCAAGAGCGAGTATAATTCAATTTCACTTTAATGGAAAATTAATCTGAGATTCTTGAGTTAATTTCCCACGACTATTGTGACTTTATTTTTTTCATCAAATATCCGAAGTCACCATTTGATTTAGTGTTATTTTCATGTGAAAATTAACATAATTACTTTCCCTGAGTTTCCCATTTGATTTAATTCAGTATACATTTATGTAATTCCTTATACATGCTGGAGACAGTGCTAGGTGTTATATAGACTGTAAAGAGAAATGAGACATTTCTTTCCTTCTAAGAGAATATATTTAAATTTCCTTTATGAAACTTGACCTAGAGATAAACTAAATACATAAACATATACAGAAAATTGGATTTCGGTAGACTACGTTTGAACCAGTACACACTAGTATATATAGTGTTTGCTCAAAAGGAATTGTCTGACAATTTTTTAAATCCAGACATGCCACTTTATAAACTGCCTCACCCCGAGTAGGCTCTATAAAGCAGCATTTTGAGCAGGTATTCATTATGTTTTGATCTACCTTTTTATTAAAATGTGTCCAAAGTTTGGACTTTGTGTCTGAGTTTATCAGCAGAAAGTATAAAGTATTTTCATCTCAAAGACATAGACACTCCGTTGTCATCATGATATATAATCTGTTACAATAATTATTTGTAAAACCGGTGGGTACTGATAGGAATTTCTAACTGTCATGAGATGCTTGGGAAACGGATTTTCTTCCTTTGGAAAGAGTGGTATTAGCTGTGCATGCGGCGGTGGTGGTGTGGGTGTGGGAGCCTGGGGGTGTAGCATTGCCTATATGGCCCCATAAAAAGCCATCGAGAAGGTGACGATGGGAGGGGGAGGGGTAGAAATATGGCCTCTGGTGTGTGTCTCACTGATAACCTTGTGTGCGCTCCGCTCACACAAAGTTATTGGGCCAGCTCTAGTTGGCCTCTCATGCTGGAAAGCCCACCCAATGCTTTGGTTCCCAAAGAGCTGAAGAATCTTTGAAGGTTTGTGAGACAGGAGGATCTCTCTCTGGCTTCCCTCCTGGTAGCCCTGGAGGAACCAGTTCTGTGCAGGTGTGCCTGTCCTGGGTGGACCCTGCCCTCAAGTGGTCAGAGGATTCTGATAGCCACGGCCCCCACACAGGATGTGCCTCCCAGGCTCATACATCCCTTCTTGTAGCTTGGACAGCAGCCCAGGAGACAGACGTTGGCAGATATGATAGTGGAGGTGACAGGAAACAGATATATCGGTCTCTGATGAGCTATTTTGACCAGAAAGGTTCTTCTTACTGTATTTGAAGCCAGATACATTTACCATTAGGTCAAACCGTAAAAAATTGCCATTGTTGTAGGTCGGGATGGTGCAAAATTGGCAGCATCGTCTGCTTCCACGGAATGCTCCTGCTATCTCTCATTTCCTAAGGATTAACTGAGCACTGGGCATGAGCGAAAGGCTCATATGTCATGTGCTCCTCCCACTTAGCTTGTGAGGTAAGCTCTATTATCATCTCTGTTGTACAGGCAAGGAAATCAAGTCCTGAGAAGGATAGAGAAAGGTCTTACACCTGGTCACAGACAAAGCCTCAGCTCGTACTAAAACATCCTTCAAAGCAAGCCCCTCTCTTTAAATATTAGCATGCTCTAAGTTTGGAACACAACTGGGTCTTCCCCTAAAGAAATGGCTCCTCCTTTGAAAAAATATCTTCCAGCATTATACCACAGTGTTAACTAAGATCCGCTGCCTGGTTATTTATTCTTTTTTTTTTTTTTTTAAGATTTTATTTATTTATTTATTTGACAGACAGAGATCACAAGTAGGCAGAGAGGCAGGCAGAGAGAGATAGGGGGAAGCAGGCTCCCCGCTGAGCAGAGAGCCTGATGCGGAGCTTGATCCCTGGACCCTGGGATCATGACCTGAGCTGAAGGCAGAGGCTTTAACCCACTGAGCCACCCAGGTACCCCTGGTTATTTATTCTTCACTACCTTTTTTTTTTTTCCATTCAGCAATTGAGCACCTACTCTATGCCAAGCAGTGTTCTACAACTGAAAAAACTCTAGAACAATACAGTATTTCTCATCTCTTTTGTCCTCATCTGTTATTTGGACACAACGATAAGAGTGACCTTTCATTATAACCTTGTCTTTTTTCATTTAAGGAAAAATGCTTATCGTTAATTGTTGATTTTTAAATATTTGCTTCATGGCTCATCAAAGGTTCTGAATCTCAATTGCTCCTGCTTTTGTGTATTTTTAAGGCGTATCTTTAGCCTTGATGTCACATAATTCCTATGAAGATTTATTTCTTCTCTGAATTACCAAAGAGTATAAACTCAGAATATCTTTAAAGATATTTTTGTGACTTTAAATATTACATGCAAGTATTATATATAAAAAACATATGTAGTATATTCTTATATGTATATCCAAATGGCTATCAAATGGAGTTTGTTTTTTTTTTTAAGATTTTCTTTATTTATTTGACAGCCATAGATGGCGAGAAAGGAAACACAAGCTGGGGGAGTGGGAGAGGAAGAAGCAGGCTTCCCATTGAGCAAGTAGCCTGATGTGGGGCTCGATCCCTGGGCCCTAGGATCAGGACCTGAGCCAAAGACAGATGCCTAAGGACTGAGCCACCCAGGCCACCCCTCAGATTGAGTTCTAATAAGTAAGATGTGGTATGATACTAACACTAGGCCTTAACCACAGCTTTAGAATATACTGCTTCTCAGACTTCAGTGGTAAAGAACCAATTATCTATACTTGATCATTTATCAGTACTTTTGCAAAATGAATGAGAGTTAATTACTAGAAATGTGAAATGAAAAAATGAAATAGAAAGGTCATATGAAATGCAAGCAGAGTTCTTTTATTTTTTAAAAATTTATTTATTTATTTTAGAGAGATGAGGGGAGCATGAGTGGGAGGGGCAGGGGGGAAGAGAGAGAGAGAGAATCTCAAGCAGACTCTCTGCTAAGGAGCTGTATTTCATGACCTTGAAATCATGACCTGAACTGAAACCAAGTGTCAGACTCTTAACCGACTCTGCCACCCAGGTGCCCCCCTTTTTATTCCATGTAGATTCAGTAGACATGAAAATTCTCTGTCACACTGCAATACAAGAGTCTAAAACACTTGTTTGATTCTATAATGTTCAGGAAATCTCACCTCCATTCCTGATAAGACTCCTGTCACTGTTTGGCTTTATGTCTCATACCTCCGCTGTTGCACTCTTAAGTTACTTGAAGGCAACAGTATTGACATCTCACTGAATTCTTAACTATCCCATGGTATTTCACACATGCCTCACAGACTCATTGAATTATTCAATGAATATCAGAAAATCCGTCCACATTAACCCCAAATTAATGAGTTTTCTGTTTTACTTTTGTTGATTGGTGAGAGGCGCATTTTTTAGTTATGAATTTCAGGGAACATTATCATCTACTTGGAGACGTTTCTGCTAATCATCTTAATAGTCCATCATTTCAAGGAGCGATCTGTAATTAATGAAAACAAGTGAAATCCTCTAAAATGATAAAGCTTTCAAGAATAATATAGCCACCTTTGGAAGTAAGAACCCAAGAGATTTCTAGGAAGTTTTCTTGAAAGGACTAAGAACATGCAGCAAGCCCAAGGCTACATCTTTACTTCTTCCCCATTTTCATCTCATAAGCTAAGGCCTTAGTAAGGGTAAAAAGCAATATGGTAACTAAGAGTGTGGGCCTTGGGGCAGATCATCCAGTCTTCAATCCCTGTGCTGCCCTTTTGGGGTCCTTTAATGTCACTTGATCAGTTTCCTTATCTGCAGAGTGAGGATAAACACAACCAGCACCACCTACCTAGAGTTGATCTTATGGTTGAAGGGGGTCCTGTACATAATGTGGACTCTGCTCCAGAGAAGACTCCAGGCCTCTGGGTGCGACAGTGATGGCAGTGAAGCTAGTGGTGATGGCGGTGCTGATGGCAGTGATGGCAGCGACGGAGCCTTTACAGCATGTTATAGACATGCTTGCAAGCCAGGAAAGGACAGAAGAGCCCCATCCATCAACAGCTGTAACATGTAACAGTATGAGTATCTCAGTTTGTCACCTGTACTGGCAAGATCAGCATCTGAGGGCAACGACACTGTCACGATGGGGGTGTTCGTATTCACGGTGGCACCTGGAGGATGTCAAGAGTCTCTCCCTGTAATGCCAGCCTTTCTTTCAACCTGTAAAATTATAATCTGAAAACTAGAAATGTTTTCTGACTTAAGCGTGATCAAGCTGTTCTCCATTGTGAGGAAAGAGAAGAGGTGCAGGATTATTAAGAAATGAGCTCACTTGGGGGCACCTGGGCGGCTCAGCGAGTTAAGGCTCTGCTCATGACCTCAGGGTCCTGGGATCGAGCCCTACATCAGGCTCTGCTCGGTGGGAGGCTGCCTCCTCCTCTCTCTCTGCCTACCTCTCTGCCTGCCTCTCTGCCTACCTGTGATCTCTGTCTGTCAAATAAATAAATAAAATCTTTAAAAAAAAAAAAAGAAGAAGAAGAAGAAAGAAAGAAAAGAAAAGAAATGAGCTCGCTTCCTCCACAGTTCTATAGCTTCTGTTCCCAGCTGGTCAGTTCTCGCGTGTGTCCTGGGTTACTGACCGCACAACTGCCCACCGTGGGGTCCCCAGCTGACACCCGCTATAGCTCCTGAGCTTCTGCCCCTGAAAAACTAGACAGGTGTCAGTGCTTTTCAGCAGAAACCCCCAGAAATATAGCTCTTTTTTAACCATGTTAAATGTATCGATTCACTGTACTCAGGAAGGACATATACAATGGGAAGTATCCCAGCCAAAGGGTGTTACAAAGAACTTACAGCAGGATTTGGCCTATTTTAGGTGATTTCAGGGAGAGTGAAAGGAAGTGGGGCTTTGTTCTGGACTGGATGCTGGGCTGATTCTATGCTTGGGTGTCTTAGTAATTCTTACCTAGAAGGCAAGAAGAGAGTGATGTTAAAACTATGATTGATACAAAAGCAGTCACCCACATTAGCCAAAATAGTGAGATATTTGTTCGTGTTTATGATTTGAACACCATTCATGCTTTTGTCTGTATCTGGATGAGTTTATAGAATGGTCTGTGTGTGTATCCACGTGGCTTCTTCAGGATCAGAGCAGACTTGCCTGGTGTTAGTATTCTTTGAAATTGTTTACGATTGACAAGAGAACACAACTTAGCTGTAAGTACCCAGCCAGCTCCTAGCTGTTTTTCTTTCCTTTTCCTTTTTCTTACAATAAAGGGATACCAAGAGTTTATAAGTATTATCCTCTCTAATGGAAATAGTGTGCTAAATGAAGAGTTGTTTCCAAAGTAAGTCATGATAGTTCAAATGCCTTATCTACTAAACACAAATGCCAAATACTGGTTTTCAGTATTGATGCCACCCTCCCTAACTTACCCCCCCCCCCACTGCCCACTGCCAAGAGTCACTTTCCTCACTTATCATGCCAGCAACACATATAGTCTGTTTTTTCTGACCAAGAACAGGGCATCAGTCTCCTTTAGTTTTATGTTAGTTTCAAGTCTTAGATTTCTAACAATAGAATCATTGGGTTTTAACATCTTATAGATTGGGCCCTTTCAGTTTCCAAAGTAAATTTCAGGAGGTAAAAAACCCTTAAGTTTTCTCATTCATTTAGCTATCTTAAAGATATCTAGTAATTCTATGCTTAATTTAACATCTTTTCCATCTACGTTCTGCTGATCTTACAGAATGGATAATGGCAGAACTGTTATCAAATGAAGGCAGAGATTTAAGAAGTACTTCACACAGAGGACCATTTTCTTCCTCATTAACGTTTTTTTTTTTCCTTCTGGTTATCTGGTTATTCACATTAACTGTTTTTTGTTATTAGTCCATTAATACCATCATCAGTAGAGAAGCGTTTCTGAAGGGGGTTAAGTGACTGTCAGTGCGTTAGAGGACACTGAGCCCATTTGGCAGCTGTTCCCTCTTAGTGCTTTGTAGAGTCAGAAGAACTGACATGCTGTGATCCTGGGGCTAAGAAAGAAAACTGTGTGGTACTGGAATAACGTGGAAGGTTCTAGAGTCAGACCTGGGCGTGATCCTGTCTCTGATACACCCATGTCCGTGTGAACTTGGCATCTTTCTTCCATCTCTGAACTTGTTTCTCACTTACTAAATGGCGGGACTAACTGTAAAGTTATTGGAATTACTTGAGAAATCATATATACTGGGAGTAATCCATGCCATAAAGTGGGGAGAAGGAAGTATGAGAAAGAATGAACTCCAGCAGCAAATTGCCTGTCAAGCCTTTTTTGGAATTGATAAGCCATATGGCAAGATTGCAGGACACAGGTAGTCATTTGTGTTCCCATACACTGATAATGAACAAGTAGAATTTAGAATCAAAAACACAGTATCAAAAAAAAAAAAAAAAAACCACACAGTATCATTCACATTAGTGCCCACAAAAATTAAATATCTAGCTAAAATCTAACAAAATATGTATAAGATCTATGTGAGGAAAATAAAACTCTGATGAAAGAACTAAACAAATGAGAGAGTTCATATTCATGAGTAGGAAGACTCAATGTTGTCAAGATATCAGGCCTTGCCAGCTTGATCTGTAGATTCCTTGTAATCCCAATCAGAACCCAGAAAATTATTTTGTGAATATGGACAAACTGACTCTGAAGTTTAAGTGGAGAGGCAAAACATCCAGAATGGCCAATATCATTTCAAAGGAGAAGAACAGAGTTGGAGAACTGAAACTGCCAACTTCAGGACTTAACTAGAAGCCACAGAATCAAGACAGTGTGTTATTGGCAAAAGAACAAAGATGTCAAAGGAACAGAATAGGGAGCCCAGAAATAGACACATAAATATAGTCAAGTGATCTTTGACAAAGATGCAAAGCCAATACAATGAAGCAAAAATAGTCTTTTCAACAAATGGTGTTGGGACAAGTGGACATCTGCATGCCAGAGGGGGAATTAATGAATCTAGACATAGACCTTACAAAGAGGAACTCAAAATGGATAATAGACCTAAATATAAGACAAAAACTGTAAAACTCCTAGGAGATAGCATAGGAGAAAACCCAGATGACCTTGGGTATGGTGATGAACTTTCAGATACAACATCAAAGGCACAATCCATGAAAGAAATCTTTGATAAGCTAGAATTCATTAAAATTGAAAACTTTTACACTACAAAAGACAGCACCTAAAGAATGAGAAGACAAGCCACCGACTGGAAAAAAAATATTTGCAAAAGATGTCTGATAAAGAACTCTTATACAAAACATACAATGAACTCTTAAAATCCAACAATAAGATGATGAAAAATTAAATTGAAACATTGCCAAAAGGGCACGTAGGTGGCTCAAGTGACTCTTGATTTCAGCTCAGGTCATAATCTCAGGGTCACGAGATTGAGCCCCATATCAGGCTGCTGGAGATTCTTTCCCTCTCCTTCTACCCCTCCCCACTGTGCTCGCTCACTCTTTCTCTCTCTGTCAAATAAATCTTTTAAAAAAATGGGCAAAGACGAACAGACAGCTAACAAAGAAGACATACAGATGGCAAGTAAGTTTATAAAAAGGATGTTCATCAATGTATCATTAGGGAATTATAAATTAAAATAACAATGAGATGCCTCTCCATACCTACTAAAATGGCCAAAATCTAAAACACTAAGGACATCAAATGTTGGTAAGGATGTGGAGCAGTAGGAACTCTCATTCATTGCTGGTGGGAATGAAAAATGATAACAGCCACTTTGAAAGACAGTGTGAAAGTTTCTCTAAAGACACTGTCACCAATCAGTTCAGCAGTCACATAAGTCAGCAAGCCTTATGGCTTGCCCGAATGACTTGAAAACTTATATCATGACTGTTTATAGCAGCTTTATTAATTAATTGCCCAAACTTGGAAGCAACCAAGTTGTCCTTCAGTAAGTGAATGGATATTCATGGTACATCCAGAACGTTAAATAGTGTTCAATACTAAAAAGAGATGAGCTATCAAGCTATGAAAAGACATGGGAAAAACTTAAATACATATTACTAAATGAAGGAAGCCAACCTGGAAAGACATATACATATATACTGTATGATTCTAACTAGATGACATTAGGAGAAGGCAAAACTGTTGAGACAATGGAAGGATCAGTGGTGACTAGGGTGCACAGAGGATTTTTAGGGCAGTGAAACACCTCCGTATGATACAACACCAGGAGTGAACCCTAATGTAATCTGTGGACTTTGGGTGATGATCTGTCATTGTCAGTTCATTGCTTTATAACAAATGTGACACTCTGGTATGGAACTTTAATAGTGGCTAAAAAAAATCAAATCACCGTGTAATCACATCATACATTTATAATCTCCTTCCTTTCCTTCTTTTTTCTCCTCATTCCTCTTTCACTTCTGTCCTCCCTCCATCCTCTTATTTTTCCATTGTCCCTTTGCTAAACCAAAAGAGGGACGAAGAATGCATAGATGGGTTGGTGAGTGGATTTGATACCATTACACATTTTTCCTATGAGTATAAGGTTAAACTCTTGTTAAAAGAAAGGTAATCATCCTCTAAGCCAATAATATTTTTCATACACATGTTATCCACTTTTAAGCAAATGATAATATATTTTCCATTAAGATCAGCTCACTCATTATTCTGAAACTTGAAAGTCACTATTTTATCTGTCTTTACCAAGCATGATTTTTATTCACTCTCTCTTTCCAAACTCAGAGTAGATATCTGTGTATATATGAGTCAGTGCTTTTCAGAGTCTGCAAATTAATGAGGTGCCCATCCAAAGAACAGTCTTTGAAATTACAACATTTCAACACAGAAACAAAAAAGGAAATCTCTTGTAATTGCATGCAACTATAAAACAAAGTTAAAGGCCACTTGGAATATTTATGTAATTGACAAATGGTTACAAAGATCCTTTCCCCCTGTAATTTTCATATATTACTACAAAGACTTTTTCACATTGACATTTGGTTCAGAGGACCTTTGTGCTCGTCTCTCGTGTAATATCACTTAGGATATTCTAAGCGACCTATTATTACATTTAATTACACAGTATAATTTGTAAGGAGTTTTTCTTCAAGTGTCACTTAAAAAAAAAAAAAATCTCCAATATAGGTTGCCCTTTCCTCTACCTCTTAACTTTCTCCTGTACTAAAACTAAATGTCCCTCCATTCTATCAATTTAGTATGAAGAGCCAGAAGAACTTGAGCACATTCATTTTAGCATCAAAGTGTGGCTAGAAATTCTCACGGAAAAGAGGAGAGGACATCTTTACTGAAGGACATGGCCCCAGGTCTTCTTGGTAATCTTTGGTAATTCTTCGCAACCCATTCTGGTTCACAAGAGGAATTGGGTTTCCCAAAGAGTGTTGTATTTGTTAATATCAGGTGTTCGAGTAGTTCTTCCTATCAAAGAATGCAGTCCCATTCCATTTGCCCATTTCTGTTCTGTGAAGGTTTATGCAGCCACCTCCCACTTGACAAACAGTGATGCATTAAAGAAACTTTGAAATAGTGTAATATAGAAATCAATGACCTATTCTACCTCCTTTTTCACCTTATTTCTCAGGACAATATTGACAAAACCAAAAAGAATAATGTAACGAACCCCACTGTGCCCTCCCAAGTTACCCAACTTCAACACTTCATTAGCATGTTTCCAGTCTATTTCATTTGTACCCCTAGGCATGGCACGGCACACACACTTGATTAATTTAAAACCAATACCATACATCGTATATTTTATCCATAAGTATTTTAGGTTGTACCTCTTAAAAAGCAAGACATTGTAACTTTTTATTTTTTACTTATTTTTTTCCAAATTTTTATTTAAATTCTAGTTAGTTAAGATATAGCATAATATTAATTTCAGGGATAGAATTTAGTGATTAATCACTTACATATAACACCCAGTGTTCATTATAACAAGTGCCCACCTTAATACCCATCCCCCATTTAGTTCATTGCCTACCCCCCTACCTCCATCAGTCCTCAGTTTGTTCTCTACCTTAAGAGTCTAATTTGGTTTGTTCCCCTCTCTCTTTTCTTTCCCCCTCCCATACATTGACCTTTTTTTCCCCTAAACTCCACATATGAGTGAAATCATATGGTACTTGTCTTTCTCTGACAGACCTACTTTGCTTAGCTTAATACTTTCTAGTTCTGTCCACATCATTGCAAATGGCAAGATTTCATTCTTTTTGATGGCTGAGTAATATTCCATTCTATATTTATACCACCTCTTCTTTATCTGTTCATCAGTCAGTGGACATCTGGGCTCTCTCCATAATCTGGCCATTGTTGATAATGCTGCTATAAACATAATAATGCTGCTATAAACATCAGTATATTTGTGTCCTTTGGGTAAATAACTTGTAGTACAATTGCTGGATCATAAGATAGTTCTATTTTTAACTTGTTTAAGGAATCTCCATACTGTTTTCCAGAGTGGCTGTACCAGTTTGCATTCCCACCAATTGTGCAAGAGCATTCCCCTTTCTCCACATCCTCACCAACAGCCATTTTTTCCTGTTGTTCATTTTAGCCATTCTGACTGGTGTGAGGTGGTATCTCCTTGTGGCTTTGATTTGTATTTCCCTGATATTGAGCGATGTTGAGCATCTTTTCATATAGACGCTCTGTTTTTTAAAACATAACCATTATCATCACACATCCATACACACACACACATACACATCCTAAGAATTAGCTAATCTCTTAAAATAAATAACCCATCAATGTTTAGGCCACACCAATTTTCTCTCATTTTTTTTGTTTGTTTTTATTTTTCCAATAGATGAATCAAGAGCCAAATAATATCCACACATGGCATTGGTTGATATGCCTTTAAAGTGTCTAATGAGCTATAGCTTTCCCTTCCCTCTTTTCTTGTCACCATTTGTTGTCAATGAAACCATCCCATTTATCCACTGAATTCTTACATTTTGGTTTTGCTAATATGGCATCTTCACCGTATCATTCATCAAGCTCCTCTAATCTGCATTTTCTGAAAACCAGTACTTAGATTGAGAAGCTTGATCTAGTCTAGGTTTGTTTTTGTTTTGTTTTGTTTTGTTTTGTTTTGTTTTTTTGGCAAGATCCCATCTGAGAGGAAGTGTGTGGTCGTCACTTGTAATCTTTGATCTTTATGAAAGCAGTGCACTGACAATTGTCCATGCTCAAAACTACTTTCCATGCCTCGATTGTCCTACATGTGTCAGACCATGGTGCCTGTCTTCAAAGAACTCTTAAATCTGTTAGGACAGACTCAACAAGTAATCACAGGCCGTTGTCACAACTCCAGGGATAGTCACAAGCTGCCTTTGCAGTTACCAGAGGATGTGATTTCCAAAGTAGTGGTTCTGAAATCTGTATGGCTGACCTTTGAAATTATCTTGATTTCAGATTTTCAGACTTTGTTCCAGTATATTTTGATTCAGCAGAATGAGAGTGGGACCAAAAAAAATGAGAGTGGTAAAGAGATAGACAGGGATGGAAAAGCCAGATGCCAAAGCCATCTCCATGACTTTGGACCTGATCTGGTGAACAAAGAGGAGCCAGTGGAGTGTTTTAAGTGGAGGAATAGAGTGGTGAGTAGGTGGGAGCAGGGGAGATAGGAGGCAGGAAGGGCAATGACCAGGTTGTAGCTATCTTCAGTAAGATACCACTGTGGCCTGAAGGACAAGGTGATGGCACTTGGGATGGAGAAAAGTAGATGGATAGATACACGAGAGGTAGAATAAGCATGGCTTGTCACTCCATTGAATGAGAGCTGCAAGTGGTAATGGAAGCTGTATGGACGCCTAAGACCTGGACCTCCATCACCACAGAGAAATCTGGTATTAAATGTATTTGTGAATTTTACATTTTTTCATGTAACTTACGGTATCAAAATAGTGTTTTATTTTTTTTACCACTTCATTAATTTGGTTTTGGAAACAGGAGTCGTTGGGGCTCTCCAGAGAAATAGAACCAATAAAGTAAGTGTGTATGTGTGTGTGTGTAAAGAGATTTATTATAAGGAGTGGCTCACATGATAGTAGAGGCTGAGAAATCCCCAGCTAGGCAGTTAGCAAGATGGAGACTGGGGAGAGCCAATGGAATGGTTCCAGTCTGAGCCCAAAGGCCTAAGCGCACTGAGAGATGATGGTGTAAATTCCATGCAAAAAGCCAGCAGTCTTGAGATCCATGAAGAGCTGATCTTTCCATTCATGGCCACGGGCAAGAAAAGACCAGTGTCCCAGCTCAGGGTAGCCAGGCTGGAGTTCCGTGAAGGGTCAGTGTTCTGTGCAAGCCTTCAACTGATTGACTGATGCTCCCGCATTAGGGAGGACAATATCTGCTTTACTCAGTCTGTTCACTCAAATGTCCCTCTCACCCCACAACAGCCTCCTGGACAAGCCACACTGTTTGACTAAATTTGGGGGCAGTGAAGTTGAGGCATAGATTAACTGTGACAGAAGCCATTCTGCTCACCCCAGATACAATTGCAATTTTACCATTTGTTGGACTTTTGATATTCTAACATCAGTCCCAACTACAGTCCCAACTCATGTGCCATCCCAGCAGTAAATCAGTAACGCCTGTCATCTCTCCAGGTCCCTTGCTCATTTACAAGGTGTTTGGGGTTTGACAAATACCTAACAGAGATTCTCCAACTCTTTCCTATTTATTGAAATGGCGTCAGATGAAAGTAACACAGCACAGCTCAAGATGTTAGGTTTAGGAGCTCTGCAAGCTCTCTTCATGGAGTTCCGTATAGAACATTTTTCATTTCCCTGGTTACTTTTAAAAGCAAAATGAAATGAAGCCTGAACATTGCAGTGCTAAACAGCTGGAGGGCTGTTCCTACTCTCTTCCTAGATACAGCAAGGCATCACTATTTGTTTTCTTTTATTAAATGTCTCATTGCCTCTGAAACACAAGTAGATATTACAATTGGCTGGACTATGGGAGCCTGCAGCATAAGCTCCCTTCTCTGTCGCCCATACCTGGAGCTAGCTTGCCTGCTTGTTCAGAGACAGATGTCAGCTTCAAGATGCTATTGACCTTACTGTTTACTCTGCTTAATTAAATACCATTTTAATATTTTCTCATCTGCCACCCCTTACAGCTCACATTCATGCTGTGGCACAACACTGGGGAGAAGGAAAGGTCTTTTAAGCTGGAGCACTTAATTAGCTCCCAGGCCCCAGGGGGAAGCGTCAGATAGAAATACAGCTAAAAATATGGTAAAGAGTAGCATACCTGGGGCACCTGGTTGGCTCAGTGGGCTAAGCCTCTGCCTTTGGCTCAGGTCATGATCTCAGGGTCCTGGGATCAAGCATCAGGATCTCTCCTCACCAGGGTGTCTGCCCCCCCCCCACCTGAGTCTCTGCCTATTTGTAATCTCTGTAAAATAAATAAATAAAATCTTAAAAAAAAAAAAAAAGAGTAGCCATACCTGAGAGAGAGCCCTGGATGGTCAAGAAGACATTGACCACCTCTGATGATGCCCATGTTATTAAAATTGTTTTGGGGGGATAGCGCCTGAGTGGCTCAGTTAGTTAAGCACCTACTTTTGGCTCAGGTCAGTCATGATTGCAGGGTCCTGGGCTCCCTGCTCAGCAGGCTCGAGCCTGCTTCTCCCTCTTCACCTGCCCCTCCCATCCCACTCATGTTCTTTCTCTCTCAAATAAAAATTTTAAAAATTGTTTTGGAATTAATGACGATTTTGAATCACGTATACGATCGTAACATGTTTGTATTGCTAGTACCCCTGTTTTGTCAGTTACACTTGCTCATGTCTGCCTGAGGCTATTTTTCTCTTACCCCAGTGTATATATCATCCTTGATGTAAATAAAACAGTGGCCCCACCGTGAAGTTCTTAGTCCCTTTCTGCACCGTCATGTGACCACATCGTCATTTAGCACCTCCTGACTGTGTTGTTTTAAATGCAGTCACCATCTTGTTAAGACTCACTGGAGGAGGAAATTTCTCGTACAATGAAGTATTATTATAAAATAACATAAGCCATGATATATGATAAGTTACACAGATTTAATTATAGATTATATTATACAAATAGAGGCATAGTTATAAATATAGTTATATAGGTAAAATATAGACATAGGCTCTAGATGTATATAGAGATATCAATTATAGATATAATTCAATGCTGGATGTAGATATATAGGAGTATTGTAATAGAATAAAAGAAAAATCCGTTCTTGTCGTGAAAACCTAAAACACAGGAGTTTCTGGAAATGATGGCAGCACAGCCCTGTTCCCTTAGTGCAGGCAGCTGTTCTGGCTCATTCCTGTGTAGCTGCCACAGCCCAGCCCCGTGGATGTTGGCTAAGAGGTGGGGTGGGGGCTTGTAGGTAGCTCTTTATCCTCTGAATGCTCTGGAATCATTTTGACCATGAACTCACTTAGGCCTGTGCTTGAGCCACAGTCACCTCTGTGTTATAGCCTAAGGTGGCAGGCAGTAAAACTTG
This sequence comes from Mustela putorius furo, assembly GCF_011764305.1. NCBI lineage: Eukaryota > Metazoa > Chordata > Mammalia > Carnivora > Mustelidae > Mustela > Mustela putorius. The sequence goes on along the minus strand of NW_025421329.1, from coordinate 3,187,476 downwards.
GATATTAAATCTGTTAAAAATGCTTGTTTATTCTTGGGAAAATAATGAGTAAGCTTGCCGTGAATCAGAAAGCCCTCATCAGAAAACCACAAAGGCTAAAGACTAAGTAAGGATGCTGCGGAGGGAAAAAAGCAGCTGGAGCCAAGAGCAAAGACTACCCTTCCCCTCCCCCCAGTACCCTGGCTCCCCAGGGAGGTCAGCAGGCACCACCGAGTGAAGACCTCCCTCTTCACGGCTAAAGCTGGGATCCCCTTAATCATCACCAGCTCCAGTCCCATTCCACAGCCATTCCATGTCTTGGGTGATTCTGGCCACGGCCGTGGAGAACAGCCCCACCGTGTGCCACAGCGCCTTGGGCTCTCCCTGTTTCTCCCTCCAGCTGCAGCCCAGAGTGTGGACGGAGGTGTGGGGCCTGTCGGAGCCTCCCAAAGTGAGAGACAGAAGTATGGGTAAATGAGAAGCACATTCTGCATGTTTCTCAGAGGGTCCCAGGCAGAGCCGAGTGCTGCCCTGGATAGGAACCTGAGTATGGACAGCCCTGTACTTAGCTCCTTTCTCCACTCTTGCTTGCCGTGAATCAGAAAGCCCTTTACCTCTCTCGCCAAGATCTTCCGAAAATTAACTCCCTCCATCTCTGCTTTCGTGGGATATGAAATGGAGGCACTGCCCAGAGGGAATTCCTCTTCTGCTTGGACATAGATCCCTTCTGACCATTTTTCTAAGGAGAGAAAAAGATTTTAAAACTCTTTTTTTTTTAATCAGTGCCAGTTATGGATATACTCGAATAGTTGTACTAGGCTTTTCTGGAAAGCAGTCCTCCGCCTTCCGGGCGTACCCTCCATTCCCCTTTCCCCAGTAGAACCCTCATGATTACATTTTGGTATTTTCCTACAGACTAAAATTGCATTCGCAGGTTGTTTCTTTCTAATTTTTGTTTCGATGTGTGGAAATACTGAGACCGTCGGGTGTTTCATGAACACCGTCTCCTTGATGAACTCTCGTCTGGAAACTTCTTGCCTCTTCTAGTCAGGCTGAGCTACAAGTACTCTGATCTTGCATCTCTGTCATCCTCTGCTGTCTCTTGAAGTGTTTCCCCTGCTTCCTGTGCCCCATATTTTCCTTTCTTGCTTGACTCCCTGATTGTGATTGTGATGGAGCTCGTCTCTAGTAGCTTCCTGAGAGAGCGTAGAGAAGAGGTAAATTTCTAGAGACATGCCTGAACATGTCCTTCTTCACCCACCCACTGGCTGGATGTATATGTTAGTGGAAACCATGTTCTTTCAGAATTTCAAAAGGATTGCTTCCTTGTCTTGTATGGTGGGGCCATCCTCTGTCTCCAGGGTTCCGAGTGTTCATGGTTCCACTTTGGTGAGCAGCCCCTCAGTTCTGCAGAACACTCCACGTGCATTCTCTGTCTCGTGTCCTTCATTTCTAGGTGGTTTTCGTGATGATTTCCCTCTGTAGGGTTTTTTCCTGTTGTTTCTTTCTGGAATCCCATTTGTTTGTGTTGAACCCCCTGGCTGGGTCTTCCTCGAATTTTCCTGTCTCCTCTGTTTTCCATTTCTTTCTGTCTCTCTCTCTCCTCCCCTGCCCCCTTCAGTTGGTGCTTCTCTGCAAAGTGTTTGAGAAGCACTGGGCAGTGTGATCCACCACATTCTTCCTTCCCTTGTTTTAACACGGTGCTTGTTGCTTTTGCATCTCTTAGTACTGTTACAAACCAGAGGGCCTAGTCTCTTACTTCCAGCACTAATTGGTTGTATTTATTTCCATGGACTTCTGTACAGTTCATCTTTATCCATTCTGTTCATTGCAACAGCCCGAAAGACATATGCAAAATTCTTCCTGTGCATCTGTGTATCTTAAGAACCACTTTTTCTGTCCAGTCTCTAGTAGTCTTCTGCTCACTGTTTATATCAGCATTTGGGAATCATCTTTTCTCTTTTATAAATTTGAATTAGACTTTCTCGAAGATGCTTTGATTCCCTTAGCTCCATTTATTGAGATTTGTTTTCCAAGTAAGTTGTGCCTTTTTTTGAGAGAGAGGGAGCTGGAGGGAGGGGCACCGGGACACGGGGAATCTTAAGCAGGCTCTACCAACGTCCAGTGCAGAGTCCAACACAGGGCTTGATCTCACAACCCTGAGATCATGATCTAAGCCAAAATCAAGAGTTGTATGCTTAACCGACTGAGCCACCCAGGCGCCTTGTAAATTTTGCTTTTCCTCAAGATGTGCACTGTGGTCTTTGCCAGTGAACCTCTGCACTGTCCTTTTATTGCTTTTGAAAACTGCATTTTTGTTTTAGAATTCAGGTAGTTACTTTTTTCCTTTAATGGTTCCTCCCCTTTTTTTTCTGTATGTCACTTATATTTCATAGCAGTAATGAATCAGCATATGTTGCAGCCCTTTGAAACAATATTTGGGATAAAGAAATGGGTAAGAACATCAGTTTGTTCCAATTCCACACAACTTTTTGTCTTCATTGTTTGCCTGTCGTAAGCTCCCATCCATTTTTAGATAGACTTATTTCTGTTCCCAGGAATTCACAGCAATGTGGTTGCATTTACATATATTCATTCTAGGCAACCAAAAAAAACAAAAAACAAAAACAAAAACTGAGGACTTTGTCCAATTTGTTTCCTGAGATCACCTGTTTCATATTATTTTTAAGTAAAATTGAGAAACTAATACTAAAATCAGGAAAGTAATTGTTAATCAGAGTTGAAAATGGCAGTCAATGATGCTGTCACCTTTTTCTTGGTGGATTTTGTAGCTGACTAGAAACAAAGCCCCAGCGGACTGCAGATTTTTTATTTCAGAGCTCTGTGGATAAGTGCTATGAGCAAGAAGACCGTCTGCTCTAACCATCTCGGTAGGCTGGGATATCATGCTTTTTCATATCTGTTGCTGCTGATTCACCTTTTCTTTTCCATTTATAGTGCTTCTCTTCCAGTTTCCAAAAATGCCTTTTTTGCAGTTTCTGATTGGAAAGAATCTGGGCATAACCAAGTACTAGCTCAGTCAGTACAAACTGACATTTCTTATTTTGCAAGGCAGTTTCCTCATGGCAGAAACTGGATGTCACATTAGTCCAAATGAGCCCATGATGTCTTAGATTAAATGGTCACATAGCTTTCTGCACGATCCCCCAGCTGGAGTGATTTCCCTTTGATCCGTGAGATCTTCCTTCCACGTTTTGCCAGTCCTCCTGAACTTGTACCACATTGCTTTCAAAGCCTCCCAGCTGAGAACAACCTTGAGCGCTCAAGGTGTTGACTCAGAGTGGTGCTTACACAGGTTCAGGTTCATTGGGCAGTTAACAGAGCCAGACACGAGTACACAAGGACGCCCTGCTTAATCCACAGCCGAACCGACAACATTCCCAACTTCTCTTCTCAGCAACTTCTCACATCTGAAGGGGTGCCAAGACCGTTTGAAGAGTTTCTCAAGTTTGGCTTTGGAGCATGAATTAAGATTCGATAGACTTCTTCTCTCCAGTGATTTAGTAAACTTCTCTTGTTCCAGAGAGAAGATATTATATAAATCTGTGAAATTTTGCTGCAAGGGAAGGTCCTAAGGAGAACAAACCCAGGCTTCTCATTGTTCATCAGGACTTAATAACGTTACCTAATATTCATTATATTGAGCACTTAACGGAGAATGTCTTTCCAGAGGAAAGCACTCTGCAGGACTTATATTTTCAGTGTAAATCTTTTTTAACTTAGATGCTTCATTGTGTGGGTGATACCTGGTTGGTAAAGGAATTTTTAAAAACACAAATAACACATTCTTCTTAAGAATTACAGATGTTCTATTAGAGAAATTTTGGTCGTGCTTCTCTCCCTTCCTCCTCCTTTCCCCAACATAGTCAAGCCTCCATTATTGTCCCCAGTGAAGGGGATCATTGGTGCGGATAATCCAAATCCCCAGCTAATCCTCTCTGTGGGGTGGGGTCACAGACCCACCACTCAGGGCCACAGGCCTCATCACACCTGGGGCATGACCATGGCTCCCTCCTGGGACGTAGGGCAACTTGTGGATGCTGAGGAATAACTCCCAGGGCAAGAGGATAATCTGCAAGGCAAATAGTCCCACAGGGATCATCAGGAAACCCTAGTCCAGAGAACAAAAAAGGGGCAGTGGGTCTTCCCTCCTAGGCTCAAGACCTGACCCTCTTGCCCTGGAATTCAGGGACGCATTGGTATTCAATGATGGTCCAGTCCAAGGCCAGCCTGAGAAAACCTGCCATCAGTATGTAAGTGACCTCAGGTCAGACATTAAAGAGGAGGCTGGTTCTGCCCAACCACAGGCACAGACGGTAGAAAGGAGTGAGGTAGTCATTCAGGGTTCCTGAAGCCATCACCCTGTGTCCAAGTGCTTGGCTCCTAGTCAGGGGGAGACTATGGGAGACCAGAAATTAATTCTTACGATTCTTTGAATTGGAGTTTAAGTACGTTATAACCAAGACAGGTACCATACAGCAAGATTCTTTCTCATTTGAAAGTCTGTCAGTCAAATTGGTCATTTGGAGCAGTTATTCTGTCTCAGAACATCAGGATCCTCTTTGAAGGTTTATACAGTACAAAAAGGAATCAGGAGCTGAGAAACAAAGAATCATTCTTTTTTCCCCCAGATGGCATTTTCCAGAATCTCAGTGTCCAAAATGTATCTTAAAATGAGCTTTGGGGGCATCATTAATTTACCTGGTGTAGCCTAGAATTTTAAACTTACAGTTAGGATTCCCCATTTTGAAAAACCCATTAACTCTTCCTTTAAAGCAATTTTTGAAATGAAGGGTCTGCCAGTATCCAATATGAGGTGACTTTGGGAAAAAAGTCATTCCAGACTTACTGTCTTCCACTTTCCTTTGAAGGGGAAAACATTAAAGCATTAAATACTTCCACATTTTAAGCCCACGTGTCTCTAAACACCTAAAGGGGGAGAAAATGAATATATTTGCTGGTTTACTCCTGAGGACAAAACTGTGTAGATAATAATGTTACCCACTTCATAAATGCATGGCGTGAATTGGGCCTTGCCCCACGCACCTCACAGACAAAGCTCATTTCATCTCCCGATTGAAAAGGGATGGTATAATCAGATGAAGAAACTGAGGTGCAGAGGAGTTCAGGGACTTAATCCAGACTCCAGTGCTGCCGTGTCCCTGTGCCCAGCGTGGTGGCTGCTGCATGACTGAGTGTCCCGGGATGTGGCTCACAATGCAAGGGTTGGACTCCAGAAGTCATGTGGTCCACTCGGTCAGCTGAGCGCCCGGGCCCCGCCCGGATGCTGGGACAGTTGAGTTGCTGTGCCTCCGTGTGGAGCTGTTACCTGTCTCTTAACCCAGATTCAGTGAACAGAAGTCAAAGAACCAGGATGAGCGCTGAAAACTACACTTCTCCCACAGTCCATCCTCCCATATTTGGCTTCAGCTGAGTAAGGTCGAGAGTGGGGCCTGTCAGACCTTCTGCAAGCACTTTGCCTGCTTACAGCTGACGTGCCCTTGCTTGCAACTCAAGGTGCAGCCTCAGCTCTTTCCCTCGGTGAACCCAAAAGAGGGGCCTGGTATTGACTTGGATTTTGGAGAAGAGCTCACCCAGCTTCACAGTCTGAGCAGATTTGGGGCTTTCTATGTGGCCTCTCTGTGAGGCCGCCTGCTCAGCTTTCTGGTCTGCTGGACCGGTTGGTCACATACCCTGGAGCTATGCTCAGTACCCCAAGCAGGGATGCCAACCTGTAAAAACTGAATATCACGTGACTTTAAGTGCACATTCCTTATAAAATTTTTAAAGCTTGCTGGATTTTATTAGAATATCTGAGCCAGACTGAGTATATTAAATTTATGAGTCCAATTGATGCAGTACCATAATAATTCAATACAATATGCTTATGTCATTAAGCTCATAAAGAAGATTCTCTGAATAGCTGTAATGAATAGTTCCGATTCTGTAATCACAGACTAACATTTTCACCCTGATGAATTTTAACTGGGAGCTCTCAGAATTCTCTATAAAATCAAGAAATAAATGCCATATTTCAAATGATGACTACTTATTTCAAGTATTTACTTTAAAACCTAGGATGGATGAAAAGAAGTACCTGCTAAGACAGAATTATTCATTAGAAATACTAAAGAGGTTGGAAGAGGTTAGCATGAAGTAGAATAGGACTATGATTTATGGCTAGTCATAAATTATAAATAAAAGCCAAAGAGACTTTTCTGCTTTGACTAATTTCATGGATTCCCTCATCTCTTACCTTCTTCCCCCACACACAGAAGTTGGTTATCTGTCACATGTAATAAACTACCCCAAAACTTAACTTCCTTAAAGCAACTGCCATTTTATTGCTTCTGAATGCTATGGTTCTGGAATTCAGGCAGGGCTCCGCCAAGTGGTTCATCTTTTCCTAGTGTCAAGTATCAGGTCAGGTAACTTCCATGGCTTCATTCTGATCATGGCGCCACTAAGGACTTAGTGAACTTAGTGGGACTTATGGGGCTCTAGAGCCTGCCAGGTGACAGCTTTACCTCAAGTGTGTTTCCTTGGTGAAAATAAGGCTCAGGCTCCACCCAGAAGGCCTGACAGGATCCAGGAATCAGAGAGAAGAGACACCACCAGAGTGCAGGACCTTCAGCGTGAGGGTCAGTAGAGAGCCAGTCTGGCGAGCAGAACGTTCCAGAAGTATGTCCCCGATGCTGAATGGGCCCCATATCATGTGCACACAGTATAGTCATGGGGACTCTTGGGGACACTCCAAGGTGTGCACCCTCACCATGATGCTTTGCACATGCTCTCCCCACTGCCTAGAATAGGCTTCCTTCAAGTAGCTTCCACCAATATTTTCTCCAGTCTGATTCTTACTCATCCCTCAGCTCTTGGCATTAAACATCCCCAGTTCCCAGAACTAGGCTGGATGCCTTTTCTGTGTGCTCCAAAAGCATCTCATTTCTGTTCAGAGAATGTAGCCTTATTTTAATCAGTGCTTTACCTATCCAACTCCCTGGAATGCCTACACATTACTCAGGGCAGAAACTGATCTTACTACTGAATCCTCAGCGGCACTGGCATGTAGAAAGCTCTCAACAAATATTTGTTGGGTGCATGAATGAAGTCTCAAGAGAGAGAAGAGCCAAAAAAGAACAAACCTTGTCCAGTGCTTAGAAGACAAGTAGGATTTAGATTAATGATTCTGAACAGTGAAGACATGATACAGGGAAGCCCAGGCTCTGTGTCGGTTTTAATCAACACTGGACACCCAGTGCCTGGCCCACTGCTCCCTGTAGAGTAGGTGTGTGGTAACTGTGGTGGATGGATGAGTTGCTTGAATCAAACTGTCCTAATTTCATCAGCGTGTGGAGGACATTTAGGGGCAGATCGGGAGAGGAACCCAGTATTTTTGATCCAGTGGAGACAAATTTTAGGACTCCTAAATAGCTAGAGAGAAAGGTGTCAACTAGAATTTATGAGAGTTTGAAACTGGAAAACCTTGAGTGATTGAATATTGACCTCACTGGGTTCATTCATAACGCATAGCCAGTGGTAGCCAGACCTCACTTGGATCTGGAAATATCCATCCTGGCTTGATCTGTCTTCAGAGCCCATCCGTTGAGGATGAATTTTCCAAGTGCTGCAAGGTAAATGAAACTTCTAAGTCTGAGCAGACTGATCGTTGTCTTTAAGCTGCCATCATGGCTAATGGCTTCTGGAAATGAGGAATTCCAGCAAACTGTCTTCCCTGTTAATATGTCAGAGTGAAAAGGTGGATAAGGCCCTACTACATTTTTAAAGCACATTTTAATAATTTAAATAATTTGAAATTAAATTATGGATGTATGTAAGAATTTTGTGACATGAAGTGGCTCGACAACAGTGAGATGGCTGGAGACATCAGGAGTGACACAGCTGGGCAGTACACGACCATGTACACGGCAGGCTGCAGTCACAGTCATGAGCCTGTATGACTCTGTTATACAGACTCACATGTAAGCCTGTATAACAGTCTTACATTCTAGAATATAGACTGTTCTAGGGTTTATAATAATAGATTACAAGCCCCAGTAAAGCAAGCTTTTTAGCAACCTAAAACAGTCATGACTTTATCCCCATGATAATTAAAATAGAAGGCAGGGAGCCAAAAAAATTAAGAAGGTAGGATCTTTTGAATGCATCTGAGACCCTACTCTCATTCCCATGTTTTCTCTGTACACACACATACACACACACACACACACACACACACACACACACACAGTGGCAAATTCTGAGAGCCTCTGTGAGCATGGGCTCAAAAGAGAAGGGCTGTGTTTACCTTTACTCACTACGTTTCAGGCCTTACGGGATTGTACCTTGTGAATTACATTAGACCATCTCACTTTCTCCTGAATTGGAAGAGCCCGTCCTTTGTCAGCGTCTGTGGTTTGTTGACATGGGCTAAGTCACTGCCTCTGGGGGTCTCTGTACACAGGATATGCATACCTTGTCCTCCTCTTCCTCACCCTGTCCTAGGGGTCCCATGAGCTCATGAACTGGGAAGTGCTTTGTACAGAGTGCCTGTAGACCCAAACCCAGGTTTGGGGCCCTCTGCGTTCCCCTTCAGGTCCTGCTGTTCCCCACACAGAGCCCTGCACATGCCGGCCTGGCCCCCTAGTTCACACTGTTTGCCAAGCGTGGATGCCACCCCATCTTCCCTCCTTTGTAGACCCCAGACCTGAAAGGAAGTGGCTGCAGGATGGCAGGGGCCGCACTGTTTAACTTCCTGCTCATCTCCCACATTTTTGCCTGGATGGACTGGAGACCACATGGCCAATCCCGATGACCAAACCAGCATTTCACCCAGAAACTTCAGACATGAACTGCCCACCAGAGGGTGTCTGAAGGCCAAATTTTAGTTAGGTTCTTCCAGTAATTTAAGTACTTTCCTTTCAGCTAGAGCAGAGACTGAAATTGTATTGTAGGTCACACATGAATCATGTTAACAGAATGACCTTCAACAAGAATGAAATAAAAATGAAAATAGCATGTAGCAGCACATTATATTTTCAGTTTTTTCTTCCTGATGCAGTGTATTGATTGAAGTACCAGGCTAAAGCTTTAAAATAATTGACTAAATTCTTGCTGAATTGCCCTGTATTGCTGTAGGGAGTGTGTTTCACCTTTCAGAACTCATTAACACAGCCAATAGACCATATTAGCCTGTGTTTTGGTTCAAAAGATTAATAATGTTTAGATATCTTGAAATGGTGTTGGAATTTTGAAGATTGGCCTGTGTGTATATCAGGGTTTGGGGCAAGAACTTTCCAGGTTAACGCTTGGCTGGGGATGGACCCCCAGAAGGCACTGACCCATCTGAAATGTTATTCACGAGAGCCTCCGTAGCTGGACCTTTTCCTAAGAGTGGGGTGCCCTGGGCAGATCTTGATCTGACACAGTCCAGCCCCCTAGGAGCTTGGGTGTGGTACAGAGGAAGATTTCCTCTGACCCAGACTGGTGCCTACAACCTGCCTGCCAGTGTGTCAAGGGTCATTGTTAGTTAACTTGTTTGCCAACAGTAGAAGATTATAGTGGCCCATTGCCAACAAATGGATGCGTCCACTCCCGGGCTTGGGCATGGCAAGACCAAAGGCTCTCCTGCGGCTGACTCTCTGAGAGTTCCCTGAGCTTCTTACACTCTTGAAAATGCCTTCTGGCAGTGGCTGTGCAATCTGGAAGAGATCGATTCCAGCAGAATCCAAGTGGTGTCTTCATTAGCTCCTTGGCTATGGGGGTGCTCATCCCAGAAGATGAATGGGAAAAGTTCACCAGTCCTCTGCCCCAAGTCAGACAGATAACCAATCCCCAAAGGAGGGAGAGAGAGTTTTTCAGAACGGAATCTTGAGTGCTATTTGGGAAGGAAAAAGGAAACAGGGCAGTTTAAAAAAAAAAAAAAAAATGGCCCAGCGCCCACCAAGACTCTGAGGAAGGTATGGAAGCATGGGCACAGACTGCACATGGAACACAGATGAGTTCCAGCTTCACAGCAAGAGGTGTTTTTCCCATCCCCATGTTTGTGTGGAACATTAACTCTTGAGAACCCAGAGACCCCTCTGTCTCTGTGAGAGCAGCCTCAGGCCTGGGAGAAGCGGTTTATCTGGCTCAGGGTAGATGGATGGCCTTGCCCAGTGAGAGATGACTGTGCTCAGAGATGGGAGGCCCAACAGGCAAATGGGGGGTGTGTAGCTGCTCAACGGCAGGCTAGTGATTGAGACCCAGCCTTTGGGGCTGGAAGATGTGAGCATGTGTCCTTCAGGGCATTACTTAAGCCTCCTGGTCCTCAGTTTCTACATCTAGAAGATAGGGATAGTCATGGTCCCTACTTCATAAAGTTGTTGCAGTCATTAAATGAGATACACCATGGAAAGTTCTCACTATGCCTAGAACACTCAGGCCCTTGGTAAGTGGTCTCTCTGTAAGAGTAACAAGATGGCAGCTGATCAGCCTGTTGTGTGCACATGGGAGACAATCCTCAGAAATGTGTGGAGGGGTCTTGGCATGTATGATTGGACCACTGTGGAAAGAAGAGGTCAGGAACCTAGTGCAGGTGTCTCTGCAAGCTATATGTCCTTCATTCATCCTGGGGTCTTTTGGCCTCCTCTTGAAAAGCTCCTAGTTTCCTACCCTACAGGATTTTGTCTTGTTTGGGGGTAAAGCACCTGCCTGTTTAATGTTTTGGAACAAACCCATGCAGTCCTGTCTTTCCTGGTTACTTCTACCCCCTGCTTACTGCTCCCTGCATAGACCTTAAAAAACAGTAAGGTATACCCACAGACTGTAAAAGAAAGGCACCTTCTGGAATCAAGGTTCTCTGCTTCAGTACTGAAATATGTGTTCGAGATCAGCCATCTAAACCTGATTTTCTGAAAGTATTGATAAGAAAACACCTTATACTTCAGTGCTGGTCCTAGTAGCAAAAACTAAATTACATAGATAAATGTCTCCTCTATTTCTTATTAATCTTAAATCCTTTTTTTTTTTAATGCCAAATGGATAAATAACTCCTCGAGTTGGGTCTCCAAAGTGGCTGTGCTATTTCCTTCTCTCCTCTGTGTCTTCTGTTCTCCCTCTGTCGCCCTCCCCCAGCCAGCGCCTCCATCTCTGTGTGCTCCCCTCCCTTTCCTGCCTTCACTCATACTCCGGCCCCTCCCAGACCCCTTCTTGCTCTGTACCATGGGTTTGCAATCTTATTGAAAAAGGATTTAGTTTAATCTGACTTTCATCTTCCAACTACCCCGGGCGAGGCAGAATTGAAATGGTGCACAGCCGCGGGGGCTGCAGCTGCGCATTCGCAGTGGCCCCAGTCGGAGCATTTAATGAAGCCAGGACTCGGGTTGAGACACCCAACACCAGGGTGGGCAAGGCTTGCCGGCCTTCTGGGGTCCCTGACAGCCACAGAGATTTAAATATGCCTGGTTTTTGTTTCTTTTCTTTTCTTTTTTAATGGAGAAAATGCCACGTGAAAGAAACAGAAATTGGATATTGGATTTCACAAATCCGTCTCCTTCTTTGCCCTTCTGACCCTGAAAGCCACTTAAACTCCTAATGTCCTTCAATTTTTGTAATACTTTTTTATAAAGTGAAATGCCCTGGGAATGCAGCTGGATTTATTTTTCCCATACTTGGGAGGAGGGCTAGACAATAAAAAGGGGATCACTTTGACAGGAGGAACTTTAATTTTCTCCTCTCAGCCACAGATGCTTTAGAAAACATTGTGAGCACAAGCAACAAAAATTACAAATGTAGGGAATATGTGTGTCTTTAAGTGTGTATTTTACATATAATTATAATATATACATATTAAATAGATATAATAGTGGAGTTCTAGTTCATGTGCAGATCTTGGTCTGAGCCTAAAATCCTGTAGGAGAACTGCTTTATGGGAGAGAACGCTGTAAACTCGATTCACCAGACACCATTGTGTGGAGGCACATTTCATCCCTGAAGAAGAGCTCAGAGGGAAGAAGCAAACCAGTCACCGCTGCGTGCCTCCCTGGGAAAGGCAGTCAGAGGGCATGTTCACACGTGGAATACTATACAGCCATGATAATGGACACACTGCAGCTCTACCCAGCAGGGTGTGTGAGTCTCACATACATCGTGTTAAAGCCCAGGAGGCCAGACACGAAAGAGTGTCTGTGTGATTCCATGAATGTGAGGTTCAAAAACTGGCAGAACTAATGGATGGTGGGAGAAGTCGGATAGTCTTGACTTGGGTAAAGGATTGTGAGGGAGAATGAGGAGGGCTGCTCCTGGGTACTAGCAGGGTTATCTTGTTTTTATCTTGGTGCTGATCACACAGGGATGTCTACTTTTTGAAATTTCATCAGGTTGTGCACATGTGCTGTTTTCTCTGCATGCACTTCAATTTTTAAAGGTGAACTCCTCAGTTTTAGTCATCAGGGTTCCTTCCAAGCATTTTTCCCAAGCTTAACAGTGTGTAAGGTATCGTAGGGGTTCCAAAGAAGAGTGATCTGCTGCTGCGTGTGACCTCGAGAACCTTCTGGAACTTTAGTTCTGTCTTCTGTGCCCAACCCTACACCTAGTCCTTGGGTTTTGTCATTTGCCAGAAGTTTGGCCAGCCCGCTGTCAGCCTAAGGCACCAAGCCTCCTATGCCTCACTCGAATACTTCAGAGCTCCTAAAGCTCACTCCGAAAACACTCACCAATCAAAGCATTTCTTTGACCAAGGAAGCGTCTATGTAAAGGGAGCCCAGGCTGCCCCATCCTGCCAAACAGAGTTTTGCAATATAAAAACTGTATTGCAATGTTTGCAATTCACTGAATGAGATCCTTCTCTCTTGAGTTTCCATGGAGACACGCTAGTGAGTTCATTTAAAGAAAAAGGCACTACCTACACCTAGTTTTTGGTTCTCCTGGTCGTGGTGTCCTGGCAGGGAAGGGCTTTCCGGTACTTTCTCTTTTTCTTTTATTTACATTTTTACTTTCACTTTTCACTGTACCCTTTGGGCTCTACTGGCCCTTTAATTTAAAGCCCCCCACCCCCTCCTTGTGAACTAATGATGACAAATGTTGGTACAACAGCCGTTCCCAGATGTGAGTACCTTCCGTTCTGTTGGAATTCATCTTGAAGGCAAGTTGGTTGTGAACATTAAATGCAGCCTGTGGGATCCCTGCAGCAGGGGGGCCGCTCAGGAACTCCGGAGGTGACGGCCACCTGGCTCTGGGCGTGCTTTAGACTGTGAAAAAAAAGTTGTGACCCTAAGCTCCAGGCACGCACGCTCCTTGTCATCCTTGTTCCAAATGCTTCATTCTCAACCTGCCAACGTGCACTTACTGCATTGCAAGCATTGGCTGGCAGGCTGGGTGTGGTCTCCCACGTGCACTTGTATCCATATTGGATGGACCACAGCTCCCTGTAAATTTGCTGTCCTCAGCTTCCCTTCCCCCAGGAAAGTTGAAGTCCGTTCCCTTTTGCTTCTGATGCAAATACGTCCTGGTGTGAGGTCTTCATTTTTCAGTAATTGGTTTGGGCCCCTTCTTGCCTCCGCCTGATTGCTCTTTCAGGCTCCTTTCCTGAGAGATTACTCTGAGACCAGTAAGTTAGGTATATTGAACAAAAAAAGACAGAGTCTGTGTTAAAAACCCTTGTTTTTAAGTCCTCTTTCCTGATCTGTAGCCTTGCTCGCTTCTGCAGCAGGATCCTCACCCAAAAATGGGTTTGACAGTTAAAAAAAAAAAAAAAAGAAGAAGAAGCAGGTAATTCTAGGCAGAGTATGAGGATAGCATAAAATTAGGTGAGTTCAGAAATTTGAGGGAATGGTGCAAAGTTACGTTCTCATGCTTTGGGGATGGCTGCACAGGGGTATGCATGGATCAAGATTGTCATCAGGTTGTCCATTTGAGGAATGTGCAGTGACTGTACATCAGAAAGAAATTAAAAGATTTTTAGAAACTATAAATTACTATACAAATGTTAATTAGTAATAATCCTCATTATTATGTTTAAGAAAACAGGAGATGAATTTTCGTCCAGCAGAGTGTCTTCTTTCAGAAGTAAATTTCAGGCTAGCAATACATAGAGGAGGCTGAATTCCACTGCCCTGGGCCAAGGTTTCCCTGTCATGCTGGCATGGGGCTGTCCTGTGCGTCCCAGGACAGAGTGGCAATCAGTGGAAAACATCTCCAGACACTGCTGTATGTCTTCTATGGGGCAAATCGCCCCTGATTGGGAACCCCTTCCTCTAAGGCCTTGGCCATGTTTCACAAATTTCTTTGTTACTGAAAGTTTGTAATCATTATGTTTAATTTCAAGGCTTGTGATAGTATTGTTTATTTTTTTTTAAAGATTTTTTTATTTATTTGTCAGAGAGAGAGAGAGAGTGTGAACACAGGCAGACAGAGTGGCAGGCAGAGGCAGAGGGAGAAGCAGACTCCCTGCTGAGCAAGGAGCCCGATGTGGGACTCGATCCCAGGACGCTGGGATTATGACCTGAGCCGAAGGCAGCCGCTTAACCAACTGAGCCACCCAGGCGTCCCGTTTATATTTTTTAAACAAGCTGGGACCCTGCTAGAGATGTAGGCTTACCCACCGCACTCCACCCCCACCCCACTGCATTCGGGCTCATTCTGTTATAAATAACATTTGCCTGACCTGAAATACATTAACTATTTTTGTGTGTCCTGTTTTCCTTTAATACATCCTGCCAGCAGCCACGTCTCATTCCACCCCCAGCATCTCAGATCCTCGTCTCAGACATGCTTTGCTTGCTGGGTGCCAGAGAAGGCGGCGAATGCTGCGACGAACACGTGCAGGGGGGAGTGGGGAGGGGCAGCGCAGAGGGGGTGGTTCAGAGCAATTACCCTCAGGAAGAATTTCTTTTCATTGATGATTATAGGTTTTGCAAAATGATTTGTAAATATTAGTACTTGGAATTGACCCTCTTGTCCCCAGTATTTCTTTTTCCTTTGGTTTATAAGACAGATCCAAAGCAGACAGGGACGGTATCATTTAAAAATGCTAGTTGGTGGCACATTTAGCATTATACAGATGGCTAGCCTTTTTTTTTTTTTTTTAATTTTCTGTGCCTCCTTTTAATCAGCTTTCTATTTAATAAGTAAGTTGGAGGGAAATGAATTGTTACAAAATAGGATCTTAACTAGTGCCACTGTTGCTGGAAAGCAGACCTCCGCCACCCCCACCCCCATGCCTGGCACCACGTTGGTATTTCTGTGGGCATTGTGTGCAGGTAGACCTGAGGCCATGTCGCTGTGAGTCCCAGAAAAGTCACCTGCATCATGGGTGCTGTGGCTGTGTTCCCTTGGGTGGGTCTGGTGACAGCTGAGGCCACACACAGTCCCCTTTGCTGTTTCTAATAACAGCAACAGCTCCAAGTGGGTGGCAAGTTGTGTGTGGAATCTCTTCTCTCCTTGATTCCACACAACGACATCTAACCATGTGTTGGCTCTTGTCTCTTCCTCAGAAATACCTCAGGGACTTTTTCAGCGTGATGCTCCAATCCGCCACATCCCCCCTGCATATCAACAAGGTGGGGCTGACCCTTTCCAAACACACCATTTGTGAGTTCTCGCCGTTCTTCAAGAAGGGAGTCTTTGACTACAGCAGCCACGGGACGGGGTAGAGCTGCGGAGTGGGGGACGGAGGAACCACCAATGCAGTGCCTTCTCGTCGAAGGGGCCCTCCTGGCGCAGGGCAGCCTCACCAGGGCCCCCCGAGTGCCTGAATCTGGGACTGGATGTTTCGCTTGGCTGATGGGGACCCCGACGGGCAGCTGTTGCTGTCCCATTGCCGTTGAATGTGGCCTTTTCCCGATAGTGCTTCCTTCTCATCCCAGCAGAGTCTGCCTCTGTGGCGGAATGGACGTGGCTGGGCTTTCGCAGGCTCTCTGAGCGCAGAGGGCCCAGGGCCGCCTCAAGTGAGTAGGTGGCTCACCAGACCTCCCTTCAATGACTGGCATCTGGTTTCCTCTTCCACGAAAAGATCTATCTTATTTTTTATAGTCCTTCCATGTGGCTAGCTACATCCCAAGAGGAGCATTTTAAATGATTTCATTATGTATTTTTTTCTTTTTCCCCTCATTTGAGTCAGAACTTTTGTACAATACCTAGCCACTGATGTTTACACAGAATTTCATATTCTGCAAAAGGGAATTTTGGTCCAATCATGACTGGAATCTTACATGCTTGACAAATTGGATATAGATGACATCACTTAAAACGTCTGTAAATCCTTACAAATAGGAGGTTTGTTTGATCTTGAATATTTAAGGGAATTGCCCCAAATGTAAATGGCTACTGTGCATTCTTGAGCTTTCTCCATTGAGCACAAAAACAAGCGCATAGCTGAATGCCTATTTTTAAATATTTTTTTTCACATTTTTGTTACAGAATCTACTGGATCTTTGGCTGAAAGACTAGAATTTACAGTAGTTTATTAATGATCCCTTAAATTACTCAGGACTTAATGTAGCATTGCACATCTATGTACAGTAAAACTGCTTTGTTTTACTAGAGAAAAATGTGAGTAGACAAAATATAAATGTGGCATATATGGAAATGTATATAATTCTACCTATAGATTTATAAATGTACACAGGCCTGTACAATAGTTGTATCAAAATATATAATCGTTCACACCAAGTTTATTAAAGGTATTTGCTTTTTTCAAAATTTAAATTGAGCTGCTATCAATATTAAATGATGTCATAGAATCTATCGTGTTGCTCAGTTTATTTTAAGTTTGCGACACAATCATCGCTAACTGGTCTGTTTAAAAATTTATCTTATGTGTTTGGGAAGATCCAATGTGTATAAATTAGCACTTGTGTTGCAGAAGATGCCGTGGGAGTAACATTGAAGCCACAAACGAATGGGGTAACAAAACATTTTCATTCAGTCTTCTAGAATATGCATGTGCAACTGAGCTCTCCAACCTGAAGAATATGTTTACAGATGCAATAATCCCAATAAGGGGGGGGACTATTATTACACTAATTAGATGTCATAGTTTAACATGAAAAAAATGAGGACTTGAAAAAAATTACCGCAGAAAGACTTGCTTTTGTCTGCAGTGGTGATTACAGGCATAGGTTTAGAGGCAATTACTACCCAAGAATTTAAACCTGGAGATTAAAGGATAAAAGCTGGGAGATAATAATTAACCACAGGTCATTTATTTAAAAGGAGTCACACCACTACAGATTGTCCCTCATTTAATGAGTAAACCAAATGGTTTTCTTCAGCAGACCAGATAATCTGTGCCCTGCCCTTTACGACCTGAACCCGAGGCCAGGCTGGTGGCACACTGTTCACTGAAATGACAGAGGATACAGTAATAACGTAGCAAGAATAAACAGATGTGTTTGTAAGAAGTGCAGGAACCAGAAGACCCTATGACTCCAATCCTCATCTTAAGTACTCAGCATTGAGTTTGAAGTTCAAGCGTTCACCAGCTCCGGCTAAAGCCAGCTGTGGCGGAAGTATGTCATTTCCCCTCTCTGATCCTCAGCCTCCAGTGCAAACCGAGCTGTTGCACAGGATGATCTCTAGGTCCCATTCTAGCCGTGCTCACGAGCAGGGGAACAGCTGCTCCTGGTGGATGGACCAGGTCAGCCCCTGGGGTGTGGACGTGAACTACAGACTTCTCATCGGACTCAGAGGCAGCCTGACCTGAACCAAACGTGAGGGAGTATTGAAAAACCAGTGAGGGGCGCCTGGGTGGCTCAGTGGGTTAAGCCGCTGCCTTCGGCTCAGGTCATGATCTCAGGGTCCTGGGATCGAGTCCCACATCGGGCTCTCTGCTCGGCAGGGAGCCTGCTTCCTTCTCTCTCTCTCTCTGCCTGCCTCTCAGTGTACTTGTGATTTCTCTCTGTCAAATAAATAAATAAAATCTTTAAAAAAAAAAAAAAAGAAAAGAAAAGCCAGTGAGAAGTCTCACCTAGACAAATAGTGGAATCCCTTTCAGGAACAAAGACAAAAGAGACATCAGAGCCAGGATGACAAAATTGAAGCTTTGTTCATTTAGACAGATGCACAGGAGTAAAAGACAATTAGCAAATGCATATTTTATTACTTCAAGCGCATCATATAAAGTAATGCTGAGATGAGCATTTTAGACAAGTCAGATAGAGGTGCCATCAACTTGTACTATTTTTTAGCCAGTTGGACAAATCTAAGAAACTTAGAATTCTTTATTTAAGCTGTTTCAGCCTGTCCTAGGTCTTGCTTCCACAATAAAATGTGTACAAAACTTGTTTTTAATCTCAAGTGGTATAAGCACCTTCAAACTAGATCCCACCCAGACCTTGCTATTTTGAATAATTTGCACATGTGGATAGGGACTAACCAAGGTATGCTGGCTCCCTAAGGATGGACATCTAGAAGATTCTCTGGTCGATAATGTGGAGAGGCTCTGAAGATTTTTGCATGGGGTACCCAGCCCCAGGGCCATTTCTATTTACATTTATATGTAGAAAGACTCAGTTCTGCTCAATGTGGCCCTGTTTACCCACTCAGTGTTCTACATAGCATATGTTTGGCAACGAGAAGTTTCACAGCTTAGAGCATCTGTGAACTCACGACGTATAGCTGCTGCAGGGCCACGTCTCCAGCCTCAGAGCTGGGGCACGTTGGTGTTCTGGATTCAGGTTTCAAGGATGAGATTCAGACACCTCTTCCCCAGGGCACCATCCCACATGCAGCCCATCATTTCCTCAGACGTGCTCTCGGAGACGAAGAGCAGTGTTCTGTTGTCATGTGGTTCATTATCACCTAGACTGAGCCTACCACAGGGCCAGCCTCGTCTCCTTAGAGGAAGCATGGGTACCAATCAAGACAGTCATGAGAAAATATTCAGTGGCGTCCCGCTTTCCGATCTGTAGTGTTGAAAAGAGGTTTTATTTTTGTATTTTTATTTTTTTTTAAGATTTATTTATTTGACAGAGAGAGAGATCACAAGTAGACAGAGAGGCAGGCAGAGAGAGAGAGGAAGGGAAGCAGGCTCCCTGCCAAGCAGAGAGCCCGATGTGGGGCTCGATCCCAGGACCCCGAGATCATGACCTGAGCCAAATGCAGCGGCTTAACCCACTGAGCCCCCCCAGGCGCCCCGAAAAGGGGTTTTAAATACACTCCTTCAAAAATGCCTAAAATGATGCCTTGAGGTGTCCTTAGTCCAGAGCTGAACATTTCTGCCACATGAGGCCCTTGTCTTTCCATCTTCTGACACACACGTGCAGGAGTAGTTCAAATTGGACTTTGTTACTGGGTAAGTATTTTGTTTTTTGTTCTTTTCATTTTGGATAAGACAGGTAAAGAAATTTAGGCAAAATAATTCCATGGCAAAAGCAACTGCTTCAGTTTTATTTAAATTTTCATGACAGGTGATTGATGTTTTGGGAAAACTAATTAAAGACCATTAATCTAAGGGCACTCATTCTTGGTGAATTAAGCCCTATATATCCCTTCTTTTAATGGCTGTGCTCTTTCCATAAGCAAGAAGACCCGGTGGGGCACCTGGGTGGCTCAGTGGGTTAAAGCCTCTGTCTTCGACTCAGGTCATGATCCCCAGGGTCCTGGGATCGAGCCCCACATCGGGCTTTCTGCTTAGTGGGGAGCCTGCTTCCTCCTCTCTCTGGGCCTGCTTCTCTGCCTGCTTGTGATCTCCGTCTGTCAAATAAATAAATAAAATCTTTAAAAAAAAAAAAGAGGACTTGGTTATTGACTTTTTTGCTTCTGTTTAGGGTGGTTTTTTTTCTGATGATAATTACAAGGGTGACGATTCTGTGGTGCTGAGATTTTGAATTTCACACAATACAGAATTATTTCAGAGTTGAAACAAATCCAGCATCTGTTATAAGTTTTCTAAAGCATCATATTTCAAATTGATCCTACAGCGGTACATGGGAGTAATCAGGGGCCTTGGTGGTGTTGGCCAGCCTTATGTGCAGAAGGCTTTTTCATCTGGCAGCCCAGTAGAACCTTGTTACACTTTGAAATGGTAGGAGAGACAAAGAGGCAGTTGGCTGAACTGAAGGGGTTCAAGGATAGGAGTTTATCCTTGTTTGCTGCAAATAAATGCAATTCACCTGCATTTATCACTGTCGAATTCTGCATACTAGGCTCTGGCACTGTCTCCTGAGGTTATCCCATGCCTTTCTAGAACGTTCTCTGTCTTGGAAAATGACTAAGCAGAAAAACGTTCTTTGACTATGCCCATTTGGTACCCCTTCCTCTGTGCATTAAATAATGAAGTTTTTGTTTTGTTTTGTTTTGTTTCCCTCTGAGGGTTACCTCTCCAAAAACTGGTTCTTCGGTGGGAATTTGAGGTTCATCAATTTGATTTTGCTCCGTCCCCATTGCTGGAAAGGCAGAATCTTCCCCATTCAGGGAGAGAGAAATAAATGTGTTTGCAAAAAGATGCACAAGCCATCTCTCTTCACGCATTGAAAATAGGAAAGTGCACTAGGTACAAAATTGGCAGTGTGTAGAGAGAAATGCATCAGCAAAAGGCAAAAAAGCCCCATAGGGTCAGCATACAAAGCTGTTTGGTACCATTAAGGCAGGTCTCCAGAGAGAGAGAAACCTTTCTCTAGATTTTAGGATTGGGGGGAAAAAAAACATGAAAAATATAGTTAAATATCTTCACTGCTTGAAAGCAGAGTTATTTTCCTCAAAGTGTCACGAATCCTTATGTGCAGTTAATATTTGCAGGAGTGTTTCCAGTAGCACTTAACGTTGTGCCTGAGAGCTTCTTACTAAATTACAGCCTGAGGGGCTGCTATTCCTGAGGTTCCGGCTTCCTTCTCAGCCACGGGAAGGAAGGAAGGAAGGAAGGAAGGAGGGAGGGAGGGAGGGAGGAAGCAAGATGGCAGCTGCCTTTCCAGAGCTGCTGGGGAGTCTCTTAGAGGAGAGAATCACAGAGAACAATCATACCAGTTTGTGGTGATTAAGAGCTGTTTTATCTTTTTAAACACTTGCACTTTTCGTTGATTCTAAATTCTGTTAGCTGTTCTCCTAAAAACAAGCTAGAAACCATGGGGGAAGGGGGTTGCCATTATAAATGACTCTTTTTGTATGGTGGTTTAAGCCCTAATTTTTTTTTTAAAGATTTTATTTATTTATTTGACAGAGAGAGATCACAAGTAGGCAGAGCAGCAGGCAGAGAGAGAGAGAGGAGGAAGCAGACTCCCTGCCGAGCAGAGAGCCCGATGCGGGACTCGATCCCAGGACCCTGAGATCATGACCTGAGCCGAAGGCAGCGGCTTAACCCACTGAGCCACCCAGGCGCCCTTAAGCCCTAATTTTAATGAATGTAATAAGTAAAGTTGCTTCACAGGGGGTGCAATTCTTTGGTGGCAGAGTAATATTAAAATGCTGTTTATCCTTTAAAAGCAGACGGGGAAGGTCATGTTTTCATGATAAAGGATTCTCTTTCCCTTCTGGTACAAGGGCAGCAGCCTGAGTGTCCCCACATGTGGGTACTTTTCATAAAGAACGTGTGGCTGGGGCACCTGGGTGGCTCAGTCGGTTAAGCGTCTGCCTTCAGCTCAGTTCATGATCCCAGGGGTCCTGAGATCTAGCCCCGCATCGGGCTCCCTGCTCAGTGGAGAACCTGCTTCTCTCTCTCCATCTGCCTGCTGCTCTCTTGCCTACTGGTGCGCACTCTCTATATTTCTGTCCAATAAGTAAAATCTTTAAAAAAGAAAGAAAGAAAAAAAAAAACACATGGCCAGATAGTGTGGTGCTCCCCTCGGGTCTGAAGCGCAGAGTGTTCTGGGGTGGGGCGTGCATCTGAAGAGCTTGCTGTCCACCAGGCTGGGGGGCTGTTGCACATATGTGCGTGTCTGATCAGGAAATCGTTGCCAGCTGGCCCAGCCCCATGGCACGCACCTCATTCCCTCCCTGTATAAGCCATTCCTCTCCATGCCTGGCATACCCCTCTCTTGCTCTGTGTCCCTTGAGGGCTGGGTGGAAGGACGGACCAGCACAGTAAACCTCAGGAAGTTCATGAAGTCTGGTCCGTGCTTCCCTCCTTGGAGCCATCTGTGTACACGTCACTGCCACCGCCCCAGCCCCTTCCCGCCATGGGGACGGTGAAGGAAGAATCCGACCAAACGGCAGCCATTCCTGTGATTCCACTGGCCACATGCTGAGTGTCGAGATCCTAGCTGAGAGGGAACAGGGCACAGAGAATGTCAACCACACTGGCTGCGTTCTGTTCATTCCTGGTTGTTAAGAGAATCCGTCTGCTTATCATTGGTACCCCATGTGTCACCCGTCATTCAAAACAGACTCATGACCATCTTCCACAGCCTAGTGGGGGACTGGGCTCCCCACACAGGGGTGAGCAACACAGCCAAGGGCCTGCCCTCGGGGAGCTCTTCCTCCACTTGGCAACCAACCAGACCTTGCACGACCCTGTGATGGCAAAGCCTGATCCATGTCATGGAGCAAGAAGAGACGGTGCTGGGAGAGAGCGTACTAGACAAGTGAACTCCTCTCAGAGACCCTGCAATTTCCGCGAACTAATACCTGAGCAATGAGGAGAAATGAGTGCCAAAGAGGGAGAGAGGTTGCTCCAAATTGAGGAAAGATGTGCAAGAGGGAAACGCTCATCACTGCTGTGGCATAAGGGAACATCCGGGACAGTGACAGATTGCAGAGAAAGGCGGAGCCCAGAGGAAAGGGCACCTGAAAGGTTGCTGGCTGAAATTTTGTAAATGAGATCACATTTCCCATCAGCTACCACTGTTTTGGAAGGATATTCCTGGGGAGAGAGAGCATGAGGCAACTAGGGCTCTTCCTTTAAAATCGTATGTAATGAGGGCGCCTGGGCGGCTCAGTCGGTTGAGCGTCTGCTTTCGGCTCAGGTCATGATCTCAGGCCCTGGGATCGGTCATGAACTCAGGCCCTGGGATGGAGCCCTGCATCGGGCTCCCTGCTCAGTGGGGAGTCAGCTTCTCCTTCTCCCTCTGCCCCTACCCCCTCCCATGCTTTATTTCTCTCTCTCTCCTCTCAAATAAATAAATAAAAATTTTAAAAAAGTAAAATCTTATGTAATGAAGAGAAGCAAACTTCTTGATTAAAGTTAACAAGTGGGGTGCGTGGGTGGCTCAGTCATTAGGCGTCTGCCTTCAGCTGAGGTCATAATCCTGGGGTCCTGGGATTGAGCCCTGCATCAGGTTCCCTGATTGATGGGAAGCTGCTTCTCCCTCTCCCATTCCTCCTGCTCGTGTTCCCTCTCTGGCTTTTTCTCTCTCTGTCAAATTAAAAAAAAAAAAAAACCTTAAAAAAAAAGTTAACAAGTAAGGGACAAGATCTGGGTGAGAGTTCTGTCCTGTGCCATCTCGAGGCTGACAGGTCTGCTCTTGGAACACTGACTGTTGGTATATTTCAAGTTCTGAGATTTAGGCGCTCTTGCTTTAGAGAAGTGTCATCTCCACCAAGCCTCATGTCTTGCTGGAGTGTGTCCAAACTCCCATACTACCGTAGCCAGCAAACCCAAGTAAAGTTCATGTCTTGTCTTTGGGCTCCCATCAAATCCTTGCTTTGTACACAGAAGAGTAGGGAGCCCCATGCACTCACAGCTGTCAAGCAACTAGGAGCTGGTCGTGTGGTTTGGTTTATGATTTAGACCAGTGATAGCACAGGGATACTGGTGTCCTCCTTAAGGCTGGGGTGCCGTGACCTGAAGCCCCACATGGACCTCAAGTCCTCTCTCTACCTTCTGGGCCTGAGCATATCACACCCCAGCCTCCCCCTGTCAGAGAAAAGATTGTTTTTAGATTAAAGCAAAAACCTGTAACCCATCCTTCGGATGTACAGAGACGCCTCTTTGCTGGCATGGAAGTTGAAACATCTCTCAGCTAGCCTGAGACTGTGGTCCAATGAAGCAGGTCAGTTTCTGCAGATCAGGGGGCTCAGAGGCTGACATCCCTAACCCAGGGTCTCCAGAAACTTTCAGGATGATCTACTTTGTATGAATTCGGTGCTACCATTCCAAAGGACTGTTGTTCTTCATGCATTAAATCAGTGGGCTGTTTAGCGAACAAATCTATTGAAGTTAGAGACCTGGGCCCTCTGGTGGCCCATGATACCTCTCTTCGCTGTCTGGTAGCATCAACTTCCTGCTGTCTCTACTGAGTCCCATGCCAACCCCTTTGCACGTATGACCGTGACCTCAGTGAGCTGGGTGGGGCTCCAGAGAGTTTCAGAGACTCTTGGAAATGGTAGGAGCCCTGCTAGTTTCCCTAAAATCCATGACCATTCTGCTACCAGTGTCCAAGCCCCTTGGGTCCTTAAGCCAAGCCAAGCATTCAAAGCATAGAAGGAAAGCCTCCATCTATTCTGGAAAGCCTGCCAGTAAGGCAGCATCTTGTGGATGAGGAATAGGTTACAGCACGCAGGCCCGGGAGGACACAACTTCAGCATCCTTGTAAGACCTCCAAGGAAGTCTGTACTGCTCAGAGCGGCCCAAGAGACACTTCCTTCTTGCATTTTCTTCCTGTGCCTGTGGTGGTGGAGCTGAAATTACAACAGTTGAGTTGTACCACATCGGGGACATTCTCTAAGCTGCCAGTAAAACTACAGGTTGTGAGCAGGTCAGCCGTGCATCTGGCTGGAGAGAAAAGGATGTCTGAGCTGGAAGAAGCTGGAAGAAGCAGGAAGGAGCCTCAGGAACAATCTGGAGCCAGGATCCGTTTGGATACTAGAGAGCACACAGGTGGATAGAGTGGACATTCTCCACCAAAGGGACTTGAGATCATGTTGCTGAAGTAAACACATAGGCACCTGGCAAGCCTGCCACACCAGCAGACCCCTCTCTATCCACGGTTACCACTGGTGATCTCTGATTTCAGTCCATCTCTTAATTTACCAAAGGTCAAGCAGCTGGAGGGAGAGGTGGCTTACCCAAGCCCCTGACCAGAGCCTCAGTGTCCTAGGTTAACTCCAGGCCCGCTGTCACTGCCTGGGTGAGAGGAAAACGCTCAGAGCATCAATCACGGACGAGTCAGGAGATAGAGAGCACGCCAGTTATTTTCATAAAGAGAATTTAAAATAATCATAGTTAACTTAAAAGGGGAAAAGCAGAGAACTCAAAGGTAGCACAGAGACAGGAACAACAGGAAGCAGTGACCACCTTCAGGGCTAGGGGAACAGGAGAAGAAGGTCGGAATTACTAAAACTTCGCAGCATGGAGGACAGCCCCCCTCCCCCCGCCCCGAGTTGAAGCTGAGAGGTCAAGGAGAAGGGGGCACTGGAGGAGGGGCTGGCATCTCTGCTTGTCAGTCCCGTTGGGAAAGCTGCATGCTGGACTCAGCTGGGGCTCCTGGGTTTAAGGAGTGTGGCGGAGGCAAAGCTGACAGGAACAGGAAGTCCTCTCTTCAGAAAGGGGAAACAGACCAGAAGTGTGGCTGAGGTGATGCTCCCAGGAACAGAAAGCCAAAAAAAAAAAAAAAAAAATCCCTTCTCGCCCCCTGTGCCATGCAGTCTCCTTCTAGGGCCCTGTCTTGGCAGAGACTACCTGGGAGCAGCTGGCAGAGCAGAAATGATGTTTACAGAGTCGTAGTCCCTGCCTCCCAGAGCTGACAGGTGCAGGTTTAGGGCTGGGAGATACGTGTTCAGTAACTGGCCCACCGAGTTTTTGTTCCCATTGAAGCCTGAGCTTAACACTCAACGGCTACCAATCAATTCTCAGAGAACAATCTGGAATCTATGCCTGCAGTCCCCCAACAGAAGCTATCACCGGACATCCTTGGGGTGCTGTGTATGCCGATTGCTGGGCAGGGGACATTGTGGGAGTTAATCTGCATGTCCTCCATCCTCTAGGAGCTTACCTCAAAGAAAAAATTTGTCCCAAACATTTATCAGGTGATCCAAGAGACTGGACACTGCTGTCTCTCAAAGCAGTGACAGACATATGGAACCAGCACAGTGCAAGGCTCATCATGCAGGAAATGCGACCTTGAGCATCTCCTGACTTACCTGGACTTTGCTCCAGGCTCATTTTCCTGAAATGAAAAGAGTCGTTTAAAGACTGCTTGAAAAAGACAAGGAACCAAAGCATCCTAGGATACCCGCTCCTTCACCGAATATCCCCTAATAGAACCAAGAAAGTCACTTTGGAAGGATCTGCTCTAATCCCATGGCCATGTAAGGCAGAATATGGTCTCCATAGGCCCTGTAGGCATCCATGAGGATGCTTCCAGGGCATCTAACAGAGGAGTGAACTCTGTGGTCCAGGGCTTGGGGATCCGGAGTTTCTATGCCCTGGATCAAATGCAGTAGTTTCTTGTGTTCTTTTTCTAACTGACATAGGGCCCTTCCTAGTCTGTATGGGATCACCTCTGTTCTCTCCATTCAAGGTGGGCAGCCTCATCCCTTCTGTAGGGTTGCTCACCTGAGAAATTACTTCTCTGTGTTTAACCCCACGAGAGACAAGATTGGCCATAACATTCCTGGTACCGGGCCATGACATTGACCTTCAAAGACCTTCAACAGCTGTTTCCCTGGCTATTGTGAACGTCAGAACTTGAGAATAAATATTTCCTGAAAATGTGTAACATCCCATGAGCAAAGGCGTTGGTGTCATCTGGTCTTGTTTCTCCCAGGCTCTGGCTGGCCTCTCTGTAAGACCACATTCTCCCCCGGAGGCCAGTTCTGCTAAGCAGTGGAATCCAAGGCTCGGCTTCCCATTTGAGCTTTCCTGCTCACCTACACCAGGAGGTAGACCCAAGGGGAGTGGATGCACCGAGTATGAAGGAGTCATGTAGGAAAATGGTTCTGACAGAGAACTGGCCGAAGAGTCCAGGATTCCAAGAAATCATGCTGCTGACATAGAATAAAGCTCCTGGCTCTGGGGCTCAACCTTCTCTAATTATCTGAGGGAAATCTTCAAGAAGTGAAATGGACATTTACTAGTCACTCACTTCCACATCTCGCCCCTCCAGTCAGCCCACAACGGCGGGGCTGGTATTTGTCTTCCTCTTAAAATGGATGCTAGAACTCAAAGAACTTCATTTATTTTCATTAAATTTCCCGGTTATCAGCAACAGACGATTGGCTCCTGGGTGTGGGGATGACAAGCGGTTGAAAGGACATCTGATCACAAGGAAAGCTTCATCCTATAAGAGTGCAGAAGTGTGAGTTGTGACGGCCTCCGCCGTCTGAGAAATACACTGTCACGGGGCTTATCGATGGTGACAAGCCAAAGCCAGACCAAAGAAGTCAAGAGAATTCAATTAAAAGTGAGGTTTTTCAGAAGGGGATGTCTGAATAGATTAAGACATATTTTAAGCGATCTCTGTGATTAGCCATCATCCACTTGGTAAAGAGGGAATAATGGCAAAACACAGGTAATTCCGAAAATTTGTTCAAGTTACTTAAGGTTGAACTTCCTTCTCTACTGCCTTAGAGCAAACATCTCTGGTTCAGAAAGTACTAATTCGAGTGTTACTTTCTGTCCTCTCTGAGGGCGGGCAGCGATGTCTCAGAAGGATGGAGAGCGCACGTGGAGAATGGCCTGATATGCCATCTTGGCACCCAAGTGTCAATGGGTTGTGAAGCGCAATGTATCTTTTGAAGCTTGGCAGAATGCTGTTTCCTGGAACTCCTGCTATCCTGAGAGACAGTTGAAGGCAGAGACAGACTGACCTTAAAGACAGTTAAGTGTAAGGCTCTCACATGCACAGGCTCCTTCCAAGGCCCCCCCCCCTCGCCCCGGGTTGTCCCATGAAGACCTGGTAGGGAAGAAGCAGTCCAGGTCATCCATGGGAGGGAATGGGGGTGAGGGGTCATCCCCTACCTCTCCACTTGGTGGTCCTTTTGTTACTGCGGCAGGGCCGGCCTGCAGGCTGGGAGGGCAGGTGGGTGGAGGATGGGTCTCGCTGAGCTGGACAAGTGACCCCCCCAACCCCCACCCACCAAGGCCAGGGTCCTAAGAGCTGGCACTGGGGGAGGTCAGGGAGCTCCATCTCCCAGGGTATGCCCTGAGGCAAGACGCTCTGCCCGCCCCCCCCCCCATAGTGTGGCATTTCCAGTAACAAGTTGTGAAGCCCAGGAAAGCCTATTTTCTCTTGTCTCTAAATGTGCTGTTACATCATTGTCTGATGCAGAAGTGATCAAAGAAAATGTAGCAAAAAGCAGCAGGAAACAACTATTATAGGATTCAGTCCAGCAATAAATTAATAACGACTCTTTAATATAATTACTGGGAGACTCCGCTTATACGACAATCCAGAGAAGGCAAAACCACAGGGAAAGGAAACACAAGTGCTTGCCTGGAGCTGGGGGGGGGGGGGCGGGGAGGGCGGGCGGTGGGTGGTGGAGTTCCCCACAAAGGGCCAGGACATGAGAATGTTTTGGAGTGCGGGGCTGTTCTAGATCTTGAATGTGGGGGTGGTTACACAAGTGTAGGCATTTGGCAAGATTTATAGGACTGTACATTGCAAAGGCCTTTACTGTATGTAGCATTTCAGACACAGACATTTTTTTTTCTGGTAATTGATTCAGTAAAGTATATTGACTGTCTGACTCCATTGCATACCGAGCCCGTTACTTCTTCCTTTGAAGCGGAGTCAGCAAACATAATCCTGTGGGAGAAAAATTTAAAAAATAAACAAAGCTTCAGCCTCCAAAACCCAGTTGGTGAGCTTGGGCCCCAGGGCCGCACTGGGAGGGGCACATGGGTTTGTTTGCAAATCCGTCTTCTCCCTGTCACCTGTCAGCCTGCAGATGGTGGGGACTGGGATGAACTTGGCTCTCAGCAGGTGCTCATAGCAATGGTGAAATAAACAGGGATGGGAGGAGTCACCCAGCACACCAGCTCAGAGCCCTCTTCCCTCTCCTGCCCTCACACTCTCTTCTCCCTCCTTCCCTCTCCTGTTTCCCCTCCTTCTGACTCCCTGCACCACCACCACCCCCGCCCCCAGTGTCTAAGCGTTTCCACTCGCAGCTAAGTGACTAGGGGGCCAGAAGAGGTCAGCATGGCTCCTCCAGGAAAATGGAGCCAGAGAGGTTTCTTCCAAGTCCTCCAAGTCTCTTGGAAAAGGCTTCTGAGGTGGACACCAGAATTCACCAAGAAAGCAACTGCAGGGCTCTCCAAGCATGCAGAGCATCAGATGTGTGGGGCTGAAAGATTGGAATGCTGTCACCTGTGTTGGAGGCCAGCAGAGACCCCAGGTGCTAAGGTTCTGTGGGGTGTGGGGTACCCACTGAGCCCACTAGGGCGGAGTTACAAAAGCACCCAGTGAGAGGTTCGACTGTAGGACTCAGTGACAAATACGAGACAGGTAACCACTGTCTGGTAGCCTTCAACTTCCGTGTCTGATGCCTTAAGTGAGGAGTTCTGGAAGGACAACACCACATTCTTCTGTTTGCTGCTGGTTCCCCTACTTTGGCACCTGGCATGGTCCAATGGCTCTTCCACTGAATTGGTCTGTATGTTTGGGGTTGGGGGACTGAGGGTAGTAATGCCTGACAGTCTAAGAAACTCCTCAGGCTATTTCTTGGAAACAGACTGGAGGGGCCAAAGTAGAGGAAGTGAGACACTTAGGGAGGCCTCGCCTGGGGAAGCCCCTGTGGGATCAACAGATTGGATACAGGGATGGACGGACAGACGGACGGATGGGCAGATGGATAGACATCCAATGTCCTTGAGAAAAAAAAAAAAAAGCAGCAGGATAAGATCTTTGACTTCAAAGGATTTCTGGCTGAAATCCTGCACCTGTCAGTATTTGGGAGGAAAGGAAACGTCAAGATTCCGGGCAGTCGACCTTCCTTGCATCAGCATGAATGGATTGGAAGTGCTACCCCAAGCCCCGGAGGCCGAGTGTTGCTTCCAGGCTCCTAAATGTGTTGCTATTTCTTGTTCTAGTAAAATGCCGGAGCAAGAGCAAAGGAAAGACTTATAACCAGAGGCTCAGGGACATTCCAGTTGCAACAGATACTCACTTATGTCTGTGGAACATGGAAGAAGGGAGATGGCCGGGTTTCTAGGGAGTCTAGAAATCTGGGAGACTGTCGGGGCACACGGGAGCATGAAATCAGATTTTGGAGGGGGAAAGTTTGCAGAGGCCCGGGGAAGGGTTCTCAGCCAGAGGTTTAAATGGGATTTCAGGCGGAGCTGGCTTTGGTTTATGAGCAATGAGAGAAAGAGGTGCCTTAACCCAGGGTCTTCTCGGGACCCTAGTTCAGCTTGGACAATCGGTCACTTCAGGTGTTTGGGCATAATCGAATGCCAAAGTGAGCCCACCAGTCCATCCTCCTCTTCTCCACCCAACCTCAGCAGGCTTCTGTTTGCCCCAAGCCTTGAAGCCTGCTTCTTTGCCCTCCTTTTCTGCCTTCTCTTAAGCTTTCTCTTCACAGCCCCATCCAGGGACAGAATCACAACCCAAGATCATCTCTCAGAGAGGACACTTACACCATCGTGGGCTGGCTCAGCAAATCTAAAGCCTCTAGGGCCATGTTAATGGAGGGAAGACCACATGGTTATCCACGGCCACGGGCAGAAGTTATCATTCACAGACAGAAGTTCCCCTCACTTTCCCTCCCCAAATCTCAGTCCTGGTTTTAAAACCTTCTGATGGATTCGGCCAGGCCCCATCCAAATTATCCAAGATGCCTCCCTTACTTAAAGTCAACTGATTCGGGTTTTTAATCATAGCAGCAAAATACTTTCACAGCAATACCAAGGGTAGCATTTGATTTCTAACCTGGGGACTATAACTTCACTATCATACACCCATCCCCATAACAGGAGCCTGGTTCACCAGGCCTGTCAAGCTTCAATCTGCTCCAAGCCGGAGAA
The DNA here is from genome assembly GCF_011764305.1 of Mustela putorius furo. Taxonomy (NCBI): domain Eukaryota; kingdom Metazoa; phylum Chordata; class Mammalia; order Carnivora; family Mustelidae; genus Mustela; species Mustela putorius. The sequence goes on along the minus strand of NW_025421329.1, from coordinate 3,156,662 downwards.
GTGCGAAGAGCCATGACTTCTCTGCTGGCTGTTGAATGGCATTGTTCTGAGATACCCCGGGCTGGCTGTGAAGCTGCGGAAGGGAAGCTGCTGGTGTCCAGAGGCTGCTCTACAAGCACAGAGGAGAGCAGTCACACTGTCATTCCAGGGACTAAGCAACAAACTAGATTTGGTCCCCCATGGGGGAATGAGAAATCTTGGTTTGTTGTGATAACTCAGTTGAGACTCCCTAAATCAGCTAGTCCTCTTCCAAGACCCAGTCTAACCATGGAACTCTCCAACAAGACTAGTGGGAAATTTTGATCCCAGCGATGCAGCCCACAGTGAGATATGTCACCCAGCACATTCCCCTGAGTGTGCCTCCTAAACTAGCATGGTAGATACGCCACAGACCAGACGGTCAGCCCAGGAACTCACCTGGAGGACAGGCCTGAGAAGATGGGCAGCACAGGAGAAGCTAGACTCGCCAGGGCGGAACATGACAGGGGTATTGGCATGAAAGGATACAGATGGTGTTTGCATCCTAAACAATGAAAATTACAACCTGGGAAAATAGTTTGCAACATAATACACAACAAAGAATTAGTAACACATGAAAAGCATTCTTTCAAATTAATAAAAATAAACTCATAAGCTGTTTTTTTTAAACGTCTTTTAAAAACTCTGATTTTTACAATAGAAGGGAATGTGAACACACAATTAAGACGAATGAGAGAAATTTAAGTAGCCACCAAACATACCAACAGATGTTCAACTTCTAGTAATTAAAAATTCAAATAAATACTTTATTTTAATTTCACTGGGCTATCATTTGAGACACCTCAAACTGATAAAAGTTTAAAGAGATTCTGGTACCATAATGGATGGAGACACTGATACGCTGACTTTCTGCTGGAGAGATGTTACTGATGAACCTCTCCGTGGGTCAGTATTCGTCAAAAACCTTTATGATTTTCATGTGCTCTGACTTACCTGTAGATTGCTTGCAAAGATGGCCAGAACGGATCCTCCCATCCCACTCACCCTGTAGTAATATGAGCTCCCATTCTTCCCTCTGTCCGTGATCTGGGCTCCCCTGGAGGCTTGCTTTGACCAAGAGAAGGCTGCAGAAGTGAAGCATATAACCTCAGAGACTAGGTCTCAAGAGGTCTGGCAATTTCCATTTTGCCCTCTCGGCACTCTGAACCACCATGTAAAGATGGCTGGCTACACAACTGGAGAGACCGCATGGAAAGAGATGCTCTGGCTGGCCCCATGACTGCAGCTGGATGAGTGATCCCAGCCAACACCTCATGGAGGGGAAGAACTGCCCCCCAGAGCTCAGCCCACCCATGTAATGGTGAGAAATGATACATTGTTGCCACAAGACGGTATTATTACATTTTAGGATGGTTTGTTACATAGTAATAGACAATATGTTTAGAATTCTATAAAAATAATCAGGCAAATGCTCCCAAATACAGGAATACTTAACGGTAGTATCATAAAAACAAAAACACTGATGTGATTTTGATGAAACAGAAATAATGCCTATAAAGGAATAGCTGAATAATAAGGGTGCCTCTATCATGTAAAATGCAATGCAGCTATTAAATGAGAATGCAGTCTTTATTTATTGATAAAGAAATATAAGTACCATACAATAAGTGAAAAAAAGGAGGTTATGAGAGAGTGGGAATAGACTAGCGATGGAATGTGCAGGCTCTAGACAGCAGACTGAATGTGAATGTGCTCTCCACCATCATTGTGCTGTGTGACCTTGCAGAAGGCTCTTTGCTTTTCTGAGCTCTCTGTTTTCTCGTCTAGAAAAGGGAAATTTATCATAGCACCTGTTTGGGATTCATGAGACTTAAATGAGGTAATTCAGTAAATAGCTTATTAATACTATACTGTATACTATATACTATAGTATATACTATAGTATATATATATACTACGAATAGTATAGCTTATTAATGTATAAATTTAACTCTTAGTAGAAGCTCAATTAGTGGTAGCTTCTGATCCCACTATTGAAATATATGATTATTGATAGAATAATATTAATATCAGTTTATTATAAAATATTCATCTTAAATATTTAATATGTTAATAAATAGCATCAGGAAATCCCATTTTTATAGAATATATACATACATAATCTATTTTATAATTAAGCTTATATAATATATATATGATGGTGGATTTAACAGATATTCCACTTTTTTCTCTACTCTCTTTTCCATTTTCAGAATTTTTATGGTAGGCTATATATTTTATTTTTTATAGCCATTTCTGAATTTTAAAAAAGCAAATTACAAAAGCATTCTGTTTTCTACACTTCTTGATAATTTACTTGAGCTATGTCATGAAGAGTTCCCTTAAACTATGTGTGAGGGTGCATATGTCTGTGTTCCTTGCATATAATTCCAAAAACGGGGGCCCCCCACAATTGATAACAAGCTCCAGTATTGTTTATTTAAACACATTATTTACCAAGACATTGAATAAATGTGCACTTTCTTTCTTTTTTTTTTTTTAAAGATTTTATTTATTTATTTGACAGAGGGAGATCACAAGTAGGCAGAGAGGCAGGCATAGAGAGAGAGGAGGAAGCAGGCTCCCCGCTGAGCAGAGAGCCCGATGCGGGACTCGATCCCAGAACCCTGAGATCATGACCTGAGCCGAAGGCAGCGGCTTAACCCACTGAGCCACCCAGGCGCCCCAAATGTGCACTTTCTAATAGGATCCATATTAGAACATCTTGTCTTCCCTAAATCTGGTGATAAGTTGCTTACGGAAATGTGACATAGCATTTAAAAAAAATCTTTGAGTTATTTGTGATGCATAAAATATAAAAAATAAGTATACAAAATCAGTTTTTCCCTTAATAAAAAAACCTCTACTTTACTATACATTAAGAAACTTAGTAGTGTTAGCACTTAAAGATCCCTACAGTCTGCAATCTTTCTGGACAAACTTCAGGATTTGTTTTCAGCACTACAACAGGGTTCGTTAGAAGACTCAGCTAATTTTTCCCAAGCTAATACATGGAACTCGCTGTTGTGGAGATGGAGAAGAGACAGTGAAGGACCCAGGTGCACGGGGTCTCACACCATGGATCATTTAAGAGAGGAACACTGTCCCTAAAAGCCCATGATGGTTGTTTGTGGTTCAAACACACATCATTTCTCTTTTTGTGGAACTTTCAAGGCACTTTATAATATTGAGATCTCCTATAATAGACACATTAAAGAGGTATTTTTATCTAAAATTTTTTGAAATCATGGGGCACCTGGCTGGCTCAGTCAGTGGACCATGCCACTCTTGATCTCCAGGTTGTGAGTTCGAGCCCCACATTGGATGTAGAAATTACTTAAAAGTAAAACCTTAAAAAAAATTTCCTCAAATTGTTTGATCACAGAATTATGGAATCTTTTTGGTAGCTGCTGTGGCTTTGGAAGAAGAGGTGATTGTTGGTAGATAGGAGACCATTTTTTTATCTCACAGGACACATACTAGTGGCTAAATGGTAGCTGGACTAAAAGATGGACAGAAAGAAGAGAGGAAAGGAGGAATGAAGAAAGGAAGGAAGGCAAGAAATTGCATAGAAAGAAAATGAATGGGCACCTGGGTAGCTTAGTGCGTTAGGTGTCTTCTTTTCACTGGGATTATGATCCCAGGGTTCTGGTTTGGAGTCCCATGTTGGACTCCCTGCTCAGTATGGAGTCTGCTTCTCCTTCTCCCCCTACCCCCCACTCATTTTCTTTCTCTCAAATAAAAACAAATTTAAAAAGGAAAGAAAAATAAGGTCTATATTTTTAAATTTGTGATTCCTAACCCAAGAATGCTCTGATATCAGGAAAGGTTTTTTTTTTCTCCCCAAATTAGGTGGCAAATCTTGACCAGAAGTGACATGAAGTCATTTATAATCTTTACTGAGTCCTCCCAGTGAGAATATTCCTATGTTTTGCAGCAGAAATACTGCAGTTAATGATGACGGGGTTTCCCCTCAGTCCCTGATGGGCATCACATAATCTAGGGTCACTGAATCATGGGACCTTTTCCAAATTCAGCTGGTTGGGAGACATTCTGGTAAGCCACAGTGGATCTGTTTTGCATTCATATTTATAAAGCTGTTCATACCAGATATATTCACTTCCTGGACTAGGACGTGGGGAGAGGGTCTCCCGGCTTTATTTGGGTGGGTAAGGATGATAATCCATGCAGAAACCCAACACACTCTGGACATGGTGTGTGCTTCAGAATGTCTGCTGCCTTCTTCCCACTTTCTGCTGGGCTGACCCAGCAAGCCCATCAGGCAGCATCAGTGCTTCGTGGTCCCTGATCTTTAGTGTCCTACGTCAGGAGAGCACAGGGCAGAAGCCAAGATAATGTCCCCTCCCCATGCAGAAACCCTGACCTAATTACCGCATATGTCAATTCTGCCCCAAGAAGCTGTGCCTCGGCTTGTTCTGTTTTCCTTCATACAGCTTTAATGATCTTCTCCATGTAAAGCCTACCATTTTAAATTTAAAAAAAATTAAAAATTCAGAGGCAGATCTCCACACAAGACAGTAGCAGCTTCCATTGGAGGCCACAGCTTTGGAGCACACCCTCATGGCCGGGACCGTGTATACAGTTAGAAAAAAGAGGAATGACAACTCCTCTCATCATACGCTCTGTGTGAGTCTTGCATTCTTGGCAGGTTAGGGATGGGAGGAAGAACGGGAATTTGGGAGGAGTAGGAAGGCATGGGAAGTAATAACAAAATACTCAAAATGATTTTTTTTTCCTCATAATACAATCCAAGACATTTAGACAGAAGATGTTAGTAGGAGTTTGAAAGGTTGATAACAAACCACTTTGAGTTTCTTGGGAAATATGGGACCAGGCTCAGATGCTAAGAAGTCTTCCAAGTCAAGCAAGAAGAATGCCAGGGCTGTGGGTTTCCTGCTTTAAAAAAAGAAAATAAAATCTGGAGTCAAGATGAAGAAAGGACTTGGAGAACGAGCTGAGGCTTGAGGTTTGACCTTCCGTGAGCTATCTTCAGATCCTCCCTGTAAAAACAACCCTTAAGCAGTGTAACTTCCCACCCTCTGGCCTCAGCTTCTATTTCTGTTTGGCATAAAGTTGTTTATTCAAAAAATCATTATTGAGCCCCTGCAATGCTCCAGGCACTGTTCTAGACGCAGAGGGGATCACAGGGAACACAACAGGCAGCTCGATCCTTGATCTTGGCAGAAGGGCAGGCATGAGCATCTGACCACTTACATCTTGGGATGCTAAGCCAGGCAAGGGCTTCTGCTGACAATGAACACCCTTTGTCCCCATTTCTTAGAGTCTTGGGTACCAGATCTATCCCTGTGTCTCTCCTGCTGGTTGTAGTGAAGATGGCTAGCTATGCATTAATTTGTTCCCACCTCCTTAGTAACGCAGCTGGAGCTGGGCAGTGGATACCCAGACAGTCTCTTCATATCCCAGCCCAGTGTGGACTTGTGAGTACTTCTAACCAATGGAATGGAAGTGGAGGTGTTGTGAACCATTTCAAGGTCAACGCTTTTAAGAAGTGAGTGTACCTGCTGCATACTTGCTTTTCTTTCAACAAATGGATACACCCCTTAGGACAAGACCCTAGGGGGTAGATGTGTGTCCTTGAATCATCATAGTGAGGAGAACCACTTCTCCCAGTGAATAAGTAAATTGCTACTATACTTTATTTACTGCATTTGGGGGTATATTTGTTGCAGGTCTTTAACCTGTCTTAAGTAAAACACATCTCTTAGGTCTTACTCAATAGCATAGCTCCATATCTTCCTTCCAAGTTCATTTTTAGCTCTCAGGAATCCTTTGTCTTTCCTCCCTTTTACTCTAGTTATCCCAATTCCTTCTAATTCTTTCTGCATTTTGTTGTTTCTGTATGTTTCTACTCCTCTTGGGACATTTTACATTATGCTTCTTCTTTTGTTTTTAGATATTCATTCATTCATTTATTTATTTGAGAAAGAGAATGAGAGAGAGAGCGTGAGTGGGGAGAGGGGACAGGTCAGAGGAAGAAGTAGGCTCCCTGCTGAGTAGGGATCCCTTGATCCCAGAACTCCAGAATCATAAGCTGAGCTGAAGGCAGTTGCTTAACCAACTGAGCCACCCAGGCATCCCTACATTATGCTCCCCGCCCCCTTTTCTTCTTTCTTTGGCCATACATTCTAACAGTTATTTAAACCTCATTCTGGTGCACCTGTCTAATAAATGATTACCTTAATTTGTAAAGATCTCCTATAAATCAATAGAAAAATGGGAAAAAATATATAAGGAGATGGTTCACAAAAGTAAATACAAAGAGGACTTACATGAAAAAGTACTACTTTTCTAAAATAAGAAATGTGAATAAAATTTGATTGAGATATTTTTCAATGATTACCCTGGAGAAGATAAAGAGTATATTAATCATACACACTGTGGACAAGAGTGTGGGGACACAGGCACCCTCATACAGCACTGTAAGGAGTGTAAATTAGTACATGTTCAAAGAGCGATTTGGCAGCATCTGTCAGAATGCTTCACATATGAGCCAGCTAATCAATTTATAGGGACTTATCCTACAAATATTTTTATGGTACAAATTTATGCAGGGTTGGGGTGCCTGGGTGGCTCAGTGGGTTAATCCACTGCCTTTGGCTCAGGTCATGATCCCAGGGTCCTGGGATCGAGTCCCGCATCGGGCTCTCTGCTCAGTGGGGAGCCTGCTTCCCTCTCTCTCTCTCTGCCTGCCTCTCTTGTCTACTTATGATTTCTCTCTGTCAAATAAATAAATAAAATCTTAAAAAAAAAGATTTTAAAAAATTTATGCATGGTCAAATTTATTTATTTCCATTGCCATAACTGAAAAATATTTTTATATAACCAAGAAGTTATCCTTGAAGGACTGGTTAAATTATGGTATGTCCATGAATAGGAGTATTTAGTCTTAAGAAATAGTGAGAAAGATCTTTACACCCAGATAGGGATACGTTAAGTGAAAAAAGTAGAGAATAGTGCCTAGTATACTATTCTTTGGATATATATATATATATACATACATAAATATATGTGGTAATATAATAATGTTATAGGTGCAAATACATGGTTATATACTGTATATATGATTGTGTATATATTGCCCATGCACTACATATACATATATAAATACCATATACACATATCAACACATATATGTATATACACATATGTAATATACACACATATACACACATACACACACACACAAATTCATAGAGGATACATTTGGGAAGCCACACAAAAAATTGTCACAATATTTGTTATATGGAAGAAAATTAGGTAGATGCAGGCAGAGGAAGGATGGGGACTTTTCACAGAATATATATTTCTAATTTTGAACCATAAAAATACAAAATATACCCAAAAAGGACACAAATGTATTTCCTAAACCTATTATATATCTGTTACAATTCTTTATTCACTAGACTTATTATTTGAGCTGAGACCTTGGTTCTTAAACATTTTGGGAATTATGGGCACTTTTACAAATCTGTTGAGATCCACAGATGGAGAAGGTAGTAATATTATATTCAGTCCCAAGGTATTCAAGGACCTTTTCAGCTCAGTCACAAACTCCAGGTTAGTAGCTCCTGCTAAAAAACCCCAAAAGCCCCCCAAAACAAAAAAGCAGGCAAACAATGGAGGACTAAGGAGGAGATCTTATGTCTCTATTTCTCTTGTCTTTCCCTCTTAGAAACTGCGTCCCACCATGTGTATCTCATTGTTTTTTGTTTTAGAACACCCACTGTTCTTTACACCTAATTTTGTGGGTTTCTTTGTGATTCTCCTTTAAAAAGAAGCCTTTAAAAATTGCGCGAGTTCTGTGATTATTTTTTAAAAAGACTTCCCCTTAATTTCCTACTTCTTCTTGGAAATTGATTTCCCCTTGACACCCTTTCAGAAACACACTTTTGCTCACCCCTGGGGCTCACTTTTGAACAACTGTTCTTTTTCCTGTCCTTGAACTCATTTAGTATAAGCCTTGTGTCCCTCTTTACTTTGCTATTAGTATGCTCACCGTAATTCAGATTTGGAAGAAATTTTCTTAAAATGAAGCCCCAAGAACTGGCATTTAAATTCCTTCCACTAAAAATAAATAAAATAAAATAAATTCCTCCTAACTTGTAAAATCAGGGAGTAATTAGAGAGACTCTTTATTCTCATTATCCAGTATTCACAGAATCCCCCTTGTGATAGGGGGGAAAAAAAAACAAACAAACACCGCCACCAACAAAAAACAAAAAACCACTCATCTGAATCCCTCTCCCAAGAATTGCACTTGACTGACTAAAACCCTTCCCTTGGGGGCAGTCCAATGACTGCTTCATGTGAGGCGTACAAATGGCTGGCCCCTTGCCTCAGTTCTGGGTAACCTGGAAAATCTGTCTGAGCTCTAGAGTGCTTTGGGGCTGTGCTGAGACTACTGTTGTGACTTCACTAACAGCCCAGCTCCTCCTTCTGCCCAACTCAGTTTCCCTCACTCCCTCCCAGATGCTATCCCAAGAGCCCTCTGCAACAGCCACCTGCACCTAATTCCCCATCTCAGAGTCTCTTGCCCAGGGAACGCAGGCCTCTAAAACTCTCAGATATCCAGTCATTCCAGATCACTGCTTCTGTGAGAGCGAATTATACAATGAGCATCAGTTTCTTTTACCAGCACACCATCCTTACCCCTCTCCTCCTATCAGCCACAGTTTATGCCCACAACACTTCCTCTCTTCCCATGCTACAGTAGAGCTGAGTCCCCACCTCATCCCAGGTCCCACCCCCTCACCCCACTCAGGGGATAAGGTGACCTAGGCCTAGCCAATTAGAGCAGTGCATTGCTTTGGCCACTTGGCAATAGTTGATTTGTTGGGGATGGCACATGTTCACAGCTATGCCAATAAGGTCCTTTCCCAGGATTGATGCTTCAACATTGGGACAAGAAAACCTTCTTTGTCATGGAGTGCTGAACTGACTGCATGGCAGAAAATTTCAGAGGATGAAAGGTTGGATGAAAAGATGAAGATCCTTGATGACATCATTTGACCATGTGAATCCACCTAGTTCTCAACACAGATCAATCAGGAAGTTTCACTTGGGGAGTTAATGTATTCTCTTATTTGCTTAATTTCATTTGAGTGAATATCTCTTCGTTTAGACCAAAAGAATCCTGTCTGATTAAAGGGTTTGTCCTTTAATTGCCCTCAATGAACAATTATAATAATTAATAATAACAATAATGAACATTTTGCATTAAACTTTTTTCTAAGATGTATCCTTTGCTGCTTCTTTTATTTTTCATTTTTTTTTAATTAATGAATTTTAAATTTGGCCATCTTTATTCTTATTAACATATAATATATTATTTGCCCCAGGGTACAGTTCTGTGAATCATCAGGCTTACACACTTCACAGCACTCACCATAGCACATACCCTCCCCAATGCCCATAACCCAGCCACTCTCTCTTTCCTCCTCCACCCCCCAGCAACCCTCAGTTTGTTTCCTGAGATTAAGAGTTTCTTATAGTTTGTCTCCCTCTCAATCCCATCATGTTTCATTTTTTTCCCTCCCTACCCCATATGACCCCTCACCCTGCCTCTTAAATTTCTCATATCAGAGAGATCATATGATAACTGTCTTTCTCTGATTGACATTTTTTGCTTAGCTTACCCTCTAGTTCCATCCATGTCATTACAATTGACAAGATTTTGTTCCTTTTGATGGCTGCATAGTATTCTATCATATGTGTGTGTGTGTATATATATATATATATCTCACATCTTTTTTTTTTTTTAAGATTCTATTTATTTGTCAGAGAGAGAGAGAGCAAGCACAGGCAGACAGAGTGGCAGGCAAGAGGCAGAGGGAGAAGCAGGCTCCCTGCCAAACAAGGAGCCCAATGTGGAACTCAATCCCAGGACGCTGGGATCATGACCTGAGCCAAAGGCAACCGCTTAACCAACTGAGCCACCAAGGCATCCCTCACATTTTCTTTATCCATTCATCTTTTTATGGACATCAAGGCTCTCTCCATAGTTTGGCTGTTGTGGACATTGCTGCTATAAATATTCGGGTGCATGTGCCCCTTTGGATCACTACATTTGTATCTTTAGGGTAAATACCCAGTAGTGTGATTGCTAGGTCACAGGGTAGCTCTATTTTCAACTTATTGCTCTGTCAGAAGAAACTACCTCCCAAAATTTTAAAGAAAGAAAAACATATATATATATGTCTTCTACCTCTCTGCCATCTTGATCCTCCTCCTCCTCCTTTGTTGCTTCTCAAACAGAGCTCCTGAACTCAACTTTTCCTGAATGCCTCTGGGATACTCCTTGTCATACTTCCCATCTCCTCTCGATTACTGTTTTGACTTATGTATATATATATACACACACACACAAATAAGGGTAATTCAAAAAGATTCTAAAAAAGGTATTGATAAGAAGTTGATTGAAAAAAAGAAAAAAAGAGAGGAAAGAATTTGATCAGGCTGGAGACTAGAATAAAGTCATGTGCTAGATTTAGGGTATATTTTGATCTATTAGAAGAAACTGTATCCCAAAATTTTAAAGAAATGAAATGTATATGTATACAAAAAAAAGGTTAAATACAATGAAGGATTGAATAAGATTATAACAATGAAAATTTAAAAAGACCTTTAAAAGGATATTGATAAGATAAAATAGTTAAAACATTAAAATAGGAAAGAGGAAAAATTTTAAAAAGTAGAGTAAGAAAAAAATAAATTAAAAAAATTTAACTTTGAAAGACTCCAGATTCCAGAATCATGGAAAAAAGCCATGAATTCTATGCACTGTTTTTTCCTAGCTCTGGATGGAGTTCTGCAGTTCTCATTGACTGGTGAACTTGGTCTTGGCTGGATGTTCTTGCTGATCTTCTGTAAGAGGGGTCTGTTGCAGTGATTCTCAAATGTCTTTGCCTGAGGCAGAATTGCACTGCTCTTGCCAGGGGCAGGCTAAGTAATCTGCTCAGGTTCGCTCTCAGGAGCTTTTTTCCCTGAATGCTTTCCGTAGAGCTCTGGAGGATGGGAATGAAGAGGGTGGCCTCCCAGTTTCCAGCTGGAGGAGCCGAGAGCTTGGGGCCCCACTACTCAGTGCGCCCTCAGAGAAATGCAGTCATTTCCTCCCATCTTCCTGGTCTCTGGCTGCACTCCATGCTCACCTGGCCTGTGACTGAGCGTTTCTATCTCTGGTGCACAGCCCCATTTGGAGTGTCCAAATCCAGCAGATTCCTGCTGCACTGCTCCTCCTGGAGGAGGAAGATGAGTCTCCCTGATCTGCCACTTGTGGGGTCCCTGCTTGAAAAGCAGTGGCCTGACTGTGCCTTGGCTCACAGTTTAAGGTAACCTCGAGCTGAGACCTCACTGCTTGGCTTTGTCTCTGCAGCCAGCTTCCCAGCTTCGATACCTGGGAGCTCTGCCACACTCAGACACTCCTGGTCTTTCTGTGACCCCATGGGTTCTGAGACCACACTGTCCCCATGAGGGCTCCACCCTTATGGCCTCTGGAGCAGTGTCCCCCTGTGGAGCAGACTTCTAAAAGTTATAATTTTGTGCTCTGCTGCTGCACCACTTGCCGGGAGCTGGCCCCTCCCCCGCCGTCTCTCTTCCCATGTGTTGCCTCAGATTCACATCTCCACACGTCCTACCTTCTGGAAAGTGGTCAATTTTCTGTTCCTAGAATTGCTGCTCTTCTTCTCTTTGATCTCCGGTTGAGTTTGTAGGTGTTGAGAATGGTTTGGTAACTACCTAGCTGAACTCCTGGGACCTGATGATACCTCGGTCTCCTACCTCTCTGCCATCTTGCTCCTTCTCCTCCTCCTTTGTTGCTTCTCAAACAGAGCTCCTGAACTCCCACGTAGCAAGTTCATCCAGTGGGGGAAGGAGGAATGCAGACTTGAGCCACGTCCAGCCTCCTGGTTTTTCTCCTCTCTCCTGTCTAAGTCTGAACTCAACTTTTCCTGAAAGCCTCTGGGACACTCCTTGTCATACTTCTGATATCTGGCACTGATGCCCACAGGGCTACCTTGGGCCTTTGTATATGTAAGACTTGGCATATAGGGCTTATTAAGTCCTTATGTCTTGTTACTTTGAATTAAAAATCTCTTCCATTACTCGGGTGCTGGGTGGCTCAGTGGTTAAGCAACCAACTCTTGATTTCGGCTGAGGTCATGATCCCAGGGTCCTGAGATTAAACTCCACATGGGGCTCCGTGCTGGGTGTGGAGCCTGCTTAAGATTCCCTCTCTCCCTCTCCTTCTGCACCCTCCTGCCACCCTAGAAAAAAATCTCTCCCATTACTGACGGGGTGTTATTCTCTGTCTTTTCTTTCCTCTGCTACCATCATTGCTTTTAGCAACCCATCTCCTCTCGATTACTGTTTTGACTTAGAATCTGATCTCTGAGTTCATTTGGACTGTGTGTAAAGTAAGTGAATAGAGGTTTTGAGTAAATGCCTGGCTGGTCTCCTGCACTTTGAGTGTGAAGGGTTTGGATATGTGGACATTGGACATTTAGTTGCATTTTATGATTTTTATACTTGTCATGATATATGTTTCCAATCAGGAAGTGTATGGATGAGGAGACCTCCATAGAGGTGAGATGTGATATTCATCCCTGCAACCAGAAAGGTTGGTTGGAATATTGTTCTATCCTGAAAATAATGTTCTCAAATGAATTCATTCCACAGGAAGCAGTGACTTTTTGAGTCGAGAAAGCTAGAATGATGCCTTCAGTAAATGAGTCCATAGATACAGCCGTACAAACCCAACTAGCATTTATGCTAAGTGACTTTTCACTTCTATGGGTGCATTGTGTACTCTCTGGTTACTGATCTTCCTGGGTTTTCTGTAGGTGTTCAGAGATGAAAGTGGAATTTCTATCATTAAGTTGATGTCTCAGCTTGATTCCAATTGTGTTTGTCTCATGAACTTGACTTAGAGAGGCTGGAATATGATGCACTGACTTCTATTGCTAGCACCAATGACAGAATCTGGGAGCCTGTAAGCAGAGAGAGGCACATAGACTGGGAACGGGGAAATTGCCTTCTGTGTTCCCCCATCTCTGGACAGCAAAGCGCAGATCTAGAAAGGAGGAAAATGTTCCCAAGAAGGAAGGAAATCTGACAGCCCTAGATAGTCCAACATCCTCAATTAGCATGAAAATAGCATGCATTATTTTTGCACAAAGAGAACTACTTTTGCCAATCACTTCAGCTCCTCTTTATTGCTTTCGAGCATGTTTATTTTGACGGCTTTTTATTTATTCATTTCTTTTTCCAGTGGTACATCAGAAATATGGCCCCATCTGGAGACAGTACACAACTTGATGCTTTCCCCCGCCCTCCCAATCAGGAGTAACTACTGCTGTCGGGGGAGCACTGAAAAAATGTCAATTAGCTATAAAAGTTCCACAAACAAGCATTATGTCTTCCTCTTACGAGTCCCTGGGTGCAGCTCAGAATTGAGCAATAATGTCCACAGTTAAAAATGGCTGTTGGGGGCCCCAACACTTGCTTTTGCCATTAATAATGGCTTTGGCGCTGAGGCTGGAGACACTGTGTGTATGTGTGTGTGGTGGGGCCCAGGCAGCTGCAGAGTGTGTGTGTGTGTGTGTGTGTGTGTAAGAATAGCTACAGCTTTCATCACACTGACGGGGAGGGGATGTGACCCCGAGTCCCTCTAGGCACATCCCACGTAGCAAGTTCATCCAGTGGGGGAAGGAGGAATGCAGACTTGAGCCACGTCCAGCCTCCTGGTTTTTCTCCTCTCTCCTGTCTAAGTCTGAGAATCTCATCAGGATTTGCTCTGGCTCCCCGAGGGGGGAGTTAGAGAGCAGTCTGCCTTCTGGTGTCACTCTTTGTGACTGTCCAGGCACCACTCCACGTGGCCTTTATTTATGGACAAGTGTGCTGTCCTCTAGGCTGAAAAAGCAAAGCCAGTCTCTTCTTACAAGCGCAAGCCGGCATGAGAGGCCAGGGGCCAGGGTCTGCCTTGACATGTGAAGTGCAATGAAACCTTATTTAGGAAAAGAGGCAGCAGGCCCAAGCACTGTACTTTGTCAATTTAATTTTTTTTAAATGTTACATTAAAATATTATTTATCTTGACTACTGGGGTTTTTGGCAACCCCTTAAATCTTGTGTCCAAGGTCAGGGACTCACTCTCCTCACTTGGGTTCCAGTTCTGCCTTTTAGCCAGAGATGGTGTGGACATGAATCCTTCTACAGGGGCTTGCCTGTGGGTTTTGGAGGAAATGACTATCCTACTTAGCTGAGTTGGGGAAGAAAGTTCCAACAGTGCCCAGCATGGAGACGGTATCTGGAAAGAGTGTGAAGACAGACCCTGGTTTCTAATTCTTGTTCTGTAGCTGTGACTTCTGCAAACCCTCCAACTTCTGTGAGCCTGGGGCTTCCCATTTACAGCACTGAAATAATGATATTGACCCTGAAGAGGGGCTGTGGAGATGAAATGAAATGTATGTCAGGTGGCTGGCACTTGGTAAACGGTATTTCACCAAATGTTTGCGGAGTGAATAATCAACGCACAAGATATTGGTTGAAGGACTGGAGGGTCTTATAGCATTGGACTGCCTTTAGCCCAGGGACCATTTTTGTCATTTCTTTTTCTACATCAAGTTTTCGTGATTTCTGCACAAGTTTATGTTCTGTGCTAGACCCAAGGGTGGGATTCATATATAAATCTTTTTTGTATCTCCCATTATGCTTTGGGCAAGCAACTGATAAATATTTGTTGCATGAATGGAAAGAAAGTTTTTTTTTTTTTTAAAGATTTACTTATTTATTTGAGAGAGAGAGCAGGAGTGGGAGGCACAGAGGGGTAGGGAGAAGGAAGGAATCCCAAGCAGACTTCCCAAGCAGATGTGGGGCTCAATCCTATGACCTTGAGATCATGACCCAAGCCATAATCAAGAATCAGACACTTAACTGATTGAGCCACCCAGGCACCCTGGAATGGAAGGTCATTAATGAACAATTGTATGAATAGATATAAACCAGGGAGTGTGGTTCTGCATAGGTGATCCAAGCCATTTACCATACTGTCAGTTCTGGGACTCTTCAGAGGGTTGGAGTCAAAGCAGATAAGTCCAGGGACCTTGAAAGCTACAGTCACCCCAGCAATACTTAAATGGAGAATCATCTACATATATCACTGGCCAGGTCGTTGTCCTTCTTACAGGGGAGGCAAGGAGAATAGAATTTAATGCTTTTACTGTTTCCACAGGGTTGGCCTATGGAGATTCAGTTAATTCATAACTGCTCAAGAGTCAGAAAGTTCTGGGTTATCAGGAAAAGACAATGCAGGGGACTTTTTAGGTAAAAGATGTTGAGAGGCAAGCTTATAAAATGGGTGACCATGTGTTTATTATTCAAGCTGGGGTAATTTGGGAAGTTAAAGGGGATGCTGTTATAATTATGCTGGAATGAAAGACACCAACCCAGGCTGTTCTGGGCAAAGCAGGACACGCATTCTCTCTACTCCTAAGGCAAATGTGCAAAAAGCCTCCTGCTCAGTGCTGGAAAGAATAAAGACACTGGTGCTTCTACCTGGTGGGCAACACTGGCATCTTTTGCATGTCTGCACTGGGCAGCCTACTGCTGTCCTATTGGACCCTTGTGTCTCTCTCTGCCTGCCATGTCTTCTCCTTAGCCAGAAGCCATGGTCCCCAAGAACTGAGTTACTCACCTGTGGCCATAGGCTGGCTCTCCTCTCACACTCGGAGTCTTTGTTTGAAAGAGTGATGTCTCGCAGAAGCTTGAAACATGGAATCAGAAGCAGAGAGGCCCACAAAGGCAGAATGCCAAAGAGGTGAACAGCGAGGGATGCAAACTGTCTTCTAGTTAAATGACTGCTGTTTAAGAGCCAGAAAAGACGGTAGGAAATCACCGAGTCCAGTATATGTCACCTGAGAGCATCTCCGTGCTCTCCAATTTACTGTTGAGGAGAGTAAAATCAAAATAGTAAAATCAGATGCTCAAGTTTATGAACTCCTTCAAATTCATGTCTCTGGCCTATATGCCCTCTGTGGATTCCAGACTTGAATACCCGATGGCTTGACATCTCCACTGATGGAAATAGACTCAGTGTGTCTGGGCAGGGCTCCTGAGCACTCCCATCCTCCCCACTCGGCCAACAGCAAGTCTTCCCAGCCAATGACTCAGACCCCAAATCTTGGTATTACTTGGGACGCCTCATGCCTTCCTTTACCTTGAATCTGTGAGAAAACACCATGCAGAATACACCACCTGTCAGACCCCTGCCACTGCCTGCTTCAATGCCCCAGTGTCTCTCATGGTGCCCGTTAGTATTACTGCTTCCTATCTCCTTCCATCTGCATCGGCTGACAGTCTTGTTTTCACTAACAGTCAACTCCATCCTTTGAAAGCCTAAATCAGGCCATGTCATTCCTCTGCTCAAAATTCCCAAAGCAGTTTCCTATCTTTCTTCAGACTAAAAGCTGAAATCCTTAGTCTGCCCTCAAAGCTCTACACAAACCTCAGACACCAGTTGCAGCTCAATCTCATCCTCTAAAGACACTCCCTGGTTCATAGAGCTACAATCATTCTACCCTGCTTACTGTTCCTCAAATAAACCAGACATTACCCTGCCTCAGGACCTTTGCACTAGCTGTTTTTATGTGCCCTGAACTCTCTTCCCCCAGATCCACCTGGTTAAATCGTTCTCTGCCTTTAAGTCTTTGCTCAAATGTCAGCTTCTGTGAAACTGCTACTCCCTGTTCCTTTCCCTGGTTTTATTTTTCTGCATAGCATCCATCACCTTCTCATATACTCTCTATTTTATTTATTATTCTCTGTTTATTGTTTCCTCTGAGTGGAATACGAGCTCTCTGAAAGTGGGAATGGTGGGAATGTGTGTCCCTGCTGTGGTCTCAGAGCAGGTGTCTGGCACAAAGTAGGAATTCAATGAAGATTTTCTGGCTGAATGAATTCTGTAGGTCTTCACCAAATGCTAGCAGGTGTCAGGTACATACCAAGTACATCAAGATGTCCACAGTTAGGTCTTCCTCTGAACGTGACCTCGAGTTTTGGGATGGAGGGATAGCCAACCCTAGTGGGACATAGTAATGAGACATAATGGTGGTAAGGAGGCAATCTGCATCCTCTCTTCTTCTATCCTGGGATGAGAACCGGCAAGGATTCCCCAGAGCAGATGATACTGGGGCTAGAATGGGACAAGCGAGTGGAATTTTACCAGGCAGTGGAGCAGGGTCACCAAGCTGTCCCTCACATCTCTGTGGGTTTTCACTCTGCATACTGATTTTCAGAGGGCAGGCACGGCACCAGGGAAATAGGGATAAGGAATTAATTGCAGTAGTCACGTTGCTCAGACAACACGTTCTTTTCAACAGACAGAAGGATGACCTGACTGCTTCCAGGGACATTCAGAGTCACCCAAGTGATCCAGTTTGCTCACCTGCTGGTGAAATGAAAAGCAATTTCCTTTGAGAGCAACCTGGGCAGAAGACCTTACAGCACCATTGTGCTGGTCACCATCCACAGAAATCACTTGATGAGATGGAAGAATGCTCTGCTTTCCCCCGAAAGCCTTTTCAGAGCACAGTGTGGTTCTGTTTCCAATTTTCCCTGGACTCTCAGGAAGCCCTGGCTTGTTAGAAGCCTTTGCCTTGTGATTTCTTAAGATACTCTCCTTTGAGTCAAGGTATGCCTGTGGTGGAATTGAGCTGTTTTGGTTGAGTTCAGATTCCTTCTGAGGAATAAAGGGACCACTAGATAATTGGTGTTTATTAACTACTTCTGTGGCATCATTGAGAGAGGGAACATGCATTGAAGCCCTTGGCAAGTGCTGCTTTCTGGCTTGGAGGTCACTAGGACCACAGGATTGTTCAAAATTCCACCACTGCCTATCTAGGTAAGTTTGGCAGTTCTGGTGGTAGTGATGGTATAACAGTGCACTCTTCCTATATAATGAATCACTGCTTCACTTAGTGGCCTAAACCGGCAAGCTATCACTTCTCCCAGTACTGTGGATTCCCTGGATCGGCCCCTTGCCAATTTTTGTTTGAGATAGCTCATGAGACTGTGTCCAGCTTGAAGAGTGTGTTGTCTGGGGCTGGGCTTAGCTGGGATGGCTGGAAATCCATTCCTGTTTCTTCACAGTGGAGTCTTCCGAGCATCATAGTTTCAGGATAGTAGCCTCGGAAGGCATATGGCACTTAACATGCAAGTATTATATGCATGTTATATGCATGGTATATGCATATAACACTTATCAAAGACTTATATCTTGTTGACTTTGCCTAAATGAGTTGCATGGGCAAGCCCAGAGTCAGTGGGGCAGAGGAAGAATACACAGGGGTGTGGATACTGGGAGATATGGTTCACTGGACCATGACTGTAACTATCTTACACAAAAAGAAAGAAGAGATCCCCAACCAGGTGATATTCCTAATCCAGGTCCTGTGTCTCTTCTCTCCTGCCTTCTGATGTCTTAAAGTTCCCACCTGTGCTCTTATGTGCATGGCTGACCATGCTGCTAAGTGATGGGACCAGGCAGCTCCTAAAACAATATGTATATCCATAGTCCATTACCTTCAGTGATGTTTTGAGGAAGGCAGGCTCTGATTCTAGCTCTGATTCTGACCCTGGGCACCCAGACCAATTCTGGGTACATGCAAATACCCCTTCTTCTTTCTCTGGAGTCAGAGATAGCACTCTGCATCACAAAAAAGCAACACCATTGGAGTTTCCCTCAGACATACATGAGCTCAGTGTCTGATGGGGCAATGCCTCTTCACTTTCATGTTCCGATGATCTCTCTAGAGAGCAGGTCTCTTTTCTGTCATGGTCATCTCTAAGATGGTCTCCGGCCCTGTGTGATCCTCTTCACTTGTGCAGGAGTTGGGCTTACTGACAACAGAAAAGTGAGGTGACTTCACTCCTGAAAATAGGTTATAAAAAGGCTGTGGCCTCCATCATGAGTGCTCCCTTGCACTCTCTTGGGTTCCTTACTCTAGAAGAATCTGGCCACAGGTGGTAGGCAGTCCTGTGGAAAGACCAAGATCAGTGAGCCTGATAGATGATCTTCTGAGTCCTCTTACCAAAGCCATGTGCATGAGCTCAGAGGTTATCCTCCCCAGGCCAATTCTTGAGATGACTGTGGCCCTGGCTGACACCCTTAGGGCAGCCTGTGAGAGAGCCCAGGTCAGATCCACCTAGGAGACATGCTCCTATCCCGAACCCCAGGAACTGTGAAATTACATGTGTTTGTTGTTTCCAGCTGTTACATTTTGGGGCAATTTGTTACATAGCAATAGGTAACTAATATACAATCATGTCCCCACTTTGGGACAAAGCCCTTGTGAAAATGTGCAGAGCTCTGGATCACCACCCACACCTCCAGATAGTGAATACAAGACGAGGTAAGGCAGAAGGAGGAATGACAGGGAGGGAGTGGGAGTCATGAGGCTTTCTTTGGCCCCCGGAACCATTTGTCCCAACTTTCCTTTGCTGGGTGTTGTGGTCTTTCAGAATAATTGTCCAAGCAGAAAACAGTCCTCTCAGGGTTAAGAGGCTAGCAATAAGTAATTTAATACTTCCTTTTGATTCGATTAGTGGCAAAGACATCAACTAGTCTCTAGCCGAGACAAGGAAAGTTTCGCTGTCTAAATTAAATCTCTTCAGCATCATTGGTTTGAATAGCCTCTTATCTTTGCTCCAGATGCTCTATACTTTTTGTTTCTGTTATTCTGGGGTAGGAGGGGAAGCAAAAATGAATTTTCTTTTCTTAGGTAGGAACATCCCATGGACCTACCCCACATATCTACTGCAGCGCATATGGTTTCCAACCACTGAGAATAGTAATGGATCTGCCTGACTTGGTTGAGCACTGGAGCAGAAATTCTCCCTCCTTTTAACACTTTGGCTCAGTAAGGCAGGCCAAGCCCTGTAATCATCATTGATTATCTCATTCGGCGTGACTCCTGGGAAATCTTGGGTGAAAGTAAATTGAATTGGATATTTGCTGCCACTCTTGTAAAAGGAGACCATCCTAGATTAATTTCAGGCATGATGGCAGCCTAGAAAATGAGGTCCCAGAGCGGTGTGGCCAAGGGGGCTGTCTGGCAACAGTGAGAAGATACCGCTCTTGGGAGCTGATGTATGTAAAGGCTTTATAGCAAAGCACAGTCTTTTAACATAGAGGATTAGTCACAGAGGGGAGGCTCCTTCATAGATGAGCTTGCCCGGCTGGCACAGGGAAAAGGCTGATTGTTAAAAAAGATTAATTAAATAAAGCCCATGCCGCATTGTTCCTGTGGGTGTCCTACGCCCCCTAGGGAGAGAGGGCTGCACCAGGTCTCTCGGGGTAGGATCTTAGACATAAAGGGAAAAGAAACTCTTTTGTGGACTTTGGTTCATTCCAAGCAATCCCTAGCCCTTGGGGGGGGGGGGGCGAGAGGAGGGGGGAGATGAATAGGCCAAACTTAAAAAGGCCAGGGGCTTATTTAATGAGAGAGGAGGATTTGGGGCTGGCTAGTCCTGCTGGAGGCCCAATGGCACTGCTGAGACACAGAGTCGCCCTCAGACTGGAGCCCTCAGCCACCTGCCTCCCTCAAAAACATCCTGCCTGACCAGAAGTGGGGCCTTTCTGACCCTAGTGGAGGAGATCCCGAGAGGACAGTGGTCGTGAGATTAGGTGACAAACATGGTGCCAATTGAAGAAAGCCAGTGATATGAAATCAGCACATAGGCACCAACCCTGCTGGTGAATGGAGCACATGGGTATTGCCAGGCAGAGCAAGCAGAACTCCTGCTGTGGCCCTGGCAAGATTTTATGATCAATAACATAACATTATTAATAATAATGACAATGGCACTAACACATCCTATGTATCAGATACCTTCAACGTGGCAGGATGTTTAGAGCTAACTCTCTGTAGAGTATATCTGGATATAGATATAGAACAGCCCAGCAAGATAAGTCTTATTTGTGGTGAAAAATGTTGGGACTCCACCAAGATCAGCTTGGGTCCCCTTTCCTCCATTTTGAGTGTGCTCTTGCTTCCAAACAGTAAGTACCTATGCTACTGTCCATAGGATTTCTCTTGGGTTCATGGAGCTCATTTGTAGACATGGAAGTGTCTCAGCATTGATATCCATGCTCTTCTCACAGCCCTTAAACAGTGTCTAACAGGTGCAGAGATATGAAACACTTCTGGGGAGGGCAAGCTTAGGGCATAACTTGCAGCCTGGAGTGCTCTTCAGGATTAGGCTGAGAATACCCTTTGTAGGACTTCATTTTTTTTTTTTTAAGATTTACTTATTTATTCATTTTCCAGAGACAGTGAGGGCAGGGGAGATGGGGATAGGTTGAAGGGAGAGAGAGAGAGAAACAGACTTTGTGCTGGGCATGGAGTCTAATATGGATTCGATCCCATGACCCCAGGATCATTACCTGAGTCAAAACCAAGAGTCTGGCACTTAACTGACTGAGCCACCCAGCTACTCCTACCTTTTGCAGGACGTTCACCTGAGGTTACACTCTTACTTATCTTTCTCCATTTTGTCTCCTGTGTCTCCCACTCATCAAATTCCAGCCTCCCCAGGAGTGCTTCCTTAATAATACAAATCCTCATCTGGGGATCAGTTTCTGGGAAACCTAACTTAAGGCTTTATCCCTGATGTGTAAGTTAGAAGCTGAAGCTTATGGTGAGGTGAAGTCACTAGCTTGAGCACAGTCACACAAGAAAATGTCTGGTTTACAACCAGTCCTGTCTGACCCCAGGTCCATGCTCTTCACCTCACCCCCAAAAGCCCATTTCCAAAGGGGAGGTGTTTGTATAGGAAAAACTTGGAGAAAAGCTTATGCTCATTATCATACCTTAGTTCCCTGCTGGGTGTGTTTCTTGCCCATGGGACCAAGAATTGGTCAAGGTCAAGACACCTCTAGCAGCAACATCCTTGTAAGTGGATTTGTAGCTTCTACATCCAGATTATCTTCTGTGACAGCATGTTGCTGGCATGTGGGATATATCATGGTGAGAGGTCATCGTTCTGTGTTCCTTTCCTTCAAAAGCTGGTGTCAGCGTTGTGATCCCTTCATAGCTCTCTGCCTACAGAAGAGCTAGTCAGGCCCCAGGGGAGACAATCTTTGAACCCAATAGAGCCCAAGCACTGGCCGTGGTCCCAGAGAAATTACTTAAAACTGGTGAGGTAAGATCAGGTTGGCAAAAAGACAGGCAGAAGCTGGAGACCGGGATTGCCTTGGACTCAGAAAGACCTGGATTGAAATTCTAGCTTAGAAACTAGATGTGAAGCTTCAGACAAACTACTTAACCTCTCTGGGCCTTGTGTCCTCCTCTGCAAACTGGGAATTCTAACCGTCCCTAATTAATAGAATCACTGAGACTTTTGAATGAACTAAGGCATGTACATCCTATTGTAAGGATTGGCACATGGTAAATATTGAATCATGGTACATGTGCTTTGATTAGTAGCTTAACTGCAAATACTTTTTGCTTCTTTTAGGTGGGAGGAAATGGTCAGGAGACCATATAAGATAGAGCTGGTATGTCAGTGTATCTGAGCGGAAACTCAAACTCTAGCAAACCACCTGCTCACTAACCAGTTCTTATTTGTGCCTGTGATTGGGGCAAGAGAAGGGAAGATCTGTGTTCTAACAGTTCCATTTTCTCATGGTAGTGTCTTTCACAGCCTGTTCAATGATCATAGCACAAAAGAGGGCACCTATGGCTGTGGATTTTTAGATTCTGATGGAGTCCTGTAACCTTCAGACTTACTATTTTAGGTCACATGGAAGCTCTGCTTCAAGTTATGGGTTTAGTCATCAGGTCTATTCCTGTGTCTGCCTTCTGGGGCCCAGGCTGAAGGGGCAGTGCCTTGATGGGCACACTCTGCTCATGGCGGTCACAGGCCAAACCATGCCAGCCCATGGAAAGCCTCTGCATGTGTTACATGGGCTGAGGTTACATTGACCCAAGTAATCGTTGGGCCAAATCACATGCCAAGTGAGTGAGGGGACATACTCTGTCTAGAGTAGGGGAGGGTCTCCAAACTCCTATGACAAAGCTTGTGGATTAATAATTTTAGAGTGAGAGAGGGAATGAAAGTGTAACAATAATCCAGTATACCACACAAGAATAACTAGACATCATACTGTACCCAGAACTAGGACAAAAGACAGAGACAATCAAAGAGAGATCAGTGTTAGCTCTGATGTTCTGAGCATCTGCTGTGTAGTCAGGACAAAGAACACTGAAATTACCCCCAAAGTTTCCCTTATCTACCCTGACTTGCTGATGATTATAAGTAAACAGATAAAAATAAATACACATGGATATATCATAAATTAATGATATGTAAATGATACCTCCAGGTAGATAGTCACTACTATGGCACAGGGGTGGCAAGAGAAACTCACAGATTCTTGTTTGAATAGAATTTTAGAAGAAGAATCACAGTTTCTTGAGCTGTGTAGGATTTTTTATGCAGGTTTTTGTCACTTGAATTCTCTCAAAGTGGCTCTATTTGCCTTTTTGGTAAGCCAAGCATTCCTGTAAATACATACCACTGAGTTGCACGCATTTTTGGAAAATTAAAATACTTGAGGGCATGTCACCAGCTCCAGAGCTCTTGTCCAGTGAGGGTACCTGACAGGAATCAGGGCTGATTGGGTTATATCGTCCTCTCTCTTTTCCCAAAGTGTGAGGTCATGGTAGCTGTGAGAGGCAGTCATCACAGTAAGCAATGGCATTCCTGGGAGAGCTAAGTGGGCAGAGGGAGAATCCTTAAAATGCTTCTGGGTTTCTTATCCCAGCCAGGCTTGAACTTATCCTTAAAGGTCCTCAAAAATACACCTTCCCTCTCATTGACTGGGTAAGTTCCTGATGGAAGGCTGCTGACTTGATGAAGCTTCTAAGAACAAGGAGAGACATAAAGTAAACCTTGGTGAAATGGATCTTGGCCTCTGCTGTTGAAAAATGGGGCATGCTGTGACCAAAGCACACGTGGGAAGTATGGGTCCCCTATATACTAGTCACAGTTTGCCAGAGCTAAAGACTGACAGCCCACAACAGAACTTGGCCAGCCAATGTGTTTGCTATGGCAAGTGAGACTGTAGACTTGTCTCTTCCATGCAGTAGACCCTCACAGTTGCCTCGCTGTCCCCTGCCCACTGGATTGGTGACTGTTATCTATCTCTGCAGCAATGGAAGCCCATGACAATCCTGAGCTTTGTCTTCCACAATGGCCCAGTGTGAATGAAGTCTGTTTCACAAGGTCATGAGGAAAATCTAACACAGCCACGTGTATGACATGCCCAGCCCAGGTTAGTGCCGCATTAACTCAGTTTCTCTTTCTTGTCTTGTTTCCTTTCTCTTGCTTTCCCTTTTCTCTTTCCTGTCCCTCATTCCTCTCCCTCTTTATTCCTCTTTCTTTTGTGATGCCTTGATACTTATTTTATCTCTTGGGTAAACTTTAAATAGATTTTTGCTCGTCACTGGGAGCTCTGGGTTATTCTGGCTTATCTGGAAGTGAAAGTTGTATTAAGTGTGTCTTCCGGTCCCCCACAGTATCTGGATTGAAGGAGACATATCTAAAAGACACAGAAGTGATTTAGCACTGAGTTAGTCGAGATGGGGTTCACTGCTCTTCTCTGGATTCATCCAGCAGGCAGTTGAAGATGGTGGCTCTACAGCTCACCTGGGGCATCTTACAGGTAGTGAAGTTAAGTTGATTCACCATTAGCAAAGGAAATAAAAGAAATATAATTCCAGTTCCTTAAGATCCACCTAGATAAGTGCACACTGCAGGAATAAAAGAGCAAAGGGGAGTTATCAGAGACTTTAAGAATTCAGTGGTCACAGGGACAGACTTTGCCAGCTCCATTCTTCTGCAGTTAATGGAACAGAGACTTATTAATTTAAGGGACTGTTGGTGGCACATGGGTATTTAGTGCCAAGGACCTTTGCACTGAGTGTCCAGTTTTCATTCCTCACCTTGCAAATTTGCTGACAGAGTCTAGAAGCTTTTCAGTGTCTGCATTTTGAATAACAGGAATTGAACTGGAAATAATAGGGGCAAAGGTTACATAATCAATGAAGAGATTATTGAGTAACAATGCTGACCTTCATTGTGAAAAGGGAAAAGAAGGCACTGCCACAGTATTCATAGAACCCAGGAGGAGGGGAGAGAAAACTTCTTTGAGTTCATTGAGATCTCGGGATAAGCCCTGATTTGGAAACTTTCCAGCTGTAAACTCGAAAATGCCATTAAATTTCCTTAAGCACTGTTTCCCTCATTTGCAAAGTAAAGATAATTATTTCTGAGCTTCCTACTTTGGAAGGTTATTGTGAGTTTCCAAAGTCAGATTTTTTTAGTCCAGTGAAAACATTTACTGTGCACCTACTATGCACCTACAGGCACTAGAGGTTCATAGATGAGCATAACAAAAACATGCTACATATGCTAACTGATGGAGCACCTGTGTGCATAAGAGAAAAAACCATTATATGACCACCTTGAGAGTTGTTCCCTTCTCCTTGGAAGCAGTGACTAGTGAGATATCTATCAATGCTTCCATCAGCCACACAGCTCAGATCTCTAGGATTTATTGCTATTGGTAGTTACAGAGCACATAAGACACTATCCAATGGTCATTGTTTAAAACAGCACTTCTAATTTTTTTCTGCCTTTATATATACGTGAGTTTCAGGGGTAACTCACGTGTTGTTCTTGATGAAGAATCATGACCCAGAAGGGAAAGTGTAACACAGAATATTATGGATCAAGGGCTGAATTTCTCAAGTTGCTCCATTATCAACTTGCTTTAAGATTCTGGGTGACTCAATCAAGTTTTCTGAATTGGAATTTCCCCCACTCTACAAGGAGGAGAAATCTTGCTCTCTTTGCTCCAAAGGTTTCATGGGGATTCAAGATGGCAGTGGGTATGGAAGCTTTTTGTTTGTTTGTTTTAATTTATAGTTGTTTAAAAAAAAAAGGTTAGAATCAGGCCTGCAACTTATTTATTTGGGACATCTGGGAAAGAAAAAGATAAACCAGCAAATTCCCTTGCCAGCTCACTAGTAACCAGATTTCCTGAAAAACCATTTGGTAAATTATATTTACCAGCAGAACAATAAAGGAGAATCTTTGTCTATGAGCTATTACAGCAGGATAAATCTACTCTGTGTTGGTTGCTTATTGTAAATAAACCTGAAATTTATGTATTTATGGGACATGGCTCATTGGAAAAAAGTTTCATAAGCTATGTAATATATTTGCCAATTGCTATATTTTGCTATTGCTTGTAAACTGAATCAGAAGTAAACTTGGTGCTGGGTCTGATCAGTGATTCACACTGAATCTCATTTGCATTATTTTGTGTTATGTCAGGTGCCATGATAAGTAAGGTATGAAAAGACAGATACAAAAAGGAGGTATTTCATAACTGAAAGGACTCCTCTGTTTAAGCAGTTGTACTAGATGCAGTGCTTAGACCTCACATGTGAAATCTTAGCCAAAGTAGTCCTAGAGCAGCACAGAACAGACAACGGGGACTTTTGTTGTCCATCTTAGATCTTCCTGAGGGAGGAAAGGTTGGCTGTGTCTTGCTATTTCTGGTAAACTTTAAATCAGAAATTAATTTGGTACTGGTTGTTGTCAGTGGTTTGAGTTAAGTCTCATTTGTTTAATTTCTGTGCCTCCTCACAGATAAGGCATTGTCATCACGTTGTTTTTGGGCATCACCAGGGAAGCATCTGTAAGACCCAATCCAGTCTTTAGGGTAAAGATTTTGTGCATGTGTGAGATGTAAACAAACAATAAAGAGAAATGCAGACTCTACAAAATAGTATCTTAAAACCTCTGAAGCTGGGTTGAAGCTGGGGATGGGGGGTTGGGAGTAGAAAGAAAAATGCCTTGGGGCTTTGTTGACTATTACAATCAAGCAAGTAACAATTTAGAACTGGCTCTTGGAAGGATTCTTTGGTCACCTGTGTCAGCAGTGGGTATGGTCACCAATGGCCACAGCCACAGATATTCCCCTAGATCATTCTTATGGTTGGATTTTCCCCTGCCAGCAATCTCCTGATGAGCCCACAAATCATTTGTGGTCTCCTTTCTTGCCCATTAGAGTAGTAGCATACTACCTAATATTGCCTTCCTGGTCCACTGCCATTACCTTGACATATATGACATATGTACAGCTCAAAGAGCAGCAGAAAGTAGGTGAGCCTGGACTCCCTTCCCAAGTGCTCTCTCCTCTTATCTCTTTTCTCACACATTGTCCATCACCATTTTGAAAGCCAAGGGATAGAGGCAAAGACAAATGTTAGAGATGGATGTTCTCTTTAGTCTAAATAAAAATATTCTTTAGGGGGATTAACCAAAAAAGGAAAGAAATAAATATTTTATTTTCTTGGAATTCACAAAGGCTTAGATTTGCAAGCCCCAGACAGAGACGGAATTGGAGAGAACAGACAGTGGTTCTCCACCTTGACTCTCCATCTTAACAGCAGAATTACCTAGGGTCTTTTAAAAAAATGCTCCGTCTGGGCCCCACTCCAGAGAGTAGTTAAATTAGAATTTCTAAGAGTGAGGTTCAGTCATGCAATTTAAATGTTTCCTAAGTGTTTCTAATGGGTACCCATAGTTGCAAACCACTAGGATAGACGTTTTGTGGACATTTGTTTTAGTCCTTATGAAAAGAGTCAGGCAGTTAATGTATTTGGGGGCATAAAATGACTCAAGGCTGAAATATTTGCTGTTGTGTGAGAAGCTACATAAAATGGTAACCCAGCTGCAGACCAGAGTGTTGTCAGTCCATCTATGAAACAATTTATTTTGATGTTTATAGCATTAACAAATCCTTAGAGTGTACTGTCTGGAGACAAAGCATTTAATGACCTGAGTCCATCTATGAGCTAAGGAAATACCCTGATTTGACTTCTTCTTTGGCAAGTTTATCAGCTTGAGGAGGACATTAATGTTTTTACCATTTAACAAAATGATTTGCAAGTGGGATCTTATTAGAAAGCGTGAGATTGAAATCATGTCAGGGATAGAACCCTTCCTACTTCCTCCAACTTACTGAGTTGACACTTCTGTTTTCAGGAGAAAAATCACGGAATTTGTATGTTATTCCAGAAATTCTGAACTGTGCAGCCAACTGGATCACTTTAAGGACCCAAATGGGAGACATATTTGTAGTCAATGACTGCACATAAGGAATTTCTCTCAGCATAATTTTGCTCTTAGGGATGATGGAATGAACTCTACTTTAATTAAATGCAGAAGGAACACTAATCTACTATGAAAGGCACCACTAATCCACTTATTGGCAGCCAAGGTATATAGATACTAATGGGACTTTCAAGAGAACAGACAAAAGAAGGAGACCATTTCTAGGAAATATCCACTCTTGGAATAGACACTGTTGTGTCTATATCCCTATATCCAATGGCTACCAAGCAACCCCAAATTAATCCATTATACTCTGCTTAACTCATGGCTGTGTCTTCATTAGGGAGTTTTGGAAAGCAAATGATATTAAGAAATTGAGATTCTATTTATAATTTAGTTTTTTTTTTTTAAAGTATAATTTAGTTCTTATGTCCATTGTACGGTAGTTTGGTCTTCTGTTAACAAGGTTTTGTGTAGAGGAGGAGTCAAGATGGCAGAGAAGTAGCAGGCTGAGACTACATCAGGTAGCAGGAGATCAGCTAGATAGCTTATCTAAAGATTGCAAACACCTACAAATCCAACGGACATTGAAGAGAAGAAGAACAGCAGTTCTAGAAACAGAAAATCAACCACTTACTGAAAGGTAGGACTGGCGGAGAAGTGAATCCAAAATGACGGGAAGATAGACCGTGGGGCGAGGGGCCGAATCCCAGCAAGCAGCGGAGCAACGGAGCACAAAATCAGGACTTCAAAAAGTCTGTTCTGCTGAGGGACATCGCTCCAGAGGCTAAACCGGGGTGAAGCCCATGTGGGGTGGCCTCAGCGTGGCCTCAGGTCCCACAGGGTCAGAGAAGGACCGGGGGTGTCTGAGTGTCGCAGAGCGTGCAGGTATTAGAACGGGGAAGCCGGCTACAGAGACAGAGCTGAGGAGGAGGAGTGAGCGCTCAGCTCGGGGTTACCTTGAACCGGTTGCAGGCTCAGTGAGCTTGGAGCGCGGTCGGAGGCCAGGGAGACGGGAGTAATTGGGTGCTATTCTCTGAGGGCGCACTGAGGAGTGAGGCCCCGAGCTCTCGGCTCCTCTGGGCCGGAGACTGCGAGGCCGCCATTTTCATTCCCGTCCTCTGGAACTCTAGGAAAGCATTCAGGGAACAAAAGCTCCTGAAAGCAAAACTGAGCTGATTACTCAGCCCAGCCCCTGGTAAGGGCAGTGCAATTCCGCCTGGGGCAAAGACACTTGAGAATCACTACAACAGGCCCCTCCCCCAGAAGATCAACAAGAAATCCAGCCAGGACCAAGTTCACCTACCAAGGAGTGCGGTTTCAATACCAAGGAGAGGAGCAGAATTCCAGAGGAGGAGAAAGCAAAGCATGGAACTCAAGGCTTTCTCCCCATGATTCTTTAGTCTTGCAGTTAATTTAATTTTTTTCTTTTTCTATTTTTTTCCTTCTTCTGCTAATTTTTTTTTAACTTTTACCCTTTTCTTTTTTAACTAGTTTGTCTAATATAAATATATATAAATATATATATATTTCTTTTTTATATTTTTTTCTTTATTCGTTTTCTTTTTTAAATTGTTTCTTTTTTTTTCTGAACTCCTTTTTATCCCCTCTCCCCCCACGATTTAGGATCTCTTCTGATTTGGTAAAAGTGTATTTTCCTGGGGTCTTTGCCACCCTTTTAGTATTTTAGTTGCTCCTTCATATACTCTTATCTGGACAAAATGACAAGGCAGAAAAATTCACCACAAAAAAAAGAACAAGAGGCAGTACTGAAGGCTAGGGACCTAATCAATACATACATTGGTAATATGTCAGATCTAGAGTTCAGAATGACAATTCTCAAGGTTCTAGCCTGGCTCAAAAAAGGCATGGAAGATATTAGAGAGACCCTCTTGGGAGATATAAAAGCCCTTTCCAGAGAAATAAAAGAACTAAAATCTAACCAAGTTGAAATTAAAAAAGCTATTAATGAGGTGCAATACAAAATGGAGGCTCTCACTGCTAGGATAAATGAGGCAGAAGAAAGAATTAGCAATATAGAAGACCAAATGACAGAGAATAAAGAAGCTGAGCAAAAGAGGGACAAACAGCTACTGGACCACGAGGGGAGAATTCAAGATAAGTGACACATTAAGACAAAACAACATTAGAATAATTGGGATTCCAAGAAGAAGAAGAAAGAAAGAGGGGAGCAGAAGGTATATTGGAGAGAATTATTGGAGAGAATTTCCCTAATATGGCAAAGGGAACAAGCATCAAAATCCAGGAGGTGCAGAGAACCCCCCTCAAAATCAACAAGAATAGGTCCACATCCCATCACCTAATAGTAAAATTTACAAGTCTCAGTGACAAAGAGAAAATCCTGAAAGCAGCTCGGGAAAAGAAGTCTGTAACATACAATGGTAAAAATATTAGATTGGCAGCTGACTTATCCACAGAGACCTGGCAGGCCAGAAAGAGCTGGCATGATATATTCAGAGCACTAAATGAGAAAAACATGCAGCCAAGAATACTATATCCAGCTAGTCTATCATTGAAAATAGGAGAGATAAAAAGCTTCCAGGACAAACAAAAACTGAAAGAATTTGCAAACACAAACCAGCTCTACAGGAAGTATTGAAAGGGGTCCTCTAAGCAAAGAGAGAGCCTAAAAGTAGTAGATTAGAAAGGAACAGAGACAAAATACAGTAACAGCCACCTTACAGGTAATATAGTGGCACTAAATTCATATCTCTCAATAGTTACCCCGAATGTTAATGGGCTAAATGCCCCAATCAAAAGACACAGGGTTTCAGAATGGATAAAAAAAACAAAACCCATCTATATGTTGCCTACAAGAAACTCATTTCTGGGGCGCCTGGGTGGCTCAGTGGGTTAAGTCGCTGCCTTCGGCTCAGGTCATGATCTCAGAGTCCTGGGATCGAGTCCCGCGTCGGGCTCTCTGCTCAGCAGGGAGCCTGCTTCCTTCTCTCTCTCTCTGCCTGCTTCTCAGTGTACTTGTGATTTCTCTCTGTCAAATAAATAAATAAAATCTTAAAAAAAAAAAAAAGAAAGAAACTCATTTCAGACCCAAAGACACCTCCAGATTTAAAGTGAGGAGATGGAAAACAATTTACCATGCTAATGGACATCAGAAGAAAGCAGGGGTGGCAATCCTTGTATCAGATCAATTAGATTTTAAGCCAAAGACTATAATAAGAGACTAGGAAGGACACTATATCATACTCAAAGGATCTGTCCAACAAGAAGATCTAACAATTTTAAATATCTATGTCCCTAACGTGGGAGCAGCCAACTATATAAACCAATTAATAACAAAATCAAAGAAACACATCAACAATCATACAATAATAATAGGGGACTTTAACACTCCCCTCACTGAAATGGACAGATCATCTAAGCAAAAGATTAACAAGGAAATAAAGGCCCTAAATGACACACTGGACCAGATGGACATCACAGATATATTCAGAACATTTCATCCCAAAGCAACAGAATACACATTCTTCTCTGGTGCACATGGAACATTCTTCTGAATAGATCACATCCTGGTCCTAAATCAGGTTTCAACTGGTATCGAAATATTGGGATCATTCCCTGCATCTTTTCAGGCCGCAACGCTCTGAAGCTAAAACTCAATCACAAGAAAAAATTGGGAAAGAACCCAAATACATGGAGACTAAACAGCATCCTTCTAAAGAATGAATGGGTCAACAAGGAAATTAAAGAAGAATTGAAAAAAATCATGGAAACAAATGATAATGAAAACACAATTGTTCAAAATCTGTGGGACACAGCAGAGGCAGTCCTGAGAGGAAAATATATAGTGGTACAAGCCTTTCTCAAGAAACAAGAAAGGTCTCAAGTACACAACCTAACCCTACACCTAAAGGAGCTGGAGAAAGAACAAGAAAGAAATCCTAAACCCTGCAGGAGAAGAGAGATCATAAAGATCAGAGCAGAAATCAATGAAATAGAAACCAAAAAAAAAAAAAAAACAAAACAATAGAACAAATCAACGAAACTAGGAGCTGGTTCTTTGAAAGAATTAATAAGATTGATAAACCCTTGGCCAGACTTATCAAAAAGAAAAGAGAAAGGACCCAAATAAATAAAATCTTGAATGAAAGAGAGATCACAACTAACACCAAAGAAATACAAACTATTATAAGAACATACTATGAGCAACCCTATGCAAAAAAATTTGACAATCTGGAAGAAATGGATGCATTCCTAGAGACATATAAACTACCACAACTGAACCAGGAAGAAATAGAAAACCAGAACAGACCCATAACCAGTAAGGAGATTGAAACAGTCATTAAAAATCTCCAAACAAACAAAAGCCCAGGGCCAGACAGCTTCCCAGGGGCATGCTACCAAACATTTATAGAAGAATTAATTCCTATTCTCCTGAAACTGTTCCAAAAAATAGAAATGGAAGGAAAACTTCCAAACTCATTTTATGAGGCCAGCATCACCTTGATCCCAAAACCAGACAAGGATCCCATTAAAAAAGAGAACTACAGACCAATATCCTTGATGAACACAGATGTGAAAATTCTCACCAAAATACTAGTCAATAGGATTCAACAGTACATTAAAAGGATTATTCACCACGACCAAGTGGGATTTATTCCAGGGCTGCAAGGTTGGTGCAACATCCGCAAATCAATCAATGTGATACAACACGTTAATAAAAGAAAGAACAAGAACCATATGATACTCTCAATAGATGCTGAAAAATCATTTGCCAAAGTACAGCATCCTTTCCTGATCAAAACTCTTCAAAGTGTAGGGATAGAGGGCACATACCTCAATATCATCAAAGCCATCTATGAAAAACCCACTGCAAATATCATTCTCAATGGAGAAAAACTGAAAGCTTTTCCGCTAATGTCAGGAACAAGGCAGGGATGTCCAATATCACCACTGCTATTCAACATAGTACTAGAAGTCCTAGCTTCAGCAATCAGACAACAAAAGGAAATTAAAGGCATCCAAATCAGCAAAGAAGAAGTCAAATTATCACTCTTTGCAGATGATATGATACTATATGTGGAAAACCCAAAAGACTCCACTCCAAAACTGCTAGAAATTGTACAGGAATTCAGTAAAGTGTCAGGATATAAAATCAATGCACAGAAATCAGTTGCATTTCTCTACACCAACAACAAGACAGAAGAAAGAGAAATTAAAGAGTCAATCCGATTTACAATTGCACCCAAAACTATAAGATACCTAGGAATAAACCAAACCAAAGAGTTTAAGAATCTATACTCAGAAAACTATAAAGTACTCATGAAAGAAATTGAGGAAGACACAAAGAAATGAAAAAATGTTCCATGCTCCTGGATTAGAAGAACAAATGTTGTGAAAATGTCTATTCTACCTAAAGCAATCTACACATTTAATGCAATCCCTATCAAAATCCCATCCATTTTATTCAAAGAAATAGAACAAATAATCCTAAAATTTATATGGAACCAGAAAAGACCTTGAATAGCCAAAGGCATATTGAAAAGGAAAGCCAGAGTTGGTGGCATCACATTTCTGGACTTGAAGCTCTATTACAAAGCTGTCATCATCAAGACAGCATGGTAATGGCACAAAAACAGACACATAGATCAATGGAACAGAATAGAGACCCCAGAAATAGACCCTCAACTCTATGGTCAACTAATCTTTGACAAAGCAGGAAAGAATGTCCAATAGAAAAAAGACAGCCTCTTCAATAAATGGTGTTGGGAAAATTGGACAGCCACATGCAGAAAAATGAAATTGAACCATTTCCTTACACCACACACGAAAATAGACTCAAAATGGATGAAGGATCTCAATGTGAGAAGTGAATCCATCAAAGTCCTTGAGAAGAACACAGGCAACAGCCTCAGCCGCAGCAACATCTTCCTAGGAACATTGTCAAAGGCAAGGGAAGTAAGGGCAAAAATGAACTATTGGGATTTCATCAAGATCAAAAGCTTTTGCACAGCAAAGGAAACAGTTAACAAAACCAAAAGACAACTGACAGAATGGGAGAAGATATTTGCAAATGACATATCAGATAAAGGGCTAGTGTCCAAAATCTATAAAGAACTTAGCAAACTCAACACCCAAAGAACAAATAATCCAATCAAGAAATGGACAGAGGACATGAACAGACATTTCTGCAAAGAAGACATCCAGATGGCCAACAGACACATGAAAAAGTGCCCCATATCATTCGGCATCAGGGAAATACAAATCAAAACCACAATGAGATATCACCTCACACCAGTCAGAATGGCTAAAATCAACAAGTCAGGAAATGACAGATGCGAGCGAAGATGTGGAGAAAGGGGAACCCTCCTACACTGTTGGTGGGAATGCAAGCTGGTGCAACCACTCTGGAAAACAGCATGGAGGTTCCTCAAAATGTTGAAAATAGAACTGCCCTATGACCCAGCAATTGCACTGCTGGGTATTTACCCTAAAGATACAAATGTAGTGATCTGAAGGGGTGCGTGCACCCCAATGTTTATAGCAGCAATGTCTACAATAGCCAAACTATGGAAAGAACCTAGATGTCCATCAACAGATGAATGGATCAAGAAGATGTGGTATATATACACAATGGAATACTATGCAGCCATCAAAAGAAATGAAATCTTGCCATTTGCAACGGTGTGGATGGAACTAGAGGGTATCATGCTTAGTGAAATAAGTCAATTGGAGAAAGACAACTATCATATGATCTCACTGATATGAGGACTTGGAGATGCAACATGAGGGGGCTAAGGGGGTAGGAGAAGAATAAATGAAACAAGATGGGATTGGGAGGGAGAGAAACCATAAGTGACTCTTAATCTCACAAAACAAATTGAGGGTTGCTCGGGGGAGGGGGCTTGGGAGAGGGGGGTGGGGTTATGGACACTGGGGAGGGTATGTGCTATGGTGAATGCTGTGAAGTGTATAAACCTGGCGATTCACAGACCTGTACCCCTGGGGATAAAAATATATTATATGTTTATAAAAAATTAAAAAAAATAAGCTTTTGTGTATGTACTCTAAACTTCAAGTTATTTTTCTACTTATTATTATAGTTTTATATTTCAGTTCTGTGGAAACTTTAAAAAATAAGGTATATGCTACTGCATTTATTTGTGTTATTATTAATAATTTCATGTAATTTTATTTTCTTCCCTTAAACATACACTGGAACTTCTATAGCAAATCACTCACTCATAGACCATGATTGTTGCTTAGGAAATGCTTGAATATTTTCAGCAGAGGAAAGAAAAGTATATCTTCATCATTTTTTTGGCAAAATAGCTTAATTGTCTAAGAAACAGTCCATGCATACACCATCATTTTTTGCACTCTTAGGACTCGTCCAGGAAATCCTTCATTCTTATCTCAGAATGGGGCTGTAATCAGTATGAATGGGTGACTACAGTGCTCCATTGCTGTGAATTACCATGGAATACTCAGTTTCACAGTTATAGTAAAGAGAGTATAGAGGGAGAAGAAAAAAGATCAAACTTTCTGGAGCTCCAAGTTCAAATGGCCAAAGAGGAGAGTGAGACTAAAGTAGAGCTAGAGAAGGAGGTAGGAAGGAAACCCAAACAGTGTTGAGTAATGAAAGTCAAGGTAAACATGGCTCTCTATCTTTTGGTGTCTCCATAGCAGGTAGAGTTCGATAACAGGTTTCCCCAGACAGATGTAGTCCCTGTGGTTAGTTAGGTACAAGGATTGGGATTGCATGGTTTCCACGGGGCTCTGATCATGATAAAAGAATATTTCAAGAAGGAGGGAGAGGACATATATTTTGAATGTTGCTGAGAGATGAAGTATGGTGGTCAATACTTTGTGTCTCAATTTACTTTCTTTTTTTTTTTTTTTAAAGATTTTATTTATTTATTTATTTATTTGACAGGTAGAGATCACAAGTAGGCAGAGAGGCAGGCAGAGAGAAAGAGAGAGAGAGAGGGAAGCAGGCTCCCCACTGAGCAGAGAGCCCGATGTGGGGCTTGATCCCAGGAACCCAAGATCATGACCTGAGCCAAAGGCAGTGGCCCAACCCACTGAGCCACCCAGGCACTCCTCAATTTACTTTCTTATAAATAAGACAAAATTCAGATTAGCAGTTCTCATTTAGTGAAAGCATTCCTTTTAAAATAAAGGTTTTATTTATTTATTTGAGAGAGTGAGCATGAGTAGAGGGGAGGGGCAGAGGGAGAGGGATAAGCAGACTAGACTCCCCACTGAGCAAGGAGCCCTATTTGAGACTCAATCCCAGGACCCTAGGATCATGACCAGAGCTGAAGGCAGACGCTTAACTAACTGAGCCACCCAGGTGTCCCTGAGGCATTCTTTAAGACAGTAAAAGTACTGATGGTAAAATGTTCATTATACTTAACTCCTAAATCCATTTATCATTAAACACTATCCTATAATTCATCTTGCATTCTTGTGAGGGATCTCATTGAAATGATAAATGTGTTAATACACTTCTAGATTTTTTCATATACGCACTTCCAAATTTGCTCTTTTAAAAATGTTTGATTCCCTGATTTGCATATGACATCACTTAGAGCCACAGTTTTGCCAGCCCATTCTGCTTCCACTCCCAGCAATGGGCAACCCACTTCTATGATTCAACACATCAACATTAAAGGAGAGCCCAGGCTGTATCTTTTCAAACTGTGTTCAGTCTGAGCTCCAAAGATGGTAGTAAATGTTAGTGATTTCAGCATAGGAAAGAATGGATTTGGTTTTAAGAATTAGGCTTTCACAGAACTATTCTAAAGTTTATGTGGCAGGGTGGAGACTTCACTTACCATAATGGCTCTGTAGCAAGCCCACCCATGGGAAGAAATTTCCTGATGAGAACATCTCACTGAACCTTATGAATTTTGGGATCTCATCCAAGATTGATGATGGGCCCCATACAAATGGTTCTTGATTTTGAAGTCTACGCTGTCAAGACTCAGTGGTCAGAAGGCAAGTATATGTCTTGGGTATTACTATTGCGGAATCTATGAAATGCTTTGGATCTAAGATTGGATAGACAGCAGGAAGATCACTATTGATAATCAGATGCAAATCTCATAGACTGGATTTTGTGTTTTATCTTAACTACCAAACAATTTCTTCTTCAGCTGGAGAGAAGACTTTCTAATCTCGTTTGTTCTCATATCCTGTAATAGTTGGGCTGTAAATATTTGTTGTGGTTCTTTGTGGTTCATATACTCCTTACCTCCTTCCAAGTTGAGATGAATTTCATTTTGAATTTTGTGATTATTAAATAAAATCTAAACAAGAAACAATATACTTATGTTCCTATAATGGTTAATTTTTTCACTCCCTCAAATACAGCCTAAGAACAATGCTGCAATCAACAATGACATGGTAAAAGTCTTCCTGATAACTGTTACAGCAGGGTAACTTTCACTCCATACAGAAGATTAAGGTTCTTCTTCTGAGGGTTGTACCCTCAGAAAGTAGTTTCAGGTACTGCAGTACCTTGATACACTTGAGGTATCCACAAGATTCTTAGTTGGTAGCTCCCTTTGTCTGTTACAAAACGTTGAGTGAGGACATGAAAACTAATTTAAAATATTTAAAAGAATAGGAAGAAGGGGTAGTCTTTTTCTGTCTCACCATATAGGACAGCTAAGAACAAATATTAGGAGTTCGCTTGAGAAAATTTCAGCTCAGTTTAGTGGAAGACCTGCTAAATTTGAGAGCTTGAGTTGCTGTGAACTACCACATCGCAGGACCTGGGGTAATGTGACCATCAAACAGATGATCTAGAAGGTTTTATACGGGGGCCATGTTTGGTGCAAAAAACTTCTAAGATGTCTTGTTTACTAATTTATCACCTGCTCTTATATAAGTATCACAGCCAGATGACCCACATTGTCTTTATTAAAGACATGGATTATTTTTTAATGGTTCTCTCTCAACCACAGACCTCAAAGTTCAATTCTGTCATTAAAGTATGATGCAAAGGCCATCAGGCACGCCTATTCAAACCCTGTAATAGGGTTGTCATTTCTTCTCATTACTTTATTATTTTTGTTTCTAGGATTCTTTGTGATTCTCTGAGACAAATTCTTGATTCCAACAATAAAGTTCTTTTGAGAAAAGAATGCTCACCAACATGATGCTTTTATTTATTTTTTATTATTAAGCAAGCTCAGAATGAAAAAATTATGTCAAATTTCATGGTCAAGACATTTTGTTCTACAATTAATTTTCTGTATCTTTCATTTCCTCTGTGGAATATTAAGAGCACATGGTTATTGGAGAACTCTGGGGTGAATCAGGCTCTCTCAGGTCTCTTTAATATTTGCCAATCCTTCTCTCTCTCTCTCTTTTTTTTTTTTTAAGATTTTATTTATTCATTTGACAGAGAGAGAAATCACAAGTAGGCAGAGAGGCAGGCAGAAAGAGAGGCGGAAGCAGGCCTCTTGTTGAGCAGGGACCCCATACGGGGCTCGATTCCAGGACCCTGAGATCATGACCCGAGCTGAAGGCAGAGGCTTTACCCCACTGAGCTACCCAGGCGCCCCGCCAATCCTTCTCTTTGACTTCAGATGTTATGCTTAAGCATATGCTCATGATTTTTCCTGAGGCTTTACTGAAGGGTAAGTTCTTAGAGAAAGTAATGGGCAACTACTTATCTGTTTAGATTGTCCAGGTTTACAACAGAGAACATGGCGTCTCTGAGTGGTGATTTGACTTTATTTATTGCAATAAATGATAATTAGCTCCTTACAAGTAGAATGAAGATGTGATCAATGATTTTTAACATAAAAGACTTCTCATGCTAGCTGTGCCTTTATTACTCACTACAGGATAACTTAGCCTATCCTGATTAGAACAACTTCCTTCATCCATTACAAGTAGATTATTGACAAGTAGCATTTTGGGGAATTTATTGTCACTTAGGTCAGAATTGACAGATAAGCCATACCTCTGATATGGCATTGTAATACCACCTAGGAAGAAACTTACTGTTATAGATCATTACTTTACCTGTCGCTGGGCAAAAACCTGCAAGCGATTTAAACAAAACAAACTTTTGGCTCTAATACTGTTTCTCATCTTCCTGCAAAATATTTAGGAAGTGGCAAATTTTTGTCCATAATGAATTATCAAGGGCTGCTTATATTCTTAGGATATAAGAGGTCATTTATATAAACAATATCTAGAAATTAACAAGCCACTCTGAAGACATCGTATATTTTTATTATTATTGTTTCTATGGTAACAATTGACTTTTGAATGAAATGACATTTGCTTACAATGAATTGAATCATTCTGAGGGTGAGAGATCTGGCTCTAAATCCAAATTTACCCAAATGACACAAATTCTCCAAATTAGCCATTTAAAATAATTCCCTTGAAAGTAAGACTTGGAAAAGTACACCACAGAAGAAAGAAGAGCTTTTCGAGTTTGCTAATGGCTGCTTTATTATTCTCATTCTCCTGGGATCCTTCTCTCTTCTTGCTCTACATGTTCTTTCTTTGTCCTTCCTTTCCTCAGTTTCTAATGAAGAGAACTAGTAGCACAGGAAGAATAAAGGGTTTTCTGAGCTGGTCTTGGGAGTCATGAATGAAAGTGTGTGCTGAATTGAGCCAGGGCTTAGGGGTACAAAAGCAGCTATGAAGGCCAAGGGGGAAATCAAGTCAGGGGCCAGAGGTGCAGTCAAGAAAGGCAGTTGACAATAAGAATCAGCAACAGGGACTCTGGAGAATTTTACAAAATGATTGCTGCTTTTTTGACAGCTTCATTGTTACAGCTGCAAGATCTGTAGAGGCATAGTACAATCCCTGTGGGATTTAGCTGCCATTTTGTGACCTTCAGGATTACCTCTAGCTGAGCTGTAGACCAGAGTTTCTCTGACTCTCCCTCCCTCTCAGTCCAGCTCTCCTTCACTACTCTGTCTCAACGATGAGCTTCTCTTCCATCACTGTTCCAAGCCAGAATCCTTAGTGTAACTCCTCAGCTGCTCTATTTTCCTCACTGAGTACATTTAATCAATCCTGATGTTATTGGGAAATACTTATCAATTCAAACTGCTCTATCCCCACTGTCTTGGTGCATTTTTCTGCCACCAAGCTTTTCCTGTTCTATTTTACCTGACACAGAGTGCCAGAGCCATCTTCTTATAGAGGAAATGTGAATGCTGGTATCTCAGCTGTGGCAGGATAGAGAAATGATAGGGTTATTTTATTCTGAGAACCAATGAGTCCCTGAGGAGTTGGTACAGAGGATTTGGGGATAAACAGGTATGAAAAGACTTGCCAATGTAGGGGTTCTTTCTGCCAGGCTCTGGTCTCTCTATAGGTTTCCTTTACTTCTAGGAGGCAACACAAATCTGACCCAGGAATGAAACCTAGGGGGGGAGCCTGAGTGGCTCAGTGGGTTAAAGCCTCTGCCTTCGGCTCAGGTCATGATCCCAGGGTCCTGAGATCAAGCCCCGCATCGGGCTCTCTGCTCAGCAGGGAGCCTGCTTTCTCCTCTCTCTCTCTGCCTGCCTCTCTGCCTACTTGTGGTTTCTGTCAAATAAAAATAAATAAAAATCTTTAAAAAAAAAATAAGAAGAAGAAGAAGGAGACCCAGGGGACCATTACTGAAGGATTTCTCCCCAAGCTCTGTCCTGGACCACTCGACTTCCTGGAATGGTTGACACTGGAAATGACCACTCATTTTGAGAAAGACTGCCTTTACTCCTCAAAGATGTTTTATGGCATCTACCAGATATACTTGAACAGGTACAGGGCACTTAATATTTCCAGGATTGACACAGAGAAACCTGGGATGGGAAGTTGAGGCAGGAAATTGGATCTAAAGGGAAGGCCTTGGAGCACTCAATCCAAGATTATCAAGGGTCTGGCTTTGCAGAGAGGGGACAATGGACGTTTTTAAGCAGGAATGAAACTCATTCCCATAAAGGATGAAATTGAGTGCTCCTATGAATTTGGGACAATGCCTGTATTTGAGTAGGGAGAGATATATTTTGGTGTATTGCTCCTAATGCATGTACTTTTAATTTCATTTATTATTTATTTATTTAATAGCCTGTTGCTATGTTGGGAGGCAGAGGTGCAAAGAGATTAGATCAATAATTCCCATGTAATCTCAAAATTTTTTATGTGAGTTAATTTTATTAGTATATATTAGAAATTAAAACACAAAAATTTAAATCACAAGACCCCACAAACACACCTAATATCCATCAGTGCAATAACAACATCACATATTTCATATTCTCTCCAAACTTCTTGTGAAAGAATGATAGTGAAAAGACAAAGGACGTCTTGGTATTTTTGTGAAAATAGATTTGACTTTGTATAGCCCTGAAAGGGTCTCAGGGACCCTCAGGGGGATCACACTCTGAGAACCATTGCATTAGATAACTATTCTGACATGCTGGTAAGTGTTCAGTTGGTATTTCAATTCAGATCTGATATTACATCCAATGTTCTTTTTATTTCTATCAAAAATGTGATACTTCATAGGAAGGAATGCAGGCTCTTACCCTTCCCTAGATGCCTTGGGAAAGAGCAAACAATAGAAACCCAAATAGTAGGCATGAATCATCTTTATTGGAATACAGATTTCTTAGGATTACTTTGGTATATATATTTAGTTTGGGAGATTAGCAAACTACCTCATTTGGGCTTTCAATATGGCCTCTTCCCTGGGTGGAAGTCACCTGGCTTCACACAGTCTCATCTGAAACTTCCAGCAAGTGCTTCACCATGGGGCACGAGGTCGGGCCACCAGACAAAGGTACAGGGGGAAATATGATACAGACTCATTTTATACCATCGCACTTGGTGCTAGGAAATGGTGGACATGGTTGAAGTCGGAAATGACCATGATCCCTCAACACACTGACTACCTCAAAGAAATTTATATGAAATCCGACTGC
This sequence comes from Mustela putorius furo, assembly GCF_011764305.1. Classification (NCBI taxonomy): domain Eukaryota; kingdom Metazoa; phylum Chordata; class Mammalia; order Carnivora; family Mustelidae; genus Mustela; species Mustela putorius. Next base: position 3,114,493 of record NW_025421329.1, on the reverse strand, counting down.
TTTTTCTGAGAGCTTTCAGAATTCACAGTGAGAAGCAGCATCCATTGACCCTGTGTCGTAGCCTCACCCCTGAAAATCACTAAGTCTCATTGGAGTTCCTCTTACAGAACACCAGTCCCTCTTATGGAACACCAGGGTATGGAGGAGCTGCAAATAGGAGTTGTTCTCATGGGCACCACGGTGTTGTGTGAACAAAATGCCAGCTCCCAAGCTGTGGCCTGGGCTAGGTTAGGCTGTGAGAATGGTGCAGTGACAGCAGTCATCTCAGGAAAGCATGGCTCCCTTTCTAGTTGGCTGGTGACATGCACCTCCAGGTTTATCTTGTCTTCTAATGTTCAAAGAGATGTTTACTACTCATGTCACATTGGCTGGGTTCTTCAATCCATGAAAACCCCTTTCAGGAGTCATCATGTACATCTGTAAATGCCTGGAAACTAATGCCATTTAGCCAGTGGTAGTGACCTTTCAGAAACAGAGATGATTTCAAAATGGCATGTGAAAGATAACATCCAGTAGTTCCAGTACAACACACAGAATTTCCAATATCACTTTAATGACCCTCTCTTGCAAAAATGGAGGAAAAGCCCAAGCTCAAGAAGCTTCAAAGGCAGGTCTCAAATCTCAAGAAGGAATGGAGGTTGGTCTGATTCACAAGAAGGGTGGTGACTGCCAGTTTTTACCCTCTTTGTACACATTCAGTTACTTCAGGCCTCATAGAAGACAGAAGACAAAAGACTTTGAGACTAAGGCTTTAGGTTCTTATCTTACATTTGCTTTGTGATTCTGCCTGATAATATTCTCTCTGGGCCTCAGCTTCTCCATATATAGAATGAGGTAATAATATTGTAGTTACTTCAGAGATGCAGGAGGAGGTTTAGAAACCTGAAAAGTGTTTTCTTTTAAAATAATCCTTTCAGGGGCGCCTGGGTGGCTCAGTGGGTTAAGCCTCTGCCTTCGGCTCAGGTCATGACCCCAGGGTCCTGGGATCGAGCCCCGCATCCGGCTCTCTGCTCAGAAAGGAGCCTGCTTCATCCTCTCTCTCTGCCTTCTTCTCTGCCTACTTGTGATCTCCATCTGTCAAATAAATAAATAAAATCTAAAAAAAAAAACCCTTTAAAAGGCAGTATATATCTATTTTTAAAACTTAGATCACAAAGATTAGCTAAAGTGAGACACTAAAATAATTTGAAATCCCATCACCATTTTTTCTATGCATACATGTTTTCTTATGTATGTATGTATTCATTCAAAAAATGGGATTATATTGAGTATACTGTTGGTAACCTACTTTTTTTACTTAATACTATATTGAATGCAGGTTTTCAAGTCATTCAATGTTTTCCCCATAACTTTTCATGATTGTATAATATTCTGTGTATTTGGAGCATAATTTATCCAACCAGTTTCAAATGCACATTCATGTAGTTTCTCTCTTTCTTTCTCTTTCTGCTTTTCTTTTTGTCTTCCAGGCTTTCTTTTCTTCTTACTTTCTCACTTTTTTCTTTTTCTCTTCTTTCTTCCTTCTTTTGTTTTTTTTTTTTTCTTTTTTTCCTCTCCTCCTTTTCTCTCTCTCAGACCTACCCAACTCCTTTTTTTATTTCTTTCCCTCTCCCTTCCTTTCTTTCTTTCTTCCCTCCCTTCTCCCGCCCGCTCTTCCTTCCTTCCCTCCTTCTTTTTCTCCTTTCCTTCTTTCTTTTTCTTTCCCTTTCTCTCTTCCTTTCCTTAGGAGTTATAGATGATGTTGCTGGATGCTTCCCTCACCACTGTGAGAGTCCCAAGGGGCAAGTGTAATAGAAACAAGAGACAGTCACATGACAGGTTTAGCTAACCAAACCCTTTCCTGGAATTTTGAATCTAGATCAAAAGGATACAGACAAAAATGAAAGTGTTACAATGCCTTCATTCTAGACACAGTGCTCTCAAGAAGACTTTCAGTTTGCTTCCATCCATTTCAACCATGATTATTCAGCATCCCCTTCTTTTCCTCTTTGTAATCGTGTGAGATCCAGCAAATCTTTCTGATGAATTTCCTTCTTGCCTAAAGTAGCCATTACCCATTTCTGCTGCTTGTTATTGAAAGATTTCTACAGCAAATGCAATTGGGGAACCTCTGTAGATTGTACAGCACTTACCTGACTTTTTAACATTTTAAATTAATCAAAGGAATGACCTATAGACACCACAATTAAGGTTAAGCCTATAATCTTATTTATACTGGATTTAGTTTTTTTCTCCTTTATGAATGCGTATTTGCCTCTGGAAATAGTGAACTTTTATACTTTTTTAGCTCACCAAGTAAATTGATATTTGTTTAATTGGCCAACAAAATCTATTAGTTTCTTGGCTGGAACCTGCTGGGAATGAGATTTAGCCTCAAGACCCAGTTTTATAGGCTATTTCTGAACCTCAGAAAACAAAGATTTATAATCATTTTTATAAAAATGCTAATAGGACCATAACTAGAGTAACACAGATGGCTCAGCTGTAAAATATACATGCATGTGTGCATAAAAGAAAGCACGATTAGTTAAGTAGGTGTTTGGATTGCCTCTGAGAGGGAGGATCTTTGTTGTGGGATGATTTCTGTTAATCATATGGCCCAGCAGAGCAAGTCACAGGATGGCATTTCTTTGTGGTCTTTTTTTCTGGTTTTCTTTAAGAATCTACACCTGAGCTTCCTCAGGGCTGGCCTGCACAATAGTTCTCTTATTCTCTCAGACCAGAAGAAGTTCATTGGGAGTCAAAGTGTCTTGAATGTTCCTTTGAGAATCCACTGATGATCAGCCAGTGGCTTCCAACTCAGAACCAAGTGCAAAATGTGGTTCTAATAACATTGCAGGGCACTTGAACTAACTCCCTGACTTTGATGGGTTCTGAAGATGGTACATGTTACTGCAGGACAGGCTTCAGCCATAAGAAAGACATTGAAGAATCAGACTGATTGGGGACTTAAAATGTGAGAGACCTAGTTTTGAATTCAGTTCAGCTATGTTGACCTGACTGAATAATTTATCCTACCAGTTCCCTCAGTTCTTCACTTGTAAATTCTTTCAAACAGTTTTGAGGATTTATGATGCGGTGAATGCCTGGTATGGAGTAAGCACTCTTTAATCATCACTGATTATTACTTCTCAATAATTATATTTGCTGGTAAGATATTTTGGGATTTAAAGAACTCCCTAAGCTTCAAGTAATAGATTTATTGAAGAGTATATATATGGCAATTAGAAAAACAGGAATCCTAGCCATATTAGCATAAATGAAAAGGGGGAGCTCAACAAGCAGGGCCCCAGAGCCCTAGCATGTCTGAGCCTTGCAGAGTATGGAACTGGATCATCAATTGGCATCCAAGAAAGCTCTCAGCAGCCAGAGTCTGTGGCTCTCTGTTCTGAAATCTCCTTATTATCCTGACCCCTTTCCATTTATTCCATTGTCTTCTTTTATCTTCATTATTCTTCCAATTCTAATAGCTGGTCAGAGCATCTTTTCAGTTCTTGCTGACATTTCTGCAATTAGCAGTTCAGAGTTCAGGGATGTCAGAGCCTTGCTCACTGCTTTTTGGGGAGAGATTTTCTTTCCAGATTATATGATAAGCCTTGATCTGGCTACCTTGGGTTAGATGACTTTCTACCAGTTAGATGACTGGTCAAAATGGACACTGTGGGATTGCATCTAACTGAATTCAACTAAACTGAATAACTGAATTCAAATAAATAAGCTATGTGGAGAGAGAAATAGAAAGAGACAGAGGGAATGGAAAAGGGAAAGCCTGTGATTTGCCAGCATTTCTACTGTGAGCAACTGTTCTGGGATGAGTAAAGTGGGTGATTTGAGTCTGAGCTCCTTTTTTTCCCCTCACTTCCTATGTGAACTGCATGTGATTCCAGTGCTTGAATGTGGATATTTTTGGTACCATACTTTCATAGGTTGGTTCTCCAAGAAACAAATTCTGAGATGGAAATTTGTGGCTAGGACATTTATTGGAGAAAGATCTTGGGAACTTACATCTGTAGAGTTGTGGGAGGAGAGTTGGTATGGAGAAGTTGAAGTGTGGTGCATTTGCAACCAAACCTTCAGAATTGTCCTAAGTTGAGTCAAGAGAGCCAGGCCTACATACCTCCATGTCAACCAGTCAGTGGGAGCAGTTGCTTCCAGGAAAGGATCATAATCTTGGGCAAACAGCTGGGGGCCAAGAGCAAGTAATATTGCTTGCAGTTGGAGAAACAGATGCCTTAGTCCTGAAAAGGGGATTTGGGTACAACCTCTATTGCATATATCTCTTTTTCTATCCTCCCATTCATATATCCACCATCTATCCACCATTCCATTCACTTTACCCATATTCATTGAGTACCATGTGCTGGTTACTCTCCTTGGGGATGCACTAAAGAGCAGAGCTGCCTTCATGGAGGCTACATTCCAGTGAGGGAACAGATGCCCAATTTCAGGTAGTGATAAAGCCTAGAAAGAAGCATAAAGCAAGGTAAGGGTCAGAAAATGATGGAGGATGCTACTTTATATACTGTGTTTTGGGAAGAGCTTTCTTCCCAAATTCCTTTTGAGCAATAACCTGATTGAGGGGGAGGAGCCACGGAGATCAATTAAGGAAGGAATTTTCTAGGCAGAAAGAGCAGCAAGTTCAAGAGTCTTGAGGCATACCTGAGTTTCACATGAAGGAGGAAGTAGTTCATGTAGCTGGAGTATAGGGGAGTGTGGTGAGAAATGTTGGAGTGGTAGACAGGAGCCATATCATGTAGGGCCTTGATGACCATGGAAAGGACTTAGATTATTATTTTGAGTGACATAGTCATCATTGGATGATTTTGAACAGAGGAGTAACGTGATTTGACTTTTGCTTAAGCAAGGATGCTCTGGCTATATGTGGGTAAGGGTGAAAGTAGGAAGATCAACTGAGAGGGCCTTCCAGTTCAAAGGTCTAGGATGGTAAGAATGGAGGAGGAGAAAAGTGCCTTTAAATAGCAACCTGCTATTTTATGTGTTTTTCAACAAAATAAAACAATGATTAATTTCCAATAATGGATGAAAAATATCTGTATTGGTCTTGTTGCAAGATAGTATACAAAGCGATGACTTCCTAAGAGATTTTTAAAAAATATACATTTTTATTTTTTTATAAACATATTAGCCCCAGGGGTACAGGTCTGTGAATTGCCAGGTTTACACATTCCACAGCATCACCATAGCACATACCCTCCCCTATGTCCATAACCCACCACCCTCTCCCTACACCCCTCCCCCATTCCCCCTCAGTTTGTTTTGTGACATTAAGAGTTCCTAAGAGATTTTTAAGAGAGATATTGAAAATAAGGAATTTTATTTGATAAATTTAAACTTTAATCCCTGAGGTGCCTGGGTGGCTCAGTCACTAAGCATCTGCTTTTGGCTCAGGACATGCTCCCAGTGTCCTGGGATTGAGCCCTACATTGGGCTCCCCGCTCAGCCAGAAGCCTCCTTCTCCCTCTCTCCCTCCCCCTGCTTATATTCCTGATCTTTCTCTCTCTCTGTCAAATAAATAAATAAAATCTTTAAAAAAAATCAACTCTAACTCCCAAGACTTCTATAAAATGAGTTGTGAATGAACCTCTCTCATAGCACTCAACTCTTGAGGGTAGAGACTATGCCTTTCTCTGTATCCTCAACACTTAACATGGTGCCTAGGACTCAAATACTTGTGGAATAACTGAATGAGTGATGAATGAAAAGAGGATGGTACTGCAAACACCCATTTTATGTGGGCTCTGTACAGACTGGTTAGGCTTTCAACTGGACATTATATTCAAGAAAATTAGATTCTCAGAAAAGATAACATTTTCACGGACCAACCAACTTGCATGTGAAATGAGGATATCCTGAAAGGTCAGAGGGATTGGAAGTTCAAAATTTGTATGCGCAATTTCCAACTATCAACTCAAAAAGGTGTAAAAAGTCAATACATTATTCCTCATTGTCAAGAGGCTAGATACCTAGATTATATTTTCTAAAGATGGCTATTCATCTTAAATGCTCTTTTGCAATGTTAACTTTGTCAAACCCATCAAGAGACTTTACCATGAAGAGAAGGAATCCATTTTCCATTCTCTTGAGTCAGGGTTTCCCCATGACTATCTTGATTAATAGCTTATGACAGACATGATGCTGTGTCAGTTTCAGACTTAGTTTAATTTGATTGACAGCTGCCTTTTGGAGCTTCCTGGAATACTCATTCTTGGGACACTCCCCTGTGGAACCCAGCTGCCATGATGTGAAACTCCCAAGCCACATGGAGATATTTCAGTTAACAACCTTAGCTGAACTGCAGTATTAACTGCTTGTCATGTGAATGTATCAACTTGAACATTCCAGCTCAGTTGAGCCTTCGGATGACTGCTGCCCAAGCTTACCCTCTGGCTGAACAACATGAGATATGCCACGTGAAAACTACTCTGCTGAGTCCAATAGAACCAAATAACAATGGGAGATTATAATAAGTAGTTTCAAGCTACTAAGTTTTGGGATGGTTTGTTGTGGAGGAATAGAGAGCCAGAAAAATACCAATCATGGATACCAAATCATTTAGTAGATAGATTTTCATGCCAGTCAAGTGGAATGGATACCAAATTTCATTCTCTTGAGGTGCTCTAAGACCCCTCCTACTTGCCTTCCACTTCACAGGCATAGGAAGTAGCATACTTGTAGTTGAGGCTGTCATAGACTCATGAAGTCATGAGTGAGCCCTATGTGATTCCTTGCTATCATTATTATTACCATTGCCATACCACTTTCTTCTCTCCCTACTCATTGTCTGCTTACTTCTCCTATGGAAACTGAGTTTCTCCCTTTTTTATCTAGTTTCTTTCTTCTGTGCCATTTTCTTACATTCTTACCCTTCCCCCCCTCTTCATTATTCTCTTCCCTTTCCTGTATCTTAGTCTTCTCATGTTTGTAACTGATTCTCCCTTAAATCCCTTTGAATCACACTGCCTTCCTTTCCTTTGGGATCCCTTTCTGCAGTGGACCACTGATGCTCCTGCCTGCCTGGCATCTCTTGCTCTCTGTCTTAGTGCCATCAGGGAGATACCCCTCCCTCATTTATGTGATGCATTTAAGACTGTTGGTCAAGACCCTTTCCCCAAATCCTCAGCCAAAGGTAGGTCATGTGGTCAAAAATAGGCCAGAATCTTTCCCTTGGTAATCAGAGTCTTCAGTGGGGTATCCATAGAAAAGTGGTGATTACTAAGCACAGATCTCTAAAGAGGTGACTCCCCTGTCTAGGAGGAGGAAAAGGGTCACCTTTTCCTTCATTTAAGAAACTCCCTCATTCTGTTCTGAGGTCTTCTGATTTAATTCTTTTCCATTCTACCTGCTTTGTGAATTATTCTTCCAACAGGTAATTTTAAATTTGAGTCAGTCAGAATTATTTTCTGTTATCTGGAACTAAAAAATCTCAGCTGACAAATTATTTTCCTCCCTTTCCCCCTTTTATTTTTTTTCTCCCCTTTATGCACCCCTACCCCCCACCATTAGTTCTGTCTTTCTATTTAGTTCTGTATATTTCTCTTGCTGTTTCTTTTCATAGACATACACAAATGAGAACTTTCTCACACATGCGTTCTCCACCATTTTTTCCCCTGCAGGGTCTGCTTCTTTTCTTCTCATAATTAAATTGTTTTTAAATTAAAATCTTCTGGGCCTTGCTTATGCCCAATCAGTTCCACATGGCTCTCCCTCCATGGCTGGTGGTCTTTGGGATTATAATAGATCTGTAATTCTCTGCCATTGTTTTTAGTTTGCCAAGTTGGAGCTTATCCTTTATAGCTCCCTCCCAGAACGTCTACAGGCTCTTCCAGAAAACAATGGCCTTTTCTTGTTAGATGGCTTAGCTCTCTGAGCACTATGCCTCTCCTGCTAGCTTTGTGGTGGAGTTCGTGCAAATCTAGAATTAATATAACATATTTGGTGCTTCTTTTTGGATGTCTTTTAGAAATCTGGCTGACAGGGTTGGTTCATGGAAAATATTGGGGCCCACTGTTGACATAATTTTGGAGTGGGAAATAAGAGATCTGTGAAGCATGAGAATTCCAGTCCCAGGCTGTGGGACACAAGCATCCATGCTTTTGACCACTACATATGCTGCCTCTCATTGTGTGCCTGTCTGCATCTGCCCCTTTCAGATTTGCCAGTGTTGGTCTTGATGAAGACTGCGCACAAGGGCCAGTCTGTAGAGACAATGTCCAGGGTCCATATCTGAGTAACCTGATTGTTAGGAGGGAGAAGATAAAGAATAGAAAGGTCACTTGAGAGAGTCTAAAATTGAAGAGATTTGTCTGTAGTATGAAATGGACGTTGTTAGAGCCCTTGCCACTCAGCTATACTGATTGCTTCTTATCACTAGCTCTTAGAAAAGCCTATGGGCCTTTACTGGCTTCAGGAGCGTGCTTGGTCTGTGCCTGGGGCAGGCCAGAAGCACACAGGAGCAGCCTTGAACCAATGACAAAAAGAAGTTGGTGGATAAATACCTCAGCGGTCTTACCCATTGTTGGGGGAACTTCTGTGAGACATGTTCTACACGATCTCACAGAGGTCCCCAGTGGGATGGAAAACTCCAGTTGTCCACCGATGTAAGGTGCTCATCAAAACACCTATATTGGCTGCCTTCCCGTTCTGTCTCATTCCTCACTCTCTACCAGTTCTTCCTGAGGTCACTTTTCACCCTGGTAAACCATTCACACTCAAATCCTTATCTCAGGGTCTGTTGTTTAGGAGAACCTAACTTGAAAAGAGGGTCCTCAAGCTGCAGAGCCAATAAGAGGCAAGTCAGAGCCATATTCCTAGGACAGAAAAACAGAAGCAAAAATTTCAAAACACAAGTTGGTTTCCTGAGGAGTTCCTCTTACTAAATTTTGCTTGTGTGTATGTGTGTATAATGGTGGGCTGAGGATTTTAATATCGTGAAAACAACTCTGGACTGGAGCACATGAGCTAGAAGTCTGCCTATATTTCAGTCCCCTTGAACTAAACAAAGGACTAAACTTTTCTGTGTTAAGCCTCTTTCTGGGAGAAAAAAAAAATGGTCCTGCTGACCTCACCAAAGAACCAGGATAAGTGAGTGTTAGCTGACAGCCATGTACCTTTTTTAGCCTATTGAAAATGGTAGTGGTGCTGGGACGTTTAGTTTCCTTTTCTTATTAAAGGTTTCTGTAGCTTTTATAGTGAAATAGTCTTGATAACAATTTCTAAAATGCCAGCATTATGCATTAAGTTGTTGCTGTGAATAGCCCTGATTTCCAACAGTTATCTTCCTTATAAATTCACCGGCCTAAAAAGCACCAGCGTGATGAACACAAATGTTCTGAGCTTTGAAATCATGAACATTTAATGACTGTACTTTTGTTGCCCTGAGTCTTGTTTCCATTGTTGCTCTTCAGGTCCTGTTTAGCATGTTGGAAGCATCCATGGTTGAGCAAACTGATCCTTTCAAGAAAGCTTGTCTTTCACTGTGTTCAGGACTGGGACTTGGGGCTTTGAGCTTTCCTGCCTCCCTTCTGCAGACCAGCCTCTGGGTTTTCTTCCAAGGCCAGAAGGCTGTTGTAAGACACTGGAAATACCAGTCATATTTTAATTCTGGTGAGAATGTGATGAGTTTGTTTTAAAGTTCAAGACTTAGGACTACAGATTCAAAAACTCAGTACTTTTGGTTTCTTCCAAAATGATCTGGGGAATGGGTACAAAGAGTAGAAAGGGAAGAATGGTTGGTCCTAAGACCCATAAGGAAATGTATAGAAAAGTTATTTGCTGGGCCACCTGGGTTCCTTAGCCAGTTAAGCATCTGCCTTCAACTCAGGTCATGATCTCAGGGCCCTGGAATTGAGCCCCGAGTCAGGTTCCCTGCTCAGCAGGGAGTCCACTTCTCCCTCTCTCTCTCTTCCACACCCCACCCCACTCATGTTCTCTTTCTTTCTCTCTCAAATAAATAAATGTTTTAAAACTTAAAAAAAAAAAAAGATAGTTATGTGTCATGCACTGTGCTGTGCCTTTCTCCACAATGGGCTTGTTAAATTTCCCTGGCTATCCCTTCATCCATTTTCATAGATAAGGAAACTCAGATTCAGAGACATGAACTGACTTGCCTGAGCACTCATGAAGGCAGAGCTGGGATTCCACCTCAATGCTTTCTTCTTCTGATAGCAGTGTTTGGATATTTGAAGATGGTATTGGTTTCTTCCAGAGTCACATACTCTCTTTGAACTTTCCCTACCTGTGAGCGGCATTGAGATGCAAGTTCGCTATGGTTCCTTCTAACTTCTAGATTCTTGGATGAGCTGTGAATGGGTAAGCCTGTGCCAAAATATTCTGGATCTTCTAGTCTACTGTTCTGAGGATAAGATGAATTGACTTACTACATGAGACACGTCTAAAATCATTTTTGATCTTAAGATCAAATTATTTTTATGATGATTCCATCTGAGGTCTCCACTGGACATCCACTGAGACCTCGATCAGGGTGTTCCTAGCAAGGCCTGCCTTAAGCTGGATGGCTTCTAGGGGGAAGTTTCCTACACATAACTGGCCCCAGCCATGGTGTATGTTTTTGTTTGTTTGTTTGTTTTGTTTTTGGCTTGCTTCCTAGATTTCCAAGTAGACTGTACAAGTTTTCCAGAGAAGCTAATGAGAACTTGCCTCAGAGCCTTCCCAATCTGTGCGAGAGCACTTGGGTAAGGGCTCACAGTAACTGTGCATCTCTTAATTCTGTGCTTTCACAGGAGCTAAGTACACTCCACACTACTCACCAGCCATGCCCACTTATGCCCACATTGCATGTTATCAATATCACTAAGCCATTTCTGGCACATTCTTTGCTTCAAATTGTTATTTCCAGTTCTTGGCTTTGGTCTATCTGTAATCAGGGCTCCAAGTTTTGTTCTTTCTGTCTTTGCCTCTTCTCTCTTGGGATACTGATTCTAACTCACGTTTCTGACCACCTTCATTTTAAGATTACATTGTCTAGAGTGCTCTGCTTTCAGTCTGGTCACTTAAAAATTTTTTAAATTTAAAAACATTTTTTAGTATAGTTGACATACAGTGTTACATTAGTTTTAGGTGTACAGCATAGTGATTTGACCTTTTTATACATTATGCTATGCTTACCACAAATGTAGCCACCATCTGTCACCATAAATGTTATTGCAATATCATTGACTTGACTATATTGCTTATGCTATGCCTTTTATTCCTGGGACTTCTTCACTTCATAACTGGAAAACTGTATCTCCCACTCCTCTTCCCTCATTTTTTCCATCCCTCCATCCCCCTCCCCTTTGGCACCCGTCAGTTTGTTCTCTGTAATTATGGGTCTGGTTGCTTTTGAATGAGTCCAGCTCCACCTAGGAGTCAATGTGATGATAGCTTGGTCTGGACCTTCCCCACCTTCTTTGAGAAGAGAAATTTCAAAGCCTGTTTCCAATTTGAGTCAGGAACATGGAAGATGCAGTCTGTGATCCAATTAGAAGTATGGATTGAGGGAAAATGTGGAGACTCTAAGAGGAAAAATTCATTCCTGCTAAAGTAGCAGTGGACTTGGTCCATGGCCTACTTCTGCCTTGTTTTTTCTTGGCCATCTTTTTCCAGTGAGACTACCCATAGATATTGGCTTTCTGTTGCTGCATAATAGATTACCAAGAACTTAGTGATTTAAAGCAGCACAAATTCACTTTCTTAGTTTCCATGGTTCAAGAATCTGGGTATGGGTTGGCTGGTTCCTCTGTTCAAGATTTTATTGACCTGAAGTTAAGGTGTTGGCTAGGGTTGTGATTCTCATCTGAGTCTCATGTCCTTTGCCAGCTCACTGGTTGTGGGCAGAATTCATTTCCTTGTGGTTATAGGACTGAGGCCCTCTTCTTTCATCTGTTGACTAGAACTGCTTTAGAGTCCACTCATAGTTTCCAGACATATGGCCACATATGCTCTTCTGATTAAGTAAAACTCACCCAGGGTAACCTCCTTTTGATGAACTCAAAGTCACCAAAAAAGAGGATGACCTAGGAATTTTGTTGCCATCATACCCAGTGTGGGTTCGTAGCGAGGGTAGCTCTGGTCTTCACTGTTTCTGTGTCTTGTTTTTTTCTTTTTCTTTTTTAAAAAAGATTTTATTTATTTATTTTACAGAGATCACAAGTAGGCAGAGAGGCAGGCAGAGAGAGAGGGGGGGAAGCAGGCTCCCCGTTGAGCAGAGAGCCCAGTGTGATGCTAGATCATGACCCTGGGAACATGACCTGAGCTGAAGGCAGAGGCTTTAACCCACTGAGCCACCCTGTGTCTTGTTTTTAATTTGGGAATTGATACCTAGCAAATATTTAAGAAAACAATTGTTAATATAATTAGTGATAGTCACTGGGCATCTATTCTTGTCAGGTTCATCAGCCCTTGCTTCTGCAGTTAAAACTGTATTCAACATGCATAAATATGAACTCTCACTTAGCAGCTCTCATTCTTCCATTGCAGTAAGGGAAGGCTAGTGGCTTTGCTGCATGGACATACAGAAGAGATCTGGGTTCCAACTCCTTCTTAGGTAGACTTTCAGCCAATTCTTTTTTATGATCCTCTAACACTTTCAGTTCCGGAAGTACTTGGTGTGAACAATTCCTGAAACTTTGGGGGAATTCTGTGATGTGTTTCAGGTTCTCCTCAGAGGAGGAGATTTCTAGAGTTACTTAACACATCTGTTTTTAAAATTTCAATATATTGTTCCTGTTGTCTTCTCCTATTTTCTTACTGACGCTTTATTGGAGTTTGGGGAGGAAGAGAATCTAAAACAGTGTAGTGCTCATATCATCTTTAATCAAAACCTGCTAATTTCATTCTTAGACTATCAGGAACTGAGTAGTGACAGAAAGACAGCACAATAGGGATGCTTGGGTGGCTCAGTTGGTTAAGCATCTGACTCTTGGTTTCGGGGTTGGGCATGATTTCAGGATCATAGGATCGAACCCGCATCTGGCTCCACATTCAGCAGGATTCTGTTTGGGATTCTCTCTCTCCTTTTCCCTCGGCCACTGCCCTTCTTCCCCCACACCCTCTCTCTCACTAAAATAAATAAATAAATCTTTTTTAAAAAGATAGCACAATACAGAGAGGGTGTGTGGTGACCCAGCTTTGATGTGAACTATCTGCATGAGCTTGAGTAAATCTTTGGCTCTTGTTGAGATTTACTTTCTGTGAAGTAAGGCATTGGATTAGATAAATGTGAAAGCCTCATCAATGATTCTACATGATATTTCAATTTCCCAAGATTCTGAGTTGATTACACCCAACTCCACTTTTCTTAGCATATTGGATAAAAGAATTTATGGTATAAAAATACCATCTTACTAGCTTTCTATCCCAGTACACACGAGAATCACAGTAGGCTTCTGAGCATGGTGCCCAAATCCTTAGGTTCATCTCCAGACAGAAAGTTCTAGCAGTTCTGCTACATTGAAGCATATGCCATCTTTTGGGATGATAATGTTTATTAGGAAGCCAACAGTTAATCAGCCATGGCCCTATGCACTTTGTTATTCCCAAGGCTTTTTCCTGGCTCCACTTTGGACAGGCCATTAGTAGGAATTCTAAGACGCAGGCATTTTAGCCAAGTCTCCTTAGAATGTAGTGCATAGTGTAGGTTGTCTCCTTGTAGCATAAACTCTTTGAGTAAAGCATAATAATAATGGTCCATTTCAGTTCAGACTCCCTGTGCCAGGATTGATGACTGAACTTGTCATAATGAGTTTGATAGAAAGACTTATTCTCAGATCTAACTGTTGCCATCGGACAAATGAGACCATTTATTGTCTACATATACCCTACAAAGACCTTTTAGAATAAATAGTATAATAAAAATATTGTTTTAAACTCCTCGGCAGAAAAGTGAATTATTTGTTTTGTTGTGTGTGTACCAGACTCTTATTATGTATGTATACACACATATATGAATCAAACTTCTCTGTACATATCTGCTGAGCTGTGATCTATCAAATGTCAATGTGCCCAATGTCCCCTCCAACCAAAGGGGAAAGGAGGGGAGGTAAAAAGTTTCCTTCTATATCACCCAGCTCCTCCCAAGATTCATAAGAAACAGGAGAAGCCATTTTTGCAGGAGATCTGGGGAGACTTGGCAGGAGAAGCAGTGCTGCTGGGGTACCCAGGTAGTGAAGTAGGCCACACATTATGGTAGCAGCTATGGTCTTTACTTTCTGTTGAAGCAGGGTATATCTCCTTCATGCTGGAAGACCCCAGAGAAAGTCACAGTGTTGTCCAGTGCCTAGCAATTAGGGAAGAAGGTCAAGAGGAAGAGGAAAAGAGAGATTGCAGACCCCATGTGCCAGCTGACTGAACCCAAAGCTTCCACAAATGAACTTTAAGGAGAGTCAGAGTTTTTGTTTTTTTTCTTTTAGATCAGCAGTGAGGGACAAAATCCAGTCAGACACAAGGTTTATTATTCTTGGGACTTCCGTGAACATTCCATTAAAGCTAATTGTGGTAAACTGTGGATATGTTATAGTCCATGGCAAAAGGAGATTATGGTTGCAGATGAAATTAAGGTTGTGAATCAGCTGACCTTAAAAAAGCAAGAATTCTTTATAGGGGAAGAAGGAGGCTAAGAGTGGGCTCAAGAGGCATCATATGAGAACTCAAGGTGCCATTGCTGACTTAGATGACGTGGGAAGGGGGCCATGAGCCAAGGAATGTGGCAGCTTCTAGAAGGTGGGAATAACTCTCAGTTTTTGGCTGGCCAGAAAGTGGGACTTTAGGCCTCTAACTTCAAGGAACTGAATTCAGCCAACAACCCAAGAGGGCAGGAACCTGATGTTCCCTCACAATCTGGGGACTCCAGAAAGACATGCAACCTACTGGTATCTAGATTTTTGCATTGTGAGACACCTGCCAACCTGTGATCTACAGAACTATAAGATAACAAATTTGTGTTTCTTTAAGTTGGGAAATTTGTGGTAATCTGCAATGACAGCAAAAGAAAACAATTATGGTAATCAAAATGAAGAGGCCCAGACCATCCATTCTCTCCACATCTTTAAACATAGGTATAAAAAAGGACACAGATTTCCTGGAGCACTGGGTGTTATATGCAAACAATGAATCATGGATCACTACATCAAAAATTAATGATTACTGTATGGTGACTAACATAACATAACAAAAAAATTAATAATATACAGAATAGTTACTATAGTTAGTAATACTGAATTGCACATTTGATGGTCACTAAAAGAATAGATCTAAAAAGTTCTCATTACAAGAAAAAATTTTATAACAATGTGTGGTGATGGGTAGTAACTAGGATTATTGTGGTGATCATTTCCCAATACCCAATATATACAAATATTAAATAATTACATTGTATATCTGAAATGAATATAGTTATATCAATTATTCTTCAGTTTTTCAAATAAACTTAAATAGAAAAAAAATTATTTTTTTCAGAACTGCCTCCCAATCTAAGACCCATTTCCCTATTTCTATTCTCTTATTCAAACAAGAACTTAAAAATACATTTCTCTTATGGTTTATTTTTTAATTTTTTATTTTTTTAATTTTTTATTTTTTATAAACATATATTTTTAGTCCCCAGGGGTACAGGTCTGTGAATCACCAGGTTTACACACTTCACAGCACTCACCAAAGCACATACCCTCCCCAATGTCCATAATCCCACCCCCTTCTCCCAACCCCCCTCCCCCCAGCAACCCTCAGTTTGTTTTGTGAGATTAAGAGTCACTTATGGTTTGACTCCCTCCCATTCCCATCTTGTTTCATTTATTCTTCTCCTACCCACTTAAGCCCCCATGTTGCATCACCACTTCCTCATATCAGGGAGATCATATGATAGTTGTCTGTCTGTCTCTGCTTGACTTATTTCGCTAAGCATGATACGCTCTAGTTCCATGTTGTCGCAAATGGCAAGATTTCATTTCTTTTGATGGCTGCATAGTATTCCATTGTGTATATATACCACATCTTCTTGATCCATTCATCTGTTGATGGACATTTAGGTTCTTTCCATAGTTTGGCTATTGTGGACATTGCTGCTATAAACATTCGGGTGCACGTGCCCCTTTAGATCACTACATTTATATCTTTAGGGTAAATACTCAATAGTGCAATAGCTGGGTCATAGGGCAGTTCTATTTTCAACATTTTGAGGAACCTCCATGCTGTTTTCCAGAGTGGCTGCACCAGCTTGCATTCCCACCAACAGTGTAGGAGGGTTCCCCTTTCTCCGCATCCTCGCCAGCATCTGTCATTTCCTGACTTGTTGATTTTAGCCATTCTGACTGGTGTGAGGTGATATCTCATTGTGGTTTTGATTTGTATTTCCCTGATGCCCAGTGATATGGAGCACTTTTTCATGTGTCTGTTGGCCATCTGGATGTCTTCTTTGCAGAAATGTCTGTTCATGTCCTCTGTCCATTTCTTGATTGGATTATTTGTTCTTTGGGTGTTGAGTTTCCTAAGTTCTTTATAGATTCTGGACACTAGTCCTTTATCTGATATGTCGTTTGCAAATATCTTCTCCCATTCTGTCAGTTCTCTTTTGATTTTGTTAACTTTTTCCTTTGCTGTGCAAAAGCTTTTGATCTTGATGAAATCCCAATAGTTCATTTTTGCCCTTGCTTCCCTTGCCTTTGGCGTTGTTCCTAGGAAGATGTTGCTGCGGGTGAGGTCGAAGAGGTTGCTGCCTGTGTTCTCCTCAAGGATTTTGATGGATTCCTTTTTCACATTGAGGTCCTTCATCCATTTTGAGTCTATTTTTGTGTGTGGTGTAAGGAAATGGTCCAATTTCATTTTTCGGCATGTGGCTGTCCAGTTTCCCAGCACCATTTATTGAAGAGGCTGTCTTTTATCCATTGGACATTCTTTCCTGCTTTGTCGAAGATTAGTTGACCATAGAGTTAAGGGTCTATTTATGGGCTCTCTATTCTGTTCCATTGATCTATGTGTCTGTTTTTGTGCCAGTACCATGCTGTCTTGATGATGACAGCTTTGTAATAGAGCTTGAAGTCCGGAATTGTGATGCCACCAACGTTGGCTTTCTTTTTCAATATCCCTTTGGCTATTCGAGGTCTTTTCTGGTTCCATATAAATTTTAGAATTATTTGTTCCATTTCTTTGAAAAAGATGGATGGTACTTTGATAGGAATTGCATTAAATGTGTAGATTGCTTTAGGTAGCATAGAGATTTTCACAATATTTATTCTTCCAATCCAGGAGCATGGAACATTTTTCCATTTCTTTGTGTCTTCCTCAATTTCTTTCATGAGTACTTTATAGTTTTCTGAGTATAGATTCTGTGCCTCTTTGGTTAGGTTTATTCCTAGGTATCTTATGGTTTTGGGTGCAATTGTAAATGGGATTGACTCCTTAATTTCTCTTTCTTCTGTCTTGCTGTTGGTGTAGAGAAGTGCAACTGATTTCTGTGCATTGATTTTATATCCTGACACTTTACTGAATTCCTCTACAAGTTCTAGCAGTTTTGGAGTGGAGTCTTTTGGGTTTTCCACATATAGTATCATATCATCTGCAAAGAGTGATAATTTGACTTCTTCTTTGCCGATTTGGATGCCTTTAATTTCCTTTTGTTGTCTGATTGCTGAAGCTAGGACCTCTAGTACTATGTTGAATAGTAGTGGTGATAATGGACATCCCTGCCGTGTTCCTGACCTTAGCGGAAAAGCTCTCAGGTTTTCTCCATTGAGAATGATATTTGCGGTGGGTTTTTCATAGATGGCTTTGATGATATTGAGGTATGTGCCCTCTATCCCTACACTTTGAAGAGTTTTGATCAGGAAGAGATGCTGTACTTTGGCAAATGCTTTTTCAGCATCTATTGAGAGTATCATATGGTTCTTGTTCTTTCTTTTATTGATGTGTTGTATCACATTGACTGATTTGCGGATGTTGAACCAACCTTGCAGCCCTGGAATAAATCCCACTTGGTCGTGGTGAATAATCCTTTTAATGTACTGTTGAATCCTATTGGCTAGTATTTTGTTGAGTATTTTCGCATCTGTGTTCATCAAGGATATTGGTCTGTAGCTCTCTTTTTTGGTGGGATCCTTGTCTGGTTTTGGGATCAAGGTGATGCTGGCCTCATAAAATGAGTTTGGAAGTTTTCCTTCCATTTCTATTTTTTGGAACAGTTTCAGGAGAATAGGAATTAGTTCTTCTTTAAATGTTTGGTAGAATTCCCCTGGGAAGCTGTCTGGCCCTGGGCTTTTGTTTGTTTGGAGATTTTTAATGACTGTTTCAATCTCCTTACTGGTTATGGGTCTGTTCAGGCTTTCTATTTCTTCCTGGTTCAGTTGTGGTAGTTTATATGTTTCTAGGAATGCGTCCATTTCTTCCAGATTGTCAAATTTATTGGCGTAGAGTGGCTCATAGTATGTTCTTATAATAGTTTGTATTTCTTTGGTGTTAGTTGTGATCTCTCCTCTTTCATTCATGATTTTATTTATTTGGGTCCTTTCTCTTTTCTTTTTGGTAAGTCGGGCCAGGGGTTTATCAATTTTATTAATTCTTTCAAAGAACCAGCTCCTAGTTTCGTTGATTTGTTCTATTGTTTTTTTTTTGGTTTCTATTTCATTGATTTCTGCTCTGATCTTTATGATTTCTCTTCTCCTGCTGGGCTTAGGGTTTCTTTCTTGTTCTTTCTCCAGCTCCTTTAGGTGTAGGGTTAGGTTGTGTACCTGAGACCTTTCTTGTTTCTTGAGAAAGGCTTGTACCGCTATATATTTTCCTCTCAGGACTGCCTTTGTTGTGTCCCACAGATTTTGAACTGTTGTATTTTCATTATCATTTGTTTCCATGATTTTTTTCAATTCTTCTTTAATTTCCCGGTTGACCCATTCATTCTTTAGAAGGATACTGTTTAGTCTCCATGTATTTGGGTTCTTTTCAAACTTCCTTTTGTGGTTGAGTTCTAGCTTTAGAGCATTGTGGTCTGAAAATATGCAGGGAATGATCCCAATCTTTTGATACCGGTTGAGTCCTGATTTAGAACCAAGGATGTGATCTATTCTGGAGAATGTTTCCTGTGCACTAGAGAAGAATGTGTATTCTGTTGCTTTGGGATGAAATGTTCTGAATATATCTGTGATGTCCATCTGGTCCAGTGTGTCATTTAAGGCCTCTATTTCCTTGCTGATCTTTTGCTTGGATGATCTGTCCATTTCAGTGAGGGGAGTGTTAAAGTCCCCTACTATTATTGTATTATTGTTGATGTGTTTCTTTGATTTTGTTATTAATTGGTTTATATAGTAGACTGCTCCCACGTTGGGGGCATAGATATTTAAAATTGTTAAATCTTCTTGTTGGACAGACCCTTTGAGTATGATATAGTGTCCTTCCTCATCTCTTATTATAGTCTTTGGCTTAAAATCTAATTGATCTGATATAAGGATTGCCACTCCTGCTTTCTTCTGATATCCATTAGCATGGTATATTCTTTTCCACCCCCTCACTTTAAATCTGGAGGTGTCTTCGGGCTTAAAATGAGTTTCTTGGAGGCAACATATAGATGGGTTTTGTTTTTTTATCCATTCTGATACCCTGTATCTTTTGACAGGGCATTTAGCCCATTAACATTCAGGGTAACTATTGAGAGATATGAATTTAGTGCCATTGTATTGCCTCTAAGGTGACTGTTACTGTATATGGTCTCTGTTCCTTTCTCATCTACCACTTGTAGGCTCTCTCTTTGCTTAGAGGACCCCTTTCAATACTTCCTGTAGAGCTGGTTTGGTGTTTGCAAATTCTTTCAGTTTTTGTTTGTCCTGGAAGCTTTTAATCTCTCCTTCTATTTTCAATGATAGCCTAGCTGGATACAGTATTCTTGGCTGCATGTTTTTCTCGTTTAGTGCTCTGAAAATATCATGCCAGCTCTTTCTGGCCTGCCAGGTCTCTGTGGATAAGTCAGCTGCCAATCTAATATTTTTACCATTGTATGTTACAGACTTCTTTTCCCGAGCTGCTTTCAGGATTTTCTCTTTGTCACTGAGACTTGTAAATTTTACTATTAGGTGACGGGGTGTGGGCCTATTCTTATTGATTTTGAGGGGCATTCTCTGAACCTCCTGAATTTTGATGCTCGTTCCCTTTGCCATATTGGGGAAATTCTCCCCAATAATTTTCTCCAGTATACCTTCTGCTCCCCTCTCTCTTCTTCTTCTGGAATCCCAATTATTCTAATGTTGTTTCGTCTTATGGTGTCACTTATCTCTCGAATTCTCCCCTCGTGGTCCAGTAGCTGTTTGTCCCTCTTTTGCTCAGCTTCTATATTCTCTGTCATTTGATCTTCTATCTCACTAATTCTTTCTTCTGCCTCATTTATCCTAGCAGTGAGAGCCTCCATTTTTGATTGCACCTCATTAATAGCTTTTTTGATTTCAACTTGGTTAGATTTTAGTTCTTTTATTTCTCCAGAAAGGGCTTTTATATCTCTCGAGAGGGTTTCTCTAATATCTTCCATGCCTTTTTCGAGCCCGGCTAGAACTTTGAGAATTTTCATTCTGAACTCTAGATCTGACATATTACCAATGTCTGTATTGATTAGGTCCCTAGCCTTCGGTACTGCCTCTTGTTCTTTTTTTTTGTGTTGAATTTTTCTGTCTTGTCATTTTCTCGAGATAAGAGTATATGAAGGAGCAAGTAAAATACTAAAAGGGTGGCAACAACCCCAGGACAATATGCTTTAACCAAATTAGAAGAGATCCCAAATCGTGGGGGGGGGGGGAGAAAGGGGATAAAAAGAGGTTCAAAAAGGAAGAAAGAAAAGAAAAGAAAAGAATTTTTAAAAAAGAAAACAAATAAAGAAAAATATAAAAAAGAAAAAATATATATATTAAACTAGTTAGAAAACGTTAAAAAATAAAAAGGTAAAAGTTAAAAAAAAATTTACCAGAAGGCGAGAAAAAAAAAACAAAAAATGAAAAAGAAAAAAATTAAATTAACTGCAAGACTAAAAAAAATCACAGGGAAAAAGCCATGAGTTCCGTGCTTTGCTTTCTCCTCCTCTGGAATTCTGCTGCTCTCCTTGGTATTGAAACCGCACTCCTTGGTAGGTGAACTTGGTCTAGGCTGGATTTCTTGTTGATCTTCTGGGGGAGGGGCCTGTTGTAGTGATTCTCAAGTGTCTTTGCCCCAGGCAGAATTGCACCGCCCTTACCAGGGGCCGGGCTGAGTAATCTGCTCGGGTTTGCTTTCAGGAGCTTTTGTTCCCTGAGCGCTTTCCGTAGAGTTCCGGAGGACGGGAATACAAATGGCGGCCTCCTTGTCTCCGGCCCAGAGGAGCCGAGAGCCCAGGGCCCCACTCCTCAGTGCACCCTCAGAGAACAGCGCCAGTTACTCCCGTCTGCCTGACCTCCGGCCGCGCTCCGAGCTCACCGAGCCTGCAGCCGGTTCAAGGTAACACTGAGCTGTGAGCTTACTGTCGGCTCTGTCTCTGTAGCCGGCTTTCCCGTTCCAATACCCGCAAGCTCTGTGACACTCAGACACCCCCGGTCCTTCTGTGACCCTGCGGGACCTGAGGCCACACTGACCCCGCATGGGCTTCGCCCCGGTTTAGCCTCTGGAGCGATGTCCCTCAGCGGAACAGACTTCTAAAAGTCCTGATTTTGTGCGCGGTTGCTCCGCCGCTTGCCGGGAGCCGGCCCCTCCCCCCGGGGTCTATCTTCCCGTCGCTTCGGTTTCACTTCTCCGCCGGTCCTACCTTTCAGAAAGTGGTTGTTTTTCTGTTTCCAGAATTGCTGTTCTTCTTCTCTTTGATCTGCCGATGGATTTTCAGGTGTTTGCAATCTTTAGATAAGCTATCTAGCTGATCTCCGGCTAGCTGAAGTAGTCTCAGCCTGCTACTTCTCCGCCATCTTGACTCCTCCCCCTCTTTTATGGTTTCTAACTTTCATTCAGATTTGCTGGAAATTTGACTCTATTATCTTCAATTATTAGCTAAAAGTTTTTTTTACCGACTAATACTTTGGCGGTTTTTAGTCTCGTGATTTTGTTTGTTTACACCTTTAAAAGACTGTTCTAACTCCCTATACCAGGTTTAAAAACTAAATCTGGTGTAAGAAGGACCACTAACTTGAAAAGATGTACAATCTCAAGTAACCACAGGAATGTATAACAAATGAGTGGTTTTGACCCACCAGACCGCAAACTTAAATGATGTATCATACAATGTGTTGTTGAAAGTGAAGGGAAGTGTGTGGTTTTACACACTGCTAGAAGGAGTGTAAATCTACACAGTTTCCTGGAAAGGAAACATGACAGTATTTTGATACAAAAAAATGTGAGTTCCCTTGGACCTGGAGATGTGCACAACAGTAAAGATGTCTATTCTAGCATTGTTTGAGACTATGTAAAATTGGAAAGTAAATGGCGAAAACAGCACAGGTAATAACATTAGGAGAAGAGGGGGAGTGGGGACATCTGATCACTTCTGTATTGTTGCACATTTTACATTGAGGATCTGACCATGATCTCTAAAGTAATTTAAAAAGGGAAGGCCCCCCTCCCCTGAGTGAATGAATGAATAAACAAACAAACAAACAAACAAATAAATTAAAAGGGAAGGCCACATGGAGTTTTTTTTCCCAAGAGAAATCCAGGTCTACTACTTTTCAAAATAGGACTGAAACCAGCCTATTGTCAAAACCCCAAAAGTTCAGGCAGCAGGTGGGTAATTTAGTCATGGAGCTGGCTGTTTAGTTATTTGGATAATTGAATTCAAGCCATCATGGATAATGTAATCCAGTTTAATTTGCAAAAATGTCAGGCCTGGAGACAGATCAGAAGGAAAACATTTGGTGATGGCAGAAACGTCAGTGGAGAGACTTGCTTTGTGTTATGAGCTTTCTGTAAGATCCGACTGTTTCCCAGTATAAGGGCCTAGACTGAAAAGATTTGATTAAAAACCTTGGCAATCTGGTGTGTGTCATTAATGTTAGTGTTACATAATGCATTTTCCTAATATATTTATGAAATGTTTGATTTAGTGGTCCATTTGCCCCTTGTCAAAAGCATCAGGGAATTCCTTCATATTCAATTTGTTTACTTGAATAATAATTTGATTTGGGTTTTCCCATTTGGCAAGTTTATTCTGATCTCAGGAACATCTATAACAAGACCACATGGTTGATTCCTATTGTTCTGGAAATTTTGGTCTTCATTTCAAATGTCACATGCAGTGAACCACCCATCATTTTCCAGGCAAAACATCTGCTTGTTGGCTTTGAAAAAAGGACAGTAAAAAAAATGACATTTCCCCCATATATTCCTTGGATCTACAGTCAAACGCCTTTCAAACACTTTCCCTGCTCTTGGTTAGTCTCTGTTGTGCCCATTGCTTGTGCCTAGAAGGTTTGGGCATGGTGGGTATGCATGACTGACACTTATTTGCTCCACATCTGCTGGAAGAAAAGTCATTACCAAAAAGGGCTGTAAGAAGAGTCCTAGCCAACATGGAAGGAGAGGAGACATTGTGAATAGATGTGCTGGATAGGACTCAAATTTAGTCTGTTTCAGAGAGAATGATGGATGTCTGTGTTCTGGATACACAGAATGAAACACTGGAACACGTTGGGATGCAAGCAACCCTGCCTGGGGATCCTTTCCATGTGCAATCACCCCTGTGCCTTGTGGGCAAGATTGCAGACCAGTAGTACTTACTGGCTCAGTGTCAGAGGGGTGGGATCTGGAAGGACAGCAGTGTCTTCTAGGATTTTGAACTCATATCAGAATCTCCTGGGAGACTCAGAAATACATGGAGAGATTTGCTGAAGTCTTAATACACACCAATGATTATCCCGATCTTGTGCTACCCATCTGTACTCACTTGCATACTGGCGCTGCTCAGTTGCACTTGGCCTTCACCACGTACTGTATACTTGTACTCTCTATTGAAACGATCCCTTTTCAATGGTTTGTTCTGCAACACACAAATATGGCAGAATAGGGATGTATGTGGTAGGAACCTTGCCATGATTGTAACCTATGACTCCTCTCTGATCTAGCAGAATCTGGCCTCTGGAGTTCTCATTTGGTGTCCTCAAGGTCATTTCCTTATTCAGTAGTATTTATGGGTTATTTTCTAGAGATCATAGAAAGAAGACCAAGAAAAACAAAACAAAATAAAATAAAATAATAAATAAAATAGTAAATAAATAATATAAATATGAATATAAAATATATAATATAAATATATAAATATATAAATATAAATAAATAAAATAAAATAATAAATAAAAATTTAAAAACGAAAACAAAAACAAAAACAAAAAACAAATAAAAACAGAAGAAATGATGACCTTTCATACAGAAGTGTAACTACGTTGGAGAAAGTCACCAGAGCCTAGGCTCCTGTTGCCAATAGTTATGAGTTATAACTTTAGATCTGAGATAGGTTTCTAAAAGTGAATTAGTGAAGGAGTATTACTCTCACCAATTCCAAACCACGAGAATAGAAACCTAGGGGGGTCTTTAAATTTCTCCAGGGAGAGTTCTTAATCTAGTACCTCTTTCTCCACCTGTGTCCTCCGTCAAATGTGTTTTCCACAATGCATTGTTTTTATTTTATGTGCCTTCCTTTCAACATATGTTGGAACCTTGATAGTCATAGAACATCTATCTTCACAGATGGGGTCTCTGCATGTGTGAGGACACCCTGGAGGGTCATTAAGCTATGCAGGGACAGAACCTAGACTTCCCATATCCAATATCAGCTGGGCTATAGCTTGGGCTCTTTGAAAATCACAGGTTGATGGTGATGTCCTCAGGGACCTAAGTTCCTTACCTTAAGTCTTTGCCAAAGTACTTACTATTACTCCATAAGGCAGAAAAAATACTGCTTCTTTTCAGGAAACACAGCCTCAGACTAGCCCCTAATTATCCAAATACTTTTTTTAAAGATTTTATTTATTTATCAGAGAGAGAGAGGGGGAGAGAGCGAGCACAGGCAGACAGAATGGCAAGCAGAGGCAGAGGGAGAAGCAGGCTTCCTGCCGAGCAAGGAGCCCGATGTGGGACTTGATCCCAGGACTTTGGGATCATGACCTGAGCTGAAGGCAGCTGCTTAACCAACTGAGCCACCCACCTAATTATCCAAATATTTAATCGATCTTGGCCTCAGTTTTCCTAACCTAGAAGACTCTATCTTACACCCTGATTTTCTGTGCATGATGCTTAAATGAGATCCAAGATACAAGTCTCCAAACCTCTCACCTTGGGCCATGCCAGCCACTGATTCAAATGTACGGGGTCTTCTTATAAGTGGTAAAGGGACCCTAATCATTCACCCCATGGGACCGTGTTTAATGCTAAGCACACTGATGACGTTGTGAAATGTCATTACATTGTATGATATTACAATGCTGTAATATCATAATGATCTAAATATAACATTTTTAAGGAAATAAGGATGTCAGAGCCACAGACTCTGCCCTTCA
Organism: Mustela putorius furo; assembly: GCF_011764305.1. Taxonomy (NCBI): domain Eukaryota; kingdom Metazoa; phylum Chordata; class Mammalia; order Carnivora; family Mustelidae; genus Mustela; species Mustela putorius. The sequence goes on along the minus strand of NW_025421329.1, from coordinate 3,089,003 downwards.
GGGGCTCACAGTCAATGATACAGAGGATCTACCAGATGGATTCTTCCTTAGAAGAATCTAAGCTGCACTTTGGAATCACCCAAGACTTTTTCATACTTCTGAGAACCAGACCACCCTCTAGATCAATTAAATTGGGATCTTTGGAATGAGACCTGGGCAACTGCTTTTATAACTCCATGGGGGATTCCCATGTGGAGGCAAGGCTGAGAGCCACTGATCTGGTTGCATTGCTTCTCCAAATGTGCTCCTTGGATTGGCAGCACTGGTGTCCCCTGGGAGCTTTCTGAAATACAAAAGCTTGGCTCTACCCAAGGTCTACTGAGTCAGGATCTGCATTTTTAACAAGATCCACATATAGTTCTTATTGTCCCTTTGGACAATCTAGTAATAAGGCTTCTAAGAACAGGAATAATAGAGGAATCCATATCTTTTATCTCTCTCTCTCTCTCTTTTTTTTTTTTTTTAGATTTTATTTATTTGACAGAGAGAGGGAGGGAGGAAGAGAGAAACACAAGCAGGGGGAGTGGGAGAGGGAAAAGCAGACACCTTGCTTAGCAGGGAGCTTGATGCGGGACTTGACCTCAGGGCCCTGGAACCATGGCCTAGGCTGGACACAGACACCTAACCAACTGAGCCATCCACACATTTCCATATTTTTAGTCTTAATGTGAAAATTAGATTAGAGTGAAAATAAGTCCCATATTATCACATACCTTTTAATGTGTTTAAAAAATGCTACTTAAATACTTAAAATTAAAAATTACATTTGGACTCTAGAGGAGCCTGCTTAGTAATTTTGCAGGAAAAATGATTCAAAATTGTAGCCAAAACAATATTTGCCATAGACGACAAGCACTGGGTTTTGGTTGGCTTAGTGATGCTCTTGAAAGCCTCTCACACAAATATATAGGACACAAGGTATGAAAAATTATTTTGTGATTTTTAGGGGTACTAATTTGTATCCCTCCGGGGGAGACATTACTTTTTCAAGGGAGAGGTTGAATATAAAAGGGTGATTGAAAAACAATGAATGGAGGCTTCGCCACTTGTAGAAACACAAATGCAAACAGAGAGGTGAACTGTATTTTCAAAGCAAAGGAAAATATTCACACTGTCAGTGGGTGGAATTTACATAAATCTTGATCAAATATGTGTTCTCTATCCTAAGTTTAAGGCTTGGGCACAGCACACCGCTTTTTTAGATGGAGTGTTGGTTCTTTAAAATAGCAGAAAAGAGAGGTCAGTAGCTGCTGAGAATGAGCACACACGCAAAAATAAACATTCAGACACGGGGAGGTCTAGGCTGAAGAGAGAAATTGCCTTCTGTGAGACCTCATTTGCTGGCTACCATGCTGGGTGTTCCAAATACAGAGGGCGGCAAGCAGATTGAGCCTTCGAAAGTGAGCTCCTTGCCTGAAAAGTGGAAGTGGACATGAAACCAGACTTCTTTCTTCTTCCTCTGTAATTCCAAGTCACTGGGAAGGTCTTGAGGACCTCAGTGAACAGTATGGCCTTTTCCTTGAGCCCCAGAATCTACCTTGCCAATTTTCCATGCCTTTCAAAACATCAGGGTGGTATTTAAACCATTCTCTTCCCTTCTTCTCCTTTCTTTTCTCTTAACTTCTTTGCTGCCCCTTGTTTTTTCTGGCGTTTTGACAGTCTTCTTTTAGCAATCAGCGTCAGAAAAGCTATTTCCTGGTTACATTGTTCCCAGATTTCATTAATCCTTTGGTGAGTATTTAAGTATGCTTTTCCTATTGGAAATTTCTGTCTACTTGCCTGGCAGCAGGAGAGATGATGTTTCCAAGATTCTTTCTGGCAATTCTGACATGGTTATAGCAATGTAAGATCCAGTGTCCCAATGTGTATCTACTTAGTACTAAGTAGTACTAAGTAGTACATTCATTGTCCCAGTGCTGTGACATGAGATTCAGGTTTTCTTTTTTCCTTTCTTTCTTTTTTTTTTTTTTTTTTCAGACACTCCCTGCCTCTAGTGTCCTTGGCTAAAAGTCAAAGGCAGCTTGTTCAACAGGATATCAGGATCTTAGGTTAAACGCCTTAAGCTGGTCTGGATATACTAAGCTTAACTCACATCTCTGGGCAGCTCTATTTTTCATGTCTTCGAGGACAATCAGCTACCCTCAATGCCCATGACTCAGTAGGATTCCATGCTATTGGCCTGTAGCGATCTCCCATTGTAGGTTCTCTCTCTCTTCCTAGAATTCTTCCTAGAATTCAACTCCTGTCTTTCTGTCCTCAATACTCTGAAGGCACACATTGGTCACAGATTAGCTGCAGTGCCCATGGACCTGTTCATTTTAATTGAATTAGTGCCCAACATTTAAAGATCAGAAGATTTCACAGAAAAGTCATATTTTTTTGTTTTTTCATTGAAACCCAAGCAAGACAAAAGAGAAGATCTAGTGACCTGGGGTAACCTGGAAGGAATGCCTGGAGAGCGTCTAATCTGTTCCCAAAGTTGATCCACCCCCCTTCTTCCTGCGCTCGGTCCATCCTTTGTACCTTGAACTAAAAATGGATAATTCCAGGACACCTGGGTGGCTCAGTCAGTTAAGCTGCTGCCTTCGGCTCAGGTCATGATCCCAGGGTCCTGAGATCGAGTCCCGCATCGGCATCCTTCCTCAGTAGGGAGCCTGCTTCTCTCTCTGCCTCTGCCTGCTTGTGCATGTGCGCTCACTCTCTTTCTCTCTCTCTCTGACAAATAAATACAATCTTTAAAAATAAAATAAAATAAAATAAAATAAAATGGATAATTCCATCCCATCTTTCTCCTTTCTTCTCAAGTGTGTTCAATCTTTTGTTTAATTCATTAAATTTTTTTTTCCATTATCATAATTATCATTTTGAGAAACTGTATTGGGTTCTTTTTCAAATTCTTGACTGTTTTGACCATTCTTTATAGTATGAGATTCTTTTTTTTAAATGTGTTTTCATACTTTTAATTCCTTAAAGCTTATGAAAAATAGTTATATTACCCTGTGAGCCTCAGGACTCTAATATCTGAAGACGTTGTGATTCTGTGTGTGCCCTGATTTGTCCCTCAGCTTTGTGGCAGCTTGACCTGTGTGATTTCTCTGGGGCTCTGGTTGAAGTTGACTTTCTCCCTAAAGGATTTATATCTGTTCCTGACTACCACCTGGCACACCCCCAATCTGAGATCACGTTAAGGTTTCTTGTGGTTTCTTGAACCACAAATGTATTCCTGACACTGAGGAGTCCCAGCTGGATGTGGTGGATAGCATAGGGGTCACCTCCACTAAGCTACACTGACTCCTGCTTGTCTCCTGAGCTACTGACTCTCTGACAAGGCTTTGGCACCTGTTCCCTGACTACAAATGACGTTCTGTGATCGTGGATCGGTGACTCATTTCAGAATAAAATGTAGCAGTTTGTCGGTATTGTTGAGTAACAATATTTGGATTTATGATTTGTCCCTGATTTTTGTGGAATCTGGGGAGGCAGTTTGGGTTTCAATGGTTAAGACTGGTCATGTAGCTAGAATTTATCTATTAGAGACCCCCACCACGAGCATTTCCTTGTACCAAGGCACCCCCGCGCCTCACCCACCTGGCCTCCCATCCATAAGTGCACAAGTACACACAAGCACACATACCAGTTCCTATTACCACCCGGAGACAAGATTCTCCCAGGAGACCCAGGCATGGAAGGACAAAAAAGCTGAGGCCTGCAGTCTCCTGACCCCTTCCCATGCACGTCCTTCTACTGCTGCTGGTGTGCTGAATCTTTTGTCAGCTGTTTTGTGAGTTTAAACTGAATCTTGTGAGTTTTTCCAGCAGTGAAGCACCTGAGGGGATTTATATGTAATAAACATATTGGAGGCTCCTTCTGGAGTCCCCACCTTGTTCAGGCTATTTCACTGTCTTCCCAGAGCTCGGAGGAGCTGAAGAAGGGAAATCTCAATGTCTTTCATGGTTTGCTGCAAATACACTGGGCTCCTCCCTTCACTCTGCTTTTCAATTCCTCTGAGGACTCCTTACTTCCTATCCAGGTCACAGATGTGTTTTATCCACATTTTTTTTTCTTTTCTTTCTTTTTGTTTGAGAAAGAGAGTGCACAAGCAGGAGGGAGGGGCAGTGGGAGAGGGAGAAGCAGGCTTCCCACTGAGCAGGGAGCCAAACTCGAGACTCAATCCTAGGACCCCAGGATCATGACCTGAGCTGAAGGCAGACTCTTAACCAACTGAGCCACCCAAGTGCCCCAGAATTGCTTTCACAAGAGGGACCTTATTCAGTGCATCTAACCTTCTAAACTGCCAGAAACAAAAATCTCCAAGTCTATGTGTGTGATACACACACGCGAGGGATATGTATGTGCCTACATCTCTACATCTCCATACACACACACATTTTCATATGTGCCTAGACAGCCCAGCCTTGAAACTTTGCTGTGCTAGAGGTGTTGTCCTCTCTTTCCCTCCATTTTGCCTCTTTGCTCTGTGTCCATCAATCGCCTGCTGCCTGCAGACCACCTGAGTCTTACTGCCCATTTTGTAAATAAAGTTTCCCAAAAACTCAGCCACACCCAGTTGTTTCTGGCTTGTCAGAGTGGGCTCTAATGGATGATTAGGAATCCACAAAGACCTTCTGGTCCACAAAGCCTAAAATATTGGCTATGTGTCTCTTTATTGAAGGAAAGAAGGCCTCCGAAGTGCCTCATTGTTGCATTCTGCGTCTCATCGTTTGATGTCTGCTATTATTTGAAATTACATGGTGTTTCAAATTGGAGCATGTTCTGCCTACTGTGAAAAGTTCACGAAGCATCTTCAGGGGAATGATGCTGTGGGGTATCTTGTATTGGATGTCAACATATCCACATCGTGGGTAGGTGTATATGAAAGGTTCACAGTGACATTTGACAGCGCTCTATCAGGAATTCATGAAGAACAGGAGATTTTCTGATTCTGGAGAATGGAATTGCTGACCAGCCCCAGACTGTACCTGGGCCTCTGACATCAAGAAGTAAGGAATTCGGGGTGTCTGGGTGGCTTAGTCAGTTGTGCATCTGCCCTTAGCTCAGGTCATGATCTTAGGGTCCTGGGATCCAGCCCTACATTGAGCTCCCTCCTTATTGGGGAGTCTGCTTCTTCCTCTGTCCTTTCCACCTGCTCCTGCTCTCTCTCTCTCTCTCGCTCTCTCAAATACATAAATAGAATCTTTGAAAAAAAAAAATGAAGAAGCAAGGAATTAGAACCACCGGGTCAAGGAGCTAATGGAGAAACCTATAGAGATAAATCTGACTCCAGGGTCTTACTGCAACCCAAGTAACGGTGAAGTCCAGCAGAGGCCAGGCTTCCGGGCCAGGTAGAGAAGAATTCGGCTGAGTTCAGCCACTGCTTCTGTTCCAAGGGGACCACCGGGCAGGGAGCCCTGGCTAGAAATCACCTCGCCTTGAGGACCAGGGGATTGGGGCTGAAGACCCTCTCAGGCACACTGTGCTGCTCTTTTATCTGCTGTGCCCCTGAAACCAGGGATCTGTTTGGAGAGTTTGGGGGTCAAATGAGGTTAATCCAATGCCTCTCTGAGGACCTGGGCTGAGCAAAATATCTAGGGAAGCTCAGAGTCTGGAGTTTCAGAGTCGTGCTCCAGGTAAGGGGTTAGGAGACTGTGTTTCCAAAGGTTCGGATTAGTGAATGAGGCCGCACCCCAGGACTGAGCCAGCATTGGCTGAGCAGTAGCCATTTCATTGATTGGTCCAGTCTGTCGGAAGGAGGCTCACGTTGCTTTTTTCTGAAGCTGTGTCATCTCAGTCACCTACATCCATGGGCTCACATACCTGGAGCTGCCTGACCCGGGGCCGTACATGGCACATACAGGTAACTTGTAAGTGACTTTCTCATGCTGGCCGTGACCGCTCTACCCTCCGGGGAGGCACTTCACAGGCGGTGCTGAACCTGGCCCAGCACTCTCTCCTGCCTTCTTTCCCAGGGGTGTTCCTGCCACCACCTGATTTTCCATCACCTGTGCACAAGAATCTGCTTCTCACAGATTCCATCTTGGGGTCTTGGCATTTGTCACTGGTGTCCTCCGTCTCTAAAGAGGCCTGCTTGGTTTCTTGTCCTGCCATTCCCCATGCATCCTTGGCTCATTTCCCCAGCCAGCTCCCTCCTCGTGCCGCCACCAGTGCTGTTCTCTCCAGGGTAGTCCCAGTTCCTCGTGGTGGCCTGCAAGCTTCCTCACAGTCAGCCCTCACCTGGACCTTCCTTTCCAGGATCACACTCCTCCCTGCCTTCTAGCCCATCCCAGTGGTTTATTCACATCCTGATGTTCGGGTAGGCAAGCATGTTCTCCTCCCTCTGTACCTGGCTGTGGCCACCATCCCCACACTGGGCTGTCCCACACAGGGTTGTTCTACACCAAATATCCCACTCTGGATGTCCCAGGCTCAACTGTCCTACACTGGGATGTCCCCTACTGGACTGTGTCACACCAAGCTGTCTCACATTGGACTGTCCCAAACTGGAATGTCCCACACTGGGTTTTCTCACACTGGGCTGCCCCACACTGGAATGTCTTACGGTGGGCTGCCCCATACTGAAATGTCCCACACCAAGCTTTATCACATTGGACTGTCCCACACTGGGACTGTCCCACATTGGACTGTGTCACACCAAGCTGTCCCACACTGGACTTTGTCACACCAAGTGGTCCCACACTGGAATGTTCCATACTGGGCTGTCCCACACTGGAATGTTTGACACTGGATTGTCTCACACTGGAATGTTCCACACTGGACTATGTCACACTGGGCTGTCCCACACTGGGCTGTCCGACACTGGACTGTGTCACACTAAGCTGCCCCACACTGGAATTCCCCACACCAAGCTGTCCCACGCTGGAATGTCCCACACCGCTCTCACTGGGCTGTTCCTCACTGCACTGCCCCACGCCCGGTGGTCCCTCACTGGACTGTACCCACTGTACCCGCACTTGACTGTACCACTCTGGGCTCAGGTGTCCGGCAGTCTCATTTGTTTGGTCTTCCTTAGACCCTGTGCTGGAATGTAAGCTCCCTTTGGGCAGGAGTCTTGGTTTTATTCATAAATTAATTCCCTTAACACAGAGAAGCACTTAGTCCAGAGAGGATGCTCAATAAATATTTGCAGGAAGAAGGAATTTGAAAGGGTTTTTCTTTGTAATCCATTACAGTCCCTAACAACCTTTCCTACCAGTAAGTTTTCCCTCTGTTCAAATTAAATCCCTCTGCTACAAAGCCAGCATTTCCTTGTCTGGGTTTCTGATGTAGCTGGCAAACCAATTAGGTGCCCATTGCCATCAAGAACAGTAACCTGGATTCAAAGGATTCACTGAGTCTTTGCTGAAGATTTTTTCTCATCTACTCTGAGTAATCTCCATGTCTTGAATATTTCTTCAGAAACTTTTTTACTATTTTCACAGACTAATCTGAAAAAGGCCCACATTAGACAGGCGGTTTTTGATGTTTACAAAATAGTACAAGGTTTGGGCTCTTCTCTTTTAAAACCTACAAGGTTCTGGAAAGCAGCTTGAAAGCAAAGGCTGAGGGAGCTCAAGTAGGCTCATGGTGTGCTTTAGGCTGGGAGGGTCTATGATCCTAAATGCTGGTGGTTTTGAGTGTGTTTCTAATGAGAATCATCAGGGAATAAAGTGGCTTCACCACCGCCCCCCCATGTGGTGGAAAGCTCTTTGTCGGCAAATTCAGCCTGTACGGCTTGTCCTCTTAGTGCTGGCTCAAGACCAGGATTCTGTCCCCGAGAGAGGCTTGTCCTCATAAATGTTGAAACTAGGCAAGAGAAGGCAACACCCCATCCCCTTTCTCTACCCTGCCCATCCTCCTGGAAAGTGCCCACAAATGGGAACAGGTCAGGGCGGAGAGAAGGTGTGAGGGCTAGCATTTTACTGTGGAGCAAAACGTCTTCCAAAAAGCAGTGTCCAAGACTCAAGATGCTTCAAGAACTGGAGCCCTGAGATGCTTTGTTGGAGCTTGTTGAGAATCTCAGGGGGCGTTGGTATGGAAAGGGTGCCAGAACTCGATTGTGCTATTTACCTGTGGTGGCAATGAAGGGATGTCAGGATGGCCAAAACTCTACTGGACTTCTCCAGTAGATGGGTCTCTTTCACTCTTGCTCTGTCTTCTGGATTCCACTTCCATACTAAGCCTGGATAATCTTTCTAAAGAATAATCTTTCTAAAGCCCAACCAAGACGTGTCTCTGCTTCAATACCCCTCGTGATGCCCAGACTTCAGTTCATGCTCTATGGTGCTTTATGACCTGTCTGGTCTCTCCCTCCCTGGCTTCCCTTCTGCCCTCAGCCTACTGCAGACATGGGCTGCCAGGGGCTTCAGAGTCTGCAAACTCCTGCTTCTCCTGCCCAGCCCCCCTCCTCACCTTCCTCACTGTTTCTCATGTCCCATGTCCTTCTCCTATTTTTCCTTACTGGACTAAACTCTATCCATCCTTTCAAACAACACTTATGGTTCTCTAATTTTCTGTGCTTCTAACTTCTCAGCATTATTAAGAAGTGTTTGTTCTTTTATAAGCATTTACTGTTTGCCTGCTACATGCCAGGTGTTAGAAATAGAGCCAAGGCAAGGACTCAGACTTCGCCCTTAAGGAGCACGCAGACTGGATTCCCAAGTGTCCTGCTCCTAGTTCATGAGCTGCAAGGAGTGAGAAAATTGACAGACCATCCCTTGTATACAGGAAGCACTTAATCATTATGAGCTGAATTTTGTTTAAAAGTTAGAAATGAAATACGAGCTTTTTGAGTCATAGGAATACACCATCACTCATATATCAAAGCGTGATATTCCCTTTATGGTGAACATAAATGCCAGTGTGATTACATGTATTTACTAGTGTAATGTGCTGTTTTGCCAGCATCTCAGGTCTAGCAGGAACAAAAATGGAAGTTTTCTCCAGGATGAACATTTCGCCATGCCCTGCAGAAAACCTTCCCATTCTGGGCTCAGAGAGAACACTGAAAGTTTGGAATTTATGTTTGGCATTGTCCTAATGGTATGCTGTGGTTGCTATGGAAATGGTGGTATTGTTTATTATTGAATGAAGAGCAAAAATGAGTCCAATAAGATAAATCTATAATATTGATAATCGAACAATCTTGGAACGTGGTGATTTTGTTTTTTCTTCTGCATTTGTCAGAAGCAGATTGAAAAAAAACCTTCCAATTAGTGGAAGGCCACACTGCATTTGTGTATCTGCTGGCCCCGTGAGGTAATTCATTTCTGATAATAAAAAGGAGCATTACCTAATTCAAACTTTTATTATGCTGGTGAATCGGGCAACCATAAAATGCACCTCGGCAAATAATTTATTGACCATATGATAATGAGGGAACATGCCTAAGCTGCTGGAAAGTCCTCCTCAGTCCACGGAAAACGATACGGAGAATTGATCACTCTCAGTGTGTATGTGCTAAAACGGGAAATGATCCGCTCAGCAGTCTGTGTGTTCCCCTCCATAGCTAACAGAAACTTTGTTGCACTTATACTCAGTGGGGGATCAAATATCAATTTTAAAAAATTTCTGTCAACAGTCATTTGTCAAGCTCAGTAAGAGGAGTGATAAAAACTGAAAAGATTCAGCGTTGCTAAAATGGCACCAGTGGCTCTCAGAAAACTAGGGGAATGCTCGCTGACCTCACATAAGGCTGCCGAAAAGATTTGAGGACCAAATAAAATGGTTGGATTTGAATGGCACAGCCCAGCTCTGCAGAAAAGCAACTCATTTGGTTTTGGCTTTAATCTTTGGAGAGAAATGCTCTGTATCCAGTGATAAAGATGCAAAGCCTATTCTGATCTTTTCAATAGCCCCATTGGGGGCAGGCCTTCCCAATTTAAGGGGCCAATTTCTCCAAGTAGAACAAGAGGGTGGATGAGGTTCTGTTGTTGCACAACTTGGTGGCTTTATACATCAACTATTTTATTGTTCACTATTCTGTAAGTGAGGAATTCGGGGAGGGCGTGTACTCATCTCTGCTCCAGGTGTTGCCAGGTGGGCCGGTATCTTGACTGGGGATGGAGGAGCCAAGATGGCCCCACTCACACATCTGGGCTTTTGGTAATAACTATCAGCTAGGGTGCCTTGGTTCTCTTCCCTGCGTCCTTTCTCCTTCTCCAGGGTTTCTTGCTCCCCATGGCCTTAGTCTGTGAGGATACTGGACATCATTACTTGGCAAAAGGACAAAAAATGAAGATGCCATGCCTCTTCACAACTAGCTTGAGAGGTCCCACAAGTTCCCTTCTGCCACATTCTTTTGGTCAGTGCAAGTCACAGGGTCAGTTGAGGCTCAGGGAAGGGGACTAGACCCCTTTTTGGAAGAGAGAGCAGCACATTCACACTGCAAAGAGCATGAGGAGTGGAGTGAGGGGGAGTGGTTTTCTGTGGTGATCTTAGGAGACAATCTGCCATGGGTGGGGAGACTATAATCACTTTTGAATGTTCAGTCAACCTTGGAAGTCATTGTTGTGCCCTTTTATCTCTGAGCCCTGAAGTTAGAGAAACTGAGCCCAAGCAAGTTGCCTGTTCTCCAGCAACCCCACTGTCCAAAATTTGGTTGTCACATATGCTATGGATACCAGAATAAGCCAATATGCTAGCAAGGTGTTTCAATGGAACAGTTAAGGTCCTCACTGATCATCTGGCTTCCACACTCATCTGTCTGGTCTAAAGGTATCTCTCAAAGAGACACTTGATTAAAACCAAATTAAAGGGCACCTGGGTGGCTCAGTGGGTTAAAGCCTCTGCCTTCAGCTCAGGTCATGATCTCAAGGTCCTGGGATCGAGCCCTGCATTGGGCTCTCTGCTCAGTGGGGAGCCTGCTTCCTTCTCTCTCTCTCTGCCTGCCTCTCTGCCTACTTGTGATCTCTGTCAAATAAATAAATAAATAAAATCTTTAAAAAAAATTTACAGTATTGAAGCCAGACAATAACGGAGCTGAATGAAGTCAGTGTCTTAATATCTTCCAGAAAAACTCGAGGGAGCTGTCTTGCTGGATGGTTAATACTGAGGCATTGTTTCATCCCCTTAGGTTGGACAAACCCATTTCAATTTTTAAAATACCTTATACATTATTATTAGTTTCCATCAGGCAAACTGTTTATTTTAGCTCTGCTATCATTTCCCAGTATCACTTCCTCTTATTGTCAATGAATGACCCTGGGAGATCTTCCATGGTTCCCTACCAAAAGCTAGCTGAAGCCAGGAGTTACCCCCATCCCTAGAAGGGGGGGATGATCAACTTTCCAAAGGACAAGGGACACTGCGAAATCCTAATACTAGAATTGAATACTTGTGCATCATTGAATTCCTTTGCCTATGAGTCCCAGGCAGCAGCAGGTAATGTCTTTAGGTATTTTCCAGTCCTTGCCAGACAAGAATACTGGTCTGTTCTTACTGGTAAGATAATCAGCTCTTTCTCTCAACCAAGACTGCTATGGAAAACAGTATACACTGGGGTACCTGCAAATTTGTGGGAATATTTTGACTTTTTTAGGGCTGTTTATTTTCATGACCAACCCGATGCATACACTCATATGTTCAAACAACAACAGTACTCAATAGATGCCACAGATCTTGACCTCTGGGCCAAGGAGTGAATATGTGACCTGGCTAAGTAGAGGGCATTATCCCCCAGCAAGAGTAATTCCAAGGAGAAGTTATGTGACTAAAGTGGAGCAGATCAGTCTTGACACTGGAAAAAAGAAGCTCTGACTTACTGTGTGGTTGCTGGTGGGTCATTCACCAGCCTTACAGAGAAGGTCCCGTGTCAACAGTGGGAGACAACAAGGACAATACACAAAAAGGAAAGAGACAAGCAGAGATGAGAGATGGCAGAGAAAAAGTTGGTGTCAGGACTGAGACCCCAGCTGTCATCCTGTAGATCCTGGGTCATGAAGGTCTTTCAGTTCTGTGAGCCATTTAGCAACTTTCCTTGCTACAAAAGCCAATACCTTCCTTTTGTGCTTATCAACCTTTCACCATATAGAATTGCTATGTTTCAAAGAACACAGTTGACTCCTGGGTTTTTATTTCCACTCCATAAGGTAGCACATGATGGCTGCATAATATTGTGATTATCCTTTGTAATAATATTGCCATAGAGAAATATAAAGATTTTGTAGGCTAAGTAGATTATTATCTCATTAAAGTTAAAACATATATAAATAAATTATATGTAATGCAACTATCTCCTGGCTTGATATCTCCTGCTGCTGATTGCATTTTAGCCGCATTGATATTTCCCATCCCACGTGTCCTTCTACAGTGTGACCTTGACACTTAATCTATCAAGATGGGTGGTCCATGTTTCCTTCCTTTGGAGCTGGGCAACCTAGTGTCTCATTAGTAATGAACAGAAAGTGGCAGAAGTGAGGCAGTATGACTTCTGAGGCTGTCATCATAGCAATGCTGTTCTTACCTTATTAGTTGGGACAATAATTTTTTTTTTTTTTTGAGCACTGACCCACCAGGGAGTAAGACTGAATACCCTGAGGCCACCACACTGTGAGGAGGCGCAGGTCAATGGAGAGACCATGTGTGGGTCCTGGAGCTGATAGTTCAAGAGAAGATCCCAGACGGAAATCAGTATCAATTACCAGACACATGGATGAAGACCCATTGGGGTGAGGTCAAGCTCCATCCAGTCAGACTCAGCATATTATTTCTGGGAGGTCTGGAAAGGGTCTCTTGCATGTACTCACAAACTGGTCGCTGCCTGCTGTCTCTGCTGTGGTCACAGGTCCATCCTTGTCCCTGTCTTTCTCCTCGTGTTTGTGATGCTGCCTGAGATTTCCTATCCTCACCTTTGCCCTCCCTCCTCTCTCATTTCAAAGTCCTTGTTGAAGAAGAATGATTCTAAAGCTGCCAGTACTTGGTAATTCCAAGGCTGGTGAAGCTTCAGTGTTGGGGCATGAAGAGACCCGTGTCCCTAATTTTTGGTCACATTTTGTCACCTGGGCTCCAGAACAGCTCAGGGTGACACAAAGCCCTCCCTTAGCAGTTTCACGCCAGCCCTGGTCACCATGAATTCTTCAATAGCTCTTAAAGAGCACTTACTGTGGGGCACAGGGCTATTCTAACCACTTCAAGAATATTAACTTACTTAAACTTCACAACAGCTCCATGAGTTTTGTTTTGTTTTCACAGGTGAAGATACTGAGTGGGAGTAATTTTCCCAGGCTCACTCAGCCTATAGTCAGAGAGTCAGGGTTTAAATCCAGGTGGTCCAATTGAAAGTCTATGCTTTTTAATAAAAAAAATTTATTTATTTGAGAGAGAGAGAGAGTGCACACCTGAGTGATGGGAGGGACAGAGGAAGAGGGAAAGAGAGAATCTCAAGCAGACTCCCTGCTGAGTGCAGAGCGTGATGTGGGGCTTGATCCCATAACCCTGAGATCATGACCTGAGCCAAAGCAGAGAGTCACTTAGCCACCTGAGCCACCCAGGTGGCCCCAAAGCCCATGCTTTTAACTGTGGTCTCTTACGGGTTCTTGGTGGCTCTCATCCAGTCAGTGTGACCAGGGAGAGAACAGAGGCCATGCTATCTCCTCCACCTTCCTTGTCTTTCTTAGGCCTCCTTCCAGGTTACCTTGCTGGTTGATCAATGTGTGTGTGTTGTGCGTGTGTGAGTGAGCGAGCGTGTGCACGTGGACATGTGCATGCCTGTGCACCCATGTTTTTCTCTACTGTGTCTACTCGAAAGCCGATCGTGACTCGCCTGAGTCTGGATGAATGTGAGAGCAGCCGGTGTTTGTTATAAGAGATGAACAAGCCCTAACCCAGCCAACCTTAAAGGCATCTGGGTTTTTAAGAGCTTTCCAGGCTCTTTGATGAAACCTATCAGGCCAGACTAATGATGCTGCTGTTTGCCATTCATTCTCATCGGGTTTAATGAAGATAAAGGGGCTCTCTTTATGTGTCCAGTTGGGCTTAACAAATTAACCAGGCTGCCAAAAGGGTACATGCGAACAGAATATTTGTCCTCATAATGTTCATTAGGAGAGAGAAAGTTAACTAACCTTTTTTGCTGTGTTTCTTTTCCCAGGGCCCAGGGAAAGCTGCGAAGCTGAAACATCATCTCTAATCTTATTTCTGATGGGCCTTTCCCTAACTTCTCCTTTTATGGTCTTTCCACAGATGTTATATAGAATCAGTATCATTATGTGTTTAAAAAAATATTATGCTCTGTGTCTCAGAGCTAACTACCCAGAACTAAATATTCTGGCCCTTTTCAGAAGATGACAAGCGATTAGAGATTTGGAAAGGGTGGCGGGATTGTTTGTTTGCTCCTTGGTCCTCTCAGCAGCAACTTGTGAATGAAACAAAAACAGCAGTTCTCAGATTTTTGCTATAGGCTCATGGTATGACGATGAACAATTCTCTAAGCCAGACTGCAAAAATGGCCCCCAATTCTGCCCTTTCCTGAATGCACGCCTCTTTGCAATGTGAATTTTGTCCCTCTTCTCCTTAATGGGGGAGCCTGAACTTTGCTCCTTGAAGCTGGGCTCAGACATGGGCTTTGTTTTGTTCCATGAGGCATTAGTAGAGGCTTGCAGGGAACTCGTGCTCTGGGGTTTGCTCTCTCTGGCTGCTCCTGGAATCTGGAGACCCTGTGTTACCTGGCCTAAGGTAGCAGGTGAGCCAAGTATATCCGACTCAAGTAAACCAAGTCCCTGTTGAGTTGGACTTTTGTAAGCTCAGACTATCAAAACTGGGAAGGGACACCTGGGTGGCTCAGTCAGTGGAGCACAGGCTGACTCTCTGTTTTCGCTCAGGTCATGATAATGGGAACAAACCCCACTCAGCAGGGAATCTGCTTGAGATTCTCTCTCTCCCTCTCTCTCTCTCCTCTTCACCTTCTCTAAAATAAATAAATGTCTTAAAAAAAAAAAAACCAAACCCTGGGGATTATTCCATTTTGAAAAATCAGTTATACAACACGTAACCATATTCATGAATATCTAGCAGACTGAATAAAAGTAATTTAATAAAATTGACCACAGTGTTATCATTTTTTTAAAAGATTTTATTTATTTATTTGACAGAGAGAGACAGAGAGAGTGAATACAAACAGCAGGAGCAGGAGAAGGAGAAACAGGCTCCCCACTGAGCAGGGAGCCCGATGCAGTACTCGATCCCAGAACCCCAGGATCACGACCTGAGCCGAAGACAGACACTTGACAGACTGAGACACCCAAGCACCCCTGTCATTTGCGTTCTTTTCCCCAACTAGCTGCCTCCATCAGTTCCGGATACAACAAGTTAGTTACAAAACAAAGCACAAGGTAATATTACTCAGCCATCAGGAAGGAAGAATACCCAGTATTTGTATCAACATGGACAGAGCTGGAGGAGATTATGCTAAGTGAAACAAGTCAAGCAGAGAAAGACAATTATCATGTGGTTTCACTTATCTGTGGAACATAAGCAATAGCGTGGAGGACATTAGGAGAAGGAAGGGAAAAATGAAGGGAGAGAAATCAGAGGGGGAGATGAACCATGAAAGACTATGGACTCTGGAAAACAAACTTAGGGTTTTAGAGGGGAAGGGGGTGGGGGAATGGGTGAGCCCAGTGATGGGTGTTAAGGAAGGCACGTTTTGCATGGAGCACTGAGTGTTGTTATACGCAAACAATGAATCATGGAACACTACATCAAAAACTAATGATGTACTATATGGGGACTGACATAACACAGTAAAAAAAATTAAAACAAAACAAAAACAAAAACAAAGCACAAAAACCCAACATGACAGGGCAAAGGTGAAGTAAGTCATCTAGGACCAGAGGGCTTTCAGCTGTTCACTCAGTACTTCTGATCTATTTAATAGGCAAGGAAATTCAGAAGTCTGGGAGAACACTAGGTTAAAAAAAAAAAAATTACAATTAAAAAACAAACCCACAAAGAACAAAAACATTAATCAGAATATCCTTGAATCCAACTTCCACGGGGAGGAAGTTTGCTGAGGGAGGCCATTTAGACGGAACCCACTTGCACACATCATTGTCTCACATATCATTCAGATCTTTTGTGTGGAACTGATTTAATGTCTTTAAAACTTGTAGAAACCCTGGGATTATAGGCAGTAGGGAAATATTGCTCAACTCGTGCAAAAGCTCAATACAAAAGAAAAATAAAAGAAAGGAGACTTTGCTCCCTATTTGGATGGTCTCATTTGCAGCGTCTCCCGTGATGGGACACAAGGACAAAGAAAGGAAGTGGGCTGTCTGAGGAAGTCATGTGTTCTCAACCATTTCCTTCCAATCCCACCATCTTGTCCTGGTAGGACAGGAAAGCAGCTCTTCACAGTGGATTTACAAATGTGTTTCTGGATTTTGTAGCTGTCAGTATGCTTCCTAGTTACACAAGTGTTTTGATTTTTGAAATGTAGCTCATTTGCAAACTTTGTAAGTTTGGAAATTATTTCCACATAAAAATGTTTTAAAATGTTGCTCCATGGAAAATACCTTAAAATATTCATTCTAATTGGTAGTTCATTGAGAACCCCTGTAAGTACCCACTACTGAGCTGGTCACCATTGCAGATAATAATAATTAATAAACAATAACTCTGCTTCTTAGGTAAGGTTGATTCCTTTAAGAAGTTGGTATTTTTTATACTAAACCTTTTTTTTTTTTAGGTTCACAATCAGTCATAAATATTTTCCACATAGAGATTTGATCTTGGCTTTGGTGGCTTTAAGTTATCACCATATCATGAGCCAAAATGTTACTCAAGGACTTTGCTTTTTTCTGAGGAGCAGTTATAAAAAAGCATCTCCAAATAACTTCTCCTTGCCAGATCTTCAAGCCCTTGCTGCTTTCATCTCTAGGAACTGTATCCAAAGAGACTTTGCTTGGAGCTAGGTTTTTGTCCCTGTTGTTTTTTCTCTCTTCTCTGGAATTTCAAAACTTCTATGCAAGGAAGCTCAATGCCCTCTATGGGCTTTATAATGCATTAAAATTCCTCTTTCACCGTCTCACTTATTATCTGCAATTACATGGCACCGAAACAGTAGAAATTCCTCGATTTACCATGATGGGCTAATTTTGATGATTAACCAAGGAACTGTTACATTTTATGTCAATGCTCCGCTGTCATTATGGAATTAGTACTCACAGCCCTGGCTGGGGAGAATTGTAATGAGACCAAAGGGCTTGGGTGAAAATAAGGCAGGCGTGTCTTTATTTCTAAAGTAGCTGGGACTTACAGGCTCTAAACATTGATCTTAAAATCTGGCATTTGAATGACTTTTCTGGAGATTTCAAAATGAATCTTGTGTGCTTTCCAGCCTCTGGCGGATCCTGGAATGGAAACTGATGACAGAAAGCCAATTTGCACCATGCTTCATCATTGAGAACTATATTGAAGCTCATGTTGTAAGTCATATAATAACATGGACCAGAGAAGGCCGTGTCCCTTCCGAGAGAGAATTATTTAAAAGCGCGAGGCTCCAGGCAGATGGAAAAAGGGATGGAACATATGGAATTCAGCGCTGTTTTTCTTAAAGCTCCTCAGGTAGGTTGCTTCAGGGGTGTTCATTGAATGAACTGTGTGAAGAGGGATTTAAACATCAAAGAGTGGTCAGAGAAGAAAGTCTTTTACAGTGCTTTTCTACTGAGAATGTTATGATTTTTTCTTTTTAGCTCTTGAAACCCAGTTCTCATTTTCAGTTCATGGCCAACATCCACCATTGGAGGAAAACAAAATTATGTTTCTTATTAAGATTTCTCATGACCAGCTGTGGCAGACGCTCTCCAATTTGCCGCCACACTCCTCCCCTCAGGATTCCCCTCCCATCCCAAGATATTCTACTGGAAGGAATTGTGACTCTCAAGACATGTCAGGGGGTTAGCCTTCTGGAAACAGCTTCTGGCCAAGGACGTACGCAAGCTGGAGGGTCAATGCCTCCATATTCTCACACCTCAGGTGGGACCCATCTGAGGTATGTTTCATACTGTGAGCTCCCCAGGGGATTAAGCCCCAGCTGCCCAGAGTGGAAGTCTATTCATTGCTTCATTCAGTATTGGCTTCTTGCCTTCTTGGCCTCACTTCCCTACAGCTACTTCTGAGGCGCAGTACCCAAACAAACTCATATACTCCTGTGTTAGGGTTTGCCACTAGAGGAACTCAACTAAAGACATAGCCTTTAAAAAGAGACACTTAATTGTATTTATTTATCACTCATTCACCATACTTCTACTGCAAGCCCACCATGCTTGAGGTAAAATGCTAGGAGCTGAGGAAGGAAAGAGGACAGACATGTACCTTCCTATTTCTTAGAAGTGATTTAAGATAAGACACCATAAAGAGAGAGGGATGTGGATTCTCCGATTTCTCCAGCCTAACGATTCCTCCAGGGGCCCCAGAATGATCCCCTTGTGTCTTCCAAACAGATCATGAAAGGAGGTTGTTACACAACTTCATTGGCTTTTTTCCTCTGCCCACTGCTTCTTCTCAGTCTTGTATCTGTATCCCTATTCAGCTTTTTTTTAATTGAAGTCTAGTTGACACACCGTGCTACCTTAGTTTCATGTGTACAACATAGTGATAGAACAACTCCTTTTTAGGTTCTTGAAGATGTTTATCTTGTTTTTGAAAATGACTACAGCTTCTTTGAAATGTTTGACTGAGACAAAATATCCACACAGAAAGGTGCCCTTGTAACCCAAAAAGTCTGTCCCCGGACCCCCTGCAGAAGCTCCTCCCTGTTCCCACAAGGGTAATCACTATCCTGACTTCCCCAGCGTGGTTTGCCTTTTCTTTTTTTACTTTAAATGTTCAGGTCTGTGAGGTTCAACCATAGTTCTGTACTTAACTGTGTGATAGTTCATGCTCATTACTGTGTAGTATTTGTGTGTGAATAACCATGATTTATCTGCTCTACTGCTTTGTTTTGTTTTTTAATGTAATCTCCACCCCCAAAGTAGGGCTTGAACTCACGACTCTCAGATCAAGTTGCACACTCTACCAACAGAGCCAGCCAGGTACCCCTATCTGTTTTGTTGATGGGCAGTTGGGTGGTTTCTAGTGGAGCTCATTATGAATAGTGCTGCTGTGAACATTTTAGAACGTCTTTTGAGGACTATTTTCATTGAGTATAGATCAGCAATGACACTGTTAGGTCATAGAAAATGTGTGTGTGTTCAGCTTTGGTGGATGCTGACAGTTTTCAGTAGTTGGTATACTGGACTTCATCCCCACCAACAGTATGAGAGTTCCATTGTTCCAAATCCTTTCTAATGTTTGGTTTTACCCATCTCTTCTTATTTTAGCTAGTCTGGTGGGCTCTTTTTGATTTAACTATAAAGAAAGATTTATATATTTTATCCCTTTTTGGAGCAGAAAACCAGCAGTCTCATATAAGAGTTTTGTGATTAATAAAATTTTGCACCTGCTATTAAATTTTCTATTTTGCACATTTTTTGTCCATAATCTTTGAAATTATGACTCATCCTGAGAACTGCATTTCGCAAAGCCAATCTGAATACTCTAATCCTTCTGCTCACCTGGGAGGTGTTTGCATCGCCCCCTCTCTAATGAAATGTGGTCCACCCCCCTGAGCATCCCTCCCTGTCAGTCCTTTCCACCTCATTATCTCCCTGATGCTTTCATTTTTCACTCCATTTTCCTGCTTGATCTCCACCATTCTTTTGAAATACCCCCCTTTGCCCCACAAAGTAACAAGCATTTCTTCTGTTTCCTTTTGCCTGTGTGTTCATCTTTTCTCAGAAAGTCCTTGAGGGGACACACAAGTTAATTTGCCTTCTTAAGTATTCTTTTTTGCTTCTAAATATTAATTTGTACTTAGAGCTGATCTAATGGTTAAGAGTGATTAACAGTGTAGCTCTGAGATCAGACTTCCTCCCTTTCTTTTCCCTCCTTCCTTCCCTTTGCTTCTTTCCTTCCTTCCTTCCTTCCCTCCCCCCTCAAATAATTATGGAAGTCTATCATATGCTTGATCCTGTACCTGTAATATATATTTTTTCCTTCCCCCAAATCGCTGGAGAAAGGACTCACGACTTTCACTATACTATTCTCAAAATGATCTATGATTCCCACAGATAAAGATGAAGTGTTTCAGAAGAAAATAAAGACACATGGTATATTCTATAAAAAAAGATATTTTGAATAAACTGCTAGGTAGGAACAAAGAGAAAGAAATTATTTGTTATACTAATTAAAATTGGGGTGATCTCCACAGTAGTGGTGATATGACTTCGTCTCCTTGAGACCACCTTCAGTAAAGCAGCCTAGAACCCTTATGCTAAATAATTTGTGCTACAGAGTTCACTGTGTCCTAGATCTTTTAAGATGGGCCAATTTCCTCACACTTCCCCCACAAAGACAAATTAGAATTTAAATAAATACAATCCAGACATTATAGTAAGTAAACCCAGGATCAGGTTTGCTTCCAGCATTCCTGGGGTCCAGGGCAGAAGTAAAAATGAAGGCTCACATACAATGACTAAAGACTTTAAAGTTACAAGTTAGGGTAAGAAACTCTTAAATAAAATATATTCTATTCTCCTGCCTTGTCAAATTTAGCCTCGAATGCAAGATTCTCAGCCATTTCAGAAATCTCTGCTGGCATATGGCAGTGTGGGGGGAGATGGCCAGGCTCCCTGTTTTAGAGGATGACCTGTCTCTCTTTTCTTCCCCACTCTCAGCTCTGTCTTACACAGGAATCTCAACCCACAAGCCCATGCTCTGTCCATATGTCCCCACAAGCAGCCAACCCTTTGGACCCTCTCAAGTCTGGGGGCGCAGAGAGCAGCAGCATAGTTCACCCTCAGAAGGGTTGACTCTCCCTTATGATGGACCCAGGGAAAGAGTTCATGCAAACCCTGAAAGTGAACTGTGGACTTTTCAGGCAGGGAATTTGAAAGTCTCATTTATCTGGTGTGTGATCTAGAAGGAGGTGTTGTGCATCTAGGTATATAGAACACTTTGGCCTCACAGATTCCTTACCCCATGGTATACCCAGAAGAGGACCAAAGTGGAGCCCTTCAAGGCTGTGCTATCCAATATGGCAGCCACTAATTACACGTGGCTTTTGAGCACCTGTATGCAATGTGGCTGCTCCAAACTGAGTTGCAGGGAATGAGTTGATTGTAAAATGCATATTGCATATTAAAAATACAGTACAAAAAATTAAAAGAATGTAAAATTTATCATTAAATGTATTGCAGTCACTTCTTTTGTTTTTCTAAGTTTTTTAAATGAATATACAGAAAACTTTTAATTACCTATGTGGTTCCCATCTGTGGCTTTCTCAGACAATGCTTCCCTAAAGCATGAGGCCCAGAGCAGCGGCCCTTATTCTGATGTAATGGTATCCCAGTGATAATGCTCCAGACAGTTCTCTCCTTCCCTCCCAGCCTCACCCACCCCCACACAACTTTTACCTTATTTTGATTGTTCTCACGGCCCAGGTACTGACTCTTTGATTCATGGTCAGACTTTGATGTAGAATTCTGGACTCCTACCCTGGGATTTAACAACCTTCCTGCCTCTTCTTACACTGGCTCTCAAGTATTTATTTTGGACTGACTTCTCCCCTTGTCCCTTTCTCCCACTTTGCATTGTCTCAAATGAGGGCTTTTGTTTCTATCTTTAGAACCATGGATCTGGTCCTTGGGTATTACCCAGCCTATCCCTGGTTTTCCTTGTGAAGAGTAAGTCAGATCCCATATGTTCCTTGACTCTCAGTGGGTCATTTTGGATGTAGACTATCTTAGGTATTTGCTATAATGGCCTGGGTTTTATGGATAATAGCTTTCTTTCTTAATCCTCTCAGAAAACCTATTTGCATTTGTGCTAAAGTTTTCAAGTATTTCCCTAAGGATGGCATCTAGTCGCAGACCAATGGGGGAGGAGGCAAAGTCTAGGCTTTCCTGAAAGATTTTGGAAATTTTTCTATTTGCAAATGTTATTCACTCACCCTATGATGTTCTAGTCACTGCTTTTCTAAGCATGAGGTCTCAGTAGTGAGAAAAATGGAGAAATTCCCCTTGATAAATTAAATAAGAATCAAGGGATATGATATACTCTATTACAGAGGAGCATTTGGTGTTGTATTATGGGAGGTCAGGGAGGTGAGGGCAACTTCTTGGAGAGATATCCCCCGAGAACTCAGTAAGTTACTTAAAATGTAAATGGCTTCCTCAGACCCATAATGAAGATTATTGCTTATATTAGGAGGAGAGAGGCACAAAGCCTACTGGTGACATGTAGGAGGCCCAGCCATGCCTCTCTCCCTAAGGGACTTTAATCCGCCTAACACTCTCACAGGAAAGGAGATTCAAATTTTTGGCCTTATACCAGTCCACAGCATATGGGATTGGATTCCTTGCCTTACTAAAAGACCACAGCCACCTCATGGATTTTTGGTTCTAACTCTGTTAACAGGGATTATATTTTGAAATATTTCCCTTTGCAATTATTCTTTTGGACATTATTTTCCTTGCAGGGCTTGAAATTTTAAAACCAAAGAAGCTGAGATTGCCCCAGAAAAAGGAGGATGCAAAACGACTCAGAGTAAACCAAAGGTTGAATTCTTGGCTTTTGGGGCTTCTCTTGAGTTTACGGAGAAATGAGTCTCAAAAGTAAAGTGAAAGAATCCGGCAGTTGAGAAATGAAAGGAATATGCTGTTCGTTTTTTCTGCATGGAAGACCTGACTGTTTATCTTTGAAGAGTAAATTGGGTAAAATACTCACAGCCTGTAAGAGTTGGTGAACTCTTACTTATGGTTTAAGACTCAACTCCAAATTCCCTGTCTACATGGCCCTGAATTGAGGATCAAATCTTATAACTTCCATAATGCCCCTGAGTATGGGCCGATGTTCTGAAAAATGCTTCAGTTCTCCCAAAACAGGGATCACTTTTTTTTTTTTATCTTTGTATTTCCAGCTCTAGCACAACACTAGAATGGCACTGATGCTCAGTAAATGTTTATTAAGTGAATAAATACTGGAGAAAATTCTCAGAGTTGAGAGAAAATAGCAAGAAACAGGCTGATAAAAGGCAAGGTTGGGGGACATTTTTTCAACCTGTATGTGGGATTTCAAAACACTGACTATGGAAGTGATGAGGGTTATCCAAGGTTTTGAGTGGCCATTCTGAGAAATTCCCACATGTCATAAGATATGTAATACTTGAGCCTTACTAGATGACAGATGGAAAAGGACAAAGGATCAAAATTGGAGTTATAATCCCTTCTCTGGCACTGATTATAATTATATGACTTTGCAGATTATTTTTTTCAACTGTAAGGCATCTTGGTGTCCATCTTGTCCAATTGTCTCACTTTGCAGACAAATAAACCGAGACCCAGAATTGTTAGGTGGCTCACTAAAATTTACACACAAGGCATTGGCTGAAGTGAGACAGACCTTTTCTCCAACTGAATGTTGAGCATGGTGCATTTACTTGGTTTCCAGGAAAGAGGGTCTGGTGTGACTGAAACCAGCCATCATGGGAAATTATCAGCTCTAAGACAAAAGGCAAGTATAAAGTAGGGAAATGAAGCCAAGGCCACTGACCAGGTCTCTAGACAAAAGGTACCAAGAGAGATGTCACAATGACCGACCTGAAATGGAACAAAATCATGAATCAGCAAAGATAACTTCTGGGCTAAAGGGTTCAGAGGAGCTCCCTCCTGGAGCTTCAGGAGGAGAAACAGACAACTTGATCTCAAGGGTTAATTCTAAGAGCTTAGATTCAGTTCTGGCCCTCCAGCTCACATAAAACAACATCTTTAAAATATTTGGCAGCTATCATCTAACAGTGCCTTAAATGTGATGACAGGGTCTCTCAGTAGCATTTATAGGTCTTAAGTTACTACTTCAACCTGGCCATCTGTTGAGAAAACCTTCACTTTGAGTAACGGCCCAGTAACTTTGTTGGTTCCTCAAAGATGGAGAATGATTTACGATTCCGTCTACCCTCAGAACCCAGCATACTGGGTGATTGGGTAATGATTAGGTAATTATATTTGTCAGGTAGGAGAGGCTCTGCTGTTTAACAAATAAGCCCTGAAATTTCAGAGGCTTCACAACAAGAAGTGATTTCTCTATCCTGTGCAAGATTGGCAGAGGATCTCCTCCACACAGACACTCAGAAATCCAGGCCACTTCCTCTAGAACCTCTGCCAGTTCAACACATGGTCTCCATGGTACTTTCCAAAAGGAAAAGAGTGATGGTGGAGGCACACTGGATTTTAATTGCTTGAGTGAAGAAATAGTCAAATTGCTGTAGCTCAGAATCCTCAGGGAGGTTTCAAAGCACAGGTAGCCTTAAGTGAGGGCTAGTGTCTTTGCGTCCATGCGATGACAAAGCCATGCAGTTGATGGAGATCTGGTGACACAGCACACAAGTCAACCTGGTTAGGATAAAGGAGATTGACTCCAAGCTCCAGATCATCTCTTGTTAGTCCTGTGATCTTGGATACTCTTCTTAGCCTCTTTGTTTCACTTTTCTTGTCTATAAAATGGTTATGATGATGATGATGATGATATCCATTTTCAGGATTGTTTAGAACATTAATTGAGGTGGTAAATGTGAAAAAGGTTTTGTGACGTCTCCAATGCTATTAGAACCTTCACAGGATTTTTTTTCCTTCCATTTTCCCTCAATAGTTGGTGTTATCTTACGTTATACTAAACGTGAGTTATGAGGCTTGATCATGAACAGAGAGGTCTTCCACAGGACAGGGTCCTATTTATTATTAATTTTCTGTGTCTTCACTGCCTACCACAGATTCCAGCACATAATGATACTTAACAAGTATCTGCTAAATGAATAGGTGATTGAATGAGTGAACTTTGAACCTCACCAATGCAGTAATGAAAGGGAACATACTCAAACCCTCTGGTTTTCTGACTTAAATGTAAGTCTCTCAGGACTCTACCCTAATATTCTACAAGAACTGTAAATCATAGCTTTCCCTTCATCATCCACCCATCTTTTTCCCTTTACTCCATAAGCTCTCCCCCTAGAATCATAAAATGGCCCCTGGGTCAAAGATGCAATAATGTATTCTCTGTTTCATTCTCTCTTTCTCCGAACAAAATGATCATCCTTCCCCCTCTGCTAGGTTTGAACAACTCTAATGATAATAAAACCTATAATATAACATTAATAATAGGAAGACCAACAATAACAGTGACAGTTAACTGAGTACTACTTGTGAATTGTTGTCCTGAGCACATGACATCATTATGTTTGTTAGCCCTCCCACAACCTTGGAGTGAGAGGTCCTTCCTGTTTTAGAGATGAGGGAATTGGTAAGGTGATAGTAGTGCTGTGATTTAAACTCAGGTGAATCTGACTCCCAAATTTTGCTATGAACTGCTTTTCAATACTGCCCCTTTCAGAATCTTAGTCATGATCTAAGCATCCATGATTTGCTGTTTCAAACATAAAATATGACACTGATGATGAATTTATATAGGAAGCAGACAGATTTGTCTAAGGGTTGCTACTCCCAGAATTATAGTCTTTCTGTTTCCCCTGGTAGTTAAGATAAATTTATTTGTCTACTTTCTTATTCCAACCCTGTTCTTTATTTTTTTATTTTTTTTTTTAAAGATTTTATTTATTTATTTGACAGAGAGAGATCACAAGTGGGCAGAGAGACAGGCAGAGAGAGAGGAAGGGAAGCAGGCTCTCCGCTGAGCAGAGAGCCCGATGCGGGACTCGATCCCAGGACCCTGAGATCATGACCTGAGCCGAAGGCAGCGGCTTAACCCACTGAGCCACCCAGGCACCCAACCCTGTTCTTTAGAATGTGCTTTCCACCATGCCTCTTAATTATGTTGGTATTAGGGTTAAATGATGCTCCAGGTACTATTCCTGGCCCAACCTTCACAAAGTTGGTTGTGTAAATCAACAACTCTTCCTTGTCATGTATTCCGTTGGCCAGGAATTCATATTTGGCAAATGAAGGACCCTTCCCTGCTTTCATGATGACTGAAGACTCAGCTTGGTGTGATTTGAACACGTGGGAGTTGGGGAGCTGGGGCTGAGGGTTAGCTTCCATGGTAGTTTTCCTATTCACATGTCTGATTCTTGAGTTTGGGGACAAGCATCCACCCATGGTTTTTCCATATCACTTGGACTTCCTCACAAAATGGAGGCTGTGTTCCCAGAGAGTCTGTATTGAAGAGGAAGCAATCTGAGAGGACGTCTATCAGGATAATCAGGTGAGAGCTGCATGACCTCTTCTGATCTAGCCTTAGAGTCACACAACACCTATTCCACTTTGTTCTCTTAGTTATAAGTAATTAATAAACTCAGCTTAAAGAGGAATGGAGAGATACTCTGCTTCTCAAATGGAAGAATTTCCAAGAAATTGCAGCTATTAGTATCACTGTCATAAGTCAGTAAAGAACATTCATTCATATACTGATATTCTTTAGAGCAAAGAGGTATGCCACTCAAAGAGAGCATGGTGACACAACCCACAACACCAAAAGAAAAACATCTACAGTGGTAAATGGAGTCAGGACACAATCTTATGATATAGCAGCTGCAGTCATTAAAATTATGTTTTCTTTTCTTTTCTTTTTTTTTAAAGATTTTATTTATTTATTTGAGGGAGAGAGTGAGAGAGCACGAATGGGGTGAGGGGCAGAGGAAGAAGTAGACCCTGCTGAGCAGGGAGCCCCACATGGGGCTTGATCCCAGAACCCTGGGATCATGACCTGAGCCGAAGGCAGCCGCTTAACTGACTGAGCCACCCAGGTGCCCCTAAAATTATGTTTTCAAGTAATTGAAGAAGATAAGGAGAAATGTGTCAATGTATTAGTAAGCTGAAAATGCTACAGTTAGTATGTAGAACCTCTACGTATAGTCACGGATTGAGAGAATCTGGCATCATGGATGATTTCTCTTTTCTTCTGCTTATCCATATGCATGAATATTTTTACAATAAGCATACGCTGCTTTTGTAATCATTAAAAAAATGGAGATAGAAGGAAGGAGGAGTTTGGAGAAATGAAAATATCTGCATTAGTTTCAAAAGACGAAGAAACAGTTTGGGTCAAGTTCTTGTATGTGCACGTATGTGCATGTGCAGAAAGAGGGGGTAGTCTCACCTTCTGAAGCCTGGAGGCCGGCTGGTTTGGCAGACATGAGGGGGCACTGGGTAGGGGGAAGAATCTTTGCCTCATTATGTGCAAGCTCAAGCTTTGGGGAGGGGAAGTCGGAAGGGGAGAGACTTGTGCAAAGCCAAATGGCTAGTTAGTGGAAGGGCTTGGCAGGGAGCACTGGCTGCTAGGTCCCTGGCCAGGACGTATTTCCCCCCCACCTGCTGCCATTGTCAATGAAGTGACAAGCAGCAGCTGCCTGCTCCTTACACGAAGGACTGACACATTTCCACTCCCAGTGGGCGTCTTGCCTACAGCACTGTATCTATGAGGATGTGTGGAAGCTTCTGGCTTAGGAAAGCAGAGTGTGATTTTATGGAAATTGGGCTGGGTGTTGCGATAAACTTAGCAGTCGCTGGTCATATCCAATGACAGGTGACAATTTTATTCTGAAAGAAGCTGAACTTGAGAGAGGACTGGGAATAAGCTTAACGACTGTGAGCTTTCTTGGTTAAGGGGAAAATGATAAAGATCCAGCTCTAGGGGTGGCTCAGGGGAGGAGCCCCACAATTCAGATATTCAGTTTCTAAAGCTTTCTAGGGGACCAGATGGCATTGGTGCATCTAAAGGCAGCTCAGAAAGAATATATCTTTCCTATCCCTCTGTACTGAGACACATGTTCTAAAGATCTCTGAAAAAAAAATTCAAGATTAAAATATTTTGTCATCAATATTCTGTATTTTTACTTTCAAGTTCCATTGCATAAGGGCAAAATTCTCATACAGATGCTTCTGGCCTTTCATACCTTCTTTTATCACCTGTGAATCTTTAATAAAGATGGGTTGCCCAAGGCAGGCACAGGTGGATCTGAGACAGTTTGGGAGGGAGGCTGGCTGAAGGAGTCCTGAGAGAACAAACACTTAGTACTTGGACCCAGTCATTCATAGGGTTTCCTGGACAAGACTATGTCCAGAAATACTTATGAGGACTGGGTGGTGATGCAGCAGGTCGTATAACTCTAATGGACAAGGCTAAAGTTTGGACCCCCCCCCCCATTTTAGTCCTGCTAGAAGTAACATTTTACAGATTGCTTTTGTGGTTTTTCTCTGCTGATTTTTCAGAGAAAATGTCAAGGAATGATTATTGCTTTTCAGAAGGTCATAGCATGGTGGATATGAACAGTTTTGACTAATTCTTAGATGGTGTTCTGCCAGTTCTATTTGAGGTGCTCTTTTCTATAGCATAACAAAGCAATTTTCTCTTTCTGCTTCCCCCTCATTGAGTACTTCCTATGTATCCTGCATGTTATGTAGGTTTTTTTCAGTTCTCACAAGAACTCTATGATGGCTGTTAGGATTCTTCTCCTTTAAAGAAGCAGGGACTTCTTAGAGGTGCATAGAGGTGAATTACTACTCAACGCCACTTGCTGCGAGGATATTGGAATGGGCTCCAGATTCATGTTATATGGGGATGTTTTATACCCTGAAGGCAGGGAACCTGGCTACTTCTGGTAGTTAGGGCTAAGTTCCCCACACGGGTGTAGAGTTTCCCAGATAAAGTATTGGGTGATGCAGATTATAGGGCCAATGTCTTTCTAGAAGAGACAAGACATTTCCTCCAGAAGAGCAAAGCTTGGAGAAGTTTATGATTGGAGGGGCAAGCCTGTGTGGGCGCCAGTGAGCAGAGCTGGTACTGGGGGTAGGGAGCACCCTGTAGCCAGTCAACCTGGTAGTGTAGTAAATTCACCAGTTAGGGTGCCTGGGTGGCTCAGTCCGTTAAGTGTCTGCGTTTGGATCAGTTCATGATCCCAGGGTCCTCGGATTGAGCCCCACATCAGGCTCCTTGCTCAGTGGGGAGCCCGATTCTCCCCTGCCTGCAGTTCCATCTGTTTGTGCTTGCTCTCCGCTCCCTGCCTCGCTTGCTCTCTCAGTCTAATAAATACATAAATTCTTAAAAAAAAAATAAATAAAGCTGTCCAGGCACCAAAAAAAAAAAAAAGAAAGAAAGAAAGAAAGAAAGAAAGAAAGAAAAGAAAATTTGCCAGTGTATCACTTCATGTAGAGATCATCTAGAATCCCAAATTTTTTTATCTTAAATATAAGGTATCAATTAAATACAAAAATAAATCCTTCAAACAGTTGGCTAAAATACCCTTAAAATGCTGAATTTCACACAAAATAGCCAAGGACACAAAAGGGCATGTTTACAGTATGC
The DNA here is from genome assembly GCF_011764305.1 of Mustela putorius furo. Classification (NCBI taxonomy): domain Eukaryota; kingdom Metazoa; phylum Chordata; class Mammalia; order Carnivora; family Mustelidae; genus Mustela; species Mustela putorius. The sequence continues at coordinate 3,059,660 of NW_025421329.1, read as the reverse complement.
TGCAACCTTGGTGGAAGTTCAGTATTTAAAACTATAAGAAGAATTCAGAAGTAGCCACAGGCAAATGTGTTTAAAAAATGATTGAAAAGCCAAACAGATTTCTAAAAAAGAGAGACCCTGGAAAGGACTCAGGGAGAGAGATTAAATAGTAGATAAATTGGTCCTTAGATGACTAATCATTAAGAAATTTAGCTTTACAGGGAATTAGCTCAAGTCCAAAAAGATTGCCTGGAAGATGCTCGTGATCATGACTAATGCCCCGGGGATTCTGAGTGGTAGCAGTGTACTGCAAGTTGGGGACAAGCTCTTTCGAGATCACATGGTTGTACAGAAGCATATCAGAATATCTGAAGGATGAAGGAATGATTCTAGGCCGATGATTTTTCTTGCCACAATTCTAGGGCCAGAGGGCTGATTTGTTTGAGAAAAAAGCAGTGTACTTTTCCTGGAATGGGAGAGTCATGGGCTGAGCCACAGGGTACTAAAAGGGAGAATCAAATGTTTTGGGATTACATACAGGCAACAAGAAAAAAGCTTGACCAATGTTGAGTGGGAAACTCTGGGCAGAAAAAGAGCTATCTGACGATGAGTTGTAAGAGGAGGAATTCCATGCCCTTGGCAATGCCCTTGGCAATGCTCTTGTGTCATCCCTTTAATGAACTCCAAAGACAAATGTTATTCTTCAAGCTTCTAAGTACAGATTTTTTTGTTGTTAGATGCATTGACAAGCAGAGAGCAGCTTCAAGATGGCCCAGCTATTTGGGTTACAATCTGGCAGAAGGAATGTTGGAAGATACAGACTAACACTTGGAGCTCTTTTCCTTCCTCTTCCTTTTGACATCCAGGGAGCTATGAGTAGGAAGGGCCCGGTGAGCTAACACAGTGTATTTCCAAATACCTGGGGGTTGGAATGTGTTTATGGGATTAGGTCAAGCGAATTAGAAACAGGAGAATATAAACAGGAGAAAAATGCCCAGAGGTGTGCTAGTTCATTATATTTTTTTATTTAATGGGGCCAGAAGACAAAAATCTGAAGATTTCACATTAAAATTAGGTTTCCCATTCCTGGTGGAAAACCGGAAGGTATGAAAATAAGTCTATAGGGCATGCTAGGCTGGACCTGAGAAGCGGTTGTCGCCTTTCAGTGAGATGCATGCTCTCTGGCTTGCGGAATCTCCAGACCCCGAACCTTCTTGACACCCTGCCCCCATGGGCTCCACACTGCGTTAGGAGCCCCTAGCATCAATCACCTGGGCCCGTCTGTGATCATCACGACCAAGCAAAGGAAATGCCGAAGACCCACCACATCTCCCAGACGCCTTCTCTGGAAGCTATACTATCCAGTGGGGGAGAAACAAAGACTCCCAAAAGCGAAGCTCCAAACTAACAGCTTCCCATGGTGAGTGCGGAGGGAGAAGACAGGGGTGTGTGCAGGGGCGGTGGGAAGGCAGCAGATTTCATGAAATACGAAGCTCCATGGAAGGGAATGATGAAGTGGGTTAAAGCCAGGAAGTAAACACATATAAATATTTGATACAGAGTTCTAAAGCAGTGCGTGAGACAGGGAGGACAATAAATAAAGATAAAAAAGATAAAGATGCTCTTGAAATGTATGCAAATCAAGCCAGCCATCTTTGAGACCATTATAACGTGAGAATGGGGGTAAAAAAGTGATACACGAGCCGGGAAGGCCGTGCATTGAATTTAATTTTTTTTCCCTTGGGTATTTATGAGAAAGCTAAGACAGATTTCCTGAATTTAGGCTGCAAGTTCCTCCCAGGATTACCTCTGATGTCTTTTGTGAGTCACAGCAGAACTCTGGAGAAGGGGGAGGTTGATGTGGGATGAGCGGAGTAGGGAAGCATTGTAGGCATTGTATCCCAGGACACTGCATGTTGCTGGAGATAACCACGTGTCTCTGGAGGCACCAGCACCACCCCTCACCCCCCCTTGGGACAGCATGCTTCTGTAGCTCTGCAGCTGGTGCTACTGAGTGATTAAACCAGAGGGACCTTGAATGCCCTTCCTATGTCCCAAAGAAAGTGAAGGTTTCTGAAAGCAGGAAACGTTCCCAGGAGCCAGTGAGCCTCTCTGGAGGGACCAGGCCCCTAGGAGAGAATATCTTCCTTTAGGATGCTTGGGATCTCAGGGGTCCAGAGTATTGCTCCAAAAAAAAAGGTAGAGTGCACAGAGTTCTCCATTTAATCACTCATGCACCGGAGAAATCACTTAGAGAAGAGCAGGTGCCGTTATAATCACTTAATTGAAGGAAGAAACTGCTAAGATGGCCTTACTAAATGCAGAAGAAATGCAGATGAGTGAAGATGGTTATGGTTATAATTATAACTGGTATTATTTCTTATTAACTTCTATTATTGCAGATCTCTGCAGGACCAGGGAGAAGAAGGTAAAAAGATAGTTTGGGTGAAAATGGCTTTCAACTATCTGCAAGGGGACAGAAAAAAATGCCTCTCAATTCTCTGAAATCACACACAACAAGAACTATTCTGAGTCCCGCTGTTCTGAAACCCTGGCTGAGAGAATGGCGCTTCTTTAATTTATCCTGTAACTCAGTTCCTGAGTTATGCCATCGTCTCCCTGCCTTATTCAGTTCAGCATGTCTGGCCTTCTAAATCTCTCTCCATGTGGCTACTTCCTCTCCTGTGCAGTGTAGTCAGTGCATACCTCCACGTTTTTATCTGTGCTTATGTCCCAGCGATGGTCCTTTTTTCAGAAAGAAAATCTGTTGCTTGAAATCTCCCAAGAACGTCTACTGGCCCTTTGGATAAAAACTAAAATAAAAAAAACTTAAGGTGTTCTACAACCTTGTTATTCAAACTGTGGTCCCTCTCTCAGCTACCCAGCTATCTCCTTGGAGCTTGTTAGAGATGCAAAATCAGAGCCTGCACTTTTGCGTGATCCCAAGATCGTTCACAGGTACATTGAATTTCAAGAGGCATGGTTGTGCCAAGTTTTGTGTTCTCTGGCCACTACATACCAGTCTAGCAAACCTGCTTAACGTTTATGTGTTCTCAGACAAAGTAAAAACAGGGGCCCATAAACGTAATGCCTAAATATTTAAAAATAAGTCAAGCTAGATGTTAAATATTTTCTTGCTATTTTTGGAAAAATACACCCTTATAATGATCCAGAAAGCTAGGTTTTGGGTCCCTGGGTAACTTAGTTGGTTAAATGTCTGCTTTTGGCTCAGGTCATAATGCCAGGGTTCTGGGATCGAGCCTGGCAGGGACAGGAGGGGGTTCCCTGCTCAGTGGGAAGTCTGTTTCTCCCTCTGTCCCTCCTCCTGCTTGTACTCTCTCTCTCTCCCCCCACTCTCTCTTAAGTAAATAAACAAAAAACATTTTTTTTCTTAAGATTTTATTTATTTACTTGAGAGAGAGACAGTGAGAGAGAGCACATGAGCGAGGAGAAGGTCAGAGAGAGAAGCAGACTCCCCATGGAGCTGGGAGCCTGATGTGGGACTCGATCCTGGGACTCCAGGATCATGACCTGAGCTGAAGGCAGTCGTCCAACCAACTGAGCCACCCAGGCGCCCAACAAAAAACATTTTAAAAGCTAGGTTTCCTTTAGAATTCTCCTGTAGTTCCATGCTATAACTTATCAAAAAAGCCCTGAGCACGAATAGACATCTCACCCACCCGTCCAACATCTGTCATAGCTCCACCAATAGCTGTTCCTGTGCCCGTTTTTCAGGCTTAGAGACACTTTCCCAGTACCATGGTCCATCCTCAAAAGCATGGACTCAGAAAAGAGGCCAGTCAGGCCTTGGAAAGAGGGCACAAGTCTTTTAAGAGGAAATTCTGTGCATCTTGTACCTGATGAACAGTCTGAAAAGCAAGGAGCATGGACTCTGGGAGAGCAACATCTCTTTAGCCCCAGAAGCTCCTTGATTCATCGAGAAGGATGAGGCTGGACAAATTCAGCCTTCTAAAGGTGGGTCCTTTTAAATTCCGGGGCCTCTTTCACTTAAGTTGAAGGTCAGTACTATTCTCCAAGCTTCTCTTGAGCTGTGACCTTCAGTACTCCTTGAAACAGGCATCGTGGTCTTTTTTTCAGCCCCTCATTCTTGCTCACTTCCTCTATCTTAGTGTAGGACCTTTGTGTTTGTTGATTCCTCTGCGCAGATGCGTGTTTACTCCTCAAGTTGTGTGTTTCATGCTCTGGGTCCTGGGGATAACAGCTCAAGCCTTGTTTCCAAAAGGAAGGTTTCCCCAATGAATGAATGAATGGATAAGCTCTGTTAGAAAAGAAGCATGACTGGTTTTTCTCTAGCATCAGGCACAGTGCTTTAACACACAATATGTGTTGGTACATATTTGTAGAATGATTGCATGAATCCTTTTGATGAAACGACTAAACAGAATTCACAAGGTTTCAATGATGAAGCAGAAAAATTTTCCTTTCTAGACTTGATATAGACAAGATCTAATGAGTCTCATATGCAGCAGAGTGTTGTTTAGAATATCTTAGATGACTTTTGACAATCTGCAAGATGGATATAGGGTCTTGCTTTGTTTATTCTCACAAAGACCGGTGGTTCTTTTTTTTTTTTTTTTAATCGATAAAATGAGCTATATTTGTTTGTTTTATTTTATTTTTTTTGTTCACAGTAGTTTTATTTGCGTATAGTTGACACACAATGTTACATTAGCTTCAGGTATGCAAATTCAGTGATTTGACAAACTCATACATTATGCCATGATAAAGGCTTTCAGTTATGGAATGAATAAGTCACAGGAATAAAAGGCACAGCATAAAGAATATAGTCAATAATATTGTACTGGTGATGTAATGGGACATTGGGTAGCTACACTTGTAAAGACCATTGATTCTTTTAACCAAAGCTCTGTTTTCTAGAACTTTCTATCATTTCATCATGCTGCTTTAGAAAGCATTATCTGCGCTTTAATCAGATCCAGGTGTAGACAGACAAAATTTACTAACTTCTCATTTCTTGTGTGTCTTTTAAATTGATGTCTTTTGATTTGTGTACTTTTTTAAAAAAAGATTTTATTTATTTATTTGACAGACAGAGATCACAAGTAGGCAGAGAGAGAGAGAGAGAGAGAGAAGCAGGCTCATTGCTGAGCAGAAAGCCCAATGCGGAGCTTGATCCCAGGACCCCGAGATCATGACCTGAGCTGAAGGCAGAGGCTTTAACTCACTGAGCCACCAAGGTGTCTCTGCATTTTTGTTTTTCAAACTATTTTACCATGGTTTGCCATGTGTATCAGCTTTTGCAATGTAACAAGTTTAGGGGCTGAAAAGATCAATGGTTTTATTTCAGCCACAATTTGGTGGGTCAGATAGGAGGTTCTGCTGGACTGAGCCAGCTGGTGTGGCCTCTGCTGGGCTCTGTTGTGCCTCTGTAGTTATCTGGTGGATCTTCTGCCAACTGAGATAGTGTCACTCATGGGTCTGACGTTTTGGTGGCTATATACAGGGGAAGCTAGATTTTCCTATGTGTGGTTCTTCATTTTCCTCAGGTTAGCCAGGGCTCATGTACTGAGGGCTCATCTAGAAAAGAGACACCTCAATCCACACTCCTTCATCTTCAATTTGTGTCACCTTTACTAACATTCCATTGTTCTAAAGCATGTCACACAGACAACCGAGATTAAAGGTGTGGAGAAATGGATTTCATTCCTTGATTAGAGGAATTATAACATTGGGGGCATTTTTCCAGCCTATCACCCTGTATGCAAGCCATATTTCTCAAGATAATCTCCAATTTATTTTATAGGATTGCCCTTCAGAAAGATGCTATTTTTCTCTTTGACTTTGTTTCCAATATTTAGCAACCAATAATAGAACTAACCCTGGCTGCTTCAGCATTGAAGTTTAAAAGTGACAGAGGATGAATAAAGGGAAGGCCTGTGCATGCCTTCTACAAATGCAATGCCTTCTACAAGTGTAGAACCCAAGCTCCTAATCCAAGCTGGAAAAGTTCACGGGACAAGATGGCACCAGCTGAATTTATCCCAAGTGGGCAGCAGGAAGAAGATGAGGGCATCTGTGGTTTCTATCCTGTTCTCCAGGAAACCTGTTACAGACTATATTTCTGGAAGACAGAGCAATCTGCTCTGTCAGATGGAAGCTACCATGATTCATATCTTAAGGATATGAGACTTTGGAAATCCCATATTTGACTGTGTTGCTAGAACAAAATACATTCAGGGGAAATAATATATCTTGTCTCTAAAAATTCATTTGTCTTGACCTTAATATTGCCTATGCCGTGATGAAGCAGTATCAGCATAGAGTATCTTTCTGACCCAGATAGCCTGAATTTGAATCCAGGTTTACCGCTAACTTGCAGCATGCCTTTTATTGTTAGTTAAACAGACTTTCCATGCCTCGATGTCCTCATACTTAAGATTGAGATCACATGATAACACCTGCCCTATTGGTTATTTTAAGGATAAAATGAGAAATGAGTACATATATCTAAAATACTTAAATAGGGGTGGTCCGTGTTAGATATTCAATAAATATTACCTCTTTTTATTTATCAGGGCAATAAGATAGAAATGAAGGGTTTGGTGGGGGAAACTCTTTGATCAAATAGATCATTTTTGCCTTGGACTTGTTTATTCTCCCGTACTCAAACTAGATACTTGGGTTGACAATTTTTCCCCCTTATATAAGAGAAGCAATTATAAGATGGCTCATTCTCTTGCCATACTTAGGGGGAGCTAATAGTTTATAATGTTCTTCTAGGATAGAAGGGGAGATAACACCTGAACCCATCTGACGTGTAACTTTCCCATATCACATATTTTAAAGTTTATCACTTTCCAATTGATCATTAAATTATGACATTGGCAAAAGAATCTATAAACCATGAATGAAATAATCTTATTTTTAAGATCTGATCCTATCCCAGATTAGCAGGATGGTCTTGGGAAATGTCCTTACCATCTTTTAAAAATGATGGAGCCTCATAGACTGGAATAATCTGCATAAGACAATTGAACTGTCTTGGAAAGACCAAGAGCAAGCTGGTAAGTGGATGATTCTGGCAATGGTGTGAATATTCTGTAGTGAGTAGTATAATCACAAAGGGATATTTGAAGATGTGATTTATTCTTTTGGTTTCTTTGTGAGGAGAGGGAGGTGGATTGGTATTGAATTTTTAAAAATACAAAGAAGTTTTTGTGAAATTGAAATATAAATTAAGAGCTCACAATGTGAAATAATCTCACCTGGGAATCTGTGAAGAACTGAACCTTGCTGAGCTCTAAGCAGGGGCAGCGACTTTTACGAAGTACCCAGGAATGCTGCAGGGCCTGTGTTCAGGACCTTGGTGATTGTAGCATAATTTTGCTTGTGATGTGGTCATTCAATAGTATTTAATTCAATAAATATTTATAGAATGTCCACTGTTTTGGCCATTGTGTGATAGGGTGATAGATGGGGAAGACACTCTGGTTTATGACCTCACAAGTGACCATAAAATTCCATACACTTCCTAAATATCAGGCATTAGATATGTTAGGGCACCCCTGGAGGTCTTGACCATGACTGTAGGGCAAATAGGCCTTGACCAAAGTGTTAGTGGCTCTTAACTAGAACTCTGGAATTTATGACAAAAAATTAAGACATTGGGTTATATGGAGGCTTGTCCAATTATGTGTCAGTGCTTGTACAATTGTGAGACTTTATTTTTGGATCTGGGCTAAATGCAGAACTTCTATTTGGTTGGGAGCAAAGGATTCCTCCAGGATGAGTATCCATGCTAGGAGATCTAGTTATGGATCTCTGCTAAGAAAACCAAAGAGCATTATCCGGATATACTCTATAGGCCGACTGTCAGTTCTTACTGGGTGTCATGAATTTCAGTTTCCTTAACAGAACATGGAGTTTCTTGTTCTTTAAATCAAGTGCACGTGATATATAACTGTAGACTGAGTTGTAAGAAGATGGACCTTGTCTAGTCTTGCTCAGTACATTGACTGGTAAGTCCAGTTTCTCCTAAGGAAATGTGCATCCCTCCCAGGACACAGGATATCTAAAAGAATAGCCATGTTTTCTGTCAGATTTTCCTCTCACCTCTGAGAGTAGAACTTATTATACAAGGTTAGGCTCTCTACCAATGAACAATTAATCTATGTACTGATCATGACCCAAGACATTTCCTCGAGTAGAAAATTGAATAGGTTAATTAAGAATTATTGAAAAAAAAATGGGTCAATTGAATCCCCAGGTCATTCTAGTGTTCAGTCAAGATTGAGAACCACTGCTCTGGAAAGTAAGTCCCTCAAATCCAGGGCCTGAGGAAAATCATTGTCTACTTAGAGTTCCCAGAGACATTCACAGTGTAGCCTGGGTCTCATCTTGGGAAATGGATTTCTTGTAAGCTTGTGGACTGGTTTTGGAGGACCATTTCTATCATGTCCCAGCCTCCATCTCTCAAAGCAGGTTAGGAGCATTGGCAGCAGAGATTTTACCAAGAATTCTTTTAATTTTTTTGTTAACATAAAATGTATTATGCCCCAGGGGTACAGGTCTATGAATCATCAAGCTTACATGTTTCACAGCCCTCACTACAGCATATACCCTCCCCAGTGTCCATAACCCAACCATCCTCTCCTACTGCTCCCATACCCCAGCAACCCTCAGTTTGTTTCCTGAGGTTTGTCTCCCTCCCAATCCCATCTTGTTTCATTTTTTCCCTCCCTACCCCCCATGACCCCTCTCCCTGCCTCTCAAATTCCTCTTATCAGAGAGATCATATGATAACGGTCTTTCTCTGATTGACTTAATTTGCTTAGCATAATACCCTCTAGTTCCATCCATGTCATTGCAAATGCCAAGATTTTGTTTCTTTTGATGGCTGCATAGTATTCCATTGTATATATGGACCACATCTTTATCCATTCTTCTATTGATGAACATTTAGGTTCTTTCCATAGTTTGGCTATTGTGGACATTGCTGCTATAAACATTTGAGTGCACGTGCCCCTATGGATCACTACATTTGTATCTTTGGGGTAAATACCCAGTAGTGTGATTACTGAGTCATAGGGTAGCTCCATTTTCAACTTTTTGAGGAACCTCCATACTGTTTTCTGGAGTGGCTGCACCAGCTTGCATTCCCACCAACAGTGTAGGAGGGTTCCCCTTTCTTTGCATCCTTGCCAACATCTGTTGTTTTCTGACTTGTTAATTTTAGTTATTCTGACTGGTGTGAGGTGGTATCTCATTGTGGTTTTGATTTGTATTTCCCTGATGCAGAGTAGTGCTGAGCACTTTCTCATGTGTCTGTTGGCCATTTGGATGTCTGCTTTGCAGAAATGTCTGTTCATATCTTCTGCCCATTTCTAGATTAGATTATTTGTTCCTTGGGTGTTGAGTTTGATAAGTTCTTTATAGATTTTGGATACCAGCCCTGTATCTGTTATGTCATTTGCAAATATCTTTTCCCATTCTGTCAGTCGTCTTTTGGTTTTGTTTACTGTTTCTTTTGCTGTGCAAAAGCTTTTTGTCTTGATGAAGTCCCAATAGTTCATTTTTGCCCTTGTTTCCCTTGCATTTGGCAATGTTTCTAGGAAGACATTGCTGTGGTTGAGGTTGAAGAGGTTGCTGCCTGTGTTCTTCTCAAGGATTTTGATGGATTCCTGTCTCACATTGAGGTTTCAGGAGAATAGGTTTTGATTGCAGATACTAGCCCTTTATCTGATATGCCATTGGCAAATATCTTCTCCCATTCTTTCAGTTGTCTTTTGGTATTGTTGACTGTTTCTTTAAATGTTGGGTAGAATTTTCCTGGGAAGCTGTCTGGCCCTGGCTCTTGTTTATTGGGAGATTTTTTGATGACTGATTCAATCTCCTTACTGGTTATGGGTCTGTTCAGGTTTTCTGTTTCTTCCTGGTTCAGTTTTGGTAGTTTATATGTCTCTAGGAATGCATCTATTTCCTCCATATTGTCAAATTTGCTGGTGTATAGTTGCTCATAATGTGTTCTTATAATTGTTTGCATTTCTTTGGTGTTGGTTATGATCTCTTATCTTTCATTCATGATTTTATTGATTTGGATCCTTTCTCTTTTCTTTTTGATATGTCTGGCTAGGGGTTTATCAATCCTATTAATTCTTTCAAAGAGCCAGCTCCTAGTTTTGTTGATTTGTTCTACTGTCCTTTTGGTTTCTATTTCATTGATTTCTACTCTGATCGTTATTATTTTCTTCTCCTGCTGGGTTTAGGCTTTCTTTACTGTCCTTTCTCCAGCTCCTTTATGTTATGTTATGTCCTTTATGTTATGTTGTGTACTTGAGACCTTCCTTGTTTCTTGGGCAAGGCTTGTATTGCTATATATTTTCCTCTCAGGACTGCCTTTGCCATGTGCCAAAGGTCTTGAACAGTTATGTTTTCATTTTCATTTGTTTCCATGAATTTTAAAAACTTTTCTTTAATTTCCTGGTTGACCCATTTATTCTTTAGAAGGATGCTCTTTAGCCTCCATGTATTTGAGTTCTTTCCAACTTTCCTCTTGTGATTGAGTTCTAGTTTCAGAGCATTGTGGTCTGAAAATATGAAGAGAATGATCCCAGTCTTTTGGTACCAGTGGAGAACTGATTTGTGACCCAGGATGTGATCTATTCTGGAGAATGTTCTATGTGCACTAGAGAAGAATGTGTATTCTGTTGCTTTGGGATGAAATGTTCTGAATATATCTGTGATGTCCATCTGGTCCAGTGTCATTTAAAGCCTTTATTTCCTGAGGAGGAGTCAAGATGGCGGAGAAGTAGCAAGCTGAGACTGCTTCAGCTAGCCGGAGATCAGCTAGATAGCTTATCTAAAGATTGCAAACACCTGAAAATCCATCGGCAGATCGAAGAGAAGAAGAACAGCAATTCTGGAAACAGAAAATCAACCACTTTCTGAAAGGTAGGACCGGCGGAGAAGTGAATCCAAAGCGACGGGAAGATAGACCCCGGGGGGAGGGGCCGGCTCCCGGCAAGCGGCGGAGCAACCGCGCACAAAATCAGGACTTTTAAAAGTCTGTTCCGCTGAGGGACATCGCTCCAGAGGCTAAACCGGGGCGAAGCCCACGCGGGGTCAGCGTGGCCTCAGGTCCCGCAGGGTCACAGAAGGATCGGGGGTGTCTGAGTGTCGCAGAGCTTGCGGGTATTGGAACGGGAAAGCCGGCTACAGAGACAGAGCTGACAGTGAGCTCGCAGCTCCGTGTTACCTTGAACCGGTCGCAGGCTCGGTGAGCTCGGAGCGCGGCCGGAGGTCAGGCAGACGGGAGTAACTGGGCGCTGTTCTCTGAGGGCGCACTGAGGAGTGGGGCCCTGGGCTCTCGGCTCCTCCGGGCCGGAGACCAGGAGGCCGCCATTTGTATTCCCGTCCTCTGGAACTCTACGGAAAGCGCTCAGGGAACAAAAGCTTCTGAAAGCAAACCCGAGCGGATTACTCACCCCGGCCCCGGGTAAGGGCGGTGTAATTCCGCCTGGGGCAAAGACACTTGAGAATCACTACAACAGGCCCCTCCCCCAGAAGATCAACAAGAAATCCAGCCGAGACCAAGTTCACCTACCAAGGAGTGCGGTTTCAATACCAAGGAGAGCAGCAGAATTCCAGAGGAGGAGAAAGCCAAGCACGGAACTCATGGCTTTTTTCCTGTGATATTTTTAGTCTTGCAGTTAATTTAATTTTTTCTTTTTCATTTTTTTTTTCTCGCCTTCGGGTAAATTTTTTTTTTAACTGTTACATTTTTCTTTTTTAACGATTTTTTACTAGTTTATCTAATATATATATATATATATATATTTTTTTTTTTTTTACATTTTTCTTAGGTGTTTTCTTTTTTTAAAATTCTTTTCTTTTCTTTCTTTTCTTTTTTTTTTTTTCTTTTTTCTCTCTTCCTTTTTGAACCTCTTTTTATCCCCTTTCTCCCCACTCACGATTTTGGATCTCTTCTAATTTGGTTAAAGCATATTTTCCTGGGGTTGTTGCCACCCTTTTAGTATTTTACTTGCCCCTTCATTTACTCTTATCTGGACAAAATGACAAGACGTAAAAATTCAACAAAAAAAAAAGAACAAGAGGCAGTACCGAAGGCTAGGGACCTAATCAATACAGACATCGGTAATATGTCAGATCTAGAGTTCAGAATGACAATTCTCAAGGTTCTAGCCGGGCTCGAAAAAGGCATGGAAGATATTAGAGAAACCCTCTCAAGAGATATAAAAGCCCTTTCTGGAGAAATAAAAGAACTAAAATCTAACCAAGTTGAAATCAAAAAAGCTATTAATGAGGTGCAATCAAAAATGGAGGCTCTCACTGCTAGGATAAATGAGGCAGAAGAAAGAATTAGTGATATAGAAGACCAAATGACAGAGAATAAAGAAGCTGATCAAAAGAGGGACAAACAGCTACTGGACCACGAGGGGAGAATTCGAGAGATAAGTGACACCATAAGACGAAACAACATTAGAATAATTGGGATTCCAGAAGAAGAAGAAAGTGAGAGGGGAGCAGAAGGTATACTGGAGAGAATTATTGGGGAGAATTTCCCCAATATGGCAAAGGGAACGAGCATCAAAATTCAGGAGGTTCAGAGAATGCCCCTCAAAATCAATAAGAATAGGCCCACACCCCGTCACCTAATAGTAAAATTTACAAGTCTCAATGACAAAGAGAAAATCCTGAAAGCAGCCCGGGAAAAGAAGTCTGTAACATACAATGGTAAAAATATTAGATTGGCAGCTGACTTATCCACAGAGACCTGGCAGGCCAGAAAGAGCTGGCATGATATTTTCAGAGCACTAAACGAGAAAAACATGCAGCCAAGAATACTATATCCAGCTAGGCTATCATTGAAAATAGAAGGAGAGATTAAAAGCTTCCAGGACAAACAACAACTGAAAGATTTTGCAAATACCAAACCAGCTCTACAGGAAATATTGAAAGGGGTCCTCTAAGCAAAGAGAGAGCCTACAAGTGGTAGATCAGAAAGGAACAGAGACCATATACAGTAACAGTCACCTTACAGGCAATACAATGGCACTAAATTCATATCTCTCAATAGTTACCCTGAATGTGAATGGGCTAAATGCCCCTGTCAAAAGACACAGGGTATCAGAATGGATAAAAAAACAAAACCCATCTATATGTTGCCTCCAAGAAACACATTTTAAGCCCGAAGACACCTCCAGATTTAAAGTGAGGGGGTGGAAAAGAATTTACCATGCTAATGGACATCAGAAGAAAGCAGGAGTGGCAATCCTTATATCAGATCAATTAGATTTTAAGCCAAAGACTATAAAAAGAGATGAGGAAGGACACTATATCATACTCAAAGGGTCTGTCCAACAAGAAGATTTAACAATTTTAAATATCTATGCCCCCAATGTGGGAGCAGCCAACTATATAAACCAATTAATAACAAAATCAAAGAAACACATCAACAATAATACAATGATAGTAGGGGACTTTAACACTCCCCTCACTGAAATGGACAGGTCATCCAAGCAAAAGATCAGCAAGGATATAAAGGCCTTAAATGACACACTGGACCAGATGGACATCACAGATATATTCAGAATATTTCATCCCAAAGCAACAGAATACACATTCTTCTCTAGTGCACATGGAACATTCTCCAGAATAGATCACATCCTCGGTCCTAAATCAGGACTCAACCGGTATCAAAAGATTGGGATCATTCCCTGCATATTTTCAGACCACAATGCTCTAAAGCTAGAACTCAACCACAAAAGGAAGTTTGGAAAGAACCCAAATACATGGAGACTAAACAGTATCCTTCTAAAGAATGAATGGGTCAACCGGGAAATTAAAGAAGAATTGAAAAAAATCATGGAAACAAATGATAATGAAAACACAACGGTTCAAAATCTGTGGGACACAACAAAGGCAGTCCTGAGAGGAAAATATATAGCGGTACAAGCCTTTCTCAAGAAAACAAGAAAGGTCTCAGGTACACAACCTAACCCTACACCTAAAGGAGCTGGAGAAAAAGAACAAGAAAGAAACCCTAAGCCCAGCAGGAGAAGAGAAATCATAAAGATCAGAGCAGAAATCAATGAAATAGAAACCAAAAAAACAAATAGAACAAATCAACGAAACTAGGAGCTGGTTCTTTGAAAGAATTAATAAAATTGATAAACCCCTGGCCCGACTTATCAAAAAGAAAAGAGAAAGGACCCAAATAAATAAAATCATGAATGAAAGAGGAGAGATCACAACTAACACCAAAGAAATACAAACTATTATAAGAACATACTATGAGCAACTCTACGGCAATAAATTTGACAATCTGGAAGAAATGGATGCATTCCTAGAAACATATAAACTACCACAACTGAACCAGGAAGAAATAGAAAGCCTGAACAGACCCATAACCAGTAAGGAGATTGAAACAGTCATTAAAAATCTCCAAACAAACAAAAGCCCAGGGCCAGACGGCTTCCCGGGGGAATTCTACCAAACATTTAAAGAAGAACTAATTCCTATTCTCCTGAAACTGTTCCAAAAAATAGAAATGGAAGGAAAACTTCCAAACTCATTTTATGAGGCCAGCATCACCTTGATCCCAAAACCAGACAAGGATCCCACCAAAAAAGAGAGCTATAGACCGATATCCTTGATGAACACAGATGCGAAAATACTCAACAAAATACTAGCCAATAGGATTCAACAGTACATTAAAAAGATTATTCACCACGACCAAGTGGGATTTATTCCAGGGCTGCAAGGTTGGTTCAACATCCGCAAATCAGTCAATGTGATACAACACATCAATAAAAGAAAGAACAAGAACCATATGATACTCTCAATAGATGCTGAAAAAGCATTTGACAAAGTACAACATCCCTTCCTGATCAAAACTCTTCAAAGTGTAGGGATAGAGGGCACATACCTCAATATCATCAAAGCCATCTATGAAAAACCCACCGCAAATATCATTCTCAATGGAGAAAAACTGAAAGCTTTTCCGCTAAGGTCAGGAACACGGCAGGGATGTCCATTATCACCACTGCTATTCAATATAGTACTAGAGGTCCTAGCCTCAGCAATCAGACAACAAAAGGAAATTAAAGGCATCCAAATCGGCAAAGAAGAAGTCAAATTATCACTCTTCGCAGATGATATGATACTATATGTGGAAAACCCAAAAGACTGCACTCCAAAACTGCTAGAACTTATACAGGAATTCAGTAAAGTGTCAGGATATAAAATCAATGCACAGAAATCAGTTGCATTTCTCTACACCAACAGCAAGACAGAAGAAAGAGATATTAAGGAGTCAATCCCATTTACAATTGCATCCAAAACCATAAGATACCTAGGAATAAACCTAACCAAAGAGACACAGAATCTATACTCAGAAAACTATAAAGTACTCATGAAAAAAATTGAGGAAGACACAAAGAAATGGAAAAATGTTCCATGCTCCTGGATTGGAAGAATAAATATTGTGAAAATGTCTATGCTACCTAAAGCAATCTACACATTTAATGCAATTCCTATCAAAGTACCATCCATCTTTTTCAAAGAAATGGAACAAATAATTCTAAAATTTATATGGAACCAGAAAAGACCTCGAATAGCCAAAGGGATATTGAAAAAGAAAGCCAACGTTGGTGGCATCACAATTCCGGACTTCAAGCTCTATTACAAAGCTGTCATCATCAAGACAGCATGGTACTGGCACAAAAACAGACACATAGATCAATGGAACAGAATAGAGAGCCCAGAAATAGACCCTCAAATCTATGGTCAACTAATCTTCGACAAAGCAGGAAAGAATGTCCAATGGAAAAAAAAGACAGCCTTTTCAATAAATGGTGCTGGGAAAATTGGACAGCCACATGCAGCAGAAAAAATGAAATTGGACCATTTCCTTACACCACACACAAAAATAGACTCAAAATGGATGAAGAACCTCAATGTACGAAAGGAATCCATCAAAATCCTTGAGGAGAACACGGGCAGCAACCTCTTCGACCTCTGCCGCAGCAACATCTTCCTAGGAACAACGCAAAAGGCAAGGGAAGCAAGGGCAAAAATGAACTATTGGGATTTCATCAAGATCAAAAGCTTTTGCACAGCAAAGGAAACAGTTAACAAAATCAAAAGACAACTGACAGAATGGGAGAAGATATTTGCAAACGACATATCAGATAAAGGACTAGTGTCCAGAATCTATAAAGAACTTAGCAAACTCAACACCCAAAGAACAAATAATCCAATCAAGAAATGGGCAGAAGACATGAACAGACATTTCTGCAAAGAAGACATCCAGATGGCCAACAGACACATGAAAAAGTGCTCCATATCACTCGGCATCAGGGAAATACAAATCAAAACCACAATGAGATATCACCTCACACCAGTCAGAATGGCTAAAATCAACAAGTCAGGAAATGACAGATGCTGGCGAGGATGCGGAGAAAGGGGAACCCTCCTACACTGTTGGTGGGAATGCAAGCTGGTGCAGCCACTCTGGAAAACAGCATGGAGGTTCCTCAAAATGTTGAAAATAGAACTGCCCTATGACCCAGCAATTGCACTATTGGGTATTTACCCTAAAGATACAAATGTAGTGATCCAAAGGGACACATGCACCCGAATATTTATAGCAGCAATGTCCACAATAGCCAAACTATGGAAAGAACCTAGATGTCCATCAACAGATGAATGGATCAAGAAGATGTGGTATATATACACAATGGAATACTATGCAGCCATCAAAAGAAATGAAATCTTGCCATTTGCAACAACATGGATGGAACTAGAGCGTATCATGCTTAGCGAAATAAGTCAAGCAGAAAAAGACAACTATCATATGATCTCCCTGATATGAGGAAGTGGTGATGCAACATGGAGGCTTAAGTGGGTAGAAGAATAAATGAAACAAGATGGGATTGGGAGGGAGACAAACCATAAGTGACTCTTAATCTCACAAAACAAACTGAGGGTTGCCGGGGGGAGGGGGTTTGGGAGAAGGGGGTGGGATTATGGACATTGGGGAGGGTATGTGATTTGGTGAGTGTTGTGAAGTGTGTAAACCTGGTGATTCACAGACCTGTACCCCTGGGGATAAAAATATATGTTTATAAAAAATAAAAAATTAAATTTGAGTAAAAAAAAAAAAAAAAAAATAAAGCCTTTATTTCCTTGTTGATCTTTTGCTTGGATAATCAGTCCATTTCAGTGAAGGGGATGTTAAAGTCCCCTACTATTATTATATTACTGTTGATGTGTTTCTTTGATTTTGTTATTAATTGGTTTATATAATTGGCTGCTCATGTTAGGAGCATAGATATTTAAAATTGTTAGATCTTCTGTTTGGACAAACCCTTTAAGTATGATATAGTGTCCTTCCTCATCTCTTACAGTCTTTGGCTTAAAATCCAATTTATCAGATATGAGGATTGCCAGCTTTCTTTTGATGTCCATTAGCATGGTAAATTGTTTTCCAAACCCTAGTTTTAAATCTGGAGGTGTCTTTTGGTTTAAAATGAGTCTCTTCTAGATAGTATATCAATGGGTCTTTTTTTTTTTTAATCCATTCTGATACTCTGTGTCATTTTATTCAGGGATTTAGCACATTTACATTCTGGTAACTATTGAAAGATAAGAATTTAGTGCCATTGTATTGCCTGTAGGGTCACTGTTACTCTATATTGTATCTGTTCCTTTCTGGTCTGTTACTTTTAGGCTTTCTCTTTGCTAAGAGGGTGTCTTTCAATATTTCCTCTAAGACTGGTTTGCTGTTTACAAATTCTTTAAATTTTTGTTTGTCCTGGAAGATTTTCATCTCTCCTATTTTCCATGACAACCTAGCTGGACATAATATTCTTGGATGCCTATTTTTCTCATTAAGTGCTCTAAATATATCATGCCAGTCCTTTCTGGCCTGCCAAGTCTCTGTGGATAGGTCTGCTGCCAATCTAATATTTCTACTGTTGAATATTATAGACCTCTTGTCCCAGGCTGCTTTCAGGATTTTCTTTTTGTCCCTGAGACTTGTAAGTTTTACTATTAGATGCCAGGGTGTAGACCTATTTTTATTGATTTTGAGGAGGGTTCATGGTGCCTCCTGGATTTCGATTCTTGTTCCCTTCTCCAGGTTAGGGAAATTCTCTACTATAATTTGCTCCAATATACCTTCTGCCCCACTCTCTCTTCTTCTTCTTCTGGGATCCCAATTATTCTAATATTGTTTTGTCTTATGGTATCAGTTATCTAATTCTCTTCTTGTGGCCCAGTACTTGTTTGGTTCTCTTTTTTTCAGCTTCTTTATTCTCCATCATTTGGTCTTCTATATCACTAATTCTCTCTTCTGCCTCATTTATCCTAGCAATAAGAGCCTCCATTTTTTATTGTACCTCATTAATAGCTTTTTAAATTTCAACTTGGTTAGATATTAGTTCTTTTATTTCTCCAGAAAGGGATTTTATTTCTCCAGAAAGGGATTTTCTAATATCTTCCATTTTTTTTGAGCCCAGCCAGCACCTTGATAATAATCATTCTGAACTCTAGTTCTGACATATTATTAATGTTCATATTGATTAGATCCCTAGTCATTGGTACTGCCTTCTGTTCTTTTTTTTTTTTTTTTTTTGTGGTGAGTTTTTCTGCCTTGTCATTTTACCCAGATAAGAATAGATGAATGAGAGAATAAAATGCTTAAAGTGTAGCAACAACCCCAGAAAAAACATACACTAATCAAATCAGAAGAGACTGAAAACTGGGAGGAGAAGAAAGGAGGGAAAAAGGGAAAAAATATATGTATATTAGACTGGTGAATAGAACAGAGCCATACACTTGATTTTGGGTGTATTTTGGTCTGTTAGGATAAACTGCCTCCCAAAATTTTAAAGAAAGAAAAACTTCTATGTATACAAAAATAAGGGTAAACACAATGAAAGGATGGAATATGACTATAGAGATGAAATTTCATAAAGATTCTAAAAAAGGAATTAATAAGATAAGAAGTTGGTTGAAAAAATAAAAGAGGAAAGAAAGTGATCAGGCTGGAAACTAGAACAAAGCCATGTGCTTGATTTAGGGTATATTTTGATCTATTAGAAGAAATTATATCCCAAAATTTAAAGAAAAAAAAATCCCTATATGTATACAAAAAGTGAGGTTAAATACAATGAAGGGATAGAATATGACTGTAACAATACAATTGAAAACAATTTTTAAAAAGGTATTGATAAAATAGTTTTAAAATGTTGAAATGGGAAAGAAGAAAAATTAAAAAATAAAATAAGAAAAAATAAATTTTAAAAAATTTAACTTTTAAAGACTAAGGAATCATGGGGGAAAAGCCATGAATTCCATGTGCTGTATTCCTGTAGTTCTGAAGTTTTGCAGATCTCATTGATCAGTGAACTTGGTCTTGGCTGGATGTTCTTGCTGATCTTCTGAGGGAGGGGCCTGTTGCCCTGATTCTCAAATGTCTTTGCCCGAGGCAGAATTGCACCGCCCTTGCCAGGGGACTGGCTAAGCAATCTGCTTGAGTTCGCCTTTGGAGCTTTTGTTCCCTGAATGCTTTCCATACAGCTTTGGAGGATGGGAATGAAGATGACAGCCTCCCAATCTCTGACCCCATTGTAGCCGAGGGCTTATGGCTCCAGTCCTCAGTGCACCTTCAGAGAAAAGCTATTAGTCCCTCCCATTTCCCTGGTCTCTGGCTGCGTTCCATCCTCACCCGGGCTCTGACCCAACATTTCTATTTTTTGGCATATGGCTCCATTTGGAGTCTCCAAACCCAGTAGATTCCTGCTGTGCACTTTCACACCTCTCCTCCTAGAAGAGGAAGGAGGGTGTCTCCCCAGATCTGCCACTTCTGGGGTTCCTGCTTGAAGAGCAGTGGCCTGACTGTGTCTCAGATCACAGGTCGAGGTACCCCGAGCTGAGCACTCACTGCTCAGCTCCATCTCTGCAGCCGGCTTCCCCAGTTTGATACCTGGGAGCTCTGCTGCACTCAGACATCCCTGGTCCTTCTGTGACCTTGAGGGACCTGAGACCACATTGTCCCTGTGAGGGCTCCACCCCCAATTTAGCCTCTGGAGCAACATCCCTCAGTGGAGCCGACTTCTAAAAGTTCTGATTTTGTGCTCACTGCTCCACTGCTTGCCGAAAGCGAGCCCCTCCCCCTGTGGTCTATCTTGGCAAATGTTGCCTCAGATTCACTTCTCCACACATCCTACCTTCCAGAAATTGGTCGATTTTCTGTTCCTAGAATTGCTGCTCTTCTCTTCTCTCTCCTGTGGAGTTTGTAGGTGTTTGGAATGGTTTGATAACTATCTAGCTGAACTCCTGGGACCTGATGTGATTTCAGTCTCCTACTCCTCTCCCACCTTGCTCCTCCCACCCCTGAACAATTCATTTTATAGTGAAATTTGTATAGTGGTATCTCTAGACAGAAAGATAGAGGTAGCAGGGTTTCTCTTGACTATATTTCCAACCCCATCAATGGAGGGTATGGTCCTAACATGTTTGTTTTTAACTGCCAATAACCTGAAAGCTTTAATTCTGGACCTTTAGGTCAAAGCACTTAGAGGTAATCTAGAACTCTAATTAAAGAAGCTGATAGTTTGTATTTTACTTAAGCCACTGATTAGTCATGAGAGCTTGGGAAGTAGGCTAAATGAAGCATATCTTAGTTTTCTAATCTGTATAATGGACAAAAGAGTACCTCCATCTTATGGTTAATTGGGAGAACTAATCATACATGAAGCATTTAGGTAGTGTCTGATGCAATGTTTTTGATAAATGAGACTGTTTACACTATTCATGATCAGGTAATTGACTGATATAGGCTTACCTAGGCTTGAGTTTTTAATAGATGAACATAAAAATTGCCCACTACACAATTTCTGTGGAGCTAAGGGATAATTTGGCATTTACTCTTTAAGCTGTTGTTATCTATAGGTTATGTCTATACAGTGCAATTAAATTGATCACTTTCCATTCAATTCTACATTTTGCTTTTTAACTGGGGTAATGAGCAATTGCAGAGTTACTGATGGAAGTTACTGAGCTTAAAGCAACGGAACAAACACATCTATCCATTGCTCCAGTGGAAACAGGCCTCCTGTAACTGCCAGGAAGCATTTGAATCTTTCCCACTAGAAAATTCTGACATCTCCCATTGTCCTCTAACCCTTAGCTCTCAACTCTTTTCTAATGAGCTGGAATCATCTGTATTGAATCACAGGTATTGAACCAAAAGGAGGAAGATGTATTAGTTATCAATTACTGTATAGTAGCCCACAAGAATAGTTATTGTACTTGTTCATGATCTTGTGGGTCAGCCATCTGTGTTAAGCACATCCAGGAGGTTCTTCTGCTGGTCTTACTTGAGGTTACTCTGTGGCTGCAGTCATCTGGAGGCTGGCAGTTCTAAGATGACCTCCCTCACATGTCTGCCAGGCCAGCTCAGGCTTCTCCACATGGCAGAAGCTTTCCAAAAGAGCAAGAGCAGACACTGAAAGATCGCTTGAGGCAAAAACTCAGAAGTAGCATGACATCAAAGCAAAAGAAAAGGCCAGCGCCCAGAGTCAAGTTGAGGGAGAACTGACTCCATCATTTAATGGGAACAGTTGCAAAGACCTGGTGGCAATTTTAATGTACCACAGAAGGGGAAAGGAAGAAAGAAAAAAAGTGAAGGAAAGAAACATTACTAAATACCAGCTCTGCACCACATCAAACACCTCTCAATGACAAGAGTTATCATTTTCTGAGGGCTTGCTCTGTGTTGGACACTGTCAAGACTCTAGATGCATATTTCATTACTGTTCCTAACAACCTGAGGAGATCAATAACATTATTGTCCCCATTTCCCAGATGTGGGCTTGGATAGTTTAACATTTCTTTCGAGGTGATGTGATTTGTCACTAGCAGATAGGACATTGGATTTGAGGGTTATCTTACTCTGCAGAGCAAGTTCTTGATCCTTGTGCTCTTGCCCATTTGAAAATTTCCAGGAAACTTCACAGTCCTCCTTGTTTCTCTCTCCTTGTGTAAGAGGTTAATTGATTGCTAGCTAACAAAATGGCCATTGTCCATTGGATAGACCACCAGGGAAAAGTATTTTTTCAAAGAACCCTCCAAAAGACCTGAGGTGGTCTCTGTATGATGTCTGCCAGTATTCTTTGGTAACATCCTGTTACACCAGGTCAGTATCACTTTCCTTTTGAAAATTTCTCAGCCTGGTAGACAGTGCCAGCCCATGCTGTAGGAGATCCTGGAATGATGGTGGTGGAGGGGGACGTACCCTATCAGAACAAGCTGTGCCAGGAATGTTCTTTCTTTATTTTAAAGTGCTGAGCCTCCCAGCCCTAAATATAACCAGGACTCTGAGGAAGTCAGCAGAGAGAGTGCTTTTCAGCCCATCATACACTTAGCCTCATACATATACATCATACATCATACATATAGCCTCTTGACCCCATTCCCTTGCTGCCGCTTCTCCCTGAAGCACACTAAATTCTCATTTTACCCCTTTTTCTAGACCACAGAGCTACCCTGATTACATCCTTCTGAGGGGAAAAGGACACCTTTGTTCTTCCACTGTTATTCACTCCTAAAAATAACTAGGAGACTTTCTGGCTTCTTTGAAATAAAAAAAAAAAAATTAAGTATTCATGGACACATTTGCTCTAATATCTTATGATTTTTATTACCCTTTGGAATAGTTCTTAACATTTTTTGAGTCAAGGTTATTACAGAAGAGTCTGATGAAATCATCTTGCTAAGAAAATTGCACATGCCCAAATACCAAATTTTGGATACATTTCTAGCTTAGGTTAGAAAGACCTTCTTTAGAAGAATTTGAGTCCTTGATTCAGAGAAGGCAGTAGATCACAGCCAGAAAATGCGAGGGGTCCAGACCCGTGGTTCTTGACTCTGGTTGCTCATTAGAATTTTCTGAGGAGATTTAAAAAATTGGGATATCCAGGCAGCATCCTAGACCAGCTAAATCAGAACCTCTGAGGGCAGGTTCACGGGCATCCAAATTTTTAAATGGTCCCCAGGAGAGTTCAAATCCCCATCAAATTTGCCAGACCAATACCTTTCAAAACACAGCTGGCACAAATACTAGCTGCCTGACCTCAGTAATCATCAAATTCTGTCCTGGGCCTCAGTTTCTTACATTACAGAACACTGATGGTATTAGTACTGAACTCACAAGGTTATTTTAAGGAAAGAAGTGATTTACTACATTTATAGCTCTTGGAAGAGTCCATGTCATGTAGTATGCAAAGTCGTTACTATTTTTGTTAGAAAATGCAATGACTTGACCACCATCCTTCCAAACTTCATTCATTTACATCACTCAGAAGTTGCTACATTGCCATACCAAGGGCTCAGACCTTTATTTATTTTTTTAAGTAGCCTCCACACCCAACATAGGGGTTGAACCCATGACCTGGGGTCAAGAGTCACATATTGTACTGACTGAGACCACCATATGTGCTGGTCTTCCCGCTCCACCCCAAAGGGGCTCATACTAGAATCCTGTTTTTACTTCTTTTTTTTACATGATCGGGGCCAGTGTGGGGGGAGGCGGGACAATGAGCAGAAGTGTCTGGTTCCTTGTGGGGTAAGTAAGTGTCAACACCTGACATTTCATGGGAGTGTTGAATCTTCTTCCTTAAACTTAGGGGTTCTGCTTTCCAGTTGTTCAGTGTTCTTGGTCAGAGTTGTCACCTTGAGCTCCAAAGTCAGATAACACTGGACTTAAATTCTCTTGGTTTTAAATGCTCCAGGTGTAAGAGTTCTCCTGCTCTCTGGGATATGTTTCATGAGCAGGGCTTCTTCTTTTCCCTTCCAAGGAAGCTCTGAGGTGTGGGAGGTTGCCTATGAGCCTCTATTGACAAAGGCATCTCATGCAGTAAATGCAGGGCTCAGTGATAAAGAGCTGGAATTGTCTGAACACAGACTGTACCACCAATTTCTCCATAAAGTAAATGTGACTGGCCCCTTTATCTGAGACACTTTGATGTTCTCTTCTGCCAAGCTTGTAACCATAAACCTCATGTACCATTCTAAGTGCACCTACCATAGTCCTAACAGAGATCATGATGGTGTGCTCCCTATAGTATCAATCATGCCTTGGAATTATAGGCTCTGTCCATGCTAGGAATTTTAGAGAAATAGCATAGGTACAAAATTTAGCCAGGCTCTGGTCTGCAGAGACAGATGATTGAAATTAAAGGCTTGGAAGAAAGCTGGATTTTTAATTATAAAATAAATTATGGTACCAGTTAATTCTTGTAAATGGCTTAGGCTTCTATGTCCAATTCTACTGGAGCCTTGAAAGTACAAAAAAAATGTTGGTGTTTTAGAAATTTCTATACATGCTGTTCCTGAAACTTGGGGAAAGAGTACTTAGATGAAACCAGTGTTTCCTAAATGTGGTTGCCCATCAGATTTATGAGATTTTTAAAAAGATTTTATAATCATGTAGCATTTTTGTTTTTGAGATCTAAATGATACACAATAAAATATATCAGATAATAAGAGTTCAATTGATGGGTTTGAGTTATTCTATACAATTGCATTAACACTAGTCAAAATAAGATAAGGAACTTTTTGTCATTCCAGAAGGCTACCTTATACTTATTTCCAGTCAATTCTCTTCTCCCTGAAGATGACCATTTTTTGGCTTCTTTTGCAATAACAGCTGGTTCCCATACAGTGTGTGTTATCTTGGGCCTGGTTTCTTTTGCTCAACATAATGTTGATGAAATTCGCTTTTATTGTTGTGAGTAGTTCATTCCTTTTTTTTTTCTTTTTAAATTTCTGACTGATATTCCACTGCATGAATACCACAATTTCTTTATCTGTTCCCCTGTTGATAGACATTTGGATTACTTCCAATGTGGAGTTATTTGTCCTAAGGCTTTTAAGAATATTCTTGTACAAGTCTTTTTGTGGACACATTCCTTCATTGCTCTTCAATGAACCATAGGATAGCTATATATTGTTTAATTTTGGACCATAGGATAGCTATATATTGTTTAATTTTATAAGAAGTCACCAAAAAGTGTACCATTTTATACGCCAGCCAGAAATGTAAGTACTTCATGAGTAGCTTTTTAAAATTAGAGCTGCCTGCCCTCCCATTCCACTCAGACATATTGTTTATTGCTTTAAGCCTCTGTAGATAGCATTTTGAATGCTCATGGTCTATTCAGACAAATATTTAATTAGCAATCTCAAAAATGATCCTAATACTAGGAATAAGCACAATGATTTATTTGTGTGACCGTGTTTTTCTCATTTTCAAGATTCTTTCTCATTTATTGGTTCATGAATCATTTTTTAAATTGAGCTGTAATTTATATACCATAAAATTTATCCATTTAAATGTGCTCAGTGGGGTGGTTTTCAGTATAATACTGAAGTTGTGCGACCTTCATGACTACCTAATTCCAGTACGTTTTCATCATTTGAAAGACCCTGTATCCATGAACAGTCACTTCCCATCCTTCTTTTCTTCTAGCCCCTGGAAACCACTTATCTATTTTATGTCTCTATGGATTTGCCTATCTTGGGTATTTCATGTAAATGGAATCATATGATATGTAGCCTTTTGTGTCAGACTTGCTTCACTTTGCATAATGTTTTCAAGTTTCATTCAGGTTGTAGAATGTCTCAGCACTTTATTCATTCAAATGGCTCAATGATATGCTATTGTCTGAATATCCCAAGTTTTGTTTATCCATTCATCAACTGATAGACATTTAGGTTGTTTCCACTTTTTGCCTATTATGAATAATGCTGTTTTCTACAAATGTTTGTGATTTTTTGTGGGTGTATGTTTTCAGTACTCTTGGGTATATAGCTAGAAGTGGAATTGTTAGGTTGTATGGTAGCTCCATCTTTAACCATTTGAGGAACTGCCAGTCTTTCATAGCAGATGTATCATTTTGCCTTCCCACCAGTAGTGCGTGAATGTTCCAATTTCTTTACATTCTTTCCAACACTTGTTACCTGTCTTTTCCATGATAGCAATAATAGTGGGTACAAAGTTGTATCTCATTGTGGCATTTATTTTTGTGTCCCCAGTGACTAGTCATGTTGAGAATCATCTCATGTGCTTGTTGGCCATTTATACATATGCCTCTTCAAATCCCTTATCCCTTAAAAAAAATTTTTTTATTATTGAGTTGGAAGAGTACTTTATATATTATCAATACAAGTTCTTTCTCAGATAGATTATTTGTAAATATATTCTCCCAGTCTGTGGGTTGTCTTTTCACTTTTTTGATAATGTCCTTGGAAGGACAAACATTTTAATTTCGATGAAGCTCAGTTTATCTGTTGTTCCCTTTGTGGTCTGTGCTTTTGGTGTCATCTACACTATTGCCTAATCCAAGGTCATGAGATGTATGCTTAAGGTTTCTTTCAAGAGTTTTTGCTCTTGGACCCATTTAATTTTTTGACTTACTTTTTGAGTTTTTTAAAAATAATTTTTTGTAATATGAGGTAGGGATCCAAATTTATTCTTTTGCATGTGAATATCCAATTTTCTCAATATTAACTTGTTGAAAAGACTGGTCTTTCTTCATTAAATTACATTGGCAGCCTTGATGAAAATCAGTTAACTATAAATATAACAAATTATTTTTGGAATCTCACTTCTATTCCATTGGTCTGTATGTCTACCTATGCTAGTACCACACAGTCTTGATTACTGTAACTTTATAGTATGATTTGAAATTGGGAAAGTGTGAATTCTTCAACTTTGCTCTTTTTCAAGTTAGTTTTAATTATTCTGGATATTTAACATTTCCATAAGAATTTTAGGATGAGTTTGTTAATTTTTGCAAAAATCCAGCTAGGAGTTTGATAGAGATTAGTTGGGAGAGTTTTGTAACCTACCAGAATCTCAGCTTTTTCTTCTGTTAAATGAAGCTCCATTACAGGATATATGTAAATGTTAAATGATGCATAAGATTGCAATATAAACTCTATGAGCTTTGCACATACAAAGATATTTCTTTTTTTTAACCCTATACTTGAAGGGGCAGTTCAGTAATACCAGTATGCGTTGATCTTTTTTTCTTCTAGGTCTCAAGACCTGAATATCTAATCACTTCTTGATCTCCATAGCCCCCAAAGTTGAGATTTCTTTTTTGTTCTCTGTGATGAACAGATTTTAAGGTGATTCCCTTATTTCCACCCCCACCCCCCCACCCCCCAGTATTCATGCCTTTGTATAAACTCACTTTGAATGTGGGTGGAACCAATGACCTTTTTCTAATCAATAGTATATGGCAAAGTGATAGGATTCACTGCCATGGTGTTACATTATATAAAACTCTCTTGCCACTAGACTTGCTCTTTTTCTCCTTTGCTGATTTTGAAGAAGCAAGCTTCCACGTGGTGTGACATGACCCGTAGAAAGGGTCACATGGCAAGGTACTGCAAGAGGCTTCTGGAAGCTGAGGGTGGCTTTTGGCCCACAGTTCGCTTTATGGCTGCACAAAAATGAATTCTGCCACCAACATGAGTGAATTTGAAAACAGATCCATCACTAGGCAGCGACAGAAGGAGATCTTTACTTAGAGAAAAAAGAATCAAAATAAAAACCTTCTGAGATCGCAAGATGTGAGATTCCTGCTGCTCAGCTCTGAGGAAGGTATTAGAAAACAGTAAGGAATCTAGGTTGTCTTCCTGCTGGGAAAACAGCAAGAAGATAAGAGAGTGTCTTGTCCTTTACAGAAGGATCACAAAGCCTCGTCTGCCCTCTCCCTGCACTTGGGCAGCAATGTGTCTGATTCCCGGCCCTTCCACGGCTCGTCATGCAAGTCCTCAGCCAGATGCCATCAAGGCTTGGCTGCAAGTGGTCTCATCCCCATGTGATTCCCCGCAGTGCCAAGGAACATCAGATGTCTATCTCCCGGCAGCGTGCGCACCTGCTCACACCTTCCCCAAGCGGGGCATGGAGAGTCTGTGCACCCTCACCAAGGAATAGATCACTACACCTGTCTGGTGGAGATTGGGCCTCTCCAGCTGTCTAGCACATGACTGCCCCTTGTTCTCTCAAACAGTGTACCTCTGGGGAGGCCAGCTGTACTCCAGCAAATGACAAACAGTCCCCAAAGGTGGTAGAGATGAATGGATTTGGGGAACCATTATCCCCACTGCTTTCATCTCAGTGTTGCCGCTTTAGGCTCTATTTCTGCATCTCCACACCCAAAGGCATGGCTCCAGGCGGAGGACTGGCTCCATCCCACAGCAGGTGCCATTCAGTGCTTTCCCGGAAGTACCCCCTGGATCCTGTCACCTGGCAAGTTTGTGCTGAAGCTGGTACACTTAGCTGTCTGTTTGCCAACAGGTTGGCAGGGGTCCCCTCAGGGCTGTTGATTGTTGCCTGTGGGGGGGGGGTTAGTTGTGCACCAGCCCTGAGCATTCTTGGGGCTTTGGAGCCAGCACAGGGCCTGCCATGCCCATGTAATGCTATAACAGCAAGAACTAGTTCCCACTATGGGCTTAAGGGACAAGCCTGACTCCCCTATTATTTTGTTTCAAAGTCTGTGCATGTGACTGCCTTATTTTCCTGGTGAGGACATCGATGGCTCGTGTGATATTCTCTAATAGTTACTGAGGTTTTTTCCAGGTGCTGTGCTTAGCACTTAACTTACATTAATACCATTTAATTCTTTTAATGAACCACTAGGTAGGTGTTATTATTACATCAATTTTGTAGATGAAGACATTGAGGGATGGAGATGGGAAGTTACTCATTTAAGGTCACACGTTGAAGATATAGGAGAACAAGGACTCATGAGAGTCTCTGCGACGGAAGCAAGGTTGCAGAACCATGGGGGAATGAGCCCATTTGGAAAAGGGCATGACTTCTCCCTTCCTGTTAGCTCAAGATATGGTTCTCAGTCACAAGGTGGCTGTATCTGTTTCTGTCCACCAGTGTGACACAGGACATGATCTTTATGAATGACTAGCTCTAGGATGTATTTCTATATTTTTAAATATACAATTTAATGCTTCCTTAATGCTTAGTGCAATAAAATACATAAACTGATGAAATGTTTCATAGATAAATGTGCATGGAACCATTACTTAGATCATGGTACAGAATAGAAATCAGCATGCTTTTTCTGTAGAGGGCCCAATGGTAAATAATCTAGGCTTTGCATCTCATACTGTCTTCATGGCAACGTTCAACTCTGCCATTGTGGTCCAAAAGCAACTTTGACCATATGTAGATAAATGGGTGTGGCTATGTTCCAAGAAAACTTTATTTACAAAAATCAGACAGTGGGCCAGATTTGACTCATGGCTGTACCCTATTTTGTCTTGATAGAGAATATTCGCAGCACTTCAAAATGTTCCCCCGCACCCTTTTGTAATCAATAGTAACCATCCCTACCCACCCAGAGGAAACTACTATTCCAACATCTGTTACAATATATTTGTTTTTTCAAGTGTTCCTGGATTTTAGGTAAATGGAATCAAACACTACGTACACTACATATGGATAAATTCCTCCTCCTCCTCCTTCTTCTTTTTTTTTACTCAACGCAAGGAATGTGCGGTTCATCCTTGTGGCTGTGTCTAGCAATAATTCCTTTATATTATTGTTGCTTTCTATTGTATTATTGCTTCCACTGGGGGAGTCTACTATAATTTAGCTGTTCTTCTATTCTTGTAAATTTGGATTGTTTTCAGATTGGAGCTATTATGAATATCCCTGGGGGTGAAAAAAAAAATTCTTTAGTTCTTTTTGAGGCATCTATAAAGATGCCAATGAAAGCCTGGATAGTATCTTGATGGGTCACTATGCTTATTAAGTTAGTCAATTGCCCTAGTCCACACTATGGAAATGTGCATCTGCAGAGATGCAGGGTTTAAGTCTGCTTATATTATGGACCCTTTCACCTTTCTGTACTCTTGTTTGAAAAGGATAAAGACACATTTTCTGTGGCTGTTTAATGAGGGTCTGTTGGGTACAAGGCAATACACTCAGAACCCAGAGGTCCAGATCTACCACCAGGGAGATCAGTGCCTTTGGCTATGACAGGGAACTTCTCTGATTTCTTTCTTCACCTGTGAAATGGTGGGGGGAAATATGTGATAATAAAAATGCTTGTGAACTGTGTTACCATTCACATATGAGGTGATAGCATTATTATACAAAGATAGATAGATCATGGTTCCTGTCCTCCAGAAGTACCCAATATAGTGAAAATCGACACCCAAAGTATAGTATGTGATCATGTCAAATAATGAACACTGAGGAGCTTTTGTGCTTGGACCATCCACAGTGTGATGGGAAAAGGCTGACCCACCCAGTAAAGCTAACAGGGTTTGCAGATGGACTGACTATAGGGAGTGAGAGAGGGAAAAAAAAAGGGTGATTCTGGGTGTTTGACCTGAACCATGAGACCAATAAAGTTGCCACTGAGTGGTGTAGATTAGAAGGAGGTTTTGTTCTGTGCTGGATTATGCGAGTGGACAGGATTTCCCTGATAGGAAGATATAGGGAATTCTAAATGGAAGTCCAAATCATATAAAGGGGAACTGGGGAGACCTGTGGAGGGTCATTTGGTTAAAGCTGAGGCTATAGGGAAAATGAACAAAACTACATGATACATGGTGACAGATGGGCCATGCTTGAATGTGATGGTTGGCTTCTGTGCACATGAAGACAACTGGAAGTTTTCAAGCCAGGACTTTAGAGACTTGGAAAAAAGTCTGTGAGACCCTAACCACTTCTTACTGAATCTCTTCTTCAGGTCATTCTGCTCAGTGATTTGTTCTTTGAGAGATATCCAAATGTGTTATTCAAACTACTTAAAAATAGAAGTAAGTAGCTGCTACTGTATCTGTTCTCCTATATCCTATGTTGGCCTCATAAGCCACAGCAGGAATTGTTTTTGGAGGGTCTTATTTGTGGCTGCAAGAACTAGGAGGCAGATGACGCCATATTTTGATTTACAGAAACACACCTTTCCTCCCATTATTCAAGAATCAAGTCCATCTAAGGAACACCAACCACAAGAGAACATTTAAAGAAAAATAAAACATGATGCTGAAAGCCCTAACTGTAGTTCTTATCCAAGCCACCTGATCACTGAGTTATCTTGGGCAAGTTACCCACTGAGCTTATTGAGGTTAGTGCCCTCATGTGCAAAAACAGGTGGTTGTCCCTTCCTGACCTTCCTTCCGGGGCTGTAATAAAAGTATAATAAGATGCTGTAAGTCAAACCCCTTATATGCTACAATGTGCTAATCAAAGTCTCCTTGTCAGTGCAGTGAATTAGGGCAGCAAATGTATTTAGCTTCTAGTCCCTACTCCTTTTCCAAAGGTCAAGCTAGTCTGGTTTTCTTTCTTTCTTTCTTTCTTTTAATATTTTATTTATTTATTTGACAGAGAGAGAGAGAGATATCACGAGTAGGCAGAGAGGCAGGAGGAGAGAGCGGGGGATGTAGGCTCTCTGCTGAGCAGAGAGCCCCATGCGGGGCTTGATCCCAGGACCCTAAGATCATGACCTGAGCCGAAGGTAGAGGCTTAACCACTGAGCCACCCAGGCGCCCCTAGTCTGGTTTTCTAAAACTTTTCTTAGAAATCAATGGCTTGTGATTCTGCTAGCCACTGTCTTCAGGGGTTCTCATCCCAGAGCCTACATGGTCCCAGGGCTCCTTTATCTTCCAAGCTCTTTGCCAATCATGGCAATTTTCAAAAGCCCTCTGTGAGGTAGGGAGAATTCAAGAGACCGGCTTTGACATCTTGGCAAGTGAGAAAATGACTCTTTTCTCTTTTCTGTTTTCAGACTGCCCTGTCATACCCTCAGGCAGGCCCAGAGCAGCCCTGAGTGCCATGAGGACTCCCAGCTGCTCTGGCCTTCATAGCTCCTAGGCACTCACCTGCCTAATTTCAGAAGAGGCCCGAGGGCAGAGGTAGGCCTTTAAAAAAAAAAAAAAAGATTTTATTTATTTATTTGACAGACAGAGATCACAAGTAGGCAGAGAATCAGGCAGAGAGAAAGGAGGAAGGGGGATCCTTGCTAAGCAGAGAGCCCAATGTGGGGCTCAATCCCAGGACCCTGGGATCATGACCTGAGCCTAAGGCAGAGGCTTTAACCCACTGAGCCACCAAGGCTCCCCGAGCTAGGACTTTTTATTGTCTTCACTGTTGAGCTTCCCTCACCCTTGAGAAAGAACCTTCTGGAAGCAGACACATCTGCCCGTGGCAATGTATGCATAGTAATTACCAGGCCCTTTAACAAAGTATCTGGTACTTCATAATTGAAAAGGAATCTATTAAATCATTTTAAAAAACATTTGGTGGCTTATAGGAAGGTGTGGTTATATAATACCTTGTTAAGAGTCTGAAATTTGGCCTCCGATGAAATTGGGTTCAAATCTTGGTTCTGCCATTAGTGGAATAGAGGCAACCTTGGACTAGTCACTTCACTGTCTTAGCTTTATTTCTCTCATCTGTGAAGTGGAGACAATAATAGCTATCCTATAGGATTACTGTATGTATCATGTAACACATGATATATGATTCCAATCATGCTTGCTTACTATGTAGTAGACAATCAAGAGGTGGTATTTTTGTAATGAAAGGTAAGTAGGAACTCAAGTCTACTCCCACAAAAATCAGCTGAAAGAAGGAAGCATGGGTAGATTTAAACTATGCTAGAGACTCAAGATCATCAACTTCAGTTTGTGGTTGAGTAATTCACATTACTTTGTATGCATGTCTATGGGTAATATCCTCCCACAGTGACTCTGGGTTTGGCCATGTGACTTGCTTTGGTTAATGGAACAGAAGAAAACACGATATAAACCAAGACTTGGAGAGTGCTTTGTGCATTCTTTTGGGGCTCTTGGAGCCTTCTTGAACTGCTATGTCAGCAAGTTGAGGCCAGCTCTGCTGGAGGATGAGACATGTGAAGAGATAAGCTATCTCAGCAGAGGTCATCCTCAATCAACCAACTCACAGATGACCTGCCTATGACTTCATATTCATGAATGAGCTCAGCTGAGACCAGCAGAAGAGCCAGCCAGCTGAGCCCAGCCCAAATGGGAACCCACAGAATCATGAGTTAAGTTTCAGTGGCTTATTACATAGCTATTGATAATGTATACAACAACTTCCCAGAGACTGAGAATTTTAGTGAAACTTGAGAAGGGACTAACTTGAGATATCAACATTAGCTACCTGAGACTGAATTTAGCCTCTCAAAGGTAAACTTGGGAATGCTGAAAGGGCAGTGAGAGGAACTGGAGAATGAGCCAAGATTGGGTCACCTCTGCTTGCCCTCAGGAGTTTGGTGGTCAGTTTTCCTCCTTGGGTACAGGAATACAAGAAATCTTTGTGTTTGTAGACCAGAATTTTGTTGACTTAGCAACTGGACCTCACTGGGTTACAGAGGAATATATCAAAACCTCTGCCAGGACTTAGTAAGCTTCCCATCTACAATCTGAGCATTCATACACATCTGTGAAGCATTATGAAGCCTTGCTCATCAGCTCCAGACTGCAGCAGAAGTCCTAGATAGAATGATTGATTAGTACTGAGCTGGGTGTAATCAATAAAGAACTACTCATAGGAGATCATCATTTTAGACTTAACTAGAGGTGGCTTGGCTGTTACACAGAGGCTATTAGGAGGCAGTAATGAGTTCAGTTTGATTTTTTATTTCCAGGGGTGCCTGGGTGGCTCAGTGTGTTAAGCTGCTGCCTTCGGCTCAGGTCATGATCTCAGGGTCCTGGGATCGAGTCCCGCATCGGGCTCTCTGCTCAGCAGGGGGCCTGCTTCTCTCTCTCTCTCTCTCTCTGCCTACCTCTCCGTCTACTTGTGATCTCTCTCTCTGTCAAATAAATAAATAAAATCTTTAAAAAAAATTAAAAAAAAAGTGTGATTTTTTATTTCCAGCCTAGAAAGCTGGCCTCTGTTCTTTTTCACTTCCAGAGTTGGAGAAGAGATTTCGAGATTAGCTACCTGAGACTGAATTTAGCCTCTCAAAGGTAAACTTGGGGATGCTGAAAGGGCAGTGAGAGGAACTGGAGAATGAGCCAAGATTGGGTCGCCTCTGCTTGCCCTCAGGCGTTTGGTGGTCAGAAATTAACCAGGACTCCTCACCTGGCAGCAAGAGCTCTCATCTGCACAATTCTTACAGGACAGAGGGGAGAACTTTGCATGTACTAAGTCCAGTCAACTGTTTCTTTCCCAGGCTCGACAAGAGGCTAACGAACAATGGCATTTTATTGTTATAGTTTTAATAAACAGTATTAATAACCACCACCACTAATTATTGAACAGTTTCTATTAATCAGGCAGGGACTTTATGAGTATATTTAATCATTAGAGTGTGGTAAGTGTTATTTTTATTTCCCACCCACAGAAGGGGAAACCTGCTGCCAGGGATGTTAAAAAACTCAAGTGTACTCAACCAGTTGATATTCAAACCCAGGAAGCTCCTGCCCCTTTTGCTATGCCCTTCCTGCCTCTTACAATAAACCAAGCAGGTGTAATGCTTCCAAAGGTCATGAGGTCTGGCTACTGCCTCTGGGTAAGGCTAAGCATTATTGTCATAAGGTGCACCATTCTGCATCTGATGAGCAGAGAAAATTTAGATATTCAGAACTCAGCCTCCCCATCCTTCCCCCACCCCCACCCTGGAAAGCCAATCTTTATTTACCAGAAACCAATGAGAATAGTCCAGATGACACTCATGGTGCAAGCTTTGATAGTGTCTTGGTTTTTTTTTTTTTTTTGGAATGCAAGCACCTGACTTAAGCTTTGATTGTCAAGGCATCCATTTCAAAGAGGCACCCACTTCCCAGATGGCTGCGCAACCTGGCAAAGCACCAGGCTACCTCCCAGGACTGTGGCTCCCTCAATTTAGACATATTGGTTGATTTTGATGACTGACCATTTTGGCCCCTTGTCTTTTCTCTTTCTTGTGCTTTCAATTTTTGCTCTTATGTTTTAACCTCCCCAATAAAGAGTTGAGTCTGTGAAGCTCTAGGCCCCCAATCTCAACCCCAAAAAGGCAGAACTGGCTTGCATGTTCCCTCTCTCTACCCATGATATTGCTGTGTGGTCAGACATGTTGTATGATTTCCAGGTCTTGTAAGTAATATACCTCTATTTTTTTTTTTTTTTTCCGAAGCTTCCTGATAACGGTTGCTGAAGGGCATCTTGCCCTCATGGGCCAATCCAACAACAACGCTTTCTCTCTCTGTCTATCAAATGAATACAATCTTAATAAAAAGAATTTCCTAGTGCTCCATAACTCCTTGGGAAATGTCAAGCAGGTTTTGCTCAATAATATGTCAAACTTGGAGGGGCCCTTTGGCTAGGCCATTTGGGGGATCCTTTGATCAAAATACAATGCACATTAAAGACTTTAAGAGACTGTCAAAAGTTCGCACATGCACTGTCAAATATAAAGCCAAAGAGCATAGGTGTATTCGCTATACTACCTCCAGCCCATCGTTTATCTGAATTCTCCTGAGCCCTAGGGAGTGTTGATCCCTGAGTGTCTGAGACTGAGAAGAGAAGACCCTTATACATAGTCTGCCGCCAAGTCTGTGGGTGGGGAGGACCAAGCTGAAAATATGTCTCTCTCTGGCTCCCTCCAACACTCTCTCTCTCTTCTACCCCAGGGACTAGAAATCACAGGCTCACAGTGAAATGCAATTATATCTTACCTTTGGCTTATTTGAGATGAAAAAGGGTAAAGATTCCTGTAACAATCTGTGAAAAGATCCATATAAAAAAGAATAAGTCAGTTTCTTATATATGTGTTTTTCGGGGTATTTGCAGTTGTGCTTATTTTTCCTCAGGACGACTGTAATCACAATGTTAGAGAACAATTATTGAGCACTTAGAATATACCTAAGTCACTGCACATATTAATGAATATGATTTATGTTAGGCAATAGATAATCTGTCCAAATTTCATTCAAGGATGTGGCATCTTTGCCTAAGAAAAACTGTTTCTAAAACAAACAAACAAACCATTGCTGGAGTTAGCAAGATCATTTGGTGATTTTCCTCTTGGGTCTTCTATGTGGGCATCCTGTGGTCTCTCAGCTTCTGCTGGTGAGGTTTCCCTCATTAAAGCAACTTTGGTCGGTGGTGTCTTAACCAGAACCGCCATCTGCTGGGTCCACTGATTAAATCTCCTTCTTTACTTCATATCTGTCTCCAGTGGGCTACAGCTATTAGCTGGCACCCTTTAAGAGTCTTTGAGAATTCTATCAGTGAAGTCTGTTCCCCTTGCTGTAGGATGCTAGTCCTCCCTTGGGGAGTCTGTTCTTCAATGCCGACATCACTGTGTGCATGTGTTGGTGGCCCAGCCCTGAAGTTCAGAACACAACAATCAAGACCTTGGCAGCCAGCCACTCCCTTATACTCCACTTTTTTTTTTTTTTTTTTTTTTTGGAAATGCCAGAGGGTCTGTGTCACTCTCTCAGACTCAAGGCATCTTCAGTTCACCCCAAGCCTGTATTTTCCAGTCTCCCTACAGTTGCGTCCCTTCTCCTCCAAAAAGTGGCCCCTTTGGTCTGGGAGAAGAAGATGGCAGTTGACACATCCGTGTAACAGTCAGGTCCATGGTGACCTTTCCAGAGGTAACCCACTTTGTTTGAGGACATTCCTGACTCTTGAAAATGGCGAAGTTCCTGTTTCTTCTGCCCATGGATTCTAGGTCCATCCTTTGAAGCTCTGCAGAAGCAGCATTATGTACTCTCCCCACCAGAGTCATGCACACACAGAACATAGCCATTCTGCCCCCAGGTGGTACAGCTTGCTTCCCAAGGGAAGCTGTATTTTCAGCGATAACCTGTAGTGAGTATTGTCTATGAAAGCCGAGTAGAAGAACTGATGTTGGGAAATGGGAACACCTCAGAATTTTCCCCTAGCCTCACTCTCCTGAGGGACCTTTGGGTACTCCATGGGTCAGACCACCTGATATCCTAGGAACCTGCATAGACACCTGTCCTGCACTCCTCCATTGTCCAGCTAATTGTTTGGGGTCCTTCTAATGTCTCTTTTTCATGTTTTATTTGCCCAAATTATTTTATAACCTTGATTGGGGAGCTTGATTGTTTCTGTAGTATGTTGGATTTAAGTCAGCTTAGGATCCTTAAATGGGATGAAGCCTTGAAGTCTGGGATGGAGGGCCAAAACTGGAGGTGCCATTTGCCAAAAGGATTATAAAGAATATAGAGCTCTGAGGAAGATGATACAGAACATCTCTGCAGGTTGGGGAGAAGAGGTTTCTGTGATATATAAACCTTCATCAACACCGCACTTCTTTATGACTCAAACAGGTACCCTTCTTTCTCCTACGATGTCTCTTGATTCCAAGCAGATATTTTTCAAGTTATTACAAACTTTGTCGGTTTTTTTTGAAGGCGGTTGCCTTGTACATTTAAATATATTTAGCCTTAAGTAGTTTCGATTAATCAATTAAGCAGTTACAATTTCAAAATGTTACAGGATTCTAAAAGTTGTATAATGCAGGCATTTAGGGCTTTTGCAATAATCACATGGATGACATGGCCTCTAGTGACAAGTTGGAGAATCAAGGAATATAGAGTTAAAAAGGTAACTAAAAATGATTATTGCCAAGGGATTAGAGCATAAAGGTACTAAAAGGAGGTCAGAGGAGTTAATAGCTCTTTTTGGACTGAGCAGGGAAAGCTTTCTGAAGGAAATGACACCCGGGGTACTGACAGGTTTGCTTGAAGCAATGGATGGAGAGTAGTTGTTAGGGATTCAGAAGACAGGAACCAAGGGGACAAAATCAAAAGGAGAGTGTGGAAGGCATAATGATGGCCCCACAAATCCTGGTCCTAATTTGAGGATTAAGTTTCTAACCCTAAGAACCTGTGAAAGTGTTACGTTACAAGGCAAAAGGGACTTGGCTGATGTGCTTAAAGTTAAGTGTCTTAAGATGGGGAGATTATCCTAGATTGTTCAGGTAGACCCAATCTAGACACATGATTCCTTAAAAGCAGAGGAGCCTTCCCAGTTGTGGTCATAAAGAAATGTGATGACAGAGGAAGGGTCAGAGGCAGTGTTGCTAATTTTGAAGGTGGAGGGAGGGCCCATAAGCCAAGGAATGTGGGTTGCTTTTAGAAATTGGAAAAGGCAAGGAAATGGATTTTCCTCTGGATCTTACAGAAGGGAAGACAACCCTGTCAACCCCTTGATTTTAGCCCTGTGAGACCCATGTTGGACTTCTGACCCACAAGATAAACAGATAATAACTGTGTGTTGTTTTAAGTCTCTAAGTTCATGGTAACTTGGTATGATAGCAATAGAGAGCTAAGACAATTGATATTAAAATTGTGTGAGTGGATGTCCCTGGCCAGAATTTAGGGAACATGAAGATAAAGAATTGGAATGGAGGTCTGATAAGAAAGATGGGAAGGTTTTGGTGTCTTTTGTAATATTCTTATAGAACCAATTAGCAATTCTGAACCATTGATTAACATGGATTCTGAAATATACATGTATTAGAGCTTCTCAGAAACTATCTTTCATATTTTGTAACTCAACCAACTATTCATGAACAAAGAAAGCAAAATCCTCATTAAAACAAAATCTTAACATATAACACCTAGACTTGGCCAGATGCTATATGTTGCAACCTCCCATACAACAAAATTTTATGGTAAAGGATTTGGAACCGCTTGGCATCTGATGAAAGACTTAAGACATAGAATCTGTTCAACACTACTAGTGTGTTCAACACACTACCTCTGCTAATTGTCTAGATTAGGTTAGTATGTATATTTCAGACATGGATATATTTGACTTGCTATTCTGCATTTGAAAATTGTCTCTGTCCTTTCTCAACTGCCTAGGGAAATCAGTGAAATGGCAAAGAAGATGGACCCAGTGCTGTTAGGTGACTTGCCTCAGAAAACCTTTAAGTGAGAGCTGGTTCTTGGACTCCAGTTATTTTCCAGGAGTACTGTCAGGTTCCAGGGAGGACACTGGCTGTTCTTTGGGCTATAGGAATAGTAACTCTCAGCCAAATCGCTAGGTCTTCTGCTGCCATCCTCTGTGAGATATGGCCAGTGGGACAGGAGACTTTCCTTTCTAGCTGGTGTTCACAGGCAGGCAGCACTATGGCCTCTTTCCATGATACCAGAACCCATCTGAAGGCCCTTCCCACCCAGATGTAAAAAAGAAGCTTTGTGGGATCTTATGAGGAAACAGCAATTCCCAATATTCTTTGTAGTGATACCTTGAGGAATGAATAAATTCGCAGTATGGCTTCTACCGTATGATATGTTGCCTAGATGTGTCCCATTCCCAAACCATACTTCTTCTTTCCCCTTTATAATATAATGGGTTCCTTTGGCACAGAGTATCTGGTGGTTGCTGGGAGGCTGGGGAGGAAAGAGATGGTATGCTGTCTGTGTTCAAGGGTCAGAGTTTTGTTGAATGGGTTCAAGTTGTGATTCCATACACCTCTTTGTCCCTTTCTTCTCACAGGTAAGAAGACTGTTTTTAAAGTGAGCAAAAAGAGAGGCTTTTTTTAATATATGAAGCTGAGATTTACAACATGAAGTGTCGTCCTTTTGAAGGGAAAGTACTGTTTGTTGGGGGGACATCGTTATCACATTTGCTTAGACCCTACTAAAAATAAATCTGTTGGTATATGAAACATAGTAAGGACATATTGTCACATAGCAAGGATCTGGGTGCTACTGGCTATGAGGTTGAGGCTCCTAGATATATAAAGGGAGAAACTCTTTCCTATTGTCTTTGTAATACAGGTGTACTGAGTATTTTATTATTATTTATTATTTATTATTATTTCTTTTCTGTTTAGACTCTACATGTGTTTTGATTTGCTTTGGCTGTGTAACAAACTACCTCTGAACTTAGCGGCCTAAAAACAATTTTATTTAGGTCATGATTCTTTGGCTTGTCTGAATGGTTTCATCAGTATTTGCTGGGATGTTTTATGTATTTGTGGCTGGCATGGAGGTAGATGGTTGAGGATGGCCTCACTTATGTGCCTGGAGATCAACAGGCTTGTCTGTCTTAGAATTCAGATGGCACACCTCACCTCTATTCCATGGCTTCTATTCTGGGATTCTTCACACAGTGGCTTAGTTCTAAAGGCATCTAGAGGGCAAGACTCCAGCCAGCACGTCCATCACAAGTCTCTCTTGTGTCTTGTGCACCGATGGCCATTGGTTAAGCCAGGTCATTTGGCCAAGTTCAGATTCAAGAGGAAGGGAGATGGACCCCATATCTTGATGTGAGGAGTTTCAAGGTCACATTGCAGACAAACATGGAAATAAGAGTGGAGAGAATGTGTGGCCGTCTCTGCAATCCACCGCAGCATGCAATATTGCCATAAGATGAGGAATCTCATTTCACAAGAAAGATTGTGTTAGTCAATACTCCCTTCTTCTCATTAAATTTGCTTTCCGTATCTGAGATCTTAACCTAAAGGTGATTAATTTAGTATTGTATATAAGAATCATTAAAATATTCAAAACCTGCCCCAGAAATTCTCTTCTTAAACTCTTCTTAAATATTTCTAAATATGGAAAAAGCTGAATGCATGATGAGATTCCTCAAGTTTATTTATAGGAATGCAAATTGTAAATAATTTAATCACCAACAGAAGAGGAGTGGTTAATAGTATATCCACTTGAGGGAATATTATAAAAAGTAAAATTATGTTTATGTGTATAATAATAGTAAGAATTCTATTATAATGATAATTTTAAAATGGAATACTAAATACTGACAGAAAACAAAACAAAAAAACCAGACATGTATAAAAAAGCTTAATGCATGTGTTATTATTTTAGGGATAATGGAATTATCAGTGAGCGGCTTTTACTTCTGCCATTTTCTTTCCCTTTTTAAAAATAATCATGCTTGCTTTTATAAGTGGAAATAACATTTTTATTAAAAATGTTTTAAAAATAGGATGAATAAAACTCTCTGGAATTATTCTTTATTCTTTTACTCTGGAAAAATCACTAGCAGTGTTATATGCCTTTTCTGGTGTGGTTACATATTGACTGATGGTTTTGTCATCTTCTTGTTGGTTGGTTAGGATGCAGTTTCTTTCCTTCTGGGCCAAGGATTGTGCTACCATGTGACCAAGAATTCAAACAAGATGATCTTTCTTTCTATGTTAGCTTTGTTGTTTTCTCCCTTTGTGAATTGCCTGCTCATTCCAGAACATACCAAGTATTTAAAGTGTCTGAGGAGCTCTGGAAATGCAATGGAAGGAGGAATCCCTATTTAATTCATCTGACTTTGACAAACAGCCACAAAGAATTTCCTACAGGCCAGGCTCAGCCTTGACTAAGTCTGTACAAGGATGGTTTCCAGGGGTCAACATGTAGTCAGGAGGCACATGTGTTGACTCCTGGCTCTGTGGCAAGGCAGAGAGTGAGCACCATAGGAGAGGGAGAGGCGAGTTTTAGTTAAGGGTTGGGGAAATGGAAAATCCTTCTAGAAGGTAAAGCACAGAACTAATCCCAAGATCAATCCAACACTAGTAGATGGCCAGGCATGTGGGAAACTGGCAGAGGCTAAGACCACAATGGAGAAGGTCTTAAGTGGCAGTTGGGGAGTGTGCACTTTATTTACAGGTGCTAGAGAATGATTTTTGGAGCAGTGATGAACAAAGTTATATCTTCTCTTTGGAAGTAAACTAGAGTAGAGATTACAGACTGGTGACCCACAGATGGGATAGGGCCAGCCTCAGGAAGGGTTGGTTTGGTTTGAAGATATTTTGTTTTTAAATGATATTTAAATGATATTTAAATATTTTTTAATGATATTTTAAAAATGATAGATAACATTATAAAAATTATTCAGACTTTGAAATATTCTTTAAGAGACAAAGAGGAGAAGAAGAGATGCATGGGTGCTAGGCCACAATATTCTAGTTTTCTACAACTTTGCTCCTTCCTTTTGTGCATTTTGTCACTTCCGTCACCCCTGGAGCCCTGTGGCTGATGACACTAGCTGGGGGAGCTGTGGAGGGTCTATGACTGTGCCATCCATTATGGTAGCCTTGGACACAGGCAGCTATTTATATTTAAATTAAATCAATAAAACTCAATTTGCTGTCCTAGGAGCCACATTCCTAGTTCTCCCTCCTCACGTGTGGCTTGGTTTCATGTTGGATGGCACAGACAGAGAATGTTTCTAACATTCTGGGACATTCTACTGGACAGCACTGCTCTTGAGGTCCATTCCCAGGCTGCTGCAGTGGGCCAGAGAAGAAAAAAGAAAGCCCCTAATCTGGAACTGGAGTGTGTCCTCTTTCCTCTTTAGAGCATGATTTGCATTGGCTTTTCACACGATAAGAATGAAGTCTGGTGTTGAAGTCTCATTTTGATGAGTGAAAGTATATTTTTGCTGTTTGTAGGACCATGTTTAGCAAGT
Source organism: Mustela putorius furo (assembly GCF_011764305.1). Lineage (NCBI taxonomy): Eukaryota > Metazoa > Chordata > Mammalia > Carnivora > Mustelidae > Mustela > Mustela putorius. Next base: position 3,017,209 of record NW_025421329.1, on the reverse strand, counting down.
GTTTCAGGAGTATGTACCTGTGTATTTAATGATACTGTTAATTTTCACCCTAAGGTGGTTTCTTGGAAATGCTTATTCTTTGATGTCTGAGAAACCTGAAGAGCTAGGTGCTATCACAGGTCATGAAAACACCAAGTGGGAAACATTTTGAGTGCCCTAGAGGAATGGTCCTCCAGATATGTGAAGCATTGTTTTTTACAAAATCATACCCATTTGTGGTCTCCATCTGTGATGACTGTGGGCAAAGAGAACTTGCTGGGAATGACAAGAGTGGTTCTGCTCGATTTTTCACCCCAGGTCCTGATTCCTCACAGCAGGCTTCTGTGAAACTCAAGGTCTTGAGAAGACAGGATTCATGGCCATATGGATGGGGTCCTCAATTCTCACAGACATATCAGTCCTGGCAGAAGTACGAAGCTGTGTGCTGGATGTTAGATGGACAGAGGGATGCCTTTGAGAAACACTGACTTCTAAGGAGAGCTAGCAATTAATTATGGTTCTTCTAGGGGATTTAAAAGTCATCCATCCATTCAACTCTTTGCAAGTCCAGTGGTATCCTCATATGAACCTTTCTAAAGAAAAATATACAAGGAGTCAGTCACCTTTCTAAGTCTTTTTTGTTAGAGAATAATGAACTCCATTCTTTGGCCCAGTGAACCTTCTTTCAGTGGATAAAATAATTATTGTCTTTGCACAAATAATAACCATCACAAAAGCTTGCAAATCTTTACTCCTTTTGAAGAAAATAACTCTATTTTCCCAACTGTTTTGCACATCTTGTCCTTTCTTCATTAGAAAAAGGTCCTTAGAGACATTGTCTTCTTATGGATTATTGATTCTCCTTCACTCTTAAATCCATTTGGAGACATGGTACTTAACAACATAATTTTAAAATGTTTAATAATAAATGTTTTATTGAAATATAATATGATTACAGCAAAGTGCACATATGCTAAATATTTGGCATAATTAATCATTATAAGATGATGACACTTGAGAATATATGATACCCAGGTCCAGACATAGAACATTATCAGCACTGCAGAGGCCCTCTCATACCCTGTCCCATCACTTTCTCTTCCTTCTTTCTCCCAGAAGGTAACTTCTATCCAGAATTATAACATCACAGTTAGTTTTCCCTGTTTGATCACATATCATATATCATACAGTATATGCTCTTTTGTGTTGGCTTTTTTTGGTATACATTATGTTTGTGAGAGTCATGCTATTGATTTAGGTCATTTTAATTGCTACATGGTATTTTATTACATGAATATATCATTATTACATATCCATTTTGCTGCTAACAGACATTTGCATCGTTATCAGGTTGGTGCTATTACAAATAATGCTGCTGTGAATACTCTTTATATTTTTTAGGCACATGGAATTGCTGGGTCATAGGGTAAATATACATTCAACTTTAATGGGTACTTCTAATAATCTTCCAAAGTGGGTGTTCCAGTTTATTCTCTCACTGATTTTTGTTGCTCTATATCCTTCCCAACGCTTGGTATTATCAGTCTTTAAATTTTTCATCATTCTGGGGATGCCTGCGTGGTTCAGCCAGTTAAGCGTCTGCTTTTGGCTCAGATCATGATCCCAGGTCCTGGGACCAAGTCCCGCTTTGGGCTCCTTACTCAGCAGGGAGCCTGTTTCTTCCTCTGTTTGCCTCTCCCACTGCTTGTATGCTTTTTCTCTCTCTCTGACAGATCAATAAAATCTTTAAAATTTTTTTTTAACCATTCTGGAATGTGTTTAATGATACCGTTTTGTGGTTTTGGTTTGCAGTCTCTTGGTTAATGAGGTTAACGTGTATTTACTGATTTTTTGCATATTCTCATAAATGCATACTCAGACATTTTGCCCATTTTCCCATTGAGTTTTCTGTTTTTTACTTAATGATTTGTAGGAGCTCTTTACATAGTTCGAATACAAGTTCCTTATCATTTCTGTTTGTCCAAAATATCTTCTTCCAGTCTGTGATTTTCACTCTCTTAATTATGTCTCTGATAAACAGAAGTTCCTAATTTTAATATAGTCAACTTGACAATTTTTCCTCTTATGATTAGTGCTTTTTGTGCATCCTTAAAACAATTTTGGCTGGGACGCCTGGGTGGCTCAGTTGGTTAAGCCGCTGCTTTCAGCTCAGGTCATGATCCCAGGGTCCTGGGATCGAGTCCCACATCGGGCTCCTTGCTAGGCAGGGAGCTTGCTTCTCTCGCTGCCTCTGCCTGCCACTCTGTCTGCTTGTGTATACTCTCTCTCTTTAAATAAAATCTTTAAAAACAAACAAAAAACAATTTTGGCCTACTCTAGGGTTGTAAAGATATTCTTTATGTGTTTTTGAGAAGTTTTATTACTTTACTTTTCTCATTTAGATCTGCAATCCATGTGGCATTGATTAATTGGTTCACTGTTTCCATATAGACAAAAATATTTCATCTAAAAGCCTTATTTTCTGCCATGTGGATAACTGGTTGATCCAGTCTCATTTAATGAAAAGTCCATTGTTTTTCAGTGCTTTGTGCTGCAAATTTTGTCATAAATCAAGTGTCAATCTATGTATGGACATACCTGTATTCCACTCCATTGTTCAATCTACTCTTGTTTACTTATTTACTGTAAGCTCATAATAATTTTTGATATCTGGGAGACTAAACCATCCTACATTATTCCTCTTGTTTAATATTGGTTTGGCTTTTGGGTCCTTTATATTTATTTATAATTATAATTATTTATAATTTTATATAATTATATTGATACAATTATTTAATTGTAATTATTATATAATTTTTTCTGTAAAATTGCCCTATATGGAAACTAGGGTGGATATAAAGATCCAATGAAATAAAAGGTTTGATGTTAAAAGAGCAAATGTGCCAGACTATTATACATATCCTCCTGTCATAAGAAATCTCTTTAGTCTTTCTCTAACCCTTTGTATGAGAATACTAGACATTTATTTTTGAAAGAACTCTGGGTTTTTCAGGGGCTATTCCCAGAGTCTTCTCAGGACAATCTTTAGACCTTCCATGGCTCTATAGCAGAGAAGTCTTTTACTCTCTCCTTCCAGCCCTGGGACATTATTTATTATATAAATGTATTTATTATTAAAATTTATTAAATTTATTATTATTAAATTTGTTTATTATATAAATTATTTATTTATTATGTCAATTTTAAAATCAGGTTGTAAATTTGGGTACACATACAGGCAGTTGGAATTGTTTGATGTTACGTTAAATTGTTTGACATTAAATTGTCTGACGTTACATTAAACCTATTGATTAACTTAGAATTTACATCTTTACAATATTGCCTTACGAACCCATTTATTTGTGTATTCTTCAATTTTCTCAATAAAATTTCATGCTTTGTTTCTAATGTCTTTTATCAGCCTTTTGTTTCTGAGGAGTTTCCATTTCCAGAGAAAGCATTCATCATTTCACCAACAAGGACAATGTGTTGGATGGCTTTTGATATGCTTTTGCTTTGTTATTAAATATCCTTTATCAGGGGCCCCTGACAGGTTCAGTTCCCAGAGCATGGGATTCTTGATCCTAGGGCTGTAAGCTCCAGGTCCATGTTGGGTGTAGAGATTACTTAAAAAGAAAAATCTTTAAAAATAAATAAAGTAAATAAATATCCCTTATCAGATTGAGGCATGAGCATTTTGACATCATGCCATGTTGGTTTTGACTCTAGGTATTTTTAAAGGACCTGAAGTAAGCACTTAGGGTTTTAGTGATAGCAAGGTTAAGAACACAGCCTGTTGCATTCAGCCTCTGAGCTTCAGCCCATCTCTTGCTCTGTCCCTGGGCTGGAAGGAGAGAGGAAAAGACCTCTCTGCTATAGAGCCATGGAAGGTCTAAAGATTGTCCTGAGAAGACTCTGGGAATAGCCCCTGAAAAACCCAGAGTTCTTTCAAAAATAAATGTCTAGTATTCTCATACAAAGAGCTAGAGAAAGACTAAAGAGATTTCTTATGACAGGAGGACACATATAATAATAGTCTGGCATATTTGCTCTTTTAACATCAAACCTTTTATTTCATTGGATCTTTATAACCACCCTAGTTTCTGTATAGTGCAATTTTATAGAAAAATATGAAGATCAATTGTCTAATGTAACAGAACTAGAAGAGCCTGAGCTGGAACTAGAAATAAGTTCCCCTAGATCCTTGGTCCGGGCGCTTCTGATGAGAACCTAGGAACACATGAAAAATCCCAAACACAGAAGTTATACCAGGTCCCTCTAAAAGGAGACTTATATTAGAATGCACAACATATATAAATACAATTTTATAAAAAAAGTTTCCTTATGAAAACATGGGTCATCCTCAGAAGGAAGTGAGTTCATTTTGTCCTTGTCTCTCTTTCTTAGCTGCTTTTCCCTGTGTGACTTATTTTGGCCAATGATATGTGAACAAAAGTGACACCTGTTGCTTCCAGATGAAAGCATTCTATTGCCAGTGTGTGGCTTTCCAGCCCCTTCCTCCTGTCATGGAGGTCATGAGAGCCTGGCTTAGTGTGGAGGGGTCGGAAGATGGGAAACCAACTTGGAATTCTGAAAAATCCCTGGAGATTCCTCCATAGCCACAGCAGGTTTTATGTGAGTAGGAAGGAAACATTTGTTTCTTAAGCCACCAAGACTCTTGGGTTGTCTGTTACTGCAGCACAACCAACTTTATCCTGACTGATACAGCAAACCAAATAAGATTTTCTCCTGGCAGTCCTAGCCAAGGCTCAGAATTCTTGTTTCTATATTCTCCTGTTAGGACCTTGGATAAGACAGGATGTCCCTGTGCTAAAGACACAGCTCTCCTCAATTCAGTTGGTGAAGGAGAAGGGAGAAAGAGGTATAGAGACCCATTTAGTCTTGTGTCCAGCCATGGTCTCCAATACCACGTTAGCACTAATCCTCACCGAGGTTCTTTGATCTGTTTCTAAAACTGCTTAGGCTTTTGTTACTCCGACTGTGATCCATGGAAAAGCAGCATCAGCACCACCTGAGAGCTTGCTGGAAATGCAGAATCTTAGGGCTCACCCCGCCCCTCCTTCTCTATTACAATCTACATTTCAAAAGCAGCCTGGAGTGATTGGTATAGGAATTCCCATTTGAGAAGCAGTGCCTTAAATTTGGCAGTGAGGAAAGAGGGTGTTTGGGTTTCCCACCACTTCCAGATCCCCCATGGTGGATGAAGGTCTGAATCCCTTGCCCTGACCTCCTGACACACCATTCCCTCTTTAGACCACTGTGCAGATTCAGGCTGCAGCTCCTATAATAAATGTACAGTGAACCCTGGCATCTCTGATCTTTGATTATTTGGTTCTCCCTTGCATCATGGGACAAGCCAGAAGTGAGCCCAAACGTAAGGAAAGAGTATCCAACATGCTCCTTCTTCTAGGTATGATCACCTGTCACATACAGGGCAAGGGCAGCCTGGAGGGTTTTTTCCTATTTTCCTATTCCCTGCCTCCTGTCTTGCTGCTGACCTTGCTCAGGCCTCATGTAAACAGATGAACTTGGCAAGTGCCGGGGCTATGGCTACACCCTCCTAATCTGCCTTCCCATCTCCTCCCTGGCCCCAGTCCCTGCTTCTGCCCTTCCTCTACCATTCCTACATAAATGTGCCAGGGAAAAGGCAAAACTGCCCCCTGGCCCTGCTCCCAAATGACAAGGAGCCAAAAGCTGAGTCAGGGAGAGTGCTAAGCTGAAACCAGGCTGATGCCATGTGGAGCCCAGGCTGTGTCTGCCGGGGCTAGGTTATCGGATGACAAGGCATAGGCTTGTCTTTGCTGCTCCAGTCCCCTGCCCTGGGTTGGCCTTGCTCTTGGCATCTCCTTCCTCACTTTCTATGTGCTGTTGGCAGTCTGATAATGCTGGGGATTTGCCAATGGGAGGCCACTGTCTGCTGCTCTGAGCTGCTTCCTCCCTGCTGTTTGTGAAAGCAGTTCTTCCTGGGAGCACGGCCTGATGCCTTCCACAAAGAATGACTTTCATCAAGGCTGTGGCATGGGGCTTTGCAGTGGGAGCTGCTGGACAGAGGGCTAGGCGGGAGGGGAAGTGATTCGGCTATAGCGGCAGATGGAAGCTGGTCCAGGGCGGATGTCGAGTGCCTTCTTCAATATGCCTTTTCCCTTTTAATCTTCTCTTGAGCAGAGATGATCAATTAGAGCTGTAATTATTTTAATCTTCTTCTTTGCTATCCCTGTCTGCCTGCCTGCCACTGCCCATCGACCCTTTCGGCTAACCAGCACTCAGGTGGGAGCTTCTCGAGGCCACTTCAGGCCACCTGTCTTCGTAACAGGCCAAACAGCGATGCAAGATGGCCCGGCCGGGGACCATCACCTTCCCTTCTTGCACGACCTCTGGCAAAGCTCTCACCTTGCTCCTTCTTTTGCGAAGTGAGTCAGCTCCCTGGGTGGGCGAGAGAAACAAGATTTCAAGAAACGATAGCTCTACAGTATTTGTACCGTGTTTCAGCATCACTGGGGTTTTGAGAGCCTCATGTTGGATTCGGAAAGTTGTGGTTCTTCCACCTCTTCGTGGATCATTTCATCTCTGTGTCTCTGAGTCCTCCTCTAACGGCATCCTAAGAACCTCTCTGAGCATTATAAGGACTGGACAAAGTAAGGCGTATATAACTCAGAGCTCAGTGCTAGACCCCAATAATGGCTGGAGAAGGGTGAGCTACTTTTTAATTGTTAGTTATGGTTCTGCGACTAAAGGAAACAGGTGTTTGGAGAAAGGAATTAAATGGGCAACCCTGGATTTGTGACATGTCCTTATGGATAAAACAGAGCCACTCCTTGTCCCATCATGGGTGGTAAAATGAGGAAAATAATGCAAACAAGATAGCTTTGGAATATTTGAATAAAATGATTTTTTCCCTCCAGGAGCTCTTATGAAGTGAAAGATCCATAGGTAGTTTATTGTTTTCAAGACAAAGGCTTCCAAGTTCTGATGGGTCCTGGGCCAGAGAAACATCAATACATTGGGATCTTGTGAGTTTGGTGAGTGTGGATGATTTCGAGGGGAGATTCTAGGCTCCAGCCTGTGAATAATACAAACCATTGCTGGCCAGCCTCCCCACCTCACTCCCCACACTCCTCATACTCTAGTATTCCATTTTGTTCAGCTCAGAGCAATAAACATGGAAACAAGGGCCTTGAAATACAAAGATAGTTGGGACATGGATTATGCCCTTGAAGATTTCATGGTCAGAGGCAATGGCAGGTAGAGAAGCTTTACTGGAAATTATAGTGGCAAGTCTTATCTTAGGTAGATCTAAACACTGATTCTTTAGGAGAACATGTAAGAGGTTATCAACTAGCAACTGAGGCTATATGGGGGGAGGGATGTCCAGGGAAGATGCTGCAGAAAAAAGCAACATTTCTGAGGTGATTTCTCTTTCTGGGTAATCTTTAGATATGATCAAGACAATCTTTAGTGTAATCATTGTGTCAGTTAGCTTTTGCTGCATAACAAACAACTCATACATTAGTGGCTCCAAATAATAGTTATGTAGTTCACAATCTCAAGAATCAGATGAGTGATCCTTGTGTTTGGGACAGAGGAGCTAATCTCTGCTGGGCTTGCTCTCTGTGGCCCTTTGGCAGGTTAACTGGTTGGATGGTCTCATCCACAGCTGGAGTGCATTAGTCCTCCTCTTTATGACTTTTCATTCTCAAGCTGCTACCTTGGACTCATTTATTTGGAGGTTTCAGCAAACAAGCAAGCTCCAAAGTTCAAGTGCTATTTAAGTCTCTGCGGACATTGTGGTGTCTAAAGTCTCATTAGCCAAAGCAATTCACAAGGTTAACCCAGATTCAAGAGGTGATAAAATAGACTCTATCTCTTGAGGGAAGGGGAAGAAGTTTTGGCCATTTTGTCAGTCTATCATATTGTTTATATTTAGGATTCAGAGTGCAAAGGGGATAGAGACATGAAATCTGGAGCACAGGGAACTTGATGCCGAAGAAACAGTTAATCATCTAAATGATATAATCTATTTCCCAAGTGAGGGTCAACGCCCAATATTCCATCTTTGAAGACACATTCTGCTGTGTTAGACATTGCCTATCCCAGTTGTCTTTTTTGGAATGAATGTACCCATGAGAGGTGGTGACACATTCAAGTGTAATTAGCCACTTCCTTTGAGCTATCCTGCAGGGCAGGAATAACTTAACCACAATGAACTCCATGAGAGAACTTTGTTGGGGAATTGGTGAAGGTGGGATAGAACCTGGACGAAGGGGACTAGGAAAGGCCAAGGGGTAGACCCAATCTTGGTTTAGCTACATCGTAGCTTTTCCTGAAGCTCAACCTCCCTCTGAGTGTGCAGGGGTAAGACTCATTACAAAGTCATTTGCAGACCTTATCTTCCAGAGCTTTGAAGCCAGATGTCCTGGAAAGGATGTCAGCAGCATGCCATGGTCCCTCACTAACAATGTGACCCAATGGTCTCCTTCCTTTTCCCTCCACCACCCCCGCTACTTAGTGAGCATTTGCTGTATCCAGCTTGCAGGGAGTCTGGCCTCAATTTCTGCTCCTAGATGATTATTGCTCCAACTTCCAAGGTGGCCATTTGGCAGGAAGCCAAGAGCTTAGAGTGGTAGTTCTCAAACCTTAGCAAACCTCAAATTTACTTAACTTACTGAGTTTGTTAAAACAGATTGGTGGCAAGGGGGACTCAGCATTTCTAAGGAGTTGGCTAAGGAGATGTTAATACAGCTGATCCAGAACCACATTCCAAGAACCCCTGACCTAGTGCTTTGAATACCTTGTAATTGTATATAGGGTTCCCCTTATTGCGAAGGTCCTCAAACTTGTCTGCACCTAAGGAGCCACTTTAAAAACTTTCATTCCTAGACTTCACCTGCACAGAGGCTGATTTAATTGGTCTGTGTGAGTCCGGTATTTATAATTTTTCAAAGTTCTTGGGTGACTCTGATACACACCAAGGGTTGAGAACCACTGTCTCATTGTAGTGGTTCTCGAAGAGTGGTCCCCAGACACACAGCAGCAGCAACAACAGTGTCACCTGGGACCTTGTTAGAAATGCAAATTCCCAGGCCCTCCCCTGGATCTACTGAGTCAGATACTCTGAGGGATGACACCCAGCAATTTGTTTTAACAAATCCTCTATGTGAACATGATGTACACAGAAGTCCTGTGAGAACCATGTTGGAAGACTTCCCTTAAGACCTAATTCTTTGGAAGATGAGCTCTGGAGTGTGACATGCAGTTTGCAGGCTGTGGGGTTCTGGATATTTTATCAAAAGTCTTTGAAATAAATTCTTAACCTAAAACATGCATAAAAGATCTAAGGAGATTTCTTAGGCTAGACTGGAGGAAGGATTTTCCATACCTCTCTTGCTCGGATTCACTCCTCAGCACTGAACGAGAATCGGGAAACTGCCCTAGCTCTAGACTCAAGTTAATTTTGTGACCTCTTGGTGTCTTTGTTTCCTTATTCTAAATGTATGACATGATTTGCATCGACTGAATCATCTACCTTACAGTTCTAAGTAGGTCAAATGAGATTTCACAGGTATGGTTTCAGAGTGTTTTATGATCCTTGCTCAGGAGGAAGAATATTAATGAAAGGCTCGTTCTTGTCTCCTGTACATGCAGCTGGCATGACTACTTTGCCCAGCTTGGGAAAAACAAAGTTAAAAATCATATGCTTTTGATTTTATAAATTGTTTTGAATCCCCCACATGCCAGGGTAGCAAGGAATAGAAAGGAATGTATGAATTTCTCACTGGGGCCTCCACCACCCCGGAGCATCTGAGATCTCCCAAGATTTTCTCCTAGGGAGCCAAAGCTATCAGACATGCCTTTAGATGTTGCTCAGAGAGAACACTGGAGCATGATCAGTGAGGACCGTGGCTTCTTCTGCCTCTTCTACTTTACAGATACAACTGGGCGGCCCATGGGACACTCCTTATTGCTTGGTGATGCTCTTGACTATCTTGAAAAGTTCTAGAATTGCCTTATTTTGGGGCTTCAAAGACACTATACTTTCACAGGTGTACACACACACACACACACACACACACACAATTCTCACACACTTTCAACCTAGTCTTCAAGCTACAAGTTTACAGAATTTGGAGGGGGTTTCAGCCTTGGCCTTGACCTAGAGCCAGCCCTCTCCACGAACCTGCAGGACAAGCACACTCTTTCAGGTGCCTTCTGGGAGTTGTCAGGACAAATAAGTGAGAGAAGCAAAGCTGGGAACTATGGCAAAAGCTATACCTAGTTCCACTGTACTAGATACCTGTTGCCAAAATCCAGTCTATTTCCTTGGCAAGCTTAAGAAGAAGGCTCGGAACCCAAGAGCTTCCAAGAAGTCTTAGGAGCAGGAAGATTCTCTTTCCAGTGGATGCCTGTGTCCTCACCCTGAACTTATGAATCAGGAATTCTGGGGGTGTAGCCCTGCTATCTGTGTCTTATCAAATCTGCTGGATGGGTCTGAGGCATGCTAATTTCGGGAACCACTGCTTCAAGTCAATGGATTTCAACCTTGACTGCACATTAGAAACACCTAGACAGATTTAAAAACTCTCCATGCCCAAGACATACCTTAGATCAATTAAGTTAAAATCTCTGGAAGTGAGATCTGGGCATCAGTATTTTAAAAAAAGTTCTCTATATGATTCCAGTGTGAGCCAAGGTGGAGAGCCATTGCTTTAAAATACTACAAATTACCAAATTAAATCAGCTGCACAAGGGGTATTTTCCATTGCAACTGTTACTGATGGCAGAAAATAAAGACCACAGCAAAACCAAATTGACCTAAAAAGTCTTCAAAAACAGACTGAGTCTCACAGGCAAGGTGTAGCAGGGACTCAGGTATTTACTCACAAATTCTATCACCATAGACGTTCCCACTGATAATTCAGACTATTTTCTCCTTTATTCTCTTATAATTTCTTGGTGTGGAGAATCATTTACTGGTGCAGGACAGAGAAAAAGGGCAGGATCTCATGAGGAACAAATGCCATGATAGATGTGATGTGAGTCTGTTTTAATATAGAGGCTTAGTCTGAGATGGGATTTTGTTTTTTTAGGAGCCAAATTCAGAAAAGGCAGTTTTTACTCATAAAGGCCTTTGCCTATTAAAGTGCCTCAGTCCGTTTAGCACCATTGAATTTAATCAAAAGGCTTATAAAGCAACCCCGCCCCTTCAGCTTTTATTACATTGCTCAGTGAGATCATCCTGCTGGTTTCCTCCAGCTGCCTTCTCTCTCTGGGGTTCTGAGGATGAAGCAATGAGCCTGACCCTTTGACACTGTCAGGCTCAACTTTAGCGACGTTCTGTCTCTATAGCGACTCCAACCTTAAGAGCTGTGCCAGGTGATTTAACTTCAAGTTGGAAAATCAAGCCCTCTGATTTGGATGGCTGCCCTGATGGGCAATTCACCTGTGTGATTGATTTCACAAATCTGTTCTGTTGCCTCTTGGTGTTATGAACCTGGAAGCAGCAGAAGCGAAAGAGAGAGAGAGAGAGAGATTGGGCGGGAGAGGGAAATGGAAGAAAAGAGGGTTCAGAGGGAGAGGGAGAGAGGGTAGGAAGGAGAAAGAGAGAGAGAGGGAAAGAGAGACAGACTAAAGTCTTGGAGGCAGCTGGCTGGAGGACAAGCAGGTGGCTTCTAATCTAACTCTGAGAGCTGCCTTTAATGAGAGTAACAATCTCTCTTAATTGCCTTAGCAGTGTGCACCCTGAGGTCATCGGCTCTCGCTGTCCACAGTGCTGTTTCTGTGTTCTCTGGGTACAGATCTCATTACACCGTTGAGTTTCCCTAAAGGATCTATTCTCACAAAAGCAGCAGTGGCCTAATAGATTTTGTTAAATAATTTATATCAGAATGTTGTGGGGGTGGGCTGGGGTTGGGGGAGGTAGGGTGTGTATTCTGTTGTATACTCCACAGCAAATAACTTAAAACCCTGATGGAAATTTCTGTTCTCCAAGGTTTCTCTTTAGCTATGCCATCATAGAATGGCAGTTTTGATCTATTTTCCTCCCTAATATTTGTCCTTCGGAATTTCAAGATCTTTCATGTCTTAATTGGTTTTCCCCGGAATGATGGGTGTGGGGGAAGATGAAAAGTATATGAAAAGAAAAGAGGCTCTGTGCAGGGGGCTGGAGTGTGGCTCGTCCCACCCATTCCTTTGCTCTTCACGCTTTCTCCTTTGGTCCCTTGACATTCTTGACTTTGGCTACCAACCAAAGGCTCTTGGCAACTGACATTGACTTTGTCTCTCAACTGAATTTGGTGAGCACTGCTTCCTCTCTGGAAGAGACCTCTACCTGACCTTTGCTGTGGCTCACTCCTCACCTGGTCCAGACCATTTACTTGCTGAATTTTGCATAACATATAGCCTCAACCCTTGTAGTCACAGTTGAAGTTCTTTCTCCTTTGTTTTGTCCTTGGCTGGGGAGAATGCCCACTTTGACAATAACTCATCTTTCTAGATTGACAAAGGGAGGCTCTCATTTGCATTTGAAGAAGCTGGTTCTCATCTGTCTTCTTGGAGATAAAGGATAGCCGGAGATCTTGGGATCACATGGAAGAGATGGCATCTTAGTTCTTGTAACATTTGTCACCTTATCAAAGGTACCAGGTGAATATCTCCAAGTTGTGTTGACTGAAACTATATATCATCACGAAAGAGAAACCAAAAATAAACTATGTGGGATGTCTTTAAATGCTGCCTCTTGACTTTGCCTTTTATGCTGGAAGTATAAAAGGAGTGAAGCAGGAATATAGCTTAGCCTGTATCCATGCATAAAAAAATTAGCTTTTAAAAAAATAGGAGTGGCACATAGCACAGTTTTTGAAATGCATAAATTCCATGGTAGCCAGAAACAGAAACTCTTCTCCTTCAGTTAGGATAAATAGGAAAGTTGTTGCAACAGTCGGGCCATTTTTTTTTTTTTTTTTAAAGACTTCAGAGCTAATAGGAAAAAAACACGAACTAACAAACTCTATCTTGGTTTTGAGAGAAGATAAATGTAAAGGACCTTTCCCCTACAGCCGGGACTGTTTATGTGCACTGTTCAAATCAATCTTTTGTAAACACATGCCTTCTGTCCCATTCATAATGGTCTGATTCCTTGCTCATTTCCCCTGCTCATTTCTGCTTCTCTTCGTGCTAAATTGCTTTTTCTGCAGGTTAGGATTATAGCTAGATTTTTAAAAAAAAATTTGCTTTAAATCTTGTAATTAGATCTTTCTTTTCACCCAAATAGGTACAAAAAGGAGCTTGGCTTAAAATACATTTCTAGCCAGCTTGTGAGCTGTCCGTTCACTGAGTGAGAGGGAGGCTGGCTCTCCAGTGCAACGTTACAGACAGGGGCGCTAGGGCAAGGCTGGCTTTTCCAGTGACTCCCGTTTCTTCCATGTTCACTTAGTTGGAGACCCCCCCTGGCTAAGCCAGTACTTGGAGGATTAGAAGACAAATCTAGGCATCATGAGGAGACGTGCATCTTCTGGGGTGTTGTACATTGGTGTATTTTCCCAGGTAATGTCGCCAATTCTGCTGTTGGCCAGAGAAGCACCTAATGGAGAAGCAGGAGCTGGGCTTTGGCAGCATTATTGGAAAGGAATGGACTCTCTGTTCCTGTGATATGTACATGAACATCTCCTATCACTTAGGGAAGTGTCTTCCAAAATGCCAAATATCAGTGTTCTCAAACATTTTGGGCCCTGCAGCTTTTGTACTCCTAGAAAGTAAAACAGATGCTGAAAATCTTCTATTTATATGGGTTAAATCTACCAATATGTGCCGTATCAGAAATGAAAACTGACAAAAATTAGATACCGTATTTATTAATTCAATAAAAAACAAAAAAAACATGTGTACATAAATAACTTATTAAAATAACTGCTGGAGTGGAGGGGGACGAAGGATGGGGTGGCTGGGTGATGGGACATTGGGGAAGGTCTGTGCTATGGTGAGCACTGTGATTGTGTAAGACTGATGAATCATAGACCTGTACCCCTGAAACAAATAATACATTATATGTTAAGTAAAAATAAAATAAAATCATCACTTTATAGATGAGAAAACAGAAACAAGAAAGATTTGAATGGCATACTTTAAGTCACAGAGTTAATAAATTATTTACTTATTCTTTAAAAAAATGACCTGTATTTTCTTAATAAGAAGTTTAGTGAAAAGAGCAGCATCATTTCACATTTTTGCAAATCTCTTTAATGGGGAAGGGGAAGAAGAAAATTTTCTTTCTCCAAGGTTTTCCCAACTGCACTAAGAATAAAATTGACATGACACAGATTAACAGGAGGAAAAAAGCCAAACAAACAAGTTTTATTAGGTGTACACGGAGACCCAATAACGAGATTGAGGATACAAACAAATAATCAAGGCAGTAGTTTTTATATATTTTAGACAAAGAGATGATAAATTTGTGAAGAATTGTTAGGTTAACACAGACGGATGTTTGGGAGCTTGAAAAAGTAAGGTATTCGAAGTGGTATTAGGGGTTGGGATGGGGTTGCTGACTCGTAGAAAATGGCAAGCTTTGTTTCTATAGGTTTCATATATACTCAAGCAGAGAAAGACAACTATCATATGATCTCCCTGATATGAGGAAGTGGTGATGCAACATGGGGGCTTAAGTGGGTAGGAGAAGAATAAATGAAACAAGATGGGATTGGGAGGGAGACAAACCATAAGTGACTCTTAATCTCACAAAACAAACTGAGGGTTGCTGGGGGGAGGGGGTTTGGGAGAAGGGGGTGGGATTATGGACATTGGGGAGGGTATGTGCTTTGGTGAGTGTTGTGAAGTGTGTAAACCTGGTGATTCACAGACCTGTACCCCTGGGGATAAAAATATATGTTTATTAAAAAAAAATAGGTTTACTCAGTGTTTTTTTTTTTTTTTTAATAAAATGTTCTTATCCACTTTCATGTTTTGAAGTTTCAGTATAGGCAATGTTAGGAAAAATATCAAGACACAATAGTGGGGTGTGAATGGGATGGGCATAAGGGATTTTTTAGGTGACGGTAATGTTCTATGTCTTGATAGAGGTTTGGGTCAAAATTCATTATATAGTACCCTTATAATTTTGCATTTCATTTTGTATATATTTTATATGACACACTGTAAAAGGCATTTAACTTGAGTCAATGATATGCATATTGAAATAGTAAGGGAAAAGTATACTGATGTCTGCAACTCACTTATAGATGCATTAAAAAAAGGTGAATTGATGGAAGGACAGAAGGATTTGATAAAGCCAATATAATAAAATGTTGATAGGAATCTAGGTGATAGGTATACAGATAGTATCAAAAAATTCTTTCAACTTTCCCTTATTATGCAAATTTTCATAATAAAACATTGGGGGAAAGTGAGTAGATAGGGAGAAAAATGTGAAATAAGAGTGGCGGTACATGATGGGGCAAACATTGTGAAACCTGAGTGACTCAAGGCAGGGAGGCAAGGACTTGGAACAGCAAGTTGAGGTGCTTCTCCTCACTCCACACCCCACCTCTGATCAAATGCTCCCGCCAACAGTTCATACTGGAGGCTTAGCGGGTGGCAGGCACTGTGATGGGTGTCGCTGCAAGAAATTCAATGGAATGCAACATTTGCGATGGGGACAGAGAGATGAGCTGAAAAATAGCTACTTTGTTGTGAGCGCCCAGTCTAATTTTAAACTTTCAAGCTGTTTTGTTTGTTTGTTTGTTTGTTTTGTTTTATCACTGCTGAGCATAGATGGAGAAAGTAAGGCTCAGAAGAGCTTGTCAATAATGGCCACATAGTAAATAAAGATGGGAGTTGGATTTGAACTTATGATTGTATGGCTCCTCATGTAACTATTTAATGAATGAATTAGAGTATAAGGCAGCATTAGATAGAAGCTGAAGAGTGATAGAAGGGAGCTGGTATAGAAGAGCAGAGGAAAGAGATGTCGATTCTGACTTCATAAGAGAAGACTTACAGGAGCAGAGCCTTGAAGAATCAGTGGCATTTTGACACAAAGAGAAAGGGATGTAGGGAGAGGACTGTCTAGAAAAGCACGAGTTATGGCAGACACTGGCCTCTGAAGATGACCTACCTGGTATGAATCTCAGCTTCACCCTTTGCCAACTGTGTGACCTTTGGAATACACCCATGCTTTAGTTTCCTCATCCGTAAATGCTGGTAATAACAATAAGACTTCCAATGGTTTATGAGAAGTCAGTGAATTGATGCATGAAAAGTGTTTAATTCAATGCTCTTGAATGAATATGAGCTATTATTATTTCAGCTATAGACAAGAAAGAGCACCTCATGTTGTGTTCTTTTTCCTGTTACATTATGTAGCCCACTTGGGTGCCCAGGACAATAGGCAGAGCTGCTTGCCTTGGGTTCTGTGGGAGATGCCTGGATCAGGAGCCTCACAGGGATATTGGAGGACGTAGCTTTTGTCTCTGTGTTCCCACACCTGTGGTGACCAGCACAATGCTGGTTTTAATAGAGGCTCGAAAATATTTATCAAATTGTATTTTGAATTCCAATGTTATCTATCAGCCTGGGGTCAAACTCTCCAAAACAAGAGTTATTTTCAGGCTCTCTTTATCCTCACTCATTGTGCTCCTGCTGTTCCTCTTCTCACAGGCACTTGCTTCCTCCACCTTCATGAAATATCCACCACTTTTCTGTATCTCTGCCTCCTTCTGAATCAACTGAAGTGTTCTACTCATGAATTGGTTCTTTCTTGAAGCTAGTCACCTTTTATATATGACCCCTCTTGCTTTCTTCCTCACTCCTAACCCCTGCCATCTATCAAGGCCAAAATGAACCTGGGGAGGAGAATAAGTGTGGAAGAGTTCATGGCTGGCAAGGGGGCTCATTCAAAGGAATAATGGATGGAGAAGGCTAAGAAAACAGCTAAAATATTCAGCGGGCTCCTGGAGCCAGATGCTTAGTTAGGGTATGAAAGAAGAATCTAGGTACCTGAGAAATGGAAGCAGATTGGTAAAAAAAAATGGGGACAAACATATGCTAGGGCAGAGTTTGGAGGCCATCCAGTCTATTTACCCCTTCTCAGTCATTTAGTGAGCTGCGTCAACTGTGGATAGTGGGCTGAGGGAAAAACTGAGCAGCTGTCAGTCAACATCTCTGTTCTCATGGAGATTATATCATAGGTGGAGTGAACAGTATACACAATACACAAAGAAAACATAGTGTGGAAGCAATTACCACAGAGAGGTAAGAGAAGAGAAAGAGAGAAGTGCATAAGAGAGACTTCAGGGATCGTGGGCATTAGAGCTGAAATCTGAAGAACGGGAAAGAACCAACCACATTAAAATGCCCTCCCTGAAAGGAGGACAAAATTGGCATTTTCTTTCTTTTTTTTTTAAATTTATTTAAACTAAAAAAACAAAACAAAACAAAAACCCACAACAGTTTACCCATTTCTCCTACCCTGCATCCCTTACCTCTGGCAACCACCAATCTGTTCTCTATATCTATGATCTTGTTTCCATTGTTGTTGTTGTTTGGATTCCACATATAAGAGAGATGGTACAGTATTTGTCTTTCCTTTTCTGCCTTATTTCACTTAACATAATGTCCTTGATGTGCATCCAAGATTCCATTCTTTTTTATGGCTGAAATAACATTCCATTGATGGTCATTTCAGTTGTTTCCATATCTTAGCTACTGTAAATAATGCTTCAGTGAGCATTGGGGGTGCATATATCTTTTCAAATAAGTGTTTTCATTTTCTTTGGATAATTACCCAGAATTGGTATCATATGGTAGTTCTAGTTTTAATTTTTTTTTTTTTTTGAGGAACCCCCAGACTGTTTTCCATAGTGGCTGTATCAATTTATATTCCCACCAACAGTGCACAAAAGTTCCCTTCTCTCCACATGTTTACCAACTACTGTTATTTCTTGTCTTTTTGATAATAACCATTCTAACAGGTGTGAGATGATATCTCACTGTGGTTTTGATTTGCGTTTCCCTAATGATTAATTATGTTGAGCATCTTTTCATGTACCTATTGGCCATCTGTATGTCTTCTTTGGGAAAATATCTATTCAGATCTTCTGCCCATATTTAAATTGGACTGTTTTTTGCTGTTGAGTTGTATGAATTCCTTATATATTGAGATATGGGCACCTTATCAGATATATGATATGCAAATATTTTCTCATATTCAGTAGGTTGTCTTTTTAGTTTATTGATGGTTTCCTTTGTTCTGTAGAACCTTTTAAGTTTGATGTAGTCCCAATAGTTTATTTTTGTTTTTGTTGCTTTGCTTTTGGTGTCATATTTGAAAAATCATCACCAAGACCTATGTCAAAGAACTTACTGGCTATGTTTCTGCCCCCCCTCCCAAGAATTTTAGATTTAAGATCTTATATACAACATACAAGTATTTAATCCATTTTAGGTTTGTTTTTGTGTATGGCATAAGATAAGAGTTGAGTTTCATTCTTTTCCTTTGACTGTCCAGTTTTTCCTACACCATTTATTAAAGAGATTGTCCTTTCCCTATATCATATTCTTGGTGTAAATTAATTGACCACATATTTGTGGGTTTATTTCTGGGGTCTTTATTCTGTTCCATCTGTCTCTGTGTCCACTTTTATGCCATTACCATACTGTTGTAATTACTTTAGCTTTGTAATACAGTTTGAAATCGGGGAGCAAAATGCCTCCAGATTAGCTCTTTTTTGAGATAATTTTGACTATTGTGCTCCCATACAAATTTTAGAAATTCTTTTGTTCTATCTGTGGAAAATGCCATTTGATTTTGATAGGGATTGCACTGAATCTCTAAATTGCTTTGGGTAGTATGGAGATCTTAACAATATTAATTTTTTTCAGTCCATGAACATGGAATATCTTTCCATTTATCTATGTCTTCTTTAGCTTCTTTCTTAATATAATTTTATAATTATAATGTAATTTTCAGTATTTCAATCTTTTACCTCCTTGGTTAAATTTATCCCTAGATAATTTAATCTTTTTTAATGCAATTGTAAATGGGTATTTTTTGTTTTGTTCATCTCTTAACTTGTATTTTGAAGAGAGATGAAGATGGTATTATGTATAGATGTATGTCATATGTCATATATACATGTTATTTTTAGTTTTCCTGCTCTAAGCCCATTTTTTGATTTGAGGGAAAATTTTCCATTGACAAGAGGCTGAGTCCACTTTTCACTAAGAAAGAGGAAATATGGATAATGTTTTCTCTCTTAGGATCTTAGCAACAAGAGCTAAGCATATGGCTTAGGGCCATCCAGCCAACTGGATGCTCCTGATGGGCCTTTACCCATTTCTCTGAGTGAGTTCCACCCCGGGCATAGCCCCAACTCTTTCACTACTTATCCTCTTCCCCATCTCATCTCACTGCTGAGAAATAGCAGGGGACTGGGGTTAAGAGGACAAGAGGGGTCCTCTGGATAAAAATGTGGTTAGCTTTGGGGGAGCCTGGATGGCTCAGTCAGCTAAGTGTCTGACTTCTGCCCACGTCATGGTCCCAGAGTCCTGGAACTGAGCCCCACCTCAGGCTCCCTGCTCCCTGCTCAGGGAACCTGCTTCTCCTTTTCCCTTTGTACTCTCTCTCTCATGATCTCTGAAATAAATAAATAAATTCTTTAAAAAAATGTGACTAACTTTGAGAAAGGACAAATTTGTAAGTAGGACAATTTTTTTTAAATATTTTTATTTATTTATTTGATAGACAGAGATCACAAGTAGGCAGAGAGGCAGGCAGAGAGAGAGGGGGAAGCAGGCTCCCCGCTGAGCGGAGAGCCCGATGTGGGGCTCGATCCCAGGACCCTGAGATCATGACCTGAGTTGAAGGCAGAGGCTTAAACCACTGAGCCACCCAGGCGCCCCTGTAAGTAGGACAGTTTAATTTATTCACTAGGGGGTGGAGTCTTGGGACTCTTCCTTGAGCAAGTTGTTCAAGAAGAGTCAGGATGATTAGGACCTATTTACCGTGTAGTTAGTGAACACACCTGTAGTTGGTGATGAATACTACTGCTTTGCAAACTTCTATCTTTAAGGAACAAAGCAGGAAGGCCAGACAACTGTTGCTAGGCCAGATTTCTCCCTCAAGTCAGACCTTGCAGGGAAGAGTTGCATCATCTAATACAGAAAATCTACTCTCACTAAGCCATCCCTTGTCTTCAGATTGGATGAAGATAGCGGCCTTCACCACTGAAACCACCTGGTCAAGAGTCTCTATCGTAGCTGCCCTTCCCCTCGGCATGCCAGGGGCATGCTATGGTTCAATATTGTTGTACACATTGTGGCAAGTGTAAGGTAGAGGAAAGCATAAGTATTTTCCTTGCAAGAAAGGGGGTCTTGTCATAATCACAATTCTGCTTCCTTTTTGTCTACTGCTTTTTAAAATTGCTATCTTACAACTTATTCGGGAGTGCCAAAATTTGGTACTAAGGTCAAGGCTTAGTTCTTATGTTTATGGACTGACAGTTCTTCCATTAAAAGATATAATAATCTCTCTGGCAATTCACTCTTTTGGTGCCTGTGGTTTCATTCTTGGGCGCCTAAGATATAAATATTTAAATATATGTAAAGAAATTGTTTTACAAATAAGTAAATGTAAATAGAAGATAATAGGCACGCCTGGGTGGCTCAGTGGGCTAAGGCCTCTGCCTTTGCCTCGGGTCATGATCCCAGGGTCCTGGGATTGAGCCCCACATTGGGCTCTCTGCTCAGCAGGGAGCCTGCTTCCCCCCATCTCTCTGCCTGCCTCTCTGCCCACTTGTGATCTCTGTCTGTCAAATAAATAAATAAAATCTTAAAAAAAAAAAAAAGCAAAAAGAAAAGGCAATGTAGTATCTGATTCCTGCTGCGTGACATCCTGGAAAAAGGTAAACTATGGAGACAGTAAAAAGACAGTAAAAAGGTAAACTATGGAGACAATGGTTGTGGAGGTGCTGGTGGAGGGAGGGAACCCATATAATGCACAACATCAAGAGTGAAATCTAAGGGCACCTGGGTGGCTCAGTGGGTTAAGCCTCTGCCTTCAGCTCAGGTCATGACCCCAGGGTCCTGGGATAGAGCCCTGCATCCAGCTCTCTGCTCAGCAGGTTTCCACCCTCTCTCTGGTGCCTCTCTGCCTACTTGTGATCTCTCTCTCTGTCAAATAAATAAAATCTTAAAAGAAAAAAAAGAGTGAACCCTAGTGCTAAGCATTGTGATGAATGGAAGTGTTGATCACTACATTGTACACGTAAACTATTATTACACTGTATGTTAGCTGACTGGAATTTAAATTAAAAAAAAAAAAAGAGTGAACCTTAAACTATGGACTCTGAGTAGTAATGACTGTGACAAATGTATCATTCTGATGTGAGATGTTGATAGTAGGGTAAGGCAAAAAAGAATTATACAGGCTCTATAAAATTTGCCTTTTTAACCTTGCCTTTTTATTTCTAAAAGAATAAAACCTTTACATAACACTAAAAATTTTTCTGAAAATAAAAAAGATTTAAATTGGGACACCTGGGTGGCTTAGTCAGTTAAGCATCTGTCTTGGGCTAGGATCGTGATCCCAAGGTCCTAGGATGGAGTCCTGCATTGGGATCCTTGCTCAGCAAGGAGCCTGCTTCTCAACCTCTGCCTCTGCCTGCTTCTCCCCCGGCTTGTGCTTTCTCTCTCTCTGACAAATAAATAAATAAAATCTTTTAAAAAGTAATAAATCAATAAACAGAAGTAAAAATACTAGAAAAAATATAAGACTCTGATTCTATTTTAGGTTTTGGGATTGTCAAGCATCACCCCAAATACCTGATGTCTGGTTGTCATGAATACACATCAGGAGCCCCAGAATGGGCAAGGTGGACCCTGAGCTTAGAGGGGTCCTTCCGCAGACCACATACGAGATTTCACTTGTTCTACCTTGGTAAACAGAGGCTGCAGAGGCAACATTTTATTTTAACAGTTGCTGTGCAAAGAAGCATCTCTCCCCATATAATCTGTTTACTATTGCTTTTGAATTTGGAAGGCCATCTCTTCATTGTAATAAAACAGCAGCTCAGCAAGAGATAGACAATATCATTTCAAATTGCAACCACATTTAGTGTGTTTAATGAAAACTGCCCTCCACATTTGACCTTAACCTAGCATTCTTATCAACGCCAGAAACCTGGCTCATTAATTAAAGCTGCCCTTGGACTGAGCTGCATCTAAAATGATGATTGGCTAGAGAAAAACAAACCAAAAAAAAAAAAAAAAAAAAAAAAGGCCTGGCAAGGAGGAAGAAGGACTTGAAAGGGCTTCTAGGGAAAATCACAACGGTGAGTCTGGTCCATAGAGAATTCTGGGTGCCGAAAGTCTCAGATCCTCCACTTCATGTAGGGCCTTTAATTATCCTATCCTGATGTCTGACAATCTCTCGTGCACACAGGAGAGATTCCATACCTCTCAGGCAGAGCAAATGTGAAAGCCTCACTGTATGGCAAAATCATAAGAATATTTCAAATTCAGAGAGCATTTTGTGGTTGGGAAATGATGGAGTATCTGGGCCTGGAGATCTAAGTCATACAACTAATATGTTATGAAAGCACGATTTGAACCCAAGTCTGTGCGACTTGATAATGTGTTATTATCCACTCAGCACAAGGCTGATATTTAGTAAGTGCTCAAAAAAATAGTATCTATTGATGATTAGTACAGTAAAAGATCACTGGAATTCCAAACAGTTTCTGGCTAGCAGGTGATGGCAAACGGAAATGAACCCACAATACCCTCTGCTGCAAGTTTAAAAGAGAAAAATATAAATTATATTTGACTACTCAGCACTTAGTATTTATTTTGTTTGTTTGTTTTTTGTTCTTGTTGTTGTTTTTTTTGTTTGTTTGTTTTTTGTTTTTTTTTCCATGAATGAGTTTATAAGAGCTTTATTCTCAGGCTTATCCTCATCTTGTATTCCCCACGAAACACTTTTCTTCAAAAGGTTCTAAGTTGCTCAGGGCAAGTTCTCCTTACTTGGGGCATTTTAGAAACTTGATACTTACCATTGGACAAGGTTTAATATTTAGATGAAGGAAAATGGGGAAGGCCTCAGCATCGAACAGCATTTGGTAACACTTTTCGGAGAGACTGAGTTGAAGCACATCTCCAAAGTGATTTTTTTCCCCCCTCAAATATCATCAGCAGGTTATTTCCGCCTTTTGGAAGGCTATAATTGCATTTTTCTATGGAAATGTCAAATCAGGCTATGAATACAGTATAATTACGGTGCAGGAAGGAAGCTAGGCAGGTGACTACTGGTGTCAGAGAAAGAGCCTGAAAGAACTGGAAGGAGTGGCTTTCCCCAGAGAGGCGGGTGGGCCACGCAGGTTGTGGACCAGGGGACCCAAGGCCGGTGGGAGCAGGGAGCTCGACAGAGGAGGAGGTCAGAGACAGCCGCACCCAGCGCATGTCGGTGGGAAGGAAGCAATGCAGACACAAGGGTTAGCAGTTTCACGGAGCTGCCCTGATATAAAGCAGGCCGACTAAAAATAAACAAGTTGGGTATAAGAATTGAGAGTCTGGACTTCTGTGTCAGGGCTGAACTCTGCACATACAGCCTGGATCAATTCTTGCTATTGAAGACTGCAACCAACATGGCCCTGGTTAGATTTTTCTCAAATAGTGCCTTTCAGCTCTGAAATGAAAAGTTCCTAAGATCCAAACTGTGGTGACAGCCTCATACCATTGATTTTATCTATATGGGTTTTAAATGATCTGGGTCAACAAAATTCTTAGGGAATACAGGAAACAGAAAAGCTTGTCTTTTCTTTAAAAGAAAGAGCCACAGGTTTATTGAAATGTAGTTTGTATAGCATACAATTCACTCATTTAAAGACTGCAATGCAGTGATTTTTAGTATATTCACAACATTGTGCAAACTTCACCATTTTCTAATTCCAGAACATTCAATCATTCTGAAAAGACAACTTGTACCCTTAGAAGTTATTCCCCATTTCCCTCCAACACACCCCACACTGCTGTGGGCAATCACAAATTTGCTTTCTGTTTCTATAAACTTGCCTATGTGGACAATTCATATAAATCAAATCATGCGATAATTGGCTTTTGCATCTGCCCCCTTTCATTTAGCATTATCCTTTCAAGGTTAATTTATGTTGCATTATGTATTACTACTTCATTCCTTTCTATTGTGGAATAATATTTCATTGAATGGATACACAATATATGATGCATTTCTCAGTTGATGGACATTTGGTTTGTTCCTTTTCTTTGGCTATTATGAATAACGTTGCTAAGAACACTTGTGTGCAGGTTTTCTGTGGATATAGGTTTTCATTTCTCTTGGATATATATCCAGGAGTGGAAATGCTGAGTCCTGTGATTACTCTATATTTAACCCTTTTGAGGAATGGCTGGATTGTTTTTCACAATAGCTGCACCATTGTACATTCTTGCTAGTGATATGTGATGCCTCTGATTTATCCATATTCTTGTCAACACTTGTTATTATCTACCTTCTTGATTATGGCTAATTGTCAAGTGGTATCTCATTGTGATTTTTGCGTGCATTTGCAACTGGTTGCATTTGATTCGCATTTCACGACTGATCAGCATCTTCTCATCCATTTATAAATCTGTTGTATATCTTCTTGGGAGAATGTTTATTCAAATCGTTTGCTCATTTCTTATTGGAGTAACTTGTCTTTTAACATTGAGTTATAAGAGCTCTTTATATTTTCTGGTTACAATTTCTTATCATAAATGACTTGAAAATGTTTTCTTTCATTTTATAGGTTTTCTTTACGTTTGCTTCATGGTGCCGGCTGAAGCACAAATGTTTTTAAATTTAATGAAATCTAGTTATCTACTTTTGTTTGGTTTATTTGTACTTTTGGGTTCATAGCTAAGAAAATATTCCTTAACCCAAGGTCATGAAGATTTATACTTGTGTTTTCTTCTAGGATTTTTATACTTTTAGTTCTTACAGGTAGACTTGGATACATTTTGAGTTGATTTTTTGATGCGGTATGAGGTAAGGTTACTACAGTTTTATTCTTTGGCACATGGATATCTTAGTACCATTTGTAGAAAAGACCACTCATTACCTCATGGAAAGTGTCTTGGCACCCTTGTAGAAAATCAAGTGATTATAGATGCATGGGTTTCTTTCTGGATTCTCAGTTGCACGTCACTCACCTATATGTCCATCCTTATGCCAGTACCAGATTGCTTTGACTACTATTGTAGCTTTCTAGTGGCTTTTGAAATCAGAAAGTGTGAGTACTCCAAGTCTTTTTTCCCCCAAGATTATTAGGCTCTTCTTGAATTTGCAGATGAATTTTAGGAATAGTTTACCAATTTCTTCAAAGAAACCAATTGGGATTTTTATAGGGATTGAGTTGAATTTGTAAATCAGTTTGGGGTATATTACCATCTTAATAATACTATCTTTCAATCCATGAACATGGGACATTCTTCTTCTTATTTGAGTCTTTCACTTCATAAACAATGTTTTGTAGTTTTCAGAGTATACATTTTTGTACCTCTTTTGCTAAATGTTTTTTAAGTGTTTTATTTTTTTGATATTATAAATAACATTGTTAATATCATTTCAGTCTGTTATTACTATTGTATAGATTCCTTAAGATTCAGCATATGGGAAATCATGTCATCTGCAAATATAGTTTTACTTCTTCCTTTCCAATCCAGATGGCTCTTATCAAATTTTCTGGCTAGAAACTCCAGTACAGTCTTGAATAGAAGTGGCTGGAGCAGACATCCTTATCTTGTTCTTGATCTTAAGGGGAAAGTATTCGGTCTTTTTTTATGTAACACCATTCTCTAATGTAACACCATTAGGCATGATGTTAGCTGTGAGTTTTTGTAGATGCCCTTTATCAGGCTGAGAAAGTTCCCTTCTGTTCCCAGTTTTCTTTTCTTTTTTTTTTTTTTTTTTTTTAAATCATAAAGGGTGTTGGATTTTGTCAAACACTTTTTCTGCAACTATTGATCATCATGTGATTGTAGTTTTTTATTCATTGATGTGTATTACATTAATTAATTTTTGGGTGTATCCTTTTCTACATTAATGAAATGTAAGTATCACAGAAGAATCAATGGTGGCTCATTAATGGCATTTTTAAAAAAAGATTTTATTTATTTATTTGACAGAGAGAGAGATCACAAGTAGACAGAGAGGCAGGCAGAGAGAGAGGAAGAGAAACAGGCTCCCTGCTGAGCAGAGAGCCCCATGCGGGGCTCCATCACAGGACCGGATCAGGACCTGAGCTGAAGGCAGAGGCTTTAACCCAGTGAGCCACCCAGGCACCCCTTTTAATGGCATTTTTAAATCATTAGCTACTATAGATATCATCTCCTAGAAAATCATTGCTGAGGAAATATTGTGAAATCCATGCAAAGTTTAAGAAAACATTACTTTAAAAAGAATACATACTATACGGAGAAGGCTCTTTTCTTTGGGGACTCTTTTCTAGTTAGGTCACCCAAGGTAACCAGAGCTTGAATTTAATTTAGTTAGGCAATGCTCTGGCTCCCTTATCAGACTTTCCCTTTTATCTTTACCAAGGTTTAAAAAAAATTAAGGTGGTGTTGACATGGATCTGGGCAGATATCTGAACAATGTGTTTCCCTCATAGGATACAGATGTCAACACAAAAAAGCTAGTTTGAGCTTTCTTAGAGCATGTATATCCATTCATTTCTTTTGTTTTGTCATTTAATCACCCATTATTCATCAAACAACAACGTTTGTCAAAGTCCCCCTGTGTGGACATTTAGGAATGCTTTCCATGTCTAATTACAATTTCCACTTCCTGCTACTAAAGTACTTAACACACCGTATTAAAACTGTTTGTAAAACTGCTCATCTACAAAATAGACGGTAATCTCACCTAAAGTAAGAACCGTCAGAATCTTTATACCCCAGATTTTAATAGAGTCTGATGTAGTCTGACACATAATAGGCGCTGAAAGGTATTTCTGAGAGTGAATGAACAAATGAATGGGTAAATTAGAAAATGCAAAGCAATAGGCATGATCCTGTGTGATATTCAAAGACATTCTTCACAGGCTCAAAAGGATTTGACTTCATTATGAGAAATGGGACGTTAAGTATAATGTCTGACACTGCTTTTTGCCTACTCATCAGCTACCTCCCTGCACTTTTAAAATTTTTTAATTTTTTTTTTTACTGCTACTAGAATTCCAGTTTTATCTTTAGGTAGTGAGTGGCAATCCCTTGATTTCCAGGAAGGCTGGTCTGTCCCTGGGAATGAGTCATGATTGGTCTAATCCAATAATGACAACTCCATTTCTCTTTGCTGGTGATTGGTTTGGAAGCAAACCTGTGATCCAGTTTGAGCCAATAATGCATGAAGAAAGTCTTTTGGGAGGTTAACTCTTTCCACAGACAGTATAAGATACAACTGAAGATAAAACCTTTTGACTCACTTCTTTTTCCCTATTGCTTAGAGGGTCTACCATGTCCTAGGCATTATTCTTATTTTTTTAAAGATTTTATTTATTTATTTGACAGAGATCACAAGTAGGCAGAGAGGCAGGCAGAGAGAGAGGGGAGGGGGAAGCAGCCTCCTGCCAAGCAGAAGATGGATGTGGGGCTTGATCCCAGGACCTTGGAATCATGACCTGAGCCAAAAGCAGAAGCTTAACCCACTGAGCCACCAGGCACCCCTCCAGGCGTTATTCTGAGATCTTGTGAATAGTGGTGAAAGAGACTCAAGGTCTTAGTCCTCATAGGGAGTCTATTCTAGTAGCAAAGACAGAACATACATACAGTATGTACAGTAAGAACATACATACATATATGTACAGTAAGTACATACATACATAAGTCATATACCATGAGGTATAATAAATTAAGCTATTTGATATAGAGAGAGGTAATTTATTAAGCCAAGACCAGAAAATAACTGGGAGACAGTGCTCCAATAAGTGAAGAGGTCATTTTAGAAACCTAGGAGAGTGGTAGACAATGGACGGTGGTAGGAAGGTGGTTGGGAATGAGGTAAGAAAATGGGCAAGATCATAAGGTGTATGGTGTTAAAGGCCATTGCAAAGAATCTGTGATGGGAGTCACTGGAGTTTTTTAACCTGACAACTTAATTTCTGGAAAAATGTGAATGTAAGCTAAGCTTTTGATTAATTACCAAGAAACTTAAAGGCCTTGAGTTGAAAGAGATTAAGTAGGAAAGACCTAATTTACCAGCAATCATTGTTCCAGGTTGCTTGTTTATTTATTTATGTATATACTTAATGGCAATTTCTATTAATCTTATTTGGTAATTTGGGTATTTAAAAATGTTTGGTTTTATTTTTCATTGTGATGTGTAAGAGGAATAGATTTAACAGATATTTTTCCCTAGAGTTATCAGGTTTTGGCAACTTACTGGATGCAGTGAATAAAGTTGAAAGTAATGTAAAGACCACACTATGTTTTCAAGTTTTCCCTGTTTTAGAATTCTCCAGTTTTGCTGCTATCAAACTTTTCTCACAATTTTTGTCCACAAAACTAGACAGTGAGTTCTTTTGGGCAAAGCTCTATGCCTTTCTAGTATTCCCTTAAAGCTCAGCATGGTGCCTCATAAAAATAAAATGCCCATAAATTTGGTTGATTGATTGAATTAAGAGTATACTGTTGGAGTACTTCAACCATGCAATTGTGTTTCCATGCCTGTCTTTCTTTCTCTTTCTTTGGCCTCTGCTTCTCTTTGCATGCCCAATTAATTAGCAAGCTTTGCATACCCAATCAATTACCAAGCTAGCATTCCCAAGATAATAGAAGCATGACTACCAAGAGCTCCTGGACAGAGATTTACTGAGCATCTGTCTTTAAATTCCAAGTTTTAAAGCCTGGGAAGAGCTCTGAGAACTTTATTTGGGCTGGATGCCCACCATTGGGTCAATCATCTTAGTCGGTAAGTCTGACTCACCTTGTGTCATGTGGTCCCCTTTACCAAGGAGAAGTATGTGTTACTGAATGCTGATAAAATCCCACTTTGAACCAGCAGGTTGGAGTCATGAGTTTACTGTTTTGAGCTGAACAGATATTAGCTGTCCATCTTCACTATCTTCTGAGTTCCTCACCTGGGTATGTGACTGCTACTCAGTATCTCCCTGCAATGTTTCACAGGCATTCAAACTCAACATCCTTTCCTCACACTATCCCCAATCTGATTTTTCACAGCATAAGGCCCGCCATATATCTATTCATTCAAACCAGATACCTATGAATTATCCCTAACTCTTTCCTTTCTCACCTCTTATACCTTTATATTATCTGAGTGAAGCATAATATTTTGCATCATTTCCTCTTGCCACCATCTCATTTAAACCAACATAATTTTTCTCCTGAAGTAGTTACTCTACTGGTATCCTTCTATCCACTTTTGTCTGTCACCTTCAATCCTTTTTGTACACCTGCATTATCTAATAGAGTAGCCACTGGCTATATGTGGCAAATTTAACTCATGGTTAAGATTAAATACATTAAACAATTTAGTTCCTCATTTGTACTAGTCATATTTTAAGTGCTCAGTCAAAACCACATGTGGGGGGTGCCTGGGTGGCTCAGTGGGTTAAACCTCTGCCTTCGGCTCAGGTCATAGTCTCAGGGTCCTGGGATCGAGCCCCGCATTGGGCTCTCTGCTTGGTGGAGAGCCTGCTTCCTCCTCTCTCTCTGCCTGCCTCTCTGCCTACTTGTGATCTCTCTCTCTTTCTCTGTCAAATAAACAAATAAAATCTTAAAAACAACAAAAACCAACAAAAAACCATGTGGTAGGGTCTACCATATTGAAGCTTCCATGAAATATTCACATTCACCCAAAATGTTTAGCCAGGGAAGTCTCAACTGCAGGTTCGGTGCCTAGAAATATAACTCCCTATCAATTTTGCTTACTTAAGTTTCAGGACACTCTTTAAGACTCTTTTGTGCATTCTCCCAGTCTCATTGGCTCCCTCCCTTTCTACAACATTGCTATTTTTCTTTCCTCAAGGACTTCGGAAACCCTTGGCCTATTCTTCATCCTTCTACCACTGTTTTTACTAGGTGACCAACCAGCCCAGGTGAAGCACTTAAAGTCTCACATTCCAGAAAACCCCTCAGTCCCAGGCCAACCAGAACATTTGGCCTACCTACTTTTAACTTAGCCACCTATCACTTACCCTTCAGGTCTCACTGTCTTTCAGGGCCCTGCTACTCAAAGGGTGGTTCTTGGACTAACACCCAAGTCCTACTTCACCACCTCCATGGTTTAACACAATCTTGAGGTGATTCAGATGAACTTCCAAGTTTGAAAAGCCTTAGGGAAGCTGTCCTGACCTCCTCAGACCACATCATATGCACATGTCTTCTCCATTAGACTACAAACTTCATGAGGTAAGGGGCATGTCTGTTTTGGTTTCAACATGTCCTGAGCCCTGAGTTGTGCACCTGACAAAGTAGAGAGGTTTAATAAATATTCATGTAGATAAATGAATTAATCCCCCTCCCCCAGATTACATGAGATAAAAACAGGTAGACTATAGTAGATGCTGTTGATGTCCCATCCCATGGCCCCACAGCCCAGTGGAGTTCACCTGAAGGTGCAGGAGATACTTCTTGGGACAGTCTCAGCTTCCCATCTCAGTCCTGGGCTCTCTTCTTTTCTGTCCATGGGATTTCTCCAAAAGAGGGGTTCTCAACATTTACTGGGCATCAGAATCTCCTGGAAGGCTTGTTAAAACACACATTGCTACTCTTAAATACTCTGATTCAATAGATCTCAAATGGAGCCTAAGAATTTATATTTCTAACAGGGTTCCAGGTGGTGCTATGGTCTGGGAACCATAGAGTAGAGCTCAGTTGTTTGACTGTAGATCAGCTATTCAAAGGAACAACCTGGAAATGTAGGAAAGTAATGTTCTCTGGGAAGGTTAATGTTCCCTTGGAGAATTAGATGCACTGGATAGATGCTCCAGCTTCCTGAAATTTCCATGGGGTAATTCTAATGTACAACATGGTTTCCCAGAGGCTTCCCCAGTGGGATTGGGCCTCTACTCCTCACTGACGTTCCCTTTATTGACTCCCCTTTTTCCTTTCCCACTCTCTCACTGTGTTTTGTGAAATTTCCTCACACTTAAGCTATCTCTACCTAAGTCTTTGTCTCAGGGTCTGCTTTGAGGGGAACCCAAACTACGTCAAAGTCTTATATCCACATCATTTTAGTTTCCTTGACTCCAATTACTGATTTTCCTGGTATATTCTCATCCCACCTGAGAGGGAACTCAGATAAAACCCATTTAATGGAGACAAAAGAAAGTGAATGCAATGTTCAATAATACTTACTTCCCTTTTGTGGAATTCATTAAAATCATAATTTTATTTAGTTACTTAGGTAATTCTATGTTTAATATATTTTTCCCACTACACTTTGGAGGTTGGGTCTCTCTTGATAACTATAATCTCTTTCACACTTAAAAATGGACTTGGCAAATAGTAGGCATTCCCTGAACATTTGGGAATGAATGACCTAATGAACTAATTATTTATGTATCAGTTAACATTAATACCTCATATTCATAAAGCTGTTTACCAAGTACTTTGCCATAAATTCTCATTTTATTCTTCAAAACCATGAGAAATTGACATTTTTACTGATATTTTTCTAGATTTATCAAATGGCTATTATGTTCTAAGCTTTTTGCTAGGAGATAGAATGTACAGATGTGTAAGATAGTGTTACTCAAACTTCAATGTGCATTCAAGTCACCAGGCATCTAGTTAAACTGAAGATTCTTATTCAGTGTGTCTGGGGTGGATTCTGCAATTCTATGTTTCTAACAAGTTCTCAGGTGATGCTTACACTGCTGATCTGGATCTAGTGTAGAAGAAGGGATCTAGTGTAGTGGTGTTCAACCTTGATTGCATATTTGAATCCCCTGGGGAGCATTAAAATATTGATACCTGGTCCCATGCCCAGAGACTCTGATTTAATGGTGCTGGGAATTTTGAAAACTTCCCAGGTGATTCTACTACTTATCCACCTGGTACAGGACAGTGGTTCTGAAACCTTGGCATGCACCAGACTCCCCTGGAGGGCTTTTAAAAACACATATGGCTAGGGGCACCTGGCTGGCTCAGCTGTGAGAGCATGTGACTCCGGATCACGAGGTTATGAGTTTGAGCCCCATGTTGGATGGGAAAATTATGTAATTAAAACAAAACAAAACAAACAAACAAACAAAAATACACATATGGCTAGGCCCAACCCCAAGGTATCTGATTCAGTAAGTATGATGTAGGGCCTGAGAAGATGCATTTCTAAAAATTGCCTAGGTGTTGCTAATGCCATTGGTCTGGGGACCAACCCACATTGAAAACCATGGGTCTAGAAGGAAGACAGAAATTTGAATAGATGAGTTGCAGTAAAATATGAGAAGTTCAACAGTAGAACCATATGAGGAGTTAGAGAAGGAATGGGAACTGTGTTACAACAGGCTCGATGGAAGAAGTGGTGTTTGAGTTGGGATTAGAAGGGCAAAGATGATGGGGAGGAGTGGTGAAAAAACAATTTCAGCAGACAGAACGTGTACAAAGGTACACAGAGACAGAGGGCAGAGTGGGGACTCTGGGGACTCTGTAAAGTTTGATATGGTGAGAGTGTAAACTCAGAACAAGATAGCTACAATGGATATAAGATTTGATCAGTTGGCTGGGACCAGGCCATGAGGGGCAATCTGTGCTATTCTTAGACTTAATTCTCAAAGCAATGGGAAGCCAGGGAAGAGGAGGGCTAAGGATACCTTAGTAAGAGCCTGGAGGGTAATGATGAGTGAAGAAATAAAAGATGCACCCAGAGGTAATTGGGACAACTCGGGATGGAGACACTGAGGCCATCAATCTGGGCACTGGCAGCCCATGAGCATGCAGAGGGATGGACAGAAACCAGAGATGTTCAAGGGAACTCTGTTGATGGCATCATCAACCTGATGTTGGAGTTGGGATCAAGGAATAGTGCCTTAATGAACCAAATTGACAGTGGCACTATACAAGCAAGGAGAAAGGTATTTAGAGGTGGGGTAGAGATGGGGACAAAGGAGGAGTTAAAGATTTGTATATATTGGGGATATTTGGTAAGCAGTTAGATATATAGCTCTGTAGCTCAGAAGGGAAGTCCAAGCCAATGGTAATTTAAATACAGAAAGTGATCACAGTATGCAGAGAGGGTGTATGGAGTGGAAAGAAGAGTCAAGGAGTAATTAAACCCGGGTTTCAGGGGCATCTGGATGGCTCAGTCAGTTAAGTATCTATCTTCAGCTCAGGTCATGATCTCATGGTCCTGGGATCCGGCCCCACATTGGGCTCTCTGCTCAGTGGGAAGCCTGCTTCTCTCCCTCTGCCTGCTGTACCCCCTGCTTGTGTTCTGTCAAACAAATAAAATTTAGAAAAACAAAACAAAACAAAACAAAACCTACATTCCATATACTATTGGTGAATTAAAAAAAAAAAAATAGCCCCCAACTTTGAGGCTTAAAGGAACAACAATCATTTATTTTGCTCACAGCTCTGTCATATGGACCCGGGTCAGTGGTGATGGCTCATCTGTTCCACATACTTTCAGGTGGGGCAAACAGACCCGAGGGAGAGGGTCAGAGATAAATCTGGGGAGGTTTTTGAATTTTAAAAAGATTTTATTTATTTATTTATTTGGGAGAGAGTTGAGAGGGAGAAAGAGAAAGCATGAGAGGCGGAAGGGTCAGAAGGAGAAGCGGACTCCCCGTTGAGAAGAGAGCCCAGTGCAGGATCCTGACCCCAGCAGAAAAGAGTTGCTTGACTAAGCCACCCAGGTGCTCCTAATCAAGGGAGTTCTGAAGCACAGCTTACTTTTATGGCCGGCAAGTGGGTTCTGGGTGTCAGCTGGGATCTCAGTCACGGTCCTGAATTCTCCTTCATGGGGGGCTCTTCATGGGTGGCTGGGCTTCTTCCCAGGATGAAGGCTGGGTTCCAAGAGCAAGCATCCCAAAGGAACAAGGAGGAAACTCTATTGCTCTTTCTGCAGATCCCTCAGATGTCACTGCGTCACTTCCTGGGCAGATACAAGCCCCGCCTACTTGAGGGGGGCGGGAACACAGGCCCCGCCTCTCAATGGTAAGAGAATTGAAGTGACACCGTAAGGAGAGCGTGTTGACGGGAGTTATCTTGGGGTCGTCTTTGGAAAATCGATCCGCGTTGAAGAGATACGTCTAAGGGAGAGAGAAATAGCTTGACTCTGAGTCTGGTGCTCTTTCCTCTGTGCTGGGGCTACTGAAACGGGGGTCCGTGGAGCAGCAGCAGCAGCACCTACCACTTGGCCGCAGCACCGAATCCCAGCCCAGCCTTGGGCGGCGTGGTCCGCGGTCAGGTACGGGACACGCCTCTGCGCAGGCGCGTTGAGAAGTATGTCTGCTCACCACGCGGGCTCCTCTGGCTGCCGGTGCCCAGGGCATCGACCCAGCTCTCGGGCACTGTGTGGATTTCCCCTCATGCCTCCTGTCTGAGTCTACAGCACATGATGTGTCAAGACTGTGGTCTGTAGGGACACTTTAGGGGCAGGTGCAAGGGTTTATGAAGCAGAGTGTACGCGCTTTCTCTCACACGCTAATCACCGGCAGGGCTTTCAGAGAGAGCATTTTTCTAGGGCATGGCAGACCTCCTCCAACAACAGGCTGCTCCCAGCTGACTGGCAGACAGGCGCTTGCAAAGAGAGAACTGCTCAGTTTATTACCTTTCTGTGCAATGGCACAGCTGGGCTTATGGGAAAATGGAACATACTCGAAGCCTCTTCAGAAGCCCCATTTCCCCTATGGGCCAAGACACGGGCCCTTAGGCCTTCTGCTCCCAGTAACAGATGAAAAATTCACTTGGGTTGCCACGTGTCAGTGTTCTGTTCATGCAAGGGATGTGCAAACAGCTCTTTTGGAAAAACTCCATAGCCCTTCTGCAGATGACCTAGGAAGGTCGGTCAGTTAGGGACATTCACGACCTTAAGGCTGATGCCACTGAACTGAGCCTCTGTCATCTAGGGTGTTGGACTCTGATGTTGTGCCAGGCACTGGGGAGGCAGAGGGGAACAGGCTCCCCTCCTGCATGGGCCAGGGAGTTGTAAACATCGAGAGCCAATCGGGAGGGTTATGAGTCAGTTTAGTCCATCAGCCTACTCCAGGCCCACGTTCTTCAGGCTCAGGGCACTTGCCCAGAACCTGCAGGTGTACTGTTTGCAAATGGCAAGGCTGGCCAGCCCTTCCCGCCTCATCATGACTGATGATGGATAGGTAAGCACCTGCCAAAGGGACAGTTCTCTGCTGGCCAGAGGCCAGAGCTTGCATTATCTGTCACATATTGACAATTCACATTTTGTACCTTTCAAAGTCCTTATCCAGGCAAACACCCTGGAACAGCTTTATAGACAAAGCAGTTGGTGCTCCAAGACTTGGTCCAGCTCTCTGGGTTCTCAGGGCTGGTCAGAGGTCAACACCATTCACCCGATGCCTGCTATTTTGACTTGCCTCTGCTCTGGCCATTTTGGGACCTTGTCACAGAACAGACTCCAATGCTGGGGTGTTCTGGTGTAGGACTGGAGATCTGACATTTCTAACAAGCTCCCATGGGATGTCCATACTATTGGCCCAAGGGACCATCCTTTGGATGAGAGTCTAGAGCTGGAGCTGCAACTACTGTTTTTGTAAATAAAGTTTATTTATTACACCCAGCCACGCCCACTGATTTACCCTCTATGGCTGCTTTTACGCCACACAAGGGCAGAGGTGAGTAGCTGGGACAGACACTGTATGGGCCACAAAGCCTCAAATACTCACCATCTGGCCCGTCATATCAAGTTTGGTGAATTCCTCATCTGGAGGAGACCCCTGTTACTCAGTCAAGGCTCTCTGTTCAAATCACCTGGGAAATTCTCAAACACACCCATGCCTGTGCGTGACACCCCCGGGAGCCTGATTTAATTGCTGTGGGGTGCAGCCTGGGCACTGAGACGCCTAAAGTCTCCTGGGCAATGCCTTTGGGCTGCGGGCCCCCAGTGGGTTAATTGCGACACCATTTGGTGCCCTTGCCTCCTTCTTTTCTTTGCCTCTTCCCCAGTTTGGCCACGTGACTTTCATTTTTAGATTCGGAATTTGCAGCTGATTTCTGCAGCTGCTTTGGGAACAGATTTTGAGCAGAAAGTTAGAATGCAGAGCAGAGTACTGTGGTTCCCCACCCCCAGCACATTTATATGCAAATAGCCGACAGCCTTGTTTTTGCAGCCACTGAAACTGAATCAGAATTTGGAGGTCTTTTTATGCAGCTTAACCTTCCCTGATTTTTTCCCTTTGTGTTTCTAGGCCCGTTTCTACCAGTTTTTTTGTGTTTCCTCTTGCATCCTCCAGGCTGTGGTCAGCATGTCAGCTGTTTCTTTATTCATCAAAGCAGATTAAGCCTCATTTTCTCATAGGTGCCTTTGCTGGGAGAGGTTGGTATTTAGCATTTGTCAGTTTCCGTAGCGCAGGACATATCCTACTATGTAGCAATAAAACAAAGTTGTTTGGAAAAGGACCATCTCCAAAGCTGACAGTGGAGGTTAATGCTTGTCCCAGGCTGGAGATGAGCTGATCCTTTTACCAGTGGGCAGGGAGGGTTTTTGGAACTATAGCTACCTTTCTTAGTGCGAATGTCTTCCAAGAGGAAGACAGATTCTTTTAAAGGTCCTTCAGAGCCTCACAGGATGCTTCTCTTGTGACTAAGTGATCACATTCCCTTGATTCCAACAGCGTCTTTGATTCTGTCCAGAAGAGGTTCTCTTTGCACCAAGGGGACAGTAAACAGAGTCTATGAGAGGAGTCTATGACTTCAGAAAGAAGAGGCCTGTTCTGCCCCTTGGACCGATGAAAACTTTAAAGCAAAGCTCCATAAAGACTTAAAATCCAAGGTGACGATCCTCAAACCTGGTTGTATTTTAGGATCATTTAGAGAGATTTTAAGAAATGTGCCCATGGTCAGGCCCTTGTGCCCAAGATGCTGATGTATGGGGCTAGGGTACAGTCTGGGCAACATAGTTTGTTCACATTTTATTTTGAAATACTTTAGACTTTTCAAAAAAGTCGTGAGGATAGTACAAAGGATTACTGTGTATCCTTCACCCTGCTTTCCCAAGTGGCCATATTTATGTAACTATGGCATTATAATCAAACTCAGGAAACTAACACGGACACTGTTCTACAGACCTTGCTCAGCTTTTGCTAAGTACCCCACTGAAGTCCTTTGTCAGGATCCCATAAGGCATTCCCATATTTGTGTCTGATGTGAGAAACAAAGGTAGAAGAAAAATTATTTAATTTTCTTACTATCTATATAGTCCATCCACAAGTCCTTGAAGCAGAGTGGCATTCCTCTAGGGACTCAACTGCCTCCATGTTAATACTTTGCAAAGGGCAACAGGCAATCTTAGCCCAACCTGCAGGATCCTGTAAGTTGACTTTAATATATAAAAATTCCTTTAGAAATTTCCCTTATCTCTAAACTCCCCAAGCTACATGTTGGCAATCATTGCCCAAGCATATGGCCCATGGATATACATCTGAAGGGTCTTATGACTAAGGTTTTACTAGGTGATAATAAATGACCTTTTCCCAACAATAGCTAAGTCCCCTCAAGGTCCTAGAAACCTTGCTTCCAAAATTCCTTAGAGACTTACCCTACCCCTGACCCCTGACCAACTTGAAAGTATATAATGGGCCACTCCTCATGACCCCAGTGGAGCTCTTTCTGCCCACAGGTCCTGTCCCCGTGCTTTAATAAAGTCACTTTTTTGCCCCAAAGATGTCTCAAGAATTATTTCTTGACTCTCAGCTTTAAACCCTAACATCTTTCCTATATCAATGCCTTCTTAGTTTCTTTTATCTGGAATAGTTCCTCTCTCCTTCTTTGTCTTTCTTGACCTTGACACCTTGGAAGAGTTCTGGCTGGTTATTTTGTAGAATATCCCTAAATTTGGTTTTTAGCAGAACATGTTGAAAAAAAGTTCCCTGGAGGATCCAAATGTGCCTCAGAGTGAGGACACTGATCCAAGGTGGCTGGGGACGAGATCATTATACTTAGAAAATTACCTCTTGGGGTCATGAGAAGGTTGTGGGGTGAGGTTTGGAGGAGAGAGTAAGGGCCAACAGAATCTGGATCCACCTTTGATTTGATCTCTATCCAGATCTTTACCCTGAACCTCTGTCCTTTGATCTCTTTTTCTGTCTTCCGTCTCTCATATCCACTTCCAAATTAGAGAATTCAGCTCAAACTGAGCTGCACAATGTTGCACTGAGAGTGGTTCCTTTCAAAGTTGGGTCATGTCCTCTCCTCTGCTTAAAAGCCTGTGAATGTCCTCCCATCTTCCTATGAGGCCTTCCTGGTGGGACTTGGCCTTTTGTCCCACTCCATCTCCTACCTCCCCTCCTGCACTCACTCCCACTGGCATGAGCCAGCCTCCAGGCCTTTGCACTTGCTGTTCCTTCTATTAGATGCTCTTCTGGCAGATGGCCATGAGGCTAGTGTCCTCATTTCTTTCAGGTCATTACTCTCTGGTCTTGTCCACTTTCCCACAGTCTCTGAATCTCCCTCCCCTGCTCCATGTGAAGGGCCTCTTTGCCTGTTTTGTTCACTTTTATATTTCCAGAAGCTATAGTGTGGTTGATACATAGCAGGGGCTCAATATGTATTTGTTTGAATAGATAAATGGAATAATAATTAGAGAACTTAAAAAAACCCTCTAATTATTAACTGAGAGGGAACCCATTTATAGTACTAAGTAAAATTTTTCAAGATGTCTCTGTTTTTCTGGACCAGTTACCCAGACTCCCACACTTTCTGGAACCTTGCATTTCTCTAGTTCACCTTTGTCTTCTGAACAAGGAAAGATGGCCCTTGAAACGAGTCAGACAATAATTCCCTCTCTTTACAACAGGGGTGGGGGTGGGGTAGCAGGTTGTCAAAAACACATACTCTCTTTATTACCCTTGTCACAGTTATAAGCTGTAAGGAAAGTTTGGGTGCCCCGTGTAAGCCTAGCAAATCTGACTTCAGTGGCTTCTCAAAGTTAAATTCCTCTGCTGGTATCTGAGAGGAAGAAAGGACACGGACTCTGCTTATAAAGTAAATAACCACCCTTATTTCTATGTGTCAGGCAATACATATGCAGGGGTGTTTGTGTGTGTATGTATACATGGATGAAATTTGCTTTTATTAAAATCCCAAGTGGTAAATAATTATTGTCCCTATTTTGTGGGTATGACAATGGAGGCTTAGGTTAAGTGTGCGGATGAATGACAGGACTGAGATTTAAACCCAGGTGTTTGGATGCCCCAACCGGTGTTCTTAGTACTCTAATACTTGGATAGCTGCCTACCACTGAACATAATAGGAAGAAAGTGGCACCTTGCAGGCAATGCCAGCTTTGGATTGCCTTAGGAACTGGAACATAGATATTCTGATTTTAGAAACTGAGAATGAGCGGCCTGGCTTAATCATTCCCCACGTCTATTTAATCTTTTCTCACCTGCACAGGCATGCACCTGCCAATCATTTCTTTGTAGTGCAGTGCAGTGGTTCTCAAAGTAGGGCTCCTTGGGCCACAGGAGCAGCAGTTGGGAATTAATAGCTATGTAAAATCCTGGCTTCCTGCCCCTGACTTCATAAGTAGGAAACTCTGAAATTGGGGTCCAGGGATCTGTCGTTTATCAAGCCACCAGGTGATTCTGATGCTTCGGCAACTTTGAGAATCTCTGGTACTTTGGTTTGGTTAGTAACCTCTGGCTCCAGACTTCCTGTGTTCAAATCACAGGCCTGCTGCTCACTGGCTATCTGGCCCTGTGCCAAATACTTAGTCTCTTGGTGCCTCTTTGCACATCTGTAAAGTGGGGGGATCATAGTAGCAGCTATCTAATTGTCAAGATTCAATGAGTTAACATATATAAAGGGAGTAGAATGATTAATGTTATTTAACATTAATTACCTATTTACTCTCTTTCCATATTTATTGTGCTTTCTATTTGTCAAGCAAACTGTTTCTCCTCCCCTGCGCTGGCCTGGATCCTTTAAAGAGGGCCCAGGAGGCTTAATGCAGTCCTGTTTTGTCAAGCGAGGTTGCTAATGAGTCTCAGCTGAGCTGGACAGTGCCAGCACCAGGTATCAGGTGATATGGAACCCCAAAGCCAAGGGATTGCATTTCAGTTTGCTGCAGGAAGAACTCATTCCCAAGCAGCAGCAGCTGGAACGTTTAGTAACCAAATGCTGTATTCCTGTATCTTCGGGGTTCTGTGGCTCGAGTCCTGTTGACTAGCTTCGTTGAGCCCTCAAGCACTTGTTTGCAAAGCAGATAATGATTACCCAAGACCCAGTGATATTTACCTAGCTTTTGCCTCTCAACTCACTAGGCAGAACCGGATGACTCAGATAGAATTGAAGAGACCGGAAGCCAAGCCAAGCAGGAAAAGGCTGCAGAGCAGAATATTCAGGGACCGATTGTTATTCAGATTGCAACCCCAGCCTCCACTGACCAAAGGCTGGGGATGAACAGCAGTGTTGTTCTTCCCTGGAACATTTCAGGAAGCTGCATTTATAACAGATGCCCTCTTCCCTTACTGTCTGAACTAAGCATGAGCCGACTAAACTGACTGGCTTATACATTTTTCTGGGGATATTGAGAGAGGAATGGAAGCAGAAAGACTGAATGAGAGAAATATGACAAAGCTATTTTAAGGTTTATTTAGAACACTGAACAATGAGCAATGGCCAAGAACATTTGAAAATGAAGAAGGGAGGAGGCATCGAATTTGTCTTAATAGACATCAGCTCATATTATAAAACTACACTAATTAAAACAGAGTGATACTAGAGAGAGCAAAGGAAGACATAGCCAAGAAATTAGTTCCTTATATAAACAGAAATAAAGGTATGTTAAAGAAATGAATTCAAGGCAATGGGATCCCGATACAGTCTTTAATATTTGGTGCTGGGAATACTTTTAAAGATACTTGACCAAATTAATTCCCATAAATACCAAAATAAATGGAAGGCACACTAAGATATAGATAGAAGTGGGATCACACACATGCACAGATGAACAAAAACAGGAAAGAAGGGACGCCTGGGTGGCTCAGTTGGTTAAGCGGCTGCCTTCGGCTCAGGTCATGATCCCAGCGTCCTGGGATCGAGTCCCGCATCGGGCTCCTTGCTCGGCAGGGAGCCTGCTTCTCCCTCTGCCTCTGTCTGCCTGTGCTCACTCGCTCACTCTCCCTCTATGCCTGACAAATAAATAAATAAAATCTTTAAAAAAAAAAAAAACAGGAAAGAAAATATAAGTAAACATCTGGACCAATTCTTTATCTTTAGACAGGGAAAGATGATTGAAGTTCAAAAGCTGTACATTTTAGGACCTCAAAAAAAAAAATCAGACATATACACCTCCCCTGGACCAGGTCTTCTTGTGATTTTCTCAATAACAAATGAACAAAAACAGAAAACCAGTTCCAGGACAAGTTATAGAGGTCAGGCAAAGCCTTATTATACTTAGGTTGTTAAGTTTTTTTCCAAGACAATGCAGAACCACATTCAGATTTTTTCCCTCCCATTGTGTAGTCCTCTGCCCACCATGGGATAGTTTTGATCACTTAAGATGTCCAGCTGACGATGTCTCTCTAAACCAGTGTGACTCATTTGGTCTTGAGGAGTGGAAATAGAGGGCTTATTATTAGCACACAGCAAAGTCTCAAAGCAGAGACAAGGCAGAAGCAATGCTAGGTAATCATCAAACACATTTCATTTTTCTGCTGGATATTTGGCCAACCTACATTTTTCTAGCAGAGTGGGTGACTGAGTGTGGCCATGAAATGTGGGCAGCAGTTGTACAATCCTTCCTGTGTTTGGATCCTAATAGTTATCTTTTCTTGTTCCATGGTGACCTGGGAGAAAACTTGCCCAAGGTGAGAGCCACAGGATAGAGGAAACACGGGTCCAGGTGTCACTGTAGGAGAGCTGCCCAACTCACAACGGGCCATGAGGCAAGTGAGAAGTCAACCATCATTGTGTTCAGCCATTGACATGGCATTGTTTGCCCAGGGTAGCCTACCTGATTGTACCTAAACAGCCCCACCATTGCTTACTCTGGAATAAAGAGAAGGACCAGGGAAACTTTAAAATACAACCTTGCTTTGAGCTAGGATCAATCAACTGATTACCTGTACCTATTTCTGCCTTCAGTGGGGAGTAGATACGGTTTTTGAACAAGAGTTCTCACAATAATTTTCTGACCATTATTAGCACTCTTATTGTTCTGATACTTGTCTTCTAGGACAGGGTGTAGAGCTTCCTGTTCACTTGTATGCTAGTTTAATTTCATCTCTTCTCTGTACTTTTCCCCAAAAAGAGAGAAAAAGGGGGAAAAAAACCCCAGTCAGTAGGCCACAGGTCTCATAGGAGGGAATTCACAAAGGGCTTTCCAGAACAAATGTATAATGAACACTTACCACATGCCAGGTACTTCTCTGGTGCTTGGGGTTCTTTAGTGAGCAAAGCGGATACATCTCTGTTGTCATCAAGCCTATCTTTTCCTTGTGGAGTAGAGGGAGATTTTCAATAATATTTTTTTAATGGACTTAATGAAAAGGTAAATTATATGGTATATTAGAAAGTGATAAGTAGCATGGAAAAGGGGAAAAAAGTAGAGCCCATAAGGAAGGCCAATGCTGGGTGTCTTTTGCAGCATTTGAGAGGGTGGTTATGATCAGCCTTGCTGGGAAAGCTTTGAACAGACTCTAAGGTGAGCAATGTAGCCATCTACACATTGGAGGAAGAGAATTCTAGAAAGGCTCGCATAAAGCTTTAAGGTGAGAAACACGCCCAGTACCTCTGAGGAGGCCAGTAGTGTGGCTGGAGCTATGAAGACCATGTTGGAGAATAGGAAGAGAGAGTTTGCAGAAGTAACAATCAGTGTGTGCTTGTATGTGAGACATCACATGGAACCCTCAGGACATTTTAAGTTTTTACTCTTAATCAGAGTGAATTTGAGAGCCACTCAGTTACAAGAGCCAGAAACCTAACTCAGACTCTCTTAAAAAGGGAATTTATTGGCTTACATAACTAAGTCAGGAAAAATAACTGCCCAAATCTCCAGGTTTCCATGTTCACTATAATTTGTGATTTTTTTTTTTCTCTTCCAGTAATCACATAAAAAGTCTTAGGGAAGTCACCAGTTGGTCCAGTTTAGGTCACATGGCTTCTAAACCAATCACTGAGCACAGGCAGGTAAAATACTATGATTGGCCAGCCTAGATCCCATGTCTGCCACCTGTAGAGAGTAAGGTTGGAAGGTGAGCTTCAGAAAATACACAAAAGGAGTTTTCCGCTAGGCTTAAAAGCTTTATCACTTCCTGAAGTATCAGGAATCAATACACAGCAGGCAGAAATAATAAATGTGAACTACAAAAGTAATGTAAGCCAGTACAAAGGGAAAGAGTCAGGGCATAGAAACATAGAAGTCTCTATGTCAGACAGTATCACAATCAAAATTCTAATAAAAAGCAGAAGTAGAAAATAATATTCAGGAAATAACAATGAAAAGAT
Source organism: Mustela putorius furo (assembly GCF_011764305.1). Classification (NCBI taxonomy): domain Eukaryota; kingdom Metazoa; phylum Chordata; class Mammalia; order Carnivora; family Mustelidae; genus Mustela; species Mustela putorius. Next base: position 2,973,559 of record NW_025421329.1, on the reverse strand, counting down.
AATGCTCTCAATATATGAACAGTTCATAATATCAATGAAAAAATAGAAATCACAAATGATAGATGATCAAAGGACACAGATTAATTTCCCAGTCCAGAAACATAGAAAGCTGACAAATCTGCTTGGCCTCTGTGGGAAACGAAGAAACACTAGTGAACTTATACCAGTGATAAACCATTTTTCAGACTGATACCTTTTGGGTGTGTATTTGGATGCTTAGGACAGTGAGGATTCTACAAAATGGAAATTCTCACTTTCTAACCACTGGAAACCCTGGAAGTCCTCTGCAAACATACCCCGATGAAGATAAAAATTTGCGACCAACAGTGTTAATTTAAGTTTTATTTAAAGTAGGGAAAATTGCAAAGTAAACTAAATGTCATAGGATAGGGAAGTGATAACATAAATTTCAGCCATATGATAAAATATTTTAAAATAACTTAGGAAAATTCTTGCTTGACAAGAAGAGGCTGTGGTACCACCGAGTGAAAGAGCCATGTACTGGATGATTCCATTATGAAAACACTATGAAATCAAAACAAATTGAGAATATTGCCTATGAGTATTCTTAGGTTTTTGACAATCTGTACATATTATTTGGGTAGGAAGATAGATAAATAGGCATACCTGGTTGGCTTGGGAGGCTTTTTGAGATCTTTTCTCATTTCTGCCATGAATTTGTTTATGTGGGTTTTCTACTTCATGTTATATCAATATCGGTAATTTTTATTTAAAAGAAAATCTCCATTTCCTTTGACTGTTATTTGTTCTATAATTATGCATAAAATTTAATTTCACTGTAATTAAAATTTACTCATTGCTATCCTTTTAAAATTATTCAAAAAGTTGCTGAAGATTTATTTAATGGATTGTCAATCAGTAGATTTAACATTATTTAAAAATTTCTTAGCTCATTTTATATATGCATCCATTTTATATATATTATATATAGTAGTCTTTATATATTATATATATTTGTCTTTATTTTCTTTGGATCTTTTTCTCTTTCTAAAATCTAAATTTGAATATTTTTAAAAGTGTTTTTTTCTCTCTCCTTCCCCCCTCCCACACACCATTTCAAACAATTAAGTCATTTAAGACTAAATTTCCTTCTAAGTATAGTTTTGGCTGTATCCCACATTTTTTTTAGTGTTCTTTTTATTTTTGTGATTTTCTAAATAGTCTGTCATGTTATTCCTGATATCCTACTTGACAAAGTATTTAGGAAATTACTTTTTAAATATCATAGGACCTATCATTTTAATATTTAAATTTTTTTGTTAATTGTTAGTTTTATTGCATAGGGATTAGAAAATTAGGCCTTTATCTAAGGGAGGGAGTATAATAATTTAATTGGCAAGAAATAGCCTCAGTGGAGAGTTTAAACCTTGGATATGACCAAATCTTATCCTTAATTTGTTTTTAAACTAGAAAACCTGATACCTATAACTGATAGATTAAATTCTTTTCCCACATTTCCCTCTAACCAGAGGTTTGGAAACAGGGCAAGCTCAGTTAGCGGGGCGGCGGGGGCTACATTATTTTGCACATCTGAGATGAGTCGTATGAATTTTTAATCCTGCCTTGTAAACAAATAAACAATTTCAAATTATTGTAAGTTTTCTGAAGTAGCTAATATGGTGTTAGGTAGACAAACACAAGACGTCTCTAGAAGTGACATTGCAGCTGAGATCTCAAGGATAACAAGGTAGCAGCCAAGTGAGAACAGGAAGAGCTTTCAAGTTCAAAGGCCTTGAGCCTGGAGAGAATTTGGCCTATTCTAAGAATGGGCAGAAGGCCAGTATGCTGGCAGCATTGTGCGCTAAGTTGAAAGTTCCACATTATGGAGTTAGAAAAGCAGATCATATAGATCTGTGAAATTGTTTACATGTGTAGTATAGGATAGGTTATACTAGGGTAACAAATGGCAACTGTATCTCAAAGTATGGGTTTAGTTCTCATTCATGTCACCTTCTCAGTTGGGCTTGCCTGAAACTCATCTCCACGTTTTTCACATTGGGCTTTTCATTGATAGAGCAGCCCATCTGGGATGTTGTTTGCTGGTCATTGTGGTAGAGGAGAAAAAAGAGCACGAGTCTTCAAACTTCTGCCTGAAGTGACACATGCTCTTTCTGCCCACATATCATTGGTCAAAGCACATTATATTATCAATTCCAGTGTCAGAGGAAATATACCTTCCCCCCATGGAAGGAAAGTATATATTGGTATAATTATCTCTTTGCAAATCTCTATCCTTCCATGCATGTTAACCAAAAACTAGAGTTGTATTTCCTTTCTTCTTTATTCATAGATCTACTTTAGCTATTATCAGAAAAATGATTATGTGAAAATTTGCACTAGGTCAGTATTTTGTGTGTACATGTTTTAACAACTTGACAACTTTAACAGTTTTATAAAATGATTCTTTCTTGTTCTCAGGGGCCCTTAATTTAAGGGCAAAATTTAAATCGACTTCAGTAGAAAGGATTTCATATGGTAAAGAGTCTTGAGCTCAAGAAAAGGCCATTTGCCTATAGTATCGAATAGCAGGATTAATGCTAATAATTTACCAAGTGGCAAAGTATATCTTGGCATTTTATGTTTAAATTTGTAAGAGAGTTCAGTAATGTGTGAATATTTCCATCTGCCAAACCAAGAAGAAAGGGAGGGACTTTGTTTCTCAAAGCCCCACAGCTGGGCGGGGGTCCTGGTCAGACAATGTCCATGGTTATCATTGTCCCTTTTTGTCCTGAGGACCACCAGTAAAGTTGAGCAATGTTTAATGCCAACTTTGAATGATGTAAGGCACAGGGGCAGGAGTAGTAGGGGAGAAACACTAGAGTGACTGGCCGAGAGATAGAAAATTGGATATAGATAAAAAACTGCACCTGAAAATACTAGAATCATGTCATATTATCTTTGCAGTCACTCTGAGGCATTTGTGTTGAGGTTGCCCATTGCGGCATAAGACCATAATTTTTTCCTCATCGAACTTCATTTATCATTGGGAAAATGCCCTCTGGTAAAGCAGTTTTAAAAACCATATTTTCTTTTAACTATTAAATCTCTACCTTTGTTGGGTAAAGGGATGGACTTTCATTATTACCTTCTAGAACAGTAAAACTGAAAGCATCTCTTCTGAAGGAGATGGAAGGAATTTGATGGAATACATATTTCCATTTTCAAAAGAACACTGAGTTTTCCCCATAGTGATTTTGGTTGATCCATGGCCAAGCTCTTTAAATTGTGTAATTGCATCATAAGTCCCTCAATAACAGACTGAGGATCATGGTTGTAGTGATCCCATAGCCAGCCCAGTGGCTGGCTCATAAAATGTTCTCAGAAAGAATTCCGGTAATGGAAAGTGGGTTCTGAAGGATGAACCAGTGTTCATGGAATCATGATCTTCATCTCAACAACTTCTACTTCAACAACTTCTTGCTCCTCAGAGGCTGTTGCTAGGGTAATTAGCTATCTAGTAGCATTCTGAGAAAAAAAAATATATATATATACATTGGGACATGTGTCTGTACAAACTACGCTATAGTTTAATTTTTAAAGAGCTTTTATTTATGTATTTAAAGAGAAAGAGAGAGAGAGATCATGTGAGTGGCAGAGAGAGAGAGAGAGAGAACCTCAAGTAGACTTGGAGCTGAGTGCAGAGACCCACACGGGCTTTGATCTCATGACCCTGAGATCATGACCAGAGCAGAAGCCAAGAGACCAATGCTCAACTGACTGAGCCACGCAGGCACCCCTAATTTTGAAAAACATGGCCACAACATTGACATCTCAGTAAAGGACAACTATTGGTAAGTTCAAATTACCTTAAAGGTACAATTTTAAATACACAATTTGCAACCAAAACATCGTATTAAAAGAACAGTTTGAGGGCACTTGGGTGGCTCAGTGGGTTAAAGCCTCTGCTTTTAGCTCAGGTCATGATCCCAGCATCCTGGTATCGAGCCTCGAATCGGGCTCCCTGCTCAGTGGGGAGCCTGCTTCCTCCTCTCTCTCTCTGCCTGCCTCTCTGCCTACTTGTGATCTCTGTCTGTCAAATAAATAAATAAAATCTTAAAAATAAAAAACAGTTTGAGTTATTAGTCGTTTACGTGAGGAAACAAAAATTACAAGACACAAATAATTCTACTTTATCCTCTCAAACCAATTTTATTCATATTCTGTTCTAACAAATATAGTACGAAGGCAACAGTTGTTTAAGTTTTTTAGTGTATGGCACAGATGAAAAGAAACAAACAGATTTCGAAGCAGTCCAGCATTTAAATGCCGGTTTAACAAAAGAGGCACGTATTATTCTATTTAGCAGTTTATACCAGATATCAGAAGACATTTTTTTTCCCCTTGCAAGCAACAACTACATTTATTTGCATTAAGTAAAAACATATCTTGATCAAGAAAATTACTTTTTTTTTTCTGATTTTCCTTTATATCACAAATGTCAGGGTAAGGCAAATCCTTAATGAATCATATGATAAAAACCCTATTCCCCAAGAAAATATATTGAACGTATTCTGCTAACTTTGTTATTTTTCAAAGCAAAGCTGACATGCACCACATACAGAGAAAAGTCATTTCAAATCAAGTGCATCAAGCAGAACTGTATTAATTCACAAAGAGGCTTTTCAGTATTTCATAGAAAGATTTACAATTAGCTGCGGTGGCAAATATGTGACCCACTATCACAGACAGTATTTTGGATGCCTCCTTTGTAAGCTTTTATGAAAGAAGACTTGTCCATCATCTGAATAGTTACTAACTGGAGGAAAAGCCCCTTTGTCTCTCTCACAACGACTACCTTTCTAATTAGGACTACAGGTTCCCCTGCTATGGGCAAGTAGTGTTCCTATGAAACCTGTCCTTAAGCCAAAATGGGGTAAAGCAAAGAAACAATTACCATTCATTTATATGGAAATATTTTTGAGTCTTCCCAGACCCTCTTCTGATACCATAGGGCACATTTTGCTAATGGATGCACAAAATAAAATGAGATAAAGCACAGATGTTCACAGATGCAGGTCAAAGCTATGGCGGCTTGATGCTGAGATGCTGAGTGTGTTCCCAGGGAAGGAGCTCAGCGGGGCCATTCTCCCTGCTTGCAATTTTTATAAAAGCAAAAGCTCTCTTCGGGGATTTCTTTAGGTGAACGGTAGCAGGTACTAATGTAGGTCTTTCATAAAAGCAAAGTGGCATAATGCAATTTCAGAAAGCAGGGACATCTGTATTATGTTGAGAGCCTACTTTGATCCTCTGTATGCAAACATGACTAATATTGGGTTATCTTTCTCCCCCTCTCCCTCACGGTCATGCCACATAGCCTGGCAGGGGTGTGGTTGGAAATTGACATCCGGGATTCATGTGCAGGAGAAGCAATCTGCCTTTCAAATTTTCCACTGTATAACCTGTTCAATGACAGCGCCAGTGAAAAAAGGGTTTCCTGTGTTGAGGTGTCTTCGATATGGCCAAGACAGATTTTTAATCTCTTACTATTGAAATGCAAAGTGACTTCATTGTTTGTTTTAAGGATAAAAATCTCATAACCAAATAGCAACCAAAAGGCATAATGAGGCAAAAATGAAAACCCAATGTAATTATAAAGTTTAAACAAATTCAGGAGTGGGGCTAGGAGACTGACACCTCATTCTCTTAGTTTTGATCTCAAAGATTTCTTTCCTTTTCCTGAAGTTCTCATGCAGAGATTTCCCTCCCCCATTCTTACCCCGCCTGCATTTAAAATGAAGGAATAAAAATGGCTGTTGTGGATGATAAAGAGACCATCCTGAATGAAATAATTCCAGTCTCCACGGGTCCTAACGGGGACATTGGGTCTTTTTCATCATTGTCCATTAAGAAGTCCCCACCCTGCTTGTCTCTGTCATGTTGTTTTTAGCTGTAACTCATTCCTGGGCGTGAGTAGCACGAACATGTAGGAGTCCCTGGAAAATGTGCTCTTAGCACTCCTTGTCCAGTCCTTCACAGAGTGATGGCAACTTTCAATTAAGTTGTAAGGATGACAAGAAATACAGAAACTCTCAGGATGTGTATGACATCATTTCATGGATCACTTAAAATGGGACTTTCCCTTGTTTTTCTAGAAAGCCATGTCTCATGGCAGTAGGAGACATATACATTTCTATACCAAACTGTAAAATGACAGCAGAAAGAGAAATGGCCACGTTCCAAAATCATGAGGTCCCTTAAAAATCATTGCTGTTAGGCTGATAAGCAGTTGTTTTCTTTCTTTCTTTCTTTTTTTTTTTTTTAGAAATACAGGATGTTAGAACATCCTACATATGCAGAAATCTAACTAACTAATGATTCTAATATATCAAAGAAGCCATCCAGAGGGCCAACAAATTCCAAAAGGGCTGAAACAAACTTCATAGAAAGAGAAGAAGGTGGATTTTCCATCGAGGAAAGAGCAAAACTGAAGAAGTCTGTGGAATATTTAGAAAACAGAACACCCTTTGATTTTAGAAATACCCAATTTGATCCATTACTGTTCTCCCTCCACTAAAAAATATATTTATATATTTATATATATAAATAACTCACAGTTCTAAAAGACCTTATAAGGAAGGTGGATTTGACGAAATATGCAAGAAGCGTTATCAGTTTCCTCAGAAAAAAATACACTGTTCTTAGAACCTGAGGAAGATGTGGGAAGCAGGCATCTTGCCTTGTGTGGGTCACTATTGATGTCCTCTCTGGGACAGACACCTGGGACAATTTCTGACTTCCTCCTTGGCCGCTCATCCCCTGTGCCCATTGTACCACTGGAATCTTGGCTTAATAATGCTGCTGCTCCCCTTCAAGGCCATAATCAAGGGATTTCTGGGAGTGGGGACAGGCTATCAAAGTAGTTTTGGATTTGGCATGAACAAAGCAGACTATTTAAAAGCAAGCCAGAACTGCAAGCAAGACCACCAATTGCCTCTAACTTCAAATGAGAATGTCTGTGGGCCCTCAAACCTTGGGTAAAGACAAGAGGTTCTTTTATGAAAAGTGTATATATAAGAGATTTCAAGTAGAACTTTTAATATTCATAGACATATGTTTGGATTCTAAATGCAGCAGCCCCCCTCTCTCAACTAAAACACCTCGAAGAGTGTCATCCTTTCCAAACTGTGTCCCAAAGAGTCACATCTCACTCGTGGGCTCTATGCCGAAGCACACAGTAAAGACCTCATGAACCTGGGGAGATCTGCGGAAGGTCAGGGTCAAAGAATGTACCTGCAGTCCTGGCTGGGAAGGGAAAGCCCCCACTGGCTGTAGGGGGGCCATGCCTTCAGGGTAATGCCTCTACATTCTGCCCTGGATGAAATCCTCCTTCCACGTTCTTCATTAACCACATGGAACAGAGTTGTACCTTGGGAATCCCTGAATATAATGCCATTTTCAATTCATTGTCCTGACCTTTTTCCAAGTGATTTCTGAGCATTTTGCCCATTTTCTCTCCTGCTTCCTCTGTGGATTATACTGATCTTGGGCTTGAGGATTCCTGAAATTTAGCCTGCAGTATACCAACAATCATCTTCTGTCTCTTTCTTTGAAGAAACCACTGTATCGACCAGCTTTGTGACATAATCAAGAAAGCAGAGAGGGACCAGGATACACCTGTGAGTGTTAAACTGTGCCACTGTGACCCTGGGAAAAGTCACTAAAGAGAAAAAAACAGAAATTACAGGGATAGTGCCTGAAAGACGCATTGACGTGGGACCCTTTGCCAAGTTCAAGGAAACTTTTTTTTCTTTTTACTTTTTTTTTTTTTTTTTGTCTTTCTTTTTTTCTGCAGGTAAACAGAACATAATGCAGCTGGAGAAATTAGAGCAAAGGATTCCCTGTCCTTTCGTGGGACTTGCCCCCCCCATACCCCCCTCCTCCACAGCTTGCACTCCTGTCTTCCTACACCCACCCCCCAAGGGCCAGGAGAGGCCTGCAATGCCTAGGACCACGATTGACTTCCATTTCTTTGTTCCTTTGCTTCATCTTGTGCCCCTGGCAAAGACAAGGAGAAACCATTTGTTAGATGAAAGATCATAGATTTCGTAGATTTAACAAGGAATATCTTTTTAACACAGTCATTTAAATGTTTCGTACCCCTCAAACAAGCCTAGGAATATCTTCTCTGACTATCAAAGTACTTTGGATACTGGAGCTGTAATTGCTGGCACAGGGTATCTTTAAAGAGCATATAAATCACAGCTAATAAATGTATGCTACCTTGATGACTTGTTTCCACTGATGGGGTGATTAACTCTACTCTTCAAAGTATTCTTTGAAACACCTAATCTTGGATTGATGAGTCCTCCTTTCTAGGGTCCATTCACACACACTGGTTTCCAGAGCTCGACACAGGAATAATGGTGACAATTTTCATAATGCTGACCTGCAGAAGTCATTGATGGCTGTCCCACCACTTTGAAGTCTTATTAAGTCTCTGCTGTGTTCCCCACTTGGGAGAAGACACTGTGTCTTAGATAGTCTTTATCTTTTTAGATTTTAGAAAATGTGGTATAATCCACATAGAAGGAAATGCACAGTTCTTAAGCCTACCTCAGTCTGTATGAACAAAGGCATTCATTTAACCCACACCACTATCAAGATATAAAACATTGCCATTACCTCAAAAGTTCACTTTCCAACTATTAGCTCCTGCTGGAACCAGCAACTGATCTGATTTCTATCCCCATAAATTACTACGTGTCTATACAGAAGAACTGAAGCAGATGATCTCCGAGTTAATTTTCTCTCTGGTGTTCCTATGAATCTTTAAAGTACTCTTTGAGGTGTGTGTGTGTGTGTCTATTTAAAATAGACAAAAGTAGATGAGAAGAAAAAAAAATCCTATGTACTCCCTCCATTGATGATAACTTCTGCAGTTAATATTATGGAATATTTCTTTATGGTATTTTTCTGAATCTCTTATACAAAGATATACAATTATAAATTTTAATTTTAAAAATGAAAATTGCAAACATATAGAAACCTACAAACAGTATAACATACCTAGAATATATTCCCTTTCCAGATTTAATAAGTGCTAATATTTTTCAAATTTCCTTGCAATCTTTTACTTTTTAAAAATAAAAGACTGTAGGTAAATTAAAGTATTTACAAATTAATTAATTTAATTTATCAATAGGTTCAACTATTTCTCTTCCTTCCCAGAGATTACCAAACCCTGATAAGTGTGGATCATTTTGCATGTTTTTATATTTTTACACAAATATATATTCACAAATAACATACATAACAGAAAGTATTTAGTATTTTTTGTGTATTATAAAAAGCACATCAGTAGTAATTTTGTTTTACCCTATTTTTAGGGTAATTTATTATTATAAATTTATAATCAAAATATATTTTGATTTGCTTTTGTATTTATCATTTTCCTTGGCCTACAGTTGTTTCCTGCTTTCCTCTGGATTCAGTTTTCTTCTTACTATTGTACATCCTTTAGTAGCTTTTAAAGAAAGGGTATGTGAAGAGCAAACTTTTTTTTCCCTGAAAAATGGCAGTTATTATCTTCTTAAATGATAGTGAAACTTTACTATAGAACTCTATACTGACAATTGTTTTTATTCATGTTTGAAGACTCAGAATTATTCTACTATCTCCTGAACTAAATTCTAGATGTTGGGAAGCCTGCTGTCTAGGCCATACTTATTTTTTTGTAGGTTAACTCTCCTTTTCCTTTAATTGTTTTCCTTTTTTTTTTTTTTTTTTTCTTATTCTTTCTAGTGTTCTGCAATGCCTGTGTTGGGTTTATTTTAAACATGTCTGTCTTGTGACTTACTATTCTTTTAACTTAAGAACTCATGGACTTCTATCAATTTCTGATAAATTCTCAGAAATTATCTTTCAAATACTATCTACTATCTCCTTTTAGAATGTGTAGTGAAGACAAACACATTGATAATTCTCCTTCCTGCCCCCATGTCTCCTCATGTGTCATTCATATCACTACATGCTTATTGGCTTTTTTCAAATTTTTCTTAATTTTTCATAGTGTTACCCTTTTCTTACAGTTTTATATGTGCTTTTAATCTTTATTTTCTTTTAAATGTACTTATTCTATAAAATCTTCAGAATTTTCTGCTCTCTCATTTTCATAATGCTAATCATCATGTCATTTCACCCATTGATTTTCACTCATGGTAGATCACTTCATCATGTGTGTTTTTTTTTTTTTAAAGATTTTATTTATTTATTTGACAGGCAGAGATCACAAGTACGTGGAGAGGCAGGCAGAGAGAGAGGAGGAAGCAGGCTCCCCGCCGAGCAGAGAGCCCTATGCGGGGCTCGATCCCAGGACCCTGGGATCATGACCTGAGCAGAAGGCAGAGGCTTTAACAACACTGAGCCACCCAGGTGCCCCATTATGTGTTTTTGTAAGTCTTAAAGTTGTGAATTCATCTTCAGAGAATTTTTTTCTTCCATGGGAATTCCAAGTGATAGGTTTACTTTTCCATTTGTTATCTAGAGCAGGAATGATACTGGTCTCTAATCAACTATTAAATATACAGTCTGTGTATTGCTGTCTGACTGTGGGTGGCATAAGTTTGCATTTCAAATTCATGGTATTTTTGTGTTTTCTACCTATCATAGGAGCCTTCTTCCTTCCCCTCACTGCACTCTGAGCAGACAGAAGTCTCCTTGTTAACATCTTCAGCTGGGAATCCCAGACTTATCTATGTAAATGTATCAGTTTTCATATCTCCCCTTGAATGGCTCTAGGTCCCAGGTGGGCATTAGAATGCAAGGATCTAGCCATAGGGCTGATCTCTGCATCTATGACCAATCAGCAGCCCTTAGGGTTACTGCATGTTCAACTCACTACACTACTGCTTTGGCTTTCAAATTCTTATTTCTGGCACCTTTGCTTTCATGTCAGTTGAGCTGTGTATTTAAACATTTCTTTGTTATAATTTATCTCATTTCTAAACATTCATATTGGGAGATGTGCTATAAAACCCCACCTTTCCAGTTACTGTTGCTACATCACAAACCATCCCAAAACTTAGTGGCTGAAAACAAAATGGTTTATCATTTTTCATGTTCCTATAGGCTTGGAGCCAGCTGGGCAGTTTATCTGCTCCAGGTGGTATCCACTGGGGCCAAAACACCCAAAATTGCCTTTCAGTTTCCAGAATCTCTCTCCATGGAGTCTTCCTCATTCTATAGTAGAGGCGAGCTTCTTACAGGATGGTTGGATTCCAAAACCAAGCATTTTGAGAATGTAAAAAAGGAAGTTACAAAGCCTCTTAAAGTGTACCTTGGTAACCGCCACACTTGGACTGCCATGTTTCTCTAGAACCATGTTTCTCTAAACTACCTTCACATGATGTTAGATACTTGTTGAGAAATTAATTTTACATTTTTAGAGTGTTCTGTTGACTCACTGAGTCATTCCCTTTTGTCATTTATGATTACTGATTTTTTACAATTATAAATTATATAACACTAAATTTTCTTGTATTATATCTTAGAACTTTGTAATTCTAATTTGTTTTCATTGTATTTAATTTCCTTTAAGGTGTGATGCACAGAACTAAAGGTTCCTTCTTTTGAACTACCACATACCTCTACAAATTCAGCTGTGTAAATATTTCTGTGGGAATCACTAAAGTTCCTTGGGTCATACTGTTCTCTGTGACAACTGGGTTTGTCACTACAACTCACTATTGTTTAGGGAGCAGCAGTATGGTGTCAACAAATAATTTTGTCCTGAGAGTGTCTGAATTTCCATTGATCATCCAAGTGACCCAGTCATTTCTCCTTCCTGGAATTGAGTTTCCTCAAATTAATCTTGAATTTTTAAGGTTTGACAACGTATTCATTTGGGTAAAGGTATTCATGTTTATGATCAAGGAAAATACTTTGACATTAACCAAGGAAATATTTATCTGGGTACTTTATTTAGATATGGATCACACAGGAAAATCATAGTATCTGTAAGAAAAATTCTAAACAAGAAGTCTATAGTTTGTTGGCAACAAAGGGCAGAAGGTAAGGCAACACTGAGGAACTTGAATTTGAATTGTTCAGGTTTAGTCTCACTTCATTACTTTTTAATGGAAACTTCTCTACCATATCATTTCTGCAGCTTAGCAGGATAATTCTAAATACATGAACAAGGATTAGGAAAAAAAAAAGAAACGTTTATAAGACTGTATTTGTGTGAGTTTTATTTCTTTTAGCAGTCTTATGTTATATGTATGTTACACAAATGCTATTATATTTTTAAGTTTTAAATGATGTTCAAGATTATGATGAGAAGGACAGTTGTCTACTTTCATATATTCTCAAACTTTGTTCTGCTGTGATGCTGGAACTCAAGAGTCTGGTGCAACATGGCCTTCTGGGTGAGTACAGAGACCTACCATGAAGATGGAGGGAGTGCAATAAGGTCCTGAGAGGCAATGGTGCTAGCACAATTGTGTTTTACACTGGATGACCCACCTTTGATGTGGTGGGTCCCAGTTAGGATGTTTCCCAGTTAGTATTTTCAGCTAAGAATCAGAATAGTGAGCTTGACTTCTCTAATGCTTCTCACCAGCCCTCAAGATATGGAAAGGGGTTATAGACTATTCCTCATTTTAGATAAATTTCAGTCTCTGCTAAGAGATTTAGAATGTTGGTTTGGAAAAACTCTTAAATGTGATCTGACCCCAGCCTTTGATTTTCTTGGGGAGTTCCCTAAGGCTCATTTAACTCAACAAACCCTGTTCAGACACACACGTCCACGGGTTGTGGTGTGACAGCATAGGATACAAGTCAGGCTTCTTTCTGCCTCAACACACCAAGTGCCTTTCCACATTCTCTAGGGTAGAGATTTAAAAACAGATATACTAAACAACACAGCAGGTAGCTTCTAGAAAAGCAATGCTTCAGAATCAGCTTGTGGTTGCTGAAATAATTTCATCCCTCCAGGAGGCCAGGAGGTTAGATGGATGGAAACATTTTTCTCCTGTTGTCAAAACTCAGTGAACCAGGGAAATGCACATCTGAATATGCTGTGGCTTATCTTTTCCCCTCAAAGGATGGTAGGTTTCTTGGGGTTATCTTGGCTCCTTCCACTGTGTCATTTAGTATAAGGATTTTTAAAGTTTAGCTTGAGCCACACTGTGGGACTTGGCAGAACCGAGGGAAATCCAATATGCCATTTACAAACACTTCCCATGGCTGGTTTAATCAATTGAAAATCCCACTACAGGGGCAACTTACCTATTAGTTAATCTTCTTGCTGACTCTCTGTTGGGTCATTTACACTGTCAACCTGACTATTCATTTCAACTGTAACCAGAAAGGAAAACAAAAAAAGGTTGTCTTTATTAAACCCAAATCTTTTGAACACATTAAAATGGTCTTTGAGTTGTAACATTACTGATCTCCTATCTTATACTTCTTTTCAGTTCATTTTCATTCATTCAAGATTTGGGGAATAAGTCTTGTAGATTTTTAGCGGCAGGGGCCAGGGAGGGCAGGATTACTTCTTAATGAACTGTAGAAGCTGAGTTGTTGTTTTATACCAGATTTTTGGGTGGGCATTTTGGGTTTATTGATTACCATCCTGAAGTAAATCCAAAGGCCTTAGTAGATGTCTAAGAAAATAACAAGAAAACAAAGCAAAACAGATTGTTGCCAAGTAGAGAGTTAAGCAGCTCTCTCTGAAATGGCAACATTGATAGGCCTGTTTGGTTTGCAAATCTGAATTTCAAAACAGATTCTCTAAACTTGCCAGTGGACTCAGCAGCAGTGGATGCCCTGTGATAGAAAAACAAAACATCTAACCGGATCACACCGTGATGATAAAACGTGTGCTTTTACTTTAACTGTGTGTATTGGTCTATGCGATCATTTGCATAAAAATAGAATGCATAATTAATGTCCTTGTCCAGAAGTATCCCAGAGCAGGCATAGCAGTCACTCTGGAAATTTTCAAGGGTCAGTAGGTTCAATTAGATGGATATTTTAAAAGCATCAAAGCGCATATTATAAAGGGAGAGACAATATACAAATAGAACAATGGTCAGACCATATATAACAATATAACTTAAGAAAAACCTTTGTGGCTACCAGCCTGGGCAACCTGACCACATCCTCTGTAGCAATCAGCTTAGGATGGTCAGGACTTGGACAATGTCTGCTGGCTTCACTAGAGTTTGCCCTCTGATTCCAACGTGGGGCCAAACACGGAAAGTCGGATATGTTCCCAAACCCGTCTCCCACTTCTAGTGAGCTCAAATCCAGCTTTCCTATGCTAGCAGCCTTGAGTCAGAGGGTGCTTGAAGCCATGTCTTAACTTTAAAGGTTTCCCACTTTTCTGCCTGCCTTTGAGCCCACCAACACAAGGGATAATGGCCGTCACCCTGGCTATTGTACCTGAATAAGTAACCTCTGTTCTTGTTCGGGTAGTCTTCATTTATGGGCACAGAATCAACAATCCAAGCTATTTTTCTCAAACAGGAAAATTTGATTAAAGGAAAGTAGTGGCAGATGCTGGTTTTCACACTCCAAAGAGGCTTGAAAGAGGGAGTGACACTGAAAGGCATACCACCCAACTCTTTCTCAGGGAGAAGGTTTTAAAAGCAGGTCTCTGTTCCACCTGCAAACTATCCTGGGTTTCTAATGATGTGTGAGCTTTTTCTAAACTCCAGGTGTAAACTGGCCAGATGTAGCAATGCTACCTGTATAAGGAGAATAATGCATGTGCTTTCCAGTCTGGTCTACGAAATTACTGTAAGGTCACCCATCTCAGTGAGGGAGCCTGCAGAATCAAATACATGAGAGCATCCCTTCTCTGTTTCTTCTTCCAACCCAAGGGTCACTCATTTCGAAACCTATTAATAAATAGCATCCCATGATGAAATAAGTTTGGGAAAAGCAATGGTAAACCATGTTGATAAATTTCTTCACAGCTGAGTTTTCTGAGAGCCTGAAATATATATGGAGAATCTCAAAGAGAGGACTAAATCTTACTATTTTTCATGTTTCTTTCCCTTTTACTCAATGAGCATCATATGCGCCTGCCATTCTTCAGAACATGTTTTGCAGAGAACTAGTTAAGAACCAGGTCACAATAATATCACAACCAGGCTGCGGCAGGTTTCGTTCAACTGAGCACGACTAACATGTGGTAGCCTTTAATGGATCTGAGGTTGAAAAACATTAGTCTTCTAGGTAATGCAACCCATGAGTTTAAAAAAAAAATTGGTTTGTATGGAAGGGCTTATGATTAAGGGAGGAGATTCAGGTGATGAAAAGCTTATAGCAGAGTGGAATACCTAGTACAGAAAACTCTATTTAAAACCACCAAGTAAATTCACCTAGCAGATTTTACCAGTTGAATTTTTCCCAAGGTCATTATTAATTCAAAGCAATTCACTTTTTTTTCTTTGGCTAAAATGAACCAAACAGCAAGGTATATATGAACAGTTGATAACCAACCAATTTTGGTTCTCTTGAGGTTTGGGTGCCAGTGGAATCAAATATTTATTAAATCATATGTTCACAAATAATTTTTTTTTAAACCAAGTAATATTTCAAAGCATTCCCAGAATCATTATACGGGGTGGGGGCGGTATATTAGTATTTCTCAGGCTCAGAGTATTCAGATACCTTCAAAATGAGACGTGAATAAAGACAGATTTTGTTAACTGATTTCTAAGGTGATTTTAATTTTTTTTTTTAATTTATTTGAGAGAGAGAGTGGGAGAGCATGAGAGGAGAGGTCAGAGGGAGAAGCAGACTCCCCATGGAGCTGGGAGCCTGATGTGGGACTCGATCCCAGGACTCTGGGATCATGACCTGAGCTGAAGGCAGTCGCTTAACCAGCTGAGCCACCCAGGTGCCCTCTAAGGTGATTTTAAAGATCGACTGTGTTTTTGGCCAAGCCATCTGAAGTGATGTAGTGAGGCAAAATGATGAAGGTCCAAGATGACCTTAGCCCAAACTCAAGTCAAGGCTCTCCTGAATGTTTCCTGGAGTCCCTATAGAGCAGGGATAACTTTGGGCAAGTGCTTTTTGTGGAAGTAAGAGATATTCCCATCCAGTTCACCAGCTGGACTTCAGTCTAGTTTACCCTTGGTATTACCCACTATGGCCTCCGTATTATGAGGTGTGATTAACAACTGAGGCACATAGTGTTATAAAACAGCTAGCGTCAGTTTTTTTAAAGGCTGCCAATTTTATTAGTTCCTAGGAGAACATGGTTTTTGAACTTTACTTTGTTCTAACTGAATATGTTGCTTCATAGAATAGATAGCTCCTTTAATCCTAGATTACACACAGAAAATGTGTCAGATTTGTAGTTTGCATGAGCTCAAATAGCTCAGAACTTTACCATCGGGACTTGGAGAGTTTTCTGTGTAGCCAGACCCTTCGCTTTGCACAGGAACTCTAGGTGTGTCCTCGCCTTGAGCTGAAAGAAAGGAGATAGTCCTTGATTAATAGAGAATTAGAACAGCCTGACTGCCAATTGTTCTGTCACCCTCCATTGCCCTCTTAAATTTAAAAATACTCCTGGGATTCAACTTCTTTTGCAGAAAAGGTTAAGGGAGGAAACAGTGGGTTGAGCTGCCTGAATTCTTTAGCGCTGTCATCTACATTCTCTTTAATTGGTGAGATAATCGCATACATACATACACAATTTCTCAAATTTAAAAATCTGGTAGCATGAAAGCAGGGAAACTTGGTTCAATCAGAACAACCTACAATTTAAATTTAGGGAAGTGTGTGTGTGTGTGTGTGTGTGTACGTGTGCATGTGCATGTACGTGCGTGTGTGTGTGTGTGTGTATAAGTTTATGTAGCTTAACCTTTGAAGAGAAAAGGGAGAAAAGAAAACCTGTTTTGCCTTAGGCATGCCTAAAAGCTGAAAGATTTGTCTTCCTGGCAGTGAGGGTTTTTTTGTTCAAACACAAAATGAACGGCTTAGATGCCTTCCTAGGAGACATTCTCAGATGCTGCCATTTTTAATTGCTGAGAATCACATCTTTATTAATCTCTGTCGTGATTGATCTCTGTTTTGCACAGTGTGTCATCCTTTGCTGTGGCTGAATCTATAGAACATGCTTAAAGGTAGTAGTAAGTGGGTTGTTTTCTCTTACTGTGAGAAACTTTCCAGATAGCCTAAAGGACGACAGTATCTTCCATCTTAGTTAAATACCTATTACGTTTTCACAACTTGAAGGCCAGGGGCATTTAGAAATAGAGATACAGGTAAAGGTCTGGCAATCTATAATTTCAAAGTTGATATTATTTCTATACTTTTTAAAAGCATAAGGTTGGGTGCATTTTCATTATGTGAGTATGTATTGAGCTCAGAGTATGTTAAACTTCATGTGCCTGTTGGTGAGTAAGAAACAGGGATGGTAAAGGTCCAGTTTATAATCTTCTCAAAGGAGGGGATCCTCAAAGATAGATCTTGCCCTCTGATAATGATGGACTGAAGCTGACAGTCATGAAGGTTGACTCAAAGATGACCAATCTCTGAACTCTGGTGGATGGATGGTAGGAAGGTCAGTACTTGAAGACATATAAAACAAACAGAGTGGAGGGAAGTGAAGAAAGCCATTTTAGATTTGAAGCCTGAAGGGCAGGGCCATATAAGTGGAGATACTAAACAAGCTTTTGCATTCAATCCTGAGGAAGCGAACTGTGAATAGGCATGTGGGTATTTGTGAAATGTCAATGTGGAAGTAACATTGATGAAATGAAGGTAGATGAGAGAAATCAGGAAAAGGATAACAGAAGAAAAGAAATGACCAATAGATCCCAAGCCTTCAAGTGAAAGTAACTGTGCCATAAGTTGTTTTCTTTAGTTACTGAGGATGAGGTTGGGAAAGGGAAAGAAAACTTGAACCTCCCAACTGGACTTAAAAGCATATCATATTCTTCTCACTCCACTAATTCTAACAAGTGGACCATTTTCAATTTCTCATCAACACATTCCTCTAGGCACAATTACAGAAGAAATCTTTGATGGATTTCTTTAAGGCTCAGAGCTGGAATGCTTAATTAACCATTATGCTTAATGGTTAATTAAGCTTCAAAACAGAATTGGGGAGAAATGGAAATATTTGATTTCATATAAACATAATAAATTTTTGGATGGAAAAAATACCATAAGAAATGTTTAGAAGAAAAATACTATAAATTGAAGGAAAATTCTTATACCTTTTATTATAGAGAAAGGGTTAATATCTTTAAAGTACTTCTAAAAATAAAGATTAAGAAGATCAAAAACTGGGTAGAAAGTTGAGCAAGAAATTTAACAGACAGTTCATAAAAAAAAAAGAAAAAAGTGGCCTGTAATCACATGAAAGATGATTCACTTTGCTCATAATGAAAGAAATGCAAATTGAAATTATACTGAGAAAGGGATTTAAGCCTAAGGTGAATTATCATGATGTAGACTAACCCTCCTACCAATAACAGGAACACTGGTGAGGTTATTTAAGAAACTATTTTCACTCAGTAAAGAGCCATCAATACACACAAGCTCGAGGAGGTATAACATGGTGAGTCTGACATTCCACATGTGCCAACAAGTTGAACAGAGCCTCCAGATGTCTTATGAGGCCTGAGGGGTGGGGTGGGGCAAAACTTGAAGATCAGGGCTAGCCAAGGAAGAGGTGCCTAGAAAAGTACTCAAGTCTTCTGTGGGGCACCTAAAGGGTTATATTCTGGGGGCAAGGATGAACCTGATATAGACCAGCTCTTAAAAAAACTGAAGTCCAACTTTTAATCAATTCAATTCCTGATTATATAGTAGTGCTCTGCTCACTATTACTGGCCTGTCAGAAGCAAAAATAAATCCTTTCCAAAATGAGATAAAACCACCCAGAGCCTCAAGCTGTCTCTATAATTATTCACACACAGTGTCCAGCGTTCAATAAAAAAATTATTTTGGTAATTATTATTAAAATTAAAATTATTTTAAAAATTTATTTTATTTTATTTTATCTTATTACTAAAAATTTATTTTGGTAAAAATTATTTTGGTTCTTCTGGTATTCCAGAAGAACAAGAACAAATCACTGAAATCCAAGAGAATAAGACAACATGTAGAGATAAGTTAGAGATCTGGATATCATAGAGAAAATTTAAAAACTGTGATTAATATATTTAAGAATTAGATGCCAATTTGGAGAATATCCATGGCAAAGGAGTTTATCAGATAACTAGGCACTATTTAAAATGTCAGATGTAAATTCCAGAACTGGAAAATATATTATAATTGAAGTGGTTCATTTAGTAGGTACCTTTGGCAGCCATTAGACACAGAAGGGATTAGTAAACTGAAAACTAGATTAGAAGAAACTATAAAATACAGATAAAAAATATAGAAAAGAGTTAGTAGACATATGAGATAGGGTCTATCCAGTGTGTAATGTGGAAAAAGCAATATTTAAGATATAATGACTAATTTCCCCAAATTAATGGGATAGCAAACCACTGTTTTTAAAGTGCTCTGATCTCTAAGCAGAATTAATGCAAAGCAAGTATCATACAGGCCAGTTGTTCAAAAACTGCTGAAAGCCAAGGTTAAAAAATAATATAAAATTATCTAGTATACATCAAAATAGCAATGATAGAACTTCCAGATGCCTTCTCAGCAAAAATAATGGAAGGCAGAAACAGTGCAATGGCATCTTCAAAGTGCTAAATGAAAGATGACCAGTGCAAAATTTCATACCAAACAAAAGTGTCTTTCAAATTTGAATTTGAAATAAAATTTCAGGGAAAAAGAATCATAATTTGTTCAGGGACAAAAACAGTAGACCTCCACTGCCTACACTGAAGGAATAATTTTCACCATACTCAAAAATCAATTTCAGGTAGATTTTAGAAATAAGTGTGAAAGGTAACTTGGAAAAAGACCTTCACATCATTAGGCGAAAATTTTTTACACAGGAAAAACAATAACCCTCATGGAAAAGACTGATATGACAATCTGGACAGTACTAAAATTAACATTAATGTATGGAAACACACCATTAAGAAAGTAAAAATAAAACAGAGTGGAGAAGGTATTTGTAATATATATATTACTGATTCCTGTACTGAATAAAAAGAAATAAATAGACAAAATAACAGGAGAGACAGGGACCCCAATAGAAAATGGGCAAGACACAAACACGAATGTCATAAGAGGATATTCTGTTAGTCACTTAATTTTTTGAGTGGCTTTTGCCAAATCTCAGTATTTAGAAGCCTTGGCTTTTTCACTACTAAAATGACTACAGTATGTTCTAACTCCTTGTCTAACTTATAATATGTTCTAACTCCTTGTTTAACTCTCTGAGACACCATCAGAGCTAATTAATACATAACAGTATTATTATTTTTTAAGATTTTATTTATTTGACAGAGAAAGACAGAAAGAGAGGGAACACAAACAGGGGGCAAGGGAGGGGGAGAAGCAGGCTTCCTGCTGAACAGGGAGCCCTATGCGGGGCTGGATCTAAGGACCTAGGATTATGACCTGAGCCAAAGGCAGATGCTTAACGATGAGCCACCCAAGCGCCTCATTATTATTATTATTATTTTAAATAAGAAATGATTACTCTGAAAGGGAAATTAATTGACCTAACACTATACACTGCTTCCCTGACTCTCCCTTCAGGGTTGTTGTT
The DNA here is from genome assembly GCF_011764305.1 of Mustela putorius furo. NCBI lineage: Eukaryota > Metazoa > Chordata > Mammalia > Carnivora > Mustelidae > Mustela > Mustela putorius. Next base: position 2,952,897 of record NW_025421329.1, on the reverse strand, counting down.
TGTAGTGGGATTTAAAGGTACCTGTGGCCAACTCTTCCGTGAAATATCTTTCAAGGTCATTACTATCAATGATAATAACCCTTTGGTGTTATTATGGAGAAACCCCTGTGGCATCACAGATAACTTTTTATCTAATAGGCAGGATGCTAGTCAATTGAACAATGCTCAATGGAAATGAAGACACAGAACACTTAAGAACTGGGTAAGAGACAGAGGAAGAAGTTGAAGAAGGCAAAACCCAAAAGGCAGATCAAAAAATAGTGAACATAAGCTTTGTCTTTCCAATTTTATTATTTTGTAATACTAAACATTCATATGAGAAATCTCAGGTTATGTCACCATACTGGCACAGATTAGCAGGAGATCCATGACACAGAGAGATAAAACCAGAAATCAAAGTTGTAGCTCTATATATTGCAGCATTCCAGGAGCAGAGAGAGGCATCATCTGTCAGATCTGTTTCCAAAGACTGTAAAGGGTATGTTTGATAGACATTATTAATTTATTTAATATCATGAGTATGCAGGATATGTGCATGTGGTATGAATATATGACTGTGTTGCAGTGAATGCTGTGTGTGTGTGTGTGTGTGTGTGTAATATATTTGGGAAGAGGGAGAGGAATGACAGACATTTGTTATTCTGACGTGTGTGATGTGGAACTGGTATTATCCTATCAGCTTTTACCCTCCTGGGCAATGCAACTGAGGGCCCCAGAGAAATGAGTCCATTTCATATAGACAACAGAATCTGATCAAAGCAAAAATTGCCTCTACAGCTTGTTTACTCCAGTTTGCCCGTCCCTCCCCCCACTTTGATTGCTCTGGCTTAGAACACAAGCAAGAGGTGCATTTCGGGGCTCCCAGCAGGAGATGAAAGATGCTAAAATACAAAGTGTCTGGGACATTCAGTACCTTTTTCATTTTCAATTACCAACAGCAACTGTCCTCCTCAAAGCCTTGATTATGGTAACCTTTTGTAGGTCAGTTGTATTACATAAAAAGTAATAAATTAAGCAGGACTCCTCATAAAGAAAAGATACTCAGATGCTCATAGGATGCAGTTAACCAGATTTTTTATACATAAACATAGAGAGATGCTGGAGGGTCCTTCAACTTTTTCTTTTGAGCTTTGTGTTAACAATAAACTGCATGCAACAAATAGAATGACTCTAAGAAATAATTATTTCTTAGAGTATATAGTTTCATAGGTGTAATGATAGCCATAGAAAGAGCTGGGCCCGTCTGGATTTAAAGTGATTGGTATTGACCCAAATTAAGGTGGTATTCTTGAATTTTCTTGACAACTTTTGCCTTTTCTGTCTTCCAACCTCACAATTAATGTGGTGGATTAGATAATTATTCAGAAATGTTCACTTCCTATCTTCTACCACCATGGAAGTCTATGTCACTGTCCCTTGACATTGGACTTGGCCATGAAATTTGTTTTGGCCATTTGGATGTTAGGAGAAGTGAGTCAAACAGCGCTTAAAATACATTTGTACAATTGGGGTTTGACTTCTCATGCTTCTGCCTTTTACCCTAAGATCAACATGCTTTAGGGAGCAGTTGATCCAAGGAGAGTATGACCTGGGTTTAACTCACAGCCTGACTTCCTCCCTAACCCACAATAAATGTAGTTGATTCTCATATCCATGAGCAGAAGATATTGTTCTAAGCCCATGAGATTGAAGATGGCTTTCTATGCATTATTGTGGTGATAGTTGCCATTCTTAATAATACACTTTAATTGACTCAGTCCTGACATTGCTTCTTAATTTTGTCCCATAGCAATCATAGCTATAAAGTTATGAGCTTGATTTATTCCTAGTTTTTCTTGAACACATACTAATACTTTAATTTATTAATGTTAATTAAATGAATTAATTTGTTAAAGACGTGTTTTTGGGGGATTTCTGTATTGATTTTTTGGGAACATGGCCTGCCCATTAGATCATTTGTTCAGTTTTCCCTTCATTGTAGGGAGTTTTCTCTTCTATATCTTGACTTCTGAATTTCAAGGACACCAACTGTTCCCACATAGAGCAATTTATTCCCTCTCTCTTCTATATATATCATTTTTTCTCGAATTGTTTTAGAGTTTCTGTGTTCTTTTTCACTGTGATCATCTCAAGCCTTTTTTCTTTGTCAGTAACTTGATCTTTGCTGTTCTTAATTGATTTATTTTGCTAATGGTTGAAAAATGTGTCTCCTTCATGCTTACATTTGAGATCATATGCCATTTTATCACCTTAACTTCAAGATTTTTAATGTTCTTTTGAAATTCTTTTATAGCTATTATAAGGACTTTTTCTCTTTGTCTGGAGTTGTGTTTTCTTTTACAATAGCTTCTTCATCTGTGTTTTGCTGGCTTGCATGCTTACTGGCTTCTTTCCTTCCTTTCTCCTCCCTGTCATGGCTTCTAGTGCTTGCAGGATGAAATGTGTGACATATTCATTAGCATGCTTCTTCTTTAGCAAAGTATCTGCGGCCCGTTGGTCCTTCAGGAGCTACACAAGAGTGTTTTCTTTTGAGGACTTTCTTTAAGAGGGGTAAAGTAGCCAGAGTTATGCACCACATTATTTGTTCTGGATTTCTCAAGTGAGAGTGAGTGAGAGAGAAAGAGAGACAGACAGACAGACCATTCTAGAGCTTCTCTATTCTCTTTTGCTGTTTCTATTTGTTTTTTGTTTTGTTTTGTTTTGTTTTTGTTGTTGTTGTTGTTGTTGTTGTTTTTGTCTCAGCCTCCCAGACTGGGGAATAAACTACACAAGAATGCTACACAGACTCCTGGGGTAGGGAGGGCAAGTGCTTCCTCATGGAGGTTTCTCAAACTCCTCTTCCCTTGCTTCTTGCACACTCAGAAGATATTACCTTTTTCTTTTTTCTTTTTAAGATTTCATCTATTTACTTGAGAGAGACAAAGAGAGAGCACTGACAAAGGGGGGTGAGAGGGGCAGAAGGAGAAAGAGAGGTAGAGTCCTCCCTGATTGTTGGGGGAGGAGGGTCTATGTGGGGCTGGATTCCAGGACCCTGAGATCACTACCAGAGTCTAAGTCAGATGCCACCTAGGTGCCGCAGAGATCTGGCCTTACTGATTTTCTCTTTTGTCTTCTATTTCGTGAAATTCCTGGTTTTTACTAGAGGTAATTAGTTCTAGGCATTTGTTACTGGTCTGCTTTTCTTTTCCCATTTTACTCCCAACAGGAGATAATTGAAATGGAGAATTACAGAGGGTTTTCCTGTCTCTTCAGGGAAGGGTGAAATAAAAGGTGTTCAAAGCTGACTATATACTTTTGTGGAAGTTTCCTTTGGGCTGTTCCTCTCCCAGTTGGAAACGTAAATGGTAGCTAGTAAGATCTTATTCGGGGTTATTTCTGAGCCTGGTAGATTTGGGGGGTAGGCTGGAGCAACACCAGGCTCATGCTTTCAGCATTTCTGAAAATGTACCTTTTCTTTTGTTGACTACCAGCCCACTCTTTTGTCTGATTACTGACTTTGCTTATTGTATTTCTCTCCTTTCATATTGTTATTTGGGGGAGAGTGAGGTTAGAGATCTGACTTTACACCACCATTTTAAACCCAAGACCAGGTGCACAGACTGCTTTGACTTGTGTGACTGAGTATTCCCTACAAGTCTCACAGACACTTAACCCTTGTCAGCATCTGGTTTTAGGCATATTTATCAAATGACAGTTCTGATTATAGACTTGATGTTATAGCCTGAAATTTGTTTCTCTCCAAAATCATATGTTGGCACTCCAATCCCCAATGTAACTATATTTGGAGATACGGCCTTTATGGAGATAACTATCGTTAAATAACGTTGAGGCCCTCATCTGATAGTGCTATGGCCTTGTAAGAAGAGAAAGAAAGAGTGAGAGAGGGTGCGCTCTGTCATGGGAGGACACAGTGAGAAGGAGGCCATCTAAAGGCCAGAAAGAGAACTCCCACCAGAAATCAAATTGACCAATACCTAGAACTTGGGACTTCCAAGCCTCTAGAACTCAAAGAAAATTAATTTTCAATTATTTATACATTGTACTTTGCTATGGCAGTATAAGAAGACTGATATGCTTCATTTCTATTTATTTCATACTTCTCTGGGACAAAGGTATAATTAGAAAGCATCTGTCCCCTACCTAATCTACTTTCTCCCCAAAACCTCAGGGCAAAGCTGCTACCTGACCACACTACCTCTTTTGATCACTTGGACAAACACTGCAGATATATGCCCATGGCTCCCTCTCCAAAGTCAGATAATGAATGATTAAGCTGACAGGATCATGCAGGTGGAAAATTCACATATTTCTACAAGATACCCTTTTCCATGGCAACACGCTTCTTCATGTATCATATATTGGGAATATTCTACTCTGATCAAAATCAGAAGCTGTCTTTAGTAGGAGATGAAAGGCAGTAGCAGTAACGGGGGGGGGGGGCATAACATACACAGATTCTTCTTTTATGTTTTACCAGATGATATGCCTCCATATCGTCATTTGAGAATGGTCTGGAAAGTCATTGGTTATTATCCAAATAACTGCTCTACAGAAAAAGCCAATATTTAGGAAGAAAAGAAAAAAAAATGTCCACTGGATATTTCAGTGCCTACCATGGGCTGGGAGACAAAATGAATGAGGCATATTGCTGTCTTCATGAAGTTCACAAGCTAGCTGAGTGAGAAAGAAAGAGAGAGAGAGAGAGAGCGCATTAGAAGAGACAGAGATCTAGAGAGACAGAGAGAGGGAGTTAACTGCCTGCAAGTTAAGTGACATTATTACCAAGAACTGCAGCAGCACAAAGGAGAGAGTGATTCGCCTTTTCTGAAGGGGGTAAAGAAAAATCTTGGAGGACAAGCAGATGGCATGTAAGCTGGGGACCACTGGCTGAATCAGTTTTAGATGTTCTGTACCCATACTAGGCATTTGGGTGGGTAGAAATATCTCTTGTCTATAAAACTTCTGAAGGACTCAGCTTTTCAAATCTTCAGCCAGACTCCCTTAGGCCCATTCCTTTTGACTCTTCCTCCACCCCCCACCTGCTGCTGGCTGTGCTGCTCCCACAAATTCTGAAAACAGTTCAAGTTCCTCTGTACATGATCATGACCACTGAAGGCTTTCCAGGTATTGTCATGTTTGGCTTAACTGAGCTAGATGCTGATCACATTCTACAAGTCTGGCTTTTTCTTTCCCTTTTCCAGGGACCAGTTAAGCGTCTAATAATTCTCAGTAGGCCTCATTATGCATTCCCCACCCCTTCCGGGGCCTGGCAGGAATGGAGACCACAAGGAGGCCCTTCTCAGCGGGGGGCTGCCAGCACTGGTCTCAGATCAGGGTCTTCCCAGCAGGAATAATACAAATTGGGTGTCTCAAACTACCCCCCACACCATCACACACCGTTTGTAGCTTTTGTTTCTCTAAAGCAACCAGATAAATCTGCATACAGCACAGTCCTCGTGAACACAGAGATACATATTTTTTCCAAAGGAGTCTCTTGATTCTTGCACTTTAATAGGGTTTTGACTGTGTAAGGAGCCACAGTGGGGAAGCTTTGGGTCTTTCAATGCCTTCATGTGGCATCTTTCAAAAGGAAGGAACTTACTGGTGGCAATCACCAAAGCTAGATTCTCAGAAACTTCATTGTACACTTAAGGCTCCTGAAAGAAAGTGCCTCTGATGGCTTGGGTTGAAATCCTGCACAATTAAGTATATAATTCTGAGTCAAAGAATAATTTAATCTTATGTATCCTTAATTATAGACTCTTTAATGATTTCCAGTAGATTTTGCCCTTTTTGTATGTTACATTTTCCTAAATAGCACAATTTATTCTGAACATTTAATAAGACTGAGTGCATCACCTTTGTCCATAACAAAGTACTAGAAATCTATACCCAGGAAGAAAGCTGCATCCAAGAAATAACTAGCAGATTTACAGAAGCAACAGAGGACGGTTATCAGAGGGCTCTGAACTGTAAGTAAGTATATTCAGTTCTCTACAATAATTCCATTTCTGGTCTTGGCCCCTAACATCAATTCTTTTAGCTTCAAAAAAAAAAAAAAAAAGAAAGAAAGAAAGAAAAAAAGATACAATTTTCCTTGCTAGGAAAAGTTTTTAAACATACCTGGTATTAAACTCAAGCCCATTTTTTCCATTCAGCTTTTCTTCACAAAGTCCTATCACAGATACCTGGGTCTTAATCTTTGAGTTTCTTTGGATTTAACCATCTTTATGCCTTCTGAGTGTTTATCACTATCATCAAACACACACACACACACACACACACCCTAAAAGTCTGTCTAGGCCACATCCACTAACTATGTAACTAAATGTGTAACTGTTATTAAACTCAGCCAGAAGCCTTTTTACTAAAGAGAATTCAAAGTTTCCTGTGAGAAGTCAATGTTATCTTTGTCAACCTCCTCTGTTTAGGGGCTTTCAGGCTGTAGGTCTATGTTATTTCTTGTTGTTTGAATAGGACTGCATCCCTCAAGGAATAAAAAAGACTCCTGACCATGTTCCAATCCAACCAAACCCTTCCACAGATGTGGACACCGGGTCTCAGAAGTGGCATGGTTGCCCCAGCTATGAGGTGAGAACTAAAATTTCTCCTAACTCTACTCCTAGGATATTTCTAATACTTCACCCAACACTAGTGCCACAGGTGAGAGAGCTGAAATAAGATTGGAATTTGGGATGTGAATCCATTTGAAGGCAATGGACTTGAATGTCTTTCACATTCTTAAGATGGCTTGGGTGGGGGAAGGTAGCACAAACTTATTCATATTGAAGAGAATAGGTCCCCGTCAGATGCCAGGGACTTCTCTGTGGTCAGTGGCAGCCGGCGCGGTAGAAATGCTGGTGTGCTAAGGCTGTCCCCTCCCACAGGGTCTCCACGGCTCTGGAGCATGGGTCATACTTCACTGCCAGATATTTTAGAGCTGAAGCTTGGTGGTTTGATTAACCTTTTATAGATGGGCTCACTCTGTCCTCTTTAATCTGGAAAACCAGGTTAAAGCCACTCTGGAACTCCTGGGGTTAGAAGTACATGGTGGCTTGCTTTGGAATTCAGGAAAAAGATTCTAAGCATGAGCAGCATAAGGTTTTCTGGCTTCTCTGGGCACCAGAGGATCTGAGGGCCCTGAAACTAAAGGCAGTGGTCACAATGGTTGGGTCTGTGATGATGTCATCCTCCAGGCTTCAGAAGTCCCCCTGGATTCATGCTGTAGCACTAGCTTCCTGGAGCTGACATCACTGGGCTGTCCAGTCCTCTTCCTGAACCCAGGGAAGCTGAGCATCTACTGGCCTATTGGTTTACAGGTTGATTAACTCCTGACAGCTGAATTTTGCTTTTGTCTTGACTGATGATTTTGACTAAAGGTTAGAATTTTGACAACCAAGAGCTCCCTAGCCCCCTGGCTGCATTTTTGCCTCTTCTCTCAGACTGTCTTAGGTACTCCTTCTGTCAACTGCCTTCACTCCCTGTGTGGAAACAGCAACTTTAGTGAGAGAATGGGCTTTGAGGACACCAGATAATAGACCTTGCACCTGCTTTATCACTTGACATTTAATCTCTTGTTCTAGGAGACAATTCAGGAAACTCTTTCATAGTAGAAAAAATAACATCCAGAATTTCCCTTTCAGTCAAAGAAATCTTAATCCCTTTTTTTTGTTCGTGTATTTTACCAAACTAGAGATCCTGTCACATAACCTCTTCAGCAGGATAACAATTCACCTTTGAGGAGGAGCCAACCCAATTTTGATTTATTGATCTCAGGCCACAATGCTTTTCTTAAAAAAAAAAAAAATGTGCAGACTAGTCTATATGTGATTGTCAAATAAAAGCCTGAAGACCAGGCTTTTTGAAGTTAATGTCGTTCAATTTACAGAATTATATAGACTTTTTTTGCTTGTAAATTTTTTTAGGAAGTCCAAAATAATACATCAAGAAGCAGGAACATTCTCCCTGCCTTGTGGCCTCCTTTGGCATTTGGAAAGAATTATACTAAAAGCTGCCCTCCAATTTCAGATTTCTGGTTTTGTTACATTTAATCCAGTTGCTATTTGATTTCAATAAGACATGGATTATTTGTGTGGCTGTAAACTTTGGAGCAGGAAAGAAGATGGGTTTTCATATAGTAGTAAGTGTGTGTCTTCCATTACAAAGAAACCTCTATTGGAAGTGTGGTGGTGGTGACCATTGTGTGTGGGTGTGTGCGCGCGCACGCGTGTGTGTGGGGGGAAATTGGAGGGATGCTCCTTAAGGTTTTATTATGCAGGAAAGAGGTTGTATCTATTTTGTGGCCAAATTGCTACTTCTGTATTTCATTGATTTGAGGACACATTTTTTTCCCCTACATTTTAACATCTGGGAAGTTGAGATGAATTGAATAATCAATGGCTCTACAATTGCTATTAACCTGAACTTGAAGCCAAGTTCAGACAGAGGATTTACATTGGCTTGTTAGTCACTGGACACAACCAGAGATCAGTTAAATTAAATTCCCTGCCTGTGGTTTCTATGAACAACACTGGGATATGAATTCAGGACACAAACCTTCAAGATTAACACCTGTTTGTGATTCAAATTCTTAAGGGAGACTTTTTTTTTTTTTTTCCTTTCTTAAAACTACTTCCATCAATGCCAAAAGTAAGACACCCAAGTCTCCTGGATTTTTGGAGCAGTTATTTTTGGTGCTAAGGTCATTCCCCCCCGCCCCCCCCCCCCGGCCAGGCCACTTCTGAGTTCCCCTGATGCTGCAGGGGACACAGTAGCCCTGGGTACTTGGACAGTTCCTTCCCCCCACCCCCCAAAGCATCTCTCTGCTTCTCCACTAGCATTGCTCAGATAGCTTGTTCAGCCCAGGCATAGGACAGTCCAGGGGTCCTGTGCATACAGAAGTCTGAGAATCATTTGCTTATTACCTGCTCTTCACTAAAAAGTGCTGGGGATTTAACAAGCCCAGGAGTGACCCTCAACCAATGAAGGAAGTAGCTTTCATGGGTCATTTCCAATGGATGAAGGATGAAGGATAATATTTGAAGGATAATCCCCCAGTGTCCCTGTGCTTCCAGGGAGAGATTCTGTGGTGTGCTCTGCCCAGTTCCTCAAAGGGGCCTCAGTGGGACCAAGCCCAATTTCTCCTAGTAGTAATCTCCTCATGACCCATACTTCATTGGCTCCTTCCCTTCCATCTCATTTCCCTACTCCTTCGCTTGTGCCTCTTAGGGACCATCCTCTAAATAAATACTCGCACTCAAGGTCTGGCTTGGGATCTGCTTTATGGGCGGCGGGAGGGGGTGGACATAAATTAAGGCACTCTCCCTTCTTTCTCCTTTAACCTCACCCAAGGGTGTAGCTCTTTGTTGACTTATACTGAATTCTCCATTTGGAAATTTTTTTCTTACTCTGTGATAGTTAATGGAAGGGTAATTCTTATAACTGAAGGCATCTTAATTTCAATGATACATTATTAAAGAAAAATAAAAATCCATGGGATGTCATAAACACATTGACTATGCAAAATGAGTCATTAGCTTGTCCCCACCACCCCCCACAGGAATCAGTATAAAGTTTTAAATAGTTATGAAATGCTCTGTCCACCCTGATCCAACTGATTTGGCACATACATGTGTCATGCTATGGGTCTCAGGTCTTATCATACAGTTCTAAAAATCATTATAGGAGATAATGGACATCAAACAGTTGTATTCCAGGGGCAATACGACCCCTTGGAAAAGCTATTTGTTTTTCCAGATTTCTCCTAGGTGACATGGAGGTTGATGAGCTCATGGTAGCACCAGTGATTCACTTGGATTTTTCAAAATGTGGTCCATGGACCATCTGCAGCAGACTCACTGGGAGATTATTATGAAGTATGCATTTCTAGGTTTCTTATCAAATCTATCGACTAGGAATCTGTGGCTGGTAAGGCCTGGCAATCTGCATCTTAATGAGTCTTCCCCAGTGATCCCTGTGCACATGGAAATTTGGGAATTATCTGCTTTTCCACTTTTTTTTTTTTCTTTTCATGAAAACAGCACCTTTAGGGTTCCTGGGCCTCTTATAGTATGCACGCTTAATGTATTGACTAATAGAAATTATATTTGTAGTTTTTCAGTTATGGCAAATAAATATTTTTTAAAAAGATAACTGAAACATTGAGAATAGTATTGTCTATTAAAGGGTGCTTCTTAAAAGATAATTTCAGACAGAAATTCTGGAATTCATTCATTTAGCAAATTCTTTTTTTTTTTTTGAGATTTTATTTATTTATTTGACAGACGGAGATCACAAGTAGGCAGAGAGGCAGGCAGAGAGAGAGGAGGAAGCAGGCTCCCTGCTGAGCGGAGAGCCCGATATGGGGCTGGATCCCAGGACCCTGGGATCATGACCTGAGCCAAAGGCAGAGGCTTTAGCCCAATGAGCCACCCAGGTGCCCCTCATTAAGCAAGTTCTTATTCAATGTCTGTAATTTGTTAGGTTATGTGATTACGAGGATGAATGGAGCTCTGTCCTAATGCACTGACAGTATGAAGGGCTATGGCATCAGGGTTGTGAGCATGGATTTGAAGTGTGAATTTGGATTCAGCTACTTCTTTGCTGAGTGATTCTGGGCACGTTATTTAACCTCATGGAGATGCAGGTTTCTAATATGTAAAAGGTGCAAAGTGATGCCTACCTCACAAACAGGTAATGTATATAATGGGGCACTTAGTGAAGTGTTTGGCCCATAATAAGTAATTTTGAAAAACTATGATTTGAGCAATAATAAAATATTAAAATAATAAAATAAGATGTAGGTGGTATTGGCAGTGGTTATGTACATGGATTCTGGGGTCAGATTTGTGGGGTTTCAATCCTGGCTCTGCCACTTACTAGCTCTGCGAGTCTGGCCAGGTGACGTCACCTTTCTGGGCCTCCTGCACAACTCTGCTTCCTCTATTTGACCTTCACGTACCTTCTTCCGCAGTAGACTTTTTCACTCCAACCATTTACTGTCTGTTTCACAGAGAACCCAAATGGCACGGCTGTGATTTGGGCATGTTTTCGGCAATGGGAGCAGTGTTCGTGATTGATTACAGACTGAGGAGACAGTCATTAGGGAGAGGGAGGAGTAGCTGATAAGACAAAGTCCACTAGACGAGGGGATCATGAGATCATCCAGCGCACAGGTGAGGAGAAGACCTGGGGCAGCAACAGTTACTGTTCTTCATGTTTTTAACATGAGGAATTGTCTTAACTTTTGGAGGCTAATATTACTTACTGTCATACCCTTGTGAAGGGTGTTGCTATATATTTTAAGAGAACATCCTCTGAGTTTATCATTTTCAATTAAAAATTAGTCCATCGGAATGAGTCATGGCAGAGGCACTCACAGGAATGGAGGACTGATTCATCCAACAATTAAGCTACTGAGAGATCTCTGTGTCCTATCAGCACCAGAGAGCTTTATTTTCTGTTTTCTAAGCAATGTAATTTGCTTATACCTCAAATACTGGGCTTCCTTATTTTCCTATTTATTATGTAAGTTACATATGTAAAATCACATGGAATGAAGACAGGCAGACCTTTGTCACTAAAGAAGATGGGCTAACTGTGCACAGTATGGGGCTTTGACTTAATTTTCTTGTAATGCGGATAGGTTTGCTTCAACCAGTTCCACTTGTGTGCAGCCCTCTTGTATTTAGAGGTGAAGGTCTTGGCTATAGTTTTGGTGCAGCACTTAATTAAGAAAGAGTGAGCATATTGGACTTAATAACAAGTTCTGGCCAAAGTACAGTACAATCAACATTCTCATCTATAAGCACCCACTGAGCATCTATTAAGCCACTTTGAATTAATTACTTAGGAGACATTAAGTATCTACCCTGTCCCAGGCTTTTTATGGAAAACCAGGAAGCAACTACGTAAATACAGTCTCTGTCCTCCAGAGACTCTGGATTTCAAGTGATTGAAATCCCAAGTGATAAGAATTATTCTGGGTTAATAGAAGGCATCTTACCTGGTCTCAAAGGAGAGTTAGGAAGTGGTTTCAGGGAGATATTTCTGGACTAAGTCACATCCTGGCTGAGCCCTAAAGGTTGAATGGGAGTGGCCAGGAGGATAGGAGCATGGGAAGAGTTGGCGGCACAAAGGTTCAGAGAAGAGGGCACGTGGCGAGTGAAAGGACCTGCTAGTTGTTATTGCTGTAGTTCATGATGGCCAATGTTTAGAATTCAAGGGAGGTGCCCAGAGAGACAATAGGAACCAGTCCTTGGAGAGCTAAGCCATTCAGAAGGCTATGAGACCCGTGGAGGTTTTTTCAGGGGGTGGCATAACAGATTGCCCTTTTAGGAAGTTTAGTTTGACTACTGAGCAGAATATGAATTTAAGGGGGGTGGGGTGGGAAAAGCCAGAAGTGAGAACAGTAAGGAGGGAAGTACTTTTCTTCTGAGCACAGAGCTGAACCATACATACCATCTCAGCTTCTTAAATAGTAGGTGGGGCTTCATGACTCAGTAGTAGCCAATGGATTGTGGGCTGAAGCAGTATGTGCTACTTCTGGGACTGGCACGGGAATACCCTCCTGTGTGGTCCTCCACAGCCCACCCCCTCATCCACCAGGCCGTGGCAGCAGTACTCAAACTTGAGAACCACCTGGACAGCTTGTAAAAAGCATATTTCTGGATCCTAAAGTCAAAGCCTCTGATTAAGCCAGTCTGTGTTAGGGCCCAAGGATTTTCATTTTTTAAGGAAGTTACCAGGTGATGGTAATGATGCTGGGCCAGGAATCACAGTTTGGATACTGAGGCCCATTACAAAATGTATAGGGTGGCTTTATCTGGGGTTTCTGAATGATTGTGTGGACCAGTATTTTCCTCCTCAGAACAGCTTTGGAGTGTGAGGTGGGTAAGAAATACACTTTTCTCATGGTAAGTCATTGAGATTATGAGGTTGTCTCTGTAGTCAGCCTACGCATATTAATACAAGAGGCACTTATCTAGGGCACATGTGAGAAAAAATTACAATGTGTGTGATTGCCAGTGCTGTCTATCTGTCACAGTGATCAGTTTTATAACTGGACAGAGTGCAAGTGTTGTTTCAAGGCTCAGGTTACCTCCCTCATCTTGTCCACCTCAGCCTAGGACTTGCTCTTCCCTTTCACAGTAGACTTACTATAATCACTCATTTGACGTTTCCTGCACTAGACCATGTGCAGTAGTCAGGAATTCTACTTAACATCTTAAAATCCTATCTGAAGCTTCACATGAAATAAGATATTCCAAAAAATAATTGTCATCTTGATGATGTGTCTGTAGACACACAAATGCCCACTGACTGTAAGTAGATGGAGGTGTGCGCCATTTTGTCTTCTCCAACAGTCCTTTGCACATGCTGCTCCTTCCCCCTGCAACACTGGTTCACCCCCACTCAGTGTAGTTAATTTTACTCAGTTTAGACATCAATCACTTCTACCAGCATGGCTACTTAGATGAAATTGTGACTAATTATGATGCCATGCCCATTTTCTTACCTCTACAATTTATAAAATACGTATCATACTATTTTGTAACCTATTATTCTAAGTAAGCTTGTTCTTTTGAAATTATTTTTGAAATTTAGTTCTCTTTACAGGACTATAATTTTTTTGTTTTATTTATATTTTACATACATTTCTATAAAAAACACATTTATGTTTAACTCAATGATTATCCGACTAGTCCAGGACCCTATTTCTATGAATCATTCAAATATTTAATTAATGATGCCCAGACATTACCTGGCCCTTGGAAGGTGCTCAGCAATTTTAGAAATGGATTTATGGTTTTACTTAAGCCATAAAACTGGACAAAGTCTCCAAGAAAAACTTGGAGGAATAGAGAGAAAAGCAAAGGAATAGAGACCTTAGGATGCTGTCCACAGTTAAGAAATAGAATACTTTGGAGATTAAGTTAGAGGAAAAGTAGGTGTGTCCACATCATGCTTGAAAGTCAAGGGTAAGTCATGGGATGAATGTTGCATATCAGCCAGGCACAGTCAACATTGGGAGGAGATCACTGAATGTGAAATATGGAAAGCCATGTTTGGTATCCACATTTGTAGTCCAGTGTTACCAGAGCTGAGACCTGAAGCATGAATAGCACTCTTTGATAACAGAGGGAGTATGCTGTGAAAGAACAGAGATAGTCATGGAGATGTCATGCATATAAGAGTTTAGCCACGGAGGAAAATATAGCAATGTGGGGCGGAGGGGGGGCTTCGTTTTCCAAGACAGGGAAGACCTGTATATGCTTGAAGGCCAAAGGGGAGGAACAGGTAGAAATATATACTTGATGCTGGGAAATTGGAACTAATTGAAGAGACGAAGTATTGTTTGACAGAAAAGAAAAAAGGGATTCAGATGCAATATTAAGGTTAATTTTTGGAAAGGGGAAAAGAACCTATCATGTCAAGACAGAAGAGAATAATAGGGGGAATGTATCTGGATCAAAGATGGTTTTGATGGAGAAGATAAAAGGTTAGGGGATTTCTGCTTTATTTTTCTCAGCAAAGTGGAAGATAGGACCATCTGTGAGGAGAAAGGGCTTGGAGACAAGGAGAAGGAGAAGAAGGAGGAAAAGAAGGAGAAGAAGAAATGAAGAAGAAAGGGAGGAGGAGAGAGACAGGAAGAGGGGGAGAGGAAGGGGAGGATAAAGAGGGGTAGGATGGAGAAAGTTTAGAACAGCCACTGTAAGAAGCGTGCCTGGGTAATCAAAAAAGATGACTTATCCACAGGAGCCATTAAATGTAGCACATCAATAACATTATTTTTTAGCCTAGGGGAAAAAAAAAAAAGACCATGCAAATTTATAGCACCAGAAGCTTGGCATAGCTCTGAAATGAGTACCTGAATTGATGATCTCACTGTTGTATTTCTTCTCCTCTGAGAGCTAATTCCAGGCACTTAATTTTTGATGTCTTAAGTCTTTTGTGTACCCTTCCTTATATGGCTTCCCCTGACCATCTAATAATATTCACTTTTTCATATTTCACTCTCTGAAATTCATATTCTCTATTCTCAGATGAATTTCCTATTCTCCAGTGAAATGAACTTGGTGAAGAGACTGTCTTGTCTTTTTGCTGCTTTGTGTTAGTTTAGCAAACGATGGGGGGGGGGAATGGCAGGGAAGTGACTATGAAGTAGACATTGTGCCTGTCCCAAATAGCCTCTGTGGGAGACAGACTCATGGATATACCATTCCGGCACCTTGTGGCTAGGCACAGACCATATGATCTAGAGAAGCTAGACTAAGGACATTTATCCATCCTCCAAATATTTTGTGAGTGTCCTCTATGTGTCATATAATGTGAACCTCTGGCAATAGAGTGGTGAAAATGACAGGTAAGGTCTTTGCTCTCTGGATATGTGTTTGAGGAAAATAAAAGAGTGTGGTGAGATAGAGACACAGTGAAAGGGAGTTACTTAGTTTGAATGATGGGAGAAGATCTCATCAAGAGAGGAATTTCAAAATGAGACCTAAGTGAGAAATCAGCCATGCAGAGATGCAGGAACAGGTGTTTCCTTGAAGGAGACACATCCAGAAAAATGACTCAGGCTCTCAGATAATGCTTGGCCTGTTCAAGGAGCAGAAAGGAAGTCAGTGTGGCTGGAGAGTAGTGAGGGAGGGAGGTAAAGGAAAGAGATGCTGTTGGAGAGACTGACAGGGGCAAACAGTTTGAATTTTATTTTAATGCAAGTATTCAGTTCCTAAGCAGCTTTATTTTTGCTTTGCAAAGGCCACAGGATGCCACAGTATATTGTTTATAACACCACCAAAAAAATGATTGTTAATGAGTATAGTTCATTCAGCCATTCAACCATCATAAATTGTGCACCAGCTTAGTGTCAGACACTTTTCTAGGCATTGAAGATTTAGCAGTTAGAAAGCAGAAAAGTTCTTATAGTCATGGTGTTATATTTGAATGTATGGGGGGGGGCGGGTCAACATTTCAGGTAAAGGAGTAGTAAGTGCAAAGACCTTGAAGCAAGAGTATACTCAAAACATCTGAAGAAAAACAACAACATAAATGTATAAAGAGAAATGGAGCAGAGAAAAAACACAGGGCAGGCTGGGAGTAGATTGGGTCAAGATTATATGGGTCACTATATGGATGCTGGGTCTTATTGGATGTCATTGGGGGATTTTTGAGGAGAAGTTGCTCTTATTTTGTAAAAGTATCACTTCACCTGTGGTAAGACAATAAACCGCAAGGAGCTAAAGATGAAGACAGGTAACCAAGTAGGTTATGGGTAACTGATGCAGAGGGAGATTTGACTTGGGAGGAGGTGGAGGAGGAGCGATGTGACCATATCCAGGTATATTTTGGAAACACAGGATTTGGTGATGAATTGGGCCAGGATTTGAGGAGAAAGAGTCAAAAATAACCAAAATTTTGGATTTGACCACCAGGAACAAGTGCCATTTGCTCAGATGAGAAAGACTGTAAGAATTGCAGATGGGGAGCAGATATTAAAAGCTCATTTTTGGAAAGGTAGAGTTGGGAGTTGTCCTGAAAAATCCAAGTAGAAATGTTTATTAGAGGAATCCTGAGTTCAGAGGAAATATCAGGAATTAAGGTAAGATTTGGGAGTCGGCAGTTATTGGTGATTAATTTATTGAGGTAGGGGCCAACTTACTGTTACTTTGAATCAAATCAAGTAACCCAATAATGCTCAACTTAAGAGGAAAAGGAGGAAGATGGAGGCAAGTAGGCTAGTGTTTGAGAAGAAAACTTCTAAATAAGGATCCAAGAGACCTATTTTTCAGTTCTGATTGTTCACAAACTCTCCATATGACAATGGAGATTTGTCCAACCTCACTTTCTTAATTTATATAACAAATGGTAAAATAAAATAATCTCTAAGTTTTCTGCCACTGCTAAACTTAAGATGAAAAAAAAAAAAAACCCCACAAAGTCATAATATATAAAGGACTCTTATAAATTAGTAAAAAAAAGAGAATAGTCTGCTAGAAATATGGACAAAAGATACAGTTCTTTAAAGAAAATATAAAAATAGTACCGAGTAACCAAAAATGCAACAGTATAATCAAATAGCCAAATGTAGTTTGCCCTCAAATGTGTGACAAAATTAATAGAAAAACTATATAACAGGAATAAGAACAATAAAATATAATTAAAAGGAAATAAAAAGAAAACTAAAAGTACATATAAATCAAAATTTTAAGTGTTATGGAGGATTCATAAGACCAGCTACTCTGGTGACAAAGATGCCTTGTAAGGTGGCCAAGATTCAGCTTACTTCTAATAAAAGTACCCACTGTAGAACAAGACAAACAACCAATTATAAAATTCATATAGAAAAACAAACATTTAAAGTCTATTTTCCATCCAGGAAAATTCTCTAAATGAACTCATTGAATGTACAGCCTTTTTTTCTTTTTTCTTTTTCTTTTCTTCTTCTATTTTTTTTTTTTTTTGCTTAAAGTGGATGAACAGAGCTGTAACATACATCAGACTGAGTTAGTTGAATTAAGACTGGTCAGTTCAGTAACAAGCAATTGGATGTGTAGTCTCCTCCAATTCCCCAGGTCACCATTGTTTTGCTTTCCTACAGGGATGCCAAAAATAGAAAAATCCACCATGATATTAAACTCAGAATTTTAGTTCAAGAAAGAGTGTTGTAGTGTTTCCACCTGATGTGTACTTAACATGTGGTATTTCAATTGCATCTAAACTGGTAGCTTAATTTGAATGGTTAAATCATCAGTAAGTAATTTTGTGACAAAACAGTTGAATAGACACATGGGCCAAGTTTCCCCCTTCTTAATCTTCAATACCTGACAACATAGGGACATAAAGTAAGAAATAAAACAAAACAATAACCAAAAACACCAGTCCCCTTTGCAAGACTGAAGAAATACTGCCACCGTACTAAAAAGTAGGAAACTGTGATGTCTAGCAGCAAAGACATCATGGCACTGGGATATAGTCCTCCTTTCCTGCCTCTTCTGCCTCTCCCTTACCTTTCTATAAGCAGAGGATGAAGATACAGGATTAGATTTAATGGATTACAGAGCTTTCTAACTCTAACGCACACAGGTGCACAAGTCAAGAAACTAAATGGTGACCATGGTTATGCTGGAAGGAGAGGACAGGGTTCTTGCTTGGCAAAAGGGTCAAGTGTATTGAACATTAGAGCAGATGTTTAGGCTAGGGAAAATGGCCAGGGATGAAAAAGGGACTTAGCCCAGGGATATTTAATCTGCTATTCTGTTATTTTTCTTGGCTTCCGTTGAACCCAGATGGTGATCTGGGTTTTCCCCCAGCAGACAGACTCTTGTGTGTGAACAGAAGGCTTGTTACTTTGCAAATGACGGATATGTGAAACTCTGACCTAGTTATCTGCAAACTCACATAGGACTCCTCCTTGTGGGTTTATGACAACCTGTCTTCCCATCCAGGGAGCACAGATTAGGCTGCTAATGCCATCTTCTCTAGCATAACAATGTGTCATTTATTGAGAATCTTTACAGACTTGAATGTATATACATCAAATGCTTCTAATAGCAGTAAACATCTGATATCCATTTTATAGATGAGGAACTGGGACTTGCAAAAGTTAGAAAACCTGCTTATGGTCATCCATCCCATCTATCTGAAAACCAAGCTTGTGGTTGACCTGTGTAATAGGCAGGCCCATATTTTGGAGCTCAACAGAGGTGGTAGAAAAAGTTTTAAGAAAACCCAGAGAAAAACATTGACACTTCTTGTTCTGGAAGAAAGCCTTGATGTGCAAAGTGTTTAGGCTGGAAGGAGATTTAGAACTTGAGTTAGGGGATCCCCTTATTTTGTAGATCCTCCAAAATTAAGTGACATAGTTGAGGATGCAGAACCAGCTGGTAGCAGATACAACTAGGATGAGATCTCATGACTCCATTCTTCAGTTCAGTGCTCCATTTACCTATGGTCTATCTCAATGATAATCCTCAAAACACTGAAGGCACATGACACATAGACCAAAAATATCTACCCAAACCTTCTTGCACTAAAGAAATGCCATTACTTAAAATTATGGTTAGAAGAACCTGCAAGGTGGTAAACTGGAAGGCCACTCTGTGGATTCTGCATAAATGTTACTTTCTCTGTATCTCTCCTGGGAGTGCACAAAATTTGAAGGACTTTAATGTAGCAACACTGAGGTGGGCCATTTGCTAACTAAAACTGAAGGACTTGGCGAATCAGGAGAATCAGCCTTACCGCAGAGGCTTGTAACACTGCTGTGGGCAAAAGCTCAGGCTCTAGCATTCTATGTATGTCAGTGGGGGATTGCAGCTACCATCAGCACAATGGCCTTGACTGGGGATAGTCTCCCAAACCATCCCTTGAAATGCACCACAGTATGGAATCTTGATTTGATTATTTTTTTAATCTGTAATTTTTGTTACATGTATATACAAAGTAAAACTTCAGAAGTATGGAACTTTTCTCTATCCCAGACCCACCTCTAAGAGACAATCATTACAATTTGTTTTAGTTCTCTGGGTGGTCACTTTCTTACCTTTAAATAACATGGAATTAAGCTTCCATTTTAATTTATCTTTCTTAGACAATAGCTACTGACTCTTGCAATGACCAGTGCTGATATATTATTTATGCCATGCTCTCTCTTCCTAGATTTCAATAACTGAAATAATTTTCTTGCTTTGCTATGGGTAATTTTTGCATCTTTAATTAAAGCACCCAAAATGTACAAGTTCTCTAACCTTTCCTTCTAGTTTTCCACAAAGTTGCTCTTACATAATCAAGATCAACATTTATATTCTGTTTATAATCATTATAAATCAAAATGACTATTCTAAATGTTAGAACTTAAAAATAACATTTTTATGATAAAGGCTATAATAAAATTAAAATTGAAAAGATATTCACTATGCTTTATTCCTCTTCTCTATATATCACATTTTTTAGCAGCCAGTTGCCATTTTTGCAAGTGGGAAGGCCAGTGCCACCTCAGGAAGTAGGTAGAATATAGAACAGGGTTTCTCAATCTTGGTTACACTTTAGAATCACCTATGGAGCTTTAAAGAATACTGATGCCTGGCTGCCATCTTAACAGCATTGAATATAATTGGTAAGCAGTATGGTCTGGGAGTTGGGCTTTTGAAACTCCCCAGGTAATTCTCATTTATACTTAAAGTTGAGAGGAAGTACTGATCAGAAAGGATAAGTAAAGTCTAGCCCTTGTGACACTTTCTTTTAAATATGGGGTAAATGGGGCACCATTTGGTGGCTCTGTCAGTTTAGCTCAGGTCATGATTCTGGAATCCCAGGATCAAGTCTCACACTGGGCTCCCTGCTCAGCAGGGAGTCTGTTTCTCCCTCTGCCCCTTACCTTGCTCATGCTCTCTCTCTCACTCTCTCTCAAATAACTAAATAAAACCTTTTAAAAAAATAAAAAATAAAAATATGGGATAAAGGCAAAAGACCTAAAGAGAGGAGGCATATAATAGGTAGGTTTCGGGGAAAGTCAAAATTTGAGGAGGGGCTTTTGCTCCACTCTTTTAATTTAATTTATTTGAGAGAGAGAGAGCACAAGTGGGAGGGGCAGAGAGAGAAGGAGAGAGAATCTGAAGCAGACTCCATGCTGAGTGCAGAGCCCAGTGTAGGGCTCAGTCACAGGACCCTGCAATCTTGACCCTGAGATCATGACCTGAGCCCAAACCAAGAGTTGCCTGCTTAACCAACTGTGCCACACGGGTGCCCCTTTTGGTCTATTTCATATTTGGGATTTAGAATACATGTCCTAGGAGGATCGCTTCCTTCACTCTTCTGCTTAGGCTGAGAAAATATGGTGTCTCTGGGAGATTAAGTTTAGCTCCTCAGAATCTCTTCATGCCTTGTCATAACCAGAAGTCCCCGCATGTCCCATGGCTAGGGTATCCAGAGCATGGCTGGTGATGCCAACTGCCAACTGGGCAGTCACCATAGCTGGACATGACCCTGAGCAAGACCACCATGTGAAGCTGTGCAGGCTACTTATGGCACATTTGACAGGGGTGTTGATGTCGATTGCATCCCGCAGAGTTGTGAAATGTGGAGCCTTGTGCCTGCAGCTGAAAAACACAAAGTGAACCCCAGGAATGGGGAAACACTAGGAGTCACTTTCACACTCAATGGCCAATTGAGATCAAGGGGTGCTGTCATCAGAGAATCACCAAGCCTGGACTGGACTAGTGAGAACAGATGACAGATTTTGATGTTCGCTAAGGGCAGGGGACTCAGTCATTAGGTAGCAAAGGAACATT
Source organism: Mustela putorius furo (assembly GCF_011764305.1). Classification (NCBI taxonomy): domain Eukaryota; kingdom Metazoa; phylum Chordata; class Mammalia; order Carnivora; family Mustelidae; genus Mustela; species Mustela putorius. Next base: position 2,931,607 of record NW_025421329.1, on the reverse strand, counting down.
GCCAGAGAAGCCAGGTGACAGTGAAGGGGAGACATGAAACTCTGAGAATATACATACAAGGGAATAAACTGCTAGATACTTAAAATTATTGGATCATATTTGATGTTCTTTCTTTGTTACACAATAGGATAGAGTTTTAAGGATTACTGTGTCTACCAGTACTATTTAATGTGTTGATGATCATCTCTATCTTTTTGTATATCTGAATTAGTAAGTATAAATTGTTGGCCATCTTACAAAATGACATGAACATTGTTTCCAGGTAGGTCAAGAAGTGCACTGTGACTGTGGATTTTCTCCACAGAGAGAATGTTCTTGATGGCACTAGTGTCACTCAATAGGGAATGCTTGTGGCATCAAAGTCAAATTGATTATCATGGTACCAACATTATAGTTTGCATCATTTTAGAGAAGATTTTCTTGTTACAGTATTTTGTTTCTCTACTCTTCTCTATTATCACCAGAGGTGGGTAGAGCATGGAAGCTGGCAAGCTTAGTTTAATGTTTATTGTAAAATGTGTTTCTTAGGAAAACTTGAGTTTAAGCAAATGCCATGGATATAGACATCTGAGCAAGGGAATGATCAGAGATGAGTTTTAATACATTGTTGTTCATGTCCAATCAGGAATGGCATTATTGTTCCCCCATTTAATTCAACTTGACAATGCAGGGGGAAACCCATAATGCCAAAATTTAAATTACATTAGAAATGTTGTTGGGCATTAAAGAAAAAATCTGTATACATATAACTGAATTCCAATGAAAATGTATTAGCTATGATACGGCAGTGAAGTCTTTACACTCACTTATCATTTCATATTCCCTAGCTATTATCACACTTTTGACACAACTATGCAATGTGACATATTCCAAAAGAGCAAGTCGATAAAGCATGTCGGTGACACCCATTATCTGGCATATTTCACTCCTAAGAGTATTTCCATAAGGCACCACCACTTGTCTCTCACACCCTAAGCATGATTCCTGGTGACTTAAGAATATATATTCTCTAGGTCTCCTATGATCAAAGGTTACCCGCTGCTAAGGGCATGTTCCGGAATGAGGTACCAAAACAGAGATATATAGAGAGCCAGTCATTCTGTTATGGTCCCAGAAAGGGGAGGGATCATTAGCACCAAAAGACTTGCTGCTCTTCAGAATATGGACAGAAACATACATTAGAGGCAGTGAATACTCCTGTTCCCAAAACCATTCTGTGCTTCATACACAACAGCACCATTTCAGAGAACATGAGAGAACATGCAGAGAACTTAACTCATCAAAACTGAGAACTGCTTTGGGAAATCTGGGTCAGAGAACAAAGAACATGAGCTCCTCACATTCTACATGGTGCGTGAGGAAGGAGAGGGAAGAAGGGGGTACACCTATTGAGGTGCTACTACAGAAATCTGACCTTTGGTTCCTTCACATCCTGCGGGGTGAACTTGGCCTCGGTAGAGGAATTCTCTGAAAAGCCCTGGTCTTACTTTTCTAGTCATGTGCACGTTCAGAGTAGGGGAGGACGGGGAGTCCTTAGTATATTTTCAGATGTGACCACAGTCACATGCTTTGAAAGAAATTCCACTTATTTTATAGTCTAAATATTGGTTCATTTATTTCATGATCAATTTAAGCAGATGAATGGGCCTGTTTTTGAGAATTAGCTGCACACCCACATTGTATGCTTAAAAAAGGAGAGTAATTTATTGGATGCTTATCTGAGCTTCCAGAACTCTCTATGGAACCAGGAGAATGTGTCTCACAGACCCCCAACTACAGACAGTGCAATCAACTGATGAGGACCCCAGCTGCTGGGCTCTGGAATCCATCACTGCATTTGTTCTGAGGCCCATTCCCACAGGATGCTTCCAGTAGTGACTTAGGGGAACTAAGGCAGGTCTGTTCTTGGCTAAATTTGCCTGAGAGGCTCCTGAGTGCTTTGCCAAATCTTTTCTACAATGCACACTTCTTAACCTTCTTTCCCTGTCTCCTTCTCCTGGGGGTGACACTTCCCAGCCTTCACCAATTCCCTTCTCCTTTTCTCTCACATAGGCATTTCCCTTAAGAAATACCTTGTATCTCTTGGGCGCCTGGGTGGCTCAGTGGGTTAAGCCGCTGCCTTCGGCTCAGGTCATGATCTCAGGGTCCTGGGATCGAGTCCCGCATCGGGCTCTCTGCTCAGCAGGGAGCCTGCTTCCTCCTCTCTCTCTGCCTGCCTCTCTGCCTACCTGTGATCTCTCTCTGTCAAATAAATAAATAAAAATCTTAAAAAAAAAAAAAAAAAGAAATACCTTGTATCTCTCAAATAAATCCCATCTTAGCATCAGCTCCTAGGAAGACCTAGACTCACACTCTGCACCTGAGAAGAATGTGCACCAGTTGGAACCACTAGAATTTGCTGGTATTTCAACCTATGGTTCAAAGTTTGGACAATTAAGATTTTGCATCGACTTCAGAGACATCAGACAGAAACCAGTTTCAGCCAAAGGTTAACTGGCTCATTCTAGAGCAGTGGTTATTGTTTTGGCCTCACAAACAGCTAGTACCATTTCATCCTGTCAGTCAACAAGCAAGAGTTCCATCCTCAGAATTTGGTTTCATACCCTGTTGTTCAGTAGGGACCAGACTGCCAGAATCTGGATGAAGACGTGTTTCATCAGATTCCCAGTTCACAGCACTTCCAATGACACCAAACACTTCTGCCCCACCAACAAAGTCCTGGCACCAGTGACCCAAACCATCTTGTTCCCACTTAGGTTAAAATATGCAAAGTCCCAAGCTTAATGGGTCTAGTTTGTTTGGGGAAGCTTTTCCTAATGCTTGTGGAGTGTCTGAGATGTGCTTATGCCATCTGAAAAGGATTGGCTTCATTTTGAAAAGAGAATGATATTTGAGGAGAAAGGTTATGGTTTTGATGAGACCAATATAAAATTGTGTGTTGAGATGGTACAGTCTGTGTCTCTGGGTTTCCCAAGTCGATGTTCCCTCTTTGGGCTGCTTTTATCCCAGTTACTGATTTGCCAGAACCCAAATCATAAGGAATCTGGATTCACAGGGCCCAAAAGGCAAGTGGGGGAAACCAAACCGATGGCCAGGGGTTTCTAGTCTATCCCCCACAAGGGATGGAGGAGATGCTGCCTCTCCCAACATAATTCTTATACCCTAAGTTCTTAAAAACCCAAGGCCCATGACCCAGGAGCAGCACATGTGGAAGATAAGGAAATGAACTCCTTATGAGGACTTTCAGAAACCTCCTTGTAGCTGAATACATGAGCATACTTTAAAGAGGGTAAAGCCCAAAGCAGTTTGATATAATAAGGCTGAATATCATAGTGCTATTTTTTTCCCATTCTCTAGAACTGCCTTTATTGTTACAATATGGTTGGTACAAAATATGAATTCTAGAGGGAAAATAAGATAAAATGGTAAGAAGACAAAGCAGTATTCTTTTATATTCTGTCCCCTGGTCTTTGTGGCTGTGATCACTGGCGTATGCAGAGATAAGAGGTGAGTGCCTGTGGGATTCTGTACCCAGCACAAAATGTCACAAGATGCTGGTCCTGTGGGAGCCCTGCAGAGGAAGGCCTTTGAAGGTCATCTTTCTGCAGTTAGGCTGTGTGGTGCTGCCTGGGTGACCCAAATGCACCAGGAGCCACATCACGAGCCCATCCGGTTCTCTCTCTCTCTCGGCATTTGGTAAGGTGATGTTTTCATAATCATTAATAACACCAAGAATAATTAAGACACCAATGATAATGTAGCTTATACAGAGCAAAGAGTCTCAACCCTGGCATTAAAAATCAAGCACAATAGACAGAAAAACTGGACCTCTGCCATCACAGTCTGAGACCGAACCCACCAGGAATGACCTAGAAGGATTAAAGGGAGCTACCACTGTCTCTTGCAGTAATTCCTTACAGTTACTGATTTGCCAGAATTCAAATTTCTGTTTGTCCTCAATTTACTTCTCCTTGAGAATCTGGCTCCTTTGGGGATTTTGAGTTTCTTTATGGGATGGGCCTGGAGGAAATGAAACGGAGCAAGGTGGGGAGCTTTGTTTCTGTCTCCCGCTTTGTGATATGCTTGGATCCAATAGCAGTAGCTGAAAGAAGTTCCAGTCAATATAAAACCCCATCACAAAAAACATGAGTGAGGGAACGGCATTATGGTAAATCCAAAACTTTAAATCTCCAAACTGAGGGATAGCTGTTTCCAGGCTCCTGGGTCCCTGTTTGGCCATTTCTGTACAAATGTCAACCGTGAATGTGACAGTCGGGTTATATATGTTGTGGCATTTCTGCTTTGTGCCCAAGTGCCTAAAAATATTGTCTGTGGGAATGCAGAGATCCACCTCCATGAATGTTTTATTCCTTAGGTCTGCAGGCCCCTCCTGGCCAGGTTCAGGAGCTGTTTGCATTGGCCCCATCATTTCTGCCTGGGGACAGAACCCGCTGTGACAGATGCACTCTCATGACACAGCACATCTGCCAGAAGCCAGCGGCTTCAGGGTGCTTTTCTTGACCAGCGGCATCCCTTTAATGAGGTCTCTGACTATCAAAGACATTGGCAGCTAAGGGAAAATTACCGGACTGCTGGCCCGGGAACATTTGGAGGATGAAAGTGGCTTGATGTCTCTCAGGGTGCTCTTATGGTCCCACGTCGTGCTTGTATAGACGAGGGCAGTAGATTAGCCCAGTAATTATAGGGCAGAGGTAACATTTGATCCAGTGTTCCTATAGTTCTTAGGTCTCTCTCTGTTCATCATAGAAATGTGAAGATTTTCTTTAGCTTGGAGTAGTGGCTTTTGCCTAGAAGAGCAACAATAACTAGAACAGTAACCATAACTAGAACATAGTAAACTATGCTCCTGGCACGGTTGCTAGAACTTAACATATTAAATCATAGGATCTTTATAAAAATCCTCTACCCTTCTCCCCATTTACAGACGGGGGAAGCAAGTCCAGGATAAATCACTGGTCCGTGAACCATTAGAGAAGAGCCTGCTTGCAAGCTTGGAGAGTCTACAAGCTTCTGCACACTGACTGCTGGTAGTACTCCTCAGATCCTTCATCATCTCACATGGGGAGATGTCCAGATACAGACTTGCCAGGGCTTGAAGCAATTCCTTTTAGCCTTTAATTTGACAAATGAAGGTCTGGATCATTGTGTGCAATTCTGTATCCAGGTTTTGAGAGCAAAGCTGGCAAATATAACTTGCTTAGAGCTATGCAGTCAACATGAGGGTTTCCAAACCTTGTGATATGTGGGTGCCTGGGTAGCTCAGTCAAGCATCTGCCTTTGGCTTAGGGTCCCATGATCTTCTAGGGTCCTGGGATCCAGTCCTGCATTAGGCTCCTTGCAGAGAGACGTCTGCTTCTCCCTCTGCCTGCCGCTCCCCCTGTTTGTTCTCTCTCTCTCTGACAAATAAATAAGTGAAATCTTAAAAAAAAAAAAAAAAAAAAAAAAAAAAAAAAAAACCTTGTGATATGAGGGGTATTTGGACCAAGTAAGGAATGAATTAAGGAACTAACAAGAAGATACCAAAGGTGGCTCTGCAAATGACCTTCAGCTACTTGACGGGCTCTTGCTGTACGTGCTGGGCTCATTTCAGGGAAGAATGGGCATGGCTAAGTGGAAGCTATAGTGAAGTCAAGTTCATTTTTCAATACTCAGAATCACCCGTGGGTAAAGGAACTGCCATACAAGTTAGTGAGCTCCCCATCATGTATGTTTTGCAGCAGAGGCTACAGCATCTGCTGGGAAGGAATAATGCTTTTGCACATCACAGTTGGGAGCCAGACTGCGTGACCTTTAGGATTCATTTCCAACCCAGGATTTGCAGTAGGGGGACTTACCATTTCAGAAAGGAGCTAAGTTGAAATGCTGTAGACATTTCCTAGAGTCTCTTCATCTGTGAAGACCAAGCCTTTACAATAGCTCATGAGAGGAAGAGCAGGGTTAGACAAAAATACTGGGCCACAATTTGGACAACGGATGTCAGGTCTGCCTCTACCAGCTACATGAGGGACCCTGCTCAGCTACATTAACTCCTTAACTTCTAGAACTTCAAAGTGGAGGCAAACGGATGTCATCATTTTGGGAATTTTGGAAATAGGGATAACTGGCTCCAAGAGTTTTCTTATTAAGCATCAGTTGATTTGGAAAATGGGATGAACCAGAGATATCCTGCCCATGGCACGCTGGCTAATGGCAAAACTGCTGTAGAGGGAACTCCGTGGATTATTTCCACACATTTTCTGGACATCAAGTTTGCTACGAGTCCTTGTGCCTCTGTCTTGTTATTAAGTGAAGGTCTTGCAAACAATTTCCTTTCCTTTTCTTTTTGTCTTACTCATTTTGCATGGGTACGACTAGTTTTGTGATCCAGAATTGTCCCCCTGCCAGAGATAGTCTAATTTCTTTGGGCCTGCTCTGTTCTAAGTAATGATAGTGCAGCGGTCCTGTAATTAATTGTTCATTCTTCTATGCAAAACTAACTTTATGAAAAGCATCTACAAAAGACCGAGTTCTTATTTGTCCTACCTACAGAAAACTTCCACCCAGCTTACAACTTTTTGTAAGTCAATGTGAACCTCCAATATTGTTTTGTATTTGGGACATAACAACGTTAATTCTTAAGTTTGGGGACCGCTTTGCAAGTCTAGGCCTTGGCCGGAACACTGCTCAGAACACACTTCGCACGTTTTAAAAGGAATTGTCCCTTAAATTGTGCTTCTACTGTCGTCTAGTGTGGCATATATGTAACCATCTTCATCATAGGCACCGATCTATATCTGTGCATCACTATTCAGAAAGAAAATGATTAACTCACTTGAGACCCCCTCCCCCCAAAAAGTCATTTTAATCAAGGGTTGGCATTGACTTCCTTTATCTGAAAAAGCTGGAAGTGGATTAACAAAGAATGATTCCCCTTTTACCCAAATCTGGGTAATGAGAAACTGACATGAGAACATACTTAATCATCCTACTACCCAACACCTGAGGCTTGGAGCCTCCCACTTGCGTGTTTGGGGAAAATACACATCACACAATTCAAGGGTGAGCCCGTGCCCCTCTCCTAACATCCCACCAGCAATCTGTGCTTCACAGACTGAAGCGCTACTTCACTCCATTTCAATAAAGATAGAGCTTAATTTGGTCTCCAAAATTTGCTTTCTCCTAAATGTGGGGGGAGAAAAGGGCTCAGGCTGCAGGATCAGCTCTTAGTACATCCGTGTGGCTATTCAGAAAGAAAGGGGATTCACCACCACTCAGAGGCAGCGTGCAAATCCGTATTGCGGTTAATTAATTTAGCCTTCATATCAAATGCTTGGAACTACAAAGAAGGCTTACCAGTCCATTTTCAACAACCAGAGGATAAAAAAAGAAAAGAAAAGAAAAAGAAAAAAAAAAGTGAATGAAAAGGCTAAGAGATTTAGCAAACAAACTGTTTGCCATTTGGGAGTAACTCAGGGTTACCCCCCCCCCAAAAAAAAAACGCTCCTTGATTGAAATCAATTAAAGAGAACCAAACACTGACCTTGCTGAAGAGACCTTAAATATCCCACCTACCCAATAATGGTCCAAAACAGAGCTCCAAAGCCCTGGAGGCCTCATGAATATTCTGAGACTTTAAAATGCCAAAAGCTGGGAAGGGGAGGAAGAGAGAGATCTATGCTTCTAAATAATAGCAGCTCTCCTGTGGTTTGGCGTGGCTTTCCAGGATCCTCTTTTCAAGCTCTTTATTGAAATTGCTAGGGTGTTTTTTTTACTGATCTCCCGTGAGGGCTCAAAAGCCTTAAGCTAATTACATTTGGCTGAGATATGCTTGATGAGATGGGAAAAATATAAAGCTTTTGAAAGGGTGAAAAATCTCTAACCATCTGCTGGTGGTGTTACTAAAAGAACAATGGGGGAGAAAAGAGAGGGCAGCTAGCCAGAGTGGAAAGGTACAGGATTTCTTTAATTACTGGGTCAATGAGACTATTATGGCTTGGAATGTCGGGATGGGCAGGCCCAGCAAGCTTAGAGGACTAAGCAACAGCAGTGCTTAGCAAGTCAGCGAAGCCGAACATCGACACCAAAACCAGGACACGTTTATAAGGGAGCAAACGGAATAGGGTCAGCTTGCTTTTGAGAATTCTTTCTAATTAGAAATCATAGGTAGTTGATGGGCAAGAGAGAAAGCTAGGCGCCTCACCTGGAATTAGGTTTCAGAGCAAGCTCTGGACATCTTTTCGGGTTATCTGTGGTACTCGAAGGCAGCTTCAGATGGAGCTCTGGCTAGCCCGTTCTTTCTGACCGCCTCAGCCAAGTACAGTTGTTTCTGTTATACTTGGCAATCCAGATGAACAGCCTGCGTTTGGCTTTCAAATCAATGCCCCAGGTGTTGATTCAATATGGCAAACAGCTTATGTGCCTCGCTCTAGAAGCCCTGTTCAGTTTCTCCTTGTCTTTTTTTTTTTAAATAACCAATCCCCTCAAATTCAGCTGTGAAAATGTTAGCTTTTGGAAGACAAACAGATAGACAAAATCAGATAGGGGGCGGCTCAGCCAGAGTTTATTTTTACTTTGTGTGGGGTAGCTCCTGTAAGGTGCCCAGCAGTTAGGTCCCAAATCCTGTTGCTGTTGCTTTTTTCAGCCCTCGAGGAGGGAATGCCACTTGCTCTCAAGTTACTCTGTCTTGCCTCTGGTCGAAGGATGGGTGAGACCACTAAGACGTTTTGTTTCCTGAGTTCTTTTCTTATCCAAACCTGAAAAACACGTTTTTCAGGTACACAACGCAAAGGCATTCTCCCGATTCTCTTGGGAGTGGCCCGGGTCTGTTTCCGGATGTCCTCTTCTGCATCTTCCTAACTTAAGGTGCCCAGCCTCTGTGGCCCCTCCTCTACATTGCCTCCTAGCCCCGCCCCTGTGAGAGGGACTCAGAGCACCACTGCCTGTAGGGAGAGAGACTTACAAGGAGGAGCAGTCGCTGATCTCAGGTATGCTGGGGTTCAACTTGGGAAGAGGTTCCCATTCTTACCACAGGTACCCTAATGCCGGGCGTCCCTTTTTGTCCACGGTGATGTTAAAAGACCATCTCTTCCCTTGGTGCTTGATGGGGGTCAGCTGGTGTGGATAATAAGGGCTTTGCCAGTGGTTCTTGAAGTGTATGGCGGGGGCCAGCAGCATCAGCCTCACCTGGGAACTTGAAACATGCAAGCTCTCACCTGCCCTCTGGCCCCAAACCTAATGAATCAGGAACTTGAGATTTACAGCCCAGCATTGCTGTCTTTTAACTGAGGCATCCAGGTGATTTGGATCTACTGAAAAGTAGCATGATTTCTATCAGCTATCCAAGTATCTACATATCTGTCATTTTTGCCATGTTTAGCCATTCTACCCTCCAATGAAATTAAGGAACGGTCGAAGGGATTTTCAAAAAGAATGGTCTAAATATGGATGCTGACTTCTAGATGAGTGTTGTCATTCAAAGGATGGTCCCCAGACCGGCAGCATCACCATCTCTTCAGAGCCTGACAGTGTGGAATCCCAAGCCCACTGAGTTCTACCTTACCAGAATCTCTGGGGACGGGGTCCAGAAATCACAAATGCACTAATGTCTAAATCCACCTAAATTTGAGAGCCCCTGTGCTAGACTAAAATACCAACCATGTTTGTGGTCCATTTGGTCTTTAATTGTTAGAAGACTGTGAAGGTCAGAAAGTTCTCTCTTCCCATTTTGTGCTATTAATCAGTCAGAGACAACCAGATGGGAAAGTTTGCTGGGCATGAATTATATTTCTCCTCCATTTCCAAAAAATAGTGGCTGGATATTTACTTTGTTACTTCCCCCAGACTGGAACATAGAAACCAGCTTTTCCTCAACCTTCTATCCTTCTTCCTTATCTCCTGCCTTTCCTTCTCTTTCCCTTCTCCTGTTCTTCATTTCCCTAATGCCTTGAAACCCTTTTCTTCTAATCTCCTGGAGATGCATAACCATTCCATTTCCACTTACTGTGGCCATGGTAATTAGATTTACCTGAATTAAATCTCCGTTGTGCAACCCAAGGAGACTGACATTAAAAAGGGATGGGTCATGATAATAAAAATGCTGCCTAATTTAGCATAGATTATAGAAGCAGGGAGAACTTCACGGTAATTCCCAACTGGAACATGGAAAGATATTGGAACCTCTCCTTTTTCTGGGGACCTATTAAGACAAGCCTGAATTTTCAACATGGTTTGAAAAGACCATGTTGAGAGGTAATGTATTCTTTTCCTATTGCTGTTGTAACAAATTACCATAGGCTTAGTTTCTTAACATAACACAAATTTATTTTCTTGCAGTTCCCAAGGCCAGAAGTCTGAAAAGGGCCTTGCGGGGCTACAACCAAGGTGTTGGCAGAATTACCTTTCTTCTGGATGCTCTAGGGAAGAATCCATTTCCTTACATATTTTAGGTTTTAGAGGCTGCTTGTGTTCCTTGTCCCAGGCTCTCCTTCATCCATCTTCATAACTACCCACAGAGTTTTCAGGCATGTGCTCACTCCCCTCTCTCTGTTTCTGTCTCACTCCCTGGGACTCTCCCTGTCTCTCTCAACCACGCCCACACACATTGTGTCTATATTTATCTTCTCTATTATCTTATTTCATTATATATAATTACTAGATTTTATGTAAGTTTTATTTTATCATGGCTATAATATTTTGGATTGTCTATAATATCTTGCTAATGGGAAAAACGAGTTATGTAACACACTACGAAAAGACTATATTAATTTTGAAAAGCATTCCTTTATGTTGAAATATGTGCCCCAAACCTACCATATCATGAGCCATACCTCTCTTGATACCGAATATTATTATCTTATGAATTATGCTCCAAAGTATATGAAAATGAAGGACAGGTGAAGTAAATATCTTATGTATATTTGAAGAATAAATTGAATATGATGCATGGGAAAAAGAACATTCTCCTTTGAAATATGTCTTTAAAAATAAATATCTACTTTTTCCCCCTTTCATTCCTATCTCTGTAGCTTTTTTCTATCATTTTCAATTAAAATCCGAGACTAATAAACTATGACATCTCTAAAACATGAACAGACATGCTTCCATGTCAAAAATGCAAGCTCTAACAATGAGAGGATATTTACTGGCTAGAAACATGGCTGACTCATCATGACATTTCCTTCGAAGATTCACAATGAAATAAAGAGATCGCGTACAATCAACCCAAACCCCTCACTTTGTTACAATGCTTACCTCCCTTTTCCTTTTCTTTTTTTTTTTTAATCATTGCAGCAGATGTCATAAAATAAATGTAGTGAAACACTCAAGCAGCAAACTCCCTAATTGTTTCCATCCTGATTATAAAAACACATTGAAAGGTAAACCTCACAGTGAAATAAATGAAAAAAATAATTAACATTCAAAGTACTCCTTATGCCACCTGCTCTTTACATACTGTGCTGAAATGAAGGCACCTGATGTATAACGAGTAATAAAAAGATATTGGGTTTCCTTCTAAAACAGAAGAGTAGCACTTATATTTGAAATCCAAATCAGAATAAATATAACTTTTGTACAGTCTAATATCTAACGTACATCACATATTATTTTGTGGCTATTTGTTATTTTTTTAAAAGATATTTTATGCAAATAGATGAGCTTCTATGGTCTTTGAAAGCAGATACTTCAACCATTACCTGAGGTTGAGGTTATATGTTAAAATCTGGGCTGACAATATTTTGGTCTTTACAACAAAATGTGTAAATGAATATATTTACACATTCATATTATTACGATCCCTAAATATGCATCCCACTCACTTTATAGATTAGACCTGCATTTTTGTTAGTTCTGTCACCTAATGGTCTTTCTGTAAAAATGGTTATGATTAGTCCATAATGGTTATGATTAGTTCAAGGTCTCACTTGTAGTATACTCAGAGAAAGCAAAGATCAGTTCATTGGTAGATAGGTGCAATCTCCTTTCTTTCTTTCTTTCTTTTTTGGAACATATGTTAATTTTTTAAAAGATTGTATTTATTTTTGGGGGGAAGGAGCAGAAGGAGAGAGACAAGCAGACACTGTGCTGAGTGCAGAGCCCTCTAGGGGACTGAGATCCTGAGATCATGACCTGAGCTGTAATCAAGAGTCAGAGCCTCAAATGACTGAGCCACCCAAGCGCCCTGGAATCTGCTTTTATTTTTTAATTTTTAAAAGATTTTATTTATTTATTTGACAGAGAGAGAGAGAAAACAAGCAGTGGGTAGTGAGAGAGGGAGAAGCAGGGAGCCCAATCCCAGGCTGGGGCTTGATCCCAGGACCCTGGGATCATGACCTGAGCTGAAGGCAGAGGCTTTAACCCACCCAGCCACCCAGGCACCCCTGGAATCTTCTTTTAAATTGTGGGAAAAGGGGTGCCTGGGTGGCTTGGTGGGTTAAAGCCTCTGCCTTCGGCTCAGGTCATGATCCCAGCGTCCTGGGATCGAGCCCTGCATAGGGCTCTCTGCTCTGCAGAGAGCCTGCTTCCTCCTCTCTCTGCCTGACTCCCTGCTGCTTGTGATCTCTCTCTGTCAAATAAATAAATAAAATCTTTAAAAAAAAATTGTGAGAAAAAATGCATTTATAGGGAACTTAAATTTTTATTCTAAGGATGAAAGAGCCAAGGCTTTGGAGTATACCTTTTCACCATCCAAAGTATGAAATGTTTGGGGTCCAAGCTACAGTTTGTGGTTATCTCTAATGGATGCTGACATCAACATCAGAGGGAGCCATTTCCTTCCAATTCCCCAGTTTGGGGAGGGGTGTGGACAGCAAACTCTGTGCCTAAAGTTGGGCAAAGTATTGTGGGAATACACCTGTGTTGGCAAGGTTAATGAAACATACATGCATATATGTCCTTGTGTATTGATAACTACTGCATAACTTAGGAATTCCTGCATGAGCATGAGTGGTTTCACATTCCAGCTAATTTGGGCTATATTAGATTCTATAGATGGGGGTCTACAAAATTTTTTTTTTCTGTAAAGGGCCAGATAGTAAATGTTTCAGACTTTGCATGTTTTAATATAATTTTATTTGTGGACACTGAAATTTGAATTTAAAAGAATTTTCATGCCTCACAAATTCTTCTTTTTCTCAACCACTTAAAAGTGTAAAAAACATTTTTTAGCTCGCAAATCATACAAAAAGAGGCAACATGCCAGATTTGGCTGATGGGTTGTAGTTTGCTAGAGGCCCCCAGATCACTCCTCAAAGATTGTTTCATCATTCCAAGAGACATGAAGACACCTACATCTCTCTCTAAAGAGGAAACTAAGGCTCCAGGAGGCTTAAGCAGCTTACTTGTGGTTCAAGCTAGTCAGTGTTTCATGTTATATAGAAGTAAAACATATAATACATAGTAATAATATATATAATCAGCATATATGAACACATAAAATAAGCAGAATATACCTAATAAAAATTCATGTATACTTATAACCAAAATATATAATATACAATTTGCTTACTTTTATATAACAACTCATATATTTTTTAAAATTATTCCATATGCATCCTATATCAAAGGCCAATAGAGTACAATAAATATAATACATATATGGTCTTTATTGACTTAATCTATATAAATATTAATTGCTTAATAAGTATTTGTTGAATGAATGGAACAATTTATCACTTTCAGTTATATGATATGCAGTAGGAAACAGTGTACCAATGTGCTGGCAAGGATCCTACTGCTAAGTAGACTTATGAGTTAGTGGGAAAAACTAATTTCACTTAATTGTATCACCAGTAATTAAGTTTTCCTTACCTAGGCACAGTGTTGTTTGCAAGGGAAAATAAATACATTTCATAATACTAAGGTGCATTGTTTTGTATCTTAACATCTATGAAATAGAGAATTGTAAAATTTTTGTTGGCCAGGACTTTGCGATGAAACTGACCGATCCTATACAGACCTTAACATCAAAAACAAAAGTATCAAAACTTGCAGGATGGGTTTCAACAGCTGAGATGAAAATTCTTGGAAACAGGAATGAAGTAGGGAAGGGGTTGAGAAGGTGGTGAATCCAAAGTGTTTAGGAACTGTCTCTAAGTAGCAAAAAAGTAAGGTAGTTCTACCTTAATAATACGACACAGTGCCTTTTACTTTCTTTGTGGGTTCTCCTGAAGTCTGAACAATCAGAGTGCTCAGGTCATGATCCTGGAGTCCCAAAATCGAGTTCTGCAACTCAGCAGGGAGTCTGCTTCTTCCTCTGACCCTCCCCACTCTCATGCTCTCTCTCTCTCATTCTCTCTCTAATAAATAAATAAAATCTAAAAAAAAAAGTGATTCATAAGTAGACTCTGAATATGACAAAGTTTTAGCAATATCTCAACTAATTTGTTTAATACATTTCTGTTTTTGTATTCTCCAATTATGATAAAATCCTATGTCTAGTGATTTTAATAGTTATAAAATAATTATAAATTATTTCTTGATAGTTACAAAATGTCTAAATGATAAGAAATCTTGTCTAAATGTCTAAATGATAAAGCATCTTACTTTAATTGGCAAGATTTTTTAAAAAAAATTCCTTAACGATATATAAAATAATGGCACGTCTTACAGGTGTGGCATCTTAGAAGTATACATACATCCACACTATTTATCCATTTATAGTACATGTAAAATAGTAGCCTTTGGGGCAAAATGATAGCAAGTAAGTGACAATCTTAGAGATGTAATTAAAGGTTGCTGCCCCACCCCAATCCTGCCGTGGTATTTTATCATTCTCTGTGAAAACCATTAGATGACCAACATTGATGGATTCAGTGAAATGGTCAAAAAGGGTAAAAATAACAGCTTTATCTTCTGTGTATTGCCAAGAAAAATTGTCTAAGGCTTGGCAGTGGGCAACAGAGATCTGTGGGTGTCCCTTCTCTGGAGGGCTGGGTGTCTGTCTGGCACACTCTCTGAAATTATCTGATTCCATAGGGTGTTACTCTTTGGGATGAACTTTCTATCAACTAGACTATTTTATACATCTGTAGAGATAGAAGTTAAACTTGTAGAAAACTTGTGGCAATGAAAATGAGACTTGTTGGCAGCCATTTAAATGCATTTGGTTTGGTGGAGAAGAAGGAATATATTTTATTGCCCTATATAATGCTAACTAGTCTTTCAAATTTCAGTACCCCTGAATGTTATGTGTGCATGTGACTATGCGAGTCTATATTCACAGTCCTGATTTTATGTGAGTTATGGAGAGATATACATCTAAAATTCTCCTTTGAATCAAGTTTATATCTCACTAGTTCCCTCATTAATTAATGATTTAGAGAAAATCTTTTACATGTATTCATTTTATGTTTGTATGAGAGTCATGATTTTATCGTTCTGAAAATTACAATTTAACATTATTTACTAATATCTTGGAGAAGAAGGCAAACATAATGAGCATGTCACCCAATGTTAACAGTTTACTATCTTTAGAGGAGACTAATTGTCTGGAATATTTAAGGATAGTGGCGAAATAATATATGCTCAGATGCAGGTAAAAATCTTTTCATTAGATGTGATGAGAATTAAGATATGTCGTGCACGGAGAGTTCCAGGACTGTAATGCAGCAGAGAGGACCAAAAAGTTTTGTGCCTGGAGACAGAATTCTGCTTAAGGGAGAGGTCTGTTTCATCTTTGCAAATTACTCTGATAACCACATTGCCATACACCTCGAGGCAAGACCAGACAACCTAGGCAGGGTACAAAGTCAAATTGTAAATGAAACCGGAGAGTTACAGAGGGGAGAAAATTAAAAAAAAAAGACAAAGTGGATCCAGGAACAAAGTTGGATGCTGGAGATTTATTAGAAGAGATGGTCTCTGAAAATTCCCCAGATAGGGATGGGCTAATAACAACAAGTTTTGATCTTAATGTTCACTGAAGTCTGCACATATCCTTAAGTTTCTAGGACTTCCCCTGTACCCTTATATGTAAAATGGAGGTTCAGTGTCAATTTTTCAAAATCTTAAAAGTTGATTCCAGGGCACCTGGGTGGCTCAGATGATTAAGCATCTGCTTTCAGCTGAGGTCATGATCCCAGGGGCCTGGGATTGAACCCCCACTGTTAGGTTCCCTGCTCAATGGGGAGCCTGCTTCTCCCTCTCCCTCTGCCATTCCCTCTGCCTGTGCTCTCTGGCTACCTCTGTCAAATAAATAAATAAAAGCTCAAAAAAAAGAGAAAAAGAAAAAAAAAAGATAAACTGATCCAAGCAAGCAAGAGGATCTGGCCAAAAGGCCAAATTTGGGCCAATAATATTGTAATATTATTATTATTCAAGAGGTATGATATATACTTTTTGAGTCAACACTAAATCTAAATTTACACACATGCATACAGAAATACAAGATGGAAACCAAAATTTTTATTGTAGGCATGAATATACTATTCATTCTTCTTTGTTTTTTAACTTTAAAATTATCGGTCAGGTACATTTTTATTTGAAGTAGAAACATGAAGAAGATTAGCATTCCAAAAATGAATTTTAAAAAGCCATGTCAATGTAAATATAAAAATTATAATTTTAGGGGTGCCTGGGTGGCTCAGTCATTAAGCGTCTGCCTTTGGCTCAGGTCATGATCCCAGGGTCCTGGAATCAAACACTGAGTGGGTCTCCCTGCTCAGGAGGAAGTCTGCTTCTCCCTTTCCCACTCCCCCTGCTTGTATTCCCTCTCTCACTGTATCTCTCTCTATCAAATAAATAAAATCTTTAAAAAATTGTAATTTTACTTGTTATACAGTGTAATTTGAATCAACTGGTTCTATATGTATATTGCCTACATACAGATATGCAGAAAACCCAAGTAATTTAAGGTTATAATTTTTATATTCAATGTATTCAACCAATGTAAAGAATTTCATTAAACATTTAAAAATAGTCATAAAACCTTAGCAGTCATAAAACCTTAGGAATATAATTCATAACCTTATGAATTATATGAATTCATATAATTCATAAATTATATGAATTTATCTTATATTCTAAAACCAAATTTGGGTTGACAAATTTCAGCTATACCACACTATTAGGACAGAAGACCAGTAACAGAAGAAACTATCTAAACACGAAACAGCTACCATCCCAACTAAACTATAATGCCTTTAATGTGAAAAACATAGCATTATGAAAGTCAACTTCATTTGGAAAGAAGAGATAAAAAGACTTTGAAAATAGAAAATTCCAGAAGTTAATTGCTCTAGGTGCAAGTTTGTATAATTTGTATGAATCAAAAAAATATGTCTGCACTATGAATCCCTATGGAGTAAAGACCACACACGGGCTGAGGAGGAAAGCCTGTGTGTTGTAGCATCCGTGGTGTCGAGGCTACTTTTCAAGTAGAAAAGGGCTCTGTTAGTGATGTAAGAATCCCATCAATAGTGGAAAGTACCAAGGCTGTGTAGAGGTGCTTCGTAAACAAAATTAATCCCTATTGGATTTGACAGGTAGGAGCAGAAGAGAAAGTGGTTCACGGACTATGTGATCACCGAAAGATGAAACAGTGGCCAGAGGAGCCACGAGAAAGGATGCTTCCCACTTGGATAAGAAAGATGGTCTTGGATAAGAAAGATGGTTTTGAGGAGAATTTGGGTATAAATCTACTTGGAGCCAAAAAGTGTTGTTTCCCCATTGAAAGACTCTTCAGGGAATAATCAGAGTGATCCAATTACTGGCTGAGTCCTGAAATAGAATGTGGTTGATTTGGCTGATCTTTTTGTCTGGTCTAGGGCACCTCTGCATTTTTATCAATAGAACGCAGGAAGTGAAATTGAGGAAAACCTATAATTTCAGCTTTCTCAGGATATTGATGACCAATGGCTCCCATGTCACCTCCCCTTGTTTTATCAAGAATGCAGTTCTGTGGCTTTCTAAGAATATTTGTGAAATTGCATTATTGAGTTCGTGCCTCTCATTGTACAAGCCCCGAAATTGGGATTCCTAGAAGGTAAAGAATTGCCAGCAACCACACAGCCAGAGCCAGAAGCCATGGACCTGCATAGGCTTGGTTCCACAGCCCTGTTTCTCAGAGGCCAAAACACTAGCTTTGCAACATGATAATTTATACTTATTGCGGCCTTTTAGTTCACTTTTTACTTGTATGCCTGTCTATATCCATCTTTTCCCAAGAAAGACTTGACCATAATATAGACTTTAAGCTTCCAGTTAACATTTTGGTCAAACTGAGATAAATAAAGAATTACTATTTCATATTATACTTATTTATTGTTACAAGCAAAATAATTGGGATGCATGCCTTCAATGCAACACTTAAACACAAGAAAAATAATTGGGATGTATGCCTTCTATGCAACACTTGAAGAAACACAGGAAAAATAATTGGGATGTAAGCCTTCCATGTAACACTTGAAGAAAATGTCCAGTATATTCCTAATAAGTCATATATGAAAATCATGTGATGTAATAATGACACAATTTTACCATAGTTCAGATTTTATGTCAACTATTTCTAAATTCAACTAGAAATAAAAATCTTCAGAGAAACGTTTTAATACTGGCTTTCTCTTTTATGCTAAAACAGGAGATCGTGTTTCCAGGAGATCTTCTATAACATTACTTTCCTATTAGGTTATCAGCCTAAATGGTGCTATTTTACTGGATTTCATATGTGCCACAGATCCTGCTGGGAAAGCATAAAACTGGACTCATTTAGGAAGAGGCAATGTAGCTCTATGAGAAAAGCTGCCATATGTGAAACCTCACTTTATGCCTGTTGAAATTTTTGTATTTCAGATCTCCCAGGGATATGTCCATTGTGCTATTGTATAATTTTATCAGCATGAACTTCTGCTGAATATTTTCTCTTCTTTTCAAAACCCATATTTTGGTAGAGCTAACTTTGAAACTTAATGTTGTAACATCTGTGCCCATACACCTGGGAGCCATAGAAGATGTATCCTGAAGATTATCTACATTTTCTAATCTTATAGAATGATACAAAATGAGAGAAAAAGGTTATACTTTTTTTTTTTTTTTCCTGGGCTGAGATTTTTTGAAAGCAATCACTTTCTGTCTCCTTGGATTCTCAAAATAAGAGAGAATCAATATTTCTAAAGCTATAGAGAATATCCCTACAAATGTAATAGAATATTCATTTGTTTTTGTTTGCAGGTAAGAGTAATTTTTAAGATGTTTGTGCAACTTTCCATTAAGAGACACTGAATATACACAAAACCTGGAGCTATATTCTCAAAATGTTTTCAAACAAGATTCTAATAACTCCATGAGTCTAAAGAAAGCAAGATAGCAAACAAAAAAAGCAAAAAAAAAAAAAAAAGTTTGATTTATTTAGTACTTTTATTCCTTTTATTCCATGGCTCTGCCAATAGATCAATGGCATCTTCTTTTAAAAATAGGAATTATGGCTGGATCAGCACTTCCCAAATAGAAGACTGACATCTTGACAGAGAAAAGGGAGTTTCTGAAGAGAGAAGGATACCTCCCACTTCACATTTCATTAATTGCTCTGTCTTTATAGACAAGAACATACATATAGAAACCACCAGCAGGAGATGGTGCTGGAGAAGAAATGTGTAGAACAATGTTTGTTGTCGTTGTTGAAGGAAAAGGTGGAAAATGTGCAGTTTTGATGGATTCAACATGGCGAGGAAGGACCACAAAGGGATTTGAGCAACTCCACATGTGGATATTCTCTTGACTTGGTTGTCAATTTATCAAAACATGAGGGATATGAAACACCAAGTGCTTTCTATGCGGCAGGTACTGTGACTTCTGTGCATGTGCCAACTCATGAAAGTTTCTCCACAACGGTATGTGAAAGGTAATTTTGTCATCACCATCTTACAGAGGAGGAAACTGAGGCATCGGAAGTTGAAAGAACTTGCCCCAAACCGCGCAGTGTGTCAATGCGGGGCAGAGCTACTCCACAGTGTCCTGAATCTATGTCACCCCACCCACTCTCCTTCCGCAACTTCCCTTATGTGTCACAAGCTAGCTATTCATGCTTATTTTGAAGCAAAGAATAAGATGATAAGGGGATGTGTTTTGAGTTATTTCAAATTTAAACAGGAATAGGCAAGGTAGTGCCAAGTGAAGTATTTGCCGGAAAGAAGGGGAGGGAAAATTTTGTTAATTCAGAGCCAGAGGCATTATTACTCTCCCGCCATGAAAAGTCACATTTCAAAAAAGAAATCTGACTTCAAAGTTGCTACAAGTAAGTATCCGACTTTGACTTCACTTCTTTCTCATGTGTCATTCTGCCATGTGCTACAGAGGACGGGCATCCTTGCAAGGGAGAGGGAAGCGAGTATTTAATTCCTCAGTAATTAGAGGAGGGCTAGATTCTGGAGAACCACTGGAAGAAAGGACACGTGACAGTGAGTGCAGAATGCCAGCTCTTCAAACCTATGTCAAGTTAAAAAGAAGAAAATTGACCCACTTTTTGATGTTTCTTGTTTGCATGTCTTGAGGCACAATATACAAAGTAAATAATTTCTGCTATAGAGAAAATAAACAGGCAGGCAAAACATTGTGCGTTTTACATGATAGAAGTACAACTGAAGAGAACAATGCTGTGTATCTGTTTCTGAAGTCAGGGTTCTATTAATTCCCTGTTCCATCATCAGACATAAAATGCCCCACACATGCCATTTACTTGACCAGCTGGGAACATGGTGTCATGAACCTGAACTAGGATTTGCAGGGAAATAGAGAAAAAGTTATTAGAGACATAGAAAAGGAAGAATATTGTGTTCTAAATGCAATGGAAATTTTAAAAAAATATGTTGAAATCACTAACATGGCTTAGTAATTAAACTGTGTCAATGCTCTGGCCAAGAAGAGTTCATAATTCGGAAGCTGTAGTTACTATTGACCTGATTTCACTATTGAGATCATGTCTGCATTTTAATTTGGAAACAAAATTGATCACTGTGTTTTATAAACAAGGCCTGTCAAGCTATTACTTTGCAACTGCTTTGCAAACACTTATTTATTTAAGAGCTGCATGATTTATGATATAGGGTACCAGACAAATGATTTTATTTATTTCATGTGTGAAATATATTTCATATATTCATCTTTCATATGTTCTTTTAAGAGATTGCTTTATATTTTTAAATGGAACTCATCAAGTTCTTCAATAAATACCAAATTTCTTTGATAATAGTTTTTTAATACAGGTATTCTAAAAGGATGCCTGTCTTTACTCCGATATATTGGCATGATGCCCCAAATACTGCTTTAAAATTTACAAAGTGTTCATTCCTCCTATGTCTTCAGAAATCATTATAAAGCTCACTTGTGTTTTTAACAGTATTTAATATTTCTGCATCCTAATATTAGTGAACAAAGCATGTAATTTAGACGGTTCATATAATGTTTATATTTTACATAAATTGCTTCCTTAATCACTATCAGATGAAGGACAACAGAAGGAAGTCAAAACAGAAAGGCTTATCTTTGTGTTTTAAAGCCATCTCAGACTTTCTAAGATTCTTATCCATCTAGACCCATCTAGTCCATAATTTTGATTCTGTATAGGCTTTCTCAATACAATAATTTTTGTATTTCATGAGCTTTTAAATTAAATTGAAACAAATAATAATAAAAACAACAACAACAACTTCAAACTACTTGAAAGGGCAAAAAAACCGTTACAAGCCTCTTCTTTTGCTACTCCTAGATTTTGTTCTATGCTCACAAGTAGGTTCAGGATGAAAGACATGCTCATTTTCCCCTATACAGTCTGCCCTTGCGGGAGGGTAACTGATGGTTGCATTCTAGGCAGGAGTCCAAAGGAACTCTTCATTCTTGATGGGTCAATTTAAGAGCGGACCTACCTTTTTCACCTTCTTTGTCTTCTTGGTCATCTGCTAGAGGGATCACTTCCAGTTGCTCCACGGTCGTGGCATCTTCCTGGTTTGGTGAAAGCTCTAAAATGAAGGAGACAGAGGGAGACTCAGGGTGTTTTCATCAGAATCATTGAGAAAACACAGTGACCCCCTCCAAGTTTTGAGAGGCACACAGAGCAGAACACTATTGCCATACTCTGGTAATCACTGCCTAAAACATACACGCACACTCCTCACAAACAGCAGAATAGAGAGAAGTCATGGTTCATAGTTTCATCTCATTCTCAGATAACAAGGCATTCTGGTTTCAATACCTTCTGTTTCCATATATGAGCTCTGGGACTCTGCCTCAATTTTTATTTCATTCTTCGCTGAATCATGTTCTTGTCCTGTTAACAACAGTGATTGAAAAATAAAAGAAATGAGACATGCACAACTATAGGTTTGTCCCTGGTTTGAAAAAGTAAAACATTCAGAAGCCGTGTTTCCATCATGCATGGAGAGGCAGAGAACAGTTTCCAACGAAAGTGGGCAATTTTGCAAATCATCAAATTTATATCAGTTATTTTCTGAGAAATAGCCAGGTAATCAGGCAAAAACCTCTTCTTTGAACCGATTGGTGTAATTGCTGTTTAGCTTATCAATGCATTGAATGTTGACAGACACAATTTGGAAGTTTTGAAATTTTGAATAATCTCTGGATTGTGTGGGTTATCTATGTTTAATTTCCCTTTAAGATGTATAAATTTCCTGTACTGAGGATTCCTAGAAAACCAAAACACTGGTGTTCTTATTCTCCCATTAAAAGAGCATGAACAACTTAAGTAATGTGAGCGTGCGGGGATTGGGTCACCTAACAGCTCAAACCATTCTGTGAAGACACCTACTAAATATAGCAAAGGTCAGGAGAGAATTCAGCCAACTCTTGATTACTCCAAGGCTGATTATCTAGTAATGGTTTCTCTTCCACACCCCCCTGGCTTCTCCTCCTCCCTTCCCCTATAGAGTTTTGAATATTTAAGTGCTCATTAAGAGAGAAAATTGAAATCTGTCCATTTGCCTCATTTTAATGAAAGGTTTTATGCTGAGAATATACTTTTTTTTTTTTAAATGCTGAGAATATTTAACTATTGAATTAAAAAAATCCAGAGCTAGAGTTGGTTATTGGCATGAAGGGGATACAGAGGGACTTAGACTCTGCTGGGTACGTTCCTGCAATAGACTGTATTATTTTTTCAACTGGTCCCTACTTCTTTCTGTAAGAGGATTCAACACCATGTCTGTGACCATGTGACCTGCAGTGGCCCCTGTGGGACAGGCGTTTATTCCCACCTCACTGACATCAGACCTATGAGTGTGACCTGGTCTACAAAATGGCACAGCAACACACATGACATGTACTACATTTGAGTGGAAGCTTCAGGATCCTTTGCATGCTTCCTCCAACTTTTTTGCTCCTAAGAGAATGTGCCCCTTCAGTCTACATCCGGGGATGAAAGCACGTGGAGCAGAACCCAGTGGAAACACAACATGCCTTTGTGGTTATAAGCCAGTGGGACTTTTAGGATTATCTGTTACTCCAGCAAAGCTAACTGCTACAACCCTTTATCTTTACAGTTTCCTCCTTTATGCAACTATTCTTAAGCTGCCCACTCTATGGCTTCCCCTTTGTTCATGCTCTGCTAGCATGAACCCCCCCCAAAAAAAAGTTTTTTGACATCATTCCTCTTGAGCTCAATTTTAATCAAAAGAACCTAATAAAATAATTATAATGGAGGCATATTTATCTGTCTGATCATTGAAGCTAAATTTATCAAGCTGTCTTTGATGACTTTCTGTCATCACTCCTAAAATTCAGTGAAATGCTGTGTCTTGATGATTCTGCAAAATGTTCCTCTTTTCCCACTTTTCATTTTTCCTTCCCTTTTCCTCATTTAAGGATCTATTGTCTATCTCTTGGATCTGTCATTTGCTAGCTGAAATACCTTTTAAAACATGAGCTTGATCAAGATGTTTTTCCTGGTGATAAACCCCATTCACCTCCATTGCACTCCAGTGCTACTTAAACTATGGTCTGTGGGTAAGAAACACTGGAATTTTAAAAATATAGAAGTTCAGGCCTCATCTCAGATATAGAGTCAGATTCTGCATTTTAACAAGATTTCTAGCTGATCTGTATGTGCATTAAAGCTTGAGAAGCACTGGCCTTGGACATACGTGTATCTGCAAATTATTTATCCTATGAAAAATGCCAGACTTGGCCCAGACAGTTCACGTAGATTATCTTTAATTACATTAGCCCTGAAAGTAAGTATTGTGCTTCCCATTCTGGTTTCAAAATTTTCAACTACAAATTCTTTCTTCCTTTTTGTTTTGCTTGGAAATATCCTTATTTTACCTTTTAATTTTTAAACTGAAGTACACATTGCTTATAGTAAAACACCCAAGTCCTATATAACTTGAAGACTTTTCACATACACATACATGTATCAACTTGGGCACTTACCACCCAGAACAAGAACATTTCTAGCACCAGTGGCTCTGTCTGTTTGTACCAGTGGACACCCCGCAACAGGTAAAAGGCAATAGTTTTGTCTGTTTTTGAAACTCACAAAAATAGATTTCACTATATACACTCTTTTAGCTTGACTTTCCACATATTCTCTGTGAGATTAATCCCATTTGTTGTATATGTCCTTGTTTATTCTTTTTCATGGATGTATACTCTTCCACCATCCAAATATATTATGTTTTCATATGGGGCTAAACATATTTTATGTTTTCAGTTTGGGGCTATTATAAAGGACACTGCTAAAAAAAAATTCATGTGCGTTGTCTTCTGGTGGGTATACGTATTCATGTCACATGGGTATAAACTCAGGAGTGATACTGCTAAGTAATAGGCAACACATACGTTTGGCTTTACTAAATCCTGAAAAACAGCATTTGGAAGAGTGTGTTCCACTTTATAATCCCACTAGAAATGTATGAGAATTTCACGTGTGCCCTTTATCCTTTAGACAATGTCATGATATTACTAGTCACAAAATTCTCCAATATGGAAAAGAAAGTTGTGCGAAATCTTTTCCCCAAGAACCCACTTGTTCACCTTTAAGTACCATATAAAGTGATAAAACCACACTATTGGTCACTTATTCCACACCGTAATACATGCTTCTAAATGGCAGATACGCCAGGTGCTGGGAATAGATCTTAAATGAAACAGACACAATACTTGTCCTCAAAATGTATAACTGCAAGGAAAAAGGCACTAAATGTGCATAAAGTTCTTCTAGTAAGATGTGAAACAGAGTTCCAAATTTGTGAAAAAACTCATTTTTAGCAGATTTTTAGATCACAGGAAACTAAGAGGGATAACAAGTATATTGGACAACAAATTCCACACTGAATCACTCTTAGATTAAGTGAAACAAGAAGAATTTTGACAAGGATAAATGTCAAATTCTAAAATCAAGTTTATAAATTCAACTTCAAGGAATGAGATGGGAGGAAATCAATCCTATCTCGATAAAACCAGAACTACAGATTTTGTGTTCCACATTTACCCTAGATAAATACTGGATCCAGAATGACTGGATGGAGAGAAGGATTATAGCACATGGAGAGTGAAGGGGAGGGTGCCTGGGTGGCCCAGTCAGTTAAGCATCTGCCTTTAGCTCAGGTCATGATCCCAGGGTCCTGGGATTGAGTTCTGCATTGGGTTCCTTGCTTAGTGGGGAGCCTGCTTTCTCCCTCTGCCTGCTTTTCTCTTTATCTGCTGCTCCCTCTGCTTGTGTGTGTGTTTTTTCTCTCTCTCTCTGAAAAATAAATAAAATCTTAAAAAGGAAGAAAGAAAGAGAGAAAGAAAGAAAGAAAGAAAGAAAGAAAGAAAGAAAAAGAAGGGATTTTTTTCATTTATTTCCTGGCAAACATCTTGCGTGGATAGCTATTTCTAGCTATCCAAACATACAGGAGACTTAAAAATGAAACAATAAAAGAGGGGAATTATAGAAAGGGAAAATATTTTCATAGAAAATATATTCAGAAAAACAAAAAACAGTATTTTTGTGTTTGCAATGAACTCTAACAACTGATGAATAAGGAAACAAAAAGATGGATTAAATGAGAAGGAAATTATCTAAGACAAGCAGAAAACTTCTACAAGCCTAAAAACACAATGACATCATGAACATCAGCAAAGGGTGTCATAAAAGAGAATGAACACTATTCATAAATTAATGTTTTAGAAATCAAACTTTTGAATTAAAATTCACAAAGAGGGCAAAAGTTAGGGAGAAATGAAACATGAAAAGATGACAGATAAAGAGTACAGAAAATAGCAATAGAATTTCTAATGTGAGGATTAGAGGAAGTCTAAGCAACTGTATTTTTTTTGTGGTAGCAACCATTAAAAACATATTATGAGGTTTTCAAAGATTGTAGAACAGAGTATGATTTCATTTTTTGAAATTATATACTCATCTGCATTTTATATTTTACAACAAATACATATTATGTAATCTAATAATTATAATGAAAATTCAAAAAATAGAGAAAACTGCTTTCAGTGATATCATAGAAGAAAAATGTATAACTAAAATTTATAACTAAAATTTATAACTAAAAGGTGTTTGCGTCTAGCTAAATCTAGTTACTTTTGCTGGATGTCTATTTTACGTGAACTCTAAAAAACACCTGAGAAAGTCAGCTGTTGTACTAGTAGCTCTTTCTTCTTGAATGTTCCTCTTTTTTGTCTTTCGGCCAAATCACCTGCTTTTCCATTCTGTGTTCCAACCTACTCACCATTTTCTAAACACATCACTTTACTTCTTGATTTGTGTCCATTTCACACATGTTTTCACTGGTTGAAATACCCCTATGTCCCCCCTTCCTATCTGGTAAAATTCTCCTCATCTTTCAAAACTAAGTCATCAATTTTACCTTTCTTTGTAACATTTTCTGAATCACTGGACCGGATCAATCATTTTCGTTTTGCTTATTGAGTTCTTCTGCTCATTTATTTACTTATTATTCATCTTATTACACTGTATTATAGTTGTATCTGTTTGTTTCTCTTACCAGGTAATGAGCATTATGAACATAAAAACTATGCTTTATTCATATTTCTCCTCCCAGCACTTACTAATAAGGAGTGATCAATAAATGTCTATTTAATTTGCTGTCCATTATAGTACTGATCAATGTCTGCAAATAGTGATTAGGGACCAGAACTTACTTTCTACTGCATCCTTTAGAAACAAGGTAAGTGCCTTAGGCTGCTAAGCACTCTGTATACTACATTTATTGCAAAGAACCCCTAAAGAAGAACTTGAAGTATTAGGCTTCAAGTTCATTATCTCTTTATTTTTAAGGCTGTAGAACTAGATAATATCTTAGATTCCCTCTGTCTTTGGCATTATATGAGGATCTGTCTCCTGGTGAAGTTTCTAGTCACCACCAATGTTTGTTTATTGGGTGCATGACATTGAGACAGGACAATAACTGTTTGAGTGAGCCTCATTCTCTACCACTGTTGAGATAGGGACCAGACCATGACACCTATTCCTAGGTCCCTACTCAGACTCTTGACTTGTCATTTGCAATTGGGCTTTCTCTGCACAATGAAGGCAAAGAGTAGAGCATTCAGAGATCAGAAGCAGCCACTCTGTTTTCTTGCGTGTCCCCAGTCCCAGTGACCCATTTGATTAATCTTCAGAGGAATTCAATTACGGGTAGGACCTGAGGCCCCTGCTGATAAGGGGGGACTCCGTGAGGTGGCAGCCTAAAGCTCTTGATGAATACTAGGGATTTTCTCTTTGACTAGGAAAGCCTGGTACTTCACTTTGAGGATGAGAGTCCATTGCAAAGTTCTTGTGGAGTATTTCTCCCCTCTTGCCTTTTCACTTATCCCCATTCTTGATCTGTTTCAACCGATGTGCTTTACATATTTTGACAATCTTTTCTTGAAACAGAAATATATATATTTTCTTCTTTCTAATTTTTTCTGAAATAAAGTCAGTAAAAAGTGGGGGAAGGAAATGAGGTGCACCGCTTTGAAATCCAAGAATCATCATATTTGCTTATTCCTGAGCCAAGCCAGGACTGGGCATATTAAACAAAGAGGAGGTACTTGTGTGAGTTCCTTGCCCTGCACCCAAGCCTGCTGTGTGTTAATGACGACTCCAGGGGTCTCCAGCCCTTCTTCCTTTCTCTGCAGTGCACTCAGCCATTCCACATTCTGTCTTGCTTTCTTGACCCCATGGGGGCAAGCTTTATGTTTGCCTCTCCACATTCAGTCTAGTTGAATTCCACCCACTGTCCTCTGCTCTAATCCCTCCTGGCAGAGGAAACAAAGGAACATAAAGGGTCCCACAGTTTATATATATATTTTTATACAGTGAACTCAATCATCCATGCTAATGGGAGGGGACTATTAGAACAGATAATCCAAAAATCTATTCACTTTTCTTTTAGAAATAGATCATGTGATTATTTCTTGGAGCCCTGGTAATTAAGTTTGGCTCAAGCTAATGCTTTAAATAATTTGCATAAAAATTGGTCTGGGGCCATCAGTCTGGAACTAAACAATTCTAGAGGATAAACCTAAATGCACTCTGTAAATGGATGGTTTTGAACAATAGTAACAAGGGTATAGTTTTAATGTTTGCAGATTATTATATGCTTAAAATCTTCATAAGAACAAAGAATATGTTTCTTCTATGCTTGTCTTAAAGACAATGGAAATTGTGTCCTTTTATTAAACTTGAATCTTGATTGCTGCTTATATTCAAAATTTTATATGTTTACCATGGCTAAAAATAATCCAGTTTAAGAGCAAAAATTAAACCTGGATTATTGTGAATTTGATTATCTTCTAGACACCCTTCATTTTTTTTTCCTGGGGCCAAAAAAACTTATTACCTAATGTAAATTATTTCTAAAGTTATTTTTTCTTGCAGTTACAAAAGGATTGCAGTTTCCTTCTAGAAACATATAAAGAATTATGAATAATTTTAAAACTATAATTTACAGCTATAATAATTTTATAACTGTCACTATTAGTATTGTAAACTGCTATCTTTCTCTTGTGTGTGTACATATATATGTATATATGTATATATATGTGTATATACATATATATCTGTATATGCATACATATATATGTATCTGTATATACACGTGTGTGTGAGTCTTTGTGTAAGTGGCTCAATATACATATACACACACACACAAATATATAAATATATCCTGAGATCAAAATGAATTTACACTTTGATTTTGCTTTTTTAGTTCATATTTTTATAAGCATCTTACACTGTCATTAAAATTTCTTCAGAAGTTTTATTTTCACTTTATTTATTTATTTTTAAAATATTTTATTTATTTATTTGACAGAGAGAGAGATCACAAGTAGGCAGAGTGGCAGGCAGAGAGAGAAGGGGGAGGCAGGCTCCCTGCTGAGCAGAGAGCCCCATGCGGGGCTAGATCCCAGGACCTTGAGGTCATGACCTGAGCCAAAGGCAGAGGCTTAACCCACTGAGCTAACCACGCACTCCACAAGTTTTAATTTTAAAAGATGCAATATATTCCATGTTACGGATAAAATTTGGGCTGTCTCCCTTTTTTCCCCATTAAACATAGTATTATTGCAATGAAGATTTTTATAAATATATGTCTCCCTATTCTTGGTGGGTGTCACTTTAAGGCAAATTTCCTAAAGCATAATTCTAGGGAAAAAGTATGAACACATCATTTTTTATGAGATTTTGTCAAAATTGCTGATGAGGCAGTTATGTCTTTCAGTCTCCCATCGTGAACATGATTGGATACCCTACTCTCACCAGTCCTGTGTATTATCAATTCTACTTAAACTTAGCTGATATTCAAAAGAAGACACTGAAATCACGTTTTACTTGCATTTCTTTAAGAAACAAAGATATAGGTCTTCTCTTCATACCAATGACTATATTTCTTCTTTTTAAAAAAATTTTTTAAAAGATTTTATTTATTTATTTGAAGAGAGAGAGCACAAGCAGGGGGAGTGGCAGGCAGAGGGAGAAGTGGGCTCCCTCCTGAGCAAGAAGCCCAGTGAAGAAGTGGATCCCAGGACCCTGGAATCATGACCTGAGCCAAAGGCAGACACTTAACTGACTGAGCCACCCAGGCATCCCAGTTCTTCTTTTGTAAGAAGTTATAATTGAGTCCTTTGTCCATTTTCCTCTTCTTCTTTTTCTTTTTCTTATTGATTTATGAGCTCTTTTTTGTTTTCCTTAAGAAAATTGATTCTTTGTCCTTTAGTCTGAGGGCACTTTTCCCAGTAGTTTTTCTTTAGAATTTGATTATAATCTCTATCATGTCAAAATGTGTATATTTAGATTTAGCCATTTCTCTCTTTCATGACATATATTGACACATGCACATGCATATAGGAGATATATATGTATGCCTTTTTATAACATATGTATACAATCGTGATCGTGCGTTTTTATTTACAATTCAAAAAGCAATTCTTATTTCAAATTTTTTAAAAAATCACATTTATGTTCTTTTAGTCTTGTATTTTTAGTTTCATTTTTACATTTCATCTTTATTCCTCCTGTAATTTAACTTGGTGTAAGGAACGAGGTTGGGATTCAGGTTATTTTTCCAAATGGCCAACCAGTTGTCTTAATGCCATTTGTGGAGTCATCTGTCTTTGAAATGTCAGCCTGAAGATGTGCTAAAATCCCAGATCTGCTTTGGTCCATTTCTGAACTCTTTATTCTGTTTCATTGATTGACTTGCCTATTCCTACAGTAGGACTACACTGTTAATCATATTTCTCAAAGATTCCATATATTTTTAGTCTATTTATTCTGTCATCAACTGAAAATAATATAACTGTGAATCCCCCCATTGCATTTCTGATTGGATTTGATTCATATTGTATCATTTGACATATAAAAAACCATCATTATTATATAAAATCAGGGATTTAAATTTTTATTGAGGGTTTTTGCTAGAATTCTAACTGGATAGGTTCTAAAGTAGTTTCTCATATTTTCTTTTGATGTTTATTTCCCATATATACCTTTCTTGACTTTATATTTTTAATATTTATTTATTTATTTATTTTAAAGATTTTATTTACTTATTTGACAGAGAGAGAGAGATCACAAACAGGGAGAACAGCACGCAGTGGGATAGAGAGAAGCAGGCTCCCCGCTGAGCAGAGGGTCCAAAGAAGGGCTTGATCCCAGGACCCTGGGGTCATGATCTGAGCTAAAGGCAGATGCCTAACCAACTGAGCCACCCAGGCAAACCCTAACTATATTTTTCAAACATTTACTATTTTTCTTTAAGATTTTATTATTTATTTGAGAGAGAGAGACTGAGTAATAGAGAGAGAAAGAGAAAGAACACAAGCCAGGAGGAAGAGAGAGAGAGGGAGAGGGAGAAGCAGACTTTCAGCTGAGGAGGGAGCCCAATGAGGGACTCAATCCCAGGACCATGAGATCATGACCTGAGCTGAAGGCAGATGCATAACTGACTGAGCCACCCAACACCCCTATTTTAAAAAATTAATTCAACATAACTGGTTTTTACACTTAATAAATTAACCTAATTACATTTCCTGTCATAATTTTTGCCTGTGTTTCTGTTAACTTATTTGATACATTGTGCTTTTCTTACACTGCTACTTAATTTTTTTATTTGAGTTATTGAAAATACTCATTCTGTGGTATGAAATGTACCAGGAAATTGAGAGAGTAAGATCTCTTCCTTTAATTCTATTGTGATTTATTTCTATTTGTGATTATCATCAGGATTTTCAAAGGTATTCTTAACCCTAACTTAAATTATCAGAATCTGTAGCAGAGCAGGATTTTCAGTTTTTGAGTACCTTTATTGAAATCAGCATTCTGTGCAACCTTCCCTGCTCCCCACCCTAATCTTTGCTTTATAAACTCTGACATTGATACTTCCTTCCTTTTCTTTCCCTCCTTCTCTGCCTTTCTTCCTTCCTCTTTTAACTATTCTCTAAAAATGCCACGAAATATAGGAAAGTGCACCAACAACATAGAGAGTTCAGTTAAATAACCAAAAGCAAATAGAAAAACTATATATCCTTATTGAAACTGGATATCCATCCAGTCCAGAAACCCAGATCATGGGCCAATTAGAACCTCCTCCTTAATCACCAAAATTTAATCAGCAACCTAATCAGAGTAATCACTACCTAGATTTTCTTTATCATTTTCCCAACTCAAGCATGTCTTTCTAAATAGTATCATTATGTTTTCCTCCTTTTCAAACTTGATATAAGTGAGACTGTACAATATATGTGCTTCTGTACCTTCTTTAATTTAACATTATCCAAGTTTGAGCCTGTTATTTTAGTTTGCAGTTTCCAATGAGACATTGGCTTCTTCTTTCTATCTATTCCTCTGTATGCAAGTTATCTTTTCCCTCTGATTATTTTTCAATTTTTTCTGTTTATCACTGAATTGAGTAAGTTGATGACAATGGGCTTAGTTATAATTTCATTTATGTTTCTTGTGCTTCAGGGTCACAGAACTTCTTGAATATATGGGCTCACAGTTTTCATCAAAGATTTGAAAATTTTCAATTATTTTTACTTCAAATATTTTTTCTGTCTCCCTTCCCATGCTTTGCCTTCAGAGAGTTCAGTTTATATATATTGGGCAAGGAATTACCTTTAAAGTTCTTTCATAGCTCACTGATGATCTTTTCATTGTTCAATTGTTTATTCTCTCTGTGTTTCAATTTGGATAGTTTCTATTGCTACATCTTCAAATTTGCCAACCCTTTCTTCTGCAGTGACTAATCTGCATTATTACCATCAAGTGCAGTTTTCATTTCAGACATTCAGTTTTTCATCTCTAGAAGTTCAATTTGGGTTATTTTATGCCTTTAATGTCTCTTGTGTGGACAATCTATCTTTTAACTTTCAGAAAATATGGAATACAATTATAACTTTTAATATTATACTATCTGTGCCATTAATTACACTATCTGTATGATTTCTTTTTTTTTTTTTTTAACATTTTATTTATTTATTTGACAGACAGAGATCACAAATAGCCAGAGAGGTAGGCAGGGGTTGGGGGGAAGCAAGCCCCCTGCTGAACAGAGAGCCCGATGCAGGGCTCAATCCCTGGTCCCTGGGATCAGGACCTGAGCCAAAGGCAGAGGCTTTAACCCACTGAGCCACCCAGGTGCCCCTCATTTCTGAGTTGATTTCTATTAATTGAGTTTTCTTCTCTTATGGGTCACACTTTCCTGCTTCTTGTCAAGAATTGGTATCATCAGTATTCATTTAGACTTACTGAATAGTTACCATTTACTTTGTTTTTAATTCTTTTCTTTCATCTTTTTCCTTCTATCTGAGATCAATACCCTCCTACCCAAAGAAAACACCAAAATTGTCTGTTGGTGAATTTTTCTTTTCTTTTTTTGGGGGGGAGGGCTGAAATATCCCTGATTAACTTTTATTCTTGAAACACACATTTTCCTTGAGTATAGAATTCTTGGTTGGTAACTATCATGCTGTATGTCTTATTATTTCCATTGTATTTATTAAAAGTCAGCTATCAGTCTGTTTAAAGATTGCTTTTTAGATGTTCTGTTTATCTTTGATTTTCAGCAGTTGTACAATGATGGGCCTACTTATGGATTTATTTTTCTTAGAGTTCAAAGGGCTTTGAAACACGTGGCCTGATATCCTTCATCATGTAGAACATTTCTCAGCATAATTTCCTGAAATACTTTTTCTGCCCAATTCCATCTTTCCTTTCTGTCTGGGACTCCAATTACATTTGTTATAGACTTTACCACTTTTTCCTCTGTATTTGTTCCCTTTCTTTAGTGTTTGCCATCCTTTTTTTTCTCTCTGCTATTTTTTTTTTAAATATATTCTTATGACTTAACTTCCAGTGCACAAATTCTCTTTCATCTGTGTCTAAAACATAGTCAAGCTTTGAATCTATTCATTGAATTCTTCATTTAAGTTATGGCATCTTTCACATCTAGATTTTCTTTTCTCATTTCTTTTTTTTTTTTTTTAAGATTTTATTTATTTTTTTGACAGAGAGAGAGAGAAAGCATGAGTGGGGGGCAGGGGTAGAGGGAGAGGGAGAAGCAGACTCTCTGCTGAGCAGTGAGCCCGACACGGAGTTTGATCCCAGGACCCTGAGATCATGACCTGAGCAGAAGGCAGATGCTTAACCCACTGAGCCACCCAGGCGTCCCTTTCTTTTCTTTTGTGTTGTTTTGAATTTCTATTTTGCAGCTAAATTTTTCAATCTTGTCTTTATCCCCCATAATAGTCAACAAAATTATGTTATATATTATGTGTATAACTCTAATATTTTTAGACCAAATGGCCTGTTTCTCTTGATTGTTTTTATGTTTCCTTGTTTCATTTTTTTCTGGCTATTTTTCTGTGTGTGCTGGACATGCTGAAAATCATGTTAAAAACTCATTTTTGTAAATGGTTTGAAACCCACAACACTCTTTTTTAACTTAGTAAATGTTTTACATTTGTTTTTCTCAGGTGCCAGTAGGGACTAGCAATCTGGGTTGATCTTAATTTAATTTGAGGATTGCGAAGATTCAAAGCTGGGCAGCAGTCTTTCAGAAAACTGGTCTCCTGCTGGTTCATTCTTTCTGCTAGGATACATAACTTTAGGGTTTCAACACAAAGACCAGGGGGTTTAGAATGGTCCCTTGCCCTTTTCAATGGCACTCTGGATGGATACCGTTTGTAGAATCAACAAATCACTTAAGATAAAAACAGCTTCAAGTTCTGAATTCACATCTCTGGATATCTGTTTTCTCCCAGAATGTAGCCTGAAAATTCTTCATTATCTTGTTAGCTCTTTGATGCCTATAAACGGACTCCATAAATTTTCGTTTTCGTTTTTGGTGTAGCTTTTCCAAGTCATCTTCAAGGAGAGTAATGGTGTAAGTTATTTAGACTTTCATTGCTGAAAGCAGAAGTCTCTCCTCTTTCTTTCTCATTTTAAAACAACATATATTTTTCAAAGATAAAAGCACACATTTAATTAAGATATTCTGATACTAATTTTGAAGCAATTATTTCAACGTTTTCATACATTTAATGAGTGTCTTATCACACATGCCTTTCCAAGTGTGCCTTTCTCAGTCTTGACTTTTTCCTTCCTTTCTATATTTATTGTTTTTGCACAGGATTTCTGTTAGTTTATTCCAGAAGGATACTTGGGTGGTATATTTTCTTAATCTATGTATCCCTGAGAAAATATTACTCCTGACTTCATGTATGAGTAATAACTTTACTAAATATAGAAACTGTGTCCTTTCCAGCAATGGAAATGTTATTCCATTTCATCTAGTATTTAGAATTGTAGAAGAAGAAAGAAAGCTAAGGCTAATCTGATTTTGCTGATTTTGTTTGCAACCTGATTTTCCTATATGCTTTATAAGCCTTTCTTTATCATTGATCTTCAGAAAGTCCATGAGGCTTTGTAGACTTCTGTTCCTGTTTGAGTTTTCAGTACTGTTGTCTATAAATACGTGTACTCTTGTGTTTTGGGTGGAGAAACTGGTTTACATTAGGAAAGCTGCTTTTCTGTTATTTGTCTAATGATTGTTTCATTTCTGTTTGTTCTAGTCTCTCTTCTTTGTATTCCAAGGATATGTAGATTTAACCACCTAGCTCTATTGTCTATAGGAGTCCCATTTTTCTCATTATTATCGTTTCTTCATTTCTGTAGTTGCAAACCCAATGCCCATAGAGCTTAGGCAGGTAACAAAAATAAAGTCAGCCTGGTACAAAAATAGTGAGTGATGAGGATTGTGGAGAGCAAATTTCCTTTCTAAACTTGGCAGCTACCAGTCACTTGACATTCATAGCTAATAAAATATTACCAGATACCATTTTTTCTCCCCCAAAACTAAAATCTGTTTTTTAAAATATAATGTTTCTCAGAAGAAGAAAACAAATAAAAAAGGACCTCACAACTTACCATTAGGTTGATCTTGGTCACACACAGAATGATCTGTCACTTCATTGTCTTTTACAATATTGTCGTCCTTTGCAGAATCTGCCACAACAAATAAGCAAAACCTCTAGTCAGCACTTTTAACTGGGAAACAGAGCAGCTGCCAGCACTGTCATGATATATCTATCTTTGGGGCATGGAATTTATTATTTTTAGAAAATGCCCTTAGAATACTTAAATATTTTTATAAATAACTAAGCTATTCCTAAAGTACTGCAGAATAGATCTTGTACAAAGTGTACAAAGGTAAGGGTGATAGAAATTTGGTTGGGTT
The DNA here is from genome assembly GCF_011764305.1 of Mustela putorius furo. Taxonomy (NCBI): domain Eukaryota; kingdom Metazoa; phylum Chordata; class Mammalia; order Carnivora; family Mustelidae; genus Mustela; species Mustela putorius. The sequence goes on along the minus strand of NW_025421329.1, from coordinate 2,895,422 downwards.
ATCTTTTTGCAACAAAGAAGAAAATATAAGCAGGCCTTTATGCATTAGTGAAAGTCCTTGGAGGATTGTGCAAAAGGATATGAAAGGAAGGCAAAATAGAGGAGATTAAAGGAATATCAATTTTAATGTTCTTAATGCGTCCATTACTGCAATTGTTCATATATGGGAGCCTTGAGTCCTTGAAAGAGCCAGATGTAGAGCTTTGAAATCCAGCTGTAATTAAGTTCATCTTCCTGAGGAACACTACCAGTAGAACAATAGCACAGGGGAATGCAAACCTTCTGTTCTGTGCAATTTCATCCTCTCCCTCGTATAGCACATTTAAATGTGAAATCAGTATAAATTCACGTTTTATTTTTTTGTTACAGGATATACTTGCAGGAAATAACGTGGCCAAATAGGTTTCAGTGACCATGGACTCTTCCAAGACTACACGGGATTCCTCGTTGGTTTCTGAGGGCTCTCTGTAGGCTCTTTAGAAAGCCATCAGAAAGAGCATGTGAATGGTCGGTGGGAAGACAGAAAATGGGTCTTTCATTCATTCCAAAAGTATTTATTAAGGGCCAACCCTATGCCAGATACTTCTTGAGGCTAGGGAGTCAATAGTGATTGACTCTACTCTCATAGAGGTTACAATCTAGGGGATATTTTTCATGCAGCTATAAGAGTGGTAATCTAAAGATATCTAAAAGCCATGACCTAATACGGTAGGCATATGGCCATGGAGCACACTGGGGATGGCAGACTGAGACCCCCATTACAAATGGGTTCTCTACTGAGTTCACATTGCTCCACTGAGTCGTTACTCTGAACAGAGCTGAATAGATGGAGTCTCAAATCCTTCTTTCTTTGTGTCCTTATTCCTTTTCCCTCTCTCCCTCCCCCGATAAGGAGGTCATTTCAAACAATGCAGTTTGGAATATTATGAAAAAGTTTGTTTCTTGAACCTGCCACAAGCAACATTTGATGGACAAGTGAGAAACCTGGGTAGTTAACATATGATTCAAATTTAATAACCAGTGAAGCAAGCATACACCCAAAGTGTATGATTTTAATTAACTGCAAATAATTCCCCCAAGGCAAATGTTTAATTATCTGCACAGCTTCTTATTTCTTTCTGAGACTGACAATAAGTTTCAAAGTCCAAATTTGGAAGCAAAACTGAGCACAGACACATTTTCCAAACTGTTCTCTCACTCTAGTCAAATTGTTTTAAACCAGTTCCCATTAAAACATGCCTTTTTAATTTTGGCTCTAACATGTGGATTTTAAAAAACAAAAACAACAAACCTTGAATACTTTTGTCCACATTAACACTGAAAGTGAACAATTATTTTAAAAAGGTACTATATGAATCAGGCTCAATTTTAATTTTGAAAATTTTACTTATTTATAGAGAATGGCATCATTTGATATGCAGGCTTGGGCAATATTCATTTCTCTCAACATTAATGTTTTAAGATTATCCAAGATTTTTTTTGCATGTAGTTAAAATGTGTTCATTTATACTCGACAATAATTCATTATGCTTTATAATTTACATAAACATTATGTTCCATGCATTAAATATTATATAAAAAATGTCTTTTAAAAAGTGATTTACATTAGGTTTATGGATTTATGGTCTAATGATTCACATAAGATGGGTGAAAATAGTTGAAAAATTAATCTCTGGACTGTCACCAATATCTGTCTTTCGAGCAAATTAATTGACCCTTCAGTTTCAATTTCCTTGGAGAGTTGTTTTAACATTGCTAAGGTACCTTCAGATCTTAAGTGTTCTAATCTATATATAATGTTTTGTTGAATCTAAGACACCATCAATTGTCATTTTCACTATTAACTTCGTGTAGGCAGGAAAAAAAAATGCTACCAAATGAACCGTAATACACTATTAATTTAAGAATGTGTCCTAATTTTAGAAATAAAATCTACAAAGGACTATATATATATATATATATATATATATATATATATCCTAGATATATAATGTTTGAGCACATTCTCTGTGGACACAAATACATGTCTTTCTGTGATGCCAAGTATTTCCTATCAACCTGACCCATCACCAAACCCACAAGTTGCTTTTGTTTTGTATTTGAAATGGTTCCACTTGCATATACAGCAATAAAACAGGATAAAAGCTAGAAGCCCATGACAGCATCCACACATGACTATGTGGCTGTGAGATTGTTTCCACTGAAGTTTCTCTCTTCTCAAAGGCCTCTTTGAATTCCTAGTCACATGAACCTTGGCAAGACTGGATATGGTCCTGAATGTTTTAAATCATAGATCTTATTATGTTAGACTTAGTTGCAGGTTTGAAATGACAGTGGAGCTTTTCTGACTAGGAGGTGATGAATACTGCACTGCATATATATATATAATTATTATTCATAATAAGAAAGAACACATATTGATATATATGGTCACTAAAAAAGCTTATTTTTCTATGTAAGTTCTATAAACTACCGTGAAAAATATAGTTGTATATACTAAATTCTTGCAGCCCCTCAAATTCATATTTTATTTAATTCCAAAATTTATCATTTTGTAATATTCAAAAAATGTAAAGGACTTACCACCTAATTCTGAGATTCAGTCAATGCTATTTTAATAGCAGAGAACTGGAATTAAATATATATGCAGACTGTGACTTTCAAAATCTTTAAGGTCAATGTTCTATTAGAAAATTTTTCAAATGCAAATATTAAGTCAAATGTTTGAGCCAAAGTTCTAAAGATAGATTATCTTTTAAGATTAACAAGAATAAAAAAGAAATACTTCCATACAGTAAAAAAAATTTTCTCATTTAGAAAGTTGAAAAAGGTTTAAGAGTAGTTAAAATAGATTAAAATTTTAAAAAACATAAATTCTAAAAAGCAGGTAATTTTTAATATAGTCAATTACCCCATGTCTATATAAAACAATACAAGTATAGATTGAAGATGTGATGATAAGCAATGAAACTATTGCATTTTTTAAAAAGATTTTACTTATTTGACAGAGAAAGAGATCAGAAGTAGGCAGAGAGTCAGGCAGAAGCGGGCTCCCTGCTGAGCAGAGAGCCCAATGTGGGGTTCTATCCCATGACTCTGAAATCATGACCTGAGCCAAAGACAAAGGCTTAACACACTGAGCCACCCAGGTACCCCACTATTGCATTTTTAATAAACAGCTAAACTGTAAATCAAAATAGGTACTATCTCTTTTGAAAATGTCCCCTTACAATAAAAGTTCTTACCCTTAATTAAGAACTTAGTTCTTAACTCCTAGATATATTCTAGAGGAATAAATTGATATGTAAAATGTGTACATATATTGTCATATTAACTTATTTAGAAGGAGATAGTTTCCATCATGTTTTCATAGGACCCATGACCCTGACAAGACTAAAAATAACTAGAATATTTATATCTTAATGCCAGTGAAACAGCCATTTTACAAAAGGTTTTTAGGATTATAATTGAGAAGCAGCTACAGAATTTGATGCCCACTCCATGAATTCATCAATGACAGCACTTCTTGAATTCTTTTTATTTTTTTTTAAAGATTTATTTATTTGTTTGACACAGAGAGAGAGGGAGAGAGAGCACAAGTAGATTGAGCGGCAGGCAGAGGGAGAAGGAGAAGCAGGCTGTCTGCTGAGCAGGGAGCCCAAGGTGGGGCTCAATCCCAGGACCCTGGGATCATGACCTGAGCTGAAGGCAGCTCTTAACCAACTGAGCCAACCAGGTGCCCCACTTTGTGAATTCTTAAGGTAGATTTGACTTGAGAAAAGAGCTAAAAACATATACAGATGTGTTTAACAAATGAAGAGGACAATCCAGCTGGTAAACAACATTTTGGACCAAAATCTGAAATATCTATAAAGTATAAAATCGAACAGATGATTAACTGCCTTTGAAAATATTTTCAAGTCAGAGGATGTACAAAATCCATCTAGTAAGAAAGGTAATCCCTGACTACTATGGAGAGTTGCGGTAGGTGGTCACTTTGGTATAAAAGTTCCAAGGGGTCTGAACAAAATAAGTGTTACGTACAAACACCTATGCCTGAAATATTTGCTCTGTAGCCTGTAAACATTCACCCGTGAGTCTCTTACCTTGCACAGAAACCACAATCACCTGGATTTCCTCTGGTTCTTGTAAACTGATTCGATTATACCAAGCAAAACATTTATCCTGGCCTGCTCATTTGAATCGCTGGTTTATTATGTGAAGCAATTAGAATAAAGTAGTTTTTCTTCCATCTGAACAGTATGTTTATCCACCATAAACTAGCATCTCCACAGCTGATTATGGTCTCATTGAAGCTTTGCAGGGACTATTCCTCTACATAGGAGAAATGTATCCTGCAATACTTTCCTAGAGTATTCAGATGGCAATGATCTAAACTATGCTCGGTCCCAGTGCAGCTGGACATACAAGGCTGATCTATATTTACCTGTAAAGTTACCAGGTCCATAGGACAGGACATTGCCCTGAGCATTGGGAGGCCAGACTGGGCTGTGGTCGGTCATTTGTCTTCATTGTGCAATCATTAACCCCCATTAAAATGGGGCCAATTATTCCCAAAGTTCTCGAATGCAGCTACTAACCGTCTCTGAGGCAGGGCTGGGAAAACTACCACCATGTACCACTAACTTTGTTTCTATTAGAAAACACACACCAGATTCCAAACAGTAACTTGTGTTAACCAGGGAATTCCTACATTGGAGGGGTTATTTTTCTACAGGTTGTTACTGAAAATACAAGCAAATAAGAGGGTCAATCATGATGGATGGACGCTCGCTTGGGGTTGTGATCCTAGATTCACAATATAAAGCTTCGTAACTTAGGAAAACCCATTCACCTTACAATGTCTCAGTTTCTACACCTAGGAACTGAGGTTGTTGAGCTAGATAATCTCTCTCAGTACCTTTCAAGGCTAATCTGCTGATTTGTTCAAATTATCTCTTTGTTCTGACAACACCTCTCTGAAAACATTCAGGCTTCCCTCGTTATCTGCCTACCTGAGTTGGACTCTTCTCACTCTGAGATTTTTACTATTAATAAAATAAAGGTTAATGGTGGGGGAAGTATTGCTGTGTGACATCGGTGCCACACTGGCCATCGTTAACTCTGTGACTTGACGAAGAGTCATCACAGTGTCTAATAGAACAGCTGGATATGAAGCCAGGCTGGACCATGATGGAAAAAGAAATGCTTAATTACCCTTTTCCATCAAGTTAATTTTTCCCCCTTGGCAATGTAAACAAAGGCAAATCTGTTCTTGTTTCCAGTTGTCTGTGACCTGCTATCCTTGACCCCCATCCTTCTGATCCCTTTCTGATTTTGCCTCCCTCTTTCTTGCTAAGCCTTGCACAGCCGGATTTCTTGACAGCCCCCCTCTTCTTTTTAAAAAAAAATCTGACCAAACCACAGGCATGAAGAGTAGCTATGGTTCTAGGTAGACACTGACTTGTAATTCTATTAAAATGTTCATCTATAAATCAGGGAGTGTTTTATTTATACTTTTTAATTCAATCTGATAATGGAAAGTCTTCGAAAGAACATTCCTTTTGGAGAAGTGATAAAGGCTTTCTGGAACCTAACTCTGGGCAGAGTCACAGACTGGCCTTTACTTCTCAGTTATTTTATTTTGTGGAGAAGCTGAGACAGTAGACAGAGTCTATCCCCAGATTCATAAATGCTTCAACTTCTGGGCTCAGGTTCTTTTTGGCCCGATGCTTGGGGAGTGTGGCTGGGATGCCGGGGATGCAACACTGCTGAGAGCCAGAGGAATTTCCTACGTTCCTAATGGACTGAGTCAAAACTCACCCTTTTGGAGCAGTCTTTATTCGAGTCTTATTGCCCAACTGATGTAAAGGGATGTATTTAGAAACTAACATAAGCATTTGAACCTTTCACGGGAGTTACCCATTTCATGGGAACTTCAAAGACCTGGATGAAGCACTTACTTGCTCCTCCTATCTAGAAGGACCCACAAACCCATCCAAATGAAAATGGATGTATTTACTTTTCTCAGTTATTTTTTTCTTCAGTGTTCCACTAGGCTACTGAATACAATTCTAGAGTATGAATGGCCTCAGAGTGGTTCACTCTGTAGACCTACCACAAACTAGTTTACCATTGTGTCTATTATTGGATGTTCAAATTAATCCAATTTCCTGCCATTCTAAATAATCCTATGTTGTTGTGCTATTGGGTATCCCAATACTGGATTCACTCTACTCTTCTTTCTCTTATATCTTCCCAGCCCACGCCCACCTCTGAGGTCTAGAGAGTTTAGATCTCTCTCTATCTAAGCCTCATGGTGGAAAATGCCCCACCAATATCGCACTGGGCTCCTCCTGAGATCACAGCAAATGGTTTCAGGAGATGGGTTCCTTTCTGAGACTCTGAGGGCATTTTTCCTTGGATGAACCAGAAGTATCCAACAGATAATACCCAGCTAGAGACTCCCCCAAAGGATTCAGGAGATATGACCTGATTCCTTAACTCTTTGGGAGACAATTCTGAATGTGCTCTATACTTTTTAGAGAAATAGAGTCCCAGTTCCTCTCATTCATGTACCCTCTTTTGGCTGTTCTCTCCCTCCATTCCTTACTGTGCTTCCTGGAACCACCTCTCAAATAAACCATTTGCCCCCATATCCTCGTCTGAGAATTTTGCTTTTGGAGACTCCAAACCAAGACAGCCAAGCTAGTCATTAACCTGTCTCCTACTACTCAGCAGCAAAAATGTGAATGTTTACCTCATTCTGATTTACAGCCTTCTTGTGCCATGCTGCCTTTAATTAGGGAATGATAGGGAAAGTGTCTGCCCCCTGACTAGGGAAAGATGGGAAAAGAAGTTGCCATGCCTGGCACCATATAATTCTAAAAGCTGGGTCACAGATGATTGGTGAGGGACTGGCCCTGGGTGGTCATCTGTGGGTTGGCCAATAGACCTAAGGGTGGTCTGATAGGACACCTCCACCTTCCACGAGAGAATTAATATTAGATTATGCTGAGAGGAATCTGTTAGTTCTTTAGGAATGTATTAATCTGGGAGCATTTGATGGTAAAATAGGCCAAGTTTCAAAGCCTTGAGTGGTTTAAAGGCAGAGATTCACTGAAAGAGAAGGGAGGAAACACAAGCTGCTGACAGGGTAGAACAAAGAAGCATAATGAGTCATCTAGTGGCTTTAGAAGAGTAGAAAAGGGAAAGAAGGTAGTAAGCTTTTGATGCTCCTTGAGTAGACAGCTATTTGACGAATTACTGAGAACCTGGAGGAACTGCTTTAGCTGGTGTTGCCTCCAGAGGACCCAGTCCTTGGGGTTGCTGAAGTGGTTTACTTCCTCGCTGACTTTCCTTCCAATAACAGTAACCCCAGTGTGTGTCGCTTCTGCAGAACTTGGGAGAGTTGGGCCTCACTCCCTTTGTAGTTCTTGCAAGTTCATTATCTAATTTTAACATGTACAGATACACCAAACATCTCTAAAGTGCTTTTTACAAACACTACTTTTAGAAGTATGGCATTCTTTTAGATCCATTTTTTAAAAACACTCACCTTTATAGGCATTTCAAACGTACAGCACCCCCATGAACCTTGTACACAGATTGCAAAATACTGAACCAAGAAACTTAGAGAAAGTTAAAGAGGGGAACAGCCTGGTCATGCAGAATAAAACAAGTTCAGTAAATTTCATTTTCTGATATGACCCTGGTGGGGGAAAAATCAGGTGACATCTGGTATTACAGGAAATGGGGTGTATAGAGGCATTGGTATGATGAAGGCAATGTTTTGCCTCATAAACTGAGAAAAATGTGTTAAAACAAAATACTGCAAAATGTGATTTTAAGAGGGTCTTGGGAAGTATACTAAGGATTCACTCAAAAGTGTTCTTTTTTATTTCCAGGAAGAAATAAATAATATAATAATTTACTTTAATTCTACTACTGTTTTACACTAGATTTAACTGTGAGTTCTAAAAATAATTTTAATAGATTTTTCTAATGTAATGACCAACTATATTAGTCTTCTTGGGTTGCCATAACAAAACACCAGAAACTGAGTGGCCTAAACAACAGAAATTTGTTTGTTTCTATCTCTGGAGGCTAGAAGTCCAAGATCAAGGTATACTAACTGATTTCGTCTCAGATGGGGGCACTCTTCCCGCTTTGCAGTAGGCTGCCTTCTTAACTCTGTTCTCACGTGGACCAGCGTGTGTGCAAATGGAAACTCAGAGATCTCTCTTTCTTCCTTTTCTTAAAAAGGCCACTGAGGGCTCCACCCTGGAGACCTACTCTAAACTCAGTTGTCTTCCAAAGGCCCCCATCTCCAAATACCATCATGCTGGGGGCTAGGACTCCCCATTGGATATTTCTATTTGGGGAAGACACAAGCATTCCCTCCATAACACTGACATGTGCATTTCTGTGTTTCGGTGACTTATTTAACTTTTTTTTTTTTTTTTTTTTTTAAGGTTTTAAGTAGTCTACATCCAACGTGGAGCTTATACCTACAACCCTGAGATCAAGAGTCACACGCTCCACTGACTGAGCCAGCCAGGCACCCCTCAATTTTGAATGTGAGCTATTCAAGTTGATACTCCTGTTGCCCCTCAGAATTAAGTCTCAAAAGGGATGTGGAAAATGGAATCTTCCCTAAATGTTAGGTTCCCTTTCCCTATCCTAATTCTCTGGAGTTAATTTTCACTGATCCTTCAACTGTATCAAGGAGTCACAGTTTGGATGGCACAGATAAAGTCATGTTAAGGGAATCTGGGGTGATATCCAGAACAATAACTGGCATTGGACTCCACTAATCAGAATGGACATATCCACTGGGGCAGGGTCCTGGGGCCTGCTGGTGGGTCCCTGATAACAGGATAGCCATAAGAGTTCTCTGCCAAACACCATGGAAATATGTTGGCATTTTAGAAGCATCTGAAGCAGGCCTAGAGGGAACTGGCAGATGACTAGTTCTGCTTATACCACAGAACTATTGTGATAGTTTTCAAAAATGGTAGTGAGAACAGGTTACTAACCAACAGTCTCTGATGTTCTTATATTGGTGGGAAACAATGAGAGGTAGCTTTATTGTTATAGACCAAAAGATCTACAGTGTAAGGACTGAATAACCCTCCAACACACATCTGTGGTCACTTCTTGTTTTGAGGCCTTACTTGATAAAACACCACTTGCAAACAGAATCAGAGCCAATGTCAGATTAGTAGTATGTCTGTCTGGAACACTGCGTCATACTAAGGCCAGTGTCACAACCCTGGCCCCTCTGCTGTGCTCACACTTGGGTTCTACTGTTCCTTACATCACTGGTGAGGAAGACCCATCTGATGGAGGTGACTGAATGAGTAGCTGCAGCTAGTGGCCCGATGGCTCTCTGTGTTGTGAGATGTAAGGGGACATCTGTTCCAGAATAACCACTCTGTCACTCATCGTTCCCACAGAAGCAAGTCATCCTTTTGGGACTTGAAACTTCTTCCTTCGGGGACTTCTAAAAATGCTCTTCTTGATCTTCTTGGAAGGATCCTGCTTGAGGTCAGTTTGCTGTAATGACTTAATAATCAGATGGGTCTGGGGGCACCTGGGTGGCTCAGTGGGTTAAGCATCTGACTCTTGTTTTCGGCTCAGGTCATGATTTCATGGTCATGAGATGGAGCCTTGTGTGGGGCTCTGTGCTCAGCGGGGAGTCCGCTTGAGATTCTTCCCCTCTGCCCCTCCCTCTACTCTCTCTTTCAAGTACATAAATAAATCAATTAAAAAAATAATCAAATGTGTCTGATGTCAGCTGAGAATAAGAAGAGGTTGACACTGAGCAGAAACCATCAGTTGGGGAAGGGCCTTAATGAAACCGGGGATGCAGGAGAGCCTTAGGGCAGCTTACATTTCTCCTCAAGCTCAGAAAAGTACAAAACAGGTCACTTCCAGGAGAAACCTCTGTTATTTAGGAGGTACAACTGGGGAGGGGGATGCTGAATTACAGTGCATGCCATTTCCATCATAGAACACTTCCAAAAAAGGTTCATGATTTTTGAGGAAAAAAACCCTGGAATTGTCAACTTTTCATTGAAGATAAATAAAGAAAAGTGCAACATTCATGAAGTACACAGCTTGCCATACTGTCACAAATGGAACATCCTCGTGTAACCAGCATCAGCTCAAGAAACACAACAGACGCAGCTTCCTGGCAGCTCAGCTCATCCCCCCTTTCAACCATACCCCTCCCCCTCCCCAAATCACCACTCTGACTTGCGACAGCATTTATCTGTTGTCCCTGTTTTCAGACTTTATATAAATGGAATGGTACACAATACATGCTCTTCTCTGTCTGGTTTCCTTTGCTCCATATTACGTTGGCGAAATTCATTCATATGGTTGCTTGGGAAAGTGAATTTTAATTGCGCTAGGAAGGCTGGCCAAGTCAATAGATCCTGCAGTGAATCTTACTGGAAGAGTGAAAATAATGTTTTTTTTTTTTTTCCCCTTTTCAAATATCAAACATTCACTGCTTCCCCATACTTTGCCTTCAACTTATTTTTTCCTTAACCACAGCAGTTCTTAAGTATTAGCGTGCCCTAGGATCCCCCAGAGGGATTTTTAACGCACAGGATGCTGGTTGCCTCTCCCAGGGCATCCGATGGTGTAGGTCTGGGGTGAGGCCTGAGAGATTGCTTTTCTAAGAACATCGCAGGTGATGCTGGTCCTGCGGCTCCAGGGACCACTACTTAAGAACCGCCACTAAAACCTACTGCATTTGTGAACCAAAGCCCCATCTGCTTGCATGTCTCCTCTGTAGCTAAGTCAGCTTGCACTCAGAGGAGGATTTTAAAAATAAGTATCCTCAGATGGACCACCCACAGATTTTCCATTGCAGGGAGAGCAAGCACCTCATACCTGGTGAGGAAGGACACAGCTCCGAGAGGGGCTGAGTCTGTGAGAGGCAGATCAACAGTGAAGCTGGGAGAGCCATTTCAGACACTTCCTTTTTAACAGCGGATATACTGAATCTTACTGCTAAAAATCCGAACCTCCTTGAAGCTTCACATATACCCAGAAAAATAAAAAATCAAACAAAACAAAACAGAATGAAAACAAAAAACTTGCTCGAGTGTCAAGAAAGGCCCGGGTCATAGCACAGCTGCTTGTAATAAATCCTGCAGGCAAGAGCTCTTAAGGAATCAAGCTTCAAGGGGCTCCTGGGTGGCTCACTGGGTTAAGCCTCTGCCTTCGGCTCCGGTCATGATTTCAGGGTCCTGGGATCAAGACCTGCATCGGGCTCTGCGCTCAGTGGGGAGCCTGCTTCCCCCTCTCCCTCTGCCTGCCTCTCTGCCTACATGTGATCTCTGTCTGTCAAATAAATAAATAAAATCTTAAAAGAAAAAAAAAAAGAATCACGCTTCAAGACTAAAGTGAGGAGCCATCACTGCAACCTATTTCCTCAAAAGCTAATTCTAGACACTGTCCGGTACATTAGCCACCAGCCGCATGTGGCCAGTGAGTCCTCGCAAGGTGGCAAATCTGAATGACATGTTCTGTAAATGCAAAACATGTAACTGAGTCATACAGACTCAGTACAAAAAGATGCAGAATATATCATTATTAATTTTTATTTCAACTTCACATGAAATTATTGTATGTTGGATATAATTGTTAAATAAAATATATTTTTCTTATAATTTTTTTGAGGCTTTATTTATTTGAGAGAGAGAGTGTACATGCATGGTGGGGAGGGGCAGAGGGAAAGGGACAAGCAATCCCCGCTGAGCAAGGGAGCCCACAGTGGGACTAGATCCTGGCACTCTGGAATCATGACCTGAGCTGAAGGCAGATGCTTAACCAACTGAGCTTCCCAGGTGCCCTGTAAAATATATTATTAAAACAATTTTCACCTTTTGTTTTTTTATTCCTTAATGTAGCTACTAAAAAAATGTAAAATTATATATGTGGCTCATATTTATCTCCGTGGGATAGCATTGTTCTAGAGAACTTAGTATTACCTTGAGTTAGACAAATAACTAAAGACATGTTCATGTGAAGACTAAAGTTATGAAGATGGGAAACTGCATCTTGCCAGAGGATGGTCTATCAGAAACTAGAAATTCTAATTGGGCTTATAGAGAAGCACCTGCAAATGTTAATAGGGATAGCTGAGGAGAAGAAGAGTCTAATTAGGGATAATCAGAGAGGATGTTCTGAGAAGGAATTAGAGGAAGAAAGAGAATGATAAATTTGTAACAACCACCACACTAAAAAACTACTTAGAACCCAACAATATTTAATAGTTGAAAATTTTTGCTTTATATTGATTTGACCCAAACTTCTTAGTGTGAAATTCAGGGCTCTCATTTAGTGACTAATTAATGAGTGGATGGATGGATCTATCATGATACCATGTGGACCTATTCATCGTACCTAAAATAGGTTGTCTGATGTCCAACTCCCACTCTTTCATAGATGCTCTTCTCAATAAGAATAGCTTCTTTCTAATTTATTACCTTTGTACATCTTTCAGATCCCAGCTCAAATGCCATATTCTCTATCCTCATTTCACAGATAATCCCAAGCTAGAGATGCTCCTTGACTCCCAGCTCCTATAATATGTTTCAGTGTAATCCTTCCTTGGTACTTGTAATGCTTTGTCTCGTTGGTCAGCTGTCTTAGATGCTAACTATGTGGCCTCAGACCACTTACCTCCCCACACCATGCTTCTCTCTCCTTGTCTTCCCAATGCAATGACAGCTGCATTTATATCTTGGGTGAGAGTGGAATGAATGAAAACATGTAAAGTTCTTAGAATAGTACCTGGTGTATAACAAGGGTTAGATAAATATTAGCTGCTACTATTATTGTTCTCGCTGATACTGCCTATGTAACTACATATCTCCTTTTTCTGTCTAGATTATAACTTCCTTAAAGGGCAAGAACCGTATTTTCTTCTTTTTATTGCAGAAAGTCTTAGAAAGTTAAAACCCAATAAGTATCTCTTAATGGTGATAAAAACACCCATATATTTTAAAGCCTCATGTTTTAAAAAGATTTTATCCATTCATTTGACAGAGAAATGGTGGTGGTGGGGAGCAGAGGGAGAAGGACAAGCAGACTCTATGCTGAGTGCAGAGCCCGATGCACGACTCAATGCCACGACCCTGACTGAGACCATGACCATAACCTGAGAAGAAATCAAGAGCCAAGTGCCCAGCAGAATGAGCCCCAAGCCCCCAACACCCACGCTTTTTAACTGCTACTTGGTACTTTCTCTGGGCCAGACTGTGTACTAATCAGGGATAAAATGATCAACAACACAGACCCCCATGAAATTTAAGTTACAGTGGAGGGAGATGGACAAAGAGGTTTACAAAGTTACAGATAGCAGTAGGAATAATGAAGTGATAAGAGGGGCTTGGAATAAAGCTTTAGTAGAGAAAGGTTCCCCCTAAAAAGATGACCAGGGAAAGCCACCATGAGCATGAAGCATAGTGAGAGGAGAGAAGGTTCTGTGAGACAAAAATGGAGGGACAAGGAGAATTTGTCATGGTGCATCTTACAGTTACTTTTTTCACTTTTTACATTTTTTCCTTTATTACCTTGATGGAAGCACGCAGGTATTACAGGAATTTGTAATCTGTTTATTTTGCTTTCTCTGGTAATGGAAGTAAGCCTCAGGAGCTGTCACCTTTTACTTGACTTGAGAAATAAGATCACATTCAAGTATCATATATGATTATGACCATTTTTTTATCTATATAGGTTAGCTGACTCACAGAGGGTTCAAATATATACACTTGACCTTAGACTCATTAAAACCAGCTGTCTATATAACACAAATATTGAACTCCAAGACCAAATATAAGAAGATATCTGCCAACAGGAAAACCAATAAGCAAACTCGTGAATCAGAGTTCTGTTTGAGCCTCTGTCGAGCTATCTGCTCATTTTTTAGCACATGCAAAGACCCTGTTGTTCATGACAGGTGTCCGTTTTGAGGGAACCACTTTAAGTGTGATTATGGAATAAGGAAAGATACAAAAAATGAATAAAAATTATAGCATGATCCAACTTTAATATGGCACACAAAAATCCCAATATATTATTATTTAGAACTGGGCATTACTGTCTTTGGAATATAGCAGAGACCAGGTGGCGCAGTCAGTTGCGCATCTGACTCTTGATTGTGGCTGCGGTTGTGATCTCAGGATCCTGGCTCTATGCTCAGCAGGAAGTTTGCTTGAGAATTCTCTCTCTCCTTCTCCCTCTGCCCCTTGGTTGCCTCATTTACAAAATCAGGGACATAAAATAAAAATAATAATGACAATGACTGTAATAATAATAATACCACTCATCTCTAGGAGATACTGGGTACCTGTTCAACAAATCCATTTCCCTCATTTTAGTCACGTGGGAAGGAGAAGCCTGAAGGACTCAGGAAGATCTGTCCTGTAGCCAGGCGGGGCCAGGTGACTGAGTTCTGGTCAACAGAAAGTGGGCAGAAGTGCTGGGTGCTACTCTTCAGTCCCGCCATAAAAAAACCCCTGCTGTGTGCAAACCTTTTTCTCTCCTCTTTAGTTGCTGACTGGATGTCAAGACTCGGGACAACCTAGGGAGCTGCAGGCTGGAACTCACAAGCCTCCATCAGCTTGAGTCCCTGAATGACAGCTTGGAACCCTGCCTTCCACTGTGGACTTTTTGGACGTGAGAAAACACATGTCTCCTGACGTTTGTGTTACAGCAGCTAGCATTACCTAACTCATAGTCCATCTAAAAGAGTCACTGAAAGAGTTAAGAGAGATGATGACATTTGGGCATTATATTTTTCCGACTGCCATTTATTCAAATCTACCTAGTTAGGATCTCTGCGCAAAGCTCTTAGGACACACAATTTCTTTATTCATCTGAAAGCATTTTCAAAATAAAGGAAAAATTAGCAAAGATGACATGACATGACAGCAAAGATATTTTGAGGGGGAGGGGGAAGCATATAACTATTATTTTTTACATCTCACCTCCATTTTTTCCCTCTTGAAAAACTAGCAGAAAACTTGTGGAAACAACAGTCAAATCCAGTTTTCCAAGGGGGTGATAGCTTATGCTCAGGAAGATTTTTTTTCCTTTTATTATTTTCCTCCCAGAAATCATATTATGTGGTCTGATAAGAAGATAAAATCTTTGCAGTTGTAATTGTACTTAAAACAAAACAAACCAACCAGGGCATATGGTCACCTTATGGACCACAAGTAAATTCCTGGTTTCCTTACCCTTGATGAAGAAGAGAGATTGTAGAGTTGAAAGTATGGTTCAAAGAGGAGACCCATTAGGTAGGAGGAGGGGAAAGGAATTAAAGATAGAAAAATTGATGTTTCACGGAATAAAGTGGGGGCAGATTCTGCTAAGTTCTTTTGGCTAAACCTTGGGAGAAGTGCTAGAGAGGAAATGAGGAGGGGCTCAGACCGTGGACAAAAAATGTTGTCAAGAAGAGGAAGGCCTATGTGTGCAAAGGTTTGCTTCAGCAACTCCTGTCTTCCCATTGATCCTGGGAAATATTGATAGTAGGTAACACATGAGTAGCTGTAGATACAAGTTCTCTAGACTAGTCTACACTAGGACTTCTGGTTGGAAGGAAGTCTCAGAAAGCAGAAAACAGGAAGCAGGAAGTTGCAGGATGAGAAAATATGGTTGCTTTTCCCCGTGAAATTGAAAAGAGGGATCCAGAGACCCCTTAGAATGGTCTCAAGTCCGTAACTGTCTACTCTGAGGAAGAGGTCAACAGAAGTCAACCGAAGGGTTACTTCAACAGAAGTAAATATGGAGGGAATATTTAGAACTGATTCTCATACCACTGTTGGCATAGACAACATTTAGGGATAATTGGTAAACTGAAGGTATTTAATAGTTTTTGAAAGACTTCGATGAGTCTGCCACAATCACGGTAACATCCTAAATCATAGATCAAGCTGGGAGAAAGGCTGTCCCATACAGATTTATTTGGGTCTCAAAACACAGTGTGTGCACACGATATGTGTGTGTGCATATGTGTGTACATGTGTTGTTTTGTGTATGCACATGTGTATATGAGTGTTACTGTCCCTTCTGCCTGTCTTTCTACTTTAATTTAACACATCTGGCACAAAATGTCAGGGCAAATTTCCAAATGAAATAAAAAGACAAACTTTTCAGTAAATGCCAACGATGCTTGTTAGGAAACCTTGTCTTTGTACTTGATTAAAATACCTTCCAGTCTCTACCACTAGCTCGCCAATTATTACTTTCTTTTTGTTAGGGAATGCAGCAGTTCTGAGACACTCTCTGTCTTTCCCTCTGACTCGCTCTGTCTCTTGCAATAAATATACCCCCCGGGAACCGTGGTGGAAAGAAATAGATGACAATAAGAATCATTAGGAATGAGGCAGGACAACATATTTCTGCTCATGAAAATATCTATTGTCAAAAACTATGATAGGCTACATCCTTTTCTGAAACTTGGGAGAACGTTTTCTCAGTAACACTGTACTACCACAAATTTAAGAAACTCAGACCTCATTTTTTAAAAAGTAATTCCATCATTGCTTACTTTGTCTTATAATAGTGAGTATGATTTATTGAAATCAAAACTTTATGTTCCTTAACTCGTTTGGATAGAATGTGGACTTGTTTCCCAAACTATGTTTTGTTGGATTTAAAAATAGTCTACCTATAAATGAGTGAGAAGCAAACGTTTTTTAATGAGATTTGGTGAATTATTGTGGGAAATGCCATACGCTTCCACTTCACCAGACCTTCTCAGTGCCTGTGAGGATGTTGAGACAACTGAGAAAGCAGAGAAATCTGTAGAAACTACTCAACTTTGTCTAACCTTGTAGTTTCAAACATTTTGGCTATAGAAGTCTTTTTATAAGAACACTGATTAACATTCTGATGAATACTATAAAATTTAAACATGGGAATGTCTGAGCAAGAGCCCCATGATGTTGCTTGTGAATGTGGAGTCAATTCTTTAATATAACCTTCTCTAAGTGTCTTTGCTCACTTAGAATATGATCACGTCCCATTGCACACGAACCACTGTCAGATCTCTGTTGTTCAGGGTAGTCACATTCATGCAGTGGCCAAAGTACGTATCTTCAAAATTAATTTGAAATCCTTTCAAATTCCTTTAAAGTACAACATTTAGTTTTTTTTTTTTTTTTTTAAGATTTTATTTATTTATTTGACAGACAGAGATCACAAGTAGGCAGAGAGGCAGGCAGAGAGAGAGGAAGGGAAGGGAAGCAGAAAGCCTGATGCGGGGCTTAATCCCAGGACCCTGGGACCCTGACCTGAGCCGAAGGCAGAGGCTTTAACCACTGAGCCACCCTGGTGCCCCCAACATTTAGTTTTTAATTGAAATAGTAATGTATATGTGCTTTAAAAAAAAAAATCACTCCAAAACTTTTTCTTTCCTTAACCATGTCCATGTAAGGATAGAAGTGAACCCAGAAGTAGTCTGTGTTTACTGCTAATCTCTGATTTTTTATTGTATCTATTGTATTATACTAGGGTATAAAAAGGCACAAAATTCTCTTGAAGTCATACACCAGACCACCTCATGACCATTGGAAAATGTTGCTTTTCTCCATATAATGCTAGAACTAAAAGTTAGTTTCTCTCACTGAAAATATGTTATCATTGTGTAAAAGAAGGGAGCTGAGCTTTGTTTGCTTTTTTCTTCTTCCTCTTCCTCCTCCTCTTCTCCTCCTCCTGCTCCTCCTCCCCTCCCCCACCTTTTCCTCCCCTTCCCCCTTCTCCTCTTCCTTCCCCTCCTCCTCCTTCTTCATCTTCTTCCTCTTCCTCTTCATTGTCTTCTTCATCTTCTTCCTCTTCTTTGTCAGTTTATTTTGTTACTTTCTCTGAGGCACTTTGAGATGTACTCTAATGTGACCTGAATACTTTTTTTAATCTTTGGTAAATATAAATTTATTCCATTTATTTAAGGTAAAAAAAAAAGTAAAAACAAAAACAATTCATCCATTTTTCCCACTCACCATCCCCCACCTCTGGCAATCACTGTTTGTATCTATGAGCTCCATCTACCTTGGAGATATTGTGGATTTAGTTCCAGACCACTGCAATAAAGTGAATATTGCAATAAAGCAAGTTCAGTGAAGTTTTTGATTTCCCAGTGCATAAAAAGTTATGTTTGCACTACACTGTCATTTATTAAGTATGCAATAGCATTATGTCTAAAAAAACAATGTATTTACCTTAATTAAAAATACTTAATTGTTAAAAAAAAAAAAAGTTAAACATCACCTGAATTTGCAGCAACTCAGAATCTTTTTGTTGATGGAGGGTCTTGCCTCTAAGTTGATGTCTGCTGACTGACTAAGCTGACTAAGCTGGTAGTTGCTGAAGGCTGGGGTCACTGTGGCAATTTTTAAACTAACACAACAGTGAAATTTGCCATGTGGATTGACTCTTCCACAGACTGTTTCTGTCACATGTGACATCTTACCCACAATTGAACTTCTCTCAAAACTGGAATCAGTCTTCTTAACCCTACTATGCTTTATCAACTATATTTATGTGATATTCTAAATCCTTTGTTGTCATTTCATAAGTCTTCACCAGGAGTGGATTTCATTTCAGGAAACCACTTTTTTTTGTTCATCCATGAGAAGTGACTCCTCAGCCATTTAAGTCTTCTCATGAGATTACAGCAACTCAGATACATCTTCAGGCTCCACTTCTGGTTCTAGTTCTTTTGCTATTTCTACCACATCTGCAATTACTTCCTCCTCCAAAGTCCTGAATGCCTCCAAGTCATTCAGGAGGACTGGAATTAACTTCTTCCAATGTTGATATTTGGACCTCATGATATAATACTATTATCATCCTCATTTTACAGAGGAGGAGCTGAGGCACAATGTTAAAAAATTACCTAAAGTCACACAGCCGTGATATTGTGAATCCAAAATAAACTGAGGCTCATAAAGGCTGCATTACTTGCACCAAAGAACACAAAATTTTAGGGCTGTGAATCTGAAAATGGACCTCAGGATGCTCATACTAACTTAGACCTATTTGGACTTAAATTTAGGTCCAGTATTGTGTGTTGGGGAAAGGGGTTGCAACCCCATTCAAATAATCCCTATATCCTAATCTGATGATTTTGTTTCCAAGTCTCACTCATCAGATTTTTAGAAATGCTTCCCAAGACATCATAGAACTAAACTGAATGTTACCAATATATAATTACAGTCACACTTGATTTGAAAGAAAAATCATATATATATGAAAATATAATTGTAAGGCAACTGCTACTTGACTTCCAATAGCCACCTGAGAATATTTTAAACTGCAGTAGATAAAATATACTTTTAATACTAAAAAGAAGATAAATGATTTTATCTTTCACCCATTTAATCCAATTTAAAGCATATTTAATCAAAACATTAGAAAAGCTTATTGGAAAAGCTTTATCATAAATTAAGCATAAATAATGAGCTTTAACCATAGCAAATAATCTATATATATTTACCATTTAGAAGGAATTTATTTTGTTCTCTGATAGGGGAGAACTGTCCAAATGAAAGTGAAAAAACAGGGAAGTCTCTGCTTTGAATTTACCTTTGTGTTTTTCTAGCATGACATTTTGGGGAAAATTCATTTCTGAAAGAGGAAAATTATGAAAGGGAATTCCCTCTATTAGGACCATTAATAATAGTAATAAATATTTTGGCAAAATGGCCATGATATTAGGACAGTTATAAGTGGCTCATTTTCTACCATATGCTGTGTATATCCAATGTTGAGGATCTACTGTGCACAAGTCACTGTGTTGGGCTTGGAACAGGACATGCAAATGAATGAGACTGGGTTACCTGGTTTTCAGATATTGACATTCTAGTGAGTTAGAGAAGCCCTGTATATAACTAATATTGATACAAAGTGACAGTAAGTTTTGAAGTTTTACAAACAAATTGACAAGAAACTAGAAAGGACAGTTCACTATTGTGTGGAATGAAATGCAACGAGGAGGGGAGAAATCAAGAAAGGGGAAAATGTGCATGTCCTTCCGCTGCATCATCTAATATAATTCTTGTTATAAAAATATTTGCTCAGATAATTGTTGATGGAAAGAAGGAAGGAGAGAAAGGGAGGAAGGGAATGATGGAGTAAATGACTCCTGAACAGATAAGATATTGGAAATGAATCTTTGAATCTTAAAGAAAACAGATGTGAAAGATCCAAGGTAGAACTTTGTACAGCAGTGGGGTTTGGGAAACCGCACACATGTGAGTTGGGTTACACAGTGGGATATGTGCAGATATAGAGCCAGACTATATGGTAAGATCATAAATATTATACAAAGGAGTTTGGACTTTATATCTGGTGGGGTAGATGGGAGATTTCTATGAACACATTTCATCATAGGACCGGTTGCAATGTGGACCAAGTAAGTAGGCTCCAAACTCCCCTTGCTTTTGCCTCAAGCTCACTGTCCTACTCACCTTGTTTGGGTCTTTCGCATGCTGCTGACTACTCTGGACCTATCTGCATCCCTCCTCACTCAGGCAAGGAATATCTCTGGCTCCAAATGCATGATGTGGGAAGAAGCATGGTATCATGGACAAAACATGGGCTTTGGGTTTAAGCAGACTTTGTTTCCAAATTCTGGTTCTACCTTTGGGGTAACCAGAACTGTTTCTTAAACTTTTGGAGCCACAGTTATCTGCAAATTTGGAATAATAATCCTGACGTTTTAAAAGTAAGAGATATTATTTTCCAACGACTGAACTGGCAAATATTAGAAAACAACGAAAATCACAATTGCCAATGGAAATACCAATTGTTACAGCCTTTTGGGAAAACATTTTGGCAGTATCTATTAAAAACACATACTCCACAAAGGAAGAACTCACACTCTTGGAATCTTTCCCATACAAATAAAAGCACTGCTTATAAGGATATATGGGCAACGACATCTATATAGCATTGTTTGTATGGCAATAAAGTGGGGAAAAAGTGCTCCCTCATCACAGAAGAATGGCTGAATAAATTATAGTACTTCCAAGCCATGGGATATCACAGGAGCTTTAAGATGGATGAATTAGATCTACACAAAATGACTCAGAGGGATTTCTACAAAGTTTTGCTGCCTACAACAAAACCAGATTCAGAAAAGTATGTAGAAGGTGATACAATATTTATAAAAGAAGTTTATAAATATATATTAACCATGGATAAAATGTTTGAGCTCCCACTGTATATCAGGCTCTCCTGACATGTATAAATGGATTGACTCAATGTTTAGTATTCTGTGATGGATGTGTTATTATAATTCCTAGTTTCCCAATGAGGGAAGTGAGGTGCAGAGACAAAGAACTTGCCCAAAGTCAGACAGGTCATGGTAGAGCTGGAGTCTGAACTCCAGAAGTTGGGATAAAACAATATAATTATATATACTTAATTATACTTAAGTATAATTAAATATACTTAATCAGTACATTTTACTCACTGAATTATTGGAAGGTGGGAAGTAAGCAAACAAGAAAAAAGAGGAAGTTGTATTAAAATCACACATTATATGATCAACTTAAGTAAAATTTTGTGTGGGTGCCTATATCCAGAAAATGATACACAAAAGGATGGACTGCCCTCCAAATGTGAATGTTAGTAATCTCAGGGCGCTGTGATAGCTTATGTTTTAAAAATTCTATTCCATATACTGTCTTTGGTGATTCAAATTTTTTTTTTACAATAAATATACAATTATTTAAAGAATCAAAAGAGGAGTAAACTCTATTCATTGTAGAAAAGACAAAGATTTGCATGCATTTCCATATATTGCATTTTTTTTTAACAAAAATGATCATGAACATTTACTAAGTTAAAGGATATTCCTGACCAGAACAGAATTTAAAGCTGAAAATGAAGAAATGACTCAAATGAAGAAGGGAAAGTAACTTATAAATATTCATTCATTGGGATGCACAATTAAGTAATGTTAGACTATCAAAACACATGGAAATAATTTCACAATCTACGTTGTATTTATAAGACAGTTTCAGACACCTGGGTGGCTCAGTCAGTTGAGCATTTGGCTCTTGGTTTCTGCTCAGTCATGATCTCAGGGTTATGAGATCAAGCCCTGCATTGGACTCCGCACAGAGTCAGCTTGGGATCTCTCTCTCCCACTCCCTCCCCTTCTCCTCCTGCTTGTGCTAGCTCTCTCTCTCTCTCTCTCTCTGAAATCAATAAATAATGCTCTAAAAATCTATCTATCTATCTATCTATCTATCATCTATCTATGTATCCATCTATCTATCCATAGCAATCTAGAAACAGACAAAGTTTATATATCCACATATTATATATGTTTGTTTCTAGGATCAAGATTATGGATGATATTTTTCATTTCTATTTTGCTTGTTTTTTTCGCATATAATAAACACCCATTACTGTTAAAATAAGAAAATAAATGTAAGCAATAAAAATATTTTAACATTTTCCCAAGTAAATTTAAAAAAATGAGGAATTTATTCTAAGGAACTGATCATAGAAATACACAGAGATTTATTTAAAATCTATGCACTGCATTTCCTTATTATTTATAATAGAGAGAAAACTGTAAATAACAAAATAATCTAACATTAGAATACCGGCTGTGTAAATTCTCAGACAACCATATGATGAAATATTATGCCTCCAATAAAAATCATGTCTTTGAGGAATATTTAAAGACACGGGAAAATATTCATGGTGCACTGTTAACTAAAAAATCAGAATGAGGAATATTTTTTCATAATTTATTTCTTAAAGGGAAAATGGTCATAGGCTTTTCCCTTTTATGTTTCCCTGCATTTTCAAATAGTTTCAAATTTTTTTCTTATAGGCAGAAAAAAGAAATAGTTGTTATATTAAAAATAGAATAAAATGCTATCTTTGGAGGGGATTATCGAAATGTAAATACCACTTCAATATCAGCTGGGAATAAATAGTAATAAAGTTGTTTTCCTCTCCCCCACTACACAGATACACATTTTTCTCTTGCTTATGAATCTTGGGTTACCCTTTCATGAAATGAAGAATACATTGTACATAAATGTAAAACATTGAGTGCCAGAGACACTCCATACATCTTAGTTCTTTCCCCTTCACTGAGCTGCCAGAGGGCGATGACTTTGATTCCACACTTCAGACTCTTAAAATCCATGTGATAACTCAGGTGTTACAGTATATCCAGAAACTCTACCAACGCAGATCCAAGACAGGGGGCAGCTCTGTCCCACCATGTCAGAACCCTTAGTAGGGGGCTGACAAACACCAAGAATAGAACAAAAGCCTGAAAAAAATTAGACTGCAGAAGCCCAAGAGGAATTTCATGGGTGGTACAATGTTTTCTTTCCCTGCAATGATTTAGACAGGAGGAATAACTTGGCCAGGATTGGGAACCAACCTCATTTGGCCAGGCTTCCAGGGACCGCTGGCTGGGGACATGTATGGTCATCTCTGGCACACACCCGACTCCACTTCCTCATACATAACTTCATCATTTCTCTTTTGTTCTCCTTGCAGAGCTGACTCCTGTTCGAGCATTGCTCTCATTTTACAGAAATCGTGACTTTGAGGGTGTCTGCCACCAGATTAAGGGTTAAGAAATCCTTCGCCAGGTGATATCGCACTTCATAAACACCCAAACATCCATGATGGGACTTACAGAGCTCCAAAGGAATACAAGCTCGGGCGTGCATGCACCTGAGTATTAATTGATTTTTCTTTTAATATTAATGAGCATATGATTTGGTCTAGTTGACCTTCAAATTCAAATTAAGTACTGATTAAATAATAAGACAGGAGGATTGGGATGTGTTGAAACAGCACTTTTTTCTTCCCCCTCCGGGAAAGTACCTTGGCCTTGGCCGTGAGTAAGGATGAGCTATTAAGAGGGTTGAGACAACTAGCACAGAGAGTTCTCCTTGAATTAAGAATAACTATATCTTAAATAATAGTGATAATAATAATAAAAATAAAAACTCTGCAGAAGTTTCAACCAGAGCACTTGATATTCCTGGCATAAAGTTTACTCCTGTGTTTATCCTCCCCTTCATCGGAATGCCTCCTCATTTGTTGGTTTATAAGCCTTAACATTTGTCATCTCAGGTTTGTTTTTAAGGATTTCAAGTATAAACCACCGTTAAATAAACAGAATATTTTTACCAGTAGAGAAAGAACTCCCTCGAGAGATAAGTACATGTCTGTTTTTAACTAACTTAAGAACTCCTATGAACCTACAGATATTTTCTCAGACCAGCTTTACCTTGGAGTGCATTTCAGTTCAGTCCTGGCTGCTGCATCCCTGGCATCCCCGCACTCTGGGGATGAATTATTCATCAACATTCCTCCTCCTCGCATTTCAGCCTCCCAACTCGACTCCTGCCCACCCGAGGTCTGTAATGAGTCATTGGGAACAGGTGCCTTCAGTCTGTAGTGCACAATCTAGCTCTTGATCCAACAGCCAATCAGTTGTACCTCCTTCTGTTAGCAGCGTGCATTGTTCCCAGTTATGTGGAGTAAATGGGCAATGAACATCCATTCTCGGTACCCAGTGGGAAATATGTCTAGAACATTTGAACAAAATCGCTGGCACGGAAGACACCCCAGAAGACACTTTCTCTTGAAATCCAACTTTCACGGACCTATTTTAATTTTTTAAAAGTCTCCTATCCCAAACAATGTGACATCAGCCCGCTCACTTTTTGTTGGCTTGTTCTCAGTCCTCGCAGTTTAGAAGACACTAATTTTCTGGGCGAACGAAAGTTACAAATGTAAACCCAGCTAATCAACAAGGAAAGTGAGGAATAACTGGTGAGTCTCCAAATTTGGGGGAATTATTTTGGAGGGAGAGAGAGAGAGAAGGAGAGCGAAGGTCAGTCCATAATATCAGCGATTCTAAAACCCAAGAAGATGCTGGGTCAAGATCTAAGTTTGGAAGCAAAGGCAAGAAAGCAAGGGCTCCTTCAGGTCCTTTGGTCAGCAAAAATATTCTGCCATTTAAACTGGAGACCTTAACAAGCATTTTTTATAAGCGATCTTAAAACTACAGAGCTCACAAATAGCCCAAGTGTCACCAAGGAAGAGCTATATTTCTGCATAAAAGCTAATAATGGCGAATGCTTGAAATGAATCTTCAACACATGTTACTGCCTTCTAATCTCAACTTGATCTCCGTCTTGGGAGGATTTTAATGGCAAATTCATTTCTTTTTTGTGCCAAGCTATGTATATGTCAGTCAAGATGCCAGTTCCACATGCATTAGACACTTGGTCTGAGTTTTGTACTGACTGATAATCAATCAAAAAAACAGTGTTCTCGTGTATATGCTATTTCAGAAGGAAGAGGCAAAAATCCTATCTTCTGTGTTCTATTTTTAATTGCAACTGGACTACATGTTAATGTGGATTCGAAAACACGTTTCCCCAAGATCAAAAGGTTAATGGATATTAACAGTTTATTTCAGTAAAATCCCTAAAACTTCACATTTAATCTTCCTAGGGAATTGCATTTGTGATACGTGACAGAACTTGTTGGAGTCACCACCACTAAAAGTTTCACATTAAAAAAAAAAAAGTAAAAGTATTCTGAGAAATTGATCCTGGCATGAGCAATTAATGGTGTGAGATCCTAAAAGCATCAAGAAATATCACAAACAGTGTTTCTACAAAGGTGTAATATCTCCAAACCAAACAGCTCAACAGGAAAAAATCTCAGCTTGAAGTACTTAAAGTAGACGATCTCTGTTTCCTAAACTCTGCCATTCAAATTCATGACATTAAAATTTTTTATCATAAGCTAAATGACTAGAATATCCAAAATTATTTGCCTAAGATGAACACCACTTTCTGTCTTTCCAGTGTGACTGAGTCAGGTTTATTTCTCTCTCTAAGATAACCCGGGGTTTCTTATCAGAACCTATGTGGATATCTATGTTATTACATTTTTAGATATAAAAAATGGCTTTAGAACCAGAGAGGTAAGAACACATGTCTGAGTAATATGAAGGGGAGAATTAAGGGATTCATTTAAAAAGTGGCAATGATCAAAAAAAGAACCACTGAAAATGACAGTGTGGTATATGCTCGTTGGGTAACACAGTTCCCCCTTCAGGAATGAAGAATTTAATCTCATTCATAATAATAATGAGAATAAATGAAGAATTTATTCTCAGGTGCATGCAGCCCTCATTCATCTCAGGTAATCAAGATTACCTCAATGGAAGACCTCTGCCTCATGTAAGGCCATGCCCCCTTCCCAAGGTAACCAATATCGGGTGACTTATCAATGGAAGGTCTTACTCAGCTGACTCTTTCACCCCAGATGAGACATCTCAGAAGGGTCATGTTATCCTCAGACTAGCTGTGGCTTCTGTTGATAATGCCTTTCAGCTCAACTTCCCTCTCTACCCAGTTCTGCTTTGACCCTTTCTCTTTCATAGGTGTTGATTCCAAGAGCTCTCCCTAATAAATGTTTGTTTCCTAACCTCCATCACAGAGTCTGTCTTTGGAGAGTCCAATCTGTACACATGCCAGGTGAAAAGTTTGAGCAATTGACAGTATATGGTATTTTTTCAAGATAGATACTATTGTTTTCACTCCACAGAGGAGAAAACAAAAGTATAAAGAGGTTAATTACTTGTCATTACTTGTTAATTCCTTTAGTTACTTGTCAAAGGTTACATCGATTTTGAGTGGCAGAGACAGGATTTAAGCTTCAACCATCTAGCCCCAGAGTTGACAATGTTAGCAACTACTCTCATGACACAAGACACCTTATTTAGGAAAACCCATATACCAGACAACATAAAATGAAAGGAATTAGGCAAACAACTGAGTATTAAAATTGTAAAATGACTTTGATTTTCTAAATAGTGGTTCAAGGAATAGCAAGTATCAATGTCAAGTATAGATCTATTTTCGTATCACTCCAAACTAAAACAAATGCATCCAGCATATTTATCTAAAAGTTCCAAGTAGCTTACATGGGTTTACCAGACGCCCATTTGTATAAATACAACAATCTAGTCTATAGAGGGGCTTTTAATAGCTACCAATGACAGATATAAAATAATATTACCTTTTTGTTTGGAGACAGTTAATCAGGGTGAGAGAAAAGAAAGGGCTATTACATTTTCCTTCAGATAATTTTTTCAACTGTATCATCTGCACATGAATGTCCCCACTATTTCTCCCTCAAATTTGTCCCTAGAGTTTAAATGTGATTTTCCTTCACTTTTTTCTTCTCCTTGGGGATACCTGGGTGTGCAACATTTTCTCATAGTAACTGTTCATAGAATGAGGGATGATCCTCCCACCAAAGATTTATTTCTATAGAATGCTTTCAACAAATTTTCTCTCTTACCATGTCTGGATAATGGAGCCCCCAGTAGGTGGTTTCCAAATGCCGCTCCTTTGTACTTATTCCTAATGAGTAGCTGTAAACAGCAGAACTGCCTAATTCTGGTGTTTCAAATAGGCAATCTTCCTTGAACATAATTTCTTTGATTATTTTTCCTACTTAATAAAGAGTTACTTTTCAGAGGAACAAATGTAAATGTATATATAAATTCTGAAAGGGCAGATACAGAATAAAACTGAGTGGCCAGGATATTTGATTGTGTTGGAAATAGAGGTGCTTGAAGAGAATTAGATAGATTTGCTCACTGCTTCATTTCCCCACAAAAACAAAATCCAAATGGTCTTCCATGAGTTTGTGAGTTTTCGATGTAGTAAGTGGTCTCATACCTTCATCTTTACACACTTGAGCAGCCTCTTCTGAAGCAGGGTTGGGCCCAGTTGCAGCATTGACGCCATCTATACAGCAGAAAGAGAAACATGGCCTCAGAGTCAATATTGTCAAGATGGAGTTTCTCTGGCTGTGGCATGTCCATCTCCACTGGAAGTGTGAACCTGTTTAATGCTCTAATACACTGGGTGCCCTTCGAAGGGTCTAGGACTTGTGACTCTCTTTTATAACCAACGGACAGGAATCTTCCACTAAACCAGAACCCAATGACAACAAACTACTTTTTGGTGAGGAATACTCTTCACTGGTCTTATTATGCTTTGGCATTTTGCTTTTTCCCTACCTCTAGAAGAAGGGTACATTTCTTTTAGTGAAAGATTGTGAAAACATATCCTTGCAAGTCTCCACAAAGTGCTTTTATATGTGTGTGTTTAAAGTTTGGTTTTTCTTAGCACAGCATTTCTGCTCTGTTATGTCAGGTTGTCAAACTGCATGGAGCATGGCTGATGGCTGTCAGAGCAGAGGCCCAAGAGAAGGGGATCATTTGCAGGAGAGCACCAAAAGCCATTTGGAGATGTCACATCACCCAAGCATACAGTGGGGGCTAAGGAACTTGGAGGTCCTTGTCCCCCTCATAATGGTAATGAACCTCATCAGAGTTGATCTTTCCCCTCAGTATCGTAAGTATATGATACGATGACTCCACTCGTATCTAGCTTCCAGGATAATAGATAATTAACTTACTAACATTAAAATAGTAAATTTATATATGGATTTTCAAAGTCACTTGGAATGGTTAATATTTCACAATTGAAGAAGGAATTGAAAAGGAATATACATGTAGTAATGTAGTAACAAGGTTATGGAACTCAGGAGAATTCACACACCCATGACAATTAATATTTGAAGACAAATTGCATTTTTCTAGCAGCTCTTTCCTTCTTAATGCATAGGACTATAACTTTCAGGTCGTGTCTCTATTGGAAGAGAGAATGAAATTTTTAGTAGAGGAATAATTGGAGAGGATAAATCACTTTCTTTTGGTAGGTGACAATTGCCTATAAAAAGAAAAAAACAAACAAAAGACTATTAACTTTCCCTTGGTGTTACATCTTCCCATTTGCCCTTCCTTTCACAGTACAACTCCTTAAAAGTGCCGTCTGTGTTATTGTTCTGTACTTTCTCACTTCATAGTCTCCCCATAACCCACTCCATTGGCTCCAGTACCCCTCTGAGGATTTTCTGAGAAAAGATGCCAATGACTTCCCTTTGTGAAATCCAGTGATCATTTCTCTTTCTCACCTTACTTAATTTCTCAGTAGAATTTCACAGTCTTAACTCTTCTTTGTAAAACACTTTCTTTCTCTATTCTGTTGCCGCCTATCTGGAAGTCTTGGTGTCCCGAGCCCACTGTTTCCTTTATTTACATGCTCTTTCTAGTGAATCTCACCCAGAACCATGATTTTATCTTATTAAAAAAATTTTTTTTTTCAGAACCATGATTTTAAATCTCGTTTATATGCCATGTGAATCTCAAATCTGTATCTCGGTCAACATCTCTCTAGAATCATTATCTAATCTATCTAACTAGCTAGCTTCTTGACATCCCATATGGCTAAGTGTCTTCTTTTACTCTGGAAAAAAGTCCTTTTTACTCTGGAAAAATCCTGAACTACTAACTTTCTCAACAAAATCTACGCCTCACAGCCCGTCTTCCTAATATTAGCAAGTGGCACCATCATCCACAAAGTTCCTGATGCTAAAAATCTGAGAATTATCCTAGATTCCTCTTTCCCCCTTACCCCTCATCTGAATCCATCAACACATCCTCTTATCTTTATGTCTGGAATATGACACATCAGTCCATTTTGTCTCCGTTTCCAGAAACTGCCATCATGTCTTCCTGCTATGGCCTTCTAACTGGTCTCTGGTGTTTGTGACCCACTTTTACTCACAGGTAAAGTGAGCTTGTTAAAACTTCAAAACTTCCACTGGTTTCTTTGTAGTTCTAATAAAATCAAATCTTCAATAGTCAGACATTATCTGTTCCTATGATTTTTTTTTTAACCAAATCTTACACCATGTTCCCCCTAACACACCATGCTCTAGCCACTCCAACCTTCTTTCTCCAACATGCTAAAATTGGTCTTGAGGCATTTGCATTGTCTGGTCCCTCCATCTAGAATGCTCTTCCACCAATGAGGAGATCCTCATTGAGATTTTATTTAACATCTCTTCCTCAGGGAGTCCTTCCCAAATCCAGCTGATGGAAAGTTGCCTTCCCCGCAGTTCTTCTACCTACTCCATTTCTCCACAAGGCTTTTATCACCATCTTGTGTGTTTTTGTTTAGTGTTTATTTCTGAAGTTCACCCCCCTCCTACTGCCAACCCCACCATAATATAAGCTTCAAGGAGGCAGCGATATTGTATTTATGGTTTGTCATTGTATCCCAGTGCCCAGAACAGCGCCAGAGTCAAATAGACCCTTGGTATATATTCGTTAAATGACTACTTGAAACTAATAATGTACTATATGCTAGCTAATTGAACATAATAATAATAATAATAATACTATTTGAGGAATATTATCTACAACTTCAATTTGATTGGATTGTGACAGCAGTCAAACTGTGCTGTTTGAGACTGTGTTTTTCATGTTGTGGAAAAGGCCCACAGTTACATAATCAAAATTGAAATTGGAAATCATATTAATTGTAAAGGAGGTATTATCATTTTTGTTATTTTGGAAGAAGAGCAATAGATCAGAAGGGCTTTATTGACCAGGATCTCATCTTTGATTTTTTTGCACTTGTATTAGGAAGGCTAGGAAATGAGCCAGAGCAGACATAACCATGGATACTAACAACAGCTAAGATGAGAGATGAATTCTGCCATGATTTGGGCCAACCAGCAGGCTCGCTTGGAAGACCAGAGGAGCCCCTCAGGGGTGCCATTAGGACTATTCTTTACCTTGAGACATAAACATACTGTGATGATAATGCTATCGATCCAAGGGGTAGAGAAGAAGACCAAAGCCCCACCACTCTCTGCTGACAGGTGATCCCAAATCTAAAAAGAAACTGCCTGTTCTCAACAGACAAGCTAAAAAGGGATGAATAAACAAACCACAGGCAAATGCGGGCACGTGTGTGTGTGTGTGTGTGTGTGTGTGTGTGCGCGCGCGAACAAGGGTGGGGAAAATCTATGCTGATAAAGATAGTTGGGGACAGAACAGTGAGTGAATAAAACCTGTGATATCTCACCAGTCAGAGAATGGCCTCAGCTGTCAGCAGTTAGTTGACTAATACTTGTCAGCGGCCAACAGTGAAAACAGTGACAGCTTCTCACACAAAACTCATCTTCCGCGGCATATAATGATGTGTGGGTCGGAAGCTGGGGTGGGGAGTGGCAGATATCAACAGTCTGCTGGATCAGAAATTCAATTCATTGCAAGGACTATGTTTCGGCCAAGGGAGCTGGCTGACCCAGCGGCAGCTACACAAGGTCCTTGCTGCTTTGCTTCAGTGCTTTCTCTGATTGGCCTTCTTCAATTCCATCTTCCAGGTTAATAATAAAAGATTCCAGTTCTCTAGCAAAACTTCCAAGGTTAATGTAGGAAGTTTTCAGTGAAAAACTTATCATGCTACCTGGTTGATTTCCAAGAATTGAGCATATGGCCTGGGATGTGCCTGGCACACATCAGACGGTGCTCACTCTTTCAAAAACGCCCCCCCCCCCATGGGGCTCAGGTGGACTTGGAGACTAAAGGAAAGATGGGTATTTTGATTTGGGTGGTGTTGATAACAGCATAACCGTGCCTATCGGTCTTTTAAACGAGAGCGTGACTGAGGACAGAGATGGATAAAAAGAGACGAGAAGCTAAAGGTGGTGACCACTTCTTTTGTCTTAAGTGCTACTTCACTTAAAGATATTCCATTCAGAATCTACAGTAGAGAATCTATAAACATTCAATGGACACATCTGTTCTTAGGGAAGAGGAGATGTCAGGAAGGCTTTGGATCTCGTGCTAGGTCTGGTTGTGAGGTAATCGGGCTCCATGACACTGTGTCCTACCACCCCTAAAGAAACAACCAGAAACACGGCTCCTCAAAGTATAATGCAAAGCAGTAAAGAACTTTCTACTCCTCATGAGTAGAACTTTCTACTTCCTCATGGAGGGAAAGCCTCTTATTTGTTTCCTTTGAACATTTTGTATTTTATTTTTTCTCCCCAAACTAAATCTGCTAATTTTAAGGTAGCCAAGTTCTGAGGTAGCACTGCTCTTGATCCAAACTTTGCCTGTTGCTCTTAGAGCATTTCTAAGCAAAGTGTTGTTACACAGAAGAAGAATGGAATTGGTGAATGGGGAATGAGAGCGCACCCTTCTGACTGGAAGCACTGTCACCTATAGTCAGTGGAATTGGTGGCTTCTTGAGGGAGACCTACACGAACACGGCAATCAACCTGGTGAAAAGGTATAAGCATGTCTAGAAAACAACATCTGAGTGAAGTTACTGTTCATCTCTGTGGATGGATAAGGCCTAGGAGACTCTTCAAAAAAAAAAAAAAAAAAATCTGAGCCCACCTGCTTCTTGGCTCTGCTCTTCCGTTTCTTCTGTATTTTGTTTTTCCTCTGGACCGTTCTCATCTTGCAAGAAAATCACAGAGGGGGAAGAAAAAAAATACATCAAGTCAATTTATGAAATATCTCTTTATGGCTAATAGGCAGCACTGAAATTAATTGTAACCAATGTAGCCTGACTCCCAAAGCAAGACAGAGAGATGAATCAGAGGCCTGAAACAGAAAAATTACCTACATAAATAGGTGCATTTATACTTGTCCCTTCTTACCTGATTTGCTTGATGAAATGTTCTACTATAGTAAACCAAATTCACTCAGCACTCCTACAACAGTTCTCTCCTTGCACAGCATTTCCCAAAATGCAGTACTGATCTTAATTCGAATCTGTGTTTCTCCCTTGACAGAAGCGATATACACTGTGTAAGGAGATTTGCTTGATTAAGCTTCTATGACTCCTTTTCCTGTTTGATATATGTTGCAAAAATATCTATTTTTAGCTAATGTACACATGACAGTCTAACACATCTATGCTATGAGATACTTTGTCTTGAAAAGACTACATTGGTCAAGGATACACCATAGTACATAACTCCTTGAAAAACAAATCACTGGGCAGGTTTGGTGATGGCTGTGTGCTAGAAACTGGTTAACATTTTCTTTTGGCTTAAAATGTGTAATATATACCGGTGGATTTATGGGTAGAAAAAATAAACTTTTCAAAGGCAAATAAAGGCAGGATTTTCTACCTCATTGCTGGGAGAGTTTCCAAATCCCTTCTTGTTTGGAAAATTTTTTAAAAAGAAAAATTTATATAAAGACACCGGAACAGAACATAAAGCATGGTGAGTACAGAAAGCAGAGAAGCAGAAGTGAGTAGCATATATTACTATGGGTTAAAGATGGCCATAGATCTTCGTCTCTCAAGAAATGGAATTTTTCTCTCCTCTTCTTGAATCTGGACTGATTCTGTGACTAGATCAGTGAAATATGGAAATGATGTCTGGGATCCCCAAACCAAGGCCTCAGAGGACTAGAAGCTTTGACTTTCTCCCTCTGCGAAGCCAGTCACCATGTTGCAGAGATGCTTAGACTAGCCCCCTAAGAGAGAGGCACATGGAAAGAGAGTAGTGCCATGTGTCAAAGCATTGAGGGGCCAGACACGTAGGAGAATCCTTCTGCACCTTCCAACTTAGCCCAGCTGCCTGCTGCATGCAGGCAAACCATGACCTCACCAGCACTACCAAGAGCTGAAGAATCACCCCGCTGAGCCCTTTTCAGAGTCCTGACCCATCACCAGGCTCAGATCACTTAACTTTGTTTTGCTTGCTTGCCTTGACCCAGCATCCATTCCTACTACCAGCTCTTAATCCAGAGGAGGGGAATCCTCCCTAGAGGAGGACTCAAACAGGAATGCTCAAACAAGAGCCTCAAAAGCAATGGGAAAACATTTCACCAAGTTGCTCTGAAAAAGAACTGACCAAAGAGAGTTGCACATGGGAAAACATTTGGAATTGACTTGAATGAAAGAAAAAAGTTTATAATACAGTGACATAGATAAATGAGTGAATGAATGAATGAATAAATGAGAGTGGCATTCTGAAGTATGGAAAAAATGCTACCAATGAAAACATAATTATGTATACAATTCCCTCTGCCCAACACCTGTGCTGTCTAGAGGGATACAGGCTAACTTTGAACAGGAGAACCCGAGGCAGCTCTATAGGTACCTAGACCCAATGTTCTAAATGGCATATTTACAGTGCTGCTTAACGGTCTGACATTTGCTCTGTTTTAGTTCTCCAAGCAGATGACGGCATTGGGTTTTGCTCTAGGAGGGAAACAGCCATCCTTGCTGCTCTTGCTCCCTTAACAAGGCTAAGTGGGTGCTGCAGCATGTGTTAAATCCGTGGGTCAGTATTTTCCCCCTTCCTCCCACCAAATGGAGTCAGAATCAAGCAGGAGAAATCTGCCAGCTTTTCTGTCTCTCCCAGTGGACAGTCTTTTTAACCGAGATTTCACAATAGGTTTGCAGTCCGCAGTGACAGGCTGCCTTTAAAATTAGTCTGGTTACCGAGTTTCCTTGAGAGTAAAAAGCCTTCTTGCGCCAGAGAAGATAAGAGGGCAAAGAGAAACACATTTTCAGTGAGAGGAAGGTGAGCAGTTGGTTCTAGCAGTTCGAAATGCATGAGAGGGACATTTCCAGTCAGACCCCCGAGGCCGGCTTTATAACAATAAAAACCAGTCTGTTTTCCTAAGGTACCCCGACTGGGTTTTTAACCCCTCTGCATTTGCGTGCAGTCCCACTCCCTAACACAGCCACCCGAGGGACATGCTCTTGGTTCCCACTTTGAGCCTTGACTGCAGGATCCAGTTGCAGTATTTCTGCCCTACAAAGAAAACTCAAGAAATGACATGTTTATTACCGAGTAAGTGCATTCTAGAAGAATGCTGCATTTGCCATTTGAGTAACGTGGCCTCGGAGGACAAGGTTTAGGTACGTTGCTTTCATCCGTCTCTAGACAGTTCACCCTTAGAGCCAGCAGGGGGAGCCAGCGTAGAAGTCTCGCTTTCTAAGCAAGCGTTCTCCCGCAATTAGATTTAACATTCCTTTCACTCTTTCAGAAGGACACATTGGCTGGCTTATAACTTTCCATCCATTTAAAATGCCTCAAATGAGTGGGTTCTTACTGAAACAGGGGTCTTCCACTGGTAGGGGAAAAATCCCTTTACACAGTTACCGGTAAGTATTTATTTGATAAGGACAAGCTTTCCTTTTCATCAACTTTGTCTGTCTAGCTATCTTCACAGGAAGCCCATAAACAATAAAAAGTTAAGTAGAGTGGTGAATATAAACTTGTGGTTTTTAGAAGGGATTTAAAGGCTTACAATAAATGTGAAGAAATATAGGGAAGTGACAGGCAATTCTGTTAGCTTAAAAAATGTCATGAAAAAGCTAAATTCTTGTAGTTAGTATGCATTTAAGATCACATATTTATTTCAGGTAATAAATTCCCATAGCATTCAGGGTGGGAGTCACATCACATGCTATTTTCTCAAGCCAAAAAGCGTGGTAATCTGTGAGCATTTTAGTTGTTGCATAATTTTTGTTTCTTCACTATTCACTATTCATTCTTCACTCTTTCAACCCGTATTTATTGAGCATGTACTATATGCAAGGATATTTCAGCAATTTTATACAAATAAAATAAGAGACTCCTGCTGTGAACTGAATTCACAGAGGCAGTAGGAATGCATTATTTGTTGGATGATGACAAGACTGTAATCCATGTTTATTTCTGTATGAGAGAGATGCACAAGGGCAAACTCTCAATGTCATGGCCACAGATTACTATCCTGATATGTGTGGTTCTTTTTGTGAACTGTGCATGGGAAGAAAAAGGGGAAATAAATCCAAGCAAATCCATCCCTGCTACTGGAGAAACAACCTGATGTGTGTTGCCTGTTCATGAACTAATAATCTTTCTTACAGAGGTGCCGACATTTCCAGGCACAGACAGAGCATATACCATTGAAATACAGTGTTTTGCAGATTAGATCATTGGTCCTGATTCTCCCACCGTGGGCAGAGAATACATCCCAACCCACTAATGTTGGGTTTGATCAAGTTACCTCATTTAGCAAGTGAAATATTAGTGGACACAATGTGAGCAAAAGGCTTAACTGTGTTGCATAGTTGGACTTGACACCCGTGTTCCTGACATTTGTCACGACAAGAAGATGACCCTATAAGCTGCTGGTTTAAAGAGGATGAGAGATATGTGGAGCAGATCACACCCAAGATATGACTGGGAGCCAAGCCCAGGCAAGTCACAGCTTGAAACAGAACTGTCCAGCAGAGCCCAGCCTACATCATCTGAATGGTAGTCAACTTGCAAATCTGTGAGCATGAGAATAAATAATTGTGTTGTAAGGGACTCTATTTGGGGGTCATTTGTTATACAGTTTTATCATGGCAACAGCTGATTAATACAAGTGGTATATTTATTTTTCTCAAATCAGGAAGGCTCAACTTTTTTTTTTTTAAGTCAATCCTCTTTTGTTTATAAAGAATTCAGTCTTTAATTTTATATTTTGTCACCTGGCTAACATTTCCATCTCACATGTTCCCAAATTCTCTAGAATATACACATATAAAAAATAATGTTAGCTTATATAAGAGAGGAATGATCTCAAAAATAGGCACTTCCATCAATTATACTTATGTCTTATGTAATAGAGCAAAG
Source organism: Mustela putorius furo (assembly GCF_011764305.1). Classification (NCBI taxonomy): domain Eukaryota; kingdom Metazoa; phylum Chordata; class Mammalia; order Carnivora; family Mustelidae; genus Mustela; species Mustela putorius. Next base: position 2,858,811 of record NW_025421329.1, on the reverse strand, counting down.
TGAGTAGCAGCGTAATACTGGTTAATATCGCTAATATTTATTGAATACTGGCTATGTTCTGCTCAGTGTCTAAGTACTTTGCATAGACCATAAAATTTAATTCTCAAAGCAACCCAGTAAGCATGGTATTATTATTATTACTTTTTAAAGATTTTATTTATTTATTTGAGAGATAGACCATGAGCAGGGGGAGGGGCAGAGGGAGAAACAGACTCCCCATTGAGCAGGCAGCCCAATGCAGGGCTCAATCCTAGACCCTGGGATCATGACCTGAGCTGAAGGCAGATGCTTAACCAACTGAGCCACCCAGGCACCCCTGGTATTATTATTATCCACATTTCACAGATAAGAAAATTGAGATACAGAGATATTAAGTAATTTGCCTAAGATCCTTCATCTAGCAAGTGGTGGAAGCAGGGTTTTGAGAATCAGCTGACACCACAGCCTATTATTCTCTTCTTGGAAACATAACTAATATTTATCTGGGCAAGATAAATTATGGGAGAGCAAATATGTGGAAAGACTGATACTTAATATAATAATAGCTAAGGAGTTAAACTATATTGTCATGCAGATTCACATAGAACACTAAGAATGTTAAGAATTGAGCTTGCCTGAGCTGGTGTAGTCACTCTAGTATGGAGATTCCTCAAAAAGTTGAAAATAGAGCTATCCTATGACTCAGCAATTGCACTACTGGTTATTTACCCTAAAGATACAAATGTAGTGATCCAAAGGGCCACATGGACCCCAATGTTTATAGCAGCAATGTCCACAATAGCCAAACTATGGAAAGAACCTAGATGCCCATCAACAGATGAATGGATAAAGAAGTGGTGGTATATATATACAATGGAATACCATGCAGCCATCAAAAGGAATGGAATTGGGCCATTTGCAATGACATGGATGGAACTAGAGGGTGTTATGCTGAGCAAAATAAGTCCATCAGAGAAAGACAATTATCATATGATCTTACTAATATGAGGAATTAGAGAAACAAGATAGAGGAGCATAGGGGAGGCAGGGAAAAATGAAACAAGATGAAACCAGAGAGGGAGACAAACAGTAAGAGACTCTTAATCTCAAGAAACAAACTGAGGGTTGCTGGGGAGGAGGGGTGTGGTAGGGATGGGGTGGCTGGGGGATGGACACTGGGGAAGGTGTGTGCTATGACAAGTCACACAAGTGCTGTGACTTGTGTAAGACTGATGAATCACAGACCTGTACCCCTGAAATAATACATTATATGTTAATTTAAAAAAAAAAGAATTGAGCTTACCTGACATTTAAGCCAGGTAAGCACAATACTATAAACTATTTTTTTAATGCTAAAGTTATTTTCATTTTGGAATAATTTTAAACAATAGAAAGTTACAAGAATGGTACAAAGAGTTTTCTTTTCCTTTCTTTTCTGAACCTACTGAGAGTGAGTTGCAGATATAATCCCCTCCCGGAGCCCTGAGTACTTTAGTATATATTTTGTACAAACAAGGACATTCTCCTCCATGACAATAGTGCAACCATCAAGATCAGGAGATTAGCCTGATGACACCCCTGCTCTCTAAGCCACAGACCACATTCAAGTTTTGCCAATTTTCTACACACACTGCATTTCGTTGTAACATGTATTCAGTCTCCTTCAACCTAAGAATCGAGATGCCTTCCTGACCTTGCCTAAGTTCTGTGCTGGGTGTTTGCCACCTCACCCCAAACCCCCTTTGGTGTGAGTGCCTACTTTCTCAGCCCTACTTACTGGCTTTAGAAAGAAAGGGAAGAAAGATAGGAAGGAAAGAAGGGAGGGAGGAAGGGTGAGAGAAGGAAAGGAAGGAAGAAAGGAAGAAGGACTGGAAGAAAGAATGAAAGAAAGGAAGAAAGGAAGGGCAAAGGAAGGAAATAAAGGAAGAAGGAAAGAAAGAAAGAGAGGAAGGAAGGAAGGGGACGGATGCTTAGTTTCAAACACTAAAGCTTTGTTCTGGAGGTGTCACCAGCCCATTAGTCAATGTCAACAGATGGGTGTAAGGAAAATTAAGTTCCCAAGTTGGCTGCCTCGTTGTTCTAATGAAAAGCTTCACATGCATCTTTCAGTGCAGATAAAAAGAGATGTCCAGTTGAGTCCTCACCATCTAACATGATTGGTAGCTGCTGCTCTGAGTGTCTCCTTGGTACCAGGCACTTCAGACTTTCAGGCACCTCACACCTATTACTATGAATCTCCCACGAGTCTTCTAAATTAGACTTTTATCTACATTTTTACAGATGAAGAAATCATGATTGTGGGAGGCCGAGTAACTTTCCTGAAGTCCTATGAACAGTGGCAGAGCTGAGTCTTAAACTCAGGTCCAGATCATGCCAAAGCCTGAGTTCTCTTTCCCTTGCAGATTCCTGTCACCTCTTCAGACTCTTGGTGGTGGCGTTGTAAGTCTTTTTTGAGAGGGAGGCCCTTACCCTTGCTGTGGTGTCCTCAGTACCCAACACAGTGCCTAAGTTCATTGGGGGCTCCATAAATGCTTGTCAAAGGATTAAAAAAGAAACTTCATTTTCCCCTAAGCAGTAATTATTATTTATTATTTTGCTTGAACTGGATTTCAGTTTTGGGTGTAGAAAAGGTATGTTATCTATCTGAGCCTCTGCTTGAAGCTCATTAAATTGTGAATTTGTTTTGAAATGTCAAGTGTCTTTGATCACAAACAAGGGTTCCTAAAAATCCAGTATGGTGACAGGGAGGGAGCACAAGTAACAGGAGTTCATCTGCTCTCACCGCCGTCCAGGTTCAGCCTCCTTTCCCCTCTCTTCCCTGGGTGGTGACAGTGGCTTCAGTTCTTGACCTCCAGATCTGCTCTCAAGCTAGAGGCCAGGTTGTTTTCCAATATAAGTAAGATCATACCGTTCCCCTGCTCAGATGTTGCTCAAAGGAAGCAAGGCTCTGTGTGGTGGATTCCACTATGGTTTTCCTGCCCTGACATTTTTCTAGAAGCTTCCCATGCACTCTGCTCCAGCCATACTGGCTGGTCTCTTCCCCTCTGGTCTTTCTACTGCCTTTCCCCTCTGCCTGAGGTGCTTCCAAGTCCTCCAAGTCTTGGCTCAAAATGTCTCCTTCTCCATGAGGTCTATGCTGAACACTCTACTTAAAATTACAATATCTCCCCACCCCTATACCCTTCATCTACCTTATGTGGATCCATCATTTTCCAAGATACAGTGTAGGTAAGTATTCTATTCATTTTCTGTATATCTCCCCCACTTGAATGTAAGCTCCACCAAGGTAAGGATGTTTGTTTCCTTCATTGCCTGAGGCCTTCTAAACATCTAGAAGGAACACCTGAATAAACACCTAAATATTTGTGGATCAGTGAAATATGCTCCTTCCTGACCTGGGCTTCCAGAGCTAGTTACAAACTAACCAGGAAAAACAGGGGGAAATTAACTCCTCTTGCAAGATCATTAGGTCCCTTGAAACTTGAGGTTCATATATCATGTAGGGTGGCATTTTTCCAGGAAGGTGCCCCAGATACAGAACCCAGGTTCTTGTTAACAATACCTCTATTGCTACCTAGAAGAGTCACTTAGGGAAGGAACCCTTGTTACAATTCAGTTATCCAGACTAATAACCAAGCACCTCCTGGGAAGAGGGAGGGGCAAACATAGCCCATTTGGGGAAATGCTTGCTTTCCTGCCTGCCAGTACCAATTCTACTTGAAACAAATACTATTGTAACCATATGTCATTCACAGAGACTGTGCAAGAGCCACAGTTGGTCTTCAGTTATAGGACAGAGAAGACAATCAACTTATTCTTCTTTCTTCTTTTCTCTCTCCCCCCACTTCCTTCCTTCTTTCCTAAGATTTATTTATTTATTTTAAAGAAAGAAAGAGAGAGAGATCATGTGCAGAGGGGCAGAGAGAGAGGGAGGAGAGAAGTAGGCTCCCCACTGAGTGTAGAACCTGATGTGGGGTTCCATCCCCCTACAACACATGAGATTGTGACCAGAGCTGAAATCAAGAGTCAGTTGCTTAACCAACTGAGCAACCCAGATGCCACAGTCCTTTTTTTTTTTTTTCCTAAGAATGTACTCAAACAGCATACTTGTCCATGTAGGAGTAAGAGGAAATAATTGAACCTGTTACTTTTAAAGCAGATATGTCTGTTAAGGGAGAACCAAGTGTAACATAAATTCAATAAAAGGAATATATAAGACTGTAGCATGCAACTGTCCTCTCCATATATTTTGTATGATGGTAAGTAGAAGGCCAAGCATTCAATAAGAAACTCAACGAATACCTGCTGAATGATTGAATTTTGTAGCATTTCCACAATGAAGGTATGATCCTAGCATACCAAAACTTGCCATGACATAACTTGTTATAAAAATAGCACAAAGCAATGCACTAGAGAGCTATTTTCAATATCACACACACCCTCTTAATAGATAACATATGGTTCTCCCATATGGCATGTTAATACAAATACTTTTACCCTGATATGGTTAGCTTTTAATCCAAGGATTTCCAAGTACTTTACAAACACTATTCATTAGCACAGTCTTCCCCGGGGAAAGTTGCAATGCCTCGCAGAGATACAAAGCATCCTGCATATAATCAATAACCATTAAGGAATGACAATAATAAGAAATACATTAATGTGGTCTTTTTTTTTTTTTTAATACAGATTAGGAAACAAACAAGTGGGAACTAAGCTGCTTTCTTAAAGTCTTCCCATGACTTTATGGTGCAACTGAGGCTACAAATCAACTTATGCTGATGCTTATGGTTATTCTACCAGGTGACCTACATTGGTGAATTGACTGTAAATTACACTGGTTTTCAAGTACACACATAAGCTTGTGTCTGCAACATAACTGGGAAAATTATGAAAAAAATAAACAGCATAATAGCATTACAGTGCTCTTTCTCTCCAACAAAACAACAATTGCCATTTCTATTAACATTAAGCCCTAAGGTTAAATTTCCTTCTAAAAACTATTTCTCTCTATTGTCACTTATGCTTCTATATCAAGAAAACTGGTGTGCCTACACATTTGTTTAAAACAGGCACACATTGTGCTCTCTGCAGATGTTAAAACAGAACTGGCAAGATGAAACACTGTTTCACTTTATTGAAGAAGAGAAAGGATATAAAGATGTTCTTTGAATAGAAGAATCATTCCATAAATAAATGGAAAAGCTGCTCGGTATCTTTGCCATCAATTAACATTTGGTGAGTACGTATGAAGTTCAAGATGGTGGAGAGGAAATATACTAGGCTATGAGGAACACAAAAGCCTTTCCCTTTGGGAGTTGATGGAAGAAAGCTGGACAGAGTGATTTCAACAGCTATATCTTTCTGTATCACTTGCTCAAGGTGAAAATGAGGCTGGAGGCAATTATTTAGAGAAAAATAAGAGAATCTATCTTGCATGTGTAGATCTGAGTAAATATTGGTCATTTAAGCTGAATTAAGTGAGGAATATCTAAGCAAGTGCTTCAGTTCTCCACTTGCTTTGCTGTGGGGAGAATGTGCATGTGTTCAGAGCAGGTGTGTCTCTCAGGGAGAGCACAATATACACAGGCTTGATTGTAGGCAGCCCCACGTGGTTATGGGAAGTAAAATCGTCCGTCTTTGTGTTTCTACCATTCCCCCCCCCCTTTAACAGAGTTGTGCCTTCAGTGTTGAAACATGCTATTTTAAGTGGTAAAAGCAGAAATTTTACCATGCTGCTTGGGATTTTGAAATTTAGGAAGAAGGCAATGTGTGGGTTTTCCATGATTCAATACGAATGCTTTATAAAAAGGTGTCCTCATTCAAATTACAAATCCTATAGATGATAAAACTTGACCGCTTCTCCCAAGCTTACTAACAACTATAAAAACAGCAATGTAACACATGTGTTTTATCTTTTTTAAAAAACTGCAGAATTCCAGTAAAGGTTTTGTTTAGCCCAATGTTCACTTAATAGTTATTTGACATTATTGTACCAGAATAAATTTCATGTTGAAATTTATTAAATTAAATTAATAAATTAAATTTATTAAAATAAATTTCATGTTGAAATACATGAAAATAATTCATAAGTGCAGAAATCACACTCATAGAAACGCAGCATGTCCAAATTGAGATGTGCTATGAATGTCAAATACACATCCTCTTTTAAGGACAGCACAAAACAAGGTACAATAGCTCATTAACAATTTTTACACATTGTGTAACATTGATTACACATTGAAATGCAACACTTTGGCTATATGGTTTAAATAAAATATAGAGTTAAAGTTAATGGTGACTGTTTCTCTTAGTGTTTTTTTTTTTAAACATTGCTCCTCAAAAATTTAAAGTTACACATGCATCTGTGATTCGTGTTGTATTCCTATAAGTGGAGTTGACTAGTGAGGAAGGGGGCTGCAGAGCTCAGAGTCCAGTGGGCAGATGGATATTGAGGCTGAAACTATCAAATCCACTCCCCTGTTCCCTCTTTATTCACCAATGGCCTCTCCTCGTGAACACCTATGTTGCCCTGCCTTAGGGGTTTTTCTAGTCTCAACAGGATCCTTGTCCTATGCAACCAGTTTGGAAGCAGCCCCCCAACCTGTGGTTGGGGATAAGGTAAGGGTAAGGTTGGGGATGAGGAGAAAATAATTAATACTTGCCCTCATTCCCCTGGAGTTGGAGAACTCTGGGGCACAACCCACAGAATTCCCCTACAGGTCCCATCCCAACTACCCACAGGATAACCTGCCTATTCATGAACCCGTTTTCTTCCTTTCCTGTCTGAAAGTAGAGTTTGCCAAGAGGACTTCTATCCAAGAAGGTCATCAGAGGGGACTTCTCTGTGCAAAGAGTATTTGAGCTGATAAGTTCAAGGCATTTATTATGTGAAATTAATTGGTAGAAATTAATGAATCAAAAAGGCAGAGGTAGATGAATTTTCCAGTTAGAGTGAAAAGCATGTCCGTAGGACCTGTTGCAGGAGAGAACCTGGCATCCTTGAAGACTCAGGGGTAGCCAATGGGGCTGGTGTAGAGTGCGTACCATGAGATGGGCCTAAAGGGAAGATACCCAGGCATTGGGGAATGTTCCAAAGGTTAGGGAACAAGATCTAGAGGAGAAGGTGAGCATGTATATTTGGAGAGTCACATGATTTTGTTCTGCAGGACCACTGGAAACAAAGGGAGTGGAGCAAGGAGAGAAGCCAGAAGAAGAACAAGTAGTTATGGTATAAAGAACTCTTTACCCCTTACCAAGAGAAGGGAGATGCTTCCATGAAGGGGGTTAGGGATCCACGGTTTCTCTCTCACCTAGCTGCTTTGTGGGTTCTGGATTGATTGGGGTGGGGGAAGAAGGGGGGGGTTAAGTGACCCACATGGAACTGAGAAAATACTCCAGATAAGAGATGATGAAAGTCTGAGATTAAGGGATGGAAGGTGAAAACAGAGAATAGGATGGATTGAGGAGACAGTCAAGGGGTAGAATCAACCGGCTTTGTGGAGTGGTTGGATGGAGGTGTGAATGATGAGGAGCAGTGCCAGCCTCTATTACAGAAGTTCTGATTTATTCCATTTTACACTCATAACAACCTCGCAGTACAGGTACAATAAATAGCCTATTTTATAGGTGAAGAAATGATTTTGGATAGTTTAAATAGCTCTTCCAAAGGTCCCATAGCTAGCAGGAAGTAGAAACAGGATTTGAGCATTAATCACCAGCTTTCAATGAGAAATCCATGGATCACCATGCTATCATGCTACCTGGATTCTCATTTAGGCATATGGTCTGGGAAAATGGGAGCTGGGGAGCAGTGACTGGGCCTGGGAAAGAAGGAAGCCATGTTGATTTGGGGGGCCCAGGATGTACCTTACGCAGTTGAGATGTTTCAGTAGAAAGGAAGGGAAATCAAATAGATGGGAAGGAAAAATAGACCAGTAGAAAATAGACCTCCTAACATGGTATCTAGAAAGTTTGTATAAGATTTTTTTTAAAGAAGTAAAGCACTTTGCTTTTACAAAAGACCTACATTAACACCTATTTTCAATAACCAAAAGAAATCTGCAGAGGATTTTCACTTTTATGAAATGGTAATTGCTTTTTTGCTTTGAGCCACTTTGGCTTACAAAAGGTTTCGCAGGAAACTTCTACAGACAGAGCGGAAAACCTGTAATGGTCATTAAAAAAAATAATACACACACACACACACACATACACACATATATGTTTTTGCTACTTGCTGAAATGCCTGGTTAGCTTTCTGTTTGTTTTCTTTTGTGATTTTGTCTGGGTTGTATTTGTCTGGTCTGCAATAGTCACTTCCAATACCTGGTCCCTTTATGTCACAAGTAGGACACTATCTTACTGTAAGCCCTCCTGCCAGTCAGGCAAAAAGACTCTAGTCCCCTTTATCCCAATTCTGCCTCCATTCTATAACTTCCAGACCTATCATACTTCCTCCCTCTCTTACATGTGTCCAGTACTGTCATTATTTCTTTCCCATCAAGCCATGATTTAAGAAGGCTGTCATTTTCAATTTAGTATAAATTACTTGTATTTAATAATTAAACCATCACCTCTCCCAAGTCTACTGATTATACACTAATTATCTAGTTTCCGAACTATAATGCCAGTTACAGAATTACTATGATGAGTGATAAGACTTCCTGGTATTGATTTTAAGTACCCCCAATTTGTATTAGGCATATTTCAAAAAGAGTTACTGGGGTCTCACTTTACTTTGAACAAATACAGTTCTGTGTGTGTGTGTGTGTGTGTGTGTACGCGCGCGTGCGCGTGTGTGGTTGTTATGTTCTCTTCCCAATATTACCTGTTTTTCCCTTGCACTGGGGTGATACTTGCTGGCATTAGATCATCTCCTTGAGATGATAATCATACTTAATAGCTACCTAAAGCAATTAGTCTACAGACTCAAGAACTAGGGAAAAATTGTCCAGGGTGGCTGATGTTATTTTAGACAAGTAAATGTCAGTATCAGAAGCCACATCAAAAGACAAATGGGAACATCTGTTTCTCTTCTCCTGATGGCAGAGGAGGCACAGACAATTAAGTATTGCCAGTATGTTCAATGCTATAGACATAAAGCAACACATGAATCCCTAACTGGAGAGTATTCTGGAATGTGCTTTGTTCTTTCTGCCAAATTGGTCAATTTGCAGAAGTCTGCCTTATCTGATGTACTGTTTTTTTTTTTTTTTTTTTTTTTTTTTTTTTTTTTTTTTTTTTAAAGATTTTATTTATTTACTTGAGAGAGAGACAGTGAGAGAGAGCACGAGCGAGGAGAAGGTCAGAGAGAGAAGCAGACTCCCCGTGGAGCTGGGAGCCCGATGCGGGACTCGATCCCAGGACTCCAGGATCATGACCTGAGCCGAAGGCAGTCGTCCAACCAACTGAGCCACCCAGGCGTCCCTGATGTACTGTTTTGAATAACTCTAAAAGCATTCCAGTTGTCTCCTCTCCATGGAAATATGTTTGGTGAATATATAGATTTATGTGACCAATGAAAAGAGAAATCTCTGCAAGTGATTTCATCCCTTCAAAATGAGAATCATTTCACCTAGTGGACATAGGGCTTTTCCCTCTCATGGGTTCTAAATATGGTCTTTTTTTTCACTGTAATATCGTTGACAGACAATGATTCTAGTTTCACATGTACATCATAGTGATTTGACAATCACATACATCATGAAATGCTCACCATGGTAAGTGTAATTATCATCTGTCAGCATACAAAGTTATTACAATTACAATTAGGGACAGTCATTTACTACATAGAGCCCCTTCCCACTTAAACCAAAGTTCTTCCATGAAGAAGGAGTGGATGTAGCAAGGAGCAACAGACAGGAAGAGTTCGATGGCGGAGGGATGACGGAATGCTACCCATGAGGAAGATGACAGGAGAACATTCTCACAGCAATGGTTGAAAAAGGTATTTAGGACTTTCTATCTTCTTGGAAGTTTGCTTATGAGAATAAATTATTCCACCTGTCGCAGCTCTCATGATAAATGTCAGATGGTCCTGGACTTGGTGGAACCAATTTCTCCCCCTTTTACCTCAGAAGACCTGTAACTTCTGGAAGTGTCAAAATCGGCCTTGAGGTATTTATTTATTCACGTAAGTCCAGTTGACGTACATCATTATATTAGTTTCAAGTTGAAGACATAGTGGTTTGACATTTATTCACATTACAAAATGCTCACCACACTATGTCTAATTATCATCTGTCAGCATACAAAGTTCTGTGAATGTTGTCATAAAAAAAAAAAAAAAACCCAACATAGTAGTATTGTAATGAATGCTGCCTTGTGATTCCTAGTGTTAATCTGAACATGTCAAAGTACATCAAAAGTTCTTTCGATCACCTGACAATGGTCTGGACAAATACTCAAATATATGCACATACTTCTTGAACCATTCAAATGAATGGCAAGTGAATAATTTCCTCTAATACTGGTTACTAAATGTGTGATTGGAAGAAGTTACAACAACAAATAGTTACAGGGAGAAACATTGTATGCGCAATGAAAAGATGCCCCCCCAAAGCTGTCCTATGAAGGCTAATTATGCTTTTTGGTCTGTTTTAATTACAACTAATAATGAGGTCTACAAGGTAAGCTGTAAGAGGGTGAAATAAGGACCCAAAACTGAAGGTATTTGGTCAGGAAGCAGAGACCTCTAGCTGATTCCTTGCTACTTGAAAGAACTTCATTCCCAAACTCCCCACTCTTGCAAGTGTTGATCACGTTCTCATGTATGGTTTTCACGTAGCGCCTTAGGTTAGCAGTGTTTAGTGCCACAAGTTTGGGCAGAGTAGTAAAATAAGAAAGCTGTACTACTTATCTGGGGCTATCTGAAACATTAAATATGATGAACAGCTTTTAATTTCTCCCTTTGGCTTTTTCCCCCTTCTTTTCTGCTTCTTCTAGTATGAATTCATTAATCATATATATATGTTAGCACATTAACTTTTGTTGACTCATGGGCTAAGTAATACATTTTATCTAATGCTTTGGTAAAATTAAAATACAGACTTTTTTTTTTTTTTTTTTTGGTGTGTCCAATGTCATTCATGAAGCATGCTGATACGAGAGAAAGCAGTAGAGACACAAAAAGTCAAAGTCTGAGACTGGATTATTTTTCCCCATTAAAAGCCAGATCTGACACAAATTCCCTACACATCACCATTGCTGGATAAAGCCTTTGTGGTGCCAATATTTAGTTAGCAGTGAGGAATACTTACTGGCAGTCCATACATTTTTCACTCTGCTTGTTGGAGAAGGTTATTGTTATTCACGTGATGGATAGAAACACAAAATGAGTTCTCTAAGAGACCATAGCCCTAGAGGTCCATAATTCTCCTCTGACAGGACCACATTAGTCATTTTAGTGACTCAATTTTTGAACCTGTTTCTGTCTCCCTGAAGGAACGAGAGAAATCCTATGTAAAATGTATCCAACCTGAAAAGAGGACTCTCAGCGTTTTACCTCAAGTAAGATAAATTAGAGATATGGAAAGGAGCTCTGCTCTCATGACTGGGTGGTGTGGAGAAGCACATCTAAATATTTCCTGAGGACACAATGAGTATCTTTCTAGGAGATGGATTTTAGAGCAGGGGTCATCAAACTCTGGCCCATAGGCCTGTTTTTTCATACAGCCCACATGCTAAGAATGGGTTTTACATTTTTAAAGGGTTGTAATAAAAACAAAGAAAAATATGCGACACAGACCATATGTGGCCTGTGGAGCCAAAAATATTTCCCATCTGGTCCTTCACAGAAGTGTGCTGACTCCTGTTTTAGAGCAACCTAATGAAATAAATAGTGGGAGATGACTCAGCCTACAAAACCATGCATTTAAATGCTTTGTGGAGGGGTGATTACCTACAGGGTGTAGGAATTGGCTTGACCTATTATGAAGATAACCCTCTACTACTTCCTGTCCACCAAAGACATCACTTTTGGTGAGGTAGCAAAGCCCACGTCTCTGATTAGTTCTCACTGATTCTAAGACTGCAGATGGTATTGGAATGGACTTTTGACTTATACGCGATCTTGAGTCAATAAAAGGATTTAATATTTGAGGGGGTCCCAAAGAATCCAAGGGTAGAGACACAGTGAGGGTGTAGAAGGTCTTAGAAGAGGAAACAAGAAGACCATTGGGGATTATGGTGGTTTTAAAAACATGCCCACAAATTGTTAGATCTTCCTCTCTTCCAGAGGTGGAGCTTAATGGAAACTCTCCTTGACTGTGTGATGGGTTTAGGGACTTGCCTAATTAACAGAATATGGCAGAGCAGTGGTCTGTCACTTTTGGGATTAGGTTATAAAAGGACTGTCACTTCCACTGTGAATGTGCTCTTACTCTCCTGGGTCACTTGCTCTGGAGGAAGCCAGCTGCCATGTCATGAGGATACAGATCAGCTTATGGAGAGGCTGACACAGTAAGGACCTGAGGCCTCTGGGCAACAGTCAGCAAGAAAGTGCCTAAAGCCAGCCTGCCCCAAGAGAGGATGTATGCTGAAGGTGCGGTGAGTATATGGGGACACTGAGCTGAGTAGGTGCCAGATATGTTATATAGGTTTATCCCACCTTCAGTCAGCTGCGGGGATGAAGGACCCACCAGGGGTTGAGTCAGTTTTAATGTATTTTTGTCCTTTCCCTTTTGCAGTCAACTTTTGTCTTCACAGATTGAACCTCTTCATGAATCCCAGCCTGGTCCCTCGAATCCTTCCAGCCTGGTCCCTCGAATCCTTCCTCTCTAGGTGGAAACTGATTTTTAGTTTCTAAGTCCAGAACAATGGGTTTCCTTCCAAGAAATCCCAAGAGTGCTTACAGCAAATCTCCTTCTAGCAATTGAAGCTGTTCATCCCAGGCACACTCCCTTGTCTCTTTCTCCTCCCTTCCCCTCCATACTTACCTCCTTGTTCTCCTACTGCTCAGTTCCTCTCCTAGCCAGCACCTATTTTCCCTGTCCTGTGCACTTTGGGACAACACTGGTAGCGTCCCAGCCTGCTTTCCTCCCATCTCCACACTGCTACACATTTCGTTCAAGGAACCATGGGTATGAAGCACCACTCTTCCTGATCTGATTGAGCCCTCTCAAGTGTACAAAGGGGAGAACTAAAACTTATGAAAGAAAATTTCAGGAACCATCCCAGTTGACACCTGGCATCAAAATGTGTAACAGTTGGTTTGACCAACATTTATTTTCCATTTATTGAACACTTAATATGACTTAATGTGATACCGTGATACAATGACAAATACATATTTGGTCTTTGTCTCTAGTTCCTGGCACCGAGCTTCTAAAACCCCTATGATTTCCTGAGTGATAGAGGGGATAGGAGCATCTTTTGTAATTCGTAGTAAGCCCCTTTCAACCTTACTTGATTTTTGTTAATAGGGAGGCTCTTGGTGGGTTCCCAGATAACTTTTAGGGTGGGGCTAGTTGCTAGAGGACTCAACCATGTGACTAAAGTGTTGGAATTTCAGCCCCCCCCCATAACCTCTGGGGAGGAGAGGGTGACTAGAGATTGAGTCAGTCACTGATGGCCAACGATTGAATCAACCATGCCTCTGTTACAGAACCTCTGTGAAAACTCCAGACAATGAGGTTTGGACAGCTTTCAGGTTGGTGAACACATCCACAAGCTAGGAGGTGGTGCACCCCAACTCCACAGAAGCTCCTGTGCTCAGGACCCTTTTGGACCTCACTCTATGTACCTCTACATCTGGCTGTTCATTTGCGTCCTTTGTAAGATCTTTTATCATAAACCAGTAATAGAAAGCCAGCTGTTCTCCCTGAGTTCTGTGAGCTGTTCCAGGAAATCATCAAACCCTAGGAGGGGGTTGTGGGGACCTGTTACTCTATAGCGAGGCGGTCAGTGGCCCAGTTTGTGTGGCCTAGACTTGCAATTGATGTCTGCAGTGGGGCAGTCTTGTGGGACTGAGCCCTTAACTGAGGGGGTGGGGGTGGGGGGGGTGTCTGATGCTTACTCCAGGTAGTTGATGTCAGAGTTGAAGTCAGTTGAAGGATACTTAGTTGGTGAAGCTGGGGAACTGGAGAATTAATGGGTGTCAGGAATAAATCCACACAATTGGTGTCAGAAGGATTTTGAGTGGAAAGAGATTGTAGTGGAAGTCACATTTGAGCATTGTGCTAAATGCTGTACAGTTTCACCCAAACTGGTGTGAGTTAAGTGCCATCCTTGCCTCCTTTTTTCAATAAGGCAATTGAGGTTTCCGGTTAAGTAATGCAGCCAAATTCCCACTGACCAAGTGAAAATTTAGACCTGGCCTAATGATGCTAAGATCATGCCCATACTCTGAACCCCACCTCCTTTAAAGCATTCAGAAAACACCCTAACACATACCCTGCTGTTTAGTTCTGGTCTGAAATGACCTTCACCTCCCAAAGGTCTTTGTTAATCAAGGTAACAGCAACTGCTTTGGGGTAGATTCAGCGGTTGTCAAATAACCACAGGTCTGACATTCTGGGGGGTTATTTTCTGCCCAGGAAAAGGAAGATTTCAAAACCAAAATTACACACAAGGCAGGCAATCCCAGAAAAGAAAGGGATTAATAGGCTTCCTGTAACTGGAACTACCACATTCTGCTTTGGGGAGCCATGTTTTATTACTATGTTCACTGCTCTTTTATTCCCTAAAGAACTCTTTCAACAATGATTTATCTTAATTTAATTTTTTTTTTTCCAGGAAAGCAAGTAGTACACTTCATCCCACTTCATTCAAGAGAAATGATTTATAGTTGTGGTAAATCCCCTTTTTTCATTTGCTTAATTTGTTTGTTCCTTCTTTGGGTTACCCAGAAATGTTTACTAAGTGCCTAGTGTTAAACAACAACAACAACAACAACAACAATAATAACATTTCTCTAAAATACTATAAACCCTTTCATTTTTGGAGGTAAACATATATGAGACTTCATGGCTGCATGTGTGCTTGATATATATATTTTTTTATAACACACTGTCTGCTTTGATCAGAGTTAAAGTTTTATCGTAGAAATCTGTTACCTCAAAGGTGAAAAAGTTGCCAACAGCCAGTAACAATTGACAGTTTTTCAACATAAAGAGCAAAGAGTGTTCTATAAACTTAAAAAGAAAGACACAAACAAACAAGTACATTCCAAACTTATATATATTATAAATTTTCAGGAAACTGACTTTTTATTTCTTTTCTTGGCTGAAACTTCACTGTTAGCTCATAAGGGCTTAATGATTCTTTTGGTGGGCACCTGTTGAAGGAATAATGGCAGGCTTACTGAAGGGATATCAAAGAGAGACGGTAGAAACCCTCTATACAGAGGGAAGTAAAGGTTACAAATTTCTCCAGGGAAAGACTACATGTGACAGAGGGAAAAAAAAAATAATAAATTTACTGTGCTTTTTCTGGGAAGCTAGCAAAACTGCCTGGGATATGATTTTGCTAGTCAGTTTCCCATTCTAGACCCAGGCTATTTAAAAAGGCAATTTTGTTTTCTGGAGTTTTTCCTGTGGAGAAGAGAACAGAGTATCTACCACCTTGAATAATTAATAATAGCAGTGATAGCGGCTACCATTTCTGAGTGCTCACTGTCTAAGTTACCTGTCAGACTTCAGGCTTGTGCTTTCATGTGTTTTACTTCTAGTCCTTGCTCAAGTCCCAGGAAGTGAGGATTCTTACTCCTATCTTGCAGAGGCAAAAACTGAGGCTTAGAAGGACTTACTGAAGTCCAAAGGCCAGTAAGTGGAAGAGTGGAAGTTCAAATCTGGATCTGGCTGTCCAGGGAGCCTGTGCCCCGTCTGACACGTGCTACAGCAGAGGCACGTGGCATGGTGCCTCCCCGGCTGACTTGAGGCCTGGAAAATGTTCCCTGCTTACTGTATGAAAATGCTCACTGTCATGTCATTAATTTTTATGCAGAATTATATTTTAATTATAATTTAATTAAATTTGGAGGCATAGATGCAATGTGAAATCATCACTCTCTTTTGTTTCAGGACTTCTTTTTGCTTTTCCCAATAAATATCCTGTTTACCCACCAATAGCCTCCTCTAAGGGCCTCTGCAGGTAATTGAGGGATACGGTGTTTTAATCATGCTTCACAGATGAGGAACTCCTGTGTTTGGTGGGACAGCCAGCTTCAAACGTGTTCCCGTCCAACTCAGTCCTTGAAAATCTAACCCTGTAGTTACCAATGAGTAAGTTGAAAAGCAAAGCCTCACAGGGGCCCCTGCATGGCTCAGTTGGTTAAGCATCTGCCTTTCGCTCAGGTCGTGATCCTAGAGTCTTGGGATCCAGCCCTGCATCAGACTCCCTGCTCAGTGGGGAGCCTGCTTCTCCCTCTGCTTCTGCCCCTCCCTCCACACCTGTGCTCTCTCGTTCACTCTGTTCTCTCTCTCTCTCTCTCTCAAAACAACAACAACAACAACAAAACTTTAAAGAAAAGTAAAACTTTGGGATTCAGCCTCCTAAGATTGATGTCCAAATTTCAAAATCAGGTCTTACACCCACAAACTGGCTCTTGCATTATTTCCAAGATTCATTTTCTAAACTGTATCCTGAAGAAACATCGACCTGCAGAAATAGCCCTGAAGGATGCCAGTGATCAAAACTCAGAGCTGGCAAAGTGGCCAGAAACCCACGCTGGTGGTGACACCCAACCTTCCCTAATGTAATGAGTGGTAGATAAGGAAATTGGCAACAGTTGAGCACCAAGAAGGAAGCAAAGCCCTGTGGATGCCAATATATAAACAGCAGGCTTCTAAAGACAAGGTTAACACACTAGCCAAAGGATTTCCGAGTGTAAACAGAAGCTCACATTTTGTCTTTGCCTGGCGCTGCCATTGAATGAAACTACTTGTCAACGGTACTTTGGGCATTTCTTTGACCAACAGTCCAATGATTTGGAAATGTGGAAATGGCATTTTAAAAAGTGAAAATGCAAACTTAATAACACTGAATTCCACGTTTCCTCCCAAAGCACTTTCTTTCAGACTAATGGTAATGCTGATTTTCTCTAAGTTCTCTGTGTACTGCCTGTGGGACCTCTTTTCCCAGGTCACACCCCAGCCACCACAGACTGTCGAACATGTCTTGCCTTGCCTTCCCTTTTCCTCTTTCTTTTTTCCCTCCCTTCCCCTCCCTTCTCCTCCCCTCTCCTTTCCTTCTTTTTTGCCTTTATTTCTCCTTCTGATGTTTTATCTCTCCTACCACTGCATTGATTTTCATTTTGAGTACCCTTGCTCCAGTCACTTTCATTAGACCTGCTTCTTTCCCAATCTTGGCATTGATCTCTGGTTGGGTACCCCCTAGCTATAGCTTCTCTCTACACCTCCCAGGTTCAAGATGGGATTTTTAAGGCAGTGTCAACACTTCCCTGAGAATTCACTCTGATGCCCACAGACTGGCTTGTGGAGCCGCACACGTAATGGTCACCATTTCAGGGTCTTAGACATGCAGAGCTCTATTGTGATCATCATCAGAAAGTGCCTACTGAGTGTATCAACACATATATGAAGATACTTTCTGGGAGAACTTCATAGACAATTCTGATATTGCCTTTTAGTCTAGTTTCCATTTCCTTTATATCCCCTGCCTCTGGATTTAGTGTTTTTACACCCTCATCTACCACCCAAACTATCCCTTAGCGGAGAAGAGTTCCAGATTTAAAACAAAACAAAACAAAACAAAACAAAACAAAAGTAGATAGATAGATAGGTTTCTATCTATCTATCTATCTATAGATACATATATATATGTCCTTTGACTCAGCTACAGTATAATCCCAATTTCCTATTACTCCCCTGATAGCACACATTCAAAATGCAAATCTTCACACACAAAGGAAGAATAACTCTTGAAATAACGCATGGTGCCATCGAGGACTGGAAGCTCCCCCTTGATTTAGTAGAGCTGCCCAGACAGCAGAGTGCTCCTGCTTAGCAAAAGCAACAGAACTGAGAGTCAGCAAATTCTGTAGGAGAGTAATTTTAAACAGGAAACAGAAATGGTGAGTATATGGTGGCATAGCTTCAACCTTTCATAGAACCATTGAGATCATAAAGATTAAAGCCTTCATTTGATAGATATCAGAGATTTGTTAAAGTCAATTGGCCCAGGTAGGAATCCAGTTTTCATTCCCCCAACTGTACCCACTCTTGATTCTCTCACTCTTGAATCCTAAGCCCCATGATTATATAAAATAGATTTTAAGACTTCCATACTCACATCTTCCTATCTGTGCCTGCTTTCTATTAGTAGTTTCCAGTATTTTCTTCAGGATCTTGTTCCACAAAGTTTTGAAAGTGAAACTTTATGTATGTATAATGGATATTGGAGCAGATTATTCCATTCCATATATATATATATATATATATATATATATACACACACACACATATCTATGTGTATATATATATTTATAATGTGACATTGACTATATATGTATATATATATATGTATATATGTATTTTTATAATGTGACATTGGCTATAGATATAGATATAGATATAGATAAAATTATAATGTGACATTGACAATCTCTATTGGAAGACTCCATCAGGCTCCCCTGAGCCTGGAGGACTCATTAACTCTCTCAACTGATGTGAAGGTGATGAGAATGTGGTCAGAACGACATTGTATAGCTTTGAGACAAGGCCATAGAAGGTGATGTGAATTCCAATTGGCTCTTGCTTAGAGATATGACCCTTGGGAACTCTGAGTCAAGGTCTAAGAATGCCCTGAAATTGGTAGATCACAGGGAGGGACTCCACCAAGCTAGAAAGATGCCCAGGGAACCCCACTTGTTCCAAGTTTCTATTGTTTAAATCTCCCAAGCCCAGGGCTTAGACAAGCAAGTGAGCATCTCCCATTTTCTGCTAGATGGTGCTGAATGGAGTTAGAAACAAGCTATCTCCACTGATCCGATCTGTGGACAGAATAAATGTCATTATGTTATGCCAGTAAATTTTAGGGTATTTTGATATACAGCCATAGCACCTGGAACACTTTTCCTCCTTGCCAGTGGAGAGCACTCCCTGACTTCGCGTTTGTGAAACTCAGGAGGAGAAACTTCAAGCAGGCAAGCACTGAAGATTCTACGGGTTAATCTCCAAACACCAGTCTCATGCAAAGCCAATGAAAATGCAACAGCAAGGGGAAAAATGAGACAAAGACAACCAAACAACACCCCCACCCCCACCCCAGGCCCCAGCAAGAAAGCATTTCAAAGAGTAAGCATTGTCGCTAAGTAACGAGAAAGAGAAGAGCAAGACTTCCAAAGGGAAGAGAAAAAAGCAAAGATAGAATGTGTGGTTGAAGCAACTTTGTGTCTTGGATGACCAGTCCCATGAGGTAATAAGGATTCCAACTGGAAAAAACCCACCATGGTGCCAACAGGAAGCATGGGCACATTCAAAAGGGTGTGAGGGAGTTCATGAAGGGATATTTTAAAAGATGTGCACAGAATCAAGGCAAGTAATAAAGGACAGTGGGGCTCCGCAGGGCCAATGATGGAGGGGAACCCCTCTCCAGGCCTGAGAGGAGGGAGGGAGTGGTTGGTTAACTAGAAGTGGAGAGGGCTCCTATGGGTGCTGTGGCCTTGGGTGGAAGAACAGAACTATTTCTGTCTGGCAGCGAAGGTCCAAGGGAATAAACGCTTTACGCATTTATATTTCTGCCACTCTCCAATCTCCTGTAAGCACTGTCCCTAGGACAATCTATGCTTTCCCAATGTGGGGCAAGCATTTGTTTCTGGCAGGGAAAAACAAATCCTCCAAAAGGCCTCAGCATGTAAACAGATATACAGCATATTTGTGGCATTAAAACTTCAGGGGAGACTTAGGACAGAATGCCCTAAGATCGCTCTTATAGGGAGCATGATAATGAAAAACAGAATTAGAAGCATTGACTAACCAAGCCAAAGCTCAAGGGCAGGAGGTCTGGTCAAAGTAGCCCCTTGGCAAGTAGACACACAGCCTTTATTAACATTCTTTCTGACTGCCACGCTTTATAGCTCTGCATCTACGCACAGGGACAGAGGGTGGTTAGGATGGGTGATATGGGGAGACCACCTATTTAGCAGAACAATAGATGGCGAGAATTAGCAAAATGTCCACAATTGTAGCAAATCTTGCCATCACTGTAGAAATTACCTTTGTTTTGGGTGTATTTTAATAATCACAAAAAGAAAGGAGATGATCCTAGGACATACATATATCATTGCTCATTTGTTAATTTGATATTATACAAGGAACGAGTCAAATTTTACAATAGGGCTGAGTTAGAACTTTCAGAAATCCTAAAGACCAAACAGATCCTGGTGTTGTCCCCCATCCTCATATTAAAATAAAATTAGGGCGCCTGGGTGGCTCAGGTCATGATCCTGGACTTCCAGGATCGAGTTCCACATCGGGCTCCCAGCTCCTTGGGGAGTCCGCTTCTCCCTCTGACCCTCTCCTCTCTCATGCTCTCCCTCACTCATTCTCTCTCAAATAAATAAATAAAATCTTTAAAATAAAATAAAATTAAATAAAATTAAACACACACACACACACACACTCTCAATTTTAACCTGGCCCAATCTCTATATATGCTTTAAAAGAAGACTTCTCTTTAAATGATCTGATTACAATATTCTGGATAAGTAATCAAAGCTGAGATTTTCATACTTATTTTTGGCACCCCTGCTTTGCTGATATGTAAAGCATTGTTTAGTCTCAAGATAGGGTAGTACAATAGCTTTGACCAGAAATAGTGGTAACATGTATCCCCTGAGCATATAGAAGATCATTATTAAATGTATTATCTCCATGACTTGGTAGACAGAAAATGTCTTGGTAGGTCTAAGTTTTGGGATCTAGCTTTTAAAATGTATAAAGCATCATTGTGTGTTTCATTTTAAGTTCACCCAAGGAGACCCATGCCACTCTGATGGTGACAAAGTGCCATGGCTCCTGGAGATCAGTAAATAAGGTCCAGACTCTTTGGCTTGGTTTCCAAAATTCTTCCTATTTGGCCCCAATCCACATCCACCCTAAACTCAGTGTCTATGTCATTTGGGTCATTTGCTTCTTTCCTGTCTATCTAGGCCTTCTGTTTCATACCTTCCTCTGGCCATCTTCATGCTCCCTTTTTCCTGAAGATTCCCTGTTCTGGGGAGAACCCCTGGGGACCTTGGGAAAAAAAGTTAAAGACCCAGTGCCCATCCTTCTTCAGTGAGACTGGGCCTCAGTGTTCTCTAACTCTCCAGCTGATTCTAAAATCAAAACTAGAAGAAGTTTGTGTTCTCAAATGCAAAGTTTAAGAAGTGCTGGCATTTAAGTCTGGTATCATATTATCTTATTTCTAGGCCTGATTTCCCAGAGTTCCTGGCCATGTTATATTCTATAATTTTTTCACTTCTCTGTGCCTTAGTTTCCTCATCTGTAAAGGGGATATCATAGCACATGCTCGATAGTATTCTTCTAAAGATGAAATGAGTTAAATGTGAAGTGCTTAGAAAAATGTTTGGCACATAAAAATTGTACAATAAATGTTAGGTAAATGGCCTCTTTGATGTCTGGAAATGCTAATGTCACTGTCTCAGTGCCTAATCAATATAGGTGGGTCAATTATTTTTGACATCAAGAGAATCTGTGATCTGAGACCAAATTCTCAGGAAATGGGATGCTTAAACCTGGGATTCTCAACCTTGACTACACCTGAGGTTGACACAAGGTGTTTAAAAATATACTTTTTTTTTTTTTGCCTGAAAGGAAAAAAAAAGAAAAATCTGTTGTCTGGGTTCCTCTACCGGAGGTTGGACTTCATTGGTCTGGGGGTGGGACACAAGCATGGGATTTTTTTTTTTTTTAGATTTTTATTTATTTATTTGACAGATGGAGATTTACAAGTAGGCAGAAAGGCAGGCAGAGAGAGAGGGGGAAGCAGACTCCCCATGAAGCAGAGAGCCTGATGCGGGACTCGATCCCAGGACCCTGAGATCATGACCCGAGCCAAAGGCAGAGGCTTAACCCACTGAGCCACCCAGGTGCCCCAAGCATGGGATTTTTAAAAGTTCCCCCAGAAAATTCTATGGAAAAAGAAAATGGTTCTTTTCAGTGTACTTGCAAATTGGCTCGAAGTTTGAGAATGTCTAAAATAAAAACCAAGTATAAAAAAAAAATGGTGTTACAAAGATGCAGTGCATTGAGTTAAAATGCAGCTTTGTGATTTGGTGGAAGGCTGAAACTGAGGGCAAAAATCCACATTTTTAGCATTCACCATAAGTGGCAGCTTTGACTGAAGGAGTAAGTTCCCCTGAGAGTAGCATTTTGCAACCGTTCACCACTCAGCAAAAACGCCTCACTGTCTCCCGATATTCTAGAACCTACCTCCCCATCGGTCCACCCCTTTCTTCCCAAACCCCTTATCTACTTCCTTTCTGCCAGCAGCAAAGATTATTAGAGATCAGTGGGGAATTCTCAGGATAGAGAACTGAGAAATGATTCAAGTGATCTGCTGGCATTTTTCCAAGGAGAATAGAATAGCCTGGTTTTCTGTGTATCATGCGTCAAGCAGGGCAATCCCTGGAGATGGAGTCATTTCAGAAGACGCCTCTGATGGCTCCAGAGTGGCAAGAGAGAGGAATGCTCAAGCAAGGTATTAGGAGCACGCGCTGACCACCCAGGTGATTCCAGCGTAGGTGGACTGCTTTAAGGCTCTCTCCGGTATCGTAGGAAAGCACAACTTTGTTACAGTAGCAAATTGAAATTTTGAAATATAATGGCAAAACCCTAATGTGAAAACTCAACACTGTTCAAATAGCAATAGTTCTCCATAAAGACTAAACCAAACCAAACCTTTCTCTGCTGAAAAATTAGTATCTAATATTATAAGCCATCAAAGGACCTCTCAGCATGGGGACAACACTGGAAAAAAGAAAATCACTCTAATGTTTTACCTCTATAAATCCAGGGACTGAATTTTTGACAAAACGAACAAATGCATTCTTTATCCTCAGTTTTGGAAATCAAAACAGGCAAACAGCAAAGCACATGTAATCTGAATTACTCACCCACACTTAAAAGACTTAAAGAAACTTAAAAAAATATTATTGAAAGAAACACCGTTGATGGCCTGATAAACAGGTCTTTCCTTTTGATGTTCCGTAGCTCACTTAGGATCACTTTTCATGTGAGTCCTCTCGACAATTCTAGAGTACTTTTAAAAAAAGTTTCCCCATCTGTGAAATGAGATGTTCTGAGAGGCCTATTTCATTATTAAAACCCATGACTCAAAACGTTTAAATTAAGGATGAAAATATTTACTAGGCATGAAAGAGCGATCTCATAAAGAATCGATTTTCATGAATTTGATGGTTAGGTAGAATTACAGAATTTGATAGTTGGAGGGGGCCTCGGGGATATCAGGTGGAGGGTTTGATCCTGTGCCTAGAATTCAGGTCTAGTGGTTCCTAGCTCAGGGCTCTTCCCCAGAGCCCACAACCGTATTTCCCCTTTCCTTGCTTCCTTGCCTCCCACCCATCTTCCTTTCTTTTCTCCCTTAATTTCCTTCTTGCCTTCATCATACATGACAACAGTTCCACCATCATCCATTAACTGGGAAATTACGGATTGAAAGTAAACAAAATAACAGCAATAACAAACACGTCTTGTTGGGAGAGAACCTACTGGAATCTTCAGTACCTAAAGCACCTAAAATCATCTTTTCTGTGAGTTGTCTTCTTTGTTAACACACTTGTGTTGACTCTCTTTTAGTTGTTATGATGAGACTTTTCTTCACGCCTGAACATTTTCCTTTTGCTTGATTGGAAAGTTTGCCTCAGGATGGGGTAATATGACCTTCCTAGGGGGCCGGGAGCAAGAGCTACCTGGACAGACATGATGGAGGGTAGGAATAAAGATTCTTTTTCTCGGAAAGTTTGAATTAAATGGAAGCAGGGCACAGCTTCTAGGTTAGGTAGTTGTGGAGAACATGAAAAGACTCATCCTTGACTCCTCTCTCTCTCTGTCAGATGCCATATCTCATGTCAGTGAACTGGTTGGCTTTACCTTAATGTAATTCCAGAATCTGACAAATTCTCCCTCAACCCCCCAACTGCCATTTGGGAAAAGCCACCAGTATCCCTCGCCCCAACAGACTATCTCCCTGTTTCTAACCTTAGCCACTGCCCCTCCCCCCATTCTCAACACAACAACCAGAATATTGTTTTAAAATGTAAGTAAGATTATGTCTTTCCTCTGTTTAATATGTTCCATTTTCACTTCACTCAGAGACAAAGCCTAAATTCTTCTAGTGGCCCCCGTGCCCTTGGCACTGATTGTCAAAGTGGAGTCTTCAGCCCAGGACACCAGCATCACCTGTGGAATTATTAAGACTGCAAATTCTTGGGTACCCCGGAGTGCCTGAATCAGAGACTGGGTTTAATATGGTTTGACTTGCCCTGAGGTGATGCACACTCAAGTGTGAGACCCATGTCTCTAAGGTATCAACCCTCAATGACCCTTAATGACCTCGCCAGTGACTCACATTGACCTTCTTTTCTCAGAGTAGTAGGTCAGACCTCTCTCTCATGAGGGTTTTGGTGCTTGCTATTTCCTCTACTGGAATGCTCTTTGCCCACTTAACTTTTCAGCTTACTCTTTTATATTCTTCACGCTTCTTCTCAAATACCAACTTGAGAATCTCTAAGGTCCAGCATATTTTTAACCTTAACCCATCTCTCTCCTAAGACTCTTCCCTGCCACCAACTTATACAGACAGGGGCATCTGTATATAGGGCATCCCTATCTCCTCTTCCATGGTTTTTCTGCATGGTACCTGTCTTGGAGGCTCTCATGGAGTTGCTGTCAAGATGTCAACCGTAATCTGCAGTCCTCTGAGGGCTTGCCTGGGCCTGGGGGATCTGATTCTTGCCTCACTCAAACGACCTGCAGATTGTTGCTTGCTTTTGGCAGGATGCCTTAGGTTCTTGCCATGTAGACCTTCTCATAATGGTAGAGGGTCCTCAGGACATATCTCCCTTACTCTAGAGTGAGTGATCCAAGAGACAACCAGGCAGAAGCCATATTCTTTTATGACCTAGACTCTGATGACCTAGAACGTCATACACTATCAAAAGATAGTCTGATCCAGAACCATCGAGGTAAGCCATTCCCAATTCCTAACCCAACTGTTGTTTTAAGATGCTAAGTTTGAGAAAAAAATTTCAGGCAGCAACAGATAAATAGTATTGCATATGCCACTATTTGGCTTACTATGTATTATATATTCTTTAATATTTTTAAATCCATCAACTGCTACCCCCACATACCCTAGAATATATGCCCCCTAAAAAGAAGGGTGTGTGTGTGTGCATTTTCAATATCTAGAATAGTGCCTGTATTGTCAAGTAGTGGGTGTTTAACAAAGATGTGGAATTAATGCATAGAAAAGGTATATGTGTGTGGTGGGGATCTATGTTGGTGTGGTTGGAGGAAGGATGCTGTGGGGTGTCTCTGTGACACCACTACTTTGTACAACTCCAGGGGATACCATTCCCACAGTACCCATGAGAATGGAGACTTCTGAGAGTATAGCTCCATGTAAAATTCACTTTGGCCTTGAAGATCTCCTGAATGGGCTGTGGGGCTCCATTGGCCACAGTTTGAGAAACACTCATCTGGGAGAACAAGACCACTGGCAATTGGAACAAGAATAAGCCTCAGAAGAGAGATCTTTGTTCCCAGCATCTTACAGAAATAGCAGGGAGTCACCAAACTTGAAGAGTTGATGGGGGCTGGACAGTGACTGTCTCATTGGTAGGTCTGAACTGACAGACCATAACCAGAGACCAAGTCCTCCTTTTTGCCCCTTGTCTAACCTGGTACCCACCACAAACTATTAGAGGCAGGAAGCAGAGGCTGAGGAATGACTGAGGAAGAGGTTGTATAAATATTGAAGGTAGACCAGTTTCTCAGGAAGCTTGACTTGAAGTTAAAAAGAATCTCTGAACTGACAGACCATATTCAGAGACCAAGTCCTTTTTTTTTTTTTTTTAAGATTTATTTATTTATTTGACAGAGAGAGATCACAAGTTAGGCAGAGAGGCAGGCAGAGAGAGAGGAGGAAGCAGGCTCCCTGCTGAGCAGAGAGCCCGATGTGGGACTCGATCCCAGGACTCTGAGATCATGACCTGAGCCGAAGGCAGCGGCTTAACCCACTGAGCCACCCAGGCGCCCCAAGACCAAGTCCTTTTTGCTCCTCGTCTAACCTGGTGCCTGCCACAAAGTATTAGAGACAGGAAGTAGAGGCTGAGGAATGATTGAGGGAGGAGGTTGTGTAAATATTGAAGGTAGACCAGTTTCTGAGGAAGCTTGACTTGAAGATAGAAAGAATCAAGGGGCGGCTGGCCAGCTCACTTAGTAGAATATGTGACTCTTAATCTCAGGATCATGAGTTTGAGCCCCATGTTGGGTATAGAGATTACTTAAAAATAAAATCTTAAAAAAAAATAAATTGAGATTAGGAAGGAGAAGGTAGGTTGGGTGAAAGTCCATTTGGGACAGAAATATATGTGATTGGTCAGTGGAGTGGAGGCCTGGTGAACCCAAGGGAGAGAGAAGAGCAAAAACACTTAGCGAGAGAGGAGATTCAGTCAATGCCTTTTAAGTCTTTTCTCTATTTGCAACATTATTTTGTTCATATTGAAAGAAAATTCAAGCCTTAATAAACAAGGTGGGTGAGTTTTTGATGGGAGGAAGCTCTTCCTGTTTTGATTCCATACACTTGGGCTGACCAGCTGTTCTGTCCTGAGATTGTGGCAGGCAGTTTCCACACATTATCTTGTTTAAATCTCTCATACTCCTACAGGGGAGGTTCTTTCCTTCATTTAATAATGAAGAAACTGACTTTTAGGTTAGAAAAACTGCCAACGTAGGAAGCAGAACTTGTACAGTCAAGAGCTCCATCTACACTCATGTCGAACTGTGGTTTCTCCTCCAGTACGAACATCCATATATGTTACCACCCAAGCCAGGACACCCCAGAGAGTGAAAGAGAGTCTTGCCAATAATATGCCAGTGACAGACATGGACAGGGATCATTCTGAGTCACACAGCACCTATGCTTAGTCTGGCTATGTAAGTTCTTCCTTCTCACTATGGAAAATGCCTCAATGTATTCTGAGCCCGTTTAAAATCCTAATGCTAACTGAAACAGGACTCCGTGTTTAGAACCACAGCTCTGTTTAATGGGTAACTGTAGAGATCGTGACTGTTGGGCTCTTCTACTAATTTGCAGTAGGGGGATAGCTCAGAATGGCCCTGAATCATGCAGAACATGAAGAGAATAATTAAAGCAAGATGACAACATGGACTTTTATTGTATTCTGATTTTCACTGTGGAAATTTTACCTTTTGCTTAAATTCTTGGTATTTTATGGTCTAGAGGATAAAATAAAGCTTTTCTTCATGAGAAAGCTGCTTTTGCTTATTCCTGCTTCTTCTTCTTCTTCCTTTTTTTTTTTTTTTTTTAAAGCTGGTCAATCACTAAGCTCATTTGAGTGATGGCTAAGTCAAAATTATGACTGCCTGATTTTACCCTTCACTGCACTTGTCAAAAAATTAAATTAAAGATCATGCTTATGAATATAATGCATGAACTGCTGCATGGCTTTCTGAAAGATAGAATGTCCCTTCTGTCCAGCCACTCACAAAACAGCATGTCACATGATACATTAATATGCAGGAAAAATAATAGGGCAAGGAGAAAATTCTGCCACTTAGGAAATATGATGTGTATTCCACCAATGGTTCATGTGTTCAGAAAAATTTATTTTAGTCGAGATAATAATAATAATACCTCTAATAGCAATATTAGATCCTTCAAACTTGTAAAGTGCTTTCTAGTTTCCAAAATGTTTCCACATGTAATCTCATCTGACAAAAGAAATCATCAATATTTTAGAGTGCAGTAGAGGGCTGCTTGATTTAGCATCACAAGGGCTCGGGCTCCTGAAGAATGTGTATCCCATGTAGGCTTGTTGAATATTCTATGTAGAGGCAATTGTAGAGTGAGAGCCAAAGTGCTAGTGCTTTCTGTAAAAAATATGGTGGAAAAATAGCATTCATTACCACAAGCCACTGACGGCTTTGGAGATGAATGTATGGAGAGAATTACCGTTCTAAATTTGCTCCTGAATTTTAGAAGCATAACATCTCTAGTTTTTAAATGAAAGTATGTTTTTGTTTTATCAATATGAAACCATTCTTGCCATATATATGTACGTTTTCCAATTATGCACAAATTTAGAAAGTTGAGTACTGAACTCTTCCCAATCTGCCCCCGTCTCTTCTCCACTCCTTTAAGATAACTCCTGAGATCAATTTGACATGTATCTTCCCAGACTATTATATATGTAGACATACATGTATACACATTTATAGGTAGGTTTCTATTTTTATATGTACATTTGTAGGTATTTACTGTCTACCAATCACTTATCCAATCTACTTATTACATATCTATCTAATTCTTGAATACATGGGTGAGCTGGTGCTTTTGTAAGGAAACTCCTAAGAAGCCAGAAATGATGGCGATTAAATCAAGATTTGTAAGCAAGCACTGAAATAATTGTTTGCTTTGAGGCATTTGCCAACATCCGGATGGTCTAGACTCTAGAACAGTGGTTCTCAAACTCAAGTATGCATGTGTTAATACCCCAAGGGTTTTTAAAAACACAGATTTGTGGGTCTTACCTCATTATCTCTGATTCAGTAGCTCTGAGATGAGGCCCTAGAATTTATAATTCTTACAGGTTCCCAAGTGATGTTGGTGATGCAGACAGGAATATTCTTTGATAATCACTAGCTAAAGTTTGGGTTTGAATTAGCCACACATATGAGCCATTGGACCTACGCTTTGGTCCTGAGTAAAGTGGGAAATTTTCCCCTCTCAGTTTTAGCATTGGTTGGAGAGGAAGAAAGGAAGAAAAAAAGTCTGTTGAGATTTCCTAATCTTATAATATATGTGTACTAACATGGGCTTAAACAAGTAGCAAACAAAACAAAAAACTCTATCCAAATATGTAGTTTCCCTGAATCAGCAGTATCTTCAGGCATCTCAGAAACAAAACATAAATAAACTATTAATCCAACTTCAGAAAATCCCCACAAATAAAAATCTTAAGAACATGGCCATAAAAAAAGCAAAACTTACGAAGAAATAACCATAACTATGAATCTGCAAAAACAACAAATTGTAGAATTTGACTTACACAGAAAGACTAGATATTGGAATCTCAGATACAGATTATTTTTTAAAATATTTTATGTAGTTATTAAATAAAGGATGACCAGCTATATTTGAAACAGAACCAAATAAAACTTTAAAAAATGAAAAAGGATAACAATGGAAATTAGATTAAATAAAGTTAAATAGGATTAATGAATAGAGAGATAAGCTTGAAAAAAGTAACCAGAAAGCATCAAAGAGAGCTCTAGAGAGGGACACAGAAAAACAACAAGAACAGCAACAACAACAACAACGTAGGTTAGGAGTCATGAAGGAGAGAAAAAGAATGAGTAGGACATAGTGGAGGTATAATATTTGGTGAGGCAATAGGAGAAAAATTTTCAGAACTTTACTAAAAAATGTTTATTCCTATATCCAAGAAGCAGAGCGACTACTAAAAAGGATCAAGAGAAACCCACACAGAGGGACATCATATGGAAACCAAGGGACAAATAAGATAAAGATCAGATTGTCAATGCAACTAGAAAGAAAAGAATCTAAAAAAGGAACCACGTTGAGATACCACCTTACACCAGTTAGAATAGCAAAAATTAACCAGACAGTAAACAACATGTGTTGGAGAGGATTTGGAGAAAGGGGATCCCTCTTACACTGTTGGTGGGAATGCAAGTGGGTGCAGCCACTTTGGAAAACAGTGTGGAGATTCCACAAAAAATTAAAAATAGCTACCCAATGACCCTGCAATTGCACAACTGGGTATTTACCCTAAAGATACAGATGTAGTGAAAAGAAGGGCCATCTGTACCCCAGTGTTCACAGTCTCCAAACTGTGGAAAGAATCAAGATGCCCTTCAATGGACAAATGGATAAAGAAGATATGGTCCAGATATACAATGGAGTATTATGCCTCCATCAGAAAGGATGAATACCCAACTCTTGTATCAACATGGACAGGACTGGAAGAGATTATGCTGAGTGAAATAAGTTAAGCAGAGAGAGTCAATTATCATATGGTTTCACTTAAAGGATTAACACAGAGGACATTGGGAGATGGAAAGGAGAAAGGAGTTGGGGGAAATTGGAGGGGGTGACAAACCATGAGAGACTGTGGACTCTGAGAAACAAACTGAGGGTTTTGGAGGGGAGGGGGAGGGGGGTGGGTAAGCCTGGTGGTGGGTATTAAGGAGGCATGTATTGCATGGAGCACTGGGTATGGTGCATATAAACAATGAATTTTGGAACACAGAAAAGAAATAAAATTAAATGAAATAAAAAGAAGATACTATAACAATGCTAATATTTTAAAATTACTTTCATTTATTTAATGATACATAATAAATATATAATTATATTTTGAAATATAAAAAAAAGAGACAATTAGACTGAGATATTACTTCTTAACAACTACAGAACTGGTAAGGATGGAGAAAAAAATCTTGAAATGCTGCAAGAAAATAACCACCAACCTCAAATTTTTACCCAGGAAAATTGCCTTAAAAAATAGCAAAATGATGTTTCCACACAAACAAAGCCAGAGAGATTTTCATTAAAGGAACTTCTGAAAGGATTTCCCGGCGAAAGAAGGAAGAAAGAGTATGAGAGGAACATGTGTTCTTAATAGGGCTAAGTTTTCTATAATATTCTTTCAATTAATTTTTTTGTAAGAAAAAAAATTCGTCCAAATTCCTGAGAGTTGGAATTGCTAGAACTGCCATTCACCAGGTATTCTTCAAACAATTGATCCTATAATTTGTCAGCTCATGGTTGGTTTATCATTTATACCAGATGCCAGCCAATCTGAAGTTACTAATCATTTCATTATTAGCATGGTGTTGCAGTGGGTCAATACTCTGATCCATGAAAGTTCAATCAAAACAATTAAAATGAAACTCTATATCCCAAAGTCCATTATACAAGAATGCTAATAAATACATTTAGAAATTGTCTGATTATTTCTTATGGTGTTCAGTACTTTAGTACATTTGCTAAAGTAATAAGGCTTTCAGTCAAGCCTGCAATGATAGCAAAATTGCCTCCTTCAAAAAAACTAAGTCTAGTTTCCAGAAGAGGAAAAGGGAAAAGAGTTAGCCAAGTTATGTCGCTTGTAGAAAAAAAAAAAAAAGAGTTTCTGACATTAACAAGCTGCATGGACTTTGGGCAAGTTAAAAACCATTCGTAGTCTACTTTAAAACAGATCAGTAGAATGAGATGACTTGCCCAGATGTTCGCAAAATTCTTCTGGATCAAGATACAGTTATTATGGTTATATATGACAGCAAATTTAGGTGAGTTTGTGTTCCAACTCTATTCTCTAAGATCCTGTCTGAGAATGGATATTATAAGGTAAACAGAGGTAATCAGGAAGATCCATGAGTCTTGGAATCAGGGCTGGGAACCCAAAGGAGAGAAGAAGTAAGAGGAGGCCAAGAAATGGAGAATTAAGCTGAGTGATCTATAAATAAAAATACCAGAAACTTCTCTTACTGTAATTGATAGATAGATAGAAAGATATCTATCTATCTATCTATCTATCTATCTATCTATCTATCTATTTATCTATCTTAGGGAGATGACCACATTGGAACAGGACTGATGATTCTAAAATGGGAATCCCACCACAGAGAAGGATCATAATCTTCATTACTCTTTCACCCAGGGATGCAATATTCCCTTTGCATGTCTAGTGGGAAAGAATTGTAACTCTGCCAATCAAAGATTATAACACTTTGAATCATGAGAAGAAGTGAAATATATATAACATGAAATAACATGAATTCAGGACCTACTTTATTTCTTCAAAATAGAAACACCGATAAATAATGAGTGCCCATCATAGAATCATCTACCTCCGCCATATCCCCTTCTTACCATTTTCCCGCAATGGTTACTTTTTTTTGTTCCAAAAGCCATCTTAGGGACAAACACACAATTCCCTGTTTCTATAGAACGGCTAATGTTAGATTTCATCATGATGCCACAAACAGAATGTCCCTGGTCACAAATCCACAGTGGGGGCACTTTGGTGCCTCAGAGCATATTCTGAGACCACATCTTTGGGTGAGGTGAAGCCTACTATCTACTCATCTTGGTATTACACAATGATGTTCCTAAGCAAAGGAAATTACTTAGGAGGCAAAAGAAGTTTCTGCTCATCTGAAGGAATAAGTGGGAAGAGCAGTTTATGGCTCACCATGTGACCCTCAAAATGACGACAGGCCCAGGCTCCAGAAAACCACCTCTGATGTGGGTTGGACATTTGCTGGGAACCACTAGGTGAGATGGAGCCTCTCTAAGGAAAAGGCAATTGTTGTTTTGCCCTTAACCCGTTTCCCAATCATGACCTCAAGAGATTGTCCAGGAAATGACCTCATTAGAGTAAGAGATGACAGTCCAAAACTCTTACTCTCTTGGGCTGTTACAGTTGTTGGCCTTCTCCAGGGTTCTAAGTGTTGACCATGAATGGTTTGAAGCTCCCAAGCACGTTAAGTGAATTAGAGCAGTGTGCACCCCCCCATGGTGCTGATTATGATGGCGATTATAATAGCCATTCTGAGCACCGGACCTGTGCCAGGCACTTTATACACATTATTTCTATCATTTACTGTTAGCTGGAAATGTTTATTTCTCACTCCTCAACCAAAGGGCAGAGAACATTTACTGCTGTGACTTTTTCCCCATCCCCTCACTTATCCAAGCCTGGGGGGAAGAAACACATTCATCTTGAGTCTCTCTCAGACCCCCTTGTCCACAGAGAGGGCGTGTCTTGGGCTGTTCTTTTTCATATAATTAGCTCACCCAGTAGCCTCTGTCTAGGCACCCAAGATACCAAGGACAATGGTACTTGCTCCTGAGGAGACAGAGGTTACGTCTTTCATATTCAGGAGTGAAATCCAGCATTTGGAAGCCCATCTGGTGGGGGCAGGGAGAACAGAAGTTCTCATCTAACCTCATTAGTAACAAAGATCATGTTTTTGGTTTCAAACTTTCTGATAGCTTTGCCTTCTCAGTTGGTTCTGAACCCAGATGTGGACGAAGGCAGTGTCATTGCTTATCAGTTGGAACCTCGACCCTCACGCAGGGGCTGTGCTCTCATGGAGAAGAAATGTTCAGGATTTCCCTTCGAGAGAGAACATGCTTCTGTGAATGAAGTGAGGCAACAGCTTCCACTGGCCACACTTTGGGGTCCACTGAAGCATTATATTCACACCGAGGCCACTTTCTCCACCAGCTGCTTGCAGCCAGTGAGTGAACTGGAGAAAGGGGATCTTGGAGCCAGCCATTCCTGCCCAGTGCTCTGGGCCTCCCCATTCTTTCCCAGATTTCACTGCAGATGGAGGCTCTTCCCAGCTCATCTTCCTTCTCTCTCTTTCGCCTCCTCCTGCTCTTCCCCTCTTTCCCCTCAAGGCTCCCCACTCTCATACATTTCCTGCACTTCTATTTCTTGTCTTGGCATCTTCTTTCCCAAAGACCCAAGCTGACACCATCAGTATTATAATGCTCTCCAATTCACAGCAGATGAAGGGAGGCTCCAAAGTGAGAAACGAGAAAGCATAAATACGTTCCCCTTTAAGAAGTTCATGCATACTCCGGAGATGAGAGGCTCCCTTAAAAAAAATACCTAATCTACATTTTAAAAGAAAAATGTGAGTATCTTATAGATGGTACTAGTGTTGTAAGTCAAAGAGAGACTGACTTCCTTTCTTCAGCAAACTGAGCCCAATTGAGCCTGTCCATTTAATGCAAAGATATGCTGGCTTCTAGAAAGTAGAGAGAACAAAAAGACCAGAAACATTTCTAGCATCCACTGCTCAGGTTTGAACCTGAACTCAGAATGTACTCATGAAAAGAGCAAATGATCTCAATAAGGCAATTAGCTACTCACTGGCCATCACACACCCACGTCTCTGCCTTTACACTTACTCCATGACAAAGCCCTCAACTTGTCAGCACTTTGCAGAAACAGAAAATACATCACAATGAGAAAATGGGTTTTTTAAACTTGGTTTTTACCTTCACCAATTAAACCCAAATCTGATATTTTGTCTTCACATTCAGGGGAGAATCAACATATTAGGAAAGGATAAAGAATTCTTCTGTGATTTTTGAACCCTGGGAAATATCAGAACATGAGAGCACATACAACATTTAAAAGTTAACCAGAAATTTCTTTTTCATGGAATAATTTTTTAAAGACAAGAGGAACAGGACTCACCTTCACTAGAGTCTTTGGAACATTCTGGCTTCTTTGCTTTGCTCTTCTTGGGGGGTGGAGAGAGGCCTTTTGGCTCTACCCCCTCTGGAAGCATAAAGATTTAAAGCATTTTTATTTAGATAATAAATATTTAAAATTATGTTGAAGTTCAAAGTCTCCCCACGCCACCCTATCAGTAAACCCACATGTATAGTGAGGCTTGCTCACAGATTTCATTTGTCATTTGGGCTGAGCTAAATTTTGGCAAGAGCCTGTGCTTCTCCAGTGTACAGAGATTGACATTAAAGCCTCAGCTTAACATCTTTTTGTGACCATCAATAATGATTCACACGAATGTGAAATCTTAAATGTTTTTTTCTGAAATTAAATGAAATTCTCCATAAGGCAACCCCAAATTATTGATATTATTATTTTTCTCAACAGGAGTTTGATTTAAAACTTCACAGATTAACTGACAGTTGCCAAAATGCAATTTCATTTTACTAAATCCTCAAAGTAGAGCTAGATCAGCTGCAATGTCATCTCAACTTGGGAGGCTGGGGTGGAGCTTGAAATTATCCTCCTTCTATTTAACAGATTTCTTTAGTCATCCAAATTCTAAACAACTTCTGTATGCCCCCAATTAAATTAACATGTTTCCCACTTTTCTCAATCCTTCCCAAGACCTCCTGGGGCTGAGTCTATCCAAGGAGGCTGATAATTTAAATTCTGAAGACTGAAAAAAAAAAAAAATTCTGAGGACAGTGTTAGGAAAAGTATCTCTAAATTCATCCCCTTCAGATATAGATTCTTTGTTATGCATTAATTTATATTTCCAGTCCTGGTCTCTCTACTAAACTCAAAGCTTTTATCTTCAACTTCCATGGCAGCTCGTTTTGTATTTGAACTGACTGTCTTCTGTTTTCACCTCCAGATCCACTCACCACCCCCGACCCCATCTCCCACCCAGCTGTGCACCGGGAGACTGGTCTGTCTGTGAAATTTCTGGCTTTCTTCCTAGGCTACTAGTAGCCTTCAGGGCTTATTGTATCCCTCTATCTCATATCAGAGCCCCAATCCCTTGGCCTTCTCCACATCTCCTTTGTCTCCAGGATCAGGTAACTACCCCCTCCCCCACTGTCCTTTCAGGGCTGGGATTTAATGGTGCCTCCCTCTTTCCAGCTCTCATGATTTCCCATCACTGGGCTCTCACCAAGCATTTCAAATTTATGTAAATAATCCCATTAGGCATTTCAAACAGCACAGCTGCAACACGTTCTTGTCTGCAAACCTGTTCTCCCCACAGTATTTCACATCTCACTATCTACCCAGGAATTCAAACCCCCAAACGGAGATACGGTTCTTAATGTTTCCTTTCAGTCACTTTTCCAGGAAGGTCATTGTAAGTCTTATCAGCTCTGCTCCACAACATCCCTTATTCATCCACTGAGCTCATCCTTTGCAATCATCATCCTAATCCAAACCAGCAGCCTCCCTTACCTGGCTTCCTGTAGTAACCTCTGTCCTGGTTTTCTAATCTCCCTGAAACTATTCTCCTTGGAGCAGCCAGAGTTACCTTCTCAGTATAAACCTGATCCTGTTGCTCATCTGTTTAAATACCATTGGTCTTAGAGTAAGATCCAAATCCAAGTCCCTGGGCCAGGACATGGCCATTGCGCTCTACCCACAGCTCTAGTTTCATCTCGCGCTTGTGCTTTGGCTGCCTTTGTGTGTTCTTCGGTCATTACTATGCTAGTTTCTGCCTTAGAATGGTCACATCTATGGTTCTTCTCCCCTCCTCCTCCAAAAATGCACACTCATGTGTCTACCTCCTTCTCACCTATTAATCTCCAACCAAATTCAGCTGCCAAGAAAGGCCCCCCGTGAATTCCTAATATGAAGGGTGCCTGCAAGGGAAATCACTCTCAAATACATCACTTGATGTATCTGAAATCATCTTGTCCTCTTCTTTCTTTATTGTATTCTTCCCTTCTCCATCCCACCTCCTAAGAATGTGAGTTCCTTGAGAAAAGGACATTTGTCTTTCCTTATCTCTCTTGCATCCCTGGTACCTAGTAGTGTCTTGAGAATTTCGTTTCCAGTTCGGTTTTCTTTCCCCCCCTTACCCAGGCCTTTCTTTAAGGCCAAGATATAATGGAGCCCATGCCTAATTCTTACTCTCTTAGCAGCTGTCGCCTTATGCCAGGATTCTAAAATTACACTACAGAGCTATGGCGACTCATTTTTCTTTTCCCATTTATTAAAAAAGGAACAGAACAAAAAATTGCATTTGATAGATGTGCTATTAAAAACTTTGGCATTATGGACTACAAAGGTTTTTGGGCACAAAGTTAGGCTTTCTGTGGTTGCGAGTAAGTCACATCTAAGATCATTACCATGGCCAGGGTGAAAAATTCTGCCAATGATTACATTAGCTACTCCCCCAAACTTCTGTCACCAGGTGTGAGATGGATGTTGACCCTTCAGAATGGGTTCAGCAAAATCAGAAATGAGATGCTTGGAACAGCTCACTGAGCACAGATGCTGTGCTCAGAAGGATGCATAAAATGGGCAAAGCAATACTTGTGATCTCCCTGGAAGGAGACTGTAAGACGCTCCGGAAGATGCCTCTGAAATGCATCATCTGCAACAGGGACTAAGAGTAGAGCTTCCCATGCTAGGGACTCAACCCCAAACCAACATTTCCTGAAAGTGAGTTTTTGATAATGAACTTGATTTCCCAACCTGAATAGGAATTCTTGGGGAAAGGATAAGACATCTCTGAAAGACATCTTTGTCTCTCTTTGTTCACATTTTGAGATAAGTACCCTGAAGGGACTAGTGCTTCATTTTTTAAAAAAAAGTGATAGGGCCCTCCTTGGGTAGTCAGTGGGCATGGGTACATGTTAATTATGAACAGTCATCTACGACATTGGTATCATTTCATAACACCCATAGAGGCATTCAAATGAAAGTCACTGATGACACATGGCCTCTGTGCCCAGATTTCTACTTGTGGGGCAGCAGAAACAACTCTCCCTTTTGATCTGGAGAAGCTGAAGGAACATTCCTCCAAAGCACCCCAAACTTCTCCTAGGCAGTATATCATATGATCTATGTTGCCTCTCTTTCTGACAGAGGTTGGAGACCTGGAGCTTTGCTCTGAGCATAGCTTTGTCACCTAAAGAACTCAACTGCACTCCTCACTCTCGTGTAGCTGAACTGCCGTAGGTGGCCCTTGATTTTCTGTCCCTGGTTGGGGCCCATTTTAACAATGCATGGTTTTAGAATGGAAGGACATGGGGAAACATTTTCTAAGCTAGGATTAAAGAAACTGATAAAGGACTTAAAGGGAATCCTCAGCTTTTAAGCCAGTTTGTCTCTGTCATTCTCCATGGGGGCAGAGCTTCACCTTGAGGATGACCTTGTCTCACACCACCTGAGATGCTCCTGCCTCTAAGTTACTTTTAGAGTCAGAGACAGAGTGTGAGCTTTGGGGTCAGACACACTTACGGCTCTCCTTATTTAAGCCAGGAAATAATTCCTCTCAAGCCTTGTGTAGTAACAATCCTTGGCTCCTAGACTTGATTCAAATGTTAAATGAGTTCATGTATGTGGAGCGACTGGCATGAGGTCCATGTTGATTAAAATCTGGTTCAGCAGACACGTGCTGGGGCAGACGTGAGCCAGCTGACCACACCTATCTCTCCTCAACTCCCGCATTCATTGACCTCATGTTTGGTAGCTCAAACACCACCACAATGAGTGTATATTTACAATAATGAAATATACAGGATCCCTCCAGTTGGGTTTCTCTGCACCCAGAGAGTCAGGTTAGCAGCACCTTACTGGTTTTGGGTCTTCAGATTATTTTTCACTATCATTCACTAGCTTTTATTGGGCAGTTATTTCTCCCAAGTAGCCTTTCACTAATGTTAGCTGCATTCATAAAAATCCCTCCAGCATTTCTACATGTATGAGAAGAAGAGGCAATACAGGATGGAGGAAAGGCAGCTCTTAATGGTCTGGTTAGAGACCTGTCTTAGAGACCAAGACACCCGAGGATGAGATCTAAACTGAAGCCAGCTTCCTCACCAACATCTGGCAAGGCCAGTGGCCCATCATGGAACCATTCTGCCCAGAATTCCCCTTGATTTCAGCACTCCCATATTAGAAAATGGAGATCACTTTTGCAAGCCCATTCTGGCCTGGTGGCTCAGCGTCTTTGGGGCATCGAGTGTGACTTTCACAGCTGCATCCTGCTGCTGGTCACAAAACCCCCAGGAAACCTGATGAGACTAAAATCAGAACTGATGATCCGATTAAAGTGCCCCAAACCTCATATGCTGACTCAAACCTTGCGGGCTCAGCATTAGCATTAATAATGATTTTCTTAAAATCACTCAGTGGTTGGGAGAGCTAGCTGCATCTCATTAAGAAGTCAACTCCCCCCTGCCTAGAAATGTGTACTTATGGCACTTAGGCAAATGGTCCTTAGCCAGATAAAGTCCTTAAATTGGCCAGCTGAAAGGGTAGTACTCCCTATGGCTGAAGGATATTACAAGGATACTTCACATGAGCAGGATAAAGGAGAAGACAAGAAATTGACGTTAAATTTAATCCAAGATGGGGTGACCACTTAAAGTCTTTTTTTCAACGTACGGTTCTTTTAAGCAATAAGACATCCCTCATGAGTATGGAAATGGATATTCTAATTGAAATTTCACCTTGGGCTTTATGTTTTACAAAAGGCAGAGTCCTTGTCTCAGGTTGGATTTTCTCAGAAATCCCTGAGACAGGATTAGAGAGCAAATGCTTCATTTAAGAAATTACCCCAGAAAGTGCCAAAGGGGTGTAGGGAAGGGAGACAGGAAAGGGAAGGCAGCTGATACTGGGTGTGAGCAAGTTCCACTGGGGAGTTCTGGGTGTTGGTATCAATCTCGTTGTCCAACACCACACTTTGCCAAAGGATACATGAAATGTGTCTAGTCTGAATTGAAACATGAATGTAAAACACACACACACACACACACACTTCAAAAACTTAGAATGGAAAAAAGATGTAAAATATCAGGCTCCTGTGATTACTAGAAAATCTGAAGATAAGCAGGAGTCTCCCATCCTATTTCTACCGGACAGCACTGAATCATAACCTGCCTCAGTTGTACTGCACAGTTCCCCCAACTCTTGCCCATTGTTGTCTGAGGAATACTCCAGACAAACTAATCCCCTGGCACTTTGAGTTTGCTTTCCTGACCGGCAAACAATGCTCAGCTGAGGGTCACAAGAACTTTCCTTAGACTGCTGTGGATATTGTAAAGTAATGGCGGGTACCATGGATATACAGGCAGGGAACTGACAAATGTTATTATAGCAGTAATACCTCTTTTGTTTCTGCTCCTGGCTTGTAGACCCTCCCTTGACTTCTCCTGCCCTCTGAATCCACTGCCCTGGGGAGACCAAGGGAACCATAGGACTGAGGCATGTTTGGACCGGAGAAGAAGCTAGAAGCTCGACAGGAGTTATGATTGTTGCTCCTGTGAGCTGTTACAAAGAAAAGACCTGCTGGTATCTTTCCACGAAGACAGTGGGAAATCAGGGGAGGAAGAGAGATTTAACCAGGAGAAAGGACCATTTTAATCAAACCTTGACTAACAGAGATCGTTTACCTCAGAATTTCAATTGCTCCCTGTTAATGGAGCTGCTCAGACTGAGGTTGTCGGTGATTAATGGATGGAATTCTGGCATCGAATAGCAGGTTACACAAAATTAGGACCTCTGAGATATCGATTTTAATTTTTGAAACCTGGCCCCCTCTCATACCTAGAACAGTGTGCTTGCCAAAATGGGAAACATGGAGTACTTATACTATGGAATTAAGTTCTATACCCTTCCAATAACTAGAGGAGAAACAAAGAAGTGATAATTTTCATGTTTGCTAAGATCCAAGAAACATTTCAGGTATATCTCCTTTAATTGCCAAACAAGACTATATGGTAACATTTATTGACCAAAGAGGTATAAACTAAGGCCTATAGAGAAAACTTTTACCTAAAGTCCATAAATGGAGGAGCTGGGATTGAATTTAGGCCTATTGATTTCATGAATTCATTAATAAGCACATACCGAGTGGCTCCCTTAGGCCAGATCCAATGTTTGCAACCACTAGATTTCCCTCATCAAACACTGGTTTTTCTTGAGGAGTAGGCACACATCTTAATTTCTGATAGTGAGAAAAATATATCCTATGTACCAAATATATGTACCAAAGATGGCCACAGCAAGTCCTCAGGTCCCATGTATTTGACGAAAACCTCACTGCTCCCCATCAGAGGACTGAGCCTATTTTCTCTCCCCATGAACCTGGGCAGGCTTCTTAATGACTGTTCCAAAAAGAGTTTTGTGGAAGTCATTCTGTGGGACTCCTGAGGCTGAGGCTTAAAAAGGGTACAGCTCCTGCTGGCTCACTTTGCTGTCTCTAGAGAAACCACTTTGGAGCCTGGCTGCCATGCTGAGAGGAAGCCCAGGTTATTGAAGGAGGCCATGCATAGATGTTTCAGAAAATTGCCCCAGCCAGGGTCTCAGCCGAGAGCCCCAGAGCCAGTATCAATCGCCGGCCAGACATGAGAGTGAACAAATCTTCACAGGATTCCAGCCCCCACCCCCAGCCACTGGGGCATCCTGATGAGGCCTCAGACCTTGTAGAGCAGCAGGATGAAGTCAGCCCTGCTGTGCTCTGTCTGAATTCCTGACCCACCGAATATATGAGCAGGATAAGCAGATGCTTTAATCACTAAGCTTTGGGGTGATTTGCTACACAGCTCTATTCGTTATAACATCAGGTTCCATTTTTACCTCAGCTTTCAGAAAGCTGAAAGTCTACTGCTTAAATATGCTAATTGTATAAGCCACAAGAGTTAGCACAGCTACTTTCTCATTTTATAACCTTGAGTGTACATTTTTATTTTTTTCTTTTTTGTCTTTTCATGCCAGTATAGCTAACATGCAGGGTTATGTTGGTTTCAGGTGCACAATATAGGGATTCAGCAATTCCTTACAGTACTCAGTGGCCATTAGGATAAGTGCACTCTTAATCCCCTTTACCTATTTTATTAACCTTGCTACGTTTTTCTTTGAAAAAATGTGAGGCGTACATAAACAACACAATGATCTTTGCCTATTCTCTATGAATAAAATCATAAATTTAGTACCTGAATCTTCTTTGATGTCAACACCTTCTTCTTCATTATTATCATCTATTTAAAAAAAAGAGAGAAAAGACAAAGAAAAGTTCATACAAAAGCTAGAAACCCCAGAATTCTCCAATCTAATAAAAATGCAAAGGCAAGAAAATACTCATCAGAAACCTGGTAGACCATGCATTTCTATTGTCTTATATTATTATGCTAAATAAGTGTAATGTAATGTAAACAGACATTAGAGCACAATTTTAATACCTAGGGTTTATGCTTCTTTTTAAAAATTGTTAGATATGTCTAACAAAACTATATATGTAACAATTTGTTTTGCTTTTAAAGTTTCACACAGTCACTTTGGTCATTTCAAAAGGACCAAAAAAAAAAAAAAAAAACCACACACTTTAAATGCTGCATTTTTTGTACCCATGAAAGGGATGCACCCTTGCCTTAAGTATTTAGAAATGTGGGGCTCACCATTTGGATGTAGGCTGACCCCTGGGTTCAATCCCCGCACTGCTCCATGGAAAGTGCTAGTTTGCTATACTTGCAAATCCAAATCTTTAACCAAGCAAATTCAAGTGCCCTTCCCACAGCCCACCCCAGTCCTATCATTCTCACTTGACTCCCCTCATCCCAGTGAAACCCTCTGTAACTGGGCAAGGACCCATGCTTCCACTGTGCTCTGGGTGACATAGTTGCTTTCTGAACTTTTGACCTATCGTCGTCTCTTCTCCGTCACTGTTGCTCACATCCAGGCAATGCTGAATCCTGTCTTCTTTCTTTTTCCTCTATTCACATCACTACTACTCAAATTCAAACTTCCCTATTTGGTGATTTCTTAATGTGCTCTTCCAACTCCTTTTACACGTAACTGCCAAATCAATCTTCAAACACAGCTCTGATCCAGTTCACAACTGTTCAGTGACTCCAGTCTGCCTGAAGAGAAAGGTCTAGACTCTTTGGGGTCACACTCAAGGCCAGCAGTACCTGCTCTGACCACTCTTCTCGGTTTCCCCTCCTCTGTCCCACTCATGCTACCACCTTCACTCAAGCCCCGCACGATTCTGTTTTCTAAGATCTCTGTTAGTTTCCACTACCTGCCTCAGTCCTGGAAGCCATAATGCCTTTCTCCATCTCTGTTCACACTCATCCTTGGAGCTGAGGCACCATAACATCTGCTCCATCCAAGTTTGAGTGAATAGTCTTCTCTTCATTGTAGCTTATTTTTAACACCTTCTGAGTATCAACTTTAAGGACGTTTGGGCTGAGGTCTGCATACAGCTCCTTCACCCACCCATTCATTAGGCATGTGACCATGGAAAAGTTACCGGCCAGTTCTTAGTTTCAGGTTCATCAGCTATAAAGTGGGATAATAATACCTCCTACATAGAGCTGTTGCAAGAATTAAATGAGATAGTATTACATAAAGCGTTAGGACACCTACTGAAATATTAATATATATTATATAGTATATAAATATTTATGTTTAAATTTATATATAATATATAAATTTATAAATTACAAATTAAATTGATTTAATTTAAAAATAAAATTATAAATTAACTATATTAATTTATACATACTATATATTACATATTATATATAATGTTATGTATTAGTTATTATTGCTACCAAATCATGAGTCTACTTTTTAACATATTTGTCTGGCAGATGCCCATCTCTAGATCATAAATTCTACAAAGTTGAAGACTGTCTTATGTTCCTTTTTTCCCCTGGTACATAACGTGAT
This sequence comes from Mustela putorius furo, assembly GCF_011764305.1. Classification (NCBI taxonomy): domain Eukaryota; kingdom Metazoa; phylum Chordata; class Mammalia; order Carnivora; family Mustelidae; genus Mustela; species Mustela putorius. The sequence continues at coordinate 2,815,433 of NW_025421329.1, read as the reverse complement.
TAATTTTATACATGAAAATCCATGAAGAAATTTCTGCTGAATTAAAATTTTTAATTTTCTCTGATATTTTTAGTCAAATTGGAGAATTTCTGTGTTTATATTTCCTATCTATCTCTTACATACCAGGGCAACATGGGTCTACATGATGATTTGCAAACAATGATGACTCAGTAAGGATTTGTAATTTCCTCTCGGACATATGCTTTACATCCAATAATTTCTTGGCTAAATTTATTCAATGTGACACTCTTCAAAGTGCTAATTATAAGAGAAGATTATAGATATACCAGTAACTGGGAATGGAAAATGCATTTAATTTGAGGTTTTAGGAAAGTAATTCTTGACAGCCATAGTTAATTTTTGGAGAAGTAAATTTTCTTCCACTCAGATTGTTATAAAATTAGTGATTTTCTATATAACTTATTCCTTTCATCTTTTTCCATGAATAGAATTTTGGGAGAAAGAATATCTTTCTCTTAGAAATATAATTTTCTAACCAAATCATTTATCAAAATGTTACAAAGTAAACTCTTCATGGATTCTTGCCTGACCTTAATATCTTTAAACAAAATTTTATTTTTCAGAACCATCGAAAATACCTAGAACCATCTCTATGGCAACAGACTTTCTGGAATCTCAGAAAGGAATGAAAAAGAGTTTCCACAGTTCCCAGGGAAAGATAAAGGAAGAGCCAAAGATCCCTTTGCTATGTATATCTGTTTGTCAACTCTGTATATCTGTTTGTCCATGTGGCAAGCGCTCATTGGTAATCTTTTGTATGTGTGGCTTTATGTCTGGGGAAATAGAAAATACCAGGTTACACAGGTGTCTAGAAACTTATCATTAGTAAGGAGAGTAAGACATGCAGATACATCTGAACATGTAATAGAGAGGAGTCAGTGCACTTACAAATGGGTGACAGGGGAGGGACAGCTGCTACTGGGAAGGGTTTTTGGAAAATGTGACATTAGAGCTGATATTTGAACTTTATAAACTATACTGATAGCATCATCCCTAGAATGTCCCCAGGTGTGGAAGGATCAGACTTGATGTTATTATCCATTTATGCATCCGTTTCACTCATTTATCCATATGGCAGTTAAGAGTATATTCAGGATCTGGATTCAGACTGCTTGGGTTTATTTCCAGGCCAAACCACGTGGAGCTGTGCAGTCTTGGGCAAATTACGTAAACCTACACCTCAGCTTTCTTATCCGAGAAATAGGGATAATAAAAGTACTAACTTTCCAGAGTTGGTAAGACATCCTACATGCAAAGTGCTTACATGGAATGAGCATTCAGTAAATAGTGGCTATTAGTGTTAACGGTGTCTTTATTATCACTACTTTCCCTTCTTAAACAACCATTTACTGACCGACACCGCATGTTGGAACTATGGAAGACCTGGAAGATAGAGCTGACAACCTAATCCCTCAGAAAGCTCACAAAGAAGTGGAAGCAGCGGTCAGAAGAGGAAGTAACAAATTCTCTGAGGCAAGTAGTCCGAGGTTTTACTGGGAAACAGACAACAAACAGCCAAGTCAGAGAGAAGGTCGATGAAAGATTTCCGGAAGAGCTGAGGCTTCCGTTGAATCCTTAAGGGCGAGTTAGAATTAGCTAGGAGGAAGGAAAGGCTGCAGTGCGATCTGGGCAGATGTGGGTGCCCTACTTATACCCCCTTGTTCCTTGACATTTTCTTGCTCGCCAGCCCAACTTCCAGCCACCAGCCCCTGGGCCTCTGCCTGAGGGCTTTCTCTGGGCTGCTGGAGACTGCTAGAGAAGTATCAGGGAATTAACATCTCCAAGATGGCAGCCTTTCACAAGGGACTGCCAGGATTTGCATATAAGTACTCTAGTTCCCTTACTTCTCTAGTGGGCTCATTTGGAAGCTTCTCCCACAGTCCTCCCCTCCCCATCCCAACCCTGGCTTTGAGCCAATGGTTAATTTCATTTATAATTAGGCCCTACTCTCTTCCTTCCCTTTCCTGTCCTTTCCCACTCTCCTGCTGGTGATTCTTGGGGTCATCTCCCAAATAAATGACTTCCACTTGAATTCTTGTTTTTGGGTCTGCTTCTGGGGGGATTTAAACTAAAAAAAAAGGATAACTGGTCTGAAACACAGGGAAAAACATTTGTGAAAATACATGGATACAAACAGCCAAGATGCTTTTAAGGAAATAAAACAAGCTTCCGAGTGGCTGAAGGGAGGAGTTACAGGGGGATCTGTGGGTAAACTGTCCTGTTCTAGCCGCATAATGGAGGCTCTTCCTTCCTGGGTATGATGGTCAATCGCATGTGTCAATGTGACTGAGCCATGGAATGCCCAGATATGTGTCACACAGGACTCTGGGGGTGTCTGAAAGAAATTTCAGATGGAAAGTAACACTTGATTTGGTAGACACAATAAAGCAGATAGCCCTTGTAATGTGTGGTGTGGGGGCTCATCCAGTAAGTTTAAGGTTAACCCTCCCACAAGGAAGAGGGTACTATAGTGTTGGGAGAATGGATTTTTCCTGCCTTTGGACTCAAACTGAAACACCGGCTCTGCCTGGGTCTCAAGCTTGAAAGCATTTGGATCGAAATGACATCACTGGCTCTCCTGGTTCTTAGGTCTTCAGACTCCCACTGGAACTCTGCCATCTGCTCTCCTGGGTCTCTAGCTTGCTGACTGCAGGTCTTGGGACCTGGCAGCCTCCATAATTGCATGAGCCAATTCCTTATAATAAATTTATATCTACATCTATATTTATATCTATATCTAAATCTATATTCAGTATTGGTTCTCTTTCTCTGGGGAATCCTAACACCTTAGATTGAAGAATTTAAATTTTATCCCGAAAATTACAGGGTTACTAAACAACTTTAAGCAGAAAATGACACACCAGCTTTTGAGAGAGAACATTTTTCATAAGTGAAATTTACTAATAAACTATAAAATGCACGCCTTCATATTTTGGTATTATTTATATTAAAATCCAGCACAGAGTAATTTTGGTCTACAAAGCACCTAATGTGCTGTTACTTATTAATGAAATCCACTTTAGTTCAACATTATTCTATAAAATGTATTCACTTGAGTCATGTTTATGCAGCACATTTCTAGCAAGAATTTTTCTCTAACAAAACCGGGAAACAAAAAAGCAATATATGAAAGAAGAGGATAAGCCTATGGAGATAAGGAGGCATGCCATGCAAAATTTGGAAGCAGTTAAGACACCGATGATAGAGCATGGGCTCAGAGCCGCTGCCCTTTTAACAGTTCTTCAAGCATCATGCTTCTTTGTTAGAGGATGAAAAGGTTCTAAGCCAAAGTTTTACAAATATCATTTCAAAATAGAGGGCAGTCTATCCGGTGGCATTGTGGCATTGTTCTGGGTGTTCAGAAATGCCAATTCCAGGAAACCTCCCTCCCTTCCTCCTTCCCTTCCTCAACAGAAAGGACCAGTGGCTGAGGCTCCATTTCAACTGGGGCCTCTTTGATCTTTCTTTCTTTCTTTCTTTCTTTCTTTCTTTCTTTCTTTCTTTCTTTCTTTCTTCTTTCCTTCCTTTCCTCTTTCCCTGCCTTCCCTCCCTCCCTCCCTTTCTCTCTCTCTCTCTCTCTTTCTTTCTTGAAGTTAATTTCAGAATGGATGCCAGTTTTATTCACCGCACCCCTCTCTTTCTGATTACCCTGCTGAGTTCTGCACAAAAATTACAAGTCTGACTGGAGTCCTTATTTTGACCACGTAGGAGTGTGAAGACCAACTGGTTTCCCCAGGAAAACCAGTTTTCAGTAATAGCTTTGTACACTTCAGAAACCCCTTTAAGGATGTGTCTAACCTACTTTGAAGTCTGTAATATCTACTTCACCTGCTTTGATGGAAGACAGAGTTTCTTAGAGGACAGAGCATGCGGTGGATTTTGGAATGACTCGACATGGGTCTTACTCCTTTATCTAGAGTTGCCGTAATGAATGCAGTCTTTCGGAAAGTCGATGGTATAAAAACAGATTATGAAACCCCACAGAACTGTAGTCTAAAGTGTGGTCTTGGACCAACAGCATCATCACCACTTGGGAACTTGTTAGAAATGCAAATTCTTGGGTTCCACTAAAGATCTATCAAAGCAGAAGCTCAGGGGAGGACGCTGATACCTTTTTAACAAGCCCTCCAGGAAATGCTCATGCAATCTCCAGTTGGAGAACCATTGTTCCAAAGTAATGGCCTTTGGGTGCTGGAGGAAAAGCTTTCAAAAACATTAGATGTCCTACTTTTTCCAGATCCAAGCTGAGCTACTTGGTGATTTCTGGCCAACACTAATGCTGGTGAGGGGTACCCACACCAGATGGTTGCTGGGACTGAGGAATAGTCGTTCTCTTTGTAAGATATATGTTTCCTCCAGCGTTGGAAATCACCCACCTATCACACAGTTATTGTCACCCATGGTTAGGACCCTAAGATTGGCTAAGAGACATGTATGTGGATGGAAACTTGCTTCAAAGAGGACTGTGTATTGCATGGAAAAAGAAGTGGGTTATGAAGGAGAAAGTGACCCTTACGGGCTACTAAGGCAGTCTCTCCACTCCCCCAGGAAAAAAAGGATAGGCACCTGAAATACCTTTGTCAAAATTTCTGGGGCATCCACACAAATGGGCAGGTCTGTCAAGCAGACCAATTATGAAAATCTTGTTGTTGCCTTTTTTTTTTCCCCCATGTGCTCTTAAGTTCTCTATTTTAAGGCTTAATTCCTTCACAAAGGTGTCTTCTGTATCCCTCACCTTTTAAATACTTCATTACTAAGGGCTTCTAGGAGCAATTTACCTTTGTATAGAGAGGAAATATTATTAGCCAAAATAAAGGGCTCCAAGCTTTTCAGGATTTCTACGAAATACAGAAGATGTTGGTAAGCTCATGGCTTCTTGTGAAACTTGACAAATCAGAAATGCCATGCAAAGGAATGATTGATAAAGGGGACTCCCTTGCAGTGCAGAGCTCTTCCATTAAGTTGAAAACCTTGACCTACAGCATCTAACAAATTGCTAAACCCACTTTCTGCAATGTAATTGATAGGACTATGAAAAATTAAAAAAAAAATCATAAGCCTAAGGTTGTCCCCCTCCACCCCACCCCAGCTGGTCCTTGGTCAAGAGGAGCACTCAAATCTCATTAATTTATAAATAAATCAATAAATAAAAGGCACTGCTTGGAAAAAAAACCTGCATGGTTCTGCTGTTTCTGGCTTGGAAAATGGGGCATATAAAGGCACACATTACCGAGATATCCAATTTTAGAGGAGAAAGATGGGGTAGGGGAAGGATTTTGAATTTAGTTTTAGATATGTTGTGTTGGAGAGGCCTGGAGATGTCAGCTGGAGATGGCCTGTGCACAGGTGAATATACCAGAGAGGTATGTTCCCGGCAGGAAGAGAAGTAGAAGACTGAAGTGTCAAAAGGATAAAGTCTGTCCAGTCAAGTAAGACAAGGGCTCCATAGGGTCAAGGGAGTCACATGACCAAACTCGCACTGGTTTCAGTAACCATGCTGGACCCATCAAAGAGTTCTCTATGATCTCAACAGTGATAGCTATAATAGGATATTGGAAATCATTAATCTCTCTGGCTTATGGAGTGAACAGCAACTGAAGGTGAAAACATCAAAAAGTTGTAGCAGAGGGTCCCAGTTAGGGCCACAGATAAAGCAGAATAAAAGCTGGTGGATTTCCTTTATTCCGCTGCTTATTTTGATCTTTATCCTTACCTTTATGTCTTATTAGAAATTATTTCATTCATATACTGTACCTTGAAAAGGGTTTTGGCTCCCCCTGCATTTGCCTCAATATCTTCACCTACGGAACAGAAACCAGTCTACCCAGGACATTTGAAGGGTTTTTTTCGGAAGCACCGTGGAGGGGTTTCTGTAAATATGCCCATAGCATCTCCCTTCTCCAAGCTGCACTTTGTCTTGCCTTTGTTTTATCAGAACCTCCTAATGAGATCAAACTCTGCTTAGTCAAGGTTCATGTCCCCAGGTCTTTATGCATTCTGCTGTTTATAAGCATTGGCTACACACACCACACCGTCCCCCTTTTTGAAGGGACAGATTGCTTTCAGTCTACGCCTGCTGCTTGTTCCTTCATTCAGGTTGCTTGGTTACAGCAACACTTCACTGGATTTTCATTGAAGGCAAAATGTGTTTGTAGCTTTTGAGGCCCATCAAGTGGAAATGGTTAGCACCCAGTTCCTAAGAGGGCAGTCAACTCATTTATGTCACATTACAGAGAACATGTCTTGTATAATTCTAAACATCAATGAGATCCACACATTAAAGGTGTACAAATGTGCCCAAATGTGCCAAGTCACTGTAAATATTCATAATTAAAGAAATTTCTGAATTTTTTTCTTTTTCTACTTTGCAGTTTTTTGTCCCCTCTACAATGAATGTGCCATTTGGGGAAAAAATGTACAATTCAGACTGGGTAAGCAGGTTTTTGTGTGTGTTTCTTTGACTTATGCAAAGACAACTGGTGAATGAGTTTGCTAGTGCTGCTATTATGAACTTCCACACACGTAATGGCTTAAAACAACCAAATTTGTCATCTTTCAGTTGTGTGGGTTTGCGGTCTGACCTGGATCTCAGTGGGCTGGCAAGAAGATGTCCGCAGGACAGTGCTCCCTCTGAAGGTTCTTAGGGAGAATCTGTTTCCTTGCTTTTCTGTCTACCAGAGTCTCAGCTCGTGGCTCCTGTTTTCCATCCTCAAAGTTAGTGACCCACATCCCCCTGAATGTTGTTCCATAGCCATATCTCCCACTCTACCTGCTTTTCCTATCTTTGAAGGATCCTTGTAAGGACTCACCCAGGTAATATAGGATAATGTCCCCATCTTTCTGTCAGCTAATTAGCCACCTTCATCTCATCTGCAATCTTATTTCCCCTTTGTAATGTGACCTAACATACTCACAGGTTCTGAGGCTTAAGGCGTCTTTAAGGGAAGGGCATTTTTCTTCCTACCACATTTTGTAAATCAGGAAGCACACTGCTTTGCCTAAAAAGTGTCTTGAGGAGTAGAACTAAGAATAATCCTATCCAGAAATGAGATGATTTCTTATGGGATCAAGTACATAGGCTTAAAATAAAGGTAATTTTTGAGCTTTTTTAGTTTTCAACTTCACTCTCTAATAAAAAGGATATTTTTCTTTCTTTTTTACCTTATTCTTTTCTTCCTTCCATCTACCCTTTCCACCTCTCATCTTTCCTTCCTTTCATTCTTTCTATTTCTACATTTCTCTTTCATCTTTCTTTTGTTTCTCTATGGTTCCTCATTGACTTGATTATAAAGGGATAATACCACAAGGACAAATGACAAAATGGGAAACTCCCTGAAACATATATTTGAAAAGAACTAGGAACCTTACTATACAAATCTGTACTACTTTTGTAATAAGAAGTTATATACTTTTTAATTAAGATGGTCACAATAATTAAAATACTTCCTTTTAAAATTATAAGAAAACATGAAAAAACAAAAAAATTTGTAATAAGAAATAAACATGGATATTTTAAAATTGATGATGTTCGGTCTAGATACCTCTCTGAATATTCATTTACATTTGTTGTTTATTTTATTTGGAATTGGCCCATTACTATGTTTGCACATGATGAAAGTGAAGCATAAAAAGGTTAAGCAACATGCACAAAGTCATACAATTACATGCTGATGAGTGTCAGCATTTCTCAGTTAGGGATCACTAATTGGACATACTTATTCCACAAATCCTTCCATCTGAACTGCCCTTCCTCTCTATGTTATTTACAGAATCCTTGGCATCACTTCTCTGCTCCTGCTTAACCTTAAAGTACACATTCTTCATGAAACTCGCCACAACTACCCTGGTCCTCAGACATATCTGTCTCAGAATTCCTGAGTACTTTGACCATATCAATGCTATACTTGATTACTTGCTAGTATTGTCTTCTAATTGTTCTGCATATACTTACCTCTCAGGCATATTATAAGAACAGTATTTTCAATGCAGCAGTGGACAAAGCCTTGGGTATATAGTAGACATATAATAAATTATTTGTTGATTGATGGACAGAAAGGATCATGAATGATGTTGGATGAGAAAAACTTATAAAATCAATGAGAAGAGGAGATGAAGAAGAGGTCAGGTGAACACTTTCTCTTGTTGGATTTAAAAGAGTAAATCCAGATAAAATTTTTAAAAATATCATGCCCATTTGTCAGAAGATATAATTTAAAAAATTATTTTGGAGAAATACTCTCTAAAAAATATAGTTGAGAACCATTGCGATAAACAAATGGAGGCTTTTCTTTAATGTAGGGAGGGGCCTGACAATGGTATTTTTTATTTCCAACATCAGGATTCTTTGATATCATTCCAAAATTGTAAATTTGACATTGTTATTATGAGGTAAATTAATATCCCTAAATTCTCTATTAGAACTTAGATTCTAAAAAAAAAAAATTGACCTCCATATTCCAAATCTGTGAAAAATACACGCAATAAATCCTACATACTAAAAAATATAAACCTTTTATATAAAGAACAAAGATATCTGAGTTGAATCATACAAATATTATTTGTCATAGGCCATCTAATCATGTAGTGTAACTATAAATAATTTGCAACCAAAGTGTATGGTAATTCCATAAAGCTGCTACACTAGACTTTCAAAGAAAACATCTGGGAAGGAAAAAGTCAAATATGCTTCACCCACAGCAAGATATAAAACTGTTGGAAAAAAAAATTCTTGCTGGTTTCTTTCCTTTATGGCTCCATGATTGCATTTCCATGACGGGCTCTGGTAAGGGTAGAGTTGTGTCCCCCAAAATATTTTGTTCAAGTCCTAACTTCTAATACTTTAGAATGTGACTATATTAGGAGATAGGGTCTTTAAATAGATGATCACATTAAAATGAGGTTATTAGGGTTGGCCCTAATCCCATATGACTGCTGTCCTTAAAAGGAGAGGGAGATTAGGACACAGACATACACAGAGAGGACTTCATGAAGATGCAGAGAGAAGAAGGCCATCTGTAAACCAAGAAGAGAGACCTCAGAAGAAACCAATCCTGCTGACCCCTACATGCTGCACTTTGAGCCTCTAGAATTGTGAAAAAATAAATTTCAGTTGTTTGAGCTCCCCAGTCTGTGGTGGTTTGTCATGGTATCTCCAGCAAACTATTACAAGCACTTCACCAGCATACTTTTGTGGTCATGAGTAAGGCCTTTTGGCTTTCCAGTGATCACTTTACTGCTCACCTTCAGGTCAAAGCACTGCAGTGCCTAGATGATGGGGTTGGGATTGATTTTGGTATCCATAATAAAGTACCAATTTGACTCATAGTAGACAGTTCCCATGAGGACATTTACAGGTATGAGAAGAGAAGTGTGTCAGCTCTGAACAATGATGGGCAGCAGATGACATTAGCAATGAGACTTTCTCAGTGCTCCAAATGTATCCTTGAAGTCAAAACCACCCTTTTCTGGAGATGACACTCTGAGGAAGTGAACCTATTATCACTTGTGCAATGACAGATGTTGTTCTCAATTTTGAAATAGAACTCTGTTGCTTCCTAGCCATATGCCTCATTTCCTCAGGTATGCATCATTTTCCATATGAAAAAGGAGGGTTAATATAGTGCCTACTTTCTTAGAGTTAGCCTGAAGATTACTTGACTTTGTCCATGCATTTGGGTGAGAGGCAGCAATCCATAAATGTAGCTTTTACTCCTATCATGAATATTAGGTAGTAGTTTTGCATGTGTTATATCTTGAATGCGATCTAGCCTCACTTGTATATTTTTTAATATATTTTGTCTTAGATTCCTGATTATGAAATGTAAAGACATGGGATTAATAAACCCTAAAATATAGAGATTTTGTTTAATATAAAATGACTTTTTTTTCTAAACTATTATTATTGCACTGGGAAGTGTTAAGACTAGAGATGGTCTAAATAAGCCAGTCTAGGGGGGATATATAGCAAGTCAGAAAAAATATATTCCAATCAAAGATGGTATGGTTATGAATTAACCATAAATTCAAATTATGGACAGATAATGTATATCATCTATATTAGTTGTCACACATTCCATTAAAAGTCACCTTTATTTCATATTGCATATTCAGAATTTATAAGTGGCTGGTGTTTCAGCATCATGGAAATACTCAACAATTTGGAGGAATTTTGACATTTACTTTAAAAATGTGCTTACTATTATAAATAGGCACTGGAAATAATTTCATGAGCATGCTATGATTCAAAGTATTGATATGAAGCTCAAGATGATTTTATTATTATTTCATTTGCTCAAGTACTAAGATGAATGCTGGATTTACTTTGAGTAGCAATATTTCAAATAATTTATTTTCATAATTATTAATACATTCCAGACCACTAAAACTATTCTACTTAGAATAAATGTATAGTATGATTTTTGGCTTTGCACCACTGGAAATCTCTGCTGATGGATAGATTTGTTTTAATATCACTTGATCATACTTATGCAATTATTTTTATCATATGCTAGAGCAAAAAACAGTTTTTATTTTAGAAGACATGAACATGAAAGTTACATCATAATTTATATACACTCAAGAAGTCCAAAATGATGAAAGTGTATGAAATCTGCTGTGGTATTGACAAGATATGAGAATACTTGCATCGCACACCATGGCAAATCACATTTTTTTCATGAATGAACATTTTCTTTTAAGAATACTTAAAAGTATAAAAAAAGAGAATACTTTAAAAATACAGAAATGCAGGCATGGTCTGCTCACTGTGGTTATATAGGAAATAAAGAGAAAGGATGAAACAAAGAGACTGAAACAGAAAAAGAGGTATTGGGTTATGGCGAGAAGAAATTTTTAAATTTAGCTCATACTAACAACTACTTACTCAATAGTCACTAGGTGCTTTACATGCTATAAATTACTGAGTTGCTTAAAAAGATTTTCTTTTAAAGGTAAAAAAAGGAGAGAGGAGAAGGCAAAGGATGGGGGGGGGGGAAGGCCACAATCCCAATCCTCTCCTTCATCACATGGGGAGCCTCTTTGAATTTACAATATGTCCTAGTTAGGGAAATACTGTAGTTAAAGGCTCCAATTAAATACACTTAGCAGATTCACCTTTCAATGAGAAAACTAGAGAGCAGAACTTCACATGACTCAGGGGAACTTAGTCCACCTTGAACGTTAGCACAAAGTTGAACATCAGCACAAAGTTGAACGTCTCTAGCCATTTCCTGTGGCTCTTCTTGACAGCTACTGTGTCCTACTCTGATCTTCAGGCAGGGCATCCTGGATTTACATTTACTGGATGTCTTGGACTGGCTGCCGAGAGGATGAGTGTGCTGCACTCCCTCCCTCCCACCTGCCAGAGTCACCGGCTACATGGAAAACCTCTTGGCTTCCATGGATATGGAAACCTCAAAAGAAAGCTCTCTCTAAGGCAGGCATCAACAATGCTCCCAGTAGGTTGAAATTTCCTGGAAGCCATTCTTACCATGGCTGAGGAAAGTACCTTGAGCATGTGACTTGAATCGCACCATAAAAATAACAAGCCCGGAAGAGGAACAATGGGAGGCAATATTCAATTAACAAGGTCAACCAAATTTAATGACACATTCGATCAATGTAAACAAGGCTCTTTAATAGCTGATATTTTTCCTACATTCTCAAATGTGAATTACAATGAATGAGCACCTTTTGCAGATTGCCCTAGGAAGGGCTGCTATCTTCACTGCAATTTGGGCTGAGAAAATTGGGGTGTTAGGTAGAGAAGGCAGGAAATGTTTGAATTCTGGCTATGAATATAAATGGGCTTCTCACAATTTCCAACAAAGTTGTTTAACATGGTGGATCAGAAAGTAGGCACAGGCTTGGACAACTTAGATGTGTGGGGAATAAATCACAGATCCTGAATTAAGGGCCGGAGGAAGTCTTTAGAAGTCATTTGGTCCAGCCCCTCACTTTTGGTATGAGAAGATGAGACTCAAGAGATGAATTGATTTCCCCAAGACAACACTATGACCTCCTGGGATAGAGAGGTCATGGGCTTAGATTTCCTGTCACCTCTTTGAGTTCTTGAAAATTATGACACAAGTTGCCACAGGTTACTGGTATATGAAGATCATATATGCAACATTTCCTTAAGCTAGGAGATGAAATAGAATATAACCGATGCCTCCACTCCAATCCTCAATTCCAAAGAAAACAAATCTCTTTACTCACCTGCAGGGAAAAACTCGCTCATTTTTTTTTTGTAGATTTTGAAGTCAACTTCTAAGAAGACACAGAAGATGATCCGATCCACCTAGAGGAAAACAATAAACACTCAAAGTGAAAGGAAATATGGTGACCTTGGAATATAAGAAATATTCCAGAACATGGTTTTGGAGCTAAAACCAGATGGAAAAGCCTCCTGTAGCTTGTTGGTACTCTACTGCTAACTGTGTGACAGTGTTGAGTGAAGTTCAAGTGTGCGTGTTAGTTGGGGTGTGTGTGTGCATTCTTTATGTAAATAAGCCCATGGGCTCTTTGGTGGAAAGATGTTATATAAATCAAATAGGAAATAATAAATGACAATAAGCCACTTTGCAGCAAGCCATAAATAAGATCGGAGATTCTGACAGGATACCTAGACTTTATGTCCTGTAAAATAACCATACGAGAGGTGTATAGCAGAATGACAATAAAGTATGTCAGTAAACAAAGAGCTCTTTGTCCTACCCATCTTAGACAAATTTATCAAACCTGTTAGTATTTGAACACAGCCTAAAAAGCTTCTTGCAGTTTAATTTGCATGAAAGTCCCTTGCTTTTAACTTAACATACTCAGAAATGCAACAGAAGTAAAATATAATTAGTTGACAGCGACATGAGGTCAATAGAACTTTAACATAGTAGATATTACTGAGTAAGTTAGTGTCACCTCAAAAGCAAACAGGTGTGTCATCCCTTTTTCCCATTTTGGGAGAGCTTCTCTACATAAGGTGTTTCTTTGAGACCTTCGGAGAGTAGTACAGTAAACAGAGAAGAGAGATGGAGTGTATCTAATAGCTAGCTCACGTATATCTGATATTAAATCAGTGACCCCATTTCTAGTCTTTAAAATAAACATTCCTTTAGTCACTCCATTTTAACAATCTAAAAAAACTTAAAAATTACCCTATCTATCAAATGGCAACTGGTAATTGAATAGAATGTCAAGCTAGGCATTTCTCAGGGCAACAGGGAATAGAAGTGGGGTGCGCACGTGGCAGGACATGAATGAACCCAAATGGATGTCATCTGCCCAGCCCTGCAGCTCTCCCAGCCTGTGGAAAACAGATTCACACTAGGGAAGTTCAAAGTGCCCAGCAGGAGAGGGATGGTCGGGCAGGGAGGGCTAGGACACAAGGAATGGTCAAGGCTCCCCACTGGAAGCTCAGAGACGTGGCTCCCTGATCTCTGCACAGGTCCAGATAGGCTGCCTCCCAGACAGTCGCTGGACTCCCTCACTCTCATCACCAAATACCATGCAGCCCCAGTAATCCTCCCCAGGAAAGGTGGATTATAAGAGAAAGCATCTGGCCTTCAGATATGGAAGAACTGGGTTGCAAATAAACCTTATTTTCTTTTCCCTATATTCACTTGAGTTTCTGGTGTCCAGTCCTTTCTGCATATCATTAACATTTTCTACAAATGCAAAAGCTGTCTCCATCAATTCACTCTTCGGGTGAAATACAAATTTAGTTGAATAAATGATTAGCTATCTGTGCAATACTGAATGCTTGTCTTTGCTCTCCTTATGGTGTGTTTATACCCTGTAGCTAAAGATAAAAATCACAATGATGGAGCAATAGAAACTAGGTACAAAAAATGTCTTCTCTATAATACCATTTGTACAAGTTTTTAAAGCACAAAGATAAAAAAGTGTAGGGATTCATTCATAAGCATCGATATACAGAAACACAACTAGAAATGTCACACGTGAACTTCAGAAAAGAGATTTGAGAAAAATCTAGCAAATGAGTAAAAGCTATTAACTATGGGTGTAGGTACACGGTATATTATTTTCTATACTTTTCTGTGTATTTTTCAAATAATAATTTGAATAATTCTCTTTATAATTAAAAGTCCTAACACCAAAAATAAGACTCTGTGTTAGACATATTCTTCTCTCTGGCTGTATTAAACCATTTGTAATTCCCAAACACCATAATTATTCATATTTCTGTACCTATGATGGTTGACTTTTTTTCCAGGTTTCAAATGGTCAGATTATTTCTAAAGCTACCTAATCGAGATCAAAATCAATACAAGAAAATTTGATTCAAAGCAGATCTAAGGAGACCAAACTGGACAGTCTCATTTTTACTCACGTCTCCCTATCTTAATGGTCACTCAAGTAGAAGTTAACGGGATTTTAAAAAGCACTCCCGGTGCCTGTGTGTCTGTTTGCAGGGGGGAGGGGTAGTGATAGTAATGCTATTCATTGCTGTTAAGGAACTCTCAACCATCACAGAAACTAAGTACAGATTTCTTAAATATTGTAAAGAACTTTAATCCACCTTTTAGCATTTTAGGCTTTGTTACCATGGAAATAGTATGAGTCCAAAATTTAGCAGCCTGATTTATTTTCCCAGAGAGTAGATGAATGCTGGGGGGAAAGTACTTTTATTTTAAACTAATTGAGTGGCCCATTTCCCTGCCCTGACCCTGAGGCATCACACTGAAAATATCTTGGGAGCAAATCAAATCTAAGAATTAACCCTCACTTGCCAAGTACTTTCACGTATGCATATGTGAATGTATTTATAGATGTGTGTATATACACTTACTCTCTGGGGTTATTGTTGGAAAAGAGCTCCATTAGTTGACAAGCTCTGTGTTTATAAACTCATAATGGATATTGATCACTGCTTGTGGTAGATGCTATTTTCCAAGATGGCATGCAATGAGATAACCTGTCCCTCAGACTCTTTTAAAATGTAATGCTGATACTCCTCTCATTGAGAAATGGGATCTCTAATTCCTCCCCTTAAATCTAGGCTTGTCTGTAACTCTGGCAGAAATACTATGTGACTTTCAAGTCTATGTCACGAAACATGATACAGTTTCTGGCTGGTCCTTTGGGGAGGGTTGCTCTTGTACCCAACCTTCACGCCATGAGGAAGCAGAGAGACAACATGGAGAACCCATTTGTTCAAGTTCTAGCCAATAGCCTAGCTGAAAGTGAGTAGCCTCTTGAAGATTTCACCTTCTGGTTTTTGAACTACCCCGGCTGGTGCCACATGGAACAGAGATCAGCTGTTCCCACTGAACTCTGCCCAAATTTTAGAGTTGTGTACAAAACAGAAATACATAGCCAGAAATCTGATATTCTTCTCATTTCTTCCTGTTGCCAATTGTTTGGAATCTTGCTTTTCCAGTTATATAGCATGTGGTCGCTCTTGAAAGGCTCAGACTAAATGGATCAAGATCAAATAGAAACCACAATGGGGTGATAAGAAGAACATAGAAAGGGGCACCTGGATGGCTCAGTGGGTTAAAGCCGCTGCATTCGACTCAGGTTATGACCCCAGGTCCTGGGATCAAGCCCCGCATTGGGCTCTCTGCTCAGCCGGAAGCCTGCTTCCTCCTCTCTCTCTGCCTGCCTCTCTGCCTACTTGTGGTCTCTGTCTGTCAAATAAATAAATAAAATCTTAAAAAAAAAAATAAAAGAACATAGAAAGTCTACTGGGTACATGGCTGAGAAGTTAGAAATCTGATTTATGCAAAGCGGAAAGAGCCTGGTGATCCATACTATCCCCAGATAAATTACCCGAGAATATAAAAGAATGCCTTACAGTTAAGGCTCAGGATTGTATTTTCAATTTCTCTTTTATGCAACAGAACAATTTTGAAAAATGGCTGTTCATTATTTAAATTTATTTTTTAATTTTTTTTTAAGATTTTATTTATTTGTCAGAGAGAGAGAGAGAGCACATAAGCAGGGTGGGTAGGGGCAGAGGGAGAGGGAGAAGCAGACTCCCCACTGGGCAGGGAGCCCAATATGGGACTTGATCCTAGGACCCTGAGATCATGACCTGAGCCCAAGGTGGATGCTTAACTGATTGAGCCACCCAGGTGTCCCATAAAATGGTGGTTCTTGAGAGACTATATTTATTCATTACTTAAGAGATAGTAACTGAGCACCTCTAATTTCTTAGACCTAGTCCATGTGTCACTTTCTCACAAGAAAACCTGCATCAAAAAAAAAAAAAAAAAAAAAAAAAAAGAAAAGAAAAGAAAACCTACATCCATAACTCAGTGCTTTTTCCCCCCTCCCTCAAGACCAAACAATTAGTTACAAAATCTCGGGCATCTTAACTTTACATCCAGTGTTTTCTGTGATATCACCCACATGAAGACACATGGGACTGAGTTTCTAGGCCTGTCACTAGCTCTGTGACATTGGACAAACCCCTGAGTCTCTCTGAAATCCAGCTTTCATGTCTTTATAAAGAAAAGTTTGAATTATATCATGTTTCTTTCTTTTCTTTTCTCTTCTTTTTAAACATTTTTTTTTTAATATCTCAGTGATTGTCTAACTCTGTGGTAATTTTGCGCTATGTCAGCTTAGTTAAGCTGGAATGAAACTTCTCTGAATGGTTGGCCCCTGAGAAATTTCCATAAGATTTTGAGGGCAGAAGAGCAGCTGCAGCCCTTGCACTAGGCAGGGGAGGGTAGCACCCCAGGCAGGTAGGGTACATTGTCGCTAATCAGCTGGAAGTGGGGTAGGAGCTGGGTTCACAGCTTTTCCAGCTCCTGCTCTTTCTCCTACCTCAGGTTCTCTGAGTCTAGGCTGGGCACACACACAGCTCTGCTTCAAGGGGCACCAGCTCCATCTGGGGGGGGTGCACAGCAGCTTTGGGGTTCCATACAGGGGGAGACAGATACATGGGGCAGTTTGTCCATGTGGGTTCCAGGCTGCTCTCATGGTTTCCACTTTATCTTTGTCCTCCCCCAACTTAGCTTCCAGCTTTCTTTTTGGCACCTCTTGACCTGCGTCTTGACCACCCACCCTGCTGACACAGTCTGGGCCTCATCACTTGCAGAGACAAAGGCCTTCCACAAACTCCTTCACCAGCTCCCTCTCTTGGGTCCTCAGGAAGGGCTTTTCTCTGCTCAGTCAACTATCCCCTTGACATTTACTTCCCTGGTTTCTCCCACAATTGTCTACAATCTAATCCCTATCCTAAATCCTATATCCCAGATCACTCCCAAGGTTCTGCTTCCTTGATTAAACCCCAACTGGTGTAATCTTTAATAACATTTCATGGAATAACATGTACAATGAAGGGCAAAAAAAAAAATCATAATAATCAGTATTCCTTGTTACAGGTGTATAACCTGTCAAGGCTACTCAAATTCCAATTACTTCCTTCCAGGTGAACTTTTACTGGTTCTAGCCCATCTTACTGGTGAACTTCCTAAAGGGTACATACACACTATTGTAGTCAAAGCAACTCTGTGTACTTCAAATGACTTACACTTCTTTTTTTCTTTTATGAGCAAGTTAGTAAACTCAGATGGGTACTCAGGCTAAAACATAATTGTAAATAATACAAAAGGCAACATTAATGCTTTTAGGAATTAATGGCTTCACTGTAATCCTCATTATAACTTACACTAGAACCCTCTGACGAACTGGGCAGTGCTCAATTTTGTTCTACCTGTGCTTAGTGTAGGGCCTGATGCATGATGGGAGCTAGCTCTGTAAATACTGGCAGACTGTATGCTTAGGCTAACAGACTTGACTGAAATATAACTATATGGCAGATACTTTTCAAGGGTGTTTAGTTCCAGAAGCAAATAACTTTTTTTTTAAAAGATAGACTTTCCTTTATGTTTGCCAAAAGACCTGAGAACGGAATTACAGAGAAGCCCGCGTGCTTTTGCAAAGAAGAAAGGAGCTACATAAAGCACACAAGGCATCTGTTACCAACTGTCATCTTATCCAATGATATTATGTTGAGCACAATGCTTCTTCAACTGGGTGCTGATGTTTTCATAGAGGGTGCTTATTAGTTTCAAAATAGAAACAATGATGCTACCTGTAAGCTACAATATAATAAAAGTTAAAAGGGCTTTTCTTTTCTTTTTTCTTTTTCTTTTTTTTTTTAATGAAAAGACAATATCAGGTATTGGCAAAAATGTGAATTAACCAGAACTTTCATATACTGTTTTTGGGAGTAAAAATTGGTGCAACTACTTTGGAAAATAATCTGGCAGTATTTACTAAGTTAGCTAAATTTGTGCATATCCTTTGAAGCAATAATTTTACTCTTAGGTAAACACCCAATAGAATATTTGTATATATTCACATATATATATCAAAGGACACATTATAATATTCATAGCAGCACTATTAGTAATATCTTCGAATTTGAAGCTACTTATATGCCTAAACTGGTAGAATGGACAAATAATTGTGATCTATCTGTGCAAAGGGATATTACAAACAAATGAGAATAGAAAGTTTGCAACTACACCCAA
Source organism: Mustela putorius furo (assembly GCF_011764305.1). Taxonomy (NCBI): domain Eukaryota; kingdom Metazoa; phylum Chordata; class Mammalia; order Carnivora; family Mustelidae; genus Mustela; species Mustela putorius. The sequence goes on along the minus strand of NW_025421329.1, from coordinate 2,796,906 downwards.
AAATATGAACAAACAGAATATTGAGGGAAAGAATCCAGAAAGAAAAGGTACATTATTTCCCTAAAGTTCAAAAATGTTAGCTAAATAGTCAAAATCATCTACAGTGTTAGAAGTTAGTACAGCAATTACTCTGGGCTGCAGGTTGGTGAAAAGGAACCAAGGCGAGTGTATGAGATGCTGGGTTTTTGATCTGGGTGCTGGTTCCATGAATGTGTTCAGTTTGTGAAATTCAACAAGCAGTGCACTTAGAGTCTGTGTACTTTTCTGTATGTTATACTTCAATAAGAATCTTTTTAAAGGTTGGAAGTCTCCTGGTGCAGTTGTCTTGGTCAACAATCAAAAATCTATTTTCATTGAATTCGAGGTCAAAAAAGTCCTTTAAAAGCTGACCTTCTAAAGGCAATCTCTCTATATCTTTCCACTGATGTCAACTGTAGCTCACCCATCAAGGCATAAAGGAGTAAAGATGTATTTCTTTCACCAACATATCCATTAATCCATAGTTGGGGGTTTTATGCCCCATAAACATGATGACATAAGTTCTATTAATCTTTTCAGCATCATATCTACTGCCCCTGAAGAGGGTTACACAGCAAAGCAGGTTTAGAATATCTACAGCTGACCTCCATTTTTCACGGCTACCAGTCCTAGGGCAGCTGACACAGCCAAGATTATCCTGTGTTCAGCGAGACTGGGAGAATGAATGGATTCTGATGAATGTAATTTGCTTCCCCAGTGACAAATGACAAACATTCAAAGATCTGGTGTGCATGCAAATACCACTTTAACTAAGAGCTGATGGATGGTGATCCTGTGTAAATGCAGCCAGATGGGCAACAGGGGTGAAATCTCAGGCTTCCTGAAAGATAATCCAACAGCTTCACTATGCAGGCTTGGATATGGAGGTATCTTCACCAAATAGTGGCCGCTGCTAGTAAGTGAGTTAAATGTCAGGGCTTAAGTCTCAAAATCTATGTAGAAGGATAGGTTTTGAGGGAGGTTAGAAGACCAGGGCCATTGGAGCTTGCTTGGTGCTATGAGTCAGTCAAGGTTACACGGAAAAACAAAGGGACAAGGTCACTGCTAATTAATTAAAGAACAAAGCCAAGAAGCTGGGATGTCTGGGTGCTAGTCCCACCTCACCCCCATAGGTGGAATAAGGGGAAACCAATCTGCCCTTCTCCCAGTGTAGTTGTGCTCTGATGCTACATATCAAATTACTGGGACCTTAGTGGCTTAAAGCCACAAAGTTTCAGGATCTCACAGCTTTTGTAGGTAGGTCCAAGTCCAGGCCAATGGTGTTGAGACCTCTGCTCACTGTCTCTAAAACTGCAATCAAGGTGTTATTTGTGCTGCACTTCCCCTCTGAGGTTGGGTCCTTCTTCCAGGTTCTTTCAGGCTGTTGGAAGAACTGATAGTTCCTTTCAGTGGTCTGAGGTCCTTGTTTTCTTTTGATCTGTCAACCAGGAACAGCTTTTAGCTTCTACAGGGCCCCTGCAATTTCTTGCCATGGAGCCCTGAAAGGCAGTTCAGGACATGAACACTTTCGTTCTCCCAGGCCGGCAAGAGTATGTCTCTATGACTCTCCATCTCCAACTTCTAGAGTCTGTTTTAGAGCCCACCTAATTAGGTCAGCCAACCAGATCACTCTCCCCTCTAACGAACTCAACTAATTCAATGCCTTAATTACATTCACAAAAATCTCTTTTGCCTAATCCAGGGAGTAACTTACCCCATCATATTTACAGGTACTGCTCACACTCAAGGGAAGAAGACTGGACAAGGTGTGCACACAAGGGGGTAGGCATCTGGGACATATCTTAGACCCTCATACCCAGTCACTTCCATGTAGCCAGCTACGTATGTTGCAATCTGGACTTGACCTTGAGCAGGCCACTTTTCTTTTCTTCCTCTGTTCGTCCGTCCGTCCTTCCTTCCTTCCTTCCTTTCTTCTTCTCCTTCTTCTCCTCCTACCTCTCTTCCTTCTCTTTTTTAAGTAGGTTCTACACCTAGTGTGGAGCTCAGCACGGGGCTTGAACTCACAACACTGAGATTAATGCCCCAGCCAAGATCAAGAGTTGGATGCTTAACTGACTGAGCCACGCAGGTGCCTTGCCCCTTAACCTTTCTGAATCTTGTCTCCTCATCTCTAAAATGGAAACACTGACCTTGCGGCTATTGACATGTTAGTTTTCTACTGCTGCATAACAGGTTTCTCCTAACTGTGGCTTCCAAACAACCCTTGCTGATTAGTTACAGTTCTGGAGGTCAAAGTTCTGCGTAACTGGGTTCTCTGACCATGGTATCACATGGGGAATATCAAGGGGTCAGCTGGACTGAATTCTTATCTGGAGGCTGTGGAGAGAAATCCATTGCTAACCTCATTCTCGCTGTTGGCAGAATTCAGTTCTTTGGAGCTGCAGGCCTGAGGTTCCCATTTCCTCGCTGGCCATCAGCTGGGGATCATTCTCAGCTCCAAGGGATCACTGCATGACTTGCTAGGGGGTCCCCCTCCATTTTCAATCCCGCAAAATCATATCAAATCCTTGATTTTGAATCTCTGACGTCCTTCATATTTGACCTCTCAGATTTAAAGAGCTTCTAGGATTAGGTCAGGTCCACCTGGAGAGTCTCCCTATCTTAAGCTCAGCTGATTTGGGATCTTTTAATGACACCAGCAAAATCCCTTCACAGCAGTTCCTTGTTTTTGTTTGAAGAACTGGGAGAAGGTGTGTGCATCCCAGACACTGGGCTCTTGGAAGACTCTTAGAATCCCATCTGCCATAGTTGGCTATAACGACCACAGGAGATATTTGAGCTAAAGTGCTTGGCAGAGTCTGACCCCTAGGAAGTGCTCCACAAACACTAGCTGTTTATTCATAAAGTTATTATTCATGGGGTACCTGAAACAGCTAGCAAAGTGCTGGTATGTGGATATAATCACCATTCACTTGGTGAGTCCTTTATTTCTACCCTGATCTTTTCAAACAGATCAAGGAAAAGTCTGAGCCAAACAGAGAACATTGGAGGTGTTTCTTCCGACTGGTATGCTGAAAGGCATTTCATTTCGGTTTCAGCTTTGCTGAGGAATTCTATCTTAAAAGAAACATTTACCAAAATGGCCCACATTATATAGGAAATAGCTATTTTTGTGTGTGTGTCTGACTGCATCAGCCAGAGAAAGGGAAGAGCAAGAATAAAAGGGTAAATGAACAGTTGAGCTGCAGTAATAAAGAAGATTTCACAAGACCCTCTAGGAGTCTCTGCTCTGATATTTTAATATTGTTGTCAAATGTCACCGAATATGATTCTTCTGGTTCTTGAAGATATTAAGTTCATTCATATTCGTGCACCCCACCTCAGAAGCTAGTATTTCAAGCTCCAAGTCACAGAATGGGAAAATTTTGTTCTCCATGTTCCCAGAGACTTTTGGATGAGTTGGAGACCATTTATAATCCACAAACACTCAAAGGGCATTTTTGCATTTTGAAATTGCTTCTGCATGCATAAAAAGGATCCTTTATTTTGGGGGGGGGCTTTTTGGCAAACTCAGTTCATCTGTCATAACTCTGTGGCATCACGATTCAGTTTTCTTATTTTGTTTTGATAAACTGCTCTTTTTGACTTTTCTTCAACTCCGTATGAAAAAAGTGGCCACGTAGCAGAAGAACCCGAGTTATTTTGATTTGAGTTGGAGGCTCATTTGTGCAAGTTAATTTCCAAGTCAGCTTCATATCAGTCAAAACAGACACCCTTGCAAATGACACATCTGTCATGGTCCTTGAAGCTGCTTCATATGTTTAGTATAGAAAAGACACAGGCAGAGAAGGGCTTAGTTCTACACGCTAGAATAGCATGCCTTTGTTACCAAAGGAATGATCCTAGGAGATATTGGGTGGAAATGCTAGTGGAAGATAAAAGACTGGTTTCCTTTTTACAATTAGAGTGCTGCGCTATGCTACTCACATCTGCTCCTTCCTTTCAGGATGAGAACAGTCATTCTTCCCATTACTGGAGGAGCTGGTGGCTAACAGCTCTGAGAAGATACTCACAGAGAACTGTCCTCTGCCAGGGAGAGCACCTCATCTGCATTGATCCTTTTTCTGAAGCCAGCCTGCACCCAGGGATTTACTCAAGCAGCAGATCCAAAGGCTCAGACCCCTTCCCTCAATCTGATGCAACTCTGAAGGGCTGTCAAATTACGTGCTGAATTGTGCCCCATTGCAATCCATGTTTGGAACTCTTAACCCCCAAGACTTCAGCATATGACTGCATTTGGACTTAGTTTTTGAAGAGGTAAGCAAAGTAAAATGAGATCATTAGGTTGGGTGGGATCTAATCCAACATGACTAGTGTCCTCATAAGAAGAAGATATTAGGACAGCAACACATACAGAGAGAAGACCACGTGAGGACACAGGGACAAGGTGGCATAACAGCCATAACAATTCAAGGTAAAGACCGTCTTCATATGGCTGAAGCCACCCAGAGCAGAGACATATTTCCATGGATACAGTCCTTATTTCTAATGCTAGGTATATTCTTTTATATAAGAGTAATCAATTTCTGGGGTGCCTGAGTGGCTCAGTTGTAAAGCATCTGCCTTTGGCTCAGGTCATGATTCCAGGGTCCTGGGATCGAGCCCCACATCGGGGTCCCTGCTTGGCAGGAAGTTTGCTTCTCCCTCCCACTCCCCCAACTTGTGTTCCCTCTCTTGATCTCTCTCTGTCAAATAAATAAATAAATCTTAAAAAAAAAAAAGAGAGAGAGAGAGTAATCAATTTTCTGTTGTGTAAGAGGTGAGTTACTTAGAAGGGTTTTAACAAATCCATAAAAGATAAAGAGAGTCCATGTGGTCAAGAGAGGTGTAGTTGGCAGGCACCATGATGCCCTTTCCATATCCCCTCAGGAGGTCTTAGTAGTAGAAGCTGGAGAACGCCTAAGCATCTGCATTTCTGTGCCTGAAGGTGTTCTTAGTGCTAGAAGGTTCTGACCACATACCTAGTTCACTGGGAGTTTGAAGAATTAATGCCTCCCACCCACCAGCTCTAGATCAAAGACTGGCAGGAGTTGATATTTAAATACCCCTACCTACTTCATTGCCCGTGGGAGGGAAAGACCAGTGTTCTCCAGGGGGATAAAATTCTGGTTGCTCAGGGTGGTAATTGGATTACAGGCCCTGTGCTCACCTCCTTTACCCCTCCTTCATCCACAAATAATCTATCTGTCCTTGAGTCCTTGTATCAGGGTCAGTTTTTGGGAGAACCCAAATCAAGAAGAAATTGAGAAGACAGTTGGTCAAGTATCAACTTATCCTCTCAATATTCAGCCCATCAAAGGTTAATTTAATATAAGTCAGCTTCTAACTCAGTTAAGGTCTAGATCTCCTTCCCACATTTTGCTCTCTTTCTCATGTGCCCTCAGCACCCTTCAACTGAGAAGGCAGTGCCAGGAATAGGTCTTTTGACTCCAAGTTCTTCACAGTCTCATCTGTGACATTAAATTACACTTCCGATGATGGAGCTATTCTTTATCAAGCACTCATGTAGCTTTGTGTCAACCCAGCTAACCCAGCTGCAATCCCCTATTGTATATTTCATACCCCAGCTTCTGAGAACACTCTGGTTCCTTTTTCTTTTCTTTGATTAAGAACATCTGCAGAGGTGGTTCAGCTACAAAAGTTAGTAATTACTCTTCTTTTTTGTCATAGTAATTAAAAATTTCAAGGAAGAATTGTCATTCATTGCTGCTTATGAGGTTGCCCACGGAGGACAGTGCTTTCTAAAGCCCACAAATCACGACCTTAAAAATAAATAAATATCTGTCCTCAAAAACTGGAATGCTGTGCCAAGTCACAAGGTGGGTCCAAAAGCCTGGTCTCAATTCTCAACGGATGGGGGCCACCACATAACTTTGCAAACCAGCCCGTGATTCTCATCTTCTCAACATTTCCATTAGCATCTGACACACGTGCAGATATCATTTACAGTTCAAAGGAATCTCATTAACATATCATCTGAAAGAGCATTTTGTGAGGACAAAAGCTGTTTTTCTCAAGCTGGTGTCCCTCCCACTCCCACAAGAAAGAATCTTTTTGTTCAAAGGCAAAGCCCTAGAGAACAATCACTCTTGAGTCATTTTCCAGAGGTTCGAGGCTCATACGATAAGAAACAGCAAACCAAAGTGATTCTGTCTAAAAAAAATGCCTCTGAGGGCTGGGTGCTGGCAGTAGTAATGGGTGCATGTGTGGTGGGGGTACATGTGTGGGCAGATGTTTCGTGGAGTGTACGAGAGAGAGAGGGGAGGAGAAAAGAGGGTTTCATCTGTGTGTCTCCTCTTGATCACCCTCTGTCTTCTCTTGGAGAGCTAACTGCCCTCAAACATGAACTATTACTTTGTATTTGTAGCTACTTGTGGCTATTTCATATCAACTCTTCCTTTGAATGCCAGATAAAGGAACTTGTGCTCAACTAGACTGTAAATCCCTGGGGAGACATCACCTTTCTCTTTAGTCATCTTTCCACCTAGCCGCCGATGTAGTCAGCTTAAGGTAGAGAAAAAGGTTTCAATCATACTGTCCCATCAGACCAGCAGGCTTTCAAAGACCTGATTACAACTCCCTGACTCGTGAACCTCAAAAAGAGAGACCATTTGAGAAAAAGGTGTAACTGTTGGCTCCTGGTTCTCTCTCTGTAAGAAGTAGCCTTTACTCCCTCCTTTTGCCCCTTCATGGTATGTCCACTCTCCACAGCATCTTTCTAAACCACATCGCCATCACTCTGACAGGTTTAAATAAGGCTGCGATCTTCTTCATATTTTGAAAATTGAACTCACAACTTCTAGTGGTCTTATCAAATATTAATCAGAGAAAACCCTTGAGGGTTGTTAAGTCTACCCCAGGGACTTGAGTCAGTGCCCAAGGAGACCCTGCAAAATTTTGTTTAATTTCAAGTTTTGTCACATGGTCTTCTGTTTAATGGACTGTGTAAAATATTCAAGCTTGGGTAAATGTAAATAAAAACAACATTTCCCCCTCCCAATCTTTCCTGATCCTCGAGAAAGATGGGCTCTGCTGTGTGGTGGCTTCAAGTAACCACCCCCCACCCGGCACACTGTTTCATACCCCTTATGGGGGCTGCGACCCCCCAGAAAATCATGACCTAGTGACATAATGCCAGCATGTTTGATATATTGGTAACTTTGCATGAGATAGATAGATAGATAGATAGATGGATGGATGGATAGATGTTGGTAACCACAAGTAGAGATATTTGAACTGCCAAAAGTATTTATCCTTCAAATACTGTAGTCTTAGGTATAATTCAGTCTTTTAAACTCTACATTTTATTTTTTTCCAAGATTTTATTTATTTATTTGTCAGAGAGAGAGAGAGAGATGGCACAAGCAAGGTGGCAGTGGGCGGAGGGAGAAGCAGGCTCCCTGCTGAGCAAGGAGCTCAATGCAGGACTTGATTCCAGCATCCAGGGACTATGACCTGAACCAAAGCAGATGCTTAATCAACTGAGCCACCCAGAAGTCCCTAAACTCTGCATTTTAAAGCTAAATCCATTAACAATCTCAAAATCTCAGGGGCAGGGAAGGGAAAGGAAAAGACCTACTGGTTATGGAATACTTCTGCGCTGTATTCCGAGGCATTTGGTTTCATATGTGAATCTCATGGCAATCAGAACACTGCCAGCAACATAACTATTATTATTCTAGTGTCTTACTAGATAGCCTTTTTTTTCTTTTTAAGAGAAATAAAGCAATTAAAACAATGAAAGAGTAACCGACCAACCAAAAACAAACACAAAGAAAAAGGAAAAGGCACTCAAGACCAGAACATACAAATGTCAACTGCGTATCAACATTTTTAATCCCTGGGGGGCATGTGGAAAGAGACGGACAATAAAACTCAAGTATCCACTAAGATTATTTTAATAAGGGTGATAGAATGATGGCTTTCCGAAAATAGACAACAGATGTCCCACCGTTATAGGGAGGCTTGTTATATAATGGCGGCTGCTGTAATCCTTTAAAAAATCTGTTTTCCTGACTTGATCCGGCTCCAGCAACTGTGATGCTAAATGCCGCTGTGGCTGTTCCCTGGTTTCAACTGATATTTCTAATGCCAGTCACAGGTCAAATTTAAGAGCAGTGAAAATAAAGATCTTGTTTGCATTTTCAGCAGGAAAATGATACTTTGTCCACATTATGTCTGTATCCAGTAATGTTCTTTCCAACCATGGAAGGAGAGAAAGTGCTCAAATGACAAAGATGTGTGGGTATAATTGGCATATTGGCACAATTTAGAGAAACCAATTGCTTAGAGAGAGACACATTCCTCCAATAACATTGTCAGAAGTGCACATACATCTTCCCACCTGAAGCAGGAATTTGTTGCATGAATGTCACTAGATGATCTAGATATTAAAAACAGACTAGCTCTCTGTGTTATATTTTGGGGAAGGATGGAGAGGTGAAGCCAAAATTTGATTTCATGGACAGATGTAAGAAGTATTTGGAAAGACCCACTGATGATGTGTTTGTTGAAAAACTTTAGCCAGGATTCTATTTTTTTCCATTTAATTTAATGTCCAAGTTGCAAAACATGGTACATGTATTCTGGAAAACCAATTATTTTAAAGTGTACTTAAGTCTCAAGGTAAATATTTGGGGAACTGGATGTGCAGAAGCTATACATTTTTCACTGACGTTGAGGTCTACTTTGACCAAAGTCCTGGTTTTTAGGGAACTGTGTACCCCCAACCCCCCAAATATATGCTACCATATTAGTTTACCATACAGGCTAGTCATGCAGCAGCCTATATGTTTTCTATGTTAGTGAGCAGCTCTGACCTTTAGGTGTTCCTCTCTAGCCAGTGGATCTGAAATGGTTAACAGTGTTTTTCTAGACTGCATGTATCATGGGCTTACATAAACTGTAATGGTGCTCAGCAGTGGAAAGACCTTCTTCCCCGCCCCTTTGGTGCCCAACCAGGAAATTACTTTGCTCTGCCAAAATGGACTGAAACAACACTCCCATTGCCACCCACTGGGAAAATGCAGTAGAAATAAAAGTCAGGGTGTTCAGATTGGAGAAAATCACTACCCCACAAAGTAAATAAATTTCTATCTATGGCTCCATTTTGCAGAACATACTAGAGAGGCAAATAGTGTAGAAACCAATGGACAAGGACTAATTAAAGCAAATTAATAAAATGACCATTACATTCTAGGCCTTTTAGTGTGGGGCTAAATCAATGAGGGTGCCTGTGAGATGACTTCTCAGTATTGGCCATAAAGTAGCTTAGAATGCTGACAGTTCTAAATGGGGGTCTTCCCCACCCCAGCTCGCTGACGAGGGCCTGAAAAATTCTGCTCAATTGCAAAGTTTCCTTAAATGCATCTTTTTATGTTAAGATCATATTAATTTTTTAAAAAATTCTACTCAATTATATATGTGTTCCTATTTTAGAGTAAAAAAATATTTCTTTTCCTAAATGTCTGTGAGAAATTGAACCCCTTGGAAAAGATGGCCTGTCTACACTATGACTTGACTTCAAGTCCACTCAGTCCATCGACAAGGCTGTTTTAGAAAACCCATGTGGCTTTTACAAAAAGAAGATTCTCTTTTCTGGGGCCTGGGGTAGAATGGAAAAGGTTCAACAGAAGAGCCTTCAATCCAGACAGTCCAGATTTTGTATATGGACTTGGCCATGGACTCACTTTGTCGCTCCCAGTGAACTGCTTCACTGTTTAATCTCAGCATTTTCATCAGCGAAATAGGACTAGTGATGGACTGATACCAAAGTGTTGTCTAGAATACTTAATGGGATGATATGTGTGACATAATAATCTCATAGGAGCAATTGAATAAATGGTACAGTCATTCTTAAAAAAGTCTGGTTTGGTCTGTGTGCAGACCACACAGATGATACCAAAACCTCCATGATATTCAGTGTCCACTGAAGTTGGGGGCCAAAATAAGACTTGTGAATTCCTAACACATTTATCTAAGGTACTCCCATTCACAATGGCCTCCACTCCTCTGCACATTTGGAGTAGGTTTTTGCCACAAGTAAGATGACCTCTTGTTAACTTATCTTGTATGACTCAGCTCCTTGACCGAGGAGGACACCAGGTAGACAGAGAGACTACACTATAATATCTTCACATTTCCAAAAGTTATAGTTTTCAAACTTCAGTAAGTATAAGACCTCCAAGTACAAGTGATGGATCTTGACTGCCCTCAAATATTACGACTTGTAGGTCTTGAGTGGTGTCTAGGAATGAGCATTGTTAATTATCTTGCTCACCCCTGAACACTTCTGTGTGGGTGGTCTGTACCTTCTCACATGGTCTTCACACAGTCTTCTTATGTGAACACCTGTCATTGTATTTAGGGCACATTCTAATTCAGTATGAGCTCATCTTAATTAATTATAGCTGCAAACACTCTATCCCAAATAAGGTCACATTTTGAGATTCTAGGTAGAGGTGAATGTTGGAGGGACACTATTCAACCCAGTACAACCCCCAAACCTTGACTTTGAGAACAGTAGTTTCACTAGCCAATTAGACTACACTGTAAATGAGTGCCATTAAGTGTGATCTCTCTTACTAATGTTCTGGGTAATTATCAGAATACTGTTTGATGGTATGTCCATAAAATAATTTTCCTGCAACATACTTTTATGCTTCCCATAAAAATTTCTCTTCTTCATCCTATTTCTGACAAAAAAAAAAAAAAAAAATCTGCTGCTGGCATCTTTCCTGGTTCATTAATGAGGCCTTTGATACTGCCTTATAATTTGTCTGATCCTCTTATGTGTCTTTGTGTATGAAATACAGAGCTGGCATTCAATACATATTGAGTGGAATGTACATATTCATTCTGCAAACAATGGCAGGGTTTATGGAGGACACAGGATAAGTAAGACAGAGATTTCCTGTTTCCAACATTTTCCTTGACAGATGAGATAAGCCCTTATGCAAATATCACAATGGCAGGTGGACAGTGGAGGCTTGGCGCCTGCTTACAATGCCGCTCTCACCATTCACTTGCTTACCCAGGGCAAGTGACCTAACCTCACGGAAGCTCAGTTTTCATATCTGTAAAATGGGGATTATGTTGTCACCTACCTCACAGGCTGCTGCGAGGAATAAACAGTGTTCTGTGTAAAGTGCTAAGCACAGAACGAGGGCTCAGTGAATGCTTCCTTCAGGCACCTGAAGGCAGGAGGGATGTTTGATAGGCTGATGATGATATCTTATGTGATTATGGTGTTTCCCTGCTGGGTTATAAGCTTCCTCACCCTAGTGTCTCTCATGATGCTTGGCAGACCGGCTCCTCATAGGGCTTTGTATCGTGTCACCAAATGCGGTCCTGGTTGATTGGTTCATTGAATGAGTCTGTCAGTCCCTGTGTTGGCCGCACTGGCAAAACTTCTTGTGCTCCTATTCATGGTTTTCTCTTAAGCCATATAAAATTTCCTCTTTAAGTAGCGCACATTTTTGTCACTCAAATATCTTCAGGCAGATCGTGGGGGGTAGTTGGCTGTTGGCTAGAGAGAATACCCAAATAAAGTGGATTGTGAGGGTGGGGTCGAGATTATGTGTGTGAAGCAGGACTGGAGACCCGTGAATACTGAAAGAGGAGCCTTCACGTTTCTATGTCAATGCCACAAAACCACAATCATTTCTGAGGTCTAATTCACACAGGCTACAGCACAATTTGCCAGTAAATTCGGGGTGCAGGGAACAATGCAAATTGCAGATACTAATTACGTATATTTCATTTTTCTGGAGTGGCTGGACTTCTCAGTTGCAGCTTTTTGATCATGCACATAATGCTCTGTTATTTTTGCTTTGATGTAATTATTATGATATTGATTTTTTAAATGGGCCCACGGTAGAAATTCCACGCATATGCCAAAGAAAATTCTACCATGACTTTTACATTTGTACTTCAGGAATTATCCTAAATATCCATCTGGAGCCTTGAAGTTAATGGATTTTCAGCTAGTTAATTTGGTCTCCAACACCAAAATGCCTCCTGCATAAATTCACTTAACTCTCAGCTATTGTAAACAGACCTATTTATTTAGCAGAAGTCACTTTATTATGCTGTTTCAAAAGCAAATGCCCTGGAGGGAAAAATATCACATAGAAGTAACATAACTGTACCAACACATGAACATGAATGGGCATAAGCTGTTCATAGGAAAAATATTACTCTGCTCGCACTGTACATTTAAGGAAGAGGGATAATTGTACTTTATTTAAACAACACATTAGAGTCAACTTCCAGAAATGAGCCCCTGCCTTCTTTGAACTTGTTCTAACCCCGTCAGTTGGTAAGGATCGGGAAACGGTGATGATAAATACGTAAGAAAAAGGCCAGTTGGCATCAGCATAAAACTGTTTCGTTGTCAGGGTATTTTTCATTACCTCATGTAATTCATTATTACACTTGTGGTGTCCAGAGCAGAGGTGTGATGAATGGCCCCATTTCATAAATAAGGAGAGTGTAGCCCAGAAAGGTCAAAGGGTGAGCTTGGTGCCACCAGGTGGTGAGGAAAAGGGTCAAGATAAAAATCTAGTCTTCCGTTTCCTGTCAGCTGTCCTAATGCTTACCCCACTAGAGAGCTCTGCTTCAGAAAAGAGTTCGTCTCTAGTCAAATTCTTTTGGGTAATCCATCTTCATATTCAAAAATAAATAATCTAGTTTGTTAAGTAAGGCCAGATGTTCATTTTTTGAGAGATGAAGCAAACTCCTGGGGTAGAGGAGTTGGAGAGTAGCCCATGCCTCATACAACTTTGGAACAGGTGCTCTGTCCAAACCACCACTTACAGTTCAGGAAGTCTGTCTGTCTGTCTATCTATCTATCCATCCATCTATCATCTATCCATCCACCCACCCATCCACCCATCCATCTCTTATATGCAAGCAATAAAATGAGTCATGATAGAATTTAAAACAAGAATTATTTATGGCATTTAAGACAGCAAGGCAACTAATGTGATGCTTTTGGGGGGTTATTATCATTAATGGGAGAAGAAAGGGAACTTGAGAAGAAGTAAACTAACATTGACCCATTTCTTTGGTGTCTTCCAAAAACAAACAAAAAAGTGTAAAATTGTTTGGATTTTAAAAAAGTATCTGGATTTTTGGGTCATTAGTTCTGGGTCTTGATTATTAGCAAATCACAGACTTCCTTAGAACCTCAATCTATTTTACCATTTTTGAAAGAAGAGGGTTTAAATGAGAAATTTCCAAGGATTGAATTACTCTCAAAATGTATAATTCTTGATGACTCCACCAGTATATGTCCTTGGTAGCCCAAATGAGTGCTAGGCACCTGCAGATCTGGCTCTGCTGGAATCTGTAAGCCACAAAGCCCACCCTGACAGTGGTCCTTAATACTTGGGTATGACATCAAGAAAGAGTTGAATCTTGTTCTGCATCACTCTTGAGCTGGATTGTGCAACTGGAACCCTGGAAACAGAGACTTGCTTCAGGTCCCTCATTTCATTTGCTCTTCTCTTGGGTCCCTAGTGTCCAATGCCTTTTCAATCTCCTCCCCCAATCAAACCCAATACACTTGCCTAATTTCTGTTAATTCCTTTCCCTCTTGTTTTGGCCTCCTATTTTATCTCTTTGAATCTAGCCCCATTCCCACTGCTCTGTGAAAGAGAATGGGTTGAAATGGATCCCATCTGTTTAATTTTTGCTGTCTCAATTTTCTAGGGCTGGATGTCCAGGTGCACACATTGAAAATGACCTCTCCCTTAAAAACTTCCAATAAAACCCAGTCAAGGACTACTGCCTTAGCCTCCCATAATCATTCTAAGCCTTCCCTTTCACACTGAACCCCCCACCATCATGACTGGATCCCGACACCTGAAAAGATGATAAACTTTGCTCAGATTCCTGTGGGCACAGGGTCTTTGATCTTCCACTGCCTTCATATTCCTTCTGTTCTCGCATATTACCTTTTGCTCAGCTCATTCACTTTCTCACAGCATAGTGCGGGCCACGCCACGATCAAGGCCAACATGTAAAATGCAGATAAAGCCATTCTACCTCACCAAGATGATATGAGGATAAAATGAGATCACAAGGATGGAATGCTTTGAGAAACTTAAAAGTAAAATACAAATATGAAGTTTTATGATGCTATGAAAAATTTTTATAGATTAAAACTTCAATAGGATCCTGAAGATTTTCTGTTGAAAAAAAATTTACTTCTCTTTATAAGGACAAAAACAAAAAAAAAAAATTCAGACTTTGTGTGTGTATGTGTGAATGTGTGTGTGTGTGTGTGTGTGTGTGTGTACTCTTACAATTTAACCAACATGGGTAACATTTCCCATGTTCTAAAGTCATTCATGGCATGCCCTGAGAGAGTATATTTAAGTTTGGCTTTACCTGTTTCTCCTTATCCTTTCTGGACTAACAAGTTACCTGGGGAATATTCTCAAGGTAATTGGAAAACTGTAAGAAGAGAGAGTGAAAACACTCATGGCCTAGCCTTGAAAATAACATAGAATTATTTCCTATGTCCTTTCACTGGCCAAAGGAAGCCAAATCGTTGAAGCAAAAGTCAAGGAATTAGGACATATTTTTCCTCTGACTCAGACAATAGCAAGGGTGCAGATTCAGGGAGTGGTTAGAACTGGGGCCAGTATGATTCAATCTACTAAATGGTATAAGAAATACGAATTTAGGCAATCTGTTCCATAGTCTTGTACTTAAGTCCAATGCTCTACCTCTTCTCAAGATATGTTTGTATTTCATCTCTTCATGGAGAGATATATTGTAAGGAGCTTGTTTTTGTAGGATGAGGGATAAAAAAAATTAGGTCTGTTCTAACATTTGAGATTTAAGCTGAGATAAGAAATGAGGTGAATGTTACACTTAATAAATATGAGGAAATAATTTAGGCAAAAATATACCTATATCTATAGCCATATCCATAACTATATTTTTATGTAAACATGTATGTGTTTGCATATACATATAAATGCACCAAATAGACATATTCATGTATGTATATCCATATGTATGTATGTGTTAAGTATCCAGAGCAGGTTCCCAAACTGTCTAGACTTGCCATTGTACTTTTTACATTAACAGCTGACTTTTAGGGAAGAATTCTTCATTTTACAAATGCTTTATCAAATAAAATCAGACTGCAAGTTCACCATTTTCCTGATGTATTTATTTTAAAAGTTCAATCTTCTTTAAATCAGAACAATTTTGAATGCAAAATGATGCTTATCATTTTTATTTTCACATGCTTCTTTTGTGTGGATGGGATCCAAGAACTCATCAAAAGCTAGCTGGGCCCACTGGATTTTATCTCACAGTTATTGTGATGTGGCTACACTGGACAATCTCTTCTCATCAAAACACAATTGCCACAGAAATAGCTAAGTGGGTGAAATACAATGCTGAAGAATAATGAAGTAAAATGAATACCCAAAGTCATTTTTCCAATATAAATCACAAAGTTAAGTTACTGTGATGTGAAAACAGAATGCAAGAATGTGTATAATCCAGAAAAAAACTCAATTGATGCTTAATTATTGCATCACATTTGCTAATGATATAATTAAGGGCTCCATAAGGTGGAAACATTAAACATTTTATCCAGAAAGATGAGAAATGCAAATATCAACATTTGCATAAAGACAACTTCTTCCTTTTCCTTTGTAATGTGACATAATTTTTCAGAAACTAAAGACAACGGGTTGCTTCTTAGTTCGTAGTTTGCTTTGTTCCTTATTAGAAAGGTCTAAGTGTTGGTAAGTTAAAACAAAAGAAGTCTAGGTTTACGTCATTTAAAAGAAAGAATAGAATGTATCACAGCTCTATAGAAACAAAAGGCTTGACAGTCTATGAGGAAAACAGTCCAACCTTGACATGAAAATTAACCTGGACAGATCTCTGGGGTATTTAATGAAACATTATATACAAGTTTTTTCTCAAACTCTTTAATCCTATGAGTTTATGAGGCTAGGGTAAGGACCTATTTGGTGGTCCTTACCCCAACAACCGATGGTCCAAAACATTCAGTGGCTGATGATTCTAAGGTATCTGATCATTTTCAATTTGAACTGCAGGTTTAGGGAGTTCAATCAGTTAGTGGTGAGCTACATGTGTCACAAAAGTTACATAGGACTCAAGTTCTAAGAAGTCTAAACAGGGTCCTAGGACCAACGGCTAGGAGATAAGGGTCTGCCTCTTTTTCACATCATCAGAGGTAGAACAGAGTTTCTGTAACCAAGAGGAATGTGAAGAGTCTATAATCAGAAGCAGCTCAGAAACCAACACATAACCTAATAATATTGTTTTACCAATGCTTTGAGCAAGCCAAGTTTCCAGAAATTCAAAGAAGTTGAAAAAGACTGGGCCATGGTAAACTGAGAAATAATGAGTACAGAATGTGGCAAGGAAGAGAAAGCAGATCAGTGGAACAATGGGCCATAGGACAGGCATGAACCTAAGCACAACACAGGGCCCACTTATCAGATACCTCAAAGAATTCTTGTGATGACAAGGCGTGATTCAGGACAAGACGTGGTTCAGTGTAGACTCGGCCTACAGGACTGTGGGCAGTGGGCTAAGGAAAAAGTTGAGGGACAAGCACTCTTGACCAAAAGGAAAAGGAATCCCATTCAACAAGATTTCTGTGTTTCACTCTGATAGGCTTTCTCTCTCTGTTTAAAGACCAGATTATGCAAGCAAGTACCACAGAGGAAATAAACAAATATTGTATTTAAAAGGCTCCTATGGTTAAATGATTTTGGAAAACACTGGCCATTTAACTTTAATTGTTAGAAAGTGTTTCTTCGATGTTTTGATTTTCCTTCAAGATGGAACTGTGCCCATCAAAACTTTAGTCTTCGTAAAGAGAAACTACAGAACATGTATGTATGGGTGCCTACAGACAGTATTTTTGCGAAGAAAAACAGATATCCTTATTAAATGCAAGCCAAACCCCCTTCTTTCTGACTCAAGAATAGACATGCAGGGGGCCCCCATCCCTCTGGTTTCCATTTACAAGGCGATCTTCACAGGCACAATCTCTCTAGTACACAACTGGACCTTCTACAAAGAAATAGCTGTGGTCTACTTGCTAAGCTTCTACTCAATTAGAGCCATATTGCTTCCTTGAAAACTCTTGAGGTTTACCATAGTTTGGCATTGCTGTTCTTACTGATCAGCTCAAAGGGGCCATTGCCAGATCACATTAAGTGGTTAAGTCCACAAACCACTCTCCACAGCTACTATGGATGCTCAGTCCCTTTAAATGCATCATTTATTCCCTGAAAGCAATTTGTAACATGAATAAAAGAAGCATTGTAAGTTATAATAAAATTATAGAAACTATTTTAAAACTAAAATATGTATTCAGGTAACTGAATGTTTTTTCTGGCCAACCACACATCACTAACCCTGCCTCAGTAGATTGATGTGGTGAATTTTATGTCTTTGAAAAGTTCATGCCTTGATATGAATAAAAGGGGGGAAATTCTATAGATAATGACTCCTAATTGGTTGTAATGAGATTGCTTTTGCAGAAGATAGAGGTTTTCAGGTATGTCAATTATAAGGGGTCTGTTGCTACAAATACTTTCCAACTCTCCTTTCTAGTCAATTATTCACATGTGAGTCAATTCCATTTATTCTCTCACACATAGAGAAAGGAAAGAGCTCTATAATCTCCATGGTCCTATGAAAAGCAAAGCATTACTATCATTAGGTATCTATCCTGAGTGTGAGAAAGCTAGAAGTGATTGAGTTGAAGCACTGTTTTTTTTTTCCACAACAAATAGATTAGAAGTCTGGGTTTTGCAATCCCAGAGGACAACCGGGTGTCCTGCGTGGGGACACTCAGTCTGCCTCTCCACTGGGATCGCTGCTGCTGGTAGATCAGGCCAATGGCCTGGGGTCCTGAGTGCATCTTAGACTCACCCTAGCAGAAACACTGACACATTGTGAAGGGAAGGGAGATAAAATGGCACTGGTTGCATATGTATCCTCTATGCCTCCTGCAAGGAAACATACAGATTTATTTCATTCTCATAACAGCAGTGTGTGTAAAGTATTGCCACACAGATTATGCAATGAGGACCCGCATTTTTTACTGTGTAAGACAGATCCTGTTTTGAATTACAGTTCAGTATCCTACCAGTTGTTTGACTTTGAACAAATGAACTGTTCTAAGCCTCAGTTTCCTCATCCTGCAAATAGGGATAACAAGACTTTTCTTACAAATAGACAAAATAGTAATTAGTATTAAAAATTAGTATTAAAAATTCCATCAAAACATTAGTATTATAATTATATAACAATGATATGATGACTGTTTTAACATATTAACTGCATATAATTTGAATTTTAATTAAAATTAATAACAGCAATGCATCTAATATTTTAATATAACAATAGTATATGAACACCAATTATTTATTAATAACATGATTAATATTGATAGTAAATAGTAGATAAGATTTCAATGACAGACCTGCACCTTACTCTCATGATGCCTCCCATAGGAAGAGAAAAGAGGAAGAAATTTGCATTAGCTATCTATGGCCATATAACTAATATTTCCCCAACTTAGTAATTTGAAACAATAATCATTTATTACCTCTCAGTTTCTATGGGAATTTGGAGATGGCTTGGCTAAGAGGTTTGGGGCCTCTCATGGGGCCTCTTATAGGCAGATACTGGGGCTGCAATCATCTGACAGACTAGCAAGGATTAGAGGATTTTTTTCCAAGGTGACACTCACATGGCTGCAAGTTGGTGTTGGCTATTGACAGGGGGCCCCCATTCCTCTATACAACAGGGTTATTTGAATGTCTTAATGGTATGGTGTCTAGCTTCCTTCAGAGTGAAAGATCCAAAAGGCCAAACAGAAACTGCCCTGCCTCTTATGACCTAGCCCAAGAGGTCACTCGTCATCACTTCTACCATATTCTTTTGGCCCACAGGTCAGTCTTGATTCAGAATGGGAAGTGACTACGCAAGCGCATGGCTATGAGAAGGTGAGGATCACTGGTGCCATCTTTGAGGCTGGCTATCACAAAATGTAATTTTTAACTAAGCAAAGAAATCTATAAAACTATTCAGTTCAATTCAACAGATGTTTATTATTATGTGACAGTCTTCAGGGATACAAAGAATTAGATAAAATCATAATCACTGAAAAATTCCCGGTCAAGTACAGAGTTGCTAATAAAAAAGATTACTGAATGGATGGACTTGTATGTGATGAGATTCAAGAAATGCATACAAAGGGGAGAGAGGTGAATTTAACTGGGCCAATGGATAAGGCAATGAAAGCTTTGGGATTTGATCTTGGCCTTAAGAAATGGAGAAGTACTTGATGGATGGGAATGGGATTTGTATTTCAGCAAAGGTATAAATACATTGGAAAATATAGACCATGTTTAAATAACAGCGAAGAATTCTGCCTGATGATAGTAAGCAATGAAGACAAGATCCAACATACCTTTACAGGTAGGTTTCTATATTATAGTGTCATTGAATTCTATGCTCTGAAGGGCCCAATTTAATTCCAGTCCCCCCATGTGAATAACAACCCATAGTCCAGAGACTTTGTGAGAGTTACCAAGGTATATGGAAATGGAAGGCACTAGAAATGTAACATAGTTTTCTGCACACACCAGACACCCCTCAATTTGTATCAGACCGTGAAACTGGAGAGAAGAAGACTGATTGGCTCAAGGATGATCATCAACCATCCATGTTTTTAAATGAGACACATTCTAGGAATAGCAACACAGAAATGTATTTATAATAATGTTAATTTCTTACATTAAAAAAAAAAGAAAATTGGCTATTAAGGATGAGTCAACTCGACTTGGTGAGTCAAGTACTTGATTCCTCCAAATCTCTGTTCTGTATAAAGAGCAGCAGCCCTATTTTAAGGGTGTATTTTCTCTGCTGTGCTCATTCCATATTCTTGTTTTCCCTTCCTGGCTTACATATACACTCAAAAACACTTAAAGACACATCGCAATCTCTTTTATTAGAAACAACTAAAGCCAATGTAGGGTTTCCCCCTGAAGCATCTTGAGCTCATTTCCCATAGAATTCCACTGGATTAAATCAGAAGGTTTGTGTCTGCTTCCCACACCCTTCTACACATGGAATATTGCTGTACATAAAAATTGCCATGTCTGTTAAACAGGGGAGGCAGTTTAAAACCTTAAGGAAGTTAATTAAATGCAGTCTAGAGTTGAATTGAGAAAAGAAGTCAAAATGTGTGGAGCATCTTGCTAACATGCTCCTAGGCTTAGCAGTTCACAATTTATGTGAATAGGATTTTGGACATTATTCTCCTTTGAGGGTTCTATTTTCAGCCATCAATTATAGACATTAATAATAATGAATGCTGGAGATAGGTGCACTACATTGTGGAGCTAATTTTAAATAAATGCACCTCACTTTTGTAGATTTTAGATCTATTGTCTAATGTCATTCCAATGGTTTACTTTTAACGATTCTTAAGGGGTTGTGCAAGAGGAAGAAATGTTTTATTAAATGAAAATTTGTCATATAGTCCATGTATTTTACTTACCCTATTTGGTCAAAAATTTAGAGGGGGAGGAAGACCAAAATAATTCAACATCTTCCTACCATCAGAACTAGGCACTATACCAGTTGTTTTATCTCATGCATATACGAGAAACTGACAAGGTAGGAATTGTTCATGTTATGGGAAGGTTATATAAAATGCGGGCACACATAAGAATCATCTAGGCCAGCTTGCTGAAAATGCACCTTCCAGGGGAGCCGGGGTGGCTTAGTCAAGTTGAGTGTCTGCCTTCGGCTCAGGTCATGATCCTGGGGTCCTGGGATCGAGCCCCACCTCGGGCTCCCTACTCAGTGGCAGTCTGCTTCTCCCCTTCCCTCTGCCCCTAACTCCTGCTCATGCTACCTCTCTCTCACTCACTCACACTGTCTCAAATAAATAAATAAAATCTTAAAAAAATGCATATTCTAAGCTCTACTCTGAGAGATTTAATTTTGTAGGGATCATTTGTCTCTTTGTGCTCAGCTTGATTTCTGCCTTGCTCTGTATCTCAGGGGCCCACATACCCATGGTTACCCTGGCCCTGTAGTTTCCTGGCCATTTGCTCAATGGGAATCACTGACAGAGATTGGCAATTTAAGAGGGAGAAGAACTTGGGGGTATCTATTCCCTTCTTTTTCTGCTTCAGGGGCATCTCTGGCCATGACTGGGCTTCTTCTGGAATCCAGCTTGAACAGGACAGCTCCTCCCTTCAAGATCCCAGCTCCTATCTGATGAGCCCGGTTTCTGGGGTGGGAACAAACACTGACTGCCATCTGTGTTCCTTCCAATCCGGGGTTGGTAATGGCTTCCTGCTGTTGCTAATATTCGGTCTGTCTCACTCTCTCCTATTTGGCTGTCTCCTTTAGCCCTGAAGGCAGGATCTGGGCAGCACATCACAGCATCCACAAAGAGGGCCAGACTCTCCATTCCCCCCAGGAAGCCTCCCTCTCTCATCTCTAGCCTGGCATTCCTTCAGAAGCTACACACGTGTGCGCTCTCTCTCTCTCTCTCTCTCTCTCACACACACACACACACACACACAGTTTCTCAGGTAAAAACTCATGGAAGATTGCTAAGAAAACTAAAATCCTGCCTTCACATATCATTTGGTCAGTGACCTCGGGATTCTCAGTTATCAGAGCTTTTTTTTTTTTTTTTTCCATGTTGAACCACTGGGTAAAAATCAAACCACGTAGCTCCAACAAAGCACACATGTGGGCAGAACTCATGTGAATTCTCAGCCCCAGTCTCACTTTAAGGCTTAGATATTAAGTCCAACAAACCCCAGAGATAGCAGAGTGACATTTAGATAACATTTTCTGTGAGGGCTCGCTAAACAGCATAAACATATCAGCACACGAAATCAGGAATTGGGGATAGGTCACCTGGAGACGGATTTTATTTTTTGTGAGTCAGATTGCTGCCAGGAGAAAGGCTGGAGCCTCGGGACTGGCTTAGCTCTCCAGCACCTGGTACTACAGAGGCGGCGTCTACGCAGTGACTGGGTCACATCTGCCAGGGCTGCTCACGGGGTTCTGAGCCCAGGAGGGAGAAGACAGAATCTTGGGCACAGTCCAAACAATGTCAAGGGAGGAGAGATGATCAAGTTGGGAAAGCACAAGCCACAGGAGAGATGTACAAGCGAGGCTTCAAGGTTTGGTGGAGTAGAAATGGACAGGAGGATGGAGCATGAAGGGAGGGGTGAGGCACGAAGCACAGACAGTGGAGGGAGAGCTGGTGCACATCAGCCTTGCATCAGGGCAGACATTCTGCATCCAATTCTTAGGGGTAGGTCAAGCCGGGGGAGGGGTGTGGGAGCCTTCAGCTCCTCCCTCCAGGCATTGCCCTAACTCTTCATACATTCACATTTCTCCATAGAGTTCTGGCAAGCCAGCATCTCCCTTTGCTAAAGGCAAAGAAAATGTCCTTAGTTGCGCTGGCAGAAGAGCAAATCCCAGAAACAGTCTTAGAAATGCAAGACCAACCCTTTTCTTGATATAACTCTGATCAAGGTACATAGCAGAGCTCAGCCTCCTAGTCTGTCTTTGCAGAGGGGGTCTATGTGACCTGTAGTTATCAGGGTCCGTGAGAGAACACCTATAGGGGAACTATAGGACCACTGTCATTGAAATCCAGGGTGGTAGTATTATATTTTTTAATGGTATTCATGACTATAGACCTTTGCTTATAGCAGCATCTAATGTCTTCATATTTCACAAATTCCCCTTATGAATTCACATTGGTCCTAAATAATAGGAATTCTTTGAGCCTTTAAATCCAAACACCTGAAGACCATATAACCCAGAAAAGGTGTTACCCTGAATAGATTAAAAAAAAAAAGTGCTCTAAGTGTTCTAAGAAAGAAATCAACTTCCAAATCAGCTTCCAAAGTGTGTACATGCACCTATATATTTATAACACAGAGATGATAACCACTTTAATTTATGTAGTACTTTATGGATTGCAAATGGTTTGATAAAGGTGATCTCATTTAATGGCTGCTATTTTATGTCCTTCTCATGATATCACTTTTAAGTGAAAAAGCAGAGGCTCAGAGAAGTCCATTTCCAATAACAAACAACTCAGGCCCTGGTCTTCTGTTCCCAGAATGACTGCTCTTTGTTTTTGTTTTGTTTTTTGTTTTACTCTACAGGTCCACACACAACAGAGGGATCTTCCCCCATTAATGCAAAAACTCCCCTTTTAGAGTCTTCATTCTATGTCGCTGAGTGCTTACTCACTCTCGTTTGCCAAATGGCTTCGTTCATAGGGTTGAATCAGGTCCTCAGGGATATGTTATATGAATGGATATTATTGGGGCAAAGACAAAACCCTGGCCATGGGATTTTATACACCAACACCAGGCCTGGTATTTACAAGGCTTCATGGCAGAAGGGAATAGTCCTGGCACAGACTGACCTCTCACTTTTAAGTGGATTCCCACTGCTTTAAGAAGGTTTCATTTGGAATATGGCGGCGCTAGGGAGAAACACTTTCTCCCATGGCATGATCTCGATCCATACAATCTACTGTGGCAACGGGTGCTATAAGCCTTGTACAGCTGTCCGTCACCCTCACTCCCATGAAAACACAAGACCCTTCCCTGCCCTGCCCTCTTCATCCGTCCTCTCAAATCCATCCTACATTCTAGTCATACACATGTGCCTGCAGATTCTGAAACAGATTTTGTTTTTGCCTTGATTGCTGTGCATACATATGCTGTTCCTGAGTCTGGTAAGCCTTTTTCTTGTTTCCTTCTTTCAAAATCTCTTCCTTTTACAGTCCTCCAAGATTCAACTCCTGTTTTAACCATGCTCCTTGAGGCTGTATTATATCTCTCTGCTCTGTATGCTCACATTGCCCTTGTATACCACGTGTGACACCCTATCACTTTGTCACCTTTCGTTCACTGATCTGTATCCACTGTGCACCACCTGTGAACAAAGGAACTTGGATGCATGACTGTGGGGATCTTCTTCTCTGAATGTCTGCCACTTTGCAAATACTTTTTGAAAGAGAAAGGAAGGAAGGAAAGAAGGAAAGAAGGAAGAAAGGGTGAATGAATAGCTTTGTTACAAGTGGAATCTAATTCAGAGAGAATCAAAGATGAGTTCTCCACAATCTGAGCCTTTGAATAAATCTCTGCCCCACCAAAAGCAACCAACTGGAGGCCACCTGAGGATCTTCAAATAGCATCTCAGGACAACTTGTTGGTTACAGAGGTGGGGCCAGGAGATGACAGTAATCAT
Organism: Mustela putorius furo; assembly: GCF_011764305.1. Lineage (NCBI taxonomy): Eukaryota > Metazoa > Chordata > Mammalia > Carnivora > Mustelidae > Mustela > Mustela putorius. The sequence goes on along the minus strand of NW_025421329.1, from coordinate 2,772,537 downwards.
TTAATGTAAGTTATGATTGAACCACCTGTGTGGATGATGTTGCGTTTCTTTCATTCTGTTTTGAAATCCACCTTTCTATTCGTTAGTTTGTGGCTGGGGACTACTTAAAATATGAGTAGTTAGACAACACCAGTATACTGTGTTTTATAGAGTAGTTGCTGCCATGGATTTCTTGGAGAAGGAGAAAAGGGGAATATCTCAAAAGGGGAATATTAAGGGACATGGTACAATTTGAGTAGAGGATGGGAAGAAACTGAAGCAGCAGCTTTGCATAGAATAGGCCAAATGCCCGTGATACCTTCTTAAGAAAAGTAATATCCTTTCTTTTAAATAAACTTCCACTGTGACCTCATGTTCAACTTCAAGGTTGTTCTTTTACTTATAACAGTCAGATGAATATAAGGACAATTTATGCCACTCAAATATTGCCCTGGGCACAAAGCAATTTTTTTTATTGAATAATCATTAAATAGAACTCAATTGCTTTTAAATAGCAAGCATGTGAAACATCAGCTTCTTAAAACAATATTCTTCTCTAAAAAATTACAGTATTTATAAACACTTGAAAGATCACAGCTCATGGAAACATTTCTGCTCATAAAGTAGGCCCTAAGATTAAAGCATCCATTGATTCATTTAACACATAAGTGCCTATTGGGGGCTAACCACTTTTTCAATGAAAACGTGCACAGAGTATGGCTAAACCCAGCTAATATATGGCCACTAGTGCTCAAAACTTCACGTATAATAAAGAAGACCAGGAAACGTTTTAGACAGTCCTTTAGAATGCACTCTATGTACCAATGGGTATATTGTAATATAGGGCAGTAAAAACCACTGTGAAAACTTTTCTGTCTTGTTATGTGGAATTACAAACTTATCCAAAACCCTGAGCTTAATTCTGACATTTGTTCATGGCTTTAAGTTGGCAGAAATCTAATTTTCTTCTTCTCAAGAACTAATGCCAGTTTTGTTACCTTGTACCTATAACTGAAGTAGTCCTAAGTCTATGATTTTGGGGGCTGAGAGTGGTGCTTCTGGCACACAGGAGAGGTAAGCTCAAATCTGGCCATCTAAATTTCTTCCATTTCAACATAGGTGGTAAATGCTTATAACCAAAAAGAAACCAAGGCAATGCAAGATGACCCCCATGTGTCCTGACCTATTTGTTGCGTATGTATTTTTCTGTGCTTTTTGAGACACCCCCTGGTAAGGCACCAAGGCCGCAAAGCTACTCGTCTAAGCTGGCATTGATATGATAAGTAAAGGGTAGGCACAGATGGGCCACCCAGTTGAAACCCCTCCAAAAAGCCCCTGGAAGGCAGACATCCAGGGCTCAGCAACTCTGTTGGTCATTCAGGCAGATGGCCTTGCTCAACCCACCACTGTAGAGATGCACATTTCAGAGTCATGCGTAGCATGTTGTTTTATGCAAAATGCTAGTTAGTAAAGCCTTGGGCACCAATTATAAGGAAGGGTAGCTACACACCCACAGTTATACTCTTGAGATTTTTATTATGTGCTAATCATGTTCCTGGATGATTGATCCTATCAACTAATTTGGGAGACCTCTCCCAAGCCTCCCTTCCATCCCAATCCCATTCCCGCAAGTCAAAGAGGGAAAGGCAATAAACAATGGAGCATATTGCTAATTCTTCTTTTAAAGGTGTATACATAAACATGGCATTTTTTTTTCTCCTTCATTGCAGCTGACAGTGCTACCAGACAGACCCCAAAGACCATTCAGATACCTCAAGACCACTTAAGGTAGCTTTTGAAGAAACTTCTTGCCATTTTTGTCTTATTTCCCCAAAAGCCAAGAATTGCACAGAATGTTTTGTTTCCTTATTAGGTGTGTCATAGGAAAAGTTATCTAAGCTGTTTGATGATCCTTTTAATTAACTAAATAATATCCTCAATGCAATAATCTCTCTTAATATTTATTGAGAAGACAAAAAAAAATCTCTTTTTGGAAGTAGACTATCAATCACAGATATCTTTGAAAAATTCATCTGAAATACTGTCATCGTTTTTCTTCTTATCTTTGGGAAGTTTCATCCTAATACCAGTGACTGTGGCAGTAAGGATTATACCCATCAGGAAGATGGTAACTCTTGAAAATCGTTCCTCAAGGAAAAAAATGACTGTCAAGAAACAGCCATCTAAAGGATAAGTTCTACTGTTTTTAAGGCAATTAGTTCACCATTTATCATAATTTGGAACTTCATATGCTCATTAATGATGACAAACACAACTCACTTCACTTATTATTCCTTTAACTGCTCATTAGGACTGGAATATGTTAAGGCTGTAGAGCTAAGGATCATATGTCAGCTACACTTTTGATTGCTAAAAATGCTGAGAATTTTAGAATGATCGTAATAAACACAGATAGCAGAACTAAAAGCCATATCATTTCAAAGGTAAACTTCACCCCACGTTATTGTTACTCTTATTCTTCCCGGTGTCTGTTGTACAGTCTATTTATCCTCCTCATGTTTTGCAGAAATATAATTTATAGGCCTTACACTGGACAGCACCGTAAAAAACAGTGGTTTAATGAAATCATTTGTGTTCAGGCTTGCCTTTGCTTGTGCTTTTTGTAGAAAATAAATCCATTGACTCTGGAATAAAATAATCTCACAGCAATGATGATTCAAGGTAGGCGAGATTCTTTCCCATTCAAAAGCATGGAAAAGGTTTTGAGGAAGATAATATTTACTCATAAACTGCTTAATTTGTAGAAAAAAAATGTGTCTTTATAGAAATATTTACATTACAGAAACTCTAAAATTTCCAAGTTCTCCAGAGTATGGCACATACATGTAGATCTTAGCACATGGTAAAATTTCAATAAATGTTTGTTTTTTCATGTTTCCCTCCCTCCTGCTACCCTACTCCCCGAGCCCCTACTGGCTTATTTCTCTACAAGGGTGAACAACAACAGTAATGTGAAATAGTACAGTTTGAAATGAGTTATCTGAATAGAATGGCCACAGATGAATTTTCCTGCAAATGTATTGACATGTATGATTAAGAAATAAATACCTGAGTATTTCTTTGAAATGACAATTACACAATGTGTCTACATAGAAAACTTCTCATTAATACCCAGATTTAATGTCACCATATTTCCTCATAACCACACATGTTTAAAGACAGACTGTGCTACCTTATGTTGAGTCAACTATTTGCACTGTGATTATTTGAGCAGAAGCTGATTAACTGATAATTGTGGCCCTGGAAGAAGAAGAATTTCTGCAAAGGATATGAAGTTGCATTTTGGCATAGGTTTTAAATCCCATAGGCAAATGCAATGTGTTAAAAACATTGGGTGTTATATAGAATCCCAACTTCTTATTTTCCCAATGAAAGACATATATCCATATATGTCACTGTGCTCTACTCTATCACTTCAAAAAGTAAGTATCTATTGATGGGTAAACTGATTAATAGATAAAGAGAATGTCACATACACATATACACACACGGATATTATTTGGCCATAAAAAAGAAGGAAATCCTTCCAACAATGGAAGGACCTCAAGGGCATTATTATATTATCTCACTTGTATGTAGAACCTAAAAACATTAAATTCACAGAAACAGAGTAGAACAGTGGTTGCCAGTAGCTGAGGAGTTGCCTAAATGGAGAGATAAGTTCAAAGGGTATACATTTTCAGTTCTAAGATGTATAAGTTCCAGAGATCTAAGGTACAGCATGGTGACTGGAGTAGACTATACTGTGTTGTAGGCTTGAACACTGCTGTGGGAGCAGAGCTCCCATGTTCTCACTCTACCAACAACACAACAGTAATTAGGCAAGCAAAAGGATGGGTTAACTAACCTTATTGTGATAAGCATTTTGCAATATATATGTATATCAAATCATCACAGTGTACACCTTAAACTTATACAATGTTTTATGTTAATCATATTTCAATGAACTGGTTAAGAAAAAAAAGAGGATATTTTAACATGTACAAAGTAGGAAGTGTAGAGTCTTAGAACAGGCAAGCCATCTCAGAAAATGGGAGCTGACAATCTCACACAGGTGGGTATATACCACCATTACAAGTATCTATGACTAAGAACTAGCCACCCCGAAACTTAGTGCCTACAACAACCATTCTATTGTCTCTACAATGGTATGGGTTGACTGAGCTCACTGAGGTGTATATGGAAGTCAGCTGGCAGGTGGCTGGGAACTCAGCTATGGCTGTTGACCATGGCCTACATGTGGTCTTTTCATGTGATTTGAGCTTTTCATAGTGACAAGGTTCTGGGAAAGAGAGTCCTAAGAGCAAGTGCTCTGACAAAGAAGGCAGAAGCTTCCAGTCCTCCTAAAGATTAGGCTTAAACTGCCATAGACATCACAGGGTTCTCCTATGATTAAGTGAAAGAGAAACAGACTCTCAGTGGGGGTGATGAAGAAGAATTTGTGGACATCTTTAATCTCCCCAAACTATCATTCTTATGTTTTTCTCACTATGTTGTGGCTTGGTGAGAACATTGTCCAGGATTGGTACCCATCTGTGGATCACTGTTAGGAAAATAACCGGTGGACTAATTCACTTCAAGTCACTTCCAACTTATAAATGTATTCTTCTCTTAAAATAAGTAGATATACAAGTAATTTTCTACTTCTGTATGCCTATGTAGCTTCAACTATTTGAAGAGACATTTCTTTTAAGAGTACATTCCTTTACCTACTCAACACACATTTATTGTCTATTCCAGGCACAGTTGGGTGCACAGCAGCCCTGGCCAAGAAGACCCTGTGTGAGTAGTTATTTCTTTTCTTTGAAGGTAAGTTGGCATGGGCAGTTTCTCTTGACAAGGGTGGGAGAGCTAAAAATCACATTAGCCCCATACTTTCCAATAAAATTATTATAGCAATTATTTACTTCCTGATGCCATGCCACACTGGCACCAAGCTCCTTTAAAAGAAGAAGATCTTACATTACTATGTCATGAATAGGCTACAGTAACCATGCAGTGAGCTTTCTCAGACTGGGCATGGAAGGGTGAAGGAAGAATACTTTCTTTTCACCCCTCCTAAATATATAATTTCTACTCAAACTTGGATTTCTTCTCCCATCCTAACGAAGTAACAAATGGCCCCACAGATCTCTGTAACAGTCTGTATAGTTTTGTAATAAAACTTAAAATAGCAATATCTTAAAATAGCATCATTCATCATTGATGTCTTACAAATATATTACAGTTGATGAAACACACACACATAAATATGTGATATATCTATGGATTCGGTGAAATCACCAAAATTAAATCAATCCCCCTCCATCCCCAGCTTGATAATTGCAAATTGTACAATTGATCAGGAAGCTGTACAGTCAATTCAAGACCATCACTGACAACTGAGCTCATCAGTGAGACCACCACAGCTACAAACTGTTCAGCAATTAATTGGATCTCTCTGGTCGATCCAATTATACCATTAAGAAATAACCAGACCAACCATTTTACAATCTGGTTACTCCAGTTGTCTTAGTGACTGAATTGGATTGGGCTGCCCAGTGACCCCGTCAATGGCTTCACAATTGGCCTGCAAATGATCAAGACAGTCAGTCATCCATGGCCAGTGTAATTTCACTAATAAAGTGGAGCTGTCTCCTCATATGCTACAGAAGCACTAACAGGATTGTTTTCACCATCAGCCATGGCCCCATCTGACACAAGGACATTTTCTGACCATTACGCAGCCGTATGCACATTTGACCAGCCACCCATAGTGTGGAGTAACTCTACCACTTCAGTATGAAAGATGCAAATCCGATTAAGGAAATTGCAGCTGCAAACCAGGCATGTTGATAAATAGTTGGAAACTTTCATGAACATCGTGATCACTGCTGTTGAATGTGAATTTCTCCCCCCTGCTTTCAAAAGAAATAAATGACCATTTTCTTCCTTAGCTGACATATTTGATCAAAGAAGGAAATAAAAACATTGGAGAAGTAGAGCTTTTAAAAGCAATCTAGTCATCCTCGGACTCTAAAACCTAAATTACAATCCCAGATTTTTCCTGGCAGATGTGTCTGGTGAATGAAGCTCTTCTCTATTCAGCAGATATGGGTGTTATTTCGCAAATATGCTTGCTTCACGTAGACATCTACATGTTAGCGAGTACACACGTGCACACACACACACACACACACACACAGAAACCATGAAGAGCTCACCTGCTGTTATCTTACATTTTCCTCTCCCTCTTTAGTCAGCTCTATTTGCAGAGTGAAGATTTTAAAGCAGCCATTCGAGATATTTTATAGTTCACTTTGCTTTGTCATTAACAATACTCTTTCAAATATTTATCCATGTTGTTTCTAAATAAAACACCCAAGCAAACATTTATGAGGCATTTGTGAATATATTGAGAAGAAAACCTCTGTCTGTGGGCCATAAGGCATTCTTGCTACGATAGATTTTTAACTCAGCAGTTTATTTGAAGTTATGAGTGAAAACAAACATGCTGGCTGGTCCATGACCTGTAGGAACATCAGTGGAGTCCTGCTTAATGAGCATCACAGCACACAGAGAAATTAGTGTAATTCAGCACGTAAGTTGTCACTGGAGCAGACACTCTTCCTCTCCCTCCCTCACCTGCTGTTTTTTCCTACTTGACAGCTTTTCCTATTCTCTAAAATTTCCTTCTTTCTTCCCCTCACTAAAGGCCAGACTGAGTAGTCCATGAAATGGTTAGCTTCCCATATGTATGTGAAAAACATGGCTGCTCTATCGAAGTATGTAAATACTAGATGGGGATAAATTTAGCCAAACAACATTTATTTCAATAATATTATCAGTTCAATAATATTATCAAGATTTATTTTCTTTTTTTTTATAGATTTTTATTTATTTATTTGACAGAGAGAAATCACAAGTAGACAGAGAGGCAGGCAGAGGGAGAGAGAGGGAAGGAGGCTCCCCGCCGAGCAGAGAGCCCGACGCGGGACTCGATCCCAGGACCCTGAGATCATGACCCGAGCCGAAGGCAGCGGCTTAACCCACTGAGCCACCCAGGTGCCCCATATCAAGATTTATTTTCTTATATGCAAACATGAAAAGTTATATTTTCTACTTTTTAATCAACTAAAAGACAACAGTAAATTGCATAGTAACTTTCAGTTTCATTCCTATACATTATAAATTTTTAAAATATGTGTCACTTCAGTTATGGCTTCAAACATGGTATGTTTAACCCTAACTTTACCATAAATTATTCATGGAAGAAATACAGGAAAATTCAATTGTTTTACACAGAAGTTTAGAGTGTCTCACATATCACTTGGCTTAGAGAACATTATTATTGTTTGGATTAGTATATTATTAGCAAAACATGCTCACCAAATTTTAAATTTGTTGTAAAGTATATGTATGCCTTAAAGATAAAGGGACAGACTTTGGGATTGAAGCTGGATTATTTTCCCTGGCTGGACCTTGATTTAATTTGTATCATTATCTTGGCCAATTGACTTGACTTTTCTAACCCCACTTTTCTGATCCTTTAAGTGCATTCTGACGGTTTTGATAATTAATGAGCCTGCTTATATTTTTCAATGCTTCTTGGCTAAAAATGAAGAAGCAATCAGGCAATACTTATTTGGCAGAATATCAATGTGCTTCCTGTGTTTCCCTACGCCTTCCACCAAGCGCTGTGTGTGCAATTCTACTCCTGACTCACACTGAGAGACATTGTGCTAGAAAATAATAGCATTTTCACACTATTCATATGTATTCCTATAAATGGGTACGATTTGTTTAAACAAGAGAGCCACAAATCAGCATTTTCAAAGAGATGATCTGATTTCATTCAATATGTACATATGGTGGTGTCCTTATAAAAAATCTATTATTAGCACCTAATACCTTTCTCTTATCTTTAAAACAAATTTTTACAACTTGATTATTCTATAAGAAGTATTACAAAGAATTTGTAAGATGTCATGAAGGATGCAGTAGAAGTAGAGTAAGGAGAATAATTGCTAGATATGAAGAAACTACTTTTAAATAATAAATGAAGAAATATTTTAAAATAATTTACACAAATTATGTAAGATATACAATATGATGCTATAAAGATTAGTCAATAATCCTTTTAGGGAATATGTACACATGGTAACCATTAAGGGGAAGAATTAGATTTCATTAATATTAAGAACTTATGTTCATTAAAAGACATCATTAAGATAGTAAAAAGGCAAGTCACAGAGAAGATATTTGCAACATGACAAAATATTTATGACTGGAATATATAAAGAATGCCCTCAAATTAATAAGAAAAAGATAGATAATCCAACACTAACAAAAAGAAAGAGCAATAAGCATAGGGAGAGACACTCAGTGAAATGCAAATTAAAATCACAATGAGATACCAGTACTTCTTCACCAAAATGGCTAAACATAATAATCACTTTAATTTTTTTAAAGATTTTATTTATTTATTTGACAGAGAGTGCACAGATAGGGGGACTGGCAGAGGAAGAGGGAAACAGGGGCTTGATCCCAGGACCCTGGCATCATGACCCGAGCTGAAGGCAGACACTTAACCAATGGAACCACCCAGATGCCCCAATAATAATCACTTTAAAAATCAGGTATTACCAGTTAGGAAGGATGTGGAGCCAACTGAACTCTTATACTCTGTGAAAGTGTTAATCTATGCAGCCATTTTGGAAAAGGTTTTAAGCAATGTATTCTAAATCTAAAAATACATATTCCCTAGGACCCAGCAATTCCATTCCTGAGATATATCCAACAGAAATAACAAATATCACATGCAAAAAAGACATGTACAATAATATTCTGAGACACATTATTTTTAATAGCTCAACTGGAAACAACTCAAATGTATATCAAAAGGAAAATGGTCAAAAAAGCTGCAGACTCATGCTATCTTCATATGATGGAATACTCTTCAACTATGAAAAGGATGCAGCAACATGAAAAATCTGGGGGGAGGGGGAAACAAAACAAAAATGAAAACCCCCAAACCTAAAGAAAATATCATGCTCACCAAAACAAGTCAGACACAATAAAACAAATATTGTATGATTCATTTATATGAGCAAGCAAAACAAGTCTATAGGGTAGAAACTAAAGAGTGGGGCACGAAATCGGTTTGTGGTGTTGGTAATACTTATTACCCAGATTAGATGGTGGGTACAGGGTATATTTATTTCACAAAAATACGTTAAACTGTACATTGAAAATGTATGCAATGCTATAATTCATTTAAAAATAAATATATAGATGTAAAATTTATTTACAAAAGTTAAATATAAATGTATTATTATATACTATAGCAAAAGCACTATTATTTACTATAGTAAATGAATTTATATATGTATATAAATTCACTTATGAATTTATCTATCTATCAGGCAAGGCATAGTATAATATAAATAGTTCTGTTTAAGAAGGTGGGAGGATATGTGGTTTTCACTTATTTGTGGAGCATAACAAATAGCATGGAAGACATGGGGAGATGGAGAGGAGAAGGGAGTTGGGGGAAACTGGAAGGGGAAGTGAACCATGAGAGACTATGGACTCTGAAAAACAATCTGAGGGTTTAGAAGGGGCGGGGAGTGGGAGGTCAGGGTACCAGGTGGCAGGTATTAGAAAGGGCACGGATTGCATGGAGCACTGGGTGTGGTGCAAAAATAATGAATACTGTTATGCTGAAAATAAAAAATAAATTTAAAAAAATTAAAAAAAAAAAAAAAGAAAAAGAAGGTGGGAGGCCTGGTGTTAAGCCCCAACTCCACAACAATCACCATTGTATCTCAAATTCCTCATCCAGCAAATTCATGGGTTGAACTAGTTATTTTCCAAGGAAGCTTCTCATTCTAAATGTCAGTGATTCTCTTAGCAGACCATTTTACTCTTTTGGCTTGTATATGGTTGACATCCTAGTGCAATCTACATTTACTTGTATAATGTACATCATGTGGCCTACAACTCATCTTTTTCAAGGAAACTACTTGGTCACATAGTTGTTCCAATGTACCCAATGTTCAGATCAGAGAGAATACTGACAAACTTGCTGTGAGGCAGCTTCTAATTTGGAAAGCAAGCAATCATGAAGCCTTCCTTACCTACCTTGCTTCAGATGAAGCAAAGTAAAAGCCAATATATGCTTTTAAGGTTATATTTCATTAATTAATAATAATTAGAAAATGTATTCTCTATAAATATCAGAACTTTTCCATTTTATTTTACCACTTTTACTGAATTTTTAATATAAATGTACATGATCAATTTATATATAATAATATAGTTATGTATTAACATACATATTAGGCAAATTATATATTGAAACAGAATTTAGCATACATTTATGAATATATAACTGTATTTACTTCTTCGTGATTGGATTTTTAGCTGAGTTATCAAGAACAAGTTAACAATGGCAAGAACATTTCTTAGTTTTTAGTGCAAGATGCATGACAGCTGGTTTAATTGATGGCAAACTTCTCAGAAAGGGGTTCCATTGTGTAATGTGAGCAATTAGGACCTGCTCTCAGGCAATTTGGGGCTCTGAAGTTTAAGCAGAGGGATTATTTTTTCCTATGTTGGAAATAACATGGATATGAATTACCAAATATACATTAGATGATTCAGAAGACTTCCTTTTTTTTTTTTTTTTTAAGATTGTATTTATCTATTTGATAAATAAAAAGAGAAGGAGAGAGAAGGAGACAGAGAGAGCAGCAGGCAGAGGGAGAAGCAGGTTCCCTGCTGAACAAGGAGCCTGATACAGGACTCGATCTCAGGACCCTGGGACCCGGGCATCATGACCTGAGCCAAGTAGATACCCAATGGACTGAACCACCCAGGCATCCTGACTTCTTAAGGAGTAATAGAGACAATGACAAGAAAGGATGCATGACAAAAAATGAAAATTAAAGAAGCAGTTCTGACTGGGAGATCTTACTTGCACACTTTGGCGGGGTTGGGGGGAGGTTACAAGATGGCAGTGAATACATTTAAGTTGATTTTTTAAAGGCCTTATCCCTGGTGCTAGAAGGCCATTGAAAACAGGTAAAATTTAGTATAAATCATTCAGCTGGATTTTAGTTGGAGGCTTATCCCATCTTAACTAATGTGCTGGGAACTGGAAAGGGGAGGGGTGATGGGGTGGTTGGTGGAGGTAACTTACCTTAGCCCTGAGGCACAGATCTACATTCTTGAAGACATTGGAATACGGTATGTAAATCACAGTACTATGCTTGAAGTCCAGAGAACTGGATTTTGAATTTCTGTTCCTCTAATTACTGGTTGTGTGACCTTTAACTTCTTGTGTCCGGCAAATATTTGCTGAACAGACACATAGTGCCAGCTGCTGGGAATATATAACTGAAAAAAGCCACAGTTCCTGACTTCCCGGTGGGAGAAACAAACAATTTAATAGTTCTTTTTATCAGAGCATGGTCAGTGCTGTGACAGAGTCTATTTGCACAGAGCATTTGCTCTAAGAGTGTATCAGTGAGATACTAAAGCCAGTCTTGTTGGGGGGGGGCAGTAAAAGCTACCAGAGAACAGAACAAAACACACAATCTGAGTCCTGAAGGATAAGCAGGGTTTCACCAAGGAAAGGAGAGAGGGAGGGGAAATCCTCACGGAAAGAGAAAGCACACATAGATTTCTAGGGAAAGACAAATAGTTCAGGAGTTAATTAACAGGCAGGACATAAAATGATAGGAGATAGGCAGGCCCAGGCCAAGGCACACTCAAGATCCTTCAGACCTTTATTCTGAGACCAGTGGGAATACTTGGGAGAAAAGAGCCCAACCAGAATTGCAATTCTTAAAACCTCATTAGGATTCTACAAGATGGGACAGAGGGAGGGTGATGACAAGAAAATAGACAGGGAGATTAATTAGAAGGGTATGGCAGTAATCCAAGAAAAACAGGGATAAGATGGTGGCCTCATAAGATATTGGGTCTGGTGATGGAGGGAACACAGATTTGAGAAGAATTAGGGAAGAGGAATGAACACAACTTGATTGGCTACAAGTCATGGTGAAGAATTGTGGGGTGGGTGGTCAAAAGAAGGCCTAGATTTTTAGCTTGAGCATTATGTAGTGCAGACATATTAGACATCATTTGAATCTGAATAACATGGGTTCCAGAAGAAAGTACCATTTTTTATAAGCTGCCACAGCAGAATCTACTATGAAGAGGAAACTGACTGATTATGAAGAAGATTCTGATATTTTTTTCAACAAATCCCACAGGACTGTTTTATGAGTAGGACAGTAGGACATTCAAAAACAACAAGCAAAAACAATAAAAACAAACAAAACAAACAAACCCAACCAAAAAACCCACCCCAGAGATTCTTTCTTTCATTCTTCCTGCTGAGTCCTGAACTCTATAAATTGGTTTGAATAAAATTTTGTATTTGAAGTCTGTCTTTGGGATGCCCGGGTGGCTCAGTTGGTTAAGCTGCTGCTTTCTGCTTGGATCATGATCCCAGCTTCCTGGGATTGATTTCCGCATCAGGCTCCTTGCTCGAGCGAAAGCCTGCTTCTCTCTCTGCCTCTGCCTGTCACTCTACCTGCTTGTGCTCTCTCTCTAACAAATAAATAAAATCTTAAAAAAAAAAATAGAAGTCTGTCTTTGCTTTGATTAGAAGGGCACTGAATACTTGAAGTAGTCCCTCCCCAGCTGACTTTGTGGCTTTCGTGTGCTCCACCAAATCAAACACCAACCAATGAAAGTTCTTTAGCAAAAAATGTTAGCTGACCCCACAATGTATGAGAAGAATCTTGGGGATTTACAAAGACTCTGCCTCTGTTTTCAGTGAATTCCACAAGGAAAGGTAATGAGCATAGTTTTTCTGTGAGTGGACAAGCAGATACTGAACACTCACTCTCTGGCAGGAAACATGGCATCTCATTCAAGGTGTCCTCTCCGTCAGCATTTATCAGTTTCTCATTATCACGGTTTTAAAGGCTTCTATCTATTTTCACAAAATCCTCTTGGTCCTTTTTAGCTTAAAGTCCTCTCTCTCCAGCAAGGTCACATGTACAGTGGAGATAGGGATCCTGCCATACCATTTCTTTGCTTCTGGACTTACTAACCTAATACCTAGCACAAAGTAGAGCTAATAGAAGCTCTTATACTGTCTGAGACTGAACTGCTCAGTGGTTGATCATGCTTTTAGAGTACCAGACATAAGCTTGCTTGTCAAATTTCAGAGGAGCAGAGGGAAGAAGGTGTTGGGATTATCAAGGTCTTCTTGATAGGATAGAGGGTCTATGGATACATAAGTCTATTCATAGCAAGTAAGTTTAGCTTAGTGGCTGCAATTTTCATATTTCTATGATTTGTAGATCATGAAAATCCAAAATTTCTTGTTAAAATTAGAAATAAATGAGAGTTAGAACCTCATGCCCTTTGTGGCTACGTGGAGGTTTCATACTTGCCAAAACAATTCAGGCTGGTTTACATGAATTAACAGGAAAGTCTGATTCCAGTACAATCTTGTGGCTCAGTGGATCTGATCTAGCATATAAAGGTATCGCAGGCCACCTCCGGAGCACAGAGCACTATAAGAAATATTGTCTGTTAAGTGGAACAAGAAACTGAATTACCTACCAGATAATTTGCAATACATTAATTCATTGATCTTCCTACCATGAACTCTTCCCATATTATTTCAATTAGGCTTATGGGCAAAGTATTCTGGCCAAATAGGGTCTTTATTGTTCATCTAATGTTTAGATAGATAGATAGGTAGATAGATAGATAGATATAGATACATAGCATTTCCCATAAATTATGATTAAATGCTAGGTTGGCATATTCATAACCCTTACGGTATTCAGATTTCAATTAACTAGTTATTCACATAGTCTTCAGATTTAAATGCTTTGAAATCTAATAATTGGCGTGGTGGATAAAATAAACCCTGGAAACTTCTAGCATCCCATTCTACTATGAGTGACAATAGGCTAACTGTGGGAAGAAAGAATAGTCTCATATTTTTAACTAAAAGCCTACAAGTCAGAACTTATAAAACAGATAACTGATGCAGAAAATCCAAAAATTTTCCAGAAAATTCCTGCCTGAGTTATCTGGATATCCTATAACAAAATTTCAAGGCTTTGAATGATACAGACAACTGTCAAAATAGTGTATTTTATTATGATAATGAAGACATAAGTCAAGTAGAATTTTCTTATTTTTGGACTATTCTCTCTCAGTTCTTCCCCACCCAAATGGGGCTGAGATTGAGAAAGAAGGAGGTATCTCACAAAATCACATGAAAACCAGCTGTTACATATAGGTCAGGAACTCCATTTCATTTTAAACTGTATTTTAAAAAAGGAATTATTTCTTTGTCTTTAGAAAACTTTTTTTGAAATATGACACCAGTTTTTAGCTTTGGGGCCAATAGCCAAGTGAAAAACACATTAAATTTTTATTCTCTAAGCTCTAAGATGCGTTAGAGAGGTGCCTATAAAATAAATTATTCTACTGAACTCAGGCAAGCTCTCACTCTGAGTGATAACCTCTCCCCTCTCTCATATTCACATTTCTTAAGAAACGAGTCACTGAATACTCAGTTTCCATGACCAGCACCTGAAACTAAACCCTTTTCATTTGAAAGCAAGTAAGGCATCCAGAGTGACTGGTTTTATGACCTGCACCTCCATGATGAATTATTTCCAGATGCTGAGATGGATAAAGTGTCCTTTTTCCCTTTGAAATATCTGTGTAAGCAGGTGAATTTCAACCAGATGGCTTTAAACACCCCATACTCTGCCATTATTCTGGACACAGTTAAAAGTTGGATAAAGACCTTTCCACTGCCAAAGGCCTAATCATCACACTTCATCTGATAAAACATTTACTAAGCATACACTGTGTGTAAGAAAAGTGCTAAGGCATACATTTTTCATTCATGAAGTTGGTCTATATTCTGAGAATAGTTATGAAACACCTACCTGGGATGGGAATTGAGCAAAGCAAGGAGAATTCATGACCCGGGTGAGCGCAACATCATCAAAAACTGGCAATAGCTGTTAAATATGGAACTGGCTAGAACTCTTCCAATTAGAGTCCAGAGGCAAACTGTTATGGGCAGAAGAAGCATTTGTCTTAGCTTACCTTCCATCAAGAGTACAGCCTCAGACTAGGATATGAGTTCCAATGGTTATTTGGGAGGTGATCCCAGGAAATATGGAGAGAGCAGTGAAGTGATGCAGGGGAGCGAAGGCAGGCGATTGAGAGTAAGTTATCAAGCCAGCTACCACAATGGACTACTGGAGCCCAAAGCCCAGGGAAACTCTGAAAAGGGGTATAAAATGGATGTACATCTGTGGCTCCAAAAGAAGAGAAGCTAGAGAATCATTGTTTGAGGGAAAGGTTCCCAGAGGGGGATTTCCACTGTTACAGAAAGAAGCCCTCAGGCACAGAATTGAGGAGACTGGCACTAGGAAATTGGTTCGAGCACAGTGAATGTTAAGGTCTGAGGAATGTACATAGGGCACCGCCATCGTCTCCTGCATGAATTTAACCTCTTCTATTTTTCCATCTCTGTCTTCTCATCTAACTTGATTAGAAGTATTAGGGCACAGAGGCTGACTTGACTCTTTCTTAATTATTTTTACCTTGAGGAAATTCTTGCATACCTACTTGGCAATATCACTTAAAAATATAATTCCAGGGGCACCTGTGTGGCTCAATGGATTAAAGCCTCTGCCTTCAGCTCAAGTCATGATCCCAGGGTCCTGGGATCGAGCCCCGCATCGGGCCATCTGCTCAGCGAGGAGCCTACTTCTCTCCCCCTACCCTTGCCTGCCTCTCTGCCTACTTGTGATCTCTTTGCCAAATAAATAAATAAAATATTTTTTAAAAATATAATTCCACAAACAATTTGAATATGGAAAGACAAAAACTTGTAAGAAAAGCAATAGTATGTAAACCTAGCTGGTTTATATGAAAGAATTTTGTGGGTTAGTTAATTTCTTCCCTACGTGCATACATACCATATTGGTGTTTCTAAAACATATCTGAAACTCAGATTATTTAATTATTCTAGGTTGGAAAATAGATTCCATTCTACAGAGTTGGCATCTGACAATGAGCAGAAATTTCTTCAGTCCGTGCCTCCCTGGGTCAAGGGTTTCTCATAGGAAACTGGCTTGTAGATTCACTGTGATTCTACACGGTTGTCTTATTTAGCCGTCTATATGAACCTTCATCATTTCAGATGAGTAAGATTAAGAAGTAGCAAATCTTGTAAGCAATGGTTTGTCAGATGAGGTAGTAGTTAGCAACCAAAGTTTTAGAAATGCCTCATGGCTTTCCGTTATTGAGTTATAATTCAAGTTGGGTTTCTGTAAATTTGCTTTAGTTTATGCTTCTCCCTAGGTACATGGTATTGATTAAAGGGATATGTTCACATAGAAATAAAGGCATTGAAAATTAATGAAATAGAGAAAATACTGCCTTCTACAGTAAATGAAAAAAAAAATCAACCATATAAAATCTAAGGAGAAAGTTTTTGAGATACTTCTGGGGGAATTTGAACCTATTAGTTCACATTCCAGCAGAGTATATAAAACATTATTATTATTAATATATCATTTCTCCATTTTATTCACATTTCTCTGCCATAATAATCAGAACCAAATTCTAAGGTTCTTTGTTTCAACCTGTTGTAAACAACACAACTCCAGGAGATAATTTATGGAAAATGTACAAGCAGGCATCATTTGTCCTTCTGCTACTGAAGAGACAAAAGCAGAGCAAAACAATTATTTAAAAATTACTCATCTCAATACTAGAATTCTTTTTTTTCCTTAAGATTAATTAATTTATTTTAGAGAGAGGTAGAGAGAGCAAGTGAGCATGATAGGGAGGGGCAGAGGGAGAGGAAGAGAGAAACCCAAGCAGACTCTACGTTGAGCGCAGAGTCCAAGGTACAACTGGATCTCATGACTCTGAGATCTCCACTAGAGCCAAAACCAAGAGTCAAGTACTCAACTGACTGTACCCCCAAGGCACCCCTCCCAATACTAGAATTCTGATCACCAAGAGTTGGTTTCTACTTAGAGAGTCATTTAAACAGTCATCTTTGAATAACATGCTAAAATTGTATCTAATGAAGACTAATGTCTAGAAAAATGGCCAGCTATTTCAGAATTGATGATTCCTTCAAGGCTGCAGGCTTTTCAGGTGAGCTTGAGTTTTAAAACAAACAAAAAACCCAAACAACAATAACAACAACAAACAAATAAAACAAAAAATTCCAGGAACCTATTCAGTTTCCCTTTTGTATTACAACTCTGGAGGAAAAAAGAATACACGTAAACACTCTATCCACATCTCTGAAAGGTCTCTCATGAGTCTTCTTTATTGTCAAGGTGGTATTTTTCCACAGCTGAAAGGCTTTGGAGCATGTCAATTTATTGTGCATTCCATCCTCCATATTAATTCAAAGTAACTATTACAGAGGATCAATGGAGCATGAGTTATCCTTGCACTTTGTGCGATGTCTCAGAATAATCTAGGCAGCCCCAAATATCAGTTCAGATAATGGCCTATAGAATAATATGAGAAAAGACTCAATTTAACTCAACAGGCATTTGCTGGGAGCCTACATTTTTACATGCCACTATATTAGATAGAAGGAGAATTCAAGAGTTGGGAGATAGCCCCAGACTTCATTCAGTTTATAATCTCACTAGGAGCTTAAACACTGAGATGGAGCAAATAGGCTGACACACAAAGCATGGCTCACTTTGCAGAATTTTCAGACAATTGGGTTTATAATAAAGTCCAACTCAGTCTTCTCAGATAGTCACTTCTTATGAATTGGTGGGCTTCTGCACCACCAATTCTACCTACCTGTCTTGATATCTTGACCTTATCCCACTTCTTGCTTGGACTTGACAGAACTTTGATAGTTCTTTGAGCCTGGCATCCTCTTTCTGACTACTAGACCTTTGATCATCTGCCCAGGAAGTACAGCTTTTTGCTAACTGCCTGGTCAATTCCTGCTGGCAACTTCTTGTGCCAATGTAGGGGTGATATATCCTATATTCTTTTTCTTTAACATCCCTAATCTGGATTAGGGGTCTAATCCTAGCACCTTGAACTCCTCTGTCTTGACACAGTCAACTTATCATACTCCATCCATCCATCCATTCAGCCAGCCAGCCAGCTAGCATTTCATTATTGAGGGCCTTTTACATGTCTGGGGAATAGAAGATCAGATAAAAGAAACAAAGTGTTTGGAATGCTGGTGAGAAGAGACAGACAGTAGACAACTAAGTAAATTTAAAGTAAAAGATAATTCTAGACAGCTGTTGCACTATAAAGAACATTCAGTAGGGAAACTGGGAGACAGGGTTACTATCAAGATTGCAGGAGAGCTATTAAGATACAGTGATCAGGGAAGGCAACTCAGAGTTGTCCACAGGGCTGCCCTTCCTTTAGTTTCCATTATTCTCAAACTTTAAGAAAGAGTTCCAGACTAAGGGATGACAAAGGTGAAGACTCTGAGGCAGTAACAAGCTGGAGAGTTGATAGTGGAGGGGAAGAGAAGGGTGAAGTTAGTTGGAGAGGTGAAGTCATACAGGGTTTTGTGGGCTCTGGTAAGATTTTGTTTCCAAGTGTACTGGAAATCCACTCTGGGCTTTTGTGTGTAGTGGCAGTGGGAGGGGCAGAAAAAGTGATACTAAAAAAAAAAAATCACTGTGGCTGCTGCATAGACAATGGTTGCTATATAGAGAAAAGGTAGGTTAATCTGGATAAGTGTAATGGCATTTATTGGTTTAACAATCTATATCTATCCACTATATTATATTTTTCTTGGAAGTAGAGAGGTAGGCTTCATGTATTCATATCTCCATAGTCTAGTATAATAGCTTATATATTTTAAGGGATCCCAGCTTATGGAAATGGCTACTTCCAGATGGGAGTTGGAAAGAACATCATTTCAACATTTCTGATACCTTCCTGTCCTCTCTAGTGCCAAGTCATTGAGCGTTCAATGAATCTGTTCTCATAACTAGTTCCTCCAGCAAGGCCAATGTTTTAACTTGGGAATATTAAAATATGAGCCTCCTAATTGATTAAAACACCCTTCTATTACACATTATTGAAATGTTGCAAAGATGCTCTTATCAATTAGTATTATTTACTTTGGGGTAGATCCTGTATTTCTTAATATGTATCATTTAAATCAGACATTTGGAGAGTTGATCAAATGACAACTGTGCTATTTTTCAAGATTTAGTTTTATTAATGAAACAAAATTTAATGGATAAACAAAATTTAATGGATTTATTTTTATAATAATAAAAATAATATTTTTGTAAATAAAATACAGATTAAAGTGACATGCTATATTTTCTGTTTGGAAAAAAACATTTTTTTAAAATATTTGGCATATATGCATAGAATTCAAAAATACTTGTAGAACTATTTAATTTATGAAATGCCATTCCTAAGTAGTTGGTTTTGTTAATTAAATGGGTTTATTGGCATCATTTTCCATCAGATTCATAGGTATGATGTTGTTGGATGAATCAAAGGAATGAATATATGAATTATTAGTAAAAGCTCCCTTTTTTTTATTTTCTAAAGTAGCAAGGGGAGTGAAAAAAATTAGTCCATGCACTTAAGTTCCTTGTTTCCAGAGATGTCCAAAAGAAATACTATGTTAGCATACATAATTTAAAAAGTAAATTTAACATGTGTAATTTAAAAAGTAAAAAGAAACCTGTAAAATTAAGTTTATATTTCACTTCAGTATATCCAAATATTATCATTTGACCTATAATTAATATAGAAAATTACCAAGGAGCTAATTCACATTCTATCCTTGGTACTAAGCCTTTGAAATCCATTTTGTGTGTTATTACACATCTCCGTTTGGACTCATCACATTTCCATTGTTCTAGAGACACACAGGGCTGGTGACTACTGTATTGGACAATGGAGCCTGATATCTCCATTTTGCAAATTCTACATTAGAGAGGTGCAGGATGTGTGTGTGTGTGTGTGTGTGTGTGTGTGTGTGTGTAAAAGTATGTGTGTAAAAGTATGCTGCAGGGGCGCCTTGGTTGCTTAGTCAGTTAAGTGTCTGCCTTTGGCTCAGGTCATGATCCCTGAGATAGAGCCCCACATCATGCTTCCTGCCCACTGGGGAAGCTTGCTTCTCCCTCTCCCTCTGCCTGCTGCTCTCCTTGCTTGTGCACTCTGTCCAATAAATAAATGAAGTCTTTAAAAAAATAAAAGTAGGGAGCAAATGATTCATAATGAATTCAACCCATAGGGTGGTCCACACAATGAACTATAGCCTTATTTTTCTTCAGTTAACAAAATCATGGCCTAATGAAGACCCTGCTTTGGTCATTAAGATAAGACACTTTTAAGAGAGATAAGACACTTTTTATGTATTAAAGGGCAGGAGAAAAATCCATAAACTCATATGAAACACTGGCTCTATCTTCAAAGGTTTCATAAGGGCCATTCTTTTGGAGAAACAAGTTCCATTTCGATGAACTATGTATGTTTGCTTTAGGATAATCTCAAGACCAATAAATATTACTCTGTAAGCAAACGCTACAAATTAGTCCTAGATCAAAACTGCCAAGGATGCCAACATACTCCCAGTTCCCCAAGGTTATTTTTGCTTCTGCCATGTTTTTTTCACGTCTCCACTACTAACTCAATCAACACCAATCTCCACTGATTCTCCTTCATGACTGAGATAACTTCCTTATTTTCATTTTAACATTCTCCCCATGAGCCCAAACTTTCTGCCTGCCCCCCTCTTCCCTAACTACAATTATAGTGGTAAAACTTGATTCTCTAGGCTCCAGACTCTCCCCTAGTCATTCCTTTCACTTTCCACAAAGCATGCTAGACACAGAAACTAGGATCACTTTCCTCAGACATCATATCTATTCCTTGTTCAATAGCCTACAGCAATTCTTTATTGTTGCTTTAGCTATGTAATTATCGGGCTTCTCAGATCCTCATGGGTGCAACTAACCCATACTGTGCCTTTGCAGGGATCAGTCTAAATCTATCTTAAATTGAGCTTCCCCAGAAACAGACCCCAGAGATACAGATTAAAGTTTAAAGAATTTATTTGGGAATAATCATCTTCCCTGCAGGGAAGTTAGAGCATGAAGAAGGAAAGGGAGTCTATAAGGATACATTATAGTTGTCCCACTGTGGGCAACTAGGGTCCTGTCTTGCTTGGGAGATTTGGCAGACAGTCAAGAATGGCTAGGGGTTATCCCACCTATGGTTAAGGGAACTGGAGTTTGTATGAGTCAACACCATTGACCCTTAGTGGAGAGCCACTCAGAGGGTGATGTGACTTGTTAAAGTCACAGAAAGACCTGGGTATTGGATGGTGAGCCCTGGTTCAACAAAAGACCACTAGAGCTCTACTATTTTCATCTGTGTGCCTTTGTGCAGTGAACAGTCTGTGCAACAATGCATAGTGGCTGTGAGGGAGCTCCTTAACTAGAGTATTGCCATCAATACCATTTTAGTGAAGCTCTTGTCTCCAGCTAATGCAGCATACTTAATCTCCAAATCACAGTTTGCACATTACATTCTCATCCAGGAGATGTTCTACCAACATTCTTTCTGACATTGCCCCCTTAAAATGGCTTCTCATACACTGGCCAAAACTCACAACCTATCCATTGGCCACCACTGCACACAGGTACAATATTCATTTTGGTTGTTTTCCTACCACTTAATAGTTTAATCTTGACACATTCTGTAAATAAAACTGTAATTTGGGAAGACCATCAACCTTGAAGAGAAGTGAATATGGTTTCTAGTCCAGTCCCACTTGTTAGGATAAGTTGTGTAAGGGCAAAACCTTAATTTCTGTAGCTTTGGTTTCTTCATCTGTAAAGTGGAGACAACAGTAATACATCATAGGGTTGTGAGAATTAAATGAGATACTGCCCATGGCAGTATGTAACACTGTGATTATTTGATAAATATTAATCAGTAACATTACTGTTACTCATTTGAGCATTATTATTAGCAATGCATTATTATTAAGTGTGGCATGAAGTTGCTAAAGCTAATGATCTTGTGTTCTGCTTCTTTGGCATCCTCTCTATACCTGACTTATTTTTTTTTTAAGATTTTATTTATTTATTTGACAGAGAGAGCGATCACAAGTAGGCAAAGAGGCAGGCAGAGAAAGAGGGGGAAGCTGGCTCCCTTCTGAGCAGAGAGCCCGATATAGGCCTCAATCCCAGGACCCTGAGATCATGACCTGAGGCAAAGGCAGAGGCTTAACCCACTGAGCCTAACCCAGGTGCCCTATATCTGGCTTTTTAAAGAGAGACTTTATATACAATAAACAGTCAGTGAGCACTGTGTTTAAAAAGAGGGATGAAACAATAGCCAAACTATGGAAAGAGTCTAAATGCCCATCAATAGACAAATGGATAAAGAAGATGTGATGTGTGTGTGTGTGTGTGTGTGTGTGTGTGTGTGTTTGTAAAATACTATGCAGCTATCCATCCATCCATCCATCTATCCACCTATCCTTTCAATTATCTCTCAAAGGGGAAATTAAGAAATTAAGAAATCCCCCATTTGGGTAGCTTTTCTAGCTATTTAGCTGAGAAGATTCTCAGCCTCATTTTAAAGCCATCAAAATGTGTTTCTTTCTTTCTTTTTTTCTTTTTAAGATTTTATTTATTTATTTGAGAGAGGGAGAGAGAGATAGCACCATCAAAGGTGGAGTGGGGGGAGAGAGAGGGATGAGCAGACTTCCTGCAGAACAGGGAACCCAAGATGGAACTTGATTCCAGGACCCTGGGATCGTGAACTTAGCCAAAGGCATACAATCAACTGACTGAACCACCCAAGTGCCCCAAAATGTGTTTCTTTTGACACACCATATATACCTCTATATTGATTTTTTTTTAAGTATAGGTTCAATCTCCTCAAAGAACATAAGCTCTTCAAGGAGGGGGGTGGTGCCTTGGACTTCACAGCTCCAGCATTATTCTTACACACAAAGAAATTCAAGGTTTTTGATTAATAATGGTAATGAATGATAGATGATACCTGCTCTATATTTCTTTCTTTATTGATATTTTGAGTCCATCTGTTATTTTGAAACCTTGGGAGCTTCCTGAGTGTAATCTGAAACTGGCTCCCATGTATGGTGGGCAGGAGAAACTAAAGGAAGAGGCAGATGACTTCAGATTGGTAGGTGGCAGGTTTAATATGTAAGGAACTGACAAGGATTGTCTTGGGCAGCCACAGGATGAGCAGATCTCTGCAGCTGGTCACCAAATGTTAAAAGATTGTACAGAAGCCTTATTTGGCTTCTGTCACAAATACCATCTAGGTGGTCTGGACACCATCTCACTTCACATCACAGCACCATACCACTATCTCAAGGCCATGTCCTTGGGCTGGCTACTGGGAGCATGGAAGGCAAGCAGATCCCACATTCCAAGGATGGGGGAGAGGATGAGTTGTCTCCAATTCTTCCTGTCTAGTTCATGGGTCAACCAGTGGTCACAACCTCTCCCAACACATCCCTGGAAAGCTGGTCAGGAGTCTGCTGAGATGGGAGGTCTCTAATATCTAAATGGCTTGACAGGTAATAGGGACATGGAAAAGCAGCAGCAATGCCCAGGTCAAACTTAGTGGTCATCTCCAGAAATGTTCTCATATGATGCTCTGCTAAGCCTACATCCTGTGGTCTGATACTAGAGCCTAGTATGCTTCTAATGATGCCTTCTAAAGACTTAAGAATCCCTCCGTGGAGATGTAACAGACACTGTTACATGTCTGCCTATGGTAGATGTATTTTCTACAGATGGCCACAACAATATCTTGTTAGAAATGCAAATTGTTCATTCCTACTCCACCCCTACTGGGGTGGGCCCAGGAACTCTTGTTTTAGTAAACCCTTTAGTAACTCTCATGCATGCTAAAATTTGAGAATCACTGCTCTGGTAACAGAGCCTTGATTTTGTTTTGTTTTGTTTCAATTTTGAGGCCATAATCCTTTCAGCCTTAGCTGATAGATTATGATAATTACCCAGGACAATCCTATTACTTGCTTTTCTTGATTCCCTTATAGCTATGCATGACTCTGTGACTCTCCTGGCCAAAGACATGGAAGGACAGTTCTGCTGGGGGTATTTCTTTAAAAACTCTTGTTTTAATGATTAAAATGACAGATCTTCTGGTCATGACCCTTCGTTCCTTCTTTTGACCTATGATGCCAGTGGGAGGCCTGGGTATTACAGCTGCTGTGTGACTGTGGGGTAACTGGCCTAAGGCTAGAAGCCTGAAATGTAAGGCTGCTGCGAGAAAATAAAAGGGATTTTGTTGTACACCAGAATCCAGGATATCAACCTCCTACCTTGATATGTAAGAAAATACACTGCTAATTATTGAGGCTGCTGTTATGCAGCCAAATACATTCCTAACTCATACAACAGACATACAAATCTGCAGTTGTTTTCATTATTTTTCACAAGTTCTCAAAAGGGCCCCATTAGCTATGTGAAAGGTCAAAGATGCTTGCTTTTGGCTGGAACCATATCAGTTCATTCTGTTAACAGTAACCCTTTTGCATTATTTAGAAGTGAAGTTTGGCTGCATCTGACACCAAAGGAATTTTGGGAAGTTGCTAATTCTATCTAAGCATTATCAAGTATTTGCCAAATGCCTAGCATTCTGCTTACATGACCTCACATATTTTTTACTATAATCTCCATTTCTCCCCATTTTAGAAGGGGAGACTAAGGCATAAATTAAAAGGTGGTTTTTTTCAGTTGGTATTCAAATCAGTCCAGAGAATCTGATTTCAGAGTCCACTCTCCCAATCACTGCTAACATTAAGTAACTTCTTTATTTAATTCTGTGCTCAACAAACATTTAGCCTTATAGGATATCTAAAGTTTCTGAAAGGCACAACCTAACAACAAATGTGTAGAGCTACAGGAAAACAAACTTAAAATGTTTGTTGTGGTGGAAAAGCTCAACATTTCTGAAATTGGGGGGGCTCCTAGGTGGCGTCTGACTCCTTTTCAGTCATGATCTCAGGGCTCAAGAGATGGAGCCCTGCGTCAAGCACTTGGCTTGGAGTCTGCTTGAGATTCTCTCTCTCTCACTCTTCCTCTCCCTCTCCCCCCACTTGTGTGCTCTCTTTCTCTCTCTAATAAATAAATGTATTTTTAGAAAAATTCTGAAATTGGGATACCTTGTCAAATACTGGCTCGACCCTCGGAGTGTGTCCATTGGCGTCTCAGCAAGGATTATAGTTGCTGGGGTCATAAAGGAAAGATTCCCTAGTGTTAACATGGGCTTCACACAGTCCACATCACTGTGTGTGTGTGTGTGTACACCATTTTCTTTACCTTACTTATTGCAACCTCCATGAATACCTACATCCATTTCTGCTTTCCCAAATTGTTCATTTCAGTCTCTGGAGATGTTGGGGTGCAACATCGCGCCTTTTAAAGGACGTGCTCCCACAGATATGGTGCCCTTCAGAGGGCTTGAATCACCCCTTTTGTGTTTACAGGTTGAGAAATGTCTCTCTGTAGATCTCCCAGCCTCTTCTGACCACAGAGCATGAGAATAGAAATGCTAATGTGGCATTATGAGTGAGAGGTAAGGATTTTGCAGCCTTTTGTGGACAGGAGGCCTTTTGGGGTGATTGAAATGTGTGCATACAGTAGAGCGAATGCCATCAGCGGATGTTCCCACAGTCAGCACTCAGAAATAGCACAGGCGATGGTGGGCCTTTTTATCTATGTCCAGTTTTGAAAGACAACTTGACATTCTTATAATGACATGCAAATGTATTCCCCTATACCATGCCAGTGATTACTCAGATTCCCAAGACAATCCACACAAATCTTAATAAACTGAGACTACAAATTAAGCAACTTGGAGAAGAATGGTCTTTCACTTGGGGGAGAAGCCATGGTTTGTGCTCTTCGAATTGCAAGAGGAAGTGTTTAAATTATTCTCAGTTAGCATTTACCCCAGACGAACGTGGGCAACAGTGGCATCTGTGTTGTTCTCCACTATCCTGTGCCCCGCCCTCCCACTCCTCTCCCATCAAAGCATGACTCAGTCTGAGATGCCCAAAGCAAATGCCATCTTCTCTATGAAGCCTTTCTTGATTCTTGCACCCCCACCACAGGCAGGCACAACTCATTATACCCTTTTTGCTGATCCTGGACTCCTTTATTCAGATCTCTGTGGTAGCATAAATATAACTTGAGTGATGAGTCATAGCAAACTGTGTTTGTGACTCTTTACCCTGATCCTTTCCCCAGATGTGGGCTCTAAAAGAGGACAGATGATGTTGTATAACATCCTGATGACCACCCCTGTCTCTCTCTCTCACACACACACACACACACACACACACACACACACACACTTTGGCCTAGATCAATGCCATGTGTGGCTGGGTGGATTCTAAGTGTTCAAATCCTTGGGGGCACCATCTACATCAAAATCTATATGACTAGCTACTTCTGGAATTGTACTGCATGAAAATCTTTTTTTTAGTACCTACCTGGCATACAGGATATTGTTCATTAAATGCTTGGAAAGTGGAATAATGGCCGAATAGTTGGGGCCAGGGTAGGAAAGAAGATAATTCACTTAAGTTTTCTAGGAACTAGCTAGGGGGTTCAGTTCTTTGTAATGGCATGTCAGTCTATCTGATCATAGTTACTCAGGTGTTAGTGGATGGTTTGAGAGAAATAGTATTCTGTTATAGATGTCAGTTTAAAAAAAAAAGAGAGAGAGAAAGAGATAGAGAAAGAGAAAGAGAGAGAACTCTAAAGCTTCAGTTGATGCAAACTGCCTGCTGAACTTGAGGCCATAAGGAGATGGTGACAGACAAGCTTTACATCCTCTACTTGCAATCAATTTGCTCCTGACAGTGATTTCAAGTATTAACCTTGTTCTATCAAACCCCTGGAGTGTGGGGTTGGGAAGACAAGAGATGCACAGCGGAAGCTGAGATCAGCCAGAATAGCTAATGAACCACCAGATTTGATCTTTAGGGGAAAGGAGAAAAAAAAAATGGCCTTGGTATGGAAAACAAAACACAAGAATCCATTCCCTTGGTAACCCAATCATGGTTTGCTTTGCAGCTGACACGGTCTAGTGCAATGCCTGTTTGCTCAGGTTTTCTGCCCCAACAGAAGATATAGGGGTTGGCAGGACAGGGATTCAAATTCTTAGCTATTTTGTATTCATTCCCATATGTTATATGATGCTCCTAAGAGAGACTATACAATGGATATCAGTGAAAAAAACCAAAAACCAAAAAACAAAAAACCTAAGCAAAACAAACATAATACCAAAGGAAGGTTATAGAAATGTGACCTATTAAAAGAAAAAAAAAAAACACAAATGGGATTGAATTGGGCAATCCATTCATTTTTGTTGTAGGTACTGTTTCAAACACTTATAAAATTATGAACCAGAAAAGGCAACGCAATCATAAAAACGTATACACAGAAATACGAGACCGCAAATGCCAACACCACAGGTGTCTTTCAGAAGTTTATCATCTTCCTATCATCTCACATGGTGTCCTGTTACAGCAATTACATGCTGTGTATTTGTCATTCCTCCTTTACAGAACAGAACAAGGGTTCTTTTGTTCTCTTATTATCTTACATATAAATTTGGCGTTAAATTTGGTATTATGAAGGAATGTGACTTCCAGTGCTCTCAAAATATTTTGGCTTTGTGACATGCCATCTAAAGTAATTTAATTTCAGAGTTGAAAGTGGGGCCTAAAGGATGAATCTAGGAGGGCTAAAAGGAGGAGAGATTTAATTTCCCACTAAATCCATTCTTAGGGAAATAAATAACAAAATATTTAAGTTTAACTAAAAAGCAATGAATTTGAATTTTGGGGCTGATTTTTAAAAATTGACTACTAGATTTCCAATATGATAAAGTATAAAGAAAAAAATTAAAACTCCCCAATCTCACTACTCACATCACTACTTTTGATCTTCAGGGAAAATTAAAAAAAAAAAAAAAAAAAAAAAAAAAAGAAAGAAAGAATACATAGACTATTTTAA
Source organism: Mustela putorius furo (assembly GCF_011764305.1). Classification (NCBI taxonomy): domain Eukaryota; kingdom Metazoa; phylum Chordata; class Mammalia; order Carnivora; family Mustelidae; genus Mustela; species Mustela putorius. The sequence goes on along the minus strand of NW_025421329.1, from coordinate 2,744,413 downwards.
AAAAATTCAAATGCAAGGGAAGATTTCACATTGAGAAGGCTAGTTCTTGTACCTCAATGGCCCTCACAATATAGTTCACTCAACATTCTGTGTTAGTGGGGATATCAGTCCCCTGAATCAGAATCTCTCCAGGGAGGACCCCACGTCTGGGTTTTAATAACTCTCCAGGTGATTTGGATTTGAGAACCACTATTCCACACAAAAGCAATTAGAGATAAGTTTCTGATGTCTTTCCAGTTATACTTTAACCACACATAGATGCACATACATAATTTTTCTTTTTATAAAAGTAACTACATTATATACCCTAGGTGAGCATGGCTTTAGCTTTTATTTATTTTATTTACTTTTTAAAAATCACTTTAACTTTTAAAACTACATTATTTATCTTGTAGGTCTTTCCATATTTGCATGTAGAGATCCACTTCATGTTTCCAGAAAATTATACTATCTTTCAACGGATATGCCTTATGCCTCAACGGTTCAAGCAGTTTCCCTACATGATCATTTCTGGTATGTTCAATTTGGTTTGTTAGGTTTTCCATAATCATTCTTTCTGGTACATCTTGGAAAACCTGTGTAACTATGCTCCTGAATAAATTTCTAACAGAGGTGATTCAAAATCACAAATTTGGAGGCAATTCATGATCATGAGGAAATGTACACTTTACATTTTTTTAAAAGATTTTATTTATTTATTTGACAGAGAGAGATCACAAGTAGGCAGAGAGTCAAGCAGAGAGAGAGGGGGAAGCAGGCTCCTCGCTGAGCAGAGAGCCCAATGGGGAGCTCGATCCTAGGACCCTGAGATCATGATCTGAGCTGAAGGCAGAGGCTTAACCTACTGAGCCACCCAGGTGCCCCTATATTTTACATTTTGATATATATGAGCTAATTGTTGGGAAAAGAGGTTGCACCAAGCAATAGTTTACTAACTATGCCTACTTTTGTGGATCTTCTCTGACAATAATATCATATAATATCAAATATGACAAATATTGTTTGACAATAATATCAAACAATAAGTTTGATATTATTAAACTTATTTTAGCTGTTATCATTCTGATTGCATACAATATTTCATTGTTTGATTTGCATTTCTCTAAGTATGAGGATGAAGATAGTTATTTGAAATTTTTATTAGACTTTTATATTTCTTTTTCACTGACTTGTCCATTTTCTCTTAGTTAAGCACATTTTGTTCTTCCTGATTGGCATGATCTTCTGTAAACTAAGGAAACTAGTTGTGGCCTGTCGTGTGTTTCTAACTGTACTTTTTATTAGTTCGGATATATTTTTTAGTTAGTCATAAATTTACAGACTTGTTAATGTTTTCCTTTTTGTACTCTAAGTATTCTATCCTTCCAAGAAAGACCTCCTCCCCAATTCCAAAATTCTAAATAAATTTACCTGAGATTTTCTTCAAACCATCAGTCTGGTTTTTACTTTTCATAATTTACTTTGGAAAAAGAAATGAGACTTGAGTCTAGTTTTTATTTTTTCATATAACTAGTCTCTTGTTCCAATACTACTTAGTGAATAAGCTCAGCCTTTCCCAGTGGTTAGAATATCACCATTATTTGTGGAGAATCTGGGGACATTCTCCTATAGCTTGTTATTTTTTTTTTAATTTTTATTAACAAATAATATATTATTAGCCCCAGGGGTACAGGTCTGTGATCACCAGGTTTACACACTTCACAGAACTCACCATAGCACATACCTTCCCTGTAGCCTGTTCTGTTTAATCTGCTTTAGGACGGACAGCTTCATTAGCAATTTTTAATTCATTGCTAGGGTTACATCTACTTTATTCATATCATGGCATTTTTCATTCATTTATTTTTCATGATGATCTTTGCATCCTTTTGTTAAGTACAAAAATACATTTGGATGAAATAACACACTGGATGTATAGTTTAATAAACAGAGTTTGGTCAATGCACAATATTGTGGTTTCTTATAAAAGAACACAATCATCTCTAATTTTATTAACGTGTTCTTCCATGTAACATTGAAGCTTCGTGTTTTCTTCGTGTAGGTCCTTCACATTTGTAGTTAATATCAGTACTAGGTATTGTACCTTTAAGCTGTTATCATTAATGGTTTCTTTCTTCCACTGTATTTTCTAACTGTTCAGTGGTTGTATACAAAGATACTAATTTTTATATCATTGTCTGTATACCTGCAATCTGCCTGATACCTTTGATACATGCAATGAATTCTTAGAAATTACACTGGCAAAAAAAAAAAAAAATGCTTACACATCTAAATGAGTGTTAACCATTTATTGAGGATATACTGTTTTTTTCAAATTGCACGCAAGAGTCAATGTCTGATTTCCATCATTGAGGATATACTGTTTCTTTGAGGCTTCATTGAGGATATACTATTTCTTTGAGGCTTCATTGAGGATATACTGTTTCTTTCAAATTGCACACAAGAGTCAATGTCTGATTTCCTTCATAGTGGCACATTATTTTTTCATGCAGATTGACATGACCTTGCTTGGTCAACTAGTATATGAGCTAAGCTTTGTTTAGACAAATGTAACCACATTCTTAAGTGGTTATCCTACAAAAATAGAGAAGAATCTGCTGCCATTTAGAAGAGTACCTGAGATAGAAAGCTGATTCTAAAGAAATTTTCAAATATGACTTTCTAGGAATACCTTGGCTAATAGAGAGACCACTGAGGTCCCAGAGAAGAATTTAGAAAAATAGTAACTGAAAACCTTGATTGAAATCAAAAGAACAGTGACAAGAATATTTTTTTAAAATTAGAAATAAAAAGAATACTAAAACTGATTAGTAAGTGTAAAAGCTTAAAAAATTAAGCAAAATAAAATGGGGGGACACAAATATACAACATTAAAAATATGAATGGACCAATAATAGATATAGAAGAAATAAAATTAACGATACCTTATAAAACTCATGCAAATAAAAATATCTATTTTTTCAGTATAGTTAAGTTGACAAAAGAGAAAAGATGAAATACCAAAGGTAATGATTTTATTCCTCGTGACATTTATATGTTAACTAATTGTTTTATAACATTTTCAGTTGATTCTATCGGATTTACTAAGAATGCAAACACATAAGCAGTGACTAATAATAATTTTTGTTTCATCCATATCAATATTTATACCTTTAATTATTATTTTTCATGTCAAATTATAGATGCTATTTATTTCTGGAACAATATTAATAGTGGGGAGAGTAAACATTGTTATCTTATTCTTGATATGAAAATGAAACTTACAATGTTTTACCATTAAACTTAATGTTGGATATTTGAGAAATGCATATTCTTGGTAAATGATGTAATATTCTTTTAGCAAGCTAATATTGTTTCCTAATATTTAATATTTTTGCCCCCATATTAATAAGATTGTATTAAGATTATAAAAAGTAAGACTATTGTATTTTGTCAGTTCTATTTAAAGTTATGATGTTATTGCTTTCATGCCATTTTAAATGTTGTCTATTTGTGTTTTCTTCCTTCCTTATCCTGCATTTCCAAAAAAGTACGTAGAGTCCTTCATCAACTTGGAAATACTTTTCCATTTTCTAATCCCTTATTTTCATTTTTATCTTTGCTGTCCTTTCATTCTGCTGATTTTTCTAGTTCCTTTATATCCAACTTCTTCCTTAGATGCAAAATAGTGTTCTATGGCTCAGCATACTTCTGAAACTTCATTTTGGGAACTCTCTTTAGAAACTGAATTATATTCTTTTGAACTATCTAACTGGCGGTAGATCTTTCTCCTTTGTTTCATGCTGTAAAGCCAGAAAAATGGCTGAATATTATTTCAAACAAAGCTGGCCTGAGATGGTGGTTGACCAGCATGGTCATATGATGTTACGTCAATAACCATGTGCCTCAGAGATTAAATGAGGCATTGTTTCTTGTGGGTCACACACTGATTCTTAAGGCAATCCAAAAGATAGTTCAAAACATGTTTTCACCAAAGGCTATTCTTTAGAAGCTAACATTCCTTTGGTTGTGTAAGCACTTCTTTTTTTGTCATTTTAAGGCCTCATTACCATGTAGTCAGATGCGTACTCGCTGTGGCTCAAAATCAAAAAGGCAGATAAACCAGGAATGGAAAGTCAGGACTCAGCAAGGCTGAGAACTCTGGGGTGTCCCGGGCTGGTCTTTTCCATTCAGTCTAAAATGCAAAGTCGTTCCTTTCAGGGGAGAGAAGTAGCTGCATTTATTTATAGCTATTAGAGAAATATGTAAAGCAAGGATCTATTTTTCTACATGAAGGATGAGGCACAAGCCAGGATAAATACTTCAACACAGGGCATGCTTTTGTTAAAGGGTAATGAAGAGAAACACAACAGACAAAAAAAGACATTGGTAAACATGAAGCTTTTATGTATCCTTTAGCCGATGCTAGAGTTCTGAACACCCACATAATACCCTTACATATTACAGTTCTGTCATTTGATTTGAATAGTTAATGTCATTTATGAAGAAAGCAGTCACACTTCCTGGATAATTACTGCATATCTATTAAAATGAATCATGTCTCCCTTTAAAATGTGCATTTATTCCATTCTCATTCTGTTAATGCGTATCTTTTCCTTCATTATATCTGCTAAAATGTCAACCCTGCTATGTTGGAGAAATCAATAATTAAATAGCTTTATAGTAATTACCTTGCAGCAACACATTTTTCTACCTTAACAACACAAACCAAATCCACTAACATCAAAATTACACAAATACATTGGTGAGAAGGTCGTCATGTGAAAATGTAACTCAATTTACAAACATTTTGAATCCCACTTTAAACAACTTTTCATAGAAAGAAACACCGGTAAGCTTCCAGAGCAACTCTCAGGAACTTCAACTCAGACCAACACTGTAAAGTGTTGTAAAGCCACCCCTGTGGCTCTGGGTATCAGGAGCCAGCCTTAAAACTTACCAAAAAAATCCAAAAACAACCTATATATCTCAGCAATGACAGTAAGATGTGGCATTTCTCATAAATATCCCAGGTGTTTTCCAAGATTTTAAAACAAACCAGTGCATTGGTGTCTAAGCTACCAGAAAGTAAACCCGACTGATCACTCCAGTTTTTACTGTCTTGATGGCCAACGCAGATGACCCTCCAGTCAAAGCAACAGATAAGCTGCCCATAGGGATGAAAGGATCAGAGAATTATCCTCCAGGTTATTTCTGTGTCTTTGTTCACATAAGACAGAAGTGATCACACTGTTTTTTTTTTTTTTTAAAGAAATGTGACTGTTTTTCTTTTTGTAAAATGATACACATAGTTAAAAAATCAATTCGAAAAAGTAAAAAATATATATAAATATATAAATTTTCATATATATATTATATATATATTATATATATATATATTATATATAATGTCTACATTCATAAATAGCCATTGCCATCCAATAGTAAACAGCACAGCATGGAGTTTTCTAGGCTTCCGTGATGGAGTATGCAGTCAGCCAGACTTGGACAGGGAATAGGTTTTTTCTGACTGTTAAGAAGGGTGGAAACCACCTTTTCAACAGCTGGTTGGGGCAGGCGGGAACGTGCATGGCTCTCCTCTCTAGAACAGCTGCCCATAGTTTCATTGTGGTCCCTTTACATTGCAGTTTTGACTCTCTTTTCGGAGGAGGGCTGCCAAGACAGTTCCAATAAGGGCCATATGGGACCGAAAACTCCGCTTCTTTCCAGACCTGTGGAAGGAGACCCTTAGGGAACTGGAGGCAACCCCAGTCAGAGAGCGCCATAGCTATGGCCCACTGCACCGTCTGGGCCTGCCAGCTCTCTCACCTTGAGCGTGTACTTTGATTTTTAACTGCAATGAAACTCTTGCTTACTTCCAAGTTTGGCCCTGAATCCTTCCTTGACCCAACCCAAGAACTTAGAGCCTGGATGGGGGAGCAGGCGAATGGGAAGCGCCATTCCCAAGATGCACAAGAAAAATTTAAGTAAGATTCAAGTAAGGAAAAACTTAAACTAAAGGACTCTCTGAACTTCATACAATGTTTCTGTGGCACAAAATAGCTCTTCAAATACCTCTTCAAATTAAAAAGTAAACCAAGAGGGGCATCTGGGTGGCTCAGTGGGTTAAAGCCTCTGCCTTCAGCTTAGGTCATGATCCCAGGGTCCTGGGATCAAGCCCCACATCGGGCTCTCTGCTCAGCACGGAGCCTGCTTCTGCCTCTCTCTCTGCCTGCCTCTCTGCCTGCTTGTGATCTCTGTCTGTCAAATAAGGAAATAAAATCTTTAAAAAAAAAAACAAAACACATATTCCAATGGTGGAAAACATTTCTTTATTCCCACTAGGAGAGACACAGATATTCACCCACAATTTGTTTTCCATCTTAAATTCCTCTGAGATATATCATTTTTTATTGCCAAAGTCTCAAATGTTGGTATTTTCAAGGTAAAATATCAAAGTCTCAAATGTTGATAATTTCAAGGTAACTTGAAAGTATAATCCCATTTGTTGTTTATATTCCTTCTCTATTTACATATTTATTGACACTATTTTTTTCCTTTGTGAGCTCTTTTTTCCAAGATTTAAGTTCTATTAGCTGGTCAAATTTTATATTCTCGTGTGTTCTTGCCCCTCCCACTAAGACTGGCACAAGGGACCTCTACTGCCTCAGTTCTTACCTGCTCGAGATGGTCTCTTCTGTGACTTTATATTCAAAGGACATTGGGAACTATCAATTTTCCCATGATAATCTCTTTCCCTGCAACCTGGTAGATATTGACTGACTTTCTTCTGCCATCAAACAAAGTCTTGAGCATCTCATCTAACTGAATTTTTCTGCTTATAAGAAATGCAATTGTTTTCTTTCTCCTTGTAGTTCAGTCATTTCAATATTATAATGCCTGGCTATTAATAATTTTTATCAATTTCTTCTTGGAACACACAGTGTATTTTTTCTCCCTTAAAAACTAAGATCTTTTCACTTCATAGTTTCTCATTCTATATTTGGGTGCATATTGTTTCTTCTGCATGTTATTGGCTTCATCAATTACACACATATTGGTTATCTTTTGACTGTTTTCTCTATCACCTAATCTAGAATTATTTGCCTTTTCATTTTTTCTATATTGTTAAATATAGAAAACACCCTATTCTCTCTCTCATTTTTTTTTTTTTTTTTTTTTTGAGAAAGAAAGAGAGTAGGGGAGGGGCAGAAGGAAAGGGAGAGAGAGAGAATCTTAAGCAGGCTCCATGCCCAGCATGGAACCTCACTCAGGACTCAATCTCACGACCCTGAGATCATGACCTGAGCCAAAATAAAAAAGACACTTAATGGACTGAGCCTTGTGCTCACTTCGGCAGCACATATACTAATGAACTGAGCCACCCAGGTGCCCCTCACCCTATTCTTTATCAAGTTTTAGTTTAAGTTTTCCTTTTGTTATTTTTAATGTGGCATATCTCTGTGTTGTTTTTATGCTTTGAAATATTAACACTTTTTATTTGACCCCTGTATCTCTTCTTAGAGCTCTGTTTTTGGTAAAACATGTTACCTGGAACTCTGAGAATATGAACTATTTTATTAAATATCCTGGTGCTTCTTTGTGTAGTGAGTCCTATAATGTATGATTTTTATCTGCTTTTAATCATATGCTTTAATTCCATTTTCATTCTTCTCTGCCTCTTTTGTCTTTTGGATAGGTCTCATAATATTATTCATTTCTGAATTTGTGTGGCTGTTTTGTGCAGCATGGTATCAGGCATGAAGGGAGAGGATGGCAGGATGGAAATGATGGGACATCTGCAGCTGCTGCTTGGTGGGTTAGACACCTGGGGGCCTGTAACAGTGAGGGTCCCAGCTAACTCTGGCTTAGGGCCCTCTGTGCTTTGTTTGTTCTAACACTCACTGCCTCTTTTTCTTCTCATACCCTGCACCTCAGGGAAGATCCCTCAGCTTAAACATCTAGTTATAGAATAGAAATTACTCATCTGTACCCCACCGGGGACACTCCCTGTCCCTACCCAACACTTATTATTTTTTTTTCCTCTGTTCAGTTTGCTCAGTATGGTTTTTCTCCCCTACCAATGTCTGGTTCATATTAGTGACCTGAGACTTTGTAACTGCAGGTAAAGAATCTTTAGGTTTGTCTTTCAGGATGACACCTGGTGTCAATAGGACCAAGATGGTAAAGGTCAGTTCTGCACTCTCACACATCCTCCTGGACCCCATGGCACATTGCTGTTGTGAGATCTTCAGAATTTGTGCTGTGTTTCTGTGTTTAGAACATTTGCCCCAACTACTTTTAGTGACCTTGCTGGAGGAGATGGTCAGAAACAGGATAGCACAACAAAAATTCTCTTTACTCCATGAGTTTTAATTGAAATATTAAGCAATTGTGTTCTAATATTTTATTATGTAAATTTCCAAACACTTAGAAAAGTTGAAAGAATTGTACAGTGAACACCTCTATACCATCTAGCATCTACCACTAAGATTTTTACTATTTTTGTTTAATCACATTTTTTTTGTTAATCTATTCATTGTCTATCCATCTGCCAGTGAATGAATCATCTTTGACTACTATTTCTTTTGCCAAAAAAAAAAAAAAACCAAAAAACAAAACCTGAATAGAAACTTTTCAGAGGAGGATGATCAGATAGTAGTAAACTTTATTTACAATAGTAGTCAGTTTAAATAAGAGACATAATAATAATAAAGCACTTGTGTAATCCTTTGATAAAAATGGGTAATTTTACCAAGTAATAAATAATGTAATCAAGAGCTATTTTATGTACAGTTATTATAGGGACCAAATGTGCATCCATGACAAGACCTATAATTTTTTTCCCCTTGTGACTTGGTTCATTGGGGCATCTGGCCTCAAATAAAAAGCAACTTTACTTAGATGTCATTCGTATCATATAAGATTAAGGTAGAAAAAGTCCTTCCTTACAGCTCACCTTCCTGGATCCTGAAACAAGCTAGTAGGCGCATATTATAATATAACCTCTCTGTTACATTGAAGAGGACAGTGCTTCTCAATATGTGTGTTGGGATGGGAGATCTTACATGTTAAAAATAGCTACATAGTCCACCAGAATTTTTATATGCTTAGCTACCTGCTACCAAGTTGACATTTGAGGTTATTGCATGAAGGATCAAAAAACAAGTAACATTTCTCTCAGGGAATAAGGCAGGAAGTCTTGAAAAGGGGAAGGATGATATTCAATATATTCAGTGTTTGAAGGGGTCAGGAATTGAGACATAGGTAGCAGGTTTGGAATACCCCCAACCCCTGCCTTTTTAAAAAAATATGGATCAACATCAGCATGAGTTGAAAAGAAAAAGCATAAGTCCAACTGAAGTAGATTTTCTTCAGCTTAGCTTCTACCAGTAATAACAGTATTATTCTCCTCTCACTGAGGTAAAATCCTATCGGTCCTGGGGAGTTCAATCTGAACTTGGAGAGGGGAGAGATGGGACACTGGGGACATACTGGCTGCCATGGCTCCAGGAATGACACCACGTACAACTCGCTCTTCCTGAGACGCTCCTAGTTTCCTGTTTTATTTTGATACATTATTATATTAGTAATGCCCCTTCATTCTACAAAATATCCTACTTTGCATAATAAATTGTAGCCTCACCTAAGACATCACTGAATAGGAAGATGATGGAATTTTTTTTCTCCTATGACTTTTAACTGTTATCAGTTACTAAATTGGGAGGAGACTTTTAATTAACTGGAGTAAGTACCCTCCAAAAGGACCTATGGCTCCTCAAACTGGTAGGTAAAAACTCCACCATGAAAATAGTGAGAAACACATAGGATGCATATACAAACTAGGTCCAGTGAACAAAAATCCTGATACATTGTTTGTAAGACAGACATGACAAAAACCATACAGAGAAAATATTTCCCAGCTGTGATTGTAGCTGCCTTTCCACTTTGCTGATTGTAAACCTCCATGATCCTCAATATTAAGACTTAAAGTTTCCCAGACAAAGGGCAAAAAAAAAAAAATTCCAGTTTTCCTGGTCTCAAAGAGAATCTAGCCCAACTAGGCAAACGGAAGGCACAGCTAGATTGTATAGACCTGTCATGCTTAAGAGTCTGTCAAGAAATAAAAGCAAGCCATACATGGGCAGGCATATGCATATACCAGCATGCTTGAAAACACTTAGTAGCTTACAAAGGAAATTAAAAAGAAAGAACAGAGATGATAAATGAAGAGCATAAATTTGAAGAACTGAGAATTCCAAAGAAGAAAATAACGTTTTGCATCCTCTGGGAAATTAAGGGCAAAAAACCCTAAAACATGGGCTCAATGAAAGATAAGTTAGCAAGACATCATATGAAACACAATGGGAGTCTGCAGAGTTAGAGAAAATGTAATAAGAAATAAAAACAATACTGCTTGAAGAATAAAATTGGCATTAGATAATCTTAGATACTGCAGTGGATGGTCTCAAAATGTGGTTACCATCAATTCCTCCCAGTCCTCTATTGCCATGTAGCTCCTATTATCAGGAGGATTACATTTCCCTTTTCCCATAAACTGGGGAATATTTTCTTATGTAATAATAAAATTATTTTATTGGTTCCACCCATCTAAAAGGTGAAAGCAGCGGCTCTAGGACTTCCCTGACCAGGCATTAAGCGGACTGCCAGCTTCTGCCCTGTCCTCCTCAGATCTCAGTCTCCATGTTGTCCAAGCTAGACCAGTGGATGAACCAAAGCCATGTAAAGAGAAGCCTTCGAGGAAGAGGTGTTGTTTCTGGAGTTCCAACCCTACTCCTGTTCAGGGTGAATGTAGCCACAGAAGTGACTACAGTTGTTGTGATAGAACAGAAGAACTGCTCAGCAGAGCCCACCCAACAGACAGAATTAATAGAAATAATGAATAGGTGTTTTAGTAAGCTGCTAAGCTCTACAGTGGTTTGTTAAGTAACAACGAATAACTGAAACTAACATTTCTTACATAACTAACATATACGAGTTTGAGGATAAGTACTTTATATGTACTTTCTCATTTAATTTTCAAATTCTTGGGGGTGGCTGGGTGGCTCAGTGGGTTAAAGCCTCTGCCTTTGGCTCAGGTCATGATCCCAAGGTCCTGGGATCAAGCCCCGTATCAGGCTCTCTGCTCAGCACAGAGCCTGCTTCCTCCTCTCTCTGCCTGCCTCTCTGCCTACTTGTGATCTCTGTCTTTCAAATAAATAAATAAAATCTTTGCTTTTAATTTTCAAATTCTTCTTATTTTCCTCATTCCTAATACCATTTCTTTTTCTTGCACCAATAGAAAACAAAAACAAAAACTTTTAACTGGAGTCCTAGACTTCTGACTGGATCTCAACTCTGATTTATCATCTCTATGGCCAGCAGAGTTACATTAAAATGCGAATTCAACTACACCCTCAACTACAAATTTCAGACCTCCCTCTAATATGTCTCTGCAGTATATTTCTCTGTTCTGCTCTAACCTTGCAATTACATGTCCTTCCTCCAACACCGCCCCATGATGTTTCTTGCCTCTGTGTCCCTTTAATTCACTTCCTCTACTCTCACTTATTTCCCCTGCCTCATTTTCACCTTCAGAGCGCAGCTCAGATACCATCTCTTCCAGGAAGGCTATCTTGACTGTATTTGCCCAGGACTAGATCAGGCACCCTACTTGGATCATATGGATAGAGTTATTGCAACAATTTTGCTACTTCACTGTATCTATTTGTTTAAAAGTCTGTATCTGCCTTAGACTGTGGCTTTATAAAGGTAAAGCTTTGCTTTTTCCCACAATTGCTGTATAGCTGTATATGACCTTAGGCATGTTGCTTAAGCTCTCCGTGTCTCCATATTCTTTACTTGTAAAGTAGGATCTCTCCCATTAGGTTTTGTTGTAAGGAGTAAATTAGTTGGGTATACATTGTGCTTATAACAATTCAGAATTTTTTAACTCATTTTTAATTTTTCTCAATTATTTGTTGGACAGAAGAAACATGAAAAGATAATTTGGTGGAGAAAGTAGGAGTGGAGAGATGAGGGAGAAGGAAAGGAATACATTCAAGGAATTCAGGGTATAAGTAACATCCTCCCTAACTCAGTAAATGGAGTCACCGTCTACCTAGGTACCCAGAACACAGACCTAGGAGCTCAGACCAGAAACCCAAGAGGCATTCTTGAGATGTTCCTTAGCCTTACGTCCTTCATGTTCAGCTCCTCAGTATCATCCCTCAGTTTTTTCTCCAAAATGCAGATTGAATCTGTCCTACTTATCCCTATGTCAGTGGACACTGCTCTAGCATCATGCATCATTGTTTTCTTTGTAAATACCACAGCACCCTCCCAATGGGCTTCTATTTCCCCCTTAATCTTTGGAAATTCAAGAATGATGTTTTAAAATGTCAGTCAGGTATTTAACTCCCCTGCTTCAACCCACCCAATCACTGTATTCCCAAGGTCCTACATGATTGAACCTTGGCTACCTACAGGATGACATCCTCCCGCTCTCCTTTTTTATTCCCCACTAGTCCACAGTGAGCTTCTTCCAGCTCCCTATTCAGCTTTTTCCAACCATGCATCCAATGCATGACTTATTCCTTGCCAATTCTCTTTCCTTTGCTCTCCCTGCGCTTTCATGTTCTCAACTCTTAGGACTCGCTAAACCACCTCCTCAGAGATGAACAGTAAACCTAATGTAAGGCCCTCTTCTGTCTTGTGGCAGCACTGTTCATTGTCCTGTTGGAACACTCAGCAGAATCCTAAGTAAATACTTGTTTTTCTGTTTACTTGTTTAACGTGTATCTTCCTTGCTAGACTCTATGTCGGAAGGCAGATGTGGGCTAGGACATAAACTGTTGGTTAATTACAGCGGTACTTAATGGAATTTAAGTATTAGTTCACTGACAGATTAATGCTCAGAGGCCAATTCTCTGGGATGAGAGATACTTTTTAAAAATATATAATTTCACAAGAGGTAAATTCCTAATGGAGCAACTTCTCTGCGCTAAATGCTCTGTGTTCCTCTGTGCCAAAATGCTTTATAAATTACCTTTTTCCCTTTTGTCTTACAAGACAGGTAGAGCAGTACATAGCAATACAAGCAATCAACAGACTGAGCAGAGATCTCCCCACATACAAAGTGGAACAGTTGCAATGGCTTCTGGGGTGTTTCCTGTGGAAAAATCTTGGCATATGTTCCACAATAGTGCAAGTCACACATATTTATTTCTTTATCTGATGGAGAAATTCTCATGGGAAGAAGTAACAGGAGATGTGACTTCTTTCTGTTTTTCTGAGCTTTATCCTTAGACCCCCACCAACTATGGAGGAAAAGAAAAATCAAATTCCTCAAGTTGGGTAGAGATTGTCATTGATTTTTGACCAGACAATTTATTATACCTCTAAGTGCCAGAAGAGGTACGGTTGAAGAGGTATGGTATTGGTTGCAGAAGACACTTTTTTCTGACACTGCTTGATATTTGGATACATGGGAAACTTTTCAAACTGGGGTTGGCTGGGGTTTCTCAGCACCACACTAAATGAAACAAAGTAAAATATCTTGGTGGACGGCTCATATCATGTTGTTGCCAAATATCGTAACTCCTGGATGAACCACCGAGCCACTCTTAGGACTGAGGCACCAAACACAAAATTTTTGTTTAACTGAATCAAAATTCAAGAGTACCTCCAATTTAGCTTTTGCAACTTAATACATACAAGGCATAATAGCTTTTTAGAGCATCAATATCAAGGTGTATGCAAACAACTCCAGGGAGAATTTCAACAATAAGGATGGTGTTAACTTGATGTTTTCTGAATAATAATGTCAAGTCCCTAGATAGCTCCCAGGATCCCCGTGGGAAACGGCTACTAAAGGATTGGCTTAAATTGAATCATTACTGCTTGTCCTTGTGTTATTTCTACTTGCGTATTTCTTTCATTCCTCCCCAATTCTCTTTGCTCTTATGCCTTTTTCTTTTACTCGGAGCTCCTTAATCCTGGTTTGATTGGATTGTTTAGAACTACCAGCACCTAGAACTTTTATGCTATTCCAGAAAATTAAGGTCCTTTTATAAGACAGCACATGAGAGACATAAATTACTTTTCTTTCTACTCTTTCTCTGGTGGTCACTTCCTCTGATTGTACTAAAATGTATGTTGAAAACATCTAACAACGTTTTAATCTATCAGAGAGGTAAACAGATATATGGCACAAGTATCTGAGACTTTTATTTTATTTAACCTTTAATATAGTTTTGCCAGGGGTTCCCAGACTTAATAACACTTAAAATACAGGTGGACATTTAATATTAAAGCGCTGAATTTAAAAAAAAAAAAAGTGCTGAATTTCTTGGGTTTGGACTTCTGATCTCTCATTCCTCTTCTTAATTTCATACTCATATACCAAAGTGGTAATGCCAGGATTACAAGACAAAATGCATATATTTTTTTTTTCTATTTCTTCAGGATCCTCAAACCTCTGGATTATCATTAGGAGCTGCCTAAGAAAAGAAGTTTGGACAACAAATCATCTGACATTTTAGGTAAAACAAAATGCTAAATGGTAATGGAAAAATGTATCTGGAAATTCTGATCTTCTTCATTGAAGGTGATATTAGTGATATTCCTGACCAGAAACTTAGTGAGTGTTTAATACATGCCAAGACTATTCTGCATGCTTTCATATGTAATAACTCATTTGATCATCACACCCATGGGAGGCAGATATTATTGTTATTTCATTTTATACCATGGAAAATAGAATACAAACAGGTCAAGTAACTCTCCTAAGCTCATGCAAGGAAAAAAAAAAATTAACTTAATGAGAGATGACCAGACCCTCAGTAGCTTATGGAACTTCTCTGAACTTTTCATTACCTGTAAAGTAGACTGATGATATCACTTTCACACAGAGTCCAGAAAGATGCCATTTGTCTCATACAAAGTGAAAGTAGAAAACGTTCTGTGTGTTAAATGGCCTAGTATAGCCCATTCATTTATTCACTCAACAAACATCATTTAAGCACTTACTATGTGAAAGGCATCACACTGACTGTTGGAGATAAGGAAATGGATGAAAAAGATAGCTCCAAGAAGCTCTCAGTCTAGTAGGAAGCTAGCACAAATCATTGTGCAAATTCTCCTAGATTTACAATGGGGTACCTCCTGATAAATCCATGGTGAGTTGAAAATATTGTAAATAAAAAATACACTTAAGACACCCAGCTTACCAAACATCACTGCTTAACCTCACCCACCATAAACATGCTCAGAACACATGTATTAGTCTGCAATTGGGCAAAATCACCTAACACAAGGTCCATTTTATACTAAAGTGTTGAGTATCTTATGATTTTGTAAATATTGGACTGAAAGTGAAACAGAATGATTGTGCAGGTACAGAATGGTGGTCAGAGGATTGTTGTCTACCCTCTCGACGGTGTGGCTTAACTGGGGACTGCAGCTCACTGCCTCTGCCCAGTATCAAAAGAGAGAACCACACTGCATATCACTTGTCTGAGAAAAGATCAAAATTCAAAACTGGAAGAATGTTTTCTACTAAATGCATGTTGCCTTTTTTTTTTTTTCATCATAAAGTAAAAAAAAAAAAAAAAAAAAATTAAATTGAACCATAAACTGAGGACTATCTATATATTGTGATATCCAGTAAGTTAGAATGAATACAGTAGGCTAGGAAGCCCCTAGAAGACACAGATGTAAAACATAGGAAGAGATTATTAATTACACGGTCTATAAATGCCAGGAACATAGAGAACTGGGTTTTCATGAGGGGATATATGTACTCTGGTGGCCATGACCTTAGTTTTAGGGATCAAGGCGTATGTCAATAGCAAAGACGCAAAGGGAAGCGTGGTACACTCAGGAAACTCTAAGAAATTCAGTATGGCTAGATCATTAAGACCACAGCATGAAGTGATAACAGAAAAGGCTGGAGAGGTAAAAATCACGAGAGTCTGTTAGGTCATGTTAAGAATTTTGGGCTTTTCTCTACCTGATGCAGAGAACCAGACAGCAGACATAGCTAGATTTGCATATTACATAGATCCCTTTGGTGGCAGCTTGGAAGGCCAGTGCAGGAGTCAGCGAAGACTCAGCGAGAACAGCTGAAAGGCTATTTCTCAACCTGGGCATGAGATGGTGAGAGAGAAATGTCCCAAGTTGGTCTCTCAACATTCATCTTCAAAACAGTATATGAACATCACAAAAGGAATGTACAAGAGAAGGCCAATTTGATGACTTCTTCTTCTTCTTCTTTTTTTAAATGTAATGCCTTTGATGGGATTTGGTCTTGGTGAGAGAGGAAGCACTATCAAATGTAGATCTTAAGGTTCTGATTTTAGCAATGGGAAAGTAGCAGCATCACCAGCTCACAGAGAAAAAACATATATGTATTTTCGATATGGTACGTGATGAATTTAATTCCAGAAATGTCACCTTCATTGAGCCATTGGGATATTCAATGGAACCATGAAGTCAATGGTTGGGGATCTTTAGGTTGGTGGAGAGATTTGGAGTGAAGATGCAAATCTGGAGTTAAAAGCATAATGTTCAAAAGTATGAATGAAGGTGAGCATGTGAAGAAGCAAATAATGACAGAAGAGATAAGAGGAGATAGGAAGAGGATACCAGAGAGAAGCCTGAAAAACACCAAGCTTCCAGGGGAGAACAGAAGATGTGGATCCACAGAAACCTTCTCTAAAGGTGGGAGGAATGACTGAAGAGATGAATACAACATAAAATTGGTTCTCACAATATACTTGGGGAGAATAAATCCATTAGAGATGGACCAAATCCCTTCTCACGTTGAACTGGCCCACTGCCTAAGCTAACAGTTCCTTCATTTCTATCATTCTGAATTTAATAATCATTGTAGCTTAAGTAATGAAATGTTTAGGGTTAAAAGGTGTCCAGCTAAATTTCAGGCTATGGTGAGGAATAAAATGCCACCAAGGATTCAAATAATCTCATCATATCCTCTGTTTCCTCAAAAACTTTGAAGCAAAAACTGCCCTGAAGTCAACTTGGATTTAGCTGTAATTATGCAGCTGGTGATGTCTGGGGTGTACTATGGGGTTTACTGTTGAATTATCTAAGCTTGGGAACCATTATGGAAAAAAAAAAAAAAGCTTATTTTTCCTGTAGAAGATACTATGTTGTAATCTCTGTTGTTCTGAAAATATTCATGGAATCATGTGGAAACAGTGGAAATTAGATCAGATATATTTTTTTTAACACTTAAGTACTTTGGGAAAAATGCTTTTCAAACTAAACAATACTTCCAAGAGCACTTTAATTTTTCAGTTCATCTTGAATATAGAGGAGCACAACACCTGAACCTTAAACTATCTTTTAAAAATATCTAAAAATCACTCACTATTTTTATGAGCTAGAAATTACAACATATTTTCATCTTTATAATTCAAATGATCATATTGATAAGGATTATGAATTTTCCTTCCACAGTTCCCTTCAGCTGGGCCATAGGAACTCATCTACCTATAACAGCATAGAAGGTGGAGAGGTATCATTTAGTAAATCATTATCTTTGTGCCCTAAATGATATGGTGTTTACCTGGAAGATTTCATATCACCCTTGTAAGTCTCATCTGTATCTCCAGAGCTGATTTTGTTATCCTTTTTTTATTTTTAAAGATTTTATTTATTTAAACTGCTTCAGTTTCTCTCTCCCTTTCTCCTCCCACCTATGATCTCTCCTTCTCTCTCTAAAATTATTAAGTAAATCTTAAAAAAAAAAAAAATTTAGCTAGACTTGAATTCTGACTGCACTTTCTAGCTCTGTGACCTTGACCAAATTATTTACTCTCCCTGAGGACTTTTATCTTCATGTCCAACATGAATAATACTGACTTCATGGCATTAGTCGGATTGTTAACTGAGATAATTCGGGTGTGGCAGTTTCTGCACAAAGCAAACACTCAATAAATACTAGCCAATAGAGTGCAAAGAAGATCCAACTAGGAGTTTTGAGCATTATGGTCTAAACCTGGCTGTACCATCTATCAGTCGGTGACTTTGCAGAAGTCCCATAACGTCTCTTAGTATTATTGCCCCATGTAGAAAATAGGCAAGCCAAACTAGATTAGCATTTTCCTAAATTTTGCTTATTTTCTCCTGAAGTGTTATCTCACATGGAATCCCATTATATAAAACTAAATAAAAGAGGAAATGCTGCTTGAAGTAGGAGGGCCTCAGAAACACCCACACACCCACACCTACCACCTGTATAGTCACATATGTGTATACACATACGTATGTGTATATCACAACATAATTTATGCCGCTAGCGAGAAGAAATCGTGTTCTTAAATTCCTGTAACCTCAACAAGTAACCACCCCAGCAAAAAAAGCTCAGGAGATCTTCCTGCAATTCTTCAAACAAGGACTATTGTTTTTATAGAATCCAGCACTGCATCCCAATGAGCTGAATTTCAACTTTCATTCATAGTTAATGGACAATAGACAAACTAATCTATACTAAGGAGGTTTCTTTTCATCTCAGTTGCATTCCTTTCATGTAAGCAATGCAATGCCAAGTACTTATAGTGATTGCAATCTCTTCCAAGAAAATCTTCTATGGCACTTAAACATAATCACTACCTAGCTCAGGACAACTCGAGTCATCAATACACTCTCTTGTTGAGTAATCAAGACATGAAATTTGGTTTTCCTTTTTTCCCCACCTCCTGTGAAATAGAAATTTATTTTTGGAGTGAATATGCTGCTGTTGGGCAGGTCTGCAAGTGTTAACTTTTAAAAAGACGTGTTCTCGTCATTTAGTTTAGAAAGAGAACAACTCTTGTAGCTGTATGTATTAGTAGCATCAATGTGTATCATCGCTGTGTAGCAGCTTAATTTTTCATTATATGATTTGATTTAAATAACTACTTATTTGACATGTGAGTTGCCTGGAGCAAGGTCAAGATGACAGGCTGGGATCCACAACGAGAAAGGGCCAGCACCCGTTGGGGTAGAGAGCTGATGTAGGGAGTAGCCATTATTTCAGAGCGGAGTCACTAAGGTAGACCACTGGTCCTTGGAGTGAGAGAAGGCTCACAGGTAAACATAGCCCATTACTACAGAGAACATCTAAGGACAGTGTTGAGGGTACCTGGTAAACAATAAGAATGGCAGCAAGCCAGCAATGATGGCCTAGCAATCAGGGGGGTAAGTGAAAGGTACCAAGAGTCAGACACTTGAGGGTATATGTGTATGTGGAGGGAGTGCTCAGGGGGACGAAGTAGGAGGATTGGATGTGACCATATAGACCTGACGAGCATAAGCCGCTACCAAAAGGAGTAGCTGCTATTCTGTTTTTGGGCATGGGTATCTAGGTCGTCCAAAAGAAGCCAGAAATCTGGATTTCTATGTGAAACATCACATTGTTAAACACTGTGAATAACTTCATCTGGTTTTTCAAATTCTATGGAAATGGAGGCAAACTTACGCCGGCCAAGTGAGACACGTCCGTAGGGACCTAGGGCTTCAAGTCTGAGATACCAGGCCTGGAATTGTAGACTTAGAAGTGCGTGCCTTTCCACCTGGCTGTGAGTCAGGGTGAAACTATCCACATTTTCCTACTCTTGTTACAATTCATTCTTTTATGTCTGGGTCATCTTAATCATCAATTGAGAGGCTAATTTTATTTTTAGTTTGGGGTACCAATGAATCTTTCTCAAGTTCAAGAAATATGGCAGTCTGTTCAGGGATAATCTCCCCTTACTAGAAAGTCTGATCTCTTTAAGAAATCTGGGGGTCATTCTATGGGGCTTCCCCCCTTCATTTGCCAAACATTCTGCAATCCAGCCACATAGTTCCCAAAGTATTTGACTATCCTGTATGATTTTGCACTGGAGCACAAATCAATTCAAATATATATATGAACAGGGCCAAATTCAAAATCAGTTCAAATCAGTCACATTTATATAGTCATATTGTTCTTAGACAGTCATTTGTGCAATTTTAGTTTAGTTTAGTTTTGTTTTCCTGCAGAAGACAGGTGGGGAAAAAATAAGGTATTTAAAAAAAAAAAAAGGAAATCAGATGGGCGGCAGATCACTATTCCCATACAAAACACCTTTCTTCTTTTCATTTTCTCCCCCTGAAACTTTATTCTCTTTGATATGCTTCCCAAGGAGATGGCTATGAACATGCTGGATCGAGGCCATAAAGTATGCTATCCTCCCTTCTAGCCACAGCCCCATCATCTTCCCCTGGCTGTCCAGCCAGGAAGATCCACTCTGAACCGGAAGCCCTTCCCCTTCACCACTCAGCTTGAAGGGAAGGATGCAGACCCCCACTAGCCCTCCTGGGAATTCTGACGCTCCAGAATCTCCAGGAAGTGTTCAGAAGTAGACAGAAGTGCTCAGAAGTGGATCCTCCAGGGGACAGCCTTTGAGAACTCAAAGGAGAAGGGAACGGGAAAACTCTAAAAGGCACAGCATACACAGGAAAAGGAACGAAATGGAGTCACTGAGAGAAAGTGAACCCCAGAGGCCTAAGGCTCTGACCACCAGGGACCAACAATCTCGAAAGAGCAATCAACATAACTCTCTTGAATTGCTTAGCTGCTTTCCTATAACTTCACTGCTTTTACATAGAGATAACTTTTTCCCCCTTTAGGCACCAGTTAATACTATCTATTAAAACTCCCCCAAACACAAAATAAGTTTCAAAGCAGGAGGTTGCAAATGTCTTAAAACATGGAAAGAGAAATAGCAGAATCCTTTGACCTCCAAGGGAAGTAACTTCATTACACTAAAGACACACAGGGAGAGGGAAAGAGAGGAAATATTTTCCTTTTTAGCAGCCATGAAATCATACAGATTTTACTATGTGCAAAACGTATATCACTATTGCTTTCCTTTGATGGAAGGCATTTGACTCATTGCTCCAAGGGAGATATTAAAAACAAAACAGCCACAAAATACTGGCAAAGGAATTTAAATGGGAACTGTGTCTCTCCTTTATCTTCTTCTTTTGTATTTTATAAACTTTGCTTTGGGACTCATGGTGACCTCTCTCAAGTGCAATACTGTTCATGACATCTATTCAGTATTTTGTATTATTCATCATTGAGGGGATATAGTCAGCACCCCCTAAAAGGATGGCTTTTATCAGCAACCTTCAGAAAAGGAATACACTCGTGTATACTGTTTCAACTTTATAATGCTTCAAGATTGATCTGATTGGTTAATTAATTAGTAAGTTGAACCTGGATTAAAACTTCATCTTTCCACAGAATTCTCACCACTTTTGTATCATCTTACTCTTTCTTAGACAATCTCAAGAGAAAATGAGGTGTGAAAGCTGAGAATCACAGAGCTGATTTGTGGAAGAATCTCTCTGTCTGCACATTTTTAGGAATATATTCTAGACACAGAATCACCATATTTCTTTGATTAAAAAAATGGCATATTCTGCTTTACAACTTGACATCTGTGACATTCTTAAACTGCATCATGTCACTGGGGGGGTCAAGTGGAACCAAACAACAAAACCAATTATTTGAAGACAAGATAATCATTATTTAATCATCTGATAGGAATGAGGTTTAAAGACACAAGAGAAGATGTAACTGAGAGTACAAATCAGGATAATGGCAACATCATGATTATCTTGTAGGGCCTTCACCAGCTCTCCATCAAAGGAAGATTTATATGCTTAAAATAGAAGATATTAGAACACACCACTCTACTATACATTGAATATTAGAATAAATCAGGACAGTAGTCAAAATAGCTTTGGTGTTCTATTGATTCTGTTTGATTATCTAACCTGAAAAAGAGAGAGCTAAATGACCTAGAATCTTACCTCTGCTATGACCTTAACCTTATGACCTTGGGAAAAAAAATGACAATCTCATGGAGCTGATTTTTTCATCACAAAATGATAACCCCACCACTTGCTGTGAGGGTTAAATCAATTTGAGTATTTGAAAGCACTGCATAAACTATGTAGCTCTCTAGTAATAAAACATTGTATCATTATATATGCACTTTCTAAAAAATTTTATTTTTAGAAAACATCTACAGAGGAATAGGCCAAAGAATCTGACCAATGTTAACCCTGCCTGTGGTAAAGTGAAATGATGGTCTTGCTGTTGTTGAACACAAAGGAGAGATTTTAAAACTTTCTGAAATGTGTAATTGTAGGATTGTGTATTGGTAATTTAAAGAGACTTCTAGTCAAAAGTTGCAAACGGCAGACTCCAAATTATATCTGGTCTGAAGGCAAGTTTTGTTTAGCTCAAACATAATTTTTCAAAAGTAAATTGCTTTCCAACATTTAAAAACAAAACATTTTAACATAAGGTAATGAATTTCTGTGCCCTCTTTCTAAAAAACCAAGTACTTGACAGAAATTCCCTGGGAATTCCTACAAAGCAGTAATCCTTGAAGCTCTTGTTTCTGACATGTTCTTGGATGGGGTCTTCCTCTGCTGTTTGCTTTGTTCCCCATCTAGACTGGCTTACTCAAATAGTTCCTGTCAGTCTCTATAGGCATTTCCGTTTATAAGATTTTTTAGGTAAATGTGAAATACTGGATTATTGTTCTGTAAATATTTATGGCTCTTTCTGTGCCCCCGTGGATAGAATACATTTTCACACCTCATTGATTTGGAATTTGAGCACAAGATTTGCTTGGGTCAAAAACTGTCAACATATGTGACATGAGCAGAAGCCTTAAATATGCTTGGCTGTTTGGCTTGGCTCTGTGTTTACTCGCCATGAGAAGGGTTGTTCCAAGAAGTTGCTGTCCTTTGTCTTGAGCCTTAGAATAAGACACATGGAGTGGAACTGAGCCCGAAGACTGAAGCCAAGGTCAAGACCAAGCCTGAGGCAGAGATGCTCTAGCCAACCTGAATTCAATAAATAAATAAATGCTCATTGCCATAAGCCAGTGAGTTTTAGGATAGTTTCTTATATAGCATTATTTGGCATTATTTTACTTGTGGGTAAGATAAACCTACCATTGTCATTCTCAAGTGCAAAAATAAAACATAGCTTTGCACGTATGTGTGTGTGCATGTGTGTTTACCTGGGAACTTCCATGTTTTAAGAAATTTGAGCCAGTTATCATTAAAAAATAAATGTATTTTTAATTTACAACGAACACCCTCTCAGGAGGGGATTAATGAGCTTAAACCTTTTCATTTCTTTCTTTCTTTTTTTTTTTTTTAAGATTTTATTTGTTTATTTGACAGAGATCACAAGTAGGCAGAGAGGCAGGCAGAGAGAGAGAGGGAAGCAGGTTCCCTGCTGAGCAGAGACCCAATGCAGGACTTGATCCCAGGACCCTGAGATCATGACCTGAGCCGAAGGCAAAGGCTTTAACCCACTGAGTCACCCAGGCCCTGACCTTAAACCTTTTCTGACTTGCCTTGTTTTATGTACATTCCCTCTTAAATAGAAATTTGAGAATGCTCTAGACTCTTTCAAAGGAAGCCAACATAGAGATTCAGTGTTAGCTTTTATATTGCTTTGTTTTCTTTTTGCAATGAGTCCTAATACTATAGCTAATTCTAAGTTAATATTTAACTATGTAACCTATTCCAAAGGATAGGAAATCTTGGTTAACATAGAAATAAATTGTAAAGTTATTTCCACCTCATCCTAATCCAACAATTGCACTGTGAGTTTACATCAAAATTTCCAAAGATGCTTGAATAAAATTTGTCAACTGGATAAAAATTAAGGATTATAAAGTCTTCTGAAAGGATTCTCAGTACAAATAAATGTTTTGGAATAAGTGATATAAATGCAGCATTAAAAAATCCCAGTAAGGAAGTGTTTCTGTATTAGAATAGAGCAAACTATATTAAAATATGGAACTTAGACTGTATTAAAATATGCAAATTTTTCAAATAAGCTACAATATACATCATTATGCTTCCAGGAAATAGGAACACACTGAACATCCCAAATCTCCAAACCCACACATAAGGCTTCCAGTTCCACTAAACTACAACCTCTAGGAACATAGAGGGTTATAAGTGTCCAAAATAATAAAATCAAAGGATTAGGAGAAATCCACTGAGAGGCAGAAAAAAGTATCTATTTTTATTTATATGTAAACATACATAATGTATATAAATATAAAATGTAGAATGTATAAAATAGATTTGCATATAATATATGGAGAGAAACATGTATTTAAGAATTTTAAAAATAGTATTATTTTTTTAAAAGATTATATTTATTTTAGAGAGAGAGAAAGAGTGTGCATGAGCAGGGGAGGGGTAGAGGGAGAGGGAGATAATTTCAAGGAGACTCCCAGCTACATGAGGAGTCGATCTCACATGGGGCTCGATCTGACATGGGGCTCGATCTCACCATCCTGAGATTATAACTTGAGCAAAAACCAAGAATCTTTCTTTTTTTAAAAGATTTAATTTATTTATTTGAGAGAGAAACAGTGAGAGAGAGCATGAGAGGGAAGAAGTTCAGAGGGAGAAGCAGACTTCCTGTGGAGATGAGAGTCCAGTTTGGGACTCAATCCCAGGACTCTGGGATCATGACCTGAGCCGAAGGCAGTTGCTTAACCAACTGAGCCATCCAGGCACCCGAAACCAAGAATCTGAAGCTTAACTGACTAAGCTACACAGCCATGACAATACTTTATTATTTTTAATATTTTAAAAATACTTTATTATTTTAATATTTTAATAATTTTAAATATTAAATATATTTTAATATTTTAAAAGTATATAGATTCACTACATATATGTATATATTTATATACATAAATACATATACAGAAAAAATCATTTAGTGATAAACTGCAAACAAAATGGAGTCCAGAGAAAAACAACTCCAGATTTAGAAAATCAAGCATACTTTAAAATTGTGAAATTTTTGTTCTGTAATTATGAATATTAACAAACACTATCTATAACAATTAAGACTAGGGTGGCTTATCTTTTAGAAATCAGAAGAAGACAAGCACTTCAAGAGCAGCTGAAGATAACCTATGCAGGTCGGGGACTTCCTTGCCATTCATTGTAATAAGTCTCTCTTCATTTGGAAAAAGATGGGCTTGTCAATGTAAGCCACAAGGAAAAAATCACTTTTCTAGAAATTAGAAAAAAAAATCTTTTTTCCTCCAGAAACTTAACTATTATTTGCTAAGAAATTATTGCAATAAAAATACAAAATTACTACGAATATGGTGTGAACAGCATCTTCTAGATCGTGCAGTGCTCAGACTATCCAATCTGAAACAGGATTCTGGGTAAATAAATTGTCACCAATATCCTTAAAATATAGTACACCACAGGGCTCTGCTATTCTTCCCAGAACTGATCTGTACAAGTCTTGACAAAAGGAGGAAGGGAGCACATAATATGTAACTATCCATTGTCTAGAGAAAGTATGCATTTTGTGTCAATTTGTAACCTTTACAATGTAAAAGAGAACAAGTCACTCTCTCATTTTTGGTGGCTGTGGTAGATTTAAAAAATATATATATATTCTTTGCAGTTCCTCCTATGAATATGTGGATGAGCTCCATCACTGAATCTAGGCTTGGACATGTAATTTGGTTTGGTCTGTGGGCTGGTAGCAAATCTGACAGAATCAGAAACTTGAAATCAGAGGCTGTGTACTGGGGCCTGTCCTCTTGTCCTGACTGACTCCTTTTTGCTACAATGTGAACAAGCCTAGGCTAGCCAGCTGGAGATGGAGGCATCATGTAGAGAGACCTTTGGACCCAAAGAATCATGAAATGTAAACATCTGTTTTCTTCCCTCATTATATTATGGGGGGGTTTGTCATGTAGCAAAATGTAATTATTCCAGTGTCTCAAGTAAGAAGGTATTATTGTAATTGTCTATCATCACAGTCAGTTACCTAAGTAATAAAAGATCATCAATGTGTTCCTATTCTGAAGAAAAAATGCTAAGCCTTAAACAGTGAAGTGGAAACTGTAAGAAGAAATGACATGACCAATGTGACTTGTGATGGCCGGAGCTTTGGTTCTCAGAAATAGATCTCCAGGTCAGAAGTGTCATAAGAAATTGCTAAAGAGAACATAGAGATTTTAGAAGGCTCTAGAGAGAAATGTGAGAAAGCAGTTTGGGGATTTTCAGGCAGTACAAAAAATTAGGCAATCTCTCTAAATCTGTGAAATCAATGATGAGACCCACACTGAAAAACATGATTTACTGGGAGGAAGACAACTGGCAAATGAAACACACAAAAGAAATACACCAAGATTCCCAGGATTGTTTTCAAAGAGAGAAAGGAAAGTGATGTTTATTTTCTTTTCCTACTCTCTCCTCCTTTAGTGTCTCTTTCTTTCTGCCTGTCTCTCCTATCTCTCTTGCTCCTGAATATTTTATTGGTTTCATGAAACACAAGTAAAAAACCCAAGTATCTACATTTGTATTATACCTAATTTCTTGAAAGTAGAAAAAGCACAGATATCTGTATTGTATAGATTGTCACTGCAACACGAAAGGAATATTTGATGAAGTTATGCCACGAGGAGCTCTACCTACCTATCTACCTACATGTCCACCTTCCAATCTATGTATGAAGGTAGATACATATGTATAAATCTGTGATACACTTATTTGTCATATTTCTTCCTTGTTTTTTAAACATATTCATTTTATTTCATTTTGGGGTCTTGCTAAATTTTGGTTCACTCTTTTCAACACAAGAAACACATATTTCTGCAAACAGTATGTGAAGAATAATAGAAGGCAGAATGAATGGAAAAATAAAAATCTCCCTTCCTACCATGATCAATTTGCATACATCCTTCCAGTTTGTTTGAGCCATTTTCCATGCATTTACACACTTATACAATGCACTCTGCCATAATGAGGGTTTCCATAATGCAAATTAGGGCACACATCACTGGCAAATAGGGGAGTCATCAGTATAATGTGGAAGTCACATTGGTCCATAGTTGAGTTGTTATAGACAAGAGAAGCCAGAGGAGTGGCTGTAGGATAATAATTTGAACAGCAAAGAATGAAGCCCTGAGTTCAGCTTTTGAACTAGCAGAAGGAGCCCTTTTCTCTGTGTTTAAAAAGATAGTAAGTATTAAAAGCTAGCAGTTGCATCCAGAATCACCCTTCTAGAGAGAAGCACACCCTGTCAGTGGGTGGCCAGTTGGATTGCAATAGAAGTTAAAAGAAAGAACATAAAAAGAGTGGTGGGCTATGTTAGATCAAGTAGCCAGAGAGCATCTCTTTGAGGAGTGACATTTGAGAAGAAATCTGAAAGAAGTAAGAATGCAAGTCAGTGAAGATCTGGGGTGGGGAAGAACTGGCTATTCCAGGCAAAGGGAACAGCAAGTGAAAGGCTCAGTGTGGGGAACAAACATGGGATGTTTAGGGAATTGCAGGAAGGTCAGCATGGACACAAGGCAGAGATCAGAAAGAAAAAAAATATTGTGGAGAGGGGCATCTGGTTGGCTTAATTGGTTGAGCATCTGACTCTTGATTTTGGTTCAGGTCTTGGTCTCAGGGTCATGAGATTGAGCTCCACATCAGGCTCAGTGCTCAGTGGGGAGTCTGCTTGGGATTCTCTCTTTCCTTCTTTCTCTACCCATCCCCCAGCTCCCATGCTTGATCTCTTTCTTAAATAAATAAATAAATCTTAAAAAAAAATTTGGTGAGATTAGCAGGGACTAAATCTTAAAGGTCATTGTAGGCTGAGATGTGACATTTGGATTTTATTCAGAGGGTGCGAGGAAACCGTTGAAGGGTTCTGAGTAAGAAATTGATAAAATGTGTATTTTAAAAATCACTCTGGAGGCTGTTTTAGAAGCATATACTGGAGAAAAGAGAGAAATTGGGGAAACCTGCCAGTAGCTTAGAGAACTATGGATTTCAATGTGGTTTGGAAAGGTGAACACAGAACAAATATTCGAGTAACAGTAAACCAAATCAGGATTTGTTAATGATTCCATGTGTTCATCTTAACCAGATCAATAGAGAACAGAGTTAGAGAGCATAGAAAAACTCAAAATGGAACAGAAATACTAGACTCTCTATTGGGTTGCATACTCTAATTGGGTTGCAAGTTTGACAGGGGAAAATGGCAAATGAGGTACATGGTATGGTCAGCCTTCTCTTAATCATGCACTTTTCTTCTGTGCAAATGGAAGTAGCCCTTTTCTTTAACTGACCCCCTACTTCTAGCCTCTCTTCCAGAGGGAACATCTCCTGTGCATTGCCCTCAAACCACCAAGACAGAAGCACACATCTTGTTCTAAACCCTGGAGTCTTCCCATTTACAAATGAAACTCATTAATATGTTATTAAAATTATGAAAATCTTGCTAAAAATCTAGACCAAATCAAATACAAATATATTTATTTCCCAGTTAGATATTAGCAAATTAGGGCATATTTCACAGAGTACCAACTATCATAACATGTACATTTTTATTCATGAATTATAAAAGGAAACATTACTTCAGATGAATCAATTGGCAATAAAACTACTATAGCAGTTGAATATATCAACTTGTATTTGTTTGTAACAACTGACCCAGATTCATTTTTCTCAGTGGGGATAACATAAGCCATATTAACTAGAACATTGAGCCAAACAAATAAACAAACAAACAAAAAACAAAACAAAACAAAAAAAACAAAAAAAATTTTTTTTTTGCAAGATTATTTGGATCTGTCAAAATTAAGCCAGTTATCCAGTTCATCTTATAGACCTAGTTATACTCCAAGAATGTAGCTTTGACTGTATCAAATACTCATTGTGAATCCAGATAGGTCAATATACCAAAAGCCAAAGGTACAAAGCAGGAACTCTGACCTAATCACAATCTGAGAACAGCTTCAAATGCCTTGGTAAATGTGTGTCTGTGTGCATGTGTGTGTGTGTGTGTGTGTGTGAATGTATCCATGTGCACATTTTTCTTTCTTTCGGCATTTTGCCTTTGTCTAGTGTCTTGTATCATAAAATGACATGATACCACTTGATGGCAGACTTTGATGTTGCAAAGCTATTTCGCAATTCACATTCACTCGTCACTGCTGATCTGGTTCAAAGTCAAAAGCACCCCAGGTTAGTCGTACAGCTGAGAACAACCAGGATGGGGTTCGACAGAGAACACTGAACTGTCACTGCCCTGCAGGGGTCAAGATGCCTCCCTCTTACTGAGATATGTCAGTGGTGCGGAGAGGGTCCCTGTTAAGTGTCAGTTATCAAAAACTCACCAAAGCCCAAAGCCAGAGTTAAGCAGCTAAACTATCTTAAAACATCTTGGCTTTTAATGGGGGAACCAAAAAGGAAATGAAAGGGTTATGGTCTTCTAAAGGAAAATAACCCTGAAACTTCCTTTCGTTTGATAATGACAAATTTATTTGCATCAAATGATTATCTGAATTGAAGACAGTAAGGCTCATACACAGGTATGTGTACAGGTGTATGTGGACATGCATGTAAACCCATTCACTTAGTACATACTCTTCAAAATAGACCATATAGAGGGTATCTGTTGCCATTACAATTATTTAAAAAACCCCAAAGCTTGGATAGCAATGAGTATTTATTAGTGTTCATGTATATACACTGCATCATCTGAGGTTGATTAGCTGGTCAACCAGAGCAGCTCTGTCCTGTTTGTCCCTTGTACCCGTCCAGGGACCCAGAAGCTAGCCAAGGCTAGCTTCTCATAGCCATGGGAAGCAGCTAGAGGACAGCCAGAAGAACCACAGCCAAATGAAAGCCTGGGCTAAGAGCTATTAGTGCAATGTCACCACTGTCAAGTCCACTGGCCAAACCCAAGATCAAAGTGGGTAGAGTCAGGAAATAAACTCTGCTCCTTTAGTGGGAGGATCTCCAAAGTCCCAAAGAGTGTGGGTTCGGGGAGGTTTAAGACTTATGGTTGATAATGCCATCTACCACAGACTATTTTTATTTTAATCAAGAAAAACAAAAGTAGTTTGAGGTCATAAAAAATAGATTTGGGACAGACAGACCTGAGTTCTCACCCTTACTAGCCCTACCCCTTAAGCAACTGAAATAACCTCCCTTGTCCTTATTTCCACCTGAGTAACAGGAAACAACAATCTTTACCTCAAAGAAATTCTGTGATTACTAAAAGACATAATCTATGAACAGTAGTTAGTCCTTCAGAATCTTCTAAGAAGTTATAACAAAGTATCACTATTCTTGTTATTGCTATAATACCTTTATTGTCATTGTTATTATTCAATCCTAGAAATAGCTGGGGCTTTTTTATTTTATCACACTTGGCATACTGTATATTCCCCAGAAGAGGCTCCCAGATGTGAATCATGTCACTTCCGTCCATAAAAGGAAATCCAACAGAACAAAGTGAGAATTATAGACTCCACAGCCTGCATCATTCCTGGCCCAGACAGCTCTTCCAAGGAGAACCTCTGTGAAGTGAAACGTAGTGCTGAAGTAGAGAATTTTGAGGAGAGCTCTTAGTAGTGAATACAGAGAAGAAAAATTTAAGAGCTTCCTGAAGTCACTCACTAAAGAAAAGGAGTAGTCTTCCTTTTAGCGTCAGTTTCTTTTGAAGTCATTTGGAAGCTAATTTGGAAAATGAGATGCTTGGAAGGATCAGAGCTTGAATGGTTGGCTGGGAATGGTACCCGCTCTGGTGGTGATGCTCTAGCTTCTTATCTGCTGGATAGGCTTAGACATACCATGTCACCATATTACACCCAACCCTCTCTCCTCCTTTGCTTTGTTTCATGCTCAGTTCCTGATGTTCTTTTGGCATTTTACCGCTAAGATGTGGGTATACATGTTATGCATGTTCTTGAGTCAGCTAAAATAGATGCAAATAAACCTTCTTTCTTAGCTGGGCATAATTGAAGCTATTTTTGTTTATTTCTTGAACAACTAAGGTAATTGTTTTAATTTTCTACTATAAGCTAAATCTACTCCTTTTCTACCCATGTTGTAATTTGAATAACAATTTAATAAATTTTTTTAAATTCAGGGAAAAAAATCAACATTTAATCTAAACGATTATACATAATAACTCAATTAATGTAATTGACTCGATTTTTTCAGTTTGTGCAGGAAGAGTCTTAAATTCCTTTTTAGGCTTCATTTAAACTCAGTTTTCTGAATCTAGCATCTTTATTTTCTCTTTCTATTCTCTGTAATGATCCTTCTTGAGGTTTTTTTCATATCTTATTTTAATTTCCAAATCTTTAATTTTGGCATTATTGAATTATAATTGCAAGAATGGTCCCTTCTTAATCTTGGTGTCTTCCCTACAGGAAGTAATAGCTGAAAATCAGTGTGCAGTATATTTCCTGGCATTTTGGGTGGAAGGAAATCCTGTGTGTGTGCCCGAAGCAGAAGCATAAAATGCTACTTTTATCTACTCTTCCCTCTCCTGAGGAGTCCTCCCGGCCCATCTCTCTGAACTCTGCTCCCGGAGAGGGATGACCTATTCTGTAGCTGGAAGCAAGTTCATGGGAGCGATGACAGATGCTTGGGGTCTCCTTCCAAGGCCTTGCTTTTCCAGATCCAACAACGGAGAAGAGATCTGGAGCTGCCTCCTGCGATCATAAAAATGCTTTCAGCCATGACCACTGGGCTGGAAGAGGAGGGTGTTTACAGATCTATGCCTTTCTCAGCTGTTTGGAAGCTGCATGTTTAAATATAGCAGAGCCCTCCCTCCCCAAAATTCCAGCTCAGCTGGGAAAGCCCACCTGGCTCTTTTGAGGCATTTGCTTTGAGTAAGTAGCTGGGAAGCAACAGAGATACCCTCCTGGAACTGGCAGCTGCTTCCCAGACTTTGGCTTCTTTAGCTCCGGTGAGCAGCCCTGGGTCATTCGTGGAAAGCCTGGACACTCCTCAAGGTGATTCATTTCAAAAGGTCAGATAGGACCCGGTGGTTCTTTGTTGATCCCATGAACATTTCCAAAATGCACAATGGGAGGAAGCTCTGCCATGGGCTTCCAGACTTTGTCTCGTGTCAGCTCACGAGTCTCAGAAAGGGAGAGCGGATCTGGTCTCTTCTTGTATTTTGAGCACAATATCATCACGATTATTTGCACTTCTCTAAGCTTTACTTGGCAAAAACTCAGTAGGCCTCTTGGGGATGAAGCTTTTCTTTAAGGCAAGAATTGTAGCGTTTTCCTAATATAAATGCACATATAGGTTTTGTAATACAAAACTCCTGCCGGCATTCGTTGATGTTTCCCTTCTGGCCTAAACTGCTGGGTGTGACTAGTTTAAAAGCTGTCAAAATGACATAAAACAGTTATTAAAAACCAATGGCTGCCTCACTGCCAGAGGGCAATATTGTTCCATAAATAGTCTGCATTGCAGCGTTGCTCAGAGCAAGACTGAGCCATCAAACCTAAGGGCAGAAGGCATTTTAAACACACAGTAAAGTGCAATCATATGTATAGTCCCCCACATAAGTAAATGGCAACATTTTTTGCAGTGGCCATTTGGGCAATAGGTACAAGTGAAACATAGGTATTTTCAGTATCTATTTGAGCACCTAAGTGAACATGTAATTGCGCAATGAGCCTTTCACAGCAACTCAATTAAACATGTAAATTATTGTCAAATGTTCCCAGCAGCCACAGAACATTTTCAGTGTCCAATGTCATTATCCTCTATCAAGGCATTTGTGCGTCGGAGTACACATTTCTGTAATTAAATAGCAATTATTTTTACTTCCAGTCCCATTAGTAATATTTAAAATCAGAAATACTAGATTGTCTTTCTTTTTTTTTTGGCTTAGAGTCATTATGTATTTGATGAAACCACACTTAATGGAATCAGTGGGTTCCCACAGAGGTATCTTTTAGCATCTTTGTTTTTGGAAAGGTAGGAAGACGAGAGTCTTAAAAATAGAACCACATGGACGTGTTAGTCTGAAATGCCTTTTTGGGGTACTTCCCCATGGCATACACTTGGAGGCGAGCTAGAATATTATTAATCTTAAGAAATTAATACCCAACACGTATTTGTTCACAATATTTTCTAAGCAACAGGCTATCCTAAGAAATGGGTAGTAATCATTCCTTCTGCTTAATTTATGCCATTGCTTATAAAAAGTAAATGGACAAGCCCAAGGCAGTACTTTGTATGTGTAGGTTGGGAAGGGCTAGAGATGAGAAGTCAGGCCTCATTAAAGGGGTATTACCTAGAGTGGATGATAGATTTCATATCACTGGTCAGTTTTTGATTTTTCCAAGGTAATTTCGGTAATGAAGTATCATAAAACAATAGTGATAAGAAAAGGAATATTCTATGATATGGGACAGCATCATTGCCAGCATCCTCTGGGTATCCTCAGAATACCCAGAGGTTGCTGAAGTCCAACAGAAGTCCAACAGAACCAGAAGAAACTCTGCCCTATTTAAATATTACTGATTCAATCAAATGAGATGGAACTGAAACAGTTGGTTCAACTTGTCTAATTTGGTCTTCATGGTACTGAAGAATAACTATGACTGTTCCTACTACTTTCACCACTTACTAGCATACTGCAGAAGTTCTGAAGATGTGAAATACAGAAATTCCATAGGCTGTTCCTTTCATTGTTTTGTTTTGGTTTTACTTTCAAAAAATTATGCAAAGGGATGTGTTCTGAAGTTCCAAATGATCTCAAAAATCAAAACAATCCAATCAATTTCTCAGTAATTGGCTTTAAAGAAACTGAGAAGAAGAGCAATGCAAACAAAGTGCTTTTAAATAAATCATAATTACCCATGCAAATGTCTCCAATAATTTGAGGGTTTAATCAGATGACTAACAATTTGGAAGCCCTCTTACATTTGGTGATGTGACAGGCAACAGGAAGGCAGAGAAAGCCGTCTGGTAGGGATAATCTGAAATGTGAGTAGGGGAGTTGGAGTAACATCTAATTTATCCAAACTTGGGAAAGTCTCGTATTGGGACGTTGTTTCTGCTTCACCTTATTAGTAAAGATGGGCATCTATGTTCAACTTTTCCAATTTGTTCAATTAAGTCTTTGAATTGATCTGGAACGTGGCAGATTTTCTTTTCCCCTCTGACAATAAAAGCATTTTTGTGCACAAGGAGCAGGCGTTGTTGGTTATTCAAATTTGGAGCATACTACTAGCTTCCCCTTCCACCTACCCCCAGTTTGCAAGGATGTACACTAATGTCTTCCCTTGCCACTCAATCTTCTACTTTCTAATTATGGAAAACCTCTTAAAGAGGCACACTTGTGCAGCTCTAGATGATGCAACCTTTAGCAATGTTATTTTACTCCTGTTTGGTGGGGGGCAGTGAAAATCAATATGGTATGTGATTTCCTTACAATATTTTTTTCTGAAACGAAGAAGCAAAGTACTCCACTTAGTGCAGTTTTAATTAAACTGAATACATTATAAAACACTCTCCTAATTTGCTTTGCCTAGAAAATGTTTTTTAAAGTGTTACAAATCAATCAACTAATTGAGCTATGTAGTAGGAAATGCAGATGGCATCTCTCGTTACTCTGTGTTTTCACTCTGCCAACCAAGTGCCTCTTCAGAGACAGGGTTTGTGTTGGGGCTGGCAATTTGCATCCCATGGCACCAACATGGGTTGTGGGGCTAACGGGTAACAAGGAACAACACAAAATGCTCTGACTGGGGGCAGAGATGGGGCGTAGAGATGTTGGCAATGGGACAGTGGTGGCACTGCAAGGACAGCTCCTTGTAGTCCCAGCTCCCATCTCTTCTGTATTGGATCAAGAGTAGTGGGTTTTATTAGTCTGTTCAGAGTGGGTTTAACCAGGAATCTACTTTAGGGATTTATTTATTTTTTCCCCACAAATCTAATATTGGGAGGTGTTGGGGCTAGTCTCCTGGTGTGCCCTTTCAGTAAATTTCACAAATACAGATGCATTGTGCACTCAGGTGCTAGAATGATGTGCTCAATTCAATGATGACCAAGGTGCCATCTTTGCTTTTGAAGGGCTTTCCTTTCACAAGTATTTATCTTGGGCACAATGTTGGGTGTATGGTAATTAAAGACAAAAATAATGTGTGCCCTCAAGGTCCTTCCAATTGAATGGGAAACGGACATGCCAATAGGCACTGTACAATGTTGTTCTATATTATTTGTGAAAGTATGTATGAGAAAAATATAGGAAAAGAACTAAATTTGCTTGGGAGATTTTTGAATCCTTTACAGAGGAATCAGGAGGTAGAACATACTGTGGTATAAGCACAATGGATTTTAGGTCACAGGGAAAGTTTAGCATACTCTGAAATATAAAGTCTCAATTTTGGTAGCTATTGAACCAACCACCCCTCTACACTGCAATGTTCTCACTGTTCTCTTCAATTACAAAATTATCCTCCCTGTCAGATTTGAGGTTGTTGTTCCAGTTTAAAGCATAGCTTTGTGCTACACTTAGGACTGTTGTTATGTCAAAGGTATTATGGGAAAGTCTTATGACTTGACAGCTATATACTCACATGCTTTAGAAACACCAATGAAGATTTTATCAGAGCCTAGCTAGTTTCCTAGAGATGCCTTATCCAACCACTTAAGGTGTTCCAAACCCTGAGGCTCAAGGGTTAGAAAATGGAAATAAAAGGTAAAAAAGTCAGCTATAGGAAAGGATGAATATCCACCATTTTCATCGATGTGGATGGAACTGGAAGGGATTATGCTAAGTGAAATAGGTCAAGCAGAGAAAAACAATTATATGGTTTCATTTGTAAGCAGTACATAAGGAATAGTGTGAAGGACCATAGGGGACGGGAGGGAAAACTGAATGGGAAGAAATCAGAGAGGGAGACAAACATATGAGACACTCTAGAGTCCTGGAAACAGACTGAGGGTTGTAGAAAGGAGGGGGGAGGGATGGGTATTAAGGAGGGCACATGTGGTGATGAGCACTGGTTGTTACATGCAACTAATGAATCACTGAACACTGTATCAAAAACTTATGATATGTACTATATGCTGGCTAACTGAACATAATAAAAATAAAGGTGAAAAAGGAAAAAGTAAAATTATGAGGTGTCTGGCTGGTTCAGTCAGTAGAGCATATGACTCTTGATCTCTGGGGTAGAACATGTGACTCTTGATCTGAGCTAAAGCAAACTCAAACTTAGGACTGTTGTTTGGGTTGTAAGTTTGAGCGCCTACATTGGGTGTACAGATTACTTAAAAATAAATTATTTAGGGGCACCTGGATAGCTCAGTCACTTAAGTGTTTGTGCTTTGGTCAGGTCATGATCCCAGGGTCCTGGGATTGAGCCCCACATTGGGCTTCTTATTTAGCAGGGAGTCTGCTTATTCCTCTGACCCTCCTCCTGCTTATACTCACTCTCTCTCAAATAAATAAATAAATAAAATCTTTTAAAAAAGTAAAACTGGGAGGAATAACCTATAATGTTGCTAATGCTCTTACTTAGCCAATTGATATATGCCATCTTTACATTTTAAATGGACTTCCATTTCTGGGAAAGATTATTCAAATGTTGATAATCTGAAAGATTTAATTTAAATATATACACATATAATGGCTAAGAAGCTTTAAGTCCCTGCATTATGTTTCATAAACAGCTGTTTTGTTGTGCTCTAGTTCAGTGGTCTCTAAAGTGTGGTCCCCAACCACTGCATCAGCATCCCATGGTAACTTGTTAGACAAGCGAATTCCTGACTCCTTCTCTGTCCTATTATATCAGAAACTCTGGGGTTGGGGCTAACAGTCTTGTTTGAGGAAATCCTCCAGGTGATTCTAATGTAGGCTAACTTTGAAAACCAATTCTTTAGTGTATACATAATGCTTGATGCATCCACATGTCTACTGAGTTCTATTTAAACAGTGCTTTAAAAAAAAAGAGAGATTGAACATATTATTTCTACTCAGAATAGATTAAGTTGCTTACAAAACGCTAATGAACCAAGATTTTAATTTTTTTTTTTCTGAAGAGACTATGACTTTTGGCTACATGTAAAAAGAAAAACAAAAGAAAAATTAAAACTAACTTTAGTGAGAGTCATGTAGAGAAAAATATATGGCCAATTATTTCGCTTTTTGATAAGTAACATTTTATATTTAAACATCAATTATAAATTATATCCAGGTATAATAATTTGATATATATGCCATTCTTTCCATATGTTAAATAACAATTATTAAGTCATTCATATCTTATACATTTCTATCTGCTTGATCATATTTTGGGAGAGAGATAATAAGCCTACAATGATTGTGGATTTGTCAATTTTCACTTTAGAAATTTTATCTTTACTTATTTTTAAAAAATATT
Source organism: Mustela putorius furo (assembly GCF_011764305.1). Lineage (NCBI taxonomy): Eukaryota > Metazoa > Chordata > Mammalia > Carnivora > Mustelidae > Mustela > Mustela putorius. The sequence continues at coordinate 2,707,169 of NW_025421329.1, read as the reverse complement.
TTATTTATTTATTTGAGATAGAGAGGGAGTGAGAGAGAGAGCAGAGGGAGAGAGAGAACGGAGAAGCAGACTGACTCCTCACCAAGCAGGGAGCCTGATGCAGACTCAATCCTAGGACCTGGAGATTATGACCTGAGCTAAGGCTTAACTGATGGAGCCATCCAAGTCCTTCTACTTTAAAAATTTTAAATTCAAGTTCTTAAGTACATGGAGGTTTTTTCTTATTCCACAGTCTTTGTAAACTCTTGCCATCCCCCAGGAAAAGCTTCACGATCCACACATGGTCAATTTCACTTGCTTTGCAAATGTTTAATTTATTCCCCATCTATAAAGAATGTATGTGTAAGAATAGACATATACAAACACAAAGAATCGCATCCTCCCTCATCCATCTTACTCCCTTTGCTCATCCTCCCACATTAAAGGTTGGCTCAACACATTGCGAGGATACAACACAAACACTATAAATAGGAACAATTGTGAGAGAAATATGGTTTTGCTGAAATACTGTGGATGAGATGAGCTTCCTAAGGCCTAGAACAAAACATACACATGAGAGCCAGGCAAAATGTAATACCCACCGCAGTGGGGTAGCTATAAGGTTGAATGCAATTAATGCGTTTAATGACAATTAATGACAGTTCATTTTAGCTCAGAAACAAAGACTGCTCATTCCAGAGGGAACCATGCAATAAAGAAGAACACTTTGCATCACTCAGCACTTCTCCCACCTTCAAAGTCATACTCTTTGATAGAGAAGTTGGTAAGACTGGTCAGGATGTGTAACTGAGCTACGCACACTGGAAAAGAATTCCATGTGTGTATGGAGGGGTGGGTGTGGTGGCTGTGGCTGCTGTGATCCTTCGGCCATTGCTGCCTCAAGAGAAATCATAGCAAAAGGGAAGCACATTTGTCTTGGCGGCAACACTTTTTTTGTTTTTCTCAAACGGATCACAGGGACAACACTACAGACTTAACTTTTATCCCCATCAATTCCAAAAACATTAAAAAAAATACTGAAACAGCTGTGGTCAAGGAATTGAAAGGAACCCTTGTACCATGGTATATTTTCATTGGGTTAGAAGTACTCCATAGTTCTATAATCTACGCTGTTTTAGAGTCATCCTTCAGAAAGATGTCTTGTACAGAAGAAAGTACTTAATAACAGAGATGAGGTATAGCCAGGCTTTTTGTAAGAAGGAAATCTTCACTTCTCAAAACTTTAGTATCTAGTCCATACCTGCTTGGGAAGCAGTGCATTCTTACAATTCTGTGAAGGAAGGTCTGTCACCCTGGACATTAACAAGGTTAAGAGTTCTTCTGAAGAGAAGATATTTTGCAAAGATTTATATAAACTATAGAGTGCTAATGCAAATATTAAATATTTCTATATGCCTTGGTTGTTTATAACCAACTATGAGAAATCTTGAACTGAATAATTACCCCCAAGTTAAAAATCACATCCTGAGCTCCAAGACCATGCAAACTCATGAGACCTTAATGTGACTTCAGCTTTTCTGTTGCAGAGTGGAGAGGAATGGAAATGGAAGATGTGCATATTGGTATGATATGCTGTTTCCACAGCACGTTAGATGTACACCAATTGGAAGAAAACTCTCACATAAACACACAACACAAAGACAAGAGACTACCTAGATAAAATGGGTTGCAATTCCACCCCTGCCCCATGTATATATACCACGATCCCTTTCTCATGCACAGGCTTTCAAAATATGTGGAAAGAATTTTGAGACAAAGAAATAAGATGCTTCCATAGGGTATTTTGTTCCTTATGTGGAGTCTCCAAAAACACAGCTTTTCATCACATCTTAGACATTCATGCTCAAGGACTCTAACTACCTGCCAAATGGGGAATTCCTAAGAACAGCATTAGGACACATTGAGAAGATAATAAAAGTAACACAAGAGGTAAAAAACTAGACACAAGAAGTATTTCTCATTTTGTCCTCAAAAACACAGTTTTAATTTAACAAAATTCCTAAAACCTTGAAAATAATAACCATGTTACCTTTCAAAAATCAAATGGTTTATAGCCTTGAAGAGATCAGAGCCTACTTTCTAGCTACCCAGTATTATTTTGCCAACTCTTTCAAATATGAATATACCATATATTACGACAAAGTAATAAAAACCTTACTTTACTGTGGGAAAACATTAGTACCTTAATCACGTTATTGCTTGAGTTTAATAAAAATGCCCTAGATTTAATCATCCCTCATTTTGTAGAAAGAACATTTTAAACCCATGTCAAAAGTAACAGCTGATCCTATTTCCTCTCCAGAGCAAACTCTGGCTTTCAGAGAAAGTTTATGTTTTCAAGAAGGGAAAGAATTAACCAAGTTCAGAATAAATGTCTTCCTGAAATATAGGAGTTGAGAAATGAATAGAGTTCTAAAGATGACAGACATTAATAAAACATAAATGTCATAAAAAGCTCTAATTCCTTAATTCCTATAATAATTCATTTGTTTTTATAATTGAACAAATATTCATTAAGTACCTATATTTTGACAGTTAATGTCCTAAACTTTAGGGATAGAAGCTCATATTCTACTTGAGATAACACAGAAAATAAACAATTAAATAATAAAACAATATAATTTCAACTAGTAACAAGGGCTATGAAGAAAATAGAAAAGGCTATTGTCATAGTGAGTAATTCAGCAAGACTTCTTGTATGGGATCATTCAATATTAAGTTTTCTATCATTTCATAGCAAAGCAATAGCACTGAATAAAATGAAAAAATTAATAAGCACCTATTCTGTGCTAGGTAATATGGGGATTTTACAAACAATTTAAGAGCACCATTGCCCTCAAGGAAGCAAGATGTTAAAACAGATAGGTTATTAATTCAAAAGTTAATTAACAGTTCAGGAGTACCTACAGATCCCACAAAGACATAAGAAAAATAATATAATAGCTATCAATTATATGCTAAATACTATAATATTGTGGGAGAAAAAGACCCAAAATACCTATTGCGCTTTAGAGTGTGTTTTAGGATGTTTATTATGTAGTTTAATCTTTTTTATAGAAAGAGAAAAAGTGCAAAATTAAAAATATTCATTAAGTACCTATATTTTGACAGTTAATGTCCTAAACTTTAGGGATAGAAGCTCATATTCTACTTGAGATAACACAGAAAATAAACAATTAAATAATAAAACAATATAATTTCAACTAGTAACAAGGGCTATGAAGAAAATAGAAAAGGCTATTGTCATAGTGAGTAATTCAGCAAGACTTCTTGTATGGGATCATTCAATATTAAGTTTTCTATCATTTCATAGCAAAGCAATAGCACTGAATAAAATGAAAAAATTAATAAGCACCTATTCTGTGCTAGGTAATATGGGGATTTTACAAACAATTTAAGAGCACCATTGCCCTCAAGGAAGCAAGATGTTAAAACAGATAGGTTATTAATTCAAAAGTTAATTAACAGTTCAGGAGTACCTACAGATCCCACAAAGACATAAGAAAAATAATATAATAGCTATCAATTATATGCTAAATACTATAATATTGTGGGAGAAAAAGACCCAAAATACCTATTGCGCTTTAGAGTGTGTTTTAGGATGTTTATTATGTAGTTTAATCTTTTTTATAGAAAGAGAAAAAGTGCAAAATTAAAAATTATATAAAATTCAAAAAGAGATAAAAAAGAAATTTTATTGCTCAGGGATTCATATATTATAGTAAAACTATAAAGGGAATGGGGATAGCTCTGTTAGAGAGAAAGGGGGCTGTCAACTGGACAGAACACATGGGAGGTTCTTGGGTCTTGGCAATATTATAATTCTTTGAGAATTATTACACATGAATTCATTTTAGAACTAATTGTCAAAGTGTAGATTTGACATTTCTCCATGTATGTGATATTTCTTTGTGTGGTATTTCATAACTAAAATAATTAAAAATATAGAATGAACAAGAAAATGGGACACAGAAGAATAAGGAAGGAGGGGAAACGGAATAAAGCAGCTATACTATGTGAGTTCAGGGATGGAAACAAAATTAGCATGCTAAAAGGAAACACTTTATTGGGATTGGTTTTGAGCTGAACCATGAAGTGTGCATAGATTCGCTTAAACAGAAATGCAGGTAGGGTCATTCCAAGCAGAGGAAAGACTATGTACAGATGTCTGGAGATAGGAAAGGTCAAGGATGTTTCACTGATTAGAAATTAAATTAGTCAATGTTAATAGAAGTGTCAAAATTGAGAACCCTTCAAGAGCAGTTTTAAAGATGATAACATAGGGGGTTCCTGAACTCTCTTCCTCCCATGGACACAGAGAATGAGCATGTGTACATGGAAGAATTCTCTCTAAAAGAAATTCAGGAAATAGCTGGGTGACTCCTTCACATCAGGCAAATGAGAAAATGCCCAAAGTGAAATGGTTAGGAAAGGCTGAGACATACTCATCATAAACCCCACTCCTGGCATAGTGCCATTCAATCAGGAGGGAACAGCCAACTCTCAGATTCTCCCTCTAGCCTGCTTCAAGTTGCCAGCATCTCTGTGGAAGGAGTTTATACACATAGCTAGTGCCCCTGTTTTTGTGGCTGTTATCTGAAAGATTATGAGGCTCTGGTAGCCAAAGAGGCTTGTATTCAGTAGTCCTACAGGATTGTAAAAACAAAGAATATTTTAATAAGCTTAGAAGCACCTGCACCTCCATGGCTATATACTTGGGATCAGTGCAGAAGGTACAAACAAAAATGCCTATCTTCCAGTTATTATCTAGAAGGGTTTTAACTACATACTTTTACAGCTGTTGTCTGAAGATCCAACTTACAACCAGCTTGCATCTAGGTGCTGAATATGCCCCCCACTCCAGGAACATTGATGGGTTTTAACACACCCTCAACGAATGGGAGTGACTAAGAACAAAGAACATGGCTTGAACAATCATAAAAGCTTAGAAGACAACCAGGAGCACAGGCTGGACTGATCAATGAGCTTCATCTCCAACATAAGATCACTCTGTGAAGACTGGGAGAGATGGCAGTTTTATCTGATACACAGAAACCAATACAAAGATTCAAGGAGAAGAAACAAAAGCATATGTTTCAGGCAAAATAATAAGATAAAACTACAGAAAACAAATTTTAATTAAATAGATTTAAGTGATTTACCTGAGAGATAGATTTAAAATAATCATCATAAAGATGTTTAGGAGGTAAGGGGTACAATATATGAACAAAGTGAGAATTTCAACAAAGTGAGAGCAAATATTTAAAAAATACCAAACAGGGGTGCCTGGGTGGCTCAGTGGGTTAAAGCCTCTGACTTTGGCTCAGGTCATGATCTCAGGGTCCTGGGATTGAGCCCCTCATTGGGCTCTCTGTTCAGCAGGGATCCTGCTTCTGCCCTCCCCCACCTGCCTCCCTGCCTACTTGTGATCTCTGTCTGTCAAATAAATAAGTAAAATCTTTTAAAAAGTAAAAAACAGAAAGTACCAAACAGAAATGACATAGCAGAAGAATATAAAAATTGAACTGAAAAGTTTGACTTAGAGGGTTTCAACAGAAGACTAGATCAAGCAGAAGAAAGGATCAGCAAACTCATAGATAGGCAAAGGAATTCATCTATCAGATGAGCAACAAGAAAAAAAAAAAGAATAAAAAAGAGTGAAGATAGATGAAGGAACTAATGAGAAGAAGTAGACCTATATACACTCATAAAGGTCCACAAAAGGAAAAGAGATAAAAGGGTAGAAAGCTTATTCAAAGAAATTCTGTCTGAAACCTGTCCTAATCTGGGTAAAGAAACAGGTATCAAAATCCAGCAAACCTAAGGATTATAAAACAAGAAGCCAAAGATACCTGTACTGAGACACATTAACATCAAACCATCAAAAGATAAAGACTAAAAGAGAGCCTTAAACTCAGCAAGAGAAAAACAACCTGTTAGGTACAAAGAAACACCCATAAGATTATCAGCAAATTTTTCAGCAGAAACTTTGGAGACCAAAAGGAGTGATAGAAAAACAAACCAACAAAAAAAAAAAAAAAAAAAAAAAAAAAAAAAAAACAAAACAAACAAAAAAACTGCCAACCAAGAATACTCTACCCTGCAAAGTTGGCCTATAGAACTGAAGGAAAGATAAAGAGTTTTTCCAAGATAAAACTCATCACCACTAGACTGGTCTTAAAAAAAACTTAAGTGACGTTCTTCAAACTGAAATGAAAGAATGCTAATTAGTAACAAGAAAACATACAGAAGTATAAAAAAAATCAGGGGTACATGTAAATATATAGTTAAATTCGGAATACTCTAATATTGTAATGATGGTGGATATATCACTTATAAGTCTAGTATGAAGGTTAAGAGACAAAAGCATTAAAAATAACTATAGCAATTTGCTAATGGATTCACAAAGTAAAAAGATGGAAATTGTAACATCAAAAACATAAAACATGTAGATCTAATCAACAAATTCAGTAAACTTGCAGGATACAAAATCAATATACAAATATCTGTTGTGTTACTGAGGGTGGTCAAAAAATACAAACTTCCAGTTATAAGATGAGTAAGTCCTGTGATCTAATATACAGCACAGGGCTTAGAGTTAAGGATACTGTATTATATACTTGGAAGTTGCTAAGAGAGATCTTAAGTGTTTTCACCACACAAAAGAGGTAGAAAGATTATTCAAAGAAATTCTGTCTGAAACCTGTCCTATGCTGTGATGGAGGTGTTAGCTAATGCTGTGATGGTAATCATTTTGTAGTATGTAAGTACATCAAATCAGGAGGCTGTGTACCTTAAACTTACACAATGTTATATGTCACCTATATCTCGATAATGGTGGAGACAATAAAGAATAAAAATACATAAAATAGAAAGAAAGCTCATGATGAGGAGGGGTATGAGAGATGACCAGAATATAGATTAGGATGAAATTGGGGGGACTTTAAAACCAAACTGAACCAAAACCAAACCAAACTGAAAAAAGAAAACCAAACAAACAAACAACTGAGCTCTGGATTGCTGAGACATAGACATGAGGAAGGAATATTTTTGCATTTCAGTAACATTTCTTCCTATGCTACATCAAATAGACTTAACTTCTATGTATATTTGTATCATATCCTGAAAATTTATCATCTCCCTGGTTGATTTTAACTTTTTCCAATGAATTGACAGCCAAACAGCAGACAAGGGATAGCATTTGAGGTCAATGAATGATTGAGCTGCATCTGCTGAGCCCCTTGGGGGATTCGGTCATTGACTCCACTGAGATGGTCATGTGTTAGGAAAAGCAGGTGGGTTGGGCCAGAAAGGGCCCTATTTCTCAGCAGATGCAGTTTTTTTGTTTTTTTGTTTTGTTTTGTTTTTTAAACCGGGCATCCTCTGCTCACCATTGAAGCTGGTGTGTGGGGGAGACAGGTGGGTAGTTTGAATATCAAATTCTAAAGTTAAAAAATTGTCTTATTGGGAAATACATCTTTAGGGAAAGAGAGTGAAGATATCAAACAAATACAATTGACCTGACAAAACAAGTAATAAAGCAGATGGACACAACCGCAAATTCCTCATTATCACACACTGGACATACATTAGAGAGCTGACTGTCACGTAAACCAGAAACAACCCACACCTCTGCCAATCATGTCTGCATATGCATTGGAATGCATGTATGATGATCAATATCCTGTTTTATTTACTCACTGGCTTTTAAAAGATGGATCTAAAGTTAAAGCCTAAACGGGAACTAAAAGAAATCCAAACTGAGGAGAGCTGTTTTAGTTAAGAACAAAATGTAGGCAGGTGTCAAAGACTATCTTCGGTAAATCAGTGATTAATTTTTAAAAATTCCTTATTAAGTCTTTGTATTTTTTCTATTTCCTCTGGGAACAAAGTTTAGTGAAAAGAGAAGATACAGCCAAACATTCCCTGGATGATGAATTTCTTCTCTCACTGATTCCCTATATTATGGGCTCTTCCCTTTCCACACTAAATTACTATCTATCTGTGCAAAATGAAATGGAAACTGAAGGGGGGGGTTACTCAGATAATTTAGGTCAAAAATAAGTTCTCCAGAAACATCCAGATTGAGGCAAACATGTTTTCTATGGTTCATATCATCCTGATAATTGCCTTAATTCTCCATTTCGTTTTGCTTCTGTAGACAGCTTAATGGCAGTTAAGATTTTTTGGATCTTGCAGCATAAGAATAAATACTCAATTAAGGCTTTTTCAGATGAGTCAGAGATAGAAAATCGCTGTAGCTATAAGTGATGCATGCTCTCCATTCCCGAGCATTTGTTGGCCTGTAAGTTTTCAGATACAACTTGAAACTGAGTATTTGTACTGACAAACTAAAGAGAATAAATCATTAAAGAAAATTTCCTCCTTACCGAAGTATCAAATTAAAGTCCAGTTGCTGGCCATAGTCTGCGGCCCAGACCACTATTACCAGAATCATTTGCAAGGCGTAGGGAAAAAAAAATTGCTATTTGTCAGGCAGTGTAAGAAATATGAGGGGTTGAGGAAAAATTGATTAATTAATGTATTTATTAATCCATTCACTCATTCACATAGCAAGTATTTACTGAACCAAATGTACCAGATGCCATTCTATAAGACTAAAATACATCAGTGAACAAAAAAGCAAAACTTCTGGCCTCATGGAATTGGGAGGCCAACTAAAATAATAGACATAATTAATAGGTAATGTGTATTCTGTGTGTGAGGGTGAAAAATGCTATGGGAAAGGAAGAAGTAGATCTGGCTAAGGGAATTAGGAAAGTTACTGGAGGGGTAAAATGTTGATTTCTTAAATATGGTGCCCAGGTGAATGATGTAGTCAAAATGTGATCTATGAACAGAGACTTTAAGGGTGTGAGAATTACCTCAGTGGATATCTGGGGATAGAAGGCTTCATGCTGTGAAAACATCTAGGACCAGGGCCCCAAAGCAGGAATCTCTCTGATATGTGTGAGGAACAGCAAGAAGGCCAGAATTTGAGGCATAGTGTCAAGAAGAGGCAGCAGGACTTGAGAGCTGAGAGTCATGTAGGCCATTGCAAGGAGTAGGCAGTTATTTTGAGTGAGGTGGGAGCCATTGTAGAGCTCTGAGCAGAGGTGTGGTATGGTCATATGTTGAGAAGAGACTGTGGAGAAAGCTCAATGGCAAAGGGAAGAGATGATGGCTGCTTAGGACTACATTCCATGTGAAATAGCAGAGATGGGGCCTTAGTCTGTAAGTCTGTTAGATGATAACCAATAAATTCTACCGCTGAAACTAGTACTATAGCATATGTTAATTAAATTCAACTCAAATAAAAAAATAAAAATACAGTTAAACACAGAAAATTGATATTTACGCTGAAGTTTTTCACCAACTTCTTCTAACACCAACAGAAAAAGTAACAACTTAGCCAGTGGCATATCCTGGTACAGCATGGAATTGTCCCAGGTTAAAAGCAGTCAATTTCATTTATTGAGCTGACTACCAAAAGTTAAAACTGTTCCAAATGAAATAGAACATGTTAACAATGCCCTTCTGATTTCTCATGCAAAGTGTTAAAATATGGCATGGAACTTCTGAGAGAACCAACTCCTGCATTTCTTCCCGAAAAACTGCCAATACAGTGACTTCTGTTTAACTAAATTAAAGGGATTTTAGTCTTTATTAAAAGCAATTCATATTTATTAAAACAATTGTCCCATATTTATTATGAGTCAGACAAACAAATAAATTAGCCTTTAGTGGTGACATCATGGGCTTTTGTGAACAAATATTTCAATTAAAAAACTCAAATTGTTCAGTTAAAACTCTCTTAATTTTATTGTTTCTGCAATTCAAGATAGTTATTGGTGTATTTTCCCAGAACTGAGTTATTTTGCTATGATAATTGAGAACATTATGAAAAATTAGGAGAATTGAATGTAGTTATTTGAATCACAGAAAAGGGTAGGTGTAGAGTAAAGGAAACACTTGCAAATATATGTCAGTGCAATTAGTTAATTAAAAGAAATTTTTACATACAGACACATGAATCAGTAATAATAACAGGAATAAGAAATAGGTGCAAGGCATCTAGTTGAAGATAATTCTAAGCCTCTGAAGGCATCCTCATTACTCACTCTACTTTTAGGGAAGAAAATACTGTGGTCCTCTATGTATCAGAAAAATACCTCACAAAGAATCTGCTATCTCTCCAAATGCCTTATCTATTTCCCACGAAAATGATTTTAATTACATGAAATCTTACTAGCTGGGTGACGCAGCACAAGCTGCTTAACCTTTCCTTGCCTCTGCTTGGTTGACCTTCATCAGTTATGGTGACTCATTTGGAAAATGGAGGATTGTCTGGACCTTGATATCTGACTTTACACACTGCAGAACTCCAATTTGCTGATTTTTCATGAACCCTGAATCTTCCAACTTGTTCTTTTGTCTTGGATCACTCCTTTACTACACCTTCTGCCAACTCTCAACCAGCACACCAGCCTCTCCCTGGGCTTGGCACCTTTGCATTGACACCACTATCCTACTTTCTCACATATCAAACTCCTATTCATCCTTCAAAACACTCTCTGCAAAACTTGTCTGACATCACGGCCCCCTCTCTCTCACCCACATCACATTCCTTCATTGTATTCCTGAAGTACCCTGTACACATCTCTAGCACAGATTTCCTAGCATGCAATTCTTTGTTCCTGAATCTCTTTTCCTGATCATATGGTGCTTCTTGAAAGCTATGTTCTATTCAACACATGATGTCCTTTTGATCTATGGTGTCTCCAACATCTCAAGGTGACAGAACTTGAATTCAGTTAATAAAAATAAGATAAAAATCCAGAAAATAGAAATAAAATATGCCCCACTTCCCCAATTCTCATAAATATCGATGTGTTTGTGTAAATGTAATGCAGAGGATTGGGGGTGAACTGGAATTGGCTTGTCTAAATGCAGCACAGAATAGCTATTAAAAATACACACTCTAGCACCAACCTATCAGCATATTAATTCTATGATTGCTCTTACTAACTGGATGGCCCAGGATAACTAATTTAACTTTTCCTTGCCTTGCCCCATCATCTGTAAAATGAAGGATATGAAGGTGCCAACTGTATAGGATTTCTGTGGATTAAGTGAAATGTTTCATGTGAAGAGTTTAAGACTACACTGGTACATGGTCTTCATTATACAAGTACTAGTAGCTATTGTTTCTGTCGTCATTATCTTTATTATTATTGTTAATTCCTTCCAAGAGGCAAGACACAAGGATGCTATCTTTGTAACCTTTTTTTGGGTTTAGGGAGGCATGCCATAGCTTCAGAAAAGAAGTGGATGAAAAGCAATGAATTCAATTCTTCTCTTTTGAGACTTCCTTTACTTTTCTTATCAAGCATGCCCAGGAGGTAGAAAAAAAAAGGGATAATACACTACTCTCTTTTGAATTGCTAAACACTAGACTTTTGCAGAAGACATCTTTTCTAACAGAAGACTCCTGTTTGGGAAACAAAGTAAGGAGATGTTTTGTAAAACTAAGCCTCTATTATGAGCCAGACACTGTTCTAGACATTGGGAATGCACCAGCGAATTTGAGATGCCCTGAAGGAACTTTCATTCTAGTGGCCAGTTTTCATCATCTCTTATTATTTCCCTATATCTCATAATCTGAATTATGAATTTAAGACCACATCTATCAGCTGTTCTCTGTTTTACCCTTTATTTTTTGTTATATATTTGTATTTAGGGTCCTTAAAGTTGAGACATAAAACCAAGAGTTCAAGGAATCTTAACTTTGAACTAAGTAGTCCAACTACTTAGTGTATTCATTAAAAGGATGTGTATGAGGACACGTTACTCACAGGTCCACTGTGTGGGTCAGTGCCTTTGTCAAACTGATAGCAAAGAAATCCTCATGGCCAGGCATCACCTTAGAAAGCCAATGGCAGGGGAGTGTAGGCCAATGGGAGGCTGAGAAAAGGAAACCAGTTCACTGAAACCGAGACCACCCAAGGACCAATATGCCCAATGATTAGTTCAAAAATTTAAATGGAATATTTTATGAAGGTTTTGTTTTGCCATTGCCTCTGTTCCTGTCCTAGTAACTTCTAGACAAGTGTTACAAAAAACAGTTTTAGGATAATTTGCCACAATTTGCCACAATTTTTTTTTCCCTGACAAGAGCAGGGCAGGGGCCATAGCAAACTCGGGATTTAAGTTTCCCCAAATGAAGAAAAAAAAAAGAAATTAAATTGAATTTAAGAGAAAACATATACCTTCCTATGTAAAAACCAAAGGCAAAGAGATGTTGACATAAGGTATCAAATAAAGATCCTAATATTAGGCCTACACATATATAGACATCTGTTACATAACAGAATTGACAAGAGGCAAGAATGAACTCTTAGTAAGTTTCACTGATGCAAGTCAATATCCATTAAGAAAAGAAATGAAATTATTTCTCTAGTTCATACTTGACAATCCTAGGTCTATCAAAGTTCATATAAAAGGAAAAAGTGCAATGTTTTTAGATAGATGATATCTTTATGACCTTAAAGTAGGGAGCCTTTCTTAAATAGATTTTTAAAAACACAAATTGTAAAGGAAGAGATCAATTAGTTATACTTCTTTAAAATTAATAAATTCACTTCATCAAAGGACACCAAGAAGAGAGTACGAAGACAATCCACAGAGTTAGAAATGACATTATGACCCATATATCTGGTAAGGAACTAGTACTCAGAATATATAAAGAACTCCTACAAATCAGTATGAAACATATAGTCAGCACAATGGGAAAAAAATGGGTAAAAGACCTAAAAGATATACATTACAAAAAGAAAATCCAAGTGACTAACAAATTTGATGTAGAAACATGTTCAAAATCAGTAATTAGAGAACTATTAGCTAATAATATTCTGAAGTAAAATTATAAACCCATTAGCTTCTCAAAATATTTTTTAAAATATGAAAATAGAAAATGTTAGTGAGAATGCGGCACTGCTGTCTGGAAATATCAATTGGCATGGCCTATTCTGAAAATAGTTGGGCATTATCTAGTAAAATTTAAGATATCTATGCCTTAGCAAATCCATTCATAGATATTCAGAGTAGGAATTTGCACATATTCCCCAAGAGACAAAATTATGCACGACGTCATTATAATAGCCATAAGCTGGAATCATTCCAAATTCCCATTAAGAGTAAGATGAAGATGTAAATTAGGGCAAACTCATTCATTGGAATACTATGTAGTATTAAAGATAAATTAAGCAAATACATGTAGATCCAATGACCTGAATGAATCTCAAAGAGATAGAGCTGAGCAAAAGGAGCAATTTGGAAAAGAATGCGTACATCATGATTCCACTTACATACAGTTCAAAAACTGGAAAAAATAACGTATATTGGCAGAAAGTTGTTACCACAAAAGTCAGGAGAGTGGTTACCTTTATGGGAGGAAGACAGGATGCAATTAGGGGCTTCTGTGTTGCAGGCTATATTTGATAATGATGCTAGTGACCAAGATTATTTACTTTACAGTTATTCTTTAAATTGTGCAGATGTACTTTATTCACTCTTCTAATGTATCACCCAAGCGAAACATACATTGTGAGGGAATAAATCAGGTAACAGAAAATTTCTCTAGGAAATGTCATAAGATCATTCTCATTTTGTGATAAAAACAAAAATGATTAATTATATTAACATAGGAAAGAAACATTTACAAAAATACATCAAAATGTTAATGGTAGTTTTCTTTGTGAAAATATTGTTTTTTACTATTTTGTGTTTTATGAATTGTCTATAATGATATACATTAATTTATTTTATAAATACATTCATTAAAAAAAAGACTGCCAAGGAACAGGTAAGGATAAAACTACAGCTTTAAAAATGCTCTGCAAGGGGTGCCTGGGTGGCTCGGTGGGCTAAAGTCTCTGCCTTTGGCTCAGGTCATGATCCCAGGGTCCTGGGATCGACCCCCGCATCTGGCTCTCTGCTCTGCGGGGAGCCTGTTTCCTCCTCTCTCTCTCTGCCTACCTGTGATCTCTCTCTGTCAAATAAATAAATAAAATCTTGTTAAAAAAAAAAATGCTCCTCAATTGGTCTTTCATTTATTTATTATAAATCTATTTATATATTTATTTATTAGAGAAAGGAGAAAAAGGGACAGAAGGAGAAAAAGAATGAGCAGGAAGGGCAGAGAGTAAGGGAGAAAAGAATCTGTGCGGGGCATGGAGCCAGGTGTAGGGCCCAATCACATGACCTGAGCTGAAACCAAGAGTCAGATACTTAACTGGCTAACCAAGAGTCAGATGCTTAACTGACTGTTGCCACCCACGTGCCCCAGAAATTGGTCTTTTAGTAAAAAAAAAAAAAAAAAAAAAAAAAAAATCACTTAACAGATTTTGGCAAACAAACCTTTGACATTTGCAAGATGATTCCTGTACTGTTCCATGAGGTCTGTGAATGAAACCCAATTGCTTATGAAGAAAAAGCTTTCCTGTATATATTCATGTGTTATAAGACTGTAGACATACAGATCACTGCAATGTTCCCCCAAAAGCATATGTATAAGCCAACTCCATGAATGTGCATTTAAGAATGGCTACATGCTCATGGCAAGCTGATTAGGGTCTCTGAGAGTAATCTGCCAGCACATGTGTAGGTTATAAGGTATATACCTTGTATAACAGATTAGCCAAAAGTTTCCATATGGATGGATTCTGAGGTTTTAAAAACATTATTTGGATTTTGGAAATGCTTTATTTTTCTTCTTAACATCTAACCAAAGCAAGATGAGAGACTCAGCCCTGAGAAAGGAAAGATACAAGCTCAACATTGACTGGTTCAGGGACAGAAACAACTGAGCGATGAAATAGGCTGGTTTTGACTGCTGGACTCACTCTGTTGAGGAAAGTGTCTCTCCTAATTACATTTATATTTTAGGAAAGTTAAAACAAAAGTCATGACTCCATATAGTATCTTAATTATCCCTTTATGACAGGCATTAATTAGGACTTGCCAGGCTTTTTGTCCCTTTCATGAACAAAGAAGTATAATAGGAAGGGGAGGCTCTCTGTGAAGACTCAGGCAAACATGTTCTCACTGCCCACTTTCCGCCATGATCCAAACCAAAGAGAGTTGATTAACCAGCCTCTGGTACACTGATCAGCTGCTTCTATCAAATAAGACCCTTGGGTAAGGGCAGTTTGTGATTAGTGTAAAGGAAGGGGAAGGAAAAGGAGGTAGTTAGGGGATGTGTGGAATTAAGAAAATGAAATTTGGCAAAATACAGAGATATGTTTGTTCATCACCATTTTATGAATGTCCAGGCAAACCCAAACTTATTTTTTGGTGATTATGTGTAAATTATTAACTGGGGAACATTATTAACTGGGTTATTTCACAGAAGCTTGATTGCAATGGATGATTTTCACTTTTGCGATTCAAAACTGGCTTTCAGAAGACTATGATAGAACTGATTGGATGGATTTTCCTTAATTAGGAAAAACATATTACAATGCATTACTAAATAGGTAACTTCTACGATGCTTAATTTCTAGATAGCAAAACTCCAGAGCTTGATCATAACTATCATGGCATGTTGAGAACAAGTAAATTTCTAATATTTTGCTATGGAATGTCTCTACAGTCAGCAAAGTACATAAATTATTTTCCAGGAGCCTCTGCCTCAAAGCTTGTTCAAAATCCCTTATAATAGAGCTGCCAGTCATTTCAGAGCCTATAGTGCTTATTTCTTAAGAAACCATCATCCATAAATTTCTGATATTTACAGCCTGAACATGAAATAAATATAGGTTTTGTTCAGTAGCATTCATGAATAAGCAGTGGTATTTCTCTTTGTGTATGCAGATTTAAATGCTTGGGGAAAGATTCATAACTGCAGAAGGGTAATTTGAAGGACTGCATTGAAAAAAATTCAGGCCAGTTAGGATTATAAAACTGTTTAATAATCAGGACTAATGCGGCTGGCTTGAAGAAGGATAATTAGAACCTTTAATGTGCAGAACGCCCTTTGAAAATATTTCTGGGGCTGCATACCACTCTCTTCACATCCAAAGAACGGCCACTTGAGTCGAAAGATGACCAAGAACCTTCTTCAAGGTCATGTGGAAAATGTAAGGAGAGATTTTTAGTTCTGCTCATATATGCACTCATTAGATTTACTGCCATCCTGCCATATAGTTTCAGGGTATAATTTTCCCCATAAATGTCATGGATCTAAGATGGAGAGACTCCTAAATAAATGCATGGACTCCTGGAATGGCAGCTGGAAGAGAATACTTCCTGCCTCCTCTCTCTGGGGATTGAAGATGGAGAGCCAACTTTGAGAAGCAAGGTTTGCTGGTCTACAGAGTCCTAAAATGCCTTGGTCAGACTTGGACAAAGATGCGCCTCAGGAACACAGGGCTTAGTAAACAGAGCTTGCATTACAGATCTTGAAACAAATATCATAATGTCCTGAAATTCAAAAGATTTCTATACCCTTGGCATTACCTGTTGATGTAAATGCAGCATAATGAAGAAATGCAGTAGTCACTTAAAACTTGTAATCATTAACTGACCTATAGTTGAAAGCCAATGCTTTTGGTAGAAATTGATTCATATTTTGACATGAGGAAATGAGATTAAAGAGTAACTAGCTCAAATGTTAAGAAAACAAAATGAAATCATAGACATTATCATGTTGTTAGACTTCCAGCTCACAAGTCACAACCTTCCTCTTACCAGTCTTCATCCAAACACTCTCCTTGACCCTATTTTTGCCATTAGCTATTGGCCCATTTCTGTACACCTCTGTTGAGCAGAGTTATTTGAAAGAGTTGCCTATGCTTACTTCCATTTCTTCTCTAAATTTCCCTTGAATCCACTCTAAGCAGGCTTCTTTTTCTAACTCCCCCTAAAGAGCTGTTCCCAGTTCCTCCATTGATCCAATCCTCAGGCCCCAGGGACAAGCCATGTCACCTCATCTTGTTTCTTCTCCTAGCTCATGGGCTGCTTTCTAAGCTTGCCCTTGAAGGTAGCTCTTTGTCCTTTGGGTGTCTAGATGCAGACTAAGAGCTCACACTTCTTTTATTCTTTGATCCACAGAGTAGAGCCAACGCATAGCTGAGATATTTGGACATTTGGAGGCAAAACTTCTGCACTCTCATGTTTTATGCTTTCCCAATCACTTATCTCTATAAATCATGGATCACATAAATAGTTCTGTATAGCAGTGAACATACCAGCTTTATCCCTTACCTCCTCCACATATATTGCCACAAATATCAGTTCATGATTTTATTTTCTTCAATGACTTAGCCCTCAACTCTACAAGGCAAGCAGATGTCTGGCATTTAATTAGTGACCCAATTAAGGCTTTTTGCTGGCCTTAGCTTATTTTTTAATCTAGGAGAAAAAGAAATCAAATTGTTTGGGCATGTGGTGAAAAAGAAATTATAACTCTAGCTATTAGTCTTTGTCCTTCTTCAAAAAAGAAATGATTCATGTTAAAAATTTAAAAAAAAATTTACTTCTTCCCCTAAAATTAAAGGGACACCTTAAAAACCACTGTAGGGGCACCTAGGGGGCTTAGTGGGTTAAGCGTCTTCCTTCAGCTCAGGTTATGATCTCAGGCTTCTGGGATCAAGTCCTGGAGTCCGGCACTAGGCTCCCTGCTCAGCAAGGAGTCTTTTTCTCCTCTACCGCTGCCGCCACCCCCCCCACCTGCTTGTTCTTTCTCTCTCTCACACATGTACGTGCTTGCTCTCTCTTGCAAATAAGGAAATAAAGAAATACTTAAAACCACTGTAATTATTTTAGGGGATAAACTTAGTATTTAATTAAGAAATATTTACAACCAAGAGATAGTCTCCTCAGTAAGGGCTGGTTCATAGCTGATCAGAGTTATACATTTTTCCTCCGCCAGAATGCGATGGCAAGAAATAAATATCCACTAAAAAAAAAAGAAAAAAAAGTCAGTGTGACCAGGTTGTAGAAAATAATGTTTTGGCCAAGAGGGAATTACTTTTCTTTTTCTGTCACTATATTCTCCATTTCCTACTACACCTTTCTTTATCTTTAATTCCCTTCCCTTCCTCATCATGTAAAGTTTCTTTTCCCCCTTCTTTTCAAGTAGGGCCTGTTATGAAGTGTTATAAAGGCTAATGCCTTAAAAAGAGGTGCTCAGAAAAGAAAACCTATTGATGGCTTCCACTGTTAGATTTTATTCTTTTCTGTTTCTTTGTTATTTCTCCTTAAAGGTAGAGTCGTCTTGTGATGAGATGAAAAAACTAAGGTGACTTAAAAAAAAAAAAAACCCAAGTTTTAAAAACCAGCATAAACAGAATTAGGGGTAGAGTCTAAAGCCTATGGATCTGAAAACACTACATCTTGAGTCCAAAAGGCAGCATTCCTTGCTGACCTCCCCAGTTCTCCAGCTGGCTTTGCTGGCGCCTTTCCAAGTTGGTCTGTGAAATATGGGGATGGGGCTGGAACATTTGGTTGTAATCAAAACGTGAACATATATCTAGAATTAGCCATGTTTTAAACAGCTTAAACTGGCTGAAAAATCCATGTATCTGGAGAATGAGACATCTGCTATAGAATAAAACCACTCATAGGAGAGAGCTTTGCTTCAATAGTTTGTGAAAGAATACTTTTAACTTCAAAATAACATTAAAATCAATTGATCACAAAGCCTTTGTTTTTTTGAACAGATATCTGGGGCAATTTTTAATGTTTTTTTTTTTTTAATAGTAGTCACTCCTGTGGGCTGGTTGAAAGACTGTAGTGAATGAAGAAAATAATAGTTTTATTTCTCTTCTGTGCTATTAAGATGTAAAATGATGTAATACCTTGCATAATTTGGAGTAAAAATGATAATACATTGTGAGGACTAATACTTTTAGAACTACTTACATAATCTTAAGGAAAGTGGTTATCATTGTTGGGTGGTGAACTTGAGGGGGTCAGGGCAATAGTCTTTAATCTTTTTATCTGTAAAACGGGGGTAATAAAATGATCTACCTCCTGAGACTGTGATGACTAAGTGATTCTAACAAAAACAAAAAAAAAAAATTGAGCACTTGTTTTAGGACCTGGCATTAGAATAAGCTAATAAAAAAAAAATAATAATAATAAATGGCACCGGGGCGCCTGGGTGGCTCAGTGGTTAAGCTACTGCCTTCGGCTCAGGTCATGATCTCGGGGTCCTGGGATCGAGCCCCGCATCGGGCTCTCTGCTCAGCAAGGACCCTGCTTCCTCCTCTCTCTCTGCCTGCCTCTCTGCCTGCTTGTGATCTCTCTCTGTCAAATAAATAAATAAAATCTTAAAAAATAATAATAATAATAAATGGCACCAATTATCAACATTAATTAAGATATATACTACAAAAATTAGCAAATGTCTCTAGATGAGGTGCTCATAGAGTCATTTAACAAATATATGCAACATGTGAATGGCAATATTGTTTGATTTACTAACAAACCTTATCTTACAGACAGAAAAATATCAATCACTCTCCACTTATTTTGTAAAGGCTAAAAATTTGGTAGAGATGGAGTGCTGATTAATTTTATCTTGTTATGGCCTAAAATCAATAAGATTCTCACATAGTTTTATGTGTGTGTTTGTGTGTGTGTGTGTGTGTGTATACATATATGGTGATGTTTATTTTAATATTGTAACCCTTTGTTGATTTTTATTTTGCATTAATGTCTTATATTTTTTATTAGGCAAGAAAAAAAAGTTTCTCCACGGTAAGTTCAGAGTTAGATTAGTTGACCAAGGCAAATACAATTCTCTTTGGCAGAGCTGACACTAGACATACATATTTTGCCAATAAAGGACAAAGATAGCTCTCCATCACATTTTAAAACAATGCTCAAGAGTAGTCCCCAAAACAATTTTTAAAAATCACCACTAATACATTTATTAGTAAATGATATATAAAGAACTTGTATAACTGATAGCACAAAAAATTTTCTTGATTTAAAAAATGGGTAGACGATTTGAATATACATTTTTCCAGTAAAAATATACAGATGGCCAAGAGGTACATGAAAAAATGCATCATTAATCATCATGGAAATGCAGATCAAAACCAAATGAGATATCACCTCATACCTGTTCAAATGGCTGTTGTCAAAAAGACAAGAAATAATGAGTGTTGGTGAGGCTGTGGAGGAAAGGGAATTCTTGTGCACTGCTGGTGGGAATGTAAATTGGTACAGCTCCTACAGGAAATAGGATGGAAGTTCCTCGGAAAATTAAAAACAGAACTACTATATAATCCAGTAACTCTACTTCTGGGTATTTATCTGAAGAAAACAAACAAACAAAAAATACTAATTTGAAAAGATACATACAACACTATGTTCATTTTAGTATTATTTACAATAGCCTAGATACAGAAGCAATCTAAGTGTTCACCAGTGGATGACTGGGTTACAAACGTTGTATATATACACAACTATTATCAACCATAAAAAAGAATAAAATCTTGCCATCTGTAATAACATGGGTGGACCTTGAGGAATTATGATGAGTGAATTAAGTCAGACAGAGAAAGACAAATACTATATGATGTCTCTGATATGTGGACTCTGTCTATCTATCTATCTATCTATCTATCATCTATCTATGCCAAAGGCAGGGCTGGGGGGGTTAGTAGGAGAAATGGGTGTCTTAGTTTAAATATACTGAAAAAAAAAGTTAGAATATTAAGGAATTGGAGGCCATCATAAAATTAAGATACAATTTATGTCAACCAAGACCATATCTTGGACACAGAGTTGGGTTTCTAAGTAGCTAAGCTATTAGTGACAGGTAGTTAGAAAGAAAATTCTAGTTAGTTACTATAACACAGAAGTATAGCCTCTATAGCAAAAAAAAAGACAAATATAGGGACAAAGCTAGTTTTCACTTTGGCTTCATTTTTAATTCAGTTCAAGTTGCTGGCCATCTATGAGAAAAAGTGAGAAGCAAATTCTTTTGCATCCTAGAATGTTCTTGTTAGAAGACATTAAAAAAAAAAATCCACTAACAAAATAAAATAACCTGACATGGATTTGATTTTCTCATCATTATAAAATAATTGAATGATGGCAATTTAAACATAAAATTATATTCCAGCAAAGAAGCCAAAGTAAAAAATTAATTTCTGATACAAATTTGTAAACTCTTAACATTAGGTCCTAAACAACATCTTAACTGGCATTTTCCTATGGCAGTGTAACAATGTGTATGTAGTTACAATTAAGATACATCATTGAGTAGAGTGGAATTCCAATTCACCAGAAGACTTCCTTATCTCTTTAAAATTCATGAGCATTTAATTGAAAAAATTTGGGAGTTTTAAGTAAGTTTAAAATTTTTTAGTTTAAAACTTGGGGAGCATATACTCACACACATGCACATACAGTATATCTTTCTAAATACATATATATCTGTATTATATAAGCATAGATATTTATAAATGCATATTTATTAGAAAAAACTTAAAGGATATGGCAAATATCTGTACAAAGATTTTAGGTATTTCTCCAGGCATTTTATAAAGGATTCATAGGAATTCACGGGTGTTTGATTTAGAGTGAGTGATTCATTATGAAGGTTGTGTGAAAAACCTCATCAGGCCTAAAATCTGTATACCTCATTTAGAAACAATCTTGCTTATTTGTCTTTTCTTCCCCCTTATTCTTTTCTTCATAACAAGAGTCTATGCTTGGTTTCTTAACCATCATTGTCTTTTGGCTTCTTCTTTCTCTTTTCTTCAGATCCCTTTCTAGTTCAGATATTTTAAAAAAATAGCTATTTGAAGAAGGTAGCTCAAATGCCATATAGCAGAGGATTTGAGATAATTGTGTAAAGAACAGTGAGTGGCAGAAGCCAAGGACTTCTTAGTGGAGCAAAGAATTTCCCAGGCACTTCTCTGCTTGAAGCAACAGGAGAAGAAAAGAGAATCCTTACAGATTGATGTAGGTCAACTCTTTGCTCTCCTGAGTTTGGCTCCCTTGCTAAAGAGCTAAGCAGATAATCAGCCGGTCTAGAATGACTGGATTTTGTGTGACTGGTTAGTTGTTTCTTTTCAATGTCTGTTGTCAATACACTGACTTTCACCCAGTAGAATACCCCGGGGGAACTTGGGTGTATAAATGTGTTTATAAGTGTGTATGTGTGTATACCACCAGCACAGGATAAACCCAACTTTATCAACTGCTTTAACCTTC
The DNA here is from genome assembly GCF_011764305.1 of Mustela putorius furo. Classification (NCBI taxonomy): domain Eukaryota; kingdom Metazoa; phylum Chordata; class Mammalia; order Carnivora; family Mustelidae; genus Mustela; species Mustela putorius. Next base: position 2,684,933 of record NW_025421329.1, on the reverse strand, counting down.
TCTAGTCTTGATAATTTTTACCCTTCCCTCCTGACCTCCCGGATTCCATAGACTATGAGTTTTCAACATTACCATTTACTTCAGGGGTTGCTTTCTTCCATTGCTTGGGTAAGACCATCTCACTGTAGCATCCAGTTTCCTACAGCCTACCCTTGACCAGATCAGCCCCTGCAGCCCAGTCCCAGGTTTCAGAAAGCATGAAGCTTTCACTGTTTTATAAGAACACTGGGAACCAGACCCAAGGACCTCCCTGGATAGCACTGGTCTTGCTTAACTAAGGGAAGAGGCAGATTTCCTATCTTTGAAATTTTGAAATTTCATTTTTGACTAAAGATTTATCTCCTACTACCATTGGTCCTGGTGGTCAGCATCATATATTTTAAAACATTTTTTGAGCTGGGTCCTCTTCTGTAGCTTTCCTTCTTTTCCAGAGAATGGGGACTGGCAGCCAGGCTATTGATAGTCTATCTGAGTAAAAATGTGAAACAGAAATAGCAAAAGGTAGATTTTCAGTGAACTGGGACTGAAGAACAGTACCAGATGGAGGACAGGTCCTCAGGGGGTTAAGAGTCAGAGATTACTCAGTCACACAAAGCTGAAAAAACTAGTTCCAACAAATAAATTTGATATGGCATTTTGGAGAAGTCACTCAACCTTTCCAAGGCTATTTTATTAGTAAAAACAATAAATTAAAAAAAAATAGTAATGGCTTCAAACGATTGGGCTGGGATCATATCAGGTAAGGCCCATGGAAAGCTTTCTGCATTGTCAAAAGGCTAGCTCATGGATGGTGTTCCAATAGGAACATCAATGGGGCCAGTGATGTGGCTAATGTGAGGTTAGGAGGTCGTAGGATCTCAGCTTGCCAGGACCGAAATAGTGGGAGCTGGCAATGGACACAGGGATGGGAAGCCAAAATGAAGGACACCCTTCCAAGCTTAGATGGCAAAATAAAGCGACACTTTGGACTCCTGGATCCTCTGGGTGTGTATGTGTGTGTGTGTGTGTGTGTGTGTGTGTGTGTTGGTGTTGTTTTCACAACAATTTCCCTGGCTCTTGCCAGCAGGTGATGGATCTAGAGCAAATAGAATTAAAAACAAGATGTGTAATTATATAAGCAGAAATCACTCATGGGGGTGGGGGGAGGTTGCTGCTAGGACCTTTGGCAACATCTTCTTAATCAACTAAGAGCAGACGGAGAGCAGTTATGCCAAAGGTTCCAAGAATCATCTTCTATACCAAAGGTCAGGAAACTATTGCCTGTGGGGCAACTGCAGTCTACCATCTGGTTTTGTGAATAAAGTTTTATTGGAACACTGCCATGTCTATTTACATAACGTCTTGTGGTTGCTTTTACAGTACAACACAGTTGAGCAGCTGAGATAGAGATTATATGACCTGCAAAGCTTAACATATTTACTCTATCCTTAAAAAAAAAAAAAAAAAAAAAAAAAAAAAAGTGAAGATGTCTGTTCTATACCTTTTAACAAGTACAATATTGTGAGAAGCAATATTTGGATGGCCAGATCACTTTAAAGTAGAAGGTGGCCGCCTCATACAACAGGGCTGGGGTATTCTCACAGAATAATATTCTTGTTTTGCTTCCTTTTTCAAGAGATGAACCAAACATTGTGGAAGGAAGTGACAGTTTCTCAGTCATGCATTTCAAAAGGGGAGGTAAGAGGGGCACCTGGGTGGCTCAGTCAGTTAAAAGGGTTAAGAGTCTGCCTTCAGTTCAGGTCAAGATCTCAGGGTCCTGGGATCAAGCCCCACATCAAGCCCAGCATCGGGCTCCCTGCAAGGAGGGGAATCTGCTTCTCCCTTTCTCTCTGCCCCTCCTTCTGCTCATGCACAGGCACTTGCTCCCTCTCCTAAATAAATAAATAAAATCAAAAGAAAAGAAAAGAGGAAAGAAAGAAAGAAAGAGAGAAAGAAAAATCCAAATCAAATGCTTGACTCCCCCCACCCCCGGGAACCCAGGAAAAAGTAACGCTAGCATTATTTACGAAATGGTGTCCGATGACCACTTCATCACAATTATTCTCTCTTAATCAGTAACATACAGGAATCCAGCAAAATGGGGACCTTCATGGTGTTTGCCTAAGAAACTTCAAGCAAGAATGATATTACTCTAAAGCAGAGAATGATTCATGCCAGTTGTCAAGAATGGATTGAAAACGCCTGCCAGTAGGAATGCAGGGTCTATCAGCAGCCAAGAATAAATATTCTAATACCTGCTTTTTTTTTTTTTTTTTTTTTAACACTGTGAAATCAAAGCACAAAAGCAGAATGGTAAGGAAAAGCACACTCCATTTCCCTGAGCTGGGGTGCCCACTGTCGTCCTGATGCGATGTGCAGGCAATCACTACACCCAGCAAGGAGCTCAGAGCAAATGGAGGCTCTCTCTCCCCATGAAGGCCAGCAGCTGCTCAATGCCGAGCAGGCAGAAATGAAAATGGCTAACATGACAGTCAAGGCTGGGTGAGTCTGGGGAGAAAGAAAGATGATTTTCAATATACTGAAATGTATTGTCAAGTGTCCAGACCTTCCATTTATATGAAGCACCTTTTTTTTTTTTTTTTTAAGCTTTCCCTTTTATTTCAGCAATGAACAGATACTATATAACATATAACTACTGGGCATTACCTCCCCTCCTTACAGCTGATCAGAGGCATGCGATCAGTATCTCCTGCTTTGGAAAGCAAAGTAAAAGATCAATGAGAAAATAAGCCTTCATTCACCTCACCCCATCCCACCCCACCCCCCACATTCTTCCCTGAAAGCCTTTTACTGGCTACCCTCATTCAACACCCTGATAGACATGGAGAATACAAAACAGATGGACAAAGGATTAGGGCACGTAAATCAGCAGAGATACTAATATAAGATATTAAAACAGTAAAATATGAATGAAATATTTTTCCTCCTTGTTATTCCCAATGCAATTTAATTCTGTTTCTATAAGGGACATTGGAAGGAAATGGCAAGGATTAATAAAATAACCTCAGGGGAAAAAAAAACAACTTTACTTGTGCTTTAGCTAAAACTGGGAGCCCCAAAGGTGGTCTCCGTAGATCAATGCATCACTGTCCATGGGGCCCTGGAAGGTCAAGTTCGATGGCTACTTAGAAACCACTAACCCAAAGATCACTGTGAGACAAATTGTGCCAAAAACAGCAGTGAAAGACAAATATGTGTTATGAAAATACTACATTGCTGTTTTCACGTTTATGTGGCCTCAGTGATTTCACTAGAAATGTTTTGTGCATAAAACAACATTAAAAAAAAAAAAAAAGCCTGCTACTTGACAGGGTTTCCTTTAGTGGAAGGACCTTATTCATGCCCATAAACATTTGATGCCCACATCTGTTAGAGATAAATGGAGAGTATAACTTCCCTTTTGGATGCAGATAGTCAGAATTCTCAGAGATCATATAACATGCTTAATGAAGACAGCAAAAATGCTGTAGTTTCCCTGATCAAATTAGCACTCTATTGAATTTTAAAGTTTTATGGACTGCTTTAGGTACTTTTCTTTTTATAAGGAGTTGCGTGCATGTTTACATTTTGCTTCTAGAGAATAGTTTGTTATAGTCATTTTAGGGAGTCAGAAGGTTCCTAGATTAAAAAATAATATAAAATAATGCAAAAAAAAATAACGCAAGTTGGTGCAGCCACTTTGGAAAACAGTGTGGAGATTCCTAAAAAAATTAAAAATAGAGCTACTCTAGGACCCAGCAATTGCACTCCTGGGTATTTACCTCAAAGATACAGATGTAGTGAAAAGAAGGGGCATACATACCCCAATGTTCATAGCAGCCATGTCCATAGTAACCAATCTGTGGAAAGAGCCAAGATGCCCTTCAACAGACAAAAGGATAAAGAAGATATGGTCCATATACACAATGGAATAGTACTCATACCCAACTTTTGCATCAGCATGGATGGGACTGGAGGAGATTATGCTGAGTGAAATAAGTCACACAGAGAAAGTCAATTATCATATGGTTTCACTTACTTGTGGAACATAAGGAATAACACGGAGGACATTAGGAGGAAGAAAGGAAAATTGAATTGGAGCAAATCAAAGGGACAGATGAACCATGAGAGACTGTAGACTCTGAGAAACAAACGGAGGGTTTAGAGGAGAAGGGGGTGGAGGGATGTGTTAGCCTGGTGATGAGTATTAAGGAGAACATGTATTGCATGGAGCACTGAGTGTGGCGCATAAACACTGAATCTTGGAACACTGCATCAAAAACTAATGATGTATTTTATGGTCACTAATATAACACAATTAAAAAAAAAAGAAAAAAAGAATAATTTCCTAAGAAAGCATTGCTAGTCACCTCTGGAGTCACAGGCACCTACAAGAATCAGCCTGCCCTTCCTCCTCACTGCCACCTCTAGGACCTCTGTGCATGGATGTGGTGGACTCACATCTCATGGGCTCAGTACTTCATGGTAAAGCCCAGCCTTCCTGGGCTTTTTTTTCCCCTCTCTCATTTGGGATGGAATTCCTTGGTTTCTCTGCCCATGCTGATCTTAGAATGACAATGAAGATTCCACAATGCCTACCCCCATCTCTCAGAGGAAAAGTCAAAGTCCTGGCATTATTGGAAATGATCAGGCTTGCACCCGCCCTCTGATCATGTCTCTCACTGTTTTCTTCCTCACTTTGCTCACTTTCCTCCAGTCACACTCACTTCCTTGCTGTTTCTCCAACACAGTTCTGTGTTTGCTATTCCTACTTCCCAGAATGTTCTTTCCCACATATCTTCATGGCTAAGCACATCTAGATGTTTCAGGTCTTGGCTCCTGCCTCACTTTCTCAGTGAGCCTCCCCCACCGACCTCTCCATGCCTGCTCCTGGTCCTCCTAATGCCCTTTCTTCCCCCCTTAAGCTCTTATCTTCTGATGTGTGTTATAATTTTCTTCTTCTTATGTGTTCCTTATTGGTCTGTGTACCCCATAGAAATGTAAGCATCACAAGGCCAGGGAATTATGTTTTGAAAAGCATGTGATGTAGGTCATCAACACATATTTTGATGAATAAACCATAAATGAATGAATATATGACTGAAATAAAGATTTCAAAAGCCCATCACTATTAAAATTTCTCTTGTGGAAGAAGCATGTCATTCTCATCTTGGGACCATTGTATTTTCTGCTCCATCGACTTGAAACACTTTTCCCCTCCATCTTTCTGACACTTCTACCATTCATCATTTGAATCTTAATTAATGAAGAATATCCCTATGATGCCCCCTTGCCCTTCAGAGATAAAAGGGTTCCTTTCCCTAACATTTCCCTTTCTAGGGGCACCTGGGTGGCTCAGTGGGTTAAAGCCTCTGCCATTGGTTTGGGTCATGATCCTGGGGTCCTGGGATCGAGCCCTGCCTCAGGATCTCTGCTTGGCAGGGAGCCTGCTTCTCCTCCTCCCCCCTCTCTGTCTGCCTCTCTGTCTACTTGTGATCTCTGTCTGTCAAATAAATAAATAAAATCTTTAAAAAAAAAACAAAAAACATTTCCCTTTCTATTTTCCTCATCCTACTAATTAATACCTATAATGTGATCTTACTTTTTTTTCTTTTAATTTTGTAATTTTGTGTATCTTTATCTTTCCACCAGAATGTAAACTCTTTGAAGTCGTGGACAGTTTTATTCGTCATTATATCCCCAGTGCATAAAAAAAATATCTGACATATAGTAGAAGCATGATCCTTACTTGGTTTTGTTGACTAACTGGATGATTAGCACAGACTCTTGTTTCAGATTACCAGGATTTCAGCTATGTATCTCACCTGGGCATAGCTTCACTCCCCCTGGTGAAATGATGTTGAATTAATGGTTCCCTGGGCCTATCTTTGAGAATGACTATTTTAGGCCCACCCACTTAATTCCCTCACCCAGGATCAGGTGAGGGCATGGTGCCTGTGATCTTTCTGTGCACTGGACTCTAAATGGTTATATGTATGACATGAATATGACACTGTGTAATTTACTATTTATATCTTTTCAGGGGTGGATGATCTGTGATTTTTAGCCTGAAGGAGTAACAACCTTTGTGAACCTAGTTATGAAATACTTGTCCAGAAAAGTATCCAAGTTCCATGGTACCAATGATAGCAGCCCATGGTATGCCAATCTGGATTTGTAACATCAGACCCATTTATTGGAGCCTGGGCATCCTGTGAAGGTCTTCCTGATACAGAGCTTCAGACATTCTGAGTTACCGTGAATATACATCTAGGAGCCACCTCCTCTTCAGTGCAGAATAAAATATTCAAGCATGAGGATGATAAAGCTTTTAGGGGAAGTAGAGGGTTGTACTTTGAAACTGGACAAATTCTCCTCACCTAACAGTGTGCTATATCTGATGTTAGTAACTGGAAGTCGCTGGAGATTTCTGGGTTTCAGTTCTCTCATCTATAAAACAAACTGGTTGACATTCATGACGTGACGTATGAAATGCTCTTTCTGAGAGGGAATCAGAATCAAAGAAATTAATGTATTTTTATGTTGTGTTATCTGATTTTTCATGGGCTTATTTAACAATTTAGTGATTTCTGTGTCCGCCCACTTGAAAATTCTTTAGAGAGTAATTGGATTTTTGAGAGTTCTGTGAGAATTATTTTAAATCACTTCACACAAAGCCTGACTTGGAAGCACTCAAAGCCCATTACTCTCTCACCTTCCCCTTTTCCAGCTATAAGAATCCTATATGCCTTCTACCTCAATACCTTCATTTTACAAATAAAACACTTGAGACCACCAGAAGTTAAGAGACTTGCCAAGGGTTACACAGCGAGTATGAGACAGAGCTTCATGGACAAGCCAAGTATTCTGACTCACGTTCAGCATCCTATTAACACTAGTAGGCTGTCTTTAGTCTACCTTTCACAGTTTCTGATGTTGAGTAAGCAAAAAACTGACCTTGTTTTTTTCTGAGTAAAACGCTCCTAAATGATACAGAGATCCTTCTATGATAACGACCTTTACATGCCCTATTTAGAGCTGAGACTGACTTTGACTAGCACATACAAAATATCTGCAACACATCTTCATGTTTTTAAAATGGTGAGAATAATTTGGCAAAATGATCTGATATATTTACTTTAAGGGAAAGGTACAAGCTACATCAATAAGCTCTGTCTGATTAAGAAGCCACATGTTTTTAAAGTTAGATTGCACAAGGATTACAAAAATTACTATAGCTTATCTACATTAATCCATAAACTGATTCAATTACACCCGTTAGCCAAAAAAAAAAAAGAAAGAAAAGCAAGTTGGTACAGCCACTTTGGAAAACAGTGTGGAGATTCCTTAAGAAATTAAAAATAGAGCTACTCTAGGACCCAGCAATTGCACAACTGGGTATTTACCTCAAAGATACAGATGTAGTGAAAAGAAGGAGCATATGTACCCCACTGTTCATAGCAGCCATGTCCACAGTAACCAATCTGTGGAAAGAGCCAAGATGCCCTTCAACAGACAAAAGGTAAAGAAGATGTGGTCCATATACACAATGGAATAGTACTCAGCATTCAGAAAGGATGAATATCCAACTTTTGTATCAGCATGGATGGGACTGGAGGAGATTATGCTGAGTGAAATAAGTCACGCAGAGAAAGTCAATTATCATATGGTTTCACTTACTTGTGGAGCATAAGGAATGGAGAACATTCGGAGATGGAGAGGAGAAGTGACTTGGGGGGAAATAGGAGGGGGAGACAAACCATGAGAGACTGTGGACTCTGAGAAACAAAGTGAGGGTTTTGGAGGGGAGGAGAGGTGGGGGGTTGGGTGAGCCTGGTGGGGGTATTAAGGAGGGCACGTATTGCATGGGCACTGGGTGGGGTGCATAAACAATGAATTTTGCAACACTGAAAAAAAATTAAATTTTAAAAAATTAAAAAAGAAAAGAAAAGATAAATATTTTTTCTGGACTGACCTTCATTGATATTTTCAAATTGCATATTATTAAACAATATGCTTTGGGGAACAATAATAAAAATATAATTATTCTATTTTAAAATCTAGTAGGATATGAATTAAACTAGCAATACTCAACTTGTGTTTCATATTGGAATCACCCAGAGAGCTTTAAAATGTACCATACATGGGCAAACCTGCAAAGATTCTGATTTAATTGGATTGGGGTGTTACTGCATCTGACTTTTTTCTATTAATCTGATATTACTAATTTAATTCAGTACCTATTTAGACCTACCAGTTAATGTTTTATTTTATTATGAGGAATCATATCCAGTAATAAATAAATTCATATTCCCAGGGAAAAGGCATTTTGAGACCCCTACACTGAAAACAGATATATTTTGGGAAGTAATGATGGGAATGAATCAGCAGCAAAGCAATCAAACAGTAGACATTTACTGAGTACCTACTCAGGAAAAAGAACTATGCTTCATTTCCATGTGTGACATGGATGCACTCAATCCAAAAGAATCTATAATCAAGATGGGAGGAGACAAAGACATATATGTACATATAAAAATAATGGACAGCACAACAGAATAATAAAGAAATAACGTGGGTGATTCATGATTTTAAATATTTATGCCTTGCCAATTTTAGTGATTGAACAGAGCCATGACTCTCTTCAATACACCTCTTTTTTAATCTACTTCAATTCATATTCTGTGTTATGCCCATCTTCTAGTGTTCTGGTACCTTGCTGCTCAAAGTGGGTTCCATGGGCCAGCAGCACGGGCATCACCTTAGAGCTTGTTACAGAGGGAGAATCTGAGACCTCACCCTATACCTACTGAATCTTCATCTCCATTTAACTAGATGCCTACATGATTTATATGAATATATGAGTCGTACTGCTCTGAGAGACACAGATCTCTTAACTATATAGCAAATGTAGCAATGTTACAATAGATGATATAATCCAATACAGTTCAATCTCAAAGGGTCCTCCCCCCCCCAATGCCTCACACAGATTTTTATAGTAATATTAAAGAATTTCCTTACTCAGGAAGAGCTGAGCTCTTTGGACTAGTTCATTTGTGAATAAAAATCATTTCCTGTGTGTGAATAACTGCTAAAGTGTGTGATAAGGATAATGATCCCACAGGAGAACAAAGGAAGAGGCAGTTTCTTCAGGCTAAAACATTCAGAGGAGATGTCACAGGGATGACGGGACCAACATGAGAGCATGAAAAAGATGATCTGATTCAGGAAATAGAACAAAACAAAAGAGAATGTTTCAGACAGGGAGAAAATGGTGAAAGTGAAGTCCCTGCCTGGAGTCAGGGAGGAATTAAAACTATCCAGGTTTAAAAATGGTCTCCAATGATTCTGATCCCCTGCTCTTCCTACTCCTGTGTCATTCTCTTCCACTTTGATTAAGACTGACCTATGTAACAAAAAAGACAACACAGAATTGGTGAAGTATGTGACTTTTGAGGCTACGTCTTGAAAAACACTGTGGCTTATGTCTTGCTTTCTTGGCTCACTTGCTCTGTGAGAAGCTGGCCTCTATGAAAAGGAAAGATCCATGTGATCACAAATGGATACCGACAGGAAACCACCCACACGGATTTGCCAGCTGGACAATGAGCCCTCTGCTACAGGCTGGTCCTATAGACTTCGTCAAAACTTCAGATAACAGTCACCACATTGATATCCAAACCATAACCTCATGAAAGACCCTGAGCAAAAGCCACCCAGGTAAGACACTCCTCAAATCCTGACTCTCAGAAAATACGTGACTAAACCCAACCTAAGACAGAGTTTTGAGATGATTTGTCATTAGGAATATAGAACTACTATGAGTGATAAGTAGCTAATCAAGAACTAATATAAACAATAAATTACTTAGAATAAGGCATAATAAGTCATTTGGAAGATGGTGAATAAGCTGGTGTGGTTTTAATGGAGAGTTTAATGGGGCTGCAAACTCAGATGCCCCTAGGGGCCAGTTGCAAAATGAAGTGAGTCAAGAGGCTCTTGCCTGGGTCAGAGAGAAAAACAAGGTGGCAGAGCCTGTGATAATGTGCAGCATATTTGCCTTGCCATTCCTGCTGGCAAAACTCATTACTGTTTCCATTTCCGAGCAGGTCAATGCAAAGCCTGCAACCATGGGGAAATCTCAGGTGGTAGATAAGGCAGTGGGAGTGGTTTGGTGTCACAATGTGGCAAACTGGGATTGGTGTCTCTTCCAGAGACAATCATCACCTAATAGCTACTTTTAGAATATTTAATTTTGAAAGGCCAGCTGGAAGACACTGGAAGCAGAAAGTATTGAGAGGAAAAGACCAGCCTGGGGGTATTTTGATCATGCAGACTGAAAGAGGTTGTGACACTGGCTAGAGTTAGAGAGATAAAAATGGAGAGATGGTCCTTAAAGAAAAGAAAGAATAACAAGGTTACAAGTAACTGAAGGTAGAATTCTTCAATTAAGACTTTCGATTATACTTTTCCTTTGAATGTCATTAAATGTGTAGTGCTGCTTTAGAATGCAACCTCCCGGAAGAGGGACCTAGATTAAACTTTTGCAGAAGTTTATTCTGATAACCAGGCATACGAACTTCTTCTGTAAAGGGCCAGATAGAAAGTATTTCAGGCTTTTTGGGTCATAGAGTTTCTGTCCCAGCCACTCTGCCATTACAGCACAAAGGCATCACTAGACAGTGCATAAATAAATGGGGGCGGCTGTGTCCCAATAAAACGTAATTTATGAAAAGAAGGTAGTACCACGCTTGGCCCATGAGCTCTAATTTGTGAACCGCTGGCCTGGAGTAAGCCAGTCGTTCTCAAAGAATGATTCCCAGATCAGCAATATCAGCGTCAGCATCCTCTGAGAATTTATTATGATGCCCAATGGGGCTCAGCACACTATGTTTGATTGATTGATTGATTGATTTAAAGATTTTATTTATTTGTCAGAGAGAGAGAGAGGGGTGCATATGCAGGCGGAGGGAGAAGCAGGCTCCCTGCTGAGCAAGGAGCCCGATGCAGGACTCGATCCCAGCACTCTGGGATCATGCCCTGAGCCAAAGGCAGATGCTTAACCCACTGAGTCACCCAGGCATCCCAGCATCCTGTTTTAAAAGAACTCCCCCATGCCCAGGTGAGGCTAGTTTGAGAAATGTTTGTGAAGATACCTAATAATACTTATCTGATAGATGAATGAATGAATTGTATCTTCATAGGTGTTAACTTTTGCCTTCTTTTAGAATCACATATAGGATATTATTGGGGATCTCACAAAATTGTATGTTTGCCTGTCTAATGTTAATGTGTTAATGTGTTATGGCATTCCACAAAACATATCATGGCTTGCACACACTTCACCACCTAAAAGACATTGAAAACCACTAATCTAATATAGCCGCCTATTTAAAAAAAAAAAAAGAACTCGAGGCCTCCTATAGTTAATGAATTTGGTCAAGGAAACATATACTTACTGAGGCAGTTAATAAAAATATTCATTTTTATATAATAAAGGCGTCTCTCATAAAATCTTATGTATTTGGGCTTGCCAGAAGTACTACACATTCAAAAAAAGAAAAAAAAAAAGTGGCAACCTGACCTAGTAGGAAAGAAAACAATGATAGCATCTTTAACAATGGGGTCGCAATTCCATTTTCTCAACTTATTAATGCTTGAGTGGGCTTGAAGCTTCCAGATTCTGCCGGGCTTCAGAGGCTGAGCAGTCAGTAGTGAGTGTGGGACGGGAGTGAGGGAGAAGGTAGAGGAATGGAAATTTCCATCAGCTGCCAACCATCAACTCTGTTCCTCAAGAAAGCTTATATAAACTGAGCTATAGGAGAAATGAATCTGCTGGTAGCAAACAGCAGGATAGTCCTACTACCTAACAGAATACAAGACAGGATCTCTTGGCGTGAGGCTCAGAGAGAGAAGAGAAATTACTGGGCTGGGTATCACAGAGAAACCGATAGATTCATGCACAGTGTTTGTTTAGCCAAAAAGCCGGAAACCTTCATTAAACATTTCTGGAAAATGTGGGTTTGAATCAAAAGGAAGAGAGGTTTCCAGCTGATAGATGCAATGGCCTGCAGGGTGGGTAAAATTAAGTAAAGCGATAGGTATCGAGTATGAAATGCAGTGCCTGCTGAATCTTAAGTGAATCATATTGCTATTATCGTCATGATTAGAGACCCGGGACTGTTTCACCATCCACAGGAGCCGAATAAGTCCCACTCCCTCACCCCTGCCCTCAGCCCCCTTATCTCCCCTGCCAGGGCTCTGAAGGTGAGAGGAAGCATTGCTCCCAGGAATAGAACTACCTCTTAGATCTCTGCTCTCGAATTTGCCTGGCAGCCAGGCTCACCTGGAGCGGAGGAGTAGAGCTCCTCTCCTCTTGTGATGCTGCTTGACTTTTCTGTTTCTCCCCTGGACCCTGGAATAGGTTGAGGCAGGAGTTTCAAGTCCTTGTGGATGTACAATAACTGGTCTGTGTGCTGAGTCCATGCGGTGACAGTGGATGGATGGATGCCTGGCAAACATGGTCAGGCTGGTTCTGTGGGGGACCCTGTAGGGTAGCATTTGTCATCCCTCTGGTGAACTTACACTTGAAAGTCTGACTGTGCCATGGGTCTGGGAGAAGCCTCAGTCTGTCAATCAGTGGGTGTTTACTGAACGCCTACTATGTGCTAGGCACCAATATGACCTAAATTCAGGAGGCAAATGTGCTCAATCAAAATGCCAGATGCTCAGCTTATAACGAGCGAGAGCTGTCACAGGAATGGGAATAATCAAAGCCCACATTCACTCCATGTGGCCAAGCTACACAGGAAACCAAATCATAATTAGAGTGTCTCTGTATCAACATACACTGAGAAATAGCTAAGAACTAAAGTCCAATACTTGAGGCTGGTATGATTAGAATGTTCTCCCCAGGTAGCCAGGTTTACATGGGAAGTTAAATCATGATTAGAAGATGTTCTTTGGGCACAGATTCTGAAAAACAGCAGTTGGAATCATCACTGACATCAGCTAAAGCAGCCAGAGACTATCGCATAATTTAGCCAGTGGGATGCACTAACTTCGCAAGCTGAGGCTCTCTCTAGGCTGGACAATGAGTATGTGTTCCTGGACACGACCCATGTTAAAAGCAGTTTTAACTCTCCTTTTTCCAGGATTCCATGGCTCAGCAATGGGTGTTAAGCACCATGCTAAGTACATTTTGCATATGATTTCATTTATCCTAGTCCAGGTGCCTGCTTAGAGAAGCCTCCCTACTCATAGAAGCCTTCTCCAAATACCTATGATCCTCGACACTTACTTTTTTGACAGCTCTTATTACTGTCTCCTGTGCTGGTCTATATTAATTTATTGATTGGTCATTGATTGCTTCCCACAAAGAATGTAGGTCTGGCTTTATTTTCTGCATAAATGAGTTCTCAATGCCTAAAACAGAGCCTAGCACATAGTAGGAGCTTATTATTGTATGCTGCTCGTAGATGAATGAATAGGTTGGTTAGTGGAAGGCTGGGTACATGGATGGATGTATGAATTTGCAAAGAATCTGAGAGGTAAATATTAGCATCCTCATTGTAAAGATTAAGAAACCCAGGCCTAAAAGCCATCTTACTTCTAAAATCACCCAATTATCAAGAGCAGAGCTGGAGTTTGACTCCACTCTGACAGACTCTAGAGTTCTTGCTCTCAACTGGTGCTCCATTTTCTTGGAAAAGTTGGTACATGCAGGAAAGTTCCATCCAAAACTAGAATCCCTGAACTCTTGGAATGAGAAGAATCTTCCCTCTACCACTCTTACCCACTGCTTTAACGATATCTCCAAGAAGTGTTGCTTACTTAGTATTAGAGCCTACATTCTCATCTGCTAAAAGTAGGAATAAGAGTATCTACTTAGGGATACTTGGGTGGCTCAGTCAGTTAAGTATCTGCCTCTGGCTCAGGTCATGCTCCCGGGTCCTGGGATCAAGTCCTACATTGGGCTCCCTGCTCAGCAGGGACTCTGCTTCTCCCTCTCCTTCTCTCTCTCATTCTCTCTCAAATAAATAAAATCTTTAAAAAAGAAAATGAATAACTACTTAAAGAACTGCTGAGTATGTAAAACAAGGGGTGGATTGTGGAAGGACAAAAAAAAAAAAATGGGATAATGAGTATATAAGTCCCTGTAGACTATGATACTAGTCTGTGTTATTATCATGAAGGCTCGGGGATCAGAGGAAAAAGGGAAGCTCCCTTGGTTGTGTTATCAGGGTCTATTTTAGATTGTGTGCTCCTAGAAGGCAGAAATCAGTTATTTCCAGTGCATATAACATGCCATCAATGGAGGAGGCATTTTACACAGGAAAGAGCTGGGTTCATGATGTTAAACATTCTCAACTCATAAATTATTTTGACTTAACAGAAAGGATTCCCTGTGCTCTCTTATCCAGCCCGTGAGTGTAAATGCCATCCATATGCTGATGTCTTCCGAAGGTATTTTTCCATTCAGACCATGATGACAGTGCCCACCTCCTGTATCCATATGCCAACCTTACCCATCTTAGAGATAGCCCACATCTGACATGACCAACACAGAACTTTATCTGCTCCTTCTTTATTTGTATCTCAGGAAATCCTACCAGCATAGTACATTCTATTCCTAAGTTCAAACTCCTAAGAATCACCCTTGATTCCTTCCTTCCTTTTGTTCCTCAAACTGTCTAAGCTGTCAGCAAATACATCTTATCTACTATGTGTCATTATCTATTGTGCCTGTCCTAGTGCCACCAACCACTTTCCCTCACACTATTTCAATAGCCTCCTTGCTGGATGTCTTTCTTATATCCCTTCCTCCTGCCCCTGGAACCACTCACACAACAGACATTCTTTAAAGAATGTATATCTGGCCATGAATTCCTTGGTTTAAAACCATTCTATGCTTTTCCACTACATCCAAAAATGAGACGCATCCCTTACGTCTGCCCACAGGCCAAACTCCAGCTATTTCTCTCAGGCTAGTTATGGCGGGGGCACGGTGGGTGGTAATGGAAACGGGGAATGGGAGAGGTATGAGTGGGTGGGTGGGGGATCCGCTGTCTTCAGACAGTAGGGAACTGCCCACAACAGAGGACTAAGATCCAGGCTGTCCTATTGAGCAATGTCCCTTGGTATCCAACACAGTCATCGGCCTGTGCTCAGGGAATACTTACACCCATTACAACACATCATCTGATAAATGTCAATGATCAGCTTTACCTGTTTAGTAAAAAAATTATTAAGCATTAAGATTTTTTCAGTTTAACTGAAACCAGTACCCTTCTCTCTCCATATTCATATGGCACAGAACTCATTGAGAAAGTTAAGGTAATTTATTTGAGCAAATGTGGGGCAAGTTCATCTTCAGAAAATTTGCGCAGATTATGTACATCAAAAAAAAAAAAGTGTAGGCACTTTCATTTTCTCCTATCTTTCAGATAGGAGATCATTTTCCATCTTACTTATATTTGGAGGAATCCAGGATCACAGTCTATGGCTTTCAAGGGAGTCATCACATCTCAAAGCACGTTTGCCTCTCCATGATTTTCTCAAGGGTCCCCTCCCCAACACGCCTGCCTGCCAATGTCAGATTGCTCCTTCAAACCCCACCTCAGATGCTGATGCTCTTGTGAAGCTTTCTGGCCTCTTTTTTGCCCTTTTTGTACCTCTTAGACCCCCTATGCAAACAGCTAGTGCCAACTGTTGACATCACTGTGCGTTAGGCCATCCTTTGTTAGTGACTTAAATGATTTTCCCTACCAATAATTCCTTGTTCACTTACAAAACTAAACTTGTTGTGGAGACCCTGGCCTCTGGGAATGGGCATGGCACTTGAAGTAGAACAGAAAGCAAAACTTGGGAAATTCTCATTCCAATTTCTAAACTGTCTTTTGAAACTCCTCAAAGAGATAATAATTTGAGAGAAAGGGGTGTTGCGTCTCAAAAATCTAAGTATATAAACACATGAGCAGAATCACAGATAAGTGAATGTTCTTTGTCATATCCAGGGGAAAGTGAAGAGTCTGGTATGTTCAGAGCGTAGAGTTCTCAGGCCTGATTCCATTATGTTCTCTCAATTTGACTCCATGGATGGAAAAGACCATATCTTATCTGCCATTATCTTTTCAGTGCTTAGCATAGAACCTAGCATAGACTATAGACTTGCTAGACAGGTTACATTGAACCTAATTATAACAACATTCAGATTATTCACTTATCAGACATTCTAACATATCCATCAGGTAAAACATTGCATATCATCCTGGGAAGATGCTATAAGGTGGCACAAATGTGATGTCACATATACAACCTTTCTCTCATGTTAGCTGTCAAAAACCCATCTTGAAACTGAGCTCAGAGGAATTTGTATGCTCTATGTTTAATTTTCAGGGTAAAACATTATTGTTTACATGTAAGCCCCATCAGTGAGTTATGATAGATACAACAAATTATATGTATTTTAACTAATTGTTGTAACATTAGTTTGAAAGCCTCTTCTGACTACCTATTCTTATTTTCAGCTGGTCCATCTTTTGCCTTATATGTAGTAGGGGCTGTGTAGCGGGATCTACTAAGCCTAATTAAATGAACTTCACTTGTTGCAATAATGTCATTTTACTGGCAACTCCTTCTTCCAAGTAAAACTTGATTTTCTAAAGTGATTTGCAATCCCTTATACAACTCTAAAAGTTGTTTTGTATTGAAACATGATAAATCCATTTGGCCCCTGAAACCCTCAAGCTCCTTCCTTTATATACAGGCATCTAACAAAATATCACTGGCAAATATATTGAATTTATTCTATTTCTTATCTCTCTTCAAAGGGGAAAATTTCCAATCTACAATCCACTGAGAAGATATGCATCATCTCATACAATTGGAAGAAAATAACATCAGCACTGAAGTTTAGTCCCTTCAGTCTTCTCACTGTCTTTGGACCACCCCATCATTGTTATCTCCCTGATTGTTTTCATATGGATCATATCCTCTTCCTCCCTGTATCCATCCCTCCCTCAATAAGCAGATGCTTATTGGTAACTACTAGGTGCCAGGCACTATGCAAAGAGTAATGGATAGAGTGGTAAATGAGACACATACACTGGGCCATGGAGTAGCCAGTCTTCTGGAGGAAATCAAGACATAAAGAGTCAAATGCTTTGATGGGGACAGTGCATGCAGATTTCTTGGCAGTTAAAAACAAACAAACAAAACAAAACAAAACAAAAAACAAAAACAAGACAGAAAACAATGATGGACCCCAACTCTCAGAAAACTGCTAAAAATCCCAAGAATCTTTCTGAAGAAAGTCTCATCTTGACTCAGAACTATGATTGTAAAGTCATCACCTGTGCAAAGATGGAAGAGAAAGAGGGTCAGAGGTGAAAGCATGGAGTTAAAAGGTCCTGCTTCACTCGAAGTAAAAAAATTCCACACAGTTGAAGGAACTGGTGAATGGGTGTGACAACAGATTCCTAATACGCTTCCTTCAGACATCAGTGTTCATCTCCTGGTCTAGCAGAAAAGGTTACAGCCATCTCTTTATGATTTTGGAAGCTTTGGCAGCAGAATAAAAGTCATGAAGAACAGGTTATTACTCTTCCTCCCGAATGCCAGAAAATCCTTGCCTTTAAATGCCAGAAAATCCAAATATTCACGGAGTGGACTTAATTAGAGTCTCTTTGCTCCCATGGCACAAGGTGGTTCCTAATCATGTCAGCTCCATTTCATAAATATAGCTGTTTCGCTCTACACAGAACATTAATAACATTTTTATAGTTTTATATTAGAATTCGCATATCACAGAGGTTGTTTTATTAATGATCCTTTACCACCAGTGAGAATAATAATAATATTTCTCATTATGATTTATTTTTTAAAGTCATCTCTTCCTTGGGGGAATTGCATAAACTCCGGAGTTCATGTTGTTAAAGATTTCATATATAGTTTATGATCTAGTGTCCCAGATGGTTTGAGCAATTTCCTCCCCTTTTACCAAAAACAGAGAATTTTCATACTTTTTCACCCAAATAACAATGCTATGAATGGTCTAACATTTATGCATAAACATGTGTATTCAATTTTTCTTTTTATGTCAAGAAATAAAATAATGGTCACATATTTGTCTTAAAAATAGTCATATTTTATTTTTAAAGGCATACTGCTATGTCCTGGTAGAGCACATTTTTCCCACTTGCAATATGCAAACAAAAATTTACAGTCCATGGATGCTACCAGGGAAATTTCCTACCAAAAATGCTTCATTTTGAAAAGTCCTTAAAATTTCTTAATTGGACTGTGAAATCCTCTGGGCTGGTCTTCTACTGAGCCGAGTATGGATCAAAATTCAGAGCAAATGTCCATTTTTTTTTTTTTAAGTGAACTCACTCCTGTGATTTATGAGGAAGCAGCTCTTATACTAAACAATTTTTCTAAATGATTGTGGTAGTCATCCTAACATGCACACTTCAAGTTGGTAGTGCTATTTTCTTCTCATCAGAAGGTATCTCTCTTCCTCTTTGAAAGATGTGTTGGGGAGTTTGCATTAGAAATGGCATTCTATGCTATCTGATTTAGCTATCTGTCTTACCTATCCATTGACCCCATTGTCATGGGGTCTAAGCTTTTGTCAGGAAACAGCTGGTCCCTGCCATTCAATCTCCTTTACTGAGCAAGAGATAACATATGACTTCAATGAGGTTGAGAGACAACTCTCTATACAGGAAAAAACCGCAAGCTGATCCAGGATGGACCGTAATTCTTTGGGGCTGGACCATGATGACAGGTCATTAGAATGCAACAGGAAGGGATGGGGTGGATGGAAATAAGAATGAGGAAAGGGATCTAAACAGGAAGAACTATTTAAAATGGAAGTTACCTGAACGTCAGTAAATTAGTATTTTCATTTTAATAATTAAAATAATTCTAGCAACGACTGAGAGAAGGTAAATGACTTCTTCATGTTGCACATGGAGGGTGGCGAGTCTGAGACAGGAGTCTTCTGGTTACCGCAGTAAGGTTCTTTTCATTTTATAATAATTTTATCCTGGTTTGAAAATATTATATATTTTTCAGTGAGCTATAAAAAAATATATTAAATGGAAATTACCATCTTGGTTATTTCTGAAATAATTTCCAGCATGTGATAAAAAAAAAAATTGAACAATTCATTCCTGCATTGCTCTGTGGAGGAAAGGAACTTAAATGCTATATTTTAATACAAAAGATTGCCCAAAGAGGTGTTGCATTATACAGTAAGTGCCACAAGAAGATTAACTACCATGCAGGCTGCACCTCGAGCAGGGAAACTCAATGATTTCTATATAAAACTCATAAATGAAAGTGTTCATTTATTCATGATATTCTAACATATTCCATACTGTTTTTCTAAGACAAGCAATGCATGGGCTTTCAGTTTTATGCCATTACTTAAAATATTTGAAGAAAACTATTCATCAATCTCTGATTCTATTATTACACCCAAGATTAGGTTAATTACTATCTCCTGGGGTCATTTTTAGCATGAAATACTTAATGGATTGCTACCAGGGTGTGATATCATGGCAGGGAAGACATGACTTACAGTTTCTAAAAGATGACTAATGTGAATTATTTCCAGAACACAGGATGGCAAAAAAAAGACAGAGGTTGACAAGTTAAACTCATTTTCATCAACAATGTGCTTGTTTTTTGAGAATGATCTCTTTTAAAATTCCATCATGTAAGAGAAGCAAAAAACCATTAACCATAGGTGTCTTAAAACAAACAGCAGAGTCACAGAAGAAGGTCATATTTTTGATAGTCAAATATGTAAGAAAATACAATATAAACTTGGTTGTTTGGTGAAACTCCACCTGCCTGGCCAACAGAGCCTCATGTAGACGTAGAGTTCTCTCACTGGTTTTAAATACTAAACAGTAAGTGAAACTTTAGTAAGCTTGCAGGTTTTCTCCTGAAAACTGGAAAGAAAAATCTTTGCATTTTGACAATGGCTATAATTCTTGTACCACTCCACTACACCTTGCTATATTATTGAGTAGTGCCTTATATCAAACCTAATTATTCTTACAATCTCTGTGGAATCTCTGCAGATCTCTCCTGACTGATTAGTATTTCCCTATGAACTGCCCCAGTTCTACAAAACCAAACTAAGCATTATGGTGTGATTTTACTTTATCTTCCTAGTTTGTTCAAATTAAGTCTGTTTTTTTAAATATAAAATGCCATTCACTTTCTATTTATTTATTTAATCATTTGATATTTCCCATTTTTAAAAATTTAAATTCAATAAATTAACATATAATGTATTATTGGTTTCAGAGGTAGTGGTCAGTGAATTCATTGGTTGTATATAACACCCAGTGCCCATTACATCACATGCCCTCTTTAATGTCCATCACCCAGTTACCCATCCCCTCACCCCCCACCCCCCAGCAAGCCTCATTTGTATCCTATGATTAAGAGTCTCTTATGGTTTGTCTCCCTCTCTGATTTTGTCTTGTTTCATTTTTCCCTCTTCCCCTATGATCCTATTTTATTTCTTAAATTCCATATATGAGTGAGATTATATGATAATTGTCTTTCTCTGATTGACTTATTTCGCATAGCAAAATGCCCTCTAGTTCCATCCACATTGTTCCAAATGACAAGATTTCATTTTTGATGGCTGAATAGTATTCTATTCTGTGTGCGTGTCTATGTGTGCATCTGTATCTATATCTATATATCTATATCTATATCTCACATATTCTTTATCCATACATCTATCAATGGACATCTGGGCTCTTCCATAGTTTGGTTATTGTTATAAACACTGGGGAGGACATACCCCTTTGGATCACTACTTTGTATCTTTGGGGTAGATACCTGGTAGTGCAATTGCTGGGTCATAGAGTAGTTCTATTTTCAACTTTTTGAGCTCTATTTTCAACTTCATACTGTTTTCCAGAGTGGCTGTACCAATTTGCATTCCCACCAACAGTGTAAGAAGGTTCCACTTTCTCTGCATATTCGCCAACATCTGTCGCTTCCTGACTTGTTAATTTTAGCCATTCTGACTGGGGTGAGGTGCCATCTCGTTGTGGTTTTCATTTGTATTTCCCTGATGCTGAGTGATGTGGAGCATTTTTTCATATGTCTGTTGGTATTTGTACATCGTTTTTGGAGAAATGTCTGTTTATATCTTCTGCCCATTTCTTTTGGATTATTTGTTCTTTGGGTGTCGAGTGTGGTAAGTTTTTAAAGTCTAGAGAACTTCCCAGTTAAATTTCCAAATACAAGGAGAAGTGGCTGAAATGTGGGTTCCTGCTTTTGCCTTGATTTTATTGTGCCTGGGAACCTAGTTTTTCTTCCCCTCCTGGACTATCTGGTCCACCTTAGATGTATATAGCTCCAGCTCTCCACTTGGAAATGCCTCCACAGTTTCACTTAATCTGAGAAGTGGTCATACTTTATGAAATTTCCAATTCCCACAGGATTGACAAACTCTATGTTATCACTAAGGTTAAAATTCATGACATTTCAATTCTGCAAGGACTATGAGCCATAACTACCAAGACTTTTGGAGGTGCTATTCAGAAGGAAGGCCAACACATCTATCACCTAGTGAATCATGAAAAACACCAAGCAAATAACTGAAGTCTAGGCACAAAATAATGTTTAAATTTCTGGTCCCCAAAGCCACTCTATTCTCACTAGTAATAGAAAGAAGTATGTTGGCAATTGGTTAGGAGTCACTGTAACTCCATTTTTATTCCATTACACACCTCATGTACCATTCAAATTTACTTAGAAAGCTTCAGGATAAAATCTGATTATTTTAAATGAGAACAAAAATGTAATCAAATGGCCATAAGACAGGCAACGTCCTTATTACTGGAAAATAATATACTATTGGCAATCTGCTAGCCATCTCATCTCCCCACTTCTCACCTGCTGTTGGAAGGGATACCTATACCTGATATGAAAATGAGCATTGACTCATATACTTAGAGCCCCAAACAAATCAGGTCACATCTAATACAGGTGATGCAATTAATCTAAAATGGGTTGGAAAAATGTATCTTCTCCTTCATGCCCATCTTGCTTGGTTTTCATGGAAGGCTGGACTGGTGAACCTACTTCTAGCACAAAATCAGGCCTAAATTTTCTGGCTTGCTTGTTGAAAGAGGTCCAACAGGGCTGGGATAATATTTTCTTGGTAGCACTGTTCTTCACCTGTCTGTAGGTTACCTTGCTTTTGAACAGTGTGTTACACTTGTCAATCACTTCTCTATGATTTTGGGTATCAAAACAATGCCATAAGATAGGTATAAGAGAGAAAAAAAAAATCCCCTGCAAGTTATCTGTGAAGAAGACTTGGCTGGAAGAATTTCCAAGACTATCTTGAATCAAGTTTTAAACCCACAATAGGAGACATGAGTGCTACAGTAAATCCTATACCTTGGTAAGCAGACTACATGGCTGTGATGTCACTGTTTTCCCAAAACCTTAAAACCTGACATTGAAACTATACCAAACTGAGATAACAACATCAGTTTCCTTCTTCTAAAATTAAACTACAGAATGTATGTGCCCTTATGTGGCATCTTCCAGAGTATGTGATGAGTTTTATTCAAAATAAAATTTTTAACAAAAGTTAAAAAATAGTCACCTTCTAAGTTATTTTCTTGTCTTTCATAAAGTTAATATCTCTGTCATTTTTCAGCCCTTTTACTGCCCTAAAATTGTCAGTATGTTTTGCTGTTATGATGTCATCAATCACCTTATCTCCCTAGTTATTTTAATCCTAGTCTGGTTTGTTTGTATCAAACCAGACTGGGATTAAATAACGAACTTAATGTCAGCAAGAGATTAATTACATTAATCTCATGATAAAAATATCAGCATCTTGCTGACATTAAGAAAATATCTAATAAAACCATTAAAACTAGATACTTTTTTTTTTTTTTAAACTAGGGGCATACAGTAGGCTTATACCTTTGGATATTTGCTTACTTCTGGAATGATTAACTGGGTCTCATCTTATAGGTAGTAGCTAATCAAGGTTATGACAGTTTAATTCAGTGTTTAGACATGCACAACTTTATTTTTCCTTCAATCTTACGCTTTCATGGTATTCCATCAAGTCATGATATACTCTGGCAAAATCGTCCCTTTTTCTTTCTTCCTTCTTCATGATTACTTACTTAGTCCATGAAAGAAGAAAGAAGCATCAGCAAAACGCTCACCAGACTGTCAACACGATAAGAATTATACTCAAAAGAACCTGGAGCTTAGAGATTTGAGATTTGTTTTATTCTTGGCTCTTGAACAATAATGTATAGAATTCTTCTCTTCCCACCTCATTTCCCCTTTATGTCAATGGGGAACACTGACACCACAAAGAGAGAGAGTGACATCAAAATGTAAAAGTGATGAACTATGATTCTGTCTTGTGTTTCTCATGAGGCTGGGAGGAAGGCACCAGCAGCGCTGAACTGGGTGCCTGAGCCCGAGGACTCCCAGGCCACTGTGGTGCCTCTGTAACTTCAGGAATAGGGCTTCTCTTCCCGTCCTGACCACAAAGCGTCATGGTATGTAAAATAAGATCCTTGCATTGGTAGAAAATAATATTTTTTCAACTATCTATTGCTACTTCATAAATCACCCCCAGACTTGGTGGGATAAGACAAAATTTTGTTTTCTCAGAGTTCTGTGGGTTAGGAATTCAGACAGCATCATAGCAGGAACAGTCAAGGTGGGCTCTTCCCTCCTGAGTGGGAGGCCTCAGCTCAGATGACTCTGGGAGCATCAGGAGTCTGGGGCCCTAGTTATTCCTCATTGGATGGTTCCCTTGGTTCCATTGCCTCTGCTCCTTCACTTGGCCCTTCCACATGGTCTGTCGGAGCACAGTAGTAAGGTCACCTAGAGATCAGCACCCCAGGGCTCTGAGAGTACAAAAGCAGGAGCTGCCAGGCATTCTTAAGGCTGCACAACATCCCTTCTGCGCATGATGCTGGTCGAGGCAAGTCCACTGGTACAGCCTAAGGGGAGGGGACTGTGTGGGGCATGAATTCTGGGAGGTGAAGTTCATCCAGAGCTGCCAAAGCAACTGACTACCACCTAAGAGACAGGCAGTTGGAGTCCTCCTATGTTGTTTATCTGAGACGCAGTGTATTCCTTCTCTCTCCACCCTTGCTGCTCCTTCCCATGGCCATATGTGCGCTCCCCGCTCAGTGGTGTATGAGAGCCAATTCTGTGCATGTCTTCTCAAGTCTGCATTCAGTGAGCTCACTGAGGAGGCTTGGAATTGGCCGTGGTGGGAACAGTCCCATGACAGAAAATGGGCAGGATCATTATACAGTGAACTAGTTATAGCCTTTGGTTTACAGACTCTTTGGTTTCAAACCCTGGCCCTGTTATTTACTACTTGTGTGTTTGGAGGCAAGTCACTTAACTAGTCTGAGATAAAATATAGACAATAATATAGCTGTATTATGTAAGTTGAGATATATTTTTATTTTTTTTTAATAATTCAACACTTTCTTGCTGATTTCTTTTCTTTTTTTTTTTATAAGATTTTATTTATTCATTTGACAGAGATCACAAGTAGGCAGAGAAGCAGGCAGAGAGAGGAGGAAGCAGGCTCCCTGCTGAGCAGAGAGCCCGATGGGGGGCTCAATCCCAGGACCCTGGCATCATGACCTGAGCTGAAGACAGAGGCTTTAACTCACTGAGCCACCCAGGTGCCCCAAGTTATATTTTTAAATGTAAAACTCTTTAAGGCTCAATACTGTTAGTTCTGATCCTTTCTCTTAGGATGTTTTTCTGTTGGTGGGGCTTCAAGTATCATGGAAGACTAGGGTCCTAACCAACCACACGATGTCCAGATGTCCAGTGTCCTCTTCTCTACTCATGACTACTCCTGTTAGTAATAGAGGTAGTCAAAGGCCCTGTCTTGAATGGGCAGTCATGGCCCCCAGGCTTCAATGCAGTGCTGGCTGGACTGCCTTTGTGGGGAGGCTAAGCGACAGCAGCACATGCAGAAATCAACAGACTATTCCCCTAACAAAAACCATACCCCCATGCCAGAGGCTCCACCATTCATGATTAATTTCTATGGGTCACACAATGTCATTAGGGTTGCCTTCTAAACTTCCTATGCTTTTATCTCAGAGCTTTAGGAGAGAGAGCCCTCAAGGTTTTGCTTATGTTGGATAAAGATTAAATGTTTACAAAGGAATTACTACAATAGTCTAAAAAGAAAAATTATTCTCTAAAGCAAAATATTAGGCTTTCATAGCTAGGTACTCACCCATCACATAACAATGCATTTGTAAAACTCATCTTATCTAGAAATATGACCTATAGTTATCATTTCAAACTAATAATTTTAACCCTGAAGCACCAATGTGGTACACATGTATTAAAATCACCAATTTATATTCTATTATTATACAAATTGTCAATGTCATTGAAAAGGTTGATTCAGATTGTACCCTCATCAAGGGGATGAACTTAATGCATTTCTCTTATTTACTTCACTCTTTTTGTTTTTGTTGCTGTCAATCAGAAACTGGCTCTTTGTATTTTTCAGTATTACAGTTTGCCATTCAGTAGAATAGCAGACAGAAACATCTAACCATGATGAATAAGTAAGGTCTCTGGCATCTCAAATTATAAACTTACAACTCTGATACTTAGGCTGTAAAATGCTGAACATAAGCCCAAAAAATGTCAGTTGAAATGACTTGTTTTCGAGGAAGCTTCTCACATTTAACAAGATACATGGATCCTTACAGCAAATGCAGTATAAAAAGTTAAAATACAATAAAATAAGGTGAAATGTGTAGTTTCAAATGCTCTGTAAATGGAAAAGAGTTGTGGTTTTGATTATTTTGAGTGAAGGTGAGGTGGGAGGGAAGATATGCTGAGTGTCTAAATTTTATTCTGGTGGGCATTTGCAAAATATATGACCAGTCTGCAAATGGATTTGGTTTTTGATTATACTCTTTAACAAAGTAGGAAAGAAAAATAGATTTTTAAATTTTAACTGATGATAGTAATTTAACTGGCTCAAACACAGTGGGTTTATAATCAATATTTACATGGGCATTGCCTGTCTAAATTGATTTTTAATTGGAATTTCAAATGCATGACTCAAATCACTCTTAATCACTGTTAAAATTAAAGCCAGGGACATGAGCGAGAAGGTCATGGTGTCATATTTTCACAGCCTTTATGGAGACACATGAGATATAGATTCCTTGAATAAAGGACAAGTAAAAAGTTGTGCAAGCACCTAGGACGAGCTGGAAGTGAAGGGAAAGAGAAACTCGAATTTTCACTTAACTTTGTTATACACAAACTCAAGAATGAGCACAGGAAACAAAATGAAAGGAAGCAAATTGCTTCCTTAATTGCCTAACATATGTAATAGATTATTACCAGTTGATTCCCAGTAAAGAAAAGAGACAGACACATGAGAACCTTGTTAACCTAATTAAAGCTTCACAGATAACACATGTTTCTGAAGACTCAAGTTTCGAGGCTCCATTGTGATAATGAACATAAAACCAGGCCTGACCACTTGAAATGTCATCGCTGCCACGAGAGGTTACACTTGTCCTCGGAGAGTTCTCACAGGTTATGTAACAAAGACAACTCCCATTCTAAGGATCATCCACAAGCTTTTACAATAATGGACCTTCCAGGATTGCTGCTGATTGATCTGCTAAAATTTTCAAACCTTTAGCGAGCCTTAATCTTCTTTGCTTTTAATAAAGTGCTTTAGTCGGAAAGCAAATGGGTGAATCATTGTAAATGATACACTTTCTTATTAGCTGATACAGTAATTCCTGCAACATTAACAAATTTTAAAATTGCCTTTCAAAGAGTAGCCAGGGTTCAACTGTTGAAGACAGGGCTAGGAAACAACCCCTCCCCCCTTTAAGTTGCATTAAAGAACTTTGAAAACTCAATGCCTCCTGCTTTCTAGTGTCAAAGATAAAAGTAGATTAATAGTTTAATTAAACATGTTAGAGACTCTGGGTATTGTAGCTATTACACCTTTGACCTCATGTGGAGCTGCCAGAGAAGGTAGGGAGGGTGAGTACTGAGGTTTCATATTTATGATGCACAGCTGACTTGAAAAGCATACCAAGCTAGACAGAACTTGTAATTAACCAAAAGATCCAGTAAATTATGAGATCAATAAAATTTCCTGGGTGCCATCGTTTTCAGAACTAGTTAGTGCATTCCTAATTTATTGGCAAAAACTTCACAGACTTGCAAGAAAGATAAATAAAAATGCCTGGATGTAAAAATAAATATGTATGCTTGACAAATCTGAAATACGCTGTTTACAGCTAATGAGGAGGCGACTGTGCATTTGGCTGCATGTTTTATATCTAGAGCAGGGCAGAACATTAAAACCAATATAACTGATAACCTTGGTGCAAACGGCGTGAGCCTACATTTCCCATTATTCCCCAGAGATGGAATTAATTAGTGCTTGTCAAAACCAGAGCGATCCCCTGCTGTAAAACTGAAAGTAATGTAGAGGCCATGAACGTTTTGGCTCTATTCCAAAAATATTTCTCATCTATTTGGGAGAAAAATACTGCGTACATCTCTATAGGCAGTATATACACTTCCTTAATTCCAGATACCTCATAAACAAACATAAACAAATGCAGTATCTTTGTTGGCTACAGTTCAATAGACATCCCCTACCATGTGGGGATCTGGAGGATAAAAATACACACAGTTCACAGTTTAGTGGAAAGCAGAGAGAGGGGACATTGCAACTCAAAGTGTTAATGATTACGGTGGGGAAATACACAGTGAGTTACGGAAACTCAAAGAAGGGTACCTATCTGAATGTGGTAGGGAGGTATGGACAAGAGGCTACAAAAGGTAATGATACCTATGTTATCGTAGACCAGCCTATTTCTCAGGGAAACTCTTTTTATAAGAGTAGTCTGGAGAGCCTTCTCACCCAGTGCTCTTTCCTCTCAGACTATGCCTTTGCCTCTCCCATACTGCTCTCTCCTGACTAACTCACATGCATCCTGCAGGTTTCAACTCTAGGAACCCCTCTCCACTGGGGACTTTCATGACGTGCTTCCAACTTTAATTTTAGTTCCAAATTCTGCCCCTTCTATTCCCTCTTGTAACACCCCGTTTTCCCTGACAGTGTTGGCCTATTTTGTGTTATTATTCTTGTTACTTTTTATCTGTCTCTGCTACTGAAGGTGCAGCCCATGGATCAGCCACGTCAGCATCACCAAAGAACTTGTTAGAAACACAGAAAGTCCACCCCAGCCCTAGACCCTACGGAGGCAGGATCTGCAGTTTTAGAAGAACTGCAGGGTAATTCGTATGCACACTAAGGTTTAAGAAGATATGATCTAGAGTCCTCACATCTCAGTAGACTAGTCACAGTCACATGTGGTTACTCAAATTAAAACTAATTACAGGGGCACCTGGGTGGCTCAGTGGGTTAAAGCCTCTGCCTTTGGCTCAGGTCCTGGGATCTCAGGGTCCTGGGATCGAGCACCGCATCGGGCTCTCTGCTCACCGGGGGCCTGCTTCCCTCCCTCTCTCTGCCTACCTCTCTGCCTACTTGTGATCTCTGTCTGTCAAATAAATAAATTAAATCTTTTAAAAAAAACTAATTACAATTAAAAACACTAATTTTTCACTAGCCATGTTTCATAAACTCAATAGCGACCTAGGGCTACGGATATATGTATTGGGAAGTGCAGCTAGAAACATTAACATTATGGCAGAAAGTTCTATTGGATGTGCTAGACTATCAGCTCCTTAAGCACAGGGACATTTTTCTCTTACTACTGAGCACCTCTAGTGCCTAGAACACTGAGGGCAGGTATGCAAAAGCGTTTCCCAAATATAATGAATGAAAATATGTTAAAGTACTTCACAAAGTATCTAGCCCACAGAAGGTGCAAAATAAATGCTCTTTCTCTTTCCTATTACCTGTGATCTTTAAACTACCCCTGGGACATGGACTATGAACAGCTGCTCAGCAGGCTATACTATAAACAAACAAGCTATTTTCTTTTCTTTCTTTCTTTCTTTCTTTCTTTCTTTTTTTTTTTAATAGTGATTCTTGGGTTTCCTCTTTGGAGACTGGAACCTAGCAAGACTGAGGGATCATACTTCTGACACGTGAATTTGTCACCTATTTTTAGATTTGATAATCTAGATAGTGAAACTCCATCCTTTTCCCAGGAGCTAGCTTAATTTCCCCTCCCTCTTGGATACCTAATAAAAATGATTTGGAATTTAAAAAAATGAAGTCTCACAACTTCCATGAGCCAAAAAATTCAACCTGAGCTGTATCAAGCAAATAAAAGATAATATATTGGCTCTTGTTTCAGGAAAGGCTGGGACTGTAGGGCTACAATAAGGTATCAGAAGGGTCTGATCTCTTCCCACTTTTCAGAGCCAATTTCCCATACATAAATTTCATTCTGGAGTTCCATGTGGTAGAAAAATGGTGGCCAAGACCCTCAGGCCTCTCTTCTTCCAAGTCACATCCAGCAGGAAAGGACAGAGAGTTTCGACCTCAATATTCTCAGTAAAAGTTTGATTGCATATCATTGGCTTTGGGGAATACGCTGTTCCCCCAATCACAATGGCCTTAAGAATATGTTATGCTGATTGGGCAGACCTGAGTCTCATGTCCACTCCAAAGTCCACCTCAGCTGAAGAACATGGGGTAAGAGTGAGAGAGAAGGTGTGGTTCCCCAGAAGAAAGTCAGTGTGTTGTCAGGAGAAAAAATGAGTAGATTCTGGGTGAAAAAAATTTAAACAGATGTCTACTACATGCCACTTTCTTTAAAACGAATGAATGAACAAATGCATGAATGAATGTGTGTGTGTGTGTGTGTGTGTGTGCATGTAAGTAAAAATAGGCCAGATTTTTAACCTGAACTAGAACGTTTAGCTAACATTACTCACCACTATTTAGGGTTATGTAAGTTCTTGACATTGAAAATGAAGAATTTCTATCCTAGACCCAAAGTCAATGATAATTATAAGTATTAATAGGCATGAGATTATCTGTTCTCTCATCAGTGTACAGACAATTCATAAGCACAAGTCTAAATCTACTCCAGACCCAAAGGAAACTCTGTTTCACGTCACCAACCTAAGCTTTTTATTTCCTTTTGATTTAAGTGGCTTTAGTGAGCCCTGCATCCTTCCCAGTATCCTGTGCGTCTGTTTGCCAGAGTCGGTCAGAGACTCAGGTTACGAGCAAGTCTTTCCAACCCTGAAGAGAATGATTTCTTTATGAAATATTGTTATGTTGCCTCTCTGAGACAATACTTTCAGTTGACAAGACACACTGGGACAAAATAAAATAATCCAGAGCAATAATTCAATGTAAAACTATAAGTGAAGACTTTGGCAATAGCCGCAAATTTTCAGAATCTAATTTTGAGACAAGGAGTTCATAGGCTCAACCTCACTTATTAACTTATTAATAGTGCTCACAAATTGTATATTTGTGCATTCCACCATGAAGGATGGGACCTGATCCACTGGCTGTTTTGTTTAAATGACTGTCCCTCTGATATTACTGACGAAGACTTTCTAGATGCTAAGCAGTAGGCCAGCAACAGTATTCACAGACATGAGATACTAGGGCTGGGAAGGGCTCCAGATACAAGTCAGATGGTATTTTCAAACTTTGCCCCACTGTCTCCTAAAGGATTCCATAGACACATGTTAGAGGCCCCCAACTCCTGCCCCCCACCCTCACCGGTGAAGGAGAGACAGGCCGACAATGATTCGCTCCCTCACCCTTCCATCAACTACAGCACTTGATGTCTGAGGCATTTTACTTCTAGAGTTTGAGCTAAGATACATTTTGCTTGATAGAGAGTTCAGCTGTTATAAAAGCATAGAAAGGAATAAAGAAAGCCATTTGATGGACTCCATTAAAATAATAAGGTAGTTACATGCTATATGTATTGATATGCAGTGACCTCCAAAATCTACTGCCAACTTAGAAAAACAAGAAGCAGAAAGCTTTACATACATCTACTTATATAAAAGGAAAGAAAAACAAACAAAAACTGCATGGAATACTTCTAGAAAGATATGCAAGAAACTGATACCAGTTATCTCTGGGGTGGGGTCCTGGAGGACAGACAGATCAGAGGTGAATGGGATATTTATTTTCATTTATACGTTTCTGTATTATTTAAGTGCTTTACTCAAAAAAATTAAATTACACACACACACACATACACACACACACACACACACACACACACACACATATATATATATACACACACATATGTATATATATGTGATTTTTAAAAGTTCATCTCCAAAATGTTTTAAAACCACCGATTTAGCACAACCACCTCATTCTACAGATAATAGGACAAGCCTAACTCAGGTCTCCATGGGCACTGCCTCGAAGGCAGTGGGAGTTCGCATGAGAATGGCAACTGGCCCTCAGATCTGGGCCATGGGGCTGGCTTCACAGCAGAGTTTCTGCCTCACAGGGAAACTCAGGCATTGCCATGGTTTCCTCTTGGCAAGGCAGAGAGAGTAAAACCCTGGGGCTTCCCTTTTAGGAGTTTCTTCTTGAGGCTGTACGATTCCTTACCCAGGACAGTCTGCTGACCTCCATCCTGAAATGATATCAGGAGAAATGGAAGGCATACTCTAAGAAGCTCAGAAATATCCTTGGTGTAGCTGTGCTCATGTCCTTCATGATATTCGATGACACATTTGATTAGAACTGTTCACAGTCATTGAATTGCCTCTCCATGCTTTTAATCAGTAGGGAATAACCATGTTATTCCTTCACTGGTATCAGGGCCCATCACAGTCTGACATTTCAGGGGAAGAGATCAGGTCAGGTAGTGGCACTAAAGCAGCTTTCTTTCCTTCAGTGGTTCAAAGTTCATAGGTATTCCAAAATTCTAACAAGAAAGAGCTGGTCATCTCACACTACTTATCTCTCATTTTTTTATTTCTCTGCTTTAACTTTTTCAATCTAGACTCTTTCTCTAGATGAAAGTGTGATGAAACATTAGATGAAACATTACCATCTAAGGAAAGATATCATTCTCTATGATCAAAAGCACAGAGGTCAGGGAAACCCCAATGCTTATTAACTGGGTGATCTTGAGTAATTTGCCTCGGTTTCTTGTGTCTAGAATGGGGATAATAAAAATACTGGCTTCTAAGCTGTTGTGAGAATTAAATTAGATAGCAGGCACCAAACATACAGCACAATGCCTACTACAGAGTAAGCACTCAATTCATGTTTAAAAAGGAAAACATAAGCCAGTGGCTGGCCAAACTTTTTGTCTCCAGTGATCATCGAGCCTGCCCTCCCACCAGCCATCTAAGCCCCTGCTTCTGACCTCTACCTCTTGGTTATATCCTTGGGTCTTCCACTTTGGGCAATCTTGATTCAGAAGGTATACTTGACTTTGACAAATAGAATGCAATTGGTCTTACTCTAGTTAAGCCATTTCTCCAGTGACACTCCTCCTCATTCCCAAATCACCAGCTTAAGGTGCTCTTCCAAGAATAGGGATCAGATCAGTCAGACTGGATTTTCAGTATTTTTTTACTCAACCCACCATCAATATTTTGTCCATTCTTTCCTCATTCAGTTCATTCCCAGTGTTTGCCATTTCATATCATGCTACACATTCCGTAGATATAAACTCAAGTTATTGTACTTAAATTTAATTGCAGGAATATTTCAAAATTTCCCTTGGATTAGTGAACTGTCCCATCTTAAACTATCAGTGGTGAGGGGCTGTGTGATATGGATGTTGTCTTTCCAACTATGAGACGCTGCAATATTACTCACCATTCTAAGACTGGAAAAGATCTTGGATACATAAAAATCAGCTCAGTTTAAACCTGGGGAAAAATTCCTTAGTGTTAGAAAGGAGGCCTTGGCATTACATAATATAGGGAAATGCCAAAGCTCACACCCTACTTTTTGCATGTGTGCAATAATATTTACCAAGGCTGAAATAAGCAACCTCATATTATCTTACAAAATTGTAATTCAGCAGACAATATTGTCAGTAAATCTGTAGCATTGTACATGGGAACTTTGGTCTCATTTCCACCCATGAACAATGTGTTTCCCTTTATTAAAAGGCATAAGTTACAACAAACTCATTAGTTATGAGATCAAAATAAACTACGTAGTTGGACCTCACTTTTCTCATCTGTTAAAGAAAAGAGTCGGAATATGTACTATTTTAGGTCCTTCCTAGCTCTAAGTTGCTATGGTTTCTCTAAATTTGTTTCAAGTTCAAGCTTTTAATGTTTATGTAAGGCTAGATATTTGCCATTTCTAGGTCATGCTTTACTTAAATACACCTTGTTGCAAAAAGCAGATAAAAAATAAAAGTTATTTACAGAAGAATGCTGGTTAATTTATTGGTAGAATTAGAGAATCACCATTTTGCTAACCCCATGTAGTGATTCAGACAAGGCTCATTAGTGGATGATATCAGCTTTAGGTTTGGGTAAACAAGCGATGCATTGACTTCAGTGTGTCACCCTGCAGTTTACTTACTAATTGCAAAGAGAGAGGAAATGTATCTTTATAATAGAGACAATCTGTTGGCTACCACCATAGCCAAGTCATCACACAGCACTGCTAATAATATTAGGAACCCCCAAAGTGAATGAAATACACAGAATCATCTATAAAATTTTCTGGTCAAAAATGTTTAATCTGAATCTCATCAAGCCTCAAGATGAAATTTCCAGCTTACAAGAAATACAGACTATGGGGGAGCATATTACATGGCTCCTTAAGAAAACAATCAGAAAAAATCCAGATTATCAGACTTTACAAAAGCAGGAGGGTACTATTTTAGATCAAAAGAAATTAAGGGCACAAAAATAAATGCATTGTTTAAAACTTGATTGAATGACAGTTCCACGAAGCATAGCAAAAACACATAAAAGGTTGGAAGCTCAAGTAAGGGAATTTAAATATAGTTGGATATTAGATATAGAATTTTTGTCCATTTTGGGGGGGTATTATGATGGTATTATGGCTGTATAGCACAGTATTATTATTCCTTGGAGACATATGTTGATATTTTGGGGGTGAACTATCATGATTTCTCCAATAGGCTATCACATGTTAGATAAATAATACATACATACACAGATGATGGATGGATGGATGGATGGAAGAGGGAATTTAGAAAGAAAGCAAACAGAGAAAATTTCAATTGTTGAATCTAGATTCAGGGTATATGTGTTCATTAAACTATTCTCTTAAAGTTTCTTAATGTTCAAAATTTTCATAATCAATAAAGGGGGAAAATTTATCTTCCTCCATGAGAAATGGCATAAATATAAGGGTGATTGGGTCTCTTTAACAATGTAAATTGGTCTTCCTCTGTCATGCCCTTTTCACTCAGTGTTATAGAGGTGCTTGTCCTCCTCCAGACCGCGACCTTTTCGTGGTCAAGGGCTAAGTCCTGTTCATAGTCACATCTCTTGTCTTCAGCCCCAGTGCCTCACACATAACTAACCCAGAGCAAATATTTATTGAATGTAACTGAAATTTATGTACTAATTGAATAACCATAGATTGATTTTTGGGGAAAAAAAAGACACTTTTCCTTGATACTTAGTAATAAAAACATTAAAACTTCACTGTTCAGAATAAAATTATAAATAGAAAGATACATACATCTTTATGAAGGCCAAATAATTTTCTTAACATCTGGCATCAGAATACCTCCACTGGGAGGAACCAGTGTTTGTGTAGAGAAGGCTCCCGGCAAACAATTGCATGTGAAAAGGAAAGACACTAGAGCTAGGCTCTGGAAGGATAAAGCAGAGATACAGGAGTGGGGCTGGATCCCTCTGAAGAGGAGATGGAAGAGATAAATTAATTGATTATTTAGCCTTTCCTCCTCTTCTCTGAAGTTGCCAGATGGCCAGAAGACTCTTCTTTCTTTTCCCTTAGTAAGTCGTATCTAACACTCAATTTCAAATTGCTTGCCTTTCTGGGGTGTAAGCTGCTCTGTGTGTTCTCAAATTTCCAGTCCACTAATGCAATCGAATGTGAACCACTTTTATGAAGGTCTTAAGAAATCAGATGATAGCAGATAAATCCCCAGTTTAAATATAATTTAACTAACTTGCTAATTGCAACGCTATTCATTTACTTTCCATTTATCTTCATACTCTTTTTAACTACCACTCTTTTACTACCCTCTTTCAAGCATGAAATAGCAAGCATGTCTCAAAGAGAGGTGAAACCGTGGGAGACCTACAAGGGGGGTCCTTGACTTGGAGGGGGTTGGTCCCCGGCTGTCATCTGCTGGTGGACTTGTCAGGACACCCAGCAGCAAGGATGCTCAAGGGATGAGTCTCATGTGTATAAAGAAGAATGACAATTTTTTCTGCATAATCATAATCATTATCACAGAGATGTCATGTCAGAATAACCATAGCTGCCATCTTCCCAGCATTTAAATTCCTGGGGCACTGAACCAAAAATTAGGTTTCTTAATAGGCATCAAACAGGGCAAGGGAATAAGATGCTTCAAGACGGAAGTATGGCTTGATGGGCCATCTCCCGCCATCGCGCTTTTTTCCTCTCTAGCAACTGAAGTTGACTTTCTACTGGATTTAGGATAGGATTGGAGAGACCTTGCCAAATTCAAACTCTTTGCTGACCATCCCCTGCAGATGGAAGGCAGCCCAGCTGACTGATTTTAATTTCCCACTGTGGCTATTACATGGTAGCCCTACTTCACCAGGTCCCCTTGCAAATTCCCAAGGATACTTGTTCCCATTTGTACAGAAGATACTGTGGGTTATCAGGAAAGAGTATGGAAGTCGTTTAATGGTGAGAGGTGAGTTCTGTCCCCTTATTATCGAGTTATTTGTTGAGGATGGGAGTGTGCTCCATGTCAACCAAAGCACCATCTATAATGTGCAATCATCCACACTTATAGTTTTGAGGCTTCCAAAGCAAATTAAAGTAGCTGGAGAAATTATTTCTTTAGAAGAAGCTTCACAGCTGGCGTACAAACTCTTGATGAAGCTTGATCAAACTGAACATTAGTTCAAATGCTCACCAGTCCTTTAGAAGTAAAATAGACAGCAGTGGGACAGCAAATGTAGTTATGCTCCTTTCCAATTCTCTTTAAAGTCTTTGAATTATGTGGAAGGGAAGTTTCTGTGAAAATCCTTAGCATCTGTCTAGCACTGGCTAATACCTCTTTTTCATTACATGGTTCAACTCTATAATGTGATTCAAGTTCATCATGGGATATCCACAGGACCCATAAAATCATCCTTGGACATCAAATTGCACTTGGAAATGTATGTATTCAGTCTCCCTGCCTTGTGGCTCTCCAGCTCTCCCCACTAGAGGCAGAGTATACTTCCTTGCACCCTGACTTTAGGGTTGAGCATGGGATTTGCTGTGACCATTGGGATGGCAGCAACTGTGCTGCAAGCGGAGACTGGAAACATGCTTGGATAACTGTGCATGTCTTCTGTCCTGCTGCCCCCTCCACAAACCTCCACCTCCTTAGCCTGAGGTGCTGGAACAAGCGCAGAGTGGGGGCAGACCCGAGCACAACTCACAGTGAAGCGCCAAGCCAGGTTGGACACACAGGTCAAGCCCAGCCCAGACCAGCTGAGCCCAGACCAGCTGAGCCCAGACCAGCCAACCCCAGGCAGCCTCCAGACACAGGAGTGAGATAAGTGATTGTGGTTTTAAGTCTGATGTTCAGGGAGCTTTCTATCACAGCAGCTGATTGATGCATCATTGAACTCAAAGTCATTACCCCAATTGGGGGATTTCGATTACTTACTATAAAGAGATACATCTTTATGCTGTTTAAACCCAATTCTCTTAAAAAAGAGTATCCTCTCTGTTCACTCTATGAGCTCATTTGTTCTTGTTGTCTTTGATCATTTCATCTAACCCTCTCTGTTGTTCAGCTCTTCCCTGAAGGTTCAATTCCTTTTTACTCTCTCCCTTTTTTCCTCCACAAAGTGAAACTTATCTGAATCTACCCAGAACTCTTGGCCATATTTATTGGAAAGTCACAACTGTTTAATCTAGGTTCAGACTCAAGCGGAGGGTGATTTCTTTAATTTAGTCCCAGGGTTGACTGCTGATCTAAATTACCAAACCGTCACACTCATGATTTATGATGCAGAGAGATTGACCAACTGATTTATACCCTGCTCCTCACCGTAGACTGGGAGTTATATCTTACAGGACACAGCCAGGATTTCCAGAGACAAGGACACCTGTGGAGGCATCGTTACACGCACCACTGTGATTAAATTCCAGCTCACATGGAAGCGACATGTACTGCTTTTGCCCTATTTCTGTTTCACAGTTGGTACACTGGTGATAGCCTTATTGGGAAGAAAGAGGGGCATTGATACTAGCATGCAGAGTGGAGAAAATGTTACTTGTTCTGTTCTTATATATTAAGTGTATTATGGACAAGATATACTTTTGCTTGGGAGAGACTAAAAGTGGGAACCATTAGTCTGAACAAAGACATGGGTATGTTTTGTCCGGCCTGAGCAAGCCCCAGCAGGATTCTGTTAGTTTGTTTTAAGCTTTGTGTTAGTGGCCAACATTTCACATCGGAGACATCATATAAGACCTCACTCTGATCTCTCTTGAAGAACAGAAAGACCTGGCCATGCTGAGGTCTTGTTCATCCAACCCCCATTCTCACCCAGCACACATTGGCTATCAGAGAAGCAACAGCCCCTGGAAGAGGGATCCCGAGCTCACCAGTTTGGCTTCCCCTTTGGAAGTTAAGGGAGTAATTTACCCCTACTCAAATTACTTTTTCCTTTGTCTTCTTCTTCTTCTTTTTTTTTTAATACCCTAACTCCTTCAGTGTCTGTGTTTATTAACTATATATCCAAAGGCAACATGAATAAAGATGAATGATTTTTTATTTTGTCAACAATTGAGGACTTCTACAAGAATGAGATATAGAAACAGATAAAAACCCAAAGATAACAAGGGAATGAGAGACTAAGATAGGATGAAAGTTTTTATTCCTCATTATTCTTTCAGATAATGCCATTATTTATTCAGTGCCTGTTTGTGCCATATGCCTTACTAAAGCACCGAAGAAACAAAGGGCAATAAGACCTCACCTAGCCCTTCTGAAACTCAGCATCTGTAATGGAGGCTTTCGTGCTTTATGAGGGCTAAGAATGAATTCAGGAGCTAGATATCCATATTTCCTGGCCCCGTTCCCAGGGATACTGATACAATGGGGTGGATACTTAATTCTGGGTAGAATCTAGGAATATGGATCTTAATAGAGTGATATTAACACATATGCAAAGATTGCACTCTGAAGAATACCAGTCCATCCAGTGCAGTGTGAACTGGGCTCTGAAATGGGATAAGCCAGGGGATTAGTGAGTCCTTGGGTTAGTGCAGACCCGTCCAGTGGTGGGAAGCATAGAGACACCTAACCTCAAGGTGGGTAAAGAGCAGAAAGTTTGCCAGAGGGTAGTGAGTAGGAAATTGCAAGAGATTCCTGAGAATATGAGAGCAAGTTGGAAAAAAAGATGAGATTAGAGAGACAAACTAGGGTCAAATCATTATAGGCATAATAACTCAATGATATTCATAACAATGGCTAAAACACCAGGAGCTACTGACCATGCTAAGGATGTGGCATGCATAGGGTGCTTGGGTGGCTCAGCCTCTACCTTTGGCTCAGGTCATGATCCCTGGGTCCTGGGATCGAGCCCTGCATTGGGCTCTCTGCTTGGCAGGGAGCCTGCTTTCCCCTCTCTCTCTGCCTGCCTCTCTGCCTACTTGTGATCTCTGTCTGTGAAAAAAAAAAAAAGACTATGGCATGTGTTTTTTCATCTTTACAACATGACTGTGATGCCAGTGGTATCACAGGATAGGAAATCGAGGTTTAAGTATTTAAGTCAAAGTTTTTTCAGTCATGACCCTCTTGCCATGCTGGGGTGGGTAATTCTTTGATGGGAGGGCTGTCTTGTGCATTGTAGGATGTTTAAAAGTTATCTCTGGGGGCACCTGGGTGGCTCAGTTGGTTAGGCATCTGCCTTCAGCTCGGGTCACGATCCCAGAGTCCTGGGATCGAGCCCCACATAGGGCTCCCTGCCCGGCGGGGAGTCTGCTTCTCTCTCTCCCCCTCCCCCTGCTTGTGTTCCCTCTCTCCCTATGTCTAAAAAAAAGAAAAAAGAAAAAAAAAAGAAAAGAAAAAGTTATCTCTGGCCTCTCCCCACAGATGCCAGTAAGTGGCCTCTCCTTCCCCACCCCTCTCCAGTTTGACAAATAAAAATGTCTCCAGACATTGCCCAAAGTCCCGTGGTGGAAGGAGGGGGCTGTAAAAATAAATCATAGTTGGGAACCATGGGTTTAAGCCATGACACCTAAAGGCTCACTGGTCTTAAGTGGCCAGACAGAATTTAGTGTTACTCTATGAATTGCCTAGCTCAAACTTGGAAACTTCTGCCAAGAACATGAGCATGCAAAAGAGGTGATCAGATTAAAACTTTGTTTCAGAAAAGAGCTCATTCTTTTGTAAAAGTGTCAGTACAAACTAAAGTGGAGGGGGGCACAGCTTAAGGCTTTTAAAAAAAAAAAAAAGAAGAGTAGAATCCAACTAAACCTGGCATTCATGGGCCAGAATGTCTGGCTTGAGCAGCTAATGGAGGTCTGGAACTGAGGTAAAAAAAAAAAAAAAGTCACATGTATATATACCGCAGTCCATGCCTGTAGTCCCTGCAATTTTACCCTCTGATGCCTTAAAGTAAATGTGACATTACACACATTTTAGCATCTATTTTCCCAGCAGGAAGTGTGAGATAAAGAGGCCCAATCAGTATGTTAAAATAAGATCTGATGCGGGAGGGAGAAAAGCTTTCAGATCATAAGAAATATCATCTCGAGGAAATTAAAAGCCTGGAATATGGCATATGATTACTGACACCAAAGTCCTGCTGTTGTGCTTTTGAAGGACTTTTAGAGATGCTTTCTATTTGCTAAATAAATCTGCACACTGCATGGCTTTCCTAGGTGTCAATGTGCTTC
The DNA here is from genome assembly GCF_011764305.1 of Mustela putorius furo. NCBI lineage: Eukaryota > Metazoa > Chordata > Mammalia > Carnivora > Mustelidae > Mustela > Mustela putorius. The sequence continues at coordinate 2,644,843 of NW_025421329.1, read as the reverse complement.
CGTGGGAAAATTTGTGGGCCTGGATATCATCACAAAACTTTCTCAACTGAGGATTTGTTGGAGAAAAATGAGTTGCTCAAATTAACAACATGTCAAATAGAAACAGTCTTGATGTTACATTTTTTTTTTAAGCTTCTGTTTCCATTTATTCCTTCCAAGTAAATTGAAGAAGGAATTTGTACCATATGGATGTTACGGTTTGAAATTAATCAATGAGCACATCGCACTGATCCCTTTTCTTCCTTCCTTTTTTTCCCTACCTCCCTGCCTTTCTGCTTCCTTTCCTTCCTCCTTTATTTTCTCATGTTCTCTTTTTCCTTCAAAATACTACACCTCAATTACTCACTCATTCGGTCATTTACTTAATAAATATTTACTAAGGGCCCACTCTATGCCAGACACTCTGTGGAGCTCTGGGGATATAATGGTAACCCAAAATAGAGGCATGCCTGCCCCCATAGAACTTTAAGTCTGGAGGGAGACGTAGGCAGTAATCAAAATACCACCAGAGCAAAGTAAACCTGCAATTCTAATAAGAAGTACGGCAGATGGGTAACGGTTTGAATAAGAGCCCATAACGGAGGCCATTTGTCTCATCAGGAAGTCAGGGAAGGCCTTCCTGACAATATCTGAAGGGTAAGTAGGGGGTACCCACATAGGGAACAGAAAAGCATTCTGTGTGGTTGAGACAAAAGGGGGACAGACGAAAAGCCTTTGGTTGGTGGGGACATAGCATATTGGAAAAAAATTAAAAGAAGGTGGGCTTGGGCAAAAGCTACAGGGCCAAGAACAGGATGGTGAATGGAGGACCTGGCTGGCCACTGCTCTAGACTATGTATGGTTTTGTCCTAACCCTCAAAACAATAGGCAACAGAAAACTTTGGATAAACTTGCAATTTGTTATTTGTGTCTCTAAAGGGCAACAGAAAACCTTTACGATCTCGCAAGGTTTTTATTTCTATAGAAGACAGGCGTGCACAAAGGGGATTAAAGTGTATGTTAAGACCTGATCTTCAAAAAATTAGAAGTAACCAAGATATCATAAACCTGCAAACCAAGACCGGAATGATCCACTCTGAATGCTTGTATTTTTAAATCGGTTTATAAGGTCATACACAGTGGGAAACGAGTATCGGTGTCCGTTGAATGTAACATCTCACTACACTTGGGGCCTCAGAGGACTATTAGACTTGACAGTTAGTACCTAGGTATGTGCAGTCACTTTTGGGTTCAACCCATTACAAGTAAAACTTGTAGGCAGGCAAATGTTTCACTATGTCTTGAGAAGTGTCTTGAGAAGCTATTTAATCAGGCTTGATTGTTGGGTCACTTTTTGTTGTTGTTGTTTCTTCTAGCCTAGAGAATCTATACAATCTTGACAGGGTTGTTGTGGGCCCTTTGATCATAAGCTAACCTGAGGAATCCTGACTTGCATTGGTTTTTTTCACTAAGATTTCGTTTCTCTTCTTTTCTTTTCTTTTTTAAGATTTTATTTTTGTTTATTTTTTTGAGAGAGAGAGAATGAGCATGATCTGGGCAGAAGCAGAGGGAGAAAAGGACTCTCCACTGAGCAGGGAGCCTGATGTCAGACTAGATCCCAGAACCCTGAGATCATGACCTGGGCCAAACGCAGACACTTAACTGACTGAGCTACCCAGGCACCCCTCACCAGGGTTTCTTTAGCAAAATCCATGCCACATGAGCACACAGACTGGCTGGGTTGGCAGACTTAGAGGATGTCAGCCGCACTGAACACTTAACTGGTCCAGACAAACAAATACAATTTGTCTTCAGAGCTGGGGGTAGGGAATCCTGACTCCAATTTCCAGGCAGCTGAGAATTACATTTGTGTGTTTACCTAAGCTGTAGTGGGGGCTGTTGAGAAAGTATGTTGGAGTTCGTCAAGCAGAGCTCCCGCAGAGCTGAGCCTTGCAAAGTCCTACCATCTGGAAAAGATGGGTAATGATTGGAAAGCAGATAATGTAAACAAAGTGATGGGGGGAGGAGAGGCAGGGGCACATGGGTTGGGTAGCCTAGTCAGTCCGTCAGTTATTTGGTGATTGAAGAAACGGAATGATAAATACTGATATAATGACACTAATCTATGGGCCTTCAGGACTCTTCTTCCATGGTTTGACTCTCCTGATCAGCTGCCTCCCTCCTCCCCTAGGCCTAGTTATAGATTTCCAAAGAGAAGCCTCTAGAGAGGACCACACATAGGTCCCCAAACTAGACAACTATGTCTTTCTTGCCCAGTGTGGGATCCCAGCCCTCAGCCAGGAGTCTCTGTATCAACAGCACAAAGCAGGACACTCAAGAATCTATGGCATATAAGGAAAGCAGTAACAAATTCAAGGAAATTAGGTGAACATTCCTAACTGTTTTCCCCCAACACTCCATAAGCATATTGGCAGAGTAAGGCCGGTGCCTCTGTGGGAAATTAGGATGGCTGAGCATGGAGTAGGTTTTATATGATTTAGTGTGTTTCAAAGAATAAGGTGGAAATGCTCAGTGTTTATGCTTTTGTGTTGCTTACACTTTCATTTTTTAAAAAGTAATTCTTAAACATAATTTTAAATTTGTTTTTAATTCATTGTTATTATTAAATTATTAATGACAATGCTGCAAGGATTCTTAGTAGCTCCTTTTGACAGATGGGGAAATGAAGATTAAAAAAAAAATCTAGGGGCGCCTGGGTGGCTCAGTAGGTTAAAGCCTTTGCCTTCGGCTCAGGTCATGATCTTAGGGTTCTGGGATCGAGTGAGGCTCTCTGCCCAGCGGGGAGCCTGTTTCCCCAGCTCTCTCTGCCTGCCTCTCTGCCTACTTGTGATCTCTGTCAAATGAATAAATAAAATCTTAAAAAAAAAAAATCTAGCAATCATCCTTGATCTACCTAAAGACATGAAACTAGTTACTAGGGCTCTGTTAAACAAAGCCTGAGTTCTAATGTGAGATGTTTTCTACTTACTCTGTAAGGCTACTTTTTCTGTAACCCATTTAATCATTAAACACAGAACAAAGTCAGTATTTTTATTTTACCACTAGTGTTTGAGGCATATTTTGAAAAAGAAGAACAAAAGTACATTTTTCTTTTCATAAAGAATGTCCAAAAGCTGACCAGTCTGAAATGGTATTGATTTAAGAAAATACAATTTCATGAAAACCAGCTACAGGTGCGTGGAACTGCTTTCATTCACCAACCCCCAGCAACACGCAGCTGAATTAGATTTCTTTGTGCCATCTCTTTAGTAAGCCATATGCTCTAACACTTGTGAAAGAACAGAAAGCAAAAGAAATGAACGAATCAAAAGAATGGAAGAAAAAAAATTAAGATTGCTGTGACTTAAAAAAAAAAATCTATTTGCCAGGTTATTGGGCATCATCTACAGAGGGAAGTCTGTTTGCTGCCTGTAACTGATTTTGCTCAGCACTGGATAATTTCAAGTTTTTTTCCTGTAGTCATCCAGACATGTTCATTCATTTATTTTCCCATACCTTCTCTCTTTCTGCCTGTGCTTTCTTTTTATTCTTACCTGCCTGCATTCCCCCTCCGTCCTTTCTTTTAGTCCTTCCTTTCTTCCTTCAATGTCAAGCAAATCAACCACTAAACTGAAGGGGCAAAGTTTTAGAAATCAAATCAATGAAGTTTTTATTTTACCATGTGTTTACTTAAAAAAGAAGAAAACAGCCAGATTTTAATGAATCATTCCTTCTTTTTCTAACTCCTTTATAATGCCTTTTTACTTTTGCCAAAACTTGATAGCAAGATCCATTCTTGGGAGGGGGGTGGGACTGGAGCCATTCTGTTTAACTGATTAATTGATCTATATTTTATAAGTCCTTGTGAAGAAGAGCTAGTCATTCGGGAGCAACTGTATGCAAAGGGCTTCAATGCATTTAGTCTAAAGCCAGGCATGAAACCTCCCTCCCACTCCCTCTCACTCTGGCACAGAGCCTCTGCTGGAGCCCTTCAGCCACCTGATCTTCATTTACACTAAACCTTTCCCTTATTGGACACATATAAAAGGGGCCTGCAGCGCCAGCTCTGGGGTTTGGCACAAATTATTCTAATTGTTCCCTTATCCAATACTTGGAGATAGGGCTCAGCCATTAGGCCCTTGAAAAGCAATATACAAACACTGGCTTGATGGACAAGGTTAGTAATAAGATACAGCTCGCTGTCATACTTGAAGGATGCAAAAAAGAAAGCTGTCCCTATTCTTGTTCTTACACATTTTATAGCTGGTACATGTTTATATTTCCTGCGTAAGGAATGCAGGGCATAGCGGCAGCAATTCAAAACTCTGAAATTGATACAACCTGACTCTTTATATTTTGCTTCAGGAACTAGTTAGCCTTGTTATCAAAAGGAGAAGCTTTCTGCCTCTGACAGGCTACTCGGTTGAAATTAGGAAACGGATCGGAATGGCACTCCTCCATACAGCAACCCCAGCGCCAGTATGCATTAAGACTTGCTGCCTACGTCCTCTCCCCTCAACGCAAAACCCTCCACCGTTTGCGTTCGAAAGACTTGCGTGTGTAAAATAAAAAGGATAGGAGAGTTAGATCAAGCACAGGTTTACTATTAATAGAAGATGGGTGGAGAAGTTTCTTTCCAAACGGAGATGGTGCTTGTATCCTCTTTCGTCACCAACTCATGCTATAAATTTAATCCTTAACGAAGAGGAGCTACAGCAGAGCAGATCAAAGATGGAGAAACAAATCACCCTTTCTTCTTTTGAGCTGCGTGTTGTTTTGTTTTTGAAAGATGTGTGCCAATTTCAGGAGCAAGAATTTCAGACCCTAGCTACACGCTTTCAGCAAACAAATTGTGTGTGTGTGTGTGTGTGTGTGTGTGTGTCTGTGTGTGCGCGCGCACTGGGAGGGGAGGGGTTGGCTCTTAAAAGTTCCCAGCATATGTTTTCTTTGACAGATAAAATAATAATAGAAAGTTGTGACATTAAAAAATACATCATTCTAAGAAATGTTGACGTGACTTTTCCTATATATCTTTTTTTTTCCTTTTGTGGTAGGTGGTGTAATTTTACACAACTTTTAAAAAGTGCAAGGAAGGCTATGAAAAGCTTCTTTCAAATCTTTATGTTGGGGAGTAAATTTTCAAAAGTTACTTTGCAGCCCAGGATTTTCTGCTCCCTGCACTTAAGCCCCAAACCACTTATGAAAATTCAGCTTTTCAAACAAAGCCCAGCCCTATTACTTCCAGCTGTCTTTCTCTTGCCAAGTGTCCTGACATACACATATTCAATCCATAAATCAAAAGAGAAAGGAGAGGAGGATGTAGGAGTGGGACACTTAAGAATGTATATGAAATTCCTAAATAGCTATATATTAAAAATATACATATGTGTATCAAATTAATTCTCTATAACTATCGAGGTTGTCCTGATTCACATCTAACTATTCAACTATCATCTAGTCTCCTTGATACACACACAACAACCAATATACATACACATATACACAATGCACACAAACACACAACACACACATATGTGCAACACACACACACACTGTGCTTGAAGACAGATATCCTTCTAGAGAGTGAAATCATTTCTTTTCATCTGGACTCAACAACATTTCTGGAAACTCATACCTTACTTGAGGCTTAGTGCAAGACAGATGGGAACAGTGATTTGAATCCTTTGGGCGGCCTCTGCCCTCACCATGCCAGCGATGGTGAATCTCTATGGAGAATCACCATATTCCAATACCTACACCAAAGCTGTTAAAATTAGCTACTCTCTATGCAGTGAGGCACGGGCCCCATCTCACCAGGACAAACGGAGAGCTGGTTGGCATTTTCTCTCTGCGGCAGGTTAGTTAGGCTCCAAGTGGTACTAATTGGCACCCTCATGAGCTATGACATTTGTGATCTGCTGCCAAAGGGCAAGAGACAGATGTGTAACTGCCTTTTCTTCCTGATGTAATATCAAACAGATGCCAATGGAATCATCTCCATTCTGACCCTGAATACTCTGGGCCAGTTTAAATGACAGACTTCACCAATTCCCCAACCCGACCCCATCATTTTGAAGGCAGTATTTGAATTTGTTCAAGGGTGGGTAGGAAAAAATCACTTAAAGCAGAGGCATGCTGGGGGAAGAGGTGGGAGATGTATACTTTGGCGTGTAATTTTGTGCACAGAATTCTGAACCCCCCACATCCTCTGAGATGTAGACTCACCAACTGAGCATTTATTTCCCAAAGGCTGAGAAGGGTAATTGACATTTTAAACTCTCGAGGGAGGCCATCGCATCCACCTATCTACTCCATTCTTAAGGTGGCAGAGGTCACTATGGGAAGAGCGCAGCGTCCCTTCGAAGTAAGTAATGGTGGGGCACCTGGGTGGCTCAGTGGGTTAAACCTCTGCCTTCAGCTCAGGTCATGTTCCCAGGGTCTTGGGATTGAGCCCCACATTGGGCTCTCTGCTCAGCGGGGAGCCTGCTTCCCCCTCTCTCTCTGCCTGCCTCTCTGCCTACTTGTGATCTCTCTGTCAAATAAATAAATAAAATCTTAAAAAAAAAAAAAGAAGTAAGTAATAGTATAAGTAGAACCTGCCTGATAATCTCTCTGCTCTTGATTCTTTTCCTGGTTTTTTCTTGCTGCTTTTGCGGAACTTGTGCATGGTGTGTGCTTTAATAACTAGCTAGTAGCGTAAGATGAGGACAGAGCAACCTGCTGTTTGGGACAGTTCCCATCCTGTCAACGCTGGACAACATAGCGCTGAAAAAACCAGGGAAAAGACCTGGAGGGGGATGTTTATCCCAACTCTTGCACAATGGGAGGGTGATAGGGCATTTTTCTTTGCCACGTTTTCCTGCTTGCTTCTCCCTTTCACTTTTTCAGTGGGAACATCAAAAGTAGAGTCTAGAAAAGAGCTGGCCTCCACTCCAGGCCTGAGTCCTCAGATCCTAAAAGAATGCTGAGCATCACAAGAGTTTACCAGTTCTCTGGAACAGACACAGGGTTTTGGTATCAATGCCATAAAAAGGACTTCCTTTTTTGTAGGTTCCTGTGTTTATACCCTAACAAACCAGTGTACTGGTAGGTGATGACAGGTGATTTGAAGATGTGGAATCCTCTTATAGTCTTTCTGAGACTCACCCAACAGCAATTACAGGTCCCAAGGGAGAGAATGCTGGTGTCCTATCATGGTGGAAGCTCCATGTGGCAGTCTACAGTGAGTTTAGAATGATTTATAGAGATAATAAACAGTTTTATGCACCAACCAGATGATGGAAGGATGGAATCCAGTAACAGTGATTATCCTAACTGAATCTAATTGCTGTACATCCAAACTGAGTGATTGATGCTTCATTGACCCTATATATAACCAAAATATTCATCTACAGCACAACAACCAATTCTGCCCTTATTTGTAGAAACAGCATGTTTAACTTCAGTTACATGTCTGCATATTTTTCTTCTTTCTCCCTGATAATACATATCGGATGCTTTTCATCTCTGTATCACCCACACTGTCATGGATACAGTAAGGACCAAAAATTATTTACTAAATAAAAGACACAGCAATTTATGTACCAAAGTAAAGAAGGTACTGCTCTTTTGGGCCATATCTGCCCATGCAGATGGTAATTACCTCTTGAAGTTACACTCAAGGCAAAGAGATAACACTCCAGCAGTTTAGGATTTGAACACTGTCTAGCATCTGGAGCAGAAACTAGAAATTAAGTCTTCTACTTTCATCTTTTTTAATGCCTCCTCTCATATGCCCTTTCAACCTGGATGATTTTCCGTCCCAGCATTGTACCAGAGGAGATGATGCAATTATCAGGACAATTAAAAATAATGCAATCATTAAAACAGTAATATTAATTATAGTGTTATAACAGCAATAACATATTTGGTACTTACTATGTGTATGACACACTCTATGCACTTCACTTATATTAATACATTTAATCCTCACGTCAACTGTATGGAATATAATATTTTTATCCATTACTGTCCTCACTTATGAATGGGGGGCTAGAAGGGGAAGACTGGGGAAGAAACAATAGTGCATCATTCAAGGGCACAGAGCAAAGTCAGAAGTGCTGGGAGATTATAACATTCAAAAGTCTATAAAATAGACCCTGGGCATTTGCACATTTAGCTTCCTTGCTTGCTTGCTTCATTCATTCATTCATTCATTTATGAAAAAGAGAAAGAGCATGAGCAGGAGAGGCAGAGAGAGAGGGAGAGAGAATCTGAAGCAGACTCTGTGCTGAGTGCAGAGCCTGATGCAGGGCTTGATCTCATGACCCTGAGATCAGGGCTTGAGCCAAAACCAAGTGTTGGATGCTTAACCAACTGTGCTACACAGGTGCCCTCTGATATCTTGATTATTGACCTGAAAGTCCATGATAAATTAAGATAATGATTTGTAGATGCCCCAGTGTAGACAGTGCTTACTGTGAACCTGACACAGGAGCTACCCACCTAGTGAGTGAACCTAGTTATCCACCCAGTAGTCACTTCTCAGCACGTTTTCTTGATTCTCTTTTTGATATTTCCTATATCACTGACTGTAGTAAACATTATTATTCTATTAAGAAAAATGATCACTAAATGAGAGAGAAAATCTTCATGAAAGTGAAAGCATATTTAATTATGATGTAAAGTACATAGCTCTCATTGGAAATATGAACTGAGAAATGTCTGAAAAACACTAACATCTCCAAACTCTAAAATCTGGGATTTATTAAAGTTTGTGAGAATCAGCCTTTGTGACTACAAAGGGTCTATCTACTGAAAACAGCCTTAGTAAGAAAGACTTTTTGTAAATCATCATTTAGCAGGTGACCAAAATTAGTAAATTAGTGCTTGTTTCCAACTGTCTTAGAAATCAGACATGATTTTTTTTCAGATATGATTTCTTACCATAAAGCTTATCAAATAATATGAGAAAGTTTATAAGACAAGCACAAGAAATAGCTATGAAGGGCCAGGCCTCCTATATCTATGTGATTAATCTGGCTCCATCTTTCTTCTCCATTAGCCTCCACAGAACTGTCATTTCTACCATCACAGCCACTGGTGTAAGGCTCTGCTCTGGAAGGTTCCTACTAAACCACAAAGCAATTATAGAAAGATGATCAAGCAACCATGCACCAAGTAACTCATGTGTACATCATTTATCAGATTATTTCATCAGTGCCTCAACAGAGGAGAAAACTATAAAGAGAAAGAATGGTGGGATGGGGCCAGTCACCGTAAAGCACAAGATACATGGGGATGAACACACATCTAGAAAGAACCTAGTGTGGAGATCCTTGGAAGAAGCCTTGGAAGAGAAGGAAACATGATGGAAGGGATGAATGAACTGAAAGTGGGACCACTGATGGAGCACTTCCCAGGGCTATCTCTTTGTATCTTATTGACTCTGTTAAACTCTGTATATGATGCAGGTAAGATGGACAGGCACATCTGAGAGCCTGAATTAAAAACATAAAGCAACAAAGCTGAATTTAATGAAGTAAACTTTTGCCAAAGGCTCTAGTGTTTGGTATAAACCTGATAGCTCTCTTAGTGCAAGTTCTGGGTCACAGAGCACACGTTGGCTAGCATCAAGACCACTTCTGCTCTCAATCCCAATTAATTATAGATGTTGGGTCTATAAGAGCCTTTGTTAGAAATAATTAAATAATAAATGTCTATAAAGCAGTTTGCATGCTGAGCCTAATAAGAACGAACTCCACAGAAATCCAATTTAAAAACTTACTGCTTTTCTAAGCCAGAATTTAATTGGATTTGTGTTTCCGAACTCTTTGGCATAAAGATCAGCCATTGCATGGGTGGATTTGGCATGGTGACTGCCATTGGGGTCAGCTGAGTGGGAATATCGTTTGCCTCAGAACTTGGTATTCCCCAAATATGCCCTCAGAAACAAACCCTGGGGCTGACCATTTACAGATATCCAAAAGGGGTCATGAAATTCTCAAAAATATGACCCCAGCAAAAATAACTTTCATCTACCTCAGTTTCAGAAAGCAATAAACAGAACCCTTTAAGAGAAGAGAGGGTGTGCAGAAAGCATATAGAAAGACTTAGGATGTCCCAGTTCTGTAAGTAGGAGACGATCGTTGTCAGGTTGTACTGATGATACCCACATGGTCAAGACAGCAAAACCTTCAGAAGACAGAGATGTAGAATGGTGAGCACAAGTTATCTTTGGATTTCATACGTCATACCTTATTTCCTCCAATTTAGCATCTTTTCCATGCTAGATCACATTAAAATATTTTGAACAATAAACAAAAATCTCCTTTTCTTAGTGCTACTAAATGTCAGTGCTGTCTGCTAACCAGCAGTGTTGTTGACTTAAAGTATTACATGTTGTTTTGAAAACAAGTGTGTAATATAATTTTGCCTTCACTTTATAAAAAGTGAGTGGAGAACAGAAAAAAATTAAAGTATGCATTCATTCATTCGTTCTACAACCAGGACAAAGATGGTTATTTTCAGGCAAGCCTAAAGCAAAGAATTTGCTGAAATCACAAGCAAGTTGGATTGGCTGGCTGGCCACGACTATTTGCTAAATGAAAGAATACAATTAGAGAAGACATCAAAAGTGTGAGAGAAATGTCAAAGAAAGAGGGAGTAGGTAAGGAGAAAATGGAAAGATACTGAAAACCAGCATAAGAATTTATTTTTCACAAACCCCAAAGCAGAGAGAAGTATTCTATTTCTCCACTGATAAAATTTGTTATACATTATCAAAATGGAAGACAGTGTTCAGCTTTCTTGAGATAATTTTTTTCAGGAGAACTAATTGGATTCCACTGAAGTCAGCATCATTGAGCCCAACCAGATCTCCCACACAGTCCTGTTTAACTCCTTTAGACAAACTAGAAGCAGCAAGTATTACCCCAGATGTAAATCATTTTTCCTTTGCTTACTAATAGTGGCATCAAATAAGGAGGGAGAACTAGAATTTAAGGCAATATAGTGCTTTACAATATTAATTTTTATTATCTATATTTAGCAGTGAATTATTGTTCTTAAATAATTATGCATGTTTCATAGCATTTAATGAGGAAGGAGGAGTAAGTCTAAATATAGACACTAATATACACTATAATTAAGGATTATAAAATATGTTTAACATTTTTAGAACTAAACACAGTACTCAAATTTTGTTTATGTGACATCTTTAGATTATGGAAGGCATTCTTAATAAGAGAGTGGGCATTCTTAATGACTTTGTAAAACTATACACCTGGATTTATTGCCAAGCTGTAGAGGACATTGTGCCTCCTCCCCCAATACGTATTCTACCTCTTTCTCATTTTGTAGCATCCATGAAAATAAACTTTATTGATCCCAGAACCAGCTCAGAAAGTGGGTCCTAATTTGCCTAAGTCAGAGTAACCCTATCTCTCTTGGCACAGAGATTGGTTGAAGGACCCTAAGCCTAAGGTAATTGACATGACCCATCCCAAAGACCCATGCCAAAGGACATTGACTGGGATCTGGGAAACATGTTATCTTTTCTGGGCAATGAAGTTGGGTCTATGAGACTTGAAGAGTGTAGCCATTCTGACACTTTGAGGTAAGCCAGCCTTTCCAAGCAGACTCACAGATAGATCTAGCCCTAAACACATTCCTCAACCTCTAAATCAAACTACTCCTAAGGTGCTCTACCTACAAACTGTCTAGTAACTTAGGTTCATAAATGGCATCTATTACATAAGTCACTTTAATTGGGTTTTATCTTTATGGGCTATGTAAAGAGTTTTAACAGATAGGACAAGTTGGAGAGTTTCTAATCCCTTTAGGACATTTTTTTTTTTTTTCTTATATCCCAGTGGAAAAATACTCTCTCTTTGATGGGCTTGTCAAGAGGTTAAATTTAAGAAGTCATTCACTCATCACTTAATCATTCATTCATGCATTCCTTTATTCAATCATCAGTACTGAGCACAACCTATATTTGGAAGATAGAAGATATATAAAGATAGCCATAAACAAAAGTGACAGTCTCTGGCCTCATGCTCTTATGCAACAAAGAGGTGACTATAGAATTTGGATGATGTTGATGCTATGGAGATAATCACAGTTGATAGGGAGTACCGAGGAAAATAGGGAGGTTGACAGGGAGTGTGATAAACTATACACAGCTGGTCTAGATGGTCAGGAAAGGTCTCATTGGGAAGATATTGGCATAGAGACAAGAAGGAAGTGAGGAATCCAGCCAGGGAAAGATGAGGGTTCAGAGAAAGGGTTCCAAAAACAGAGGAAAGAAGCCCAAAGTGCTGTATAGATCTTTTCTGGGCATTCCAAGCAATAGCAAAAGGGTTTGTGGTTGGAGCTCATGGACAGTGATATGGGGCTTGTCAAATATCATGACCTAAAACTCATTTTTATTCATTTCCTATTCTTTATCCCCACAGCCTTGGTCCCTATCTTTACCAGTGTTAACTTTGCTGGTAGCAACCATCTCCTTAATGCAGTCTTATATCTCTGCTATCTTCCTTCACAGTATTTCAGGAACAATCTATAAACGTATGCATGCACCAAGAGAGTCCCGAGTTAAACCTGTCTCTCCATTATATAGGGCAGTGACTTCCAAACTTTTATTGATCTTGACCTTAGTCAGTAAAAGAATTTTAGCATTTAACTTTCCCACACAAATAATGTACCTGCATTATTGTACTTGTGTGAGACATTATCATATGCACATAATACATAAATATATATGACACACATTTAAAGCTTTATTGAACATTGAAACATAAATAACATAGACATAGATATATTTCAGCATTTTCTTTTTATGCCTCAGTGGATCATTTTGTGAGTCCTAATGTGGAGAATGCTATCTCCTTCACATGGCGTATGTTCCAGTTTTTTGTTCATTCCACCACCTCGTCTCTCATCTCACATTTATACTATAATAAAGACAACTGTAGCTCCCCACATCTACCATCTTATATCATTGCCTTTATGTCATTGTTCAAGTTGTTCCTTCTACTTGTCATTTCCTTTTTTCATTCTTTCTCTTTAACCTTTTAGAGTCTATTAGCTGATATATACTTCATAACTTAACCTGTGACAATTGCTGGGTGAAGAGAACTCTATGCTTCTGCAGAACTTCTGTCACTTTCCTTTAGTACACTATATTCTCCTCGACTATGCTAGGTCTGGCCTCTGGTGGTTCATGAGTTCCCTGATGACAAAAATAGCATCTATTTCATGTATATATTGTAGTACCCATAACAGCATTCGGCAAAGGGTAGGTACTCATTGAATTATTTCTGGGATGAGGTGGGGGAGAATGAATGAATGGGTAAATCAGTGAATGACACCATAGAAACAAAAACAATATGGTAAGGTGAAGGAGACATAGTATGGATCTGGAGCCAGACTGCCTGAGTTCTCAATGTGGCTTCACTCTGTCCTTGCTGTGTGATCTTGGCTGGGTGCCTTAATTTCTTCAAGCCTCAGTCACCTTAACTGTAAAATAGGGGTCATATAAAAATACCTAGTTCACAGGATTTTTTTTTTTTTTTTTTTAGGATTAATAGAACTGATAGGTGAAGTCCTCCCAACACAAAGCACCACATTAATAAAGTTTAGCTATTCTCTACCAATAAAAGTAAAAGCTCTTCTTAGGCTACTTATGATAGAGAGAAATTCAGGTTTAGGCCTCATCCGAAAAATTAGTTCCTATTGTGACAAAGGCTCTCACTGTAAGACTAATATGGGTTCTGACAACAGATTTGTAAATGATATGCTGGTACAGTTGCTGTGAGTTAATAAGTAATCATGCTGAATTTATCTTTGACCTACTTCGGGGATAGGTTGAAAGGAATGGGTGACTGATAATATGATCCGACGAGCTCTGAAGTGTAGGAGAGTCCAGTGTAAACCATAAAAAAGATGCTGAGAAGAAGGGACAGGGGAATTTGAGGTAGTACAGACCTAATGCCATTAAGAAATGTTGACTAGAAAGGAATATTAGGCATTCTTTTGTAATTTGTATAATATGGGTTTGTGAACAGCAAATAACACTTCTGAAAGTCATGTGTACCATTATATAGCATGCGTATGTGATTTCAAAATTAGCTTTCCTGCTAAGTTACCTCTTAATCCAATGGAGTGTAAGAAAGATGAAGGAGCTAGTACAATACACTAAATATCTGTTTCTTAAAATAAGGACTTAACCATGCACTTAGCCCATCCTCCACACCACATATTATATATTTACATGATTTGTCTTATTAGTTCTAGCTTACTTGTTATAACTTAACAGAGCAGATCTTAAGTTTGTAGAGACATTTTCCTTAGGGAACTCATGAGATTTCTTCTCACCTATTTTATCCCCCACAAAAGCATTTCTTTAAAAGAGATTTTCCATAATATTTGTCTTTCCCCTGCCAGATTTTTTTTTCTATTTTTCTTTTTTAAAAACTCAGAGTGGAGTGTTCCCATTCAAGATGAGGCAGTGAGCTCTTTCACAGTTTTCAGAGAAAATGATTAGTTTTACAGAGAAAAGTCTTCAATTCATTTCTTTGGACCATCTTCAACCTATATCTCACCACCCTAGAATCACTGGAAATGTTCAGATAATTAAAGAAAAGTGACATGGCAGAATACATTATCATGACATGATGTCTAGACAGTGACTGAAACATGAAAGCAATAGGAAAATCACACATTCATCTCTGCAGTGAACAAGGGGCTTGGGACTCTCTAATGACATGGTGACTCTCTTGCTCAGGGCCATTGACTGTAATTCACAAGAGTAGGAGGCAAATGTCTACCACTCTAGTGTGGCAGCAGCTTTGCCATTCCAGTAAAACACATGTACGCTCAAAAGTAAATCTTTGGTAAGAAATTTCCATCCCGAGGAATCGACAAAACACCCCACCTAGAGCCAGCAAGGGTATGGCATTCCCAGAAACAATTCAAGGTCTTTCCTGACTATTCATGTTGACTTCCCTCCTGCCCTCCTCAACCAAACAGGACTAAAATATCCAGGAGAGAGAAGTTGGGTCTGCGTCCAGATCAGCAGGTCCTTTGGACTTCCTACCAAATATAAGCTGCCAAGCCTCAGGCACAGGAAATGTGATAGCAAGAGTAGAGTCTGCTGAAAATACCAAAGCAAGGCAAAATTCCCCTCCAGCTTAAACACAGTCACTTACATTGAGTCACCATGAAGTGCTCACTTTAAACATGATTATTTTGAAGAAAGTGGAGAAGAAAGCAAAGTGGTTCTTGAACTAGAGAAAGCTTATTATAAGGATAAACTCTGGAGTCTGATTCTAGGTGTGCTTGGAGAAATTACGAATCCCTCTAAGCCTGATTACCCGGTCTCTTCAATGGGTTTAAATTATGAGAACTGAATGAATGAATGAATGAATGTTTTAAAATTTCTTTTTAGTGTTCCAAAATTCATTATTTATGCACCACACCCAGTGCTCCATGCAATATGTGCCCTCCATAATATCCACCACCAGGCTCACCCAACCCCCCACCTCTCCAAAACCCTCAGTTTGTTTCTCAAAGACCACAGTCTCTCATGGTTTGTCTCCCCTTCCGATTTCCCCCATCTCACTTCTCCTCTCCATTTCCCAGTGTCCTCCATGTTATTCCTTATCTCCACAAGTAAGTGAAACCATATGATACTTGACTCTCTCTGCTTGACTTACTTCACTCAGCATAATCTCTTCCAGTCCCATCCATGTTAATACAAAAGTTGGGTATTCATCCTTTCTGATGGATGTATTCATCCTTTCTGTATTCATCCTTTCTGTTGGGTATTCATTGTATATATGGGCCATATCTTCTTTATCCATTCGTCCATTGAAGGGCATCTTGGCTCTTTCCACAGTTCAGCAACTCTGGCCATTGCTGCTATGAACATTGGGGCACAGATGGCCCTTCTTTTCACTACATCTGTATCTTTGGGGTAAATTCAGTAGTGCAATTGCAGGTCATAGGGTAGCTCTATTTTTAATTTCTTAAGGAATCTCCACACTGTTTTCCAAAGTGGATGCACCAACTTGCATTCCCACCAACAGTGTAAGAGGGTTCCCCTTTCTCCACATCCTCTTCAACACTTGTTGTTTACTGTCTTGCTGATTTTGGCATTCTAACTGGTGTAAGGTGGTATCTCAATGTGGTTTTGATTTGAATCTCCGTGATGGCTAATGATGATGAACACTTTTTCATGCATTTGTATGTCTTCTTTGGAGAAGTGTCTGTTCCTGTCTTCTGCCCATTTTTTAATGTGATTATCTGTTTTGTGTGTGTTGAGTTTGATGAGTTCTTTATAGATCTTGGACATTAGCCCTTTGTCTGTAATGTCATTTGCGAATATCTTCTCCCATTCCGTGGGTTGCCTCTTTGTTTTGTTGACTATTTCCTTTGCTGTGCAGAAGCTTTTGATCTTGATGAAGTCCCAAAAAGTTCATTTTCACTGTTGTTTCCTTTGCCTTTGGAGACTTATCTTGAAAGAAGTTGCTGTGGCCGATGTCAAAGAGGTTACTGCCTATGTTCTTCTCTAGGATTTTGATAGATTCCTGCCACACATTGAGGTCTTTTATCCATTTCAAGTTTATCTTTGTGTATGGTGTAAAAGAATGGTCGAGTTTCATTCTTCTGTACCCAGCTGTCCAATATTCCCAGCACCATTTATTGAAGAGGCTGTCTTTTTTCCAATGTATATTTTTCCTGCTTTGTCGAAGATTATTTGCCATAGAGTTGAGGGTTCATATTTGGGCTCTCTACTCTGTTCCACTGGTCTATGTGTCTGTTTTTGTGCCAGTGCCATGCTGTCTTGGTGATCACAGCTTTGTAGTTAAGCTTGAAATCAAGCAACGTAATTACCGCAGTTTTGTTTCTCTTTTTCAACATTTCCTTAGCAATTCGGGGTCTCTTCTGGTTCCATACAAATTTTAGGATTGTTTGTTTGAGGTCTTTAAAAAATGCTGGTGAAATATTGATTGGGATGGCACTGAAAGTATAGATTTCTCTAGGTAGTATAGACATTTTAACAATGTTTATTCTTCCAATCCATGAGCATGGAATGGTCTTCCATCTTTTTGTGTCTTCTTCAATTTCTTTCATGAGTGTTCTGTAGTTCCTTGAGTACCTCTTTGGTTAGGTTTATTCCCAGTATCTTAATGGTTCTTCATTCTATAGTAAATGGAATTGATTCTCTAATTTTCCTTTCTATATTTTCATTGTAAGTATATAAGAAAGCAACTGATTTCTGGGGCACCTGGGTGTCTCAGTGGGTTAAGCCTCTGCCTTTGGCTCAGGTTATGATCTCAGGGTCTGGGATTGAGCCCCATGTCAGGCTCTCTGCTCAGCAGGGAGCCTGCTTCCCTTCCTCTCTCTCTGCCTGCCTCTCTGCCTACTTGTGATCTCTGTCTATCAAATGAATAAATAAAAATTAAAAAAAAAAAAAGAAAGCAACTGATTTCTGTACCTTGATTTTGTATCCTGCCACATTACTGAATTGCTGTATGAGTTCTAGTAGTTTGGGGGTGGTCTTTTGGGTTTTCCTTAGTAAGTATCATGTCATCTGCAAACAGAGAGAGTTTGACTTCTTCTTTGCCAATTTGAATACCTTTTATTTCTTTTTGCTGTCTGATTGCTGTTGCTAGGACTTCTAGTACTATGTTTAACAAGAGTGGTGAGAGTGGGCATCCTTGTCATGTTCCTGATCTCAAAGGGAAGGCTGTCAGCTTTTCTCCATTGAGGATGATATTTGCTGTGGGTTTTTCATAGATAGATTTTATGAAGTTGAGGACTGTTCCCTCTATCCCTATACTTTGAAGAGTTTAAATCAGGAATGATGCTATATCTTGTCAAATGCTTTTTCTGCATCAACTGAGAGAGCCATGTGGTTTTTATTTCTTTTATTGATTTTTGCTATCACATTGATTGATTTGCAAATGTTGAACCACCCTTGCCATAGATAAATCCCACCTGGTCATGGTGGATAACCTTTTTAATGTACTATTGGATCCTATTAGCTAGGATCTTGTTGAGAATCTTAGCATCCATGTTCATCAGGGATATTGTCTGAAATTCTCCTTTTTGGTGGGGTCTTTGCCTGGTTTGGGGATCAGGGTAATGCTGGCTTCATAAAAAGAATCTGAAGTTCTCCTTCTATTTCTATCTTTGAAACAGCTTCAGGAGAATAGGTATTAGGTCTTCTTTGAATGTTTGGCAGAATTCTTCAGGGAATCCAGCAGGTCCTCGGCTCTTGCTTTTTGGGAGGGTTTCTTTTTTTTTTTTTTTTAATTTTTAAAAATTTTTAAATTTTTATTTTTAATTTTTTTTCTTATGGGAGGTTTTTGATCACTGCCTCAATCTCATTACTAGATATTGGTCTCTGAATGAAATCTTATAAAAATAACCCAGGGAAGTATTTAGTGAAAAAAGGTGAATTTTCAATAGAATCATTAGCAGTGCTAAGACTAGGCAGTATTTCAGTTAGGAAAGAGAAGGAGAGGGGCTACTGAGGAGAGTGAGCAGGGTGGGGTGGGGGCAGGGGCTCCAGGAGGCCTATCTCATGGTTGTTAGGATATTCCCTGGATTCTAGGAATGTGAAAAAGAAGAAAGCAGATTTCATCCTTAGCTTTAGAGTCCACCAAATATCCCTTGAGAGAGGGACTTGAGAGCAATTATATTACTGGGTGTGTGGGGACAGTTTAGACAGTTTAGGCAATGAGGTTAGTCCTGGGCTTTCATCTCAGTTCTATAATCTATTAGCTGCATGGCTTTGGACAAGTTGCTTTCTCTCTGTGAGAATCTGTAGGGTTGCAGCACAAGGGGATTCTTCTTTAGAAACAGAATGCCACATTTATTTTAGGTCATCACGAGGTTGCCCTGGCTTACTTTTGTCAGCTTCTCTTATGAGTAGGTAGAGTATGTCTATGTCTCTATATTGTGACGAATGAGACATAATTCCCAATATTGTGGGGACTGTTGTGAAACTTGTTAAAGGGAAGAAGGCATTCCTTTTTGATTCCTTTCTCCTTCTTTCACCTAGAAACAGAAGTGATGGCTGGAGCCCTTACAGTCATGCTCTATATGAAGACAGTGCAGCAACTGTTTAGGATCCCCAATAACATCCCTGAAACTCTTCTACATGAGAGAAACACAAATTTCTATCTTGTTTTCATCACTAATATTGAGATTTTCTGTCACATGCAGCCAAACCTAAGTTTTAACTAAGGCAAATGTATCCGACAACGCTTGGTATGGATCTCCCAAGGCTTTTGACTTAACAGGCTAAGCCAGGTGGATGATGAGCATACAGTTTGCTTTCATATATTCATAAATCCATTTATTCATTAGAGATTTAGCATACCTACTCTGTTCCAAACCTTCTCCTTTGGAACTGAAAACACAATGGTGGGGCAAGCAGGGTGGGTCAGTTTGTTAAGTGTCTGACTCTTGATCTTGACTCAGGTCAATTTCAGGGTCATGAGATCAAGCCCTGCACTGGGCTCTGTGCTAGGTGTGGAGTCTGCTGGAGAGTTTCTCTTTTCCTCTGCCTCTGCCCCTCCCCTTGCACTCACTCAGTCTCTCTCTCTCTCTCTCAAAATAAATAAACAAAATCATAAAAAAAAAAAAAAACCCACAATGGTTAATAAGACCATAAGGCCTGAGCCATTAGTATCTCCTCATCACTAGAATGTGATTAGGTGATCACATTCTAGGGATGAGAAAGATGATAAGCATGCAATGAAAGAAGTCAATCTGACAGAGAATGAAATCCCATAGAAGAAAATTAATGGCATTGTGGTACAGAAAGTAGTCGAATGAGGGAAAGTACTTTACAGTGATCAAAGATGGTCTCTTGGAGGAAATGATCCTTCACCTGATATCAGAAAAATGGGAAAAGAATTAGAGATTTTGGAGGAATCATAATCCAAGTGGAGGAAAGAGAATATTGGAGGTCATTGAAGCAGGTAGATGATTAGTATGAGATCAAAAGAAGCCTTTCTGGCCAAGCATGGAGACCAAGGTTGAAAATAGAGGACAAGATTGAGGTGGGCACAGATCATATAGGACCCAGAACATTTGGTAAAAGAAATACTCATAAATATACATCATGGAGGGCCACCTGAGTGGCTCAGTTGGTTAAGCATCTGCCTTTGGCTCAGCATGATCCCAGGGTCCTGAGATCAAGTCCCAGGGTCCCGAGATCAAGTATCATGCTCCTTGCTCAGAGGGGATCCTGCTTCTCTCTCTGCTTGCCCTTCCCCCTGCTTGTGCTCTCCCTCCTTCTGTCTGTCTGTCTCTCTCTCTCTGTCTCTGACAAATAGATTAGTAAAATCTTCAAAAAAAAAAAAAAACATACATCTTGGAGTAGGAACTATAAAATACAAGTCATCCAAAATCCATGATTTCTGTAATTAAGCACCATCATGTTTCTATACTTGTTTTTCACAATGTTTTCCTATTTAAAGCTACACAGATAAATATCGCAACAAGATGTTCAATTGGTGGCAAAGTGTTATGAGTTTATATGGGCCCATGCCTGGCTGGATCCAATGTGGAAGCCCCTTACCCTTCAAGCTGTGAGATGTCAGAGGCAATGAATTGGAATGCAAGTAATATCTCATTACCATGAGCCTAAACATAATGTCACATATGTGCATATGTGTGTGGGGAAGGTTCAGTGTTCTTCACAGATGGAAGTGGAGACTGAACACAGTAAAGACACACACACACACACACACACACACACATAATAACGTGAGAATGCCACAGAGTCCAATAGGTGGTGAAATGTTCAGCACTGAGGTGAAATGTTCTGGCACAGAGAGGGCTGTTTGTATTTCTGATCTGTATGTGTGTGTGTGTGTGTGTGTGTGTGTGTGTGTAGGTGGGGGGCAGGTACACAAGCACATGTTCTGGCACAGAGAGGGCTGTTTGTATTTCTGGTCTGTGTGTGTGTGTGTGTGTAGGTGGGGGGCAGGTACACAAGCACATGTTCTGGCACAGAGAGGGCTGTTTGTATTTCTGGTCTGTGTGTGTGTGTAGGTGGGGGGCAGGTACACAAGCACATGATTCCCTCCTCCTCTCCCTCTTTATTTTAGTCTAACCACAAATCAGAGACACAAACAACTTAATGATGTGACATTTTGCTTTACTGAAGGGGAAACAGGCACAGACATTCCTTATCTGGTGAAATTGATACTGTACCATTAAATGAACACTCACAGAAGGTTGAATCCGCAAACCACCTAATAGGCAAAATTAAAGAAGAGTGAGAAAGGGAGAGGGTTGCCGGGATCAATTCCAGACCTGCTTGCTTTATGATGCTTGTAATTGTTTGTTCCAGGGTTCCTGTATGGATTGTTTTTCTGTGATACTATCTATCTTTCCTGAAATAAACGAGGACAGAATGCTGAACTATTGTCCCAGTTCCCTCCTTGTCCAGAAATGAGCTGCACTGATTTCAAAACTTCTACTATTTTGTGGCTCCCATGATCCCCAGATATGGAATCTTCTGAAAGCTTGGGGGAGCTCGCTTTTCTTTATGTTCTGCTTTCTTATCTTCCCACAAATACTGAGCAGACAGCAAAGAAAATAGGTTTTCCAAAGTTGTTTCTGGATTCTTAGGGCCTCTTATGCCTCCAAGACACTTTGCAGCAAAGCTATCTTCAGGCCACTTAGAAAAAGAGGGAACTTTGAAACACATATATTTCATGAAATACATATATTCCACCCATTAAAATGAATCCTACTGTTTTATGGTTCACGATGATTTTTTTTTTTAATTTTTTAGGATAGGAGTTTAATAAAGGATATGTGGAAGAAATTTTCATTTGGCAATGACCAGGGCTATTTTTGTTTAGAAGACAAGAGAAATCTCTTTAGGAATATAATAAAACTTAAATATTATATACTTTTCGTTCATCCAGGCTGATAATTTACTGCCTAGAATTAACATTGACATAAGCCTCTTTCTTACAAAAAGGTGGAGTAGCGTCAGGAGGGGAAAGGAGACTCAGCTGAAACCTAAACGCCATGGTCTTTATTTTGTCTTTGTCTTTATTTTGTCTTCTGGTACCCTTTTTGATTATATATCAGATTCCAGGGAAGGAAGAAAAGCTTATCCTTCTGGATGGTGATGAAAGACACACAAGTCTAGCAAAGACTATGGAATCTCCGGAAATTCAGCAAGCCCTGAGTATGCGTAGACGCATGGCTCTCTCAGCCAGAGTCTGTGCGGGTCGTGCTCAGTGTGGCTGCCTCGATGGCTGAATGCTAACAGAGCTTGCTCTGTTTGCAAAACAGAACACACCAGAACCTTCTGTCTCCTCTGATTTCTTCCCATTCAGTTTCCCCTCCCTTCCCGGGTACTCCCTCTCCCTGTCCTTTGTACTATTCCTTATGTTCCACATAGGAGTGAAACCATTTGATAATTGTCTTTCTCTGCTTGACTTATTTCACTTAGCCTGATCCTCTCCAGTTCCATCCATGTGGATGCAAAACCTGAGTGCTTAGATGCAGGAGTGGAGGTCTGGGAGAAGCTAATGAGTAACAAACAGAGAAGGCAAGAATGAAAAAAAAAAAACTGAGCAGGAGGCAAGGTAGGCATGGTGACCAAGGAAGCTTGTTTGTAGACAGAGTAAAAGTACTTTTAATACAATGGGAAAAGGATTTCTTCTTCTTCTTCTTTTTTAAATGATTTATTTATTTTATTTTAGAGAGAGAGGGAAAGCACAAGAAAGCTCAGGGCCGTAGGGGCAGAAGGAGAGAATCTTAAGTAGGCTCCACACCCACCACAGAGCCCATGGCCGGGCTTGATCTCATGACCCTGAGAGCCTGACCTGAGCCTAAATCAAGAGTCAGAGGCTTAACCCACTGAGTCACCCAGGCACCCCCAGAAAAGGCCTTAGGCAAGGCCCCACAATCAGCTCTCTACTAAATTCTTTATAGACAACATACCTGCTCTGGCGGGATTGCCTTTTTTTTTTTTTCTTATGTAGTGTTTAACGATTCATTAGTTGCATATAACAGTCATTGCTCATCACAACACGTGGCCTTCTTAATGCCCATCACCTGGTTAGCCCATTCCCCTACACCCCTCCCTTCTCTAACTCTCAGTTTGTTTCCCAGAGTCAGGAGTCTCATATGGTTTGTCTCCTCTGATTTCTTCCCACTCAGTTTTCCCTCCCTTCCCCGGTACTCCCTCTCCCTGTCCTCTGTACTATTCCTTATGTTCCACATAGGAGTGAAACCATTTGATAATTGTCTTTCTCTGCTTGACTTATTTCACTTAGCCTAATCCTCTCCAGTTCCATCCATGTGGATGCAAATGCTGGGTATTCATTCTTTCTGATGGTGGAGTAATATTCCATTGTATATATGAACAACATGTTCTTTTTTTTTTTTAGTTATGATCAGTTAGCCACTGTATAGTACATTATTAGTTTTTGATATGGATTAATTCTTTGTAAAATAATGTCAATGTGTTTGAGGGGGGATAGCTCAGCAGCCGGGTCATCCTGCCCATTTGGCCTGAAGGAAATGAAGCAAGTCTGCAATGTGAGACTTCAGTGCAATTTAAGAGAAAACTTCCCTTAGGTCCGCTTGGGAGGCAGGCTGTGGGTGGCATAGGGAGCAGGGACTCCTGCTCGTTCATCTCTCTCCACATGGCCATGGGCTCAGAAGGATATCCCCCCATGTCTGTTTACTGGGTGACTCAGAAGCCCTCTGGAAAGAACCATCCTAAGGGATGAGCATGGAGGTTCCCAAGCTCCATGGAAGACAAAGGTCTGAGGGTGATGGGACTGGCAGTTCTGAGTGCAGCATAATGACTGTCCTTCAAGGACCCCTTGAAGACCTACTTAGGCTGGGGGAAGGCTCTAGAGAGTGAGGGGGGCAGCAAAACCAAAAGAGCCACTTGGCTTTGTTCTAGGCAGTGGCAGTGGGGCCTCCTAGCTTCCGTAATGGCTGGTAGGACAGAGACACTTGGGGCTCTGGATTAGCTGCGGCAGCAGGACAGCACCTGGGGCTGGAGACATGGCCAACTATCCTGGGAGCAGAGAAGTCATCCAAGCATTCCACCTGGCTGTGTTCCACTCACTCTGCAACTGTCCCTCTGCTTCTGTGCACATTGTCTCTGTCTCTGCCTCACTCTCCATCTCTCCCAGCACCTGCCACCATTTTGTTCTTTCTCACCAGCATCTCTCCTTCCCATATCTCCCCCCTCACTGTCTTACTCATTATTTCAGTCTCCCATTGCAGCTCTCTCTGGCTGTCTCTGGCTCTTCCTATCTCTTAGCTCCATCACTGTCTGTGTCTTTAATACAAGGGCAGTGGGAGGGAAGAGTCTTGGATTTCTTCTGAACAAACATGGCCAAAGGGCCCCACTCCCTAGGGCTTGCTGTCAGAGAAAGGGAGTACAGTCTGGAGAGACTTCCCCAAATCTGGCTATGGCCAGTTTGCTGTGAATGGGGAGTATATGCCCTTGGAGGCTGAGATCTAGGTCCAGCTCTGAGTGAGTGGAGCATCTTTTTAATGTTTTTGCAGACAGCCCTCTCAAGGTCAATTGTCCTCCCCTGGGGTGGGAACACTGGGCTGCCTCAAGAGCTAGGTGACCTTCAGATTTCAGAGAAAGATCCTGGTGTTGCATTTTCATCTAACTTCCTTCTCACAGAGCCTTGAAATTTTCTGGGATTAAGTGATGCAAGTTGTGAGCAGCTCTGGTTATGAATTCTTCGATCTGTCCCAAACCCTCCCCACCATCTCATTTTCCTCTGAAATACTTTCCTTGCATATAATTCAAATCCCTATCAGATTCGGTCTTTATTGTATTTTTCATTATTCATTCAGCACTGCATCGGCCCCTCTGCTGTGGGCGATTTCCTTTGAAGTCGAAGCTTCTCAGAAACGGGTTGTTTGTATCAGTCCTTCTGCCAGTGTGTCCGGGATTCGTCTACAAGGCGGCCTGAGATAAGCCCCGAACCTGCCCACTGATGAAGACTCTCTTAAATTCCAAATGTCTTTCACTGCCGCCTGTGAGAAAGCATTCATCTGGGGCCTTTTCAGAAGCAAAAAAAAAAAAAAAAAAAAAATGACATACCCAAGGCCCTGAGCTTGTTAGCTCACCATCCGCACACACCCTGCTGTCCTGGGAGTACTCAAGCTTGGTCTTTGCTGGAGTTGAGAATTTCCAAATAATCATCAAAATGTTCTTCTCGCTGGCCCGTAATTCATAAGCTCTTTCCCAACTCCTGAACCGTGAAAAGCTAACCACCTGGCCCCTTTGCCCCAATCAGCATGTCATTTTCTCCTATATAATTATCAGCTCTGAAATAGAATTCCAAGTTTGTAATGCTCTGCTATCATAGGGATGCAATAGCAGCGGGCCAGGGTGATTATTGTTTGTAATCTGGATTTATCAAAAGAGGAATCCGGGGACTTAATTAAGTTGCCGGAGGTCCCTCAGCAAGTCAATACCCAAGACAAAGACAGGCCAGAGCCTGCAGCCTTGAACCATGCTGCCCCCTCCACCAAGATTGCTGGCCTTGTCTAATGACCTGGAATCCTTTTCTGATGCGTACGCAAACCGGGCCCTGTGACTCTCACCTTCTGGGAATATTTTTAGCTTTTGAAAAAAGTAGTTACTTCTTTCCATTCCAAGTCCTCTTATATTTGGTATGGTTGAATGAGTGGTACGCCCTGCTACGGGGGAGGAAAACTGGCTTCCACTTCTTTTAAAGATATTTTTATTTCTCCTTCTCCTGGAAAGAGCAGAGACTTGCAGAGGGTTGGCAGGGGGGAGGAAACTAACGGAGCCTGAAGTTGCCATGTTTCCATTTGGAATGCAGCTGCATTTCCCTAATACTAAGGGTTTCTTCCTGTGAGAGCCAAATTCTTCAAGTTTGTTTTGTAGCCAGGTGGCATGGAAGAATGCGTGGATCGTTCCAAAGGGAGCTCAGAGCACGTGCTTTAACTCAATTGACGCAAACCTAATTTAAAAAAAAAAAAAAAAAAAAAAAGGCCTTCCCATTATTTTCCTCTCACTAAAGGAGTTTCTAGTCCACAGCATGATCTTTAATTAAATTTGGACATAATATACCCAACAGAGAAACAGCCAAAGCAAGCCAAGACTTTACATAAACTTCAGTTACTTATTAGGCAAAGGCAGAAAGACAAGCAATAATTATTTTCTGGTTTAGAACTTACAAAATAATGCAGGAGACTTTGGGTTGCTGTAGAGGTTAAAAACTTTCAGAACTTTGGCTCCTCAATCCTTCCCTCAACATGTGACAATGGAGGAGGATACAGGCAGGTACTGATTCCTACAATAACCCAGACCCTTGATATCTTTCTTTTATGTTCTCCCTTGCTGGAAGGCTGCATTATGGCCCTCTTCTCAGAAGTGCAGCAGCTGCTTGGACATTTTTGTCTTTAGATTTTCTTTATTATTTGAGAAAGAGAGGGAGAAGTAGGCTCCCAGGGGCCCATGCATGGAGCTTGATCCCAGGACCCTGGGATCATGACCTGAGCTGAAGGCAGACACTTAATCAACTGAGCCACCCAAGTGCCCCAGCTTGGATATTTTGAGATGAGTACCTTGAGAAATTTAGAATCCCTCCTAGGGATAGAAAAAACCAGTCTAAAAACACCCCCTGGCGGAGCCAACTAATGCTGAAAGTTTGCCACGGGGTCCCTGATTCTCCTGGTTCTTAAGACTTCAGTGTGAGGGTCTGAGGGCACTTCCTTTCACTGAACTGTCTGGGAGCTGCCATGTCTGTTCCCATATAGCCAGTGAGTGGATGAATCCCCCTTACGTGAATTAAACTATTTGATTTCATACTTTCCCCCTATGAGCCTGATGCTATTCTCTTCCCCATTTCCCAGATGGAGAAGCTGAAGCACAGAATTAAAATGATACAGCAAGTAAATGGCAGGGACAGGATTTAAATTCACAGGGGCTGCCTCCAGAGTCTTGAGTTAGATGGAAATGACCAGCCCCTCCCTGGGGAGCACCCTGAGTGCTTTCAGGGAGGGAAGGGACCGTCACACTGTGAGGGAACTGAATCCCATTGGCAGCATCCCTCTTTAACACTCAACACATCTCTGTGCAGGACTCCAGCAGTGGCTCTGTTTCCTGGAGCAGCCCCACTGATTGGGGTCAGTTCTTCCTAGATAACCCCTTACCTCTCGCTAACTTCTACTCCTGTCTGAGATCTCAGTCCTCTGTCTCTTCCACGTGACAGCACATTCCCTTCTGCCTGGCCCCCAGAGTCATATCTCCTCAGGCAAAACGTCTCCAGTGCTTTCACCTGTGCATGATACGACCCTGTGCTGAATCTTCCCAAAGACTGATCACAGCCACACTTATTTCGGCAAAGGGTCGAGTGCTCTTTGCCCTGACAGCAGTTCTCCTGGGCCTTCGCGGACAAGGAGTACTTCCTGCCCTATTGACCCCCCATTGTCTTGCCTTTTGCTTTAAAGGAGGCCAGAAAAATGCGGAAAGACCCAGATGATACACTTTGTCTTTGCAGAGTCTGCTTGGCCTCTGGAAGGTTTAGAAATACAACAACAACTGACAAACTTTCTGAAAAACACAGAAACTGTCCTAAGGGGATCTGAACCGTGAAACCTAACCCATGAAGGCTCTAATTTCCCCTTCAGTCCTGTGACGAAGAATAAGAACTTTAAAGAATGGATGAACACGATGGGCTAAAGATTTGCTCTTCATCTACACCTCCGTACCCTGGGTGTCACCACTGTGTTGATGCTGCTGCTTGCTTCAGGGAGGTAGCAATTCTAGTAAGTTCTGGAGGGTGTACACAGGCTATCCAATTCGCCAATTCTGTCTTCTTATATTCTTTTAAGCCTGTGGCCTCATGGACCTTATATTTAGATTTTGTCAACTGTCCCAGCTCTTGGAGATTTCTCAGATTTTTAATAGACATAGACCTATTAAAGTTTCCGCCCTTTGTGTATCAGTTTTGCAGACAGAAGGACTTAAATTCAAATACAGGCTATGCCATTCACTAGCTTTGTGATACTGGACCAGCTACCCCATGTCGCAGAGACTCTGTTTATTGGGCATTTAGTAGATACTCAATAACCTGTAACTTGTGTAGCAGTCAATGTTGATTGCAGGCAACAGAAACCTAGCATTTCAAGCAGAATGATATTCAGTGCAGGAGATGGGCTCCTTGCAAAATATGTACAAGAGATGGTGGATGGGGATACAGGGACACAAAAGTGTAGCTGCTATAACCAGAGGTCAGGAAGCCATTGCTGCTGCCACCACGACTATTCCCAAACATGAAGGAGGCCAACTCTGACAGCCACAACGCCCTCAAAGCACTGGTTTCTATAGTTATCCTCACCAGCAGCAAGGAGGTCTCTGCTTCAGGGGCTTTCAAATCTCATTCAGGCATATCTAATTGGCAGAACATAACTCGCATCCAGAACTGTAGCTTCCAAAGAGTCTGGAAAGCTGTTTTTTGTGTGTGTTTTTGTTTTTGTTTGTTTTGTTTTGTTTTAACTGTTAAGTCTCAATGATAAAGTAAATCACATTAAAAAAAAAAAAAAAAAAGGTAAGAATGGATGGAATGCTAATTGACACTATCCAGCACATTACTCCAAGCTATCATCTCTGCCATCAACAGAGCCTGCCCCTGACACCATTATCACAGCCACGGGCACGATTTGGTACAGAGTTTGTAGCAGTTTTATCCCCCGTAAGGTAACTGGTTCAGGTTTCTGGTACTGCAACCTGTAACCATTTACAGAGATTTTCTTTGTTCTACACTAATTGGACCACAAGGGATCAGATGCACAACCTTTTCTGGTTAACATCCTAATTCAAACAGCTGAGTTGATCAGCCTTGAGTACAGAGTCACTTTCAGAATTGAAGCAAACACATGGGATCAGCCTAGAGAAGTTTTATGAATAATATATAAAGACTTTCTGATTAAATAAATTGCATGGTGCTCAAATAACAATTCAAACAGGAAATCGACTCTTACATCTGTTCTTTATGATAAGCATATGGAATCACACACTCTGAACTTTCAATTATCCACTCCTATAATATAGTATGCCAACTGGGTGGATCACAGATAAAGCAGGACCACAAATAATTCAGACTTCTATTTTATCTTCCCTGAGTGTTCAAGGAATCAGGCAAGACGTGAATGCCATTTTATCTGTCTGCTTATCCTTTGTTCTCTTTGCTCCTTGACTGGCTTGAAGAACAATCCACAGAGTAATAGACAAGCAGAAAAGAAAAACAAAATGTAGTAGGCATTAAGCTGGAGAAAGACAAAGAACTTGTGTCCATGGTATATAGAAAGTAGAGAGGCATGAGTAGGTGAAGCGAATCCTTTGAGTTTAATGAACAGAAGTAATGAGTTCTGACTCATGGAACACGCTAAAGAAGTTAGACTCTTTCTTACAATCGATTTGTGCAAAACCATTTACAGAGTAAATATTCGTAAGCCATTTGTATGTAGACAAACATCGAATTGCATTTTGCTATACAAAGTAATAAGAAATAAACATCCATTCAAAATACTATCAACTTAATTATGGTAATAAATTCAGTGTAAACCCAGAAAATTATGGGCTGATAATATTAGCTTGTTCAATTTTAAAATAACATGTTGACTATTAATAGCAATGTAGTCTTGGTAATAACCAGATCATGACAGAGAAATGGTAAATACATGGGGAGTAATTCGAAAAAATTTCAAGGGGGTACTGCTGCAATGACTAATGAGAATTGTCACGGATAAAACAGCTCTACCTTACCAAAAATAAATCAATTAAAGCACTTGTTGTCTGTTAATATTTCTCTTTCAGAGAAAAGCCTAACCAAAGATAAAGGTTACACTTTGGAATCTTGAATGGCATTTTCTAGTTCTGGGAGTAAACTTGTTACTCCCCACTTGTCACATGAATGAAGTCAGGTTCAAGAGCAATGTTTATCTGGCATCATTATTTTCAGATCCCTTGGAAAACAGCTGTTTTCTTACTTACAGTATTTATCTTAAGGTCTAGTTTTGAGAACATGGCAAATTGAGGCAAACAGTGACTTTTGTGTTTGTTGTTGTCTTGTTATTTTTTCCCTTTAAATATAATTTTGAAATTTAAAAAAAACTAGTCATTTTTATTTCAACATATTCACACCTCTTCATTTGGGAGGAGAATAAATTATATGAGTGTTTTGTTGACAAAAATCATCAGTGATATATATGTGAGTGAGAAACCATGAGTAAATTGAGAGTAAGATTATTGGTTAAGTCATTCTTATCTTTAAAATCTGTGGCTCATTTAACTAGTAAATGGCAAAGTTGCAGGGCCCTCTCCAGGTAACTAGGTAAGTATGGCTAAGGGGACATGGATGGAAGAAATCAAGGAAGGAAAGAAGATAAGAAGGATATATAATTGGGTTGGCTTATGCTGGACCATTACAAAGAAGGTCCAAATTGACAGATGTTGGTTACATCAATGAAAACCTAAGTTATTGAGGCAACATAAAAAGCTTTTGTAATTGAGCTCTTTCTGATAACCCATGATGGGTGTTCTTTCCTTAGTTTTTAAAGTTTCAGAAATATAATTCCTATGTAATTAAAAATCAGGCAAATGTCTCTGTCCCTTTTCTTTTTCTGTATATTTCTCCACTTTGGACCAATTTCTAATTTTGTATATATCACACTGTTATATAATCAACTGAGTTGTAATTACATTGTATTTATTTGCCCATCTAACTGCCCCCTCACCAGTAAACTGAGAGCTTCATCAGGGGCAGGGATACA
Organism: Mustela putorius furo; assembly: GCF_011764305.1. Classification (NCBI taxonomy): domain Eukaryota; kingdom Metazoa; phylum Chordata; class Mammalia; order Carnivora; family Mustelidae; genus Mustela; species Mustela putorius. The sequence continues at coordinate 2,614,048 of NW_025421329.1, read as the reverse complement.
TTTTCCTATTTCTGTTTGTATTCCCAGAGCATAGCATACGGCCTCACACAGAGTATGCATTCAGTAAATATTTGTTTAAAATAAACTGAACCAACACACTCATTTATTTATCTTTTGACCTTTTAAAAAATGTCTTGCCTATTGGAGTTTTCAAAATAGGTCAGACTCTTTAAAAAATCCCCATGCTCAAATGACACCCCCACCCCCACCCAATAAAATCAAAATGTCTGGACATCAGTGTTTTTGAAAGTTATCCAGGTGGTGGCAATATACTGCGAAGTCTGGTAACCGGTGTTTGTGGAGACATCTTCCAGCTTCTCTTACTGCTTTGTGTCAAGAGAGCTAAAGGGGCATTTCTCTGAGTAAGACTTGCCCCTCTCCAAGTATGCTTCCAGAGGGGAAGACATAACTGTAATGGTGCTAAGTGGAGGGTTTAAGCTTCCCCAACTCCTACCAAAGTCCCAGACTTTGGACAATGTCCTTCTCTATTCTCCCATGATGGTTCTTAGAATCTATTTCTGGAAGTTAAAACAAGATTGGAAGGTATTTCTGATTAAAAATCATAAACCTGCTTTTGTTTATTAAAAAATAATCAATGACACCCAGTTCTGGTCCTAGGACTTAATTCTGGTCCAATCACTCTGTGAAGCTAGACTCATCATCATTAGTCTGGTGGAACGTGCAGGTGGGCATCTTTTATGGAAGTGTCTCCTCAGAACGTATTCAGGGAACTGAAGGGTACTGTGACATCCCTCTGCAAGGACTTGGCGGTATTTTGCTTCATTCCTCTATGTGGATGGAGATGTCTTTGTGCAGTATGGCCTCCCATTTGGTTAGTTTGGGACTCTTAAAACTGTGAATCAGAGTTTGGCCTTAAATACAGACTCACTCAACAAACTGATCTTGAGCTATATACACAGAAAGGCAGATCTTCCTATAAATATTTTGCATGTAGAATTTGCAGTCACATCCACATGGTCTGTGGAGCAGATGCCTCTGTTCCACCGATGAAGCTCACCCCAAATAAACTTGAAGTTCTGCAAGAACTGCCTATTTTGTGTCCCCTGTTTAAACTCTCTGCCCCAGTTTGGATCCTCCAACTCAGTTGGTGGTTTAAAACCAGGAGAGAAAGAATCTATAAGAGAACAACCATGTAGCATCCTGCCCCTGAGGTGAGAACTTAGTTGAGGGTTATTCACAAGAGTTGGAACAAGACCACTATCTCCCTTGCATTCGTGCATGGCTAAAGGGCATCTACATTTGCTGTTGATGCTTTTCGTGAACATTAAACTCACTTGCAGAATTTATTCTCCATTCCCCATTAGGAGAGTTATGCAACCTGAATCCTTAATGGATTTAATCAGCAGGATAACATGACATTTCCCCACTCTGTGCTGAAGTACAAGGCAGAATACAAAGACGTATTTGAGACATCTCTGCCCTTGAGGATTTTATAATCTAGCTGTAGAGATGTGAGGGTCACAAGAACTACTACAATGTATGACATGTCTACTGAAGGGACTGTTTAAGTCAGGGCTCATTTGTTTTCAAGGAGGAGAAACACATTCAAAGTTGCTCAAGTTCGGATGCAGAACTTTTCTGTAGGAAGTCCAAGGAAAGTTAAACCAACAGCCACCAGGAAGGACATATGAAAACAGCAGAGAAGTCTTGGATTATCTCTTGCTGTATCATCTTGCCTACTTCATTTATCCTCTCTTGCCTGGCTTTCTCTAAATCTGTGCTCTGAGGATCACTGTGCATCAAAATTTTCTAGAAAGAAACTTACATAGGCTAATCTAGTTAATTTCATAATTGAAAGTATCTTAGACAAGTAGATATTATCTCTTTGATGATCAGCATCAGCATGATCATTGTAAGCTGGCCCTTGCACTCAGTGATTTCCCTATGTTATGCAACTTTACTGCAGCCCTGGAAATAGAATAAAAAGAAGGAAAATAAAGGGTAGGAGCAAGAGGTTTTATAGAAGGAAAGTAAATAGTTTGACCTTTCCTGCATTACAGAATTACTTCAAAGTATTCATTCCAGCAGAGTCATGTGTAGGGATGGCTTCTTTGCATATGTAACTTAAGGAGACATCTTCTACTACGTCTGTATGTATAGGTATAGATCATTTGCTCTTTGACTTCCTGACAGCTGAGCCCAAATTTATTCCTAAGCCTCTTACTTAGAAAGGAAACATATTGGATGAAGTTGAACTAAATCCAAAGATCCTCAAAATATCCAAAATTCCAAAGGTTTCACCTGAAAGTATTTTTTAAACATTTAGTTGCAGTGTGATGAAAGTTGAGATTATCAATCGATATAGAAAAAGATACAGCAAAAGAGAGCATATGTCCTTTGGCTTCAAAATGTGGAAAGGCCACCACTAAGATGTCAGAAGAGGTCTATTTGAATCCTTTCTCTCAAAGTGTCACTAGAGCTTTGAGAGAGACAGAGAAAGAGAGAGAGAGAGATTTCACATATCCCTGTGGAATAAGGAAATACTTAAATGGAATAGCCACAAAGGCATCTCCTATTATCTGTCAAGAAAGCATAAAGAGTTACCTAAGCAGAGAATTACAGAGTGGAAGAGAATTCGATAAGATTTGTGTCAATCTATATCAAAACAATCCCTTCAAAAAACCTAAAATAGCTAAAATCAATAACATCTGATACTACCAGTTGATGTGGAGCAAATAAAATTCTCAAACACTGTTAGAAAGAGTGTAAATTTGTACCAACAGTACAGAATTATATACTACTACTAGATTATATACTATAATCTACCAATTCTATTGTTAGGTATATATTCAATGGAAATATAAATGTATTTTATACAAAGACATATATAAGAACATTTATGCTAGCACTATGTATGATAATTCAAACTAGAAATTACCCAAATGCCCATTAATAATAGAAAGGACAATTAAATTGTAGAACAGTTACACAGAGTTATCCTCTATTGTGACAAGAAAGAATGAACTACGACCACACGTAACGGCATGAGTGAGTCTCATAAGCATAATGTGAAGCCAAAGAAGTCAGACAGAAGAGTTTACACCACAGATGAATGGAATATCTATATAATGGAATATTACTCAGCCATCAAAAGAATGCATCTTGCCATTCATTTGCAATGACATGGATAGAACCAGAGAGTATAATACTAAGCAAAGTAAGTCAGTTAGAGAAAGATAAATACTATATGATTTCACTCTTATGTGGAATTTAAGAAACAAAACAGATGAACACAGGGGAATGGAAGGTAAAATAAAACAAGACAAAAACAGAAAGGAAGACCAACCATAAGAAACTCTTAACTATGGGGAACAAACTGAAGGGATGCAGGAGGGGATGTGGGTGGGGGGATGGGATAACTGGGTGATGGGCATTAAGAGGGCACATGATGTGATGAGCACTGGGTGTTGTATGCAACTGATGAATCATTAACTTCTACTTCTGAAAATAATAGTATAGTATATGTTAATTAAAAAAAAAACACAAAGGAGTCTACACTATAGGATTCCATTTATACAAAGTTCCCAAATAGTCAAAGCAATCTACTGACTGTTGAGATCCCTGTGCTGGAGATGCCATGTGTAGAGCTCTGGTCCACTGTCCCACAGAGCTCAGGTTCCAGTCTTCCTCGTCAAGGTGCATACATGTGAGTGAAGCCATCTTGCTCCTTCTAGACCAGCCTACATACTATTGACCATCTAGACCAGCTATGTACATCTAGACCAGCAGCATACATACCATTGTGTGTTCTCAGTCAATGGCTTTATAATAGAAGACTAGCCCAGCCAAGGCTGACTGTCCAAGCTCCTGATCAACACAATTATGAGCTACAGTAAAACAGTTGTTTTAAACTACTAAATCCTGAGTAGTTTCTTATGCAATATTGTGGGAGTAGAACGCCTCCCACACCACCAAGTTTGATTGCCCTTTTTCCTTCATACTTCTCAATTAGAGCAATGTGCTTGGGGTTAAGAACAGAAATGTTGGCACCAGACATCCTGAGTTCAAATTTCCACTCCGCAGATTATTAGCAGTGTGCCCTTGGGCTACTGCTCTAAATCTCAGTTTGTTCATATACAAAATGGGGAAAAGCTAACCTGTTTATTTTGTTGATAATAAGCTTCAATGTATATGTAAATAAAAATCAAATATATCAAGCAACTAGGAAATTGATGAATTCTATTTTCTGATAAATGCTTGGCTTATTGAAAGTACAAAATACACAAACACCATTCATCAACCAGCCCTGTAGATTATACTCCTACCATCTCCCTCCCATAAAAGTCTTTTTCTATTTCTGCTACCACCATCTGGATAAATTACTCAGGATTTCTCACATGAGCCTCTGTAATGACCTTCAGATCCATCTCTCCACCTTTGCCCTTTTCCATGGCTTTGTCTGTCTCACAGTGTGGCCAATCTAATCTTCCTATAACAAAACTTTAACTCACCACATTAGGCCTTCCACGGATGACCCCAGCTTTCTGCTCTCATCTTTTCTATTAGCTCGTCCTGTTTCTACCATGGTTTTCTGGTTAAAAGGATGACTTGCTGCTTCCCCAAATGTGATCCAAATCACTGTCTGTGCCATTCCATCTGTCCCAAATACCTTTTCTCATCTCTCCCCTATTAAAATTCTATCTAATCTTAAAGAGCACTTCAAACCTCAGCCTCTCAAATAACCGTTTGCTGATTCTTTCTCTTGTTTTATTGTTTCTCTGTTAACTTCTCCCTCTGCTTCTCCCTCTCTCTCCCTCTCTTTCCCCCTTTCCTTCCAAACTCTGCCTTATTCCTATGAAAACTCCATAGTGAATCTGAGCGCCTTCTGTGGCAATCGCCTTAAACAAACACATATTCTGGTCATTTGTAATTTCTGGAACATCCCAAAGAACACCATGCAAACCCTTTAGGCCCAGCCTAATGCTTTGCACCTAGTAGGCTTTTAATAAATATTTTTTGAATTGCACCCAAAGGCTAGGACTGAATAGAATTTATGGCGAAAGAAGGCAGGGCCTTGTCACGAGTTTGCATATCAAACAAAATTTTTGTGTGTCTAATCCATTTTGAAAACTATTTGCATTTCAACTGATGAGAAATCACTTCTATTTTTATAAACGTCTAAGAAAAGATATTTTACTGCTTCTTTCAGTAACATATCCCAGTGTGTAATAAGCTCTAATGTCAGAATAATCTTATTTCTCTCTAACCTAAATCCTTCATGTTGCAGACTGAGCTATTTTTCATGAATTTTTCCAAGTGAAGATAAAGAAATAATAGAATGTTCATGTAGAACTGTCTGTTAATTTCCCCTTTGCAATTAAATGTTCCTTCCTCCATCTGTATGCTTAATGCAGGTGCACCATATTATCACCATCACTCACTGGTTCAAGGTGACTGGCCTAAGAGCAGGTGTTTGATCCAAGTTGGGACAATAAATCTCTTTCCCAGGATTTTCTCTTCCCTGGGATCGTAAAGAGAGCTTGAAATCAGCCTTTGCCCAGTGAACAAGGATATCTGAAATAAATTTCACAATCTTTCAACTGCCATGCCTGTGCTATGGGGAGAAAGGCAAGACTGGAAGGAAAGTGAAGAAATTTTGCATATGAGAGCTGGAAAGACAATCCGGACAGAATCCAGGAACCTTGTTCTAATCATTCCCTAGACCCATTTGTAGCCTTGAATTTCCGAGGCTTGGTTATTCAACTCCTTCTTTGATTCCATTAAGCCATGAAGGTACATGTGAGCCTTCGCTAGTTCTTCATTTGTTTCTGTCATTTGAAACAGAAAAATCATCTTATCAAGCTATTCTCAATCATAGAAATGCTTTAACTGACCAACATTTGTTTACTTTTTATATCATAATGGATTTAAATGGTAGAAACATTATACCAAGTCAGTTCTCATTTTTTTTTTTTGCCTAGATAAATTAACGTTGTCTCTTACTGTTACAGAAATAATTTTTCATCTTCTTACCTACTGCCACTGACCTTCACATAGCCATCTTCATCTTTTCTGTAATACCCTAGAGCTGAACACCTGCATGCAGGAGGTATCAGAATGCTATGGAGCATACCAATGGGCTCCTATAGTCCACACATTTGATGCCCACCTGGGCATTCCCTAGCTATGAGGCTTTCTAACCTCCTCATTTCATAATTCACCCCACACTTGGGTGCTTCTCTATAGAAAAGAGCATCTGTCATTTCCCTTCTTTCTTCCCCCTTTTTGGCTTTGCACAAACCAGTGTAAGCCAATGTATAAAAAGTCCATTTCTTAGATTCAGCTACTGTTGATATGGCATCCCATGTGTTTGAGTAGAGAGATAACAAAGGGAACAAATTGAAAACCAAAACTGCCAGGCATAGAAAGAACTACACCTAGGGAATTTTCAGGAAATAGGGTACAGTACTAATCCTAGATTCCTTAGAGCAATGGTGTGCAAGAAAGCACTGATTCATGACCTATGGGAGCCTGGGCTCTGTAGGGTTCGGGTTATACTCTCTAAATCTGTTATGTTTCAGGGGAAATAACTGGTGCTGTCTGATGTTTAAACCAAAAATGTATTATACAATACCGTTCAATATCAGAGATTGGCAACTTTTTCTGTAAAGGGCCAGACAGAAAATATTTCAGGTTCTGGGGCATTTGGCCTCTACCACAACAGCCTGACTCTGCCATTGCTTGCCATTATTTGTGGGGGAAGCAGCAGTAGACAATGCATAAAAGAATGGGAATCACTGTATTCCAATGAAAGTAAATTTATAAATAAAGGTAGTGAGCCTGATCTGGCCTAGGGACATTAGCTTGTTGACCTCAGTCCATGTACAGTCCATATATATAGCAGTGCTTTATTCGCCACATAGTAGGATGCCTAAAAAGATGGTGTGGATAGGTTTTCATTAAATCCAGGAATTTATGTCCTCTGACATTGAATTCACATAGTATTCTTGAATGCCACATACCGTATGTACATCTCTCTCTCTATGTATATATATCTATATATATAGATAGATCAACCAATCGAAGATGGATGACTTACTAAACCGAGTTAAGCAAGATTTCTGAGGTTGGGACCTTACTAGTCAAGAAGCTTGTTAATAGCAAAGCCCATATCTTCTCTATATCTGTGTATTTAGTTTCTAGCATATGGCCTAGCTCATAAATAAATTAATTCATGGCTCCCAGGTCCTTACTCTTTCCTACTTCATCAACCACCCCTAAGTTGTTCTTTCCTTTCTCACTAACTGTGGGTAGGGTCTCAGAAAAGGGCGTAGCACCCCCACGCCCAAATTTCAGTCATTAATGTATTCATTCAGCAAACATTTACCAAATTCCCTAAGAAGAGGATACAAGATACAAGATACAGGATACAGGATACAAGAGTCAATACAGTAATTAAAGATATTTGACATGGGGCACCTGGGTGGCTCAGTGGGTTAAAGCTCTGCCTTCGGCTCAGGTCATGATCCCAGGGTCTTGGGGTCATGATCTCAGGGTCTTGGGATCGAGCCCCACATCAGGCTCTCTGCTCAGCGGGGAGCCTGCTTCCTCCTCCCCTCTCTCTCTCTGCCTGCTTCTCTGCCTGCTTGTGATCTCTGTCTGTCAAATAAATAAATAAAATCTTAAAAAAAAAAGATATTTGACATACTTAGCTAGCATGCTTTATAAAAATTATGTATGTGTATGATGTACAAAGTTTAGTGACAACAATCTTGATTTTTGTATAGTTACTATTAGGTTGCACTCTAGTTATTTAAAAATAATTAAGAACCATGTGCTTCCCCATAGGTAAAAGCTATATGAAAACATATACACATCCTAAAGTCCAATTTTTACTGATGTATACTCTGCTTGACTCATTGGACCTTGGATTACTCACAGCCCTAAAATGTATTCTCTGCTGGAATTTGACACCAACATTGAAGCACTGTTTTTGAATTAAGAAATTACTATCACTATCTCATGAAAGAAAAAACAAATAAAAATTTCACATTAAAGAGACTGCTGTACTAAGGAACACTTCCTCATACTTATTTGGAGAAAACTTGTTTTTCAATGATAACAACATCCAATTTTAAATTATTTCATCAAAAGAATTAGATGGAGGCGCCTGGGTGGCTCAGTGGGTTAAAGCCTCTGCCTTTGGCTCAGGTCATGATCCCAGGGTCCCGCTTCCCTTCCTCTCTCTCTGCTTGCCTCTCTGCCTACTTGTGATCTCTGTCTGTCAAATAAATAAATAAAATTCTTAAAAAGAATAAGAAAAAAAGAATTAGATGATTTACCAGCAGCCAAACTCAAAGCACCAAAAAGCACATTCATATGAATTTACAGAATGAAACAACTGTTCCATTCAAGGTAAACACTAGTGATGCCCCATCCCCTTGACCTTCCCATTTCAGTGCATATCCACTTGAATCCCAACTGCTAGTGCCTATAGCACAGCCCAAGGGCTCTCACCTGCTGCTGGAGGTGATGCCATGCACCTAGAGTGCTGGGGATTAAGTACTCCCACCAGCAGCTCTCAACTAGTAATTGATGGAAGTGATGCATAAATACCTCAGCTCCCTTGTCCCTTGATGGGATGATTCTGAGGTGTCAGTTTGCCACAATGGAAGGCGGCTTGATAAGTCACCCTCTATTACCTGCCCTTCCCCTCACCCCCCACCCCCCACTTCTTCTTCACTCCATTTCCTTCAGAGCCCAAGAAAACTACTTGCATTTGAATCTCTATCTTGAGTCTCCTCTGGGGAACCACAAACAAAGCCAAAACCATAAACTCAGCCCTTCTTACTGCAGAAGCCCAAGCACAATTATTGCATGTCTATTTTTACTTCCCAAATCTAAACCTATTTTTAGTCTGGCTTTGGACAACTCTATCTTAAAATGACCCGGAGATCTTGTGGGACCATCTATGAAACATAAAGCCTGCAGGATCCATACAGATTTGAAGAACAAAAACTTCCCTATCCATTAAAAGTCTAATTTGAGTGTTTTAGTGAGGTGCGAATCTCCTTGGTAATATTCTTCCATCCTCCCCTTTTCCTTAAGTAGCCGGAAGGTTCCCCATCCCCTTAGACAGCAGAAGTAATCTGAACTGGAGCTGCATGTGTGAGTAAAAAATATGACTTTAGAGCCAAATTCCAAAAACATTAGGGGCAGGGATGGTCATGGTCCACAACCTGCATTTATAACACCTTCTCCAGATGCAAACTGTCTTTTCCAATTTTCTGTAAGTTGCCAGTTACAGTGTTATATCAGGAGATGAATTAATTGGGTATCCATTTTATAGATGTTCTGCAGTGACCATTCTGAAACTGCTTAGAGGAAGTTTATATTTAAAAAATTTTTAAAAGATTTATTCACTTATTTTTAGAGAAAGAGAAAGTGTGTGTGTGTGCGCGCACACACACACAGAGGACAAGGGTTGGGGGAGGGGAGAGAATCCTAAACAGGCCACACTGAGTGCAGAACCCAACATGGGCACAATCTCACGACTCCGAGATCACAACCTGAGCCGAAACCAAGAGTTGGATGCTTGACTGACAGGTGCCACCCAGGTGCCCTGGAGGTTTTAATATTTTTAAATACGTAGTTTTTAACACATGTAGAGGGAAAAAGGGAATTCTTGCAATTTGTGTGGCCTGGACAAAGCTTCCTGGAAGAATCAGTGGATTCAGAAACCTCTTGAGGCCACTAAGGCTAAAAAAGCCACCAGTGACCAGTCATTCGATAGCAAGTCTGAAGTCAGGCATCTTCATTCATTTGAGGCCAAGATCCAATGTTGAGATTGTTGGAACAATAGCTTGAAACAGAGAAGAGACTACTAATGAACAGCTGCACATGACTCAATGAGAGAATGAACTCAGAGGACAATGAGAAACGAAAAGAACCATGTGTGAAAATGCTCTGTCCTGGAATGGGATAAGAAGGAAGCAGTCTAAACTTCACGCAAACATCCTCCTCCCTGACGTCTAGAACAGCACCAACACACTGACAGCCCCAGGTAGCCCCATAGCCTGTTTGTGGCCCAGAATGTCCTCAGTTGGACCAGATGATGTCTATGCCAGCCATGCCAAGCAGTGATCACATAGAAGAGTCTGCGGCACCTTTTTTCTATGACCTTCTCTATAAGTAAAACTGATGGCCACCATCCCAGGCCTCAAAGGTATGTTTCCAGAAGTCTGAAACCCATTTACTGCTCTTTAACAACTTTTCTCAACTTGTCCTGACTTTTAAAATGTCATCAAACTGGCAATGATGCTATCAAAAGCAGCTTGGTACCTTTAACAGGTTTCTGTCCCCTATGGGAGGGGATGTCAGGGCCACCTCATAAAAAGTGGGGTCCTCTCTGGAGTCTCTGGCAAGATCTTTAGATACCATTATTTAAATACAGAAATAAATCATATGAGTAGTTGAAGTCCTTTCCCATTGTCAACAAGAGCAATACTAGTAGTAACTAACAGCCACCGCACATTGCATAGGTATCTTCTTTGTACCTCTAGTATTATTCTCTTGTTTTATCCTACTAAGTCACAAGATGTTTTCCTTGGCTCTCTTCTCTTCTTAACCAAATGATCTAAGTATCCAGCCTAGGTGGTTCTTGAGCTCCATATGCAGAGTGATTGGCTCTTTTTTGATGACCTCAGGCCCTGAGCTGAATGCAAATACAATGAGAAAAACAAAAACAAAACAACTCATTCAGTTCCATCCTAAGCCTTTTGATCTCCCCTTAACATGGCAGATGGGACTCAACCCACCTATTTTGCCAGGCCAAGAAATAAGGCCTTTCCCTGAACTCTCTGCCCTTCTCCATACAGTCACTGTATCTTCTTAGTATCCTTCCTAGAACTACCACTTTAACTCTGCCTGTCATCATTCCTTGCCTAGACCACTTCCATGGCCTACCCAACTCTCAACTTAGGTCTCAAACTTCTAGAATGAAAATTTGTCCAGGTTATTCCCTGCTTCAGATTCTTGACGATCCTCTAGAGACATCATCTTAATCTCTTGCATCTAAGAAAGACTCATCCTGATCTGTATGCTGCCTACCTTCCCTGTTTTATTTTTCAGGGGCTGTCTCTTCCATGCCCAGATAGATGAAAAGTGTTGCTTGTTTTTCATGCCTGCATTGTTTGTCCTTTGTTTCTAAAACCCCTGTCTCCATTCTTCAATATTCAGCTCAGCTATCACCACTTCTAGAAAGCCTTCCCTCAACTTCCCCCTACTCAACACAGGCAGCACAGACATCCATCACTATGCTGAACACCCTGCAGTGAATGAGCTACTTGGTTTCTTTCTTTCTGTTTTTTTTGTTTTGTTTTGGTTTTTTTTTTTTTTTTTTTTGGTAATTTCTATGCCCAACATGACTCGAACTCATAACTCTGAAATCAAGAGTCACATGTTCTACCAAAAGAGCCAGCCAGTCACATTTTCTACCAAAAGAGCCAGCCAGTCACATTTTCTACCAAAAGAGCCAGCCAGGTGCCCCTATTCCCTTTCCTAATAAAAGACCAAACACTGTGTCTCCTACTTCTGGAACCCTGTTGCTGATCACTGGGCCTGGCACATAGCCTACACACTTCCTATTTAAAGGATGAGTGAATGATGAATAAGATAGAATTCTCCAGCCACAAATTTATGGTGTATTTACACTCTGCATTTCCTAAACAGTCTGAAAACTGCTCACTTGTCCCCATAAGTACATTCATATTTATCTCTTCAACTGAAACTCTCCTTTTGTTTTGAAAAACAAGATAACCATCGTCTTTTCATCTATCAGTCATTGTTGGATAAGCTTTGGGAGAAAGTGGTGTGGTGGGACCTAGTTCATAAAGCTCATTAGCTTAGAACAATTTTAATAAATTATACTGTGACTATCCTGGGAAAACTTGAACTGTACTCTGCAAGCTCCAAACCAAATCTATTTCCCCCCATCCTTCCGTATTGTCTAATTATGTCTGTTCTGTCCCTGATCTGTCAAACCATGTTTGAATTATCCTTCTCTCATAACCACATAAGCTCAACTGAGCTTCAACATATGCTAGCAGAAAACAATAGATAAAACAAACATGAGTAGAAAAATGACAAGAAAAGAACCACAAAGCTTGACAATCTGAAATGAAAAACAGTCCAGCAGGAATTATCTTGCAAAACACGAACAGAGTCTTGAGAAGCAGTGTACAGAACATTAGCCTTGAACCCAAAAATATCCCCGGAGAGGTCACCATTTCTAGCAGAGCTCTGGAGATGGATACTGACAATTTGCGTTAGGGACATGAAATGCCCAGCCTGCCCAGAAGCGAAAATATTGGCAGTCAGAGCAAAGTGGATTTAGAACATTGAAACCCATATGGACACCCCACTCTGGTAGCCATGTGTAATGTGAGAAGCTCCATAAAACTGAACCGCTATAAATGACTGGAGACAGAGAATTTCAGGATCTTTGGTGACAAAGCCCCCCAAGCCATGTGGGCCCATCCTTTTTAGCTAGAGCTGGGGAAGGAATTTTTATCAGCATGCAGGACAGTGGAGACAGTTGTGTAGAAGCTAGAGAGGACATATGAGAAGGGGAGAAGGAGTGGAATTAAAGTTAGAGCCAACCCCGAGTGAAGAACAAATCAAACTGCCATCTGGATGTGGGACGGGCAGACAGTACACTCACATTCTGGGGAGGTTGTCAGAGTGACGGGTCTGCCAAAGGCAAGGAACAGAGTCACAGGTTAACAGCAACGAGCCTTTAGGCAAAAGCCCAGGAGTAAGTTTCAGCCCAAATGTGAAGAGAGACTTCTTTGATCCCAACTTCATCATAAAGAATGGAGCCCAACATAGTGGGAGACGAAAACCACAGCCACCAGAGGCATACACCAGTGAGACTGCCTTTGTTTTGCTCACAGCTCTGGCTCCTGTTCTCTTTTATTCCATTTTAGTAACTAAGTTTGTTTTCAGTCATTTCTGTCTTGGGAAAGTTTCACTTTCATTCAGATTTTATGGTACTTTTATACAGCAGTTCAAAATTTCCATCATGGGGCTTCCTCATGCTTCTCCCAGGCATTTCCTTGCCTTCTCTGGTTCCTGTTTCTAGTTTCCCAGAGTGCTTATGCATGGGTGTGGCAGGGAGGAACAGAGTGTTTATACACATTGGGGCTTCAGAGTAGAAAGAGGAGAGTGGTCCATTCCTTCAGCTTGATGCAAATCCCGCACAATGGTGGGTGCGGGGGCCAGGCTGTGGTCACGTCTTTGCTGACACTTTCACTGACCTGCTCTCTCATGCTGGTCCCCGGTGCCTTCCTGCAGGAGTCCATCCCTCCACTCTGTGAATGGTATCCTCCTTCTCACTTGGTGGCAGTGAGAGGATCCTGGAGACCTGGTTGTACCCCATTTAGCTTCTGGGGCCATTCTCGATATTTTCTGAAACACTAGGAATGTCTACCCCACTGACTTGGCTCCTTAGAAACCCAGAAATGGTTTTTGCCTCTAGAGTTGTCTATTATTTTCTAAATTTTTCTTTCATGTCTAGGTCGACGGGGTGCAAGAAGTTTCTGCCTCTCTTCTCAGGAAAAGGGGGAAATTCACTCAGGTTAGAGGAGGACTTCTGGGAGTCCCTTATGTTTTTTTTTTTTTTAAAGATTTTATTTATTTGACAAAGTGAGAAATCGCAAGTAGGCAGAGAGGCCATCAGAGAGAGAGTGGGAAGCAGGCTCCCAGCTGAGCAGAGAGCCTGATGCGGGACTTGGTCCCAGGACCCCGAGACCATGACCTGAGCTGAAGGCAGAGGCTTAACCCACTGAGCCACCCAAGTATCCCCTGGGAGTCTTTTAAAAGCTGTTCCATCCTGGTTTCCATTTAAATATTAAATGATACAGGTACTCTCATCTCTTAAATAGGCTCTGACACAGATTGGGCACAGCTGTCTTCCTGGAATTCTGAGGAACTGGCTTCCCTTTGGGGATGAGGAAGGGTCAGCAGCAAAACAAGGGAGTACCAGAGGCATTTGTTTCAAGGATACTCCGACACCCTGCACACCACACAAAGGGATCCAAGAAATCTCAGCAAAGCAGGGTGACAAAGTTACCTAAGAGAAACAGAGAATGTGTTAAAAGCAGAAGGGTGTGCAATTTATTTTTAAAGCCTGAAGAAAGAATTATCTGGCAAGAATATAAAGAATGTACTATTTTTTCCCTTGCATTAAGACATGGATATATCAGTTTGGCAAAGATCTTAGAAACTTAATAAAATGTTAACACCCATCCGGCTGCATCTTATCAGAATCCAGAGTCCCGAGTCCTGCTTCTTTAAGATGCACCCATCTCTTCAAGCTTTGCAGTTCTTTGATCTGTTCCAACAATCTGGCCACTTCTATTGCCTTCCAGTGGATTGCCAGGCACCTGAAAATCTGCTTTGCATATCCACGGTACTTTTTTGTTGTAATGTTGCATAAGATATATTTAGTGGCAGAGATCGCAATTTAAGTTGAAATTCAGCCATATAAGGTGTTGGCCAGCGCAAACAGCTCATTTGTGTTGACAATCAGAGTAAAAAGACACCTTGAACACATGGCCCAATGCATACAGGCAGGTGATGGCATTCTGGGCAGCCGGCATGCTTCCCTTTACTCCAATTATAAAATGAATTGCAATTTCAGAGGCTTTCAAATGTGGAGTGGGGGGGGAGGAAATATAGGGAACTACAAGAGGAACTGGAGGAACTGGGTATGGGAGAATATGACCAGAGAAAGGGTCCTACATATTTTCACCTGCAGGAATAACAGAATGAACACATAATGAAAGTCAAGAACAGAGTCTTTGAAATCTTCCATTTGTGAATGCCTTCTATGTGTTCCTCATTTTAGGTTAGGAGCTTCACATTCATTTTCTCGAGTTTTCATCTAACAGAATCTTGAAATAATTAAAGTGACTTTCTCAAAGTCACAGAGTAGGGAGTAAGCTGGACTTAACCGCTAGCTTTCCTGTGGACAGTTGAAAGGCAGCAACTTGTGCCTAATAGCCTGGCTTATCTCTACAATCCTGGAGGATTTTAGAATGAAGGTTTACTCCCTTTTCCCATCCCTCATTCACCCCGTGGGTCTCAGGTACAGTCATGAACAGTGACTAGCTCTTCAAAAGCCATAGCTCCAGCTGACAGGAAATCCATGAACAGAATGACGCCATTTATATCATCAGTCTGTCTGCCTAACTAACCTTACTCGTTTTAAGGTAAATGGTCAGTCCTTCTACTCTTTCATGGCCTTTTCAACAGGACTCCTAAGAGGTAATCTCCATTATGTGCAGACAACCTCCTCATGGGTGGAATCACAGGCTTTAGAGTCAGGAAGAATTGGATTTGAATCCTAGATACTTCACTTAATGCCAGATTAACTTCCAGAAGCCTCTCTCTTCCCATCAGTAGAATGGGTTATTGTGACTAGCTTTCATGGTTATCATAAAGCTTACAGGGGATAATATCTTCAAGCCGTGAGCATGGTGGCCGATACAAAGGAAGAGTACCATGTATTAATAAGAAAAAAAAAAAAATCCTTCCTGTTTAAATTCAAATGATTTTAGTGTATAAAGAGAAAGAAAAAAAAGAACGTTTGATCTGTAAGGATTATACTACATCTCCTTAGCTATCTACCTTTTTAAAAGCAGAAGGGACAGGTGCCAAATAAAATTTCAAGTCAGTTGGTTTCTTTAGTAGTAAATAGACAAGCCACGAAACAATGCAGCAGTGCTGACCGGCCAATCTAAGACCTAAATCAGGAGAGAACAATCTGTCATAATAAGTAGACAAAGCTGTTGATAATGTTTAAGAAATCTGGAAAGATCCAAGCAGAAGCAAAAGTAAAAAAGATATTTATTTATTTATTTATTTATTTATTTATTATTTGACAGACAGAGAACACAAGCAGGGGGAGTGGGAGAGGGAGAAGCAGGCTCCCCACTGAGCAGAGAGCTCCCAGGACCCTGGGGTCATGACCCGAGCTGAAGGCAGACACAAAGCCATTAATTTCTGACTGCCTACTGACATAGAGAGTTCAACAGGGTCAGTGTGCCTATCATTTTAATATAGCCAAGTGGGCAGGGCCCGGTCACATGAATAAAGTAGGTACAGCTTAATTCCAGTAAAAGAAAATTTGATAATTTTCTAGAGATGCAGCTGGATATATTTTTTTTCCTTTTTGCCACAGGGAAATTGATTTCTTCGTGTACTTATTAAATGACAACCTCTTGGCTACTGTACTCAGTCTGAAATTTGAGATGGTGCTTTACCTGGATGTGTCTAGCAGAACATGCTGGGGTTATATCTTGGTTTCAGCATGAGGCTGCTTCTCAGGCAGCCTGTCAGTCTGTCCCATTTTATTAGTATGTGATGGGTAAATACAATGGACACTTCTCTCTCAAAAGAAGCTGTCCTATTTTTCTATAGCTCAAACCACAGAATGTTTAAAAGAAATTTCTAGAAATTTCTTTCTTTCATGTTTTTTTCTCCCCCCCCCCTTTTTTTTTTTTTTTGCATTCACCCTTTTTTTCTAGAGGAAAAAAAATTCTATGGAACATTCTATGGGGCATTTTTAAAATGACTACAAGGAAACAACAGAGCCATCATTTCTATTCATTTTCTTCTACAATATTAGAACTTCCGTGACTATAATTCCACTGCCCCTGATGAATAGCAAAAGCTACAGTGGCAGAGCATTTCTTCTGTAGAATGTGAAAGTCTGCGGTCTCATTTATTTTGCTACATGTCTTAAGAATATATGATTTAAAAAAAAATGTTACTTCTGAAAGAGCTTCACAGCAAAAGATATTTCTCATAGTGTCTCAGGCTTAATCAATTGCCTGTGATTTTGCAGGCCTTAATGGGAGGAGACACAGACAATGTAATGTGCATTATGCAAACTTAGCCAAAAGTGAGGCTGAGGAACAGCATCAGGGACCATTATCTCCCAGAAGAGTCGACACAATGGAGGCAGACAATTAGATTAGAACATTTTCTTAATCAGGCTGGAAGTAAAATCTTGGGGACCAGACATTGTGCAGATTTGGGCAACAGCCCAAGAGGCAAGAATCCTAAGCCAGCGTGGCCGCATCTTACTATAAGCTGTGTTTTGCTATATTTTAGAATTTGTAATAAGGCTGATTCTTCTTGGAATTACAGCAATGGGTTTTACTTACTAAAGTAGCAAAGACCCATAATGTGCTGTGGCCTAAATCGTCCAAACATCAGATTCCTTCTCAAAAACTGTAGAGAAATCTACTCAGCTAGCCAGTTACTGTGAAGTTAGCCCATTGTAGGAAATATGGCAACTCTGGGTTGTGGGGAGAGGGAATGCGGGATGATGAGTTCCAAAGAGACAAGAGTAGATGGACGAGGGAGTAAATCAAAGAAAAAGAGCCATGGTCTACGTCTGAGTGTGCTCATTACACAGAAACACACACGAAACAATGCAGGTTGAGGGGGAATGCACAATCCCCACAGCACGCCTGACTCCTGGGGATTGCCCAGGGCCTGATAAACATCGTTTAGCAAGTGCTTAAACTGCCAGATTTAGCACTCCGTCTACAATAGATGCAGAAATGAAATTGTTTAGAAGCAATTACAAAGCAATATTTCAACGAGAACAAATGAATGCAGCACAACTTCAGCATGTAAGTGCAGAGGGGGGTCACAGCATGAAGGAATCATCGGAGTCAGATGGAATTAATCAGGAGAAAGTGCAGAGGGATGCTGGTCGGCATGTTAATTCCCTCGGGGCTGTGGCCAGCGCCTGCCCTGCCTGGAAAACTGCGTGCTCCTTCATGCACATCAACTAGGACGAGCAGAACAGATAGGGAACCCAGTAGGTGCTTGGCGGGTGTTTGGGAGGCCTATTAATGATCCTGCTGAGGAAACTGTAAGTATAAAAAAAATATGGCCAGAGCAGATATGCCAAGCTAGCAAGTGATCACATAATATCACCTGGAAGAGGCCCTGCGCCAATAGAAAATCAGACGGCAAGATTCCAGTCTTGCCTCTGCCGTTGGCTAGCTATTTCACCTTCTGGAACTTTTTATTTTGTAACTTCTTTGAGACACAGCTATCTCATCTGTAAAAGAAGACATTAATGTCTACCTAAAGGTTTGTTATGGAGACTAAAGAAAATGCAATTGACAAGCGCAATATCTGGCACCAAATGCATTCTCAACAAATGGCCAATGTGCTCTTAAGTCCACTGGTTGATAAGAGTCCGTTAGGGATGCAACATAGAGACCCTACCCGCGGGTATTTGGAGACCCAGGGGCCAGAGTGGGCATTGCTCACTGGGATGGAAAAATGGGTTTTTTTGGCCTAAAAAAAGAGAGAAGATGGAGCAAGTGAGTGAAAGTTTTAATTATTTGCATTGCCATGAAATTACAGAGTATCCTGTTTCTCTTCTGCCTCCTACATGAGGCCAAGGCCAGGCCAGAAATCCATTGTTCACACCAGTTCAAAGGGAGACAGGGCTACAGTGTAGCTGAGGAGTACATCTGGTCACGTCCAAACTCAAAGCATGTGATAAATGCAGAGAAACATGGATAGCTGAAGACATAAATGTTCACCTGCAAGGTGTCCACAGGCAGGTTGAATGGTGGGTCCCCAAAAGATATGTCCATCTGGAACTTATGAATGTGACTGTATTTGGGGGGTGAGAAAAAGGATCTTTGCATATGTCATTAAATTAAGGTTTTTTTTTTTTTTAAGATTTTATTTATTTATTTGACAGACAGAGATCACAAGTAGGCAAAGAGGCAGGTAGAAAGAGAGAGAGGAGGAAGCAGGCTATCCGTGGAGCGGACAGCCCGATGCGGGGCTCGATCCCAGGACCCTGGGATCATGATCTGAGCCGAAGGCAGAGGCTTTAACCCACTGAGCCACCCAGGCGCCCCTAAATTAAGGTTTTTAAGACAAGATCATCTTGGATTGTTTGGGTTGGGCCTTAAATTCTATAACAAATGTTGCTGAAAGACAGAAAATAAGAAACTGAGGACAAGTCCACATGAAGTCACAGACAGAGACTGGAGTTATGTAGTCATAAGCCTTGGGACACCAAGGATTCCCAGTGGCCATCAAAAGTTAGGAGAGGTATGGAGTACATTCTCGCTCCAGGGGAAACCAATCCTGCTTACACCTTGATTTTAGACTTTTGGCCACCTGAACTACGAGAGAATACATTTTTATTGTATTAGGTAAAGCCTCCTGATTTACAATTAGGTATTGTATTAAGTAAAGCCTCCTGATTTATGATAATTTGGTGGCAGACCTAGGAAACCGAGACAGTGGCCCCTTAGGGGGAGGAATCAAATGGCAGGAGTGGGTGGGCATTACACACTGATATTGCCCGGGAAGTTTATGTTCAGTCTGCCCACTTAATATTTGGGTCACAAATTAGGGAGTGGTTCATGTTAAGGAAACCTCTTTTAAAATATATATATATTTATTTATTTATCTGACAGAGAGAGAGACACAGTGAGAGAGGGAACAAAAGTAGGGGCAGTGGGAGAGGGAGAAGCTGGCTTCCCACTGAGCAGCGAGCCCAATGCGGGGCTCAAGCCCACAACCCTGGGATCATGACCTGAGTGGAAGGTAGACACTCGATGACTGAGTCACCCAGGTGCCCCTGTTAAGTAAACGTCTTAACATAATTCTGCAACAAGAGTATTTGTTCTGTGTTTCAGGTATTCCCAGGAGTGCCCAGAAAGGGGAGACAGAAGAAGAAATACTGCACATGGCAATTACGTCTGAAATTCATTACCTGGGGGAATTTGTAGAAGATTGCACAGATTACAATGCTATAGAAGGAAGAGACAGCACCTTTGGGGACTTTCTGGCTGTGAACAGTGTATCTACCGGCTAATCTGAATCTCCTGAGAGGGCCGATAAGAGAGAGCGGATCCATTACATCCATGTGTGTGATCGTGATTATGTAACTTATACTGCAACAGGCTAGTCACTGCTGACCCTTTAAGAAAGGGTTTAGAAAGCACAGATTCCATAAAGCAGGTCAATTAAACCAATGAAAAAAGTAGCAGTTAGGAGATACAACCTTTGTGCCCCCATAGTTCCCTTCCATTCCAACACGACAAGACCCCAAAACATCTCTGAGACTCTCTAGTGTTGGCAGGAGCTGGCTGTCTCTCCTTCCAGGCATCCAGGCCGGATTCTATGAGGTTCCGAGGGGACCATTCAGATACCAGATTCTCTCTATTCCACATTAACTCAGAGAAGCATATGGATGGCTGTATTGAGCGGCCTCTGGGCATTTTAGGCTGATAATGTGTTCCAGTTTAGTCAAATGCATCCTCAATATTGCTGTGAGCTAATGGAGAGGAATTATACATATTTTCAAAATTTGGCAAGACAAATAGGAGCCTGCTTCTCAGTTCTGATACAATGAATGTACCTTATGCCTTGTTTTCTCCAAATCTCATTCCAGAAAACAAAGACACCATTAACACGTTCCCCATGGTTCTTCTTTCCCTCACCTGGCCTATCCC
The DNA here is from genome assembly GCF_011764305.1 of Mustela putorius furo. NCBI lineage: Eukaryota > Metazoa > Chordata > Mammalia > Carnivora > Mustelidae > Mustela > Mustela putorius. The sequence goes on along the minus strand of NW_025421329.1, from coordinate 2,593,517 downwards.
ACTTCTTTTCCTTTCTCCCTTCCCGCTGTTCAAAGACAGAGCAGCCTGGAGGGGGTGTAATTAATGAGCTCCATCTCTGAGCAGCTGGGGTGGGTGGACCACTGGAGCCAAAAAGCAAAGTGGAATTATCTTGGGGAGGATTTCAGATCATTCGTTAATCTGCCTTTCTGCTTCTGGAGGAACAGAGCGGGTGAAAAGAACAGCAGGACGAAATATGGCCGTCATCCCACAAAGACTGGGTCCAGGGAGAACCTAAAAGAAGAGGCCAGAATGGGCAGCAGCAGGCACAGGAGCAACAAGAGCATAAAGAAGTGAACGGGGCAGCAAAAGAAAAAGGCAAAAATAAAATACAACGCAGAAGGAAATATTCCAGGAAGGAGTAGAAAAGCAAGGGGGAAAGGAGAGGAATAAGAGTTGAAGAAAAGCAACTTAAATGAGCACAAGCAGAGGTGCTGAGAATCAAATGAGATTTCAAAGGCTTGAGGCAGCAAAGAAAGGGAAGGTGGGAAGGACCAGAAGAGAGTACTGTGGTCACTTGGGCAAAAAGGCTTAAGACTTTTTAATTGGGCAGTCAATGGATGGAAGGGAGAGATCAGTCAGCTATTTTTGCAACACAAACCCTACCCAAAGTCAAGTTTAAAGAATAACAAACACTTATTCTTGCTTCTGGGGGCTCCTGGTGGTTGGTGGATCTGGGTTGGGCATGTTTGGGAAATCTGCTTCAAGCCTGGATCCAGCGAGGCTTGCTCCTTCATGCAGATTGGTCTCACATCTTTTCCACGTGTGCTTCTTCAAGGACCCAAAGGGTAAAAATAATAGCACTCCACAGAGCGCTATTATTCCACTGCACTGGTGGGGCTCAAGTGTCAAGCCATTTCAGTTTCTGTTTGCATTATACCCGCTAACATTCCATAGACCAGATCATGTCTTATGGCCAAGCACAAGATGAACGTACAAGAAAAACCCCTCTTCCAAGGGAGGTGGCAGGGAAGGAGTACACAGTTGAAGAATATTTTAATCAATCATGAGAGTAAATAAGGAAGAAGAAATAGAAAGTTATCACAAAGGGGCACCAAGATAGTGAATGAGTGAGTGAGACAGGCTTGAATGAGTGACAATAATGTACATATACTGGAACTAAGATACAACTTTATATACTTCCTATCTATGAGGTCAAAGAAGACTATCACATCCTATAACCAGTATGTGGGTGGACGATTTCCTGTTTTCTTCTTCCTTTTTTAACTTGTGCTGGACAAGCACATGGCTCTGTTAAGGCAGGCCACGCTATGGCCAGTTCATTTAAAAAAAAGAAAAATTACCCAAGGGTGTCTGGGTGGCTCAGTTGATTAAACATCTGACTCTTGATTTCAGCTCAGCCCATATCACGATCTCAGGATCGTGAGATGGAGCCCCATGTCAGGCTCTGTACTCAGTGTGAAGTCTGCTGGACACTTTTTCCTACTCCCTCTCCCTTGCTCTCTGTTCCTTCCCCTCTGTTCCTCCCCCCTCATTCATGCAAACCAGATAATTATTCAAATCAATATCTGACTATTTTAATCAGCAAATATTTATGATACCATTCAAAATAATGTATTATGTAGAATCATAATGAATAGGTTGTCTTATAGAATTATTTTAGTAGGCATAATGTACAAGATTTGTAAGATAGCAAAACAAACTATGACAGAGTATAATTAAGAGAAGAGTAGATAGAGAACAAAATGGTCAATGACTTGAAAATATCAAGCTCTTTGGTCAGTGTGAACAGGAAAGAAAAGAGAATAGCATTGCAATTTTCCCAAATAAATGTAATTAGAAAAATTAATGTAATCAAATTATACCAATTACAGCAATGGGTATGCCAAATTGTAGAACTCAAAGTATGTCAGAAGGCAATGGGGATGTCTGGGCTCTAATTTCAGCTGAGCTACAAAATTAACATTTTGCTTCTGGCACATTCCTTCAGTTTCCTGTGCCTCAGTTTCCAACCTTTGAAACAAAGTCATTCTCCTAGTTAATCTATAAGGTTCCTTCTGGCATATCATCCGAGAAATTTTCATTGAGCATATACTTGTGACTTGATGCTGGGGTGCTAAGATGAAGTCAACCTGCCTTGACTCTCACCTAGTGTGGCGAGACCCAAAACACGTCATATGAATTTAATGTAGCACATTCCACATCAAGAAATATTTTCAGGAGGCCTTGGTTGGGGGGGTGGTGTCAGAGAAAAAGGAAGCCTGGGGTCATGGGAAGGCTGAAACCTGTGCTGAGTTTTGAAATGTGGCTGACAACAAATCAAATGAAGGGGAAAAAAAGCATCACAGATGGACACAGAAACAAATAGGAATAGAGGCAGGAAAAGCCCTAATGTGTGCATGAAATCAGAAGTATAGAGTCTGAACCAGGGATTAGTCTATAGTACTAGACAAGTGAGGTCATCCAGATGCCTACATATTCCACTAGAGTCAACAATGAGACATTAGAGAGTTTTCAGTAACAAGATATCATGGTGGGTTTGTAGTTTTAGATAGCTGATACCACTGGAGGATAGAGTTGGGAGAACAAAGCTTCAGGGAGAGAAACCAAATAAAAGCACCTGCAATGTAACAAAGAGATTATAAAAATCCAAGCAGATATTAAAAAGTGAAGATGGGGAAAAAAGACAGGTTGATAAATATTTAGGAAGCAAAATGAAGGGAGATAATCAGTTCATATCAGGACATGCTGAAATTGACATGTCAGTGAACAACCCAAGAAGAGACACCAGCAAGCATTGCATTTTACTTTTAATTAAGAGACAGGACAGTGGGGGCACCTGGATGGCTCAGTCATTGGGCGTCTGCCTTCTGCTCGGGTTGTGGTCCCAGGATCCTGGGGTCGAGCCCCACGTCTGGCTCCCTGCTCAGTGGGATGTCTGCTTCTCCTTCTCCCACTCTCCCTGCTTGTGTTCTTTAAATCTTTAACCAAAAAAAAAAAAAAAAAAAAGAAAGAAGAAAGAAAAGAAACAGGACAGCAAGATCCCTTGAATGGCCTCAAGAAGGTCTGACATGATATAAGAACAGGGAAATGTTGTTTTTAGTTGACATGATGGTAGGTGAGTTTCAGGGAAGCTCTGGATGACAGTACCTATGTAATAAATACAGACTAAGACCCATGTATTTCTGAAGTACAAAAGTCCATAGAACCACTGCTTTTAAATTAAAACCAAATTATCACCAGATTTTTCCAAATTGTTATTTTCAAATGTGTAAGTTGTATGTGATCTACTGTCATACAGTATTCTTGCTATTAGCCAGTGAATATTTGGTGTTTAATTTTTTTCCATTTGATTTCTGGGTCTATCTAATGTTGATTTACTCCTAAGGAAACATCAGTGTTGAGAGACACACACACATACAAGCACGTCCTGTTTTTTCTTACGGAAGTCATCTGAAATAGTCTGTGCTCCATAGAAGAAAGAGAATCAATACCCTTTTTTTTTTTTTTTTTCATTTTGCATCTTTCTCTGGCAACTGTGGGAAAACATGAAAAAATCTATATTACAAAGAATGATGCCTCAAGATAGCAGAGTCAAGAATGCTCAAAGAGGGAAGTACTCATGACTTTCCGCCCAGGTACATTTTCTCCTAATACAAAGGAAATGAAAGAGCCTAGGTCATGCCCTACATGTGTGTTGCCTCGCAGGTAGATGAGAAAAGAAGGAAGTGGAAAGATTTAAGAGAACTGGCAAGGATCTGAAAAGACATACTTGTGTGGGAGAATATTATTCAACATTTACTCTTTAGTTTCAAAAGGGGGGAGGGGCACTTAAAGGAACATCTGGGTATAAGACAAATGCCTTTCTTTTGCCAGTAAACTCCATCCACAGTACATCTGTTTACAGCCCTATTTTCAAAAGGGTCACTACTTAAAAATTAATAGGAACTGTTAAAGTGCAAGAAGGGTAGGTGCTTGCAAAATGTGTTGTGAAATTATTTCATCACAAGTTTTGAGATTTATAACAGAAATATTCAAATCTAAGCTAACGCATTTTTTAACAAGTTATCTATGTCCCTCCAGTAAAAATGTAGCTCTGTCAGAGAGAGGTAGAGACCTCTGTTACTCTGGTAAAACCCTGAGGAGTCAAGAATAAAAATTTGTGTTTGACCAAGAATTTTCTCACATCTCAGGGCACAGATCTGCCTCCCTGGGAGCACTGAGACATTCTAGGAAGGCTGAGAGTGACACAGAGGTGGCAAGCAAAATCTGTGGTGGAACGCAAGAGAGACTGGTAACAATTGGTGGTTGAGCCTACAGCTCAGCATGTCTTGTTTGGTCCTGTGGCCCATGAACACCCTCCTTCTGGAGAGGGGAGCTCTGTGCTTCTCAAATCTGGGCATGCTACAGCATTGCCTGTGGTGCTTTTTACAAATAAAGCTGTTCAGGCTCCATTCCCAGAAACGGTTTCAGTGCTCGAGCAGAAAATGAAAGTTTAAAAAAAAAAAAAAAAAAACCTCTCGGCAATTTTGTTGCACAGCCAGGGTTCAAAGCCAGAGAAAGAAAAGACAGAAGGAGGGAGGGAGAAGAAGGAGAAAAGAAGGAAGGGCACCAAATGAAGACCATTTTGATCAATCCTTCTATCCCCGTGTATTGAGACTATGGGCTCTGAAATACTGGGCCACATTCTGGTTTTGGCCTTTTCCTTTTCATCACCATCCCTAAATAGAAACCCATGTGGTAAGTATACTCCCACAGTGGGTCCGATGTGCCACCTCTTGCCAATCTAGTAGAAACAGTGGGATGCAGAAAGCTAGCCTATAAGCAGGTCATCACAAAAAGCTATTATCTAATCCTGAATTCTACTGGAGTTAAAAGTTATACTCCAGGTCAGGGAATAAAAGGGAATAGAGGATAGAGGATGGAAAGTGATTTTAGGTAGGAGTGAGTTATTCCAAAGTACAATTCCAGGAGCATGTGCTGTTGAATGAACTTTTAAAGTTAAAGACACTGTGATTCCAGGAGAATATTCATGACCAAACTCCCCTCAATATCCTCTAACGGGTCTGCAGCTTGAACACCTCTTAATGAGTCCCTCTTTACCGCTACAATCACTCCCTCAGTTGAGAGGGGACCGTGGTGAAATTCTCTTCTATAATCCTTTAATGCCCACTAGTTTATTGATTTGTCTTACAATACTGGGTAAACTGGTTACACAAATGGTAGAAGTTACAGGACTTCTCCATCTCTTATGAAATATTTAACTACCTGTAGAAGTTAAGTCCTACCCCTTCCTCTTCCCTCCACCCAGAATGTAATTTATCTAGGATGGCTTTGTTGATCCTACTCCCCCCAGATGTTGATTTGATAATTTGGGGTATGACTCGAAGAAAACTAATGAGAGTTTCAGTCTACGCAAAGGATCTCTATCATAATATTCACATTTCTTGATCTAATCATACTTACTATCAAGTTTCAGTTAGAAGTGTCTACAGGCTCTGAAAGAGACAACATAATCCAGGCCTCCACCTACTGACACTCATACCACACCACTGTAATTTTTAAATGAAAATACAGTCAAGAAATAGAATTTATTTAGGGGCACCTTGGTGGCTCAGTCATTAAGTATCTGCCTTCAGTTCAGGTCATGATCCTAGGGTCCTGGGATAGAGCCCCATATTGGGCTCTCTGATGGGCGGAGAGCCTGCTTCTCCCTCTCCCACTCCCCATGCTTGTGTTCCCTCTCTTGCTATCTCTCTCTCTCTCTGTCAAATAAATAAAATCTTCAAAAAAAAAAAAAAACCTAGGATTTTTTAAAAAGAAACTGGCATTGGCTAAATGTTCTAGGATATATATATTTTTGAATAATATGTAAGGACTTCCAAAGACTGGCCATTAATAGAGACCTGGTTCTTTTGCATGAAATAGAATGGCAGAGTTCCCAAGAATAACTAGGTAGTTGAAGCAAATATCTTACAGATACATCTACTTTCCTACCATGCTAATTTCTGTCCTCATTACACAGGCATTTTTAACCTAGCCTCCTTTTTTCTTATCAAACTTACTGTCCACGAATCTCTTCTCAAGAGGCTTCTGTGTTCTAGATGAAACTATGAAAAAGTTACTTAATAATTTGAAGGGTAAGAGTAATACATTCTTTGTTATTTTGGGGGCTGATAAAGAGATCTGACCGGGTCTGTATGTGTTAACCCAACAGTCTAAAACAAAATGAAATAGCTGTTAACAGTTGGGGTTCCCCACAAAGTTGGTTCTGAAGAGACTTGCAGGTAGGAAAATCATGGGGATGTGCTCTTGGGATCAAAACCCATGGAAAGGAAGCAACAGAAGTAAAAGTGGGCAGAGGATTGAAATCAAGCTATGGTACAGCCTCAAGGGGGGGGTCACAAAGAGCTCTGTAAGTAGCCTGGAATGAACGTGACCATTCAGCAGGGGCGAGTTGGACCCAGAGGAGCCAGGACCTTGTTCCCCCAGGCTGATGGGTCATTGGATATACACCAACAAAAATAGGGGCATAGCCTTGGGCTCTCTTCAACTGACAAAAGGTCGGTGGGGTTGGTAGCTGAAGCTTTCTGCCTCACCACACTCCCAGCACAGTGGAGTAAGTTCTACATTCTTAAGTGGGGGATCTGGATGGTGTATTCTTGGATCTACCACATTATCTTTAGCGACTCAGTGATGACTGATGACCCTGCTCAGGTTCATCTGTGAGCAAATTCACCTTAAGTACCTACCATGCTTCATTTTAATGAAAAGGATGAATGAGCCTTATTTGAGGGTCAAAACATTCCTTGCTTTATTATTGCTGTCTTGAGGGCTCAGAGCCAATCAACTGGTAGTAAAGTGACCCTCAGTTCTTGGATATTAAGCATTGAAGAACTCTTCTCCAGGGATAAGATAATATTAAAATCCAACAGATGACTCTATAATCATACCTTTTATTACCACCTCCATAAGAACACAGTTTGATTATGCATTTTTGTGCATAGATGCGAACTTAAAATTACTTTTTTTGTTCATTCCAACTGAGGTTTATTGACAGAGCGTACACCACTTGGAATGGGTGAATGAGTACATAAATGTAAGTAGGAATATTTTTTACTACTTGAGCTTTCTGCAGAAGGAAAGACAGAAAAGCAGGCTTTGCAGGAAACACCCATGGAAGTACGCCTGGAAAGATGGGTCTAGGGGCTGGCTGCTTTCCCATTAATGGGGTGGCAACTGGAAACCCAGTGAGGTCGAGGGTGTTATTAATCTTCAACAGGAGATAACAAATTCGGATCCTGAATTAAGTCAACTTCTCGTATTTCACCCAAGTCAAATTATTTTATGTTTTACCAATGCATGTTTCTTACTGCTTCTGTTGTCATGTAGTTAAAATATATTTGTATTAATGTGGGGCTCCTTGGCTGATATGCTGTGTGATAGAGCTGAATGAGAGGAGTCTTGGAACAACACTCAGAAGGCATTTATTACAGGAAGGATCATCAGTTGCAAAAACTGAACCCTGAAATTCTCTTCTAACTGCTCCATAAAAGGTGGTCAAAATGTCAAGGTTTTTCCAGCAATAATATTTTTGAGCTCCTGTGTTTATCTGTAAGCGCTCTTCTGCCAGTGCATTTTTCTGCAGATATCAGCATATTCTTACAAACCTGCTGATTGCTCGCATTAGCCCGTGGTATTCATCTCAAGTGCTCATCAGGCACCATTTGTCTCCTCCGAGCTTCTGATTTGTTAAAAATGCCTTTACCTTCCTCCCCAGGCTCTTAACTAAAGGTTTTTCTGTAAGACATTTTTCAGCATATTGGACATCACACAACTATTTTGTCCTTAGGTTAGACTTCCTAAAGCTCTCTGGGAAGTCACTTGCTGCTTTGTCATTAAAAGCGCTGAAGGAACAAGAAGAGGAGGGAGAGAAAAGATATGAGGGGTTTCTTTTCTCGGGGTTTACAAGTAACTTTTTGATGAAGATCATAAGAAAACGATTAAAGAACTGATAATGAGCAAAATTAGATCAAATGTGCTTCCTTTGTGACTTGCTAGCTGGAATCACGAAACAACAGCCCAAATTAATGAATCTAGAAGGAAGTAAAGACAGGCTACTGGACACTTGGAAAATGCCCAGGAGAGTAAGTGCTGAAGCCGGTGAAAATGAACTGGGGGGCCTGGAGCACAGAAGGAAGGTCACCTAAGAAGACAGCATGCCTTGTTCCAGTGGTCCAGACTGCTCTGGCCTGCGGAGTATGGAGAGGTCCAAGTCTGTGGAAATGATGGCTGCTAACCACGCCCACAGCTTCCCTGGGATAGTAAGGAGGCACCATGGAGGGCAGTTTAAACAGGCCTGGGTTGCAGCTTTTTCTCATTCTTCTCACCTCTGAACTGTTTCTCAGTTTATGGGTATCACCCCTCACTTGGCAGCCAAAGGGAAAGACAGAGCCATGGAAAAGGTCTGACTGCCCAGAGAGGGTTTTGGAAAAGCCTTCAATGGGGAAAGCATCTGAACTGAGTAACTGGAGTTTGGGATCTGTTGCAGTTCCAATGTCCCTGGCTAAGCCGGAGCTTGTGAAGGAGGCAGGTCTTCTGGAATTGCAAGTTACTTTAAAAAAGGAATTTTCCTGCAAATTTTCTGGGCAAACAGAATGCAAATAGAAAAATCTGAAAATTTAGATGTATTGGGTTTTTTTTTAAGAATTAATTAATTTAGTTATTTGAGAAAGAGAGAGTGAGCCCATGCACATGGGGGATGGACAGAGGGAGAAGGGGAGAAGGAGAGAAGCAGCACTCCCCCCAACAGCTGAGCAAAGGGCTCTATCTCATGAGCCTAAGATCATGACCTGAGCTGAAATCAAGAGTCAGATGCTCAAGAGACTGAAGCACCCAGACAAGCCATGGACATATTGGTTCTTATGCCTATTGTTAAGAATAGTGGCATTTTAAAAGACTTTTTTGGTGTTGCATGTCAATTTTCTTTCATTAGCTTGGTTTCCATCACAATTCTCTGATATTCCCAATTTGTGTAAGGCAAAACAGAGAAGAAATCAAAGAGGTTAAGTGACTTGCCCAAGTCCACACTGCTGGAGAAGTTCTCCAGCTGCGGGGAAAAGTTACCTGAGAACAGCTCATTCCATTTCAACACCGCCTCATGTTGGGGACAAGGGCCAAGGGCTCACAGGCCTGAATATTTGGAAATTATTTCTGTTTAAACATCTTAAACTGTTCTTTGTTTTGCCAGACCAGGTATCAAACCATGTGTGCCAATCTTTGATTTAGAGTCTAAGATATATAGAGATATATATGGCTACATCTCTGGGCATTTTTCACACCCCTCTCTGGGCATTTTTAAAGGGGTCATGACCTAAATGTAATCTGACTGTGTGAGAGCAGAGAAGAGGGTCCACTCAGGGTTGCCAGTTAAAATAAAGGACACCCAGTCAAATATGAATTTCAGATAAACCAGGAATAGTAATTTTTCTTTTCTTTTTTTTTTTTTTTAAGTAGGGATCTGTCCCATGCTAAGTTCTCAGGACATATTTATGTAAAAATAGAGGGTATCCTGTATTTTTATTTCATGACAAGGTTGATTTGGCAACTTTCATTGTCCTCAAACCTTTCTGTGTTCAGCCCAGTAAACAGTTTTCATCCGGTCCTATGGTGATAGTAAGGGTGTCCATTTTGAGTTGATTCTTCCTGTAGATGGCCTGATCCAACCTGCCTCTGTGCTCAGTCCGTTGGAAAAACATATGTTCTCTTTGGAAACATGGACCCTCACTTTCTGGATCTTATTATCCTCCTGCTCTGAGAGCAGTTACCACCCTGGGAAGGGGATCCTGAAGTGAGTGGAGGGCTGAAGAGGGGCTATCAGCTGGCTTCTGAGAGGGCTACCCCTACCGTTAACAGATACAGCTCATGGAGCTAAACACAAAGCAACTTTATTTTGTCCCCCACCATCCCCTGGGCGGGGGAGGGGGTGTTCCTCCTTTTCTAGGAAATAAAATGTCTTAGAAAAGAAAATGTATAAAGATACTTTATATCAACAGATAAAAGTATTGTTTCCTAAACTCTAGAATGTTGGTTCCAATGAAAATGAAACCCATTCCCTTTTGTCAGCTGGAACTTTTTAAAGGTGGGGAGCTGGAGGGATGAGGTGTGATTAGCCTTCCCCACTGGACCACTCCCCTTTTCTCTTCTTAACCTTAGGTTCTGGTGCTTTCTGGTTCAAAGAGGTGGGAAGAAGCAGAGGTCAGAGAGACAGGAAAGATGTTTTTTATGCTCTTGGGCCTAGTAGATCAAGCTAATTGTTTTTTCTAAGTCATTATTGTGGATTCCTTGAAGACTTCCTGACCCCAAACCATCATAGGACACCTCCCACCTGCGGGAGCATTTTTACTGGTGATGTGTTCCATGTGGTATATCACTTATTACCTCAGTTTACCCAGGAGTCAGCTTCTCCCTGCCGACATCTCTTTATACTCCTGCATAGCCTCATTGGACAGAACATAAAACAATTCTATTCTAGTTCTTTTCCCATCTCTGGCCCACATGTACCACTCTTGTACCCTTTTCCCCCCATAGACCCAATCCTAATAGAGCAATGATCTTCCTTTTGCTCCACTGTACAAGATGCTAAAACATTTCTAGCCACCTACATTTTTCAGGTGGGCATCACAATCAGGGCAATATATTCCTTAACTGAAAAAAAAAATATATATATATATTTATATATATATATATATATATATATATTGAAGGAAAGGGATGGGATTCACCACATACCAGCACCTGTCTTCAAAAAGTTGGTTCTCAAAACAAAACAAAACAAAACAAAAACAAGAACAACTTCCCACAACCCTTTCAGCCGAACAGAACAGTTGAGATTTCCTCAGGGATCCAAGACTTCCCTTTGGACTTTTAGCTGGGAATACAGCATCGTTGTCTTGTGCCTTAACCACAAGTGAGAGAGAAAGAGCCATGCTTTAACATCTTACTAGTTTGAGAAAACATGTAACTGCCATTAAGAGAACATATATATTTGGAGTCTGTACTGGACCTAGGACATCAAGCCAATATTGGGGTTCTCAAAGGACTTAGGGATATTTGATCTGGGAAAAGCTTTGTGTTCTGGAAATTTTTAATAAGCAGGAGTGTTCTGGCCTCATAATTTCTCCTATGTAATGCATGGGCTCTTTCTGATGTAGGATGCACATATAATGAACCAAACCACTTAAAAGCCCTTCCTTGAAAGTACACTGCAAATCACTGCAGAGCCTGAAGGGCTGAGGGAGTCATTTCCAGTCATGGCTTTCAAGAGCACTTATAATTTATATTAGCTTTCATAGCATTCTGGATTTCCCAAATAATGTGTGTTATAAATGACTTGCTATGGAAAAAGTTGACAAAGTCCAGCACGTTTTAATCAGTGAGTTAATATGCTTCTAAGGAATGACCATGGACCCCTGAATAAATTCTCAAGGAAGCTGGCAAGTACGATGATTTTAACTAGCTGACATGTGGAATGATCTACCTCATTACCTCACGGTTTGCTGGCCCCAGTGAAGGCTGCAAAACAAAATCATTAGAACACCCACCATGAGAAGGCATTCTGATCAGCCACCCTTCAGTTGAGGTCTTTGATCAGTCAATGCCCTTGAGGAGACTAGCTCTGGGCATCACTAGCTAGCTCTCTGCAGACCTGGCCCAGCCACAACCCAACAGGAGGATGAAAACATCTAGGCAGTCATGACCAGATTTTTGTGTTCTTCTCCAGACTATGTCAGGATTAGGTAAATACTAGGGGTAAATGTTGGGAAGTTCTGGATCCATGGATCATGGCTCCTCTGCTTCCTAGCTGTATGACTGTTCTGGATCTCATTTCTGCCCGTCAAGGAATTAGAAGAATAACATTACCTACTACCTCACAGGTTGGTTGGGAGCACTGAGTAAGGTAATAGATGCAGACAGCTCACAAAAATGTTTATTACATGCTAAGGATTTTTATTTTACTATTATAATAGGCTATTATACTTGTGTAGCTCAAGCATTCCATTCTGACTCACTTGTGACCATTGCCTGTGTAAGCATGCCAAGTTACAGTTCACAAAGCATTTTTACACACATCACAGATAATCCTACCACCAACAGCTCATCACTGTTCAAATTTTAATGGTTTCCTTCCGTGTTTATTTCTATTTGGAGATATATATATATATATATATATATATATATACTGAATTTGTAATTTTGTATCCTACTATTTTTCACATAGCATAATTTCAGTGTTACTCACATCATTAGATACATTTCAAAACAAGTTTTTTTAATAGTTCCATTTTCCTTCATGTGGCTATACCAACCTTCATTTATCTATTCCTCTGGTTAAGTATTTGGACTAAAAATACCTTTTTAAAAATAAATATATCATAAATATGGTTGCAGTGAACAAACTTAAATTACTCCTTGAACTCTTTTCTGATTGTTGCCTTAGGACACACCTTAAAAAGGGTCTGGACATTTTTTAGCATCTTGATACATTGCTAAATAACTTTCCAGAAAATTTATGCCAGTGCTATAATTTTATGTAATATTTCTTAAATTTATTTCCTCAACTAATTGCAAGATCTATTTTAAAAATACTGTGACCAAATACACACATATTAACCTTACCAATTTCACAATTTTCTAGTGTATAGTGCAGTAGTGCTGAGTATATTCACATTTTTGTACAAGTCTCCAGAACTTTATCCTCTTGCAAAACTAAAACTCTGTACCCATTAAAAAAACAACTTCTTATTTCTTCCTCCATCAAGCCCCTGGCAACCAACATTCTACTTTCTTTCTCTATGAATTTACCTACTGTAGGTATTTCATATAAGTAGAATTTTACAGAAGGATTATCCTTCTGTGAATGGATTATTTCTCTTTCAACATAATCCAGTGTTCTAATTTTAATTTTTCAAACTCTGTCTAATAATCTCTGCTAAGAAGAAATATTGTCTCATGAAAGTTTCACTAAACAGGAGAAATTTGGTTATTTCATGGTTTCTTAAGCATTGTGCCAGCTGTTTGGATCAGACGTGTGTTTAATTTTCTCTCCATTGGTTCAAGGTTTCTGAGTATGTCATTGGATGCAGTAGCATTCAAAGAGTAACCAACCACCAAAGTGAAAGGAGAAGGCTATAGGCATGGGAAAAAACAAAGAAATTAAAGTGTTTCCAGATCCTGACAAGATGACAAATGAACGTGGGCTTTTGGATTCTTCCCTCAGAATCAACCTGGGAAGAACTAGAGTGATAAAAGGAAAGCAGAGATCTAAGGCACCTATTTTTAAAAAGTGCAATCATCTGGGAGAGACTAGAGGCTGTTGGGAAGTGGTATGTGTGGTGGGTTCATGGAGCGGGGGAGAGAGCTGGTGCATCCTAGGGAGGAAGGTGCTGGTGCAGTCATGCGGCAGCACCTATGTTATGTTCATGTTTCTCCTGTGTATCTCCAGGAAAGCACCTTTGCATCCCCATTAGAATCTTACAGGCCAAAATGACTAGGTACCAAAGGCGTATAACCACCAGAAAAGAAAGATAACACATTAAACAGCATATACAATCTAAAGCCAAACTATTGAGAGACCAAAAAGTTAAAATAAACATACGAAATAAATGCAAGGAAATAAGGGGGAGACATGCAATCTGAAGCTAACAATAGGTCATAAAATGAGCCAGGTAGACATATTAGCTATAGATGCTATAATAGTTGAAATTATTATATTGGATGAGGTAAAGAGGTGGATATCACAGAAAGATAAATCAGTAATCTGGGAAGCTGATTTAGGGACTGTTTCAGATTTTATGTGGAAAGGATGAATAGAGATAAAAAAGAAAAACTCAGAGGTATGGAAGATCAAGCAGAAAGAATCCAACTGATATGAGACTTGTTAAACAATCCTGGATACAATGAAGACAGTGGAGTAATGTTTTGAAAGACTCAAAGAAAATTTGAGGAGGTCAACAGAGATGACTATAATGGAATGGACAAAAGAAGGACTTTTTAGTAACATTATCATCCATGTGAAGAAAAATAAACTGGACCACTTTCTGATACCATCTGTAGATAGACGTAGACTCTGGAAGAATTAGAGAACTGATATGAAAAATGAAACTAAAAAAATTTAGAAGAAAATGGATGAGAACATCTTCATGACCTAAGGGTGAGGAAGGATGCCTTGAAAATTCAAAAGCACAACCAAAAGGCTAAAAATTGATTAATTCAATGACATCAAAATCAGGATCTCATAGTTAGGAAGGGATACCATGTAAAAATCAGCAAAGGTAGCAGTTTGATGTAAAGAGTAAAGAGATAGAAATTAGTAAAGAGACAGAAATTAAAATAGCAATGGGTTATTTCTTTATGTTCAAAAATTGGAAATCTGACTCATGCCTAGCGTTAGTGGGGATGTGGGGATGGAGACCATAGAAACCCTTCTGTCTTCTGTGGCACTGAGAGGAGCCAGGATTGGTGTAACCATTCAGGAAGACAGTCCAGCAATTCTACCCATGGTTGCACAGCTCTGTAAAGGGCACCTACAAGAATGTTGTTTATGGACATGTGGAGCTGGAGCCCATCTAAATGTCTGTCATTGAAGAAATAGCTAAGTCATAGTCCACACACACGGAATTCCACAGAGCAGTGAGCAGAAGTGGGCTTGATCTATATTCAGCAATATATATATATATATATATATATATATATATATATATGACTTTAAAATATCATGCTAAGCAAAGAAAAAGAAAAAGAAATGGAAAGGTTTCTAAGTCTGTTTGCGTTGCTATAACAAAATACCATAGAGTGAGTCACTTATAAACAATAGATATTTATTTCTCACAATTCTAGAGGCTGAGAAGTCCAAAATAAAGGCACTGGTGGATTTGGTGGATTTGGTTTCTGGTGAGGATTTGCTTCCTGGTTCATAGACAGTGCCTTCTAGCTGTAACCTCACATAGTAGAAGAGATAAGGAGGCTCTCTGGGGCTGCTGCTCATTTTAAGATTTATTTATTTATTTATTTGAGAGAATGAGAGAGAGAGAGAATGAGAGAGAGAGCATGGTCAGGAGGGATTGGAGAGGGAATCTCAAGCAGACTCAGTGCTGAACTGGGAGCCCAAAGCAGGGCTCTATCTCATGACCTTAGCCAAAACCAAGAGTTAGAGTCTTAACCGACTACACCACCCAGGGGTACCTGGGGCTTCTTTTATAAGAATCCCATTCATGAGGGCTCTGCACTCATGACCTAATTACTCCCAAATGCTCTATTTCCTAATATTACCGTATTAAGGATCAGATTTCAATATATGAATTTTGGGAGGACACATCCATTCAGACTATAGCTAAAGGAGAAAACAAAACAGACAGAGAAAAGATAAGATCTAGTAGAAGAACATTTGTGTAAATTATATTCACAAAATAAAACCAAAAATATCTTCGAAGAACTCATCCAAGTACATGATTATAACAAATATACCAGAATATTTGTTTATGGAGTGGATGTAGGGTAGGGAATAGGAGTTGGTTATGGGTAAGAGGGGATTAAATGATTAATCAAACTAGAAGTCCCTTTCACAGACCAAGAGTAATAATAGCAAGTCAAGTAATCAGAAGTCCAAATGACTCAACCCTCTCCATCAACACATACAGATGATTGGTAAGTAACACTTACTGAGAGAGCCTTCATTTTACAGGCCTTATACTAAGAGCTTTATGTCCAGCAACCAATCTACCTCTTGTATCAGCTGCAGAGGAAATGTATGGTTCTCCTCATCTCCCAAATGATGAAGGAATGGTTCATAGGGAGGAAGCACCACCTCATGGGGGTGTCTCATCACATGTATGGACTGGGGCAGTCCGTCCTCATATGCCCCAGCTCTTCACACCACCACAAACTGCCTTGCTGACATCTCTTCACAGGGATGTTAGTGTTGACCAAAATGCATTTATTTTGTTACCAATATGTTATGGCTACATCATGGTTGGGCCATTGCTCCTTCTGTGGACTTTACCAATCCTTACCTCACCGCATACCTCATACGTGGGGACAGGGGAGGGACAGCCATACACAGCATCAGAAAGCTGCTTTCTCTAGGTTTTTGGAAAGACGCCAGATGTCTCCTATCCTGTGGTACGAATAAGTCAATATGATACGAAATATTTAAAATGTGGGCATGTTAATCCAGTTTCCAAATTAAAAAAAAAAATACTCTCAGAAAAATGAAAGAAATCTACCAATAAAGGAGCTGAAAAATAGCCATTTGGATTAAAGTGAAATACTGTCACAATGCCAATTTCAACTTAAGAAAATAGACCACCTCTTGGAGAGTGAAATTTCCATGCCCTCAGGCATTATTCCTCCAAAGTGGACGTGGACCAGAAACATGTGTTCTTAATAAATCTTATTCCATATTCCTCAGATTACTATTAAAACAGGGTTATGAGAAGTGCTGCTTATGAACACGCTGACTATTGCAAGTAATTATATGGGAAAACAATAATGTCTGCCTTTGTTATGAAGGTAGTTTACAATTAGGAGTAAACGCCATTGTGCCAATAAATGCAGTAGGGGACTGGGCACTAGAGAATTCTAGATACAAATCACATTTCGCAAGCAGAAAAAAGAAAATGGCAGTACTTCGTGTTATCAGTACTTCTCCTTAATAACACGGATAAACACTAGAGTCTCATCCTAAGAAAGGCAAGATTAAGCCCACGCATCTTATCAATCTGCCATGAGAGACTCAAGGTGTCAGAATTAAGTCCTGCAGGGTCACAGCATGAGATGAGGATAATGTGCGAAGACAGCCCAGGCATCAATATTCCAAAAAACGACTGGATAATTGCTTCATATCACATCTAACACACAATGATAAAGAATGTCAGAGTAATTACTCTGAGGATACCAGGGACTGCCACACTGCAATTATCATCGCGGCCTGGGCTGGATTGTGTGTGTTTCTGTGTCTCTCTTGCTGCTGCAGTATCTCCTTGTAGATATGTCACTCAGATTTGTAGATTTAGCTCGGGGTGGTGGCGGGGGGAGGCACAAGTTTTCTTCTGAACTATGGAGATTGAAGCGCACCAATTTAATACTCGCCTCTTACTGGTAAAAGCTCAGATCCTTTTGACAAAGGCTGACGCGAAAGGGAAGCTTTGAAAAATGAACCTAGGCCTGTTAGTATCCTTTGGATGTTTTCAACACTTCCCCGTTATCCCAGTAGACTTCATTCCTGAGCTGTCGAGTAAGGAAGACAATTCAGACAAGCGCTCTAAACAAAGAATGCTCTCCCCTTTGCCATGGAAAAAGAAATAAAACTTCAGGGAATTGGGGAGTTTTTATTTCATTCCTTCTCCCCCTTTCATAATTTTCTGGGAGGGTGTCATGCTACCTGTAGAATTCATTACTGATTGCTTCTCCAAGAGTTAGTGGAAAGTCAAACAAGGGGAAGGAATGGAATCTTTCGTGATTGTGAGCTTTAAATGAGCACCTGTGAGCTAGTCCAAGGAGTCTGAACATGATGAGAGCTCATGGCCCTGACACTGGGCGTGGCAGGTTTTCCTGCTTCAGACTCAGGGCCCACTCTGCCTCTGCTTTGTTCAATGTCCGCAGAAATAAGCAACTCCTTGAAATGCTCATCTCTTCCCCAAAATAGACAATAGCTGGCTATAAATAAAAATGTTGATCTTCTGCAAATCTTGGCTCTCTCTTAATAAGCACAGTGATTGTTTATGACGTAGTTACTGTAGGCCGGGCACTGAAGTGCTCTCCACGTACTTATTCGTATTATGTCAGTTGGTCTTCAGCCCTCTCCCAGGTCTTCTTATAATCCCCATTTTACAGATAAGAACACTAAAGGAGTGGAAGGTTTAGTGACCAACCAGGCGGTTCATAGCAACTAAGTAGCAATGCCAGGATTGAATCTTCAGAAGTCAGACTTGAGGGTTTTTTTTTTTTTTAAGGTTTTATTTATTTATTTGAGGGAGAGGGTGAGCGAGAGAGAGCATGAGCAGGGGGATCAGTGGAGGCAGAGGGAGAAGCAGGCTCCCCGCTAAGCAGGGAGCCCAATGCAGGGCTTGATCCCAGGACCCCGGGATCATGACCTGAGCTAAAGGCCAATGCTTAACTGACTGAGCCACCCAGGCACCCCCAGACTTGAGGTTTTAATTTGAGTTAACCCTGACCACAGTGGTAGAGTGCCCACCAGGACAATTCTGATGACTCAATAGACATTTGACAATTGACAATCAATGGACCAAAACTTGAGTGTTCTTTCAAATGTTCATCAAATATTTTATAACACAGCGCTAGTCTGAAGTGCCACACTGAACCCATTTTGGTCTAGATTTGCAATTCATGTTAGCATTATTAAAAAAAAAAAAAAAAAGGGCCAGGAGAGAGAAGAGGGGAAAGTAAGGTTGCACAGTGCCTACAGACAAATAGCTTAGTTTAATTTCCTGTCATACAGATAATTAGGCACCAAATAGGTCCCTGAGGTAATTAAAAACATAATAAACCTAATGAAACAAGGGCTGCATCCTGGTTAAAGAGGAAAAAAATAAAAGTCATAAATCACTGGCAAATCATGAATTTTCTCAACAGGTGAAATGGTACTTGTTTTAGCGAAAACATACTACTGGCATTCACCAGAATTCGGAGTTGAGTTCCAAGTCACCTGTGAATGGCTCAGGATCATCGTGAGCCACAGTGACTTTGTTATTATGGTTTCCTGGGTCAGAGAGGCAGTAAGAGGCCCCTGAATGCTCAGGAACTGAAGTGGCCTTTCAGGTTTCCGGGATCTTTAAAGGTGTTGCACTAGCTCTCAAATCAGTGGAGAGAGTGGCTTAGACACACCCTGTGTTGTTGGAAAGCAGATCTCCAGGGAAGAGAGGAGACTTGTTGCCCGTTCACACTTCTGTAAGGTGCGGGAGAGGCCCTGGGAATGGGAGGACCTGAGATTCCCGCTATCACTTTGCCTAGATGTCCTCAGACCTGGACACACCATGTCCCATGCTGGTGGCAGCATTTCTCCCTGCCTGAGGCCATCTAGGTAGGGCTCATTAGCATAAGGTACCATCAAGATAGGGTTCAAAACCTCTCAGTTACTAACTTTGACCAGAAATCAATCCTCTACTATCTTGATAGTTTGAGCTAAAAAAGGGCAATTTCCTATAAAAGAAAAGTTACAAATCTTTTTTTTTTTTAAAAATCAACTCATGTTTAAAGTTGCTAATTAGAAACTCATGTTGACTACCCTAAAAAATGATGAACTACATTAAATTAAGATAATGAATAGAAAATACACATAAGAAATGACCACAAATATTCCTTAATAAGATTTGAAGTTTGGTGCACAGAAAAAGCCCCAGAGAAGGAGTTGAAAGCCGAATTCTAATTCAGACTGTGCCTCTAACTATTATGCTCCTACAGGCAAGATACTTTATCTCTCTAGGCCTCTGTTTCCTTCAGATTAAAAATGAAGATTAAAAATTTTTTCCTTATAAATTATTGTTTACACTAAACAAGTCAACATCTGTGGAAATGCTGGACATACTATTTAGCATGTAGTAAGTTCTTAATAAACATTGGTTGCTGGTGAATGTGAAGCAATGTCCAAAAGTAACAATGTTAATAATACAAATGACCATAGGTACCATATTGGAGGAATCTAACCCTTTACCAAGAATTAAAAGCCAACTTTATAATATATTAAACATTTATTTGTACTAGAAGCTACTACTGTGTCTACTCATGACCTAATACCATAATGTTTAAATTATTAAGGCTTTGCAGTATGCTTTATAACGTTGTTGTTAGCTCTTCCTCATTACTCTTGTAGAATTTTCCTGGCTAAACCTGTTGGTTTATTTTTTCATGCGTACTCTAGAAACCATCTTTAGGCTAAAAAAATGTTCATATTTTATTCATTATTCTCATTGAGTTTATTTCTTTTTTTAAAGACAATCAACATTTTTTATGAAGTTGACCCTCATCTTTCAAGAACACTGTATCTTCTTCCATTACAAAAGCTTCTGTTACCATTAGTTCAAGTCTTTCTTGGTGTCTTCAGGATATTTTAAGGTTGTTTTTTCCAGGTAGATCTTGCAGATTTTTTAAAATATAGTTTATTCTTTAGCATATTATATATTTTTCAAAATATAAAACTTCTGTTTCCATTATCTAACCTCCTTGCTTATTGCTTATATACAGTAAGCTTACTGGTATTTTTCCACATAAAATACTGTACACAGCTATGTTACTGAACACTCTAATTATACTAGAGTTTGTATATATATATATATATATATATATATATATATATATACTTTTGGAATTTCTAGGTACACAATGATATCTAGAATACCTCCCAGAATAACAGTCAGTTACAGTAGACATAGTGAACACCTTTGTTTTATTCCTTTCATGGAAACATTTCCAGTGTTTCCCTGTTAAACATAATGCTGACTTCTGTGTTGAGATCCTTGTACTTTATCATGCTAAGGAAGAATCCAACTATTGCTTTATAGACTTTGACTTTTAAGCCACATAAATGTATTACCTAATCAAAATCAATAGATACAATTTTGAAAGAAAAATCAATTAATACTTTATTTTAGTGGCAAATGCCTGGCTCTATATTTCAAGAGGTTATAGGGAAAGCAAACCTAAATGAACAGTTCTCAGTGAGGTCCCTGGACCAACAGCATTAACATCAGTTGGGAACTTCCTAGAAATGCAAATTCTAAGTTCCCACTCCAGATCTAATAGTTTGGGGGAGAGGGTATGGGACAGACTAGTAATCTGTGATTTATTCATCCTTATAGGCCATTTTGATGCTCATTGAAATCTGGGACCCATTGATTTAGCTAGATTAACAAATCAAGTAGATGATGAACCAGAGTTTTTTAGGGTTATTGGTAGGGAAGTGTCATAAGTGAGATCCAGTTCACAACCATATGGGGGCCACAGTTGAAGGGTTAACTAAGAGAATACAAAAAGCTTCCCTCTGTTGCCAGAGGGAAGGTGGGTGGAGGTTGGGCAAAATAGGTAAAGAGGATTAAGAGTACATTTATCATGATGAACACTGAGTAATGTATAGAAGTGTTTAATCACTACATTGCATACTTTAATTAATATAACATTGTATGTTAACTATACTGGAATTAAAAACAAAACAAACAAAAAAACCCCTCCAATCTCCCTTGAGCATTGCCTTCTCTATACTAAAAGATATTCTCCTTTTACTTCAGTTAGAATCTCAACCCCAAATTCTTGCTTTCATTAAATAAATAAAGGGGAGACACTGCATCAACATGAGGTTTCCTGCAGTTGGGACAAAGACACCTCGGGCACAGGGATAGAGGCAGCAGAGGCTGAAAATCTGCTGGAGCTCATGAGGAGGTCAAGTGCAGAAGACAGGCCCTGAGAGTGTCAGCTGCACCCACTGTGCCCCCCCCCATATGAGATTGTGGCAGTGTGCCCTTGACACTGGTCTATCAGCATCCTTTGCATCAGATTAGCAAGCTCCAACTTGGCCATTGTGGCACCAGGAGGTGCCTCTGCTAAAGAAATCCCTAGAAATTGTTATTCTTTTCAGTCGAGTGACAGGATTATGGAAAGGAGGATGCTACATCCACAGGCTCAGGCAGGGGGTAGACCTAGGGAGAATGGTTGCATAGGAGGGGAAAATACTGCCCCAAGGAAACTAGGATGAGGAGGAAAGTGGAAGCAAACACTGAAGGCAGTAACATCACAGCGCTCCTGAGAGCACTTCCAGGAAACTACTCCATCTACAGGAAGGGAGAGCAACATCCTGTTGTACCCAGCATGAGTACAACACACCCTCTCTGCACAGGCCACACAACCGTACATGCAGAAACAAGTCGGATGTGACTCGGGCAGTTTGTGGCTGAACCAGGATTTGAATACAACAGCAGAATCCATTTGTCTGTTCAAATTCTCTTTATTTCGATTTGTTTAGGACTTTTCTTTAAACATTCACTTAATTTTTCTTTTTTTGCTCACTTATCTTTCTTCAGCCTCATCCTTAACTATAGCATCAGGGAGATCACTGGTTTGAGATCAAACTTTTATTTTGTTCTAAAAGACACGGGAAAAAAAAGTGCAGAATTGTTTTATAAGAGCTAGTCTGGAATATCTCAAATACCTTGAGTAGTAAGCAGGCACTATTTTGGCAAAGCCAGATCTATGATTTGCTTTCTTTCTGTGACCCCAATGATGTACAGAAGAGGACAGGGTTCTCAAACTTTAGCTTGAGTAAGAATAGATGGTGGAACATTCTAAAAATACACATATAGCAGAGCCTGATCCCCATCCCTAGAAACTTGGATTGAGAAGGAAACCTCCCCGCCAGTAAGATTTCCAAAGCTGAATTTTTTTAATGTATTCCAGGTGACACTAATGAAGTAGCTTCAGAGAACTGTAGAGGAACACTTCCATGGGGCAACCATCTTTGGAGTAGTTTGAGAGAATCCTTAAGGTAATACCCAGATAGAAAATTGCTCCTGACCCTTAAAATTTAATTAGCTGTTTAAAAACCAGAGTTGCTGAGGAAGTGTCTTCCACAAGTGTGTAGGGGGATGATGACAAAATGCCCAAAGCTTGAGAGCTGCCAACAGAGTCTTCTCAGAACCCTGTGGGCTCAGGAACCTGAATCTGGGAAGTACAGAGGGTTTTTCTCAAGAAAGCCAGAGCCATGAAGGATTAAGTGGGACATTACAAAACACAAGGGTTCCTGAGCTCCAAACCTGAGCCACTCTGCAGCAAACAGAACAGACTGTGTTTCCCACGTTTCTCCACCGAGGAATTTTGTGATGATGCAGACACTCCTGATGAAAATGGAGACTTGAGGAACATTAGCTTTGATACTTAAACTGCCCATTAAACATACTTCCTATATTTTCTGTTATTTATATTACTTGAAGCTGTCTTTTGTTCAGAGGGCTTCTGAGGGAAGAGGTTGTAGGGATAACAAGGAGGGAAAGGGATCATAGAATTCTGCATTGTCATCCAGGGGGGAACGTATCATTGAACGGGAGTGGGACCTTCAACTCAGGACAGGAATCAGGAAGAGGAGGTCACTGGCACCTTTCCATGCTTGGAAGAGATACAGATATTTAGAGAGGGTTTTTTTGAACAGGATTGATAGGAACTGGTAGAGTAGAGTATGCTATAGTTATTTTTCTTTTTTCTTCCGTTCTCTCTCTTCCAAAAATGACTTTTTTTTTTTAATTTTCTTTAACGTCCCATTCACTTCGCCAGTGTGGCTTCTGAGGTGATTTTATAAGATTACAGGCAAAAGTCAGGCAAAGCGGGAGGCTGTTTTCAGCAGTCAGAACTCCAGGAGATGTTTTCTGTAGGTAACAAACATCTCTCAACCTTGACAAAACTTGATTACAATAGTTTAGTACTAAACACAATGTCAGAACAGATCTTCGTCCCTGAGGTGATGAGACTTGAACCTTCTCTCCCAGCCCCTTCTCCACACTGCGACAAAGTGTAACGGCTCCCATCTAAACAGACAGTGAGAAGAGTCTCCAGCTTACAGCACGATATTTTTGCTCCAAAAGATGCATGAGGAGGAGGCGTCCAGCAGGTAGACGGAGTCATGCAGAAGGACTTTGGAAATCATCTAATTCCACCCTGGGAATAACTGCGTCTCTCTTATCAGGGATACATGAGCTTGGATGTGTTTACGTGATCTGAATCTTTAAAAGCAAACACTCTCAATTTTGTATATACGTCCAAATTCGGTTTACTCTCATGAGGTCAAGGAAAATGTCCAGTTTCTGGAGGGCAAGGTGTATGGATATCAAGCACTCATGCCATGCCTCTCAGGGTCTAGCTGAGTTTATTTGCAGAGCAAGCAACTGGTGACTTCTCACCTGATTACAGGACTGGTTGGTTAACTGACCAAGTCTAGGTAAATGAAGCAAGGTGGAAGATCCGTGACCAACCATGATGTCAAATCAAATCGGGATTTATTTTGTATTGACAAAAGAAGAAAAAATAAAGAGACTAATAGGGGCCTGGGTGGCTTCATCAGCTGAGCCTCTGCCTTCAACTCTGGTCATGATCCCGGGGGTCCTGGGACCCTCCAAATCAGGCTTCCTGCTGGGCAGGAATCTGCTTCTCCTTCTCCCTCTGCTCCTTCCCCACCCCTGCTCATACTCTCTCTCAAATAAATAAATAACATCCTTAAAAAATAAATAGAAAAACCCAAATCCTGGGTTTTAGTTAATTCACGCAATGCACATCTATTGAACAACTAATGGTAGGATTATGGATTTCATAATAGGATTAATGGGTAGGATTTCATAATAGGATTTCAAACACCTTTTCTCTTATTCTGGTTGAGGAAGTAGATGATACGCATGTGAACAAATGAAAAATGTCTTACAGTGATAAATGCTCTGAAATACACTAAGCGAGGTAACAGCGGAGGGGAGTGTGCCAATGGTGGTCAAGGAGGTGACATTTGAGTGGTAGAAGCTGGCCAGGGACAGAGCTGAAGGTAGGGAATTCCAGATAGAAGGAACAAGAACTATGAAGTACTTGAGGTTACAAAGAATGCCATTTAGACTGAGACAGGGCAAAAGTTAGGTTTGAAGTAACCTGATGATACAGAGCAGAGGTGAGCAAACTCGTCCATTGTTTATTTTTGTAAATAAAGTGTTACTGAACCAGACCTTGCCCATTTATTTACATACTGTCTATGGCTGCTTTCATGCCACAGTAGTAGAGCAGGTGGGACTGCTGGAAATGGCCAGCAGTCCCTTACCCACGGATAAAAGATTACTCTAAATTTTGCTGCGAAAGAGAGGAGAAGGTAAGGGGGTCCACACTCAGAGAGGAAGACCCTTTGCTCCTGCTTTTATTGGTCCATCAGGATAATCACAAATCCTTATCACTACAGCCCAAGCATGAGGTGTGTTACAACGGGTCTTACTGGAACTAGGCAGATCTGTTGATATGCTAATCTTCATGGTCTATTAGCAGTGCTAAATATAGCCTAAGGGACAATGCAAATATCTCTGTTTGGG
Organism: Mustela putorius furo; assembly: GCF_011764305.1. NCBI lineage: Eukaryota > Metazoa > Chordata > Mammalia > Carnivora > Mustelidae > Mustela > Mustela putorius. The sequence continues at coordinate 2,568,426 of NW_025421329.1, read as the reverse complement.
CTAAGAAACCTTGGGGAAGGCAACTCCCCAAGGCATTCTTAGGGCAGAGTGGGTGGATGGTCACGCAGGCCTCTGCATTCCAAACACCTTTGCCTTTCTCTGAAACCTTCCACTGCCCCCAGCGGCCTTCCTGTTACATTTCACCAAGCCAGATACTATGGATGATTTCATGCTCCACATTAATGCCAACATGTGACAGAGACTGGCTGGCCCACAAAGCCTAAGCTATTTCTCATCTGCCCTTTACAGAAAGGGCCTGTTGTAGGGCCTGCTTAATGTGCACAGAACTTGGATTTTATTTTGCATTCAAGCAATAGCTAATAGAAGACTTTGTGTTGGCTAGCAACAGGGTCTGCCTGACTCTCCCCAAAACACCATGTGGCAAATGGATTACGGGGTCACAAGTGAAGAAGCGGGGAGACAAGTTCACAGTCACCTGCACTATGTCAATAAAGGGAATGACTTGTATTATAATTGCATAATGAGTGAAGCCCCAGTGGCCTAATGGATAAGGCACTGGCTTCCTAAGCCAGGGATTGTGGGTTCGAGTCCCATCTGGGGTAAGGTAGTTTACTTGTAGAGATACCTGGGGTGCCTGGGTGGCTCAGTTGTTAAGCATCTGCCTTCAGCTCAGGTCATGATCCCTGGGTCCTGGGATAGAGCCCCACATCAGAGTCCCTGCTCTCTCCCTCTGCTCCTCATCTCTGCTTGTGCACACTTGCTCTCTCTCTCTCTCTCACTAATAGAGAAATAAATAAATAATCTTTATAATTGCGTAATGAAGGTAATAAAAGTGACTGGGTTCCAGATATATTTGGGAGATAGCATTTACTAAGAATAATTTATCACATTGTTTATAAGAATAATTAGAATCTTGAGTTTATGAAATGACTTTGAGATTTTGGCTTAACAAAATTATATAGGATGTGACATTTAATGAGAAGAGGGCACGAGAGTCAGTCTGAAGATGAGTGACAAGTCAAAAGCACTGTTTTCAACACGGGCTTCACATGCCTATTAAATATCTCTGTGAAATGTATCATAGACAATTTGCTACTTGACTCTGGGCCTAGGGGAGAGGTCAGGGTTGGAGATACAAATTTTGGAATCATAGTGTATATCTGCTTGGAAAGCCATGGGGCTAGAGAAGACCACATAAGGAGAGAGAGGGTCCAGCATGAAGACCCAGGGCACGCCAACATTTCAATTTCAGGGAGGTTGATGCAGAGCCAGGAAAAGAGAATGAAAAGGAGCAACAAGTGAGAGTAGAGATTATACCAGTTATCTACTATTGATTTCATCTCTTTTTTTTTTTTAAGATTTTATTTTTTTATTTGACAGACGGAGATCACAAGTAGGCAGAGAGAAAAGAGGAAGCAGGCTCCCCGCGGAGCAGGGAGCCCGATGCGGGGCTCGATCCCAGGACACTGGGATCACGACCCGAGCGGAAGGCGGAGACTTTAACCCACTGAGCCACCCAGGTGCCCCTGATCTCATCTTTAAGCTCACCCTTGTATACCCTGCTTTTTGACTTGGGGCTAAGAGCGAGCGTTCCGTCTTTGCCCCAGCTCTCTGCTGGGCTCTGCCCCTAGGGGGTTATTCACAGAACAAGTCTCAGAGCATTCCACTGGGCAACTCCAACGCCAGCACCAAGCGCAGACCAGCACAACCTCCTCAGGGGTCTGGGTCGCAGCTTCAACATAGGATTTCCCCCAATTGCCCTTACCCCTTCCCACCTCTGGGGTCGGGGTTTCAGCTCTTTGGGACCCTTCTTCTCAGTATCTAAATTGGAATTCCAACCTCCTCCCTCAAGGTGGTGGCTGTTTCCTGCAGGCTCTACCTCCAGAACACCTTAAAGATCTCTTTCACACACTTCAGTCACATAATTTATGTTCTTTATATAAGGATGTACAATTCTGTATATCCCTTCCAGTTACCTAGTTAACACTCTTTTTTGTAAAGTTCTCTGTATTAACATAACTTGAGGATGTGCTGTCACAGAAGCCTTTAGAAAAATAAAAGTTTCAACAAGAGAGTTCAAGTAAGAAAGGGACAAATAATTGATTCAGTTGATGCAGCAAGAAGGTTTTAGTGACAATGACGTCTGTGGACGGGTGGGACTGGGAGCCCAGTGGACGGGACAAAGAGTGGCTTGATTCCCAATACACTGTGGGCACTGAGCTTATAAGGAAACTTGTGAGACTGAATTTACGGAATTTATGAAATGACTCCAGGGTTCTTGGCCTAAGGAAATGGTAGATGGGGGTGCCATTTATTAGACTGATTAATTTGGAAGCCATAGGAGTTGGTTAAGGAGGGAAGGAAGATAAGCAATAGAAATGACTAACGTGGCTAATTCTCTAAGCATTTTTGCAGTGAATGAGGCCACTGATGGTTTAATTTTCTCAAGATCAGGGCTGTGCAGATGGTGTGTAGAGACTGATGGGGGCAGACAGAGATGATACCAGGGAGAGGAGTGTGGTAGAGAGAGTGAAGTTCTCGGGTAAAGAACAGGTGGGATCCAGAGCACAAGGGAGGGATTGGTCTTCTAATAGAACCAGGGGCATTGCTCCCAGTTGTCAAAGGAGGGAGGCCAAATGTTTGAATTCAGTTGCAGGGAGGTTGGGGGATTTGGTGTTGGGAATACAAGGTGATTTTTTTATTACTTCATCTTTTATCAAGATCACAAAACAACAAAACAAAACAACAACAACAACAAATTTATGGCAAGAGAGTCTCCAAATAATTTACATTACAAAAAGACTATTGTCATGCATAGCATAACCAGGAAAGCACTTTTGATTTCCAGTGATCATAGAAATCACTGTCAAGGATGCTCAACCTGAAGAATAAAGATATAGGACTCTCATATTCCGGAAGTGATGCGAATACCCATAATTACCACTATAAATTTGCAGAGTACTAAAAATAATTCTGTATTTTCCTGTAGGATTTGCAAGCTAATAATAAGCAATTTCCAGCTGTGTGCTGTGACAGCAAAAAAGAGGGTCTAACATCCTTATAATTATATTTTTCATATCCGTATTCACATTAGAAAATACTGATTAAGACCCATCTGCTTAAACAATTTTTTTGTTGTTACAACGTCTGTAGTAGGTGACTTTTATGAAATCTATCCAACTATATTGTATACATTGGACTTCAAAAGGAGGATTATCATAAATTTACCTTTAAGGCTTCTCTCTTTCTCTCTCTTTCACTCACACACACACACACACACACACACACGTGTGCACGGTGTGATTATGAAACAAAAGGACTAACAACAGTGGGGACTGAAATTTTCCTTTAGCGCAGATTCCACAAACACATCCCGAGGGCTCCCCTCAATTGGGCAGCTAAAGCTGCACAGAACAGCAGGCTCCACCACATGAAATTCGGAGTCTCGCTAACTTCATTCTGCTTGACAAAATGAGTGTGATTGTTTGAGAACAACTAAATCAAATACCTATTTCTGGGGTTTATTTTCTCCAACTTCAAATGTTCTTCTGAGCGTTCGAAATGTCACCACCCAAAGAAAGGAGATAACTCTTTGGTCATGAATTCACTGTTACTTCCTGGAGGTACTGTGAAAAAAGAATTACTCCTCAGGACAAGTTGATAAGTTGAGCTTGCTGCTGGATGGACCCACACATCCTCAGGGCTCCTCAGGTTTCCCATAACTCATTTCAAAGCCCGCAGTGCTGTGGTTCTGGTCCAGGCGGACAAGATGCTGCTGCAATATGCACCACCACCACCATCTTCCCCCTTCCCCCAACATAGGTAAATATTTCCCCTCCCCACCCCCTGAGTTGAATATGGACAAATTCCCTCAAAAATATGAAGATGGGTGTAATAAAACCAATTCAAAATATATTTGATGACTGACCTGAATCAACATTACCTCCAAATAAAGTTTCCTAAAATGTAGCAGGAAAGCAGCAATTCAAATGGAAAACCATGACTAGCATTATGTCTGTCTGTCTCTCTATCTAATTATCTATATATCCACTAGGTAGCTAAACCCAGGTGTCTTACTGCCAGGAATCAGATTGATGTTATTTTGTTTTTGTTCTGTTTCTTTTTTAATTTTGATTTTTCACCAAAGTATAAAATACATATAAAAGGGTGCATATGCAAGAGTGTATAGTTCAATGAATTTTAAGAACCTGAACACACCTGTGCAACTCAGGAAAAGAACATTATTAGTACTCTAGAAGCCCCTGTGCCTTCTTCTAGGCACTACCCTCCTGAAGATAACCTTCATCTTGACGTCTAATGGCACAGAGCAGTTTTCCCGTTGTTATACTATATAGAAATGGACTCTCCCTGTGTGCATTCTTTGGTGTCTGGCATTTATTTGGTCTCTTAACTATAACTAGAAGTCACTACAATTTATTGAGCCCTTGTTTACCAAGTGCAAGGCACTGTGAAAAGCCCTTTATTGCATCATTATCACATTCAGTCCTCACACTCACCCCATGATTAGGCATTAGCATTATCTCCCGTAAGCAGGTGAAGAAACTTCAGGCTTCAGGATATTAATATATACTAAGTCACCCAGCAGTAAATACTAGCATGAGGATTCATGCTTTGTTTATCTGGCTCCAAAGTTTAAACGAGTCTTTCCCATGCACACTTTCAGAAATGTACACAAGGCCAAATGTTGCTGATTACCAGGATCTGAGAGCTCGGGACATGGTCATTTGAATGTAGTGTCTTTCTTATTTAACTGCAATTATGCACTCATTTATCTAACTTGGATCTCACATTTAACATGAACGGTGGCTACTTTCATGGCAATGTAACTTGATGTCAGGTAAACTGCAAAGTGACATGCATGTGGTTCGAGCATCTTCTATTAACTGGAAGTAAAGCAAATTTGCCTAAAGATATATTCCTTAGAGAGAGAAGCAATATTGCTCAGTGCTCTGCTCATCAAGCAGTTGTTAATATCTAAGTGTAGCTGTAAACTTACTATCAGTAATAATTCAAATGTTACTTGTATTCAGGGCAGGATAGGTCATAATGAACAATGAAAAGGAAATGATAAAATGAATAATAGCTATCCTATGGGATTCTAAATGGCCATGAGGAAAAAACAATGATGGGGACTTCCAGGTATTATTGTAGGAAGATGTTATACAAAAGGATTGCAAGGTATAAGCTTATTTACGAATAGGAGTCTATATTCATATTTTATGGTTATATGGGCTCACATGTGACAGGAAGTCTAGAAGGAAACACATAGACATGAACTCACACATAGGCATGCACAAACACAAAGAAAAGAAAAAGGAGAAAGTTGAAAAGGAAGTGCCCCAAGATATTACAAATTGTTGTTTTCCTAACCATTTATAAAAAAGAAAGGAAGGAAAAGAAAAAAAGAAAGGAAGAAAGGAAGGAAGGAAGAAAGAAAAGGAAGAAAAGCAAGGAAGAAAGAGGAAGGGAGAAAGGAAAGAAGGAAGGAAAAGAAAGAAAGAAAGATGATGGAGGGAAGGAGGCAGGAAAACTTAGGGGATTTGTACTGGCAGAATATATAATAATATAAAATAATTTTTAATGCTTTTCATCTGTGATCATAGCATTATAGTATTTTTAAAGTTTTTTATCTTTTAGAAGTATATACGCACTAAAATTATGGATGAAGTCATGTAATATGTGGGATTTGCTTGAAAATAATCCAGTGTGAGGAGAGGAGTGGGGAGTAGAGGTGAACTAGGAGTGGAAGTGAGTTGCTGATTGTTACAGAAGGTGATGGGGTGCATTGGGTTCACTATACTACTTTCTCTGCTTTGGTATACATTTGAAATTTTCCATTATGAAAAGTTAATAAGAAAAAGAGTGGATGCTGATGGGGACACAGGAGCAAGGTGTTTTCAGTGCTCTTTTCTTTGGTTATAGTTTCTTGCTTTTCTCTGTAGAACATACTTTGCATTTGTAATATGACATACTAAATAAAAGATTAAGAAAGTTGTTGATAAAGCACATTTGACCATTCAGACTCACTTTCCTTATATAAGGCAGATTTACTGCTTCTCTTCAAAGACAGAAGCCAGAATTCCATTGAAATCACAGAAACAATTTGCCAACTGCTGTGCATAAAATAATTTAAGCTGACAAATTCCCTTCCAACATACCACCTCTTTCACTATTGCCAGTGTTTACTATAATGTGGTAAAGATGTTCCCATTCAAAAGATAACCTGTGGAAATTATTAAGGGTGGGTTAAATGGAGAGAAATAAACATTTTCTTAGAGAAATCCTTAAAAACACAAAGGGGTATTTTTGCATTTCAGGGCACATCTGTCAGTTGCTCCTACTTCAGCCCTAAGTATTCCTTTCCCATTCCATTTTGGGAAATGTTACAGTCACAGAGGAAGATTCAGAGTGATCCTCATCCAAAGGTCAATTTATCTGTGTTCTATAGCATAAATGATCCATCCTGAGAAGAAAACAAAACAAAACAAGGTGCAGAAAACAAGGTTAGGTAGTCTGGAGGAACACTGTGAGTTTTGACCACCAGAAAAATATCTTTCATATGGCCAGAGCCTGTCTGTTTGCAATCAAAAAATGAAATAGCTTTAATGTGGTGGGAATGTAAAGATAGAAGAAGGGAAAATGGAAAATGTGTAGCTGAAAATGAAGAACGCAAAAAGCTTCCTCGTTATTGGCTCAAAACGCAAATTGTTATGTTCTTTCGGGGGTTGCCAGAGCAGCACTGGGAAAAGAGTGTGACAGCAAAGGTAAATCGGGGGTGATGGAATTGTTGGACTCCAACTTGAGGGAAGGGATACATTAATCTTGCCTATGTCAAAATTCATGTAACCATGCACCGTAAAGAAAAAATGAAAGAAAGAGAAAAAGAAGTGAATGCATACAAGTTAAAAATAGAATAAACATCCATTTAAAGCCCCAAACATTGTAAACATCATGGTTGTTATCTGTATGGCCAAAGTTCAAGATTTTTTGGATGGATCGTTAAGTGAATAAACGGATGGATGAAACCATGAGTTTACAGGATTATTACTTTAAACATGAAGATGGAGTAAATTATTGAAACATGTATTTTAAAATATACTAAATAAAAAGATAAAATTTATATTTTAAGAAGAGGGCATTTTGGGGGAGGAGGGAGTCATGACTGGAAGGGGACCTAGATGTTTGGGGACGCTAAGCCATTCTAGGTTTTGTTCTGGGTGCTGGTTACACAGATGTGCAAATAATTTCAAAGTCTATCCTACTTTTAAAACCGTTTTAAATGTCTTTTATAATTCAGTTGTAGGACAAAATTGCCTTTCCTGATAAACCAGTGTGTTTCCCCTCCCCCCACCCCAATCTCCTTTCTGATTTGCTTGCAGTAGGCATCTATGTAGGATCTCTTTTTCATCTCTAGGACCTTACTTATTCTTTTGGTCTATTTTTACCTCCCCCCTTCCCATGCATGACTTTTAACTTTGTAGTTCTATTTTAATGATGTTATTATATATACTTGTGCTTTAAATTATAAGCCAGTTCCAAATGCCTTTTGGAAGTAGATTGAGTATAAATCATAAGCTCAAATAAGAATGTACATTCTTATTTTAAGAACTTTACAAGCAAACTTTAAAAGAAAAGGGTAAAAAAAACCTTTCTGCATTAAAATGAAATGCTACTGATCACTCGTTCTTCAATCCACCACAATCCTGATTGTGCACTGAGGGAGAGCAGGTACCTATGTTTTTCAGATGAATACAGAGAATGGTAAAATTAAGTCCAAGCTTGTATCCAAGGATATTGAAAAACATGTGCCTAAGAACAGAGAGAAAGTTAGAAGTTAAAAGAAAACTCTAGAGAGGAGAAGAACAATTCAGAACTTAGACTCCGGAGCTCAGTATTAAAAAAAAAAATAGAAGTCGAGTCTAATTTCATACATAAACTTTGCTAACTTAGAAGAAAATGAAGAGACCAGCAAAAGAATCTAAAACAAACATAGCCATTTGCTCATGCCAGATAACTGGATTTTCCAGTTACAAAATTCATTTTATTTTCAGTTTTCAAGCATACCGAGAATGGTCCCTTGTAGGTTCAATCCACACCTCAAGACACTGACACAGAGTTTGCCTTTTTGGAAGAAAAACAAAAAAAGTATTAGGACTGATGCAATAAAGTCCAAGCACTGTTATGGTCTGGGCTATCCTGAAGCTGAAATGATAGAAATTTAAACCAGTAGATTCTTTAGGGATTGACAGAGCCAAAAATCCTCCAAGACATTCCTATCCTTTCATGGCAAGTTACAGTTTATTCTTCTCAGTTTGAGGAAATCACCTTCAGAGCTTGTCTGTGTTCTCATATAAAGATTGGGAAACTTAATCTTCAAATTCTTCTAAAATATACGATCATAAAGAAAGCCAACTAAATATAACTCTACCTGGCATATGAGAGAAAAGAGAGAGAGACAGAGAGAGAGAGAAAGAGAAGGCCTTTGGAACATATTTCAAAATCTAGATGGTGCCAGAGTTGTACTTAAAATAATGAGAAAAGATCTGATGTTTCTCTCACTTTGTTGTTTTGCTAGAATTCAGTGTGGTTTTTTAAGCTAAAGAAGAGCCAAGTACACAGCATTCACCCAAAGTGGATACTATCTGGGATCTGCAAATGTTTTGAATTTTATGAAACCGAGTATCTCTTTTAGAGGGAGGGGTGATGTCAATTGTACCCAAACATTAGCAGTTTTGTAGCATTGCCAAACATCTCCAGAAAGAGTATATTAATGATCCCCACATGTGGGACTAGTGCCCAAGGTTTATAAATATCCGAAATGTGTCACAAGTAAAATCACATTTAGCTGCATCTTTTTTGATTAGTTGAGATTCCAGAGAAACATCAATGGGATTTCGAGGGCCTTATGTTCTCAAAGTTATTCTGAGAACCAGGTGGGAGAGTGAAATTATTCAGTTGCATGTTCATAAAGTGTTGTCAAGGCATGAGTCCAGTTAGAATAGGGTACACCATTCCCTGGGCTAGTCTCCTAAGGGCAGAGAGAAACAAGGATGGGGGTGGGGAGGAAGCAGGGGGGAATAGGAAAGGGGAGGGGAGTTTTTTTAGAAAGGGGCTCTTCTGTGAAGGCCCAAGGAACTGAAGTGTGGGCCTTGTGTGGCTTAGGTCAAATCAGTGCAGCTCATTTTGGGTTCATTGAGCAGATCAGGTTTCTTTATTGCAATTACTGATATTGCTGGATTTTATAATTTCGCATGGAATGCTGCTCTTCTACAAAACAACTACATCTGTGAGAATTCTTGGGCTCTCTAGATCCTAGACTGTATTTTCCTTCCTTTGTCTTGAATAGAGAATTTAAAAAAAAAAAAAAGAAAATTGAGGAAAAATCTTTGACAATTTTCCTAAGAAATATTCCTAAGCGACCACAGTAATCTTGAAATCGCACATATACTAAAACAAAGGGCTACTGCAAACCTATTTTATTTTATTACTTTTTTTAGAAAGCGTATTTTAAAAATGAATAAGGCTATTCTGCTTTGGCCATGCAAGGGCATAGTATGCCACTCTTAAAAACACGATGTTCTTCTTGCTTTAAAATGACATGAACAAATACTATACAGTTGATGGCTTACTGAAGAAATGCGATGCTGGAATGAACTAGGCCCAAACAGTGCAGTGGTTTCAGTAATTGGTGATGGCTATTTCTTTCTGTGCTCCATTGTATTTGGCTTTTTGAAATTGTTGAGTGAGTTTCTTTTCTTTTCGACTAACACCATTTTGAAAAGTAGCCTTGCGGTTCTGATTTTGGTACTTCTCTGTTCATTGGTATAAGAATATTATTAGCTATCTTTCATCATAATGTAATATGAAGAAGCTGTCCTTATTTTTTTTTTAAGATTTTATTTATTTATGACAGACAGAGATCACAAGTAGGCAGAGAGGCAGGCAGAGAGAGGAGGAAGCAGGCTCCCCATGGAGCAGAGACCCCCCCAAGACCCCTGGGGCTCGATCCCAGGACCCTGGGATCACTATCCAAGCCAAAGGCAGAGGCTTTAACCCACTGAACCATCCAGGCGCCCCTGCTGTTTTTATTTTTTAATTTGAATGCTCTGTAAGCTTAAAATGACTTTTCTCCTTTTCTTTTTTAAGATTATTTATTTATTTGACAGAGATCACAAGTAGGCAGAGACACAGGCAGAGAGAGAGAAAGAAGCAGGCTCCCTGCTGAGCAGAGAGCCCCATGCGGGGCTGGATCCCAGGACCCTGAGATCATGACCTGAGCGGAAGGCAGAGGCTTAATCCACTGAGCCACCCAGGTGCCCCAAAATGGCTTTTCTTACAGTTACAATGTCCCCTAATGAAGTGTTCTTCCTGGGATTCTATCTTACGTCCTCAGACTTTGTGTGTTGCTTTGATGGTTTGCTGACTGAAAACGTACACTCCATCAATTTCAGCAAGGTTGCCAGTAACTTTTTTTTTTAGCAGAATCACTTTTCAGATTCAACTATAAAATTAATTTGGAGCTCCCATGCATTTATGAAAAAAGGATATTATTTTTTAATTTTTTAAGATATTTATTTATATATTTAGAGAGAGTGCACAAGTGAGGAGAAGGATAAAGGGAGAGGGAGAGAGAAAATCCCACACAAGACTCTATGCTGAGCATGGAGCCCAATGCAGGGCTCAGTCTCACCACCCTGAGATCATGACCTGAGCCAAAATCAAGAGTCAGTCGCTTAACAGACTGAATCGCCTACATGCCCCAGAGGATATTATTTTTAAACTAAGAGCACATAGATTATAGTTAAGATGACAATACTTGAAAGCAATATCAAAATCACTGGTTGTTAGTATACAGTGACCAAAAAAACGAACTTATAAGGTAAGATTTCTACATTCAGTTCTTCTGAGAAATTAGCTAAATTACTCAGTAGTTCCTACCACATTGAATAAACTCCAGTAGGTAGATTACAAGGAATGTCAGTGAAGTTTGTTTTTTCTTTTCATATTCTGCTTTGTCAGGCATTAACTGTGAAAATTACATGTTAGAAAAGGTTAATTCTGAAGACTATTTTACTTTGCATGAGTACATTACTAAAGGAATTATTTAATTATGGTTTTCATTGCAAATTTTAAAATAAAACAAAAGAAATTTTCTCTTGGTGGCTACTGGATTTATGATTTATGATAATGAACATCGATTCATGTAAGGGCTTTGAAAGTACTCATGCTGCCATTTCCAGGAGCCTTATACTTTCCTCTTCTCTGGGGATTGGAATGAATATACCCTTTCAATCAATATTTGTACATGGAAAGTCCCCTTTCCTACTAATTAAACTGGAAAAAGCTTGAATTTTGTGGAAGGGATATTTACCTGCATACAACACTGTCATGTGATTCTACAGGATGTTAACAGCTGTTCATGCAAACAGAATACCATAGTCAAAGTAAGTTTGAGAAATCTCATGTTAGAGTTGAACAGGGTTACTTTTTTTTTTTTTTAACTGCAAGACTTTTTTTTAAAAACTTAGTATGATAATGTTGACTTTTAAATTCCAAGAAGAAAATATAGAAAGCAAAGCAGCATTTTTCTCAACTTGTTCGATCAAGTAACCCTTACAGATTAGTGTTCTAAAAACATACAGTGAAAAACACTAAGTCAAGACATATTTGCAAGTTTAAATAAAGTCTTTTTTCCCCTATTCATTTTATTTTGCCTTCAAGACATCTGGCTCCTATTGCTCTGTATATTTTATATTATCACTTTGACGCCTCCCAAACAAATGCCTTCTATAATCTGCTAAAAACAAGGAGCACAATAAGCAATATTTAAGTTTTCTCCACTATCAAATCTTATAGAATCCTAATAGCTCACTAAGTTTCTTTTTTAAGTTAAATATATGTACTCATATAGAGTTTATACTGAAGATAAAGTTCAGTATTACAAGGTAATTAATAGAGCATGTTTTTCCAACAAAGTAAATGTTAAATTTCCAATAAATGAGGGAAAATTATCAAAAGGAACACATCTGTTAATGGATATATACCTGTAAAATAAGCCAAAGAAAAGAAACAAAGTTTGGGGAAAGAAATTTGAAAAATAATTATTTCTGTCTCAACCTTCTTGACTTGGATAAATCCAAAAAGAAATCCAGAGATTATAACCATGTGATTATTTTTCATTTCAAGGACATCCAAACTGTTTCTAGCTATCTGCAGGCTGCCAGATGTATAAACAGCACCGTGTTAAAAATAAAATAGTGGCTTCAGTAAGAAGTACTTCTGTATTGACTTCTGAGACCTAGAATTATAGATCAAAATATACTGTAAGGGTTAAAGTACGTCAGCAGAATTTTTTGACTACCAGGTTTCTGAATATAGTATGCCAAGTCAGCAGGTGTAAGAAAAGACCATGATAATTGGTAGATATAAAAATACAATATGGTGAAATAGAATAGAGAGCCTGGAAATAGGCCTACATAAATATAGTCAGCTGATCTTTGACAAAGGAGCAAAGTCAATGCAATGGAGAAAAGACAGTCTTTTCAACAAATGGTGGTGCAGCAACTGGGAATCTACATGTAAAAAAAAAAAAATGAATCTAGACATAGACCTTACCCCCTTCATAAAAATTAACTCAAAATGAATCACAGTTCTAAATCAATAAATGGATAGAATCATAGACCTACATGCAAAATGCAAAACTATAAAACACCCAGAAAATAACACAAGAGAATACCTAGGTGACTTTGGGTTTGGAGGTGAGTTTTTAAATAGAACACCAAGGGCAAAATCCATTGAAAAAAGCATGAAGAGCTAGATTTCATTACAATTAAAACTTCCTACTCTTCAAAAGACATCATTAAAAGAATAACAAGAAAAAACACAGACTGGGAGAATATATTTACAAATGAAATATCTGATAAAGTTCTGTTATCCAAAATAACAAAGAACTGTTATACAAAGAACTTGAAACTCAATAATAAGAAAACAATCCACTTAAAAAGAATAGGCCAAAGACCTTAATGGACACCTCACCAAAGAAGATATACAGATGGCAAATAAGCACATGAGAAGATGTTTCACGTCATATATTATCATGGAAAATTAAAATTAAAATGAGGTAACACCACACATCTATTAAAAGGGCCAAAATCTGGAACTCTGACAACCACATGTTGACAAGTGCATAGGGCAAGAAGAACTCCCATTCATTGCTGGTGGGAATTCAAAATGGTATAGGTATTTTGAAAGACAGTTTGGTTGTTTCTTACAAAACTAAATATACACTTACCATATGATCCAGCAGTTGTGCTCATTGGTATTTATCCAAAAAAGTTGAAAATCTATGACCATTGGAAAACATGGATATTTATAGTAACACTAGCTATAATTAACAAAACTTAGAAGCAAATAAGATGTCCTTCAGTAGGTGAATGGATAAATTGTGGTATATCCAGACAATGGAATATTATTCAGCACTAAAAAGAAATGAAATACTAAGCCATTAAAAGACATGGAGGAAAGTTAACTGCATTTACTAAGAGAGAGACGCCAATCTGAAAAGGCTAATACTGTATGATTCCACATATACGGCATTCTGGGAAAGGCAAAATTATGGAGACAGTAAAAAGATCAGTGGTTGCCAGGGATTACTAGGAGGGAAGGATGAGTAAGTAGAGACAAAGGATTTTTAGGGCAGTGAAACTACTCTGTAGGATACACACACGTGTAGATAAATTTGTCCAAACCCATAAAAGGTACAATACCAAGAGTGAACCCTAATGTAAACTATAGACTTTGGGTGGTAATGATGTGTCAGTGTAGGTTTACCAGCTGTTATAAATATATCACTATGGTGGGGGATGTTGATAATAAGGAGGGCATTATATGAATGGGGACAGCGGGCATATGGGAAACCTCTCTGCCTTCTACTCAATTTCTCTATTACTCGAAAAACTGCTATAATAATAAAGCCTATTAAAAATAAGTAAATAAAATTTAGGGGCGCCTGGGTGGCTCAGTGGGTTAAGCCGCTGCCTTCGGCTCAGGTCATGATCTCAGAGTCCTGGGATCGAGTCCCGCATCGGGCTCTCTGCTCGGCAGGGAGCCTGCTTCCCTCTCTCTCTCTCTCTGCCTGCCTCTCCATCTACTTGTGATTTCTCTCTGTCAAATAAATAAATAAAATCTTTAAAAAAAATATTTTAAAAAATAAGTAAATAAAATTTAAATATATAATAGTGTTAAATGATTAAAAAATACCTAGTTATCTTCTTTCTCTACTTTATATGGAGTAGTAGATATGTATTGATGCCCTGCTATCTTTTCCTTTCTTTTTTTTTTCCCCTCTGGCAATAGCCTCTACTTTTCTCATTTGGTACAAACCAATCATTACTTCTCAAACCAGAGTGGTAGTTTCAGGGACAGGCATGTGACCTAAACAGTTCAACCAGAGTAAATCTCAGGATTTAGGATTCTCATAATTTCTTCCTAAACTTGCACCTGAGGAGTGTTGAAGCTGGAGCTTCCATCCTGATACAGCTGAAAGTGAAGGGGCCAATAGGTAGTGGCTCAAAATGAAGCCAGCATGGATAATAACAGAACAGCGAAAGAGAAAGTGTGGGTAACAGTTGCATAGTTTGAGTTTTGCATCAAGCTGTAAGTGGAGCCAGTCCCTCTCCTGAACTTACCAACTGCCAAAGCAAATTAGTTCCTTTTCTTGCTTGAGCTGGTTAGAGTTGGATGTATCACTAAGTGATACATGAGAGTTAAAAAGTCATTCTATTTCTTTTTTTCCAGCAAAGCTGATTCCCAAACATATAAATCTGCTCAAGCATGCATATTAGAGAACTTTCTGCTCAGATTAGTTAAAACTGTTTCATAGTGCAAACTTTTATATGCAGCCATAATACACCACAGTAGCATTAATAAGAGGTTTATACTTTGGTCAACCAATGTGGAATTGAGAAATAGAACTATTCAGGGGAGAAGTTAACTAGAAAGTACTTCCTTATCCTTCCCTACAATTTTGGGTTGAGCTCTGTGTTTGAGGATTATTTGGGGGAATTCATGTTCTGGCCAAGGCCTTCAGTAAGTTTGTTTTTCTGCTTTCTCCCATGCTATGGTTATGATATGATAACAGAAGACCAGCAGTCCTGGATAGGGGGATTCTTTAAACATTTGGATTAAAAAATGCTAGTGTTCCCAAGCTCCAACCTTTATTCATGAGACATAAGATAGAAGATGTTTCTGATAACTTCAGCATCATGCCTATGGAGACTAACTGGTATCTGTGAAGGATTTGGGGGAGAAACGACCTATAGCTGCTTACTCACAGGAGCCCCAACCTTGAGTTTGACAGTGAGGAAAACATTATCATAGAGATAGTAATACTTAGCCAAGATTTCATGCACTACCTCATATTCCTCGGCCTCCCACGCAATTCAGTTGGAACTCCATGGCCTGTTTTAGTCAAAAGGCCATAAGAAGAAGTAATGCACACCATTTCTGGACAAAGCTGAAGTGTACCTGTCATGGCTTTCTTCCTAACCTACAGGGTCCCTAGAAGCCATATTCTGAGATGACAGCATCTCAATGTAGACCATTTGTTGGTCTGTCACCGAGAAATCGTGTTGACTATATCCACTTGCTTACTAGGGTTAGACATACTATAAGAACGACAGATACAGTTTTGTTATGTGGAGCCACTGAATATTCAGTGTTTGTTATGCAGCATGTCCTGGCCTACACTGACTAATACATCAACATGGAAAGAAGAACAATGTGCTGTACAAAGGTGTATCCTCCATCCTCAAGGCCTAAACCCTACAAATCTCCATTTTATTGGGAAAGAAAACAAAGGGTGAGAGGTATGAGATTGCCCTGAAAATCTCAATGGGATTTCTAAAGTATATGCAAACCCTTGCCCTGACAGGGAAGTGAGAGGGAAGGGTGGGAGATGGCAAATCCGTCCTGAAAGGTAGGTTTTTCCTATACAAAACTTTAGAGCCAGAGCTGCAGGCCTTGGGGCCCATATCCAGCTAAAGTTCAAGTACACTAATATCTTTTTTAATTCTTCAGAATTCAAGAACTGGGAACACACAGGTCTACTTATTTTAGCCAGCACAGTGTTTTTTAAACTGAATTAAATTTTCCAATATTTAAGACTCTGGAGAGTTCACACAAGAATCAGAACTCCCAGCTTCTCCTGACAGGTGAGACAAGATAAGTCTGAGCCCACATTCTGAACTGGGGACCGCCGATGAGCAGAGGACTGACTGTTCCTTTAAGGATGTGACATGCTTTCCCTTATCTCTACTGTAACTGTCACTCATGGGCCACCACCTGGCTCTTAAACGGTATTTGAGTTCATGACTTTTAAACACACCCTCTAGGACGTAACTCTCCACTTCTTAAAAATTACCAGGCCACCTTGGCAGCCACATTAGGGCTCTTAAGTTGTCACTAGAGTATCCCTTAATACACCACAGAAGTAAATCATTAAAAGGTATCCGGGAGTCTTGAGAGGGTTAAGACTCATAGACAATGTTTTGTGATTTACTCCCAGAATGGTTTATATACTGTGATAATCTGGTTCAAACTCCCATGTGTTAGAGGGTGTTATTTGCATTATCTATTGTTCCCAGGTGCTGGAGCTGTTCTCCACATCCCATATGCTGGGCACCATGAAGACCTTGTCTGAGAATTTTGCCCCGCCTCCTGGAGTAACACGCCCCACATGCCTGGTCAGATATCTGTATCAGCAGGGTGGATTACCTTCACTTTTCAACTATGTGACTTAATTCTCTTTCTCTTCATGAATGAAAGAGAATAATATTCTTTATATAATTCATAAAATGATAAAGGCTTAAATAAATTGTACTTGCTATTCATGAAAAAAATCCAAATATTTGCCTTAATAGGGAATTGAAACCAAGTATGTCTAACTATGGCTAGTATATTTAAGTAATTTTCCTGAAGAAAGACAAACCAGAAGAGGATAAAATGTTGAAAATGTATTTCTTTCAGTCATTAATTTGCCTAGTAAAATCACAAAGCACTTTAAAAAAGGTCTAGCTAGCTTCAGAATGTGTCTTTCTTTTTTCCACGGTGAGAGTAATTTGAGATACAGAGCATACTTCTGTTTGCCAAACAGATAAGTGTAGGCAGACAATATTTCTATATAATACTGATATTAGGATAACTGCGAAAGAAACAGTATAACTACGGTAAATTACTTGACAATTGCAAGAAAACTGCTCTGAGTGTTAGAGGAGAAGCACAGATAAACAGCTGAAGGTTTTGAGATAAGCGGCAGAGGGATGTTTATTCACACAAATGATTAACTGAAGGGTATTTTATTGGCCTAAGCAATAAGATAGAAATGATGATAGGGTAAACTACTGGGAATGTCAAGGATGGCTCTCTCTTTCTCTTTTTCTCTTGTTTTTTAGTTAAAAATGTTTCCTCTTTTTAAAATTGAAGTGTAGTTGACACACAATGTTACATTAGTTTCAGGTATATAACGGAGCGGTTCCACAAGTCTGTGTGATGTTCTGTTCACCATCAATGTCACCACTGTCACCATACAACACTAGTACAATAAGGTATGCTTTTAAATGGCAAGGAATATGACAGTAGGGCAGAGTTAGAAGGAAGATATGAAACTGAAAGAAACCCTAAACACGGAGGTCCCAGGTAGATGATGAGGAGCATAAGCAGGGGAAGCAGCAGAGGGAGAGGGAGAAGCAGACCCCACTGAGCAGGGAGCCCGATGCGGAACTCCATCCCAGGACCCTAGGATCATGACCTGAGCCAAAAGCAGATGCTTAACCATCTGAGCCAGCCAGGTGCCCGGAAGAAATTTTCAAAACCAGGATTGTATTTCTTTTTAGGAATGGGTCAACAGATACCAATGGAATATATTATTTTTAAGAACAAATTGGGGCATGGTAGTAACTTATTAAACTAATGATGCTTCTTTCCCTACCTTCACCCTGGCCTAAGCAGATGTCCAATGTTTTCCTAGCACTATGGTGCTGAAAGCAGCTTAGCCATCACCACCGGGCTGGATCACTTGATTTTACAGATGAGACAAAGGAGGCCAGGGAGCTAAGGAATGGCAAGAAAAAGGTAAGTGTTCTGATGCCCAGCTCCAAACATAGTGTTACTTACTTAACATTATAGTGGACCATCAGCTTCTTGCCTTAAGACACTATTAAAAGAATACCAAGTAATTCCCATGATTGATTTATGGCTCAGCTGATCATTCTACCTTCTAGATCTCAAGAAACTATATACAAAAGTATGTTATGGTTTGAAAGCCTCTCCCACTGCTTGGTATTTTATTTAACTGCCAAAATAATTATCTCAGTTGAACGTACACACTTACTTATCACTTTAGACACTCCAAACTATTATCCATATAAGAAAATTTCACTATGAAGTAATTACGAAGTTTGGGGGACCTCATTTATAATTACATAAGTCTGTATAATTAAATCTGTGTGTTCACTCTAAAAGTAACTTTAGATTGCTTACGTTTTCACATCTTTAGACTCTCAGAGATCTCCAGCGATTTATTTTCAGACGAACATTTGCATTTGAAATGCTTTCCGCTGGAGAATGTAAAATGCAGGTCGGTTACCAGAAAACCAGAAGGCTTTACAACAGAGCCTGCCAATGCAGGGACCATGGTATAGCTCCTGGCAGCAAGTTGCCCCAGAGTATCTTTATAATATTGCAAAGAGCACTGGGTGTTATACACAAGTAATGAATCATGGAAGACTATGTCAAAAATTAATGATGTGGGGCACCTGGGTGGCTCAGTGGGTTAAAGCCTCTGCCTTTGGCTCAGGTCATGATCTCAGGGTCTTGGCATGGAGTCCCGCATTGGGCTCTCTGCTCAGCAGGGAGCCTGCTTCCCCCTCTCTCTCTGCCTACCTCTCTGCCTACTTGTGATCTCTTTCCATCAAATAAATAAAATCTTTAAAAACAACAACAACAAACTAACGATGTACTGTATGGTGACTAACATAACAGAACAAAATAATAAATAAAATAAAACACTACATTTTTAAAAAGCAGCTTCATGATATCCCAGACTAGAGACTAACCGGAGATGGCAATCAAATGCAATAGATCCTGTACATTGGTGGGAATACTGCCAGAATTTGAAGATGAATTATGGATTAGACGATAGCACATTATCAATTCTAAACTCTAAACATGATAGTTTTTCTGGGGTTAGGTAAGAAAATATTCTTGTACTTTGGAAATACTAAAGTTTTTAGAAGTAGAAGGGTATCGTGTACACAAATGACTATGAATTGTTCAGGGGAAATATAAATATAAACATGTATATTACATATATATATGCATAAGTATATTGTATATTTTATACACCCATACATATAAGTGGATAGAGGGATATATATAATCTGATAAATGTTTATCAGAGTTTTGACGCTATTGTTGCAACTTTTCTGTAAGACTGTGATTAAATTAAAACAAAAAGTTAGGGTTTTGAAAAGCTTCATGAACCCATTTTATTTTCACCTCAAATCCTCCTTGTGCAGAAATTCCTTATTTGCTAGTCCTGCTCTGTCTCCCATATTTGTTGACATGGTACCTGCAATTGCCTACTAACACGCTTTTTTAAACCCAGCTGCGAAATGTGCTATAAGTTACCTCAGTGGTACAATAAAAAAAGATCAAACGTGGGGAGTAGCCAGAAAATACATTTTTCAACTTGCAAATGAAGGTGGGAAGACAGAGACTGCAGACTTTTCAAACAGACATGAGTGTATAATCTTTGTATAATCGTGTAAAAATTTTTGATATTTTCCCCCAACATTTAACGAAAAAGTGACCTGCGGGTATTTGCTGTCAGAAAGGTATCGGTGCTACACTGTATATAGCGACGTAGACAGATAACAACAAAAACGTGTGAAGGTTCTTAAAGGCGCGATCTGAAAGGGAGGCTGGTTTGGGGCTGGATTTTAATATACTTACCCCAGTTATCTTCACTTTTACAGTAACGGTGATGGCAACTGACAGTGTAATTATCTTTCAAGGACTGAACTGGTCTAAGAAATATTCTTCTAGCGTGTCACACACTGTTGATATTAAACTAGCGACATGAGAAACCATCTGGAAAAAATCTGGGCATAAGGAAGTTTAGGGGATCTAATCCAAGTGAGGTTTTGGCTGATTTACTTCAGTTCACTCAAATCTCCTTTAATAACGTGAAATAACACACACGGAAAAAGGAAAGAAAAATGCTCTCCTTTGTTTCAGGGTGGATTAAATGGAATCATATGCAAGGAAAACAGTTAAAGGATCCCCTCATCCACACCCCTGCTTTCATTGATCATTTCATTTTCCTGGCTGGTAAGACAAACAATGTGCTATAGTCATGTCTTGCAAACTACATTTTTAAAAGGGTTTTATAGGCATGTATTTCCTGCAAAGCACCAGCAGAAGTATGCAATAAAATATATTATTTTATTTCTCTGATCAATCCCTTTCACACTCTGTTAACTCGTTTATCCTGCTAAGAAAATGCATTTTTCTTTTAAACTTAAAAAAGAGAGAGATTTTCACAGCTGTCTACTTAAGTGAAATATACATTTTAATCCTTCTTTAATAGGTTAAATGCCAAGATAACTTATAGTCTTCCTTTTAAGATGGTTTGCTACATATTCTGTCTTTTTATGTCGAATGCTTACTAAACTGACATGCAACCGGAACGCAAGCAGAAGAGAGGTAGAATTCTAGAGATCAGTCATTCTGAGGCCAAGATGGAGCAAATGATGAAGGCACCATGATGCCACGGACCGGCGGGGAGCAACCTGGACTAGATATAAGTACGGCTCAGAGCAATAGCGGCATCTTCTAGCTTCCAAGGGTCAAGAAGTCTTGGATGACAAGGAGAGGAGGAGCCCATGGCCAGCTAGACCAAAATCTCTCAGCCTTCTCCACCTTCTCTGATTGACATGGATACCAAGACATGAAAAGTACCTCTTCCTAACTTTCATTGTTAACAAGTCCAAAAGTGAGATTATTTTTCAAGCGGCCAACATGCCACCCACCACCCCTTGCCCGGGAATCAGCATTTGTGCACAGAGTCATGCATATGGGTATGTTTGGCTCATCCTCCCTGCTGGCCAGTCAGAGCAGTGGCAGGTAAGGTAAGCTGCCGATTCTCTTTGCCGAGTTCCTGTGTTCACCAGGATGCTGTATTCTGATCAAACTATGTGTTTCTACCCAAATATAACATGCATTATGGTATATTCTTAGCCTCTCTCTCTCTCTGTCACTGGCTTTCACTAGCTGCATCCCAATGCATTTACTTCCTTTTTAAGACCCTTTCCCCAAATTAGGCTGACTCATCTTATTTTATTCAACACAACTCAAAGAACTTATTTTGATCTCTACCATGGATAATTTCCATCAGAGAACCTATAGATAAAATGCCAACTTGACATCAGGCTTGCTCTGGAGCTATTTTTTTTTTTTTAAGCACTGCTTCATTAAGGCCTACCTTAAATAACATCTCAATGATTAAAGAGCTCAGAAAACTTGCTATTGCTTAAAACATTTAGAAGGAAATGAATCACATTTATGTCCAGAAAGTATGGTGATGAACTCTAATAAGCCTATAAAATACACACACACACACACACACACACACACACACACAGACACACACACACACACACATGCTCTCTCTCTCTCTCTTTCTCTCTCTCTCTCTCTCTTCTGGACTGATTCTTTTTGCCATGCACCTATCATATCACATCACAGAAAAGGATATTTTGGAATCTCTGTGCTCAGCTCTAGTTAAAAAAATATTAGAAGATCTGGAAAGTTTAAGTGCTTATAATCATAGCTGCTGGCAAGAAATGTGGTGGAAAATGGGACTTTTCCTACTAATTAACTCTGTATTTACACATGGGTTTCATTTTCCACATCACATGCTTATATGAAGGCCCCACATCATAAGGGGGTCCAGATCCCTTCAGAGACGAAGACAGCTGTCAAAGCCTTATGCAGTTACTTCAATATGGATAGAACTAGAAATATACTGAAAACTGGGGCTGGGGAGGGGAGTGGATGTGGGGCAGTGAGAGAGCAAACAGCCCTGAACAGTAGATACAGTGATGCAATCAATAGTTAACAATGGAATGATCATGAAAACATGAAAAGTACATTTTATAAGAACAAGTTGTCTATCTATGCTAATTTTTTTTTTCCCTATATTCCAGGCTTCATGATGACTCTCTCATTTTCAACGGGAAGAAAGGGGTTGGTTCCTTCCAGGAATAAGTCAGGTCTGACTTTTCTGCCTACCCGGCATAATATTGACACACAAAGCAGCGATGACTTTTCCACCAGGAAAAGGTACATGTTTAATTGTCAGGAGCTCCTAAATAGTCTTGTTCAACATGGGGTGTCAAGCAGAGATGTTGCAGTAGCTCAGATAAAACAGCAGTGTGCTCTGTTCTTATTTTAATTCCCTCGGCATCCCCCAGAGTTCATATGGCTACAGAAGAAAAAACAGCAGCTTTTCACCACAGTACAGCTTGTCTAATGATAATTACTGATAAATAACTTAGCATAAAATAACAAAAGCCGAAGGCACTATCTAAAAATTCTACCCAAATCTTTTTGCTCCTTCTCAGTGCATCTCATTTATTCATTGATTCCTTGATTCATTCATTTAAAACCCGTGTTTGCTTTTCACAAAGGATAAGAGGCACCCTATTTGGGGCAGATGCCGTGCCAAAGGTACCAAGGTTAGGCAGCATGGATGGGACAGTATTTGATTGATTTACTCTGGTGGTACCGAGCAACATAGAAAAGTTCTCACAAGGCCTAAGCCTGAAACCACTCCACCCAGTCAGACTCAGATCAAAATGTGAAACTTAAGTATTAAGTAAGCACAGTGACAACCTCATCAGTGCAGTTTCAAGGGCTGAACAAATGTACCGATGCTGGAGAAAAGATTTTATTCTCCCTTATCCTTCTGGTTCACTTTTCACATGTTGTTGGGAAATGGCAAAGCTGATTGCATAATTCATGCTTATTCCAATCAAATACATAATGAGAGTAAGCCCATTTTACCAACACTTTGAAGAATAAGGATATTCAGACAAAGAGGGTGAAGGTGCTATAAATGGACCGTGAAGAAAACCATCACACTGACATTCCCTTAGCATGGATGCATGCTTTAATGTTGGAAGGACCAACCTCTGGTGTTCCCGAAGTACAGTGAATGTATCACAGCATTTACTATGCCAGGTCCTCTTAGGATCCTTAAAGTTTCGTCTTTTTTGGCCAATAACTTAAATAAGAGCTAATTTGTGGCCTTTTAGATCTAACCATCTTGAAAAAAGTTAACTTTGATCGTTTGGCTTATTCTTTGCTCTCTGTCCAACTGATTCACCTTCCATTTTAAACATAAACCAGACTCATTTAAAGCAAAATTACTTGTCTAAGAAAGAATAAAAAATATATATTGACACATCTAGAAAGACCATTCCATCTTGCCTTAGTAGGTCATTTTTTTAAAGGACAACATCTAGCATTAACATTATATATTTTTTCCTTTTTATTGTCATCATTTGGAAAGATGAGGGAATTTCTTAATTCAGTCTTATTTAATGTACTAGTATCTTAAAAACAATTTTAATTTTCCTTACATTATAGATGAAGGCCCTAAGAATCAGAGAGATTAAGAAATTCGCCTAAATGAATTCAGGTAGTTGACTGGGAGAGTCAGAAGTCAAACTTGGACCTCCTAATTTTATTCCAGCATGCAAATAATTTTATTCCAACACATTTATTATGGAATAAATAAAGGTGGAGCTCATCTTTCAGAGTTATTCAGCCAGCCACAAAGTAGGAGAATAGGCATAAATGGTAAGATAAACTGGTTGTCTTTTTAAACTAGTCCTTGGGGGCTTCTACTGCCAACCATTTCTTCAGCCAAAAGTCTTGGAATTTGAGGCAGAAAATGACTTGCAAGATGCCTGTGGTGTCTTTAATTTTGATAAATTCAGTTAAAGCTATTGGAATTTGAGCATGATAAACTATCATATCCTTCCAACTTCCAAGCCATGAGTCAACTGGAAAATGATGCAAGAGTCAGTTAAGGATTAGAGTATTAGCTTTCTTATTGGGAAGAGTGAACTGGAAGATGAAATTTTGACATAAGGTCAAAGTCTTTCTATATATTAATTCATGTTTTAGCTTGGCAACCACGGGTGCTGAGAACTGGGTTTGCAAGATAGACACTTAAGCTGTGAACTTCATAGAAAATGTGATCTGCCTCATTCTTTATCAAGCCCTGTGCACCCAAGAGGATGGGCTACAGATGAGTAGTGACCCCTTAACACATTGATTTCACTCAGCAAAGGAACAAGGACTTTTGGATGTCAGCCCCTTGCCATTAAACTAATTATTTCCCTTCCAAAGGAGAGAAGACAGAGAATGACTGAAAGACTTCAATGTGTGTCCCTCATTCTTCTAAGAGTTGGCAGAAGTTCTCAGTCTATGGGGTGGCAAGAGTGTATGAGATGGGAGAAAAGATAAAATAGAAAGTTTCTCTGCAAATAAAAGTCCACTTCTAAATAAGATTGCTGTTTTCACCATTTTAATTAAAAAGTAACATGAATAGTGTTATATAGTGACAGAGGGTAGCTACACTTGGAGTGAATATAGCATAATTACAGAATCACCATGCTGAATGCCTGAAACTAATGTAACATTGTGTGTCAACTATACTTCAATTAAAAAAGTTAACATTTGTTTGATGCAGTTAGTGGTCTTAACCAAGAGAAAGATTTAATTGGGACCATTATTTATCTAATAGTTTTATTCACTATTGCAACCATGTAGCTCTGATCTCTTACCCAACCCCCCATCCAGATGTGACAGAGTTGGTCTGAGAATATTTAGTGCATTATATCAAAAGACAAGACTCATATTGAATGATTTTCCTAGAACACCTAAAATAATTGTAATATTAGCAATAATTCACATATATAAACTTATATATCAAAGAAATAATGCTATGAGATCTTCAGTAACATTATTTGTGGAGGAAAAATTTTCAGGCCCAGAGCTGGAATTCACCAGACTGCCTGAAGTTTCCTAATCAAAACTTCTTGAGGTCAGCCAAGAGGAGAAAAAGATATGTTGCCAGAGAACATATTTCCTATGCTCTTTTCATATTTGGGTGAAACCCCAAAAGATGAGGAAAAAGAAAAGAAATAGCACACTTTAGTGAAATTACCACATATTTCAACAATGGCCAAAGAACTCCCTTCACCATGATGTGGGTGAGGGGAACTCCAGCATCTTTGGAAAGAGTTTTAGTGACTGTTCTGTGTTAGCCAGGGTGGAACAAAGAAGAAATGCCTCACGATTTCCAGGCAGAACAGAAGATGTTGGGGTGGCATGGCCCACATGTTGATAGTTAGGCAGCTAAGGCAGAATGGCAAAGAGAGCCTCACGAGCAACAGAGCAACAAGGTAATCAGAATGGAATGACTCACAGACATCTTTGGTGGTGACAGAGTGGTCATAAGCTCTTTGGAACCAACATATGTGGGCAGCCTATGACAGTCTTGCTTGATTTGTGTCAGGATCTAAGGAATTTCAACTGATAGAGTAGAATAACCTTGAGCATATTACTTGATTCATGATTCTCCTCATCTTTTTCATATCTTAATTATGCTCACCACACAGAACTAGTTAGAGAGGATATGCAATATTGGAATAGAGCCTCGCATGAGCCCATCCCAACTAAAAATGCTTTCGCTGTAGTTCATTGTGTGAGGGAGGAGATGAGAGCTCTACAAAGCATGGCTGAGGATGAATAAAGAACAGGCATCCGAGGCTGTCCTGCCATGGTAATGTGCCGAATGAGAAAAAATCCAAACAAACAGCTCAGGGACCAGGGGACACTCTAATAACAGCTGTGCCAAATTAAGCCCAATTCCCACTTCCACATTCTCTCGCTTGGAAAGATAAAATCTGAGACTGCTTCAGAGTGCTTTCTATAGTAAACATGTTTGACCACAACTGGGGCTAAATTTCCAATTGGCCCTTTTGCTTCGGTCATAGAATGTCTGACTTGGCTGCTAGGGTCTCAGGCAACCACCAGTTTTTAAAGCTTTGGTTTGGAGATGACCCAAGGGCCCATGGCAAGTTTCCGAAGTCTGTGTGGCAGGGAAAACCCAAAGATCAAGCTTAGATTACATTGCTTTCTTTTTTTGTTGTTTTTTTTTTGTTGTTGTTGTTGTTGTTGTTATTTCTTCTTGTTTTTAAAATGAAATTGAATTTTTTTTTTTTTTCAATTTGAGAGAGAGAAGGGGAGGAGGGGCAGAGGGAGAGAATCTTTGAGCAGACTCCCTACTGAGTGCAGAGCCCAACCCAGGGCTCAATCTTACCACCCATGAGATCATGACCCAAGACAAAACCAAGTGTAAGACCCTTAAACAACTGAGCCACCCAGGCATCCCTCCCC
The DNA here is from genome assembly GCF_011764305.1 of Mustela putorius furo. Classification (NCBI taxonomy): domain Eukaryota; kingdom Metazoa; phylum Chordata; class Mammalia; order Carnivora; family Mustelidae; genus Mustela; species Mustela putorius. Next base: position 2,541,912 of record NW_025421329.1, on the reverse strand, counting down.
ACTTTTCTTACCCACTCTCTCTGTATCTGAAGAATAGGTATTTTTCTCCACTCCATATCTCATTAATCAATGAAAAGCTCTGATACTACTACTACTACCTAATCAAAGATTATAAGAGATAGAAGAGGGTGTCCTAACTTGCATCTCATGTTCTAACCTATATTTTATAGCAGTGGGCTATTATTGAACACAGTTGCACCTAAGAAAAACAGAATTCATTCTCTTAAAGGGTTTCAAAATTCACCTACTTAAAATAGAGTGCCCTGTTGAATGTGATTTTTGAATGAAGAGATGCAGAGAAGTAAATTATGTTACAATTTTTTCTCTGAAAGTGAACTTAATGATAAATGAACCAGCACCTGCTATTTGCATATGAACTCTATGTTGCTGCCAGTTCCTCCTCACTTATGATTGTGTGACTGATTAATCAATGCTCAGAGCTTGCCTTCCTTGCAATGGTCAAGCTTGAATGCCAAGCTGATAGAAGCCTTAGTTGGGTAAAATTGAAATTCATGGAAAAAAATTCCAAATTGTAAATAAAATTGGAAATTCTCCCTATGAGAAAGCATTCTTTCCTCTTTTTTGTTTTGTTTTGTTTTGTTTTTGTTTTTTTTGACAAGTATCAATCTCACAGTGTGGTCTGGATTCAAGTTCACCAGATGAAGCAAATCACTACCAATCAAAAGAAAAGTCAGAGCAGAAATAAAACTTACAACATATTCACTTCATACCAACATTTGTTCTTAATAATAAAACTGTAATCACATGAAAAACAGAAACAGGGACAGTGTTTCTTTTTGGGAATATCTCCCAAATGCTTTTCTTATGTTCTAAAAGAAGAATAAACATACAGTTGGCCATGTGAGCTACATTATAATATATAAGAGCTACAGTTCAAGCAGGTCTCTCCCAATATTTTGTCATTCAAGGACCCCAACACTATAAATAATGCATGTGATCTAACCAAAAATATTTTTAGAAAGTCATAGATCACTGGTTACTAATAACTGGGTACTGTGAACATCCAGAGCTTAGTTTATCACTGGGTAAATGGCTTCAGTTTAAGCAACTGTTTCAGGGGGGAAAAGAAGCCAGATGTCCTAGTATAAATCAAGGGATCCATGATTCTTTAAGTAAACACAATGCCCCCAATCCATCATTTATATTGGAGCAACCAGCATCCTGGAAACACGTATCATAATGAGCGAGCCTCTAGCACAACCCTGTACTCTGGGAAGCCAGAAGGTTTAATCCCCAAATAGATTAAACTAGACAGATGGGTAAAACTGTTTACGATGTTCCCAGAATGGCTGTTTTTGTGATATGCCTCAAAGAGGACACAGATGCATATGACCCATTTTAATTTTCCTTCTCTAAGCCTCTCTGCTTCAGTGAGCCAAGCACAGTTCAGAAACAGGTTTGAATAAGTCAGGAATGCGTGAGTTCCAGAGAGCCCCTTTATGACCTGAGAGAGATAAAGATCAGGGCAATGAATCCTGAGTAAACTACCTTCAAACCAAATAAACATGTTCTTCATTTGAAGATTATGCCAAGCTATAAATGTCACACACTTTCAATTGCAGTTAATTTACAGTTATTTCTGATGTCAAATTTTCTTGATAAGTGGGATAAGTTCAGAGTATAAATTTTAAAATTCGTTGTCCCAACTGTCAACCTCTTACCTGTTCCTGTAGACTTTCAGTGATCTGTTTTGGACTAGCAAAGGGCAGAACCAATCCATCATTCCCTATGATCAACAGTTACAGTATGTGCCTCTTTTTATTTTCCTGGAAAATGCTAGATCATTCTGGAAGTATGCCTTTAAAAGTATATTAAACTGTATTGATAAAATCATAAACGAGTTGCAAGAAGAAACTCAAAGGAAAACATCTGGTTCAAATGGCAGCTGACAGTAGGACAATTTTCAAATCTTATTTATGCCCCTCCAGCTCCCTACTACAAAAGAGGAACAAGAATGGATGAAGTTAGGGCTGATCTGGGAATAGATACAGGAGGATAGGAGAGCTTCTCTATAACAGAGATACAGCTGGCTCTGTGGGGTTGGGGGAAGTGAGGGGTATAAGGCTCTTCGTTTGTGAGCCTCCACCCTCTGCCTTCTGTTACTTCTGCCCCACCAGCCCAATGGAGACCCCCCACTGCCACCCGCCAACTCCCTCCATCCCCCATCGACATACTCACACCCCCTTACGCTCTCTGTCTTTAGAGATTTGCTATAACCTAACCACATAAAATCACAAATAACTCACATTCTACTGGCACAAACACAGCTTCTGCATTTTAGCAGCAATGCTACAAGAAGCAAGTTTGAAGATTTGTATAGTTTGAAATGAATAAAAGATAAGGAGTCTGTGAGCATGGGCATGAGGTTCACGAGATTAGTATGCATGTGGCTGTTTATTCCCTCCAAGGCTAAACAGCTAAAGTCATTTCCTTCCAAACAAAGGTCTTTTAGGACATTTTTATTCAGCGTTCAGAATTTAAACGCATGCCTTCTTTAAATGGCCCGGCTTGCTACTTCAGCTCCATTTAACCTTCCTACCCTCCCTCACATTTCCAAAAGAAGCAATTTCAAAATAATAAACTGCACCTAAAGGGCTATAATCAATTTCATTAAACCATGCCAACAAATAACTGTTCTGAACATCAAGTTTTATTTAAGAAAATGAGTATTATATACTTTGGGTTTTTTTGCCAGATGAGACTACCATGATTTATAGGTTTTAGTATTACAAATAAGATACTTATTTGATAGAAAAATTAACATATTATACTAAATTTTCATCCAAATACATTCAGATTTATAGGGCTATAAATTATAAATATATTTAAGTGACATATTTTGGATTTATCTTTTTTCATAAGTAAATAATCCTTTTAAGCTTTGATGGGCAGAGGCAAATGTACATAGAACAACCTTTGCAAAACTTCTTTCTTCTTTCAGCACCATCCTGGAGTAAATTCCTTTCTCTTCACCTTCACCCTTCAACTCACTTGTGCTTCTGCATCTCCAGATTTAGAGAGCCAGGCTGGGCAGAACTCTGGGCATTATCAGCACTCCCTCCACTCCCCACAACTTCTTGTACCCCAGTGCCAAGCCTCATCCATTCTGCCTCCTATGTCTCCTTCCAACTCAGCCATGTCTCCACCGCCTACCAACATCTCTCATGCAGATTAGAGCTCAGCTCCCTAACTGATTTGCCTGATCCCTGCTTGGCTGGCTCAGCTCCATTCTGCATCATGCCTGCAGGATGGGTGTTTCTATAAAACTGCTATCTTGGTCCTGCCCGTTAATGTTTAACATTTCTGGTGCTCTTGGGATAAAGTCCCCATTCCCAAACACAGTATTCAAGGTACTATAAGTCCAGACCTTTGTCCATCTCTCTACCTCTCCTTTACCTGGTATATTCTGGTCACTGAGCATGTTTGCAGTTCGTGAATATAACTCATAATTAAATACACCTCTTTTTACTCAAGAAATACTTCTGAAACTTCCACTCTGTTCTAGATTTTATGCTAGAGGTTGAGAAAGAAGGATGAACAAAAACAGTCATTTTTAAAAAAAGATTTGATTATTTACCTGAGATAGAGCATGAACAGGGTAAGGGGCAGAGGAGAGAGGGAGACGAGCAGACTCTCCGCTGAGCATGGAGCCTGATAGGGGGCTCGATCCTAGGATCCCGAGATCATGACCTGAAGCAAATTCAGATGCTTAACCAACTGAGCCATCTGGGCACCCCTGAAGACAGTCTTTCTGACCTCATTCACTACTCCAGTAATGAGACTTCCTCTACCATTGCATGTCCCAACCTGCATCGTAATTGATTGCATATTTGTCATTTCACTACAAGAGTTTAAGCTCTAGAACAGAGCAGTGGGTATGCTTATTTTGTTCACTTATGTATTCTCAGCCCCTAGCAGAAAGCATGGCACACAGCGCAATTCCAGAGATTTTTAAAAATAAATTAACCCTTTTATATATACTATAAATTCCAGAAATTTTTAAAAATAAATTAACCCTTTTTATATATACTATAAATTCACCAGGTGCCTATTAAAAGAAGAGTAATATGATCAATATTTTAAAGGATAATTTATTAAGCACTTTCTCAAAGCAGAGTCACTTTCCAACAAAATGTGATAGCACTTTTTCTGGAACATTTTAAATCATTGCAACAGTTTCCCTAAAACCAGATCCTGAGACAGACTTAAGTGCAGTTAGTTTATTTGAAAAGTCAACCCCGGAAGTAAGTATAAGGGGAGGTAATAGGAAATGAGGCGGAGAATGGAAAAATCTAATTAAAAAGTATTAATGAGTAAGTTACAAATGTGGATAACTGGGGTTCAGATTTCTTCTGACCGTGCACATGGGACACTCTTAGAACTGTCTAGTGAGTGATTGAGATGCCAGGATACTTATTCACTCATTCCTACCTCTTACCGATGCCCCTGGATGCCCCTAGAGGGATGAAATTCTTATTATTTCCAGTTTACCCTTCCTTGAAACTGAGAAAAACTCCCATGTCACTGAAAAAGTCTCTAGAAAAGGAAGCAGAGAAATAGACGTGTTTGAAATGGGAAGCTGCCTACATAGAGGGGCACCATCCAGTGGGGCTACAGGTAGACTCAGACTCAGGCCAAGGGCAAACAGATAAGCCAGCATTAGCATCAGCTGTGGCACATTATTATAGAGTACATTAAAAAAAAAATCCCTAAAATCTGGAGTGCCTCCCACTTTTTACTTCTAGTATCCACTTAATAGCAGATTAGAGGATCATTGAATAATGAGAGGTTTCTAAGACATCAGAACTGGCCAAAGACCAGATCCACAGTTAGGTGACCACTGGGTAGGAAAAAATTCAAACATTTCAGAGTGGTCTTTAAAGCTAAGCAAAGACTGTAAGCAGTTACACAAGCTTACAAGCTGTCAACAAAACAACCTGAGGATTATGCCAAAGGTCCAGATGCTGCTTCTGGCAAAGGAGTGCTGATTTCTTTAACTGTCTTCCAAGAAAAAGATGAATTTCTAGTAAAAATGTGGAGGGAGGAAAATATAGGTTCTCTAGTCCATATACTCACCAAACCTTTCTTAGGTTTAACTAATTAATAAAACACACTTTCCAAAAAAAAAAAAAAAAAAAAAAAAAAGAAAGAAAGAAAAGAAGTCATAGATTTCTTTGAAGGAAAAAAATGTATATGAACATAAACTGAGGAAAAATTTTCTCCTAATATGAAAGCAACAAATGCTTATAAAGTCATCACAAATAAAAAGGTAAAGTAATGAGGTCACACAAGGAGGAAATATTCTTCTACATCAAACAATACAATGTGAATGGTTTAAGGTATTTGTCCGTGAAACTCAAAACTAAAAATACCAAAATACACAAAACATGAAGTTTTAAGTACATTTTCTCTCTTTCTGAAAGTACACTAAAGTGATGGTGAAATAATAATGATGATAAATAAAAGCCCATAGGAACAGAGGGATTGAAAAGTGAGGTGACAGAAGAGAATGAAAGCGAACATTTTTTTAAACATATGGGATGAGAGGTAACAGAGTAAGGGAGAAAAATTAAAACATAGGAGCCTGCAGAGGAGATAACTAGTAAGAAGCTAGTGACAGTTGTCTGAGAACTCTGGAGAAGACTCAGAACTGGAGACACCTGGTACCTATAAACTAAGGGACAAAACTTGAGGCTAAAAACAGGAGAGCTGGAGAAAGTCTAAATATGGATCAACTGAATCTCTGTACACCTTCACTGCTCCACATTGCCTGATGTCCCTGCCCTTCTGTGAGTCTGCCCTCGCAGGAGATATTTATCTCTGATAGTAGATGGGAAGGTCACCCATTTTGCAATCACCAATATAGTAATTGATTCAGGTAGGTCTCAGTAGTAGATGCTAAAACCATAGTATAAAAAAAAACAAAAACAAAAACATGAGATGAGAAAACAATATTTACTCAGTCTCAAAGTGTCACTTCTTGGATCACTTAGAAAATATTAAAGGAAAAATGTACCCATTCAATGAAAAAAAATATGAAGGACATCACCTTTACATTCAAAATAATGAGATTAATGGATGACAAACACCTCCTGATGTAATGTACTGGAAAGGAATAATATCATCTATAAATAGTTTTACCCAAAATTTATAACTTGAATTTAATCATGAAGAAATAATAAGATAAATTCAAGTTGCAGAACATTCTAAAAATAATGGGACTTGACACTTTAAAAATATCAGCTTTACTGAACACACAAATAGATGGAGATATCTATCTAGATTATAGGAGGATAAAGATACCTGGCAACTAAATGCAATGCTCTGGGTACTCTATTAAAAACAAAACCAGAAAATATCACTGGGACACCTAGAGCAATCTTAATATGGACTCTATATTGGGTATATTAATATACGAGAGCCATGTTTCTTGAGTATGATAATAATGTCCTTGTGGTTATATATAAAAAATAATTTTTCTTAGAATATATATGTTGATGTATTTGTGAATGAAGTGTCAGTGTCTCCAACTTAATGCTAATACTCAGAAACTCTGCAAAAAAAAGTTGATATGCACATACATGACAAGTGCGCAGACAATACCTGTTTGAATTAACATATTCCTGATAGTGAAAAGATCATCCAACACATGGTAAATGGCGTCATAGCAAGACTCAAAGGGGAACTTCTTGGATTATATGACATGATGACTGAAGCTGGAGCAGACGTGAGAAAAGTGAACTCTTTCTAAGAGGAGCTAGAGAATTGTTACAGCAATGCCAATGCTGCCTATTGCCCACTGGAGACGAGACTTTGGGGTCAAAGTAAAACTTTAGTCTATATTGAATTGCACTACCCAACACTTAGAGACTATCTAGTGAGGTATATAGATGATATAACTGTGATGTACCACCCAATATATAAATGAGACCTAACTTAGGAGTAAATAAATTGAAGTAGATGACCTAAAAATCATTTTTCCCCCTATTACATTGAAAACTCATGAAACTAAGGTCCTCTGTCCATATTTGTGCAAATCATATGATCCCATGGGGAAAAGATATTGATAGACAGTCACTATAGATCTGTTTCTGTCTCAATCTCTGTCTAGCAAAACATACAAAATAAATAGTTTAAAGTGGAAAGATGAAAAGTAAAAAAGATAATAATAATAATAATCGATTTCTAAAAAATGAAATGATCAGCATTCCTTTGAAGTCCTCAATAATTTACTAGTCAAATACTGTTTTTATTTATTTATCATTAATTCAGACCAAATTAATCCAAAACTTAGCAGTTTACACAGCCCTTTTAGTAGTCTCATGATGTTTTCATTAATGGATTCAGGAAGGGCTTAGGTGGCAGCTCTTGCCCAGGGTTTGTCATGAGGAAGAGGTTAGATATGGGTAGAGTTGGGATCATTTGAAAGCTTGACATGTCTGGATATTTTAGATGGCTAACTCCCATGACTGACATTGATACCGGTTTTTGGCTGGTAGCTCAACTAGACTGGTGGCCCGAATATCTACGTATGTTCTCTCCTTTGGTCTCAAAGCATCAGCACTTTTTGTGTGTTTGCTGATTTCCCCCCAGAGACAACAATTTATGAGAACCAAGTAGAAGATACATGGCCTTTACTGATCTTGGTTTGGAAACTGCACATTAATTCTGCTTAATTCTATTAGTAAAAAAGCACTAAGTTTGGCCTAGATTCAAAGAAAGTGAACTAAGACTTCTCTCAAAGGGAGGAGTATTAAGGAATTGGTGATATGCTTTAGAACCAGTATGTTTTAATTGTGGAGTTGCAAATATTTTTTGTTAGGGCTCTAAAAAAGAAGGCCGTATTGGATGAATTAAGAGTCTCATGCTCCACTGACTGAGCTATCCAGGCACTTTACGGGATGAATTGTAATGGATAAAAGTTAGATTGCCTTTATATTATCAGACAATAAAGCAAAGCTAAGTTCTGAGACTATGTCCAGATATTAAGAAATATTAAATGACTAGACAGATGGAGAGATAGATGAATGGTGAGTGGATGGATTGGTAGACACAGACAGATAAATAAATGGATTGATGTATGTAGATGTTAAGGAAAGAAGAACTATTTGGATGGATTCAGAGCACAGTAGGTGGCTACTCTCAACACTGACCATTGACTGCAGTTGCAAACAACTCTCAGAGGGTGCTTACACAAAAACCACAGTTCATTAGGAACGATTACTAAACTGGGTGAAACCAGGGCAGAGGGCAAGTTCTTGAAATGAAGGGCGTTTAATAGGCATGATGAGGACATGAAGATTTACACAGGAGAAACTTCACGGGATCAACACAGAAATCCATCTGTCTTGGCCAGCTGTTCAATTCTGCTACAGAGTCAGTAGCACCGTGTCAGCTCATGGCAGGAGACAGATCATCCTCTAAAAGTGGGAATAAAAAAAAACTGGCAGAGGAAAACAATTAGACGACTTATTCTGTCCTACAAATTTGTGATCAGATTACATGTGTCCTTTAGTTTGCTCAGGGAAACCAGACTGAGATAAATACTAAGATAATGGGAGGTAAGAGGAGAGGTCCGATTCCACTCACTCAGAAATCTAAAGGCTAGTCTTCCAGTTACAGCATATGGCTTAGAGACATGATCCCTCACCAAGAAAATGGAATAGAACTTGTCATCATGGACAGATTGTTAGGGGAAAAAATGATGGCGGTGGGCATATTATGAGATAAGAACAGCTAGTACTGTTACATTTGGAGTGCTCTAAAAGCTGTGGTAGCATTTGTTTTGCTCCCTGGATTTGTTCCATCTGTCTAGTACTGCTGAGAATATTTTGACAGTGGAAATTGTGAGATGAGGCAATGTTCACCATGTAGTGACATTTCTTAGATTACCCAGGATGGGAGGGAGGAAGCATTGGAGACATTGGTTTGAGGGAACTGGAACCAAAAGATGAAGGTCACACCAATGGAATTTAAGTAGACTTTTGGTGGTGGAAACTTTGATAGCATTTGCTAGGGTTTGAGATTGGGGGTGGGGGTTTCCTTTGGTTTTGCCTCAACAAAGAGCTGTCAAGATAGCTGACAGGTGAGATAATTATTAGCTCTCTGGCTCACTAATTAAAGGAGATGGAGAGTAACAGGGATATTAATTTTGTTCACTCACCTGAATCTCCCTTGGAAAAGGGAATTCCTTTCGAATCCTAAAAAAGATCAATTCACTACTTGACATGCACCCAGGTGAGTATGAAAAATATGCCTTCAGGCTGAGTGATAGATGAATCAGGTGTCGAGCTTCACATGGTAAAATAGTGATATTACATTTTAATTGCTCTGGGAGGTAGAAAAGTCATCTAAAGTTGAAGTACAGCAACCACGGAAGAAATGGCATCAAAAGGAATCATATTTCAAAACATGAGGGAGCAAAAAGGAAGATCAAATCTCTTCTACCTCTCTCACCTTTACATTGATGTGCTTTGTGTGTCCATCTCAGAATTTCCAACACTTTCTAAATTCAGGGAACCTGAATGCTTTATTCTTGGGAGGTTTCCTACAGGTATTCAGGATATAACATCTTCATTGTTAAATCCGTTCCCAATTGTAGCTTAAGTGTGGAGATCCCTGGAAATCGAGCTGTCCAGGTTGTCATCCAGACTCTGACACTTAATAGCTGTGGAGCTTTGAGACTCTTTTCTCATCTCTACAATGCAAATATTGTGAGAAGTTTCATGGGGTCATTGAGAGAGTAAAGGAGAAAATCCACATATGACTACTTACTCATTGCCTGGCACATGGTTAAAGTTCAAGAAGTACTAGCTGGCATTATGTTTCTCTTAGTCAAAAAGAGTCCTCTCTTTCTGTTAGGAATGCTGTTTCGATACAGGTAAAAGATGGGTGTAGTCAAAGACTGGATGGGGACAAGGTGAACTAAATATGTCCTATTCTGCCAACTTCCCACATCATACAGTTTGTTCTTTTGTACAAAGCCTGTCCATCTCACAACCTTCCAGAGGAAGGAATTATCCTGCCATCATCTTGATTTCTGGTGCGCATGGCCAGTTAGATTTTTTTTTCCCTCAAAACACAGTAAATCCAGGGATTTATTAAATTGAGGGTTAAAAAATGGCAAAGTGTGTCTACCAGCCAAGCTGTAAACTCTCTATCCCTTGAGTACAAAGCTTTGTCCCCGGTCACAAACATTTCAGAAAATACAACAGAACAAGATTTATTTCCAATACAATGTATGGCCAGAATGAAAAAAAAACAAAAAAAAAAAACAAAAAACAAAAGGAAGATTGGGGATTTTAAAGGTGACCCCATGGTTCCAGAGAGACCGTTTTTCATTCTCCCAATGTAACAGCCTCGATCCAAGATTACTGCATCTGCAGTATCTGTTTTCTGTGGGCTGCTGCCAACAGATGGCTTATTTTGAGTGGAGAGAAATATCATTAAGGAACAAAGAGAAATTAGGACTAAATAGGAAATTAAATATGTTCTTGGGATTACAACTGATGATCAAGGAGTTGCAAACCAGTGATTTGCAGCTTGATATTTTGCCTGCAGCCAATAACCCACTGGTTTAAGGAAACCTTAATATTAAGGAGGCTGTTCTCACATCATGCAATTTATTTGTCTTTCTGTCTTGCCAGCGCCTTTGCCAAACATCATCATTTGCCCAGAATCCTGAATTGCAAGATGAACAAATAATATTCATTTCCTCCATGGAGAAAACATCCTTTGATTGAATTGTCTCCTTCCATCCCAGTCACTGCAGTGCGAGCTACATGTCAGAGATGTGAAATGGAGTTGAGCCTACTTGAAAGCAGAGTATAAATTAGCTTCTAAATGAAAACAGTTAGAAGGAAAACATTTTCAAATGACAGCCAAACTCTATCAGCTTCCTAAAGTACTCTAGGCCTCTCTGAGGAATGCGGCATGAAAATGAGGGCACAGAAGCCTAGAATGTGACCCCACCACTGCTCAGTGGGTTAAGGAATTTCCCTGGAGGACTTGTCTGGGGAGGGCTGGAAGTCAAAGTGTAAAAGCAAGATAGGCCTCCTCTAAAAACCAGCTGTTGTGATTGGCTACATGAGCTACATATATCTATCATTTTCCCTAACAATCATTAAATAAAATAACAAAGATGCATGATTGATACCAACAAAAGGAAGGACAGCTCCATCCTGAGTTACATTAGAAACGCTCACACACAGGCAGAAATGGGCTTAGTAAAAGGGGGTGTTTGGACACCCAGAGATTGTCAAAGCCTCCAGCACTGCACTGATGTAGTCATGACCAAATTCACACTGAATTTGGCTCTTGGACCCAAGTCTGACTCTATTCACAGTGAAAGACAATGCCAGGAAATCTAATCTTGGATGGCTTCTCTGATGCTTCAAACAAATTAGTCTTACACATATCTCCATGGCATAATTTAGAGACTACACAGAAAATTGTAATCAACCCCCACCATCCTAGCTATTAAATCAGGGAAGAACCTATTCAAAACACTTGGGGATAATTTCTGCTACTGGCTAAAGAGTCTATATTCTTGAGATAAAAGGTCGAGTTATTTCTTTTAGCTCAGTCTTTGGCTATTTGAGAATGACTGAGACGTTCTGCTGTGCTGCTATTATTGATGGTATGGTCAGGTACTAAAGCAAACTATATGACTTCAGGGAAACAATCAATATTAGGGCAAATGTCTATTTCTCAGAATCTAGATGCTTTGAGGTGACGGGCCTATCGGCTGTGTGTTACAATAGAGCTGTGGTAGGTACAATGATGTCTCCACTTCTTCCCCACTCTGTATCCATCCATTTTTCAACAGGGTTTTGCAGTAATCTCCCAGTGTGGGGAGGGTGACCTGCTCTGCCTTTTGACTCTGTGCTCAGCCATGTGACCTGCTTCAGCCAATAAGATGCTAGCAGATACAATGTAAGTAGAGTCTTGCAAAGCATTTGAGTTATTGGACCAATCCAATCTTGTACATCTGCCATCATCATGAGAATGTGCCCAAGCAGGCCATCTGTCCCAGAAGGAGATGAAAGGTGAAACAGAGACAGTTGACTAGCCAAGCCTACCTAGATCAGTCAATAGCCAGCTGACTCCCAGACACACATAAGCAAGCACAGCTGAGATGAGCAGAGCCACTCAGCCAATCCTACAGATCCATATGCCAAATAAATGCTTGCTTTTTTAGCCACCTATGGTGGTGTGTGTGTGGGGGGGGGGGTGTTCAGTGTTTTAAGCCACTTCTTAAAATTGTGGCAATAGAAAACTAAGCAATTAAAAAAAAGAAAGAAAGCATTACTTCATCGCATGACTAGAAACCATTGTTTAAGTTTCCATTCTCTCTAGCAGGATGTCCCATCTTTCCTCTGTCGTGACTTGTAAGTCAAGGGAATGACATTCCTGGCAGCAGAAGTACAATCCCTCAATGGTTGTGACACTGAAAACTTGAACGTCTGCCTGTAGTACCCTTAAAATAATAGTAGCTACACTTTATTGAAGACCTACTAAGTGCCAAACATGTTTTGGTACATATACTATATCCTTAATATTGACTCTAACCTTGTAAGTGGAATGTTATTACCAATTTCCATTGAACGGATGAGGAAACCCACACTCAGAAAAGCTAGGTAACTTGCTCAGGGAACTACAACTAATATATTTGCACTTGGGTTTGATGGATTCAAACCAAAAGTTAAGCCCATATGCCACACTTCCCCCCACAATTAGTTTAAGACACCAAAGGAAGGGCACCTGGGTGGCTCAGATGGTAAAGTGTCTGCCTTCAGCTCAGGTCATCATCTCGAGGTCCTGGAATTGAGCCCCATGTCGGGGTTCCCAGCTCAGCAGAAAGTCTTCTTCTCCCTCTCCCCCTGCGTCTCCCCCTGCCTGTGCTCTATCTCTCTCAAATAAATAAATAAAATCTTAAAAAAAAAAAAAGATTTCAGTAGCAAGCAGTTTCATATGTATATAGAAAGCTACTGAAAGGGGTGAAAATTACAGTTGGTTCTTAAGAGATCAAAAATTCTAAATCTCTGCTTGTCTGTGTTTATTCCATGTTGGCGCTGGTCAGGGACATCAACTCAGAAGCCCAGTCCCAGAAGGAACTCCTCAGTGGCTCCCAGGTCCTCACCCTCTGCCAGTAGGCTGAGCTCCAAAGAGTCATTTGCTCTGGTTTGAAGTGCTGTGCCTCAGAGAAAATGGGCGAATCTATCACGTGAACTCCAGCCACAAGTCCTGGGCCGGCAAACAGAGTGGGTATTATCCACCAAAGAATGATTGAATTCCCAGCCAAGGGAAAGGCAAAGGTCAAGGACCCTATTTTTTAAGAAATCACTTGACTGTTTGATGAAGCTTACAATAGTAAATAAACATTGTGAGAACCAATGCATCTGTGGAAATTGTGTTGAGGAACAGATTGCAGAGAAGTCAAAATCAGTCAAGAGCCCGAAATAGTAGAATTCTGATAGTACATTATTGTTCTGTCCTTTCAATCTTTTTAAAGGAATCCATCGCTGAAGTGCCTTAGAAGCCTTACCTTCTTCCTAGATAGTATGAGGACCCACATCAGCCCCTCTTTAAATATTTAAAAGAATTATGCTGTCATCCCCCCCTTGGTCCTACTTTCTTATATGGACTTAATAGGACTATGCAAGTATACAGAGCTCTCAGACCTCTAATATAATGACAATTAGGATGACAATCCTGACCATAATATCTACTATTTCATGAACTTTTCTATATGACTTTATAGTCACTGAGCTCACAATAACCATAAGAAGTAGGTATTATTATAATCTCCATGTTGTCAAGAAGAAACTGAGGCTTACAAAGTTCACATAACTTGCTCAAGGTCACAGAGTGGCTGAGTGGGATTTGAAGAGTCAGTCTGACTCCCCACAGTCTTCGGTTTTGACTGTCTCTATAGCAGACACTATCTGATTAGGTTTCTTTTGTAGAACCCTAAAGTGCCCACCACACGGGGAGGCACAGAGTGGGCCCTTATTTGCATGAATTACACTGGTCATAACTTTAGAGGTTTCCAACAACTATTTGATGCTGACAATAGAGCTCATGCCACTGGGGGAAAAAATAAAAAAGCTTGAACACCCAAGATAGGCTCATTGGCTAGCATCACTTGGGCTTTTAAATGAACAAACACATTCCCACATGGCATGGAGGGAAAGGCGGAGTACTATATGAAAATCTGTGCAAACATGGGTTATAGGGATTCTTTTCAAAGACTGTATCTCAAACATTGACACAACAGCTCTTCCGCAACTGGATTTATTTAGCACCTACCACGTATGAGGTACTATGTCAGGCAATAGAGAGTTATACATATAAAAAACAAATGTTTTCTCAGAAATATTTTCCCTACCAACAGAAAATCTATTAAAGAAAAACATATTAAGGAATTGGATAAACGTTCTGAGCATTCTGAAGAAAACTGTCAGGCAAAACCTCAATATCACATAAAATGTTGCTTTGAGACATATGGATATGTGTCAGTCATGTTACAGAATCAAAATATTCTGCAGAAAATCAAATACTCAGCTCTTTCCACCAAGTTTGGGCTGCTTTCCCATTAATCAAAACTCATCACATGAATGCCAAATTGTTGAAATTAATCTGGGAAGGGTCTTCTATATTTGTTTACTAGGCTCTTTCCTTCTGATTTTTCGAATTTCCAATAATAAAATTTCTGCTCTGCTGTTAGTGTAATTTAAATAATTTTATATTGTATAGAGAGAAATGAAAGAGATTATAGTAGGCAATGCACCCAAATCCAAGGCACTGGTTTCTGTGCTCCAGACTCATAGACCCAGTTCCAGGGAAAAAAAAAATCACTACTTGAATATTCCCATGGTACCTCAAATTTAATGTAACTCATGATGAATTTATTATCCCTTCACACAAAAACTGGACTATCTTTTTTTTAAAACTGGACTATTGTTTTGCATGAGTAGCACTCTGTTATGGATGGCATTGTGCCCCCTAAAATTCATATGTAGAAGTCGTAATCATCAGTACCTCAGAATGTGATCTTATATGGAAAAATAATCATTGCAGATATAATTATTGAAGATAAGAACATACCAGAATGGCATGAAACCCTAATCCCATATGATTTGTGTCCTCATAAAGAGGGGAACCTTGGATATGGATATATGCCATGTGAAGATGGAGAGAGAAATTTGGCTTAATGCCATGCTCTCCATCTTAAATTCCCTTTCAGCTATAGGTCTCTCGTGCCATCACTTTATGTCTCAGACCCAAAGTCTAGCACCATGATCCATATGGAGTAGTTTCTAAGTAGGTGTTTACTGAGTGAATATGTAAAACCAGAATTTCATCTTGTTAAAATATGAGTCATCAATATGTTGGGCAAGCCAGAAAAAAAAAAAAAAATAAAAACTTTCTTCTAACCAACAAGTCAGTGAAAATATCTCCAGACAAACAAAAGCAATAAACCTTAGTTTATTAAATTCTACTGCAGTATTGAAATAATTTATTGAACAAAAAGCAAATGCAATTGCTAGACTAGATACCAGAAAAGCAATACCAGAGTTGGTACATTTCAAATATTGCTGCACACTTGGCCCAGGTTTCATGTGATATTAAAGAGTTGGCAAGGAAAGATGTTCTTAGATAATTCTGTGTGCATTTGTGGTACTGATGCACACCTGTGTCCTTCTACAGTTGGCTTAAGCCCCACATGCTTCTCCTTGTCACTGATTTGAATCTTTCTCATTTTTAGAGAAAGCATTTGGCTCACACAATATACCATAGATTTATCTGGTTAGAGTTTCATGCCTCTTCTAGATCTCTTGAGATTTTAAAACTTGCTGCGAAAGACATATTTATCACTGTATTGGCTGGTTACATACATTCCTAAGTATTGCCTTAAAGGGAAAGATGCAAGAGTTATATATTAAGAAGAAGAAAAGATAAAAACACAGAACAAACTGTTCTACTGTTTATTTAAAATGACAAAAGCATATTTTATATAACTTATATTTTATATTTATAAAGATTTTGTCATTTTATTTAATGCAAATATAAAATAAAACATTATATACATGTTTTATGAAATAAATAATATATTATCAATATCTAATACAATATATATTCTAAGGTGTACAATTATCACAGAAGCAGTAGGATAGCAAGTATCAATTTAATCTATTGCCACTCAGTAATATTCTATATATGTTCCTCCTTATGACTCTTCTACATTATCTCTGAAGTATATTTTTTCAGCATTTCTTTGCCAAAAAATTCAATTGATTACATTCACTCATTCAAAATATGCATATTCTAAAAATCAAGGAAGAAACCATTGGTTTCAAGAAAAAACTATACTTTTATATTTTTAGGTGGGTTTTGTCTCTTTACTAGTCTTTACAAGCCAGCCTTCTAAATCAACCAGAAACTCTTGATTGAACAGAGGCGCTTCCTTTCAGAAACTGTGACTGTACCAGTTGATACACTTGCAAATCTGACAAGCATCTCAAAACTCAACATGTTCAAACTTGTGCTTTCTGCCTTGTGTCTTGATTTGCTATTTTCCCTGAAGTCTTAACATGGGGTTAATAGAATCACTCTCTACTTAGTCACTCAGCTAGAAGCTTTATATTCCTCTTTAATTCCTTCTTCCATATCAAAAAATTGCTTGGTGGGTTCTGTCAATTCTACCTCAAAAGTGTCTTTGGAATCCATCCCTTCTTTTCCATTTTCCAAATAGAGTTTTTAATTGTCTCAGTACCCAGCACAGTATCTGAAACATATGTTGTACGCACTTAATAAATGCTTGGCAAGTTAGCCAATGGACAATTGAGATTTATAGATATAGATACAGTATATACATACATATATATATATATAAATACACACACACATATATATGTGTATATATATATTTTTCTTCTCCTCCTTCTTCTTCTTCTTCTCCTTCTCCTTCTCCTTCTCCTTCTCCTTCTTCTTCTTCTTCTTCTTCTTCTTCCCTAGACAACTGCAATAGTTCCTTATACAAAATCTCTATTATTAATTGTTCCATTCTTCAATTTGACCTCTAGGCTTACAACAGTGTTATTTTTCTAAAACATTGCCAACTGTATCATTCCTTGCTCAAAAAATTTGATGGCTTTTATTGTCTATGATAAGCCAGGCAGGCACTCTGCTAAGTGCTAGGGATACAGTGATGAGCAAACAATGGCCTCTATGTTGGAAGATACACATTAATCATTTATTATTCTAAGGCACAGCTACAAGATTCTTTTAGAGCCTAGGACTGGGGTCATGATCCAGTTTGGGATCTAGGGGTGGGCTTCCTAGAATGAGAGTTGTATGAGCTACTATATGAAGGGTGGGTACAGTGTCCCCAAGAAAGTGAAAAGACTGTCCCTGGTAGGTGAGCAACCTGTGAGTAGGCTACATGTGGAGAGGAAGGCAATGGGTTCAAAACTCAGAGGCTAAGGGGTGAACAGTGTATGTTAATGTCACAGGGATCAACAGTGGTGAGATTTTGCATCCTTGGCTGAGCATGCTCTGAAGAATCCATTGAAGGATTATAAACCAGGGGTTATGTGATCACTTCCAAGGATTTCTTTTTATCAAATTCTGTAAAAATACTAAAAAGAGAGAGGCCTATTTTAGGATGGGCAGAATCACATTATAGCTCTGGGCAGCTGGAAATTCACCAAACAGCAGCCCTATAAGTAACTATTCAGAAGTTGTTCGAGTGAGAATAAAGGATAAGTTTCACTCCATCAACAAACCTTCTGATGGGCATAACTCATTGCTTGGTGATTTCTCTTTGTTTCTTAATCCATATTAATAATGGGCATTTTCAACATGCCAGAACGGTCACTGCATTCTTTGTAACATCCTATTCTGCAAACTAAAGATAGCAGCACAATTAATACATGTGATAAATGCACGAGCACCGAAGCTTTGTTTTTGATCTCACTTTTTAATCAACACTGAGGCCTTTTAACATTTAGCTTTCTTCCTTCTTGAATGCTTCTGAAGACATCCAATCCCTGGGGCCCGTGGAATAATGGAATCCACCTTTCTTTGTTTCAGTAGTTGACGAATGACTGCAGCCCCCCAGTCTCTTCATTTGTGCCAAGAAGACAGCCTATGTGGAAGTGATAACAAGAATTTCACCATCTCCGCTCGCAGGCCTTCCAGGAAAGAACAAAACCAGCGGTGACATGTCTTTATCAAAAACTGCCAGCTCTCAACTGTTCTGTCTTGGGCAAATATATTAATCCGTGTACTTGCTGAGGCTGCTCGTTAGACTCGAGCCTCCGGAAACCAGAAGTGCTGATGAGGGGAACGGTGTCACATGGAAGGCTGGCAAAACTGCATGGACCCCCGCTGCCAGTTGCAGTTTTATTGTTCTTGTAATTGCAATAATAAATAAAACACCATGACCTTTGGTGCTCACGGTGAAGCCTCAAATTACTGCTTCATTTTCAGTCCCGTCCTTCCTACTCTTCGGGGGGCTCCTGTGTTGCTCCTGTGTTGGAAGGTGCTCCTGTGTTGCCTCCCCCAAGATTGCCGGATATTTACCAGTAGGCTTTTTGAAGGGGTGCTTCCTTATTTTCTGGTTGCCACTTTATTTATCATCCTTCATTACTGAGTACAAATTTATTTGAAATACTTAGATGAATGATCATTCTGAGAATAGACCCAGGGGCATGGGAGGGGATGGGAGCCCCAGATGCGGGAGACAGAAGGTCGGAAAATGTCCCATTGGGAAGGCGGAGGGAGGCCGGCCTTGTCTGCTCACTTGCACAACCACCTGCTGGGCTTCACTGCTTTTGGTTTCGGGGTTCCTTGCGGATGCAGTCAAGGTAGAGATTGAGTTGTCAGAGGCTCAGCCCAATCATCCAGAAATCATCCTTTTCTTTGAAGTAGTGTTTTAATTTTATAGTGTGAAACTGTGGTTCTCAATTTTCTGGAGGACTCATTAAAAATCAAGTTTCTGGCCCTGTTTCAGAGTTTGTGATTTCATCAGTCTGAGTGAGGCTTGAAAATTTACATTTCTAAGAAGTTCCCAGGACCACAGTTTGAGAACCACTGGTATAAGACTAACGGGATTCTACATTGTCCCTAAGACCTCCTGGGAACAGAGTTTTCAACATATTGGCATGGAAATATCTGGTTGTATAAAACCAGTCAAAGAACAGCAGAATTTAGAGTTAGCAACATACTTAAAGCACAGACATTATCAGACCTTAGAGAATTAAACGGATATATCCAAGGTCACAAACCTGTTAGACATAGAGCTGAGGCTCTAATATATTCTTGACTCTTGTGACTTTGCTACGTCCTTGGTTATGACATTTGTATATTAAGAGTTTAACTACCATGGTTGAAATTGGTAAACATATATCAGCCTTCCTGCTTACCATCCTCTTGCACCCTTTTGATACTCCCTTTGACTCCACAAACTTTAAAAAAAAAAAAAAATGGCACGTATTACCTTTGTACAAGCAAGAGAAGCCTGTAAGGGAGAGAGAACTAGATACATGTATTTAGAAGAGCTGTTCTCAGGAAAAAAAAAAAAGTCTGAATTCCATCAAATACTGTACAAGTAAACAAAAATTTGACTAGAAGCAGGCTCCATGAGTACCATCCACACATGATTATTGTCCAGGAAATTGAAGCTGAAATCATGGACACCTATAATCTCATCTCATCTCTGGAAATAGCTATAGATAATAATCTTTTAACCCTCTTTAATTGACATATGAGACCAAGGAATCGTAGGAGGTGGGGTCAGACTTGCCTGGAGCATAAGAATAAAGAACACTAAAATTAAGATTTCCCAATATCAAGGCCAATTTTTTTTTTTTCTCCATAAAAGAGGCTGATTATGGAGGGTGTTAAATTTAACATAAGGCAAAATTTTGGATTGTAAGACTTCTCTGTTTTTTTAGGTGTGCTTATTGTTTGTTTCACCAAGCAGGTATTAATTTGCACTTAGGAAACAAATTGCAATTGAAGAGCAAAGAACAAAATTAAAATTGCGTATAAGGTTGGGTAATTTTTTAAAGTTTTATTTTGCTATCTTCCTCAGTGAAGGTACCAAGTTTGTTTTTTCAACATATCAAACAGGTAGCTAAAACTTGCAACATAGTCTTTTAATAATCAGAGTAAAACAAAACAAAAAACCACCACAGAATCAACCAAAAAAACTAGACAACTAGCATTTTACAAGTTATGCTGTGTTAGAGTTGCCAGATTTAACAGAAAAATACATGATGTATCTGGTTAAATTTGAATTTCAAATGAGTAACAAAAAATTATTTAAATATAAGTACATCCCATGCAATATTTAGGACATACTTATATAAAAATAATTATTTTCTATTCATCTGAAATTAAATTTAACTGGGAATCCTATGTTTTATCTGGCAACCCTAGAACTCCCTACTTTAAAATGTTTAATTAAAATGTTACTTGCTGGCAAATTAATACTAACTTAAATTTACGCAAGCCTACTATGAGAACAACAAAACCATTCAATATTCAATACATATCTGTGCTCTTATTTTCAGGGTGAGTGACTTGTTTCCAAGGAATTTGTGGAGGATACATGGCTTTTATTTATATACATTCATGAAATATACTCCATGTAACTCAAGGCAAACTGACCACAAAAATAGACTCCTTATTATAGACTATAATTAATTGATCTTTGCATGCAATCAATATTCATTTAAATTAATAATTCTTTAGTAAATAATTATTTTTAATAAATTTTATTCGTGTGGCAGAAAGAAATATAAGGGAGACTTAACCAAAAGGAGGAAAAGAACAGATAAAGAGCAATCACAAGAAGCACTGTGTTAGATCTAGGTCCGTGAGTCAATAGTCTCTCCAATCTAGATTTTTGTTGTGATTCTCCAAAGATATTACAATATATCAAGCCAATATCAATAACTTAGTGAAGAAATAAAAAGTTGCATTATATTGGTCTTTAGGATTTTTCTTTCCTATTTAACCATTTATCTATTCATACAACCAAAGGAGTTTTTATTCTCTTAGGATATAACAGCTATTGAATCTTGGAGGTTACACAGGTGTTCATTGTTCTATTCTTTCAACCTTTTTCTGTTTGAAGATTTTTATAACAAGTTGGGGGAGAAGAAAAATGTGAAAAAGAGAAAAAGAATTAACAGCTATGTCATCTTTAAAATAGTTCTGGAAATAGCAAAATATAATGGGATATATAATATGTCATATTCTAGTTTTCTTATTTAGAACACTGATTATTTTCATATTCCTATCTAGATATAGTCAACAAATATATTTATTGATTTCATTTGAATATCTCTTTGCCACTTTTGCCAATAAATGGCAATAACACTATTTTTAATTCTCAATAAGTAAAATCAATTTTAATTCATCAATGATAAACAGATCCGTTAGCAATTTTCATAAAATAAAACTAAGTTACTTTTTATCTTAGGTAAATCATCTACAACAATCAAAACAGAAAGATTTTGCTTTATTAAAAGCAATCTAGAGGTAAATAAATCAACTAATAAATAGAGTTGTCTTACTTTTTTTCAGGCTGCCGTAACAAATATAGCATAGACTGAATGACTTATAAACAACAGAAAGGTATTTTCACAGTGCTGGGGGCTGGAAGTCTAAGATTAGGATTCCAGCATGGCTGGGTTCTACTGAGAGCCTTCTACCAGGTTGCAGACCTGCTGACTTCTTGTGTATCCTCATATTACAAAAAGAGAGCTTTCTGGAGTCCCTTGTATAAGGGCACTAATACCATTCATAAAGGGTCCAACCTCATGATCTGATTAACTATCAAAGTCCACCTCCTAATACCATCACCTTAGGTATTTTGAAGGGACACAAATATTCAGTCCATAACAAGTGCCAAGTAAATTTTTTCTTCAATAAAGATAGAGCCTATAAACATAGAACCAATAGACATAAATCCAACCTGGCTAATCTTGTCAGAAGTATATTTACTGAACTTTTCAGTTGATGGAATATTATATAACCATGAAAAATGAGGGAGCACCACAGGTATATGAAAATAAAAGGGTTAATAATTTTTCAATAAGAAAAATGCATTTTATAAAAATAGATACACCATTTATGTCTCTCAGTAGCTATGCTATGGTAATCTTAGATTATGACATTAAATATAAAGAAATCCAGAAAACTATCCCATGTTTATAGTTTCAGAGAATTAATTTGTAAAACACTCACTTAACCTTTAGCCAAAAGCTTTCTGTCCCTTCACCCTATTGATCTTAATTGTAACGCTGGGATGAGCTTTCGTATTTCCATCTAAAGCCTCAGTTTCACTTTCCTATCTGGCAAAGGAGCAACAGGCAATTCTGCATATGATCAAGGAAAGGCAAAATACAGTGATTAATAGGTAAATAATGAAACCTTAGGTCCAATTAACTCAGATTTATTACTAGGTACTTCAGCTTATTTTTTTCCTTTTCAAAGATACGCTTTATTTTCTGTTGCCCTTTCGTTTCTGTCTTGATAAATTTCCCTGTCCTCCCTCAAATTTCTTCTGCCTGTTACTAATCTTCACACCTATCTGAATACAAAATTTGCCTTTATTTCCCTGAATTCTCTTCTACTCTGCTTCATCCACTTTACACTGTGTGTTCTCTTTTCTTCTCCCAGTTCTCAAACTTAACTATCATTTGCTAAATGTCAAAATCATCGGTCAAAAGGCAAAAATAAGTCAAGCTATGAGTTTTAACTCTATAATGTCAAACACCTGATTTTCTTGATTTATTTTTTTGAAAGGCAAGAAATATAAACATAAAAATTACAGTTTAAGGATATATTTGAAGAGACAGTAATTTTATTTTCAATTTACTTAAAATCCCAAGTACGGTTCTTTTTCTTGGGGGGGGGTTTGGCAGGGGGAGGCTTACATTTCCAGTTATTGACTTATTCTACTTGTTCTTGTTTAGAAGAAAAACCACCTAGCTTCCATTTGGCAATTCCCTACTTCCCTTGGCAGATCTTTATATATAGTTTCCATTTAATAATAAGTCTTAACAAATGAGTATGTCTAAAGTGGCCTACAACTATGGGCATTATATATTCAGTGTAAAATACTGCAAAAATATAGAAGAGCAAAAAAAGAAACGAAAATCAAAAATCACTTGCAGTCCTACCTTCCAAAAATTGCTGTTAACATTTTATACATATGCACACATGTACACATACTCACCATACCTACATAGCACATATCACTATTTAAAAGAAAATGTTCACAAGACTACCTCTCTTTCCCTTTTGAGTAGACCCAAATATGTCTACTTCCAGAACCTCTCCTTTCTGGTTGACAACAACATTCTGAGAATAACAAGAAGGAGGGAGCCTGAACCTGAATAATCACATGGAGAAGAACCATCCTACTAACTTTGACCTCGATGTTAAATTGGAGAGATATAAACTTCCCTCTTCTCTAAGTTATTGCATATAGGGCCATCATTGTTAGAGAGCCACTCTATCTAATACATTGCTCTAATGGACAAAATTTATGGTAAATATTCTAGGAATTCAGAGAAGAGAGAATGACGTATTGGCTTAAGACATATGGAAGGCTTCAGAGGAAATATGACACTTAAACAAAATAAGCATAATAGAGTTTCAAGTTCAAAATGGCAGCTGAGCACAGGCATTTGCCTCTCCTTCAGGAAAGCACATTATAATGGCCGTGGAGGAATATAAAATGAAATGAATAGGATATTTCAATTTCTAGATGACAAAAAGCAAACAGAAATGTTTGGTCAGGAGATGACACAGAAAAAGACACAGTCCAGAAGATGTACCAGAGGGAGCCACAGAGGAGATGGCAGCCAGCTTTCCCGTCAGAACTCTGGAGGATTCTATGCATAAGGATTTCTCAACCTCAGCACCACTGACAGGGCCAAATAATTCTTTGTGTGAGGGGTTGTTCTGTACAATGTAGGATGCCAGAAACACTACTCTTTCTTGCAACCCCAACGATCAAAAATGTCTCCAGACTTTGTCAAACATTCCCAGAAGGCAAAACTGCCCTAGTTGAGAACTGCTACTCTATATTATTCATTCTCCAAATATTTATTGAATAGTTCTTGTGTACCAGACTCTAGTCTAGATACTGGAGATACAGAAGTGAGCTAAATCATCAAAAATTCTTTTTAAAAAATTTTTATTTATTTATTTATCGTAGAGAGGGTGAGTGAGCAAGCATGAGGGTGGCAGGGCAGAAAGGGAGGGAGAGAGAATTCCAAGAAGAATGCCCTGAACTCATGACCCATGTGATCATGACCTGAGCCCAAATCAAGTCTGATTCTTAACAAATGGAGCCTCCTAGGTGACCCTCAAAATTCGTATCCTTTTTTTTCCTAGTGGGACTAAGTAGGTAAAAAGCAAACTAAAAGAGCAAAGGATATAATTTGTCAAGCACTATGGAGATAATAGAGAGAGAAAAATAAAATAGAAGACACTGAGGAGAAAAGGGAAAAGCAAGATGGAAACATGCATTTCCAGAGCAGCTGTGCCATTTGGCTTTCAAACCCCTTTCCTCATTTCATATTTTGGAGATCTCAAGTCCTGGGTTTTGCTTTTGGAAAACCACTGGAGAGGTATTTGCTAAACAGTGTGAATAGGCTGCAGGGAAGAATTGTGGATGTTGGTAATGGACCTTAGAGGATTCTGAGCCATACACCAATGAAACTCAGAGAGCAGCATGGGCAAAGTGAGGGTTAAGAGAAAGAAGAGTGAGGTGGTACTAGTTAAATGATAAAGGGGGAAAAATGGCTGTAACAACTCGGGAATCTGATGTTGGGTGGTAAAAATGGAAGTAGATTTAGCCGAACCCCCGGCTATTAAATAGTGAACATACACACTTAACCTATTTTTAACTAATTTTCTCCATCAAACATTCAACAATGACGCTTTCTAAGGCTGTGCGAAATGAAATTTCCTTTCAGTTTATTTCATACAATTGCATTATGATGCTGAGTAGGACAGACAGTTGAATCTCATTAACTAAGCTTTACTAATATTATTGAAGAAAAATGAATGAGGAGCCTTTTTCTTGAATAAAATCTTTAGTCAAAAATTCACACTTTAAGACACATGGAAACCAAACACTTAGAAATATTTACTGATATCTAGTGGGCTCATTTTATTTTCTCTGAGGAACACATGGAATTGTTGGTACAGTCCTAACAGCTTGAAGCCTCAAGCGCAGACAAGGGAATGGGAAGCTGAGACAGTAAGATTTTTTTCCCCTTAAAGGTTTTATTTTACATAATATTTTGGCATTTTCCCACCACAACCATTACCACAAAGTCATCTCTTTGTGATTTCCAATATGAGGTAAGATACTTGCTTGTGAATATGTTATGAAACAGAGGATGAATGAACTATGCTTACAAAAAAATTGATTATTTGGGAGGTACCTATGTTTCCTTAACTAAATATTCTTTTCTATTTGCTATCTAACATTCTTTGACAGAGATTTGGGGGGGTGGTATATATACTTATAAGGGAGGAGGAGGGCATTCTTTAAAAACCAGATCAATGAAGCACACACACACACACACACACACACACACGTCAACTAACCACAAGCATAGCCCCAGTCCTCCAATATGGTTTACTAATTTCTGATTATGTATTTTTTTTCCTACTAAGTCAAGTTGGTAGAATCAATTTCTGTACCATCACATGCCATTAGTGGAGACCTGTCAATCCACCTGGCTGGTTATCTCAGTGATAACCAGCCAAGTCAGAATTATTACTGTTCTATAAACATTTGATCATTCTTGCTTCTTTGCTCATTCTATACTCTAGAACTCCCTTGCTCCCCCCTCCTACTCTAATGGCCTCCCTTCTACTCCTGTGTATGCAAATCTTTCTCTCTGTCCATTTTCTTCACTCTCTCCTTAGAGCCCCCTTCCTAAAAAATTTACCCTAAATATTTCCCTCCTTCTCTTATCTCTTTAGGGCTTACTTTACAAATCTGCTAATTTTGGTGGTGCCAAATTATATGCTATATTGGATTGCCATCTAATTGTTGTGCGAGGTTAGATATCTTTTGGTCCAAAATACAAAATCCAATATCTAAAAGATATTAGATACTTTTCTTTTCTTTTTGCTTAGTTTATGGTAAGGGCCAAAAGATACACTATTTTTGGTATCCACTTCAGCATCTGATATTCTGAAATGCTTATGAAAGAAATCTCACTACTGTCCTCTAGGACAGACACTCTAAGGATAAACACAAAACCAACATTCTAAACTTTGAGTAGTTTATATTGATGACCTTGCCTTTTCTTAAAAAAAAACAAAAACAAAAACAAAAACAAACCTCTATTTCCCCTTTATAAAGATGTAAATAAAGAAAAAGCCTTCCTTCTTCATTAGTCCATTTTACTTGCCATCATCACTCATTAACTCATTAACCTGTACTCTTCTCCTTGAGTGTGATGCTTACCTGCAGCAACCAGATGTCAAGTGGGACCCCTGAGTGCTCCTGAACCCCCTATATGTAGTATATAGTTATCAAGATTACTATGTAAACAAGGGAGATTTAGATTTATATAATGGGAAGTTAAATGGCCATGATACAAATAGGGATGATAAAAGGATAATTGGTGTACCCAAATTGCTCTTAAATATGAGTTGATTATCATTGACTTCTTGCCAGAGTGTTTTCACACAAAGTTTCACCGGTTAGTTAGTGTTGATAATGAAAAGAACACTTTAATACTAGATGAATTAGAACATACAAGTTGGGTTGATCTTATTTGTGTTGGCAGTTCTGCAATGGATTGCTTTGGGTACATCACTGTAAAAGAATAGGGGACCATGTGGGTCTGAATCACACCATGATACCTCATAAGCCTGCAAATGATGGAAATTGCTTCTTTGAGCTATGTCATTTTTCTTGTTGGGAATGATGTTTTGCCCACACTGGATGCTGTTATTATGGAAAATTATTCTACCCAGGGCCCAAGTTCATCTAATAGCTATTGGCTGCCTACTCTATGATAGGAACTCTGCTAGGTGCAAGAGATAAAATGGCAATCATACACATGGTCCCTGCCCCCTGAGACTCTTAGTGGGATTCTAGAGAAAAGAACCAATCAAATATAGAATTGTAACTATCATGAATGGTCTAAAGGCAAAGTATAAGAGGTAATGAGAGCTTGTTTCTTCCTCAGTGTTAAAATATTCCATCTTCATGCGGTGACAGTGCGGCACCTGGATATGGCCCAACATTGAGATATTTTTGGAGGAACAGAGAGCCCAAGGCAGTCATAGTAGCTAAATGGGCAGTATCAGGAACTGCCATGCCAGACACCTATGACCAAAGTGGCTGACTCTACTCAAGTGGTCTGGGGCCAGTAGAGATCCTCACAGTTTCTGGTCTCAGAGAGAAAAAACATACAGGAATATATATGAAACCAGACCTATCTGTTGGAGTTGTGAGCACAACCTGCCCATAACTCTATGAGATGACGCAAAGTCGGAGCATAGTTCAACTACTTTGGTGAATACAGACAAGGAAAGACCCATAAGATGAGGAAATAAGCCATAATTCAAGACAGCCATGAGGAAATACCAGGTCAAGTAGCCATAATATAACTTGTATAGTTCATAAGAAACAAGCCTCCACCAATCTTTGAAGTACTTATGTGCAAGGCTATTCATCGGCAAATGGAACTCAAAGAACTGACCCTTTGAAATGCACAGAACATCCACTGAAGAATATCTTTGGATAGCTAATTCACAGACGAGGGGTTATTTTATACATCTCCCTAGAATTGGTTAATTCTGCCTTAGAGCATAAGTAACTCTTAACTAGATGGAAAGAAAAGAATATGCACAGGAATTGAGGGGCAGGAAAGGTGATAAGACCTACATCATTCATTTTTTTTTTAAGATTTTATTTATTTACTTGACAGAGAGAGATCACAAGTAGGCAGAGAGGCAGGCAGAGAGAGAGGAGGAAGCAGGCTCCCTGCTGAGCAGAGAGCCAGATGCGGGACTCGATCCCAGGACCCTGAGATCATGACCTGAGCTGAAGGCAGTGGCTTAACCCACTGAGCCACCCAGGCACCCGACCTATATCATTCTTAATGCTTCATTAATAAAGTAACTTCAGTGGTTCTCAGATATTGGGCAGCATTGAAATTCAAGAAATTCTGCACAAAATGTTTGTTTGGGAACTACTCCATTATGTCCTTGAATACTCATGACCAATAACAGATGGAGATACCCACGCAGAGGGAAGTTAAGCATCCTCTGGATGCCCCATTATAGAAACTGGAGTTCCTCTGATTTAGGAAGAGCAGTCACTCAAACAGACCTGTTCTGCCTTTTCTGCATCCAGAAAAGCATTCAATTTTCCAACAGAGTACAAATGGAAGGGCAGACTTGGATTCTGTCCTGTATGCAGAGGAAGCCCACTGGATGGCCATAAAAGAAAAAAAAAAATGAATAGAATTACAGGGCATGAACCATAGTTAGTAGCTCTGAGCCTTGTTAGCAAGCCAAAGACCTCAACAACAGTCATTTTCCAGTATGCTTTGGTGTTAAATCAGTGGCTCTAGTCTTTGATGAACATTGGAATCACTGAGGATCTTTAAAAATACTGATGCTTGGCTCCCATACCTAAGCATTCTGCTTTAGTTGGTATGGGACAACCTGAGCATCTGGGATTTTTAGAATTCCCCAGGTTTTTCTAATGTGCAACAAAGTTTGGGAGGCGTTATAGCAAGTGAAAACTACTGATGGTAAAAAAGCAAACAAACAAACAAAACTACTGATGGTGTTATGGGCCTACTTTGAGTCAACTTATCAGGAAATTGATGTGACTTTATAGGGGCTATTGGTCATCTTGTCGTCATCAATGAGACCTACACATGATCCTTCTCTGGTGTCACAGGCCAGGCCATTAAGAGTAAACTTCAGCAGTAAGGATCTTGAAACAGTCATCAAAAATCTCCAAACAAACAAAAGTCCAGGGCCAGACAGCTTCTTGGGGGGGTTCACCAAACATTTAAAGAAGAACTAATTCCTATTCTCCTGAAACTGTTCCAAAAAATAGAAAGGAAGGAAAACTTCCAAACTTATTTTATGAGGCCAGCATCACCTTGATCTCAAAACCAGACAAGGATCCCATCAAAAAAGAGAACTACAGACCAATATCCTTGATGAACACAGATGCGAAAATTCTCACCAAAATACTAGCCAATAGGGTTCAACAGTACATTAAAAGGATTATTCACCACGACCAAGTGGGATTTATTCCCACTGGGCTGCAAGGTTGGTTCAACATCTGCAAATCAATCAATGTGATACAACACATCAATAAAAGAAAGAACAAGAACCATATGATACTCTCAATAGATGCTGAAAAAGCATTTGACAAAGTATAGCATCCTTTCCTGATCAAAACTCTTCAAAGTGTAGGGATAGAGGGCACATACCTCAATATTATCAAAGCCATCTATGAAAAACCCACTGCAAATATCATTCTCAATGGAGAAAAACTGAAAGCTTTTCCGCTAAGGTCAGAAACATGGCAGGGATGTCCATTATCACCACTGCTATTCAAGATAGTAGTAGATGTCCTAGCCTCAGCAATCAGACAACAAAAGGAAATTAAAGGCATCCAAATCAGCAAAGAAGTAGTCAAATATCACTCTTTTTTTTTTAATTTTTTAAGATTTTATTTATTTATTTGACAGAGAGAAATCACAAGTAGATGGAGAGACAGGCAGAGAGAGAGAGGGAAGCAGGCTCCCTGCCAAGCAGAGAGCCTGATGCGGGACTTGATCCCAGGACCCTGAGATCATGACCTGAGCCGAAGGCAGCGGCTTAACCCACTGAGCCACCCAGGCGCCCCCAAATATCACTCTTTGCAGATGATATGATACTATATGTGGAAAACTCAAAAGACTCCACTCCAAAACTGCTAGAACTTGTACAGGAATTCAGTAAAGTGTCAGGATATAAAATCAATGCACAGAAATCAGTTGCATTTCTCTACACCAACAAGACAGAAGAAAGAGAAATTAAAGAGTCCATCCCATTTACAATTGCACCCAAAACCATAAGATACCTAGGAATAAACCTAACCAAAGAGGCAAAGAATCTATACTCAGAAAACTATAAAGTACTCATGAAAGAATTTGAGGAAGACACAAAGAAATGGAAAA
Organism: Mustela putorius furo; assembly: GCF_011764305.1. Taxonomy (NCBI): domain Eukaryota; kingdom Metazoa; phylum Chordata; class Mammalia; order Carnivora; family Mustelidae; genus Mustela; species Mustela putorius. The sequence goes on along the minus strand of NW_025421329.1, from coordinate 2,511,640 downwards.
ATGTTCCATGCTCCTGGATTGGAAGAATAAATATTGTAAAAATGTCTATGCTACCTAAAGCAATCTACACATTTAATGCAATTCCTATCAAAGTACCATCCATTTTTTTTTCAAAGAAATGGAAGAAATAATCCTAAAATTTATATGGAACCAGAAAAGACCTCAAATAGTCAAAGGAATATTGAAAAAGAAAGCCAAAGTTGGTGGCATCACAATTCCAGACTTCAAGCTCTATTACAAAGCTGGCACCATCAAGACAGCATGGTACAGGCAAAAAAAACAGACACATAGATCAATGGAACAGAATAGAGAGCCCAGAAATAGACCCTCAACTCTATGGTCAACTAATCTTTGACAAAGCAGGAAAGAATGTCCAATGGAAAAAAGACAGCCTCTTCAACAAATGGTGCTGGGAAAGTTGGACAACCACATGCAGAAAAATGAAATTGGACCATTTCCTTACACCACACACGAAAATAGACTCAAAATGGATAAAGGACCTCAATGGGAGAAAGGAATCCATCAAAATCCTTGAGGAGAACACAGGCAGCAACCTCAACCTCAGCCAGAGCAACATCTTCCTAGGAACATCGCCAAAGGCAAGGGAAGCAAGGACAAAAATAAATTATTGGGATTTCATCAAGATCAAAAGCTTTTGCACAGCAAAGGAAACAGTTAACAAAACCAAAAGACAACTGACAGAATGGGAGAAGATCTTTGCAAACGACATATCAGATAAAGGGCTAGTGTCCAAAATCTATAAAGAACTTAGCAAACTCAATACCCAAGGAACAAATAATCCAATCAAGAAATGGGCAGGGGCGCCTGGGTGGCTCAGTGGTTTAAGCCGCTGCCTTCGGCTCAGATCATGATCTCAGGGTCCTGGGATCGGGTCCCGCATCGGGCTCTCTGCTCAGCAGGGAGCCTGCTTCCCTCTCTCTCTCTCTGCCTGTCTCTCCATCTACTTGTGATTTCTCTCTGTCAAATAAATAAATAAAATCTTAAAAAAAAAGAAAAAGAAAAGAAATGGGCAGAAGACATGAACAGTCATTTCTGTAAAGAAGACATCCAGATGGCCAACAGACCCATGAAAAAGTGCTCCACATCACTCAGCATCAGGGAAATACAAATCAAAACCACAATGAGATATCACCTCACACCAGTCAGAATGGCTAAAATTAACAAGTCAGGAAATGACAGATGCTGGCGAGGATGCGGAGAAAGGGGAACCCTCCTACACTGTTGGTGGGAATGCAAGCTGGTGCAACCACTCTGGAAAACAGCATGGAGGTTCCTCAAAATGTTGAAAATAGAACTACCCTATGACCCAGCAATCGCACTGCTGAGTATTTACCCTAAAGATACAAATGTAGTTATCCAAAGGGGCACGTGCACCCGAATGTTTATAGCAGCAATGTCTACATAGCCAAACTACGGAAAGAACTTAAATGTCCATCCACAGATGAATGGATAAAGATGATATGGTATATATATATATACAATGGAATACTATGCAGCCATCAAAAGAAATGAAATCTTGCCATTTGCGACGATGTGGATGGAACTAGAGGGTATCATGCTTGGCGAAATAAGTCAAGCAGAGAAAGACAACTATCATATGATCTCCCTGATATGAGGAAATGGAGATACAACATGGGGGGTTAAGGGGGTAGGAGAAGAATAGATGAAACAGGATGGGATTGGGAGGGAGACAAACCATAAGTGACTCTTAATCTCACAAAACAAACTGAAGGCTGCTGGGGGGAGGGGGGTTTGGAGAAGGGGGGGGTTATGGACATTGGGGAGGGTATGTGCTATGGTGAGGGCTGTGAAATGTGTAAACCTGGTGATTCACAGACCTGTACCCCTGGGGATAAAAATATATTATATGTTTATAAAAAATAAAAAATTAAAAAAAAAAAAAAGAGTCAACTTCAGTATGCTCCTAGCTGCACTCACCAGCTTTTCTGTCTAGGTTTCTCTTGTCTACTGCTGCCTGGTCCTTCTTAGTACCTGTAGCCTTTCACCTGATGTGTCCTTATCTGGAGTTTTTTTGTTCTAAACCATGTTCTTTTCCTGGTGCAGAGTGATAAGACTACATGATACCCAAACCATGTTAATGTAACCCAGCATCTTGAACACTGGGAGGTTAAACAGATCTCCCCAGATCCCATTTTTAAGAGACCTGTGGCATCCTGGAAGGGACTGGGAAGTACACATTGAGGTCCATGGTTGGAGATAGACCCTTTTCCAATTGTGCTCCATTAACAGCTATTTCCTATCCAGCACCTGTGGTTTCAATGTAAAGCATTTCCCAGCGGCATTAGAAATTCAAAGGGCAGAGTTAACTTTAGGGGATCTCCAAAGAGTTGTGAACAGCAGAAAACCTGACCATTAAATGTGAATGAAAGATCTGTCATTCTTGGGAAAACAAATTCTCTTTCTATTGAGGTAGATCAATACTGTTAGATTTTCTGGAATTCGCTCTACTAAGGTAACAACATAAATGGCCACCAAGGAATTTTGTGGTGCAGAAGTTCAAATAAATATAAGCAAACTGTAGTCAAGAAATCATTTGATTATGACTGAGGCCTTTGAGTACAGTGGTCCCTCTTATCCATAGTTTTGCTGTGGTTTCAGTTATCTGCAGTCAACCTTGGTCAAGAAATAGATGATCCTCCTGATGTATCATCAGAAGATCATTCATTAGTAGTCCAACACCACATCACAATGCCTATGTCATTCAACTCACTTCATCTCATCACATAGGTATCATCACAAGGAGAAGGGTAAGTACAGTATAAAATATTTTGAGAAAGAAAACACTCACATAAATTTCATTTCATATATTATTATAATTGTTTTATTTATTATAGTTGTTAATCTCTTACTGTGCTTAATTCACAAATTAAACTTTATCAGAGGTATGCATGTCTGTGTGAGGAAAAGTATAGTATTTATAGGGTTTGGCAATATCTGCAGTTTTAAGCATCCCCTGGGGGTCTTGGAACATATTCCCTGTGGTTAAGGAAGGGACTACCTTATTCCCAAGGCAGGAACAGACTGGCAAACTTGATTTGCACTAATGAAGTAGTGCTAACCCAAAGGACTCTGTCTGGATCAAAGAGGGACATCCTAAGGATCAAATATGGCTAAGCCCAACTCTCTGTAAGTACTGGCAAAGTAGCTATAAAGTAGAACCTAAATACTTAAATTTTAAAAAAATATCCTCAGATCACTTTAATGTAAGTATCACTGCAATGACTTGATGGCACTGACAAGCACTGCATCCCAGGAAAGTTATTATATCACCATTCAAGGCAGTATTCCTGTGGGGAGAATTCCAATCACATAGGTAACTAAGCCAGGAAAGAAATTTCTGAGAAAGAAATTTTTCTTGCTACTCACTTTTATGCAAGTTTTTTCATGTGAGTATCCTCTTACATTGCTTAGTCTCAACATAGCCCGAGCCGCCAGTCTAAGAATCTGAAGAAGAGTGTTCAATAGAATTTTCTGCAATGATGGAAATGTTCTTATTCTACTCTGTTCAATATGGTAGCCAGTAGCCACATGAGGTTATTGAGTGGCTGAAATGTGGTTGGTAAAAATGAATAATTGGACTTTTCATTTTACTGAATTAATTTTAACTTAAGTAGTCATTTGTAACTAGTGCCTACCACATTATACAGTGAAAAGAGATAACCCACCTTCAGTAGAAAGTATGCAGAGCTATAGCTGAGCACTAGAGAGTAAATATGTCCTTCTATTAGACAATTCCCTGTCCTGGGATTTCCCATAGGTGATAATTCCCCTTCCTCCTTAAATGAAGAACAAGAAACAAAAATCTGTTGTAACTGACCCATTATTCACCCAAAACAGGGATTATCTTATGGGGGGAAGGGGGTTGGGAGAAGGGGGGTGGGGTTATGGACATTGGGGAGGGTATGTGCTTTGGTGAGTGCTGTGAAGTGTGTAAACCTGGCGATTCACAGACCTGTACCCCTGGGGATAAAAATATATGTTTATAAAAAATAAAAAATTAAAAAAAATAAAACAGGGATTATCTTAGAATGATAGCCCATGAACCGTATCTGGCCCATAGATATGTTTGGATTGGTTTGTGTTTGTGTTTTTTTTTTAAGTTTTTAAAATTAATTTTTAATATTTTTAAATTGATTTTTAAAAAATCTCAATTATCTGTCTTCTTCAAAAAAATTAGTGAGGTCACCTTGGCTAATCCTTTAAGGCGGTTAGTATCTGGAACCAAGTCAAAGGGGCTCTTGAAGTTCAGTGGACACAGCCTACCTCTCTCACACAGGCCTGTCTGGGTCCCTGGAACGGCTGGAGTTTCAGAGACCTGATTTACAAATCTTGCCCAGGCAGAAGCATCAAATCTGAGAGTCAGGAAAACCAGGCAATTTTTTCTCTCTTCTGCTCTCACCTTATATACTCAACAAAGAAAGGAATGGCCTCAATACAAACACCTTCTATTCAAGGTAGAATCTTTCAATGTTCTTCAAAAGCAAACATGCATGCGCACACATGCGGAGGATTTCAAAGTTAGTGGAACAGGAGGAGTGTGAGCCTAGGCCAAGGCTGCTGGTTTCAGAATATCCTGAAGTGATATTAACTAGCTTGAGCTTGTTACTTAGCCATGGGTCAGTTTCTAGATCTGCAAAATGCTGGGATAAAGAGCCTGGAATAGGGCTTGGCACGTCACATGTACTCAGTACATGTTAGCTACTATTGTTCTAGAGTTTCAATGTTATCTATCTATCATCTATTCATTCATCACATATGGAAACCACCTCTTCATGGAGAAAGAATGAAGATAACTCTTACCCATGGTACCTTACAGAGACGTGAGCAGGTTTTTACTCTTCAATCAATTCTAAACCACAGCAGAAATCTCACTTTGCTTGTATATGGTAAGCAAGCAGTCCCAAGAAACCAGTTATTAGTGACTCATCAAAAGCTCTCTGCTTTTCCAATGTGCTAACGACAGCAGCACAGCCTGGGATGAGTTCTGAATAACACAGACACAAATGTGTGCACAGCTTTCTTTCCTGCTGGTACACAGAAACACAGTGAGAAAACAACTCTGCCTGCACAAAGGAAGAAAACAGCCAAATGTGCCCCAAATCCACCGTTTGTCTGACCCAGACATGTCTCTTCCAACAGCATCCTTGAGCCACTGAACTTGACTGCAAGTTTAGAATAAAAAATTAAATTGCCAAAACTAAGATGACTTTAGGTATTCAGCTTTTCGTTGCAGATCTACTTTTTGAAAAGTACATTGTGTTTGAACCTGACCCAAATTATCTGCCACCACTCTTGTGATGAAACACTAGGCAATGTCCTATCCTCAGCAAAAATCTTTCTATGCTCTGAATAAATTTAGCTTTTAATTCATATGAAGTTAGGCAGCTCTTTAATAATCCTTCAAAGAGTGCTTAAGGCCAACCCAGAGATTGCCATAGATGGTTGATTTTTATTATGACTCTCATCCAGATGAATCTATGTTTGGGTGGTAAGAATGTAGTCCTGTCAATCACCTGCTCACCCACCTTCCCCAGGATCAACTGTGACTGTCTGAATACTTCCCCTCCATCCAGCAGTGGTTGGCGACACTAGTCGCCAGCACACAGACTACATTATTTGAGTCAAGAACTATGTTCAGTCCTGATTTTTTTTCCCCAATCACACCTATTTTCTGGCACAAAGTGATTATAAGCTCATGGTGCTAGGCTTGTAGATGAATTAAACAAAGCAAGAGAATCCCTACTGAGTTCATTCTTAATTTCTACTCAGAAATATTCTAAACCTACCATAAAGAGTTATCCTCAGGGCACCCATAGGACTCAATAGGTTAAGCGATCGACTCTTGGATTCAACTCAGGTCATGACCTCATGATCCTTAGATCCAGCCCCATATTGGGCTCCATACTCAGTGGGGAGTCAGCTTGAGATTCTCTTTCTCCTCTCCCCTTTCCCCTCCCTCTGCTCCTCTCTCCCTCTTGCTCTCTTAAATAAATAAATAAATATATATATATATATATATATATATATATATATATATTTAGAAATCGATTATCCTCAACATGCTAATTAAAATGCATTATCTCTTGGGGTACCTGGGTGGCTCAGTGGGTTAAAGCCTCTGCCTTTGGCTCAGGTCATGATCCCAGGGTCTTGGGATCAAGCTCCACGTCAGGTTCTCTGCTCAGTGGAGAGCCTACTCCCCCCCCCCTCTGCCTGCCTCTCTGCTTGCTTGTGATCTCTATCTGTCAAATAAATAAATAAATAAATAAATAAAATAAAATAAAATGCATTATCTCGGGGCACCTGGGTGGCTCAGTGGGTTAAAGCCTCTGCCTTCTGCTTAGGTCATGGTTCCAGGGTCCTGGGATCGAGCCCCACATCAGACTCTCTGCTTACCAGAGAGCCTGCTTTCCTCCCTTTCGCTCTGCCTGCCTCTCTGCCTACTTGTGATCTCTGTCTGTCAAATAAATAAATAAAATCTTTTTAAAAAAATGCATTATCTCATTTAAACTCTCTCACCAACTAGAATATCTATTGTATATATACATCATACATACTCACACACACGTCTTTGCGAATGATAATAGCAATACAAGCCCTAACCATAATAGTGATTTAGCATAGCTAACACTTGCATAGCATGTCACAAGCACACTCACATGCTATCCTTTCGGTGCTTCTCAAAAGAGACCTTATAAGGCACACAGGATAAATGGGAGAACATTTTGTAAGCCTCAGTATGATCCAGGCACTGTGACAGGGTTTTCTGCATACTATCTCTTTAAGAGTACCAGGAATAGAGTGAGATGAGGGAGGCACCTAGGGTGTAGAATTTAAGGAGTTGTTCACCCTCTGAATCATCCAGTTGCAGAGTTGGTACCTGAAAGTTGCTCCTTAAACGGCACATCTTAGACACCCTGCTTGCCTCACCCGAGTCCTGGCCCTTCTCAGCCCCCTTGTCAGTTGCACATAATCTTCCTCCCAGATGAGTACTTCCCCAGACGACCACTTCCTCAACAGACTAGTACTCAGAGATCTTCAGCAACTTGCCAAAGGCCTTGAGTTGGTAAACCTTCTGACCCCCATTTTTTTTACACTAAGGGGCCCATGGCCCAAAGCCATTGCCAAATAAAACCATACTTAATGAATTGCATGGAAAATTACTTGGCTCCTTGTACCTTCACTTAAAATTCAGTGTAGATAGCACTCCAAAGAAAATCTCCTTTTAATCATTGTTATCACTGTTTGTAAAATGAGAATGCTGTTTATTTTGAGCTTTGTTAGTTTCTTTAAAATCCTGCAATTAGCATATCCTAATTATGTATACTGTTGTTTTTTGTTTTTCATCAATAATTTTGATTTGTTTGGAGAATGTAATGATGTGGATGGACTACCCAAGAAGTAGCAGAAAGGAATGTGTGTCCTACAGTCATTCTCATTTTTATACAATTCAAAATTCTCTGTCCTGTAGCTCCGACAGCAGTTTATAGAAATTTACCAGAAATTCTTGGGCCCATTACTTTAGCTTTCTCCAAAATAAAATCCTCAGGTTAATACTTACCCAGCTCCAAAGTCACTAAGACAAAAAGCTTCAAGCTTAAAACAACTTCATTGTAAAGGGCTGTATATTTTATTTCTTCCTAGCAGCTGCAAATCTACTCACAGCAGTCCCAGACAGAATTTATGGGAATACAATAATATTCCAATTAACTACAGTCAACCAGTTCCTAATTCTACATCTCCAGAATGTCTATATTATTAATGGAAATCCCTGCGATGCTCACTGAGAAACAAGAAGCAAACTGAAAAAAAAAAAAAAGAAGAAGAAGAAGAAGAAGAAATAAAAACAACCCACTCTTATTATAGTTATAACTGTTCTTGCAGATGCACAATTCCTCACCTCAAACTTCAAGTTTGTGGATCAAATTCAGCCCTGTTCTCTGCTGGGGGAAGCTGCTCATGCAATTAGGGCAAGTCACCCAGGAGAAAAATCCACAGGCCTATCTACAAAGCACACAGCTGGGAAACATGTCTAATTATATATTTGTTCTTACTGTCCCTTCCCTGTGGTTTATACACCCACTTGCTATTAAATGTATCTGATGAGGAATAGAAGGAAAGGCTGTCTGAATTTGAGGGCTGTGGCTTCATCACGGTGAACTCCAATGAGATCTATGTTTGGTCCATGGCAAGTCTTCCAATGCCATCATCAAGAGCTAGGCCAAGACAGGAAAATGGATATTGTTAAGATCCAGGCCAGGGTATTCAATTCAAGAAACCAAAAAGAAAGAACTTTGATCAGACATTATCTAAGCCCTGGTTTGATTTTTTTTGAACACATGTCTTGAGTTTTTTTTAAGGGTATGTAATGTGGGAGGTGACCACCTGATTTCCAAAAGTGCCATAGAGAGACGTAGAATGTGGTAGGCCCAATGAGACCTTTCAGTTCCTCTGTTGAATCTGTTCTCACTTTGCACAGTCTCAACTGTCATGGAAACTGAGGGTCTTTCTCATGAGAGGGAAATCTTGACACTCCCAAGTGACCTTAAATCTTAGGAATAGGGAAGACATTTAGGTTAATTTGCCTTGGCACACAGGACACTGCTAGGCATTGTTACTGTTATCAGCCTGGGTGCCAAAAAAGACAAAAGGGGATAAATAGTTTGCTCATGCAGTTATTATCATATTAACTTCAGACCATGGGCACTTTGGCACACTCCAGAAAGTATCACTCTAACATGTTGGAAACACCATGCCTACTTTCTGTGGATATTTCCTCCAATCTAAACACTTCATAAAATCACAAGATAGGTTCCTCTCCCGAGATACATATGGGACTTGATTTACCCCCTTCCCCACTTTGGGTTTACACATAAAACTTCTTTATACCACTAAACGTAATCTATGTTAACTGACAAAATAGATCATTCCTATCCAACGAGCTATTTAAAGCCACATTCGCCTCTATGTCACTAATCATTCTACCATTGTAAGCTTTTTTCAGTCCTCATTTCAACTGATAGAATGGACTGGGGGATGCCTAGGTAGCTCAGTCAATTAAGCATCTGCATTTACCTCAGGTCATGATCCTGGGATCGAGTCCCGCATTGGGCTCCTCACTCAAGGGAGAACATGCTTCTCATTTTATATGCTGTTCCCCCTGCTTGTTTGCTGTCTCTGTCTCTGACAAATAAATAAATGAAATCTTTTTTTTTTTTTTTTTAAATGGAGTGGGATGCTTCTTTCTGAATTATCACTTCACCTAACTCCAACAGAATGGCCTCCTATGCATTGTACACATTTCCAGGCTTCTCCTCACCTTTGTCTCAAAGGCCTTTACAGGTCATCCCTGGGCAATTAGGTAGAGGTTCAGATAATGGAACTATTGTGAATATTGACCTCATTTTTATTCCACATCCCCACAGTCGTTAATCCCTGCCTCTAAGAGTGTCCCTCTCCAATCTAGTGCAAACCAGAAAGAAGAGAAAGGGAGATCAAGCTTCTTTAAGTATGGAATGCTTAATTCTTCCAACCCATTTTAATTGCCTTCCAAACCAAGGTCACTTGGCACGTCACTGATTTTAGGGCTAAGCCTCCATCTCTTTCTCTTTTCTAAACTACAGCTAAGAATGAATTTGAATCCAATGTTTATGTACTCAATGTTTTTCCTGAAATTGTGTTAATTCTATTTCTTAGCAAACTATAATACATAGAAACTGCTTCCACATGAAAGGCCTTTCAAAAACCGTTTCATGGAAAACGATTCAACATATTTCAAAATATACTCACAAAAACGAGGACAACATATTTCAAAACATATTTCAAATAACTTTCTCTCTGCCTCAGTTTCCTTATTTAAAAAAATGGGGGGAAAATCCCCACACTCTGACAGGGTAGTGGTAAGGATTACACTTCCTTAGCACAATGTCTGGCACATGGTAAATAATAAATGCTAACTCTTATTCCATATAAAGCACTTCAGTGCCAAGCCTGTGATAGGTTCTTAATAAATGGTAGCTATTACATTATCCTAATTAGCCACAAAGTAGAAAGGGATGGATATATTTCTCACACAATGTTATGAGAACACCTAGAAGCTTCTTTCCTCCTGCCAACTCTCCTTTCTCTTGCTTCCGGTCCCTTCTCTGCTTTCTTCTTCCCTCGTCTTTGGTTTCATTTTGTTTTCAAATCAAACATGCTAGAGATGGAGGAAAAGGAGAAAAGGAATGGGAGCACATAGCACTTAGGTCTAAATAAGAGGAATATTGGAACATATCTTGGTCTCTGCTTAGAAGTACAAAATTGCCAACACGGAGCTGAAAGAAATTTATGGTATTTTCCCAGTGGTTGGTATTTAATTAGCGCTCCACTATTGTCGGCTGGCTTTGCTGTCACGGGGATAAATCATTTGCAAGCGATTTTGGAGGCTCTTCCTGTCGCCACCACCATTTTATCAATCTTCTCATCAGCTTTGTCATTACAGATCTCAGCGATTTCTCACCTTTTCAGGAACTCTGCATGAATTTGACCTCCAGAAGTATTTGGCCACTATCATCTCAGCTATTAAATGTCAGATTCAGACATCTCAAACGGTGTGTCAAGACACTGCATTCTGGCAGCAATGAACCCATTACCTTTTTTCCCCCTCATAAAGCTTGCTCTCTGGGCACCCGGAATTGTGTGATACAAGTTTTCCTGAGAGTCTCATTTTATCGTGGGTGTCTATAGAAAGAACGTCTGTTGCCAGCTACATGAATGTCCAGACTTTTGATAGTTTATACATGTGCATTATGCAAATAATGTCTGCCCATCTTTTCTGGGTAAAGAAGGCAGCTGAGTCAGATGAGAAGATACAGCTAAGCAACCTGCTCCATTAGCATTTTTCAGGTGTATCTGTTAGGATGAATGAATTCTTCAAAACCTGTATTTTCTATACTTTAAAAATAGTCACACTGAGCTTGCTTTATCTCTGCTAATGAGTCAAAGTAGAGCAGGAAGGCCAACGGATACCGCCTATGTGGCTGTCAGACTGTTTGCTATAAACACTCATTTGTCATCTCTGCACCTAGGCCGTGGTGGCCTGAGGCATGAGCATGCTGGGAGGGTTCAAAGAAAGGGTCAGTGAGACTGGAGGGTAGCAAGCAAGGAAGTAACAGTTTGGGTGCCATCAGAGAGACCTTTCTTGGCTGTCATGGACCCATTTAGCAGCTGAGTGGAGCCTCTAGATCCTTCTTAGAATATGTATCAGGATTTTAAATAAATGAAAGTACAAAAGATTATTAAGGAAATGACTTATTGAGATAACAATTATGTGGAATCAGTGTGTGCTATGGTAATGTGTGTGTGTTTCTTTACTGACACATTTAACACGATCTAATGATGATTTGAAATTACAATGAGCATCAGTAGTGTTATTGTGATCTCCACAGCTCCAGTGTCACAGGAACTATCTGCGATTTTTATAGATGGCAAGGTCACAAGAACTGCTGATACCACTGTAGTTTGTGGCTAGAGTTGTCATGGGAGTACTAAATTGCAACTGAAGTTTAATGAAGATAACTATTTCCTTTCCCCTAGTTCACAAACTCCCTGAGATGTCTCAAGACTTTGTGACCACCAGTGAAGTGTCCAGCTTGTAGGGGAGGCATTTGGATTCTACTCCCAGGGGAATGGAAGCCCAGGGAGGAGCTTACAGGCTCCCGTGTACTTGTCCATTTAAATCAGGAAGTGCCCAGGGTCTCCCCTGTTTCCTCCATCTAGTGAACACAGTGCTCTAGGCAACATTTGTCCTGGCATTCACTACTTTATCATATGGTAACCTTGCATTTTGTTTCTTCCAACAGAGTGTAAGGAAGAGAACTATCCATTGACCATCTTTGTATCGACAGTGCTGAGACATACCAACTATTGATTATGTATTAAATAAATCAATCAAGATTGAGATGCTCTTGAAAGAATTGCACATGAATCCACATGACCAAATTTCTCTGAAGAACATCCTTTCCTTTCTGAAAGGGATTATGTGTGGAAATACAAAACTTTTTAAAAATGTTAGTCTTGGACTTTAGAAGAGGAAATGGCAATATTGATGTCATCGGGGAAATTAAAACAACATAATTTAAACATAGATTGAGGGGTGCCTCGGTGACTCAGTTGGTTAGCTGTCCAACTCTTGATTTCACCTCATGATCTTGATTTCAAGTCATGATCTCAGGGTCCTGGGATCCAGCGGGGAGTCTGCCTGCAGATTATTTCTCTTTTCCTCTCTCTCTGCCCCTCCCCCGCTTGCGTTTCCTCTCTCTCTAAAATAAATAAATAAATCTTTAAAAATAAGTATATAAAGGTAGATTGATTTGAAGAAAAAAAAAATAATGTGGTTACTTAAAGACCAAGTCTACCTTATGTTTAAAACTACAGGAGCCTCTTCAAGGAAAGAAAATGCCAGGTAGGCAGAAGCTAAGCATTGTACAGACCAGCCATAGATGCACAGGTAAGATGACCTTCAGGCAAGATGAACTTCTAGGAATATTCACTGTCTCTAGTTTGTTCCCAGAATAAATTTTCCAGAATAAATTTTCCCAGAATAAATTACCTGACAGCTGCCTAACCCCAACATACTGCCATCCATCCATACACAGAGGAAGGAGTATGGTAGAATCTCCCCCAGTCCTGGGTCACATCTGGGACCTGGCTGGAGCTCTGCAGGCTAAGGCTGGTTCCTAGTCCCTGCATTTATTTGGGGTTGGGGATGGAGTTTAGGACTTGAATCTTAATTTGAAATCTACTGAAATACAGATAATGACCTATTTAGCATGTTTAACATTTGACACCAAAACGGTCTGTATGAGACAGATGTACTGGTTTCATGCATGCTCAGCTCCAACAATGTCAAACATTAATTTAGTCAATACCTTCTTCTTAAAGCTTTCCATTTTCCTGGCCCTGTGAATTAAACACACACACCTGAGTGAAATTACACATTCCCTGTCCTTGCTTGAGTCAGTGGGAAAGCTAATAGTTACATCCACACCACACTGGAAGCAGTGATACTTACATGTCTACACGGAGAAGGGAGGAAAGAATTTATTGGAGATGCAATATTTGAACAGACATGATAGGAGTAAGTGAAGGAATCTGTCATCTCAAGAAGCATGTGCTCCAAGCAAAGACAGGGATCCCTAAGAACTAGAGCCATATCAGGGCTTACCAACCCTCAGGGAGATTTCAAATGTTCCTGAACTTGTTTATCATTTGGTAAGAGTTAGCAAATTAGTTCATGGCAATATCCAGGGTTCAAAAATGGTTGATCTGAACCAATAGATTGTTCATCCCTAACTGTAATCACATGGAAGCCTTAGGAGACTATAAGACATGTAGGTCAGCTAATAAAAGTCTGATCTGTTAACTCTCTCATCCAACTTGTGATGACTTTGGGCCTGACGCTGTTCTGGGGTCAAGGAAACAAAAACAAAAGAAAATCCAAACTTGGATTCATAAATACCTTGGTTTCACAGAAAAATTAACAAGCAACTCTACATAAGTCACGTGAGCAACAGCATAGAAGATACAATGGAATCAGGGCCGAAGAAATTGGAATTAGGCTATCATGTGATTTGTAAGCACTGGAAAGATATCTCTGATATAGTAGTCTATTTGCATTATTAGGGTATAGATACAGGTCACTTTTGAAGATCATGATTATGAACTTGGAATCCTGAGTTAAAGTTCCAATTCTGCCATTTATTTGCTATGTGGTCTTTAAAACTTCATTTACTTAATATTTCTAAGTCTCATTGTCCTTACTCATAAAACGGAAATGATTACAATGACTACTGCATGGGATTATCATATTAATTAAGTGACGTCATCCAAGTGAGGCACTGACCCAAAGGAAGCACTCAATATCTCCATAGGATAGGCCAACGAGACGTTTGATTTCATTTGTCATGGAGCAGTATGTCCCATGATTTCTGATCCTCAACAGTAGCTCTGTTGAATTCAGTATGTAGAAGTAGTAGAAGTACAAAATGTGGTGTAGAACAGAGTTTGAATAAATCAATCTCTGTCTGTAAAACACACCCCTATAACCTTTGCTATGCACATTATAAATGTTTCATATTTCCCTTAGTTCAAGGCTCTATGCTGCTGGGTAAACCAACTGCTCTAAGAGATTCACAGGTAAGATACTGGTGAAGGGGCAACTTAAATCCCATTCCTGCTGCAGCCCCATTATGGAATCTCTTTAATTACATCGTCCATAAATCTACTAATACATTCCAGAGTATACATTTATCCCTGCTCTCTAAAGAAAACCCATTTGCTAACTGTACTTAGAAAGTAGGGAATATGAATTTTCTTTTTCCTTTGCCTCCTGAACAGAATGTGATTATTTGGGGGGCTCATTCCCTGCTGGCAAATGGCCATTTCCTGCCTCTAGACAGAAAGGCTTAAAAGAACTTATAAAAAAGCAGTCAAAATCCTCTGAAGACATCCAATAACTTATAAAGAAAAGAACGTTTTGATGAGTTAGTGCAAATGAATCAGGAACATATGGATCCTATTTCCCTTGAGTTTAAATTTGTAAAGAGAAAAACTTCTTTAAAAAATGAACTTCGTATATGTCACTGAACCCAGGGGAAAAACACATGAGATGATTACTCAACTTAATACATTCCTAAGCTGCCCTGTGCTTAGTTGAAGCACAGTCAGGTCATTTGTAGCTCAATTTGGACTGTCAAACACATAGCCCATCATGCTCTAATTGTTTTCAGAGTAAAATTCCGGACAGCAGAAGATGTTGAGGTGGTTGTATTTCCAGCAACAAACTTAAGCCTGGTGGTACCAGTTCCTTGAAGGAGGTTAATTTTGTTAGTGGCAAGAGATTCTGGAAACATTGTGGGTGACATGTATCGGCATATCCAGGGACCGATCCATAAGTGGGTGCTGTAAACAGGCTCCCATGAAGGAAAACAAGCTACCAATCAGAAAATCATCTCTTGCAGCCGTGCTAAATGGTGCTCTCATGCCCGGGGAGAACTAATTTTCTTCATGTGATACAGTAATTTATTCTCCAAAGGTTTTTCAGGAACAAAATAATTCCACAAGATCCGAAAGATAAACCTGTTGTCTTCCTTTTACAATCTGACTATAATAATTACTCAAATAATGATTCAGTTGTATATGCTGATGATTTTTACTAATTTATCAAATACATTTCAAGCATGAATGCATCCGAGCACGCATCCAGAGACAATGATTATGGGACATAGGAAATATATGAAAATGTTTTCAAAAGAGAGAAACAGGCTCCCACTATGTAAAGGGAATCACAGAAGACTGACTAGAACTCCCATGGATATTTCATGTGAGCTGAGGTTACATGTTATATGTAGAAATCATCAAACTCATTATTTACTCATGTCAAAAGGGATTATGGAGGTGAAGAAACAAATGCTCATCAGTAGGAAGGCTTTGGTGATCACTCTGGAACATTCTAGACAAGAGCAGCCCTTCAAGGCTCCTAATCCTTCATTGGAAGGCTGGTTATTGGTTGAGAAGGGGAATACTCTTTGAGTTCTCAGTACATCCTTTCCCACACTGAAGAGAATAAGTATGACCTTGCACCTTAGTATGATCCTAGCTGGAAAAGATCCTTAAAAGTAACTGATCTAATCATCCTCAACCACTTGCTGGAAAAATTTTTAAAATACAGACTATTGACCTCTCTGATATTCCAATGCAGTAGATTTAAGCTTTGGTTCTGTTGTCTGATTCAATCATTTCCCAGGTGATTTTTCTCCTTATTTTACAGAAGAGGAACAGTTCGAGAATGGTTGTAACATCTCCTACAATCTCCTCAATTCCCAGACTAGTGTCTCATGCAAAAGTTCGGCAATGCCTGGGTCATTAGGGGAACTTTCCAGTCCAATAACAGAGAAAAAAAATAAATAACCGCCCAGATGTAGGGAAGATATGCTGGTTAGAGACAGCCAATGTCTATGTTGCAAAATAAATGTAGTTGTGTTATCCTTATGTTTCTAAAGTCCACTCATAAAGAGAAAATTTTACAAGGGCAGAATTATTCCTTAAACTTCTTTAAAAAGACTCTATGTTGAAAACTGAGGCATCTCTTAAGTCCAAACAAAGCCCATTTTTTTCTTTCAGATTTAATAGAGATTGCAGGAGGGTGTGTGTGTGTGTGTGTGTGTGTGTGTTTTAAAGTTACCTCTGAGCAAAAGATTAAGTATATGTCTAATATTTCGGAACACTATCAGAGAAACAAGGGCAAAAAGTTGTATGTACTAGCATCACACCAATGCAGAAAGAAGCTAGGAACACATGAGAATTTAGACCAAGTGGGGAAAAAAAATAAACTCATATGTCTTATCTCACACAAACGTTGATTGTGACTGAAAATAAATTGAATCATTTTAAATTTCTCTCCTTATCTGTGTCTTTTACAGAGGGCACATAACGGAAGCTCTATATACAGATAACACTTCCCCACCACTGAACATCACTAGTCCGGATGGCCATTGGGTCACATGCCAGGTGGTTGTACCTTTGCTACACAGTCAAGTCTAAGGTCCATAGTTCAGAATTTACCTGGAGCTCCCTCTGCCTTGCCCGAGACCTTCAGAAGTGAACATCTCATTCTGACGAGGTTCTAGTAACTTGGATTCACCATAGGTTTAGGGAAATAAAAATCCTCCAAGTCCTTCTAGTCCTGCTTCATATAAAGGAACAGTTTCCTCACTAATTGCTGAGGTTGCCTGGAATGACATGAAGACACTAAAGCTTTCTTTTCTCAACTTCTTGTCAAGTTCCCATATGATGAGACTTTGAGGGAGTTGATGAATAGAAATGAGTAGAATCCGATCTGATTGAGAGGGGCATAATACAAGTCCTTCTTTCAGTGGACTCATACTCCAGCTCCTCCAATTCAGCTTTGATACATAATTAAACTGATGTATGTCCAAATTCCTGTGAAGCTTTTTCTAGTATGTTTTCTCTTGAAGAGCCAAAGAGATTGGATAAATTATGGCTTTGCCAGACCTACCCATGTTTCTTAACATAGGAAGTAGGAGTGTCATTATCAAAGGAGGTCCAGTTTCCATAGAGGCCACCTCTATGCCCAAACACAGTTGGAGAAACAGAGAAAAGGCTATTATACCCTAGCAACAGTTTCCATCAAAAACGGAGGCTTGACTGAGAACATTGCCTCTCAGGGGCAAATCACTTAATTCCACTAGAATAAGTGTCTTTTTTGTTCTTCCTTAAGTTGAGCTGGATGGCAGTGGCAAGACTACTGATTTTTCATTCAATTACAGCAGCACTTGCACCCTACTCAATTAAAGTGGAGGACAGGACAAAGGCTATTTTTTTCCCTTTCTACCTGGGAAGCAGGAAGACACATGCTTTCAGCTATAGAACATCCTTCAGTAGACCTCTCAGTGTCATTTTTATCTCTGTGTCAGATGTGGATCTAACCACATGCTCAAAGGTTTATTTCCTATTTATAAAAATGTCACATCATTTGGATAATCAGCAGATTTAATTTCATAAGAAGTTTTAAAGGTTGGCTATTTTGAAACAACCATATAATCCAAATCATTTACAGAAAAGTAACATGGGGGCCCTCCTCCTCCTACACAAAATGGGTCAAGGTTGTTAATATTTACCCTAAGGATATACCCATATGGAAGTCGGGGACCATCTTAAAGACATCAAGGCAGCATATGTATGTCACCTGGAGGGCCTAGAACAAAGGTTTCTATTGGTCTGATTGTGCTATGATGACCTGGGCAAAGGCGTAACCAGCTGCATCAGTGGGGTTGCACCAGAAGCACTGATACAATCTTGTAGGCTTGGAAGCTGTCCCATCATCTCAAAGACTTCCAAGCTATCTTTTGCAAAGGGATCCATTCTCTTTTAAACAACTATGCTGTGCTACTTGTTCTTGGCTTTCATTCAGTACCAGCTCCATTAAAAATTACATATTTTCTACCTTCGGGTTAGCCATTAGTAAGTTAGTAAGTAAATAAATAAAAAGATAAAATTTTGATTTGCCCCTGCATGAAAATATATATTGAAAGACTGGATTTTTAAAAGAGGTATTACTCACTTTCCTATTAACAGTGACTCTAAATTATTTTTTCCAATCCAACATATTTGAAGGAACTGGAATACTTCCATCAAAAGCAGTGATTCAACATAGCAGTTCTCTGAAAGAGAACTACTTAACACAGGTAGTTTGGGCAGGGAAACACCTTCCAAATGATTCTCAACCCTCTCTTTCTTCTAGCTGAGAATTATTAGCTTGAGTTGTTAAAACTAAAAATGGGAAGTCATTCTGTTTTGCTAAAATATAATATTTTGCCTTAGTTTTCTGATTCTTCAGTCAAGTTGGCAGATAGGCTTTATGACTTTGCCAACTGCCCAACAATCAGTGACATCTTCAGCAAAATACCCTCCTAAAGTAGGACCCTCCCTCCTCCACAAGATGGCAGGGAACACGGCCACTGGTGGCTCCTGTGCCCCAGATTTCTCAAGGTCACCACCAAAGTAGCTTTTATTTTCCTTGCCCAACTCCACCTTGAAAAAATGTCCAGAGAAAAAACTAATCAGACTATTTTGGGTTCCATCCCCACAAATATACTTCAGATGGCCAAGTTTGGGTAAAATATCCAATTTTGGAGTAACACCACTGGCCACAGAAACAGAATTATAAGAATATGAAAATGTGCAATTAGTTGACCTCAGGAATTTCCTTTTCCTTGAGCTTCAATACCACATATATGAAATTAAAGATCAAAACACCTCTCTTGAAAAAAGTTTTCTGAAGATGTAAGAGGATGTGTTACAGAAACAAGTAATAATGTGCGTCCCAAACCCAGGCCATGGGACACATCAGGAGCCAAAAAAATACTGCTTTTCTTCTCTCTGTAGCTATTTCACATACTTAATTTACATCTCCTAGAATTCCTTCTAGAGTCCCAGGTCCAGCAGCAGTACACATATGAATTTGCCACACCTATTTAAATAATACCCCCACCAAGGCTGAGTATATTTATCTGAACATAACAGGACCATCATGGACACTGTGCTGGGCTAAAGATGGCTGGCAGAAGAGAACATATGTCTATTATATGCAGTACAGAAGTCAACAAGTCACCCTGAACTACATGGAACTATTGGTTGGTGTCACTAGGGCACCCTGGGACCCTGATCATCCAGACATCCCCTGCTGGGGATGAAAAATACCATTATACTTTACAGAGCTCTCTATACAAAGTAAGACTAGGGAAAACGTACTTGGGAAATATTGCCTCAATGCCTAAAAGTTTTTGATGAAAACCCTCTGTACCCCATGCACACTGGCTAACTGGAAGTAGGCTCACTAACTAAAGTAACAAAAATACATATTGTATCATATATTTTGCTTCTTATTGATGGGAATGGGGTTATGAAGGTAATAGTAGGGCTCTCTAATTTCTGGCCCTAAGAACAGGGGCAGGACTACTGTGAATAGATGCTAAAGCAGTGCAGGGATGGAGAGGTAAGTGGATTTTCCCATCTGGCAAGCTCTAACGTGGGGTGATGTATTGTGACACCAAGCACTTGAACACTCCCACCAAGAAAGGCAGAAGCTTCCTTGGGAAATGACTTTCACTCCAACAATGGGGACTGGGGTTCATAAGATATGGAGATAAAACTCAATTCTGACTACTGATGTAACTGCTTGGGGCAAATCTCAACAAAGACTATCTGCAAATGGGAAAGTAGTGTGTGTGTGTGTGTATAAAAGAGAAGGGGGGGAAAGGGTAGGGAAGAAAGAAGGAAGGAAAGAAGGGACGGCGGAAGGCAGGAATACAAATTGATGGTATGGAGAGAGAAAACAAACTGTAAGTCATGGGGTTTTGAAGAGCGAAGGAGCATGGCATATGTGCAAAGTCTGGGAATAATTTTCTTCAATTATGTCACAGCCAATGAGCATCATGATTTCCACCTAAAGATCAAGCTTCGGCTAGGCAAAGGGTACAGTTTTATAGTAGTGTATTAGGATGATGATTACTTTTTTAAGGGTGATTATTATTATTGCCATAGCCACATTCTTACACAGAACCTGAAAATTTTAAGATGGAATCTATTTTTCCAAACACACATATTTTAACATTATATCACACCAACAACTAAGACCAGCATACATACCTAAATAATGTTTTATAGACCTAAAAAGACATTCCCCAGGGAAAACACTGAGCACTGCATTTGCTGCTTTCAAATCTCTGGATGTTAACCACACCCCCATTTTGTATAGAACAGAAGGATGGTATGTTATGTGTATTGCACTTCTGTAAAGAATCAACCACAGGAATTGAAACTTGGGTGAGGGATGTAATTTTCTCCTTAGAAATGGAAGCATCATTTCATGTTTTATTTAAGTCCGTCTTTGAAGAGAGATCCTAAGGTGTTTTGTGTCAGTGACATAAGGCAGGCCCCACACTGGGGTTTTTTTGGTGGTCCATAATGTGATTCTGAAATAAAAGTGACAATTTTTAACACTGCATATGTTCAAAGACCTCTGCCAAGAGGGGGAAAAAATAGTCTTGGCACCAGAGCTAAATGTGACGGTTTCTTTGTGATCCATGATGAGGAAACAAGTGGCCATGTCCCTGATCTTGTCCCATTAGCACGAGAGTGGCATTTGGACCTTTCCAGAGGTTGAACATGCACTTCTGCAATCGATTCCCAATTCTGTTTTCTGGAGTAGATGAATTGATTTACCTTTCTTGCTACTTTGTGGCTGTTGGTCGGAATGTTGGAAGGCAGCAGAGGGGGGCATGTCACTGCTTCTACTCAGCAAAAACCAGTATCTTTACTTTTAAAGGGCACCAAATATGTGCTGAAAACTAATTTTTGTTTTGTTTTTGTATTCTTTTAAATGACACATATTTGCTTATTTATTTTTAACATTGTTCTATGACTATAGTGGGCACAAAATGTTACATTAGTTTCAGGTGTACAACACAGTGATTCAGCTTCTCTGTATGTTACACTGTGCTCAACATGAGTGTGGCTACCATCTGCCACCCTAAGATGCTATTATAATATCATTGAATATATTTCCTATGTTTGCCTTTGGTTCTTGTGACTTATTCATTCCATAACTGGAAGCCTGTACCTTCCACTCCCCTTCACCCATCTTGTCTATCCTCTTGCCCCCTTCTCTGGCAGCCATCATCAGTTTGTTCTCTGTATTTGTAGGTCTGATTCTGCTTTTTGTGTATTTATTGTTTTGTTTCTTACATTCCACATATCGTGAAATCGTATGGTATTTGTCTTTCTCAGTCTGACTTATTTG
This sequence comes from Mustela putorius furo, assembly GCF_011764305.1. Classification (NCBI taxonomy): domain Eukaryota; kingdom Metazoa; phylum Chordata; class Mammalia; order Carnivora; family Mustelidae; genus Mustela; species Mustela putorius. Next base: position 2,490,234 of record NW_025421329.1, on the reverse strand, counting down.
ACTTAGCATAAACTCTAGGTCTATCATATTGTCACAAATGGCAAGATCTCATCTTTTTTTATGGCTCTGCGATTTCATATATATATATATATATATATATATATATACGCATATATATGATATAATATATCCCATATATCCTATATAACATATCCTATATAATATAATATATATCACATATAACTCTCTCACATCTTTTTCCATTTATCTATTGATGGGCACTTGGGTCTCTTTTATATCTTGACTATTGCAAATAATGCTACAATAGACGTAGAGGTGCATATACCTTTTGAAATTAGTGTTTTTGTTTTCATTGGGTAAATACCCTGTAGTAGAATTATTGAATCATATGGTATGCTACTGTTGTTTTTTGGGGGAATCTCCATGTTGTTTTCCACAGTGGCTGCATCAATTTATACTGCTTCCAAAAGTGCACAAGCGTTTCTTTTTTTCTACATCCTTGCCAACAGTTTTTCCTGTGTTTTTGGTTTTAGCCATTCTGACAGGTGTGAGGTGGTACCTCATTATGGTTTTGATTTGTATTTCCCTGATGATTAGTCATGTTGATCATCTTTTCACATGCTTATTGGCCAGTTGTTTGTCTTCTTTGGAAAAATGTCTATTGAGATCCTCTGTCCATTTTAAATCAGATTATTTGTGGGGGGTTTTAGTAGTAAGTTGTATAAGTTCTTTACATATTTTGTATATTAACCTTTTATCGGATAGAACATGTATATATCATATATCATATTACCAATCAGTAGATTGCTTTTTTGTTTTGTTGGTTGTTTCCTTCACTGTGTGAAAGCTTTTTATTTTGATGTAGTCACAATAGTTTATTTTTGTTTTTGTTTCCTTTGCCTTAGGAGACATATCTAGAAAAATGTTGCTATAGCTAACATCAAAGAAACTACTGCTGTGTTCTCTTCTAGGGATTTTATGGTTTCAGGTCTCACTTTAGATTTTTAACCCATTTTGAGTTTATTTTGGTGTCTGGTGTTAGAAAGCGATCCAGTTTCATTCTTTTGCATCTAGCTGTCCAGTTTTCCTGCACTGTTTATTTAAAATACAGTCTTTTCCCCATTGTATAATCTTTCCTCCTTTGTCATAGATTAACTGACTATGTAAGTGTGGGCTTATTTCTGGACTCTAATCTGTCCCACTGATCTATGTGTCTATTTTTGTGCCAGTACCATACTATTTTGATTACTACAGCTCTGTAGGATATCTTGAAATCTGGAATTGTGATAACCTCCAGCTTTGTTCTCTTCTCTCAAACTGCTTAAGACAGTTTTGTTCTCTGGTTACTATCTGTTGACCTTGAGGTCTAGAGCCCACAGGGAAGGTCTGGGAGCATGGCTAGCAACAAGCTGTAGAGTAACGTATCTGCCTCAATGGAACACTGCCACATACACACAACATCTCACGATGCCCTGCCACATCTGTACACTTAATACTTAAAAGGATAAACAGCAATACTACACAAGTATCAAGTTTCTCTCAAAAGGCAGAGCATTAACAATTTAAATGACATGTAGATGATATTTAAAATTTTGAATAACAATCTGTTTGTGCTAACAGCACAGTAAAAAAATATTATATTTTAGGCAGAGGGCCAAACTCTGCATGCAAAGAGAGAAAATTTTCACCTTCCTCCTACAGAGAAGAGAACTGAGTTTGGTTTTGAAACTGCAGAGCTAGGGTTCTTCCCTGCCAGTGATATCTAAGTCACACCAGGTGCCCCCTCAGGGCCTTCAAAGATGAATGAAAGACTCCTCCATTGACTTGTTCCCACCTCAGAATAAAAGGGTCTGCTGGTGGAGGAGGGGGCTGTCAGCATGAGGAGGGAGAAGAGGAACTTCCCATGGAGTGGTTGAATGGTAAAGATTTCTGGGAAATACCATCTTCAAAGATCTCCAGAGATACAGCTGGGGCCTAGTCTTAGGAGGACCACAGCTTCCCCTCTGTATATCTACACATGCCACAGTTTTAATTAGAGTCTCCCAGAATGCTATGCTTCTGCCATCTCTCCACCTCTTTCTAATTGCTGGGGATAAGGTGTGTTTAGGTTTGTGCCAGGCTACAACCAAAGCCCGATTAGTACTTTAGTGTTTCCACATTTAAAAGTACCCAGAAAATCCATCGATCTTCCATCTCAGAATCTTCATCTTAGAGGCTTTACCCCTCAAAGATGACTTCCCAGAAGACCTAACCCAGGTCCTCTGTGCTGCAGGAGGCTTGTTCCTTTGGGGCATTTGAAATCACTGAACATGACCTCCATAATGGGGAAATCTCTCATATCGTATCAGGACATTTGTAGCTTTCAGAGGGGAAAGCCATCCTGTTCTTCTTCTGCTTTCTATGGAAAAAATTATAAATATGTACATTTCCCCAGAGACCAATAGTCAGATGCTGTATGGGTCTCTGGGGTGGAACAATAGAATAGGCACTGTAAAAACATTTCTTGAGCTAACTTCCAGATATGAAAGGGGTGCCTCAGAGCTGCAGAGGGGGAAAATCACTATTTCACAAGGAATGATATTTTTAGACTGCATGAAGAATGAGGAATGCATGAAACTGCGGATGATAACGCGGACCAGCCACCCCAAGTTGAGAGTCTGGGCTGCATTTCTGCTGCTCATTTCCATAACGGCCCCTTATTTTGTTCGCTTGTCTCTGTAATAAAGTTTCTACTTGAGAAAAATGGGCACTTATGGAAAGGTTGCTGTCATTTGTTTCAGAGTGAACTCTGATATTCTTTTCTTGTGATTTTTCTGAACTCCGAAGTTCTTAATTCTTAATTTTACTGAAAATGCCAGTGGGTAATCTTCATCCCTTGCCTACCTCACACTTGATCCCCGGGTCTCTCTGCTACATGCTTTATCTCCTCAGTCATGATTTCCATTTCTTTGTATTTCTGTTTTGTAAGATAATTCAACTCTCTGGTTTTCTGAGAACAATAATTCAAGTCTTAGCAGGGAATATTCTTTTTTGTTTTGCAATTTTTCAATAAGAAGTCATTATGTTTCTTAGTCCTGGTAAGTCATTTTTCTGCCCCAATTACATCCTCTTGAGATTTCTCCTTTTTGCTCTAAAGTACTGCTCTATCTCTTCCTCTAGAGCTGCTGCAGTCAGAGCCAACTGACTCTTTGTTCAGCTGGGCTCCCTCAGGTCCCTGAGTCCCCCTAAATATGTGGTGATAGCAGCATCCTCACAGTTCAGACTTTGGATAAATAAAACAATATCAATGGTGGATAACAGAATACATTTTCCCTAGTCATGTCCCAAGTGCTCCAGAGAAGCCTCTCTGAATGTGGAAATGCCCAGCCACACAGGCTGGATGGGGGGGATTTGTGTAATTAAATAGAACCAAATCAACTATTGTTGAAAAAAATAGAAATGTCCCTTCCTGATGGTTTAGAAATCAGAGGGTAAATAAGTCATGAAATATGAAGGCTCGCTAATCACATGACAACATCAATTATCAGTGATCAAAAATCATGAAGTCTGAATTGCATACTTATCTGACTGAGAGAAGTATGGCCACTGATACAATTCACATTTACATGGATTCCCTATTTCTTGAGAGGGAAATTTCAGCGGACATAACCAGCTGAAAGATCCAGAAGATGCAACTTTGCTCACCAACCTCAGCCCTGGCTTTGCATTGAGCAGGACTCAATGACTCATGAGTGGGTCCCAGTCATCATGTGGCCATATTAAGCTGGTGAATGGGTAGGGTAGAATATGTGCCAAAAAACAAACAAACAAACAAATGAAATAGAGATATGAAAGAGATTGAGAGAGTATGTAAATTAACTCTCTTGTTTTCCTGTGAATTTACAGTCTGCAATTCTGGTTACTCATGAGCCTCTGCTCTATCTTGTTCTAGCTCTTGAATTTCAAGATTCATTTTCATATAGTTCATTCAGCTAATCTCAAACTAAGACCCAAACCCAAGTTAGAGTTATGATAATATGATCAATTTTACCATGTCCTTCCATCTGACTCTTTTTTTGAGCTTTGGACTCAAGTAACCAACTTACTATTAGAAAGCTGCATTGCATATCTAAGATCATCTCAGGCTTAACTATCTGTAATTCAATTATTTTTTTGTTTTGTTTTTTGTTTTGTTTTTTTCTGTTTCTCATCTAAACATTTTCCTCTACCTAATTCTTAGTAAATGCACCAATATTTACCAAGGGGCTCAGGTCAAAACCTAGCTATTATTTTTGACCCTCCCATTTTTCCCATATATCACATCTGATTTATAGCTATGATAGACGTTACTACTGTTCATAAATATCCATTTGCCTCTCTTCTGAACATATGAGAGAATTTCATTTTCTTATCTCCTGGGTGCCTTGCTTTGGACAGTGAAATGTGAGAAAAAAGTTATATGCATCCTTCCTTTGTAGAAGCATTTAAGAGCTATTACTTGATTGTCTATCTTTTCCTGTCATGTGATAGATGATATTTCACATGGTAGAGTGTCTGTCAGCCTGGGTTCCTGACTAAGCCAGAGACCTTTGCTGACTCAATACAAATAAATAGTGTGAGCAAAAATAAATAAATAAATAAAAATAACCTTTGCTGTTTTATGGCACTAAGATTTGTTTGTAACTGCAGCATGAGCTGGGCTACTCTAAAATAATCCCCAGGTCCTGCTGGCTCTATTGTCAAAATATATTCCAAACCTGATGCTGTTACCTCCTTTTCTACCATTGCTGTATTTCAAAGAATCCCCATCTCTTGCCTGGATTTATTATAGGATCCTCTTCATCAGTCTTCCCTTTTCTATTCTGAGGTCTCTCAAAAGTCCCTTTTCCAAGAAGCAGCCAGCCTGTTGTCATTTTAAAGGTGAAACCTCATCATGCCCCTCCCTGTCCCAAACTCTCAACTTCCCACTAGACTTAGAATAAAAATCCAAGTTTCTCCGTGAACCACAACACTCTGTGATTTGACCCCTACCTATTTGTCTAAATTCGTTTCTTGCCATTCTTTTATGTCTCAACTCCAATTGCATTGCTCTACCATTAATTGCAAACAGTAAACTCATTTTCCCATCAGGGTTGTTCTACTGCTGTTCCTTCTATGTGGAATGTTCTACCTCAAGACCTCTTTATGGTTGGCTTACCCTTCCCATCACACAAATCTTTGTCCCAAGATTACGTCCTCAGAGCCCTTTCTAAATGATCTAAAATCACACCCTCCAATAACTCACTATCAAATTATCTTGGTTTACTTTTCAAAGTACTCTCTGAACTATCTTGTTTCTTTATTTGTTGATAACTCTTTTCCCAGACTATGAATATCATAAAAGAGGATTTTGTTTTTCAGCATTCTATCCCTCATATCTAGAAAAGTTTCTGGTGCTTAGTGAGATTCAGTAAATGCTTTTCAATTGAGGGAATTAAGAATAAGTAGCTTAAACAATGAGAATGTCAAAATCATACTCCTGTGAAGAGACAACGAACTTATAAGTGCCTAAACTTCTTCACTTGTTTCTTAACGGAGCAAAAAATAAATCAAAATATTGCAAGATAATAAATTTGTATAGCTTTTATCTATGCCCTACCACTTACCATGCATTTATTCAGTACAACCTGTTTTGTTCAAACTAACTTATTTAAATTAGCCTAAGCATGTTGAAACAAGAAGTCTTTAAAAAAAGAATTAGCTCATAACATGTTAAAAGTCACAATGGCAATAACTAAGTTGTGTTCCTCAAACCAAAATGCCTAAATTTGTATACAACAGACCCCAGAAATGAGCAAAAAAAAAGACATGAAAGCAAAGGAACAGACTCAAAGACAAAGAGTAAGCTAACAAGGAGATCAGGGCACAAACCATTAAGTGGGAAACACTAAGTTAACATATTTCTATGGAAAATAACCTTCTGAATAGTTTAACCAGAGAAAATCCATCATAGGATTTGTCAATGAGCTGTAAATATAACAAACGTGTTTGTTCTTCATAATCATCTCCTTAATGATTTGGAGGTGGATGTGTGTACTTCCCTCACATACCAATATGACACATATGAATCCATCAGTAGGGAATACCCTTGGATTATTAGTGGTAATAGTGGGCTTACACCAATGTACAAGCTCCATTTTCAACTCTTATTCATGAACACTCTACATTTCTGCTAAGCAGATGGTCCAGGTGAGGAACTTTTACTGTAACCAAGGGATACATTTAAAATACCACTTTCAAAGGGACTAAACATCTCTCCCTTGTTCAGCATCTCCCCAAGGAGGAATGGCTGCTAGAGTCAGGAGGACAGAGTCTGACTCTTGACTCTGTGACTCTGAAGTCCTGAGAATGTCACTTAACCTTTTGATTCTAAATGAGAATAAGAATAACAATATCTATCCTAGATATTTCATGAGATTGTTGTGAAAATAATATATGTTAAAGAAATGTTTTGTAAACTGGCTATTTTAACTATTTTTTTAAATTCTGCTTTTTTGTGTGTTTCTTATAATCATCTTCTAAATTTAAGTTATATATATCTTTCATAGTAAGAGGAGAAGAAAGAACAAGCACCAAAATGGAGATGTTTGGCCATGTGGTCTTTACCTCTACTGGAATTTAACCATTTCTGTATCTCCTTAAGAAATGTTGAAAATATAACCACTAGCAGAAAATGACACTGTAGTTTCCTAAACACAGGAAGGCACCAAGAGCTACTCTTATATTATAGCAAACTCCCCATTGTCTGTTTCCATACCCAAACATTTCCTAATAATCCATGTCCTACCCAAGAAGAAAGCTAAATCCCTGGACTATCTTAAATGGGACAATATTCTTTATAGCACTCACATTGAATATCTGAGGAGAAAAACAAAATTGGAAGGAAAACACACAAGGCTGCGCACTGTACAAAACCTATTGTTACAATCAGTTAGTTGCCCAAACTCTGAAATCTAAGCCTCCACAGTGTCTTTACTTATTCTGTTGCTTTGTTAACTTGAGTAATTCTTCTCATCAATAAACACAGCCTAAAGATTTTATTAAATAAACAGAATAAGAGGCATGGTAAAAAGTCTGAGAGAAGCATTTAGTTTTATAAAAAAATCCTGATCATGGGAATTTAGCTATCAATTATCCAGGCTTACTCTAATCTCACACTCAGAAGTTACTTTATGGATACCAAAAAATGTACACCATGTCAACAAAGATAACTTCATGAAAAAAACGAGACTTAAAAACGTAACGTAAAAATGAGATCATGGCTAGGTGAATCTGATCGTTCTGCCTATCTTCACCACCAAAATCAATCACCAAAATCCCTTCAGAAAATTAATTACAGGAAAATATTCAATCCTCCATATAACCTCAATGAAGCATGGTCCATCTCAATGATTATGTTTATTTGATATTTATGAATATATTTTTCTGCTTTTTCTGAAATTGAGGATCAAATGAGGCCATCTTAAATGTTTGCTCATTTTGTTGTTCCTCCTACCTCGTGATGATTCTTAGACAGCCATTCCTTAATGGTGCTGAGGGCAATGATGGAAGCAGGCTCATTTGGGAAACCTAAGTGAAAAGCAGAATAAAACAAATTAACAAAGAAAGATGAAGACAAGAAAGAATTCAATCATGGTGTGACACTAAATTTTTCTCATTTAAACAGTATTCAATTCAACCAATTACTATTGGTTGAATAGTAAGGCAGGCAGGCCTTAGCAAGCTATACATGGATGCAAGGCCTGTGACCATACATACAAGGCATTAAGGGGATCAGTCCTATACCAGTCTAAGGCTAACAAGCAACAAAGGATTTAACTGTCTTCAATTCTACAACAGAATCAATTAAAAATGTATTTACAGGGCACCTGGGTGGCTCAGTGGGTTAAAGCCTTTGCCTTTGGCTCAGGTCATGATCCCAGGGTTCTGGGATCGAGCCCCGCATCAAGCCCTGCATCGGGCTCTCTGTTCAGCAGGGAGCCTGCTTCCCTTCCTCTCTCTGCCTGCCTCTCTGGCTACTTATGATCTCTCTCTCTCTGTGTCAAATAAATAAATTTTTTTAAAAAATGTATTTATATTTGCTTGGTAGTTTTCTTTTCTTTTCTTTTAAGATTTTATTTATTTATTTGACAGACGGAGATCACAAGTAGACAGAGAAGCAGGCAGAGAGAGGAGGAAGCAGTCTCCCTGCTGAGCAGAGAGCCTGATGCGGGGCTCGATCCCAGGACCCTGGGATCATGACCTGAGCCAAAGGCAGAGGCTTTAACCCACTGAGCCACCCAGGCGCCCCTGCTTGGTAGTTTTCAAAGCACTTTCATATAATATTCTCAGAAGAGGTGCTCAGATTAAGGTTTATTACCCTTAATTTACAAATCAAGTAAATATGGCTACAGAATACATGTGGTTGACCTACGCGGGCCATAGGGCCAGCAGTATTCCGTCAATGAACTGATGCAAGACAGGGCAAACAACTTGCAGAATAGCCATACAACTAGAAGTTATTATCAGAATTCAAAGAAGGTAATGCCTGCTCCATTTAGGGTCATTGGAAATTACATCTGAGATGAAGACTATACGAACTGACCTGGTTTTGCACTACAGATCTGGTTTTCAAAGGACAGGACGAATGACACTTATGCTATGTCCTACTGAGCAGGAGCACAGATAATCATAATTCCCAAAACTCATCTGGAATATCCCTCTAGCTTATGTAAACTGAACCTATCCTTAAACTTGCAAAACCACCAGACATTCTGCCAATAGAGATGAATGTATATGAATGAATAACTTTACACACTATATATTTATGGGGCAGAAAGAAGAGATGGGAGTGACTATTCCTTTGAAGCTATTCTCTTTAAGCTCACCACTGGCTTCCTAATCACCAGATTCCATACAGGCAATCAATCCATCAGTCTTCATCTTTCTCTTTATTGTATTAGCTTGATTAGTTTTCCATGTTTCACATCCTGCATTTTCTTTTCTTTAATTATTTTTTTATTGTTTTAAAATGTTCAATGCAGTGGTTTTTGATATGTCCACGAAGTTGTGCAACCATTACCACTAACTACGGATTATTTTCATCATCTCCCCCAAAACTCTGCACCCATTAACGGTCACCCCCATTATCCCTCTACCCCAGCTCTTGACAACTATGAAATCTACTTTTTGTGTCTTTAGATTTGCAAATTCTCCTCCTGGATTTTTCAACACTACCTTTGAGGTTTCCTCCTACCTAGTTGAGCTCCCCTGGCTCCCTTTTCTAGGAGTTTCCATTAAATGTATGCCATTCCCAACCTCAAAACTCAGTCTTCTTCCTCTCTACTCTGGAGGAGCCAGCTGCAGTGTCAGCCACTGACATGCCTTCGAATCAGGGTGCTCCTGTGACATTGTGCTGTGCAGACGCAGAGGGAGGTACTGCTGAAATGGGAGATCTGGGATTTAAAAGACCCAGTTTTATTGGAAGGCAAATACATATTCCAGTAGTTCATATGGAACGTTTAAATCTCATTAGACTTTCAGAGACAATGTGAGAGAGAAAGAGCAAGAGAGAATAGAAGTTTGTCCCCGCTTCCAAGAATAAATGTTGCTTTTTCTGATTAGGTTTCTACACACTTCATAAGAAAGTGCATTAGAAAAGGGGACAAAATAAAGCAGGGCCCAGCTGCACTTGACCATAGGGAAAATGTGCACAACTTCCCAAACTTTGTAAATTCATCTGTGACATTTGGGATTATGGATTTGTTCTGAATTTTCATCCCATTTATATTTTTTTAAAGATTTTTATTTATTTATTTGACAGAGAGAGATCACAAGGAAGCAGAGAGGCAAGCAGAGAGAGAAGGGGGAGTAGGCTCCCCACCGAGCAGAGAGCCTATATGAGGCTCAATCCCAGGACCCTGAGATCACGACCTGAGCCAAAGGCAGAGGCTTAACCCACTGAGCCACCCAGGTACCCTCATCCCATTTATTTTTTTCCTTAAATGAAGACTTCAAAATGTAAAACCCTTAAAATAAACATGTTAATTAGCTAATTCATTAAGCAAATTATTACTGAACCAGAAAAGAAAAAAATACATAGACCCACTTAATGAGTCCCTGTCCTCTAAAGCCCAAAGTCGGAGGGAGGAAATAGGTAAGAGGGAAGCATGACAAGCACATCAGGGTTGTGAGGACACAGATGAGAGGAACCAAGCAAGAAAGAGGAGGCTTTCTAAGAAACCAGAGAATGTTTGGGGAAGAGAACAACAAAGCGGGGAGCTGAGGAGACATGGTCTTCAGAAGTAAGCTGTAAGCAAATAGGAATTAGTGAAAGAAGTCAGGGGAAATGAAGGGAGAAGTTCTTGTGGACTGAAAAGAAAAAAACGGGAGGCCAGGATGGGCATCTATGGTTAGGGGTTAACAACGGGGGTTTTTCCGGCCCACCTTTCCCTGGAGTTTAGCACTTACATTTTTCATCAGCTGGATACCTCCCCTTGATGTTCTCCAGAACTAGAAATGTAAGGTGTATTCTTCCACAAAATCAACTTCTTCCTGATTTTCTGGTTTCTGCCTATGGCTTTCTCTCTCTCCTAGTCACTACAGTACTTAATTGCTTTCCTGGTTGATAAGTGAGTCCCCTGAGATATGGTATACCATGCTTTCCTTCCTTTCTTTGCCCACTGATCTCATTCAAAGTCCAATCATCCCTCACCCCAACAACAGTAGTTGACTCATAACTGTGCTCTTTTGGTCTTCTCCCCTTTCCCAATCTGTCCATCACACCACTTCCAACTGACCCTTCCTAAAGTATGGTTACCACAACCTTACACCAAGCAATGGTGGCCTTGCTGATGCTTCAGCTCCTACAGAGGAAACTTTTGTACCTTTCTTGGCATAAGTCACCACAGGGGGCCTTCCTAGACTTGTATCTTAGCTTTCCCTATTATTCTCCTCCCATGAAATTCTTCTCCAACTTTTTGCTATGCTTAAGAAGTACTTAAATCATAGGATTATAGGGCTATATAAAGCCAATAAATACTGTGATCATGCTCAGTTGCAACGGCCATCAGCATTAACCTTTAGGAGATGTAACTCCCCACAGAGAAATTATACAAGTTGTTATAGAACCATGGCAACTATGGTCAGTTCTCAATTATTTGTAACCTCCCAGTCACTTTCCCACATTTATCAAAGCTTCTGGCATTGAGTTACGGTTTTCATTTCCACCTCAAGCCTCGTCATAATTGTGAGTGATTTCAATGTCCAATAAGATGACCCACCCAACACCTGGCCTGCCAGTCCCTTGACCTGGTCATTTTTGACAACCACCTCCATGCCACTGCCTCCCCATTCACCTTGATGTAACTTTTCTATTCCCAAATTACTAATTTAAGCTGTGCTCTCTAAAAAACCCTTCTTTCTCTTTAGTTTGATCTGCTACTTTCCAAGGTATGTTCTCCATAAGCATTTGAAAGCCAAATTAATGCTAACATCTCTCCCCCAAACGGTAGGACTCTTTCCTACCTCTCTAGGCTCTTCTTACACTGTATCACTCTGCTTTTTCAACTCCAGCTATACTGACCTTCCTTCTGTCCTTCGAATGTGGCATGTTTCCTTTTGCTTCCTGCCATGAGGCCTTACTCATGCTCTATCCTCTTCCTGAAGTGACATTTCTTCCCTCTGTTCCGAGCTTATTTTAACTTCCATTTGTGCTTCACTCCGTCATCACTTCTCGAGAGAAGGCTTCTCTGATGAGGACGACTCCCTATTTGATGCTTTCATAACATCATGAACCTTTCCCTGGCAGTTCATCGGAGTTTCATTTTTACATTTTGCAGTTATTTATGTACATATTTGATTAATATCCCTAGTAGAGTGAAAGCCTAAAGAGGCAGATGCCACAAGTCTCTTATGTGCTTATCACTGTATCCCTAAAACATTGCTGGCACATAGAAGATGATCAATAAATGTGTGTTGAAAGATGGAATGGACTGTGGATGTATGAATCATTGTATTGACAGCAGGAGAGGCTGAGCACTGGGAGAACAGGAGTGTTTAGCTCTAGAGCATGGGAGAGCAAAGGGATCCTGAGACATCCAAGCAAAGTGACATATTCACATTATCCCACTGCATCCCTGAGAGGGAACCATTGAGAAGATGTAGATGAGAGAACACAGTTCCCGGTGAAATGGTGCCCTGTTATTAATTAAAAAGGGGGGAAACAACAAAACAAATGTTCCCGAAAATATGCCTATATGGGGAAAAAAACCAAATACACACACACACACACACACACTCACACACACACACACGTCCCCTAAACCCCGAACTTCGTTTTATATATATATAAATGACAAAGTATGGGGTTCAGGGGACAAAGCCATAGCACAATCCTTTGTCCGCTTAACTGCAAGACCCCAATGGTTACCCGTAAAACCAATGAATAGACAGGATGGAATTTTTGCCTGGGGATGGGCTTCCAATGACAGTAAGTTGGCCTCAGGAGGTCACAACAGTATTCTAGTCACCTGAGGGCTTTTGTTCACAAAAGCAGAATGGCCACCCAGAGGGAAGGCTGCAGACAAACTTTAGATGAATCATTGAATTAAATGACATAGAAAATCTCTTCCAAGTATGAGGGTCAATGAGGCTGAACAAGTCATTAATTATTTAGGGCCTGGCGTGCAGGGAATTGTATATGTCCATGTGTGCACAGAATCTGTGTTTTCTGCTGGCATTCCACATCTTAGTTCCTTATTCATTAGTAAGGATTATTAAGATGAACTTTTGTAGTGAATGTTGATTTACCAAACATATATGTGATTTTTTTCTTTTTGTTTACTTTTGTATTGAAATTGCTTGCAAGATTTTTAGATACGCGCGCGCGCACACACACACACACACACACAGACTTATATACATACATATAACCCTCATCTACATCAAGATCTAAAACATTTCCAGCACTTCAGAAAGCTGCCTTGTCCCAAATCAATATCTACCCCACAAAGAAACTTCTCTTCTCTATTCTATTGTCATAGGTTGGTTTTGTCTGTTTTTACACTTCAAATACATGAACATACAACATGCACCCTTTTTCGTCCAAATTTTTCAACATGGTGCCTGCCTGATTTATCTGTGTTTTTACACAGAGCACAAGCGCATTCTTTCTCTCTACAGTGTTGTGTTCTAGCGTAGGAATATTCCACAATTTACTTAGCCGTTCTAGTGCTGATGGACAGTTGGGTTTTTCCAGTTTGGAGCTAATAGGAATAAAGTTGCCGTGAACATTCTCACACAGGTCATTTGGCGGACATAAGCACAGTTTCTGTGGAGCATTTACCCGGGACCTGGGGCCACCTGGCCACAGCTTATGTAGATGTTTAACTCTGGTAGATTCTGCCAGTTTTCCAAAGCAGTTACGCCAATTTACACTCCCGCCAGAAGTAGATGAAAGTTTAAAATAATGGATTTATCTATCTACTTAGTTAACACGTCAAGATGCTAAATATATTTTCTTGCCACATCTAAAGCCATTAAATGCAGCTTTAGGTTAATCAATACCTTTTAGAGCTAGGAACACAGATATTTATGACGTGCCTACTTTCTCCCTACCAAGCAGGGACTATTTCAGTCAAGAGAGGACAAAGTATATCAACAGAACATTAAAAAAATTAAACAAAAGAGGTAAAAACTGAAACAGCAAGTTGAATTTCAATAGTTTTTATCCATGACACACCAAATAACCCACTAGACCAATATTTTTCTCTCACTCAGTTATTAAACAGGTACTTCTTTTCATCAAATTGCAGAAAGATATAGCCATGAAGACTCACTGAAGTTTCTACCCAGCCATTGAATTGTTTGTTTGTCAGAACTGTTAAAAACCTGGAATGTTTCAGCCCAACTAAAATGAGTCTGGTCTCGATGTTGCCATAGACACTGTTCCTCTCTTGCTTTCATCCTTTTTTTTTCTTTTGCTGTTGATAATTTTCTTATATCCTCAAGTCTGTCCATAGGTTCCAATGTAGAAACTAAATGTATGTCCCTGATATAAAAAAACATGTTCTACAAACTGGTCTTCGCTGGAGGGAAGGTGGGAGGGGGCTAGGTTAAATAGGTGAAGGGGATAGGAGTACACTTATCACAATGAGCACTGAGGAACATACAGAATTGTTGAATCATTATACTGAACACCTGGAACTAATATAACACTGTATGTTAATGACATTCAGATTAAAAAATAATAAAAATAAAATAAAATATCTCCTGCTGAAAATCTAGCCTATCTAGCTTATCCTACTGAAATAAAGATAGCTATAAGTTTGCCAGTAAAACTACCCTTTTTGGAAGTAGAAACAACGGAGCAACTTTTGTTTTAAACTTAAGAGAATGCTTTGTAGCTGTAGATTACCCTATCACAGAAAGGCATATGGTTATGCCCTAAATCAATTATTTCAAAGTTTTTACTGAAAAAAAAAAATTCAAATTGAACATAATGGCAGGCATAATTACACCATGTAATAAAATGTTAACCCTCTCTACTATTTACAGCCTAGCCAGAGCCTGTCTCTCTTGCGTTGTCGCACCTCCCTTTCAAGCCCAGGCACCAGGAGTCACCCCTGCGTTAGCTGTGGATCCCTTTCTAGCAGTTGTAAGAATAATGCAACCTAGACATCACTGCCCGGGCAAAGCTCATAAGAGCAAAAACCACTGTTTATGCCCTGAACGGTTTTATTTTTAGCTGCACAAATTCTTCTGAAGCGATCCTCACTTCAAATGGTGTTTAGCCACATAATTTTACCCCAATAAGGAGGGCACTTGGGCCAAAGGTGTGCTAAAATACTAGCAAATTTGTGGAATCGCAAACCCCCACATGCACTGCATATTATTTACGGAGTGGTTGTCATACTAACCAGCGCTCAGTGACTACAAGCGCCAAATTGGTACTGAATTGCCATAGATACTCAGAAGTTAGAAGCAACAGTTAAAAAACAAGACTCCCGGGTGCCTGGGTGGCTCAGTGGGTTAAGCCGCTGCCTTCGGCTCAGGTCATGATCTCAGGGTCCTGGGATCGAGTCCCGCATCGGGCTCTCTGCTCAGCAGGAAGCCTGCTTCCTCCTCTCTCTCTCTGCCTGCCTCTCTGCCTACTTGTAATCTCTCTCTGTCAAATAAATAAATAAATCTTTAAAAAAAAAAAAAAAAAAACAGACTCCCTGGAACTCTGCACATTACATTTGCACCCACTTTTGAGCCCTCCCTTCTTATCAAGTCTTCAATGAAGGAAGCACGTTGGTGCCTTTTTTTTTTCCTTCCACTTACATTCAAACTTGAGTAAAATATTGTCCAGCCCCAAAACATGGCTTTTCAGGACTGATAAAAATATCTGACTGTCCTAAATGAAGGGATGTATCACTGGGTTTATTGAAACGTCACCATCAATTGAATTGGGATTGTCAATGTTGACTAGCAAGTGAAATTAGACTTTGCTTCAATTTAGAGAGGGTATAACCATAATATTTTCCATCTTAGCACAGAAATTCTGGTGTGGGGACCAAAGGACATCAACAGTGTATTTTAGAAACTCAGGTAAAAGGAAATGAAGTGTGAGATGAGTTGTGTCTTTCTCAGAACATTCCTCTCCAGTCCCTGTTGCGCACACACACACACACACACACACACACACACAAATACACATAACTGTCCTGGGCCAGGAGAAAAGATAGAGGGATATAGACGGAGGGTGCAAGGAGGTGTTGGGGTGTGGAGTGTATGGGTGGGCATAAGGAAGTATAGGACAATGAACTTATTTTTTCATCTCAAAATGGCTTTTGTCAACCCCTTCCCCCAGGCCTCCTTCCAAACCATAAAAGCAATTCTGATAGCACGATGAAATCAAATTACTTGAGAGAAATGAGCTGAAGGAGGCTCACCGTTAAGCAATCGCTAGAGCAGCCACTCAGCCAATTCTGGCTAAAGGCTGAGTTTCACAAAAGATAAAACAGGTGAAGTAATAAGAGTGACACTGGCCTCTGTCACTGCAGTGAGCACGGCAGCAGAATGCTAAAAAGGGTGTCACCAGCTTTCCCCAGGAGAGCAAAGGGCACCACAGTAGGCAAGAGTGAGGCATCCCCAGCCTGTCAGTAAGATGGCGGAGTCTTAGCTGGCTTTTAAAAGGACAAGGCAGAGTTTTTAAAATATGTGTGTGTGTGTGTGTATACACATATATACATGCATATATATTATGTGTGTATATACATACACAAATACACACACATACACAAACAATACTGCATATTAACAAGTTCAACAGCCATAGCAGATGTTGACAGCCCCATATATATCCCTTTGGCCTGTGCCATCTTTGCACACTGGTTTGAATTACAGCTGCTAGCACCTGTGGCCTTTTAACTTCGGGCTCTCTCTGGTGCCCACAGTGATACCACATGTGAGGTAGGTCCAAAGTGTCAGGAAATCTAGGCTACCACCAGGATGCGTCAAGGTATGATTAGTGAGAGATAGTGGGCAAGTGTCCCAGCTCACTCACCCCTCAGGGGGGATAACATTGATGTGCCTGCTTTATGCAGTTTCCTTGAGTTGCCCTGTGGGAGTTGCCCCCAGTTGTCCGTAGTGGTAAATTGCTCAATAATGTACTCTTTCTTATTGGCTTCCTTTATCTATCTGTCTTCCCTACTCCCTTCTCTGAAATTGTCTCTCCAATTAGCTACTTGAACATAAACCCTTGCCTCTGAATCTGCTTTTAGGGGGAAACCAAACTATGACCACAATCAACAGTCATTCATGAACTTGAGAAAATGAGGGTCATGTCTTATCTTGATAGCACCGATTCTTTCCACTTTTCTATTTGTAATCTCTTGTACATGCACAGTAGAGAAACATTTTATAAATTACTTAGTGAGTTGGGGAGAGAAGTGGGAGGTTGTCAGCATGAAAGCATGATCGTATTTTACTTTGGGAGAGTGTAGAGGTTATACAAACTAGTTTCACATCCACAGTGAGGAGTCTGCTTTTCCCACTCCGCCTGCTGCCTCCCCTGCTTATTCTCTCTCTCTCTCTGTGTCAAATAAATAAATAAATAAAATCTGGGGCGCCTGGATGGCTCAGTGGGTTAAAGCCTCTGCCTTCGGCTCAGGTCATGATCCCGGGGTCCTGAGATCAAGCCCCACATCTGGCTCTCAGCTCGGCAGGGATCCAGCTTCCCTTCCCTTTCCTGCCTCTCTGCCTACTTGTGATCTCTGTCTGTCAAATAAATAAATAAAATCTAAATAAATAAATAAAATCTTAAAAAGATAAATAAACAAACCTGGCCCCACATGGCAGAAATCTTGAAACAGGAAATAGTAAATAGTTGTTTTTGCAGCTACTGTTAATATTTATTAAGCAATTATTATGCAAGTCATTCTACTTAGCATCTGTATGTATTATTGTATTCCATCTTCACAACAACCCGATGAAAAAAACAGGGGAGAACTATGAACATGAGTTGGTCTATAAATGGACAGTGACTTTAGTGTATTGAGGGAGGCATCGGTCAAAGATGATTAATTTGGATATATATACTAAAAACTACCAAGAGGTGTGCAAAATACAGTCTGACCATTATATAAGTTTTAGTAGACTGAGTATCAACCACTAGTGTGGTTTAGACCAGATTCTGCTTGAAGAGGGAGTACAGATACTGCATCTGCCTATGGGTGGCTTGGGTGGAAGTCTAGGCTGTTCCTAAAAACCCGGCCACCTCTGGCTTCCACATCAAATTGCCTAAACCCTCAAACTCCCTTGACAATGTATATAATCTTTCCCATTGTATAGAAGAGAAAAAGAGACTCAGAGAACTCAAGCAAGGGGCAGGGCCCATACCCAAGCCTGGGTCCACCTGACTTCTATCCATTCCCCTAGTCGAGTGCCTGGTATATTGTTCATCCTTCCATCTCCAAGGCACGAATGGAATTTACCATAACCTCCTTCAGAGACTCCCATCCTGGTGCAACACTGTTTCAAATTCCAAAGAAAGGAAATGAAACTGTAGGTACCTATGAGAAGAAAGCTTGTTTCAGAGTGCCTCCTGATGGCCACACCAAAAGACATGGGGTGACCCAATCTGCCATTTAAAGTCTGCATCATAGAGTACAGGTGGGGCCCAAGGACGCCTCTTGGGCATGTAGAAACGTTGGTGGTTTGGATGCTACAATTACTCCTCAACACGTGGGTATCATCATCCTGGATACAATTGGAACATATAAATTTGAAGCTCACCTGCTCACAATAAAACTTCTGTGCATCACACCTCTCCCCATGGTCCTGCCTTACCCCTGACTTTATTTTGTTCAGCTTAATGATGGTGTTCCTAGCAGGACCTCTAGGATTAGTCATATATAAAAGGGAGAAGGGAAATCCTGCACTTATCATTTTAATCTCTTTACACATGTTCTCTCATTTCACTTGATATTATATGTGCCATAGAAAATGATATTCCATAAATTCTACTATATTCAGCCTCAGACTTGAATTACTTTTGCTTTCACCTCCTTAAAAAATTGGGCAACACTAAGTTTTCCTTTCAAGTTTTCTTTCCTTTGCTCTGCAAATCATGGTATGAATGGGCCCTATTTTTATGGGACACAAGGTTACAATCTATGCAAGCTTCATCAGCTTCTCAAACTTATGAGTTCCAGCTTCTATTTCTGAGGGTGTTTTTAAAATCATCTTTTGTCTAAGGAATTATAATAATGACCTAAGAAATGGCTCGTGAAACAAATGCTATTCTATGCAAGCTGCTCCTACTAACCCGGAATAAGTCTCTTGAGAAGGAGAGGAAAGACCTCATAGAATCACCTAGAATAGGATTTTTCTAAAATTCTCTTTTAAAAGAACATTTTTTCCTACGGGGGTAATCAAGGGGTTTCATTGAGGACATCACATTTGAGTAGAAAAGGTATATACTGGGATCTCCTGAGAGATGAAAATGCAGTTTCTACTTTTGAACTGGCAGCACCGTGTGGTAGGTGGACCTGGAAGCCCATGATCTCTATAAACATAAACCACATCATATCATGTCCACGCTAAGACATGTCAGTAGCTTGCTCCACACTGTGACCAAGTCCAAACTCCTCATTTTTGGCTTTTAGAGCCTTTGTGCTGCCCTCATCACACTCTGAAATGCTGTCTGTCCCTTGTCCTGGGACACGGGTAACCCCACTGGAATATAAGCTTGATGAGGAATATAAGCTTGATGAGTCCTTGTCTGTCTTATGCACCTTTCCACTTTCAGTGGTCAAAAACTTGTCATGCCCTATTAGGGAACATGGGAAAGATCTAGTTTCTCCAGTGTCCTGTGAAGCTTCCTAGCACCCTGAAATGATTTTATGCCACCTGAAGCCTAGGAAAAATCGATACAGTCATTGAGGGAAGGAAATGAACTAATTCTGTGTTGCTCTCTGGTGTCTACTGGCCAACACCCCTGGCAGTGCATGTGACCTTGGCAGAAACTCAAGGCATGGATTTAGGAAAATGCAAAAGATGTCGCCTTGGCTTTAGGAACTACAAATTACCTCTTGGACTTCTGTCACACTCAAGCTGGGGCAGAGCACAGGAGCTCTTTCAGGGACACATCATTATAGAGGGTCTCTTAGCTTTAAATGTCACTGACTCACAAGCATGAAACCACATATGTCCTAAAAAGCTTTTATGTTCCCACCTGCACAGCCAGGTGCAAGATTCTCCTGAAGGAACTGTGTTGAATATTGTCATCACAGCATCCAGCAACATTAACTGTCACACCACAACATGGAAGAAAAGGAGATAGTCACCAAAGCCCCTGTTTTCTGGCTTTTACTCTCCAATGATTAGCCAAGTTCCCTGGGAAACCTATGTTTGCAAACTGCTCTCATAATTCCAGGAATTTTTCTGGAGTTACTCAGTGGCCAACTCTTCTACAATAAACACTGAGCATGGATAAACTCTCCTCTTCACGTTTGAATGTTAAGATAGGCCTTGGCTGCCACCACTCTACATTCTGAGGTGTGTCTGAACCAGTCTTTAGATTTCAGCAGGTTTGCTTAAATGGGACACAGTTGTTAAGAACTCTACTCTGTGGTTTCCTAGAATTCACAATAGCAGCCACTCCTTTGCTGAGCAATGCAGAGATTAATGCAATTTTAGGGACTACGACTGTGATTAAATATAACACATTATTGATATAATTATATAATTTTTATTATCAAGAATACATTTTTTTAATATAATTAGAGCTCACTGGAGTACATTATTCTGAAAGTCATTACAAACACACACTGAGGAGTGCCTGAGTGTCTCAGTTGGTTAAGTGTCTTCCTTCAGCTCAGGTCATGGTCTTAGGGTCCTGGGATTAAGCCCTGCATTAGACTCCTTGCTCAGCAGGGAGTCTGCTTCTCCCTCTCCCTCTGCTGCCCCTCACCACCCCTCCCCTGACCCGCAGCTTATACACTTGCTCTCTATCTCTCTGATTCTTTCTCAAATAAATATTTTTTAAAATATTTTATTTATTTATTTGACACAGAGAGAGAGAGAGATCACAAGCAGGCAGAGAGGCCGGTAGAGAGAGAAGGGGAAGCAGGTTCCCTGCTGAGCAGAGAGCCCGATGCAGGGCTTGATCCCAGGACCCTGAGATCACGACCTGAAGGCAGAGCCTTAACCCACTGATCCAGAGCGCCCCTAATTTTTCTTTTTTTTTTTTTTAAGACACTCTGAAAGATCACAGGCACGAAGTTCTAAAAATTTCTGTGTTGAGACAGGACACAGCTTGATGTGGGCAGGAATGCCACCATTAGACTGCAGTGTTTCTTTTTGAAAGCTTGGCTTCTGAGTGTGCTGGACTGGATTAGCATATCCAATTCTTCACTCCCCTTTGCCACACCCTTTGCCGTCTTTGCAAAACTGTCTTGTGAGCAGAGCCTATTTCCCTACCTCACTGACGTTGAGTTTGGCCATGTGACTTGCTTTGACCAATGGGAAGGGAACAAACGTGAAGTCCTAAGAGTACTCACTGCCAGACTAAGGGAATGCCCCATGTGGCCACTGGCCTTTCAGAGTGGCCTGGGAAGTTCAGGTGGAACAGACTGAGCACTAACAGGAACCTGGGATCCAGGTCAGTCTGGCCAAGCCCAGACTTAAATCAGTTAAACCCAGTCAACCTGAAGAACTGGGAACAAGAGAATAAATGCTACTTGCTGCCAGCCCCTGGGTTTTTGAGGTTGTCTGTAACGCAGAAAAATCTAACGGATAACTAGAGCAAGGACTGATATGCTTTTTGAAATCCCACGGAGCATGCAGAGCCCTCAGGAGTGGTTTTTATTCTTATCTAGATCTTTGCCATTTTTGGAATATGGTTTCACCTTTTGACTGTCTCTCCAGGGTAAAAAATATCATATACTTAATAAATTGTGCATACCAGTTCAAAGAACTCAAAGAGGCATGGGAATTGGTTCGAGAGGAATCCTGGAATAAGGAAAAGACAACAGGTTTTGGAGTCAAACCTACCAGACATTGCGTCTTCCCACGAGAACTGCAATCTGTGTGAGCACAGCATCTTCCTTCCTTCTTTCTTTCTTCCCTTCCTTTCTTCCTTTTTAAGAGCTTGTTCCTAAGTAATCTCTACACCCAGTGTGGGCACTCAAATACACAACCCCAAGAGCAAGAGTCATGCACTCCTCCAATTGAGCCAGCCAGGCGCCCCAGCACAGTACATTTCTATTCTTCAGTGTCCACACCTGTAATGTGGGGATAAGGCTACCTTCTTGTAGTGACGATTAAATAGGATAAGTCACATGCTCTTTGCTCCTCCCAGGTCTTCTTATTTAGGTCCCTCCCCCTACATTACCTTATTTACTTAAAGACGTGCGAAAGCTGAAAGGTGAAAGGAAGCCTAAAGGCACACAGGAATGTTATTCAGCGACGGAGCCCTGGAAAACCAGCTGGGACCACCAGGCTCTTCTTCTTTTTTTATAAGATTTAATTTATTCATTTGATAGAGAGAGCAGAGCAGGGGTAGGGGAGAGGGAGAGGAAGCCGACACTCCACTGAGCAGGGAGCCTGATGAGGGGCTGGATTCCAGGACCCTGGGATCATGATTTGAGCCAAAGGCAGATGCTTAACCAACTGAGCCACCCAGGTGTCCCAATGTCAGGTTCTTTAACAGGCACCGAAATCATTACCTCAAGTGAAGGTGTGATCTTTTTTCAAGATCTGATAAGGTCTCACTGTTTGTCCTGAGAACCTAGAAATGGATGTACATTACCTCCCCCCCACCCCGAATCCCTTCCTGGTACTAGAAAATATAATTGTTTGGTAAGAGAAGAGAGGTGTAGAAGAACAGGTTTTCACAAAATGACTCCATTTATGGCTAAACCTCTGAGTGAATAGTACCATACTGACTAATGTATCAACCTCCAAAAGAAGCTTACCAATTAGATTCCTGGAATCACTACACTCTGGACTTTACAACATCCCAGCAATATGATAAATACATGTCTGTAACAAAACTAAAATGAATTTGGAGTGGCCTGAGCAACTGACACCAATTCACTGCCTATAGGACCTCTCTGTATTCTATCTGGAATATCCCCATCCTTGGGTTTTGGATTTCTAAGTTCTACCCAAACATAAGATACCGCTCCCGAAAATGCCCTGAGAGATGTAATTGGAAGTGATGCATGTACCATTTCCCTCAAACAGAGAGAAGCTGGCTCATTCCTCTTAACCGCAGTGAGGGACTTGGGGGGATAGTAAGTGTTTGAGGGATGATAGGAGAATGAAGAGACCAAATAGCCACAGAACTGTAAAGCAGGAAAACTGCATTTTAAAATGCAAATTTCCCACAATGCTCATCATTGTCAGTCTTAATAATGAATGGCAGTATTTCAGAAACCATGAGCTCTAGGAGGCTAAGTTTGTGGTAGAATAATGAAATCCTAGAAGGGCATATTTCTCATCAAAAATCAATTTGTTCTCCTGCTTGAATTGTAGTAAGCAGACACAAGGTAGTATGAAGTCGTAATGTGCCATAAAAACCTGCCAGGACCAGGAAAGAGGTTTAGGATGTGCTTTTAGTGGGAATAAATATCCATTTAAGCATATATGTTGAAGATTTATTTTGACGGATCTCTGTAGAAAGTTGGAACTTTTGTGTACACTCAGAGGTATTCCTGAGAGAAAACTAAAGTCGATGTTTGTACAGTATTTTATTTATGTGACATCTGACATTTTTTTTTTCTTCTTAAAAAGTAGAATGGCATTCGTGCATGTTCAGAGCTTAAAAGCTGTCACTCCCTCCTCATAAGCCATAGGCTGAACAAACTGAAAAAATCAACAACTTCTCTTAGATCTGTCAGAGAAGAGAAGTCCCAGGGCCAGCAGTGCTGCCCCAAACTAGAGGTGAACACAGAACCACAACTTCACGGAACAGAAACCCCTGAACAGAAAGCTCCACAGGAACCAGCACCAGGGAAGGAAAACCTAAACTGTAATTGAGGAATTGGTGGAACTTGAAGTAGACAAGGCTGAAAGTTGAAAACTCCAGAGGGGCCTAGTCTTAGGGTGTCCCCCACCCCAGTCCTGTAAGTTTTATCTGCAGAAGATCCATCAGGTTCTCAGAATGAATAATAAGGCGAATATAAAGAAAAACTCCCTCATGCTACCTGCATGGGGGATTGTTGGGGGGCGAGGGAGAGGAACTATTTTGAAATAAGCCACTCTGTTCTGGACAATGCACATCTTCAGGAGGAAATGTGTTACCGGAACCTAACCTGCTGGGGACAGGGCCATATTCTATATCCAGCCGGCTCTAGCCTTACATTCATGCAGGGGAAGGAAAACACCCAACTCCAGCCCAAGTGGGTCATCCTAGCTCACCTGTGTGGGGAGAAACAAAATGAGAAGCACCTGTGATATCCACCGTTCAAAGGCCCAGGCTCAGGAGTGACTGAGACTTAAGCAGAGGGCCATAGCCTGCCTCTCCTCCCCTGCGCCTCCCCATCACATTACCAATGGCCTGTTTGCTATAGTTCCATTTACCAAGCACATTGTGTTCAGCTACCATGAAAAAAAAAATACAAAGCATACTAAACGGCCTTAAACAGCTCTAAGAGACAGTGCAAGCATCAGAACCAGATTCAGATATGGCAGAGGAGTTGGAATGAATCATATGCTCAGTATTCTAATGGATAAAGCACGTAGTATACACAAGCAGACGAGCAGTATATGGAGAGGGACATAAATTCTAGGGAAGATGCCTGGGTGGCTTGGTGGATTAAAGCCTCTTCCTTCAGCTCGGGTCATGATCCCAGGGTCCTGGGATTGAGCCCCACATCGGGCTCTCTGCTCAGCTAGGAGTCTGCTTCTCCCCCTCTCTCTCTGCCTCCCTCTCTGACTACTTGTGATCTCTGTCAAATAAATAAATAAAATCTTAAAAAAAATAAAAAGAAAGAAAGAAAGATAGAAATTCTAGGGAAGAATAAAAAAATGCTGGAGATCAAAATCCTTGTAACAGAAATGAAGAATACCTTTGATGGGCTCATTAGTAGAGTAGACCCAGCTGAAGAAAGTGCCTCTGCACTTGAGGATGTAGAAAATTGGGAAGTCAACAGAAATTTCCAAAATGGAAAAACAAAAAGGCCCGAAGAAAACAAATCAGAATATCCAAGAACAGTGGGACAAAACTACATATGAATACTAGGAATACCAAAAGAGGGCATCTGGGAAATCTCCGTACCTTCCAGTCACCTGTGTTGTGAATCTGAAATTGCTCTAAAAAATAATCAATAAAAGAAAAAAATAAAATTAAATGAACCAAACCACTCTCAGATTTGTCAGAGGAGCATTTCCAGCTGCTATTTCTGACATATTGTCCAAGAGACAGCTTACCCACCAGTGACTTCAGTGTTCTTTTGGAATTCTAAATTCAAAGCCCAGTGTAGGAATGATATTGAGGCAATTCCTGTGTGACAGCATGTAAAATTCCCACTCTGTCAAGCATGGAGTCCCGGGAATTACTAAAGAATGCTTTATTAGAGGCAACACTCTTCTTTGTGTGATAATGTAATGATAGCATTAAAACCACCGAGCACTTTTCATGAACATGAGGAATTCATTTCAGCACTTCCCACTGCACTTCCTATCACAGTTATGCACGGGCACATTTCTTGTATGATTATATACAATAATAAATATTGTATTTTCATGGAAAAAAGTGTAGAATGGACTACTGCTACACGCAACATGGGTGAATCCCCCAAACAATACTTTGAACAAAAGAAGTCAGACACAAATGTGTATATTCGGCCCAGATTCCACTGATAGGAAGCCCAAGAACCAGCAAAACTGAACTGTTATAAATCAGAAGGACAGTTGTTTAAGGAGGCTGGGAGTGACTGAAATGGGTCATGATGGAACTTTCTAGGGTGACAGAAATGTTCTACATCTTGACCCAGGAATTGGTTACACAGGGATAGATATACATTTGTTCAAATCTTCTCCCTTTGACTCAGGAGAATTCCAAATGGTCTGGGTGCTCAAGTGTCCGTGCTGACTGCCTTTATGAATGCCTAGTGCTCACCCAAGGTGCACCAGCAAATAAAGTTTGAGAAGGGGATTCCTGCTTGTCTGATCTGTCTGCAGCAGATCTAGTGGTGATAATCACCTTCAAAATACTTAATATTTTTGTAATACAAAAAGATAGAGAAAAGAATGGTTAAGAGAGAAACATTTCCCAGCAGCAGATGGGAATACAGGGAGAACAGAAGGTGAGAAAAGTCAGTGGGGGAGCCGTGGTGGCAATGGAAGAGGGTGTCCAGCAATACTGCAGAGTCTGGCTAAGGGGGTGGGCAGGTAGAGACAGAAGATGAGTGACCTCTGCCCTGGGGGAAACCAAGTGAAGCAGGCTAACGTGTTCACAATGGACCATTTTGCAGGGTTAGAAACAGCGCATCAAGAACCAGAATCAATGCCATCTTGACCTGTTTCTTAAGCTTCACAATGCCCCTCTATATTATACCAGAATAACTAGTAGGAACCATGAAAACCCAAAGAACCTTGGGTTTCTCTTTAGAGATAAGAAGGACATCAGGAATTGCAGAGATCTGATCTCCTGATCTAGTGAAGCAAGAGAGAAAGCCTGACATAGACTATTCCCAGGCAATTTTGAGAGAAAAAAGAAGAGGATGGTGGAGTAATCCATATAGACTGATTTAAAATAGAAAATGAGAGCATTAGCAGTCATATGTGGCCATGACAATTCATCCTTTGCTCACTGCCCCCCAAAGTAAATAATGATTCATAAATCCTTCCAAAGAGGTTCTATTACTGTTTTTAGATTATATCATTGGGTAGAAAATTATTTTAAATGTTTTTTGGTCATCAAAGGAGCCATCTCATAAAGAGATGTCTAGAAAGGGGGGGAAGAAATTCAAGGGGTAGCAATGGTTTGGTAGTCACCCTAATGTCACTGATTCAATTTTCTTCTCATTAAGGGCAGAAATAGCCTATATCTGAATTTATTTCTGCCTAGTCACCTATTTCTTTAATGCCTGTCAGTTCCTCAGTACCCATGTACTTGTTTATACCCAAATTAAACTGCACTCATTGGTATGCTGCTGCCTTGTAAATATTAGCTTTTTAAAAGATGCCCACTTTCTCCAATCTGGGCCATACAGCAAGAATCTGAGAGCAAGCTACTGCTGATTTTCTTTCTGGAACCATAGTATTTATGAATGTGCTGCTTTCAGTTAACACTGAGTTTAAGCAACACCATGCACAATATTCATAGCTCAGAGTCTTTCTCTCTCTAGTATGTATGCATGTATGTATACATATATAAAAATATTATATGTAAAGTATATAATGCATACATACTGTGTTACTAAACATAAACACAATGTGACATTTACTTTATCTTAGCTTTTATTATCCAGACTGAAAGGACTTCGGACAGCTTCTGCCTTGTATTTAAGAAACACATGGGAGTGCCTGGGTGGCTCAGTTGTTTAAATGTCTGCCTTTGGCTCAGGTCATTACCCTAGGGTTCTGAGATCAAGCCCTGCATTGTACCCTATGGGCCTCCCTGCTCAGTGGGGAGCCTGCTTCTCCCTCTCCCTCTGCCCCTCCCCCTGCTTGTGCATTCTCTCTTTCTCTTTCTCTCATGAATAAATAAAATCTTTAAAAAAAAAAAAAAAAAAAAGGAAAGAAAGAAACACATAAGTCATTCAGCCACTTCCAGAGTTGTAGATACCAAGGTCTCAGACACTAACCTGGTCGGCTACTATAAACACAGACCCCAGCTATGCAGACACATAACGGCATATGTACTTGAGCCCAAACCATAATGCTTATAAGATGTAACTTGTATTTCTTGTAGTATATTATATATATATTTTATATAATATATATAAATATTTCTTGTAATATAACTTGTATTGTAAATGCAACTTGTATTTCTGTTCTCTTACAGATGATTTTTTTAGTAGTGCACTAGCCAAATGGGAACTACAACATTGCCATTTATCAACTTAAGCATTTTATAATTAAATATTAAATACTTATTTATAATTAAATATTAAATACTTATCTTCCTTACTTTCAAAGAATGCTGTGGTCAAGGGAAGGGTAACTGTCAGGATCCTGACAGAGAACAGTTTCTTGAGATGGTTTACATAAAAAGATTTGATGAAAGGACCACTTGCAGAGACATGGCAAGGTTAAAAGACAAGGGAGATACACTGGGGCACTAAGACACCAACAGCCCAGAAAACCAGCCAACACCCTGAGGGCAAATAGTGGAAACACTGTCACCATAGCCCCAGTGAAAGAAAGGGCTTCCCAGTGAACCAGTAATGCAGGGGCATAGCTACTGCCAAAAACATGAGCCAAAGTGGGAGGGCAAGGGTAGGGGGAGTGAGGAGTGGAAATTTGTCTGGGTTGGGGGAGAGGGAGCTGGGATAAGAATTATCTTGATCATTTGCTGCCATCTTTCCATTCTGCTATTTAAACCATCCCTCCCCTCCCCTATCAGCGGAACCCAAACAAAGATTAGGCAGCAAGGAAGCTAAGGTAGGCTTGTATAGAGTAGGACGGAGAAGGGGTGGGGGGTGGGGCGGCAAATACAGAACAGCGAAAGGAAAAGGGAGTTGTGCTATTAGAAATCATAACCCTCATGAAAGTTAATCCACTGGCTTATCGCTGCTGAAGTGTTAATGACCTAAGATGTAACTCCAAAGATAGGGCAACCCGTAGAAATGACACATAATACCAGGTTTTGTCAGGGAGGCAGGAAGAACTGGTAAAATGTAACTATCCTTAAGAGCCACAGGCCCAGGAACTCAAGTACACAGGTGGAAATCGGTGTATTCCAGATCATGCCAACATTTGCCCAGTTTTAAGAGGGGCTCAGCTCTCAATTAGGAGGCAAGCTGGTTTCTAATAGAGTTCATCTGAAGTTTCTGTTCTTCAATCTTACTTGTTTCTCAAGCTTATTATTAACAAGTTTGTATTCATGGTCCATAAATAGGCACTGCATAGAATTTCCTTCCTTGAGGCTTGTGGCAACCAAGACCTTTACAGGATTAGCAAAATTCTGGATTCTTCGGGGCTTAATCACATTCTATTCTACCTTAAAATTTCCTTCAGAAAATTTCTTTTTCTACAAGTTAATTTTAATGTTGTATCTTGTTTGCTATTGATTATTTTCAAACATTCTAGCTACAAAAATTGGTCTTTAAAACACTATCTAGGTGTTTATGTGCATTGTGTTTATCATATAAAGAGCTTTTCTAATAACCAAGGGCCATTTTAACAGCCAGTAGGTGTTGATGAATTTAATCAAACACCATTCAAGGGCATCAAACACTTGTCTGACATGTTCAAATCAGGAAAAGCAGCTGGCATGGGAAATAAGAACTATTTTCTAGGTTTCTCTTAAATAAGAGGCACTCAGCTTTCATCTCAATATGTTCTAAAGGCTAATGTACCCAGCAGAGCTAATAGTACAAATAGAATATACAACACATCTGCAAACACTTTCCAAAGTGCATTGCTTTAAAAAAAGAAAGAAAGAAAGACAGAAAAAAACAACAAAGAAACTAACAAAAACATGTCAGAGTAAAAAGAGAATCTAGTACTTAACAAGTGCCCCCTGAAAAAGCTATGTCATGTTAGATACCTAGCAAAGGGAGGGCCATACTCGTGGTGACCACATTGTCCTCGCCAAGTCCTTGTCACGAGAAAACTGTCTCTCAGGTGTCAGGAAGGATTTTTGACAGTTAATCTAATTTTCCTTTCAGGACTAGGGATCCCAGCATCTTTAAGAAGGAAGTCTACAGTAGTCTATTGATATGCTCAATTTTCTGCCACACATTTGATATGCCTGTTTGACATCAGCACGGCCTGCAGTACTCACCTCTTTTCTATCGATTCACCTGCTAACCTTGACTGGGGAGTCTTAGACGACAGGTTGGTCGTGCAACAGGAGAAGGCCATTTTGACTAGAGACAACTTGCATTCCTGAATGACAGCCACCTTGCACCCAAACTGGTCGGCAAACTACAAAGTCTCTTGAATCTGTTTCCAAGAAAGAGCCATTTTCCCTCCTCTGCACAGGCTTAATTTGGGAATTAGAGAAAACACTGCTGTAAAATGGCCAGCTTCCTTATTGACTGTGACATTTGCAAGCTGTCCCACTCTGTCACTTTTTCATTGATGCTAGGCACTGTGCTAGGGTCTCTGGTGAATGAGAGAGAATTTCTAGCCTCAGAGAACTTGATAAAGGGGGAACAAGATACATGGACACATGCATGCACACATTCATTTACATACCATGGCCGGTAATATTCAGCTCTACCCACCTTCCCCTGGCCCGCCTACTCATCACTTGCATTTTTGGTGGGCAGTGCTAGATAAGCCTATGAGTTCCTATTTTATGCATCTGCATCTTTCTGACTCAGGGCTTTCTCTGGTCCCTGGAGGGGGCAAGAGGGTGCTTAGCTGAATAAATCAGGCCTAATGGAAAGTTAATGTTTCTGGAGACAGTCCTTACCCAATGAGTATTGGGTGCACAAACTAATTTCCTTGACCCTCAGTGACACAATTATTCAGCATGATCCATATGGTTTCTTAGAAGGTCCCTGTGTTGGTTTCCTACTGCTGCTGAAAAAAATTACCATAAACTTAGTGACTTAAAACAACACACATTTATTATCTCACAGTTCTTGAGGCCAAAAGTCCAAAATAAATTTCATTGAGCTAATGTCAAGTGATAGCAGAACTGCATTTCTTCTGGAGGTTCTACGATGATTCTATTTCCTTGTTTTCTCCAGCTTTCAGAGACTGCCTGGATTGCTTGGCTCCCAGCCTTCCTTGGCCATTCCTCACATCACTGTGACATCTGATTTCCATTGTCACATTTCCGTCCCTCGCTATGCTTCTGTTGTCACACTGCCTTCTTTAACTGTGACCCTTCTGTTTTCTTTTTATAAGGACCCTTGTGATGATACTGGCCCCACCAGAATAATCAGAAAAATTTCCTATCTCATCTGAAAGACCCTTTTGCTATATAAGGCAATACATTTCAAGTTCTAGGGACTAGCATGAGGACCTCTTTGTGGGGCCATAATTCAGCCAATCACAGCCTCCAATAAAA
The DNA here is from genome assembly GCF_011764305.1 of Mustela putorius furo. Taxonomy (NCBI): domain Eukaryota; kingdom Metazoa; phylum Chordata; class Mammalia; order Carnivora; family Mustelidae; genus Mustela; species Mustela putorius. The sequence continues at coordinate 2,459,591 of NW_025421329.1, read as the reverse complement.
ATTAACCTCACTTGCCTACAGCAGGAAGTCATTCATTAAGGTCCCTTTGCTGGCTTTCTTTCCCTTCTGTCTTACTTTTTATTCCCCAACCTGTGTTTGTGGGGTTACTTCTCAAATTTCTCTCATCCAAATCCTTCTTTCAAATGAAAAGACTCACTCAGGCCCAGCAAGTTATTTAAGAGGTATCCAAAGGCAGAATCAGATAAATAAACAAAAGGACCTAAAGATCTATAGAAATTCAAGATAGGGTGTGATTCTTCCAGGTGCTATAGAGAGAAAGAAGGGTTTAAGGTAGACTTCAAGGAATGAGCATATTGCTTATAGTCAAATGAGTAATTTGGGTTTTCCCTCCCTTTCTTCTTAAGTATATGTATCAGAGATAGTTTCCCACCAAGAAAAATCCCTCCATCTTGAAATCAAGCACTTGTCAAAACTCTTTCAACTTCCCAAGTAGAGGCATATGACCCAGATTTTTCTCAGACCTGAAAACATACATTTTATCTGCAGAACTCTAAAACTGGAGAAATATGTTGCAGGGAGGTCTTGCCGATTTTCCTCCTCTGATACTGACGTAGGCTCCAGTGATCCTGTTTAATGAATATGTACTGGGGGTCAAATGCAGCCAAACACTACCCTCCTAGCTGAGGGAGATACCACAATCCGGATGCAACAACTCCACTCTGCTCAAGGAGTTCACAAACTTATAGTGGAAGCAAAACAGGAACACAGTTTTAAAACTGGTAAACAATATTATATGTTTTCAAAGAAAGGCCACACGACCAACCTTTTTGCCATCACAGAGGGCGATATTATGTGGAAAGTAGACACGATTATCGCCGACTGAATAGCACAGTAATTCCAAAGATCCGGACTTTGGGAAGAAGGCTAAGAAATACCTTAACTCATTTATTTCATTCTTGTTTTCCTGTGGTGTGTACAGAAGAGTGATATATCATAAAAGTCTATGTCTAAAGTAAATACAAAAGTACTCTTTTGGTAAGTTTAAAATACATATTTTAAGGGATACTAAGACATGATATCATAGCTGAATATTTCTCAAATTAAAGGGGTGTCTTGTAATTATTAGAACTTTGGATTCCACAAAATATAGTATTATGAAATGCCAAATCAGTCCCAAATATAGATGTATCATCCCTTTCCTGCAATTCTATGGAAGATGTTCTTGGTCACGAGCATTTTGCTTGACCCTCAACCCTGAGCAGTAGAATATTTACGGCAGAATAGAGGTGGTCCCTCTCCTTCTCTCCTCAACTTGTGTTCTCCTCCGTTTCCTGTTTTATGACATGGCTGCCTCAGAGAAGACAGTAAAGAGCATTTTTCTTTATGATTTTGGAGGGCATGCGGAGTCTGAAAGCTGGAAGTAGAAAGTCGGGCTGACCGAGAGTCTTGGGACTGAAGGTTTTCTGCCTCAGGGGCCTCGGAAGGTTGGCCAGCAGCCTGCCAACCTGCTAGCTGCCACCGGAGCCAGTCTCCAAGGGTTTCACAGATACCTGGGTGAGAACTCCTCCCTGAACTCCCTGTGAGTCACAGCACCTGCTGGTAGCAACAGCAGACACTTCCCCTGGGCAGGCGGGTGGCAGGTGGCCAGGGTCTCTCCCCAGGGGCATGAGGGTCGTATGACAGTGGGCATGGCTAATGGATAGTCAGAGGTTGTAGAGGAAACATTTAGGGACAGCAAATGCTGCGAACCACAGTTTTGTTTTTTCCCCTCCATAAGTTGCATTACTTTTTCTTCCATTAGGATAGAGATTTCCTGAGCACTCACATGCCTTTCTCTTGGAAAAGAATTGGTCCCCACACTTCATTCCTCATCAAAAGAAAGCTTATCATAGCATGGATGCCATGGGTGGTGGTGGGGGGGGGTTTCAACTTTCAAAAGTTCTTAGAGATCCATCTTCTATTAAAAGCCAGAGAGAAGTAGCTGGATATGTGCAAGTGAGGAGGGCAGAGAGGCTACGCTGCCTCCTGGTACAACAGTAATTGCCTGGGACTGTGGGGCAGACAGACGCCTTACACGGCAGGGCTTCCAGGTAAGACGGCACTGAGCCAAGATGTAGGTCTCAATGAATTCCAGGCTGGGTCTGCTTACCCAAGAGAAGAGACAGTTCTTCCTTGTACAAAAGAACCTAAATTGCCAAACCTTAGACCTACAGGATGGCCTCTGTTCTGAAAACGTTGCCTTTGTGTAAACACACATCATCTTTATCCATTCATCTAGCCCTGACGTTTGGGCTGCTTCCATATCTTGGCCATTGTAAATAATGTTGCAATAAACATAGGTGCCAACTATACCAAATTTTTAAAAAATATTAAAAGATAATATAAAAAGAAATAGAGAGTCACCTTTTCTAACTTATACCAAATCACTGTGTGGGCTGGCAGTTATCCTAGAACTGGGGTGGGGGGGTTGATTGTTTGTTTGTCTTTAATCTGTATCCCCATGAGAAGTAGTCAATTAGGGGCACCTGGGTGGCTGAGAGGGTTAAAGTCTCTGCCTTTGGCTCAGGTCATGATCCTGGGGTCTTTGGATGGAGCCCCGCATTAAGCCCTTCATCGGGCTCTCTGCTCAGCAGAGAGCCGGCTTCCCCCTCTCTCTCTGCCTGCCTTTCTGCCTACTTATGATCTCTGTCAAATAAATAAATAAAATCTCTCTAAAAAAAAAAAGAAGCAGTCAGTTACTGATACTGATGTATGTTAGACGAGCTGAAGGAGGAAAACAGAAAAGAAGTTCTAGGTATCAGACCACTGAATTAGCTGTTGGGAGAAGATCTCTAGTGTAAAGTGTATAAAGGATGTTTTCCATCTAGATCTGTTTGACTAAAGAACCTCAATTCAGATATCAAGAATGGGCAGGAAGGGTCGTCAGGACAACATCAAGCCTGACTCATTAAGTGAAATTTTCATCCTAAGAAATAATAAAAACAAGTCAACACAAAATAAATAAACAACAACTAACCTAGAATGAAAAAATGGAAATATGATATCTGGAAAACTAAAGCATAAAATCAACCATGACATTACTACTTATGAAAGACATGATAAAATTAATATTAACAGCTAATGTATATCGAGCTCTACGTATGTGCTCAATATATATTAAAAACTTAAAAACTGTTAAAAACTTTTCATTTCCTTATTTATTAAAATTCTCCCGAAGACACTATTTAAGACAAATAAGTTTAATTCTTATGCCCATTTTATAAGGAAATAAACTGAAGTTCACAATAACACAAATTTAGCCAAACTCAAAAGGCTAAAATATGCTTAAGCCAGGATCAAATCTGAGTAATCTAAAATTGAAAGCCACACTCTGTAACCTGAAGATACATTTCTATTATTTTATTTTTTAAAGGATAAAATCCTTTAAAAATAGATAGATATAGAAATAATAGATAAATAGATAGATTAAATAGATAAATAAATAGATAAAATCTATCTGAGAGAGAAAGAGAGAATGAGAGGGGACGCTCAGAGGGAGAAGCAGACTCCCTGCCCAGCAGGGAGCTCTAGGTCACGCTGGACTCCATCCTGACACTCCAGGATCATGACCTGAGCCAAAGGCAGTCTCTTAACCAACTGAGCCACTCAGGCACCCTGACACATTTCTATTTTAGAAACCAAAAAGTCATGTGATAATTTGGGCTCCTTTAACTGGTAGAAATAGAAAACTATTTGTCTTTGGGAAACATGCTATTTAAAAAACATGCAGATCTAATCAATGAGCCCAAGTGGGTATCACTTGTGAAGGGAAAGGTAACCGAAGTAGAAAAAGGAAGTAAGTCAGGGAATGTTTTAAAGCTGGATGTGTTCGTATCAGCAGCGTTTGAAAGCTGAGGGAATTGACAAAGTCACCGTAGCACAACCAGTAGCTATTATTTTTGAAAATGCATGCAAGGACAGAATTCTCTCAAGCTTGGAAACAGTAAATGTAATGCTCAGCTCAGAAAATAGGACCAACGATGGCTCTGGTCACTACAAACAGCTGAAATGCAATTTGAGAATGCTGGTGTCTGGTGTCTCCAGGGGATGTCTTCCAGCAGAAGTCACTCCCTGATAGATGATAAATGAGTTAGACTCCCACCCAGCCTAATTTTAGCCCTTCTCTGACTCCTGGTGGACATATGAGAAAACTGAGGGGGAAATTGATAGCAGGCATCTGCCTACAATTCTAGCCCTTTCACTTGAAAATATTTCTTGAGCGCCTACTGCGTGCCATCATTTGTACTCTGTACCATCACACACTCTACTGAGAGAAATATTTCATTGAATGAATACCTAACGAATAGGATGTCGGAGCCAAACACAATGTGAAGATCTGTGCCGTAAGCTCCCAATACACTTGAAGGTATGGTCTTATTATTTCCATTACTGAGATGAATGAGATGAAGTCTAGAGATATTAAATAACTAGTTGAAGGCCACACATCTGGTAAGTGATAGAGCTGGGTCATTTTGGGCAGACTGGACTCAGCAGTCCACATTCTTACTATACCTTTCTATTATGGGTTGGACAATTTCCTAGAGGGATGACATGATGTTTTAGGAGTATAAGGGCAAGAAAGATCTGTATCAGATTAGGGGGAAAAAGGCAGGTAATATAAGATCAAGGAAACCTCCTGGAAGAAATGCATTTACAGTAAATCTCAGAAAATAATGGGATTTAAACAAGAAATAGGAAGTAAAATTCTGCAGAGGTGATGTGAGTAAAAGCACAGGGGACCAAAAGGTCTAAGACATGGACTTCACCATAGAAAGTCTCCTTATGAGAAAGAAGATTGGGGCATAAGGTAGGAAGCACATTAGTAAAAGCAGGTACTGAAGAAATCGGAAATGGAATAAACTTGGATGATAGCAGGAGGGGAAAAGGAAGGAAATATTCAATAGATAAGGAGAAAAAAAAACTTGAAAATGGTTGGAAACTAATTACATGTGGGAACAAGGGAAAAGAGATGGTTATAATAGACTGGGGATTTAAGCCTTAGATAATGGTATTGCCATTAATGAAAGAGAAAAAGAGCACAGGAGAAAGAAGGAAAACAATGTGATGGATTTAATTTCAGACAAAAAGAACTTAGACAACCCACTCTGTACCTGGCTTCTAGGGACCCCTCTGCTTGAGGACACACACTGGGGTCCTGCTTCCACAACAACAAGGTCATCACTTTCTTTGCACCCCTCCATAGACTGGTTCATCTTTGACTTTCCTTTTGTACTTCACTAATCTCACAAAGCACACACTTTGACTTCAAAAACATCCCTTTGGTGCTCTATGTAATCCTACACCCTTGCCTTTCCTTGTGGTCTTCTACCATATTCCTTCCTTTCTATGAATAGATTCTATCTCTCATTTCAGATCAAATATAGTTCCCATATCCTCCACTTAGACCATCCCTGATGATACCAACTAACACATGTTAACACCAGCTCTTTCCTCTTGCCTATTATATGTCTCCCAGCCAGCAGTAATCTTTTAGAGTCTTACTTTTTATTCTTTTTTATCTGCTACAGAATGTCAGAATATATGCCAGTGTTAAATACGTAGTTGTCAATCAATGGTTTTAGGGTTCATTTCTTTAATTCCTGAATATTCTTCTATATTCTAGAAACCTCTGTGAAAATGAAATGTATTGTCTAGGAATGTGGTTCAAAAACTCCTTCCCTACCTTTGGAGGCCTTGCAAAGCAACTGAAATTCCACTATTATTCACCATTTTGAACAAAGATGGTACCTCTGTTGTCAGGTGATCTTTTGAGGTCTCCTTGCGCTGTGACTACAGAGTTCTGTGACTGCACTGAGTTCCTCTTCATGTCTACAGAGTATCTGTTTTTAGAGCCAAACTTTTTCACAGATTATGCCCTAATACATCCTAAGTAATTTGAAGCAAGGTGCAAATCACTAGTTAACTGTGAAATCATCAGAGCGATCAGAATGGAACAATACCAGGATATTGGTTTCATTTGTAGTTAAGATGCCAACAAGGCTAAACACCAATTTCTTCCCACTGATTTAAATCAATTGCTCTCTTTCTTTCTCTCTCTCCCCTTTTAATTGAATGAAAGCATAGAGAAAATATCCTCTTAACATGTTCAATACCTCTCAGTACAGATACTTTCTAAGGGGGTCCTGTATCCAATTTTGTAAGATGAGGTGGATCCTCCATTTATATTCAGATTTTGGCCATTATTCCTCATTCAAATTCAGTGCAGTGGCAGAAATATTCATTACCTGCAAAAGGCACTTAGCCTCTAGTGAAGAAAAACATAAAACAAACAGGTTTATCCTGACAGTAAAAAAGAGAGAAACTGGTTTCTACTTTCTGACATACAGCCATCTAATTGGCATCCGAGTAGATGCTTGAAATCAGTTGGCCATTTCTGAACATTTTTTGAATAGTTGCCTGAGATCTCAACAACACAAAAAGCTCTAATACCATAGTCAGAAGTTTTCATAAATTAGTATGCATTCAGCCGAGAAGAGGGTATCTTCTCTTTTGCCACTGTACTCTCAGGAAGGAGGAGAGTGTCTAGGTCTTGGGACGAGAAAATAAATATTTGTAGAACGAATGAGCAAAATTCCACCTCTTGCATGTTTGACTGTGACTGCACCAATTTGAGTCAATAAATATTTGATTTATTATTCTGCTGCAAAATTCATTAACCACATGGCTGCACAATCATAAAAGACCATGCCTTGGTCAGCCCATTTACAATGAACTAGAAAGGGAACGGGAATTTGGAATAAGATAGCAAGCTAATTAACTTCTCTGAACCCCAGTTTCTTCATCTATAAAATGGGGATAGTAACATTTCCCTTGGAGAGGTCATAAAGATTAACTGAGATGATGTGTACCATGTACCTGTCTCAACTGGCTCCCCCAGAAGCAGACCTTGAGACTGAGACAGGGATTTGAATGCAAGTAATTTACTTGAAGAACAAGCACAGAAACAGATAGGAGAGTGGGAAGTGAGAGACAGAAGAGAAGGAAACTGATAAAGGATGGTTGGTTATCAAACCAGTTACCATGATGGACAGTTGAGGCACAATCTGGCTGGGGAACTTTGGGAATGGTGTAGAACATACATATGAGAGGTATCTTATCTGAGGAGTGAAGGAGGTGAGAGGTATGTACCCATCAAATTTCATCATTCATGGATTGCTGGTGGCTGGTATGTGTGTGGGGGTGTTGATTCCTTCCATTCCGGCCTTTGCTGGCCCTCAGAAGATCAGATTCTAGAAGTCAGAGAATATCCCCAGAGGAAGAGGCAGGTGCCGATGGGTGGATGTCAGGCTGGTTATATGGACGATGAGTGTGGAGAAAAGGACCATGGCCGGGACAGGGGATGCATCTGCCACAGTGCCTAACTTTGCACTTGGCCCCCATCACATGTCGAATAAATAGCCGCAAATCATTAACACATCTGTGAAGACTTGCTGGGCCTCTAAGAAATACTCTTCTTCAGAAGTGAAAATTCTAATTTCAATTCTTATAGGGTCCAGGGAGACCTCAGGGTGTTCAAGAGCTTGTCTAGTCTAGCCATGAAATATACTCATTATCAGAACTAAACCTAGGGGCTCCTGGGTAGCTCAGGTCATGATCCTGGAGTCCCAGGATCGAGCCCTGCATTAGGCTTCCTGCTTAGTGGGGAGTCTGCTTCTCCTTCTGCCCCCTACCCTTTTCCTTTTCTCTCTCCCTTTAATGAAAAAATCAAATCTTTAAAAATAATTAAAAAAGAACTAAAACTATTTACGAGGGCTGCTCACAGACTATCAAATGTCAGACAATGAATTTAAATGAATATAATTCATTTTCTACTTATAATCTCATTTTTCTTTAGCATTTCTCCAAGCCCTTGCTCTTAAGGTTTTAACAATAAGTAGCTGGAGAAAAAGTTATCTTGAAATTCTTATGACCTAAATGTAACTTAAAGGGGAAGGGATGCCAAAAAATGATGAGCACATTGTGCCAATGACATGTCCACAGGTCAAATCACATTTTCCAGAGCTTAACAATTTTGGACATTTTAACAGATGTTGATCTGGTTCATAAATACTCCAGAGTTGACTTGTTTAAGATTCAAGATGAATCATACCACCCTGTATTCTTTTCACCAAACTTTACCCCATACCAGTGGCTGTGTCCAAGTAAGATTACCAACATACTATCCGAATGAATGAGTGAATGAATGAATGAATGAATTGACTTGAATGAATGCATATAATTCCAGGGCTGAAATATTTTGGGTGCCTGCCTACTCGGTGGATCATAATTCCAGTCAAGAAGTTTAAATAGTTAAAAGCGTTCATGGTGATAGATTCAATGAATGGATGAATTAGAGAATAAATACATAAAGGCAAAGACTATATAGACCTGTCCAGACCTTCACTCTTTCTGACCAATTATATCTTGGATCAAATTTAAAACAGCCCCTCTCCACCTAATCTATTACCTAATAGTCACTCTACTAAAAAATCAGTAAAGAAGAAGGTTGAACAATTTATATACTAAATGACAAAGTATCTCTATAATTCTGTTTTATTTCCTTTATAGTACATGGAACCTAATGAAAACATGTCACTTTCCAGTCTACCTATGTCATTCCTCAATGGAGTAAAAGCGCTATGGGAGGGGCGCCTGGGTGGCTCAGTGGGTTAAGCCTCTGCCTTTGGCTCAGGTCACAATCTCAGGGTCCTGGGATTGAGCCCCACATCAGGCTCTCTGCTTAGCAGGGAGCCTGCTTCCCCTTCTCTCTCTGCCTGCCTGTCTGCCTACTTGTGATCTCTCTCTTTGTCAAATAAATAAATAAAATCTAAAAAGAAAGAAAGTGCTATGAGAGCTGGAGTCATATGTTTCTTATTTATACTGTGTCTACAGTGCCTTGGATAATGTGTGACACACAGTATGGGCTCAGTAAATATTTCTGGATGTAATAAACAAAAGAGTGGCCATCAAAGGCACCTTGACAGGGTAAAAAGAAGAGAAACCACAAAAGATGAGGTGGGCAATTGGAAGTACTTGTGGGTGCAGGTGAATGTGATAGATAATGTTTCATGTGAGGTCTTCAGATATTGATAATATGATCATCTACTCTTGTTCAGGACCAGCCTGGTGTCCACCCCTCTTCTGGATGTGTCCTGTTTTCTCATGTCTCACCAGCCAAGAGAAAAGCTTTAAATATTACCCCGCCTGCTGGTATATTACAGACAACCCTGGTGAGAACCTCCCCTCAAGTTGCCCAAGAGGAATGTGCATCCACCTGTTCTTAGACTTATCAGAGAAATTTCTAGCTCTTTAAGAAACTCATGCAAAGATTGTCAAGCACTTTTCTGACACCTGGCTAGAACCTCACTAAAGCCCCATCATCTGAAGGCACTTAGCACAGACAAAAATATGGCCAAAACACCACTTCTACCCTGCCTGGATACCCTTCAGGGGTATGTATTAAGATGTCTTGTTTCCGTGTTAAAAGTCAAAGTCAGGGGGTGCCTGTGTGGCTCAGTGGGTTAAGCCTCTGCCTTGGGCCCAGGTCATGATCTCAGGGTCCTGGGATCAAGCCCTGCATTGGCCTCTCTGCTCAGCAGGGAGCCTGCTTGCCCTTCTCTCTCTCTGCCTGCCTCTCTGCCTACTTGTGATCTCTCTCTGTGTCAAATAAATAAATAAAAATATTTAAAAATTAAAAAAAAAGTCAAAGCCAATTCTCAAGATATGATATATAAGGCCAGTAAATATATCTATCTGTATTATGTAGATAGATATGCTATATAAGGTTAGCAATATATTAGCATCTACACTTTAAATATTTAATAAAAGTAGGTCCCATGGTTCTTATGAGGGGACTTCATCCTAAGGTGTTTCAAAAAATATATATATAATTATGGCAAGTCTCATTCACCTCAGTTGTCTTTATAATTCTCATTATGGAGTATAAAAAAGGGCTGTACACCCCCCAAAAATGGGGGAAAGGAATATCAAGAAAAGGAAAAAGTAGTTACTAGCTTCCAATGGTAAATATGCTGAGGGTTGAAAGGGAGTCAAAGAATCAAATCAAGTCTCTCTCCACTGAGAGATAATGGTTTATGGGAGTGTCAGTCTTAACCAGTGCTTATAGAGCATTTAACATAAGCCATTCATACTTCTAGGCATTTGGGATACAGTTATGACTAAGACATGTACCCTGCCCTCAAGCAGCCCAAGTGAAAAATACACTTTTCAAGAAGAGCAATAATGAAGATAGAAACAAAGACAGCCTGAGGCAGAGTGATCAATTTTCAGGAATGGTAAAAAAGGTGATAAGACGAATTTTTGAAAGATTATTAGTGGCTGAAAGGTACATAAGGGACAGAGAGAGAGTGCATTTTTCAGAAAAGCAGGACAATTATGATGAGTTCAGGACTGGAAGAAAACCACAGTAAAACAATAAAAAAATGATGTGATTATGTTCATTTTTTTTAACATACTCAGAATGGAATAAAGCAAAGCAGAAGAGTTTTAGAAGGAAGTAGGAGATTCTAGAAATGGTAGACCTATGATTTAAATATATCACTGGCATCTATTTTTTCTCTGAAGATATTTGACAAATCAGTAAAGAAGAGAGGTTGGATAGTTCATTTGGTAAGTGCCCTAAACAAAGAGGGAAATTCAATTCTATATATAAATGTAGCAATGCGCCACATACTTTTCTTCATATCCCCATCCACTCCTACGTCTGAGTATCTGAGTAAATGTTCTCTGTGGATGACTTGTCTTTCAAGAGAGGAACAGCCAAGAGGAATAAACCAAGCACCAACAAGCTATGTGGGGTGGCTGTATCATCAAGGAATATCAGTTGATGAGTAGCAAAAGTGCCTTATTAAATGACTAAAATTAAAAAAAAAGAAGATTCCATTTTTCTTGAGAGGAAAAGGATTTTCTCAAGTGGAGGGAATAAGAACAAGGAGATTAATAACAAGGCAAGTTTGGCATGAACTCTCCATTAAGTTTAGCTGTTCTTAAATGTATTTTTTTTTTAAAGATTATTTATTTATTTATTTGACAGAGAGAAATCACAAGTAGATGGAGAGGCAGGCAGAGAGAGAGAGAGGGAAGCAGGCTCTCTGCTGAGCAGGGAGCCCGATGTGGGACTCGATCCCAGGACTCTGAGATCACGACCTGAGCCGAAGGCAGCGGCTTAACCCACTGAGCCACCCAGGCACCCTTAAATGTATTTTTTAAAGTAAACTTTGTTTTTTAGAGCAGTTTTAAATGAATTTTTTAAAATTAATGAGTCTCTGTGCTGTCCTTTCCTAGAATAAGTTCAATCAAATGATTCACACAGTCTAAGCCAGGAATGGCAAGTATTTGGATCTTGCAGACCGAGTCTCTCCTTCTCTGGCAGATATCACTAATTGAAAACCATACCCTTTTGCTCTGAACCCATACTTGGACTTAGAATCCTTTTCAGCAAAGCTCAATAAGCAGCCATTCTTCTCCACTGGCATTGACACATGAGATACACAGCATATCGGCCACCAGTGGTTGTGCCAAAGATTCCTGACCCACTCATTACTCATAAGCTCGGAAGGGATGATGGGATTATTTCAAGAGTTTTGGGGGAAAAAAGTTTTGTAAATCCACAGGTATATCAAGACTTTCCATTAGCATGAATAGTATGCTTCACACATGAATAGGTTACTACTTTAAAAACGTACACATTCATCTTGGAACACTGAAAAAATAAAATTAAATTTTAAAAATGTTTGCATTCATTGTAATTATAAGATACCAAAAAATTGCAAAACATTCCAGAATTCATAGTTGTCAAGTTATTGTAGCATTGAGATCTGTGACCTTTATTTTGACATTATAAAAAAAGTCCTTTTATTGGATAAATTTGGGAGTCACTGGCTCTTGGTGATTTCTGCCACACACCATCAATGTTCATCGTGTGAAAGCTGCCCAAAATAGCAATTATAGCACCCATAAGGCAGACATAAGTCTCTCTTATAAAAACAGAATTGTGACACAAACTTATTCAACTCTAGTCAGTCAGTAAATATTGTTCTCTTTTTTATGAAACTTTAGGTCAAATAAAAGTTAAGCGGGTTTCAAACCAACAAACACACTGAAACATCAGTGGAACCAAAATACTTCTTTTGTATTTAAAATAACAGAATTATCATAACATCTTTATCCAACTATCATAGTAATAACACTTTCTTTTCCTACCCTACAAATTTTCTTTTGAGAGTTATGGACGTGGGGTCATGACATGTCTCGAAAACTAAACATGCTATACAGATGTAAGGGGTTTTCATCACTTCTGATTACAGATTATTTGGGATTACCTTACAGTAAAAACATCATTTTGAAATATATTCCTTTGGAGTAATTAAGTTTTGGTGGTCTCTACTTCTTAGAAAAGACCGAACACTCTGAGAGCTTGCATTATTATTAGATATCCCAAAGGCAGTCATAAAATATCTGTGAATGTGTACACTGTCCATACGAAATCATACCTTCACATTCACAAGCATTCTCTCCAATAATTTTCCAAGAGTAAATTTCACATCACCTAGATGGTTTCTAAGGGGAAACTCTTTGGAACAGATCCAAAATTGGCAAGAAGGAAACTCCATCTGGAAACTAGATTTTATGTAGCTCTTATAGACATATCATTTTCACCTAGCAGGATCCCAACATAATTTGAGGGGTGTCTGTGATTTTGATTTGTTCATAGAGTAATAGAAAAAAAAAGCCACCAGTTGTGAGTACACTCAATAAAAGTTGTAAATAAGTTGATCTCATTCTAGTACTAAAAAATATACATATATATATTTTTTTTTTACACAGCAAGTTTACTCAAAGAGGTCTAGAGCTTGGCTGCTTTCACGTAGAAAAGGCTTCATTGGGGGGTGCCTGGGTGGCTCAGTGGTTTAGGCCTCTGCCTTTGGCTCAGGTCATGGTCTCAGGGTCCTGGGAATCAAGCCCCACATCGGGCTCTCTGCTCAGCAGGGAGCCTGCTTCCCCCGTCTCTCTCTGCCTGCCTCTCTGCCTACTTGTGATCTCTCTCTGTCAAATAAACAAATAAAATCTTAAAAAATAAAAATTAAAAAAAAAAAAAAAAGAAAGAAAAGGCTTCATTGGGGCACCTGGTTGCCTCAGTGGGTTAAAGCCTCTGCCTGCAGCTCAGGTCATGATCCCAGGATACTGGGATCGAGCCCCCCATAGGGCTCTCTGCTCAGAGGGAAGTCTGCTTCTCTTCCTCTCTCTCTGCCTGCCTCTCTGCCTATTTGTGATCTCTGTCTGTCAAATAAGTAAATTTTTAAAAGTTTAAAAAAATAAAAAGGCTTCATTTATGGCTTTAATGCATAAACAAAACATACAGCAATTCAGAAAAAATTCTAAGTTTGCTGTTTGAAGCTGCCAACTTTTAAGATGGTTTTTTATGCAGCAGTAGTAGCTAGAAAGTTTGTTTGATTCTATAGCCATTAACTGAGGGCCAACTGGCTGGAAAGACTGGGTTATACATAGTGGGGAGATTTGCAAAACTAATAATAAAAATAAGCGTTATTTCCCTTAAGCTTCAAATGATCATACACTTTGTTAAAGATAGGTATTGTTATCCCTGCATTAAAATAAAACAACAGGCCACAGGAGGGTTAATCAAACTATAATAGTCTAGCAAGTATGGACAAGAGAGCCCAGAACAAGGCTCTCTGATGACACAGTGCTGTGTCTTGCCTTCCCAGAGGGAAGTCTGGTAGAGGAGAAAAAAAAATGTAATATATAACTCTATTATTAAGGAGAAAATCATGAATGTGCAAAGAAAAATACAATCAAAATTTATTTTTTAAAAAAGATTATGTTTATTTGAGAGAGAGTGAGCTAGAGAGAGAGCATGAGCAGGCAGAAAGGTAGAGGGAGAGGGAGAAGCAGACTCCCTGTTGAGCAGGCAGCCCCACAACTTGGGCTCAACCCCAGGACCCTAGGATCATGACCTGAGCCAAAGGCAGACCGGTAAGACACTGAGCCACCCAAAAGCTCCATAAACAAAGTTTATTGACACACAGAGCAGGGAGAACTTATTTCTGGCTGGAGTAGGAAGAGACAACTTCAATCAGATAGGTAGACAATGATACCTTACTCCATTCCTCTAGAGTAACTCCATCATGGAGGAGAACATCTTTGGCACCTTTAGCACGAATCTAATGCAAAAATACATTATGGAGAAAGTTAAAGGAAGCTATCAGTAGAAAAGAAGGGTGAGGTTTTCTTGTTCATCACGTCTGCATCTTCCTTCAATCCCCCATCATAGGCAGACAGTTTGCTCTGGAACACACAGCTCATTTTGAAAATCATTGATTTGGTGGACAGGATCAACAATCATATGTAAATTTCAGAAAGTCCTCAGCAATTGGAGAGAAATGCAAATTCATTCTTTTGAGTGCTATGTCGGTCAGGATAGAGCCCGACGAAGAGTAAACACTAGCTATTTTAACCAAAAATCCAACAGAGGGATTGGTTAAACAGGTTTTGGAGGACCTAAAGGTTACATATGCACATCAAGCAGGAAGCAGCTACCATTCAAAGGGCTAGTGGACAAAGGGAACACCTTCTGGTTATTAGAACTTGGGAGCTTGGAGGAGTGCCCCTGCAGAGCAGACGTATCAACCTTGAGGAACAGCACTGCTCATTTGGCTCTGGAAGCTCAGGAGCTTGCAAGGGGCAAACCCAGGGAAAGGTCTGAAGGGTGGCAGGACTAATTGCCCCTAAATATGCTACTTTGCCATGATGATTATCCTGAGCAAAGGGCACTTCCACAAATAGCAGGTGTAATAAGGGCATTCTTTTTTTTTTTTTTTAAGATTTTATTTATTTATTTGACAAAGAGAGATCACAAGTAGGCAAAGAGGCAGGCAGAGAGACAAAGGAGGAAGCAGGCTCTCCGTGGAGCAGAGAGCCCGACGCGGGGCTTGATTCCAGGACCCTGGGATCATGACCTGAGTCAAAGGCAGAGGCTTTAACCCACTGAGCCACCCAGGCACTCCTAAAAAGAGCATTCTACTCTCCCCTTTTCCTCCTGAAAATGGGAGATGAAGATTGCCATGTTAAAGATGCTTCCCTGTACCAGAAGAAAAGAGGCACCCTTCAACAAGGAGTCAAAGCTGAGAGAATTCTGCACCAAATGACTCGTTAAAAGAATTCTTATCTTCCTTCGGTCTCTTTTAGTTACTTTTCCACACCTGCCTCTCTCTGTTCAACTTAATATGCAAGTACTTGGGTTTTGCCACTTCTCTGGGTCTTCATTTCTTTATGAGGGCTCCTGTGTCATGTAGAACTAATATAAATTGTGTGCTTTTTCTCCTGTTCTCTCTCTCTCTTTTTAAAAGATTTTATTTATTTATTTGTCAGAGAGAGAGGGTATAAGCAGGGGGAGTGGCAGGCAGAGGGAGAAGCAGACTCCCCACTGAGCAGGGAGCCTGACGAGGGGCTCAATCCAAAAACCCTGGGATCACGACCTGAGCCCAAAGCAGACACTAACTGATGGAGCCACCCAGGCGCCCCTCCTCTTGATCTGTCTTATAGCAGTTTAATGCTCAGGCCCCACTGAAAAGTCCTGCAGGGTAGAATTAAGATCTTGTCTTCTCTACAGGCGCCGCTGTTTCTCAGGAGAAGTCACAGACTCAGTTCCGAGGTGCCAGGGAATAGGGAGTTTGGGCTGAGTGACACCGGCCAGGTAAATGGTGTTGCTGGTGATAGCAACAGGAGGAACAAGCAGCAGATAGGAAGAAGTACAGATACTGAAAAGCAATGTGCAACCCTGCACCCCCTTCCTCTGCCCTATATTACCTTGCTCATATATCCCTCCCAAAAGGTTATGCCCTCCAATTGGGAACCAAAGAAGCATCCACCCAAAGGAGCTCTTCTATTGGAGAAGCAAAATGGAAAACAAACCATCCAGTCAGATGTGGTTCTAGACTCTCTAATATCAGTCCAACTGGCCATAGAAAGAGACTACTTTCTAAGTAGGCAGTTAGAGCATAGAATCCTTATAGCTCAAAAGTATGAATTCCATTTCCAGTATTGCCCACTTCCTATGATCAAGTCCCTCCACACATAAGAACAACTGTGCCATGCTATCCCTTGGCTGATAGCAAACATTAAGATCTATCATGTGGCAACATTAACCTCTTTTGTAAGACATGGTACTGTCAGAGATTTGAAAAGGTGAAAAAAATGTATTTTATAATAAGTGAGGTGCAATATATCTTCACAATCAGATAGCCCAATGGCAAGATCCATGACTTGTTTATATTGTTTTCTCTTTGACCTCAATAACTTGGTATGTAGATTCACAGCCAGTTTGTGGAATTAAATTAAATTTAGTAAGATACTTTGATTAAAGGAGAGATACAGGGGCACCTGAGTGGCTCAGTGGGTTAAGCCTCTGCCTTCAGCTCAGGGCATGATCTCAGGGTCCTGGGATCGAGCCCCGCATCGGTCTCTCTGCTCATCGGGGAGACTGCTTCCCCACCCCTCTCTCTCTGCCTACTTGTAATCTCCATCTGTCAAATAAATAAATAAAATCTTAAAAAAAAAAAAAAGGAGAGATACAATACAAAGCGAATCATTCAGGAAGAGGTCATACACATTGCCTTCTAATATTTGCATAGCTTTCAACGGCACTGTTTTCTTCTGATTTTTGAGGTAAATGCAGTAGGAATTGTCAACCCTATTTTAAATTTGAGGAAAACTGGGCTCTGAAACATTAAAATGATGTTCCCAGGAACACATGACCAGTAAACTGTAGAGTCAGTCAGTCTTGGCAAATGGTGAATGTGTGCTGTGGTCCCAGGGGGAGTAACACCAAACACTCCAGCGTGGCCAAGCCAGGAACTAGAGAATTAATCAAATCAAGAAACAGTTTGCCTCCTCTCTCTGTCTCTCTCTCTCTCCCTCTAGAACAGTCATTACATCCTGTACTGTTAAGACCCTGAACATCTTTAAAGAGGAACCAAAAGAGTTAAAAGAAAAAATGCTCCAAGTGGTTAAGATTGATAAAACGGGTATTGCTTTGTTATGCTTCTTTGATTTATAGATATAAAGAATAAGTAAAATACTCAGAAAGGGAAGTGTTTGTTTTCTGTTTATTTATGGGCTTGAATGAGACCTCCATGTTCAATTTAAGAAAGAGGAAATGCACGCATTTCAGGAAAATTCCTTAAAATTCTTCTTCATAGAATTTGTTTTTATCAAGATTGAAAATCAAATGAATTCTAAAATCAGTAAGGGGAAAAATATGTTTTATTCTTCAATTTTGCTTCTCTATAAAACTGATGATTTTAGTTTTGTATGTAAATTTCACAATTGCCTCTATGCTATTGTGTTTCTTTGGTTTTAATTTAAAAATATATCATGGACATTCTTCCATGTCAATATGCATACATATGACTCATTGTTTGTTTGTTTGTTTTCCATAAAAAACCCTACTATGTATGCTGTATAATTTATGCATTTCATTACCCATAGAAATTCAGATTTTAACCATTACTAACAAAGTTGCAGTAACAATCCTTATACCAATATTCTTAAGTAATGATATTTCTATTTCCATAAGAAAGATTCCCCAAAGTGGGATTACTGATTTAAAGGGATATGCAAATTTCAAATTTTAGAAGCTACCTGCATGATATAATACTGCTAATTTCTCCATATCTTTGCTAGCATCCATCTTTCTTTCTTTCTTTCTTTCTTTCTTTCTTTCTTTCTTTCGGCCAGTCAAGTGCATGGAAAATAAAATTACGTTTTATTTTGGTTTTTGTTTTCCTGATAACTGCAGATCCTTCCATATGTCTACTGGTCATTCACATTTCCTTTGTTATCACCTTTCTATTTATGTCCTTTGTCCATTTTTCTATAAACTGCTTATATTTTTTCTAAGAGTTTCTCACATACTAGAATGTTAACCCTCTAATTGTCAAGTATGTTGTTTTTCTCCCATTTGCCATATTTTAGTCAATTCTAATATCCATCCAAAATCTTCCTATTCACATAATTATACAAGTATTACCCTAAAATTTATTCCAATATTTTTTAGATGGAGGATTTTAATGCACATGTACTTAATTTTTCTGCTTTAATATGGGATAGACTTACTTCTCATGATTTATCACATATATATCAACATAGTTCATTAAGTCATTATTTTTGGAACACTCTGAACTCACATTGTTTCCAACTATACATTAAGTGCATTTATGAACTCCCTACTCAGTGAGGGGAACTGTTTGATGCATTGAGGCTGCTTTATAACATTAATTAAAGGAGGCCATGGAATACTGGGATGTTGTTTCTGGTAAACTGCTCTCAACAATTTTGAACTTGTTTTAGAAGGTACACAAAAACCTTAGAAGCTGGAGCCTTTAATTTTGGAATTATGAAACACAGAGTAGGTTTTTAATAATGAAAGAAATAAAACAAATAAATAATGACAACAAATGCTTCCCTAATGGACATAATGGATCTTCATAATGGAAAAAATAAATTGAGTATCAGACATTTGCCAAAATATTTTTGAACATTGTGGGAAGCCATCTTTACAACTAGAAAAATAATATAACAGACACATAAAGTTTCTTTGGATGATAATGTTGTACAATTTGGGACTATCTGGGTTGCAAGTGATAAATAAACTAACTCAAACTTGCAAAGTTTTCTATTGACTTACATAACTAAAAAGTTCGAGAGTTGCCTCACTTTGGGAATGGCTCAGCTCAGGGATCCTTATGATATCATCTGAAAGCAGGTCCTTTTCATCTCTGGGATTTTCTTTCATCTTTGCTGGCATCACTCTTGGTTTCAAATAGTAGTATAATGACTGCGAGCAACTACAAGTCTGTATTCCCACAGGTTTGATTTCAGCAGAAATGATAGTGGTGACTCTTCTGGTACCTCCCCAAAACTTACCATTCTACTAGGACCAGTGATCATGTGCCCATGCCTGAATCAACCTCTGTAGCATCCTGCCAACTCCCCTTCCTAGATAAGTCAGTATGTCCTATCTTAGGTTATAAACTATACCCATGTGGCTAGAGCTGGAAACCAATGAGAACTATTTGGACTAAGTGTAGAGGTGTGACCTCAAAAAATTTAAAAAAAAAAAAAGAAAGAAAGAAAAAATGGTGTACTGCTATGTCTTATCTGAAGAAATAAGAAGAAATGCTAAAACACTGAAACAAAAACATCTATTATATGGATCATCTTTGTAGCCTAATGATAACCTAAAAGTCTTGCTGTATAAGCTTCCAGTAAATGGAAACTATGCAGAAAATGAGTAAGAAGTCACCAGGTGAGACAGAGCCTCTCTCACCTTCTATTCTGCTTCCCATTCCCCTTCCCCAGCTTTTTTTTTTTTTTTTAAGATTTTATTTATTTATTTGATAGAGATCACAAGTAGGCAGAGAGATGGGAGCAAAGGGACCAGATTCCCTGCTGAGCAGAGAGCTGGATGCAGGGCTTGATCCCAGGACCCTGGGATCATGACCTGAGCAGAAGGCAGAGGCTTAACCCACTGAGCCACCTAGGCACCCCTCCCCTTCCCCAGCTTCTTACACTGTTGTTTAAAACTCGGCAGGCAGCTATCATCCTTGCCAGTTTAGAGAATCAAGACTAAAAATTGTCTTGGATAATTACTAAATAATGATCAGAATGGAGAGCGTTTAGCTTCATTGCAAGATCAAGGAAACTTCTATAAAAGGACAGTTGGGGGGAGAGGCTGATATTAATATAACAGGTGTTAAGAAGCTGCTTCAGATGTTGAATACGCAGTACAGAGCCTCTAGCCTCCTTCTTCTGCTCTAAATGTCTTCACCTTGGATAATTACGTCCTTCCTGCAAATGAGCATCCATAATAACTCCACACTCTAATGGGGTGAGCAGGGAGGGGGGATGCACAGTGGATAAAAATGACTTGGAAAGATAGTAGTGACAATGTGTAGACCATAATGAAAAAGAAATTACAGATAAGAGATTTTATTCACTCTCTACAAATTTTCATCACTGGAAAAAAAGGCTAGTTGCCCAACTTTAAATTTTAGCAATGGTTTTGAGATATTGTACCCTCAAGAAATGTTTATCCCTTGATCTCATAAGTCCTGCAAATTGCCTACTGATACTATTTTATCTTCCATGCTTCTGACCAAGTAGGCTCTGGGCAGCTCCAAGAACCTCCTGGAATGTCTGTATTTGGTTCACAAGTGAGAGTTCCACTTTCCCTTCAAGATGATGGCAGACAGAAATTGGACCTCTGCCAAAGGATCTAGGACTCCTCAGTGTGTATCCAGCATGCATCATTGAGGGGCTGAAAGTGAAAGGCCGGGAGCAGGTGATGGAGTATTGCTCTGCACTGGACTAATGCTAATCTCCCTCAGCCTGGCTCAGATCTGCCAAGCTCCTGGTACACAAGGAGGCAGGGACTCAGGAAATATTTGTGGAACTCTGAAAGAACTAAATGAATATCATCAATATCAGTCTTGTCATAGCATGCAGTGGACACCTATTCAATAAATGGCACAATCGTTTTTTAACAGCTCATCACCTTTATCTCTTCAGAAGAATCTTTATTTTTATTTTTATTTATTTATTTATTTTTAAGATTTTATTTATTTATTCAACAGACAGAGATCACAAGTAGGCAGAGAGGTAGGCAGAGAGAGAGGAGGAAGCAGGCTCCCCGCTGAGCAGAGAGCCCGATGCAGGGCTCGATCCCAGGACCCTGAGATCATGACCTGAGCTGAAGGCACAGGCCTAACCCATTGAGCCACCCAGGCGCCCCTGAATCTTTATTTTTATAATCTTACTATTATTCTCTGATCCAATGTTAAACAAGTCTATAAGAATATTGGTGTTCATTGGGTACAGTTTAATTCTAAACCCATGTTTTTATCCCTGATGATGATTTTTTTGTTGTTTTTTGTTTGTTTGTTTGTTTTTTGTTTATACTGCAGTAGCTCCATGAAAACAAAGTTACCCTTGGGAAATCCAAACATCTTCCCAAGTTTGATCATGAAAATGAGGCTCTGGTGTAATTATTATTACTCAGGACCTTCTATGAAAAGAAAGGCAGAATACATTTCCTTTTTATGAGTTAGTTTCTATACGATTTGTCTGAATGCTGTGGTCATCCTTGGTCTGCCAGGAACTGGTTTCTGAAAACACATGGATTCTCTATTACCCAAATTGTCTTTGGAAATGCTCAGAATGGTTGAAACCAAGCCCTGTGTGGCAGGTTTCAGCTTTTACAGCCCAAATTTCTTTTTATTGGTGGCAATAGTTGGAAAAATATAACTTGAGAATTAAGGGTTTAGAAAATAGAACTAAACAATGTCTGCATTTACTATGGAAGGATCTTTGTGAATCAGATGTGGCATTAAGCACTTAGGTATATTTTTTCATTTAATGCAGAGCAGGTCTATTAGATTATATTCTATTATCTCCATTTTACAGAGGAGGAGAAACCACAGCTTATAGAGATCAAATAATTAGAGCAAGAGATAGGATATGAATCCTGGTCTAAGCAACTTCAAAGGCCTGAATTGTCATAGGACAGCAGACACCTCCTAGGACCTGAAACTTATTTAAACTTCAACTAAAGCATGTCTTTTTTTTTTTTTTTAAAGATTTTATTTATTATTTATTTGACAGAGATCACAAGTAGGCAGGGAGGCAGGCAGAGAGAGAGGGGGAAGCAGGCTCCCTGCTGAGCAGAGAGCCCGATGTGGGGCTCGATCCCAGGACCCTGGGATCATGACCTGAGCCGAAAGGCAGAGGCTTTAACCTACTGAGCCACCCAGGTGCCTCTCAACTAAAGCATGTCTTAAAGTGGACAAATAATGGGCAATTAATTCAAAGCATTAGCCATAAGATACAAGTGACCAAATAAGAAATTCCTACAATAAAAATAAAGGACTATGTCAACAAATTTTCCACTAACATTAAAATAGTTGAATCATATTCTGGCTGTGGTCATCAGAGTTATCAGAGTAATGCTTAGATAAAACTGCATTTCAAAGAAGTGAATGGGACTGCTGATTCCCCAAATAGGCAAAACCAGCTGCTTCTTCATTTCAATCTGAAATATTTTAGTTAATCCATATTTGGGGACCTTATTACGTGAAACAAATTTGTAACATTGCAAGATTATGCTAGGTATAAATAGGTATCAAGTAGGTATCAGAAAGAATATGGAGATGATGGTCAATTCAGTATGTTGAGTTGGACAGCAAAAGGTTTTATGGACTTTTCATGTCCATCATTGCATAGTTCGAGTTTCTCAGAATAGAAATATCTTATATGCAGAATAGTAGGCCAAAAATCCTTGTCAAATTCTAAATCATCTAGTAAAATCAGAAGTAACAGAAAAATTAATTTGAGCATTAGAATGTCAGACTATATACAGTACCTACAAGACAACCATAATTATTTTAATTAATCCTTCCATCCAACCCAAAGGATGTCCAAAAGTCTGATTTTTTTTTAAAGAAAAGGAATAATGAATTCCATTCTCCTTCTACAGTTTTAGTTTTTGCAGGTGCTAGCTTATCTGTCCAAGACCAAGACAAAATGAAGTGGTATGATGTCAGTTGCACACTATAAAAACTGAGAGCTAAAGATAAAACTATAAAGTCTATGGTAGGCAAGCATACTTCACTTCTACCAGCCTAGTAGATCTCAGCCCTGGATACACATTAAAATCCTCCAAGAGACTGAACAAAATCTGATGCCCAGGTCATATCCAAGATCAGTTCAAATCAGAATTTCTAGGGTTAGGATGGAGGCAATGGCATTTTTTAAAGTTTTCTTGGGTGATTCCAAAAGGCAGCCACGGTTGAAAAATCATTGTACTAGGGAACATGCGGAAAGGAGAGACCAGTATCAGACCTTTCTCTGGGCTGTTTCTAGGCTTCATGCAAATTAACTAAACCCAGCAGTAAGAATCTGTAGCCTTGCTTAAAGACTCAGTTCAGGTCAACCTGAATTTCCCTACCTACTGACACAAAGACCATACATAACCCTGCCCTCAGAGAGTTTGTTCTCAGTTGCAGGATGTGATTCGTAACTACAAATAACTGATTGTGATGAAATTCAATGAGAGCATTACTTGTATCCTCAAACTGCAAACCACAATGATAACACAAAAGAAAGATACATTCCTGGAGGTAATGGTCAGCAAAAGAGATATCCCAAAGCACTCTCATGGAAGAGAAAATGTCTAGGGAAACGTATTCCCAAGGGCAGGAAACGTAAACGAAGACCCAGAAGTATAGAAACAGGAGATATATTTTAGGAAGAGCTGGAACATGGGTAATGTAAGGATAGTTGGATCATATAGTTCTGGAAGATACTGTTTCAGATGCCGAAAGATTCCTGTGATCCTCAGTATCTGATTCTAGGATTCTAGTTGTCCCAGCAATAACTTTCAGACAACACAATTATCACTTAATACACATAGTTCTCCAAAAGGGGATGGTTAAAAGCACAGATTTGTAGAGATACCCTGCTGCAAGCAACCTGATGAGGTCAAACAGAACTATCCCTCAGGCTTGTCTTGGTATCCATTAAGCTCATAAAAGAGAGATTTCACAAAGCAGAAAGCTCATTTTTAGTTTATAGATTTATGAAAGGAGCCAGTGTGACTGGTGAAAACGTCAATCAATTCTTGTCTTAAAAAAGTGAGCTGAGGGGCGTCTGGGTGGCTCAGTGGGTTAAAGCCTCTGCCTTAGGCTCAGGTCATGATCCCAGGGTCCTGGGATCAAGCCCCGCATCAGGCTATCTGCTCAGCAGGGAGCCTCCTTCCTCCTCTCTCTCTCTGCCTGCCTCTCCGCCTACTTGTGATCTCTGTCAAATAAATAAATAAAATCTTAAAAAAAAAAAAGAAAAAAAAAAAGAAGTGAGCTGAAATGAGAGGACAGTTATCCTCTAGAACGTTGTAACCCACGTAGGAAAACTGAGCAGGGAGGTTACAGTAGAATGAAAAACTGATAATGAAAGAAAATCTGCAGTAAAAGCTTAATTAATTCTTCTTCAAAGTATGCATCAAATTTCACAATTATAACTTCATAGGCTGCCTCTATAAAAAGATTTTGACAGGCCTGACAGTTATTTGCTCAAAGCCATATGATATTTCACAAGCAGAATTCTTAAATACAAAGTCTTCAGTATTTTGTATAAAGATTGCTTTGCACATTTCATGGTAAGTGCAGTCACCCAAGGGTATGTACATAAATCACACATCTGAAGGGCCCTGATGGTTTCATTTATCACTTGTTGAATGTTCTGGGTCGCTCAGATGTTAGAGATACTTTTATTCCTGCCCCTGATTACCTATACCTAATAAAACAGTGACAACTCATAAATCACTCTCCAAAATCAATGGACAAGCTGCCACCAACTGGAATCTCCATTAAATTGATGACAGAGAAGTAGGACCAATATGTACACTCATTATCTACATCTCGGCTGACATTGCTAGTTTGGAAGGAGTGGTTCTGTTGAATGGGTCCACTGTTGACTGGCAGAATATTTCTTTACTGCCAGGAAGCCCAGGGTCTCAGAAAATACTCAAGAGGAAAACCTCTAAACATCATAAAGATGCAATTCTTGCTGTTGGCTATGGTCTCTGCATGAGCTTGAGATCAGTCCTTAGCTGTTCTGAGTTTCCTCATCAATGAGAATAACAGAGATTACACCACAGATTATTTTGGACATTAAATGGATTACTATAAATAAAGCAACTGACAGACTAGCAGGCAGAAGTTACAAGGTTAGTGCAATAACTATCTACCATCACTGTTATTCTTCAGTTCCTCTCCATGACAGGTCACTTGTACAGTTCAAAGCATTTCCTTGAAAGAACCTGCCCTGGAATGTTGGGCTGCTTCTCATGGAATTCCAAAAAGAAATGTTAAGAATATTTGTATACATGAAAAAGTGCTCAACATCACTCGGCATCAGGGAAATACAAATCAAAACCACAATGTGATACCACCACACACCAGTCAGAATGGCTAAAATTAACAAGTCAGGAAACGACAGATGTTGGCGAGGATGCAGAGAAGGGAGAACCCTCCTACACTTTTGGCGGGGATGCAAGCTGGTACAGCCATTCTGGAAAACAGTATGGAGATTCCTCAAAAAGTTGAAAATAGGGGTGCCCAGGTGGCTCAGTCCTTAAGCATCTGCCTTCAGCTCAAGTCATGATCCCAGGGTCCTGGGATCAAGCCCTGCATCAGGCTCCCTGCTCAGCAAGAAGCCTGCTTCTTCCTCTACCATTCCCTCTGCTTGTGTTCCCTCTCTCACTGCCTCTCTCTCTCTTTCTCTCTCTGTCAAATAAATAAATAGATCTTAAAAAAAAAAAAATGTTGAAAATAGAGCTACCCTGCAACCCAGTAATCACACTACTGGGTATATACCCTAAAGATACAAATGTAGTGATCCAAAGGGGTACATGCACCCCAATGTTTATAGCAGCAATGTCCACAATAGCCAAATTATGGCAAGAGCCTAGATGTCCATCAGCAGATGAATGGATAAAGATGTGGTATATATACACAATGGAATACTACACTGCCATCAAAAAAACACCCCAAATCTTGCCATTTGCAATGATGTGGATGGAACTAGAGGGTATTCTGCTAAGTGAAATAAGTCAATCAGAGAAAGATAATTATTATATGATCTCGCTGATATGAGGAATTTGAGAAACAAGACAGAGGATCATAGGGGAAGGGAGGGAAAGATGAAACAAGATGAAACCAGAGAGGGAGACAACAAACTGAGGGTTGCTGAGGGTTGCTGATAGGGAGGGCATGGGAGGGATGCGATGGCTGGGTGATGGATGTTGGGGAGGTTATGTATAATGCTGAGTGCTGTGAACTGTGTAAGACTGATGAGTCACACAGCTGTACACCTGAAACAAATAATATATTATATGTTAATTTAAAAAAGAATATTTGTGATAAATACACATGCATAGATATATGTGTGTGTATAAATGTGTATATATACATATAACTGTGCTCATATATATGTAAATATACCTAATATATATATATATGAATAGACAAAATCATATCTGATGGGTAAATAAGACTTAAAAAGAGAGAGAAGATCTTCATAACAACCCATCAATTTTCCTAACCTAAAAGATCTAGAAAAACGTGGAGCCCTGTGACTAACAGTTGCATACTGGATGTGTGTGTATACATGCATGCACACATGTGAGCTGAAGGAGGAGGAGACCACATTTGTTAGAGAGAGGACAGACAGATAGGGCAATGTTAAGGCAGGATGCTTACAACCTACAACTTAGAATGCTTTAAAAACTGTTAACCTAATAATGCTGTGTTCTTATTAAAGACACGGCTGAACAAACATGATTAATTAAGGCACACAAAAATAATTTAAAAACTTTGGTTGTATCTGTGTGTCAGTTGAAAACATCATCTAAAGCTCACAGTCTCTACTGGCAATTGGCTAGGGACACACCTTCCCAACTGTTCAGCTTTCTCCAGAAACACACAATTCATTCTTTTTTTAAAAGATTTTATTTATGTATTTGAGAGAGAGAGAGAGAGAAAGCACAAGCAGGAGGAGAGGCAGAGGGAGACAGAAAGGGAATCAGGTTCTCTGCTGAGTAGGAAGCCCAATGTGGGGCTCAAGCCCAGGACCCTAGACCATGACCTGACCGGAAGGCAGACACTTAACCGACTGAGCTACACAGGTACTCCCTCCTCCCACAATTCATTTTCAAGGCGGAGTAATGGTGTGGTACATAAAGCTGGGATTGTGCAGACACCACGGGTCAGTGTTAGAATAGTCAATGGCTTCAGTCTAATATCCAGATTTCAGCACAACCATCACTGTTGCACACGGATTTCCCATTCTTATATCTTCAAGCCCCTCAGCTGATGAAAAAACTAGAGTCTGGGATACACCCAGAAAAAGAGAATGTGGATTCTTCAGACCAAATGTTTGCTGCAGACTTGAGAACTGATAAATGCATACTAGGATCACAATGATATATACTGCCTCAGACACCATGAACCTTTTTAGAACAGAAGAATGTTTCCCTGAGTACTGTTCTCTAACGTGGAGAAGTAAGGACTGCTTTCAGATTCACTTCTGAAGAAACAGGCTAAGTTTTTATCCCCACCTCTGCCCTTTCCTTAGTTAGCCAGCTAACCTCCCCTCAGCTGTACGGTGGGAACAATTGTACTGACCTATTAAGATTGTTGTGAAGATTCAAATAGCACATAATACATCAGGCACAATTAGAAGTATCCAAAAAATAGGAACCAATATTATTATTGACTTAAAGGTGCACCTCAATTCAGGGAGTGCATAATTTTAATCTAAATTGAAAAATCCAGCATGATTTTAATGAAAGTATTTTTATGTTTTTAGGAACAAACCAAAATAATTGAATGTTAGGAATGGCTAAATTAGTTATACTTCCTGGTAAAATTTTATTGAGAAAGGTGGAGGGAATGAGGGGGAGAGATTAAAATAATGACTCCATGATTCAGTGAGCACTGGAATCTTTAGGTTGCTGGGATTAGGTTTAGGAAAGTATTTTGTCTTTCTCAGAGAGAGAGTGAGGGGAAAATAGCAACTCATGTACATACTTTCAGATATATACTTTCCCCCCCTGCAAAACAGAACAAAACAAAACAAAACATTAATCATCAGGAGAATGTCAAATTATGTACCTCTGAGGAAAAACTAAAGCATATGTCTTAGATACTGTGTTCATGTTTGGCTTCTATATGACTTTGGACAAGGCACTGATACCCTCAGTCTAGTGCTAGGAAATGCTTTGCTATATTTTGGACCTCAGAGAGCCTCCATTTTTAAAATTAACTTGAGTTAATAAGTAGAATCTGTAATCCTAAATATATAGGGGAAAAAGTGTCTTTCTGAGTTAGTACTAGAGATAAGTTATAAATGCAACATTTTCACTATATGTATATGCAGTCTAAGAGAGGGGGAGAGGAAAATTTAGAGACAATGTTACACGATTCTATTGTCTGGAAAAAAGATCATTTTTTTCTCCAGGAAATAAAGCATTCCAGTACCTACCCATAAGACCCCAGCCCCGATTTTGCCAAAGCCTACGGCACAGCTGTGAATACCACTGCCCACAGTTAGAAGAAGTAGGGGTAAACTTGATTTAGAAAAGAGACGACATTATTTCTCTTGTTTGATTTGATTCAGCTACATACCACCTCTTGAGGATTTCAGCAGAGACATGAGAGAACAGAAGACTCTAACTTCTATAGATACCTAACATCACAGGCATCCCAATACACAGCTTGGCTGTCTTTCATAAAGAGCACTTGTCTCCAAATATGATTTCCTCTTCTGCTATACTGCTCTGGCAGGGAAGCAGACCTGGCTTATTATTATTTTTTTTAATTTCATTTTTATTAGTATCTTCTTAACTGTCAGCATCTACCTCTTAGGATCTTCCCGCCATCTGGTGATTTCCTATGCACTGAGGACCATTTGTTAGAATTATATCTAAAATAAGAGTGATTAGGCCCTGAGTAAGGGCCCAAAAAGCTTTCCCATGGGTAAAACTTAACGAACTTTATTACCAGGACTGGGCATATTTGTGAAGACAATTTTTTTTTAAGCTAGCAAAAGTGATACATTTTTATTATAAATATATCAATAATCCCTTTAGGTGTGAAAGGTCTAAAGACACCTGTTAAAGACAGAGATTCCAAACTAAAAAATAAAGGCTCAGCTGATGAGGGAGCAGGAGGCTGGCTGAGGACAAAGCAAAAGCTGGCGCCTTGCACCCCCTTCTCCATCTGCTCCCCCTCAGTCCTAAGTGTAGCATCCCTCAGGCAGCCCTGACTGCCCTGAACAATAAGCATATAGTTAACTTGCAGAGCTCACAGTCCTGCTAGACAGGAGTCTCCCTTGGCTTACAAATGTACTAAATCTAACTAACAAAGACGATTGATAGCAGGATTGTGACATCCCACCAAAAAGTCTCCCAACTATCTTAATGTTAATGGCTGGTCTAAAGACAACATTGATCAAGCCACAAGGGCAAGGCCTCCCGTAGCCCTCCTCGGACATCCTGGCACCTTGTAGGCCCTCTTTAGCATATGAAAACTCCATTGAAACCTTCCTTCCCCTCACCTTCCCCCAACCGCAGGGTACATAACCTGCCATCCCTCACAAACTTGGGTAGCAGCTCTTCCTGCCCACGGATCCTGTCCCCGTGCTTTAATAAACCACCATTTTGCACCAAAGATGTCTCAAGAATTCCTTCTTGGTCATCGGCTCTGGACCTTACCTAGGTTCGGCCCACCGAACCTTACCTAGGTTCTAGAACTTCATCAGAGCTATCTGAGGCTGTCCATAATAAACACATTTTATTTATTTTATTTTACTATTTATTTATTTATTTATTTATTGTGAAGACTATTTTTAAAGGTATTTTCAGTTTCTTGTTTATGAGACTAGAGAAAGTGGCCCAGTAAGTGAATTCTAATCAGGGAGTGGAAAGGGCGAGATGTCTGGCTACCTGGAGCTCATGGATGACAGACTATAGCTAAGCAGCCAGCACAGAGGGACACTCCCATTCAGAGCCTCCTATAGGCCTCCACCAACTTCCAAGCTCCTCAGGGTTCTGTCGGGCCGGGCTGTCCTCACCAATCTTACATGCCACTGCCCGGGGCTGTCACCCCAGCAGGACAGAGCCCTGCTCCTTTCTCTGAAGCACTGATTGATCAGATCTCTGGTGGGCCCGGAGGAAGCCCTGATTACATTAGCCAAGCTCTGAGATGCAGAGCTCACGGTTTGTTTATGGGTGGTGGCAGTGACAGGCAAACCGCAGTGTCCCCTTGTTCAGTCTAATGGGGTGAGTTGAAAGATTCGGCTGTCAGACCAGCGTGAGGCCTCATTTTTCTTCCCTGCCGCATAGGGTGCCCCTCGCTGCAGCTAACATTTGATTGTGATTAATTTGTCAGGGATGGTTGTACAGTGGAAATGGAGAAATGGATTGCCAATTACAGCTGGTCTTCTCTCAGCCTGCTTGGCAAACGAGGGCCCTTCTGCGGGGCTGACAGCCCCAGAACACACTGGATTTAGCTTGGGAGGGAAGGAACCCATTCTCAAGTGTGTTTTAAAGATGAGGAAAAGGTCAAAGGTGGCCCTCCCCCTCCTTTTTTTTTATTTACCACCTTTCAAGAGACTTGCTGACGTGTTTTCTTGGTCTTCTTGGCGAGCACCATGGGAGGTGAAGCCACTCTGAGTTTTGCTTTTCATTCTGCTGATTTAAAATGCTTTGTACTTCTGATTTAAGTCTTAACAGCACAAATGAAAGGTGTGAAAGAGTTGTTCCAGGCTTCACAATGAAAATGCCCAAAGGGAAGTATATCTCTGACGCCCTCTGAGATGTTTAGAACATGCTAATTGTGGGCAAATGGAAAACGCATTTAGGCAAGGCATCTTTTTTTTTTTTTCCTTCTATTTCCAAAAGACAATAAACAATTTCACATTGATAGCTATGACAAAATAACTTTTGTTACTTGTTCCCTCATAGAAGAGATGACCTTTTGTAATTTTAACAATATCCCAAAGGAATGGATTAGTAAACAAGGAAATGTTTTTAGCTGCCAAGCCCGGTATGTCTCCTAATCAGATTTGCTTTCAGATGCTAAATGACACGAATGCAATAACAGTGTGCATTTGGAGAAAATCATTGACAAACTGACATCGATATTTATAATTCTAAGAAATCTCACTGAACCTCAGAAATACCTGAGTTCCAACTCCTGAAGGATGGCACTGTTAATTTATTGTCACATTAAATGATTTGCTCTATTTATGGGGGTGGAAGTATGTGAAATAGATCTTCTTTTAGTGTGGAAAAACTCATTGTCATTATTTTATAAAGAACAGATGAAAAAATGAACACAATTATTCAATAACAAGATTAAAAAATCTTCATATTTTAAAACTTTCCTAGCGTTTGTGAGATAAACAACACACATATTCATACACAAAACACAAACACATAACAAGTAATATATTTTCTATTATATATACACATATAGAATATACCTATTATATTACATACAGACATATATATACACACATACACAGAGAGAATATATCACATTATATATACCTATAAATACTATATATACCTATAAATAATAAGTAATAATAGAAAAGTATTACTTTGCAATTAACAGGTCAAAAAAAAATAAAAACAACAGGGATTATTTGTAGAAAAAAAACAATGATTAATTAGATGCCTGTTTACAGTATGTATGTCCCCCAACTCTATTTTAAGCAGTTCACTTTTTTCTTCAAACCAGTATGCATACTAAGGTACAAGCATATATTTATATTTTTATAGTAAAATATATACTATTTCACATTCAATGACATAAGCATATAAAGCGTTTGTTATATGTATATACATACACACACATTTACCCACACATATATACTATATATGAATACTTATAAATGCATTATATAATATATAGTATATATGTGTATGATATGTAGTATATATGTATATATAAATAAATATACTATATATAATGTGTATGCATATATATAAAATATATATGTCTGCATGTATATATACATATGTGTAAATAAATGGCTTAACATATGTATGTATGTGTGTTTAAAATGTGACTTAGATCACCAAAAAAAAATGTGGGAGAACTTTTATAAGTAATCTTGAAATGGGAAGGCCTTCCTAAATTGGAAACCATGCAGAGAGAAGACTGATAAATTTGTTACATTTATAGGCTAATAAATGCAGTGAGTATTTCTGTTTTTGGAAAACTGTACAAGAAACCAAACAATGGTTTCTTCTCAAGAATGATACTGGTAATTATAGGTAGGAAGAGACAAAAAACAAACAAACAAACAAACAAAAACTTTATGATATTTTATAATGTTTTATTATTTTTTACCATGTGCATATATTACTTTAACAGTTAAAAACAAAGTCTTATTTACAATAGCCAAACTATGGAAGCAGCCCAAGGGTACACTGATAGATAAATGAAATAAATGGACAAAGATGATGTGTTATATATATACATATATGTACATATGTGTATGTGTATATATATGTACACACACAAAATGGAATATTACTCAGCTATAAAAAAGAAATAAAATCTTGACATTTGCAACAACATGGATGGATCCAGAAAGTATAATGCGAAGCAAAGTAAGTCAGTCAGAGAAAGACAAATACCATATGACTTCACTCATATGTGGAATTTAAGAAATAAAACAAATGAACAGAGAAAAAAAGAAAGTAAGAAAGGGAGACAAACCAAAAACAGGCTTTTTTTTTTTTTTTTTTTTTTTGACAGAGATTGCAAGGAGGCAGAGAGAGGTGGGGGAAGCAGGCTCCCTGATGAGAAGAGAGCCCGATGCAGGGCTCGATCCCAGGCCACCCAGGCACCCCCCAAAAACAGACTTTTAGCTATAGAGAACAAACTGATGGTTACCAGAGGGGAGGTTGTGGGGGGGTGGGGTGAAATAGGAATACATTTATGATGAGCACTGATTAATGTATAGAATTGTTGAATCACTATATTGTACACCTGAAACTACTGTAACACTGTATGTTAACTATACTGGAATTAAAATAAAAAATAATAACAATAAAAAAGCACAACTTGTAAAAAATATCCTTCAATCTCCTGTTCTCTTTGGTGACATTAGTGCTATATGTGTTCAGACGTTTGAGCCATATTTTATTAAATAGGAGTCCTCTCATAGCTGGGCGGTGGTCATGACCCTTGCAGAGCATCGATTAGTAGCCAAGGCAACGTGGGGGATATATGTGATTAATTTCAGTGCTGTGGATAGTCATTCGGCATGTTCCATTATTTGTAAGGTGACAGGGATGCCACGTGGTCCCAATCCTTTGGTAACTCAGAGTTTAGAGACTAGTGAAGATATTAGTGGGAGTGGGGATGAAAAATTAATTAATGAGTACATCTCAGGACTGGCCTTTATAGATAAGTCCTAAAGTACCAAGGATCTGCCACTAGGCAGTTTGATTATCTGTTCCGAGCCATCCAGCAGTCTTACGGATGGTCCTCCAAGAGGAAAGATGACCATTTGCAGCAACATTATCCAGGGTGACTGCAAGGGGGATAAATACAAACATCAAAAAGTCTTGTTTTTTTTATAATAAGAAAATACACTTATTTGACTGTGTTGTACTATAAGAAAAGAAGGGCGGAAAATCCCTAGAATAAAATATAAGAACCCTAACTGTATGTGGTTCATGTTCCAAAACTGCTATTTCCCATTTGATTATCTGTAACTTATAATTCAAATTTCAATGAGAAAATACAGGATATTGTATTTCTCTTGTCTGGACTTGCCCAAAACTGATTTAGTTTATAATGAAGGTAGAACATACCGTGCTACAAGACAATGCATGCATTCATTTAACAAGAATTTACTGACTCTAACCTGTATGAGACATGGTGTTGGGGACTGGGAAAACAGGAGTGTACAAAACCAGACACTAACACTGGTAAAATAATAACCCCACTAAACGTGAGCTGCAGCTATAATGAAAGCTGTGAAGGAGAGCTGCATAGTGCCCTAAGAACTTGTAATAAGAAGGTTTGATCTCATCAGGGAGGTCAGAGAGAGCATCCCTCCAGAGATCATGCTTGTGGTGGTTAACCAACTGAAGGAGAGGAGGTAATGGCTCTTCAGGCGGAGGGCACAAACAGTAGAACAGAGGCCTGGTAGAAAGACAGAAAGGCAACAGTGGGGCTGGGTGCAGAAAGCCAGATGAAGCCGGGCACAAGATGAGGGCAGGCAAGGGCTCCCAGATCATGTTGATAGCTTTGTCTTTATCCTGTGAAAATGTACTCAGAATTCTGGATTGAGTTCCGAGAAATACATCTTCGCTTCAGGGGACTCTCCTGCCTTCTAATCTTCCAAGCAATAGAAATGGAAGTTCTGTAACTTCACATTGCTCATGGTGAGTTCCAATCCTATAATGGGGTATTTCAAGCAAAAGGGTGGAGGATAGGGCAGCAGAGTAGAAACATAAGGGGTTCTATGGTTGGGAATTAGAAGAACATTGAGTTCATGGCCTCTTACTAATGAAAATCCTTGGGATTTTTTTGCAGCTTTAATGAGAAGTAATTGACATATAACATGGTGTGCATTTAAGAGGGACAATATACACATACCATTGTGTAAGTTTAAGATGTACAATGATTTTATAGATGTACATATTACAAAATGATTACACAGTAATGTTAGTTAACATGTCCATCATCTCACAAAGTTACAATTATGTGTGTGTGTGTGTGTGTGTTGTGAGAACTTTGGAAATCTACTTTTAGCAACTTTCAAATATACAGTAGAGTACTGTTAACTATAGCCATTGTGCTATATACTATATCCCCAACACTTGTTCATAGTATATTTGGAATCTGTACCCTTGACCATGTTCACCCATTTCTCCTATTCCCCACTCTCCTTCCCTGGCAAAAACCAATCTGTTTTCTATTTCTATGAGTTTGTTTGTTTTCAGTTTCCACATACAAGTGAGATCATACAGTATTTGTCTTTCTCTGTCTGACTTATTTCACTTAGCATAATGTCCTCAAAATTGAACCATGTTTTTGCAAATAGAAGGATTTTCCTTCTTTTTTTTTTTTTTTATGGCTGAATAGTACCCTATTAATTGGGGTACTATATGGGAATAGGGGCCTATATGTCTTCCTTAGAAAAATGTCTCTTCAGATCTTCTGCCCATTTTTAATCAGATTATGTGTTTGATACTGAGTTATATGAATTCTGAGGAGAGCTCTGAGATAGCTCTGGAGCTGGGAGAGGGCTGGGCTGCTAGTTGCTTTTAGCAGCTCTGACACTGTGTCTCCGCCTGAGATGGGCATTGCCTCAAATGAGACAGTAAGAGTAAAGCAGAAGGAGCGGGTAGTGAAAGGGATGGGAGAAAACAACACTAAGTGGAAAGAGGAGGAACACAAAGGATGTTCCTAGGCCCAGATTGGCCTGCATATCCCAGCTCACCTTTGAACCAGTCTCTTCCTGCCATGGCTTGCCCTCCCACTTGCAGTAGATTCTTTTCTTAATGCTCATCTCCTTTACCATCTCCTCTCACTCACTGTATTTTCTACTTCTCATGTCCATGTCTGGACAAACTGCCAAGTCTGGTAGTTTGGGATGAGGTCTATTGGGAGAAAAGCTAAACCAGGATACCACACACACAGACGCGTGCACACACACACACACTCTCTCTCTCACACACATGCGTATGCACACACACCACGTAGGTCCCAATACTGCTTTCAACATGTGCGGAGATCTAAAAAAAAGGCGTTTCAAGTCAAGGCTTTTACATTTCCCAGATCTCCTGATGCATATCCCTGTTTTATCCAGCAAGGAGGCATATTTTCATTGTTTTATGAAGGATGAAAAAAGCTGATGAGTCCTCATTTCCTTCTATATATAACATGGGAAAGCAGCAACTCTGCATACTTCTTTTTTCTTTCTCACTATGGATGAGGAGATAAAATATTTGCAAAGTTGAAAAAAAAAACGAGAGGCAGTAATTTAGGAAGCTAACCTTTCCCTATAGCAGTGCCAGCAGATCTTTCTGGCTTGCTAAGGGATTCAGAATTTGCAGAAGCTTGGAACCTCTGAGCTGCTGGTGATCGCTTTCACAGATTCTTGTAATTACATGCAAGGGCTGACATTTGTAAGGCTGGTCAAATGTCTGGCTTTTAAACTGGGGCTTTGGCAGTGTGCCAGAAGCACCATAAACCACAAGATGGGCACCTTCCTAAGGGTTAATTTTACAAGAAAACTTATTGGAGGAGGACTGTAAAATTATTTAACAGGTAATATAAAGCATTTCATTTCAAGAAATAGATTACAATATATACTTATATTTTATACTTATATTTTAAAGTACAATGTGAGACTCCACTAAAACAAAATTTCCCCCTTGTAGAGGTTGTCTCTGGGGACCAGGAGGACAGAGACATACTAACCTTTATCTTTAAAGGGTCTTTGATGATAAAGTGAAAGAAGCACTGATATGATACAAAGAGAGACAGATGGGCAGGTACTTTCTATACAAACTCAGTCTTCACAAGTTACTGATGCTGAACCCAGTGGCCTGAGGTGGGGTCCAGCAGAAAAATAAGGAGTTAAGTCAAGGGTAATATCTAAAATGGCTCCCAATTCCATGACCCTATGATCTTAGAAATTAAAAAAAAAAAAAAAAAAAAGTGCAAGTTTCTTGATTTTGGGGGTTGGGGAAGCAAGCATTGGGCAAATGGCAGAGTAACTGTTATCTATTTTTCTAGATTTCCTAGAGAAGAACAGTATGCTGTCTTATAACATGGGACTCTGCTTTTGAAGCCACAATTAACTACAATTACTTTGTCTCTCTTTCCACTGAAAACTTATATTTATATACAGAGAAAACAAAATGTTTTCATTCTTAGGGCTTAAATAAGCTGTAGAAAACTTGGAACTGATGAAACAAGTTGACTTTATTTTGTAAACAATAGACTACAGTGATTGTGGCTAACTGTGATTTAGAAAGCATGGCATGATGCTGATAACAGGCTTCAATTCTAGATGGCTTAACTCACAGGGCTCAACCACAGGACACAGAGGTGGCTGATAGGAGACAGGTCATTTTCAGAGAAGAAGCAGAAGTAATCCAGGAGCAACTGAGGTGACTTTTGCGAGAAGGAACTGATGATTAGAGTCATTCGAGGCCTGAGTAAAGTGTCCTTCAAATAGTAAACTACTTGCTCAATAGTGTCAAAGTCTTCTCAACTCTAGGTGATAGGAGTGAATAAAATATTCAAAAGCCTCTGCCCTCAAGGAACTCAGACTCCAGTGGGAGAGAAATAATGATAACAATAGCGGCAAAAATAAAATTACTATTAATAATAATAGTAATGTTAGTTATTAAATGTTCACCTTTATGTGTCTGACATCACAACAAGCACTTTAATGCATTATCTCATTTAATCTTACAACAACCCCATGTTAAAGGCATTATCACCCCTCTGAGACTATTGAGGTTATTAAGTTCTGGAGAGAATTTGCCTGAGGACACACGACTAATAAGAGACAGACTCAGAATTTGAACCTAGATCTGTGGAACCCTGAAACTCATGACCATAGCCACTTTATACCCATCCTCATTCTCCATTATTCCTTGGTCCTCTGATTCAGTGATACCCAAGACTGATCACACATAGTGAGTGACACAGACAATGAGCCTACATCACCACTTAGGGGAGCAGGACACCAGAATCTTGAAGCAAAGGTAGCCTTTGAAGAGACTTGAGAAAAACTGGTACAGTATCTAAAAAGACATCACCATACCCAAGGTCATCTAGGATTTTGCCAATGTGTCTTCTAGGAGTTTATAGTTTTGTACTTTATATTTTTTTGTAAAGATTTTATTTATTTATTTGACAGACAGAGAATACAAGTAGGCAGAGAGGCAGGCAGAGAGAAAGGGGGAAGCAGGCTCCCTGCCGAGCAGAGAGCCTGATGCGGGACTTGATCCCAGAACCCTGAGATCATGACCTGAGCCGAAGGCAGAGTCCCAACCTTCTGAGCCACCCAGGTGTCCCTGCACTTTACATTTAAGTCTATTATCCATTTTGAGTTATTTTTGTGAAAGGTCCAAGGTCTCTGTCTGGACTCATTTTTCATATGTGAATGTGCAGGTGTCCCAGCACCATTTGAAGAGACTACTTTTGCTCCATTGAGTTGCTTTAACTCCTTCCTTCGTCAAAGATCAGTTGACTACCTTTATGTCGGTCCATTTCTGGTCTCTCTATTTGGTTTTCCTGGTCTATACATATATTATTTCACCAAAATACACTGTCTTGTCTACAGTAGCTTTATAGTATGTTTTGAAATTAGGTAGTGTCAGTCCTCCAAACTTGTTTTTCTTCTTCAATACCATGTTAGCTCTTTTAGGTCTTTTGCTTCTCCATGTAAACTCTAGAATCAGTTTGTCAATATCCATAAAACAACTTTGCTGGTATTTTGACTGGGATCACATTGGATCTTATCTAATTGAGAAGAACTGACATCTTGATAATATTGAGTCTTCCTATCTATGAGCATGAAGTATCTCCCCAGTTATTTATTTATATAAATTGACATTTTTATATTAACTTTTATCCTGTAACTTTATTATAATTGCTTATTAGTTTCAGGGGTTGGAATTTTGTTTTGGGGGTGTTTTTTGTCTTGTTTATTTGTTTGTTTGTTTCTTGCCAGTTCTTTCAGATTTTCTACAAGATGACCATGTCATCTCCAAACAAAGACAGTTTTGTCTTCCTTCCCAATCTGTATACCTTCTATTTCTTCTTCTTGCCTTACTGCATTAGCAAGGACTTTAAGTGTGATGTTGAAAAAATTAGTGAGATGGGACATCCTTGTGTTTTGTACCTGATCTAATAGGAAAGTTGTGCTGTTCACTGTTAAGTATGTTGTTAGTTATATGTTTTTATAGATAGTGTTTACCAAGCAGGGGAAGATCCACTCCGGCTTACTGAGTTTTTATAATGAATTCGTGTTAGAGTTTGTTAAATTCTTTTTCTACATCTATTGATAATTATATGATTTTTCTTCCTTTGTTTAGTGATATGATAGTTTACATTAATTGATTTTGGAAAGTTTAACCAGCTTGCATACCTAGGATAAATCCCATTTGATCATGGTATATAACTGTTTTTATACTTTTTAAATTTGATTTGCCTATATTTTGTTGAGGACCTATTTATTTTGTAGTTGTTAATTAAAAACTTACCAAAACCTACTGTTTATCTGACTTTGCCTTAGGTGGTGGGCAGAGCTTAGAGCCCAATTCCACAAGCTAAGTTCCGAAGGAAAGAAGTCTTAACTAAAGGGAAAAATACATTTTATCAAAAATATAGATGCTTAGAAAGAAGCTCTGGAAAAATTAAGCTGAACTGAGATTCATTTAGAAATAAAATTGGGGGACCAAATGATAGGCATGAGTAATTTCATGTTGGTTTTGTTAATTTCAGTTCAATTTTCAGTCACTTATGGCGAGTTCTCCCTACTGACCATAGCTGAAATGAGAGGCAAGGTATAAAAAACTATTTTCTGCAGTTCTAAAGATTTTAAGGAGACTTCCTTTAACTGTTCAGGAGGTTTACATTCGCATTCATATTACCATTCTCTCTCTCTCTCCCCATCTCTCTCCTGGTACCATTTTACTCTATTATGATCAGACTCTTTCCTACAGTCACATTTCCCTAGAGTCCCTTGGTACCAAGGCAGGATGCTGATCTATATCTGCTCAGGTACATTTTTTAATGGTTATAGCCTTAGGGGAATAAGGTGTTATAGAAACAAACTGTAATTGATTCCTCCAAGGATTTTTATGGAAATGGGCCAAAATTACAAATGTAATAAATGACACAATTATTAATTCATT
This sequence comes from Mustela putorius furo, assembly GCF_011764305.1. Taxonomy (NCBI): domain Eukaryota; kingdom Metazoa; phylum Chordata; class Mammalia; order Carnivora; family Mustelidae; genus Mustela; species Mustela putorius. The sequence goes on along the minus strand of NW_025421329.1, from coordinate 2,420,029 downwards.
CTTAATATATTGATTTTAGTTTCCATGGATATGTCTGCAAATTTTGGTACAAAAATATGAATACTATTGAGATCAGATCTTAAGATCTAAATATACTACCTAAGAATTAATAAGTCACTGTCCTGATGCCTTAAGATTTCCATACTTCTAAATTTATCAGGGTTCAGGATTATAAAGGTATTTTAATAAAGTATTTGCTATTAACATCTCCAAATATTCTTGCAAAATTAGAACCATCAGTATTCAAAAATATTTACTTTTTTAAAAAAAATTATTTATTTATTTGAGAACAAGAAAATGAGAGAGAGAGCCTGTGCTCCCGTGCATGAGAGGAGGGAGGGTCAGAAGGAGAAGCAGACTCCCTGCTGAGCAAGGGAGCCTGATGCTATGCGGGACTCCATCCTGACACTCCAGGATGATGACTTCAGCTGAAGGCAGCAGCCCAACCAACTGAACCACCCAGGCGCCCTCAAAAATATTTACTGATTCTGGGTAGATGACATTGCCCCAGACTAAATTACCTCTGAGTGACCTGTTTGATTTAATTTACTTTACTTTTCCTCTTTTTTTTTTTTTTTTAAGATTTTATTTATTCACTTGACAGAGAGAGACATAGAGCGAGGGTCCTGGGATCGTGACCTGAGCCAAAGGCAGGTGACTGAGCCACCCAGGTGCCCCTTTACTTTTCCTTTGCACCTTGACATCTAGAATCCATCATAATTCAATTTCCTTTCTTTCCACATAAGAACACAGTCAGAAATGTGGATACCATACTAGAATTCATGAATCTAATTTCTTTCCAATGGAAGACGGATGGACATGACAAGTGCTTCTCTGTGCCCAGGGACCATAAGATAGAGCATGAGCACATCATATGCATTTCTTGGGCTGGGACCAGGGCAGCTAAATACATAGAACAATAACTTAAGGTAGGCAAAGCAACTATTTGACACCATGGTGGGTTTCTGGCTCCTTGAATAACAGAGTGGAACAAATCCTCCCACAAGCAGAATGCTCACTTTGGAACTGTTAGCACAGACAGCAATAAACATCTCTATCACTCTATTTTAGAGTCTCTTTGTTACAGCAGCTTAGCTTTACTCTAACTAATATAGCCCCTTCCGAATGCATTTCAAGATGCATTTTAAAAATAGAATCATGGACTAAAAAGGATGTGACATGAAAATTGTCCTAAAGAGCTAAGCATACTTGACTTCTCTGAGAACTGTCAGAATTATTTTTTTAAGTCCTTCAGAAAGAGAGCTGAGCTATGTTTATTTAAACTCACCCTTCAGATACAAGTACGTAAAAGGAGCAAGAAAAGGGAATGCCATTCAAGACTGGATGAGAAGAATGAGCAAAGCGCATGGAAATTATTTCACTGATAGAACGAAAAGTGTGGTCAATTCTTAGATGCCTTCAAACAGTTCTTTAGGGACAACATCTTAATAGTATTTTTCAATGTGGCTGAAAGATATTCCCAGTTACTACTATGCGCAGAGGCTCTGAAATTTACTGAAGTGGCTTTCCTAGTTCCTTAAAGGCTTACTGTTTTAATACTTTTTCTGTAAGAAAGGCTTTTTTTTTTTTTTTAATGTAGCGTAAGAGTAAGTGGCAGCCTCTGAAGAAGGGTGGGTTTGAAATCATTTGCACCTTTTAGTCCTCAGTCAAATTTTTACCTTGAACACAATAGCAAGGAGGGAGACATCCACACCTCCAAAACAGTAATCAAGTTGCAATCTTTATTAGTTTTTGAAACTTAATCTTTTAATTAAGTCCTAAAGTCATTTAGTTTGAACAGAACACCAGGGAGAATGACCCTGGTTGCTCACTTGCATCCACAGCACCAGAAAGCTGTTTGCAGGATTTTCATCTCTTTTGGCAGGTCCCCTGGGCTAACTCTGCCTGTGGGTCTCACTGTCATTTTTATGTAAGCTGAACTAGCATATTTTGTTGCTGGATACTTGAAAATATTTTCCAGAGCAAAGGCAGTCTTTTTAGTTGGATGTCTTTTGATTATTAAACACCCAAGGAGCTTCGAGAAAGCAAGAGCAGGGTTTACCACATTTTGTGGGATGAATGAATGAATGTGTGCACGTGTGAGTGTATCTGTGAAAACTGCCTATTCCAATGGTAAGCACCCAGAGGGTTAAAAACACTTTAATAGCTAGAATTTCGTTGTCCGTTACGCTATTTCTCCTGTGCTTCATTAGGACCAGTTTATAAAATAATATTCAAATGTGATAGAATTGAGATGGGTTTGGCCCCAGCACTGCATTTTCCCAGAGGGAAGTAAGTTACACCGGCTCTAATGTTACATTGCTTCCAGGGCCAGCAGTTAACTCAAGGATTGCCAAGAACAATAAGGCTTCATACAGTGGGGATGACGTGACCAGGACAAAAAAACACAGGATGTCAGAGAAGGGAATTTATGAGGGAGAAAAGAGTCATCATATGACCACCTGAAAGGAAGTTTTCAAAGCAAACGGGAATATCAAAGGGAAAAGAAGAAAGCAAGAGGGAGGGGAGAGCTGTGAGGGGATGAAAGGGAGGAGCACACATTCTTGTCAATTTTGCTCTGGTTCCCAAGTGTATTACATAAGGTAACTCTTCCAGAGAGCCCAGAATTGCCAGCAATGGTTGTCACACCCTCTGAAATCTGTCAGCATTTAAAGCTGACGGAGGGCATGCCCTTAGCGTTGCCGTTGGAGGATGTCCTGGTTTCTTTCCAAGTCTTGTCTGTGAATTTGGACAGATGTAGTGATAAAAATATTTGCCAAGTAAATATAAGGTTAAAGAAACATTGGGCTTGTCTCCGTTTTACCAGTTCGAAGCAAAAGAGCAAACTTGAATGCAAATGAGGGATTCAATTAGAAAAGCCGTGTCCTGGCAGCATTTCAAGGAAAGCAGAGGGAGGCCAGGTGATTTGATAGAAACAGGCCTTCCACCCTGATAACAGAAATAGGCTGAATAAATATGAAAGCTGCTTTAGCTAAGTTACACTGCACATTTTTTTTCCTGCAAATTTCCAGCCAATAACTCACTGTCTGAAAGTCTTTCCTCTCTAAAAACACTACCTTGTACCTGGAAAGCAGGATTCAAGGTTTTTTCTTTGACTCCAGAGAGAATATTTTCCCCATTACTCCGGGGATTCACTTTCCCACCTGGACTTCATTTCTGTTAACTATATTGACTCTCATAAAATGAACTAAAATTATTTTTGCTGTTCACTTCTCAGTAAAAATTCCATTGCCATGTATCATGTCTAGCCTCCTTTGTTAAACTTATTAGCACCAAAGCGTCCAAGTCAGGCTCAGAGGGCAGAAGGCACGCACGAGATCTGAAATGTCCATCAAGGAAGTTCAGATCTGTCCCTCTGAGACAGGCTTAGCAGCCAATTCGAATCTTTAACAGGAATCTGGGAGTTTTAGAGCCCCTGGAAGCCTCATCTGGATCTATTTTTCCAGAAGTAACACAGGACTTTCTTTGGTATTTGACCAAATGTGGCTTTTCATCCTGAGAGTGCAAGCAGGCGGTCCAGTGCCCTCTGGAATCATCCTGGAAACATTATGTTAGAGCAGCTACAGCAGTTGCTGGAAGTCAGAGTGGAAAAGTCTGGTTCCTCTTCCAGGAGAACTTAAAAGGGGCCAGAGTCTGTTCCCACCGTGTGCCTTCCTGAAATCCAGTTGTGTGGCACAGTGGAATTCTTCCCTTTGCGCAAAGGGTGGCTGGTTTTGCTGCCCTCAGGGTTTGTCTTTAAAAAGGCTGGGGAGCAGAGATAGGCTGGGAGGGAACGGGCTTCCGAGGCTGAAGGACCTCGGAAGTACTGGTATATATAAGATGCTCCAGGACACTTTGAATGTGGGGATGATGTCTGAGTTTCCAAGAAATGGGAATTGAATGCTTACTGTTGAAATTACCCTGGTATGAGATCATTTTTGGCAATTAAACCCCTTTCAAAAGATAGCTCTACTATAGTCAAAATTTTGTTCTAATAGAATGAGTGTTACAGTGGCTTTGTGGGCCATAAATCTAAAAGTGAAGGTAAATCTAAAGCAAATCTAAAGCAAATCACAGCAGGCAGGGAGGCAGCTGGAACTAGGGAAAGTCTGGAGAAGTCAGGGTAGTTTCCTCAGGGCCGATCTGTACCTCTCTGACCATTGTCCCATGAGCCATAATAAACAAACGTTTTGTCTGTCTGTCTGTCTTCCTTCCTTTCTTCCTTCCTTCCTTCCTTTCTTTTGAAGTAGGCTCCACACCCAGCATGGCACCTTACATGGGGCTTGAACTCACAACCCTGAGCTCAAGACCTGAACTGAGATCAAGAGTCAGACATTTAACTCCTGAGGCACCCAGGGACCCCAAGGGGGGCATTTTCTTAAGTGAAGTTAAGTGTTGTGTTCAGCTTGGCTCTCTGAACAAGTTCTTGAGTTTTCATTTTACCTTATCAAGGTGGATGTTGCCATACCTACAATTAATTACCATGTCTAGTTGAGAATGCTGTTAGAAGCCTATTTGTTTTTCCTAAAATAGAGATGTTCATCCATTAGGAAAGTACTGACTTAAGAAGGCCTTCCTCTACCTGTTATTTTGCCAATCAACAATTCTGTGTTTTGGATCTTCAGTTAGGCAGCACTTTGGGTTACAATCATTATAACTGGGATCAAACAACAACTATTTGCTGAGTTTGTCCTAGAAATATAATGCTAAACCCTGGTTGTGCACAGAATAAATCTATGCCCATGAAAGAATTCCAAACTGGTGGTGAGCACAGGATACATAAACAAAAAATCTATGGACCAAAAATAAGGGGGCAGTAGTTAATTGTTCAGATTAAACTACCGAAAGATTTCAAAAGATATAATGACCACTAAGAGTTGGCATATTGTCGGAAGACTACTCAGAGGTTACTATTCGATTGTATCAGTGTGTGTGGTGTGTTTCTGTTTGGGCCTCAGGGGTGTGATAGTGATGGTATGTGTGATTCTGGTGCCCATGGGGTTATGAGTGTGTGTGCGTATGAGTGCATGTATGAGTATACGAGCATGTGGAAGTGTGCTATAAGGAAGACACACAGGGTTGGAGCTGGCAAAGTTTCTCACATGTTCTGAGATTTATCAGCTCAGCATGAGCTGTGGGTCACAGAAGATGCGTCCATGGAGGATGCATGACAAGAAATCTCTAAAACTATATTCTAGCAGCGATGCCTGGGTGGCTCAGTGGGTTAAGCCTCTGCCTTCTGTTCAGGTCATGATCTCAGGGTCCTGGGATTGAGCCCCACATCAGGCTCTCTGCTTAGTGGGGAACCTACTTCCCCCTCTCTCTCTGCCTGGCTCTCTGCCTGCTTGTGATCTCTCTCTGTCAAATAAATAAATAAAATCTTAAAACAAACAAACAAAAAACCCTATTTCTAGGAGAAAACACCAGTCCTGAGAGGGCTGAGAAAATTATCAATGGCCAAATAAGTTTAGGAAATGCTGCAAACTAAATCACGCTTTTAAAGATGCAAGGGGTGCTTGGGTGGCTCATTCGGTTTAGCATTTGCCTTTGACTCAGGTCATGATCTTGAGGTCCTGGGATCCAGCCCCGTGTGGGGCTCTCTGCTTAGCAGGGAGTCTGCTTCTCCCTCTGCTCTTCATCCTGCTCATGGTCTCTCTCTCTTTTCCAAATAAATAAATAATTTTTTAATGATGATGCAAAATCAAAGTTACATATAAATTTCTTGGCATACCAATTCACATCCTTGAGAAGAGATTTCCTCTCCCTCTTCACATACTTTGAATGCACTGGTTTAGGGAGATACATAAGACACCTATTGTTCAGTCCGAAAGGAATAAATATTAACATGCAAGTAATGGAATATGATCAAAGGCTCCTGGGCAGATGGGAAACATGCACCAAGCGGTTTTTTAGAAAAATTAATCTAGTAAGGTAGAATATGGAATAAGAAAGGGGAGGCTAGCACCAAGAGACTGTTCTGAATTCTCTAAATCCATTCTCATATGACTTACAGAGTGTTGGGAATTTTTGTTTGCTTCCTTTTTTAAAGCTTTTCTTTTTAGCTTTGGACCAATTTCCTTAAATAAAGGACGATTTCAAATCCCAATAAATGAAGATAAAAATAAAAGTGATTTGGATAATGACAGAGGCACAGCAGGGGCCCCTGAACAAGAGTGAGAAAAGGACCAATATATAATACATGGGTTCTGGGAGAGAATCAAGGGCTAATCAGAAAGCGATGATTTCATAAGGGACATAGGAAATAATATCCAAGTTGCAAATGGCTAAGTAGTCCATCAACTAAAGAGAATTGGAATGATCTAAAAGTTGCTAAAACACAATCTCATGGAGCTAAAAATAGATCAAGGCCTCAAACTCCAGTGGGGCTAATGGAAGCAAAATGGCACCTGACTTTGTGGGTATCAGCCTCACTTTTAAATTTACTCAAAAGATAGAGGGGAAAGAGAGGAGTACCCAGGACTTGAAAAGTATCTGCTTGGACCTGGCATTGTGAAAACTGATGAAGCTTGCCTGGTGGCAACCCTCCAAGCCAGTGGCTGTGACTTGGTGTCAATGTCTTCCCCCACAATCTTCAGTATTTCCTTCCTATCCCACATAACGCAATGCTGAACAAGTTAGCATATTTTGGGCCATATTATTGTCTCTGAGCAGAAATGTCTGTCCTTCGGGGATTAAAATTATCCATGAGCCACTTTAGGTTTGATTTAGTTCTTACTACTCTTTCTTGACTTCTCATTTTCCTGTCCCTCCTCACTGTCCTTCTCTTCTTTACCCCCCCTTCCCCCTTTTTCGGTGTAACATGTTAAATTCACCTGCAATCCTTTGCACATTGCCCTAGATTCTCACAAACAAAACAGACATCAGCAATCTGGCAAGGTAATAAACATAGAAAGTAAACATAGTATTATTTTAGGTAGGTGTGTATTTGTTTGTTGTCAAGGAAAATCAAGACTGTCGTGAGAGACCATTCTTGAGAGGGGAACCGTTTCTGTAGTGGAGTCTGATTTGACTCCAGACAAGGTAAAATGAAGATGTGGGGTCTTGCCCAAGCAAAACTTTGCATTTCATGCCTCCTTTAAGCAGATTTTTAAGATTTCTAACTGGGTACCTGTGAGCCAGAAAGAATGGCCAAAATGGAGATTATGTAGATGGTGCGGTTTAGCCCTCACCCGCCCAGTGTCCATTGTGTTTCCCTAAACACAGGCTACAGTGGAACATGGAGAAGAAAAAGTCACGCCTCAAATTCTTAAATGTTGCAGCCAAATCCTTCCCCATTTAACTTGATTCAGGCCTGTATTTTCCATTTTATTCTCTCCAAGACCTTCAAAAGAAATACTATATTAAGGAGAAATAAATCTTGTACCTTTGACATCAATCTAGGTATTCCACCCTAATAGTAATGAACTTAAACTATTTCTTTACATTTGTACATATTTTATTTTTCAGTTAAGAGCCTCTATGTGAGAATTTTGATTTCAGAAGGGTCTAATCTATTTTCCCTGATCAGCACACCCTAAAATGACAATTAAACCTCATGTTACCTTAATATGTAAAACACATTTATTAATGGCCTGAAGAAAGAAAGCATCAGGAAATGTCATTGTAGGTGAAATAATATTTCGGGAGCTTTAGGTTAGTGAAAACAAGTGATTATAAAAACATTTTGCTCCCATCTCTAAGTGAAGCAGTCATTATCTAAAATAATCTGTCAACACTAAAAAAAGTATATATATTTTTTCAGCTTACTAAAATTATTGTCACTTCTTTGGATATTTTTTCCCCTTTGGATAGTTTTAAAATTAAATATACTGGCACATGCATGTGTGTATGTTTTAATGTTTCCATTATTTATTTTGTAATTCACAACAAAATAATGATACTGCTAGGCTTTATATGCATTATGATTTATCTAGGAAAAAACCTGGCTTTATTAAAGAAAACCCTATTATAGGTCAAATCCTACCAAGGCAGAATGTTTTGTTTAACAAAAGACATTAAGCCACAGTGTATCAAATCATAACATGTGGTATCCAGTACAACAAAATTCAAGAACACCAAAGAATATCTGAATAGCCTCTTGAGATCCCTCCATGGGATTCGACCTGCTTTTTGGGTCTCTAAATCACAGCAAACTATATCCATCAGAGAACATTTTATCTTCCTGTGAACCTTGCCTTTAACAACAAAATAACGAAATACAAATATTATAAAAAGCTAGATCACTTACCATAAATGCCGGTTGAGATGCAGGGAAATGCCTGTGAATAAACCACAAAAATAACAGTAAATTTTAAAACAACTCTGCTTAATCTGACATCTTCTAGTTCAACATCTATTTACTTGATAATGGGATGCCCTCTGTTCACATACTCAGGCCCCTAAAACGTCTCTCAGTTGGAGTAGGAGATACCGTGGAAAATGGGCATATTTGATTAACTGAAAACTTAACAGCAGCAATTGTATTCAGGAGAGCCAACTGTCAAATTTCCAGGAATCTTGTGAACCAACTGTTAAGCATAGTTATAATTAAGAAATTAAATCATATAATTCTGCAATGAGATGTTACATCTAAAACAAATATTCAGAAATCATCTGATCACCTCCTAATTATTTTGCCCACATTTTACTATTGCCTCTGCCCTTGAGATGACTTACGTCTATTATACATTTGTATGATATAAGTAATGTATATCATATTTAATATAAACGCTATATCCATTTATATAACACATATATTATATAACATAAATATATATTAATTATAAATGTGTATACAATATAAATACTATAAAATGGTGTTGCTAACGAGCATCCTATCTCAGTTGGACATTAAGTGATGTCATGTTAGTGGCTTAAAATCTGAAAATATCAATCAACGTACCTGTTGGACTATACTTGTGGGTCAACTAAAACCATAGGTTGGCTATAGATAGAAAATTCTTATAATGTTTGCAAAAGTTTTTGTAAGAATTGATCAGCTGTATAGAATCTATAATAAGGTACTGCATATTCTATTCTTGTAAGTTGTGTGCTACACAGTCTTTTTATCAGTAAAATTTAAACAAAGTGTATATATATGTTTGTGTGTATATATATATATATATGCTCATTTTCTTAAAGTCAGTTTTTTTACAGAGGCACTACTGCTTAAACCATTTGTAATGGACTGAATGTTTGTGTCTTCCCAAACTGACATGGTGAACCCCAATGTGATGGTATCTGGAGGTGGGGTCTTCGGGAGTTAATTAGGGGGAGGGTGGAGATGATAGGGTTCTAGTTCTCATAAGAAGAGGAAGAGAGCTAACCCTCTGTGCTTTTCCCCTTCTGAAGACACAAGGAGAAGACAGACATCTGCAAACCAGAAAAGCAGCCATCACCAAATACCAGATCTGTGGGTATGATGATCTTAGACTTCCTAGCCTCCAGAACTGTGAAAAAGAAATGCTGGTTGTTGAAGCCACTCAGTCGAGGGCAGTGTGTTAGAGGGGCCCAAACTGCCCAAGACCCTGTATTTTAAGCAGCAATGTGTAAAGAATCTGGCTGAAAGAGTCAAGGAACAAATGTGACTAGAGAGCTAGCTCTAATTTAGGCTCTCTAACGGGGGAATGTGATCTGAGCATAACAATGTCCTGTGCCAATGGACCTCTGTGTAAATTTAATTAAGTTGTTTTCATCTTTTCCGTATTTTTATTTTTCAGCTGAAAATGAAGGTGATAACGTTCACCATATAGAAATGTGCTGTAGAAATCGATGACGGAGTTTTTAACAAATGTGACTGACTGTGCCGTAGAACCCAAACACCGCAGCCGTGGTTGACTATAATACCAAATGTTATTGCTGAGCTCAATGATGATGGAATGTCTGTCTTTTTTCTTTATATCTTTGGGTTAAATGTGTACTACATTTTATTTTCTGTAACATTTTTATAGACTGCACATTTATTCCCTTTACGTGGATGTCCTATTTAAAAAGTTACAATTCATGTGATTTTGTTGTAGAAGGAGTTAATAATGGATTCCGTTAAGCTCACCTAGAGGTCTGCAAAGTGATAGTTTTCTTTTTTCTGTTCTTTTACTAGTAAATACTAATAAATAGGACAATTTCTGAAAGGGACTAGGAGCTACTTTTTAAATGAATTAATGAGTTCTTTTTTCTTTTCTTTTCTTTTCTTTTCTTTTCTTTTCTTTTTTTGATTCCTTGGGTTCTGGAGGTGCCAATAAGATTGTGAGGAATGTTCTTGAATGATTCAATAAATCGAAGGATACAGAACAATGAAGAGATAGCATGTAGCAAATTCTCCTGGAAATGTTCTAGTCTTTTTAAAGGCATTCACCAAGACCACTGACAGGCCTTTTTCTCAACATAAAAACCAGCTGCAAGCTTACTGTAAGCAATTTGTTACTAATAGAAAGGGCCCCAGAGGTCAGCAATGGCCGACTTAAAAATACAAATACAAACTAGAGAGGATTCGGGGTCATCCCTATCATTTTTGCCGTGTTCACTCACATTCTGCTATGCCTTTTAAACGAAATAGAGGGAATTGAGTGTACAGTGCCTCAGGAATTCCGTGAGAGTGAACTGAGCACATAAACCTCACCTGTCTTGTGTTTGAGACAGAGAAAGAGAGAGGTTTCAGACCTGCCGCATCGCATCATCAAGCAGAAGCCAGAAGATACCAGGATGTTTTCGGCAAGCAAGCCCACTTTAAACCCCACCTGGATGTCTTTCCAGTTCACCTTGTTGGGCACTTAGCTGAACTTTCCTGGGCATCAGTTTCCTCTTTAGTAAATGGAAACTAAAGGGTCTGTGGGAGGAACAAAGGACACTGTATCTGACAGGCAGTAATATCTCCATCAAGCTCCACATCAAGGGGAATTGGTGCCCTACACCAATGTGTACCGTGGTACTGTTGATACTTTGAACCAGATAATTTCTTTGTTGTTAGGGGCCGTGTGGTGCATTGCAAGATGGTTGGTAGCATTCTTTGACTCTATCCACTTGATGACACTGTTCTTCCCCCATTTGTGACAATAAAAAAATATACCTCAATCTTGTCAAAGTTCCCCTGGGGGGCTAAATCATCCCTGGAGGAGGAAAACTGCCCTGCAGTCTGGGGCCTAGACCTCAACTGTGCTGTCAGCAGGTCGTCTCCAACAGTCAACTTTTCCAGGATTGCCTCAGATGGCTACTCCACTCAGAGTCCTGCCCCTTTCCAGGACAGTCCACATCCAAAGACTAATTAATACAGAGTGGAAAGGCTTGGCTCATCTTAGCTTAATGCAGTGCAACACTGAAGGGCCCAACCAGCTCCAGAGCTCCTCTTTCCCTCTGCCCACTCCTGCTTTGCTCCCCTCTCTTCCCCAGGTGTAATCCTAAGGGCACACCTAAATAAACACCATGCACCCTAATCTCTGTCTCAGAGTCTCCCTCCTGGGGAACTGATCTAACTACTTTCTGCTTCCCTCTTAGGGCCAGTTATAGGAGTCTTTTTCCCATTAGATCTCGCAGAAGAGAACATACTGAACAGTTAATGGCAACTTGCATTTGCCTTACCTCCCAGCAATATCTTGGAATCAATCATGTAACTTAGTAATTGAGTCTGAATGTACCAACTGCCTTGCCTGTTTTAACAAGGACAAATAGCTTTATCTGAAAATGACATCATTGCCTTGAATGTGAAGGCAAATGGTCGTGTAATGGAGAATGGCTTCAGTAATATTATTGCATTAATTCAAACAAACAAACAAAAAAGCAATGATAAAGCAGAGATGGAAATACAATATCACGGGGAAAGTTCAGTTTATGTAAAATACCTCTGTATATAATTCGTCCAAACTAAATCTCCTCCATTAATCACCTTTATTGAGAGAGAGGGAGATGGATGGAAGGAGGCAGAGACTGAGGAAAGTGTGAGAGAAAGAAAAAGAGCGTGAGAGAGAGAGAGAGGGGTTGAGAAATAAAGGGTGAACAAGTGAGCTCACCTAAGGGATTTTACAGTGTATAGTCTGTGTTCTTCACCATAATAAATTTTTGATAGTGTCACCAGAAGTGAGTAGCATGGGATTTCTTTATTTCAAAGTTGTATTTAACATAACCACCCACAAAAATCGTCTCCCGTGGACGAATGAAAGATTGTACCAAAACCCAGGCCAGTTAGCCTGGTTTGTTTCAAGTGCACATAACTCAGCAGTCACCTGTGGAACTTAGGGAATGACATCACCAGCCTGATTTGTAAGGTGCCATATTCTCCTTCCAGAAGCCTAAGGAGCAAAAAGTCTCCATGCTAATCAGGCCCCAGCATACAGCCATCAGAAAACTTGCTTCATAACATTTGACTTTTAGGCTTATTTTTCCAAGTCAACATGCACTTTTCCAAGTCACATGCTTGGGGCAAAAGTAATCATTTGATTTGGAGGGTGAGAGGGGATTTTTCTTTTATGAAATTATAGATTGAGCCACTAGCTGGAAAATACTTCCTTAACCCAGAATGTTTGTTTCAAATACATTTGTAGAAACACTGAAATCCTCAGGGCTGTCGATTATGCCTCCCATCTTTTTGAATGTCTATTTCCACTTCTCCATTTGAGGGCAAGGAAAGAAATACCCCACCACCTTCTTTATCTTGATTCTAACAGAGCCTCAAAACCAAAATGGTAAGTAAGTCCTAAGCCAACATCATAACCATCCCTTGCATTTCTCTGGCCCTTGATTCTTGGTTCATGTTTTCCTATAAAGTGGGAATTTCTTTCTCGCTTCTTCATCCACTCTCTTTGCCATCTACCCATTGCTTCTACAACAGCCTTGCCAGCTGGATAGGATTGACTCTATCCTGAGCTGCACGGGAAGGTGTTGATTGACTTAAGTAAGTAGCACACATTCCCCTTAGCCACAAAGAGAGAGTTGGAAAGTTCTGACATCAGTGAGCTGTGGGTGTAAATTAACTGTAAAGTGCTCCCAGTTTTGAGAATCTTTCAATTGCTGAGCCAACACTTTCCTTCTTAGTGAGTCAGTTTTAGTTAGATTTTCCATTATTTGCAAGCAAAAGCATGCTACCTGATACACCTTCCACTTAACTGTTTTTAATTACATATCCCATTTCACTGAGGAAGTTATCGATTGCAAGAAACACCATTATTTTGTTGTACTTTGTGTACCACTACGGAAGGGGAAGCTCTTTGAGTTGAAATACAACACGTGTTTTCTTATCATTTAGGATTTTTATTGCATACTTAATTGAAATTGTTATTTTGGATTTTTTTAGATAATTTCTTAAATTACATCTTGCTCTAGGGAAAAGATTAAGAAGAGATAAATTGGACAAGTTTCTTAAAATTTATCCTCCTGCAGAGTCCAGTACCTCTAAATCATTTTCCACTACAGAGTCACAGGTAACCATTCTCTACAGTTTCATCCTTGTGCTCTTAAGATAGGTGTTGTTGACCCAGTTCTTCACCAGTGCCCCACTCTGGACTTCTTTTCCAAGCTTCTAATACTTTCTCTAAAAGTTTTGAAGTTGGCTTCTTCTTTGTTGCCAAAAAAAGGTTTTCAGACAATAGCCAAACACACTACTCCCCCTCATATGGCCTCTAATTGGTTGGTTGGCTGAAAGTCAAGAGGTTACAACTGCCCAGTCAGTCTACCAGGAACAATGACCAAGTATACACATGTACAGGCAGTGAAAACTCACCATGACTATGTTTGACTGTAAAACACCTCTGGGTATAGGTGGTATCCTACTTTCAAAGAAGATAAGATATGAGAAAGTGAGCATCTTAGAAATAATGGAACATCAAGGTACCTTTCTCTGTCTTTAGGGGTTTGGTTACCAGGATAGTGGGTTGTGCCACAATCCCTTTATCCAGAATGCAGAATACTTGAGTGTTTCTCAGACTGTGATATGACTAACTCTAGGAGTATGCAAGATATTTTGAGGTGGCAAACAGACGGCCATTACTCATTTCAATGTAATATCTACATATGATTTTGATAGGCCCCATATCCTCATTACTTTTTCCAAGTCCTCATCTCTCCTTCTATCTACATGCTTTACCATGTGATTTTACAGTTTCTCTATTAGGGGAGGAAGTCTTTTCTTTATATTCTTGATGATGGACTTGAGCATATGATTTTGTTTGGCCAATGGGATAATAGTAGACATAACATTTAGATTTGAACTTTTATACTCCTGACTTTAGAGAAGAAGCATGAGAAGGACATGCTTCAAGTAGCCCGAGGCTGAGAGACAAGTAGAGTCTGAAATCAGCCTAAGGCAGATGTGTCCTAATGAGCCCGCTGGTATATGAGCAAGGAAGACATGCTTCTTATTATGTCACTAAGTTTGGGGGTTGTTTGTTACACAGCATTACTGTGCCAAAAGCAATGACATATATATGCTAAAACTCTAAGTTATTGTAAAGACTTACAAAAAGGAATATTGGTTTTCCACTTAGGGTGATGATACAAAGTTTCCTATGAAAATAAAAATTCTTAAAGAGTCAATTAAAATATTAGATGATCATCATATTAGGAAGTGGAATGTGAATGCTTAAAGTTAGGGAAATACTGATGCGGCAAATAAAGATTTGAACTGAAAGGCAAGAGATCAGAGCCACTCATTAGCTATAATCTGAGAGCCACCAGTGTATTCCCTCAGTGCCTCAGTTTTCCCATCTGTAAAAGGAGCAGAGTTGGATTAGATGGTTTATTCAGCTATTTAATTCTATGATGGTAAAAAATAGCCTCTTATGCTTTTCTACAGCTCAGAATAAAGATGACAGAGTCAGGCAATTTCATAGCATCCTGAATGCCTTATGCTGTTTGGACATGGGTGGTGGCATCATGGCAACAATGATGGCTGTCAGTTTTGAATTATTGTAATGTGCCAAGCACCAGACTAAGAGCTCTATGTATATTATCTGATTAATTCTCAAGAAAAATCCTATGATAAAAAACACATTACCCCTTTTCAATAAACATGGAGGATCAGTAAAGCCAAGAAAGCAACTCCCTCAAGCTCAGAGAAAGGAATGTGAACTAAGGGATTTATTATTTTACAAAAGGAATAACTGATCTTATTTTTTATTTTTTTTTGCCTTTAATATTTCCTAATGATTCAAGTTATGCATGACTGCATTCCCAAAGGCTCAAATGAGACTGGTGTAGGCAGAGAGCACTGAGAATTTCTCCTATAGCCATGTCCCTCCCTTCTTCTGACTCACCTAGAAGACCCCCCCCCCCACAAGGCCCTCATGGTCCATAATATGGTCAGCAGCTTCCACTCCATAAATTTACATGACAAAGCCTAAATAAAATTGAATCTTTTTCCGATCTCAGTCCTCCTGTCACTTTCTACCACACTTTAAATAAAAGCAAAGACCATGGCCTTCAAGCTCCCAGTGATCTGGCTCCTGGCTTCCTCTGCGCCCACCCCTCTTTTCCCTTTGCTCACAGAGTTGCAGCCACACTGGCCTCCTTTTGTTCTCCAAATACACAAAATACAGTCCTGCTTCAGGGACTTTGGCCTCGCTGTCCCTACAGCCTGGCACATGTTCCTTTTAGATCTCTGATCAAATGTCACCTCCTCAAAGAGGCTCTTTCTGGCCTCTAGCTAAATTACTTTCTATTCCTTTAGGCTGCTTTGTATCCCTTTATAACTCCTACACCACCTGACACACAGTTGTTTGTTTGTTCTTTGTTTCCTCAGCATAAGTTCCCCCCACTGGCCTGTAACTTCCAAGAAGACTTTTGTTTTACTTGTTGTATCACCAGCACCGAAAATGGAGACTGGAACTCAATAAATATCTGCCAAATGGTTGAATGAAAAAATAATGGAGTTAGATGTCATATATAAACATAGTTATATTTTTTTTTCCTACATAAATTGGAGCATGCATTGCGGTTTATGTTCTGAGATTAGCTTCTTTTCATGTCCTAGATCTTGGAGATCATTCAATGTCAGTATGTATTGATCCATCTCATGTTTCTAAGGTCTATGCACTATTCAATGGCATGGTTATGCTGTTTATCTAATATTGGTACATTGATGAACATATAGGGTATTCCTAAATTTTGCTGTAATAACTCACAGCAAGAATTCTTGACTATGCCTCTATGTACTTAAGAGTATTCTCATAGGATCTCTTTCTAGAAATGAAATTAACTTATTTAACCATTGGGTTAAAGGAAAAGTACCTTTAAGTTTTTGAAAATATTGACAAACTACTGCCCCCAGCATGTTTTTCTAATGTAAAACCTCTTCAATAGTAAAGAAGAGTCCTTAATTTCACTTATCCCCTCCCCCATTCCAAGGGTGAATAGAGCACCCTGTCTGCTTAACAAATGGCACTGAAAGATGCAAATCACTGTACCTCCCACCTCCAAGGCTAAATAAACTGAAGGCCAAGGTCATTTAGAGGAGACTGTGAATGAGATCACATGGACTTGGCCAGTAAAGTGTCTGAAGTGCATTGTGCAAGCTCACCCAGGCACCATAATTATAAGCAATAACTTTGTTTTTGTTTTCTTCATTATACCTTGGAAATAGCTGTCATAAAGTCATTTATTGCCAGCTGCTTGCATGTTTATAACTACAACTCTGCACAGTATAAAACAAACTATTACATAGCTATGAATAGTAGCAGTCCTCTTCCAAACTTTATATTTTCTAAGAAGACAGCTGGATTAGTTCCACTGTGAATTTATTAGGATGCAAAATGTCAGAACCAGCAAAGAGAAAAACTTGCCTTTTGCCCGAGCTTGCTCACATGACTGCTAGGAATGTTTTACTGTAAACTATACATATGTGAAAACAAGAACAGGTCACCATAAACCTGCTGAACCCAAAAGAATGTTCATTCTGCTCCAAAATGTCTACATCCGTAAACTCCCTTTATGCAGAAACAGAGGGAAGAAACAAAGGTTAAGAAAGGAAAATAAAACCCTAAAAAACCTCTTATCGACAGCAAAACACTTGTGCAATATGAAAGTGGAACTGCTGGAACAAAATGTCCCTAAAATGATGACTTCTCAAAAACCTAATTACCTCTCATTTTTTAAGTATCCCCTCTCCATCTTCCTTATAATTAAGCACATGTATGAGACAGATGTTGCATCCCTGGCACCCAGGAGTGAGGAGTGTGTGGGGAGGCTCTGAGGTGACCTTTCCTGGGCAGAGCCAGAGGCAACTGAGATTAGAGTCATCATTTCAGATCCCCTGAGTAAATTACCCCCTTGAGTGTGAATGGCCCATGGCCCTTAATCACTGCTGAGGGTCTAACTGTGCCTGCAAGGAGGGGCCTTCCTTGCTGAAGAAGTGGTCTAAATGACAAGGAAGAATTGTTTGCTCACAGGATTGAGGGACTAGATCACTGAAAGAACAGAACTTGAAGCAGGGTCTCCAGAGGACTTGTGGACCTTTGAGCTTTCCTCAGTGTGGCTGTAAGGGAGGCTGTGTCCCATCCTTTACCACTACCATGTGCCCTTGCCCTTGGTCCATCCCCACACCAACTGTCATAGACCCCCTTCATTAGTGCTCTCAGAAAACAAAGGGGCTGGAAATCAGATCCCAGGGCTAACCCTGAACCAATGATTGATGGGCAGGGTGTGGGAGGGTGTAAACACCAGCACACCTTTACCCTGCTGAGAAAAATGCTGAGTGTGAGCATTATCATCTGGAGACTACCATCTTTGGGTTTTACAGTCACCTGGGATTTGACCTGATGTCTACCCTTCCCTTCTAGTCCAGTGCCTCACATCTCACCTGTGTTTTTCTTGGGATTTTCCCAATACATCCCTTTTCCCTAAATCCTCACCTAAGAGTCTGCTTCTAGGGAGCCAATCCATGACATCTGTTGTTGTTATTTACCTTAATGCCACTAGCAGTAAAACTATTAAAGTGAAAGAGACCTCAGTGTTAATTCTGGGAGGACCTCAAAGGAAACAGAGCACATGGTTATCACCAGTCTTGGTAAGCAGAAGCAGAAAAAGCAAATAAATCCTCGTGAAGCCACAGGAAGGAAGAAAGGACATCCTCAAGACTGAACAACCTGAGTGACTGAGATCTGGCTCAGAGACAAGGAGGGGCTGCCGAGGACATACAACTGGGAGGAAATTCAGAAACTGATCACTCAGGGAGAAGTAGAAGGGGGTAGCCCTGGGGATCTCTGTGTTCCATGCTGAGTACAAGGCCCCAACCCAGATCGTGTATCATGTAAAGTTTTGTTAAACAAATACAAGGAGGTGTTATCATCCACTCATTGTTTTGAGTCAGTCTCTGGCTTCTCTTAATGGTATGTTATGTCTCAATATTGATCTTAATTAGAAAGTTCAAGATCTGACTTATAGAGAAACATTAAGAAAACCCATTAACAACAAAATAGCCACAAACAAATAACCACAAATAACCACAAAACAAAAAACACAGCTGTTCTCATGGAACCCAGCAGCCCAAAAGCCTCAACACACATAGACAGTGAGGTGGTCTTTTCTAAGAGTCTATGGACTGGGCACTATAGATAGAGTAAACTCAACCATTTTCCAGTCAACCAGTCTCACAGCTCCTTCGCAGTGTGACTAGTGGTCTGCTAACAAACCAAAGAGCTTTTAGAAGGAAGGGAGAGAACACATTCAACAAATAGTTACTGAAAGACCACAGATACAGACAGGGTACCAGGGTATCCAGAAGCTTCAGCTATCCATCAGGTTCCTGTCTTCCTATGGCTTAATAAAATAAATAGGAATAAAGATACCACCTAAGAAATTCTACAGCTTCTGGGATATTTTAATATGGGCCTGGTTGTCTCTCCTCAAAACCATGTCAAACTCAGAGGAGGCATTATTATTACTATCCCCAGATGGGATGAGTGATCTTCCAAATGTCATGCAGTGGCCAAGAGGAAAAGCTTAGACAGAAGCCCTGATGTTTTTGACTCAAACTACTACTACTACTACTACTTCTTCTTCTTCTTCTTCTTCTTCTTCTTCTTCTTCTTCTTCTTTTAAATATTTGAATTATTTACTTGAGAGTGAGAGAGAGAACATGAGAGAGGAGAGGGTCAGAGGGAGAAGCATCTCCCTGCTGAGTAGGAAGACCAATGTGGGACTTGATCCCAGGACTCCAGGATCATGATCTGTGCCAAAGGCATTGACCCAAACTTCTAAACACTTCCTGCTCCAGAATAGAGTCAGTGAGGTCAGGGTTGAAGAAGGAAGGTGGAGACAGGGGAAGAATCCATCCTGAGCATGCTCAGTCCTTAGAAAAGGCTAGTTGGAAACAAGAACTCTTT
The DNA here is from genome assembly GCF_011764305.1 of Mustela putorius furo. NCBI lineage: Eukaryota > Metazoa > Chordata > Mammalia > Carnivora > Mustelidae > Mustela > Mustela putorius. The sequence goes on along the minus strand of NW_025421329.1, from coordinate 2,400,725 downwards.
ATCAGCATGAACACAATACAAAAACCCTTCTAGGCTTAGCCACCAGATCTTACTTATTAAATCAGCTGTCAAGCTGAAGATCAGGGTTACAGGGTAATTAAGGATTAGGACACTTTGGAACCACTGCTCTATTCTATTCAGATGACTTTGAGAACCACTGTATTATTCTATTCCAGCTAAGGTTGTTTCTTCCCACTGTTTCACCAGACCATTGTCATCCAGCCTGTATCCAGCTCATATCCAGGACAGACTCTCTCCCACTAAGATGAACTGAGGTCCTTTCCTGCCTATGCTTATTAATCTGTCACATGATTGGAGAGTGAACGATTGCCAGGTTACCAACACATATATAGGTTTTATTCCTGTAGACTTTTTGACACCTTTGTTCCATCTCTTTACAGAGTCAGCATGTTCTCTCCACAAATTGGGTAATTTAATTTTATGCCCTCCATAATTTCATGGTGTGATCTCAACACATCACATAGAAAAAGAGATGGTTTTCCTTATGAATAGAGCCACTTCTAAAGTCAGTTATATATGCAAACACTTGACTCCATTTCATATTTATGGGAGACAGGTGAGACTCTATTGACAGTTGGTTGGGACCTAAACTACAGTGGTTTGTAAAGAATATGGGCTTTAAATAAAATGAGTTGTGATTATTCAGCTTGGGTCAATATGTAAAGGTAATAAATTCTTCTTTCCTTAGTCACAAAGGAAGACATTAGTCAAGCCTAATGCACACTTTATATTTAACAAGGGAATTAATTAGGAGATAATGACTAAAAAAGGGGTGTCTAAAGGACGCACCCTGTAGGAATGACTAAAATAAAGGGAAGCAAGAAAGGAAAAGGAAAAGGAAATTGATTGTAGTCATATTTCCCAAGTTCAAGAATTGCTACTCATGGCCTGAAAATGGCTGTGCTTTGTGGGCCATCAATCACTGTGAGGAGTTTTATCAACTGGAGTCTTTTATGGAAATGAGCAAAAAGAAGAAGACTGGGAACATCCAGTCTGCAAGAAGATGTCTGACAGCTCAGGCCCCAGGATGTGAGTTATTTGTATACATTTCCCAGTGCTTACTGCATTAATCCAACCAGAATTCTGCCAGACCCACAAGGAGGGAAGCAGGCAGCTGGCCTCCAAAGTATACACTGAGGGTCAGTGAATACACGGTTGTATACACAGTTGGCTCCAGCACTGGGACATGAACAAACCATCAGGATGAACAGACCAAATTTAACAGAAAGTGACACACCCATTATTCACTAAGAAATAGTTAAAACTAAATGTCTTTCTATTCTTAGGGAGTTAATTTAATGTATGCACTATGAGAGACAATGAGAAGGTCATACATGCACTAATGCATGGATGGATGGGTGAAAAGATAGCAAGATGGAAGGATAGATAGGTAAATGGATGAATGGAGCAAAACTTGATTTAGAAATGAATACTTTTAGGTACCACCAGCTCTGCTAGACATTGACTTCATTTAAAGTCTAATTTCACAAAGTGAAGGATTTAATTTTTAACCACAATCTCACAGTTGCATCTATATTAAAGACAAACAAAATAAAAACCATCCATAACAGATTGTAACACTGTCTCAGATGAAACTTATTACAGCCAAGTGTTATATTCCTTTCTAGTATGTGAAGGTATTTCTGCCCATTGATTTTTCCTCTCCCTCCATGTTATTGTTCCTTCCTTTTGGGATTCACTGAAAGTGCAACATATCCTCAACATTGAATACAATAGTTGCATTAATATAACAGATGTCACTTGATGTAATTGAGGAAGGTTTTTGAGGACACAGTAAGAAACCAATAATTAGGCAAGGATTCTATGCTAGAGAATCATTTCCTGTAAGTTCCAAAGAGCTGTTCAAGTTTCCTCCATCTTTTTCAATCAACGTTTCAACATGAGATCTCTATCCCATATCTAGCTTCAGAAGCTTTATAAATGATCCTTTTTTACCGCTCTTCACACCACCTTACTGGGCTTTAGTGTTCCACTAAAAGCACAGGTATCCTACACGTGTAATTGCTCTTGGCAGTTATTTGCTCCAACTACCCCATGCATGGCCCCCCTCCCTACCATCCCCGATAAGGTTCAGATAGGCTCCATCTGAACTTCTTCTGGGATGGGGGGTTCACTGCCTATAAAAGTAAATGGACCACTGCTTCTCAAACTTCAATGTGCTTCCACTCAACTGAGCATCTTACTCAAATGCAAAGTCTGATTAGGTAGATCTGTGGCAGGCTGAGATTACGCATTTCCAACAGTCGCCCAGGTGATGCTAATATTATTGATCTGGGTACAGTTATAGTAGTACATGGCTAGACAATAATATCACTTCAAGTCCTACTTTTCAAGATAGCATTAAATTAATCCCAACCCAGGGAAGGCTGGGAGGAAATTATTGTTCCACTTATCACATGGATACCTGAAGCGGCAGAGCTCCCAAAACTACACACAAGTCAGTAACGACCCAGGAAGAGGGCAGATGATGAAGACGATGCTCTTCCCTCCACTTCTGCACTTTCCCACAAAACAGTCCTGTTTAAACACCTGACTCCTTTTGTCATGATAAATACCCTTGTCCTCCTGCTCACATGAAATGTCAACCCCTAAGTCTCAACAGTTTCCTGGTGGGACTATTTTGTCTGTTTTTATCTGTACATGTCACTTGCATATTTTAGATCCACAGTCAGTGTATTCCAGAAACTTGTACTAGAACAGGTCTCAAACATTAATGTGGAGGCAAGTCACCAGGAGATCTTGTGAAAAGCAGATTCTGATTCAATAGATCTGGGGTGAGGTCTTACTTTCTGCATTTGTAATAAATTCCTAGATGACACTAATGCTGCTGATCTTTGGACTCCACTTTAAAGAACAAAAGGTGAGATTATCACCCACAAAACTTGCCCACATTTGATTTCTTTGCTCAATGTTGACCCTCATGTCCATAAAACTTATGATGCAAGCAACAGGCAACTTGACTTCAAGCAGAACTCAATATGTGTGTGTGTGTGTGTGTGTGTGTGTGTGTGTATTCTTGTAATTTAGAAAAATCCAGCAGTAGGCATTGCTTTAGGTGAGGCTTGAAGCAGCTTCTCATGGTGCCTCCATGAGAAGGCATCACTATACTAAATGACAGACATAGGCTAATTGGTTGGTATGAACCACATATATATACATATGTAGTTGTGAACATGCTATCTGGTGAGGCAGAGGTCAAGTAGTAGGTCAGGTGCTCTTTTTATTTTTTTTGGCTGAGACAAAATCTGAAACATCCCCTCTTGTCAAAATTTCAAGTGGATTTTTTCTTGGGTTGAGAGGAAAGCCCTATGTAATAATTGCTGAGAACTACTTCTGCTCCAAAAACTATAATTCTGAGAAACTTTCAAGAACTTGATCATACTTAGAAGGCACTGATTATTAAGGACAAAAAAACAAAAAACAAAAAACAAAAAACCTCATGACCATATAAATTCTTGTGTCCTGCCTTTAGATTAAAATACAAATCACCCAACAATTAATAATTTTTTAAAATAGCATTAAAGATTCTCTGAAATCTCAATCCAGTATTTAATACCCTTTCCCAACACATATAAATGTTTTCCCTTGTGCTGTATTTTTTTCCTTTCTACTACTTCCTTCTATTCTTCCCTTGCTTTGATTTGGTATGATGGAGTCATCCTTAATGAAGCACACTGCACCATTTTCATAGGACTGGAGCCCCTAATCAATTACTGTAGAGAAGTTACTAAGGCAATGGAAAAACAAAAGTTTCTGTTTCCTTTAGTTATGGTATATTTTCCATAGTCTGGCTGCTCCAGTCCTTCCATTCAGAATTTTGACGTGCCTTGGAATCTTAAGACTCATTTTCATTCACCTTTGATGTACAGCAAAACTTGCAAAAAAAAAAAAAAGTTTCCTGTTTCTGTAAGAAATGTCATGACATTTTGCATTCTGCAGTGAATGCACAAGCTTGCAAGATTATGTTGATGTAATGGTGACTCTGCTATCACATCTGGGAATTGAAATGATAGAAGAAAAATGCTAATATGTTCACTAGATGAAATCAAGGAAAGGTACTTATTTATAATTATGGATCTTTATTCTATTTTTCTCTTCTCAAATAAAAATATACAGTATTTTCTAGTTACTTATGGTAAGGGATATTTTTGGAAAATTATTAGCAATGCAGATATGAACATCCCTGGATACATTTTATTAGGGAGATTTTTAAGTATGTAATGACTTGTCTAAAATACTTTATGATCTTTCATAAATGGGTCATTTGTCCAGATAAGAAATTTAGTGTAGAATGAACATAGAGTTATATTTGGATCTTAATTATACAGGCCAGAACCACTAGCAAAGTCATTAAACATAATTCTTAAGCTTCCCAGAAGAGAGGATTGATCAGAGGAGACCTCAGTGGGTCCATTTTCCAACTTTAAGAGGCCTAAAATTTTACCCTACTTTTTCTTAATAATTTATACAGTGCAGTGTCTGTGGTTAAGATTTCAGAGAACTATTAATTTCCAGATGGAAAAGAGAGTCTGGGTCTACAGAGACCACACAAGCTTGGAAGACTGATGCAAGTATCTGAATAAATCAGTCATAATGGAAATCATTTTAGACAAGGGTTTTCTTTAACCAACACTGTGCTGATGTTTTGTTCACTTACCCCATGCACTTCAATGTTTTAGTTACTGCATTATTACTAATTGACAAGAAATGGTGTGATTTAAAGGCAACCCATAAAAGGTATTAAATAACTATTACACGGATTGGACTTTGTTTCATTCTTGATCTCCCTCCCCCATTTCAAAAATTTTTTTTTCCATTAGTACATATGCAAAATTAAATCCCCTGAATTTGCTTAGCTTTTATTCTGCAAATCATTATTTGTCTCATTAAGACAAAATTATAAGGGCATTTTGGGGCTCCAACTTGTAGCAACGACTAGTATTTTTACAACTCTTTTCCAATAGCAGCTGCACCTTTGGAGAAATAACGAGAAACTAAAAACCATTTATTTAGCATCCAAACTTTACAGGCATTCTTGGTCACCCACTAGATAGTGAGCATTGGGAGCAATGAAGAAGCAAGAAGGAGAGTGTTGGGAGGTAGTAGGTGCCTCCATACAGCCAAAGTTGTGTCAAAAGGCAAGGAATAGCAACAGTCATGAAGACCCTTCAAATCCCATTTCCATGATGCCATGGACACAGAAGTGAGCCAAAATGGGCACATCCTCTTGCAGATTGGGATTCCACTTCAGTGAGTAGTACAGAAACTTTATGAATTAGAAAATGAAGGAGGGATAAGTTTGTACAACAAAAAAACAAACAACAACAACAAAACACTGGTGTTTCCCATTAGGCCATATTTTTCTCTTAGCTCCATATGGACTCTCAAAACTCAATTGTAGTCAAAGAATAAAATCATCACCATTTTTAGGTACAGTATGAAGCACTAGCTAAGTAATTTAGAGACAGTTCTAACACCAACTTATGAGGCTTAATGTATTGCATGTGAGTTTGGAGATCACTTTTTTTTCTTTAAGATTTATTCACACTCATGCAATCAGAGTTTTATCTTATACTTTCAAGGACTGATGAGAAAATTTAATGAAAAATCCATAGCGGAATGCAGCCTTTCAAAATTTACCTGAGAAGGGGGATGAGATAAGGGGATACGGAACAGGATTTTCAAAATCTGATTTTTTTTTTTTCATTAACAGACAAAAATCAGTTCTGGAAAATGCCTAAACTTAGTCCTTTAACAAAGTAAAAGCATCAATACTGTATGTGAAGAACATTAAGATTTTCTTTACCAAAATTTCAGACTAAAGATAAAAGGAAATTTCAAATTAATGAAATATTTTGCTAGGAAAGAGATATGATGATTTCCAAAGAGTTTCTATTGTCTCGGAATAGTGTCCAGGTTGTGATTTGGTTTTTAAAAGTGTGTGTGTGTGTGCGCATCTAAGCACATACCATGGAGGCAATTGGTTAAGGTAAGGTATTTTCCTCCAGACATGGCTATACCAACATATCAACCATCACTATCCAGTAGCAGAGGATTAGTTAACAAGCAAATGAGATATTAGACATAATCCTTTAATGGTGAAATGAGAGGTGTTCAAGATATATAGCTGGCTCAAGAGACTGTCCAGAGCCTGTCCCCTTTTCATGAACAATGTATGAGAATCTACACATTCTGGAAAGCTTGGCCACTGAAGATCTTAAGAGCCGGGCTGAGGTCCATGGCTCTGATGGTACTATTACACACTGGATGGACAACTCCATGGCCTGACCTGCTAACAGGATTGTGTTCACAATGAACATTTCCTGGAGGGTGTTTGTTGCAGTCCCTGCAGACGGAAGAGCACTACTAAGTTTACAAAAGAAGACTAGATGACTATTTTTTCGACTGCTTGCTAATGGATGTTAGTATGTGTGACAGATGTCAGCCTGAGAACTGCTTATATTTTCAACATAGAGTTTGATACAGCTGTGAGATATCAGTAGAACATTTTCACGTCTACCAGAGGCTAACAGTATTTGACAAGTGAACTTGATGATTGTTGATGGAGCTGAAAGTTATGGGCAGAAACGCAGTAACAAAGGTGGAGCAGTGTGCTTGAGAAAATGACTCAGGAGTGGGCATGAGATAGCCAGTGTTTCCCTAATACACCTAAGGGATGAGGAAAAAAAAAAAAAAAGAAAGAAAGAAAGAAAGAGAAAGAAAGAAAAGAATTAGAAAACTATAGAGGAACCAACCCAGATCAAGACATTCAACAAGTGGGCCAGATGTAAATATCCCCAGTTCTGAGGCTGCTCAACCAGTCTTGGCTATCGCTCTAAGATGCTGCTGATGCCCTACCCACTGCCCTTTGAAGTTCACATTCTCATGCCCATCGGTGCCTTCTCATCACTAGCCCCTGGGAGTCTCTAACCATGGACAGGTGAAGAAAGCAAGGTGATAATATAAGGTAGGACAGTTCTGAGATATGCTCCATGCAGTCTGTCAGAGGCTTTCATGGGAGTGAGCCCTTGTTGCCCACAGCAGTAACCTGTTCAACAATGCACCTGTGCTGGCTTTCTGTTCTCCCTTTTGTCACTTCCCTATTCCCCTATCAGTAGTCCTAGCATCAACTCCAAAATTAATTACATGTGTTAAGCTAGTCACCAAGTGTGTTTTTTGGAAAACCGAGCGTCTGATATATGTTCATATTAGGTACACGTGCTCTAACATTAGTGCCCACATTAAGCGTGCATTCTAAATAAGCCACCTTAATTCTCCCAGAGACATGAACGAATAGTCCCTTCTCTTTATTGCTATTTCTGCATTCTATTGCCTTGTTGTCGTTCTCCTGCTTGGAAGAATTATAAACTACAGCATTGTGACTCCTGGAACTGCATATAATCACTATTCAAGAGGAAAAATGAATTGCAAAATAAAAACCTTCCTTGCAACTTGGTATACAGAAGATAAAGGCAAGGAAGTGGAGAAGTGAAATCTTAGGCAAGCTTGATGCTCAATCACGGTAATTTCACCATAAAAATGATGAGGAAGAGCTTTGGGATATGTATCATAGTATCATTTGGTCCCGAGTAAAGGTGATTTTATTGCACTAAGCTTTGCAGATTATCCATTTGCACACAGCTGACCTATATCCAACCAGAATTGGCTTCCATGGGAGTTTTAAAATAATAATAATAACACGAATAATAAACTGATCTTGTCATAGCTTTTATTATCAGTTGTAGTTAAGGAAAGGCAGAGAAGAAAAGAGGCTCAATGTATTAATACTTGGCTAGCTAACAAGCCAAAGAGATATTAGAAATCATTCTTCATTGGCAAAACGAGTGGGGTTCAGGATATGTAGCTGGGATTGAAGCTCAGGAATAAAACTCCCCTGGTCTGAGAATCTGGAGACAACTATTTACTGTGCGACCACAGAGATTTCCCTGAAGCTATTAGAACAGATAAAAATGACACCACTTTCACAAACCAACTTGTTTCACCTTTTAAGAAATTCTCTCCAGATTTCCTTTGCCAGACCTACTCAAAGATAAATAGAAACATGACTCTCAGACAAATATTTACAGGTCTCAGCACCACGGAGCTCTCTCCTTTCGGTAATATTTTGTGTATTTCTACGGAAGCACACTCATGGCTGCTGAAAGATGTCATCTCTGGAGGGGAATGGCCAGAGGTCATCTTTAATGTGGTTTTATCCCACTGATCTCAGTGGCTGAACAGGAGGGAGAGCTTTCATTTAGTGAGTTCTCTGCTCCAATCCACTTCTTCTGGTATCTTCCCGTGCTTTACCCCTTCCCCGTTTAAGGTCACAAGTGAGATGAGAAGATGTGGCTTGCATGGAAGAGTGGATAAAAAAGAGAAACTTCAAAAAGCAAAGGACTGTTAGAAAAACATGTATTTTTATTTTGTGAGGTCTAGGACAAACCTCTGTCGGCTAGAGAATACTACCAAGGCTAGGAGCTATATAATCAGATAAATGCTCTCAAATACTCTAAGGACTTCCACTCTGCACAGCCAGACCCTGTCATCTGTCCAGACCAGGAGGTTAAGCTGAGGTTCACAAAGAACTCTGCCGAAGAAAGCATTTGTGTCTAAATCATACAGTCTTCACAAGGACATTCCATCTAGGGCACAGCAGAGTTGATTTTTTTTTTAATTCCCTTAAAATAAGTTTCTGGTTTCAAATACATGAGATCCTTGAAATATAACAAAATTCCTGCCCATTTCTTGCCTCATTTTGACTAGGAGTATTTTTTTAAAAATCAGCAAAATTAAATGACTACCCTGGGTTCTATTTCTTAATGGAATATTTGGAAGTATGACTGTTCTGAAGCTAGGTTTTGGGGATGGAACTTTTCTTAAGCTAGATGCCTCACTGGGGTGAGAGATCTTTGGATCTTGCTGTCACTAGCTCTGAGACCCTGAGGAGACAAGGTCATGTCTCTCTGGTCCTCCATCGCTTAATGTGGAGAATGAGGAGGTCACACTAGGTCACCTATAAACCTGATCCCCCAGTCTGATGGTCTGTGATTCAAATAAGTATAGCTAATCTTCACGGAGTACTTACTGTGTGCTCTGCAGTATTCCAAAAGTAATAAATAGATTCCTCACTTAATTCTCCCCACAAGCCTAGAAGGTAGATGCTTTTTTTTTTTTTTTTTTAATCATTGGCCACATCTTATGGTTGAGGAAACCGAGGTACAGTGGGGTTCTGTTTCTTAGGTTAGATCACATTCTCAGACACTGTGAGGCAGTCTGCCTCTAGAGAATGCCTTCTTTTTTTTATTTGACAGACATAGATCACAAGTAGGCAGAGAAGCAGGCAGAGAGAGAGGAGGAAGCAGGCTCCCTGCTGAGCAGAGAGCCCAATGCCATGCGGGGCTTGATCCCAGGACCCTGGGATCGTGACCTGAGCCAAAGGCAGAGGCTTTAACCCACTGAGCCACCCAGGCGTCCCTAGAGAATGCCTTCTTAATCACCAGGCCGACTGCCTCTCTGGCTATCTCTGACCTCCTCAGTGCTGTCCTAAGAGTCAAAGGCCCACAGACGCAATGTGTCTCTGGTTGGGTTTCCCCAAAAGCAGACACTGAAATTAGGATTTTTGGAAAAAGTGTGTTATGTGGGAGCTGATTTCAAGAAAGCCCCGTGAAGAGGAAGAAAAATGGGGCATGGCTGAGAGGAAAACCAGTGAGCACAGTGCACCTTAATGGATGGGTTACCACTGTGGATAACTGGGGCTCCATCTGCTGGGGGCGCTCCGAGGAACTAGGCTGAGCCCAGCCTGGAGTCTTCTACTGAGGGGTGAATTAGACAGGATATTTACGGGCCAGTTCCCATGCTGATTGGCTAGCTCTCTGCGATTCTGGCCTGTCTATACTTGAGCAGAGCTTACCCTCTTGGCTAGGGAACAGACTCCTCTAGGAGGAGGGAATATTTAGGAAGTATAGGAACCATGTAGACTGAGCAGCAAAGGTAAGGTCCTGACAGAATCTGCTACAGCAGGCTAGAAAAAGCAGGAGCCAGTACTCACATTCAGGCCATTTGGCTCCGGTCCTTGGCCTCAAGGGGCAAATCAGCTATGCTGATAACTGCGTGGGCTGGAAAACCACTAAGGGGGAGAAAGAGGCTTGCTCAATCTCCCTCCCAGGGTTTCTCTGCCAACCAGTCTTGTCTGCCCCGTACAAGGGAAGGATCCTGAGCCATTGTCTTGTTTGGTTTAATTCGAGATTCGACACATCCCATGATTTATAAGAGGCCCGGGATACTTAATGAGCTTGATCTGCGCCTTGAGCTAACTGCATCTCCCTGTGCTCAGCTGCTATCGATTAAAAATAAACACTGGTTTTGTTTATCCTGGACAATTTGTTTGTCTTCTCCACAAATGTTCCATTAGCTATCAGACTCATTTTTTAGTTCAATTGCCAGGACTAGTAAAGTTTGTGTTAAGTGCAAAATGATACATGCCTGCCATTGGTTTTCAAGTTGAAAGCATTTAAAAAACATTTTTAGTATAACTTTTCATCTTTTAATTAAAAAATAAAACCCAGTTCAATCTTATTACTCTGTAAGAGAACATTTCACCAGTAAAAGACATTCCCCAAGGACTCTAATAAAAAGAACAAATATATTATTATAATATGATTAATCCATATTAAAGATTCTCTTTTTTTTTTTTTTTTTTTTTTTTTTTTTTTTTTTAAAGATTTTATTTATTTATTTGACAGAGAGAAATCACAAGTAGATGGAGAGGCAGGCAGAGAGAGAGAGAGAGGGAAGCAGGCTCCCCACTGAGCAGGGAGCCCGATGTGGGACTCGATCTCAGGACTCTGAGATCATGACCTGAGCCGAAGGCAGCGGCTTAACCCACTGAGCCACCCAGGCGCCCTAAAGATTCTCTTATTAAGGAAGGTCAGGGAGTCTCATTTGGTAGCATGCTTAGAGCAGAGCCAGGAGATCAAAGGTTGTCATTATTTGACATTTATAGACCGGGCAGCAGAATATGATGAAGTACTTGAGTGAGCAAACTGGACATGACCTAACAGCCCAATAAAACAATGCCGGACAGTTGCACTAAGCATTGCCATCACTCCCTCCATCATCTTATCCTCGTATTACACTGCAGGTGATTCAAAAGTAAATGACAACTGTAACATCAAAGGACCTCATGGGTTCCATGAGAATAAGATGACCAAATGGTAGCAGCATCAGGCAAACCAGGTACAGAAGTGAGCTCTCAAGGCCAGAGGGGACCACCCTTTCCTCTCCAAAGCCCCTAACCCCATATTCTCTTGCATAGCCAGATATTTCCATTTATTTACTTAGCTGATCATGTACTGATTGAGACTTTATTGTGTGCCAGACACTGAGAAGGGCTGATGTTATTTTGGTGAGCAAAAGCAGGCGGATCCCTACACTCAACAACTTCAAAATCTGGCAGGAAAAGACAATTAAATGAAAGAGGCAAACCAGCGTGAAAATGCACCTGTAAGAGTTATGGGGCAGAACTGCAAGACAGGAGAGCATACGGTTGGGCCATTTGACCTGATTATGAAGGTCAGGGTAGGAAGATTTCCCTGAGGCAATGATATATGAGCTAAGAATCATAAGATGAGGAGAAATTGACTAGACAAAAGGTGTAAGGAACATATTCCCAGGGCAGGGAAAGCACGTACAACAGCCCTGTGTTGGGAGGCGGTGGAAAGCAGTGTTTAGGACAGAGCTGGAGCGCAGACTCCAAGAGAAGCACAGCCCTGGATGAGACCAGAAAGACTTAACTGGGGATTTTTGCTTTTATCTGGAATAGTACCTCATTGGGGAGTATCTTCCTATCACTCCTGGAGGCTGGCCCACATCGATGTGCTAATGTGATTGCATGTCCTCTTTGTGTAAGAGGAGATGTTTGAGGGCTGAGGCAAAGCCTTATTTGTTTCTGTCTCCTCTACACTTTAGCACCATAACCAGTTTAGTCTATTTTTTTATTTCATTGAAATAAAATTAACATACCATAGAATTCACCACTCTCAAGTGTACAATTCAGCGGTCATTAGTATATTCACGACTCGTACATCCATCACCTAATTCCATAACACTTCCATCATTCAAAACAAAAACAAAAATCTGGTGCTAATGAGCAGTCGTTCACCATTCTCCTGTCTCCTCAGGACCTGGTGACCTCTAATCTACCTTCTGTCTTTGGATTTGCCTACTCTAGACATTTCATACAATGCAATCATGAAAGATGTAGCCTTTTTTTGTCTAGATTCTTTCACTTAGCATATTTTCAAGGTTCAACCATATGGTACCAGGAATCAGTACTTCATTCATTTTTATGGCTGAATATGCCACATTTGGCATATCTGCTCATCAGCTGATAGATAATTTGGGTTGTTTCCACTTTTTGACTATTACAAGCAGTGGTGCCATCAATCGTCATAGACAGGTATTTGTATGAATACCTGTTTTCTTTTTTTTTTTTATTATTATCATGTTCGGTGAGTCACTGTATCATTAGTTTTTTATATAGTATTCAAATGATTCACCAATTGTGCATAACACCCAGTGCTTATCACAACATGTGCTTTCAATTCTCTTGGTTATATGCAGGATTAGAATTGCTGGGTCATATGGTAATTCTGTGTGTAACTTTTTAAAGGAACTTTTACCGGTTTTCTATAGCAGCCTGTATCGTTTTACATTTCCACCAGCAATGTATAAGATTTCCATTTTTCCCCATATCTTTGCCAAAGTACTTGTTACTGTCTGCTTTTTTTGATTATAGAAAGTCTAGTAGGTGTGAAATGTAATCTCACTGTGGTTTTGATTTGAATTTTCCTAACAATGAATGTTTTTTTCATGTGCTTATTGGCCATTTGTCCATCTTTGGATAAATGTCTATTCAAATTCTTTGCCCATTTAAAAAAAAATGGATGGTTTGTCTTTTTGTTGTTGAATTGTGGTAATGAATACTCGACCCCTTATAAGAGATACAAATTGTAGGGACACATGGGTTCAGTCAGTTAACCGTCTGTCTCTGGCTCAGGTCATGATTCCAGGTGCTGGGATTGAGTCCCTTGTCAGGCTTCTTGCTCAGTCAGAAGCCTACTTCTCCCTCTGCCTGCTGCTCCCCCTGATTTGTGCTCTCTCTCACTCTGACAAATAAATTAATAAAATTATTTTAAAAAGACATGAAATGCAAATATTTCCAACCATTCATTTCAATTTCTTGTCAATTTCATTTCTTCTCTGGTATACAAAAGTTTATTTTTGATGAAGTCCAGTTTATCTATTTTTTCTTTTCTTTATTGTGCTATTGGTGTCATATTTAAGATACTCTTGTCTAACCCAACATCACAAAGATTCACATCTGTTTCCTTCTAAGAGTTTTATGGTTTTAGCTCTTATGTTTAGGTCTTAGATCTCTGCTGAGTTCCTTTTATGTAGATGTTGTGAGACAGGGGTCCAATTTTTTTTTTCTGTCTAGTTGACCCAACATCATTTGTTGTTGAAAAGACTATTCTTTGACCATTGATCACCTTGTGTCTTTGTGAAAAAATTGAGTATACATATGTAGTTATATATTTATATATAAGTATACTACATTGACTTATATACATTATTGAATATATATACATATATATCTATATACATCTCTCTATATATATCTTGATTACTATAACTTCACAGTAAATATTGATATCAAGAATTGAAAATCCTCTGATTTTATTTTTTTATATAAAGACTTATTTTATTTATTTTAGATAGAGAGAGAGCACACACAAGTGGGAGGGGAGTGGCAGAGGGAGAGTATCTCAAGCAGATTCCCTAACGAGTGCAGAGCCCAACAGTGCTTGTTCCCACAACCCTAAGATCACGACTTGAGCCAAAATCAAGAGTCAGACACTTAAACGACTGAGCCAGCTAGGTGCTCCTGACTTTATTATTATTATTATTTTATTTTATTTATATATTTGACAGACAGAAATCACAAGTAAGCGGGGAGGCAGGCAGAGAGAGAGGAGGAAGCAGGCTCCCCGCTGAGCAAAGAGCCCGACGCGGGGCTCGATGCCAGGACCCCGGGATCATGACCTGAGCCGAAGGCAGAGGCTTTAACCCCCTGAGCCACCTAGGCACCCCTTATTATTTTATTTTAAAGACTGTTTTGGCCCTTTGGGTTCCCTTGGTAGTTCATATGAATTTTAGGATCAGCTTGTGAATTTCTGCAAAACAAAGCAGTTAGAATTTTGATAGAGATTATATTCAATCTGTTACTCACTTTGGGAAGTATTGCCATCTTAACACTATTAGGTCTTCCAATAAATGAACATGGGGTGTCTTTCCATATATTAAGTCTTCTTTAACTTATCTTAACAATATTTTATAGTTTTTAGTGTAAAAGTCTTATATCCCCCTGGTTAAATTTATTCATAATAATGATGCTATTATAATTGGCATTGTTTTTTTTTTATCTCCTTTTCAGTTTGTTCATTGCTAGTGTATAGAAATACAACTGATTTTCGTATATTGATCTTGTATTCTACAACTCTGCTAAACTCACTTAATAGCTTTAATAGGTTTTTTTTTTTTTTCCCTACAGATTTCTTAGGGGTTTTATGTATAAAACGTTATCTGCAAATAGAGCAAGTTTTAATTTTTCCTTCCAAATCTGGATGCCCTTTATTTCTTTTTCTTATCTACCTGCCTTGGCGAAGACTTCCTGTATCATGTTGAATAGACATGGTGAGGATGGACATTCTTGTCTTATTCCTGAACTTAGGAGAAAAGTTTTTAGTTTTTCACCATTAAGTATAACACATGTTAGCTGTGGCTTTTTCATAGATGGACTTTCAACCAGTTTCTTTTGAAAAAAAAAAAGGAAAAAGAAAAGAAAAAAGAAAAGGAAAAAGAAACTTCTAAGAAATTTCAACTTCCCAGAGAGAATATTTATTTGTTCTAGAGGCTTCCACTCCTGACTCCTCTATATCTCTTCAGTCTTCTCCCTAAGTGATACTTTGTCCCAGTGTTTTCAAATATGGTTCACAGAACTCTGCATCAAAATCACCTTGAGGGCTGTTTTAAAGGCAAATTTCTACGTTTCTCCCCATAGACTCTACTAAAATCTCTGGATGCGGAGCCCAGGAATATGCATTTTTAACAAGCCTCCAGGTGATTCCTCATAAAAGGAAAGGAAAAGAGAAGAAAAGGTGTTTATTTTTCAAATACATTTGAGAAATACTGCCAAAATATATTTTAAAGACTCAGTCTACTGAATAAAATAAACTCATTTAAAGTGGGAAATTCCTAATTTACTTCATCAAGAAAGTCTTTGGGGCCAAACACCAATTAATCATGCAAAATATAGTATTAAAAATGCTACATGATCACTTTTAATAAATCATTAGATAGAGGAAAAACATTTTTTTTAACTCTAAGGACCTACAAACATCTACAGACCGAGCTACAAATAAAAGATGTTCAATAGTAAAAAAGAAATATGAACAATGGTTGTACCATGTTCTTTTTGGCAAGACTACAACAACACAGATGCCTCATTCATGAGTCCTTATAAACCTGCATTTGCCCATTGTTCTCTGGCAGGGAAAAGTAATGAAGGAATTTCTATGAAATAATAATAATGAGATAGACATAATAACAATAATAATTATAATCATAATTATTATTATGTAAAAGGCCTTCCACGGAATAATAGCAAAAAGATCTATCCTAGCCTCTTTGGCGCCTTCTTACTAGAATTCCCGTGAGTAAAAAGGCCTGGTCTGTCCAAGCCAGCTACAGCAAACTCCGTCAGATTTAGATCCCATTCCTCCAGGACATTCACAGTTGTCTCTTATCTCTCTTTGCACATCTGCACAGACTACAAACAAGCTATTCCTGATGTTCTAGTTTCTACTGTCATGTTAACAGCCTCTCAGATGTCTTTGAATCATTCAGGTGGCACCTGTGGTTTTTTAGCTAGAAGAGCACAAGCCCCAAGCACTGTGAAGCTGTGGGGGATAGGAAAAGCACAGGCAAAGGAATTTGCAGCAAAAATTATTTTCCCTTCCCCTTGCCTTTAAGTTCAGTGTGAGGTACGGATTTGTTTGCTGTTTCATTATTTAAGGTGCCCCTACTTTCATGAATAAGACTTTCTGTAATGATTTCTGGGATGCCTCCATGGGATTTGTGTGCATAAAGAAGCTGGGGTGGGGTCTCAGCCAACACTCCACATTCAGGAGTCTGTCTCTGGGCCAATACTGAGTATGCTCTGGGTTCTCATGGGAGCTCTATCCCACCGTTTGTCCCTTTTCCATGGACTCTTTCAATGCCCCCTTCAAGTCAGTATGTCCTATAGGTAACTCCAGGAATGAGCCTCTGGGCGGAAAAAAAAAATCCTCCTAAGGGTAGCTTGTAGAAGCCACTCAGATAATGGTTCCCAGATTCTGGCAAACCAGCAACTGGCATTGCACCCATGTAAACCCTGAGCACAACCTTTGGGGAGGATCAAATGAATTTTTTCTTTCCATTAAACAAATTGCCAAGTTGAGGACCTGGTGGAAGCGCACAGACTTAATGAGCTAAGGGGCTTTCAGTTAAACATTGCTCTTGGGACACTGTTGAGTTTCCTGAATCCGTTTTAGGGAGGGAGGACAAAAGCACAAATGAATTACTTTCTGCAAAATATATCTAAAACCTATCCCTGAACCTTATTGACTAGGAAGAGGGAAATACCTGTAAGCTGTGAGCAAATAGCAACACCCTTGAGGACACATATGGGACCCAAATCATACATGTTGGTTTAACTCCCACCTGCACCCCGCTCTTTGTTGTACAGAGTAAGAGTAAACAGCCATTTGGTGCCAAACACTGGTATCCCGTCCCTGGTATCAGTGTCTATAAAGTGATCCAGAGGACTTCCCTGCCATCCTCTCCAGTCAGGTCTTCCCTCTACCCTTACTCATGCCCTCTTAAGGACCCAGATGAGCCTATTCTTTTTTCTTGGGGTCCATCATATGCTCCACTATCTCCAGGCCCTTGTCATGCTGCCTAGAGAATGTGCTATCCACTTTATCAGCAGAGATGAAGATAACAGGGCTTTAGTGAGTACTTCCCATGTGCTAAGCATAGTGCTATGATCTCTACATTATCTCATTTAATCCTCACTTACTTGTTGGTGCTAATATGATATGTGACTTTGGGCAAGTCATTTCAAACTTCTGAGCTTCTGTTTTCTTGTTGGCAAAATAGGAACAAGAAGAACACGCATCTCATTGGTTCAGATTTCATGGGGTAATCCTCAAACCCCTCTTTGCATAGTCTCTGGATTGTAGTAAGTGCTCAGTAAATGTGAAGTAGCACGAGTACTATTCCCTTTCTTTTTTAAAAGGACTGAGGTTTGGAGACAATAAAGCAGTCTTCCAAAGTTATGCAGATACTGAGTGGCAGCTGGGATTGATGTGTCAAACGTGGGCATCTTTGCCCTTAACCGTGATACTGTGCCACTACCTCTGAACACCCCTCATCTTGCTAGATGAAGTTCAGGTCCTTCCTCTGCCAGATTTTCAATAACTCACAGAAAACTTTCTCTGTCTTCTGAAGTCATAACATTTATTATCTATGTCACTTATTTACTTTAGCATGTTCTTATCTGAATTTCATATTGTAACCTAAATGGTAATCCTGATATTCACAACATGGAAGCTCAATCACTACACAAACTCCCTAGCACCTTCTGTGTGTCAGGGAAACTCCAGTCTGCTGCAGTGGGAGAGGGATGAGCATTAATGAGGGACTGCACAAATGAGGGGGGCCTGGAATTGTCGTGAGAGAGGGAGAGGTGTTGAAGGTTTACAACTGTGATGGAGGGGTCAGGTATCTTCAGAGATACTGAGAAGTGACAGTTTAGCTGAGATATGAGCACAGAGGAGAGGCTTCTGAGGTAAAGAAGGGAAGGAAGCACAATCTGGGAAGGGGATACAGCATATGCAAAGGTGCAGAGATCTTATGATAGGAGGCAGGTTGGAACATTCGAGGGATCAAAAACCGGTGAGCATCTCTGGTGGACATGGCCAGATGAAACTACAGAGATCGGCAGGGACTGGGCATTGAAGAGTCTTAGAGGTCATGTTAAAAAGTCTAAGTTTAATTTATTTATTTATATATATATATATATATATATATATATATATATATTTTAAAAACTTTTTAAAAAGACTTTATTTATTTGACAGACAGAGATCACAAGTAGGCAGAGAGGCAGGCAGAGAGAGAGAGGAGGAAGCAGGCTCCCTGCTGAGCAGAGAGCCCAATGAGGGACTCCATCCCAGGACCCTGGGATCATGACATGAGCCGAAGTCAGAGGCTTTAACCCACTGAGCCACCCAGGCGCCCCAACTTTTTTTTTTTTTAAGAGAGAGAGAGAGAGCTCACACATGTGAGAATGGGGTGGGTGGATGAGGGTGGAGGGCCAAAGTGAGAGAAGGAATCTTAAGCCGACTCCACACTCAGACAGAGGGCTTGATCTCATGACCCAGAGATCGTGACCTGAGCCGAAACCAAGAGTCAGATGCTTAATCGACTAAGCCACCCAGGTGCCCCACAGTTTAATTTAGACAATGGAAAAATATTAAAGTTTTGAGCAGGTTATGATGTAATTAGTTTTTATGTGAAGGGAAACATGATCTGGTCTGCAGTGGAGGGACTGGATTATAGGGGGGCATTATACAGGCAGAAAGACTATTGGGGGGCCCTGCTGCATTCTACATGAGAGATGGCAGTAGTTCAGGTGAGGATGATGGAGATGCATGTGTAACACAAGGTGAGATACAGTCAGGGAGGTCTGAGGTGACTGCTCTAAGGTGACAGTTGAACAGAGATGTGAAGGAACTTAAAGCCTGTTTATCATGTCTACCAGTCAGTATCCGCATTTTTACCTGTAGAGATGGTTAATTTTATGTCAACTTGACTGAGCCATGATACACAGATATAGGGTCAAACACTGCATGATACTGTAAGGTATTCTTAGATGTCAGTAACTTTTAAATCAGTAGACTTGGAGTAAAACAGATTATACTCTATACTGAGTAATGTGGATGAGCCTCATCTAATCAGTTGAAGGCCTTCAATTGAAGAGACAGACTGAGGTCCTCTGAAGAGGAGGGGACTCTATCTGCAGTCAACTTTTTGTTTTACTTTTTTAATTTAATTTTAATTCCAGTACAGTTAATATACAGTGTTATATTAATTTCAAGTGTACAATGCAGTGATTCAGCAATTCCACATATTACTCATTGCTCATCAGCATAAGTGTCTTCTCCATTACTCCATTACAACATCAGCTCTTCTCTACATCTTCAGCCTCTCTCTCTCCCTATACGTGTGTCTATATATATAATCCCTGACTAATATTCTCATGTTATTATAGAAGACTAGCTGTTTGCTCCCCCTACAATTTAATCCTTTCACGATATCCTAGCCCCTTTTGACTATTCAAAGATATGCAGGCATTTTTTTTCTCTTTTCCTCCTACGTCATCAGTTTTTGTTTTGTTCTCTTTTGCTGCAGGATTATTTTAGCACTGGGCTTATCACCTATTCTAAAAGTTCTTTCCTATGCTCCTTGGAAAAATGGCTGATTCCATATCTGGGGAAAAAAAATATACATGCTAGGCCTGCAACATTTTATTGCATTAGAAATCAAGGAATCTATCAAAAACTAGTAGGATCAAGTCTAAAAGAAAAGTTTAAAAGTCTAAAAGACACTAGGCTCTGAGGAAAAAAAAAAAAAGCTCTTAGTGACCAATAATGGGACAGTTGGAGTACTAATAAAAATAATAAATATAATGGGATAATGGATGGGAGTATACTAAATAGGTTTAAAATTCATATTTGTTTTTTCTTAATGATATGTAAAAGCAAAATTATTGGACACTTTGAAAATACTAAGGAATCAAGTCACTATTTTGAAAACGGGTAAATAAAAAGTAAGTGAATTGTTCCTACCTTTCCTATTGGAGCTGTAAATTTGGTAACCTAAAAGCTAACAAAGAGAAGTTTTTCTTTACAGATGATTGAAATTAATAAGTGGAGAACAAAAGATAGAATTCGAGTACCACCAGTTTGCAGCTCTTTAAAAAAAAAAAAAAGGGGCGCCTGGGTGGCTCAGTGGGTTAAGCCGCTGCCTTCGGCTCAGGTCATGATCTCAGGGTCCTGGGATCGAGTCCCGCGTCGGGCTCTCTGCTCAGCGGGGAACTTGTGATCTCTCTGTCAAATAAATAAAAAAAAAAAAAAAAAAAAAAAAAAAAAAAAAAAAAAAAAAAAAAAAAAAAAAAAAAAAAAAAAACGTCTTAAAAAAAAAAAAAAAAAAAAAAAAAAAAAAAAAAAAAAGATTTAATTGATTTATTTATTTGAGAGAGTGAGAGAGAGAAAGAAAGAGCACAAGCAGGTGGAGGGGTAGATGGAGAAGCAGATTTCCCACTGAGCAGGAAGCCCAATGCAAGGCTTGATCTCAGGACCCCAAGATCATGACTTGAGCTGAAGGCAGATGCTTAACCAACTAAGCCACCTGGTGCCTCCCTGCCATTTCGCAGCTCTTAATAAATTAATGGTGTATGAGTATATTTGTGTGTGTGTATATATATGTACATATGTATACATATACACACAAACATGTTTATTTATGTTTGTGTGTGTGTGTGTGTGTGTGTGTGTGTGCTGGGTCTGATTTAGTCATAACCATCAGATAGTGGCAATATAGGGGATAGAATAACATGTTAAATGACACTAATGATATCATTAGCAAAATCTCAGTTATGAGATACTCTAGAGAACAACAACAACAACAACAAAATTACAAAAACCAAGGAAGAAAGGGAGGAAAGAAGACAAAGAAGGAAGGAAGAAGGAAGGGAGGGAGGGAGGGAGGAAATGTAGAGCAGACTGACAGATTAAAATACATTTAGAGACAGACTTAAAAACAGAACAGTGGTTATATCTGGGGGAGTGGTTAGATGAATAAGGGGCATGAGGAAATCCACGGTGCTAGGGATATTCTGTATTTTGATCTGGATGGTAGTTATACACAAATTCATTCAGCTATATATCTTAGATTAATATCCTTTTCTCTTTATTGTATGTATTATATATCTTAATAAAAATTTAAAGAGAGAGAGACTAATTTAAAACATATAGCAACTACATAAAACATATGGGCCTTATTTAGATCCTTACTTAAACAAAGAAACCAGAAGCAGATGAGACAACTGAAGATGTGTGAATTGAAACTGTTTGCTCATTAATGTATTCTGGGTGTGTTTCTTAGTAGTATTTTATCTTTTGGAGGTATGTTCTGAAGTATTTATGAGTGGTATGATGTCCAGCAAGTGAGAGGTAATACTGTATTAGGGTTGCACGTATATGGATTTCAATCACCAGGAAGAGCAAGGCCTGAATAGAGAAGAAAAATAGAGAAGAAGGCCCAAGTCTGGTCAGTGAAGTTGGATGTGCGGAAGGCTGGCAAACAACACAGGGAAGGGAGCTCAATGATATAAATCTCAGAGGAACCAAATTTTTACAAGCAGGTAGCATAGCAGCTCTCTGAAATGTCCAGGAGAGATCAATTGCCCTCTTGGCCCAAAGGTTGGAGTAGGTAAGAAAATACCTAACACCTGCATGCCTGGTCCTTCTATAATTGCCACACACATCCTGCTCCCCCATACAGTCCTTAAACACTTGACATCTGTCAGCCTACTAATTATAATTTGCCTTAAAATACATCGTCTTATCTACATAGTAGCATTAGAAATAATCTTGCCAGTTAGATTCATTTTAATCATAAAATAATATACTGAATAAAAAAGATACTGAGGAAAGATCAAATCAATTACATAAATTAAATGTCTTTGGTATAAAATCAAAATCTTATTGGTAAATTTCTATCAATACATTCCCAATTGGGGGAAAAACAAACAAACAAACAAACCTAGAATTATTCTAAAATTGAACACACCAGTGCAGTGTACCTACTATACTTTCAAGCGGTGTAAGTGTGAAAATATTGTATTGTGGTTAAAGTTGGGTGTCCTTGTAAATTTCCAGATTTACACTGCACCCACCCAAGAGATACCAAATCTGAGACCTTCCTTTCAAAGCCTTGGCAATAGATATTGAATGAATGAGAATTGCTATTAATCTCCCTCGTGTTCTGTACACACACTTGTAAGTACAATTATAGTTACCATGAGTGGCTGAGACAATTGTGACTTTATCTTCTCCCTTCTAACAAGTCATAGTGCTACATATTCGTCAATGCCCTGGGATTGTTCTTATTATTGTCTGCCATTCTTAGGGTGGTTCTTCCATCCCAAGGATCTCCACCTCCAGCCCTATAAGCTGAGCTCCAAAGAAGAAGAAGAAGAGGAAGGAACAAGGGAGCAGGGGCATTGTACTTATCAATAAACTATAATTTGCTAGAATCCCCAGCAAATTCCACTTAGATAGCATTGCCCAGAACCATAAACATACAGTCCCAGATAGCTGCAAAGGAGTCTTGGAACATGTCTTACAAACAAAAAACAAATACTGCATTCATTCCCATCCCCAATAAAATTCAGTTTACTATTTATGTAGAAGTAAAAGTGGATATTCCATCTAAAACTAACAACATCTACCAAAGTTATAAAATATAGAGACATAAACACATATATACACAATTAGATATGCAAACATACTAAAGACTGAATTATAGAACATCTTAGAACAAATACTATTTCTCTTTTTTCCTCTATGTACAAGCTTTACAATTCTATTAAGAGGATCTGCCTTGGGATATTAGTTTATATCGCTCTTTTATTTCTCTGGTAATATTTAAATATCTCATGCCTCTCATACACATTGGGGATTAGTCTCAATTTTCAAGGACTAAGATACCTAATCAAAGTAGAAGGCCTTACTAAATCACACCAAATTATACCCTTTGGGGGCAAAAGAATGTACAGCAACGAAAGACATATATACAATGTCAAATTAGTTCTATTTTTGCATTTCTTTTTTCTTTGCTCTTCTACCTTTTCCTAAATACATCTTCCCAGAAGGACTACCCCATACTCACTCTTCTAGGTTTCCTTCCCTGTAACTGCTCATATATTCACTTTTTCCAATTTTGAAAGCTTTTGAAACATCTAGGAAAAATATTTGATCTCAGAGATCTGAAAGGAAAGATTTCATATTCAGCCATTCCTGTGAATCCCCCAGTCTTTACAGATTTAAAACATTCCCAGAGCACTAATACAGACATTTTCCACAATTTTATTATTTAAAATATTTATAGTTCTCAATTATGCAAGTAATGGGCAATTTGTCTGCATTTATTATAGTTCTAATTCTTGCCAGTCAGTGTGTTTACTATGTAGGCAGTTTATAAAATGGAAAGGATACACACAGTCAAGTTTATCTTTTAACTTCCTCTTGTATTTACTACACCTTCGACCAGCCAGGTTCTAAGGATGAGTATCTACAGTGCCATTCATCCAATACCACAACCCAATGAAGAGCACCTCAGGAAATGTAATTGATCTTCCTTGATCCATAACATCTGTATGGCTTGGACCACTGCTGAGATCCCGAGCTCCATTTCTCTTGTCAAGGGAAGTTACTAAGACCTAGAAAATAGCCCAAAGGAGCATGAAGTGATGAAAGGTATGGAAAGAAAGCACAGCTTGGAAAATGTCACAGCAGAACACCAGCAAGTTTCACCAGCTCAAAAAGATAAACTCTATTTAGAAAATGTAAAGCTCCTGGCATCATGCAAAGCCCTTGCTATTTCCAGGCTTGTAGGATGTCCAGCCTCAGTTGTTAATCTGCAGTTGGCCATCCATCACTAAGTCCATTCCTTCAGGGTTTCCAGTTGTCAACCAGGTCACCTTCATCTGGCTCTCAGCTCTACCTAATGGACCCTGTGACTACAATTTTTCTGTTGCTAACTGTCATCAGCTCCAGAGCCCTCAGTTACTGTTGCTGATAATTTATTTAAAAATGTGTATACTACTCTATTCCTAGCACTATCCTAAGCACCTTGCAAATATTATCATATTAAATTAAATACAACTTTATCTCATAAAGATCCTGTAAAGCAGTTACTCTTATCATTACCATTTTTTCACATGAAGAAAACAAAGAGGTCAGGTAATTTTCTCAGGATCATTTTGCTTGTTAAGTGGTGAGTCTGGGATTACACCCAGGATTTTTGTCTCCAGTCTTTAACCATCAAGTTTGTCACTGGAGCAAGGAGCCTTATATCCAATCTCATTGGAGTGAGCAAACTTGACCTTCACATTGTCAAATTTTACTAATCAAGAAATTCCTGGGAGAGCCGAGAGAAAGATAGTTGTTCAGCTTTAACTTGGATTCCTTCTTCCCTTAGGGGAACATGCCCTTCAGATTTGTTACCCAAGTCACCAGTGGTGAATCTAACCTCATGTGACTGGTTCATTCCAACAAAGAGCATAACCAGAAGCTGAGATCTCCACTTAGGAGACTGCCACTATGTCCCTTTCCTCTCTCATGGGGCACTGATGAGGGGCCTACAATTATGCCTAGCTCTTTGATTAGCCAGGGTACTGGCTAAAATCTGAAGGCAAATCAGCAGTATTGTAAAACCTCAGCCACTCTTGCAAACCAAATTGCTATCATGTTTTAGCAAAGCATGGTGAAATCCCAAACATGGAAGTTTTATTTTACTTGAAATGGAATTGAATAAATATCCAAAGCCCACCTGTGCAATGGCATCACAGTGGACAGAAAACCCAGAACCAAGGAACTTGCATCCTTTTATCTACTGGGCAGCCAACTGCCTTCAAAAGCTTCTTAGTCCTTCTTTTCATCCTAATGCAAATCCTGCATATCTAGCTTCCCTTACATGATTAATTTCAATAAAAAAAAAAAAAAAGAACGTGCTGACTTCCCATTAGATAGGAGGCACACAACTAGGCCCAGAGGACAGAAGGGTGAGCTGGACACAGCCTCATAATAAGTACACTTCAACCACAAAATAGTGATAAGAGTTCTAAGAAGAATTAAAGTGTGTGATGGGATTTCCAGGAGGACCAACCAACTAAACCATGGGGTCAGTGAATGCTTCCAGAAAGCAAGAGATGTCTAAGCTGATGGGGATATCCTGAGGTTCAGTGTTTCTAGAGGTGCCCAGTTACTGCAGCAGAAGGTAAACTGGGAGCTACCCTGCTGCACTAGCACAGCCCGAGAAAACACACAGCCAAAGCTAAAGAAAATAACTTTCTATTTTATAGGTTATTTAAATAGGTTTGTGGTTTAAATTGAAGGACTCTTGGGATGACTGGATGGCTCAGTTGGTAAAATGGCTGCCATCAGCTCAGGTCATGATCCCAGAGTCCTGGGATCAAGTCCCATGTCAGGCTCCCTGCTCAGTGGAGAGCCTGATTCTCCTTCTCACTCAGCCTGCTGCTCTCCCTGTTTGTGTTCTCTCTCTTTCTCTGGCAAATGTTTAAAAAAAAAAAAAAAAAAAAAAGTTGAAGGATTGTTCCAAGCCTAGAGCAGAAAAACAGAGCAGAGAAAAGAAACTCACTGTCTTTTCAACTTCCCCACTTTTTTCATGGTTGGTTTTCTTGGAGGACAATGAACCTGGCTCTTCCACAGTGATTTCTGGTCACTTCTGCTGGTGACTCAGGGTGGTGGCTTCCACATTGCTGGTTCACCACAGTAAAGGGAACATGAAACAATGACCCTTCTTGCTGCAGAGGAAGATCCTCTTGGGACAGAGCTGGGCTGTAATGTTATGCCCTAATTCAGATTTTCATTCTTCCTTTCTTCTTCATACATTCTTTATTCCTGTAATGCATTTATGCTATTATATGGGATGACCATTAAATATTCATTTCTTGATGCAAGGAAAGCCAGTCATGATAGGGCCTACAGGTAGAATGGCTTTATGTTGTCAACCTTAGATTTAGAAACAACAACCTAAGTTTTAGATATGCTTTCATTTAAAACATTTATTCTTTCCAGAGAGAAAAGACAACTGTCACTTGGATGGCTCATGTCTCACCACGCTAGACCAGATAACACATATAAATAAGAGGAAATGACTTCTAAAATTATGTAAGTCCTAGAGAAATGATAAAATAATTAGAAAGAATGTTCATAAAATGTGAAAGGAAACGGAGTGGATAAAATAGAAGAGCACTCCATGCTAGGTACACTGACGCTTCGGAGGCCAGGTTTATTTTACTTTTTGGGAAAACATGACAGGGGTGCAAGCAATGTGTCATGCAGTAAATCAGGATCTGCTGCCTTCTTTTGAAGAGCAGCTATGTTTTATTTCCCTGAAGCGTAACAGAGGGTGAGACGAGGGTGAATATTGACAATGCATACTCAGCGATATAGAAGAAGGAGGCTCAGAGCATCCAATCTGTAACTGTTGAAGACAATGTAGATTAACAATCCACTATCCACTTCCCCCTTTTTCTGCATGAGAGAGCCCTGGTTGCTTGGGGATGGCAGTGTGTCCAGCCCAGGAGAGATGGCCATTCTCATAATGCTGGAGTGACCATGTGACACAATTATGATGAAGGGGAAGTGGGAGACTGCTAGGAGCTCTGGGTAAACATCTGCATTTCCTATTAAAAGCAAAGATATGGATGACTGAACACAGTTGTAGTAACTGGAACAGCAGCAGCCATCCTACCCCATGAAGCCACACCAATAGACTAAAGATGAAAGAGCAGAAAGACAGAAGATGCTTAGATCTTTCTGAACAGTGCTGTACTGACCCTGGACAACCTAACTCTGGAATAGTGAGAGAATTGTAATGTACAAAGTGAGCCTATACCCTACACCTTAATTCGGCTACTCATATCCTTAAAAGATAAAGAGTTTTCTCTTCCTCCTCTTCCTCCCTCTCACCCCTGCCTGTGTCCCAACCCCCACCAAGGAGAGCAGCCTGCTCCAGGAGAAAGAGTATCCAGGTTGGAATAAGAATGCCTGGTTTCACAGTCCAGCTATACAACTTAATAATAATATAATACTGAGCACTTAACCTTTCTGAGTCTCAATTTTTTTCCACAAAAATCAAGAGAAAGATGTGATTTGACAGTACATTTGCCAAAAAAACACAAATAAAGTAATGGTTGCCTTAGAATTTTAGTAAATCAAAAAGCAGATAGGGTAGAAAATCTTAATGAATAAAAAAGTAGGTGGGGGTAGGGGATAAGTAGCATTTTTTAAAAAATTCTTCCTGGATCAGCTTCACAGTCACTCAGCTTTTACCACCATATCTGCACTTCCAAAATATCTAGTCCCTTTGTTACCATGTCAGTTTAGTACTACTCAGAGTTGCCTGGTCCTCAGTAGGGGCAGGTAACCAAAACTGTCTATGTTTTGTAGACTTCTTGTAGCAAGAATTTGTGGTTTATCTCTGCTGTGGGTTTATTAAATTGATATATATAGAAGGCATCTGATATATAATTTTACGACTTGTAGAGATAATTTCTCTCTGCCCAGCATGTTTTTTGTTTTCTGTTTTTTCCCAAATGAAAACGAAGCCAGGAGTACAGTAAGATATCCTTGTTGTTTAAACCTTATTTTATGCAAGCCAGTCCTCATGAGAAGATATGGAAGGATAAACTCCCAATGGTGATGTGCAGATTGAGCCTGTGAGTTTCCATTAGCCTTATGACACTTTACTCAATCGGATTCTAGTACCTCAAGAATATATGATACTTAGATCTTTAACTTCTAAATCCACCTTCATTTTAAAAGCTGTTGTGAAAGTATACCTATAAAAAACAGGAGGCTACAATTACACCTACAATAAACATAAGATGTAAGAACCTGTTTTTTGTTTTTTTGTTTTTTTTTAACAATTCTGTTTGTTTTTAATTGAACAGTTCTTGCTCTAACTGGAATTCACCACGGAAAACAGACTGCTCAGGCAATTGAGCCATCTGACTGGGAAATTCTTTACAGTCTTTATAAAAAAGACAGCAATCTCTTGCCTTAACTATGTTTTGTCAGGGCTTTCAACTACCCTCTGGGAAATTCAGAGAAGGCATAGTCAGTCCCGGTGTCTAGATGTGAGCTTTTAATGAAGGAATGTATTGTTCTGCTCTCCCACTCAATAGAGCACTGTGGGTGGGTTTGCTTCACGAAGACTCACTCACCCGGTGGATGACAGGCAATGAGGTGTCCCCAGTTGGCCCATGATTAATAATGAGTGGAAGCTTAGAAGAGCAAAGTTGCATATGTTACAGTCTTACACAGACTAATGTCCCCAGCGGGAAGAAATCTTTTTCTAACGAATTCATGTTTTCTTTGTTGCTATTTTGTCAAGAGGCCATGTAGTACTCAAAAATAAAACTAACAAAGGCAAATATATATATTTTAAACATCATTAAGAACAGCATTTTACACAGATCAGTCTGCAATTACTTTGTCAAATCCAAAACTCTCTCTGAGCCTCAGTTTCCTCATCTTTAAAATAAGATTGTACTAAACAATCTCCAATTTTCCTTCCTCTTATAAAACTCTATTACCGGAGCTCAACACTCTGATCTAAAGAAGACTTGCTTCCTTACAGTGACTGTCTTGAGACTGAACATTTTTGTGTGTAATACCATCTGGGCTATGTAGGAGTTGTATGATTTTTACCAAATTATATAGACTCTCTTAGCTTTAGTTTTCTCATCTAAAAATGGGCATAGCCAAACTGTGGAAAGAGCTGAGATGCCCTTCAACAGACAAATAGATAAAGAAGATGTGGTCCATATACACAATGGAAAACTACTCAGCCATCAGAAAGGATGAATACCCAACTTTCACATCAGCATGGACGGGACTGGAAGAGATTATGCTGAGTGAAATAAGTCAAGCAGAGAAAGTCAATTATCATGTGGTTTCACTCATTGTGGAACATAAGGAATAACATGGAGGAAATTAGGAGAAGGAAAGGAAAAGTGAAGGGGGGGAAATTAGAGGGAGAGATGAACCACAAGAGACTGTGGGCTCATAGAAACAAACTGAGGGTTTTAGAGGGGAGGACGGTGAAGGGATGGATGGGTCTGGTGATGGGTATTAAGGAGGACATGGAGCACTGGGTGTTTTATGTAAACAATGAATCTTGGAACACTGCATCAAAAATTAATGATCTACTGTATGGGAACTAACATAACATAATAAAAATAAATAAAATATGCAACAATTTTTAAAATTAAAAAAAATTAAAGATAAAATAAATAAAGATGGGCATAATACTAAAGGCACTTGATTCACAGGGTTATTCTGAAGCTCAAAGTATATCTTACCTGGAAAGCACCCAAGGGACAGTGACTACTATGGTGCTAATGCTACATGTTGTTTATCCTCATTATCACAGAAGGGATCTGTGGTCACTGATGCCGTGGGATTTGGATTGCATCATGGACTTCACAGACGAGAAAAATCTCCCTAGCCCTCTGCCAAGAGTTTTACAGGTTGAAGTAGATGTCTGTGAATTTAAAATAGCCTCTTTTAATACGTAAGTACTCCTGAAGGATGAACAAATTAAGCTGCTGCCAGTAATTCACTCTTTGATGTATATTATTTTATTATGTCCTTTGGCTAGTTGGGGACAATGTGCCAAGAGCCAGCAAGTAGCATGGGGGGAGGAATGGAAGAGAATTTATGCAATACCAAGTCACTCTGCCTGGCATATGGAGGCGAGTAGCACAGGGCCAGAGATACTGGCAGAGAGAAGAGTAGCAGACTGATGAACCAGGCACCAAAAATGACTTGGTCTACGGCCAGTCTTGTGTCTTGAAATAGTAACCTGTTACTACTTTGAGGCAGTAACCAAGTTCTATTTATTTGTATTTCCCAGAACCTAACATAGTAGCATAGTAATGAGAACACAGGAACTAATAGATGTGTTAAATTGGGTGTGAGCACACAATAGCCCACTTTCTCTCTCTCTCTCTTTTTTTTTTTTTTTTATTGAAGAAAGTTTTATTGGATCACAGCCAGGCCCATTGATTTGTGCAAGCTCTGTGGCTGCTTTCATGTTCAGTAACTGATTTGAGTAGTTGTGACGGAGACTGCATGGTCTGAAAAGCCCACAATATTAGTTATTTTTTGTAATCTGTCCCTACGCAGGTAAAGTCTACCAGCCTTTGTGTGAAATAAATGATGAACACATAACTGAATGAATAAATGTAATTGTAGAATTTTAAAAAACACATTAAAAAAAAAAAAAGACTAGAAGAGTGACCAGTTTTTGCTATAGAACCAAAGGGGGGAAAAATGAAAAGAGATAAAAGAAAGATAAATAGGGTTTGGAGCTCACTATTGCTAAATAATGTACCACATTCAACTGCATTCCCTTTAGCACATACCTGTATTCTATTTATTTTTCAAAATCTGTGTTCCAAGCATTCTATGTCTGTTGGGTGTGGCAGGGGGTGGAGTGTGACAAGAGTAATAGTCAAGGACAAATGCAATGAGATCTTCTCCAGGACTTTGTTGTAGAATCAAACCACATAGCAGAGAGAATACCTTCTATTTACCTAGCTAATTTCAGCATTGCCCCTCAAAGGAGGGAGAAGAAGTTGAGAAGGTAATTAGTATCTTTGGTGCACTTGGAGGACAGGCACTGTTTTGTAGAGTAAGTAAGTACTCCTTAGTTTGGCATTAGTAAATGCTTGAACCCTATGACCCTAAAGAGATTTGGATCTGGCATCTTTGCTCCAAACTACTTATTAAGTTTAACTTAGAATGAACTGTCAGATTTCTCTAAATTTGAACCAGAGGAAATGCATAAGGGATTAAAAAGAAGCCATGTTGCCGGAAGGGGCACTGCTGACCTTGTAATTCGGATGACTTTAAGGAGTTTGGGGTGGGATAGAAACTCTACCAAAGTAGCAAATAGTACACTTATGTGAGATGCTCTGTGAATGTGAGTTTGGACCGACTTTTAAAACCTTAGTTATTGTTCTCCTAAAGCAACTCCAAAGTGGGTGAAGACAGCCTTCAGAATAACTGAGACTGAAAAATTTGGTGACTTTAAGTAATGGCTGGTTTATTTGGCTCCTTCATCTGCTTTTACTATTGTCAAGTTTTAATCGACTGTGGTATGAGGATGACTTTAACATGTAAGGCAGGATCAGTCATGCCCTTCTGTTGAATAACACTCTAAATACCACAACTCCTGGAGAAGAGATGGAAGCCAGTAGGCCACAGGAGCCTGGGAAGTAAGCAAAGGAAGAAATATGTTGCCTTATCCAAGGAATAAGCTGCTGTCTTTGACCCCTGGCTAGTGTGAAAAGAAACCCAAAATGGGGTCACTGACTTTCTCCCTTGTTCCAGTACGTGCTCCTAGCTCAAAGGGAAAACCTATTTGCTTCATAAATGGTTCCATCATTTTTTGGTAGCAGCTACATATCACACAAGTGAGAAGTTCTTCCTTCTTGCTTTCACTTGAGGACTCCCTTGTGAATGGCAACAGAGCATGTATGTCATTTCCAAACCACAAGATTGGCCAGAAACTCAGCCCAGAAGTTTTCCCTTTGAACTTGTATTCTAGACTCTGCTTTTCTCACCATCAAAACATTTGTCAGGAACTTACAATTCAGACAGTAATATGAAGGGAGGGTCAGAGGCAGTTGTTTGCGCACAAGTTTATCCCTGTGGAGGGGCCGAGGCAGGAGAGGGGGATGTATGCCAACATTATGAGCTCAGAGAATCCTGTTACTGAATATTCAGAGAGGGAGTGGTCAAGGAATAAAACAAAGGCAGACTTTCTTGTAAGAACAAAAAGAGTGTTAAAGGATTTAGGAAGGAGGCGTGATTATGGAAGACCTTATATTCTGGGCTAAGAGGTTTATTATCTATTCTTTATCTAATAGAAAAACACTGAAGGATTGAGGGCAAAGGCTGATTTGGCCAAAGTAGTTGATTAAACTAACAGTCAACTTGGAATGGGTTGAAAAGAAAAATCCAAAGACAGGAAGAAAAAAGCCTTAGGAATTGGGGTGGGTATGGGGGCAGGAAAAGGCCCAGAATGTAGTGGAAAAGATAGATTTCTCAAGCATAATAAAGGGAAAATTTATGGGACTGATTTGGGATGAAAAGGCAGAAGAACCAAAGATAACTTTGATATTTTGAGCCCAGGTGACAGGAAGGAAGAATGATGAAACCATTAACAGAAATGGAAAAGTCTGGAGAAAGAGTCAGATTGAAAAAAAGATATTGAGTTAGATTTTAGACAGGTAGAGTTAACCCTTTGTCACCATCTTTTCTCTTTCCATCACACACTTATTCTAATCAGTGGCTTGAAATAATCAAAGATGATTTGACTTATCATAGCACTGCAGCACCCAGCATGGCAGTCATTAGCCTACTGATCTCCTGGCAAGTGACCATGCCATTCTTCTATTTCATGTCAATTTCAGAGATCATGCAATTCACCCTTTGTCACAGAAGTGGAAGAAAAATTTAAAGGAAACTCTTAAACAGGCATCTTGCTTCCAGACAAGGAGAGAAGCTATACGCAGGCATGGCTTCCTCACGCACTGTTTTTCCATTCCCCTTGCCACAGCCTACTGTCTTGTGTCCCCAACCCCTCTGAGAAGCACTGTGAACTGAGAAGGGGGCAGGGCATGTCCTAGAAAGCATTTTCCTTCAATATAAATTATAAGTGTATACTACACAATTTCTTTCTATAAAATAGCAGAAGTAAGTTTTTCTTACAGATGCTTTTTCAAAGAAAAAAAATTAAACAAAGGAAGGAGGAAGAAAGAAGAGGGAGGGAGGAGGAGAAGGAGGCAAGAAGGGATTAGTAAAGCAAGAAGAGAGATAGAGAGCAAGGGGGAGGAATGAGAAAGCAAACAACGAGCAAAACAGAGTCAAGGAGAAAGGAAAGCAGCAATGCTCAAAACAGAAGTAAAGCACTTTTTAAAAATTAGGTAAATCACTTTCCTATCTCTGAATCTTCCCTGTTCCTATTGGTAGAGAGGTATAATGATGTATTATTATGCATCTAAGAGACATGAGATGAGGTGAAATGATACCAATTATGCAAAAACAGAAGAGTAATTGAAAAAAAAGGTCCAACAATTTTAAAACATGAATATTAAAAATATGGAATGATCAAGAGCCATATTAAAAATTAAAATAATAAATCACATTAAATATGATATTAGTGTCACAGTATTGGCTTTTCCTCACACTAATGGGCAACATATTCAAACACTGAATATTAATATCACCTATCAGAAAAGCAATCATAATAAAAGTCAGTGATGGCAGATAATTAGGTATTAGTGAAACCAAGCCACAGAGGCAGAAATAAAGACAGTCTATCTTTCTTTCTTTCTTTCTTTCTTTCTTTCTTTCTTTCTCTCTTTTAGAATATAAAAAGATATTTTCTTGTAGTTCCTCTTACCTATCAAAATCTCCTTTGGGTAATAAGTATATCTTAGACCAGCTTTGAAGTTTATAATAACTGGTCTCTTGTGCATTATCTACATTTACCACATAGCAAAGTTAATTAAATAACCTATCAGGATTACCTCTCTCTTCCCATTCCATATTTTTCCAACTAAAAAAACAAACAAACAAAAAAATCATGACCCAAAATATGAGATAATGATGTAAAAGCAAAGTTTGGGGACTGGCTTATATTAGATGAGAAGTTAATAACCTTTGGGCTTTGTTCTATCATCAGAGAATAATGTGGAGCCTTTATTCTTTTATTTTTCTTCTACTTCTTTCCTATAGGTATGCTTTAGAAATAAAAGGAGCCTTTCAAAGATGGCCTAAATTAAAATCTCTGGGATGGTTAGAAGGTCTTTTCTCTTTTGATGGACAGATACCCAGATGATGATATGTAGTTTCCAAGAAGAGCTTATGCAACCAAAGAAGAAAGGCAAAGAAATTAGATAAGAGAAAGATGAAGAAATGAGCATTTGGGGTTAATGGAAGACCTTGTTGACTCCCATGAAACCCCCTAAAAGCCATTCTTGTAACTGCCATCCAACCACCGGGGAGGGGGATCCCTGTCCCATTTCTTAGAAATGAATCCTCATAAACTTCCTCAGGATATGAACTCCTTTTGATTTTTGGAAGCGCCTGGGACACTTGCCTTCCTTTGGCAATGTCAGCTCCATCACCACAGACCTTGTCCATGTTCTACACAATTCCAAGCACCTGTGCAAGGGCTGATGAATGCTAACTAAAAATATGAGCCCAGATGTGAAATAATGAAATCAAGTCCTGGCATACAACTTTGTACCTCCAGATTTATTCCTCTCCCATTTTGTACTGCCATTAAATATGTTACATAAAAACAAATGTACTGATCTAACATTTGTTTGTACTGAACGGTGTAGGAGGATTCCTAGAACCCCCACTTTAAAAAGGTTAGAATGACCCCTCCAACCCCATAAGCAGTTAGGAGTCTTTAAGCGGGTCCTGTCTGGTATTTGTCAGCTTACTTTTATTTACTAGTACTAGAGCTCATCTACCATCAGCCTCTCCAGTTACCTCCAGCTACTTTTTTAGATGCCTGAGCCAATTCTCACATTGTTTCCCTGTTTTAATGCAGTGAGGTGGTGTTGGACACCCCTCCCACCCCAGGATATTTGGACCCACAGACATTGGTTTCTTCTCCATCTTCCCAATGAATGATGCATCAGTGAAATACCATGTATTATTAGGAAGTGTGGTGATAGAGAGCTCTGTTTACTAAGCTCCTACCTTTTCAATTCCCTGATTTAAATAAATCTAATTTGCAAAAGGTTAAATTTATATAACCAATTAATCAATTAGGAGTAGTTACATTTCAAAATGTCTGTTTATCCAAATGGTTAATTTCTGGTTGTTTTTAAAATGTAGAAAATTTGAAATTCAGAAATGGGTTGCTTTCCAAAAGATTTTTTTATAATGTTGTTTGGTGAAAGTTAGAATATATTTTTCCTGAAAAATGGATTTGAAAATGATGGCTAGAAATCTAGGGCAGCCCACAGATACCCAAATAATTTATAGAGAGTTTGGTGTGCCACATCCTAGTAATGCACTTACTCATTAAACAAACAGTGAACACATACTATGTGCTAGGCACTATTCTAGATTCTGAGGACACAACCTATACGGTGCTAGTTCTCAAGGGATTTAGGTCCAAGTGATGACAGAAATAAAGAGAGAACCAAGGAAATGATCAATGAGCAGTTACCTTAGATAGTAGTAAGTGCTAAGGAAAGAAAAAAATGAAGCTGGGAAATGTAATGAAGCTGAACTTGGACAGGTGTAGGGAGTGGGGCCACATTTGATAGGAGGTTCAAAGAAAACCTTGCTGAGAAGCTCACACGTGAGCTGAGATCTGAATGACAAAAGGATCTGGGAGACACAGGAGATAATCTGGGAGAAGAGTGTTTTAAGCAGAAAGATGAGTAACAGCAAGAATAGCCCTGTGGTGAAAATGTCTGGTGTGTATAAAGAATAAATATATGGTCAGCGTGGCTGGAATAACATGAACAAAGTCGAGGGTGGTAAGAAATGAGTTTAGAGAGCAGGGTGGCAGCGAGATGATGTGGGCCTTTTCAGCCATGGTAAAAGTATTTGGATTTTGTCCAAACTGCACAGTGCTTACTAGTCCCAGAGCCCCTAGCTACGCCTTAAATCATCTCTACTGCTATGCTTTAGAGACTGAAAGACAATGGTCTATGGGAAAATGATATCAGAATTGCTGGATTTTTAAGACCATATCTTTCCCCTTTCACTATGAATTCTTTTTTGCTTCCTCTGTTCCCACAGCTAGAGCAGGGCCAGAAGGAAGTTCATTTACTTATCAATTCATTTGGTGCTCGAAAGAATCATTGAATGAATGAATGGGAATCAGAAGCACATGAGGTTAGCAAAACTTCTGTCTCCGTGAAGAAAAAGAAGGGGATAGAGTGTGCAGAGAGGTAGCTAGGGTTAGGCCATGTAGGAGTAAACTAGTCACAGAGGAGGTAGAGCAGAAGAGAAAGAGAGCTCTTCCTGCCAGTGTAACTCCCCAAAGTGCTGTGGAGCTTGAGACAAATAGCCCCAGTACTTCTTTTCTTTCCTTCTTCAGTCCTCAGGGCTGAGTGGTGGAACCATGGACCAGCAGGTGTCCAACTGCACTGTGTGCTAGCCTCCTGATTGATTCCATTGAGAATCAGGTCTGAGAACAGGAGGAACAGTCACTCCATTTATGGTGAGTGAGGGGGACTACTGATTGGTTACTTCATCAAGTTCTTCCTGGAACCAGGATTTGTGTATCTGACAAAAGGCCCTGCAGGAGCCCCCAGAGATTATGAGCTGAGGCTAAAATGTTGACCTAAAGCTCAGGGAAAGATAGGGCTGATATCTGGCTGCTTAAGTATACACTGGTAGTTAAAAATATTAAAGGACTCCTGTGGTTGTGGCTCTTAAAGAGCTGCTTTCCCAAGTTCCCTAAAATCCCCTCAAGTTGTTCTTGCCATCCCAGGCCCTCCCTTGGACTGGTCATGACCACCCTTAATCCAGCAACTAATGGGACTTCTAAGACTAGGGCCTGTTTCAGCCCTTGAGCCTATGACCATTCTGATTGGTCAGTGCCTGAGCCATACCTCTTGTTAAATACTTTGAGTATCAAGTTTTTTTGAATATGGGAACAGACTCATGGGCTTTACAAAGAG
Organism: Mustela putorius furo; assembly: GCF_011764305.1. Taxonomy (NCBI): domain Eukaryota; kingdom Metazoa; phylum Chordata; class Mammalia; order Carnivora; family Mustelidae; genus Mustela; species Mustela putorius. Next base: position 2,363,971 of record NW_025421329.1, on the reverse strand, counting down.
CCATGATCCTCAGAGATCCTTGGGACATAGCTCATTTACCATCATACTCCTGGCCATGAAACAGTCCCTTTGGGGTTTCAACAGCAACATACTTTTTTTGGCTCTCTTTTCCTCCTTTTTGGGTCTGTCCCCCCACTTGATCTCTCTCACCCTATCTATCCCCTCATCTGTATACCCTATTTCCCCCTCAGCCCCTGCTTTTTTACCCTCCTCTGAGAAAACTTTTCAGAACCTCTCAGGCTGGTTTGTTTAGAGAAACCCTTTTTCCAACAACAGTTTAAGTCATCTCTATGTTTTCATTCTTCGCACATTATTTGAGTATGGATCACTTGTCTGTTGCCCTTGCCTGTAAGGTCTTGAGTTTGAGGACTTCATACCCTGGTCCAAGACTTGGTATGGAGGGTAAACCAAATCCAAAACAATAAAAGCTAAAGGAGGTAGGGGAAGGAGGAGGGGGAAGGACAGAGCTAAGAGAGAAAGGGATGAGGAAAAGGAGGAGAAGTGGGTTGGAGAAGGAAGCGGGGGAGAGAAATGGAGGAAGCAAGAAAGAGGAGAGTAGGGGAGGAAGAGGAGGAGGAGACAGAAGAAAGGAAGAAGCAATGGACACACAGAGAGAAGCAGCAGCGAAAGAATATAGAGAGGATAGAAGGGGGGAAAAAGGGAGGGGAGGGGAAGAAGGTGGAAGGTAATACTGACTTGAGGCAACAGCAGAACACCTAGTGACCTAAGGTTCCACTCCATTGGCCTGTCACCTCACAGCCTTTAGATTTCTTTCTGAACAACTTTTTTATGAGTTGATGTATGACTGCATTCTAAATCTTTCCTAAGCCTAACTGTATTATTTCTGCCAGTTTGGCTTTGTTTTCCCCACATTACTGTGAATTTTGATTAGTTAGGGAAACAGGCTTTACTCTAATAATAGTTGGCTGACTTGTTTCCTATCTCACTATGTTGAATGCTGTTTTCTTTTCCTTTGGTGATTTTCTTATTTGGAAGCATAGCAGGGGTAAAAGGGGGGGCAGATTGAGAATGAAGTTTTCTGTCAGGAATCATAGACAAGTCAGCCAGAGATCACAGATTATAAGAACTTTAAAAGAAGAGATGTTATGAAGAATAAGTTAAACACTTCTCAAGGTTTTGTTTTTGTTTTTGTTTTTGTTTTTTTGTTCAGCTTTAACTCGATAATAATTGATTTTCCAATGATTTAGTCAATATGGCCTGAAGCACCAAATTTATTGTCCAAAGGGGAGGAAAATGAATAGGGCATTTAGGCCCACCTCTGGAAGGAATATACTGTTACTAGCATTCTCACATTCTTATTTTAGCCAATGACTTCAATGCATTCCAAGGGGTCTGAAATTATAATATAATTATTGGCAAAGCTATTTCAGCTTCAGTGGAATTTTTATCAGCTCTGGACCCAGCAATTCAGGATCACTTCCTGACACTGGGGTTTTGAATATCTCAATAGTACTTTTAGTGATTTCTATTGAAATCATAATGGAATTTCCCAAATGGTCACTTAAAAGTTTTATTGCTATAAGTGGTTTGACCTTGGCAGGTCACTTACCCTTTCTGGGTCTTACTTTCTTTATCTCTAAAGGGAGGGGGATTTGTTCTCAATTATTTTTTAGGCCCCTCCCAACTTTAAAATTCTGAAAACCACAGGGAGCATAACATAAGAATACAGAAAAAAATAAGCTAATATATTACTGATGGACCTTGAACTATTGTTATGATCTTCAATGCAGCTCAGGGCAAAGGTGATGAAGTCTGCTGTTTTTGCCAGTAACTATGACACATAATCTATTTTGTTTAAGAACACCTTTACTGGGATAGCACTGAAAAAAATACAGATGATTTATCACTTCATGGCCACTTCCCAGTCATATCTAGATAGCTGTCATCTCCCTGCATTAGGTACTCACTTCTGGAGTCTCAACATCTTAATATTTGTCAGTGTGGGACTGAAACAGAGCAGTCTTTCAGATCTTTAAGTATCAGTTTGTAAAAACCACCAAGGACTCCAACTATGTTGACCTAGTAACCTTACAGAACAGACTGTCATTTATAGTACAACTCAAGTTTAAGAACTGTTATTTTATGCCCAATTAAGGGGAGTTTATCTTTGGCATTTTCAGGAAAAGAGACTCTTGAGGATACATTAAAGTTTACCTAAAGAAATAATTTTAGGATTAAATAGATTCAAAGAGCAGTTGGCTAAATTCACCTTCACTGTAAGACATAAATTTAAGTAAGAGTGGATTTCTCTTTAATGGAAAGAGACCAAGAATAACTGATGGGAAACAAATAAAGCCACAATAATTCACAGAATATTAATGGACCTGCCCGGGGAGAAGTTAATAATTTATGTCAGCCCATGTATCCATTCTCAAGAGGATGCTAACACAGGTCTCAGGGTAGTCCTTAGACACTAATTTCAAGAACACGTAGGAAGATAAACAGACAAGTATGTCTCTATGGTTTGCTCAACTAATCCAGACCACACTGAATTATGCAATCATGTCATTCAGTATGCATACTCTTAAAATATGACATGCCTTAAGCCTTCTCTGGGACACCATTTTGAAATAGTTTCATTTATTTTCAGCTACAGACAAATTGATGCTTTATATTCTACAGAAAATGTTTTCCATGGTCTGGGTCCAAAGAGTAGTCATCTTATTTCAAAATTCACTGACCTCCATCCTTCAGGAGGTCAAAGTTCTATCCTGTTAAATTAAAAAATATTCAAGACAGATTCTTTGTCTGTCTTCAGAGTACTTGTATGAACTTGAATCTGTCATGTGATATACCATCTGCCCTGTCCACCCTCCCAATTCCAAGCTTCTCCTTCTTTCCCCACCCTCTATGTGCATTTGGAAATGACCGACCTCAGATGTGGTTCCCAAGGCTCTATTGATTACAGAACCTTCAGAATAGTCTGTGTAGCTATTGCACCAACATTTTCTTTGTCTCCTCTGTATTCTGATTTAGCAGCCTGGTTGATTCCTGTGAAATATTACCAAAGCTTCACAGGGACTTGTCAAGTCAAAGGGCCAAATTCAGGAAAAGTTTTACTTTGCTTGACTAAAACCAAAGTGTAAACTAGCCCAGTTTTGGAAGGATCCATTGACTTTTTGACCAATATGTAGGTGAGAGTAAATGCCAAGTGGGTAGGATTCTTATTTACTTTACTCTTAGCATCACCTCTTCTAAGAGAGACATTCACGATGACCAGAATTTCATATTTTAATTGTAAAAAATTGCAAAAAAAAGAGTACTGATTTAGTAATAAATTGGAAAAAACTGTATAACTAGCTACTAGTTATAGAAACTATATAACTAGCTACTAGAAACTATATAACTCCTGGCATATAGCAGGAACTCAATGCTTATTAGATGAATGAATGGGTGAGCTAAAGAATTAGAGCTTTAAGGTACACAAAGATTTACAAGATCCATGCTTTGCTGTCAAGAGGGCTTCAATCTTAAGAAATTTCACATAGTTGATTGGAAACATTTTTAATTCAAAGACAGAGTTAATTTTCTCAAAATGGAAGGAGATAATCTTGGATCTGTCTTGGGTCTATCCAGAAAGAAAGATACAAATAACCAAATTGTGCTACCTGAAGTTTATATGCTATGGATTAATGTCCATTAAGAACTGAGTTGAAGCCATGCTGCTGAGGCAAAGCCAACATGTCCTTAAGAAGGGCATGTAGTCCCCAAAGCTTCCATTCCAATGTGACTGAATGCATGAAATTTATGGACTGCCATTAAATGTTCTCATGCAGTTCTGAAAAATAAGTGTTTTTGACAAAGCAGAAGTACAAAGCATTTACTAGATTTCCCAATTCTCAGAAAAAATGGCTGAGTTGCTTCCAAAGTTAATTAATGGCCACTTTTTGAGATCAGAATTTAAGTAGAGAAGTACTAATAAAAGAAAACCCAGTATAGAGAATGGACCTGTATTACCGAAACCAACATAAGTATTAAAACTCTTTTTATGAAAAGATAAATGACTCAGAAAATGAAATGTTTTTGCTCAACATGAAACTCATCAATTGTTTTCAAAAGAGAACACACATCATACTTCGTTTCTGGGAAATGCACCATGACAACAGAAAACACAAGCTTTCCTGTAGATCAATGTTACGCGTCTACATGCAGAGGACTAAAAATAAGGACAAGGAAATCCGATTGTTTGATACTCATGAAAGCCAGAGAAATATGCTCAGCCTCATCCATTTTGCTCCTTACTAACATTAAATTCAAAAAGAACGTCATGTTAAAGTTGAAACCCTCACTGGGAAGCAAATGGACTCTAGGTTAGTTCAACCTAAGTTTGAAATTCCACTTACTGAGGAGAGGGGTGAGTTTTAAGCTCTCTGAGTTCTTTAACTGGAAGAAAAAAAAAAAAGAGTATCTTCTTCTAAGATCTGCTTTAGGGATTAAAAATGCAGTGTTTGGTTGATTGCAGGTATTCAATACAGGTTAGTTAACATTGGCTCACTCTGACAGAGACTACACTTTTCTTCCTCACCAATTATATCCTTAAACATGTTTGGGACTTTGTTAGACAATATTTGGGAATATTTATAAATACGAAGAGTTAAATTTTAGTTCTTTTCATACATGTGTTCAAATTTCAGCTCACTGGGGTTCTTGGGTGGCTCAGGCAGTTAAGGAGTCCGACCTTAGTTTCGACTCAGGTCATGATCTCAGGGTCATGAGATCGACCGAGCCCCGTATTGGGCCTCATAGTTAGTGCAGAGTCTGCATGAGAATGTTTTCCCCTTGCTCTCCTTCCCTTTCTGCTCCTTCTCCTCTCTCTCTCACTCTCTCAAATAAATAAAATCTTTAAAAAAAATTTCAACGTTCTGAAATTTTTCTTCATCCTACTTAAATTAAGCTCCTACCATCTGCAGTTTTCCAATTCCTCATTTTAGACTAAAGATTTCATGTAGCTTTAGTTTTGTCTTCTGGTTTGGGGCATAGGTGGGGGGTTAGTCCACAGAGATAAAAATCTAAAGGTCATTTGTAAAGCTCTAACTCATCTAAGGGCTTCTCTGTGTGTGTACATCTCTGAATTCATGGTCCTCCTTTCTTCCCCTCCCTCAGACTCAAAGGAATTTTCTGAATAGAGTTGCTTAACAATATCTCTGCTCTTGGTCAATTTTCTGTTTCCCTCTTCTGGAACCTAGTACCCTATTCTAATTACTGACTGCATGTTGGGCAGACACGTATAGAACACCTGCTCCTCCATTTCACTGATCAAAAGCCATATGAATTGGTTTCCCACGTGAAAGGGGCTCCTCCAAAACTATCCGTTTCTATTCTCTTTCTATTCATGGAGAATTGAACAACCATACTTCAGTTTTTAAAAGATAAAAAATAAGAAACATAAAAAACCCCCAAATGTTCTCACTCTTTCTTTTCTTGCTACCAAAGAATATTTATATTAAAGCTAATTTGCATATACATCTTCTCTGAGCCTGCTTTATCATGCACCAATAGAAGAACCAATGATTTATCATTCATTCCTTTATATATCCATTCATTCAACAGATATTTACTGAGTGCCCCCCTATGTTCCCAGCTCTCTTAAAGCTTTCAATCCAGAGGAAAGACAATAAATGTACTAAATAAATATAACCGGTTCATTCAACAAGAATGGCTTATAGGGTTTAACCATAAGGCAGTAATATTTTTGTCTCCTGCTATCTTCTTTTTCCCAAGATATACAGTCTTGTGTAATGGTCAAATGTAAACCTCATTAAAAGTTGAGGAGTTATTCTTACCACATCCAGGCCTATTGTAGGTGACAAGCCAGTTGTTGGGGAAGGGAAGATTAGAGGGATGTCTTTGTCTTTTTTTCCTCAGTTTATGCTTCTTTCCCTCTCTCAACTTGCCAGCCTGGTGACAGACATGAAGAAATGGAGCCCCGAAGATCTACCATGAATGATACTGTCACAGACTTGCATATGATCTCTCCTAGCAGTTCGGAGCTGCCTCTTTCTCCTTGGGCCATATTAATGGTTCTTCAGAAATTTCTAATTCCCAGTCAGAAACTTCTCACCTGGAATTCTTGTGCAAGACATTTATTTCCTTTGGCTCTAGAAATTCAAAGGTCATTTCTAGCTTCTTTATACCAATTCATTTTATTCATCTGGGCAATGCCATTTTAGAGGATCTAAGCTGACTCATCTGTCTCATGTGAGACCCATCTCTGATCCACAGGAAACTATTGTCCAGGCTTTTCCCCAGCATCACTAGGTATGCTGGCAAGTTTCTACAGAAGTAACCTTTTCTTTACTCCTCCTCTTGCAGCAGCCAGATTTTGGGAAAATAGGTTTCTATTTCTCATCTTTCACATTTTCCAAGAGGAGTAAGACATCAATTCACAGAATCCCTTCCCCAGTTATGGGGGACATAATTTATATTCTCTCAGTGGTCTTAGGGAAATTCCCCTTCTGATATGAGGTGACAAGAGAAATAACCTGCCTTCTTCTGGGAGAGACAGTAGGTCTAGCATAGTGCTGTGCTGGTAAAAGTTTAACAAAGAGCTCTCGGGGAGGAGGGGAATATATATATATATACATACACACATACATACACACACATATATATGCACATATACATACACATAAGTTTATTATGTTTTATTGATATAAAAAGGCATAACACACAATTTAGAGAATAATAATAAAAATACATTATACCATAAATTCCACTTAGACCATTGATTCTCATAGAAAGATTCAATCAGTTTTTGTCAGGCTTTTGTATCTATAACCAACATAGCTTGCAACCAATAAAATATAATTCCAACATGAATATTGGTTGATATTTTGAAATGAAGCATATTCCATACCTCAGTAAAGCTGCTTCTTTAAAAAAAATATATCAGAATTTCACTTATTCTCAATAATGTGACTTTTTATTGAATTGGATAACAGCTTTGGAATACTAAAAGATATTTCTGTAATTTGTCCACTGTTCATAAACATAATAGTACTGTGATCTGAAAGTCTATGTTCCCTCCAAATCTATACATTCAAATCAGAATTCCCAAAAGTGATGATATTAGTATGTAGAACCTTTGGGAAGTGATTAGGTTCTGAGAGGTGAGTACTCATGAATGCGATTCGTTCTCCCATATGAGAGATCTCAAAGAGCTCTCTAGCCTCTTCTGCCTTGTGAGGATATAAGAAGTTTGCAACCCAGAAAAGGGCCCTCACCAGACCATGCTGGCAGCTGATCTCATACTTCTAGCTTCCAAAACCATGAGCAATAAATTTCTGTTGTTAAAAGCTAACAGTTTGTGGAATTTTGTCACAGCAGCCCAAATGGACTAAGACAAACAACTACAGACCTGACATGCTTTTAAGTGTAGTCTCTTTTACTAACATGTACTCAATTACTTGATGTTGAAATTATCAACAAACAATAAATGAAGCCCTAATTTATAGTGTTGGCCCATTTCTTGGTGTAAATGCTCCCACCACGACTAATTTCCATCCACAATGTAATGTTACTAAAAACAGAGTTGAGAAGACACGTTCAGCAATACACCATTATATATAGTATTTCTACCATACAGATACAATAGACATAAGTAACCCCAACAGCGTAGATAATAACAAAACAGAACAACATGATCAGGAAGTGATGGGTTTCGCATGTGTATTATCTTTTTTAATATAACTTACTAATTATAAGTTTACTTATTTTTTAATATTAGCACTCCAATGGCTACCCTAAGGGGGAAAAAAGACTCCCTAAATCATCTCTCAATCTCCATTTTTGTGATTCTTTAATTTCATCTTTGCATGTGAAAAGTTTTTACAGTCATCCATCTGATTCCCAGATCCCACTTTGAAACCTTGTTTGCATCTGGTTCACTTTGTAAAGGAATATTCCCCCATCAAAACTCATTCGAGGGCGCCTGGGTGGCTCAGTGGGTTAAGCCGCTGCCTTCGGCTCAGGTCATGATCTCAGGGTCCTGGGATCGAGGCCCGCATCGGGCTCTCTGCTCAGCAGGGAGCCTGCTTCTCTCTCTCTCTGCCTGCCTCTCCATCTACTTGTGATTTCTCTCTGTCAAATAAATAAATAAAATCTTTAAAAAAAAAAAAAAACTCATTCGAACATCCTGCTACAAAAATAAATGAATAAGACAACTTCAGATAGTGATTAGTGCTCTGCAGAATGACAAAGAAGAGTAATTATTTAGAATATGTTGTCAGAGAAGACCTCAGTGAACATATGCCCTTCAAGCTAAGATCTGATTGACAGGAAGGAGCCAACTATGTGAAGATACAGAGGAAAATCTTTCAGGGTAGAGGGAAAAGTGGAGGCTTTTAGGGACGATGTTTAATCTGCTTTCAGTGTACTTTGAGCATGGTAGATAATAGGGTAGGAGACAAAATCAGAAGGATAACCAAATAGCCAGATAGGCAGAGCCCCATGGCCACTGTAAGTAGTTTGGACTTCATTCTGGGTGTCATGGGAAGCCTTGGAGAGTTTTAAGCTAAGGAATGAATGAATGACATATCGATTTAAATTTTTAATTGTTTTGTGTGTGTGTGTGTGTGTGTGTGTGTGTGTGTGTGTTGTTTAGAGAATGAATTAGAACAAGGCAAGAGTATAAAGCTAAGTGACAGGCTAGGATTCTCTTGCATGAATTCAGTCAGAAGATAATAATGACAAACTAGAGTGTTGACAGTGGAGACAGAAAAGAGTGAATAAATTAGACATATATCTCCCAGGCAAAGCTGAAAAAAAATTGCAGACAAATTGAATGTGAGACATGAGGGAAAGGGAGGAAATGAGAATGACGCCCAAGTTTGAGACTTGAACAATAGAGTTGATCATTTGTTGAAATATGGGCACTTGTGGCTGGAAAAATGGAGAAAATGAGAATTTATTTGGATACGCCTAGATGATGCCAAGTAAAGAGCAAGGGGAAATGGCAAACTGAGAACAGTGTATGTTAGAACAAACCATGTGAAATTGTCCCTTTGGTAGACCAAAAATGATAGAACACTGGACATTTCACATGGTTAATTTAATATGCATTTGAAGTCCAGTGGAAAGATCAAACATACGAAGATGAAGATGCTATCCACTTAATGAAGTGTGTACAACTGCTAGGTTGTATGTCATTTATAAACATAAAATACCATGTGAGTACACTTTATCATGATGCTATTAGTAGTGCATTCACATTAAGTCACACCCATTCATAGAACCAATCAGATTATGGCAATTCCACATCTACAGGGGCTTCCTTTAACACTCAACTTTGGCTTATAGGAATGTCTTCCCATTTATGAGGATCAATTTAAAATTTGCACGCCTCAGTGGCAGCTGAGCACCATGAAATGAGAGCCACTGTGCACTCTCTTTACAGTTTCATAGCTGGTACATGTGCTGATTCTCCCCTCAGTTTACTGGTAGTTTGCCAGGTTATATTAGAGATAATCTCATGCATCGTTTGCGATTTTTTTCCCTTTTCTTATATTTTTACCCTTCTGTTTAGGTTTCATTCACATAAAATTTTCAAATCTATAAAAACCAGTTACTACATGCACTCTGTTAACTGTTGAGGTGGTTAAGTGTCACTAATGTGGACAGTAAATAAAGTTTTGACTTAGAAGGACTTACACTGTGATAGTTCATTTCTCCTTTTAAGAAATAAATTACCCTTTCAGACTAAAGGAAGGCTTGACCCGAGCCTCCCTAAGTTTCAGATCACTAAGGAAAGGGTTTCTTTCTTTACTACAGAGGATGAGGTATTAGGGAAAATGTTCCCTTTCCAGAAACACTGCTAGACTGTGGGCATTTCTTGTGGTGTTCCTTCAATGGATTAAGTGTTAGAATTCATAAACCGAATATTTGGAAGCTAGAAGATAATGAGAAGCCCTAATTCCTTCATAATGAAAGTAAGTCCTGAGTTTAAGTGTTTCCATAACTTTTCAAGTTTATCTCGATTTAAGCAGCCAATAGTGAAGTAAAAGGGTTTAGGCTTTGTTTTGCTTTGGCCTGTTTTTCATTACCTCTATGCAGACCAATAGATAGGAAGAGACTATAGAGCTAAAACTGTTTTCTAATAAAAATAATTTTTACATTGTTCAAATGCAATGCCCTTAAGCAAATTAACATTAGAAATAAGAATTGCCAAACTACAGAGCACTAGGAATTGACGTGATACGGTAAATACAACACCAAGCTAGACATCAGACAATTTGAATTTCAGTCTTTGTCTTAATGGTAACTAATTGTCTGGCCTTGAACTAGTTAATTAATTTTTCTACTTCACAGTTTCCTCATCTGTAAAATAGAAATGACCTCAAAGGTTTTATCTAGCATTCAAATTTCATAATTACCTAATCTCTAATCTCCTGGCTAAAAGAGTAATTTTGTAGTAGCAATTTAGACAACAGTAATAGTTTAACAAGTATTTTCTCACAGCCTTGTAGTAGAATGAACTAATATGGGATAGGACACCTTTATTGAAACTGGAAGGGGGGGCACCTGGGTGGCTCAGTGGGTTAAGCCTCTGCCTTCGGCTCAGGTCATGATACCAGGGTCCTGGGATCGAGCCCGGCATCGGACTCTCTGCTCGGCGGGGAGCCTGCTTCCTCCTTTCTCTCTGCCTGCCTCTCTGACTACTTGTGATCTCTCTCTGTCAAATAAATAAATAAAATCTTAAAAAAAAAAAAAGAAAAAAGGAACTGGAAGGGATCCTTTATAATTCTCACTTGGCTAGTTGGTTACTACAACAGAACACAGGAAAATCTACTAAAATTTCTTTGCTTCTAGTTTCCAGCACTAAATATGTCAATAGTGATAGGCCACATTGATTCAGCATCTTCTTACCTATTAAACAAAGTGATAATTTATAGTCAATTTGTCATAATGTCTCTCTCAGTTTTCTTCTTCTTGTAGGCTGTATGGAATTTTACTGCCTATGTTATCTGGAGGCAATACACACAGGTGGTAGGGTCACTGTGCTGAACCACACAGATTTTCCTATCTGGACTGTCTGGACAGATTTTTAGCTAGGCTCTGTGATTCATTATTCTTATTGTTCATGCCCTTGTGCAATCCCATCCTTGTGAGTGTAGCAGGGACCTGTCACTTCATTCTACCCAATAGAATATGGCAAAAAAAAAAAAAAAAAAGAAAGAAAGAAAAAAAAAAAGTGAGGTCTCCCTATGATTATGTTATGTTGTATGGCAAAGGTGATGGAATTTGATTATCTTACTTTATGTAAGAATCTATATATTATCATAGAGATCCACATAAGAATCCATATATTAACAGACTTGTTCTAGAGTCTTGATCTCCTTGCTGGCTTTAAAGATGCAAGCTGTTCTAAATCCTACAGCAGCAGGGAAATAAATTCTTCCAACAACGTGAGTGAGTTTAGAAGCAGAACCTTCCCCAGTCAAATCTCCAGATGAGAACCCATTCAACATCTTGATTTTAGCCCCACAGAGGACTGAGATAAGCTATGCCTGGATTCCTGACCCTCTGAAACTGTGAAATAACAAATGTGGTAATTTATTATATAATAATAGAAAACCAATACGAGGAATTTGTTCCTTCAATTTCTGGGAAGGCTAAAAGTTCTCTGCTATCAGTCCTCCCCAGAAATTGCCTCAGTCAGAAACAACCATGTCATTCAAAGTCATGTCACCTTCTAAAGCAAACTCATATCTAGTGACTCGTCAGTATGGAGATATAAAGGCCTACTCCTTTGCCCCATCTCCAGACATCTGACCCAGTTCCAGAGTAACCAAAGGAATCACTTTTCCCTCTGTCCAATCCTTCTGCATCCTTTACCTCATACCACAAATGTATGTGTGTGTGTATTTACACAACCATCCTGGGCTCAAACATCAAAAGTTATGAACTTATCTAACATCATACAAAACTATCCCTTATTTTTCTACTCATTAGAGTAGACCCATGGCTACAGAATGGGCAAATCTTGAAATAAGCATCAGTAACAATTACTGTGTCTTATACCCACCCATATGTTATCAAGGACAGCCAGATATGCCAAAATCATCAGGTGAACATGAAACACATGGTCTCAAGAAAGTTCCTAGTTAAACTAGAAAATACTTAAAAATCAAGGAGCAAGGAGACAGAATTAAGATGAACATATGTTGAACATATATTCATGATACTTTTAGTGTAGTAAGCAGACTTTGGAAAAAGACAGACTGGATTTGAATGATTATTATCTGTGTGACCTTAAAAAATGTGCTTCCCGGGGCACCTGGGTGGCTCAGTGGGTTAAAGCCTCTGTCTTCGGCTCAGGTCATGAACCCAAGGTCCTGGGATTGAGCCTCACATCGGGCTCTCTGCTCAGCAGGGAGCCTGCTTCCTCCTCTCTCTCTACCTGCCTCTCTGCCTACTTGCTACCTCTGTCAAATAAATAAATAAAATCTTAAAAAAAAATGTGTTTCCCGTTATGAAACACAACTTTATTATCTATAACATGGGTATGATAGTACCCTTACAAGGCTGTGAAAATTAATTAACTAAAATATGAAAATGCCTAGCATAGTATTCAATATGCAATATTGCAATAGGCAATAGGCACACAATAAAAGCCCTACTTCTTTGTTTTGTGAACTTCTCTTTAAATCTTGATTTTTTTTTTCTTTTAAGGAGTGCAGGAATAGATGGAAAATTTTCCAGAAAGGCAATTCTGAATAATTTCTGATTAATTCAAAGTTTAGAGGGAGCAGAGTCAACTGGCCCAGGTACCTCTACTTTAGTAGTCTTTTTAATAACCTTTCAAATTACTGTTTGGCTGAGACCTTAGTTCTGCAATGGGTTAATGTTGGCATACTGAGGTTTTTCCCAACGTTGTTCTCATTCTTGATTCATAATTAGTAACTGCCTTACCAAATTATCACACAATTATAGCACCTGAGTCTTTCTTGGAGCTCTTTCAATTAAAAGACTAGCTGGGTTTGGCAAGGCTTAATTTTCTCTACCTTGTTGGTCTAAATCAACAGTGTATTATTTGGCATCATATAGGGATGGTAGTTCCAAGTCCAAGGTATCTCATGAGTTTATCTATAATCCACATGACTTTATAATGGCAGTGAATGTTTGTTCTACTACTGTGTAGACCAACAGACTTGAAAAAAAAAAAAAAACTTGGAATGATTTCATCTCTTGAAGGATACACCTTCTGAGTTAGACGGTTTGGTGATACCAAGATAAATGATTTATATAGACAACTGAAATATTTACTTGAGTAATAGAATACTGGCAAATTTTGCAAAGTTTAAGAGTATACAGGTGGAGGCAGGAGCTAATGGAAGTTGATCCAATGTCAGTCTATTTCCTGAACAAACAAATCCCTTCTTTTAAGGTGTGAAGAACTTTTGCCAAACCCATCCATCCTCTTCCATGAACAATGGTTTGGTTTGTTTTGCACTGGACTGAGGCAAAGCCATAAATTTTATGTGGTAACTAACCCTGTCAAGGCAAATAGTATGCTTAAGAAAAAAAGAAAAATTGCTGTTTACCACTGGCAGCAAAAGTGATTAATAACCATCCTGGCCAACTCTCTGATGGCTATAAATGCAATACAATATGTAACTGTGCCTGTATATATGTATGGTAAGATAGTGGGTAGGTTCAAGATATGAAACTGGAAGAACTTCTCTCTTTCTTTCTCAGAAGCAGTGGTACTCTTTTCTTTTGGGGGCAGAATTTCCAAAGACAGATTATATAAAATGTCTCTACAATATTAAAAAATAACTGTAGAAAGGAAAGCTGTATTGGCTTAGGGAAAGCTGTGATCTTTTTTTTCAAATGAATCTCAAGTGGAAGGCAAATATAGAGAGATATAAATAGCATTATTTGGGTTGAGAATAGGTTTGGTATATAGATTTAAAAAAATGAAAGAATTTAGGGACTATGAATGTGTGTGTGTGTATGTGTGTGTGTGTCCATGTCTGTGTCTGTGTTTGTGTGTGTGTTTTCTTTCTGGAACTTTTATAAGATTTCATGTATATTGACTGTATAGTCAAATATATATAGTCAAAGTCAAATATGTACATATAGATATATATCTTGCAAGAGTTCTAGAAAGAATTTAAAAAAAATGGGATTAGGGAAAGGCAATGATGACTGTATTCTCCAGAATTGAAGAAAGACAGGAGTACTCATCTGGGGGGTAAAAAGTATAAAAACATGAACACCAGACTAGGATAAACAAAAGCAAATTCAGACATGTTGAAATGAAATTAGAACACATAAAATATATTAAAAACTACCAGGAAAAAACAATGGAAATTTGATAAAGGAAATGTAAAAATTCGCACAAATAACAATGTTCATTGTTCAGAGGACTCCAAGTTCAGAAAGTTATCAATTCTTATCAAATAAATCTCTAAATTCAATGGTACTTCAATAAAAATCCCAAAAGAAACTTCTTTACAAGTTAAAAATTATCTTGTAATTCAACTGGAAGAAGAGAAAGTTCACAAATATTTAAGTCAGTGTGGAAGATGATAAATAAGACATATAGAGTTTTATCCTTACAGGTATCAATATTGTAAAATGAGAATTGTTGTGGTAATTCACACTTGTAACAGTTCCATGTATCAAAAAGAGATCAATCAAAGAATTACAGTTGTACATTTATGGAAACTATGGCCTATCAAAAAGGCCAGCTGAGTTAATGGCCTATAATATGAATACAAAAATTTTAACCTCTCAGTAAGAATTCGTGGAATTAATAGAATAGTTTTATGAAATTGTAATAGAGAAGCTGTGATGAGTAACCCAGTCAATCACCAAACAATCCTACTGCTCAGGTTTACAACATTAACAAGCTGAGCAGTGAACTAAAATGAAGGAAAATGTTTGCTGTTTGGTTGATTGGTTTTAAGTGATTTAAGAATAAGATAAAACCACTGGGAGATTTTTAAAAGGTGACTAGACCATGGACAATTGAACCATGTGACCTGTGGAGGATAGTCATCAGCAAACATTTATGGAGTGTGTCTATACTGCCAGGCCTAACAAAAAACTTCACTGTATTTACAGTTAAAACTTAAGATAATACAAACATACATATTTTATTTGCTTTTGCTCACAAGGAGCTCAGAACCCAACTGTACATAAATTTTAATAAATGATAGTAAGTCTCTGTGTTACCACCTGCCTTATAGTTTTATTGTTGTTGTTTTGCATATGTTCTGATTTGTCATTTCTATTCAAGGTTAAAAAAATAAAGCCCACATTTTCCTATGTTTCCAACATCTCAATAGTTTAAAATTATTTTTAGAAAGAGGTCTGAGTATAAATAAATGGGAAAACACTTTTATTAGGTCCAAAACTTTCATTCTCGTCTCCCAGTCTTATAGGATAGCTGTTTCAGGAATATATACCATTTACTTCTTCATCTGTACCAGTAGAAAGTTTTTGGTGGTGCATATTTTCCTGATACTTCAGTTTTTGTTTTCCTGCTAAAGGAACTGATAACAACAGTCATCAAAATGATGATGAGAAGTGGATGTTACTGGGCAGGAGACTCCAGGAGATTTACAAGTTTTTCACTTCTCCTCAACTCACATATATTCTACTATCACAGAAACAGAAGTTTTTAGTTAAACATCTATGTGAGAGTGTCAACTACAGCCCATCGTCTTTGCGTAAACGCTATCTAATGAATGTCAGATTTGTATTTTTCAAAGCTGAAAAGGAGATCCCAGTTTTACCTCTTCTGGAAATTTAGAAAGAATCTATAATAAGTAAATATCCTATAAGAACTCACTGGTGAGGGATGAATAAAATTTTAAGCTTATGAACGATTTCGAATAATCATAATGGATTCACTCCCTACTGATATCATCATTGGTTATTTATATTCACAACAGAAATGTGAAATCATTCAGCCATAGAGACAATCATATAACTTTATTATGAAATTCAAGATAGTTAGAGCAAACAGTTCTACCTTGATATGCATTTTCTTTTCTGAAAAAAAAAAAAAGAAAAAAAACTCCTAAATGAATAATTTTAGGCTATAATTAGCAAAACGGAGGTCAGAGAGTTTTAGAATTAATTTGCATTTCATTATGAAATGATTCCAGGTGTAAGACTTACAATGTATCATTTTGCTTCACAATATTTGTTTAAAATTCCATTTCTATTTTCATTCCTGCAGAAATGACATCCTACACTCATTTGTGTTTTGTTTGTTTGAAGAAAAAGAAAGCCTGAACTCAGTCTACTGGGATCTAATTATCGGAACCTAATTCCAATTACAGTCTTCTAAATCAACGCTTTAGGCTTTCCTCCTCTCCACTTCCTTTTCAAAAAGGGCCATTTATATTGTTCCGAAGACTTTCCATGTGAGAGACTTCTATTTATAGATATCATCTACCACAGGTTTTGTAGTTCCATAATCTCAGTTTGCCAAACAACTTCATGCTCATTTGAACTGTGGAATTTCTTTGTAATTTAAACGCCCAGGATAAGAGACATACAAAGATAAAAGATACACAAATTAAGACTTTCTTGTTGAGATAAAGCATAACATTTCCCTTAAACATCTAATTTTTGCAAAACGTATAAAGAGAGCTGCTAATAGAGGATGTTGCCTATAGATGTTTAAATAAAATGCTTAAAGCTTGATCATTGTGATTAATTGTCAAAGTCTGCTTTCAGGAAGGTATTAACCCTTGAACTGGCAACAACCAAGAGGCAGAAATTCAGCTTGCAAATTTACAGAATGTATAAGGACAACTGCTTCCAACTATCCATTTTATTATTTTATATTCTCATTTCGTAACATTTTTTTCTCTCTTTTCAATAACAAATATTCAGTCCAAAAGCTCTAAATTTCCCTTAGGATCTGTTAACTTACTGAATATTAACACTTCATTTTCACTCGGATATGTTACCATCTCTAATAGTAAACAAATGCAGATAGAATCCTATCAGTCTTGGTTACAAGGAGACATTATGATGACACATTTCCTACCAGACACACATAACTCATGTGCATTAAGATATACAGCACAGGCAAGTACTGGGGGATAACAAAGGTGAATCAACTCACAGGCCGGGAAACATCCTGCTACCTACTAATAAAGGGCTGTGGTTTTCCTGGTGGTCTAGCCAAAAAGACATACATCAAACACTAATGAACCCATGTAAATAGGCTGAAGCTAGCAACTACAATTTGAGCCTAGACTAAAATACGGTGTTTCTGTAGGGTGTGGTGGTTCACGGTCCACAGTCAACAGTTTGGACAAACAAGGTTTGGAGAGGTTTTTTGGTGTTGTGGTATGCAGTTTTTCTCTCCTCCGTAGAAAATCTCATTTAACACGGTAATGGCGGTATAAGTTACTTTGAAGAAACTAAAGCCGAGGTTCTTAGCGAGCAGCATGATCACCTGACAAGCTTGTTAAAACAGAGATTGTTGGTTCTGCCTCCAGAGTTTTCTGATTGAGTAGGTCTAGGGCGGGCCTGAGATTTTACATTTCTAACAGGTTTCCAAATGATATGGATGCTGGTAGTCTAGTGGCCATATTTTGAGAAGTTTTGAGTTTAAGAACACATTTCATGGTTTTCTTTTCTTTATAGAAATTTCATCGTTAAGTACTAGTGTTCCCCACAATACATGTTGAGAAAGAAGTATGTTTCACGATTCTTTGGCTAAATGCAAACTCTCAATTGGGAAAGAATTTTGGAAACGAGTGAGGACCAAAGTGATCCATCCCTCCCTTCCAATATGACATTTTAGGAACATCTGATAAGCATCTGAAAACTGGGGGGAAAAAAAGGATACAGTTTATGAAGATATTTATCTTCTCATTACAATTTATGGCAAGTGATAATACTGAAGTTATTTCTGACATATACAGTTTAGTATGTTCATGCATAAGAATTAAGGTGAAGTGAGAAATAGATAATATCAAGAAGTATCAAATTCCTTAGGTCCAAAACATGTATCATTAAACAATCTTCCCATTTACAAAATGGTAAAATCAGGGGCTTCCTTAGGAGAAGATCGAATGAGAGTTAGTTTTAAAAGTCTTACTAACTTGGAACAGTTTCAGGAGAATAGGAATTAGTTCTTCTTTAAATGTTTGGTAGAATTCCCCCGGGAAGCCGTCTGGCCCTGGGCTTTTGTTTGTTTGGAGATTTTTAATGACTGTTTCAATCTCCTTACTGGTTATGGGTCTGTTCAGGCTTTCTATTTCTTCCTGGTTCAGTTGTGGTTGTTTATATGTCTCTAGGAATGCATCCATTTCTTCCAGATTGTCAAATTTATTGCCGTAGAGTTGCTCATAGTATGTTCTTATAATAGTTTGTATTTCTTTGGTGTTAGTTGTGATCTCTCCTCTTTCATTCATGATTTTATTTATTTGGGTCCTTTCTCTTTTCTTTTTGATAAGTCGGGCCAGGGGTTTATCAATTTTATTAATTCTTTCAAAGAACCAGCTCCTAGTTTCGTTGATTTGTTCTATTGTTTTTTTGGTTTCTATTTCATTGATTTCTGCTCTGATCTTTATGATTTCTCTTCTCCTGCTGGGCTTAGGGTTTCTTTCTTGTTCTTTCTCCAGCTCCTTTAGGTGTAGGGTTAGGTTGTGTACCTGAGACCTTTCTTGTTTCTTGAGAAAGGCTTGTACCGCTATATATTTTCCTCTCAGGACTGCCTTTGTTGTGTCCCACAGATTTTGAACCGTTGTGTTTTCATTATCATTTGTTTCCATGATTTTTTTTTTTTTTCAATTCTTCTTTAATTTCCCGGTTGACCCATTCATTCTTTAGAAGGATACTGTTTAGTCTCCATGTATAGAAATGGAAGGAAAACTTCCAAACTCATTTTATGAGGCCAGCATCACCTTGATCCCAAAACCAGACAAGGATCCCACCAAAAAAGAGAGCTATAGACCGATATCCTTGATGAACACAGATGCGAAAATACTCAACAAAATACTAGCCAATAGGATTCAACAGTACATTAAAAAGATTATTCACCACGACCAAGTGGGATTTATTCCAGGGCTGCAAGGTTGGTTCAACATCCGCAAATCAGTCAATGTGATACAACACATCAATAAAATTAAGAACAAGAACCATATGATACTCTCAATAGATGCTGAAAAAGCATTTGACAAAGTACAACATCCCTTCCTGATCAAAACTCTTCAAAGTGTAGGGATAGAGGGCACATACCTCAATATCATCAAAGCCATCTATGAAAAACCCACCGCAAATATCATTCTCAATGGAGAAAAAACTGAAAGCTTTTCCGCTAAGGTCAGGAACACGGCAGGGATGTCCATTATCACCACTGCTATTCAACATCGTACTAGAGGTCCTAGCCTCAGCAATCAGACAACAAAAGGAAATTAAAGGCATCCAAATCGGCAAAGAAGAAGTCAAATTATCACTCTTCGCAGATGATATGATACTATATGTGGAAAACCCAAAAGACTCCACTCCAAAACTGCTAGAACTTATACAGGAATTCAGTAAAGTGTCAGGATATAAAATCAATGCACAGAAATCAGTTGCATTTCTCTACACCAACAGCAAGACAGAAGAAAGAGAGATATTAAGGAGTCAATCCCATTTACAATTGCATCCAAAACCAAAACCATAAGATACCTAGGAATAAACCTAACCAAAGAGGCACAGAATCTATACTCAGAAAACTATAAAGTACTCATGAAAGAAATTGAGGAAGACACAAAGAAATGGAAAAATGTTCCATGCTCCTGGATTGGAAGAATAAATCTTGTGAAAATGTCTATGCTACCTAAAGCAATCTACACATTTAATGCAATTCCTATCAAAGTACCATCCATCTTTTTCAAAGAAATGGAACAAATAATTCTAAAATTTATATGGAACCAGAAAAGACCTCGAATAGCCAAAGGGATATTGAAAAAGAAAGCCAACGTTGGTGGCATCACAATTCCGGACTTCAAGCTCTATTACAAAGCTGTCATCATCAAGACAGCATGGTACTGGCACAAAAACAGACACATAGATCAATGGAACAGAATAGAGAGCCCAGAAATAGACCCTCAACTCTATGGTCAACTAATCTTCGACAAAGCAGGAAAGAATGTCCAATGGAAAAAAGACAGCCTTTTCAATAAATGGTGCTGGGAAAATTGGACAGCCACATGCAGAAAAATGAAATTGGACCATTTCCTTACACCACACACAAAAATAGACTCAAAATGGATGAAGGACCTCAATGTACGAAAGGAATCCATCAAAATCCTTGAGGAGAACACGGGCAGCAACCTCTTCGACCTCTGCCGCAGCAACATCTTCCTAGGAACAACGCAAAAGGCAAGGGAAGCAAGGGAAAAAATGAACTACTGGGATTTCATCAAGATCAAAAGCTTTTGCACAGCAAAGGAAACAGTTAACAAAATCAAAAGACAACTGACAGAATGGGAGAAGATATTTGCAAACGACATATCAGATAAAGGACTAGTGTCCAGAATCTATAAAGAACTTAGCAAACTCAACACCCAAAGAACAAATAATCCAATCAAGAAATGGGCAGAAGACATGAATAGACATTTCTGCAAAGAAGACATCCAGATGGCCAACAGACACATGAAAAAGTGCTCCATATCACTTGGCATCAGGGAAATACAAATCAAAACCACAATGAGATATCACCTCACACCAGTCAGAATGGCTAAAATCAACAAGTCAGGAAATGACAGATGCTGGCGAGGATGCGGAGAAAGGGGAACCCTCCTACACTGTTGGTGGGAATGCAAGCTGGTGCAGCCACTCTGGAAAACAGCATGGAGGTTCCTCAAAATGTTGAAAATAGAACTGCCCTATGACCCAGCAATTGCACTATTGGGTATTTACCCTAAAGATACAAATGTAGTGATCCAAAGGGACACATGCACCCGAATGTTTATAGCAGCAATATCCACAATAGCCAAACTATGGAAAGAACCTAGATGTCCATCAACAGATGAATGGATCAAGAAGATGTGGTATATATACACAATGGAATACTATGCAGCCATCAAAAGAAATGAAATCTTGCCATTTGCAACAACATGGATGGAACTAGAGCGTATCATGCTTAGCGAAATAAGTCAAGCAGAGAAAGACAACTATCATATGATCTCCCTGATATGAGGAAGTGGTGATGCAACATGGAGGCTTAAGTGGGTAGAAGAAGAATAAATGAAACAAGATGGGATTGGGAGGGAGACAAACCATAAGTGACTCTTAATCTCACAAAACAAACTGAGGGTTGCCGGGGGGAGGGGGTTTGGGAGAAGGTGGTGGGATTATGGACTTTGGGGAGGGTATTTGATTTGGTGAGTGCTGTGAAGTGTGTAAACCTGTTGATTCACAGACCTGTACCCCTGGGGATAAAAATATATGTTTATAAAAAATAAAAAATTAAAATAAAAAAAAAAGGATAAAGCCAAAAAAAAAAAAAAAAATCAAAAAAAAAAAAAAGTTACTTTTCTAATCTTGAAATTATAATTTGTATCCTATTTTATTTCATTAAATAGCCAAATACCAAAACATTATTTTTAAAATCCATTTGATTCAGTTAATATAATAGGAAACTTATAACATCTTTATATAAAAGAAGAAAATCTTTACTATATTCAGTACACCTGCATTTTTTTTTAAACTAAAGATTCAAGATACTAAAGAGATGAAGTTGTATTGGAATATTTCTTTTTTTAATAAAATGTTATTCAACAAGCAAAAAAAAAAAAAAGTCTTACTAACTTGAAAAGATCCTGGACTTACATATTTTTTTCTTGGTAGTGGTCTTCAAAGTGCATGTGAACATTTTTAAATGGTCCTTTCAATATGTTCATTCTCCCCAAAAAGTATCACTTTAATTTTGTGGCAGCTGGTATTAACAGCCCTATGCTCAGAATACAGTAGAATTTCTAGAATAGGTAGGTAAGAGGCCAGTGGAGAAAAAGAAACACTGAATAAAAGGGGAGTGGAAACTTCCATGCTTAATTTTCTTCATCTCTTAAATGAGGGTTGACTGGTGATAAACAGTTGGCCCAAGCTTACAAATGTTCAGATGATGGATTTTATGTTCAAAAAAACAACTGAAGTTTTTCATAAGAATATTGTCCTCCATTCTTTTCTGTTTCCACCTCGGCTGACTGTTGGGGATCACCTTAAGGCCTTATGTCTGAATTTACTAAATAGCTTCCTCTTGAGTTAAAGTAAGGAGAGGTTTTTGTCCATTTGAAATTAATAATCACTTTCAGACCTTGACATTTCAATTAGTTTCCCTTATTTTCTGCATTTTAAAATAAGCTGAGGGTAAAAAAAAGATATTACAGGAATTTTCTTAGTGGATATAACTTTTGACCACTTTGTGTTTTGTTTTTTTTTTTTGAGAATTTTTTTTTAAGATTTATTTTTTATTTTTATTTTTTTGACAGAAAGAAATCACAAGTAGATGGAGAGGCAGGCAGAGAGAGAGAGAGGGAAGCAGGCTCCCTGCTGAGCAGAGAGCCCGACACGGGACTCGATCCCAGGACCTGAGATCATGACCTGAGCCGAAGGCAGCGGCTTAACCCACTGAGCCACCCAGGCGCCCTCACTTTGTGTTTCTTTAACTGCATATTTAACTGCAAAATTTTAATTTTGTGTGATCAATTTGCTCTTTTTAAATTAATATAATTTATTTCATCAAAAAAACTCTCCTTACTGTAATTAAAAGCATGAAATCAGAGCTCTTGTTGATTACAAACAATATTTTCCTCCCCATATTTTTGCTTAACGAGGCTCAGGATTTTGATGTTTGGACAGAAGCTCTGAGTTTTTTACAAACTGAACAAGGCACAAACCTTTTTTTTTTTTCTCATTATAATATCTTATATAGATTTTTCAATATTCAGAAATATAAGAATATAGAGAATATCCTTTGATTTAAAACATCTGCCTTAAATTTCTGACCCTCAAAGAATAATTTAGAAGTACAGAGCATTTTTTTCCAGTTATTTAAAAACTGATGTGTTGTACAATTATAAAGTTGCCCTAAAAAGCAAGTCTCAGCATATTCTTAATCAGAGTAAAATGTGATTCTTTCCAACAAATGCACTGTTGAATTTCTTTCTGCCTTTGTCAGTAAAACAGCTGTGAACAGATTAAACTTTGTGATTTTAAACGTCTTTACTCAGTATCATGACTCACTTGAGACTTCCCTTTTTTCCTGTTCTACAACTACTAGAATGTTCAAGGAAACAGTTTGGATCAAACACATTTCCCAGTCCATACAACTTTATGTCACATTGTCAACACCAGGTTTTAAACTTAAAGGTAGCACTTTTGCAACCTCCAGTTCCTGCAAGAATCCCTTTGAGGCCCAGTGCAGTGGTGAGCACACACACCAAGGGCCAACCACATGCTGAGCACTGTTTTTGGTCCCTTGTTCTAAGCTATCCATAGTCTCAGTGAAAGAGGGAGGGAAGACACGCAGATAAATATGCTTGCAATGACCTGATGAAAAGAAGATCTGAGAAACCATTGGCATGACTCATAATTCAGTCTTTAATTTGTTATTAGATAAATCTCTGGAAATTCTTGAATTCTACTCCAGTGAGAGTTAAGATTTTGGTCCAGGCTGGTGGAAGGATAATCAAGGAAAACAAGAATAACAGAACAACTGGAAACCATCTCCCCAACACGAGCTGCATAATAAAATAGTCTTTACACGGGGGAGGACAGTGGGGCATGCCTAGGTACAGTGACAGGTTTGATTTTTTTTTCCCCCCCATTTAAAAAAAAAAAACCAAGGCTCCTGTGCTGACAAATACGGGTGAATTCACAGAAACAACAGGGCAGGAAGCTTCAAAGTGGGACTACCTACCAGTAAACTGAACAGATGGCCAACACACAAAAGGGCTGTGAAATACAGGGGTGCAGTGGCATGATGCTTATTTAAGTAAGAAGGGAGGGTTGCAGGAGAAAGCAAAATTCAAAAGCCTGAACATATTTAATGAAGAATATTAAGCACAGTCAGGAAGGCCTTATTACTCATTGTTTCATTAAATATAAAAATTTCTTCATTTAACCCAGTTCTCATGCTTGTATTCTATGCAATAATATAGTCACATAAAGTCAAGCTTGTATTAGGGAATTTAAGCCCAAAGAAATTTAAACTCATCCATTAAAATTATATTAGTAATTGTTCAAAGTTACAAAAACCATTGCAGCTAAAACAAGAGAGGTGAGTTCATGTGAACAATTTAGACATAAAAACGTAAGCAGCACTATTAATGGATATGCTAACTGCTATTCCTTATAACCCACAACATTTCCACCCACTAGACCCCCACAGATACATTATACGGGGATTGTGAAGCCCTTTGCAAACTAGAAAGTGCTATAAAAATACTGGATAATAATGATAATTCATCTTGCTTTCTGTCTCTATAGCATTTATTTATATTGCACTAAATTTGAGCTTTTATTGCTCCCAAATGAACCTGTGAGTCCATATTTCTTCCTCTTCCTCATGCGGTAATGTTATCGAAGCACATCAGGCAGGTCAGGGCTGGATGGGAGGCGGTTTGCCCGCAGTAGTTTATATAGCATGGGTCAATGGGGCACAGCACAGTCGGCCTACCTGATCAATCACAGTGGGCACTGTCTTTATTTCCTCTACTTGGGAAAGGTTGATGGGGTGAGAACAACCTCTCAATGGGTCATTTCTCCACCCATTCATGGCATTTTACTACTAAAGCAACATATTACCATTGTGTCGTTTGTGCATTTGTCTTCTTCCACCACGCACAGGTTTGCACAGTGATATTTCAACCTCGTTGTTCATCCTGCTTTTCCTCTTTGTCTCTTTGTCAGATACAGATACCAAACCTGAAGACTCTTGGATGTTCTGTTAACAGAATGGTTCCACCCCCACATCATGCCCCTTACTGTGTTCCCACTAAATAACCCACTAAATAAGCCACTTGTCTCCTGCATCTGGACTGCTTGGGAGTTTGCAAGTCAGGGAACATCCAGCTTTACAAAGAAAAGGAGGTGGTGGTGAAAAATAAACAAACAAACAAACAAAAAGAAATACAAGGGAGATAGTAAAATAAGTTGAAGAGAAACTAAGTTAACCTGTATACTGTAATGAATTCCTTTGGGTCAGTTCTTTTTTTATTTCTAGTATTAACATTATATCATATTCTATAGCTTTATCTTTTTTTGTATTCCTTTCATATTCATCCAACAGGCTAGTTGATCACAAGATGAAATGTTTGTTTATTGTGCAAAAATGACTACTTTCTAATAATAAACTGAGTAGCTATTAAAAATGTTCTTTTGAACCAATCAATGTAATCACAATATTAACAGCCTAAAAAACCCTACATAACCATATCAATTAATGCATCAAACACATTGAACAGAATTCAACATCCATTCATGATAAAAATTCTCAGATAACTAAATAGAGAAGAGAACTTCCTCAACTTGATAAAATACAAACATACATTAAAAACCTTAGAACTAACATTATATATAATGGTGAAAGAATAAATATTTTCCCCCTACAACTGGGAAGAAGGCAAGGATGTCCACTCTTTTTTTTTTAATATATTTTTAAAAGATTTTATTTATTTATTTGACAGATCACAAGTAGGCAGAGAGGCAGGCAGAGAGAGAGGGGGAAGCAGGCTCCCCGATGAGCAGAGAGCCCGATGGGGGGCTTGATCCCAGGACACTGGGATCATGACCTGAGCTGAAGGCAGAGGCTTAACCCACTGAGCCACCCAGGTGCACCAAGGATGTCCATTCTTAACACTCTTATCTTGTGCAATAAGGTAAGAAAATAATATACAGGCTACACAAGACCAGAAAGAAGGAAAAGAGAACTACTCTTCTTTGAAGATGAAACAATGGTATATATAGTAAATCCCTGGGAATCTCAAGAAACAAACAAACAAACAACAATAAAAATCAATAACTAATCAAACAAAACAAAACAAACTCCCATAGTTGCTGAGTTTGGCAAGGTCATAAGATACAGATCAACATATAAAAATCAATTATATTCTTATACACTAGTAATGGATACTGAAATTAAAAAATATAATCACATTTCTTATACTCACTCAAAAATGACAAAATTAGGTAAAGCTCTAAAAATGTATAGCATTTCATCTAAAAATTATAAAATATTGAGGAAAGAAATCAGTGAAAATCTAAATAAATGGAGAAGCATAATGTGCCCATGAATTAAAATATTGAACAAAACAAAAATGTCAATTTTCCCTTAAAATTATATATAAATTTAACACAATTCCAATCAAAATCTCAGCAAGATTCTTTGTAGATATAGACAGGTTGTTTTCAAATTTATATGGCAAAGGAACTAGCAAAGCTAATGTAGTTATGAAAGAGGAAAGTGGAAAGAATCATTCTATCTCATTTTAAATCTTATTAGACAGCACATTAATCAAGAATATATGGTATTGGCAGACAGAATGTCACAGAGATTAATGAAACAGAACAATGAACCCAAAAGTAGTTCTACACAAGTATGGCCAACTAACTTTTGACAAAAGTACAAAAAAAGCTCAATGTGTTTTTTCAACAAATGCTGCCATCACAATTAAACATCCATGGGCTAAATACATAAAATAACCTCAACCTAATCTCACATTTTACATAAAATTAATCAAATGGATTATATATTTAAGTGTAAAACATACAACTATAAAAAAAAACTATAAAGCTTGTAGTAGCAAATAGAGGAGGAAATCATTAGGACCTTGGGCTTGGTGAGAAGTTCTCAGACATGGTAACAAAAGTACAAATGATAAAAGAAAAAAAAATCAACGAATCAGATTTCACCAAAATTTTAAAAGTTTGCTCTGTGAAAGACCCCATTTAAGGATGAAGTGACAAGATAGAAACTGGAAGAAAATACTTACAAACCACATATCAGCCAAAAGACTTATATCTAGAATGCATAAAGAACTCTCAAAACTCAACAGTAAAAATACAAATAATCCAATTATAAATGGGCAAATGATGCAAAGAGACTTCACTGAAGAGGATATATGGTTGGCAAATAAACATAAGAAAAAGATGCTGAACAACACTACCCATCAGGGAAATACAAATTAAGACTATGATGAGGTATTACCATATGCCTATTAGAACTTCTAGGAAAAAAAATAGTGACACTGCCAAATGCTGGAGAGGATATGGAGAAAAAAGATCTCTCATGCTATGCTGGTAGGAATGCAAAACTATACATGCACTCTGGAAAACTGGTAGTTTTCTTTTAAAACTTAACACAAACTTATCATATGAACCAACAATCACAATTCTGGGCATTTATCCCATAGAAATGAAAGTTTTTATCTTCATAAAAACCTGTGCATGAATATTCATGGAAGCTTTATTTATAATAGCCAAAAAGTTGAAACAGTCAAAGTGTCCTTCAGTCTACCAATGGTTAAGCAAACCGGAACCAATCCATTTCACAGACTATTTTTTAGCAATAAAAGGAACAAACTATTGATTTATGCAAAAACTTGGATAGATCTCAAGGACATGGTGCTGAGTAAAAGAAAGCCAATCTCAAAAGGTCACCTATTAAATGATTCCATTTATTTTTATTTTTTTATATGATTCCGTTTTTAAAAATTCTCAGAATGACATAGATTCATAGTTGCCAAGTATTAGGAATGCTGGAGGTTGGGATAAGAATGACTACAAATTTGGTAGCCTGAAGTAGACCTTTGTGGTCCTGTAAAAATTCTGTATGTGTGTAGTGGCAGCTACAGGAACCTACACACATGATCAAAAGGCATGGAATGATGTACCTACATTGAATGAAAGTCAGTTTCCTGCATTTGGTAGTATGGTTAGGCAAAACAGTTTTTCCACTTGAGGGAACTGATGAGGAGAACACAGAACCTTTTTGTACTATTTTTGGGACTTATTAATCTATAATTATTTCATATTTTAAAATGCTATAAATAAAATTTCTCTTTTAATTAATGATAAGGGATATAAGTTTTATATATGCATATACACAGAGATTGTAGATAGATACATAGATGATGCACACCTACAAGTATATATATGCCTAATATTCTTTGAGTGATCTGTAACTGGATCCAAACTCTCCACCAAAATCTATAGAGAGAATGAAAGAAATAATAAAGATATCTATATATGGCTGAGAAGTATTTCTTTTAGAGGTTCCTTCAGTGGGCCTCTTTGCATGGTGTAGATAGTTCTGTGACTTCCAGAATATTATTTAATATAATTGGTTCTTTTAGATGACCAAGAAAATTTAGAATATCCCCCAAAGTATCTGCCATTCTCTGTGAAGAGTTTCCTCAGCTGAAGGTTCTGATTCATAAGATCAGGTCATCAGTATATATACTGTGGAATGAATGAATGGGCAAGATAATCATAAGGGAACTAATAATACAAGAAATGAGTGTAGTTCCTTGGTTATCTACTCTCTGAGATTGAACCCATTAAACTCTAACAGCAACTTTGTAGCCTTTCTAAGTGAAAAATCAGGTCACAGGTTTCCTTGAGGAGCAGCCAATAAAACTTTCACCTCAATAGGCTACTAATATGAAATTATTTCATATCTATAGAAAGAGAATAATGTCTGGAAGATGAATAAGTGACCATTGACACCTAAGTAATTAAAGTCTCTCTCAGAAAACTGTATCTATATCCGTCTGTCTGTCTGTCTCTCTCTCTCTATATATATGTACACACACACACACGTAACTGAATAAATAATGATATATTGCTAAGCAATTCATTTGGCCATTAAATTCAGAAATACTTACAATATATTCATTTGTTAAAACTTTAAAAATGTTGATCAAACAGTTGTCCAGAAACAGCTAGAATTCTTCCAGAACAGCACGCTGGAAAACTCATATTTTTAATCAGTTATTCTATAGACTAAATGTCTTTTCTCATCACTCAAACCCCCCAGACCTCTTTCTTCTTCAAAATCCTGCAACACTTTCTACTCACTTCTGACTTTTCAAGGTGTGAGTTGTATGTAATAAATGTGTGGCATGTGATTATAGCTGTGTGGATACATTACCTATCTCTCGTGCTACATTGCCTATACTCGTCAACCTCTCACTAAGCTAACCCTGTTCTTTGCCCACCATCAGCCCTTCCTGCTTATATTAGCTGAATAAAATGCATGGAAGAATAAATGAACAGTGAGACTCTGGGCACCATCTTCACCCTGATAGATTAACTTATTTCAACATCTGAAAAAGGTTGTTTAGATGTATTAAATTGTTTATGTTTATCCAAAAGTTGCATAGTACACACTACAAAAAGGTAGACTAGAAGAAATAAAGGGCAGAGATCATGAATGCACCTGATAAACATGTAATGAATATAGGGATTATTATTAATTATCTGGACATCGATAATATTAATATTCATGTTTGTTTATTTCTATATTATAAGTGCTGTTGGTATCTTGTAGATACAAATTAAGAAAATTAAAATTAGCGTTCATGCCATGATGGCATCACTGATTATTTTAGGCCATAACTTCAAAAAGCAAAAAGAATGCTAAAAATGAAAGTCTTCTTCTTGTCTTTCCTATTTTTGACATATTCTTGTCTTCTTGGCTTATTAAAATGTAAATTAAAGTTTAGTATAAATTTTTTATTATATTTATAAAGTATAAGCCAATAAATAGAAAAAGAAATAATTGACATTTTCAGGGTGGCATCAAATAATTTAATTCTCATTTAGTTGAATATTCCACATTAGCTGTTTTTATAACTTGTTTGTTCCAGGACCAGAATGAGGTAACACCAAAACTGTTCTGAGGCAAATCCACTGTTTCTAACTCTTTAGTGAGAGGGCTCCATTAAATAGGTCTACATGTTCGTCTTGTATTCATCACTGATTGCATAACTGCTACCTCGGCTCATCCATTCATCTAAAAGATTTTCTAAGACTTGTGTTTTCCTCTCCTGACCTACATACAAGTTTGTCATACTCTGAACTCAATTTGTAATTCTTCTGTGACAGTGAAAATGCCCATAACGCATTCTCCTTTGCAGCAATTCAGGTAACCTATAATTAACAGTATTTTGTTATAGGACAAATGACAGTATTTTTTTTTCTCCTCCAAATTTTGTATATATTTGTTTTGTAATGATATGTCACTGGTAATATGCCTGATAGTTTTATCAAGAATTCACTGAAATTCTATGGACCCTTGATGTATTCAACTTTTATTCTAGGGCAGATCTGACTTATAATGATATAAAATTTTGCTACATTATAAATTACTTGAGAACATTTATGGAGTCTTTACTGTATTACTACCAAAATCTCTGTTAAACCTTTTACCTGTATTATCATATCTTATTCTGTTAGTAACACTCTGAAGGAGACATTACTATTCTCATCAAGTTACAAATAAGAACACGGAGGTACAGACAGGTCAAGTAAGTAGCTTAAGATCATGGGCTAGAAAATGGTGAAGGTGGGTTTTAGACCCAAGAATCTGACTCATGAGTTAGGGGCAGAATCACAAATGACCTCCAGTTATGATATCAGCTGTGCTCAAAAAAACAGGAGAGAGTAATGGACGATTAGGAATAGGAAAACAACGTTACTGAAACGAGACCTTGTAAGGAACTGGAACAGAGTTACAAACCAGAGTTCTTTCCATTGGATCAACATTACATCAGAGGGCCTAATGATTTCTCAAGAACAAAAGATGAATTTTCCTAACTCCTGGAAAATACCTGAAATATAATAAAGGATCTATCTGGTCTTTGTCTTTACCTTCTGGTACAAAGCTTTTAAAACCCTTGTTATTTCCTAAGTGACATGAGAACTTTTGTGATTTTAATAAAATAACTCTTGGTGAGCTTTTAAATGGTTCAAATACAGGGACTGGTCATCAGAAAGACCACCCACATGATTAGAGGGTTGAAACTTTGGAGTGGCCTCACAGCTGGGGAGGAAAGAGAAACTGTAGATTGAGTTCTATCATGTGGCCAGTGGTTTGATCAATCATGCCTAAATAATGAAACCCCAATAAAAACTCTGGCATTGAGGCTCAGTGAATTTTTCCTGCTTGATGTACACGTTGATGTGCTGGGAGGATCACATGCCTGGATTCCCTTGAGGGAAGAGCACAGAAGTTCTATCTGCCCCTCTACCCACCACACATACCCAAGACCCTGCCCTATGCATGTCTTTGGCTGCTCCTGATCTGTATCCTTTATTATAGAACTGCAATTCTAAATATAACACTTACCTGAGTTTTGCAACATTTGTCAATGAGCTAATGGTCAAATGTGAGGGGTCATGGGAACCGCTGATAAATCCACCGATTGGATATAAATCCAATCGGTCACAGCTGAAGGTGGTCCGGAGACCCCCAAAGTGTGGATGGCATCTGAAGTAATAGGAATCTTGTGGAGACCTGAGCATTTAATTTGTAGAGTCTGACACCAACTCCACATGGTTAATGCGAGAACTGTATGCATAGGACAGTTGGTGTCAGACCTGTTGGATTAAAAGGGAACAACATTCCAAACTGTGGAACATTAAGTTAATTCCTTAAACTACCTATGTCTAGGTTCTTCATTTGTAAAAGAAGAATTAGAACACTGCTACCTCTTAAGGTGGTTGAGAAATGTAAATAAATCATACATATAAAGCTAAAAAAAAATGACCTAATCTAGAGTCAGTTTATACATTGTCACTACCTCTGTTATTCGTGTGCAAATTGCTCATGGTAGAGACACAACTTCATATTCTTCATCATTTTTCACCTTGTGTCATAAGCATAAGCATTTTTTCCTCTTGCTACACAAACCTCATAATTCTCATTTAATGGCTACACGATAATCCACCAGGCTGAGACAGATTTGCTTACTTTATCAGCTCTCCAAAAATAGTTTTTTAATATTTAAATTATATAACTTTATGCTTAAAACCTCAATATCTTTTTGATTATTTATACATGATAAATTCCCAAGATCAGATTTCTAGGCCAAGGAATAAAATTACATTCACAGCTTAAACATATTGTTCAGTTGTTTAAGAAAGAATAGTATCATTTTACAATTACCAGCAATGTAGAAGTGTGCATTTTTTTTTAACCACAATCTCTCCAATACAGGGTATTACCAGTATTTTAATATATTACTTCTAAGTATGTAAAATGGTATATTCTTGCTGTATTAATATAGTTTTCCTATATTTTTTTTTAAAGATTTTCTTTATTTATTTGTCAGAGAGAGAGCAAGCGAGAGCAAGCACAGGCAGACAGAGTGGAAGGCAGAGTCAGACTCCCTGCGGAGCAAGGAGCCCGATGTGGGACTCAATCCCAGGACGCTGGGATCATGACCTGAGCGGAAGGCAGCTGCTTAACCAACTGAGCCACCCAGGCGTCCCTAGTTTTCCTATATTCTTTTGGAGAGTCGTGAAGCTAGATATTTTTCCACTTTAATAAAAAGTTCCAAAATCATTCTTTTTTATCTTTTGAGTATACATAGATATTTTTACATGTTTTAGTGATTTAAGGAATTCTTTACTGAATATATTTATTAACCCGCTCTCTTTAGTAGCAATTTTAACATCACAAAAACATCATAGAGAATGTCTTCGCCAGCATTCTCTTAGAGATCAGGAATGGGAATCCTCATACTTGTGCTTACGTAGAGGATGTTTAGAAGGACATGGAGGGAAATCATAAAAAGGAAGCTGAGAAAGAAACACTGGGTCTTGCAAGGACTGCAGAGTGATCTGTCTTGTTCTCACCTTGGTAAGACTCAGATGCTGGCTCTGCTTCTCCTTTTTTTTTTTTTTTTTTTAGATTTTATTTATTTGACAGAGAGATCACAAGTAGGCAGAGAGGCAGGCAGAGAAAGAGGAAGGGAAGCAGGCTCCCTGCCAAGCAGAGAGCCCGATGCAATGCGGTGCGGGGCTCGATCCCAGGACCCTGGAATCATGACCTGAGCTGAAGGCAGAGGCTTTAACCCACTGAGCCACCCAGGTGCCCTCTGCTTCTCCTTTCAAATCACTTTCACTCTTCATGCTCTCTGCAAACTGATCTGGTCCACTCGGCTGCACTTGGACCATTCTGGCTGCCTCCCAGTTTGGGCTACAGTCCTCAAGTCCAGGTGATCTCCTAGGATAAGAACCTGACACCAGCTAACGAAGTCTCTGTGTCTGTATTCCAAATCAGATCAAGTGATTGCACTGAAATATTCACCCTGGTTGCATCAGTTGTCCAGAATTATGAAGTCATGCATTATTGGAGACTGTCTCTTCTAAGCTTTTGTCAGGAAACTTTCTCTAAGAAAAGGGCCTGGAATTGGCTTAGAAAATGACTGGCATGCTTAGTGCAGAGTACTGTGGAGAACCTTGATTTTCCTATGTGCCAGGAATTAGCTAAACAACAGAGTTTGAGGGCATGGTTCCCAAGACTGCCCTTATTTTGATATTAACTGCAAGTTTGGGGTGTCCCCCAGATCAGCTTCAGGTTTGACCATTTGTTAGAAGGACTCACTGAAAACTATTATACTCATAGTTATTGTTTATTATAGGGAGAACATACAGATCAAAATGAGCCTATTGAAGAGATGCACGGGGCAAAATGGGAGGGTTCAAAATGGCAACTTAG
Source organism: Mustela putorius furo (assembly GCF_011764305.1). Lineage (NCBI taxonomy): Eukaryota > Metazoa > Chordata > Mammalia > Carnivora > Mustelidae > Mustela > Mustela putorius. The sequence continues at coordinate 2,330,256 of NW_025421329.1, read as the reverse complement.
CATTGTCCCTTAGAGTCAGGATGTGTTACTCTCCCATACTCACATATTTCCAGACAGACTCACCTGAGCTTCAGTGTCCAGAGTTTTGTTAACTGAATACCAGTGTGGTTGAACTCAGTGTCCAGGATGACTAAACCACATGGGTGGACTGTCTGGCATGTTCAGTTTCCTCCTAAATATTGAGATGTGGCCAGTGCCACCCCAAGATTATATGGGCATGGCCAACCTGTGCCCTCAGTCACATTGTTGCTTTCTGGCTAGCCCAAGTCTTCAAAGCAAAAAGCAAACAAGAGTGACACCGCACCCCACCACCACACTCCCAAGAGCAAAAGGTAAAATCTTCTCTTTGGTTAACTCATTACTACTCAAGATGAAATATTTACTACTTAGTATGACTTATACAGATGTCATGTTATTTCATTTAATTCCCACATCAGTCTGATAAAATAAATAATCTTTTTTGTCATAAATACAAATGAAATAAAAGTCATAGAGGTTAAATAATTCACTCACAGTTATGCAGCTAGCAAGTGCCAACATGGGATTCAAACTCCAGTGTATCGGTTCCAAAACTAGCTCTTTCCCTCTGTACTGCCTGGCCTATGACAACAAACAGCATTTGAGATCCAGGGGTGTCCATGTGCCCTTCTTGTGTCATAGTGTAATTGGAAAAGATCAGAACCCCAATGTAATGCCATCTCCCCTGTACCTGCCACTTCTCATTTCTTTGGAAAGTAATAGTCTGAGAGCCTGATGAATGTTTAGAATTAATTAGAGGCAAAAAATTGTTTTGAATGGTCCTTACTCCAAATAGCAAAATCACTCCTGGTAACACCTTCCAGAATAATACTGACCAAAATACTTACAGGTGAAATTCCCTTTATTATTCTAGTGTCACAGTCATAAAAAGATGAGATTTTTTTTTATTACTGTTATTATAAATCCAGGATCGATGCATGGAGTGGATGGGGGAAAATTAAGTTACTAGTTAAATTGTTAAAAGGACAAATGTGAAGAAAAACAATCTCAACTATTGTTCACATTGATTTCTGCACAATATCAAGAACCTGTAACAAGTTTAACTTGTTTCAATGAATACTATTCGAAAGTCCTAGAATGCCAGTTTTTTGACTTACAGTGTGAGAATGCTGTCCACATGCACATGGAGATTTAAAATGAAAGTTTCTGTATAATGTACAACTGAATAAATTTTGGTGAATACATATTCAGATTAATCTGCATAGTACTCAAATCCTGATACGTGATCCTGTGTGAGATCAAGAATTTTCAATTCCCCATCTGAGTAAACACCCATTTGCATGTGTGATTAAAGGTTATAGGAATATTTAATATCAAGCTGGCTTTCTCCTTCCACTCATCACTTCCTCCCATTTACCTTCATCCAGGTAAGAACTAAAAGTTGACTCTATTTAGGGAAGCACATTTGCAATTAAAAAAAAAAAATCACCATCAAAAGTCTAATATGAATACATTTAATCGTTATTATTTTTACCTGAGCCTGTAGCCCATGTAAGTAGCCTGTGTAAGAAAATGTTGCAGGGTGACCACTGTGTAAGTAGCCTGTGTAAGTAAAATATTGCAGGGTGACCACTGACAACCTCAGTATTATAATCATTGCAGCCATATTGAAAACCAGCAGCCAAAGCTACATCGATGTAGAAACATTTGCCAAAAGAGAGGAGTGTCAAGCTTCTGGAAGCCGAAATGTATCCTCTTTTTACACTGTCCGCTAATTAAATCTCCAAGTTAACCAGTTTCATTAGACATTTCTTGTGTGTACTCCTAAAAAAATCCATGCTGAAACTCTTATAATGTATGGTTTAACTCACTTCCAATTTCTGGAAGAGAAAACCCCAGTGCACTGCGAGATGATGGAGGATGGCAGTGGACATTGAATGGACATTGCCAGATAATGTCCAGTTCTAGCCAAGATGGGGTCCCAAAGAAATGCCCAGCAAAAGAACACAAATTCTTAGAAAGCTTTTCCACTTTGACCATTTCATCCACTATAATTAAAACTCATTATTTGACCATGATTGTTCTTAATGCTCGTTCCAAGAAAGATATTGCTTGCAATACAAATTTCAATATTAATGGGAGAGAGAAACTGGAAAAGATTAGAGTCCCCACAAAACCAGTGTGCCAGCTTACTTACTTAGTGGCATATGACCCATAAGTTACACTCCAGTCATGAAAGAGAAACATGAAAAAGTGCAGCAAGTAAAAATGAGAAAAATTTCAGCAAATAAACTTAAAAAAAGATGATGTTTCTTGGTTCTTTCATAGGAGCACTATTAGACTGAAGGGGTTGACACAAACATCTACTTAATTTAGAATGTTTCTAAAACACAACACATTGGGTGGTTTCTGGAAGAAATGTAAAGGCCAACTAAAAAAAAAAAAAAAAAAAAAAAAAATGGGTGTGTGATAAAATTCTCCAGAGCCTAGTGTTTCCCTCCCATGAAGGAAAGTAATCCATTAACTGAAAAAGAAAGAAAACATGTCAGTTAACTGATAAGAAAAAGCAGAAGAAAGATTGTTTCTTTTTTTTTTTTCTTTAAAGATTTTATTTATTCATTTGACAGACAGAGATCACAAGTAGGCAGAGAGGCAGGCAGAGGGAGAGAGAGAGTGAAGGAAGCAGACTCCCCGCTGAGCAGAGAGCCCGATGTGGGGCTTGATCCTAGGACCCTGAGATCATGATCTGAGCCAAAGGCAGAAGCTTTACCCACTGAGCCACCCAGGTACCCAGAAAGCTTGTTTCTTTCTGTATTTTAAAGTTGCTATTTCCCTCCCCACTCCTTAAATTGACACAGTGGACTCCAATGAGAGGCACTGAAATTGTTTCAGCAACAGAATCACATTCTGTAGCAATGTTTCTTCTTTTAAAATGTGAGTCCTTCTTTTATAATAAACATAAAAATCTCACACTCACAGTTAAGGAAACTCTAACTGCTGCTATAACAGATTAAACCCCAAATCTCAGTGGTTTAATACAGACAAGTTTGCTTCTTATATTGTTACAAAAATGCTCCTGTTAAAATCAATTGTATGTGTTTGGGACAGAAGGGTTCCCAGATTAGTGGCTTTCTTCAGGGAATCAGAATCATCTTTCTTATGCGTCAGCCACCTTCAAAAGAGAATTCTAAGGATGCCCCAGGGATTAGCTTTATTCAAGCCTGAGGGAAGAGGACAGGTGCATGGAGGACCACAAAAGCAGGTCATTATGGCCAGACCTGGAAGAAGAACACATTGTTTCTACCCATGTTTCACAGATCTCTATCACCTAGCATCATTTAACACAAGGGTGGATGGAAATGTATTGTAGTTGTATGCCAAGGAAGAAAAAGAAAAGGGCTGGCTCTTCGCCTTATGCTCTGGGAAAATCTTGATAAATTCTCAAAGAAGATTCCATCTATAAGGTTCATGTCTTAGAGTTTGTATACTGTGTATCCCTACCAGCTAAGAAGATCCATTCATTCATTCATTCATTCATTCATTCCAGGTATATTTATTGAGTGCCTGCTGTGTGCCAGAAGCAATTTATGTAAGTAGACTATTGAGAAAACAAAACAAAACCAAAACACCTTCTTGTATGGAGAGTGAGAAGACAATAAACAAAATAAATAGGTGAATTTTATAATAATTAGAAATGACTGGGACTGGGGAGGAAAAAACAAAACAGAGGAGAGGCAAAGAATGCCAGTACATGAGGGAAGGTTATAGTTTTAAGGATGATGATCATCACTTAGAAAGAAGTGACCATGTGTACCATGAGAAAATGGAGTCAAGCATTCACTAGGTGGCTTGCATTTAAAGTTTTCTCAATATAATTTATACAGTCCTGAATAGGGTGTATGTAAATATAACCACTTTTCTAAGACTTCGGTACCTCTTCTCCTGCACCAACACAAGTGGTAAACTGCTATCCTATAAAATAAATTTTAAAAGTGCCTGTCTTTTCAACTCTAACAAGTAAAAACCAGAGTAGATATTTTTTATTCAGAAAAAAAAAAAAGAATAGCTTGGACCTCATGTTCTCCAGTTGAATCTTTTGACATGTGTAGTTACTCAAGTTAAGGGAAGTTAAATGTCTTGATCAGTGAGGCTATATAAAGAGCACAGTCAGAACAAGAATCCATTTAAGCCAAGTTATGTTTGAGAAATTATTTCAAGTATGTAGGGATCTGCAAGTTCCAAATTACCTGTGGCCTTGAAAGAGCTTTAAAATGACCCAGGACATAGTCACCTTGCACAAAATGAATCCAACAAAAACTTGTCACTGTGGCAAGCAAAAAGCTGAGATTAATTTATTAGGGTTCTCCTAACCCAGATCCTTGCTTTTCTCTCTAGCACCTGGCTGTGTGCCTTGCTGCTTCTTTTGCTTTGAATGTTGGTCACTGCCCCAGGGATTTCAGACTAAATTTATGCCCGGGAGATTTTCCTGACTCAGCATGCCACAGTATTCCTTCCCTGCCAGGCTTCACTCTGGTTGGTGTCATGGACCTAGAGCTTAAGAATCATCATAAATAGGGGCGCCTGGGTGGCTCAGTGGGTTGGGCCGCAGCCTTTGGCTCAGGTCATGATCTCAGGGTCCTGGGATCGAGTCCCGCATCAGGCTCTCTGCTCAGCGGGGAGCCTGTTTCTCTCTCTCTCTGCCTGCCTCTCTGTCTACTTGTGATCTCTCTGTGTCAAATAAATAAAATATTTTTTTAAAAAAAGAATCACCATAAATAGGAAGAATTAACCACTGTTAGTATAAGCCTCCGAGACAGGATTTATAATGCATTTACATTGAAGAGCTTTAAAACAGATGATTGCTTCCCTCTAAATACCCTCAAGGAGACACACCAAATCTCTAAGAAAGCAAACAGATCCTTTAGCCACCACCACCACCCCGCCCCGCCCATTTCTTCCCTGGAAACAGGTGGAACAATATACTCTACTTCCCAGCCCAGCCGGCTCCATGCAAGAATGGAAGGGCTAGGTTAGTTCATTGGACTCAAGAGCATGGAACTTTGCTGCTGTTCCCTGTGTAATTTTGAGAATAAGTTTGTTTATCTGGAAGTCTGTCTCTTTTCTCCCCAACCCTAGTCATTGATTAGCTGCCTATATTGGAATGCCAGGTTCAAAATCCAGTCCAATGTCATACTTTCTCAAAGACTAGGGTCTTATCTGCCTCTCAACAGCCCTCCCAGAAATAGTACTTCTGCTTTCTTACTCTTCAGATTTCTACGTTAGTCCAGACCTCATGAACCCTGGTCACATACCACATACAGCTCTTGTCAGATTCCCCCCCAGTTGAAATCTCTTTATTAGGAGCTCTTGAAGACCTAAGTAGGAAATATTCATGTAAGTGGCTACCTGTTGACATCATCTCCAGGAATCAAACTCTCACTGCCTGGCGATGTACCTTTCTATCACCTGACATTTGACCTGTGAACAGTCTGATTTCTGTGTCCCTGGACATCCTGAATGGCCCATTATTACTTCCTGAGCAGCCACCTGCCAACACAGTAGCAGTCTTTGTTCTTACAGAGACAGTGGCCACAAGCCCCGTGCAGCTACTGAAATTTAAGCTTCAATTAATTAAAGTTAAGTAAAATTAACAATTCAACTTCTTATTTGCACTAGCCACATTAAGTTCTCAGTGCCACACGTGTTAGTGGCTATCATATTAGACAGCATGTAGAATACTTGCACCAGCACTGAAAGTTCTGTTGGATGGCACAGATCTAAGAGGCTGAAAGTGAAATGTCAAAGGGCAAGGATTTGGCCAAGAGGAGTCAGTCTTACTCATCCATGCAACTAGACAATGTAGATTGAATTATGTTGATCCTATCCCTAATGGAACTAACATTTTAATAGGTTTAAAGCATGAGCTGAAGGATATAGATAATTGCAGGCAGGGAATCATTGTCTATTTCACTCACTGATAAATACAGGAACCTACAAGACTGTGACTGGCATATTGTAGAAACATCTTGTAGAATTTATATTGATTGAATGAAATAGACACACAATGGTACAGTTAATTATAAGGAGATCATCATAGAGGAATAGGAATGATTTTCTAGGCCCCATTACAGGTCAGATTAAATAGCTCACTAAACATTCCAATTCTTTTTCTATGGTTACCAATTTTCTAGTCACTAATTCTACCTCTCGGGCTTCTTCACACCAAGAAAAGGTAAATAGACAGGGCTATTGCATCTGCAAAACTAGATTAGTCACATCACAGCCAAATAAACTGACAGGCATATTCAGAATCAGTCCTTTGGGAGTCTGGTTTTTGAGGCTGATGTTCTCTGAAAGAATTAAAAAAAATAAAATAAAATAAAAAGGTTGCTACAGAAAACAAACTGAGACTCAGTGCTTAGGCCAAATTGGTCCCTGATGCAGCCACATCTAAGCAACGAAATCCCAGATCCCTCCATTTAAAATCTTTTAATAGTGATAGTGTTTATTTGTTCCCAAACCTGAAGCATAGGAGATCTTCTTCTGGCCCTCCCAACCACCTAGAACTGTGCATACAAACCGTGTCATGTTTATTCCTATCTTTAGCCCATTCCTATCTTTAGCCCACCTGTGCTTTCTCGGTTGGGCTGATCCAATCTGTAGAGTATATAGACTGGGAGGTATCAAGAAGAAGAGGGCAAGAATTGTAAACGATTAGAGTTAGGAGTATCTGAAGTAGGAAGAAGAGGCTAGCAGCTGGGTAGAAGGAGAAAGAAAAGGATGGAGAATTATACTCAGGTGTTCATCACTGAGTCTGGACCTGTATTTGGAGTGTAAAATGGAGAACTTCTGCCACCATCCGAGTAATTCAGTCTAGAAGAACCTTGTTTGAACTGTGGAAACTTAGGAAACTGAAACTCCACGAGCTTATTTAGATGGATGCTCCCAGTCTCCTTTCCACACTTTTCTACATTGAGATAAAGAAAATGAATGGGAAGGAAAGTAGTTACTAATGTACCCACCTTGGTCTATCAGTTAAAGTCCTATTTGAAGGGTATATGTAGGCTGGAAGGGAAGAAGAGCACAGAAATCAATCTTAGAGTTTGGAGACATGACAGATGTTACAGTTGATCTCCCTTACACTCCAAATGCATGGCCAGTCAGCTTTAGGAATAACTATTATCCTGGGATCTTTGAACGGAAAGCTCAGGTCCTTTTAGGAAGAATAAATCTTTGATAAAGTCATTTGGGATTCTTAGAAATGACTAAAGAACCCTCAGATACATACTGGATTAGGAGACCAGATGCCTGGATTCTAGTCTTAATCCTAGCATTAACTAGATAGACCAATGTACTTCCATTGGTCTCTTATATTGTTTTCTTATATGAGATAGTGGAGGTAGAGGTGGGTTAGTGTTAGATTTGATAAAAAGAGAGAGAGAAAGAAAAAGAGGGGAGGAGAGAGACAATATCACTGATTGCCCAAGTATTAGATAAATAGTGTGTTCTAATAAAGACTTCCCCTGAATCATTGCTCTATTTATGTCTGGACAAACAAGTAAAATAAACATGCTACTCCAACATTTTTATTCAGTAGATAAATTTTTCATCCTTAATCAAGTTGACACCATCTTTGGAAAATGCTTATAGAAGGCACTTTGGTTTCCCTTGGTTACAAAAGGGCTTAGACTCGCCCAACAAATGAACACACAAAATGTCAAAATAATGTTGTAACAGAAGCATGCACAAGCCAAGCAGCATTAGATGTGCTTTCGAGTCTGTGGCCCTAATTCACACTGATGTGAGTGGGAGGGCTGGCTGATCCAGGGCCCCATAAGGAATTCTGATAACATGCCTTTTATTTTATTTTGCGCATGCTATAATTCCTAGGCACGTCTGAGTTAGTACCAAAGCAATACTTTTTCTTTCCAAAGCACTTCATAATCATTAATTATTTAAGCCTTACAACATCCCTCCAAGGGAGGTCAGTAGCAAAACACCAAAAGTGTAGGTGAAGAAACAAGAGAGAGATGGAAAATGATGTGGTAGAAATTTCAAGAAGAAAAGGCAATATTAAAGCAAGAGCCCTCCCTTCATCATACAGATATATCAAGGTGGGTGGGTGATGGAAAGTATGTCCAAAATGAGGTCATGTTTATTCCTTTACCACGAATAAAGTTCACCCCTCCAAAAACTTCCCTCCGTCTCCACTATTTTCTTGCTGTCTCGTTAATTCCTTTAATATGCTAAGTCACATTTCTACTATGTTAAAGTGATTTAGTTCCTCTGCTGTTTACAACTCAGTTGGGTATCTTTGGCTGTCATCTAATGGAAGTTAATGAAAGACCTTCCCTAACCAAAGGGAAAGACCAGATATGCTTATTGACTTATCCTACCAAATGGAATTCTGACCATGATTTTGAGGTTTTCATAGATTGGTTGATGTCCATCCAAAGGTTCCCTGGGACTCAAGTTCCTCCTATAGGGATGCTGACTGCTCCCTGGGGATTCCATTCCTACTGCCATCACTGCCTTCCCCATCACCTCCAAACCAGCACCCATCTGAGGGACCATAGCCATTGACAATGTGAGGTTCTTGGAGTGCCCAAACCCTCAATTAAGAAACTCTGCTCTGACTTCTGGTGGTCATATGGTTATAAGTGTGCAACTAGCTTTCATCAGCATGAAAAATGTATTTCTAAAAGGCTGTAGGTGTACCATCACTTTATAAATTATATGACATGTTTCTATTGATTTACATTATAATGTAATAGACTTTTTACCTTTAGGTTAGAGGCATATCAAACTGCCAATCTCTCTTAATGCCTTAATTCTAAATGTATCTACTTTTTTTCTCCTTCCTTTGTTCCATTTTCCTTGGGAATTATTTACCAATCAATATTAGAGGGACCTAAAATATAAAGAGTTTCAGAGGGGATGTTTTTGTGTATTTAAGAAATGTTTTTGTAAAGTGAATAAGCCCTCACTTCATCTTCTAGATTTTTTTGCCAACATTTTTGTTAATGAATGTCAAAGCCACTATTAAACAGAAGTGTTCTTCAAAGATGACTTCAAGGCAATGCTTTGTAGATAAATATTGAAGCCCAGGTGTATAAATCATTCAAGGAAATACCTTACATTCATCCCTTGGTTGCACCTAAATATATTTTTTCATGGGGTGGTCTTGGACTCATCAGAATCACACCATATTTAAGTAAATATTAGATAGTATAATACAACCTTGGTAAAAGTTTTTGGATTTTCAAAAGTTACTATTTAATGTAATGTGAATTAATGATGGTATCTATATGGATAAGATTGTTTAAATATTTAGTGAGTAATATTAAAATTTTAAAAGCTACCAGAGAGCAAGTCATATATTCAAAACATGCAGATTACTTGTCAATACTCTCCTAACTATGTTATGTCCCGAAGGAAATCCAAAGGACCTGAGTATGGATGTGGGGATGTTTAGTGCAATGAGTGGAAGACATTGTCCCTTCATGTGTCATTGCTAAAATGAAAAAAGCAGTCCCTACCCCCTCCAAAACATGATGATATAGAATATTAGGCATCTATAGAAGAAGCCCGTATGTTATAAGTTAATAATTCAAGAATTTGTAATTATTGCCAACTTGCTACTCAAAATAATTTTGGTATGTTTTTCAGCAAGGTAGGAATATAACATGATTATAATTTCATGGAAAGGAAATCTAAAAAACAAACAAACAAAAATACAAAGCAAAACAAACAAACAAACAAACAAACCCCACTGCATTTTGACAAAATACATGTGGATAGGAGGAGAATAGTAAGCATGGAGGGGGAAAAAAAAAGCGTGTGTGCAGAAGGTGAGTAGTTAGAGAAAAAAGATTTGTAGTTTTTATTCAGCACTGATCAGGGGAGAAAGACACTTGACTGGAAGGGTATGAAAAGCCAAAGTCTAGAAATGTGTGTTGTGTTATAAGACAAGAATGGGTTAGTCTGGAGGAAAGAGCTCCAAAACACTTGACTCCATTTTTGCTATCTCCTGTTCAGCACGTCATCTTCTGCTGTTAATTCATCTCTGCCAGAGCTCTGTATTCAGGAAACCTAAGCAGAGTATTGCTGTAAACTCATCAAAATTCAATATAACAATGTGAACTGAGTTTATCCAAAGGAAATAGAAAGAGGTAAAAAGAAAAGTTGACCAAGAGGAAAAAGCAAATTAGAGGGCCTATATTTAAAAACAAAAAACAAAAAACAAAAAAAAAAAGAAAAGAACCTAACTTTGTATTCTGGTTATTTTACTGAAATAATGGGAGCTGATGAGGCCATGCTAGCTTCCCTACATAACTCATTTTCCTCTATAGCTATAAGACTAGAAAATGTTGGTCAATAATCCACTCACCACATTATTAAAACTACACTGTAAAGGAAGAGAGAGATGACAAGATGTATTGTTTTTGTGGGGAGTGGAGGAGGATCATAAAATTAGGCCAAATAAGAGTGGGAAAGGTAGATGTACCCTCACCTTCAGCATGCCAGCAAAGCTATAATGAATAATCTTATTTCAGAAATAAATATTTCTAATTAGTTTTTCTGTGTTTCATAAATAAGGACTGGTTCAAATAATATCTAATAATCATAGTGTTAGTAGTGGGCCTAGAAACATGAGTTTGATGCATTCAGAAGTCATCTTAACAAAACAGATCTCTCTTGGGCTATGTAAATTCACTGATAAGTACAAGATAAGTTACTACAGAACTATTTTTCCAGCCATGTTCAGCATCCCTAGTCATGCTGGGTTTCAAGTGCTAGAAATGATTTTGTAGCCAGTTCCTCCATCTGCCCTACAGTAGGCAAGCAGCCAGCCTCCAGGATGATCAACAGCCTCTGGGGCTTATCTTACCAGCCAATGAGTAATATATTTTGCTGTTTGGTGCTTTGTCGATTGATTTCTTAGAGTGAAAATTGCCAAAGCTGCAACCCACCTGCCAATACTTTTATCTCTGCCAAGTTATTTTAAAAACATAACCTGAACAATAGGATACATACAATCCAACACCTCACTTGTTATAGAAGAAACTCTATTATCACTATATACTAAGTAAATTAATAACTGAAAATGTTTGTGAAAAGTATCTCTACATGTGAATGTATATATATACACACATTATACAATGTATATATACACACTTTTGTTTTATATATATATATTATGATATATATACACACTTAAATACTTCGAGTTCAAAACACAGTGAATATTCCTTACTACAATATCTTTCCTACTAATGTCATATTTGCTACTGGCAAGCTATAATAGATTAAATGAGCTTATGTGAAGGAGCCAGTAATGCCTGTTGTTGATATTAACAAGCTTCAGAGACGGCAGGATGAAATGTTCCAAATATACAGGATGTACCATTCCAGACAGTATCATCTAAATTGTGAACATTGTTCTTGTAAACTGAAAATTTAGAATCATACTTTTAAATGAATCATATGCTCTGTTTACAGAGTTTGAAAAAAAAAAAAAAAGGAAGTGGGCATACTTGTATAAACTCCATTTGGCAGAGTGATTAAGAATTGAAATTGGGGAAGTTGATCCTTTTCGCCCATAATTCAGGCTCCATTGTGTACTAACAGATTTCAGGCAAATAACTTAAACTCTCTATGCCTCTATTTTCTCACCTGCAAAAGGGGGATAAGTATGCTACCTCATGGAGTTGTGCGAATTAAAGGAAGTAACAAATTAAGTCTTTCATAAGTGTCAGCTGTTTTCATCACCACCTTGAACCTGGGCTGCTAGTTCTTACAAGCTCCTCTGGGTTTGATCGGAAAACCAAAACTAAGGTGAAACACCCCACTCACCCCCAGCCTTTTACAAAGGACTGTTGGAGATTCAGCCATAGCAGCAGAGCACAGCTGAAGTGAAGGTTTCAGGGATGGAGCTAGCAGCAGACCTTAAAGGATCTGGCTATATCCTCTGGGACTGAAACTCATTGGCATATGAAGGTGAAACATGGCTGAAGAGCTGGATGGGGAAATTTGAATTAATTAATAGAAGATAGGGTATTTTAAGCAATGCCTTTTAAATCATAATGGGTAGAATAAAAATTATACTGCAATATTATGGCTTAATTAGGTTTTGTGACTATGTATAGAGAGGAAAAGAAAGGAGAGAGTCAGGTAAGCAGAAATAAAATCTGGTGGGATAAGTATCTAATCTGACAGAGAAAGGGCTCTTAGTATATTTTGGAAAGCACTTCAAAGCCACTGAGGAGTCTTTGGTATTATTTAATGGCTTTATGCCCTCCTAAGTTCAAAACTGTAGAATATTGATAGGGATGGCTAAGGGACTCAAATCCTGGGTCAAAAATGTTATGGATGTTTCAGAAAGGTGAAAAAAAGTGAGGAAACTAAATTGAAGACAAGGTGGAGAAAACTAGACCTATGTTCAATCATATTCTCAGAGTTTTGTTTAGTTCCTTAAGCTCTCTCAAGGTGTTTAGTTACGGACTTGGTAATGGGCAAGCCCATACACTCTCACACACAACCCCACCCCACATGTGCTGGGAAGCTCTTAAAATAAAAAAACCAAAAAACTGTTGAAAATCAACTCTCAAAGTCAGCATTGCCAAGGTTAAAAGGAAAGGTTGAATGTGCAGGAGAGAGTCAGGCTGGAAGTGAATATCACCCTGGCAGCTGACCCTGTGGGCTCAGGCAGAGACTCAAGAGTTTATGCAGATCCATCCAGAATGCACAGAGGTTATGGCTTAATTATTTTATTTTATTTATTTGAGAGAGAGAGAGAGAGAGCGGCAGGGGAGGAGAGGCGATAGAGGGAGAAGCAGACTCCCCACTGAGCAGGAAGCCTAATGTAGGACTTGATCCCTGAAATCATGATCTGACCCAAAAGCAGATGCTTAACTGACTGAGCACCCAGGCACCTCAGTAATGGCTTAATTTTGAAGAGGCAAGACTTCTGAAATGTCACTGAATTCTAACCAGAAATTCTACCAAGAAAAGTATATAAACACATTGAAGGGCAAAGGGAAACCTGGAGAAAGCTCCATTAAAACAAACAAACAAACAAACAAAAAGCAAAAATAAAAAAAAAAATCCTCTCCTTCTTTTTCTCCCATGTGCAGGTGACACAGAGAGAGAGGAGAGGTGAAGCAGAATATGGGTCAAAGAGATAACATAAAACAACCTAATCTCTGTGAAAGGCCTTAAAAGAGAAACAGATTTACAGCAAACAAACGATAACACGTATTTTTCATTGTTGTTATTAAAAAATTATCATTAGTCCTTGTTTGTAATTTCCACTTAAATTAACAAAAATTGTCTTCTTAGTCTAAAATTTTTGCACTATCAGATTCTAATCACAAAAAAAAAAAAAAAGAAAAGGAAAAAGAAAAAAAAAGTTTATTAAGCATCCATGAAACTGCTCCATCCAGGGCACAGAACTGGGTGTGGAGGGAATGACTTACAAGAGATGAGGCCTTGCTCTCAAAGTCCTTACAATGTGGGTATGGAGGTTTGATTTAAACCATTAAATAAACAAGGTCTCATTTCATTTTACAAGAGGAGATGTGCTCAACAAGCATGCAATAAATGCCAAAAAAAAAAAGGGGTGTGTGTGTGTGTGTGTGTGTGTGTGCACTGGCACAGAGCTAGATCTTGCATCTTTGGCTGGCCTGGGCTTATCTGAAGAAGACTGAAAAGAAAAAGCAATATGGCAGCAGGAAGGGTGCAAGGGTGGGGAACAGATAGGTGGGGTCACTAAGTGAGGGGAGCACAGTAAGCTAAGATGTGGAGACCAGAAAGTGTAACACCAATTTTCTAGGCAGGAAATGCCGATGGACCAGTTGGGCTGGAAGAACGGTGAGCAGAGGGAGTGGCATCCAAGATTGGACCTACTATACCCATAACTGTCTTGGGTTTTTAGGCTTAGCATTAATAAATAGTCATACTAGTGACTGAGTCCAGAGCCTCATTTTCACCTCACAAATGTTTTCATGTTATTATTACTACATGAAGAAAATTTGAGTAAAGAGAACACCTTCATATTCCTTAAGAAAATTATAAAGTAGGGTATCTGGAATAAATCATTACTGCAGCCAGAAATCCCCTTATAGCAAATTGTCTGGCATGCCATCTTTGCTTTGCTACTGTATTTATTATTTACACGCCTTAGTAGGAGCACATCTTTAGTATACAGTTTTAAAAACACAGATTAAAATTAGGGCTTAGTTGGTTCAGTGTGAGACTCTTGGTTTGAACTCAGGTCGTGATCTCATGGATATGGGTGGGGAGTATGCTTGGAGATTCTTGCCCTCTGAGCAATCACACCCAGATCTTAAAAAAAAAAAGATGAAAACACAGAATTAAAACCATGCAAAAAAATGTGTCCCTTCCCTAAGGAAAAGGATTAAAAAGAAAAGTCACATTAGCAAAATAGCCCACCTGTATCTTAACAGACAGAAAGACAAACAAGACGATCTCTACAATGGAGGTACAAATGTGTTGGTATGTAATGTGTGGTAAGAAAAATAACTCGGAATTACCCAATTATAGCATGTCTATAGAATGTTGCCTTTTGAATTAAAAAAAAAAAAACAAAACAGCAATGGCATATGAAGGACTCCATCTCTTCATGAGAAATATTTTTCTGATTTTCCTCACCATGATAGTTTTGGACTCTGCAACCGCTGAGGTCCTCCCCCGAGCCTTAGAAATCTATCACATAGGGAGCTTCCTATGACACTGGTCATAAAAGGTAAAGATTAGAAGCGCATGGCCAGGGACACAATGGAATCTGTTGTTCCTCTAGACTTCACATTATGGGAGACAATAAATTTCCTTATTGCTTAGGTCAATCTGTTTTAGAGTGTTTCTTTCATTTTAAGTCAAAAGTTGAAAATATTTCTAATCATGATTTAAACATTAAGAATATGACTTTCTGAAGTTTTATTTACTAGTTACACAAGTTCAATACATTGATCACTAAATGCAAGGCAATAATGCATATGTTAATACAGATATGCATCTATAAGGGTTTTCAGGGTGCCCAGCTCTGCATGAGCACTCAGTGAATGCTGTCATTAGCTTTTAATAACTAAAATTTGAATGGCACTTTACAGCTTAGAAAGTATTCACTTTTCCCCCCGCATCTGATTTTCTCATCATCCCTGGGAGGAGGCACTATTATCCCAGTTGAAAAACTGATCTAAGTGGGAAAATTGATCCAAGAGCATAAATGACTTTCCTGAGTCAAAAGTTAATTAGAAGTACAATCAGAACCATGTCCCCAGCTCCAAATACCTTGCTGTTTCCACTCCCCACATATCTTTTACTATTTTGCCATAATACAGAAAAGGATCAGAAACAAAAGTCTATTTTGGTGAGTCAAAATGGTCTCCTTATTGACCAATAGAACTTTACAAGATAGCAGAGGAAAAAAAAATAGTATAGAGTTATTACAGAACTCTCCACTGGATATTCAATCAAGAGCTGAAGCAATCATGTTTTCAAAGGCAAGAAGTTCAGAGTTAGTTAATGAGGGAACTGGGGACAAAGAACTCGTGTGCCTATTTTGAGAACTTTTCAGAGATTTGCAGCAGAGAGAATGATATCTTAACTGAAAACCCACAACAGCTCTGTAGCAGTGAGACATTTCATTTGTCTTGGACTTGCCTTTTAACATCGCTCTAATTAGAGACATATATTCTTTATAAAACCCTCTTGAAGCTATGGTCTAGTCTCAAAAAAAGTCTTTTTTTTTTTTTTTTTAAACAAAGCAATGAATCCAGCAATCAAAAAAAAAATTTTTTTTAAGTCACTGAGATTCTTTGCTTATTTTTTCTCAATACCATGAAGAAAATATACTGCATACAGCAATGGTGGCTAATGCACACTGAGCACTGTTCTGTGCTCCCATATAAATTAACTAATTGAATCCTTTCAATACCCCTTGCAGTAACTTCTGCTGTTTTATCTCCATTTTACGGATGAGGGAGTGAGTCCTAGCAATGCCAAATAAGTGGGCCAAAATCATGTATCATATAAATGGCAGAGCTGGGATTCAAACCCAGAGCCAACTTCAGACTCTACAGGGACATGTCCATTCCCCACATAGTAATCCTCATCTTCCAGCACTGATCAATCTCCTGGAAATTCCCCTCTAATTGTGATCTGATCTCCCTCCTCCTCTCAATTCTGCATCCCCAAAATCTAAGCTGACTAAAACACTGATCTGCCTAGGAAATAATCCCCATTGGCAGAGAAGGGGAGAGAGGAAACAGAGATGAAGTCTAAATGCTCTAGGGCAGAAAAGAGGTAAAAGACTCTATAAAGGCCAAAGATTTTCAAACTTACACATGTATTAGAATCACCTGAAAGGTTTATGAAAATACAGCATGAGCATAATAAAACAAATAAATAAATAAAAATTTAAAAAAACAAACAAAGAAAAAAAAACAGATTGCTGGGCCTCACCCTTAAAGTTCGTCATTCAGCTCCTCTGGAGTGAGGCCTGAGAGTTTGCATTTCTAAGAAGTTCCAGTTTGATGCTGGTCTGAGAACCACACTTCAGGAACCTTTGCTCTAGGTGAATAGCTTTTTGCTCCTAGTTGAAAGAACACTACTTCATGAGATCTTCCAAAATTCCAAAATTTCCTCCATATTATACAAGTCGAAACAGCATGTACTCATGGGGTTTAACTTCCTCTAACCTCTAACTTGATCTTAGCCTAAGAGAATTGGGGCTCAGAAGAAGAAGCCAGGGCTTGAGTTCTCCCTGGCTCCAGTCTTCGGAGTTTCCGTTGCCTTTTTGGAGTCCTGCCTCTTCCTGTCTGTAACTTCCCCTCCCTCCGCCTTCATGGACTAGTAGCCTCAATTCCTATGCAACAGAGACTATGCTCTTAGCATGTGTCCCCAAAAGAAAAGGATGCTCACTATCACACAGGTGTCATAGAAGGATGGCTTCTTTACACAAACTGAGAGAAGAAAACACACACCAAGGCAACTACAAGGGAGAGCTGACCAGCTGACTGCAGAAGATCAAAATAAAATCATCATCCTTACCACTATTAAGTCAGATATCCTCCCACAAAGGGTATAATGTGGGAACAAACTCTTTTCTTGTAAAACATAAATACTCTATGTTTGTATTAAGAATTCCACATTTAATGCTAATTTTCTCCTAAATGAATTATAAATTAATCACATGAATTCACTGCATGTATTTTATTTTTAATTCTGGCCTATGAGGACCAAACTCAAAGCTCTGTTTTGCATTCTACATCAAATTTCACTTGTACTGAATTTTTACAGCATAGTCTTCCTTCCCCCAGCCACATGGAATTATACATCTAGAGTAAATAGAAGTTTTAGATTGATTAAGCTGAAGGAACATAAGCATTATTTTATTATATGCACTTCCCAGATGATTTAAATGGATTTATTCAGCTATGTTAAATAATGCATTACTCTAGCAGCAAATGCAATTTTACCCGTTTTGTATACAAGAAGAAAATTTAAAATACTGTCCTAACCCAGACAAAAAATGGGGCCCCGGTGTCAACAGCACTGAAGAGAGGGGCGCTTGGGCGACTCAGTCAGTTAAGCACCTGACTCTTGATTTTGGCTCAGGTCATGATCTCAGGGTTGTGAAATCAAGCCTGCACTAGGCTCCACACTGGGCATGGATCCTGCTTAAGATTCTCGCTCCCTCTTCCTCTCCCCCTCCTCCAACTGCACGCACTCTCCCTCTAAAACAGCAACAAAACACACACACACACACACACACACACACACACACATAGGCACTGAACAGAGAGCCCACTCAATCAGCTCAATCTTTTCCAATTCCTACAATCACAATCAATTTCTTCATATTTTGAAATCATCCTGATTAAGATTCTTGCTTTTACCTATTAAATATGACCTCAAACTTTCTTCTATTATAGAGGTAAGATTTCTCTAGGAACTAAAAGGATGCTCATTCAGGTCCAGAAATAACATTTTTTTTCTTTTTCTTTAAGGTTTTATTTAAATTCCAATAGAGTTAGCAAAGTGTTACAATAGTTTCAAGTGTACAGTATAGTGATTCAATAATTCTATACATTACTCAGTGCTTGTCACATTAAGTGACTCCTTCATCCCCAGCACCTATGTCACCCAACCTCCCACCCACCTCCCCTCTGATAGCCATCGGTTTGTTCTCCTATAGTTCGAAGAGTTTGTTTCTTGGTTTGCAGACATAACATTTATTTTTTTTTAAGATTTTATTTATTTATTTGACAGAGAGATCACGAGTAGCAGAGAGGCAGGCAGAGAGTCAGCTCCCTGCTGCGCAGAGAGCCCGATGTGGGGCTCGATCCCAGGACCCTGAGACCATGACCTGAGCTGAAGGCAGAGGCTTAACCCCCTGAGCCACCCAAGTGCCCCCATGACATTTATTTTAAAATTGCTATTGCTGGAATAATATACCTTTAAAAATCATATAGAGAATTAGGAGCACAGGAAAATTTGTTTTGTTTTGCTCGTTTTTTTTAAAACAAAGAAGGAAAATGAGAATGCATGTATGTGTGGGTGTTTATATATATATGCTCACGTGTAAGGATGAATATATGTATTTGCAAACTGATGCTCTCAGTAAGCTTGGAAAAGAGTATTCACAAAACAAGTTCCTAACAATGAAATGAGAAGAAGTCTTGAAAGAATATTCCCATCTTTGGGAATATGGTCCTAACTGATACTATTTTGAGCAAGGGACCAAATAAATTTTAAATGGCTTAGTGCTTATGTTTTGAGGTTTGAGTATGAATTACCTGAATCTAAATTATTTTCTGTTATTTTCTAATTTTCTAAGACAAAATTACCAAGGCATCTCTTCAAAATTAATTATTTCCTTTAAAATCATAAATTTTCACACAGATAGTATTTTCCAAAAAAAATTTGATATACATTATAAATGCATGAGGACTGTACTCTAATATATAAAAGAATCACATCAATTTTAGTCAGCATGTGGTTCATTAATAATTCAACCAAGTAGACCTCATCATGGTCAAGATAACAGACATTTAAAAATTAAAGCTAAAATCTGTAATGGACAAATATCACTTTGTGTAAAAAGAACTCAATATTACAAATCCACTTAATTTTTTAACAAGTAGATTTCATTAGTGATTCATACAAGTTTCTGTAAAATAACTAAAATACACTTAGAAAGTTGTGGAAGAGTAAAGTCAAAATCCTGTCCCAAACTTATAGGCACATTCCTATGTGTTATTGCATCTGGTTTAAATAATTAAATATTAACAGCCTTGCCTGGTTTTTCTTATGAAGGAGCCATCACAATCCTCTGGTCCTATAAAGTGGTAGAGGTGAAATATTTTGCTCCCATTTTCAAAGAAAAGAAAAAAGTGACAGCAGTACCTGGAGAGGCTCTTATGTAAGCCCCAGGTAGAAGATAACCAGGGGCAGAAGACAGACAGCCAACCTGTGAAATTATTTCAGAGCAGGAGGAAGCTTGCTGAGAAGAGTCATTTCATCTTTTGGCCCTAAACTTGGGGTGCCTTCTGAGCTTATAAAACCTGATGGTTCAACAAATCCCAGAGGATGATTTAACAGCTCTGTTTGAACTTTGTCCCTTTAATCCATTAGTCAGATGTGCAAAGGAGGTTTTCCAATCCACCCTGCAATATTGACTTGCCGGCTCCTATCAAGATGGCAGGTTCCTGAGTTAGCTCACCTCCCTGGCAGGTTGGGTTTTTTTGTTTTGTTTTGTTTTGTTTTGTTTTTTCTTTGCTGTGATCATTAAATCATCAGTTTGGGTTGACAGAGGTATAGCTTGAAATACAAAACAGCCCTACTTTTTTCATTGATATAGAAACGAGCTCTTTAGCTTCGGTGGAGCCGTCTCCTATATGCCCAACACCAAATCTGTGAAGACGTTTTTCTCTCTGAGCAGGTGAAGTCATTCTGCATTTTCCATCAGTTCCCACGGAAAAGCCCTCTGCAGCCAGGGTTGCTAGAGTATAAAAACTCAGCCGATTCTGAATATTTGACATAGAACAGTGCTTGTCAAACGTAAGCATGCCTGAGAATCGCTTGGAAGGCTTGCTAAAATGTGGATTTCTGGGAGTGAGGCCCCAAAATCTGCATCTCTAAGAAGCTTCTAGGCCCACTTTTGAGAACCACTGGCATAGAGGCTAGACTCCCAAATAGAAGGAGAAAGATATTTATTTCTCAGAAAGATGTGAGTTCGTTGAAAGGTTTTGTTTTAAAATATCACATATTCATTTCCATGATAACCTTTTCAAACGATAGGAGTGTTTCTTTTAGGATGAACTAGCTGGGAAAGTACATCCCACCTGACTGCCAAATAAGCAATGCATATATGCAGATAAGGAGCCCCAGACTTCAAACAGCATGCTGAATCACTGCAGACATATCATCTCCAAGGCATACAAGCCCACGGGGTCTCTGAACTTGATTGACATTGGGACCTTCTCTAATCTTTCTTTCATTAATAGTACCTTGTAGAAGGGACATTATAAAATAATTTGGGAGGGAGGGGAGGTAGAGACAGGGTAAACACAAAAAGCATAAAGGAAAACATTCTGTATAATCACATAGACTCCATTAAGATCTATTGCATTTCCTTCCACTTTTCTGTATTTTTGTGTCCTACTTTTATTTGCATTATTTCATAAGAATTTTCCCAAATATAAAATTGTTTTTAATGGTGCATAGTTCTTTACCTTATAAATATGTCATAACATTTTAACCATTTCTCTGTCATTGTGTATGTATATTTGGATTATTTCTGATGTATTATCATTATGTAATATATACATACTATCTCACTTTGATAAATATTTTTGAGCATATTTTTTCCTGCATTTTGGATAATTTCCTTTAAAGAAATTTACTTTCTTTTTCTTTCTTTCTTTTTTTTTTAAGATTCATTTATTTATTTGGGGTGGGGAGGAGCAGAGGGAGAGAGAGAGAGAAACTTAAGCGCCAGCACAGGGCTCAATCTCATGACCCTGAGATCATGATCTGAGCCAAAAACCAGGAGTCAGACACTTAATTGACTGCAACACCTAGGTGCCTCTCCTTTAAAGAAATTTCTAAAAGTATAATGCTTATGTCAAAAATAAGAACATCTTTAGGTAAAACTGTGCCATAACATGCTGTTACATAGCATCCTAAGAATTCAATTGCATAGGATGTGGGCTTCAATGTAAGGTTGAGGAACTGACCAGGGCCAGCCAGCCCCGAAAGCCGGCAGGGAATCCTGGATATGATACAACCCATCCCTTGTCCAGGCTGTGGTTTGACACCACCAGGTCATGTTTGTTTGCTTTGATTTAAATTTCTACTGCAGTGATTATAGCTCTTGTGCTTAAATAGGAATTCCAGACAACAGTAATGATGCCAAAGATCTCCCACTTCTTCAATCTAAGCTAGAATACTACTACAGATCATGGTTGCTGTTTCCCCAGCTGAACTGACCCTACATCTACATCTACATCCCTTCAACCCTTCTCCACACTCTGCCACCTGGATCACTGCAATAATGCAATAACTGCTAACCAACACCCTCTGTCTCTTCTTATCTATTCTCAATTAATTGTCAGAAGGATCCTTTGAAACCATAAGTCATAGTGTTTATCTCTTCTGCTCAAAATCCTAAAACTGCTTTGTTGCACTTAGAGTAAAAGTCAAGATTACTGCATAGACCTTCATGATTGGATTCTGCTTTACCTTTCCAATTTTATCCTCTACTCCCTCTCTCTGGCTCACTGAGTCCAGCCACAGTGGCCTCCTGCTAGGTCTGATACATGTCTCTGTAGTTACTGCTCCACATCATGGAATGCTCTTTCCCAAGGTGTATACTTGGCAAATTCTTCACTTATTTTAAGAATTTATCAAATATGGGCGCCTGCGTGGCTCAGTAGGTTAAAGCCTCTGCCTTCGGCTCAGGTCATGATCCCGGGGTCCTGGGATCGAGCCCCACATCAGGCTCTCTGCTCAGTGGGGAGCCTGCTTCCCCCTATCTCTCTGCCTATCTCTCTGCCTACTTGTGATCTTTGTCTGTCAAACAAATAAATAAAATCTTAAAAATAAAAGAAAGAATTTATCAAATATTATGTTCTTAATGAAGCCTATTCTAACTACCCTATTAAATACTGATTTTCCCATCCCAGTCCCAAATGTTTGGCCCTTCTGATCCTTCTTATCTTCATTAAAAAAAGAAAAAAATCCATTATACTTATCACCTTTTAGCAAGCTATGTAATTTTGTTATTTATTACACTTACTACATTTACTATTACATTTAGGGCAGGGATGTGTTTTATTAACTGATATTTGCCAAGCACCTAGAATAGGCCCTGAAATAATAGAAACACAACAGATATTATTTTAAAGGACTTCAACCTGTATCAAGTTGAGAGGAGGGGCTGGGTACAAAACAATATAAGCATCCACCGAATTATAGTCTAATTCATGTTAGTATCACATTATTTTGGAGATTCACTGTTTTTCCAATTTGTTCTCCAAAAAATGTAAACCACTTTACCTTACCTGAAAGTGTGTAGTAGTCCTCATCTCTCCTGTCCCTGCCTGCCTTCTGGTCTTCATTCTTGGGCCACTTGTGGTGGTCTTGGAGATGGAGTCAAAGGAAAACTTCTCCCACATTGTCATGATGCAGTTTTTTCTTGCTTATCTTTTTAGTTTCCTATCCTGGCACTTTCCCAATGTGAGTGAAATTATAAGTCTCCTCCAACCTAACAATTTTTTTCCAAGATGGGTGAAAGATCACATATGATTTACTTTTAAATCTCATATTATTTACTTTTAAAAATGGGTGAGGGAATGTACATTTAAGAATATATGCAGAGGGACGGAGAAGGGAAAATGCAGTAAGTTGATTAGAATTAAAAATATGAGGTCTTTATATTTCCTAAATTAAAATGGTCTGAAACAGATAAAATGTACTTTATATCAGTTTATCCAGTAAGGTAAAAAATGAACAATTTTATATGTATAAATGTCTGGTGTTGTGTGTAGAGCTGGGATATTTGAACTTATTAAAAATTCTAATTTTAAAGTAAACAACATCGCTATATGAGACTAGCAAAGATAAATGCTGTTATCAAGGTAAGTATTTGTAAAGAAATTTCTTAAGTGACCAAACTGATCACATTTTTTCCCAAAATAACTTTCTCGTTTTATTCTGAAAACAAATCTAAATGTATTTTTAGCATCTCCAGAAAAGATGAAAAATGGTCCTGATGGCTTATCTCATTAATCACTTTTACAATTAAGAAAAGGTAGTTTCTTCCTCTTTCATATTTGTTCTCTGGAAGCAGATATAAAGAGGCCAAGATGAAGCAACAAATCAAGCAGCTTGGATCTGAATGTGATGGATATAAAAACATCACAGGGCATATCAAGAACCTAAACACAATTACTACAAAGGAAATTGGGAAGATATTAACTCCCTACTCCTTAGCTTTTAGTAGAAAGCCTACTAAAAGCTAAGTTGCTGAGTAGCTCTTGTCTGATTGGTACAAACCCTAAAACTCTCTTCCAAAATAGCCTAAACTTGGGGAAGGCCACCATATGTCACATTAATGGAATCCCTGCTCCCTTGTTGCCTGCATGAACTCTGATTAATGGAAGACATGCTAGGAATGATACAAGTGATTACACTACATAAGTTAGGACACAGACAGGCCAGGGCTTGATTAGATCCTGGAAAAAACACCTCCTCTCTCCTGGGGCATGGCTGTCCACAGCACAGCAGTCATCTGTTAAATACTGGCATATTTCCTCATGGAGGTTACCAAGCATCAGTTTAGAATTTAACACCTACCTTCCCAGAGCTGCCTTAAAATCTACCCCTTGTGTCACTTCAAATAAAAGTGAGAATGAATGCATAAATGAGAAGGCAAACTTTAAAATAGAAATGAATTGCTTAATATGACAGAGAAGCCCAAATGTGACAAGCCATGGATAAACACAGACGTGTTTCTAGCCTTAGCCATGACACGATTTTGCAATTTCCACTTTGCAAATAATTTTTACTGAAAACTTCTTCTCTTATATCTTCAAATGTTATTGACTTTGGTCAAATATTCCGAGTTACAAGTACAAATATGAATCCCTGGCAAAAGAAGGGAGGCAATACATTCTTAGCCAACCAGAATATCAACAACAAGGACCAGTGGGGTGAGCTATCTTATCACAATCTTACACCTTTAGACTTCTATTGTCAGGTTTTTAGGTTGAAGTTAGCATCCATGTCTATCTGCACTATTGGCTGCCACCACAGAAAGGCCAACATTTTTATCAATAAGTACCAAGAACTAACTTGTCTTCCTGTGGAAGAAATTCTTATGAATGCCTTTTCATGTACAGACAGTTTGAATACTCTTTGTAATCAAAGTCAGGCTCTCAACTAGGCAATATCTGATGCTTATTTTCAAGAGTGTAAGAAAAAGACTTAACCTATATTACCTTCTGTCTTGATATGCCTGGGGTTTATCTAATAGATAGTCTAATTGTGGTTGGAGAACAACAAAACCTTTTCTACCTGTGTTGTGGTTAATGACTTTGAGAGAGAGATTTATTCAAAAACGCCAAGGACAAACATGATCTCTTCTAAAGGCACCAGTCTCTCTTTTGTTATTTTCAATGTCCTGATTAATGTCAGCTCATGGATGACACAAGAGAATAGTGGCTGAGGAGGATGTTATTTCAATTTCAACCATTTGATATCTGGACTATCAATTACCTAAGAGAATCTGAGAGCTTAGAAAGTAAAGGCAGGGTCTGTGCCATCAAAACATTTATAATGTTTTTGGTAAATCAAGACATACATATAGAAAGCTCACATAAGACAGGGATTATCCTACCAATATATACAGAGACAAGAGAACATTAGGGGTTCACAGGAAGATTACTGAATTGGGGTGTTATGAGCAGTCTTAGAGAGGAGATGAAATCTAAAACTTGTTCTTGAATATGGGAAGATTTTATATAAAATGGAAGACTGAGCATGAAGAGGAAGAATTCAGGTCATACCTAAATGTTTGATGCATATTATATATTGAAAATTGTACTTCCCTACAGGAATAAAAGCTTGAAGTCTTTCTAAGCAAAGAACAAAACAAAGCCCCCAAATCCTAATTTTTAAAGAAATATTTCAGTTTTATATTACACTGATTAACATTATTTTAGAGCGATTTAAACAAATGAAAATAGAAAGCCGACATCACCAAGATGGCAACACAGGAAGTTCCTGACTCCCTCTTCCCGTGGATGCACCGAAGTCCAGCTATATAAGGATCATTTCCTTCTGAGAGAAATCTAGAAAGAAGTTGAGTGACTCTTACATATAAGACAACAGAAAAAATATTCACATTGAAATGGATAGGGAAGGCTGAGACACACTTTCACCATAAATCCACCCCCTCACAGCACCTTAAGAGTCAGGAGCAAATGCCCAATTCCTATCTTCTCCCCAAGGAGCGAAGGATTTGGACCACACATCTAGCACCCCAACTTTTAAGGCTGTCACCCAAGGGACAGAGCTCAAATCACCTAACGCTGAAAGCCAGCAGGGGTTGCATTCACAAATTCCCTGGTGCTATAAAGAAGTTGTTAAATTGGCACAGGAGCACTCCCATGGCTATTCCCCCACAAACATACTAAAAGAAAATGATAGGCCAATATCTCTGATAAACATGGGTGCAAAAATTCTTTTTTTAAAAAATATTTTATTTATTTATTTGACAGAGAGATAGCAAGAGCAGGAACATAAGCAGTGGAAGTGGGAGAGGAAGAAGCAGGCTTTCCACCAAGCAGGGAGCCCAATGTGGGGCTTGATCTGAGGACCCCGGCGTCAAATCCTAAGCTGAAGGCTGATGTTTAATGACTGAGCCACCCAGGCACCCCGAGATG
Source organism: Mustela putorius furo (assembly GCF_011764305.1). Lineage (NCBI taxonomy): Eukaryota > Metazoa > Chordata > Mammalia > Carnivora > Mustelidae > Mustela > Mustela putorius. The sequence continues at coordinate 2,304,304 of NW_025421329.1, read as the reverse complement.
CAAAAATTCTTAACAAAATTCCAGTAAACTGAATTCAATGGTATATTAAAAGTATCATACATCATGATGAATGGGATTTATCTCTGGGATGCAAGATAGTTCAATATATCAATATCAAATCAATAATGTGATATATCACAGTAACAAAACAAAAACAAAAATCTTATGATCTCAGTAGATGCAGAAAAAGCATTTGGTAAAATTCATGATAAAATCTCTCAAAAATTAGGTATAAATGGAACGTGTCTCAACATAATAAAGGCCTTTAATGACAAATCCACAGCGTATATCATATTCAATGGTGAAAAGCTGAAAACTTTTCTTCCAAGGTCTGGAACAAGACAAAAATTCCCCATCTTGACACTTTTACTCAACATTATACTAGAAGTCCTACCCAGAGCAATCAGACAAGAAAAAGAAATAAAAGACATTCGAACTGAAAAAAAAGAAGAATTAAGACTGTCTGTTTGCAGATAACAATTATGTTATTATAGGTAGAAAGTCCTAAGACTCAAACAAAAAAATTAGAACTAATAAATAAATTTAATAAACTGTAGGATACAAAATCAGTGTACAAAAAAACCCCTTGCTTTTCTAATGCTAACAACTATCAAAAAGAGAAATTAAGAAAGCAATCCCATTTATAAAGCATCAAAAAAAGAATAAAATAGTAATATATTTAACGTAGGAGTTTAAAGATTTGTACATTGAAAAGTATAAGACATTCTTCAAAGAAGGTGAAGAGACACAAATAAATAAAAAACTATTCCATGCCCACGGATTTGAAGAATTAATAGTTACAAAGTCCATATGACTCAAAATGATGTACCAACTCAATGCAATCCCTCTAAAATTCCAATGGAATTTTTATACAAACAGAAACCAAAAAAATCCCAAAATTCATATGGAACCACAAAAGACCCTAAATAGTCAAAACAATCTTGAGAAAGACCAAGGCTAGAAGCATTACACTCTCTGATTTCAAACTATATTACAAAGTTATAGTAATCAAAATAGTATATATAGCTCTGGCAACAGACAAAGCCACAAAGACCAATGGAACTGAACTGACAGCCCAGAAATAAATCTCTCTCTCTCTCTCTATATATATATATATATTCAATTTATTTCCCATAAAGGAATCAAGAATATTCAGTGGGTAAAAGGACAGTCTAGTCTCTTTGATAAGTGGTTTTGGGAAAACTAGATAGCCACATGCAAAGAAATGAAACTAAGTATCTTACGTGATAAACAAAAATCAACTCAACAATGGTCAAAAAATTGAATGTAAGACATGATTTTATCAAACTCCTAGAAGAAAACAAAAGGAAAAATCTGCTGATGTTGGTTTTGGCAATTATTATTTTTTTTTATTTGTTCACAAAGTAAAAATAAATAAGTGGGACTAGATCAACCTAAAAAGATTCCATACAGCAAAGAAAACCATGAACAACAAAAGGAAACCTATGGAATGGGAGGAAATATTTGTAAACCATATATACAACAAGGAGTTAATATCCAAAATCTACAAAGAACTAACACAACTCAATAGCAAATAAGTAAATAACACAATTAAAATGAGCAAAGAATCTGAATTCCAATGGACAACAGGTAAATGAAAAGTTGTTCAATATCACTAATCATCAGGGAAATGTAAATCATCAACACAACAGTAGGCTATCACTTCAAACTATTAGGATGTATATATCAAGAATTTAAGAGATAACAAATGCTGGTAAGAATGTAAAGAAAAGGGAACCCTTGTACAGTAACAGTGGGAATGTAAACTGGTGCAGTCACTATGGAAAACAGTATGGAGATTCCTCAAGAAATCTAAAAGAGAACTACCATATGATCCAGCAATTCCACTCCTGGGTATATATTCAAAGAAAATGAAATCATTATCTTGAAAAGATATCTGTACTTTCATGTACACAGTAACATGTTCATGATAGCCATGGTATGGAAGCCACCTGTGTCTGAGAATGAATGAGTGGATAAAGAAAATGTGAGATTAAAAATTAATCAAACATTTAAAAAAATTTTAAACAAATTTTAAACAAATTTAATTTAAAAATTAAATTATTTAATAAAATTAAATAAATAATTTTAAAATTATTAAATAGGTATTTTAAAAGAACATGTGAGATTATAGATAAAATACATATAATTATATATAAGCATGTGTAGAAATAATTTTATATATAATATATTAGAGAAATATATAAAATATATTCTAAAAAGAAGGAAATTCTGCTATTTGTGGCAACATGGATAATTCTGGAGGGCATTATCTAGCTGAAATTAGCCTGACAGACAAAGACTAATACTACATGGTATCACTTATATGAGAAATTAAAAAAAAAAAAAGTCAGACTCATAAAATAACAGAGTAAAGTGGTGGTTACCAGGGGTTGGGGGGTTAGAGAAATGGGAGAAAGGGTACACATATTCAATTATAAGATATGTAAGTTCTTAGGATCTAATTTATAGTGTGGTGGCTATAGCTGATACTATAGAATCAACTACAGTATAATTACTGCTATACTGTATAACTGAAGCATGCTAAGAGAGTTGGTAACACAGAAAAGGTAAGTTTGTAAGGTGATGGATATGTTAATTAACCTGGTTATGGGAAACCTTCCACAATGTATATGTATATATCTACCACAATGTATATGTATATCCAATCACTAACTTGTATAATTCAAATGTATTATAATTTTATTTGTCCGTTATATCTCAATAAAGCTGAAAAACAACAACAACAACAATGGTGAAATTATTTTTTGGAGCATTGGTACAACTCACTGTATAGATCTTGTTTCAAATCATATTGGAAAGCAGCACAAGCATACACAAACAGAAAAAGTTCTTAAATCCTATTTAGGTAGTTTTTAAAATAAAGGCAAAGGAATAAACTGGAAATAACAGAGAAATTGGATGCACAAGGCCTACACTGCAGTCTTGGGTCTGTCTGTTCAAGTGTAGACTGGTGAAGTTAAAAGAAAGAGTTTGATGTAAGTAGAAATTTGAGATACAGTCTGGGGACATCTACAATGTCCAGATAGGAGTAAAAACTAGCATCATAAAAATAACCATGGGAGAGGAAGGGATAGATGATAAAAATACATATGAAATAGGATCAACAAGATTTATAGAATCAATTAAATAGAATGCAGGTTGATGGAGGGAAGTGGGAAAAGAAAGGTTAAGGGTAATGACTCATAGGTTTAAAGCTTGGGCCAAAGGCTGGATGGTGACATCATAAGAAATATTTGCAAAGAGACAACAGTTGGTAGAGACAAAATTAGCTCAGTTTTAGGCTCAATGGATTGAGAATCCTCATGGGTTTCTATATATAGTTTTTAATCCTTATAGAAATAAATAATTTTTTCAAGGAAAAGAAAATCACATAGGTCTGCAAGGTTTTGACCATTTCAACATTGATAGATGAACTATATTATATATATTTCTTTTGTAAAAGTTGGATACTGTATGTTTGTTCCTTTAAGTTTCATAGCCCTTACTTTTAAGAATGGAATTCTAATGCAAGCCACTGTTCCTGTCAAATACATCTGTCAGTAATGGCAGAAAAATCAGGAATAAAGGATCCAAGCTGCCAAGGAATTAGACCATTTGTCAAAAGGAAACAAAGGAAGCAATCTGCCAGTGACTGCCCCCTTGTGCTCAATGAGGGACAAAGGCAAATTATGCAATTTACCAATGTAAGATGACAAAGTGTCAGTGTCAAAACATAGCATTATTCTAGTTGAAAAGTGAGTCCCAAGCTCTGAATTTATAGTTAAACTCACTGGAGACCATGCAATCACAGGGCTCATTAACAAAGAAGTAAAACTAAAATTTAGATCTGACTCCTCAAACAAAATTATTTTTCCTCAATGCTAAATTCCATTTCTTACAAATATGTTTCATGGATTCACAGTCACATTCCTAGTATGCACACCTTGTTTGTGCTTCAGTTATCAAGGTGGAACCCATTGCAAAATAAAGACTCTGTAGGTTTTATACAATTATAAACAATATAATTATATTGTTATAATTATAAACAATCTATCACCAAGCAGAAGATAAATTTATGGAAAATGGGTTGCAGTTGCTTTCAAGGTCATCCATACTCTCTACAAATACGTAACCAAAAACCATAGGAAGAAATAGTTCATAAAAACAGAGTTACTTTAACTAAAAATGCTCACTCATTACCATAAATGAATAATTAACTAAAGCTTAGAGGGGTTGGGGAGAGCAGATTTTGGATTTCAACCCTTCCTCCACTTAACTCTCTTGGGACAAAGAGATTTCAGTATGGAACTAGGATTTTCCTTAAAGATTTCCAATCAATTGTATTTAATTTAGACAGTCACATTGTCATTATTTAGCAAAAATTATTTTTATCCTTTGTGGCTCCATTTCTGTGAATCATTACTCAGTCTAATAAAAACGAAGGCATAATGTGTGCATGATAAATACTCCCCTCTTATACTGGCTTCCAAACCTTTTTCTACAACATACTCAAGGCAATTACTATCAATTCACTGGCATATAAAATTAAACCCATTTGCCATCTTTGATTGAGTTTCTCCCACTGGCTATTGTTTTGTATATAAAAAACATATTTCCCAAACTTTATGATCCGCAAAACCATTTGAAGAAGAAGTATGAAGCTGAGACACTAACAATAGATTAGAATAAATTTTAGCCCCCCAAATTCCAAGATCCTGTATAATAAACTGATCTAAATACAACTAATCCATTTGAAAAATGAAAAATCACATCATTTACTATCAACACACATACATATCATACATGCAAACTGATTTGCTTACTCCCTTGAAGGCAAAATATATATACTATATATATGTATATATATATTTTTTTTTCTCAGTGTCTTCACAAAAATTAAATGTACATCACAAACACTTTCCAATCTATAACTAATACAATCAAGGAGAACATTTAATTAGCAATTAGTCTGATTAACATTCCTCGGAGACTAATTTGTTTTACCAGATGGCCTTCATAAAAATAATTCTTAGAGGATTTCTTTAAAAATCATCTAAGCTAATTATAAGATGTAGGAAGAGATAGAAATTTTAACAATCATACCAAGAATAAATTAAGTTCAAGTTGTAAGTCTTCAAATTATGACTGGGAAGCAGAGAATGGCAAAAGGGAGTTTGTGGGCCTGCCCAGTGAGGACGGAGAGCCAAGAACTAGGAACAGTTCATTGAGAGGGCAAAATCCAGGCACTAAGCTGGAGGTGAGCAAGCTACATAAGAAAAGCAAATCTCAAATTAGACACTGGAAACTGAACTGGACCAAAGCCAAGGTAAGTTCCAAAGCACAAAAGAAGAAAAGAGCAAGCAGGCACAGAGCCCAGAAAGAATTCTGCTGAATGCTGCCTGGCAGCCACATCAACTGACTTTGCCACAGGGCCACAACTAATGGTCTTTCCTTAGGCATGCAGTTTGAGACACATTTCCAGAAGCTTTGATGAATTTTCTCTTACCCACGAAGAAGTGAGCTCACACTTACTGAATTCATACTTTTATCAGACTGAACTAGAAGATTCATTACGTTATCCAGAGTGGCTTGGTCGTCACCCAAAGAAATATTTCCCCCTCCTAACACACACTGCTAGTCTACATTTCTCAGCCTTTTGGCAGGCAGGCACTGCAATGATACTGAGTTATGGCCAAAGGAATTTGGGGAGAAGTGATGCTTTCTAGTATCATTTCACAAAAGCCTTCCATTAGCGATCCATCATGTCTTCATCCAATTGCTGGTCAACAGAAGAGAAAATACAAGGACTTAGAGAGATAATGTTTCCCTTTTCATGATTGCTCACAATGGATTGTTATTACATTAATAAAAAAATAAATTCTTATTGTGGTAAACTGGAGATTTAGCTTGCTATTGGAGATTAGCTTGCTATTGAAGCTAGCTCCAGTAAGACACCTATTTATCTAATTTAACAGTTACAACAATTTGTGGTAGTGGTATTTGGTACTACTACCAAATAGTGGTAGCCTATCTTAACATAGATAAATCAGGAATTTAAACCCAATTATGTCAGACTAAAATCTATTCTTCTCACCAAGTGTTTCAGTAATCAATATATGAAAAAAAGGAAGACATATGCTTTGTTTTGTTTTTTGAATTAAGTTCCCATTACAAATTAACCAATTTAAATTGTACAAGTCAATGGCATTAATACATTCAAAATATTGTATAATTACCACATCCAACTAGTTCCAAAATATATTCACCCCCCCAAAAGTAACCCTGTGCCCATTTACCCCTATCTTATCTCCTGGCAACCAACAATCTGATTTCTGTCTCTGTGGACTTACTTATTTTAGATATTTCATATAAATTGGATTATATGGTATGTGACCTATTGTGTCTGGTTGCATTCACTTGGCATAATTGTTTTGAGGTTCAACCACAAGGGAGCAAATAACTATCTCATTTCTTTTATAGCTGAAAACTATTCTATTGTATACCACAATTTGTTTACCCACTCATCCATTGGATTATTTTCACCTTTTATCTACTGTGAGTAGTTCTTGATGAACATGCATGCATTTATATTTGAGTAACCTGTCTATTCTTTTGGGTATTTCCTTAGAAGTGGAAATTGTGGGTGACGTGTGATTTTGTTTAGCTTTTGGAGGAGCTCTCAAACTGTGTTCCAAAGCAGTTCCATTTCATATTCCTACCAGAAATAATAAAAATGTTTCAATTTCTCCATGTCCTTACAAACACACTATACCTTCCTTCTTATTAGACTGATACAGCACCTCATAGCCACTATAATTTTAATGAAAATAACAACACCTGCAATTAACAAGTATAGGGTGAGTCTCTTGGATACATATCTGTTCTGACAACTGCTTACTTTTGGAAAGTTTATTTCATTAACATTTAAAATAATTTCTGATGAGGCAGGAATTAATTCTCTCATTTTGCTGTTTTCTGTATATCTTACACTACTTTGTTCCTCATTTCCTCTATTACTGCTTTGATTTGTATTTAATTGGCTGTTTTCTAGTGGGACATTTTTATTCCCTTCTCATTTTCTTTTTGGTATATTGTTAGATATTTTCTTAGTGTTTGTCATGGGCATTACACTTAATATTCCAAATTTATAACAATCTCCTTTTAACTAAAGCCCAGCTTCAATATCATATTAAAACTGCTCCTATCCAGCTCTAGACCCTCTTAATGTTATTATTGTCACAAATTTTATATATCTTTATACATGATATTTCCCTTAACACAGATTTATAATTTTTATGTGTTTGTTTTTAAAATAATGTAAGAAATTAAAAGAGGAGTTGTAAATAAAAAAAAACATTGAGTTTTTAATTCACTTACTAGCATTCTTTATTTCTTCAAGTGACTTTAAGTTCTTGTGTAATTTTCTTTCATTTCAGCATGAAAATCTCCTTTTAGTACTCCCTGATGAACAAGTCTACCAGTTTTCAGCTTTTATCTGGAAATGTCTTGATTTTGCCTTTATTTTCTGAAGGATAATTTTGCCAGATATAGAATTCTTGGTTGATAGGCTTGTTTTCCTTTCAGCACTTTAAATATACCATCTTGCTCCCTTCCAGTGTCCACAGTTTCTGATGAGAAATTTACTTAATCTTATTGAAAATCCCTTTGTATGTGAAAGATCACTTCTCTTTTGCTGCTTTTATGATTCTCTTTGTCTGTCTCTGGACAATTTGATTATAATGTGTCTTGGTGCAAATGTCTTTGTTTATCCTTCTTGTAGTTCACTAAGTTTCTTGAATGTGTAGATTTATATCTTTCATGAAACTTGGTATGTTTTAGCCATTGTTTATTCCAGTATTCTTTCTGCCCTTTTCTCTCTCTCATCCTTCTGGGATTCCCATTTTGCATATGCTGGTATGCTTGCTGGTTTCTTAGACTTTGCACATTTTTCTTCCTCTCATATTAGATAATTTCATAGACCTATCTTCAAGTTTATTGATTCTGCCTACTTAAATCTGTTATTGAAATCCTTCCCTGAGAGTGGCTCTATATTGGGGCACTTCTTCAATGCTTGACCATGCTGTTTAGAATTCTACCTTATCTTCACCTGTTTAGAATTCTACCTTATCTTCACCTCCTGTTTGACAGGGCCAATAGACTATCCAGGGGTGAATACTTAGGGTCTTTTCAGAATTTTTCTGAGCATGTGTAGTGCACTGGACATGTCTGTGGCTTTCTGATTTCTCCAGTGTATATACAGACACTTTTCAATGGCCCAATTTCCTGAAGAAACTTCTTTCCAAGTTCAAGGCTTTCAGTGCTATATTGTTTGTCTCAGCTATAAGCTTTTCCCTCAAGGTTATAGGTCATTCGTTTTTCTTGCATAGTTTTTGAGAAATGCCCACTGGCTTTTCATCCTAAGTGAGTTCCAAGTTATGCAAAACAAAGACAAGCACCTTGTATCACTCCTTCAGGTAGCTCCCAGACGGGTAAATAGATAAGCACAGTTCTTTCAGAATATAGTCTTTTTTTTTTCCTCCAGAATCAGGGAACAATACCCTTCACAGGGAACAAAAGCTTCAGGAATTCCACCAACATGGATGAGAGGTTGTGGCTAAGGCAAGTAAAAATGCCATGAAGCTTTTCTACCACTTTTAAGTGACTTTTTCTTGATTCAGTATTAATTTGGTTGCTATAAAGATTTGATTGTTTCCAGAGTCATAACAAGCCAGATTCTGACATATTTTGCTTGATTTTTTCAATGTTTCTCTGATGCATAGGCCTTTGGAGCTACATTCCCCTCCATCTTGGCTGATGCCATTCAACATGTGGTTTACAAATGATACTGGGTAAAATATATATTGGTCCTAAAGGAAGCCATACCCTTGATCTAGATATTCTTTATTACCACATAATTAACAAATTAACTAGTGCATCACAGATGTCACCAAATTAGAGTCCCTAAATGAATAGAATGTGAACAACAAATAAAAACACAGTTAGGGATGGGTTTGCTGGTGAGTTTTAGTCAGGAAACAAACTAAACAAAACAAAACAAAACATTTTTGCAAATAAATAAATAAAAATGTATTTCTTGGCCTATCCAAATACATTATTGGTGGGGTTGTGGGGGAAGGCCAGGTTCAGGAATCTGAGCTTTAGAATATGTACTAAATATGGATGATGGTTAGTGGTTGATCCAGGATATGTACATACCTTTACTTATCTCCTTCACAATCCCAATCCCCAACCTACTCAGTGGAGGAGGTAGTGGTGGTCAGGAATTCAGTGAGTTACTGATCTCATCTTATTCCTTAACTTTTTTCATTAAAATAAGTGAGAAGAAAGCCCCTGGAGAAGAAGAGAATGCCAAATGTATCCCCACAAAACAGAAGAGAAACATTCCAGACATTACTTAAATGAGAAATCTACTTCAGTTATTGGATTTCAATTTTTGAAAGGCAAAGAGTCACCATTTTTTTCCAGAGATAACATTTAAAAATGTAATACATTTTTTGTCAGAAAATTAGGTTCTGACATGTATTATAGAGATAATTATAAAATCATGGTATAAATTTATTTCTGACCTCACTTAATAAAATAACAATGTCAAAGTTTAATATATAGATACATATATATACATATATACATGTTTACACACACACTCTTTTAAACACACATGTACATATATGTATTTATACCATCATATTTGTTATACTGTTTGTGCTTTCTTCTGTTCTTATAGTTATTATTCTACATAAACTGAAGCAAAAATGAATTAATATACACACAACATATGTTCCTTTTAATTTAGTAGATGGAAGCACACTATGCACACAGTACTGTACATTACTTTAAGCTTTTCTAAGACATTTTGAACATACATGAAAGTGAGGAAAACCACATACTAAGTCTCTGTGTACTTATCACAAAGCTTCAACAATTATCAACTTAATCTCATTTATGACACAGCCTCTCCTCCACCTCTTAAAACACTGGGGTTTTTATTGAAGCAAATGCCTGTCATTTTGTAATTTTTATCTATAAATATTTCTGATTATCACCCTAAAAGAAGATTTTAAAAATCAAACAAATCATGCTTAAACAAATAAACAGTAATACCTAAATATCACCAATATCCGGTGTTGAATTTCCAGTCGTCTCAAAAGTGAGTGTCTTTGTGTATATATCGTTATGACCATGTGAGAGTGTGTTTGAAGGACAAATTCCTATAGGTCTTATCCATAACTGTTTCAAATATTTCCTCCCCTAGTTTGCCCTTTTTTCCTTAATTTTGTTACACTTTTTCAATACTGCATTTTTTTCACTTATTGATAGTCACCTTATCTGTATTTCTTTTATTACTTTTTGGTTTATTTAAATTACTTAATTATATTTTGTTGGTCCCTAAAATGTATTTTCTAAAGCATAACTTTTAATAGCAGCAAATAAGGAATACTAATTTGTTTAACCATTTCCTGTTATTGTTTGCAATATATATTTTTTCTTGTTACTAGACATCATTGCTCAGTACAAATTTGAAATTATGCCATTATTTGCATTATTGATGCTACTAGTTAACCATTATTTATAGAGTTATCAGCATGCACCCTAAAACATATATAAAGAAATCATTTGTAATATAGATTTTGTTTTCTACTTGAACTTCAGAATTTTCTTCCAAACTGTTAGCCCCTCTGTTCTATTCTTATCCCCATGGCACTTTGGAAATATCTTTTGCTCTGGTTTACTGGGCAATAAAACACATGGAAAGTGAAACCATTCAGGCCACTATTTATTGGCCACTATTTATTGAAATATCTTAATATTTCCTCTAAATGCCTTTGGTCATATAAATTACATGTATGATCTCTTGGGGTATATTGAAAAATGGGCTGCTGGCTGAGAGCCGACCTTCCTGTTTGGACTGAGAATTCCTTTGTGTTGTCTGAGCGGTGATGAGGGAGGAGGGCCATTTACCAAACTCTTTCTGGTTGACTGGATTTCACCTTTGCCTTATCTGAGAAACTTTGTTTCTGCAAGATGCTATAATCACGAAGGATCTAACTTGATTTTTAAACACAGTTTTGTCTCCAATTCATGCATGTGCGTGTCAATACATCATGTTGTTCAGTTCCTGAAAGCTGATGAACATTTCCTGAATTTGTGGCTGAAGATTTTTTTCTCTGCTTTGTATCATTCTCTTTCTTACTATAGCTATACCTTTAAGGAAACTACTTAATTCAGAGACCAAATACACGTTTAGCTATGACTGGCAGGCCTCAAGGAAATAGGATTCATTTGGATTGGATTGAGAACAAATGAGTGCAGTTTTGGAGCTTATGGTGAGTGGCTGGTTTAAAAAGAAAGCTGGTCAGACAGCTTGAAATTCAAACTTCAGAGCAAACTACTGGAGACCTTCAATATTGAGCCCAAACCCTACTTCCAGCTTTACAAACTGCTGTTCTTACCTCTCCACCTGGTCAGTGGAAGTAGAAAAAAACCTGTGAAAATCCACTCTTTCCTGGGCTCAGTGCCAAGCACCATAAGCATATTCCCATTGAGTCTTCACAACCACCCTGAGGAATGGATACTGTCATCCCCATGTACGGATGAGATAATGCAGTCATAGAAAAAAAAATTAAGTAATTTAACCACGCCATACTATCCTAGTAAAATATAAAAGTGATGTTGAATGCAGATTAGTCTGCCCTCTGAGCCTGTGCTCTCCTATCAATAATTTATGCTGCTTTGGTGAGTCTCCAAATAGCACATGCTCCAAATAGCCATGTTGGACTGTAAACCTTTACCTGTACTCAGCTACATACTTCTCATACATACACCTGTACACACCTCTAAGCTTTTCTTCTTTGCTTAAAATCCTTACCCCTTCTCTTTCTGAAGAACTCCTATTCATTCTTCAACACCCACCAAAAATATCACTTCTTCCTTGAAGCCTTTCCTTAATTCTACAGACATAACGAATAGCTCTCTCCTTTGTGATTCCACAACACTTTATACACAGTGAAATGTAATATCTTCCTAGTTTCATCATTTGTTTCCTCCCAAGGCAGATCTCCTGTCTTATTTGCTGTTGTATTTCCAATCTATAATATGGCTCTTGATAAAAAGTAAACACAGAATAAGTATTCCTTAAGTTTGATCATCAATCCATGAAGAAGTCAATCAGATGATAAAGTAATTACTACTTGCAGGCACTAGCTGAAGACAGAGCATATGATGCTAATTTGCCTGATCCATTAGATCTTCAGAAAGGCTTATGGGAATAAAGGATTCTTCATAGTCAGAAACACAAGATGATAGCTTTTGCTCAGGGTGATGTCAGGATTAATTTGGGATTCAGTAGATACCTATGTCTGTATCAAGAGTCCTAACTATCAAGTTAGTACCTTTGCTCTGCTAGAAGTAAGAGAGAATGAAAAGAAGAACCTAGATGTCCATCAACAGATGAATGGATCAAGAAGATGTGGTATATATACACAATGGAATACTATGCAGCCATCAAAAGAAATGAAATCTTGCCATTTGCAACAACATGGATGGAACTAGAGCGTATCATGCTTAGCGAAATAAGTCAAGCAGAGAAAGACAACTATCATATGATCTCCCTGATATGAGGAAGTGGTGATGCAACATGGGGGCTTAAGTGGGTACGAGAAGAATAAATGAAAGAAGATGGGATTGGGAGGGAGACAAACCATAAGTGACTCTTAATCTCACAAAACAAACTGAGGGTTGCTGGGGGGAGGGGGTTTGGGAGAAGGGGGTGGGATTATGGACATTGGGGAGGCTATGTGCTTTGGTGAGTGCTGTGAAGTGTGTAAACCTGGTGATTCACAGACCTGTACCCCTGAGGATAAAAATATATGTTTATAAAAAATAAAAAATTATAAAAAAAAAAAAAAAGAAGAAGAACTGGATGGAAGATGACTGCAGCCTTCACCTGGGAAATGTGTGGTCTGAGTAAGGGGATCAGTAAGCAAATTCTGTCTTCCTCACTAATCTCTGCATTCTTTTTGGTCTCACATTTGATCCGTTAAGTCTTTCTCTTGCTGGTAGTTTGTATGAAAAGCAACTCTATACTTTCAATAAGGAAGGGTTTCTATTCACATGAGCATTTCTTGAATTTTTTTGTCTGGGTTTAAGAGACTAGTGACAAGGAACAGTCAAATGTGTAAAGAAATTGACCAATTTAAGTGTTCTTGATGGTTACTGTCTTGCTTTTGGTTGGGGGGAGAGAAATGACAGACCCAAAACCCCCAGAGGGAGGTGAAGCTATTCATGACTTAAAGAACAAATGTTGAGATTATAACTTTCCAAGCTTTGAGGGGAAAAGGAAAGCACAAAGGAGACCTAACCAACCCAGTCTGACCCAAATAACTTAGTGCTTTCCTGAACCACAGTCCAGTTGCTAAGCCTTCTGGGACTTCTGGAACCATGAAGCCAGAGCTGGAAGGAGCAAAGGGTATGTGTGCTAAGGAAAGTTAATTGTTTGTGTTGGTTTTTCAGCCAAGATGATGACTGTCTATCTTTTATTTGTCTCCTTAAAAACAATCATGAAATTCAGTTGGTCTTCTTCCTTTACCCTAAATGTTTGACATTTGGCAAGTAAGCAGACCTCAACTATAAATAACTTTAAAAAGTGTAGTTTCCCATGTGAATAACATTTACCTTTAACATTTGTAAGTTTGAACAATTTTTTTTCACAAAGCAAAAAAAGAAAAAAAAAGAAAAAAGAAAGAAAGAAAATACTTGGATTTATTTAAAGAAAATTTAAAAGTATGTGAAGAAGTATTTTTCCCTTTATATACTTACCCTTTAGCTTAACAGTAAATGTGATCAATAATTACAGTCTGCAAAGTTAAATATGACTGATCCAATTTGAATGATGAATTCAACCTCATGGTAATGAAATGACTCAGTCCTGAATTTTTATTATTGCTCAAAAAGCCCCTTGTAAATAAAAGTTACCAAAAAAACAAGAATCTCAGAAATCATCTGGCAACCAACTTAGAAATGTTTTGGGTAAAAATTATCAACGGCTGCTAGAACTATTAGATGGAAAATTTGACAATAAACAGAGTATTTACATTGTCTCAAGATATGTCTCCGCAAGACAAATATTAATTACGAGTGGGAAACAGTAACTTTACAAGAGAGGAATCTGGCGGATATCATCTTCATCAGGTCTTAAAACTTAACCATTATCAGTAATAAGGCAAATAAACACTGTGTGCCTCCCAATATACTATGCACCAAGAATGATAGAACTCACTTCTATGATATTTGTGGTAACATGAATAACCTATATTTAACTCTGAGGAAAAATGAGACAAAAAAATTAGGGATATTACACAAAGTAACTTGCAAAAATATCAAAATTACAAAGCCTGAGGAACTGTTGCAGATTTTAGAAGACCAAAAAGAAATGATAATGAAATGTAATATATGATCTTGGGCTGGAAATATATAGGATTAAAGGTGATAAGTTTTATAATTTCATAAAAAATGAAATTATTTTATTTTAAAGACATTAGTAGGGCAGTTAGTTAAATTCAAGGCAAAGTATATAGAATAAATAATAGTATTGTTTTCAATATTATTGTGCACATTTAAATAATTACATGATAGTTATATAAGAAAATGTCTTTATTTTTAAGTAATACATTATTAAATATTTAAGGGTCAAGGGGCATTATGTTATTATTTTACCCCTAAACAGTTCAAAAATAGAAATGATATGTATTAAAAACAAATCTTTGTGTGTGGTGGGGGGGAGAGAGAGAACAACAAAGCAAATAGAGTAAAATGTTAATATCTGGGAGTTCTGTGTGGAAAGCAAATAGAGATGATAATTTTTCATACTATTTTTTATTTTCTGTATGTCTGAAATGATTTCATTAATTCAATAATTTTATTCATTAATTTCACATTAAATTATCTCATAAAAATGGCCCTCCGAGACCAGGTGACCCAAGCCTCATTCTCTGACAGAGAAAACCATGATCACACAGCTGGTTCAGGGAAGCTGAACTCTTAAGATTCTGAGGCTTGCCCCATGACAGCATGTGTTTCTGCACAAATATAAAACTGGTTTCAAGAGAGCTTCATAGAACTTCTAACTCGAAACATTATAGGGCCACAGTGTCATGGCAAAAATGAGCTTTTACTTTGCTTCTCTTTTAGGAGTAGTCAAGTTAGCATTATACTCTTGGCCTAGGATATTGGAGAGCCCTTTCATCCATCCCTCATTCTCCCATTTTAGTTACACAAACATGGGGATTTGGGGAGAACAGATGCTACGAA
Organism: Mustela putorius furo; assembly: GCF_011764305.1. Lineage (NCBI taxonomy): Eukaryota > Metazoa > Chordata > Mammalia > Carnivora > Mustelidae > Mustela > Mustela putorius. Next base: position 2,288,953 of record NW_025421329.1, on the reverse strand, counting down.
AGTCTCCCATCCCCTCAAAATTAAAAACTTCTAGCAGGTGTTTGTGTGTGTTCAAATTCCAGTTCCTCCCCTTTAAAACTTATGTGACATGGAGCAAATTACTTAGCCTATATTTCTATAAAACATAATAATATACTCATTATAATAAAAATAATTATACTATCTGCCTTTAGGAGTATTAGGATTAAAGGTGATAAGTTTTATAAAGTACTTAGCATGGAATCTGGCACATGGTAAGTGCTTAGAACATGAGAGTTGTTATTTTTATGACTAAAATGGTAGCTGGTACAGACTTTCATTCCTAGGAAAGCGAATTTTAAAATGATTCAGTTGTTAGTGGATTTTGCATGTGTCCATGGCATTAACTCTCAAATACCGACAAATAGATAATATTTTGGCCAGAAGCAGTCATACAATGGCTATCTTGCCTCCTTCTCCATTAAAGAAATTGATCATTTAACTAGAAAAAGAATGAAAAACAACCTAAATGTCTATCAGCAGGGAACTAGCTAAATAACTTTATTGGAGTGATAAAAAACAATTACGAAGAATGAGGTAGATGAAAGATGGAATGGAAAGATATCTGATTCGTTTTGGGAAGAGGAAAAGAAGCAAATGAAACAATAGAATTTATACTATACTTGCAATTTGTAAAATGTGCTCAAGGAGTAGTCTGAATAATTTATTCTTGCTTTTGTTTCCCTTGCCTGAGGAAACATATCTAGAAAAATGTTTCTACAGCTGATGTCAAAGAAATTACTGCCTATGTTTTCTTCTAGGAATTTTATGGTTTCAGTTCTCACATTTAAGTCTTTAATCCATTCTGAGTTTATTTTTGTGTATGGTGTTAGAGAGTGGTCTAATTTCATTCTTTTGAGTGTAGCTGTCCAGTTTTCCCAGCACCATTTATTCAAGAGACTGTCTTTTCCTTATTGTATATTCTTGCTTCCTTTGTCATAACTTAATTGACCAAGCATGTGTTTATTTCTGGGCTTTCTATTCTGTTCCATTGGTCTATGTGTCTGTTTTTGTAACAGTTCCATAGTGTTTTGATTACTAAATCTTTGTAGCATATCTCAAAAATGGGGATTATAATACCTCCAGCTTTCTTCTTCCTTTTTAAGATTGCATTGGGTATTTGGGCTCCTTATAGTTCCATACAAAGTTTTCATATTATCTGTTCCAGTTCTGTGAAAAATGTTGTTGATATTTTGCTAGGGGTTGCTTTAGGTAGTATAGGCATTTTAATGATATTGGTTCTTCCAATCCATGAGTATGGAATATATTTTCATTTGTTTGTGTGATCTTCAATTTCTTTCATCAGGTGCTGTACAGTTTTCAGAGTACAGGTCTTTCACCTCCTTGGATAAGCTTATTCCTAAGTATTTTATTCTAATGGGTGCAATTGTAAATGGGATTGTTTTCTTAATGTCTCTTCGTCCTACTTCATTATTAGCGTATAAAAATGCAACAGACTTCTGTATACTAATTTTGTTTCCTGTAATTTTACTGAATTCATTTATCAGCTCTAAAAGTGTATTTTTTGGTGGAAACTTTATGTTTTTCATTTTCTGTGTATAGTATCATGTCATCTGCATGTGGTGAAAATTTTACTTCTTTTTTATCAATTGTGATGCTTTTAGTTCTTTTTCTTGTCTGACTGCTATGGTTTTTTAAGTACTAAAAAGCTCTTTGCACAGCAAAAGAAACCATCAACAAAACAAAACAAAACAAAAAATGACCTACTAAATGGGAGAAGATATTTGCAAATTATATATCTGATAAGGGGTTAACATCTAAAATATATAAAGAACTTATACAACACAACACCAAAAAACAAAAACCCAACAACAACAAAAAGCACCAAAACACCCCAAAAAACAAAAAAACAATTTGATTAAAATTGGACAGAGGACCTAAATAGATATTTTTCCAAAGAAGACATTCAGATATCCAACAAACACATGAACAGATACTCAACATCACTAATAATCAGGGAAATACAAATCAAAACTAAAATGAAATGTCTCCTTACACTTGTCAAAATGGTTAAAATAAAAAAAACACAAGAAATAACAAGTGTGGGTGCAGATATGAAGAATAACGAATACTCCTACACTGTTGGTGGGAACACAAATTGGTGCAGCTGCTATAGAAAACAGTATGGGGATTCCTCAAAAAATTGAAAGTAGAATTATCCAGTAAATCCACTGCTGGGTGTTTACCCAAAGAATAAGAAAACACTAATTTCAAAAGATAAATATATCCCTATGTTAATTGTAGCATCATTTACAATAGCCAAGATATAGACACCATCCAAGTGTTCATCCATAGATGAATGGATAAAGAAGATATACAATACATTGTATTCCATACAATGGAATATTACCTAGCCATAAAAAATGATATCTTCCCATTTGCCAAAACATGGATAGACTTACAGGGTATAATGCTAAGTGAAATAAATTAGAGAAAGATAACTATCTGGGAAAGAAGGGAGAAAACCAAACAAAACTCATCAATCAATAGTAGTGGAGAGTATATAAGCATTCATCTCCTTTATCAACTTTACTTTTTAGTTAGCAAAACAAGTACAATAGAAAATACGGTACTTTATAACATTATTATTATTATGGTTACTGGTTAAAATCTGAATCAATTTGGAAAAAGAGGATAGCATAAGTGGAACAAAGTACGTATGTCAAATAGGTGCATTATTTCATGGTGAATGAAATTTTAATCATGAGTTCTATGAGAAAGAAAAAAATAAAAGGAACCCTTATAAATAAATGAAAGATGTAAAATGGTGTGGTTTATGCCTCATTATATAGTTGAGAACATCAAGTTTGAAGGTCAAGTGATTAACCTAGGGTCACATTCTGAGTTAGTGCTATGATCATGGACTCAGATGCCATGTAAGTAAGTAATGTCCATAGGGGTAGGGGATATAGCAAGAAGGGAGCCTGTGCCAACCCAGGGAAGGCTACAGTTGCTCATCTCAATCTATTGTGCCATCCTAAAATGCAGGACCCACTCTAGCCAATGTCCCTTATTTCAAGAAAAGCCAGATGCTTACAATGTTGATTATAAATACTGGCCAACTAGTTCAACATGCATTCATATACTCCTGCATACAAACAAAGAGAAGGTATCTATGGGATAGACCAGTCCCATTGTCAGCATTTGCCACCTCTAAGACTCTAAGACAACTGAACGTTGGCAAAGCTTTTTCTCTCTAGCCTTATTTCATTTGACCTCAATCGCAAACTCCAGTCATGTACTTATTTTAAAACTAAACTTTTTTTTTTTCAGTTGGTAATTTAAAATGTGTATTTCTTTCATTTTATTTTTTATTTTTATTTATTTATTTATTTTTAAATTTTTTATTTTTTATAAACATATATTTTTATCCCCAGGGGTACAGGTCTGTGAATCACCAGGTTTACACACTTCACAGCACTCACCAAAGCACATACCCTCCCCAATGGCCATAATCCCACCCCCTTCTAAGTTTTAAAAACAAAAGGAACACTTACAACATACCCGATAAGAAACTGAGACAGGGAAACAGAGCAAGCAAAGAAAATATAATTAGGAACAAGAAGCAGATTCAAACCTTCAAGAAGCTTAGAATGTAATGGAGCAAGAAGAAGTATGTAAATGATTAACTATAATAATTATTAGTATAGAAAAATTAAAATGGGAGATGCTATGGGTAACTGCTAAAATAGGCAATTCATTCTAGCCGAGTAAATAAGGAGGACCTCAGTGAAGGGAAAGGACTTGAGACTACATTTCAATAGGTGAAGAAAGGAGAGGCATTGTAGACTGCGAATCCAGCAGAGCAAAAATACTTGAGTGTGCCTGAGTCTAGTATATTGGTGGAGAGGAAGGAATTTGGTGTGATGGAAAAATAAGGTACCTGAAGGAATGGGGACAGTGTATGCCAAGAACACCGTAAACCTTATTCTGTAAAAGAAAGGACTGATAGATAAATGCTTTAGAGGGGCATCCATGATTCTGCCACTGTTGTAGAATATTTCCTCTGGCATGTAACAAATGGGCTGGAAAAATGAGAGTTGGCAAGAGAAAGACTGGTTAGTTAGCTATTTTAATTGTTGAGATAGTGAACTAGAATAGAAACAGAGTAGAACAGAGGAGCCAGATAAAAGAACCACTGTAGAGGTACGATTTACAAAGCGTTGGCATTGAAGTGAATGTTTAGGACACAGCAGCGCAATGATTGAGATTTCAAGTCCAAAGGTCCTGCAGAAAATGGTGCCCTTAGGAATACAGGAAGCAGATGGGAAGATGATAAATCTCACATCAGGCCACTGAGTCTGATGGAGAGAGAGGAGGCTTGAAGCACAGGGTCCAGTAGGATACTGAAATTGCTGTTGTCGGCCTTGAAAGACAAATCAGAATTAGAGAGTCTGATCTCTCAGCAAACTAGAGATGGTGAAGTTGAAATGGTGGAAGTGACTGGGATTGTTCAGAGAATGTGGAGGATCACGGAGAAGGGGATTTGACAGTAGAATTTTGGAAAATGCCTATGCTTTAAAGGTACGAGGATGAAGACCAACTAAAGTAAAAAGGAATTCAAAATGACAGCAGCTACTATTTATCAAGCATATCATTTGTGCCAGAGTTTGGGCAAAATCTTCATATAAATATTTTATTTAATCCTCATAATACCCCTGTGAAGCAGCTGAGGCTCAGGGAGGTTAAGTAACTTGAATAAGGATATAAATAGCCAGGTTTACAGAAAAGAACATCCAAATGACTAATAGACATGGGAAAAGATGCTCGACTTCTGAGAGAGCTGGGGAAAATGCAACAAATTCGTAAAAATGGAAAAGGACTATAATGCTTGGGGAAGGGCTGCACATATACTGCTGGTGGGAATGTGAAATGATGCAGCTTTTTTAGAAGGCCAGCTGGCAACATCTATTAAAATTAAATATGCACACTAAATATAAATTAAATATACACATGTCCTTTGATCCAGCCATCCCCCAACTGGGAATTTATCCCATAATATAAAATCACCAGCCCAGAGTGGAAAATGTCTGAAAAACAAATGGGATGTCCATCAATAGGGGAATGGTTGAATAATCTGTGGTACTTTCATATTTTAAAATATGACTTAGTCCTATGTCAGCTCATTTGAGGGGATTTCCACAATGAACTGTTAAGTGAGTAAGGCAAGAAGCAGAGAAGATTATAAAATATGATCCTATTTCTATAAAGAAAAATAAAAGGTACACATCTGTGTAAAGGCTGTGTGTGTGTGTGTGTGTGTGTGGTTTAGTTTACTTGCCATGGCATATTTGACCACTTGAAGGGAAAAAAAAAAAAAGAAGGAAATATGTTCAATGTCATATAAACACCTTCAGAGATTAAATGAGCCAAAGCTAAGACAAGGCTTTTGGAGTTGGCAATGGGGATGCCACATGTGCCCTCTGGAAGAGACATTGCAGTTGAGCACTTGGGTAGGAGCCAGACGCCAGAAGCCTAAGAACAAGGGTGTGGTAAGGAAGTGGGGCCAAGGAGTGCTGACAAGGCCGTAGAAAAAATTTGGCAATGAGCAGATTGTGGATTTGGCAGGAGAAAGGGGAGCGAAGATTGAGTTTTCCCGTGTTTGATATGTTTGTGCTTTATGTTGGTGGCTGTTTGGGTTTTTGCATTGTTCTGTTTTATTGAGTTTTAAACAGCCTAAGCATTTCTGTAGTTTGAGATGAAAGACTCAAAAGAAGAGCCAGGTCCCAGAACAGTTGGCAGGGGAAGGCTCAAGAGCTGCTTGTTGCCCTCTTTCTCCCAGACCCTCTTTCGGTAATGCCCCTGAAGGACAAGTCACTTCCCTAAGAGGTATAATTTCAAGATTCCTAGATGGAAAAAGAAATGCAGTCCCAGGTCCTACTAGGAAACCAGCCAGTAACCCCACTAACTTTAACACAGTGATAAGATTCTTAAGAAAGGCAGGTCACCAAAGCAAACCCCAAGTCCCTGAGTAAAGAGGACACTGAAGAGCAAACACCATTTGGAAACAAAATGAGGTGGTGACCATAACTCTTGGCTGTTCTGCCAGCCACCTTCTCTTATTCTCTGGACCTGTCAACCGGGCCTCTTTGTTGGCTTGCTCTTCTGTCTCATGCCTCTTTTTCATGAGCCTGTTTCCTCTTCTCAGGCATTTTCACCAGCTCTCCTAGGCAGGCCTGCCAGATATCTGTTTCTTAGTCTTAATCAACCAACCTAAAGAGGAATGACTCATCCTCTCTCTGCATTTCCACCTTTGCCCCTAAACTAGAAACAGCTGACAAAAGACTACATTGAAGAAATGATATGTTCTCCCTCCCAGGGGAAGGAATGACTCAGAAGTCCAGTTAGATGGGTAGTTGGTCACTGCTGTTGCCTGGCTGGCCACCATCTTGCTAGCTCTCCCTCCTCTGACATTCCTAAGTAGAATGTATCCTCCTCTCTTCTAGAGCTGCCATGGGAAGAGTAAGCTCACTAGGGCATGACATCCCCTTCCACAGGAAAGACCTCCATTGTCTAGCCTCTTCATAAATGAGCTGGCTGAGACAAAAGAGTAAATAAATTCAGGGACAAGAAATGGCAGTTTCACTTTGGCCTCTAGCTCAAACTACGCATTTCCCAAACAAGCTTTGCCAGCCAAAGGCTAAAATCATATTTCAATCTTTGTCTAATTCTTATATCCACTTTGACCCAGAATCAGCAGGTACGGAAAGGGGTGATTAATAGGAACCTCCAACTTGAACCTCTAGACCTGATGAAACCACGTTTGTCATCAAGTATTCTTAACTCCACTCACTTGGTTGATTATGTCCCAACCCATTTACCTCACAACAGGTCTGAGCCCCCTTGAGGAGGCTGTAGCTCCTTCCTCAACCTCAAAAAAAGTAGAATTTAACAAAAATTAGGACCCAAGTGTCTGCATTTCTAACAAGCTCCCCAGTGATGCCACACTTTGAGTAGACAGAGTTAGAACAGTTCCCAAACTTGGCTGCACTTTGGAATCATCTGGGGGGCTATTAAAAATCCCCCAACCTAGGACACACCCTAGACCAAATAAATAATAATCTCTGAAAGCAGGACACCATAAACACTATTTTTGGAGCCTCCCAGGTGATTCCAATGAGTGGCCAAGTTTAGGAACCACTGTTTTGAAATGATGAGCATCTTTGCACAACAATGAATAACAAATATCTGGAGGCTTTAGGTTATGTAGAGCCAATGTCTTGAGACAAATTAATAAAAGTAAATTCTCTAGCTGAAAAAAAAAAGTCAGTAGTTTCCACCATACATTGGTTGTACCATATATCACGTGGGGGCTGTATTTTAAGAGGGATATTGATATCACGGAGCATGCCAAGAGAAGAGTGAGTGAACCATGTTATAAATGTTGTGACAGCTGTCTTCAAATAATCCAAGGCTGGTCACAAAAAAAGAAAACAAAAACTACACTCTACTATTCCATCCGCTCTCTTCAGTTGAATAAAACATTGAAACATGCACACCCCAATCTAGATTCACCTTAGATATGTTTTCTCCCTCACTTAAGCAGATTTCAGATGGGTTCCAGAATCCATCTCTGTCTGGCCCAGTAGCAAAGGGGTTTGATTGCAAACTGGGTTTTAATACATGCCTTTGCCTTATTTCTGCAATGACTTCTTTCTGTTGTACAGGTAGGTATATGGAATATATATAAAGCATAAGTAAGGATGTGGCTGGGCTAAGACAGTACTGATTGCTTTGCATGGATGATAAGAAAGATGGCTATAGAGGCATAAATCTTATCCAGACAACCTTAAACAAAATGTGTATATATATATATATATACACATTTTGGCAATGTCCATTCCTCTAGGAAAATCTGACTTATAGAAGCCAAAATACATGAAAATACTATGGGCCTTAAAATGATTTCCTTACGGTCTGTTCCAACACTTACCAGTATCTGCAAAGCTGCAATCTCTCTTTGTTGAATGAGGAAGCATTCACAATCTGTTCATGCTTTGTTTATGCTGTGTTTAAGATTTAATGAAGATTTGTTACTGGTAGCCAGAGACAAGAAAACTTAAATGTTCTCTGCCTAAGAGATTTTAAATGACCCTGACTATTTTATTCTGTTAGTAGCTGTGTCCCTAGATAATGACTCTTGAGATTGTTTCAAAAATGGGAGTTAGAAATAGCAGAAGAAAGGATGCCAATAAATTAGGATGGAATTTACCAGTCTACACTTACACACACCCACACACACACAACCCATACATACACAATTATACTATTTCCTTGCCCTTGCCATAAAGGCAACAGTGTCAGAAAAATAACCAATAAGCAAACTCTGGCTAAAGTATACTTCAAGGTCTTAATTTGTCAGTTCCAGTTATTAGCAATATCACAATTGAAGACTCGTTATTTTAGTAGGTGGTATATGGTGGGTTAGGAGTCACAGCATAGAGTAATATATCAAAAATGAATTCAAACTCAGCCATTTAACAGTTGTGTGAAATGGGGACAACTGCCTAACCTCCCTGTGCCTCAGCTTCTTTACCACTAAAATGAGGATAATAATACATTGCAGGGTTATAGAAGAGTTAAATGAGGCTCAAATATAAAAGGCATAAAACCTTGAATGCCTTGTATTTAGAGGGTACTTGGTAACTGGTATCCAGTTACACCATAATCATCATAGTTCCTTCAGTACTATTTTAATATATAAATCAAAGTTTTTAAAGTAAATGTAAATGAAACCATCAATTCCCTGGCATGACTCCACCTAAAACTCACCTTTTTTAAAAGGTAATTTATTGAACACTAGTTATAGTGTATATACTAGTTATAGATATACAAGTCATCATCTTTATCATTCCTGTGTCACTACAGATGAATGTGACATGTGTCTGGAATTTGTGGACTCCTTTTACCCTTAGGCGGCTTGGTGGTTAGATCTCAAAAGCAGCCATGCTAAACACATACTTACTCTTATGCCAGTCAGTCTTTCTCTCTTCCATTTCTCTTGCCTGCCCATACCCACTCCACATCTCCCTTTTCCCACTTCACCACCTTTCATAGTTCTGTTCTAAAACAGTTGATTAATGGAAGAGCTAAATCGGGGTTCTGGCAGATCTAAAGGGTTGTTCCTGTCAAAGCAGAAGCCTGTTCCCAGTGGCTCCATCACTTTAGTGCCGTTGAGGAATCAAAGGTCCTGACTGCAAAGCAGAGAACTCCTACTCCCTAGATTTGCAAACTTGACTCATCCTAAAGTCTTTTGAGTTTCAACATCCTCATCTGTATAATGGGGATTATAATATCTGCCTTGAGTGTCCCATCTCAGGGTGTATATCAGGGAAGACTGGCAAAATAAATGTGATGAGAACACCTAAATTTAACATCAAAGACTAGACATATGTCATTGTATTTCTCGGGCCTGTATTTTTATTAACCATAAGTCAAAGTGACATTTGCAGAATGAGTACTGGTTAAGTCACTAGGAATTCTGCTTGGGGACCGTCCATGGAGATGCCTGGAATTGGCCTTAAATTCCAGGTTGGAAAGGAGGAAGTATGATGGGGGGCACTGAGATTTAAGAAAGGACTTCAGAGGTCAGCGTCCAGGTACTAACTTACTGAAATATTCTATTTAGGGTTTCTCAATTAAAAGTACAAGTTTAAACACACACACATACACTTTTTTCATTTTGTTTTTAATAATGGGGATGTGGTTCACATCAACCAAGAGAAATGGGTGGTGGGAGTGGCAAAAGGGTTGGGGAACATCAACTCTTGCTTAAAGTGGGCTTTGGAAGCCTAGGCTCTCATGCCTCTCTGAAGGTGTTAGCCCAGATTTCAACATTGATCATCTTCGTCATACTGAGCAAGTTACTTAATGCTTTGTGCCTCAGTGTCTTCATCAGCAAAACAGAGATAAAAATAGTATTTAATCTTGTTGAGTTGGTGTGAGGCTTGAAAGAGAAAGTTCACATACATTGCTCAAGACATGCCTTGCATTTAATGTGTTCAATACTTATCAGTGACTATTATTATTATGATATACTTATCCAATATCTTTTCCTCCTTTTTCTTCACACCGATCCCTCTTTGAATTAGGGATAATAATGTTCCAAGCTGGAAAACTACATTTTTCTAATCTCCTAGGCAGGTAGGGTTTATAATGTAACTCAATTCTGACCAATGGCAAAAGCTTTTGCTGTATTTCCAAAGAAAGGTTTTTAAAAATGGGTCTGACTCAACAAGAAAATTACTGTCCTCTTTCTTCTTCTTCCTGCTCTGAATTTGTGCATAATGGCTAGAGCTGTGGCATCCATTTTGACTATTACTATGGAGCAAACTAGGAAATGGAAGCCGTGTGCACAGCAGAGCAGACTGGGAAAAAGGTAGTGTGAGACCCACAGTACCACGGAGCTCCCATGTCAATCCTGAACTGCCTCTTTGTAGACTGCTTTTGTCTGAAAGGAAAATTACCCATATCTTGTTTAATCTACTGTGTTTGATATAATCATTTTACCAATAATGGGTCTAACTTGATTCCAGACACAGACGAAGGCAAATGTTTTGTGAATGTTAAGTTCTTGCCTGGAATAATTAATTTCCTCTTTCACAAAACTCTAACCTCAAGGTGGAATGAGGAGTACTCCTGCTGCCAACTTTTTGCAACTTATCCTTGACAAAGCACCTGACTTCCTCATGCAAGAGGAGGATGCAAGAGGAGGATGCAATCCAAAAAACAAAACAAAACAAAACAAAACGAAGTAAGAAATTAATAGAAAGCTAGTAATATGGGAAAAAGAGGAAAGGTAATTAATAATGGTCAGATCTAGGTCAGAGAAAAGACAATGGAAGGCAATAACAATAGGATAAAGGAAGAACTAGCAAAAAGGGGACTGATAAGAAGAAGGAAGAGAGGAAGACTTGCAGACTGTATATAGTTAAGTATGAATCATTCACAAATACATAGTTGTAAACAAAATGGTGATGACGTCCCTCAACATTTTAGTTCACAATTCACCTTCTAAAATTTAAATTTCTTGTTTGCTTTGTTGATTAATTAACAAATATACATATCGAGTAGAAACTGGAAATGATGGAGGTCCAGAGTAGGTCAGACTGGATAGGGAAGGAAAAGCTGGGAGCTATGGAGACAGTGGTAAGTGGCTGGATTTGAGATGTATTCTGAAGGTAGAGACAAAAGTACTGATTAATATATTTAATGTAAAATGATAAGGACAGAGAGAAGTCAAATCTTTTGATTTAATCAACTGAGCGAAGAGTGGAACATGTACTAAGATGCAGAATGGTAGGAACACCTTGAGGAGTCTCTCTCTATCTCTCTTCCCTCCCTCACTCTCTCTTTCTTTTATGCCATTTTATAAATTTGAGATACCTAATAAAGAGCCAAATGAAGATGCCAAAAGGCAGTTTGATACATTAGTCCTAGAACTCAAGGGAGAAGTCTGAATAGGATGTGTACATCAGAGATGGAATTTAAAGCTACTGCAATTGGAGGGATGACCAAAGAAATGGATGGAGATGGAAACATGCCAACATTCACTAGTCTGGTCGAAGAGAAGGAGGAATCAGGAAAAGGTCTGAGAAGAAGCAGTCAGGGAGTTAGGAGGGAAAGCAGGCAGGTGTGGTGTCCAGAATCAGAAGTTGTGCTCAACAGTAGTTAATGCTGCTGGGTGACCAGGGACGAAGAGCATGGGAATGGACCCCTGGCCTTTGTGAGATGAGGGTCCATGGCTGCATCAGTAACAATGGTGACAGTGGAGTGATAAGGACAAAATCCCGGTTGGGTCAGGACAGAGAGATTGAGAGAAGGAGTATTGAAGGGAGTAGCAGAGAGAATTTTAGTGTCATGGTGGGAGAAAACAAAGACACAGGGAAAGAGGTAGAGGGCTTTCTGGGGTGAGTGGGGTTTCTTTACATTGTTTTTGTTTTTTATTATTTTTGTTTATGCCCCAAAGGAAGTGACCTTTTAATAAAGGAAGGATTGATGTTTTCATAAAGGAAGGAGGATGATTCTAGGTATGAATTCTATGAGGAGGACAATCCTGAGAGCACCTATTAAGTGAGCTGAGGGGGTGATCCAGAGCCCAAGTGGAGTTTCAACGGTTTAGAATAGAAGGAGTGAGATAGTCACCTGAAAGACAGGAAAAATGGTTTTATTAGGAAAATTTAGTAACCTTCTCTGCTGGAATGATTGCTCTTCCGAGACATGTAGTCATCAACATGAATTACATCTACTTGGTACAGCTGTATTACATTTTCCAAAAATGCTTGGAAACTCAGTGCCAGGTGTTGTTGGTCAAAGCCAGTTTCAGTTAATAAACTACCCTAGGCTGGGTTTCTCCAGAGGCAAATATTGAGATAAGATTCCAAGGCAAATAGTTTAGTTGCATAGGGTCCCAGGAAAGACCACTGGAAAACTAGGGAAATGAGACAGGGAAGGGAAAGCTACTAAGACAGGACGTATTATCAACCAAGTTATCACAAATGGGAAACTGAGGTATATTCCCAGTGGAGAACTTCAGGAGATGGTGTAGAACTGCCTCAAAGCTCTTCCCCCTGCAGGGTTAGGGGCTGGGCTATTTATTTATGAGTTGCTCCCAGGAGTCTTCAATTCCCTGACATGCCCAGTCTACGGTGTGCATGAGCAGAGAGTGCTGCAAGAAGCAGAGAAAGCCTTGGAAAGAGAAGCAGATACTGAGAATTGGTGGTGAAGTCAGTGGCCCAAAGGGATACAGGAGGAGGACAATCCTGAGAGCACCTATTAAGTGAGCTGAGGGAACCTATTAAATGAGCTGAGAGCCATGTGATATTTTAGCTTGTTTCACTGGTTGGAAGGGAAAAAAGTAGGTAAATATTTGCTGTCCTGGTAGCCTGTCAATGAGTTCAGAAAAGCAAGGGTGAACAGCCACAGAGCTTCCCTTCCTTGTCCTTGTCTTCAGTCTAAAGGCTCGGAACCAGAATAAGAAGTGAACAACCCACATCCCCTACAGTATTTCATTTAATCCTCACACAATGCCTGTGTTAAGGGCACCACTGGCTTCATTTCACAGAAGAAGAAACCAAGACTTGTGAGTTTTTCCAAGACTTGCCCAAGATCAAATCTTTAGCAAATAATAAAATTGGGTGTATCAGGGCTCTCAAACTCCAAAGCACTGCTCTCAATCTGTGCTTGCAGATAACTAGACCCAAGTGTATCATTTACCTGGTCCTCACCTGTCAGGAAAAAGCCATCAGAGCTTACTCTGGCAATCTCTTTGAAGGACAATTTGTTTGGAGAGTATCCAACACAATATTTCTGGTTTTATTCAGCTATTGTATTTCCTTAATTTGTGGGCAGACTTTTCCAAGTGGAAAAATTATATAAAATAAAATGTTTGAAAAGCATCTCACACTGTGATTGAGTCATTAAAAAGAAGAGTCATTAATAATGCATTGACTTTGATTATACTTTCAGTCACTGGGAGCTGTCAATGGAGAATTACTATTCTCTTTTGACAAAGTCAAAGTCATATAGGGGTCTCTAACAATGCACACAATTGTTCTAGCACTGTAAAAGTGGGAAATTGTTCTTTCATGGAAAATACATTCCAGGGCCAGGGGGCATTGTTAACATTCTGGAAGGGTTGTGGTCCAAGGTTGGGATAGAGTGGGGAATGGATAGAGAGAATCGAATCTGAAATAAATGAGAAACATCCAGGCAGTTCGAGATGGTTTGGGAAACACCTCCCTTGCCCTCCCTTTGTCGAAGAAGCCACATTCTTTCATCAAATCATTCCAGTATGTTCCTCTATGCTAGTAAATTCTCTATTGATCCTTGTGGTCTGTTTAATTAAAAAGAACGTTGGAATGTAAATGTAGACAGCTTTCAGATCCTAGGATGCACACCTTTTTCTTCTCTAAAAACACGAACCCACTGTAACAACTGAATTCTGAAACTCACTCAGGTATTCTGGGCCCAGAGCCAAAGTCCATATGTGTATAGGGAAGAACACTCAGCACTTATTTGGGTGAATGTATCAACAGGCAATAACTCTCTCAGCTCCTCTCTGGCACTGAGTTTACAGACTACTTAGAAGGGCAAAAGAAGCAATCTGCAGTAAACATTTAAAGGGATGCAGGAGCCCTCAATATCCGGAGGCAGCAGAGGATGACAGAAATCATGGATCTCTTCTCCTGTGTAAGGCATCCAGCAATCAAAAACCACAGGACATCAGCCCATGGGGTTCACAGGGCCTCCAGGAGACCAAAAAATGAAGGCCAAAAAATTTACTGGGCTGAGAAAATCTTCACCCCGACTGAGGCTGCCTTCATTCTGGTCTAAGTGCTGCTGTTGTCATCTGTAAACTTTCAGCATTAAAGAAACACTTTTTTTTTTTTTTCTTTTTAATGGAGCTCTGCCGGGATATACTATGCCAGCACCTCAAATTCATTAAAATTTCATTAACATCCACTTATGGAATTGCCACTGATTTGTTGCATAGCATTTTCTGATAGCACTGCAGAAAGAGATACATGAGATTTTCTTCTATGGGATGAAAAACAACCAAATTCCTTTCCAGGCTGGTTGCTTACAGTTCTGTTGGGCCAGGACATTACCCTCTAAACATCACATGTCCCGGGGTCCACTGGGGTCAGACCAGCAAGGAGTCAAATGAATTCTGATGAACTGCTGCTACCTGGATGTGATTCTGCCTGGGGGTGTGGCCACCCAGCACCTGCTCTTCTGATTGTTCTCAACTTGTAATGTGGAATTTTTCCAGCATATACAAAATCAGAATTTCATGTATGGCTCTACCCACTTCCTTCTGGCCTGTATTTTTTGAACCGAATGTCGACAATAGATGATGTCGCCTAGGTATATTCTGAGTGTATGTTTCTAAATGAGAAAGACTGTTTCCCTTCTTTTAGGAGTGAGGGAGAATCCTAAGTGCAGTGCCACTACTATATCTTGAAATAATTAATAATAATTCCCTATGTTCCCTGAATGCCTTGTTAGTGTTCAAATTTCAAATCGTATCAAAAATTCATGTTTTTAAACATTTTTTGTGTGTATGAAACAAGATCCAAATTTGAATTTTCAATGGAAAGGATTGGTAAGCCTTTTATGCTTATTTGTTTTGACTACAATAAACAGTACAATTTAAGTTTTGAAAATTAAACAAATACAATGTATGGGGAATAATTCTGTACAATATCTTTATAGTCATCAAACAGAATGAACAAATGATATTTTGTTGTATTTGCTTCAGATGGGATGTCTTTTAAGTCTCATGTTGTGTAGATTAAATTTTTTTTTCTCTTTCTCCTAATTTATATGTTGAGAAAGCTGGGTCATTTTGTCTGTAGGATTTTTCAGTATGGATTTTGTTGGCCCCATGGTGTAATTTGACATGTTCCTCTCTTCTCTGTATTGCATATAATTTGGTAGTTATATCTGGAGAATTGATCTGAATTTAGATTCAGTTGTTTTAAGGGCTGGGGGTGCTAGACTATTCCATAAGTAGTAGTATGTAAGAGACACACTCATGGGTTTTGTGTGTGTATGTGTGTGTGTGTGTGATGTTGGTAACCACAGATGAGCAATTGCCTCTATAATTCATTAAGGTTGCAAAATTGTGACTGCGTCCTCCTGTTGTCACTCTCACTTGTTAAAGAACACTTCTGTAAAGAGAAACTTCTCTCCATCTAGTCTTTGGTCACCAGGTCCAGCATCTGGTTTTCCCAGCCACATAAAATCACACAATTCCCTTCTCAGAACCATTTCAGCAGAATGTGGACTCGGGAAGAAAGGAAAAGCGGAAAGGTTTATTGTTCTTGATGTTGTTTTCTTTTTCCAACTTGTGGTTGCGATGATGTGTATTTGACATTCAGAAGTGATAAAGAGTGTCAGTATATTGTACAGCTGAAACTAATACAACACGGTATGTGAATTACACTGGAATTTAAAAGCTACAAGGTCTCTGTAGCTTTAGAAAGCACAGAAATACTTTGTCTTCAAATAGTAAGTATAGATATGAAAGGCAAAATGTTATAAAACTTAATTCATAATGCAGCAGTGAGTTATATGTCAAACTAATTATAAATCTTTGGATTAAAATGTACTTCTAAATCACCTAAAGCATTACATATGAGGCATGGACAAAGGCTAGAGATATGTGTGTTACCTGTTTTCAAGTCATCTGTAGGGTTTCCATGTGACAGAGTATCAGTTTATTCTATGTAACCTGTAAAAGTAGAATTTTGGCAAGAGTAGCTGAGAAAGAGATTGGGGCTTAGTTTAAGTCTAAGGAAGAGTCTCATAGCAGTACTTCTTGATTATAGGAACGTTCTGATTCAGGAGGTACAGAAAGGGATGTCTACAATAATGTGGGAGCAGGAAATGGCAGCATCTGAGACCTCACCAAATTAGATAACATGTAAGTTCCCTTCCAACTCCAATGCTAATATTTCTACAAAATTGAAATCCATAAGCAAAGGGGAGGAAAAACCTCCTACTAAAATTAAAAAGTTGCGGGGCACCTGGGTGGCTCAGTGGGTTAAAGCCTCTGCCTTCGGCTCAGGTCATGATTCCAGGGTCCTGGGATCGAGCCCCGCATTGGGCTGTCTGCTCCATGGAGAGCCTGCTTCCTCCTCTCTCTCTCTCTGCCTGCCTCTCTGCCTACTTGTGGTCTCTGTCTGTCAAATAAATAAATAAAATCTTAAAAAAAATAAAATTAAATTAAAAAGTTGAATCAAAGCATTAAATCAAGAAAAAAAAATAGTAAAACCATGTAAATGGATATAACACATGCGCAAAAATGTTGACTAACACCTATTATGTCAGTTATTTTAATATAGTTTATAATAATGATATAGTATTTTATGACTACAACTTATTATGGAGCTAAGGGCACTGGAGTTAAATGATTTGCCTAAGGTCATAAAGCAGTATTTTCATCAGGAATTAGAAGCCAAGTTCCTCTGAGCTATGTTCCTTTGGTTTTACATTTGCTTTGCCTCATGCTCCAAATCATAAGTATAAAAGGTTGACTTTGTTTATTCATCAAAACTCATTGCAAAACACATTGGAAAAAAAAAAAAAAAGCTAATACTGGGTGAATGATAAAGCAAAGGAGATAAGTGGAACAAATATTTCTTAAATATTGTCTCTATACTGGGTCATAGGCTGGACCTTTGCATGTGCTATCTCACTTTTTTGCATAATAACTACACGAGGTGGGTATTAATGTCATCCCCATTTGACAGACAAGAGAAGTTAATTAACTTGCTTAAGGCTATACAATTTGAGAGGATCAGAGTTGGAATTTGTCACCTGGATTGTAAAACTAGTCCAGATTATTTCAATTAAAATATGCAGAAAAGTTGAGAGAAAAGCTGTGTGGACTCAAGAGAACTGGCACTTTATCCAGTGATCACAGGGATTTTTTTTTAACTTCTTGTGATTCCCTTTGCCTATTTATAACATACAGATAGCTTTATTTGAATCATAATGCATTTGTTATCATTGGTAGTGATATAATTAATAGTGTCTAATTCATAGACATTCCACTATTCTATTATTTTGGAAATAAAAGTGATTTATATATTTTGAGCACATGAGATTGGAAATTAATTTTGATGAATACCAGGTGTGCTGGCTGCATCCTCCACAAAGTTTTCCCTTTTTTGGTCATGAAACTGTCATGAACGCCTTTAAACTAATAACACTATCCCATTTCCTGTGCACCTGCAAAAGAGAGTCTGACAATATATTTTTTTTAACGAATTTGAACTTCTTTTTAATTTGTTTAAATGGATCTATACTATTCATGTCTTGTAAGCACAGGGCAAAACTGATGTAGGAGATGGAAGAGAAAACAGTTATTTTGAAAGAACGGGGGGTTCAATTAATAATTCTTTGACAATTTCAAATATTGTGCCAAGTTAGTATTCTGTCAATGGATAATATCAGCTGTTTATTGTGGAACTACTATGTGTTGTGCTGATTTGGGTATATGAGGAATGTTACCTACATCACTCCTGGGACAACAGCAAAGGTCAGCCAGCTGTACTCAATTATGCCATCACTGGGAACTTGTCAACTTCTCCTTATTGTTTCATCTCTCAAGTCAATTTGTTTTAGATGAGTTTTTCACATAGGACACTTTATGAAACAACTAAACAGTTAGCTTAATTTGCCTTTAAATCAGAAATCCTGGAGATGGAAGTGAAAAGGCTAGCTGATGGAATTTGCCAGCATTAGTGACTCCCAGGGAGCTGAATTCACAACTTAATTTGCAACACAACGCTCACTTATTAATTTGGCTGCCTGGAATGTCCGCTATTTTTCTCTACTTCTCAGCAATTCCCTCTTCAACCTACTGCTCTGTCTTCCCAGCAGCAACCAAAATGCACTGCACTTAGCCTATCATTTCACGTTTTCATTTTACTGCAAATATATTTTATGTATCTGTCTCTCCAATTATAGTCTGTAGGGATAGCGTATTATTTTCTTCAGCATCTGCCCCAGCACCTAAGAACTGAAATGAATGAGTGGATGAATGGCTGGCTGGGTGGATGAGTGTCTTGCAATATGATTTCAGAGTCTCCAACCTACTCAAATCACAGCTCCTTCCTTTGCACAGTGAGGCTGGAAAAAGTTAAATGTGACAACTGAACAGAATAGACCTGGATTTGTAATGCTGGCTTGTACCTTGCTAGTACTTTCGCCAATAAATGAACCTGTTGCGATTTCACTGTTTTGTGCAGTCCTTAACAGCCTTTCAATACCTTTGTTTTAATGGCTCAAAGGAAGTTGTTACAATGTTTGCAATGAATGCAAATCATGGATCCATAATCCTGAATGTCTCATAAAAAACCTTGCTAAACAGTTATTGTACCTATACAATAGTGTCTCTTATGAAATCCCAATGAATCAGCTTTAAACAAAACCATTCTCGCCCGAATATGCAGTGTGCAATTTTATGAGAAACTGAATTGGCTTTTACCTCCCCTCCCCCAGCCCCAACACCCTGCATTATGGAAGAAAAGCCAGAACACAGAAAATGACGCTTGTAAAGACTAACATTCCAAAGTAAACAATCTTATTTCAGCTAGATAGTAAAGACTTCCGATTTAATTTATTCTGTCCAATGGGTACATCTTGAGAGGAGAAAATTACAGCCTCATGGACTCCAAAGCAATCACAGAGATTATTTGAAAATATGTTACATTTAAGAAAAAATAATATCTTGTCCTTGTCTTATATTTTAAAGTATACTTATATTTTAAAGTATACAAATGAAAACCTATTCATATTTGTATTATCTCGTCTCATCCTCATAATAGCCCTGTGATGCTGGGTTCTTGCTATTGTTGTCACATTACAGTCGAGTAAACAGATCTGGACAATATCTGGCTCAGGAATTTTATCACCCTCCTCCCAAGAGCTCAGGCGGGAAACCTACAATCTTGTCTTCTCCATCTTGAAGCTATTTGACATTAAATCAGTTACTCTTTGCTTAAATTACTTTCATATTTGTCTTCTTTTTTCCACCCCCATTGCTATTGCTTTAGACTTTGTCTCACACAATACCCAGTCCATAGCAGGCATTCAGTGAATATCTGTTGGGGGTGGGTGTGGAGGTGGGGGTGGGGTTGGAAGGGAGGAAATCAGTGAATGAGTGAGTTGGTGAATCCTTTGAGCTGGGAAGTTACAATAACCCCTTAGTAGCTACCTGCCTCTTATTTCAGAATCTTCCAAATAACCCTCCATATGCCCACAAGAGTGAAATTTTACCATATATTCTTGATATATATTATTCCTGGGATTAATAATCCACATTTGATAGCAAGAAAAAAATAATAAAGCCTCATTTGATCAACATAATGGCTTTCCAACATTTGCCTCTGATTATCTGTTTAGCTCTATCTCCTGCTACTTCCCTTGTCTTTTGTCATTGTTCCATATTGAAGTGGAAACAAGTCGTGCTCTTATGTGTACCATGTCCTCATACCCTCATCTGTGCTACTTTCACTGAGTACAAAAAGTTTTCCCTCATGCTAAGAAGGAAACCTAAAAGATCCTTCCCTTGGGAGATCATTGACTTTGAATGCATGATTTTATTGCATTGTATGTATCTTCTCACATGAATATTTCTTACATGGTTACATAAAATTCTTAGAAGCTAGGTCATCTCTTTTTTAAAATCCTCTCATCACTACCACAGTGCCTGATATGGCATAAAGGTGGGGCTGATTTTTAAAAGGTAGTTGGAAAAGAATGAATGAATGAGTATAGTCCAGGGGTATATCTATAACTTGACTACTCAATGTCTCCTTTTTCAGGAAACTAGTCTTCCTTTATTTCATATTAATTCTCTTTTGAACATATGATTTAGCACTGGTCCTGGGAGAGTCAGACACAGACTCAGTGCTGGCCAATCAAAGCACAATGTTCTCTATTCCTAGCTTTAGGGATTCATTCTAAGATGAACTGCTGGCCTGAGCAGGACCCATCAGTCTTCCCTCGGACTTTAGTCAGAAGTGTCAGAAAGAGTTCTGTCCTCTCCCAAGACCCCTGGTTCTGAAGATCACAGAGTGTAAAGCTGCCATTCTGCCCACTATGTAGAGAGAGCTTGCTTGACAATGAAGCCTGCACTGAGAAAAGCAAAGCTGAGACATGGAGAGATGGACACGGGTGGTCTGGTTGGGGCAACTTGTTCTTGCCAGCCTTGCCACAAGTTCTTAAAATTTCATACATGAGCCAACTTAGTCCCTTTTTCTTTTCTTAAGTGAGTTTTGATTGGCTTTCAGTCACTTGCAACAGAAAAAGCTTTGATTAATGCAGGGCTCAAGATAGAAAAAAAAAAAAGTTAATCAAAGAGCAAATCAAACCAGGTCATCCAACTCCATAAAACGTGTCCTTTTTACTCCAAACCACCATCTTTGTATTTTTAAAAGCAAGTTGGGACGAAAATATTTACAACACAGAGTGCTCCTGATTTTTCATTTCCCTAAAATGAAATTTTGAATGAGCATGCTGAACACTTCAGAACTCAAAGAAATACAGACAGAAGAATAGTAGTTTAAAATGACAAAAGCTAATAGCACCTTAATTATAAAAGCATTATTGGATATTTTATAATAAAGCACATTTAATAAGACAGAATTAATGAGAATGTGTAATTGTTCAAAACTCAGGCAAGAACAAGGAACTCTTTAGCTGTTGCAAAGGAGAAGGAGCAAGAATAGGAAAGGAAACTATGAATTCCTTCTACTCTCGAGGGTGATTTCCCATCCCAGCTTTCTGCTTCCACTGCAGACCTCACTGTCTATCACTAGTGGAGAGTGAATGGGAATTTATGTCTATCATAAAATGCTGTCCAATAGGTAGTTTTATAAGATTTATATACATACATTAAGTCACTCTGTCCTTTGCCATGTACCTCCAATAAACCTTGTGGTTCTCCCTCATCATTTCACACCAAATGAAAAGTGGTAATATTACCAGATTTGCAGTTAATTATCATGAAATATGACTCTTAATGATTTAACATCTTTGTTAAGAAGCCATGGTAACATGGAGCACGATGCTGGAAAACATCATTACAGCTATCATTTATCCATGACATTTACATTTTGTTCACGGTCCAAAAAAAAGGTAATTGACAAAGCACATCTATACAATATTTATTGAGAAAATATCTTGCTCTCTTGCTGCCAGTTAGTTTAGCTTATTGAAGTTTTTTTTTAATAGGATCTAACTTTCATATCCTTTTTAATGACCTTGAAAGTGAGTTACGTTTCCTTCCCTTTAAATCGAATTTATGGGAAAATAATCCTCCCTTGACAAAGGAGCTCTAAATTGATAAAAGAGAGTTGCTTCGTATTCTGTTTCCCTGATGAGCCTCTATGTTCTATGAGAATTCCACGGAACTGTTACAAATCTTGACTAGAGAAATGTCATATAACTTCTCTTTTTCTAAACAGAAAATGATTTTAGGGAGGGCTCACTGAACTTCTCTCTTCTCTAATGTATATTTCCCAGCTATATTTACCCTCAAAAATATTTCTGGATTCTATAATTTCATTTTTTAAAAATTTAATATCAGTGCTAGCTTCTGAAGGATACAAAGTACTATAGATTCACACCACCATCAGGGTTCAGGTCTAAGAAATTGTTACTCAAGAGTCTGTCTACTTAGACTGGTCTACTTAATATGATGAGTTTTTTCTACCTGGCTAGAATGGAATGGGCTATTTCCTAAGTGGCAGCCTTACTTCATCCTCATATGTAAAATAACATTCTTTTCTCTCTCTAGCCTACTCAGCCTGTTTTATATCCTCATGGCCTCCATCTCCTCCTCATGTATAAAACATATTCTATCATTATTCCTTTGTTTATTTTTGGCACTCTTACTAGCCCCCAATAAAAATATAAGTTCCCTGAGGACAGACTACTTATCTCACACATAAAACCCTAGCACATAATTAGTACTCAATAAATATTGGCAGAATAAAAATATAAATTAATAAACTTGGAGAATCACATTAGATTCCAAATTCTTCTTCATTCAAAAAAAAACATGATTCAGGGGTCAAACCGTATTTATCAAGTAATTTCACAGTAATTTCATTGTATACCCAAGTATCTCAAAGTAAAGTAAAAGAGATCCAACATATTGCTCACAAATTTTAATTAAATTTCCTTTCTCTTTTCAATCCACAGCCCTCATAAACTCTTTTCTCAACAACCTTTGGAAAACTACCCCCCTTCCTCAACTTTGATGAATTCCTTGCCTCCATTCATTTTCCCATACACTTCTCTCTCAGCATTAAAAAATGTAGTTGAATTTAATCTTTTTTCCAAGCAAGAAAGACTCCTTCCTTTATATGCATGTAAAATCGGTAGAGATGGGCAGTAAATGTGCTGGAGATTACAGCATAGTCTTTGAAGAATTCAGAAAAGAGGAATTTATGAATACTTTATTATTAAAAACTTAGAATTATCATAAACATATAAATATCCCCCCCCAAACAGAAACTTACATCTTCAATCACTTTAAAAATAAAAAGACAAAGAGATCTAACTCTCATAGAAGGAAAATCTTTGTCTTCCGAAACGGAACATATTGACAAATGCAGAAAATCTTAATGCATGACCTACATCAAAATACAGTAAAACAGTGATACTACCCTACAGATTATTTGATGTAGATGGGATGTTTAGTTCTTTGGCTAAATATCTAAAACCAATATAGATTCCAGGTGGTCATGTGTCAATGAGGTGAGATGTATATACTCTTCAACAAATTCTACAGAAATGTCATTGGTGTATTTAAAATCTGTAATTAATATCGAACCAGTGAACAAAATGCACCACTGAGGCTAGAAGCATAGAACTGAGGCATAATTTTCAGAAAGCCAAACACATTGCTCTCATACAAATATATAGTGAGCACATGTCAACGATTTTCTTTTTCATTAATGAGGGAAACAGCATAATGGTAAAACTGGTTCAGGAAGAATTTGAGAGACTGTGTGTCCGTTGTCACTGACTGAAAGAATTGTGAAGTTAGATTGCTAGTACAGATATAAAACTGCCTATTGCTCTAATAATTAAACACTAACCTTTTGGATTATCTTTTCTACTAGATAAATTTCACTTTCATTTCTATTTGACAAGAATCACCTGTATCATTCTCAACTTTCTACAAGCCTGTATTTATCTTTAGAAAGATGTAAAATATCCAAACAAAAGGAAAACTATAAGGTATATACCACAGAGAAAGAAAGATTCTTGGGTGGATCTGTTATATAATACTGTAATATGACATTGAGAGAATATAGAATTTAGGAATTAGGAGATTTACAAACCAGGGATATTGTTTTCTTAACATTAGTAATAAAAATAAAAGAAATGGACTAACCTGCTGATTAGATAAATGTTCTACCACTCACCCACATACACAGGAAAATCTATACTATCAGCAAATCAATCTTAAAATAAGACAAATCACACTGCATTATTATTTATTGTCAAAATAAATCACAATTTTAGGGGGCTTCCAGGTAGCTCAGTGGGTTAAGCATCTGCCTTTAGCTCAGGTCAAGATCTCAGGGTCTTGGGATCAAGCCTTGCCATGGACTCCCTGTTCAGCAGGGAGTCTTCCTATCCCTCTCACTCTGCCCACACCACCCACCTCTGCATGCATGCTCTCTCTTAAATAAATTGAATAAAATATTTTTAAAAATCAATTTTAAACATAAACATAATAGCTTTCATTTATTGAGTGTACACACACACACACACACACATTACACCTTCATAGGAAACATAGGTATAGCTATGCCCATTTTTCAAATGATAAAAATGGCAGTCATGGAATTAACCTGCCCAAGGTCACGCAGTGAGTGGTGAAGTTATTAACCTACTTTCCAGCCCTTGCCTACAAATTGATACATACAACTCTGTATTGGCATTTCAATACTCTAAAGCACTAAAACAACTTATCTCCTTCTCTCCTTCATTCAGAAAAACTAATAGGCTCACTACACAAAATTTTATAGGCAATTCAGCAAGGTTTTCTCAGCACAACACAGTGGCCAAAACTGATGATCCCTAATCAGATAATGTAGCCAGGGACAAAATTCCACTCCAGATCTCAAAAGACAGAAGAAAGAAGATAACATCATCAAAGACTGCAAATATCTTAACAAGTGAGAAAAATGGACTTCATATATTCTCCTTACAGAATAATGGGATTGGGAGGGAGACAAATCATAAGTGACTCTTAATCTCACAAAACAAACTGAGGGTTGCTGGGGGGAGGGGGTTTGGGAGAAGGGGGTGGGATTATAGACATTGGGGAGGGTATGTGCTATGGTGAGTGCTGTGAAGTGTGTAAACCTGGTGATTCACAGACCTGTACCCCTGGGGATAAAAATATATGTTTATAAAAAATAAAAAATTATTTTAAAAAAATAACCATCCCAGGTAAAAAAAAAAAATAGTTGACGATGTACCACAAATCCCATAAAGCAGACTTTCTTCACCCCACCCTTTTTTTTTTTTCCTTCTCTGATTGAATAATTTCAAATGATCTATCTTTTAGTTGACTGACTTTCTTTTGCTTGCTTCATGAAGTCTGATGTTGAATCTCTCTACTGGATTCTCCAGTTTTATTTTTCATATCTAGGATTTTTGTTGCTGTTATTTTGATGGCTTTTATTTGTGTGCTGAATTTCTCAACTTTGTTCATGAACTATTTAACTAATTTCATTTAGTTTTCTATGTATTCTCGTAGCTTACTAAACCATAAGAGGACTATTCTGAATTTTGTGTCTGACAGTTCACAGATCTCCATTTCTTTAGGGTCAGTTACTGGAATTTTATTAATTTCTTTTGTTCCTGTCATATTTGCCTGATTCTTTGATCCTTGGTTCTTTGCATTGACATCTATATGCATTTGAGTTAGATGTGTCCTCTTCTGAACTTTACAGGTTTGCTCTGGCCTAGAAAGATCTTCACTAGTCCCTCAGTTTGAGGTACTGACCTTTTCAGCTGGTAGCATCTATGGCCAGGCAGGGCTTGCTACTGGAGTCTCTAGTTGGGCAAGGCCACTCCCTGTGCTTTGAGGTAAAGGGATGGCTGTGCTGTGTGATGGGCCTGTTTGATGGGCATGTTCAAACAGGACTACTGGGTGGCCTCCCTGATTGGGCAAGGCTGCTTGTTGTGCTCTGCAGACAGGTGGGGCCACCAATGGAGCTCCACAATCATCTGTGTTTGGGTGATATTGCAGGCTGTGTTCCTGACCAAGGTGATGCCACTATACTCTGTGACTGGGCAGGGCAACAGGCTGGGCTCCCAGTTGCTCCTGTTCTGGTGTGGTCTCAGTCTATGCCCCCTAAGTATTGTCACTGACTAGACTCCATGTTTAAGTGACATGCAGTTTCTCTCTGGTGGCTTCACCATTATACAGGGTGAAGCTACAGGCTGGCTTCATGACAAGATTGGCTGCTGGCTGGGCTCTTTGGTTGAGAATGGCATCCAACTATATTTCATAGTCAGGTGGACTATGCTCTGTGGTTAGGCAGAGTCTCTATCCAGGCTCCCCATCAATTGGGACTACAAACTATGCTCCATGGTTGGGTAGGGTCAGTGGCTGGGTTTCCTGCCTGGGGTTGGCTACAGGCTGTGTTCAGGACCTAGGCAGGGCATTAGGGTGGGCTCTGCTTTAGGGCAGTGCTGTAAACTAGACTTTATACTTGGTGGCACTGTAGACTGTGCTCTGAGTCTGTCCAGAGCCACTGTTCAGGCTCCCTGGTTTTGTGGGGCCAGAGGTTATGCTCAGCAGTTGGCAGGGCTGATGGCTTGGCTCCTTGCACAAATAAAGAGTATAGGATGGGCTCCATAGCTGCCCAGGTTTTCTGGCCAGGCTTCCTCATCCAGCAGGACTACAGGCTATACACAGTAATTGAACAGCACTCTACATTTGCTTCTCTGGCCAGGGCTGTAGAACAAGCTCCAGATTAGTATAGTTTGTTGGCTGGGCACCAAAATCAGGCAGAACTGCCAAATGACCACCTTGGCCAGATGGGGCTACCAGCTTGGTTCTGTGGATGGCCAGGCCCACTGGCTAGGATCTCTGCTTGAACACCACCACATGAAGAAATTCAATCCACCCAAATCTGAGCACTGGTTGCTGTAAATCCCTTCCCTCTTCTCCATCTCTATGCAATCTCCACTTGTTTATCCATGCAGATTCCCCCATTTATTCCCTTTAGGTGAAACCTGAATGGGCTTTGTGGGACGTGTCCTGCAATGCTGGGGGAGCTGGATATCCACCTGGGGCTCTCTTCCTACCAGTGGAACCATAGGCACAGTACATCACTGTACTGGCCTGGAAGAGGAGCAATGCAAGCAGAGTGTAGCTGTTTCTCCTACCCTTCTAATGCAGTCCTTCTAAGTCTCTGTGGTCCTGGGAATACTTACCTCACCTCTGGTTCTTGGTTTATCACAGTGGTGTCTTATCTATGGATAGTTGCTAATTGGCCTTTTTGTAAAGGGGATTGAAGTTGGGAAGGAGCCATGTTGCCATATTGATAATGTCCCTGTCCTAAAACCATCTTCATAAATATATATATATATATATATATATATATATATATATATATATATATAGTAGGCATCACTGATCTATAAAGAGATTCTTTTAACTTACTGAACTCATTCTTTGTTTTTCTCAGGTGGCTGAAAAAAATCTCATCCTTGCCAATTCTTATTATGGCTATAGAAGAAGCTTTAAAGTTATCCCAAATTCAAGATTAGGTTATTAATCAACACAGAATCAGAAATTGGTTGGGGCAGAGGGTTATAAATCTTCCCAGAAATCATACATCAGCTTTTGTTAACAGAACTTTGCTTAAGTAATATAAAAAAGTCAATTAAAAATCACATTGGCCACTTCTGCTTTGTAAGAAATAATTTTACTAGTTATTTGAAAATTTATACTAAACATTATGTCTTCAAATGACCAATATTGAAAGACAAGGAAGATGAGTGTCATCTTAAAATGACCAGGAGCTAAATGAAAACTAAGAAGGAACTGAACACCAAATCCTTTGTGTTCTCTACTCCTGAATTATCTTCTGAATGTCACTCTCCTTTTCTCTCATCTACTCTCTATGGTAGATTTTCAGTAGAAATCAAAGATAAATTTCTAACAATATTAAAGCATGTGTGTATTTCAAGATCCTACATAAAAGAAAATATAGCAGATGAGAATAGGAGAGAAAGGTGTGCGAGGGTAAAAGTGAAGGAAGACAGAAATTTGTTTAAAGAGATAAAGAACTCATAATTTATAAATTAATTATCTGATCAAACTAATAGTTTTTCAGTGGAGTAATTGGTGTTATTGATCTTGCTTTTAACAAACAGCTGATGCTGTTTCTGGCAACACATTTATCACCAAAGAAGAACATAATTGGTATCAGTGGGAATGCTTTTGGCTGCAAGTAACATCCCAAGTCCGCTTACTTAACAATTGAGCAAATAAACAAACAAACCCAACAAGAAGGAATCCTGAAATGAGGTGGCTTTGACATTCTGTATTTCCTCTCTGCCAGCTTTACCAGTTAGGTTTGTCCTTGGCACCCATCCCATCTTGGCTGTAAGTCGGCTACCGGAGTTTCTGGCATCTTAAAATGATACCATAATATCTAGTAGCAAAAGAAAAAAGTGTTCCTTCCCATGTGGTTAATTATAAAGAGAAAGAAATCCTTTCCCTGAGTTTCTGAGCCCACATCTTGAACGTTCACTGGGAAGAACTGGATCCAAAACCCACCCTCCAATCCATTCGCTAGCAAAATAAATCAGATCTCCCTGCCAGGAGTCTGACTAATGACCTTGAGTGATGTGGAGGACAGGTGAGCAGAATTCTGCTAGACAAGAAGAAAAGTTGACTAATCTGTTAGATAGGTTCCTGTAATCTGGATTAGTGTTTATCAAACTTTGATTTTAGAAGCGCTTGTAGTCCTGTAAAAATGCAGCTTTTAACTCAGAAGTTCTAAACTGGAGCCTGAGATTCTGCATTAGTAACAATCCTATTGGTCATTCTAACGCTGCGGGTTCATACATTACACTGTACGTAGAGGATCTAGAGTCTAGAGAACTAGATGAAAAGGTATGTTTAGTATGGGAGACTAAACTGGGATAGAATTTCTAGCTGTGTGATCGTGGGTATATTAAATTCTCTAAGCCTCTGGCAAAGGAAAAGAGGGAGCGAAGGGGAGAAGGAGAAAGGAAGGAAGGAGGAAGAGGATCTGATAATGGGAAACTTTGAAGAGATGGGATTTTTACTCGCTTTTCTAATTTGTCAAGGTCACTCTATAGTGACAAATGAGAGAACTGGGCAGAAATAAACAGGATAGTGTTTAATAAGTACACTTGGGAAGAAAAAAGAAATAAACTGTACCAATAAAAGCCTGGGAATGGTGACAAATGTATATGTATGACAGAATAAAAGGCCTCCGGGTCCCAGTGATAGCAAGCTATATTGAAATATTGCAGTGATGTTATAGTTATAAAACTTACCCTGCCTTTGGGATGCCTAACAATGCATATATTATGTTCTGGGCTGCAGAGTTTTGAAGGATAAAGATTTCAGCCCTTGCGTTATACCCAGAAGGGAACGGTAGCAGACTTAGGGACCAATCATGAGGAAAGAGTGAAGGAGCAGTAATCCTCATTCTGAGAAGACCTAATTAGTTGCACCTAATCCAACTTCAGAGCAGGATTATGTCCTTACTTGGGGGGAGGACGACTGACTGTTTCCCATGTTGGCATGCCAGATAGAGAAAGTGAACAGGATTTCAACAGCAGAATGAGAGTAGAAAAAAAAACAAAAAACAAAAAACCCTGGTGGAGTGCTAGGTGTAGACTCCTTTCAGCTTTGCTTCTTAGTAGCCCTGTGTCTTTGGGTGTTTTCTTAACTTCTCCAAGACTCAAGTTCCTTCATTCCAGAGCTTAGTAAATCTTAGAGACAAATAGGAAATGTGTCTGGTCAGAACAGGTGCTTAATAAATGGGAAGAGATATTAGTATAATAATTCATGATAAAAGGGTTTAAATTAGAAAGATGCTACAAACCACAGGTGTCCTTCAAAAACGATTGGACAAATAGTTTAGTGGTCAACATACATGTGACACACAGGCGTCACATAGCGCTCCATTACCTCACCCACCCTCTCCACAACAACCCCAAATTATGAGTGATATAAAAACGTGTTATTAACTCTCAAAGGAGGGGTGCTGTTCTAATACCCTGAGCATTTCCCTGATCCCTGACCCTCGAATCCAAGCAGCTCTTCTTTCTCCACCTTCCTCACAAAGAAATGAGAGTGGCTGACCTTCTTCCCCAACAGAACTGTAACATTTGGAACAAGTTATTTCATTGCCTTTATTAGGCATAAAATTCAGCCAAATTAAACAGCCATGATTATTCCACTTTTACCGTAAGAGTGCTTATTGCACCTTGCTTTGCAGGTGTCCCAGAGTTTTGCAGATTTTTTCCAAATGCAAAATCGTTGCCCAATTATGTCCTGCTTTCTCCTTGAATTCTGGCTACATTTCTGTGAACTTGATGTCTGTTTTTTAAAAAGGCAATATTTGTGCTTAGATTGGGTCCTGTTTCCTTCAATAATCATAATGAAGAAAGTTTAAGGTTTTTTTTGTTTTTTCGGTTTTTTTGTTTGTTTGTTTTTCCTAAAACCTGCAATAAATAATTAGTAGGAGTTTCTTTCCTTAAAGGCAAGAGCTGAGGGAAACTTTAAAATACATTTTCTTTTGTGTCATTCCTGGCTTACATTTGGGCCTTCCTGCAGAACGTAGAAAACCTCTAAATATTCCTTAGAGATATACATGGGCGAAAGAGCATGGCATTTTGAGCCTTCTTGCTGCCTGCTTTACAGTTACCCATACGACCTTTGGAGAGACATCTTGGAGAAACACCTGGGATTCACAGGAAAACCAGGCTATTGAGCCTGGCAATCCCCTGCAGACAACCATGACTGTTAAAATGGACTTTCAGCTATCCCTAGGCTGAGAAATAGAGCTTTAGTCTGATTTCTAAGAATAGAAATTTCAGAGCCAAAGGGCAAATCATTGTCCAATTATTACACATTCATTAATAATGCAGGGCGCCTGGGTGGCTCAGTGGGTTAAGCCGCTGCCTTCGGCTCAGGTCATGATCTCAGGTCCTGGGATCGAGTCCCGCATCGGGCTCTCTGCTCAGCAGAGAGCCTGCTTCCCTCTCTCTCTCTCTGCCTGCCTCTCCATCTACTCGTGATTTCTCTCTGTCAAATAAATAAATAAAATCTTTAAAAAAAAAAAATAATGCAAACCAAACTAGAAGAATAAAACATACAGGAATTTTCAAATTTAGTAACTTGAAGAAGCCAGTGAGAGGTTAACGAGAAAAGATTAAAAGACAAGTTCACAAAGCACTTCACAAACACAATAACGCTCCTCTTTGAATTCCCTGAGAACATTCCTACATAGAGGTGGTTTAGGAATACTGCAAGCAATAATTCAAAATGATGATAGTATTAATGATGATAATGATAAGCACAATGACATCTTTGAAGCACCTATTACTATGTGTGAAACCCTGTGCTAAGAGCTTTACAGGTTTTTATCTCATTTAATCTCATTTAATCTGGAGCAAAAATTCTCACAAATTCTAGGCAAAGGGTCAATATTGGGATAATCAAATTTTCTTGATACATAAATCTAGGACACCTGCCTAAAGGGCAAGGATTTTCATTTCAGATCTTTGATGCCACCACACAGGGCTTGGCCCAGAAGAGACTCCGCAGCATTTGGCAGGATTTCAAAGTTCAGAAATCTGAGTTCTTTCTGTGAAACGAACACAGTGTGATCAATTCTTTCACTGTTACTACATCATTAAAAACGATTACTACTTTATTTCTAAATTATTTATAAGGAATATTTTGCTTTCTACAATCCAAAAGTAATAAAAGCTTATCCCCCCAAACAATGCTGTCTTACAGAAATAATGGCCCAGATGCATAAAGATGATTGGGTAGGAATATTCATTGCAGCCCTGCTTGGGAAAACAAACATAAAATGGAGCCATTTAAATGTGTGTCTAGAGAAGAGAAAAGGAAACAAAGCTGGAACTTTTATTTCTTACATTATATAATTAAAAAATTAAGTGTTGAGGTAAAGGATAGTCAACAAATACCATATAGTCATTCTGTGGACACCTAAATTGACTTGGGATCATGGGTAACTTTTCTTTCTTTTCTTTTCTTTTTTTTTTTCCTTTTTCTATATATTTCAAATAACAAGTCTTTCAGTAAAAATAATAGTCATGAGGTACCTCATGTCAGTTAAGCATCTAACTCCTGTTTTTGGCTCCAGTCACGATCTGGGGGTCATGAGACAGAGCCCCGTGTCAGGCTCCACAGTTTGCTTGAGATTCTCTCTCTCCCTCTCCATCTCTCCCTGCTCCCACTTGTGTGCTTTCTCTCTCTCTCTCTCTCTCTCTCAAATAAATAAATAAATCTTTAAAAAAAACAATAATAGTCCTATTTTTGTCACAGAGTCCAGGGAATTAGAGTTGCCTGAGCACAATGCGGATTGGTGTGTCTTCCTAGGAAGGGATTTCAGACAGCTGTGTTTGCCAGCTGGACTTCTTTCACAGTAGGAGAATTTAACAGTAGAACACTTAGCACAAGTTATGTCACTGGTTTTCATTAGTCGTAAAAATTCAACCAAGTAAAAATAATAATGCTACTTCAAAACACTTTTACTGGAGGAGCCCTTACCCTGAACTTTATTTTTGCATCTGTCTCAGTGTTTTGTGAATATTTCTAAATGTAAATGGTTGTCCAGGATACTCTGCTTTCTCCTTGCATTCTAGCTAGAGTAAGTTTTGTGTACTTGAAATGCACTTATGAAAAGGCAGTATCTTTGCTGAAATTAGGTATATTTCCTTCAGTGATGATGAAAGCAGTTTAAGTTGTTTCCATATTCCCCACTGGATATTTGGAACCACTCATGGACTGCTGGGAGTTCAGGGACCTTCACTGCTCAGAGACAGGCCTGATCCTGCAGGTCAAACACAAGTCACCTCTGTCTAGGTATAGCTTTGTGCCCTAAATGTCACTTCTCCCTTTTGGGACTCTATCTGTATGGACTCAGAGCAGATGAAGGACTTTTTCAAAGCACCTTGGAAGCTTGTGCTTGCATTCTGCCTAGAATTTACAGCCCTGCATGGAAGGATCAGCTTATTCATTTGTTTCCCTTAACAAAGGACCATTTACCACCACCAAGCTACCTGTATTTTTACCAAGAGACTTCATATTCAGTAAATCTGATGTCTACTGTATGTTGAATCTACCACTTTTGAGGACCCTCCGTACAGTTTTCCACAGTGGCTGCAACATTCCCACCAGCAATGCACAAAGGTTCCCTTTTCTCCACATCCTTGATAACAGTTGTTATTTGTTTGTTTTTATGATAGCCATTCTAACAGGTGTGAGGTGATACTTCATGGTGGTCTTGATTTGCATTTTTCTTATGATTAGTGATGTTTAGTACCTTCTCATGTACCTGTTAGTCATCTATAGATCTTCTTTGGAAAAATGTCTACTTAGCTCCTCCACCTAGTTTTAATTGAATTCTTTTTGTTTTTACCTATTGGGTTTTGTAAGTTCTTTACACATTTTGGATATCAACCCCTTCTTAAATATATGATTTGCAAATATTTTCTCCCACTTAGTAGGTTGGCTTTTAGTTTTGTTGATGGTTTCCCTTGCTGCACAGAAGCTTTCTACTTTGATGTAGTCCCAAAAGCTTTTTGCTTTTGTTGCCTTTGCTTTTGCTATCAAACCAATATTTTTGTCTCTGGAGTAGAGACAAGGAGAAAAACCGAAATCACTTTAGCAGAAGAATGAGGTCTGACATATCCCAAGACTGAGGGTATGGATCTGTACATGTGAAGGAAACATAGCCACATTACAACTGGACATTGAACTACTGGAGTCTAATTGTAATAGGTTCAAAACAGAGCCTCAGTCATGCCAGACTCCTTCACCATAAAAAAGGAAACTGTTGTGGTTTTTTTTTGTTCGTTTGTTTCTTTCTTTTGTTGTTGTTTGCTTTTTTGACCCTGGGCTCTCAACCTACTATAAATAGATCCTGATGGCTGTATTCCAGTCTTACTGTTTCCAGACAAAGATATAGTAGCAACTCTTTCTTACTTCCCGGGGTCCACTTTAGTTCCTCAGATGATAAACACCTTTCCTCATGTCTCTTTATTCTTAGGAGTCATGAGGCAAATTTGTTTTATTAAGTCTTTAGAACTGTCTTAGCTCAATTCACCCTTAATAGAAGGGTAAAGACCATCCAGTCATTGTTATAATAGTTACTGTTTATTTAGTGCTTATGTGCAAACCAACCACTGTGATAAGTGCCTGGCATACATTATCTTCAATCCTTACAACTTTCCCAGGTTGATATTAGTATTCCCACTTCAAAGATAAAGAAACCAAAGCCCAGAGTAATTACATAAATTGTCCACTATTGTAGCTGTTACAACAATGGGAAAGACAGAATTGGAACATATTTTTTGTTGGAGGACTCTAGGATCTGAAATCTCCCACCATTCACTAGACACTATGTTCCTATAAATACAGTACCCAATTGTCCAAGCCAGCAATTATATCCTGATACTCTAAGTTGCAGAGGAGAAATCAATCACCTAGCTACCCATACTGCCTCTTTCATCTCTAGGTCTTCAGGAGAAATTGCCTTTTCCTCACCCAGAGATCTTTCATGCCTACTCAGCACTTTTCATACAAAGCCAAAATCTCACCTTCTTTGATGGCTTTCATTTTTGCAGTTCATGGTATAGAATGTGTCTGCTGGGGTAAGGAAGTTTAATTTTTACAATCTCAGGAAGTAGTAGATTTCTTTTAACATATTTCAAGGTCAAGGAAGCAGCACAGACAAGAGTAAAAACTTCCCAATAGGAGGACCATGACAAGTCCAGGCTAACCAGGAGTAGGGATAACTAGAGTCAGAAGGGAGGGGCATTGGATGGGAAGATTGGCAACTGCAACATTATTCAATATAAGTGTACTTTATTTGGAAGTAAATTGTATAGATTATTTTACTCCTCAAATTGGAAAAGATAATTGCACTATTGTCTGGAAATGATCAATTTCTCTTCTCTAACTTGCAGACTGCATTCAGAGATTGTTTGTTCATTCCATGCCTCTGGGACCATGAGTTCCCACCATTCACAAAATAAATGTAAACAACATGTATGTGCAGTGCTGAAGGAAAACAAAAGAGCAGCCTCTTAAAAGTGATCTTGCCATCAGATGTATTTTTGCTTATTCATTTTTATTTATTTATTTTTATTTTTTATAAACATGTATTTTTTGTTTTTGCTTATTCTAAATGCTTCACAAATTGATTATTAACAATAGCAAAAAAAAAAAAAAAAAAAAACCACGTCCTGAGAAAGCAGTGACCCTATAAATTAAAATAATTTTCCCTATGCATCTTTTTTGAATGGTTTCCAATGAAATAGCCTTTTACCAAATACAATTCCAACTACAGTTTGACTAGATAGTTCCAATATTCTGTTTGATACACACCAGAAGGTGAGAGAGGAGAACTTTGGGAAACTATCCAATATTTTTGTGAAAAAAATCTTTTAATGAATACAAAGAATTGTGAAATATTAACACAACAGGACAGCTTTAAAGCCTCAAAATAGAAGTTTATTTTGAACATAGTTTTATATAGCCATAGTCAATTTTTAAATTTCCTTTTTTTAGCACATAATTGTTTTTCTAATTAACTAATTAGACACTTTAGCAGGCTTAAAAACTACACAGGTTAACTACATAACTGTTTAATGGTTACTGTTACTGAAAAAAAAAATGGTGTTAATAAGGGTTGAGTTCTTCAAACATGTTTTTCATTTTTCCCTTTTCATTTTTTCCTAAGAATATAATTCTGCTTTAGGCAGTGTTTCATTATAAATGTTAAGGGTGGGTGGAGTGGGAACAGATCCCAAGTTGCTACTTGGAAATCTAGAATTTCATAGATGGCAGTGTAGTATTTCCATATAATTGTATCTCAGTTAATAAGAACCTGTTTACTAACTGTGGTAGACCATCTGATGTCTTGGAGACACAGGCAGGTTTGTCCTGGAACTATTTCTGGATGGGCTCACCCATGCTGGACTATTACTGGTCTTGGGGTAGGGAGGCCAGCCTGGCTACATCATAGATGAAAAGAGGAAGGTTAAGGCAGGAAGATCATCTTGCTCAACAGAGACTTAGGGTTCACCTGCCTTTCATATTCATTCAGTCATTCATTCATTCATTCATCAGAGTAATGTATTAAGCCATAATACATGCCAGAAAAAGTTAGGCATTATAGGGGCCTGCCTTTCAGAAATTGAGCAATCTAGTATAGTAGGCAGAGAAACGAGCAGCGATTTTTAATATCCTGTGATATATACTCTTCCAGATTTGAGCACAGAACTCTGGGGTGGGGGTGGGGTACTGGCTGTGGGGAAATGACTTCCCATGAAGCATGAGGAGGGCTTCTGAGAAGAGGTGACCTCTGCACCACAGTGATCAAGAGTTAGCCAAGTAGAGATGGGAAGAGGGGAGAGGGTTAAAGGACAGTTCTGCAGATAAAGTTATGAGATACTGAAGGATAGCTTTCCACTGAGGCTCTTGCCTGGCCTTGTCCCCACAGCTGTTCCTACCTTCCTACTACCTCACATGTGAATGTAGCCCCTAGCTGTTTCTCTCTACCTCTCCTGATAAAATCGAAATTGCTCAGACAATGGCTGCTAAGCCCCAAGAACAATTCCTCCCTCTTCCTGCTAAGCATTTAATCCTCTTTCCCCACTTAGAACCTTTGTCCAACTTCTCAAGCCCAGGTATTCTAGAATTAAATAGAAGCTCATGCTAATGGTGCTTTGCTTGATTCCCCCTACCCTACCCCCTCCCTGAACCTTGGCCCCTACACATATAGAACAAAACAGAGGCAGAAGCAGGGATTCCATTTGGGTAACTGCAAGAAGTTGTGTGGCTGAGTCAAAAACTGGGAGGTGAGGGCAAGAGTGGTGGGATTTGGGTCTTTGAGGTAACCAAGAGACAGATGGTGGGACCTGAAAGCCAACTTTAGGATTTGGTACTTTGTACTGAGGCCATGGATCCATTAAAGAGATCCATTCAGGATCCAGTGAAACAAAAAGCAAGTGACATGACATTGAGACACGGAATATGTATTGAGACACGGTATCTTGCCATTGTCTTTCACCATGTGTTTGGTGAGGATTCTACTGGGGACACTGACCAAGGCCTGACTGCAGCTAGTTAATGGGAGTCCCATCCTCTCTTACTGTATAAAGGAGACAGAAGCCCTTAGAATCATCAGCATAGTGCATAGCACGTGATCAGTGCTTGGTAAACATCCATTGCCTTGAACTGAAATATTTTAGAAGCTACTAAGAGCTCATGTTTATCGAAGTGAAGGGCAGTATGAGAATATACTATCCTCAAAACCTAAAGAGAACCTGTATTCTTTTCACATCCTTCTGGCATGACTAAAAAAAAAAAAAATTACAACAGAAGCAAAAGTTTTCAAATGAACATTTAATGTGTTTCTATACTTTGCAATCCCAGTTTATGGATTTTTTTTTTTTAAGTTTATTAAGAGATGCTTAAAAAAAAATACGCCCGTTTTTCAATTGTGCCACCATCTGGGCAAACAATGTAAATATTTACAAGCAAAATCTTTGGGTAAAGATTGATGTTCTGCAGTATGTTGAAACCTGATAGTATTGCCTTTCAGAATTGCCCCTGGTTCCCTCTATTGCGCTCCTTTACAAAGCCTTTGAACCAGCATGTAACACACTCCGGGAACATTAGCAGATGCTAAAATATTTTATTAGCTGATTTATAAAGCTATTGAGGGCCATTCTTTGAAAAATGGGGAGAGAATCCAGACACAACAGAAGTTAGAAAAATCAGAAATCAACCTTTGGAACAATGGTAGCAAGTAACTTTTTTTTATTTTGCTAACATACCAATGTAATTCAAAACAGACCGATGTCTGTGTGAATGCTTATAGCTGCTGCTTCTTCTTCATAATTTTTTTTTTCCCCAGTTAGAGAAGGTTTAGAAAAAGTGCTGAAATGGAAAGGAAAAGGAAAAGGAAAGGGAAAGACGTTACAAAATTTCCTCATCTGAAGGCTGGAAGTGTAGCCATCCTTTCAGATAATGCACATTCTTTCTCTGGGTCTCATTTTGAGATACAAATAGTCTGGGGAAAGTAAATGGAAGTAAGTCACTTCCAATTTCTTGTGAATGTGCTTCTAACGTGTCATCTTTAGAACAGGCAGACTAAAGCCTAAGGAAGATATTGAGTCTTGGAAAAGGCTGGAGAGCTTGTAGGGTGATCAGAAAGCCACGCTCAGGCTCTCTTCCTTGAAGTTCTGTGGCCAAGGAAGACTTATCAACTACACTACTAAAAGAACATCACAGTATGACTGTTAATTCATGTAATGATTTTCATCTACAATATACAAAGCATAACATGCATTAATAACTAGGATGAACCCAAACTACTGACCTTTTTGGAATCCTACCAGATCATGAATCATCAAATATCTGATTGAGAACAGTCCACTTTCTGGCTCTTCTTAAAATACCAAGTTTTATTTTGAATTTACTGTTCTTCAAAAAGCCACTTTCTATTAAAATTCACAAAGCAGAGAGGCATAATCAGAGAAAATAGGAAGACAGAAACATCTTGTCAACCAGACTGACCCAAACTTGATTTTGTTCTGCAAACGATTGACTTCAAGTTACCTTTTCTTTTTTTGGAAGCCAAATCAATTGCTTATAAGTTTCTGCCATTTAAAAAGTCATGACGGGCAGTTCCTGCTACTTGTTAATACTAAAGCAATTGTTGACAATTGTTCTGGATTTCAACGTCTAATTAAAGCTAAGTGTTTGGATTTGCATACAATAAACAATAGAAGTGACTTGCATCACCAGTCCCACAGGCATAATCAGCTTCACAATACAATATCATTAAAACTTGCATGCTAATTATAGCTAATTGTTCCATACAAATAAAAGCCATTTCATTCAGAAGATAGACTTTCTTCCAACAGCTTAAGTACTGTTGTTCATCTAAAAAGACCCAAGATGCTTAAGGCACCATAAAAGAAAAATCATTCAGGAAAGAGTTCTGTGGTTTGTCTCCTAAGTCACAAAAAATTAATTAATTAATTAATTAATAAAATAAAATCAGTCTAGGATTATTACTGAAAGTATTCAGCTCCTTAGTCAGAGCAAGCCAATTAGAATTAATGCTTATTAATTTTACTTGTCGGCAGAATGTGAAGCTGCCCAATTAGAAATGAATAAAACAAGCATCCATCAGTTTTGGTTAAACAAATTTTATCAATAGCATTAAATCCCAAAGAGGCCCTTTAGAAATTTTTCCATAATTAATTCTGGAAGGACACATGAACAGTAAAATACCACATGTTTGATGTGGACACTAACCTGCCCTTCTCCAAAATTAGTGCTAAATACTATAAATCCAATGACTAACTATCCACAGTGAAATGAAAAAAAAAAAAAAGCTAAAATAGAAGTCATATATAAATGGATTACTAGAGCAGCACCTTGTTTATTTTGGATTTAGAGCTTTCCTGATTTGATTCTGTCTTACACTGAACCTGGAATTTTTTTTTTTTTTTAAGCAAGTATCATCAGTAGGTATTATTAAAAAAAAACAAAACCTTTCTTACTGAAGTAAAGTTGACATAAAATTGTTAGATTAGTTTCAGGTGTATGACACAGTGGTTCAATAACTCTATGCACTATGCTATCCTCATCCCAAGGGTAGCTACTATCTTTACCATACAACACTATTACAATACCATTAACAATAGTCCCTGTACTGTACTTTTCATCCCTGTGACTTACTCATCCATAACTGGAAGACTATAGCTCCCACTCCCCTTCATCCATTTTTGCCCATTCTCTCTCAGCACTGCTCCCCTCCCTTTCCCCCACGCCCAACAGCAACCGCTAGTTTGTTCCTTATATTTATGGGTCTGTTTCTGCTTTTTAGTTTGTTCATTTGTTTACATGTTTTCAGATTTCACATAGAATTAAAATCATAGAAGAAGTAAAATGGTATCTGTCTTACTCTGTCTGGCTAATTTCATTTAGTGTAATACCCTCTAGGTCCATCCACATTGTCACAATCATGCAGTTCATACAGAAATGCCAAGGGGTTGTGGTGTAGTCATATTTTATCTACTCCTTGGAAATAATAATAAAAAGTTTGAATAACCCCACAAATTATGGTTTATTGTCCACTGGGAAAACTCAGCTAGTAAAGAGAGATTTTAAATTAATACATATTTATGGATGTGACTTGTTTCTTAAAAGGAAAATTAGTATCAAAGAGGAAAAATGAAGCTAAGTAAACACTGTACTTTTTAACAGTAAAAAGAGTCAAAAGGTATTTCAGGGGAGATTCCATTCCATTGTGCTACATTCTGTTCTATTCTGTTCCCTGCCTACAGCCTAAGAAACAAACAAACAAACATCAACAACAAACAAAACTAGATGCTGCTTCTTCAGATGCATCATGCTCAGCTAAAGATATAAATTGTGATATCTCCCAGATTTCATTCCATGTCTGGGGTAAGAGAAAAAAGGTATAGAAGAGAAAAAAAGAAAGAGAGGGAAAAGACCCATGGGGGAATGAAGGGGAACTTCAGATGTATGACTAATAATTAGAGGCTCTGCTCAGTTTTGGTGCCTGATTGGATCCCAATCCTCTCTGTCTTCCCAATCTTCTGCTTAACTGTCCTTAGCTTTTTCTTCCAAAATAGTTTCAGTGTTCTGACATCTGAACTCATGGCTTTAAAAACAATTAATTTATAACATCTTGCCAGCACACAGATGATTTGCTTTTCAGACTTTTTAAAAACCACCACCACAACAAACACAATCAAATATCAAGTAAGTATCTTGCATACATTGGTCCCTAGTCATAATAGTAATAGAAAACTGCTCCTGAAATGACATTTGGAAACCACCTATTTCACCTGTCCTTCTACTTATCACCCTTCCTCCAGTCCCCATTAGACTTTGTCTCGCTGGAATTTTCTCTTAATTTATAGGAGCCTTACCTCAAACATCTTCTGTCCTTAACTTTCCTCCACATGGAATACCCCTATTCTTCCTTTCTCTTACATTTCATTGTTTTTGAATTTTTGTATTAATAAAATAAGATCCAAGACTTGAAAATAAAGCAAAAAATAGTGTAATGTCACGTGGGGGCAAAGGCCCCCCAAGAATTATCTAGAGGGAACACACTTCGTTCTACTGATTACTATTGATAAAAGAACCCAAATATGGTGAGGTTACCTGCTGTTTTGTAGATTTTTATTCAGGAGAGATAAAAAATAATATATACTCAGGAAAAATAATAATTTCAAAAGTTATGCTTTATTGCCTTTAGAAAATTTAACTAGTTTTATACCTAACTTAGGAATCTTACCTTAATATTCCTTTATTAAATTGCCTAAACATATCTAGCCCCTCAAATGCTTTCTGTATTGGTTCTATCATATTGCTATTTCTCTTAATGAGTTGAACAAAATCTTTGATATTTTTCTGTTTGTGCAAAAGCACAGTTTTAATGTTTTGAAAATTATACTTCAGCAGTAATCAAATTTTTTTATATACTTCTACTATTTATCATATTGTTTAATAACTGGTTTTACTTTTCAATCATACTGTGAATCTTTCAGAATCACAGACTTTTATTTCTACATCTACAGCACACAACATGGGTTCCTAGAACTTAATAGGTACTCAATAAATGCTGTTTATATGTTGCTGAACTTAATTTCATGATTCCACTCATAAATAAAAGGAGCAAAATAACTTACATTTGGTCCCAGAGACTTAATATTTAATATTTGTCTCTCCTTAGATTGGTATCCATGTCCCTAAATTTAAGGTTTTGTTTTAATTCATGCTACCTAATATGAAATGGAACCTAACCATGTGTGTGTGTGTGTGTGTGTGTATGAAAGAATCTACCTAAAAAAGAATCAGATGTGTAAGCTGGCTTTCTTTTTGTCACCTATATTTAATAAAAGGTGTATATATATATATACAAATATGTGTGTGTGTATTTATATATGTATAT
Organism: Mustela putorius furo; assembly: GCF_011764305.1. Classification (NCBI taxonomy): domain Eukaryota; kingdom Metazoa; phylum Chordata; class Mammalia; order Carnivora; family Mustelidae; genus Mustela; species Mustela putorius. The sequence continues at coordinate 2,247,110 of NW_025421329.1, read as the reverse complement.
ATATTCTATTATATATTTTATATGTTATATATTCTATTCTTGACTAGAATATTAACATATCCTTGTGAAGAATAGGAAAATTAGCTAAGAGAAAGGAAAGAGACCACAATGTCATCTACAGTATGGTTTCCACAAATTCTCCTTGCATAAAAACTGTTGATTTAACAATAAAATTTGAACTTGCTTCTTCATGTATAAAGCTAGTAAAGAACTTTTTTTCCTAAAAATTGACTTCTTTTCTGGGCCAAATGCCAACAAATTATAGTACTGAATATGTGACAAAAGAAAGAAAGAAAAACAGACATTGACAGCAGTAACCAAAAGAGGCTTCAAATGTTAAGGAATTTCTGTCATTTCAAAATAAATCCAAGTCTACAATATTCATGTCACCTCACTGAAAATTCCATGGTTAATAGGACTTCAAAAACCTTGTTTGATCAGTTTCTGTATCTTCTTACCAAACATAATTCTTAGAAAGGATTTCTGTTAGCCAGAATGTGTATTTTTTTATTTTAAAGATTTTATTTATTTATTTGACAGACAAAGATCACAAGTAGGCAGAGAGGCAGGCAGAGAGATAGGGGGAGGCAGGCTCCCTGCTGAGCAGAGAGCCTGATGCCGACCCAATCCCAGGATCTTGGGATCATGACCTGAGCCAAAGGCAGAGGCTTTACCCCACTGAGCCACCCAGGTGCCCCCAGAATACATATATTTTACTTTTTAGTTGGCCTAAATTACTATAAACTGCTTGAAGTTTTAAGTAATGAGTCAAATTCTTTTTTTCCCAATTTTCCTACACAATTAGAGCCTTTAATCTTTTTTATTATTTTCCAATCACTAGACTGCAGAGATAAAACAATATGCATTTTATTTTAGGTATTAATTACATCCTTTATAGTTGCTCAATAACTTTATTTTCCATGCATTCAATACCAAATCCTAATGTCTCAGACTACCTACTTCAATAATGTAGCTTAAGGACTCTGGAAGAACTTTTCAGAAAGTATGGATAAAATCCCCAGACATTCTAAATTTCATAGTTAAAAAAAAAAAATCTGGCATCTGAACAACATCACTTTATAAATTTTCAAATACAAAAGAAAAGGACACTAAAAGCTGTGAAAAACTCAATATAAACAAATAAGACACTAGGAAAGGTGAAAATAATCAACAAGCACTATTTTGTAGAATTACTAATTCACTTTCTTCTAGAACTTACACAACTACCATTTCAGTATAGTAGACACCTAATGGATGCTCAGCTAGTCAACAATGTTGGTTATCTGACATTAGGAAACCCTCCAGGAATTAAGCAAGAAAAATACTTAAGTACAAAATACCTGCACATGAGTCCACATCTTAGCCTTCCACTTCATTTCTATTAATTTTCTGTTGACTCACAATTCCAGGTTTTTTTGTTTGTTTGTTTTTGTTTTTGTTTTTGTTTTTGTCTCTGGTTCCATAGGATGTAGAAGTACCAAGTGACAGAGGCAAGAGAAAAACCAAACCAGTGTATTCTCTCATCCTTGTACTACAACAACACTGGGATCAAACATACTTGCCTATTTCAATATTGGAACCAGCCAAAAATCACTTAGCTTCTTACTCCAGGAAATACAGGTTCTTGTAAAATATAGCTGTGAACCAACTGAAATAATTTGCTTATTAATACCAACAGCTTAATCATCAAGGGTTACTTTAGGTCTCTCATCTTGCTCTGCCCACCAGTCTATGGCCTTAAAGTCTACCAAATTCCAGTCACTTCTATGTCTTTGAAGACCCACCTTAAAATCACCCAGGTTCATACCATCGCACAGTTCATACCCTAAACTATAAATATTCTACCCAAATTTCCTCATTTTGAAACACTATCAAGATGGTGATTTGTCATTTTACAGTAAGCTTTAATAAACCCAGCTTTGTTTGATCAACAGATTTTTCTGGTGGATTTTTGAGAGATTAACAGTACAAACAGAAACACTGACAAGAAGTAACACCACTGGGACAGCAAACATCTAAAACTTGACAAATCAAGCACAGGAATTAAAATGTGTAAGAGTCCAACTCAATAATATCCCTCTTTATTACAATAAACTCTCAGAATACTCCTATATTAATATACAGGATAAAAATGAAGTTCATGATGATAAATGACTATGTCAATATAATCCTAAATCATGTTCAATATAATCCATTTAAGAAGACAGGGAAATGTATACTACATCTTACAGAGTTCTTTCCAAATTAAGTATTATTTTAAAGTTTTGGTTAATAGTTAAAGCTTTCTGAAAAACTAGATTGTCCAGGTAGTATATTTGTAGGGGTTTCATTTAGTTGAAGTACCCCCATATTGTGTTCACTCAGTTACCAGCTTCTGAACTGCTAAAGAATGTTATGCCTTGGCCTTAAATGATTCACAATTTAAGGAATTAATGTTTTGCAAATGGTAGGTTAAATCCACAGGCTTCGTGTTTGTCATCAAACAGAACCAGATTTTATCTTTAGCTCTTCAGTCTTCTAGACTTATGACCATGGGCAAATTATTTAACTACTTGGACCTTTAATATCTTTGTCTATTTTTTTTTTTAAAGATTTTATTTATTTTATTTGACAGAGAGAGATCACAAGTAGGCAGAGAGGCAGGCAGAGACAGAGCGGGAAGCAGGCTCCCCGCCGAGCAGAGAGCCCGATGCAGGGCTCGATCCCAGGACACTGAGATCATGACCCAAGCCCAAGGCAGCGGCTTAATCCACTGAGCCACCCAGGCGCCCCAATATCTTTGTCTCTTAAAAAAAAAGATAACTATACCAACCTCACAGAACTACTGTGATGCTTAAAATGTGGAGTAGTTAGCACCTTGTTAGATGAATGGAGGACCCAACTAATGTACATATTAGCAGGGACTACTGTAAGTATTTACATGCATGAACTCTTAGATTTATGACTGATGAAAGAGCTACTTATGTCCCTGCTTAACAGATGAGAAGATTGTCTCAGATCATGATCCACCTTGAAGAAGAGGCACGGTTAGCAAGTGGAGAGGTGAGACTCAAATCTAGTCAGTTTGCTCTATAGACACACTCTTCCCCACTGTGCTGCTAAGCAACAAATGATTCCAAAACCAAAGACAATGAACACTTCAAAAGATCACTTTGCATTTGAACACCCAGCAAGTTATTAATTATTTTGGCTGACACATCTTGATCATCTCCTTTATGATGAAAAGTCCTGGAGATAGTTAATGGAATTTGCACTATTTACAAAAAATTTTTTTAAACTGTAAGAGAAATTTAATCAAATATCTCTTAACCTAGTGAAATCCCACTCCTTTGTCTCTCAAGGCATAGAGAGATAAGCCACATAACCAGGTTAAAACTGCACATTGAAGGTTTCATTAAAGGCCTCCTTTCCTTGCAGGTGGAAAAGACATTTTAAGATATGTGCTCCTTCCTGTTGGAACTAACTGAATGAAAGCATGATGGAAAGGAAAACATTAAAGTCTTAGAAGTTATATCTGTTGGGCTGGCAGAAAGGGCTACTTAAGATGGCGAAAGTTCCTGCCACAAAATCTGAACTGGGACAGGAGAACGAAGGCCCATGATGGAGAAAGTTCCCATCACAAGACCTGAGCTCAGACAGGCGAACAAAGGCCCAAGCAGAAATCTGAGACCTCCCCGCCCCGGGTTCCCATAGACCAATGGGACCCTGACAAGCAGGAATCTGAGACCCCCGCCCCGGCTCCAGTGGGCCAATGGGACCCCTATAAGCAGGGGAAATATCCAAATAAGGGAAACTTAGCAAAAGACCCCTGAGTTCCCCTCGAGACCCCTTAAAAGCCCCCTCCTCCCTGCCTTGGGCGCGACTTCCACCACTCTGCTTTCCAGAGTCGTGGAACCTCGCCCGAGGGTGCACACCTCCTCCCGGCGCAACTTTCCTGGCTCCCCTTCTCCTGAGCCCTGAAACTTCGCTGGAGAGTGTTTTTAAAAAATCTTGCCTTGCACCCACTTTGCCTGGTGTTGTGTTTATCTCGCCGGAAAAAAACTTTACAATATCATGGAAAATTCATCTGCAGGTGATACAAGAATAGAGGACAGAGTGATCTATAAAATTTGAAAATAAGGTTATTTTGGAAAATAAATAAAATGTACCTGAATAAATAAAATCACCCTGTGATAAAATAAAACAATGCACTTTAAGCTTTGCCTAGGTGGCTGAACAATTTGAGGTAATACTCAAATTTGAATCATAGTGAATAGCCTGTGAATGTGGTCCTTATTAATTCCCTTTTTCCTCAATGGGAATAAAGATTGTGACATTCAGCATGGAGAAGGGACTCTGAAGAGTGAGACTATATCAGTTTTCTACAGTTGTGTACAGTTGTCTCAGGGGAAGGGATGTTCCAGCCCAGGGGGACGTCCCATGGTTATGGTGCAGGTGGTAGCTTCCATGCTCATAACTATATATGCTAGTGTTCACTGTCTTACAAATGGTGTGGGCTGTTTTCTTTGCAGTTAACCTAATAATTTAGCTTTGCATATAGATTTAACATAGGGAGATAATACATTATGTTACAAATCTGAAGTTTCTGGGGCTCTTATATACCTAAGTTTCTTCTTCTATATCCACAAATCAACCTTTTGGCCTATAGATCAGGGGTCAGGAAACTTTTGCTGCAAAAAGTAAGACAGTAAATATTTTAGGTCTGTGGGTCATATGGTCTCAGTTCCAACTACTCAATTTTGTGCAAAAGCAGTCAAAGATAATATATATTAAAAAAATGGGATGACTGTTTTCCAATAAAATTTTATTTACACAAACAAACAATGGTCCAAATTTGGCCCACATCTTATTATTTTGCTAACCCTTGCTATAGACCGTCAGGATCTTGTGAGTTAGTATGATAGACAGAAAAGTGACCTTCCAAGGATGTCCACATTTAATTCCCAGAATCTGTGAATATGTTACCTTACATGGCAAAAAGGACTTTGTAGATGTGATTAAGTTAATGATTTTGAGATAAGGGATTTTCCTAGATTGTTCAGGTGGGTCCTATGTAATCACCAGAGTTTTAAGGGAAAAGAGGGAGGCAGGAGAGGCAGATTGAAAGAAGATGTGATGACGGAAGTGGAAGTTGTAGTGATATGGTCTTTAGAAACTGGAAGAGCCAATGCAAGGATTCTCCCCTAGAGCTTCCAGAAGGAACACAGCATTGCCAACCCTTTGATTATAGCTTAGAAGGACCCATTCTGGATCTCTAAACTCAAGATATATAAGAAAATAAATCTGTGTGGGTATAAGCCACTAAGTTTATGTAATGTTAATATAAGCCACTAAGTTTATGATAAATATCATAGCAACAGGAGGAAACTAATACATTTGGATTGGCATTGGTCTGCATAGGCCTCTTTAAACTTGGAATGTGTGAAGGGTTGCTCTGTGTCCACTTGTCTCAGCTGGAACTATTTCTATAATTCTAGCCCTATATGATTTCCAAGTTAGGTCTGAAAGGCAGAAGCAAAGTTGCAGACATTACTCTCTAAAGGTTGTAATCATTAGATGCAGTTAAAATCTTGCATGTAGGGGTCTATGAGTTCCAGGTTGGTTCTCACTCTCCTCTACCAGTTTCTGAGACTGTTGACCCACAGTTGCCCCAGGCCAGACACAGATGCTTTAACATGGGGCGATAATACATTGGTCCTACAGTGGTGATTGCCACACAGAAGCCAAGATTCCGATTAGATTCTTCCAAACCTTCTCTTTACCATCCTATTTTGGTAACTGGACATACATGCTTATTGGAGTAACTGGTTTGTGACTCCCTTGACCCTTCCCTTGTCCAGGTCCTTCCATACAAATTAAATTCTAATTCCTATAATAAATATCTAAGTATACATAAATAAAAATATATTAATAAAGTATATAATAAATATAATTCCCGACACCAAAATTTATAATGGCTCCAATTCCATGATTAATTCCTGACTGATACAGACTACTGTAACAAAAGAAAATGCTGGGGGCACCTGGGTGGCTCAGTTGGTGGGCAACTGCCTTTGGCTCACGTTACGATCCTGGACCCCTGGGATTGAGTTCCACATCAGGCTCCCTACTTGGCAGGGAGTCTGCTTCTCCCTCTGAACCTCCCACTCTCCCATGTTCTCTCTCTCTCTCACGCACACACATAAATAAATAAAATCTTTAAAAAAAAAAAAAAAAAGCAAATGTTGGACCTAGAGGTCCAAAGAGAGAATGTTTTGTCCGTGCCAGAGTAATACCATGGCATGAAATAGGCCCTGGTGTGTAGACAACCTCTCTAAATGGCACCTTTTCTTAGGACTCCCACTACAACAGCCTGTCCACAAATTTGCACATAGAAGCCCTGAGGGGAAAAGGGAAACAGGAATCCAGTTCTGATTTCAGCTCTGCCAGTGATCCCGGCCAAGTTGCTTAATCTTTCTGGTGATGTGTTCACATCCAAGAAAATGAAGAAGTGAGTTGTTGACTGTTCACAATTATTTGGTACCTTTTCCCTGAAGGATGATTACATTTCCTTGTTTCCCTGTCCTACTGAATGTAGGTATGGCCATAAAACCTGCTCTAGTTAATGAAATGGGATGGTAAGTGATGTAGAGAAGCTATAAGAACCGCTTTCCCTCTTTCACTTTGGCTGCTGTTACAGGCAACATTCTAGCAACAGGCAGCCCTGTCGGCCTAATCCAAGAGTGAAGGGGAGAGAGCTACAGCTGCCTATGATGGATATGCAGCCCACGTAAAGACTAGAGATCTGTGGCTGGAAGCCACTGAAATGCTGGAGTCACTTCAGCATGACCTGGGCCAACCTGACTGCTCTAGGACTGAACTAGATGCTCCTTCAATCTCAAATATCCTAGTTTGTAACAAATGTCAAGATGAGTTTTTAAATAAGCAATATATATGAATTAATTTTTTTAAATGCCCATAGTCACAAATAAAACAGAAGCCTAGTATATCTGCCCAAAATTAACTCACAGAAATGCATGCAATATAATGATCTTTAATTTAGCCTTTTGTTTATGTGGTCCCTAAAATCTACATAACATAAATACACTGATTGACAAAGTTAGTCAGGGCTACACAGACACCATTTATGTACCCTCTTATAAAAGACTACCTAATTATTTTTTATTTCTACTATCTTCTTAATATAACTTCCTGCTTTGAGCTAAAGAATTCATACTTGGGGCTTATCAAGCTCAAATAGTAGCAATTCAGAGACATTTAATTAACTGTGTGGTGGGTAGTTGTATTTCTTTGGTTGTTACGGAACTTTCTACATTTAAAAATTTAGAATAGTATCTTGATGCCTAAGAATCAGTCTCTTAAATTTGAAAATAAAATAGGTTAATACTGACTTTTTCTTAAAGCTATTCACTTGGAAATGAAGATGGGGAAAAAAGAAAGTAAGGCAGGCCGAAGGGCAGCAGAAGAAACAAATGTTAATAAAATATCACTGAGAACAAGGAAATTATCTGAAATTTCAACTTCTCTCAATCTTTGCAATCTTCTCTAAAGTTGGTGTAACAGTACTCCAGTCCTTCATTAGAGGTTATAGGGGTCATAATTTGTTTTATGGCTTTTGTTGTTATTGTTTTCTTTCTCCTCATCCTAAGATTCTCAGTAATGCCAGATGTGCTACAATTCCATGGAGCAGCATGTTGTAAAACAGTACACTTCATGTTTATTTTGTGAGAGTTTGCACTGAGGAGAATTTAAGGCTGAGGACTTCTAACCAAGGAATGAGCAGACATAGCGTTATCATTTATCTAACGTTGTCACTTTCCAGCAAACGAAAACATGACAGCTTTTCAATGGCAAAGGAATCCATTTTGATTCGAAATACTGAAAGTGGTTAAATAAGTAGAATTTTGGATATTGTATTCACCTGTTTTGATCATCTGACCCCTACCCTCTTTTTCAGAATTCTAAAAGAGTTTCTGAATTCTTTCTAACTCAAAATTAGAATTCCAATCCCTGTCCTCCCTTACCTAAGGTGCCTTCTGTTTTCACAAAGTGGGAAAGGTTCCCATTTTCTGTAGGAAAAACTTCATCCCACAGTCTCTTTAGAATAGTCATTGAATCTTGATATGTACAAGTTAGGCTTTTATAGATTAACCATTCACCTATTCATCCACACTCATTCCACAAATATTTACTAAGTTCTTTTGCTATGTACATGTTAGGCAATATGTTTAATTGTGGGTGTTAGTGGTGAGCATGACTGAACTTTTCCCTACCCCCAAGGAGCTTGTGTTCAAGGGAAAAAGGAGAAAATATTCACATAATCATACAAATGTAAATGTAAAACTTCCCTAGGGAAGAAAAAACAGAGCTGAGATCCGAAGGATGAGGAGAGCAAATGACCCAGGTGAAGGGGGAGGGAAGATCTTTCTAGACACAGAGGGTGACTTGTGCAAAGATCCTCTAGGATATACAAAGGTACCATGATAGAAAATGTTCAAAATGTAAATAAGAAAACAAAGAGTAAAGGCTAATTATTATAGTCTTATTCTTTCTTACATTCATCCTCATTTTTTGATTCACTCGCTCACAGTTTTTAGAGAAATTATACCATGGTAGGCACTCATGATGATTAATGATAAGTTAAATTAACATGATCCCAATAAAAACACCAGCAAGATCATAGCAAATGAACTGTCCATAATCATAAAGCTCATGGAACACACAGACTAGAATGACAAACAAACAAGTAAATCACCACTGGGGGTTCCACACAAAGAGTGGCACACAGAAGCTATAGACAGATGCTATGGGGACCCAGGGTCCTATAAAGCTTAGCTGGGGCAAAAAGCACCAGTTAAGGGAATCTCATTCCAGCAGAAGTGCTCCTTACGATGAATTGTGGAGTTCTAGTTGACAAGAGTAAAGAGTAAAGACACTAAGAAAGGTAATTTTGGGAGAGGAAAAGTTTCATGCTAAGGAATAAAGGTCTGATGACCTCCCCAGATCTTCCATGGAGTGAAAAATTTGTATCTGAGAGTAGAAGCAGAGGTGTAAGAGGTTGGCAAGGGCCTTATGCAATGCACCTGGCATAGAGGGTCTCCAGTTCTCCAGTTTTTCAGTTCACAGCACCCTCAGTGTCATAGGCATGGCTGCCCATAAGCCAAAATTAGATGACTAAGGGTCCTTTTTTTTTCTTCTAAAGATTATATTTATTAATTTATTTAGAGAGAGTGTGTGAGAGGTGGTTAAGGGGTACAGGGAGAAAGAGATTGAGAATCTCAAGCTGACTCTGCCCTGAGTGTACAGCCTGATGCAGAGCTCAATCCCAAGACCTTAAGATCATGACCTGAGCCAAAATCAAAAGTTGGATGCTCAAGAAATTGAACCATCCAGGCTTCCAGGAGTCTTGTTTCTTAAGTATTTGCATCCAAACAACTTAAATATTTATGTACTAACTCAGTAGCCATATAAACCAGATTGGACTCTGTCATCCACATTTCCTGTTCCACATAGATTTTCATTTGGTGTTTCCTTTTTATCACAATAACAGTCAAAAACCCAGCTCAGAAATAAAATGTTATCATACAAAGGGATGCTATATGTCCTAACTTTGAAACTGTGGATTACCTTGAAACTAATAGTTTACATGTTGTCCAACAAATGTTGAGCATCTGTATTTCTTTCAAAATTGAAAGAAATCTTGCCTTACCCCTGTAAGTTTGCTATGGGTGCCTTGGGCACCAAACTTACAGGCTAAGATAATCAGGCTTCCTTCTGAAAATTATGGGGAGCTCTTTAGGATCTCTAATTAAAGGGAAGGGAGGTATGTTATGTTAAAGATCATTAACATGATCATTCAGGCAGGATGTGTAAAAATTTAAAAATAAAGGCTTAAAAAAACCCTAAAACTTCAAGGACCCCAGCTCAGTGGTTTAACTGAGAAGTAATGGGGAATGGTGGCTGGGATGGAGTAGAGGGGATAGCATAGCAGAGGCTCCCAGCTGTCCACGTTCCCCTGGGCCCTCCCAAAGGTCCTCTGCAGATAACTTTCATCCATACTGATGGCTTCCTGAGTCTGCCTGAAGGTGATTTATGACTGTAGGAGGTGCCCATCATGCAAGGGACAAAAAGTAGCAGAATATGCCACCCCAAAATAAAATTATAAGATTTCAGGACATGCCACCCCAAAATATGCCACTTTGGTATATTGTAATTTTGAGCTAGAAGCATTTAAAAAACAGCAAATACTGGGAATGTCTTTCTCTGAATTCCTGTCTGCCTAAAGATAGATATCCAAAAGGACTCCAACTGTCATAGATCCTCCTCCTTGAAGAATCTTAATTTCATCACCTAGGGAGGATTGACCCTTATCATAGGAGAAAATACTAGAAGTTGACACCACACCCAGACAAACTTTGTCACAAGCTATCATATCTCCCACCTATTCTTCCAAGACCCATCCTCTTTCCTAAACATCATTTACTCTTCCTTAAGAGGCCTCTCTCCACTCTCTCCCTCCTCTATTAAGATGATACTTATGCCTGAATTCAAAGCCAATTCTTTGAGTTACTTATTTTTTTCCCTGGGTCTCTCCCATGTATATGCAGGGCATACCTGTTAATAAAATTCTACTTGTTTTTTATCTTGTTAATCTATATTTTATTACAGAAGTCTCAAGCTAAGAACTCAGAGGGTAGAGGGAAAATTGTTTTTCCTCTTATATGGGGCAACCTCTAACAAGGAGTGTAGGGTTGGTAGAGAAATACCCCAGATGCCTTCTCCCCTGGTAGAACAATTCCAACATGGGTTCTACAACATGGTTTCTCAGAGATTCCATGGCTAGACTGCCTCAGGTTCCATTAGTAATAATCTCCTTACTGTCTCATCCATTATAGGTTTTCCTCTTTCCCATCTCATTTCCCAACTGCCTCATGGTCCGTCCTGGGAAAAATGAACTTTCAATAAATTTCAAATGAATTTCAATAAATTTCTTGAAACTATATACTTGTTTAGGGTCTGCTTTAGTGAAAAGACAGAAGGGTATGAGATATTAAGGAGGTCAAATGGGCTGCAACAGATGGCTCATTGGAAGGAGAGGAGTGAGATAGAGAAGTCCAGAATGACTCCTGGATTTCTAGCTGTACATCATGGTTCTGCCGGTGACATTCACAAAGGCAGTGGCTATAGGAATTCAAGCAGGTTACCCCCATCACACTAAGACTGAGGGCACTCTGGGAAACACAGTGGAATTTCCCAACAAATAGCTGGATATTTAGTTATGAAGATCAAGAAAAAGGTCTTAGCTAGAGCTATCATTTGGGAATCAGGAACTTGTAGGTAGTAATTTAAGCCCCAACACTGCCAAAGTAGTAGGGTTTGATTGACACTTCTAAGGGAAGACATTTTGCTGATCAGGAGGAGTAGAGGTCACAAGGGGCTTAAGCCAGAGAGGTGGCCACCAAGACTTATTAAGAAGGAACAACCAGGTAGGAAGGAATTAAAGAGAGTGGAGAATTATTCTGGAAGGCAAGAGAGACAGGAGTCCTAAAAGAATGGTACTCGTGTCAAGTATTGCCAGGAGTTCAGGTTGGATGAGGGCAAAGAAGGGTAGGAAGGACTGTGCGGTCATCATACCTGAAGAGATGCAGAACGCAGCCCTGAGAAAAGACAGTCTGGGAGAGGACACGCCATGGTGGCCTAGAAGCAGCATGGAATGAACTGACCTCAACTCTGCCTCTGTGTGGCTTCCTGAGATGAGTTTACATTCTTCTTCTTGAAACAAGAAAGGGACAGCATTGGATGCCCTCAGAGGGTGGTGCTTGGAGTCCATTCAGTAGCCTATAGACTTTACTTAGTGTTCCAAATAAAATATTGATTTCAGAAGGAGGAGGAGGAGGGGGAAGGGAGGGAGAGGAGGAGTAGGGGGAGGGGGGAGTAGAGGGGAAGGAGGAGGAGGAGTAGAAGAAGAAGAGGGAGAAGAGGAAAAAGAAAGGAAAGAAAAAGTCTCAGCAAAGCTCATTTGGTCTCAGTTGAGCATCCACTGTAGTCAGGGCTCTGTGTCCAGGGGTCCAAAGAAATGGAGATGAACCGAATGCAGCTTCTGGCTGTCGGGGCTGTGTAGTCCAGTCAGGGTTTTGCACTTATAATGCAACTACTATTAACATGTAAAGTAGATAGTGGCAAGTCTCAACAAAAACTCTATTTCTCTACAGCTCTCCTGTGTCTTCTATTTTTTAAAATAATTTTTTGGTACAGTTTATAACTTTTCTGTAAAGCTTTTCACAGCAAGTGTCCTGAGTGACAGTAGACCTTTATGTGACTTTACCCGTGACTGGACTTGAAGATAATTTTCATGCAAACCCTCTTTATCTAGTTACAAACACTGAGGCTTGTGTACTTCTCCATGCAGTGGCATGGATTATTGAATATGATTTAGATTCTATGGAAGTTTCCAGTTTTATTTCATTCTTACAATAATTCTCTGATATAGGAAGGGCAGGGTTTTTGAATTTTTTATTGAGTTATAATTCATATAACATAAAATTCACCATTTTAAAGTATGCAAATCAGTGTGTTTTTTTTTTTTTTAGCATTTTCACAGAGTTGTGCAAACATCATCATTATTTGACTCCAGAAAATTTTCCTCACCCCAAAGAGAAACTCTTTGCCCATTAGCAGATAGCCCCCATTTTTCTCTCTTCTCCTACCCCAAACCCCTAATTTACTTTCTGTTTGTATGAATTTACCTATTCTGGATATGCCCCACAAATGGAATCACATGTGCCCTTTAGTGACTGGCTTCTTTCATGTATAATGGTTTCAAGCTCCAGCCATGTAACAGCCACGTATTGGTATTTCATTCTCTTTATTCCTGAATAATATCCCACTGTATGGATGGACCATGTTTTGTTTATGCATTAATTAACTGATGGACATATGGCTTGTTTTCTTTAGGTATAACTCTGCGTTTAACCCATGAGGAACTGCCACCCAGTTTTCCATATTGGGTGTACTCTTTTACATTCCCACTGCGATGTATGAGAGTTCCAATTTCTCCACATCCTTACCAACAGTTGTTCTTTTCCACTGATATCATTAAGGGCAGATTTTATTATCCCCATTTCACAGATGAAGAAAGATGGGTTTACACAGCAATCAATCAGGTAGAAAGGCCAGAACTAAAATATTAGCTTTCCAATTCTTAGGTCAGCTTTCTTCCGGTGATCCCACAAAGTCATTCTGAAACCAGGTCAATATCAAGGTGTTACAAAGTCACAGAACAATGCCCTGACAAAACTCAAGTATGATATAACTCAGGGAGGTTATGTGGATTTACAGAATACACATGTGTGTGTGTGCAGAGTACACACATTCACACTTATAAGGGTACACACCAGTTATAATGCTACTGGCTTACAAATGTACTCCTTAGAATTCCAATATACTAATGAGAAGCTTTCAAAGAAGTCAAATTTAAATTATAGTAATATCTTTGACACTGAGAGAAGATGATTTGTTAGCATTAAAAACATATCTTTGAAGTTGATTTATGATGTGGTTCTAGCCTGTGATTCGTTGTATCTGGATACTTCTATTCATGCTGCCAAATCAGTTACTTTAGAAAGAAGCACAGTATTTTCTGGAGCTGAAGTATACAGTTCTTTAAACTGCTTCTTAAATTGTCTTGAGGCATGATATCTTTAAATTTTCTTTATAATACAGGTCCTTAGAAAAATACATAGTTGAAGCTTAGGGATTCATTTGACTATAATTTAAGCCAAATTTGTCAAAACTGGAAATGCTGTCACACAGGTCGTATGACTAGAACAATAAAATTTGCAGTGCCTGGCCCCCAAATTAGTCATTGACATTTTTTTTTTTCTAATGGAATAATAGAAATACATTTCTAGAGCCATAAAATCATCCCCTTCACTTGTCTTAGGAAATTGATGGAACATATTTTCTTGTTTAAAGCAATAGAAGGGTGTTGATGCAGTATGTCAGAACCCTTACACTGGATGAAAATTTCTAGCCCAGAAGACATGAACTCCAGAAGAAGACAGCTAAGATTGAACCTTGAGAAAATGTCTCTCTCTATATTTAAATAGAAACAATACAATGTGAAATCTAAATGAAGGCATAGAATAAATATGGAGTTATCCATTTCAGATACTTACTCTCCATGTTTCATATTAATACTATCATAGTGAATAGTTATTATCATAATGAATAATGAAGTCATATCTCTTAATTATTTACAGCAAGTCAATGATACCATACTTTGGTGATAATGTCATGGGTATACATTATGGAGAGTTCTACTGAGTGAGAATATGAAATAATTTTCCTAAGTAATAGCTTACAGTATTCAAATGTGTGTGCAGGTAAACCAGTAGGCTAATTGGAAATATTGGCAAGCTTTTGCTTAATTTGTATCTATTGCCAGATACTTTCGATTTTAGGTAATGCAGAGAAAGAAATGCTGCAGTTTGCCTTTACCACTGTTTAAAAGAAAGAAGGTTTCAAATTACCCATAATTTAAAAAACATGTCATACTAGGCTTGAGTTCATTAAAATTCTTTTTTTTGCTGTTGTTGTTGTTAGTTAAAATTCTTAATACCAAATGTATAATCAGATCCTGAGAGCTTTTTGACTTTTTAGCAGAGAAAATCTATTGGAATTCCTGAAACTCCTTTCTCTAGGAATGTTATGCTTTTTTTTTTTTTTTTTTTTTTGTCCAAAACCATAACTTCTGAGTGACACACATGAAGTGGTGAGAAGGGAAGAAGTGTCTGCCTATTCAGCCGTAGAAGTCAGACTAGTCTGGGGATCAGTGAGGCATCAAACCAACAGCACTCCATGCCTCAAAGCCTTCCATACTTCAAGATTCAAATTAGACAACTGAAAAACCTCCTTTGGTACCCCAGTTTTGCAGATATAAGACCCATCTCTTGCATATAAAATCACCAGATTGTGCTTCTGTGTTGCTATTAAATGAGCAGTAATAAGATCATCTTAAGATATATACATCTTTTTTCTAATGTTTACATTATGAACAAGATACACAACAGACATTAACCAATATAAAATAGACAAGGTAAGACTTGCTCCAAAGAATAAATACTGTGTAATATTGGAGGGGAGCTAGCCTTCCTCCCGCCTTGACCTTGACCCACAAATACTCATGAATACACATGATTAGAGTAGTGGCAATTGTAGTTAATCAGATAAGCAAGATTTTGTAAAACTGGAAGCAGAAGGCGTTGACAGAGCAGTTAGTCTTCCCTGAAAGGCATAAGCGAGAGATCTTCATTTATGCAAACTAAGTGCAGAGCCATTCCTCTGCCCTTTGCAAGAGAAAGTTAAATTCAAATTTGGCTCCCACTTTTGCATGCATTTTGCAGCACCCTGTGAGGCTCTTGTACATTAGACTGTGAGGTATGTAGATTCATGCTCATTTTGTTATTTCTATAAGGTTTGAGGAGCCTTTTCCAAAAGTCTGGGGTATTCTTGCTAATTCTCCCCAGCCTGCACCGTTAGTTCTGGATCAGTCAATGGACAAGAAGTATGTGTGGAAAATAAAACAAAAACGAAAACCAAAACAAAGAAACCTGTATATTTGTTTATTAGTTTGTGTGAAATAATTTGCTTTTTGATATTTCAATTTAAAGAGAAAAAAATAGTTACCACAGGGGGATAATCAGAGTACTATTGGGCTTTCCTGCATTTTTTCACTGTTCAGTATTGTTATTTTATTTTGAATTATTTTTACTAGGTTTAAAATCTTTGAAGTCTCTTTGAGACTTTGTTTCTAAAATGGGGAGCACTTGAAAAAATTTTAAATAATTTTAGAAATTGTTTCTATGGTTCCTTGCTATCTTTACAGGGCTGGTCACATAATAATCCTTCTTTATGGATACGTGTTGACTGAGAATTCTGTTATTATCGTTTCACAGAACTGCCATTTGCTGAATCCATACTCACCTCTATTATTTTCTTAGATTTTCGAAGATTCAGGAATTACAGAAATAAGGTACCAGACAATGATATATGAGATACTTTCCCAGGGATATAATAATAATAAATCCACAGCATCTAGAAATATTGTCAAACTATTTAATAACAATAGTACTAACACCACTACCCATTATAATGAAAATTACTACAAGTAAAATGTAAGCTTCACAAACTCCAACATATTCCAAGGACTTAAAACAGTGACTGGACCATAGCAGTAGCGCTCAATTTGGATTTCTGGACAAATGATTACCAGTGAAACTTACCATGAAGTCTCCTAAGGACTTCATAAACATGAACACATTTTAGTCTCGTGAAAATGATGGGATCAACCTCCATTATTATTTATTATTGTCTATTACATTTTTATTTCTATTTATTTTTCTGTTATATTTGTAAACATTTGGGTGGCAGCAAGGAAATTTCCCAAACAATGGGTTCAGTAAGATTCTACTAGTTATTCAGCTCCTAGGGACAAAGCTCTGGGTGGTTCATACACTGCTGTACTTGGGCCATAATTATAACTGGAACACTATATTCTTTCCATGAGACACCTGCCAAGCAAATATTTCACCTTCTACACATTTCAGGAGTGTGTAAGTGTTCAAAACAAAGATGGCTAGGCTGTGGCTAGGACTCAATCTGTAACATATTTTTCATGAAAAAAAATTATCTTTATAATTGTACTGAATAATGCATAAACAAGTCTAGAGAGCGTTCTTGATACCGGCAGGTTTCTTTTTATTTTAAAAGTGGTATCAGTTAATTTGTTTTGCTCTTTTAGTCTCTCAGTTTAACGACTTAAGAATACCTTAGATTCTATACATTGAAATGGCTCTTCTGAAAAACATATCTGAACATTTGCAGAAAGAAATACACAGTTTAAAGCCGCTGCCGTGGCTCTAGACTATTAACCCTCTAGATATATGCCAAAATTGCCCTGTTGTTCAAATCTAATGGTAGGCTCGGGACTCTGTGGTCCGTGTTTTGAATTGACTATTTTCCTCATGATACTGTGATCTAATAACTGCAGCTCAGGTCAGGGAAAAATAAAACACTCAAGACGAACGTTTGCATTGCAAATCTGTTTATGGGTCCTATACAAATTTCTCTGAAATATACTTTCTTTGACAGTGTGCTAGGCCAGTATTTCCTCTGAAAGACACTGTTGTAGAAACAGTAATGATTTTCCTGGGAATGTTCCTTAGCCTGATGCAAAGAACTGAAAATAATTAAGGACCAAATCTGGATAAATTGAGATGTTTTATACTTTAATTTTAAATATATGTTCCTTGGTCTTTGCTAGTAGATTTACATGTGCAGAATGTAAAAGTGACTAAAAAATAATTCTTTCAAACTTATAAAAGATGAAGCAAAAAGTTTCAGATAACCTTTCAGAAAGAATTGATCATAGGCATATTGTAAGCATTTTAAAAATATATATTTTATTTGCTTATTTGACAGAGAGAGAGAGAGCGAGCACATTCATGAGCAGGGGGAGGGGCAGGGGAGAGGGAAAGAAACAAGCAGACTCCAGGATGGGCTGACCCGGGCCTTGAGATCATGCCCGAGTTTAAATTAAGAGTCGGATGCTTAACCAACTGAGCCACCCAGGCGCCCCTGAAAGATTTCTGAAGAAAACAGAAGATAATGCATTTCCCAAAATGTTAAAAGAAGACATAACTTGGCAGAATCCTTATATTGGGGAAAAAGAAATTCAAACTTAACTACCTAATCCAATTGCTTACCCTCAATATGTACTGCATCTTCTAATTGATGAACGATCTTACATACATCCAACCTTGGGCAGCCAACTTTTCTGCTGTTTGTGTGATGAATCAAAATTTAGTGTCCCGAGATGATGAGGAAAAAAATTCAACCAAGCTGACACAATATTGTGATACTACTTCTCTACTACCTAAGAATTAATTTCACTTTTAATAACTCTGTTCATTCCATAGGTTATAATACTAGTCACATTAATTACTATCCTCACAACCTGTACATCACACTATACTTAAAGAAGCAGAGAATTTGGATGCTGAGTTCAAGAATAAAAATCTCTGGGCAATGTGTTTAGCACATTGCCCTACTGGAAACTCAGTTTAACTTAACCCAACAGTTCGCAATTCAATCAGACCCAACATTCTCTTTTTACAGCAACTGTTTTGAAAAGCCCTCTTGAGTATGCTGAAATGACATCTATAAATAGGACTACTCAGCTATATTCATGAAGCAGAAGGTGTCAGTGACCCACCCACATCCTCCCAGAACTCAGTGTTCCAGTAGCTGCCCACCTCCAGCAGATCCCCTTATGGGATTCTGCCTCAGGGTAGTCTCTCAGCCTGGCCAAGGAGCAGACAAGAAAGTCTGGGGAGTTAATCCCCCAGGAGCAGTCCTCAGCTACCCACAAGTGGAAGTCAAAGATAAATGGCCCAGGTCCCCTCATTCTTCAGATGGGACAAATCCTAGGCAGGTCTTACATACTTTCCCAGAGCTCCCCAGCAGGAGTGACCCTCTGCCACCCACAGTGGTAGCTTGCTTACAACCTGACTCTTGGCTGCCTTTTCTTCCCTTTCTTAATTCCCCATTCCTCTGTCAGTGCTTCCTGTCCTAGCTTCCTAAATAAAGTACTTGTACACAAATCCTTGTTTCAGGGTCTGTTTCAGGGGGAACCCAAATTAAGACAATACATATTTTTTTTTTTAAATCTATATAATGCTCTAGGGGTAATATGAAAGAGATATAAAAGGAAAGTGACAAAGTCAAGTTCTGTTTTCAACATGTAAATAGTCAGGCATGACTACATATTGCTTAGTGTCACATACAATGAATTAAGCAGCACGTAATGACGTGGTCAGAGAGGTGCTTTCTCACATGGAATCACCATGAAGAAAAAAACATGTGCAAATGCAGATTCACACAGGTGTGCTGTGTTGCCAACTACCCTAAGTGGTGTGGCCAACAATGGCATGATTGGCAAAATGCAGAGCACACTAAGCACAAGTTTCCCTTAATGTTCATGGTGGTTCATTAATACTGAAAGCAAAAGTTCCGTTTTTAATGTACACTATTGTTTATAAGTAGGTTTTATTTGTATGACTGTCAAGCAGAACATTAAAACATTGTACAGGATAAGGGGCAGTTTCTCAGCATATGCCTGGTCAGCTCACATGTCTTAGCATCTCTGGCCCTGCCCACAAAATGCTAGTGGCACCCTCCCCCCCAATGGATTGCATTGTCCCAAACCACCCTCAGAAAGGAAGGAAGGAAGGAAGGAAGGAAAGCAAGAGGGAGGACGGAAGGAAGAAAGAAAAACTAAAAACGCAGGGGAAGGGGAAAAAGCATGGGATTTAGACTTTCACAATTTAAATCCCACCCCCACTTTTTGTTAGAAGTAAGACCTTAAGCAATTTCCTTATGGCCCTTCTGGCTCATATTCCTCCTCTGGAAAAAAACACACTCTAACTCAGATAGTTCAGAGACTAAATGAGTAAAACACAATGTCTGGCACCAAGTGATGGTTCAAAAATATTAACTATTTTAATTACTCTATCTCCTGGCTAAATGACTGATCTAATTCTAGTCATCTCTCCAACCAGGAGGCATGAATTGTGCAGTATGTGAAAATATGGGTTTAGGTGTATAGTTATAAGTTTTCCAGGTGTGGCTTATGAATTTATCATCTTTCCATGCTCTCCCTCCTCCTTGTCTCTACTATCCGCACTTGGTCACTGGTTATTGCCAGTAATAATGACCTGATGAGGGTATTATTCGAGATTTTGTACCCCTAATGTCCAATTAGGATAGCTTATAAAAGGTGAACACAGGGAAGACAGAGGAAAAAAAAATTCTGATTTAGCCTTTTTTCCCCCTCTTTGGCTAATCATAGAGAGCTAGCTGGACAATTTGAATAACAAATGAGATCATGTATAGGAACACACTGTTGTAAACTATAAAGCGAAGTGCAAATGTAAAAATGCTTCTGTTCTTGTTATTTATTAATAGTATCATTAGTTACCCAGCTGTTAGAATCCCGGCTAGGAAAGACATAGAGACTTAGCATTATCCTTCGTAAATGAGATAGCTGAGAACCAAGACTAGATGTAGTCTAAAAAGAGAAGAGGGAAGAAGATCACGCCCGTGGCTCTGTGGCAGAGGGTGTTTTGAAATGAAGAGCTGGCTGGGAAATGGTGGTACCAAGTGAGGCAGGGGAGCAGAGGTAACAAATTAAAGGGTCATCTTTTTAAGGCTGCAGAAGTCTTCTTGAAGAAGGGACTGCATTGATTGATGTGGCCTGTAATGGAAACTCAGATAATGAAATAAAACTGGCATTTAAGAATTTCAGGCTGAGAACTCATTGCCATGGCAACCTTCTCAGAAGGGAACTTGGATAAGAAAATAAGGTTTACTTGACTACGCCTTAAAATGAAAACCTACACTGCAGTGAAATAATTAAATACAGAATTCCAAATTTGCTTATTGCTGCAATGCTTAGAGGAAGCAGTGAAGTTGCAGGTCTGTTGTCTTTTCCATTGGAAGTCATTACTTCTTAAACTCTGTGACTCATTGAGGGAAAACCATCCAGTTTTGAGGGATCTCTATTGGTATTAGGTGTTTCCTACCAGCAAAATTTAATTTTTTTTTTTTTTTTTTTTTTTTTTACATTCCACACATCATCTAGCATGGTTCTCAAGTAGAAATCACAGAGGTATGTACTATGAAAACAAGCACCCAACTTTTAGTTGTTCATAATCACATAAAACTATAAAAAAAACCTCATATATCAATTTTTAGCTACACTTCATGGGAACATCATTTTTAACCTAAATAAAATCTGGTTTATATTCAGATTCTGATCGTTTTTATATTAACATCTATTTTCTTATTACATGTTCTCCCTCAAAGAACATCAAACTGGGCACACTATATTTTGTCAGTTACAAGGGGTTTTCCTGAATATCCAGTATCACTGACAGATATAAATCTTTTCCTTTTAACTGATACTGAGGGCAGAAATCACTTGATCCTTTTTGAATGGCTTGGATTAGGTTTCTAAAAGTAAAACTGTTGGTAGAATTTGCCATTGAGGAAATTTAAGATCATATTGCAGAAAAGAAATAGAGGGCAAGACAAACTTACAAAATCCTTATAAAATATTTCTATGCTCACTTAAAAACAACAAAAACAGTACGACATATAAGATAATATCTATGATATTATAGTACCTCTACATCAATATTATTCATAATGGTCCCTGTCAAAAGGAATCTTTCCTCACTGCCATCAACCCTACACTCACCTCTTAGATTTAACCAAGATAATCACCAATACAAATAATTTCCTTTATATGATTTAGGTAATATACATTCAAAAGGATATCCTGCATAAGTGAAGTCCCACAATACCCCTTTAATTTTCTCAGGACACAGCATTGTCCCAGACATTAAAATAATGCAGTTGTTGAATTTCACCAATCTGACTATTCATTTTTCAAGCCACATGTATTAGAATACTGTGTTTCTAAGACCTGTGTTTTGACACCTACCTATATCCTTCCCAACGTTTTGCTGAGAAAATCTACACTCTCTGACTTTTCTTTCAACTTTTTCCCCTTGTTCCTATTTCTAATTATCCTCTCCATGTTGCCTACATTTTTTTGCCTATCCTGGAATCAACACTCTCAAGGTTGCAGATAATGTATATACAAGTAAATCTGCATATATTTGAATCTTGCCCAAGGGAAATTTGTGGTTGGAGGAAAATAAGTGAATTATATTTGAAGTAGGTTGGAAGAAATAAGGTACATGCACAAACGAGGTCTAGGAAGCATGGAAGATGGGTCAGACTTTTCATTTGAGACCTTTTACGGTAAGACTTAGAAGAAGAATCATGACTGAAATCATAAATTTAAACATTCATCTGTATTAATAAAGCTGTGCTAATTAATAATTCATAGGAGAGACGTGCCACTATAAAATGAACCATTGGATTTATTGATTACTTTTATCCTTTTACAACCTAAAGCAAACATGTAGATATATACTGAAAAGAAGCCACCAAGAAGAATAGACAGAGGAGAGAAATGTAAGGAAACATTCTCTCTTAAATTAATAAAAGAATATTATTTTTTCATAGTGAAAAATTTTGTCTACAACACCTCCAAAAGCAAATAACTACCTTATTTCTAGATAATCACATGTAACTTTTCCCCTCCTCTGTATTTAAAGGGTATCTCTTTTTAGCAAAAAACTGAAGCTAAGTGAAATTTATTTGTATCCCACTGTGTTTTTTGTTTCTCCCAAACTTGCTCCAGACCTCCTTCCAATTCCCCTCCTCCTCCAGGCTGAGGCCCTGAGCACTTTTATCATCCTCTAATTCATCCTGCCAAAGTGAAAAGTAATTTGATGAATTTCTTCATGTTAAGGTATTAGGAAATTAATTATCTACAGATCTCGGGAGTATTTGCATTTTAAAGGAAAATTGCAGAGAAAAGACAATGCCTGGCCATCATAAATTACTCATTAATTATGGAATTCCAGACATCTGTGGGAAGATATGTAAGAGTGATGAGAATGAGAGAATGCTCTCAAATCATACAATGGATATGATGATCTTATCTATTTATTTGTGTGGATGGGCAGGAGATGGAGACAAATTATGTATTTGAAGACAACCATTATATCTTCTGGGATTTAGGAGGATGCTTAAAAATGTCTTGGTAGCGGGGCACCTGGTGGCTCAGTAGGTTAAGCATCTGACTTGATTTCAGCTCAGGTTCTGATATCAGGGTTTTAAGACTAAGCATGACACATGCTCCACACAGGGCATGGAATCTGCTTAAGATTCTCTCTCTCTCCCTGTCTCTCTGCTCATTCCCCTCCCAAAGAAAAGTCTTGGCACACAATAAGTTTTATTAATATTTTTTAAGTAAATAAATGATTATACTCTTTGTTTTACCTCCAATAAAATTAAAAAAAAAATTCTTTGGAGATACAAGAATAAAGCAGAAATCTTAGAAATCTGTGATACCTGTGTTGTGATCCTCAAGCTTTTGCTTTAACTTTGGCAGAAAAGTGGTGCCTGGCAAGTATTTCTTTTATTCAGGAATATTTCCCTAGCCTCCTGCAGGTAGGCAGGTTTATGTGAATATTTTGACCAATGAAATGGGAGCAGAAATGGTGTCTGTTGCTTCTAAGCTGAGACAGTAAAAAGTTCATGCATGAGTTTGCAAGGTCTCTGTTCTAAAGCTGAGCAGGCTGTCAGTTCAAAAGAGCACAACTATGAGATGACAGAATGTCCATTAGCCAAGGTCTCTGAATGTAAGCTGCTGAGATCTTGAGGTTGTCTATAGTTGTAGCACAGCCTACCTGGTCCAGATCATTACAGTATTTAACCATATTGCTTTATGGTTACTTTGTTACATATCTACTATACCACTTTAACTAGTTAATCCTTACTCATTTTTTGTAGCTTTGTTGTAAAATGACACATAGTGGGAGAAACCATCATGATATAAGAGTATTTTTTGAAAATTTAAAGATTAGACTATAAATTTAAGATAGTTAAGTGTGGTGACAAGACTGGTATAATTTAATTTAATTCAATGCATGTACTGAGCAATAGAATTCTGTGGTATGATCTGCACTGTCAATACAAACATGAGTTGGTAATAATAACAATTACATCATTAATGACTACAAATAAGATGATATTAATAGTTACAAACATTAATAGTGGTTTTAATTGTCAAATAAATATAATATTATGAGATAATAGAGAATATATATTAGTCTCTGTCCCCAGTTTTTGATACAGAGCTCCCCAAACTCTTATAATTCTCTAAGTAATAAGAACTTAGAAACATCTTTTGCTCTAATATAATACTTGTCTTTGACTTCATCTCTCATATAGGTCTCCTAAAACTCTTATAAATTCCTAAGTGATAGGAGCACTTGGGGTATCTTTTATTCTAATGAAGTAACTCTTGGTGAGCTCCTGGATTATTCCTAGAAGGGGGCTGTTCACTAGAAAGACCAAGCAAGGATTAGAAGCTTGAAACTTTCAGCCTTGCCCCTCATCCCCCAGAGAGGGGAAAGGGGCTAGAAATGGGAGTTGATGATTGACCATGCCTATCTTAGGAAGTCTCCATAAAATTCCAGTAGTACGGGTTCAGAGAGCTTCCAGGTTGCCAAACCCAACCACACCAGAGGAGTAAAGGAAGCCCTCAACTCCATAGGGACAGAAGCTCCTGTGGTCCGGATCCTCCCCGACCTTGCTCTATGTACTTCTTCATCTAAACGTTCATTTATACCCTTTATCATATCCTTTAATAAACTGGTAAATGTAAGTGTATCACTGAGTTCTGTGAGCCCTCCTAGAAAATTAATTGAACCCAAGAGGAGGTTGTTGGGACCTTAGATCTATAGCTGGTTGGTTCAGAAACATAGGTGATAACCCAAGGTTGCTGCTGGCATCTGAAGGGTTTAGGTGTAGGGGTTTGGGGAATAGGTAGCCTTATGGAGCTGAGCCCTTAACCTAGGGGATCTGACACTATCTTCAAGTAGATAGTGTCAGAATTGCATTAAATTGTAGGATACCCAGCTGGTGTCCCAGAGAATTGCAAGGTATGAGGAGAAACCTCCACATATTTGGTGACCAGAGTGAAATGTTTTGTGTGAACATTTCACAAAGAATAAATGTGCGATGAGGAAGGACCAGGTTTTTCCCTACACAGGAGAGGGGAAAAAAATGAGTTTTTCTTTTACGAAAGTACTAACTGAATACTTGATAATAATTTATTTCTGACTGAACAACGTCAAGAGATGACATGATAAATGTCTAGAGGTCTGGTTTTCAGAATAGATGTCAAAGCAAGAATGATCTCAATCTCCTAAATTTGCCAAAACCTAAAATGTGAAAATAACTTATACTTGAAGTAATATTGCCAAAGAGTTTTATAGAGAATTACATTTTTCCAAATATCTTACATTCATTATTTCAACTGATCCCCATAACAGCCTCTTGAATTAGAGAGATTGGAGATAACACTAATAATTTACTTATTCTTTGTAGGTGGAAACTGAGGCTACAGAATACTGACATGGCTTATCAATCATCACACATGACAACTGGTAAAGCAAACACTAAGCACACTTTTACCTCTGGTAAAAGGGTTTATGAGAAATTTTCTGTGATATGTATATAAATGAGCTCAAGTTAAATTTATTTTCCACTTTAATAGCCAGGCTTTTTATATCAACCCTCTCTCCCCCAGCTATTAAAATAAGTACACAAAGTATAAGCCAATACATTAAAACATATATCCAATTGTAATCAGTTTCTAAGAATTTTCCATTTTCTCCACATAATGAGGATTTGATTGTATCAGCATTGTAATTTTTTTTAAACATTGGTCAAGAACATGATATTCCATATAAAATAGAAAGCCCACTTCCTTCTTAAATAAAGGAAGGGAGGGAGGAAGAAAGGATGGAAAGTAGAGAGTGTGGAGGGAGAAAAGGAGGAAGGAAGGGAGGGGAGGTAGGTGGGAGGAACGAAGGAGGGAAAAAGGAAGGAAGGAAGGGAGGAAGGAAGGAAAATAGATGTTTTGTGTATGAATAAGAGACAAGGTATTTGACAGAAAATCCATTCAACTGGACATCTTGCTTCATGTTTTGCAAATATTTTCCACCTCCATTTTTATTTTTATTAATATCAAAATGACTTTGGTTTAGCATCATCGACTAGCTTAGCACCAAGTAAGATGTAATTAACCCCTCAATATCATCATCCAAGGTATTTAGATAGACCTAATCCCAATCCCAGGATGATTAGAGCATTGCTTTAGTCTCTCTGTAGGTCATCTGACAAAAGTCAATTGAACTTAGTCCATAATTCTCCCACTCTTTACCTAATGGGAGCAAGTAATATAATAGCAGATATGATTATTTTAAGATCATCATCGTTAGAGACTTTTTTTTTTTCCTATTAAAAGAATGGGTGCTATTTTTACACTACTTCTAGTGGGCTAGCATCTTCTTACTTTCTTTTGGCTTTAGAAAAGGAATCATTAGCTATTCCAGAGAATTCATTAGCTAATTCTTTTCAGGTCACTTGGTCTATATAGACCTTGAGACCTGAAAAGAATTGAGAAGCTAGAAACTTCCATACATATCCATTTTTTGAAGCACTTCAGTCCCTTGCCTTTATAATCAATATGCCATATTGATAAAATTTTAATTATTCCTAAATGTGCACACCTGGGTTGATTTTCCTTATTTTGCTGTAAAAAACAAAATCAGCCCACGAAGTTTAATAGTTTCTTTTGCTCCATTCTCTTTGAACTCAAGTTTTCTCCTCTAAGACAGAGGGATCTTACTTATTGATTCATTTTTAAAGAAAAAAAATAAAAATCAAAGAGTGAAATAAAACATTATGTTCTGTTAATAATTAAGCAAAGATTTAAAAGATTGTATAATCAGTTTAAAAAAAAAGTGTTATTTTAAGCAAACTCACCAATGTACATTGAAAAAGGCATTTCAAAAATATAATCATGCATGAAAAGCCCAGCAACCAACTAAGGTTATCTAAATGTGTCTGACTCTCAGTACTCCTTCATGCAAATAATAAAACCTCTGCTTTTGTTACCTCCTAAGTAATGTCGATCCATTCAGCCTGTTAAGAAGTCAAGGGTTAAACTATCTTCCTGCCCCACAGTTCCACCAAGGTTATAATCTATGAGAAAAGATCCCAGGGATTCTGACCAAATTAACTTACTTTTGGGTATTTACACTCTCATTTTTCTCATACTTTTGTTTTCCTGGTGTAATTGAGATGTAATAAGCGTCGGACATGTTGCAAAAGAAAAGCAGGTGAATAAATACTCCCAAATCCAGCTTGAAGAGACTTCCTTTCATCCCAGCCTACTGGTAAGGAAGTAGATTAGATCCACATTTTTGAAATCTCTCAGTCTAAATTGATAAAATTTAGAAGGGATGTGGCATACCCAGCTACAGACTATTAATATAAGAAGACCCAAATAGGCATCAACTTTTAAATTAAAATGCCCACACGCCCCCTTTCTCCAAAAGGTAACGGCACTATGGATGAAAGAAAGTAGGTGACATGACTCCAGTTGTATGGTTCTAGAGCTTTAACTCCCAAAACCTCACACACAATTAAGCAAATATTTAGGGCACACAAAAGAGTGGAGTTATGATAGCCAGTAGCACATCACTTACTAAGAACCTTAACCTTAGTTTTCTGAATTTTAGAAATGGATGGTATTATTTTCCCAAATACAAAGGCTGAAAAGAATAAGAAATAAGAAACAGAAAAGAACTTACAACTGATCGGATGTTATTTTCTTTCATCAGCTTCAGAGACGATTTATAGCAATTTGCAAGGTCCTCCTTGTGGGAACCATTAATATGACCTCTGGCTATTGGTCCTACGGTATGGATGACATCTGCACATGCAAAAGGAAGGAGAAATAACATAAGCAAGGTATTTTTCACTTTTCACACAAACGGTGCTTTATTTATTGTAGATATTTGTGCTGGAGCCTGGAGACAAGCAAGCTAAGAATTATTGATGATGCAAATACTTCTGTGGTAGAAGATTTTATATAGCACAGCCTCTTAAAGTAGGCAGTTGCCCAGGAAGGTGATAATTGTGAAAGGGCATCCCCTACCAGTAAATTATTTCATTGTTATTGGTCAGATCCTAGTAAGACAGATTATAATACAAGATGTGAATAATTGGCACCCTGGCAAAAGACAAACCCTTGGTGAGAAATAACTGAGAAATAATTGCCTGCAAAATGAGCATTCTGAATTGACATGGGAAAGAAGAACCAATGCTTCACATCACTTTACTTATAAATAAGACAATAGTTCCAGGCATTGTACACAATAAAAAGGGATAAATTTCTGAGAATGTGCCAAGGTAATTTGTAACAATTAGTAATAACCCTAAAAGGAATAACTTTAAAATATCTCTACCAATTTTAAAGTGCAACCTACCAATCCTCACATATATGAGGTATGCTAGGCATGATAGTCCCTACTAGTCCCTACTATTGTTTACTATATTAAAACTTTCAAAAAGCAATCTATACTTTCAACCTCTATATTTGAAACACAGATTTTTTGGGGGGCACATAAAACTAGTCATTGTGTTTTTTTAATACCTTCACACACATAAATTTTTTTCACTTAGGAACATAATGAAATAGAACTGTTTCAGTTTTAAAGTCTGTAAGGATCATAAGAGAGAACTCAAATTATAAACCAAATTACTTGAACGCATTATAACATCCGTTTTCCAGTCTTAGCTGTTAATCTGGATTATTTGCCCATCTCATTGACGTAAGTAACAACAACTAATCATGTTTGATCAGAAGGACAAATTTGGTCTAATATTACTGGACTATTATAATGAGTTGAAATCATTTGCTTTGTCCAATCAGTACCACTTCATTTCAACAACAATGACAAGATAAGAACACATCACAAAAGTGAGACTATGGAACAGTCTTAAATTACATAGGAAATTTAAATGGCAGAAAATAAGTCACTAAGGGTAAAATCTTCGTTGTTTGCCTACTAAATACTCAGACTACTAAATACTCAAAATACTGAGGGTATTATCTCATGTTTGAGAAATCCTCAAAATGTTGATTAAAACCCTTGTCAAATAATATTAAAGATGATATCTTGTGATCAAAACAGGCAGAAACATCACCAGCAAGTTCATGCAGATGTTCTTGCACAGGCCAATGTTGCTTTAAAGTGAGAACCCCAATAACATAGGAAAGGACAAAGGGAGATTAGGTTATGTCTAGCAAAAAGAAAAAGAAAAAGAACACAAAACAAAAACCCAGCACACAGTGATATCATATTTTTAATAATAGAGTAACACATAAGAGCTGTATCTATTGAAGCAATGCAAGTTCTCTACCAGATGTAGTGAATTTTTATTTGAATATTTCACATTAGTTTCCATTTTGAAGCAAATGCTAGAATACGTGAAGAAGGAAGGTTGTGCTTGGCTTACTTCATTTTCCCCTTCATGACTACCTGTTTGTGCCTAGCTACAATAGTCTAAATCCCCCAATGAATCCAAAGGGAGAGAAGCTGTAGAGTAACAACACAGGATTCTAGAGAACATTCCCCAAAAGTGGGTATGATAAGCTGTGGGTTTAAAGGTCAATTACACTTGGGAATCACTGGGTGAAATTAAATCAAAACAGCTATCTTGGGGCGCCTGGGTGGCTCAGTGGGTTAAAGCCTCTGCCTTCGGCTCAGGTCATGATCCCAGGGTCCTGGGATCGAGCCCCGCATCAGACTCTCTGCTCAGCGGGGAGCCTGCTTCCTCCTCTCTCTCTGCCTGCCTCTCTGCCTACTTGTGATCTCTGTCAAATAAATAAATAAAATCTTAAAAAAAAAAAAAAAGAACAATTAAAAAAAAAACAGCTATCTTAGGTAGGACTTTCAGGACATTCAGTATGCAACAATGGATTATGAATCTCAACCAGAGGGGATACAGAATGGAATACATTTGACTGTTTAAAAACTATGTTTTACAGAGTACGTCAAGGGACTAAATTTCCACAAATTTACCTTTGGGAAATGTTATACCAGAACAACTCCAGTACCCTCACTGCCATTGTTAAAGGACAAATCCATGGGTTTTATTTTGTTTTCTTCTCTTGTTCCCAAATGCCTCTGTACCTCAAATACTTAATAAAGAAGAAACAAGGTATGACCTTGTATTCCTTATAATATGGATGGAGAAGGTCAAGAATAAGTGCCTCTTATCTGGGGTCATAAGGTGTGTCTACTTGAGCCAAGTAAAAACAGGGCTTAGGGGCATTAATGGGAAGAGGAAAGAGAGAGAGAGTCCATAAAAGGAGAAAATAGTGACATTTAAAAAATCCTTTTTCTTTGCTTTTCCCTGTAGACATCATTGTCCACATAACTTAAATGGGATTTATGAAAAGCTATTCCTTACATTTCTTCAGTTCTCCATTTAATTTAAAAGTCTAAGGACAAACAGCCAATCAATGAGCCTTCTTCTCAACATCAAAATATTGATCCCTGTATTTTATGCTCTATATTAAACTTACAACATCCAAGATCAAGTGTTATTATCGACCAACACAATGACCTCTCAGATCCACAAAGCTGAAGGTGAAATCAATGTGAGGCCCAAAAGTAAATTTCCTTCATTATTTTAATTGTTCATAGCACTTAGGAGAGATTCTTCCACACTGACAAGTTCCTCTTTTCCCATTATAAAACTCATTCAGGAGGTCTGCTTTCCAATTCCAGCTCCAACCCTGACTTGCCAAGTGCTCCAGATGAAGCCACCCTTTCGTTGGCCCCTGTCTTGGTTTCCTTATCCACAAAACAAATGAACTGCTTAGATGATCTCTGTGGTTTATTCTGAGATGTGTGGCCTCATTAACATTTACCTTTGTATCAGGGACAGATGGAGAACAAAATGATGCCTGGGCAGTTACAAGAGACCTTAAACAAGGGGCTTGCAAGTTTTGTGAGTATTAAGGATCCTTTTTCTAATATCAAAAATATCACAGACTACCCTTCCACAATACTAGTTTCAAAATCCATTGATGGAGAACAAATTTGAGACAAACAGCTGTTACAACATCAATGAGGCTTTACATTAATTTACATTTTGTTGAACACAATAGCATCTTGATAGTAGATACATATGTATGAGATAAATGCATTCAATCCTAGATAATGCTTTCACTTGCACATGAATTTGTGGATTCCTTGGTATAAATAAGATAATGTAAACAGAAGTGTTTAATTTGATTTCTGGTGCATATAGAAGCTCAATTACCACCACCACCAACAGCAGCAATATCCAAGACATCTTATATACACAGGCAGAAACGAGTCATCATCTCTGTTCTGATATGGAAAGTATATCACACTTTAAGTCCTAAGGCCTGATTAAAAGTCAGAAGTCCCACATCTGTCACTAATTAGCTGTGTGACCTTGGACAAGTCACTGTCCTCTTTAGGTTTGCCTCTCCAAGTTAAAAGAAGGAGTTGAATAAGATGGCCTATAAGATTCTTTGCTGTTCTTGAATTCAGTTCCTCTCCTGTTTGCCTATTAAGAATAGATCTATAGATTCTAAGTAGTCTAATTCACTCTTGTCCAGATAAACGAGCAGCACTCATGGTTCAAGTTTCTCAAACACGCTTATACAAATAAAGTGCAAATTGGTCCCATCCCCAGAGACAGTGTTGTACATACCTATCAACATTATAAATGTAGACTCCTCTTGATCCAATAGTTCTATTTCTAGGAATATATCCTAGATAATATGCTTACTCATATGCAAAATGGCATTTATACAGGTCATTCACTATAACACTGTATATGACAGGCAAAGATTGGAAGCAACCTCAATGTCCATTAATAGGGACTAGTAAAATAATTATGCCTTTATACAATGAAATATTGTGTTTCTGTAAAAAGAGCAACGAAGGTATTTACATGTAGTTATGTAAAGATAGTGAAGATATATTACTAAGTAAAAAATGTGGAGAGGTATAATTAATATGCTACCATTAGTGTAAAAATATCCCACAGGTGAAGGAAAGAATGTAATTTTTTTTTTTTTTTTTAGCTAATACTTGCATAAAACAACTCTGGAAGGAGTAACATGCACTTAATTACAGTGATTCCCTACTAGGGTCATGATGGAAAAGTTTTTATGACTTTTATTAAATCCTTACAAAACAATACAAATTCCAGCATTGACAGTTGGTGTCAGGAAGATGAGCTCTATCATTTCACCTGGTGTGGTGGTTAAAGTGCTTGGATGTTTTCCCCCACTTTTAAAAAGCCTTTTTTTTTTTTTGTCTTTTTTACACATCTTAACATTGAACATGGCCATTCCCCTCCCCCAGCGTGGGTCGGCCTGGGGACCAGGCACCTTCACAGTAATGGTTCTGACAGCCCCTCAGCTCCCATGGTCTGTGTGACATGTGTTGGGCAGAGAAGTGGCTATCTCACCTTTGGGAAGAGGCAAATATGGGAAGGAGATATTTCAGTGTCTGTCTGTTATTTTTTTTTACATTCAAATTATATGAATATAATACCTACTCAACAATTAATTAAAGCATTAAAACAAAGGGTACATGGTTTATTAAACCATGTTCCTGGATCCCATCTACCATACTCTACAATATACAAAGATTGTTACTGTGCTTTATAAAGATGATCTTACATCACTGTAAATATGAAAATATTCTTGAAAAAGATACAGTTCCAAGGGATTTAACAGAATGACTCCACTAGGTATATCTTTCCTTAATTTGCTACTCTCAACAATCTCTTTATGTAAGTAATTATTTTCAGTTAAAAGCATGGTTCAAATGGTGGACAAAAGGGCATTTTTCTCCTATATTTTTAATATCTACCTTTACTATTTCACTACAATCTTAATATGCAAATTGAATCCTAGACACTTTATAGTGGAAATGTAGTATAGACATATACATCTTATTTATCTCAGCAATCAAAGAATTTTGAATAGTAGCTAAAAATTTTTGGGAATGACAAGGACTATATAGAAAATTTCATCTGTTTTCCCTTGTTTGGGAACCAGAGAGGGAGAATAAAATATCCAAAGTCGTACATCAACATGGGGAGATACAATATCACAATGGCAATGTGATTATAGATAAAGTTTTCCTAAGGTGCCTATTTAATTGAAGGAAATGATATACATTTGTATATACAAAATTCGGCATGTTTATCATGAATCCCATCGCCTTTACCTCATAGTTTGTACACACGCAGATTCTGGTTAGCTATTGCTATGGATAAAAACAAAAAAACAGGGGTGCCTGGGTGGCTTAGTGGTTTAAGCCTCTGCCTTCAGCTCAGGTCATGATCTCAGGGTCCTGGGATCGAGCCCCACATCGGGCTCTCTGCTCAGCGGGGAGCCTGCTTCCCCCTCTCTCTCTGCCTGCCTCTCTGCCTACTTGTGATCTCTCTCTATCAAGTAAATGAATAAAAATCTTTAAAAAAAAAAAAACAAAAAAAAAAAACAAAAAAACAATACCCCATGAAACGAAACAAAATAAACAAAAACTACCCCCAAAATATGGTGGCTTAAGAGTGGTAACAACCATTTCATTATTTCTTATGGTTCCTCTGGGTGAGAAATTCTGAAAGGGCTCAGCTAAGGGGTCTGGTATAGGGTGTCTCCCATGGTTGCAGTCAGTCCATGGTTGGTAGTGGAACAGTGGTGGTGATAAAGCAGCTAAGAGTTGGACGGACATCCTTCCCTCTTCAGGGAAGAGAGTCTCAGGGACTCTCCATAAAGACTAGTTTGGGTTTCCTCACAACATGGTGGCCTCAGAGTAGTCAATTTGCCCTCATGACAGCTCAGGGTTTCAAAAGCAAGTATACCAGAGGTAGAAGCTAAGTTACCCTTATAACCCAACCTTGGAAGTTGCATAGTATCACTACCCCTATCCCGATTGGTTGCAACTATCCCACAATCCCACCCATTTCAAATGTGGACACATAAACCACTCCTCTTGATGGTAAGAATAGCAAAGAATTTATGAACATATTTTACAATGGCCACAACTCAGGACTTCCCAGACACTTGGGCTTTGTTTTGGTTAGCATGTTTTATTATTTTTTTTAAGATTTTATTTATTTGACAGAGAGAGAGATCACAAGTAGGCAGAGATGCAAGCAGAGAGAGAGAGGGAGGGGGGAAGCAGGCTCCCTGCTGAGCAGAGAGCCCGATGCGGGGCTCCATCCCAGGACCCTGAGATCATGACCTGAGCCAAAGACAGAAGCTTAACCCACTGAGCCACCCAGGCTCCCCAGCATGTTTTTTAATTAAAAACTCTTGCAGTAGATATATTAGAAACCATAGAAAAAGCCAACATGACTAAATCTATTTCCATGTAGCTATTATAGAAAACAGTGTAGGGATTCCTCAAAAAATTAAAACTAGAACTACCATAAGATCCAGCAATTCCACTGTTGAATATTTACCTGAAGGAAATGAAAACATGAGCTGAAAAAAAATCTGTACCCCCATGTTCATGCAGCATTCTTGACACAAGCCAAGACATGGAAACTACTTCTGTGTCCACCAATAGGTGAATGGATAAAGAAAATGTGGTCTGTATATGCAGAGTGGAATAATATTTAGCCATAAAATAATTATTCAGCCATAAAATAGAAAAAAAAAAATCCTGCCATTTTTGACAACATGGATAGACCTTGAACCTTATGCTAAGTGAAATAGGTCAGACAGAGAAAGGCAAGCACCATGTCATTTCACTTTTGTGTGGAATCTAAAACAACAAAACAATAATAACACACCCAAGCTCATAGATACAAAGAACATATTGGTGGTTGCCAGATGTAGAGTTTAGGGGTTGGAGTGGCAGAATTGGATAAAGGGGGTCAAAAGGTACAAACTTCCGGTTATAAAATACATAAGGCCTGGGTGTGTAATATATAGCACAGTGACTGTAGTTTATAATACCATATTGCATATTTGAAAAAAGCTAAGAGAGTAAGTTTTGAAAGTTCTCACCATAATAATAATAATAAAAAAAACTATTTCCAGTGTTTTCTCAGACCTATTATTTAAATAAGTCAGGGCCTAATTTAATAAAAATCAGAGCTGGAGAGAGATTGAATTAATACATTTATTAATTGTAAATACAATCTAATTTGGAGAGCACAGTGTTCTTGTAGCCCCAACATAGAACTGCCAGGCCCAGCACTAGCTTCTTTGCTTATTCGACACTCAAATCTGGCAGGAAGCTGGGGGCAAAGGAAAGGGTAAGGATGGCTGTTATAGTATCAGCATCATATCTCCCTGTGAACAATAAAATAACGCTATTTCCCCGAAATGCCCAGCTTCTCATTCAAGAAAGGAAAGGTCCTTTCTTATACAAGTGAGGAAAGCTGAGGAAAAAAACCATGTGATTTGTACATTTAATCAACATTTCAAATGCAAGCCCTTGAAGAGGTATGGAAAATGAGATGGCAGGCCCTCTGGTGCTCTCTCACACTGAAAGTGTGGCAAGACAAATGAAAGCTGTTTTTGCTCATCTATTTCAGAAATCAATCAGTCTATAAATCACCTCTTTTGTTTTGAAGTTATAACCACCACCTTGCATTCCCCCAATTCATTTTATCCTGGGAAATTAGT
Source organism: Mustela putorius furo (assembly GCF_011764305.1). Taxonomy (NCBI): domain Eukaryota; kingdom Metazoa; phylum Chordata; class Mammalia; order Carnivora; family Mustelidae; genus Mustela; species Mustela putorius. Next base: position 2,211,853 of record NW_025421329.1, on the reverse strand, counting down.
CTGAACTACACAGAAAAGGGGAATAGGATAGGTTTTCTTTGGAGGGGGTACAGGGGAGAGCACGCTTTCATTTCCAAAAGTGTAAACTGAAAAATGTGTGATTGGAATGCCAAATAAGTATTGAAAGCAGGAGAATTATTTACAAAGATTCAATCAGACTTATCCTTGGGGGGGAAAAAAAAAGAAAGAAAGAAAATCAGCAAAAACATTCTGTGAAAAATATTAGCATAATGAATTTTAAAACAAATGAGAGAGCACATATAGGTGGCTCGCATCATTTTCTATTTGAGAAGTGACGGTGTTACATTCAAACTGTTAATGAACAGTCAGACCAGTGTAGAATCAATTACATGTTGCTTTCATTCAAGCCACTCTTGTATTCATAAGCATAATCGGTCCATCTAACAGACTGCATAATGATGCAGTGCCCTGTCAATCATATTCAAATTGCATGAATTTTAAGGAGAAAACCAATGTGTGGAATTAAATTGATTTTCTTTTCTAAAGATACAACCACCTATCCAAGCACTAAAGGTACTATTTGTAAATCTTATTGGCCAATTTATATGATAAGCACCACCAATCTATGACCTGAAACAGCACACTTGAAGTTCAGTAAACAGGAAATTGAATTACCACCTCATAGCATTACAAAGTAAATGCTGCCTTTTCTCTCCATATAGGTCAATGGTTTCATATACACATTTTCAAAGCTTGTTTTTGTTGTATTTCAAAAAACAATCAATTGTCCATAAGATGTTCCTTTTCAATCTGCTGCAGACATCAGTTAGAATGTACTTCAACCATTGCCTTGCAGGTTTCTAAGTTTGGATTATTTGCTCACACACTTCTTCAGCTGCATGATGGATTTCTTTCTATGCCCAGAAAGACAACAGTCACCCCAGCTCTTTGCATGAGTTTGGGACAAACTACCACTTACAGTGTTTTTTTCTAGCCCATTTTCCTTTGAGTCTGTGAATTAACTATTTCTTTTCACTGTTTTTCGTTACAAAAGAGCTTTGGTGTACCTCTCTTAGCCTCCTTGGGAGTTATAGTTCCCTAAATAAGATGTCTGTGTCTAAGATTAAATACTAAGTAGCTAAACAACTTTTGTATTTTGCAGTTGATAAAGGCATACCGAATGCACTGCCAAAGCTTGAATGAATACACCCAGCTCAGGTTGAAGTTTGATCCCACTTTTACCTGACAATGTGATGATATTGCCATGGTTTAAATTATCAAATATTATTTGAGCAGTTTCTACCAAAATGTTACCCTCTATATTAAGAGAGAGAGAGAGAGAAAGAAAGAAAGAAAGGGGCAAAGCTTATCTTTAATAGTTTATTAGCTTCCCCTCTTCTGCCAAAAAATCTATTTAAGTTTGATTTTGCTGATGAGACAGTCTCCTGTTTCAATGGATCCCTATATATAAGGGTCCATTTTCAATAGCAGAGATTGAAATTTGTGTAAAAGGGATATCCTGTGGTCAGCCATTTATAGAATCTTTGGGATTTCACAGGGTATTGGGGACATCTGCATTACAATAGTGTTATTTCCAACAGAGAGGGGTCTCAGAAAGACTGTGGGAAGCTGAATTATCTGCAAAATTCCAACATTTCACATCATTTTAGAATGAACCAAAAGAGAACACATCTTAGAAGGAAGTGAGTCAAATACATGGCATTTCTAATGCTTCAGTAGCAGGGGTGAGAGGAGGTGGAGGTCCAGATAGACAATATGACTTTTTCAAGGAAGATAATAATAAGGTCTTTGTTCGGGTTCAAGGGATGGGCAGCAATTTGCAGCCTTTTCAGACAGATGCAAAACCAGCACTTTATTAAGATGCAAGGGGAAAGTAGAGTTTAAGCATCCCACTTAATGGGTAAAAATAAGTGAAAGCTAGTCATCACTACCCCCCTCCATATAGCCTCCCCGCTCCTCCCCCCCATGGTGAGGGTAATTTTACAAATGCAGAATCTAGGCTAGGACTAGAATGTGCAGGGGGTGGGTCATTGTCAGGACACAAAGGCTGATGTACGGCACGCCTTCACTTGTCATCAGCCTTCCTTTACAGCTCCCTTACCAACACCAGTCTGGACAAGAAAGACTCTTATGTGATCATTCACTCAGTCATTAATTTTGTCCTTTATTCAATAAATATTCATTGAGAATCCACTTTGTGCCAGGTACGTAGGGCAATTGCCCCCATTCACTTGCACAAAACAAATCTTGTGTTTTTCTGACTCCAGACTTTTCCTGGTGCTGAGAGAGCCCCTCACCTTTGCCTTTCAAAATCCTTTCCATTCCATAAAATCCAAAGTGTATTTATCTTCACTTTAATCGGTGATCCATGAGCACTACTACATGAACTAATTCTGAACTCATTTCTCCTCTTGTGGTCTCCAGTATCACTTATGTTTGATCATTTATATGACTTTTAACATCAACATTTCTGTACATACAACTAATAAGATTCCATCAGTCAGAGCTCTGTAATAAGACAACATTCTGCCTGAGGAGGCAAGGCGTTTCTTGTCATTGGAGGTAATCAAATATGATTATATGTTCTCCAAGATTCTTTCTAATTCTGTGATGCTGTGATTCTGTGTTTCCTGTCTTCATGTAAAGACTCCCTGTTTCCACTGCAGGGAACATGACAAATCTATGTTTAAGTTTCCCACAAAGCCAAAAACTCAATGGAAACAGTTGTTTAATGGATAATTAGTGAATTTGTGGGTGATTAAATAAATCAGATATGATATACTGGATTAGAGAAAACAATGAGGTAGAATGGCCAGTCTGGACTGGGCAAACAATGGAATATAGTTTAACTGGTTCATATCAGTCAACATACATTTTTATGGAACTGAGAATCTATTTCTTTACAGAAAGATTCAGCATAGCCTGATCAAAAATTTCCTAATAAGTGCACAACAGATGATTAAAAAAAAAAAAAAAAAAGACTCTAACACCATCACACTCCAACAAGGTTCTTTCCAAAGACTTCCCATAGGGAGGAAAAAAAAAAAGTGTGGTGACTCCTTTGCCTTTTTTTGCAAGAGATAATTAAATAAATGCATTTTTAAATGTGTCACTTCCCTCATCTTCATTTAGCTAATTTTAGAATAAATTTGCTTTGTTCTAGAGATTAGTTTTGGCTCTCAAATGACAAAATGGAAAATGATAGATTCTCTACATATCTTCTCTAAAATTAATGGAATCACTGTTCACATTTCTTTAAAAAATGACATCTGGGTATAATGAGCCTACCTCTCCATCAAAATAAACCAAGTATAATTTCTCTTAGAGACCAGTGCATTCATAAGTCAGCTCTAGACTAGAGGTATTCTGTACATTTACACGTATATTCTCATTCTGCTTCCACTCTCATGGTCTACACATCCACACAAGTCTCTATACCTAATTTTCTTTTTTTTTTTTTACAATTCTTTTTTTTAAGATTTTATTTATTTATTTGACAGAGAGAAATCACAAGTAGACGGAGAGGCAGGCAGAGAGAGAGAGAGAGGGAAGCAGGCACCCTGCTGAGCAGAGAGCCCCATGCGGGACTCGATCCCAGGACCCTGAGATCATGACCTGAGCCAAAGGCAGGGGCTTAACCCACTGAGCCACCCAGGCGCCCCTCTATACCTAATTTTCTAAAGGAACACTTGTATTTAGAAAAGACAATGAGAAGGACAGAACACTTTAAGAATTATTTTAATATATATTCTAAAAGAAAAAATATATGGAAATTTCTATACCATGAAGCCACATTTTTCATGAGGTCATTTATGCATCTCCAACAATATGAACAAGGGGCAAGGAGGGTAAGAATGACAAAATATTTAAATAATAAGGCTAATTCCACTGAACATTTCCACAATGAGTGTTTGCTCTAACATGAACATGAACAGATTGACTTATACCGCTTGAGTCCGAAAGATCAGTCTACATTTCCATCTGCCTCTCAGAGAGGGCTGGCTCATTGTGCAAGATAGGAGCTGTTTTCAAGCTTTTCTCTTTACTCTCTTAAAATTAACTGAAGATCAAAATGAGCTTTTGTTTCAGTGGATACATACATCACACAAGAAAATAGAAGCACATATGCCTTTAACTATCAGGAAAATGATGTTATTCCGTGTCATGCAACCTCTGGAAAGCTGCACTGTACACTCAAGAGAGAAAGAGAGTAGGACATGTAAATAACCTCTAACTATAATATGAACATGGTATAGACAACAAATCCCCTGAAAGAGGGGTCCCCAGGCCACACTTTGAGAACTGCTACACTAGTGCTTCCTGCTGTGCAGATATAATAATTAAATATAAGTATTTCCTTTTCTAATGCAAAATGGACACCACTAACTCCTTTATCTGGTCCTCGAGTTTGAAGAAACAGTGATCGTTTTCAACTATATAAGGAAAACCAGATGTACAGGGCTTGTTAAGAAATGGTATTTCTCTGCTTCAACTTTTATGTGAGTTACAGAATTTTTAAAAGAATAATCTTAACTAAATGCAATTTTTGACTTTTGCTCAATCTTTACAATCTAGGCTTATATCTCTTTCCTCTTCTATGAGATGGTGATTAGATCATTTCTATTCACCAACTTCTTGAGAACGGAGAAATGCTTCTTAAACAAGCAGCTTGCAAGGACCCAAGGAAGAAAGGCTAAGATGACTGCTCCCAGATCAACTGATTCCAGTAGAAAAGAAAATAGTGATAACAGTGTTTTAAGCAAGAATTCTTTAAGACATCACAGGATAAAGAAAAAAGGAATCCTTGAAAAGCATGAATTCCCAAGGGAAATCATGGCAATGGTTTTACTTCCTCATACTCCTTTGCAGAATGAGTTGGAAACTTCTAAAGGAAAGGAGAGCACCTAACATTAGACCAGGTTGGTTGGAATGAAAAGGGAGGTAAATAGTCAAGAAACATAAAGGTAAACTGGCAGAGTTTCATAATGATAGTTTCAAGCCGGATGGGAGAAAAGCAAGGGGGGAATCAGAATTTATTCACAGTATCTTCACCCTGGGTGACTGAGGGGATGACAGAAATAGGAAAATCAGATCAGTGATTAAGGTCTGAATTATTGTGGTACTAGTCAAACCTCTTAAAAGTCTATCCTTATAAAAATCAAGTGCAGAATGAGGTCAAAAATTAGAGAAGGATTACTAAGAGAAAAAAAAAAAAAACAATGGACAGTTGAAGATGATGAATTTTCCTATGTCAGGGCAGCCTTTTTTTTTTTTTTTTTTTTTTTTTTTAGCTTTTCTTCTTCCTTGCCTACTTTGGGCCTGGCACAGAATCAATGAGGGAAAGAGAATATATCACTGAGCCTTTCAAACATGATTCATGTGAGACTCGGATTCAAAGAGGTCAACATGTGCCTCTGCAAGATTATTTAGTGGAAACCATTAAGGTAAAACCATGCAAAACAGAACAAAATAAAACAACAACTGAGAGAGAGAGAGAGAACTTTTCATAGTAATTCAGCTGACAAGAATGAAATATTTGTCTGAAAGCTTTGATAATTAAGCAAGACTGTCAGATTTTAGAAGAAAGAAATACCTGTAAATGAATAAGTAATACCTGGTGACCAATTCTCTAGAAATATACTATCGTGTGGGCCAATGAATAAAAATTCCACTTTTTATTCAGAAATGGGGTGCTGTTGAGATAAGATAATTTGGCTGAGGAGGTACTATGATGAAAGAAATAAATGAAGTGCAAGATGGGCAGCTTGGTATGAGCAGGAAAATAATTATAGTATAGAGGTGTGTCTAGAGTTATCAGAAAAGGATGGTCCCGAGACTGTGTAATTATAATAAGACTGGATAATATCAGGAAAGAGGAAGAAAACTATTTACATCCCAATGGAAAATCCCACTCACAAAATTAGTGAATCTGGGCAAATTACTTTTCCTCTTTTGCAAAAATAATTATATTTACTTCTCAAGTTTGATATGGGGTATGAATTACGTACTGTAAGTGAAAGCATTGAGCACCATAACTGGCATGGAGTAGGTTACAAATCTTAGACTTGATCGATTTGTATTTGTACATAATTGAATTCACAATGCACATACATGGGATAACTAGAAGATCTTCCATTTCTAGTTAGTATTTCATCATTACATTCTCAAAATCCATAACCATTCATATTAACCAATTTTGTCAGAATTTACATTTTCCTGCTTCTTTGCTTCCACTATTACTTGGGTCCCTGGCCCTCTCTTTCAACTCATTTGCCCTCCCTTTTTTTCTTTTTGCAGTACATTCTTGAGTAAGTCTTTCAGAGATAGTCTGTAGCTAGGAATTTTCTAAGGCACTGGATTTGCAAACGTTTTTCATTTGTTTTGATTTCTGAATGTTAGTTTCCTGGCATATATGATTCTAGGTTCCAATTAATTTTTCTCTCTGAATTTTGAAGATTTTGCTTCAAAGTCTTCTTCCGTGAGAAAAAGCCAGTTTGATTTTTATACTCCCATAAGTAAGCTGGATTTCTCTTCCTCTCCAGAACTTCTGGGTACTTCCTATCTATTCTTGGAATTCTGAATTCTGCTTAGCTTCTTTTAAGACAGGATTTTTTTTTTCCTTTTTAGTTATGAGGTTATAACTACTCTCTCATTTTATCTGTTATTTCTAGAATTCTTAACAATTATCTTCATATCTTCTCTAATATGTTATCTACTGCACATTCTAGAGTATTTCTTCAACTTATTTTCTGGATCAGTAAGTTAGTTTTCAGCTGTTTTCTTTCCATTAGGTGTCCTTTTGCTTGAAACTTAGTTCTCTGATAGGAAGACCTTCCTCTAACTTCTACACATATCATATATAATTCTATTCTCTACCAACTATTTTACTGGATATAAATTCTTTTATGGTTGTTTCTTTTTTGTCCAGGCTAAGATTTATTAGCTAGCTCTTAGTGGACTTGACCTTACTTAATGTACAACTTCTCGTTTTCTTCATGATATCTTTATCAATCTATACAAGCTATATGTATTTTTATCACATTTCTATTTCTAATGAGGATAATCAATCCTTTAGCAAGACTGACTGGGTATCTCTAATAAGAAAAAAATACATAAAACAAAGAAGTAAAAAAAAAATCAGTGATGTAATTGTTGACTGAATTTCACAAAGAGACATTTTAACAAGGAATGTATTCCTCATGTAGCTAACAACTAAATTATAGAAATTTCTAAGAATTCAGCTTTTTTAATGTTAAAAGGTATGTTTTTATTTTTCGAACATGATAAAGCAGCATATGCTATGGTACCACGTTTAAAATATACACATACATAAATACATAAGAAAAAAAAGGAAAAAAAGGAATATATTCAGTATTTTCATGGCTGAAAACATATCTATTTACATCATTCTAGCTATTTCATAGTGTTTCTTTTAGAATTGATGAGAACATTGTTCCAAGCCAGACCCATTTTAGACCACATTTTTAATAAATATTGTACATTTTATTTTTAATTTTTTAAAGATTTTATTTCTTTATTTGACAGAGAGAGAACACAGCAGGGGGAGCAGCAGGCAGAGGGAGAGGGAGAAGCAGACTTGCTGAGCAGGGAGCCCATTGTGGGGCTCCATCTCAGAACCCAGGGATCATGACCTGAGCCAAAGGCAGATGCATAATGACTGAGCTACCCAGGTGCCTCTAAATATTACACATTTCAAATAAAAATGAATTATACATTTATCAGAAAAAGAATAATTCAAATTTGAAGTGTTGTCTTCAGATACCCAATTATTACACATTAAGTACAAACCCCACTTTAAGTGCTCCATTTAAAAGGGACATTTATTTTTACCCTGAACATTAGATTTCTATGCCTTGTTATAATCTTAGCTGTCCAGAGATGTTTAAAGCAGAAATACATCAAGCAGCTGAGTTATTTTCTGAAATACCCTTACTGTGCAGCATTCTGAATACACAGAAGGCAATATCGATAACATGTTTGGATAGAATTTTAAGTTTTACTGTTTATTTCATTCTGAAAGATTAATATCTTAGTTCTCTACTACAGTAAATGAACTGCAAGAGTGTGTTCGACACTGCTGTATAATAAAAAACCCTAAAGAATAAAGAACAACAAAATTAACCTTTCTAATGGAATTATTATTGACAATTTTATTGATAGCACACTACAAAAGTTTCTATAGGATTAAACCAAATACACTCTGTTATTTCTTGTCTTTTAATATTCTTATTAAATCGAGAAGAAAACAGTCACAAAAGACATACAAACACAATTTATAGAATTTCATGAAGACAACATTGGTCCCTTTTGAAACCTATACTCTGGGCCTAAGAATCTATCCATTCCCTAGGAATCTATGAAACATACTCAGAGCCATCACTTAGATTCTAGTGAAATGCCAAAGCTGGGGTTGCTGGAAGCATATGGTGCCATTCCTCTCACTGGCTCCAGTCACCACTGTACTGAACACAGCTAGAGAACAATGAAGCCATATTTGGCCCTGGCCAGGGAACTGGAGAAAGCACAAAGGTCAAAGGAGAAATAAAAGCTTTTTGCTGTTGTTAGAAAATAAAATTCCCCTCAGAGTTTTCCTATGTTAGAAAGAACATCCTTCTTTCCAGCACATGGTGGATTGATTGTATCTATAGGCTGTGATAAACCTGGCTTTATTACATCTGTCCAGTGAAAGTTCTATGGGCCTACCAGATGTACAGACCTTCTTCCAAACCACTTACTTTTACTGATATCTTCCTCATTATTCTCGAGTTCATGCTTTTGCCAACTTGTATGAATGCCTTTGCTCAAGAAATAAGGTTTAGAACAGAAAGAGCCAACAATCTACTTAATACCATACCCCAGGTGCTCCTCTGCCAATGCACTGACCCTCCTTCACTTTAATGGACTTGGTTTACCATGAATTTTCCTACCTTGTGTGAACTCTTGTCTGTATTAGAGCTTCTGACTAGAAGAGAAGAGCCCTTGGAGGATGATTCCTTTGGCAAGAAGACCTCCCTGTAGATAATACTTTTGGCTACAGCCATGCCCTTGTTGTGTACTCTCACTAAATGCTAAAGTTTTGCTAGGTCAAAAGACCACTCTCTCCTTTGGTACCTCATAGAAGTCTGGGTGGGTGGTTCTCAAACTTAAGAGTACATCAAAATCATCTAGATGGCTTATTAAACCCTAGGTTGTTGGGATGTACTCCCAGAGTTTCTGATTCAGTAGGTCTGGGATGGAGTGGGGCTGGGGACCAAGAATCTACATTTCTAACAAATTTCCAGGTGATTCTGATGTTGCCGGTCTAGGAACCACATGTTGAAAATTACTGGTCTATAGCAAAAGGAGCAGCCTGTAGCTCTGTTACCAAAATTCTACACATAACCTGATGCTTCAGTTTTGACTTGACATCCAAGATGCAGACGTTGATTTTGCCAAACGAATTTGCATATCAATGGCATCCGCAGCTATGATCTTTGGCTTATGTTGTTCTGTTGACCTGTGTAGCCTCTCCAGGCCTGTAATATACCTGGCAGTCTCTCAAACCCTGATGATAATCTGTACTTTCAAATGTTTCTCTGCATACAATCCAAAAGAAAATCTTGTCTTGTCCAATCTCTATTTTAGTGCTTATAACTCATCACAAAAATCTACAAAGATAAGCAGATTTTGCACAAATATTGTAGTAAGAAGAGCTCATTCTCAAGTGTTAGCAGAACATTAATGACATTAATTGAGGCCTTTATGGAAATTCTTTATAAAAAGATTAGGGTGCATATACATTAATTGTGGGAAGAAAGAAACAATGAAGAAAGCATACTTCAGAGTTAAGCCAAGAAATGAGCCAGACAAACTGAAGAAGAAAAGCTAAATAGGTAACTTGATTTTGAATAGATTCAAAGAGGGGTCAAAAAGGGATAAGAAATGGTTGGAAAGAAGATATGCAAATGGCCAATAAGTAAGTACATGACAAAATGCTCAATATCCTTAGTCATTAAGGAAATGTAAATCAAAACTTCATGGCCACTACTATGGCTATACTCAAGATAAACAGTAACAAGCATTAATGAGTCTATGGAGAAACTGGAATCCTCACACAATAGAGGTAGAAATGCCACTCTGGAAAGCAGAGTTCCTCAAAATGTTAAATATAGAATTACCATATGACTTAGCAATTCTGTTCCTGGGTATCTACCCAAAAGAACAAAAAAAGTATGTCCACACAAAAATTTGTACACAAATGTCCATAGAAGTATTATTTATAATACCCTTGAGGGAAACAACTCAAATGCTTATCAATTGATGAATGACTAACCAAATGTATCCCCTACAATGAAATATTATTCAGCCACAAAAAAGAATGATGCACTGATATATTCTACAATGTGGATGAACCTTGAAAACATTATGTTAAATGAAAGAAGCCAGCCACAGAAGGTCACACGTTGTATTATTCCATTCATAAGAAATGTCTTGGGGTGCCTGGGTGGCTCAGTGGGTTAAATCCTCTGCCTTCAGCTCAAGTCATGATCCCAGGGTCCTGGAATGGAGCGGGGAGCCTGCTTCCTCTCTCTCTGCCTGCCTCTCTGCCTACTTGTGATCTCTGTCTGTCAAATAAGTAAATAAAATCTTAAAAAATAAAAAAGTCCCAAAAAGGTAAATTCATATAGACAGAAAGTAGATTAGTGGTTGCCAAAGATGGGGTAGGATACAAAATGAAGACTAATTACTAATAAGTACAGGATACTTTTTTCCATCTTGTCATTTTGTCCAGATAAGAGTATATGAAGGAGCAAGTAAAATACTAAAAGGGTGGCAACAACCCCAGGAAAATATGCTTTAACCAAATTAGAAGAGATCCCAAATCGTGAGGGGGTAGAAAGGGGATAAAAAGAGATTCAAAAGGAAGAAAGAAAAAAGAAAAAAAAAAGAAAAGAAAAGAATTTAAAAAAAGAAACAAATAAGAAAAATATAAAAAAGAAATATATATATATATATTGGATAAACTAGTTAAAAAATGTTAAAAGAGAAAAAGGTAAAAGTTAAAAAAAAATTTACCAGAAAGCAAGAAAAAAAAAAAACAAGGTGATGAAAAAATTCTAGCATTAGATAGTGCTAGTGATGATTGTACAACTCTGTAAGTATACCAAAATCACTGACTTATGCACTTTAAAAAAAAAAAAAAAAGCCCACAAAACAGAAAATAAACCAGAAGAAAATAGCATTGGGTCATGCCAGGAAATTCAGGTATGTGCTATTAATAAATAGTTGGTATTGGTAAATGGCTGTTTGAGTGACTAAAACAGTCAATTAATTAATATTATGTCCAGAATTTTTTTTAAAAACATGAAAGGCAACACTCTAAAATAAGTCTAGGAAAATGCATAAGTACTATCTCAAGGGTACTTATAGTGCAATTGGAACAACTCTGGTAGAGTTTTCCAGTAGTGTCCCATAGGACAGACTCTATGTGACCTAAGAACTAGCAATAACTGAACAAAACACTTTGTAAAGATAACTACTTACCCATTCAGAACTGCCTGTGAATCTAAGGACTGAGAGCCACTTCCACTTTTCACAAAGCCTGCCTGGATATTTCAGTACAAACTAGCCAATTGTCCAAGCACTTAATGTATATGAATGTCATAAATAATAAGCAGAAGGAAATAAACTAGAGTAATATTTGGAATTAGGAGATCTGAAGTCTTTCCATGTGGTTATGCTAGCTGATCACAGGGCTGTCACCAAGAATAGGATTACAAAGACTCACCATATAAAGTATGTCTTGTTTTACAAATAAACTGTGTGGAGAACCATCTTTTCATGGAAGGACATTAGGTCAAACACTTGTAGGCAAAAATTACCAACTTCTTAGGAACTGAAGAAGATCTCTTTCCATACCCTTTCAAGAAGATTTTCAGAGCCTGTATGCTTTGGCCCGAAGTTGGTTTGCCCTCATCCGTATGCCAAAGTCTGAGGTTTTATGTGTGTTTATACATTTGCATGTACAGTGAGCTTCAGGCACAGGCAGGAACAGATGACTCTGTGATGTGTCTTAAGACATGTTGAGAAAGTTTCTGTATCCACTGGTGTGATGAGGCGAGGGCTTGGGATATATCTCCCTCTCTATCTCTCCATCATCCAACCTGGGCACACTCTGCCTTATAAAAGTAGAAGACTGAACTTCCAGAGACACTGAGATTATACAAAGAAAATAATACCTACTCCTCGCTGAGTGTTTATCATGTGATAACCATGGTTCTAAGTCAAAGGCTTTTTAATCTTTTCCTAACTTTAGTATTCATCCAGATCCAGTATTAAATAAATGCATTAAAAAAGCAAAGACATTGCTTGGACATTGTACATGACAGAAATAGAAGAAAACTCTGAAAAGTAAAAAGAAGAAAGCAAGCCTTGGGGCCCAAAGAATGGCATGGTGGTCGGTTTGCTGGGTTTTCTTTTTGCCCCTGTATCCTGGACTGAGTGCTGGAGAAGCCACAACCCAGAAATACCAAGAAGGGATATAAACCACAATAACAACAATAAGAAGCCCCAGAATAGTTTGTTCTTTCTAGCCCAAAAAAAATCACAAAAGGGCAACCTAGTAAGACAGAAAGATAATAACTGCCCTATTCCAACAAAATACCACGGATAAAACCACGGTTCAATCCTTATCCAGTCAGTAAAAGCGAAATGGGGAGCCCTGATTTCCCCCCACATGCAGTTACAATGAGGTATTCCCCACCGAAGTGACGTCCGAAGATGATGAGTGAGAAGCCAAGATTTTCATCTGTGGCTGGTGGCAAAAAAAAACTCCTTGTCCCAATGTCCGTGGAAACCATGTGGGGATCTTGGATTCCACACAGAGGCTACCTGGGGAGCAATAACAGGAAAATCCCCTTCTTCCTGCTGGGTGGTATTAGCTAAGACCTAGCAGGAAGCCCCAAATACCACCTCCACCTGGCAGAAGGAACGTATCTCTCCCTCCCTGGGTGTCATGGATGAATGTAATAGACTATATACTGAACAAAAGTGACGAAAACGAGTGTATATATACTCTGTGTGGCTCCATTTATAGTAAGAACAGATAAAATTAACAAATAATGAAAGAAGTCAGAACAGTGATTATCGTTGAGAAATGGGATTCACTGGATTGGGCACAAGGGAAGATTCTGGCATGATGAAAGCATTCTCCATATTGACTGGTGTGTATACATTGTCAGAACTCACCGAATTATATATTAATATATTTGCATTTCACTTTATGTAAATTTTATCTCAATTTTTAAAAGTATGATAACACAGTAAGCAATAGTTCCATGTATATCACTGTTCCAGTCTATGATTTTTGAAGTAGAATGTAAGTAATGAATATTTATGACTGGTAATTTATTTTCTTATTCATGTATAGGTGATACTCCACATTTCACAGGGTAATAGAAAATTTAGGACATTTGCTCTCCTAATTTTTTGTATTTGGAAATGAACTCATGCACTTAATAAAACATTTATACCTAAACCATACAATTTGAATATTCTTTTAAAAAAAACATTTGCTCTGCAGAAAAAGGAATTGTTTTATCCTTTTTTATGATTTTGTTTTTATTTATGTGTCAGAAAGAGAGAGAAAGAGAACAAGCAGGAGGATCAGCCGGCTGAGGGAGAAGCAGACTCCCTTCTGAGCAGGGAACCCTGGGATCATGACCTGAGCTGAAGGCAGACACTTAACTGACTGAACCACCCAGGCATTCCAAACTGTTTTAGTCTTGCTTTTCATCACATATGTGTACACACAAAGCAAAGAGGTATCTTCTTATTAAAATCATTTCCAGAGAGATGTTTAAGATAATAATTTGTACCTGTTGGGGGACTCTTTCCCTCAAGTTGCTCCATTGCCCAGAAATAAATAACATAAAGGTGACCCCATTCCCTGAGGTGGGCTGTGTTATCCAAATATGGATACGAGAATCTTTTCCATCCCATGAGTTCTTCTGGATTGTGATCTTGCCACTCCTTCATCAAAAGCTGGAGTATAAATCTCTTTCCAATGAACCCCAGATGGCTGTGGTGACTTGCTTATTGCCAGTAAAATGTGTGGAAGTGATGCTATGGGACGACCAGTAAAAGGTGAGAAGTCTTACAGGTTCTGCCTATTTGCTTTCTGGATGTTACTCTAGGAACTCAGTGCCATAGTGTGAGAATCCAAAGGCACATGTGTAGGCGCTCTGATGAATAGCCCCAGCTGAGCCCATTCTGTGAGTCATCCCATCACAGTCACAAGACATGTGGATGAAGAAGTCTCCAGAGGATCCCAGTCCCCAAGCATTCACATCTTTCCCAATAAGGACACACACATTATTGAGCAGAGATGAGTCATTTGAATTCCTGTCACCTAGAATCTGCAAGCCTTATAAAATGGCTGTTAACTATTCCACCCAGTTTGGGGATAGTTTGTTATACAGTAAGCAAGTAACTGAGACACTTTCCTTCAATTTGCTTAATTCTAGCAAATGATAATATGAAGTTGACTCATTCCTTAAAATGGATTATAATCACTTCTTACTACATTACCCTAACAGGAATAGAAGTACCCAAGGTTGTATATTTTATTTAAGTTTTGGGTTGACTTGGAGTTCATACTTTATTAATATGATAATTCTTCCCAACTTCATCAAAGGCATGCCATGGTGTCTGTTGAAGATAGCATACAAACAATGGTGGTGGTGGTGGCGGAGGTTCTCTCTCTGATGTTTGCCATATACCATCTGGTGATTTTGGGTGACATTCTGAGCCTCATCTGTAAAACTGTCATATTAATACTTCATTTACAAGGATCCTAGAAATTTTTAGAAAAAATGATTAAAATATTGAGCTTTACACAGGGAATCAGTCCCCAGCTTCGAAGCGATTATTATTGGATATACTCCCTCACACACATAGAGCATTAGTTTATCTATAGATTGATTAAAGGTTTATGTTCCTTCTCTACACTAAGGCCATTCTGTTCCTTAGTGCAAATGATAGTGCATCTGGCATCTCAGTTTCTGGTGGTCCTTTACTCATATAATTGGGGCTCCTGGATTAGTCCACATTATTATTCAGTGGGAGCTCTTTCTTTCCTGAGTGTTTACAATAGCCACTATAGTATAGAAACTCCCTGAGAAATGCCGCCAGGAATTCCCATTAAAAAGTCTAATAAATGTTTTCCAACTAACACATTATGTTCTGAATTTATAGGAACAATCTGAGCAAAAAAGGTCTTGGCAGTCATTTAATGGAATTATTACAAAAGCAAATTCATATGCAGATTATTGGACAGTATTCATTTTATCATACAGGAGGATTTTAAAATTAGTTTCAGAAAAAGGGCACTCCATAATAAACTTTTAATTTCAAGAGTTGCACAAGGTAAGGGCTGAAAATTACAATAGGCCAGGTACCATGTCAGTTCTGATATACTACAACACTTCTTTATGAGCACATTACAATTCGAAGAGCTAATAATAAAAAGAAGTGATGCTGAGATGATGAATTGATGCTATGCATTAGACCTATTAGAATTCACAAGAGTCGACAGGCAATAATCAAAACCTTTTCATGCTGCCCATTGCAATTATCTTTGCACTTAAGAATCAACAAAGCACATAATGACTTGCACTCGATTAAGGAATTCATGAGAAATGGAATTTTAATTAGTGTGTAGAAAATTTGGGCCATTTGTTACTTTACAGGACAACAAATTGTGAAAATGAGTTGAGGAGTTAAAAACAGTCAGCAATGATAGATGTGTGCTGATCATAGTGAAGAACTTAGACAATGGAAATTTCCAGTAGTTCCCTTTCTCCCCTGAAATTACAATTAACAAAGTGAAACTACTATTGAGGATGGAATAAGCAGTAAATGGATTGTTGATATCAGGGTTGATTGATAAAACAGACATTACATCCATTCCCAGTCTTGACTTTCTCAAACCATAGTATTTCATATTATTTACAGACACACACACAAACATTCACTCATACATAATCCATATTAAAATCAGTAAATATCTATCATTGCTATCTCAGCGTAGCAAATAAACTAGATATTCTTAGCAGAAGTGGGATTATTAATTCAATATCAGATATTTAGAAGTTCAGTGAGTAAAGATGATGCTTAGTCAACTTGCAATTTTTTTATTAATTATGAAAATCTGCTTTGTAGTGGTCGTTTATTTTTTAAATGTTTATTCATTATATGGATTCACTCTTAATGCACTTGACCTTGAGCAAAAAGATGAGTTTAGTACATCTCAGATATAAATAATAGGCTTTGGCATTTAACACATAAGTTAAAGGATATTCATTTTTGTCAAAAATTTCCTGGATTTTGGTAAACGGTACCATGCTTATAAATAGAAAATGTCAAATACCACTTTGTAATGCAGTCATTTTAATAACATATTTCTCATGCTCAATTTACCATTTGAAAAGTTAGTCTAAAATACAAATAGTCAAGGAAACATCCACAACCACTGCTATACTGAACAAATGGAAACAAAATAAGGACTAAGTACAATAGTCCTCCCCACTCAGTTCATAAAACATACAGGAAAGGAAATCAATACTTATGAAAACAAATCACTGAATCAATCCCCAAACAAAGCTAAATTGTCCATGAACAATTCTGGAAGTTGTTATCTGCATCCTATTAAAAAAAAAAATCTTATTTACTTTGTGGTTGAAAATTACGCTATTTTGAGATGCAAGATCTGAAAGTTTAAAATGTGGAAAGTATTTAAATGAAGAGCTATCCAATACAGTACCTGATATTTTAAAATTTTATAACAATTTAAAAATTAAGTATGTTATTACTCTACTGAGAAGTTAAACATTTCCTTACTTTAATACTGGCAAAGAATTTGTGCCAAAGGTTGAAATTCCCCACCTCTACCTCTTTCTCATCTTCCTTCTCAGTAAAATGAGCCTAGTATGCAGTTGAATTTGTTGTTGCCAAGAACAAAATGTTACATTTCCCAGCAGTCCTGTCAACAGAAGTGGTCATGTAACCAAGTACTGTGTAGAACCTTCAGAACAGCTGTAGAATTTGAATAATACCACTTCACTTTTCTAAATTTCTTTTTTCATTCTGTATGCCCTGACATACACAAACCTTATGATGGCTGGAACTCCAACAGTCATCTTGGTTCATGAGGTGGATAAAATATGGTAATACCTTTGAATTATAGGAAGTTTCATAACTTCAAAATTCTACCACACACATCATTTCTCCATTTGAATTTTACAAATTCTGCAAGACAGGTCATTCAAGTATTTGTTTCTTCCCTTTCTTGCATATGCTGCTACTTCTTCCTGAGCTAAGTGATGAATTTAAATCACATTAAAAAATAGATGAACTTAAAAGTACAATTCAAGCAAAGGTACCAAAAGGGCTAAGGGCTAAGTCATATACTTCAGCTGAATACTAAATTTAGTGCTGGGCTTCCAGGCAGCTAAGGCAAGAAATACACAAGCTGGTCTGAAGAGACAATCTAGTCTTCTTTTAACTTGGTAATGAATTGAAAGAAAACTACCTTGTTTAACTTTCATATAAGGGATATTTGATGGCACAGTGGATGTTTTAAGTAGTAACTGGGTGCATGATACAGATATTCTATATAGAGACATATTGTCTTCAAAGGAGAGGGCATATGATTATGCCTTTATTTGACACAAGGTTCTCTCCATGTAGTTAAAATTATACGACTTCAGCGTAATCTAATTTTATCTGGTTACATTTTAGGACACCTAGATGAATAAATTAGTTTTATCTTCCAAATGTCTCTCTCAAATATCACCCATCCTGAATGATATTCAAGTGATAGTCGTTTTGGGTATCAGTTTTCTTATGACCAGCAAGAGTACTGCCCTAAACCCAGACAAGAGGGACACTTTCCTGGGTCCTGTGCTTTAGAGGTCCTCACATACCACAGACACAGATGCCAGTTTACATTTGTCACATCAGATCCCGTATTTAGCGCTGTAGAAGGGGAGGCATAATCTTAAACATCTTATCTCATAGTTAACCTTGCTCATGCCTCAGGGAGATGATTCTCCACATCTCTTATCCTATATGTCAAAATAGGTCTGCATTTGAATAGCATGAAGGGCTATGGAGGGTGTAAAGGCTGACATCAGAGAGACATCATTTCACAGTGCAGGGAGGATTTAGCAGAAGTGCTTAGGTAAGGGGAAAATAATTAACATGCTAAATCCTTCCTATAAAATAGCAGGAGTGCAGTAGATTCTCAAATAATGAAGTGTTGTTTCCTAGAAGAAACATCTCTATTTTCCTCATGTATCAAATTGTGGTTTTAAGAGATGTTCCTGAATTAGTGTCGAATGTGCACATGGCGGCTTAAAAACATATTGCAACAATAAACAATTCAGATTATTATCTAATGTATTTGTTGGCTTGAGGTACCACTTGGAAATGTTCACCCATGTGCCACGAAGTCTCCATTTGTCACGGGTCCTCCAAAAGTTAGGGGAGATATGCCCAAAAGAATGAACATTTCTGTTTCAAATTACGAGGGCTCCCTTTTCTGTATGCTAAGTATGCGGGAGTGGAGCACTAGTCATTAGTCCCATTTTATAGGTAAGGAAACTGAGACTTATAGAGGAGGTCTGTCCCCGAAGCCTAGTTTCCTTCTAGACAGTCTAAGAGACTTTCCATGAGCCACGATTTGTCCCACTATAATTAACTATTACTTTATGTCAGAGGAGTTTGAATACTTCTGAATAGGAGCTACTCAAATTGTGGTCAGTAGATCAGCAGCATCAGCTTCACCTAGGAACTTGTTAAGAGTCCAGTCTTGGGTTCCTACCCTAAACCTGCTAACTCAGGATCTCTGGGAGGAGTGCCAGGGATCTATTTAATGAGCTCTCCAGCGAATTCTTTATGTACTCCCAATAAATAATTTGTTTCTAACCCCTTGCTACTCTAAGTGTGGTCCATGGACCAGTAGCAGTGACCCCTTCCTCCTGAAGGCCAGCAAGGAATGCAGAACCTCAGGCTTTACCATGCCTCTGGAATCAGAATGTTCCTTTTAACAAGGTCTCCAGGAGATTCATATAAACATTAAAGTTTGAGAAGTGCTGCTCTGAACAAACACCTGCTAGACTACATGTAATGAGATCTCCTACTTTCATTCTCGGAACTACAAATCAGAGTTATGCATTGTGCCATTTTATAACTTTTTAGCATACAGGGTTTAAATAAATAGCAATGAAGGCTAACAGATGCACAAACCTAGGGTTCCTATTGACTCCCTTACTTAGTTAATATGGTTTCATTTAGTATTATGTCACACGGGCTGTCTAAACCATATGCCAATTTTACAAAACAAATCATATGTATTTTAAATTTAGTTCCAGAGATTGACACATATTGCTTAGCCATTTAAACGTGATACAATCGTGATGGTGAATGAGACATAGTCTCTTAAATTTTTCTGCAAACCCCAGTGTCTACAAACAATGTTTTGATCTTTTCTCACCTTTATCCCACCAAAAAAAAAAAAAAAGAGAGAGAGAGTGTTAATTGGCTGAAAGGCTCAGACATCCCCAAAAAAAACCCAGATGAAAAAACAAAAGTATGGCAATTTGACCCCCCAAAAATTATTGAATATATAGTCATAAAAATAGCATGTTTGAGTTTCAATATTTAAATCAGCCACTATTGAACTATAGTGTAAAATACAAAACATAAAACAACATCAACAAAAAAATAGAGGCCACCATGAAAACCATGAAACCATGAAACATTTTTACTTGGTTTTTCCTTCAAAACCAGCAGTGATCTAGTGTGCAAATGATACAGTCTTAGCTCAAACTATGAAGGATACATTTCAAAGGCTAAGATAAAGTTGGAAGCAGGTTTTGATAAAAAAAAAAATTCCCTTTACTTTTTTTTTTTTTCAAAACAAAAATCATAACCAATGGCCAAGATTTCAAGTTTGCTACTAAAGGTATGACATTCTCCTAAGACATGCGTTTGACTTGATCCCTTTACTTTTTTAATGGTGATTTACTCTAATAAATGTGTTGGTGTTTTAGATTTCTAAAAATGACTACAATATGAGGGGTGCCTAGGTGGCTCAGTTGGTTAAGTGGCCAACTCTGAATTTCATCTCAGGTCATGATATCTGGGTCCTGGGATCAAATCCCCCCTCAAGCTCCACACCCAGTGGGGAATCTGCCTGAGGATTCTCCAACCCTCTCCCTTTGCTCCTCATCTACCTCCTCCCCTACTCACATGAGTGTACACTTTCTCTCAAATAAATCAATCTTCAAAAAATAAAAATAAAATAAAACAATTATAATGTGATTTGGCACTGTTGCAGGTTACATTTGCAGAACTGTATCTTTCTGCTTGACTTTCTGCTTCATTATTGCAAAATAGGTGCTGCATTATTCTTTACATTTCTGTTCCTTGATATTAATGGTAAAGATCAGGCAGCAATAGAAAACTTAGCGGTTGTGAGTTCTGAGGTTTGAGCCATGGAAGTAACTTAATGGCTACTTCTTTTTCTTTTCTTTTCTTTTTTTAATTTTTTTGCTACTTCCTTTTCTAATAAATGCTATAACAATTGTCTTGGTCCTCATTTTTCAAAACACAATAACATAACTAAAATATTTTTAAAAAACATTAAAATGGCAATAACCATCAAAAAAAATCAAAAGGCAAGTACTGAATGAGAGGAAATATTTGTAAATCACATATTTGGTAAGAAGTTAATATCCATACAATTAAACAGCAAGCAAGAAAGCAAGCAAGCAAGCAAGACCAAATAATTTGACTACAAAATGGGCAGAGGATCTGAATAGACATTTTTCCAAAGAAGACATACAGATGGCCAACAGGTACACAAAAGGATGATCAACATCAGTAATCATCAGGGGAATGCAAATCAAAGCCACAGTGAGACATCACATTATACCCATTAGAATGGCTATCATCAAAAAGAGAAGAGATAATAAATGTTGGTGAGGATCTAGAAAAAAGAGAACCCTTGTGCAGGGTTGGTAGGAATATAAATGGTGTAGCCACTGTGGAAAACGGTATGGACCTCTCTCAAAAAATTAAAAACAGAACTACCCTCTGATCCAGCAATTGTACTTCTGGATATATACCGCAAGGAAATAAAATCACTAAGTTGAAGAGATAGCGGCACCCCCATGTTCACTAAAGTGTTTTTTATCATAGCCAAGAAATGGAAACAACTGTAAATGTCCATCAACAGATGAATGGCTAAAGAAAATGTGGTCTACACATACAACTGAATACTATTCAGCCATAAAAAAGAAAGAAATCCTGCCATTTTGCAACAATATGGATAAACCTGGAGAGTGTGATGCTAAATGAAAAATAAGAGAGAAAAACATCCTATATTATCTCACTTATATGTAGAATCTAAAAAAAAAGCAATAGAAAAAGAACAGATGTATGGTTATCAGAGGCAAGGGAATGGGGAAAGGAGAAATTGGTTGAAGGTGCTCAAAAAGGTATAAACTTCCAGATGTAAGATAAATAAGTACGGAGGATATAATGTACAACATGATGACTATAGTTAACACTGCTCCATGGTATGTTTGGAAGTTGCTAAGAAAGTAAATCCGGAAAAAAAATAAAAATAAAACGAGAGAGAAAAGAAAACAGCAATCATCAAATGGGAAAATACTTTTACAAGTAAATGTGAAGAAGAATAAATATACTTAGACCATAAAAATCTCATGGAAATCAACAGAAAATCCCTATCTCCTCAATAGATACTTGATAAAATGATCATTGCAATTACGGTAACAATTACAGCAAAGTGACTTAAAGAATACCATGTGCTAGGTATTGTGCTAAATATCATGCTTACATTATCTCACTTCATCCTCACAACCCTACTATGAGGTATATATTTTTATCCCTGTTTTACATATGAGGATACTTACAACTTAAAAAGGAGGCTAAATAAATTGCCTGGGGTCACACATACATACCCACATACAGTGCAGATTAAAGCTCTATTGGTCCAGTTGCCACTATCTAAAAGGACATGGAAGATGTACAAAGAAAAGGAAGCCCAGATCCTAAATAATATCTGGAAAAAAACCCAAACCCAAACCCAAACCCAAAACCAAAAACAAAAATCCCAAAACCTCAACGAAGGCATTATTTAACAAAGTTAAAATTTAAACAACTACTAGAAAAGACTGAACAATATATGAATCTCAAATCCAGTCAGGCCTCATGAGATGGGCACCATCAGGGACCGTGGTGATATTACATATCAAGAATCTTACATAAGGGCACCTGGGTGGCTCAGTCAATTAAAAGTCTGCCTTCAGCTCAGGACATGATCCCAGTGTCCTGGAATCAAGTCCACATTGGGCTCCCACCTCAGCGGAGGTGTCTCTTTTCCCTGTCCCTCTGCCCCTCTCCCCCACTTGTGGTTTCTCTCTCTCAAATAAATAAACAAAATCATTATTAGAAAAAAGAATCTCAGATATGCTGGTGTCCAACAGATTCCTACACTTCTGGGAGTCTATAAATTAGGAAAAATAAATTGCCAACAATGGAGGAAGCACTAAATAAATTATGGTACATTAATCCAAAGGAATATTATACCAGCATTAAGTAGCGATTGTGAAAACGTTTAATTATATAGGAGAATACTGATGATACAGTGTTTTACTCAAAACATGAAGATACTCTATTTTATATACTATGATCTCTAGTATTTATAAACAAATAGAAAAAAGTAGAGGAAAATACCCAATGCCAAAATGTTAACAGTAATTATCTCTGGGCAGTAAGTTTATAGTCAATTTTTGCCTTTTTTTCTTGTGCCTTCAAATAAATAAATTCACTTGAAAACTGACTTGTCTCTGAATTTTATGATTTGATAATTAAAAGAGTTATCTTAAATTCTGGAAATTGGATATTCTAAAATAATTGCAGACATAATAGATTTTGAAAGCTATCATTTCAGGTACGTAGGAATTTAGAGGGATTTAAAAGAACATTAACTTAGAGAAACCAACATATATTAAGTTTATACTCTATAAAACTTGGTTTTAGACCATGAATTCCACGGTTTTATGGGTCGTCTTGCTCCTATGCCTTTAACATAAATAAACCTTGTCTCTCTCAAAACAACAAAAATATAACATACATTTTAAATATTTCATTATCTCCTAATAGCAACACAGTAATGAGCTATAATATATTTAAGGTCCAAATAATAGTGTTCAAATTTTAAAAATCTGTAAAATAATGAAATTATATGTACATAAATAATTTTTATTTTAAACAACATTTAAGATCTTGATATCCAATATAGGAATTCAGTTTCCTTCTTTGGGATCTTATTTTCCAAAACCAAACTTTGGGCAAAAAACGTTTCATGGATAACTGGCCAGCTAAATGAAGATAATATCAGAATAAAAGTGCTTAAAAAAAAAAAATCACTCAAACAAAAAGAACGGGGAAGAGTTTCACCAAAGCATCCAAGGGCACAGGCAAACCAGAAATGGGCAGTCACACAACTCAAGACGGAATCTGTTACAGTGAGTGAAACACCCACATGTGTGAGCTGCCTGGGCAGTACTTCTGCTTGCCTGACTAGTTACCTAAAAATATGCTTTTTGGAGACTTGAGTCATGAAGATCTCAAGTTTGCTTAGTCTTTACCAGAGTCCTCAAAACACTGCATCTATAAACCTAGTAAGGTCTAAATTTTTCATCTCCTAAATTGTCTCTGATGCTATCAGACCTATGTGGACAGGACTGAGGCACCTTGGGGCAGAAGGGAAAGGGAGAGGAATGCTTATGGGGTCAGTGCATCAATTCTAATGGTACCCTGTGGTTTCTCCAGAGTTTTCCTTCTGAACAATCCTAGCCAGCAATGAAAGAGAACTTAAAACCTACTACGATTAAACATATACCATCCTTGGAAATAGGAGAAAGAGTGTTCTTACAGTGCAGTGTTGGGCTTGACTTAATACTAATTGGACTATTTTACAACTCTTAGATGCAAAAAATATAGATTTTTGTCCAGTCAGGATGGAAATTCTCTTCAATTGAAAGGAATGATCCCAAAGATTATGGTTGATGGTGCCATAAAACACCAGAAAATCCCTTATAAGTTTGCCATATATACCTAGCTTCTCAAATGGTCTTCAGGCTGAACTTAACATTCTTGAGTTCCCTCCTTAATTAACAAGTTAAACAAAATCTTTGTTATGCTTTCATGTTATATTTGTATGTCCTATTTTTTAGCCTTTTGAAAATTATCCTTCAATGTCACAAAAGTCCAAATTAGAGACATCTGCCAAATAATTGTTTTGTACTCTTAAAAATGTCAAGATCATGAAAGAAAAAGACATGCTGAGGAACTACTACAGATTGAAGGAGACTAAGCTAAATAAAACAGCAACCCTGGATTGGGCTGTGGACCAGATTTTCTTTGTTTGTTTGTTTTCCACTGCAAAGAAAATTAGTAGAATAATTAGTAACATTTTTATAAGAGCTAAAGATTTGATAATAGTATTTAATCACTATTTCATGGTACTCTGATTATATAATAGGAAATGTGTACCAAAATATTTAAGGGTAACAGGCACCAAGTAGGCAAATTTCTCTCAAGTAATTCAGAAATTAATAATCACAGATATTATTGATAATTGATAAATGAAGGAATGGTTAAAAAAAACTCTGATAAAGATAGCAGTTAGGAAATCAGCAAAGAGTTTGCTGGAAATCTTTGTTTTATTTTTATAACTTTTCTATAAGAATTATTTCGAAGTAAAAAGTTAAAAATAATAACAGGTCAATAAGAATCAAGGTGGAGGATGCACAAAACTGCATATCGAGGGACCTCAGTAACATCATTAATATACCCTTGGGTGTGTTTCACACATTATGGTTGGCAAAATTATTTTTCCTCTATTATCTGCTAGTTTCTTAAATACTTTCGTAATGTAAACATTTTTCTTCCCCCAGCTGAAGCTTGGAAAGATTCAACAGTGGCATCTGATTGCTGTGAAATAGTGTCTGTTTTTTACCTGATACTGCTTTTCACTACCAACATTGGATGGTGGATTTTCCAGCTTGTTCCCTGGGACCCACAAGGGAAGGCTGTGAGATGGAATAATGAAGGAGAAAGACTGGGGTTGGGGTTGACAAGTTGGATGTGGGAGCCAAAGGGCCATGATGGTAGGTCATGTGTTGACCGTTTACCTCCCACTTGTAGCCAAGGTTTATCAGCGTCCATTCTTTTCTCTGAAAATTCTTGATACAATAACACAGCTCAGATCCAAAGAACGGCTTGGGTGGAAACGATTATAGCTCTATCGACCAAGTTAATTTTGCAAGGATTTTGGAAGAACAAAAATGAAAGAAAGACTCTAATACATAGATCTGTGGACTCAGGGACTCTAAGATGACAAGACAGAGAGACAAAAAGAAAGAAGAAGGGAGCAAAGACAGAGAAGATGGGCAGTAACTGAGCAAATAATTAGACCCAGCGTTCATTGGTGTCCAGTGGACTTACTGTTATGCTCGACTGAAAACTAATCTGCTTCTTCAACCACACTGGCTTTCAGCCAGACCTCTCAGACAGCACACAGGGTGTTGGTTCTGTCCTTGTTAATAAAGATGCTAAGATAGCTTAGCATTGTGTTTTGACACCAAAAATTCACTGTGGAGTTAGAAACCAGTTTGTTAGGAATGTTGCAAACCATAAAAATCTAAAAGGTTTTTAAATATTAATAGCACTTGAATGCTTTTCTCCCAGATGGCCACACAGCTGACTACAGTTCCCTCCTAGAACCCTCTGCTGTTTATCCTCTAAATGTCCCCAATATAAAACAGTTTTAATCTTTTGTTGCTGCTGTAAAACTTGATCTACTGTGGGACAACATAATTAAGTGTCAGTGCTTGGATGTATGGAGTGAGGAGCGGACAGAATAATCCAGGATGTATGTCACTAATAATTCAGTTTATGGCTCAGTGATAATGGGATTCCTGATTATTAGCAGGACACCTGGCACTGGAGGCTTCTTAGCTTGAAGCCCAGGTGAACAGCAATGCCAGGTAGCAATGGCATTGGCAGAGGCATGTGAGTCGCACTCTCTGCCTATCTTCTCTCTTCCTCGAATCTGTTAAGGCCTAGGTCATTCTCACTGGATGATTTCAGAGAAGCCAACCAGGAAGGATCAGCAGTTTGATCAGAAACGTCTGATGCTCTTTTGTGCTTGTTCTTCTAAAAGCGATGAAAATGGTGTTAATTCAAATGTAATTCACAGAAGATTATTGCCCTGAAGTCAGGGTTTCCTGGCAGGGCTGGAAGGTAAGCTGAGAAGATGACCCAGGGCATAGGTACAGTGAGCAGTGAACTAAGAGGAGGCAGAAGAGAAGAGTAAGAAAGGCAAGGAAAGGCCTGAGGGGCAGAAAGAGAAGGCAGGGAAGGGAGGGAAAGAGTGGCAAAGAACCAGGAGAAGGAGGAATGGGATATGAACAAGGGGAGGTTGTTACACGATTTAAATTCTTCATAAGTCAGGAGAAATTTCTTCTCCAACACGGAGAGATTCCCACTTCCCGTAGAGTCCACCGGCCGGAGCTGCATCTCCCCCAGACACTGCTCAGAAGGGCATGCGCAAGATCCGCTTCATTTATGTTATTTTTTTCGTTTCCATAACTGACAAAAAATATTTCTGATGCACCGAGGATGGTCGTCTTCTGTCCTGCCATTTGCTGAGCAAGGTGACTCTGTACACAGCTGCTCTAATCCTTGATGTGCTGACCTTCTTAGAGCTCACAGCTCAAAGAGCTGGTTTATTTCATGTTTGGGGAAGCAAAGGGTTTCATGTACCTCTGGCCCACCCTTTGACTCCAATGGCAGCTGAGGTTTCCTGACTTTCCAGGACAAACACCCGCAAGGCCCTCAGCTCTTCTGTCTCCAGACATTCTCTGAAGCCTTGGACACGTACTCAGCCTGTGTGTGCAAGTTCATCCCATGAGCACACAGATAAGAATGTCCCTAGAGGCAATCCTCAACCACAGGTGTTAGTATTTCTGCCTCATGTTCTATGTAGGGACCATTTGAAAGTGCATTTTACGCAGGTGCTCACAAAACTCGCAGTGGAAGGGAATCCCTATTTCAAGAGCTTGTTTACCTTCCATTTCACTCCCTTGAGTTCCTTACTTTTGTTTCCAGGTATCTTTTCCCAAATAAACAATCTACACCCTGTATTAACTATATTGTGCTGTTCTCTGTGTTCTTGGTACTCTGGGGTCTTACTACCTGGAAAGACACCATCCTTCTCAGCGTAGCCAATTCATAAAAGTAGCAAATGACCTGCACAGGACCATGCATGTAATAAATAACCCAGTAAATCCAGAGCCCACACTCTGAACCACTTCCTCTATCTGGCTCTTATAGTCCAAGAAGCAACATTCCTCTGTTCTAATCATTCCAGGCCAGAGACTAGACAACTAGAAACAATCTCTATACCCCAATCCCACAAACATTACTTTGGCCAATCACAAGCCTGCTTACCCTGTTTTGTCTTGCCTTTTGAACCACAATAAGGGATCTTGTCCATTCTTTTTCCTTGCCCCTGCCTTCTGACCGACCTTGGTGCTCCCCTGCATGGCTCTGCATGGCCTGGTGTGCCCCCTCCTATTGGGATCTGTGAGTAACACACTATCTTTTCAATCACAATGATCTCCTGGTTTGTCAGTGGGTCTCATCCACCTGAATAATAAAGAAACCTAAGTCTTAAGACACTTCCAAATTTTTATCTCAGATTCTGCTTGCAGGTGAATACAAATAAAGACTGCTCATTGTTTATAAATAGTTGCTAAGTGAATGCGTGGGGAAAAAAAAATCCAGGAAATTCTACAGAGGAGGAAGGGGAAGAACATTCAGTTCAATGGCCCCTGTAGAGGGGTCTAAGATTGTGGGGTGACCCCTGAGCCCACCTCCTGGGTCACTCAATACACAGCTTCATGGAATCCACTTCCTTATTAACCATCCCCTTTCTCCTTCGGATCTCTGGGCGAATCATGAACAGTAAGTAGCCTGAGTATAAAATACCAGAAGGAGAAAATGAGACAGAAATTAAGTTAAGAAAATCTACTTAAAATAAGAAACACATACTGTCCTTGTTAGGTCCTAGATTTCCCATTTTTATTTTTAAACTGAGAGCGTATTATAGTTTTATTTTAAATACATACGACAAGTGGATAAAAAATGAACGTCAACACAAGTTAAAGAAAAAGAAGGAAGTGGTACATATTTGAGCCTCTCTGTATGAAAAGAGGACATTTTTCATCTTAGGCCCCAGGGTATCTGTTAGTGCTTTGGGAGAGGTAATTCATTAAATGAACCTAAGGTTAATGCACCTTCAAAAAGAGAGCATTTATCTCCTCTTCTTCAATAGGATCAGGCCAGGAGGTTCTACAGTTGGAAAAACTTTATCCTAGTGAGATACCCCTGTAATGATCTTGGGTCCCCTGAATTTCATCTTTCTCATTCACTCTGCCCACATGACTAATGCACCAGATGGGAGGGTCCTGCACTTTATCCTGAAGGTGTGAGCATATAAGTTCTTTCTTGAAAATCAAGAAAAATTTATATTCTGCTTTATATATTTTCCCTAACCTACTGAGTCCTCATATCCCAGACTGACCAACGTGCAAGTTGGTGGATTGTCAAAAGGAAGGATATTGTCACTTAAATGAATTGAGAAGTACTTAGGAATGGTAATAGCCTTTTTCAGAATAAAATCATAATAACAGTTATGATGTTATTATAAAATATGCTGAGTTAACTAAGTGAAACCAGGGGAAATAAATAAAACTGTAAGTGAGCTTTTTCATAATGGATTTCCCAAATTCTGGTTTCTTCAATAAATGGAAAAATCCATTTATTCATTCAGCCTTCCCCCGTCCCCTGTATATATACATACATACATATACACATATGTATGTATTACACATACATATAAAAAGTTATACACATGCACATTCATACCCATTCATACATATACATGCATACATACATTTCTGCCTTTTGATTGACACTGGGCCTTTCCCATGTAGTCCTGAGCAAGTGTGATGTGTTCATAAAACACATATATACACCTTTACATATTTATATGTACATTTATACATATATGTAATACATTTATAGATAATATATATCATACATTTATATATACACACACATCACATACACATACACAGAAGTGTATAGAATGAATTATAATTAAATATGGTCAGTTATGCAAGGATAATATTATACAAAAGGATATGAGGAACTGCAGAGCAGTACACAGAGAAAAGGAAATCTGCCTAGCCAGACTTGGAACTTGAATTGGAGGCAAGTTAAGGATAAGTCCAAAGTGATGAGCCAGCTTTTCTCACCTCCAGTGTAGTACTTGGGTCCTAGCACTAGAGACTTAGATTCACCTGGTCTAGCATGGGCCCCAGGCATTTGATTTGTTCTCTGGCATTCAGGTATTTAACATTTATTTGCTGACTGCCTATGTTTGTCCCTAGATATTGGGGAACAGGGTTAGAGACAGGGCAGAAACATCTTTTGGTTCTGCACACTCCTGGAGGTCAAGGTTCTGTGTCTGTGGCTGGCTCACTGGCTAAATCCTAGGGTATTTTCCACACGAGGACACTGTGGCATAGTTAAGGTGACATCTCTCCTCATAGAGGATGGCCTCTGTTGTTAATAAAGGAACAAAGGCAATAACAGTGCATGTCAACTCTACCTCAACAATTGTAATTTATTTAAAAGAAAAAAAAAAAGAATGAAGGCAACTACTGTCAGTGTTACCAAAAAGCAGAAGAGTGACTATTTTTTCCTCAAACTCAGATGTTAGGAGCAAAATATTTCAAAAGAATACTCACATATACACGCGTGTGTGTGCGCACGCGCACACACGTGCACACACACACACACACACACAGAGTTTTGCTCTATTAGTCACTCTCAGTCACTAGGAGCTAGGTTATGCTGTGATAACAACCTCAAATCTGACTGGCTTAATACCACAAAAGTGGATTTGTCTCTCATGCTACTTGTTCAGTACAGGTCAGCAAAAGGGCTTGTTCATTGTAGTTACTCAGGACTCAGGCTGATGGAGGCTCCAAGTTGGGGATGTCTGCCTTATGACCTTTCCAAGAAGAAGAGGGACATGGCAAAGCACACATTAGCACTTAACACTTCCCCCCTGAAGTAAAAGATATCACTTCTGCTCATATTTAATTGACCAAATCAAATCACGTGACCATGCTAAAACTTAAAGGGGGTAGGAATGTGCAATCTTATCATATGTATAAAAAGTCTGAAGCTAGAAATATTTGATAAACAGTAGTGACCTCTGTGGCATTTTACCAATAAACAACAGTGAAATTCAGTTCTGCTGGGAGTTTATGTAACTTTAGCTGAGTTCTAGCTTACTATACAAGGCTGAATGTAGCTCCAAAAAGAACTAGAATAAGTTCTTAATATTTAAGGGAAAAAAAAAATTTACACATTGCCAAATAGGTTTGCTCCATGTCTTTCAAGGTCTAAAAGCCCATATTCTCTTAGGGACAATGTCTTATAAATAAGGTCATTGTCGTAGATGACAGCTCATTTAAAGAATCACACTCCAACCACAGAGAGTTTTCATCACCCCAATCTCACAGAGTAATAAATGGTCTGCAATGCACTTGAGGCATCATTTCATGACCTGGACTTACAGTGAGAAAAGTACATCTTTGAAAAGTATGAAAAGAAGAATCTGGACTTTCACACGAGGTGAACAGTGCTATTAACCAACAAATAGTCGGGCTTCATTGGAATCTGGCACAATAAACAGAGGGCCTTTTCCAGATACTGACGTGTAAAATCCCATCAAAATCAGTTAACTCTAATAGGTCAATACGCTAATCATGCTGTGTGAGTCTGGAGATAGAAGAGTTTGAACACATAACTTCATGGATGCTTTATATTATTATTTTAGCACAATGTAGATGTTTTCCATTTTGGTCTGCTTTTTAATTCAACCCAGACATCTTTATAGCATGGGGCAGGGTAGGAGAAGCTTTGATACAGAATTACTTTGCTGGTCACTCCTCATTTAGTTTTATGCTTAGGGAAGCAAGGGGTCAGCTCTGCTTTCTCCAGCATAAACGAACCTAGTGAACTTAGGTCAAGTGAGACTGGGATAGCTTATAGAAGAAGGCGAAGGCTTTGTGCAAAAATGTGTCCAAATATCCAACCAAAGTCCTCATTTTACCATTGAATGTTCTTTTCCTAGATTGGTATGCTGACTTTTATAAAAATCTCACTATCGAGTTTATGAAAGCATCTATTATATTATATCTGTGTGTTGGGTGGGAGGTAGATGGGGTAGAAACCGAGGATGATTTAAAAAAAATAGAAGATCCAGAGGGGGTGGGGAGAAAGGAAAAATTAAAAAAGGCAATACCTTTTTTCAATCTCCCTTGTGATGGAAAAAAACAAAAAAACAAAAAACAAAAAAACCAAACCAAAACAAACAAACAAAAAAAACCCAAGAACCAAACTCTGAATAATCAATTTCTGAGAACACAGAACAAACTGCTTACTCGTGGATAATTATGAGACAAATATGAAACAAATAGCAGGCTCAGAGATTATGATAAACCCTTAAAGGAGAAATGTAATTAATGATGATGATAAAAATGCTAAGTATTTAAACAATAATTATAGCATGTCTGTCCCCAGAGGTTTCAGTTTTTAATGTTCCTTTTCAGAATCATCATCAGAGTTTAATCAAAGGCACTGATGGAATACATGGCTAATTTCCTCCCTAACTGGATTGAGTGTCCATGAAAAAATTGCTGGTTATCATTGTGAGGTGCTCCAGGGTCCACTGAAATAGTCCCCAATAATATGTTATAGATGAGTATAGTTATTTTATTGTCCAATACACCTAAATGTTGGGTGTGCACACATGCCTCCTTTCTTCCTGGCCAAATTCTAGTTGATCCAAAATATATCCATCAGACAAGGGTTTATCTAAACCATTTAAAAAAGTTATTTATACTGTGAGACTATTCTACTTTTTTTCTGTGTGGATTTAAATGCTTTATACATTCATTGTCTTTGGTATAAAGCATGTTTTAATCTGCCCCATTACAAATATCACAGAATTCACAGCTGGGGAAGATCTCATACCTTCACAGAGAGGCAATATAATTTGCCTAAAGTCATATAGTACGGTCTCAAAATCCAGTCCACCAGACCCCAAAGCAGTCTCCTAACATACCTTGTGTGTCAATTAAAGCAGGGGATCTCAACCTCTATGCATACCACTAGCTCTTTTGGCAGTCTCAGGGAGTTATGAACTCTTCTTGTAGTAACATTTTCAAGTGAATAATATAAAATACATAGGATTACAGAGGAAACTAATTACATTAAAATATACTTCTCAAAAATAATAAATACCTTTAATTTTGCAAAATGCTAATATATGCATAAAATAACAAAATCTAGTTGCAGTTCTAATACCTAAGGTAAAGTTGAAGCAGTGATGAATATAAATGGGATTTTGGGGATATCTGCCATAAATGCAGTGTGATGTGAAAATACCCACAATTTCTAGGGGTTGCCAAATGTGGGCACTGCTGTGACTTTTGTGGTTTGAGGCCTAAATTCAATATCAAGGACATACTAAATTTCAGTAGAAGTTAATGGATAATAAAGATTTTTCTTCCACTTCCATATCCATAAAGATATTCCACTTCATGGTTCCCTGATATCTGAACCCAGAACCTGATTTACTAGATTAATAATCCTTGATAAAGCATTCACACATTTACCATAATATAAGTGGGCATACCACTTACATACTTATTTATATTTACTTAGCACTCTTATGTAGGTTATTGCTATACTAAGTCCAGAAGAAATACAGTGTATGGTTCCTGCTGTGTGAAGCCTTAAATTTAATTAGGAAGACAAGACCCACATATGCTAAGATTTAAAAATATTCAGTAAGAGAGGAAAGTAGAGTTCTGATCATTGAATAGGAAGGCTGGCACTACCTGAATTGTGAACACGTAAGTGCAGACATATAGAAGGTGGGCATTAGTCTGCATTTGTTGACTGCCTAATCCAGCAGCTACTGTTGGGGAAGGGAAAGAGCAAAAGGCACAAGTGACTTGCAAATTTAGGTAGAGAGTTACATACACAAAGCAGCCCCTAAAAACAAAACAAAACAAAAAACAAACAAAAACTGTGAAACAATATATCACCATGGCAGAGACTAAGTAGACAAAATTTCAGGGGGATCCTGGAAAAAAAAAAAAAGTGCTTTCACTCCATGCTCAGCACAAAGGGAGGTCTCTGGGCAAAGACTCCATTGTTCTTGGTTTATGTTCACTTTCCATCCATCTGCAAAAACATACACACACACCAGCTCTTTGCTGATATAAATGGTTCCAAATTTCATTCCCAGTCTGGCAAACAAGGAGTCATTTCTTATGAGTGAGTGATATATGATACCACATTCCTAAACTTTTTCTCCCCCAAATTTCCAACAGAAGTTGAATAGCCACTTTGAAACTTAATGATAAATGGTGGAAACTCATTTCCTTCTGGTATTGGTGTTAGAACAAGAGTCATTTAGCAAACAACAGATTGTCGATTCTAAGCTAAACTTGAGAATGGCATCTGGTTCACAGTTTAGAAGCTGAGATTTCTTTTGCCTCTACTGAATAGCTCAATAATAAAAGGGAGGGAGGGCCTCGGTAATTTTAACTTCGTTATCGGGACATCTAAATTATTACATTTATAAATAAATTACATAGTAAATTTAATAATAGGTAGTAGGTATTTGAAACTGACTTCTTTTAAACAATTCCTAAGCTAATAATGACTATACTTGCCAAGGATATGACATAATTGCCTTGAAACCT
Source organism: Mustela putorius furo (assembly GCF_011764305.1). NCBI lineage: Eukaryota > Metazoa > Chordata > Mammalia > Carnivora > Mustelidae > Mustela > Mustela putorius. The sequence continues at coordinate 2,177,855 of NW_025421329.1, read as the reverse complement.
AATCTGATCCACTTTAGCCCAGATAAATGATACAGCGTGTTGCTTAAATGAAATCAACATTTGTTACACAGTCAGGAAACTGTAATTTAAGGCTAAATGTTGTGAATTCTTTGATGATAATCTATTTGGACATCAGTGAGCCACCACAGAAATTTTGGGGAGACACAAAGAAAAGAATTCAAAAGAATATTATATTATTATGTACCAAAAGCTTAAAGTCTTAAAAACTGATGAAGACTAATTTTTTTTTTCCTCCTCAAATCAGGAGTCTGTGCTTATACCATTCTTATCAGAAACTTATTCATTCATCAATTTAACAAATGTTTATGGGAACCCCCCAGAGGCTAGGTTGTAGAGAGGAGACAAAAATGAATAAGGCATTAATCTCACAAAACAAACTGAGGGTTGCCGGGGGGAGGGGTTTGGGAGAAGAGGGTGGGATTATGGACATTGGGGAGGGTATGTGATTTGGTGAGTGCTGTGAAGTGTGTAAACCTGGTGATTCACAGACCTGTACCCCTGGGGATAAAAATATATGTTTATAAAAAATAAAAAAAAATTTTTTTTTCCTTTTGTCTTATTCTTTTTTTTTTTTTTAATTTTTTATTTTTTATAAACATATATTTTTATCCCCAGGGGTACAGGTCTGTGAATCAACAGGTTTACACACTTCACAGCACTCACCAAATCACATACCCTCCCCAATGTCCATAATCCCACCCTCTTCTCCCAAACCCCCTCCCCCCGGCAACCCTCAGTTTGTTTTGTGAGATTAAGAGTCACTTATGGTTTGTCTCCCTCCCAATCCCATCTTGTTTCATTTATTCTTCTTCTACCCACTTAAGCCTCCATGTTGCATCACCACTTCCTCATATCAGGGAGATCATATGATAGTTGTCTTTCTCTGCTTGACTTATTTCGCTAAGCATGATACGCTCTAGTTCCATCCATGTTGTTGCAAATGGCAAGATTTCATTTCTTTTGATGGCTGCATAGTATTCCATTGTGTATATATACCACATCTTCTTGATCCATTCATCTGTTGATGGACATCTAGGTTCTTTCCATAGTTTGGCTATTGTGGACATTGCTGCTATAAACATTCGGGTGCATGTGTCCCTTCGGATCACTACATTTGTATCTTTAGGGTAAATACCCAATAGTGCAATTGCTGGGTCATAGGGCAGTTCTATTTTCAACATTTTGAGGAACCTCCATGCTGTTTTCCAGAGTGGCTGCACCAGCTTGCATTCCCACCAACAGTGTAGGAGGGTTCCCCTTTCTCCGCATCCTCGCCAGCATCTGTCATTTCCTGACTTGTTGATTTTAGCCATTCTGACTGGTGTGAGGTGATATCTCATTGTGGTTTTGATTTGTATTTCCCTGATGCCGAGTGATATGGAGCACTTTTTCATGTGTCTGTTCGCCATCTGGATGTCTTCTTTGCAGAAATGTCTGTTCATGTCCTCTGCCCATTTCTTGATTGGATTATTTGTTCTTTGGGTGTTGAGTTTGCTAAGTTCTTTATAGATTCTGGACACTAGTCCTTTATCTGATATGTCATTTGCAAATATCTTCTCCCATTCTGTCAGTTGTCTTTTGATTTTGTTAACTGTTTCCTTTGCTGTGCAAAAGCTTTTGATCTTGATGAAATCCCAGTAGTTCATTTTTTTCCCTTGCTTCCCTTGCCTTTGGCGTTGTTCCTAGGAAGATGTTGCTGCGGCAGAGGTTGAAGAGGTTGCTGCCCGTGTTCTCCTCAAGGATTTTGATGGATTCCTTTCGTACATTGAGGTCCTTCATCCATTTTGAGTCTATTTTTGTGTGTGGTGTAAGGAAATGGTCCAATTTCATTTTTCTGCATGTGGCTGTCCAATTTTCCCAGCACCATTTATTGAAAAGGCTGTCTTTTTTCCATTGGACATTCTTTCCTGCTTTGTCGATTAGTTGACCATAGAGTTGAGGGTCTATTTCTGGGCTCTCTATTCTGTTCCATTGATCTATGTGTCTGTTTTTGTGCCAGTACCATGCTGTCTTGATGATGACAGCTTTGTAATAGAGCTTGAAGTCCGGAATTGTGATGCCACCAACGTTGGCTTTCTTTTTCAATATCCCTTTGGCTATTCGAGGTCTTTTCTGGTTCCATATAAATTTTAGAATTATTTGTTCCATTTCTTTGAAAAAGATGGATGGTACTTTGATAGGAATTGCATTAAATGTGTAGATTGCTTTAGGTAGCATAGACATTTTCACAAGATTTATTCTTCCAATCCAGGAGCATGGAACATTTTTCCATTTCTTTGTGTCTTCCTCAATTTCTTTCATGAGTACTTTATAGTTTTCTGAGTATAGATTCTGTGTCTCTTTGGTTAGGTTTATTCCTAGGTATCTTATGGTTTTGGATGCAATTGTAAATGGGATTGACTCCTTAATATCTCTTTCTTCTGTCTTGCTGTTGGTGTAGAGAAATGCAACTGATTTCTGTGCATTGATTTTATATCCTGACACTTTACTGAATTCCTGTATAAGTTCTAGCAGTTTTGGAGTGGAGTCTTTTGGGTTTTCCACATATAGTATCATATCATCTGCGAAGAGTGATAGTTTGACTTCTTCTTTGCCGATTTGGATGCCTTTAATTTCCTTTTGTTGTCTGATTGCTGACGCTAGGACCTCTAGTACGATGTTGAATAGCAGTGGTGATAATGGACATCCCTGCCGTGTTCCTGACCTTAGCGGAAAAGCTTTCAGTTTTTCTCCATTGAGAATGATATTTGCGGTGGGTTTTTCATAGATGGCTTTGATGATATTGAGGTATGTGCCCTCTATCCCTACACTTTGAAGAGTTTTGATCAGGAAGGGATGTTGTACTTTGTCAAATGCTTTTTCAGCATCTATTGAGAGTATCATATGGTTCTTGTTCTTTCTTTTATTGATGTGTTGTATCACATTGACTGATTTGCGGATGTTGAACCAACCTTGCAGCCCTGGAATAAATCCCACTTGGTCGTGGTGAATAATCTTTTTAATGTACTGTTGAATCCTATTGGCTAGTATTTTGTTGAGTATTTTCGCATCTGTGTTCATCAAGGATATCGGTCTATAGCTCTCTTTTTTGGTGGGATCCTTGTCTGGTTTTGGGATCAAGGTGATGCTGGCCTCATAAAATGAGTTTGGAAGTTTTCCTTCCATTTCTATTTTTTGGAACAGTTTCAGGAGAATAGGAATTAGTTCTTCTTTAAATGTTTGGTAGAAATTCCCCCGGGAAGCCGTCTGGCCCTGGGCTTTTGTTTGTTTGGAGATTTTTAATGACTGTTTCAATCTCCTTACTGGTTATGGGTCTGTTCAGGCTTTCTATTTCTTCCTGGTTCAGTTGTGGTAGTTTATATGTTTCTAGGAATGCATCCATTTCTTCCAGATTGTCAAATCTATTGCCGTAGAGTTGCTCATAGTATGTTCTTATAATAGTTTGTATTTCTTTGGTGTTAGTTGTGATCTCTCCTCTTTCATTCATGATTTTATTTATTTGGGTCCTTTCTCTTTTCTTTTTGATAAGTCGGGCCAGGGGTTTATCAATTTTATTAATTCTTTCAAAGAACCAGCTCCTACTTTCGTTGATTTGTTCTATTGTTTTTTTGGTTTCTATTTCATTGATTTCTGCTCTGATCTTTATGATTTCTCTTCTCCTGCTAGGCTTAGGGTTTCTTTCTTGTTCTTTCCCAAGCTCCTTTAGGTGTAGGGTTAGGTTGTGTACCTGAGACCTTTCTTGTTTCTTGAGAAAGGCTTGTACCGCTATATATTTTCCTCTCAGGACTGCCTTTGTTGTGTCCCACAGATTTTGAACCGTTGTATTTTCATTATCATTTGTTTCCATGATTTTTTTCAATTCTTCTTTAATTTCCCGGTTGACCCATTCATTCTTTAGAAGGATGCTGTTTAGTCTCCATGTATTTGGGTTCTTTCCAAACTTCCTTTTGTGGTTGAGTTCTAGCTTTAGAGCATTGTGGTCTGAAAATATGCAGGGAATGATCCCAATCTTTTGATACCGGTTGAGTCCTGATTTAGGACCGAGGATGTGATCTATTCTGGAGAATGTTCCATGTGCACTAGAGAAGAATGTGTATTCTGTTGCTTTGGGATGAAATATTCTGAATATATCTGTGATGTCCATCTGGTCCAGTGTGTCATTTAAGGCCTTTATTTCCTTGCTGATCTTTTGCTTGGATGACCTGTCCATTTCAGTGAGGGGAGTGTTAAAGTCCCCTACTATTATTGTATTATTGTTGATGTGTTTCTTTGATTTTGTTATTAATTGGTTTATATAGTTGGCTGCTCCCACGTTGGGGGCATAGATATTTAAAATTGTTAAATCTTCTTGTTGGACAGACCCTTTGAGTATGATATAGTGTCCTTCCTCATCTCTTATTATAGTCTTTGGCTTAAAATCTAATTGATCTGATCTAAGGATTGCCACTCCTGCTTTCTTCTGATGTCCATTAGCATGGTAAATTCTTTCCCCCCCCCCTCACTTTAAATCTGGAGGTGTCTTCGGGCTTAAAATGTGTTTCTTGGAGGCAACATATAGATGGGTTTTGTTTTTTTATCCATTCTGATACCCTGTGTCTTTTGACAGGGGCATTTAGCCCATTAACATTCAGGGTACCTATTGAGAAATATGAATTTAGTGCCATTGTATTGCCTGTAAGGTGACTGTTACTGTATATGGTCTCTGTTCCTTTCTGATCTACCACTTGTAGGCTCTCTCTTTGCTTAGAGGACCCCTTTCAATATTTCCTGTAGAGCTGGTTTGGTGTTTGCAAATTCTTTCAGTTGTTGTTTGTCCTGAAAGCTTTTAATCTCTCCTTCTATTTTCAATGATAGCCTAGCTGGATATAGTATTCTGGGCTGCATGTTTTTCTCATTTAGTGCTCTGAAAATATCATGCCAGCTCTTTCTGGCCTGCCAGGTCTCTGTGGATAAGTCAGCTGCCAATCTAATATTTTTACCATTGTATGTTACAGACTTCTTTTCCCGGGCTGCTTTCAGGATTTTCTCTTTGTCATTGAGACTTGTAAATTTTACTATTAGGTGACGGGGTGTGGGCCTATTCTTATTGATTTTGAGGGGCATTCTCTGAACCTCCTGAATTTTGATGCTCGTTCCCTTTGCCATATTGGGGAAATTCTCCCCAATAATTCTCTCCAGTATACCTTCTGCTCCCCTCTCACTTTCTTCTTCTTCTGGAATCCCAATTATTCTAATGTTGTTTCGTCTTATGGTGTCACTTATCTCTCGAATTCTCCCCTCGTGGTCCAGTAGCTGTTTGTCCCTCTTTTGCTCAGCTTCTTTATTCTCTGTCATTTGGTCTTCTATATCACTAATTCTTTCTTCTGCCTCATTTATCCTAGCAGTTAGAGCCTCCATTTTTGATTGCACCTCATTAATAGCTTTTTTGATTTCACCTTGGTTAGATTTTTAGTTCTTTTATTTCTCCAGAAAGGGCTTTTATATCTCTCGAGAGGGTTTCTCTAATATCTTCCATGCCTTTTTCGAGCCCGGCTAGAACCTTGAGAATTGTCATTCTGAACTCTAGATCTGACATATTACCGATGTCTGTATTGATTAGGTCCCTAGCCTTCGGTACTGCCTCTTGTTCTTTTTTTTGTGTTGAATTTTTACGTCTTGTCATTTTGTCCAGATAAGAGTAAATGAAGGGGCAAGTAAAATACTAAAAGGGTGGCAACAACCCCAGGAAAATATGCTTTAACCAAATTAGAAGAGATCCAAAATCGTGAGTGGGGAGAAAGGGGATAAAAAGAGGTTCAAAAAGGAAGAAAGAAAAAAAAACAAAAAGAAAAGAAAAAGAAAAAGAAAAGAAAAGAAAAGAATTTTTAAAAAAAGAAAATACCTAAGAAAAATGTAAAATATATATATATATTAGATAAACTAGTAAAAAATCGTTAAAAAAGAAAAAGGTAACAGTTAAAAAAAAAATTTTACGCGAAGGCGAGAAAAAAAAAATGAAAAAGAAAAAATTAAATTAACTGCAAGACTAAAAAAAATCACAGGAAAAAAGCCATGAGTTCCGTGCTTGGCTTTCTCCTCCTCTGGAATTCTGCTGCTCTCCTTGGTATTGAAACCGCACTCCTTGGTAGGTGAACTTGGTATCGGCTGGATTTCTTGTTGATCTTCTGGGGGAGGGGCCTGTTGTAGTGATTCTCAAGTGTCTTTGCCCCAGGCGGAATTACACCGCCCTTACAAGGGGCCGGGGTGAGTAATCCGCTCGGGTTTGCTTTCAGGAGCTTTTGTTCCCTGAGCGCTTTCCGTAGAGTTCCAGAGGACGGGAATACAAATGGCGGCCTCCTGGTCTCCGGCCCGGAGGAGCCGAGAGCCCAGGGCCGCACTCCTCAGTGCGCCCTCAGAGAACAGCGCCCAGTTACTCCCGTCTGCCTGACCTCCGGCCGCGCTCCGAGCTCACCGAGCCTGCGACCGGTTCAAGGTAACACGGAGCTGCGAGCTTACTGTCAGCTCTGTCTCTGTAGCCGGCTTTCCTGTTCCAATACCCGCAAGCTCTGCGACACTCAGACACCCCCGATCCTTCTGTGACCCTGCGGGACCTGAGGCCACGCTGACCCCGCGTGGGCTTCGCCCCGGTTTAGCCTCTGGAGCGATGTCCCTCAGCGGAACAGACTTTTAAAAGTCCTGATTTTGTGCGCGGTTGCTCCGCCGCTTGCCGGGAGCCGGCCCCTCCCCCCGGGGTCTATCTTCCCGTCGCTTTGGATTCACTTCTCCGCCGGTCCTACCTTTCAGAAAGTGGTTGTTTTTCTGTTTCCAGAATTGCTGTTCTTCTTCTCTTCGATCTGCCGATGGATTTTCAGGTGTTTGCAATCTTTAGATAAGCTATCTAGCTGATCTCCGGCTAGCTGAAGCAGTCTCAGCTTGCTACTTCTCCGCCATCTTGACTCCTCCTCCCAAAAATAAAAAAATTTTAAAAAATGAATAAGGCATAATCTATGTTCTCAAGGATCTTGAAGGACAGTAGGATGATAAAATGTGCAAATAATCAACCAAGTGTCAACCTCCATGTGGTAAAGAGCACTGATTCAACTCTGTCCTCACGGTATGTAGTAGCCCATTAAAGCCCCCAACATATAGTTCAACAACATACAGTTGTTTGAATATCTGTCTCCTTACTGACAGCATTAGCTTTCAGGAAAAAGATATGGAGGGTATCTTGTCATTTTGTCTCCACTGTCTACTACATAGTTGGCACATATACTTTAAACATGTATGACCTGGGTGAATGGGCAAACATGTTTCAATTAGTATTATCAGGGAGTATTCATAGATCACTTAGGTTTAAGCTCACCTTTGAAAACTGGTATAATATTTTGCTCCTGATAAATCAAGAAGACTGCATTCTCTGGGACTGTTCAAATCTGGGTATGGGGTCAAAGGACTGGGTGCTGGACAATGTGGAAGAAAGTCATGAAGTCCACTCTCATGCCTGACCATGAAACAGCCTTCTTGATCTTCCAAACTGTCACTCTTCTGTCCCTAATACTGGAAGTGGAAGATGTGAGATGATAGGATCACATGTTTCCTATATCCTTGAGTTTACTGCTTACAGGAGAGTCACCTAAGAATGTGCATATTGGTTTCTATATAAATGAGAAAGAAACCTTTGTTGTTTTAAGACACCAAGAGTCTGGGGCTGTTAAAACAGTTGTCTATTCTGACTAATGCAGCTGGAGACAGTAATAATGGGTGGAAATGGGGGAAGGTTGATGAAGGAGGTCATTCCTTTTGGAGGGAATGACGTGTCAGATCCACAAATCTGTGAAGGAGGGAACCAACCATTACTTATTTCTCCTGAAGATAAGATGTTCCCCTAGCTTATTTTCAGACTTAGAAGATCATAAAATGAGGTAGCAAACACATGGGACAAATCTCTTCCTTACAGCATTTTGTTTGGTTCAGGCATTGTTGGTCCACGTGTATTATTTAAAAGTTGAATTTGCTGTTGCAGATAATTTTTTTAATGGGAAAAGGGTTTTGATTGGTTGGGGGGGTTGTTTTAGTTTGTTTTTTAAAGTCAGATGTTCTGAATGACTCAGGCTGAATAGCATCTGATCCCTTTTAATAGGGCCTGGGTTCTCTAGTGTTCCGCAGTACCCACCCACAACTCCCCACCTGCCTCACACCCAGCCTGCTTATGTCACCTTCCTTGTTCTGGCAGATATGTGAGTTTGCCATCCTTTCTTTTAAGTCATTGAGGACTGGGGTTGCAGGTCTACATGGTGACTGTGTATTTATTTGATTAATTATCCTCATTTTGTTTCAAGTAGCAGCTCTATGGGAAGGTGTACACTTTAACCTTTGTGGTAAGATAAAACAAGGATGTTTATTCAGGATGTAATTGGGAATACCACAAGCCTGTTATCATGGGTGATGCTCGCTCTTTTGGGGCCTAATCAAGTGACTGGTTTAGCCACTGTGCTGGAGACCAGGCAGTTTCATTCTCTGTCTGCCCTCATCATTTCTGCATATAAGATCATTTTCTCAGAGAAAAAGAAACAAACAAACAAACAACTAATTTTATTTGAGCATATGCTGGAATTTAAGGAGCTAGCGGAAAAATTACCCAGAAAAATTATCTGGGTGCAATACTGTCTATTAGATCCAATAACCAATTGCTGAGGAACAGGAATGCAGAATTACTGTGATTCCCACTGAAAACAAATGCCAAATTCACTGTTTATTTTGTTGCTGTTGCTTTTCCTTTTTACTTATCGTAAGTGGTATACGTATATGCTGAAGTCCTGGGATCTGATCTCCATTTCTTGTGGTCTGATCAAGGTGAGAAATGTAAAGCGCCTTTATAGATAGTGGTGGGAATGAGAATGTGAGGCGATGAGGTAGTCTGTACAAATGTAGCTACAGTTTTATGACAAAGTAAATCGAGTAAAGTTTCTGATTGAGAACAATATGTTTACCATGTAGCCCTTGATGATATTTTAATGTGTACCTATTCCTGCAGGTATCTGTCTACCTGTGTGAATAGCCATGACACCAGTGGAAAGATAGCTATGTTTAAGATGCAGTCTTACAGTTAACACCTCCTAAATATACCCTTAATTTTTATCTCCCTCCATGCCAGGTTTTGAGTCACTGAATGAATGAATATATAAATTAATGCTGTATGAACGAATGATTAAAGAAGTATCAACCATACTACACAACCTCAGGTGGCTCTAGTTTTTCCCCAAAGCAAACCAGAAAGTCTCCTAAAATATTGATGGAAAGAGATGCCTAAGGGAACACACCTGCATGCCTCTAAGTTATAAATAATGCTACTTTGCTCTGAGTGCCGGGAAAGATAAATTTCTGTGCTCATTGATATAAATTATTCTTCCCTCATTATGGTCTAATGAGCCAAGATTAGGGAAACCTGGAATCAGGGTCTTCCGCTCCAGGAAAATCAATTAGGTTCCCTGTACTGTAGCTTATGACCTGGCTTAGCTGGTTTCCTGGCCCATGTTTTTACACATTTTCCCACCACTGCTATCCACAGCTAACCAGATTGTAAATGTAAGACACAATTCTACAATCATTTACACTAGAAATCAGTCAGTATTGCACTTACTCACAGCGTCATTACTCCAAACAACCCATTTGACTTTTTCTCCCCCCCCCAATCCTTTACCTTCTTATCCCCCAATAATGAGTTTTATTACTGTGGGAAGACAATGCAGGACAACAGAAGGGTATTTGAAGCAAAATGAGCAGAAATTATTAAAAAAAAAAAAACACTAGATACAAAATTTTGTTTAGACGACTTCATTTTAGGGTCTGTTCTTTTTCTAACCCACAAATCTAGTTTAAGTTTTCTATTCTATTCAATCCTATAGCAGAACAGATGTGAAGAGTCCTGTACTCCAAGGGGCATGATATAGCTGCCTTATTGAAGTAAGTTATTTTTCCATTGCAATAAATTGACTCTCAAGGAAAGGAAATTTACCTTAAGCAGAGTATTCACTGGTTTTAGGAAATCACAGCCTCAAAGGACACAAATAATCTTCTTCAAGGACATAATTAACTGCAAATGTAGAAACCTGTCATTTCCAAGAGGAAGAGTGTTTATTTGGATCCCATGCACTGTGCTGTAGGCATCATTTTGGTGCTATTATAAAGGCAAAGCCAAGGGATAGACCTGGTGAAATATATGATAATACAGGGTAATGGGGAGTGTTTTACAGAGCCTTAAATGTGAAAATTCACAACATCAAAAAGCGTTTCTAGAAAGTTCTAAAATAAGAAACACCATCCATAGTAATATAAGCATGCTGTTCAGAAATAACAAAAAATTTTCTAACTGGTCAGTCTTTAAATCAGAAAAAAGGCAAGCAGAGTATATGTGAAAGGACAGAAGAATACTTGACAATGTCTGTTGCATATACCATTTAAATGACAAGGTTGGAACTGCTATCCCAGTACACAATTTTTGGTTTTTGGTAAAAGTGTAGTACTTCGGACAAGCACTGTGACAATATCAATCCCTATACATGATTCTTGGGATTTTATTCTATCAATTAATAGGCCATGTTAGGAGGGAGATATTTATTGCAGTATTACATAAGTTGTAAACAATTAAAAACAGCCCAAATGTGGGGTGCCTGAGTGGCTCAGGAGGTTAAGAGTCTGCCTTCAGCTCAGGTCATGATTGTAGGGTCCTGGGATCAAAGTAGCCTACTTCTTTCTCCCTTTCCTTCTGCCCTTTCTCCCCTACTTGTGCTCTCTCTCTCTCTCAAATAAATACAGTCTTTTTAAAAAACAGCCCAAATGTAAAGGTAAATGGAATGTAAATTGGTGCAAACACTGTGAAAGGCAGTTTGGAGGTTCCTCAAAAACCTAAAAACAAAAATACCATATGATCCAGTAATTCCACTATTGTGTATTTACCCAGAGAAAACAAAAACACTAATTTGAAAAGATATATGAACCTTATGTTTACTGTGGCATTGTTTATAATTGCCAAGATATGGAAGCAGCCCAAGTACCCATCGATAGACATAAATGGGTAAAGAAGACGGACTATAACTTGGTCATAAAAAAGTATTAAATCCTTCCATTTGCAACAACATGGATTTACCTAGAAGGTATTACGGCAAAGTGAAATAAGTCAGACAGAGAAGACAAATACCACGTGATTCCATTTATATGCGGAATCTAAAAACAAAACAAACAAAAATCAAATAGACTCTTACATACAAAGAAGAAACTGATGGTTGCTGCAGGGAAAGGGATATAGGGTTGGGCAAAATATCTCAAAGGGATTAAGAGACACAACTTTCTAGTTATAAAATAAATAAGTCACAGAGATGAAAAGCACAGCATGGGAATATCGTCAATAATACTGTAATAATGCGGTATGTGGATGTGGATTACACTGATCATGGTGAGCACTTAGTAATGTATAGAACTGTTGAATAAGTATGTTGTACACTTGAAACTAATGTAACGTTATTTGTCAACTATACTTCAATAATAAAATAAAACAAGCGAAAAAGCTCAGTCCAAATGCACAATAAGAAAATTGGTAACTTGCGTTCTATCAAATTAATGGAACTACCATATATTAATTATAAAATTAATGTAGCAACATGGAAAATGTTTATAACATGGTTAATGAAAAATCAGAATGTCAATTTGCATTTAAAATATTATTATTTAATTAAGAAAAATATGCCATATTTTCTTGATTTTCTGAAGCTGTCCCTTTTGAGGCATTGATTTAATAACCACTATATGTAGCCAGTATAATGTACATCATTCAGTAAGATACTATGTGTTCTTAATAAAATATTAATGTAATTTATTTCTTTATAAGAACTATTCACTTATTTATTTACGTATTATGTTTACACTTCATTCATAGACTCCTTAAATATATCATAGAAGTTTAATAATCAAATTCTTCTCTCCAGATTTATTAAGATGTAATTGAGATATAACATTGTTTTAGTTTTAGATATACAACATAATGTATACATTATATTGTATACAAACTACATTGCAAAATGACTACCACAACAAGTCTCGTTAACATCCATTAACTCATATGGTTGAAATTTTTTTTGTGTGGAATGAGAACTCTTAAGGTCTACTCTTTTAGCAACTTTCAATTATACAATATTGTTAACTACAGTCACTCTGCTGCATATTATAACCCCATAACTCATTTATCTTACAAGTGGAAGTTTGTTCCTTTTGATCAATAAATTAAGGTAGTCAAAATAATAAAATTCTTGATGTCGTCCATAATTGAGTAATACATTTTAGAAGTATTAATTTCAAGTCTCTCAAAACAAAAAACTCATATACACATACAATTCTTACAAACATTTTTATGCACTCTTATGGAAAGAGATTTTGTAAATAAATGCTTAGAAACACATTCCCTACCTGTCAATAATCACAAAATCCAACATTTTTGGGATTTATAGGTAAGGTGGCTTTGCACTCTAAGGAAACAGTGGATGTCAGTATATTTACTGGCTGTATATAACAGGTGGTAACTACACCCAGTTGAACCTTGGGGAAATATACTAAGATTTTATGTAAAATGGAAGTACAGCAGGAAATCCCACTGAGTACAGGGACTTAAGGAACATCAGCTCAATTCTCTCACTGCTTGATGGCTAGGCAATTCCATGGGGAGTATTTTTGCGCATCTGGTATATTTGATTCATCAGGGTGGTCAGTCTAACTTTTTTAGTCTCTCCCGAATGTCAGTCTTCAGGAGCTGTCCAGAATGTCCATATGTCTGTGGTCCCCAATTCCTCTCCTCCCCTGGAATTCTTGGGTGGTCTGGATAAAACTTTTTGCTTCTGGGAGTACAGGGTAAAGTTAGACAAAGAAGGGACACTGGTGTGTGTGTGTATGTGTGCGCGCACGCATGTGTATGGGGTATAAAATCACAAAGGGTAGAGCCCATGCCCTGAACATACTTGCAATTTAGTACAGAAGACACACATAAATCAGTGATTATAAAGCAGTGCAAATGGGTCCATGAAAGAGCATATATTTAGACTTGACTTGAGGCTTTTGGAGGAGAAACAAGTTGGGTAAGCTGGGTGATTAGCTACAGAGAGAAAGGTATTCCAGAAGAGGGGATAGTGCCTACATGTGAAGTCATGGTGATATGATCAAGCATAGTGTATTTGAGGAACCAGAAGTTCCCTCCTAGGCAAAGAGCTTAGAAAATGAATTTCTAAAGTCTTATACATTATGATGTCAACTGTCTACTTAGCCCTGATTTACCAGAAGTTTAAATTCTGCAATATAAATGCACGGGCACCATAGCTAATTAGGATCACACCTCATCTAAATTTCTTCCAATTCAATTGTATTTAGCCATGACTGGCAGAAAAAAAAAAAAAAAGTATTTTCAGTTTCCCTGCAATCATCAGTTATGTTAGTTGGCTCCATTAAACCAGACCCAAATCAGGAATCTTTAAATTGTCCAACAATATCAAAATGCAAGAAAGTCCAGGTGTTGTCTAGTAAGACTGACCTTGGCAGTGTCAAACAAACAATAGCTAGCATCATTTGGAGCCAAAGAGAACTAGTAGGTAACAAAGGTAAACAAGTACCCAAAGGTCACAAAGGTAAACTAAGTACTCAAAGGTCATATCCTCTCTGCATCTTGTTGGACTGGTATGCATAAGCCTGGCCAGGTGAGTATCCCATATGCTGTTCTTGGAAAGGGGATGCATCCACTTTTTGTGGTATAAGATGAGATGAGAGCAGTCTTGAAAGCAGGGTACAAGCATTTTGAAACTGGGTGCAAATCAGTCTGCGGATGTTAGCTGCTAGCATCTGGCAATTTATGAAAGTTAAGATTTGGGTGCAGACCACCTCCTAGGAGGAGGGCGGGAGGCATTGGTTCCAGGTAACCTATTGCTAGGCAACCCAGGGAGTCTCTATGGTAATTTACTACACAATCCGGCTTGTTTCTATACAAGCAGAGTTATTTTGTATTTGTCAATTAAAAAAAATTAAGGTCCTGTAAGCATACTGCAGTACATTACATACATTTTTTTAAATTTGTTTTTTTATTTGTTTTCGGCATAACAGTATTCATTATTTTTTCACCACACCCAGTGCTCCCTGCAATCCGTGCCCTCTATAATACCCACCACCTGGTACCCCAACCTCCCACCGCCCCCCCCCCCCCGCTAATTCAAACATACATTTTAAGTACAATTTCATGTTCCCTTATTTGTTTACTCTGGGGTAACCGCCACACCTATCAAGAACAGTGTGAAAGAGAAGAAAGGAAAATAAGGATTGGAGCAAGATGGAGGCAAACATGGTGTGACTGGCTGACCAAATACTAGCTGCTCAAACACAAACTAGATTGTCTAATAAATGACCACAGTTGGTCCTGTCTTCTCTCTTCAGTGCTCAACTTGCTGCTACTCAGCAGGCGATAGGGTTACCAGACTGTAGGGTCACTCCATATCAGTATAAGCATGGAAATTCAGGGTAAAGCAGACTTACCCAAATGAGTTGTATTCAGTATGAAATGCTACAATGCCAGGGAATCTTCTAGCAAATTAGCAGCTGGGGTTGCTGTGGTAGTCACTTGTCACTTTATTCTGCCATGCACATTTCCCATTCTAAAACTGCCCCTCCCAAGCTGCTGCAGGTAAATATGTGCCCCAGCTACTCTGTTATGGGGGAGGTGTAGGACACAAGTTGGCTCTACCTGGACACAGAATTTGGTTCAAGGAACTCGAGTAGAAAGCACATTTTCAGGATTGACATGGATGTCATAAGTTAGAAAGCATCTTCCTCTTTCTGCAAACTCAAGCACTAGTCTCACAAATTTGAGTAGAGATTATATGCATGGATGCCAGAGCCAAACTGGCTCGTCAAATCCACTTTATTCCTTAGGATTTGTGAATTTGGGCAAATGGGACATGACCTCAGAATGGTTGTAAGGATCAAACGACATAATACTCACAAAATGTGTAAAAGAAGGCAAAGCATGTAGGAAGCACTTAAAGAATGGGGGCCATTACTGATGGCTTTACTTTAGGCTGGTTTGGAAGAGTCACCTCTGCTGCCAGGTGTGAAGCACTTGCTTGAGAAAGTCCTCATGAAGGAGCAAGGTAAAGAGAAGGACAGAAGGAGAGCACTGGAAAGCTGATGCTGTCATTTAATTGGTGGGTGCTGTCTTGCGTGAGTCACAATCACTGCTTGGGATTGTCGAGTTACCTGAGGGAGTACAGT
Source organism: Mustela putorius furo (assembly GCF_011764305.1). Taxonomy (NCBI): domain Eukaryota; kingdom Metazoa; phylum Chordata; class Mammalia; order Carnivora; family Mustelidae; genus Mustela; species Mustela putorius. The sequence goes on along the minus strand of NW_025421329.1, from coordinate 2,162,561 downwards.
CCCTCGCGCAGTCCCTCACATGTGCTTCTCATGCTAGATGGAATTGAGTTCTGGCATTATGACTACTGTGTCCACATAGGATTCCCGTATCTCCAGTGCAGTATGCACACCGAAGCTCCCTGCTCTCACTTGCTGTTCACTGCAGGAAAGATGCAGGCCTACCTTTCTCATGATACCAGGATATGATGCGCTGTGTAGGGTGGGTCAACTGCAGAAGACCCCCTTCTACCTTTAATGTCTATATTCTTAAATAATTGCCACGACTTCAGTTTATTCCGTGATAGCTTTTACTTTCATTTTCTTCATTAAAGTAACTGAGTTGCAGAAGTAGTACCAAAAGCAAGAGGAGGAAGGAAAAAAATGCTTGTGCTATTGGTTCTGTTCCTTCTGTCTTTCTAGAACAAGAAAGGAAGTTATAGAGGTGGATTTATTTATTTATTTACCAGCGAATGTCACATTTGTTAGTGAAACCCTCAACATAGAGGGAGGCAGGTGACTGTGAAGACAGAAAAATGCAGAGTTCAGTCTCAAATATCCTGTCAGGATAAGATCTAAAATAAATTTAGGTTCAGTGGGGATGAATGAATCAAAGGTGGGTTTTCGGCAGCAGCTCTGACATGCTTTACCAGACTGGTAGATTTGTATTTTTCAATTTGGAAAGTGAGGGTGCAGAGGTTTAAAGCAAATGCATACAAACTGACAATCTTTACTTTCTCCACTCCAGCCCCAAAAGGCTAGGAGAGTGGCAAGAAGTACGCACGGACCAGTATAGATTGAACCTTCTAGAACAATCTGGGACCCTCTTCAAAATTCTAACTATATTTAAAAAAGAAAACACCTATCATAAATTACTGTAATATCCCTTTGCTTGAATTTTCAGTTCAAATTCTTTGTTATTTCCACCCCCAAACGGCAGGTTCACAGTGATTTTAGGTTTAATCAATTTTCTAATAGCTAAGTCGATATGGCTAAGTCTGCCTTTTAACATTCAGCAATTAAACATTTTAAGTTGTACAATTATACAAAAACTCGTATGGCAGAATGATTATCCATGGTTTCTATATTCATTTCAAAAGTTTTAATGAGTGTCTTTTATGCCCATATGTTTTACTTAAAAAAAAATCTGCATTGGATTCTCATCTTAATTTAAAATCCTTCTACATTATAAAGGCTACAAGTAAAATTTTGTTACAAATGGAAGAAAGCAGAGCAGATATGAATGCACCAAATATTGAAGGATTTTATATTGTTTAAAATGAGTCATTGCACTCGAGTGTAACTCAGATAAAATTTTTTTTCACTTTATATAATAGTCTACTTAGTCTGAAATTACACCATTTAAATGCAGAGTAAGAGTTAAGAAAATTATGATTTAAAAGATTCGTGTGTATATATATATTTTTATTTTAGCAATGAAATAAATTTTCAGCCGTAAGTCATGTTGTATTCAGGATTAGACTTATAAAATTAGTATTACTGATTAGTAGCTTAGCGAATACAGCCATTGCCATTTTTTAATCAAGGGACAAAACATTTTATCCCAAACTTAATGCTTCAGAGAACACGTAGGTAAGAAAAATAAAGTCAATGATGCAATATTTCATTGAACACATTAACCGACTCTGTGAGTTTATGAGGGGGAAAAATAGAGTAATACTCAGATTATGTTAGGACTTCTCATGAGTGTTTCAATTAAAAATATGCAACCGTGATATCATCAAGTAAAAATTGGTTCTGCATGATTGAAGCTGAGGCCGACTGCACTAACTATATTTATACCCAATTATCAAGATATGACCCTTGACTTCCTTTTAATGCCATCTGCCAAAAAGCTGAATTAAAACACAGCTTGAATTTCATCCAATTTTCAGAATTCTCCTTAATGGAATGGATTCTCTATGCTGTGTGGGACAAAAGTAATGTGATAAAGTTCTTTGCATTGACATTCAAAGATTGAGTCGTCTTTTTCCTACAATAAGACCTTTTCTGGACTTGCCAATGTGGGTAAGAAAACAGTCTACTCCCAATTAATAGCAGAGAAAAAAAAAACCTTTTTTCTTTGATCTTACCGTGAATGTGCTGCATTGGTCTGAAATAAGCCATTTTGGACAGCTTCTCTTTAAGTATATGTTTGTTTAGCAAACATATACAGAGAAAGTTCTCATGTCTTCATTTGGGGAAAAACCAAAAGAATTATTTTCAAGAACTCATAATCTAAACCAATTATAGACTATTTAAAATAGACTAAATGAATTATATGTGTGATGAAATCAAGTCGCATGGGAATGGATGGCTTCTGAGTCTAAGATTAACCTAATTTTCATAGATTTATTATTGTTAAAAATTTGATAATTTTTAGAAACATTTTCTTCATTTATTTGAAAGAGTGTGTGTGCTTGAGCAGGGTTGGGGGTAGAGGGAGAGGAAGAAGCAGACTCCCTTCTGAATAGGGACCCTGATGTCGGGCTCAATTCCAGGAACCTGAGATCACTACCTGAGATTAAGTAAGATGCTTAACCAACTGAGCCACGCAGGTGCCCCCAAATTTGATAATTTTTAAAGTGTCTCAAAAAAAAAAAATTCACATATACATATAAAGGATTTTTCAGTTTTACATATATATATATGCATATATATAATTTAAAATAAGATTTTTAGAGGTTTTGGTTCATTCTGAATGTTTTTAAGGCCACTGAAATATTAAGACTAGCTAATTCATAACATGCATGAAATATTGAAAGCATTTTCTTTTACGAATTAGTAAAAATATTAGTATCTTGCTTTAAAACATATACACTGCAATGCTCCCCAACTAACTGCCATTTTCATTTTTGGTAGTGCCTATATTAGCAGATTGCAAATAAATAATCTAAACTATAATCTGCCCTTAAGTAGTTAATATTCTAATCCTTTTCAAGAGAAGCACAATGTCAAGATTTACCAATTTTGTAAAGATGAGCTGACTCTCTTTCATTTTTAAGCCTCAGTATTCCTTCCTCAATCTACACTGCTCTGTTCCCAGACTTCTGACTTTTAATTGACCCCATTGGCCTCCATTCTTTTCCATTTCAGGTCCCTAAATGAGGTTACAGGATTTATAGGTTTTCTTCTTTTGACTCTGCCTCCATTGTTGTCTTCATTTGGGGATCTCTATAACTATTACAATACCTTCTCCCATAGAAGCTTTGCACAATCTTATGAATGCTTCCCTATCTCCTACAATTGATCTCAAAAATCACAAGAGGTATCACATCCAAATTATAAATCATAGGAAAGACATTTTTAATTCAAATAGGCTTACTTAAGATTTCCTTTCTGGGCAGCTTTAAAGTCTGACTGTATCCACTCATTTATTTCTTATTAATTCATTCAAGAAACATTTAATAAGTACCGTTCTATATGTCAGGCCTCAAGCTAACTGTTGGATACACATGGGTATATAATAAAGGGATGTGGCCCAGTCCTCAGGGAGTTTACAGTTCAGTGTGTGGGATATATAAGCCACAAATTTAAATGTATAATGATAAATTGTGGTAGGGTCATGAGGGACGTAAAAAATGTAGTAATAGAGAATTAGGAATAGAAAGAGGTACATATTTCATTAAGTGGTTTCAGAGAAAGTCTTCCTGGAGAGGTGACTTCTATTTGAGACCTGAAGTAGGAGGAATTAGTCTTGAGTGTGAAAGAGAGACAGACAGACAGAGACAGAGACTGTGTGGGAGGTGTTGAGAACTTTTTTAAGGATAGGAAACAATGTGTGATGATCCTAATGCTACAACTTCTTGAATCTTCCTTGGTCAGAACAATAAGAGTGTGTGATGGAAGGAGTATGGTAGAAAGAGAGAGAAGGAAGGAGAGAGAAGGAAGGTGGGAAATGAATGGGGAGTGATGAAGAGGAAGAAAAGGGGGTACTGAGATAGAAAGATGAAGGGAGCCTGATGGAGGGATTAAGAGAGGAGGAAATGGAGAGAGTTGGGGAGGAAGAGTATGGAAAGATGAAGATGAAGAATGAGGCTGGAGCCTAGTGTTGCCCATAAAAACAAATGTCAGAGTCATGTGGTATTGGGGAACATATTTAGAATCCTCCACTACCAAGACCCCAAGGGACTTTTCTTCACTCTTCTCCTCTCCTGGCTCCCATCTCTGGCCCTGCTTTGACTTCACCTTAAGAGTTTCTGGCATTTCACATGGTCTTAGGTGATAACTGGAGCTCTGCCCTACTGAGCAAACATTTCACCCAGGTCAGCCACTGGTGCCTAATCAAGACCCGCCACTCTCCCACTAAATTAGGGCAGCCAGGAGCTGGTTGGCAGCAAGGTATTCAGCTGGTATTACTTCTGGAAGACTCAGTGTTTTATAAACATAACCTTTCCCTGGGGAAGCTAAAAAACCTTTGCTAATTTTTAAAAACCTTGCCTTGTGACAACTAAAAAGAACCTTCTTTGTGTCAACATGGTCAAGCTGGAATTATGTTTCCTGAATCCCCTTCCCCACATGGTTCTAGTCCAAGTTGGCCAGAAGAGGAAGCTATGGGTGCTTTGAAGGTGAACTGGTGAACTGCTCCCTTTGGTCATGGGCGTGGATAGAGGATCGAGAGAATCCAGCATGTCCTCATTCTCCCTGCTCCATGGCCAGCTCTTCTTCCAAGCATCCAGCTCCAATGACTGACAGGGCCAACAGGCCGCCATCAAGCACAGATGTACCAGTTCCTCTCCGCAATCTCCTTCTAGAAGCTGGTCCTACTTAACTTTCTATGTGTCCTCGTAGACTCCTAACTGACCACTAGTTCCAGGGTTTTGGAGATTGGGTAGTGACTTCTCTGATCCTCCTACCTTTTGATCTCTACTTTTCCAAATATTATATGACTTCTTGGGCCTATAAGAAATCCCTTATTCTCTAATACACATGAGGTTTATCTTTCCTGGTTTAACCCTGAATGATACATGTGGTATTATTCTAAAGAAAGGAAATTTCCACTTTATCTTCAGTATAAGAATTTTTCTATACAAAAAATTGTATATGACTAGGTTACATATATGACTAGGTTACAGTTTAGTCACTAACTTAGAAGATAGATTGAATTTTACATTAAGTTATAAGAATATTAACTGTATTAATTAATATTAACTAATTCTGGTAATATCAATAGTTTTTAACTACCATCTGATTTGTAAAACAACATGGCTGCATTCTTCATGTTGTTTTCACTGGGCAGGAAAAGAATAAAATTAAGACACAGGTATTTTGATATCAACTTCAGTATTTCAGCAAAGAAGATTATGATGTTGATGGGTATAAGTAACTTAACTAATATACAGTGTTAGCAAAGCCAATAGAGAAAAATAAGAAAGTAACCAATAAATTAAAAAGTTCATTGATGCACCCATGTTCTTGACAAAGGGGAAGAATTTTCTCTAAAGAAAGTGCTCACATCTGATTAAATAAAAAAAAAAAAGCTTTCAGGTATTTTGCGTCTATTATCAATAATGTATCTTGTAATTTTGTTCATAGTACATAGGAGTAAGAGGACAGATTTGCTTTAATGTGACATAAAACTAGAACTAGACCAGCCATCGTTGGATAAACACAACTCATTTCTTTCCTGTAGACAAAAAAAAAAACCATTTTCTTGCTTAAATGGCTCTGGAGTAAGTGGGCCATTGCAGAAGTATGTTAACACCTTCAACTCTCTGCAATGTTAGTGTCTTTTATTCTCATAGTGGCTGGTATGGTACTTCTTTTAAGAAAAATGTTGACCTCTTCATAAAGAACATGGATATGTCAATGAATGCTTACATCCCAGGAACTAGGGGGAGAAAAAAACAATAAGAATAAAAATTGAAAATAGCCAGCTTACTTTCAATCTACCAAAAAGTACCCTGTTTACTTTAACTTGAGTCACTCAAGAAATGGCCCCACACACACTGCCCTCTCCCCCCATGTGATGTTATGTCAAAGACTTTTTTATTCTTGAAGAAGTGGGAAAGAGAAATATAATGCATTCTTAGTATGATATAAGATACTTTTGTTTATCTTCTTGATATTGTTTTTTAAATTATGATGAAATACATGCAACATGAATTTACCATTTAAATATTTCTAAGTATACAGTTTAGTGGCATTAAATATATTCATGTTGTGCAAGGATCACCACTATGCCTTTCCATCTTTCCAAACTCAATCTCCATACGCATAAATAATAACTCCCCATTATCTTCTCACCGCAGCCACTGGTAACTGCTATTCTACCTTCTGTCTCTATGAATTTGAACTTTAGGTATCTCACATAAATGGAATAATAAAATATTTGTCCTTCTGGCTTATTTCACTAAGCATGTTTTCAAGGTTCATCCACGATGTAGCATGTAACAGAATTACATTCTTTTTTATGGTTGATTAATATTCCATCATGTGTGTGAGAGTGTGTGTGAGTGTATCACACTTTAATCACACTTTATCCATTCCATTAATGGACATTTCTGCTATTCCCATATTCTGCTATTCCCATTTCTGCTATTTTTTTTACTACTGTGAATAAATGGTTCTGTGACTACTGGTGTACAAAAACATGTTCAGATCCCTGCTTTTGATTCCATCTTCCCAAGTTTTTAAATCATAGAAATAACATAAGTCAAAATGCACACCCATGCATATACAGAGGTACATACACAACTTGAAAAAAAGTATATTTTTTTCTGGTAGGTTTTTAAAGATAAATGTAAACTTCTACTCCATGATTTTGTCCAGATCTCTTCTGGTATGTATACTTAAAAGAGTGAGGAGGAAGAAGAATTCAATGTTCTCTAGAACCAGAATGTTCCACTCAACATTGCCTTGCAGAACACAAGGTTATCTTAAATTCCAACATTAAGAAGCAAGCACTAAACAAGGATTACGGGTTTTTACAAATGCAGATATAGCTATGATGGTTAAAAGGACACTGTTAAGAGAAATTGTTCAGTGCTTTTTAGTAAATTTACAGAGTTGTGCAACCAATCGTTTTTGGAACATTTTTTTCACCCTAAAAAGATCCTTTGTTTTCTTTGCCATCAAACCCTATTCCTGCCCTTAGCCACATTCAAGCAACCACTATGCTGCTTTGGATTTGCCTTTTATGGACTCTTCAAATAAACAGAATCACATAATGGTCTTTTGCATTTATATACATATATATATATATATATATATATATGTCTTTTGCATTTAGCTTTTTCTATTTAGCATAATATACTTGAGGTTCATCCACATGGTAGCATATTTCTACAGCTTGATCCTGTTCACTGCATTTACCAGTTGATAGACATTTGGATTGCTTCTAGTTTGGGATATTTCTTTAATTCTTGAATATGTACTTTTAATTTCTTGCACTGTCTTTGTTGTGTTTGGGCATGAAGATTGCATTGCCCTCAACAAAAATTGTGAAATGTGGGTTTTTTTTTAATACTTTGGAAGGGTTTTGTAAAATACATTATAATGATCCTTGAAAGTTTGGTAGACATTGCCTATAAATCTACTGTAGTCTGTTTTTTATTTGATAAAAGTTTTATTTTAATTAATTCATTTTATGGTTATAGACTATTTGTACAACAATATTGAGTCAAAATTGATGTTACATTTTTCTAGGCATTTGTTCATTGTATCTAAGTTTTTTTAATCACTGGCACAAAGTTGTTTTTATCTTCATATGTGAAAAGTTTTGTGTTCTTTTTTATTTATAATACATTAATTTTAATTACTAATATATTTGTTTTTGATCATTCTCAGCAGATATTTTATTAATATCTCTAAATAAATAGCCTTTCCTAGAATTATGGTTTCTACAATTTTCTGTAGTTTATTTGCTGTACTTTCATGAATTTCTGCTCCTTATTTCTACTCCTTCCTTTTAGTATATTTGTGTTTATCCTGATACTATTTTTGCAGGTTCTTAAGTTATTCTTATAGTTCATTTATAATCAATCTATTTTTCTAATATAAAATGTAAGACTTAACATTCTCCCTTAACCCGATCTTAAGAACTTTAAAATTTACTGATCTTATTATAATTTACTTCCATGAATTTGAAAATGTTCATTATCATTTCTCCTTCAATCCATAAGTTGTGTAATTTGAGTATTTAATTTTTCAAAACAATAAATGTTATTTTCCCTGTTTTATTTTATTCTTCTAACCACTGATCACCATCAAACACAATACCTTTTATTCATTTACCTTATTTCTTGTCCATAACCCCCACTAAAATGCAAATACCTTAAGGAGAAGGGATTTTGTTTGTTTTGTTTACTTTGTTTTCCCCAGTGCCTTGATTAGTGTCCAGCACAAAGTAACTGCTGAAAAATATTTGTTGAATAATGATTGATATGAAATATATTTGGCTTTTTCTCAATGGCCACAACATAGGTCAGGTACCTTCTATAAAGGGCCAAGTAGTAAATATTTCAAGATTTGTGGACCACATATGGTTTCTGTCACATATTCATTTTCTTTTCTTTTTGAAACTTTTACAACCCACTAAAAATGTAGAAAAATGTTCTTAATTTGAGGGCCATACCCAAGTAGGCTATAGGCTTAATTTGGCCCATCAGTTATACTTTGCTGACCATAGGCCTAGATGTTCATTTACTATTAGACAAGTTTACCTGTAATTTTGAAGATCAGGTTTTTATATATGTACATCACAAGCTTGTTAATTGTATTATTCAAGCCTTATATTTTTAAATTAGATTTACCTCTCAATAAGTGAGAATGTTATTTCTAAATCTCCTAATAACATTATACATTTGAAAGTTTCTCTTTACAGTCATATCAGTCTTTGAGTTATATTTTGATCGCCTTATAGAATCATACCTTTTTAAATTAGTACTTCTGTAAGTATCTTTTTTCTCTTGCAAATTGTGTATAACTTTGCTTCTTTTCTTAAATCATCCAATCCATAGATAATCTCTGTATTTTAATTGAGGAAGTTAGTCTTTATATACTTATTGTGATAACTAAATAGCTAAATTTATTTTCATGATACGTGCTTTCTTTTATTATCTTTTTTTTTTTTTAGCAGATAAATCTCAGTTTTACCATAGTCCCTCCTTTCTTCCATTGTTTTATCACTTTTTGTATCCTCCTGTATTTAAAACAGGTCAAACCACTTTTAGAAGTATGCTTCTCACAAAATTTTGAATTACTCAGTTTACCCAAATTAATTATGTAATTTACAAAAAACTTAAAATTTCCAAAATGTATCATAAGTTTATGCTTTAAATGATTCCTCCCCCTTAAGATAATAATATATGTGTAGATACAATCTGAAGTGATATTCAAAATATTTCAAAACAAAACAAAAAGTTCTAAACTATCCCTTTCTTTTGAATGTATTGAATACCCTGCATCTGTTCAATTTAAATTTAAAATCTATTCTATTCTTTCAGTGTTATTTCAACTTTAGATTATTTTCACTTCCTCCTAAATAATATGAAGGCTTTGGAATGCTTTACATTTTATTATCTACCTTTCAGTTTATCTGTTGTTGTTATTATTATTATTATTATTATTATTATTTGGCTATTCTATCTTGCTCAGTGTCACATGTAAGATAATATTTTATACAATCATGTTGTCTATTTAGACTTCTCAATGTCTTTCTCTCTTTTCTATCACTAAATTTTCTTGAATTATGTATCTTCTTGCTGAAAGTATTTTAATTATTTTTCTCCCTGAAGCACATGTTATATTAAGAACATATTGATTTTAAACTTACTCAGTTTTGTTTATCTCAAATTGTATTATTTTATTATCACTTTTTTTTTAAGATTTTATTTACTTATTTGACAGAGAGAGATCACAGTAGACAGAGAGGCAGGCAGAGAGAGAGAGAGGGAAGCAGGTTCCCTGCTGAGCAGAAAGCCCGATGCGGGACTCGATCCCAGGACCCTGAGATCATGACCTGAGCTGAAGGCAGCGGCTTAACCCACTGAGCCACCCAGGCGCCCTTTTATTCTCACTCTTAAAAGATAACCTTGCTGGATATACAAGTATGTGTTAAGAATTATCCTTTCTAAGCACTTTTAAGAATACTGCTTGATTTCCTTCAATTGAGAAATATACTATCAATCTGACTGTCATTTCTTTGTACGTCATCTACCTTTTTCCTTGGTTTCTGTTAAGTTTGTCTCCTTTTTGAAGTGTGTAGTTGTTAATTTCCTTTTATTTTTAATCCTGTGGGAAACATTATACTTTCTGAATCACAAGGTCTATCCTTTTAATAATTCTGAAAAATTCTTTGCCATAACTCTTCAGATATTGATTCTCCCATATATTTTTTTCTCCTTTATTAATTTTTTGCAACCTTGATCTGTCATATGTTAGATATTACTGCTCTATCCTCTGGGATTCTTAACATCTCTCATACTTTGTTTTCCATCTCTTTATCTTTCTATGCTACATTCTAGCTAATTTCTTCAAATATATTTTTCAAGTAAGTTATTCTTTCATGAAGTGTGTAGTTTAACTCATCCTTGTGTATGTGTGCATTTTTAAATTTTATTTTAAGAATTTCTGTATTGGGGGGCGCCTGGGTGGCTCAGTGGATTAAGGCCTCTGCTTTCAGCTCAGGTAATGATCCCAGGGTCCTGGGATCGAGCCCCACATCGGGCTCTCTGCTCAGCAGGGAGCCTGCTTCCCCCCGTCTCTCTGCCTGCCTCTCTGCCTACTTGTGATCTCTCTCTGTCAAAAAAATAAATAAAATCTTAAAAAAAAAAAAAAGAATTTCTGTTTTGTTCTTTGATAAGCTACCTGGTCTATTAGTTGCTTATTTTTAAAAAATTCTACCTGTTAACTGTTTAAATGACAAATATACTTATTTCTTACTCTGTATCTGATAATTTCAAAATCTAAAGCATTTAGGAGTCTAACCCATTAGGGTTTTTGTTTGGATTTCTGTTTGTTTTAGTTTTGCCAATCTATGATTTTTCCCCTTCAATTAGCATTTTTAAAAAATATCATAAGGTTATATCTGGCTGAACAGTGAGAATCCCAGGGAAGCTTTACTCCAAGGAGTACTTAACTTCTGCCAGGAACCAGGGGGTAATTGGAACCATTTTTATTTCCATGCTAATGGTTTGAACTACAGAGCCACATAAGGACATCCAGTAGTTATAAATTCTCAGAAGAAAATCTTAATTTTTAGTATTATTTTTATTTCTGATTTGGAGTTGAGATGGGTATAACCAGATTTTACGGTATCTCTCTTTGCTGGCAAGGGAATTTTATTCCTGGTCTATCTTTTCAGCAAGAGTGTATGTAGGCCTATTAGGGCCCAACTTTATGCAGAGTCTCAGATTCAAATGTACCCTTGTGCAGGTCTAAGGTCTAGTCTCCCATTTTCTGTCAGAATTATTAATCCCCAAAGTGTCCTCAAGTCATCCTGGGCCTCATTTCTTTCTTACCACTCCTCTTTCTAAAATCTTAATCTTTTTTTTAAACCTGGAAACCTTTGTTACCTCCTAGCAACATCACCAATTCATTTAAAAGTCTGTTGTTATCCTGCATCTAGGTCTTTTAACAATATCTATTCTCTTATACTGTTACAAGAATCCATATTTTAGCTTATTTTATTCCAAAAATGGCTTTTTATCAGTCCTGTTAAACCATTTTTGAGTATCATACAACACCTATATCAATAGACTGCTTTTAAGCTTTTGAACATCTTAAGAAAATGCATTTGTTTCAACCCATATTCAGTATTAAACTCCAACCTGTAGTGAGAGAGAAATTTAATAAAAGGCTTTATTTTAATTTTGACTTTGATTTTTCTGAATGTTGAAAGATTAATTCTATGCTCTGTTGGATCATTGAGGAGGAAACTCTTTATCTCAGCATCTAAGTAGAAATTAAGTGTAGCTGACAGGTTCCAGAGACAAGCATTCTAAAATGAATTTTTAAAAGAAAACAATAGATTTTCTTCTTCTTACTGAATATACTCTTGTCTACTGGGAGAAGAAAATGTAAATTAGTGAGGTAGTGTTTCTGTACCAACAACCAGATGGTGGTTTTAAGATAAAATAATAATTTACTGGACTCTCTTCTCTTCTGTTCCAAACCATATGCTTATTATAGCTTCTTTTTATGTTTATTAATAGCCCATTTAGAAGAGGAAATATGGCTGAAATCTTCTGAGATTACTTTGGGTCTAAGTTTGGAGGGGATGCATGAAGATACTGTCTTTTCACCTAAGTGCAGTAGTATTGTTTAATAAAATTTCATGTAGATCCAGTTGATATCATTGACAGAAGACTATCAATGATATTTTTACTGAGCATGTACTATGTGGCATCAACTGTGCTAATCAATTCTAGGTAGGCTTAATTTAGTCTTTACTACAACCCAATGAGAATGCATCATTAGTCCCATTATACACACAATTATACACACACACACACACACACACACACACATATACATATATAGTCGTTAACCAATAATCTTATGAACTTGACAGGCTAGTTCACCTCCCTCCAACTAGCCTGTCAAGTTCATAAGGCAAAAAGGTGGCAGGACCTGAAGGAGAGCTATCTAATCAACTTACACTTTACTATGCCTTTATTATGCTTACACTTTATTACACTTTCTTCAATTACATGGCAGTACGTAGGAATGTCTGTGCATCTTAGTGTGGTCCTTTAAATAGAGCACTCCCTCATCAACACACACATTGTTGACTTCCTGCAAAATCTGTATCTTCTCAGTAACAAAAGCAGTCAAATATTTTTAAAAGATAAATTCTGGGTACATGGGATATCACCAGATAATCCAATGGATTTTTCTAAAATTGTTGAGATTGGGAAACAGTACTTAAAAATTTATTCAGCAAAATATGGACCCGATTTCAAATACATATAGAAAAATCCTATCAGAGGATTTAAATGGGTTTAATAAGTTGTTTTACCAATCCTTTCTCTTTTAACTGGACAAAGAGCACATTAGAAAGGGGTTGGGGGATGGGATCATGTCTATTTTTTTTTCCTGTCTATACCTGTCAAAGAGTAGGAACTCATTAATTTTTTGAGTAAATAAATGACTCACAGGCTTGACATTTAGTGAGATCCTTATAGAACAATAGGGCCAAATAACAAATATGTCTTTCTTTAAAAATATGTATTGCTCTGGGGTGCCTGGGTGGCTCAGTCTGTTAAGTGTCTACCTTCAGCTCAGGTTATGATCTCAGGGTCCTGAGATAGAGCCCCACATCAGGCTCTCTGCTCAGCAAGGAACTTGCTTCCTCCTCTCTCTCTGCCTGCCTCTCTGCTTACTTCTGAGCTCTCTCTCTCTGTCAAATAAATAGATAAATAAATAAATAAACTTTAAAAATATGTATTGCTGTTAGACTCTCCAAATCAATCAAACCTGGAAATTTGCCCAATCTTGTAACAGTGCTTTTAAGATGTCCTTAATTAGCTTGTTAATCTTAAATTGTCTTTTACAGATGATTTTGTCAGATGCTCCACTGCCTTCTGGAGATCTAACCAGGAGGGCTTCAGGCCTAGAACGACTGGGGAGCATGCTAACTAGAACACCTTTCAGGAATAGGAAATTAAAGTCCACAAATCTGAACATCTGATGCACTTGGACTTCTAAAACTCCCAATCTTTTCATGTTTCAGTCCTAAAAAAACAAACAACAACAACAGTAACAATAACAACAAACTTCTATCATCCTACAATGATTAAAACTTAGGAAGAAAATAAATAATCCATTTTGGGACCATTAGAGAACAAGAAAACTTCCTTTTTAGGACATCTCCAACTGGGAGGTATGAAAAGATAATTAGTTAATTAAGAATTACTTGTAGCAGTAGGTAAGCAGGATATTTAATAGTGTTTTCAGAAAGTTGAGTCAGGTAACATTCTGAGAATCCATCCCAAACATCCACCCAAATATATGGCTGATTCAAACACCACAAGCACTCAAAGTTAAAGGCTTCCTGGCTCATTTTTGTATCCCTTCTTTGGATCCTGAGGGCAACAACAGCAATGATTTCTTCATGTAGTGGGATGTGAGGAGTGTTGAAGTTCATGAACAGAACAGCCAATGTCATGAAGAGATGGCTACAAAGTCTGTAGAATCCTCCCAATAAATCACGAATCTAACTATAGTAGCCTGAACTGGGAATGGATAAAATCGCATGGATTTCATTGGTAAGCCTTCAAATAAAAAATCTGTTTCCTGATACAACTTGATAAGCTAAAAACTATATAATTAATGATATGCAGCACTGATTTCCATTACTAATTTAGCATTTCCTACAAGCATGACACCTGGATCAGATTAACCACCTCCATCAGAGTAGGTAGGGTAGATGGGAGAACTTTTTGAGCCATCAGTTTATGTGTGCTAAATAAGTAGAAGGGGGTATAAAAGACATTAAGAGGGACCACATAAGCCAGGAGGTAAACTTGTTAGATTTTTCAACTAAACACAGCTCTCTTGACAGTTAGGATTCTAGAATTTTTATAATGGTGTCAAAAGAGGTAACTGTTGGGCTTGCTTTGAAGTTTCATTTGCATAAAAATTGCATGGCTTAATTTAGATTGTGCTTATTTGGGGTGAGTGAAAAGAGGTGCTAGAAATATAGAACTGGAGAGTGCAACTCTGTTTTTATTTGACACAATTACTATCTCAATGCCTTTTTTTAAAGAAAAAAAAATTCAATGGCCCATAATACTAAAAACTGAATTAACTGCAAGTGTTCAAGACTAATGGATTTTTGATACTGCATGAAGAAAATTAAATTTAAATTAAAGGCTCTCATGGGTAATGGCATATATGCCTATAGATATCTGGATATGTTTAATGTTTGCTTATTATATCAAAGTATTATTTTTCCTTCCTCTAAAACACAAATCTGAAATTCTGCAGTAGCTCCCATAACTCTTAGAATAGAGTTACCCTCTTACCCTGAACCTAGCTAACAAGATGTTGTTGGATAGTATCCAACTAAACTTATTCTCATTATCGTCTCACAGCATTGCTTTTACTTTCTGCCCTGCAAACCCATGGCCTTATATCCATTCCTTGGATGAATTCCTCTAGTGCCCAGGATGCTCCCATTGCCTGGAATTCCCATCCTATCCCACTCTTTGCTGACTACCTTTGACTCAGATCGAACATCATTTCCAAAGAAAATTTTTCTCTGGTTGCCAACACTCACCTCCACCTAGTCCTTCTAAGTGATACTTCCCTGATATTCTCTCATTCTCTCATAAATTCCTTTTAACTGCCTTACCTTCTAAAATAGACAGTACTTACGCATTTACTGTATATTTATTATTTCGTGTTTATCTGTTTAACAGGTCTTGTTATCCCTCATTCTCATCTACTCTAGATCAGAAGGCCCAAATGAACAGAACACATGTTTTTTTGTTTTGTTTTGTTTTGTTTTTTAAGATTTTATTTATTTATTTGACAGACAGAGATCATGAGTAGGCAGAGAGGCAGGCGCAGAAAGAGGGGGAAGCAGCTGAGCAGAGAGCCCAACGCAGGGCTCGATCCCAGGACCCTGAGATCATGACCCGAGCCGAAGGCAGAGGCTTTAACCCACTGAGCCACCCAGGCGCCCCAGGACGCATGTAGTTTTGTTCTCTACCATATATTCAGTATCTAGCACATAGTAGGAATTCAATACTTACGTGTTAAGTTTGGTTAAACAACAACAACAAAAATTAGAGACTATCTAATACAAACTCAGTTTATCTATTAGTAAATTGAAGTCCCAAGATGTTAAATAATATTGTGGTTCAAGTTCATATAGCTTGTTAAAGCCAGATACAGATAGATAGACATAATGGCGGCTAACATTTCTCAGCACTTATGATAGGCAGGCTCTCTTTACATATATTCATTCGTTTAATTTTCACAAGATTTCTCTGTGGTAGATATTATAACTTCTCCATTTAGCATATGAAGAAACTAAAGCAAAGGAAATTAAAATGATTAGTTATTCATGGAACTAGAATTCCAATGCTTATGACTAGGTGTTACTACCATGATCTTAATGCTAAATAAAGGTAAATCCAAAATCTCTTTGTGCCTATATTTATGTGGAAATAGAGATGTGGATAGATTTACAGAGAAACATTTTATTAGTCTCCCATCCCAATTTCCTTACCTTTTTCTGTATCCATTATGCCAGTGGATTCCTTAACAAATGAAAACATTGCAATTGCCTATAGTTTCTCAAATCACTAAGATACTTTTGCCATTTCTCTCACATTTGACCTGTTTCTACCATGCCACTTCCCGTGCCAAGAATTGGGGGTTACTCTTTCTTACTGCTGCCTTGTTTAATTGCAAGAGCCTCATCTCCTTTTTCCCATCTTTTCTTCAGACACCACATTCCACACACTCTGTCAAAACATTAATGGCTTCCACCGACCTCTAAGAGGCAGTTCAAACTTTACTAGGGTATCCAGTAACTCTCCATGCCCTGGTCTTTGCTTTCCTTTCCAATTTATCTTTTATCAGTTTCTCTCATGCAACTTTTGTTTCTATTAAGTCATCAGGATTGTAAGTGTCCAAAAACAGAGTAGTTCTACCTACACTCTTTGTTAATTTATTTAATCTTCTTGAAATATCTCTCCTCTTCCAGTATTTTCTTGTACAGGAAGTCAATTCAAAGGCCTCAAGATCCAACTTTCCCAGTGCCCTCAGCTAGAATTTAGTATCTTCCTCTTCTGCTTTCTAATAGTACATTACTTATACATTATTAGACAAATACTACATATTGTATTGTATGTGTGTGTGTGTGTGTGTGTGTGTGTGTGTGTGTGAAGGTGTGAGGGAGGGAGGGAGGGAAAGATGGGGGCAAGGGTAGAGAAAACTCCTCTACCAGATTATAAACTCCTATAGGACAGGGGAACTGGATCACCCAGCGACTCACATGGTGAGAATACAATTCATTCTCCCATGCCAATCAATCAATCAACCAATCAACCTCCTTATACAATTAGACTTTGTAGAAGAAATGATTGCCTTCTTCCATTTGGTTTCCACAAGAATAAAGCAAACCATATTTTTCATTTTACCTCTCTCAAAAAGTGAATTATAAAATGACCCTTACTTTATTCTCTGTCAGAGTATATTTCAATCACTGTACTTCTATACCAACTCATAGAGTTGTATATATTTTTTAAAAACCCAAGATATATATCCTAAAGAGTCTTCTTGATTGAACTCATACTTCAATAAAATTTCTAGGGTAATAAGTTTGACAAAACTGTGGATATACACAAAGAAATAAGAAAAGCCAAAAAAATGAACCAAAATCAGGTCAAAAGGGGAGTGGGGGTTTTACCAAAAGTCATATTCTTATCACATCACAGAAGACACACTTTTCCCCAAGGATTTATCCTTTTTGTTCCATAAAAAAAACTAGAGAAAAAAAGACAATAGAGAGTCTAGAAAGATTCTTATTATGTTAATTGGTTAATAGGGTTTCAAATGTAAATTATATCTTACTATTACCTCTTGAATTTTGTGTTTATCTTTATACATACTTACATTAAAATGGAAAAGGAAATTTCCTTTTTAACTTTGTAGGTAGAAAACAAAGATATGTTGCAGATAGTGGTCTATGCATTGTAGGGAGAAAAATACATTAGATTATAAAGAGAGATAAAAGGGGGGAAAAAGAACTATACTCAACATCTCCATATTTCCTGCTGATAAATGTAGAATTCAATATAAGGCTTGTCATCCTATAAGTGAGAAGTCCGAGCTCTTGAATCACTTTATATTCCATTAGTGTCTATTTTGCAGTCTACTCAACATGTTAATGATCTTATTGTAGAATTTTAGAAATCATAGATTCACAGGTAAACACAAAAACCAGTAGTTGCCCTTTTAAAAAATGACTAAAATTGTAGGAACTGAGCACAAGATTTCTATTTGCATTGCAAACAGATGACCAAGAACCAAGGACAGTTATGTTTTTTTTTAAGATTTTATTTATTTATTTGACAGAGAGAGATCACAAGGCAGGCACAGAGAGAGAGAAGAGGAAGCAGACTCCCTGCTGAGCAGAGAGCCCGATGCGGGACTCGATCCCAGGACCCTGAGATCATGACCTGAGCTGAAGGCAGCGGCTTAACCCACTGAGCCACCTAGGCCCCCCCAAGGACAGTTACTGAAATGAACTTAACACACATATAAATTGAAGGTAGTATCACTGACCTCCTATTCTCTGTATTTTAACATTTTTTTCTGCTCAGGTAGAGTTGTTCAAGATTTGTACTTGAAATAATTTGTTTGAATCTACCCTGCTTTTTATTAAGTTTTGAGGTTTATGGGAAGGACAGCCTCCCTATGGAACTCCATTTTCTAATCTGTGAACTCAGCAGGGGAAAGAATAACGATCATGTGAGGTTTTTGTAGGGATAAAATATGAAACACATATTCAAAAACATGTGTCAAGCAACATAAATGTTGGTTACTGTTGTTATTTTTAATAGTAAGTAGTACTGGTGTTATTAGGATCATAACTATTATCTTAAAATTTGAATTACTTTTTTTTTTTAAAGATTTTATTTGAGAGAGAGAGAGCTAGCAGGAGCCGGGGGAGGGGCTGAGGGAGAGGAGAAGCAGACTCCCCAGTGAGCAGGGAGCCAATGAGTATGAGGAGGATGATGTGGGGCTTAACATGGGGCTCCATGTGCGGCTCAATCCCAGAAACCTGTGATCATGACCTGAGCCAAAGGCAGCCAATTAACCAACTGAGCCACCCAGGTGCCCCACAATTTGAATTACTTTTAACAAAGAAGAGGTGCCTGTTTGGAGAGTTCTAGAAAGGAAACAAGAAGGTTAATAGCCATACATTTCAAAATCAATTTGAAGCCATTTCCATAAAGGGGCACAATATACTCTATTCTGTCATAGGAACATGATGTGATTCATTATAAAGTGATGATACATCTTGCATTTGTGTCTTAGTTAGAATTACACATTACATGTTCCTAATGGGAGGTGTGGTGAGGGGACAGAGGGAGTTGCCACACCCCAAGTGGTAACTGGAGAGAGTTTAATGAAGGGTTTATTTTTCAAAAGGGAGATGATAAAGTACCCTAAGGCATGTACGAATGAGAAGACTTTACCACCATAGCCTAACGGGTCAAGGAGAGAAAGCAGTTACTGGAAGCCAATGGAAACTATAGCTGAGGAAGAGACCTGCTTCTGTACAGTAATATAACTACTGCTAATCTGCATCTGCAGGTCAACATACACCTTGACCTCTTTCTTGTCCTAAGCTCAGATCTCTTGACAGTGTCTACCACTGGCTGAGGAAGAAGTCCAAGTAATGCTGTCCATAAACTTTGGTCTCCTGGGGCACAGAGTGGGGTGCAAAAGGGTGAAGAATGAATTATGGAACAAAAGTAAGACACCCAGGATTCTAACCTATATGTTACCATTCGACACTGGCTAGTGAGCTTCTCATAACAATTACCAAAAAGGAACATAAAATCAAAACACACAGTCACAGAACTACAAAACCATTCAATGCTAACCACATACACATGATAGTGTCACAATGACATTTTAAAAAATTGATTAAGTATTAGTGAAACATAAATAGTGGGCTAGGAAGTAAAAGCATATACAGTGCTTTCATTACAGAAAACTCACAACAAAATAAAGTTAATCTGACACAGATTTAATGATGGGTGTTTTGTTATTTTAACTTTTAAAGTTAATTCTGCCAGGGGCAAGAGGGAAATACAGAACTAAAGATAGTTGTGCCAATGACTTAGCTAATATTGCTATTGAGTCAAATCTAGGTTTACCAAAAGTCTTCCAAGGGGAAGGCAAGAGAAGGGATAAGTGACACAGCTGTAAGCGAGCTGCTCATCTCCTTCTGAACACCTTTGGCCTTCCCTTCTCTCCCCCAAGCACTCTTCATTCCTCCTCCTGGAAAAAGGAGGAAGCTGAGATGAATCTTCTAAGCCCAGAGTGTTTATTCCAGGAATTCAGTAGAGGATGGGCTTAGCAAAAGGAATCCATTTGGAAGAGCTTCTTGGGTAATTGTGTTAAAGATGCCGAGCACTGTAGAGTGTTTTAAACAAGGATAAGTTGAAGGGGTACATGATATCAATTATGAGCTGATGGGGGATGGGCCAAGGGGAACCAATCTTCCCTAAAGAGAAAAGTGAAGGAGGGGAAAAAGCTTACATTTGTGTTACTAAACTGAACAGTAATAATTTGATATTGAAGTTTTTCTCTATGCCATTAATGACCCTAATCGAAGTAAAATAGAAAGCTGAGTGATGTGCTAGAATTAGTCTGATAGCCAACGTGGGAAATTAAGGACAAGGCATTATTACTATGGGAAGCAGTCCCCACCCAGCGTTTCTCTTGCCTAGCTCTTCATATTTTTTCCATCAACTCCTTAGCCACATCTCAAAGTGAAGATAAGAAATAAGGAAATTGCAAGGAATAAAGAATTTGTGAGGGCGGCAAGGGTTATAGTTTGGGCTTTATTTCACCTGTGTGAGTACAATGAAAGTTTATCTAAGCAGCAAATGCTACCTACATGTCACCATCTAGAGATAAGGAAATGCACTATTCAAAACTCAGAGGTCAGGATATCTTATTCAGAATTGACTTACATTGCTGGTAACTCACAAAAGCAAAATAGAAGAAATTAGATAGTTCTTTTTTTCTTTATTTTTTAGAGTAGTTTAAGGTTCACAGCAAATTTGAGAGGAAAGTACAGAGGTTCCCCATATTCCTCTTATCCCTATACATGCATAGCCTCCTCCATTATCAATATTCCCCATCAGAGTAGTAGAGCAGTGCCCCGCCCCCACCCATGGTATATTTTCCATAGACTCCCAGTGGATGCCTGAAACCACGGCAGTACTGAATTCTATGTATACTATGCTTTGCATAGTAAAAATTCAACTTATAAATTAGGCATGGTAAAAGATCAACAAAAATAACTAATAATAAATATAACAACCATAACAACATACTGTAATAAAATTTATATACATGTGGTCAGTCTCAGAATATCTTATTGCACTGCACTCATCCTTCTTGTGATGATGTAAGATTATGAAATGCCTATATGATGAGATGAAATTAGGTGAATGATGGAGGCATTATGATGTAGTGTTAGGATATATCAAAAATGATATGTCAAAAAAGAGGATCATCAGCTTCTGAACTGTGTTAACTATGGGTAAATGTAACCATTGAAAATGAAACTGTAGGTAAGGGGAGACTGCTATACATTTGTTCCAACTGATGCACCTGCAATGAAATACCATCATCACTCCAAGTCCATACTTCAGGGTTCACTCTTGATGTTGCACATTCTATGGGTTTGTACAAATGTATAATGACACATATCTATTATACTGTCATACAGAAGAGTTTCACTGCCCTACTTGGTGCTTTGTATATACCTCTCTCCCCTACCTCTGTCCCCTGGCAACTAATGATCTTTTTACTGTCTCCAGAGTTTTGCCTTTTCCAAAGTGTCATATAGTTGGAATTATACAGTATATAGTCTTTTCAGATTAATTAATTAATTAATTAAGTAATATACATTAAGGTTCTTCCATAACTTCTCATGGTTTAAGAACTCATGGTAAAAGAGCTTTCTTTTTAACACTGAATAGTATTCCACTATCTTGATGTACCACAGTTTATCCATTCACCTACTGAGAAACATCTCAGTTGCTTTCAACGTTTGGCAATCATACATAAAGCTGTTATACATATCCATGTGCAAATTTTTGTGTAGACATAAGTTTTCAGTTCTTTTGGGTAAATATCAAGGAACACCATCCCTGGATCATGTGGTAAAGGCCAATTTAGTTTTGTTACAAAATCACCAAACAGTTTTCCAAAGCGACAGTACTATCTTGCATTCCCACCAACAGTGAATACAGTTTCTGTTGCTCCAGGTCCTCAACAACATTTTGTGTTGTCAGTGTTCTAGCTAATAGATGTCTAGTTGTATCTTATTGTTGTTTTATTTTAAGTTTCCCTGATAACATAGGATGTAGAGCATTTCTTCCTGTGTTTATTTGCTATCTGCATATTTTCTTTGGTGAGCTGTCTGGCATCTTTTTTAATTAGTTTGTTTGTTTTCTTATTGTTGAGTCTTAACATTTCTTTGTATATTTTGGACAGTAGTTCTTTATCAGATATTCCTTTTGCAAGTACTTTTTCCTAGTCTATGGCTTTTTTTCTAATTCTCTTCACATTATCTTTCTCAGAGCTGAAGTTTTTAATCTTAAACAAATTCCAGCTTATCAATTATTTCTTTCATGGATTGTGTCTTTGGTGTTGTAGGCTTTTTTTTAAACTTATTTCTTATCATAAACTAAGTTATTGGATATTAATATAGAGACTGCAGTCTAAGGGAGATTACCACACGTGTCTAATTTTATTGTCATTTATTTGTTCATTCATTAACATATTTAATAAATTAATACCAAGAATTGTTTCAGGTATTAGAGATTCTGTAGTGATTAAGCCACTATTTCTGCACTCAGGTAGTTCCTGGTCTAATGGAGAAATTTATGATAGACAAAAAGAATATTCTTTGGCACTGTAGACCCCAGGGAAGGAACACCTAAGTCTGGGGTCAATAGGAAGAATCAATAATAAGTTCCTGGGGCACCTGGGTGGCTCAGTGGGTTAAGCCTCTGCCTTCGGCTCAGGTCATGATCTCAGGGTCCTGGAATCGAGTCCCACATTGGGCTCTCTGCTTGGTGGGGAGCCTGCTTCCCCTCTCTCTCTGCCTGCCTCTCCCTCTCTCTGTCAAATAAATAAATGAATAAATAAATAAATAAGTTCCTAAAGAAGAAGACCTCTAAAGAAAGGAAGAGAGGTATTTCCCAGGTAAATAGGACCAGGGTAGGCCATTCAGAAAGAGGGGAGAGACGAAATAAAGACATGGAAAATCCGTGTATGAGGCATTCTTTAAGTCTGTAAACATGGCTAGAGTATAATGGACAGAAACCCTTCCTAAGAGATGGAGCTGGAAGGGAGGGCAGGGCCAGGCTAAAGGAGGCTGCATGTGAGACTGGATTGCATCCTAAAGTCTATGGGAGTTGAAATAATTTTCTGTGACACCCTGACAAGATCAGATTCATCTGACACACTGTATGCATCAAACGACATACACTGATGACCTGTTATAAATATAGAACTCTGTTCTACATATTGATAATAACAATTATCATTATTAAAACTTAATATGTCCTCTACTATCAAAGCAAAGGGGGTACTGGTCTTATCATTATTATTTATTACTATTACTTTCTTAATTTTATTTTTTTCTAAGTGCAGAAACAGAAGAATAGATATTTTCATACAATTCATCCTAGATTTCAGCTCTTACATAGAGCAAGGAGTCTGCCTACAAATCTCTCACACTTTTCGCCATGACACCATCTTGACTCACTAATCATTCACTTTAAGATTTCTTAAACAGGAAATTTCTTCCTGCCTAAGAAGCCTCTTTATTGTTTTTTTTTTTTTTAAACAAATATATAATGTATTATTAGCTCCAGGGGTACAGGTCTGTGAATTGCCAGGTTTACACACCTCACAGCACTCACCATATCACATACCCTCCCCAATGTCCGTAACCCCACCACCCTCTCCCTACCCCCTTCCCCCCAGTCACCCTCAGTTTTTTTGTGCCAGTAAGAGTCTTTTATGTCTTTATGGTCTGTCTCCCTCCCAATCCCATCTTGTTTCATTTATTCTTTTCCTACCCCCCAAACCCCCCACATTGCATCTCAACTTCCTCATATCAGAGAGATCATATGATAGTTGTCTTTCTCTGATTGACTTATTTTGCTAAGCATAATACCCTCTAGCTCCATCCATGTCGTTGCAAATGGCAAGATTTCATTTCTTTTGATGGCTGCATAGTATTCCATTGTATGTATATATATATATATATATATACACCACATCTTCTTTATCCATTCATCTGTTGATGGACATCTAGGTTCTTTCCATAGTTTGGCTATTGTGGATTGCTGCTATAAACATTCGGGTGCACATGCCCCTTCAGATCACTATGTTTGTATCACCTCAATATTATCAAAGCCATCTATGAAAACCCACTGCCTCTTTATTCTTGATAGTGGCATAGCTAATTCCATCTTCAAAGCAAGACAATGCCATGAGACTCATTTGCGCAAAGTAAGGGGAGAGGTTCCATTCTGAGAGTTGGCTTAACTTTCTTGCCCATTGCCAGCCTCTCTCCAGTCAGCCACTACACTACAGTCTGAATAAAATCTTGCCAGTGCCTCTCCTAAGCATGACTCTAAGGGAAGTTGAGGAATGAAGACACTGAGCTGCAGAGAAGCTCAGTCCAATATTGTGGGAGGGGCCATACTACTTCTCTTCATGTTCTAAGGACATTTACTTTGGGCTAGAGAAATGCTGCTGGCAGAAAATTCTGCATCAGCAGGAAAATAAGGCTCTACACGGCCAGGTGTAAATGTAAGAACAAAAAGAGAAAGCAAATTACTTGGAATGAAGTAGGGGTTACTCTATTGAGCCTCAGTGACTAAAAAAAAAAAAAAAAAAAAAAAAAAAAGTGACTGAAAAATGTATTTTCAGAAGGATCCATTAAGACTCTGATATTACATATTGGTCACATTAAAAGCAAATCCTTTAACTTTTTTTGAAAGTACAGAAAGTACAAACAAGTATAGAGCTACATGGATTTTCACAAACTGAACATACGCCTGTAACCAGCATTGAAATCAAGAAACAGGACATGACCAGTACCCCAGAAACCCTTCTAAGCACTTTAATTCTGATTTCTGGCCCCTTACATTAACTTTACTTGTTTCAAGGTTTCACACAATTGGACTCATTCAGTGTGTATGTTTGATGCCTGGCTTTGTTCATCTAACATCTTGCTTGTGAGATGGGTCCATATAGCTGTGTGTCATTATTCTCATTGTTGTACAGTGTTTCTTTGAGTTCATATCTCGAGTTTTTATCTAGACGATTATAATAATTTTCATAAGAATAGCCATAGTGTGGATCCATTTCAGATCACTCAGATAGAGGTAATAATTTAGATTATACTAATAATGAATATGGGTTCCAGGACAATGTTTCAGCCTCTTTAAGATAAAAAAATATATAGCTAAAAATAGTTTTGATGAGAGAAAGGGGATAAAATGTTACACAGAGATTGCTAGAATGAATCAAGGGTTGGAGGGAAATGTTGGAATGATAATACTTATCTATTTGTAATAAAGTAAAGACCCTAGATGAGAAGAAAAAATCACATGCTATACCTATTCTACACACACACACACACACACACACACACAATTCTTCCCCTTTCCTCAATGTTGAAATAATGTGTTTCCCCATATTTCACTATTTCCTATGTAAAACACTCTTCACAAAATCTGAACTTTCAGTCAAACCCAGTATATAGATGAGAGATAAGGAAATTATGTAGTAGCAATTTAGCACTCAATCTCTGTCATTTGAAGATGACAGCATCAGTTGAAAAGAGGAAAAAGTACCATGAATTTAAATCCTAAAATAAAGGCATTTGGTTCATCCTGAATACAACATTTAGAACAACATCCTTGACTTTTCTTCCACTCTGATTTACAACTTGTTCTCCTTGGGGATGCTCTGATTTCAAGGGTATTAAAATATGATTTACTTACATAAGGCCAATTGAGGGTTATCCTGTTCTCAAAAATTAGGGACCAGCACTGCGCCACAAATGGAACAAACATGTTAATCATGTTAAAACTGGGTCTCAATGATTGAAAGAGTCAGGACGCAAATCACAATGATTAACCATGATGACAAAACCAGAAACAAATTTATACTCTAAAGAACAGCTTATTATCCCTTTTTGCTTGTCTTCTCAAAGCTAGGGTTAATAAAATTGGTGTCTCAGGATGGCTCATCTTGATCTTTTATGGTTTCAAAATAAAGGAAAAATGTTTCTCCTTTTCTCTCTTTTAAAAAATATATATATAAAAGAATGAATAAAAATCAGATATACCAGGAAAAGAAAAGATCAAATGTAAAAACAAACATCAACAAAAACAAAAACAAAAAACAAACAAGCAAACAAAAAACATTTCCAGGATTCAACTTACTTCTTTGATTATAACATGTTTCAGTTAACAAAATAGGAGAAATTTGAGGAGATCCTGGTCTAGTTTGATCCACCCTAATTGTGCTACTTTTGATAGATTTTGCATTTCCATAAGGAGAACACAATGATCAAATTATCTTTATATCACTCCAATAATATGTAAAGTTTATTTAATTTCCTTGCCATCTACAAAAATGATATGCCAGGGATTAGAGCAAAATAAAACAAAACAAAGCAAAATTAGGCCTTGATTCCCATTTTCACTATTATACTGAGGCTTAAAAAAGTAAAGGATCAGAACACTGAATATTGATCACCTATATACTATATAATACAAAGACTTCAATAATTACCAACATTTCTGAAAATCCTATATTCTACTATATTGAAACATTTAATTCTTGATAACAAAATAGGAAAAATAAAAATAAATTCTTCAAGGAGAAAATTTAGTAGAAAATATTACTCATTTAGAAGACATCAACTTAAGAAGCATTGGAACACCATGCATACTTTACTAAATCAAGTATATTTTATAAAGTACCAGGTGTATCAAAACTGTATGAGACTGAAAGCTAAAGGGTTGATTAATTTGAACAACAAATTTTTAAATCATAAATTATGTTCTCTGTATTTAATTCTATTATTGTAAGCAATACATACTTTATACTATTATGTTTATGTGCAAAACCATTTATTATAAACAAATTGTCTGAAATTCCTCAAAAATAGTCACCACTTTAATATCAGTGATGTTTCCTCAAATTTTCTCAAATTTTTTTTTTAAGATTTTTATTTTATTTATCAGAGAGAGAGGGGGGGGGAGAGCAAGCACAGACAGAATGACAGGCAGAGGCAGAGGGAGAAGCAGGCTCCCCGCCGAGCAAGGAGCCCGATGTGGGACTCGATCCCAGGATGCTGGGATCATGACCTGAGCCGAAGGCAGCTGCTTAACCAACTGAGCCACCCAGGCGTCCCAAATTTTCTCAAATTTTGAGATCCAGTTAATGAACAATCGACATTAACGCAGATATTACATTTTAGGTAAGTCTTAAAAATATTTAACACAGGGACACCTGGGTGTCTCAGTGGGTTAAGCTTCTGCCTTTGGCTCAGATCATGATCTCAGGGTCTTGGGGTTCAGCCCCACATCAGGCTCTCTGCTCAGAAGGGAGCCTGCTTCCCCTCTCTCTCTCTGCCTGCCTCTCTGCCTACTTGTGATCTCTTTCTCCGTCAAATAAATAAATAAAATCTTAAAAAAATATATTTAACACCAATTTCCACACAACTAAAAGATATTTTAAGAATCACTTCATATAAATTGCAGGAAAGTTGTTATCTGCACGTTTCACTCATAATTTAAATATGTAATGATGGTTGCATTACCAAGTTTCACATCCAGTAGTTTCTTTGCTTCCTTTTTATTTATATTGTACTAGAAAAGCCCACTTTTCTAATTAATCATCATCAGTCATTCTTACAGAGATTTAGATATCTTTGGAATGAACATGTTTTTATCCAGAAGTAATCGGTTTTGGCTATTCAGAATACAAATACATTGTTGAGGATGTCACTGAACAAATGATATAAAATAGAAATAGTTTTTATCTGTATTAGTTGTTTCATCTGATAAAATAAGCCTTTTTTTCCCAAAAACAAACAAATGAAAAAAGTCATGTGATTTCTTCTCCCTCTATCAACTGGTAGACCTCAGTGTGTAAAAGCAGAACTGAAAATCCTGGAAGTTCTGGAAGTCTAGGAAAAAAATTACAAAGACTTGCATCCATGGCTATAATTTTTTGACTCCTTCCTTCAACACCAAATCAGTACCAGGAAGCATATGGTTGACCACCAAATATTGTCTGTGAATACAGTAGTGTAAGAAGTTCCTTGTCTGTGTGGCTGTGCTCTGTTTGTCCTCATCCCAGGACATCTTTTCCAGGCTATAGGAGGCATTGAGGATAGCCACCAACTGATTAAAAAATAATCTCAATGCAAAAATAAAAACAAAAACAAAACTCAATTCCTAGAGTTTGATTCTCCAGTCATAAATAGAACAAATTGTTTTGCACCTCTATCTCACATAAGTATCACACATGCCCCAAAGGCTGATTTATGTTCTGTAAGGTATTATGTTCTACAGTAAAATATCTGCTAGCCTGTTTTAGGACAGTAATGGCTTTTCCATGGTGTAGACAGATTCCAGGAGCATCAGTTTGGTTCTGCAATATTGCCAAA
Organism: Mustela putorius furo; assembly: GCF_011764305.1. NCBI lineage: Eukaryota > Metazoa > Chordata > Mammalia > Carnivora > Mustelidae > Mustela > Mustela putorius. Next base: position 2,134,168 of record NW_025421329.1, on the reverse strand, counting down.
AGCTTATTATGCTTTCTCTCTGAACATAAAATTTATCATTAAACTTGTGGCTGGTTTTAAACCCATCTCAGTCACAGTATGACATTTGCTTAATTCTTCTTATTTTCATGAAGAGTACAAAGTTAAATTATGCTGCTATGATTTTGGTGACTTCCCCATCTTTTGCAATAAAATACATTCATTTTGATGGGGAAAGTATTATTTTACTTTCTAGAGAAATTTAATTGGTTCAACAGAAAGGTCATGGTGTTTTGTTTGAAAGCTACAGGAAAGTTTTAAGATCTTCATTGTCACATAGTGACACATTTATTATAATTACATGAGAGGTAAAGAAAAAATTAAAATAATTAATATCTTCCTTCTAATTTTAACTTTTCTTCCATGATTGCTTGAATGAACTCATCACAGTATCCCAATACAAACCAACTATATTCTGCAAGTTGTGAGTCCTGATCACCACTTACTTTTGTTTACATTAATCTGAATTATACTATTTATGTTACTAGTCTTATCACATTGTTTATGTCTGAAGAGAATGTTTTTAAGCTGATCTGTTTTTTATGAACAGAAGGCATAATTCATCCAAGTTCTAATAAAAATGGGGAAATTACAGATAAAAATAATTACAAGAAAATTACAGGAAATTATGTATTTGGGGTAAAACTATACCATTAATAGAATATTGGCTGAGATGACATTACCAATATAGTCTTTGCAATGAATCCATAACTTTAAAGAACATAATGAGACTTCATAAGATAACCAAATGCCTATGAAAACTATCTTTATACTTACATCTCAATTATGTGTGTACATTAATTTTTTCTCTTAAATTATTAGGTAATCTATGAACAGAACAACTGTTTGGTCATTTTTGGACACATTGATGTCTACACATTTGTCATCATCAGAAACACTGATCTTCAACAAAGAGTCTTTTCAAAGTTTTAGCAATTCTTTTAACATGGCATTAATTTTTGCTAAGTTCACATATGTTTATTGAGTGTTACTCTTTACCTAGTATTGAGTCAGATGCTAGGAGCAACACAAAGCATAAGAAAAGCATAACAAGCATGTTCTCCACCTTCTAGGACTTTATAATTAATAGGTACTGTAGGTATAGAAATAGCTAGTCACAAGGCAAGGCAAACTATGGGGAAGTCTATACATTAATGATAAAAATCCTTATGCTTGTGGGAAAGAGAGTGACTAAGATGGCAAGCAAAAGGGAGACGCATTTTGGATGAACCTTAAAGAAGCTGGGAAAACAAGGGAAGCAGGAAAAGGTCCAAGGCTTGGAAAGCACAAGTCTGGTTTGACTGGAAGACATGATGCAAAGCGAAAGGCTAGGTACTGTGACTGGGTCAAATTAGAAAGGCCTTTAAATGCCATGCTGTAAGACATTCATGTCTTACACAGTGAGGATCTATCACAAGTTTCAGAGAAGTAGTAAGCCTCGGTTTTAAGAGAATCATTCTGGCAGCATTAAAAAAAAAAAGAAAAGAAAAGAAAAACAAACAAACAAAAAACCCAACAACTGGGAAATAATATTGAAAAGAGGGTTTATTCTAAAGAAGCAGGAAAGAACAGAGAAAATAATCCAGATGCCCACATTACTTCTGAGGCACTAAGAAGGTAAGTCAAAATACGTACAGGAAAAGAACAGGTATGCTTTCTGAGGTCACTTGGAATCAGAAAGGGAGGTGTAGTTGTTTCTTCCCAGACCCAAGCCAAAGGCAGGAGAGGAGGCAAAATGCGTGCAGGGAGGGACAGATGTTTATGGAGCCAGATCATTAGATTTCAAAGCCCACCATTCCATACAGAGAAGACCTATAATTACACACACATTACATACACACATGTACACATACTTATATGACATATGCACATATGCATGCATGTAAATGTAATCTGGATGGATATGAACTTAATGCTTTACATGAGTCTACATTTGATCAGTATGGTGAATACTGTAACTGAAACCTGATTCACAAAATACAATTCAACTAGGCAATTACTCAGTTTCCAAAACCGACTATGATTCTTAAGGGCAATTGAAGTATACGTTCGTTTGGGAAGAGTGTGATGAATTATAAAGGCCCTAAATCAAAGAGCTGAGGGTTCTCCCTGCCTTTCCCCATGTACGATTCCTGTTCTACCGCGACCTGGCTCACCTCCTTGGACCTCACCCATTTCCTCGCCAGGCCAGGTTTCAGCCAGCTATTTCCAACCCAGCCTGAGTTTTGAGCAGAGAACAAAATGGCCATAGAAAATATTTTACTACCAGTATATAGTGTAGAGGAATCTAATTTGTTGAATAATAAGTAAACTAGTGATGTCATAAAATTAATGAGGCTCCCCAGAGTATATCAAGTCCTCCCAAATAAAACACTACATTATCCAAGGAATGCATTTGCTCGTCCCTGGCCAACAATTTCCATCTCTGTTATACATATTATAATGTTATATACACCCTTTGAAACTTAGAAATAAGCAAATGAAATCTTTTAATATTTGGAAGGGAATAATATTTTACAGTATCAACAACTATGGTTTTTCTGCTTTTCTTTGAGCCCCATAGCCCTTCCCACTATCAAGGTTGTTCTGTCAGTAGATTCAGGGAAACATTATGGAGACATACAGGCGTCATGATCAGGAACTACTGAGAGGGAAGATGGGGGCGCTATCTATCACTGGACTGGTCTGCGTAAACCCGGATGTATGTTCTTTTTAGGTGCAGGGAACGACTTGAATACAATTTATAGGAAATTACAGTTACATTTCTTGCACATGTGAGTTTTGTAGACTGTGTTCATTGCCACATCCATATTTTGCTAAGCAACTGTCCTTTTTAGTTACTAAGTAAGGAAAAAAGTAAATAAATGATTGAGCTTGCCTCCTCAATGGACACACCCGTGGAGGAATTCTTCTCCTTTGTGGTATTCAAGTGGCTGCTGTTTTATTTGCAAAATGTACCACAGTCTCTCAGGAGTTAATCCCTGGCTCCTGGAAGGTCAGCTGCAGCCCTGTCACTAGATGCCGCTTGTGCCTGTCACCACCAGAGCAGTGGAAAGCCCATGCAGTGTGGTGAGTCTTCTCAGGAATTTCCCCCCAAATAGTCTCAGATGTGCCAAGGTGTATTGACGCAGCTGTTGAGTCAGACTTCCCCAACACCTGCTCTCCTAGGTATCAAACAGACAGTGCTATTAATTTCAGAGTCATGTTTTCACTAGCAACATTACTGGGCAAATCCATATAACTTTTTTTCCCCCCTAATACCTTCTGCTTGGAATCCAAAATATAAAAACAAAAATTCTCTGAGCTGAGACAGCTCTTGCATCCTTAGCTTGTCCCAAGGTATAAACCAGGATAATTACGGGGAGACATATGTTGGTGGTAATAAAGCAGATACGTATGTTCGCTATTTTGAAGATTAACTGTCTACCACGCTGCAGTATTTAAGCATGAGACCATTTCAGATTTAATAGGCATTCCCCAACCCCCCTCTCCACCATAAAACAGAGTCTAGCAAAAGACACAATTTACATAACTTACAACCAGAGGGCTTCACTAATATAAACAATTCTGGTGCATAACAGTCGGCACCCAAAAAGCACTTTATGAACTCCCTACTCCTTTCTGCTGCCAAACTCAGGGTGACATGTTCATTGTTTTTCTCATAAAATCTACGATTGCTTCTGCAAGAGCAAGAACAAGGATTGGCTTTTTATTTCATTTTTACAAGCATGGTTGAGCAGATGAAATTCAGAGGGGCCAAAACGAATACTAAGTTTCAGCCTGTCAGATTCCAAAATGGCAAAGACAGTATGCTTCCATACCATAGCTGCTGATGGAATCACTAGAACATTGTCAAGCTTTAGGGATGCTTTTAAAAAACAAACTCTGACCCAGGCCAACTCCTTCTATGATTAGGCTAAGGTTGAACACATACCTAAAACAGCCATCTATTCCAACTGCTGATTAATTATTAGCCCTGAAGTAAAATGCAAATAAATAAACACATCAAAATAATCTAGGTAATTGAAGTTCAAGTGTGGTAGAAACTGAAGACAAAACTCTTTTCTATTAAAAATGAATGACTCATTTCCATTCATTCGTAACACCCAAGACATTAATTTTTATCACTGAAATATGCTTTTATGCAAATTATATGAAGTAATTCAGCCACTACTTTAATAAAACATTCTACATAAAAAAAACACATTAAATGCCATGCTTATAAAGAAACTTAGCATGCACTGCAACAGAGAAAAGAGCAATGTGGAAGGACTTTTTTTGAAGGTTGAGTTGTTTGAGAGAAAATTAAACTAATTCTTTAAAAAAAAAATCTTTCAGACCAATCTGGCTGAGCAAATAACACTTCTGTAAAGATTAAAGAGTCTATAGCACGAGAAACACAGCGTGTTCATTTGATATAGCTTCTACTCCTTGAATTTTACACTGGAGGCCTAAAAAAAGAACAGCTTAAGTCTATAATAGTCCATTATGAGACATTTCACATGCATAAATTCTCAATATTTCATAAATACTGTAACCATGAAAAAAATCATTCATGCCTTACATTTAGAAAATGGACCCTTGTGGAATATTGCCTTTTTCAACCTCGGCAAACATAAGTTAAATATTTATAAAACAAAATTTATTGAAACTATTTCCATTCTTATGGGAGTAGAATAGACACTTGAAAAGAATCAGCCCAAACGTAGTAGTCTTATGTGTATTAACAGTACATCTACATACGCAACAGCTCTCTACAGAAATATTAATACTGAGAGAGCCCCTAATTTTCAGCTCACACCAGAATAATAAACACAGGCTGTAGTTGATCCTATTAGAATTATTTTACTAACTGCTTGATACCATCAACATTGATTAGTTTTGGTTTTTAAGAGGAATCTAAGAGAGGAAACTAAAAATCACTTTTGCTCAGAAAACCTCAGCTGATCTACATAATGATTAGATAGTGAAAACAACACAGAAAAGGATAAAATAAAGAGTAAAATTCTTCCTCATTCAATCAGCCCCATCCCTTTCTCCAAAGGCAACCACCATTGACTTTCCCCCTTGTGTTTCCTTCTAGAAAAAGGAAGAGAAAAGTTTATTATTGTAATAACAATATATGAATGCAAATATGCACATTTTCACACAATTAACATTTCCAAATCTCATCTTTAAAATTATACTTATATATACTAGAGCTATTTCCCTTTCAGTAGAAACAGTTGTTTTAAAATGTTCTCAAATTCTTCATCATACTGAAATTATCCTAACAATTTCATGCTGACGAATACTTCTGGCCCTTTTGCTAGATAGTGCACATGGAGGAAGTGTATAGAGATGGAATGAACGTTACTGTGAAAGCATGTTGGTGAACTTCGCAAACACATACATTGGAAATTCATCTCTTTGAGAACATTAGAGTCAAAAGGCGAATACATTTACATTTCTTTTTTTTTTTAAGATTTTATTTGAGAGAGAAAAAGAGACCATATGAGTGGGGGGAGAAGCAGACTCCCCACTGAGTAGGGATTCCTCATAAGGGGCCCTATCCCAGGATCCTGAGATATGACCCCAGCCAGAGGTAGATGCTTAACCGACTGAGCCACTCAGGCACCCCCACATTTACCTTTCTGATATTTATCTATCTTCACACCACCCAAGATTCGTCTCATAGTTGAGAGGTCTTTATCAATATACTGGTGCTGAGTATTTTTAAACTTAATTATCTGCCGATCACGTGGGTATAAAATATTAGATCTTTTTTATGTGTATATTTCTATTTCTTGGCTTTACTTTCAAATGAGGCTATATAATAATATTCACTTATTTTTCATTATTCACAAATTTTTGTTCATTATCTCTTGCTTATTTTTCTATTGTTGGTTGTTCCTACGAGATATTTTAAAATTAAGAAAAACTGGTCTTGAGCCTACGTGAGTATTTTTCTCCACACTGTCATTTGTCTTTTGTTCTTTCTCATATTATTTGCTCCCCATACTAAGTTTTTGTTTTCTAATGTTTTATGTTGTACAGTTTGCTGATCTTTTCTGTATAAATTCTAGATGTTGTACCCCTTTTAGAGAGTTACTCTCTAACAAGATTATAAATACATTCAGTGATACTTTTAAAAAATATTTCTTATAGTTTTTTCTTTTTTTTTAAGCTTAATACTTTCTTCCATCTGGAACTTATTTGGAGATTTAAAAGATAGAGATCCAGTTTTATCTCTATCTTAATAACAGTTAGCCAGTTGTTTTACGCTATTTACTGAATAGCCTCTGATTTAAAAATAATACTATTGTCATGAGTTAAGTGTTAAAACATGTACATATATTTGTGGCCCCTCTCTTTTGGTATTCTCCAGTACCATTTTAATTTAGTTACTGTAACTCCACAATGTAATTTAATATCTAATAAAGTTAGTTTCCTTCTCATTTTTTTTTTCAAAATTGCTGCGAATATGCTCAGATGTGTCTTTTCCAGGAGAATTTTAGTAGCAAAATGATATTGAATTTTGTCAAATGTTTATTGTTTTCTATATATTTTCCAATTTTTTTTAAAATTTTTGCTCTGACCCAAGAATTGAGAGTTTTTTTATTATTGTTGATGTTTAAGGTGGTTAGACTTTATGCTTCCTTTCTCTTAAGTTATAATTTTATTGCATTGTGGTCAGTAATGTACTTCATATTATTTTACTTTTGCAGATTGTATTAAAGTTTGTCAAGGTCTAACATATGCTCTATTCCTATATATGACACATAGGTATTAACATAAAGACTTATTCTCCAAAGGTATCAATCATTCACTCCTTTATCCATCTATCCATCCATTGAGTTATCTACCCCTAAATCCTTACCTAGTTATCTACCTTTATATCTGTCTGCATACATATTTAAACTCAGTTGTTTTTTTCAGGCCTATTACATTATAATTTTGTGATTGTTCCATAATCCTTTAATGGCTGACATGATCAGTTAAATTCCCTTGCCACCACTGGATTTCTGTTAAATTCTCTTGGCATTTCCCACAGCCATATGCTTTTTATTTTGTTATTATTTTATTTTTTATATGTTACATTATATTAACAGGCACTATCTCATTTATATTAGTTGATGCAACCAATCTAATTAAATTTTCAATTTATGTTTTCTAAATATAATGCTTGTTTGTTTCTAAACTTCTATATGGACTGTCTTTTTTTTTTTTTTTTTTTTTTTTATGTGAAATGTTCCTGCTTTCCTCTCTGGTGATTTGACAGCTTTAAGTTATTTGTTTTTGTTTTTTTCTTTATTGTTTTTGTTTGTTTGTTTTTAATCATTCTATTCTGCACAGACTTCAAGTAAATTTTTAATAAGAGAGGTAAACAATTATACATCTATCACCAATCCTCTATATCCCAACATTCTGTTCTTGTAGTCATGTTATATGTTGTCAAAATTTAATTTTGTAAATAAAAACTTTTGTAACTGTGTATGGTGATGGATGTTAACTAAACTCATTGTGGTGATCATTTTGTAGTATATACAAATACCAAACTGTTATGTCGTACACCTAAAACTAATAAAATGTTATATGGCAATTATAGCTCAACAAAAAGAAATTTACAATATTTACTTTCTATAATTCTTAGTATTATAATTATTTAAATTTCTCCTATACTTAAATGATATCATTCCTTATCTTCACAGCCTTACCACAAATTTTCTGGGTTAAATCATCAGGCAATTTGTTTCTGTTTGTGAGTTTGTCAATCAATTCTCTTTGATTCCATTCCATACTTTAACTGAGCTTTACTTAGCTCTCCCTAAATACTACAGTTTGTGTCTGCATATATCTGTGGCCAGAAGGCAGGGAAAAGAGTATAGGGAATGGTTGACCATGGTTTTGGGCATGGTTGACCATGGTCTTGGTTAGTGTTTTGGGGCTTTGCCATCTTTTCTCTGGTTTTGTTAATTCTCAATGCCAGGGTTTGTTTTATTTTATTGGGAACCAATTCAATGCCTATGGCTTCAGAAGATTTCCCCTACTTAAAGCAGCCCTGGGTACCTGAACCTCTATTTCCATCATAAGGACCTCAGAAGGTCATTTAGTTCAATTAACTTTTCTCTTCCCAACAGCCAGTGTATCTCCTCTCTCAGATTCAATAGAGATAGGCATTAAGGTCCTAAACAAGCTGTAGGCAACATCACCCCTGGGATTCCAGTACACGCTTCTCAATTTATTCTGCTCTCTGCCTAATTTATTTTTTCTTTTTGTTTTCTGGTCAGCTAAAACCTTATTTATTGCTGAAGATAATTACTTGAACATATGAACATTCTGATTTCTATTCCCCAGTTTCATACCAGTAGGAAGACATGAAAATAGACAACATCAGAAATTACTACTTTCTCCTATGAGTAAGTAATAATGAAAATGTCCAAGTTCCCTCTCTTCGGACTGCTCCATTAGTTTCTCTACCATTGAGTGGTGGTTATTATTCAGGATTTTATTTTACTCACATCTTTCCTATTTAGTTTATGTGGAGAACAGTTGAGGAGCACATGGCAGATTTAAGGATCCGGGTCTGCATTCTTTGCTAGTATTTTCTACCATTGGTAGTTGGCAATTTTTCCCCCTCACCATATATCTATATATGAATGGATGGATGGTGACAATTGACTTTAATTGTATGCTGTTTCATGACATTTGTTTAGGGAAAAGAGTATTTTGAGATTCAGCTTCACTTTGCCATTGTAAACTAAATCTTGTTCATAATTATTAACATCAGTATTATGCTTATGTGGACTTTTAGAAGTGCTATTTTACAATACAATATGATTTCTACATAGCTTTTTTTAATCAATCTTCTAAATATTTATTGAAAATGGAAATTAAACTGAAAATGGGAGCAATTGACTAAGAGACACGGAGGACAGAAACAGAACCCTGTGTCCCAAGATCCCCTACCCTTTACTCCTATCTGCCCTGCCACTATTCACACAATAGAAATTAATTCTCTCCATAAAGTCTACCCCCTCGGTAACCCACATTATCCAGGTACCCATGGAAATGGGACAAAGGCAGCCACAGGGGCAGAGGCAGAAAGGCCAAAAGCCTTGGCAGTTTAGGGCCTAAATCTCACCAGGCCCATTCTGCCTTCTGGACATAAAGAGCCTGTTTTCCATAAATTTAAGTTACCAGAATGAAGAAGCAACCATAGTAACCATTAATAGTGAGAAGCATAGGTTTGACACTCTGCAAAGCCTCCCTTGGAGATTCATTCTGAATAAAAACAATTTAGAATGAGTAAATACAGTTGATATGTAAAATCTAATTTTTTTAATTAAATTGTAGTTAACGAGAAAAGTTACCTAAGGTTCTATTAAGCAGTCTGTCCTTCAGTGCATTTAAAAGAAATTTGTTTTAACTGAATTAAAACTATTAAAGTTGAGTCAAACTTCTCAGGGATTGTTCTGCTATGTTATGCAAGCCATGCCGTGTAAATCTGTGAATCTTATTGGGGTGCGTGGGAGGGGGAAGGAAAGAAAATTCCATTCTGTCAGTTCCAGTTTGCCCATGAGTTATACTGCAGAGATGGTATTTCCAAGGATTCCAAAATTATAATAAATTAGTTAGGAACTGAAAGAAGTCTCAAAAAAAAAAAAATAAGCAGTGTATTTCTAAGGATGTTGAGTATAATACTAAGAAGTTAGTCTTTCTGTTTCTAGTTATCTTCAATTCATATATTACATAAAGATTTTAGCTTAAAAATCTTTGCAAAATAAATTAAGATAATTTAATAAGAGAATTGATCTAAACACTTTTTCCTACTGAAAACATACATACATAGCTTTTTTTGACTCTGATATCTGTCTTTACTGTTTTAAAGCATAGTAGGAGAAAAAAGCAATTTATAAAATATACTAAAACAAAAGGACAGTCTCTATTCTTCCTAATGTCCCAGACCCCAAACTGATAAGAAAGCAGTGTAAAAATGAATAAACCATTTATGTTAATGTTGATTTTATTTTTTAATCATCTTTCTCCAATTATATACTTTTCAGTGAGATGGCAAACAGAAAGGAGATGAAAAAAGCATAACTCTTGTATATAGGATGACCGTTCATTAAATGCTATGCAGATTTAAGGACCACATCTGAAAGAGAGTGCATCTATCTATATTAATAGAGGGAAATGGTATATAACCCAAAGTATCCTAGGGTTCCAATGCATCATTACCACTCAAAGTCAAATTTGTACCTAATTTTGCCATAGAATAATTACTTTCAAAAGAAAATTATGATGTATTTAATTCATACCTGTAACCTGAGCCCATTAGCCATCATGCCTTAAGGGGCAATTATCCTATATGATGAAGGCAGCTGGGTCCAACCTCAGAGAATTAAACCATAATTTGTCATACTCCATCCACATAGTTGTCCCTATAGTGTTTGCAGGATGAGAAGAAAGGACCTATCTAGGGAAAATACTAAAGGATATATATAATAAAACACAATTTGATCTTTTAAGAAATGAAAACATTGTAAGTTTTAGTCTTTATTTTCTGTGGTAACACAAACACTATAAATCATGGAAATTTATAAGAGAGACTATTTTCTATTTCTATTGAAATAATTCTCCAAAATAACAGCCATCAGATGATAATTAATGGTAAAATCAATGTTAAAAATAAATATACTTTATATAATTTATATATATATGTGTGTGTGTGTATTCCTCCATCTTTCCCACTCTCTCTAGTCTAAGAATAAACAGATTGAAGATAGCAATGCGCAACATTCTAGACTAAGCAATGGATTCTAATTTTTTAATCTAAATTTATAAATTAATGTAAATTTAAAGAGGTGCGGTATTTGGCCTCCAACATGGACCCCAATGATCCCCACCCATAGTATTCACAGAGCTATGTAGCCCCTCTCACACTGTGTATCTGGGTTGGTCTAGGTGACCAATAGAATAAGACAAGAAGAGATGGAATGTCACTTCTGAGAAAAAGTTATAAAAGTTGTTGTGCCTTCCATATTGGTTGTTCTCTTTCACTCTTCTCTCTCCCTTGAATTATTCAGTCATGAAAAAGCTAGATGCCATGTTGTGAGCATTCCTATGGAGAGGTTCTTCAGTGAAAAACAACAACATCAACAACAACAAAGTTCCTGCTAATAAGCACAAGAGTAAGCTTGAAATTGGATTCTCTGGCCCCAACCAAGCATTCAGATGACTGCTGCCCCAGTCAACAGCTTGACTGCAATCTCATAAGAGAGACTCAGAGCCAGAATCACTCAACCGAGATGCTCCCAAATTCCTTGATGCCAGTCACTGTGTAAAATAATAAATATTTATTGTTGTTTTAAGCAACAAAGTTTGGGGGTAAACTGATTTGTAGCAATAGATAACTAAGAGTTTGCTTCCCACAAGTTTTGCACAATGTTTTCCTCATTACTCCGGGAATAACTCTGGTTGACCCTGAGGTGGTCTTTGTAATCTAAGTGTTCTCTCTCTAGTATCTATTTCCTCTATACCAATCATCTCTTTCTTCTCTTGCACTCTGGTGAAATGGCAGGTTATGATGTTATTTCCTGATTGGGATCTGTATCACAAAAGATTTCTTCATTGCCAAATTGATTCCCATGTAAAAAAACATTCCCTTTGGAAAACCAAAAGCCTTCAAAATTCATATGTAACAAGGACAAAGAGTGATGTGTGTTATGCACAGGTGACAAGGGAATGTAATATATATATATATATATATATATATATAGAAATTTTTTTTTAAATGGTCTGCTTTTATTATCAACATGTGCTATAATTCTAAACAATGCCAATAATAAAATAGTTCTCTTCCTAAAAATATTTTGTTGATCTAAGTTCTAAATGACTATAGCAGTTGTTAAGCTTCAACTTAGAAACTTAAAAAAATAACATCCTCTTATCTATAAGAAGTTAATTTATGGAAGGTTCAGTTACATACTGGCCTAAGACACATATGAATTTAGCTATCTATCTACATTTGTTTTAAGACTAAGCTCATAATTCTTTGTAATTATTCAAGCTTTATTTCAGACAGTTTTTGTTTATGTGCTACTACGTATTTCTACTTTTAAGCAGAAGAAACATGATAAAAGACAAGTAAATAGATTTGAGTTACTTTAATTATGTTATCCTATTTGAATTCCTGGGGGTTTTACTTATGTTTAAGAGAGTGAACTAGAGCATTCTGTGAGATTTAGTAATTTGGTAAAATAAATCAAAATTTGTTTCATATATAAAAATTTTTTACTGAATTTTAATGTTTTTACTTTTTTTTTTTTTAAAGATTTTACTTATTTATTCTAGAGATGGAGAGAGAGAGCATAAGCAGGAGAAGGGGCAAAGGGAGGAGAGGAAGACTCCCCACTGAGCAGGGAGCCTGATGAGGGGCTCAGTCCCGGGACCCTGAGATCATGATATGAGCTGAAGTCAGAAGTTTAATGGACTGAGCCACCCAGGTGCCCCAATATTTTTACTTTTTTAAATATACTTTTTAAAAAAAGTTGTTAATTATTTCTAAACTAAAGAACAAATCAACGGCTTCACACTACTAGGATGATTACAATTAAAAAATATACAAAGCTATAGATAGTAATCAAAACACTACAGTGTTGGCATAAAAACAAAGAACAATGAAACAGAATTAAAGTGGACCACCATCTTACACCATCCATAAAAATTAACTCAAAATGAATTAAAGAACTGTGAGACCTGAAATCATAAAAGTCTTAGAAGAAAACATAGGCAGTAATTTCTTTGACATCAGTTATAGAAACATTTTTCTAGATATATCTCCTAAGGCAAGGGAAACAAAAGCTAAAATAAACAGGTGGAACTGATTCAGTTTTTAGCAAACTAAAAGCTTATGTACAGCAAAGTGAACTATCAACAAAATGAAAAGGTAACCTACTGAATGGAGGACAGTATTTTCAAATCATACATCTGATAAAGCGTTAATATCCAAAAATACAATTGACCCTGGAACAACATGGGATTGAACTACATGGGTCCACCTACACATGGTTTTTTTCAATAAATACAGTAGAGTACTGTAAATGTATTTTCTCTTCCTTATTTTTTTTCAATACCATTTTCTTTTCTCTAGTTCACTTTATTATAAGGATACATTATATAATACATATAATATACAAAATCTGTGTTAATCCACCATTCATGTTATTGATAAGGCTTCTAGTCAACAGTAGGTGCTTACTAGTTAAGTTTCTGGGAGGTTAAAAGTTATATTTAGATTTTCTTTTTTTTTTTTTTAAGATTTTATTTATTTATTTGACAGAGAGAAATCACAAGTAGATGGAGAGGCAGGCAGAGAGAGAGAGAGGGAAGCAGGCTCCCCGCTGAGCAGAGAGCCCGATGCGGGACTCGATCCCAGGACCCTGAGATCATGACCTGAGCCGAAGGCAGTGGCTTAACCCACTGAGCCACCCAGGCACCCCATAGATTTTCATCTATTCAGGGGCAGAGTAGGGATCAGCAACTGACTCCCACATTATTCAAGAACTCATGTAACTCAAAAGCACAAGAAATAAATCATCTGATTGTGAAATGTGCAGAGGATCTGAATAGACACTTTTTCCAAAGAAAATACATACTGATGGCTATCAGGTACATGAAAGACACTCAACGTTTTTAATGATCAGGGAAGTACATATTAAAACTTCAATGAGATATGACCTCATATCTGTTAAACATAGGGAGCATATTTAAAAAATTAAAAACAGAATGACCATATGTCCAGTGAATCCACCTCTGAATATTTATCTAAAGAAAATGAAAACACTAATTCTAAAAGATATATGTATACCCACATTTACTGAAGCATTACTTACAATAGCCAAGACATGGAAACAACATAAAAGTCCATCAGTGGATGCATGGGTATACAAAATGTGAGATATATGCACAGTGGAATGCTATTTAGCCATAAAAAGAATGAAATCTTGTGACATTTGTTATTTGTGACAACATAGACAAAACCGGAAGACATTATGCCAAGTGAAATAAGTCAGACAGAGAAAGATAAAGACCATATAATTTTACTTATATGTGGGATCTTAAAAAAAAAAAAAAAGAAAAAAGAAGTTCACAGATCCAGAGAAGACTGGTAGGGGGTGGCTCAAAAGACTTATAAAGAGGGTCAAAAGGTACAAATTTCAGTTATATAATAAATAAGTCATAGGGATGTAATATACAACATGGTGACTCTATTTATGTTCTAATAAAGCAAATCTTAAAATTTCTCATCACAAAACAAAATTGTAACTATATGGTGATAGATGTTAACTATACTCATCATAATCATCTTCAATATAGACAAATATTGAATCATTACATTTTATACCTGAAACTAATGTAATATTATATGTCAATTAAGCCTTAATACAAATATATGCTTATAATATAATTTAATATAGTATAATATATATTATAATAATATCTATTTATTTACATATCTATATCTAGATTTATATCTAGATATAGATAAAAGAAACTCTTTCTCCATGTGCATACAAACAGGTCATGTGAGCATGCAACCTTATAAACCAAGAGAAGAGGCCTCAGAATGAAACCTATCCTGTGGCACATTGATCTTAGACTTTCAGTCACTATAACTATGAGAAATAAATTTCTGTTGTTTAAAAAACAAATACAGAAAATAACAAAAGTTGACAAGGATGTGGACAAATCTGATTTCTTATAGATTGCTGGTGCAAATGTAAAATGGTATACCTACTACGGTAAACAGTTTGGCAGTTCCTCAAAAAGGTAAACAGAATTACTATATGACCTAGCAATTTCACTCCTAGGTATATACTCAAAAGAATTGAAAATATATGTTCATACAAAAACATGTAAACACAAATATCCATAGCAGAACTATACATAATAGCCGAAAAGTGGAAACAATCCAAATGCTCATCAACTGATGAATGGATAAACAAAATATGGTGTACTCATATAATGCAATATTATTCAGCCATAAGAGGAATGAAATACCAATACAGACTACAAAATCCTGAACTTTGAAACATGCTAAGTGAAAGGAGCCAGATATAAAAGGCCACATATTATTTAACTACATTTATATGGCAAATCCTTAAAGACAGAAAGTAGACTGCCAAAGGATGGGGAAAAGGGGATGGGGAATGACTACTAATGTGTATGGGGTTTATTTAAGGAGTGATGAAATACTCGAATTCAATAGTAGTAATGGTTACATAACTTTGCAATTGTGTAAAACAAAAAATAAAACAACAACAACAAAAACTCCACTGAATCAAATACTTTAAAATGGTAAATTTTAGGGTATGTAAATTATATCTTGATAAAAAAAGAACAAATAAAGAAGATGATGGTTATTGCTGATTATTGTAGGAAATTATTTCATCTTGTAGAGGAGGAGATATTAAAAATAATCCAGAGTATCAAATACATGAAATATTACATTACTAATATATACTCCTTTTCTCCTGGCAGCAGAAGCTATGGCGTGCTCTCAAACTTTCATGTTGGTGACAGATTCACTGCGATAAGAGCTTGATAAATGTTGGTTGGCTGAATGAGTAAATGAATGGATGGATGGATTCCTCATTCATTCCCAGTTTGCTTGTGCAGAGCCTTCATCTTTACACCTACTTTAAAGAGAGGGCCTATAGTCTAGAGATACCTTGGTAAGTGACGACCTTTCTCCTTGCTTAAGATTATATTAAAAAAAAAAAAGATTATATCGGAATGTGTTTATTTGGAGTAAGGGAGTTTGAAGACAATATTTTGAAATTAATTTGTTTAACATGCTCATTGTTACTGGTTCCAGAGGAAGATGAAAGGCTTCCCAAAGAAGAATCTACTACAATTCCACATAGTCAATGGGAACTTAAGGATCAACTTCAAGAGGATTAAACACAACTATCTGATTTTTTAGGACTTTCTGTTATAAATATTACAAATATTTCACATAAACTGTATAATAGCAAAAGGTTGAAAACCACATAATGTAGTCAAATAATTTCCCCTGTACTCAGAATTTCCCCCTCATGTACTGACTTTAAGGACACTCTAATCAATGATTAGCTTACTACAATTCTACTTGAAAACTGTGCTGAATGACAAAACATAATGGACTTGTGTTTTTCAAATGATACTGCCATTGTTTTTCTATTCAGTTGTCATTCATGTAGTCCACAAATGAAATCTAGAGTGCACTTCAGCCCTGGAAAGAAGCTAGCTGTCTTAACACATACAAAGAAAGCCACTGGAGGTGAAAAGCAAAGAAGCTGGGGGAAGGCCACAATTTCAATGTTGATGAATCCCCTAAAGAACCAGAAGAAATATAAAAATAAAAACACATATCATCTCATAAATTAATAATTAATTAATTGATTGATTAATCAGAGAGAGAAGCAATCTCCCCACTGAGCAAGGTGTCTGACACAGGACTTGATCCCAGGACTCTGGGCTCATGACCTGGCTGAAGGCAGACACTTAACCAACTGAGCCACCCAGGTGTCCCCCCACAAACATATTTAAATTATCACCTTTCTAGACAAAGATAAGAATACTTACGCCCTGATAATTTCCTAAAAGTCAAAGAAAACTGTGGTAAATAGAAAGATATATTCAGCTTGTTGTAATTTGATAAGGTACACAGTTTGCCTAATTCACTTTCAGTGGCAACATATAGTTTCCCTTAATCTGTATGCATTTATAAAAGATAAAGGACTTCTACTCTACTGATAACCCAGTGACGTCTATCCCAACTCAAAGCTTTTAAATTTTATCTTTGCCTTCTTTTTTTTTTTTTTTTCAAACCAGGAAATTAAATGTGAGGGCTTAAAGTTCAAATAAAAATCTTTTTATAGTGTATCTGATAATGACTCACTTGCTATAGTATAAAATCATATCCTTCAACATTTAAAAATTTATCCATTTCTTTTGCAATTGGATAGTTTCATTTTTCATCCTCTACTGCCACTTATAAGCAGCTCTACTAAGTAAATGATTGCTATTTTAGTGGCGTGAAGGATAAGAGAAAAAGGAAGAAAAGTACCAAAAAGGTGAAATGAATCTGAAAAGAGAAGAAAATCTGAAGACAGTTTGTGCGTAAATGAAATCAAACACAGAAAAGACTCACTAGAATAAATATAGTCATGATTATCCCTAACTTAAATAATACTTGTTTTTTCCCCCAAGAATTTTATAGTTCATATTTGAAAAGCTGAGACTCAGAAAAGCAAAGCAAAGGTCACATAGTGACCTAGCATAGCTGGTAGGTAATTAGGAAGACAGGAAGAAGCTGCTTCTTTTCTTTTCTTTTTTCCTTAAGATTTTTATTTATTTATTTATTTCTCAGAGAGAGAGAGAGAGCATAAGCAGGGGGAGCTGCAGACAGAGGGAAAAGTAGGCTCCCTGCTGATCAAGGAGTCTGATGTGGGACTTAATCCTAGGACGCTGGGATCATGACCTGAACCAAAGGCAGACATTTAACCAAAGGAGCCACCTGGGTGTGCTAAAGCTGTTTCTTTCT
Source organism: Mustela putorius furo (assembly GCF_011764305.1). Taxonomy (NCBI): domain Eukaryota; kingdom Metazoa; phylum Chordata; class Mammalia; order Carnivora; family Mustelidae; genus Mustela; species Mustela putorius. The sequence continues at coordinate 2,116,578 of NW_025421329.1, read as the reverse complement.
AATGCTGGTTTTCCTCACCATCCCAGTGTGGCCACCAGCAGCTTCCAAGAATTGTAGCCTGTTATCCCCATTGATCAGAAAAGGAGAATCTCTTTAGCTAGGAGCCCCAGAAAACATCTCAAGTCTCCCTGATCTAAATTAAGTCATATGCAATTACTGAGAACTTAAAATATCATTATTGCCACTGAACAAAGAGAATTTTAAATTTTCTGTCCTTTTAATTAATTTAAAGAACCATATGTGACTTGTGGCTAATCTTTTAAGCAGCACAGCCTAAATTATTCAGAGAACCAAAAATCAACATAGACATGACATTCAATCACACTTGTTAAAATGTTAACAGGTAGGTCATAATTTGGCTAGGTCATATTACAGTCCATGCTGCAGAAGTAAAAACATTTTTACCCCAGTAATTCACTCAGCAGATATAAACCAAATGTGGCCTTTCCACTTTAAAGAGTGAGAGCAGGAATCTGCGGTTTACATACTCTTAAGGCAAGTAGTGGCATTACTTAATCTTGTTTAGTTTTAGGATATGAGTAGAAGGTGTTATCCTTCTGCCAGAGGAATCACAGGAGACGCACATAGATGCCTCACGTACAAAGCTCCACACTGCAGAGAAAAGGATGGAAATCTGAAGAAAATAATGAATACCACTGACACCATAAACTTACATTGACTAAGAGGATTACATTTTAAGTAATAAATAAATAAATAAAACAAAATGCTATTTCATCCTACAATGCTATTTAGTCAAATAATTTCTAAGCAAGTGTAGAAGTACCTCTCTGTTGACTTTTCATTCCAGTAGATAGTCCAAAATATAAAAGCAGCAAGCATCCTGCTTGGTAAATTTGCCTCAGTGGGCATGTTCCTGAATAACTCCTCGTGTAATGCAGCAAAGGAAGTAACTGGCTTTATCCCCAAAATTCGCACAGGTTCATCCCTCATTGCTGGTGAGGGCACACATAACGGCAGAATGTGTCTTCAAACAAATAGCAATACACCCAGATGATAGAGAGAATTGTGTTATAGAACCTAATGTCCATGAACCAATAACCATTTGGAAACATTTTAATGTCAGAGCCACAGAGAAGCTCATTACATTGAGGAAAAAGAGGAGAACTAGTTTATAAGAAGACTTAAAGTTTCTCTTGTTTTATTTTTTGAAGCACAAAGAAAATATTAAATTTTAAGCTATCATCAGCATGTTGAAAAAGGCATGCTGAAAACAATGGGAAACTGGAAAATACAAAGAATAGGGTCTTTCGATATATAGTGTGACATACTAGAAATTGGATATGTTTGAGCAGGTTTCTTCCCCCCACATGTTAATTTAGTTCTCTTTGTTAGAGGGGAAAAAAGAACCCCACAATGATGGCATTCAACTTGATACAGCAACACTGTAATATAATTACTGAATAATTGTTTTTGAAGTCATTGTCCTAGTTAGAGAAATTTCACTATTCTGCACTCAATTTACTTTCCGATTTGAGTAATCTCGGCTTTCATAATGACCTAGATGACTTTCTCAGTGGGACCAACACATAAGTATCTTCGAGTATTAAATGGGAATAATGGGGTGCCTGGGTGGCTCAGTGGGTTAAGCCTCTGCCTTCAGCTCAGATCATGATCCCAGTGGCCTGGGATCGAGCCCCGCATCCGGCTCTCTGCTCAGCAGGGAGCCTGCTTCCTCCTCTCTCCATGTATTATGTCCTTTTCAATAGATAAGTGTTGATATAACTGGTTTTAGTTCTAAACACTAGCATTTGTTTCTTTGTGGAATACCCACAGCAAATGGAATTGGCAAACAGAAGATGAAGAAAATATGTAGGAAACTCAAGAGAAGCTGGGTAGGGGTAGGAGTGAAAAAGAATCAATATAAGCAGATCTGGTTTTCAGATCGTGCTCCCTGGCTCAGGAATGGTGCTTATGGTTGGTGCCAGTGGGCAGCAAGTATGGCAGAGGAGAGCACCTGAGACACGGTGACCAACGCTCTTAAATATTACAAGTGTTAAAGAAGAGATGGTCTGGAGAAAGTTCAGTGGAGTAGGCCATGAATTAGGAAGAAGCAATATTGTAAAAAACAATAATTAAGAAATGAATGGGGATGGGGTGTGGTCAGTGAATACAAAACATTTCTAGATGATCAAAGGTCAGAAAAGAAAACAAAAAATAAGACAATGGTAACATTAAGAGATAAAAGTCGAGGCACAGATTAAATACACTTTTAAGGGGCGCCTGGGTGGCTCAGTGCGTTAAAGCCTCTGCCTTCAGCTCAGGTCATGATCTCAGGGTTCTGGGATCGAGCCCTGCATCGGGCTCTCTGCTCAGCGGGGAGCCTGCTTCCCCCGCTCTCTCTCTGCCTGCCTCTCTGCCTACTTGTGATCTCTGTCTGTCAAATAAATAAATAAAATCTTTTAAATACATTTTTAATACATGTATTGACAGATAAGTATGTATAGAATACATCAGATGTATAGAATATGTCAGCCCATTTAGAGAAATAACTGAATAAAGGAATATTTGAAAAGCAAACCTTAATAAATGTTATATATAACACAAGATAATTCAAAATGATTGTAGGCAGAGTGTTGATTTTAAATGAAATAACACATAAAAATATTGTGAAAAAAAAATACTGTGTAGAGGAGCAGATTCTTTGTATTTGCTCACTGGTTGGTTTTCCACACTGCAGTCAGAAATAACCTTAAAAATGAATTTTATCAAAAAGTAACATCACGAAGTGCTGAAGTGGCTCAGTCCGTTAAGCGTCTACCTTCAGCTCAGGTCATGATCCCAGGGTCCTGGGATAAGCCCCATGTAGGGTTCCCCACTCAGTGGAGAGCCCGCTTGCCCCTCTGCCTGCTGCTCCCCCTACTCCTGCTTTCTCTCTCTTACTCTCTCTCTGTCAAATAAATAAAATCTTTAAAGAAAAAAAAGTAACATCAATACCCCCACCAAAGGAAATGGGAATGTGTGTGCGCATACACACAGCCCTTAGAAACTTAATCTAAGACAGAGTTAGAATATGTTGATGACAAAGATACCATGTACCATCCTTTGAAGTTGTTTGGTGACAACTGTAATAATGCTCATATCTTTATGTTTCTTGCTGAGCTCTGAAGCGAGAATTCTTAGTTCATTTAGAATGAGTCTGTCATCAAAACAAACCTAAAGAGTGAGTTGACTATGAGTCTACTTATTCCATGTAGTAATTTTTTTTTTAAGATTTAATTTTTTTTTAAAGAGGAAATTTCTTTTTTTTTTAATTTTTTATTTTTTATAAACATATATTTTTATCCCCAGGGGTACAGGTCTATGAATCACCAGGTTTACACACTTTACAGCACTCACCAAAGCACATACCCTCCCCAATGTCCATAATCCCACCCCCTTCTCCCAACCCCCCTCCCCCCAGCAACCCTCAGAGTCAACTCACTCTCAGATTCTATTGAAAAATCTCCAATAATCACAAAGCCAACAAAATTTCAATTAAAAACAAATTGGCATGATGACCTGAAAAGGATGCAAACATTTCACCTTGAGGAGATGCCTTTCATATTATCTGGTGATCTTATGCTTAGTCCAGAAATGTAAGATTGAAACAAAAATAATATCAGAAAATAATTTACAAAAATAATAATGTAACTATATTTTGTGACTTTTTTAACCAAACCCTTAAATCTCCTCAGTTCTTCTACAGGCATAATATTGTTTTTAATTTACCAATCTAGTGTGTTTTTTTTTTCAAATGTAAGAAAATAGATATGTTTCTTGCAGAAAAGATAACATATTGTATTTATTGTTTGACATTTTGCTTTTTTCATTTTACATTATACCCTAAAGATTGCTACATTTCAATTTATAGGAATATTCTTCATTCCATTTTTCAGCTGTATTGTATTGATTACTTACACAGACTATAATTTATCCAATCAGTACCAAACTCATGGATATTTGGGTCATTTCCAATAACTGACCACTACAAATAATAGCACAAAGAATAACTTTGTTTATAAGAGATTTCATATTTTTGCTGATCTGTATTAGGAGTATACTCCTAGAAGGGAAATGAGTAAATTGGTAAATGCTTAGCAATTTTCCTAGGTCTTGCTGCATTCTTCACCAGAAGTGTTGAATCACTTTGCATCCCCATTAGCGATGTATCAGTATTACAGTTTTCATACAATAGAGTTTGTTGTCAAATTTGTGGATTTTGGCCAGAGTTGGAAAATATAATTTTAATATTTATTTTTATTATGTATGAGCTTCACCATTTCTTCACATGTTTGGCCCATTTTTATTTCTTCTTCTCTGAACAGTCTGTTCTTATATTAGAACCATTTGTCTTTTGTATATATTACAGGTTTCAAATATTTCTCAATATGTAATTATCATTTGTATTTTCTTTTTATTTCTTGGAATTCAGGTTTTAATGTGCTCAAACTTAGTAATGTTTTGAGTCATAATTAAAATTTTCTCTGGTTATAAATGAAAAAAAAAAAACCACTAAAATGCAAGCAGCAGCAACTTTATTAGCACTTACTGATCCCCCAAAGTGATAAATACATTTGTTTACTGATACGTGCAAGCGAAACTGTTGGCAGAAGAGCATCTACCCGGACTGGTAAGTAGGAAAAATTCACAATACACATAAAGTCATAGTATAATCCTAGTCACAGTCAGAATCTACCTGAGCAATAGTCACCTTCTGTGGCATAAGGGCCACGTTGTCAACTTGTAAGAAACTTCAAGGTCGTTGATAATTTCCATTAGTTTACATATCAACATATGCTTTGCATCTCCGTACTTCAAACCTTTAGTTTCCTAAATATTAACCAACTGTCATTTTCTTATAGGTGCCTAACACACAGAGTCTGCCATTGTCTCTTGGGCTTTTATGTCTTCTATGAGTAACTGCTCCATACATTTGTTCAAACGGGTTGTAAGATGCTTCCCCATGGGACTTGTTGGGCCAGCAGCTTTCATCTTGAATCCCTTTTCCTTGTATTTTCTCCGCAGTGTGCTTTCTAACCATGTACTTGTATTGGAGTAATGATAAAAATCTCTGCAATCTTGTCCCTTGGGATGCTGTGTCATCCTCCCTCCTGTGTCTATCGACACCCCTATGTCTGCAGACCACAGCACGGTTTGCTCCGCTGGAGAGCAGCAGAGCCGGGTGGATATAAGTAGAACACGCTACACAAACTGTCTCCCTGGTGAGGGAAGGCGGGTGTGTGCGAAAAGGAAGAAAAAGACAAGCACAAAGCAGAAGGGGCTGCCAAACCTTCAACCTAAGGAAATGACATGGGATGAAGGAGAAATGGGTGGGAACAGTAAATCTAGCCAGGCAAAACTTAAAAATAGGCTGGCAAGAGATCATTCCTCTTAATGTATCAATCCCTGTGGGCTGGTAATGGTTTCCAAATGGTACAAAGGAGCAGGATACTCCCAGACCTTGTGATTTTCATAGACAACTGAAGAGAGTAATTTCTCTAGTTCCTGAGGATTCTAAACACTGGCAACCCTTCACATAGGGTGGAATGTGATATGCATACACACGTACCCACATGCTTCACACCAAACCTGTTTTACATCTTTTTCATGCCCAGAATAAAAATGTTGGATGTTGTTTCATGTCAGTGCATATTCCTCTAAAACAAAACAAAACAAAACAAAACAAAACAGGTTGAGGAAATAATGAAGTTCTCCTGTCTCATAGATAGAAGCAATGCCAAATTCTCTCCAGAAATGGCTGCATTTCCAACAAGGTATTAAAGTAGCTGTAAACAAAAGAGGTAATTATTTTTTGAAAAATAAAATTTCATTAACAGTCTTGAAGGAAAGATCCACCTAGTCCCTTCAGAAAGCATAAATGTATCCCAAATGTGTCCCACTGACTCACTCCACACCCTAAACCCTTTACACGATGCATCAAAATGTCTAAGGATTGCGAGACTCCTCCATAAAGAAAAAGGGAAGTTTGAGATTGACCTCAGAATGAATTTCCTTTGGGACTGAGGATCCATGCTTTAAGAAGAATTCAATACTCAGTCAGTAATATTTCCAGGTATAAGCTCACTGCCTTAAGTCCACTCAGTAATAGTTCCAGTCATAAGCTCACTGACTTAAGAAGCTGGGTTCAAATTAGCAGTCATTTGGTGATTCTAGAGAAGCAGCTAAGACTGACACTAGTGTCTTCAATTTTGGTACAATACGAAATGGTATCCATCAGTTCCCAAGAGTCTAGTTTTTGTAGGAATATCGCCCAGTGAAATCAACAAAAAATTAAAAGTTATGCTCTTTCAAGTAGTTTCAGAGTCCTTTGGGGAAAAAAGTCATTGACTGATCCTTCACCAAGATTTCATTACAAAGGTCCTGATCCTGAGTCTAAATAAGGACAAAGAGCTAGAAAGTGACAAATTCAGATCTCTAAGAAGAAAACAAAAACAAAAACGCCTCTTGCCCCGTTAAGGTGGATTAAGGAATATTAGCTCTAAGGAGCCAATCACAAGGGAAAATAGCATCAAAACTTAAGAGTATTCCAGCTACAGCTTAAATACTGAATAAGAATGCATACAACATTTCTAAATTAAATGCAATCTATTTCCATATTTGGATCCTCCTTTTTAAAAAAATAATTGTTATTTTATTGTGACAAGAACACTTAACACAAGATCTATTCTCTTAAAAAATGTTAAGTGTATAATACATTATTTATGTGTTGGATCTGTAACTTTTTAGTCATAATGCATGATACGAAAATAACACACAGAGACCCAAATACCAATCCCTAATAACTTCACTTATACATTGGACACAGTACTAAAAAGAGACAGAGGGCAATGGGGATCATGTCATTATTCTTCACTCATTCTCAGGCAACATACCTTGGCTATATGAAATTTAATGTATTTCATTATGACTTTGTTTCTTTGCATAATTAATTGTAAAGTTTCTGACAACACACTGGAGGATGAGCAACCTTCTAATTAATGATGGTGAGGGGTGATGGCCAAGGGGTTGAGGAGGCATCGTGATGGCACACTGACCACATGCTTAAGACACAACCAATTCTTTACTGGCAAAATGAAATGGGAGAGAGAACTAGTTTTACCAAGAATACAATCTGACAGCAAAGTCAAGAACTTCCCATTTGAAATGTTGACATTTCCTGTGCTCTAAGATTGATTTCATTTTAATCTACCCGAGAATGTATGTGGAAGAAAAGGAAATCTTGTAAAGAACTATGTTCAGTTTTACCTTTCAAAGGAAATATTATAAAAACATCAATTCATTTCTTTTAGCAACCCTGAAACAAAACCTCAACTATGTGTTTGTAATAGGAAAATTGGCAATATAGCACTTTATAAATCAATTAAAAGGGGCCCTAGAGCAAGACTAAATCCACTAAAGTTTCATAAAACCTACCCTTCAGTTGTTTTCTTTTTTTTTTAAGTTTTTCCCTGTGTCCTTCTCTTCACCATGATATGCTCACACATAAAAATTCCATCTCAAATACATTCCCAACTATAACAATATTGAATGCCGTTTATATTTTTTGAAATCTCATCGAAGCATAGCAAAGAATTTGTCAGAACAGTTTTAATAGGATCATTTTAGGACTACAGTGAAAAATCTCTCTGCTCAACAAATTAAACTAGGAGAAAAAAATGCTTTGCCACAGTTGGCATGGTGTCATGGACACTGCGATAAAAACATAACAGCCTTATTTTAACTTCTTTTTTTTTTTTTAAGATTTTTTATTTATTTGCCAGAGATAGAGAGTACACACAAGCAGGCAGAGAGACAGGCAGAGGCAGCGAGAGAAGCAGGCTCCCTGCTGAGCAAGGAACCCGATGTGGGACTCTATCCCAGGACCCTGGAATCATGACCTGAGCCGAAGGCAGTGGCTTAACCAACTGAACCACCCAGGCGTCCCCTTATTTTAACTTGGTTATAACGAATGTAATCAATGGACGCCTGGGTGGCTCAGCCAGTTGAGCAAATGCGTTCCTGCCTTTGGATCAGGTCATGATCCTAGGGTCCTGGGATTCCAGCTCCAGTCAGGGAGCCTGCCTCTCCCTCTCCCTCTGCCCTTCCCTCCCTGCCCAACCCCTCTTGCCCCCGCTCCTGCTTGCTCTCTTGGGCATTGTCTCTCTGTCAAATAAATCAATACATTCTTTTTTAAAAAATGTTATAATTGAAACATTCACACATCACAACTAAATGCAAGAGGGAGAAACTTTATAACACTTCTTCACATAGACTTTTATCATCAAGGAAAGATCTGTATATCAAAGAAGTGAATCAAAAAAACATAATTCTCATGATGAATTAAAATTCTCTCCACTCTTCAATTTTTCAATTCTTATTTTTAATTCTATTCTGGAGCTTTCATTTCATTCAAGATGTCTTCTTTGTCTTTGATATCTCAGTCCCGGAAACAGACATCTTTACACACTCAACTTTGAAGATGGAGAAAAACCTACAGCTCCAACTGATATTTCCTTTCTCTCTAAGGAGAGAATGTGATAACACATTGCTGGAAGCCATTCTGTACTCTTTCTTTTCCAAGTGTGTGTGTGGTGGGGCAAGAGGGGGGTTGTTAGGTTTTCATCTCAATAGACAATATCCAGCTTGATGATTTATCCTTTCTGGGTATCTTCTTTATGAGATGTAACCAAAACAAACAAACAAACAAACAACAAAACTTGTCTTGATTAAAATTAAGAAGGTATCCTGACAATTTTCACGTATCCCTTTTAGTCTTCTGATTACAAAATCCTGTCATTTCAATATTCAGAATTCTCTTTAAAACCTGAGTGCTTTGGGGGCAACAACATCAGGAACAACTTGTGATGGGAAGAGTCTTTTATTTTATTTTAAGATTTTTATTTATTTATCTAAGAGAGAGAGTATGAGTGGAGGGGAGCAGGGGTGGGGAAGGCTAAAGGGAGAGGGAGAAGCAGACTCCCTGTTGAGCAGGGAGCCAGATCCTGGGATCATGACATGACCTGAAGGCAGACACTTAACCGACTGAGCCATCCAGGCACCTAGGAATGGTCTTTTAGAAAGAAGGCCATAATACTACTCAGAAAAAGAAGATTCACGGAGATTATGACAGCGGTCAATGTATCAGTTCAAATCCAGGACTCTGATTAATTTAAGCTGAGGAGAAATTTATTTGAAGAATCTAGTGAAGCTCATCAAATAGAGATTTTTGCATCAGTTTTGGCAAAGGCAGGCTGTAAGGAATCTCCAGAAGAACTGGTAGCAAGAGTGTTTCAGGTTAATGCTCCTGAAATGAATCAGCTTTATACATGACCTGCCTGCCTGTTACTCTCATCAAGACTCAGAGTCCCAAGGGCCCCTGGGTGGCTCAGTGGGTTAAGCCACTGCCTTCGGCTCGGGTCATGATCTCAGGGTTCTGGGATCGAGCCCCACATTGGGTTCTCTTCTCAGCCGGGAGCCTGCTTCCCCCTGCCTCTCTGCCTACTTGTGATCTCTCTCTCTCTCTGTCAAATAAATAAATTAATTAATTAAAAAAAAAAAAAAAAGACTCAGAGTCCCAAAGAGAAAGAGCCAATTGGTCTAGTTAGGATCAGGTGCCTTCCTTTTGGCTGAGAGAAACCAGGGCATCTAAATTGACAGCACCGTCAGGCAGAATCCACACTAGAAGAAATAGTCAGAAAATCAATATAAACATAAAAGGAACAAGCAGAGAAAGGGAAGGTAATGCTAAGAGTGTGTCTGATTGTATTAGTTTTCTATTGCTGTGTGACCAATTACCACAAATACAGCAGCTTAAAAATCACATTTATTATGTTCCAGTTTCCATGGGTCAGGAAATGGGGTCCTTTGTTAAGGGTCTCACAAGGCTACAATCAAGGTGTCAGCCAGGCTGTGTTCCTTCCTGGAGCTGGCAGTCTTCTTCCAAGCTCACATGTTCGGTGGTAGAATCCGATTCACTGCAGTTGTAGACTGACTGATAGTCCCATTTTCTTGCTGGCTGTCAGTCAAGGACTATTCTTATCTCCTGAAGCTGCCCCTTCCTTGCCATGTGGCCCTGTCACAATATGACAGCTTCAAGGCCAGAAGAATCTCTCCTCCATGCAGCTAAGGAGTCTTACATAATGTAATCCAATCAAACGCATGGCAACCCATCTCACTTCTGCCATATTCCATTGACCAGCAGCAAGTCACAGATTCTGCCTGGACTTGAGGGGAGAAGATTATCCAAGGGCCAGACTCATTGTGGGTCACCCCAGGTTGTGTCACCAAACTGGGGGAAAAAGATCTCCAAATGGGATAATTTGGGGAGATGTATCCTTCATACAACACACACACACGCACACATACACACATAGACATTGATAGAGAAACACACCTCAAAAATTCACAACCCAGTACTTATCAACAATTTTCAGTTCAACCCCCAGTGAACCTTTGTATGGCAGAAACAGGCAAACACTACAAAGCAATGACAAACAAGTGCCACTTTGCATCGGAGGCTTTCTGAGTCTGAGGTAGATTAGACTCACAATTCACAACTCTCATAACCCATCGTTAAATATCTATGGTGTACCTGGCAGAAAACAAAAGCAACTTGTTTTGCAAATAGCTGAGTTTCTAAATGCTGACATTATGTAATTTGTTTTGACACCTCAAAAACACTGACATTTCATCATATTTAAAGCATACTGAAAAGTTAAACATGCCCCTTTATCCCACACGCTTTTGAGGAGCAAAGGAAACATGTTATTTGTAAACAACACAAATCATATGACAGAAACGTGGGTTACACTGATAGATAACGGAAGCATCAGATCAGCTGCATTCGGCATTGCTACAATATCAGCGCTATTTCCCTCTTTTGTTCATCATTCAAAGGCAACTTTGATGTTGTCTAAGGAGCACAGGAATGTCAAATGGTGTAGCCACATGGAAAACAGTATGGTGCTTCCTCAAAAAATTAAAAATAGGATTACCATATAATCCAGCAATTCCACTTCTGGGTACACATCCAAAGGCATTGAAAGCTAAGAGATAAAGGGACATTTGTACACCCATGTTCATAGCGGCATTATTCATGACAAACAAAAGGGAAAAACAAGGGGCACCTGGGTGGCTTAGTGGGTTGAGCCTCTGCCTTCCGCTCAGGTCACGGTCTCAGGGTCCTGGGATTGAGCCCCATGTAGGGGTCTCTGCTCGGCAGGGGCCTGCTCCCCCCCACCAACTGCCTGTCTCTCTGCCTACTTGTGATCTCTCTCTCTCTCTCTGTGTCAAATAAATAAATAAATAAATAAATAAAGGGAGAAACAATGGAAGTGTCTACCAGTAGCTGAATGGACAAGTAAAATATGGTATACATATTTTATGTATACATACAATGGAATATTATTCAGCCTTGAAAAGAAAGGGAATTGTGACACGCAGATGAACATTGAGGACATTAGGCTAAATGAAATAATCCAATGACATAATGACAAATATTGTATTATTCCACTTATATGAGGTACCTAGTGTTGTCAAATACATAAAACCAGAAAGCATTATATTGGTTGCAAAGGGCTGAAAGGGGAAAAGGAGAAAGAAAAGTTCTTCAAGAGGTACAGAGTTTCAGGTTGGGAAGATGGATAAAGGTCTACAGATGCTTTGGTGGTAATGGTTGTGCAATGATGTAAATGTACTTAATGCTATTGAATCATTGCACTTAAAAATGGTTAAAATAATAAATTCTATGTTATAAATATTTTATGACAGTAAATTTTTAAGAGGATAAACTTTGAGGTTAAGTGTGCTTGGTTCTGCTGTTTAGTTCTATGATATCATTGCTGTGTCTCCTCATCAGTTAAATAAGCATGAACTGATCAACCTTCCTCATGGAGTAGTGAGAAAGCACAATCTGAAACCTGGAAAGGCCTCAAGGAAATCAAATAAGAGAGTCCACTAGATAGTAAATTCCACAAATCAGGGACTTTGTTTCATTCTGTGTTATAGCCCCATCACCTCCTAAGATTATCTATTCAATGGAAGTCCTTTGAAAAATACAAATTGCTATTCGATTATAAATTATATTGTTGTTATAATTCTAAATGCATTTTTTTAAAGATTTCATTTATTTATGTGAGAGAGAGAATGAGAGAATGAGAGCATGAGAGGGGAGAAGATCAGAGGGAGAAGCAGACTGAGCAGGGAGCCTAACGTGGGACTCAATCCTGGGACTCCAGGATCATGACCTGAGCTGAAGGCAGTCGCTTAACCACTGAGCCACCCAGGCGTCCGCATCTAAGCCACTTCTAACAGGTCTATCCAGTGGCCTAGTTTTATTGTCTCCATCCCTCAACACTTTATGTCTAAACCCAATCCCTTGCTCTTATACTTCTGAATTCTCTTAATAACAACTATAGAATGATTAATAAGATACACTATTTCAATTTACAGGTGGGAGAAATCCTACCAGCTTCTCAGAAACAATGGATAGACTAGGACATCAAAGAAATGAAATAATTTGGTTATATCCCAGATCTCACACCAGTGCCAGGTTCCATCCACAGAACCACAGAGGGGTAGCTATGTATGTTTCAATATGGTCAAATCCTGATCCCTAGGACTCTGAGTTGTGGTTTAACACTCCCTTTGACCTTTGATCAAAACATGAATATTAATGAAGGAAGGAACTGTCACATTGAGTTTCCAAGAGCTTGGACAAGGCAGGGGCTGAGTAGAGGTCTTCCAATATCAAGTGGTATCTGACAGTCTGAAGACGGCTCATGGCAGACATCACCCAGTCATGGATTATCTATAAAGTCTGGCCTTTCCCTGCCCCTTGCTTATGATCACTCAAAGTTTTACAAATTGCCCTTTCTAAAATAAAACTGCCATGAAAGCAGTGATATTTGCATGTGATGCCCACTTAATTTCTCTGGTCTCTTCCAAAGTGCATAATAAAAATGGAAAATGTCTTGCTGTAACCCAGACAGACCTGGAAAGGACTGAATATATCCCTAACTTAGAATCCATCTCTAGTACCCTAATATTCCAAGAGTCTAACTCTGCAATAGTTATTAAGCACTTGCCTCAGCCACAGAACTTTTTTTTTTTATCAAATTATTGAAAAAATAAATAAATAGTAGAAGACACTCAGTAGCGAGGTTAAAAATATCTAGAGTATGCAAGACTGAAGTCAGCCAAGTGACTTTGGGAAAGATAAATTCTCCATGACTCAACTAATCTTCTGAAAATTAGGTAAAATGACACCTACTCCATAGGATTATTGTGAAATTTAAATGAGCAATGGATGTAGGTGCTGAACACAGTGGCTGGTAAGTAGTCAGCACTCAGTGAAAGGTACGTGTTGTTAGAGTCATGAGAGATACTAACGATAAAGACAGGAAGTTGGAGCATTCATGCCAGCCATGGAACTGGCTCTCAGGGCTAGGGAAGTAAATCTGCCTCTCAAACTCGAGAGTTGGAAAACTGTGGGAAAGCACAGGGGAGGGAGTGATGGAAGCACCCCTTGCCTGTGCATTCAGACACATGCAGCCCTCTCACAGAAGGGAGAATCAGACCACACTGACATGGTCATCTTTTCATCTTTTGCATAGACTGCATAAAGGCAAAAAAAAAAAAAAAAATACCCACAATACTGGGTTGTTATCCTGCTTTTGAGTTTACTTCAAAATATGTGGAAACATTCCTCCCTTCAAAAACAAGTTACTTTGAGGACAACGGGAATCTGATCACACACATTATCAGCCTATTTCCAAACCTCTTCAGGCTGCTTCCACTTAACCCTCTTCAGCCTGCTTCTCTCTTAACCCTCACACAGCTTCTGACCTGGGCACTGTCTCTTGTATTAGAATTGGTTCATCAAGGTGCCTGGTGGCAATGTGATTTTGAATCTTCTCCCCTACACAAGTCCTTATTCATCCTGGTGTTCCCAGTTCTGATACAGGGCAGCCAGCAGTCCCTTCACAAAAATTAATTCAATCATGAATGAAGGAACCAAGGAGGAAACCATCCTTATTCCATTTCTTCATCTGAAAGAACAGGCCGATCACAAGTTCTTTCTCACCTCTCTTTGGATACCACTGCACACAGGCATCAGGCACATAAGCTCAGGGCACAGAACTCATTCCCTGGAACCAAATCAAATGATGTGGGGCTGGAAACTGAACTATTGCCTCAGGCTCCTGGAATGTCATTTCCTAATTGTCCATACTTTGAGTTCTTTGGAAGGGGAACCACATCCAAGTCGAAGGCTTACCCACCATCATGCTCCTGGCACATTCTGCATAGTTGATTTCTGCTCTCAGCCAACACATTATCACAACCTGTGCTTGTTGTCTCTCTGCACTCATCTTCCAACAGCAAAACGCCTCTCTAAGAACCAGAAGTGTTCTGCCTTTTTGAGCAGTATTACCCGTGCTAATCTCTTTCTGGAATTCTGGCATGTTTAACTTAAACAACTGGTCAATTTTTCTGAATGATTGAGTATTCCAATTTTTTTCTCTCTATCCAGGCCAATGGCAAAACTTCCTGAGTGGATTCAGCAGGTGATTGTGCACGTATTTATGCAAATATCCAGTCATTTCGGGCTCAGAGCATTTTGTACTCAAGTTTACTTTCTCTTAAAATTCATATTCTTTGTTCAGCTGCTTTTCCTAATCCCCTACCTCAGTGTTGTGAATTCTGCCATTTATTTCCCAGCCTCTGCCTGTTACAAATGACATATCCCATTTTGTTTGCAATCGTCTGTTCTTTGTTGGGTACAATCAGTAGAGGAGGCCTGCCATCTCTTTAGCTTCCTACCTCTCTCACATTAAGCACTGTCAGCAACCCTTTAAAAATAATTGATTGGACAATCTGTATCCTGTCAAGCTGTTTTCCCAATAGATATCTAGGTAATTAAAATCACCTAGTAGATTCAGGTCCTAGTGTTTGAGTGATTCTTCTACTTGTTAAGGCAACATTTCATCCACTTTCATTAAAGTGGCAAAAGACTCTGATCACAGCGTTCGTTTCTCACTGTGAACATTCTGGAATCTATCATTTTTACTCTTTTGAATCCAAGTATAATCTACGCCAGGGGCTGGCAAACTTTTTCTGTAAAGGGCCAAAGAGTGAATGTTATAGACTTTGTGGCCCAGATGGTCTCTGTTGTAACTACTCAACTTTGCCCTTCAGCATGAAAGGAGCCACAGAAAATATATAAATGAGTGGTCATGACTGCAGTCCAATAAAGCTTTACTTGTGAAAAATGGCAGTGGAATGAATTTGGCCCATAGGCTATAGTTTGCTGATCCCTGATCTCTGTAATAACTGCAAATCTGGACTACAGAGCAGAGAATTCTGGAGGTGGAGTTTTGGTTCTGTCACTCTCTAGTTGTACAAGCTCAGGCTAATTATTTAACCTCTCTGGCCCTCAGTTTCCTCCTCTGTAGAGCCTGTCTTGAAGGATACAGAGGAGGAGGTGAAAAAAAAAAAAGCCAAATCATGGTGGGACAATCACTCTTTTCTGAGACATACTGGGGTGCTGTGAAGGGCTTTACCTAGACGGTCATATCACCTGAACTGTACCTCACACAGATTGCTGTGGTTCAAATACAGTTAAAACATTAAGGGAATAATACTAAAAGAAGGATATCTAAGAGGTTGGTAAAGTCAAAACAGTGAAAAATGATTATGTTTTAAACTGGGGTATGGGCAGTAAAAATGATTCCTGGAATCACTACTTCTCCAGTAACATAAGCCATGGCCAGGGCAGCAATCACCAGGTACAGAAGGCTACCTACATGAATTGCAGGCAATGTGACATGAAGGAGAGATCATGTACAGTTTATTTAAACATTTCTAATTGGCCAAAATTAGAAATTTTGGCCCCTATGTTTCCAAGCTATCAAATCCCATGCAGGCACTCTTACTTTATCAATGCTTATCAATGCTTATGGAAGCACAAGAGGATACAACAACATTATCATATTGCCTTAACCATTCTTTATTCATTGCTTAGTATGCACCAGGCATTACCATATAAAATCTTTGCCTAAAAGCTCAGGAATGTCACCATTGCTTTGCAGATGGGTACTAGTGAAAACAGGAAATTAACTAGCCCAAGAATGACATAGCTAAGCAGAGAGAAGGCAGGGATTCAATCCAAGGATGGTTGAGTCCAAAGCCTGTGTTCTTAACCACCATGCTCTACTGTCACTGATTAGAGAAGCTTTTTTCGAGAGTCCACGGGACTCACCAGCTTAACTCTTTGCTGTTTCTGAAATCCTGCTGAACCTGCGCACCATTGAGTTCCACGACTTCAGACAAGTCATTTATTGTCTCTTATCTACAGCTCTTTGGTTATTGCAAACAGTATAACTCCCACATTCCATCA
The DNA here is from genome assembly GCF_011764305.1 of Mustela putorius furo. NCBI lineage: Eukaryota > Metazoa > Chordata > Mammalia > Carnivora > Mustelidae > Mustela > Mustela putorius. The sequence continues at coordinate 2,100,182 of NW_025421329.1, read as the reverse complement.
CATTTAAAAAAAAAAAATCTTGTAGGTAGTAGAAAAAACAAAATGAGGTCATTTATTCTGTTGTTTCATTGAAATAGAAAATGGACCAGATGATGCGAAGAATAGGCTAGGGAGTAGAAATTAGATCCTTCAGTAGAGTAAAAGTGTCATACGGCAGAGAGAGAAAGAATGGCCTCAGGAAGCATTAAGTCAGAGGGACAGCAAGCTTGGAGTGTATACTAGTTAGCTTCCTTGCCTTAATTATACTTCTGGTATGAAAAAAAAAACTGATAGAAACCATAATCAAGAAGGGCATGTTATATGTTTAAGAAATCATGAATCATAAAGAATTATGCATTATTCTAAGGTTTTGAAAATGGAAATTAAAGATTTACAACTCTTGAGTCTTTCCCAATATCCTTTTGTAAACCTACTTTAAGTTAAATAAAGAGCTTTTTTTTTTTAGATTTTATTTCTTTATTTGAGAGAAAGAAGGAGAATGCAAGCAAGCACAAGCTGGGGGGTGGGGTGGGGGGAAGGGAGAGGGAGAAGCAGACTCCCTGCTGAACAGGGAGCCCAGAGTGAAGTTTAATCCCAGGACCCTGAGATCATGACCTAAGCCGAAGGCAGATGCTTAACCAACTGAGCCATCCAGGTGCCCTAAATGAAGAGTCTGACAACAAATAGTAGGTCTTTCTTTTTTTTTTTTTTTAAACTACCTATTGGTATATGTCAGCTCAGCTTTCTAGAACTAAATCACTTTTTGCAAAATACATCTTTTTGTGACTTGCTAAAAAATGTTGTCCAGAAGTTTAAATATAATTCATTTCACACGTGTGTTTGTTTTTAATGTCATACAGCAGGGAGGAGGTTAGAAGGGGTAGAGGTCAGAAGGCAAACTGTTCATATTTTATGGTTTCATAAAATGCTGATATGGGAATTTAAATTCCAGGAAAGGTTTTGGGCTATAGGAGTTGTTCACAGACAAAACCCAAAAAACCTTAAATGTCATGAATCAGAAAAATTTACATGTATACATGTATCTAAAATAATGTGTATAAGTGTGTGATATCATCTGTTCTATATATATAAGTCATATATTAGGTTATACATGTGTATGTAGGTATCAAATGAATATCAAATGCGTATTTTTTTAAAAATATGTTTCCTATAAATTTTATCAGTGGTTAATTGTTTAGTGGTATTGCCATACCAAATAGTTATGGTCAATTACTCTAATAGGGCAGTTAATTTAATTCAAGAAATACTTACTGAACACCTAATATGCATTTACGTTATGTTCTGCACTGGAGTACAAATGGACTACTCACAAAGGCAACACAATTCAGAAGACAGGAAAACAATGTAAACTCTGGAAACAAAATCTGGTGTGATTGTTGCAGCTACCAGGCTGTTGCTTACTGGAAAGAGATCTCAAGGGAAGATATTTAACCTTGTTGAACTCTACCATTCAAAATTTCTTCTGAGGGTTCAAGATCGGGTTGGACTGTGAAGGTGTGCTAGGAAAAAGGGAAGACTACATGTTCCCTCTAACTCTTATCACAAAACTATCCCAAAATGATGTAGCCTAACCATTTCACACTGCACTGGTCCCCTTGCATATAACAGATATTCATTACATATCTAGAGAATGAAAAGTTAGAGAGAAACTAATGATTTTCTGGTTCAGCATCTATAAAGTTGACATTATAACATATATAAAGTCTACATCTTAAAGTAAATACCACGAAATTCAAATTTGGAAAAGAAGGAAAAAAGTAAAGTCAATTGCTTGACTCAATGAGTGAATTAATAGAAGAGTTATATCTGGCTAGGGCAGTGGCATCCTGCTTTCTACTCTGAAAGATCTGGGTTCAGACACAAACTACACTTTTGTTATGTGAACTTAGACAAGTTCCTTAACCTGCCTGAGGCTCAGTTTCCTCACCTGAAAAATAAGACTAATGATAAAATATTTGTGAGGAGTTGATGAGATGATATATATTAAGAAGATGAAATGGTATTAAGGAACCCTTTCTGCCCTCTTTGAATCTGGCACTGCCTCCAGTATAGGATGTTCAGAAACTACTGGGAAGCTCCCTGTATAATTTGTTAACCTTGAGGGAAATACGGTGTTGTGCCCAATAGCTTTTCTTGACAAATTTTTAGATACCCAACATGGCAATATCCCTGCCTATATCACTGTTAAGGGTCTGATCCAGGGCAATGGGCAAATATGTATTCTGGTTCCTCACATGTATTTGCTATGTATTCTTGTAACCGCACACCAATTTCCTACCGGGAAACCATCCTTGCCCTACTCCTAGGTTGCATATTTGGTTGGATAGGTTGGATTCAAACATTTCTTCAAAAGCTGGAAAAGAATGGATCAAATCAAGGCACTTTATTCTCCTTGATACAAAGGGTGTTTCAGAGAAGGACACAGCCAGAAGCAATGATAGGCAATAATATTTTTCCCAGACTGCTGAAAATAGGATTTGAACCTGAGGGGCCATAAGACCAGTGCTGCTATAGTCATTTTGCCACCATGAGGGGATAATGGTTTGCAAATGAAACCAAGACACGGAATGCAAGCTTAAATAGAGAAAAATACATGCCCTGGATCTTCCAGTTATATACAAATAAAGTCCCTTCTAGTTTATCCCTGTCAGTTAGAACTAAAGGAAGGATGTATAATATACATATATGTTGCTTAGCAACTCATCTTATTTTTACCAATATTCTACACCTGGATTAATAGATGTAATATTAGTAAACATTTATGGATAAAGAAGGAAAGGGATAGTATAGATGCCTCTTTTTCTCAGGACTTTTAAAAACAAAACAAAACAAAATCATGCACTTTTATTTTCATAGACGGGAATCAAAATGCAGTTCTAAATGTATCTATTTACTAATGAAGAAGTTATTTTAATGGCTAATATCTTTTTGTTGGAATTGCTTTTTAAATATACCATATAAAGTTAATGGTCTAAATCCCAAGATGGAGACTGCTATTAGAGGCGATTAGAGCATATGAGCAGGAAAATAAAAAGCCCAGCCCTGTAAGTAAAGTGCCCTCTGGAGGCAATATAGACACATGAACAATGTTGTCCCCCAAGTACCTGGAGTATTCCAGTGAACTCAGGAGAAGCAGAAATGAACTCAGCCCATCAAATTACCTACCAAACCCTCAAATACTTGCTTATTCAAACACAACAGTTTTGTAGGATCTTTGTGGCAATCTCTCCTCTATCTTTTTGGAGTCTTCAATGGTAATGTCCTTAATTTGCTTCCATATTTTTGGAAGATCAAGCTAACCAAGTATAAATTAAAGGACTTCCCACCTCAGCTGGAAGAATGACCTGCAATGTTGGATTCCAAACAGTGAGCAGAAATGACTCTGCTGTCTGTGGCTGTCTGCTGAGGCATCAGTGTGGCTGACATTACCTTTCTGAACTCTGGAAATGCAAAGAACTCATCCTCCTGTCACACTGTGACTTTCTGGACGTCTCTCCTCAGAGGTTGATGGTATCTGTTTCTAGGTTAGCCTTTTAGCTCTAGTCTCAAGAGCTGCTTATCAAAATAAGTCCTAGTTACAACCTATACTCTGGGCTTGTCTTTGTACCTTTGTTTTGCCTTCTTTAACAATTTGCTTTCCCTTCACCGTATCCACATGAGTAGGACCATTTCTCCCATGGCAACCCTCATTCAAGCCACCATCACTTGCCTGGGCTTTTGCAATGGCTCTTTTAAAACCACAATCAGAGCTCATAACAATCCTGATTAAAACCCCCCTATATCTTCACATTACCCTTTATAAACTATGTAAAGTCCTTGCCAGGACATACAAGACTATGTCCGTGTTCTGGCCCCTACACAGCTCTCAGACTTAATCTCTTGTTACTCTTTCTTTCTCTCTCTTTCCACCATGTGCACCAGAAACCCTCCTGATTTATAAACAATCACCTTCTCAATATGCCCACAAGAGCATTTCTGTGGGTACATGTGAAGATAGAAAGAGAACTCCTCTTCTTACAGGAGTACTAACCCCATCATTGGGACCCCACCACCATCTAAACCTAAAATTACCTCCCAAATGTCCTACTTCCTAATACCATCATATTGGGGTTAGAGCTTTAGCATATGAATGGGAATGAACATAATGATATTTAATTTTGATTATCAATTTATATCACATTTTTTCCTCTAGTCAGCAACTATTTTTGGCCTCCAAGCTCCTACCTGGAATCTTCAATGTATTCCTGGGCATTACATACTAAAACCTGTTCTGGTTCAGACATATGATACATGGACCTTGTGAATAAAAATCTGGTTACAGTAGAGGCAGACCTTTTTATGGTGGCCTTCAACCTAAACCACAACTGTGAAATCCCCTGAAAAGAATCTCTGGCTGATCCTGCTTTGAATACAGCCAGTATAATTGTCCATGGGAGAAATTATCCTGAAGATGGCAGCCTTTCACTTCCAGGCTTTGGTTCATGCTGTTCCCTTTCTAGAATGTTCTCTGCTTTCCCCTTATGCGAAAAATTATCTATCCCTGCTTAGGTCTTAGATCTTTGTTTAGGTTCACTTTCTTAGGTGTTCCTCTTCTGTGTTCCTGTGGGTCCTGTTCTATCACCATCATAGTTTCCTTTACTTGGCCCTTGGCTTGATTATATATCCTTCTAAACTGTAAGCTTAGGACAACAGGAACGAAGTCGCCTTTTTCACCACAATATCCATAGCATGAAGCATACCCAATATAGTGTTAGAGCTGAAAGACTGAATAACCAGATGAGATGAGAAGGTGAGTCATGGCATAGATGTCCAGCAACATAGATGTTGTCCCACAACTTATATGTATGTTCACTTCTAGAGAAACCTGATTTCAAACATGGAGGATGGTTTGAGCCTTTATGGAGGACTTAACATTGTGGAGGTTCTGTCTTCCAAATCAGAATGAAGGCAGGGATAGGGTAAAAAAGGATAGAAATAAAGCAACACTATTAGGAAGAAAGCAGTTAAAGAATCACTCCCCAAATCTAGATGAGAAGGTTTGGAATTGCAAAGTCATGTTCTTCCTCTGCAACTACCCTGAAGAACTATTACATAATTTGTATATTAATTACATAATTTGTAGGAACTATTGTTAAATGAAAATGCAGGAAAATTATTATAAATTTCAAAATTGTGGGAACTTGTTTCAGAACAAGCATTTAATGTGGATCCCTACTAAGGATGAGGCCTTATGTGACTGCACAGATCTCACGCTCATGAAATCAGACCCACTTCCCTCTATGCCCACATCCCAGGGCTATACTGATTCTGTTACATACCAGTGATTAAATTTATTTGACAGCTTTCTCTCAAGTATTTTGAGGCACTGGAACTCAAAATTCTAGAAAACAAATAACCTTTTGTGATTACTAATATAAAGGTTGCTAAAACTTGCCAAATGCCATAGTCCAAAAGGTTAATACTTGAGTTTTCTTAATGAATATTCTCTCACAAGACTGATTATTACAGAAATGTCCATCCTCAAGCTTGTCTTATATTGATCATCCTTATAAACCAGCTATACAACTGTAGATAGAAACTGAGTGTAAACAGTTTTGGTCTTAACTCTAACTTACGGAGGCTTGATCGTTGCACTGAAAATAGTATCACCAAAGCACCTGCCTGATTGTTCAACAAAACATGCACTTGTATATTTTTCTTTTGTTGCATATGTTGACTTTACTCCCCTGTTTCCCACAAAGGTACCAAAGTCACGTCTATCTTATTCCTGTGGTGAACTGAATTGTTCACTTATCACATTTTATTTGGACATTACTCTTACAGCACTTTGCATTAGTCTGCCCTAATAACTACTGGGGCATTTGGGAAATAATTGATTTTTAACATCTGAAAGACATTTTTTTATGCTATGTTAATGGCACTAAAATAAAAGAAACACTCACAAAAGCAAAATGGAACTACATGCCAAAATAAATGTTATATTTTGGCAATATTCTCACAAAATTGCTGACAGATGTTAATATAAGCATTACATTTTGTGTGAAGATACTCATCCTTTCCTATTATTAGACACACTTTATGACATACAGAAAAATATGATGATTCAGGATACCACATTTTGGGCAATGTCAAAGCCAAATTTTGCATACTGTTTTTCCATGTTGAAGTGTAAGTATGGTCTGTAGTCTCCAAATCAAGTATCAAAGTGATTTCTGGCATAAATTTGAGCCTCACAAAACCAAATGAATAATTTAAGGAAATAGCAAGGGATTTATGGCTAATATTTTAAAATAATTACAGAATTCCAAAAGGAAAGTAAACCTGAACAACAAATTCTTGCTGGTCATTATAAACTGTATGTACCAAAACCCATTTGGAAAAAGAAATGAAGTCATGATCTCTACTTCTTCATGTCTCTAGGATCCTATAATGTTCAGCAAGAGGACTACGGCTGTACCTTGAGGAGGGGTTGGCAGCTGGATATCAAATCAGACTCCTGCACACAGGGAGAATGGGATCTGAGAGCTACTGCTACTGGCACACTCTATTATGAGTGACCTACTGTTTCCCCACTTCTTCAGAACTTTAATTGTATTTAGATTTATAGTTCCATTACATATATTCACATTAAGAGAGTTAATTCTTTAAAAATGTGTATGCCTGGTAAGAAAGACACTCATTTGTTAGTTAAATTCAGATGCATTGATATATCTGCTGAGGATTTCAGTGATACCAGACATTCTTTTCGTCAGTCTCTGCTAAAGTATCATGATTCTGATTGTTTTCTGAATTTATTTTAATCTTGCTTTCTGTTTCTCAGACACACACACACACACACACACACACACACACACTCCACGATGTTATCCAAACACAGAGAATGAAAGAAACTCTACAAAGGGACCAGAAATCCCTATTGTAGGCATGGTAAGCAAATGTTAAAGAGCAAAAGTTAATTCGAGGAACACTTGTTAAACTGACTCACAGGAGTGAAAAGATACAGGGAGATTGAATCCCATGGTCCTGTTTTAGAGATAAAGAAACTGAGACCCAGGAACTGGAGTCAAGATGGCAGAGAAGTAGCAGACTGAGATGATATCAGGTGGCAGGAGTTCAGCTAGATAATTATCAAATCATTCCAAACACCTACAAACCCAACAGGATATCAAAGAGAAAAAGAACAGCAATTCTAGGAACAGAAAATCGACCACTTACTGAAAGGTAGGATGTGCAGAGAAGCGAATCCAAAGTGACAGGAACATAGGCTGTGGGGGGAAAGACTGGTTCCTGGCAAGTGATGGAGCAGCGGAGCATAAAATCAGAAGTCTACTCCACTGAGGGACAGCACTCCAGAGGCTAAGTAGGGGTGGAACACTTGCAGAGACAGTGTAGTCTCAGGATCCCGCGGGGTCACAGAAGGATCGGGGGTGTCTGAGTGTGACAGATCTTGCAGGTATCAGAGAGGGAAAGCCAACTACAGAGATAGAGCTGAGGAGATAGAGCTGAGGAGTGAGCTCTCAGCTCAGGGTTACCTTAAACTGTGATCTGCAGCACAGTCAGACCACTGCTCTTTGAGCAAGGACCCCACAAGTGACAGAACTGGGGAAATTCACCTTACTTCTCTGGAGGAAGGAATCTGTTGGGTTTGGAGACTCCAAACAGGGCTGTGCACCAGAAATAATTGGTCACAGGCTGGGTAAGCCCCGAGCTCGGCCAGAGACCAGGGAGAAGGGAGTGATTGAGTGCTTTTCTCCAAGATGCACTGAGGAGTGGGGCCCCAAGCTTTCAGCATCTCTGGGCTGGAGACTGGGAGGCTGCCATTTTCACTCTGATCATCCAGAGATCTACAGAAAGCATTCAAGGAACAGAAGCTCCAAGAGCACGAATTGGAAGAGATTAGTTAGCCCAGCCCCTGGAAAGGGCAGTGCGATTCTGTCTCATGCAAAGGAATCTGAGGATCACTACAACAGGCCCCTCCCGCAGAAGATCAGCAGGAACATCCAGCCAAGACCAAGCTCACTGATCAAGGAGAATAGTGGAATTCCAGAGGGGAAAGCAAGGCATAGAATTCATGGCTTTCTCCCCATGATCCTTTAATCTTACAAAGTTAATTAATTTTTTAAAAATTTTATATTTTTCTTATTCTACTTTTTTAACTTTTCCTCTTTCCTCTTTTAACGTTTTTTAACTAGTTTATCTTAACAATACCTTTCATTAAGAAAAAAATAAGAACCTTATTACAGTCATATTTTATCTTTCATTGTATCTAACTTTATTTTTTGTATACATATAGGGTTTTCTTTTTTTTTTTAAGATTTTATTTATTTGTTTGACAGACAGAAATCATAAGCAGGCAGAGAGAGAGAGGAGGAAGCAGGCTCCTTGCTGAGCCGAGAGCCCGATGTGGGGCTTGATCCCAGGACCATGGGATCATGACCTGAGCCAAAGGCAGAGGCTTTAACCCACTGAGCCACCCAGGCACCCCATATAAGGTTTTTTCTTATAAATAATTTTGGGATACAATTTCTTCCAATAGATCAAAATACCCTAAATCTAGCTCAGGGCTTTTTCTAGTCTCCAGCCTGAGAAAATTCTCTCCACTTTCTTTTTCCAACCAACTCATCAATTTCTTCTATAGAATTTTTTAAAACTTTTCATCTTTATAGTCATATTCCATCCCTTCATTGTGTTTACTCTTATTTTGGCATATATATATATATATATATATATATATATATTTCTTTCTTTAAAATTTTGAGAGGTAGTTTTTCTAAGAGACCAAAATACACCCAAAATCAAATGGGTAGCTCTGTTCTATGCACCAGTCTATATATAATATATTATATATGTGTATATATATATATATATATATATATCACATATATATTTTTTAATTTTTAAAAATTCTTCTTACCCCTTTTTTTCTCCCCTCAGTTTGGGGTCTCTTCTGATTTGATTAGCATACATTTTTCTGGGGATTTGCCATCCTCTTCTTCATATATTCATATCTGGAAAAACGACAAGGCAGAAAAACGCTCCACAAAAAAAAAAAAAAAAAAAAAAAAAAGAACAAGAGGCAGTACCAAAGGCTAGGGACCTAATCAATACGGACATTGGTAGTATGTCAGATCTAGAGTTCAGAATGGCAATTCTCAAGGTGCTAGCTGGGCTCAAAAAAGGTATGGAGGTACTAGAGAAACACTGTCTGGAGAAATAAAAGCCCTTCCTGGAGAAATACAAGAACTAAAATCTAAACAAGCTGAAATTTAAAAAAGCTATTAATGACATGGAATCAAAAATGGAGGCTCTTACTGCTAGGATAAATAAGGCAGAAGAGAGTATTAGTGATATAGAAGACCAAATGATGGAGAATAAAGAAGCTGAGCAACAGAGAAACAAATAGCTACTAGACCATGAGAGGAGAATTCAAGAGATAAGTGATACCATAAGATGAAACAATATTACAATAATTAGGATTTCAGAAAAAGAAGAAGGTGGGGGGAGAAGGTATATTGGAGCAAATTATAGTGGAGAATTTCTCTAATATGGCAAAGGGAACAAGCATCAAAATCCAGGAGGCACAGAGAAGTCCCCTCAAAATCAATAAAAATAGGTCCACAACCCATCATACAAGAGTAAAATTTATAAGTCTTAGTGACAAAGAGAAAATCCTGACGCAGCTCGGGACAAGAAGTTTGTAACATACAATGGTAAAATTTTAGATTGGCAGCAGACTTATCCACAAAGACCTGGCAGGTCAGAAAGAACTGGCATGCTATATTCAGAGCACTAAATGAGAAAAGGCATGCAGCCAAGAATACTATATCCAGCTAGGCTATCATTGAAAGTAGAAGAGAGACAAAGCTTCCAGGACAAATAAAAATTAAAAGAATTTACAAACACCAAACCAGCTCAACAGGAAATATTGAAAGGGGTCCTCTAAGCAAAGAGAGAGCCTAAAAGGAGTACACCAGAAAGGAACAGACACAATATACAGTAATAGTCACCTTACAGGCAATACAATGGCATTAAATTCATATCTTTCAATAGTTACCCAAATGTAAATGGGTTAAATGCTCCAATCAAAAGACAAAGAGTATCAGAATGGATAGAAAGAAAAAAAAAGCCATTAATATGCTATCTATAAGAAACTCATTTTAGACCGAAAGACACCTCCAGATTTAAAGTGAGGGGGTGGAAAACAATTTACCATGCTAATGGACATCAAAAGAAAGCTGGGGTGGTAATCCTAATATCAGATAAATTAGACTTTAAGCCAAAGACTATAATAAGAGATGAGGAAGGACACTATATCAAACTCAAAGGGTCTGTCCAGCAAGAAGATCTAAAAATTTTAAATATCTATGCCCTAACATGGGAGTAGCCAACTACATAAACCAGTTGATAACAAAATCAAAGAGACACATTGACAACAATACAATAATAGTAGGGAACTTTAACACCCCCTTACTGAAATGGACAAGTCATCCAAGCAAAAGATCAACAAGGAAATAAAGTCCTTAAGTGACACACTGGACCAGATGGACATCACAGATATATTCAGAACATTCCATCCCAAAGCAACAGAATACATATTCTTCTCTAGTGCACATGGAACATTCTCCAGAATAGATCACATCCTGGTTCACAAATAAGGTCCCAATCAGTACCAAAATATTGGGATCCCTGTATATTTTGAGACCACAATGTTCTGAAGCTAGAACTCAATCACAAGAGGAAAGATGGAAAGAACTCAAATACATGGAGGCTAAAGAACATCCTACTAAAGAATGAATGGGTCAACCAGGAAATTAAATAAGAATTGAAACAATTCATGGAAACAAATGATAATCAAAACACAACTGTTCAAAATCTGTGGGACAGCAAAGCCAGTCCTGAGAGGGAAGTATATAGCAATACAAGCCTTTCTCAAGAAACAAGAAAGGTCTCAAGTACACAACCTAACCCTACACCTAAAGGAGCTGGAGAAAGAACAACAAAGAAAGCCTAAACCTAGCAGGAGAAGAGAAATAATAAAGATCAGTGCAGAAATCAATGAAATAGAAACCAAATAAGATAAATAAATAAAAACAGTAGAACAAATCAATGAAATTAGGAGCTGGTTCTTTGAAAGAATTAATAAGACGGATAAACCCCTGGCCAGACTTATCAAAAAGAAAAGACAAAAGACCCAAATAAATAAAATCATGAATGAATGAGGAGAGATCACAACCAACACTGAAGAAATACAAACAATTGTAGGAACATATTATAAGCAACTGTACACCAGCAAATTTGACAATCTGGAAGAAATGGATGAATTTATAGAGACATATAAACTACCCAAACTGAACCAGGAAGAAATAGAAAACTGAACAGACCCATAACCAGTAAGGACATTGAAGCAGTCATCAAAAATTTCCCAATAAACAAGATCCCAGGGCTAGATGGCTTCCAAGGGGAATTCTACCAAACATTTAAGGAAGAATTATTATCTATTCTCCTGAAACTGTTCCAAAAATAGAAATGGAAGGAAAACTTCCAAATTCATTTTATGAGGACAGCATGACCTTGATCCCAAAACCAGAAAAAGACCCCATCAAAAGAGAATTATAGATCAATATCCTTGATGAACACAGATGTGACAATTCTCACCAAAATACTAGCCAGTAGGATCCAACAGTACATTAAAAGAATTATTCACCACGACCAAATGGAATTTATTCCAGGGCTGCAAGTTCAGTTAAACATCCCCAAATCAATCAATGTGATACAACACGTTAATAAGAGAAAGAACAAGAACCATATGATACTCTCAATAGATGCTGAAAATTTGACAAAATACAGCATCCTTTCTTGATCAAAACCCTTCAAAGTGTAGGGATAGAGTGTATATAGCTCAATATCCTCAAAGCCATCTACAAAAAAACCACAGTGAATATCATCCTCAATGAAGAAAAACTGAGAGCTTTTCCGCTAAGGTCAGGAACACGGCAGGGATGTCCAGTATCACCACTGCTATTCAACATAGTACTAGAAGTCCTAGCCTCAGCAATCAAACAACAAAAAGAAATAAAAGGCATCCAAATCGACAAAGAAGAAGCCAAACTCTCACTCTTTGCAGATGATATGATACTTTATGTGGAAAACCCGAAAGACTCAACTCCAAAACTGCTTGAAGTCATATAGGAATTCAGCAAAGTGTCAGGATATAAAATCAATGCACAGAAATCAGTTGCATTTCTATTCACCAATAGCAAGACACAAGAAAGAGGAATTAAGGAGCTGATCCCATTTACAATTGCACCCAAAACCATAAGATGCATAGGAATAAAGCTAACCAAATAGGCAAAGAATCTCATGAAAGAAATTGAGGAAGACACAAAGAATGGAAAAACATTCATACTCATGGGTTGGAAGAACAAATATTGTGAAAATGTCTATGCTACCTAAAGAAATCTATATGTTTAATGCAATCCCTATCAAAATACCATCAATTTTTTTTCAAAGAAATGGAACAAATAATCCTAAAATTTATATGGAACCAGAAAAGACCCTAAATAGTCAGAGGAATGTTGAAAGAGAAAGCCAAAGTTGGTGGCATCACAATTTCAGACTTCAAGCTCTATTACAAAGCTATCATCATCAAGACAGTATGGTACTGGCACAAAAATGGACATGTAAATCAATGGAACAGAATAGAGAGCCCAGAAATAGACCCTCAACTCAATGGTCAACTAATCTTCAACTAAAGAATTTCCAGTGGAAAAAAGACAGTCTCCTTAACAAATTGAACAGCCACATATAGAAGAATGAAACTGGACTATTTCCTTACACCACAGACAAAAAGAAACTCAAAATGGATAAAGGACTTCAATGTGAGAAAGGAATCCATCAAAATCCTTGAGGAGAACACAGGCAGCAACCTCTTCAACCTCAGCCACAGCAACTACTTCCTTCAAACATCACCAAAGGCAAGGGAAGCAAGGGTAAAAATGAACTACTGGGACTTCATCAAGTCAAATCTTTTGTACAGCAAAGAAAACAGTCAACAAAACCAAAAGACAACTGACAGAATGGGAGAAGATATTTGCAAACGACATCTCAGTAAAGGGCTAGTATCCAAAATCTATAAAGAACTTATCAAACTCAACACCCAAAGAACAAATAATCCAATCAGGAAACGTGCAGAGGACATGAACAAACATTTCTGCAAAGAAGACATGGCCAATAAACATGAAGATGGCCAACAGACACATGAAGAAGTGCTTCACATCACTTGGCATCACAGAAATTCAAATCAAAACCTCAATGAGATACCACCTCACACCCATTTGAATGGCCAAAATTAACAAGTCAGGAAATGACAGATGCCGGCGAGGATGCAGAAAAAGGGAAACCCTCTACGCTGTTGGTGGGAATGCAAGCTGGTGCAGCCACTCTGGAAAACAGCATGGAGGTGCCTCAAAAAGTTGAAAAGAGTTACCCTATGACCCAGCAATTACACTACTGGGTATTTAACCTAAAGATACAAATGTAGGGATCCTAAGGGGCACGTGCAACTGAATGTTTACAGCAGCAATGTCCACAATAGCCAAACTATGGAGAGTACCTAGATGTCCATCAGCAGATGAATGGATAAAGAAGATGTGATATATATATATATATATATATATATATATATATGTATATATAGTATAGTATACACGGAATGGAATATACATTCCATATACAATGGAATACTACATAGTATTCCATTGTATATATATACACACAATGGAATACTATGTAGCCATCAAAAGAAATGAAATCTTGCCATTTACAATGACATGGATGGAACTAGAGTATATTAGGCTGAGCAAAATAAGTCAATCAGAGAAAGACAATTATCATATGATCTCTCTGATATGAGGAATTTGAGAGGCAGAGTTGGGGGGTTGCGGGGTAGGAAAGGAAATAATGAAACGAGATGGGATTGGGAGGGAGACAAACCATAAGAGACTCTTAATCTCATAAAACAGAGGGTTACCAGAGGGAAGGGGGCATGGAGAGGGTGGTTGGGTTATGGACATTGGGGAGGGTATGTGCTATGGTGAGTGCTGTGAATTATGTAAGCCTGACCAGTGACAGACCTGTACCCCTGGGGCAAATAATATATTGTATGTTAATTAAAATTTTTTTTAAAAAAAAGAGAGAAACTGAGACCCAGAGACCTCATAAGTAAGTTACTCAGGGTTACACAAGAACTCAGCAAAACAACTGGAACTTTACCAGGATCTCTACATTCCATACCCATGATCTTTCTTATTGTAGATTTATCATCAGAACCACAATGCCCCTAAGTTAATTCCATAAATATCTATATCAATAACCTTGTACAAAAGAACATGCTTATTAATGCTTGTAAATACCATCTTAATGTTTTGATGTTCTTAATTTTTTCTCCTTTTCAGAAATAAAGAAAGAGAACATTTTTAAATCTACATAGAGAATGCAGTCAAACCTAAAATAAGTGGTCCTTTACCCTATCTTTTTTTTTTTTTTTTTTTTTTTTTTTTTTTTTTGGTCTAAACAATATAAATTAGGCAAGGAGAAAAAAATCAACAAAATAAAATAGTTATAATGACTCAGTAGAAATACACACACACACACACACACACACACACACACACGATTCAAATTTCTTTTTTAAATTGTTAGCACTGAACTTCAACCTAAAAAAGTAATGCAAGCTAAAACACTAAGAAAAGAGGACTGACATATTTAAGTATCAGATCATTTAATAGAAAACCTTCTTCCCTGCTTAATGCATTGTTTTTCTGCCTTGAATGGCTGTTACCCAGAGACCTTTACTAGAAATACATGGTCATGATAAGTAGTCCATAAACATCACTGATTAATTACTTTGCAAGAAAAAGAAATGTTAAGAGTATTTTTTATGTGGGTACCTGGGTGGCTCAGTCAGTTAAGTATCAGCCTTCAGCTCTGGTCATGATCCTGTGGTCCTGGGATCAAGTCCTACATCAGGCTCCCTGCTGAGTGGGAAGCCTGCTTCTCCCTCTGCCTGCTGCTCACTGTTAAATAAATCTTTTTTAAAAAAAGATTTTTTTCTGTATTAAAAATTATGTAGTGTAAGCAATAAATGTGTCAAGGCATTGCTATTATAACCAATAAAGCTCTGCATTCATTCAAGTTATTTGGACATAGAAGAAAACAAGAGGAATCAGGGACAGCAGACGATCTGATTAACAGCTGAAGGTAAAAGTGCAAAGGAAATAGTCTATTTGGTATTGATACATCTGCATGAAGAATTAATGTAAGTTCATTATCTAACTATTTCTTCTGCAGATAAAACTCTATCCAACTAGTGGTATTGACTCAGGGGCTAATGCCAGTCTGGTGTGGAGAGCCTGATGCCATTAACACTCCAGTTTCATTTAGCACTCACTGAGAGACAGCAGTCCAACTTATTAAAATGCTCTTTAAAGCCCTTGATCTCTTTTAACATGATTTTTTAAAATCCAAAATCATGAACTTCTTTAGCCTTTTTAAAAAAGATTTTTTTTTTTTTTTTTTACTTATTTATTTTAGAAAAAGAGGGAGATAGAAGAAAGAAAGAGAAAGAGCCAGATCTAGAGGGTTGGGGAGGGAGAGGGACAAGCAGACTCTGCACTGAGAAGGCAGGCCCCAAAGGGGCTCCATCTCACCACCCTGAGCTCATTACTGAGCCAGAATCAAGAGTTGGTTGTTCAACTGAGCCACCCCAGATGTCCCATGAACTTCTTTCATCTTAAAAATTTGTTTACTTAAGAAATCAATAGGTGTTTCCAAATAACACTGTAGAATCTTAATAGTTGCCTTTTTTCTTTAAATACAAGTAGTTCTATAAGTCTACAGCTGATGTTTTGATAAAAGAACCAGATTATCAAGCAACTTGAAGTTAGATTTTGGCAATATTTTTAAAATTGAAGTTGTCCAATATTATCAGAGTAGTAAGTATAAATGTTAACACACTTTAATAGTGTATTTTGTAAGCATTTTCTTTTGTAGAAAATCCAAGAACAACAAGGTTTCCAAGGGCCCAGTTGTGTTTATAAAACATATCATTTATTATTAATTATATTTGAAAATATGTGTAACTGTTGTAATCCCTTGTCAATTTGTACATAAATTTTTATGTCTAACCCACTTCATTTGATTTCTTAGACACATTTGAAAATTTAGTACAAAAATCTATTAAATAAAAACCATAAATAAGTTAAATAAAATAAAAATCAGTTTTAATTGAGGTCTTATTTATATGCTCTACAAACCTATTAAAATGCCCTTGATGGATGATCAAAGCATGTCCACCTGGTTTTCATGTTGGTGGGGAAATAAAAAAAAAAGTTAAATGAACATTTTCACATTTCAGTTTATTAGAGGGAGAAAAGAGTAATATAATCTGTTTTCAGAGGAATTTAGTATAGATGTAAAATCACCATGTGCCTACACAGTGACCTCATTTCCAGACCCCAGAAATATGATATTCTTTTCCAGCCTAAGCATTTATCATTTGTTACAAAGACCTCAGTATTTAAAAATACATAAATACAATGGCAAAGCATTGAATTGACACTTATGATAAAATGCATTTGATTAAGACTTAATAAAGCACTGTGTATAGTACTAGTGAATAATGCATTGCCAGATAAAGTTGGACACAAAGCAAATATAGTGTCAAAGCTAATCTGCCCTGGCATTATTCAGCCATATTACTTTCTTTATTACTAGATTAAAAAATGCATATTGTGTTTCAGCAGCTTTTTCATTATTTCAACACATAACACAAGTGCTTTTTGGAAAAGACCACCTAATTCCAAAAAGAACTACTGTAGTAGGAAACCACAGAGCACCAGGCAATGCACCTCTTAGTGATGTTGGTTCCCATTATCACAGTTAACAATATGTTTGGCTTAAAGCATTACAGTTTTCAAAAGCTCACTTCTAAAAATGCTCATTGTGTGTCTCTCTTTAGAAAGTACTAACCCAGAAAATCAGTAAAATTACAAGGTTTCCTAAACTAATTTTCCTTTTAGAGATTTAGTGAAGGAAAAGAAAATAATCTTTTCACTTACCTATATCTCAACTCTTAATTTTTCTTTTCAGTTTGGTTTCATTTTTCAGATTTTTGGCAGCTCATTTTGTATACAAATTTCACCTTGGTTTGGACTTCCCCAGAATAAGGTTTGAGACAAAGATTCAGTTGCAGTGAGATTTTGGGGGAGGGAATCCCAGATAACATCAGGATAGCAATGCTAAAGTGCAACTGGAAAAGGAAGTCAAACAATGCAGGTAGTATTGACAAGTGTTAGTACTGTAGATAATTGCAACTTAACTGCGCTGGGATCCCAGACATGCAAATAAGCTAAGTCTCTGAGATCCATTGTTATCTTACCCAAGGAGGGAGGGGGTTGAGGTATCTATACTCCAGTGGTTGAAGGACACTATAGTTGGGGGTGGGGAGTAAGGAGGAAAAGTTAGTGCTTCTAAATTCTGTTTCTGCACTGCTACACTAGCTCTAAGCAGAGTTCAATGGTCAGAGAAAACTCCTGGGCCAAAAATGGACACAATGCCATGTCAACCTCAGCCACCTACATGACAATGTTAAGGTCCAAAGGGATATATGTGGTGCATAAAAAGCATCCATATTAAAAAAAAAAAAAAAAGGCAAGCATCTTCTATAATCTTGATGTACTTCCCTAGGCTTTGCATTTCTGGCTTTCAAAAACACTCTGGGTCTCAAAAACTCACTTTATCCCACTGCTTACTCTCATGTATAGTCTCATCCATGTTTCCTTCCAGACCTATAGAGACTGATCTATTTAATGAAATAGTTGAATAACCTCCAAAATTCCAAAGAATACTTCCTGTTTTCCTGAATATGCTCACTTATCTCCAAACTTTGAACAGCTCTTTCAGTTTCATCCATGCATTTAATTCTTTTTTTTTTTTTTTTTTTTTTTTTTTTAAAGATTTTTTATTTATTTGACAGAGAGATCACAAGCAGGCAGAGAGGCAGACAGAGAGAGAGGAGGAAGCAGGCTCCCTGCTGAGTAGAGAGCCCGATGCGGGGCTCGATCCCAGGACCCTGAGATCATGACCTGAGCCGAAGGCAGTGGCCTAACCCACTGAGCCACCCAGGCGCCCCCATGCATTTAATTCTATGTCTCATCTTCTCCCTCCAGAGGGACTTAATCCTGACAAAGTTATGTCAATGTGTGTGTGCCATATTTATGTTGCTCACAAATAGGTCAATCACAAACAATTACATCTGGAATATACCTTTTGTTCTTTCAAGCAGTGTAGGAAGTAGAGGAAAAGATAGGATTCTGGGAAAACAATATTTTTGTGTATGGGACTGGTCCCTTCAATATCCAACAAAATGATCACCACTTTTGGAAATGATAAACCATATCAACAAGAGTGCTGTGGGTGCAAGGGCTAGTTTGTACCCAATGTGTAGGAGAAAGAAGCTAATGAGTATTCTTAACTCCAAATCTATCACCATCACTACTGAACAATTAATTCCTGCTATTCATACTTACCTGCACCATAGGCACATTCATCCATTTAAAGAGAAATTACGTGTGTATAGCATGTGCCACTGTGACAGGCCAATACATGTGTTAGATAATTTATACATAATGTCATCTCCTAGTTTTCTCCACCAGTTCAATGGACTGAATCCTAGTGATTTATTCTCTCTCCAAAGTTTCAGCATACCAGTCTAAACTATTCTGATAGTTGATCTTGAGTTGATCCTGAGTGCCTCTATCATATGTGGCTTCCACTGCTCTTTCACTGGCTACGTAGTTTTTCAACTATCCATGGCTCCTATTGCAAGAAAACTCTCACATCTCTGCAGACAAGAATTTCCCACAATCCAGATGCTTCTTGCTTCTCACAATATAGGTGAAATTTAGACAGCAAGGCTTCCTTCTCTAAGCCCTCAAAGCTTTTCTAGGTCTGACAATGGCCTTGAAAAAAGTGAGAAAGTGTTACCAGCAAGCATCTGAGAAGGAAAACCCTTCAATATGGCAGGTCTCAGGGACAGAGGAGTTCAGGGGGTGGCACAGTTGACACCAAAGTCCCAGATAATGTAGGCAGGAGAGAGGCAAAAGGAGACCTCTTTGCTTTGGGCCACAGACACAAATTATATTATTCTATATGTGAGAGATTATAGCTTATTCCAAGAATTATAATCAAAGACTTGAAATGCAGAGTTTATGCTATTAGCTACATAGAAACCATATCTCAGCCTTTGGCATATTTTACTCCCAGAACTTTGTACAATCATTGCTGTTAAATTTTCTTAATTACACTTGGCAAGACAATCATCAATTGCTCATTTTCTACTTTAAAACCTTTCCTCTGCCTAAGTGGGGATAAAAACATCCTTTCACCCATCCCTCTAGCTAAAAACCTCTAAATGATCCTTAATTAGAGTAAAAGTTTATAGGAACAATAAAAGATAATACAGCTGAATTTCACAAGAATCTGTGGATTATATCTTGTATTTCTTAGTTGGGACCACTATAAGTCAATACTTTCATAGAAAGATCTCTGCAAGGCATTGGATCTGACTTAAGCTAATACATAATTATCCTCCTCAACAAATTACAACAATTAATGCTTGTTAATGTTTGTGCCAATAACTGTTGTCTACTGATAGGAGGGGAAAAAATCCTAATATACTGCATGGGTATAAGCAGTTAAAGCTATGCATTTATTTTTAACTCACATGAATAATACATGAATTTGTATTCATTGTAGAAAAATATATATTTATAAAGACAAAAATTTATACCAAACAAAGCTAAAGATCTACTTTACCTCCTTCCGTGATACCTCTTGTCTCACAAGAGGGTTCAAAATTAGCAGTTTGGCTTCAGTCCTTTCAGACGTGTATTGTGCATGTAAATACAAGATTGCACATGATCTAACTGTATTTATTAGATTTTTAAGTTACAATGTTATTATATACTTATTATGACATATGAAAAAATTCAAAGATGTTTAATGAAAAAAATGATTCATCACCCCCATCAACTGTCCTTCAGGGCCAGACCCCCAAAATAAATGGTGTTCATGATCTTTTGTTTTTTCTCCTTGGTCATAGATTCATAGATACATATACATATCCATGACTTAATTTGTTCCAATGCAAGTTAATATGTTCATATTTCTCAATAACTTAGCCTGCCTTTAAGTGGCTAGTTTTCCAATTCACCAGATACTAATCTAATACTCTGCTTTAAGCAGTTTTGTCATAGATGTGCCATACTGATTCACCCATTCTATTACTGCAGGATATTCAGTTTATTTCCAAATTATTGCCATTACAGATAATACTAAAAGAGGCACTCTTATACATTGATCCTTATGTATTGCAATCTGATTTGGGCAAGATAAATTCTCCAAAACCTGAGTGGTACAGTAAAGGGCACACCACACACATTGTTTAATAGTACTAATATTATTTGAATACACTGCAAATTTTTGAAACAATTCATATTCCTCCAAAACATGTATGACAATGCCCATTTCTCTACATTCTACCCATAATGGCATGAAATTAACATTTCCCCAGTCTATGGATGAAAATATAATTTCATTATTGTCTTATTTGTCTTTGCCTGACCATTAGTGACACTGAGTATATTTTTTATATTTATTGGTCATTTTGCATTTATTTTTCTGTGCATTATCTAGGCAAAATCTTTGGTCATTTTTCTGCTGATTTTTTCAAAAACATATAAATTTGAGAGAGCCTTTTCTGCACAAGAGATTAACTCTTTGTCATACATATAACATATTTTTCCCACCTTGTCACTTGTCTTTTGGTTTTGTTATTTTTTCCTATAAAATATTTTAATTTAATTTTTTGTTAAGATTTTACTTGACAGATAGAGATCACAAGCAGGTGGAGAGGCAAGCAGAGAGAGAGAGAGAGAGGGGGGAGGTAGCAGGCTCCCTGCTGAACAGAGAGCTGGATGTGGGGCTTGATCCCAGGACCCCGAGATCATGACCTGAACCAAAGGCAGAGGCTTTAACCCATTGAGCCACATAGGTGCCTCAAAATGTTTTAATTTTAAATAGTCAAATGTTTTCTCATCTTCTTTACAGATTGTCTTTAAGAAATCCTCCTCTGCCCCTAAATTATACAAATATTCAACTTTTGTTCTTGTGTTTTTAATTTGTATGTTTTACATTGAGCTATTCAGTCCATTTACATTTAGACATTTGATCCATTGATGGTATGAGGCAGGATATAGCTCTTTCAGATGCATTGCTGATTTAGTGAACTCTATTTATTTTATTTTTTTGAAGATTTTATTCATTCATTTATCAGAGAGGTAGAGTATGAGCAAGGGGAGGGGCAGAGGGAGAAGCAGATTCCCCATTGGGCAGGAAGCCCAATGCAGGGCTCAATGCGGGGCTCAATCCCAGGACCCTGAAATCATGACCTGAGCTGAAGGCAGAGGCTTAACCAACAGAGGAACCCAGGTGCCCCTGCCAGCTCTATTTATTAAATAAAACATTCCTGTTTGAATTTATCAAAAATGTCTTTTATTATATAGTATATTCCTATGCAAACATAGATTACTGTATTTTCTGTTCCACAAATTTGTACACCACTGCACTGAAGCCATGGTCTTTAGATTAGAGTAGCTCTGAGGAAAGTTTTAACATTTGGAAGGGAATTTACTCTCTCTCCTCAGCCATTCTTTCTGTCAATATTTTCATGCTTATTTGAGGTGTCTATAAGCCTGTCAATATTGTTAGTTCTGCTAATTGCATAGAGACCTGATAGATATACATTCTCAATATAGCAATGTCTGCCAGGATTTCACTGATAGATAGATGATAAATAGAAAATAGAAAGACAGATAGATGATAGATAGATTTTTTTCTTATAACTATACTATCAATTATTTAAAAATTCTTTAGAAATATCTTCTACATTATTGATACTCAGTGGCATGTCAGGAATCCAGGAAAAAGACATCTCTAGGAAAGAAAGGGAAGTCTCATTGTCAATTTAAAAGACCTAACATGCCATATATATAAATATATATGTATATACATATATATATATATATATATGCTGAGATTATTAAACCAATATTATAAATGAGACATAGAGGCTTATCGCAAGTATTAAGTAACCTGCCAAAAGCTACCAAACTAGTATGAAGCAGTCAGAAGTAAAAATGGACTCCATTCCTTCATTGATGTTACCTCCTCTATGCTCTATAAGATCCTGTGTTTATTGTAAGACAAAGATTCATAGGAACAACCAAATTTTAGTCAATAAGCTATATGAAATATAGGCTGAAGTGTGAATTGAAATCATGATCACTGAATAGGTTGGTATCCCAACATAATCTGATCAAAGTAATATTCTGAATACTTAAGGTTATCCATTATTTCCCTTCAGAATTGTGGTTCTCATCTGGTGCCTGGTAACAGGACAGGAAGAGATGGATAATTTGACAAAGACCCTCAGCTGATTCCAATATGCTTTCTTCTCCTTAACTTGGTTGATAATCCAACTTAGCATAATTTTATTCCAAACAAAATTAAAACTAGTTATAATTAGGAAGCTAGTCATTATAGGTAGTACTTTATACATATTTTAGGCAATTTCCCATATCTGCCTTGTAGTAAATTAGCTTGAATAATTTTCTTATTCTTCATCCCCTAAGCCAGGGGTTCTCAAACATTAGCATGCATCAGAATCACCTGGAGGACTAGTTAGGCCAGGAATTTCTGGGACTGTACCCTTTTGCTTTTCCCTCCTCTCCTCAGAGTTCCCGATCAGTAGATCTGGGTGAGTCCTGAGAATTTAAAAGTTAGATTTCAAGTGAAACTGCTGCTGATGGTCTAAATCTCAGACTTTGTGAACTATACATCCCTTAAAGGAAAACACTGTGCACACACATGTGTATGTGTGCCTGTGTGTGTGTTACTCATCTCTGAATTTTACAAGATCCAATATAATGCTTTGAATATAGTATTGACTCAGCACACGGGAATTTATTCTGAATCGTGCTAGTGGTGTGATTCTGCAATATTCTAATGAATTGAAAATTGATGATCCATGTAGACCAGAAGAACTAATAAAAATACTACATTCCCAAGTAATGAACCAACAGGACTTAATTTGGGTAGCTATAATCCATAGAACCGTAGGATGCATAAGGGGTTGTCAGGAGAAGAATCTATTAAAAGTCACTGATTCATTCATCAGTTTTATTAAGGGCAAACTTGTGTAAACCGACTAAGTGGTAGGTCACTATTGGTCAGTCCCTTTAATAGATACTTAAATTCCTAAAGTCATATCAGTCCTCCCTTTTATATACTCTTATGGTGTCCTCCTTCCTCCTTTATGACACTCCCAATTCGGGTGTTTGCCTTCTATAGTTTTTTTGATTAATGTCTCTCTCCCCACATGTAAGCTCCCTGAAGGCAGAACCCACATCTGGTGTACTAACTATTGTATCCTCAGCATCTAGGACAAAATTTGGTACATAGTGGGCACTCCATAAATATTTATTGAACAAATACATGAAAGATGAAAAAAAAAAGATGAATCAGATGTAAGATACTATTTTAAGTGTCCCTAAGATCTACTAGGAAAAAAAAAAAGGTGAGAAAAGTAAGAAAAATCCCTGATATAGTTTTGAGGAGTGACATATCATTTGTTTATGAGAAGGCTTATGAAAATATTATTTAAATAATTTGAGTGCATTGTAATTATCACCACCCAAATTGTAATATGTACTTATTTGGCTATTTATTTATATTTACTAATATTTGTGTGTTCTCTTATTAAATTATTTCCTCCTCTTCTACAGTGTAAGCTCTCTAGTTTAAAGATGTAGTGATTTAGTTTATCTTGCTGTAACATTTGCACCTAAACAAGATCTACACATTTTTAGTGGACTGAATGAATTTCTAGTTTAAGTAAGTAAAGATCTCCAGAGACTGATACAAAAGTAGAAAATTGAGGGTCCTAGGGAGAAAAGCTGACAGTCCTAATGGACAATGATGAAGGCAGATGGAGAGAAGTACTACATTAAGAAATAAGGATGGAGAGTCAAATCTGTGTAAAGGAGGGATTTGAGCTTAGTAGTTTCATTCCTATTGTTGACAGAAACTTGCACTGCCTCCCTATCCTCATTTGTGATAAGAAGAAACAAGTGGCTTGCCACAAGATCACTGGGGATGGCGCAGTTGTCCTAGTACCATGTGTTGAAAAAGCTATTCTTTCCTCTTTGAATTGTTTGGCACTCTAGTTGAAAAATCAATTGACCATAAATGTGAAGGTTTATGTCTGGGCTCTCAATTCTAGTCCATTGATCTGTATTTCTACCTTTATGCTAATGCCATACTATCTTGATTTCTAGAAGTTTGAGATCAGGAAGTGAGTCCTCCAAATTTGTCCTTTATTAAAAGATTGTTTTGGCTATTCTGCATCATTTATGGTTCCATATGAATCTTATTAGTTGTCAATTTTTGCCAAGTTAGCAGAATTTTGAAAGGACTGCATTAGTTTGAAGGCTAATGATGTTTTTTAAATGTAGCATTCCAAGTTAGTCATGAATGTGGCAAACATCCTTGTTCAAGAACTGGTCTAAATTTTATTTCACCTCAAATTTAATTCAAGTGGCTGGAGTTAAGGAAGGACTGAAAAAATGCTTAGAAGAAAAATAAAACTTATTTTTCCAATGATAAAATAATACATGATAAAGATAACATTTTTTTTTTAAATTAAAAGAAGTCATAGTAACTAACAATCTTAATGCTATAGAGATTACCATTGTTAGCAGTCTGGTATAATTTCTATCTTCTGGAGTAGTCAGTTTTGGATGTGGTAACA
This sequence comes from Mustela putorius furo, assembly GCF_011764305.1. NCBI lineage: Eukaryota > Metazoa > Chordata > Mammalia > Carnivora > Mustelidae > Mustela > Mustela putorius. The sequence continues at coordinate 2,075,254 of NW_025421329.1, read as the reverse complement.
AATGGGCTCTAAATTTCAGTGGCTTATTACAAAATTAACACATAAACACATGTATGTCTCACACTGTCTAGTTAGATGTTGGTGACTGTGGGTCAGCTGTGGCTCTGTTTCATGTATTTGCCAGAATTTAGGCCCATAGAGCTGCCAACAGAATGGACATGATGATCTCTTGGTTAAGGGGAATAGCAAGACAGCTACTGGAAGATTTCTGATGCTTCTTAAAACTTCTGGTTGGTTGCAGTGTTCATCATGTCCATTCATATTCTCTTGGCCAAAGCAAGTCAAGTGGCTAAGGTTGTTTGTGAGGTGTTTATGTGGTAGTATAGCAAGTCATCTAGCAATAAGAGGAGAGGCATTATCCTCTTACAGGGAAAGGAGGGGGAAATGACTGGACAAAATAAAGTACTCTTCCATGTCTTTCCTGGATGTCTGCTCTATTTTGAAATGTTTCAGCCTGCTTCCTTAATCTTCACACTTATTTAAAAATACTTCAGGGGGGCACCTGGGTGGCTCAGTGGTTGAGTGTCTGCCTTTGGCTCAGGTCATGATCCCACAGTTCTGGGATCGAGCCCCGCATCAGGCTCTCTGCTCCATGGGAAGCCTGCTTCTCCCTCACCCACTCCCCCTGCTGTGTTCCCTCTCTCACTGTGTCTCTCTCTGTCGAATAACTAAATAAAAATATTTAAAATTAAAAAAAAAATACTTCAGGAACTCTTTCTCCTATCCTAGATATAAGAAATTATTTCTCTTCAAAACTTGGACCAATTGCACACTCAAAACATTATAATTTTAATTTCTATTTAAAATAAATAGAAATTTCTAAGGATGTTTAAAGAACACATAGGACTATTGTGTATATTCAACTCTGCCAGTTGCCACTGGGACTTATAAAAGAGAAGGAAAATGGGCAAATGCTATCCCTTTTAAAAAGAGAGATTAGATCATTGATTTGAACTTAATTGCCTTTGTTGTTACCATCCCATTGCAGGTTAAGATTCAGATAGAAAAAATCAAAAGAAAGAAAGATGGAACACCTGTGATTTCATAAGTCCGTGGTCTATGCCTGAACAATAAAAGGATGTATAATGAAATAAATTTAGTAGTTTCTTCTGCTAGGACTCCTATAAATATATAGTGATGCTTTTCCTCTAGCTACTCATGATATATGATTTCCTTTCACAGAAACACCAGAAAAAACATTTCTTAGCACATGTGTCCTTATTAAAAATGGCATTTTATTTTGCTACTTGCTGTCTAACATCAAACATCTACATTTTACATGCCAGCCTAGAATTCCTAAGAAAATTAAATAAAGAATACATTATTGCTGACATAGAGGGATTAAAAAAAAACTGATTATAATTTCTGTTAAAAGAAAAGAAAAGAAAGAAAATAAGAAAGAAGACAAGAGTACACATTTCCCGTTCATAAGATGCAGGCTTGCCAGAGGCAATTTGTGGCAAATAGGCAACTATCTAAGGGGAAAGTATGATTTACTTTAAGGTCAATTAAATTTACTGAAAATTTATGGCAAAGTTGAGTGCTCTTTAGTTAGAGAAAATATAGAGTGGTTGTTTTAGTTAAAGAAGAAAATAGGGTATTTGTCAACTTCACTAAACTGGAATTACATTTTGCAGAATCACCTCCTTGTATGCTTACAGGTGAGAGCTGGCCAACTCAGAGATTCACAAGGCTTGGAAGGTGGATGTAAAGCAGCAGCCATTTTTCTCATGTTCCAGCTGATCCACACTCTCTTCTGCTATGTTTGTAGCTCTTCCATCTTCATAGTGGCCCAAGCCAACAGTGACTCCAGGTCCAGGTCCATTAAACACAGATGCAGGAGCCTCCCATAAAGGCAGTCCCACTCTGGCAGCTGGACATGCCTGGTTTCCTGTAGCCCTTTGGAAGCTCTAACGTACCCACCACTGTTTCAGGAGGGCTGGTGACATCTTTTTGCTGCTTTCACCAGAATTTTATAAAACCTTAGTTTTATAATCAATTCCATATTCTATAATATACATAGTAGTTTTCCTTTCCTGAATGAATCCTGCCTTATACCTGGGGTTTTCAGAGTTGAAGAAGATCTTAGAAGTTTCTTAGCATAAATAGAAGCAAACATAGTGGGAGAGGAGGGAGCCTTGAACCATCAGTTGATGACAACCTGACCATAAAAAGTGGGGCTGTTCTTTCATCACCTTCTTTATATGTCTCTCAGTTTTGATTTCAATCTAACTTATTCTAGTCACTTTTTATTTGATTTTTAACATTCATGTCAACATATTATCATTAAAAGCAATATCATCAAACCTATGGGAAAATGTACTCAAAGAGAGTGAGAGGCCCCTCAGCTATTCACCTAACATTTCTGCCTACTACACTGTCCAAGAATCTCTGCAACAAGTCTCTCTAGCAGATGACCACGGGGATCTCTGCTTTTAAGTCCTAAGTTCACTCTACTATTGGACTAGATGTGCTTGAGGAAGTTAGTTGAAGAACTGAGCTAAACTCTGCCAGCCTCCTTGTAATTTTTGTGCACTGGTTCTAGTTTATCTACTTCAGAGCAAGTCTACCTGTTTGTTTTCTCTGATACATACAGAAATAGAAATAGAAATATATATCACATCTCCAAATTGCTGAAAGGAATTATTATTTGTTCCTACTTGTTCTTCTTTATTTGGGGGTAAAGATACCCAGTTCTTCCAAAAGTATTAATTTTTTTCCTTCCATAAAATTATATGTATATATGTATGTGTGTGTGTGTGTGTCTGTATGTGGAGAGAGAAAGAGACAGAGAGACAGAAGATTATTTTTATAACACTAGGCATCATGGGAAATTATAATGAGAATAAAATTTGCTATACATCGAATTTTTATTGAACAAAAATCCTAAGTTTAAGGGACTAGTCCTTAAACTCTTCAGTGTTTGTCAAAGCACTGTTAACTATTTTCTTAAGGGGTATTCACTCTATAATACACTGGGTTGTGACCTTTATCAGAAACTCACAAGGCAGTCAGTTGGTAGAACTGGAGGCCATTTTGAAAAAGGAGACAATTTTCAACTGATGACATTTTTTAGAAATGAGAATATATTTCCAGCCTTTTTGGGTTTCCATGTGAGCTAAACTTTGCCCCAGAAAAGGCACATAATATAAAATTTCAGGGTGAGCAAATCTTCAGGATTATCCCACGATTGGATGGGACATCAGAAATAACATGATTTTGCATCTATAGTTAACAGTTTTATAACTACAAAAACCTACTTTTCACCAACTGGCAGTCATATTTTATTAGACACATGAAAACAACCATTTCTATTGTAGAAAATTTGCTCTATCAAGGAGAACTCTCAATGACAGCATATGAACTGAAAAGAAATGTAGAATTATGAAAAAAAAAGCATTGTATTCAAAGGAGAAAATGCTAGCAAAGAGCCGCTCAAAATTCTAGATCTTTGCTAACTTGTAAAGAGTGAATCACAAGACTGTTGAAGTCCAATTCTCAAACTAATTTCTTGGATTGAAATAATCCAATAAAGAAATGACAGCTTCCATGTTGTAAATACATTATTCTATGATTTCCAAAATAGTTTTATCTTTAGATTTGCTCTTTAAAAATGTCTACAGTTTGACATTGTGATGAAGAAACATTTCACTGACTCAAGGATTTCTCCATGACTTTAAGGATGTGAGACTAAGAATTCTAACTTGAGTTAGAATTACCAGGGCAGGGTCCCTGGGTGGCTCAGTGGGTTAAGCCTCTGCCTTCACTTGGGTCATGATCTCAGAGTCCTGGGATCGAGCCCCACGTCGGGCTCTCTGCTCAGCAGGGAGCCTGCTTCCCCCTTCTCTCTATGCCTGTCTCTCTGCCTATCTATGATTTCTGTCTGTCAAATAAATAAATAAAATATTAAAAAAAAAAAAAAGAATTACCAGGGCCTATACTCAGTTCTATCACTCCTGCTGGTCCATGGTGCTTTACCTCACTACAAAAGAGCCTCCAAACTGCCATAAATGATTTTCCTAAAACATAAATCTGACCATGATCATCAATGGCATCCCTTTGTTGAGGAGAAATACAAACACTTTGGGTATACATCAGTCTTCCCATGTTCTGATAAATTTTAATATTTTAAAAGCCTATGGTTTTCCTGATAAAAAGCCATACAGCAAATAACCTTCTACTCTGACTGAACCATCCTTAATTCTAACAATGAGGAAAGAGAACTAGACTGAGGTACAAAACAGGATTTTACTTTGTCACACAGAGAATGCTGGGTGTGCAAGTGGTACCAGCAGCCTGGTTTCTGCCCAGGACATCTGCAAGGTGGCTCAACAGCATCTATGGAACTATTCAGAGGGTTTTGCTCCCAGATATGACTTTGCTTTCCATACCTTTTGGATTATATCCCATTCCAGCACAAGTGGCTTTAAAAAACAATAATTATCTATGTTTAGAGTCTATAGATTAAAACACACACATACACACACAAATCCTATCCAAGGCACAGATGGTTTGAGGTATATGGAATTACATTCTAGTAAACTGAGCATAATTTTTCAACAGAAAGTTATAATTCACAGGGGGAATAAACCATACAGTTTGGGGATATGCCATCTTTTAAAAAAGCAAGCGGATCCATGTAGAAGTCAACAGCTTCTTTTTCCTACCAAGGTTTCTACCCATTCTTCTTGAGGTTATAGCATCTCAATTTTCCTTGGGAAGCCATTCACTTCCATATCAATCCTTATGATTCATAAGGAGTTAAGCCTATTCCCCTGGCCTGTCCAATTCACTATGGTCTAACCCTTTGATCAGGGTGTGGCTCAGTAATAGCTGTGTTATTCAGCACTGTGATACTCATTTCTGATATTTTTATTGGAACCAATAGAAAAAAGAAACTTAGGCCTCTGTTGTAGTGAAAGAATGTTAGTCTTATGGCATTGGTTAGCAAATTTTTCCTGTAAGTGACCAGATGGTAAATATTGTCAGCTTTGGAGGCCATCTTTGTCATGACTATTCAACTCAGATATTGTAATGAGAAAATAGCTACAGATAAAATGTAAGCAAAGGAGTGCTGGCTATGTTCCAATAAAACTTTATGAATATTGAAAATTAAATTTCATATAATTTTCATGTGTCACAAAATTTTACCTTTTTTAAATATTTTAACCATTTATCTATTTTTATTTTTTAAAAGATTTTATTTCCTTATTTGTCAGAATGAGAGAGAGAAAGAGAGCAAGGTAGCACACAAGCAGGGAGAGTGGCAGGCCGAGGGAGAAGCAGGCTCCTCCCTGAGCAAGGAGCCTCATGCAGGACTTGATCCCAGGACTCCGGGATCATGACCTGGCTGAAGGCAGATATTTAACTGACTGAACCACCCAGAAGTCCCTATTTTTAATCATTTAAAAATGTAAAAATCATTTAGTGGAGAGCTAGATTTGGCCAGTAAGTCATAGTCTGTCAATTTCTAATCTAAATGTTTGGAGAAATAGAAGAAAATAAGACAAAGTTCCTACTCAGGGAATTTACATTCTACTGGAAAAGACAGACAATGAAGAGGTAATGGGATATATTTGAAGATAAAGTCAGCAAGATTTGCCAATGAAGTAAATGTGAAAACAAGAGAGGGAGAGAGGGAGGAAAGAGAGAGGGAAAAGGCAGAAAAGAAAGAGGCAGAAGAAAGGTCAAAGATAAATCCAAAGTTTTTTGCTCAGAGCAACCACATTAATGGGAGTACCAATTTTTAAGATGACAGTATGAGGGATGGTGAGTTTTGGGTGAAATGCATAGTTTTTTTTTTTTTTAACATGTTCTGTTTGCAATGCTTATTAGATTTCCAAGCAGATACACTGAATCAACAGTTATATGCATGAATATAGAACATCTTGAGAACATAAATCATTTTTAAATCACTTAGTAAGTAAATGAAGAATAAAAAAAAGTTCTTAGAATTTAGCTTTAGAGAACGCCAGGGTTTAAAAGAAACCAGCAAAGAAGGATAAAAATAATTGGCTAATGAAGTAAGAGAAAACAGTGAAGGATGCCCAAAGTCAAGGAACAAGGCGTTAAAGAAAGATGACTATTGTGTCTATATTGTTGCAATGTATGCTAAGACAATGTTGCTAAGATAACGTCAGAGAACTGACCATTAGATTTGGCAAGATGGAATTCATCAGGGACTTTAGCAATTGCATTTTGCAGTGGACTCAAGAGTCCAAGAAAGAATGGTTGTGAGGAGATGAAGAGATAATAGGAACAGGTCTTTTGAGAAATTTTGCTCTAAAGGCTTGGAGCAATAGTTGAAGAGAGGACATGGGAGTAAAGGATCTTTTTGTTCATTTTGTTTTGAAGATATGAAATATTCCAGTCGGGAGGAAAGACAAAAGGGATGAGGCAGAAGCAACTCCTTGAGGGAGAAAGGACAGGGATCCAGGGAGACGATATAGGTAAAGATGTAGGGAGGTTAGTAGATTATTAGTTTGAAGATGAAGTTCTCTTTTAATGGCTTCTCTTTTCTCAGGGAATAGTTGAGAATGTGTGGACTGGGATAGAGTTTAATGTTTTGGGAAGGGGTAAAGTGACTGGTTTGATAATGGGGTAGTGGCAACTAGAGAAATATGGAAACTCTAGAAGGCTGTGCTCACTCAAGACCAGAGAGAGTGGTTGTGAGCTTTTGCCAGCCATGCTCACCTGCCTGGAAACAAAAGGGGAGTAGGCAGGAAGTAAGACTTAATTGGAGGTGGATTTTCTTCTGGATGATTTTGATCCCTTGACTAAGGGAGTTGAGGGTGTGTACTCTGGAGAGATCATCACGATGGCTTGTGAACTCCATGCTAGGGGAAAGTGAACATGAAAAGGAGGATACATGGCAGAAAGTGGTAGGCTTACTTGTAGAGGTTTGTGCGGGGTTAAGAGCTTGCTGGATTCAATGAGTGAGCTGCAAAGAAGGTAAGGTAGTCCGAGTGGGATGCTTAAAACTGCTATTGTGGGGGCACCTGGGTGGCTCAGTGGGTTAAGCCTCTGCCTTCAGCTCAGGTCATGATCCCAGGGTCCTGGGATCGAGCCCCGCATCGGGCTCTCTGCTCCGCGGTGGGCCTGCTTCCTCCCTCTCTCTCTCTGCTTGCCTCTTAGCCTACTTGTGATCTCTCTCTCTCTGTGTCAAATAAATAAATAAAACCTTTAAAAAAAATTAAAAAAAAAACTGCTATTGTGGAGCTGGTACAGTGATTGCAATGGCAATATCGAGAGAAGTATGACCATGAGATGAGTGACTGAGGCTGAGTACAGCAGAAGGTAATTGGAGTTGTGAAGGTTAACGGACTCAGGCATCCAGGGGATGGGTGGGCTGGCCAAGAACCCTCAATTCCTGTTCAAGTCACCAAGAATGAAGATGGTCATCATGGGGAAAGAACAAAAAAATGACAAGCTAAAATTTCCTACAACTGAGAGGAAAGAACCAGGAGGAAAATAGGTTAACTTTAGATAGATGCATAAAGATAGGTTCGGAGGACATATAAACACAGGTTTCAAAGGATCTGATTTTTTGTTTCAGAAGAAGAGGAACAATGGTCTGAAAATGGTTTTGGAAGCAGAGAGTTTGCCTTCCTTTTCTCCAGGTCATGTGGAACATGGTATGTGGGAGGTAAAAGAAAGACTCAGGTGACAAGCCTGCAAGGGAAGCAAAACCTTAGGGGACATCTAGGTTTTGCTCAGAGCAAGAAAGCAGAAAGAGGAGTTACTAACTTGTAACCGGCAAGGCCACGGTTGCTCCCAACAGGTCCTGATAATGTCTAGAACAGCTAAGGGAAAACATGTATAATCTGGAAGGCACTGACATTTTTAGAAAGTAGATTTTATTTTATTTTTATTTTTTTTTATCTCTCAAACATCATCTGCCCAATTAAAGAATTTTGTAGAGAAAACAATAAAATAGCAGCTTGTAACATACTATTATCTTCAGCAGTCAATCTTTATATGCCTGAGTTTGGCCTTTTTATCCTACTTCTCTGGATAGACATAGGGCTGGGGTGGGGAGGGGGGTGATGCCCCTGGATGCTTAGGAGAAAGGGTCTCTTAGAAAGCAGAATAAGATATGCAGACAATGCAAGGAATGGAAACTCAAAAACACAAGCCAGAAGTGCAAGACAGCTTCTATTATTTTCTAGGACCTTTAGGTGCTGGAAAAAAGTTAAAGCTGGCTAACTGCAAACTCCATGACTCTATTCTGCTCCAACCCTTGGATTGATTCTTTTCTTATGATTCCCCAGGACCTGATAAACTCTCCAAGTTCTCTTTTTTATGGAGAATGCTGGAATGTCCATAATTAGTCTTCTCATATGAAACCAAAGCATAAAAATGCTCAATGTAAGTTGGAGAGGAAAAGTTTGGGTAGCCAGTTTTCCAGGGGCCCTTCTCCTCACCAAGGCTCTGAGTTTACCCTACGCCCCTGAAAGCATCAGGAAACTCTTCAGAGGCCATAACAGCTCTTTCAAATGCCATAAAAGGAGCCACTCCTGTAGTGGCATCTCTGCTAGGATCCTTCTAGTGTGCCTATCTGAAATCCAGTGATAATTAAGAAAAAGATGAGCTAGTTGCACCTATGCGAAAAGGCATCTAGATATCTGAAGCTTAATACAGGCAAGTCCCATAAAAATGCAGTGTAAGCCTCCAGTTTCCTTTACCAGGATGGCAAAGGGATTAATCAAATAAAATCAGAAAAAGTGTTTCAACCACTCTAGAGGAAGAAATCAGCAATTCTTGGTGTAAAATATATCTTTCTTCTATTCATCTATTTTAAAAATATAAATGGCCTCTACCAACCTTCAGAAAATGATTTACCACACCACTAATACTAATCCTTTACATTCATATAGTGCTTTACACTTTCAAGAAGCTTTCACATATATTATTTCCTAGAGTATTAGATCCTGGGACAAAAATTATGGTTTTAGAAATGAAACAACTTCTTCCTCAACTCCCTCACCCTTGGATATACTGATTTTTTCCCCTAATATCATGAACTTGAATCATAAGATCTTTTACCTGTGAACATCAAGCTTCCACTATTAACTTATAAAGAAAATTCATAACTCTTATTGACTTAACAAGAAAATAGCATGGTCAAGTGGGAAATAAAGGTTAATTACAAATGAAAAAGGGAGCTAAAGTATGTGATTTGTCCTTTGTTAACCTTTTCAACTAAAGAGAGTTTAAAACAATTCAAGGTCTGTTTTGTGTAAATTCCTCACTACCTTTAATAACTTAATAGAGTAATTGAATGCACAATTGCTCCCTGTTATGGCAAACTGCCACAAAACCAAAATCTTTAGTCTCTTCTAAAACACTGTAAACATCATTAAAGTGCCAAAACCTATAAAGTACTTTTATGAAATAATTTGCAAATTTTATGGACTTAATAAGGCCACAGCAAATTTTATCCTGAGTTACCAGGTATTGCCTTTCTTTCTTTCTTTCTTTCTTTCATTGCTTATCCTACTGGCAGAGGGGAGTTTCTGTGTATGAACCCTCACATGCTTAATTCCTAAAGCCTGTATACATACTAGATGGAGAAATAAAAAGAAATAGATTTAGAAAGTAATAAACAAAAAACAAAATAGGTAAACATCCCACCTCTCCTTTTTTAATGTAAAAATGCGAGGAAAGAAGGAGTGTTGAGAAAGTAGAGATATCAGTGATAGAAAATATATTTGTAGTTCTCTCTTAGTGAGCCCCTTGGAGCTGAAAAGTGAAGTCACATGTCACTACTGCTAAAAGGTAGTTGCTAAATAATAATTATAATAAGTACTTATATATACTTAATAATACATATGCTTATATATACTTAATTATAGTAAGTACTATATAAAAAGTATTTCTTAGAATCCATGGAATAACCACATGAGTAGAAGTATAACCAGAACAAGCTTACTGTATTGAGTATTAAAAATACTCATATGTGGGACATCTGGGTGGCTCACTCAGTTAAGTGTCTGAGTCTTGATTTTGGCTCAGGTTATAATCTCATGGTAATGGGATTAAACCCCACATTGGGTTCTGAGCTCAATGGAGAGTCTCCTTGAGATTCTCCCTCTCCCTCTCCCTGTGCTCCTCCCCCAACTCACATGCTCTCTCTCTCTCTCTAAAATAAATAAATAAATATGTATTTAATAATAAATTTATTTATTTAAAATAAATAAATTATATATATATACACACACATATATACATATATAAACCTAGCTTAACAATATACTAACTAAATCTAATGATTTTAATGACATCTTAATGATATACTAACTAAAATCTATACTAACTAAAGTAATGATATATTAACTAAAAAAGATCTAAGGAAATAATCAGAAATTCAATGATTTGTTATAAAGATATTTATCACAGTGTTAGCAACAAACCAAAAACTGCTCAATTTAAACATTCTATAGTATAAGAATATTGTTCTTTCATGTAATAGAATCTTATTGCATAAGAGCCATTAAAACAAAATGTATGAAAAATGTATGAAAAAATCTTAATGATACCAGGAAATATTAGTGATAAAATGTTTAGAAGGGCAAAGGCACACAAAATTGTATAGTTAGTACCATAACAAGTATTTAACATATGTATGTGCACACACACACACACACGCACACAATAAAAGTCTGAATGTTCAGATACTAACTTTGATTGTTTCTGAGTGGGAAGATTATAAACAATTGTTATACTCTGTTAGCCTTTTAAAATACTTTTCTTATTGAATAAGCATTGCTTTTATAATCATGGAAAATATATTTCATGAATATAGCTCTCCTTTATAAACATATATTTATTGACACCATTTTCCTAAAAGTACCTAGTGGTCACACCATTATGCTTCCAAAAGAGTCTTCCCCACTCTTTGTTCTTCCACCTTCCTGGAGGATGTCTTAGTCTCCTCAGTAGCCTGTAGCGGTCACTGGGCTGCTCCTCTCTGAATTATTCCACCTCCCAAGAGAAGTCTAAGCAATCATGGGCCACTGTCCACTCACGCTCTTAACAGAGTTGGATTCAGAACTGAGGAGGTCTTAGTCAATTTAGGACAAAAAGACGTAAGGAGTAGTTTACTTGATGTAACTGGGAAAGTGAAGGCAGTTGTTTTTCACAGTGGACTATGGGCAGTCATCCATGAGTGAGAGAAACCATCCTTGTGTTGAAGATGATGCTATAGACAGAAGAGTATTAAATTGTGCCTCTTGAGAGAATTTTGAGAGGCTACATTAATCAACCCTGATGTCTGTCCTAACCTTGGCTTTCTTAATCTGTACAATAATAACATGCCTAGTGAGAGGCAAGATGGTGGAGGAGTAGCAGACTGAAATGACATCAGATCCCAGGAGTTCAGCTAGATAGGTATCAAACCATTCCAAACACTTACAAACTCAACAGGAGATAGAAGAGAAGAAGAGCAGCAATTCTAGGAACAGAAAATAAACCACTTTCTGAAAGGTAGGATGTGTGGAGAAGTGAATCCAAAGCGACGGGAAGATAGACCACGGGGAGAGGGGCCAGCTCGTGGCAAGCAGCGGAGCAGTGAAGCACAAAATCAGATCCTTTAGAAGTCTGCTCCACTGATGGACATCACTCCAGAGGGTAAGTGGGGGTAGAACCCTTTTGGTCTCAGGTCCTGCAGGGTCACAGAAAGATTGAGGGTATCTGAGTGTGGCAGAGCTGCCAGGTATCGGAACAGGGAAGCCAACTATAGAGACAGAGCTGAAGAGTAGCTCTCAGAGTAAGGTTACCTTACAAAGTGATCCAAGGCACAAGTGGACCAGTGCTCTTCAAGGAGGGACCCCACAAGTGACAGATCCAGGAAGACTCACCTTCCTCCGCTGGGAAGGGCAACACAGCATAGCAGGAATCTTCTGGGTTTGTGGATTCCAAACAGGGCCATGCGCCAGAGATAGAAACACTCGGTCACAGGCCGAGTGAGTACAGAGTGTGTCTGGAGACCAGGGAGATGGGAGGGGTTGACTGCTTTTCTCTGAGGCCGCACTTAGGAGTGGGGCCCTGAGCTCTCAGCTCCTATGGGCCTGAGATTGGGATGCTGCCATTTTCATTCCTGTCCTCCAAGTGGTACAGAAAGCATTCAGGGAACAAAAGCTCTGAGAGCAAACCTGAGCAGATTATATAGCCCAGTCCCTAACAAAGGTGATGCAATGCTGCCTCCGGCAAAGACATTTGAGAATCACTACAATAGGCCTCTCCGTCAGAAGATCAGCAAGAACATCCCGCCAAGACCAAGACACTGATCAATGAGAACAGTGGAACTCCAGAGCTAGGGGAAAGCAACACATAGAATTCATGGCTTTTCCCCATGATCCTTTAGTCTTGCAAAGTTAAAATTTTTTTAACTTTATTTTTTTCCTATTCTAACTTTTCCTTTTTCCTCTTTTAACGTTTTTAAAAACTAGATTATCTTAACAATAACTTTCTAAAAAAAAAAAACTTTTAAACCATCACTGTTACAGTAATATTTTATCCTTTCATTGTATTTAACCTTATTTTTGTGTACATATAAGGTTTTTGTTTTTTTTTTTTTCTAAAAAAAATTTGTGAGGGAGCCTGGGTGGCTCAGTGGGTTAAGCCTCTGCCTTCAGCTCAGGTCATGATCTCAGGGTTCTGGGATCGAGTCCCACATTGGGCTCTCTGCTTGCCAGGGAGCCTGCTTCCTCCCCTCTCTCTCTCTCTCTCCTTGCCTCTCTGCCTATTTGTGATCTCTCTCTGTCAAATAAATAAAATCTTTAAAAAAAAATTGTGATACAATTTCTTCTAATAGATCAAAATATACCCTAATCTAGCACATGGCTTTGCTTTAGTCTCCATCCTGAGCACATTCCCTCCTCTTTTTTTTTCTCCTTTTCCCAACCAACTCATCTTATCAATTCCTTTTTTAGAATTATTTTAAATTTTCATCTTTACAGTCATATTCCATCCCTTCATCATGTTTATCCTTATTTTTGTATATATATGTTTTTCTTTCTTTAAAACTTTGGGAGGTAGTTTCTTTCAGAGACCAAAATCACCCAAAGTAAAGTGGGTGGCTCTGTTCTATTTACCAATCTAATATATAATTTTTTATTTTTTTATTTTTATTTTTTTTCCCTTTTTCTTCTGCCCCCTATTTTGGATCTCTTCTGATTTGGTTAGCGTACATTTTTCTGGGTCTTTGCCACCCTTTTAGTATTTTATTCTCTCGCTCATATATTCTTATCTGAATAAGATGACAAGGTGGAAAAACCCACCACAAAAAAAAAGAAAAAAAAAAAACAAGAGGTAGTATCAATGGCTAGGGACCTAATCAATACTAGTTAGACTAGGTTCAGAATGACGATTCTCAAGGAGCTAGCTGGGCTCAAAAAAGCATGAAAGATATTAGAGAAAAAAAAAAGCATGAAAGATATTAGAGAAATAAAATTCCATCCTGGAGAAATACAAGAACTAAAATCTAACCAAGCTGAAATAAAAAAGTTATTAATGATGTGCAATCAAAAATAGAGGCTCTTACTGCTAGAATAAATGAGGCAGAAGGGAGAATTAGTGATATAGAAGACCAAAAGATGGAGAATAAAGAAGCTGAGCAAAAGAGAGACAAACAACTACTCTCCCATGAGGGGAGAATTCAAGAGGTAAGTGATACCATAAGACAAAACAATATTAGAATAATTGGGATTCCAGAAGAAGCAGAAAGAGAGGGGCATAAGGTATATTAGGGCTTGGGGGGTAGGGAAGGAAAAAATGAAACAAGATGGGATCAGGAGGGAAACAAACTATAAGAAACTTGTAATCTCCCCAGACAAACTAAGGGTTGCTGGCAGTGGGGGAGCATGGAGAGGGTGATTGTGTTATGGACATTGGGGAGGGTATGTGATATGGTGAGTGCTGTGAAGTGTTTAAGCCTGACAATTCACAAACCTGTACTCCTAGGACACATAATACATTATATTTTAATAAAAATAATTAATTAAAAATAATAAGAAAAAAAGAAAAGCAGGGAAGAGGTTTTGCAACTTGAATATATAAACTTACAGTGATATTGATGTAAAGTCAAAGATTCATCTATAATTTTTATGTGTTTATTGGATTATACCTATAAAATTAAATATTGTATCATTAAAAATAATATAATAATAATAATAATAATATGCCTTCCATTTAAGCCAAGTTGAGTAAGAAATGTTATTTTCTGATGGATGCTCAATATAATTTATTTTCTAACATTAAGTGCCTTCATTCTTTTGATCTAATTGAGGAGAGAACTAATGAAGGACGATTATTCACAGAACTTACTTTTCATGCTTCATTGTTTACTACATCTGCATGGAAAATAATGCCCACCCCCCTCCCATAAACTCTAGAATTTTTTCATCATTTTATTATGAAAATTTTCAAACCCACAAAAGTAGTGGTAAGGATTTTATAATGAATCCACCTAGACTCTACAATTAACAATTTACTATACTTGCTTTTATCAATTTCTATTTATCCTCTTTTTACTCATCAATTAATTATATCTTTTTGTTCCATATTTTTAATAAATCCTTCCATCTTATCATCATAAAGAATCAATTCACATTCTACTGACTTATTTGAATATTCTATTGCAATGTAACTTTCCCTGTATTCATCTCTCTTCTTTGGCTAGATAGTAATAGTCTTAAGAGAAGGTGTTGTACATCTTTGCATCACTTCCATGTGGATGCCTGCTGTCGATAAATATGGAAAATTGAAATGAACTTCCAGCAACTAGAATTTGGGTGATGCATTGTATTTTCATGGCAAAACAAAGACACAAATTGTACTTCAATAAACTACAAGTTCCGGACATGCCATTTGTTACAATTTTTCTGGTAATATTTTCTGCATCAAACTGCAAAAAACTGTAAAATATTCTAGTAATATTTTCTGCATCAAACTTTTTTCTTGTTTTGCTATGAAAATGAACTGAGCTGAAAACAAATTTATATATAACAAGTATCTTTTTAATAAGGGATCAAACATTAGCTCTTGGGTTTTCCTGAGCTTTTTTCTTTTCCTTCCTTCCTTTCTTCCTTCCTTCCTTCCTTTCTTGTAGTTGACTTTTTTGAGTCAAATTACTCTTTAAAGTATTCTTTCCCTTGAAAACGTCTTTATGTGAAGAACTGGGGCAAAGACCCTTATTTTAGTCCAGCTGAATGAACTAAACAAAGCCAGAACTGAATTTAAGAGTATAAGCAACTTAAACATAGAATGGAATGTTGCTGTTGATTAATCCAAGGAGAGCTGTTTTCTTTTTCTTCCACCACCCTGAAGTGACTTTGCTAAAGCACTTTCTCCAAGTTAAGATACTGAGAAGAAATAGTGTATGTGTGTGTGTGTGTGTGCGCGCGCGTATGTGTGCGCGCGCATGTGTTTGTGTTGGGACAATTTAAAATATGAAATAATTGTGCACTCCTCTGCATTTACAGCAACTTGATGCAGTTTCTTGTTTTAAAAGATTACCTTAACTTATAATCAGCAAGTCATAAAGTTTTAGTTTGTGTTTCTAAGTAGTGGGAATGGCTGAGGTATAGCCTCTTTTTAAATTTATATTTTAACTAATAACTTTGGTAGTAGATAGAAATATGTATATAGTCTTATAGGAGTCTTTAAATATAGATATCTTTAAATTAGTCTTTATTTTCATTGCTCCTTCAAGAGATTTATTTTTTGATTTATTATTTTACAGATGTCAGAAGGGGAGTATTCAAATTTAACACACATATGTTTGATTTTGAATAAAACATCCAGGTAAAAATAATACATATAATTCTTAGACTGCAGACTATGTAGTAGGATGACCAACCTCAAATTAGGAAAGTTGCTAAAAGCTGCCAGACTGAATAATCAATTGACTGAAAGAAAAAAGAATAAAAAAAAAATAAATAATAGGACAATAATCTAAGCCCTATTCTGCCTTAAAGAAAACATTTACTCATAAGCCGACACCTGGGAAAAAGGCCAAGATAGTAAACTAGACTTAGGAAAAAATTTTCTACCCAGAACTGTTAGGAAATGTTTTATTCATTGAAATCATCCACAAGTAAAAGATTTCTATCCTTACTATCATCAATGATAGACCCTGTAGATCATACAGTAGAAAATGAACTATCCCATCTGTCTTTAAATGTATTAACTGTATAGTGATCATTCTAACACAAATTGTTTTTAAAGATTACTAAATGGTACACTTGAAAACTAATATTATACAGCATGTTAACTAACTGGAATTTTTCAAAAATATTTTTTAAGATTTTTTTCTTTAAATTTATTTGAGAGAAAGAGAGGAAGTGAGAGAGAGCACAAGCCAGTGGGTAGAGCAGAGGGAAAGGGAGAAGCTGACTTCCTGCTGAGCGGTGATCCTGACATGGGGTTCAATCCCAGGACCCCAAGATCATGACCTGATCTGAAGGCAAATCCTTAACCACTGACTGAGCCACCTAGGTGCCCCAACTAACTGGAATTTTAAAAAATTAAATAAAAGCTTAAAAAAAACTATAAAAAAAATAGAAATCAGGCTAATCCTGGGCTTTATGAAAAATACCACAGATTTTCTTCCAGTGAACTATCTCAAGACTCATGATTATTTGTTAATAGATAATTATAGGAAAGTTAAACTGTTTAAGAAACCATACAATTATACTCATTGTGTTCCATGTTACATGTATATTTGCATCTTAAGATGTCATATTATTATTATTTTTTTAAATATAGCATTTCAAGGAGAAAAAAGATCTACCTTCTTTTTTTTTTAAATCTTGCTTTTGAGTAATCATATATTATCTTCTTCTTAGTTACATAATATATTCTCTCCCTCAAAAAATGTTTTAAAAACAGAAGAGAAAGCAACTTCTAGGTAACAAGTGTAAAGAGAATCATGATAACAGAAGAAATGAAACCAAATGCAACAGAAACCTGCTATAACAAAGTAGCCAACCACAAGCCATATTTTACTGTGCTTAAATGTTATGTTATGAATTTTAGAAATTAAAACTTGAGGCACAAATTTATTTTGAATAACAAACCCTAAAATCTTATCTTTTCTTTCTAAGGTGTTGATTTTAGTTTATAGCACTGTCTTACTATTTTTCTATGAGACAGTATTTTTATCTTAATATCTAAAAACATAGTTTTGTTTAAAATAAATACAATGTAATTTAAATTTGCAAAAATCAACACTACCAGCAATAACTAGAAAAATTACTGAGTATAAAGTACTTAGACAAATATTTTCCATAAATTTTCAAGAAACACTCCAAGATTTTTTTCTCTTCTCCAGACATTTATTGAGAACTAATCAAGTTTCAGGCTCTGTAGCAGGATAGGAAGGCCATGAATATGACACAATTCTAACCTCCAGGAAATCACAGATGAGGGCAAAAGCATTCAGATAAATTACATATCTCAAGATCATTCAAAGGACTATCTTTTGGCTTAAGATGCTATCTGCTTTTTGGAAACTCTTGACTTACTTAATGAAATCAGATGACTTGAATTCCAACTCACTTCAAAACATACAAAATAGTCTAAATGGTTACTATATTTTTATCGTCTGATTGAATTAAAGGCGTGTCAGTTGTGGTAATTCATCACCAATTGTATAAAACCCTCACAACTGTTGTATTTAAATTCCATTGTCTATTGGGTGTTCATATGTTTTAAATTCTCTTTAGGAGTCATATAATGTTTCAAAGTGAGGCCAAAGCCCCAAAAGTAATTTTTCAAAAATAGTATTCTTGACTACTATAGTTTTGATAACTTTTATTACTTAATATCAAGTTGGTTGCTTGCTTATTTTTACTTTTTGCTATCATAAACTTAGTAAAAGGATGTTTCTCTTAGAAAGAAAAAGAGAGAGAGACAAGGAAAGAAGGGAAGAAAGAAAGAAGGAAGGAGAGAGAACTAACGCTTACCCCAGTGAAAAGCAGGAAGTTCTCCCTATACCTTCGTTTACATAGCATTCCTATACTTGTTCTGCACACATCAATGGTTCAAAGTCATTACCCACAGTTACTTTTGAAAGTGTATGCAATGCTAATACAAACTTGATAAAGCACAGTTATCTTTAAAAAACTTTTAATAATGCATTTCAAAAAACAATTTTAAAAATCCCTTTTCATTTAATGATCAGTAATTGGCAACCATGAGAAAAGAACCATTTTTCCTAGTATTACTGATGTTGGTCCTTGTCACAGAATTTGATGTGACCACTGGAATGTGGGTGACCAATGGAAGTGACACTGTGCCAGTTTCAAGTCTAGATCTTAGTTGAAGATCCCCCTCTGAGAGCTTCTAACTTCTGAAACGAGAACACCCTGCCTTGGGTAGCCACTGAGCCCTGCCCGAGCCCTCAAATGTGGAGCAGACCAAACTCAACCCTCAAGCCTGAAGCAGAACCACCTAAGCTGGTTAACAAATGGATGAGTAAGATATAATGCTTATTTGTTTTACACCAATACAGTTTTCATGGTGGTGTTACATAGCAATAGCTGTCTAATAGTAAGTATTACTTAAAACTTTCTCCCCCCCACCCAGGATATAGATCTTATTTTACAATATAATTATTAAATAAAATCCATTTAAAAGATCACTTTTAGCAACTAGGAATAGATTGTGAGGCATATAGCCATATGTTATATGCTTAAATTAGAGAAAATAAAATTATATATTAATTTCTTTAAAATAATACTACTACAAAAAAAAAAAAAAAAGACACCTTGATGTAATTAAAGGAAGACAAAAGTAATGATACTTCTTGATTGAGAACATAATGCGATCACACACTAGCTGGCTTCCAGAGAAACGAATGCAGTTGTTGTTATTTTTCCATTATGAAATCAGAAGATGTAGTCCAGCCATGCTGAAGCAATAGGAATTGAGTGCTTCTACCTGGTCCCAAATTAACAAGATGATGTCAAGTCTTGTCCTCATGCATAGAAATGGTGAGGAAAATAGATCCATCTTTTGTCTTTTAAATTTATTTACATTTACAATCTACTTTGAACTATACCGTATAAAGTAGCATAAAAGGCTATTCAAATGGTATGCACAGTTAATTTTATGCAATATAAGACTGGATGTGCTACTTGGCTGTTAGAGTCTGTCCTCACACTTGTTCTGGCATGCCAATATCACTCAAGCTTGATTCAGAGTCTTTATGCCACAACAATTTTCTTGAATAATCATAAAATTTAGCAATAAGTGCATGCAACACTAAGGCTAAGGGTGCTGTTTTACAGTGTGGTGGAATCTTTAAGTCCTGAACAGGTAGGGAAAGTAAGGGTGGTGTCTGGAATGACTTATTCAAAACCAGAAAACATTTAAATGCTTAGAAAATGGTGGTTGTCAGTGCAAATGAAAACTGGGAAGTTACCTAGCTGAGGAATCAGCACAGTCAACAAAAGAATAAAACCCAAGAGCAGTTACTAGGAGATTGAGTTATAAGCATTTCAGTGTGACAATGTTGAAAAGCAAAGATATTAGACTAGCATCTAACTGGTAGGGCTTATATACCTCATCAAAAGTTCTAGTCAAGAGATCCAGTGATTATAAATTATACAAAATAATCTGCATCTGAGTGGGCCCCACTCACCTAAGTTTCCTAAGGATTTGGCAGTCAGTCCTGGGGTGGCTCCCCAGCTCCTCGCTTTGTCTCCAAAATCACCTCCAAACATTTAGCAGTGCCCATTCTTCAAGAGAGGGCTGAAGAAGTGGGTTATTTTCTCATCTGCTACTTTGAAGAACGTGCCAGGGTGTCAACCCTGATGGGTCTCCTCTTGCATGTTCTTCTCTGGGGTGCTGATTGCACACCCATTCTATAAAAAGGAGGCAGCAGTTTATAGGGACTCAAACACTGGCCTAGAAGGCTGTTACAAACCATCTCTGCAAATGTAGACTGGGAGGTTTAGTTTCTAAGAGCCTCAGTTTCCTCACATAAGGAAAATGAAATTTGAACAAAAAAAAACTGTAGGGGTCAAGGGCAGGCCACCCCAAGTTGGGCCACTTTGGCATGAAGATCATTTTGCATTAAAATGCAACCAAAACCCAGCAGATTCAGGAAAATCTCTTTATCTCCTACATAGCTGCCTAAAAGAAGGGGACCTGAGTAGTTCAATAGGTTAAAGTGTCTGATTCTTAATTTCAGCATAGGTCATGATCTCACAGTCATGGAATCGAGCCCAACATTGGGCTCTGTGATTGGTGGGGAGTCTGCTTAAGACTCTCTCCTTCTCCCTCATCCCTTCCTCCTGCTCATGAACTCTCTCTCAAATGGATAAATAAATCTCTCAAGAAAAACTGCCTATAAGCATTTCCATACAGGACCTGCTGCAGGAAGAGAGTGATCACCACAGATCTGATGCTATGAACTAGGTATGGTAGACAGAGCAGAACCTAACAAGGCTTGTTTGATCTAAGTCCTCTATGTTCCATCATTTCTGAGTGGCCTACCCAATGTTTAACAAACATTTATTCTATTTCATCTTCTGAATTGCATCCCTTCCCTTTAAAGTTCCAAGCCCCTATCCCCTTCTTCCTAATATAGAATGACATACATACTTCATTTTGCTTGTCTTTGAAATTTTCATGTCTGTGTAGATTTCTCATATGTATGAAATTATATTTGACTTTCTCCTATTAATCTGTCTCACATCAGTTTGATTCTTATTCCAGCTAGGACCTTGAAGAGGACAGTCGTCCTCCCCAAAAAGACCATTTAAGGACAACAAACATTGTTTCCAGCGCTAGAATTTTGGAAATGGAATTGTGGTTCTGGATCATGGATTATGGAGCACCTCCAACCTGTTAAAGGTAGATTTGATTTCTCCTACTCTGCACATAGTATAGTGCTTATTTTTTACCTTCTATAATAATTGAATATTATCACTAATGGAGAAAAAAACAGAGCAAAGGGGAGTAGTTAACTTGAGAAAGAAAATGTCAAATTGTCATCCTGTTCAGGGAACATTTTATATAAGAGCAACACTGAAAGACATCTACATACACACACTGCACACACACAGACATCAACTTTGTGAAGTATACTCCTTTGAATGTGTGTATAAACTGACCTAATATTTTTCTTTCAGAATAAAGCATTGAAAATGTAATACTGTCCCCAAAGGGACTTCATTTAAAATATGAGCATCAAGTTAAAAATGAACAGCCACAGCAAACAGGCCATTATTTCCCCAGCTGATCATATTAAACCCAATATATTCTTTCTTGATGGGCAGCACTCTTTTATTACATGTTCTGTCTGCGTATGGTTACAGTTCAATATCTATATTTGCTTTCATTTTTGTGCCCCTCACAGAGGATACTAGAACTATTTAGGGAAGTAAAGAGAAAGCAAAATTGTAATTAAAATTTAGAAGAGGAAATGAAGGTATTTTCTGTTTCTTCTTAAAATTTTTTCCCCTCCCAGCATCATATATGATGATATTACAATTTTAAGTTCTCAGACTTTATGGCTTCTGACGTTGAGGACCTTGTACTTCCTTTGAAAATTCTGACATATCCAGATCCATGGCCCTATCAGCTGTGGGCCACTACCATCATACCATTCATCTCTCTGTTTTGACTGAATAAAACAAATAAATGAATGAGTAAAGCAGACAGCACTGCATGAGTCATGCTGCTTCAAATCCTTTTATAAATGAAGTAGGATATAAAATATATTATATTTTTTATATTACATATATATATATACACATGCTACCAGGTCTAGCTGAAGATTCTTCACTCAAATACCATCTGCAAACAGATCTTAGTGAGTTGGAGCAGTGGCAGTAACACTCAAGGTTTTTCTCTTGACAGTGTCCCAGGGGAACATTAGACATCACAGGGCAGGAAAGCAAGAATTACAAGGGTTGAGGAAGGAATCATCACCTGCTTCAAAGATTTAGAGGACCCTTTGGCCCCAAGTTCTATTCTGTTTGCCAAGAACATATATCACTAGAATCAAATTCTTGTGAGTTCAAGAATTTGGTCTGCTTTGTTCACTGCTCTTTGCTCAATGCTTAGAATGGTATTTGACACAAGTAAGAACTCAATAAACATATGTTGAGTGGATTAATAATCTAAAAAGAAAAAATAATTAATTAGGTGAAGCATTAAGTTATTGTTCACTTTTTAACTCAGTGTGCGAGCAGAGAACAGCCTTCCCCTACTATGCCAAGAATTTTAGCAGTATCACATGAAGTACATGATCTTCACAATCACTTTGCTTCTAGTACTCCTGGGAACTGGATGCGGGGGAGAAGGTGTGCATGTAGAGTTGCCAGATAAAATACAGGATGCCCAGTTAAAGTTGAATTTCAGCTCAACAATGCATAACTTTTTTTTAACATAAGTATATCCTAAATACTGGGTTTATACTATTTTTATACTAAAAATATTTGTTGGGGTTTTTTTAAAGATAAAATTTTAATTTAACTGGGCATTCTCTGTTTGTATTTGCTAAATCCAACAATCCTACCTCTCCATATAGAACAATCCAGCTATTCACATTAGCCTCTCTGCTGAGGCCATTTACCCTTTCAGTGTCCCTATTTTTCAGATCCATCAGAATATGTGTACTGCCTCTCTCTCACGCACAAGACTAACATCCATTTCACCAGAATCTCTCACATCTTTTGTCAGCAGATGAAAGGTATGTTATCAAGCTGCTGCCAGAATGCTGGGCAAGCCCAAGACTGGCTCCCAGGAGCAAGTTGCCCACTCTCTACCTCTTCAATTTCTAGACAGGACATAGGCACAGTCCACTGTGTTCCCCTCCCCGAAAAAGCAAATATCAGGGCCCACAAGGAGTCCCACTGAAGATTTTTGTTGGACTCAGAATGAGAAATAGGCTCTTCCTACCCTCCTTTGGGGTCTCACAATATTCTAGGAATTAAAGTTCATCTTGAGGCTTCCATGGAAACTTCCAGTGTAATAACTTACTGTACATTATAACTGAACATTTTGCTTTACCTTCTCAGTCACTTTCCCCTTCTCTTTTTACTCTATATAAATTTTAACATCACAAACAAATCCTCAGCAAAACCAAATAGCTGGAAAGAGACATCCCCGGCCAAGAGCTGTGGGAAAGGTCCTATTTTTCATCCCTCAGAAGCAGCCCCTGAAACAAGCTCACACATGAGGATGGCTTATTCAGAGGGTGATTTCAAGAAACAGTAGTAGGGGGCCAGAGAGGTGAGACAGGCAAGGGAGCACAGCCAGTATAGTGTATTATCAAGTACGTTGCCTTGAGAGCAACTTAAGCTCAATCCCACTGGGGAACTCTGGGAGACAACATGGGACTTGCACTTCAGAGTTAACCTGCCACCGGAAAGGTGTGGAGGAATCCACTGACTCCTGGTTATCAAGGAGTGGTGCCTTAAGGGCACCTAGCATTTAGGTCTTGCTCCTGAGGGGGTGATAGGCTCCAGCTGCCAGATAAAAGCCCTGGGGCAGAGTCACAGCTATTTTAGGAAGCAGTTTGCAGGTGACTGCCAAGGGTGTGGGTGGGGCACTGACAGCATCCTGAACATTGAGAAATGAGGGCTGTCTTCAGTGTTGATTCTAGAGGTCCAAAGAAGGTAATAATCCAGGTATCTAAGGACATGCCATCACAAGCATCAGGGTCTTTTAAACTACATGCTGTAAAGACATTCTGCCTCCTTTTTACCAGCAATTTCATACCATTCTGATTTTTTATTGGATTGATTTCTCTAAGTTTTCACCCTTACAAGATGCCTGCTAATCAGTTTTAGCAGTAACAGTCCCACATGAGTTAAAATCACTGTTTTAATGAGGCCAAGCTTTGTGAGTTGGCTTCATTGTGTATGAACTTACCCCTCAGATGAGATTCTCACTCCCAAGAAGTTCCCATTACTCATGGATACACTGCTAGAGTATATTCAGTTTTTATGCACAAATGTAAACATAACAACTTCTCAAGTTTACCTGCATCAAAGGCATCATAGTCTATTGCATCCTGCAGAGCTAGCAACTTTGAATGAGTGCAGGGAGCTAGAAAGGAGCTCTGATGTTCAACTGAGCAGAGCTTTGGGGATGCTCTGACCTTTAGCACAGGAAGCTATGGTATACAGGATTCATGATAGTTAGCAGACCTTATACAGTTGTGGGAAAAGCTGGAGAAACCAGAACAGAGGTGCTGGGGGAAGTGGGAAGTCCAGGGAAGTCACCACACAGTCAGTCTGAGAAGCCACACATGCCCAGCCACCAAAAAAGGACTGTCAAGGTTGGCCTATAGAAAGGGGAACCCAGGCCTATGTGGCTGTTGCCTTTGTAGGCTTACAGGCAGGCCTCTGGTTGGAGACCCAGAGGCCATACTTGGTCAGCTGGGTAAGCACTTGGGAAGACAAGAAAGACACAGAAGGGAGAGAGTGAGGACAATAGGACTTGCTGGCATCTCTATGACTGTCACCACACCTAATAATGGAAACTTCAGAGAGTTGCTACTTCACTTACACCTTCCCAATTCCTCTTTTAGCCAACTCTAACCAGAATCATACAGGAAGAGGATTCTGGGAAATGTAATTCCAGTTTAACCAACTTGAAACATTACGTACTGTACTTAGTTTCCTTATAACTGAATTAAGGAGAGTGATGCTAGCTACTTCCTTCGCAAGGATGCAGAACAAACAGTATCACTAGACACTGGGGATATGTATGTAGTAGTCTTCTTTCTTCACATACTCTTACTAGAAGAGTTTGCACTCTTGTTCAGAGAGATGGCAATAGTCATAAATGTATTTACCTCTAATCTATAATAATAGGAAGAAGTGTTAGTGCTGCTAGTGTTATCTTCCTTCTCTGATTTATGGTGGCATCCCAACAGGCTTTAGGGAGTCTTTATTTTAATTCACTGAAAACAAATTACTTAACTACATCCATTTTACCTTCTTGGTGATGTAAAATTGGCTAGCCACGAAAGTAGTGTGAGAGACAAAGAGCTTTAAAACTGTTTCTCTTAAGAGATTCTGTTCTCTGTTGTAAATTTTCTGTATGACCTTGAGAAAGCACATGAAATTCTTATCCATTGAGTAAAAATACTCAGCTTTCAATCTTGCGAGGACTAATGGGTCAAACTGATTGGAATGGACTCTACTCAGAATGAGCTGAGAGGAATAGGAAGAGAGGATAAACTATTCCATTCTGAGGCACAGCTGCCTTTTTAATGATCCTGAAAGAAACAAAATTCTCTTGCCTCTTTAATGGAAACAATGGAGTCCTCTAATAATCACTGTTATTAAATATTCATAGCCCACCTCAAAATGCATTAATTGCTGGGATCCGCTTGTCATTATGTACTTTCAGGATTCCTTTAGTTGTGCTTGTAATTCTAATACTGTACAGATATAGTAGTGAAAGATCAGCATATTAGAATTTAAATTTGGAAAATTATTAGATAATGGAACCACAGATAACCATATAAGTCAGTCACTAAGCATTCATACACATCTACTATCAGCAAATTTCTTTTCTAGACACTGAGATGCAGAAAAGGTTGCTTCCTTATAACTACTGCTTGTTATGAGTTTATGGTCTAATTGGCTTAAACAACTCTATCACATGTAGTTACTAGTACAATTTTTTAACATTCATGCTGCATTTGGACAGTTACATTAAAAAAAAGAGAGAGAAATTTACAATCTATATCCATCTTTGAAAGCTTATGTTTGTAAAAAAGTTTATTTGGCACAGACCAAAAAATATAATTCTGGTATTAAAGCAACATGATAAGTAGCCAGATTTGAATGGCTCACAAGAGCACACAGCCTTCAAAAATGCCCTTCCACCCAGAGTTATAAGATTTAGCAAAAGGAAATACAGGATGCCCAGTTAAATTTGTATTTCAGCTTAAAAATAAATAATTATTTGGTGTAAGTGTGTCCCAATGAAACACTTGGGACATTCTTACACTAAGAACTTATTCAGTACTTACCTGATATTAAAATTTTATTTGGAGTCTTGTATTTCATCTTATAATCCTATTGAGAAGAACATGAGTGACGGTTAAAATAGAATACAACGACCCAAGGCAATTACACTTCAAGGGACAGATGAATAGTTCTGGGACCTCTGAAGAAATCTTAAAAGCACACAGCCAACTGTCAAGGTATAACTTTCCTACACCCCTTATCTGCAAACTTCCCTTCCTCCCTCTGGTAAAGTCACAGACTTCAGTTTTCAAGCTCCTGAACAAGTTAAAACAAGTTAAAAGTTTAAATTATAAAAAGAAAGTAGAAAGATTGTGCCCTTCCTCCACCTTAAGCAACCAGTCTATAGCAGGCCAAAAACTAGATGAAAGAAAGAAGAGTAAACTTTAAATTCAATTCAATTTTGGTAAACACAACTTGGTACTACAATTTCTGAATTGAGACTGTGATTGTCCTGTCAAGTGATGTCAAGATATTTTATTCTGTAAGAGTCATAGAAAGTCATGGGAGAAATCTAGTTTTCATCCAGGGGCAGGGGAGAAAAACTCTCCTGGCGAGTGAAACTTATGGGGCAGTGAGAGACAAGAAAGGGAGTGAAGAAGGGAGGAAAGAACATTTTGATTCTGATTCTGTCTCCTTTGTCCCATGAGTCCCATTGCTCATCAGGATTCAGGTTACAGGAGTAAAAGAGCACAGGGGAGTTGGTAAGATGGGTAGTGAATGGCAGTTAATAGATGTAAAAATGTCCTAGTCACACCCAGAACCTAACTTCTCTTTTTTTTTTTTTTTCATTGCCCTCAGGGGTAGAATTTAGTGATTCATCAGTTGCATATAACACCCAGTGCTCATTATCTCAAGTGCCCTCCTTAAGGCCCATCACCCAATTACCCCATCCCCCACCCCTCCCCACAACAACCCTCAGTTTGTTCCCTATAGTTAAGAGTCCCTTATTTATGGTTTGCCTCCCTCTTATTTTATTTCTTCCTTCCCTTCCCCTACTTTCTAGGCCAATATGTCTCCACTATGGAATATCATTGTCTAGCTGAGCTCATTTATGCCCCACAGCACAATTTATATGCAAACATAAAAACAGAATATGATTGGAGTCATGACAGGAAAGGGATAAAAATTCCTTGTGGGAGAGATCAATAGAGAGCCATATATAGCTTCTGAGAAATTGGCCAGCCCTGGAAGTACAGCTTGGCCTATTCATTTGGTAAGAATAAGCCAGATAAGCTAGACTGTATCTGATCTCTGAATTATTCTGATGACCATAAAGAGAAGCCCATTTAGTGATACGTATTATATATATATATATATATATATATATATTATATATATATATAATATATATAAACATAGGTATAATATATATTATATATAATATATAACATGCATACATATTCTACTATAGATGTGCATATAGATAATATATATAAAATATAACAAACATTTATATCCTACTGGTTGTGAGACAGATGTGAAAAAAATTTAACCAAGCAAAGAAAAATTAATAACAAAAAAAGTTCTAAAAATTACTCTGTTCATTTGGATATAATTACTGCAGACAGCCATTTGCGGTCACAAACTAATTTTTCCCCAACTAAACAGATTAAATCTAATAGTTACATTAGTTAAATCAGACAGAAAAGTGGATCTTCTTGGCAGGTTTTTAAAAACGAATTTCAGTTATTATTAGACTCCAGAAAACTACCAAGTTTGGAAAGAAGGAGATATTCATACATGTCAAAAAATGAAGTTTTCTCGCATCTGAACCAAATGGAACAAAAACTCTTTGTTCAACCATAGTTTCATATTTCATAATGGAATCCTCGTATAAAACACCAACTTCCAAACTTTGACCACACTTTCAGTCAAGAGTTGTCTTCATGATAACTTATAAATTAGCATAAATATTTTAAGTAGGCATTCAACCTTACAACATGGATGAATTTGGTTTTACCTTCTTTTTTGGGGGGGGTCACCTTCAAATGCCCTCCCTTCCTCTAAGATATATGATTAGTTTTTTACTGCTTAAAGCAACCTAAGCTTCAAAATACTTCTCACATTGTAAAAAATGTTCAATCTGCATCTATCACATTTAAGCAGAGGAAAAACCGGTACATATGGACAACAAGATTAGAATCCAAGGTCAATTTATATTCATGTGTATTTTCATGATTTTGATTGAATTGATCAAAGCTCACACTTAACAACTAATCAACTGAGACAACTATAGAATCAAATTGTGTGTTAATCAAAACACTTCAATACCAAATCTGTTTTTAAACAAAAGTGATGTGCTGAATCAACAGTGTTTTTTAGTCAGTACCATACAGAAGGCAAGTTGCTTCCACATTAATATGCATAATTCCATTTTAATCCTCACATGGAAAAATGGCAGGTCAAAGAGTCACTGAAAGCTCTTTTCATATGATGCTTTGGAGTATAGGGCAGAGGAAAAAATAAAATTACACTAAGTGTTCTCCAAGGATTCCTGTGCTTGGTTGGTTGTCTGGATATAAAAAACATAATTACAGTCAGGAAGATTTCCATGGTATAGAACACACTTTGTCATGGAAATGTGGTCATAATTGTAGTGATGTTCTTTAAGATATGTTCAAACTCTGTGCCTCTATTGTACTTGTTACGCTAAGGCAACAAACCAGTTGCTCGCTGACCAACAAATTTAATTTGGCTTGTGCATTAAAAATAAAGTTTCTGATTTAGTTTCTGACTTTATAAAAGTCAAAATAATAATTACACACACACATATACATATGTATATGTATATGTGGATTTCTTAATTCTCTTAAAAATAGTATTTGCCACTGCTGGGATAGAATTGATGATGAAAATAGTGGGCTTCAGCTGAGTACCAACTGCTGTCTTTAGAAAGGCATGTGTTTTCCCAGTGGCAACAATTCTCTCTCTTCTCTCTCTTATTTCTCTTCACTCTCTCCCTCCTTCCTTCCCTCTCATCCCATCTCTCTCTCCCTAATGACTTTCGTGAGCCCTCATCTCTAATTTTATTAATTTATCTCCCTGGTCTCTATAGGCACTACTGTTTGCTATCCTGGGGCATAAATAACACTATTGTTCTGTTTTTAATTCTTTCCACAAAGATAGCAGCATATGTTATAATCACAGTCCCTGTAACATCCTTTCTTTTGTACAATTTTAAAAATAATTGAAGCTGTGTTAAGTACCCCTTAGGGTATTCATTTTTTTTAAAGAAAAAATAATTCTTGATTGATAGGTTATATAAAGCATGGCTCATTTATCCAGCAGAGTATTATAAAACCATTACAAGGAAAACAGAGCAGAGTGTTCAAAATATATTGTTAAGTGATAAAAACAAAGTTGAAAAACATTACGCATAAAAATATGCTTCCATGCTTAGTCACAAGATACTTAATAGTAGATACCTCTGGAACTGGGAATGTGTGTGATGGGGTGGTATAGAGAAGAAAATTGTTGCTTACACTTATCCTTCCTTACTGTTTAGATTTACCATTAGCAGAAACTATCCTTAAAATTAAGAATGATTTTTAACTTCCTAAAATGAATATATTTTTTTTAAATGTTAAAAAATAAACATAATAGCTTATATATATTTATGCATATCATTTTATTTATGTGACATATTCACATACAATGTTATCTTATATGGTCTTTACAATAACCTTATAAGGTAGGCACTTAGATACTATACTCTCTTTCTTTCTTTCTTTTTTTTTAGAGAGAGAGAGCACAGTGGGGAGGGACAGAGGGAGAGGGAGAGAGAGAATCTTTAAGCAGGCTCCATGCCCCACGTGGAGCCTGATGTGGGGATCAATCTTAGGACCCTGAGATCATGATGTGAGCTGAAATGAGGAGTTGGAAGCTTAACTGACTAAACCATCCAGGTGCCCCTCAAAAATGACAGGGTTGATCAACCTACATAATGAGATCCTATACGCAAAAAAGATACAAAGCCAGAATTACACCAAGTGTACCTGTCAGGATAGGACAGGTTATTATTAGGTGGTAACAAATACCACTTCCATGTCAGTGGCTTCAGACCATGAAGTTTTTTGTTTGTTTGTTTGTTTGTTTGTTTGCTTTTGTTTTGTTCTTGGTTTTGTTTTTGTTTTCCTGTGTAGTGAGGACTGGCTATACCTCTGTTCCACGTAGTTTTCATTCTGGGATGCCAGCTACCATCTAGATTATTGCTGCTCTGAATCATGGCAAAGGACAGCACTTACACTGCAGTGAAAGCCTTAGCAACTTCTACTCACAACTCATTGGCCAAAACTGGTCATACACTTTAGGCAATCACAAAGAGCTCCAGTAAATGTAGTCTTGCTCTATAGCCAGAACTGCGCATGTGGGATAGGGGGATGGATATCATAATTGGTAAACCTAATGACAAAGACCTCAAAGCCTCTAACTCCAGGTCTCTCATTATAAACTAATATAGCTATACGAAACTCTAAGTACCTCATATTTGGAAGGAAACTTTCATTTAAAACCACCCTGATACAGGTGACTTAAAATATATGTAGAACTGGGTGCATGTGTGTGTCTGTGTATCATACTCATCTATCTTATATGACTCTGTAAAAGTGCCCTGTCTTGTTTTCCTTTTTTTACTCACATTTCATCAGATTATTGTATTGCACACTTAGGCTATATAAATGTTTTGTCCTTCCATAGGTGGAGAGAACCATAGAAGCTGAGTGTCTCAATGCCCACTTAGCCCTATCAATGCAGGATATTAACAGAAGGGAAAGGCAGCTGCAGGCTGCAGATAGCATACCGTGTTGCATGGCACATACTAGAAACAAGTATCTCCAAATATTCGCAGGCTCTTAACCTCAATCACATATCCTTAATCAGATGTCAATTCAGTAGCAAATTTTCTAAATAATGATGATGTAACATCCATTAGTAAATAGGAGACATCAATTACATTAAACATCATGCTTGGACTGCCAGATAATCGTGAATAAAACACATTTATAAGCCATGTGCTTTTCAGCCAAGGGCAACAATGAAAGCAGTGATTTAGTTATCAGCGAGACTACAGAAATATATTCTACTTTAGTGAATGTCACAGCAGCTGTTAATCAGGTGCAGGTAATTGAAGTATAGTTGACAAAATTTTAAGAATATCAGGACCAAAAGTGCAGATTAAAAGTCCTTTTCAGAAAAGAAGCATACACCAAGACTGGAAAGTTATGACAAGTGAGGCCTGCAACTGAGTAACTTACAATGCAATGGAGAAAGACCAGTTGGGCAGGCATTATGATAGTACAGAGGGAGGGGAGAGTGGCCCAGGATAAAAAGAAAACAATAACAACAACAACTAAACTGGAGAAGGTGTCTTTAAGAGTCATTTCAAAGGAGGAATCCACAGTTTGGAAACTGACTGGGTGTGGACAGATAGAGACATGAGCAGAGCAATACAGAGAAGACTAACTACCTTCAATGCATACAATCATATGTGTGTGCACATACATAGATACACGTGTGCATGTGTGCACACACACAAACACACATACACAAAGATGTAACATTAGTTTACTGGGAATACTCCTATCACAGAAAATCCCAAAATGTTTTGTATTTTCCTGCTGGTGGGAGGAAGTTCAGTTTTGGTCATGTTGAATCTGAGATGATGGAAGGACTTGGGCATGAAATCGTTCTTTGAACTACTCTCTTTGCAGAATTTGTACTCAGGAGAAAGCATGAGGCAGCAGTCCCAGCTTCAGAAGTTATCCATGTGGGAGTGTTCAGAGATACTTTAAAAAATTATCCATAAATAAATAGGTACTTTCTTATTATAAATCAATTCATTTGAATTTTTGTATATAATTTTTAAATTTTTGCCATATGTGGAATTATTCTCCCTTGTTCTAGAAAGAGTTTGAGAAGGCCTAAAAGATTAAAACCATATGAAACAGAAGAGATCAAGGGAAAGATATTTAAATGTATATTTGATTGAGTAATTGAAGTCTTGAGGTAATCAAAAGAAAGGACCCTGGGGAAAGGACACCAAGGACAGGGAAGGGCTGGGCTTATCAAATGTGCCTCTTGTCCAGGAAGTGACGGGGGAGAGACAGAGCAAACAGAAAGAGAGACCATAGAACAGAGAGAAGAACAGAACTCTCTCAGAAATCTTGCTCTCTGTTCTGATGGCTATTTTTCATGTTTCAGATTATTTTTCAAAAAAGCACTTCAATATAATGAAGTTCCCTCAGTTCTAATAAGATCATTTTTCACAGCTATTTTTGGTAGACACTCCATAATTGTACTGTGTTATCAGTAAAAAGAAGAAGAAGAGGAGGAAAAAAACTGGTCTGGAGACAAATCAACCAAGGAACTCAGAATGAACCAACTTCCTTGAAGTGGTTGAGTAAAAAATCTGTGGATAACAGGAAACTTTTTTTGCTTGAATGCAGCCACATGATTCCACATGTATGAACACCTGCACAGATGTGATTTATGCATTTATCAATCAGAGCCTGATTTACGAATTTACTTAAGAAGTGAAAGAAGGAAGGAAGCCAGGTTTCACAACAGCTTCATCAGACAGGTTAGACCTAATGTGTTGTGGGTAGAAATACCTGTAAATATTATTTCTCCCCTAGGTATCAAATATGTGCCAGCAAACCCTTTACTACATTTTCTACAAAGGCCATCAGCATGGATGACAACTGTTGTCATAGCAGAGTGAACTTAAGGGGAGAAAAAGACAG
Source organism: Mustela putorius furo (assembly GCF_011764305.1). NCBI lineage: Eukaryota > Metazoa > Chordata > Mammalia > Carnivora > Mustelidae > Mustela > Mustela putorius. Next base: position 2,042,511 of record NW_025421329.1, on the reverse strand, counting down.
ACAAGTTTAGGACATGCTTGTGGAAATGGGACAAGTGCCTGGTGTTACTGGTTACTTCGGATTCCCAAGCTTAGGCCTTAACCTCAGACACTGTTTAGAAGACTATTAAAAATCTGGGGCGCTTGGGTGGCCCAGTTAGTTGTTAAGCATCTGCCTTCGGCTCAGGTCATGATCCCAGAGTCCTGGGATCGAGCCCCGCATCAGGCTCCCTGCTCGGCGGCAAGCCTGCTTCTCTCTCTCCCATTCCCCCTGCTTGTATTCCCTCTCTCTCTGTGTCTCTCTGTCTGTGAAATAAATAAATAAAAATCTTAAAAAAGAAAAAAAAATTTAACTGAGTGAAGTTGTGTGCTCTGATTAAGGTCTTCTGTTACCTGCTGACATGACCCAGGGCATGGTGAAGGCCATGATAAACTTGGTTTATCCTCCTCAGTCGCTGGAGACTTATTAAATAACTCCTATTTTCCTTTTTCTGTTCTATATAAGCTTAAATATTACTAGGTTCTGTTAGAAACTGGTTCACTGGGGATTCCTTGGGTATTAAAAGTTTGTGATAAAGGAGTTTAAAAGCTTTGGTTTGAACCAAACTGTCCAAACTGTTTGAACCTAACTGTTTTGAACGACAAATGACTCTATTTTGTAGAAAATTCTTACACTGCTTCTTAGTTTATATGCTGCTTCCTAACACCGAATTGTGTTTTAGATAAAACTTAAAATATGCATAAATATTATGGAATCTGCCTATGGATAAATGACTGCATAGAATGTTTTATCTGGTAGAGTCCTGGCAAGAAACAGACCGCACTTTCAAATTGAGTAATTTGAAAATAGCTAGTAGAGAGACTATTTACAAAGGTGTGGCAATTAACTAGGGCTAGTAAGCATGGCTTTGTCACTATCCACAAGCCAATAAACATGAAAAGGAAGGGCAGTTACCAGAATGTGGAGACAGACAAGAAATAAATACCTCACTTCTGGTCTCCTCCCCTCCTCGGACTTCTAATGGTGGTACCTACCACACAAACCCAACAGGAAGCCAGAAGGCAGGGTAACCAAGACAGTCCATATAGATCACCTTCCAAGGCAGAGAGAACAGGAAGGAGGAGAAGAGTGGTTTTGGAGGGCAAAGGAAACGCATCCGGCAGAGATCCAGACTCTGGCCCTAGGGTAGTCATAATTCACTATGGGACCCAGACCCTAGATGACACTGAAGTGTCATTCCATTATAAGACTCCATAGGTGAGTAGGTGGAGGCATATTGAAAATGAATGAGCATTCCATAAATGAGAAAGCTTATCATTATTTTTGCATAACTGATTCTTCCAAACAAATTCAACTTTTCTTTTTATAGAATGAGGTTAGACATTTCTCTGCCTTTTTTTGAATATTTTAGAAACTGTTGGAATTTATATATTTCTTCTGCATTTTTTTAAGCAGTCAGCATATTCTCTGGAAGATAGGTTATGAAAATACAGAATTTCACTTTCTATTTGTCATGGACTAATTTATACCCCAAGGAAACAGAACACTTCCTTGTTTTTTTGTTTTTCTTTCACCAGTGGAATCTAAGACCAGGAACCACATGTTTATTACTCATGATTTAAGTCTCCAAACTTTTCTGAAATCCTCCCACCAACTCTCTTATCCCTGAATTGCTTCAAGCTCTGCAGGTTCCTAGAATCCACTTCACATGCATAATATGGCTCAGTACTAAATGTTTTTCTATCAATTGAAGATCTGTTTTATTCTATAGGACTAAAAAAACTCTATGTTAAATTATAACATTTTGTATTACTTAATAACAACATGGAATATTTCAATATTAAAACTCAAAGAAGCAATGATAGAGAAATTAAGTATTCAGTGGCAAGAAGCCTGCAAATCTGAGAAAAGGAAAACGTGCAAAATCTAGAAGTGGTATCTTTAAAAAGAAAAAAATAAAATCTAGAGTAGATGTTTGTCTGAAGTTGCAAATGTGGCCAGTTGTAGACATTTGGAATTTTTATCAAGATTGAGCAGATACTAATATTATTGAGAAAATTATTCTGGCCAAGAGATGCCCTCCAATGACTGTGAACATTGTTGCAAATAAAATTTTGTGCATGTCCTTTCTGACTCTGACATTATAGAATTAAAGAAAGTTCCCATTTCTTGGCTTTTTCTTCTTAAATGGACTATCGGGTTCCAATTTTTAAAACCGCACAATTCACTGAAGTGAGTCAATAACAAAGCTCAAATATAAAAACTAATCATAATGTCAAGAATGCATATAATAAGCCATTCCAGTAAATTAGATGAATTGCAAGAATTTCAACCAAAAAGTGAGCTCCAAAAGAATGAAAAAAATGAAAGATTTCACCTACTTCGATCAATCATTATTATGGCAGACTTGATCTCTACCCAGAGAGCTGAATAACAGCCATAAACACTTAGTTCACCTTAAGAACTGAACTTCATAACTGGATAAGAGTGTTAAAAGCCAAGGATCTAGAGTTACTTAAATATATTACAAATATTACAAATTGCCACAATGAATAGGTCAGCCCAGAAAAAAACACTGAGCATAGCTAAGAGGTTGTTCAGTAGGAAACAATAAAGCCATTTGCTGGTCAATGATCTGATGGGGTCAGAAAAACATTTTAAACCCATAGAGGAAAACTGTGCATGAGCAGTTAGCAACCTAAAAAGGTAGAGGAAGCAGCAATCTATGATTAGAGTGGAGGGGGAGTGAAACTCGATATAAGGGTCCCTTACAGACACATCTTCACCTTTGTCCTAATTGGCCACTCCAATAGCCCACTTTAGTGCAATCCCACCAGTAGAAATAGAGTCTTTTCATAAAGCCCTTGGTTAAAGGCTATAACATTGGGATACAGTATGGAGAACAGTAACAAGGTAACATATTAAACCACTATTGCTATGATGTAAGGTAAGTTTGGGGAGTAGAGGGGGAAAAAAAGGACCTGGTCAAATGTTCTGTTCAGGAGGGTTGCATTAGGGGTCTTATAAGTGATGAGAGAACCACATCTCAGCATGGTTTCCCAGCAAACTGGCATGCTTTACTCCCACAGTGTATGGGGAATTCTTCACATCCAACAAGACCCTTACAGAAACTTTGGAACAATTGCCATTGAAGGTATCAGAAAGAACTCTGAGACTTCAAACCATCCAGAAACTCTGAGAGCATCTGAAAGTTTACAACAACTAGATTCAGATGACATTCTCATATTGGGAAAAGTTACTCCTAGATTTGGTGGTGGCGGGGGAGGTGATGATGGAGGTGAAACCTGAGCTGGGATGCCAGACATATAATATTCCCTGCCTCCAGTTAATTCCTCATTCAGTACTGCTTTCTCTTTTACCCTTAATGAGCCTTATGGTAGCTTTCTGCTTAGTGATCTGTCACATCCTTCTCGCTACCTTAATGAGCCTTATGGTAGCTTTCTGCTTAGTGATCTGTCACATCCTTCTCGCTACTCTCCTCTACCTCCCCTCCCCCTGGAATCTGGAGCTTTGGTTTGTTAAGTGGCTTGCCTTTACTAGGCCCTCAATTATTTTTTGACTTAATTAATTAATTAATTAACACTTGGAATTTAATTAATTCTTTGCCTGCATATTTGTATGATCAAATCATATATGTATTGTAATGAATGGAGGCTCTACTTTGTATCATTATGGACTACACTGATTCACTCACATGAGATGCATATCAGTGCATCTCTTGCCTTGCCAAACCCAAAGTGCATTCAAAAGATGTCTTCAGACCAGCCAACTAAGGACCATCACCTGGTCTCCAGATTGGTTAGGCCTGATCTTGTTTTTATGAAGTATTTATTGGTTCCACTACACTGAACATAAAGTATGTAACATGTGTTCTAGAAATGCTGGGGTTTGTTGGTTATAGCTTTTCACATCAGCCATAGCAGAGTCACATGTATAAATAAGTGACCTCTGGCCATTCATATATCGAAAGGTCCTGGGGCGCCTGGGTGGCTCAGTGGGTTAAGCCACTGCCTTCGGCTCAGGTCATGATCCTGGTCCTGGGATCAAGCCCTGCATCAGGTTCTCTGCTCAGCAGGGAGCCTGCTTCCTCCTCTCTTTCAGCCTGCTTCTCTGCCTGCTTGTCATCTCTCTCTCTGTCAAATAAATAAATAAATAAATCTTAAAAAAAAAAAAAGGTCCTGATAAGTTTATCCTATATCTTACAATATCATTGGCCAAATCGATAACAGAGACCAGAAATAGAACGTAAGAAAAACACACTGCTAACTTCAAAGAACTTTCGGAAAGAATTCCTCGGTGGCTCAGTGGGTTAAGCCTCTGCCTTCAGCTCAGGTCATGATCTCAGGGTCCTGGGATTGAGCCCCGCATCTGGCTTTCTGCTTAGCAGTGAGCCTGCTTCCCCCTCTCTCTGCCTGCCTCTCTGCCTACTTGTGACCTCTCTCTCTCTCCTCTGTCAAATAAATAAAATCTTAAAAAAAAAAAAAAAACTCCTTGATGAATAAATTGGAAGCTATTCCCAGATTATAAATAAAACCTCATTCACAACAAGAAAACCTCATTTCCTCCTTTATAAATAATATTTTACTACATATTCTTTTCTTGAAATGGTTGGAGATCAAAGTCAATCATACACATAAACTAGTTTTGAGGTGAAAATTATCCAGAGCTATAAATGTGCTTAGAAATCTTAATGTTTTTATTTCTAAACATACCAAAGAATTAGTGAATGATGGGTGGGGGTAAGATTATTTCTTGTGTTTTTTTTTTTCAATTTATTTATTTTCAGAAAAACAGTATTCATTATTTTTTCACCACACCCAGTGCTCCATGCAATCCGTGCCCTCTATAATACCCACCACCTGGTACCCCAACCTCCCACACCCCCGCCACTTCAAACCCCTCAGACTGTTTTTCAGAGTCCACAGTCTCTCATGATTCACCTCCCCTTCCAATTTACCCCAATTCCCTTCTCCTCTCTAACACCCCTTGTCCTCCATGATATTTGTTATGCTCCACAAATAAGTGAAACCATATGATAATTGACTCTCTCTGCTTGACTTATTTCACTCAGCAGAATCTCTTCCAGTCCCGTCCATGTTGCTACAAAAGTTGGGTATTCATCCTTTCTGATGGAGGCCTAATACTCCATAGTGTATATGGACCACATCTTCCTTATCCATTCGTCCATTGAAGGGCATCTTGGTTTATTTCTTATGTTTTAATAATGTGTTACTAAGTAAGTGGGAAATACTCTATGCATTTTACATACATTATCTCATTTATTACTCTGGACAAGCCTGTTAAGGGTTAGGGAACTAATTAACAGATCATCCTATAATTAATACATCATAAGGCCTAAATTTGCAGCCTGGATTACCATCAAGTATGGCTCAAAAAAATTTAATATTAGAACAATTAAAAATAAAGATAGAGAGCGGTATCGAGGATGTAGAAAGAAGTGATCAGAAGTGGAGAAATTCGAATCTATCTCCAATATACTGACTAAAAGGTCACCACATAAAAAACAAAACAAAACAAAACAAAAAAAACAAAAATATGACAGTCTTGGTCTAAGTGTCATCGTAGAGAACCGAATTACAAAGGTCCAGATATAGTGGCATCTATACTAGGTGAGCAATTTTATTTAAAAATGCCACATAAAAAAACTCTGCATTGATTCTCTAAATTCATCTTTTTTTCACAAATTTTCAAGAAAAGAATGAGTAAAGTTTGGCTTTTAAAGATCTTTCACTAATACTTACTGAAATCATCCATTTTCCTTATATTTCTCTTAGGGGGTTGAGTCCCTAAAATTAAGTTAATTTCCCAAAGTGACAATTAACTTTGATTATAAAATATAAAGATGTTATTTCTAGGACTATAATGTAGTAAAATTTCACAAAGTTTTAGACTGGAAACCACACATAAATAAGCAGGAAACTTTGTTCTTCATGATTAGCAAAAAAGAAGAGAAGCTTTGGTTTATTAATGCTTACAATTTCGGGATAGTAAGTGCTAAATGAATTTTGCTTTTCTATGTGCCAAATTCCGGAACTGCTTGTCAGTAATGGGATGTTTCTCTAAAGATACAACTTTGGGTGAAAAATGGGGATACTGATTTTTTTGTTTAACACTGACTTTACTGTATTGTTGAGATAACCAGACCCCAAATCACAGTGGGCACAGACCCCAGAAGCTAGGTGAGTCCCAATTGTTAGAGAGAGCAGTGGTTCCCAAACTTCAGTGTGTATCAGATTTCACCTGCAGGACTTGTTAAACTTCAGATTGCTGGGGCTGGTCCAGAGTTTCTGATTTGCTAGGTCTGGAACAGAGTCCAACAATTTGCATACCTAATATGTTTCCTGGTGATGCTGAAGGTGCTTATCTGGGGACCAACTTTGAGAATCATTGAAGTAGAAGGGGAAGTAGATGGTCTTCATAGTCTACTGGAATCCTCAATTATCTAATGTTTAAAAAGCATTCTCTCTCAACTTCCTAGTTGTCTTTTTAGAGATAAAAAGATTATCTGCCCCAACAGACCTTTCAAGAATTTAAGAAATTCAAGATTCAAGAAAACGGATCATATTTCAATATGAAAAAAAAACATATTATTCCCAATATCATGTCTTAGAAGCAAGTTCTAATGAAAAAGAAAATTAATCTATTAGAAACAATAAGAGATTGGCAAGTTGCTAAGTATAAATATACATAAGTCAGAAAAATCAATTGAAGTACTTATTTGTGTTTTATTTTCTCTCTGTTTCTCACTCATCTATTCTTCTATACTGGAAGAGAGAGTCAATTAATTCTTTGCTCCCCTTGCCTTAGACTTGGAGTTGCTACACTGAAAGCAAAAGTTGCTTGTAGGTAGCTGGGCTATCCAGTTTTTGTTTTCACTAAAGGCTGATATCCTAAAAAAGAATTATGGTAAGGAAGAAAAGGGAAAAGCAAGGCTGGCCATGCAAGAGACAAAAGTACCCACAGCTAGGAAGGGAAACGAGTTTGTAGATCCTGAGGATTCCCTGGCAGGTGGAGAAAATGGTTCAAACAGGATCAACTTTTTATTTATTTATTTTACTTAATTTGTGTGTCTGTGTATTCCAAAATTCATTGTTTGTGCACCTCACCCAGTGCTCCACACAATATGTGTTTTCCTTAATACCCACCACCAGGCTCACCCAACCCCCCACACCCCTCCCCTCCAAAATCCTCAGTTTGTTTTCAGAGTCCACAGTTTCTCATGGTTTATCTCCCCCTCTAATTTTCCCCAACTCACTTCTCTCCATCTCCCAATGTCTCCCATGTTATTCCTTATGCTCCACAAATAAGTGAAACCATATAATTGACTCTCTCTGCTTGACTTATTTCACTCGGCATAATCTCCTCCAGTCCCGTCCATGTTGATACAAAATTTGGGTATTCATCCTTTCTGATGGAGGCATAATACTTCATTGTACAAATGGACCACATCTTCTTTATCCATTCTTCTACTGAAGGGCATCTTGGCTTTTTCCACAATTTGGCAACTGTGGCCATTGCTGCTATGAACACTGGGGTACAGATGGCCCTTTTTTTTTCACTACCTCTGTATCTTTGGGGTAAATACTCAGTAGTGCAATTGCAGGGTAATGGGTAGCTCTATTTTTAATTTCTTATGGTATCTCCACACTGTTTTCCACAGTGGCTGCACCAACTTGCATTCCCACCAACAGTGTAAGAGGGTGGCCCTTTCTCCACATCCTCTCCAACACTTGTTGTTTACTGTCTTGTTGATTTTGGCCATTCTAACTGGTATAAGGTGGTATCTCAATGTGGTTTTGATTTGAATCTTCCTAATGATGATGAACATTTTTTCATGTGTCTGTTAGCCATCTGTGTCTTCTTTGGAGAAGTGTCCATTCATGTCTTCTGCCCATTTTTTTTTTACATGATTATCTGTTGTGTGTGTGTTTAGTTTGAGCAGTTCTTTATAGATCTTGGATATCAGCCCTTTATCTGTAGTGTCATTTGCAAATATCTCCTTTTCCGTGGGTTGCCTCTTTGTTTTGTTGACTGTTTCCTTTGCTGTGCAAAAGGTTTTGATCTTGATGAAGTCCCAAAAGTTCATATTCACTTTTGTTTTCTTTGTCTTTGGGGACATGTCTTGAAAGAAGTTGCTGTGGCCGATGTTGAAGAGGTTACTGCCTATGTTCTCCGATACTGATTCCTGCCTCACATTGAGGTCTTTTATCCATTTGGAGTTTATCTTTGTGTATGGTATAAGAAAATGGTCGAGTTTCATTCTTCTATACATAGCTGTCCAATCTTCCCAGCACCATATACTGAAGAGACTGTCTTTTTCCCACTGTATATTATTTGACCATAGAGTTGAGGGTCTATTTCTGGGCTCTCTATTCTGTTCCACTGGTCTATGTGTCTGTTTTTGTGCCAGTAACATGCTGTCTCGGTGATCACAGCTTTGTAGTAAAGTTTGAAATCAGGCAGTGTGATGCCCCCAGTTTTGTTTTTCTTTTTCAACATTTCCTTAGCAATTCAGGGTCTCTTCTGGTCCCATATAAATTTTAAGATTGTTTGTTCCAACTCTTTTTTTTTTTTTAAAGATTTTATTTATTCATTTGACAGACAAAGATCACAAGTAGGCAGAGAGGCAGCAAAGAGAGGTGGGGGAAGCAGGCTCCCCACCGAGCAGAGAGCCCGATGCGGGGCTCGATCCCAGAACCCCAGGATCATGACCTGAGCCGAAGGCAGAGGCTTTAACCCACTGAGCCACCCAGGCGCCCCTGTTCCAACTCTTTGATGCTAAGATTCTCAACAAGATCCTAGCTAATAGGATCCAACAGTACATTAAAATGGTTATCCACCATGGCCAGGTGGGATGCAAGGGTGGTTCAACATTCACAAATCAATCAATGTGATAGAACAAATCAATAAGAGAAGAGAGAAGAACCACATGGTCCGTTCAATTGATGTAGATAAAGCATTTGACAAGACACAGCATCCATTCCTGGTAAAAACCCTTCAAAGTATAGGGATAGAGGGAAAATTCCTCAACTTCATAAAATCTATCTATGAAAAACACACAGTGAATATCATCCTCAATGGGGAAAGCTGACAGCCTTTTTTTGAGATCAGGAACACAACAAGGATGTCCACTCTCACCACTGTTTTTCGACATAGTACTACAAGTCGTAGCAACAGCAATCAGATGAAAAAAGAAATAAAAGGTATTCAAATTGGCAAAGAAGAGGTCAAACTGTCTCTCTTCACAGATGACATGATACTTTATATGGAAAACCCAAAAGACTCCACCCCCAAACTACCAGAACTCATACAACAATTCAGTAATGTGACAGGATACAAAATCAGTGTACAGAAATCAGTTGCTTTCTTATACACTAACAATGAATATATAGAAAGGGAAATTAGAGAGGCGCCTGGGTGGCTCAGTGGGTTAAAGCCTCTGCCTTCAGATCAGGTCATGATCTCAGGGTCCTGGGATCAGGCCTCGCATCGGGTTCTCTGCTCAGCGGGGAGCCTGCTTCCTCCTCTCCCTCTCTCTGCCTGCCTCTCTTCCTGTTTGTGATCTCTGTCAAATAAATAAATAAAATCTTAAAAAAAAAAAAAAAAAGAAAGGGAAATTAGAGATTCAATTCCATTTACTGTAGCACCAAGAATCATAAGATACCTGGGAATAAACCCAACAAAAGAGGTAAAGGATCTGTACTCGAGGAACTACAGAACACTCATGAAAGAAGTTGAAGAAGACACCAAAAGATGGAAGAGGATTCCATGCTCATGGATCAGAAGAATAAACATTGTTAAAATGTCTATACTGTCTAGAGTGATCTATACTTTCCACTGGTCAAAATTCCACCGGTATTTTTCAAAGAGTTGAAACAATCAACTTTTGTAGTAGTATCTTTCAACCTAGGTAAAGGCCCCATGGCCACTGGTATTAGCACAGCAGAAATGCCCAAATCTTCTTGTAACCATAACGGTATGACACTGATGGTCTAAGCAGCCTCCATGATGAAATGAAGCTATACTCTATTTTCTAGGTATCATGTTTCTCAGTGACCTTAGAGAAGGATAGATAGTTCCATAAGTATTGGGATTTATCTATTTTCCTAATAGCGCAGACAGATATGGATGGAGGGGGATGGTAGACATGACATAACACCAAATGATTTAAAAATAAAAAAGAAATAAGGATATTTCTTGTATGCCCAAGTTTGATTACCAATTTGTTCTATATTAAAAAAAATGAGTCCATACCTATTCTATATTTTAAAAAAATAGTAACTTTCCTATATGATGAGAAAATAATTTCTTTAATAAGACAATAAAATTACAAAATACACAAGATTGGTTTTTTCTAAAGATTTTATTTATTTATTTGACAGAAAGAGACACAGCAAGAGAGGGAACACATACAGGGGGAGTGGGAGAGGGAGAACAGGCTTCCTGCTGAGCAGGAAGCAGGACTCAGGCTCCATCCCAGAGGCCTGGGATCATGACCTGAGTGAAGGCAGACACTTGAGGACTGAAGCACCCAGGTGCCACCTAAGACCATTTTTTTTTTTTTTAATGTGCAGGAAACATGGGGAAAACTGCAAAACCTTTAGAAAGACATACACACAAAAATGCAAGATTTGAATAGAGAAATAAAGATGTATTACCATGTGGGAGATGGTATTAGATGACATCAATATTAGATGTCAATTCTCTTCAGTATATGAATTTAATTCAATTCCAACTGGATTTTGGGGGAGAATAGAGAGACTTGATAGAAAGGTTCTAAGTTTCTTTTGGAAAATCAGATTAAATCAGCTGCTACTGTTACAGAAACAACAAACATACCAATGGATCAATATATGAGTCTCTTGATAAAGAGATAGGGAGAATGAGAGAAAAAAAATATATGTAAAACTAATAATTTGAGGAAAAAATATTTTTTTCCTATCATAAGACATACCAAAATAACCTTCAGAGGATGGAAATACAAATGCAAAAAATGAAACCATGCTACAGATAATAGAAACCATAAATTGATTACAATAAAACATGTCATTTCTACAGGCCAAAGGGGAGAGGGGACATACCTAAAATTAACAGAAAAATGAGAATAAAGTGTTTGAAACATATGAGAATTAACTAATATCTTTATTAATCTCATTACTAAATAAATGACTCATAAATCTGTAAGTAAATATTAATATGAATTAGAATGGACAATTCCTTTGGGAAGATACATAAATGTCAGGTAAGCCTTGGTTAGGTGTTCAACTTCACAAATTATTAAATAAATTAAAATTAAAATAATCACATGATGCCAACTTTTACCTACCAGATTGATACCAATTTTATTATTTTTTTAATGACAATATTCAGGAGCTCCTGGGTGGCTCGGTGGTTAAGTGTATGCCTTTGGCTCAGGTCATGGTCCCAGGGTCCTGGGACCCAGCCCCACATCAAGCTCCCTGCTCAGCAGGGGTCCTGCCTCTCACTTTCTGTCAGCTGCTCCCCCAGCTTGTATTCTCTCACTCTCTCTGTCACATAAATAAATAAATAAATAAATAAATAAATACCATATTCAGCAGTGGCAAGAATAGGGAAATGAACGGGGCTTCTTGGGTGCTGCTGATATGAATGTGACAACCTATCAAAAGACAAAAATAAATGCTGTAACTTGCTGGTTTTGACCCCCCCCCAAATTGTAATGTATATCCATTTGAGAGTATTTTTCTGTCTTGTTAATAAATCCCAGGTAAATTTGGTATTTTATAATTTACCCCCTCCACCGACACGATTTTATCAACTATAGACTGAGTCCGGTATAAACTGAGGGGAAGAAAGGAAAGTCATGTGGGTGGAATCCTAAAGTGTTCCAGAAAGTCATACTGCTGATTTTGCAGTTTATACCTCCAGGAACACAGCATGGAGAATGATTTGCCTCACCTTGTAACACCTCAGAAACCTCATTACTAAAGATGATGCCACTCACATTCTTATAGAGCATATGCATTGTGAGGTCTTATGGAAAGTATATAAAATTACAACCATCAAATTCGGCAGCAGAGCTTTATACTGCTTCTGCAAAATGTAATAATGTCTTCTTAATTCCCTAGGCTGGAAAGGCTCATGCAGCATCATTTATTTAAGGATATCTACATTTTCAAACACTGTTGGGTGAAAACCAGCCCCATCAATCACTGTGACAGGCTACGTTCCTCTTGAGTTTATCTTTCTGTACGTTTTGTGCCAGATTTAGTTTGCAAACCTCCAAATGGGGGAAACATGAGTCTTGTTTAATCTTCCCATATATAAAATGATGTTGTTAGACTATCATTTGCCATTTGAACTCTCATTCATTAATGAAACGTTGGTTAAACAACAGCCTATCCACCTTTTAACTACAATACTCCCTTGTGTCTGGTGAACCCTTAATGGATGACCTGTTTAAAAACACACGGGATATTTTATTCGTGTTACAATTTGTGTGAAACTTGTCACTGTAGAGGATCTCTTCTTATTACAAATGGGTTTGTTTATTTTAATTTCCATTAGTGTCTGGGAAGACAAAAATGATGAATGATGATTCTGAAGCAACAGATTTCACAAGTCAGAGAGTAACAGTGGATGTGTTTTGCTTATCTCAAGTTATTTTATCAGAAGCACAAACCACTGCCACCCCCTTGATACATGAAGACCACCTCATTTCAGCTTAGAACCCATTCTCAAAGTTGCTTCAAGTGTATGAAAAAAAAAAAAAAAGAGAAAATAACTTGGTCCCAGGCAGACAAAATGAAGGAAATACATACCAGGCAGAGAGCGAGAGAACAGTTGCCAGACAGCGAATTCTATGAAATTACCCACTTGTCCTTCCTCTCCATACCATGCAACCTGGCTCAGCTGAAGAGAATTCTACGTTTAAGTTTTTGAGGAAGCACCAAACAACTTTTTTTCCACAGTAGCTATTGAGGGACACTTGAAAAATGTATATTTCCAGGTGGAGAGGAAGTCAAAATTCACTAGGTATCCAGCAACTGTGGGAGCTCTGCCAGTTCAGGCTATGTTATAGATTTGAGTTTTGGGGATACTTTTTGGAGCCCAAGAACCTGACTCTCTGAATCCTGGTCAGTTAGGCCAATTCACCTGCAGGTTGGCCTCTACCTGTCCAAGTTCAGCCCCAGGACCATTCTCTGGATTCTCAAGGTCCAAGAATTCCCTGTCAAAATGGCTTTAAATCTACTTCCAGGGCCTTTGAAGACATCTTCCACACATCCTTCCTCCAAGGGCAGTCCATTCTTTAGTGTGTATACCTCTAGGCAGCAGGAATGGCTTTGGCCTGTCTTTTGATGGAGATGTAGACATAGCTTGGATGAATGACCAGGGGTATGGACATACAGACTTGGAGGCCCATATACTGTGGAAAGGAGCTGGGCATAGGAAGAGAAGGGGGTAAGCTGAGAAATGAGGGCCAGTTCTCCCTGGACCACCATATTCCAACATGGAACTCTAAAGGAGCCTGAGAATTCAAATTTAAACCAGACCTCTAGCTTTGACGGTATAATTGCCAAAGTAGGTGGACAAAATGCAGTTTATTCCACAGCTTGTTAGGATAATTTATAATTTTGAAACATTTAAATGGAATATGCAGGCTTCCATTTGTGCTCTTCCACTGGAATCCACAAGAATGAAGAGTGGGATTATTTATCCTCAACAATTTTTTTTTCTCTTACACAGGTAGCATTTTATTTACTTACTTTTTAATTTTCTTACTTATTTTATTAAATTTTTAGTTTTAATTCCAGTGTAGTTAACATATACTATTACATTAGTCTCAAGTGTACAATATATTGACTCAATACTTCCACATACCATCACAAGTGGCCCCCTTAATCTCCATCACCTATCTCACCCATCCCTCCACCCACTCCCCTCTGGGATCCATCAGTTCGTTCTCTATAATTAAGAGTGTTTCTTGATTTATCTCTCTCTCTTTTTCTTCTTTTGCTTGTTTCTTAAATTCCATAGAAGAGTGAAATCATATGGTATTTTTCTTTCTCTGACTGACTTATTTCACTTAGCATTGTACTTTCTAACCCTATCTATACTGTTGCAAATGATAAGATTTCTCTCTTTTTAATGGCTGAATAATATTCCCTTGTGTGTGTGTGTGTGTGTCTGTGTGTCTGTGCGTGCGCACTTGCACACGCATGCGTGGCTGTGTATACACACCCCCGACACACAGTTTTTTATATATATATATATATAATGTGTGTGTGTGTGTGTGTATTTCATCTTCTTTACCCATTCATCTATTGGTAGATACTTGAGCTGCTTCCATTATTTGGCTATTATAAATAATGCTGCAATATACATTGGGTTAATGTATCCCCTTGAATTAGTATTTTTGTATTTGGAGGGTAAGACCCAGTAGGGCAAATACTGGATCACAGGGTAGTAGTTCTATTTTTAACTTTTTGAGGAATCGCCATACTGTTTTCTACAGTGGCTGCACCAGTTTGTATTCCTACAAACAATGCATGGGAGTCCCTTTTTTTCCACAACCTCATCAACACTTGTTGTTTCTTGTGTTTCTTATTTCAGCCATTCTGACAGGGAAGGGGTGCTATCTCTTTGTGGTTTTGATTTGCCTTTCCCTGACAATGAGTGATGCTGATCATCTTTTCATTTGTCTGTGGGCCATCTGTATCCCACACAACAATTTTTTTTTAAATAGATATTATCATCACTCCCATTCATGTCTGAGTAAATGAAAGCAAAAAAGAGGTTACGTCTGCTTTTTTTCCCCCCTTACAGAACTGAGAAGTGGTACAGCTATGATTCACAGTCACCTGACCCCATATCCTATAGTCTTATATTTCTGAAGCAAATAAACCACGGTGACTGCTTTTCAGAGTCAGGACAGAGCCCCAAGCCAAAAACACCAAAATCAAATCTGACAGGGATCAGAGACTGTAAAAGAATAAAGCTATGGAAATTAGCATTTAAGGTGAGAAGTAAAAATACAGAAAGAAAAAGAGATGGACAGGCCTACAATAAAATGGAATAATAAGTGAAAATGCTTCCTTCCCCTGTGAAACATTTTTCACCCAATTAAAAATATAAAAATAACGGAAAAGGTCTTTTTTTCTTTTTCCTGAATCTTTCTGGGCTCTCCCCACCCTGACCCCCACTGTCTCCAGTTCTGAATCTGCCAACATAAATCACCGTGCAAAGCAAATCATTAGGGTTGCCAGGTGTTCAATTTTGAACCAGACAGTCTGGTATTTGAATTTTCTGCCTAGGAAACAAATAGAGAAAATATCAGTGATTTTTAATTAAGTTTTGTTATTATCATGTAAAGATGAGCTTGCAGAGAACATTTTCACTAGCTCTCCAGGCTGTACTTTACTCTGAGTCTGCTTTCCACTTAGATATCAAACCATCTAGGCCAGGCTGTCTCCAAACTGAGTGCTAAACCAAGCTGATGAGCTTGGCTCTGAACTCACATTGGCACCTTCCACTTATTGGCTAGGCCCCATGCAACTGTGCTAGATCATTTTCTTTTACTGATACCTCCAAAGCACTGCAGCAATTGGCAGACTTCCCTGGGTATATTTTTTTAAAAAAATAATAATAATAAAATTAATACATAAATAAATTCTCAGAAGGACATCAAAATGAAGGCAAATGAGCCATTGATTGAGAGAGTTATATGAATGAGTACATCCATAAGTCTAATCATGGCCATTGAATAGGAAAAGACAGTAAAAATTGTTATTCCATCATTTACAAAGAGATTACTTTCTTAAGTAAAATTCTATCTAGGTCCCAATTAAATCTGGCTTTAATAACATAATACTAGATTGGTGTGGGAATCTATGATAAGAGCATAACTAGAAATCCTTACATTTTGAGGAAATGGTATATACATTATTCATGAACTTTCCAAAAGAGTGGAAAGCAAAAGGGTTTGTATGGATATTAGTAAAGAAAAGAATCTTGTCTCCTTAAAGAACTTTGTTTAACCTTAAATAACAGTAAATGTTTGTTTTTAGCCACTGATGTCTAAAGATCTTTAATATACTTCAGTGTGTTCAGAAGAAAAAGATGATGGACATTTTGCTTTCCAGAGTACCAATTAAAGTCCCCCCCACCGGGAGATTTGGGGAGATACTAGTCTACCCCAGCAAAGCTTTGGAGTTACAAATCTTTTGTCTGCTAGGGAATAGCACTTAGATTGTACACTCTTAAGCCTGACTTGGCTCTTGTGAGAATTCACCACCATAGAGAAACATACAAATGTGTAAAAATATCACGATTGATGGCTGCACCACAGAATTTATTACCCTTATTATCCAAGCTTTCTCTTCTCTGCTTCCTACCAATGCATTACTTTATTCAGTGCCTTTCAGTGGGTTAGAGAAGAGGTGGGTTTTAACCTCCTCCAAGGTGGCATTTGACAGTATCTGGGCACAGTTTTGGTTGGGAGATGCTACTGGCATGGATCAGGTAGAGACCATGAATGATTCCAGACATTGTGCAATGAACAGGACAGCCCCCTAGACTAAAGAATTATTCAGCCCAAAATGTCCATAGTATGTAGGTTGAGAAACTCTGCTCTATAGACCTCTGGAAGAGAGAATTCAGCAATTTGGGGTTACTTGAATTATCAGAAATGATAATACAGTTCTAATGATGATATAGATCATATAGATCACCTGAGGGTTGCTGAGGGCATAGGTAAATAAGAGTTTGCTCTGTCCCCTTTTAGCCCATGCTTCAGGGTCTGGCCAAAGCCAGTGAAGAGGCCACCAGAGGTGCCTCTTCTGAAGCAAAGAGGAGGACACCATCCTGATACAGATAATATAGGTATGTTGTATTGGTTCATTCAACACTATGTTTATTAAGAGTCTACTTTGTGCCAGCTCCTCCCTGCACAGGGCACTGAGGATGGTGCTAGAAAGAACAGCCATGCATTCTGCCTTCATGATGCTTACAGTCTGGCTAACCTCATGGGAGGGACCAATGTTTTTCATGGATTGCCTTTCAAGAAACAACCCATTTCTGATATGGGTTTTTCCATTTTATATGGCCCAGAAATCACAAACTGGCACCTGGGAGCAAAATCTGGTTTGCAAGTATTCATTACATTACATGAGATATTCAACCTGTATTATAGAACAGGTTTTGTGTTAGATGATTCACCCAACTGCAGGCTAATGTAAGTGTTCTGAGCATGTTTAAGGTAAGCTAGGCTATGCTATGACATTTGGTAGGCTGGGTGTATTAAACGCATTTTCCTCTAATGATATTTTCAACCTATGATAGGCTTATCAGGACATAAACCCATCATGAGTCAAAGGATGATCACTATTCAAAATGATCACCACAAAAAGTCTCCTTAACATCTATCACCATACACAGATGCATGGTGATATTTTTTTCCTATGATGAGAACTTTTAAGATTTACTCTCTTAGTAAGTAAAAGTTACCTTCTTAACATAGCTCAGAAATGCAGGATATACACATACATGTTCAATAAATATATGTGAATATACCTTTTGAAATATCAACCATACAAAGAAGGTAACTTTTAACATTATGATATAAATATAAGTCCTTTTCTAAATGCAAATCACACACATATACATATATACACACACATGCATAGATATATATATATAGATATATATATAGATATATATATAGATATATATACCCCCGCACATATACATATTATATATGAAATCTGAGTCTCAACTTCCTCATCAGTTAAGTAAGGATAATAGTCACCTCAGAGTTTACACATACCTAACCAACAACTCTATCCCATAAACAAAAAAGTTTAAGCTGCTAATAATAATTTCAATAGGAATTATAAAATTTGATCTCAAATTCCCCAACTGAAAATAAAATGGAGGATTTTTAATGTTGAGACTAATACTCCCATTGTGAACAAATATTTTTCACTTCACGTAGTCATATTTATCTCAAAAGCCCCAAATGTGTAAACAAAAAAACCTAACATTAGGGAAGTGACACTCTTGAAAATTCAGGATATTGAGTTTTCACTCATTCAGGATGAATGTTTTTCATTTAGCTAATGGTGAGAAATCTTCTCAAAGAACATAATTCAAACCTAGATAGTATCCTCATTGGGGGAAATAAGAGCTCCCTACAAATTCTGTTTATGAGGAAGTTGGTTCCTTAGACAGGAGTTCATTTCCCTTAAGGGAAAAGCAATCTCTTGATCAGTGAATATAGTTTCTCAAGAAAATATCTACAGCACTAAATCTGTTAAAACTGGTTCAATATTCTGTTGCCACTCTCATGTCAAATAGTGGG
Source organism: Mustela putorius furo (assembly GCF_011764305.1). Classification (NCBI taxonomy): domain Eukaryota; kingdom Metazoa; phylum Chordata; class Mammalia; order Carnivora; family Mustelidae; genus Mustela; species Mustela putorius. The sequence continues at coordinate 2,024,153 of NW_025421329.1, read as the reverse complement.
AAAAGATTTCAGAGTTAGCTATAATCTATAGAAAAAATGTCATTTGGGGTATAAAATCATGAAGTTAACTTCATATCTTTCATTTCTTTAGGACAAAAAACCCGAGTTTAAAAAAAACTGAGTTTTTGAGCACTAAAATTTTAACGTATAAAACAAATATAAAATGCAATGTAGACTAAGATCAAAAAATTCTCATATACATTTTAAATATTTTCAGCTATGATGTTTAATATATTTAATACTGCTTGACAATCTTCTAAGTCATTTCTAAGTTAGTCATATACTCAAACTAATTAAATTAATTAGGTTTACAGAGAGAGCTCAGAATACACTATAATTTCCTTCTTCTCTCCCTTCCTCTTCTTATTTTTCTCCTCCACCACTTCCTCTCATTCTTTCTCCTTGTTAAGATTCATGGTTTTGAAGCCTCTCAATGTTTTTTCATCTGAATGGTGGGTATAAAACAGTAATCTCAAAGAGAAATTTTATGTATTAAATAATTTATAATGATACTTTTTTAAATGTCTAGAATATGGTAGGCCTTCAATAAATATCTTTTGGTACGAAACGGAGTTCTTCACAGTTCCTGTTCTTTGGATCCAAACAACATAGTATAGAAGAGGTAAATTCTTTGTATTTTATCAACAATAAAAGCCTCCCCTCCCCCCATGGAGAGCCTCCAATGTGCCAAGCACAGTAGAAAGCTACTTCTTTAATCTTTGTGACAATTGTAGGATGGGTTGATAGGAATGAGTAATACTAATTAAAAACTCGTATGTTAAATCATTTCATCCTCACAGTAGCCCTCAAAGGCAGTAGTATAATTATTCCCATTTGACTTCTGAAGAAACTGTGGTCCAGGGAGGTTAGCCTGGGTGCTCCTGTGAAAGTTATGAGAAGTGACCACTCACATGTTCCTTCAGGTGATGAGCAAGGGGTACTGCTAGCCTGTCCTATATTGCTTCTATGTAATTAGGGAAGAATAACCTCTCTAGGTAGACACATCCTTGAGCCAGAAGTCGTGGCTGGATTATAACCCTTAAAATTCCTTCATTGGGAGGGTGTGGAGCTTTGTGAATGAGAGCCCTCAGCAAACCTTCCACAGCTTCCCAGAGACATGTAAATGCCCATTTAGTACTCAAAAGTATTTGAGTGAATTAATACGTCCAATTGTAGCTGTTCAGAGGATGTCTTGGGATTCCAGTCAAAAGATTTTCTTTAGCTACCTTCTTAATACTCTGTGCCACCTTCAGCAAATCCAGAGTATAGGGGAGAGCATTGGAAACTACCCTGGGCATGTAGTTAGTACCCATCCTCCAGGGGCCTGAAAAAAGTGACCAGTTAATTGCTGCTTTCTTGTCATTGTACAGAACCAAGTTGTCTTGTACTTATCTTTTTTAGAAGATATCACCAGTGTCTGCAGAAATGCTCTGAAATTGTTCTGTGGATGTCTGATTTAGAGATTAAATGTGAATGAGACTGTCACATGAATACAAGACTATAAAGACATAGTCATAAATTGTATAGTATATTCTGCTTCAAATAGTCTCTCTGAAGTAAAATTCCATAAAATAAGGCCCATCCAACTTTAATGATATAAGATAATAGTCTCCCACCAATAAAAACATAAAAAAAAAATATTGGGAACAAGGGAAAGGAAGCCTGGAAATGGAACTTTTCTGCCGTTAGATCCTAAATACTTCAGACTGTGAGTTGATATTTAATGTGGAGTTGTCTACATTAGTAGGGACTCTGCAATTATAGGTTGATTAGTTAAAATGTTTGTCATGTTTATGCAATACAGAGATAAAAATCAACATTGTATACAGCAACATACGCTTAATAATAGCCTCGTAATTACTAAGGCTGCCCATATTCAAGGTAATTCTTCAGTGATAAATAAATTAGACATTACAAAAACATTATCAGGATAATTTAGCATGGATCATATAATGCAATAGTTATTCCTGATAACTTTGCTTGGTTGTATATATATATACACACATATGTACATATACATATATATACATATGTATACATATATACATATACATGCATATGTATATATACACACATGTATATGTATATATACACACATATATATGTATATACATATGTATTTTATATATACACATATATGTGTATATATATATAGTTGCAGATTTGTCAGACTTTTCTATTTTTTTCTTTAATTAATAGACTTTAATTTTAGAGCAGTTTTGGTAAATGCAAAGCCTCCTTGAAAGCCAGTTTGGCAGTTTTTTCCAAAGTGGCTGCATAGTTTTACATTCCCATTAGCAATGAATGAGAAAACGAGAATTTCTGTTGTTCCACATTTTTGCCAGCATTTGGTATTGTCAGTGTTTTGGATTTTAACCATTTAATAGGTATATAGTGGTATCTCGTTTTTGTTTAATTTGCAATTCCCTAATTGCATATGTTGTTGAGCACCTTTTCATTTGCTACTTTGCCATCTGTATATTTTCTTTAGTGAAGTATCTGATCAGATTTTGCCCACTTTTTAATAGATTGCCGTTTCGTATCGTGTGGTAAGAGTTTTCTGGATATTTTGGATAGCAGTGAATTTATCCTAGATGCCTATAGTCTAATGGAGACATACAGAGGGGAGCATGATAAACTATAAATAGGCATATAACGGTGTCCAATCTCAATACCATGATAGAAAGAGTAGAGTCTACAACACAATAAAGTCTAGAAAGTTCCAGTGCATGGGCTATTTTGTTTGGGAGAGGAAGTAATGATAGAATGATATTTTATCCCTTGGCATTTATTTGGTCAGACCACAATTCTAAATCTGTGTTGCAGTAAGTTTGGAACAATGTGACTGCATTCTGAGCAAAGGAATGTGGATAAGAGGAATGTGCACCTGGACTTGGCCTCAAAAATCTTCCCCTGAATCCTCTACTCGGTCTCAGCCTCTCTCTTTACATGGTTGAAAGCAAAGGATTCCAAGACAGAGCCACATGGTGGAAGGAACCAGTCACCAAGTCACCACTGGAAGGAGGGCTGTCCCAAGAGAGCTTCCCAACCTATACAGAGCTGTAGAGTAAGTAAGAAATAAACTTCTCTTGGGGCGCCTGGGTGGCTCAGTGGGTTAAAGCCTCTGCCTTCAGCTCAGGTCATGATTCCAGGGTCCTGGGATCAAGCCCCACTTCCGGCTCTCTGCTCAGCAGGGAGGCTGCTTCCCTCTCTCTCTCTCTGCCTGCCTCTCTGCCTGCTTGTGATCTCTCTCTGTCAAATAAATAAATAAAATCTTAAAAAAAAAAAAAAGAAAGAAACTTCTCTTTTTTAAATTTTATGGAGCCATTGAGACATGGGAAAACTTTGTTATCACAGTCAGCAATAATTATCTCGACTAATACAAAGATTCAGCCACATGAGAAATTAGGCAATCTCTTAACTGCTGACTTCCCCAAGCTAATTAACTGAAATATAAAGACACAAGATAAAAATGGTGAGTTTCCTCTTGACTTTGGTTTTCTGTAAGACAGGGGATAAAGGAAACAAATACAGTCATACTATGGAGCAATTTTCAAAATTCACATGAATTTTTCAGATAGATCTTAAAGAAAATTTACACTGGGACACGGCTTCCAAAGCTCCTCTCTCTTAGAGCCCCAAACTATTTATCTATACATATTCCTTTGCCTTAGATGTGTTAAGATGAAAATCTGAGGAAGTCCTTCCATAAGGTGACCTTTCAGTGAGTACTTGAGGAATTGAAATAACACAGAAGTGAATCGTGTCTCAGATTCCATGAGCTTCTAGAGCCGGGGTCAGCAAACTAAACTATTAAAACTCTTCAAAATATAGGGATAGAGGTAATATACCTCAATATCATAAAACCCATCTATGAAAACCTCACAGTGAATATCATTCTCAATGGGGAAGATCTGAGGGTTTTTCCTTTAAGTCAGGAACAGGACAAGTTGTCCACTTTCACCAGTTTGAAGCCTGCAGATCAAATAGAGTGTGCTATTTTTGGATGTCTCATGAGCTAGGAGTGGTTTTTATTAATGAACACATGCGATTAGTTACTGATAAGGATCACTAACTTTACACTACAATTAAGCAAAATGTTACTTGCCCCCAAATAATTCCATCCTTCTCATTAGAAAATGACTTTTCTTATTAATTTTATAATATTTTTAAAAATTGTATTCAATTATTATTATATTTTGAATTTCATCAATAAAAATTTTGTAAAGGTTTGTTTTTTTCTCTTTCTAAATAAGTACTGATACAATGTTCTCAAGTTTGCCTCTTGTCGCATAAAGCCTAAAATATTTATTCTCTGGCCCTTCCCAGAAAATGTCTGCTAATCCTGTTCTAGAACCCTGAAATGTGTAGAACATTCAAATTAATTTTTTTCAAGTCTTCTTAAAAAGTCTTCCTCTCTCCCTCATTATTTTTTTTTTAATAAATTTCTCTCATCTAAGTGTATCTCTGTGTTCTTGGAGACAGAATGATCTGGGCTACTAAGGACCAAAAAGGTTTGAAGAAGTTTACTCTTAGACTTTAAAAAAGGAAAGCTGTCTGCTGAACAAGAAAGAGAATCTTGGAGCATCTGAATGGCTCAGTTGGTTAAACATCCAACACTTGATTTTGGCTCAGGTCATGATCTGAGTTGTGAGACTGAGCCCCACATGAGGCTCTGGGCTGGGTGTGGAGCCTGCTTAAAAGTCTCTCTCTCTCACCACCACCACCCCCCCACCACCCCTAAGAAGAGAGAAAGAGGGAGACAGAGAGAATCTCGACAGCAAGGCTATAAATGGTACCCTCTGAACTTTGCTAGACTTTGGTAACTCTGGAAATACCCATCTATTTTTGTCTACTATTATTTCTTTGCTTACCATGTTGGTCAGCTGTGGTGTAGTGGAAAGGGGCTTTGAAGTCAGATCAATCTCCTACCTGTCAACTTTTAGCAATGGAAAATCGCTTATACTTTTCGCATTTCAAGGTTTTTTAACTTGTTTTTGTTTTTTGTTTTATTTTGTTTTATTCTGTAAAAGGGGGTTGTTTCAATGACTAAATGATGTGTTTCTATCATCCATAATAGAAGCTCATAACTTAGTGTAGTTGTAGAACCTTAGGTCCTAGCAGGAAGTAAGTCTTTCCTCCCTCCCTGCCCTCCTTCCCTTCCTTCCTTTCTTCCCTCCCTTCTACCCACCCATCCATCCATGAGTGTATATGTGTGTACACACACACACACACACACGTGTATGTGGTATGTGTTTGTGTGTATCTGTCTGTTTAAAGGCAGAAAGGAAAAGAACTGCACTGAAAGTCCCATGGTGGCTCCTGACTTGGAGGAAAGCAAACACAGCAAGGGATGGATTTTGGCAGCTCAGAAAAGGAAAGGGAAGTTAGCAGTCTGAAGCCCAGGCCACTTGCAGTAAGAAAGAAAGGACTCTAAAAGGTAATCTACACTGAGAAGTGAGACTCCCCTCAGTTCCTGCTTTCTATCCTTTCCTTCTATTAGTCCTAATGCCATAGGACTCAGCCATGCCTAAACGTGCGGGCTTCATGCGGGAACTTGCAGGAAAAAGATCTAACAGAACAAGAGCCTAGAAAATGTGTATTCCATGAACAAACATTTAGTAGAAAGTTCAGTGCATCTGCCCAGATAACCGTGTCATCCAGACTGGTACCGAGAGTTCCAATTCTCAGGACTCTTAAAGACATGCTTCAACTTTCATCGCTTTTTTCATGACTGCTATAATACTCTATATTATATACCCTCAGAAAATATTAGAGGAAGTTTTTTATTAAGACATGGGAAGTGACTTTCCCGTGTTATTGAGGAACAAGAGTCTGTGACCTTTCACTCATGCAAATATAAAGAACAGACTTAATCTCTAAGGTTTCTCCAGAATGATCCACACTTTGAACAAGGTAGAGAATTCAATGTACTTAAAGTGGAAAAATGAAAAAGCTGAATCAGGGTTTGTTTCTGCCAAATACACTATGGTTCCAAGGAGCTCCCATTTTCCAAACCTTGCACTTAGAGTCCTTTATGTCTGGTTTATGATCTTGGCTCCCTTCAACCCAATATTAGCTTATTCAAAGACACCCAAGAGGAAAGCTATATGCTAAAATAACCATCCTGTTACCAAGGTGCATGTTCTCATATAACCATTTCACTTAACTTCCTACTTTACTTCTAACAAGAAGTTTATCAATAGAACAGAACTAGCTTAATAAGGGCTGACCTGTTTCACCAACATCAGTTCTTGGATATTTGTTTTAAAAATCTAAGGATATCTCTGTTGGGTCCCCCCATAATGGGTCCATGGTCAAAGGAGCAAGTCTGATACAAAGCGAAGGTCTGATACAAAGCTTTATTTTGCGCCAAGCATCAAGAATCAAACTGACCATCAAACAGACTGGTTGGGGCCACCCCTTACAGAGAGGATGACCCCTCCCTGCCTCACAGACTAACTTTTATAGAGCAAAGACCATGTGGTTGAGCCTGGCCACACACAGGTGGCCAATGAGATTGTAACACACAGAGGAAGTTGCACAGTCATCCTAGGTCACCCATGGGTGACCAATTGAACTACAATTCACCCCATAGTAGCTATTTGAACTAACCTAACACCTTGGTCAGAATCGGCGCCCAAAAGGTGCAGCCCACACCACTTGGTAGCTAGGGAGACAATATATATATTCCACTGATTGGATGTCTCCACCTGACCTGACTCACCCCTGCATTCGGGCTGTTATCTCCACCTGACCTGACCCACCCTTGTATTTGGGCTTTGTTACCTGGGACTGGCTTCCCTGGGGTTTGGGGGATAGGGTCAATTTAAGTTTGACTGCATCAACAACAAAAATGGCTGTTCAACCGGGGTGGGGTTGCTCTGGCTGAATAGGCCCTTACACCTAGAACTCAACAATTATGTCATGTCACCTTCAGCAATCATAACCCACCCTACTTTCTTCGAGGACTGAGGACTAAATTTGTCATTAATCACATTGACTTTCACAATTAGAGCACATGGGACATAAACGGGCAAGGAAATAAAATTTTACATGATTTTAATTATTGGAAAAATTGTCTAATGTATGCTCTATCAAAAAAAGTTAAAAATTGAACATAGAGAAAAATAATTAACAACTAGACTTTGGGGACACCAACCAGTCTTGGTCCTTTATAAGCATTAACTTTAGAAGTATAATGTACAAACTTATAAGAAATATAATTTGAAGTTTCAGTTTGATAAATTTCTTTAACATTTATATAGTTTTGTGACTCCTGAATAATGAACTCATAATTTATTTCTGGTTTCAGTTCCTCCAAAGCAGCCAAACGTGGAGTGAAACAAACAAAAAAACAATAAAAAATTTTAAAACTTATTCTAACATTTCAAAAACTAAATAAAAGAAGCTTGCATAATTAAACACTCATATAATAAATTTATAAATTTGTGGCATTTATATTTCTAAAATCATTAAAGCTTAAAACTGCACAGAGATTTTTCGTACATCCTTATTCATTCTAAAAAGATTCAAAGAGTAACTCAATATGCTATATAGTACTATACAGTGGGACTTAAAAATAGGAGTTGGTGTTTTTCTTGAAGTAACAAAAAATAACACAATTATTACAACAAATCACAATGGATATTGGATTTGTGCCAAGCTAAATGTCTTCAAAGAAGTTTATGGACTATATAAACTTTTATATATTTTATCAAATGTATGAAATTAAGTCTCCAGATAGAATTAGGCTTTAGGGTTGCTAAATCTGTAACAGATTATATACCTTACCAAGATAGCTAAGATTTTGGTTTATTGCAATCATTTATATGAAATGATCCTTCAGGAGCAATATGGAATGTATGGAAAATATGCACACATACTTAACACTCACACACTACTGTTTAATTGCAGGCTTGCCTATTTAGAGTTTAATTATTATTTTAATTGAGGCAGTAAGAAAGAAGCATGCAAACCATAGACTTAATACAAGGCCACTGCCACAATTTTAAGGGCATCCTTTCAATCTGTTATTAACTTTGAGCCCTGGTGATCATTTGCTCTGGCTTCAGGTTATTAAAAGCATCGCCAACATATAGCACACACGGTGTTTGTTTTTTAATTGCTCTGTATAATAGATTTCACGTGGGGAATATGTTGGCAAATATTTTATAGACTATAAAAAATCCTGATAGTTGGATAAAAGCTATTGTGCTGTAATTTCCTTCTTATTCTTATAAAAGCAGAGCTTTAAAGGTAGTATTTTAACTTCCTGAGAATTCTTGCAGTGCTCTACATTTGAAATGGGATGGGAAATGCCACTTGTGATAATATTTTAATTTTAAACTTGGTAAGAATTATGCTGTTATAAAGGTAACTACCATAAACTTTCTTCAGAAGATGCCTCACGTCGGACAATGGCGGGGGGCGGTGGGGAGTAGGAACTAGATGATAGTTTTATTGACAAGCACCATTTAAAAGTATTTGATGTTCACAAGAAAGCTATGACATTGGGTTGTGCCTGCAAAATATCAAGACAACCGGGCAATCTGGTCAATGGTTAAATTGCACACTGAAGCCTGTGTGGCCTCAAAGAAGAAGACCATGGCCAAGGTTTTCAGTTTTGCTTGGATTCTGAGCTAGACTCAGAGGAATGCATGATTTTGCATGGCCTTCTTAAGTCACGTTGCAGATTATTACCACCCCTCTGCTCCAAGTGATTGGCTCTTCGTTTCAATCACCTGGTTTTACCACTAGGAAAAACAAAAAAACAAACAAACAAAAAACCTCACCAACTCTTTAGCACAGTGTTGTAAACTGAACTCCCTTGGAAGCAGACTACTATTCAGGGACTTTATTAGGAAGGGCTCTTGGGAATCCAAGTTCATTGGAAGAAAGGGGTGAGGCTGGCAGGAAGAGCTGCAAAGCAGCCTCATGAGAAGTCTCCAAGAGCTCTGGAAATAGGTTGACCTGTCAGAGCTGTCCTGATTTGAGGCATGAAGGTCAAGTATTTCAATGAACTATTAGATGTGGGCCATCCCAGGGAGATGGCATGGCTTTTGAGAAAGATGTTCTCTTTGGCTGAGGCAGTTCCAGAAGGAGCTAAACAGCTGTAGATTATCTGCCAGGCTCAATCCCAGCAGCAGGGGGAGTGAGTCCTTTCTTCCTAAAAGAAGCCCTGAGTTGCTCATCTCAGCACCCACCACACTTAACACCCAAGGTTAGACTGGCCTCAAACTGTTCTTTTATTTTTTATTACTAGTTTTTAGTTTATTCGTGCCTCTTTTCTTTTTTAAAAAACTTAATTCCAATATAGTTCATACAGCGTTGTATAGTTCTGGGTGTACAATATAGTGATTCAACAAGTCTAACCATTACTCAGTGCTCACCATGATAGGTGCACTCTTAATCCCTTTCACCGATTTCACCATCCCTCTGTTAACCATCTGTCTGTTCTCTATAGTTCAGAGTCTGTTTCTTGATAGGTAAAAGTCTGTTTTCTTGCTTTCTCTCTCTCTCTCTTTATCCCCTTTGCTTGTTTCTTAAATTCCATATAGGAGTGAAATCATATGATATTTGTCTTTCTCTGACTGACATATTTCACTTAGCATTATATTCTCTAGTTCCATCCATGTTATTGCAAAGAGCAAGATTTATTTTTCATGGCTGAATAATATTCTTGGGTGTGTGTATCTCTGTGTATGTGTTCTTTATCCATCCATCTATGGGTGGATACTTGGGCTACTTCCATAATTTGGTTGTTGTAAATAATCCTGCAATAAATATATGGGTGCAGATATCCTTTCAAATGAGCATTTTCAAATCCTTCGAGTAAATACCCAGTGGTGCAATTGCTGGATCATATAGTAGTTCAATTTCTAATTTTCTGAGGAACCTCCATACTGTTTTCCATAGCGGCTGCACCAGTTTACATCCCCACCAACAGAGCACAAGGGTTCCTTTTTCTCTGCATCCTTGCCAACACTTGTTTCCTATATTTTTGATTTTAGCCATTCTGACAGGTGTGAGGTGACAGCTCATTGTGGTTTTGATCTGCATTTTCCTGTTAGTGAGTGATGATGAACATCTTTTCATGTGTCTGTTGGCCATCTGGATGTCTTCTTTGGAAGAATGTCTGTTCATGTCTTCTGCCCATCCCAAACTTTCTTTTTGTCTTATTTTGAATTATTCATCTCCATGGATTCTCCTGACTAGCCTGTTGTGCCAACTCTCCCCAAACACACCTGCATAAACAGAGGCAGTGGACAATGTGGACAGGAGACCAACTCTGCAGCTAGACTAACCTGGGATCAGGTTCCTGCTCTGACCCTTGCTGATGGATGGGTCAGAACAGTTCAGCTGATCCCTCTCTAGCTCGGGTTCCTAATCTGTGAAACCTGAATTGCTGTACTGCCCCTGCTAGATTACTGGAAATATTAAGATAATATCTCCAAAGTTTGTAAAAGTTAGATCTCTTTTGCTTGTAAGTGATAAAAAAAACAACAACAACAAAAAAAAAAACACATCTGAAAAGGCTTGAACCAAAAGGAATCACATGGCTAAAAGGTCCAGGTGTAAAGTCTATTCATTTACAGCTGGATTCAGAGCTCAAATCATAGGCCTCCATCTCTCTCCAGTCCTCAGCTCATCTCACTCTGCATCTTGACTTTTGTCATGTTCCATGCACTAGGAAGATAGTCTGACAGACTGGATAACTAGCCTCAATTTCTTCACTCTTGCTTCTGATAAAATAAAAAATCTGTGCCCTTGCCATGGTTTTCTGGTTTTCAAAGGAAACGCTTTCTGCTCCCTTGATTCTGTGGCTTGCTCTGACTAATGAATGTCCCTGGATATGATAATAGCAGAGGCTAGTGCCAGAATGTCTAGGCTTGCCTCAGGAGCATCTGTCCTTCACCAGCCTGTCAGGTAGTAGCCGCTTGTCCGAGGCTGGTGAGACTCATGATGAGCAGATGTGAACCGAACCGCGAGTCCAGAATTTGGAGCCCGCTCCAACTAGCCCAACTAAGCCACAGCCAACCTGTTGCCCATGATTGAGAAAGAAATGGCTGTTGTTTTAATCCACTGAGTTTGGGGACAATTAATTATGACGCGGTATTACCGCAGCAATGATATATTGACAGAGATGGCAGCAAAGTGAAGCCTCCATATGCTCTAGGTTTCAAATCTAGTAACAAAGAGAGCACCAACTCCCCTATTTCTCAACATCAGGTCTGCAGAATGAATCTCCGGGGCTGTTGTTGACCTAACTTAAGTCATGTGCCTATTTCCAATAGAATCACAGTTATCAGGAAGGAATGCAATTCTTTCACTGGTCAGGCCTGGGTGACATTGCCAGGAGGCAAAGGGGCTTTGCTTTGTCTTTGTCTCTCTGCTTTTGTCTTTGCTCAAACCGTTCTCCCTCCCTGGAGCACTGTGTGTGTTCCTCCCAGGCCCAAGTACATGGCAGGCACGTAAGCTATGTCCACCGGGACTCGCAGCCTTACAAGAGGTCATGGCCAAGGTGCAGAGCGAACCCATGCAGGAGCTTCCTTCAAAGTGCAGTTGTGCTGCTGCTGAGGCTGGCACGGCTGAGCTCCCTAGGCAGCTCTGGGGTAGAACAATGACCGGCTGCAGCAGCTGTGCAGACAACTGGAGACCGGGAATGGGGTGGGGGGGATGCAGAGGCAAGGCAGGTGGTGGCTTTTATCTTCGCCACGCCTGGCAGGGCCCATTAGTGATTGGCTCAATATGACAGAGTTAACTCTGCTTTCCTATTCAGAAGGGAAAAGAAAACCAACAGGGTAAAGCGACTGTAGCACCAGCTGTACGAAATTAAAAAGGTTTGCTCCTTCCGACCAGCTCCAAATGCCATTAGAACTACTGGGGTGTTCACAGGGACTCTGTGGCTTCCCAAGCACCCTATTATTTTCATGCTTGGCCCCCCAAATTATGTCAGAGGTGCTTTCTTTGTCCTAGGTAATTTGCTTGAATGAGCTGTTTACTGCAGCTGGGGGTCTGGCTGTTCATTTACTCACAGACACTCTAAATTAAAACAAACAGCCATGAGTTTAGACTATTGTTCTGCAGTTGAGAGAAAGGGAGACGTCTGAATGATTCAACACAGGACTTCGGTGGTCCTACCTTTTTATCATTATGGTTGTCACTGTTGTTGCCAAACTTTCACTGTTCTTGATGGTTTGCCATAGTTGGCATTTTCCTTGTTCAGTTCCCATCTCCCAATTAAAAATGAATGACAAAATATTTTGAAATTCAATCAAGTCATTGTGGATCTGTGGGTTCATATGGGTAGAAAGTAAGAAAAATCCAACTCAAAATGACTCTAATGATGAAAGGAATTTACTACTCACATAACTGGAATAGACAGAGATAGAAAAGTCTGGAGATAATGACCAAAAGGCTCTACTTCTTTCCATCTCTTCTCTCTGCCTTGTACTTTATCCGTTTCACGCGATTATTGGTCCCCTTTGGGTTGTAATAAGTCTGCCCACAGCAAAGGGGCTTTACGCTTCTTCATTCATAACTGGAGGTAGGGACTAGAATCTGGCAGGGTCACAAAAAGCCCTGAGGTTCCCTTGTTAAAAACACATGACCATCACTAAACCAAACACTACACCCAAGTGGATGGGAACTAATAATATGCTTAAGCACATTAAGGCCTTCCCCCGCAGCTGAGGACGGTCAATTCAACACAGACCACATGGCTGACAATGGACAGAGATGAATTTCCAAAGGAAATTCCAGGAGATGGTACCACAAAGAAAGCTTCTTCTGTGAAGGACTAAGTCATAAGAGACTTGATGGCTTAAATGCTGATTCGGCAAATACCAGCGTCTATGCCCTCCTCGACGTTTATAGCCACATCTTTCCCATGTGCTTTGATGAGACTATGGCCAGGAAAAATAGCAAGAAGGACTCAGGGAAACAAAGAGCCCTGTGTTCGTTGCCCTTATAGGTGTGAACATACTATACACACTGATTAGATAATAGAAGGTTTTTACCTGTTTATATGGAAAAGTTATTATGGCTCTAAAAATATCAATTAAAAAGTAGACATTTAGTAAAAGATGTTCTCTCTCTCTCTACCTCTCTCTCCTTCACTCCCTTCTCTCCCTCCCTCCCGCTCGCTCCTTCTCTCCCTCCCTCTTTCTACCTTTCTTCCTCCCACCACATAGGAAATCCATTGCAAGACTTCACAAATGGCAAAACTGCTGATCTCAAATGACACAGTGTCTCAGATCAGAAAGCGGTGTCAACTCAAAGGTGGCAGAGGAGTCAGGAGGTCTGTGGAAAAGCCACACTCACTGCTCTGTCAATCCTCATGAGAGAGTAGAGGTGAAAGGGCCTGACTTGAACATTAATCCATTTTGGTTCTGTCTGCCACGCGAGGAAGTAGTTGTCACTAGCATCGAACAGCATTGCTTCTTCCTATCTTTATATGTGGCTGTGGTGGTCCACAGCACAGGCTGAGAATGTCACTCCAGAATAAGTAAATTCACTCAGTGACTTTGGAGGAAACCCATAAGAGAAACAAACTAAAAATAGGTACTTCAACTCCCTGCACGATTAGTTGTAAACTTCTCCGGGAGCTCCTGATACAAGCAATTCATTTTCAGACACAGCAGCCAAGTCCGGGATGCCTATTTTAAAAACATAACACTGTAGGGGCATCTGGGTGGCTTAGTCAGTTAAGAGTCTGACTCTTGATCTCAGCTCAAGTCTTGATCTCAGGGTCATCATGAGTTTGGGTCCCATGCTGAGCTCCATGCTGGGCGTGGTGCCTACTTAAAACAAAACTATAGGTGAATTTGCTTCCTAGCTTATTTGTTACTATTATTTCTTTCTTTAAAAGACTTTATTTATTTGACAGAGAAACTGCATGTAGTGGACAGGGGCAAGGGAGAAAGAATCTTGAGCAGACTCAGTACTGAGTAGGGAACCAGATCTCACTACCTTGAGATCTTGACCTGAGCAGTAACCAAGAGTCACACACTTAACTCACTGTGCCACCCAGGTGCCCCTTTTACTATTATTTCTATTTTTGCTTTACTCGCGTAACTAGGGTAAAAATATCTTAAAATTCAGAAGCAATGGAAATATAGATAAGTAAATTAATGGATATTATTGATATTTCATGGACTAATAGGAACAATCATTGTTTTAAGAAATACTCAAACAAAGCATAAATCGAAGGAATGTTCTGTCCCCAAACCTGTGTATATGTGAGTAGAATGAATGCTAATCATTATTTATTTGTTGTCATCTGGCTTCCTTTACCTGTAACCATAAAATTAAATGACCTGCCCTGTATATTTGTTTTAGGTGTGTCTATTAGGACATAATAACATGGAACTGTACTTCATTTTTCAAGTAAAGGATAATGAGAAATTACTTAGGTCGTTTTTCCTGCTGTGTGCTTATGCTACAGTGGAAGAGACAAAAGTGGCTCCGCAGACATTTTAAGGAAGGTCTTAGAATAAATGTGTACTATCTAAACGGTGGCATGGAAGTCCCACACTTTTTGGCTGGTGCTGATTTTCTAAAATAAGTTTCTAGTTAAAGTAAGGAAGATGGGTAATGTTATTTATTTAGTCTTGCAAGTCTTACAAAGCTCTCATTTCAAAAACATTTTTTTTCTCCTTTTTATGTTTGCCCTTACCATTTCTGGCTATCATTATGACACGTTCCTCAACGGTGTGGTGAAAGTCTGTATAGGGACATGTTGTTTTTGGATTTATAAATGTTTGAACTCTCCAATCCTAGAGTAAAAGCATCATGTGAGCCAGTTTTATAAAATTGAGGTTAAAACAACAAAGGAAACATAATCTTGCCAATAACACTAGGAGTAGACGCTTTATAATATTGAGGAAAGAAGAGAGAATAATAACACTTGCTTCTAAATCAAAATTCCATTGAAGTCAGAAGATAAATTTTCAGGAAACACCATAACTAAGCTGAAACAATTTATTTAGTGTTAAAAAAAAAATAAAAAGACAGGGGGGTGTGGGATGAAATCTCTGTGATTTGAAGGGTAGAAAAAATTATATAAAAATATTAAAGGGGGAGGGAGTTCAGCTTATCTTCTATCATAAAATATTTAAGTTTCTTAAAATCAGGAAAAAATATAGCTTGATTATAATAAAAACCCAAGAGGGATATTTAGTGTCTTGTAACACTTTTGCTAGGAAGGACAAAAAATGCTCTCTATAGAAATTTGGGGTAATAATTAATTCCTGTTTTCAGACCTTTCTCATCTGAGTCCAGAATGGCAAGTGTGAGAAGACACACAGCTGCAGTGATGATGGTTTTCCTTCTCCCCTCCCCTCATTAATGTGAAAAGTTGATCAGAGGGGCCAGAAGGCACCCGGGGAACTTCTAGAACCCCACAGCAATCTTTAGGAGGGTTTTATAAATCTTATATAATGTTATGATGACAGATTTTGCCATAAATCCTATATGTTTTAGACTTCTTCAGGGAAGGATCAGATTAAGGGGCATATTTTTATACTCGCTGTCTTGCTGGAGTGTCTGGAGACCCAGGATCAGCCTGACCGAGGCTGTCCCCAGTGGCACCCATAATGAATGGACCAAGATACAGGAAAGCGTGGTATAATTGCTGGCTTTTTCCTGAGACAAAGTGCCTCGTCTCATGCTGGAGTTTTGCAACCAGCATTTGCAGCAAGGGACCAACTGCCTCCTAGACAATCATTGTTCCATCACAGGCTAGCCTGCTCAACCCCACGGGTTCTCCTGTTTGTCTAAGTGGAGACAGCCAATTATGCATCATGACTACATTTGCTTGCTGTCAGACTTTTAAGCTCTTCAACACCTCTGCCAAACAGAATAGGGAAAAGGAAGGGGGAAAAATCCATCCAAGCATGATATAAAATGTATAAATACTTCTCAACTAAGTGGGCTAAGAGACAGCTATCTTAATAAGGTGGTAAGGAGCACAGTTCATTAAATTAAAAATACTAAATCAACCGACTCCAGTCGCGTGATCCACCCACTGATGTACACTTTACTACGTTTGAATCCCTCCAGTTTATGTGGACCTCCCCCATTTCTAAAGAGAGAACTGGTCCTCTTTTTTAAACGCCAAAGAACACTAGTACTTAACTTATTTCTGCTAATAATATAGTCATCTGCATGCACATCTGTCTCTCTCACTAGAGAAATGCCAAGTTTATAATACTGTTTCAAATTCCCCTTAAAACCTCAGAATGTGACCCTATTCAGAGACAAGGGCTTACAGATGTCGTTAAAATGAGGTTATTAGGGTGTGTCTTAATCCAACATGTTTGGTGTCCTTATGAAGAAGGCAAATGTGGATACAGACACAGACCCACTCGCAAAGGGAGAATGCCGTGGGAAGATGGGCTACCCCTATGAGGCAAGGAATGTGACAGAACTCCAGCAAACCAGCAGAGCCTACGAAGAGGCAAGAGAGGATTCCTATACAAGTTTCAAAAGGAACACGGCACTACGACCCCTTGATTCTAGACTTC
Organism: Mustela putorius furo; assembly: GCF_011764305.1. Lineage (NCBI taxonomy): Eukaryota > Metazoa > Chordata > Mammalia > Carnivora > Mustelidae > Mustela > Mustela putorius. The sequence continues at coordinate 2,007,624 of NW_025421329.1, read as the reverse complement.
TGTCCTCCAGAAGCATGAAACAAACTTCAGTGTTTGAAGCCATGAAGTGTGTGGAACTTCATTACAACAGCCCTAGGAAATGGATGCACACCCCTGAGATGTCCTCCCTTCCTAAAAAGTAAAAGCTAAATCATTTAATAGCAATTTACAGTAGTTAAAATATGTTCCTGGATTTGCCTCTCCTCCCACACTTACGAGGTAGATGTTATTTTCCATCAGACCTGTTCAATGCAGGGGTCAGAAAGTCTTCAGCCCCTAATATTTTGATTGTGTGAAAACAATATAGTAACAACTGCTGTCTTTATCCTGGCTTTAAAAATTTTTCATGCTATTTATCACCAACATGAAATTCCTTTCTTTCTTTTCTTTTCTTTCTTTTTTTTTTTTTTTTTTTGGTCCCCTCTACCCTACTAGACTGTAAGCTCTATGAGGACAAGGAAATTTGTTTGTTTGTTTGTTTGTTTTTGTTTTGCTCACTGTTGGATTCCCAGTGCCTGTCCCAGCACAGTGTCTGGCACAAGAGAATCCAGTAAATGCTGGTGTGTGGATGACTAAACAGATGCCCATGTGAGGCACAGTGATAGCATCAAGAGGGAACCAGGGCAGAGGAACTCTGTTCTCTAGGCAGGTGAGCTGATTGCTGCCCTGAAGTAGTTACCCACAATCCCCTTGATGATAACTCTAATTCCTACAGTTCTTTCCTCTTCACATTAAAGGGAACGAGTGGGAAATGCACTAGTCTGGGCATCAAGTGACTGGTTTTAAACCACAGCTTTTCCAACATGGCCAAGTTAAAAAACAATCTGGTGACAAAAAGCTAATAGTTAATGATACTGTCAAAAGGCAGTGGAAGAACAACCCAGTGGCAGGGCAGATACGGTTTTAGCTAAGACAGCTGTGGTTCCTTCACTTATTGGCTATGAGGCATTAGTCACAGCCTCCAGAAGTTTCAATTTTAACTTGTCTGAAAAATGGGAGAAAAATAAAGCATTAAAACTCCTATTCTATAAAACTGTGACAAGAATTTTGCTGGTTAATGAACAAAGTTAAAGTGGAGATGGAAAATTGATTCATACTATATTTCACTGCTTCTAAGATATACTTTAAAAAGAGTTTAACATTATTTTAAATCTCTATAAAACTCTAAAGAGTCTTACAATTGGTGGGTGAAATATGTTACCAAAAAAATTTATTTTAACTAAATACATAATAGCGCCTTAATCTGGCAATCTCTTCACAGAGACAAAGCTTATTCTCTTGTAGGTGAATCTGATAGGCAGTTTGACACCCGTATCAATCCTATCCTTCTACTGAGCTTTCCTATGCTGCGGAAGACAGACAGCAAAAGCCTCCAGTTTCTAGACTTCCTTGAAGCAAGGATTCTCAATGCAAATTGAGTTTCTTCTGTTGGATTTGCCTGTACATGTTTGGGGGAAGAGGAAGAGTGGAGGAAGGGAGTTCTTGGGCTGTTTTTGACAGGCAAGGCTCGCTTCAGATTGACGGGGGTTTCGTGAAGCAGCATCTGGAGAATAGTTGCTTGCTTGGGGAGCATTAAAAGGCTCTTGCGGTGCTGGTGGTGGCAGAAGCCTCCTGATTTGCTACATCTTGAGCCTACGGAGGAGGGCAGCTAGCTCCCCAGGTGGGCCAATTCCTATGGATTGTTCTGAGAATCATTCCTGGAGGCCCAGGAGATAGCCTCATCTCCCTGGCTCCTTTCCTCTAAGTCATCGGCACCTTCCTGCCTAACATGCTCTTTAACTTAAAATACCTGAAATATCATGAGAGACTATGGACTCTGAAAAACAATCTGAGGGGTTTGAAGTGGGGGGGTGGGGTGGGAGGTTGGGGTACCAGGTGGTGGGTATTATAGAAGGCATGGATTGCATGGAGCACTGGGTGTGGTGAAAAAATAATGAATACTGTTTTTCTGAAAATAAAAAAATTAATTAAAAAAACCCCTGAAATATCATCACTATCTAAAAGAAGCTTTTTTTGATACGATGAAATTTCAACAAACTTCGCATCGTTTATTTGCTCTTAAATCAGTTTCTACAACACATTTTTCTGAATATTTTTCAAACTAAATATTTCAACCCTGCTTTATTTTTCTGTCTGTTCACTGTGACTAATACTTGACTTTGTCTAATATTTCTAATTGTTTAAGAACCCATTCATTTTCCTCAAACTAGAACCCTTTTCAATAGTTCACTCATATTCTCATGAGAGTTCAGTAGATGGTATTTCCATGTCCTATTTCTCTTTAGTCATCATCCCACTTCCCCATTTTCATTCATATTCTCATGCATCTGCAAGATGAATCTAGCATTTTCTCCCTTACATCTTGGAGTTCCATCCCAACAAAGTTTAGGGTCTCATTTTGGTTTCCACATCTCAGTCCCTTAGCCCCTGAACAGCAAGCTCCTGCTCCCCAGCTGCCTAATTCATTGTCACACTCATATATCATATGGATTACTTGCAACTTCATATGGAAGGTGCTTTCTGTCCCATGTTTACCATGCAGAGGTCCTCATTTAAGTGATATTCCTCACTAGACAGCGAAATAAGACAAGGGATAAGTTAAGGACTGAGTGCAGGGTCAGATGCAAAAATTTCCTTGGATGTTAGAGAGTAGGTGTGCATATTTGTTAAAAAAAAAAAAAAGATATATGGATGGATGGATAGATAGATAGTTTCTGTTCCTAGCTCTGTTTGCAACTGAACCTTGACTAGTATAGTAGGGTCCACTAGATGAAATTTCAAGTTTTCTTGTACTAACCTCACTCATAATGTATTATTATTATTATTATTATTATTATTATTTATTTCTAGTCTCTCTAAAGTTGAACCAGAGTATTATGTATGATATGGCAATCTGAGTAGAAAATTTACCTAGTTTTCTATGCTTTCCCCTAATCTTCTATAGGAATCTTACCCATAGCTACTTTGACAACATTTTTTAAAGCAACTGGCTTTTATCAAAGTTTTACAGCATCTTAGACTTTATTTTTAGACCAACAACAACTCTCCTTTTGTTCACATAATGTTAAATCAATTGTTATAAACAGGTTTGAGGGAAAACTGACTCTTATCAATTGCACATTGCAGTTGGTGGAAACAAAGCACCCAGCCTTCCTAAAGAGTAGCCAGCCAGGCCAAGTTCAACATGCTGTGATCATAACACAGACATTTGAGAGAGAGAAGGCATGTTCATTCTGTTGACTCTGTTAGGGGATGATAATTTCCAAAACCTCTACTGAGCCAATCTAACAGTTGTTTTGTTTTGTTTATTTGTGTGTCTTTCATAAGGACTGAAAATATATTTTTATAAAGCACCTAGCACAGGGCCTAGAATAACCATAGGCACTGAATGAATACAACTACTGTGTTTATGGAAATAAATAATTTTGCCTAGAGATGATATGTAAAATCTCTGTATTGCCAAAGGTTGTAGTAATTGTATGATTTCAAATTATTTATTCTAATCCGGTTGCAAGAGGCAAAATCAAGCCCCTTAAATCAAATATTATTCAGGGAAGGTCAACAGATGACTCAATTATCAACCAAAACACTGTAGCTCAAATTGGTTCAACAAGGAACTAGCCAGTGAGCAGAACAGCCCTTAAGGAATGGAAGTTTGATTAATAGGGTGCCTTGAGTGAAGAGGAGCATAAATTCTAGGGCATCCAGCAGCTGGGATGGTTCCATTATATAAGAACTACAATAGGTGGGGCTAAATTCTAGCCAAAGCTGGGAAAGTACCTAAAGGTAGAGGCCCCACAATGTAGGGGATAAAGGAGACAGACTTCCACGATTGCATCAAAGCAAGCTATAAGCCAGGTGAGTGCCACTTTAATGCTAACTAAAGCTCACTCTTCGAGAATTAAAATGTGTGGTACAGGCAAGAGCTCTCCAACAACAAGAATATTCAATTAGGTAGAACATGCCTTTCCTTCACCATGTGAAATAAGGTGGAGTTTACTGTTCTTACACTCACAAACTCCCACTTGAACAAGTCTGTACACAAGACACTTGGAAGTTCCCATGAAATAAACAGACGCCTTGGGCTTCTGCAGGTGAATTTAATCATTACCATATTATTACAATGATGAAAGACATGCTAAAAATTGTATTCCTTAAAGCCAACCACAGTTATAGGAAATTCCTGTCTCTTCTACTCTGTCAATAACACCTGCCACAAGATACTGAGAGGTTTACTTTTGACAGAAGCTTTTTCAACAATTGTTTTTACATTTGAAGGTGGTTATTTTATTTAGCAAAACAGCCAGGAGGTCTTTGGAGCGTCCCATCTCATTAGTTAAACCGATACTTGATTACATCATTCATATCTAGATTGTTATCACAAATGAATACATTGTTCTTCCATCCAGAAAGACAAAATAACTTTCAAATAGTGATCCTTAACTTCCTCCGCACTCTTCACAGTGTTATAACTTTGGGGGAGACTGCCTAAAGGGGTGTTCTGAAGATATGTAGGAATCAAGCACTCCTCCCAAATCTACAAAGGTGTGTATACCAGAGTCAATGTTTGTAAGGCTATTCAGAGAACTGGAGCATTGGGACCTTCACTGCCTCTTTTGGTGAATAAAACACATTTAACAGTAAATAGTTTGAATAATAATCCACTCAGAAATCTCAGAGAATGCAGCTTCCATTTATCACAACCAAAGAACCCTAGAATTGATGACAATTTATTCACTTACGTTCCTTCTTTGTGGCTGCACCACAGTTTGGAGGAGGAAAAACTAGTGGCTGTCACTGTTACTTAATTTGAAGCTAAGATAAAGTAAGATCGTCTTTAGTGGCAAAAGGAATAAATACTGTGTGGTGTGTGTCTGTGTGCGTGTGTGCAGATAAACAGCTAGATAACTAGCTGACAGTATACCCATTTAGAAAAACCAACCCTACTTCATCAGAGTAATTAACGATATGTTTACAAAGGATGTTGAAACTCCTAGTTAGTGAGAGATTCCCTGTCATTCTCACACTTCCATGACAGGACTTCCTTTCAAAGTTGACTTTGAGGGGTACCCGAGTGGTTCAGTCGGTTAAACCTCTGCCTTCGGCTCAGGTCATAATCCCAGGGTCCTGGGATCGAGCCCTGGGTCCGGCTCCCTGCCCAGCAGGGAATCTGCTTCTCCCTCTCCCTCTGCTCTTCTACCTGTCTGTGGTTGCTCTCGTTCTCTCTCTCTCAAGTAAATAAATAAAAAATAAAACAGGGCACCTGGGTGGCTCAGTGGGTTAAGTTTCTGCCTTCGGCTTGGGTCATGATCCCAGGGTCCTGAGATCGAGCCCCACATGGGGCTCTCTGCTCGGCGGGGAGCCTGCTTCCTCCTCTCTCTCTGCCTGCCTCTCTGCCTACTTGTGATTTCTGTCTGTCAAGTAAATAAATAATAAAATCTTTTTTAAAAAATTTAAAAATTAAAAAATAAAATAAAACAAAATAAAAGTTGACTGCAAAGCAATTTTATGACTCGTTTTTGCTTTTTCTAACTTGGTTAAAGTGGAGCCCAGGTAGATGAGACATAGCATTTATAAAGTACCAAAAAAAAAGGGAGGAGGGCTCATTATTTCCCGGTTATTTCCTGTGGCCTTAAGAAAAATGTCAGCAAAGTCTTCGCCCTCTGATATTCAACCACACCAATTGCTCTTATTACTAATAGAGTTGTTTAATAACTAATCTAGTGATTTTGTTTTTACTTCCAGACCAGGGGATATGTGACAATAGGAAACATGTTCGTTCATCCTAGTAACCCTAGTAACCCCCAGGGGGGTGCAGCCTCGACAAAACCTAGTAAATACTATCGTATGAGTGAAGAAATACATGAAAGCATGTAGTATTTAGTATTGTTTCATATCATTTCACATAAACTGTGTGTCCTATTTCCACTGACTACGTTCAAAGGCTGAGGTTCACAGGTCCACACCTGTGATACTTAAAAATACTTTAAAAATATTTTGTTTGGTGCATGGTGATTGCACAAGTGCTTATAAGTTTCTAACTGGATTGGTTTTGAAACTGAGAGACTTCATGTTTGTTTGTTTAAGAGAGAGAGAGATTTAAAGTTTTTTTTTTGAAAAATCAAGATTTGATAGCAGCGGAGTGCCCAAACTCTTGCATGGCTATGACTAGCTGGAACTGAGTAGAGCCCGTCCTGTTCAGGAAATTCCAGCTTAAGACCACACCCTATGGTCTTCAGGGCACGGAGGCAAATTATCAGGCTCTGTTTATAATAGCACACCGTTCCTGGTTTGTCTTACACCACCACCACTTTGCTGTTCTTTTCGTTATGTCCCTGGTCCCTGTAGGCCTTTGAGCTTGCACCCACATTAAACCTAAATATTTTTTCTTTTCCCATTCCGTGTCTAATATTAGGCTGTGCATGCATCAAAAAATGAGTAAATATTGGTTGATAATGATCATTGATCATAATGATATGAAAAGCAACCAGTAAGGTAACATGTTCTAGACAACACAGTACTTCTCAAAAAATAAATCCCATTAGAAAACTCAAATTTTAGGTTCTTAAGCTTTTGTTTTCAAATCAGTCAACTGAAAATAGACAAAGCCTGTTGCATTGCACTACAAGCCAATGAGAAATGAACAACAATGACGGTATATCTTAACAAAACATTAAAACATAATTAAACACAGGAATTTTGAGTCTAGATTTGACCATTTGTCCCTAAACATTTTAGAGGAATCCTGGTCAAAAGTCCTCTCTAGCCAACAGCAGACGACAAATCGGAAGGAGGAGAATGCGGCACTCCTTTCTTCTCTCATCCCTCAGATAGTGGCTCTTAAAATGAAGGATAAAAATTGAAGGCCCGGATACGGAGTCCCTGAGTAATTGAGTGTTGAGTGAACTGCCCTTGGACAAAAGCGCTTTTAGAGGTGATCTGGTAGTTTATCAAATGAACATTTACTCACTGACAGCTGTAGTACTCAGAGTGTTCTGGGTCCTTCTCTTTCCCAAACACCCATTTTCTATGGCTGTTGAGACTTTTTACTGGCTATCAATCTAACCTGTGTGTCCAGAACTCCACCATTATTCCTCAGATGATAGGTGTAGAGGATTTTGTAATCTACAGCCTTAACCAGACTTTCCATATCTTCTCACTCTGCAATCAATTTTGCTAGGGTCTGATAAAGGGAAAATTGCACTATAGTACAGTGGAGGCAAGGTTTGGGATTGTTTTGCCATATACAAATTTGTAATCAAAGTACAGCCTAAATCAAAAAATTTTTATGAGCTATCTCTTTTGAAATTATTAAAGTATTATAAGCATGTAGAAACCCATAGAGGATAGTCTGTGTATTTCCCACCCATCTATGTTAAATTTTAATATGTTGCCATATTGACTTCAGAAATATTAATTCAAATATAATGTGCATACAACAAAGTAGACAGATCTTAGGTTGTATGGCAAAGTGAACTTCTACAAAATGAACAATGTCCTATCTCATCCCCCAAGAACAAATCATGGAACATCACCAAAACTGCAGAAGCATCATTTATACCTACTCCTAATCATTTATAATAGATCTTAATATTTGGGAATATAATTATGTCCACCAAGTCTATTCCTTTCAAAACTGTCTTGCAATCCTGGGTCTCTTCATTCTCTTCATTTCCATATATATATATATATATATATATTTTTTTTTTTTTTAAGAATTATCCACTACATCTCACACACACACACACACACACACACACACACACACAAAGTTAGTTGCTGGAAATTTTTATTTTTATTTAGAGTACTAGAGATCAGCTTGGAAAGAACTGATGTCTTATTTCCTGTCTTTTAATCATTGAACATGACATACTTTTCATTGATTTACATCTTACTTTATTTCTCTTAGTAATGTTTTGAATTTTCTATGTAGAGTTCTTGCATGTTTTTTGTTTGATTCCTAGGAATCTAATTATTCCTAAAAATCTGGTATTTTCTGAAGATATAAATGGCATAACTTTTTTCTTTAAAATACTTATAAATATATATATACATATCTATTTGATTTTGCTGGCTTAATTTTTTTGGCTATTTTTTAGTTTTATTTTGTTTTTTGACAAAAAATTGTATGTATTTAAGGTGTATAATGGGATGATTTTATATACTTATATGCTGTGAAATGATTACCATAATCAAGTTAATTAACATGTCTGTCATCTAACATAGTTACCATTTGTGTGTGCATTCAGAACACTGAAGATTCATTCTCAGCAGGGCGCCTGGGTAGCTCAGTCATTAGGCATCTGCCTTCAGCTCAGGTCATGATTTTGGTGTTTTGGGATCAAGCCCCACATTGGGCTCCCTGATTATTGGGGAATCTGCTTTTCCTTCTCCCTCTGCCCCTTCCCACTGCTCATGCTCTCTCTCTCTCATTCATTCTCTCTCACTCTCAAATAAATAAAATCTTTTAAAAAAGGATTCATTCTCAACAAAATTCAAGGGTACAGAATATTACTGTGAACTATAGTTACTATGCTATATATTACATCCTCAGAACTTACAAGTTTGTACCCTTTGACCATTATCTCCCCACTTACTCCATCCTCATTCCCTGGCAACCACCATTCTACTCACTGCTTCTATGAGTTTGACTTGTTTAGATTTCAAATATGGGATCATACAGCATTTATTTCTGTCTGGTTTATTTCATTCAGCATAATTTTCTCCAGATTCAATCATGTTGCCACAAATGGCAGGATGTCCTACTTTTTATGGCTGAATAAGATTCCATTATAGAAAGATAGATGATAGGGCGCCTGGGTGGCTCAGTGGGTTAAGCCGCTGCCTTCGGCTCAGGTCATGATCTCAGGGTCCTGGGATCGAGGCCCGCATCGGGCTCTCTGCTCAGCAGGGAGCCTGCTTCCCTCTCTCTCTCTCTGCCTGCCTCTCCATCTACTTGTGATTTCTCTCTGTCAAGTAAATAAATAAAATCTTAAAAAAAAAAAAAAAGAAAGATAGATGATAGATAGATAGATAGAGATCACAATTTCTTTATCTATTCATCCATTGATGGACACTTTCCATATCTTGGCTATTATAATAATGCTACAATGAACATGGGAGTACATATATTTCTTCAAAACACTGATTTTACTTCCTTTGGATATACACCCATAAGTGGAATTGCTAGATTATATGGTAGTACTATCTTAAGTTTTCTGAGGAACCCTATAATGTTTCTATAATGGCTATACCAATTTACATCCCCACCAATGGTGCATTAAGATATCTAGTATTAAAAAATTTAAAAAGATATCTAGTGTAATAAAGACACCAGGTGTTTTCTTTGTGGGAAGGCTTAATAGTTTAAATTTCTTTAAAAAAATTTGTGAGTATTCAGATATTTTAAGTCAAAGGAATTTGTGAACTTAAAAAAATATTCATATATATTAGCATAGAGTCATCCATATAGCTTCTCTTTGTTAAACCCTTTCATAAGACTTGTAATGATTGCTTGTATTTGGCAGACTGTGGTTTCTTGCTCACTCTCCTTCTGCATCACTTATGTTAAAGTTTAGCAATCTTATTAATCTTTTAAAGAACCATTCTTTGTCTGTCTTGAAGCTCTTTAGCATGTCTTTGTTTTGTATTGCCTCAAATTTTTCTCTCACCTTCATTACCTTTCTTATACTTTGCTTCTTGAGCTGAATACTTAGATCATTGACTTTTAGCCTTCCCTTATTTCTAATACAAGCCTGTCAGGGTATAAATTTCCTTCTAAGCACTTCTTTAGCTGCATCTCACAAGTTTTGATATGGATGTTGTCATGATCATTCACTTCAGAATATTTTCTAATGTCCACTATGATATTTTAATTCTATGATTGTTTAGGTCATTTCTTAATTGCTAACTATTTAGATATTTTTAATTTAACATTTTGTTATTAATATCCAGCTTAATTCCACTGTCAGAGAATATACTTTCTATGAGTTTTAAAGTATTACATTTATATGAATTTAACCTTTTGAAATTTAATGAGCTTTACATGACTATTTTAGACTTGACCCTTTTTTTCAATTAATCTTTGTCTAACTTCTTTTCCATAAAATTGTCTTTAAAAAATGTTAATTCCTCTTATAACTTAGCAAATAATTAGTCTCGTTTTTTAAGTTTTATTTGTAAATATAAACCCTTAAGGTGAGTAAAATCCAAACAAAAAATGATAGTTGATGCTTCATATTTTATCTCTCAAATTATTCTATAACTTACCATTGACTTGTCAAGTGTGTTTTGTGTTATAGTTGACTATTAAGCAGCCATTTTTAGTACAAATGGAAAAGAAATAAAATAAACATTTTGCTCAGTTTTAATATTCATTAAATATTTGATTCATAATCAGAATTCTCATTAAAAAAAACATGTCTGAATCAAACAGAAATAGTGTTTGGATTACTAATTAGATTCATTGCCTATAATGATTATAATTTACAGAAATAAAGTAACTGTCAATGGCATTTTTCCACTAGGCTCAAATTATGAGAACTGCCCTGGGTAGAGCCATGGGAGATACCAATGAGCTTTTCCTTCCCTGTTCCTGCATATCCATCTCCATACTTCTCTACTCTACTTTTTGCCTAGAAGGCACCCCTATGTGCTGTTTCAACTGACACCCTTGCCATGTATCTGGCTTCCAGTTAGGTGAAGGCAAGGAGATGCCCTAGTAGAACAGGTGGTGGGAAGACAGGTGAAGAATTTTTTTTTTTTTTTTTTGGTCCCACTCCCTTAACCTAGTCTTTCCTCCCTGACCATGATTTTGACAGTGGTTACAACTCTCAAAGGTGACAACTCCTGTCAGGTATCTCTTCTTCTATTTGTAAAAGTCCTGGAAAATTTCATTTGTTTTCTTATTCATTCAACTGAATGTCAACAATGTTTAGTTAGTACACTAAGGGCTAAGAAAAAAAATTACATGTATACATGTGTATATACATATATATTCTATGTATATGTGCATACATGTGCATGCATGTTTTATTTATATACTTATATGTATATGTGTGTATGTATTCTCTTATTTAATTCCTAAAACAACTCTTGGATGGCCTCCTACTACCTATAGTGATGACATCATACCTGATGCCTACTCGAAGATTCAAAAGGGATATTTTCTTTTTTGAAGATTTATATGTAATTAAACTTTGAAGACTAAATCATATTTTAATCACCTTGAAAGCCAACTTAAAAAAAAAAAAAAACCTCTTAAGTGTATTCTGGATCCCTTGATAAAGCAAATAATTCTTTCATAAAGATTAATTCCACCTTAATTTATCTGTTTTCTAAGTTAAAATTTGTGTATTCAGCTTTTCTTTTAGATTTTAAAGTTCAACCTGTGCAAATAATATATCTTACTAAGCCTTCATTTAAGCTGTCAGTTAAAGAAATAAGTCTTCAATTGTCTACAGACTAGAATATTTAGTTGTTGTTTTACAGGTGACTTATATTGCTTCAGATTTTTTTTCTTGTTAAATATCACAACATTTATTTTCTATTATCTAGGTAGCATGACAATAAATCTGTGAAGTTTATGCACAATATGAACATGAATTAATCTTAATTTATAATTCTACTACCTCCAACTAGATAGGTGACAAAATGTTTTTGTGAGACAGAATTTTCTGATCAGTATTACATGTTATAAAGACATGTGGGAAATTAAATCTTATTTATTGTACCCAGGCCATATATTCTCACAGTTGAATATTCACTGGTTGTCATGAAAAGTTCACTCCAAATGTTTACCCAAAGGGGCATACTTTTATAAAGTTTGAGAGTCAATGGCCTAAATATGGTAGTAAAGTCCCCTCTCTCTTAGAGTGTGTGTGTGTGTGTGTGTGTGTGTGTTTTAAAGTGACTATAGCAGATAACATCTGGTTGCATGTAATCTGAATTCATCTGAAATCCCAATGTAAACAGTTCGCCAATAGCAAGGGGCAGTTAAACATTCCACTGGCTTTAGATAATTGAAACCATCTTCCAAAAAATTACCGTCAATTACCGGACTCCAAGAAAGAAGCAGAGAGTTCTGGCAAAGTACCAGAAAGAACTTGCGGGGGAGGATGGGAGAGGGTTTGAGAAAAAGAAAGAGAAAGAGAACACAAGTCTATTTTTCAGAATACAATGGAAGATCATTAAATATTCTACAGTATTTGTAAGATAGGATGGTTAATGTCATGCCCACCCAAAAGATATTTTTAGTGGGAACACAGCATTAGAGCCTAGAAAGCTACTGTCATTTGCATTTATTGCAGATTCCTGCTTTCAAGCAGTAATATTTCTAAAACAGAAGGGTTTTTTAAAATCTGATTTTCAAAATTCAAAGAAAGAAACCTCACAACTTCCTAGTTCTTAACTTTAAAAAAAAAAAAATTCTTGTTAACTTGTGGCATGCATGTGAGTCATTACTTGTACATATTCAAGTATATACATTTGGCTTTTGGAACTATATTCTAGATGCATGCCTAAAAATTCACAATTCTTCTGGTCTATGGCATATACAGCATTAAGGATATTGTAACCTTCTTTTGAAAGAGTTATCAAATTATTTCATCTTTTCAGTCTTTTCTATAACATCTAATCTCTGAGAATAGTGGGACAAAAGATTTGTTTAAATCCTTTTACATCTGAAAGGCTACACAGAGTCAGGGAAAATGTATAACATTACCTTAGATTAATTATATACTTCAATAGTCAACTAATCAATCTCTATGTCAACCTACTGCATTAGTGTATTATCAATGACAATAAAGTTTTGATGGTAATTTGACCCATCTGCAAATAATAAAAAAAATAAGATAATAAAGCAATTGATTTTTTGTGCTAGACAACCAAGTAAGCTTACTTCTAATTGAAATGTCAGGACAATATGCATTTTAACTAGCTTCTAGACAGATGCATTACAACACTTAAATTGTACAGATAGAGACACCATTGTGTTTTACTTTGTAAGCAAGATCATTAAACTAGTTCTGACACAATGCTGCAAGCTAGCTATGAAGAATGTTGCAGATGAGAAATCCAGGTTTTAAGAAAAGATTTCACTTCAGAAAAGTGATCTTAAAGCCACTTATCCAGAAAGAAATACATCATTTTTTCTACTGCATAGCCTCAAATAAGTTCTAGATATAAAAACAAAATAAAACAAAACAGACAAAAGCCAACAACAACAAACAAAAACATTGGCTGCCAAATTTAACACAGCTCTTACCACCATTTGTGATTATGTTTGTGTGTGTGTATTCATCGGTTTCTATCTCCTCCTTCCCTGATCCAGGATGGCAGAGATCTTAATGCTTTGTACACAGGAGCACATTCTTCAAAAGAAGGAAGAGTACTTGATAATTAACAGGAACTCGATAGTTATTTATGAGAGAGAATGTGCTCACAAGCTCATGAGTGGGGCGAGGGACAGAGGGAGAGGGAGAGGGAGAGAAAGAATCTCAAGCAGACTCTCTGCTGAGTGTGGAGTCCACTGTGGGGTTCAGCCTCAGGACCCATGAATCATGACCTGAGCCTAAATCACTAGCTGGACACTTCACCGACTAAGCCACCCAAGTGCCCCAGGAACTCAATATAAGTCTTATGGATGAAATGATGAAGGAGAAGATGGTCAGAGTTATAACCGTTTGGGTCTAAATAGTCCCAATTTCTTTTATTCACTGCATATTTGTAGACTTGAAGCCTTAATTAAAGCGGTGCAGATAGGATAACTGAGTTCCAAACCACTCCATGCCCAAACAAGTCCAGACTCCATCACATTGCCAACTAAAACTTTTCACCTTACTCTGCTTTTATCCTTTACAAGCCCATCTTCCCCCCAAAAGTTAGGTCTATTTTGAAAAAGAACTTGATTTGCCATCTGTATCAAATCCCTTTTGAAAGCAGGCAATGCACAAGTAATAAGTTAATAAATTGAGGACTAAGGTCTTTTGGGCTAAAAGGCATTAGGGGCTTTATATCTCTGAAAGCTTTAGTTTGCTCCTTTGCAGAATACACAAGATAAATTCCTAAGGTCTATCTCTCAAGGAAGTTTGGCAAAAATTAAGACTTAAATATATATTCAGCATAGAGGTTGAGAACTTTCTTTGCAATGAACTGAAGTTGGAGTCTACCCAAGAACTGGGTATCTGTATTTGATGTGTAGTCATGTTTTTTTTTTTCTTGTTATTAAATGTTGCAGGTTGTTTTTTTATGGTTTCAGTGACTCCCAGGGTAAGGGACTCCTATCCATGTACAGCCAGGAAGCAAACACACAGAAAATGAGGTGAGTAGAACTTTTTTTTCACTGGCTGTTTGTATTGACATCATTCAAGTTTTAAGAAGGATTGGGAAAAGCAGAGGTGTCTGAAGTCATTTCCCTTGTTTGGGAGGTCATCAAGAGCAGCAGCAGGACCAGTCAGATACATACAGGGCAAGGAGCCACTTTACTCTAGCCTGAGAAATTTCACACTGAAACTAAATAAATATGGAGAAAAGGTCAATCTCACAGAAAGGTACAGAATGCTGCCCTTTCATCTCTGTCTTCCTGGCTATTTTTTTAACTACCCAGCTTCTACTTCTATGAACAGTTAGTACTTTTTTTGAGTGCCCAATCTAGAATCCTGGGCAATCTCAATAACAGATATGTTCCTATGCTCACTACCCCACCCACTCTGTGATTTAAGGGGATCCCAGAGCAAAGCATATGAGTACTCAGAGTTACACTTTTTCTTTCAATACCTTTCACTGAGCTCCTTCTCCCTCCCCCCAGCTAAAGGCCGCTGATTAGAGTTCCAGACTACTGAAGCTACTCTACATATTAAGGTTAAGAAACACTGTTCATGGTTCTCTTGGTCCTTACAGAAACATGGGCCTTATGTGAGCTTTTTTCAGCGAAAATCCTAGGTCCTGGTAGAGTTGACCCCGTTGCCTCCAAAAGTATCTGAAGAAAGAAGGCTAGAAAATCTGCAACTTACAAAATAAACACCCTCAGCATCTTAACTCATTCAAGAGTCCCTCCTTCATTAGTACCACTGTTCAAGCTGCATCCTTCCCAAAGGTCTAAATTCCCATTTTTTAAAAAAAATCTATTATCTATCTCCCACCTACTCACCCTCACAGTGATCACATTTCCAAAACTCTTTCATTGACACAGGGAAGCCAGCTCCTCTCCGAAGTTTATGATTTATTGCTTCAAGTAAAACCCCAGGCCAACTGAGAGATCCCAGCGAAATGATCAGTTTAACTTTCTGCCTCTCCTAATGCATCAGCTATGGATTAAAACTGACCCAACCTGATAATCATTTTTTTTATTTTTAAAAAATATTTGTTTGTTTATTTTAAAAGGAAGAGAGAGAGAGAGCACGAGAGGGAGGGGCAGAAGGACAGGGAGAGATTCTCAAGCAGACTCTATACTGAGCAAGGAGCCTGACACAGTGCTCGATCTTATGACCTTGAGATCATAACCTGAGCTGAAACCAAGAGTTGAACCGACTGTGCCATCTAGGTGCCTCTGAGAATTATTTTAAGTCACAGATTTGGGATACAAATGTTTATAGCTGTGACCATAGCTCATTAAGGTCTCCAGAGAATATCATTCCTTTTAAAGTCATTAATCAGCTCCAAATCAAAATCAAGACGAGTTTCCTTCACCCAGGATATTTCTCTGTTCCTAAAACATTGTCAGGTTGGTCCACTGATTATTCCATTATATGACATTTTTATATATCACTCCTCCATCCAGAAGAGCCATATATAAAATAACTGTGATTTTTTTTCCAAAAGACTAAGTTCTATAGGTGACTATTTTTTTAAGTTATGTAATTAACACACACTTATACATATATATCTGTATATATATATACATATATATACATGTATATATATGTATATACATATATATACATGTATATCATATATACATATATGTATATAACACATATATCTTGACACTACTTTATACATATTAAATAGTCACAGAATGCATACTGATTAATTCACCTGTATAAGCAGTGCTTTTATTTTAATAAACACAATCTTATCTGTTCCTTCCTCAAATCTATGAAGACTGTATTATTTTCTACAAAAGCATACTGCCATGTGAAAACCATAGAATTATTTAGAATATAATTTAAATATTAAAGAGTATTTTTTAAATGTCCTGAAGAATTCTGGACATAGATGTTTTATTTTTTTTTTAAAAATGGATTTTATCTATTTGTCAGAGAAAGAGAGAGAGAGAGAGCACAAGCAGGGGGAGCTTCAGGCAGAGGGGGAAGCAGGCTCCCCACTGAGCAAGGAGCCCTATATGGACTCAATTCTAGGACTCAATTCCTGGAATCATGACCTGAGCTAAAGGCAGATGCTTAATTACTGAGCCACCCAGGCATCCCTACACATAGATTTTTTTAAATGAAATTTTATTATTTAAATTTTTTTTAAGGATTTTATTTATTTATTTGTCTCAGAGAGAGAGAGAGGGCATGCATGCATAAGCAGCAGGAGTGGCAGGGAGCTTGATGTGGGACTCCGTCCTAGGACCTGGGATCATGACCTGAGCCAAAGGCAGACACTTAACTGACTGAGCGACCCAGGCAGCACTTAAATGAAATTTAAAAAATAAAACTCACATATGATCACCTGTATTTCATCAGCTTCCAACCAGAGGAAGTTGTTTGAAAATTAGCTTTGTTAGAGAGTATTCAAGTCAGCTTCGATGTTGGATTTGAAGACTTTAAAAGTGAGCTCCTGTGCCAAGAATGGTCAGTGCAAACCCCAAGTGTGCATACTGACAGGCCACTCAGATACACCAAATCTGCAGTTTTTAGTCTGCAGTAAAATAAATTCTATCTTTAAAGACAAGGATAACATGAAGCATCAATGTCACTCGAAGACACCAATTCCTCCAGGAGCTTCTGAAGAAGCTCTTCCTTTTGGGGAGGTGGGGGCAGTTCACAAAGACAATCAGTAAGAGAATTAAATTCATCTGGAAAATTTAAACCCTGTCTCAGGAAAGAGTTTGGCTGTGGTGCCCCTGTTGCCATAAATTCAGCGGGATGAGTATGTTTGATATTTGTAAAGTCTAACTTCTGGAAAATACTCATCAAGATCTTCCACATTAACCCAGATCTTTCTATTTCCAGGCACAGAAGTCACAGAAGCCACATCCTGAGAAGAAGTGGAGGAGGTAATTTTCCATCTCTCCCAGCTGCAGAGCTTCTCTCTGAAGACTTCCTTCTTCCTAAATTCAGACTAGCAATGAATTGATTTCTGAAACTTCTGCTCAGGAGATGTTACCGTGTACCTTAAGTCCTGGCCATGAATGAATCCTATTAAAAGCATTCTGAAGATTTATATAACTTGGGATCTCACAGAGACTCTAGCACATATCCTGCATATAAGATATATTCAACACATATTTGACAAGTTAGTGAAACGGGAAATGGTGCAAAAACTATGAAATGTATCTACAGAGTAACTAAATTTCGTTCTTTTACCACATATTCCTCAGCACCTTTCCTTTGGAAATGGCCATTTCAGAGGCTGGAAAACATTCAACACATCTTCTCTTATCAACAAATCTTTGGTAATGCCTTTAGACTGTAATTTATTCTTCAAAAGCTCTGGAATATTGACTAAAGATCCATTTGATTTTTCAGAACAGTCTGAAAGAATTCAGAGCTAAGTATAGTGAGAAAAAGTATGTTAACAAGTAATTTAATAATAACAGCAACAACATCAATAATAATAGTAGGTAACTCCCTTTGAATGCTCACTAGTTGATAAGGACTAGGTTATGTTCTTCATCTTCGGTCCTCAGGGCAAACTTATAAGCAGGTATGATTTTGATCCCATTGTAAAGATGAGAAAGCTGAGGTCTTTAAGAAACAATTGCCACAAATCAGGTGTTAGATTTTAGACTCAAAAGTACTTCTTTAACAATTGGAAATACTGCTATGCCTAAGGATTAAAAATGAGATGGGACTGGGCGCCTGGGTGGCTCAGTGGGTTAAGCCACTGCCTTCGGCTCAGGTCATGATCTCAGGGTCCTGGGATCGAGTCCAATCCCGCATCGGGCTCTCTGCTCGGCAGGGAGTCTGCTTCCTCCTCTCTCTCTCTCTGCCTACTTGTGATCTCTCTCTGTCAAATAAATAAATAAAAAATCTTTAAAAAAAACAAAAATGAGATGGGACTATAAAAGAAAATGAAATTAATATTTTTTCCTATGTCTTTAAAATAAATTTTTTGGAAAATGAAAGTTTAGAGGAATGGAATATTTAACTGCTTGAGGGTAAGAATACTGATTCTACCCCTCGTTTTCTATGTAGGCATTCTGGGTAAAAGTGTTTAAGATTCAGTTCACCCCTTAATAAAGCCATGCCGTCTAAAAGGATCATAGGGTCCTAAGAAAAACTCAGTGCCAAATCATATTTTACATATTTGCAGGCCATACAAATTTTATACCTCTGAACAAGGATTTGGTTCTGCAGTCTCCTGAGACTGAATAGGTGATAGGCGGGGAAGTGAGCCTTAAACATCTAGCAGAGGCAACTTGGCTAAGGTGAGCCCATATGCTCCCCAAACTTCTCCCTCTTTTTTCCAACCTTCCCTCTGCCTCAAAAATGCTCTACTTTTAGCTGATTAATGTTTATGGTTGGGAGCTCAAAACAAGAGATTTTTTTAAATGCCTTTGTTGTTTTCAAAGGCTTCTCAGAGCTTTTCCTAGAACACCTAAGGTGAAGAATCATTTGTGAAACACGCCCTTTTATTTACCTAAACTTTAGCCTCTTTTGCTAACTTGACTTAAGAGCTCTAGCACTTAGAAAGGCATCTAAGTTATTTGGCTAACAGTGATTTGAATTCTTTGGAAAGATAAAGTCTATAATTAAGGCATTGCCTAACAATGGATCTGCAGGAACTGAAGGGCATTTTCTGTTGAAGTGTGCAACCACAGGAAACCTCAGGTGAGCTATACTGCATTCGACACTTGTCATATACTTGGGACATTCATTTACTTTAATTAGGGCCATAAAGAGATGCTGAAAGAAAAAGGAAATGCTCATTTTAAGATAACATTGTGGTCACTCCCTTATTTCTTCCTGAAGTCTAGACCAAGAAAGGGAATTTTTTTCTTGACCTTTATTTAAACAGGCAACCAGGAGAGAACAGCCATTCAGACTGGGCCAGGTGCCATGTCTTCAATGGCCTGGGAATAGCCCAGCAGCTGTTTCTATGCCAACTATGAGGTCTATCTCCACTGAGGACAACTTCCTTATCAAAATAAAATCCAAAGGTTATTTTCAATCTTCAAACTAAAGTCAAAGGCCATAGGGTATGACCACTCCCAAACACCTTAGTATAGGGTTTGTGATAGTTGGCCTTTCTTAGATTAGGGAGAACCATAATAACTTATCAGCCAAAAAAAAAAAAAAAAAAAAAAAAAAAAAAAAAAAAAAAAAAACCTCATCACAAAAGGTGAATACACTGAAGATTTCAAACCACCTTCATTAAGTCACCAAAAAGCTATTCCATTAACTGGAAGCACTTGCTTATCCATCTTGCCAAAACTGAGCTTTGACAAGTTTCCTCTGGAAGGTGAGCCTTTTATGAGTAGCCCTGATAAGCAGTCTTCTGCTGTTGGGACCTTAAAGTCTTGTCAAGGGGAGGCAGAGCTTCCTACACACATCCCACTGCTCAGGTTCAAGGAAGGCAAATAGAGGAGAAAATCACTCCACTAGAAATCACACACAGTTATTAGAGTGAACTTCTTTCCTCTACATGCGGGTGGTGAAGACACCTATAGAAAATTCAAAAGGGTATTATGGAAGAAAATGTAGTTCAAGAGGCAAAGTTCAGAACTGGTGTTTGCTTTGGCATCCTGAGGTGAAAATGTGACTGAGTCACGGAAGAGCTCAAAATGCAATTGAGGGAAGTGTCATGTGTTAGATAAACCAGATGACTGGTAGTGTCACACTGCTGTCACATTTTAAAGGGGACTTATTCCCATAGACAATGAAAGGATGGCAGAAGCTGAAACTGCCATTTTTTTTTTTACTCTCATCTGGCCTTTTGTATCAACACAATCTGATCATTAAACCAAAAAGCTTGGAGGGAGCAGTAAAGCATGGTAAGTGGTATACAAACAGAAGGTCTTGCTCCTTCAATATATTTACCCTTCTCTGACTGAATGCCTCCCAAGACCTGTCCCCAACACACTGCCCACAAATCTATTACCGTAGGACTTCCTTCCCGCGTTCTTGGCTCATTATTGTCAAATCAAAGTGATTTTTCTCAGCTCCAAAGTTGCCCTTCTCCCAGCCCCATAGTTTTTGGGTTCCTTCAGATACATTAGATCTGTACTAATTACTTATTATTTATCATATTGCACCTGAACAACTGCCTTGAGCCTGCCCATCTAGCTGATTCTCCAATATAGATGTAATGCGAACTGTCCTTTTTCTCATTAAAGTAGTAGTTGATTACAAGTCACTAAAAAAAGGAGAGAAATAAAAAGTGAAAGGGGAGCTTCCAAGCCACAGAGGTAACTAAGCACATCTTTATTACTAGGGATGTTCTTGGTTTTGTCTACCAGCCAAAGGGAAGTGATATCTGAGTTTCAGTAAACAAACAAAAAGACAAAACAAAAATTAACCAGAAACTGCACAAAACAAAAGACTATTCTCTTTTACCACTAATCATTCTGTTGCTAGCTCAGTGTTCAAGCCCATCCTGGGCCCCATCCTAACAGATCCCTTGTAGCCCCCTACCCTCTAAACCCCAGTGTTACAATATACACATGAAGTTGTATTAAAATTAAACTCCAAGGCAGCTCTAAAATGCCAAAGAGGGTAAATCGAAATCATGTTCTTTAAGGGGAAAGAAAACGAAGCAATCACAGTCTTTTCAGTGGAGAGAGCGATTGAGCTCAGGTAGGTATTTGAGTTTCCAGCCCTTTTAAACAGCAGCTGACTTCTGCTCAGTATCTGTCCTTAATATTAATAGCAGGAAGGAATCCCCTTGAGTGGAGGTCGGGCCTGTGGGCTGTGCCTAGCAACAAGGCCAGTTTCCATAAGTTAGAAGTACTGGTACATTCCAATGATTTACATGAATTCTGCATGTCAAAAGTCACATCTCCCTAAGAAGGGTTTCATCACTACCAACAGAACATCATTCAGACTGTCAATATCACCACTACCTACCATTATTGAAGGACCTTTATTTGTTCAAAACAGACATATATGCATATATATGCAGGTACATAAATCTATATACATATACATACGATTAGAATTAGACTAAAGATCCATTCAAAGGAGTGAAGTTTGAGCTGAGATAAAGAAAAAGTAAAAATTACCTAGGCTGAGGGAGAAGAGAAAAAGAGGATTAATGTTTCCAAGAGTCTGTCTGGAGCAGCAAGTGAAGGAAGGGACTTCATGACCAGGCTGGAGACATTAGCTCACCTGGCTCACCTTAATACAGGACCTTGCAGGCCATGATGCGGGCCTCTGTCTTTTTCCTAAGAGCCATGGGAAATGGGAAGCTGCCCCAAATTTTAAAGTTAGGTGGGAGTCACATACATATATGCACTTCTGTTTTTCAAAGATCCCTCTGACTGTACTCTGGAGGAGAGGGTTGCTAAGGAGGCTTGTTGGGAGGAGGCTTCTGCCCTAACCTGGAAGAAGAGACAAGAGTGGCTCAGATTAGGGTGAAGACAGTGGATATAAAGTAAATTAGACTGAAGGGAGATAGTAGGAGGTCTAATAGAAGAGAACAGAATGACTTGCACAAGGCTTGGTTGTTTTGGGTGAGTGAAAGAGAAAACCAGAAAGACACCTGGATTCCCAGCCAGGTTCTAAACTCAGTGCTTTATGTACATTATTCAATAAAAATGGTGACCAATTTCTAAGAATCTGCTCACTTACACAATACTGTGGTGTCACAAATAGGATTATTAGAGCAAAAGACTACGGGGCACTTGAAAACTAGTCTTATTGTTTAGTCATTTCTTGATATTGGCCAATTATATAAGTTCTCTTTATCCCTGGTTTCTTCATTATATAATGAGATTAATGATTACATCCATCTATATGGTTGTTGTGAGGATTATATAAGGTAGTATATCTAGAGTGCTTAGGACAGTACCTGGCCGTCTATAAGCACTCAATAAATATTAGCTATTATTATCATCTCACAGATGGGCCAGTACGCAGATTGCATGTGCGACCCCATCCATGCAACGGTCCCCAAAAGAAGGAATTATCATCCCCACTTGACAGATGGGGACATGAAGCTCTGAGGGTTTTGAGAATATACCAGTGTCACTCAGTTAATTCAGTGGCAAACTGAAATTTGTTTTGTCTAGTTCCGAAGTTCATGTTCTTCTGTTTTATGAAAGTGATTAGCTTCTCTTTGAAGGATCTCCCATGTAAGAGCAAATGATAAAAATGACAACTTAAGTTTCCTCATTAAGAAAATGACTCATCAAACTAGGTGACCTCCCAGAGTAGGAGTTTTTGTTAAAAAAAAAAAACAAACAAACAAACACCCTCCAGTCAAACATTGACATTTATGTCAAAACGGAATTCATACAACTTATCAAAAAAACCATTTCTTTTTCTATGAAACTCAAAGTATTAGGAGTAGACCTTTTTGAATAAGCAATTTAAACTATGCTCATTGTAAAAAATCCGTTAACAGGGCATACTTGTTCATTTTCAGAGGATATTTCTTTTTCTCTTCCTGCCAATGAATAGTAAAACTGTAATGACTTCTTCATCAGTTCTTTTATGCAAACTCATATTTCAAAATACAATGGAAGTATATAGTTCACTGGAATCCAATATTTGTCCACATGCACGTTCTATTCTAGATCATTCCCCAAAGAATAGTTAGAAATAAATGTTTTCACAAATTATCCCATAATCTTGAGTTCATTAAAATATCAATAGTGATGCCATCCTTTGCAAACCACGGGCAACTTAGGTAGTTTTTATGCAAACGGAGAAAGAAAAAGAGTTGGCAGAGCTGGAATCTTTTTCTTCTTTCTCATACACTTTCACATGTGTACCAGATTGTTAAATCATTGCAGAACCATGGCCTTGGGTTCTGGAGGTGAAATAGACCCTCGGGAGCATTTGTGTCCTCCTGCCTCCTTTTGTGGCAAAAAATCTAAAATCTGGAGACCATAAGTGACCTTTTCAAGGTTACATAACTAGATGGTGGCTGATGACCCACAAATATGTATGGAGCCCAGTGACTGATAATGGCTCACTAGGGAAGCCAGAAAGAGTAAAAGATTTAATTACACTGGCCATTGCCTGTAGAAGTAATGGTTTGTGACCCCTTAGTGGTTTCTGATAACGCTAAAAATCTGGTTGAATTTGCCACCTTCGGGAGAAAAAGGGGATGGTTTATTTCTGTGATAGGGACACAGGAGGCCGCAACAGAAATTTCTAAGTACTTCTGTTCTAATGTAGAATAACTTAGTACTGAATAGATATATATATTATAACACGTTTTTTATCTTTTTATTTCTGTGGGAAATGGAAAACCTCTCAAAACAAAATATGCTATATGTGAATTCTCTCTCCTGTAACAACTGATCTTAGGTTCTTCTTTAAAATGATGGCAGCTGGAGGGAAAAATCAAATCCACTGTGTTCTAGTTATGGTTCGTCTACTTTGGTTGACTTAATCACAATGTGGAAAGCATGCATTAGGGAAGATTCTGAGACTTGAATGTGAACATAGGCAAGAGTGAGCTCTGAAAGTTTGTTTCACATAAAATAACGTACTTTCAAATGGTGTTTTCTTCCTATGATACCATCGTATTGGTGTTATTTGAAAATAAATTTAACAGAATATATACTTAGCCATTAGCCATACTCCAAATCATAAAATTAATGATTTTTTTTGTTTCTTTTCTCCTCAGATTAGACTTGCCAGTTGGTATTATTCCACTGTTAGAAGACTGTGGGCTCACCCTACTTTATGTAAAACAAACTTTCAATTCCACTATTTGCCACTCTTCTTCTTTTTTATTCCCACTATGATCCACACGACCATCATCATCATCACCATTCTTACATGTCATCACTTATAGTGTACTAGGAAGAGGCAGGCACCCTTACATTCATTATCTCTTTTGGGGGTGCCTGCATGGCTCAGTTGGTTAAGTGTCTGCCTTTAGCTCAGGTCATGATCCCTGGGTTCTGGGATCGAGTCCCAAGTCAGTTGGGCTCCCTGCTCATCAGAGAAATTGTTTCTCCCTTTCCCTCTGCCTGCTGCTCTCTCTGGTTGTGCTCTCTCTTTCTCTCTCTCTCTCTCTCTGCCAAATACATAAATAAACAAACAAATAAATAAAATTTTCATTGTCTCTTTTGTTTTTCACATAACCTATATAATGGGTATCATAATCACCACTTTTCTACTGAGGAAGCTGAACTGTAGAGGATATGTGATTTGCCCAAGGACACACCTAGGGTAACCAACCATTCCAGTTTGCCCAGTCTGGTCTTCAGATCATTCCAGATGCTAATTGTACGTACGTGTGTGTGTGTGTGTGTGTGTGTGTGTGTGTGTTTGAATCTCCCTCTCTCTCTTTTTTAAATTTCAGAACCCTTGTTCTTGTATATTACCTACTAGTACAGACCTTATGTCATAAATTATCAGCGGCCACAGGAAAATAGCATAAAATGAAAAAAAGCAAGTTGGCTGCCATAGCAATTTTTTTTTTTTTTAAACTTGGCTTGTTAAAAAGAGCTTGACCTGATATATTATGTCTGGTGAAGATTTGCCCAAGGTTTTGTTGTTTGCTTTGCCCTAGGTAGGGAAGGCTATTATTATTATTGTTATTTTTTCTTAGAAAAAAGATGTAGCAGCCTTTTTCCTAAACTGTAAATAATGCCAATTCTGACCTCAGGCTAATTTGAAGGTAATTATCTATATTTACCCAGGGGAACTACATTGATGTAAACCCTATTTTTCCATTTCCTTATAATATCAGCCAGAATGAGCATGAGGCCTTTGCTTTTGGAGAAATGGCTTATTAACTAATCAACTGGACAGTACTCTTCTAATTAAATGCTTTAATGAACATGTGTTTACATAAAATAATTGAGAATAATAATTGATTATACTTATTGAATAGTCAGCTAGGGTCAACATTATATTTCACACATTGCACATGCATTCATTTCCTTATTCCCCAAACAATGCATAAGAATGCTACTATCCCCATTTCTCTGATGAGGAAATAGAAGCACAGAGATGTTAAATAACTGACTCGGGGACACAAAGTTAGAAGTGGTAGTGCTAGTATTTGAACCCAAGCAATAAAGATCATGTCCTTAATCTCTAGGCTAAAACACCTTTCCATCCATTTACATTAAACTTGAGAAACCAATTGTGGTGAACAGAAAACAGCACGCCCATACCCGAATTCCTAGAACCCGTGAATGTTACCTTACATGGCAAAAGGGACTCTGCAGATGTGATCGGACTAAGGACCACTGAGATGAGAAGACTGTCCAAGATTTTCCAGATGAGTGTAGTGTAATCACATGGTCTTTGTGCGAGCAACCTGGGATTCTGAGTCAGAGTCGGAAGCAGATTGGAGTGATGTGCTTTGGAGCTGGAGAAAGAGGCCACAAGCCAAAAAATATAGGCTGAAAATGGCAAGGAAACCAATTTTTCCCTCAGAACGTCTGGAAGAAACCAACCCTGCCAACATCTTGCCTTTAACCCATTCAACTGATTTCAGACTTATACCTTAAGAACTGTAAGAGAATAAATCTGTGTTGTTTTCAGATACCAGTGTTTGTGGCAGTTTATTAAAGGAAGCAAACATATATGGCAGTGAGGAAAACAACTACACAACAACAATGAATTCTTTGAACTTAGCCGAGCAGCATTTGTGGACAATCAGAACAATTGGAACATTTTAAAGCAGGAGCAGCCATCTCTCTGGGAATATTCCCCACAGCGTCTATTCTAAATTAGTTCTGGCCTTGGTGTTTCTTTTTCTTTCTTTTTTAAAAAGATGTTATTATTATTATTATTATATTTTTATTTGACAGAGAGAGAGTGAGAAGGGTAGAGGGAGAAGCAGACTCCCTGCTGATCAGGGACCCTGATGCCAGCTCGATCCCAGGACCTTGGGATCGTGACCTGAGTGGAAAGCAGACCCTTACCCAACTGAGTTATCCAGGCGTCCCAGGCCTCAGTGTTTCTAGCCTCTGAAAAAGGCCTCAGATGCCATCTCCTTGAGATAATTCATTCGATTCAAAACTAGGAACTATAAGTCCCCTCCTGTTACACATCAAATACGCAAATACTTTTGCTTAATTTCTCTGTGTTTGACATCATACCTCTTTCACCACTAGAATGTTCCCTCCTTGGCAGCACATGTTCAAACACCACTTTATCACCTACTAGTTATGTAAGTAAAGACTCTGTGTAAATAACCACTCTATGCAAGGAAATGCTGTGGGCCTCAGTTCCATCATAGCTACTGGGGATCATAAGAGCACCTACCCGGACAACCTCCAGGAGTGCTCCTGAGGGTCAAACATCCTAGCACATTAAAGCCCTTAGGATGGCGCTGGCACCCACTCTGCACTCAGTGTTAGTTCCGCGATGATCTCTGAACTCCTTCTTTCACTGGTTTCCCCCCTCAGCCAACCAGGATGTTCAGTTCTCCCCACCCCTAAACAAATCATAAGCCTACCTGCTGAAATTGCCATTCTCCCTCTCTCCTTCTCTCTACTGCCTAATTAGAGCTGCGCTGGCTGCCCCCATGCACCACCTGCCCATCTCAGCCTGTGAGATCCTTTCTGCCTCTTGACAGAATCTTGTCCCCACATAGAATTTTCTGTGGCATTTCCATGGTTGGCAACACCCACTTTGCTCACTCTCTGTCAGGCTTTCAGAACACACTCTCCCTAAGTATCCATTTCTCCTTTCAAATTGCTGATTCCACTCAATTGGTGGTTCTCAGTGAGGGGTGATTTTGTTCCCTGCCCTCCTCCCCACACACTGCTATGGGTCATTTGGCAATAACTGGAGTCATTTTTCATTGTCAAAAACTTGGGGGCATGGGTGCCACTAGTATTTAGTGTGAGGAGGCCAGAGATGCTGCTAAATAAACAGCCCACAATGCATAGGACACACTCCCAAAACAAATGATTATCTGGCCCAAAATGTCAATCGTGCCAAAGTTAAGAAATCTGCTCTAAATAAACCCATTAACCAAGATCTGGCTTTGCATGTCATTGTGCATGTGTGAGTGTGTACGTGTGTGTATGCATACACCTTTGTGCAGACAACTCTTCTAGACCCACCCAGGCTCAAATCCACAGATCAAACAATCTACAAGGCATCACTGCATCTCCATCTATTTGCCCACCCTGCTCTGTGCCCCAGGAAGGTGCTGATACAGACTGCATCAACAGGGGTCCCTTGCCCTTGGGTCTCCAGCTGGCTTCAGCAACTGAGATTACAGAGATCAAGAGTAAGGTAATTATTCTCCTTGCTCCTTTCCTAGAAAGCTGCCGTGGGTGTACGTTTTCTTTAACTGGAAGTCACTTACTACAATATGGCTGTCTCTATAGGATTCTCCTTCTAGGTTCAGGTAATTGGGTTTTTTGTTTTTCTCTTTTGGTCCCTTGTCCATTCAGGTTTAGTAATGGTATAAATCAGTTGCTAAGCACTATCCCTTGTAGCCCCCATTCTCAAATATTTGGAAACAATTCCTTTATAAATAAATGCTTCTTGAATTCTCTTCTTCTAAGTAGGTCATATGTTTTCTGCTTTGATAGACTTTCCATCCATTGTCATTTCCCTCTATGTATGACAGAACTAACAACTTTCTGGTGACCCAAATCCAAAAATTTACCATCTCCTACTCTCTTAAGCACTATATCCAATCAATTGCCTTAGCCATGGAATTTTCTTCCACATATTTCTTACTTAAACTTCCTCCTGACCCTTTCCCACTGGCTGTTGCCTTAGTTCAATATATCATTTCTTATTGCTATAATGGTGTCCACATTTTTTTCAGGTATTCAATTTCTTCTCTATTTTTTCCAACTTCCAAAGCCAATACCACCACCCCATGCAAGCTTCCAGGATTCTCTAGGACTTAAAAGTGATCTCTCCTTTCACAAATCTCATTCTCTTTCATACACTTCACATAGGTAACTGTCACTTTCATTGTTCAGTTTTTACCATAAAACTATCTTATTTTTACTAAAATTAAGTTTCTTGAGGGCAGAATTGTGCTTTTTCATATATGTTACTCCCAAAGTACTTGATATTGTCTTCCATACAGAAGGCCGCAATAAGTACTTTTTATTTATTTTTTTTAAGATTTTTTTTTTTTATTTGACAGACAGAGATCACAAGTAGGCAGAGAGGCAGTCAGAGACAGTGAGGGGGAAGTAGGCTCCCTGCTGACCAGAGAGCCCAACGTGGCACTTGATCCCAGGACCCTGGGATCATGACCTGAGCCGAAGGTAGAGGCTTTAGCCCACTGAGCCACCCAGGGGCCCCTAAGTACTTTTTAAATGGAGCAATGATTTTATTGCCCCCCCCCCTTTATGGCTGGTAAGGATAACAAATTCTTACAATTCCTGTGCTAGTTTCATGGGCTTTCAGAGTTACATCTTTCTATTTATTTTTTGAATAAGAAAGACAAGCATATTCTTTTGCAGCAAAAGCTATAAGAGCATTCTAAATGTTAGGAAAATAAACAGTGGCATCACATAATCCCATTGACTCAGAGTTAATTCACACCGTCCCCAAATAATGTCTTTCTGAAAACTTTCCCTGATTTCTCTTCCAGCAGAATTTCCATAATCAAGTTATCACTGTCTAAACAGAAAGACAGCAAAGCAAAGATCTTCCTCTGCCACTTCATAAAAAGTAAATACTGACCTCTTAAGCACTTTAGCTAATCCCAAGGATATTTATTTTGTGTGTCAATGTGACATAATAGAACTTCAGAACATTGGCCAAAATACATGACCGTTAATTAACTGTATGATCCAGGATGAATTTCTGAACCTCATTTCTTCAACTGTATAATGGGGATAAAAATAACATAGTTCATATGGGGATAAATAAGGAAATATATATATATATATATTTCTTAACAATATATTATTATATAAGTAATTCATAATTACCATATTACTGTATGATTAATTATTGAACTTATTAAAATTATAAAATATATAATACTTAATTATATAATGTAGAATAACACATAATGTATAGCTACTTTAACAATTGCAAATGGTGTATAAAACATTGCTTAGTTATTCTAGTAGCTTCCATATCAACTTGTCTCAATGAATGAAAAAATAGCAGCAAGTTTCTGGCTGTTGAAGTTCTAAATGACACACCATTTAATGAAGCACACCTGAATGACAATGAGTAGTAATGTCTTCCCTAGTCAGTCATGTCAAGATGAATCCATTCAAACTGATAAAGCACCCATGCCTGTAGAATTCTCTTCATGTAAGCACTCTCCCTAAATGAGTCCAAACTATTCTGTTCTATACCTTGGAATTGAAATGGAATACCAGGGAATATTTCAAGAGCATATTCTTGAAACTGTAATTACTAAGTCTCCTCAAATTCCTTGTAGTATATATAGAACCACTAAACAAAATAGTTCTGTTTTATTTCTGGACTTGGACCTTTAATATGTAAATAAAGATTTATTTAGTAAGCAAAACACATGTAAAACACTAAATATAATAGGAAGTGTTATCATTATGCTAAATTACCTATACATTTACTTTACCCAGATTCAACCCTATGCTTAGGGAAGAGAGGAAGGGGAGGAGTCAGGGGAAGGGGTAGAGGAACAAGGAAGGGAGGGTATGGCAGACTGTATTTTCCAAAGATGGCTGCATTAACATTTCCCAGCCCGCATGGTCTTCTGCACTGTGACCCCAATCAAGAGGAGAAGCCTATTTCTGCATCCTCTTGAATCAAGGCAGGCCCTGTGACTGCTTTGACCTGTAAACCTCAGTCAATGGGACTCTGTGGTAGTTCCACCTATTCCCCTTAACTAGCCTGGCAATTTT
Organism: Mustela putorius furo; assembly: GCF_011764305.1. Lineage (NCBI taxonomy): Eukaryota > Metazoa > Chordata > Mammalia > Carnivora > Mustelidae > Mustela > Mustela putorius. Next base: position 1,977,518 of record NW_025421329.1, on the reverse strand, counting down.
TATGTCTTGCCCTTCAGATGTTCCCTGTAGGCAAAACTAGATGCTGTGTAAGAAGTCCTATTACCCTGAGACTGCCATTCTGTGAGGAAGCCCCAACAGGTCATGTGAAAAGGTTGTGTGGAGAAAAGTGTTCCAGCCATCCCAGACATGTGAGTGAGAATAACATCTTGTATAATTAGTTCAGTTCAGCCTTCGGATGACCTCAGGTCCAGAAGCCTTCTAACTGCAACTGACGATGGACCTAAGTGAGAACTTTCCTGCTGAGCCCAGTCAACCCACAGAACTGTGAGATATACTGCTACATTACTTTACGCTCCTAAATTCTGAGGTGGTTTATTACATAGGTTACTATGATATTTGATATTTGGATGAGAGAAGAGGAGAAATAAGTAAGAGAAGGTGGAGAAATAAGTAATTTAGCTACATTATGGCCTTTTTTGCCTGTTAGCATCAGTTGGAGTCTGATCAGTTGGAGTCTCAATCTGCATGGGCTTGTGGATCTAGATTAACTCTTTCAGTGGTACCTAGCTCCCAAGCACCTTTCGGACTGTGAGCATTTCATAATACATCGAGAATACCCTAAGAATATTTAAAGACACTGTTTTGCTCTTATTTTAGCTTTAGTGTTTTTTTGTTGTTGTTGTTGTTGTTTTATACAACATGGCTATGAATATAACCCCATCATTTTATCTGGGGTTCAACTGAAGATCCAGCCTCCCCTACATAACTGGAAAAAACTGGCTCTGCTGAGCCTATTGAGAAATGCAGATCTCCAATACAGAAACTCCTAAGAGACTTGCAAGGTTCATTTTGACTTAACATGGCTTTCACCTTATAGGGTAACTTTAGAATCTAATAGCCTCATATATACTATATATTGTGATAGTGATAATGACATTATTGATGATGAGATGATGATGATGATGACGATAAAGGAGGAGGAAGATAAGGATTGTATGTTGACAGAAGAGTAGATTTCACTTATAAATATGTTCTTGTTACCTTTTGGAGATCTGAGCAGTAACGGTTATTAATGGATCCATAATTCATTTATTTTTAAAAGATTTCCATGGTTTCAGTGAACAAAGTATCATTTCATTCTTAGCAGACCCATCACCCAAAATGAAAAAAACTGATCCCTGCCCAGCTGAATCTAATATAAATGAGTAAAACTCTTTAAGACTTCAAAAATAAAAGGTGTGGATTCAAGTTAAAAGTAGCTTTTACCAGGCCAAATCCTTTCAAGTTTTCTTTAGGAAAAAAAAAAAAAATCAAAGGCACCAACATCCTAGGAAATTATCTTCCACAGTCAATGATCATTAATGTCTTTATATATTTTTCTTACTACTATATGGAGACTCAATGTCTTGTTAAATGTTACAAAAATATAAACTGGAGTTCCTGTCTGCTCAAGAGGACTGTAAGCTCCTGTGTTTGTAAAATGTCTTTTTTTTTTACTTCTGAGACTACTGTTATTGGCATAGTAGTGGGTAAAGGTTGTTTCATGAATCTCTGCTTCTGGTTTCTATTAAACATTGCAGTTGTTTCAATTTCTACGACCAAAGTTTATTAGAGGAAAAAAATAACTAGAACATACAGGTTTAAAAAAAAAAGCCATCAAATCATTAATAATCCCAAACACCCTTGATTCTATTGCTATCTGATGTTTGCAGACCATATTCTTTTCTACTCCTGTAGAGATTTTTTTTTTAACCGAAAACGTGTGTTTTAATTTTGTAAACTGATTTTCTGGCTGAATGACTAGCTCTAAGGTGATCTACATTTGCATCTAGGTTTCATTCTCAAATCCCTCTCTTTTGACATATATTCACCTTTAGACATCACACATCTATTAGCAAAAGTCGTTTCACAGCTTACACTGAAGATGATACTTAGATCTTCTGAAAAGAGGTCAAGTAATACATAGTCAACCCTAAAGCTCTCTCTGACAAAGTGAGGAAATAAGTACATTTTTTAGTACAGTGAAAAACAAAAACAGAATTTGAATGCCAGGGCTAAAAGCATCAGATCTGAAAAGGCAAAGGATGAGGATGGCCAGCAGGTTAGCTATGTGGCAGGAAGGGCAATTAATATCTTGAGCTATAGTCCCCAATAAGCAGCATCAACATGATCTAGAACTTTGTAAAAATGTATATTCTTGGGGCCACCCAGATTTACTGAATCATAAACTCTGCTGGTGAAGCCCAGAAATCTATGCATTTACAAGCCCTTCTGGTGAGCAATTCTGAGTCACACTGCCCTAGGCAAATAGTTGAAGTCTGAGTAACACTGCAGTAGTAAATAATTAGGAGAACCACAGTCCAATTTGCCCATTAGAATCCTTTGAGGGGCCTTTACAACACATTGATGACACTACCCCAGCCCAAGTAATTTAGAAGGATACCCTGGTTGGTAGCTGACTATATTTTTTACAAGCTTCCTAGATGATGCTAGTCAATAACCAGGACTGAGAATTATTGTTCTAACACATGTTTCCACTCAACAAACTAAGAGATGAGTCCAGAAGGAACCTCGCTGAGAAATTTGGTACATTTGGCCATAGTCGCTGCATGATGGTACATACATTTAAAAGGAGCATCACTTACTTTGTTTTACTTCACTAGGTCTATCTGTTAAAGCGAGATGAGCAATGCTTTTCAATATTATTCAGAAATAAGTATTACTATCAACTAACATTTCTTTGGTCTATGACATAAATTTAAAATTTAATACAAAGAAACCTGATGATTGCAATTATGTTTGGTAAACACCTTACCTTACTTCCATATATAATAACCTTACTTCCATATATAATAACTTAAGACACAGGTGTCAAAGGCCACCAAGCATAAAAGTAGCAGTTCTATTCCCTTAATAAGGACAGGAAGTATTACAGTACAACAGTACTATAATGTTAAGGCAACAGCTTACAGTTACCATATATATCATCCTTTTAAGGTGGGTACTATAATATTTATTGGACAGTAGTAATTACTATTTAAAATGAGGACCCTAAGTTATTAGGAAAATTAAGTTTTGTTCAAAATATTTTGCTTCAGAATAAATAGTCAAAGACTACTCACACAGAACTAAAAAACCACTAGCTCAGAAGAAAAATGGGTAAGAAAACAAGTGGAATATGCAAAAGTTTGTCTTGTTTTGTTTTATTTTCCTAAGCAGGACGCAACAATCACTAATTAGATAAAAAAATAATTTTATTGAAATCCAATTATAAAGAATTTCTGTTCTGGGCACCTGGGTGGTTGTCAGTTAAGCATCTGACTTTGGCTCAGGTCATGGTCTTGGGGTCCTGGGATGGAGCCCCAAGTTGGGCTCTGTGCTCAGTGGGGAGCCTGCTTGTGTCCTCCTTCTGCACCTCCCCCTGCTGGGGCTCTCTCTCTCTTTCAAATAAATAAATAAAATCTTGAAAAAATTTTTAAAGAAAAGAATTTCTGTTCCTCAAAAGTTAACTCTAAGAGAGGTAAAAGGCAAGATACAGACTAGATGATAATATTCAGTCTACATCTGACATTGGACTCATATCTCATAGCATACCATCTCACATTCAAATAACTCATAACACAAATCATTGAGGAAAGAACAAAACAAAAACAAAAACAGCAACCTGACCCTAAGCTGGGCAAAAGACTTGAAGAAGCACTCATAACAAGAGATCTAAATGACTGACAAACATATGAAAAAGTGGGGCGCCTGGGTGGCTCAGTGGGTTAAGCCACTGCCTTCGGCTCAGGTCATGATCTCAGGGTCCTGAAATCAAGTCCCGCATCGGGCTCTCTGCTCCGCGGGGAGGCTGCTTCCTCTCTCTCTCTCTCTCTCTCTGCCTGCCTCTCTGCCTACTTGTGATCTCTCTCTGTCAAATAAATAAATAAATAAATCTTAAAAAAAAAACATATGAAAAAGTATTCCATAGTATTCCTAACAAAACCAAATTAAAACCACAGTGAGATTCTAATACACTCCCACTAGCATGCTCAAAAGTTTAAGTTTATGTCTACACTATGGCCTAGCAGTTCAACTTCTAATATATACCCAAGAACAAATGAATGTAATAGTTCACCCAAAAACAAGGTCAAGAATATTCTGAGCAGATTTATTCATAATAGCTAACTTATGAAACAGGAAAAACACAAATGCCCATCAACAGAAGAATGGATAAACAAATACTAGCTTATACATTAAATGGAATACTACACATTGATTTTTAAAATACCCTACTTGACTATGTAGCATTAGGAATGAATTTAAAATGTTCTGTTGAGCAAAAGAGTCCAGATGCAAAAAATGGCATACGGTTTGTGTCCATGCATATGAAGAACAGGCAAAACTAATGGATGGTGAAAAAGTTTAGAATAAGAATAAGGGTTGCCTTGCATGAAGGAGAAGATGAAATGAGAAGGTGATGAAGGTGCATTCTGGAATGTTGGACGTATTCTATATATTAATCAGAGGTGGTTATATAAATACATAGAGATTAAGATTAGTGCACTGTGTGGTATGATCTAACAATTAAAATTAAGATAAAGGAGATAAGAACAAGCATAATCAATCCATCTTCAAAAGGCAGCATTTAAAATAATTCTACCACCAGCAGTTTTATTGCTTATGGAATTAAAAACCAGTTATCCAAAAAATGAGATCTCTTCAGGATTTTGTCCCATCATTGGCCCCCATGAAAAATATCTCAAATTAGTTTTCTCAAGTTCTTTCTCAAGTATCTATCTATATCTTATGTATCTTCCATCTCCCTTGACTATTCATATAAACTATTTCATCTGAAAAGCAGACATATTCAACCTCACCTTAATTTCCTCTCTAGTTTTTGGATGTTAAAATGTGTCAGAATAGAATGGCAATAGCCATGCCTCTACTTACTTTATAATGATGAGGCAAAAGGAGACTCTTTTAAATTCTGGGTATGCACAGTTCTATATTGAGTAAAATTTATCACCTCTGTAATCAAGTTCTTAGTGTATATTCATATATAAATAAATGTTGAATGTACAGCTTTAAATATTGATGTTGCTACTCTTAGACTGGTCAAGGCAGAAGAGGGTAGAACATCATTCTCTTAAATTGACACCAGCTGCTTCTTAACAATCACCACGTGCATTCTTATCTTCCTAGCCAATCACAAGCAGACTCCTTAAAAGCAAACATCTGCTGCCCATTTATAGTAATTTCTACATGAAAACAGGTTTATTAAAAACAACTTAAGCTTTGCCAACACCAAACATGTGCTTCCAGAAAGATTTCTGCCTCAATTGTACTATGATTTTTAACTCCATCTATCTAATACCTCAAAAAAAAAAAAAAGTAATATCCTTCCTTTAAAGGGCCTCACAAACATAGTTTTTCATTCTGTGTTTATTCTCCGCATACCTGTTTGAATGTGTGGCATTCATGTGTATCCTTTTCAGAGCGCAGAGGACACTCATCTTAGTGGAACATAACACTAAATAATACCAAATCTACTGCCTTCCCATTTTAAGTTGAGCATGATTTTAGAAATAACCTCCAGTCTAGCATACTGGTTACAGAAGCCAGGTTGCTTGGGTTTAAGAGTTAAAAAATAACTCAATAAACCGATAAATGGTATTATTTCTGTTGTTGATATTACTATATTACATAACAAAGCAGATAGCTATCATTCAGAAACCGAAGATGCTGGCTGGCATCTTTAAGTCTATAAATTTTAGTTATATAAAATCAGAAGGAAATTGGAGAGACTAAAATTCTAATTCAGAGTGTTTGCTATTCTAAAGTATTTGGGGAGAATAAATAATTCAATTAAAATAAACGCAACATGCCATTTATATTTCACTGATATTTTTGAAATCCATTCCAATGTTGAACCTTTGTTGTATATAGAAGAAAAAAAATCACCTTACATTCCTTCATGTCATCTGAATTTCTGCTACATCTCTATATTGTTAAAATGATAAACTCCCTCTACCAAAGAGTTATGAAATAAAATTCTAAATCACTACTGTAAAGACAATATTTATCAAACTATCTATGTCTTATGCAATTCATTCTCTACTTCAAAAGTCAGCATTTGTTTGAAAGTTGTAGGAAGCCCAGAGAGAAGTCCTTGAATCCAGACTATGTCAAATTGCTGTAAGACTGGAGGATCTTCCCCACTCTGGAGACAAAAGAAGACTTATCATTATGAAACTATGTGAATATCTTTTATTTTTCTATCTTCTTCCAGGAAGAATTCTGAAAAGTCATTTTCTAGTTCAGCAGGAAGAGGATCATGTGTTCATATTTCCATCTTGAGCCTGTCATGGCATTTTTAGTGTTGTTTTCAAGAGTAATAAGGCCCATAAAATGTCAGTCAAAACCCACCACCAGCAGGGAATGTGTTGGAAGCTGTTACATAATCAGCATGCCTGTTTCAGCACAACACAAGTGGCATTTTTCATGTCAATACTGAATTCACAACTTTAAATCTCAGATTTCCTGTGCATCCGGGTTGCCACAGAAGGCAGGACTATGGCAGTCTGAGCAGCCTGAGTCAAAACCCAAGCGTCCCATTGCCTAATGCAGAATGAGTCATTTCACTCTCCTTGGTCTCCTTCTCCGGAGTAATAGAATTATCAGGAGGAGGCATAAAGAAAGGGCAAAGCAGGGCACTTCTGACAGCTGCAGAAAAGACTGAAGAAACTCAGCCTGTGCAAGTACTCAGATTCTCTAAGCTGACCTTCTTCCCAAACTCAAACTTCAATGCTGCTGATACAGTATTATTCAATAATCTCTACCTGCCCACCCCAGCCTCATTTACTAGAAGACCAGATGCCCACTGCACTGTACCCTGGGTTTCTATCATAGTTGGGGGGAAAAAAACACATGTGGTACCAGTTTTCAATTTTATTTCTGAAGTAACACCAGTTAAGACATTATGATGACCTAAGTCCTATACTATCCTATAAATTGAAGGTGGAAAAGACCCATTAGACCAGCACACTACCATCTCCTAATGTGCTTTCTCATAGCATATTCTCCAAGCAAGTAAGATATTAAATGATTTGGGCAATGGAGCTTCTTCTTGAGTTTTCTACCCCAAGTTTTAGTTAACAGTTTTATGGCTATGGAATTATATTATGGGGTATTCCCTTATGAGGTGATGGTGTGGGGAGAGGGGAAAAGTAAAAGTAAGTAAACAGGAGCAAAAGCACTGGTAAATATTGAGAGGGGTGGAGGAAGAAGAGGAAGTGGAGGAGGAAGAAGAGAGAAGGAGAGGAGGAAGTAGAAGAGGCAGAAGTGGGGGGAAAGGAAGTTGAGGAGGAAGAGAGGAAGTAGAATAGGGGAAAAGGGGAAGTGGAGGAGGAAGAAGTAGTGGAGGAAGAAGAAGAGAAAGCAAAGGAGGTAGAAATGGAGGAGGAGGAAGAGGAGGAGAATGAAGAGAAGTAAGGGGGAGAGGAAGTGGAAGAGGGGGAAATAGGAGCAGAAGAATAAAGAGGAAGTAAAGGAGGTGAGGTGAAGAGGGTAGAAAGTGGAGGAGGAGGAAGAGGAGGAATTGGGAGGAAGGAAGGAATGGAGAAGGAGGAAGAGGAGTAATTGGAGGGAGTGGAGGAGGAGGCAAACATCATAGAGAAAGAAGAGATGGAGAAAGAAGAGCTGGAAGTAAAAGGGGGGAAAAAAGGGAGAAGAAAGCCAAGAGGAAGAAAGGAAGAAGGAAAGAAAGAAGAAAAGGAAGAAGCAGGAAAGGAGGAAGAAGAAAACAGGAAGAAGGGAGGTATGCTTTTCGTCGAGTTCTGTTTGCTTGATATTTCCACACATCTCTTATAGTATAACTTTTTCTCCCCTTGTCTCATAGAGCATCAGTTACTCAGAAAGTACTTCTGAATTTCTTGAAACTTTGTAATATACTATGAAGGAAGACTCTAAATAGTTATTCCTATTTTCATACAGAACAAACACTTGTTTAGAGTTTGATTCTGTAGCTCCCTTACCTTCACTCCTTCATGTGATTTCAATCATGACACTTTCCTAATGACGTAAGAAATTCTCTACTTGTAGTATATATCTCTTCTTTTACTAGACTTTTAGTTTAAAAAAAAAAAAAACCTTATTCAACTCTTAAATGGATGGAATTTTGTATCCATTGATGCAAAATTGAACTAAAAGCCAAAAACACACATGCACACACATGCACACTCACTCACTACATTTCAAATTCTAAAGCACCATGGATCATAGGATGCACCAGTATTTTATGTACCACTAAGAAAGAAAGAAAAAAAAAATTACTCCTTAATGTAAGGCATACTATCAATCACAAGATGTGGCCTGATTTCAGACTGTTTATAACATTACCCCAACCATAAGAAAGCATTAGACAAAGCCAAATTGAGAGACATTGCATAAAACAACTGACCAGTACTCTTCAAAGTCAAGGTCATCAAAGACAAAGACAGAAATGGTTATAGAGTGGAGGAGACTAATAAGAAATAACAACTAAATGAAATAAATTTTAGATCCTGGATAGGTTCCTGGAGAAAGAGAGAGAGGGAGGGAGGGAAAGAAGGCAGGAAGGGAGAGAGGGAAGGAGAAAAAAGTAGAAAAACTGGCAAAATTTGACTAAGGTCTGGAGTTTAGTAGATATTATACTAATGTTAATTTCTTGTTTATGATAATTGTCCTATAGTTTCTAAGATACTAACATTAGAGGAAGTGGGACGAGAAAGATATTTAAAAAAAAAAAAACCTCTTGGAATTATTTTTGCAATTTTTCTGGAAGTCCAAAATTAATTCAAAAAAGAACATATCAAAACTCCAAAAAATGTGTATCTTAGAATCATTTAAAACCAGTATCTTATAATTCTGTAGAATTAACAGTATCAATTGTTCCCAAATGTTCATGTACTTGCAAAATTTGTTCATTATTTGAAGACCAAGATGGTGTGGTGAAGATTGCCCTGGGCCAGGGCAATCCTTGACTTTCAGCATTGATTCGGATCAAAATTCACAGGACACATCCTATAATTCCTCAAAATAATCACTTTGGTTCTTAGTTTCTTCAGTCTGTAAGATAAGGTTTTTAGACTAAGTGGTTCTTAAGAGCCACTTCACTTCTAATACTCTCAGGATCTCTGCTAATAACCAAGCAGAATATGTAAAAAATGTCACCATTACCTGAAATGAGCCAAAATGATTCATATTTTTTTAAAGTGCATGTATACCTATCTACACATTCATACTGTCACAAGCACAGAGTTCTCTCTATATAACGGGTATAGAATAAGCTACATCATGGTGAAAACCATGTCTACTCTGTGTTCACTGAGTGCTTAATTTATCCATAGCACATAAAGATGCCAGGTGTTATTAGTGTGAAATAAAACTCAGCAATTTTTAGTAAGACTAGCACTGTTCCAAACCACCCTCTCAGAGAAGGAATCAAGCAGTCAGAAATGTGAGTGGAGATGTATATTTTATTAGCTGCTCACCTTTTCCAGAGTCTCTATTTCTGATATTCAGTCAATTTATATTAATTGATAAAAAGAAGTCACTAAAATAAAGTGCAGGTGGTGTTGCAGAAGAAGGCCCCACTGAAAAGACAGAAAGCCTTACTGATAAGAAGTTTTCCTAGATTCTATATGGAATTCTAGCCCCAGAAATGATGAGAAACCAGTTTGTTTTTGCCTTGAATTTTTTTTTTAAGATTTTTTATTTGACAGAGAGAGAGAGATCACAAGTAGGCAGAGAGGCAGGCAGAGAAAGGTCGGAGGGGAGAGGCTCCCTGCTCAGCAGGGAGCCTGAAGTGGGGCTCAATCCCAGGACCCTGAGATCATGACCTGAGCCGAAGGCAGAGGTTTAACCCACTGAGCCACCCAGGTGCCCCTGGGTGAATTGAATTTTTCAGTAAAGGTGAGATGATGAGAACTTTTTAAGGGACACAGTCAAAGACAATCTAAGAATTTACCCTTTTAATAACAATCTTTGTGCAAAAGGCACACAAAATGCCAGATGGATTGTAGCATATTAATCTTTCGTATTAAAAAGAAAAAAAAATCTTCTTTTCCATTATCCTCTAAGGCACAGATGAGCTTCCAAAGCTAACAAGACAAGGAAATTTAGTTCCAAACACCAAATCATTAAATCTAAAAGCAAGAGACAGAGCCTTTCCTCCTGGAAAGGCTGTGAGCAGGATGATTTGGGGACCTTCTGTTGGGGAAGGAAAATGCCACTTTCTCTCCCAGTTGATTTAAAAAAGCATTCACAGTAGTGGTATTTTCTAGGACTTCAATTTCAACATACGCTGAATAATGAGGGGTAAGAATTGGCTGAGGAAGGGAGGAAGCAAGCTTCCCAGTCAAGGGTGTGGTGTTGAAGAAGACACCATGACTATGGGAGCAGTAGACACAATGATATGTAAATTGAGGTGGCTGATTTAAACTGAGTCAGGAATGGTGAGTAAAGTAGGGTTGACACCCAGCCTTCTGTTCCCTTGCTCTTCCCAGGCTCTTGGTCTCTTTGGGAAGGAACTTCCGACAGGAGACATGCCCCTGAGTGAGACCAGGAAGATTTCCCAGTGAGTAATCAAGTGAAACAGTCTTTTCTGAGCTCTTCTTGTTGAAGGTGGGGCTGTCTGTGGCCTCTGGTCTAGACCCAAGGCTACCTCTTGCAATAAATCAATTATTACAAACGGATTTTCTAGCTGTGGCCTTTTGGAAGCCAGACAAGGAGCTGGAAGCACTAATTCTGTTTGTGGATTCTCTTTGTGAGTGAGGGCCCTGAAGTTCTACATCTCTATAGCACCTCAATTCAAGACATTCAATCCTCTTTTATTCTAGACTGTGTATGTATGCTAGATCTTTATTTCTTGGTTCATGTGTACTGGGGGACTGCAAGAAGAAGAAGGAATAAAGGTGGTGGAAGGGAGAGCTAGGGTGGGAATATGGAGCTGTAGGAGTGTGGAAATAATTAAACACCAGAAGAATCACTGCTGACAGTTCTCATACACTTTCTACGTGTGGCGCTATGTACATGTTGCAACCAACTATTTGGATAAACAAAGATCACTTGGAGGACAACCAGACTAACACCTACATAAATTCAGCCTCAGTTCACTGAGGCCTGAAGTGAGGGGAAAGGGAAATATTGTGCAAGGATTCTTAGGTGTAGTCTCTAGACCAGCAGCATCAACAACCTGGGAACTTGTTAGAAATGCAAATTCCTAGGTCCTACCCCAGGCAAACCTAATCTGAAATCAGGGTGTGGGGCTCAGGAATCCGTGTTTGAACAAGGTTCAAATCAAAGAGCAAAGGGTGTTTCGGAGAAATGGCCTACTAGACGAAATTTGACATTTTCGATTGGGGGTGGTTTGCATACTGGTTTGGGATACTTGAGGGATAGGGTGTGGACATGGGGAATACACAAGAGTAAAACCTGGCTCATTAACAGGTTTTCCAGATGCTCTAACAGTGGCCTTGGTGCCAAAGAAAACAATGGTGGCCCTTGTACAGAACCTAAGACTGGGTGGGAGTGCCAAGACTTGGTTTAGAAATGCAAATCTTGGTTTACCAGTTCAGACTAGAGTAGAAATCTGCCAGTTCAAACTTTGGAAGCAGAACAGAAGAAGGAATCTGAAGAGGAATGAAGAAAAAAAGTCTCATATCTCCTCATCTGTGTGTCTGAATATCTGGACCTTTCCAGAAGCTATCTTGACCCAATGCCAAGAGCCTCCCACTCTTAAAAGAGATTTCTCATTGTTTATAAATCATCCCATCATAGTTCCAATGTCGTGGGTACAAAAATGTACCTGTAAATCACATGAATCCAGGTGTTCCTTGCCTGTTAGGAACTTGGAAATACAAAGATGACACATAAACCTATCAGCAGAAAATCAGTGACTGAGTCCAACCTCAGATTCAGTAAGGGAGAACTCAAAAAGTCTAGTCCCCAGCTACTTTGTAGAACTCAGTATGAAGCCTGGACAGGCCTTGGAACTATGAACGGAGGACAAGAGTGAATGTCAGAATGTCAGAGTATGATCAGAGGAAAGCAAAGGAAGAATCAATTAAAATTATTATTTTGATTGAAAATTAGATACATATTTCAATAAAATCACACATAGTCAAAGTGAAAAACAAAGATGGAGATGGCAAGTAGATGAGAAACTCAGTAGTCGAGTGACAAAAATGAAACTTTCCATCTCCATGTAAAACCATAGTGGAGAAATACATATTAAAGAAATACCATGGTACCTGTTCCCACAGGAAGAATATGGAAAATCCCTAACATATTCAATACTCTTGTCTCTCTCCAGCCTGGGGCAGATATCACTACCAAAGCCTTCTCTCCTTCCCTGCTAAGTAAACACTCAGCCTCAGAGTTCTCAACACCAGCAGCCAATAGCCACTGCTAATGGATCAGAATTGCTAGTTCATCCTCTATGACTTGCTGCAGTGGGCCGGCGCTGGCAAGCTCCTTCTGCTCCCAGCTCTGCCTCTCATCCCTTTGCCCATAGGAAGCCTCTGCCATATAGTGTCCCAAAGTGTATGGACTGATTAGTACTTGCTATTATAATTCCAGAACAGACCAACAAATAATTATATAAAATGTGTGTTTTATTTTAATCTCTTTTTCAATGTTTTACATACACAGATGCACTTCCTGGCTCAACAAAGGGGGGGAAATAAAAATCAATTATTCCGGAATTACAACAAATAAATCTATGTATTTATGAAAGTGCATGGTACCTGCAGAGATCGTATACGTGTATCCCAAATTATGGGGTATTCTCATGGTGGTACACAATAAGTATTTTTTTTTATTTTTATAAAATTAAAGTGTTTTTATTGCAATGATTCTTTGTGTTTTTAATGCACAAAATATAAAAATAACATCAGACCTCTGAATTCACTGTGGATATTATTGCTTGTGTCAAGGATAAGTGAAAACAAAGCAAACATTTACAATAGCTTAAACCAAAATATTAAGCAAATAATAGTGCAGGCAGCAGAAGTATTGCAGGTGGCATGTGGCTGGCTGAAGCCCAAGAAATGCTGTTATATAAATGTGTACACATGTGTTGAGTCTCACCTAATTTCACTGCTGATTTACTATGCCTTAAGGAGAACATGCCAACTGCCCAACAACACAGTACTGACATCTCCAACTGCCCCCCAGTTAAGTGCAAAGTTACCCTTGCCTTCTAAGAATTGCTTGCACTAAAATTTGATGATTTAAAAACAACTAACTCGTGAACTTAGCTAAAACTCAAGAGGTAGAAAAGCTCAGCCCTTTATCTGACCCATTATCTACAATTAACCTGGTTATGTCCTCAGCCACAACTAACTAGTGTCACCCCCAATTAACTTTCCCAGACAGGTTTTCAATTAGCACTAACAGTTCAAACTACTAAAAAACAACAGCACAAGGTGGCATGGTAATAGGACTGCTTCCAATACTATTAATTCACTCTGACAACTGACAACAACAACAAAATCCTAGGGAGAATAATAAAAACCCTGTTCTATTTTATCTTTGCCACTTGCAATATGGACCCTCCTTAGAGGTCTAATTTATTTGACATGTTTTGAGAAACCATTTTTATCATCCCATATCTGAATTATATTCATTTTTCCCCCTGTTTTAGAATAGTACCAGGTTTCCGTTTGTCAGAAGCATTTGTCATTGAGTGGTGAGGTTACATTGCAAGAAATGTCATAAGCACGGGTTTGTCACCACCTGCCATATTCAATAAACCTCAAGGTAAGCACTAGGTTATAGGGCAAGTAAGCAAGGTTTTTTCCTCCTTCCTGCCTAAGCCACGCGTTAATTTGTACATATAAAAGTCAACCTCAGTTTTCAATCTCAGTACTAGATAAAAATTATGAGAGTCTAAATCAATAGAAACTTCACATGAGTTACCAAAATCCAGCTAAAAGTCATATTTAGCTTGACCCACATAATTTTTTGCTTTCCTTTTAGAAAAACAGATTTAAAAAAAAACATTCTACTATCAGCCATATCATGAAATTTCCAGGTAAATCTGAAATAAGTGATTGTGGGCTTTCTCTTTCTGGAATCCCTTCTTTGATGCCTCCTGGGCCTCGTCCTTGTTCACTCCCTCCTCTTGCCTTCAGCTCTCTTAAGAGGCCAGTCACAAGGCTGGGGCCCACTCCAGCCCCAACCTTAGGCCCTGATGAGAATTGAAGAGAGATCATGATGCGTTACAATTGGGAGTCTCAGAATTATAAAATCTGCAAGACAGAAAGTAATAAACTCCAAATGGCGAAATTTCAGGGCAGCAGTGGGAGAAGAGGGAACCTTGGTAGGTGAGGTGGTAGAATTCACATGCTTTTTTTCTTTTCTTTTTTTTTTTTTATTCACATGCTTAAGAAATGGTTTCTCTGTACACGGGCCCGGGAAAAGAAAAATATACCTTCTACTTGGGATGTGCTAATGAATACACACCTAATAGCATCTACATCATAATATATGATCAGAGGTGCTTGGGTGGCAGAGTCCGTTAGTGTTCGGCTCTTGGTTTCTGCTTGGGTCCTGATCTCAGGGTCCTGGGATCAAGCCCTGCATCAGGCTCTGTGTTCCGTGTGGAATTTGCTTGAGATTCTCCAGCTCTCTCCCTCTGCCCCTCCCTCTTGTGCTCTCTCATATAAATAAATAAAATCTTTTAAAAAATATATGATCAAACTCATCTGTGTAAAGGTGCTAGGTATGAAGATCATGGGATATCAAACATGGTGAGGAGGAAATGGACAAAGTTGATGGTAATTATAACTACTGTATATAATTCCATCTACATTTTACAGATTAGGAAACTGAGGTCTGGGAAGATTTCCCCCCCACCCACAATGTTCCAGTTCACCAAGATGACTATGAATCCCAGCTTTTTTTTTTTTTTTTCCCATTTTCCCATAATTCGTTTCCCCAAAGATCTATGGGTAGGTACAAAGAACACAGCATTTGAATATACCTTGTATCTTCAAGTTCTGTTTTATATCCAAAGACGGCCAGGTTGAATATTTAAACAAAAAAGGGGCTAAAAGGTGCTACCACTCTGTAAATCAGACCAAAGGGATTATGAAAAAATTGTTTATAACCTGGCCCAGGTATTGACTTCATTTGAAAAGCTTGTTTGTACACATCAGTATCATTATGACAAGTTTGTTTTAACACAACAAGTCTATACCTAGAGCATGTCATGTCAACGACATAGAAAAACAAAGACAAAAAACCCAATTACTGCATTAGAACTCTGAGAACTTAAGTATTTGTACCTCTGCCCCTCTGGGAGTTAGAAGCTAAATGGGCTAAGCATCAAATTAAAAAGCACAGGTATTATGCATTCTAAATGGACACCCACTAACCTCATAAATACTGAGACTAGCGGCTGTTTCTAGTGCTGGATACGTTGTAGGCAATTAATTTTGTTTATGGATTGGCGACAAGAGAATTCAGCAAACTCACATCAAATACTTTTCTAGTGCCCTAATTTGCAATTTGGAAAACCAGGAGTAACAATTGTTCCTTTAGAAATCAAAGGAGGACTTTGGCCTCAGAACTCCCCAGGTTCTAGCCTTTAAAGCTATTTTCTTGAGAGAATTCTGTGTGACAGACACTACAACTGCTCAGCTGATGGGTCAGAGCACTTTCTTTTTCTCCATTATAACTTTATTAGAGAATGAATACTGCTCA
Organism: Mustela putorius furo; assembly: GCF_011764305.1. Taxonomy (NCBI): domain Eukaryota; kingdom Metazoa; phylum Chordata; class Mammalia; order Carnivora; family Mustelidae; genus Mustela; species Mustela putorius. The sequence continues at coordinate 1,961,828 of NW_025421329.1, read as the reverse complement.
ATCTTTGAGGGCACAACTTTATGGGAGATAGGGACCCTTCAGAGTTTATGGAAAGGTCAAAGCTGTCCTAAAAATGGCCAATGAACCCAATAAATTCTTGACTCAGAGGTCCAATTAATCTGCGTTTCATCATCTCATTTAAAAATAAAATGGCTAAGCCTACTTTTCCTGGCCTATTATTTATTAGATTTCAATAAAGAAGCTTGCTTTTCATTAAAATTTTGTCACAAGCCACCCCATACTGTGCCTTTCTCTTGCAAAAGCATTTTCAATTTTTCCCTCCTTTCTTGAAAAAGAAGTAATTTTCAGCTTTTTCTTTCTTGCTACCTTCTCTCTCTGTCTCTATCCCTGCATCTTTAAAGAAGCAACCAATAGAACTACTTCCTTTTTTGTTGTTTTAAAGAAATATGCAACAAGTATACTTTCTTTTATTTTTTCTAGCAAGTCACATTCCTCCAAAAAGAAGGATTTAGGTACTGAATCTCACACTTCCTTGTTTGTGAAGACTTGAATTAAAAAATCATTTCTAGGTGAATAACTCACAGTATAAAAAATCATATATATGTGTACATATCTATATGTACATACCTATATGTACATATATATACACTTATATACATACATACACATAAATATATACACATACATACACATATATACACACATGTGTATATATAGTTCACAAAATGTATTTTCACTGATGATATATGGTATGGAAAGATCAGGCAAATATTATAAAACTCACCTTTTAAAGATTATACAAGTAACCAAAACTTTTTATGGGATACTAACTAAGGTTATGAACTGCCAGTGAGACATGTGGATTGCTTTTGAAGGAAGACAGTACTGGCATTAGCTACTTAAATATTAATAAGCTGCTTTCTGTATAAGGTCAACTTAGAAGAGAGCAAGCTCAGAAAACATAACCACCATCCAAAATCTCAACTTCAATTAAACTGGAAATATAATATTCAAGACCTCTTTCTGAGCATAGATCTTAGCACTTCAAATACACTGGAACACAATTTTAATAACAGATATAAATTACATTTCCTTTGAACTATTAAATGGCAACATTATGCTCAATTTCTTTACACTTAACCATGAACCTCAACTCATGTAATCAAACAAAATCAAACCGATATAAGACATGCTCAGCAAGTGGTGGGAACCAGGAAGCTGAATTTCCATTTCTTTTGTCTGTACTTTACAAAACATGCAAATTCCATGCACAGTTACCTAGAATTGGGACTGCAATCTGACAGCTTGATGACAGAGCAAAATTAATTTGAAATAAAGAAAAATAGTAATTTGTGAAACCCAGGGCCACTGGTAAGTTAGACACACAGGGAAAGGCAAGGCAGTGTGGGACAGGCCTTGGGGATTGGGAATGCACTTCTAATAAAACCTTGCCTCTCCACATCAGCTATTTTCTGTTAAATTGTGGGTAATGAGCCTGGAGAAGAGACTGAGAGCTTAGCTCTAAAAGGGAGGGAGGACGCTTTATTCTCTGTCATTAAAAAAAAAAAAAAAAAAAAAAACAGACAAAAAACACAAAAGGAAACATGGGGCAAGATAAGAGACATTGAGGGAAATAGGGCTGGAAAGCAAAGGAACTCATGTAGAATGCCTTCCTTCCTTTCAGGAAGGCAGAAGAGGCTACCTTTTGAGCACTGAATTGTCATGATTTTATGAACTTGGAAAATATGGAAATGGCTCCACACAGCTATAATGGAGAAGTGAGTTGCTTAGGTTACTTTACTCATATTAGTTGGGTTTGTTTCACCCAGACTCTGGAACAAATGCTGTCCTCAATGTCCTAAAGCCCCAAAGCTACATCAGAAATGATAACTATGTGGCACATGTACTACCCCTCCTCTTTTACTTTTTTTTACCTCATATCCAAGGCAATCAAGCATGATAGTATTTCTTATTGAGCTGATGATATAGAGCCTCAGAATCCCTCTCAACACAGTGCCTAAGTGGACCTTCCTAGTTAATTAAAGGAGGTACCTGAGATGAAATCTTGTTATCACTATTGAGCAAAGCACAAGTCTTATTGTGAACTTGCTTTGCCATTAAAAGTGTTCCTGCTTCTGCACCCATGGTGAGATAGCTACTTAACTCACTCCTATAAGGACTGGAGTTTTTTCCTCCTGAACTTCACTATCTTTATATATAGGCATCTGATACCTGCTCCCATACCTCCTAGACAGCAACCATGCATCCAGAGCTGGCCCACTCATAAGAACTATAGACCATTGAAGTACTTCTACTCTTCCAAACCATAATCCTCAAGACTCATTCCCCAACTGACTTCCACTGATACACAGAGAAATCTGATGTTGTAGTCAATGAGCTATACTGATTTTCTACACGCAAGCTTCATACTAGAGGAAGATGGGTTAAATTTGAATGGTTCCCTGGCAATGTGGCAAACAAACAAACAAACAAACAAAAACAAAACAAATAAAAAACAAAAACAACAACAACAAAAAACAAAAAATATAAACCAGACCCAGTAAACCAATAAATCATCCTTAGCCTTTCAATGACTGCAAGTCTGAAAACTATACTCTGAATCATCAGGTTCTCCTGACCTCAAGTTTCCTGCTAAAGAGAGTCTTTAGAACACTTTCCCTAAAACAGGCCCTGCATTAGCCCTGAGACCAAGAAAATGTCTCTAGGAATGTCAAAAGCTACTTCTCTCAAAATTTTAGACACTCCCTTCAATGGAGACCCTGAATCCAGAGGCAGTTGAGGGTGTAAGCTTGGAACCAGGGTCTTACTCCCCAGAAATTCCTGTTCACTAAGTAGGTGAACCCCTCTAAACCAATGAACCTACCAAAACTATATCTCCTGTAGTCCTACATATATCCCCAGGTCTTATTGAGCTTCCTGGTTCAGTGATGGAACCAAATCTCTGGCCTTGGAGAGATCATACTTACTTTGATGACAGCATCTAGAGTCCTAATGTTTGAGCCCTGCCATGAAACCTCGGATTCATTTATTTCTTCTGAATCCTGAGATCTTAATCCAAATATTCCTTTAGGCCCAGGAAAGACTGTCAGCCATGTCCTATAATGGAAGAGACTGATGGAAGAATCATCTGCCCTGGACCAGATGAGCAGAAGGTGGTCCATAATAAGTATCCAGTGTCTGCAGACAGCATAAGTCTGGGAACCCAACTTGGGTCATTCTAGTAGCCTAGAATGACAAAACTCAACCTTACCATTGCCTGAGTCCCAAGAGTTGTCTACCCTAACAAAACCCTGACTCTTATCTTCAGCCTGGCCCCAAGTTTTCAAGAGTTAGATTTTTTCAGAAATCAGATACCAAGAGCCAATATGTCTCTTCGTGCCAAAATTTCAGCTGCAGCAACAACCTCAGAGATGTTCAAGAAGGGAAAACAGGAGCAAACGTGATAGAAAAATCCTATATTTGTCCTTTTATGCACTTGAGTTAAAATCACAACTCTGTGACCTTTGCCAAGTTGCTTAGTTTCTCTGAGCTTCAATTAAATAAGGGTGAAGTAGAAAAATAATAAGGATATAATAGGGTTGTTGAGGTCCTTAGAGATAATATATGTTGAGTGCTGGGCACGTGGCAGGCACTCTCAACAATCATACCTATTATAGCAGTCTCCCACCAAAGTATAAAATTAACAAATAAGCATATTTGAAACATAAGGCCTATCACAAAATAGGCACTCAAATACACATAGGGAAAAAATAATAACAAATAAATGGATGGATCCAGTCATGTTTGCTACTGTGCATAAGCAAATATATATTTTTTATTTATTCATTTATTTATTTATTATTTTTTAAAGACTATTTGTCAGAGAGAGACAGAGCAAGAACATAAGTGGGGAAAGCAGCAGGCAGAAAAAGAAGCAGGCTCCCTGCTGAGGAAGGAACATGATGTGGGACTCCATGCCAGGACCCTGAGACCATGGCCTGAGCTAAAAGCACATGCTTAACTGACTGAGCCACCCAGGTGAATATTTTCTAAAAAGAGCCACGTTCACCAAGCACTCAGCTTGTCAGAGAACTGGAAATAGTTTTTATTCACTGTTAGTTTGATGCTTCAATTGAAACAAAGCAGTGACCTAAAATAATTTTATAAACGATTTCTGAATATCCATCAAATCCACTTAAACTATGATTTTTGACCTATAAGTCACATCTGAACATTTATAGGGAACTCAATAATAAAACTCTGCCTTCAAAGGGCAGAAGAAATTCCTCAGAAAGTGGGCACTCTGCAATAGCTAACATAACACCCTCACTTGAAAGATGAATTTCTTCTGCTAAATGATAATGTATCATTTTTATGCTGAACTTTAATTGGAGTTAGAAATTCCAAATTTAGATATGTAAAGACTATCTCTGAAAAGTCAATTCCCTTTTCAGGCACCCACATTTGAGTTTTGATTGTACAGAGGAAAAATATCTTTCTGGAACTGAAGTGAACACTATCGTTGGTTAAATGTGTGGCCAGTGGCAAAGAAGAGCCAAATCCCTAAAGCATGATTCTGACAGTTGTATTCATTGCTGCGTGGCTATCAGAGTGAAAAGTGTGCATATTTTCTCTAACTAATGACTATTGAGCCTTCAATTTTAGAGTATCTCAAAACAGAGGAGAGAGTGCTTTCACCCCCCGATGATCCCAGCTACTCTTATATGTAAAAAGATAATTCTGATTATACACAAAATGTGCTTTGTAATAATGTCAGTCTGTTTTGCAGGCTCCTAAAAGGAAGGTATGCTCCATCAACCTGACTACCATTTGAGTCAAATGGCTTTGAACTGAGTTCAAATCCCAGTTCTTGTTCTTAGTAGAAGTTCTACCTCGGGCAAAGTACTTAATGTCAGTCATAAAGCCTTAGTTTCTTAAATATTCATTTGGGTACTTGTCATCCTTTGTCCTCTGTCTGGCTACCTCAATGCATTCTCTGTGATCCTCTGTCCTGCTCTGTGCCCGGGGAGGCTGATTCTGTGTTTCAGAGTCGCAGGTCAACCGACAGAGGACACCAGCAAGAGATCAGAGGATGGGTATATGTTTCCATTAGGGCTCCTGGGAACAGTCAAAATCTTTTTACTGTGAGTATCTTTGTCAACCCATTTCTAAGGCCTTAGATTCACTGGAAAGATGAAAGGAGATCCTGTATGCAAAGCACTTGGCAAAGGCCTGTCACGAATGATGAGTGATAGATGTTGCCCATGTTCAAAGCCAAAATAAGCAAATGGTGTTTGAGCAGTGTCCACAGCTAGTGAAGAAGCTGATTGAAATAATGCCACCAAAGCAAAGGTAACAGTTTCAACTAAGTGTGAGGAAATGAAATATTTGTTTCACAGCCATTCCTTTCCCCTTCAAGTATTTATTTGCCCATTGTCTGTTTAGCATACTCCAAACCCTCCTTTGATAAAATTCAAGGAAAAAGATTCTCTCCTGAAGAGCAGTCAGAGCAAAATAAAAACACTGTCCAAAAGGACTGCAATTAGCTGTGGGGGGCATGGGGGAGGGGGCAATGTGGCTTGTGACAGGAGCTCTGTGCCAAAGGAGAGCTAGACTGAGGAAACCTAATGACAGCCCTGTGACACCCTGGGGCAGTTGCTCTGGAGTATGTGGGTAAGTTGCTCCTTGTAGGTTCAGGATGTGAAAAACAAGATCAGAAGTGTTGATGAGATGTAGAATGCTGTATTTGTGAGTTCCCCTAAATATCTGAGACAGATGTAAGTAAATACAGAGATTACAATTTCATTGCACCTTGATAGTTAGACACTGGGTCAGCACTGGACCACTGGGATCATGGTTTTAGAAACACAGCCCAAAGGCTGAAGAATCTAATCTCTCGGATACTTCAGTCTGTTCCACAACCAAACTACCCAAAAGGGATAATCTCGAGTATGAGTGCCTGGTTCCGTGGTTCTCAAAGTGTGGTCAGCAGGGCCAGAAGCAACCGCTTTACCTGAGAATGACTCAGAAATTCAAATTCTAGGGTCTCATCCAGACCTACCGAATCAGAATTCCATAGGTAAGGCCCAGAGATCTGTGCTTTAACAAGCCCGCCGGGTGATTCTGATGTACATTCAAATTTGAGAACCACTGTCTTGGCACAAATGCCTTAGCACCAGGACATATTATTACCATTAGTCACTTCTTGCTACCCACTTATTATGAAATAAATGCAGTGCTAAACCCTTTACTTGAATCACCACATTTAATATTTACCACAGCTTTGTGAGGTACATATTGCTGATGACTCCATTTAGGAAATAAACTGAGCATCATGGAATTCGCGGAGCATACCAAGGGCATGTTGCCAGTCAATGACAGAGACAGAAACTGAATCCACGCAGGCCTTCCCAACGATCCTAATCACTCCACCTTGATACTCCATAAGGAAAAAAGATGTAACCTCATAGAGCAAAATGCATCTTTTAAAGAGGTGCATTTGTTGAATTATGTGAAATTTTTCTGTAAGACTCCAGAGACTACTGCCCACGTTGCTCAGGGAAATTGGGAGCTTCTCTAACATGGAACTCCCACCAACCCTAAGATATGCTCTACTTTCAGAAAAGCACAAAGGGATATTTAGGAGACAAGGAATGAGCTGCACCAAGGATCTGGTGGCTAGATATATGGCCATCTGGAAGGCATCAAACATATAGTTTTTGAGTTGCCCAAATAACTGTCCTCTATCTCCACCAAAAATCAATCAATCAATCAGTCTATCTATCTATCTATCTATAAGACACACACACACACACACACATACACAAATACACACACACACACACACACACACCAGAGTATATATATTGCTTATACTTTTATCAGAAATTGGGGGGAGAATATAAATTTGAATCTCTTTCCTCTTCCAAAAAAGAGATCAGACTGAATATAAGTGAATTTAAACAAAACCAAAACCCTAAACCCTAAAAGGGAGTTTCTGTAAATTACTCTATGGGGTATGCTGTTGTCTTTCACCATGAAGCTCTTACATTCTTTATTCTATATTGATAAACTGAGGTCTACTTTTACCTAGAGGAAACCAGTATCAACAGATGTTAATCTTACAATGATCAAGGCTTATTACTACATTTTTATTTCAGCACATTAAAAAACTTCAATATAAAGTAAAAATCCTACTTCAAATATTCTATGCTATAGAGGGGGAGAGGCAAGATAGGCAAGGGATAGCAGATTGAAATGCCATCAGATCCCAGGAGTTCAGCAAGATAGGTATCAAGCCATTCCAAACACCTACAAACTCAACAGGAGATAGAAGAGAACAAGAGCAGCAATTCCAGGAACAAAAAAAATGTCCACCTTCTCAAAGGTAGGATGTGCGGAAAAGTGAATCCAAAGTGACGAGAAGATAGACTGTGGGGGGAGGGGCTGGCTCCTGACAAGCGACAGAGCAGCAAAGCACAAAATCAGAACTTTTAGAAGTCTGCTTCACTGAGGGACATTGCTCCAGAGGCTAAGTGGGGGTGTTGCCCTTGCAGGGACAGTGTGGGGTCTCAGGTCCTGCAGGGTCACAGAGAGATTGGGGGTGTGTAAGTGTGGCAGAGCTCCCAGATATTGGAGTGGGGAAGCTGACTACAGTGACAGAGCTGAAAAGTGAGCTTTCAAATTGGAGTTACCTTAAACCATGATGCAAGGAACAGTTGGACCACTGCTCTTTGAGCAGGGACCCCACAAGTGGCAGATCTGGAGAAACTGACCTTCCTCCTCTGGAAGAGCAGTGCAACATGAATCTGCTGGGTTTGGAGACTCCAAACGGGGCTGTGCACCAGAGATAGAAATGCTTGGTCATGGGCCGGGTGAGCTCAGAGGGTGGCTGGAGACCCGGGAGAGGGGAGTGATTGGCTGCTTATTGCTGAGGGTGCATTGAGCAGTGAGGCTCCAAGGTCTTGGCTCTTCTGGGCCGGGGATTGGGAGGCCACCATTTTCATTCCCGTCCTCCAAAGCAGTATGGAAAGTTTTCAGGGGACAAAAGGTCGGAGAGCGAACCTGAGCAGATTACTTAGCCTGGTCTCTGGCAAGGGCAGTGCAATTCTGCCTCAGGTAAAGACATTTGAGAACCACTGCAACAGACCCCTCCTGCATAAGATCAGCAAGAACATCCAGCCAAGACCAAGCTCATCAATCAAGGAGAATAGTAGAACTCCAGAGTTAGGGGAAAACAATGCATGGAATTCATGGCATTTTCCCCGTGATCCTTTAGGCTTGCAAAGTTAAATTGTCTTAATTTTATTTTTTTTCTTATTCTATTTTTTAATGTTCCCTCTTTCCTCTTTTAATGTGATTTTAACTAGGTTAGTGTAACAATGCCTCTCTAAAAAACATCATTGTTATAGTCATATTTTATCTCTTCATTGCATTTAACATTATATTTTATATACATACAGGTTTTTTGTTTTTTTCCTAAAAAATGTTGGGATACAATTTCTTCTAATAGATCAAAATATACCCTAATCTACAACCTGGCTTTGTTCTCCAGCCTGACCACACTCCCTCCTCTTTTTTTTTTTTTTTTTCTTTTCCAATAAACTTGTCAATTCAATTTTTAGAATTTTTTTAAAAAATTTCATCCTTACAATCATATTCCATTCCTTCATTGTGTTTACCCTTATTTGTGTGTGTATATATATATATATATATATATATATATATATAAGCTTTTGGGAGGCAGTTTCTTCCTAAAATCAAATGGGTGGCTGTGTTCTATTCACCAGTCTAATATATTAGACTGGTGAATAGAAATTTAAAAATATATAACCTGGTGATTCACAGACCTGTACCCCTGGGGATAAAAATATATGTTTATAAAAAATAAAAAAATAATAAAAATAAAAATTAAAAAAATATATATATTTTATAATTTAAGATATATAATATAAAATATATATTATATGTTATATATATTACAAAATATATATTTAATAGAAATATATATACATATACACACACACATATATATTTTTTAAAATTTTTATTTCTTTTCTCCCTCTTTCTTCTCCCCCCACATTTGGATCTCTTCTGATTTCCTTAGCTTACATTTTCCTGGGGTCTTTGCCACCCTTTTAGTATTTTATTCTCTGTTCATATATTCTTATCTGGATAAAATGACAAGGCAGAAAAAACTCACTACAAAAAAAAAAAAAGAACAAGAGGCAGTACTGACAGCTAGGGACATAAACAATAAGGACAATTAGAGTTCAGAACGACAATTCTCAAGATGCTAGCTGGGCTCAAAAAAGGCATGGGGTGACTGAGTGACTCAATGGGTTAAGCCTGAGCCAAAGGTTTCACGGTCTTGGGATTGAGCCCCTCATTGGGCTCTCTGCTTAGTGGGGAGCCTGTTTCCCCTCCCCTCTGCCAGCTTATGATCTCTCTCTCTCTGTGTATCAAATAAATAAATAAAATCTTTAAAAAAAAAAAAAAGGCATGGAGGATATTAGAGAAAGCCTGTCTGGAGAAATAAAAGCCCTTCCTGGAGAAATAAAAGAACTAAAATCTAAACAAGCTGTTTAAAAAGCTACTAATGGGGTACAACTAAAAATGGAGGCTCTTACTGCTAGGATAAATGAGGCAGAAGAGAGAATTAGTGATATAGAAGACCAAATGACAGAGAATAAAGAAGCTGAGCAAAAGAGAGTCAAACAACTACTGTACCACAAGGGGAGAATTTGAGAGATAAGTGATATCATAAGACAAAACAATATTAGAAAAATTGGGATTCCAGAAGAAAGAAAGATATGTAGCCAAGAATACTATATCCAGCCAGGGCTATCATTGAAAATAGAAGAGAGATAAAATGGTTCCAGGAAAAACAAAAATTAAAAGAATCTGAAAACACCAAACCAGCTCAACAGGAAATATTGAAAGGGGTCCTCTAAGCAAAGAGAGAGCCTAAAAGGAGTAGACCAGAAAGGAACAGAGACAATATACAGTAATAGTCACCTTACAAGCAATACAATGGCACTAAATTCATATCTTTCAATAGTTACCATGAATGTAAATGTGGTAAATGCCCCAATCAAAAGACAGAGGGTATCAGAATGGATACAAAGTCAAAACCCACCTATATGGTGTCTACAAGAAACTCATTTTAGACCCAAAGACACCTCCAGATTTAAAGTGAGGAGGTGGAAAACAATTTACAATGCTAATAGACATCAAAAGAAAGGTGGGGTGGCAATCCTTACATCACATCAATTAGATTTTAAGCCAAAGACTATAATAAGAGATGAGGAAGGACACTATATCATGCTTAAAGGGTCTGTCCAGCAAAAAGATGTAACAATTTTAAATATCTATGCCCCTAACATGGGAGCAGCCAACTATATCAATCAATTAATAACAAAATCAAAGAAACACATTGACAATAATACAATAATAGTAGGGGACTTTAACACACCCCTCACTGAAATGGACATATCATCCAAGGAAAAGATCAACAAGAATAAAGGCTTTAAATGACACACTGGACCAGATGGGCATCACAGATACATTCAGAACATTCCATACCAAAGCAACATAATATACATTCTTCTCTAGTGCACATAAAACATTCTTCAGATAGATCACATCCTGGGTGACAAATCAGGTCTCAACTGGTACCAAAAGATTGGGATCATATCCTGCATATTTTCAAACCACAGTGCTCTGAAGCTAGAACTCAATCACTAGAGTAAAGTTGGAAAGTACTCAAATATGTGGAGGCTAAAGAGCATCATACTGAAGAATGACTGGGTCAAACAGGATATTAAAGAAGAATTGAAAAAAATTCATGGGAACAAACGATAATGAAAACACAACTCATGGCAAAGGGGATCCTGAGGAAAATATATAGTGATACAAGCTTTTCTCAAGAAACAAGAAAGGTCTCAAGCACACAACCTAACCCTACATCTAAAGGAGCTGGAGAAAGAACAGCAAAGAAAGCCTAAATCCAGCAGGAGAAGAGAAATAATAAAGAGCAGAGCAGAAATCAATGAAATAGAAACCAAAAGAACAGTAGAACAAATCAATGAAACAAGGAGCTGGTTCTTTGAAAGAATTAATAAGATTGATAAACCCCTCGCCAAACTTATCAAAAAAATAAAAAATAAAAAGAGAGAGAGAGAGAGAAAGGACCCAAATAAATAAAATCATGAATGAAAGAGGAGAGATCACAACCAACACCAAAGAAATGCAAACAATTATAAGAACATTATGATCAAGTATACACCAACAAATTTGAGAATCTGGAAGAAATGGATGCATTCCTAGAGACATATAAACTACCACAACTGAACCAGGAAGAAATAAAAAATCTGAACAGACCCATAACCAGTAAGGAGAATGAAGGAGTCATCAAAAATTTCCCAAAAGCAAGAACCCAGGGCCAGACAGTTGCCCAGGGGAATTCTACTAAACATTTAAAGAAGAATTAATATCTATTCTCCTGAAACTTTTCCAAAAAAAGAAATGGAAGGAAAACTTCCAAATTCATTTTATGAGGCTAGCATGATCTTGACCCCAAAATCAGAAAAAGACCCCATCAAAAAAGAGAATTAGAGACCAATATTCTTGATGAGCACAGATGCAAAAATTCTCACCATAATACTAGCCAATAGGATCTAAAAGTACATTAAAAGGATTATTCACCATGACCAAGTGGGATTTATTCCAGGGCTGCAATGTTAGTTCAACATCTGCAAATCAATCAATGTGATACAACACATTAATAAGAGGAAGAACATGAACCATATGATACTCTCAATAGATGCTGAAAAAGCATTTGACAAAATACAGCATCCTCTCTTGATCAAAACTCTTCAAAGTGTAAGGATAGAGGGTACATACATCAATATCCTCAAAGCCATCTATGAAAAACCCACAGTAAATATCACTCTCAACGGGGAAAAACTGAGAGGTTTTCCCCTAAGGTCAGGAACACTGCAGGGATGTCCAGTATCACCACTGCTATTCAGCATAGTACTAGAAGTCCTAGCCTCAGCAATCAGACAACAAAAAAGAAATAAAAGGCATCCAAATTGGCAAAAAAGAAATCAAACTCTCACTCTTTGTAGATAATATGATACTTTATGGGAAAACCCAAAAGACTCCACTCCAAAAGTGCTTGATGTCATATAGGAATTCAGTAAAGTGTCAGGATATAAAATCAATGCACAGAAATCAGTTGCATTTCTATTCACCAATAGCAAGACACAAGAAAGAGGAATTAAGGAGTCAATCCCATTTACAATTGCACCCAAAACCATAAGATGCATAGGAATAAAGCTAACCAAAGAGGCAAAGAATCTGTACTCAGAAAACTATAAAGTACTCATGAAAGAAATTGAGGAAGACACAAAGAAATGGAAAAACATTCATGCTCATGGATTGGAAGAACAAATATTGTGAAAACGTCTATGCTTCCAAAAGAAATCTACATGTTTAATCCAATCCCTATCAAAATACCATCAAGTTTTTTTCAAAGAAATGGAACAAATAATCCTAAGATTTATATGGATTTTGATGGATTCTTATCCCACACTGAGGTCTTTCATCCATTTTGAGTCTCTTTTTGTGTGTGGTATAAGGAAATGGTCCAGTTTCATTCTTCTGCATGTGGCTGTCCAATTTTCCCAACACCATTTGTTGAAGAGACTGTCCTTTTTTCCACTGGACATTCTTTCCTGCTTCTTCAAAGATTAGTTGACCATAGAATTGAGGGTCTATTTCTGGGCTCTCTATTCTGTTCCATTGATCTATGTGTCTGTTTTTGGGCCAATACCATACTGACTTGATAATGACAGCTTTGTATTAGAGCTTCAAGTCTGGAATTGTGATGCCACCGACTTTGGCTTTCTTTTTCAACATTCTCCTGGCTATTCGGGGTCTTTTCTGGTTCCATATAAATTTTAGGATTATTTGTTCCATTTCTTTAAAAAAAAAAAGATGGTATTTTGATAGGGATTGCATTAAATGTATAGATTGCTTTGGGTAGCATAGACATTTTCACAATATTTGTTCTCCCAATCCATGAGGATGGGACATTTTTCCATTTCTTTGTGTCTTCCTCAATTTCTTTCAAGAGTACTTTATAGTTTTCAAAGCACAGATTCTTTGCCTCTTTGGTTAGGTTTATTCCTAGGTATCTTATGGGTTTTGGTGCATTTGTAAATGGGATCGACTCAGGAAAGGATAGATGTTTCCAAGGATGGGGAGAAAGAGGAACCCTCCTACACTGTTGGTGGGAATGCAAGTTGGTGCAACCACTCTGCGAAACAGCATGGAGGTGCCTCAAAAAGTTGAACTAGAGCTACCCTATGACCCAGCAATCAAACTACCGGTTATTTACCCTAAAGATACAAATGCAGTGATCTGAAGGGGAACGTGCGCATGAGTGTTTATAGCAGCAATGTCCAAAATAGCCAAACTACGGAAAGAACCTGGATGTCCATTAACAGAGGAATGGATAAAGAAGAGGTGGTATATATATATGTGTGTGTGTGTGTATGGAATACTATGAAGCCATCAAAAGAAATGAAATCTTGCCATTTGCAATGACGTGGATGGAACTAGAGGGTATTATACTGAGTGAAATAATTCAATCAAAGAAAGCCAATTATTATACCCTCTCCCTGATATGAGGAATTTGAAAGGCAGAGTGGGGATTTTGGGTGAGTAGGGAAAGGAAAAATGAAACAAGATGGGATGTAAGAGACTCTTAATCTCACAAAACAAACTGAGGGTTGCCTGGGGGAGGGGAGATATGGAGATGGTGGTTGGGTTATGGACATTGGGGATGGTATGTGATATGGTGAGTGCTGTGAAGTGTGTAAGCCTGATGATTCACAAACCTGCACCCTTGGGGCAAATAATACATCATATGTTAATAAAAATAATTTTAAAAAAAAGAAAAAATATCATATGCTATAAGATTTATATAACATCAAGCAGAGAAAAGGTTAAAATATACATAGAATTAATTAACCTAAGGAATTAAACAGTATTTAAACAGAGTATTATACATAATATTTGGGAGGAATATTTAAGCTCAAATTTTTGTGAAATATATCTTTTTATTAAAATACACACATGTATTTGTATTTAGATATAAAAGAGAAAGATGGTAAATAACAGAGAAAATATTCTAAATGAGTATACATTGAGGATTTGCTTACTTGAAATAAATATCCCACAATACTTACTAAGTTTATATTTTATGAAATTCCTAATCAAATGCAGATAAAAGTCATCAGTAACAATCGGAACATTAATAACAAGTGAAACTGCTATAAAAATCTTGATGAATATTATCATAATGAAATCATGATAAAAAAATCTATTTGGATAATTAAAAATACCCAAATAGTGAGGCAGTGGTTTTACTTTGTTTTACAAAAAAAGTCATTCCATGTATTTCATTATGATATGATGGTCATATGCTAGCTTCTGTGCTCCTCACTTTCTCCCCCAAGCTCTTTGAAGACATTGGGTTTGTCTTATTCATCTCCATATACCCAGGAGTTTCTAGGAAACAACACTATAATTGTAAGACTTCATTTATTTATTAAATTAAATCTGTTTTCTTAGACTAAGGTGATATTATTTAGAGGGGCAGGGCACAAATGCAAAGATGGGGCTGGGTAGTAAAGTGGAGAATCATATCTTCTTCTTCTTTTTAAGATTTTACTTATTTATTTGACAGAGAGACACACAGCAAGAGAGGGAACAGAAGCAGGGGGAGTAGAAGAGGGAGATGCAGGCTTCCCTCCCAGCAGGGAGCCCCATGCGGGGCTCATCCCAAGACCCTGGGATCATGACCTGAGCCAAAGGCAGACACTTAATGACTGAGCCACCCAGATACCTCTCATAACTTCTTCTTCCTTTTTTTTTTTTTTTTAAGATTTTATATTTATTTGAGAGAGAAAGAGAGAGAAAGAACAAGCATGAGTGGCGGGGGGTGGGGGCAGAGGGAAAAGGGGAACCAGTCTCCCCACTGAGCAGGGAGCCTGATGCAGGGCTTGATCTCAGGATCCTGGGAGCATGACCTGAGCTGAATGAAGGCAGACGCTTAACCGACTGAGACACCCAGGTGCCCCGGATCATATATTTTTTAAAAGGAGCAGCTGCTCCTCAGCTCCACACAAAAACTCCTCCCGCCCCCAAGGCAAGAATGAATGCTAGTCTATTTCTTTTCATTTTTTTCAATGGAAAAATGGCCATGAAGACTTCAAACGGAAATGTCCCAATTTTCAAATGCTGGCCACAAATACACTGCCTTTAATACTATGCAGTAATCTGGGTTTGGGCATAAAAACGCTGCTCTTAGATATTCCAGGAACCATGAGTTTAATATGGGAATTAGGCTTTCCACAATGGTGGGTAAGCTAGAGTGGATAGGTCAGGAGAGTCACTGTGGAAGTTCGGGGAAGCTGCTGCTAGAAGGACAAGGAGGTGAGCTAGAGACCTCATCCTGAAACACCAAAGTGTTTTTTCTCAAAGGCTTATGGGGATGCTGTTCTGGAAAGTCCCTAGAAATTTCCCACCAGTGATTACAGTCTACAGCAGTGAAGTTAGTGGTTCTCAAGCCACTAAGCTACCAGGAATCCCACATCTGCCCACACATTGGATGGCTCTGTTTCCGCTTTCCAGTTTCCACATCAGTTCCTCTAACTGGCAATCTGGATCTGAACAATAAAGGAAAGAGGACCGTAGGGTAAGTGTTTCTCAATTTCTCCTCTGCATTACAGCCCATGAAGGTGAGAATGCTGCCAAGTTGACAACAGATCATCCTAGTGCATGCATAAAATTCCTGATTAGAGTTCAATGAACACTTTGCTAGGTTGCATCCCTAAATTTCTTTTCTCCTTCTCTCTCTCCCTATTTCTCTTTCAATCTCTGTCTCTCACCTTGCTTCTCCCCTCCCCCACTTTTAAAATGTTTTTCTTTCTCCCTCCTCCTCCTCCCCTCTTTCCTCTTCATCTCCTTTTTTGTATCTTACTACCAAGAAAAAATATCCTTGCAGTGATCACCAGGAGTTAGGACTGAGGGGAGCATATGACTACAAAGGGATCACATAGAAAGGTGTTTGGGGGGGATGATAGAAGTGTGCTATACTCTGATTGTGACAGCGGTTACAGAAATCTATTATGCATTAATTCATACAACTGTGCACCAACTGAGGCCAACTTTACTGTAGTAAAATAACTGAATGATAATAGCATTACAGACTTACTGTATCAAAAGTAGGCTTCCAGGCACGTGGGTGGCTCAGTGGGTTAAGCATCTGACTCTTGATTTTGGCTCAGGTCATGATCTCAGGGTCATGAGATCAAATCCCAAGGAGGGCTCTCAGCTGGGCATGGAGCCTGCTAAAGATTTTCTCTCTCCCTCTCCCTCTGGCCCTCCTTCTCACTCCCTGCTCTTGTGCACTCTCCCACTCTCTCTCTCTAAAACCAAGCAAAAATTTAAAAAAGTAGCCTTCATTAAAGCAATTCAATTTAATGAAGTACATATACCCTGTAGATAAAGAAATTATAACAGAATACCACTTGGGATCTCATTAGAAAGTCAGAAACATGCAGAAGACGACATTCAGCGGTAGATGCTTGTAAATAAGTCAAGAGACGTAATCCATTACTAATATCTAGATGTTTGTCCTTCACGAAGGTTAAATAAGCCTGTCCAAAACTACACTGGGGCATGTTTATTGTATGAGAAGATATTCCTTGTGTACTACTTACTCTCTTTAGAGGGAATCAGTCAAATACCCTCAACTCTAGTCATGATTTTGGAAAGTGAAAACTGAAATGATGGTAGAAAACAAAATTCCATTTTGACAAAGGACAACTCTGTGCCTGGGAAACAATATGGTAGCAGTCATTACTATGAGACAATTAAATAGACTGAACAAACCCTATAGGAAAAACAGCTTGTAAAACACTTGTTGTTTCTACAAGCATATTGACTCAGATAAAAAGCCAATGGATTTAAAAAAAAAAAAAAAAAAAGTAAAGAAAAAATGTCTTAAGTTGCTTTGACAAAGCCTACACAACTTGCATTAAAAAAATGTATATCGTTCAACTTGCTTAAATGTAGACATTTAATATACTTAAATCCTGTTTTAATGATTCATCTTATCAACATCCTCACCTGTGATAACACTGTCTCGTCAGTTGCCACCCGCTCTACATTTTGGAAAATATCTAGTCAAAATTCAACAATTGGTGGATGTAGACAAAATCTTTCAATTCAAGCCCGCCTTCCACTCACACTGAAGCACTTTTCAACTGTCATTTCAGAATGTCAGTGATTAGCATGCAAAAGGTTTATTTAATTTCTTTCTTTTCAGGGAAAAGAGGTTAGAAACAGCTGTCATTCAGGTGATGAATACAAGCTGCCAGCCTTTGAAACAGCAGGTGAAGTAGTTGAGGCTGGAATTAATTAGCATTTAGAGAACCCCCCACACTGGATTACACCCTGGCAAGGAAATGCCTGTCCTTCTTTGCAAACGATTTTACCTATTAAAGTAGTCTGGATAGAAGGTATTATGCAAACATATAGCCAAAAGTTCCTACCTTCAGCAAACAAAATTGTTCTTTGCTCTTTCTAAAATTCGAGGCTCATCTGCATAAATCTCAATGTGATGTTCATTCAGGAGTCATGCCCTAGCCTCCATTAAGCTGTTCAAAAAATTACATTCAGGGGCACGGAAAGATTTCCAGCACACATATGTCATTCCATGTTAATATTTGAAACTGTCCTCAGTGCTGACCAAACAGTGGCTCTGAAGCCATTTGATTTATAACATACCATAAGAGAAAGCATATTTTTGAAAAGAATTCTCTCCCTGACCACAAATTCTGTTTTTGTTTGGTTTGGGTTTCATTAAGGTCATATCCTCAAAGCACACTCAAACATCAACTATCTTAACAGGTAAATAAATAAATAAATAAAGTCAACTCTTTTGTCTTTCAGAACTCCATACAAGTCTTAATAACTGGTTATTTCAAACAAGCCATTGTTAAGTCATATGACCCTGATTGTATATATGATGAACTTACTTTAAAAGCATATCAAATGATTAATATTAGATTATTTAGTGATAGGTAATAAGTGAGCATCTGGCAGCCTCCAAGAGTAAGAAAAGGCAGCACATTGTTGCAGTGCCCACAGAAAACCAGGATGTTGAGGCTACTTAAAAAGCTCCTCATTCAAATAAATAAAATCTTAAAAAAAAAAAAAAATTAAATAGGGGCGCCTGGATGGCTCAGTGGGTTAAAGCCTCTGCCTTCGGCTTGGGTCGTGAACTTGGGGTCCTGGGATTGAGCCCCGCATATGGATCTCTGCTCGGCATAGAGCCTGTTTTCCCCTCTCTCTCTGTCTGCTTGTGATCTCTCTCTCTGGAAAATAAATAAAATCTTTTATTTTTTCTTTAAAGATTTTATTTATTTATTTGACAGACAGAGATCACAAGTAAGGGGAGAGGCAGGCAGAGAGAAAGGAGGAAGCAGGCTCCCTGCTGAGCAGAGAGTCTGATGTGGGGCCTGATCCCAGGACCCTGGGATCATGACCTGAGCTGAAGGCAGAGGCTTTAACCCACTGAGCCACCCAGGCGCCCCTCAAATAAATAAAATCTTAAAAAAAATAAAAAAATAAAAAAAATAAAAAGCTCCTCATTATTGCCTGGAAGCCAAATGTCAAAACTCTGTAACCAGTGGTTTCCCTACTGTCTGACCTGGGCCAGAGTCTGGGCACAAATTCTGACTGGGATTAAAGTAAGTCTTCGTTTTGATAACATAAGAGGTGACAGTCTGAGTCTTCTTTATTCGCAAGAATATTTTGTGTGTGTGTGTGTGTGTGTGTGTGTGTGAATCAGAACCAATTATGAAATGAAACATTCATACAAGGCAGGAACAATTAATCTTCAGAGGCCCACAGGAGACAACTCTGCTCTACAACTATAGCCTCTACCTCCACCACCTCATTCTCCTCTACCTATTTCTTCCACTGCCTTCACTCACTACTCTAACCCCCTCCCAGCCCTTCCCTGATCTGCTATCCAACTGCCCCACCTCTACCCATCATGCCCTGGTCCCCCACTCCCACCCCCATTACACAGAAACACCCTCACACCTGGGCCTCTCCTGGCTCCATCCCTAGTCACCTCTTCCACCCTCCACCCCTTTTTCAGTACTTAGCACTTCTGCCATGATTGACATGGATACCTGATCTCATGGGAAGCCAGGCTGAATGAAGGTAGAAAAGGTTATGGCTTAGTAGTAGTTAAAAAAAAAAAAAAAAAAAACTAATGAAAATATGGCCCCATTATAGTGCTTCAGCGTATGTTTGGTCCCATGGTTTTCTGTATACATCCTGTCTCATCAGAGGTTTACATTCATTTTATAGGGAACTTTGACATCCTGGAGGAGCCAGAAGGGCAGACAGATGGCTGGTTCACTGGACATGTATCTGAGCTCCTTTGCCTTGGCGACCCTTCAATATGCTACAAGGAGCAGTAGCACATAGTGGTCATAAGAAGAAACGCTGGGAGCCAGATGGGCTGGATTTGACTCCTGGCTCTGCCACTTACCAGTAGTACTACCACAGACAAGTAATATACCCTCTCTTAAGGTCCTGAGCCGTTTTCTTAACGGTAAAGTGTAAAAAATAGTAGTAGTAATAATAATAATACCTCTCTCATAGGTTACAGGGACTGAACAAGTTACCACTTATACAGCATTTAAAACAATCCCTAGCACAAAATAAATAGTATATAAATGTTTTAAATAAAATAAAAATTCATATCCCCATTGTACATTTTCAGAGAAAACCAAGTATCTTTAATAAAGAAAATTAATTCCTGTTATTTTTCTTCTATAAACAGCAAGGATATCTTTAAATGGCTAGGTATTTTCTGTAGAAATTAGTTTTGTCTACAAATTGCAATATATCATACTGAACTGATGAATCATTGAACATTACATCAAAAACCAATGACATACTATACCTTGGCTAATTGAATTCAAATAAAGAAATTAAAAAGGTTAAAAACATATACATCTTTATTTCTTTTCTTTAAATAAAGACTAATGACTTCTGAGTAAGTAAGTAAATAAAAATAAACAAATAATAAATTTTTGAGGCATTAAACCATTTATACTAATAGAAACTTTGAAAAATATTTTAATGGTTAAAAATCCTAATGCTTTATTTCTGCGCTAAGATGCAGAGAACACGGTTTGGAGGAGCCAAAGCTAGCGTTTTAATTATCCACGACACCCCATCCTTGTTGCCACAGATGAAGATAGTATGTTATCTGTGTACAGGATTGTGAGAAAATGGAGTAAGACTTAAAACTTAAAAAAGAAAGAAAGAAAGAAAGAAAGAAAGACTTCAAACTTATCCAAAAAGGACAGTAATTTCTGGCATGGATAATTTTATTGTTGTTAATTTTAAGGTTTCGAAAGCCATGAAGCGTGAGGTTGACAACTCTGACGATGCTCCATGAAAGACAAAGAAGGCAGGCGGTGGTGTCAGAATTTTTCCTCTGAAAACTACTCCCTCTGTTCTGTTAACATTTATTTGAAAATCTCTACAATTATGTTTGTATAAAAGAAAAAGAAAAAATATTGGCATCATGTCTTAACGTAGCCAGAAATTACAGTTACATCTTCCATTCATATCATTCTTTCTATTCTTTATCCTTTGCCTTTAAATGGCCATTCAGGACCATTCAGAATTTGAGAATATACGAACAAAGAGGTTTATATGGACATCTATGTTAAAGGAAGAGAGATGGATAACTTTTCAAAGGTTTTATGTGATGCATAAGAAGGGAAGGAAGGAGAGGTAGCGATGGGGAGAAAAAGGGAAAGGCAGCTGAAGAATGCTAATAGTTAAGTTTTTTACTCAGCCTCTGCCCAGGGCCTGTCTCCTGCTTAGCTGAAAGTCAGTGTCATGGCTGTTTCTTCAGCTCATTTCCATTTGCTGGAACAATGGCTCTTAGTTAAAAACTCTTCATTGCGGACATTATCTGCAGAGTCCATAACAAGAACTCCCAAGAACTCCCTTCTCTCAAGGGAGGGGGTAAGGTTAGATAAAGATTGTGCCCATGCCTGGTTCTCTCCTTCCCCAAATCAGAGGCAAAACCAGTTTCAGGGCCTTTCTCCACGCTGCCTCCTTTATGCCATTCCAGGAAAGATTGTAAGTAGATTATTAGGTTTGTTCAGTTATTTGATGTATTTAGTAAGAATTTAATAATCCTTGGAAACTGTGTGGAATTTATCTATTCACTTATATTCACTTTTTAAAAATTATTTGGAGTTCACTTAAGACTTTTTACCAAGTCTTTCAAAACTGATCACAAAATTTCTTAAAGAAAATCATGTTTTGTGTGTATGGATGAACATTTTCTATTTCCTTCTTAATTTTTATCTGAATTAGAAAATATTCAGGATCCTATACAAATGTCTATGTCTGTGTCTCCACTGCCTAGAACAGTGTCTGGGACATGGTATTTGCTTCACAAATATCACTTGAACAACTAAAACAATATGAATAGAAACTAGACATGTGGAATTCTAATACTGAACATTAATTCTGAGCAAGGCACCTAGCAGGCACTTGACATGCATCATCTCAATTTCCCAACACTGCTGAAAGTTAGGTGCTTTACAGATAAAAACACTCAGGTGAAGAGAAGGCAAGTTAACTTGCCCAGAATCTCACAGCTCAGAAATGGAAGCTCTATTCCAGAATTTCTGCTCAGAACCCCATATCTGCTCAAGTATCGCCAGTCCCAACTTCTCATTTTTCCCTATCAAGTAAATACCTGAGAACTCAAATATGGCTTTTTATATACTGATGAGTAATTATTGTACATTGACAACATATTTGTGAAAATGAGAAATGCAATGACTACAATGATCTTCACTAAAATGCATTTTTATATATTTTTAAAGGTATTTACTGACACATAAAAATTTAACAATTAATTTCCTTCATTTTAAAACTCCTTCATAAACCTCCCTTACTTTTTCCCCTAAGTGGATACAGGAGCAGAGCAAACCAAACAAAATCATGGTGTAAGTGTAAGCAACTGATACAGCTGGTTGTAGCTAGTTATTTAAAACAGGAAAAGTGCTCTCAAGGTATTTTGAGATGTGAAGAGTGCTGGTGTCATTTATTGTGCAATACTTGAATATAGTTTTGTCACAAAACAGAGAAACTCCAGTGAATTTGAGAAGGGAGTTGAGAATGTGGCCCATATTATATGTTGATGTTTTCATGGTTGTTTTATACAGATATCCCTCCTGAGTGTGACCCCTCCCAGCATGTGGTATCTTATGCATGCTTCATATAGGGGGAGAACAGTGCAGACTTACCATTTAAGCACCTTCAAAACATTCCCAGGCAGGGAGGCAGGGAAGTTGAGTTTTAATATTAGCTGTTACACTAACTAGCCATGTAATCTTGGGCAAATCACTTAACTACTCTTTGCTTATGTTTCCTGGAAGTTGGATTAATTATCCCTTAGACACCTTCCAGAGCTAAAAATATTTTCAATTCACTACCTTTTAAGGCTTTTATTCTGGGTAAATTCTAAATCCTAATTAAGGATTTATCTATATCTCTAAATCCCTCCCCCTTTTTGAAAAATGCCTCAGAAGTTTGTTTACAAATGAATAGAAACACTTAGGTAGGTGTCTTACCAGTGTTTCTTAAGGTTTGGTAACTTGGAAAGGCTGTGAGCCTGGGAGGACAGAACACTAATTCAGTACCTACATTTATCACACAGCCAAACTGCCTCTGGATCTGATGCAACAACAATAGGCATAAAGTGGTGAAGTAGCATCACCCCTGAGATCCTGCAGTTGATGCACAAGAGAATGTATGAAGATGCATGCTACCCAGACTTGAGCATAACATCAATGTTTCTGGTAACCTAGGAAACCCAATTTTTTGTTTGTTTGTTTGTTTTTTTGGGGGGGTGCTATGGGTATAAACACAAAAAAATGCAACATACTCTTAAAAGAATAGACTCAGATTTGGGGCACCTGGGTGGCTTATTCGGTTAGGCCTCCAACTCTTGCTTTGGCTCAGGTCATGATCTCAGAGTCCTGAGATGGAGACCTGCCTGGGCTCCCTGTTCAGCATGAGTCTGCTTGAGATTTTGTCTCTCTCTCTTCCCCTCACCCCCCTCCTGGGTGCTTTCCCCTCCCCTTCCAAATAAATTAAAAAATCTTAAAAAAAAAAAAAAAAAGAATGGACTCGGATTAAGGCGGTCAGGGGACAATATCAGTCTCCAGCCATTCCTGGGTTGAAAAGTAAAGTTGATCACCAGAATTTTGCAGAGTTGATTACATATCATAATAAAATCAGGGTATCTCAAAGACAATTTTGAACAAGTGCGTAAGAAAGGAACAATTATTTTCTGCAAATACTAATAGAGTGCCTGGAAAAAGAAAGTGACTTTCTAATTAATGAACCAAAGTAGAGTAAGAATAGCCAATGTTTTAAAAATGATTTACAGAACTTGAACAAGGTTGAGTCTAGAACAGAACAAAATGGAAACATTCATCTATTCCTTAATGAAGCCAAACTAGTTTACTATTGGAATCCACTGTATACCCAAGAAAGTTTGTTTTGTATATTTACACTTAATACAAAATACAATTAATATGTAGTCTCTTTCCAAAGGAATGGTTCCCTCATTATTTGTCTTTTTTAAGACTTCTATCATTTTCATAAAGTTCTGAATTACAAAATATCTTACAAAAGATATGGCTACACATGGATTGCTGGAGTAAATGAATTCTACCTATTTTAGTCAAAATTCTAGTATCCAAGATAAAGAATGGGCAAACCTAAGTAAATAGTTCTGGTCCTTATTGACTGCTGACTTAGTAAGTCTCAGTTCAATATGATTGTGCTTGAATTCTTAAAAATAATGTAATAGATAAATGTACTGATAATTACAACATTTATAATTCTTTTCAGTCTAGTCCCATCAGTGGCAGATACTGACAAGTGATCCAATAAGCACCTGTTCCAACTTACTTTCCCACTTACTTTCCCAGCTATACTACAGAAGACAAAGAACTAAAATCATTTTTCCCCCCCTCAGGGCTGGCATGTAATATGGATCCTGGAAGCAGAATCAACTGTGTGAACCCTGAAGATGAAAGCAAGTAACATAAAGAATCAGATGCATGAAAGGATGCCTTTTCGGAAAGCATCATGGCACTATAGCTAGTTCTTTTGAGGAGTCATGTCTGAGTTTCTGGCACCTAGACCTTATTGTCACATGTCAAGATGTGGGTGGTAGCAGCAATGGTGTTTCTGCTTGGACAGAGTAGTAACTGAGGTTTGTCCCCGCCTCCCCCCCCCCCAAGTTATGTCAACCTTGGCTATATTTTTTCCTGCTTAATCTAAATAGGATAGATTCTATACTATGCAACCAAGAGCCCTGATAACATATTATTTGTGCAATCCTCTTCCTTTTCTTTCCTTCTTGAACCTCTGCCCTCTAGCATAGTCAGCCATAACAATAGATTTCTTTGTCTTTTCACCTCAAATAAAGTTTTTGGAGAGGACACTGTCTTAAGATCCACCCTCAGTATATCCTGGGAAAGTTTTAAATAGGTAGAAGAAGGCAAGATTCTACTAAAACCATATACATATAGTTTTATATATAGTGATGAATATCCAAGAAATTGAATACTAGGAGGGTTTTCCCCCACAATAATGCAAAGTGTGTTTTGTTGAAATCCTTATTCACTGGAATCACAAAAAGCCCAATATAATTATTGCCAATCTGGTAAAGCTGTGAAGTTAGTTAATTTAATTTCTTGCCAATCTGGTAAAGCTGTGAAGTTAGTTAATTTAATTTCTTCAGAACTTTTCAAGTAAATTTTTATAATTAGTCATTGCCTTTGTCTTTTTTTTTCTTCTTCTTCTTTTTCTAGCCTACATATAGATGACAAACACAAGAAACAGCAAGCTGGAACTTTTTTTTTTTTCCTAAGGAGGAAAAATACTCATGTCAGTTGGAAGAGTTGAAATCATATCCAACAGTCTGCATTGGCTCTACATTCATCCTCCTGTAATATTCTACTCTCATTTCTATTCATTCAAGTAATCTCTTTGGCATGACTACTGTGGGTTTGACTTTTTCATATAATTTTCTGGGGCTGCATGAGCATTTAAACATATTGCTTCCTATTTTAAAAAGTCTGCTTCGAACACTCTCAGTTAACAACAACAGTGAAAAATGTCTCAGTACTACCTATAGAAAACTCTGAATTCAGGCAGAGTTGTGAAGAAGGGGACAGAAAAGAATGGGAAAAAGAAAACTAACCGCTACCAAGAGGCTACTTGTCCCAGGTGCCTTACTGATTCAGATATGTTATTCGCTTCATTTTCTCAGCAACCATGTGAAAAGCCAAATAGCTTGCCCAAATTCATTAGTACACCACAGAGACAATACTGGAACTCAGAATTATCTGTCCCCAAAGCCATGTCCATTAGACTTGCCAGAGCTGTCAGGAACACATTATGTTAAGCCCCTGTGAATCAGGCAATTGATAAATCTTGTCCTGTATCTCTCCCTTTGCATCCCTTCCAATGAGGTGCACTAAAACATCTTGTTCAGGGTTTAAGGCACACATTCAAATACAAATATTGCTGTACAATAAATGTAAAAGGTTGTATCAAGCCAGCATAGAAAGTTGTCACACTCTGTATAGAAGGAAGATTGGCAAAGCACAGTCCATACTATGAGTCACAAATCTATAAATGACCAGGTTTTCTGAGGAATATAACAGTTCCAGAGTCTCATGTGCAGAGAACCTTAAAAGTTAAGCCTTCTATGTGTATCCTGCCAACTTCCAATGGAGGAAATATCATTTTCCTTTGTAAAGATGATGACTCATGTAGAACCAATAGAAAAAGACAGAAACATGTAATGGCCTTTAAAAATCTAGCTCTTTGATGATTAAGACATCCCTTCAAAAAATTCCCACGATTTTTCATTACACAACAGCATCCTGGTGATAAGGTATAATGGATAAAATAATCATTATGTATAACCCCCATGTGAGGCTAATTTTGTGAAGCTAAGATCAGTCTAGAGCAATAAGTAAGGCGAGTTTTCATTTTCCTGGATTTATTACTGCATAACACCACAATGTTATATTACAGAAAACTAAAAAGTATAAAGAATACATTTGGAAACGGGCATAAGTTCAACCAGAGCTGTTAACTCTCATATATCAAAACGGCAAAAGGAAAAACCCAGAAGAGATTATTCTCTAGTGAATATAGAATATGGAAACAGATTTTCTCTAAAGATGGCCATAAAAGACAAGAATTGCTTAGTTCTAACCACCATCATGAAAAGTGAATAGGGGAAAAAAAAATGTTGTGGCAACACATTATCTACAGAAGGAGCGGTATCTAACCCAACCTTTAAATATCAGAGCCTGAGGAGGTAAGGCAATTGGAAATACAAAGCGTATTCCAGGCTGATGATGCTTATTAGATCTGTAGCCTTCTTTTCAGCCTTCCTGGTGCTTTTAACTCGTGTTTTCATGGTAGTAACTCATGACAAACAGAGAAGAGGATGGGTGATAGGAGCATTTTTGCTTTCATCTGTGTCTCTTCAGATCAGAGATTAGGCCTCAGATTTCACAGCCCAGGTGCTTATGTATGTTGAAGGAGGATTTAGAGAAAGCACCAGAAGGGCATTTGCTTGAGTCTCCCTGCTCTGGACCCCTATAGTGCTCTGATTCAGATGGAAGTTTTAACTACTAACATACACATATAACATATATAACATATACTAACATATAACATATAACTGATTATTCAGTCTGTTTATCTCTACGAAAGATCTTAAAGAAATTATTTGCCATCATTTGCCATTCCTTAGTTTATAATCATGCCATTCTTATCCCTTTGAACTTTCTATACATGTAGTATTAACTCCACTTCCATGTAGCAGAATTTTTTTAATGGTTTTATATCATATGCTTAAATTGTCTAAAAAAACCCTATGATTTTGATTACAAATCATATTTACAAAAACCAAAAATGGCCTTGGACTAATTTAAAACACTTTTATAACACTTGAAAAGAGATACAATCTATAGGAAAATCAGCCATCATGGCACACAATATATATAATCTAAAAGACCCAAAAAAAGTTGGTTTGGAAGTTGTAACAATTTTTTTTTTTTAATGACCAATAATCATCAACTTCTCTGACTGGGCAGTGATGAAAAAAAAAGCAGAGACATATAATAAGATGACCAATTTTCTACTTTTTTTTTTTTAAAGATTTTTCTTTATTTATTTGACAGAGATTATAAGTCAGCAGAGAGGCAGGCAGAGAGAGAGAGGAGGAGGAAGCAGGCTTCCAACTGAGCAGAGAGCCCGACACTGGGCTCACGACCTGAGCCGAAGGTAGAGGCTTTAACCCACTGAGCCACCCAGGCGCCCCCAATTTTCTACTTTTATGGAGATTACTCTCTTTCTCCCCCAGCCTAAGAAATCCTGAAGCAGATGGCCTTATAATTCAGCATGGTCCTGGAGGCCCATGCAGTCACCCATACTGGATATTGTGACAAGAAAGACCTCTGGAGTACATATGCAAGGAAGAAAAAAAAACAAAAACAAAAAACAGAAACCATTGTCTGAGCCATCCCAGAGTTAAAGATAATTCTCAGGTATTCCTGCCTCTTGGAGAGCTTTGAGTTAGTGCCACATCCTAGAGAAATTTAAGGTATTCTATGGCAAATTGAAAGCAGTTGCCTCTCCTGCAGTTGCTCCTCTAAAGTTAGTTCTGCCTAACACCATCACCCCCCTTCTCCTTGGCTCTGCCTCTTCAGATTATTTATTTCCTACCAGACTGTCCATAATTCATATCTACAAATGAAATGAAAGGGGGGGGGAAACACAAAGGAATCAATATAGAAGGAACTGTTGGTTTAAGTTATCATGTCAACCAGGAGAACATCATTTGCCATGGCAATATATTCTATCATTCAAATAATAATTATTGGCAGCTTGCTATATTCTAGAGGATACTGTACTAAACATGACAGAAAAAATCCCTACACTTATACAGCACATTTTCCAGGGAGAAAGACGGACAATAAACAAAATAAGCAATACATGTAGTATGTCTGATGGCAATAAAGTACAGAAAAAAATAAAGAAAGGAAGAAGGATATGGAGGGTCCAGTTGCTGCTATTTTAGGTAGGGTGACCATGGAAGGCTATCCTTACAAAGGTGACTTTAATATAGAAACCTGAAAAAAGTGGGGGCAGGAGAGAAGGTGATTTCCAGGTGATAGAGGAATAAGAAGATCTTTGAAGCTGGGGAGGATGGGTGAGAAGAAAAACAGCAGGAGATGGAAGTGGACCTTGCAACGACTCAACTTCATGTAAATGAGATTGGGGAGCCAACAGAGGGTTTGAAGCAGAGGAGTGGCCTGATCTGACTTAGCTTTTCAAAATATCACTCCAACTGCAAGGTTGAGCATAAGCTACAGGAGGGCGAGGTCTGAAGCAGGGAGAAAACTAGAATGCAGCAATAAAAAGTGAGAGATTTTGATGGTGATGATGGGACCAGAGTGGAGAAAGTAATGCAGTGTGATTGAGAGATGGTCAGATACATGTATGTTTTAAGGCAGAGCCAAGGAGATTTCCTGAGAAGATCAACATAGAAAGTAAGAGAAAGAGGGTAGTCAAGGAGTATACCAAAGATTTTGCCCTGAACTATGAAAGGATGGGGTTCCCATGAGCTAAGATGAGAAAAATTGGAGAAAGAGTGTATATGTGTGTATGCTGGGGGGTTCAATACAGTATTAAATAAGAAATTCTGTTCTGGAGATGATAGATTTTAGATGCTCATTAGAAATCCAAGTGGAGGGGCACCTGGGTGGCTCCGGCTCAGGTCATGATCTCAGGGTCTTGGGATCGAGCCCCACATCCAGCTCTCTACTCAGCAGGGAGCCTGCTTCCCCCTCTCTCTCTGCCTGCCTCTCTGCCTACTTGTGATCTCTGTTTGTCAAATAAATAAATAAAATTTTAAAAAAGAAAGAAAGAAAAAAAAAAAGAAATCCAAGTGGAAATATTGAGTAGGCAATTGGATGTACAAGTCTAATTCAGAGCAAAGGTCTGAGCTAGATTATGAGTTTTGATTTATTGGCATATAAAGCCCCAAGTCTAGCTGAGATTACCAAGAAATTAGTGTTAGATAAGAATTCAAGAATTGAAATCTGGGGCTCTTCAGTATTAAGGGGGTAGTGACACAAGTGTGGACCAGTAAAGGAGATTGGGAAGGAACAGTCAGTGAGATGGGAGAAAATTGTTTCACATGAGAGGAACAATCAGCTGGGTCAGGAGAGAATTGACCATTGGTAACTGAGAATGATACATCAGTTGCCATAAAACAATAGGAAAAACTTTTTAAATCTCTAGCTCCTAACTGTGACTCAAAAGCAAAAAGCTTTTGTAGAAATATCCTGCTCACTTATAGAAAACCCTGCTTGTATTTGTAACACTTAGGAACTAAGTCATTTTACTTAGATTGTATCGAGACTCTGTTGATAGTACATGTTTTAAGATGATGTCCCTAAACCATATGCTCAAAATACCCTCAGGCTTTTAAAATCCTTACTGAATGAGGAAATTATTCAATAAAAGGAAATTATCTTGGTGACTGTGTTATTAGGAATGTAGCTTCGTGATTTTCCAGAAAGACGGATTACCTGGCCCAGATGGATAATTTTCTTAGTCTGGTACCATCGAAGCTGATAAAAATCAGTTCTAGTCACTGTTTATGAATATTTGCCACTTCCCCTCCAGATACCAATGTATTGTCTGAGGCTGAGAAGAAAACTAGATTCAGTAGGCAGAGAGCACCTCAAAAGGTCAAGATCCAAACAAATTAATGAATCAAATTTCTATCAAGCAGCATATTTTAGCAGCATTCAGTGGTATATAAGAGCAGACACCAGTGTTTCCTCAGCATAATAATAACACCATTTGGAATATAAAAATTGAGTTCTAGAATATTCTTTGACCTGCATATTCGAAGTCCCACTTAGATGTGCTTGTGTTAACTAGAGGCAGCTAACAAGCCACACATTTTTCTCTAATCACCATAAGAATCCAAGGCAGTTAAAGAAGGAAAGATAGAAGAAAAAAGGAAAAAAGGAATGAAGGAAGGGCCTATACATCCAAATAGAGTTCAGAGTTAAGTTGGGAAAAAAATAGCCCTAGACAATGCATAAAGCATTGGGGTGGAGGGAGGAGAGCAGGAAGACATTTTAAATGTAAGTATCTTCAATAGTATCAATTAAGAGGCTAGGACGAGTAAAAGTTTAGGAAAGATTGAGAGATTTGTCTAATATCACAGGGTAGCCATAGACATTTCTAGAACCTGGAATCCAATACTTCTAAACTCCATGTTGACCAGTTCTGACAAAGCTACCCTACAATCAGGAACAATCAAAACTACTCCTTCAGATGCTAAAAGACTTGGTTTAAAAAATTTGATGTAATTTGACCTTCTTCAATAATGCATATGCACTATTAGACATATTTATAAACTCTGCACACAGTAATTGCATGCTCACGGGGAATTCAATTTGCAGCATACAGTAGATGCTAATATGGAAATACTAGGATAAATAATTTCTTCATTTGGCTGTTTTACAGGCGTTTTGCTATACATGTTGCCATTCCCTCAAACTCTATCTTGGTTAAAATTTACCAAAAGATTATCCTGACACTAAATATATCTGAGCCTCAAACACCAAGTCCCAGCCTGAACAATGTTCTGGATGTGCTGTTTATGTTGCAAATAGCATCTATTTAGAACAGCTGGGCAGACATAGCATCTGGAGCAGGAATTAGCCTTTAGGTATACAGTGACTAACAAAGATGCCAGGGAAAGAAGTGTAAGCATTGATAGTTTCATGCTTTTATATACATGACAATAATGCTTAGCAAAATGGCTCAAACTATCCAAAGCTTTCTATTCCTGAGAATTTTCAAAACCAACCTTAAATGTTTCTGGATCAATGAGAATTAGTTTAAATTGTGCTTGTCTCAGGCAAAGACTGCTATGAATCAATCTCCTTCCAACTATACATGAGCAGCTTAAAATTACATCACATGCCATGGCCAACAAGCGTTGGATGCCAAACCTAAATAGAGTAGATCTAATTTTCACTAGATTGGAATATGTAATACAGAAATGGACTTTTAAAATGTCGTGGGAAATAACTGCCTTGCCTCTAATGGCAATATGCTCCTTAAACACCCAATCCACAGATCCAATAGACTAGGAATCCATGTCACAGTATAGATTTGATTCATCAGTATTTTAAAAAAGAGACTTTAGATATCATTATAGTTTAAATGGATGATTGGCTATCTTTTCTAAAAATTGTGGAAAAGTTGTATTCCCTCTTTCACATGTATTGCTCACCAAGGGAGTAGTACAATAGAGGGTTCTTGTTCTTTAAGACTTTAAAAGAAATGAGACTTGTTTAAAGTTTATTTCAACAGGCAACTTCACTGCAAGTAACTTTAACAAACACGCTAAGGCCTATACTAGGCTGTAACTCTGGATAAATACGCACTTGCATATTTTCTATGAATCACGAGTACCTTAGATATTCTAAATCTGTGAATACCTTGAAAAATTTCATCTTTAATAAGTTAATCTAAAAAAAAAAAACTGGAGAGAGATGACTAAGACATCACACTTAAGATCTAAAATCTAAGGAAGGTTTTAATGAAATTAAAATAAAAAAGAGGGCACCTGGGTGGCTCAGTGGGTTAAAGCCTCTGCCTTTGGCTCAGGTCATGATCTCAGGGACCTGGGATAGAGCCCTGCATCAGGCTCTCTGCTCAGCAGGGAGGCTGCTTCCTCCTCTCTCTTTGCCTGCTTCTCTGCCTACTTGTGATCTTTCTCTGTCAAATAAATAAATAAAATCTTAAAAAAAATAAACATAAAAAATAAACTTCTAAATGATAAACTTCTATCTAGTCATAGGGTATTCAAAAAAAGAACTTTTTTGGGGGGGGGGCACTACTTATATTTGAGAAATCTGAGATGATCCAGGAACCCTTGTTTGGGATTTGGATCTATGCTAACCCACTATTATCTTGTTGAGCCCTGAACTATTCCCTGCTTATTCACACAAGGCAAATTAAACAAAAGACTGGACCTGGATTTTTTTTAAGGCTGGGGCAAGAGAGAGTTGAGCAGGTCACCTAGAAGAAAAACTATTTGGTTTTCAAGGAAGGCTGCTAGCTGCTCTATCCCAGCACCGGTGGTGGGTATGGGGAGACAAGCTGCAGTTAACTCAGAAGGGAATTAATTCATCTCCCTTCTTTCTGCAAAGGGAAAAGATTTCTGCAGGGATGCTGGCTGTTTGAGATGCAGAGAAATCACTAGAAATATCTGCCTGCAGGGATCTCAGGTGCGCTCACCTGCTGGCTGTAGGCTGAGAGGAGAGGACCCAGCAGGTTCCGTGGAAGTCTGGAAGCCACTACTATTAATTGTTCTTGGGCGCTGCTTTGATTTCCTCTAGGAAGGAAAGATAAAGGAGGGGCTGGTGGGGCCTGGGCAGGTGGAAACCTGTAATATTTTCTATTTATTTCTCCTGACTCTTTTTGTTATTTGGCTTCACCATCCATTGAAGTTTCTTCCTCCCTAACTGGTTTAATTTAGGGCCAGTGCTTGTTTGTTTTTGTTGTTCTTGATTTCCTGGAAGACTGACAAACAGTCTAAAGAATGTGAGTGCCTGCTTTGAATTAAGCCCACTGAGTCAAATTGCTGATTGCAAGGCAGCGGTTAGGAACAAGCAGATTTTGATTCATGTTAGAAAGAGGCACTTGTGGTTCCAAAGCAAGGCAAGGAGCAGAGAGAACATGGCTGTGTTACTTGGTTGCTCACACAGAGGCAAGGATAAATTGCTTGTTTGTTTAACAGCTTTTGAAAGTAGCAGATAGATTGCTTTTGGTGACTATATGTGGTTATGAGAGGTTGAACAATTGGAGTCATTTCCATAATCAGCAATTGCTGTTGCTGAAATTAGAGAAAAAGTAAGTAATAAATAAAGGGAAAACATGTCTGGCAGGAAGCATTATTCAATCATAAGCTATCCCAAATGGTTAAAAATGTAGCTTATATTACACTCCTGCGAATTTACAACAACATGGAAAAAAACAGACCACTCAATTTCACAGTTCCAGGGAAAAATGAGGCTCTTTCTGGAACTTCTACTTTCCCAGCAATGTGTTTGTGATGCATTCCAGATGGACAAGCCTTGAAAAGTGACAGTATCCATCTATTTGTGAGAATGAACACAGAGTGAGAGTTTTCACATCCCTGTCTCTCTAAAACATAAACACTGGAAACCACAAATGAATCCACTTAATCCAATTTTGGAGAACTCCTTGGGACAAAAAAGCTTTATCAGTTATCATCAAAGCATCCAGTCTAATTCTTGTTCCCTCCAGTCTATGTGAGTGGCCAGGGGGTGTGTGGGAGGTGGGGCAGAGTGGTTGATGAAACGAAAATAAAATAAAGCTAAAGACAGTTGTTTGGATAGAGATACGCAGCTGATATTTTAATGTGTGGGTGATCCAAGGCTGAAATATGTCAGTGATACGTTGTGAGGCTGAATTAAAATATAAAAAGATCTTGACAAATTGGAAACATGATCTAAATCTAACAGAACGGCATTTCATGGAAATAAATGTTAGGACTTGAACTTGGTTTCAGAAAGCCATGACTGTGGGATAGAGAAGACATTGTCTGTTGTTTGCTAATCAACTCAGAAAAGAACAATAGTGTCACGGGAAGAGCTGACGTGATTTGATTGCAGATCAACTCTAGGAGAACGTGTTAACTGAAAAAGGGGAGGTAACAGTTCTCTCTGCTGGAAGAACTACAGCCAAACCATAGCACAGTCCTACCCTCTTGCCGCAGTGTGAGAGGAATCCTATGGAAGGCCAGTCCCTCCTCTAGGTGTTTGAATTCTACCTCTTCTTCCCTTCTAGGCAACCTTTCTCAGGCAGTCACTTCTTTCTTCTATGCTGGCAACTTCCACCTCTTTCCCAGTTCCTTCTCCTCAGCATTTGGTCACACTCAAGTCTTCCTCCTGATAAAAACCCCTCCCGGTGCCCTGTCTCACCCCTGTGACTACCATCCTCTTGTCCTTTCTGCTGCTAAGTCCCTTCCTTGCCTCCCTGTCATCTTCACCCCACCAGGATTTCTGCCCCTCCCTGGAATAGCCCTTTATTAAAATCACTGGTAACTAAGGGACAGTGGTCAATCCTTATCTTCACTGGCTGCTGGACAGCATTAAATATCACTGACCAGTCTTTCTAGAATGATGTTTCTTTGGGCTTTCTAGACACAGCCACGGTGGTTCTTCTCCATTGGGAGCTACCCATTTCCAGTTTTTTTAGTTGTTTTGGTTTTGTTAGTGTGTTTTGGAGGATTCTTCTGCTCTGCTCAGTCTTGAAGTTTTGATCTTTCTCAGGATCCCTGCTCCCCTTCTCCATGCTTCTTCCACAGGCAGGTGGAGGGAGTTCCCTAGATGGAAATCAGAGGTGGAGTCTTTGCTGCATCAGAGGCCTCCCTGCATTGCCTCACAAGGAATGCCCACCAGGGAGACAAAGCCAAGGAAAACAACAGAACTCCCTCATCTGAGACGCATAATAAAACAATCAGCTGTCTTCATGCAGCAGTGGTTTCAAAGAGTTAACAACATTTGAAACTTTTAAGCAACTTCTGCCATAAGGAAGCATTTTTGAGCTTAAATATAGGGAAGAATAGAGACCCCCATGTTCTATAAAAGTTAACCCTGGGCTCCGCAGAGAGGGGTCCTGGAGAGAATCAAGGATACACAATGGAGGGTGGAGTAAAATGTTGCCACAGAAATGCACAGCAAGCTAAACTAGGTTGGAAGAAATAAGACCACTGGGTCAGACGGAAGGATGACACTTGGGAAACCATTCCACCCTGAGACAGAAGTGGCAGCCGTTCCTTTCTTTCTGTATTGGTTATGGTCACCATTTATTATTTAGCACTCAGGATGTGTCAATAAGTATTTATATTTGAGTGACCAAGAGTCTGACTTTGCCACAATCTCTCTCCTCCCCTTCTTCCTTAGGAACAGAATTTCTGGATATTAGCTAGGTTCACAGTGGTCCATGAAAAAAAGGACATTTTTCAGGGATCTCTTGAGGTCCCAAATGGTCATGTGACTACATTTGGGAATGCAACGAAAAGTAGTGGGTGCAAACCTTGTATTTACATTGAAAAGATTTGCCCTTCTCAATCTCTTCCTCCTCATTAAGATGTTTTCACACAGAAAAATTGAAAGAAATATATAGTAATAACCCAAACATCCATGACCTATATTTGCAGTTGTTAACATTTTGCTTTACTTGTTTTATATGTCAATTATTTAAGTACATTTCACCCCCAAAGTTATCTTGTTTTATATATTTCCAATAATCCCAATGTAGATATTATTTTTGTTTTACAAGTGAGTAAGCAGAGGGCCAGAAGTCCAAGTAACTTGCTTCGGTCACACTGACAGTAATTGGTGGAACTCTATTTTGAACTTAGGCCTATCTTTCTCCAAAATTCTTGTTTTAACTTATGAGTTTCCCGTCCCTTGGGACTGCCCACCCTTACCCCCCACCCAAGGAATTCTCAGAACTTCTGAGGCTTTGGGGCCATAACCCATCTTTTATTTTATCAGGATTTGATATTCCAGGGATACTGTAAAAGGAGAGTTCTGATGCTCAGCTCAGCTTCTGAGCTAGAAAAGAGGAATTCTGAACCATTAGGGAATAATAACCCCACATTCTGAGATGCTGTCTCTTATTGTTTTCCCTTTGTATTCTGATGGGAGGATAAAAAAAATGCTTCATAGGATGGAGCCTCAACAGAGAAGAGAAATTATATTTTGCATTTCCACTACAACTATTTCTCTATGGGGATCAACAATTCCATTAAATAGCGTACCCCTTTTTCCCTCTGATTAATTTGAAAGAAATCAGAATATTTCTGCTTTCTCTCTCTCTCTTTTTTTTTTTTTTTTAAGGAAAGAGTCTGTGAAGTGAGGAGTAGGGTACACAGAGAGGTAGAGGGAGACAGAGAATATGAAGCGGCCTCCATGCCCAGTACAGAGCTGATATAGGGCTCAATCTCACAGGACCCTGAGATCACGACCTGAGCCAAAATTAAGACTTGGATGCTTTACCAGCTGAGTCACCCAGGCATCCCATCTTTCTTCTTTCTTGAAATCGAATGCTTTCCACCTCACTTACTGCTATGTCTAAGACCTATTTAGTACAGGTCTGCCAGCTGTTATATACTGGGGTTTGCCCAACTT
Source organism: Mustela putorius furo (assembly GCF_011764305.1). Taxonomy (NCBI): domain Eukaryota; kingdom Metazoa; phylum Chordata; class Mammalia; order Carnivora; family Mustelidae; genus Mustela; species Mustela putorius. Next base: position 1,925,373 of record NW_025421329.1, on the reverse strand, counting down.
CCCTCTGATGGACAAAATTCTGAAGCTACTTCTTGGAGTCTCATCAGGAATAACGACTCTCAAGGCACCTGGGTGGCTCAGTCATTAAGCATCTGCCTTTGACTCCAGTCATCATCCCAGGGTCCTGGGATCGAGCCCTGCATCGGGCTCCCTGCCTGGAGGAAAGCTGTTTCTCTCTCTCCACTCCCCTTGCTTGTGTTCCCTCTCTGGCTCTTTCTCTCTGTCAAATAAATAAAATCTTAAAAAATAATAATGATACCTCTCAGCCACCTTAATATCATGGTGATCATGGTGGAAGCTCCCAAAGCAATTCATTTAGTAATTTATTTTGTGATTCGTGCTGTGGACATGAAACTTGTGAAAGTAAAGCTCAAGTTCCAATCTAAAGATCTGAAAAGAACATATTCAATCTGTTGGTACAGACTGTTTTCTATCAGCCTAACTGCCAGTGGTTCTCCCTGGCATGGGTGGCCTCACACAGTCAGGCACAGCGGCTCCTCGAGATGCAGAGGCAAGCAGAGTCCAAGATTACCACATTATCGTCTCCCAACTGAAACCAGAGTTCTATTTAACAAGCTGACAGGAACAACAGGACCACAAAATAACAAGCAAATACATGGTGTGGTATTTGTCAAAGATAAAGGGCTGAGCTTGAATTTAATGCTTCTAGAAGGTTTTGGAAGACATTCAAATCATCTACTCCAAATAGTTTCTGTTGCTTGAACTTCTTCTCATGTTTCTTTTATTTGGAGTTGCCATTTTGACACGTTAACCTTCATGTGGTGGCAATCTTTTGAAGACACCAGAAACACCATTAGAGTCTATGCTGATTTCATTGATATGTCTTATGTTTCCACATATGCACTCCACTGAAATTCTTAAGGGTGGGAGCCAAATTCAATTCTACTTTATTGTTACACCTTCCTAAAGCTAAATTTACAAATTGCAAACAAACATGCGCACATGTTTGCAATAAGACTTTCTGCAAGAATACATAACTTCATTTCTGTATGGTTTTAAAGTAAGTATAGAAAGAGATTAAAAAAATCCAATCCAATGTGTCTTATTGCCCATATGATATAAAATAGGATTTTTTTTTATTAGTCATGTCCATTGCCATTTTAGATTTGGTCTTCTGAGAGTATAACAAGCTATATTTCTCTATTACCTATACACACAAATTAAATTTGAAAAGAAAAAAAGAAAAAAACCTCTCTTTTCTGTTTTCTTCAGAATGCACAAAAGCAGCCAATACAACATGAATTATGGCATGCATTAGGAGAATTAATTTGTGGATGTGTCTGACAGTATATCTGATGTGGACAGCTTAGGCCACTAAAAACTAAAGAGAAATTATTTTTTAAACCAAATATCATGTAGAAGTAGAGGAAGTAAATGACCTTCTATTTTTTATAGATAAATTCTTATAAAAATGAAATTTCTATAACTGTCAAATTTCCAGTTAGCCTGAAACTCTTCAAATACTGAAATGCGTGAATGAACCCCTAATTGGTTTTCTATTGTTTGTTAGGATAATCACATGTAGGAAAACATTTCGTCAAAGCAAAGTCTTCCTTCATTTGGACGGTGCTTTTATTTCCCTTATCCCCAGAGTTCTTACAGAACTCTTTATCCAGCTTGCTCACTGTAAGCTCAGGTTCTCTGGCCACCCTGACCCGGAGTTCCCTTCTCAGTTTTGAATTTTGCAAACACATATTACTACCACACACTAAACATTCTGAGGGATACTCTTTGACACGAGCTGCGAGCAGTTTGCTTTCCTACTGCTTAACAGAACAATCTTGAATAGCATGTTCCTTCATGATGCACTCCTCAAGTCTGTAGCAGGAATGAAACACTCCAATTGAGATCAGTTATAACAGCAAATTCCCGGCATGTTTCCACTAAGTAAGGGAACTGAAAATACAACAGCTCTCCGTGTTTCAGCAACAAAGAGTGAGTGCTTCAGAGCTGAAGCGAGGATACCCAGAAGAGCTGGGCTTGGGGAATTTCTTTTCAGAAACATTTCTTATGTGAGGAAGGCTGCAAATTGCTTAGAGTATGAGGTATTTGCAGCCAGACAAAAGGAAATGATTCTAGTACCACTTAACAGCTGCTTGCAACTATGGCCCAAGGAGGCCTGGGAGCAAACTGTACTTAAGTCTTGGCCGCTGGCTGATTCTTCCCCAACATGGCCCATGACACAGACTCTGAAGTGTCCTATCAGGGTTGAATATGACAAGATTATAGTACATATATTGCAAATAAATATGAAGAAACATTATGAATTAAAGAGTATAAACAAGGGGCAGGGGCAGATGGAAAAGTACATGGAGGGATAGTCTTGCATGTGGAATTTTTTATAGAAAAGAAGTTAAAAATAACACATAACTAGGAATAGTGGAAACTTGGTAGGTATAAACTATGGTCTACACATGGTATTTCTTTAAGCATTGTAATAACCATAGCAACTACCAGGGAGGAAAACTTTTTCCTCAATCAAATTGACATAAAAATCAAATTGACATAAAACAGATTAACAGGAGAAAAAAAATAATTTCATATGTACAGGAGCTCAAAAAACATATGAAACTCAAAGTGGGCAAAGAAACAAACTTTTATACATTTTAGACAAACAAAAAATTATGAAGAATTGACAAGACAAAGATATTTGGGTTTGGGGTAGTAAGGTACTAAAAACGTAACAAGGGTTTTTTATTCAGCCTTCTTAGCCCTGAATTCCTTTTCTCCAGTAATAAGGATGTTTCCACCTCCTGGTAGGGGTACCTTTCACATGGGAGATTTATTTCCTGCTTTTAGGGGACAAAGGAGGGTCCTTTTTGCACTTGTGCTTCTTAAGTAACTTTAATTGAAAATAATCAATATGCCAGAGAGGCACATTTGAGGGCAGTCTGCCCTGAGCCCCATCATAACTAAAAGCCTGATGGTTTCAGGATTAAGACAAACATGGCAAGTGAGGAATACCAAGAAAAAAATAAAATTACTTTATAGTTTGCAAATAATTTCTAGATTAATCTCTTGGATTAAACATGGATCATTCTCATATAATGCATGATACATTTATGTGCATGCACACATGCATATATATTCAAACACAGACATCCCATCCTCCCCCAAAAGACACACCACATACTTATCTTTACTCTCATAGCCAGCACAACCCTGCAACGTTCACTTTCATCTTTGTTCCCTAACTCAACTGGGCTCTCATGCTGCTGATTAGCTGTAGGCACTTCATGTGCTGGAGCCAACAGCAAGGCTCAAGCCATCTGAGGAGCTGGAATATGTCTCCTGCACGTTTGCTCACCTGGGGGCACAGATGGAGCCCCTGCCACGACAGGTCTCTTTCACAGATAACGGAGTATAGGGTGAAAGGAAAGCAAACCTGAATTTATAAGCTTGTAAACAACTACTCAATTCGATACAGTCTTTCCTTGTCTTGCATTATTTCTCCTTTCACCCAGCACTAGCTTTTAAAGACGTCATTGTCTTTCTTGCTTTCTGGCCTTCACATATGTCCTGCTTCCCTGCTTGTCCAGTAGTCACAATTTAGCTTTAAGGTTATAGCCTCCAACATTACAAAGTTCAGAATTCATTTCTTCCCTATCGGTCTCCCTCTGCATTGGCATCTCAGGGTGGGAAATGATAGAAGATTCCCTTGAAGACTGGTTGGCATGCCCCAGCAGGAAACTTGGCAAAGCCTTCTTAGTAATGGCTTTTGAAGGCCATTTAGCTCTGACCACATAAAGTATCCCTTTGTGTCATACATTGGTTAGAATTGTTTAAATATTTACATGTAATGAATTTAGTAATCTATTACCCCATTTGTTATATGACATAGTCGCTAAGTATTGGGTTTGCTGTATTTGAAGTTTTTGAATTATATTTTGAAAATGTAGGTTTTAAGTACGGGAGAAATTGGTTATTGAGGTGATAGGAGTGATAATAACCTAATAGAAGACAATGAGTCAACATTAGAGACAGCAACAGCAGAAAGCTGCTGTCCTCCCTCCTCAAGGCTGAGGGACAGATGGAGGAATTATCAAGTTACCAGAGCCAAAGGCAAGAGATGGGATCATAACTGCCTCCTAATTTATCTTCCTATTGCACATTGTGGGTTACTGGAATAACCCAAGAATTTCAGGGACAAATATTGTGCACAAAATAGCATGTTATTTAATTCATATAATGTACTTAGAATATAATTTGACATGTTATTCTTTCTCTTCTGACATATTATTCTTATTAGCTGTTCAAAGTTTCTGGTTCCGTTTGATCTGACCTATAATTCTCCTTGTTCAGCAATCTAGAGCTATGGATAGTTACACCAAAGAGGAAGAAAAAAAAAAGTCAACTGGCAAAGGAGAAAACGTCCCGTGAGTAGTTAAATCCAGAGATGGTGTTTAAATTTTAAAACCATACTAGGGAATTACCTATAGAACGTGCTACAGGGTTTACCTGTAGAACCTGCTGGGATGGACCCTGATTCAGTGGGCCTGGGGTAAAGTTCAGACCCAGACACACCAATTTGTTGTAGACGATCTGAAGACCTCATTTCATGAAGTACATTGCAACTAGAACTGAGGAAGAAATGATCTTCCCTGAATCCTGACCTGTACTTTTTTTTTAAAATAAATGAAATAGAGTTGAAGAGAAGTAAAAGTATCAGAGGACATCACACATGTTTTTTTTTTTTCATGAAACTTTAAATTCCAATTACATATGAATGTGTGTACTGGGTGGATGTAATGAATTTCTTCTGATGTATTGTAGACAAAAAGTTGAAAACTCTTTGTTCTAGGGAACTCCTAGCACTCACATCAAGTGACATGTACTCACAAGACATTCTAAACTCTGAAGTCACCTAACAAGCTTAGGATTTAAAAAAGGGTAAGGAGGAGGAAGGGAGGAAAGGCTAGTGGGATATCAACTGGTATAAAGAATGGAGTTATCAGGATATAAAGAAAGAGCATTCAGTGGGCTGTAACCAAAGTCTGACCCATAATTAGAGTGACACGCATGTGAAATGCGTAATGAATGGATCGGGGACCATAGAACTCTGACAAATGGTAGAGGAAACCTAAATTTAAAAGGGGCTTTACGTTCTAACCAGCTATTATTACTAGTCTCTCCTTGGTCTTTCAATAAATTTCCTTTCTGCTAGAATCCTTCATGCTTCCTCAAAGCTTGATGGTGATTTTTTTTTTTTCTTTATTTACTTTGGAAAGGCAGGGGAAAATTGTTTCAGTATGTTCTTTAAATTAGTTTCCTTGAAGTGTTTTCCTTGCACACATTAATTACAGCTCCCTCGAGGGGCTGAAGTACCATATAATACACTGTAATTCTGCTCCCCAATCTCCCTTCTCCAATTCAAGTTGCCAATTTTCCCTACAATCTGGGCTCTATATTAATATGAAAGCAAGAAGTACCTGGCCGAGATTTTTTTAACTAAAAGAATAGAAGAGAAAATGTGATCATCCCTGCTTGAGTACACCAAACTTAAAATGAATAGTCTGTGGCCCATAAAATGAAGTAGCTAGATTAAATGACCTCCAAGGTATCCCCTTCTAACTCAAACACACTCCAAAGAGAGTTTCATTTAATAATCTCAAAGTACAGAGAAGAGATCGGTAGGACTTTGATGAGGCTAAGTGATTTTCATTAGCATGATCTGGTTAAAATTCCAGACACTCTCAAGAAAATAATACATATCCAAGACTCTACATTTGAGCTGTCACTCTATTAGATTCTCAGATATGGTAGTTAGTCCAAGAAAATGTAATTACTTTTTTATTCCTGAAGATAGCAGGTTTTCTAAAGTGACCACAATACAATATTATGTTGTATCCCCTAGCCACAAGTTACTGAGGAAAAAGATAAAACAAAAAACAAAAAATGTAGTTCTAAAACGAAGCTTTTCAAATTCCTCTCTTTTCAGATAGGGTTAAAAGCAATGGCAACTTTGAGAATCAGAGTAGCTCGTTCACAGGTAGAACTGGAGGTTTCTTAGGAAATGTTAGGGAAGATGTATAAGAAGAACTTCCAGGCCAAACTACTTATTATACAATTCCTGTGCATAGGAAATATAGCAGGTGTTGTATATGGGTTATCTCACTTCCTCTGCTTGTCCCTACGAAGTAGATGTGTTTATTCCCATTTTACAGATGGAGAAACTTCAGAGCTCGGTGTCAGCCAGTGTCAAAGTCCGATTTTTAATCCAAGTAATAATTTACTCAACCTCCAGCAGCTTGAACCAGAAGATAGGCCTGTTAGCTTTATGAACATCAAACATGTGACCTAACATCATCCAACAGATGGTTCCTTAAAATTTATCATCTTCTCCATTTTATTTAATTGGTCTTAATGCTCTGGGCAGATTCTCACTGTTAGAGAGAAATCCTTTTCTCTCAGTGGCTTAAGCATTCGCCCAGCTGGTCCCAAAAGGAAACAATAGTTAAGAGTTAAGGCTGAAATTCCTGAGGCACACGGGCCCCACCAAACCTCCCACAGACACCTTCGGCTCTTCTTAATGTTTGCCCTTTTGCGGATGAGGTCCCGTTCCCTTACGGCATCAAAATCCACGGCTTCTAAATAATATGTATCTTTCTATACACCTCTCATCCAGAATATTAAAACATACTTTTATGTTTTTTGGGTGGTTCAGTGGTTAAGCCTCTGCCCTCCACTCAGGTCCTGATCTCAGAGTTCTGGGACGGAGCCCCACATCAGGCTTTCTGCTCAGCAGGGAGCCTGCTTCCCCCTCTCTCAGCCTGCCTCTCTGCCTACTTATGATCTCTCTCTGTCCAATAAATAAAATAAAATCTTTAAAAAAAAAATCTTCAACATTAATTTCGCTTTGATGTGCTAACCCAAAACCTACAGGCACTACAAATTCATCATCCCCACTGAATTCCCCACTCTTCCTCACGAAGCTGCACTTAGGTCTGAAATCACTTTTGCAGTAAATGACACCACCATTCACCCACTTGACTCTTGCAGAGTTTTTCTCAATAGGCAGATTGACACATACAATGCAGGAGGCAAATTAAAAACAAATATTTGCTGCCATCTGACTGCAGACCTTCATCTCTTGGCCGAAACATTGCAATAAATCCCTAAATTCCCTAATAGGAGTCTCATCTATTCCAGCACATTCTCCACATTCCTGCAAGTGTTCCCTCTCTGAAGATACACTTTTGATCATGCTGTTCTCCTGCTCAATGACTTAAAATGGTTTCTAGGGAACTTAAACAGTGGCTTGTAGTGTGGGTTCCAAGTTCATAGATATACTTATATGGAAAAGTGACTATGTGTGCATGGTTTTCTTGGGAGAACTCTTGGAGCTTTCTTTCAGCAGATTCCTAGAGGGGACTGTGCTCCCAAAATAATGACCAAAACGCAAAACAAAAGCAGAACAATAAACCATTGGAAATCAACAGTCAAGATCTAATCCCCACCTTTTTTTCTTTCAGATAGACAAAACCATTTGTCATTTAGCCCCTGCCAATCTCTCCCATTTCTCGCTACATATAACCTCAGACCCATGTTCATGTCATACTTAATTTTGTACTATCTCCCTTCTTTGTCTTTGTTCTCTATACTTTGTGCTTCTGTTATTCTTTTTCCACTTTCTGATCCAGCAAAGTGAAGACCTAGTTTGAGAATCAACTTCTCAATGACACCTCCACACCCCCTATACTCCCGAGCAACTGAAACTGATCACTCCTTTCTGGACCATGTATTTAGCTCCATTCTAGCACTTACCACATTATATACAACTATGTATTTATGTGTTAGCCTCCTTTTCTATAGACTTTGCAGCGGCAGAAACAGAACCTTAATCTATTTCTTCCCCACAGCACTCTAAAAGTGTTCACTGAATTAATTAGCAAATACTGCAGCCTATGATAAGACATCGGGGCTAAAGACTTCGCAGAACAGTCTGAATTAAAAGAGCAGTTTTAAGTCTTAAGAAGACTTATGAAAGAAGTATAACATACTTGGAGACAATATGAGAAAATATGCTGAGCTTTGTGTGTGTGTGTGTGTTTAGTATTATAGGTATGGATGTTAGTTTTAAAGAGAATTATTGAATGATATTTTCGCATACTATATATTTATTTATTCTCAATGAAAAAAATAATAAAATTTGAAAACAGATAATTTCAAATAATAATAATAGTAGACTGTCTGATATCTCTGCAAAATTCTATTCACCAAAAGAGAACTAAGATATTAGGAAATGATACATAAAAACCAGGTCATTGCTACTGCTGACTTGACCAAAATGTAGGCATAACTATCTTTACAACTCTAAAAAGGAAAAAGGGGGAATTGCCCCAAACCCCAACTATACTGTAGATATGGTGATAAACAATATTTTATTCTTTATAAAGGCATTACTTTCACCAGTAATTCTTACCTATTTCTCTTTGATAATATTTTCACTTCCATTCTTTCAGAACCATAGAAGTACCAGGTGAGAAACACATGCACATACACACACACACCAAAAAACCAGGAGAAAAACAATATGGGGAAAGTGAAATAAAGGGAAGAGGAAGTGAGGTGAGGATTGGAAGAGGCCCAAGGAAGGATTCAGAGACACAGCCAATGGAGTGAGTCAGAAGCTGGGCATCTGGCAGGCAGGATGCTTCTATGAATAAATGAACTGTATCTCATGTCCCCATCACAAGGGATAAAAGGGAGACCAGCAGAGATCAAAATCCAGAGTCTGAGTGTTATGACAATTGTATGGGGGTAGAGTCCAGGTAAACATCACTGGGGTAAGTCCAACAAACAGAATAAGGATGTCACAATAGTTGTAGAACAATAGTGACTCTAGAGGATGTAATATTCAGGGAAGTCTCCTAGAGTGTCAGGGTAAGGGAGAATCCTCGTTCCACTCATTTGCTGTCTAGGGGAGAAAAATGGATCGTGGAAAGGTCAAGTAAAATATTCAAGGTCATAGAAGTCATTTTGCTGCTCAAAACTCTTCTCCTTTCTCACCTTTGATCTTCTCATTCTTTGCTTACAGAATAAAGTCCAATTCTTTAGAATGGCGGTGACACCTTGACTATCCAATCTGACCTCACAATACTCTTCTCTGCTATTTCTCAATTTTACCTGAATATGTCCTGTGCTTTTTCCTGCCTCTCTTCATCTTTCTCAATGGAATGTTCGTGTTCTTCTTTCTGAATGGAATGCCCCTCTTCCCCCTATCTACTTCTTGAAATTCTGGTTTCAAGAGCCTTGGAGTTTTAAATGTCCAAAACACTTTCTTGAATCCACTTCCTTCTAAGAAATGGTTTTCCTTATTTTAAAACTATATATCTCTCTTTGGTATTTCTCCTATACAAATGTCACCTTGTATTATGACTGTTAGAGTCCTCATAATCAGGTGGTAAAAGTTTGAACAGTGATAGAACTGTCTTAGAAATTTTTGTGCTCTGTGTTCATGGCTCAGAGCTTGTACGCATTGAGGGTCTAACAGTGTTTGCTTAAGGAATGAATAAATGAATGAACCTAGTCAATCTCAGAACCTAGCATATTTCCTATTTATTTTTGTGTTTACCTGCATTTATTTTTATATATGTTATGGGGGCTCTGGAGGGTATGTCAAACTTTTTAGGCCTAATTATGCATAATGTATACAACTGAACACTATGTGCCACATCCTATGCTAAATGTTTTATATATATAAACTCATTTTATCATTTACAATCACCCAGTCTGTTACTATTCCTACTGTATATGAAAAGTGAGCAAAGTTTAAGGAGATTGAAGAGTCTGCTTAAGGGTCATCCAGATATTAAATGACATTGACAAAATTTGAAAACAGATAATTTCAAAGTCCATTATACAGCAAACAAATTATGAATTTAGCTCTATTGTTGTGGAGTCCAATTCTACAGAATTTTCTTTAGTTGTATACACTGACACATAGTATATACTGTACACATCAGTACATACATGTTAATTTAAATTTGTATGCAGATATACACCTACAAATATGTTCTAATCATATCCTGAACATAATATTCTACTTAGGCACAGTCATTTGTCAGAGCAATGTCCCATTTTTAGTTCTCTCATAAAAATTATTTTATGAGAATAAATTCAGTGAATAATACCAATTATGTGATAAAATACATTCTGATGTTTCCTATTTTTATATGAATGAGTCACATAAACCACAGAGATTAGAACACAAGTAAAATATAGAAAGAAATCCATGATTAGCAAAATTTGACTCTATCCAAAACAATTGATGCCAGGTTACAAAATGCACACTGAATTTCATTCAAAAGCCAACTCTGCAACCCAATATAGTTAACATGCAGTGTTATATTAATTTCAAGTATGCAATAGAGTGATTCAATGATTCTATACATTACTCAGTGTTCATCATGGTAAGTGCACTCCTTAATCTCTATCCCCTATTTCACTCATCCGCCCACCCACTTTCCTTCTGATAACCAGCAGTTTGTTCTCTATAATTAAGAGTCTATTTCTTGGTTTGTCTCTCTTTCACTCTTTTTATTTTCTTTGTCATTTGTTTGTTTCTTAAATTCCACATGTGAGTGAAATCATATATTATTTGTCTTTCTCTAACTGTCTTAGTTCCCTCAGTATTATACTCTTTAGCTCCATCCATGTGGTTGCAAATGGCAAAATTTCATTCTTTCTATAGTTGAATAATATTATATGCACACCATACACTCTATCTATCTATCTATACGTAGATCTATACATACCACATCTTCTTTATCTTTTCATCTATCAAGGGACACTTGGGCTGCTTCCATAATTTGGCTATTGTACATAATGCTACAATGAACACATGGAGGCAGATATTCTTTCAAATTAACGTTTTTGCATTCTTTGGGTAAATACCTAGTAGTGTGATTACTGGATCATATAGTAGCTTTATTTTTTATTTTTTGAGGAAGCGCCATAACATACTGTTTTCCACAGTGCCAGCACCAGTTTGCATTCCTACCAACAACGAAGAGGATTCCTTTTTCTTCACATCCTCACCAACACTTATTGATTCTTGAGTTTTTTATTTTAGCCATTTTGACAGGTGTGAGGTGTTATCTCATTTAAGTTTTGATTGCATTTCCCTGAAGACAAATGACATTGAACATCTTTTTATGTGTCTGTTGGCTACCTGTATGTCTTTTTTGGAGAAATGTCTGTTCATGACTTCTGCCTATTTTTTAATTGGATTATTTGTTTTTTGTGTGTTGAGTTGTATAAGTCCTTTATATTTTGGATGCTAATATTTTATTGGATATGTCATTTGCAAATATCTTCTCCCATTCACTAGGCTGTGTTTTAGTTTTGTTGGTTGTTTCCTTCACTGTGCAGAAGCTTTTTATTTGATGTAGTTCCAATGGTTTATTTTTCCTTTTATTTCCCTTGCCTCAGGAGACATTTCTAGAAAAATGCTGTCACAGCCAATGTAAGAGAAATTATTGCCTGTGCTCTTTTAGGATTTTTATGGTTTCGGGTCTCACACTTAGGTCTTTAATCCACTTTGAGTTTACAACAGATACAAATTTTAGTATTATTCATTCTAGCTCTGTGAAAAATGTTCTTGGTATTTTGATAGGGATTGCATTAAATCTATAGACCGCTCTGGGTAATATAGACATTTTAACAGTATTTCTTTCTCTAATCCACTAGAATGGAATATCTTTCCATTTGTTTATATTGTTTTCTATTTCTTTCATTAATATTTTATAGTTTTCAGAGTTTAGGTCTTTCACCTCCTTGGTTAGGTTTATTCCTAGATACATCATTATTTGGGGTACAACTGTAAATTGGATTGCTTTCTTGATTCCTCCTTCTGTTGATTCATTATTATTATTAGTGTACAGAAATGCAAAGATTTCTGTATATTGATTCTGCATCCTGTGACCTTACTGAATTCATGTGTCAGTTCTAGTAGTTTTTTGGTGAAGTGCTTAGGGTTTTCTATATATAGTATGACTTTATCTGCAAAAAGTGAAAGTTTTGCTTTATCCTTAACAATTTGGAAGCCACTTACTCCTTTTTCTTATCCTATTGCTGTGGCTAGTACTTCTAGTACCATGTTGAATAAAAGTGGTAAGAGTGGAAATCCCTGTCTTGCTCCTGGTCTTAGGGGAAATATTATCAGCTTTTCACCATTAACTAAGATGTTAGCTATAGGTTTTTCATATATGGCCCTTATTATGTTGAGATATGTTCTCTCTGAACCTACTTTGTTGAGAGTTTTTATCATGAATGGATGTTGTATTTTGTCAATGCTTTTTCTTCAGCTATTGAAATGATCATATGGTTTTTATCCTTTCTCTTGTTAATATGATGCATCACATTGATTGATTTGTGATTACTGAATGACCTTTATATCCTGCGGATAAATTCCACTTGATCATGATGAATGAGTTTTTTAACATATTGTATTCAGTTTGCTAATATTTTGTTGAAGGTTTTTACATCTATGTTCATCAGAGATACTGACCTGTAGTTTTCTTTTTTTATAATATCTTTATCTAGTTTTGGTATCAGGGTAATGCAGGCCTCAAAGAACTTGGAAGTTTTCCTTCCCATTCTATTTTTTTGGAATAGTTTGAAAGAATAGCTATTAACTCTTCTGTAAATATTTGGTAGAATTCACTTATGAAACCATCTGGTCCTGGACTTTTGTTTGTTGGGAGTTTTTATATTACTGATTCAATTTCATTGCTGGTAATTTTTGTCTTCAAATTTTCCATTGATTCCTAATTCAATTTTGAGATTTTATATGTTTCTAGAAGTGCATCTATTTCTTCTACATTGTCCAACTTATTGGAATGTAAGTTTTCATAATATTCTCTTATAATCCTTTGTAATTCTGTGGTGTTGGTTGTTATTTTTTCTCTTTTGTTCCCAGTTTTGTTTATTTGAGTCTTCTTCCTCTCTCTTTTCCTCTCTCACTCTCTGTTTTATGAATCTAGCTAAAGATTTATCAATTTTGTTGATTTTCATAAAGTAGCAGCTCCTGGTTTCATTTTGTGCTCCACTGCTTTTTAGCTTCTAATTCATTTATTTCTGCTTTAAACTTTGTTATTTTCCTCATTCTACTGTTTTTGGGTTTTGTTTGTTCTTCTTTTACTAGCTCCTTTAGAGGTAAGGTTAGGTTGTTTATACGAGATTTTTCTTGCTTCTTGAGGTAGGCCTGTATTACTTCCTTTCCCTCTTAGAACCACTTACTTCCCTCTTAGAACCACTTTTGTTGTATCCCAAATATTTGGACCCTTGTGTTTTCATTTTTCATTTGTCTTCACATATACATATATTTTAAATTTCTTCTTTGATTTCTTAGTTGACCCACTCATTGTTTGGTCATATGTTATTTAACCTCCATGTACTTGTGGTCTTTCCAGATTTTTCTTGCGGTTGATTTCTAGTTTCATAGTGTTGTGGTCAGAAAAGACACATGGAATGACTTCAGTCTTTCTGAATTTCTTAAGACTCATTTTTGTGACCTAATATTTCATCTATTCTGGAGAACGCTCCATGTGCACTTAAAAAGAACGTGTATTCTGCTGTTTTAGAATGGAATGTTCTGATTATGTCTGTTACATCCATCTGGTCCAATGCGTCATTCAAAGCCACTGTTTCCTTGTTGATTTTCTGTTTGGATTATCTGTCCATTGATGTAAGTGGGGTGTTAAAGTTCCTTACTATTTTGTCTTATTTAAATGAATCTTATAGGAATCCTTCAGATGTCTCCTCTCTTACTTACAGTTCACGTCTTTTCCTGTGTGGGTTTTGCTGGCAGAAGAGTAAAAAAGTGACCTCTAATCTTACCCTATTTTATTCCTTCTGTTATTTTGTACATAGTGTCCTCTGTATTTACCTTTCATGTTTCTTTCTCCTCTGAAGCCTTTGAACTTCCATTTATGTATACTGTGTTTGATTTCCCTCATGTTGAGCTTGTGGTATTCCTTGCGTCCCTCCCAGCTTTTGCTCTCAAAGTTCAACTCTGTTTTTAAACAGGTTTAAAAGCACATTCTTCCCTTAAAGTCACTACTGTGGCCTTGTGGATGCAACACCCCTACTTTTTCAACCTTTTCCAGCATGTCCTAACCATGCTCCCTCTCCTGTCTTCTTATATGTTAGGTCTTTGGCCACCCTGACCACAAACTTACTCTCACTTCCCCCAGACTGACTTATAGGACTGATTTGACTTTGAGCTCTAGGGAAAAGGTCACTTTTTCGCTCCTGTGGTGTGGGAAGGACAAAGACTAGTCTTTTACAAGAATGCTATATGAAGACTATTTAAAAAGAATACTGAACATGGTTTCTCTGATGCCAACTCTTGCTCCACTTTGAAATATTTACCCTTTTGCATCAGCAAGACAAGGAACAAAGTGACTGACCTAATATCTGCTGCCCACTTGCCAGGTCTGACTTAAAGAATAAATGAAAGGTAAAATGGGGATCCTCTTTACTTAAAATTTAACTCACAGCCACAAATTTCAAAAATTAAAACAAACAAATATGCACAATTATAGCTGCTTTAGGAAAATTTGATTTTAAAAAATCTATTCCTGAAACAACTAGAAGTTAATATTTTATGTGGCAAATGCATATTTCTTTTTTACATGAAAGGGCCTTCAATTTTTCTGTTGAATTAGAAGCTTTTAGCACATGTAAAATGTTAGTTATTTCAAGTAGTATAGTCGGTTTTAAAACAATCCTTTCAAGAACATATTTACCTACTATTGACTGTTTAGAATGAGTTTCAGTGTATAAATTTTATACCAGTTTTGTGTGAGAGTTTCAACATATGCTTGAAAATTACATTTTCTATTTCCTATTACATTTCTGAGAGGACCTTTTCCACTTTCTGCAACAATCAAATGAAGCAAAAGGCAATGAAAACTGATAGACACACAATATATAGTAATAAATATAATAATAAATAAATAATAATAAAAAATAAATAAATAGTAATAAAGAACTTTAAGTTTTCAAGATAGTCATTCCCCTGTCTCAAGGCAAATGAGGCTAGAGAAACTATTGCAAGTGTATATTCTGGTTTTCTTTTTGGTATCCTTATTTTAAGTCACCTAAACTTGTCATGATATTGATTTTCTTTGGCTGATTTGAGATTAAAAAAAAAAAAAGAAGAACACAAAGGACATTTTAAATACACTACCTATTATAATCTATAAGTTCTTATGACCAAACTCATGCATTTAGATAATTTCCAATACTTGAACTATACAGCATTTGAAAAAAAAAATTCAGGAAATTGCAAATAAGAAGTTATAACCTAATAGAATGTATCATAAAACTTGTTCAAGGACTTCACACCAATTTGTGTTGTTGTTATTATTGTTGTATTAACTGCAACAAGTTGGGATAGTACCTGCTTTTAAGACTATTTTGTTGGTTTGTTTTTAATTTTGTTTCATTGATATGAACTAGAATATATAAGGGAAAGACAAAAAAAAAAAAAGTCACCAAGTGTCCTTTTTACCAGTTCACGGGAAAGTAAAAACAACTGGTCTGCACTGATGGATTACAGGAGTTCTGTATTTATAGCTATTCTGTATTTATAGCTTTTCATTTACAAAGAATATTTCTTTTTTTTAACAAAATTGAAACACTTAATCTAATACTGAATAGTAATTTAAGCATTTTGTAAATGCAGTAGCATTTAATACACCTAATAATAAGCAAAAATTAAAACATTTTTACATCAAATAATCCTACCTTCCATCAGAGCCCTTAGAAAGAAAGTTGAAAGGATACGATAAAAATATTTGAATCTAAATGTTCTTGTTGTTAAAGATGTTTTTGACTATATCCATATATACAGTAAAATGTTTTCTTGCAGGAGATCTAAAGTATTCATTTAAATAAAGTTTCCATTAAATCTGCCTTCAGGTTATTATACTTGTATTTCACTGATAATTATTGCAACATTGAAAAAAATCAGAATTGGTTTAAATTTTCTAGTACTTCCGAGCATATCCACCAAGAAGATCTGAAAGAAACTAGAAAAGAAGAGCAAAATAAATCCAAAGCAAACAAGATAAAAGAAACAACAGAGATTTTAGCAGAACTAAATGAAACAAAGAATAGAATAACAAGAGAGAAAACAACAGAACCAAAAGTGGGTTATTCGAAAAGATATTTTTTAAATGACAAACTTCTAGCAGGCACCTAGTAATTCCTTGATTTTCCTCAAACAAATCATTCTGCCAGTTTCAGCCATAGAATTAAGATGTATGTCTATAATCTTCAATGGTCATCCAAGTTATATATGCTTGGTATGCCTACTTATATATTCTTTGGTTAAAAAAAACACTTAATGCCACAAAGGACTCGCTATTCCAAAAAAATCACATTGAAGAGGCAGCTATTTAAGTAGTTATTATAGGTTGAATTGTGTCCCCAAAGTAGTATGTTGGAATCCTAAACTTACAGAGGTAATCAAATTATAAGAAAAGTCATTAGGATGAGTCCTAATCCAGTATGACTGATGTTCTTATAAAAGAGAGATTTGGACACAGATGTGCAGCCAGAACACCATATAGGAACACCATGTGAAGATGAGAACAATGATCGGGTTATGCTTCCACAAGTCAAGAAACGCCAAGTTGCCAGAAACTTAAGAAGAGAGATATGAACTATTCTTCAGCAGAGCCCTTGGAAGAAACAAACCTTGCCAAAAGTTTAATCTCAGACTTCTAGCCTCCAGAAGTGTGAAACTATAAATTGCTATTGTTTAGCTACTTAGTTTGTAGTACTTTGTTGTGGCAGCCCTAGCAAACTAATACAGAAATCCTCAGAAAATATTTAGTCATTGTGAAAATCGTGGTAAAATAAGCAGAAGGAAATGATGCTGATTTAAACATATGGATTGAGACATAAGGGAAATATCTGCCTTCTCTTAAACTTGGAAATATCAGACATGTGTGCACAAAAGGAAGGTTGGTATGCATGCTGAAAACAGCAATTGTGCCTATGATATAGTAGGAAAAGTCCTGGGATAAAAAAGTTACATCCATAACAAAGTGTTGGGGTTAGGGATATTACAATAGTATTTTTTACTTCACATGTTTATGGTTATCAAAAAGAAAGAGAGGGGCATCTGGGTTGCTCAGTTGGTTGACTGTTGGACTCTTGGTTTTGGCTCAGGTCATGATCTCCAAGTTGTGAGATAGAGCCCTGCACGGTCTTCACTCAGCAGGAGTCTGCTTGAGATTCTACCCTTTTCCCTCTCCTTTTGTCCCTCCCCCTGCTTGCACATGTGCCCTCTCTTTCCCTCAAAAAAAGAAATAAAATCTTAAAAAAAGAAAGAGAGAGAAATAAACTAGAAAAAAAAGGTCATGATTCAAGAGAGAATTTTTGCTGGCATGCTCCTCTGCTGGCTCCTGTCTGCTCTTGTTCTCCAGACATCCAGCAACAGAACTCCCTGCCTAACTGAGAGAGATCTTCCACTGCCCAGGCTCTGGTGGGAGGAAGGATTCAATTCTCATTAAGAAGCTAAAGGGCCAGACAACCAGAGAATTGGCATGTGGCATAAACTCAGCGAATCAAAGACTCCCACTTAGGACTTTGAAGCTCTGGATGATGGTGGAAAGATGCAAGGACAGCTAAAAAAATTCTTTAGCAGTATGGAAATCCCAGTGTAGCCAAAAGCATGGGCTCATTGGAGGTAGAGCCAGCAGTTCTGTGCCCTATAAGACCATGACTATGGCTTGAAGTAGGCTGTGGGTCTTACTACCCTGTTGGAGAACCCAGATTCCACTTGGTTCTCCTGTATTTCTGCCCAGTCAGTGAACACCTTTCCACATTCTTCATTTAAATTAGCCAGAGGCAATTTCTATAGCTTGGAAAGAAGCCCTATATGAAGTTAACTATATAAATTCCATGTGCTGAAGCTAAACTCTAGTCCTACTTTCTGTAAGTAGAGATCATTTTTATTTTGATGTCATTATTTATATCTGAACCTCTAATTGGGGATCATTAAAAATATATTCATAGGAACATGTTCTCGAGGTAAAATTGACCAGAAAAGCACACTACTAAAGACCTGATGGATAGAGATTTTTCTTTAATTTTGTTAAAAAAAAAAAAAAAGTATCATGATGTGAACCTAAGAATCTAATAAGACTGTAATTACCCCCTTAAAATTCAATTTTGTTAGATGCCCACCTTCAAAAGGAAAGCAACACAATCTGACTGTGATTGAAACCTGTCTGCAGTCGGCCCATAAAAAGGCATCTGCCTCACATATCCTTGTTAATCTTGTTAAGTAAGGGAAAAAAAAAATCTCATAATCAGTTTTTGCACTCTCAGGCCTTCCAATTCTCAAAGTAATACACCAAACAATTCAAGAAGAGAATATAAACCAGGACTCTGTGGTCAGGCTCTTGTAATGCCATACAGGTAGAGACCTCATCATGGTAGCATAGGGTCAAAAAAATCTCATTAGGCCATCTGTCTTGCAATATAAACCCAAGCCAAATGCCTATCTGTTGCCCCCTTTTATTTATTTATTTTTAAGCTAACAAGGAACTAGCTACACAATTATAATTACCTGGTCACCTAGCTGAATCAATGCGACAGAGTTTTTGCAAAGTGATTAAAAACATTGTTTATCTTGGACTAGTACAAGGTAGAATTCATCAAGTGAACTGGCATTTTGCCTGCTGCCATATGCCATCTGTCATTTTCTTTAATGAAGTTTGCATCAATTTACAGGATGCACCAAATGCCACATAACTGGTAGAATCACTTTGCGCAAGCAGATCAATGTTTGATGTCGCTTTTTCTGTGGGAACTTGTCACTCCAAACCACGTAAGGAAAGCTTTCTGAGGGTCTGGTCCCTCAGGTAATGAGAATATCAGAATAAGTTTCTCAGAAGCAAAATATTGAAGAGAAAGGTCTGAGTTCATGAACTGGGGCAAACAAATAAAGAAACGGGAGAAATCCATGAACATTTCAGAACTCTAACTATGCTGCTAACCACAGCAGATTTAGAACTTTTTGAATATTTTTCTTGAAGAAGAATTCTATATTCATAAAATGAAAAAAGGTAATGATGTCACTAACTTAATTCAAAACAAATACTCCTTTTAAAAAGATTAATAGCAAACATGTCCTTTCTAAATGGTATTGGTCTAATTGACTTAACTCATTTTCAATTTCTTGTATTAAAGAGAAAGATATAAGGTGAATAGTGAGATCCAAGCTTAAATTTACTTGGAAGTAAACTAGTATTTTAAAATACTCGAAAACTCTCTTCTTTATCTACCAAGGTTTTTACCCTAAATTTTCTGACCCTTGTTTAAAAAAATAACACATGAAATATTTCAAGCAGAATAGAACTTAACCTAAAGCAAAAAGGTAATCACTACCTATATTTGACAGATAGTAACATTTTTCCTATTTTCTTAAGATTTTTCTTTAAACATTGATGATTCTGGTAAAATCCCCTTCCCCACCTCTTCTTTTCCAGAGGTAAAGACAACCCATAAATCAGTGTGCATTAGTTACATACAGGTTCCCATATTTATATTCAATTCCATGACCCCCTCCTTGTCCCTAGTGCACAGAAGCAATCTGCAGCTATATATTCTTTCCTCTACTCATTGCTATAGATGTTTATTCTCAGCGCATGACACTTGCATGAAAATTTGGGTGAGTGGACAGTAAACTTCTCCCCACCTCCTACACTTGTATTCTCAAGTGGACATACCCATACACTACCAGAATTCTTATCCCCCAATCCAGAACTACACAGCAAGACTGAGGAGGCTGTGGCAATTTCTCAGTAAGACAATGACAAATTCATCAATCAACTCTCCTTTTCATGAATGATTTCTCTATAGCATGCAATGCTGTTTGATAGCATTTTATGCACAGGAGAACTTCTTTCAAAGTTGGAGGCAATCTTTTCAACTCTTGCTACTGCCTTATCAACTAAGTTTATTTGATATCCTAAACTCTTTGTTATCATTTCAACAATCTTCACAGCATCTTCACCAGGAGCCGATTCCATCTCAAGTAACCACTTTCTTTTCTCATTCAACTCTTTGTTCAAAGGTTATCATGAGAATGTAGCAATTCAGCCACATTTCAGGTTCCACTTCTAATTCTTGCTATTTCCACTACACCTGCTAATACTTCTTCCACTTTAGTCTTAAACCCCTCAAAGTCATCCATGAGGGTTGAATCAATTCCTTCTAAACTCCTGTTCATACTGATATTTTGACTTCTTCCCATGAATCACAGATGTTCTTAATGCCTTCTAGGATGGTAAATCCTTTACAGAACGTTTTCAGCTTATTTTGCTCAGGTCCATCAGAGGAATCCTTATCTATGGCAGCTATAACCTTATGAAATTTATTTCTTAAATAATAAGAGTTGAAAGATGAAATTACTCCTTGATCCTTGGGCTGTAGAATGGATGCTGTATTATTAGCAGGCAAGGATACAATATTAATCTCATTGTACATGCCCATCAGAGCTCTTGGGGGACCAGGTACATAGTCAATGAGTAGTCATATTTTGAGGGAAATCTTTTTTTCTTGAGCAGTAGGTCTCAGTAGTGTGCTTCAAATATTCGGTAAACTATATTGTAAATAGATGTGCTGTCACTCAGGCTTTGTTTGTCCATTTAGAGAGCACAGGCAGAGTAGATATACCATCATTTTTAAGGGCCCTAGGGTTTTCAGAATGGTAAATGAGCATTTGCTTCAACTTCAAGTCACAGCTGCATTGGCCCCTAAACAATAATAAGTGAGTCTGCCTTTTGAAGTTTTGAAGTCAGGCATTGACTTCTCCTTTCCAGCTATGAAAATCCTGGCATCTTTTTCCAATAGAAGGCCATTTCATCTACAGTGAAAATCTGTTGTTTAGTGTAGCTAGTTTCAAACCTCTCTTCTGCAGCTTCCTCACCTCTCTCAGCTTTCACAGAATTAAAGAGAGTTATTAGGGCCTTCCTCTGGATTAGGCTTCAGCTTGAGGGAATGCTGTGGCTGGTTTGATCTTTGATAAAGACCACTAAAACATTCTCCATATCAGCATTAAGGCTGTTTCACTTTCTTATCATTCATGTGTGCACTTTTAATTTCCTTCAAAAACCTTTCTTTTGCATTCACACCTTGGCTGTTTGTCACAGGATGCCTAGCTTTCAGCCTGTCTCAGCTTTTGACATGCCTTCCTTGCTAAGCTTAATCATTTCTAGCTTTTAATTTAAAGTAAAAGATATGTGACTCCTTCTCTCATTTGGACACCCTGAGGCCTCTGTGGGGTTTTTAATTGGCCTAAATTCAATATTGTTGTGTTTCAAGGAATAGGGAAGACTGAGGAGAGAGAAAGGGATGGGGCAATGGCCGGTTGATGGAGAAGTCAAAACACACTACATTTAAGGAGTAATTGTTTGCCTTCTTATATGGACATAGTTCAAGGTACCTCCAAATAATTACAATAGTAACATCAAAGATCACTGATCATAGATCACCATAAATAATTTAATAACAATGGAAAAAAATCGAAATATTGTGAGAATTACCAAAAGGTATTGCATATGTATTACCTACAGATTTCATTTGGTCACTGATTTTTTTTTTTTTTAAGATTTTATTTATTTATTTGACAGCACAAGTAGGCAGAGAGACAGGCAGAGAGAGAGGTGGAAGCAGGCTCCCTGCTGAGCAGAGATTCCTGACAGGCTCTCAAGACCCTGGGATCATGACCTGAGCCAATGGCAGAGGCTAAACCCACTGAGCCACCTAGGCACTCCAGGTCGTTGATCTTAAGGCCATTTTTTATTTTTGATTTATATTGTTCTTACCTTGCTATTGAACTTGTCATATACATCTGTATTCCCTCCCTAAAAAGATTGTGAAGTCTTTAAAAGCCAGAGTTTCTAGCAATATAAGCACTATTCTCTGATCATTTTCTATTATTATCCTTCTATAACTGAGTGAGGCTTATATATAAGAGAGGAGCAATATCAGGCCCCATGAACATAGAAAATTAAACCAATAAATGTTTATTGCACACCTATTATGTGCAGGATATGGACAGGTACTAAAAATACAGAGGAGTAGAAAGTCTGGTTGTCTTCCAAGAGTTAACCATTTCATTAGGGAAGCTGTGCATACATAACAAACAAGTTAAAACCTGGGTATATTTTGAGAAGAATATGTGATTCCTATTAAATTGCCAACATGTAATAAATTAAGTTACTGATACATTTTCTCCATAATCAGTGTATGAAAGTATAATGCAATGGCCTAAAATAAGTTAATGATTTTCTAAAATGCTTATCTGTATCCTCGGACATTTTGTTCACAGATTACATCCGAGGATAATTAAAATGAATGCCAGTTTTGGAATGTTTGGACCAGATCAAATAAGTGAAAAATCTTCCAAGTGTTTAATAACAAAATTCCCAAAGGGATTCATTAAAATTGTACCATCCATAAACATCTGAGTTTGGGTTTTTAGCCCATTTTGATGGAAAAAAGAGAAAAAAAGAAAGAAAAGAAAAAGAAAATAAAAAATAAAGGAAGAAAGGAGGGAAGGAAGAAAGAAAATCACTTTTTGCTCAGTCAGTATCTTATTACCATCACACCACTTAAACTGCTGCCAGCAATCCACCTGTGACCTCCATATTGCTAAATCCAGTGGTCATTCTCAATCTTCAGCTTATTTTACCTTCCAACATTATTTGACACCATCATCACTCACTCCCCAAAATACTTTCCTCATCAAGACACCACCCTATCTTGGTTTTCCTCCTGCATCACTGGTCATTTCTTCTTGGTCTCTTTTTCTAATTCTTATACCTCACTGAACCTCTTAATAGTAAAATGCCTCAAGGCTCGGATCTCCACCCTCTTTTCTGTCTGTTCTTATTCCCTTAGTGTTGTGTGTCCTCAAGAATTTAAATACCAATACTTATCAACAACTCCCACATTCTATCTTCTCCCCAGAGCTTTCTCCTAACTCATTTCCTGACTTTTACATATCCTATAGTTGGGTGTTCAATACTCTCCTTAAACTTGACATGTCCATATTGAATTCCTAAACCAAGCTTGAAAATCTGCTCATCCTGTGGCCATATCTTTTTTGGCTGATAGCAAATCCATCCTTCCAGATGTTCAGACCAAATCCTTTAGATTCATCCTCAACTTCTCTCTGCTGGTTCTATCTTCAAAATAAGTACAAAACCTGAACAGCTTTTGCCACTTCTACTGCTACCTGCCATCTTGTGCCAACCACATATACCACATATATCTTCTGCATTATGGCAATAATATCCTTCTTGTCTCCTTGCCATGACTTGCCATTCTCCCCAAACAGACCAGACTGGCTAATCTTTTAGAAACTTTTAGAAACAAATTAGATCTAACCATGTAATTTCTTCATGTAAACAGCTGCAATGGCTTCCCAATCTACTTGGAATTAAACCCACATATCTTGCAAAAGTCTATAAGGCCCTATCTAACCTGCCCACAGGCCCTACTCTGACCCTAAACAACCACCTTATCTTAAACAGCTCATCTTCAATATGATCTTTTGACTTTATCAATAATGATCTCCAGGGGTTTCCTTGACCACTCCAGGTCATCCCTTAGGACCATTGCTTTAGTTAATCCCTTGGCCTGAAGTGATCTTTTCCCAGATTATCTGCTTGGTTCAATCTCTTGCCTTCTTCAAGTCTTGGCTCAAATCTCTCCTTTTCAATGATCTTTTTTGACTCCTTATTTCCTAATTAATATTACTGGAGTCTAGCCACTTCCTCCTTAATCTGCTCCACTTTTTCTTCTATTTATAGCTTTAATTAGTTTCAAGCATGCTATATAATCTAAATTATTTAAATTCTTATGGGTAAGTGCTTGTTGTCTATTTCTCCCCATGCTCCTGATAAAATATAATCTTTATGAGGGCAGGGATCTTTTCCTGTTTTGTTTTCCACTGATGTGTCCCTGGTGTCGACAACAGCCCTTGGCACATAGTACACGCTGAATAAAAATTTATTACATAAACAAATAAAATACTGTGAGAGACATAACAACATGAGATGGAAGAGGGTGGCCTAGGCTTTTAGTCTTAGATAACTAAAATTCATGAAAGCCCATAAAACTTGTTTTTTTTTAATATGGCTTTATATGAAAAAAAGGTATTAAAGTATGTAAAGCTGCAAGTTTGCACATGCAAACTCATGCAGCAGTAATGATACCAAAAGTAGAGAAATGGTGTCTTTTGTTCAAGATTAAGTTAGTAAACAGTTTTTTTCTCCCCAAGGATCATCCAAAATCCTATATGAGAAAGGATTATTATTTAATAAAGAGACTCCCAGAGCTCCTCAGTGTTATCATATTGGAAAGAATTACTTATCATGCTGCTGAAAGAGGCAACTAATTTAGGGAGATTGCATTTGCTCATAGATTGTTTTGTTATAAATGTTTTAAATTACAGTTCTTTAAAACTTCAGGGCAAAACATGGTTCAGGTTTATCATGTACAGCAAGCATAGCGACTTCCAAATCAGGGTCACGACAATAAAACTATTCAGGATAAGTGACTCATGCTGACACTGTGTAATTGTGCAAATGCTTCTCCAACTCAGAATGTAAGCTTGAAATTAATTTTATTTAATTTGGTTGCATGTTCCTCTTGCCATATAATTATATCAGAAGGACATCACTGGCTCTTGCTGTCTCGATCTGTCCACATGTAAAAAAGGTAAAATTTCAAGAAGCTAATGAAAGCTCTGGAATTAACTGGAGATTTAGAAAAGCATGGGTAACTGACTGGAGCTCTCCTTTCCTTTCTGGACCTGAAGCAGCATGCCAGCTTTCCACATGGTCTGGCAAGCTGGATTCAGTGCAGACAAGCCCAGTAAACCTTGAGACTCAGCACCTCCATTTCCTGTACCTCAGCTGTTCAGAGCAGCAGGAGAAAAGAAGAGAGGATGGCATGGCAGAGTCAGCTCATGGCGGTGAGGCTGACTCTGCAGCATCTTCTATCAGTCTGCGATGCAGTGAATGAGGAAGCTCAGCTGACAACAGGAAGCCTTCACAGTGCACTCAGGCTTTACGCCTGACAACAGTGTGTCTAGACTGAATAAATGAGAAGAAACCAACAAATAAATGAAGGCAGGGGCTTATGGGTAGAGAGAACACTCACTAACTAACCCCAAAGAACATCCTTGAAGAAGTTGGCCATTTTTTTTTTTTAAAGGTAACAAACAGTAGCCATTTGATCCAAGCTTCAGACTCCTGGCTTTCCTCTTGTTCCTATGTGTGATTTTTGGCAAGACTCCATCTATTTGGGTCTCATTTTTTTACATTTTAAACAAAAGAGCTAAATACAGGCTTTTGTTTTGTTTTTTCAAGTTTGAATAGTCTGTGATTTTATAGGATAAGTCAAATGGTGAGTCTTAAGATAATACCCCCTCTTTAATCGTCATTTTGGTCAGAAAGCAATTGTTCATGCTGGCATCCAAGAAATTCTAACCATATAATCAGTATTAGCATATTTTTCTACCTAATTTATTCTGTTCTATTTACTTTCTAGAACAGATATTTATTTCCCCATTATATTACTCTCTACACTGTTCTATAATTATGTAACCTTATATATCCATGAGGGCAAAGATCTCTCTATCTCTAGTGCTAGTTACATAGTAGAAACTGATAAAAACACAAGTAGACTAGGAGTGAAGCCTTCCTACATGCATATGCATGTGTGTATGTACAAATGCACAAGGCAGTCAGATGAAAAATAAATTTTTGTAATATACAAGTGTTCTGGCCATTCTGTTTCATTTTCCTCAGAATGGACCCAAAGTTGAAGAACCTCTCTTCCCCTGCTAAAAGTCAAAAAAAGCATCTACTGTAACTATTTCTTTTCAGAGAGGCGAATGGATATCTTTGGGTCTAACAAATGGGCTAATTATAATTCTCCACTGGAGAACTCCAGGTAGAAATGATAACCTGAGTTTCTTAACTTAAAGAAGTCTGCTATGACTGCTCTAAGGGCTTTCATTTCTTTTCCTTTCTTTTTCACTCTTTATCACTTCCTACCCTGATCTCATAGCCTCATTTATAAATTGGGGTTTAATACTACCAAAGTGAGGAAATCATTCTAAGAAATAAAAGAGCTAAAGATTAGCACAGGGGCTAGGACTCATTTGCTCATCATTTCAATGAATCAAACATGTTTATCAAGAACCTGTGGCTCCTGGGCACTGTTCTGGGGTGGGGGCGGGGGGTAGGGAAAAAACAAAAAAACAAAAACAAAAACAACATGAACAAGTTGGACAAGCAGCACTCTTCAACAGAACTTTGACACTAGTGAGGATATAAATGAGTTATGGCATAGGTGAAAAGCTGTATGATGGAAATACAGGGCAATGTGCAAGAGGACCTACTCAGGATTTGGGGGTATGCAGGTGATCCCTTAAACACATAAATCAGAGCATGATGCTCCTTTTCTCAAGTCCTCCTTATCTCTCCCACTTCACTTAGAGTAGAAGCCCAATTCCTAACAATGATCTAAAGAGTTTTCCATGACTGGGGACCCTATTAACTCTCTGACGTCATCTTACCTTTCTCCGTTTCCCCCTATTTAACTCCAGCTACTCTGGCCCTTTGCCATTCCTTACACAAAGAACATGCCTATCACAGGGCCTTTATATTTGTTATTTCTTCTCATTAAAATAGTCTTTTCCTAGACAACCTCATAAATAGCCCCCTCACTGAATTCAAGACTCAAGACTCAAATGACACCTTCCCAGTGAGGCCTTCCCTGGCCACTGCGCCTAAACTTCAACATTCCCACATTTCCACATTCCAACATTCCAACATCTTATATTTCCTATTCTATTTCTTTTCTTTCTTTTTTTTTTCTGCTTCATACCTATCACTGCTGTATATTTTTCTTATTTACTGCCTGACTTTTCCACTGGAAGTATAAGTTCCATGAGAGAAGGTCTTTTGTTTATTTTGCTTACTATAGTATCCCCAGGCCAAGAAAAGTACCTGGCACATTGTAGGTGCTCGATCAATATTTTGAGGATGAATAAATAAGTATTATAAAACACTTTAGAAGTTTGTTTTGTTTTGTTTTGTTTTTGGATTTTTTGTTTTTTTGTTTTTTTTGTTGTTGTTGTTTTGTTTTTTAGTTTTCAATAGAAAACTAAATTAAATCTGAAGAATGAGACAGAGGGGATCCTGGCAGAGGGGATGGCAGACATTGAGAAAGAAGTGGGCAGAAAAGAGGAGTTCAAAGAGAGAGACCAACCTACACAAGTCTCAGTGGTAAGAGGAAGCAAAAGCATTTGAGGAACATCAAGACTTTGTCAAAGCTGAGGCCTAAATACCAAAGGTTCACCAAGAGACAAAGATGGGCAGCTAGAGAAGGAGGCAGAGGTCAGATCAGGCAGAATCTCATAATCCATGAGAACGAGTTTTACACTTTACTCTGAGAGTAATGCGGGACATTTGAGGACTCTTCATCAGAGGAGAGATGTTATTTGTTTGCAATGAAAACCAAAATCACCATGACTGGGTTGGGCAGGAGCAAAGCTGGAGGCAGAAAGACCAGTTAGGAGGAAGGTGAGAGATGCTGTGTATACCATAGAAGTAGTGAGTGCACACAAAAGAAGTGGAAAAATTCTAGAGCCAATTTGAAAAACTTGGTAAATTAGATAGATAAATAGATAAGCAGGTATGATTCTATGATTAAATTATACGCATTAAATATTGGTATTTCTAGGGTGGGTCATGGAGAGGAAGATAAGTAAAAGGGAGGAAAAGGTCAAAGGTGATGCCTAAGTTTCTGGTTTGGGCAATTGGGTATTGGTAAAAAGATGATCAAATTATTTGACAGTCCTCCCAATGACAAGTAGAGTTCTACATTCCTTCCCCTTAAATCTGAACAGGATGTGCGACTTCTTTGACCAACCAAATATGACAGAAATGATCGTGTACCAGACTGGAAGGGCCTGGCAACTTCCAGTCCCTGTATCTTGGACTTAAGAAATCACCGTCCACAGACAGTAAACCCAGCTGAGTTCCCAGGCAACAGCCAGCACTAACTTGTTAGGTATATTAGTGGAACACTTAGAGATGGATCCTAATTTAGCCTAGTTGACCACACTAACTGACTTTGTGGGGGGCAGAGAAAAGTCTTTCCTGATTAGCTCTGCCCAAATTGTAGATTCATGAGCAAAATAAATAAATGCTATTGTTTTAAGCCAATAACCTTTAGGGAAGTTTATTATACAGTCATAGATAACCACAGAAAGACAGGCAATGGGAAAAGAAATCATCATGATTTTTCTGTGTGGAACCACACAGCATTAAGCAATTGTGGTTTCCCCAATCATTATAGCAGGATGTCACAGTGAAGTAGAATGTACAGTGTACATTAGTACCTTAGGATGGTCTTGGAAGAAGTTAATTCTGATCCAAATTAACAAGGGAGGAAACAGAATATATTAAATACTTTAAGATCACACTTTTCATTTTGTTTGAACCACTGGAGGGAATCCAGTCCCAAATTAATATAACAAAACCAGAAGCTCACTTAAAAAATATTTCATCAGATTCCAAAGTTCAGCTTGGTGTAGAGCATATTGGAACCCTTTGACAGTTACTCTAGTAAAGACATTATTTTCATTTTGTAAGTGAAAAAAGGAGATTAAGTGAGTGCCTTTGGAACTACCTAACTTATTGGTAGACACTGTCCCGATATTAAGTTGGAGATCAATAAGGATCCAGATCAATACTAGAGCTTCATGTCAGGGGCCAGTTCATGTATGTGACAGATGTAGTCAGAAGGGAAAGCAGAGCAAACAACTCTTTGTTTTTATTTGAGATAGTTTTTTTGTTTTTTGTTTTTTGTTTTTGTTTTTTTTAAGTTAGTCAGATATAGACAGTTCATTTCAAGCACTGGTATTCGGAGCTGCAATGTGGATGGGACTAAGGCAGTTTTATTAGAGAAAGAGGAAACCCTGAGGGGAATAAAAGGCACAAAAAACTCAGTGACTTCTAAAATCTCACATCAGTCTGACATGTTTACCAAAGAGCCAGAAATCACCTTGGTAAAAACCTCAGCCAAGGTCTCTATAAACTCAAGCATTATTTCTATTATCCTCCTAATTACCCTTCTCATTCGAAAGGAAGAAAACACACCCTCATTGCAGACATAGTGTTCAAATTATGTGTGTGCCCTGGAAGCTTAAGAAAGGTTAGGTATGTTTCTTGGTTTTTCATGAACCTAACTTAGATTTACCTATTCGGGCTATTAATTACTAGCATTACTTGAATGTAATTACAGTGTTTTTAGGGAAAGGGTTGTTGTGCATTTTTCTATTCAAAGACCTAATAGAGAGTCTAACGCCTTTGTGGTATGTAAAACATGTTAGGTCCATGAATAGGTAAGTGGTTCAAAGGCAAGAAAAGCAGTGTTGCCATCATTAACCATGACTCAGACTATGGTATGGCTTCTGAGGAAGGCAAATGAATTCCAAACACCTCATCAGAAAATGTGACCATTCTCACCACTTTTATTACCTGTTTAAGAGGGCTTTCTGGTGTCTTCTGTAATTTCATGGTTGACAGTATTGTTTCCTATGCCCATTACATAAGGTCTACATAAGTGACTCTTACTTGAATATAGCTCCAAGAGCAATTTTATTTTCAGAAAGGAATTTTAAATGCTTTTTCCCCCCCTTAAGAAAATGGACATGATGCAATCCAACATATTTCCTTTAGTGACCTGAAATCTTAAGAGGCAGAATCAGTGGCCTAGTATTTTGATCTCTTCTACTCAAGAGTCTAATTGCCTTTCACTCTATTCATCTATTCATCTATTCATCTATTTTAACCTTAAGTGTTTTGCTGTGTCATATTTTAATCTTTAAACTATTCAACCAAATAGCATTTTGTGGGAGGGAGCAAAGTGGAGGGATGGGCTGGGAAGGAGGGTAAATTGTTTATCTCTCAACACCCCAAGTTTCCAATCTATTTAGAGAACTATTTTTGGGGTTCCATGTGTCATAAGTTCAGCTATTCTAATGGAGGTTATATAACAGGCATAAACTGTGGTACTTCCCTTCAGGAAATTATCTCTTATGGTCTGGTTGGGAGATGGCAATATAAAGACAAGCAGATAGCTAGTAAAATAAGGAAGTGAGGATTCCAAATACTGGGAAGATAAAAAGTGGAGGAGAGATTCAACGAGAGGACTGGAATAGTTATAAAAGCATCATTCATTCATACATTCACTTACCAAGTATCTATAGAATGCCTGCCATACTTTAATGACTAGGGTAAGGTCTGGAAATTCAGTCACAAGCCAAAAGCAAACCATAACCCTGGTAATCTGGCATAATCTTGAAGTTTATGAGCTCAGGAAGGAGCAAGGCCGCCTGAGCTTAATCCTCACCTAGCCGTTTAGAAACAGAGCCTTCTAGGGCTTTGGACAAACTGCGTAATATATCTGTGCCTCGATTTCCTCTTCGGTAAATAAAGACAAGAGTACTTGCCTTTTAGAATTGTTATGAGAATTCAATGAATTAACAAATGCAAAGCATGGTACTTAAAAGCATTATACAAATCTTAAATTTATGCCTTAGAATTTAGAGGAAGATGAGACAGTGAGGGGCAAACCAAAGCAACAGGAACTTGAAAAATACAGTTACTAGAAGTCCTAGAAAGTTCCCCTCAGTGCCTTCACTGACTTAGATTTAGAGGGTGCTGGCTCCAGGAAAAGGTGGAGCACAGAAGTGTGAGCTAGAATTCTTGTAAAGTGTCCCACAGATCTTAAACTGAAGATGCCAGCCAGTATGCTAGTAATACCACTCTGGAGTATAGAGAAGCTCCAGGGAAATTCCAAAGCCTGTCAGCACAGAAACAAGTGAAAATACGACCCATCTTCTCATTGCCTGGTTTCCCAAACCAAATAGTGTGAGAGTTACCCCCGCCCCCCGCCTCTTCCTGAAGAGGACGTGTTGGAGTGCCAGTCCAGGGAGCTTATGGATTACCTCATCCAATTCCCAGCAATAAACCTCTGAGATAAGAACAGTGAGTCTCACCTTATAAATGAGGAGAAGGAGGCACAGTGAGGTTAAGTACCTTGTCAGTGAGAAGACCCACTAGTTCTTCTTCTCGTTTCTTAGACCTAGAGACCAAGGCTTGTTCTAGCTGAGTTCCTGAATTTTGAGCCAACAGAGGTGGCAGAGCTTAGAGCTCAGAACTCAGAGGCTGGAGTCACAGTGCTTAAAATCTGGTGTGGTGGATCAAGTCCATGAAAGGAAGGGAATTGATAAAGAACCCCAGCTGACTGGCTCCAAAGCCGAGGGACCTACAATCCTAGCAGAAGGGAAGTGGGGAAAGATCCCGCTGGCCAGGCCCTCACCTGGGCTAATATTTTCCTCTTTGTTGCAACATCCTCTCATTCCTGATGAAGGATTATCAGGGGCAATGTGGGCTGCACCCCTGCCCTAGCCAGGGCAGGTCATCCAGGGCCTCGCTGGGGTTTTACTGGCAGGAGCACAGACAGGCATTATGCAGTTTTGTGACAAAGGTCCTGAGGAGTCAGAGCTTTGCAGCCCTCCAGGACCACCCAGGCAGGACAGGGGTACTGGTTGCAGTTGCCCACGCTGGGCGGCAGTAGCTCCCAGCTACAAGAGACCACTCCAGCCTCGCAAACTGACCCACACTATGGTGGCAGTTGTGTTTGTTTCCAGAGGCCAAGTTCAGACCCTAGATAATGCATGGCAGTCCAAGGCATCATTTGGATGGTTCCATCGGTTTTCAGTTTGTCTTTAAAAATCTCTGAATATACAACTTAATTATTTCGGCTTCTCATCATAGGCCATTAGAGGGAGGTTGCACACAGCTGAGGGAGGTTTTACCACACAGCTGTAGATGAGCTAAATGCATGAACTATTCTGAACCTTGAAGAGTGCTGAGCAGAGGATTTGGGGGATCTGCCCTCACACTCCTCACAGAGGTCTGTGTGTTTCAGTTGCGTCAGAGGCAATTAGGCACAATTCATCTCTCTCAAATTCTCTACGGATTTATTACATGGGCCCTTAAAGGTTTTTCCCTTTCAAATGGTCAGAGGTTTTATATTCAAATCAGTATTCAGTGATTACTCTGATTCTGGCTGTAACCCTGCTGCATTCCTATGTCCACGGAAGGGTGTAAATAGTGGGAAAACAGACATGGTTCTCTGAACAGTCCCACAAAAAGCAGTGGAAAATAAAAATAATTCCGCGCCATACAAGGTGATCAGAATTGTGTTGGCAGCAAAACGATCAACCAGGCTTCCACAGTCCACATTCCTCCAGCCCAACCCTGGGGTCGAGGGAAGACAACGCATCTCTTCTTATAAAAAGACAACAGGAGACTCACTTCTCCATGATATAAAGCTTCTTTCTCAGATCCTGTCACAACACTGAAAGTAAATTGATCCCATGTCTCACATTAGAGTGGGCATGCTGCAATTTGCAAAAATCCATTGGCCTGCTTTCTACGCATTCACACACACTTTGTATATTGATCATCTCCACACAAAAGTACAAAAGGCCGCTTTCAGGAGGCCAGAAAGAGACAGGGGTTACACAAGTTTAGTTCCTATAAGAATTTTTGGTTTTAATCAGTTATGAATGGAATTTGCAGCTTTGAAGGAACTTAAACATCATTTCAAAAGAATTTCTGTCTATTTCCAAACCCAGGTACATTCAAAATTATTATCACAGTTTGTTTTTCATCATCAGATTTCATGACAAGAACCAGGCTTTTGTAAAGTACTAACTTGCTTAAAGAAATTTAAAAAATAATAGGAAAGCACAATAATCAATTGTCTTCTGAATCAACTCTACTCTGTATATACCACAATTAACCCGACAGGTTGTGGTGAAAGAATAATGTAACCTCATCATGTTCGTTAACAGTGCTGAGTCATTTCTCCATGAGAGGGCTAATGAAGCAGGCTTATTTCTCATATTTTCTCAGTCAGGTTTAGCTACATTATTACAGCATTTCACCCTCTAGAGCCAACCCATTCTCCTCTGAGTCATTGTTTTCTTCTTCCATAAGGTAACTGGAAAAAAAAAATCATATTAAATGTCAAATGTATCTGTGTACATGTTATATCTAAATTTCAAAATTGGTTAATGTCAATATGAGTGAACCAACGGAACATTTTCTATGGTAGGTCAAGTTAATACTGTCTTAAAAGAATATTTTTCCTTATATTATCCAAAGGTCATATTCATTACATATACAGGTAATATATGTTAAATTTAGTTAATGAGCAACTCATTCCTATTCTGTCCACTTAAACATTAACCATGATGTCTTATCACTCAATGCAGAGAATGATTTCATCCATGCATTTATTAATATACCTAATACCTATTGGCTGGGAATTCACTCTGTGCAAGGTTTTATGTTATATAGTACTTGTGGATAAAGATAAGAATATAGGGAGCTCAGAGTCCACCTGTTAGTACAATAGTAACATACGTATGAGTAAGATGAAATCCACAGAAAAAAATAATGTCAGGTAAGAATCAGAGAGAAGAGATAACACCTGGTTGGAGTATGTAGGAAGTATATCTGAGAGGACCTTCAGTGAAGACAGGGTTATGCTGGAGAGAAAGTGTAAGTACTCCAATAGGGGGACAGGTATTAGGGCAGAGTTGGATAGACTCCATGGCCAGTGTGGAGACCAATGCAGGGCTCAATCTCACAATCCTGGGATCATGACCTGAGTCCAAATCAAGTGTCACACACCTAAATGACTGAGCCACCTAAGTGCCCCTTGAAGGGTAGGTTAAATTTAACCCACACCAGGTCTTGAAAGCCATATTAAAATTCTGCTGGCTAACAACAAGGATAAACAGCATTATTACTTTGGCCAAACAACTGTTTCAAAAATAAAAGCATTTGTTAAACAAATTATGAGGCAGAATTGAAAATGTCATTTTTGACAATTGTAGGTGGTTCGATTATTTGTTTTAATAAAGGTAGTCAGGCTTTATGGGTACATGGTTCTATACTATGTGATCCCCAATCCTAAGTCTGTCTTTATCTTGTAATGTTTATCTATAAAACGTTTACTACTTCTCTTTAAACAACTAATAATTCTTGTAGCTCCTCTTTAAAGGCATCGGACATCAAACAACATATAAAAGAGAGGGCAAACTCTCTAACAAAAAGAAAAACATATGAATGTGCCCTAAGCAATCATGCTTTGACACTCCCTATGCTGTCTTTTATGGAGATATAGCATTGCCAGTTAATCTTATGCAATGTTTCAAACCCTGCCTTCTAGTTCAGATGCCACTGAGGCCAAGCAATGTTTGTAGAATTTAAAGATGTGCACTTGCCCACTCTCTTCAAACCAAGGAATGTCAAACAGCAAACCCTGCCAATCCTTACACACATTTAGCTTTGAGGCAAGCTAAAAAACGACATGCTTAGACTATTCTCTATCATTTTATTTTGCACAGTGACTCTCTTTTCTGAATGGCCTTTGCAAAATTACAATCATAGGTATGTTTGTAAAGATGTATATAAATGTATCCTCCTAATCAGTGACAGATGTGTTAAACTCAATGCAGTACTGCTATCTGGCCTAGTATTGTCTTTACCTTTAGCATATTGCATTCAAATCCAGAAGTTTCTAAACAAGTTATGGCTGACTCAATCACAGACGTATTTAAAATAGTTCTTATCAATTAAATCATCAACATCAATCAATGCTTACTATGCTCTCCTGAATAAATTAATAGAACACTATCAATTTATTTACATACTTATGCATTTATACCATTTTCCATTTCAAATCCTATCATTTTAATCTGAAGCATTCCATTTTATTTTCAATTCTCAATAAACAAATAAGAAGCAATTTATAAAGGCCTATACAGGACACCAAAGATCAGACTAGATCTAGTAAAAGTGAATCTAAAGATTGACCCAGTTAGCTACAGTTACAGACAGATGATATCCAAAAGGAAATCTGAAAGGAGAACAAGGAAGAGATCTAAGAGTTTCTTATGATTGGAAAGTCATAATAAATTTAAGTAAATTAAAGCCACGCTTGGGTGGCTCAGTCAGTTAAGTGTCTGCCTTCAGCTCAGGTCATGATCTCAGGGCTCTGGGACTGATTCCCACATCAGGCTCCTGCACCAGGAGCCTCCTCTGCCCTCTGCCTGCCGTTCCTCCTGCTTGTGCTCTCTCTTTCTCTCTCTCTTCCCAACAAATAAATAAATAAATAAAATTTAAAAAAAAAAAATTAAGTATGATACCAAGATGACTCAGTAAGCTAAAACAATAATAGGGTTTAGTGAGCTTTTACTATGTGCCATGCATGTGCTGAGCATATTTTACATATTAATTTGTTTCCAAATATGCTTAAAATCATAGTGCTAATAATAATAATGACTAATATTCATGGAGTGTTTGCTAATTTCTGGGTACTATTATTAAATCATTTTTTTGTAGTATCTCATGAAATTCTCACAATAATCCTAAGAGATGCACTGATTACCCCCCATTTTACAGATGTAGAAACTGAGAAATAAAGAGGTTTAATAACATGCCCCACTTTATATACATCATCAGTCATTTTCCCCTTGTGAATAATTTTCTGGTTCCTGAAGTGGTAGAAAGTTCATCTGGGTTCCCATTAGGCATCATGTGAAGGGAATTATCTATTTGTCTTACTCCCTTTTCCTCCTGAGCACACAACTAGTTTCCCCAATGTCCTCTAGTTAGGAGTGCTCATGTGACTAAGATCTGGCCAATGGAAGTGCTAAGTGCCACTCTCAGGCCTGGCCCATAAAAATCTGCCATGCAACCCTCCATTCTTTCTCTTCTCCTTTCTGTGTGATAGATACAAATGTCCACGACTATGAAAACCTTGTGTTGAAGACAGCAAAGCCTCTGTCAGTTATTACCCTCTCCCTAACCGCTACTTAGTTTGGTGTAAACAAGATATAAGATTCTATTGTACTAACTTATTGAGATTATAGTGTTTATCTTTTCTAGCATCTAGTATTTACTTTAATAATGGCTGCACTCTGCTTTTAGATATGTATATAAATATCCAGCACTACTTTACCAGTAATGCAGAATCCAATTTTCTTCAAAAGCTCTCTTATTGAGAAAGAGTTTGCTTTCTATACAAGCTATAGTAGGTGGATACCACTGAATGCCTTTTTGCCATTTTGAATTTCATCAACAAGAAGACTTATGCAAGGTACTGAAGGAAAAAGAAGCTTGATGGTAGTCTGTTACTCCTCTGCAGCAATAATCAGGCATAGCTTTGGTGAAAATCATCCACCATAGTGCTACAGGTAGCTTGACCATCACTAACTGATTTTCTTGGACTCCTGTACCCTTCTAGATGCTCTGAAAGCTAAAGAACTTTACACTCAGCTTTGATCCTCCAACCTTTCCAAGCAGTTTTAGAAACTAATGGGAAATATGAAATCCAGCTGAAATACTTAGAGGAGTTTCTGTTTCTTTAGTGAAACTCTGAGAGATACAATACAATCTCTTCTTCTCAAGACAACTGATCATTGGTTATTGTCATTCAAATTATTTTGCCTTTCCTAGCACGTATCTCTTCCAACCCTGGAAGAAAATGAGTATCAGGATATAAAAATCCATTACTATTAAAATCTTTCTGTCAATGTCAACCATCAATATAGGAGAGATTTCTAGGGCATGTCACCTGTGTAGTTGCACAGGACTCCATCCATAGCAGGACCCACATGTGGTTTAATGCTCTGCTGTAGCTTTCTTGAAGTTTTTGATAATTTTTGAACAAGAGGCCCACATTTTAATTTTCCCTGAGTGCTACAAATTACATAGCTGGGTTTTTTTGGTTTGGTTTTGTTTTTATCAGTGATAGTATTTGCCCCCAAATCAGAGGGACATGTGAAAGAAAGAAATCCAAAAGCCCTAATTTCTTTTTCTTCTATAGCTAAGAAAGGGCAACCTTTCTTTGTACTTTACAACCCCATGTCAAGGACCCACTCCTGTAAGTCTTCTGGCACATAGAGGCTGCCCAGAGTACTTGCTTTTTGGGGCTGGTTAATTCCCAAGGAAGGAACTGGACTAGACACACTCAGCTTCTCCTAACCCCACTTACCAATAATGATGGGTCAGGGGACAGAGAAAAACCTAGAGTATAATACTAATTAAGCTCTCCTTATATGAAAAGAAACATTACAAATGAAGAAAAAGCATTTCCCTTAATTTTAGCAACACATAAAGTATGACCTCGCATCTAACCTTGACATCCCAACACCAACAACATACTACCCCTAACGAGGGTGGGTATGGTTACTATGGTTCTCTTGTCAAAGTACAAGAGGAACTATGAGAATGGGTTCCACAAAATCTTGAAAAGTAAACAGGGCAATGTCAAATTTCCTGAGGGTTCTTATCATGTGTGAGAGGGAAGTCACTTAATGATTCTCCTTGGATATGCAAACTGGAGCCCTGACCCTAGGCTCTTGACCATAGGGTTCAAGAGTTCAAGTTTTCTGCATAATAAAATAATGAGGATTTTGCTACTGTAGTAGTTAACTGTAGGGATCTGGAACTCTGGAATAGGAGATATGGGAGAGAAAAGAACGAACTGGTCAACATGGCAGAATTTGGGGGTCTGAAAAAAGCTATTTTCAGTGACAGTGTCCTTGTGGCAGAGAATGGCAAGTGCATTTCTAGGAACAATGCTATTTACATTAAAATGTAATGTGTTTCTTGTTCTGTGTTTAGATGGCAACAACTAAATACTTCTCTCTCTCTATTGTTCTCTCCTTCTCTCTCTCTTTCTCAATTGCCACCACTTTTCTTTCCTTTGCCTAACTTTAAGGAAAAATCTATTGTCAGTGACATTAGTGTCTTAAAAGGTTGATGGGGCAAGACAAAACAGAAAATAGCACTAGCCATGTAAGGTGAGCCCATGAATAGGGATTTGGAGTGAGATGTGCAACCACAACATCAGACTTTTTGGACAACCTGGAAGTGTTACGTCCAACACTGGACCTCTCAAAGTGTTTTGTTCTGAAGGACAATGATTATCTCAAAATCCAAGAGGATTCGGAGACAACATAATACACCAATATTTCCTAGAAAAGGAATTACCTTTGGAAGTAATGGGAAATAAACACATACAGGAAATTGACATGAATGATGTAGATAGAAGACTGGTTCAGGGTTAAGCTGTGATGTAACCTACTGAATAGAGATCCAAGTGGGCATAGGAATCCTACCACCTATATAGCAACTTTTCTATGGCTAAGCATTCCATTTCTTAGAATCCAGGTTCTTCTGAAGACATAAAACTCACTTTCTAAATGTACTAGAAAAAAACACAGGTTCAAAGGAAGAATCATTTACACTTCAAAGAGAAAGTCACCTGGCACATTTCCAGTTCCTTAGCTAGAAACAAAACTATCAGTTTATAAGCCAATCTACCTTTCCAGCAACAAGACTTAAAATCTACACTGAGTATATCCTTTATACAATAGACCCAAATAAAAAGGCCTGGCCTTCTCAAGAAAATAATATCATGTCGTTCACAAGGCAGCTATCAAAACTTGCCTCAATTCACCAGGCTTTTTTTAGGAACTCAGTATTTATTTATGAGTATAATGGAGCTTCTTGGAAAAACATCAAGCAAGGCCACCTAAACACCACACTTGCAAAATGCACACAGTAACAAAAGTCAGAGAGCCCTCAATTACATACATTGACAGCTTCCATATCACAGAGTTCTAAAATTACAGACATGGGAAAAAATATTCTTAGACAAAGATAATATAGTTTGAGAGATGGTACATTTATTCCTTAAAATGAAACATCTTTGATTTAACTTACTTTTCAGATTTTTTCTTCTTGACAAGGTAGCATTAACACCTTAACCTAAAGCAAATTCATATTTATCCAACATACATTCTATGCGAAAAATTGCTTAGTCTGGATAAACATTCAGGCACGCTTTCCCACCCACATTCATAAACTAGATTCATAATCTATGCAAGTATACCTCACAAATGCTGAAATGGTCACTCTTTACCTACAATCAGAAAGAAATAGTCAAATATGCAATAATAATGGGGACTGTATTGTTCTTGAAAGAATATATCCACAGCATTACAGATTAATTGTTGCTCTCCTGGATGATTTTATGCTCAGGTCAATTTAATAAATTTGAGCATGTCATCTGCTAAATTATGAATCACCAAGAAGACCTACTCACCCAGAAATTGTTGTGTTGTTTCAATAGCAACTTTAAAAAAAAATCATCATCTATAACACTGAGAAGATTAAATTACCTGCTTTTTAATTTCAGCAAGCAATGGAGTGTATCTACCTGCTGGAGCCTCTGCCAAGTGACAGACAAAAGGCTGAGGGGAGTGCAGTTGGGATGCTATCAATTAAGAAAAGGTGGTTCATTAATCTTTACTGTCAATGCCTGAATTCTGTTCTGGAATTCTATGGTATGCAGTTGGTTGCTTATATTATAAACCAAGACCTATCCAGCTAAATTCACCTTGTGGAAGAATAACTTAAGCTTTTCCTGGTTACTTGTGAGTTCATTTACAAATAGCTAATAGCATGTACTGCTATGAGAAAAAAATATTTTGAAAAGTTCTTGTGTTCATTTAGTCAGTCAGTCAGTCATTCACTCAATAGATAGTTAATTTTGTGCCCGTTATTTGCCAGGAATTCTACACACTGATAATTCAAACTGCATCAAAGAAGAAGCAGACATCATGGAGTTATTTTTAGAAATTGACCTCCATCCATGACCCACGGAGGGTCAAACTTTAAAAAAAAAAAAAGAAAGAAAAAAATGGCTGCTTTCCAGATCCTTAGAAATTGAAAGTTGCAAGCACATCTTTTTGAGAAGCTACAAATCACTTAGCGTTTTAAGAAAAAGCAATGCCATTTAAATCGAGGCTGGAACTGAGCTTGTTTTATCATCACAAGACAATCTTTAATTAAATAGAGCTGACAAAGGAAGCTTCCTTCAGGTGAGCATTAAAAAAGAAAAAGTTTAGTTGGGAACGCATGGTAATGTCATTAATCACTCCCAATATGGCCAAATTTGATATATATTTGAAGATGCATTTATTAGCTTTAGTAGCAGTAATTAAATTATAAAATAATAAATGATATTAAAAGATAAGATTTGAACAAGTTTTTTTTTGTGGAAATAACACATTCTGAAAAGCCAAGAACTTGTAGAGGGAGTTGTGATTATTTTTTCATAGAAGAACTAACGCCAGCAAACTTCCAGTATTTAAATGGCAACGTTTATCGGTTAAGGTTCAACCAGGAACACACAAGCCGATTAGTAACTTAAGTGAAGGGAATTTAACTCAGGGAATCGGTTTCGCAGGTGGCAGGAAAGTCAAAAAGCCAAGTAAGGAAACAGTGAGGCAACCTAGGAATTACCAAAGGCAAAAAACACGAAAAGGACACAGAGAAAAGGTAGTGCCACCAGAGCCCAGCGGCCAAAGTTATGTGGAGAAAGTTGTTTTCTGGGAAAGCTTCTCTGGAGGGGAAAAAAATAACACAGAAATGCTGCCAAGGCAGAGAAGGAAGAGGAAGGAAATCCTGTGGCTTTTCCTTCTATCTTTCCTCTAACTCTTGGCAGTGCCTGCCATCATCCAAATGCAGGTGGCAGGCAGAAAGGGGAAGCTGGGAAGGCATTCTGCAGGGGGCTGCTCCCCTGTGACACTGGGCATAGCAGGGAAAGAACAAGAAGGGATGCCAGTTCAACAGGCCCAGAACCACCATGGTGCCTAGATCTATACTGAGGGATTTGTCAAGGTCAGAAGCTCTCACATTCTCCAACTCTTAGTCACCATGAAATTCAACATCAACCCAAAGCATCAGTTAACTCCTATGTACCTTAAATTCCTTTAGACTTAACATTATCATGGGAAAATTGCAAGACTTCAACTGACTCTTTGTAGCACAGGATTAGAAAACCTTCACATATTATTTTTGAAAAGCAAATTGGGCTTTTTATGTCCAAATATCCATTAGCAAAAGAGGGTAAATTTTAAAGCATTGTTTTCTCAGGTATCTTTAATAGCATTAAAATTGCTACAGCTGACACATTCTCAACGTCCTGGCACATTCTCCAGTGTTTAGCTCGGTCTTTTTATTTTAAAAATAGGGTCCATGGGTTCCACACTCATTGTTTCTCAGTAGGGAAGAGAAGTCCATTCACAAGTATTGTTATCTAAAACTTCGAACATCTTATTACAGAAAGCAAAGCTTAATAGTGAATTGGTCTAACTGTAGGTGACAAAAGTGCCTATATGTTCAAAATGAGTTAAAACATTCAAATTCTTAAAGTTTTACAGCATAAAAATAAATAGCTGTTTTATAAATCCATATAATGCAGTAATAGGGCTTGTGACTACATTTATCCAAGACTACCTACCCCTAAAGGATGCACTAAGGGATATGCATGTGGCGGTTACTTAGGAAAAAAGATAATCTGGACAAAAATTATCTTTGTTATAGCATTTGATACATGGATAATCACATCTTAAACACCAAGAAAAGGTCCTGGCATTTAGTATTTGTAAGACATATTTAATAATGCACTTTTTTCATTTGTTTGTTTTTACAAAATACCTGTGAAAGAGTGTTTTCAATCATATTTTAGAAAATAGGAGCCAAAAAAAAAAAAAAAAAGAAAGAAAGAAAGAAAGAAAAGAAAAGAAAGAAAGGAAGGAACGAATATACTCAGGAAAGAGAATAGCGTAATATCAAATTCCCCTGACCATAAAAGTCACTTAGGAACTTTTTAAAAATACAGATTCCTGAGAGAATAAGGCAAATTGCATTTTTTAAAATTATTCTTTTTTTTTTTTTAAGATTTTATTTATTTATTTATTTGACACAGAGAGAGATCACAAGTTGGCGGAGAGGCAGGCAGAGAGAGAGGAGGAAGGAGGCTCCCTGCTGAGCAGAAAGCCCGCTGTGGGGCTCAATTCCAGGACCGGTGGACCATGACCTGAGTCGAAGGCAGAGGCTTTAACCCACTGAGCCACCCAGGTGCCCTGCAAATTGCACTTTTTAAACCAATACACCAGGCCAGTTTGTCAATGGAAAGATGAGCTTGGGGTTTGAAGGTGGGTTAACCAGGGTCTGAATCGTAGCTCTGATACTTTCTAGCTGTGCAAACTTGTACAGGTTTCTTCAATTCTTGGAGCCTTGGTTTTTCATTCTTAATATGGGGCTAACAGTAGTTCCTGTAAATAGAGTTGTCATGGGGCGCCTGGGTGGTTTAGTCGGTTAGGTATCTGACTCTTAATTTCAGCTCAGGTCACGATCTCAGGGTCATGAGATGGAGCCCGGCATCAGGCTCTGCACTGTGTGTGGAACCTGCTTGGGATCCTCTCTCTCTCCTCCCTCTTCTCCCTGAACCCCCACTCACATGCGCCCACACACTCTCTCTCTCTAAAATAATAATGATGATGATGATGATGATGATGATGATGATGATGATGATGTTGTTGTGAGGATAAGATGGATATACGGTCTTTAGCAGTAGTATCTGGCAAATGTTATCTGCTACTTAAATGTTATTAATGTTATAATATTAAGGTAGACCTGTGTTTTTTTCTTCTTCTCAATCTGGAAACTTACATTTACTCAATTGACATTTTTCCCAGGAATCTCTACTCCCACCCCTAGCCTCTCGCCTTCTGTCTAATAGGCTTTTACGCTGTTCTCATTGGTCATATTGTATCTGCAATGCATATGTTGCAGTTAAAATTTGCAGGAGCAGCATTTGCTATAAAATAGTCATGTTCGTAACACCTGTAAGGATCGTTTCTTTATCACTCTTCCTTAGCCTTCTGCACCCCCTGGAACTTTATAGCAACATCATGTAGCCTTTGCCAGCATGACTGGCAGGAAATGGGAAGAGCCAGCGCCACCACCGTGTGCAATGTGCCCACAGATATGCGCACTGGCAAAGCCACAGGTGCCACTTACAAAAGGCTGCCTCCCTTCTGGGATCCTGTTTTCCTTCCTAGGAATGTCTGAAGAAATGTGAAGCTTATGGCGAAAGAAATTGGTAAAGGACCCGTGGGCAGTTTGTACTCTAACTTAATCAGTGCGTGTGTCCTCTTGTGACTCTAACTTGACTGTTCATTACAATTACTTGGACAGCTTTTAAAACTCCTGAGGCCCACACCAAAGATTCAATCAGAATCTCTAGGAGATTTTCAATTTCCCCTGGTAATTCCAGTGCGTAGAATGGAGTTGAGAATGGGAGTTCTGGGACAGCAGCTCTGCTGGGTGTTCCGTCTCCAAGGGCTCTAGCTCTCTCCGGATTCTAGTAACATTGCCTTTTCTTTCCACCTTAGGCCCAGGGGGTGGTTACAGCTTCCACCAGCTCTGAGACTCTGAGCTCAGAGAGTCACTCTCCTTCTTGTGTCAGTTTCCTCAACCCGGCCAATGCTTATTTGCCCCTCTCATCAAATTCTCTTTCTTTAAACTATCTGGGTAAATTATACTTCCTCCCACAATCCTTTGTTAAACTCCTGCTGTCACCTAAGAAAATGGAAAGAGTGAACTGGTGAACTGATAAGCATGAGATAAGCAAATAAACTCAAAACAAAACAAAACAATATATCTAGTTTGGGGCTTTAGAGATGGAAATGCCTGAGGAAAGATTTAAAAAAAAAAAAGAAACAAAAAGAGCCAGTGACATTCCTTTTACAGAGTGGTGGAGTAGCTGTGGTGGCTTCCAGGTTAACCAGCGGCTGTAAATTCATCTGCAGGCACTAGTCACAGCAGTAGCTTAGGCCTGGAAGACAGTATCTCAGCGGGGACCCCCACCTGGATTTCGCTGTCCTCTTTTCATGTGAAATGATTGCTTACCTTCCTACTTTGTCCTGCTGTTTTGAGAAGACTTGCTGAAAAGCATCAAAGGGGCCAGTGAGAACTGGAGGGCAGAAGCCCAAGTCACAATTAGGCAAACAGAGACAGGGAGCGGTCCCAGGTCACAGAGAGCAGGATTCCAACAGGGGAACGTGGATGGAGAGCAGCACTCCTTTCTGCACTCAAGCCTAGAAAAAGTTCT
Source organism: Mustela putorius furo (assembly GCF_011764305.1). NCBI lineage: Eukaryota > Metazoa > Chordata > Mammalia > Carnivora > Mustelidae > Mustela > Mustela putorius. The sequence goes on along the minus strand of NW_025421329.1, from coordinate 1,881,177 downwards.
CCCTCTCACCAAGCTTTTTGCTAACCCTCTCACTTTGCTCCGCAAAAAAAAAAAGAGAGATGAAGAGTGAAGATAAGGAAAGAATTCTTCCAGGGTCTATGTGGCTTATTAAAAAATAAATAAATAAAAGCACTGTAGTCTCTTGCATAAATTCTTTTGCATGATTTTTTTACCCTTTCCTCCTAGAAGTTAAAAGCACTTATGACAGCAGGTATCGCGTCTGACAAGGATTGAAGAGATGTCCTTTCCAATTTATCTGAGGGTACGTTCAGAAATGGACCCGCAATCTGTACAATTTTGGAGGCAATCAGCCAATATATTAGATTTTTTAGGTTCTATCACGTGTTCTCCCTACTGCAATGGTTTTTTTCAGGAACCTTACATAGTTTTAATGTCTGCTGTTCAACAATCTGAAAGATAGATTTCTATATCTATCTACATATATATCTATGTGTGCATTTATGCAACATAGATATATAGTATATGGTCTGCAGAACTATTGCTCTGGTTTGTCTCTGACCTGCTGGCTGACATTGGACAAGCCGTATATCTTTATCTATAAAATGAGAATGCTGAAGAGTCACCTCTAAAGCCTTCTTTCTTAATTTAATATTTTACCTTTTTTTTTTTCTATTTAGTACTTTAGGAAACTGAGAATGACTTTTATTGTAAACCCCAGTCTACCATCAAGATGTAATGTAGGGGCGCCTGGCTGGCTCAGTGGATTAAGCCGCTGCCTTCCGCTTGGGTCATGATCTCAGTGTCCTGGGACCGAGCCCCGCATTGGGCTCTCTGCTCAGCAGGGAGCCTGCTTCCCCTTCTTGCTCTGCCTGACCCTCTGCCTACTTGTGATCTCTCTCTCTGTCAAACAAATAAATAAAATCTTTTAAAAAAAAATGTAATGTAGATCAGCACCATAGATAATATTTAGAGAGCTAACAAATAAGTAAGTTGAGATTATGCACTGGAAAAATAGAAAGCACTGGCATTTTCCAAATGGAATCATAAATGAAAGAAAAATTGTAGGCCACAAAAAAATATCATGAGAAATAAAACTATCCAAGATTTAGGGAAAAAAACAATCGAAAAAGGCCACTCCAACGGGTTAACAGTTGCCCTAAAAGATAAAATTAATTCAAGTATTTACTGCATTTATCTTCTGGAATATTCACTTAGATGACTATTCCATAATTTGGATCCAGATTGCAGTTTTCTTCCCTTTTTCTTTTTCTTTTTTTTTTCCCCCTACCACAGAGTGTTGAAACTTTAGCAACATCTCAAGGTCCTCATCCAAGGGGGTAGTCAGGGAAAATTCTCCTAAATTTCCCAGGAAATTCTGCTGGCCAAGGCCCAATAGGTCATAGTCACCTTGTCCCACCCTTGGTCAGAACTTCACTCAGATCCCTGCTCTGGCTTAACCACATTTGCCAGCTGTACCCTTTGGGCATACCCATCACCTTGTTGCATGTGCCCAATCTCTACGTAATCCATAAAAGTAACAAAAATGTATCAAGTAACTCTCTTTCTAACAAATACCCTCCAAGTGAGGTTAGTATATAAAACATTTCCCTATTGATTAAATAACTTCACAGAGGCACTGATTGTTACTGATTAATATTTAAATTTTATTGACCTTCTGTGAAAATTCCTTGAAATTAGTATTTAATTGTCTAACTGCTTCCTTTTCTCTAAATCAAAACTTTCACTTTACACATTAATTACCTATTAACTTTGTGGCTTTTAATTCAGTTTTCTAAATGAGGACTATTTATAACTTGTGGTATTACATCTGAGCTTGTGTGTGCTAAGGCAGTATTTCATTGCCATACCTCAATACATATTCCACTATAGAAATTTCCTGATACATTGCCAAAAATAAACAAACAACAACAAACATGCGTTAGGAGTTGACGGGCACCAGTGTTGGGTTGCTTTAAAACGAAGAGATTAGGGCGCCTGGGTGGCTCAGTGGGTTAAAGCCTCTGCCTTCAGCTCAGGTCATGATCCCGGGTCCTGGGATCAAGTCCCGCATCAGGCTCTCTGCTAGGCAGGGAGCCTGCTTCTTCCTGTCTCTCTCTCTCTCTCTCTCTGCCTGCCTCTCTGCCTACTTGTGATCTCTCTCTGTCAAATAAATAAAATCTTAAAAAAAAAAAAGAGAGAGAGAACAAAACAAAATTTTAAAAAAATGAAGAGATTATGCTGAGTGAAATAAGTCAAGCAGAGAGAGTCAATTATCATATGGTTTCACTTATTTGTGGAGCATAACAAATAACATGGAGGACATGGGGAGATGGAGAAGAGAAGGGAGTTGGGGGAAATTGGAAGGGGAGGTGAACCATGAGAGACTATGGACTCTGAAAGACAATCTGAGGGTTTTGAAGGGGTGGGGGGTGGGAGGTTGGGGGAGCCAGGTGGTGGGTATTAAGGAGGGCACCGATTGCATGGAGCACTGGGTGTGGTGCAAAAACAATGAATACTGTTAGGCTGAAAAGAAATTAAAAATAAATAAATAAGAAAAATAAAATGAAGATCATATCCCTGTATACATCAATCCAATTCCAACAGGCAACTACTGAGCTTCACCCTGCTCAGCTCTGTTAGATGAGCCTGTGAGGGCTGGAAGGAGCTTTCGAGGAAGTTTCATGAGGGACAGGTTATATAAATATGAGCATTTTAGTCAAGAGAGTGCACGTGCAGAATTTGGAATCAGGAATGAAACTAGCTCGTGTGGTGGAGGACAGTGAGAAAACCAGCCTTACAGAATAAAGAGATGGACCTATTATTGGTGAGAAAAATGTCATAATGAGCATAGATGCCCACCTGAGTGAACCCTGAGAGAAGTAATGAGATGTGGAGAACACTCTCTGCAGGAGAAATCTGTCTACATTTTGTTCATGCTGGACCAGAGAGGGTGAGACTCTGAAATTAATATTTTATCAATTGGCTTTACAGGGAAAACCAAGCTGAGATAAAGCATAGGACACTACACAATGTGAAGAGATAAAACCGAGATAATGGAAATAATATAAAAACACCACAGTTGCGAGGTCATGTTATTTAAATATCATTACTGGTACAGTTATGGCGGGTGATGGTGATGGTAACTGTCCCAAGTCAGTTGTTTTCATTCGCTGCCTGGGACCTTATTCTTCAAGTGTGGTCCTCAGACAACAGTCTGGACATCACCAGAAGCTTATTAGATGCAGAATCTCAGGCTTTGCCCCAGACCTACTGAATCAGATCCTGTATTTTTACAAAATCACTGGGTTATTCATGTCCATATTAAAGGTTGAGAAGCACCGTTTTAATGGAGCCAGAAATCAAATTTGGGAAAAATAGCTTGTCAATCTAAATTGCTATTTAACAAGTGGAGTGCCTAGTTTTTCACACTTCCATTTTATGATTTTAATAAAATAGAAGGATATAAAACAACCCAATTTTGACTGTAGGTACAAATGCAACAGGACACGTTTTGTGTATTGAGAATTCTACCTAAAAGTATAGACAGCTTTCACAACTGTGTTTCTCTCCTCTTCCCCCTTTTGTGAATGCTGGCCTCTGTTTTACTAAACCTTTATCCAAGTCAACTGTAGGTGTATCTTACAATGTCTAGACTTTCTGCCAAATCTTACCCAGTCAAATCAGATAATTAAGCTCTATTGAATCTTGTGCATATTTATTTTAATTAAATTCTATTTAACTGCCACCAGACAGCCTTACTAGGGAAAAATCCAAATTAAATTTGATCAAAGGCGACTTGATTAGGTTGCTGGATTTGTGTACATAGAGGGGGTAAGAGGCATTGAAAAGGAGGGAAGCCTAAGCATCTTTAATGAAACTAAGTATGTTTAATGCAATAAAACAGATCTTGGTAAATTTAACAGAAAACCATATAAAGCACAATGAGATCTTTATACCTACTATGGAATCTTTCTTAAATAACAAATTCCAATTTAAGGTTTGGAAATAACATTTGAAAATGTTAAAGATGCTCTGTACAAGGCTTTTACTTGGACATACTATATTTTTTATTTATATAATATCTGTAAAGATTACTTAAAATTTTAGATAACCACAGCTAATCTAGTCAGCAGACTAGAAAGGACATACCATAAAAGATAACATCTTAAAAAATGTTTTCATGTTCTTACAGAGGAATTTAGCCTCCTTTCAAGCTAACAAGGATAAATTAAAGCTTGTAATAGATACAAAGATATTAACATAGTAGACTTACAATAAGCCACTATATGCCACTCAACTCAAGAGACAAAATTTGAGTTGTGCCTTATTTAGAAATCTTGTTTAAGATCAATAAAAATCTGAATTCTTCCTCAACTGACTCATTGCATCTAAATATGAAGGGTTATAGTGTTTCATTGGATAATTGAATATAATGCTATTTGGAAAGATTCCGTGAAAATTTTTATGCTATTAGATCCAAGAGGAATTTACCATGAAACAATGGAGTTATGCTTCAAGAGCCTTATTTGCATGACCCCTGATAAGGCCTTGGATGGGGTCTTAGGAATGTGTTCACATGGTCATATATGTATTTTTTTTTAATTTTTTATTTTTTATAAACATATATTTTTATCCCCAGGGGTACAGGTCTGTGAATCACCAGGTTTACACACTTCACAGCACTCACCAAAGCACATATCCTCCCCAATGTCCATAATCCCACCCCGTTCTCCCAAACCCCCTCCCCCCAGCAACCCTCAGTTTGTTTTGTGAGATTAAGAGTCACTTATGGTTTGTCTCCCTCCCAATCCCATCTTGTTTCATTGATTCTTCTCGTACCCACTTAAGCCCCCATGTTGCATCGCCACTTCCTCATATCAGGGAGATCATAAGATAGTTGTCTTTCTCTGCTTGACTTATTTCGCTAAGCATGATACGCTCTAGTTCCATCCATGTTGTTGCAAATGGCAAGATTTCATTTCTTTTGATGGCTGCATAGTATTCCATTGTGTATATATACCACTTCTTCTTGATCCATTCATCTGTTGATGGCTATCTAGGTTCTTTCCATAGTTTGGCTATTGTGGACACTGCTGCTATAAACATTCGGGTGCACGTGCCCCTTCGGATCACTATGTTTGTATCTTTAGGGTAAATACCCAATAGTGCAATTGCTGGGTCATAGGGCAGTTCTATTTTCAACATTTTGAGGAACCTCCATGCTGTTTTCCAGAGTGGCTGCACCAGCTTGCATTCCCACCAACAGTGTAGGAGGGTTCCCCTTTCTCCACATCCTCGCCAGCATCTGTCATTTCCTGACTTGTTGATTTTAGCCATTCTGACTGGTGTGAGGTGATATCTCATTGTGGTTTTGATTTGTATTTCCCTGATGCCGAGTGATATGGAGCACTTTTTCATGTGTCTGTTGGCCATCTGGATGTCTTCTTTGCAGAAAAGTCTGTTCATGTCCTCTGCCCATTTCTTGATTGGATTATTTGTTCTTTGGGTGTTGAGTTTGCTAAGTTCTTTATAGATTTTGGACACTAGTCCTTTATCTGATATGTCGTTTGCAAGTATCTTCTCCCATTCTGTCAGTTGTCTTTTGATTTTATTAACTGTTTCCTTTGCTGTGCAAAAGCTTTGATCTTGATGAAATCCCAATAGTTCATTTTTGCCCTTGCTTCCCTTGCCTTTGGCGATGTTCCTAGGAAGATGTTGCTGCTGCTGAGGTCGAAGAGGTTGCTGCCTGTGTTCTCCTCAAGGATTTTGATGGATTCCTTTCGAATTTACCCTGAAACAATGGAGTTATGTTTCAAGAGCCTTATTTGCACGGCCCCTGATAAGGCCTTGGATGGGGTCTTAGGAATGTGTTCACATGGTCATATATGTATATTTTTTAATTAGCAAAAATGAGAAACATTGAAGGTAAGAAGGTAGATAATGAGGATAGTCAGTTTCAAAGGAATTTAAGATTAGTCCCTGCACAAAACAATTTGAAATGCCCTAAAATCTTGCAGCTATCTATAAAACAGGCCTGAAGATGTTTTCCCAAGTTTGACCACAATTCTAACAATGTGCATAACATTATCAATGAAGAGTTAAAGTGGAGTTTAAATTCCATCAACTTAGAATGAATTTAAATAACAATTATATGGATTTTATATTTGTAAGTTTTCTTTCTCTCGAAGAGTCCTTACCCCAGATGTTGTGTAAGTTTCAGTCCCCACAACTCCTGGATTTATCCCTGCATTAGATCCATTGCATTGAGAAAGTATCAGCCCAAACTGTGGCATAGTAATTAAACTTAAGATGTTTTAAAATAAAAGTAGGTAGCCAATCCAGCCACACATAGTAAGACATTCCATTGTTAAGTCCAGGTCTACCAATATTCAGTAAATCACAGATTAAGGACAATAATGCAGTGATATTAACTATTATCATAGGCTATATAATTAACAAGTCTCCCAGATCTCCATTTTTTTTTTTTTTTTTAATAAACCAGATTCAAGAACTGGTATTCAGTAGCAACCTGTTATTGCCTTTCTCACAGCAATTTCTAATTTTTCTAATTATGGAAGAGGCTGTTCTTTTATGTAAAGGGTAATCCTACTTATCAGACCACAGCTTTCTCCTAGTGAAGACAGATTTCCTGAAAAGCCATCTACATTCTCTGATTGGTGCCTCCCTGCACTCAAAGACAAAAGTCAGGGTGATGACGAGGGTTAAAATGTCCTTCTGGGGTCATGGAGTAGATTAAAACCAAATGCCCTGCAGAAGTATTAAGCCCCTAATTCTGACCTCATTACTCCAGAATTCCAACCAAATGAACAAACTGCCCACCTGGCTCAAGAAACACAACTGAAATGCACTCTAAGGGCTAAGTAAGTAAGGTCCACTCAAATAGTAGTTATGCTTCATCGTTCCTTTTACATTCTTCTCATTACTTATTAAGTTTTGTCATTTCTCCCACTTCTCTCTCTCTCTCTCTCTCTCATACACACACACACACACACACACACACACAAGATCATTTGTCTGTCTTGCTCCTTAGAGATGTCTAATGAAATGCTATAAGCACATACTTGGCCACCATCATAGTGCTTTCAAAAACTCCCTTCTCAGATGCTCTCCTCATGCAAGCCATGGAAATTCCATGAATAGATCATACTCATTTCTGAAGGCATTTAGTGATTAGAAGGAGAAGGAGGAAGAGGAGAAGGGAGGGAAGGAGAGAAGGAAGGAAGAAAGAGGAAAAGGTAAGGAAAAGGAAAAGAAAGAAGTATTGATGGAAAACTGAAACCAAAATGTGACCTAAGACACGGGTCACAAGAGCATATAATTACTTGCCTTTCCATTTCTCTTTATTGCTTTCCTTCATGGTTCCCCAACTCCTTGCTCTGACTCTATAGAGCTCTGTCTTTGGTCTCCAAACTCCACCCTATTTTTAAAATGTCTATGAAAAAAATCACAATTTAGACAGGCAGATGCTTCTCACTAAGCCAGAAAAGCACTTCCAGTCAACTAGGCCAGAACTTGAAAGGCATCCAAGTACCCAATTCTTTTCCACCCCAGATTTTGTTCACTAACAAAAAAACAATTTTACCTGCCTTCTCCAACCCCACTTCCTCTGGCCAAATTCAGGCCAAAATTTCTTACCCAGAAGAATTGTTTTATATCCCTGGTCTCTCTGCCCAACCTACACACACACACACACACACACACACACCTCTTAGAATAACCTCTATAAAAAGACTAATAAGTCAGGTTCCTTCCTTCTTAAAACACTATAGTAGCTCCACATTGTCCATAGAATAAAATCCAGGAATCTGACACAACATGTCCTTCCCTGACCAGGCCCTTGCTCCTTCTCCAGCCACATTTCACCATTCACAGTACTCTGACATTAGTCTTATCCTCATATGGTTAAAACCACACTTGCTGGATCATACTTGGAAGTCTTTTCTTGGGTTTTTCCACAGCTGCTTAGATAAGTCAGACCTATCTTTCAAGACTCCATCCAATTGTCACCTTCTCCAGAAGCCTCTGAAATGCCCCAAGGTGTATTAGATGCCTATCATCTTTACTCTCATAACCCATCAACCACTCCTCTGCTGTACTAACATTCATCAGATTACAATCAAATGTTACTTGGGTTTCTTGTTTCTCCAAGAAGATTGTGTTTCTTGAAAGCAGGGACTTCTTTTAACCATCTTGTAGACCTTTGAGCCAAAGCAAGGCTTATACAGAGTACTTCAGGATAATTTTGCTGAATTTAACAGTACAGAATTAAACTTGACCTGTGTAAGGACATGGGTGCCTTCCCAACCTAGAGCATTTAAAATGCTAAGCAATGAAATCAAATTTCTGCCAAAATTTTCTCTCCAGGTGGACATATGATTTCCCATCACTCCCCTAGTTTTAAGTTCCAATCAGGCTGACATATGGGAGTTCAAGGGTCTTGTGATATGGTACTTCAATGAGACCTCAAGTTGGCATCCACAGAATGTGAAGCCTGCCACAGAACCATGTCAGGGCACGTTCCCATATCAAATGTTACTATAGGTTCTCCAAGCTGAGGATGCTATCTGGGAATACAAATGTACAAAGTTGACAAAGCCACATGGCCTCCTTCCATCCCTTATCAAATTCTTGGAAGAGTGATCTACTTTCATGTCTCTTTTCTCACCTTTTATTCCCTCCTCTTCACAGTGTGATTTTTTTGTCCCTCCTCTATACCTCAGCCCTACTCTAATTAAGTTGTTCTAAAAACAGTTGTTGTTGTAGAAACAGTTATCACTGAGCCCAAAATCAAAGTGGCTACTGGGGTCTTTTTAGCTCCACATATTTCTTTCTCTCTGAAGCTGACTACGTACTTTATTTATGCTTATCAAATAACATTTACCACAGTTTACCTTTTAACTTTGTCATCTTTTTACCCATGACCCTCAAGCCATCTTAGTTAAGGACAATCATTTTCTTTACATTCATCTTAATACCCTATACCTCCTAGCACAACCTTACTTTTCACATATGAACCATGAAAAAATGTCTGTTGACTCAAATTAACTCTAGAACAGTTGATCCAAAGATATAATTTTATACCTCCATGGAAACAACCTACCAACTCTCAACTTTAATCTGTAAATGGGATGAGGGGAGATTAAACAGACTTTGGTAAAATTCCCTTAAGTTCTTGAAACTATCCTTATATTCCATGGTAATTGTTCTGTGCTAGGGACCTAAGTTCATTAGCAACTAAAGTAATCACATCTTTCCAGGAGCTAAAAGCTCAAAAAAAAAAGGTAAAACCCTTATATGGTGTCCAACCTCCAGCTTGGATGGCTCTCCAGGCGGAATGGAATCAAAATGTCCAAGAAGTTCCAAAACTAAGGAAGTTATGGCCATAATCTTAAATTTCTATAGGAAAAAAAAAAAAAGCTATTCTTTTTTTAACTCTTACTCGGAATGACAACTTAGTTCTTCATCATTTCTGTTGCTCTCATAGATACAGTTACTTCACTTCCTTTCCTAGCAGAAAGCTTTTTTTTTTTTTTTAATTAATGTGAGACCTTGTTTCCCAATAGCATAGAGGCAATGCATGTCATAACAGTCTTCCATTCAAGGTTTGACTATCACTGCTATGAAAATGATAGAAATTGCAAAATCTGGGCTAAATTCTTTTCCTCTTCCCCACTATTCCTCCCTCTCTAAAACATTATTTTCTTTCTATGAATCATCATTGTTTTCTCATCTCTTCCTATGTTGAAGTCCCGTATCTAGTAACATCTTCACATTTTAATACCTACCAGTCCAATGTCTTCCATCCTAAGATACTTCTATATGTATATAGATCTAATTCTAACTAAGACATACTATGCTATATGTAGTAATCTCTTCAGTATCTTAAATTACTTAAATTATTTCAGTATCTTAATTACTTAAAGTACTTAGAGATTCTAGCTGCATCTAAGAGCAAACTTTTCTAAAACTCATCCATCCATCAGCTTGAGGGGTCCTGGATAATCTTATCTCTCCTTAATCAGGAAGGGGACTAATTAGCTCTTAAAATGGCATTAGGATGCCTATAAGATACTCTACTTACATCCCTGACACAACAGTGGCCAATAAAACTCAAATATTTAATGTTGGCTGCATGCTGAATCTTTTTCACCTAGAGGAAGTCGATTTGTATATTCTTCCCCTTGAGTGAAAAGCATGAAGTTCTAAAATTCTGAGAGTGAATGCGTAAATTGGACCTGCACCAGCCCAACTGATTTGCATATTACCATTCCAAACTCTATTTGCATATCTTCAGGAATATTCGTTAGAATGTTTCATACTTTATTAGGCTGGAGTTTAGAATTGTCATAGAGCTTCAAGTCATCTACATAATAGAGGCATAAGATGTCCATCTTCCCAACTTTGGGTTCCTTTGTTTTCTCACATAACAAATTGCAAACAGGGTGTGACTGGGTGGCTCAGTGGGTTAAAGCTTCTGCTTTTGGCCCGGGTCGTGATCTCAGGGTCCTTGAATCGAGCCCTGCATCAGGCTTTCTGCTCAGCGGGGAGCCTGCTTCCTTCTCTCTCTCTGCCTGTTTCTCTGCCTACTTGTGATCTCTGTCAAATTTAAAAAAAAAAAGGAAAGAAAGAAAAGAAAAAGAAAAAAAAATTGCAAACAGAATTGCAATGTCCATGATGACTACAAATACTCTGCACTTTTAAACCATGGCTGTAAGAAATCTAAATTTTGAGAATCCAGCATAGAAGCATACCTAATCTTTGGTAGATTTGGGGTTAGGATTTTTAAGTGATAGGTCACTTCAGGAATAAGAGAAATTTCCTTTTCTTCGATTTTTTTTTGCATCAGATATGCTATGATGAAACACAAATGCCAGAGTAGGGGCCAGTAGCTTATTTTTATTGGTAATGGAACTTCTAGCTACTACATCTCCTCTTGCTTTCAGATGAGAGAGTTACTACCTGTCAAGAGAGCTTGAGCAAGAACATCAAATAATGCCTGATGTGGGCCTACACTTTGCTTGCCACTGCTGCAAGACAGCCCCAGCACACCAAAATTAGAGTTGCAATGACAACACATCTTCAATTTGAAGATGCCAATTTATTCATTAGAAAATATTTTCATACTCAAGTGGTTAAAACATGGTAAGTTCAGGAGAAATACTTGAATATAGTTGGAGGGATGAAATATAGATGGCAAGAATGGTTAATTGGTAAGGAATAGTCAGGAAGAGGCTGAATCCTGGTAAAAAGGGCATTAGGAAAATTTAAGAGAATACTGTAATTCATCTACTCAAAAATGCCAATATCATCACATCTTTGGATCATCTATAATCTGAGGCTAAAGATAGGCTGGGATCTCGCAGATCTGCCCAAGTGGTCAGACAGATCACCTAACTTTGGAGGAGAGGGTTGACCAGGCCAAAGTTGAAAAGTATGTTTATTTCACTTGCTAACTCTGGTCCACAGGTAGGGGCTGCCGGGATCCGAGTGTTGAGAATTCTGAGGGTATGTCTTAATATACAGAGTGCTGGTTCTTTGAAGAAAACATTGTAACTGATGTCTACCTGAGAGCAAGGGGTATCCACAGGATCACCATGAATTTGCCAACCTTAGCTCAGGCTGTCATAAATAAACGGTTCAACTTCAGACAGATAATTCCCCCCACAGGTAGAGTTTGATTTGCCTTCAACCTGAAACTCTGGCTATATAATCTACATATGGAATTTAAAGAAACATTTTAAAAAGTGGATGTTCAACTTACCAAGACATGCTACTCTAAAGATAAAGGAACAACTTTTTCTCCTGCTTTAATCTCTTCATTGTTTGAACTCAGAAGATGCCTCAAGGAGATCTAAGAGGAGGAAAACCCTGGTAATTGCCACAGGATAACTAGGGAGAAAGATAAAGCTTTATAAATGGACTACCATGTCCAAGATTATACGCATGTAAGTGTACTTAAGAGTGTATGTGTGTAAGTTCTTCATTCAAGCCCTAGAAAGTCCATTAAGTGGAATAAAAACAAAGAGTTGAATAATAAACCATGAAGGAACATTGTTTTAACAACCTTAGTAGCCTTATTAAAATATCCATCCATTTTAATTTCACTGCAGTTAGAGAAGGCAAAAGCTCTGGTCTCCTGTGTGCTTAGTGGGATGAAAGTATACCCAGTATCAGTAATTATCAAATCATTTGTTTAAATACCATTTCTCTGCATTCAGCTCCCCATCTTCTTCTTGCATAAGAATAATGTTCCCTGAGAATAGAATTTAGTGATATATGCTTCTAAGAGAGCCACAGACACCCCGGAGCTCATTAATCCTGCAACCTTCTGTGAGCTGCTGGCCTGAAATGGTTGGAGTTCACTTTAAACTGGACTGAATTTCAAAGCAAAGGGCTCAGAGGTGGCAAACAGCTCATTAATTCAGAGTGTAATTTAGTGACAGAAGAATTGTTTTAAATGCACAATCTAAAACTATTTAAATTCACATTATAATTATAAGCAAAAACTATGCACTTCAAATTTGAAATCTGGATATGTAATCTACCGATAAAACTAATGAACAAAAATTTTAAAAAAGAGGGGACTGTCATCTTACCAAGAAATGCTAATCAACCTGCTTTTTGAAGTGTTCTTCATTTGCATCACAAGCATTATTATGAAAATTCAACATTATGCTTCTATGTATTGCATTGTACTGCTCTGCTGAACATCAAAAAAAAAAAAAAGAAAGAACAAGCAACACTTCCTCAAAGTGAATAAAAATCGAATAAAAAATCAATAAAAAAGTTATCAAAGATAACTCCGAATCCTTGTTAATTTTACCTTAATTCCACTCCTGGGATAAAAAGTCTTCTTCATAAGTTTTCTTTCCTATAACAAATTCTCCAGTAAGCTTATGGTCCCTAAATATACTCCCAAATGGAATGCATATATAAATAAACATCACTCAAATTTGCATAGCCTCTACCATAAATATGGCAGCACGTTTATAAACTCATTAGAGTTCACTGTGAGAAAAACTCATTACAATCCCATTAGAACATGGGAATTAACTTTTTAAAATTAATGTTACAAAAGTAGTTTTACCCTTTTTAAAGAGTAACCAAGAGCAATAAAAAGATTCACTAGTGCTTTGGGTTTTTTTTTTTCCCTTTGTTTAAAAATTTAAAAATAAATAATTATTTTGGCAATATTCATGGCAAAAAATTACAAATAGATATTATATATTATATTATAGATATTATCTGAAGTATCTGTGATTATAAACCAGTTTATTTTTTATAAATTTTAAAGCATTATTTTCCTGAAAAGTGAGATAAGAAAATCAAACATGGAAAACTTTATTAATTATTTTAGCTGAAGGTTATGTCAAATAGTAACAAACTTAACTGAAATTAAATTCAATTAAAATTTAAGTGCTGGGGGAGCCTGGGTGGCTCAGTGGGTTAAAGCCTCTGCTTTCAGCTCAGGTCATGATGCCGGGGTCCTGGGATCGAGTCCTGCATCTCTGCTTTGGCAGGGAGCCTGCTTCCTCCTCTCTCTCTGCCTGCCTCTCTGCCTACTTGTGACCTCTGTCTGTCAAATAAATAAATAAAATCTTAAAAAAAAAAATTAAGTGCTGGACACCTGGGTGGCTCAATGGGTTAAGCCTCTGCCTTCAGCTCAGGTCATGATCTCAAGGTCATGATCCAACCCCACATCAGGCTCTCTGCTCAGCAGGGAGCCTGCTTCCCCTCTTTCTCTCTCTCTCTCTGCCTGCCTCTCTATTTGTGATCTCCTTCTCTCTCTGTGTCAAATAAATAAAATCTTAAAAAAAATTTAAGTGCAAAAAAAAAAAAATTTAAGTGCTAGAAAATCACACGTTGAAAAATAATGTGTAACTTTTTCCAAGAAAGTGTAAAGTCTACCTTATATAATAAAATATGTATGTTTTTAAATGTTTACATTTTTAAGGCCTTTTTTTCCTTTAATTGATTTTCTCTACAAAATATTCATATATTTGTAAGTAGAAGTCTAATGACATTATTTCATATTTTGACTGCATCAAAAATATTCTCAGGGGTTCCTGGGTGGCATAGTTGGTTAAGAGGCTGACTCTGGGTTTAGGTTCAGTTCTTGATCTTAGGGCTGTGAGATGGATCCTGGCTGGCTCCACACTCGGTAAGAAGTCTGCTTTAGGGGGCACCTGGGTGGCTCAGTGGATTAAAGCCTCTGCCTTCGGCTCAGGTCATGATCCCAGGGTCCTTGGATCGAGCCCCACATTAGGGTTGCTGCTCAGCTGGGAGCCTGCTTCCTCCCCTCTCTCTGCCTGCCTCTCTGCCTACTTGTGACCTCTGTCTGTAAAATAAATAAATAAATAAAATCTTTAAAAAAAAAAAAAGTCTGCTTTAGACAACCACTCTCCCTCTGCCCTTCCCCCTAGTAAATAAGTAAATAAATAAATCTTCAAAGTGCTATTACACTTCCCAGATGAAATGAACATTGGCCATAGGATACTTACATGTATTAAAAAAAAAAAAAAAAAGGTTTTCATGCTCCAAGTATGACAGCAAGGTTTAAACTGACAAAAACAAAAATTATTTCAGTGATAACCACTTCTGTGAAATTCTCAGGTTCTTGTTCAGTTACTTGGTGCCAAGTGTCTCCATTATAATTATAACTAGGGGGAAAAAAAGAAAAAAAAAAGGCCATTTGGAGGGAAGGGGACTCTTTAATAGCCCAAAGTCAATCACATCTTACTGATCGTGACTCATTTCTATAGCAAACCTCTATAACTTCTCTGACAGATCAAATTAAATTCTGCTTGGAGAAGGTATGGGACACTCCTCTTGGTTGAAGCAATGCTGTACTTTTTATTCCTGCTGAGTAAATAGCCTCAAGTCAAACTACTTGCCCTGACTAATGATCAAACATATCCAGGAATTCTGTACAAGAAATGCATTCTTCCCTCCTTTGAAGTGCATTGCTGAGAGAGTAATTGGGTTTGCTGGAGATTTTTCCTTAGAACTGCAAAAGAAATTTCTTGGCTAAGCATATAATCAAGCTACATATTTTCTTTCTTTATTAAATATCTTCTTGTAAGAGGGTGGGCACTGAATAAACATGTGCCTCAAAGGAGTTTCACAATGATGCACTACTATCTCTTTGCTGACTTGAGGAATTCTCAGCAGTGTTAGGTTAAAAAATTCCATGAGAAGAATACATCATTGTGAAACATTTCCTTCAGTCATGTAATCCCCTCTAAAAATACAATGGTGCCTTTCATATATTAATATAACTATAACTAGGCAATCAGGAATATAAAAGAAGAATATGACATAGAACTTGTCCTCAAAGAACTTACAAACTAGCAGATTAGATATTATAAAATATATTCTTTAAAAGCTATAAAAAATAACCGTAAAGTCAGGATATTACAAGGCTATAACAAGAATGTCACAAAATGAATGTCACTGGGCCTCTGATTAGAAAGAAAGAGGTTACTTTCAGTGAGGGGGATTAATAGAGGCTGTTTGATGATCATCACCATTATCTGAGCTAGATATGCAATGATGGATATAGGATTTCAACAGGTAGGTTGTGACTGGAGAGGCATTTTAGCCTCAGACCACCGTAAGAACACCATTTTTTAGCACCTAATACAAGAACAACTCATAAGCAATGTAAATGAACTATGAAATAGAAAGCAGGGAAGTCTCAGAATTAGTACTGAGATCTCTATGTTATGGAGGAAGTACACGAGAGGGGAAAGTAAATGGGTGGGGGCAGGACAATTTGGTGATGGTGGCAATGGTGGCCATGATGGAACCAACAGCACCAGATGACCATGGAATGCCTGAGTTTTGAAAACTACCTACAGGCTGAAAGAATCCCCAACATAGTGCTGTAGGTTAAGACTGCAGGGAGATAATGGCAGAATGAAAAAGAACATGTCCAGACAGGAACATATATAGAGAAAACAGTAAAATAGTAAAGGAGTTAATAAGAATAAGCAAATAAGAGCCACTCCAGGCCAAATATAAGAAATGGGTTGGTAATACCTTTGAAACACGCCCAAGAGCACAAGAGTGGTCAGAAAGGAAAAAAGCAAAAAAATGGCTCCACAATACAGGCCAACTACTTTCATGTGAAGAAAATGGTAAGCAAATCTCAACTCCTACAGCAGATTTAGATAATGTCTCTAGATTAGTGCTGGATCTACCAACAGAACAGATTTAATTTACCTGCCTGGCCAACCTAGTGGAAAAGGAAAGAGGAAAGAAAGAAGTCACCTCACTGATCTATAATGTGTGTGTGTG
Source organism: Mustela putorius furo (assembly GCF_011764305.1). Classification (NCBI taxonomy): domain Eukaryota; kingdom Metazoa; phylum Chordata; class Mammalia; order Carnivora; family Mustelidae; genus Mustela; species Mustela putorius. The sequence goes on along the minus strand of NW_025421329.1, from coordinate 1,864,896 downwards.
TGTGTGTGTGTGTGTGATTTATTTTAAATGGTATTCTTTCAATAAAATGCATTTTGAGCATACCCTAATACATACATCTCCATCAGTTATACACTACTATATTGGTAAAGTATATATGATATAAAATATACACAAACATATAAATTGAGGAGGATAAGAAAAATAAATTTAAAGAGAAGTTCTACTATTTCTTTCAGAGGCCATTAAGTTGGATAATTGCTTTATCTCCTGGCCCCAATCATAATGCAAAGAAAGAGCTTAAATTTTTATACTCTGTAAGCAATAAAGAAACAAGAAAAGTTTATGAACATGAAATGAGATGATCAGATGGTTGTTTTAGGAAAATTAAGTAGGGGATCAGAATTAGGGATGGTAAAAGGGGAGCTAAGACAGTAGAGCAGAAGCCAGAGAGAAAGCCATATTGACAGTCATGGTATGAAATGATAAAGGCCTTAATTTAGGTGTTGATGGTATAGATGGAGGGGCAGGGGAGGTTGGGAGGGGAATATAGTCTCTGACAGTTAAACTTCACATGAAACAATCATATAGGTTCACTCCAGTAAAGACAGGGAATGGAGCCCAAGTTTGTCTCCAGTCATGCCTCCTAGGGTTCATCTCATTTCATCTTCTGTTCTGATTGAATATTGTACTCCATTGCTTCTCTGAAGAGATTTCAACATAATATAAATGGTATTTTAAGTGATAATGTTTTCTTGTATCTTAGTGAAACAATTAATCCAAAACTAAAATAATTCTAGAGATGGAAAAGATCAATTTGGAGAGCCAAAGAACTTCAAAAATGTCTCATCAAATGTAGGGTGTCATTTCCTACTTTAATTGCACACAAATATTTGCTCTGACTGTAGAAATCTATCAGAGCCCTTAGAAAGTTATTATATCTGCCTTAGTAATAAAGCGTTACAAAGAATAACAGTACACATTTTTACTTTCCTAGATGTATTATAAACAGAGCAGAGAAGACTACCACTGTATCTTTTCTCTTTTTTTCCTTTCTTTCTTTTTTTTTTTTTTTTTAAATAAACATAGGTCTCAATTTTGAGAAACTACCTCTAAATCTGAATGTTTAAGTGAAATGCCTAGAGCTAGTGATTACTACCCTGGGGAGATTATACAAAAGGTAATAAAAAAAAAAAAAAGTAGAATGTCCAAGTGTCTAGGGGGAAAAAGTGACATGGTCTCTATTCTATAAAACTTCACCTGAAGGAAAAGTCTTAAAACCTAACTTGGTGTAAGTAATAACAAGATTATGGAATATTTATCACCTAAGAAGTAATTTCTTTTATGGTGCTTTACTATGTTACAAATGGCAAGTGATAAGACAAACTCAAGTTTACTTATAATTATGTCATTTTTAGCTTTCATTTATAACATTGTAATGTAGTAACTGTTGGGCTGGCAGGAAGGGGGCTACCAAAGATAGCGAAAGTTCCCGCCACAAGACCTGAGCTCGGACAGGAGAACAAAGGCCCAAGCAGGAATCTGAGACCCCCGCCCCGGGCTCCTGTGGACCAATGGGATCCCGATGAGCAGGCGGGATATCCAAATAAGGGAAACTTCCAAAAGACCCCTGAGCTTCCTCCGAGACCCCTTAAAAGCCCCCCTCCTCCCTGCCTTGGGTGCGACTTCCGCCACTCTGCTTTCCAGAGTGGCGGAACCTCGCCCGAGGGTGCCCACCTCCTCCCTGCGCAACTTTCCTGGCTCCCCTTCTCCTGAGCCCTGAAACTTCGCCGGAGAGCGTTTTTAATAAATCTTGCCTTGCACCCACTTTGCTTGGTGTTGTGTTTATCTCGCCGGAAAAAACTTTACATTTGGTGCTGAAACCCGGGAAGGAGATTGAGCCCCCACACAGTGGGGAGGCTCTCTCCTTTCCCTTGGCCGAACCGGACCTGCCTTTCCCAACGCCACTTCCGAAGCTGTGGTGAGTTTCCCCGATTCCGCGCCTCCTTCCGGAAAGCCCTGCCCTAATCGTGGCCGCGTCAGGGTGGACCCCGCCGGTCACCAGGTGACCTCCGTGACTCCGAGAGGCTGGGAGACGTCCTAACCTCTACGGCAGTCGACACAGTTTTTCCGCAACCCAGTGGTGGATGAGGGGACGCCTTCCTCCAGCCCTCGGGTTGCCCAGCAACGAATCGTGGGGACCTCCCAATCCAAATTCGACCCTAAAACATCCCAGGGTGTTTTAGGCCTGCTGGCCAATCTTAAAACCCTGGAACTGGACCAGGACCTGCAAAAACGACGTTACTGTACTGTCGCTTGGCCACAATACCGATTAGACAATCAGTTCCAATGGCCTCCAGAAGGCACGTTTAACTATCAGACTTTCATGGACCTAAATAACCTCGGCAGGCACCAAGGCAGATGGGCCAAGGTCCCTTATGTCCATCTTTCTGGACTCTGCACTCTCGCCCCTTCCTCTGCTCTCACTGCTCCACCTCTCAGGTCCTCTTGGCCCGCTCCCATCCCCCTACCCTGCCACCCACTGCTCCCAAAGACTCGGACCTCTCCTCCCCGTCTCCTCTCTCTGAACCCCCGGAGAGCTTCACCCATCCACTGACAAGAGGGCCTCTGGTTCCTCCTCCTCCTCCTCTTTACCGCGATCCTTCACCCCAAGGTCCCTTAAATTCAGGATTTCTGAACCAGCGCTCTCGTCTACCCCTCCTTCTCCCCCTCCCCACTCCTATCCGAACTCCTGACAAATTTATCCGCAGTAAACGGGAAACTCCAATCAAAGTTTACTGAAGGTCAAATAGGCTCTTGTTATTTGTTAAAATCTGCTAGCAAAGAGATGACTAGAACTGCTGGTTACTTGTGTCTCAGAGTTTTAATGGGTCATTCTTAAGGTAGCATTCAAAGTCTTTGGTAACCTTTAACAGAATGGGATAAAATACCCGAGCGCTGGTCGCCAGAACTAGGTTTACGCTTTTGAAATCTGTTGGTAAACACCTTTTGTGCTTAATTGAATTCTGTTGTAACAGCCGCAGGGCTACTGTTTGAGCTAGATGCTTTCGTAAAGAATGGAAGGGGAGACTGATCACCTCCCATTAGCCAGGGATACCCAAAGGGGAGGGTGTCCAATCTGTTTGAATCTGAAGAGTGCCTGACTGCGTGAATGTGTCTGTGTGGCTCCAGCCGCACTAGGGCTCGAAAGCCCCCCGCTGAGTTAGTCTGACCCCCAAGGGAGGTTGCTGGAGCTGAGGAAGTTTGAGTTCATGCGCCCTTCTCTCTACAGGACCTTTCCCAAATTGAGAAACGTTTGGGCTCCTTTTCGGCCAGTTCTGATAACTACATTAAAGAATTCCAGTATCTGGCCCAAGCCTATGACCTCACCTGGCATGATTTACATGTGGTCCAGACCACCACCATCACCATAGAGGAGAGGGAACGCATCCAGGCTGCTGCCCAGGAGCACGCGGATCAGGTCCAGCTCACTGATGCTGGAGCCCGGGCGGTCCCAGCTGTAGAACCAGGTTGGGATTATCAGGATGGCCAAGATGGCCACTGGCACCGCGACCGCATGGTCCAGTGTCTCATAGCCAGCATGAGGGCAGCCTCTAATAAGGCCGTTAATTACGACAAGATTAGGGATATTGTCCAGGCCCCTACGACAACCCCACCATGTTTCTTAACCAGTTGACCTAACTTTTAACCCAGTACACTCGCTTGGACCCTGCCTCTCCTGCGGGGGCCACGGTACTGGCTACTCATTTTATCTCTCAATCGGCACCGGATATACAGAGAAAGTTAAAGAAGGCTGAGGAGGACCCTCAGACCCCCATTTCTGACTTGGTGAAAATGGCATTTAAGGTCTTTAATTCCCGTGAGGAGGCGGCTGAGCTTAAACGACAAGCCAGACTCCAGCAAAAGGTTCAGTTGCAGACCCAAGCCTTGGTAGCAGCCCTGCGGCCGGCCGGCTCTGGGAGCCAGTAGAGAGGGGAAACCAATCGCACCCCGTCGGGGGGCCTGTTTCAAATGCAGGGCCGAGGGACATTGGGCTCGCCAGTGCCCCAATCCAAAGCCGCCAACTCGGCCTTGCCCTCAATGCCATTTGATGGGCCACTGGAAATCCAACTGCCCTAACCTCGGGGTATCTTCGACGCCTCAACGTGGGGGACCCCCCGAGATAGTAAGTCTGGCCTTTCAACTGCTTGGATTGGAGGACGACTGACGAAGCCCAGACTCAGCCACCCCTCTCACCCAGGCCGAGCCCAGGGTTATGCTCCAGGTAGCGGGTAAGTCCATCTCTTTTTTTGCTGGACACGGGGGCTACCTACTCTGTTCTGCCTTCCTACTCGGGACTTACTCGAACCTCACCAATTACTGTTATGGGGATCGATGGGACCTCCTCCAATCCTAGGGTGACCCTTCCCCTTACCTGTAGCCTGGATGGGTTTCCCTTCCCCCACTCGTTCCTATGATTCCTTCCTGCCTGGTCCCTCTACTGGGTAGGGACATTCTCCAGAAACTAAGGGCAACTATCTGCCTCTCCCCTTCCTCCCCTCTATCCACCTCAACCTGTCTCATCCTACACCTCTCCACTCCCTCGACCCCCACTCCAGATGACCTACCTACTGTAGACCCTCAGGTGTGGGACACCTCAGAACCCATCATTGCTTCCCACCTTACCCCGGTTAAAGTACAGCTTAAGGATAACTCTAAGTTTCCCTCAAGCTCAGTTGCCTATTTCCTTAGCCCACCGCCAGGGCCTGAAACTATCATAGAACGGCTTTAACGTCAGGGACTCCTGATCCCCATCATTTCCCCCTGTAACACCCCATCCTCCCAGTACGCAAGCCTTCAGGGGCTTATCGACTGGTACAAGACCTTAGGCTTATCAACGAGGTCGTGGTCCCCCTCCACCCAGTCGTTCCTAACCCTACTGTCTCGCATTCCCCCAAACACCTATGACTTTACTGTACTGGAACTAAAGGACGCTTTTTTCACTGTCCCCTTGCACCCTGATTCCTATTTTCTTTTTGCCTTCACCTGGGAGGATCCTGACACGCATGCTTCTGGACAATTAACTTGGACTGTTCTACCCCAGGGGTTCAGGGACAGCCCTCACATTTTCGGCCAGGCCTACAGACTTAACAGCAGTGCGTCCTTAAGGCCAGTACTCTACTACATATGTGGATGACCTCCTCCTCTGTAGCCCCTCCCTCTCGGTCTCCCAAGACGACACCTCCACCCTACTTAGCTTTCTGGGGGCCAAGGGATATCAAGTACCCCCCTCTAAGGCCCTCAACATGACCTTAGGGCAGCCCATCATGGTCTACTCTTCTGCTGACTCACAGAGCTCCTTAGCCACCGATCCCTGGCCCATCTGACTCCCGTCTCCAGCTATTCCATCTGCTATTCCTAGAGAACCCGCATCTCTCTCTCTCTACCTCCCCCGCTTAAACCCTGCAACTTTACTGCCTAAACCCTTGCCAGATAAGGGGTGGATCCAGGACAGGATTGCCCTGCCAGGCAATCTGGTGCACACCTTGATTACTGACATCCACCAATCCCTCCATAGTGGCCCATAGGCTCTCCACTAATTTCTTCAGCCATTGTTTTATCATCCTTCCTTATCTAAGGTAATCGAAGTTGTCCACAGGGCTTGCAAAACCTGTTCTGCCGTGAATTCACAAGGAGGAATCTGCAGACCAGGGCCTAACCAGCAGCTCCGAGGTCATCAGCCGGGGGAAGACTGACACCTGGACTTCACTCCCATGCCTTGCCATAAAATTCATTCACAGGCTGGATCGAAGCATACCTCATCGCCCAGGAAACAGCAGACGTAGTGGCTACAATACTCATCGAGCGCATCATCCCGAGGTTCGGATTGCCCCAGACCCTCCAGTCGGACAACGGACCTGCCTTCATCTCCAGTGTAACCCAACAGGTAGCTGAGAGCCTCAACATAACCTGGAAACTTCACATCCCATACCACCCACAGTCATTGGTAAGGTAGAAAAGGCCAATGGGCTGCTCAAAGCCCAACTCACCAAACCTACTCTAGAAACCCGTCTTTCCTGGCCTACACTTCTGCCTATGGCTCTCACCAGACTCCTGGCTACGCCCCGCGGGTCTTCAGGCTTAAGCCCATTTGAATTACTATACGGCTGGCCCTTTCTTAGAAATCATAGCCCTCCAGCCATTTCCCCACCTCTTTTATCCTATCTACCTTACCTCACTCTAAGTCCTGGGGATACCCCTCCCTATTGACTGGCCACTCCCCAGCTTCAGGGCCACAAATAATACGGTCCATATGGGCCCCATGGGGGAAACATACCTATTATTAATGTGTCCTCCCTTACCACCACAGCGGCCATATCACTAATTCCTCCCTCCTGTACTGTACTCCCTCGGGAATATTTCTCTTGTGCCCTCAGGGAATCTATCGCTGCCTGACCACTAATGACTCCCTGGGCTGTATATTCATTCTACTATCTCCTACCACCATCTACTCTGAATCCCAGCTGCTGTCCATCCTATTTCCCCAACACCATGGAGGAAGGGCTGCCCACCTCCCATTCATAACAGGGGCAGGAATAGCCACAGGGGTGGCAACTGGAACAGCGGGGATAGGAACCTCCATAGACTTTTTCTTACAAACTCTCCCAAGCCCTGAATGATGACACGGAACGGGTTGCTGACTCCCTCACAGCCCTACAGACGCAAGTCACCAGCCTGGCAGCCTTAGCTCTACAGAACCGACGGGCCTTAGACCTTCTGACCACCGAAAAAGGGGGGACCTGCCTATTATTAAATGAAGAATGTTGTTACTTTGTTAACCAATCATATAGTTACCTCCAGGATCAAAGAACTCAGGGATCGGATCCAAGCACAGTGGCGAGACACATCCTCCTGGGGCCTGGACCCCTACAACTGGGTAACCTGGCTGCTCCCTCTGGCGGGACCTGTAAGCATAATCCTCCTCCTAATCTCAGTTGCTCCCTGTCTTTTCCGGTACTTGCAGGGTTGCCTACAAGAACTTGCCTGAGTATCTGTCAATCAACTCCTCCTCCAGCCCTACTCTCGCCTGCCCACTTCCGACTACCCCTACAACGACGCCCCCTGTCAGCAGGAAGTAGCCAGAACCGAGTCGACGCCCCTGACACCATTATATTAAGCAAAAGGTCCGAATGCTGGGCTGGCAGGAAGGGGGCTACCAAAGATGGTGAAAGTTCCCGCCACAAGACCTGAGCTCGGACAGGAGAACAAAGGCCCAAGCAGGAATCTGAGACCCCCGCCCCGGGCTCCTGTGGACCAATGGGATCCCGATGAGCAGGCGGGATATCCAAATAAGGGAAACTTCCAAAAGACCTCTGAGCTTCCTCCGAGACCCCTTAAAAGCCCCCTCCTCCCTGCCTTGGGTGCGACTTCCGCCACTCTGCTTTCCAGAGTGGCGGAACCTCGCCCGAGGGTGCCCACCTCCTCCCTGCGCAACTTTCCTGGCTCCCCTTCTCCTGAGCCCTGAAACTTCGGCGGAGAGCGTTTTTAATAAATCTTGCCTTGCACCCACTTTGCTTGGTGTTGTGTTTATCTCGCCGGAAAAAACTTTACAGTAACTGCCTTGATGAAGGATGTTAAAGCTGAAATTCAACTGAACATCAAGACACATTTATCTGATCACCTAAGAAAGCTGCATTATAGTGTCATTCAAATATATTATATGTGACAATGGCACACTTTTCCCCTCGCTTTCCTTTTTTTTTTTTTTTTCGAAAATATCTAGTGGGAAGGTAAATCTCAGGTGGTCTCCAATACTTTAAGCTAAGGTGTTGAAAGCTGGGGGAAGACTTCAAAACCTCATTATTTCTTTGTCTTTTTTTCATGACAGTGAAGATGGTGGGCCTCCCTTTGCTCCCTTACATCAGTGGAAAGTTCCTACTAAAACAAATGACAAAGAAATTAGTTCACTCACTCAATCTACATTAATTAGGGAATTTCTCAATCAAAACCTCTTATTTGATTGTCAGAGGAAGTCTCAATGGAATGCCTATTTAATTTCTTTTCTTCATTATTTTATCTGCATGATAAAGTTATCCTATGGAACATCAGTAATTTAACTATAATCAAATTCTCTATTTTTCACGATTATTTCAATGTACAGAAATTTTGATAGACATAAATTGTAATATTGGTTAAAGGAAGATATTTAGAAAATCAGCAATGGAACAAACATTAAAAGAATATTTATTAAATATGTTTGAAAACATTTAATGTCATTCATGGTTTTGGTCTAAAACTTACAAATGGATGTTTTGAAATAATATCACAAGATTTTATTTCATGCAGTAAAAGAAATAAAACATCATTATGGAACATTTGATGAAGACAAATCACTTTGGCTTATTTCAAAGTGCAATGTCATTGCATGAGCCCTGTATTCTTTAAGACATGTTCCATTCTTCATTCTGAAACCTATCAGAATCATGATAAAATATTATAGGAGAACTGTGATGAGCTTTCAGATAAGAGCAAAAAGTACAGTTAAGTGAAAAAGGTTTCTTAAGCTTCCAAAATGACCTTCCTTTGAAAGACCTGTCAACCTTTCCAGTGATGGAACATCAATATTTTTAGGGCTGGTTTAACTCAACCTTCCTTTCTCTCTTTTAGTTTTAATGTATGTAGTACTGGCTGATAAGAGAACTGATTAAAGTCCTCCCCAGTCTCTTAGACACAAATGGACAAGTACACACAGAGGAAGCCCACCCCACCCCCCAAAAAAGCAGAGGAAGGTTAAGATTTGGTTATTTTACCACTTCAAGAGGCTAGTTTGAAATGGAAAATTTAAGAGACATTTTATATCCCATTTATCTCAAGTCACGAGCTCTATAGAAGCAGCTAGAGGCCTGAGCAACAGACATCCCAAGAAAAAAGGGGGAGGGAAGAAATATTTTCATCACTTTCACTATCCCCTTCAATCTGAGAAAACAGCAAAAGATGAGTGATAGTTTGGAGATTTATCAGCAGGATATTGGGAATTTCTGATAAACCCTTATCTAAATTTTAGAAAACACCTGCTTGTATTTATAATCAAAAGTCAGCAGTGGAAGAAAAATTTTCTTTCTTAGTACCAATACGTATGTACATACATACATACAAACATACATTTCCCTTCCTTTAAATGTGGGTCACACCAAAATACTGGCCATCTGATGACAGTCTACCAGCAGCATTTTAAATGGCTAATGTCTCTAAGTCACTGTCAAATCTGGGGACATGCTCACTGATCACTACAAGAGACTGGAGCAAAAATTACTTAGGGACCAATTCTGAGCCCCATTAGGCCATGATAAACATTATTTTATGGGAAATGGGAAACCTCAAGTGACCCAATCCATATAACCTATGTGTGTGTATCAATTGGAGAGGGGCCAACAGCCATTACAAAGATCATGTTGCTTCTTTGTCTTACATGCTGGCATTCCAAAGGCAATGTAACTTAAGACAATGCTGGTTTTCAAATGTCTACAAAGTACTCAGCTTAAATCAAAAATTTTATGCTCTCTCTCATTCCATCAAACTTGTGTTTTTAAGTATTAGGAAAACAAAGGAGTTTAAAATCACAAAGCGATATGCAAATCAATCTACAATAAATCACCTAACAGGTCCTCTGGAAGAGAATTTTATTGCTACTGACATTAACCATTTGCTTATCACCAAAATTATCCTCTTAATGGATAATATGTGGTTAAACATCTCACAACTTAGAGTAACATAGAGGGAAAACTGGCCCAAACAATTCTTACATTGCTTCAAGGAAAAATGCATTAAGATGACTAACCTTTCCCAAGGTCATTAGGCCAAGAGATGGGTTCTTCTGTTTCAAGATAGCTTTCCTCCTGACCCAGCATATGGTTTCTATTACTGCCAGACCATGACCACAAAGACATTTCAAATCCCTGTGAAAAATGTGATTCTACGTCTCCTGCTCAGTTGTATGTCATAGAGGACAGTTGAAGTTCTGGTAGATGAGGGGGAGAGAGGGTGGCAGCAGGGCTTTAATCCATGCCATCCCTTTATATGATATGACTAGGTTTGTAATAGAAACCTTCTCACTTCTGGTTTCTCTCTTTTATCTTACAAACCACTTAATGCTCACAAGGGACAGTGAACACACTTCACTGTATCATGTTTAAGCTCTCCAAAGATGTGAAACAGCTTTATCAAGGGCGACAGCCATTCACTAATCTGCTTTTCAAAACTTGTTTTTTTAAATGGAGATAAAAGTAAATTTATGCTATTTAATCTGCATTAACACAGCAAACAGTATTGTGTCTATGATGATTAAGAAATGTTTATGAAATTATTTTGAATAGATATTTACTTGCAGGTATTATAGTTGGCTCAGAATATTAATAATGAGGACAAGAATTAGTCAACTAATACAAGATATTCTACAAGGCACCTTTAATCCATTCAGATTAGTCAGACTTTCAAAATGAACGTAATAATGTTCTGCCTTATTACATTTCACAAATAACATTTTCTCAGTTTTTAATATAACATAAAATGTAGAATCACTGTCTGGTCTTGTAAAAGAATTTTATACAATTAATTATGAGTTTCTAGCATATCCTAATTTTATAGTAGCTGATTTACAACATCTCTCTAGGCACAGAATTTAATAGTTCCTGATGAAAGAGATGGGCAAAAGATTATACACACACAGAAATATTAAAAGAAATCGAAAAAAATAATCCAACTAAACCATTTCTTTACAGTGAAATCCTACCAAGTAGAAAAGAAAGCTTTGAGCAATATTCTTATTTTTCTTTTACTTATTTTATCCATAGTATGGAATTAGTACTTTCTCAGTCTGTCCTTCTCATTCATTTATTTTGGCTGTGCTTTACAGTCTATTTTTCCTTCTGTGGGCATGCCACCATTTGTGATAAGTTTGAAATGTTTCATGGAAAAACAAAAACAGAAACACACCATGATACCTCCCCATGAGGTCCTGAATGTGTCCAGATAGAAAAATTATTTTAGTATATGCAAGACACTAATCAAATCAAATTCCCTGGTTGAGCATGACTTGGGTAAATCCACTATATCTTGTTTCCTATGTAAGATGTAAGAATTTATTATACTAAAATATGGTTTTGCTAGTCAGTGGGAAAAATTGATTAAAATGATTATTTTATTGAGTTGGCTGACCAGTTCCATAAAAAGTGGTTCCTCTTATTTCCAGCACCCTTTTGTAGTAGTATATCAGACATTGGATCTTGGGAATTACGAAAACAGGGGCTTTCAAGGCCAGTTAGTTTTAAGGTCAGAAATTTACAAAGAAATACAATTACTGGGAGGAAACACATTGCCAAGGTTTTGTTATATACCCTATCACTTCTACTCCAACTGGTTAAATAACAAAAATATTAAAAGGTTGACTTGTATTTGTTTTCTTAGATATGATTCTCAGATATGAACACACTTCATATTCTCAGATATGATTTCTCAGATATGATTCTCCTCACTGGGAGGAGATATTCTCAGATATGATTCTCCTCACTGGGAGCTTTTAAACATATATGAATTTTTCCATTGATGTGGCAAGCTTATTTGTTTGTTTAATCATGTAACAATTTTTTGTCTGTTAGACAACCAACAATGTCCCAGTGGTAAGTGTGTGTCTTTATGAAGAGATTCACTCATAGCCTATCCTCTGGTCCTTGAGAAGACAAAATTCATTCTGAAGATTGAACTGTGTTTTCTAGATATTATGAATATGTAATAAACACTTTCCACTTTCATCTTTAGGAATCAAAATTTGCTTGTAAAGAGAAATAGGCTAATGAGCAAAAAGGAAACCTTCATCTATCCTTAATTTACAGAACAATCTATCACACGCTTCTAATCATCACAGAATTTCTTCTTATAATATCTTTTTTAAAAAAACTTTTCTGAACTCTATAAAGGATAACTACTTTCTTTACAATCTATTTCCATCCATTCTTTCATCAAATATTTATGGATTATCCAATATTTGTTATCAATTGGCTTATGTACAGACATGCCTCAGGAGAAGGAAAAGTTTTGATTCTTATGCATATTTCTGCCGAACTGATTCATTCAGTTTGCTATTGTTTCACTGCCTGTCATCACTAGAAGTTAGAACATAGCTCTAAGATCTTCACTTCCCATTAACCACCCTCTGTGGACATCTTTCCCATAAATTAATCCTCACGCTGCAGGTAGGTAAGGGTTTATATAGTCAGTTCTGGCTTCTGGAATTTGATTAAATATTATGGGCAACCTGTGGATAGCATTTATAATTTTATAAGTTATAAAATTATGTCCCTTCAGAGTCACTGCCATTGTCTATCAAAGATTCCAGCTTCACATACAGTCCTCATGTTCCTTCAGTAACATTGATCCTTGATCCTTTTGGGGCCTTGATGTGAATCCCTCTTTGTCTTTGCTTCTTTTTTTTTTTTTTTTTTTTTAAGTTCTACCAGTGGTCCCAAACCCAACATCACTCCCTGAGTTTTCCTGAGGATAGCTTCTCTTAGTGATGAATGAAACTAGGACATTAAGATTTTAAGAAACTGTACTATAGAAGACTAGTCTCTTAAGATGATTCCATATAAACTAGTCCTAGATCAAATGACTTGGGGAAACTGCAAACATTATTCTCTCTGAGACAGTATGCTGCCTATTAACAAATTTAAAGACTCTGATGTATGGTGAAGTAAAGGTAAGATAATCTGCTTAACTCTGTTTAACCCACCATTTCCTAAATATTTTTTAGTAAAGAGCCCGCATGTTTATTGGTTTGGGGCAATTTTTTTAGTTTTTGTTTGTTTGATTGTTTTTGTCTAATAATTATGAACAACCAATCCTTTGCAGAATTCTGCTGTAATATATTCATTTGAGAATTTAGTGTCATTTAGTAAATATTGGAATAAAAAAGCCCATGGTAAAATTTTGCATTGCAGGTTGCTATTTTAATACATTAACATTTTTAACTATGTCTGTAACACATTTGTCTCTTTCTGAAGAAAGTAGGATAGTGTAGACAAGAAGAAGGAATGTAGCACCAAGTAGTACCAAGCTATTGTGTGTGAAGTGGCCTGGTACAGTGTCAACCATCTACTAAGAAACAGGTAAAAATAAAAATTCAATTATAATAGCCAGTGGCTTCTTAATTTCCAGTTTCTAAGAGGATGGCATAATGACCCCTTCTCAAGGCAATGACAATAGAAATTCCTCTGGTCCAGGATGTGAGCAGGTGACAATTAACTCTTAGTGATACATTGACCCTAGACACCTGCACAGGTCGTTTTATATGAGTCAGTTCCATAGCAACTATGTTCCTGCGTTATCCTCTCTGCTGTTCCTTCACCTTCTCTTGGACTTTTAATGCCTGAATTTCTAGATCTTATTCCCTAGTGGACCAAAAACTGAATGGCCTAATACATACCTGTTTCCCAATGGCTGAGCCCCAATGATGACTACCAAACTTCTTTCTCTAAAAAAGGTCTTTTAGTGGCCTTAGATCTTACCATATGTCTGCTCAGTATGAAATCCTTGAGTAGGTATGGACATGGTGTTAACTTATATTTCATGCATTCTTTCATTTATAAGCAGAACTCCTGCCTCAAATACATGGTTTTCATGTGTCCACCCTACCTTATGCTCTGATTCCTGAACCAAGTAAAATGGTCTGGCATTCTGAGGCTGTCTTTTTCCTCATGTGTCTAAGACTCAAGTAATACATTAAAAAAGTGACAGCAGGAGACCACCAGTACCAAGGAGCTGATTCAGTTTAAATAAAATAGTTGTTATAGAGTAGTTTACACACACACACACACACACAACAGCAAAACTAAATTCAACAAATGTTCTATTAGTTCTCTGTCACCATGCTAAGGGAGAATAGGCTTTAAAAATATCAATCTTTCTCTATTGTTCACCCATTCAAATAAATATATATTCTCATAGACGAACAACTGGTTAATGCACAGAGAGGAATAACTTAAAACATATTTAAAATTTATGCCTCCCTAATGTCTATTACCCCAATCCCATTGAGTTTTAACAATGGCCAGTATAATTCGAAAGAGAGGAGAATAAAATTATTTCAATCAGTGATTCTGGTTGTTCATGGGTAGGTGTATCATGATACAAAAAACTTTGCAAATATAAAAATCTTCTAACGTATTTTGAAGTGTCTTTAAGAAAAGATAATTATTTATTTATTTGACAGAGAGAGAGACACACAGTGAGAGAAGGAACACAAGCAGGGGGAGGGAACACAAGCAGGGGGAGGGTGTGAGCGGAGAAGCAGACTTCCCACCAAGCAGGGAGCCCAATGCAGGGCTCCATCCCAGGACCCAGGGATCATGACCTGAGCCGAAGGCAGAAGACAGACACTTAAAGACTGAGCCACGCAGGCACCCCGAACTATCTTCTTGAAATTTTAAATATGTGCAGTAAATACAAAGGATTAAGAAATTTAATAACCTATGGTCTCCAACATAGCTGGTCTCTTTTTATTTTAACTTTTTACTTCTACTGAGTCTGCATGATTATAGCCCTTAATTTATGCCAGTGGAATCATTCTCCCACTTTCACTGTCAACTATGATTGAACTGATTCATGGCCAAGAGGTTTGCCCTCCCTATGGGGTGTGCAAATACTACTCTAGAAAGTTAGTCATGCTAAGTATTTTCTATCAGTTTATTTCCATTTCTAATGTTTTTTTCCTGAAGTTTGATTCTTCTACCTAAGAAAAAAAGAAAAAGAAAAGAAAAGCCATACCACACTAATGGCAAGGGTAAAGGTCACAAAACGGCATTTCTTCTTAAAATATCTCCATTTAAATGCAAATTTTGGCCTTTATTCCTCACCTTTAAACAGTCATTTCATAGAAATGCAAAAAGTAAAAGTAAAGTTTGTGTTTTAATATCTACAGAGAAGCACACTAATGTGTTACTTAGCCTCATTTATGCTACATGAACACTACTGTCTTAGCGCTTGATGGATTTCTTTTCGGATAAGCAGTATTTTCTCAGAAAATTCAATTTAAAAAATTAAATATGCACAGGATGCTTAAAATCCAACTTTAAGAAGATAAAGTCTCATCATTTTTCGTAATTTGAATCACTAAAAGTTTCCACATTGTTTTTGTTATACTTTTTTTTTTAATTTAGCTTATGTAATTTACAAAGCTATGGCATTCATTAGTGACAAATAACTGGAAATAGTCTTTATTATTATTGAATCTGACTTAAATGCATTTCTATGAAAATAAAAATGTAAAGCTGATAGCATTTTCAACTTGCATGGTGATGATTTCGTCCTAGTGACTAACTTAAAGTAAAATAAAAATGATTAAAGTTTTAAAAGAAAAAAATCCAGCTATTTAGAAAACATTAAAAGTTTCAAAGCATTAAATCGACTTAGAAATTTAGGATTTATACCAGAATTAAATGCTTTGTGATGTGAACTTTGATACAGAATCAGAAAAATATATTTGAATGTACCAAAATATTGCTTTTTTTCAATGTCCTACAAGACACATAGTGGCCATTTTATGCCTCCAGCCTAACCCAGTAGCCCCTCTATGATTTCCTCTGCAGTTGTGGGGAGCAGTTTCCTTATACCACGGCAGCGTTCCTCTCAACTTTTTTTCCTCAGGGATTGCTCCCCAACCTGGGCAGATACTTTAGTCTCCACGTAGGCTAAGATGAAAGTATGACAGTTAAAACCCTTTTTCCCGGGCTTCTCTGTTAGGATACCTCTCAGTCTTGAGAGCTTTTTCTTCACTTAATAAATATCTATCCCCTTAAAAAAACAAAACAAAACAAAAAGCTCTTTTTCCCATAAACCTTGACAAATGGCATATGAGAATGAGTTATTAATGCCTGAAACTTTGATGCTTTACAGCTGAGCTGTCCAATTGAGTAGCCAGCCACATATATGACTATTTATACTTAAATTAATTAAAATTAAATAAAATTAAAAACTCAATTCCTCAATCATACTAGCCATATTCCAAGCAGACAATGTGGATATAGAACATTTCCATCATCAGGAAGTCCTGTTGGACAATGCCGTTTAAAGGAATGCTTCTAAGGCTGTGTGTTCTATAATTATTCATCAAAGAGTCCTCAGCAGGATTTAGCCTCAGTTGCCCACAGTTTAACTGGATCAAGAATGTATCATTTGGGGAGTTTTGCTCTTTTCTTTAGCTTATTCCTTGCTTCTTCACTTCTACTTCTTGGTACCCAAATCCTTGTTTCAGGCTCTGCTCTGTAGGGAACCCAAGCTGAGAAAGGTAGCATACCAATACTTTTGGCCCTACTTTAGTTCAAAGAATGCCGTGATTAGCCAAGATGCAGACAGAAATAAAATAGTTATAACATTTAAAATACATGTATTTATAATTTTTTCCCCCTTCACATCCTTGGCTTTCATTCCTTAACTAATTCTATAACTGCATGGTCTTCACTGAATTGATCAGGTTGAGGATGGAACAAGGCAGTGTCAGAGGCCAAATATATACCAGAATATTGCATTTTAGAAGTAAGGACAGTTGAAGAATAAGAGGGGTGGAAAGGAGGGAGATAGACAGGACAGGCAAAAAAGAACAGGTGCCTGTAGGTATGAAACTCTGGAAAGAGAGTTATCTAAATGGGATTATTAGGAAGTTCGGTTCTACATCTTCTACAACTCAAAGGTTGTATCCGAGAAAGATTTTCAGGAAGTACTGACATTAATTTTCAATTGGAGTTAAACTTTTTGGAGTTAGACTTCTATACCTTTCAATTGTGACAGTGGTCTCAAAGGGACCCAATGCAGCCAGGAGCATCCCCACAAATAAAGCAATCATCATATGTGAAACTTATGGTTGCACCATAATGGAATGACTTATTTAATGCAAGAAAAACAATATGTGAAAAATACAACAATTCTTAACAAGGTGACAATGTGACATTAGCAAAACATTTCCCATATTTGTGAAATTAAAATTATCTTCATTTATGCATGTTTTGTTACTGACAGCACTATGGAAGTTAAAGGGGCAACCTAACTTCTGAAATGGTTTCTATAAAGTTTAATACTGTCTTTAGGTGAAAATCACTAGGGATAGAGCTTTCGGATTTTTATCTCCTTTTTAAGATTAAGGTAGATGATGAAACTTATAAAAATAGTAATAATACTCTGAAAATGTGTGTGATTCGATCATTTCCTTTTAAATCAAATTATTCCTGTTAAACATACATCTCTCAGCTTTCATTAACCAAAAAAAAAAAAAAAATAGCTTTCAAAGCTCAAAACACATTATCAATGAAATTAAGAGATACACTGACCAGGAAAGTGCATACATTAACTTCTACATTCTCCACAGAAATCCCTGTACCGAAATAACAAGTTTTAATTAATTGAATTTTACTGCTCTTTTTTATATTGGGGTGTGGGTGGAAT
Source organism: Mustela putorius furo (assembly GCF_011764305.1). Lineage (NCBI taxonomy): Eukaryota > Metazoa > Chordata > Mammalia > Carnivora > Mustelidae > Mustela > Mustela putorius. The sequence goes on along the minus strand of NW_025421329.1, from coordinate 1,847,451 downwards.
AGGAATGTTGGAGAGTGATTGTCAAAAAACAAATCTTACATTGATATTCTGAAAGGATAACTGAAAAGAACTTTTCTCTGATCTTATTTTTTTCTATAAGTCTGTGATTATGCCTCCAATCAGTCATGTCAATAAAATTGGAAATATTCATCAAATAGTAAAGTCATCCATTCATACATCCATTCATCCACTCACTCACAAAACATATTAAGGATATACTTGTGTCAGCCATTGTGCTGTATGGTAGGAGTCAAGAGCAGTTAGATCCAACAAATGTGAGGTTTCCAAAGCTGTGATGGTAGCCAGCAGGTCAAAATGTGCATATGAAACAACAAACATTGAGCTTTGTAGAGAGAAGCACTTTACCAGTTGGGACTAGGTACACATAAGGCTAGTTTAAATTATTTTTAACTAAATGTTTTTACAGGATAAATTTGTTACTTATGATGGCATTTAGTTTCTAGCCAGCAAAGTAAAGGTTTGAGCTTTTGGGCTCATTCTGATAAATCTTTCTGGCTGGTCTAATTATGGAGTATTTACTGGTTCTCAAGTGCCTGAAGACAAGTTTCTCATGTAGGTTAAACCAGTCCTTCCCCCTGTGGATCTGGCTATGATATGCATCTGTCTGGTAATTCCCTGCCAATTAATAATTTTACCCTTATTTCAGCCCACTCTAAACTATATTATTATATTTTGAATATGGCTTCTCTCGATCTGTATGTTGCACATTCAATAAATCAATATCGAGATTACTTATTGATTTTCCTAGTGCTATATGTGCATACAGTCTATTCAGTTTGAGGAAATTAAATAGAAATAAAGATTGCACTAACATGCTCTTTCTAATAAGTGAAAAGCAAACCCAGCATCATATTCAAATTTGGCATTCAAATGGTTTACATAAGAATCTGATTTTTTAAATCTCAATTCATAAGCAGAAAAATGCCGTCCCTAAGAAGCTTGCCAATGTTTTATAGAATGCAAAGCTTAGCCATTAAGGTTAAAAAGGAAAAAAAAGAAGACTAAAAACCATTGCAGAAGTAAAGCACACAGCATAATGTTGCCTGATTACCACTCAGAGAGGCCTGGCCATCAAAGCATGGCCAATTCAAATTTCAGTGATGCCTCTTTAAGCCCTAATGAACCGTAGTGCCCTAATGAGAGGTTTCACTGAATCCTAGTCAACCAAGCATTGGTTTCACAGAGAAAAGAGAAAACTAGGAACCCGCTGCATCTTAAATGGTGATATTTGTATCAACAATATTTATAAGACATTTTTCCCTTGAATAAAAAAATACAAAAACAAATAGCTACTGTTCTATGGGAGTCACAAACAAGGATGTTGGCTTAATTTAGTATGAAATCATTTCACATCATGAAGTATTCTGCGTGAATTCACCAACGTTAAGAATTAAGTCTTTAAATGAACTTCTAAGAAAGTAATACCTGCATAGTTTTGTATAGTAAGGAGTACATTCTGAGATGTTTAAGAAAGAAACAAAGATATTTTGTCTACAGAAGATTAATGCTGAGACTAACAAAAAATGATTCACTAGAAACAAAAATGCTCATTTAAGTCAATGCATAATATAGGTCACAAACATTTTGGGCATCATATAGGTCAAATCGCATTCGAAGTCCACATTTTTCTGTTCCCTTTCTAATGATTTTGGCAAGTGTAGACAGGGTACTGGGTAACATACATCCAAAGAGAGATGGTCAGACTCAAAGACATTGCTGTTCACATCTAAATATGGCACTGCTGTGCACTCTCATTTTTGCTTTAAGCCCTTAATGATAATTATTAAACAACTGTGACTAGAATTTCACCTGGCCCTAAGAATGGCATTGAGTAACCTGAACACACTACCAGTAATAGGAAACCCCGTCTCTTGATGCACAACTCTTTTGAAGATTCGCATTACTTTTTCCTTTAAGAAAGAGCTCTGGATCATCACGAGTTAAGGACTGTAATTGTGAGGAAAAAAGACAAAGAAGTGGAATGGAAAAGAGACTTTGTTGACCATGCTTTTTAAAATGAGTAAAATAAAATAGAATAAAACAACCTGATATAGAATATATCAAAATACACCTAGAATCCCCCAGCAAGAATGTAGTGTTTAATCATTGTTAGCATGATGTGACGCAGTATATATTATATTCCACCTACAGACACACCTTTCAAGTGTCAAAAAGCATTTCTTCTGGGAGGCCCTTCCTGACTCTCCAACACTATATCAGATTCAATGTCCCGGAACTTTCTCTCCATAAAACAAGTTCCACCAAAAAGGCATTTACACAGTTATTAATCTCAGATTCATCTCTGTTCATCACATGGTAAGTTGCAGGTGAGCAAGAGCAGGTGCTATTTGTTTCCTAGCCCTGTTGTATCTTGGGCCTAGCACAGTGCCTGATGTGTACTGAGCCCTTGAATGGTTCTGCATCAAGGGATGAATGACCATGATGCCCCAGATAATCCTAAAAGTAAAGTGAGGATCAGGCAACATCCTACACAGGTATAGTCCTAGAGGGTATTTTGGTAATATGTCTGAATATTAAACACACAAACCTTTTACCTTAAATAGAAGCAGTATATATACAGGAATGGTTAAAGGAGTCTTGTTTAGAATAGTAATTTTTCAGAATAAAATTCCAATGGCAGGTAATCAACTAAACAAATTACAGCATATCCTTAAAATGGTCCAGTACAAAATCGGTTGCATGGACTAGCTATAAGACAGTGCACATAAAGCACATATGGAAAAATTCCATACATAGGAAAATATATGTGAAAAATTCTGAAAGAATACCAACTATTAATAGGGCTCACCTTTAAGTTGTGAGACTACCTTTATTTTCTTCATTATGTCTCCCTTTTTCCTAAACTTTAGCAATAAGCATATATTACTTTCATTAAGAAAATTAAAACTATTAAAAGAAAAGGAAATCAAGATGACAGCCTGTGACAATAACATGGACAAGGTGCAATGTTTCTTGCATATAATCCCTTTCTATCTCATAAGAGCCTACTGAGTCTCCTATATTAGATATTATGTGAAAAAAATAAAGTTACATATTTTGAACTATTAATAAATACTGTCTATTCATAGCAAAGCAATAATTAGGCCAGTGAAATTAAATATTTAACCTCCAACACTTTAAATAATAAAAACTAATGGTTTGGGAGAGGGACCACAGCAAGGAATATGTCTGGCAACTTTTACTTTTGGCAAGGAGAATACACATATAGGAAAATAAAATGAAATCAAGAATTAGTAATACTATCTGTAAAATGCAATTTCTGAATTCTATCAGGGTGCAAAACCTAGGCAAAAGGAAATTTAAAACTTCTCCCCTGTAATTGTGGTCAATGGCATGGCTATTGTCTTTTGACACCAGATCAGTGATGGAAATAACACTCAAAGTCTCACTGAGGAGATAATACCTACCTAGAGGTCCCTGTGAAATAAACTCTGTCATACAGAAAATGTATATGCCATGCCTGGAATATATTTTTCATTAAAATGACTTTTATTGCCATTGCTGTTCCAGTGGGGTGTGTGGAGGGAGGTTAGGTAGAGAAAAATAATTTGTTCAAATGATCAATATAACTGTTACAACTTCCTACTTAGTGTAATCTCTGTGGAAGGAGACTAACCACGGCGTAGATTGACAAGCAAATCCCAAGGATATCAATAAAGAGTTCAATAAGTCATTTGATGCTAACTTAATTTTTTTAATGTAGCTGGAGTAGTCCCCAAGGGCCCTGTGGCTGCCTTGAAGTAGTTCTGTAACAGCAAATGTCACAGCCATCCAAGGACGTGAGGATGCTAATGTAGCATTCTTCATAAAATCAAACCAGGTTGCTGCTCCCCCTGACATCATAACAAAGCCCTGATGGATGTGCACTCTGCGTGCTGAATTGATTTTTGTTAAGTCCGAGCTCTCATACTATTTTATCCTAATGTGCCTAAATAAGCAGTGTTGACTCCTTAATTTACTCATTTTAACACCAGCAGCTTCCAGGACTCCATTAACATGGCGCCGGATTTAGGTTGTCTGCTGAATTTGCTAACCTCAAACGTATGAAATCTGAATTCTTAAAACTGATAACACTGCCAGGAAAAATCATTTCTTTCCAGACCAATGGGAACGCATGTCTCAGCATTTCAAGGAGTCGCACCCATAAATACTTAAACCAGAGGGTACACCGAATTAATTAGGACACTTGGGTTATTAAGAGGGTTGATTGTGGGTACATGTTACGAATGGTAACCTGAAGGCCCTAAAGAAGTAGTTTAATGTTTTGCCACCAAACGAAACAATTGGAGAGACATTCACTGAAGGAAATTCAACAGAACAGAATGCAATTCAATAGATACACGAATTCTGCCAAAAGCAAAATAGACTATTAGGGTCTGGAGTAATTTGGAAATAAACAGTAAATTCTGTAAGAAAATAAAATAAAAAGAAAGAGAGGAAAAAAATTACTTCAAGTAACACAAACAGTGTTTTAAAAACAAATTGAAACAACGACAAAACAGAAGATGATTTTAACCAAGGCGAACTCAAAAAGAACTTCTGTTAGGGACATTTGTATGATATACAATGATGATGCTAAACCCTTGGGGATATAGAAATACATGTATTTCTTTGGAACATGAGAACATTATTTCCTTAGAAGCCAATGAGGGGTATTGTGGGCTCAGATTTGTGTTTCGTTTCTTTTTTAACTGTGTAGTGTTTATTTCTGAGTGTTTGGTGGTTGTACTTTTATCACTCAGGGAACTGAGCTATTGCGGGGTGATATATTCAATGAATTTCTCCTTCCATCAAGTTCAGTGTTTTACTGGTTTTAAAAGGAGCCATTACTTTTATTGTCTCCGGCAAAACCAAACACATGCTTTACTTTAGTTCCACATCTGTATTGATAATGATAGGTCACCAGCTCTTCAGTACAACCCAAACTGTGACATTATAAAAGCCTGCCTCCTTATTGAAGCTTAGCCTTTGCTTGTAAAAACAAGGCGAAGGTCCAATTAGCGACTCAGAGGAAAATGGGAGGGCAGTCTTTTGTGGATAGGCATCCCCATTCAAAAACCTATAATCCATAATGAGCCCTCCTTAACACGACGGATGCTTTCCTTTCAGACAAGTCTAAATACCAGGTCACTAATGAGCAAGAATTTAAAACGCCGAGGCCATGAATGAAACAGGTTATTGTGAAAATTGGCTCATATTAAGAGATTTAAAAGACTTGGCTAGTTCTGTTTGGCCTGACAGGTCTAACTAATTAATCAAATACTTTGATAAGTAACTAACTTCTTGCATTTTAAAAGGGAACTCTGGTCTGCCAAATAGTGAAGAAAAGAACAATCTTGATACTACTTAAAATATAAAGAATGGAATCTCATGGCCATGTGCATGATCCATGCTTATTTTAACAAGAGTGTTCTAGTAGAAGCTGTGATATCTGGAACACACCAATTAGAAAGTATTGGAAACTAGCATATTGCCATGTCCCTGTTACACAGCTTTATTCCAGGAGAAAGGTACCAACATGGAGAGCTTTCTAGAAAAGACGTGAGAGGCTGTTCTCACTGGTGAGGTTTGCTGAGAAGAAAGAGCTTGCAATGGCCCAGAGCACAAAGGGCAGGCCTCTTGTCTGGTCCCATAGCCAGTGTTTTCCTTCTATAGCTTTCACCATTAGGCAGCTCTGTGACAGAAGCTGCTCCTGGTTAATTAAAATATCTAGGAGGCTCTTTCCCTTGCCCTCATTTGAAGGGGAAAAAAAAAAAAAAACAAACTATCAGGAGGCAAAGGCTTTTGTTTGCTTGGAGTAAAACACAGAGGGCAGATATGTCTGCAGCAGCTACTGGTTAAGAAGGTTGTTGTGGAAAGAGCAAAGGCATTCAGAGCTGGCCAGAAACACTGGGCACCACTACTTAGACTGTTGGGATCTCCTAAAGGTTAATCAAAACATTTGAGCCTCAATTTCCTATCTGAGAAATATAACAGATCAAACCTTCTTTGCAGGGCAATTGTGTGATTAAAACAGTAACTGGTACATGGTAGTAAGTCAATAAATGGTGGCTTTTAGAACTAACTGTGGCAGGTGGATCCTTTGGAAACTCCCAAAGAACCACACCTCTTGCTATTTACACACCATTTGTAGTCCCTCCCACTTGGACTCTATGATCTGTATCATGGGGCTAGTTTTGGCCCATGGAACATTAACAGAGGCAAAAAAACAAAAACAAAAACAAACAAACAAAACAAACAATTGCTGTTTTAAGCCACTAACTTTTGGGGTGATCTGTTAGTAATAGACAACCTAGAACACTTACCACATTTTCATGATCTGTTACTGATTATGGACTCCCAAGAATTCTGTATAATGGTTAAAGAAGTTACAGTCTTTAATACTTGTAATGAGCCTATATTTCCTGGAGTCTTGAGAATTTTATAATTGTTCATAAACTCTGGATTATCCTTGAATATTGGCTAAATAACTCTAGACCAAATACACAACCTCACCTCCTTTTTATAGATGTTCTGAATAAACGGAGTTGCCAAACAAGGGATTGGTACGTAAACTAATTTAAAATTTTTTTGATATAATCATGTGATATTTTTATGTAAGTATTTAGCTCTGGTATTTGTACTTTTGTCTACTTTTTTGTTGTTTTGCTGATTTAGATTGATTGATTTCTATACATTACTCAGTGCTCACCAAGACAAGTATAGTCACGACCTGTCACCACACATTATTACAATATTATTGACTATATTCTGATCCACTTTTTTGAATCATTTTTTTTACATAAAACCTCACAGCTGTAAATAAAACAAGCTGTTTGCTAGCTTTATTTATATCATTTATATTATTCTCTGTTAACATACAATATAAATAATTATACTTTTAATCTGAGTGTTTTTAATTTGAGCACACGCTCCAATAATACAATCTGAAAACTAATGTGACAAAGATTGATATTTTTTTAAAAACTGCTATTATTTACCTCAGTATCCACTTTCCTCTTCCTCTTTATTAAAGTATTAAAGTGTATCTAAATATATATATGGGATGGGATTACACCAAAGTACAGTTCTAGAATCCCCAGCTTCCCTTTCTGCAAGGTACAGCCATGTTCACAAGCTCTGACAATGAGATCTAAGCAAAGTGATGTCTGGGATTTATAGAAAGACTTTTTTATTTTTTTTTAATTTATTTGACAGAGATCACAAGTAGGCAGAGAAGCAGGCAGAGAGAGAGGAGAAAGCACACTCCCCGCCATTGGAGAGCCCTACAGAAAGACTTCTAATAAAAAATAAGGTAACTTTTCTGGCATCCCACTCCCTTTTTCGAGCCTCCTTTCTACTGAGGAGCTGGTGACCAATTAGCAGTCTTGGAACACTGAGGTGCTTGGGTGACCTTGAGGGTGAAAGTCATGTGTTAAAAATACAGAAACCCGGGACCCTGATGACGGTTGAGCCACCATTCCAGCTCTAGACACCTTAGGTCTACATTTATTTTAAATGAGGATAAAAATTAACTTCTACCTTGTTTAAACCACTATTATTATTTTAAGATTTCTATTATTTTCAGATAAAGTTAGTCCTAACAAATACCAATAGCCTAAATGTCACTACATAGGAACACAAAAAAGGATTTGGTTATAGTCTCGTTAAAATACTTTTAAAGGAAAAAAAAAATGTCTGAAGAAGATCAAGAGGTTGTTTGTGGCTAGAAAATCAATACATACAATCTAGCATCCAGGAAGAATGCATGCCTTTTTGCTAAAATTTGTTTTGCATATTCAAAGATAAACTACAATAACAACTAAAAAAAAAAAACATGGAAAAATGCAGGAAAACCATCCAGTACTGTTGAATTTCTTCAGTGGTTTGGCTGTGTCACTTAAGTACACTTTGGGAAGATCCGGTTAAAGAAAACTAAAGTTCAAACGCCATGAGATAATTTGACATAAGAGTGAGATAATTTTCACTTTAATATAACAAAGTGACAGCAGAAGTTTTGAAATAGTTGAAATACAGAGATTCTATACACTAAAGTCTAGCCTACATTAATTCACAACTCCACTACTGAAATGGATGGGAGATGAACATAACAATGGGTGCATGTGTAATCACAGGCATATGGTAATAAACTCCAAAAGCTCTATCAAAGCACATTTTTATTTTTCAGAGGAAAACCACAATAAGGATCTTAATTTTTTCAGTGATTGAAAAGAGCATATTCTATATTGAAATCTAAAATTCTCTGACAGACTGAAACAGAATTTCACAATGAAAGATTATATTTTTAACAAAATATTCTAATACCTCAATTAAATGAAAATCTTGCCTAGGTAAAGGTCAAGGTCCAATTGTTTTCCCAATAATCATTGAAAGTACCAGAGGAGAAGAGATTTTGACTTCTCCAGGCCCTACAATGCCTGGCCAGAGCTCCTAATAACATTTTAAGCCATCTACTGGATTGCCCAAACAGTATCTGGAAGAAAGAGTAAGGGTATATTGTGAATGACAGAGTTTACCATAAGGTAGAACACTATGTAAGTTATTAGCTACCCTAAACAGACTCAAATACCATAAAACTTATTTTAAAATAATGTGATTTAAATATTACTCATACATAGAATTACTTTATTTTATGATGAGTGAATGTTCCCAGTCCTTCCATTATGTGTTTTTAATTGGGGATATTTTCTTAAAACTGTAAGGCAATCTTCTGAGTGGATGGTCTTTTTGAAACTGTTATTTGTTTTCATTGAAAAGATATCTGAAGGGTTTTCAATAACTGGAATGGTTCTCACCATTTTTCACCAAAGCTTTAAATTCATGTACCATTCTTAAATAAGATCATCCAAGGATAAGTAATACTACATGCCTAACCAATGTCTGTCAATATTTAGAGGAATAAAGATTCTTGTTTTATATAAGAAGGTAGAAAATAGGGTTCTAAAAGCACCATAATACTCATAACTCCAGCATATGTTTTGATGTGACACCTTGTTAAAAAATGTGAGAGGCCAAATACCTGCTTTCTGTATTGACTAATAGACATATGAATCCTAAAACATATATTAAACATCTATTTGAAAGCATAAAATAAAACAAATATATTTTTAGTAAAAAGCCAAGTCTGGTATGTAGAAGAGGAGATCATCCTTTCTAGCCAGAGTCCTTGTCAATGTTAAGTGTCTATGTGTGGGTCTTTACTCATGTGTGTGCCCAGGAGAGCTGGGAAGTGCCAGAGGGCTCTCACACAACTTTCACAGCGCTCTCACAACTACATGGTAGGGTACAGTGACTGACAGTGTCTTCCTTAAACTTTTATATGGGCAACCAGAGCATAAAACAAAATCATCTGAATCTCCCTGGACCACTCAACAGGTTCCTTATTCTGCCAACCCTCAGGGTACTCAGATCCATAACCTGAGATATTAGCCAAACTTAGTGAAGACAAAAGAGAAAGGAGGAATAGGGAGAGTCACCTTAGGGAAGTGTGTTGTCACATGGGAACACTGGCTGTCAACCTTGGTTGCACATTAGAACCACCTGGGACCTTTAAAAAAATCCAGATGCCCAGGCTGTGCCCAAGACCAATTAAATCAGGATTTGGGAGAGATGGAACTCAAACATCAGGACTGGTTTTGAAAGCTCCCCAGGTGATTTCAATCACTCTGTCTGACCAAGCTCTCTCTCAGCTATTGACATTTAGGAAGGTCATCAAGAGAACAAGAAAAAGGAAACATGTAATTTCCCCTAGTGAAATTGTGTGATTGTGGGTATACAATCTAATTCCTGACTGCCAGATTAAGATATTAGCCCAATTATGCTCATTTTATTACACTGAAAAAAATGGAGCCATCATTTTATTTTAATTTGTTCAACTACTAAAAAAATAATGTATTCCAGTGTCAATATGCTGAACCTAATACATTTCATATGAAAGGCAGCTATTTATGACTTTTAGCAAGACTGGAAAAGTGCCAATGCACGTTTTCCAATAGATGTAGGAGGCTTAGCAGGTAGTAAGCTGAGCTGGCACGTAGGACCTTGTGTTAATGAAAACCCAGAACTCTGGTTTCCTAACTATTCATGATTGGGAAATTAGAGTTTATGGTTCCGGAAGCTTTCCACATACCTCACATCATCTGAGCATAATGAAAAACTGACACCCAAGCATCATGCGAACACTGTGCAAATGGTATACAGAAGAGAAAGGCACAGCAGCTTAGCCCACTGGAGAACAAAAACACAGCAACACACAATGAAGAAGTAAAATCCCTGTGAATCAATTCACTCAGGATTAATACCCTAAATCCTCAACACACACACACACACACACACACACACACATCTTTTTCCATAGTACACCCAAGGGTAATCCATGTAACAACTTGGTTAATGATAATACAAGATTAAAGTAAACACAAAAAAAAAAAGAAAGAAAGAAAGAAAGAAAAAGAAAACCACTATGCCTGGATTCATATTACTTGGATAAGAAGTTAACTTGAGATACTCTAGAAAAACTCACTTAATTACACTGGTGATGAAATTATCTTTTCATTGACTTAGCAGTTATGATTTGGCCCCAACTTTCCTGACCTTATAAGTAAGTTGAGCCACATGTTTACTTGAAAATATCATAGTAGCTGTATTTTTTTTAATAAGAAAATCCCCCTTTCAATTATAAAGGCAAAGAAAAATAAGAAAATAGAAGAACAATTAGCCCTGATCCTACCACTTTCAAATACACAAACAGTTGCATTTGCCTCTGTCTCATTTTAGAATTAGAGGGTGGGGTTCCTCCAGTTTTTGACCAAGATTGAAATCAACTTTATCTAGACAACCTTCCTAAAGGTATTCAGAAGCTGTTCACTAATACTCACCCCACTGTCCAAATCAGAAATCAAGAATTTTAATTTCCTGATGGACCAGTTTTATAATTTTAGACAAGTTAACTTCTCTGAACTTCAGTTTCATTAATATATAATGAAGTTGATAATCTGCCTTGTAGAACAGTTGTCAAACTCTTGGATATAAGGTATGTCTGGTGGCACATAACGGGCATTCCATGAAATAGTAGCCATGGTTATGACTGTCATGTCTATAGCCACCTCTATCATCTCCCTGAAGAAATCAAAGCAAAAGAAATGAAAAGACTCTCTAAATATCAATACTGTTTTAGCTAATCACATCCTTCCATGTATCTTACAATTGGACCTCCCATTCTGGATTAAAAATATATCTATATATATTTAAATATTAAACTTTTCAATATAACTTGGATTCATAAAAAAAAAAAAAAAAAAAAGGTAAGAGCACCTGGGTGGCTTACTTGGTTAAACATATGCTTTCAGCTCAGGCCATGATCCAGGGTTCTGGGATCAATCCCTGCATGGGGCTCCCTGCTTCATGGGGAGCCTGCTTCTCCCTCTCCCTCCATCCATTTCCCCTGCTCGTGTTCTCTCTCTGTCTCAAATAAATAAATAAAATCTTAAAAAAGATGTATGCTGGCCGTCTATATTTGCATGGCCCTTAGCAATAGTCATCTTTTATTTAAAGCGATTTTTGGCATGCAGCAAGTTCTTTTTCTCTAAGTGGACTCAGAATATTCTTATTTCAAAATCTTGAAAAATCATCTCAAGATTTCAGCCAGAGAACACAGTTACTAATATATTCTAAGAGGAATAACAACATATTGCTACTCCTCCTTTCCTAGACACGTGTGACTTCAGCAGGGATACACTGAGACCAGTGGAGTAAGGCAGGGCCCTGAAGAGATGGAAAAAAAGAAGGAGAAGGAGAGAATGGGAGGTAGGGGAGGGGGAAGGGGAAGGGGGAAGAAAAGAAGGGGAACAGGGGAAGAAGGAGGAGAAGAAGAAGGAAGAAGGAGGAGGAGGGAAGGGGAAAGGGAGGGGGAGGGGGAGGAGGAAGAGGGAGGAGGAAAAAGTGGGGGGGAGAGGAAAAAGGAGGGGAAGGAGGAAGAAGGAGGGGCAGAAAGAGGGGTAGGGGGAGGAGAAGAAAAAGAAAAGAAGAAGAAAAAAAAAAAAGGAAAAGGGGGAAAAAAAAAGAAAAAGTCCAAAGCCACTCAGGAAGGCACTAGGATTCTGTACTTTCCCATAGATGGAGTAAATGATTTAAACTTCTGTGCCCTCTGAAAACTTTCCATGGCTCATGCCCCCACTCACTCATTAACCTGACTGGTGACTATATGTCATATTCTTCCCTAGTGTCTGCCTTTATGCATAGAACAGGATTACCTAGCAGGAGAAATCAATGAATACGTATAACCTAACAAATTAATGAATACACAATTGAGAAATGATTCCTTTATCTTTCTACAGATGGAGGTACATTGAGTGGACACAAGCACACAGAAAGTCGGGCAGATACTTCAGGTGGCCTTCCTAGCACTCCTAGCTATATTGGCTTCAGTGTTTTCCAGCTGACCCCCAACTGTCTGTATTCTCTTGGCCTTGGGGTGTCCTCTGAAGTTTCAAAGACCACTATTCCTATTTGCATGGCAGGCCAGACCAGTCAGGAAAGTCACATCTTCTAACCTTGTGGCATTCAGCTGACAATATAAACACCCCACCTTGTCCTTTGGGTAAGATAACTCTGAGGGGCATTTGGGTGGCTCAGTCGGGTAAGCATCTGACTCTTATCTCAGCTCAAGTCTAGATCTCAGGGTCATGAGCTCAAGCCCCAGATAACTCCAAGAGATTTTAAATCATTCCAAGAATTCTCCTGAATGTTTCCTCTTTCTTGTCTCATTTCCCACTCTTCTAGTAATTTATGAGCTGTCCAAACAGACTACTCCTTGACATAGGATCTTGTTTTTAGGGAAACCTCACTTCTTATTGGGGTTTCCCTAAGATATACATGAAGAATTTAAAATGTAATCTAGCTTTGATAGTCCAAGGAAGTCATTAAGATATTATCCCAGGTTGCCAAAATGTACAGTTCAAAATAAAATTTTCATTAACTTCCATGTATTATAATTTGCTAAATTGTATGCTCTGATATGACTAAAACAACTTAGTGTACACATCCCTTTCATGCAGTTTTCAACATTAGACATATATGAGCCAGAGAAGCAATGAGCATTGTGGAAATAAGCCAGTGAATTGGTTATGGGCAATATGTTCTTAATGAGAGAACTGGCTTCCTGCCACAAAAATGTTTCTTCAAGCATGATTTCAAATGCAATATCACTCAAAAAAAGAGTGCAGTTTCAAAATAAAATGCACTGATAGCTCTATTTGCATAGCAACAAGTATATCAGTTAAGAAACCTAACATTAATTAGCACTCCCACATCAAGCCTTCAAAACAAGAGGATGAAGGAAAAAAGAAACTATAAATCAGCAATTTAAAATTAAAAGACTTAGGAACAGCCAAGTTGTCTTTGAATGACATTCTGGAAAACATATTACTCAGTGGTAATCATTCAGTTACACGTATTTTTATAGATTGTTAGTATATATGCTTTAAATGTTTAAGAAAATATTATTTAGGTGAGTAGTTTTCATTTTATCCCGTATAACTAGTGCTGTATCTTTCACTTTGCATACTGCAATTATTTATTTTTTAACATTTACACAATTCAAATGCAATTGTGTTTCATCAGAAGATCTAACAGAATGACAGTTTTAAGGCCAGCACCTCATATAATATAATTTAGTTCCATTACCCAATTTGTCCAACTATTTTGCCTGAATACACTCAATAATGAAAAGCACTTCAATCCCTCTCCTTGCTGAATCACATCATAATTTTCCATTCCTAATACTAGTGTTGGGTAAAAAAGAGAAATATTTAGATGATCTTTAATAATAAAGTTTATGTATGTGTACTACAAGTGCATATAAAATAAAAATATACAAGTGACTCTGTTATAGAAGAAATGGCTTTTTTTAATGTGATATATATTTACAGATAAAAAAACAGAGTTTAAAGCAATTTGTACAATATTAAGAAATACATAAGCTTCAAAAAACTTTGAAGGTCTTCAGTAATGTAACTGCTTTAAGTGCTTTGTACTTTCAGGGATCTGGACCCTTGCCTCACACTGGTTATCCTACTCTAATTTGTTCCTAAAATGTTGCGAGCTATTGACATCATAAGCAACATATTCAGTTATAAAACAACAGGAGAAATGCAGATGTTTGGAAAACAGAGAAAATAAAGACAGACTGGGGCTGTGGGTTTTCTGTGTTCCATATCTGGGAACTTAACCCAGCAGATATTCCCTCTTTCTTCTACATCTTAAATCCTTCACCTATTTATATTTTCCCCCTTTGATAAACCTTCCTTATATCTTATTCCTCCACAAACCTACCATCTAATCTGTCTGTACATTCACTGAAAAATTTCTGGAAGGAAGAGTAAACCTAGACTCAGTTTATTATTCCTTCCATTTTCTACACATCTCCCTTTAATGTAGGTTCTAAACTCTTACCACTTAACACCTTGTGTCTACAAAAGACAGAAAATGAACTCAAATGATGTGGTTATAAAAGAAAATACACTAGCTGATGTAACAAAGAAAAGGAGCTATAGGTCCAGCCATAGGCTCTACCGGATTAAGGCCTTCAGTGTCACCAAAAGAATCTATCATTGTCTATTTCTTGGCCCTGTTTTCTTCATTCAGTTGATCACATGAACTGAGAGTAGATGAAAGATTGGTTCCCCAAAGAAAAGTTGTGGTAGTTACTGGGGGGGGGGAGGGGGAGTAGGGTTAAACACTCAGTAATTTATCAATGTTGGTTTTATTTTGTTTTGTTGTTGTTGTTGTTTTTGCTTAAGATTTATTTATTTATTTTAGAGAGAGAAGTAGAGAAAGTGTTGGAGGGGAGAGGAAGAGCAGAGGGAGAGGAAGAGAATGTCTCAGGTAGACTCCATGATGAGTGTATAGCCTGACACAGGGCTCCATCTCACAATCCTGAGATCAGGACATGAGCTGAAACCAAGAGTCGGATGCTTAACCGACTGTGCCACCCAGGCACCGCAAGTTTTGTTGATTTTTTGTTTGTTTTTCAGAAGTCACAAACCCTTGGGCAACTCTAATGGTTGCCACTCTGCTTCTTTCCCTTTCTCTTCATATTCACCATTGGATAATGAAGTCTCTGCTGAATTCCAGAATATAAATCAGTTCTGGAATCCCTCCTTATTTATTTGGCTGATCATTTTAGGTTCTCCTTTGGAGGCCTCCCTTTGACCAAGTTCTTAAATGCATACATTCATCTCAGTTCACCCCTTAGCTGTTTTTCCTTTCTTTAACTCTTGCAGAGCAACCTTGCTTCTACATAGGTTTTTATTATCATCTCCATGCATAAGACTCTCAAGTGTATATGTCAAGCTGCAAGTCTCCTCCTGTTAGGACTGAATGGTGTCCTTCCCAAAATTTAACTACTGAATCTCTAACCCCTAATGGGATGATATTTGGAGATGAGGTCTTTGGGAGATAATTAGGTTTAGATGAGGTCATGAGGATGGGGCCCTTAAGAGAGCATTATTGCAATTCAAAGAAAGAGATACCAAAGTGCTGGCTTCCTCTTTTTCTCTCTCCACCATGTAAGAATACAAAGAGAAGGCAGACAACTGAAAAATAGGAAGAAAACCTTCACTGGAGAACTAAATTGACTGGCTCCTTGATTTTGGACTTGCCAGCCTCCATAAGTGTGAGAGAGAAATAACTATTGTTTAAGCCTGAGCAGCAAGGACTCCTCTCTACTCCAAATCTTCACATCCAGTTACCTGTGGAACATCTTCTACAGTTGTCTTACTATTGCTGCAAATTCAATGGGACCACAGTAGTGGTTACTTTCTTTAAACAAACTATGGTTCACAAACCAAATCTGGCCAGAGGCTTTTTTTTTTTTTTCGGTGTTCAAGATTCATTGTTTATACACTACATCTAGTGCTCCATGCAATAGGTGCCCTCCTTAATAACCTCTACCAGGCCCACCCAGCCCCCCACTGCCCTCCCCTCCAAAACCCTCAATTTGTTTCTCAGAGTCCACAGTCTCTCAAGGTTTTTCTCCCCCTCCAATTTCCCAAAACTCACTTCTCCTCTCCATACACTAATGTCCTCTGTGTTATTCCTTATGCCCCACAAGTAAATGAAACCATATGATAAGTGACTCTCTCTGCTTGACTTCTTTCACTCAGCATAATCTCCTCCAGTCCCATCCATGTTGATACAAATGTTGGGTATTCATCCTTTCTAATGGAGGTATAATACTCCATTGTATATATGGACCAGATCTTCTTTATCCATTCTTCTGCTGAAGGGCGTCTTGGCTCTTTCCACAGTCTGGTGACTGTGGCCATTGTTGCTATGAATACAGGGGTACGGATGGCCCTTCTTTTCACTACCTCTGTATCGTTGGGGTAAATACCCAGTAGTACAATTGTAGGGTCCTAGGGTAGCTCTATTTTTAATTTCTTAAGGAATCTCCACACTGTTTTTCCAAAGTGGATACACCAACTTGCACTCCCAATGACAGTGTAAGAAGGTTCCCCTCTCCACATCCTCTCCAACACTTGTTGTTTACCGTCTTGTTGATTTTGGCCATTCTAACTGGTGTAAGGAGGAATCTCAATGTGGTTTTGATTTAAATCTCCCTGATGGCTAATGATGATGAACATTTTTTCATGTGTCTGTTAGCCATCTGTATGTCTTCTTTGGAGAAGTGTCTGTTCATGTCTTCTGCCCATTTTTTGATGTGATTATCTGTTTTGTGTGTGTTGAGTTTGAGCAGTTCTTTATAGATCTTGGATATCAGCCCTTTATATCTGTGGTGTCATTTGCGAATATCTTCTCCCATTCCGTGGGTTGCCTCTTTGTTTTGTTGACTATTTCCTTTGCTGTGTGGAAGGTTTTGATCTTGATGAAGTCCCAAAAGTTCATTTTTGCTTTTGTTTCTTTTGTCTTTGGGGACACGTCTTGAAAGAATTTGCTGTGGCCGATGTCGAAGAGGTTACTGCCTATGTTCTCCTCCAGGATTTTGATAGATTCCTGGCTCATGTTGAGGTCTTTTATCCATTTCGAGTTTATCTTTCTGTATAGTGTAAGAAAATGGTCGAGTTTCATTCTTCTATACATAGCTGTCCGATTCTCCCAGCACGATTTATTGAAGAGAATGTTTTTTTCCACTGCATATCTTTTCCTGCTTTGTCAAGATTATTTGACCATAGAGTTGTGGGTCTATATCTGGGCTCTCTATTCTGTTCCACTGGTCTATGTGTCTGTTTTTGTGCCAGTGCCATGCTGTCTTAGGGATCACAGCTTGTAAAGCTTGAAATCAGGCAACGTGATGCCTTCAGTTTGGGTTTTTTTTTTTTTTTTTTAATATTTCCTTAGCAATTTGGGGTCTCTTCTGATTCCATACAAATTTTAGGACTGTTTGTTCCAGCTTTTTGAAAAATGTCGGCAGAATTTTTGAAAATAAAATCCATTAAGAACCCAAATCTTAACCATTCTTTTATGTAGAGTTTATGATGTCTTTAACAATACAAAGGCAGAGCTGAACAGTTGCAACAAAGACCACTTGACTTGCAAAGCTTAACATAGTTATCTGGTCTTTTATTGAGGTTTGTTTTTTGTTTTGTTTTGTTTTATTTTTAGTTTTGTTCCTTTGTTTGTTTTTCCTGAACTTTGGGAAAATAATGATTGTTACTGTTAGCTATACATTGGAATTTCATGAGGATCTTTTAATAATTTGGTGCCCTAACCAGCTGAACTATAATCCCTGGAAATTCAACCCAAGGATCCCTTTTTAAAGGCTCCTCAGGTAATCCCAGTCTATAGCAGAAGATGGAGAGTCACTGCTACAGAATCTATTTCCACTCCTGGCTTCCCAATCTGAAGTATTAGTGTCACCATCTCCAAAGGCAAAGTTATCACAGATATCTTTTTCCCTGACCTACTCTGAGAGTTTTTCCCATACACTTGTTATATTCTACTGTGTGTAGATAAGAAAGTTTTCTTGATTTATTCATTCCTTTTGTACCCTGGCCTTCATTGAGTTTCACTCAGCCATTTCAATAACTTCTCCATGAGTCTTTTTTTTTTTTTTTGCTTTGATTAATCCTAATGACAGACCCCAGAGTTTTACTACTAAAATAAAGGCCTAATCATACCACTCCCATATCAAAATAGGCCTTGACCTTAGACACCTTACTAAACTGTATTATGAATTATAATGGTTTTATTTTTATAAATAAATAAGTAGATAATGATCTGAAAATAGTGGTAAGTTTATCTTTATGTGTTTGTAGGTATATGTGTGTGTTTAAGATATATGTTATTGCATTGACTAAAGTATTTGTTATAATTAGTATAATGTTGAATAATAGTAAAATAGCAGGCATTCTGGTCTTGTCCCTATCACAATATTTTTTCATTATTTCCCAGTGCTGTTACAGATATATCTTTTTTTTTTTTTTCCCTTGTGTCTTTTCAATGGAATTTTAGTTGAGTTGTACATTATCTGCCACTTTGGTCCACTCCCATTTTCCTTTAAGATATTTGAGGGATAACTCAGATCCAAGGTTTATCTATTACTTTTTACTAACATCTCAAAATTATCTCTCTCCTTTCAAAGTTACCACTGAGAAAAGAACAAGCAAACAAACATGAAATCTCAAGTGTCTCACTTGAAATAGAGATCTCTTTCTGTCAATCAATAACACACTAAAAGAGGAAACTATGAATACATATCATTTGAAACATGCAGACTCCAGGTTTGATTCATAATGAGACTGACATAATTAAGCTACCTGTTTCCTGAAACTCTTTCCTGAAAAAGAGATACATAGGCGATAAATCATTTGCTGCAGTGGAATCAATAAGTTACCTAGTTAAAAAAAACAAAACAAAACTCTGAAACAGTGAAACTTCCTCCACAGCCAAGCTGACCCAATTAAATTAAATCTATTTACTTAATATGAATTTTATCAGACCTGGGTAAAAATTTGGCCTCTGCTGCTCATTATACATGTAACCCTGGGAAGACATTTAACTTCTTTTGACCCGTGTGTCCTCATCCATAAAACAGGATCAATCAATAATATCTGCCCAATTCAATTCCTTATGACATTAAGAGGATCAAATAATACGGTGAAATTGGACACATTCTGTGTATTATAAGAGTTATGATACTGTTGTTTTAATTATGGCAAAAACAAATGAGAGAGAACTTGGAATGGGAAAAAAAAATAGTCTAGCCTTCAGGAAATCTAGATTTGGACTTGACTAGGTCTCATGAGTTAAGTAAAGAATTTCGTCTCAATGTATTTGCTCTGACCCACCTTCCCAACAATATTAACAGCAGGACTCTCAATAGATATGAAACTGTTTAGGAAAGTTAAAATTCCTATAAAATCGGCAGTTTCTTTACTATATATACCCAATAAGCATATTTGTTCTAAAAATAAAATCAATTCTGTTCATATTCACTGGCAGAAATATTAAGTCAACAGCATTAAAACAGGATTACATTCAAGCAAAGGATTCTGGCTTAAAAGGGAAAAAATAAGAATAAAAATCAAGAAAAGATAGGTTATGGGGACAGTGTCTGACTTAATGCAGGGCTAATTTAATGAACTGAAGAATCAGGGCAGAGCACCACTGTTATTGGAAGCAGAAAAAAATTGATGGAAAGGAACATTCGATGGTCCTAAAAAGAACTGAGTTATTTGAGAGCAAAATTAGCAACTAAATGATGTACTTTAAGTGCAACAATTAGACATAAAGGGTCAACTAGATGTGAAAATGCACACTTTTAAAGAAAAATGATGACTTCTACATTTGGTACTCGAAAAATGACTTCAGATTGTTGATCATAAGGATTAAATGAAATCATGTATGAAAAGAGTCAACAGCATTGTTTGGCACATAGCAAACACTCAGTAAATGTTATGTTAAGCATTGTTAATTATGTTATCATTATTATTAACTTGTGATTGAATGCTTCACTATGCCAGAGGAAGAAACTTATTAAAAAAAAATTAGACTATGATTTAGCTAGAAGATTTAGTAACTGAATTTAGTAACTGAATAGTACCTCTAAGACTGACATACCAATTTCATTTTTGAATTACTATAGAGGGAATTTAGATGTTGACAGAGATCTACATGCTCAAGCACACACACACACACACACACACACACACACAAATGATTTCAGGGAACAGATGTAGCGATATATTCTGTTATGGTAAATATTTAGTCGATGAAAACTTCAATGTCATTTAGAAACTTAGATGTGAAAAACCTATTTATAAAAGCACATGTGCAAAATCCTAAGTCAAAAAGCATCTACTTATGATTTTAAGGGATTTTTTTCCCAAAAGATTCACTGCTGATTTTTTTAAAATGTTTATCTCTGTTATATAATTTGAATAAGATATCATATGCAAAAACTTGACCTAGACATCATTTTCCCCAGTAAATTACACCTACCTGGGAAACAACAGTATGCAATTTACATTACTTAAATACATGTCACTCAGTTTTTAGGGGGATGTAAGAGCCATAAAGCATCTCCTCTTGCCTTGAGGCCACAGTGCTCTGCACTTGGATTCTGCCCTTTTATTTGCCAAATCCCAGGCAATCTTCTCAGGTAAATGCACAGCATTTACTCCATGAACACATCTTTTTTTTTTTTTTTAATGCTATTCATTCATTCATTTGTTTGTTCATTCATTCATTTATTCATTCATTCAGTAAACGTTCAATGTATTTACTTTCTTCTATGGTTATTCTGAAAGTCCTAGAGCCATCTCCGTCACCTGTACTCTCTCAGCATTCTTTCCCTACCTTTATCATCACACTTATTGTCATGTTTTACAATTATTTCTTCGATTATCTGTCTCCTTTAGCCAGCACTTCAAGGGCAACGATGACAATGATTTAGTCATCTTTGTTGCCCCAGCAAATAGTCATGTACCTGGAACACGGTAAATATCCACAACTGTTTGCTGAGTGAATGATGATCACAAAAATAAATCCTCCTTTAGCAGATACTATAGCTCAAAACTTTCCATTCTTTTAGGGCACCCATTTCTCTCTACTGATGGTTTTTATTTACATCTCTCATTACGAAAGTTTAATTTTTTAGTGTCTGCCAAAAGTGACTTATTATGTGCACAAACACCAGCCAGTGGAATATTTTATTACAAATATATAATGTCTGCTAACTTCCTTCACAACTTATTTCCATAACTGTATAATATCAATTTTATTTTGCCACAAAACCAAGCAATGAAAAGCTACAAGGCTGTTATCTCTGATTCCTTCTCATATGTAGCCCCTGGCTGCCACCAGGGTTGAGTACTGTGTAGTGGTAAGATGGCAAAGTCCTCAAACAAAACTTTAGGTTATACAGTGTGCATAGAAGTATGAAACAACACTGAATTTGAATGCACTCTGTTGAGGCTCTTTCTGGGTTCATCTTCCAACCTCTCCACCTGATATTTAAAAGATTTTATTTATTTATTTGACAGAGATCACAAGTAGGCAGAGAGACAGGCAGAGAGAGAGATAGGAGGAAGCAGGCTCCCCACTGAGCACAGAGCTTGATGCGTGGCTTGATCTCAGGACCCTGGGATCATGACCGAGCCAAAGGCAGAGGCTTTAACCCACTGAGCCAGCCAGGTGCCCCTCTACTCTGATATTTAAGTTGAGTCTACAAATAGAAGAAGAGCGGTTGCAAAGCTGCTGGAGCTGGGGTGTGGGAAAGATCAAGGAAAGGAGAGGTTATATTCAGACCTGCATATCATTCTGAATGAATCTTTGTCATTTTCATGCCCATTTCCATCCAAAGGCATATTAAATGCCTCAGGAAATAAGACTTTCTATTTGAGTTGTAATTAATAATTACAGCTATCTTTTATCAAGTGCCTATTGTGTACCAGATTTTTAATGCTTTATTTGTATAAACTCATTGAATCCTCACAATGGCCCTGCTTTAGACACGAGGAAACTGAAGCATAGAGAAGTTTGATTAGGTGCCCAAGGTCAAAGAGACAGTGGTAGATCCAGGATCTGAGCGCCTATGAAAAACTGAACATGAGGACAACTTATAATTCCAACTTCTGTTAACTGGGTTAATAGTAATATCTTGCTACAGTATACTTTTTCCTGGTTAGGCCATTGTACCTGAAGCCCCAGAAGAGGAACGAAAGGGAATTCTGAGAAGTGAACTCTTACTAGAGGTATCACATTCAAAAATGTGAAAACTGGAGGGCTTTATTCACCCACTGTGGCTGGAATCAGAGCACAATAGTTAAGCTCATGAGCTTTAAAATTAGAGAGACCTAGGTTTGAATCCTGACTGTTACTTCCTAGCTGTATCACCTTTGATTAGTTATTTAACCTATCAGAATTTCACTGCTTTTTACAAGGCTTTGATTAACATACATAAGGTTTTTAGCAAGTTGGCTGGCAGAGAGCAAGCCCCCAACAAATGATATAGTAGTATAAACTGATGATTATGTATTGTTTCCATTAAACTGGCAGATAAACTACTGGCTACAAGAACCTCTGCTAGCCCAGAGGAAAGACAATCTGATAGATGACTATCATATACTAAAGAAGAGAGTGCATTCACTTAGGGATTTCAGTGTATGTTGTATATGTGTGTTTTATGTGGTGTTTTGGGTCTCAACAGTTCTGAAAACCATGTAATCATGTAATTCATCATGTTCTAATAAGTTCTAATAATTCAAGTGCACAATATTTAATGTAAAGAGAAGAGACTACTCTTGAATATGGTACCTGGTTGGTAACCCATAGGAGACTGTCTTTTCCCCACCCCAACCACAAAACATGGGAAAAAAATAGGGGTAAAAGAAGAAAATAAGGAAAACAGATAGTCAAGACATTGCCAGAAGCTAGCAGGAATTTTCTCTAATTATCAGATCATTTGAACTGGACTCTGAAGTACAACTTCAGTTCATACAAGTCATGACTCCCCAAAACTAGACAGGAGAACAGTTTTCTCATCAAAGAAATAGAAAGTATCCAGTAACCAATATGTTGGGCAACCATTATGATACAGGAGGTTCTACAGGATTTTGCTAAATAATTACCTACAAAAGTTAAATGCACTAAAGTTCACATTTTGTAGTATCAAGTGCTAAATATTAATAAGCCCCCCCCCAAAAAATGCCAGTTTGCTTTATTTGAGCCACTTCAGACAGGAAAAATGTTATTTTTTCCTATTTAAATAATAATATTATAGGTAATTTAGTCCTACCATTAGCTAGCAACTTACTTATCCAAGTAACACTAAGAGTCAGACATTAAAATATGCTAGCTTCAGAACTAAATACACTAGAAAATATTTCTATGACATTCTGAGCTAAGTTTGACTTAATTTAAGAATAATTTATTAACCTAAGCATATAAGAATTTCAAAAGGCGAAAACAGTGGGAAAGACTGACTACATGATTCGTCAATAAGCTCCTTGCTACATTCTCTTTTTAAAAAATGCTGATATATTTCACTTTGTAAAACCCTGTATTTTCCTTCCATTCGGTGCTGCTAATAATTAATTCATTTTGCTTACACTGCATCCAGCTTCAAATCATGGTCCCCATTTCTAGGTAATAGATTCTGCCACAGGCAATATGCCATGCCATAACCTCAATTACAACTTACAAAGGAGAAGACTGCACTTATTTTCTGCTGGAGCCGCTATTTTGTCTTAAGTGAAATTGTATATGGGTACTAGGGAGCACTGTTGTAGTAGGAACTAGCAGGCCCCAACCATATTGAATGTATGTAACAACCTTCTTAACTCAGGGTCTAGGAATGAGAGATCTATTGACATTAAGCAGCTGGTGAAAGATGCAGATAAAAAATTTTGATTATAGTAGGAACAACAGTGGTAGGCACAGATCTGATACTGATCATTAAAAGTGAAAAATTCTAATCAAACAAATCTTTGTGCAGATAGCAACAAACCATAAAACTGGTTACTTCTTTTGAAATCACAATGTGTGTGTGTGTGTGTGTGTGTGTGTGTGGAGAGAGAGAGAGAGGTAAAAACACAGAGAGACAGAAACAGATACAGACAGATACACAGAGAGGTATTTATTTGTAATAAAAATTTAAAAGTATATCAGATGGAACCATTATTATCTTGTCTTATTATTTACTTCATTAGAGGTAAATCATTTTTTATTTTTAAAATATTGTTATAATTTCCATTTGTGTTAACACTCAGAATGTGTAGCAGATATGAGACCAAATTAAGAGGCAGAATTGTGCATGCGTGCATGAATGTGCAGGTGCATGTCCTAATGGTGTGTGCTAGGGAGAGTGACCATTTAAATGGCATTTCTTGCTTCTTAATTTCCTTCTGAAATCATATAGCAGAAAGGAATATTTAATAATGACTACAAGGTGCCCCAGATCTTTAAGTCTTCCTTCAATGAAAGTGTTTAATAATAAATGGGGGGGTGCCTGGGTGGCTCAGTGGATTAAAGCCTCTGCCTTCGGCTCAGGTCATGATCCCATGGTCCTGGGATCCAGCCCCGCATCGGGCTCTCTGCTCTGCAAGGAGCCTGTTTCCCTGCTTCCTCCTCTCTCTCTCTCTCTGCCTACTTGTGATCTCTCTCTGTCAAATAAATAAATAAAATCTTAAAAAAAAAAACAATAAATGGGAAACTCAATTAATGTAAAGATTTCTGTTAGCCTGTTAAAACCTCACCCAGGTTTTTTTTTTTTTTTTTTAGTATTTTTTTTTTAAGATTTTATCTATTCATTTGACAAAGATCACAAGTAGGCAGAGAAGCAGGCAGAGAGAGAGGAGGAAGCAGGCTCCTTGCTGAGCAGAGAGCCCGATGCGGGGCTCGATCCCAGGACCCTGGGACCTTGACCTGAGCCGAAGGCAGAGGCTTTAACCCACTGAGCCACCCAGGTGCCCCCACCCAAGTTTTTCTTTTGCTTCAGTTTTTGCCTCTGAATTTTCCCACTTGTGAACTAGATTCCTGTCTTCTCTGGTCAGAAACAGTTTGCACACTGAGTGCTGATACAATCATGGACAAAAGGAAACTCAGCCACGTGCTGTCTCAGGCTTCTTCTATAGGTACTCCACTAGGCTCAGGGCATGTGACATCATGGTTGATGGTGAGCCAAGATGCCCTTGTCAACTACTCACAGGCTCTGTGCAATTTGGTAGAAACATATATAATTAATTCTGCTTTGTCTATGGGATGTTTCTAGAACTTAATTATGTTGACATCCTGGAAGTCACTGATATTGACCGACTGTGCCCTTGATGGGTGAAGCTTAAGAGAGGGGTTGCTCAGATCTCATCTTTCGTAAAGGAAAACAATCAGAAAAATAGGACTGAGAGCTGTAGAAGGAAATCACCCTGATGCTCTGTATTAGTAAATCACCTGTATTTCTGCTTCTGCCTTTTACTTTCTTTCTTCATAGAAGAGCAGAAATGCCCAGTTGGAATGGCTGTGGATCACCAAGTACAATCCACTGAAATGCCACATGTGAGATCTCAGAAAGGCCATACGATTTCATAAGGGTCACACAACTTGTCAGGGGGTCAGGATTGGGAGCCAGGCTTCCTGGCATCCAGTCAGGTCATCTATCCACTAAAAACTATACTGCTCCTAACCTCTAGCTTACACTACAAGGAGATAATGTGTCCTTCACAGAAATTAGTTCTTTGTAGGAACGAGAGGGGGGAAGAGAGAGGGAGAGTGAAAGTGGGAGAGGGAGAGGACAAGAGACAACAGGAGAGAAGGGAAGGAAGGAGAAGGTAAGGGAAAGAAAAGGAAAGATTTCAGCCCTCCTGTAGGAGGATCTAGGCCTATAGCTGGGTCACACCTAAGTCACTGCCAGGTTGACCTATCAATATATTATGTATGTAAGGAGCTGAGGAGCCTCCTGGGGGAGAATCTGTCCTGGACAAGCTTCTGTAAACAGCAATGCATTGAAGGGAAGACTGATGGGAGTGGTTTGCCCGGCGGGGAAGAGTATATTTATTTCCCCTATATTGTTTAGAATCATCAGCACACACTGATATACTAAAACGCAGACCAATTTCAGTCAGTTTTGTCATGGTTCTAAATTCTCTACAAAGTATCCCACTACTTTCTGTACCAAGAATGCACTGCTCCCACTGCCTCCACAGCACCCTCTTTGCTCTTCTTCTCTGCCACCCCTCAACCCTGCCACCCGTAAACCTCTGACTGTGACATAGTGGGATGAACTCCAGAGCTCTGAATCCCCACCACCCGACAGAACCCACCAAACAATTGTGAGAGAGGTGGAATCCCTCTTTGTTGACAGAGGACATTTGGTAGATCTTGCATCTAGATATCAAGGTGCCAGTGGGGCTGCCCAAAACCAGGGACCTAGCAGATTTGACTCAATAATTCATAGTGAAGAATCCCCAAAGCAAGAGACAAGGAAAAGAAAAAGATAGCACATAGTAGCAGTCTATACAGTTGACTGGGTTATTGGTGAGCATGTGTGAAATTCCCCCCGGGAACCCTAAATATGCTGTTTTTCTGATAGGCATCTTTTAGAAATAGGACTTAGCAGATGGTCAATATACATTATCACTGTAGCGATTGCATGAAAAATTCCAGGTATAAGAATATGTAAAATAAATGTTACAGAAAGAAGTTTTAAAAAAAATCCCCAGAGATAAACATTTGTAGTATGATTTTTTAACAAGTTTATGAATATAGAAAGTCTAAACAAACACTTCGACTACTAAGTGTGCTAAATGGACAAATTGGCTGGTGATTAAGTCCATGTACGAAAAGCACTGAAGCTTCCGGTCATGTGGTGGAGACACAGAGTAGCCTTTTATGGAGCAAAGCACCAGTCTGTGTACAGGGGCATGCCCTCAGTGTTGGAGGACACAGGAAAGGTGACTTAACACACCCTATCAACAGTGCTGACTCACCTACCATAAAGCATGATTTCAACTAATTCTGAAAGACAAAAATTATCTCAATTATTAAAAAGTTTTCCACCAGCCTTTTCATTTTTAAATTGCTTTAACAGAGGTGTGATTACATTTCCCCCTTCTATTATTTGGAACTTAGAATTTCAGGAGAATTACAAAATTATGTGCTAAAAATTCCCTCTATGTAAACATGGAGTAAAGAGAAAACTCACATGTGTTGTCAGGCTAAATTATGGGTGAAACGTAGGACTATAACCATATGTATCCACATGCGATGACTGTTGTGGCAGATTTAATTAGTAAAATTAGTCAAACCCACCAGCCAAGCTGTTTTAAATCAAACCAGCACAACCTGTGTTTGTTGGCAGAGTACTACAATTAAATAGGCTGAGATTATTTCAATTTAAGAGAACTCTGGGTTACTAAGTATACCCATGACTATGACTAACCTTCAGATGAAATTATAAAGGTATTCTGGCCTTCAGAGAAAAAATAGTAGACAAGCTTCTTAAAGTACTCAATAATACTTTTATTGCATTCTACAAGAACTTACTTTAATCAATCAGGAAAATTCTCTATTGGTTAGATTTCCAGAGAAAATTCACCACTTACATATAAGAAGAACTTCCAGTGACTCCTAATTGCATTGGGCAACCTAATCTCATCACATACATTAAATTGGAAGAGTTAGGCTATGAAACATATTGTTTTCAAAGAAAAATGACAGAAATAACTTTAGCAAGGCAATGATTTCCACCCACAAAATCTAGGCAAGGTAATTCCACCTCTAATTCCATCTATAATCATCCACACAGTTCTAATATGGATTTTTTGGACACAAGGATATTTATTTCACTCTTTACACCCTCTGTAAATTACTTGGGATTTGAGGGGCACCAATCTGAGTAGTTGAATTCTTTCTTTTAGACATAGAATTCCTTTTGGATTTAACTGAAATAATTTCGGTTCTCCCATTTAAAGTTTTATGAAATTTCCTTGACTCCTTTTGCAAGATGACTAATTTGCCTAAAAATGGAACAGGGGAAAAAAAAATCTTAGGACTCACAAATCAAGAAATCATTAAGGTAACTTCTTCCTAGTTTTCATTACTGAGAGCCGTTCAGTGACTTCAGCAAAGGTGGTCATGATAGAATGCCTGTCTCAACTGACAGCTTGACTAAGTACACTTCTAAAGCTTTCCATATTGGCATTTAATCTTTTATTTAGTCACGGAAACATGAAGTCACCATTTTTAAAACTGCCAAGAGAAACTGGGGGAGAAAAGTGTTATCTTTTTTCAGCTCCCAGCAAAACATTGCAAGATAATAGGAAGATGAGAATATTTCTTCCATTAACCCCTTGACCCTGTAAGTTAATGGCTTTTTGTTGCAAATATATCAACAAACAGGGCCCCATGTGAGACTCTAACCCAGGGAGTAAGATCTCTGTAATTACATGGAATAGTGTCCTGGCGTTCCACACAGATACCTAAGACACTTAACATAAGGGCCAGCCTGCCCCAGAATCTGGCCAGGAAGCATAAACTACTATCATCTCAAAGTAACCTCTAAGGAAATGCAAAAAGACATTTCAATTGTTATTTTAAAATACCAGAAGTGTTGCCATGCCTATTTTTTGCCTTTATCTATTGTTTAATGAAGTCAATATTTTCATTGTGAATGCAGAACTCAAATCCTCAACATCAAGAATAGAGTAAAACAAACAAACAAACCAGGAAACATAATTTTAAGCAATTTCCTAAAATAAAATACATAACAACTTGTATAAATTATCCAATTGGTTTGCTTTAGCTACTGTTTAAAAGGATGACAATGATGAACAAAATTACTATCACTTATTATTTTAATATTAAGATTGTGCTGAGATTTCCTAAATTAAAATGTTAATAAGTAAAGGCTTCATCAAGTTGATTTGAGGTACAAGAAAAAAAAAATGACTTAATTTCTTCAGAATCAAAACCTCATCAGAAATATACAAGTGAGAAATCTTTAAGGGATAAAACAGCATTAAATTATTATATTTTCATAACTTTTTTTCCTAATTGTAAAAGAGCCCCTTCTCTAAAAATTTCTTTTGAATAAATTTCTAAAAGAGGAGATATTAGGTTAGGGAGCTTGTTGAAAGATCTCAATATTTACTGTTAAGTTAACCAGTTCTACTGTAGAAAATCCATCCTAATGTATGTATTTCAAGTCAAAAAAGTCTGAAAATAATAGTTTTTAACAGAGTAACTTAATTCAAATCACAATTAAAAAGTAATTTGGAGTTAAAGTGCAGTAGACTTATAACTGTCTCATTATTTCAAAGTTACTAATATATTAAGACACATTGACATCTCTTTTCACTATTTGGCTGTAACCATACATCAAACCAAAATAAACAATACTTTTAAACAATACTTTAAAAAATTATAGGGTTTATCAAAAAGACAGTGAGGTAAATTTACTCCCTAAATTGTAAATTACACTTAGATTAGCCTAATTAATTAATATTTATTATAGATTATATTGTCGTAGATGCCAATGAAATACCCATGGTACCTACTCTTATATGACTATGCAGGTTTGACCTATAGAAGCTAGCAATGAGACAGAAAAGACTCTATGATCAATTGCGTGACTGCCAATCATTCATGTGATACAAATGATGAAAACCCCTTTTTGAAAGAGACTTCAGATATAAATAGAAAAACTATGACCTTTTAAGATCAGAATAGTGCCACAAAGTTATTGGGTAAATCAAAGTTGTCATCAAAAAAATAAAAATAAAAAAATTGAAAGCTGAAGAACACAGAGGAAAATATTAAACCTGTGCTCAGTGTATTATAGTAAAGTTAGTTTTGTTCCAAATCTATACCTGAGCCACTGTTTGTAATTACATTTTGTGCTAAATTCATTTAAAGTAATGAAACAAAGCTTAAAAGTGAGTAAGCTATTAATGCTAGTTGTTACAACTGTGAACAGTAACACTATAACAGTAAAGTAATACATGCCCTAGAAATATCTGAAAATAATAACTTTTCCATAAAGTCCCATATTCTGGCATTCTTAATTAAACATCAATCTAGATATAATAAATTAAGTCAGCCAACTTTAATCTTAACATGTTTTGACCTTTACATACAAACATCTGTTTTATTAACTCAGTAGGATATGAACTTTATATTGTTTTCCAATTCTGATAATTAAATGCGCCGAATCAGCCTTTTATCTTGATATATTCCTTTCAAGACCATTCATTCATTCATTCATTCACTCAAATGCTTACTGTATGTGCTCTTACACAACTGGCACCAAGTGCTAAGGATACAAGGTGAACAAAATAAGGTAAGATCCAGGTTTTCACAGAATTATATTAATCAAATACCCTTCAGAGCAGTTATCACACAATGGATAAACATCCATTAACTATGAGAAGCACTATGAAGGGAAGGTAGACAGTGCTACAAGCAGATGGGACTGAATCTGGGCTTTGGATTTGGAGAAGGTTTCATGAAGAAGGCACAAGTAAGCATTAAAAAGTAGGTGAGAAAGAAGGGGAGGGAAAAGAGCCTCAGCAGTGAGTACAGCAGGCACAAAAAAGGAAACGAAAGCACACAGAGTGTGAGGGGCAAGGTGCTAAGGAAGGTGAGGCAGGAAGTAGGCGTGGTGGACTGGATTAAGGATTTTTAACCACTATCCCAAAGACTACTGGCAGGTCATTGAAAGGTTTTAAGCAGAGGAATGGCAAGGTCAGATTGGGTTTTGAAAACAGCATTCTGCCTGTGGTCTGGGAATGGGTTGAAGTAATGGTATAGAGATCATTTAGAAGCTTATTGCAACAGTCTAGGTGAGAAGTGATGGTAGTCTGGCTGGGTGACAGGACAGTGAAAAGAGAGAAAAGTAGATGCAAAATCCAGATATTTAGGAGGTTAAATGGGCAGATCATGCTGATGAATTGGCCATAGTTGTCAGGGAGAGGGAGGGCTGAAGATTGTGTCTTGACATCCTCAATAATACCACACACTGTAATAAAGGATAATGGGAAGAGGAGATTTATGGAGAAAGACCTTGAGTTTGTTCCAGACATCTGGGACCCTAGATATCTAAGAGAAGATGTCAAGAAAAGTGTGGCCTATACAGAACTTGACACATAAATTTATAAAGCATCAGCCTGGGGTTTGCTGGAATAAGGCAATGATAGGATGTCCCTTCAAAAAATAAAACTGGATTTAAAGTAAATTAAAGTTCATACATACAAAGCACTTTTACACAAAAATATATATAAGAGGTAAATGCATACATCAGGGCTCCCTGTGGTAAAGCAAAACAATGTATATGAGAATGTCAAAGTCTCATATCTGTGCTTCTGACCCAGTGTTCCCAGTATGCGGTAGGATGGCAATGCTTTTTCCCTTCCAGAAGGGGACAAACAAAAATAGAGCACAGTTAAAAAAAGACAAATGCTATATTCATCTAAACTAACAGAAGACAAATTCAGATTGCCTTCCAATAAGGAAATAACTTGATATCATCTACAGATACTAGGTTTTTCTGCTATAGAGTATCCCCGACTAAGCAAACTTTGTTTTTTATTCAAGTAATTTATACTGACACTGAATGAAGATGAAACTAGTTATGTAAAGAATATTACTGTTAACATTCTTAAAAGAATCTAGTTATTCATATGAAATAGCTCTTATATTTCCTATTGGCTACTACTAGTTTTCCCAGGCTGGCTGCATGAAAATAATTCTAGGTCATCATTTTCAGTGAGTTCCCTATGGAGAAAAAGCCTAGGAGATTAAACAGGAGGATAGCATTCTTGTTACCAAACCGCATCAATTTCCAGTTATAGATTCCAATCACAGAGGAGGCAGAAAACCTTTCAGAGCCACTTACATCAAATATTATCCCCTAACCGAAAAAGTGGTAAGTCAGCAGACAAGTTCTTCCTCAGACTTGACAAAATTGTGATGATTATTATTCCTTCCTATCAACCACCTGAGGCTCATAAAAACTTAAATATGTATATGCTCATAAAACTTCATATAATAAGAAACTGTTCATGTCATGGTCAATGTAAACCTCTATGTGGCCAAATACAATGGCCTTCATTCTCTTCTTCTATCTGCATTTCCCTACACTTGACTACTGCAGGATATACTTGGGTCCTTCATTCAAGCAACATTTTTCTCTCTTGAATTTCATAAAGTTCCACTACTTTTCTTACCACCTCCCCGGCTGCCTTCATTTGATCATCTTACTATGCTAGATGTTCTCTGTACTATGCACATTTTTCCCAACATGACCATATCCAGGCACATGGCTTTACATTCCACATGACGAATTAAAAAAATATAAGTAGAAAAAAATAAGCTATTAATTTTTATCACTGGCTTTGACTATTGCTCTAATTTCCCAACTGGATATTCAACGGCCTATTCGGTATCTTTTAATATCTTTGGTGCCTCAAACATCCTATGGGTCTGAAATGGAATTTACATTTCCTCCACTTTTTCAAGGATTCATTCCTCTCTTTGTTTTCACCAGACCCATAATGACATCAACATCCATCCATCGCTTGATCCAATCCATGGGAAGTGTTCTTACTCCCTCTCTCTACCTGCCTCCCCTACCAAGCCTTGTACCCAGTGTATCAACTAGTCCTCCAGGGTCCTCTTCAGGACCCTTCCTGTATCATCATCAACATCATCATCATCATCACCATCACCACCACCACCACCATCAGCTCTCACCTGGCTTTCTTCTCCTACTCCTCTGTTTCTACTCTCACCCCTAGAATGCATTCTTCACAGTCAGCAGAGTCACTTTTAAAACCATGAATTGGCTTAAATCTCTCCTACATTTGAAACATTCTATGGTTTCCCATTTTTATTCCCAAACTGCCGTACTGTGCCCTATACTAAGTCCTTTGTGGTCTGGCCCCTCCTACCTACTAACTCATTCTTTCCTCAGTGCATGTTACCTAGAAGGGCCTCTATGGTAGTAACTTAAAAAAGCCAAGTTCTTTCCTGCTTAAGGGGCGCTGTCCTTGCAGTAACTTCTGCTTAGAATGCCTTTCACAGGGCCACCTCTCTTTTAATCCTCCAGGTCTCATCTCAAATAGCATCTCTTCAAAAATATTTTTATGACTACGCACACAAATGCATTTTCAAAAACAACCCAGACTTTTTTTTCTTCCTTTATAGAATTTTCACATCGTATCTGTATTCACTAGCTCATTATCTTTCTTCTTGTCTCCACTATAATATGTGCTCCCTGAATGCCTGAACCTTGCGGGTCCTATTCATTCTGATTCCTCAGTCTTTGGCACTTTTGAGACCTCAGTAAATATTTGTTAAGTGAATTTAAAAATTCCAAAAACATATTTTTAACATTAAAAAAGAAATTATAAAGCCTAACATAGATCTATATTCAACAAAATACAAATAGGCACATATTTAATCAAAATTTGACTTCTACATGTTTCTTTAAAGGTTATATTGTCTTCTGATTATTTCATCTGAAAGCAAATAAACCAGAAAATTTCTCTTATTTTAGATTTCTTAGATATATTTTAGCATTTAATAAATGTTAATATAAAATTTCCTAATGGTAATGGTCATCTTTACAGCACAAACTGCAGAAATATGACAAGATCATATTTATTTCCATTTGAGTAAATGAAAGAATATTTCCCATATTTAAGTATCTTTCATTGATACCAACAGAATTATGTCAATAATTGCCTTTTGGGAATGTTAATGGAATAAAAAAGTCCTCTACTAACAAGGTATTTTTGAAGGGTGGTGTACTAATTAGAGGAAGTCATATTATCTATTCTTCTCAAAGGATTTTTTTTTAATAGTCAAAGGAATTTTAAACCCCAAAATTTGAGTATATAACTACAAATATCTACTTTCAACTTAAATGTAAATTTGAGTCTCTTCAAAAGTGAATGTAGCATATTAAAGCAAACCGAAGGAACCAGTGGGGTCTCTAGTCCTTTGGGAAAAGATTTCACCACAAATCAAGGTATGCTGCCACTCTGTTCACGCAGACCTGCGCTAGGCAGCAAGCTCTTGTCTCGAAGCCCCAGTGCCTTCTTTCTATTCCCCTGCTCTGTGATGCTGGAGCTGGGATTGTGATGCTCTATATCCAATCAGCTGGCTTCCCGTTAGGTTCTACCAACAGGGGCAGTCGAAGGAAACTGGCAGGCAGGGGAAGGGAGGAAAAGACCAGCTTCTTTCATTTTCACTTGTGACTGTCAGTGGAGGCCTGACATAACTCTTCACTGTAGCAGCAGCAGCAGTTGGCCTCAGCTTCTATTTTCTGGTTTCTGGTGCTCCCAGGATAAGTTCTATAGCACCCCTCAGACGTACCAGCTTGAGGAAGACAGCTCTTCAGAAACCCTCCTCCAGCCAGGGCGATATCAGCACCAGCCAAGGAACACCTCTCCGCAGAGGCCAAGGCCTGTGTTTTATGGGTGTACTTTCTCTGAGTCCTAGCATGTGAGAAACCTAACCTCTTTCCTGGGTTCCCTTGTTCAACGGATAGCTGTTAGCTCATGATTCTCTTTTTGCCTTTGTAGCCCTCCAAGAGCTGTACAACGGATTCCCCATGTTAAGTTTTCTCAATTGAAATAACTACTAGGAAGGCTCACTTCCTGACTAGACCTTAGACGATTCAAAGCAAGATGAGAAGAATGGGCTGTGGTGAACTAAAAGGAGGAATGAACAAAAATATATAGTATAGAGAATAAAATGAAGTATCAGAATATTTTATGAATAAGTTGGAGGTGTTTGGGTTTTTTTAATACATTAGGCATCTCATAAATTATATCAACAAACTGTAAACTTCTATGAGGACAAAGGCTGAGTCTTATACTAGCACAATGTTCAGAACTATCACTTATTCAGTCACTACATTTTATTGAGTATTGTATGCATTGTATAAAATGTTTTATTTTCAGTCCACACTATAACCTAATAAAGTAGGTATTATCCCCACTTTAAACACACACACACACACACACACGTAAAAAGAAAATAAGCCCAACATCACACAGCTAACAAATGACTAAGCGAAAATTTCAACCAATGTCTTTAGAACTAGTGCCCTTTTTCTCCATGAGACCAGACTGCTTTCACTCATTTACTATTATAGCCTTTGCCTACAAACAAGAGAGAATCCTGTACAAAACAGATGTTCAATAAATGTTTGTGAAGTAGATTAATGAATGCTTTTGTTGCAATTAAAATAACTTTGATTTAGTATCTCTATGATGCTGGTATTCATAAATAAACCTGATAACATTTCTGTTTCAAAGGTAACAAAGCTCTGTGGCCACAGTTCAGTGATCACACCATTCTAATAAATAAGGGGCCCATCAGCTGACTAGAACAATGACTAGGAAAAAGAAACCAAATCAATTTAGTAAATAGAATTCCCAATATAGTAATAAATCCAAGATGTTAATCTAACGAGAAGATGGTAATACCATTGTTCAAGGTGAAAACCCAGGTTCTCATTGCATGCTGGGTAATCAAAGTGTATTGAGGTGCAGGTGTTTTGCCCTAATGACTCCATAGAGTTGTGATATTAGTTCAGAAAATCTGCTCTATGTGTCTGATTCTTTCTTTTGATAGAAAACCTTCACTTCTGAATGAGAGGGTTTTGGCACATCACCAAATGATCACTCATACCCAGATAAACAGCTTTAATCTTTGAAGGTTATTCCTAACCAGTATTCAACCCAAAATAATGAGCACAATTAAAATCTTAAGAACAGAAATAACCTGACACTGGCACAGGAGTGTAGGATTAACATTTATTATGATCAAGTAGGAAAAATAAATGTATGTAGGAGATAAATAACATGTTCTGCATTAAAGTATGAGGATGTACCTACTATTAATACAGAGCAATTCTGTGCTAATTCAATAGTCTTATATCCACAATTAATACAAAACAGTTCAGTGCTAATCTAATATTCTGAATTATATGCAGAGCGAACAGTGACTGCCATTCTATAATAAAAAATTCCCCAAATTAAATCCTGAAGTATATGACACATGATATGATACAAGGTTTATGATGCATTTGCCATGGGGGGAAAAACTCTCGAGAGTTATAAAGTGGAAATATTAATTCTAAACATCATTTAAATGTAGGATAAAGAGATATTCTTAATGTTGGAAAGGATAAGGGATTTTTCTTGGGAATATCAAAAGATTTTGCAAAAATTTTAATGATATCAACAGAGTACCATAAATTGATTACCATTAAGATTTCAACATTAGAGTATATTTTAATTTGAAATATTTACCAACTATAAGATAAATATAAACATATGCATATATGAACAAAATATGAATTCACCTATACTTATACATTCTATGCTTTTGAAAGGACTTTGATTATACCAACTTTAGTTTATAGTAATATATATATAAATAATATATAGTATACTGAGTTTATGAGTGCTAAAGAGGGTTTTGTGGCATCTGAAGGGATGGTGGAAATAGCTGATGAATTTCAAAAGTCTTTGATTCATGTCCCAGCTCATCATTTCAGAATATTTATAGGTTTACAGTCATTTTGTCAATTACTTCATGTTCTACATAAAGAAACCAAGGCACAGAGAAAGATTATATATACAGGTAAGACTATAGCAAAATTAGAGGCCAAACCAGTTCCCCTGATATCAATATTTGTGTTTGTATCCCCCTATTCAATTCTGGGTCTTAGGTTTGGTCAATTAGAAACTGAAATAATGACTCCTCTGTAAATTTCACATCTTTTATAAGGCTCTACAGATGATGCACTCATGAAAGCACTTCCCAAGCCATGAAGCACTCTCCAGACATAGGAACTGTTGAAGCACAGATGTTATGCATTTCTTTAGTCTCGCAGTACATACCCAGACTCAAAATTTAAGGCCAAATATTTGCATGCATAATTCAATGTACTGTATTTAAAGAGAAATGCCTTCTCTTATTTATTAAATTGACTTATTTGTACAATGTAGAACTAATTAGGTTTTAGCATACTCTGGGCAAAAGAAAAAAATGCACTATAAACCTTATCTGAAGTGTTACAGAGATTATTTTCCA
Organism: Mustela putorius furo; assembly: GCF_011764305.1. Classification (NCBI taxonomy): domain Eukaryota; kingdom Metazoa; phylum Chordata; class Mammalia; order Carnivora; family Mustelidae; genus Mustela; species Mustela putorius. The sequence goes on along the minus strand of NW_025421329.1, from coordinate 1,810,347 downwards.
AAAGGGAAAACACTGTCTGCACAAACAAGGTTAGTGCTTTCTTTGCCTCATAGCCCCTTGGATCAGCTGAGTAAACCTGCAGCTGAGCACACTTCCTGGTTACTGACAATTTCCCACCTCCAGCACTTAGTTTCTCTTCACCTTTGTCAGGCACTCCCAGAGCTCACATGGAAGTGCAACCTGGAAGTCAAATGTCAAATGAAGAAATGCATAGAGGAATAAAGTGGTTTTTTAATAAGTAAAAAAAGAAAGAAAGAAAAGAAATGCACAGAGGAGACTTAAACCCCCCTGCCTGGAGGCAACTCTCAACCAGCGTGGAGGAAAGGGGAGTAGGGGTGGTGGAAGCATTATTTTGAGTGTCTGTATCTAAACTCCACTTGCAGATTCATTCTGGAGACAGAACTGATCTCTGTAAAACTCTGAGGAATAATTAGTTAATTGTGGATGCTTTAAATTTGGGTCTTCAGGGTCTACTTTTAATTATGTGAGCAAGGTAAAGTGATGAATAACTAGCAAATATATAAATACATGCAACACTGACTATTACAATTATGTCTTGACTACACTATTCACAAAAATTTAATAAATCCCTTAAGTGCTACAATGCAATCTGTCTCTGCCTTGGTGAAGGTCATTTGACCAGTTCTACTGAATGAAATGGTGTTACTTTCTCAAACAGAGCGACTCCCAGTTGTGGCTTGTAAGGCCAGCTGGGTTATAATCTCTCAATGAGAGTATCTCTAAAATGTTACTTAGGATGCTTCTCAGCAACTCCTTCCAACTTACATCTACTTAGAAAACACACTACCTGTGCTCTGCCCTGGGCCTTGGAATGGCCTTTGGCCCAAAGCAATAAAATCTGAGAAGGGTAGAGAAAAGTTTGCTTTTTATGAACCAAATTATCACCGGATATTTATTGAACACATTGATAGCGATAGCATATTTGTAGTCTTGAAAATAAGTAAAATATTTTTACATGCAGTTTTTATTTCTACACAAATTAGTGTACATATAATATATGAACTTAAAAAGAAAAATAGCTGACTATTGAAATAAAGGAGAAAATGCTGGCTTTTTAAATGTACATATTTGACATGCTGCTTAGGTTGTTTAAATATATGTGGAAGTGGATAAAAGCACATTTAAGATACTTAGTGATCACTGAAATATTCTCTTTTGTTCTAATAAAAAATTCAGTCTAAGTTTCATTTTTAAATGTTTTCTTTTTTATTTCAAAGGAATGTTTTTCTTTTCCAATTTTGGGTATTTTAATTTTTATATCTCATCATCTTATTTATGCAATGTCAAAAAGGCAAATACAGCTATATTCCTAACAGAAATGAGGTTGGGTGGTTTATAACTTTGCACTAGAATTTGCAATGCATGATTAATCTGCAAGATGAAGTGATATTCTTCCAGAGGTCACATTTTGGTCTTTTTGGGGGGCTGTTCTGGATTCAAGGAGAGGCTGTAAAATGATATGCTTTATTTATCCTTTAGCCCTGAGGACACCTATATTTAATCACTATAAACCATGTTTTTATTACAATTTAGGCATATCATAGACACATGGCAAAATTTAACTGCACTTCATTTTTTCTTTCTCTTCTTTTTTCTGAGTAATTATATAAGAGACCTTAATGCCATATACTTTTTGATACAAGCCTCAATTTTTAACAGATGAATTGAGACAGTATGTCCAGAATTTAAAAAAGAAGCATCTTTAATTTTTTTAAAAAATGAAAATAGGAGGGATACATTAAAAAATAACACTAACTAGATTTTTTAATACAGAAACTATAAGAAGAAAATAAGAATGGCTCACTCAGAGAAACTTTACTAATATATTTTTTGAAATCGAACAATACTTAAAAGTAGAAAATCAGAGTCCTCTCTTTCCTAACAGTCCTTCTTTATAAAGAAAACCACTATTAAAAGTACTTTTAAGTACTTATCCTCAGGTGTTGCAGTCAGTTACCCTAATGTGTCTGCTAATCCACCCATCCACCTATCCATCTACCTACCTATCCTCTAAAGGGAAGGATAACAGTATAAATGCTTGCAAATTAGCCCATCACTTGGTACTTAAAATATTCTGGAACATTTTCCACACTGGTGCAAGTTTGCCTTATTTTTTTTTTACAGATATCATAGTATTTATAGATTGCATAATATTTCAATATTTAGAGAATATTAGTTTTTGATTCTTGGATTTGACCATCAGAGAATGGGCTAGACCAAACTTAGTGAAAAGCCCTTCTACGTAAATATTTTATAGAGTGAAAAAGCCAAGTTATAGTAAAGAGAGCTCATAAGCTTGCTCTGTTGCTCCCTATCAACTACCTGCATTTATGTGGTCCACAAATGACCCAGCAGCATTTCTTTAGCAAATATTTAGAAAATGGTATTATCTGAGAATGACCAGCCACTAAATCCTCTCAAACCATAATAAAGAGTAACAATTTTATTCTCCCTAAAACTATGCTCTAGAAAAGAAGAGGGAGTCCCCTTGAGGTTTTCTGAGCAAGGCAACGTGGCCTCCTTGGCATGAAAAAAATGGGATGTAGTGTTATGTCTACAGCACACACTCTGCAGACAGCATCAGTTACTACTTAAATCTCCTGGATACTGGGGAAGATAAGCAGAACAAGGATTTTGTTTCAGGTGAGATCATGGAACAGATGATAGGGGCCAACGCTCCTTGGCAAACCTTACCCTGCTTGTCCTGTCAACCCACCTTTGCTTTGACTTCATATTACATCTCTTCAAGTGAACTCACTGTCAACTTTGAACTTTCCCCAGGCAGGGAAAAAAGACTCCACGCTCCTTAACAATGGCAAGTGTTCTTTTTATGGACTTTGAGGACAAGTCAGAATTTAGTACAAACACGTACTTTTGGTTCACTCTTTACAATATATTCCAATGATTTCCTTTTAGAAGGACTTTCTAAAATGATCATTTAAATGTATGAGGTAATCGAGAAAACATTCATGAAGGTGTTTCAAATTAATTATTAGAACTTGACAATTACCATCTCTTTAATAGACATTTAATATGGAATCAAACAGTCTATCCCATTTAGATCATATTGGATATGGCAGATCAGATATGGAGATCAATAAAATATCTGCTAGCAATGATTACCACTATGTGTATAGCTAGGGAAGATATTAGAGCTAAATGGCCCTTGTATGACTTAAAGTTGCAACCTCTACCTCCTTGAAAATTGCCTATGATCAAGTGACTCAATGATGGCTGTCAAGAGGGTCTTACAGGTACATTACTTTTCCTATTTTAGCTATTGTTGGTCTCCATTTCCTCTTTTTAAATGCCTATTTTGGACTCTGAGAGGATAAAGAGAGCAGAATCAGAAACCTGAGAGCCCAGCATCCAACTTTACTGTTCTTACTGAAAAGTGAAATGGGAAATTCCAAATTTGAAATTCTAAAGAGGAAGGTGATCATTTTAACAAAAAGCTATGGACATTCCCCTCTAACAAACGCCATAGATGCTGGTGCACTGGGCCTCCCACAAACTCCAGGATCTATTCTAATTTTTGTCCTTAAAAGCAAAAAGTTCAACCCTGGGCTTCCTGGTCTCCATTCCTAGTAAAGTCCACTCAAATCTCTTTTTTCTTCCTCTAATAAAGAAGCTCTGAGAGTTTGAAAGTGGATTCAACTCAACCTCTTTTGAAAGCTAAGAATGAACAAAGAGAAAACTTTGGCCTGTAAAAAGAGAATAATACTACTTGCCTCCTTCCAGAGCAACCTCGCCCCAAGGGAAGAAACTGTCAACCTATTAAGAGGCGAGGATTAAAATCATGTTAATAAAGGGTTTGAGCTGCCCTGCCTTAGAGTCCAGCACAAAGATCCAGTGCTTCCAGATGCTGAAAACTCCAAGCTATCTCAAAAAGAAATTTCTGTACTTCTGCTTCAAGCCTCTTCCTTAGGTCTCTCTCTCTCTTTCTCTCTGTCCTTCCTCTGATGGAATGAGCAAAACAGTATTGCCAAGAGAACTGCAAATTCAGACTTTATGCATATAAAGCATACTGTCACTACCCTTCTGTAGTCCCACCTACACAAGCATCTAAACAGAAGCACTACTGTGTATGTCTGTGTGTTCTGGCTGCCTAACATCCCCTCTCCTTTCCTAAGAAATAAAAAACAAAATAAAACAAAAAGTAAACAAACAAAAAACCGACCAAGGAGTATAGATACTAAAATCCATTTCCTATTCTACCTTTCAGATAGAGGTGGCCAACGAGATTTAAGAGAAAGTAGTTGAGTGGGGTTTCCAGGAAAGCTCTTCAAAGGATGCTGATGAACTCAGAGAGCATTATTTTTGATCTTCCCTCTCTTTCCTGCTCCTTCTTACTGCCTGGAATACAGAAGTGATTGATGGAACTCCAACAAATCATCTAGGACAACAAGACAATACTGAAGGTGGAAAACGGACATTAACAGAGAAAAATGATAAAAGGAACCTAAGTTCCTAATGATTGTGGATTGGGCTCCCTGCTTCTCCCTCTCCCACTCCCCCTGCTTGTGTTCCCTCTCTCTGTGTCTCTATCAAATAGATAAATAAAATCTTTTAAAAAAATGAATACATTTAAACAGAGTGCATGCCTTTCTTTTTGTTCATATCTCCTTAAAGTCTCTTTTTCCTGCTCACTGAAATTAGATTTAGCTTATAGAATTATGCAAACATCTAAATGTGTGGGGGAGAGCAGGGAGGTGGGGAGACTAGACATTTCAAGGAAAGTAGAGTGATTTTCTCAGCCCAGGCCTTATACTCCTAGACCAGTGTATCTGTCCAGACCCCTAAAATGATCTCTCTCAGAATTATGTGTGTGTGTGTGTGTGTGTGTGTGTGTGTCTGTAAGAGAGGGGGTTGGGGAAACTCTTTCTTTTAGCATGTTGCCACACAGAAGTTAACAGAAATCATCAAAGGGTAATTAAATGGGTACTGTCTTTTTTTTTTTTTTAGGAGAAAATGCTTTCACAGAAATTTACTGTCATTCCAGTGAGTCTTCTTTCTTCTCAGAAAAGTACTATGCTACAGAGCATCCCTGCCTCCAGGCCCTGTTTTGCTCATTTGTAATGATATACTATATGTAAAGTTATATTACCAGAAGTTGCAATTTCCCAACTGCTTGATGCCTGATGTCACAAAATTATAACTAAGAGAGCCTGTTACATCCACTGCTCCAAGGCATGGGGAGTATTATTTCAGCAACAATGAAAACATATAATAAGGGACTTTAATTTTAATGACAGCTTGAATGCAAGCTGTTAGAAAAATCGAGTGTACGTTTTTCCTATACAGGTAACTGAATCAGGGGGCCCCCGTGAGACAGCATCCTTTTCCGACCTACTTTGGATTTCAATGATTCAATTTCATTCAACAAGCATTTATCAAATACCCATTACACATGAAGCAATGCGGTGGGTGCCACCGTGATTGAACAGACCACCTGCCCTTCAGGAGTTCACAAGCTAGTGAGAAAGAGAGATGCCTGCTAACATAACTTTAATAAAAGGCAGGCATTGAGAAGTGCTCAAATGAGGCCATGATGAAGTGCCACAAACCGCAGGAGAGAGAGATGTGTGAAGCGTCGCAGAGGAGGACTTCAGCAGGAATAGAACATACACATTCCCGCAAAGGGACCCTACTCTCACTAAGCCAAAAAGCTCACAGGTGAGAATTCTTGAGGTATAAAAGAAGTCAGAATACAGCAAAAAAGCAAAGATTAGAAAACAGCTGACTAGAAAACAGCAAAAATAGCAAAGAAAGGAAAAGCTCTAGAGTTAGCAAGGAGACAATGTCAGTAGAGATTGGGGACTAATTGGACGGAGGGGTGAGGAAGTAACACCCAGACTGTGCAGTATGACTGTAATATCTGTGTTTTCCCTTCATTAGCCTGTGTGGCTGATGTTACAGGATTTACCCTCACATCCCCTTGCCCTAACCATTTATTTCAGTGCCCACAGGCCTGACTGCCGGCACCTGCACTCTATTTATGCATTTATTTTGCCAAAGGGCTTTCTTTGTCTTCAAGAGCTGGGTTTGCTCCAGCACAGGGGAGCTGGGACTTGCCGAGGAATTCACATCCAGGTGGAGCTGTTCCTAAGAGGGGACTGAAGGGAGTTGGTGTGTTAGTGGCTAAGCTCCTTTGCCACTGGGTGGGTAAGGGCAAGGTACATATCTACATGGAGTTGGATTAAAGCTCAGCTAGTTGATGATACTCCTTGACTGGTTGCTTTTCTACTCTCTACTCTTTCCTACTTTCCTACTCTACTACCTTGAGGCAGCTTGTTAATTAATGCACGACTTACCCTCACATCTTTCAGCCTCAGTCTGCTTCTGGGAAAACCCAACTTGAAGACCACCTGGGTAGGTGATGACAATTTCATCTTGCTCCTCACCAAAGTACTAGTACCATTAAGATTTTTCTAAGGTTTTCCTTTGAAACTGTGTATCCGTGTCAGGACAGAAAAAAGCAAAACTCTGAGCAGAGCAAGTTATGCTCAGTGGAGATGGCAAAATATGAGACACAACAGAACAAGAGGTGTTTACAACTAGTATTTAGGGTAAAAAAAAAAATTATTGAGTCACAGAATGGCACAGCCGTTTCTTGGAAGTCAAAGCTACATGACAAACCTCAGAGAAAGGCAGCAGCTAAACAGGGTTCTGCTGTTATAAAAACAAGTGCCTTCCTGCTTGCCTTTGTGAGCTGTTACGACTCAAATGGTATTCATACAGATCATTAAGATTTAGGAAGAGACCCCAGGAAGGCAACAGTATAGGAATATGATCTCTCGAGTTGTTATGCACAGCTAGAAAGAAGCATGCATGGGAAAGTAGCAGAGTGAATTGTTAACATTCTGTTAACATTGTGAGAAGGAAACACAGGAGAAGCTTCCTCTGAGAAACCTTCCTTGGCTACACTGGCTCTCAGCAATCTCCCTGGCTTCTGAGATGGAAAAATATCCAGCATCTCTTTGGTTCATTTGGCCCTCAGCCCATTCTAGACTATATCTACTATGCACCACTGTATACATTGCAGAACTGTGTGCTGTCTTTGAAACCAGACTGTAATTCTCCTCAAACGGAAGTCATTAGTGGCCTGCATGAAGTGCCCCGTGCTTTGGCATGTTGGTTTTCTAGGGCAGCAGACTCTGGGATGGAGACTGGACTATGAGATATTTATTAGGGAGTGCTCTCAAAATTAACAGCTATGGTGGAAGTGAAGGAAGCAAGACTGAGTGGAGAAGAAACTTGGGTTGTGATGCAGTCCCCACAGTGTCACAGCTGATCCCACGGGGAGCTCTGAAACTGGGACTCCCTTTAGAGTTGTCACAAACTGGGGTGACGGAACTGGCCTTTTATACATTTGCATTCATCAGTCATTGAATGCAGGCATCCACAAAAATGGCAGATGATACATTTTGTCTGATTTGGGTAAGGTTAAAGTCCTATAAGCATTTGGGGGAAAACTCAATAATTGATTTTAGTTACGAAACTGAAGAACTATTTTAGTTACGGAACTGAAGATCTATGACTGACATGAATTCAATAACGACAACATATGCTAACTTCTGTTGCCTAGCTATATGAGTTCTATGTTTACTAGCAAGATTGTTAAGGCTTTAAGGAGCAAACCTCTGTATTTTATTCTTTGATTCAAAGTATCTTTAGCATAATAATTGTTCAATTATTGTTTACTGATGATGGCCATGATTTTATTCAAAGCAACACTAAGAAGTAACATCTTTTAATCCACTACATCACAATCTTAAATATAGGAATTTTTTAAAAAGATATATAATAAGCTTCTTAGAAAATTTTCTTCTAGCATTTAGGACAAGGAAAGTACTGCTATCTCTGTTAGGTATTGCCTTCTATGGTAATAAAAATTCTAACCACGTCTGTCTTTTTGTTGTGGCTGCCAAAAAGCCCCTTCAAATTGATCCATTTCCATTCCTCACATTTTTTATGATTATGTGTATTTACAATTATTTTATTTCATGCACATTAATGTGTGTTGAACAAAGCAGCATGTAAATAAATAAATCAGCATTGCAAAACTGTAAAACTTCTCTGGTGCTCCCAAAAGATATACCTGAAGTTCTATTTTACTCTAAAGCTTTCACTGAGAATTCCAAGCACTCCATACAGACTTTTTGTTACACTGTGTTACATGGTTTTTCAGTTCACAGCACATTAGAAAGAAAAGTAACTGAGGGAAGAATGGAGTAGATTCTAACATAAGAAAAATAACATCAAAGAAAGAGAGCTGAAAACAAATAAAAGGAGATCCAGAGATATTCTACCACACAGTAAAATTTTGGATTTTTCAAGTGATGCCTTTGGGTTGTCTGTCTAAATATAAAGGAATGTCTATAGAATATTTTAGAAAGATTTCCATTAAGAGTTACCTTTTTAATGTTTTGGTACTTTAATCAATAAAACTTAGTTATCTGGGGAAAAAATGTATTTGTAAAGATGCTAGCTTTTGTGAAAGGAGCCAATTGCTATGGTCTGAATAGATTTTGACTCATACCACCCTATGCTCCTCTGTGTAGTTATAAATTTTTTTCATGGCTATTAATTCACTGTCAATTACATGAATCACGGTGTTTTGAATTTCCCTTTTCTTTTTTTCTTCTGGGTAAAACAGTCAATGTGAATATGCAACAAAAAAGAAGGCAGAATAATGTGCTCTCACTCTGAGAGCAACTTGGTATCAGAAGGTTCTGATCATGAATCCTTATTTGACCTCTTTTACTTATGACATTGGGACAATGACTCAATCTCTCTGAGTCTCAGTTTCTTCATCTGTGAAAAGGGGGCAATAATACCAATCTCATGGGATTGAGGTGAGTACTAAAGTGGTTAATCTTTTTTTTTTTTTAAAGATGTATTTATTTCTTTACTTACTTAGGTGCAGACATCCCCCTCCTCTCCCTAACATGGGCTTCAACCTAGGACCATGAGATCACGACTTGAGCAGAAACCAAGAGCTGGTCGCTCAATTAACTAAACCACCCAGGTACTCCAAAAGGGGTTAAACTAATTATTTAACACAAAACCTGGCTCACAGAAAATAATCAAACTGCCTATGCTACTACTTTTATTGTGCTTATTAAAACATAAGAAATGAATCCACATACAGGATATAATGATCTAATAAATATTGACTGGTGATTTATTGAAGATATTATAAAGTTTTAAAATAGAAGGTCTAGAGTAGATAAAAATAAGGTGGGTATGAAGAATATGGAAAATATATAGACTAGTAAACTATTTAAAAAGCTATTATTTGTCAACCCCTTGAACATTCTATCTGGTAAGAAGAATTTGGTGACTAGAATTTTATTTTTACCATATTGCTTAACAATATAAGCCTTTCATAACTAATAAAACTGGGTTATGGTATACGGTACAATGTAAAGTTCTTAGTTAAATTCTAATTTGAAAAACACAGAGTTTTCAGGCCACTGAAACCTGTGGCCACTGTGACCTGTTGATAAATGCCTTGTGTTGTCAACTTTCTGTAAATGGTGGGATAGAGGAGGAAATGGAGATGATGACACAAATCCAAAGACTCTAGACTCCTTCGCAGGTTTTTAGTGGAAATAGGAAAAAATGCACTTGTGACCTCGTCACGTGAGTGTGTAATCACACAAAGGCCAATACGACACTGCAATTTCCTTCCAAAAGATAAAAGGTGCAATGTGTCTATGAAGTGAGAAAATAATCACTTTTTACACATAGAAAGAGCAAGAACTAGTATTGAGATTGGGACATTAGATGATCACAGTCCTGATTTAGGAAGAGATATAAACTGTCATGGCCTGCCTTGAGCAGCAGATTGGTTTATGAACACTCTGAGTTTGGAATGAAGACATATGAGAATGACTTTTGGTAGAAAGAAGTCTGACCATTTTTCCCCCACCCATAATCTTGTCCAATCGAATGTTGACTCTTATGTATTTCCAGGTGAAATACATAATACATAAAGGGAGCCTGTCCCAAATGATTTAATCAGCTAGCTTCATTTGGCTTAATTTTAGTCATCTGTAAGATTATAATCACAAAATTTAAAAAAAGATCAAATTATACGTCAAAAGAGAACTGTACTATGAATTGGGAGATTTTCATTCTAGGCCAAATTTCTCCCAAACTTGGCATTCTTGGTTTTGATCTTTTTGAGCTCTAATCATTAAATGAGGTGCTTGGATTGTATCATCACGAGGGTGCTTTCTATCATACAACTCTGTCATTCAAGCACCAATTCTAGATAGTGCAAGGAGTTGAAACACTTTCCTCATCTGTGCTACCAGTTCATGTCTTAAGCTCAAACTTCATAATAAAGCTCTCCAAGTGAGAGAGCCAGGAAAAATACCCCGAAGTCACTTTGGCTCACGTTAGCTGTATCTTCAGAAGCAAAATGATTTGATGGTTCTGATGTGATTCCAACCATGGCCCAGGAAGACCCATCTGCATGAATATCACTCCCCCAAACCACCATGAATTCCACACTTTGCCACCCTATCAAAGGCTTCCTGAATTCATTTTGGAAATGGGCTGGGAAGGTTGTCATAGCTAAGACTTCTGAATAGTTTAAGGACCCCATTATACATGATAAGACCACCAGGTGGAAGAGGAAAGAGGTAGAAAACTAAAACATATGGGAACAGAGATGGACACGGAGGAAGGTGGGAAGACAAACAGACAGTCATCCCGGCCTGACTGGCCTTTCTAAGACAGCAGCAAGGGAAAGAACCAAGTGGTTATTCGGGTGTTCCTTCCAGGGAGAAAGGAACAAGAGAGATTTAAAGAGCATTTGTAAAGTCTATCAGAATTTTTTTAAAAATAGTTTTTCTGCTATATACTGCCAAAATATACTACTTCCCCTTCATGTTTCTATGGCAATATGAAGCAGTGAAGAAACAGATAAACCTGGATTTGAAAATGGCTCTGTCATTTTTGAACTTTGGGAACTTGGACAAATTATTTAACATCTCTGGGACTGATCTGTGGGGAAAGGGACAGTGAAAATACACAACTGCCAGGACTTGAGGATTAAAGTGGGAAAAAAGTGTGTAAGACCTCAAGCGCGGTAAATGTTCAATCCATTACTGAAATTTTTTCCTTGTTCCTGCTGTCTTGTGGTTTCAGCGTGACTTTTCCCAAAATACAGAGGTTTTTGAATGGTCTGAATTACCATGATATATCATATTTATATCCTATTTTTCTCCTTATTGCTAAAATTTGAGGCCACCTGATAAGTTGAAACTGCTCTCAAAATGGGGGGCTGGATGTCAGCGTGAAAACTCACACATTCCTTACACTAGCTGTCAGACACTTCTACAATTTCAAACAAGTTTTTCTTCTTAACCTTTTATGTTTAAACAGCATATTACTAAATTTCATGCCTGGATCTACTAGTTACCCAATAAGTAAGTTTTTTCTTTTTTGTTCTCTGGCGCCACTCTACCCGGTATTTGTGTTATCCTATATGCCTCTTCTAACTTGTGTGGTCTGTAGGAATCGGGCTACTTTCAAACTCGTTTCAGTTTCCAAGAAAACATTAGGAAAAGAAATCCACAGTTGTTAAAAAAGTCCTATCAAAATATATCAAGCCATGAAACAGAGGCAGAGGTCCATGGTTCTGTTAGCTCTGTAGCCTCTCACACAGATCCCAGGACATGTCCTGCTCTCAGACATCCTTATGCTATCTAGTACCCACATGGACCAGCCCTTATTACAGCAGCATTCAGCTTTAAGAGTAACCAAAATGCAGGGAGAATAATTCTTAATAAACAATAATCATTCAAAAACAACTCAGTTCACTGCTGGTGGGAATATAAATTGATATGTGCAGTTTGCAAAGGATTATAAACATATATATACCTTATATATGTACACCTAGCAGTCTCAGTATATTTGTACCCTGAAAGATACACACAAGAATATAGAATCTCTATTCAGAATATACTCAAACTGGGGACGCCTGGGTGGCTCAGTTGGTTAAGCAGCTGCCTTCAGCTCAGGTCATGATCCCAGCGTCCTGGGATCGAGTCCCGCATCGGGCTCCTTGCTCAGCAGGGAGCCTGCTTCTCCCTCTGCCTCTGCCTGCCATTCTGTCTGCCTGTGCTCGCTCTCTCCCCCCTCTCTCTCTGATAAATAAATAAAATCTTAAAAACAAACAAACAAACAAACAAAAAACAGAATATCCCCAACTGGAAACTACCCAAATGATCATCAAAAAGAAAATGGATGAGTTATAGTATATTCACACAATAGAGTGATAAAAAAAAAAAAAAAAAGCAAAGCATTGCTACATGCAAAATATGGATATAACTCACAGACTTAATAGTTGGGTGAAAGAACTGGGATGTAAGTATGTACAAACTGGGGCACCTGGGTGGCTCAGTGGTTAAAGCCTCTGCCTTCGGCTCAGGTCATGATCCCAGGGTCCATAGAGCCCGGCATCGGGTTCTCTGCTCAGCAGGGAGTCTGCCTCCTCTCTCTCTCTCTCTCTGCCTGCCTCTCTGCCTACTTGTGATCTGTCTGTCAAATAAATAAATAAATAAATAAAAATCTTAAAAAAATAAGTATGTACAAACTATAGGGCTCTATTTTATAAATCTCAAAAACAGGCAAAATTAATCTATTAGTGCTCAGAATACACTCACTGGGTGGTGGGGGGAAAGCAGGTAGTAACTGGGGGACGTGTTCTATTTCTCAAATGGGTGTCAGTCACAAAACTGTTCAGTCTGTAAAATTTCATGTAGCTCTATCCCTAATATGTGTACATTCCCATATATGCATTATACTCAAAAAGTTTGAAAAATTGCAAATGATTATACAAAATATTCATCTCTAAAAGATCTTGGAAAAAAGCAAGAAAAAAGATGTCCAAATGGTAGGGAGAGATATAATGGGTTCATCAAAACGGCACGATCACAAGTTCAGAGATTCTGCCATCGATTGGATATTTGTTCCCCTAAGAATTCATACCTTGAGATATAATCCCCAATGTTCTGGTGTTTTGTGGTGGGGCCCTTGAAGGTGATGAAGTCATGAGGGTAGAACCCTCATTAAATGAGATTAATGACATTAAATGAGATTAATGTCTTTATAAAAGAGACTCCACAGAACTCTCTTTCCCCTTCCACCATATAAGGACACAGCAAGAAGATGGCTGTCTATGAACCAGGAAGCAGGCCCTTACACACACCAAATTTGCCAGCACCTTGATCTTGGACTTCCTATTTCCACAACAGTGAGAAATAAATTTGTATAGTTTATATGCCACCCAGTCTATGGCATTTTGTTATAATAGCCCAAACTAAGACGGACTCCAGCAACAAACCTGACACAGTACATCTGAGGACAACTGGGCCAATATCCCTGACATTTATGGCTAAAAATGGGCATTACTGTCATTATCATTACTACTGCAACTATTATCTCTTTATGGACCAGGTGCTTTATGGACCAGGACCAGGTTGAATGGGTGACCTCATTCAACCTCACCAATGACTCTCTTAGAAAAATTCAAGTTTCCATTTTGCAGGTACAGAAACTGAGGCTCAGACACATTCAACTACTCATCCCAAGTTGTTAGAAGACCCGAGATGGGAATGATCACTCATACCAGTAACTCGTGAAACCCTGAGTCCAGCCCGTGAGCTTCTGTGACCCTACTCTTTGGCTCTAGCAAATTCCCTCCCTGCTGCTATGTGAGATGGCTATGGCTGGTTCTTCTGACGTTGATTATCCTTTGTGGGTTTAGGTTTGTTAAGCCAGTGTTCTTCAGTCAGTCTGTGAAACACGGGTAAGCAGCCATCGCATTCCAGCTCTCTCCTCCCTCCCACACGCATGTGGTTCAGTTCCACTGAGCCCAACATCAAGGCTGCCAGACTGGCTGGACTCCAGGGACTCATTGTGAGTACAATTTGCCTATTGGAATTATCAATGTGATCACAGAAGTAACCCAATTTCCTGCTTGCTGTTAGAATTTTCAAAGGTTGATATGAGGGCAGGTGTTTTTTGAATTCCCAAAGAAATCCAAATTTTCCCCCCTCATGGACCTGTATAAAATTAGTTGTACTCAACCATCAGCAAATTAGTGGAGATTTTTTGTAGCAAAAAGGAAAAATATGGTCACTATGTGCTTACATTAATGGTCTCTAGAGATAGACAAACCTCTTTTCAATTCCCAGCTAAGCCACTTAGTAAGTCCCAGTTTCTTTATCTAATAAATGCATAAAATGCCTTCATCAAAGAATTATTATAAAAATAAACGAGATGATGTGAGGAAAGCACTTAGTTCAATCTCTGCCATCCATTTGGATTGCTATTTCTTAAGTGGTAAATAATCACACATAAACACGCACACATATAATTTATTTAGCATGCTGCATTATATACAAATACACACACACACACACTCTCACACAACCAAATGTTTGTGATTTCTTCATCTTGGTATAATTATGATAGCAAACTCTGCTTTTGAGAGAGTTTGGTCAGTGGTAGTTTATTCAAATAGCTGAGAATGGCAGAAAAATACAGAATCATGAAGACCAGTATAATAAATATTATCTGCGAGGCAATAAAATAGGTCTTATAGAAATCTGAGGGTCTAAATTCTGAGGATTCAAAAAGTGTGAAATCTGTCCAGCACCCATGTATTTCTAGGCCACTTACTCAAATGTCAATGCTCACCATATGGGTAGCCTGACTTGCATACTATCTTACTCATTTATCGAACATGTTGCCACTTTGAGGTTAATAAACTCTTAACCATTAACAGTCTATAAGTCTACATGTAATAATGGCCTTTTAATCCATTGTCTTCCCTACTCTTTAAACTCTACACGAGTTCTGTAGTCTTCCTTTATATTTCATATGACCTCTCAAAGAACTGAGATGGGAATGTTCAGAGAGAAATTAGCCACAGCTGTGCTCAGGAAGCTAATTCACAGCAGAATTCAAGAAGATTCTGTTCCCTTACTCACTTGTGTTTAATGATTTTACTTCCTCATTACAGTTCTCTTGCCCCAATAGAGAGAAAATAATTAGACCTTGAACATGGCAATTAAAAAGCAGATATCCTGAGCTCTGACACTTCCAGCAGACCAGCAGACTGTTAAGGAGAGTATCTTTACCCTGTTGGCAAATTTCTAAAAGGTTATAGAGTATTGTTGAGAAAAAAAAACCTTCATCGGCAAGTATGACCTCCGAGTTTAGATGTTCTAAGTTCAGGTCTCTACAAAGCATACCAATACAAGAGCAGGTGCTTTTTAACAGTGCCATATTTCCTTTAAGTCGTGCACTAATACTATTCTTCCAAGGCCCATAAAGGTCATTCTTCCATGATAATGTTAATTATAATAAACAAAACTATAACCTTGGGTTAAAAACACGAGTAATCAAATAACTTTACGTTGTGAAGATAGCACATACAGTCTACAAAAGTGCTATTTGTTAAACCCAATGAAATTCACTTAGGAAACAAACGAAATATGCTTCCTTATCAGCTGGCAGTTCAGTTTCTCACTGACACACATCAAGAAAAGACATGAGCATGTCTGGCACAGAAGTAGTAAGTACAGCTATAATCACACAGGCACTGCAACTGGTGTACATGTTAATACGGGAGACACAATAAATTTCTGTGGTTTAAGCTACCCAGTCTGGGGTAATTTATTATGGCAACCCTAGCAAATTAAAACAGGTACCATGCTTAATTTCAAACTTACTGCATTGTAAATTCAACTATACATTAGAGGTGTTGTGATTTGAGTCTATCACCGGTGAGCTGCTCTACAAATCCACATTCACAAGGCAAAAGATTTATTTTTGCTTGAACTGAAACTTTAATATGGGACAGTCTTCTGTCTGCTGCCACCAATAAATGCACCTGAGAGAGAGGCCCAGGTGATAAGGTACAAGGCCTCCTGCTAACAGTGAGTGAGCCATCATTAAATAGATCCAAAATTCCTGATCTACAGAAACTGTGAGATAATAAATGTTTGTTGTTTCAAATCATTAGATATGGGGTTAATATAGTGCACAGAATATATATAACTAATACATCTATTTGGTATTCATTTTCCCTTTCTATTATTATTGAGGTGGCAATAACACACTCCCCATCTCTGTGCAAATAGAATTGGCCCTCTGAGCACAACTGAGGCAACAAACTGCAAACAGAAACTTGCAGGGAATGTTTAGAAATGCTTTACTCTCCAGATAAATATGTCTTCTTTCATCCCACCTTGAATGTTGGTGTGATGACTAGAGCTATACCAACCACCTTACCACCAAGAGGGAAAGGTCAAGAAAATCATATTGATGTTGGCCCTCATGTCGATGGGGTAACTAACACCAGAATTACCTGCTTTTGGACTTGTTATATGAAGGGAAAAAGTCATTTTTAAGTTGATTTCTCTATGACCAATAACTGGAATACAGTCTCTCCTGATAAAAGCTATTTCTATATCTTCTATCATTTGGGGATTTCTGGCAATAGATTTTCTGTTTTTATTCTCAGAAAATATTATTCATTCACTGTCACAAAAGATATCACTAACTTAATTTTAAACATATTTAAAACCAGAGATTTTGTATATATTATTCCCACTCATATTATTAGTATAAACAAAAAAGAACTATCAGAAGGAGAATAATGCAAGTGATAAAAGGAATGACAAAAGAGGAAAAAAGTGAAAAAGAAGGTGGACAAGATAAAAAGATATATAGATCTGTTAAAGAAAAAAATGATAAAGGGGAAAAATACATTTTTTTTAAGCCTGTGGAGAGAAATTGGTGTGAAGATAGTTAAAAGAACTTAAACATTAAAGTGTAAAAACATTTGTTGTCCTCCTTCTAGATGTCAAGTAGTTTTAAATATCATGTGCAAAGACATTTTTATAAGGATTAATTTTATTCCTAGTGTTCGAACTTTGACATTAAGCAATGAAAGCCTAAATTTGAGATGCTTTTCATAACTGTCTTTCCTGAAAACAAGATATGAGGTGATAATGAATTGAACCTTTGAAAACATAGAGTTTGCAGGTTTTGGTTATTTTATGGGTTACAGACCAAAAAAAAAAAAAGCGCAATTATTTACTCTATAAAGATCGAATGGAGATGGGATAAATATTACAAAAAAAAATCTGAGTTAATGGATGGCATAAAGTTGGTTGTTTTTTTTTACACTTGTATAAAGTATGTCACACACAGATGACCAAAAACAAAAAGAAATTTACAAATCAAAATTTCTAAAGCTATTTATAAGCCATTTGTGAAAATAATAGCCTTTGGAATATTTTCCTGTTAAAAAATTAGCAACTTTATACTTCTAAGAAAAACAGACTGATATGTTGTTTAAAGTTTTATTTCATTTTAAGTGGATGTTTTTATTAACTTCAACTTTAGTAAATATTAAAATACTGTATGGCTCTAGAGTCATCCTTTTTTTAAAATTTTATTTTATTTTTTTCCAGTGTTCCAAAATTCATTATTTATGTACCACACCCAGCGCTCCACACAATAAGCACCCTCCTTAATACCCACCACCAGGCTCCTTTTTGACTTTAGTCCCAGATGTATTACAAGGCTATATCATTTCCAGCAAAGACCTGCCTTCCTTGGGCTTTGGGGAAAGAATAATACCCACCTTATGAGGTATTGTGAAAAGTAGGTAAGTAAATCCACATAAAGTATTTAGAATAGGTCTGGAACATGGTCAGTAATCAGTGCATTTACCTATTACTTTGAGACTATAGACCTAATAATGATATATCTAGAAGTGAATATCACCTATTATTTTTTGGTCAGGTATGCAGAAAAATCAGAGTGAAAATGTAGGAATTAATCACAAATTGTGAATCCATAAAAGATATTTGAACCTCCGGATCAAACACATGCAAACAACCAGTTTTCAGACTTTGATTTTAAGGCTTAACTCTTTTTTTAACAATACTGGAAAGAGAAATCGTAAAGTCAGGATAAACCAAAGCCAATCTCACCACCTTCCTTTCCTGTAGTCTCCTCTTTGAAGATGTGTATACTACTTTAAATAGTTTTTCTTACTTTTTTTATGATACAAATAATACATGTTTACTATGGACTAAGACACAAAATAGCCCTACATAGAAAAATACATACTACCTACATATTCACTACTACCTACATATTCACTGTCAAGAGCAACACTGTCAATTTGGTGTGTGCTCTTTCAGACTATATTTTATGAATTTTTAACAATCTAAATAATCAACATATATTTTATACAAAATTGGATAACACTACTCATGTTATTTATAATCTAATTCTGTTGTTTATAATCAAATAAAATTATTTTCATGTCAAAAAGCAATTTTTAAATTATTACTTTCAATGGCTAGTTCTTATGAATTTTTCAAAATTTCCTATGCCTAATGTTAGATATTTAATTAGTTTCTGGGTTGTTTTTTTTTTCCTCTTATAAACAATGCTGATTGTTTCTTGTAGCTAGTAGTTTTGCATATGCTTGAGATTAGTTGCTAAAAATAAAAGATTTTAGGCTTTTGACACACAACATAGCTGTACTCCAAAAATGCTATACAGCACATGCTATGTTTTGGGTGCTTCTCATGGGTCTCTACAGGCATCAAGAAAGTGACTTCAAACCAGATGTGGGTATAAGATTGTTTCAAAATGGTGATTTTTTCTTTTTTTAAAGAGCTAAAAAGTTAAATAGAACCTAGAATGACTTGGAACATTTTGCTTCTGATGTTAACTCAGTGTCTGGATCATGGTTCATTTATAGTATAGGACCAGGAACTAAAAGAGTTAAAAACTGAAAGCCTGCCTGACAGATCTTTAAAAAATGATGTATCATTGTTCTGGTTTAAAGCAAGAAAATTGTATGAATAATTCATCCCTCCCCCCAACAACAACAAAAAAATGTTTTTACATTTTCAAATAGGTGTTAAAATAGGAAATGTTTTACCAAAAGTAAAAAACTGGAGTGTAAATTTCTCTCCCTGCTGAGACAGAAAAGGTTCTACATCACAGCTGGGTTAGGAAATAAGATGTACTACCAGAAAACAGTCTATAGAAATGACCTCTTCGCTTTAAAAAAAACTCAAAGAAAACCTTCAGCGGACAACAAACCACTTCCATTTAATATTTATGATACATGAAGGAGGACCACTCTGTGCCAGATTTTTCCTTTCTAACTATACTGAGTGGGAAGGCTTCTGTTGGGGGAAATATATTGTTTTTGGTAAATTCATCAATGGTTAGGTCTTAATGGTACCCCTTCGTAGTCTACAAAGAGGTCATTTCTAAAATGAGGTCTAAGGCCTTACTATTAATAACTGGTTAAGAACTAGCTTAAATTCTGTCTTCTGGTCTCAATCAAACTCAAACATCTCTTTATTCTCTTCTTGAATTTCAAAACCTAAAGGTGGGGTGACATCCTCACTTCCTCTTTTTTGAGAAGTAAGTTCAAGCCTCCTTGAACATCCCCCACTCCTTAGGGGATGTTGATTAAAAAAATTACTGTTACAGGCATTCTCTGGTTTTGATGGTTATTCATCCAGTAAGACACACAATCAAATGCTCTCTTAGAAGAAGAGAGCATCAGCTAAATCACTTCACATCAGCTAAATCTTTAGGATTCCATATGGTCCATCTGAGAAGAGAGAAATCAAACCATTATGAATTCCTAAGTTCATAGAAAAATTCACATACTACATTATTT
Organism: Mustela putorius furo; assembly: GCF_011764305.1. Classification (NCBI taxonomy): domain Eukaryota; kingdom Metazoa; phylum Chordata; class Mammalia; order Carnivora; family Mustelidae; genus Mustela; species Mustela putorius. Next base: position 1,790,573 of record NW_025421329.1, on the reverse strand, counting down.
TATTAGGTACTCATAACAATCCTAGGAGTTAAGTGTGACAGGTAAGTTTACCCCAATGTAATCAGAAAGGAAACCGAGTTGCAGTAAGATTGAGTGGATTCTGAAAAGGCATAGCACTAAGTGGTGGAATCAGGAGTCCATTCTACTTTTCTTTTTCTATGTGTTACATTTAGAAAAATTGAAATTTAGTATCTTTCATCATCCAAGAATTCTAAGGAGCATTACTTCTTCACTGTGTTTCTAAAGTTCCTCCCAATATTTCATTACCTTCAACTTATACACAATTGATTCCAGCTATTTTTTTTCTTTAAAAATAAAAAGTCATTTTATGCAAAAGTTGGATATTCATCCTTTCTGATGGCTGAGTAATATTCCATTATGTATATGGACCATATCTTCTTCTTTTTTTTTTTTTTTTAAAGATTTTATTTATTTGACCGATAGAGATTACAAGTAGGCAGAGAGGCAGGCAGAGAGAGAGGAGGAAGCCGGCTCCCTGCTGAGCAGAAAGCCTGATGCGGGGCTTGATCCCAGTACCCTGTGATGATGACCTGAGCCGAGGCAGAGGCTTTAACCCACTGAGCCACCCAGGTGCCCCGGACCATATCTTCTTTAGCCATTCATCTGTTGAAGGGCATCCTCGCTCTTTCCACAGTTTGGCTATTGTGTACATTGCTGCTATGAACACGGGGGTGCATATGGTCCTTCTTTTCACTACATCTGTATCGTGGTAAATACCCAGTAGTGCAATTGTTGGGTCATAGGGTAACTCTATTTTTAATTTTTTGAGGAACCTCAACACTGTTTTCCAAAGTGGCTATACCAACTTTCATTCCCACCAACAGTGTATGAGGGTTCACTGGAGGAGATTATGCTAAGTGAAATATCAAGTCAAGCAGAGAAAGCCAATTATCATATGGTTTCACTTACATGTGGAACATAAGGAATAGCATGGAGGACATTAGGAGAAGGAAGGGAAAAATGAAGGGGGTGGATATCAGAGGAGGAGATAAGCCATCAGAGACTATGGATTCTGAGAAACAAACTGAGCGTTTTAGAGGGAGGGGGTAGAGGGATGATTAGCCCAGTGATGGGTATTAAGGAGGGCACATATTGCATGGAGCACTCAGTGCTCCATGCAAACAGTGAATCATGGAACACTACATCAAATCTAATGATGTAATATATGGTGACTAATGTAACATAATTAAAAAAAATTAAAAAGTCCTTTTATGCTAAGTCTGATTCTAAATAATTCTTGACCAAGCCTGTTGTATTTATTGTGAGTTAGAGGCTATGCCAATGAATTAGTGGAAATATTCAAGTATCATTTACAGTCAAGTTTATATGATCAGTATTATTTAAGCCCTTGTTTATAATAGGGTTTAAATTTGTTCTGAACATATAACAACACAAAGGGGAAAAGATTCTGCTTTCCTTTGCATTGATTATTATATCCTCATCTGGGTTGATGAATGAATATATCATTTATTTGAAGAAAAAAAGTTCCCTGAAATGGTAAATCTAATATATCTTATGTGGTGACCTTGGAGCACAGTCTTTATGAATATGTCTCCCCAACATAAGAAATTACTTTTCTTTTCTCTCCATATTTGTTGAAGTTGAGATATGCCTTGGCAATAGTTTTGTTTTTACCCCCACTATCCATATTGAGTGAGGTTTACAATACTCCTCTCTATCAAAGGACTTCACCAACCCCTAATTGTTTTCTGAACTTCACCCTCTTTTCTTCTCTGGAGCTGCCATAAAATTTGTCTTTGGCCACCTAGTGTTCACTTTATCAGTACTCCTAATACTATCACTTGGATCCTTTTTTTTTCAGCCCATAAGTAGTCAAAGCTGTACAACAGAGCAGGAACATGAAAACACATACAGATCATGGCAAAGGCACCTGAGTGGCTCAATCAGTTAGGTGTCTGCCTTGGGCTTGGGTCATGATCCCAAGGTTCTGGGACCAAGCCCCACATTGGGGTCCGTGATCAACAGAAAGCCTGCTTCTCCCTTTCCCTCTGCCTGCCACTCCTGCTGCTTGTGTGCTCGTGCTCTCTCTCTCTCTCTCTGTCAAATGAATAAATAAATTTGTTTAAAAAATAAAAAAGATGTAATCCTTCTCACAGATTACTTTTTCCCCTATTAATTTGAATCAATCTGGCCAGACAGTGCAAATCTCTCACTCCTTTTTCCCTTCATTTTGAAATCCCAGTAGTGACTAAGTCCTGTTATTGCCACCCCTGAGTGTCTTGGGAATGTCTGCTCTTACTGTCAATAATGTTACCAGCTCCTTGATCAAGAACTCCATCACCTCTGGCCTGGACCACGGTCTCTTCACATACCTTCCCTACCTCTTCCCATCAGTCTATTCTCCATAAAACCATAGAGTGACTTTTCTAAAAGGAAATCCCATCATGCCTTTCCCTTAATGAAAACCCTTCAGTCTCACCCTTCTACTTAGAGCAATTCAAATCCACCCGGAGTCAACCATATGCACAGGAGTTTTGTCTCCACTGTTCCCTCAGAATCCCTGAACATAAGGAATAACACAGAGGACACTGGGTGAAGGAGAGAAGAAGTAAATTGGGGGCAATCGGAGGGAAACGAACCATGAGAGACTATGGACTCTGAGAAACAAACTGAGGGTTTGGGAGAGGAGGGAGGTGGGAGGGTTGGGAGGGTGTGGTGGTGGGTATTGTGGAGGGTACCTATTGCATGGAGCACAGGGTGTGGTGCATAAACAATGAATCTTGGAACACTGAAAAAATAAAATTAAAAAAAAAAAAAAATCCCTGAACAATACCAAACAAGTAACAGGAGACTTTTTTGCATTCTGAATGCCTTTCTCTCAGCTTCACCATCATTTGCCTGGTGAGTTTTTGTTGACTTTTTACTTAGAACTAATTTTTAATATAGAGAAGTTGTAGGAATAACACAAAGATCTCCTCTATATCCTTCCTAGCACTCATTCATTTGTTAATATCCATTTCCAGGAGTACCTTCTAGGGTCCTAATCCCATCCTGTGAAGTTCATTTCCTCCTTTTCTGTGAGCTGTTTCTTTACCCCCTCTTTATTGTGATTGCACTTTCTGTGCTTTATTTGTCTGCCTGTCACTTAACAAGCCAAGTTCCATAACAGCATAGGCAATGCATCACCAGGGATCAGTGCAGAACTTCCCTGCAGCACGGTACCAGAGAAATATGTGGGAGTAAGTGAGTGAATGCTCAATCTTATGATCAAGAAATAAAAAAAAGACATCAGGGTAGGTGGGTTTTATTGTGTGTGTCGTTTTGTTTTTTGTCATCCTATAAATGGACTGCCATTTATAGGCACCAGTGCCTATAAATAAATTATATTTATATTTTTATAAATTATATTTATATTTTTATAAATATAAAAAACTAGTGCCACTAGCTTTTCTCTATTCCAAAGGAGCCAGGAGGAGAAGGAAAAAAAAAAAAGGAAAGAAAAAGAAACAAGGAATTGTTACTCTGTGAAAAGACATCGTGACCCCACACCTGGGTGAATCTGCTAAGTTCACAGAGACACTTGAGAGGAGATAAACTCAAGAGGAGAGAATCCCTGATGTGCTACGTGTTGGCCCAAGGGAAAGATTGTGCTGCATGTGCTGCCTAGTCCCTAACAGGCAGGGACTAAGGAGGGACTATCATCTCTCTTGGGGAAATTTGCAGATTCCTTGCAGAATAAAGAGAGTTCCCAGGCAATGAGGGGAACAGACTTACCTGCAGGAGGCAGTGAGAAGTACCTAAGACCCTGAAAGGGAAAAGAACCAGAGCTAGAGTCACAGGTACCTATACAGACCATATTCAGGGATGTCACATACTATCTACCTACTGTGGGAGGGTAAGAGGTTTGGAAGAACATGGTGGTGATTCAGGTTGCGACAATTTATCAGCAAAGAAGATGACTGTGTATTTGATTTTTGATTATTTGTCTTCACTCTGGACAAAACTTTCTTCCCATACATAGAAGCCCAAATGCTTCCAAGTTGTAAAGTGGGTTTGTGTGTAGGAATTACAGAGGGGTACCTTAGACCTAAGAGCAACCGGTGTAATTTTCCAAAATAAGCTCATCTACAGCTCTATCAAGGGTAAATGGTATTTCAGATTTGTGGCCTTAAAAAGCCCTCAGGAAAATGCACTCTGGGAGGAAAATAGAGCTAGTGCCAGGAGTCAGCACTCTAAGATCTGCACGAGCATATCAATGAGCTGAAGCAGCTATCAACTAATGAGGATCCTGGGAATAAAAAAGAACTTTAGATAAGAACTACTTTAGATGAAGGGGCAGTAAGCTTACCGAAATAAATGGATAAAAATTCTGAGTGTTCAACAAAAATGGAGTACAGTCACTAGCCAGAGTGTGATGCTGGGAATTTTATGAGGAATTTGTCATTCCTTTTGCCTCAGAAATAGATATCATGACTAGATTGTTAGTGGTGGAACTAACATGAAGTGAAGACTGCATGCAAAAGGAAAGTCAACCCTCAGCAAACATTTGTTGGGAATTTTCTCAATGGTTTTCACAGTTATATAAGACAATTTCCTGTTTTTAGGTCATCCATTTTGCCCACCCCTCAAATACCCTCTCCTCTGGCAACCATCATTCTGTTCTTTGTACCTATGGGTCTGGTTTACTTTACTATTTTTTTAATTCTGCATGGTAGTGAAATCATATAGTATTTGACTTCTCTATCTGAATTCTTTCACTTAGCATAATATCCTCAAGATCCATCTATGTTCTGGTAAATGGCAATATCTCAACCTTCTTATGAATATTTTTAATATTATAATCAGATTGACCCTTTTTAAATATTTTTTTTTTTTTGCTACTGAGTTGCATGACTTCTTTATATATTTTGGATTTTAGCCCCTCATCAGATATATGACTTGCAAATATTTTCACCCATTTAGTAGGTTGCTCTTTTGTTTCATTGATGGTTTCCTTCACCATGAAAAGCTTTTTAGTTTGAGGTAGTTCCATTTGTTTATTTCTGCTTTTGTTGCCCTTGCCTATGGAATGAGGTCCAAAAAAATATCACTACGACTGTCAAGGAGCTATATTTTCTTGTAGGAGTTTTATGGTTTCAAATCTTATATTCAAGTCTTTATTCCATTTTGAGTTAGTTTTTAAATATGGTACAAGACAGTGGTTCAGTTTCATTCTTTGCATGTAGCTCTCCAGTTTTCCCAACAGTATTTACTGAAGAGACTGAAAAAAATGCCCCATTATATACTTTGTCTCCTTTGTCATAAATTAATTGATAATATATGTGTGGGTTTATATCTGAGCTCTCTATTCTGTTCCATTGATCTATGTCTCTTTTTGTGCCAGTACCATACTGTTTTGATTATTATCGTTTTATAGTACTATTTGAAATCTGGAGTATGAAACTTCCAACTCTATTCCTTTTCAAGATTGCTTTGACTATTTGGGGTCTTTGGTGGTTCCACAGAAATTTTAAGATTATTTGTTCTAGGGCGCCTGGGTGGCTCAGTGGGTTGAGCCTCTGCCTTTGGCTCAGGTTATGATCTCAGGGTCCCGGAATTGAGCTCTGCACTAGGCTCTCTGCTCAGCAGAGAGCCGGTTCCCCCCCACCTTCTCTCTCTGCCCGCCTTGCTGCCTACTTGTGATCTGTGTCTGTCAAATAAATAAAATCTTTTTAAAAAAAAGATTATTTGTTCTATTTCTGTGAATAATACCATTGGTATTTTATTAGTCTCAATAAATTTAAGAAGTCGGTTGAGCACCCAATTCTTAATTTTGGCTCTCAGGTCATGATCTCAAGATCCTGAGATTGAACCCCACATTGGGTTCCATGCTCAGCAGGGAGTTTACTTGAGATTCTCTCCCTCCCTTTCCCTTTGCACCTCCCCCCCGCATGTGTACTCTCTCTAAAATAAATAAATAAATAAATGTTTTATAAATCTCTTTCTCTCTCCAAAATAAATAAATATTTTAGAGAGAGAGAGCACACACATGCACGGGAGGGACAGAGGGAGAAGGAGTCCCAAACTCTCTGTTACTGCCTGTTATGCAAATTAGCTATCTATCAGCTGTCTTAAAGGAGTGGCTCTACGTAGGAGATGAGACATTTTATTTATCTTCCTCTAGTTCTTCGTTATCTCTCAAGCTATCTCTTTGATTGTTTCAGACCACTGGGGTCAAGAAATGCAATCCTCCCTAATTACTTGAGGTGTGCCCTGTGTGGGTTGTGTGTACCCATTGGATCTGTCTGGGTCACATGAAGGGTGCTGCTGGAGAGGGGCCATGGTGCTTGGCCAAGTATGAAGATACCATGTGATCAGCATGGGATAGGGGTATGTGGGGCATGACTGTACAGCACAAGCTGTGGGGCTGGGGGTAGGGGGAGGCGGAGGTCTACTGGCATGCTACACCTAGCAGTATCACATAAGTTGCACAGGGTCAGGTGGGGCTGTTCACTCAGTACACCTGACAGTGTGATTCAAGCAGCTGGGGCTGGGATTGCTCACCTGCTGCTGTTAGTTGGTTAGAGTGAGGGCACAAAAATGGCACTCAAAAGCACCAGCAAGGTAGACAGAACCTATAATAATGTCATCGGCCAGTATTTAGTTCCCGGAGAGAATCTCAACAGCCTTCTCCTCTGGCAGAAGCTTTAAGTTTAGCAATTTTCTTCATCTCTGTCTAGGCTCTTTTTAAAGTGCTGCATTTTGTGCTGAGTCCTGGGGAGAGTAGGTCTGTGCACAACCCCTTTAAGAATGAAAACTGTTCCCTACATCCCTATGTTTCCCCTAAATATAATTCCCATTAGTTTTCAAAGCCGGATATTTTGAGGGCTCGTCCCTCTGGGGTAGGACCCAAAGGTTAGGGTGCCATGTGGGATACTTGCTCCTTAGGGAGAAGTTCTATTCATATTTTTGTTGTCCTTGTTGTTTGAAATCCCTCCTGATTATGGGTCACTGTAGTGGGTGGTGGTGAAAGTACATCTCAGCCTTTCCTACCCTTTTTGGTGTGGCACTTTTTTCCTTTGCTGCAGAGTAGGTATCCAACTAGTTCTCAGAGTTTTTGTGTTTTTGCTTTGCTTTGTTTTTGTTGTTGTTGTTGTTGTTTTCCCAGAGGGAACAGCTCCATATACACATATCTATTTGTTATATCTGTGGGAGGAGGTAAGTTCAGGATCTTCCTACAATGTCTTTTTTTTTTTTTTAAGTTTTTAAAGATTTATTTATTTTAGAGAGAGTGAGATTTATTTTAGAGAGAAGGGGCACAGGGAGAGGTAGAAAGAACCTTAAACAGATTCCCCGTTGAATGTACAGTCCAATGTGGGGCTTGATCTCATGACCCTAAAATCATGACCTAAGCCAAAATCAAGAATGGAATCAACAAAGCCACCCAGGCATCCTTACAATGTCATCCTGAACTATCTCTCTGTATTTTGTTTTAAAATCTTAAGTCATGATTCAGAGAATCATGTCTATAATCATAAATAGTGAATATGAAGAATTTCCACTGACAATTGTATTAAATGCCAGAAAATAATAAGAACTAACATTTAATTATTTACTATGCACTTGGCCCTAGGTTCAGTACTTTACACTTGAAATGCAATTTTGAATAGTTTCTGTATACTCAAGGTACTAAATACCTGCACAGTATGTTAAAGATAAATTTTTGTTTTTTTAAAGATTTTTATTTATTTATTAATTTGAAAGAGAGCACAGAGGGAGAGGGAGAAGCAGATTCCATGCAAGCAGGGAGCCTGATGTGGGGTTCAATCCCAGGACCCTGAGATCATGACCAGAGCCAAAGGTGGACACTTAACCTACTGAACCACCCAGGTACCCCATGAAATTTTAAAAGTACAAGCACTTCTAAGATTGTAAACATTCAACTTGCCAGTACCTTAAAATAAAGAAATTGCCATCTGCTCAGGATTCCCTCCCTGCCCTCATTCTACCTTGCCCATAGCTCTTCTGGCAACATAGGGATTTGAGTGATCCAATATCTTTTTCTCAGCAGTTCCTATTCTTTCTCCTTAAGAGTTCTGTGCAATTCATGAACACTCTACACCCCTCGTGACTTCATGACTTCATGGCTCATTTGGTGCTACCTCAGAAAATTTCCCTCATACCCATAAACTCCCCCTTTATGAGATGCTTTTTTTTCTGTTTCCAGCTCTTATCCATTTACCTCAGGAATATCAATCCACTTTTCTATCATTTGTTCTTCCTCTTTTCTATTACTCATTCCATTTTCAAGGCAAAAATGAACTTAATCATGTTGATAATGGAAGCATATCTAGCACTAATGCTATATTGATAGAAAAAAGGGGAAAACTCATATGTTGTGAAGCAAAATTGCACAGTATGATGAATCCTACTCCTGTTAAGTAAAACCAGGATTACTCTCTAGAATCTGCAGGAAATTCATATCCACACCCTGATCTTCTAATTATAACACTTTTGTCTTGGGCTTCATAACTGAAAAAGGTTAATTTTTGGTCTTTTTTCTTTTCTATTTTAAAATGTAAAATAGTACTTTCTGCAATGTCTCCCATAAAAATTAATATTATTTCCTTTATACTATGAGTGAAATAAATTTTATGGGTTAACATAAGATCCTAACCCACTTAGAAATTAATTGTTCATCCAAATGAATTCTGTGCTCTAAATAACTAATTTATAAATACACTTTTTAAATGCAATCTCTTTGTATGCTGGAAACTGAATATGAAGATAAAGCATATTATGGTATTGTTATGGAAATGATGCCATGGAATATATAACTAAACATTAGGGATGCTTTTCTAAAACCATTAATTAATTTTTGTACTAGATGAGTTATGCTGTCATGTATGCTTATTTTATCCATAAAATTCTTATCAGTTTGCTTTGCAGTTGAAATATTGAAGAAAATTAATTCTAATACATAAAAATATATTAAGAGTGTAAGACCTTCCCAAAACCTAGTTTTGATATGCCCAATAGTATGTCAAAAATTCTCTATAAATTCTCCTGCTGTTCTAATGACTTGAAAATTACACCAAGGCAAGCAAGCAATCTATACAGCAAATAATGAATTAATTAACCCACCTAATTTTAAAAAAGGGATTCAAGTCGGCTTACCAGAAAGCATTTAATTAACCAAGATACAATGAATTAAATATGAGCAAGACAAAGGAGTAAAGGAGAAAGTAAGATGGAAGGAATGGGTTGATTCATACACAGATACATGCCATGAAATATTTGGACTATAAGTGGGCCTCTAGATTTGGTTCTTAGAGTTCTAGAAGCTAATTTTAGAGGGGAAAAAGAGATAAATTACAAGATCCACAGCATTTACCAAGTAAAAACTAGCTTAATGGTACTTATCTAAGGATAAGAACATCTATTCCTGATACTAAAAACCTAAAAAGATCAGCATCTTCAGTAATAGTCTTAGACTAATCCCAGTGACAGAATCTGTAGTGCTGGGAGCAGATCTTCTCCATACAGAGAGATGAAAGCCCTTCAAAGCTTAGTTGGATAAAACCAGCTCCATGGGAGCTAACAAAGTGCTATTTAAAAAATGGGTCTACCAATGGACTTTGTCATGAACTATTAGATCATCTATAAGAATATATGGACTGGGCGCCTGGGTGGCTCAGTGGGTTAAGCCACTGCCTTCGGCTCAGGTCATGATCTCAGGGTCTTGGGATTGAGTCCTGCATTGGGCTCTCTGCTCAGTGGGGAGCCTGCTTCCTCCTCTCTCTCTCTGCCTGCCTCTCCATCTACTTGTAATCTCTCTCTGTCAAATAAATAAATAAAATCTTTAAAAAAAAAAAGAATATATGGACTAATTATATTTCAGAAAATCTTACATAAATATTCATTCCCAGTCCATGATTTGAAAGGTACTGACCATCCCCAATTCCCATGCTTGGATCCAGCTACTTAATATGGCTGGAGAAATATAGGACTTCATGCTTTAATAAGCAGTAAAACTCAGGGAAGGATTCTGGGTATGAAATTGCCTTTGAACAATCTAAGGAAATTACTTCTGCTTTCCACAATAAACAAGTGTTGATATTACCCTAAAATGGAAAATAATATTATAAATACTTACTGAAATGAGTAATAATTAATGCTATATAAATCCAGTGGCACAAGTAACCCACTGGTTAAACAAAAACATACACAAAAACAAGGCACTAGAAAATTGAAATTTCTATGCTTATTTTCTCTTCTAATAAATATGAAATTGACTAATTTTATGTACAGCTTTTTAAAAGAGTCATATTGGATCTATTTTCATTAATAAGATGTCTACCCAAGAATAACATTATTGTACAAATTGGTACTTTGTAATCTCTGAAAACGAAATGAAGTTTACTCTTCTAAATTCCCTAGGTATGTTGCAGAGTATTGTGGCTTTCAATCTCAAATTTATCTAACAATGCTTTTTAATTTTTTTTATCTATTTGCTGCACAGAAATGAAATATAATAAATTAAACTTTTAATGTGTCTGTCACTGAAAGTGATTTCCTTTTGAAATCCTGACTGCATTACTCATTTGCTAAATTGTCCTAAAACTTTGTATTACTTCTTTATCTCCATTATGATAAGGATAATAAATGAAGCAAACCAAACTATAAAAGAGAAATTTCTTTTTTCTTTCAGATATTTAATTTTAAAATGTCATCTTTTACAGTAAACTTATAAAACAGTATAATATTGTCAAGATTCAGATTTTAAACGTGTCTTTTTATCTTGTTACATTTGTAGAAATGTTTTTATAAAGCTGGGAGCATGTGGGCTAAAGCCTCATTAGATCAAGATTAGGGATATAGGTCAGTCAGTAATGGTGAAGGAACTTGACAGGCTTTCAATGTATAGCTAAAATTAACTCATTCTGATCATCCACTATGCCAAAAAAATTATGAATACCAAGGATAACCAGAAAATAAGGTTCCTATTGTCATGAAGCTTATAACCTAATGGAAGGTTGATGCATTTAAAAACAAAAAAACAAAAAACCACAGACTGTTAAATCCAATAGAAAAATCAACAAAATAAACAAAATATAGATATTGTGAGAAGAATAACAAGTGATATCAAATTGGGATGGATGGTTGGACAAAGCCACTCTGAGGAGGTGGTAAGCATAAGCTTTACCAGAAAGAGAAGGGATCAATTTTGCAGTGTAACCTAGGAAATATACAGAAAGTAGTAAGACCCTGAGGTAAGAAAAAACTTGATATATTTTAGGAACTGATGGAGCCAAAGTGGAACTGATGGAGCCAAAGTGGCTGAAGTTTAGTGAGCAATGGAGAGGCAGGAAATGGCTTGGATAGAGGCCAATCATGTAGGACCAATGAATATCCTTGATTTTATTCTAAGGAAGTAGAAAAATCCTGAAGGACCATAGGAGAGTGGCAAAGATAGACAATGCTTTTTTTTTTTTTTCTGATATACATTATTGGTATTTTCTATTAACATATAATATATTATTTATTTCATGAGTACAGGTCTGTGAGTCATCAGCCTTACACAATTCAAAGCACTCACCACATCACATACCTTCCCCAGTGTCCTTCACCCAGCCACCCTATCCCTCCCTCCACCAGCAGCCCTCAGTTTGTCTCCTGAGATTAGGAGTCTCTTATGGTTTGTAAAGACAATGCATTTAGAAAACAGAAAGAATTAACAAAATCAAGCCTTCCTTACCGACCCAAGATGCTGTTGAGTCTTAAGAAATCATTTTTGAATGAGAAAAATATCATATAAACAAAATCAAGTAAACTTGCTATAACATGTAACAAATGTTAGGTTTAGAAAATGGACAATTTCTCTTTCATTTTTTTTTTTGAGGCTCTTCTTATTGATTGCATATTTATTTCTTCTTAACTTCATAATGCTGACCCAGAAGCCTCTAAGATTCTTAGAACCATGTTTTCTTTCCAAAGAAAAAAAACACAGAAAAGTACAAAGGATAATATAATGAACACTTGTGTTCTCACTATCAATGATTTTTAATTTTTCAGATTTACTCACTTTAGCAATAATGTTCTTGTAACACACTTTAACTAGATTTTGACTCCTGCAAAAATAACCTAAGTAATTTTCTCAAAAACAAGTCCTCTTTTTCTGGCAAGTAGGTTATAAATTAGCTAAATTTACTGAACTTTATTAATCAAATTTCAATGTAGTCACTATTCATGAGGGTGCAATTCTCAGGTCATTGTTCTTATAACCAAACACATGTATATAAGAAGCTGTTAAGCACTTGTGTCTCATTTAAACAGCATATGTGACATCCTGAAATATATGAGTCAAGGAATGTTCCTGATGTGGTGACCACACCCAAAAGAAATGTTCCTGATGGGGTGACCATACCTATTGGAGGGGGAATGTAAGAATGTGGCTGAGCTGAACCTCATCTGAGCTGACCTCATCTGAAATGACCCAAGAGCAAGAGGAGAGGGTGGCCTCTCCCATTCCAATAGGGTCTTCATTTCAGCACACAACACTCTGATTTTTCCATGCATCCTATTTCTGAAGAATGATCTCAGATACATAGATTGGAAGATGAACCCTGTGCTAGAGTTGTCACTCCTACCAAAGCAGACCCTAAACCTTGACTGCTGCACAATCATCAGCTGACAGTAAGTAAGCCAAAGTCCTCTCAGGACAAAGATGGCATCACCTTTGCTTATTACAAGCCATTTTTCAGGGGCATGGGACTTTAAGAACATCATGACATGTTTACCTGCAACAAACAAACAAAACCCAGAAAACTGCTGCATACTTAGCTCCAAAACTATGATGCCTTAAGTTCATGTTTGTCATGTTGTTCCTTTGGCACACCTCAAACAAATCTACTTTATCTAAAAAGGTCTCACATGCAGGAGCGCACACATCCTTGAACGACAGATATTCCCTGATTTCATATGTACCAGTCAAAGAAAATTCTTTTCATAATGTCTTCTATATGGAGCAGAATGTTGGAGGAATTTCTTCAAGGCCCCAATGTCTTCAGTTCATGGGCTTATATGCCATTTCAGTTTATAGCCACGTGAATAACTGTGAGAACTAAGAGATGAGCAGAAACATTTGAAGCCCACTAGACACTCAATATCTTCTCTCCACATTCTCCAAATGAGAGAAACTAAATATAAGCAAACAGTAATCAACAGCAACCACTGACTGACACAGATACAATTACTTTCATAATCTATTCACTATCTGAGTAATTCTTTCACCACAATTGATCTCTCAGTGGCTGAGATTTGAGATCAAATCAGAAGCAGACTGCTCTGGCTTCTCTTCTATGAAATTAAAAGAAAAGGTTCAGCATTTGATGGATGCTTCCAGAGAAAATATCTCCATTTTTTTAATAATAAGATGCCAGTATCATAATCTCTATAAAAGTGAAGACCATGTCCAGTCTATTTGCCAAGGCACCATATTACTTCTGAATGGTAAGTGCTCAACCAGTATATGTTGAATTAATGCTGGGTGACATGATAATTGGACATATGGAAAGTATGAACTGAATGTGGATAATTTACTATTGGTAAGTAATTTCAGTATTTGGTAAATAATTTACTATTGGTAGTTTACCTTTATGGAAGTATTTCATTTTCATTAAAAATAACTTATATAGGGCACCTGGGTGGCTCAGTGGGTTAAAGCTCTGCTTTCAGCTCAGGTCATGATCTCAGGGTCATGGGATGGAGCCCCACATAGGGCTTTCTGCTCAGCAGGGAACCTGCTCCTCCCCCCATGCCTGCCTCTCTGCCTACCTGTGACCTCTCTCTCTCTCTGTCAAATAAATAAATAAAATCTTTAACAAATAATAATAATAATTTATGTAGATTTTCACCTGCCTCACCATTTCTTTTTTGGTCACTATTACCCTACATCAGCAGAAGTGAGAGACCGAAAACTGATTTACTTTCACAACATGTTTCCTGCTATAAAATTATAGCTCTGACTTTGAGAAGCAAAAATGTGAATTTGGAAATGATGTTTTAGAGGATAAACACAAACACACACACACTTTAAAGTACCCAAATCCCCAAATTGCCTAGTATTGCCAAATATGATGCTTTCCTCCACTGATGAATACAGGATTGCAAAGGGCTATGTATTAGGATCTGGTTATTCCCCTTTTAACTCAAAATCTCTGTCTTATTAAAGAAAATGTGTATCAATAACTTACTTTATAAAAGTACTGCCAATACTACAAGCTATCAGATCAGTCAAGATACTGTAATATGAGTTACATGTTCTTGTTTTCTCAGTATGACTTCTTTTAAACAGAATTTTTAGTTTAATCTGACGTAAGGACTGAAAGAAAGCAATGCATAAAAATAAGACACTTGAATTTAAAAAGATAACTTTTTGAAATTGATAGTAATCTATATACTGATAATTCAAAGTTTCTCTTAATAAATATACATGTGTGAATACACACATGCACACACACCCCTACACTTATATATTCACTGAAAATATACTGAACATATTTTATGCACCAGGTCCTGGTTTGGTTGCCAAGAAGACAATGATACTCAAAAGCAAACATGATCTCAGGTCTTCTCAAGTTTGCAGTACAGGGGGCAGAAAAAATTTAATGAAATAATCACATAGCAAAGTGCAAACTCAACACTGTGACCAGCCATGGAGATACATATGGTATAGCTATAGTACATAGTAGAAGCATGTGGCTTTGTTGGGAGGGCTGGAAGAACCTGTTTTATTTAGGTGCATGGATTCTCTGGTATATGAATAAAGTGGGATCTGAAAGTTTGAGGATACAATCCTCAAATAATGAAGAGCCAGCAGACACATAAAACTAGCTGCAACTCCTCAGACATATAATTATGGGTCCTATCCTTCATACTTCCCAGAAGTTCTATAGAATCAAGCCACCAATGTCTATAGCAGCAACCTCTATGGAGTACTCTTAAAATGACTTCTTTTCTTGTTCACTTTCCCTACTCCTTTGTTGCTGTTTTCTGGCTCTACTTGCCAAATAAAAACCCTACAAAATTTTTTGCCTCATGTTTCGTTTTCTTCGAGAACTGAAAACTAAGACATTAAGCATAACATGGGTGAGATAAGAACAAAAATGTATAGGTCTGATAGGCATTTTGTTTTTTAAATAAGACTTGTTTTTCAATCAGATCTTTCCAGCTGCAATGCAGAAAACAGATGAGGACAAGAGGGGATGAGGTTCAGAACTTACTGTTTTTCAGCAGAAGTTATTCTGGTAAGATAATATGGTGGATTACACTCAAAAGAAACCATAGTGATGAAAAGAAGTTGGATGAATCCCAGAGCTATTTAGGCAATAAAAGTAACAGGGTTAATAACAAAAGAATAGTGTTAGTTTTTTGGCTTGTTTAACTTGATGGATATGGTACCCATCACTGAGCTACTAGGGAACACTGAAGAAGTTTGGGGTAGAAGGGGGGAAATCACAGGAATACTTTAAATCTAGTTAAATCTCAGATATCTTGGAAATCTTGTAAGAATTACAAAGGAGGCAGCTAGATATATGATTCAGGAACCCAAATGAAAAATTTAAGCATTCTGACCCATCTTTATTTTGGTGGTGATGAAATCCATGAACTCTGGATTATATACAATCAGGTCTTGAGGATTTCCAACTGAGTCCTGAGGAAGCTAGACTGGAAAGAGATTAAGTAGGTTGGGGTAGAGGGATAGGATGAATATCAAGGGAATGTTCCACCATGGAAGCCAGAGAAAGAGGGTATTTCACAAAGAAGGCAAAGGTGTATAGTACCTATCACTACTGGAAAGGCAGGTCAGGTTAGTGTGATAGACTGTGTTATTGGTCCCAATTCACCTCCCTATGCATCCACTTTCTTTACTATGTAACTTTGGAGTTTCATCCACTAAAAGAGGTGAAATACATTTTTCCATTTGAATTTATTTGGCTAAATGACTTTCTTTGGAAAAAGAAAAAAAGGCAGAATTGATGGCATAAAGTTTCTGAGCATTTCTACTTGCTTTCTTGCACTTGTGCTATCCTCATGAGAAGGACATGCCTTGCTAGCTAATGAATCCTAAAAGGAAGAGACTGTGGAACAGAGCCCAATGGTTCAGCAGATGCAGATGTAAAAACCAAACAAATACACAGTGTTATGTGTCCCTCAACTTTTATCACTGTTTATCATGCAGTATTGTCTTAATAGTGGAAAAATGACACACTGACTAAAAATCTATACACTAGATTAAGAAAGCAGGTCATTGATTTGTGTAGATCAACTGCTATGAAGAAAACAAAAAAAGACAAGGTAGTAAGAGAAGCACATGGAATTGAGAGAAGTTGTATGTGGCATTGTGCTTATATGTTTTAAATGGCTGAAGCCTACACCTGAAAGAAATTTACGTGGGAATAGAAAGATCCTAAGAAGAGGGAGAAACTGATTATTAAAAATAAAAGGCGGGGGGAGCGCCTGGGTGGCTCAGTGGGTTGAGCCTCTCTGCCTTCGGCTCAGGTCATGATCCCAGAGTCCTGGGATGGAGCCCCGCATTGGGATCTCTGCTCAGTGGGAAGCCTGCTTCCCCTTCTCTCTTTGCCTGCCTCTCTGCCTACTTATGATCTCTCTCTATCAAATAAATAACTAAAAAATCTTAAAAAAATTTTTTTTTAAATAAAGGGGGGAGATATGATAGATGCCACTGGAGAGATTAGGTAACGTGCTATGGGAGTTCATATTAATGATGACTTAGGTCAAGCAAGGGTAAGCCTGGCAGGTCTTATAAAGGAAGCAGAGTGCTAGGTTCATGGGCACTGCTCCCAGAGATTACTGTTAAGTTTTTCTTCATGCTGTGCTTATTTCCACAAATACGAAATTCAAGTAAAGTATTCTTAAGTGTCATTTATAGTGATAGAAGATCTTGCCATTCTTTAATCAAAGACCTCACTAGTGGGGAAAAAAAAAAAAAACCCAAAACCAGAATAAATCTACTGTCCCTCATACATGAGGTCTACTATAGAATGCTGAAAATGTTATTAATATTAAAATGAAAAGAAATAAAATTGACCTTTGAACAACATGAGTTTGAACCGCACTGGTTCACTTGTACATGGATTTTTTTTTTCAATAAACACAGTACATTATTATTTTCTCATCATGATTTTCTTAATAATATATTCTTTTCCCTAGCTTGCTTTATTGTGCAAATACTGTATATAATGTATATAACACAAATTATGTACTAATTGACTATTTGTATTATTAGTAAGGCTTCCAGTCAACAGTAGGCTATTAGTAAAGTTTTGGGGAAGTCAAAAGTTTTATGTCTATTTTCCAGAGCTCAGGGGGCTGTCATTCCTCATCTTCCTGTTGTTCAAGGGTCAACTGTAAGGAAAAGATGTACAGACTGCAATCAGATGACTTACTTGTTATTTAGTCTACTATAAATATTTTTTAAAAGATAACACCAGTTTTGATGTTGACTGGATTTTATTATACTTTATTTTTATAAATTATAGAATAACTAACGAGAACACTTCAAATTCTGCTGATAGTGAAATGTTTTCCATTCTAGTTGAGTAAACTTTAGGAAATTAAAACTTCTATGAAACATGAAATATTCAGATAAATATCAACACAGTTTACCTAACTTTTAAAAAAATCAGTATAAATTCTCATAATGTTATGCTATTTTATAAATCAACTGTTTTTTTAAATCCCAAATAGTTTTCTATAATATTATAAAACACACAGGGCAGTTTTCATTCTAAACTTAGACTTCCATACAACATACAATTATGAGGTAAATAATAAGGATAACTTATTTTATATATATATATATATATTTAGAATATATATATTCTAAACTTAGATATCCATACAATATACAATTATAAGATAAATAATAAGGATAACTTCCAAAACCAATAGAATACTCAATAGAATACAATAGAATACTCAATTTTCCCATAAATATTTCCCATTTTTTAAAATTGTTTCAATAATAAAATTTATGGGGGCCTGGGTGGCTCAGTGGGTTAAAGTCTCTTCCTTTGGCTCGGGTCATGATCTTCGGTCCTGGGATCAAGCCCCGCATCAGGCTCTCTGCTCAGCGGGGAGCCCGCTTCCTCCTCTCTCTCTTTCTCTGCCTGCCTGTCCCCCTACTTGTGATATCTGTTAAATAAATAAATAAAATATTTTAAAATAATAATAATAACAATAATAATAAAATTTACCCCAAGATACCACTTCTTCTTAGAAAATTAATGTTTATTCTTGATCAGAAAGAAGCTAAAAATCAATCTTTGCAGGCCTATGCAAGATTAAATAAAACCTTTTCATGTTACTAAAATGAAGTAACTGAGAAAGAAATAGGCAATTTAGAATTTATATTTTCCCAACATTTTCTGAATTATATTTTTAGTTACAAATTCCTATTAAAATTTGATTGAAAATCTGCACAGTATTCTAGTAATTGTTCCTGTTTTATATTTGTGTGTTTTTTAAGTTCCAAGCAACATCATATAGTAGATAAATCCTCAAAGCTTTCTATGGTTAAAATATATTTTCTTTAGAGACATGGTAATGTGTACCTGAAGGGCATTTTCTTTATTTCTTTCTTTTTAATCTCTTAGAAAATCTACACTGTAGAGCTCATATTAAACCACCACCCTTGTACTGAGAAAGTCTGAATACATTGTCAAGACTCTGATGACAGCAAGTGGGTGGGTGGTAGGCACATTCTCTTTACTCATGATAAACATGTTACAAAAATGGTAGCATTTTCATCTTTCATGTGGCATTGACTATAATTCAATTTCTCCCCAAGTATAATGAAGAGACCCTGAGAAAATACTGAAATGTAGTAGTGTGTGCATCACTATACCAAGTGTTGCTCATATAAGACAAGCCCCCAAAGAGGTAAAGATGAATGAATGGAATCCCAAGAGATTTGCTGGCCAAAAATAGTTCCTTTGTGAATAGTATGAATTTCTATAAATTAATGACTTGGGTGGCTGGAATCAAAACCAAGTTCCATTTTGTTCCATTATTATTAATGTCTACACTCAAGGTTTCTATGGATGTATCCAGTTTTTTCTCAACTGCTCCAGAAAAAATCACAGGGCATAAAGGAGAGAGAGAGACACTGACTTTCTAATAGTTATCCCTGCTTCCTGCCTAAGAACTGTGGTCTGCTCAATGCAGCAAGCGGGGGGCAACTCCTTCATCTTTGAAGAATTTAAAGGTAATTCAAGTTGAAATAGCATCAGTTAGTTTGGAATGAGGGTAGACAACATAATTTTTACATAAAAGTATATAAACTTCTTAAAATAATATAAAGGCTCTCTAGACTCCATTCTTCTTAGCAATAAAACATTTGGGTCAATTTCTTTCATTTGACAGTTTTCTAAATCTCTTCAGTATCTTACATAAGTTTTTTTTTAATAGTCAAATGTAGACATTAAATGTGACCTCCCTACTTCCCACTCCTTAATAGCTTACAACAAATATTTACTGAGCACCTGCTGAGTGTCAGCCTCTATAATAGGCTGGATTCAGTGGGTAATTCAGTGGTTAATAGTAAGTATATACCTACTATTATGACAAATTGTAAAAAAATAATACAAAAGCAACAATAAAATATGTACAAGAGGGCTTCTATCTTTGAGCCCAATGGAGGTGATGTTCAGGAAAGGTTTCCTTGAGCAGATAGCACATGCATGCTAAGGGATGGGTAGGAATTAACAAAGCGAAGGGGTCAGTGAAGAGTACTCAGGATAAAAAGGACAGCCTCACTGAAGCCTATCTATGAGAATTTTATATATCTAGTATAGCTGGGATACAATCTCATTTCTTTTTTTTTCTTTTCTTTTCTTTCTTTCTTTTTTTTTTTTTTTTTGTGGAGGAGAGAGAAGCAGAGGGAGAGAGAGAGACTCTTAACCAGGCTTCATGCCCAGTATAGCACATGACATGGGACTCAATCTCGTGATTCTGAGATCATAACCTAAGCCAAAATCAAGAGAAAGAGTCAGAGGCTTAACCAGTTGAGCCACCCAGACATCCCTCATTTCATTTCTAAGATGATAATGGTGTTCTTAGGATGTCGTCTCCTTTTCTGGAAACATGAGACTCACATCCCTTTCCCCTGAGACAATTCTCTAGAAATTCAATTGGCAAAAGTCAGATCCAGAGGCCAGACTGGCCTGACCTATGATTAACTGTCCCAGCAGAAATGTAAGAGAGATCCACCTACTAACATTCTTTCTACTAGGAGTTTAGTTTCCCTCCGATTTAGTCCCTCAAAATCTATCCCATTATCATCACAGAGATGGAAAAAGAGGCGAACAAAGGCTGAAGACCCTCTTTTCCTATTACCCAGGGACCTCTGTCATACCTTCTCAATCCCCTCTCTTACTCTCCTGAGGTTGTTTTTTGTTGCTGTTGTGTGTGTGTGTGTGTGTGTGTGTGTGTGTGTGTCTGTGTTTTGTTTTGTTTTGTGGCCTTGCTTCTTCTACCTCAGCAAGAATCTCAGAGACAAAGGAGATAGCTGAAAAAAATGGATTATGTTTTATAAAGGCTACTAGGAAATTAAAAGCCTGCTCTTGACCAAACTATCCTACCGAAGCAAACCTGAATCTGTATCTGATTTTGCATCTGTATCTGAATCTGTATCTGATTTTGAAATAGTTTTAAGAAGGGAGTGAGGATGGGTTGCCTGGGTGGTTCAGTGGGTTAAAGCCTCTGCTTTCGGTGGGGTCATGATCCCAGGGTCCTGGGATCAAACCCCGCATCGGGCTCTCTGCTCAGCAAGGAGCCTGCTTCCTCCTCTCTCTTCTCTCTCTGCCTGCCTCTCTGCCTACTTGTGATCTCTGTCTGTCAAATAAATAAATAAAATCTTAAAAAAAAAAACCTTAAAAAAAAAGTAAATCAGATCTTATAAAAAAAAATTTTTAAAACAAAAAGAAGGGAGTGAGGATTACAGATGCCTTTAAAACTTAACCTAGCTCTCAATCTTTCCCTCTACACTCTAATGTCTCACCACACCCGAAGACTCACAAATAACTCTCACTTTTCATTCTCTTTAGCCTCTATCTTGACGCTCCAACCTTACTGCACAACTCCCCTGACCCTACTCTTAACCTAAACAGTAAAAGTCATTGTTGCTATACTAAGGTTGAGCTGTGTTCTAACTTCACATAAATTTAGACTGGAGGAATGAAGACAGGAAAGTCCTCACCCCTACAGACAGGATGGCTATAGAAGAATGAGCTTCAGTCTTCCCAACCTGGATCATGAAAAGCATTTTACCCTCCTATGCACTGTTACTTATATTGTTTAGGCTAGATAGCAGCATTAGAATGTGTTAAGTTGGTTCCTATCAACTATTCTGGGAACACACGCAACATTTGTGGTTTTTATTTTTCTATTGAAAAGTACCTTCTAAGTTCCAAATAACCAACTCACAAATGAGTTTTTGGAATTGAATGGTTTGTAGGATGAGGGACTGACTGCAATTAGAATGAAACAATGTAGATTAGATGAAAATTCAATTGAATTAACAAAAAGCAGAAAGATGAAAGGCTATTCCACAAAAGCCAAGTAATTCCTACAAAAAGATACCATTAGCCAGTAAATTAGGCCCTTTTTGAAATCTACATTAACTCTTTCAGGACACAGAGTGGAAGTACACTGATGCCTTATTGATTTGAAAAGTATTCCCCAAAGGCCTCAAATTAGTTCTAGCACTGGGTAAATCTAAATCTGATTCATTATTTTACATGAGGCCATGGAAGACACAGTTTTCTAATCAAATAACTAAGCATGAGTATAACAAAATGATATATATGAGGCAAACATAGCTGCTATCATATCCTTATATGTTATAGACAATACAGATACCCCCCTTCCCAGTACAAATGTCATGGCTCAGAAAATGTAAATTCTTCCCATATCCCAAATAGGGATGTTATAAGATTCACCTATTTTCTTCCTTTCAAGTCAAACCAGTTATTTGCTAAAATATAAACCCTTGAAAAGGGTGCTAGAAATTTTTTCTACTAACAACTGCTATTAAATCCCATTTTCATTTTTAATTTTTACATGTCAGCCTAACTGAAAGAAAAAAAAAATATATGATCCTATAAACATGGGTGGTCACAACAGAAGACAACTACAGGTGTTCTTTGCTCAAAATGGAAAGACAAACTCATAGAAGTGAAAACCTGAAGCAGCAGGGAACCCAGAATGGTAATTTCAGTTGACTCACTTAGTTCATAGTGAAGGGGAAAGAGGCATGTGTCCAACCCCAAGGGAATCAGTTAACTTTGCTGTAGTCTGTGGAAATTAATATCATTCTCCCAATATGAAAGGAGTATCCAGGATAATGTAATGCTAGAACTAGAAGAGACTTTAGCGATCATCTGATTAGAGTGTCTTCAAATTATGACAGAGCCCACAGAAGTTAGGATATAACTCTTCAAGAGACGATGGGGTACTTCTCCCACATTTTCTATCTTTTCAGTAAATTCCCTGGCAGTAAGTTTTCACGGGAACCAAAGGATCTCTGGTCTCCTTTTTACAAAGCTCTGATCTCAACTACCTGATTCAAGGATCTCAATAAGGTAAGGCATCTTCTTAGAGAGCGCTACCTCTGCCATACTCACATAGGTCTATAAAACCATAGAAGGTATTTAGTAATAAGTACATTATGTTTTCCACTGGGTCTATTCAAAGGACACAAAGCTTTTTAAAAAAAATATTGGCAATCTAAATATTTTTAGTTAGATATGTTTTGGAGGATAAGGATAAAAAAATTGGGGTTGAAAAATCCAAGTCAAGCACCTCACTTTCAGTCATTTTGAAATGCCTGCAAAGGCCATAATATGGTTCCTATCACAACCTCCTGAAAATTAAAGGCTAAATGATTTAAAAGAAACCTAATGGAGGACATCTAAATGCTATATCCACTTAACACTGATGGAGTAAGAGTCATGTCTAAAATGTACCCTACAAAAAAATAAGTTAAGAAAATACACCCTACATTTTGAGGAAGTAAATGTACTATATTGGTTTACTAATTACTGAGAAGCAAATCATTCCAAAACTTGGTGACTTAAAAAAATTACTTATTATTTCTTATGATCCTGTGGACTGAGTGAGTGGTTCTTCCAGTCTAAACTGGAAATTTGACTGGGGCTCTGTGGTTTAGGATGGCATCATTGCCATGTTAGAGGCTTAGCTAGGGCTTTTCTACAAGCTGTCTCATCCTGTAGGAGGCTAGCCCAGGCTTGGTTCAGACTATGAACCTAAAGCTACAAGGGCAAGCCCAATGCACAACCACCTTTTAATCCTCTCCTTGAGCCACCTTTGATAATGTCCTAATGGCCAAAGTAAATTACATAGTCAAATTCAAAGCCAGTATGGGAAGGGCCTCCTTTCCGTGTGAAGATAAAAATATGAACTGTGATGGTTATTTTGTAACAATCTACCACATTTTAAGTTTTGAAAACTGAATCCATTTAATACAGAATTAAATGGGATTTTATCTGAAAATACAATTTCTTTGAGTTTACCAACCTAATCTGCATCTGAAGATTCAAAATCCATCTTTACCCCTATGTGGCTTCTTGTATACATAGGCCTCAGTTTGTATCTTCAATATGTCTGTCGCTACTACTTTACTGCTATTACAAATTTCCATAAATTTAAAATAATACAAATTTATCCTTTTATAGTTCTGGATATCAGAAGTCTAAAATCAGTTTCAATGAGCTGAAGTCAAGGTGTCAGCAGTCTTTTTCCCTGGAGGCTCTGAAGAAAGGATCTGCTCCTTTGTGTGTCCTAGCTTCTGGAGGTTGCCCATGTTCTTTAACTGTGGTCTCCTTCCCTCATCTGCAAAGCCAGCAATGTTGCATCTTTCTATGTTTTTCTTCCATAGTCACATATCCTCCTGACTATAGCAGGGAGTTTCCCTGTGTTTAAGGAGTCCTATGATGACATGAGGCCTACCTAAATAATCTAGGATAATCTCCACATCTCAAGGTTCTTAATCACATCTCTTTGGCCATGTAAAGTAATATCCACAGGTTCCAGGGATGAGAGTGTGGATCTTAGAGAAGCAGAGTGTGGATCTCAGAAAAGGTGGCCATTCTGACCACCAGAATACATTAATGGGAAACTGTATCTCAATAAAATTTCTAAATGCAAATCATACTGAATTGCATTGGAGAAATTGGCTATGTTATAACAAAGCCAAAGCAAAAAACAAAACAAAGCAAAACAAAAAACCTCTGGCATTTTATGATGGGCTTTCTTAATATAACTCAAGCTTTTTAATAAAGTTTCTATTAATAAAGTTTCCATTACTCTAGAACTTTAAGGTATAGTTTAAATATTTTAAAATTGTTTTCAATACTTTGCCTAGAATTCGTGTCTAAGGCTAAGACCTTATTTAGCCTGTGGCACAGGTTGCAAGTATGATTTTATTATTTTAAAAACTAAAAGCTGAATTTGAATTTCTTTGTGGTACAACTGAATTGAATAGAACAGACTTAGAGGTGAATTAATGATAGTTTATATTAGGTACTATTCTCTCTCTCTCTCTCTATCTCAAAACTGTTAATAATCAAAGCTAGGTATGACCCTGTTTGCATTTCTAGACTTTCATTAGAATGCCTATTTTCTAACTCACCACAAATGCAATCTTGGAGAAATGACTATATATGACCATGACTTCATATTTCTGTGATTTTTAGTTTTAAAACTTCAGTCAGCAGTCATCTCCAGCTCCATTTCTCACAATAGAAAATCATTTGCTGGAATTGTCTCTCTGTTTCTCAGAACTATTGAAATGGGTTCTTATGGGATTCACATTCTGTTATAAACAACTAAAAATTACACAGCTACAACCATAGCTCAAAATTAGCTCTGATAAAAATTCTTCCAAAAATGGTTTTATAAAAGGGCCTCAGAAATCTTTTATTCAAATCACTATGAACAATCTGTAAGCAAGGTTTTGGGACAAAACCTTAAGGTAGATGGATGATATATTTCTCTGTCTATAATTCCAAATACTCTTGTTATATTATTGTATTCTTATCATTTTTTTTCTTTTCATTACTCTAATAATCACATATACTGAACTGTGAAGGCAGATGAAGAAGTGTTCCATGACTGTTAGTAATAACTCTTAAAAGTGTTTGACGCATTTTTTTCTTGTCTGCAACGTGTTTTCAAACAACTGCTTTATTTTACCTGATTTTTTTTTTAATCCAACCGGCATTTTTTAAAACTGGGTGTGAATTTATGTCTCCTGTGACTAGACTGAAATAAAAGAAAATGTTGCTTTGTCAAATAATTACCTTATAAGCATCATATAACCTTTTGGGCTAATAAAGAATTTTTTAAAGGTGTAGCAGATGTATTTCTTTTTATTTGTTTTAGGTAATTTTGATCATTCCTACATTCTGTCATTGGAAAAATTGTCCTTTTTTTTCTTCCATTTTAAGTAAATTCATGATTAATATAGTAATACCACCCACAACATGGTTTTTAGAGGATGACCAATGAAGTAATAATAAGCCAAATACCATCTTTGCTGGGTTCTCTATGACCCAACGCAATTAAAATTGTGAGTAAATAAAAATGTTTGGTTAGGTATAAACAATACACTGTCTAAAATAAAATGAAGTGCCTAAATGAAATTGTACGTGTGCTACAATAATTTTACACATACATGTGTGAACACTGACATAAATCATTCAAATTCTGAACTTCTCCTCACTCAAAAATTAATAAAAGTTGGATTTCACTTTGTTAATGATGATAATATATACATGACCAGAAATGAACACTGTCCATTTGGTGGTAAAGCTTTGAAATGAATAAGTCAGATTAATTATTTGAGTGATTTGCTTTTTTTCTTGCTGAAACCCAATATATTATTAAGATGCTTAGACATTCTTGGTAACAGAGCAAGGTGAGCCTTCTGTCAGCACACACAAAGGAGCTGAAGCAGAACTCACAATACCACACACAAACCAGTATGCTAATCTGCAACAAAGGAGCTGGGCACACAAAGGGCCAAGATGGCAGAAAAAAATCTCAAGAGTGCCGCACTTCAGTAACAAGATTTTCTACGAGCTCATTAATATTTACCAAAGCCAAGAGAGCTGTGTTTTCTTTCATTTAGCCACAAATGTCTCCTTAAAATTATTCCTATATTGAGACAGCATTAGAAAAATAAACTATGCATATAAAAGAAGCCTCAAATTAAAGACAAGCAGCTTTTAAGATAAGCCTGCTTTCAGTGTAAGCATCTGTACCCAGAAGACCATTTACACAAATTAACATATTTTATCTACTGTAAAAAAAAAAAAAGAAAAAAGAAAAAATTCACATATGCAAGATTGTTTAAATTACTATCAGGGAATACTTGGGCATTATTAGCACCGCCCACAAAAACATAAGTTCTGATAACCAAGGCAAAGATTTGCCGCTTAAAAAGAGAACTAGTTGGAAAGACATTTTTTCAATTGCAAACAGTGTTTCATTGAATTATTTATCAAGATGATCAAGAAATGAATGTTGGATGCAGACAGACCTGGGTTTGCATTTGACATTATGCAGTATTGGGTAAATTACTCCAACTTCCTGAGCCTCAGATTTTCTACCTGTAAAATGGTTAATGAAAACTACCCTCCTGTGGTTTTGAGAAATTTGAGAGACTGTGGTCACCAAAAGCTGAATATAGCTCAAGGTCCATTCAAATCCTTCAATAAATGTTAAAGGTTTTTGCTTCTGTAATTATTTAGAAGAACTTTAGAGACCACAAATAATAAAAAACTTACCTATCATCCCACCACCCTAAGAGACGCGCAATTAACAACTGGAAAATATCCTTCTAGTTCTTTCTCTATATGCATGAATAAACTTTTATGCATGCTTTTCAACTTTTTATTTTATGGATATGGAATCCTACTTTGAATTATCTCATTTGCTTCTCCTCTCCCCCTCATTCACAATATACTGTGAATACATTTTCCTATCTTTAGGAATTATTTTATGTCATTTTAATGCTGATGTTATTTCACATGAATATAGCACAGTATGTGGGATACTTCCAATATTTAATCAAGGTAAACAATAGTCCAGTATATGTATCTGACAATAAATATTCATATATATCCTTAATCATCTTTTTTTAAATTTTTTTATTTTTTATAAACATATATTTTTATCCCCAGGGGTACAGGTCTGTGAATCACCAGGTTTACACACTTCACAGCACTCACCAAAGCACATACCCTCCCCAATGTCCATAATCCCACCCCCCTTCTCCCAAAACCCCTCCCCCCAGCAACCCTCAGTTTGTTTTGTAAGATTAAGAGTCACTTATGGTTTGTCTCCCTCCCAATCCCATCTTGTTTCATTTATTCTTCTCCTACCCACTTAAGCGCCCATGTTGCATCACCACTTCCTCATATCAGGGAGATCATATAATAGTTGTCTTTCTCTCCTTGACTTATTTCGCTAAGCATGATACGCTCTAGTTCCATCCATGTTGTCACAAATGGCAAGATTTCATTTCTTTTGATGGCTGCATAGTATTCCATTGTGTATATATACCACATCTTCTTGATCCATTCATCTGCTGATGGACATCTAGGTTCTTTCCATAGTTTGGCGATTGTGGACATTGCTGCTATAAACATTCAGGTGCAGGTGCCCCGTTGGATCACTATGTTTGTATCTTTAGGATAAATACCCAATAGTGCAATTGCTGGGTGATAGGGCAGTTCTATTCAACATTTTGAAGAACCTCCATGCTGTTTTCCAAAGTGGTTGCACCAGCTTGCATTCCCACCAACAGTGTAGGAGGATTACCCTTTCTCCGCATCCTCGCCAGCATCTGTCATTTCCTGACTTGTTGATTTTAGCCATTCTGACTGGTGTGAGGTGATATTTCATTGTGGTTTTGATTTGTATTTCCCTGATGCCGAGTCATATGGAGCACTTTTTCATGTGTCTGTTGGCCATCTGGATGTCTTCTTTGCAGAAATGTCTGTTCATGTCCTCTGCCCATTTCTTGATTGGATTATTTGTTCTTTGGGTGTTGAGTTTGCTAAGTTCTTTATAGATTCTGGACACTAGTCCTTTATCTGATACGTCGTTTGCAAATATCTTCTCCCATTCTGTCAGTTGTCTTTTGATTTTATTAACTGTTTCCTTTGCTGTGCAAAAGCTTTTGATCTTGATGAAATCCCAATAGTTCATTTTTGCCCTTGCTTCCCTTGCCTTTGGCATTGTTCCTAGGAAGATGTTGCTGCGGCTGAGGTCGAAGAGGTTGCTGCCTGTGTTCTCCTGAAGGATTTTGATGGATTCCTTTCGTACATTGAGGTCCTTCATCCATTTTGAGTCTATTTTCGTGTGTGTGTGAGGAAATGGTCCAATTTCATTTTTCTGCATGTGGCTGTCCAGTTCTCCCAGCACCATTTTTTGAAGAGGCTGTCTTTTTCCCATTGGGCATTCTTTCCTGCTTTGTCAAAGATTAGTTGACTGTAGAGTTGAGGGTCTATGTCTGGGCTCTCTATTCTGTTCCATTGATCTATGTGTCTGTTTTTGTGCCAGTACCATGCTGTCTTGATGATGACAGCTTTGTAATAGAGCTTGAAGTCCGGAATTGTGATGCCACCAACGTTGGCTTTCTTTTTCAATATCCCTTTGGCTATTCGAGGTCTTTTCTGGTTCCATGTAAATTTTAGAATTATTTGTTCCATTTCTTTGAAAAAGATGGATGGTACTTTGATAGGAATTGCATTAAATGTGTAGATTGCTTTAGGTAGCATAGACATTTTCACAATATTTATTCTTCCAATCCAGGAGCATGGAACATTTTTCCATTTCTTTGTGTCTTCCTCAATTTCTTTCATGAGTACTTTATAGTTTTCTGAGTATAGATTCTGTGCCTCTTTGGTTAGGTTTATTCCTAGGTATTTTATGGTTTTGGGTGCAATTGTAAATGGGATTGATTCCTTAATTTCTCTTTCTTCTGTCTTGCTGTTGGTGTAGAGAAATGCAACTGATTTCTGTGCATTGATTTTATATTCTGACACTTTACTGAATTCCTGTACAAGTTCTAGCAGTTTTGGAGTGGAGTCTTTTGGGTTTTCCACATATAGTATCATATCATCTGCGAAGAGTGATAATTTGACTTCTTTGCCGATTTGGATGCCTTTAATTTCCTTTTGTTGTCTGATTGCTGTGGCTAGGACCTCTAGTACTATGTTGAATAGCAGTGGTGATAATGGACATCCCTGCCGTGTTCCTGACCTTAGCGGAAAAGCTTTCAGTTTTTCTCCATTGAGAATGATATTTGCGGTGGGTTTTTCATAGATGGCTTTGATGATATTGAGGTATGTGCCCTCTATCCCTTCACTTTGAAGAGTTTTGATCAGGAAGGGATGCTGTACTTTGTCAAATGCTTTTTCAGCATCTATTGAGAGTATCATATGGTTCTGGTTCTTTCTTTTATTGATGTGTTGTATCACATTGACTGATTTGCGGATGTTGAACCAACCTTGCAGCCCTGGAATAAATCGCACTTGGTCATGGTGAATAATCCTTTTAATGTACTGTTGAATCCTATTGGCTAGTATTTTGTTGAGTATTTTCGCATCTGTGCTCATCAAGGATATTGGTCTATAGCTCTCTTTTTTGGTGGGATCCTTGTCTGGTTTTGGGATCAAGGTGATGCTGGCCTCATAAAATGAGTTTGGAAGTTTTCCTTCCATTTCTATTTTTTGGAACAGTTTCAGGAGAATAGGAATTAGTTCTTCTTTAAATGTTTGGTAGAATTCCCCTGGGAAGCCATCTGGCCCTGGGCTTTTGTTTGTTCAGAGATTTTTAATGACTGTTTCAATCTCCTTACTGGTTATGGGTCTGTTCAGGCTTTCTATTTCTTCCTGGTTCAGTTGTGGTAGTTTATATGTTTCTAGGAATGCATCCATTTCTTCCAGATTGTCAAATTTGTTGGCGTAGAGTTGCTCATAGTATGTTCTTATAATAGTTTGTATTTCTTTCGTGTTAGTTGTGATGTCTCCTCTTTCATTCATGATTTTATTTATTTGGGTCCTTTCTCTTTTCTTTTTGATAAGTCGGGCCAGGGGTTTATCAATTTTATTAATTCTTTCAAAGACCCAGCTTCTAGTTTCGTTGATTTGTTCTATTGTTATTTTGGTTTCTATTTCATTGATTCTGCTCTGATCTTTATGATTTCTCTTCTCCTGCTGGGCTTAGGGTTTCTTTCTTGTTCTTTCTCCAGCTCCTTTAGGTGTAGGGTTAGGTTGTGTACCTGAGACCTTTCTTCTTTCTTGAGAAAGGCTTCTACCGCTATATATTTTCTTCTCAGAACTGCCTTTGTTGTATCCCACAGATTTTGAACCGTTGTATTTTCATTATCATTTGTTTCCATGATATTTTTCAATTCTTCTTTAATTTCCTGGTTGACCCATTCATTCTTTAGAAGGATGCTGTTTAGTCTCCATGTATTTGGGTTCTTTTCAAACTTCCTTTTGTGGTTGAGTTCTAGGTTTAGAGCACTGTGGTCTGAAAATATGCAGGGAACGATCCCAATCTTTTGATACCGGTTGAGTCCTGATTTAGGACCGAGGATGTGATCTATTCTGGAGAATGTTCCATGTGCACTAGAGAAGAATGTGTATTCTGTTGCTTTGGGATGAAATGTTCTGAATATATCTGTGATATCCATCTGGTCCAGTGTGTCGTTTAAGGCCCTTATTTCCTTGCTGATCTTTTGCTTGGATGATCTGTCCATTTCAGTGAGGGGAGTGTTAAAGTCCCCTACTATTATTGTATTATTGTTGATGTGTTTCTTTGATTTTGTTATTAATTGGTTTATATAGTTGGCTGCTCCCACGTTGGGGGCATAGATATTTAAAATTGTTAAATCCTCTTGTTGGACAGACCCTTTGAGTATGATATAGTGTCTTTCCTCATCTCTTATTATAGTCTTTGGCTTAAAATCTAATTGATCTGATATAAGGATTGCCACTCCTGCTTTCTTCTGAAGTCCATTAGCATTGTAAATTCTTTTCCACCCCCTCACTTTAAATCTGGAGGTGTCTTCGGGCTTAAAATGAGTTTCTTGGAGGCAACATATAGATGGGTTTTGTTTTTTTAATCCATTCTGATACCCTGTGTCTTTTGACAGGTGCATTTAGCCCTTTAACATTCAGGGTAACTATTGAGAGATATGAATTTAGTGCCATTGTATTGCCTGTAAGGTGACTGTTACTGTATATGGTCTCTGTTCCTTTCTGATCTACCACTTGTAGGCTCTCTCTTTGCTTAGAGGAACCCTTTCAATATTTCCTGTAGAGCTGGTTTGGTGTTTGCAAATTCTTTCAGTTTTTGTTTGTCCTGGAAGCTTTGAATCTCTCCTTCTATTTTCAATGATAGCCTCGCTGGATATAGTATTCTTGGCTGCATGTTTTTCTCGTTTAGTGCTCTGAAAATATCATGCCAGCTCTTTCTGGCCTGCCAGGTCTCTGTGGATAAGTCAGCTGCCAATCTAATATTTTTACTATTGTATGTTACAGACTTCTTTTTGCGGGCTGCTTTCAGGATTTTCTCTTTGTCACTGAGACTTGTAAATTTTACTATTAGGTGACGGGGTGTGGGCCTATTCTTATTGATTTTGAGGGGCGTTCTCTGAACCTCCTGAATTTTGATGCTCGTTCCCTTTGCCATATTGGGGAAATTCTCCCCAATAATTCTCTCCAGTATACATTTGCTCCCCTCTCTATTTCTTCTTCTTCTGGAATCCCAATTATTCTAATGTTTTTTCGACTTATGGTGTCACTTATCTCTCGAATTTTCCCCTCGTGGTCCAGTAGCTGTTTGTCCCTCTTTTGCTCAGCTTCTTTATTCTCTGTCATTTGGTCTTCTATATCACTAATTCTTTCTTCTGCCTTATTTATCCTAGCAGTGATAGCCTCCATTTTTTATTGCATTAATAGCTTTTTTGATTTCAACTTGGTTAGATTTTAGTTCTTTTATTTCTCCAGAAAGGGCTTTTATATCTCTCGAGAGGGTTTCTCTAATATCTTCCATGCCTTTTTCGAGCCTGGCTAGAACCTTGAGAATTGTCATTCTGAACTCTAGATCTGACATATTACCAATGTCTGTATTGATTAGGTCCCTAGCCTTCGGTACTGCCTCTTGTTCTTTTTTTTGTGTTGAATTTTTCCGTCTTGTCATTTTGTCCAGATAAGAGTATATGAAGGAGCAAGTAAAATACTAAATGGGTGGCAACAACCCCAGGAAAATATGCTTTAACCAAATTAGAAGAGATCCCAAATCGTGAGCAGGGAGAAAGGGGATAAAAAGAGGTTCAAAAAGGAAGAAAGAAAAAAAAAAAAGAAAAAGAAAAAAAAAGAAAAGAAAAGAATTAAAAAAAAGAAAACAAATAAAGAAAAATATAACAAAGAAAAAATATATATATTAGATAAATTAGTTAAAAAACGTTAAAAAAGAAAAAGGTAAAAGTTAAAAAAAAATTTACCAGAAGGTGAGAAAAAAAAACAAAAAATGAAAAGGAAAAAAATTAAATTAACTGCAAGACTAAAAAAAAATCACAGGGAAAAAGTCATGAGTTCCGTGCTTTGCTTTCTCCTCCTCTGGAATTCTGCTGCTCTCCTTGGTATTGAAACCGCACTCCTTGGTAGGTGAACTTGGTATCGGCTGGATTTCTTGTTGATCTTCTGGGGGAGGGGCCTGTTGTAGTGATTCTCAGGTGTCTTTGCCCCAGGCTGAATTGCACCGCCCTTACCAGGGGCCCGGGTGAGTAATCCGCTTGGGTTTGCTTTCAGGAGCTTTTGTTCCCTGAGCGCTTTCTGTAGAGTTCTGGAGGACGGGAATACAGATGGTGGCCTCCTGGTCTCCGGCCTGGAGGAGCCGAGAGTCCGGGGCCCCACTCCTCAGTGCGCCCTCAGAGAACAGCGCCCAGTTACTCCCGTCTGCCTGACCTCCGGCCGCGCTCCGAGCTCACCGAGCCTGCGGCCGGTTCAAGGTAACACTGAGCTGTGAGCTTACTGTCGGCTCTGTCTCTGTAGCCGGATTTCCCGTTCCAATACCCGCAAGCTCTGCGACACTCAGACACCCCCGATCCTTCTGTGACCCTGCGGGACCGAGGCCACGCTGACCCCGCGTGGGCTTCGCCCCGGTTTAGCCTCTGGAGCGAAGTCCCTCAGCGGAACAGATTTTTAAAAGTCCTGATTTTGTGCGCCGTTGCTCCGCCGCTTGCCGGGAGCCAGCCCCTCCCCCGGGGTCTATCTTCCCATCGCTTTGGATTCACTTCTCCGCCGGTCCTACCTTTCAGAAAGTGGTTGTCTTTCTGTTTCCAGAATTGCTGTTCTTCTTTTCTTCGATCTGCCGATGGATTTGCAGGTGTTTGCAATCTTTAGATAAGCTATCTAGCTGACCTCCGGCTAGCTGAAGTAGTCTCAGCCTGCTACTTCTCCGCCATCTTGACTCCCTACTCTATCCTTAATCATCTTTAACCCAAATAACATTATAATAAAATCCCAGAAAGGCATGCATATATTGCTATTTCATTCAACCTGAAAACACGCATTTCTACACATATCACTTTTTCTAATTTTTCAAAATATTTAATCTTTTGGTGGATAATACCATTGTCCTACAAGTTATTTTTTAATCAATATAATATAAATAAAAAGTAAAGAATAAAATACCTTACTCTCATCACTGTGTCTTATTTACACACTTCTCACCACATCTACTCTGCGGGTAACATTGTTATTAATGTATATATTGTTTTAGATTTTATCTATGAATATATAAGTAAATATAATCATATACATTATACCCCTTTATTCCATAAAGGATAGCATAAAGTACATACTATGCTATATTTTGCTTTTCCACTTAATAATATGGTTTATAGTTATCTCTATATCGGTACTTATTTCTCATTCTCTTATTTACAGTTGCATAGTATTTCACTGCATGTTTATAACTAATTTACCATAATTCTTTTAAACCAGACCCTACTGATTGGTATTTGGCTTCATCCCAATGTTTTGCTCTTTAAAAAAAAGTGATTGATATTATGCATACATTATTTTATGTGTGCAAAGATATCTTTAGTTCAGACTAATATTCAAAACATTTATTAATTTGTAGTCCATTCTGGTGTTTATCATTGGATTTTAGCTCTGTATGTCAATTAAATTCTTAGGAACAGAATTATCTCAGTTCCATATACTTCTTTCTTTTTTAAATTAATTATTTATTTTAAAGATTTTATTTATTTATTTGACAGAGAGAGTGAGAGAACACAAGCAGGGGGAGCAGAGAGAGGGAGAAGTAGGAGAGGGAGAAGCAGGCTCCCCACTGAGCAGGGAGCCCGATGCAATCTGGGGCTTATGACCTAAGCCAAAGGCAGATGTTTAATGACTGAGCCACCCAGGAGCCCCTCCACATACTTTTTAAAAGAAAAAAGAAAAAGATATAACTTTGTATTTCTACTCTCATAGGCAACTTTTTGGACTCATTGAGTTCCATTCGCTGTAGCTCCTGTCCGATCTCTGCTACTTTGGGCAGCCCTTCTGCATGTTACAGAGTTTGTGGATTTTATCTGATTCCTAATTTTACAGACATATTTTCTATATCATTCAAACGTATATATTCAATATTCTATATATTCAAAACGTATCAAATGCCGGCATGTGCCAAATTATGATTATTATGATTTAAAAGTTTTATAAATTTTTTAATGTGAAAAAATGTTATCTGCTGTTGATTCCATTTGCCTATATTAATAATTAGGTGTATTTTCTAATATATTGAATAAATATTTCTACATCAGATTCAGCAAATTAGCTAGTTCTTTTTTTGTTCATGTTCTATTGAAATATTTGTATTTTTTTGTGTGTTTTCTAACATCATGCTCTATATTAAGGTTGTGTTTTTTTCAAATTTCTGACCTCTCTTTTAATTTTTATTTGGAAATGTTTTGAAGATATTTTTAGTTACACTACCTCTTTTTTTTTTTTTTTTTTTCAGAAATAACAGATTCAAGGAAACAAGAAGTAGATTCATTCATTTATTCAAAACGTATCAAATGCCGGCATGTGCCAAATATTTTTCTAGGCACTGACGACACAGAGGGGATAAAGTTCCAGTCCCCATTGCACTTATATTTCTTTCTTTTTAAGATTGTATTTATTTATTTGAAAGACAGTGAGCAAGAGAGAGAGAGAGAGACCACAACCAGTGAGGAGGAGCAGAAGCAGAGGGAGAAGCAGACTCCCAGCTGAGCAGGGAGCCTGATGTGGGACTCCCTCCCAGGAACCGTGAACTGAACTAAAGGCAGAAGCCTAACCAACTGAACCACCTAGGCGCCCTACACTTACATTTCAAGAAGGAAAGAAATAAAAGAAGGGAAAGGGCTAGAGACTGATGGGTGAAATAGGGTTTGTTTTGTTTTAAGACAGGATAGGAGAAATCAGATACTCCATTATTGATTAGGGACCACCTTGAAACTAAAGGGAGTTTCAGAAAACTTTCCAATGTTCTCCTAAAATACCAAAAAGCAACCTCATTTATCCCTAATTTTCAACCTTGATTCAAGAGATAAAAGAAAACACTTGATAAGGAGAAAAATAAATATAGAGATGTGGTGAGAAAAATCAAAGTAGTTCACAAATAACTGAAAAACATATACAGGAACTATTTTCAGAAGTGGAAGTAAAATTGACCACAAATGCTTACAGAGACAATAAAATAAACAACTAACTCCTAGCATGTATTGCTGTTTTAACATTCTGCACAGATGAGGAGATTTCTGCTCTTCCAAAGAAATGCTTGCTCCACCCAGCTACAGAAAGCTATAAGGACACAATAGTGACTCAGAATCTGCTGTGTAGCTTTCCTAACATCTTCTCAACTGAATTCAGGTCTAAGTAGGATCTGGGCCCATTTTCTGTTGCAAAGACATACAAGGTCCTGGGTAAGAGTTTTTGTTTCAGAAATAGGTCAATTAGAATCAAATTCTTTAGTGGCCATTTATTAAGTATCTGACGTTATACAAGTCAATTAAACAATCTGTCCCTCCGTTTACTTATATCAAAAAAAAAAAAAAAGGCAGAAGAGTACTTATTGCATTCAGTTGTCATGATTATGCAAGCAAATCCATACAAAACACTTAGACTAGGACATTGTGCAGAGTGGGTTCTCTATCTATGATTCTCACAAATATTAACTATTACATCACTGCTTTGCAGATGTATTTCATGTAGAAAATAGAAGGTATGATTGGTGTGGCCATTGCCTGAAAACTTGTAAAGTATTTCATTGATGATTATTTTTATTTTTGTTTTAACCATTTTACCATTTTAGTGTATAATCTGGTGGCAGTTAGTACATTTGCAATGTTTTGCATTATGTAATCACCACCACTGTGTAATTCTAAAATATTTTCATTATTCCAAAAGGACATCATGTACCCATTAACCCATTAACCACTCACTCTACATTTTCCCCTCTCTCCCTAATCCCTGGCAATCACGAATTTGCTTTCTGTCTCTATGGATTTCCTTATTCTGAGTATTTCATATATACAAATGGCCTTTTGTGTCTAGCTTCTTTCAGTTAGTACACATTTTCAAAGTTCATTCATTTTGTTGTAGCATGTATCAGTATTTTATTACTTCTTATGGCTGAACACTATTCTATTATATGGATATAAGGAATTTTGTTTATCCATTCATCAGTTGATGAATATTGAGTTATTTCTACCGTTTGATGATTGTGAGGAGTGCTGCTATGGATATTTGTGTACAAATTTTTGTATCCTTTTACAATTATTTGGGGTATGAGTGGAATTGCTGGGTCTTAGAGTAATTCTATATTTAACTTACTGAGGATCACTAAACTATTTCCAGAATGGTTAGAACACTACATTCTCACTAGCAATATGTGAGGATTCCATTTTCTCTGCTTCCTCATCAACAATATTATTTTCCCTCTTTCAAATTTACTATAGCCATCCTCATAAATGTGAAGAGGTATCTCATTGTGGTTTTCATTTTCATTTTTGTAAAGACTAATGGGTAGACATCATTTCATATGCTTCTTGGCCATCTGTGTATCCTCTTCAGAGAAATGTCTATTCCAGCACTTTATATCCAATTTTTAATGGGGTTGTTTCTCTTGTTGTTGTTGAGTTGTAAGAGTTCTTTATACATTGTTGATGGTAGAGTCTTCCAGATATTCAATATATAAATATTTTCTACCATTCGGTGGGCTGTATTTTCACTTTCTTGATGATGTTCTTTGACGTATAGAAGTTTTTAATTTTGATGATGTCTAATTTATTTTTTCTTTTGTTGCTTCAACTTTTTGTATCATATCTACAAATCCAGTGTAGAAACCATGGTCATGAAGATTTCTTCTTATGTTTTTTTGTAGTTTTTAGCTTTATATTTATGACTTTGATCTATTTTGGGTTAATCTTTGTATGTTGTATGAGATAAGGGTTCAATGTCACCCTTCCGCATGTGGATATATAGTTGTCTCAGTACCATATGTTTGAAGAGAATATTCTTTCCCTATTCAATGGTCTTGGTTGGAAACAGCCATTTTTGAACAATGGGCAATAGAAACTTCATCAAAAATCACTGACCATATGGGACGCCTGAGTGGCTCAGTTGGTTGGACGACTGCCTTCGGCTCAGGTCATGATCCTGGAGTCCCGGGATTGAGTCCCGCATCAGGCTCCCAGCTCCACGGGGAGTCTGCTTCTCCCTCTGACCTTCTCCTCGCTCATGCTCTCTCTCACTGTCTCTCTCTCAAATAAATAAATAAATAAATCTTTAAAAAAAAAAATCACTGACCATAGATATATGGGCTTATTCTGGGCTCTTGATTTTATGATCTATATATCTATCCTTATGCCTTATAACAGTACCTCTCTGTTTTGACTACTGTAGCTTTGCCGTGAGTTTTGAAATTAGGAAAATAAAGCCCTCCACTTTGGTCTTATTTTCTGATATTGTTTGGCTATTTGAAATCAAATCACTTTATTTTTTTTTTAAAGTAATTAAATTTTAGATGAAGACATAACAAGACCCTGTAGCTAGTAACTTAGTGTGAATTTTAACATAAAATATTTATCAGTCTCATCTGGATATTTAAAAAAGGATGCGTTTTTAGAGTTTTCAGCAATTTTTAAGAGAATGTGCCAAAATAGAAGAAGTTGAAGAACAAGGCAGTTTAATGATATTAATAGCAATAATAATTAGTAATAGCAGTAGTATTTAAAATCAGTAATATTAGATTGTTTTTGAAAGCCCTTGCAAATACATTACCAGATATTTTTACACAAAAGGTCTACAAAGTAGAGCAAGCATGAGTATTCTCATTGTGTAAACAGAGAAACTAAGGCCTTGAGAGGTTAAGCAATGAACTCAAGTTTGCACAGCAAATAAATGCTAAAACCAAATACAATATCAAGTCCTCTGATTCCCAGGTAAGTAACTTCAGCTTGGCAAGTTAACAACAGTGTTGGATAAATTTGGCCTTATTTAAAATTTTACTTAAGTTGGGGAGGGATCTATTTTATAAGTAATAAGAGCTTTTATAATTGCTTCTCTGCATATCACTTGTTTATTCCACATTCTTACAGAAATAAAAGTAAAGACAGATGCCAAAGATTTTAGCTCTCCTGATAGTTATCTGTAGTGTAGATTTAACTTCTTTGGGTTGATTCCTTTTTTACTCTTAGCTATGCTATGATTATTCTCCCCATATTGGTACATTCTCAATTTCTTATTCCTTTCCTTTGCATAGTTTTTTCTTTGACATTTAAATTATTATTAACTATAAAATGTTCTCATTACTCAGTTAAGCAACACAGATTTTTCTGCACCTTCTGTGATGAAAAACCCATGCAAACAAAAAAGTGCCTGAGGGAAGTGGTTTGAGCTACCTCTTCTGTATTCAATCATTAGTCCCATTAAATCATTGCAGGGATATTATAAAGTCTTAGAGGATGCAATTTGGAGAAGTATTATACTTACTGCCCTTTGGAGAACTTATTTAATGCCAAGTAAAGATAAACACAGTGTATTTTGTAGGTCAGTAGGATGTGTCTGAAACTCTAAAGACAAGCGCAAGAAGGACCAGTCAGCCCATGTTCTTTCAAAGTAGTGAGTTAAATGGTCTTGTTATAAATATGCAGCAGAGGGAAAAAGAAAAGTACTCACTTCTATGAGAAAGTAGACATAAAATTTTCCCATAAAAGCTTGAGCCATTATGGTATAATACAAACCGAAATTTGATTTATTATTCTCAAGTGCAGCTATGCTGTGTCTTTTATACTCCTATCTGGTAAAATGACAGTCTTGGTAATTGAATATTAATTTTCACCAAAAAAGCATTCCAAACTCTCCTTCAAAGAGGGAGTTAAGCTTATTAATTCATTCCTTAACAAGAGGACAAAGTGCATGACTTACTATATAAGGAACAAGAACTCCTAGTGGCCAAGAAGATTTAATCAAGGATTGAAGGGGAAGAAAAAGTGAATGAGCCAGAAAGCAGAAGAATGTGAGGAGGTCACTCAACTTTTCAGGAGAGAGAGGGGAAAAAAAAATCTTTCCCAGAACTCAGAAGTAAGACAATCAGAAGTATACATTCCTCCTGAGATATAGGCAAAAACACTGACAGTCCCTTATAATGCCATTTTAATTTCTGATAAAATTCCAAAGTAAAGGTTTATATTTCATGATATTGTCAACTTTGCATAAGACTACTTGTGCTACTCATGACTTACATGGCCTTAGGGACAATTGGATTTTTCTCCCTCATAAATCTGAAAATGCTCTCTGCCTTCCCAGTAGACCCCTAATTTTTATTGGTCTCTATCCTAAAACAACAGTTCAAGGTTGGAACTATGAAAACATTTGAGGCTCTAATTTACCATAAAGAAAGTCTACTAAAGATTACAGATAATACATAGCACTCATAGTTTCCCAAGAAATATTAGAAACACCTCTGCCTAAACACACACACTTTTCTTTCTAATAAATGTTTCTGCATAGGAAGGCTACAAAGTGACTCACACCATATTCCCCTCCAACATGTCTACAGAGCGGTATGCCTATTTAAAGTATCATATGACTTAAAAATATTCCCTTTTTGTTACTTTACACTCTGAAAAATTATTAAAGACCCCAGAATTTTTATTTCTGTGTGATATATGTATTTGTGTGTATATATCATATATACTTACCAAATTTATATATATATATATATATATATATTTTACCATATCATGAATCCACTGAAAATTTTAAAAATATATATTTAATTGGTTTGACTTTAAATAATTAATCCATTACAGATTAATATAGATAGCATGTACACTATGAAAAATAACCATATTTTTAAAACTAAAATATCTAGTGAGAAAATGGCATTATTTTAAAATTTTTCCAAATATTTTTAATGTCTGAATTAAGAAGACAGGTGGATTCTCATTTCTGCTTCTTCATTGAGTATAAAATATCATCTGTCATGTAGCTTCTGGCAAACACTAAAAAGTTAGGAGAGAATGACAATGAAAAAAGGCAAATAACACCTTAGTATGATCATGAAAGTCGTGTTGCTGTCACAGACACACTTGAAAGGGACTTGGGGACCCCTCAGAGATCCCAGAACTACACTATAAGACAATTGCTTTAGAATATCAGAAAATCATGCAGGGATTGAAGCCACATACAGATAACTATTAACAGACTCCTAGCAGATAGCCATGGCAGTGTTCTGTTTAGGTTTCCACATCTGTTTCTTCTAAATAAAATTCTAATCAGTTACAGTTTTTCCTTCTTTTGAGGTCATTTAGGTAGAGGCACAATGTCGGCCCCATATGGGATATTGTATATGCTGATAGATTTTCTACGAGATAGAAAACATCTGAGAAGTAGACTTAGGGACATAAGTTATTTTTCATTGGACATAAGTTATTTTTCATTGGAATTAATTATCTCTAGGGCGCGTGGGTGTCTCAGTCTTTAAGCATTTGTCTTATTTGCCTTCGGCTTAGGTCATGATCCTGGGGTCCTGGGATAGAGCCCCGTGTCTGACTCCCTGCTCAGTGGGAAGTTTGCTTCTCCCTCTCCCTCTGCTGCTCCCCCTGCTTGTGCTCTCTCACTATCTCTGTCAAATGAATAAATAAAATCTTTAAAAAAATGTTCTTGGAATTATGATATTGTCAACTTTGCATAAGTTGACAATAATGGCAAATCCGAATTTGTTACATAATCCCACATTACAAGGCTCTCAAACAACACAGGACAGCCATGTTTCCCCTCAGGGAGGTCAACAAAGATCTCATATCTTTACAGTTTTCAAGATTTTCAATGGTATCTTTGTATTGTTAAGCTTATGACTGCTTTGATAACTGGAGATGGTCATGGACCAGTTTTGTATTACACTTGTTGGATTCAAGTAATACCTACAAGTTGATGAATAGACAATAGCTCCTGAAATTACAAAAGACACTAATTTTGATATGCAATAAATGTGTGTGTGGCTTTGTAACCTGGTTTGGGAGATTTACACCCAATTATTTTAGTAGTTATTCTACAAAATATAATATGCATACTTAGTTTAACAATGTTTAATGTAATTCAGGTTTTCACCCTAATTAATTAAAATACCTTTAAAAAATATTAATCTGATTGACTCTCTTTAACTGACATGCAAATTTATCCAGCATTTGTTTTATTTTATTGGTCTCTGAACTTTACATATAGATGCTATTACTGATTTATAGAATCAATATTTTGATATATTTACCTACATATATACTAATTTATTTTCTCATCATTTCTTCTTTTTTAAAAATTTTATTTATTTATTTGACAGACAGAGATCACAAGTAGGCAGAGAAGCAGGCAGAGAGAGAGAGAGAGGGAAGCAGGCTCCCTGCTGAGCAGAGAGCCTATGCAGGGCTCCATCCCAGGACCCTGAGATCATGACCTGAGCCGAAGGCAGAGGCTTTAACCCACTGAGCCACCAAAGGGCCTCTCATCATTTCCTCTTATATGTTGGGTTTCCCTTCTAGAACTTTCTTCTTGAAGTATATTATGTAGAAATCCCTTCAGTCCAGATCTGCTGGTGAAAATTTCTCCCAGCTTTAATATCTCTATTTAGCTCTCATTCATGGTAGACAATTTCACTGGGTCTATAAATCCTATTTGATGTTGTTCACAGCCCTCCAAACTTTAATGTTTTCGGTCGTTTTTTTTGATGCTATGAGAGGGACTTCAGTCTAATAATTGTTGTTCACGTAGGCACCTTGTCCTCTCTCTGTGGTTGCTCTCAGTATTATATTCTTGTCTTTGGAGTTCTATAGATGGGCTGCAATATATCTCAAGCGTGGGTTTTCTATTTATCTTGCTTGGGATGTGTTTGTGTTCCTGAATTTAAGGATCTATGTTCTTTGTCAATTCTGGAAAATTCTCAGCCATTGTATTTTTTATTGTGTTATGTTAGCCACCATACAATGCATTATTAGTTTTCCATGTAGTGTTCCAAGATTCATCGTATTTTTAAGCATCAGTGTCCTCCATCTTTCCTCCATTCTCTCCCTGTAGAAATCCAGTTAGATGTATGTTAGACCTGTTCATCATACCCTCCACATCTCTTTATCTGGCTTTTCTATTTTCTTCTTTTTGCTGCAGTCCTTCAGCTCTCCCAGTTTGTGCTTAATTGTTCAGCTTGTGTAGTGAATTTTAAATTTATTTTCTTTTTCCTTCTCTTTTAATTTCAGTACAATTGACAGTGTTAAGTGAACTTTAGGTGTACAATATGGTGATTCAACAATTCTGTACATTACTCGGTGCTCATCAAGATAAGGGGACTCTTAAGCTCCTTCACCTGTTTCACTCATCCCCCACATCCACCTCCTCTCTAGTAACCATCTGTTCTCTATAGTTAAGAGTCTGTTTCATTTTTTGTGGGTTTTTTTTGTTTTTGTTTTTTGTTTGTCTCTTTGTTTTCTTTTGTTCATCTGCTTTGTTTCTTAAATTCCCCGTATGAGGGAAATCATATGGTATTCGTCTTTCTCTAACTGGCTTACTTCACTTAGCATTGTATTCTCTAGCTCCATCCATGTTGTTTCAAATGGCAAGATTTTTTTATGGCTAAAGTTATTTTAATTGCTAAAGTTCTATTTGTTCTTTTAAAAATCTGATTAATCATTTGTGATAGCTTCTCATCTCTTAATAACATTCTAATTCTCTTTTAGTTTAGTTAATATAATATGCATACTCATTTATAGTTCTACCTAATGATTCCAATATTATGATCCTATCTGTGTTGCTTTTGTTGATCCTAGACCACAGTGATTTCCTTGTGTGTTTAGTGATTTTGCATACTGAACTCCTGGCCATTTTAACTTTATCCATAAAATTACTTAGAATTTGTACTGGGAGTGTGTACCTCTAATGAGGATTTTCATTTGCTTCTATAGCAAGAGTACTTTAAATTATTAGCTCAGAAGTTTTCAAGGAAAGCAGTACTGTAAATAAGTGCTGCCAGTCCATACGATGGTCAGCTCATGGTTACACATACTCCCCCACTTATATACGCCCTGGGTCCTGGTCCTTGGTTCTTCCCCCGACAGAGGTCAGAAATTATCCAGGTTACAGGGGGTCAAGAGAGCATGGAGAGCAGCAGATTCCTGTTCTCACTCAGTCCTTTGACCTTGAAGATGTCCTCATTTTCAAGTCAGCTCAACCATATATTTTAAATGGTTATTAAACCTGCTAGATAAAATATTTTAAGTACTTTTAGTAAGTGATATTTCTTAGGATATACAGTCAGTCATATCCTCAGAAACGGATGTTCCTTGGTTTAAAGTCTATATTGTACCATGTTCAACTGGAAAATCTACTGCTAAGGCATATATCTTTATTTTATTTTATAATATTCAATGATAGTCATAGCATTTGCTAAAACATAATGGTTCAAATTTACAGTTTTTATAACTTACCAACTATTTCTGTATCATTTATTTTAAACTGTATGAAAGCTTGAACAACTGGGTGCTACCAAACCCAATTAAATGTTGTTTTCCATTTTTGTTAAAAAATCACAAGACTTAAAATAAATATAACTTCACAAAACTGAAATTATTGTGTTGGCCAAACTAACTTTACAGAACTTAGCATCAACCTCTAAACAATTCTGAAAATATCTGGAACTTAC
The DNA here is from genome assembly GCF_011764305.1 of Mustela putorius furo. Classification (NCBI taxonomy): domain Eukaryota; kingdom Metazoa; phylum Chordata; class Mammalia; order Carnivora; family Mustelidae; genus Mustela; species Mustela putorius. The sequence goes on along the minus strand of NW_025421329.1, from coordinate 1,746,248 downwards.
CTCTGTCTGCTACTGTCACAGAAATCAACAGTGAAAGTTTCTCATGTTCTGTAAGGTTTTCTAATGGAATCTAGCTATAGACATCAGACAAAACAGACATTAAAGAGAGGGCTGCGTATTCAATCTTTAACCTTTAGCTATTACATATGCCATATGAAATTGCATAGTTCAGAACTAATATCACAAAAATAAAGAAAATAATAATTCAAATAGTAAGCACTTAAGCCAGCTTATTTTTAAAATACTTTTAAAAAATAATATTTAAATTATAAGGACTTTGGCTTAACTCATTTGCTCACAGTTCTACTCTTAAATTAACACTAAAAAATATAACTTGCTACATCTGTAAGTGATTAGAATTATAGGAATATGGCATGAGTAATAGCAGCAACAACAAAACTAATCACACAGACATGCAAATCTGGTACTAACTTTTGGGATATAGGAACTTGACATTTTAAATAAGAGAAGAAATACCGGGTTATAATTTCATCTGTGGCTCTACTTTAACACAGATATAAGTGGAAACAGAATTTTGGGGCCAGTAATTTAAGCATCTCCTATTTTTGAAATTCATGGGCTATGAAAGGATTTCAGAAGAGCCCTTAAATCCCCTCTGGTAGGATTTAAATAGTCACCAACAAGAAGCAGCATGGGAGAAGTAATCATAATGTCTTAGGGCTTAATGGGACTGGAGAGTTCTTCCATATGGGGCAGGAGCTACTAAAAGCAGCCCTTTCCCCATAAGATGAGGTATCAGAATATCCTTTGTTATGAAAGTAACCTCCTTACAGATCTACCTGGTATCAAAAATCTTCCTGTGGTCAAGTGACACAACATATTTGAAATTACTCTGAAAATTATGATTAGTCCTTTGGTGCAGTGAGCAGGAAATATCAAGAGAAACTAGAGAGGAAGTGGATAAATTATATTTGGGGAGTGATACAGTAATAGTATCTTTCTAAGTCACATATTCTCTCTTCTCAGAGAAGAACGGGGTCCATACAACATCCTCAGAAACACAAAAAAGCTGGCTGGCAGACCTTTCTTAACTAGATTTCGTAACGGAAATTTATTGGTAGGAGTATCTCTTGATATCCTACATATTTTTAAACTTAATGATAAAGCATTAGAATTCACAAAAGGGAAAATCACATTGTTAACAGATTGTATATTAGAATACATGAAAAACTAATCACTTGAAACTTTACAAAAGAGATTTAAAATGAAAAGATACCCCAATTTTTTAAAATTAAAAATAAGACTAGTAGTGGTGAGGTTTCTGTTTTTTTTAATCCTAGTAAAATGATTAGCAAGGTGAATTTATGGAAAAAGTACCAAACAAATCATATGTGTAATTTGTCCAAGCAATTCAATGATAAGATCAGACCCCATCACCTCGACCTAAGCCCTGTAACAGTGATTCGAAGGGAATGGAGTCCGGAGGCAAAATGCCTGGCTTTCAATCCCTGCTTTGCCACTTATGAGATGTGAACCTCACAGTTACTTAATCTCTGTGAGTCAGTGAATAAAATGGGGATGATCATACTACCTAAATTATAGTGTTGTTTTAAGGATTAAGTTAGCGCATTTTATAAAGTGCCTCTGGCAATGTCTGGCACACGGTGAGCTCAAGTAAGCATTTCACCATCTACACTATAGAAGAGAAAAAAGGAAACCAAATCAAATGCTAACAGACTTGAGTCTTGGTCTCAATATTGTCACTTGCTCAGGTAAGAGGCTTAAAAGCAATTCAGTTTCACCTAGGGTGACACTGCTCACTTCACTCACTACCCTCCCAGGAGTTAGGATCAAGCGATTTCATGTGTACAAGGTACACTGAAAAGCATCAGGTGTGACCTTTGCATTCTCTGGGAGAAAAACACTGAATTTCAAGGTACTGCATCATATGAATCCTTATTCTGATATTCCAAAATATATCAAACACTCAGGTCATACGTGCTTACCTTCATATTTAATGGTGTCCCATTTAGTGGTATTTTTGGACTGAAGAACCTGCCTTAAAACTCAATGCCACTTTAGGTCAATAATATAAGGAGAATTACATACTCATTTATTAATATGCTTCAACTAGTCTGTCACATCCTTAGGTATGACCAGTAGTGAAGAATTTTGAATTCTATCTTAATAATTTGATGTTTTCAATTGGACTACCTTTTGTTCTCATTATATTTCAGGGAAGAAAGGTATAGTGATTAGGGCCAAGCAAATGAGGAACATAACAGTAACAGCTAACCATACTGACTCTTTCGGTGCCCACCCACATCTGCTCAGTGCTTGTTCTAGTACATGCTGTGCTCCCTTATCCGGAGCATCTGCCTCCCTCCTGAGGGCTTTATCTTGGGGCAGACCAAAAGCGCCATGAGTTAAAACCCCAGGGAGCAGACCTTAGCTAAAGAAAAATGCAGACGGAGATAAATACTCCTCACCCCTTGGGTGAGGCAGCTCTGAGGAGTGTGCCACACTGTTTCCCAGAGGTCAGCAGCAGAGCGGAGCTCCAGTTTCTCCAGTGGTAACTGCTGGATAATGCATTCTTCATTGACTTCCTCCCCTTTTCTGTCTCACTTTCTACTTCCTTACCAGCATTTCTTCCTTGGATCACCTCTCAATCTACTAGTCTCAGTATTCTGAAGAAACCCAGATAAGAAACGAACGTTTATCATGAAGCTACTACTATGTACAATCACTCTAAGGACATTATATTCTGCTTTGCCTCCTCATTGCACATGCCTTTTCAGTGTCCTCTGCTGACCTCTCTCCTCCCTGACCTCCAAATGTTGGTATAGCATGGGGCTCATCTGGGACACCTTCTCTTTTCCATTTCCATTCTCTGCCTAGCTGGTCTCACCACCCACAGTGTTTATGTATCAATTACTCTAAAATTCCCATTTTCAGCCCTGATTGATCCCCTGGACTCCAGTTTATATCTTCAGGTGCTGTTTAACATTCTCACCTAAATGTTAACAAGACCAAAACAGAACTCCTGATATCCAGTCCAAAACCTGCTTCTCCTCCACACTGCCCAACTCAGGAAATGGTGTCACCACCTAGCAGTTGCTCAAGTTAAGAACCCAGGAATTGGGACGCTTGGGTGGATCAGTCAGTTAGTTAATCATCTGCCTTTGCCTCAGGTCATGATCTCAGGATCCTGGGACTGAGCCCCGTGTCAGTCTCCCTCCTGAGGAGGGAGGCTGCTCCTTCCTCTCCCTCTGCTGCTACTCTTACTTGTGCTCTCTCTCACTCTTCTCTGCCCCTCTCTCTATCATTTTCTAGAAAAGTTTCCAAACAATACAATTTTTTGTTTCTCATAATGATTTCTTAGAAATCCAAGTATCAAGGATGACTGTTTCAGGCTGCTCTGATTCTCTGATATTTTAAATTCCTAAACAAGGTTTCCCATCCAGGAAACCATGACTTATGTTGAACGAGAACCCAGACTCCATGAATTATAGGATCTGAAGCTCCTTCCATCAGCCTCAAAGGCATAGTCTGGTTGGATTTCTGGGAACACACTGTATGTGAGCGAAGGGGGTTCTGCACCACTGGAGGAAAGGAGGCTAAAAGACATTTACTTACCAACCAGCTTCTCTCTCTGCCTCAGCTTTATAACACTGATGTCTAAACCACATAGACTATAGTGTTTCTTCTAATACTGTATCCTTGTGTAATGTCAACATCTTAATATACAGACATGTGTACAAATACACATGTATGTCTATATATATGTTCATTTTTTTGTGTATGTATTTTTTTTTGAAAGGCACAACCTTAGACTATGCATTTAGAGAAAATAATTACTTTTTCCTGCTTTTTGCACCACTCTGCTTTCTCATCTGGCTCCAGCTAGCTTCAGCTAAGTCCACAGTTATTTCCAGAAGTCAGAAGCCATGAAGGCACTTTTCCAACTGTCTGGCACCTGACTTTCTAGGCAGGCACATAACTGAAAATCACCTCCCAATATCCCAGTGACTCAAGGGTCAGTTCTCCCACCTATCTTCAATTTTTCCCCACCTCCCCAAACCCCCACTTCTTTATCCTCTTGTTGGTCATCTTAAATCTTGAGGGAAATGAAAATTTAATCCTCTCTCTGCAATAGGTTAGGCACTCCTCAGTTAACGAATACCTATCCCTTATGTGTGTTTCAAAATGTTAAATGAGAAACCACATGAAAGGTATTCAATATAGCAATCTGCTAATAACTTAGAGATTAGAAAATGAAAATAAAGCATGGCATTTTATAAGGTTTTTAAGTGAATACTTTGATTTTAAGACCTAATATTTCAGGTTTTTAAAGGAAAGAAATATTTGAAGTCCATTAATATTGACTCCTACCACCCACATCCAGTTTCACCTCCATCTCCCACGCCACTGCCCCAAACATAAATAGTCCTAAAGAGAAGGGACAGACAGATAGATATATCCTCAATAACTTGCTGATGATTTTGCAAGAAACAAACATATCAGTTATGCAAAGAACTATCAAATTTCCAAACAAAACAGAATGAAAACATAGTATAATTTCTTTTCTGTATTTTAAATTTTACAGTATTTTAATTTGCTTACAGTACTTTTATTAAATTACCTATTTCTATTCACCATAGAAAGTTAGAGATTTTATAGTCAGGTTAGTTTACACAAAATGAAGATTTCTAAAGTTGGTGCTAATAATAATACTCAATGTATCCTTCTGTTTTAAATTTAAAAAATAAATTATGGGGTTTTCATTCTCAGCTGACACTCAAGATTAAACATGGTTTTAGGACATGTTGCAAATTTCTTTTCAGAAACCATAAATGAAAAGGCTTCACCCACATCCCTAAAAAACAAAGCCAATTAATAAGCCAGGTTCCTTTTCCCCATTGAATATAATGGAGCCTGAGCACACAGCAGAGCTAGGAAGCTGGTCCCCCTCATCAGCATATTATAATGCCTCCTGACAGCCTCACACACTGCCTCATCAACATCGTACTGTTTCAATTACACTTTTTTTTTTTTTACCCACTTCACATGTTAAGCCACTTTCACTTCTATCCCACCTCGAGCTGCAGTATTAAATTTAACTACATTTTTCCAACTATAGATGGATTTTCTGCAAGTCAGAAACTGAAAAAATCACTAACATTGTATTGTTCCAGGCCACAAAAGAAAGAGAAAAAGGGGGGAGAGGAAAGAACCAGTGGTGGATTTTAAAGAAACAAATAATCCCTCCCCACAAAAGCCTGACCCGCTGAACCAATGGCAGAAAGAATTAAGAATCGGCTGCTGCACAGGATGGGGTCCCTCTGCCAATGAAATGGAAATGGTCTTTTCAAGAAATGCTGGATCCTGCTCACTCCCCTGTGATCATCCTACCAGTTCTGCTCCACCTTGCAAGGGTAATGAAGCAAGGTCTTTGATTTTGCCAGCAAACTATTGAAAATAAAATAAAATAAAATAAAGGATGGGCCTGAAAAGACGGCCTTTAATTTAGCAAACACCATAGGGACATGTCCCAAGACAACTTCCACCTCATGTAAAAAATGTCTTCTGTTTAGATCATAAAGAGAAATTTCTATACAGTAAAGCAAAATCATTCCAAAAGATCATGACCCTTATAATGTGGCTGTTTTTATTTGGAAAAAACTCTAAGCAGACTAAAGGAAAACTCCCTCATCTCACTGCAGAGACCGCCTTTCAGAAATAATTATGATTACATGAATATGTAGTGTTCAGAAAGCTGAGTTATGAGCGTGAGTTTTCACAGCAACAGAGCAGGTTGGAAATCAGAATGTAACAGATTTCTTGGTGTTTGGATGATTTATGAAAGTTTCACATTAACTTCCTCTTAGACTGACATTTCATCCTGATTGGGTAAGTATCATTTTTCTGTTTTAGCAGCATAAGGATCCTGAATAATGCAGTTGTAGCTGGGTTGTCTTTAGGTGAATTCCAAGTTGTGTGATTTCTGTGTTTTCTCACCCTCCGTTTGTTTAACTTAAAACTACAACAAAAATAGTTCCCTTTTGTCTAACAGGCCCTAAGCCTTACTTTAAAATCTGTAAAAACTAGAAATCCTGCCTTGTTTTCGTTCTCCGAAGGCTCAGAAAGCTTGACAATGTCTGAGCGGATGGGACGATTGGAAATAGGGCCATATTTTTTTCTCCAGAGGTTCTGGGCATTTCGGTGCAACTTCACATCCCAGCAGGATGTTTGCTGACATCTAGGTTAGAAGGATGTGGGGCAGACCAAAAACTGCAACCTCAGCCCTATTGCTAACATGATCAGTCTATAATTTGAGAATATAATACTACCACTAATTATATAACATTTCCCTTTTTAAAAAGCCAATCTCAAGAGGTATTTAAAAATAATAACATTTCCAATAACTGAAGCCTTCAAATACAGACATTTTTAAAACATCTTAGATTTTAATCCCCCCCATGCAAACACACTGTGTATTTAGTAAGAGTCTACTATAGACTAAACATGTGCTAGATTCTGAACTTCAGTAGAAAGTGAAACCAAACTGTGGTCCTTGGGGGAAACCCAACAGTAATCAAATAATCAGATAAAGGTAGAAACTGCATATATAATAAAAAGCAACAAAGGAGAGAGAGATATATGGGGCTATGAGATCCTCCCACAAAAGGATTTGACCCTAGTCAAGGAGGTCTTGAAAGAAGAATAGGATGATCTGAAGATAAGTAGGAATGGACAAGACAGTGAGGAAAACGAAGAGCATTTCAGGAAACGGACATACTATATGCAAAGGACCTACCATGGGAGGGAGCATGATGAACACAAAGAAGAGGATACTATTTTTTTTTTTTTTAATCCAACATGCCTTGAGAAAAAGAGTGAGAAAGGTGAAAGATAAGACCAGAGAGAGAATGGAAAGCCACATCTTGTAGCCATGTTTAAGGGTAGCACACAGAAATGAAAATAATACTATTATAGGCCATAGAGTTTTTGCTGGGGGTGGGGCGGTGACAAGCAATTGATGTATAACAAAGATACTCTGGCCACTGTGAGGTGAGTACAGAGGCAGATGAGGTGGGGGCTCTTTGTATGCAGCAGGCAGAGCAGCCATGGTGAAAGTAGACATGGTGAGCTCAGGGTCTGCCCCACTGCGATAGAGCTACACATGTGTCATCGACATTCACCCTCTCTCCTCCAGTGCCTGAATACTCTTCTAAAAGCACAACTCATAGGTAATCTTCCTATTTCTGTCCCTTTGCCTCACCTTCAGAGCAATAGGTTCAGTCTGTGCAGGCACTCAAAGGCTGATAATGCGACTTCTACCTATTTTTTAGCTCACGTCTCTCCTTTCTACTTGTCCAAGTTTTTCTCTATCCAAAGTGGTTTGCTTATCTCCTCGTTTTTGTTTTTGCTCTTGGACCCACTTGGGATAACCTCTGTCTCCTGCTGTGCTGCCTCTCTTTACACTTGTGTTCTGGCCTGAATTAACCTCCTACCTTTGTCCTTACTTCCTAAATTCTGCACATCCATTCCCGCCCAGATTAAATACCTTCCTTATTTTCTTTTTTTTTTTTTTAAGATTTTATTTATTTATTTGACAGAGAGAGATCACAAGTAGGCAGAGAGGCAGGCAGAGAGAGAGAGAGGAGGAAGCAGGCTCCCTGCTGAGCAGAGAGCCCGATGCGGGACTCAATCTCAGGACCCTGAGATCATGACCTGAGCCGAAGGCAGCGGCTTAACCCACTGAGCCACCCAGGCGCCCCCTTCCTTATTTTCTATTAAGAATTTCCAGACCAGGGGCGCCTGGGTGGCTCAATCGTTAAGTGTCTGCCTTTGGCTCAGGGCATGATCCCGGGGTCCTGGGATCTAGCCCTGCATGGCTTGGGGGGGGGGGGCTCTCCCTGCTCAGCAGGGAGCCTGCTTCTCCTTCTGTCACTCCCCCTGCTTGTGTTCCCTCTCTCCCTGTCTCTCTCTCTCTGTCAAATAAATAAATAAAAATCTTAAAAAAAAAAAAAAAAAAAGAATTCCCAGACCACTACACAGTCCAATACAGATCACTCATCTTCTTTCACACACATTGCATGTTATTTGGCAATTAATCATGACTCGTTCTGCTATATCAAATTATTAATTAGTAAGAGTTGTCTTTAGCTTTTTGTATGCATATGTTTATCTTTTCATCTCCTTAATAATGTGCTGGTGGCAAGGCATATGCCATGTATTTCTTTCTTTCTGCTTTACTTCTAACCTGCACAATGCTTTGTACATTTGTAGGTTTTCAGTGGATAAGCATGACTTAAACTTCATTCTGAGATATGCTTTACCTTTATCTTTGTTGGAAGGGAGGAGCTGTGGAGGCCTACACATACTCTAATCAGGTATGCAAAATTCACAGAATAACATGTGGCAAAATTTCCAGAGTAATATCAACCATGACTTCCCAATGACTGGTTTCTCCAATAAACAAAAACGAGATTTGGGGGTCACAAATAATATGGGTCCAAGTCCTGGCTCACCCACTTATGTTCTAAGAGATTGTTAACCAGTTCCTCATCTCTCTAAGATTCTGTCTTCATCGGAAAGATGGGCTAGTCATAGCTATTACACAGCATATTATATGTAAAGATAGCACTGAGAAACCTGTGTGGTCATTACTATTCCCCCAAAAGAGTGAATACTTTCTCCTCAACTCTTTTCATCGCCTCTACTCTATGTATGTAAATGCATTTCATGTGCAAGTTCAGACAAATGTGTGTACATGCACTTCTTTTAGTTCTTCCTTTAGTCTCATTTTGTAACTGCAGTGACTTCTCAACTATACTTTTTTTTTTCTCTTTCTTTTCTTCTTTCTCCCTTTCTTTTTTCGATGAATACCTAACAATAAGACTTTGGAAATCACAATTGGAAAAATACAACCACCACTGACAACCTTTTCAGTATACGGTTACATTATTGAATGTAAACAGGAAGAGTAAGAACTTCTACAAAATTCCCTTTTCTATTGTCCAGTAAGCAAACATCTCTGTACTGAGCCATTAATCCCTCTATTGTATTCTCTTCCCCACAGTCAAACTGAGTAAGATTAGAAAGCAAGAGGGGGGAAAAAAACAGTTGAGAGATTAGGAGACAGTGACAATTCAAACTCACAAAAAAGTTTCTGAATGCCCAAGAAACAAGAAAGGTTGGCCTTTCTCTAAAATCTTTTTGAATCAGTGCAAAGTCTGAAACCAACATATAAAGTTTATTTGTAACCTTCCTGTACTGAAGAGTGGTAAAATAGTCTAATCAATATTGGCCCCATTTGATATTAGCTTCTCTAAAAAGTCCCAACAAGGACTATTCACTTAAGAAATGTAGGTATGCAAGGCATTCCATATGTATCAGGAGTGAGAAGCAGAGAGAATGCTGACCAGTTCCAAATGTCCTTATTGATCACTTTCTAGATATGCAATATTTAATGTCACATGAAAACAAGCAAACACTACTATATGACTGCTTACCAATAAATCTATTAATTTATTTTAAGTAATACATATTTTTATGTATCGCTGGCATTCAGCCACATAAATTCCATTAAAAATAATTTCTCTATATAGAAGTGTAGGAATGAAGTCAATGTGTACTTCCAACCCAAAGAGATAGACATTTGACTAATTTAAATGATTCTAACCTGGGAGCATATTAAAAAAAAATAAAACCCTCAAAATTTTAGAAAAATAGACCCAACCTGGAAAAGATATACATGAAATTTCCCTGAATCTATTAGTCTTACATTATTATTGTTATTTTAAAGAATTCTCTAGTTTCATTAAACTTCTGACATGAAAAAGTGAGTGCTTCATATAGATGGAAGAGGTCTGGGCAGCACTTAAGTGGCCGACTAAAGGTGGCTTAGCTAGCTCCAAAGTGATTCCTATTAGAATGAAAAATAAATAGACCAAGTGCCAAACTCAAAAACTATTCTCTTACAGAGATAAACTGTAAGTGCTCTACAGAAAGTGAAAACAGCTCTCTGGGGAATGCTTGGGATTTGGGGAAAGAACAATGCAACTGTTTCAGTAAGTCAAGTGGAAATACTTGGGGGAGGAGAGGAGTTTAGGAGTTACCAGAAAGAGACAGGAGACTTGCCAGAGAGCAAGACTAGGGCTACCGACCCCATTTAGTTCAATGACCATGCAGACAAACACTAGGTCAGTTCTAATAGGAATATGAAGAAACCTCATGATGGATATGGACCCCATTTGTAACAGGGAGGCTAATTATATTTGTTAAGTCTCTGACAATATACCTAGTCTTTAGGATTAATAACATCTTTCAATGTTTCAAGAAAAATGAGTTTCTTCAACATGACTAATAATTCATGCACTCTGCTTTTGTAAAACCTATATAATAATTAACTGTGGTGTTTCTAACTTCTTTAACACCACTGAAAATTATTCCTCAAGAACTACAGAATGAAGATGAAGACATGATTCATTCCTCTTTTCTTTCAATTAAAAAAAAAAAGCTGAAATTGATGTCAAAAGGACTGTTTAGAAGCTGTAATTATGCTTTAGCAAGAAACTCCAGTAAATCAAGGATGGTTGTTTATTCGGAACAAACATTCAAGAAGAAAACTTGTGACCCACTCCAGAGAAATCTGAGCAACTTTCCCAAATTCTTAGAGTACAAGCAAGTCTCAGCTCGAATTTATAACCTGGTACTAAACTTGGGTTTAATTCAGCTAAAGATAAAAATGATTGCATGCTCTCCTTCAACTTTAACTCCAAAACACTGGGTAGGACAATCTCTCCATTTGGGAGATGCTAATCTGGAACCCTCTCAGACAGATGGCAGAAGCTGATCAACAATGAGACTGTGAGCCCTTAGGTGAGAAGGCTATGAGGAGCCCACTTTTAGAAACAATTGTCTGCCTAGATGTGGAGGCAGAGAGTGGATTATCAATTATGAAAAATGTTTACTGAGCACAATGGCATTTGCTTGCTTAGGAAGTTTTTTAAAGTACTGGCAATAAGAATTAATGAATGAATAGTTAAGGTGGTAAAAATGAAACTAAATAATATAAAAGTATAGTAAGTTGCATTGTGGGGACAAAGCAATAGAACACAAAATGGCAATGAGGAGAGAATGTCCCAGAGAGGTAGAAACAAGGGTCAAACCCAGTATGCCAAGTAAACTGTATTTCTGAATCATGTTAAAAAACACCTTAACTTTTCCATTTTCCCTGAAGGGAGTCTCTCAGTCAATAACATGGAAAAACCTGAAACCTGAGCTGCTCTTCTATGAGTATTTATTGAAGCAATAACTATTTTAGGAATTCTACATATATGGCAATGAGCCCCATGCTTATCTCTTTTTTCCCCACTATACAAGATGAAATTGCAAACCAAATATTTACTACACCCTTACTGTGAACTTGATTTTTAAAACGCTATTTAAGGCATTAAACTTCATGTTTTACAAGTTCAGTTAAAGAGGCTTATTGAATATTTATTGGCTGTCACCAGCCCAAGACTGAGCAGATAAAGTGGCAATACGTATTGAGATGGGGAACACTTCATCCCCAGCCCTAACACAGGCTGTGTTTTCCTATTGATTGTGGTATCCATTTTTATCAACTAAGTATAGCTAAAGCCTCTGCTTGGGCCATTCCAGGTCTTCTTTACTTCCTCATTCTCAGAGGTATTCAAGGTACTTTGCCTCATCAAATTGTCAATTTTCTTCTGACTGCTGCTGTTCCTAGATTTGTCCTATACTAAGTTTCTTTACATTAGATCCAATATCATTCAGCTGAGTAAAGAGCTATTTCTAACTCTATCTGGCATAAAGAAATATACAAATGAACACAAACATAACGGATCAATTGGGAAATGTGTTTTAAATGGTGAATTTTAAAGATTTTATTTATTTATTTATTTATTTATTTATTTATCATAGAGAGAGAGAAAAAGAGAGAGAGGCGGGGGTGGGGAGAGAGAGCACATGCAGGCAGAGTGGCAGGCAGAGGCGGAGAGAGAAGCAAGCTCTCTGTGGAGCGAGGAGCCCAATGTGGGACTCCATCCCAGGACACTGGGATCATGATAAAAAGGTGAATTTTAGACTGTAACATATTTATGCAACTTTTGAAAAAGTAGAGTTAGACTTCAGTGAGAAAACTGGTTTTAGATGTTAAGGGTCAAAATTTCTAATTGTTAGAACTCTAGAGCAACATAATCCTAAAAGATACTTTAATATTTCTGTTAAATAATCAGAGTATCATAATATGGTTTTTCAGTTTTCTGGTTACTTCCTTTGGGATACAAACATCAGCTCACCTCCAGCTCCAGACAGTAACCCTTTAATAACAATATTCTTTTCCCTATTTATTGTTTCTAACTTGTGGTAGGTTGAGAAATTTGATGCCAAGCCTATTCAGTTTGAATCCAAATACATACAAATTGAATCAGATAATAGCTTGAGGCAATCTCTAAAAAGGAGACTCTGAGAGTTTAGAGAATATTTGCTTTTAGACATCCAGGTACCCTCTTTACTTCATGTGTGAGTGTGTGCATGTAAGAAGAGAGACAGAAAGACAAGAGGAGATTGAGTGTGCGTATGTATGAAAGCATATGTATGAATGTGTATCCTAGAACCATGTGTAAAAGACATTGCTGAAGTCAAAAGCTTCAAAAACGTATCTTAAAGAGTTTTTTTATTTTCAGTATTTTGGTCCATATCCCCCCAAATTAGCCCTTTCTTTTAAAGATACAGAACCCAGAAATACATTCTAAGTGTTATTACAACTAGAAACAAGTCTTAAAAACAGATTTGGGGCTCTTCATTCCTCTACATAACCTTGGCTAGGACTGGTATAGGTATTTGCCTTTGCCAGTTTCTTCTTATGATGGATTTACATGCTAGCAAGAAGGCTGTCTAGAAATCTGAAGTTGAAGACTTGGCCATAAAACAAAGTAAAAACAGAATGCTCATAGGAACCCCATGTTCTAACCAATAATGCAACCAGTCTTTCTCAGGCAATGTAGATGATCATTAGATAAGAAATGGCCATCATAAACTGCAGGAAAGCCTTATACTGAAACATAACAATATATATTACTTAGACATATACCACTAATTAACAATGGGATTATAGGCAATCTCCTAACAATCTGTTTCCATGTTCTTATTTATAAAATTCAAATAGTAGCAAATAGGGGGTTACCAAGAATCAGCAAACTACAGTCCCTGAGTCAAATCTGTGTGCCCCCTGTTTTTGTAAATAAAGTTTTATTGGAACAGAGATGAATTCCTTCCTTTATATTGTCTTTGGCTTCTTTCACACTACAGGGGCAGGACTAAGTTAGCTACAACAGAAAATGAATGGTCCACAAAACCAAATATGTTTACTATCTGGCCCTTTACAGAAAAAATTGTCTGCCTCTGGTATATATTACACAGCAAGGCTGTCAGAACGATGCAGTGTCATAACAAGCAGGAAAGTGACTGAAATATCAATATGTTTACCAAGTTTCAGGTACTGTGGCAAATGTCACACATGTATTTCATTTAATCCTGTGAATATTCCTAAATGTGTGTATTTTATAGATGAGGAAACTAAAGTCCAGAGCTCAGTAATTTCCTAAGTGTATAAAGCTGGTTACATGAAAATGCAAAGCTCAAACCAAAGTTTCCAAATCTAGGGAGTTCTTTACCACTAGGCTATATTGCCTTCATGTAACTAGGAATTTCTAGTTGTTAGACATATGAGCATTTTTATTAACTCCAATGCTATAATCATTCTTTAATGTAGAATCTAAGATATCTCACAATACACAACTGAATATTTGATCTATGTGTGAACTGCTAATGATAGAGAAGTTCAGCTTTCTCTTGTGTGGGCCTATGACTTGTTTGAACAAATAGTTGAGATGATCTTCATCAGATTTATCTATATGTATGTGGTTTGGTTACAAGTTTCCAGTCAAAAGTTTAAAAAAAAAAAAAAAGCATCTGCTGAGTCTGAACCCAATGCTGAGAGAAGTAGGTAATTCACTCTGATCTTTGTGTCTGTGGTGACTGAGCTTCATGGAGGAAGCAAACTCCGCCCTGGAAGGGGCTCAGCACTGAAAGCTACAATAAAATCAAAAATCAAAACAGATCTAAGAAGGCAGGCGAGAGTGATCCATTTCCTCTCCCTAATAGAAACACAGTCCCAGCCTTTATATCTTCAGAAGGAAAACGGAGGCTCTTCTGTGGAAATATTAAGATGTACTATGTATGTAATAAAGTACAGAATTTTATTCAAATTTTTTCATATTTAGAATGAGTATATCTTGGCTCTATTTCAGGGAACCTCAACAAAATTACTGGAACCTGTGCCTATGGGTCTCCTGGGCAAGGGGTAGGCTTTTGCTCTCAGTGCTTTTCCATGAAAATTTCTGGACTCTGCAAAGATCAGGAAGCTCATTCCACGTGGCTGCCACCTCAGCTGATCTTTCAGAGACTGACTGGAATTACAATCAGTTCTACATGGTCACGTGTTTCAAACAGAGAAGAATAAACAAATGTATAAAATCTGGCATCTTCCTCTTCTTTCACTCTTGCCAACACTGTCCATCCTACCAACTGGGAGAAACAGGAGAATAAAAAGGAAAGAGGGAAAGAAGAAAACAGAATTTGTGACTTAGATCTAAATTTTAGCTCCTAGATTTCTGCATCCTACTTTGTAAACTCCCTATGTAGGGTATCATGTATTTATTCTCCTTATTTCGGGCAAACAGCTTTTCCACAACAGCACCAAATAAGTTAAAATTAGAATGAAACCTGAATTGAAAGAGGAACCTTTCAGCAATTGTGCCCTGCAGTCTCCGCGCTGCTTGCCTCCTGCCAACAAAAGGAGATCATCTGTGGTGAACTCTGGAGACAACCGAAGGGACAGTGATAAAGTCAATTTAGGAAGAATAAAGCAGAGCAAATGGGGAGGCCTCTTCTGCACGACCAGGTTGTGCACAGTTTGAAAAGAACTGAATTCACGAAATAAGCTTTTGGGAATATATTTTCCAAAATCAATACTCGCTAAACAGGTTCAAACAAATGACAAAAAGAATGCTACACTGTTGAGATGGGGGGGAAAGTTTTCCAGTTTTCAAACTCCTGCAATAAGTAATAATGCCCTCAGTTGCTGAAAGTCTTAAAAGAGAGAGGCCACAGTACTCGTCCTCATTTCACAAAGGAAGTAAAAACTGGAGCCATAGCGTCTAAGTTAAGGAGAAGTAGTCATTTGCTAAACAAAACTATAAGCTGTCAAGTTTCACTCACTTGAATTTATCTACCAGCTTTTAACCCTATGAAATATTTAACCAAAATAAACCAGAATTTTAAACCTTAACAATGTGTATTTCCATCAGGTAGATTCCAAAAAGAGAGAGAGAGAGAGAACAAAGAAAATTAATGGAGACTTCATCTCATGGGGAAAATGTGGCAAAAATAATTGAAGCAAAACATTTGGAAGCATTAATATTTGGGTTTGTTTTTAAATTTATATAATTTTGACAATAAAACAACACTATGGCTAAATTTAGAATTAAAAGTATTAGATAAAAATTGAAAATTCAAATTGCTACTTCCCCACACACTTGTATTGCCACTTAGTTCTGCCAATTTGTCTGAAGTGTTCTGGAAGTATGACCAGAAAGAGTATTTCATTTATCTAACATGCAAGATTTTACACATTTGTTTAGGCCCCTCTCTAGGAAACGTGTGACCACGGAGAACTGTGCATAATTCCAATCAGCCTCTAAAAGACTGAGGTGGCAGCCATGTGGAATGAGCTTCCTGATCTTTCCAGAGTTCAGAAGCTTTCATGGAAGATCACAGAGCGATAAAGAAAGCAAATAAATACTATATAGTATTTATATGAAGAGTATTTCTTTATGTATTACCCCTGTAACAAACTGGATAGTCCAGTCTGTAACCTTCTGACTGCCAGGCCCTCAGGAGGTCACCAGGAACTAGAAGTCTAATGGAAAGTTAATTAAAAGGCAAAGAAACTGAAGAAGAGAGAAGAGATGCCTGACATCCACAAAATCTGGCCTGGGGGGGTATGGACCTATTAAGATGACATTATTCATTCAGTGAGGACTTACTACATGTAGTATATTCTGTGCTAGGTCCACCCTAGGTGCCAAGGAACATTAAAAATAAAACCAAAGCAACACAAGAAAAGAGTTCCTGATTTTTCGCAGTTCATCTTATGATTGGAAGGAGGAGGGACACAAAGGTAAGAACATGAATAATCCCATGCAGTCTTGTATTAATTAGTTCAAAGGACAAATGCCCTGAGGGTCCACATTAGCTTTAGGAGCAGGAGCTCCAGTAGGTCAGGAAGAACTTTGAAATCTATGAAATTGGGCTAGAGGTAGAAGAAGAGATAAGATTTCAATAGATGCATATCTTTATTTGGGTTTCCCCTGTTAAGTCCCTGAGATAAACTCAGATTATAATGGTCAGGGGTGGAGGAATCAGGCAGAAGGAGGAAAGGGACAATCAACAGTTTGGTATCAGGTCAGATACCACTGAAGATAACTGAAGCCTGCTGCCCCTTGAGGAATCTGAGAGTCACATGGTTCACAATTGCCCTGTCCAGGAACTCTGCCTCTCTCCAAGACAGCCGAAGTATTTACAGTGCGAAAGGGAGTAAGAAGCTGAGGGACCAAAAGGACCAAATGCCTGGAACTCTGGAGTTGGGAATGGGTCCCCTATTCAGGGAAAGCTTAGAGATGCCCTGCAGACTTGGTTAGGCCTGTGGATCATTTAGTTCAATGCTGAGTGGGTGTGTTAACATTAAAGAAAACCTGGCTAGGCCTTAACTCAGAGAGTCTAGGGCTAGAAGAAAAAATAAGGAAGAAATCTACTACAAAAATTTCCCATCTTTGGCTGAGAAAAATGAGATTCAGAGTCCATTAATATATTGTTTTATGGCATAAAACTAGGTTAGAGCACAGCTGGGGAGAAAATCCAGGTCTCTTCCCTTTTAGTTCAGAGTTCCTTTTATCCAACCTCACATAAACTTCCCATTTATTTGTCGAGATTTCAAAAAGCATGGACACAGCTGATCCGTTAGCAGTATAATTTATTATTAATTATTGTCCCATAGTAATGCACTTGCTGATTCTTTCCTTTAATTCTCAAATTGTTGTTGTCCTATGCTCACTGCTAGAAAATAGCGCATCTCCCTCCCAGCCAGGAATCCACTTGAGGAGGCACATGGATATGAGTCAAAAGAGGTCTCAGTATTGTTTATAATAGGAAAATATTGGAAACCACCTAATCAACCTTGATAGGAAAATGAACAGAAAAAATATGGCGTATCAATAAGACAGAATTAAATACAGCAGCTAAAAATGAATTATAGCTAGATAAACCACTATGGAGAGGTTTCAAATTATAATATTGGATGAAAATGTGAAGAAACAGTATAGTCTGTATGACATGAGGCCTTATGTGTACATTTAAACACATAAAAGTATAGCGTGTAATGTTTGTTATTTCTATATCTGTGTTAGAGATATAAAAAATATAGTCTAGAGGTTTTATAGCCAGTTGTTAGTAGTGGTTGTTCTGGGCAAAGAATGAGAAAGAGGAAAGAAAGGAGTGGGATTAAGGAGAAGAACTTTGTCAAAAATGTCTTTTTTTTTTTTTTTAATTTAAAAAACAGTGAGTGGAAATAAAGAGGCCAAGAAGTTAACAGTTTAAATTATTGGTAGTTGATGCATGAAGACTTGTTATTTTTCTCAGTACTTTTCTGAGCTTAAACATTTTTAAGTTACACAAATAAAGCTTTCTAAATATCATCATCAACTTTCATTAAAAAGGGAAGGAAATCAAAGAGAAATAAGATCAATAAGATTAACTCATCGATAAGCAAATGTCCATGCCTAAGGAGGAGATAAAATCATAAAATTTATGAATGCAGAGCTATGGATCAGGACCTCCTGAGTCTGAATCCTCACTCCACTCTTACCAGCTGTGAGATCTTAGAAAAGTTATTTAACCTCTTGGTGTCTGACTTTCCTCATGCATAAAATGGGGATGATAACATGATCTCTCACACAGCGTTACTTTGAAGATAAAGATGAGGTACTACTGCAGGAGTATCTACAATAGGGTCTGAGACTCAGAACTCAGTGACATACAAAACCATCATCAGCCTGCTTCATGAGACTGCCTGACATGTTCTTTTACAAGGGTGTTTCTCCTTTTAGTGAAACTACCTTTACTACACTGATACAATCAATATAAGAAGACATGATTGCTCTAGCTCTCACAGCATCCAGGCTTGCTTTACAGCATCAAATACTAGTAATTTGCAACAGCAAAATTCCCATTCATTCATGTAACAGATAAGGTAAAACCTCATTATGATGTCATTTACTATACAGTGCAGTTCAGCCCAAGTGATCTCTCTTGGGCCCAACTAAAAGGATTTGATTACTGGATTACCAAGAGGACTTTTCAGTCAAGTGGCATCACCCTATGAGACAAGCCTGAAGGACACAGTAATCAAGAATACAACAGCATATTTTAGAAGTACAGATGTTGAGGAGTTAACAGACAGAACATACAAGACCTTCAAAAACCTTCATTTGAGAGTAGTCAAGATGGAATGAAAGTGTGAGAAGGTGAACTAATCATAGAAGCCCTACAGTTGAAATACCAGAAAGTCATAGGTAGAAAGTATCCACAAAATATATGCAGATACTAGTGACATACATGTTTTCCACTTAAATTTTGTATATTTAAGCATCAACATTTCAGTAGATTTACTGTTTATTTTGTCAACTGTTGGCCTCATGACCACAGTCTCTCATAGAAGGCAAGTGAAAAGGATGAGTTGGAGTCTGAAATTTTTGCCATGCTACAGGATGTATTTATTAATTGGAAACTCCACTCGGAAGTTTGAGACAAGGGCCCCTAGGCCATCAGTGATAAGCCCTTTCTCCAGGGAGGAAAAAGGAGAGACTGCTTTGGCAAACCAACTTACTCCCACAGCTCTAACAGCGCCAGTTTCTGTTTTGAAAGCTAAAAGCATATGTTTGGTATGTAGATTATGACTGTGTCAGAACCTAAATCAGCATGCATCAAAAAGTACCAACAGTCACTGAAGGAAATATATTTTACTACTGTAAGCAATTTAAATGTATTTAAATTGCCCAATTTAAATGTATTCTGTACAACATGGAGAGAAAGGCATAAAATAAGTACATATATCACAGATCCCCTTCCCCCTAAGGTACAAAGCAAAGGTTTTGGCTATCTGGCACATCTATCACAGAAAAAATAAATGAACACCATATGGTCTAACTGTAAAAGAACGAGCTTACCCATCTACATCCAAGAATAACTGAATAGTTGAGTGATATTTAACTTTACAAATGGAACTTTAGTTTTGCCTTACACTAGATACTTAAGATCTAAAGTTTCTATTATTTAAATTTTTGAAATAGTTCTAAAAAACCAAGAATATAATATCTTGTAATTGAATATTATATGCCATCTTGCTTAAAAATAGCACCTAGGATATATATATATATATGTATATATATATATATATACATATATATATATTGCTAAAAATAACTTTTGCTCAAACTACAGTGTATGAGTATATATTCCACACACAAAAGTCATGGTTAAATCTCTCAAAAAATACCCATAATATGCTTTTAATGCAAGAACAAGTTAACCCTAATTTCCAGATTTAAAGTTCTGTGGTAAAACTGGGTCCTTCTGGGAGAAAGAGATTAATTTTCATGTAGATATGAAGATACATATTATAAGCATCTGTACTTAAGCATATTTCTGCATAAATATAGTTAAGTTGTGAGACTGATGACTATCATATATATATATATATATTTCCTGACACCGAGCTTCTAAAACCCCTGGAATTTCCTAGTAATGTTGGTGATGGAAACATCTGTTGTTCATAACAAGCCCCTTTTAATCATACCTGAGTTTATAACTAATGAGGTCATGTTTAAATAGCTTCAGGATGGGAGGATTGGTCATCAGATACCACGTGATTAGGGGCTTAAAATGTTCAGCCCCACCCTCTGAACTCTAAGGAGGCCAGAGGGTTGGAGATCCAGTCAATCACCATTGGCCTGCGATCTAGCCAACCATGCCTACATAATGAAGCTCTAAAAACAGACTTTAGAATATTTCCAGGTTGATCACACTGGGTACTGGGAAGCTCCATGGACCCCATATCTTGCCTTCTGTATTTCTTCCATTTGACTGTTTCTGAATTGTATCTTTAACAATAAACCAGTAATAGTAGGTAAAGTGTGTCCCTGAGTTCTGTGAGCTCTTATAACAAATTATCAAACCTGAAGAAATGGTCATGGAACCTCAACTTTTAGCTGGTCAGTGTTGAAAAGGCTGCTAGCTTCACAGATGCCTACAAAGGGAAAAATTATACCCGCACAACAAAAGTACCTGTGGTTACTGGGAAGGTCGTCATTGTTGGGGGTGGGGAAGAGGACAAAACCAAGCAACTACTGAAACCAGCATGTATTCTGTGAAGGAGTTGTCTTATTTTGTGGATCTATGTCATCAGCTTCCTGAAGAATCTTTACCAAAATAGACAGTGAAAGTGAATAATTTAAAAGCATGGTCTTCGGTTTTGAATGTTGCAGTGTACAAGAACATGTTTAGGTTGGTTCAGGACTCACAGCTCAATAGTCACAGGTGGCTCTATATGATCCAGCTACACACCAAGTTATACCCAAGGTAACAGCCAGCCTGATATATTGGATGAAATCTACCATAAGATCTGTTGAGTCTGAGAAAGGGGACTGTCCAACTCCCACTATGTCACGTGGAACATTCCAGATGAAAGAGTTTATATGCGTCATATACAAGCCATGTGGGACTAGTTTTATGACAATTGGGACATCCACCCACTGAATATGCCCATTATCCTGGTCATGGTAAATTCTGAAGTTAAAGGGGGTTTTTCTGCATGGGCACCCACTTACTGCTACAATAGCAGGCAACAATCTGAGAAGCCTTATCAAATTTGCTGTCTCAGCTTCTCCTCCTGGGCCTTACAGATGCTAATAAAAATACTAGATTAATCAACAAGAGAATGCAGAGAGGCAGAGGGAAGAGTCAAGGGACTTTTCCTAGCATGGGGAGCATTCTTTAAATGGTTAAGAAATGGGGTAAATATAGTAAATGTTGATAGTGGTAAAATAAAGGAAAAAGAAAGGGGACAATCAAGAGTGGAATCCTGGCAGGGCAGAAATCTTTAGATGTCTTATTTTTTTTTAAGGATTTATTTATTTATTTGTCAGAGAGAGAGAGAGAGCACGTGAGTGAGCGCACAAGCAGCGGGGCACGGCAGGCAGAGGGGAAAAAGGCCCCCTGCAGAGCATGGACTCCCCCACCAACCTGCGCCCCATGCAGGACTCTATCCCAGGACCCTAGGATCATGACCTGAGCCAAAGGCAGACACTTAAGCAACTGAGACTTCCAGGTGTCCCTCTTTAGATGGTTATTAAGAAAAGGGATGAAGGGTGCCTGGGTGGCTCAGTGGGTTAAGCCTCTGCTTTCGGCTCAGGTCATGATCTCAGGGTCCTGGGATAGAGCCCTGCACAGTCCCCCCCACAGTCCCCACACCCCACTCTGTGCCTGCCTTTCTGCCTACTTGTGATCTCTGTCTGTCAAATAAATAAATAAAATCTTTAAAAAAAAAAAAGGGATGAATAACATGGATATTGATGAGATTGAAACAAAGGTCTTAATAAAGCACTATTGAAGACTGGGCGGACCAAAAGGGCTCCGTGCAGGTCCTCCAACATTAAAAGGCCCCAAATGAGTCTATATCTTCTAATTTTGAGGAATTTTAAAAGCCAGAAGGCAAAGATAACAATAAAAAACCAGATCTCGAATGGCATGGTGCAATATTCAAGCAGATCAGTCAAGATAAAGACTGACCAAAAAGGTAAGATAATCTATCTCAACTCTTTACTGGGGACCCAAGGCCTTATATATATGTGTGGTTAAAATGGTCAGAGGTGAAGAGAAGTTACTGGGATCCCTAGATAGGAAAGCCACAAGAACTATGGTACCAAAACCCACGTGAAGCCTGGAAGTAGACTACATTTAGATTTAGAGAATATAAAAATTTAATGATAGGATTATGAAAGTTGGAATATTTAAACATGCTTTATGTGAAGAGGTTGTATCTTAACCTGAATGGTTTACAGGAATGGCTACAATGTCTCACCGAGGAACATTTTCCACATCTCATACTGTAAAACAAAAACCTGTTATTGAAATCCTAACGGAACGGTAAGGGTTGATGGGATTAAGCTGTTTAGAGGAGAACGGACATGTTTGAACAGTCTTCGTATAAAGTGGCTACATGTCTACTATCTGAATGTATTATGGGGATGGACACAGTATCTGTCTAGGGAATGCTTTCTCCAACCTAGTATTACAAAAGAGAAGGTTTATAAATCTGTGACTCCAGCGGTATTAATCAGAACTACTCAATGGAAACAGATAAAATTGCCCAGGCTCACATGGCATAGATTAGAACTAGAGTGCTGATAAGAACAAATTCTCTTTATTATAAAATATCCCAATGTGGAGTATGGACCAGAGGTTTGGCAAAAGCTGGTAGTGAATCCCTTCCGGAGATAGCTATGGGACTCTGGACTCAAGAATTTCCTTTTGAGGGAAAATTACTAGCTTGCTATTAGATATTAACTGAAATTACCTCTATGACTGAAGGACATAAAATAATCTTGAAGCCTGAAATACACATAATGTGTTGGATAATGTTAGAGAAATACTCTAATGGGGAGGGCAGTGCCCAGAAGAGTTCCCTAATAAAACAGAAACATGTTACAGGGAGAATGCAAGGGGAAGATATTCATGAGCAGGGAGTTTCCTTTCCCCTAGGATTAACTTCAGAGCTGCATGAGGAGCTGCCAAATTCTATCATCACTTGGACAGTGCCCTATAAGCAGCTCTCAACCAACCAACAAAGAGCCACTTAATGTGTGGACAACAGTTTCAAGGTGAATGGACAATATTCTGTTTGGACGGCAACCACTCTGTTAGAAGAAGGTAAAAACAAATCAGTTTGGTGCTGCTTTGTGATTTTTTTTTTTTAAGGCCTTTGTTTTTGTTTTTAACCAAGTAGTGCTCAATAGCCTGGCCATATGGTCAGGCAGTAAGGCAATGGAAACCTGGCCTATTAAAGGGATGCCCATGTGGGGCACTGTCCTGAGGACATCACTATAGAAATCTGAAGGATGCATCAATGCCTGTCAGAAGAACCATCTTCCAGGTTTAGAGGATGATTGGAATCGACAAGCAGATATGCCCTGTACACTTGCTTCTGGTGTTCACTTAGCTCCATGGAATGAGTGAATATAGGGGTATCTGCAGCAATGCAGAGCTGGGCTGAATTTAGACATACTGCTTCACTCTCTCAGGTGCAAAATGCCGATAAGAATTGTTCTGTCTGCCAACAGAAGAGACGAGACCGCAGGCTATACGGCAGATTCCCTGGGGGGAAGCCCCTGAACACAGCTGGTAAGTGAGACTGATGCAGGAAGCCCTCGGGGGTTACAAAGGGGTCTTGACAGAAGTAGACACTAACTCAAGACTGGGTTTTGCTTACCCAGTAGTAGATGCAAACACTGAGTCCTATAAAAGAGCTGGAACTAGTAGGCAGTGTACCAGTTCAGACCACTGAGTCACATTTCTTTAGACTAAGGATCACCCTTTACAGGCTATAATAGCCAACAGTGAGAAGAGAAATACCTTCCCCAGAAAGTAACAGTTTTAGTAGGTAATTGGAATGGGCAATTGAAACCTTGGCTCTCTAAAATAGGAAGATAAAAAGGCATGAAGGGCTGGCTTAAATGCCTTCACAAATAAATACATGCTTACATTCAATATGAGTGGGGCTGAAGGAGAGGCTGCGCTAGGTATTCTTCCATTTTTCAGGAGGATTTGGGGAGAAGAAGGTGGAGGAGAATGTCTATAACTATGTAATTCCTGCCAAGGCACATAGGATGCTAGTACGATTTTTTTTTCCTTCCCCCACATCGCTTTAACTTTCTCTCTTTCTCTCTCTCTTCCTATCTTCCTTTCTTTCTCTCTTTCTTTCCTACCTCATGTCATGGTTTCAGGACCACAGAAGCAGCTACAAATGCTAGAAGCAGGGATGATGCTTCAGCAGGAAACTATAACTATATTTTTAAGCCTTTTATGTCAGAAGTCCTAAAGACCTGATTATGACTTCACTCCATTTGGCAATATTAGGGTTAACAATGAAATGTACTACACTGCCTAGTGGTCAGATAATTACCTACTTATAACAAAAGGAAATTCTATTTATGGCAAATTAATTCTCTAAGCACTATCATGCTATTTTCTTCTCTACCCCAAGCAACAATTAGCTCTGGGGGTCCATAAAGCAGAAGATGGCCCCAATCACTCTGACACAAAATAATAAATAGATTTCTCCTGTTGCTGCAAGTCCCTAGTATCCTATTTGTGAAGAACAAGCTGTAAAGCTTTATTATTTCCCATAAAGTCTGAATAGTTTGAACACAGAGGAAATGCACATCAATATTTCCCCTTTTAACACATTGACCATGTAAGTTGTAAGCACTGGGCGAGTGGTCCCAATCAGAAAATTGGTCCTAACATATTTCAAACCCATAAAATTATCATTTTATTTTAATAAGCGTTAACAATAACTTGAGCTTAGAAATCATCTTTGAATATAGCCTCTAGTCAGGGAAAGGACCTGACTATCCACCCATTGGGTTTGGTTCGGCAAGCCAGAAAGGGCATGGTTCCCAGGCCATTAAAGTTCTTCAGACCTTTTCCTCTGCTTTATTTCATCCTGACACTACTACTTAGACTACAGAGTTTGGAAAAATCGGAAAACGATGTTCAGCACACCTAAAACATTCTTGGTAGATATATCGAGTGTCAAATATGGTCTTGACCTTCTCATAAATTAGTGCTATTTTTCTGGCTTATTCATAACTATTAGCTGATTTATTTACTAGAAGAGCCAATGAACAGAGCATGAAACTAAATGTACTCTTAGACTTGTTTTGCCAGTCATTCTGCTAATAATTTTACATAATTAAAGTTTCCTGTGCATATATATCTACTCATTCATAAATTGTTCTGAATAACTTTCTAGGATCTGAAAATATACCGGCGAGCAAAGTCCCTGTTTTCATGAAGATTACATTCTAGTGGAGGAGACAGGCTCTTAACCAATAGATCAATAAATACATAAAACAATCTCAGATGTCAGCTGAAGCAGGGAAAAGGAACAGAGAGTGATAGAATGACATTTTAGGTAAGGTGGTTGGAATGACCTTACTAAAAAAGCAGCTAGCCTTATACAGCATTTACTCAGAGGCAGGCAGTGCTCTGAATGCTGCGCTGACATTAACTCATAATCATTAACATTTCTATGAGGGTGGAGCTAGTCTTACTCCTCCTACTTGGCAATACAAAGATACAAAGAGGTCTCATAATTTGACCGCATCCAGAGCCTGAATTTGAGCCCAGTATGTTGGGATTCAAAGTCCATGTTCTCAACCATTTTATGGGATATGATCATCAATGGAGAGAAAGTTCCAGACACGAAAGAGACCCACTTAAATATTTCTAGTCAAGTGATTCTGATGCAGGAAGTTCCAAATTCTATCTTCCAAATGCATTATGCCACAGGTCAATCAATCAAAGAGCTTAACAAAAATTTGAGAGGCATTACAAAGCACTAAGAAAACAAAACAAAACAAAACAAAGCAAACAAACAAGGATAACAAACCAGAGCAAAAGGAAAAAACCAGTAGAAAAGCCATAACAACGGAGAATAAGACAAGGATTCCACAAGAACTCCACCCATGTGTTTTATATCTGGGAAATATAACTCGGTACAGGTGCTGAAAGATATGTGTCAATCTTATTTTTATAAGGAGCAGCTAAGGAAGACAAACAGAATAAAACCATAAGTAATGAATTAATCTCTGTTTAATTGGTTTCCATATTGTATAACAATACATGTTTGACATTCTAGTTTAGGACCCAGAGATGCAAAAGTTCTTCTTTCTAAAACATATGGATATCAGATCATGAATAATTATTGAAATGAATGTTTACAAATAACTGTCTGTCTTATCCTTAAATAATGTGGAACAAAAAAACTCTTTCAAAGAAACCACACGGATGTGTTTTACATGTCATTAGAAAATGTATCACTGATGGGGAGTGAGGAAGGCACAATTTGTGATGAACACCGGGTGTTGTATGAATCACTAAATTCTATACCTGAAACTAGTATTTCACTGTGTGTTAACTAACTGGAATTTAAATAAAAACCTAAGGTGGGGGAGAAAAAAAGAATATGTATCATTGAAAATGTCAGGCAACTGCTATACGAGATCCCAGTCAAGAAAGTCCTGTGCACTGATGCCAGGTTAAAATAATGATTTCCAGAATAATTTTCTACACTAGCCTGGGAGAGACTTTGAGCATATGACATACCCAAGTATAGAAGTAAGACTAGAACAAGCATTTATTTGTTTATTAAACATTAACTATACTGGACAATGCGCCTCCTCCCCATCCCAGGTACAAATATATCAGAATCTTCTGTTCCCAGGTCACTGCCTCGGAAAACCCCAAGAAAACATGAAGCAAGAAAGTCATCACCATCAGGTCTTCTCATTATTAGATCCACCAAATAAAGTCTCCATAGAAAAAAAAGAAAGGACCATAGACAGGATCTGACAATTTGGATTCTTGGCAAGGTTTTATATCTTAAATATCTATGTGATCTTGAGCAAGTCACTTGAATCATTTTAGCTCAGCTCAACCCAGTTCCGTGAGGGTGAGGTGCCTACCTGTTTTGTACATCCTTCTTTTCTAAAAGATAAGCAAAGCACCTGGCGCATATCTTAGGAACTACTCAGTGTTTTGTAAATGAATGAAACACTTATCACCACCTACTGTGTTCCAGACTGTTAACTGCAAAGTACACAATCTTCACCGGATGAAAAGTCTTGCCTACTCCTTAAGGAGAGGAACTGGCTCAGTTGCCCAAAGAGTTATTCCCAGGTATCTTTCCAGCTTTCTTGTAATTGTGAGACTCTTACCAAAAGTTCCATCGTTGCCAAATGTAATATCCTCAAGGACAGTGACAAATAAAAAGCTGCTTCTGTAACACAGTGAATAATAAATAGAAACATCTCATATACAGGCTTTGAAATATTGATCCCATCATTTCTGAATGGAGTGTAAGAGAAAAATGAAAACAAGATGGAAAAAAAATATGTCATGTGATGGTTAATCTCACAATAGGCATAAACAATAGAATGTTGCCTGGAGTGTGATAATTGTGTTTAAAAGTAACAGGTTTGGTGTCATGACAACCAGTTAATTTGGTATATGGAGAAACACTGTTTTGGAGACAACAGAAAATGTAAGGAAATGTTTGAAATATTAACTCTTTTATGATATGTGGTTCTCTAAACTTCAGTTCCCTCTATGTGGATAATTATATGAATCGATCTCACAATGGTATAATATTCTACAAACAGAGCCCTGGTCATTTTTGATGGATACACTTTTTTTTTATTTTTAAGATTTTATGTATTTATTTGACAGACAGAGATCACAAGTAGGCAGAGAGGCAGGCAGAGAGAGAGGGAAGCAGGCTTCCTGCGGAGCAGGGAGCCCGATGCGGGGCTCGATCCCAGGACCCTGAGATCATGACCCGAGCCGAAGGCAGCAGCCCAAACCACTGAGCCACCCAGGTGCCCCTGATGGATACACTTTGATGTGGGGTTTCTCAATCTCTCACTCCTGACATCTACTCAACTATTTGGGCACTGAGTGTTATTAAGAGGATATTAAACCAAAATGGCTTTTTTAAATTTTAAAACAATAGGTAAGATAGGTCATGGATACATGGAGAAGGAGGGCTCAGTCCTCTCAGGCTGCCCAGCACAGCAGTCATATTTCCTCTGCCTTCTGGGAGTTCCTGGGAGATCCTGTCAGAGTCTCCACCCGAGTTCTATAAAGCCATCCACTAACCCAAACTCTCCCAGGATATTTTCCAAAGGGCTCCATAGACCGGGGTGGGGGGGAAGTCCCTGAATTCCATAATCATAAAACATTGTAACGCAGAAGAAAAGCTGTGCTCAGCATAATGAGAATATACTCCTAATAGAGTATGTGAGAAAACATGCACATGTGTATGCATCTGACACACCGAGGTACAGGAATGTCGTTACAACAGGAGCACAATCATCTGGCTGTGTAAGGAAAGACAAGTTTGGCATCATATGCCATGATATAAAAAAGCAAAACCTGAGTGTCTGCAAATGGAAGGAATTTCTACGATAGCCCCTTGCACTCTGCAGACTTTCAAATGGATAACTGTACTCTAAATACAATCCAGACACAATTTGAAAGAAAATTTGCAAAAAATACAGTTAAGGTTGCCTCTGGTGATATTCACTAAGCAGAATAAATATAGGGGAGGAATAAATCTTTCCTCAAAATGTCACAGGTAGGAAAAGGAAAGCTTCAGAAGGCCGTAGGAAATTATAGGGATTTCACAAATAGCGTGTGATTAGAAATGGAGCAAACTCTAGGTGGTTCTAACAAATGAACGAGCTAATGGGAAACACACCACCTGGTAGAGCAAACAGATTTAGAAGGGCTCTGCTACAAACGTAAATAGGAAGCTACTTCTGCTTCACTCAGCTTACAGCTTCCACACAGTATAAAGACTGAATTAATTTTTCCCCTCAAAACGAAAATGGCAATTCCTAACAATAAAGAGCATTTGAGTAACAAGTGCGAAGACTAAAGACACTTAAGAAATATTAGGTAAATATCAATATACAGTTGTATTTTTGGGTTTGTGCTGTTTTCTCCCAATCCTCCTTTGATGAGCTAAATTTGGGTTCTCCTTGCCTCTAATCTATCAATCTCTCTCTCTCTCTCTCTCTATATATATATATATATATATATGTATATATATTTAACATATACTAAATTTAAAATACCAATATTTCTTATAAAATTGGAAAGTTTCTATTTATAACAGTTTTCTGAAAAACTGATTATACATATATACATATGCATACACTGCCTGCGAGAGAGGTATGGTAAGGAGTATGGTTGCATTTTTTAATTTTAAAATCACCGATCTTCACATCACCCCAAATTCTTTTTGCTTTCACCTTGCATGTCACCTTACCTGTCCCTCAGCCTGGCAGGTCATGTGCTAGCAAAATAGACACCAGCCATTCTGGGAATGGGCTTCTTATCTTGTTAAATGAACTTCATGGCCATAGTTGCTGTATTAGTTACCTATTGCTATGTAACAAATACGCCAAACTTAAAATCATAAATATTTGTTATCACACAGCTTTTCAGGACCAGAACTTGAGAGTGGCTTCACTGGGTGGTTTTGGCTCCATGTTTTCCAAGCTGTTGCATTCAAGTTCGAGTATCAGAATATATCAGAAAGCTCGACTGGGTCTGGAAGGTGTCTGTCTCCTAAGCACACTTTAGTGACTGTTGACAGATCTCAGAGGATCCCCTTCCAAGCTGACTCACACTGTTACAGGAAGACCTCAGTTCTTGCCTTAGGAGTCTCTTCAGAACTGTGTGAGTTCTCACAACTTGGTAGCAGGTTTTCTTCTCTTCAGAGCAGCTTCGTAACAAGCAAGCTGACTTCACCCAGAGAGAGTATGTAGTCGATTGAATGATGACTCCAGAATGATATCTCCATGACCTAAGCCCCAGAATCTGAATGTGTACCTATTTGGAAAGAGGATGTTTGAGGATGTAATTAAGTTAAGGATCTTAAGACCTTGAGATCATTCTGGAATAGGGGAGGCCTAATGACAAGTGTCCTCATAGAGAAGAGAAAAAGACAGAGAATAGGGAAGATGGCCATGTGAAAATGGAGGCAAAGATTAGAGTTCTGTTGCTATAATCCAAGAAATACCTGGAGCCACCAGAAGCTGGAAAAGGCAAGGATGGATTTCCCCTTAGAGTCCCCAGAAGGGGTAGAGTCCTGACTCCAGACCTCTGGCTGCCAGAATTATGAGAGAATAAAGTGCTATTTTAAGCCATCAAATTTGTGTTATTTTGTTATGGCAGCCCTAGGAAACAGAGTGATTTGAGAGAGAGAGTTAAAGATGGAAGCCGTAGTCTTTTTGTAACCTAATCTCCGTAATTCCTATTATTCTTCTATATTCTATTCACTAGAAAGGAGTCATTTAGTTCAGGCCACATACAAGGGGAGGGGAATTAAACTCTACCTCTCCAGGGGAGGAAAACCAAAGAACTCGTGGATGTATTTTTAAAACCAATAAAGTTCTTTCTCAAAATGACCTTTGAAGCTCTTCCCTTTCATCTGAGAACAAGATACCAGGAGGAAGCTGGAGCAAATGTCTGTCTGAGTCTTGAGGATGGTATGGGATTATTTTTTCTTAATTCCTACCTATCTATCTATGTAATTCCTATTACACTGTGAGTCGGGAAACCCAGACTCTAGTCTTGGCTCTGTCCTTTATCACATGGTAAATAAAAAATAAAAATTAAATAATCTTTCTGGGCCTCAGTTTCCTTAACTGTAAAATTAGGAGGTCAGATAAGATAATCATTAAAATCCCTGTCAACTTCAGCAGCTGCGGCAGCAGCAGCATTATCTCTATTGGCTCCAAAAAGTAGACAATTAAGATTATACATATGTCAGAACTGAAATATAATATCCATACAAAGGAAGAACAGTTGAAAAAGTCAGAGACTAGCTTGTTTTAGATATCAGGCAAGGCGAATTTTTTTAACCCTCCAGTAAAGTACTTTCACTTCGCCAGCAATAAATTTCTCCTAGATAGCTTATGACTCTCAGCTCCATTACTCTCTGAGGGGTGGTGTTCCCCTGCCACCACAGGAGAAGTAGCCCTTTCCCTCTACTCTCCACCCTGTTGCCACTTTTTATTTTCCTCATATCTCTTGCCATGATCTGAGGTACTCTGCTCTTACGTGAATGTGTATAATAACTGCCTCTCTGTGCCAGGAACCTAAGATCTTAAGAGTACTCGAACCGTAGGTTTTTCACTATAGTTTTCTACATTCCAGAAGAGCACTCTAACTCTAAATAGGTACTCAGAAAACATTGACTGAATAAGTAAACGAGGTATGCTAAGCATTTTACAAGTAATAATGGGAGCATACACCTATATTATGTCTTACCCTGATAAAAAGTGGTTCTGCACCTTTACAAATTCACCCAAGGGAGATACGACTGTCCCCAGATGATTACAGATGAAGAAACTTAGGCTCAGAGGTTGAGGGACTTTACCAATCAAATAGAATATACTGGAATTAAGACCTCTCTTCAGACTTTCTACCTTAATGTTTAGCGTTCTCGCTCTCAACCCAAAATCCATCTTTAATTCTATAGGGAAGAACTCGGTTTCTTCAATGTTTTCAATTGGAACTACCTCTAATCAAGCCATAATGTAGTCTAATATTTAGTATTTGGGTTTGATAATTAATTGCAAGTATAATTAATAAATTTTCAAACAACTAGGTGTTGCCCACTTTTTAATCAAATCATGTAGGTTAGTAATAGCTCAAGAAACATCTCAGCAATGGGGAGAAATCTTCATTTAACTCAGCATTCACTATTTATTTCAATAAATGTATTCTGCAATTCCTGTGCATTAACTACTGTGGCTCTGAGATTAACCTTTCCTGTTTGCTTGTGCCTGACCTCAAATTACTCAAAGCAATTCTGATGGCTTTAATTTATGAGAACACCTTCAAATATTCATCTTTTAAATCCTGAAAATGATTATCCCTGCACAACAGTGGTTCTCTTTTTAATCTTAGCTGATAACTCTGATTAAACACATCCAAAGGCTGATTACCCCCACTGCGGTTAATGCCGGTGTCAGAGCTAACTACTTATTTCACAGCAAGAATTGCCTTCGAGAGCCCATTTACATTATTACCCAGAATTGATTTACACTGTTATTTCCTATTGATCACATAGGCAAAAGAAGGTATAGATAGTGTCCTCTGAAGGCCTGCTAAGATCTCAAATAACTCAAGCCAAGCACAAGCACTTATTCTATGCTCAGCTAGTAATACAACAAAGTAAACACTAGCTGCTTGCAAGATATCATTATTTTTAAAAGACAGCATTTACTATTAGAGTCTTTAGTTATTTCACCCCAAAGCCACTTGGAGATGGAATCTATGTTATCACAATGGGAAAAAGAAAAAGAAAAAAAGGCGGTGGGGGGCAGAGAGAAAATGAAAGAAAGTAATCTAAGTGTAGGTTATCTGGGTGCCATGTGGACAAGTTAAGCAAATTTTGCTCCTCCTGTACTTTCTTGCCCTGCTAGAGTCTGAGCAAGCAGCATGACTGGTGACAGGTAAATGGAGATGCTGGGGTGGTAGCAGTACTAGCTCTGCAGATTTCTGGAAACCTGGTTGGTTTCCTGCAGTGGCCGCTATGACTATCACAAAGAGGATGCCTTCATTAATTCCTCCAGTAAATATATATCAAAAGTCATGAGCTTGGTTCTGGATACTACATGAGATACTAAGGATACTGGGGGTGAATGAGACTGATAGGACTTCTTTCTCCTTAAACTGTTACTCTTTTTGAGAAGGCAGGCAATAAGCAAGGAAGCAGATATTCATGGTGAACAAGCCACAAAGCAAAAGAGCATGTCAGAGTTCTTGTCAAAGAAAGCCCTAATTTGCAACCCAAAAGGATGTCTATGTTGTGTAGCAAAACAGGACTAGGATAAGGGAATCAAACGGCAAGGGTTCTGGTCAGGGTCTTTCCACTGTCTAGGTCAGTGATTGCTCAAGCTTGAGCTTGCACAGAATTCACTGGGAGAGTTTGTTAAACCACAAAGTTTGATTCAGGAGATCTTGGGTGGGGCAAAGGGATTTGCATCTCTGACAAATCCTCAGGTGCTCCGGGGACTGCATTTTGAGAACCACTACTCTGGTTTTTACAATCTTTCCACCCTTTTCACTTCCACATTCATCGAAAGGATTGCTAAGGAGATAAAATATATAAAACTGCTTAATATAAATGAAAGGGGTGGTAATTATGAAGAAATAGATTCAAATAGTAATTAAATGCCAAAAGCACTTAAGGAAAATGAGCCAATCAGAGTTGGTTTTAGGAGGAACAACCCCATGTCTCTCTTCAGGAAGGAAGATGGTTTTATGTTCTTCAAAAGCCATTTTCCTCTTTGTGTAATGTAAGTCATTTAATTATGGAAGGGGCTCATGAGGGCCCTCAGATCTCCATCAAAGTCTGATAGAGTCATATTCTTGACAGCATGCCCACTCCACTGCCTTCACAATCAGACACCTGCTGGTGGAGCCCAGGATGGCTGAAATCAGGTCACACATCGCAGAGAACTAACTCAGAACCATCTTATGAGTTACCTACTCTAGAAACTGAATTTACTCAGGACTACAGGCTCCCTTTCAGCATATTAGCTACCACCACTGGAGGGAGGAAGCAAGGAATAAGGATTTATTGCCTCAGACTTTAGTGGTTTGAATTAACTCTCCCTTCAGAGACTTGACTTATTCACTTTCCAGTTCTGACCCTACTGAGAAAAATGACCATTTTTTTTTCAAGGTGGCCTTATAATTTGAAAGATTTAAAAGGCTTCAGATCATCCTCCCAAGGTGACGTTCTATTGGGGCAATGGAAGCAAGAGTTGTCACAAGAAATGGACGGCAGGTATTTTAGTCCCACTTTTGTCAGTAGGGATCTAAATCACATATGTTCAATAAAATTCAATAAATATTTAACCTCTCTGAATCTCAGCTTCCTCCTTTATAAAAAAAAAAAAAAAAAAAGCGGGGCGGCGGGAGGGGGTTGCGGAATTGCCAAAGACCAGGAATTGGCAAAATCTTTCAGTAAGGGCCTGATAGTAAATGTTCCAGGCTTTCTAATCCTACATTTCCTGTCGCAGCTACTTGACTCTGTCCCATGAAAGCAGTTACAGACAATGTGCAAACAGATGCTGTATTCTAATAGAATTTTATTTATAAAAAACAGGCGGCCGACCTTGGCCAACAGCTGCCATAGACTCTAACCAGGTGACACTGAGTTACCTGCCATGCTCCTAACATGGACATAGTTTGTTACTGGGAGAAACAAATTTAACTCCTCTGTATCTGAATATTCCTTTGTGTTAAAAGAAAATACCATGACTTCTCATATCACTTCCTCGTAGAAATTTCAAAAAGGACTGATGAGCTAATGTTTCAAAGTATTATGATTTCTTGAGGAAGGGCACAGGAGAAATATTAATTATTATCAACTCTACCTTTTAAGCTACTATCATCTGATTATTATTGTACCTAGGAATAGAATGAGGATTCTGATTCACATCATTCTATGATGTTCAAACATGCTGTACTATGGTCTCTTGTCCTATCGTTTCCTTTCAAATGATTAAGAAAAACCTAGGAGTTGGATGCTAATATTACTCTTTGATATCTTCCAAAGATTATATGGAAAGAATAAAAGAAACAAATCTCACCATTTTATATACAGATTTTAATATTTTTCCACTTATCATTCATGATTATTCAGCCTTAATGCCTAAAAATGGAGCATTCTCAAGAAATAGAAGAAGCATCTAAGCTATCCCAAAAATCATTAAATAAAGTTGATATGGTTTCTTTATTTCTATTTGGTCCACTCTGAGGAGAAGCAC
This sequence comes from Mustela putorius furo, assembly GCF_011764305.1. Taxonomy (NCBI): domain Eukaryota; kingdom Metazoa; phylum Chordata; class Mammalia; order Carnivora; family Mustelidae; genus Mustela; species Mustela putorius. Next base: position 1,711,440 of record NW_025421329.1, on the reverse strand, counting down.
CACTAAAAGTAAATTCCTTAAACAAGAGATTTTGGAATTAGTTGTATGTTAAAATATGCTTTAAAAAAATCCAATGGATAATTAACCCTAATTTTATCATTTCTCAGGGATATTAATATAAATTGTCTTTTTTACATTTGCCCATCACCAATTATCAACCAATCTTCCACCTTGAACAAGTAATTTCATTTAGCAGATGTTTCTCTAGTGCCCATTATATACAAGGAACTGATAGAAAGGTGGAAAGCTTGTATGTATAACAATAAAAAGTAGTGAAAAGTGCTCTCAGCATGTTAACAAGCTGTATTTATGAGTTTGAAGGAAAAAGAAAGTGCTTTTAGCTAAGTTGATAAGGAAGACTTGTTTCATGACAGAAGTGATATTTGAGTTGAGTCCAGAAGACAGGAAAGGGGCAAAGAGCTTTCCAGATGGCCCCAATACAGACCCTGTGTACAGGCAAACCAGTGTGAGCAATTCAGATCAGGTAAAAGCTTGTTAGTGCAGGATATGGCAGTGAATCATGGAAGGCCAAAGGTCATCAGGCTAATAAGTCTGTGTTTAAAGAAAGACCCATCCAAGGATCTTGAGAGTAGAGTTAGGTTTTTACCCATTCACTCAACAGATTTTAAGTCCCTATTATGCGTCAAACATTTCCCTAACCTGTATGGACACAGCAGTAAACGAAAAAGATGCAGGAAAAAAAAAAAAAAATCTCTGCCTTCATTTTCATACGGGGAAACAGACAAAAAATAAAATCAGTAAATAAATGGTACCACATATTTGAAGGTTAAATACTACAGATAATCAGTTATAAATAAAGCAGAAAAACAATTATAAACAGGTTGGTTAGGGCAATACTGGAGGTTATATTTGAGCAAGGGTTTGAAGTAGGTGAGGGAGCAAGCCAGGTAGGTATGGAAAAGAATAGAATTCCAGACAGAAGGAACTCTTAATGCGAATGCATTGCAGATGAGCAAAGCAACCTGTGTGAGCAAGGAAGAGGACAGAGGGAGATGATGTCCGAGATGTAAGGAGGGCCACATCACTTAGAGTCTTATAGACAATTGTGAGGACTCTGGACTTAGGAACATTAACCTACCAGCACCGGGAAAAATGCATTGCAGGAGGGAAAGAATTAGTAGAAGAAACATTTGTAAAGCTACTTTCCTGGTGAAAAGTTCTGAAACTATTCATTTGATCACTCATTCATCCACATTAATTCAGCACATATCCAGGAAACACTATACTAGATATTGACAATAAAACTGTGACTCCTGGAATAAACTTCTGCCACATGAAGCTGGCCCTCTGGTAGAATGATGACAGAATGAACAGAAAGGTTCCACATGTTGATAAGCTTCTAAAATGCTATAGAAGTCTAAATTTGATTATGAGTCTAATATTATAAAAGAGAAGGTCCCAAAAGGTCCAACTGTATAATCAGTCCTTAGTCTACCTCTTAAGTCATTTCTTAGCAATCTCCTTTAATGAAATACTTGCCAATATTCTGTCCACTCTTACAATTGCTTTTGAAAAGAACGATCGGATATTCTACATCAAAAGAAATCAAAACATCCAAACAATGAAGAATAAACTAAATCTGAGGCTTTTCTTTCCCCCAGTTATGATGAGTCACAGAATATAGACTACAAATATGATTAACTCAAATACAAGCATTTATGAACAGATTAATTTGGCAGCATAGAAGAAGCAAAGACCAGTCCAAAACTACCAAGTTTGTCTGTAACCTAGACAATAGCGTTTTCCAAACAAATTGCTTGTGCATGAAGATATTATCATTGGTGGCTGGATGACTGGCTTTAGTACCCCATAATGATAAACCCGCTGTCACAGAGGACAGATAGGAACTAGTTTCTGCTGTCAAACTGTCATGGAATTATTAAATATAGAGGGAGAAAATGACCCAAACAGTATGTAATGAGCTCCCTTTCATTCTTTGTCTACAAAAGCACATCTGTGGATTGTTAATGACTCTGAAATGGATGAACCAAATTGATGAGAAAGAAAAACATCTTTCAGAGATAGGAAAAGGGAAAATCAACACACACACAAAATGTTTATAAAATATAATTTAAATATAAAGGCTTATGAAAGTACTGTGGAAAACTATAAAGTGTCATACAGATGTAAGCTATTATTATTCATTTCCATATTGCTTGGTTGCTTTCCTTGGTTTTCTTTGTTTCTAGTATAGATCACTAATCTTTTAAAATATAGAGAAATACCAAGACTTATTCACAAGTAGTCCATGTGTGTGACTTTCAGGAGGTGGCACTGCCATCCCAAGTCTAGTCCTTTCTATGGTGCTGGATGATTTTCCAATTTGATGTCCCCTGTGGGCTGTGCACGGTGACCTGAGTGTGTATAAGGCTCTCATTACTCAGTTCACACAGATTCCGTACCAAGTCCTGTGGACGGACTTTCATTAACTAGAGTCCCTGTGCCACAAAGACTCAGTTGGCCTGCGGGGCGCCCATAAAGCCACATCTTAGCTCAGAGATATGACTCAAACATGAAACGACTCAAGCACAGGTCTTGGTGTCATGATCTACATACCTCCCTCAATAACCCTAACTAAGCTGGACAACTTGGAGGGATGTCATATGGGAGCAAGAACATTAGACAGAATCATTGTGACATCAACTCACACACTAAAGCCACCATTTCATTTGGTCCTATTTGGTAATATTGAGGTTATCTGTCTTCGAAAATCTCAGAGTTAAAGAATTTCTTATTTGTGCTTTAATACATAAGAAAGAAAGTAGTAAAGCAGTAGGAAACCAGGCCTTATTTCTTAGTTTAATTTAAGGACAGACACAAGTCTGAAAGTAATCAATAATCTGCTTGTTCTCAGGGTGGATTCCGTTAGCTATATCACAAAGGTAGTACGGTGTTAAAAAGAAAAAAATGACCAATATTTGTAAACATAGAGATATATAATCCTGGAAAGGAAAATCACCGTTAATACTCAGGTTTTCTAACTCAAAGGGAGAACTGTTTGAAACACCACTGTACACAAAGGACTTTATTTGACATAAATACACATTTCAAGTGGCAGTGAGGGGGACCTTTGGCACACGATTTGACTCTTTCACACAAGATAAAAACACTAAGGAAGAAAGAAAAGTGAGAAGACACTGAAGGAGAAATTAAATAGTAGATAAGTTGATATACATTCACTAGAACCCACTGTGAGAAATATAGAATGCAGTATTATAATGTTTATAAAGAAAAAATATCATTTTAATATATGACATTTACTATAAAATCTCAGACTTAAACATTCTCTAAAGTAATCTTTAAAATATAACACACTATCTTTCTACTCACACACACCCATAGGAAATTCATTCTTACATAACCTGTCTATACAGAGCCCAACAAGCATCTTACAGATTGTGTTATTATTTTTTATTCACATTTTCTCCACTGCAAAAAAAAAAAAGGAAAAACAAAAACTCACTTCAATCTTACATACAATGTATTCACAGGCCCAGGCAGTATCATAAGAAGCAGAAGAATAGAATAAACAACTAATTGGTGTACCAATTTCCAGATCAATGAACACCTTAACGGTGCAATGAAACCCTTTACCTCCACCTGCCAAGCCCTGAAGATTATGTGATTAAAAGATCCATGCCTTTAACCAGCTTCTCTCTCGGTATTTTTATTCCATACCACCCCCACTCAGCTGGCTAAACGACTAGGTAGACTAGGTAACAAGGTCAATCAAATGCAATACTTCTCTCTATTTAAATATAATGGAAATTTTGACCATTCCACATTCAAAGAGCAAATACATTCTCACACTGACAACCACATTCCATTGGCTTTTCCTGAAAGCAAAGTGTGACAGATGCCTTGGCTGTAATTGCCAATCAGCCTTTACATGGCAGCTGAAAACACAATACATCACTTTGATCTCCTTTGCTCTAAACACATCCACAATCAAGAAAACCTGAACAAGGAATAAGAAATTGGCATCATTTCCAAAAGCTGTCACTCTACAGCACTTAAATACTATAATGTATATTTTGCTCATATTTTTATTTCTCTGTTTCAGAAACACTCTGCCAAAGACCTGAACAAAAGTATCACCTACACTCACAAATATATTTGAAGAACTATCTGGAACACACACTCTATTACCAAGTACAAAATCCGAATATAAGCACATTTAATTAAATATCACCACTACCATTTCCCTTTCCAGTTACACACTTGAGGGATAAAACCATATAAGCGTGCTCAGTGGATATGGAAACAGTGTTCACAAGAACTGTACTCACATTTTGCAGGCAGGTCATAGCCACATGTGATTTTTGCATGTCCAGTTTCACAGCCGTTCAGGTTACGACATTCAGCCAGTAAACAGGGGCCAGCTGCTCTGTGAATGCAGCCATCCACTAGGAGAGAGAGAGAAAAAGTTAGCTCATTTTTGTCCTTTTGGAAGTAAATGTAAAACCAGAAACAGGATGAGAAAAAGAACGCAATTTGTTTGTCTTGAAAATCACCGTAGTCTCAAGGATGAAAACCCATGATATCCAATCCTTTAAACACTGTTGTCGTGTGTGTGTGTGTTTGTATTGAGCAGAGGTAGAAGGGTTATAGAAGTCATGTAGTGTGCTGGTAAACATTAAACAACAGTATGTCTTGGGATGGGGGAATCCCTGATTTGTTGCCTTTTCTATTCTCAATTGTGTAAATATTCCCACTATGTCCAATTTCAAACTATTAACTTGAGGTCACTGAACACACGGTGCAAAAGAAATGCTAACAGTTCTGTCTCCCAAGATGGTAAGTATTGCCTCTAACATACCACAGGTTATAGAAGGAAAAGGTCAAGAAGAAAGTGAGAATAGCTCTCTAAAACACCCGTACTCACTCTAAAACTGAGAGTAGAATTAAAGTCATTAAAAAAAGAGCCACACCTCAGAGCTCCCCCTCCCCCAACAGCAGGACACAAACACAGCTTGTGTCTTAGTAAATTCCCATAAAACCACCCTCACTTATCTGACAGGGACTAAGCCAAGAACTTCAGCTGTTCCGGCCCTCACTCCCCTACATAAACAGCTTCCTGCCTTTCACCAGTCTGAAGTCCCTTCAGTCCTCTGGCCTCTCATTCTTCCCTTCACGTCTGGCTTACACAGTGAGACTCGCCTTTATGAAAGCACAAATCTGATGCTGTTGGAAATTAAAACTTCATATGACTGGATGGGACGGGTGTGAGTGCACAGATGGAAGGCTCAAAGATCATATGCACTTACATTAGGAAATTGAAAACTTGGGTTCTTAGTTGTTGTTGAATGGGCCCCTTGGAATGAAAGGAAATGCAAGATTGCTAAATGAAGGGTAAAGAGACAAAAAGGGGGAGAGTAAGAGTCAGCTGGGATGTGAAAATAAAGCAAGGTATTAGAGGTCAGAAGATGTCCCCCTCTCTCCACCGTCCACACCACCATGAAATTGACCCAGAGAATCTTCAACGATCCAATCCTCATTCTTTCACTGTTCAGTCATGCACATACTCACACCTACAATTTTTCTCTTCCAAAAAAACCTTAATAAATTTTGTTCAAACCTTTTCACATAGCAATTCTACTTAAAAAAATTTTTTTCTATGGAATAATTAACACAAGTGCAAAAGCTTTAACTCTAAGAATGTCAGAGTTGTTTATAATAGGGGAAACTTGGAACTTCTCAAAGGAGAAGTTAGATAAATCAAAATCCATCAGTGCAATATTATTATGCAGCTGCTAAAAAGAATGGGCTAACTCTCTATGCAACTAGTCCTAAACATGGAAAGATTTTGAAGGGAAATGTCAGGTTTAGAAGAGTATATAAATCATATAGTCACAATTTTGCTTACGAAGTTTTACACACACAATTATACAAAGATACATACACATACATACACACACATATATGCACCCCCAAAATATACTAAAATATAAAAAGTGATCATGAGATGGGAAACAGAGGGTGAGACTTTTAGGAAAAAAATCAGGTCCTAATTTATGTTTGAATTTTTTTTATAAGAGTTTCAAGAGAATTATTTTGTTTTATTTTATTTTATTTTATGAGAAAAGTATTTTAAATTGAACATTTTTTTTCTTGGCAAAGAGAATTAGTTACTTAGCTTGAAATGGATGATTAAAATAGGATTTGCTAGTGTATTTAATCACATGCTGTCAAATATTGTCTGCATTATTTAGATTGCAGTATAATGCAGCTTGTAGATATCTAATTCTCAAAATCTTCATGTTATACCAGCATTCATGACTGTATTAGAGCAGCTGAAAAGCTATTTATTTATTTATTTTTTTTTTAAAGATTTTATTTATTTATTTGACAGAGAGAAATCACAAGTAGACGGAGAGGCAGGCAGGCAGAGAGAGAGAGAGGGAAGCAGGCTCCCCGCCGAGCAGAGAGCCCGATGTGGGGCTCGATCCCAGGACCCCGAGATCATGACCTGAGCCGAAGGCAGCGGCTTAACCCACTGAGCCACCCAGGTGCCCCTGAAAAGCTATTTAATAATGACATCAGCTTAAATTTATTGAATGCGTCTATATGCCAGCCACCATACTCAGGACAACTCTACCAGCAGATTCTAATTTTATCATTTTCATTTTAGAGAAGCTTAGAAGATGTTAGTAACCTACCAATGTTCACAAAATATTGGCAATGTGATTCAAAACCTTAGGTTTGTCTGATAGAGCAACCATACTGTGACCCACTGTAATTCACTGCCTTCAGGACCGAAATCCAGGCCATCTTACCTCAATCCTTACATGTGGCATGTTGAAGCACCATATTACATGGCCTTTCAGTTCCCATCAGTTCTACTTATGAGTTGTAACGGTCATACCATCAGGCACAGATTTCAAATGTGCAGTTTTGATGAGTATATAAAGGTATATATTCATGTATACTCATGTAACCACGATACCAATAAAGATGCAAAATGTTTCCAAGAACCCAAAAAGTTCTCTTGCGCCCTTTCAATCCAATTTCCCTTCTCACCCCACAGAGAGAATGCCTTTTCTGATTTCGACCATCCTTGCTAAGTTTTGCCCATTATATAATGTCAAACTTCATAAAAGAGATAGAAGGTGGAGGTGTGCTTCTTTTACTCAGCTTATTTCTGAGATTCATCTGTACTGTTGCATGCAGTAGTACTTCATTTCTCTTGATCCCCAAGTACTATTCCACGGTTGAAAGCACCATAATTTCCTTGTCCATTCAACTATAAATATTTACAGTTTTTAGCTATTGTGAATAAATCTGCATACTTTACAAGTCCTTTTGTAACTATATATTTTTATTCCCATTGTAAAAATAACTATTAATAAAATTGCTGGGTCAGTATATATTCTACTTTATAATGAACTAATATGCAGTTTTCCTAAATGATTATACCAGTATACATGTAGACCCAGCAAAGTCTGAAAGTTCAAGATTTTTTTTTAAGATTTTACTTGTTTATTTGACAGACAGAGATCTGCCAAATAGGCAGAGCAGCAGGCAGAGAGAGAGGGGGAAGCAGGCTCCCTGCTGAACAGAGATCCCGATGTGCAGCTTGATCCCAGGACCCTGAGATCATGACCTGAGCCCAAGACAGAGGCTTAAGCCACTGAGTTATCCAGTTGCCCCAAGAGTTCAAGTTTTGGCAATACCTTGGTGTTGTCAGTCAGCCTTTTTAATTTTGGCAATTCTTAAAGGGGTATCTCATTGTGATTTCAATTTGCATTTCCCTGATGATTAGTGATGTTAAATATCTTGCCAAGTGCTTCTTGGTCCTTCATATATATTCTTTTTGGAAGTGTCTGCTCATGTCTTTTGCTAATTTTTATTGTCTTTTTATTACTGAGTTGTGTTAAATCTGCTATTAGTTCCATCCAATTTTTCTTTTTAATTTCAGAGATTTATTTTTTAGATCTTGATATTTTCCCTTGGTTGTTTTTCTTACAGTTTTCCTCCCTGATTTTTCCCATCTTCTCGCCCACCATTTCCCACCTTTCCATGTAAATGCCTCCTCAGATTCTGCATCGTGATTTTAACATCCTGTCTGACAACTCCAGTGTCTATGTTATCTATGAGTTTGTTTGTATTGACTGATATTTCCTGTGACTCTGGGTCACGTTTTCTTGTTCCTTTGCATGCCCAGGAATTACTGATGGTATATAAACACTGTGAATATGCTGTAAAGGTTTTAAATTATATTTTCTTCCTCCAAACAGCATTGTAGTTTGCTCTGGCAAGCAGATTACTGCCAGGTAACACGGAGATGTAAGTTTAGGCTTTGTTAAGGCAAGTTTATTCCAGTTCTTTCCCTTACTCCTAGGAGATGGTCTTCACGCCCAAAGAATGAACCTTCCAGAGCTTCAATGGAAAACCCAAGTGTTTGTCAATTCCTTCTAACTCAGGGGAACTAAAACTCTAAACTCTATATCCCTGAAGTGAGAAACTGAATGTTCTGCTCTTTCATCCTTCTAGCTCTCGTTTTCTTCCTGGGCTCCTTGGACTCTTTATCTGTACATGTACAGTTTAAGGCTCTGCCAAAGATCACAGGTATTCATTTACAGATTTCAGGGCTCCCTCCTCTGTGACCCTCTCTCTTCAGGAATCTTAATTTGAATTCCTAGTCGTTCTGACAACCTTGAAGTCAGTCCTATGATTCCTAAAGCCAGTAAATCTACTGTTTTTCCCTTGAGCCCTATCAGCCACTTCCCATGTGGGGCATGGGGGGACCATGGGGTCAAAGCCATTTAAATGTGAATCTCATCCAGTGTCGTTTTCTTCTTTCCAAGGTAGAATCCTTTTCGGTTTCAGCTTGCTTTTAGTTGCTCTCTAGTGCCTATAAACACTTTCTGTCATTGCTTTTATATTTTTGTCAAGAATTTTAAATTACTATTGGTAGGAAGTCTACTCTGATACAAGCTAGTCTGTCATTATCAGAAGCTGGAAGTATACACTGCATTTTCTATTGGCTAAAACATGGTATCATATTATTTTAGAGCTATATGTGGCCTTTGGAAAAAGTACATGGGAAATGGTATTATCTATTGTATCAATCTGTACTTGAGAGTGGGTTGTTTTGTCTTTGAAAGACAAAAAATAAATAATGTCTCTACACATACAAACTCAGTATGAGATCTTAAAATTCTCTAACTTATTGTCAATTCTTTTGCTCGACTTATTTTTCCTAAAATGCAAATCTGATTTCATCACTTCCATACTAAAGTAATGTTCGTTTTTTTCCCATATCTTACATTATAAAACCCTTAACTATAAATTATGGTCTTTTAGACACTTCACAAATGTGGTTCCAACTTAACCTCCCAACCTCACATCATCCCACTCTCACTCCCTTGGCATCATGTAATCTGACACATCTAAATCCCTGCCATTCCCTAAACACAAGCCGACTTCCTTTGCAAAGTGTCAGAATATCCAGCTACCCCTCCCCTGTTTCCTGCCTAGCAAGGTCTTGCTCATTGTTCAACTTCCAGTTGCAATGTTACCTCCTCTAAAAAGCCATTCACAACATTTACAGTCCACAATAATGTCTTGTTATGTTCCCACATTCTGGCATGTACCCTTATTTTCATACTTATAAATTGTTTTATAGTTATTATATAAACACAGCAGACTGGTTATATGCTAAAATGTCTCTACTGCTTTAGTCATTCAGCTCCAGTTATATGTTAAAAAGTCTCTACTGCTTTAGTCATTCAGGGTACAGGAGGTGGCTTACTCTTTTCATATCCCTAGTTATCTTTTTTCTTTTTTTTAAGATTTCATTTATTTATTTGAGAGAGAGAGAGAAAGAGATAACACAAGCAGGGGGAGCAGCAGAGAGAGAGGGAGAAGCAAGCTCCCTGGTGAGCAGGGAGCCCAACATGGGGCTCCATCCCAGGCCCCCAGGATTACGACCTGAGCTGAACCGACTGAGCCACCCAGGAGCCCCTATATCCCTAGTTATCTTAACAACTGACTTTTTGTAAGAACTGACTTTTGTAAGTTGAATTAAATGCAAGTAAATTTGGGACGAAAACTAGTGTAGTTTTTTTTTAATACTAAAGAAGTAATCAGGCTAGTTAAATCCAAAGAACCAGAAATGGAAAAGCAAAGTTAAATACAGAGTCACAATGTGGTCACAAATCTAGTGGCGAGCTTCCATATTAAAAGTGTTAAGAATTCACTGAATCTGAAAATTTACCCATTTCCCTTGGCTCTGATGCAGCCTACCAGAAAATCTGCGCCTTTTCCTTCTCTTGGGGTCAGCCTAAAAAGGCATCAGGCTGGGTAGTGGCAAGATGTGAGATGTAACACAGCAGCACTTTTTCTATTTCTCCCACCCCCAGCCCCCAGGTAGGAGGGGATAGCGGACCACCAGTCAGCATTTACACCGTCATAAAAGGTATTCAGCCTGACCCAAAATGTCTAAATCCGATTACAACCAAAAAACAAAAACAGAAACCAACCAAACAAAAAACCCAACACCAAAAGTCTAAATGAAAAATGAAAGTTGAGCACAATTTTCCAGGGAGCAATAAGACTACTGATGCCTCTTTACCCTATAAAAGAAATATTCACAGAGGGGAAAAAAAAACAAAAACAAATGATGACTAAGCTCCATAACTAAATATTTACTGAAGTCCACTTATTTTTCTTTCTGGTTATATAGCTAGAAAGCAACTCCCAGCTTCTCTTGTAGTGAGGTTATGTGAGGTCATGAGTTTGAATTCTATTCAAAGGAGTATCAGTAAAAATGATGTAACTACTTCTGTGTCTAATCCCTAAAACTAGGGCACCCAGCCTTCCACATCATCTTCTGTTGTCTGCATGCATTCCTCCATGAAGACTTTAATTCCCCATGAGATGGTACAGCCTCTAAACAGAAAATGCCTGAATCCCTAAATGTCTGTGTGGAAGCATCACCCCCACTTCCCATACTGCACTGTCAATCCAGGGATAGGCAAAAGTTTATTATGCAAAACCTCTGAGATTTGGGGGTGTTTGTTATAGTAGTTTGCCTTGGCTGATACTTTTACTTCAACTGTAAATACTCCAATGATAATTTTCATTCAGCTTGATTGCTGTTTTTTAAACTTATATGCAAAAAATTTTTTAGATTTTACCACTAGAATGAACACATTATCTTAACCAAGTTCATTTTCTTTGGTATGCCTTGGAGTTCTTAATCATGCCAGACACTGAGGACTCCGTGAACCCCAAAACCAGCCCGTCCTATTCATTCAAATAGTTGTTCCTCTCACTTTGTGATTGAAACCAGACTAATAGAAGATAAAGGTTGAGGACTGCCTAAAAAACTGTCTGTGGTATGATCAGCTAGGAATGGAGTGAACACTGAGGTCACTCATAGAGCTGCTCTTCGTTAGGGCTAAGAGGAGTTTAGCTGCATCTTCTTCCAAAAACCAGATTTTCTGCTGCACTGAAAAACCTGCCTTTACTATCCTGACACCAGGGCCAAAATGCTTGCAGGCAGATGGTTAACTAAGGCAAGGGCCTTTGACTCCTGGCATATTTCCTCCAGTTATCTAACAACATCTAAATCCAGAAGAATTCAGCCTATTAATTATGCCATCTTGGGTAGGTTTCCTTCCACCATAGCCTAGAGAATTTGACTGTCTCCGGATGGGGTAGCTAGATGGATTTTTGTTGTGCTTGAGGGGGGATTATTTTTTTACTTTTGTCCAGTAGTACCTTGGGGTGTAGAGTTTGAATATGTTTTTACAGGACTGTCTTAATCCACTAATTTAAATAGCTAAAATAAAGACAAAAGAGTTGGGACATGAAACCACATCAATTTTTCTGACCTAAGATTTATTTTACCCCATACATTCCACCCTGCCTTTTTGGCCTTTCTCAGGTAAAGTTCCCCATTTTACATAGAGATGAACAAGTTGATCCTGAAAATAGGGAAGAAAAAGCAAGTCACAAAGCACTGAACAGGAATCCTTCAGATACAGTGGACCGGTAATTCCTGCCTTTAACTGTAAGAGCTAGCAAAAAAAAAAAACAAAAAACAAAAAACAAAAAAACAGGGAAGATTTCTAAATATGTTTTGAAAAATATTAAACACATTATATAGCAAAATCCAGTTATTTTATAAATTGGCACTATGACAAATTTTTAAACCGTTTTTAACAAGGGGGATTTTGAAGTTCTTAGATCTGTACATATTCATTTAATCTTCTTTTGTAAATAAAAGACAGTAACTTAATCTAAAAGCAGCTGCATGAATCACATTAGCCTGAAAAATAAGAGACTCTCCCATTGAATATATCTTTTAGAAGAAGCCCAAGAGAATACAAGAGTTCTTTCCAAATCAAATCAACATAAATTTATTAAACAAATACCTCACACAAAGCATTCCGCAAGAAGCTGTGAAGAAGTCAAATGATGGTAATAATATGTCACATCTTTTGAGGATTCACCATGCGCCTTCTGATATGTTAAGTGACTTGCAAGCTTTCCCTGTTTGAGACAGTGCTGCAAAGTGGGAAGGAGGATGGTTCTAGAGTCAAAAGGCAGAGGTTTGTGTCCCAGTGCCACCATTTTAGCTCCCCATACTTTGATTTTTTTCCTCTGCAAAACAGGGACCCTTATAGGACCTCTCTTCAAAATCATAAGGTTTTTGTGAGCAAATGAGTTATTATATAACAACCATCTTGAATAATGCTTGGTATGTAGCAAGCATGCAGTAAATGTTGGTTATGTTATTACATTTAATCATCATAGACTTCTTGACAGGTAAGCTCTATTAGAATGACTACTTAACAAAGAAGATGTTTAGAAGTTAGTGCGAGATCACAAAGAAGTTAGGCTCAGAATCCAGGTTTGCTCAAACTTTATATTCTTAATCCTTACTCTCTTTTACTGCCATTCATGCAAAGAAGTACAATCATGGTCCCTTTACTTGGGAGGCAAGTGAAGAGGACAGACAGGCTCAGAACCATGTTTTCACTGAAATAAAAAGTAATCAGCAATATAGAGAATATCATAGTTATGGAAAGTATATCTTTTTTTCTTTCTTTTTTTTTTTAAAGATTCTTTTTATTTATTTGACAGACAGAGATCACAAGTAGGCAGAGAGGCAGGCAGAGAGAGAGGAGGAAGCAGGCTCCCCACTGAGCAGAGAGCCCGGTGTGGGGGTCTGATCCCAGGACTCTGGGATCATGACCCGAGCTGAAGGCAGAGGCTTTAACCCACTGAGCTACCCAGGCACTCCAAGAGTATATCTTTTAATAGACCAAAAAATTAGAGGAATAGATCACATGTTAATACATTAGTTTTTAAAAGTCCTTTGACAAAATGACCACATATTTCACTCTCAAAACAATCTTGCAAGATGGTCCTGGGCTTTATACTTTTCCCATTTTATATAGCTGAGGAAATTCAATCAATGCAAGAGTAAATGTCTAATGTCATCCACCTGTTAAGTGGCAAATATGAATTTAAGTTTCATTGCTCTTGAAGTCTGGCCAATATCACCTGGGAAGCTTGGGGGGAAAAAAAAAAAAGTGGATTCCTAGACCCAACCTCAAATCTAGAAAATCAGTCTCCCTAGCAGTGGAGCCCCAAAATATGCATTTCATAATCTCAACAGATAGCATGGAAGCCCACTACTAACAGAGAATTTTGAGAACCACTCCTCTATACTACCTTGTTTTCTTTGACAAACCTCCGAAGAGTGGTGAATAGTTGGGCCTGTGGCAAGTGATCTGAGAATTCACCGGATGCACCAAGTCACAAGTCATGGCTCTACCAAATCAGAAGATCCTCTTTAAATTTAACTAGAGCTATATTCCCCCAAGAGTCCTAATCAAATATTGATAGAATCCCTGCCCTTACCTGTTTGCTATTAGAGCAGGCAATATTAACTGGAACTAGAACTGAACACTAGTAGCAAGTGGATTTTAATTAAATGCTGTTTCACTCAAAGATATACAGAGTAGTCATGAAATACCTCAAGCATAAAGAAGTCTTTGGTATATGGCCTCCAAAGTAAGATCACAAGACATCCATACAGGAGATGTAAGAATAAATTTAAACTTTTCTTGATATTTATATTTTTTATCTAAAAAGATAAGAATTAAGCTCAAGTTTACTAATATTTAACACACAGATTAACAATAAGCACCTGTATATAATTTAAAAGTAAACACACACAATTTATAAGTGCATGCTCAAAAAATTTTTGTTGAGAAATGTATACAATTAAAAAAAATTAAAGTCAAAATACAAAGTGATCAACAGAGCTTTAGAATCAAACTTCCAGACTCTATCACTTAGAGTTTCTACATCTACATAATGAGTATAATATTAGTATCTACCTCTAAGGTTCTCATTCTAATTAAATAAGGTAATATTTGTACAGTGCTTAGCTTGGGCAGTCCCTGTATCTGTGCTCAAAGAACGTTACTGTGGTAGACACTTCTATCAGTGCAATTGCTGCACAGAAAATTGCAACAATTATTCCCATCTTTGCATCCATGCTCTTGGAAACCTGACTCTACAGCTCTTTCCATCATTTCTTCATTTCAAGAAATGGAATATGTTTCCCCACACCCTGAATCTAGGCTGATCTTATAACTCGCTTTGGCCAAGAGAATGAGACAGAAGCAACCCTGTGCCAGTTCTAGGCCTGAGACTCAAGAGGCCTTTCACATTTCTGTTCAGCAACCTTGTAAATGAGCCCAGGGCAGCCTGCTGAACAGACAAGCTATCCCAGCTGAGACCATCCTAGACTCGTTGGCACTCAACTTTCCTAGCAACTGGCCACAAATGCGTATGTGAGACCTGTCCATGAGAAGAACTGTCCAGCTTGTTGGTGAACCCATAAAATTACAAGTTATATAAATAGGTGTTTTAAGCCACAAAACTTCGGGGGTGATCTGTTACACAGAAAGGTCACCATCATCAGAAAAAATATAAAGTAATAATCCTTTCTCAAGTGATGATATAAAGGAAAAAGGTTAAATAGCTGTCATAAACTCTTAGGAAAGAAAAAAACAATATAGCTGAAGTAATCAGGTGAAAAGTTGATTCCATTAGAGGTCACCTGCAGCCTACATGGAAGATTTATGTGTCAGTTACTAAATAGCATCAGTGTTCCCTTTAGGGAAGAGAAGAAATATCTGTTAGAAAAAGCAATATAGTGACAAGGAGATCCACATCTTGAAGCTTCACAGATGCAAGGAATTAAGCTATGTGTAACAGCCTTGGGCTGATTTAAAAATTAACTTCTGTTATGGGCCTCCTGATCTTGCTGGTCAATTTGACTATGAGACCTGGGCTGTGATCCCAGCAGAAGATGACAAACACAAGAGAATAAACATTGACACATATCTTACCCAGGAATCTGGAGCAATTTTCAGCTAAGGGTCACACACTCAGCTTTCTTCATCTCTAATCTAAAAGCTAAAGGACTGATCTTTAAAAATTAGGAGATAGTCCTATCTACTAGAATCTAAGACCTATCTAATTGTGCAGATACCCAAGAAATAATTTTATTTTATTATATTTTATTTATTTATTTATTTATTTAGTCTCTCTTGTTAAACTTGAACTCTCAAGGTAGGATAAAAGAATATTTATCTTCAGAAACAAACAGGCCTACCAAAATTTTTCTTGGGAAAAATACAAATCTATGAGCTCTATCTCATCATTAGATTTGAGGCTTAGGAAGTCAAGTTGGTTAAAATCCTACTCAGGTTATAATAAAGATATATTTAGTCTATGGTAACTTCATGTGTAAACACATCACTCAAGACCTAATTCCACGCATCTCCTTCCACATTTCCAAGCTCTCTCTTTAAAAAAAAAGAAAAGAAAAAAAATCCTTGACCAAAGAAAATGTCATTATGACATCAATCACTGGTTGTCTACCCACTATCAATTCTCATTTTCCCTACTAACAAAATCTCTATATTGACTGGGGTTGGCTATATGCCCAACTAAAAACCTATATTTACCAGAAGCTCTTTCAAAAATGAAAAAGATACGAGTGACCAATTTAGATGGAAAGAGATGCCATTAAGTACATTTCCAAGAAACCTCATTACAAAGGGTTTACTCATACAGCAGACATATCTATCTATCTATCTAGATATCTATCTTGTTATCTACCACTACTACTATTAGGCTTTCTTACTGTGCTCCTACTAGTGGTCTTTTTTTTTTTTTTTAAGATTTTATTTATTTATTTGAGAGAGAGACAGTGAGAGAGAGCATGAGCGAGGAGATGGTCAGAGAGCGAAGCAGACTCCCCATGGAGCTGGGAGCCTGATGTGGGACTCGATCCCAAGACTCCGGGATCATGACCTGAGCCGAAGGCAGTCGTCCAACCAACTGAGCCACCCAGGCGTCCCCTACTAGTGGTCTTTCATGCTGCTCCACCTTTGAGACTTAAACTTGGTGGCCTGATTTCAGTAACTATCTAATGAGAATGAACATGAAGGCTGCACTCTGGTATGATAGAAAGAAGAGCTGATAGGTGCCTGAATCTCTGATGGCATCTGTGGAGATGTCAAATTAGGACTACTTCTCATTCAGTGAGATAAAACATTTTTTTGTTAATGAGCCTATGTCTTTTGTAAGCCACTATCTGGGATGGGAATGGGACTTCTGTAACTTAGAACCTAATGCCATCTTTAAATGTTTTAGGTATACATTTTAATTTAGCTTCAACATGTGCTTTGAAATCCCAGAGGAGTCATGTTTCTTTGACTATTACAAAAGTATTAATTACTAAGAAATCCTGTGCTGACAAAACACTGGAAAGGGAACAGGAGGCAAAACTCCCAACAGATCAATGGAGGGGGCCAGGGCAGTGCTGACCATATTACTAAAGAAGGACTGGCAGCTAGAAGAACCTAGAATGTGGCAGTCAACAGCCATGTGACCTTAAGATGGTTTCTATTTCATCAGCTCTCAGCAAGAAGGAATATTTCCATCAGCAATAATGCTGGATTTATTCAGGGTAGGTGCTACTAAAGAATCCAGAGAAGAGAATAAGGATCGTATTTCTCTGGAAGTCCACAGAGACAATCTAATGAAGGGTAAATTTGTCATCAGAGATGACAGGGATTTTCAGGCAAAGGATATATTAGCTGGTGCCTCAAGAGCTCTGTAGTAAACCCCACTCCTCCTCCTCCTCCTCCCCCACTTCTTCTTCTTCCTCCTCTTTCCCCTCCCCCTCCTCCTTCTTCTTCTTCAATTTGGCAAGGTTACTTGGGAAAAAAAAAGTATCTAACTCAGTTCTTATTCAAGGGCAACCACATTCCTCCAACCCAAGCAGAGACCCTTTTCAAGGAAATATGAATGGGCAGGTCTTAACACTATATCCCTTGAAAGAATAACTCCTCAAAATAATCTTCAAATCTGATGTTAATAGAGTCTAAGCATTCATGGAAATTTTTACTTTAAGTAAGGAAGAAATAATATCTGTGTTCTTAGGCAGCCTAATAGATCTGCTTCTCGAGTGTGGTTTTGCCTGGGTTAAAGGCATAGATTGTGCCCTTATTTCTGGGTAGGTCGTCTTAATAGAGAGTAGGTCAAACAGAAATGCAATGTCAGAGCCCTCTCCCTTTCCAAGAAATAAAAAATGAGTCAACTTACATATTTCCTCTTTTATCGAAAACTTCCCAGTGGCTGGGGACACAAGTTCAACACTAGGGATGATGTAGGTCAATGTTAACAGATGCTTCTAAGACAACCTCATTTGTTTTATCAAAAAATGAGACCTATGGAGAAAGGTAATCTTTCCTCAAGGAATTCAGCTTTTAAACTTCAATCGTGTTACAGAATCTTTTCTCCTCATTTTCTTCCTACAAAGAAGTAAATATGTCATTTTGTAGTTAATACTCCCATCTGCTTCAGGAAACACTAATGGTTTCAGGTGAGATGATAAAGGATTAAAAATCGTTAGGACCAGGGTGCCTGGGTGGCTCAGTGGGTTACAGCCTCTGCCTTCAGCTCAGGTCATGATCTCAGGGTCCTGGGATTGAGTCCCGCATCGGGCTCTCTGCTCAACAGGGAGCCTGCTTCCTCCTCTCTCTCTCTCTCTGCCTGCCTCTCTGCCTACTTGTGATTTCTATCTGTCAAATAAATAAATAAAATCTTAAAAAAAAAAAATCTTTAGGACCAGGAAAAAAAAAAAAAGAAAGAAAGAACAGAAAAGAAAGGAAATCTCTCTGAACTTTCAATTTGCTGTCTGAAGAGAAATGATAAAAACCTGTCCATATACGTGTTTTTGCAAAAATGTAAAATCTTGACATATACAAAAGAGAATCTTTGTTTTGGTAAATTAAACTATTTGCCACTCACTCTGCTTGAGTATAATTAGGACTAATGCCTCAGTATATCTGGAGAAGAGATAAATAATAAGCAGCCCTTTTCCCCAAAGTCCACACATGAAGATGGCATTTATTGCCCCAATCCAAATATCAACTTTCTCTTCTCCCATTATTTATTTTCAACAGGAGGTCTGAGGGATAATCTTATGTGTAGAAAAAGCTTAAGGGCAAAATTGTGATCATTCTGTCAAGCAATGAAATTATTCTTTCTTTTTGATTTTTTTTGGATTAAACAAAAAGTTAAATACTTATTAAAGACTAAGTTTTAGAAAAGGCTTGGCCTTTTTTTTTTTTTTAAATAGGAAAAATCCAATCCAATAATAATTTACAATTTGGATGAAATCCCCTTTTTTCTTTCCAGTAAAAATTCATTATATGGGCCCGCATGGATGAAGAGTCTGCCTTAACAATTCTAAACTCAAATGGGAATATGCTAGTAAAAATTCTCAAGGGGAAAAAAAAAAGAAAAAAGCACCACATATCAAATTAAAGTTTAGCATTACAATACAATATTTAAGCTAAAATGATATGAGAACAGAACAGTGTCACATGTAATTTCTGGAACTGAAATTTCATTCCCATATACACATTTAAAATATTTCTAAATAAATAGGTTGAGATTATTTTTTTTTCCAGAATATGTTTCCATTTAAAAAAAAAAGAAAGAAAGAAAGATACTCAGAATTATTTCTTTTAAGAATTAAAGTAGCAATTTGCAAGTGGAACCTAAAAGAGGGTTCTAGTGCTAATCTGATCTGCAGGTGGGCATTCAATCCTCAAATTCCAGGTCTGTCTTATTTTAATGTCAGTTAAACTCCCCACCTCCAGACCCTCAAATGTGCCCTCCTCCTACAAGGCGCTGCCAAAGGAAAATACATTTCTGGAAGCAAATGGAGCAAAACTTTCCATTTGTTTCCCTTTTTCAATGCAGGCCTAGTCGCTGGGTCCAAAGTCTTGTGTTATAGCCTCTTCTAGACAAACTTCTGCTAAACCTATGCGTTCTCTCTCCAAAACACTGGATGTTTCTCACCAGACTGGCAAGTGAATGTGAAGAAGTCTTCACAAAGTTTTCTGCTAGAGAAAGTTCTATTTGATGAGAACTTTTGATTCACATGTCCACCCATTAAAAATAAAAAATGCATGGCTGGACAAGGGCTGTTGGCTGTAGGAGGGGGTAGATGGGTTTCTCTGTGCTGATAAAGGAAGTTTTGTTCAGGGGCACCTGGATGGCTCAGTGGGTTAAGCCTCTGCCTTGGGCTCAGGTCATGATCTCAGGGTCCTGAGATCAAGCTTTCTGCTCAGCGGGGAGCCTGCTTCCCTTTCTCTCTCTCTCTCTCTCTCTTTCTCTCTCTCTCTCTCTGCCTACTTGTGATCTCTGTCTGTCAAATAAATAAAATTTAAAAATAAATCCTTAAAAAAAAAGAAAGTTTTGTTCACTCTTCAAATTCATAGAAAAGAGATGTCAGGGAGGAGAAAGCCATGGTTTGGATAACTCTGCAGCTCATTGAAATGTCTATTTTCTTTTTCCCCACTAGAACCATTTTGCGCCATCTAAAATGTTTGTGGGAGAAGTTAAAACAGGTCACATGTGCTTTCCTCCACAAGGAAGCCCTATATTTTAACATAGGACATACATCCAACACCTCAGTTTTGAAGAAAGCTGTGTTTATTATGTGGGCTTATTAAATAAAAAGTACAAACTTTCTCATCCTGAAAAAATACGCAATGAAATTTACAGCCAAAATAAGGAAGCTGTGCATAATGTAACACTTGGCAAGAATTTTAATCAGTGGATTGGCAAGGCTGGATGCAATACCTCAGCTCCTTTCAGACATGTCTGAGCTTTCTTAATTTAAATACCATGCACTGGGTCTGGGGAGAACATTTAGGAGACATTGTCCTTTCTGCAGGAATGCTGAGAGCAATGCAAGTGAACTGAGAAAGGAGCACTGTTGACGTGATAACAGCTTCAATCTCCTGGAATGGGAGATGGTGAGAGATAGAAACACTGTTATTGTAGAGCAAAGCAACACAGATTTACATTATGATAAGGCATTCCAGCCACATTACTTTAAGCAGGCAAAGATGCTTCCAGGTATAGTCTGAGTCAGTTTGGCTCTAAAGAGCATAATTCTGGACTATGTCAGGGGTTTTCATGCAGGACTGCTGTTTTCCAGTTAGGAAAACAATGGAGCTATCCAGTAGCCTCCAATTCCTGAGCAGTCTGATGGCAGTTCAGATGAGTTGAAAGTCAGGTCACATAATGTGGACCCAAACTGACCATCACAGAAAGAGTTATAATGTGATGAAAAGCTCCAGGGAACCTATTAAATCCACCATCCCTGTCAGGATGGAGTAAGAGCGATCCTCCCTCCACAGCCACAGTTTTTAAAGGTCCCACTAAGAAAACATTTTCTCCCTCTACCATCTGCACAACACTCTAGTA
The DNA here is from genome assembly GCF_011764305.1 of Mustela putorius furo. Lineage (NCBI taxonomy): Eukaryota > Metazoa > Chordata > Mammalia > Carnivora > Mustelidae > Mustela > Mustela putorius. Next base: position 1,690,590 of record NW_025421329.1, on the reverse strand, counting down.
ATTAGTATCCAGAATATCTCATGAAATCTCAGGGACCACAAATATAAAGAAGACTCAAAAGTCAAATGGTAGAGATGTAAAGCATACAGTGTTAAGACTTAACTATGTCACAGGTACGGAGTCTTTTTCTTTAAAAAAAATTATTTGAAGATATTGTATGTCCTTAAATTTGCAAACGAAACACAGTATGGAAACAGAAGATGTTTGAAAATGTTCTGTAATGACTCAGAACGACAGAAGATAAATGAGGGAAGGGGAGGACAGTTCGCACCGCTGCACAGGAATCAAAGGTCAAGGGACACAGAAAGCCCCCAGCTCCTTGTAACCTTTCCTGCTAAGAATGTTTTCAGAAATTAATTCAGAAATATGATCTGTTTAAAGAAAATGCTGATCACTTTTATGCTACCGTATTTCTTTGCTAGGTAATAAAGAATTTATATACATCATAAATATCAGGAACAAGTTATAATTTGGGGACTTACTGTGTTGTAAGTTTTGTGAAACCAGAAATTAAAGTGAATACAGTTTGGGACACCATTGCTTCATCAATCATTACTGGTGCACATTTGGCTCCTAACTCTCAATGGGAAGAACAGAAAGCTGAACTCTTGGCAGACATGGGAAACCATACCTCATGGACTGTGTTCATGGCCTATTTAAAAATGTGGGCCCTGTAGAAAAGGAATCTACGTGGTTTTTGTTCTGTTTTGTTTTGTTTTTGTATTTAAGGACATTTAGGAAGATGTATCTTCTTTTAGTAAATAATATAATGACAATCTTGATAGTTTCTGCTGAAAATGAATATTGGAACTGATGAAAAATAAACCCAGTTTATTACCAGAGGGCTGAAGAAAATGGTACTTCCAAATTCATCTGGAGTACATGCTACCTAATAACACAGGGAGAATGTAAATGGGAGTGTTTTTGAATGAAGAGCTATAAGTGCCCTGGAGAATTTGATGACCAGGCCCAATGGCTGTAGGAGAAAACGAAATTCAGAGGATGGAAATATTAAGTTAATTATACTAGGAAAGATGGCTTGAGGGAAAAAAAATTTTTAATAAACTAATTTAGGAGCATGGAAATTATTTCAGTATGAGTGATATTAGGTAAGAACGCTTGACAATTAAAGAAAAAAAAAGTGAGACTTGAGTAATATAAAATCAGCAGGCATAATATCTATGGGGACTAGGCATTTCCAACTAAGGAGAAAGCAAAAAATAAAATCAATTGCAAAGAGTGAAAAAGAAAGAGTATGATCACTAGTTTTACATGCCTATTTCTTTATCAAGGTAATGCTTAAATGTGTAATTTATTAGGTCAAGACTGAGCACTCTTTTTAAAATTTTTTTCTATTCTTTGTAAACCTACCCTCCCCTCTCCCTTGATCCATACTGTAGTTAAAAATAAGTAAGTAAACTGTTTTGGACATCTTAATGGGTAATTCCCTCCTAACTCTTCAACCAGTTAATTCTGGTCACCAGTTAATTAAGATGTTTTGGACATCTTAATTGGTAATTCCCTCCTAACTCTTCAACCAGTTAATTCTGGTAAACTTTTCAGTTACCTTGTTTATTCTTTTTTTTTTTTTTTTTAATTCAGTAAGACTCCTGGGCATCTACCATATGCCAGGTACTACTCAGCCTTGTGGATAGAAATATAAAGAGGAATTGCCTTTAACAAAATGGCATCAGAGTTTCATATCATAATTGAGATAGCTAGTTGCAATGGAATATTACTCAGTCATAAAAAGGAAGGAGATCTTGCCATCTTCGACAACAGGATATTATGCTAAGTGAAATATGTCAGACAGAGAAAGACAAATACCATATAATTCCATTTGTATGTACAGTCTAAAATATAAAACAAGAAAAATGAACTGAACAAACAGCCAAAAAACAGACTCTTAAATATAGAAAACTGGGGATGCCCCAGAGGGGAAGTAGGTAAGGGAGGAGTGAAATAAATAAAGGAGGTAAAGAAGTACAAAGTTCCACTTACAAAATGAGTAAGTCACAGAGATGAAAAGTACAACGTAGGGAATGTAGTCAATAATGCTATAATAACGTTGGATGGTGACAGACGGTGACTATGCTTATCATGGTGAGCACTGAGTAATGTAAAGAATTATTGAATCAATATGTCATACATTTGAAACCAATATAACACTGTATATTAATACATTTCAATTAAAAAAATTTAAGATATCTTGGGGCACCTGGGTGGCTCAGTGGGTTAAAGCCTCTACCTTCGGCTCAGGTCATGATCCCAGGGTCCTGGGATCGAGCCCCACACCGGGCTCTCTGCTCTGCAGGGAGCCTGCTTCCTCCTCTCTCTCTCTCTCTATCTCTGTCTCTGCCTGCCTCTCTGCCTACTTGTGATCTCTGTCTGTCAAATAAATAAAATCTTTAAGGGACGCCTGGGTGGCTCAGTTGGTTAAGCAGCTGCCTTCGGCTCGGGTCATGATCCCAGCGTGCTGGGATCGAGTCCTGCATCGGGCTCCTTGCTCGGCAGGGAGCCTGCTTCTCCCTCTGCCTCTGCCTGCCATTCTGTCTGCCTGTGCTCGCTCTCTCCCCCTCTCTCTCTGATAAATAAATAAAATCTTAAAACAAAATATTTAAAAAAAAAATTTAAGATATCTAGCAAAATTCTTTGTCCTTATAGCAGATGATTTGCCAGTGTTTCTCTACTCTACTGCAGTCAGCACAATCTGCCATCTAGGTGAAATCCTAACTTTTCTCAGCCATGCCAGTATCCATTTGTTATCCTTCTGACTTCAGACAGGTTTTCTGAAAAAGGCACAAGTTCCAGATTCATAACTGATGGGCAAATTTCTCATTCACCATGATTACTCGTGAAGCTGGGCAAGCTGATTAGCTCTTTTGAGCCTATTTCCTTATTTGTAAAATGGAAATAATAATCCTTATCTTTAAGGACATCTTTCAAGATTAGCTTGGATCAAGAATGTAAGGCATTTCAGACATGGTAAATACTCATTAAGTGGAGGTGATGTAATTACCATTAGCGTCATCATTTTTTCTAACATCAGGGTGCTCTTGCAGAGGCGCTGGTTTGGAAGGGAATCTAAAGGGGTCAAGAACTATCCTCACTCCCAAGGCAAGATGATGCGTCTTGCAGGTATTACAGTTCTATGGTAGAGACATATCTTGCCTGCCAACCAGCATGTGTTGACAACAGTCTAAAAAGGTTCAAAGTGAATCTTGCAATGTTATTATATGCCTAACGCAAAGGACAGAACACAATGGTTATTATACAAGCAAAGATGATTTTCTCTTTCAAGGATGATGCCATGTTCCTCATCCAGCCTTCTGAAAAAGTTGTCATGTAAAATTATTTCACATTCTTTTCAGCCCACTCAAAGCACATAAGGGCTTTCTGAAACATGGGTCTTGTAAATATGCCTGAATGTCAGGATTTTGGCTGTAACAGTGAAGCTAGGAAGGACTCCAGTTGTATCTTTCTGTGCTCTTCCTGATTTCTGAGCCAGAACCCTGGTATTTGATGCACATGTGAAAAAATACAATGTTCTCTTCTTTATGTATTGTGACTTTTGTAAAACCAATAATTATCTAGTTCTCACCCTTAGTAATGGACAAGAAGAATTTAAAAAGTAAAACTGCATTGCCCAACGGTAGGGAGGAAAAAGAATAATACTATATGCAATAAAATGTCTCAATTAAATCTTGAACTTATAATCTATATTTGAGAAACTAGAAACCCAAAAGAGTTACAGAAAATAAAAGTTGATCCACTGGTAAAAATAAATAGCCATCAAACCTTTCCTGTTAATGGTAAGAAAACACAAAGTAGTCAAAGAAAAAACAAGTCTTCTGGTGTTTCCTTTCTTTAAACCAAAATTAATTGTTTGCTCAAAATGTTATATGATCAAGAGTTTTTATAAATTATGTAATTATTATACTAAATGTTATGATACAGAATCAAAGTAAATACCATGATATAAAGAATATGAGAAACACTGCAGAGGGGTGCCTGGGTGGCTCAGATGGTTAAGCAGTTGCCTTTGGTTCAGGTCATGACCTCCAGGTCCTGGGATCAAGCCCCATGTCCACTCCCAGCTCAGCAGGGAGTCTGCTTCTCCCTCTCCCTCTGCCTCTCCCTCTGCTTGTGCTTTTTCTGTCCCTCCCTCAAATGAATAAATAAATTATTTTTAAAAAAAAAGGTGACCAAGGCGCACCTGGGTGGCTCAGTGGGTTAAGCCTCTGCCTACAGCTCAGGTCATGATCTTAGGGTCCTGGGATCAAGCCTCACATCAGGCTCTTTGCTTGGCAGGGAGCCTGCTTCCCTCTCTCTCTCTGCCTGCCTCTCTGCCTACTTGTGATCTCTCTTTGTCAAATAAATAAATAAAATCTTAAAAAAAAAAAAAAAGGGGGTGACCAAAAAAGAAAAAAGGAAACACTGCAGCAATTAATACCTAAATACATATTTTATGTTTTTTACATAATTTATTACATTTATATAATTTATTACAAGGTGCCCAACCTGATGCTCTATCACTCTTAAACGTTCTAGTCTATATTTCCCCAAAGCAAGGACACTCCCTTTCCCTCATAGCCAATTTACAACCTTCCAAGTCAGGAAATTGATATTGGTACTATCCTACCATCCTATGTGAACTTTGTCATTTGCCTCAGCAAAAGTCCCTTTTTGTTTCTGGGTCAGAATCCAATCCAGAATCCAATCCTATCTGCTTTCATTGCTTGAATTCATGGATTTGTTAGTAAAACATGTGAATATTTTATATTTTTGCTGTATCCTAGTTTCTGAAGAAAATGTATTTTAGAAACATTTACTTAAAACTGTGGTCCCCCCCTGAACTGGGCAATATTACATATACACTGTGCCTAGCACAGTGCCTAGCACAGTGTCAAATAAAATATGTATTTTGATAAACACTAAGTTAGCAAGAAAGTTAAATACCTTCAGGAAAATATTACTGAAATATTTTTGAAGAACAGCGATTAACATGTATGTGAGACAGTTTAAAGCTTTACTTATAGTTTGACTATAAGCCAACATCTTGAAAGCCTTCTGCAACATGTTATTTATTTATTTTCATAATGGAATATAGACTTTTCTCTAGAAAAACATTGGCTCAACTATCTAGCCGGGATCTCAATACTTTCTCATAAGTAACAAAGTATGACATCTAAATGTGGCAAACTCACTTAAGCCTGGATGCAATTCTAGACGAGCAGAAGGGCAAGAGGTTAAACCACTGCTGTATTTATCAATATGCTTTTAAACCAATGAGTGGATCAAGTAACATACAGAATGAATGGGAATTAAATGTAATTAAAATCACTGTCTCCACAGACAGGGCGGGTTATAACCTTTATTCTCTAACCAAGTCCCCTCCCCTCACATGCCTCTAAGTGTAATAAATAAAAGAAGTCAAGATTTTTTAAAGTATTTTTAGGATGTTATATTCAGCTTATTTTTAAAAATCTGAGATTAAAAATACAAAGCAAAGGTGTCTGGGAGAAGGTTATTGGAAGAGAAACACCAAAAGAAATAGCTGAAATTATGATGGCATTTTTTATTTTGCTTCATATTATTCCATTTGATTTATTTTAAGAACTCTGAGTGAAGCAAATTTGTCAAAAATGAATATAGTCCCAAAAGGGAGAGCAGAATGTGCTCATTACACCCGACTCCCCCCCCAAAGGTGTATGGGTTAACACAAAACTTTGGGGGGTTGTAACCTGGAGTTTGGGGATGGAGGTAGAGTTGGGGATTGAAAGGGGAAAAAATAGAGAACATTTTTAAAGTATAATTAAGTGATTTGCTAATCCCTGGGGAGCCAGCATTCCTTGTACTGAAAGTTCTACCACAATTGGAACTGAACTATAATAAGAACCAAGCAATTGTTTGGTGACTGCTGAGTGGAAGCCATCTCAGAAGACACAGAAAAAGAATATTTGCCTCTGGTAGGTGAGACAGACATTACTGTCTGTCTTCACTTGTTCATTATTCACTTTTAATAACTCTACACTGCTACAAGACATTGAAAAGAACAAGGTGAATATAGACTAATGAATTATTAGTTCAACAAGGAGTCTTCTAAAAAGTTTTTTTTCCTGATTATATATGAATACATAACGTGTAGAAAATGTGGAGAATACAAAAAAGTAAAAGTACAAAATTACCCAGACTCTCATTACCCAGAGACAACTTCTCTTAGTATACAGTGGATTTCCTTCTGTTCCTTTATGGCAGGCGCTGGTTGTCTTAAAGGCATAAGTTTTCAAAATGCAGTCCCAGGAACTAATAACAATAGCATCACCCGGGAAATCCTTAGAAATGCAAATTTGGGGGCCCACCAAGACCCATCAGAAATTCTGGAGGTAAGAGCCAACAAATGGATTTTGATAAATCCTTCAAGTGATTCTGATCATGCTAAAGTCTGAGAACCACGGTTTTAAGATACTCTTAGCATACAGATTTGAAAAATCCAGGCTAGGGGCGCCTGGGTGGCTCAGTGGGTTAAAGCCTCTGCCTTTGGCTCAGGTCATGATCCCAGGGTCCTGGGATCGAGCCCCGCATCGGGCTGTCCGCTCTGCAGAGAGCCTGCTTCCTCCTCTCTCTCTTTCTACCGGCCTCTCTGCCTACTTGTGGTCTCTCTCTGTCAAATAAATAAATAAAAAATCTTAAAAAAAAAAAAAAATTTTAAAAGAAAAATCCAGGCTACTTATCAACCTTTATTTTTTTTCATTTTATTCGATTTTTTATCATAAATGTACTCTTTAATCTACATCTCCTATTTTCCCAAGTCCCACCCCCTCTTCTCTGAACCATCATCATCACTTCTTTTTTTTTTTATGGAAAAATAAACAGAACTGGGCTTCCTTTGTGTCTAATTGTCAATGAAGAGATAAACCCAACAACAAAACACAGGCTCTAATCCCTGCTTTTAAGAGTATAGTTCACCTGCTGAAAGAAGAAATAAAATTCAGGAGAACAAAACAAAACAAAAAAATTCTCATTTCTTTCCTCCATTCCTGGTCTTATTCCACAAAGTATTAAAATGATTTAAATTTCTGAGATCAAGATAACTGTCTATAGAGAATTTTAAGGGTTTCATATGTTATGGTTTAACCTGATTTCTCCAAATTAAGTATAAGTTGGAAGAAAAGAACAATTAATTAGAGCATGAACATTACCAGTTAGCAAAATTATAATTAAAGTATGTAATTAGACACAACTGACTAATTTTAAATAGTCTTGCAATAAGAATTCCAAACCTTAATCATGTTCCCCCTACCCCCCATCATCCTAGAAATAAAATAGTGTGGAAGGAATAGTATACAAATAAATAATTCACTTTTAATAAGGTTAAACTGCAATGTAGTTACTACAAATATGTTATTAAAATTATCAGGTATTCATAGTCTTTAAAAAAAAAAAAAAGGGGCGCCTGGGTGGCTCAGTGGGTTAAGCCGCTGCCTTCGGCTCAGGTCATGATCTCAGAGTCCTGGGATCGAGTCCCGCATCGGGCTCTCTGCTGAGCAGAGAGCCTGCTTTCCTCTCTCTCTCTGCCTGCCTCTCCATCTACTTGTGATTTCTCTCTGTCAAATAAATAAATAAAATCTTTAAAAAAAAACAAAAAAACAAAAAAAACAACCATTTGCTCATATTCCCTTGGAAGAGGAAAGAAATAAACCCACTATGCTAAACCACACAGATATTTTAGAAGACATTTGCTTACCAAAACAAGTGTGACTTAGAAGTCAGAAGCAAGTTATTACAAGTCAGTGGCTTTACTTATTGGTAGAGCATTGTTCTTTTTGGGTGGTCTGATAAAGACTGGTAATTCCCTAGAATTATCATGTACTTGAACTAAAGACTAGTGAAGGGAAATTAAAAATAACAACAAGAATAAGCCTCTCAAAGAGCCTTTTCATATTGTTTGACATTGTTTTATGTATTTTTCTGTTTAAGGTTTTCTTATCAAGACTAAGGCAGGAAGACATATACTATGACCCTTATGATAATGATTTCATTATTTTATATAGTCTTGCCCGGCTACACAGGTGGCATTTTTCATGAACTAAGAAAACCCCTAGTCAATGGAAGCCCAAGGCCCTAGAGATATGTAATCTTTTTTCACAGTGTGTACCAGGTCCGGCTGGTATTTTTCCACGTGCAGCCCTGCAGTGCATTGCTCCGCCAAACCAAAACAGACACTACTGGTTCCTTTCCAGCTGTTGCTGAGGTTTTTCCTCTGATTTTTATTTACTTGTCTAAAGTGGCCATAATAAGCACCAAATAAGCCACAATTGCCAAGAGCAAAATATAAAATTAAGGGCCTCAATTAATGAATAAGTGATAACACATTTAGAGAGGGATGCTAACTTGAATCACAGAATGAGGCTCTGTAACTTATTAGATGATATTTTTAAATTATTTTGAATCAATATATATAAAGTTATATAAGTGCTATTTGGTATATAAATTTTAAAATCCATAATGCTAACACTTGGAAAATGTAAAATTAAGCAGAGATGTATGAAAATAACATGGCAAGACCAGTTTACATTCCTCCTATTGTAAGAATATGTGTGTGTGTGTGTGTGTGTGTGTGTGCGTGCGCACGTGTGTGTTATATTCATACATGTTACAACAGGAATGTACACAAGCCCTGTGAAGAAGTCATGAGGTTTATAATGTAGCAAACATTCCTATTAATTTTAACCCCTGCTTATGGTTTACGAAACAAGCAAACCCAAGACAGCACATAGAAAATACTACCCTACGATAAACAAATACATAGCAATTTCAAGAAGAAAAGTCCAAAATTCTGTACCAAGGGTATTAAAAAAAAATTGAGTACAATGTAACCTCCACAGTAATGACACCTCTCCCAGCAGCCAGAAGAGTCCCTGGTCTCTAGCCAAATCACTAGCTGGCATTTCCCCAGCAACAACCCTGAGCCATATATTTTAATCATAATGCTAGTAAAGGGCTGCTAAATGTATAATAGTAAAACACAAATACTTTGTTCTCCATAAGCTATGGTTCACCCAACATACATTGCCTATTTTGGCAGGTACGTATAACTAAGCCAGCTAACCTGTATTATAGAGAAAGGGAAATGTGTAAATGAACTAGGACACTTCTGTTGGTGCCAGACAGAAATGAACAGCTGTTATATGTAGTGTCACAAGTGCTCTCTTAAGCTTGGATGGGCAAACAGTTCAGCTTAGGCTTTGAAAGCAGGTTCAATCTCTACTCTTTAAAGTTAGAATGGATGTACTGAGATCACAAATTGGCTGGATGGATTTCTTTGCCATCCCAACTCTCTGGACTGTTATCTCTTCTGAAGTATAAATGGGGTAGAGGTAGGAGATCTCTGAAGTCCCTGGATGGCTTGGTAATTGTATGACTTCCACCATCCTACTACATAGGAGGTACCAAGGGAAGGCATGACCTACCCCCCTCAGAAGTCCTACAAGACACCCGGTATAGAAACTAGATTAAAAAGAAACAGACTGGGAGAAGTAGGTTCTACTTCTGGCTTATGCCCCTTACCTGGCTATGTGACTCGGGGGGAGTTTCATAAATCCTCTGGGCCTTGATTTCCTCATTAATAGAAGGAGCCAAGTGATCCTCAAACTCCTTCAACTCTGTTTCCAGGGAATGGAAATCAGGCCATGTATACTAAGCAACAGTGACAAATGGCTTCTTAGAAAATGAAAAGATATCACAGACCTTCAGGACTTAAAACAGCCTCTATCATTTCATAGGAAGCCAATTAATTCATTATAGCTAAACTGTTCAATAGCAACAACAATTTTGAGTGAAAGCAGGTCAATACAGTTTTACCGATTAATCACAGGGGGTTAATTTCTCCTTGATCGCTATGTTAATTTATCAACAATATGAGCTACCTTTATATAAACCTCTGTAAGTTAAAAGAAATGTTACTTCATTAGGAAGAAGCAAAGAGAAAGAATACTAATATATGTGTGAAAATATAAAAACAGACTCAAGGCAAAAAACAAGTTAACCAATTTTTCTTAGATCTTTGAAACAATGTTAACTAGAATTTGTAAAGAATGACATTTGAGAAGAGACAGATAAATTTTAAACCCCAGACTCATCCAAGTGTAATTTTATCTTAAGTCACTTATCCCTAAAGACTGTATAAATAGATGAACTGTTAACAACTGAACACTACAGAAGCAAAACACAGTCATGAACACACATGCACATACACACACACACACACACACACACACAAAGTCCACTTTTGGCTTGCACATAAGTTTTGTATTAGAGCAGTAATTAGTGCATTCCTCAACACTGTTAATACACTGACAAGGAGCTATACTCTTCAAGAATAAAGACACGAAATAGAGGAGACATCCTTCCTTATAATCTAATGTTTAAGGTTGTAATAAATAGTTAACTATTTCAGTCAGTCTGAAAAGAAAAAACACTGAAGTAATCTATGGCCAATAGTTCTGGATTTTGCAGAGGGCAGCTATGGTCAGAGAAAATACTCAGCACAGTTTAATAATTAAAAAAAAAAAAAAAAGAAAGAAAGAAAACCCACTGTGTATGAAAGAACTCAATCCATCCTAGTAATTGCTTTCTGTGAAATCTAACCCTTGGTCCAAATTAATGAGTTACAGGTGTGAATCTAATGCTTTCCATTTTGCCTAAGATGTTACTGTTGCTTTTTTCTGAGACACTTGGCCTCCAAAGGCATTATAGTTAATTTATCATAACATACTATCAATGTTTAGTGTTCACTAAAAGAGGGAAACAGAGCCTTTTTGCTGAAATAGAGAGCTCTTACTTTTTTCTGTAGGGCTGTCAGATATGAATACAATTTTTCTTACCTACACGTTTAAAATTCTGCCTTCATTAATTTTTCAGATGAACTGCCAGACCAAAATGGGTGTCAGAAATTTTTGGTTTAAAAGACAGAAAAATTAGTGCAGGCAGTCATTTCCTACATTTGCCTGCTGAACATGCTCTTGCTATTCAAACAGAAAACAAATTTTCTAAAACTTATTTTCCTGAAACAAGAGAAAGGGTGAAAAATAAGAGTAGCAGATGTGGCAGCCAGGAGGGTGGTTTCACAAATCTATGGCTCCTTGGTTGTTTTAATATAACTAAATATATCTTCTGGAATTAATAACTGGTATCATTTATTATGTGCCAGACACTGTGCTAAGTGCTTTTCACATATCTTATTTTGAGTTCTCTCAGAAGTAGATCCTGAGACAAGGATTTGAGTGTAATTTATTTGAAAGGAGATCCCAGGAAAATCAGTAGGGAAAGGAGAAATGAGACCAGGAAGGAGGAGAAGGGAGGTTTATCAAACAATTAACTTCTATGGGCACCTGGAGCTCTTGATCCTGCCAGGGAACTCTAGAAAATGTGTAGAACATGCCCCAGAGATGATGCAAATGAGAGGCTGCCTTTGGAGGTGTTACTTTTGTGGATTTCCCATTTGCCTTGTGAATGAGACAACCATGTTTCTCCTGCAGCCAGAATGAAGGCAAGGAGCAGGGAGTGTTCTAAGTAGAGGTGGAGGTATGTAAATGAGGACTCAGGGACCCTAATAGTCTACTACAACACATTATATCATTTAAACTGCACAGTTATCTTGTGATGTGAATAATAAGACCCTCATTTCACATATGTGGAAGCTGAGACTCAAAGAGTTTAAGTGGCTTAATCAAGGGTATACAGGGATAATAAATTATGGGACAGAGATCAGAAATACTAGGACATTTGATCCCAAACCTGAACCCTTGACCATATTTACAGACTGTAATACAGATAAGGAATAAACGAAGGGTCCATAAGAATATGTCAGGAAGCCCAGCATTGCTAAAAGCCTAATTCCATCCCAGTGGCAAAATAAATAGCTATTGAGACTTAGGGAAATGAATGGAAGGTCATATACAACCATGAGGACCTTGCCAAGGACAAACAAACAGATGAGAACTATCGCCGTTTGTTATATATTTAGGTAATTGCGCAGTCGTTTTTTTGCCTAAAAGTTTCCAGCTTTGGAATTCCTTCAATTTGGTGGTCTGAATCAGCCCAGGTCCTTATTATATGGCTCATAAAACCCACCTGTTTGCTGAAATGTCAACTGTTCTTGAGTCATGTGTAAGAAAAGCTGATGGTGGTGGTGGGTTTTTTTTGTTTGTTTGTTACTGTTTTAATTTACTGCTTTATTGTTAAATTCAATGGTCAAATAAGCGGACATCGTGTTCCCCAATATTAAAAAGGTGGAGAAAATAAATAATAAAAACAAATAATTTCAGTGTAATAAGGGATATGTTTGAAAGATAGGAAATTAATAACCATGTTTGTGGTAGCTAGGAATATTGTAGTTCTCTCATAGTTTGAAAGAAGAAATATCAAGTCGGTGCTGGATGAGGTAAAATATTACAGCATAGCTACTTTCTACTGCAATTTTGGAAAATGTAAAATTTTGAGAAGACTAAAAGTCACCCCTTACAGGTTTTCATACTTCAGGTCAGGAGAGAAATTTCTGAATAAGGGTTCCTAACAGTCAACTGTTTCAATTTTCATGTAAAATAAACCACTGGCAAGAAAATACAATGGGAGGCAATTGTGTTTCCAAAATGTTGATGGATTTCACACCCTGGTTGGGTATCTCAGTGTCCTTGCCTTGGTTTCTGTGTAGCGACCACAATGTTGAGCACTTTTTAATTTGTAGCTGCTAATCATAGGACCAGGCTACTACCAGAACCTATACTGGGATTTGGCATAATAGGAATATGTTTATTAATTCATAATCACTCTGTGTAGAAACAAGAAACAGACCCTGCTAAATGACTCAGAGACAGACACAACCTGAGTTCCTCAGAAAGTAACCACAGCATCACTCCAGGAATCCAGGGATTGGGTAAGGTACCGTGCAGTAAGCTAGGTGAAGCTATACAGAACTGTCACCACAGTTATAACTAAAATCAGAGATAGGGGAGATCTACAGCATCTGGACAGACACATATCCTGATACAGGACTCAGTCCTAAAGCAGTGTGGCTGTCTCACACCTGGGCTTCCTGACATGGAATTGGGTAGGCTACTTTCATTTAAATTTACTACAGTATAGTGATATTCAGGACTGATGTTTGTAGTCAGACGATTCAGGATTTCCAGTCTCTGCTGCCTCCATCCCCCGACCTCACTCACTCCTGTCACTTGTTAACCTTGCATACCATTGGTTAAGTTAATTTTCAGCTTTGATCACCAAGGATTCAGAAAATATTTCAGAAAAGCCACAGTATGCAACCCTGTCCTTTCCTCCTCTTACCTTCTCCTCTCCTGTCCTGGTCCTTTTGTTTACTGAAATTAGGGTCCATTTGGAGATCCTAACTCCCTCACAATAGATCTTTATCCACTAGCTCTCTTGGCTTCTGGAACTCCTTTCCTGGGCTCTCAAGCACTTCATCATATCCTCCTACAACTGCACTGTCTTAAGTGAAAAGTTCAGATCATACAAGTTTGGCAAATGTAGTATATGCTGTCCCTGTTTTAGAGATTAATAGTGTATACTAGTATAATAAGCAATATGCAGGGAGGAAACCTATTTAATGACATTCACTTCAGTATTTCTCAAAGTTACCTGATCACAAAACCCGATGTTGGACATAACCCCTCTTGGCATTCTAGGGGCCCAATGTTCTATGTAGTGGTTATGGAAACTCCTATCTCTGGTTCTGCACTGGCACCATTCCACTGATCTCCTGTTTCCACACTTTACAGTTTTCAGCTTTCAGTACGGAAATAGAGCTTGTAACTTACCCATACCTCTTATTTAGGCTCTGAATGCTCATCATAGATCACATGACAGAAGCTCACTTTTCAATCCAGGAGAACACCCAGAACTGCTTCCCAGAACTAAACTAACGACTTCCCTTGGGTATGAGGTGTGAAGGTGTATGGACAGCTAACTTTTTGCATTAGCAAATGGGTTTATACCTGCTCTTCAAAAAAATTCATCATTTGGTGGGGAAGCAGTATAAAAGAATAAAAGGAACTAATCTCTGTTGGGATTGTGTGATCCTAGAAGAACAGCCAGCTGTTTGCTGTTAGTCTACCTGGACAATTACAAGACAGAAAAAGTTAGTTCCATTTGATTTTTCAACCAATAAAAAATAATAATTGATAATTTATAGACAGTGGAACTCTAATCTTCCTGTGGCTGAAAATCATTAATAACTACACTATAATATGTGTTCTCCATTATCATTTTTCAAAAGCTCAAAGCTCAAAAAGAGGGCATGGGTGAGGAGACAATGTTGTTTTCCCAATCTAGGGTAAAGTAATAGATCAAGATAGTGGGGTATCAACAGTTTGACCTGAAAGAAAGAAAAGTCAATAATGACAGCCAAACTTAGGAGAAGAGGCAAGATGGCAGAGAAGGAGTGGGCTGAAATGACATCAGGTTGCAGGAGTTCAGCTAGATAGTTATCAAACCATTCCAAACACCTACAAACTCAACAGGTGATCGAAGAGAAGTAGAGTAGCAATTCTAGAAACAGAAAATTGACCACTTTCTGTAAGGCAGGACGTGCGGAGAAGTGAATCTGAAGCAACAGGAAGATACACCGTAGAGGGGAGGGCCCGGCTCCCAGAAAGCAGCAGAGCAGTGGAGCACAAAATCAGAACTTTTAGAAGTCTGCTCCATTGAGGGACATCACTCCAGAGGCTAAACAGGGTGTAGCCCTCGCAGGGACAGTATGGTCTCGGGGCCTGCAGGGTCACAGAAAGATTGGGGGTGTCTAAGTGTGGCAGAACTGCCAGCTATCGGAGTGGGGAAGCCAACTACAAAGCCAGAGCCGAGGAGTGAGCTCTCAGCCAGGGATTACCTTAAACCGTGATCTGAGGCACAGTTTGAGCAGGGGCCCCACTGCTCTTAGAGCAGGGGCCCCACAAGTGGCAAATCCAGGGAGACTCACCTTCCTCCTCTGGAGGCAGAAATCTGTTGGGTTTGGAGACTCCAAATGGGGGTGTGTGCCATAGACAAAAACACTCAGTCACAGGCTGGGTGAGTCCAGAGTACAGCAGGAGAACAGGGAGCTAGGAGTGATTGACCCCTTTTCTCTGAAAGTATACTGAGGAGTGGGGTCCCAAACTCTCAGCTCCTCCGGCCTGGAAGATTGGGAGGGCACTGTTTTCATTCCAATCTTCTAGAGCTTTACGGAAAGTGTGCAGGGAACAAAAACTCCTGAGCGTGAACCCAAGTGGATTACGTAGCCTGGCCCCTGGCAAGGGCGGTGCAATTCCATCTCAGGCAAAGACATTTGAGAATCACTACAACAGACCCCTCCTCCAGAAGATCAGCAAGAAATCCAGCCAAGACCAAGTTCACCGAACCAGGAGAACTTGGGTTGAACTTGTTTCACCTAACTCCGGAGCTAGGTGAAAGAAATGCATGGAATCCATGGCTCTCTCCCCATGATCCTTTAGTCTTGAAAGTTAAATTAATTTTTTTTTAATTTTATTTTTTTCTTATCCTAATTTCTTTAACTTTTCTTCCTTCCTCTTTAAACATTTATTAACTAGTTTACCTTAACAACAACTTTTTTTTTTTAAGATTTTATCTATTTATTTGACAGACAGAGATCACAAGTAGGCAGAGAGGCAGGCAGAGAGAGAGAGGAGGAAGCAGGCTCCTTGCTGAGCAGAGAGCCTGATGTGGGGTTTGATCCCAAGACTCTGGGATCATGACCTGAGCCGAAAGCAGAGACTTTAACCCACTGAGCCACCCAGGCGCCCCTTAACAATACCTTTCTTAAAAAAATCTTTTTAGATTTTTAAGATCTTAAAAAAATCTAAAAATCTTTTTAGATTTTTTAAGATCATTTTTAGCCCCACATCGGGCTCTCTGCTCAGCAGGGAGCCTGCTTCCCCCTCTGTCTCTGCCTGCCTCTCTGCCTTCTTGTGATCTCTCTCTGTCAAATAAATAAATAAAATCTTAAAAAAAATTCTTTTTAAACATTCATTATTATAGTCATATTTTATCCTTCATCGTATTTAACCTTATTTTTTGTATACATATAGGGTTTTTTGTTTGTTTGTTTTTTACTAAAAAACTTCGGGTTACAATTTATTCTAATAGGTCAAAATATAACCTAAATCTAGCACAGAACTTTGTTTTAATCTCCAGCTTGAACACATTCTCTCCCCAACTTTTTTTTTCTCTTCTTTCTTTTTCCAACCAACTTATCTTATCAATTCCTTTCTTAGAATTTTTAAAATTTTCTTCTTTATAATCATACTCTATCCCTTCATTGTGTTTACCTTTATTTTTGTATATATATATATATGTTTTTTTTTTCTTTAAATTTTGGGAGGTAGCTTCTCCTAAGTGACCAAAATTACATATATATATGTGTCTTTGTGTGTGTGTGTGTGTGTGTATATAATTTTTTTTAATTTCTTTTTACCCATTTTCTTCTCCCCCTGGTTTGGAGTCTCTTCTGATTTGATTAGCGTACATTTATCTGGAGGACTTTGCCACTCTTTTAGTATTTTATTCTCTCGTTCATATATTTTTATCTGGATAAAATGAGAAGGTGTAAAAACTCACCAAAAAAAAAAAAAAAAAAACAAGAGGCAGTACTGATGGCTAGGGACCTAATCAATACAGACATTGGTAATATGTCAGAGCTAGAGTTTGGAATGATGATTCTCAAGGTGCTAGCTGGGCTTGAAAAAGGCATGGAGGATATTAGAGCTGTCTGGAGAAATAAAATCCCTTTCTGAACAAATAAAAGAACTAAAATCTAACCAAGCTGAAATCCAAAAAGGTAGTAATGAGGTGCAATCAAGAATGGAGGCTTTTACTGCTAGGATAAATGAGGCAGAAGAGAGAATTAGTGATATAAAAGACCAAATGATGGGGAATAAAGAAGTTGGCAAAAGAGAGACAAACAATTACAGGACCACGAAGGGAGAATTTGAGAGATAATTGATACTATCAAATGAAACAATATTAGAATAATTAGGATTCCAGAAGAAGAAAGAGAGAGAGAGAGGGGTACAGAAAGTATATTGGAGCAAATTATAATAGAGAATTTCCCTAATATAGCAAAGGGAACAAGCATCAAAATCCTGGAGGCATAGAGAAGCCCCTACAAAATCAATAAAAATAGGTCCACACCCCATCATCTAATAGTAAAACTTACTAGTTTTAGTGACAAAGAGAAAATCCTGAAAGCAGCTCAGGATAAGAAGTCTGTAATGTACAATAGTAGAAATATTAGATTGGCAGCAGACTTATCCACAAAGACCTGGCAGGCCAGAAAGAACTGGCACGATATATTCAGAGCACTAAATGAGAAAAATATGCAGCCAAGAATACTATATCCAGCTAGGCTGTCATAGAAAACAGGAGAGATAAGAAGCTTCCAGGACAAACAAAAATTAAAAGAATTTGCAAACACCAAACCAGCCCAACAGGAAATATTAAAAGGGGTCCTCTAAGCAAAGAGAAAGCCTAAAAGGAGTAGACCGGAAAAGAACAGAGACATTATACAGTAATAGTCACCTTACAGGCAATATAATGGCATTAAATCCATATCTTTCAATTGTTACCCTGAATGTGAATAGGCTAAATGCCCCAATCAAAAGACACAGGGTATGAGAATGGATTAAAAAAAAAAAAAAAAAAAACTCATCAATATGCTGTCTACAAGAAACTGATTTTAGACCCAAAGACAACTCCAGAATTAAAGTAAGGGAGTGGAAAACAATTTACTGTGCTAATGGACATCAAATGAAAGCTGGAATGGCAATCCTTATATCAGATAAATTAGATTTTAAACCAAAGACTATAATAAGAGATGAGGAATTACACTGTATCATGCTCAAAGAGTCTGTCCAAAAATAAGATCTAATAATTTTAAATATCTATGCCCCTAACATGGGAGCAGTCAACTATATCAACCAATTAATAACAAAATCAAAGAATCACAGAGACAAAAATACAGTAATAGTAGGGGACTTTAAAACCCCCTCAATGAAATGGACAGATCATCTAAGCAAAAGACCAACAAGGAAATAATGGCTTTAAATGACACACTGGACCAGATGGACTTCACAGATACATTCAAAACATTCCATCCCAAAGCACCAGAATACACATTCTTCTCTAGTGCACATGGAACATTCCTCAGAATAGATCACATCCTGGGTCACAAATCAGGATTCAATCAGTACCAAAATATTGGGATCATTCCCTGCATATTTTCAGACCACAATGCTCTGAAGCTAGAACTCAATCATAAGAGAAAAGTTGGAAAGAACTCAAATGCATGGATGGTAAAGGGCATCCTACTAAAGAACGAATGGGTAAACCAGGAAATTAAAGAAAAATTGAAAAAATTCAAGAAAATGAAAACACAACTGCTAAAAATCTTTGGACATAGCAAAGACGGTCATGAGAGGAAAATATATAGCAATACAAGCCTTTCTCAAGAAACAAGAAAGGTCTCAATTATACAACCTAACCCTACAGTTAAAAGGAGCTGGAGAAAGAACAGTAAGGAAAATCTAAATCTAGCAGGAGAAGAGAAATAATAAAAATCGGAAAATAAAATAGAAAATCAATAAAATAAAATTGAAATCAATAAAATAGAAACCAATAAAATAGAAACCAAAAGAACAGTAGACAAATCAATGAAAATAGGAGCTGGTTGTTTGAAAGAATTAATAAGATTAATAAACCCCTGGCTAGACTTATCAAAAGAAAAGAAAAAAGACCCAAATAAATAAAATCATGAAAGAAAGAGGAGAGATCACAGCCAACACCGAAGAAATACAAACAATTATAATAACATATTATGAGCAACTATACGCCAGCAAATTTGACAATCTGGAAGAAATGGATGCATTCCTGGAGACATATAAACTACCAAAACTGAACCAGGAAGAAATAGAAAGCCTGAAAAGACCCATAACCAGTAAGGAGATTCAAGCAATCATCAAAAATCTCCCAATAAACAAGAGCCCAGTGCCAGACAGTTTCCCAGGGGAAGTCTACCAAACATTTAAAGAATTAATGTCTATTCTCCTGAAACTGTTCTCAAAAATAGAAATGGAAGGAAAACTTACAAACTCATTTTATGAGGCCAGCATTACCTTGATCCAAAAACCATGGCTCAGTGGGTTAAAGCCTCTGCCTTCGACTCCAGACATGATCCCAGGGTCCTGGGATGGAGCCCTTCATCTGGCTCTCTGCTCAGCAGGGAGCCTGTTTCCCTTCCTTCCCTCTCTGCCTGCCTCTCTGCCTACTTGTGATCTCTGTGTGTCAAATAAATAAATAAAATCTTTAAAAAAAAAAAAAAAAGGAGAATTGCAGACTAATATCGATGATGAACAAAAATGCCAAAAATTCTTACCAAAATACTAGCTAAGAGGATCCAACAGGACATTAAGAAGACTATTCACCATGACCAAGGGGGATTTATTCCCAGGCTCCAAGTTTTGTTTAACATCTGCAAATCAATCAAAGTGGTACAATGCATTAATAAAAGAAATAAAAAGAGCCATATGACACTCCTAAAAGATGTTGAAAAAGAATTTGACAAAGTACAGCATCCTTTCTTGACCAAAACTCTTCACAGTGTAGGGATAGAGGGTATATACAACAGTATCATCAAAGCCATCTATGAAAAACCCACAGCAAATATCATTCTCAATGGGGAAAAACTGAGAGCTTATCCCTGAAGGTCAGGAACACGGCAGGGCTGTCCACTATCACCACTGCTATTCAACATAGTATTATTAGAAGTCCCAGCCTCAGAGCTCAGACAATAAGAGGACATAAAAGCCATCCAAATCAACAAAGAAATCAAACTCTCAACTCTTTGCAGGTGATATGATACTTTATGTGGAAAACACAAAAGACTCTACTCCAAAACTCCTAGAACTCATAGAGGAATTCAGTAAAATATCAGAATATACAATCAATGCACAGAAATCAGTTGCATTTCCATATACCAACAGCAAGAGAGAAGAGAGAGAAATTAAGGAGTCGATCCTATTTACAATTGCATCCAAAACCATAAGACACCGAGGAATAAACCTAACCAAAGAGGCAAAGAATCTGAACTCAGAAAACTATGATGTGGGGCGCCTGGGTGGCTCAATGGGTTAAAGCCTGTCTTCGGCTCAGGTCATGATCCCAGGGTCCTGGGATCGAGCCCCGCATCAGGCTCTCTGCTCAGCAGGGAGCCTGCTTCCTCCTCTCTCTCTCTGACTGTCTCTCTGCCTACTTGTAATCTGTCTGTCAAATAAATAAATAGAATCTTTAAAAAAAAAAAGAAGAAAGAAAGAAAACTACGATGTACTCATGAAAGAATTTGAGGAAGACACAAGTAAATGGAAAAGCGTTCCATGCTCATGGATTGGAAGACCAAATATTGTGAAAATGTCTATGCTACCTAAAGCAATCTACACATTTAATGCAATCCCTATCCAAATACAATTAATTTTTTTTCAAAGAAATGGATTAAATAATCCTAAAACTTATGTGGAACAAGAAAAGACCCCAAATAACCAGAGGAACATTGAAAAAGAAAGCCAAAGTTGGTGGCATCACAATTCCAGACTTCAAGCTCTATTACAAAGCTGTCATCATCAAGACAGTATGGTATTGGCACAAAAACAGACACATAGATCAATGGAACAGAACTGAGAGCCCAGAAATAGACCCTCAACTCCATGGTCAACTAATCTTTGACAAAGCAGGAAAGAATGTCTAGTGGAAAAAAGACAGCTTCTTCAACAAATGGTGTTGGGAAAATTGGACAGCCACTTGCAGAAAAATGAAACTGGACCATATCCCTACACCACACACAAAAGGAATCCATCAAAATCTTTGAGGAGAACACAGGTAGCGACCTCTTTGACCTCAACCACAACAACTTCTTCCTAGAAACATTGCCCAAGGCAAGGGAAGCAAAAATGAACTATTGGGACTTCATCAAGATCAACTTTTTGCACAGCCAAGGAAACAGTCAACAAAACCAAAAGACAACCGACTTTTGGGAGAAGATATTCACAAACGACATATCAGATAAAGGGCTAGTATCCAAAATCTATAAAGAACTTATCAAACTCAACACTCAAAGAACAAATGAGCCAATCAAGAAATGGGCAGAGGACATGAATAGACATTTCTGCAAAGAAGACATCCAGATGGCCAACAGACACATGAAAAAATGTTCAACATCACTCATCATCAGGGAAATACAAGTCAAAACCATAGTGAGGTACCACTTCACACTAGTCAGGATGGCTAAAATTAACAGGTCAGGAAACCACAGATGTTGGAGAGTATGTGGAGAAAAGGCAACCCTCCTACACTGTTGGTGGGAATGCAAGCTGGTGCAGCCACTCTGGAAAACAACATGGAGTTTCCTCAAAAAGTTGAAAATAGAGCTACCCTATGACCCAGCAATCGCAATACTGGGTATTTACACTAAAGATATAAATGTGATCCGAAGCGGCATGTGCACCCAAATATTTATAGCAGCAATGTCCACAATAGCCAAACTATGGAAAGAGCCTAGATGTCCATCAACAGATGAATGGATAAAGAAAAAGTGGTATATATATACACTGGAATACTATGCAGCCATAAAAGAAATGAAATCTTGCCATTTGCAATGACATGGGTGGAACTAGAGGGTATTATACTGAGTGAAATAAGTCAATTAGAGAAAAACAATAATCATATGATCTCACTTATATGAGGAATTTGAAAGGCAGAGTGGGGGCTTTGGGACTAGGGAAGGAAAAAATGAAACAAGATGGAATTGGGAGGGAGACAAACCATAAGAAGATGTGGACTGCTAGCAAAGAACTGGGGCTAGGCACCTATATTGGAGGCTAGCATCCAGCTGTAGCTCTGTAAGTACGAAAGCCCTCAGACCTTTGTCCTGGTACCCTGGCCGTCAGGATTAAGGCACAGAGGCTAATGCCAGAGCTCCCACCCCAACTTTTGTTAGAACTCCATGTCTAAGACATACCCCAGACTTGATTCCCATCATTTTGGGGTACATCAAGAACAGAGCCTGAAGGCCTGGGTGTCTAATAAGAAATTAAGGGATCAGTGACAACTCAGTCT
This sequence comes from Mustela putorius furo, assembly GCF_011764305.1. NCBI lineage: Eukaryota > Metazoa > Chordata > Mammalia > Carnivora > Mustelidae > Mustela > Mustela putorius. The sequence goes on along the minus strand of NW_025421329.1, from coordinate 1,668,417 downwards.
TCTGTTTCCCTAATTGTTGACCTGATAAATAAGTGAGATACAAATTTTGAGAATGAGATGTCATTAGTCATGACAATGACCTCATATTTTCAGTGCCTTGAAATATTGTCACATATCTTATAAATCATATTTGTTGAGTTAGTGTTTTTTTTTTAAACAAAACACTATTCCTTTTATCATCACGCCTCATCCAAGGTTCTTAAAAAAAATTTTACATGTGCACCCATAACATACATTACTTCTAAGGTTTACCTGAGATTTCTTACATTCCCTAAAATGTGAAGAGAAAGCATCAGCAGCTGAAACACATATTCAAATAACGAAACAAACTGGGTAACTTAATTTAAATTCTTAAAATCTCAGCTCTCAGGATGTTAAGAATTGTATATATAGTATGATCTTTTTACCCAAACAGATATTTCAGAAAACTCAAGGAAGGCTAAATTAATCCTCCTGAATTAGTAGCTGCTTATTGTACAGCAAAGATCCTCTAGTGGTAGAGAATAGTTGGGCCAGGATTCTCTTCCACTTGCTTTAGAGGGAAAATGCTGATTACTCTATTAGGGGCACACATGAGGTGTGCCAACCAACATGCTCACACCATTAGTAGAAGAATTATCAAGAAGGTCAACAGCAAAAACTCAGACATGTGAGTTTTTTCCCACCTCTCACCTAACAGCAAACCTCCAGAAACAGAACATATTTACATGTAAGAAGGCAGATAAAGAAACAAATAAACACACACATAATAGCTATGTTTTAATAGAAAGTATGATGACATGGTGCAGAAATGTAATTACATAGTACCTTCAAAGACTGCTTTTAAGCAAGACGGAAAGTAACTATGTCTGGTACAAAAATGATAAATGATAAATGAATTAATAACTTTAAATGCTTACTCCCCACGAAAGTATAGACCATTATGTTAGGAATAAAGATCAGACAACAACATAAGTAATTCAAAAGCAAGTGAAGTGTGCTGCCTAGTTTCTCCAACATGAAAACAAAAATCCACTCTATCAGAAGAAACACTAACTTTTTTCTTATGGAGAAAAAAATAAAGAAAATCCCACCCTTATAACTGTGATGATAAATCCACTGAGTCCTATGGCTGATATTTTAAGTCACTAATTTTCCTGCCCTGGCTAGATATTATAATGGTAATGTAGTGGATAATACAATAAAAGATTTGAATATTAATGAAAGATTTGGCTAAATATGAAAGCTGTTTGTTTAGGAAAAACACTTGAGAAATAAGGTAGCTTCATCAACATTAGATTTTCATTACAGGTTTTAAGACATACCATGGAACATAAGCGCTTTTATGAGTTGTAAAAATTGCTTCAATTTCTGACAGTCTTTGCTTCAAGGAATTCTGATTGGCAGCTGATTAGACTTGTGCTCCAGTCATTACCTTCTTTAGTGAAATTAGTAGGCTAGAAAATTGCATTGTAATTCATCAAAGGGAATTAACATTGCAAAAGATCTTTAGGCTATCATTGTATATTTATTTCGTGTATAATATAAATTTTTTCAAGCAATTTCTAATAAAAAATGTGCCAGAGAGTGTGTATTATCAATTCATCTGAAGTTATGACAATCCATTTCTGCATATTTGGTCTCTGTAAATGGAGAAGTTTTATCTGCCTTGAATTCCCTGTGTGATGGCATTAAAATAAATTACAGAGAGAATGTGATCTCTCTGTTATTACTGTCTCTTGCATGTTCTATTTAAAATCAGCTTGTGCACCATCTACTCTTGAAAGGATCCTTCAAATGCAAACAATACTAACAATATTTTCACCCTAGTACAAAGTAAATAATTCACTGTCAGACTTTCTTGAAAACCAATGTGTTAACATTATGCACTTTGCTCTAGAAATCTAGAAATCTTATGTATGAAAACATCATAGCTAAATAATGATGCTAATTGGGTTTAAAGACATATATATATATATATATATATATATATATATATATACATACATATATATGTATTTTAGTAAAATTAAAGTTTTTAGAAGATTACAAACTGAACACATTCCAATCTCATCGAATTAGAACAAAGTGAGCCATCAAATGAGTTTAGGTACGGTCTTATCAGTCTTCAGAAGTCAATTCTAAGTTCTTAACATTTATTCTCTTAAACTAGACATAGAGGAGAAAAAGTTTAGTGTATGAAAATCTGTGGGTGATAAAAAGAAGTATCAGAAAATGAAAAGACTGGTAGAATATATTATTCACTCATTCAGCTACAAATTCAAGACTTGTATTAAATTCATGTCTTATTTAGATGTCACAGGAATGGCTAATACATTTAATACTCACTAATTTCCTTTTAAAAAGCACCTAGGAAATATACTCCATTTTTCAAGAGCTTTACAGTTATCTTTAATGTTAGAGTGAAGGAAATTTTTTAAATTAACAACTGCAAAAAGTTGGGTTTTGTTTTTATTAGCACCACGCTCTAACCAACTGAGCTAACTGGCCAACTGGGTTTTGTTTTTAAATGAAGCTCTTTATCACTGACAAGAAATAATTGTCAAATAATCATTATCCCTTTGAAATAACCTTTTAGTCTCTTTCTAAATGTTGACCAATACTAAAATGTAAAATCATCATCAGAACGTGGTACCATGTTGGCTTCCCACCCCCCCTTCTATGCCCCCTTCTATGGCTTTGTTTCTACTTGCCACCATACTATTTTTGTGTTTGTTTTATTGTTTGCTTTTGGTCACCCACTCCATGCTCCCACAAGCATGAATGGTATTTGGTATTACTACTGTATTTGACATGTAATCACAAGAGTGATATAATTCTGCCTTTGTAGCCAAAAATCAAGCAAGAAGGTAAAAATAACATCATGTATATGCAGCTATGTACTGCCCCAGCATTCCATAATATAAGCATTAATTTCAAATATTGTATCAATATAGCTCATTTATTGCATATTTGATAAACTTATGTAAAATGGAATGCTGACTCATAAAGACATTAGCCTAGTGAGTTTGAGAAAACTGCAATAATAAGGACAAATTAATCTACACTGGGGTGAAAGAGGACAAAATATTATCATGTAATAATCTGTAAATATAGAATGTCATTGGAATGCTAAATTATAAAAATCATCTTTGAAAACTCTATGAGGCTGAACCCTAATTTTTAATGAGTTACCGAGGAAAGGCAACTAAACCATGACAAAGTAGCAAAGGGCTTTTGAAGATCAACACTCACATTTATTGATCACAGCTTTCTAGCTAATAGACTACCTTCCACTGCTACTAGAGGTTGTTAAGTTGCATCACGAGGCTCTTCGTCATGAAAAGAAAGCCCTTGCCTCATGATGAAACAACACTTTGTTGGCACGAAGAATAGAGAACTACAATCCAAATTCACTTCTGTTTCTTTGACTCACAAGAGCACAGTTTTAATGGCTGGCAAAAAGATATAGTTATTGAAAATAATCAGAATTTAATACTTTATTAAAGCTATAATTTTTAGCATTCAGGTGCTATCTATCTGCTGGTAAGAACTTTATATACATAATTGCTTTTAATTCTCCCAATAACCCCATCAGACTGGCATTCTAATTCCCATGTCACAGGTGAGGAAATGAGGCTTAAGCATTTTTTTTGTTTTTTGTTTTTTTAATTCCACCCCATTCACAGATACAGACATCCATCCATCCATTCATTTATTGACTCACACATTCAACAGATATTTAAAGAACACCAGCTTTTAAGTACTGTGGCAGGAACTAAAGCTAGGGCTGTGCACAAAGGAGTCAGAGTCACCAGAGGAGGAGCCATTTCATCTGGCGATCAGGCTCACATATGCCAAATGGAATGTAAGCAGCCTTCACTGCATTACTGTCTAACACGAAAAAATCTGTCTAACCTATTACTTCATTAACACAATTAAATTAATGTTTCTTTTCCCTTTCCATTTCCTTTCAGGAAGAGTGAATTATGAAATGGTGTATTATAAAGTAATATGAAATACTCTAACGTCTCACTTTACTTACAAAATTGAAATCTGTAAATGCTCCTAAAGTTCAAGACTATCTCAATTACAAATGGACTAAATGAACCATAAACTTTTTATGGTGTTTCGGCAAAATGCCAGTGCCGTTCACGTTACTGGTAAACAAAAACACCAGGCATGTGTTGTCACATTAGGTCGTGATTACAGTGAGTACCGAACTGTATATAGGCTCTTGGGAGAGTGACAAAAAGTACACCGTACTCTGAGATTACAAAAAATGGTGTTCCCCATCAAACTGTCTTGAGCTATATTTGTACAATACCGTGTTAATGTTGACGTATCATTCCTAATACTGAAGCAATCCTAAAACTTAGAACTTGAATCAAGGAGGAATTTGAGAGATTGCTCAGTAAATCCCACTTTTGATGGTGTACAACTGTAGTTGGCTAAAGGGCTGTGAACTGCAAGAGAATTAGACAAGCCTTTAGACTTTTTATTGAATGATAGCTATTCTGTAATCAGCTTCTGAAGGAGGAAAAATGGTGGAGAAATCCCCACTGAGCTATGTTAAGTGCATCCTGATTGCAGCTGAATGAAACCACAGTCCTGCCTGGCCATAGGTCATTGAAAAACTACTGACTAAAGGGATTTTCCTAGCCACAGGAATTAACTATATTCAAACCTCCTACAATAGTTACCTAAATAATAATAAACATTTTAGACAAGATAGATAAGAATTGATTGCATTTCTTAAAATTGGGCATGAAATGAATGAACTGAGTGGGTTCAAGGAGAGGGTACTGAATCTCACTGATGTGTTGACTCCTTTAGAGATGAATCTTATACACTAAAAGCAATTCCAAGTTTACCCACAACTGATCCCTTCCCCCAAAAAGGAGTGAGTGGGATTACATTAGACTCTACTAATATATACATGGCTTATACTTATTAATTCCTCCACATTAGTCATAAACCCCAAGGGACTTATTTGGAAGCAAATGAGCAAATGTGTGTTGTTGCCAAGTTTAAAACTATGAATTCCACTGGTAGATAAAATGGCCAGTGGACCTGTACAATAGGAGGCTGGATTAAGTATGTACGTATTTCTTTATTACACGTATATAATGCCTACTATGCATTGCTAATACTTTACAATATATTCATTTCTCTAATTCTTATAAAAAACTGATGATGTGAATATTATCCCCATTGTACAGATGAACAAACCGGGGACATGAGAGAGTAAAGAATTGCTGAAAGTCGCACAAATCCTGGCAGAATCAGGTTTGGGGACACATAGTCTTCTAAGACCACACCCTTAGCAATGATGCTGAGCTCCCTCTGTATAAACAATCCTGTAGAGCTATAACCACAGGGTGGCCTAAATTGGAATGCCCAATGAGAACCACTAAAGTTATAGCTTGAAGCAGGAAAGAAAGCAGCACGAAAAGATTTTAGGTGTGTTTAAGATATTCATTTCATTCTCTTAGTTTCAAGTGAGACCAATGTTGAAATGTCCAGTTTTTATTTTTTTGTCTCCCAATTTCTTTTCCTCCTAACAATTTTAGGGACTGAAGAGAAAACAGAGAAGGTTGGAAAGAAAAGTTTCCATGATGGGACAATATTCCCTTTTCCACTTCCTTTCAACGTATGTTATATTCCTATGTAGGAAAGGAATGGGATTTTTAAAAATTGCATGATATCCTAAAAATGATCACTGAAATGTCATCTAGTCATTGACTCTTGATAGATGAAATTCAATTTAAAATATAACAATATTAAACTACTAGTAAAAATAAAATTCATCATAGTACCATAATGGTACCATAAATGATACCACTGACCTGGAGGATATCCCCCATCTTAAATTAAACACACTAAGGAATTGAGCTACCTTTTCTTCCCAGCTTAGGTTATGAAAAAAATAAGCTTTAGAAAGAAAAACAAATCATAATTCAGACTTCAAAAACAAAATTATAGAAAAATCACAACTGAAAAGAAGTTGTTCCCTGACTTCCAAAAACCTGACAGGAGCTTGACAGGAAACATTTTTTGGAAGTCAACCATCTAAAATGTTGCTTATTCATGATGCTGCCAAGGTAGAAAATACTGAGAAGGAAATGAGATTGCAATCTCTCCTTGTCCAGCTGTCAAAGACGACAGCAAATTTCTCTTCCACTGAAGAGACAAAACTTGAAAAAAAAAAAAATCACACTTTCTGAAAACTATACATCACCTCAGTGGGTTTGAGGAACATCTAAAAATGGATGTAATGTGACAGCAGCCACCTGGAAACCAATTCAGAAATGACAAAGATTATTGCTGTAGTGTGAGCAATAGGAAATCGGCAAATCATAATGAAGAAAAGAGTCTATGCGTGTAAAACTACACAGAAAGCATGATTAGGCCTTCAGGATGTTGGAGGAACACAGAGATACTGAGCAAGGTGACAGCTTACAAGCCTCAGATACGTTTTTTTTTCCCCTCTGGTGTTCACTTAAGTATTTTACTCAGTCTTCTCTTCAATGTAACTATTAATTACACAGTTTAAGGTTAATAAATCAATGACCCTGGAAGGATGGCCAACTTGGACAGGACTCATACAACTCAGTGGTCAACTGGAAACACTAACCGGTGTCTGAAGAACACTTTAAAAGAGGGACTATAATATCCATCAAAGAGCGGGTCTTTTTTTTTCTTCTTAAAGCTAGAGAAATCAAGGTATATGCCAGTAGAGGTGACTCAGAAATACAAAAGTCAAAGCAAGCTAATCCTTCAAACCAGTCTAGAAAGGCAGTTATAGGCGTGTCAGATGGAAATCTTTCAGAATCTCCTCTGCCCAGCTTCCTCTCTCATGTCATCTCTCATCCTCATGGTCCTCTCCAGTTTTTCATTTTTCAATAGATATGTAACATTAACAAGCCACATCTTATTTGTTGATTATGAAAAGTCATCTCAGTTCAGTGATTCTATACTTTCTTACCTACTGTCATTATTCTGTATCTCAGATTTTGGGCTTCTTTTCTCATATTTTTTTTCTTTTTTTAAAAGATTATTTATTTATTTATTTATTTGACAGAGATCACAGGCAGGCAGAGAGGCAGGCAGAGAGAGAGGGGGAAGCAAGCTCCCCGCCGAACAGAGAGCCCGATGTGGGGCTTGATTCCAGGACCCCGGGACCACAAATGGAGCCAAAGGCAGAGGCTTTAACCCACTAAGCCATCCAGGCGCCCCTTCTTTTCTCATGTTTAATTTCAGTCTTCATGATAGTTACTTTTCCACAATTCACTGCCTTTAACTAAGCAGACTCCATTAGTATCAGTGTTTTCTTCCTCAGGATATCCTTCACCTTACCTGTAATTAATGTGCTTTTGACCTTCTCCCCAAATACAGAGGAAATAATATTTTATTATTTTTGAATCTCTTATACCAGGCATAGAGTCCCTTACACTTAGCAGATGCTCAAAAAGTGCTTATAAGTATAAAATACAACACTCTGAAAAACTTCTAGAACATTGTATTACTATCCTCTTTTTTCTTCCAGAAAATATAACATAAAGAAACACTGGAGCACAGGTGCAGACCCCATGAATTGTAAGAAGATTGGGCATCTAGTCAACCTGGTGATCGATAAAAACAAATCTCTATGTATCATTTCCTCTCTTCTACAGGGCTCCCATTTGATTTTCCAGGATCATTCTGATTCTTGCCTTGCTACTCTCAACTCTGCAGGTGTTTCCCCTAGTGCTGCAGAAGGGGGTGCAGTGGTGTAAGTTTAAATGCTGTAGGGGTCCCCAGCAAAAGACAGTGGGAGGAGGTGGGCATAGAGAACAAAAGCAATCTTCTAACCTTTTGTCAGTTTCTGATTAATGGCATTATGTACAAGAAAATTAGTCTTCTATATCCATTGCATTTTTGCTTTATCTTTACTATCCCCTCACTTCCAAACTATCTACTGGAGATACTGCTTGGATTAAGGCAATACAGCTCCAAGCATATTCTGGTTTTATTTATTTGGGGATGACAGGTAGAGGGTGTAAAGTTGAGGAGGCTTCAGGCTGTCCTTTGGAGGTGGGAAGTGGGGGTAAACCAGGGGTGAAGTGGGGAGAAATATGTATAGTTTCACATCATAGTAATCATCTCCTCTTAAAACAAGGGGATAAAGGGATATCTATTTAGAGATTCATTTCATCTCAGTTTTATAGATGAAATGACAAAGAGAAAAAAAGAACTATCTTCCATATCAATATTCCTCCCAAATACTTCTGGCTTAAGTGGAACTTTTGAAATAAATTCTACCATGAGAAATAAAATGGAGTGAGAATCCTTTTCCATTCATTATCACATTAAAATGATGTTTTAATAGAATTCTTATTTTATAGATGACAAGTTCTGTGTATTGTAATAAGCACTAGAGCTACATCAAGTAAACATGAAGATAAATAAACCTTGAAAACAAATTGTGCAATTATTAAAAATTAATAGATGAAGTAAACCAAACATAAATAAATCAAATTCCATTTTCCCACTCAACATTAGATTAATTTAGTTTATAAACATGTTCTTAAAACCTTGCATTCTGTCAAATGTGTTTCATATAAATGGGGAAAACTCAGCATTTGTTACCATTTGTCATAACAAACCTACAGTTTTTATTCTAATATTATATGAGAATCAGTTTTATACTGTTGGCTTTGCTTTTGTTTCAATGGATGCTTGTACCCCTGGTTAACATTCATCATTTAATACATGTTGTTTAAGACTTGAAGCTAAATCAAGATTACCATATAATGTGGAAGTTGCATATATGAATAAAGCTTTGATCAAGGTAAAGAACTGATCGCAAAATCAAAATGGTTTTATCATTATATATATATTATGTGATTATAATATATGTTATTATCATTACATAATAAATCCATCATGGGCGCCTGGGTGGCTCAGTGGGTTAAGCCACTGCCTTCGGCTCAGGTCATGATCTCAGGGTCCTGGGATCGAGTCCCGCATCGGGCTCTCTGCTCAGCAGGGAGCCTGCTTCCTCCTCTCTCTCTCTGCCTGCCTCTCTGCCTACTTGTGATCTCTCTCTGTCAAATAAATAAATAAATAAAATTTAAAATAATAATAATAATAATAAATCCATCGGTGAGAAAGTAATTGTTATAATGTAATGATAAATAAATATTGTCAACACAACTGATAACTGTATATTAGCATCTTTTACCTTTGTATTGCGAAGAAGGCCCTCTCATTTTCTAGGACATTTCTTCTGAGCACAGAGAAGTCAGCATTAATGAGTTTGATCACTTACAATGAGCATAGTCAGCACTGCCTCTGCTTTTTGGAAACTTAAAAAAGGAGCACTTTTAATGACTTTCTCCAGGTACACATCTGGCTCTATTGGAACTCTGCTAGCAGGCTTGGTGGGCAACCCTTGGATTAGACTATGATAAATTGAATAAAAGTACTGGTGAGAAGTCAAGTGATAACTTCTAACAATCAACAGCAAACCCGAAATGATAATGCCTCTACTATGTCAGCTTCCCTCCACTGGGGCTTGATCCTGAAGAACACAGAAATAACTCCACAGTGATTGCACAGCTGAGATATTTGCATTTTTTTGATATTTGCATTTTTTAACATTCTATTTAGGAGTTTTCTGCAGTTGTGGGTGAGGGGGTTGCTTTTGGTGTGTGTGTGGTGGGGAGCAAGTGTTTCCAGATCAGGATAAAGACAGCTCCTTGAAGGTGAATGTTTACCTCCTTTTCTTCATTGCACTTTATACTCAATAAATACTCACCAGAGGATTGTTGACTGGAGTTTTAACTCCAGAACCTTGCCTAGGAGAAAAGACTAGAGCAAAAAATTTCCCTGTGGACCACAAGGAGGTAAAGACTTAATTTGAGGGGTAACAGGGGTCTGAACCTTTTATCCTCTTCCTTGCAAGATGTAGGCATCAAGGCCATAGCCTCCTGTCCAGAGCTGTTAGTCTCAGACAAACACATAACTTCAGATTAAAGACAGAATAGGTCTATTTTCCAGTATACAAACACAAATACATATCCATTCATCCTTATCCATTCATCTGGCAATGAAAACTTAGGTTGCTTTCATATCTTGGCCATTGTAAATAATGTTGCAATAAATATAGGGGTATATATACCTTTTCAAATTAGTGTTTTTATTTTCTTTGGGTAGTAGCATTTTACGGTGACAGATGTTAGCTACACCGAGATCAGCATAGCATAACATATAGAGAAGTTGAATCACTATGCTGTACATCAAGACTAATGTAAAATTATGTGTCACCTATACTCAAATAAATTTAAAACAATTTTTTAAAGACTTTATTTATAAGTAATCTCTACACCCACCATGGGGCTCAAATTCACAACTCTGAGATCAAGAGTACTAGACTTTACCAACTGAGCAAACCAGGCATCCATTTATTTTTTTTTCTTTTTAATCTGAAACTTTGGCCTATTCAGGTGGTTACTATCACTACTTGGAGTCCTCCTATTGGCATGCTCATTCCAGTAGTTTATATGTTAAAGTTATCCCAACAGAGAAGACTGTCAGTGGCATGCAAGTTCATGAAGAGCTCTATGTATTCTTTAAAATAACCAATAACAATTTTAAAAAGAAGACAAATAGACAATTTGTCTTGTCTTAAAATAACCAATAACAATTTTAAAAAGAAGACAAATGTACTGATGATCCCAACTGGTTTAGTAAGAGGAAGACAAATTAGTTATTGGAACACCCAAAAGTCTAAAGGCCAAAAAAAGTCATTCCATTGGTGAATTATATTTCTGTTAAGTGGGGAAATGTAAGAAGTCTACAAGTATAGGAAAGTATTTAAAATTGTTGGATTCAACTACCCATCTGTGAACCATCTTCTTGAAACAATGTCCCAAACATATTTCAGTAAAGATTAGACAACATGCAACTCTTTTCAATGTAGATAATAATATACTTTAAATTTTTCTTAGCTTATTTTCTTGAATGCTTACAAATGCCTAATGCCTAAATAAATTTATTTTCTTGATGATGGACATATTTTTACTCAAATCCTAGGCATGCAGGCTGGTGTGAACTAACTAAAATCCTATTTATATAAGATATCAATAATCTAGGGGAAAAGGTATTATAATTAGAAGTAACCTGCATATATAGTTTAGAAGGCATACATCATTTCTGAGTTACATAAAATTTTAGAAAACAATTATTAATTTTAACTCACTGCAATTTGATCTTTGCGTCTCTGGGACCTACTTCTTGAAGACTCAAACAAGTTTAGTTAGTCAAAATTAGTGACTGTGCAACAAGTTTAAGCAAATCAAAACTTTTTTTTAACTAATCTTACAGTATAAATTTTAAAATTGGCATAGAAGTTCTCGGGCTTTTAATCTCAGCCACCTGTGAAGAATTTCTTTTCTTTTTTCTTTCTTTCTTTTGTCTTTTCTTTTTTTTTTCTTTTCTTTTTCTTTTTCTTTCTTTTTTTTTTTTTTTTTTGGCTCCATTCCCGCCCAAATCCCCCAATTGCATTCTGCAGCACACCAAATATCTCATGTTGTTTTAAAACCTCACACTGCTGAAAGTCAGGATAACAGGATGGTTAAGAAGATGGGCTCAAGAGCCAAAGTGCTGAGCCTCCAATCCTGGTCTTCCCACTTACTAGAAAAGTTACTTAACTTTCACCTGCCTCCATTTTCTCATCTATCAGGGTTTGTGGGGGCGGGGGGAGGATAATAATTGTAACAACTTAAAGGGTTGTTGTAAATCTTAAAAGTGTTAATAAACACATAAAGGATTTGGTACATAAAAGGAGCTGCTAAAAGCTAATGTTCTGATTGCTTGGTATCTGTCTCTCTGAGACAAAAGAATGAGGACAAACCTTAGCGTTTTAGAGGTGAACATCATAAATATTGAGATTGATAAGAAAATAAATAGATGGACAGCAGTTATTCAGAATAGAAAGATAAAGGGGCTTGGCTTGAGGGAAAGTACTCAGACTCCAAAGCTAATTTCCAGCACATCTCTGCAGTGTGACCCTTCTCAGTGTCTGTGCATTTATTACTGCTCCTGAAGACTTAGAGAGATGGAGTCAGGGAGAAAAGCTGAAATCAGTCACTCAAGATTTAGAAAGCCACCTTTCCTATAGCTTCACAATCATTACATGCAATGGAAAGACTCTACACATAAATTCTATATTCATTTCAGGTAAAAGGAGTTTTAAAAATCATTTAACTTCTCCCCCAAATAATTAATAAACAAATAAAGACTATAATGCAAGAAAATTACCTCATTATTAAAGATAATTGGCTGTCATCTGCTTTTAAGGTTTAAACAAAGTTTAACCTGCTTTCAAGTAATGAAGTATAACAGCTAATTCTCACAAATCAAAAGACTGTGTGCTGTGTTTTGGATTATACTTGAAGGACTTTTCAATTTTTGTTTAAAATCTGGTTCATTTAATGGAAGGGTGGAAACATTCTTTAAGGGGAAAAAGAATGAAATGCATTTCTCACTCAAATATCTTGCATGAAGAACCCAGTGATATCCTAAACACACTGTCCTATCATCTTGCTCTGCCCAAGGACTACATTGGTTTTCAATACATAACTCTCTGAAGACATGCAGGAATTACCATTGGGGCACGTACTTTAGAGAAGTCACAAGTGGTACTCTTGTTTTTCTGGGACAGTGGAGCATATGTCACACTGGGAAGGCTTCTTAATTCTGGTCTTGTCAAATATGAAAATAAATAGAATGTCTCTAATTCCAAGCTGTACAACTAAATGGGAAGATAGCAAACTTGACCAAAATTCCAAGAAAATTTATTGGAACTCTGAGGGAAGATTAAGAAACCCTGGATTATGCATCCTGGGTAAAAAAGCATATGAAAAAGTGTCTTGTAAAACAGGATTCCTATAGAGAGGATGATGAACACAGGCAGCTCTTGTCAGGGTCTTTGCTGAAGACAATTCCAACTCCACTTTATTCTCACTCTAAATCTGCTCCTGGGATAAGATCATCCCATGACTTCTACTGCCGACCTGATGTGGTCTCCTAAACCCAGATCTCTCAACCCACACATCCAATGGCCTTTGGATAAATATCTCAGTTTCTTGAAAGCAATATCAAAATACAAGTCATTATATTTCACCTTATCTGCATTCCACCCAATACATATAAACACACTCACATGTACCACTGTCACCCTCACCCGCATCACTTACTTTGGTAAATGGTACTTCTCCTTGTCCAACCCAAATAGGTAACTGGAAGCACCTTTAACTCTCTACATTCCCATATTAATCTTTCAGCCACTATTATTGCTTCAACTTCCTTTCCATCTCAGGAATCCATCATTTTATTGTCTCCATTTTCTCTGTAACTGCAGTAGTTCAAGCTATCACTTGTTAGCTATACTGCTCTAAGGAACTCCTAACTGGCTTCCTCTCTATCCTATTCTCTATACTTCGACTAGACTAGCGTAATAACTCCAAAATGAAAATTGGACCATATAATCCTCCTGTCAAGATAAAAGCCAACAGCTCTCCGATCCTCACACTAGTCTCTGCCACAGCCCTTGGTCTGGCTCTATCGAAGTGCTTTCTTACCTCCAAACCTTCTTATTCACATTGTTCCCATTCTTTGAACTATTCTTTTCTTTATCTAAATAATTTCTACTTGTCCTGAATGCTCAGATCAGACACTTTTCCAGAAAACCTGAAAGATATATCTTTCTGTTACCCTGCTCAACAACCTAAACTAAATGTCCTACCTCTGGATTCCCACAATATGCTCTATTAATTATAGTATACTTAATTGTTAATTTAACTGCTTCTCCCATTCAACCATCAGGTCAGATATTATTTGCCATTAAATCCAGAATGCCTGGCACAATGCCCAATACATATCAGGCATTCTTGCATTGTGAATCAAATAGAATAAACAAAGATATAGCTTTTGAGACTCAAAACACAGAAGGAGAATGCGTAGGGATGTTTTTGGATGCGCTGGTAGTGAGAACTTACTAACTAAAGTAAATAAATATTTAAAATAATAAATAAATAAATAAATAAGCAAATATAAGTATTTTTAAATTAAATTGTATTTTGATTTGGGGACAAGGTTTGAAGTTCCACTTCCCACAAAACTGACTCTCTGGTACAGATCTGTGTGAAGGAAGTTCATTAAGGAATTCTCTCAGGAGCAATTACTGTAAGAGAGTATAAACAGCAGGATTGAAAAGAAGTTGAACTGCAATGCGGTTTTAACAGAGACTTCAACTGATCCCACCCGGACCTCTAAACCTGCAAGGGCCCTTTAGAATTGGCCCCTATCAAGACAGTGGAGCTAGGCTTTTGTGTTCCTGCAGTAACCAGTCATTAAATGTAGGCTACTCTTGGGGAGGGCCACGACCTTGGTGAGACCCTTACTTTCAACAGAGGTCAGTTCCCACAGAGGCAATTAGTTTTGAATTATCAGTCATCAGTACTTTTAGCAACTGAGGGGATGAATGTCTCATCCCTGAAGGAGATATCTGAGTGATACAAATGTCCCAGCATACCGAAGGCCTCTACAAACTTTACTAATGTACAGGGCTCCTGAATTTCCATGAGGTTTACCCCCTACCCTCTGGGTCAGACATGCCTTACTAAGGCTTGCCATGTACTACAGATCAATCTGATAAACATGAAGTCATCACATAGTAGACTAATGTGATGTGCATCAGAACATCCAGATAGTCCAGATCTCTTCAAAGGGCAAGACAGGAGCACAGCCCTGAGCAAGACGTAAATTTTTACTGTTGTCTAACCCAAGTGAACACAAAGTGCTTCTGTTCCTCTTCCCTGATAAGGATGGGGAAGAATGCATTTGCCAGTTCAACAGCTGCAAACCATGTACTTGAGGCTTAGTTGCATTTGTGGTAGTCTTCTGTCATTCACCAGGATTTATCTGTTCTTTGTAGGGGCCAGGCTGTGTCCACCATCATTGACTTTACTATCCAAAAGTCCATTCTGGAGCATCATCTTTTAATTCAGCCTTGGTCAATAAAAAAGTAGCTACCATTGGGCTTCTCAGAGAAATGGTGCTCTTCTCACTAGTGATTTCATTATCACTTTGGTAAATGGAGCATCCCTTAGGTCCTCCTGGTGAATATGGCCCTCTGGTTAGGTTTCCAGCGTTATGCATGTCTAATCTATCAACCCAACTTCTCTGAACCTTTTGATGCCTTCATTTACTCTCTACCACAGTAATTCTCATATTTCTATTTTTTATCCTGGAGGCCATAACTTTTTTGCAAGCATCTAAGAGGCATCCTAGCAATATGTTACACTATTTCCCAAAGTCATTGCTAGAGTACTAAGTTCTGTCTCATAAGCAAATCCACCCATATTAATAAACTTTCCTTTATTCAACTTTGTGTTCCGGCCACTTCGATCTAGCATCCTCAGGATCCAGTCCCAAATACTAGTCCCTGGTAGTACCTATTAGCTAGGGTCTACAGAGCTTCAAGCTTCCTCCTATAGCATACCTAGCATTTCCTTGGCCATATTATGTTATGAATTGACCCTAGATGTTGTTCTGACAATCTGGAAACTGATTAAAAACAGAAACTAAACTGCAGTTCATTTGTAACAGAGGCCTCAGCCCATCCTACAGGAATCTCTGTCATTGGGATAGTCCGTCAGAGTTGTTCCCCATCAAGGCAAGGGGCTATGACTTTGTACTATCTATATTAACAGTCACTAGAAGTGTTACCCCCAGGGAGGCAGGTATGACCTTGAAGGGAACCCATCCCTTCAACAGAAGTCAATTGGGCAGAGGTGCTTAGCTTTGAGTCATCAGCAGACAACACTCTGAGTAACACAGGGTAAGTTTCTCAGTTCTAAATGGGGGAGCTGGGTACACACCAGAGCATCCACTCTTGGCAGTATGTCAATGAACCTAAAAATCTTGGGATAAACTTTAAAAGTCCTGCCATTATCCTTTTCTTTGGCACCTATGAAGGGATTAACAGCTTTGGTATATTGGCTGTCAATTCATGAAGTCAACATTTTTCAGAATAAACAAACTAATTGTAGGATTTGTTATTCTTGCAAAAATTTAGGCCATCATAACAAGTGTAATATTTGGGGGAAACAATGGTGCACCAGGGTGGTCTAACTATTTGACTCCTCTGAACCTAGAAAGCTAGCCTCTGAGAACTTCTGGTCTCTCAGAAGTTTCTCAAAGTGTTTATCCCCTATAGTAGAACGATATGGTCAAATTCTAAAAATTCTTTTTGTGACTTGGACTTAAACATTAGATTTCTTTGGTAAGACTTTTATTCCTTTGTATGCTAAACAAGTTTCTAGTGGTTTTAAAATGTAATGCTGTACATGTCTGCACACATAATTTAATAAAAGCAAAAACAAACAAACAAACAAAAAACAAAACAAAACAAAAAAAACCAGGATGTGGAATAGCAGCAATGGCCAAAGTGCCCACTTGAATCTCTGCTATCCCTTCAATGTACTTAATGAACAACTCGGAGAGTGTATATTGACTTCTTTCTAATCATGCTATAGGATTTAAGACTAAAGACATAGACTTTAAAAAGTTGGAAGGAAATTATTTGAATTTCTATTATCCTTATTATCCATGAAAATATATTTAGGGGCTTGTTAACTCAAGAACAAATTAAAGGTAAGATAAATGGAAATGTTAAATAATATAATACAAGTTAAGTATTTCATTTAATATGTAAAATATTTTTTTCAAAGATTGTAAGTTCTTCGACACTTTCGAAAGCCCTTATAGGTATATTTTATACACATACTGATATATGAAAACTGAGACAGATATTAAATTATTTTGTCAAAACACATACCACTAATAAGCAATCTTCCGAAGGCCTGACCATAGTCTTTTTGCCTCAAAGCCAGAGTTATTTAGCTCCATCATGTAGTCAACTATGAACATGGTGTATAGTTGACCTTCAAAAGAATAGCTTGTGTATATGTACCCAGAAACACATTTCCCAATAGGGAGTCCATAAAGCAAATGAAAATTAATTTGGGTCAGGGTTTTAACTTTTTACAAATGCAAAACATAGCCACAGATCAGAATTTCTTTCCTCAGGAGGATACCTCGCTTGTTTTCATCCTTGAAGCAAACATTGTGGGAAAATTAGAAAGAGCTGGTTCAGCTCATTTAAAGTTATCTGAGCAAGAACATTTCCTATCTTATGCTGAAGCAGAAAATGCCTGAAGTTTCAAATTTTGCACGTTGTTAGACTTTTATTGAAACATAGGGCTGTATGAGGTTTTAAAGAATTGATTGATACTTTTAAAGTTAGAGCAATTTCCATTTTTTAAAAGGAAGATCATTTCCTATCTTTTTATCTTGAAGAGATACTCTTCATAATGATGATTACCCTAGCTACTGAATATTTTCTCTAGGCAAAAAAAAAGGGACTAGAGCAGCACATCTGTAAACTTAAACTTACCCCACAATCCACGTGGATGCTGACTTCAAAGCAGAGAAAACCCTAATAAAAATTAAGCACAACACACTAATAATACTTCTTAATAATAGCACCTAACAATTATACAACACTTTGCACTTTCAAAGCATTTTACAATCATTAATTAGTTTATCCACACAACATCCCTATGACTTCTGACAGTGTTATTATCCTCATTTTAAAGATGAGGAAACTGAGATCAAATATGATTAAGTGCCTTGCCCAAAGCCACATAATGAATCAGTAAGATCTGTACCTGAGTTTATAATAGCTCAAGATTAGCAGAGAGTATAGAAATTCTTGAGGTTCACAAACCATCTCCTTGAATGACAAACCTATTGTTACCTCCACTCATCAATGATGCCCTCCTTTTTTCACTGACCTCTGTTAAACAAAGTAAAGAAATTAAGAATCTTCCCTTTATAATTCTAATACACTTAAATAAAAGGAAAAGAAAAACCAGTATATTAAGTACATTTTATGGTCTCCAATATTATTGTCATTGGAGCAAATACACTTGGTGATGAACGACTGAAAGATTCTCTGGTTTTAGTAGGAAAAAACTTATAAATTTACCCTACCTTGCAGCTATAATTAATAAGGACTTATTGCCCCCAAATCTTACAGCTCATTAATATCAGCATCACAACTACGAACCAAATAAGTCAATAGAGGTAGGGTTGGTTCCCCCCCCCCCTATGATAGACAGTAAAAAATTGCCCTGAGCTCTTTAACTTTGAGAATTCATAAATCTACATGGGTGAAAGAAAACTACTGTTTTAACTTCCAGAATATATTCTAATGTGTTTCCTATCTGAATCAGTCAGAACAGGCTAGGATATGTTGCAGGAACAAACACCTTCCAAATCTCATTGACATAACATAATTATTACATCTTATCGTACTATATGTCCATTGTAGGTTGATAGAAGTCTCTGATCCATCTCATCTTCAGGCAGAGACCCAGACCAACAGAGCCAAGAGCATCTGGGTCACTCTGACAAGACTACAAATTACAAACTAGATAGATCTTGAAACTTCAGCATGGAAGTGACAAAACATCTTCATTCATGCTTCACTGTCTAAAACAAATTACATAATCATGGCTAATTCAAGTGAAGAGAAAAGAGAAATTCTACCATGTGTACAGATGAGGAAAACCAGAATATATGGGAATCACAGTAATAACTGTCATCAAATATTAGATTCATTCCTCTTCCAATCTGCTTCTTGCATCAAAGTGACAAATGCCAGGGCCAGGTGCCTTTGTCCAAAGAGATACATTAAAAGCTATCTTCCTGGATTCAAAATCAATCTACAAAAATATGCAGTCCTATTCAGGAATAATGGAATGGAAGAAAGTACAATTAAGAAAGCAATTCCATTTACAACTGCACCAAAAGCAGTAAAATGTCTAAGAATAAACTTAACCAAGGAAGTGAAAGACTTATACTCTGAAAAGTTTAAAACACTGATGAAAGAAATTCAAGATGGACACAAAGAAATGGAAAGACATTCAATGCTCATGGGTTGGAAGAATAAATATTGTGAAATGTCCATACTACCCAAAGCAGTCTTCAGATTTAATGCAATCCCTATCAAAATACCAACAGCATTTTTCACAGAACTAGAACAAACAATCCTAATATTTGTATGAAACCAAAAAAGACCTCAAATATCCAAAGCAATCTTGAAAAACAAAACTGGATATATCACTGTTCTAGCTTTCAAATTATATTACAAAGTGGTAGTAATTAGAGCAGTATGGTAATAGCATAAAAGCAGACCCGTTAGGTCAATAGAATAGACTAGAAAACCCAGAAATAAACTCACAAATACATGGCAAATTAATCGACAATGGAGGAATGAATATGCAATGGGACAAAGA
This sequence comes from Mustela putorius furo, assembly GCF_011764305.1. NCBI lineage: Eukaryota > Metazoa > Chordata > Mammalia > Carnivora > Mustelidae > Mustela > Mustela putorius. The sequence goes on along the minus strand of NW_025421329.1, from coordinate 1,649,026 downwards.
TAGTCTCCAACAAATGGTGTTGGGAAGACTGGATAGCTACATGTGAAAAAATGAAATTGGACCACTTCCTTTCACTATATACAAAAATAAACTCAAAGTGGTTTAAAGACCTAATGTGAGACTTGAAATCATAAAAATTCTTGAAGTGAGCACATGCAGTGATTTATCTGACACTGGCTGTAGGAACATTTTTCCAGATATGTCCCCCTGAGGCAAGGGAAATAAAAGCAAAAATAAACTATTGGGACTACATCAAAATAAACAGTGTTTACACAGTGAAGGAAACAACCAATGAAACTAAAAGGGAACCTACTGAATGGGAGAAGATATTTGCAATGACATATCCAATAAAGGGTTAGTATCCAAAATACATAAAGAACTGATACAACTCAACATCCAAAAAACAAATATCCAATTAAAAATGGGCAGAAGACATGAAAAGACATTTCTCCAAAAGAAGATATACAGATGTCCAACAGACACTTAAAAGGATGCTCAAAATCACTCATCATCAGAGAAATGCATCAAAACTATATACTTGTCAGAGATGATCACCTCACACTTGTCAGAATGGCTAAAATAAAAACACAAGAAACAACAAGTGTTGGAAAAGATGTGGAAAAAAAGGAAAGCTTTTACACAGTTGCTGGGAATGCAAACTAGTATAGTCAATATGAAAAACAGTATAGAAATTTCTCAAAAAATTAAAAATAGAACTATCCTATGATCTAGTACTCACACTACCATATATTTGCCCCTCAAAATACAAAAACACAATTCAAAGGGATACATGCACCTTTATGTTTGTTGCAGCCTTATTTACAATAGCCAGACTAGAAGAAGCCCAAGTGTCCCCTGATGGATGAATGGATAAAGAAGATGTGATACACACACACACACACACACACACACACACACACACACATTATCCTGCCTTAAAAAGAGAATGAAAGGGGTGCCCAGGTGGCTCAGTTGGTTAAGCAGCTGCCTTCGGCTCAGGTCATGATTCCAGGGTTTTGGGATGGAGCCCCGCATTGGGCTCCCTGCTCAGCAGAGAGCCTGCTTCTCTCTCTCCCCCTCTCCCTGCCACTCTGCTTACTTGTGCTCTCTCTCTCTAGCTATCTGTCAAATAAACAAATAAAATATTTTATAAAGAGAGAGAGTATGAAATCTTGTCATTTGCAACAATATGGGTGGGGTTAGAGAGTATAATGCTAAGAGATGTACGTCAGTTAGAGAAAGACAAATACCATATGAACTCACTTGTGTGGAATTTTAGAAACAAAATAAACAAACAAAGGAAAAAAAGAGAGAGAGAGAGAAACAAACCAAGGAACAGACTCAACTACCAAGAACAAACTGATGGTTATCAGAGGGGAGGTGGCTGGGAAGATGGCTGAAATAGCTGACAGAGATTAAAGAGTACACTTAACATTATATTAAAAAAAAGAAAAGAAAAGAGCTATCTTCCTTTACCCCCTGTCATAACAACTAGCAGGTTTCAAATGGTAGAGGTTCTGTTGGCCTATATCCCCGACTAAGGAAAAGATGTGGTAGAGTTCCTATAGTGGAACTGTAGCATAAACAAGTAATGTTTTGTTGTTGTTGATTTATGTTCTGAGACTCCAGGGTTGTTTTGTTACCTCAGGCTAACGTGGCCAGTCCTAAGTAGTGTATCATCTTACAAGACAACATGGATTGATGACAACTTAAATTCGCCTCACTAAAATCAGATGAAAAGCTTCATAATTAACAAGGTCCAAAAGGAAGAGGAAATAAAAACCTTGGTGAAGGTGACAAAATTGGCTCTGATATCCATTATGTCTAGTTCTCTCCATGCTCTCTTGTCTTTCCTATTCTCCCTTTCTCCCTTCTTCCCTCCCTTCTTCTTCTGAACACTGAAAACCTTCTAAAAGTAACTTAAAGTTAGCCTTTGGTATCAGAGATGTCTCTGAATTCATGAAATCATTTTAACAAGTGGTTCATGGATAAGAAACTAAAAGTTTCAACAAAGGTATTGTTCCTAAGATAAAATACTTTCATGGTACTTGTTATTTAGAAATCTTCCATCTTGTTACTTTCTAAAGAAACAAGTGAATGAAACAATGGTATCTTCAGCTGGTAGCCAGCATTGTTTCTCTTGTCAATTCCTTAGTTAATAGGTTTTTCTTCCTATAATAATTATTAACAAAAACCAATCATTTATTACATCCCCATGGTATATCTGGCACTTTAAATGTATATATTATTTACTAATCTTCTCTATAATACACAAAATATTTTTTTATCCAATTTATAAATGAGGAGACTCAGGCTACTGAGTGGCTAAGCCAATATCAACACCAGGCTGTGGTGGCCCTAAAACCCATAATATTACCTATGTATCTTATTGCCTTATTCTCAAATGCTCAGTTATTTGCCATATGAGATTATTCACAATGATTACAAGACTTCAGCTTGGCTTCGGTTAAACTTCTGTGGTTGCAAAATTCTGGGCATTAATATAGAATGTGAGTCAAGAGAGATGTGAAGGTTCAAATCTTCAGAGGTTCACACTAAAGTTCCATGATTCTGCCTTGTTTATGAAGCACTTTCTAAATGCCAGCCTTGCCTCCATTGAAGGAATCCTGTAAGTTAGTTCACATGCCACTGACTGCCATTCCTAATATAGCAACTTACGGATATTGAATGCTAACCGTACGCTAGGTATTATTTTAAGTTCTTTACATGATTTAACTCATTCAATACTCAAAGCAGTCTTATGAGATATGATTCATTTTTATCTATGTTGTGGGAAAATTGAACCATTATGAGGTAAGTAACCTGTTGACGATCACATAGTAGAAATTTGAACAGGCTGTCTATCTTCAGAACTTATGCACTTGACCATCCTACTATATTGAATCTCAAAACAAAAATAAGTAAGTAGATAGGTAGGGAGATAGATAGATAGATAGATGTATATATGACCCAATAGTTCCACTATTGGATATTTACTCAAAGAAATCAAAAACATTAATTTGAAAAGATATATGCACCCTTATGTTTATTATAGCATTATTTACAATAGTCAACATATGGAAGTAACCTAATAGTCCATAAATAGACAAATAGATAAGGAGGATGTGTTACATACATGTGTATGTATATACATTTATATACAATGGAATATAATATACATACAATGGAATATTACACAGCCTTACAAAAGGATGGGATTGTGCCATTTGAGACAATATGGATGGGCCTAGAAGGTATTATACTAAGTGAAATAAGTCACACTAAGGAAGACAAGACTAAGGATTACCTTACGATTTCATTCATAAGTGGAATCTAAAAATAAATATATCAACAAACAATAAGCAGAATTAGACCTATAAATACAAATAACAATCTGAAGGTTACCAGAGGGGAAGGGTTTGGCAAAATGGGTAAAGGGGATACACAGGCTTCCAGTTATGGAATGAGTAAGTCATAGGAATAAAGGGCACAGCACTAACTATAAGAAATATAGTTACTGTTATTATAATAGTGATGTATGGGAACAGATGGTAGCTATACTTGTAGTAAACACAGTATCATGTAAAAACTTGCCAAATCACTATGGTGTATACCTGAAACTAATGTGACATTGTTTATCAACTATACTCAAATTAATAAAAAAAACAAAAAACAAACAAACAAAAAACATGAAGTAGTATTGCCTTCAAAGGAAGGCAACTGCTCTTCTGAATTAATTCCCTTTTTCCTTGACTTTACTCATCTATTCTTAGCCTTCAAAGTATCAGGCATTAGTTTAAGTAACTTTTGGATACACTGGTAAAGAAAAAAGTTATGGGGAGAAGGAGGGACACGTGATCTGCAGACCCCTTCCATTGACCCTGGTTAAATCTTCAATTACTCGTACTGTTGGCTGCCTTATCCTTAACATGACATGTTAGTCAGCATGATATTCTTTGCCTAAAATAGGGAAATTAGAACAAAATTCCTTTCATGTCTCCCTTCAGCTCCAAGACTCTGATGTTTAATTTGGTACAGGTCATCACCTGAACAAATAACCACCAAACCACTTACCTTTCCTCCTGCAATATAGTGAGACTTTGACTTAAGCCATTTGGAAAAGGCCCTCTCTTAACATCATGCATAAAGGCTCAAATTTTCAGTAATAAGCAGAATTCAAATACAGCAGTCTCATAGCATCTTGATTCTCTTACTGAGCAAAGAAAGTAGATTTTATTTCAATTTACTAGGCATAAAAAATGGATGAGAGATGTACTTGAGTAAGCTGGTTCTTTAAGAGAGAACTAGTTTTCAAAGAGAATAGTTATATATTATCCTTTAATGTGACTTCTAATATAAGTACTAATAAGCATCTTTGAAGCAACCTAAATGAGTCTTGTTTATGGTTTCTAGGTCTTTAAAGAACAATTCCTGCAGAAAAACAGAGGAGGGTAGCATACATTTATCTTTGCTAATAAATAGAGAGTTGTTTGTTTTCCCCATAGATCAGGGGCAGAATCATATTCACCACTCAGAGAACAGAATTTGTTTTAAAGACACAGAGAAGGGTACAGTCTCAAATATAAGCTCATCACTGATACTGGAGTCAGGCAAGTGATGAATTATCACAGTGAGTCATTACTCTAAGAGGTTTCTTATAAACATTAACCAACAAAGGAGAAAAGATAGTCCACTTGGAAACATACGTTAATGACTTAGGATGAAATATAAATCATTTCAAAGAACTGCATTGGATCTGCAAGTTAAAAGAAAGAGAGACACACATACACACAGAGAGCGAGAGAGAGAATAACAAGCAAGAAGAGTGAGTTGCCAACCCAAACCAAGGTTGAGTTATAATCACAACTGGGGGAGTGTTCTGAATGACAATGTCAAACAAGGTAGTTCAGGTAATAGGACTGGATGATATATGACTAGGAGCTTCCTAACAAGCCTGATTTATCTTCCTTTGAGAAATATTTGGGGACCATAACCAGATAAACACAAATTGAAATTTCTTTGCAAAGCAATAAAATCAAAACTCCCAAGTGTCTATACCTCAATTACTTTCTTCCAAGGTTTTGGAATAGAAAGAGAAATTGTGCAGAGTTCTGTGACTTCACAAAGTGACTAGTTGGGCACTAATGATATTAAAACACAGTTCATTTTAAAATAGGGCTCATTTAAAGTGCTCTTAAAAAAAACACCCTAGACATTAAGATGAAGTAGGAAAAGTTCATTCACAATGACAAAATCAGAGGATGATCAATTCATCCATTTCATTTCTGTGAGAGAAAGAGGAGAAAAAAAGAAATTATAACAATATTAAGGCGTACTATGTGCTACAGCTGAGTCTCCCGCAACGCAATGTTTATAACACTCCAGGACCTCCTTCCAAGGTTAAGAACCTACAAGTATGACTTAATTTTCCATTTTGTTCAAATCCTGAAAATGCCAGCCCTCAAAATTAAATCACTGAGGATGACCTTACACTTAACATCATTTTCAGGGGCTCAAAAGTCCTCTTCCTCAAAATAATGCCATTCACTGAAATTCATTTTTAAAAGACTTAGAGTTTAATTCTACAACTCACAGGCTTCTGAACAAATCTATACTTCATATTTCTCCACCTTTACCTCTATTGTTTCCTGTACCTGGAATAATCCACACTTCATCTCAGCCTCTTAAAATCTTAACTATCCCTAAGTATTAAATTATAATGGCATCCACTTCAGAAAGTGGTCCTCAATTTACCCTGGCTCTCCTCTCTCAAGCTAAATAACTCACAGCTAAATAACTGTGACCTCGTTCTTTTCTGAGTCATAGTAAATTTTTTGTTGTTATTAATCTCTTTTATTTCATGGGATGGAAGTTGTGATATTCCCTTTAGGAATGTATTCCCCTATCTGCTGGAAGAACTGCCAGAAGATACCCTGAGCTGTCAGCTCTATTTGGAGATCACTTCAGCTAAAGAAATGTGTTTTACCCAAGGTCACTTCTTCCAGCAGCTGTATCGAACTGCTGATCAACATGAAGAAACAAAACCCCTTTCAGCCCAACTTGAGACAACTCTGAAGAGCTGTCCCAACCTCAGAGCTTTTTGTGGGGTTGGTTGAAAACTTTGTTGGCAATGAGATGAAATTTAACTTCTACTCTCTGATCAATCATGCTTCTTCTGTGACTCTCCGAAGCCCCGACCCCACGCAAGAGGTATTGATCCCAAGACCACTTCCTAACACACATGCTACATGCTCCATCTTAGAGTTGGCTTCCTAGGAAATCCAAATTACAACATGGAACTTAAACATTGTCAAATTTCCTTCTATTAAAGTCTTGTCTGTATTTGTTTATGTTCTCAATCACACACTAGATTAAAAACTCTTCAGAGCATGGATTGCATTTTCAAATCATATATCCCTGCAGTGTTTAGCATGGTATATCAAGATTCTAAAGCAGTATAGTGTGTATAAATGCATAAATGAGGGAATGAATAATTAATGCCTAAAATCAGCACCTCTGTAGTATTGCAAGGTCTTTACAATTCTAAAGAATTGTCAACATGTTTTCCTTGATTGGCAATTATTTGATGAGCATAAGTTACAAACAAGGCAGTTGAGCTAGCCCCTCTGGGAGGAGTGTATAAAAAGGAGTAACACACTGCCTGACCTCAGGAAGTTCATAATTTAGTCAGCAAGATAATTACAGCCAACATATATGGTGATTGTTCCTAAGTTTGGCTGCTCGTTAGAATCACCTCAAAAGTTTTAATGACTCCCACTACTGGGCTCCATCCCTAAAGATTTGGATTTAATTGGTAAAGTGTGCTGCTTGGACATCAAGCTCCCAGGTCATTCAAATGTGTCCCTGTAGTTGAAAAACTGAATTATGAAGAGCCTATATGTTCTAAGTACTATTCTAAATGCTTAGACTACATAAATTAACCTCCATAACAACATCAAAAAGAAAATTACTACAATCATCATCATTTTATAGACAAAAAAAAAATTAAGGCACAGGAGAATGAAGTAATTTGTCCAAAGTCACACCGTGGGTTAGGTATGGGGTTAGAATTCAAGTCCCAGAACTTGGGCCCTGAATATGCAGTTTTTTACTATGATACTATAGGTCTTCACTTGCAGAGACAGAATGAAATGTAGACTAATTTATGTTCAGTATAGTTTTATAGAAATACTTTATCTTTCAAAAGTTGGGAGGTCTCCATGGCAGAACAACCACCTCCACCCCTGGCTTTTGGGTTGTACTTTGACTCTAAATATTGGGGTAAGAAGGAAATTTAATGTCATCTATTAAGGGAAGCTAAAAGTAATGATGAGTTTACATAGGCAGATGGCGTGAAAATAAGCTAGATAAATTAACTTGATATTTCCTTAGCACTTTGCAACTTACGGCTACAAGTGGATTCTTATTTAATTGTTCTGTAATACAAATGAAATATTCTGTGTGGTTTCTTAAACATTTTGTTCTCCTGAGCTTATTAGTTGTGTCTAAATAATTTTAAGATATTCCCTCCTTCACATCCAGAAACAAGTAGCAACAGGCAAAGAAAAAGGAATAATGAAAGCCACGTGAGCCAGAGGAAAACACTGGGGTATCTTTTCACCACTGTATTTTCTTGGTTTCCCTAACACTCTGCTCTCTCTTTTTCTTACAACCTTTCCTCATCTCCATAGTTAACAGACTTGCAAATAGTTGTCAAATAAATAATTAGATCCTTAAAAGCCTTTGTTCCTTTCCATTGCTCTCAACCACACTTGCTAAGTCCTCTTTTTCTCCTTCTAGTCTTGTCTGTCACCTTCTGTTGCTTCCTATATCCATTAATTAACAGAGGCAGAAGCATCTCCTTTTCCAAAATAAATCACTCTATTACAGAAAAATAAATGCCCAAGAAAAGATGTCCATAAATCTCTATTAGGTTTAGAGCACAATTTTAGGGAAAGCATATGGATCATAATTTATTCTTAGAGATCTCTTTGTGTATTTCTCACATACAAAGATGGATCACAAACATCCTTCAAATGATATAACTAGAGGAGTATGCAATAACTGGGTTCAAACCCTTCATGTGGTCAAAATTGAGACTTGGACATAAATTCCTGAACTTTACTTTAATACAATTTCGACTATATCTCTAGTTTTAATACCCTACTAAAAGTGAAGCTCCAAATTAATATTTGGAAATAATTCCCTAGGTATTCAGTGAGACTTATAAAACTCAAAATATTTTAAGCTCTTTCCCAGGAAGACTTAAGAACTTAAAACCTTTGTAATATACCTCAGAATATTTAAAACAGTCCTGTATATGTATATAAGAAACAAAGTATACATTAAAAATACAATGGGACAAATAATATCTAGAGAAATACAGTAAGGCACAAATGATTTTTATAAAGTAGTAGCTGATTTTTCCCCTCTTTGTTTCCCAAACCTACACCTAGTATAATTTTATATTACTTTTATAATTTAAAAAATTTTAAAGAACATTTTCAAATTTACCATAATAAAAGTATTTAAATACCTTCATAGTTCCCAGCATGATTATTTTAGGAACTCCACCTCATAATATAGTAGATATACTAAAACAACCTACCCCACATTAACACAGTGTTGTAGGTAACCATGTAAGAGTTGAGTTTAACTAGAGTCAAGCAACTAATATGCAATATTATGCAATTTTATTTTTATATTTGTGTGTGGTGTATATGTAGGCATGTGTGTGTATGTGTCCGTGTGTCTATAGGTCTGTGTATCCCACACAAGCCCACCCTGTCCCTGTTCTCAGGTATTTCCATAGGCCCATAATCAATTGGTATCATTTACTTGACGGGAAATTATAATGCAATATTATATCTGTTGAAATATCCATGAAATCTAGAATAATCATAAAAGATAATGACAAAAGCAATCAATACGCAAAATTTGGGAAGGCCCCTACAATGAGTAGAATAGTCCCTAAATTTTGTAGCTTACATCATTTCAAAACTAGGTTTCTGTATCTTTCATTTTATGTTATCTAAATAGTTATAGCTCTCTCTCTATATATATATGGGAATCAAAAGCCTGATTTCATGGCCTACCGCTGAGAATTAACTACTTGATAAATGAAGACTGTGCTAATTGTATTTAACTTGTTTCCCGTTAGTGTTTAAACATCTGGCTAGATAATTTGCACCTAAAAATCTTTATAAATAACACAGTTCTTAACAGATAGAACCCAATATTTGCAAATGCCAAATTGATTAAAACTGCAGAATTCGAGGTAGGAAAGAAGAAAGAATATCGTAGCTCTATTTTTTTTAAAGATTTTATTGATTTATTTGACAGACAGAGATCACTGAGGCACAGAGTCAGTCAGAGAGAGAGGAGGAAGCAGGCTCCCTGCTTCACAGAGAGCCAGATGTGGGGCTCGATCCCAGGACCCTGAGACCATGACCTGAGCCAAAGTCAGAGGCTTTAACCCACTGAGCCACCCAGGCACCCCATAACTCTATTTCTTTTCACATATAATAACTTCTTATCTTTTGCCTTTTCGAAAAATTGACACTGTTTACATTTTAAGTGTTAGGTGAGTATCTCAATAACCCACTATATAATTTAAAATCATACATTTTTTAAAGGTAACTAACAGAAGAATAGAGAAAATATTAGACAGCTAAATGAACAAAAGTATGTGGTTTTAAGAAGCTTAATATTTCAGCCATAATAGTATACCTACAAATTTTCTGATTTTCCTAAGGTTAAAGGCCAAATTTAAGGTAAGACTGCTATACAGATTTATGAAGAATGGAGAAGCAAGGCGCTTCCTATTCACACCTCAGAGTCCTGGGCAGACAACGTGGAGTGAACCCAGATCTACAGTGAGCTTACTGTACATCAGGCCCTGAACCAGGACCTTGAGTAGAGCATACATTCAAGATGCTGCCTTGATTTTCCCTTTTGAAGGTCAAATCCTTTCTTCATTTTTTATGAGATGTAATAACTAGGTAAATTATGACTGAAACAAAAATAGGTCATAGCTGATCTCTGCATATAATGAAGAAGACCCCACATAGGATTGATGCAATTTGATAACCAGTAAACTTGAATTTTTACCAGGCTTGTGCAAGAAGTAAGAATTGATGAGTTGTTTTTTTTTTTTTTCAATGTGTTAGACTTTCTTCTTTATTTAAATCATTCATTTATCCTCAAAACCAGGTAATATTGTTATCATCATTTAACAGACAAGAAAATAGAAGTACAAAATTGCTATAAGACTTATCCAAGCTCTTACAGTCAATAAGTGGTTCAGGTGGGATTTGAATCCAGGTAGTTTGGCACAATAAACCACATCGATAACCACCATAAAATCTTATAAAAACAACTGAAGGAAATAGTCCAAAAATGTACATCAAGAAACAATGCACTTGCACCAAAGCCTTTAGTGAAACTCCTAAAAAGCTCTTCTAAAAAAAGTTTGTATAATGAAACTTACTACAGAATTAATTACACTTTGTTTTACTTAATGCTTGAATTACAAACAAATCTAATAGCATTATCTTGCATACCTTAACCATGACAAGGATAATATCAATAATAATAAAAACACCTTATATGAGCATACTCTTACCATTTTCAAAGAATTTTCATCTTAATTCAATTATTTTTATTATTATTATTAATGCATACTTTCACATATATTATCTCTCTCTTAGGCAAAAAGAAAAAAATATTCCCATTCCATACTAAACTTAACTAATTAAAATCTGTCATTCTGTATTTCCAGAATCATTTAAAATAGATAATTGGAAAAAAGAAAGTGTTTATTCAACACCAATACAATATCTATAACAAGTAAACACTATACTTTTTTTTTTATTGTGTTATGTTAGTCACCATACATCATTAGTTTTTTATGCAGTGTTTCAAGAAGTAAACACTATTCTTACTCATAAATAAAAGACTTTTTTTTTTCCAGCAAATTGCAACTATTTATTAATTTATCCCAACATTATTGCCAACCTGAGAAATAAACTGATCAGTGGGTAACAAAGCCCAGGTGAAAATGGAAAATTACCGGAGGAGCACCTTAAAACAAAAAGGAGGAGAAATTGGGACGCCTGGGTGGCTCAGTTGGTTAAGCAGCTGCCTTTGGCTCAGGTCATGATCCCAGCGTCCTGGGATCGAGTCCCACATTGGGCTCCTTGCTCGGCAGGGAGCCTGCTTCTCCCTCTGCCTCTGTCTGCCATTCTGTCTGCCTGTGCTCGCTTGCTCTCCCTCTCTCTCTGACAAATAAATAAAATCTTAAAAAAAAAAAAAAAGGAGGAGAAACTTTATAGTGATAAGTACTTTATTATTCATCAAGGGAAATTAAGATTCTATTGTGTTTTCTTGAAAAACGAATCCCCATGACAACTTTCCCTATGCATTAACTTAAGACATTCAAATACAATACAATACAGAAGGTCCATATTAGATAAAATGGTTATGTCTCAGAAAAACTGGTTATAAAATCATATTTTAAATCCTTTAACATTGTTCATTATTTGAAGACATCCTAAATAAACCCTTTCCAAAGTAAATGGTCCATTCTATTAATTTTTATTTTTTTGCTGTTTCTGATTTGTCTGCCAAATTCAGATTTCTCTGTTTAAATCAGAGAGTGTAACATTTGGATCTGGTTATAGAAAAAGTCTGCTTATTGTTGCTTGAAATTTAAAGATGAGAGTGATGTAAGACTCTATAGTATACATAGGCTTAGACTAACATTAAGAAATAAAAGAAAAGAAGAAATAGAAACTTCCTAATCATTCATGAGAAAGAGATGTTCTTGAAGATATTTTTCCCCTAGTGTTAAAACATTGGTTCTTGGGATTTTCTCTCCAGCATAAGAAAAGAGGTTTCATTCTCTTCTATGGTTTATGGCCCCAGGGAGCTACTTTTTCTACATCAGTGATCACAAGATATATAAAGCAACATGGAGATGTCTATTTCCATTTAAATCTATCACTTTTTCTGAAACCACAACTCTGAACTCATGACTTACAGAATTGGTCATTTGCATAATCTTCATATACATAAGTATTTGGCAAAGAAAAATGATGCTTCATAGTGTTTGGTATTTCAAAAATTAGGTTACAATGAAGTTCAGAGTAGGAGGTTCGTGAAAGATCTTCTAAAAAAGATGCATGCTCTAACTTCCTGAGCAACCACAAAGCAAAAGGACACAGGGGGAACAAGATGACCTTTAAGTACCTCACACCACCATCCCCTTAACTTATGTCAAGCCAGTTACTCTTTCAACAAGAATTCCACATCTCCCTAAGCCCAGGAATCATCGCAGATTCATCTCTTTTTCTCACCCAAACAATAGTACAATAGCAAATACTAACAGTTCAACTTGTCCAGTAGGTTCTGAATCCTCCTGTCCATTTCTTATGGTACAACTCACACCACCACCAACTCACACTCTTTCAAAATGCTCTTAATGCATTTTACCTGCTTTTACTCCTGACCCCAGAACAATCTTTTCAAAACTTTAAATGAGAACATACTAATTCCTCTGCATAAAAACCTCCAATGCAGGCTTCTCTAATGCACTGCAATTATAATGTTATCAAACTGCTTTCTGTGGCACACAGATCCTACATAACCCTGAAACCTCAATGATCACACTCCTTAAATCCTGTTCCTGGGGCACCTGGGTGGCTCAGTTGGTTTAGCATCTGACTTTGGCTCAGGTCCTAATCCCAGGGTCCTGGGATTGAGCCTCACATCGAGTTTCCCCTTGAGCCTCAAACCTCGAGACTCCTGGGCTCGGCGGGCTACAGGCTCAATGCCGGGGGAGGTCTGCTTTTCCCTCTCCCCCCGGCCTTTTGCCACTCAATGCTCTTTCTCTCTCAAATAAATAAATAAAATCTTTAAAAAAAAAAAAAGTCCTCTGTTCCTGCCACACTGCACACTGGCTTTCTCACTGTCATTGAGCAGAGTTAACTTACCACATCTGAAAGCAGTCATATTTTTCTTCCCCCTTTTTTGAAATACATATCCCTTAGATCTGTCTCTTAGCTGAAATGTCACTACCTTAGAGAAACCATCCCTGACCATCCTAAGTGGCACTCATCTATCCTCCAATCACGTTGCCCAAATACCTGTTTATTTTTATAGCCCCTTTCACTGTTTGAAATTATATTATTCATATTAAGAATTACTAATTACTTACAAATTACTAATTATTTACACTTGTCATTCCCTCCCCCACGCCCAATACTATCACTTTCAGAAGACACACTCCAAGAGATTAGGGTCTTCTTAACTCTCTTGTTCACTATGATTCTGGCACCCAGTAAAGACCTGGCACATTGTCAGTGACAATAAATAACAGCTAAATGAATGAATTAATGGATGAGATGCAAAGTAAAATCAAGAAAGACATGCTGGTCTGGATTATCCCCACCCTCTAAGACTATCACAGTAGCAGCACTTTCTCTCCTGAGGAAATCTCCAGAACACACTAGAGTTACCTCACAGTAGTCCTTCTCAATTGTGGAGGCAGGAATGATTCTACCCCCAGGATATATTTGACAATATGTGGGGAAAAAACTTCCTTGTCACAACTAGGGAGGGGAGGGAATATTATCTGCATCTAGTAGAGACCAGGGATGCTGCTAACTTTCTACAACATACAAGTCAGTCCTAGATGGCAAAGAATTACCTGGTCCAAAATCTCAATAGTGCTGAGGCTGAGGATCTATGTTTTACAGTGTTCACTTGGGCCTGAGTTTTAACATCTACTATTGTAGGGGCAATGTGGAATGAGAAATGTCTTTATTATTATTATTATTATTATTGTAAGTTCCCATTATTTAGTAAATAGAAAAAGAACATTACTGTGAAATTTATGGATGCCAAGGGGGAAACAGCAAAGAGTCCTCACTGTATGTTACGGGGTAAAAATACAATACATCATTGGTAGATATTTTCCAGGGAACCTTAATAACAACAATTTAAAATATTCCAACTATCTGTCTACCATGGGACAGATAGTTCTTTCTTTTGTCTTCTGCTTCTACACTGTGATCTTTTGGTATTTCTTGGGGTTCCTCTCAATTCATAGAAAAAAACTATGGCATGAATTTTTTGATTTACTGCCCCCACCAAATAGGTACCATTCATAAAGTAGCTTTAGCAAAGGATCACTCTGGCCTAATTGCTATGTAGTTTGAACAAAACAGAAATCTACTTTATTTGAGGAATGGAAAGGATTGAGTATCATTAGAAGAAACAAAAAGCATTAAGTCAAGGAATTCAGGAAACATGTACTGGTGTTAAAGACAATGGTGAGAAATGGATGAAATAAAGAGGAGAAAGCTGAAGAGGGTTCATACCCTCATGGTCACAAGAGCAATGTCAACAGAGAACAGAATAAAGTTCACAAAATGATGGTGCAGTTGAGATGGAACTGCCTTCCTCAGGCCCTCCACCTCCTTATACTGATCCTCGGCCACCTGTCTATGCTCATACAGGTCCAGCTCTTATTCAGGATGGGAGGGACCAGTTGTGTTTATAATTCAGACTTTCTGGACTTTAGAAAGTTAACCCAGTGCATATATGACATGCTACAACCTCCACTCTCAGTGGAATCTGAAGCATTATCCTATAACCAAACACCTTTACATTTGGCAGCCAAACATACGAATATTCACATCAGGGATGAGAAACAGTAACTATAAATAGCTTCATATTAGTTATGAAAATATTTTAGTTCTTAGACTTCCTGGATTCCAAAAATGAAATTTCAGAATTCCATATAATAGTGTGAGGCGAGACAGATACCAACAACATAAATTGCTATTATTGCCAGTTTGGAAGAGAGATGGAAATAGAGCTGGAAAAAAATTGACAGGCAGTGGACAAAGGGTAAAATAAGGAATGAACGTGGGTTACCATTCCTCTGAGCTGGAGAACTTCTTATGTGCCTCGGGGCTTGTTTCTTTCTAGCCAGCTGACAATAGAAGCCAATGAAAATAAATTCCAATTTATGAATTCACACACTTCAGCAGTCCTACTGTGGACTAGCTCTATATGAAAGGAAGTTGAAGGTGAGAAATGGAGATAGGGCCCCTGCTGATTCTGCTTGCTACCTGGGTGTTTTCCTGTGCATTGTTGCAACCAAAGGGAGATGGCCAGGTACAAGGGAGGTATCAATATGGGTCAAATTCAATTTAACAAAAGATGGCATAAGAGTCAGAAGATAACATTAAGAGATGCTATCTCACAATGCAAACACAGATTTTGTGCAGAGTATGAGACCACGGGTGACTTAATTCATGTGTGCGCGTGCATTATCTGTTCTTCCCAATGGGCATGTATCACTTATATAACTGCAATTTGCTTCCATGAGCTTTTTTCTTTCAGTTAATGATCTAGCAATTGAAAAATAAAAAGAAGTTATATCAGAAAATCCAGCTACTCTCATAATTAAAACAACAAAAAGTCTTGCCCAGGAAAAGCTACCCTAATGCTAAAGAAAGAAAAATGAAAAAACAAATTAAAATTATTTAGATCTTATTATCTGGGTAGATTTATCACAATTCAAATTTAATATTAGTACAAAAAGAACCATTGAAAACAATGAACCCATAGTTACACTCTCTGACATAAAATAATAATTTAATGCCAGATATGTCTTGAATATTGTTCTAAACACAAAACTACAGCAACTGTTCTTCAACTCTGTGAAACTTAGTGTCCATTAAATAGGGTAAAGTAGTAATTATAATTATAGTGGAACTAATTAATTTAATTAGTGGTGACAATATAGTTGATGTTTACTATTTGCTCTAAAAGTACGTGGCACTGTTGTAAGCATGCTACATATATTTTCTTAAACAGTTTCCCCAAAAGTCCTATGAGGAGTATGTATTATTACCTCAATTTTGGACATGAGAAAACTGGGCTTAGAAGTCAGGTTACTTGCTCAAGTCACTCCTATTGTAATAGTAGAGTTGAGACCCAGCTATATTTATTTTTCTTACTATAAAGCCCATTTTTCAAACTACTGTGGTATATTTTTACTTAAATGAATATAGAAAAGATATTGACAGTTAAATTCATTTGTTTACATTTAGGAAGCATCTCAGTATTATTCTAGGCCATGCTTAGAAACAGTAACAAGTAGGTAATCTATTTACAACCCTAAAATTACTTTCTCATGGGGTATCCTTGTGAAGTGAATAAATTTTCATCTTATTATCTTTAGGTAATATGACTGACTAGAAAACACAAACACATACATAAGCACACATGTGTAATATTACAAATAGGTATATTCTATATTACCTACAGGTACTGTTGCCTTATTGCTTTTCTTTAAAAGTCTGACAATCCTGGGCGCCTGGGTGGCTCAGTGGGTTGGGCCACTGCCTTCGGCTCAGGTCATGATCTCGGAGTCCTGGGATCGAGTCCCGCATCGGGCTCCCTGCTCAGCGGGGAGCCTGCTTCCCTCTCTCTCTCTCTCTCTCTGCCTGCCTCTCCATCTACTTGTGATTTCTCTCTGTCAGATAAATAAATAAAATCTTAAAAAAAAAAAAAAAAAGTCTGACAATCCTTTTAGTTTTGGTATTTCAAAAATTTAAAGAGGTAATTATTAGAAAAGTAATTATATTAAGGCAAAGAGTCAAAATTCAGTTGACAATTCTTTAAAAAGAAATTTGAAAAATAAATTTTATAAAGAATCAGAAGACATTAAATCTATAACAAATAAGTACATTCCTGAACAAATGTTCTAATAGGTACTGGAAAAATTAAATTAAAAGAGGCTTCACAGGGGTGCCTGGGTGGCTCAGTGGGTTAAAGCCTCTGCCTTCAGCTCAGATCATGGTCCCAGTGTCCTGGGATTGAGCCCCGCATCATCGGGCTCACTGCTCAGTGGGGAGCCTGCTTCCTCCTCCCTCTGCCTGCCTCTCTGCCTACTTGTGATCTCTGTCTGTCAAATAAATAAATAAAAATCTTAAAAAAAAAAAAGAGGCTTCAGAATATAGTATTAACTCTGTGAAACTTAGTGTCAGAAAACCTAATTTATAGTCTATGCTTCCCCCTTTCATAGGCTGAATTTTGTTCCCTATAAAAGATCCTGAAGTCTAACCCTAGGTAAATATGGATACAATTTTGGAAGTTGTGTTTTTATAGATAATCAAGTTAAGACTCAAGAGAGTGGGTCTCAGTCCAATATGATTGGTGTGCTTATATAAAGAAGACATTTGGACACAGAGAACACTAGAAGCTTAGGAAATGGGCTTGAAACAGATTCCTCCTCAGCCCTCAGAAGTAACCAACTCTGCCAACACCCTGATTTGATATTTCTGACCTCTATAAGTATGACACAAAAGTTTTCTCTTGCTTAAGCCACCCATTTATGGTACTTTGTGACAGCAACCCCAGGAAACTAATATACTCCCTAACTAGCTATTTGGATTAAATCCAATTTTATAGTCTTCAATCTTTGTACTATGAATTGGAGAAGGTAACATGTGTCATAGTTATCTTCACTGGGTTTTTTGAGAAGCAAGGGTGCAAGTGAACACAGTATAGTATTATGCAGATACGTGTGTGATGAAGGCACATTCAGACAGAGATAAAGTGGAATGCCCAATAAGGATTTAGTCCAAAATGATAGCAGCTTATCCACAGGTAGATGTAGAGACAATGATTTACCTGGCCTCCTGAAGGTTATCTCCTTAGTCATACAAATGTGAGGCATCAATGTCACCAAGGACGCCATTTGCTCAGACCCTTAATCCTCCGGGAAGAAACAATCTAGGCTTGCTCCCTAAGATTCAAAGTTTGGGAGATCTATTAAAATGGGTCAAGATGACTTCCACCAAAACTTTGTGTCAGGAAAGAACAATAAGATACTGAACTAAAACTGCCTTGAGGAAAGAGAGCACATCAACTAGGGGCTTCAGTTTGGACATAGGAATGCATTCAAGAGATGATTTCAAATTGTGATTTCTATAGAAAGCTCTTCTCAACTCAGATACCCTGCTATAAGGCCATCCTGCTTCAGGGAATAATGATTAGACGCAAAAAATGTGAACAAAAAGAGCTGTACATTAGGTATCCCTTTGAGCCCAAGAGGGACCACTTCTACCTACAAGGGTAATCAGGGAATAAATATTAGCTTCAGGATTGTGCAAGGTAAGTCTACTACAGCAATAACGTGTGGCAGCCAAAACAACAATAAGAACGAATAACTCAACTCAAATGTGTTCTCTGCAGGCAGCTAGAAGGTAGAATGCTTCCCCTTTAGATTTAGCAAGATTCAGTGATCCTGAATAATTAGGGAGGAATAGAAAATCTTAGGAAGGAGACACTAAATTCCTTGCCATTACTATATATAATTGCTTGAGGTATTAATTTGACAAACAAAGAAATGTGACCATTCTCAGGCCAAACTCAAAATATGGTAGAGACCCCATATGGCACCCAAGTCACAAGAAGTGTGGATTAGGGTCCAGTGGCCAGTGATGGTAGATAAGATACCTAAGGTAAGAGAGCCTAGAAAGGGTCAGAGAGAAGCTGTTCTTGATTGTCTTCCAATTGCATCAGGAGGCCTGAGGTTAGAACTTATTGACATGAAGGGCTTAGAAACAAGGAAGTCTAAGCAGTAAGGGAATTTCAATAAAAAGATGACCCAGAACATAGTCTTAATTCTGCAACCCACTAACTGTGAGATCTTGTCTAAGTCACTTAAAGTAGATACAGCTCAATTTCCTCATCTGTAAAATATCGATGGTAATAATGCTTTCTGCATGGGATTATGGGCATCAAAAGAAATAATGCCTATGAAAACACCATGCCATCTGAAAAATGTCAAGCTAATACTATCAATTATTATTACTAACATGGGAAAATAGTCCAGTAAAACCTCACATCAAGGGGCACCTGGGTGGCTCAGTGGGTTAAAGCCTCTGCCTTCGGCTCAGGTCATGATCTCAGGATCCTGGGATAGAGCCCCGCATCAGGCTCTCTGCTCAGCAGGGAGCCTGCTTCCTCCTCTCTCTCTGCCTGCCTCTCTGCCTACTTGTGATCTCTCTGTCAAGTAAATAAATAAAATCTTAAAAATAAAAAACAAACAAAAACCTCACATCAAGGTAATGATGACCTATTTTTCTTCTTAATCATCCTTCTTTTATTAGGAATTTAAACAACTTTAGAAGAATCTGATAAACATGAGACTCCAAGTATTAGCTCATGCCAAAATTCTGAAATTTCATTGTTTAAACATGAGAATACATCGGTTTTCCATTGCAAAAGCTACCCATTCCTCTTTCAAAGAGATATTAAGAATGGAAAATAATCTCTGCAAGTCACCACGCCTGTTACAGGCTATCGTTCAGGACCGAACTTGAGGAAGAACAAAAATTACCATTTTCTCCAACTTCTTTGTTGTAACTGGTACCATCATCCACAACTATCCAAACTGCAGTTTCTTTCTATATATTGCAAACTAATCAGCAAAAAAATTCCCAATAATTTATTATATATTCTCTTCCTTTTCAGAGAAAATAAACTTTTATGAATGATAAAGTAAAATCAGAAAAGCCATTGTCCTTTCAACTAGAGGCTTAAACTCTAGTAGTGATATTTGTTGTCTCTTATTCTGTAATTAGGTAATGCTGGTCTGTCTTTGGTACTGAGGAATTAAGGCTCATTTCTTTTCCTCTCACACTGTATTTCTATTAAATCAGTGGGACATAATCATTTATAACATGAATGTATACATAAAGATATCAAAGGGCCTTGAATATTTTCATAGGCCCTTTGTTCATTAACTTAGCAAGGGAGGGAAGACTTGACGAATGAATTTATTTAACTTTTCAATTTTTAAGGAATAATTGAGTAGTGCTGAGAAGTATAGAAAAGTCATAAGAAGGAGATAATTTTGCAGGATGGATGTCAATTTTTCTTTACAGCTATTACAAGTTTTAGGTGAAATCTTCGTTACAAAGCTCATTTATAAACACCGGTTAGCCTATGGATAGAAATACATCAGTGTTGCAAATAGAATCAGTTTAATTCACCAACTTAATGAACAACGTTCTATGTGCCATGTACCCAGCTTGTTCCTGAGGACACAGGAATGGATAAAATGCAATCCAGGGGGGCGACTGGGTGGCTCAGTGGGCTAAGTGGCTACCTTTGGCTCAGGTCATGATCCCAGGGTCCTGGGATTGAGACCCACATAGGGCTCCCTGCTCAGTGGGGAGCCTGCTTCTCCCTCTCTCTCTCTGCCTGCCACTCTCCCTACTTGTGATCTCTCTCTCTGTCAAATAAATAAATAAAATCTTAAAAAAAAAAAAGAAGATGCAATCCATGTTCTTAAGAGGTTCTGAGGGTCTAGTAAGAGACAGATGTGTAAATATAAATAGTTAAGTACTGTGTGAGAAGCTTAACCACATAGGACAGAGGTAGCCCAAAAAAGGAAATCATTAACTATTTAGGAAAGAGGTGTTAGAAAAATACTATTGGGTGAAGGAATATGTATGTCGGTTTTTAGTTTATCTTAATTGACATAAACTAGAAATCAGCTGGCCAATGAATCAATTAAGAAAAGGGATGGGGAAAGTATCACGGCTCACACACTAGAAGAGGTTTAAGGGATCTAATTTAATAGTGATGGCCAAGACTACATTATGATTTTCATGGACCTAAGCCACTTTTGTGCCATAAATTTTTTTTAATGACTTTTTGTTTATTTATTTGACACACAGAGGGAGAGGGGGAGAGAACGAGAGAGAGGGAACACAAGCATGGGGAACAGGAGAGGGAGAAGCAGGTTTCCCACTGAGCAGGGAGCCCAATGCGGGCCTTGATCCCAGGACTCTAGGATCATGACCTGTATGGAAGGCAGACATTTAATAAATGAACCACCCAGGCACCCAATTTTTTAAAAATTATATTTTATTTATATTAATATGTAATATTATTTATATAATTTATATTAATCAATATAAATTATATTATATATTAATATGTAATATTATTTCTATTTTGGTATAAAGATAAATATATCGTCATATATTAAACATTTTATTTAACTCGAAAGTTTAATTTTTCCATCTGATTTTAAAAGAAATTAGAACATTTTTGTGGGCCCCTAGAAAGTATTGGGGGTTCTCTACATTGTATCTACTCCACCTCATGGATGTTCGCCCTTGGGTTTAATTTTTATGAGTCAACACAATATAGGCATTTCACACTATGACATTTCACTCTCTACAACTCTGTGTTTACAGATGGGGAACCCTGGATTCAGAGGGGTAAGGAATTTTCTCAAGGTCACACAGTTAACAAGCCAGGAAGCTCAGATTTAAACTGAGCATTTGGAGTTGATCCAAAGCCTGTATACTTTCTTCTGCCATGTCAATTTCCTATGCAATACACAAGTACCATAGGAGCAAGGAAATGGGTATGTGTGGAAGCGAATGGAATGTGTCTGGACCACATAAGCTTTAGAAATAGGACTGTAACAGAAAAGGCTACATTCATACATATGCAATAACAAAATGACACATGTTCTGGAGTAGGTGTCAATATCAAGGTAACATGGACTAATGGTTAAATCTAGCTTTACAAATGGTATTTAATTTCTCTGAGCCTTCATTTCCTCATCTGTAAAATGGTGATAATACAATGTCATGATGTTAGTTTAAAAATTAAATTATTTAGCACTTGAATAGTACTTGGAATTGTGTCTGGCACAGAGTAAAAACCTAATAAAAGCTAATTATTTTCATAATTTTTTTGTTTTTAGAACTTCTTACAATATATAATTGAAAAAATTAAAGTACTAATTGTATTTTCTTTCCTTTTGGAGTTTTCACAATATAGTAACAAATAAATGTACACAGTCTCCTATTACAAATTTTTAACTAAAATGATGTCTTAATGCAATCCCAGAATGTCGGAGGTGGATATGGAACTGGTACTATTTTTCCCATTTTAAAGCTGAGAAAATAAGCTATAGAAATATTAAGTGATTTGATTGACAGCTGAAAGTTTTTTGGGTTTAGTCTATGGAAGATGATGCCCCTGCCACATTTTCAAAACTTAATCATTGGCTCCTGAAAATATTAATTAATATTAATTCTTTTTATTTTAAAGATTTTATTTATTTATTTGACAGACAGAGATCACAGACAGGCAGGGAAGCAGGTAGAGAGAGAGGAAGAGAGGCTAGGCTCCCCGCTGAGCAGAGAGGTCTTGATCCCAGGACCCTGGGATTTTGACCCGAGCTGAAGGCAGAAGCTTTAACCCACTGAGCCACCCAGGCGCCCTAGATATTAATTTCTTAACACATCTGTCCTATCCAGACAGTGTGGTGAACTCAATATTTGAGTTTCTCCTACTCTCTAGGCTCTTAATTCCAAGTGACTACTGAAAATGTCAACCTCTATGTACTTTCAACACCTTAACTCAGCTCACAGCCCTACTCCTGTTTCAGTGATAGCTATCTCTGTCACTGGTACCACCTTCCTCCTCATCACATGGAGTCAAAACTCAGCTCATCCTGAAAACCTCCTCTGTTCTCCTCCCAAGTGAGGCCAGTGCCAAGTCATGTCAATTCCTCACCCACAGTGCCTCTTGCATCTGTTCCCACCTCTCCATTACTAATGCCACAGCCTGCTCCACTCAGGACTTTATTAAATCTGCTCCTCATCATTATAATTCAGCTACTGCCTCCTGACACATAGCACATGGCTCTGCCTCCAATCTCTCCACATTCTAAGTCACACTATGCACTGCTGCTGAAAGAATCTTCCTGCAGATAAGAATCCACACAGCTCGGTTTAGCAACGTAGGCTCTCTATGATCTGGTTTCAGCCTATTTGTAGAAATCCTTATCTCCTTCTTATGCAGCTCATATCCAGTCAAATGGGAATACTGCACAATATGTCCAGCATGTTCTGACATTTGTGACTTTCCTCCCACTATTTCACTATTTGGATGTCTTTTACTCCATTTATGTTTATCAGAATGCTACTTGCCCTCCAAAGCTCCAATCAAATGGACCATCTTCCAATAATCTTTCTCCTATCTCCCACCAGTTCTCTCCCCACTTCTCACCATCCCTGTCCTCAATGCTTCAATTGATCATTGCAACTGATTATTCATTTTAGTGGTACTCAACCTAAGTGTCATATCTGCTGGAAGCTTTTGCCACCCAGCCTCCACCCCCTCCTAATCTTTCCAGAGTTCTTTTCCTCATATCTTTATTACTGTGCTTAATACACAGATGTATAAGTATTTGGGGATGCCGGAACCCTTCTAGATGGTAAATGCCTCACTCTGAAACATCTAGTACACCTGCTGTGGCCTTTGACACAAATACATGTTCTTTTAATCAATATATATATATATATAAATCAATACAGCTAGCCCCATTTATATCTATATTTTGTCTTAAACTTTTAAACATATATTCAAAGCTAGAAAAATTATCCTACTGACATAATACAAATACAATGAAACTGTGCTTAGAGTATAACTTTTCTTCTATAATACCGATGATTATGTGCTGTAATTCTTCATCTTTTAGGACATCTGGGTGGCTCAGTTGGTTAAGCATCTGCCTTTGAGTCAGGTCATGGTCCCAGGGTCCTAGGATCCAGCCTTGCATCATTTTCCCTGCTGGCAGGAAAGCTGCTTCTCCTTCTCCTCTCCACTTACGTGCTTTCCCTCGCTCTCTCAAATAAATAAATAAAATCTTTATATATTTAAATATATCAAATATTATTGTTTGTTTATTTATTTGACAGAGAGGTAGAGAGAGCCAGAGAGCACAAGGAGGGGAATGGCAGAGGAAGAAGCAGCCTCCCCACTGACCAAGGAGCCTGATGCAGTACTCGACCCCAGGCCCCTGGGATCATGACCTGAGCCAAAGTATCTTAACTGACTGAGCCACCCAGGTACCCCTTAAAAAAAATCTTAAAAAAAAAAATCCTCATCTTTTGACCTAGTCCAACATTTGTGGTCTGTGTCATAGCACCACAGAGAACATGTATGACAGGAAACTGCAGGGTAATAGGAAGTCTGAAATCCCTTGTTACAGGCATTTGCTACACCTTAAACTCATCTCCCTACTACATTGCTTCATATGCACTTAGGCTATCAGGAAAACTTTATAATAAATAAATTCTACCATTTTCACAGTAAGTATCCATAGTAAAAATTCTTAATTAACATATAAATCAATTAATATATATAGTTTCTCCAGAGAAATGTTGGTTAAACTAATATGAAAAAATAAGAATTCAGAATATAAGCAGAATATACTTAAGCACTGGACATAAAAATTTTTATTATCATCATGAAATTATATTCAATACTTCCATTATTATTTTTTAAAGTCACACATTGTAGGACTTAATACTCCTACTTAAATAATAGCAGAAGTATTAGAATATTCATACTGGAAGTCAATATGAAATCCTAAGAAGATAAATACTTGTGAAAAAATGGTTATTGTGAATGCAAAAATATATAAAGGAAAGAGTGGGCTTTTGTTCTACTAGAAATATCAGGGGCACATGGGTGGCTCAGTCAGTTAAGTGTCAGACTCTTGATTTTGGCTCAGGCCATGATCTCATTATGATGTCAAGCCCTGCATCCAGCTCTGTGGTGGGCATGGAGCCTTCTTGAGATTCTCTCTCTCCCTTGCCCTCTGTCCTTCCTCCCCCCAACCACCCAACTCATGCTCTCTCTCTCTCTCTCTCTCTCCCTCTCAAAATAATATAATAAGCAAGTAGAAATTTTTTAAAAACTTAGAAGTATCAGAAGAAATACAACAGAAACTTGCATATAGCTTAAGGAAAATGGTCTTAGAATTCTCCCATCCAAGTACTAACCAGGCCCGACCCTGCTTAGCTGGTCTTAGAATTCTTAATACAATCATGAGGTTTTAGTGAGTCTGCTGATGAACGTGCTACATGCATAAATGCTTTTGGGAACATCCATATGTTTGATTGTAATGTTCATTACTTTTAAACTCTAATTAAAATAAACTTTAAACCTGGAGCTGGAAGCCCTTACTGGAGGCTGAAAGGAAGCAAACAAAGAGAGAGAAGCACAGATTTGTTTATGTTGAAGACCTCTGATAAGAAGAGTATATATTTTTTTTGTCAAAACAGAGTACAAACGTAGTTGCCAGAGGGGGGACACTGGAGAATGGGTAAAATAGATAAAAGAGATTAAAAGATACAAACTTCCAGTTATAAAATAAATAAGCCACAGGGATGAGAAGTACAGCATAGGGAAATAGTCAATAATATTGTAGTAACTTTGGATGGTAATTACACTTATCATGGTGAACATCTGTGATGTAAATTGTCTAACCATCATGTTATACACCTGAAACTAATACAATATTATATGTCAATTATATTTCAGTTGCAAAAAAGAAGAGTATATTTTAAACACTCCTATTTAGATACAGCCATAGTATAACAACACACCTGAGCATAAAGTAAAGTTCATAGATGACACCAAAGTATAAGTTCTAAAGACACAAAATCTCTAATTTATGTTAATGTCAGTGAATATTATATAATTGGGTACAACTTCTCTATTTCTTATTAGAATTGCAAAATTTGAAATATATAAACTGGAAATAATTTAAGGAAACTTTAAAAACAAAATTAAAAAAAAGGAAAGAAAGAAAATGAAATGAGAGACAATTGGATTTTGCCACATATGAAGTAAAAGCAACAAGTAAGCTAATTATAGCCTCTCCCCTAAGTGTGATTATCCCTAAGGCTAGTGAATAATGAACGAGATTTCATTTCAGCCAACTTTCCTTCTCTATTTTCCTTAAAACAAAATAGTTGGGTAATCCAGTTCCTTAATGTTAGAAGGTTAATTTTCCAAGCAGATCTTCCAAAATGATTCCAGGTTTTAAGATGACAAGTTTCTTGATATTTTTCACATGTTTTTTGAGAGTTAAATAAGCATTTCCAAGTCAACTTACTCTTTGGTACTCTTCCTTATTCCTTTAAAAACACTACTGTTGGGCGCCTGGGTGGCTCAGTGGGTTAAGCCGCTGCCTTCGGCTCAGGTCATGATCTCAGGGTCCTGGGATCGAGTCCCGCATTGGGCTCTCTGCTCAGCAGGGAGCCTGCTTCCTCCTCTCTCTCTCTCTGCCTGCCTCTCTGCCTACTTGTGATCTCTCTCTGTCAAATAAATAAATAAATAATCTTTAAAAAAATAAATAAATAAATAATAAAAACACTACTGTTTTTGGAAATTAAAACATTCAGAAAAGCTTTGTGATGAAATGAAAAGCCAAGAACAACAAACTGCTCTCATTCCCATATAACACTTACTTGGTTTCAATCAAGTGTTTACACAGTAATTTATTTACACAGTAATGGAAATATATCCACTGTGTGTAAGCACTAGTGATGCAATTTCATCGAGAACTCATCACTTACATCCCCTCAGAGAGAATAAAACTGCAAAAAGTATTCTTCAAATGCAATGCCTTTTGCAGACCATATTTCTGAGGCCAAATAAACATTTTTAAAAGATGACACTTCAGTATAAATTTCTGCATAAAGTACAGTGACATTTAAAACCATGGTGCCAGGGGCACCTGGGTGTCTTAGTCGGTTAAACAGCTGCCCTTGGCTTGGGTCATGATCCCAGGGTCTTGGGATTGAGTCGTGCATTGGGTTCCCCACTCAACAGAGAGCCTGCTTCTCCCTCTCCCTCTGCTTGCCGCTCTGCCTACTTGTGCTCTCTATCTCTCTGTCAAATAAATAAACATCTTAAAAAAATAGACAGATAGATAAAACCATGACACCAAACAGCAAATTTCAAATCATAATAATTTATATGATGGAAATAATTCTGAATGTGAAATGTTCAAATGATAACAGGTTGCACATGTGAAGGGCTTTACAGATCACAAATCACATTTACAATCACATCTCATTTGATTCTCCAAAGAATCCAACAAGCAGGTATTATTAACTCCATTGTTGAAATGAGCAAACTGAATCTTAGAGACACTGAACAACTTGCCTAAAGTCACAGCTTAACAAGTGTATGATCTAGGGAATCCAACCTGGGTCTTCCGATTCCAATTTCTTTACATTCTGCTACCTCTAAAAGTTTAAGCCTAACAACCAAAATGTACACATAGTCATAATAATTTGGCAATTTTACTGGTGAAATAGGATAGGTAGAAGTACTAAAGGAAAACAAATGTATTGAAAGAAGACAGAAACTCCATTTTTCCACAGACAGCAGTCATAAATTTTATAAAGTAACTAACTGACAGGAAGGGGAAAAAAATCTCATTCAAGAAAATCAGCACTCAATAATAATTTTAGTTAAGTCACAGGTGCTCATCCCTTCTGTGAGGCTGAGGTTTGTCACTTTGTTTAATTACTATCATCTCAGGAGGCCATCATCTGAATGGACAGCAAGGGAGAGATGGAGAAAAAAATATAAATAATCATTACAATGTGTGAGAATCACATTTATGTGTTGTATGGCAAAATTTCCCTGTGAAATAGTTTTTCTTTAGTCATATCTAGTTATTTGGGAATAGACATGGAAAAAGAGGCAAACTATGTTGAACTAAGGTGGAACTTGATAAGAGAATATGAGACAAACAAGGAGATGAGGATATTTGATCAGGAGTTGTAATGATAGATCATGGAATCTAAGTTAGAGGGAAGTGAAAACAGGTAAGGCTGATGTATAGTGAGAAGGTGGTGGACCCAATAGATTAGTTCTCTCAAAAAGGTCAAGTGATTGTAATGGAGCTACCAGAGCAAATGAACTAATGGTCAAACCGTAGTGTATTACTACTACTAAATGAGATTCAGGGATGATGCAATTTCTAGTGACAAAGGGCTCACAGTGTGATGGTGCTTACACACCAAATATTTTTTGGAAAGCCAGAAGTGCCATCTATAATATTAAACTCATTCAAATAAAGGATTTGAACTTTAATGGGAAAATCTGACTTTCCCAATAAAGATGGAAACTCCTCCCTAAAGTAAAATAGGGATGTTTGTTGTTACTGGAAAAAAAAAAAAAAAACCCTGTTAATAAAAAATCAAAATATATGTTTGACATAGAATTCTTTAATTTGGTTCTGGTATAGAATATAAATGTTACATAGACACATATAAGTATATGACTTTCAACAGAACAGCGTTTTCACTGCTAGTATGTATGTATGTATGTAAAACATTTCTGAGAGCAATTTGATGATATGTAGTAAGAACCTTAAGAAGTACATAACATTAGGGATGTCTGGATGGCTCAGTTAGTTAAGCATCTGCCTTTGGCTCAGGCCATGATCCTAAGACCTTTGGACTGAGCCCTACATTGGGCTCCCTGCTCATGGGAGAACCTTCTTCTCCCTCTCCCTCTGCTGCTCCCCTTGCTTGTGCTCTCTCTCTGTCTCTCAAATAAATAATTAAAATCTTAAAACAAAAAACAAATAAAGAAAAAAAGAAGTACATTGCATTTGACATAGCAACTCTACTAGTAATTCATCCTGAGAAGAAAATAAGACATACACACAAAGATGTGCTTATAAGGATGTTACTCATGATTATGTATACTATGAATGATTAGAAACACAAATTGTGAATTAAGTAAATTCTAATATAGTCATAGACCAAAAAACTTGGCTATCATTAAAAATGAAAATGGAGGGCGCCTGGGTGGCTCAGTGGGTTGAAGCCTCTGTCTTCGGCTCAGGTCATGATCCCAGGGTCCTGGGATCTAGTACTGCACCAGGCTCTCTGCTCAGCAAGGAGCCTACTTCTTCTTCTCTCTGTCTGCCTGCCTCTCTGCCTACTTGTGATTTCTATCTGTCAAATAAATAAATAAAATATTTTTAAAAATGAAAATGGAATCTTATATTTATAAGAATTTATATTATATTATAAATTAAATTATATTATATTTTAATATTTTATATTATATTATAAATTATATCATATTATATTATAAATTATCTTATAAATATATTTATAAGAATTTATATTTATAAGAATCTTTATATTTATATTAATTTAATTTAATAATTAATTTAATAAATTAACATTTGTTCATTTAAATGTATGGATTAAATGGATTAAATGAACAAAACTGAATACAAAATGATACATATGATTTTACCCATTTTTATGAATATGTGTCTGCTATTAGTATGTCTGTAGTCCTACAGGGAAAAAAAAATCCAGGAAAGGTATATAATTTAAAAAAAAAATGTAGTCTGAGATACTAATTTCTCTGGTCTATTTTCAAACTTTTCCACAAAAAAATATACATTGCATGTGTATTTATTTCAGAGAGAAAAGTATAAAATACTGTATTATCTTAAGGTTTAGTTCTAAATTATTTTACTTAAACTGTCAGATAGTTGGCAGATATCTAAAATTTTTTTAAAATAATATATATATACATATATATTTGGTTGTGAAAAAGGACTAGAAGTTGTTTATTAGTTTTTCTCCCAAAGCATCATTCTCCATATTTGAATAAACCCATAAATTCTTCATAAGTTCTTCTTTTTTTCCTTTTAAAATAAGTGGACCAAAGCCAATCATGTGAGAGAGAATTTAAAAGATCACAGATGAATACTAGTCAGAAGAAAAAAGAAAAAACAAACTACAGAAATGAAAAAGGAGGGAGTGGAGGGTAGAAAAAAGTCAGCAGAAGTACTCCCTACCTCAATTTCTTACCATTCCCCTGGGCAAAGTTATTTTCTCCTTCTCTGTGTTCCTACTATCTTCATTTGCATACCTTTAATACCCTTTACCAAGTCTTATTTATTATTTCCTTACCTGCTTGAAAATCTCAGTCTCTCAGAGCTTCTGTTCTAGCCTTATCTCCTAGCTTCATGCTTGGAGATAAAGATGCTTATGAAAATTGTCTTTGGGGGATGGAAGTATTGAAATGAATTGAAAACTGCTTTTCTTACCCCATTTTTGGAAGTCAACAACTCTATATTCATAATGTCTAGTTAGGTTAAAAACCAAAAAAAAGCAATTAATAAAAAATATGATTTCAACATAATTGCATCCTTTTTAAAAATACTATAGATACATACAATTCTGGAAAGATACAACTAATGTTAATAATAGCAGGATATTTGGCATCTACATAAATTTATAAAGGAAAAAATTAGTTAATACACATAAGGTTGGTGAAATTGATTGCTTATATAAATGACTTCTTTGGCACAAATGTCATACACTTTGTTTTTCTGCTGTGTGTCCAAAAAATAAATAAATAAATATTAAGAACATAACGTTTTCCCAAAGATGCTATCATGATCCTACTTATTCTTAGCTTTTCCAAATCACATTTGTTTTGCCACCACAAAGCTGTAAATTAAAGCAACTATAATGCAAAACTACTAAGTCTGTTAATTATATTCCTTATTCCTTCTTCACTCACTTGCCTCACCTTGTTTTATTCTTAATTCACACTGCATATAAACACCAATAAAGTACAAATCAAAATGTTACTTGCACGTACACATCTCATTACCTACAATCCATACTTTTTTAAAATATCTGCCTTTTGCAAGAAATCTAGTCAATATTTTCCCCTAATCAAGCAAGAAAACTAGTAAGAGAATACATAAATTATAATAAAAAACAATAATATGTTTTACGAAACAACTTAGAATAGTTTTAACATTTTACTCTTGGAAGACATCACTGGTATATTTAGTAGCTGACATGGTAGAGAAATAGTTTCAGATAACATTAAATATACCTTCAACTTTTTAATCTGAAAAAAAAATTATTCTCATATGCTAATTTATGTCTCTAAAATAAAATTTCAATCTAATATTTTGCCATCATTAATACACTGAGCAATGCTGACCATAACAATTATCTAAAATCATTTACCTATCTCAAACTATCCCAGTAATGTTTTAGGATCATGGAAAGTCAGAATTTAAGGAAGGACTTGCCAGCACTTAATTTTCTAACCATGAAAAAACATTACAGTTAAAGAAACTATAAACAGAAAGAAACATTTTAATTTATTCTGTTTACACTAGAAAAAATAAAGTATTGTGTAACCTATTAAGATTGAGATGGATCTGCTAAAACTACTGCTAATAAATGATGCTTATGCACACAATAAAAGTAATCTGTCTAAAAGATGGGAAATTAAAATACCCAGAGACACTTAAGAATATACATTTCCTCTGTATTATAATTTCCCTTCTTTTAGCAGGCCAAGTCAAATGTCCCAAAGTTCCTGGAACACAACGACTATATCATGAGCTACTATTCTTGCCTTTGTAGTTAGGCAAGTTAGGCAAGAATAGTAGCTTTTGTTTATTTTTATCCTTGATTTATTGAGTTGCTTCTTCCTATTCAGCCTAGCCATGGAACAGACATAACTAAACTTCTAAAATACAGAGGGCTTTGTATCACCTTCTCCTTAAAATATCCCTCATGGCTCTCTCTTACCAACAAATTTCATATTTTTTGGCTCAGTATTTAAGGGACACCAAAGCAATAAAACAAACAAAAGCAAAAATGAAAACAAACTATATTGTGATTCCCCAACAAATAAAATTGAATGTGCAGTCATGCCCTTCTTCATTCCTATTTGCCATGGCCTTCCATACCCAGCTCCCTCTATCCAGAAAGTGTCCCTTTCTTTGGTCTGCTCAACGATTATCTCCTACCTTCACATTCAGTCTAGATTTCTGACCAAGTACTGAGCTCTCCCCTCTTACAAATACTACAAAACTGAAATGTGTACTCATTCATTAGGTGATTATACAACCATACATTTTAAAATATTTTTGTATATTTCTAGGCCTCACAGCATACTATAGCTATATAATTGGCTTTCCATGAAAATTTGTTTGACTATTGCAGCAAAAGGCTGTTCTAGCTAGCCTGTGATGATAATATTGTTCCTGTTCCCAGAACCTGTCTTATAAAGGCATTACCCTAAAGCTTAAAGTACATTTTAAAAAGCCTCTTCAAACTTTATGAGGCTGTATATTTTCTTCTAGGTATCAAACTGCACTAAGTTAATGTTCTCCCTTTACAGACATGAAGTGGTCATGTCCAGTTCATCAATGGTTTTGGTGTTCTGAAAATTGCCCTGGAACTAGAAGTGGCCAGATTTAAGCATAGTTGCTGTTGAAATGGCTTTTAAAACAAGTATTTCTGGAAATATTTTAAGTTTCCTTTGCTATAAACTATAAGATAAGATATACTTGTAGGGAGCCAATCTAGCCAAACTAGCAATAGAGGGAGAGAGCAAAGATAGCTGATACATAATGATTTGAATACAGCCTCTTATCCCTGGACCAAAGAATTCTGTTAACAGCCCTGTGTTCTTTGGGGGACAAAGGCAATGAGGGAAAAGTAAATTATATATACTTATTATTATAATTATATATATTTATATTTGGGACACAGAAAGAAGTGCAATAGCACTAAGATATACAAAATAAAATAAAGTTCAGTCAATGCACAACTGGGTAAGCCATTAGAAATAAAATATTAAAATATACACATAGGGGAAATATAGTTACATGACCATATGCCTATAAAAAACAATGCAGTAAAAATGGTAGAGAGAAATTAGACCTCCAGCACATTATGCAAAATGGATGAATTTGGATTCAAGTCTTTCAGGCTGTGTTTGCAGTTTCACCCTGACAGCCAATCAACTGTATAGAGTATGCTAGGAGGTTGAATGTGTCCTACCTAAGTCATGTTAGGATGACTTTACATTCCATTCTGCCCCAGATGGCCCCAGTTTGTACATGTTTATACAGTACTAATTAATAGTGCCCTGCTTTTATGATCAAAAGCATTCCAGCTTTGATAAAATATTTATGGTCACCTAAATGTAGTCAAAATACCTCAAAAGTGATCAAGAGATATGAATTATAAAATACCAAAAATGTAATTCTCTATATATCTCCAGAGAGGAAAAATTATCCGATATCCAGTTTTCAACCTTAACCCTAAGAAGCTGTCATATAAATGTATGCCATGGCTCAACATAACTCTTCACCAATACATGAAAAGCAGCTCAAAGCACATGCGTCACAGATGGAAAGGGCAATAAGGTCACCTTTGTATATCAGGGCAGCATATTTTTTGTAAAGTTCTGCAAAAATTCATGTCATACACCAATATGTAGCATTTGTAGCATTTTTGAACTGCTGGATCCAGCTGGTTGTTGTTAAAACTTTTCTCTCTGAATTTAAAATATTTTTTACCTAGATTTTCAGCTTAATTTGGCATCTGGCTGCCATAACTTATGTAGCTAGAGGAGGGAGAAACAGTACAGAGAAAATCAAAGATGAAATGTCAGCAATAAGCCTGAAGATTTCAATAATTATAATAAATGTGAATGGTTTAAATTTTATTATTAAAAGACAGAGACTAAGGGCACCTGGGTGGCTCAGTGGGTTAAAGCCTCTGCTTTCAGTTCAGGTCATGATCCCAGGGTCCTGGGATCGAGCCCCACATTGGGCTTTCTGCTCAGCGGGGAGCCTGCTTCCTCCTCTCTCTGCCTGCCTCTCTGCCTACTTGTGATCTCTGTCTGTCAAATAAATAAATAAAATCTTAAAAAAAAAAAAGACAGAGACTCTTAAAATGGGTAGAGCTACATATAATTAAATTATTACAGAAAGAGTCTCACTAGAAGATATAATAGTATAACAGACAAGAGGATAACAAAAAAAGCAAGAATAAATGGTGCATTATCATCAGATGTAATAGGATTCAGTGTGAAAAGCACAAAATGGAATCAAGATAGACATTTTATCTTGACAACAGTTATAGTCAAATAACAACATTCACTTATTGACGTATTGTGCTAACACTGTTTAAAAATCTATAAAGCAATAACAGATAGAAAAGAAGAGATATTGACCATTTTACGAGAATAACTGGAGGTCTTAGCATGTCTCTCAAATCAGTCATTCAAGTATATACAAATAATTAAGTGATTAAAATATTTATTTATTACAATAAACTTGATCTAATCATCACACTTACATAAAGTAATGTACTTCAAAAGTACACTCCATGAATAAGAAATAGATTCTTTTCAAACAAAAATAATACAGCAAAAGAATCATGCATTAGAACACAAAATTTCAACTATAAAAATAGAAAATCACACAGGATATATTTTCTGAGGCAGTGGAATAAAATTATAAGTTAATAACAAAAATTATATGCCACCTCTTCTAAAATAATTCAATTACTGAGATTTTTTTAAATGTCTACATAATTACTGGTTTTAAAGTAACTAAAAATAATACTACAAACTACTTAGACATGAATGACAAGATAAACCATACATATCAAAAGCTGCAAGATGAAGTCAAAGAATATTTCTACAGATGCATGTCTTATAACATTTACTATGTAATAGAGAAAATATGTAATCTCAAATTCATATATTAGAAAATGAAAGAGTTTGAAATCAAACACGCAGTTCAAACCTTCAGGAAAACAACCCCATGAAAAGAGTAGATGTAAGAAAAATTACCAAACAGTGCAAGAAAAGAGAAATATTAATCCAAAAATGAATAAATAGAAAAATCAAAGAATATTTAATTATAAAAGCAAAATCTGTCCTTTTAAATGATACATAAAGAATTTTTTTTCATTACCTAGCAAGGTAAGGAAAATACAATTAAATATCACAGGGTTACAACTACAAAATAAATTTAAAATAAAAGCATATATTAGCAACTAATTATCAAACTATTTGCCAGTAATTCTGAAAATTTAAATGAAATGGATAATTTTCTAGGCAATATAGATAACCAAAATTAAGAATTGAAAACATTAATGGAACTACAATGAGGAAAAAATGAGAGGGTAGTCGGAGATCTATTCTCACGAGAAAGGAGAGTCTATAAAATCATTAAGAAACAGATGATTGCTAAGCTATTTATTGTTTCTGAACACACAGATGGAAAACTTGATTTCCTAAATCCAAAGAGAAATAGAAAAGTGTGGTCCTATCATCCTTATAGAATTGAAAGCTAAAATCATAAATTATAGCAATCAAAGCAATATATTTAAATGGGGTGGTAATAACATTGTTATATTCATTTGTCAAAACTGATAGAAATATACACTTAAAATGGTAAGTTTTATGCATATAAATTTCACATCAATCTTAAAAATTAATATAAAAATAAAATGTTGAAAATAAAGCAATATATCAAAAGATCAATGCTTCTGGACCAAGTAGTGTTTATGTAAAAATTACGATGGTTCAATATTATGAAATTCCTAAATTAACTCATTTAAAAGAAATGTGTATATGTGTATATCTGCCCTTCTCTCACTCATGGTCTCTATCTCTCTCTTTCATGTAAATAAATAAAAATCTTCTAAAATATTTTTAGTACAAAAAGGGAATAAAAAGTAGCTAAATATGAGAGCATTAACATGAAATTTTTAATAATAATCACTATTACACGAAGTTAAAAATTAACATTTTAATCACAATTGTAACAATAAATATGGATTTGCAATCAAAGTAAAAGATTCTATAAAAGCTACAAAAAAAGAGACACAAGTAAATGAACATAAAAACATATATATAATATATATAAAAACATATAATAAAACCACATAATAAAGCCATATAATAAAAACATATAATAAAACCATATAATAAAAATATATAGTAAAACCCAAATTATAAAAAATATCTGGTTTCCCTAAATTAAGCTATAAAATCCACTGTGACATGGGAATAGTTTTCAGAACTTGAAATAATTTCTATGTTCACCTGATGGGGGAAAAATCTATTGTGTATAAGTCTAGGCAGTTTCTGAAAGAAGAGTAATGAGGAGGTATCAGTCTCTTGAAATATTGAGACTATAATAATTCATATAATTTGGAACCAGAGTTGATAACTGGCAGACATATCAGTGACACAGAATAAAAACTCCTGAAAAAACCTTAATATATATGATGAAACTCTGTATATAACAAACAGAGCATATTAAAGCACTGGGAAAAAGATCATTCAGTAATTGACTAAATTTTGTGAAGACTAATTTGGAGGGGGTGTAAAATAAAGTAAGTCTGTAGAGCAAAACTATGCCAATTGGGAGTATTTTTTTAAGAATTTGTAATATTTGAAATTTTTTCAAGTCACTATCTGCATTTCTAACCAGTTAACTACAGAGAGAGCCAAACTGACATTTCTTGCACAGAGTTCTAAGTATTTTAGTCTTTTGATATTGAAACTTGTACTTGAATTTTTCATTGTAATAGCAGAAAGTTTCATTCTTTAGTGTCATCTGTATAAGTAAAAACTTTTCTTCTGCATTCTTTTGCATGGCACCCTAGAATTAAGAAATTGAAAGATGCAATCAATTAAATCAACTTATCTAGAAGATTCTAAGAAAGGATAGAAAAGACCAATTTATCCAAAGAATATGCAAACACCCCTCATCAGAGTTAATATTTAAAACTTAAACACACACGCACTACACCTGTCTTGTATCTCATCACCTTTCATCACAAGCCCTGAGAGCACATTTACTTAGCAAGAGAAAAATGTATTGTTCTTGTTTCGTAAATTTATATTTCTCCCTTGGCTACCAACCTATGAATCTTCCCCTATATTCTCTAAAATGCAAAAAATTAAAAGAAAGCAAACACATCAACACATGTAAGCCATCATTAAGTTTGCCCAATTAAGTGTACTCATTGGCTTTATGTTATAATTTTTTAATTTAGATAAAGACATAGCCATAATTTTTCTTTATGTTCTTTAATGGTGTTTAAATGGTTAGATTTAATATTGGTTGGTCCAAATTCAAGTAACTACATAGAAAGCTACACACCATAAATACTAGATCAATTAAATATTAAAGATAAATTTTTTAAAAGATTTTATTTATTTATTTGACAGAGAGCAAGACAGCGAGGAAAGAACAAAAGCAGGGGGACTGGGAAAGGGAGAAGATGTGAAGCCCTATCCTAGAACCCTGGGATCATGACCTGAACCGAAGGCAAAAATTTAATGACTGAGCCACCCAGACACCACAAGGTCAATATTTTCTTTAAAAATATTTTAATTCCTGGGCATCTGGGTGGCTCAGTGGGTTAAAGCCTCTGCCTTCAGCTCAGGTAATGATCCCAGGGTCTTGGGATAGAGCCCAGTGATCAAGGGGGAGCCTGCTTCCTCCTCTCTCTCTGCCTGCCTCTCTGCCTACTTGTGATCTCTGTCAAATAAATAAATAAAATATTCAGACAAAAATTTTAATTCCAACACAAATATTTTAATCTCCCAAGATTCTGTATCTTTGAAAAAGAACAGCTCCATCAAAATAACAATTGGGGTTTTTTTGTTTTGTTTTGTTTTGTTTTGTTTTATCTCTTGGGGAATGGTAAGTAACCTCCTTAAGATGGTTGTCTCAATGGTATAAGAATACTTAACGTATTAATCTTTTGTGTAAGCTTCATAAGGTCACAAATTATGTTTATCTGGTTTATTGACTATTGACAGTAATTATCTAAGTGGATATATATAATAAATGATTTGTGAATAATAGACTAAAGCAAATGTATATATTAGCTTTGTATCCTGCAAAATTCGTATGTTGAAGCCTAATCTCCTATGTGATGGTATTTGGAAGTGTAGCCCTTAGGAGGTAATCAAGTCTGCAGAGTGTAACTCTTATGAGTAAAATTAGTGCCCTTGTAAGAGATATGAAAGAGCTTGCTTTTCTTCTCTCTCATTTCTGCCATGTGAGAATACACCAAGTCTGTGGTATTTTGTTATAGCAGCCTAAACCAAGATATGTGTTGGTAAATATGTGGAGAAAAGGGAACACTTGATGGGAACGTAAATTAGTGCACCCACTATGGAAAACAGTATGGAGGGTTCTCAAAAAATTAAAGTAGAAATATCATATAATCTAGCAATCCCTTTTGGGTATTTGTCTAAAGAAAATAAGAATATTAATTCTTCAAAAAGGTATATGTACCCCCATGTTTATTGTAGCACTATTTATAATATCCAAGATATGGAAACAATCTAAGTATGCACTGATGAATGGATAAAGAAATTGTTATATGTAGAGTATATCATATATACATATGATATGTGTATTTATACAATATACATACACATACACATGTCATTGTATTATATGTATATTATGTGTATTGTATGTATATATTGTATATCATATATACACATATGTATATACATGTATACATGTGACATATATGTAAATGTCTTTTCACATGTGTTTGTTTGTGTGTGTGTGATGGCATGTTATTCAGCCACAGAAAAGAGCAAAATCTTGCCATTCGTGAAAATATGGAGGCACCATGAGGTCATGACGCTATCTAATAAATCAGACAAAGACAGATACAGTGATTTCTCTTGTATGTGGAAGATACTATATATGATACATATATTATATAGTGGTATATATGCTACAAAATAAGTCAGAGAAAGAGAAATACTATATGATTTATTTTATATGTGTATTATATATAATCTACTTATATATAATTATATATAAATATAAGCTCATTGATATGGAAAACAGATTGGTAGTTATCAGAGAAAGGGTTGGGGGTTGGGAGGAGTAGATGAACTAATTTTATATTTGGTTTGGTTTGGTTTTTTTTCTCAGTTTAAATAAATTGAATTTTAAAAGTATGAGCAACATGTAGAGAATTCTCCCTTATCATATTATCAAGAAATATTTAATAGAAAATGTTTGTCACCAATATTTGAAAATAAATTATAGCTCTATAATGTCAAAGTAGCTCTACAGATTTCACACCTGCAGGAATAATTTAGAGAAAAACGATAGTTTTTGAGGTCTTGGACTTGTCATTCAGGTTCTTTGATTCATCTAACTTTGTTACTATCTTGTTTTACGGTCTTAAAGAGATCATTTAAACTCTATGATTCACTGTCCCTATCTCCAAAAGCCTTAGTTAATGGCATGGGGGTAGGAAAAGACTTTAAAAGCTGATCATTCATATTTCTCCTAGCTCCATAATTTTATTATTCTATTTCATGTTCTCCTTTCTCTCTTCCCAATGTTCTAAAACATAAATAGGGAATTATTCAAAACTGAGAGGATCTTCTAGGAAAAGAATCATACTTACTATTAAAGGCTAAGAATTTGAAACAAGAAAAACTTATTTTCTTAATCCATTATAAACTTTTTTAAAAGTCCTGACACTGTTCAAATAAATTTGCTTTCTTGATGCTCTGCAAAAAAGGAAATCTGTTTCAATGTTGGAAGAAAAAAATGTCTGTGTTGTCATTATTAATATGTCTGTTAACTGTATTCATTTTCTGAGCAACAGTAGATGCAATTATGCCATACTGGGACCCCATCTATAAAGTGCTTGTCTTTCTGCTACACAAATTGTATCACACTGCATCAGTATCATTTTTCTCTCTGCAAAATCTCCCTATTCCACTTAATATTATGCTAATGCTACTGAGTTAAATGATTTGTATCTAGAAAATATTTACTGCATGATCTAGAGGGAAGGTGTGAGGTGGGTACCGATCAAGGTTACAGGGCAAATTAGTGAGAAGCCATGAGGAACAACACTCAATATGACCAAATTACAGAGTGCTGAGGGTAGGAGAGGCAAGAGCTAGCTCGTGAACTGATAGCAGAGGATAACAATCTTCTCTGGCATTCAAGATTTGAGAGTAGACTGTTTCCTAGCATAGTTCAATAAGACTAACATATTAAATAGAAAAGCATGTGATAGAAAATCACAACAGAAGAGGGATCATACACCAAAACATATCCATTATGATTTTCCCCTTCTGTACTGTTTTGGCTTGGATGAAACTAAACAGCAGAGATTGAGATGAGCTCTTGTGTGCAGGTTGTTTATCTGGGTAAGTGATTCCCAAGAAATTGGAATGGAGATTGAGGGCAGTGGGAAGCATGAAAGAGGAAAAGGGAAAGCTAATCCAAGGCTGCTTAGTTGAGCCAGTAACTAATGTGAGCAGCTGGAACTCAATTTATTGGGGACCCTCTCAGGAAATGTGTAGAAGACAATCAGAGCTTCTGCCTAAGACAAAGAAAAGAGGAGCATGTTACCACTTGCACTTACCGCATATTGATCAAGAATTGAGTCAGGTATGTGAATGTACTTGGTAAGCTGAGTCCCACTATCCCAAACAGTAGTCCTAAGAGAAGTAGCCATTTAGCCCCAAATCAGAAAACACAGTTTGGGGTCCAGCTGAGATGAGGAGTCATCACAGTACATTTCTTTTGTACTCTGCTGATGCAACAGTAACAGATGAAGCAAAAAAGTGGGTTAGGAGAATGTGAGGTTGGACATAAAAGATGTCTAACATTCATATTAAAATATGCTCTCTGTTCACCATGTAAATCAAACCATGGTGACAATGTTTTATATACTTAAATAATATAAAAATAATATGATCTCTGAATCATAGCCCTTTTGTGATATTCCCAAGTCCACCTTCACAGAAGGGACATTTTTAAATAGAAAATCTTCTATGCCAGCATTCTAAATTAAGAAAGTTATAATATAGGATGTTTGGTTTAATAATCAAGAAAAATAAATAACACAATGAATGAAGAGATAATAAGTCTTTAAATCAGTGGTCCTCACTTAGAGCTACATGCTGGAATAATGCAAACAGCTTTAAAAACTAGTCCCACAGTTGGGACATCTGGGTGGCTCAGTTGGTTAAGCAGCTGCCTTTGGCTCAGGTCATGATCCCAGCATCCTGGGATCGAGTCCCACATTGGGCTCCTTGCTCAGCAGGGAGCCTGCTTCTCCCTCTGCCTCTGCCTGCCACTCTGTCTGCCTGTGCTTAGTCACTCTGACAAATAAATAAATAAATAAAATCTTTTTAAAAAAATGTTTAAATACTAGTCTCACAGTCAGAGATTCTGATATTCATTTAGGTATGACCAGGACATGAGAATTTTTCAAGTTCCCCAGGTGATTCTAATGTGCAGGCAAAGTTGGGTGGCACGGTCTTATAGTACAAAGTAAAGACCAAGACTGTTTTAAGTAACTCAGTAGGGCCCAGAATCCATTTTGTTTCCTTCTAGTTCAAGTATTTAGACCATATGTTTCAGCTGAGATTGTATGGGCTTGCTATTGTTTTAGATTTCCACAGAGCTCCCAATATGACACTCACAATATCAGCCTTTGAAACTGCTCAAAAACACACTGGTAGTTATTCACTTTATATTCAAAGGGGACTGTCAGGTAAACAGGGGATCCGTTTTAGTTTTAAAAAGTGTTCTTTGGAGATCAAGCTCTGCAATGACTGACTGAATAAACATATTCATTGATAATAAGTGAAGCAATCAGCTACTAGATGTTTGCCCCCAAAGTATGCATTACTAAGTAAGCTAGAGGTCATTAGAATGGTGAAAGAATAAAAAAATCACTGACAAGAGAACATATTTCTACTAGGTGTTTGACTGTCATGCCTTGTTAGCTTCAAGCTTCCTTTCTTTGGTAGAAAGTAGGCACTAAAGTCATGACTTCCTAATTTTCACTTTAAGCTATTACACATCCATCAGTACTTTGACCATCCCATTAAAAGAAGTCAGAGCCTCGCTGACATGTTTTTACAAAGCCCAATCTGGGGCATACCAGTTTTTTCATGTTTTCAACAGAAATGTCTTGAAATACAAAATACAGATACTAGAGATGGCATCCAATCTTTGCTTGACAGTTACAAATAATATTTTATAATAAGAATGATAAAACATGCTTTGGTATTTTTTCAGGTAAAGGGGAAAGGGGAAAAAGGAATCAAATTCTATTTTCCCAGATCAAGTGAAAAATGAGGTAACCAACATAATAATCTATTTAGTGTTTTTGCATGAGTCTGCTTAGATTTCCATTTTTCAAAATCTTAAAACACACTAAAATACTATTAATGCTAAAACTGTGCAAAGCTCATCAGCATTTTGCTGAGCAATTAAGTTCATCGTTGTGAACATCTGCCACCATATACAATACTGTCAATTTTCTTCCAAACTGGCCTCCATCTACATAACTGAGTTGGATTTTTCAACTAGATTATCTAAGCATAGATGTTTAATTTTTTTTTTTTTAAAGGAAGACCTCTAATCAACCTGCTTTGAAAAATTCTCCTTAACAGCAAGGCATTTAATTATCTTGCTCACCTTTTGTTCAGTTGCTTTGCAAATAATGACATGAAACATTCCGTCTTTTTACTTCCAAGCTTTTCTTCTTCCTGATTAGATTCTACTTAAATAGCATCATGTTCCTTCAAGTTCCTCCAGGATGAGGGATTTTCTTTAATCACCTGAAACCTGCTGGTCTGCCTCTTTAGCATTCTGAGATAGCTCATTCAACGAGCTTAAATCAACAATACAACTACTTACTCCTAACAGGTTGAGTACATTAATTCTCATCTCTTTATCAAGCTTTTATATTAATTCAAGTATACAAAGATATGCAAAGTGGATTTTGAAATCCTAAATGATTGCAATACATTAAAGTGGGCTTTTCCCTCAAGCTTCTTAATATATCTTTATAAAAAGGAAAAGTTAATATAATCAAATTGTACATCTATGTAAAAAAAACTGAGATTCTATTAAAAATAGTGTCATAAATTAGAAAGTATTAATCAAATATTGAAATGTTTGAAAAGCTTAAAAAGCAAGTATTAAACATTTTTAAAAGCATGTTTAAAACTTGCTTTTTAAGCTGATTATAAAATGTCATTTGTATCTGTCAAGAAAAGATTGGTTATCAAGAATTGCATATAGTTGCTGCCTGAGGGAAGAAGGATATGTGTTGTTTTCAATATAAGCAAATATGTGAATTAAAAAGGAATCAAACAGTAAAAAGCACGGATAAGGACTTTGAATCAGGAGCAGTTTATAGAAAGGCAACCTCAAAATTCACAAAAACTTGGAAGAAACATAGGAGGGAGAACACTGAAGCTCAATAAGACTTAGAGAAGAAAAAAGGAATTTGTAGAAAAAATAGCTGAAAAACCTATAAACCAGAGCCATGAACCCCACTCTAAAATTGTAAAGCTGTAGAAAAGTAAACTTTTTTTCACAGAGTCATATCTAACTTAGTTTTCAATGAATTTACCTTCATCTGATATAAACTTGTTTTATTCAGAAACATTTGAGCACTTGAAACATAAACTGCTTGTAACTAAATCCACCTGATATTTGGTTTTAATATTATCAAAGTCTTGGATGAATTAAGACAAAATCATTTATAATAAGATGCACTGTTTTTGGAATTACACTCTACAACAATTTAAAAGGGAAGACAGAGTTTCTACATTACTTTTGTTTTTTTTTTATTAGAAAGCAAAGTAAACGTTTGACTCAACAGGATCCTTTAAGGAAGAAATGATATTTAATCAAAAAACACATTTCTAAAAAGCAATCATTTGAATAGAAATCACTGGCTTATCAATCCCTATATTAAATATAATGCTAAAATCCCTACCTCCAATTTTTAAAATGAATCAAACACACTCATTTTTTTCTTTTTTCTAAAAGGATATAGCTGACACAACAAACTGCCTTATCCATGCATATTTTTTTTTAAGATTTTATTTATTTATTTGACAGGCAGAGATCACAAGTAGACAGAGAGGCAGGCAGAGAGAGAGGCAGAAGCAGTCTCCATGCTGAGCAGAGAACCCGAAGCGGGGCTTGATCCCAGGAGCCTGGGATCATGACCTGAGCTGAAGGCAGAGGCTTTAACACACTGAGCCACCCAGGCGCCCCTCCATGCATATTTTTAATATGCTCATATTTTCTAAATAAATTAAAATTTCATTAGAAACATTTTTTCAACTAAGTAAAAGAATAATAGAATATTACAAATTGTGTAAAGCACAACAGTTGAATTTTTTTTAAAAATCCCACTATCAGATCGTTAAAAAATTTTGTGATGTGTAAAGACATCATGAGAAGAGCTCAAAAATATGA
The DNA here is from genome assembly GCF_011764305.1 of Mustela putorius furo. Classification (NCBI taxonomy): domain Eukaryota; kingdom Metazoa; phylum Chordata; class Mammalia; order Carnivora; family Mustelidae; genus Mustela; species Mustela putorius. The sequence continues at coordinate 1,604,985 of NW_025421329.1, read as the reverse complement.
TAAAAATAAAAGCATTTAAAATAGCCCATATTCAATATTTCTGCAATATATTTAAATTGCACTAGTTTTTTTCTCAATCTGTGGAAAGCTATTATTTATAGAAGCATTATATATATATATATATCCATATATATATGTGTGTGTGTGTGTGTGTATATACATACATCTCTCTCTTCTGACAATGAATAATTAATTCTTTTCCCTCTTATAAGAGACTTGCAAATTCCATGCCATTTTTTGAATATGTAAAATTTTAAGAAGGTGGCAAATCATAGGACAGAAAGAACATCAGGGGGCACCAGGGTGGCTCAGTGGGTTAAGCTGCTGCCTTCGGCTCAGGTCATGATCCCAGGGTCCTGGGATCAAGTCTCGTGTTGGGCTCTCTGCTCAGCAGGGAGCCTGCTTCCCCCACCCCCTGCCTGCCTCTTTGCCTACTTGTGATCTCTCTCATCAAATAAATAAAATCTTAAAAAAAAAAAAAAAAGAAAGAACATCAAGTTGTACTTCAGAAATTCTAGGTTCTAGATCTAGCTCTACAACAACCTTGCTTAGAGAAATCAATTGAAGCACTTAGCCTGAGTATTATCATCTTTTTTTAAATTTTATTTTTTTTCAGTATTCCAAAATTCATTATTTATGCACCACACCCAATGCTCCATGCAATATGGGTCCTCCTTAATACCCACCACCAGGCTCATCTCCCCTCCAATGCCCTCCCCTCCAAAACCCTCAGTTTGTTTCTCAGAGTCCACAGTCTCTCATGGTTTGTCTCCCCCTCCAATTTCCCCCAACTCACTTCTCTTCTCCAGCTCCCAATGTACTCCATGTTATTCCTTATGCTCCACAAGTAAGTGTTATCACCTTTGAAGGGGGAATTGGCATCCATTTCCTCTACTTTCCTTTCCAGTTCTGTGATTCTAAGTCGAAGGAGGATTTTCCAAATTCTAACTCGAAGCTACTCCTTATATAGTTCTAATAACTAAGCCAAAATTCTAAAAACATAATTTTAAGGTTTAGATTAAAATAAAGTTATCATTTTAATCAATTTTAGGTTAAAATAAAGTTTTAAAGTACAGTTCTTTACAAATTCAGTAGAATAATCCTCAATATAAACTTAGTTATTTGTTGATGTATATATATTCACATATTAAATAGGACTTTTCTCCGGAGTGAACATATCATTTTTTTTTTAAGATTTTATTTATTTATTTGACAAAGAGAGATCACAGTAAACAGAGAGGCAGGCAGAGAGAGAGAGAGAGGGAAGCAGGCTCCCCGCTGAGCAGAGAGCCCTATGCGGGACTTGATCCCAGGACCCTGAGATCATGACCCGAGCCGAAGGCAGCAGCTCAACCCACTGAGCCACCCAGGTGCCCTGAACATATCATTTTTAAGAACTGCATGTGTATTTGGAGATTTCATTAATAGGTTACCTTACATAAAACATTTTAAAATTTGGAAATCTATTTCTCCCTTAGTAGTCACATCCTGCATGATTTGACCACCTAGTAACCTTAGGTTTAAAAACATTATCATAATTAGTATCTGATTATTGATGAAGAGGTATCGCTCCATTAAAATAGATAACAGTGCCTATATTTGAGGACCACACCCAGAAAGAGCTTCAAATTTAGGATTTTATCTCCAAATGATGTCAATCACAATGACAAATAGAATATTCTAACTAGATCAAAATAACATGGTGTTTATCATATGCCTCAAATTCATAACTATTACTAGATATATATATAAGTTGAAGTAACACACTTTACTTAAAGATAATTCAGATAAATCCTGAGGAAATGCAAGGGAACCAAATCATGAAGGATGAGGATCCTGAGTTCACGTCCATCTGTAACACAGATAGGCTACAAATACATATAGAGAAATTCTCTCTGAGAACAACATGAAAACTAGCAGAACAGCTCTTCCACAGCTGAAAATTCAAAGAGCCAGGGAAAGTAGAAGAGACAGAGGTGTGCTGTGGTTGGGACACACACTTCTGAAGTAGAAGGGCAATCACGGGCAAAGAGGAACAAAGGGTTCAAACCTCCACCCAGGGAACATGCACCAGGAAAATGAATCCCCATAACATTTGGCTTCAGAAATCAGCAGGGCTTAACTCCAAGAGAGCTGGAAAACTACAGAAAACTGAAACTCCATTCTTAAATGGCTTACACACAAACTCACTTCCTCGGAGACCAGCACAGAGGCAGCAGTTTGAAAAGTACCGGGGCCAAACATGGAGATTTACTGACTGATTTTAAGGCATGTGCCAGGACGCAAAACTCTGTAGGAACTTTCTCTGGGGACAGAAGTGCTAATGGGTGTTGCTTTTCTTGTCCTCTTTCTGCATAGCTGGCCCAATGCTGGCACTCTCCATCTACCTTGCTAGCTCTGCTCACCCAGGCCCAGCATTCCTCTATAGACTTGCCCTGCCCCATCCACCTGTAGGTGTATCTCCAAAGCAGCTTCCACCTTGCCACACCCTAAAGACGGCTCAGTGGGATCCAGCACCTCCTAAAGCAGCTCATGGCTGACCACAGTTAGCAGGCAGCCTCAGCTGGACCAGCATTACATCCTTCCCAAACGGTGTAACTACTGAACTGCTAGCCTTGGCTGGGAGCTATACTCCTCCAAAAAAGTTCCTGCCCTGGGGTGGGGGTCAGGGGGCCAGACCACATACCAGCATGTTCACAACATGTGTGGCCAGGACACACAGCCACCCTGGGGGCTAACCCCATCCAGCAGCACACCACAGCTATTGTGTCCCAGCCACATTAAGAGGGCATACACAGCCCATACTGGGATATCCCTGTAGCAACTGCTTCTGTTGACCAGGAAGGATTGTGCTTTGGGGACCTACAAACAAGTAAAAACTACAACCAAGAATATTTTACCCAGCAAGGTTATCATTCAAAATTAAAGGGAGATAAAGAGTTTCCCAGATAAACAAAAGTTAAAAGAGTTCATTACCACTAAACTGGCCTTATAGGAAATGTTAAATAGACTTTTTTTAAGTGGAAAAGAAAAGAACATGAGTAGAAACAAGAAAACTAGGAACAAAAATATCATTGGTTAAAAGCAAATATACAGTAAAAGTAGTGGATCAACCACAGGAAAAGCTAGTATGAAGGATAAAACACAAAAATCATCAAACTATCTCTATAATAACTAGGGGATACACAAAATAAAAAGATGTAAAGTATAAGGTCAAAAACATAAAATATGGAGGGGGGAATAAAAATGTAGTGCTTATAGAATGTATCTAAATGTATGCAAATATCAACTTAAAATAGACTGCTATACATAAGGTATTACATATAAACTTCATGGTAATACAAACCAAAAACTTATAATAGATACATAAAAAATAGAGAAATAAATCTAAACATAACATGAAAACAAGTTATCAAATCAAAGGGAAGAGAGCAAGACAAAAAGAAACAGAGAACTATAAAAAGAAACAAAAAACAATTAACAAAATGGCAATAAGTACATGCCTATTAATAATGACTTTAAATAGACTAAATGCTGTAATCAAGAGACATAGGGTGAATGAATGAATAAAAAACAAACAAGAGCAAACTATTTGCTGTCTACAAGAGACTCACTTCAGACCTAAAGAAACAGAGACTGACAGTGAAGGGATGGAAAAAGACAATCCTATATAAATGGAAACAAAAAGAGAGCTGGCGTAGCAATACCAATATCAGACAAAATAGACTTGGAAAAAAGACTGTAATAAGAGACAAAGAATGGCCCTACATAATGACAGAGATCAATCTAACAAGAGGATATCATAATTATACAGATCTATACACCCCAAATAGGAATACCTAAATACATAAAGCAAATATTACAGACATAAAGGAAGAAACTGATAATAATACAATAATAGCAAGGAACTTTAACATCCCACTTACATCAATAAATAAATCATCCAGGCAAAGAATCAGTCAGGAAAAAGTGTCCTTAAAACAACACATAATGCCAGATAGATTTAACAAACATATTCAGAACATTACAAGCAAAATGCAGCAGAATGCACATTCTTTTCAGATGTACATGGGATATTCTTCAGGATAGATCACATGTTATACCACAAAACAACTTTCAATAAATTTAAAATGAAATCACATCAAGCATCATTTTTTTTGAAAACAGTAAGAAACAAGACATTAATTACAAGAAAAAAACTAGAAGAAACACAAATACACAGAAGCTAAGTAGCATGCTTCTAAACAGTGGGTCATTGAAGAAATCAAAGAGGACATAAAAAAAAATCTTGAGACAAATGAAAATGAAAACTCAACATTCCAAAATCTATGGGATGAAGCAAAAGAAGGTCTAATAGGGAATATAGGCCTACCTCAATAAACATGAAAAATCTCAAATAAAAGATGTAACCTTACACCTAACGGAATTAGAAAGAGGAAAAAAAAACAAAGCCTAAATTTAGTAGAAGGGAAAAAAAAATAAACATCACAGTGAAAATAAATTAGAGAATTAAAGAATCAATAGGACAGATCAATGAAACGAACTGGTATTTGAAAAGATAAACAAATAGACTTTTCACAATTCAACAAGAAAAAGAGAATCCACATAAATAAAATCAGAAATGAAAGAAAAGTTAAAACTGACACCACAGGAATAAAAAGGATTATAAAAGACTACTACAAATAATTATATGCTAACAAACTGGACAACCTAGAAATTGGTAAATTCTTAGAAAGATACAGTCTTCCAAGACTGAATCAGGAAGAAATGGAAAGTCTGAACAGACCGATTACTAGTAATGAAATTAAATCAATAATTCAAAAACTCTCAACAAGCGAAAGTTCGAGACCAAGTGGCTTCACAGGTGAATTCTACCCACCTAAAACTAATGTAACACTGTCTGTCACTATGCTCAAATCGAAAAATAAAAAATTAAATTAAATTAAAAACAAAGAAAACTTAATACTTATCCCTCTCAAACTATTTTATAAAATTGCAAAGGAAGGAATGCTTCCAAATTCATTCTACTATCCCAGCACTACCTTGACACCCAAACCAAAGACACTACCCCCCCAAAAAAAATAAAAATAAAAATAAAAATAAATTATAGACTAACATTCCTGATGAACATACATGCAAAAATCTGTAACAAAATGATAGCAAACCAAATTCAATAATATATTACAAGATTATATACCATAAATGAGCATGATTCATTCTAGGAATGCAAGGATGGTTCATACCTGCAATAAAAATCACTTTATCATCTCAATAGAGGCAGAAAAAGAATTCGACAAAATTCAACCTTCATTTATGATAAAAACTCTTAACAAAGTGGGTATAGAAGAAACATACCTCAACATAATAAAAACCATACATGCAAACCCACAGCTAATATCACACTCAAGAGTGAAAAGCTGAAAGTGACACCACACTAAGCTTATTTCCTGTAAGATCAAAAACAAAACAATGATGCCCATTGGCACTACTTTTATTCAACTTAGTACTGGAAGTCCTAGTCAACAGCAATTAGATAAAGAAAAAAAATAAAAGGCATCCAAACGGTAAGAAGTGAAACTAAATAAATGAATTCAGTAAACTTGCAGGACAAGAATTAATATAGAGAAATTTGTTGCATTTTCATATACTAATTATAAACTATCAGAAAGAGAAATTTTAAAAAATCCCATTTATAATTGAATAAAAAGAATAAAACACCTAGGAACAAACTAAACCAAGGAAGGGAAAGACCTGTACTCTGAAAACTATAAGACATTAATGAAAGAAATTGAAGATGACACAAATAAATGGAAAGCTATACCATGCTCACGGATTGGAAGAATTAAGATTGTTAAAAAGTCCATACTCCGTGTTTTGGTGAGTGCTGTGAAGTGTGTAAACCTGGTGATTCACAGACCTGTACCCCCGGGGATAAAAATATATGTTTATAAAAAATAAAAAATTATATTGAAAGAAAAAAAAAACAATAATATAAATAAATAAATAAATAATTAAAAGAAAAAAAAAAAAGTCCATACTATCCAAAGCAGTCAATAATATCCTTATCAGCATACCAATAGCACTTTCAGAGAACTAAAATAAATAATTCTAAAAATGTGTGGGATAAAAAAAGGCCCTGAATAGCCAAAGCAATCCTGATGAAGTAGTATAAAGCTGGAGATACCATACTCCCAGATTTCAAACTACACTATGTATACTAAGTACACAAACTACACTAAGATATAGTAGTCCAAACAGTATAATAGCACAAAAATAGACACATAGATCAATGGAACAGAATAGAGAGCCCAGGAATAAACACACTTATATAATCAACAAATTTATTACAAAAGAGGCAAGAATATATAAAAGGGAAAGATAGTCTCTTTATAAATGGTGCTAGGAAAACTGGACAGCTACATACAAAAGAAGAAAACTGAACCTCATTCTTATACCATTAATATGTGAATAATTAATATGTGAATAACAAAAATAAACTCAAAATGGATTAAATACCTAAATGTAAGAAGTAAAACCATGGGGTCCCTGGGTGGCTTAGCCATTGAGCGTCTGCCTTCAGCTCAGGTCATGATCCCAGTATTCTGGGATCCAACCCCACATTGGGCTCCCTGCTCTGTGGGAAGCCTGCCTTTCCCTCTCCCACACCCTCTTCTGTGTTCCCTCCTCTTGCTGTATCTCTCTCTATCAGATAAATAAATAAAGTCTTAAAAAAAGAAAAAAGAAAAACCATAAAATTTCTTTTTTTTTTTAACCATAAAATTTCTAAAAGAAAACATAGGCAGTAAACCCTTATACATTAGTGTCAGTGATATTTCTTTTAATCTGTCTCCTCAAAAAGTTAGAAACAGTGTACAATCCAGCAAATCCACTTCTGGGTATTCATTTACCTGAAAAAAAATGAAAACACTAATTCAAAAAGTATGTGCATATTGCAACAGTATTGATAATGGCCAAGATATGGAAGCAACTAAAGTGCAATTGATAGATGAAGAGGTAAAATAATGTGGTACACAATGGAATACTACTCAGCCATATAAAAGAATGAAATCTTGCCATTTGCAACAACAAGGATGGACCCAGATGATTTTATGCTAGGTAAAATAAGCCATAGGAAGGTAAATGCCATATGATTTCACTTACATGTGGAATCTAAAAACAAACAAAACAAAACACAGAAAGACTCATAAATACAAAGAAGACTGGTAGTTTCCAAAGGGGTGGGTGGTGGATAGAAAGAAAGAAGTAAAAGGGACTGAGAGATACAGTTCCAGTTATAAAATAAATAAGTCACAGCAGTATAAATACAGCACAGGAAAATAGCCAATGATTCTGTAATAAGTAGGTATGGTGACAATGGTAACTAGACTTATGGTGATCATTACATAATGTATATAAATGTCTAATCACTATGTTCTATGCCTAAAACTCATGTTATATTGTACATCAACTATACTTCAATGAAAAGAGTCATTACCTTGAGAATATCCCAATTATAACGTATTACATTTGTGTTAAAGTATTAATTTGTCCAATAGAGATCCTTAAAATACAATTTAGTTTTTAATATTGCTTTTGAATTTCTTCACCTTTGTAATATACCAGTTTTGAAAAATGAAGGGGCCTTCTGCTCTCTTGACCTCTGAGAACTCTTATATAACAATGTTTGCAAACAGAAAATCAGATGTCACTGAAAAGTGTCACATTTAGGTTGAATCTGGACCTTTTAATAATATCCAAATAAGGCAAACTCCTACAGAGTGTTCCGAACTTGGGTTCTCCATGTTTTGCATTGTCTAAATTAATCATCTGGCTCCCCAAAGCAACTTTGTCATTAGCAGCGTTGAGGCATATTGAAAATGGCAGTTATACTTTCAATCCAGTAGCAAAGATAGAAAAAATCAAAATAGATTCTGGCAAGGGAACTAGGTTCACATAAAGGGCCTCTCAGAAGGGCTTCCTTGAATTGGAGGAAAAATCTGTCAGGTGGCAGTAAGGGCTTTGTGGTTCCTGCCATCTCACTCCCATTGTCTTTAATCACCCATGGAGAGAGGCAGCTCTGTTGCTGCTGGCCATCAAATCACATCACAAATGGGGCCTGATTCTGCACATTTTTGAAACCTCTGTTTCAAGTGGCGTAAGCCTCTCTGAAGATCAAGTAATGACATTTTTCTTCCCTTTCATAAGCATCAATGTAGGGATAGGAAATCTGGATTAGGAAATCAGCTTACTGATTCTTCGTCCTGATGCATGTTACCTAAAAGATCACATACCGATGAAAAATTCATTATTCCACAAAACTTAGATAAGTTAGACTCTCCAATTTAATAATGAAGACAGCTACTTATTTAGGTGTCTGTATCATATTCAGGCATTTTAATAAACATAAGATTCTATTCCAACAAGTTCTATACACTTAATTACAGCATTCTAAGCATCATTCAATAGAGAGATAAATATTTGCCTAGGTAATCTTTATAACACTATTTTGGCAATAACATGTCTTTTTTATGAAGTTCACTGACCTATATAGAACATGTCTTTTTTCAAATTACATTTAAAACATTCCTTACTCAGGGGCACCTGGGTGGCTCAGTCATTTAAATGTCTCTTAGCTTTGGCTCAAGTCATGATCTTGGGGTCATGAGATTGAGCCTTACAGCAGGCTCCATGCTCAGCATGGAGTCTGCCTGAGAAACTCTCTCTTCCTATCTCTCTGCCCCTCCCTCCACATACACACTCTCTCTCTCTCTAAAATAAAAAAATCTTTAAAAAAATTCCCTACTCAAAATAACACTGGGAATTGTAAGTTTTCCCTGCATTCATAGTGTATTCTTAATATGTATTTATAAAAGGTAGATACACCAAAATTAATAAATCATTTTTCTATTTGATACAGGATTAATAAAAGTCTATGAATACTCACTAAAATTCAATTGATCAAATGTGATGCAACATGAAGTAAATAGAATTGTGTGTTTCTGACATTTCTCAAGTGTAGTCCACAAACCTCTGGGCATTCCCCAGGCTTTTTCAAGGAGTCCATGACGTCAAAACTGTTTTCATAATAATACTAAGACATTGTTTGACTTTTAATTCTCATTTCTCAAGAGGGTACAGTGGAGTTTTCCAGGGGCTATGTGATGTATGATATCATAACAAGTTGGTGCACAAACAGAATCCAGCTGTATACTATTAACCAGATATTGAACATAAATGTTCTTGCAAAAATATAAAATGATGCCACTCTTCTTACTACATTTTTTATTTGGAAAATACAGTACTATCTCACTTAAAATACATTTATGTCAGTGGGTTTTATATTTTCTATTTATATATCAGTTTTATTATTTTAAATAATTAAGATTTTACTCTGTTTTAATTTCTAATTCAATAAATATTGTTATATATAATTCTTTGGGGTGCTCAATCATTTTTAAGAGTGGGATCATAATACCAAAAACCATGTGAATACTTGTCTATAATATGTATTATATACTTTGCATGATACTTCAATTAACATATTTAATTAATCACTTCCAAAATGCAGAACACTGACTAAACATCCTCATGTACATCAGTCATCTGCCTTAGAGCAGTAGTGGGCACATGAACAGATATTTAATTAGAAAAGCCTAGACTATAAGGCCCTGCAACACAAGCATGGCCACCAATGAAGACGTTCAGATCACTGCCTAACTGCCCACTATTCTCTATAGGCTTTAGTGTATATTTGATGAATGAATTAATCTGAAGGGCAGGTTATAGAGACGTAGCTGAGGGTTCAATAGAAAAAGACCAGATAACACTCTGGATGGGAAGGAAGAAGCCTGGAAGCAAGGAAGGGTGGAAGCAAGGAAGGAGTAAGGGAGGGAGGGAGGAAGGAAGGAGGGAACCAGGGAAAGAGGGACGGAGGTGAAGGGAGGAAGGTCAATTCCAAACAAGAAGTTTCCACGCTAAGCCCAAGGAGAAATGAGAGCAGAAAGACACACAGTCTGAGCCAGTAGAGGAACGACAGCCTTAGGAATATCTCATGTTCTCAGAGGTCCTCCCCCAACCAGTCTCATTTCACCATATCCTTTATGGAACCCAGAAAGCACCAGGAAGTTCAGTTCTTCACGTTTGAGGTTCCTTCCTATACACTCAGAGGGAATGATGGAGGCAGCACTATATTTTTAGGGAAATAAGTAACAGCTGAGCCTGAACATATAGGTATGCCATGGCTGGAAAAGGCTATTCCTCTGGACCTTTGCTGAGCAGAGGCTTTTTAGTTTGATGTAGTCCCACTTGTTTGTGTTTGTTTTTGTTCCGTTTGCCTTTGATGTTAAATCAAAAAAAAAAAAATCATTTCTAAGACTGATGTCAAGGAACTTACCTTCTATGTTTTCTCAAATTTTACAGTTTCAGGTCTTACCGTTTCAAGTCTTTAATTTACTTTGAGTTGGTTTTTGTGTGTGGGATAAGATTGGGGTCCAGTTTCATTCTTTTTGCTTTTGGCTTTTCACTGGTGATCTTTAATAATAGTCTGACAGGGGCAAGAGGAGCAACCAGAATGTGCACAGATTTTCTACTTTCAATGTTCTTTTGGTATTCTTGCTTTAGAAATCTATTCACTTAAGAAATATTTAGCAAGTACTAATTTTTTGCCAGACATACTTACAGGAACTTGGACATTATAATGAATTAGACAAAAACCTCTACCCCTGTCAGATTCACATTCTAGTAAACAATATATAAAATGATATAAAATATGAGGGACTCGGGGTGCCTGTGTGGCTCAGTGGGTTAATCCTCTGCCTTCGGCTCAGGTCATGATCTCAGAGTCCTGGGATCAAGCCCCACATCGGGCTCTCCGCTCGGCAGGGAGCCTGCTGCCTCCTCTCTGCCTCCTCTCTGCCTGTGTCTCTGCCTACTTGTGATCTCTGTCTGTCAAATAAATAAATAAATAAAGTCTTTAAAAAAAAATATGAGGGACTCACAATAGACCCATACAGCCTTAGATATTATAACTCACTTTTATATGAGCAAAGTAAGGTCTAGATGTGTTATACGACCTGACCGAAGAACACAGTTTACCAAGGACAGAGCCAGAACACAGATTTGGTTTTATGATACCAAATCCTTACAGTAAACCATCTAGCTATCCCACTTCCTTATCATACACTAAACGTGATGAAAAATAAATAAATAAAAGGCTATTTCATGATGCTTAAGGATACTAGACAGAGAATACTTAACACTATTCTCCACTTTTCTGAGGCCAGCATGTTCTAAAATAGATTCATGTAAACATAACTGATAAAAACTGGAAACTGGTTCCACTTCACATAAAACTAATGCTTGCAAATATCTTTAAACTTTTTATTGGAGGATAATATACATATATAAAAGGGCACTGATGATAAATGTACAGCTCAATGAATTTTCATTAACTAAACATACCTTCTAAGCAACATCAGAAAAAAAAATAGAACATTACTACTCTCCCCCCACCAAACACACACACACACACACACACACACACACACACACCACCTCTTATACCATTTTTATTACTATAAAACCCCCAGGAATAATCACTGTCCTGATTTCTAACAGCAGAGATTAGTTTTGCCTATTTGGGGGCTTTGAATAAAAGAAATCAATACAGTATATACTCTTTTGCATCTGACTTCTTTCTCTCAATATTGTCTGTGAGATTCAACTATATTATTGTGTGTAGAGACTGCCCATTTTCATTCAATTTATTGATTATTTCCATACAATTGATTGACATTAAAGTGATTTCTACTTGGGGACAATTATGGATAGTACTGCTATGAAGATTCTTATGCAGTCTTTTGGTGAATATTTTACATATCTTTCTTGAGTGTATTGACTGGCACTGCTGAGTCATAGAGTAGATAAACGTTTAGCTTTAGTAAACACTGTCAAACAGTTTTCCAAAGTGGTTGTAATAATTTATTCTTTTGCCAGCAGAGTCCCAATTACTCTAGGCTGTAAGTTTTTCAGTTAGATGCCGAAATTCCTTCCAAATGGATGCCAATTTATTTCTATGCATAACCTGATTATTTTATTTATTTTCACAGAAATTCAGATATGACTGGCCTATATTTTTAAAATAGAAGTAATATAATAAACATACTTTAGTACTCACTGTTATTAGACTCTTCTATATGGCACTTTCACGTACCAACAGGAATTACTGAATATAGGTGGCAAAGAAATGCCAGGAATTCTAAGATCTCATATTACCTATGATAAAACGTATTAAGTATATTCTTCCTACCTGAATATGACTGATCACTTAGCTAGAGTGATAATAGTCTTTCTCTTTCTTTTCATTCTCATATATCTGTACATTCCTGAAGTACCTTCTCAGAAGGTACCTGAAAGTACCTTCTCCTAGAATAACAGCAACAACTATTTGATACATAAAGATAATGTGTTAGGCAAGAAAAGCTTTTAAGGCAATTGAATAATCTGGGCTTTCTTAATTGGTAAAAGAGCCCATGATTATAATTCCCAAGGACTGGTGAATCTGCACTAGAATAAACTAAACCCATTTCTGACACTTCCCTGCATTTTGATTATAATAGAATGCCTATCAAGGAATTTTGAGCAAATACTTATCTATAATTTTGCTGAATAAAACATCAAAAATTCATGAGATCCTGTACCATTTGGAACATGAAACTTCTTTGCCCCCACACCTCTAATTAGAGCCCATGAAATGACAGGAACCAAATAGTATTTCAGCTGTGTGCATAATAGATACTCAATAAACCTTAAGGCTGGCAAAATAGATTACTATTTTATTAAAAGTAATGCAAATATAAAAGGAAACAGTGCTCTTCCAGGTTAATTTCTAACAATGATTATAATAAAACAGTGCTAAAGGAAACCATCTGAACTTCATGACTGCCTAAGCAGTTTCATAGATACTATGAAATTGCCCCTAAAAAGGAAATGAGACACACTTTCCATCTCTTAAGACTTTAACATTTATTAGACACTTAATAACAAATGTTAGATAACCAGCCCAGCCATAAAAGAGGAGAAACTAACCCAAATATCTGTTTGGTCAGTGTATTATTTTTCCCAGGCCCTAGTTTCTCCAAGTGTACTGAAACATAATCTTAGTACCTTTAAAGGTACTCATCAGACTTAATTCAAAATCCTTAGGGTAAGACCAAGAAGTCTGTATTTTTAACAAGTGCTTAAAGCAAAGTTTGAGAATCACTGCTTAAACTGGAATTGGGGATAGGTAGGAGGATTGGGGTAGAAAAAGGAAAACAGGAAAAAAGCAGGCTACATCATTTTTTGCTGTTAGAAAAAAAAAGGAATCACACATATCTGTTTCCCACACTTTGAATAGCCATTAGAATCATCTAAGACACATTTTAAAAATAAAAATACTAGGCCCCATCTTAAACACACTAAACTAAAATTTCTCAAAGAGGATACTGAGTCAATACTTTGACAAACGTCCTTAAGTGATTCTAAAGATTAGGACAATATTAAACAATGTGATAACTGTTTTGCGTTCTGTTCAAACAATAAGTTTTGGCCATTTAGTTTAAAACTTTGATTCATTTTCACAACCTTTAAACATATATCTCTTTTTCTTTTTTTTTTTTTAAAGATTTTTTCTTTATTTATCTGACAGAGATCACAAGTAGGCAGAGAGGCAGGCAGAGAGAGAGGAGGAAGCAGGCTCCCTGCCGAGCAGAGAGCCCGATGCGGGACTCGATCCCAGGACCCCGAGATCATGACCTGAGCCGAAGGCAGCAGCTTAACCCACTGAGCCACCCAGGCGCCCCAACATATATCTCTTTCTTGATCTCCTTCTGTGGTTGAAGAAGAAAAAACACACTCTTATGCTGCCCATCTTCATTTCTGTAGCTGGCTTTTTTTCTTCATTCTTTTCTTTTAATTTTTTTTTTAATTGAAGTAAATAAATATGCACAAAATTGCAAAAATTACAAAGTGAACACATTTAGGTAACCAGCACCCAGATCAGAAAACTGAACACTAACAGAACTCCAGAAGTCCCCCATGAGTCCCTTTCCTGTCACTGCCCTCTAATGCTAACCACTACCTTAACTTTTAACACCAAAGATCAGTTTTACTTATTTTGAAGTTATACACACTGAATGAAATACACTCATCGATGTCCAGTTTCTTTAATTCAACACTGAACTTATAAAATTTGTCCATGGTATTGAGTGTACTTAGAGTTGGCTAATGATTTTTGCTGTATTATTCTTTCGTAATAATGTGCCATGATTAATCCATCCATTCTTCTGTTGATTATTTCCACGTTAGGACTAAACTAATAGCACTCCTATGAAAATTATTCTCTATGTCTTTGATGCACACCTGGACTCATTTCTGTTTGTGTATACCTCGGAATGGAATTATTGGGTCACAAGATAGGTGTACGTTTAGCATTAATTCTACCTCCGGTTTTCCCAAATAGTGGCACTTTCTCCAGCAAAGAACCTTACTTGCTCCAATGCCTGATGTTGCCTGCCTTTTTCATTGGAACCATTCAATGTGGTTTTTATTTGCATTTCCTACAGCTTGGCTGGTTTCTGAACTACTTTCCTTAATAATGGTGTTTAGGATCCAGATTCCTTTGTAGCTGTACTCTCCACAGTCTATAATACTCAGCCTGGCATCTAAAGCTTTGGCTCCTACATACATCTAGCTATATAAAAGATAGAAAGTTCACCCTAAAATAAATTTGTCTAACCCCATTTTACTTTTACTTTATAAAGCAGCGGATAAAGCAGTCATTTCCAGTCAATTTTACCCCCTTAATTGTTGAAAGAAAAAAAAAAAAAGATGGAGAGATTTAAATGTTGGTAGATTGCTAAACCAAGCCTAAGAGGTAACTTCATTAATCAAGAGTAAAGTTTCATTAAATGGGGCTGGAAAGGGATGATTGGCAGGGAGGGATACAAAGTCTTCATTTTATATATACATACATAAAGAACCATATATGTATATTGTTCTTCCTGTAGTCTCCAGCTAATACAAATTCATTTTCAATAATAGCTCAATATCTATCCTATTAACCAATGTATTTGAGAAAAGAACATCATGTAAAATTGAAGGCTTAACTGTTTCTTTTTTTAAGGGAAGAAATGTAATTAAATCATGGAAGGTGGGCGCCTGGGTGGTTCAGTGGGTGAAGCCGCTGCCTTCGGCTCAGGTCATGATCTCAGGGTCCTGGGATCGAGTCCCGCATCGGGCTCTCTGCTCAGCAGGGAGCCTGTTTCCCTCTCTCTCTCTGCCTGCCTCTCCGTCTACTTGTGATTTCTCTCTGTCAAATAAATAAATAAAATCTTAAAAAAAAAAAAAATCATGGAAGGTGAACTAACAACATTATTCAAGACTTTGGTGCTATTTTTCATTTTCCCTGTATGCTATTTTGTCTCTAAAAATGAGTGGAGATATAGCCAGAAACCTAACTCTGAACAAGGATTGTGTCAGGAATACCAGCCCATTAATAAGATACCTAAAAGAAACTGAGGCACAAAGAACTGGAAAAGATTGCTGGTTTGAAGGGAATCATGCCTCAGTGAGAATTTTTTTTTTTTTTTTTTTAAGCAAAACAGAATTCCAGATTTACATACTGCTGGAATATCTCTCCCGGCACTTCAAAGATAGATTGGAAAAGAGAAAGAACATTTTGTGTACTCCTCTATGGTTTGGTAACCTGAAAGCAGACTAAGGCTGTAGCTTTTTGCAGGGAGGGGGCTGATTTGAGAGTGAGGAAAGATACAGCTAATCCACTCCCTCAGGCAGAAGTTGAAATGGTGTTTAGGAAAAGATTTAGGAAGAAAAAAAAAATCTCTAACAGAAAAATATGTTACTTCTCAAAAAAGCCTAAATTTTCTGAAAGTTTGCATAATCTTTCTTTGCTTTTTCCCTCCACAAAGAATTAAGCCAGTGTTATTATTTAAAGATTAATTAAATTAGGCAGGGAGAAAGTTCACCAAGATTTATATAACACAAACCCATACAATGATTTTTTTTCTAATTATAAAGATTTCATGTTTGAACAAACACCTCTCTTCTAAGCTGCTGAACATATTCAGAGGTAAATTAAACTATTTGAGTAAGTTAAGCAATTACAACAAATTAGACAACAGCCTCACTTGCTCCCTAAACCACATAGTCTTCATGAAGGCTTGGCAATGACCCACAAATAGAACAATAAGAAGGATGTTAAAAGGTACTGTCAAAGGAACTGAATGCTAAATGATGCAAGCTTTGTCTAAATCTATCCAAATAAAGGCGACAAATTGCCATGTCATGCATTGGGGACCCTTTCTTGTAAAGACCTGGGTAATAATGAGATCCTTTGCCCTTCTGCAGTGTCAGATCATATCAAATACAAATGAGCAAACTGTAACCTAGATATATTTATTTCTTAGGTAAATCTATTTATTTTTAAAACCAATTGAAATATTTTCATTTTACTATTGTATTTCTGCTTTAGAAAAAAGGTAGTATAAATCAGATAAAGCTAACACAAATAGGTTTATTATTCCACCAACTACCTTAAAGTCCTGAATAAAATGTTACTTCTCTCTCTCTCTCATGAATGCATCTCTGATGTATACATTTATGCTTTACAACAGTATTTCCTAAACTTCAAAATTTGGCACTCCTAATATAGGTGCTCCAGTGTCCAAAAGCCCATGGTGGGAGTAATGAGAAATAATGCTTTGTCAGTATTCAATTATAAAATGTGTAATCTTTCTCTCCTTCCATATGCTATTTATAATGCAGAGGGAGTGTCTATTATAAAGAGTTTACTAGACAGAATTAGAAGTTTTTATTATAATTCTAACTTGTTTATATTTGTTATACAAACATTCTGGATTGAATACTTTCTTTCTCATCCAAATGTCTGACATAATCTGAATACAAATGTGGTTTATTGGATCTTTTTTGTTTCTGTAGCCAACTACATACAGATGCTTTCAAAAATTGTCAGTCAGCTGACAATATGCTTTATAGGCAAGGACAGCAATCAAAATAATTAACAACCAGGGCAGTACAGGCACTGACTAATCAGAATAAACACCAGCCAATCAAAGTGGTCATCATCATAAATAACAAGCATAAATGCAAGCATGTTCTGGCTGAAGAGCAGCTCTAATAAAACTTGTTCTTCCAAGAGTCACTGTTATTTGTTGATCTTCAATGAGCAAAGACACACACACACACACACACACACACACACCACTACAAGATGCTTTTCTTCTTCTATTATTATACAACATTACATCATTGACATTTAGATATCCTGTACATGCCACCAGATGCAGCTGTAGTTCATTCTTCTGAGTACCATCATAACTCAGAGCACAGACATACCATTTCTCTATTGATACATCATTTCTCTACCAATAGGATATTTAAGCTATTTTCAGTTATACTAGCAAATAAAATTACAATACATGTCATTTTTATATATATACTTGTGTACTGTTTTCTTGTTTTCAAGACTGAAAATTATGATTGCAAAATCAAAATATATGTGTGGATTTTTTTCCTTTTAACTGATTATGTAAGATTGTTTTCAAAAGAGATTGTAACAATCACACTGCAAGAGTTCCAATACCCCTATGGGTTCACACATGTTGTGCTGTGGTTTGGGTTACAGAAAAGAGCCTTTTAAGAGTGGTCCAGCCTGGAGGCAAGGAGTTGGACTTTTACATTTCACATCATGAGTCATTGCTTGCAGACCATCCCCAAGGAGAAAGCAAAATCTTGAGGAACACAGCTCTCTGACTGAGAAGAATTCTTGGAAAGGGAATCACCTGAGTTGTTGGCCACCTGGGCTCACAGCAGAAGGAAGAATTCTTCAGTCAAAAGGGGAATCTGACCACAGACCTGTACCCCTGGGGTTAATAACACATTATATGTTAACTAAAAAAAGGGGGGGATCTGACCCCATCTTATGGGTAAAAAAAAGTATTTCATTGTTATTTTCATTTGTATTTCCATAAATACTAACTTGGAAACATACTTTTACAAGTTTATTGGCTGATTGGAATTTCTCTTCTGTGACATGCTTGTTCATACCCTTTGCCCATTTTTCTTTTGGTGGTTAACTTTTTTCTCATCCTTCTGTAGGAACTCCTTGTATATTAGGAAGAGTAAATCTCTGTTTATCCCATGAGTTAAAATTTTTGCCCCAATCTATCTTGTTTTCATTCTATTTAACTTATCTATTTTTTGCCAAATATATTTGGGCTGTGGCAGGTACAGATGGCACACTCAAAAGTTTTAACTGAAAAGAAATAAAAGGCTATGTCTGTAGATGAAAGTTTGAAGGAAACAAAGTTTCTAAGAATAAGAGAAAGCTATTTCTACCACTGAGTCTTAGGGATAAGAAGAGAGAAAGAATGAACAGAGTCTGACAAAAAGTAGAGATGTGGAAGAGGAGGGGCCCAGGCGATATAGTCAATAAAAGTAAGTCTCCTGGGGCATAAAGTAAGCCAGAGAAGAAAAGAAAGGATTCAGAGTTGGATGAGGAAAAATGTAGATTAATCAACATGCCACATAAAACACTGAAATTTATGTGAAGGCCAATATTACAATAAAAAAAAAAAACTCTTAAATCAACTATTTTCATCATTGTATCAGCTTTTGAATTTTTTTTTTTTTTAAGATAGCTTAAGACCCAAGAAGTTGCAAAAATATATAGAGGTCCCTTTTACCATTCACCTAGCATCCTCCAATGAAGATAATGAAATGAATGCAGCCATAGCACATTACCAAAATCAGGAAATTGATTCTGGTACAATATTATTCACTCAGGTGCAAATGTTATTTAGACATGCACTAGTTTTTACATGTACTCGTGTGTGTGTATGTGTGTGTGTGCGCGCACACGCACTTGCACATGCATGCATAGTTCTATAAATTTTCCTTGCAAATATAAATTTGGGTAAATATCAGCACAATCAAGATACAGATGAGGAACTCTACTATATTAACCCTTACTAGTCACATTCTTCTCCAAACCCTAACTGGCAATTCATAATTCACTAGAATTTTATCACTTTGATAATATTATACAAATAGAATCATAAAGTATGTAAATATTCAAAATTGGCTTTTTTTTTCTCAGCATAATATTTATTGAGATCCATCCCAGCAACTGCATGTATTTAAGGTTTGTCCTTCTCATTACTGAGCAGCACCCCATTGAATGGATATACCACAGTTCATCTGTTTACCCAGTGAAGGACCTTTGGCTTATTTCCGGTCTTTGGCTGTTACAAATAAAGCTGCTTGGAACTTAAATGACAGATTTTGTGTGCATATCAGTCTTCATTTTCCTGGATTAAATGCCCCAAAGGGTAATTGCTGGATAATATGGAGGTTTATGTTAATTTTAGAAGAAACTGCTGTTTCCACTTATAAAGTAGATGCAATTTCCTCTGGTTTTCATGCTAAAAACAACCAAGAATGCTGGACATTATTTATAAAACAAATACAAGAAAAACTCTGAAAAGTGAAATAAAAAAGGCAAATCAGAAATGAACACAAGACCCAAGGAAGGACAGAGTATTGAGTTTCCTGGGTTTACTCCTTGTCCCATGTATCCTAGACTTGGAACTGAAGAAGTTGGTAACCCAGAAATGTCAATGGGAAAAGAAAAGAAAAAAAAAGAAAAGAAAAGAAAAGAGGAAGGAAGGAAAGAAGGAAGGAAGGGAGGACAAAAGGGGGAAAGTGAGATGAAAGGAAAGAAAGAAAAAAAGCATATCAGAAGCCTGCTGCCAATCAAGACAAAATTTCATACAATAAATGATCTATTCCAGCCAAATACAACAGAAAAATAATGTGCCCCAACCCTAGCAGTAAGGCTAAGTGAGGAGTACAGACTTTTACCTTTGAAAGGCTGCAGTGAGACACTCCCAACTCCCCTCTCCAATGAAGGAGGGGTCAGAGAAGGCCAATCATGAAGCTGGGACTTTCATCCTCATTAGCTTATAGTGAGGTTTCTATACACACAGTATTAATGGAGAGCAGCCAGGGAGTCAAAACTCTCACTCCTACCCAACACCAAAGAGGAGGTCCATTCTTGAGTGTGAACAGAGGCCCAGTAGGGTACCTGTACTTTTTCTATCTGGCCAGTAATGAGCCCATGCCCCACCCTTTCCTCTGCTACAGCCACATCAGAGGAATTCAGTTCAAACAGGAGGTTTAAATAAGATCTAGAGTCTCATAATATGGAAATGTCCAGGTTGCAATTTTTAAAAAATCATTCATCATACCAAGACCCAGGACAGTATCAAACTGAATGAAAGTAACACTAAAAGCAAAAATTGAGAAGGCATAGATGTTATAATTACCTGATAAAGATTTTTTTTTAAGATTTTATTTATTCATTTGACAGAGAGAAATCACAAGTAGACAGAGAGGCAGGCAGAGAGGAGGAAGCAGGCTCCCTCTGAGCAGAGAGCCTGATGCGGGACTCGATCCCAAGACCCTGAGATCATGACCTGAGCCGAAGGCAGCGGCTTAACCCACTGAGCCACCCAGGCGCCCCACCTGATAAAGATTTTAAAGCAGTCATGATAAAAATACTTCAATGAGCAATTAAAAATACACTTGAAGCAAGTGAAACAATAGGAAGTCTCAGCTAGGAAGTAGAAGATAAAAAGAAGAACCAAACATAAATTTTAGAATTGAGGGTGCCTGGGTGGCTGAGTTGGTTAGGCAACTGCCTTTGGCTCATGTCATGATCCTCAAGTCCCAGGATTAAGTCCCACGTTGGGCTCCCTGCTCAGTGGGGAGTCTGCTCCTCCCTTTGACCCTTTCCCCTCTCATACTCTCTCTCTCTTGCTCTCTCTCTCATTCTCTCTCAAATAAACAAATAAAATTATTTTTTTTTAAAAAGAAAGCTTAAAAAAAAAAAGAAATTTTTGAATTGGAAAAAATTTAGAATCACTAAAATAAAAAGATCAGGGAATTGACTTAACACAATGGAGGACAGAGGAGAGAATCAGTGAACCACCAGATCTGAATTTATGTCATCTGAGTACTTAAGACAAAGAGGGCAGAAAGGCTTAAAAAAGAAAAAAGTACTGGAAGAGAAAAAGGTTGGAGACATCTAAAATCTGGCAAGAGTCATAAACATAATGATCCAAGAACTCAAATAAATCCTAAGCAGGATGAAAAGAAAAGAATCTATGCCATATATATTATACTTAAACTCCTGATAAATAAAGACCATAGGGGGGAAAAAAAATCTTGAAAGCAGCAGCATAGGAAAACAACACCTAGTTACAGTGGAAAATATAATTCAAATGACAGTGGATTTTTTCATTTAAATCAGGGAGTCTAGAAAGAAGCGCCACAGTTTATCTTAAGTGATCAAAGAACTGACCCAGAATCTCGTATTTAGTAAAAATATTCTTCAAGAATGCTGGAAAAATCAATACATTCTCAGATTAAGAAAAACTATGAGAATTTGTCACCAGCGTTCTCTAAACAGAAATGATAGAAAACAACAACAACAACAACAACAAAAAAAAACCAAAAAATAAAAAACACTGGAAGACCAGGAAGGGAAGAGAAACATGGCAAGAAAAAGTATGGGTAAAAACAATAGGATTTCCTTCTCCTCCTGAGTTTTCTAAATTATATATTATGGTTAAAAAATTGCAAACCCTAACATGGTTTTAAATGTATATAGATAAAATGTTTAAGATAATGATACTGTAAATATAGGAAGGCAAAGAGACGTAAAAGGGAGATTTGTAAAAGTAAGATTTCTATGCTTTACTCAAACTGATAAAATGACAGTACCTGTTGACTGTGGAAAGTTATATAGTACTGTAAACAAGACTGAGCACTATTGGTGGAGGTATATACTTATTGATTACAGTGGAACAGAAAGGATAAAGAACCCAAAGGTAGACCCACACAAATATGCCAAAGGATTCTTGACCCCCCCACCAAAACAAACAAACAAACAAAACTATTAAGTGAAAGAAACAGTAGTAGCTATAATATGCAAAAATTTTCAAAACTAAACAATAAAAAATTCTATTAGAAAATGGGCAAATGATGTAAAGAGACATTTCATTGAAGATGACAGACTAATGGCAAATGAGCAAATCAGCCATGAAAAAATCAGCCATTTCAAAAACACAAATTAAAGCCAAAATGAGATATCAAATGCCTATCTATCTATTTATCTTTATATATATGTATATGTGCATATACATATATATATTCAACACAAATGCTGGTGATGACACAGAGACACTGGATCACTCATGCATTGCTAATAGGAATGTAAAATGTTACAGTCACAGTGAAAAATATTCTTACCGTTTCTTAAAAAAGTAAACATACAACCATCATATGATCCAGCAGCTACACTCTTGGGGTATAACCCAGAGAAACGAAGACTTTTGTTGACACAAAAACCTGTACATGAATGTTTGTAGTAGCTATATTAATAACAGCAAAAACTAGAAACAACACAGATGTCCTTCAGTAGGTAAATGGTAAGACAAACTTGGCGAATCCATACCATGGAATCCTACTCAGCAATACAATGGAATTACTGATACATGCAACAACCTAAATGAAATTCTAAAGAAATATCTTGATAGGGAAAGCCAATACCAACGGTATACACTATATTATTCCATTTATAAAACATTCTTGAAATGACAAGAGGGTTAGGGAGATAGTATGATGAGAGGGAAGTGAGTGTGACTGCAAAAGGGAATCATGAGGGATCCTTGTGATGACAGAAGTGTTCTTTATCTTGACTGTCAGTGTCAATATCCTGGCAATGATACTGTACCATAGCTTTTTAAATGAAAAATTAGAACTTCTCTGAAAGAAATAAAATGTATAAAAAAGAACCAAAGAGAAATTATAGAACTGGTATTGTATTGTAGCTCTGAAATGTAACACCATTGGTGGGTCACTGTGTAAAGCACATACGGAATCTCTATTATTCCTTATAACTAAATATAAATCTATAATTATCTCAACATCAAAATTCTAACTTAAAAAACTGTCAACCTCCTTTATAGAAGGTTGTGCCATTTTACATTCTTATCAACAATGATGAGAAAGAACCAGTTTCTCTGCATTCTCACCAGCATTTGGTGTTGCAGCATTTAAAATCTTTAGCCATCCTGTGGGGTAGCTGGGTGGCACAGTTGGTTAAGTGACTCTTGGTTTCGGCTCAGGTCATGATCTCAGGGTCATTACCTCAGGGTCATGATCTCAGGATCATGAGATCAAGCCCCGCATAGGGCTCTTCACAGTCTGCTTCAGACTCTCTATCCCTCTGCCCCTTCCCTCTGTGCACAGGTGTACTCTCTTTCTCAAATAAATAAATAACTCTTTCAAAAAATTAGGCATTCTAATAGGTGTGTTGTGGTGCCCATAATTTTTAACCTTTACATACATGACATTCTGGAATAATGAAGAGTTTTCCTTAAATCTTTGAAAAGATTCTGATTTCCTTTTTGGAGGGGTTGCTTTCTGCCCTGCAAATTGCTGTATTTGTTTTCATTACACTCTGAGTTCACAAATCATCATGTTTTCTCTCTTGTACTTGGCTTCCTGGAAGCTTGTGCAAAGATTTTACTCCTGTAAGAGACTAACATATCCTAGCTTTATGCTACCCATCAGAGATACAGGCAGAGGAGGAGGGGACAATCCAGGGGGAGATGCTAGTGGAAAATAAATTAGAAGCCTTGAAAAGTGGGGACAGAATTGAGCTTAATTCTACACTAGACCTGTATGGAGAAGCTCCATAGATTGGATAATTTAGTCCAAGGAAGGTTGTAACTGTAGGTCCTGGCTCATTCTAGGTCAACGGGAAATCTGATTTAGGAGGTATGGGTAGACACAAGGATTGCAAAGCACAGAACAGAAATGATCAAAATGATGTAAGTGGCAACAAATTTTTCCAAGAGTTTTAAAGTGAGACAAAAGAATGCTAGAACAGAACAGAATATAGTGTAATCCCAAGGGAGAGAGTTGGAAAGAACCTGAAAGGCAATAGATCCAGAGAAAGGCTTCCTGCAGAATCTCCTAGCCTAAAGAGGAGGAAAGAATTCAAGAGGATAGATAGAGACAAGATAGGAAGCCAAGAGACTCAGACAAAAGGTGAGAAGAGACCCATTCTTTTTTTTTGAGACCCATTCATTTTTAAATTCATCACATTTTTGGAGCCCAGAGTGTTAGATTCACTGACATTCTCACTTCCTTTTATTTCCACAAGTGGGAAATGCATCCAAAAGATAAATGGACACCAATTTTAAACAGTAGGAAGATGGCCTGGGGCTGGAATATACAGATCCAATTTTTATAGTCAACTACAGTTATTATAACTGACAGATATGTGTTGGTTTGATCATCCTTTGCTATCATGCATTACTTAGTGAACGTTACTGTTTTTATTATACCTATTTCTTTTTAGTGTAAAATCACTTACCTCCTTTGTGGAAGTAGATGGATGCATATAACAATAAATACACTAAATTAAACATGACAATGTTGAATTCAGAAAAAAAGAAAGCTACATGTTTGGTGTAACAGGGTGTACTAAGAAGTGAATTTAACTCCATTTATGTATTTGGACAAAGTGAAAATTTTTGATTGCTGCAACAAAGATACCTGAGGACACTCCATTTCCTAATCTCTTTCCATGTGGAGGAGATCATGAAAAGAACAGATGTTTCAAAATTATGGCCATTGGTTTTACATCCCAAATCCCAAGACATTAAAAAAGGGAGTTTTCTGCCAAAATATCTATCTAATCATTATGCCTTCTCTCATCCAGAGGCATAGGTTCTATTCAGAATGTCCAGATGGCAGTAGAGTAATGTTTGTTTCCTGTTAAAACCAGTAAATTGTCAATTATGGCTAAGGACTGTTAAAGTTAAAAAAGAATAAATAAAAAAGATCATGCTTCACATTCTGGCTTATTTATTTTCTTGACCTAGACTTGCAATTCTCATCAGAATAATTTCTTGGGCATTTTATGTTTCTCATCCCAATTATTTCAGCTTTTAAAACTGACTGTAAAGTTCATTCTTTATGCATGACATGAGGAGGGCAGTTTAACCTGTAGTAGAGAGAATACATCACTAGAGATTATGTTTCAAAGTGTATTTTTTCTATTACATGACAGCTTTTGATTCGTCATTTTCAAGTAACCCACATGAACTGTTTGATGTGTTCAACATGGCATTCCTTCTTCATCAATACAGTATTTATAAGTAGAACCCTTGCAAACTGAAACAATAATAATACCATCAAGATTTAGATGGTTTCTTAGCTATTAGGAAAAGCAAATAAAAAGCTTACCATCTGAAATGTGCAATGAAAATACCTGGAGAAATCCTGTGGTGTATTAAAAATAAAAATAGAAAATTTCCATACTCAGCCCCAAAATCTAACATAGGAATCAAGATCACTTGGTTAAAATTCAAAAGTCCACAAAAATATAAAATGTAAGGATAATAAAAGGTCTTTCAGCAATTATTTCAAATATTGGCCCAAGCTTATAGCAGTTTCTAATCCACAATCATAAGAGAGTTTATAACTGAACTAAAATGTCTCAAAGGTCAAGACATTTAAAAAGAACAATTTGAAAATGGCAGTTTTCTAATCAGGTTTCAACTCCAAAAATAAATCTAATAAAATGCTTTTGAATAATATCATCTTAGATTATAAACAATCCCTCATATATAATTTATACAAAATTATAATAGAGATGTCCCTTGGCCTACACGCAGTATTAAAAATTTACCAGATACCTCTACCTAGATGCCACACTAGATGCAAGACTCCCAGGGTCTAGGTGTTAATCTATCTGGACAATATCTTAATTACCACATATTACCATAGAGCAATAAAACTTCATTTGAATCTGACAGTCCATCTGTTAAAGTTCCTGGTATTTCAGATGAATGAAAATAAATCAAACTTTATTTCATGGAAATCGTTTCTGAGATTCCTTGTAGGTTAATAAGGTCAAACTCTAAAGTTTATTCATAAGATGAGAAAGAATAAGAGGTAAAGAAATTTAAAATTCAATATATTTTATTAGTTTGCTGTTATATAAAAACTGTAAATAAATGACTCCGTGCAATTAGTGCTAAAATAAGTGTTGGTTGGTATTCACTAGA
The DNA here is from genome assembly GCF_011764305.1 of Mustela putorius furo. Taxonomy (NCBI): domain Eukaryota; kingdom Metazoa; phylum Chordata; class Mammalia; order Carnivora; family Mustelidae; genus Mustela; species Mustela putorius. The sequence goes on along the minus strand of NW_025421329.1, from coordinate 1,578,760 downwards.
AATCAATACTGCCGAAAAGTGGCCAGTGACATAGGTTAGACAAAATATGACCCACTCTGATGCCCACGGGTCTACTGGAGGGTGCAAAACACATTATATAACAGTATTCTCAAGAAAATCACATTTATGACAGTCAAGTGTAGGATGAATTTTATCACTTAAATAATAACGTTAGATGGTTATCATTCATAGAAGGAGTTGTGACGTTTGAAATTGTCCTATTTTTCCCTGTTACACTACTGGATCCCTGAGGTACGCTGCACTTCCTCTATCAGTCTCTAGATCACCTGGGGAGGCAGCCACAGAATGCTGCTTGTATCTGAATATTCCAGAGGTCAGTTTTTTATCCCATTTTCATCTCCTACATATCAGTGTATAAGTATGTGTGTGTATATGTACGTTAAGCATAGCTGTCCACTTTCAAGCAACAAAGTGTGAATAGCAAATAATTTTTCCTGCCTAGCATCACCACCAAACTCACCACTTTCTTGTAACGTGTCAAAACTGCCTTTCATCCTAACAATCCCTTGTTTTTTAAAACTCTCTAGAGAGGGCTCTTTAAAACAGATAGTAAGGGCTTCTCCTCTCCTGCTTGAAATATCTGGCTGGTCAAAAAGCACAGGTAAATATTAATTATTAAGAACTAAGTAGTAGAGCTAGAATACTTAACACATAAATACACAGGCTACTAAAATATTTTCATATTTAGGAGATCAAAACAAAGAGAAGTGTGAATAAATAAAGGAAAGAAAAAGCTCCAAAGTGCAGCATTAGGTGGGTCCTAGAACCCTATTCGACACCAGAGTGGCAGAGAAGGGAACTGGTACCAGCCATTATTGTCTTCACATGATGACACAAGTAAAACCTCTGAGAATCTTGGTACTCCCCAAAGGGATCTACAAATTATGCATGGCTTACATATTTGGAAATCACCCTGGTCAACTTATAAAACGGAGGATTTGTTGTAAAAGCTTTGGAGGTCAGCCTTAAATCTGTTTAACATATATAACTAAAAAAAAAAACTGTTGAAATTACATTTATAAAATATACAAATAGGATAAGCCTTAAAACTTTTAGAAATAATAATATAGGTTTAAAAAAAAACAGAAGAACAAGTAGAAAAGTGTAAATGTGCTGACATTCCAATTTTGCATACAGAAAGGTTAAGAGGTAATGCTTGAAACTAATAAATCAAGTAAATAGATTTGAGTATATAATCTAGATGTATAAAATTTCTAACCAAAAATCTAACCAACAATGAGAAAATGAGGGATGGTGGCTCTGGAAGGAGCTATCTAAGCATACTAGCTTTATCCTCTCCCATAGCTAACTGTTTTAGAGGTTATTTATTCTACAGGATAGGATTTATATAGATCATGTATTAACATTACCAGATGCTATCACCTATTTATTTATATAAAGTACAATTCTTTATTTGTCTAAATTACATTTATATATTATATTATCCATTGGGGGAAAAATAAGCTGTTAGAATGTTTAATTTATATCCCTTAAGAAAAGCAAACTCAAAAAACACAATTATTATACTTAATAAGGTTCAGGGAGATAGCAGGCAATTATACCTCCATTTGATAAATATTCCTAGCAGGTAGTTTACTGCTCCCAAATATAAATATTGAAATTTGCCTTTACTTCTAAAGTTCATACTTTCTCTTTAAGAAGAGATCTTTCTCAGTCATATCAATTAGTTAAAAAAAAAAAAAAGTAACTTTGGAAATGATACAAGGTTTTAGAGCATCAAGAATAACTAGTATATATTTATGGAATTAAACTGACTTTACACTTTTGTGAATCTGTGCTTCTGTGTCATAAAAGAAGGAAGCTTGAAAAATTACCATGTAGCCCTAAATCATACAGAATCATAGGCTTTGTCTATCTTGTGTAAATACACGAAGACCACACACACACACACACACACATTTCAATATGTAATACAATCATATTGTATTATATGTATATATGTATATATATATATATGTATATATGTATATATGTATTATTGTAAAAGAGGCAGCTCTTTTAGTAATTAGACTTAGCACAAATGTTAGATTTAAATTTATGTTGTAATTAAAAAACAATCATTACAGTTGCAGTAGGTTTAAAGAACTAAACTGAGACATGTAATATTTCATTTTGTTTCCTGTATTTTTAGGCACTGTTGTTTGATGAGTATACATTTACTATAGCTATGTCTTCCTAATAGACTGATCTCTGTTTAATTAAGTAACGTCTCTGTCTCTAATAATATTCTTTACTCTAAAGTCTACTATATCTAATATTAATATAACAACTATTTGTTAAACACTGTTTGCATTGTACGTCTTTTCTATCCTTTTATCCTTTTTATCCTTTCTATCCTTTTATGTTCGACTAACCACTGTTGCTATATTTAAAGTGAATTTCTTGCAGGCAACATATTATTGAATCATGTTTTTTATTCACTTTGCCCGAATCTGTTTTTTATTTGTTTTATATAGACAACTTACATTTTTAGCAGTTTTATGATTCACATGATACAACTGGCTCATTTAAAGTCTATGATTCAGTGGCTTTTGTATATTCATAGGCGTGTCAACCACTGCCATGATCAGTTTTTGAATACTTACTTCATCTCCTGAAGAAACCCCTACCCCTAGTATTCACTCTGTTTTCTTTCAACTCCCACCTCAATCCTAACTACCCTACCCCAACACCAGTCCTAGGAAATCAGCTGATTGTACCTATAGATTTGCCTATTTTGGAACATTTCATAGAAATGGAATTATACAATATGTAATCTTTTATGACTAGCTTTTTTCACTCAGCATAAGGTTTCCAAAGTTAATCCATCTTACAAGATTCAGTACTTCCTTCCTTTATATGGATAAACTTTTCCATTTTCTGCATATAAAATTTTTAATCCATTCATTGGCTGATGGATGCTTGAACTATTTCCATTTTGGTATCTACTACAAATAATGTTGTTATGAACATTCATATATAAGTTATGGTATTAATATATGTTTTTTTATTCCTTGGGTTGATACCTATGAATATAATTACAATGTTTTGCAATTTGAGAGACTGCCATACCATTTTCCAAACTAGGCACACCATTCTTAGATTCCCATCAGTAACATATGATGGTTTTAATTTCTCCATATCCTAGTCAGCAATTGTTATTATCTATTTTTTGATAATAGCTATCTATCCTAGTGGATAAGAAGCAGAATCTTATTATGGTTTTGATTTACATTTCTCTGATGGCTAACAATGTTCAGCATCTTTTCATATTCTATCTGGTCATTTAAATAACTTCACTGAAGAGTTGTATGTGGGTGTGTGGGTGTGGGTGGGCGTGTGTACATATTCAGAACCCTCACCCACTGTCTTATTTTTATTATTTTATCTTATTCTGTGAGTTGGTTTTCACTTTCTTTGTGGTGTGATTGAAGCAAAAGTTTTAAATTTTGATGAAGTCATGTGTATCTGTCTTTTCTTTTGTTGCTTAGGCTTTTGGTGTCACATCTAAGAATTCATTGCCTAACACAAGTCACAAATTTTGTAACTATGATTTCTTCTAAGAGTTTTATAGCTTTCTTTCTTACATTTAAGATCTATGATCCATTTGGAGTCAACTTTCATGTAAGGTTTAAGGAAGAGGTTTTACCTTTATTCCTCCACATGTGGATATCCAGTTGTCCAAATACCATTTATTAAAGCTTATTCTTTCCCCATTGAATAGTTTTGGCTGAACTATCAATTTCATTTCATTGGTCTATATATTTATCCCTATACTAGTGTAATAAATTTTGAAATTGGAAAGTTTAAGTACTCAACTTTGTTCTTCCTTTTTAAGATTGTTTCAACTATTCTGGGTTCCTTGCATTTCTATAGACTATTTATAATTAAAGTAATTTATTGATATTAGGGCTTAAGTCTGTCATTTTATAACTTGCTTTCTGTTTTGTGTTTCTTTGATCACTTTTAAGGTTTCTTTCTTGATTTATTTATAGCGGGGTTTTTTTTTTTTTTCAGTGTATTTCCTTCTATCACTTTCTTAGTGTCTCCTCTATATATGTGATACAATATACACATGTACCTCATCACAGTCTAATAGTATCAGCAATTAGTGGACATGGGGGAAAATCAATTTCCTGCTCAGTACCCCTGAAACCATGTAAGGGAAAGGTATTTTTTTTTTCATATTTGGCAGATATTACCAATTCGTTGTCGTCATCGTCGTTGTTGTTGGTAGGTCTTTTCTTGGTCCTTTAGCTAAGGGAAACAAGAATTTTCCTGGAGCTTTTTGGGTTTGTGTCTGTTGATGGTCCAGGACGGGAAACTTCTGGAGTATCCAGGAGATATGAGAAACAGTAAAGAAATCCAAGGAACTCACTGCTATATTCCTCAAATCCTGAGGCAGCTCACCTTCTTGTCTGATCTTTCAAAGAGCTCCTGTGTTTGTTTGTCTTGTTATATATTAGAGGATTTTAGGGCGAGTATTTGGCAGGAATGGGGCTACTCCATCCTAGTGGAACTGAAAGTAATATTTCATTTAGTATTAAGAATGCTATTTATGTCATTTGAATTCCACTGATACATTCTGATGTTTCCTTAGGAGGGTTAGACTATTTGGGTGAAGACACCAAAGTATTCCCTTTGCTGTTAATATGCAGGCAAACATTCATTTATATTTATCTAAAAGTAATTGTAAACATTTGAAAATAATTATATGGTTAAGTCACTTCAATTAGTTAAAACAGTTGGATGAGAACACAACAGAATATTTCAAGTAACAGCTGAGTAGAAGATTTTAATCTCATTACAACTGATGTCAGCATTCTACCTGAGGCAAAACTAATTGCAGCAGCTTCTACCCACAGTCCCAACCCATCACATCCTCACAGTGAATAACCATGCAAGAGAAAATGTGCTAACAAAGGAATATGTGCCCACAGTTTGTATTTGGGCCTTTGCAGTCGTGTAAGCTAGTACATGATGTAGGCAGAGCTTTGTGTATGTAACAGAAGGTGTCCATGTCATTTCCAAGTCCTATCTGTGGTGCTGACACTTGATGAAATGCAGGGTACATGCGCTCCTTTTAGGAACAAGAGGACTACGTGTTTTGGGGTGGGATGAACCTGATTTAGGATCTCAGTTCCACACTGGATAAGTTACTTAACATCTCAGAACCTCAGTTTTCTTGTCCAGAACACATGGGCTCCTAAAGCTGTTAATTCTCTAGCTGTTAAATGGAAGTATATAAAGTGCCTTTCATAGTAACTTCGCTCACAGGAAATGTTGAGTAAGTATATATTTGACACCCTGATTTTTCGCTGTCAAAGCAGTGGACCTAGAGCTCACATATACCTCTTGGACCAAGCTTGGCTTTGACATTCTCCCAAATTCTAATTTAAGGGGTAGAATCCCAACTCTGTAATGCAGGATGCCAACGCCAACCAAGGAACAACATACCCATTTTTTTTTATAAAGATTTTATTTATTTATTTGACACACAGAGATCACAAGTAGGCAGAGAGGCAGGCAGAGAAAGAGGGGGGAAGCAGGCTCCCTGCTGAGCAGAGAGCCGATGCGGGGCTTGATCCCAGGACCCTGAGACCACGACCTGAGCCAAAGGCAGAGGCTTAACCCACTGAGCCACCCAGGTGCCCCACCCATCTTTATTCTAAGGAAATCTCTCTATCAAATGTATAGAAAAAAAATAAAAATAAAAGCTTGATTTCAAAATGCACACATGTATTTAATTTTAATGAATATAAAAATTCTAACCTTCCTCATAAACTTTCTCTACAAGTCATCAAATTCCAAGTATACTTTTTCTAAATCTATACTTAAGGACAAATATCAAGAACTTCTATTTTAATTCTGCAATTTTTTCCTGAGAGTTGAGGAGTAAAAGGAATTTTTATATCACATGTAAGAAAAGTGAAGATTCCCCCACATCATATCCCTTACAGATAAGCAACAGAATCTCATTAATTAAATACTTGCTCAACGCTCCCTTTTCCCCAGTGCGTTCAGTTAACTAAAGGGTAATTCCGGGTTAAATGGAGTTTCTGAAGATCAAAATGCTGTCATAAATTCTACCTCTCTGGTCTACAGGGATGTGGAACACTTCAAATAATAAGTCCAGTTTATCCAACAGAATGTTCTCTGAAAAAGTAACCCAAATTCTCCAGGTTGTAATTGTGGCTTAACAATGATGGGTTGCACAGCCCTAGCAAATCATTAAGCTTCTCAGCCTTCAGCTTCCTAGCTAAGTACCAGTAATAGCTCAAAACTCCTCATTCAACGATTTTCTCATCTAGCCTATACACACCCTCCAATGTCGAGGGAAATGACAGCAGCCATTCCTTCGCTCATTTAATGGCAGAGAAATGAACATTCTGAGAATCTTGGGGTTTCCCAAAGGGTGATCTACAAATCATGGATGATTCAGAGGAAGCCCTTGAGATAGAAAAAACACTGCCTATAAGGGCTAAAGAAAAAAAGGCAGAAAAGAATAAGAACATGGGAAGGAGTATTAAAAGCCCTAAATAATAGCAGCTAACAGATATTAAGGTGGCAAATGAAAGGACAAAGAAACAGCTGTACAGGACATGAGGAAATGAGACATTCAAGAAAGCTGAGTTCTGTGGACAGCTGAATCTTACTACCATCCAGGGCCAGGAATTTCAATACTGAATAGTCACTTAAACTGTGACAGATGGAAAACCATGCTTCAAAATTTTGAAATGATTCAGATAATGGAAGAATTAAAGTTAGCAAGAAAGCTTCCCAATATGTTACTTCAAATTGGGCTAGGTCCTGACTCATATGCTACCACCTCTGATGGTTATTAACCAACTGTCCATGCCCTAGGAGTCTAAATTCTGGTTCAGTAAGTTTGGAATCTGTATTTTCAGCAAGCCCCTCTGCTTGACACTAAAATCCAACAAATTTTGAAATCCTCCATCCTATACAATGTGGCCTTTTTTTCCATGTGCACCTTACTCTTCTTATGGCTAAATCTCTTTGGGGAGGGAGTAAGGTGTGGTTGTCTGCTACTTTCCTGAGAAAAACAGGTGTCTTCTCTATGGCCCTTATCCACACTCTTCCTCTGAGAGGATATGAGTAATCTAAATTTTACTTTGTATAAAGATTAAAAGATATGTCAGTCAGATTAAGAGAAAACACAATGTGTCACTAAAATATAAATGCATGAGAAATGGAGTTATTTTTGAGAAGAAAATCTAAGAGCCATTGCATCATTCCAAGGTCAAATGAAACAAAGAATAAAACCCAGATGTTCTAAGTTCAGCATGGCCCTCATAATTTCCAACCTCCCTAATCAATTTAAGGGGAAAGATAAGCATATGCTTCTATCTGTGAAAAGTATTAAAGGAATTAAACATTTTTTTTAAAGGTAACATTCCTTCAGTGCCATCCTGAAAACAATTTCAATGAATCAACTCAAAATAAGGTAAAAAAATGAAGTTTCAGCTTTAAAATAACTCTATACATATCTATGCATACATAGTCTTCTAAAAAATACAGAAGAATATTGTTAAACATATAAAAGAATATAAAATTATAGCCAACTTTATAGCAGTAATTGTATAACATCTCAGAAAAAAACCTCAAATTTAACATGATTAAATCTAAATGAGAATATTAAGCTTCCTTTTCATCCCTTATTATTTCAATTTTACTCAATAAATATAAAACTCTAGGGGGGCCTGGTGGCTCAGTGGGTTAAGCTGCTGTCTTCGGCTAAGGTCATGATCTCAGGGTCCTGGGATCAAGTCCCGCATGGGGCTCTCTGCTCTGCAGGGAGCCTGCTTCCTCCTCTCCTTCTTTCTGCCTACCTGTCTGCCTGCTTGTGATCTCTCTCTGCCAAATAAATAAATAAAATATTTTAAAAAATAATAATAATAAATCAATAAATAATTCTATTCTCATGTATTCCTTTACAAAGTAATCCAAGTACATAATGTTGTCTCAAATGGTAATCCACCTCAAAATATATGGAAGGAAGTAATTCCCTTTTAGTTCAGCTATCTTTGTAACAGATAATAATTGCAGTGGCAGAATTGATCACCCTGTCAGTCTCTACCCTAGTCATCTGGCATGTTTATAAACAAAGTTTATTGTCAACTTAATGTCTTTTCTTTACTCAACATAACTTACAGAATCAGAAATTACAAGGTGTGAAGAGAGCTGTGTTTAACCTATGTTCTACTTCTAATTTTACTGCAAGAAAAGGAAAACATTTTCATGGCATTCATGTAGTATGGTAGAAGCAAGACTTATCTTTTCAACCATACATAATTTAATATCATTACTTGAATCAATATTTGAGAACTAATAAAGGCATCACTGAATCACAAGTTGATTTAATTTACATTATAGTCTAAAACTACACACTGCATTAAAGAACTGATTCTATTACCTTATTCCATAAGAGGCCTAGGACAAATAAAATCCCAATTTTCATGTTTCTCACAACAGTCCATAAAATAAAAATGTGCAGCACAGAACTATACATATAGAGCATTCTACTGCATTTACAGGGGCCTTCTATTACAGAAGTTACTCATTCAGAGCTAGTAACAATTACACTGAGCGAAAAGGGGGAAAAAAGAAGTTAGTTTTCTTCCCTCCAACTTGAGTATCTTCTGTATAAGAAGACAGCATGACAGTCCGTATGAGCCGTTGAAAAAACAACGTAATTCGTTACAGGTCTTCAGTTGGAACTGAGAGGTGAGGGAACCATAGCTCTATTATTCTTCAAAATGAAACTACTGATTACTACTGATAGAAGACAGGGGTCCCAGCCAACACCGTTCACCGTGCTCTGTCATTCCTCCTTATTTCCAGTTTTCATGTAAGTCTTGATTCACCATATGATATTGGCTTCCTCCAATTTTCCTACCAGGAAGAGTCCCTTGCCTTATGCATGATGTTTTATTTTATTTTTTAATAATTTTTTAAAAGATGTATTTATTTATTTTAGAGATAGAGAGGGAAACGCATGCACCCACCTGAGCGGGAGAGGGGGGTAAAGGGAGAGAGGAACTCTCAGACTCCCCATGGAGCACAGAGTCTGAGACCGGGCTGGATCTCAGGACCCTCAGATCTTGACCTGACCCCTCCTGTTTCCTTCTAAAAATGAGAGGCCATCAGGGTTAGGTAGTGCTTCGTGGATCTGTTATTCCCCTGTCTCTGTGAATATAATCTTTAAGGATCTCTTATGATGTGACCTAGAACTGTGATGGGTTTAAAAAAAAAAAAGTTTTTCTTCTTCTTGGTACTTCTTTTAGCTAAAACAATCTGGTAGGAGGAGAATTTGCCAAGTGACAGGGTCCTTAAAGGAAGGCTGGTGAGACAGTTAAGCCTTCTTTTGAGGAAGGGATGGAAGAGGAGGGGAGAGGAATTCTGTGTATGACAATCGCCGATGGTATCCCATGACAAAGTCTGCTTTGTCTATGGACCGCTGTAAGTGTGAAAAAGTATTGTCCTCCAGCTCTCTCTTCCCTCAGGTAAAATAACTCTGGGGCACATGTCTGTGTTGTTTCCCAGAGCCTCGTCATAGAAATAATGCCTTGTTGTTCCAAGTTACGTGCTTGATACCCCTTTTTTAGCTTCATTCACTCCCTGTTTTAATCCCCTCACTTCCCTGTTTATGTTTCCTGGAATCAGCTCCCAGGACCCACTTGGATTTTAATCTGTAACTCTGTGTATTTCTCTATACGAAGAAACCCCAAGATAGTAGTTATTTTTTAGATACCTATCAGAAAAAAACTCAAAAAATAAAAAATGAGAAAAAAATCAAGATATAGTAGCATTATTTCATATCAGCAATCTGAATATAAAACTGAGTTTCTCATTGAAGTTTACTGAGAAAGTGAGAAAGTGAAACAATTATTCATTTGAGAAATAAAGAGAAAAATATTTTTCATATTCTGATTCTAAAAATCTGAAGAAGACAAGGTCCTTGCTCTGAAGAAATCAAAGTCTAGGAAGAAAGACTGATACAAGTATGGGGATAATCCCCAAACATGGCCACCAACTACCCCTCCAATGGTTGTACACATGTTGTTTTCCCATGAGACTTTGCCGCTCCTCTTATCGGGAGTTGGAGTCTATTTCCCTCACTATGAAACTGGGTCGATCTTATGGTTTGCAACCAAGTGCACTGGAAGTGATATTTGGGACTCCTAGTGTAGCGCTAAAGAGGACTGACAGCTTTAACTTCCCTCTCTCAGAGCCTAGATGTGATGCTAGAAGTTCAGACTAGACTCCTCCTCAGGGAGGAGACTTTGGAGGGACATAAGCCATCCTGGATTTTCTAGCCCCAAACAAACTCCCAGCTGAATGTAGCTGCATAAGTGAACTCAGCTATACCATGGAGGAAGAAAATGCTCCCAGCTGAGGCCAACTAATTCATAGAATCATGAGAAATAATAAATTATTGTTTTAAGCCACCAAATATTGGGGAGGTTTGTTAAGCAGCACATAGAACTGAAACAACAAGCAATTATGATACAGCTTAACGTATCACTTAACTGGAGTGAAATACAAATGCAAAGGAGGACACAGAAAAGGTAGTTATTGGGTGAGCACCTCTTATGAAATATTACCATACAACAATGTGATCACTTCTATAAATACATTTTTTTTTCTAGCAACAATGGCTATTATTCGTAATGATGAGAGAATATCCAATTTAGGAGCAGTATGATTGTGACTCCGTGGACAATAAAAGTTAAAAGAAAAAAGATAGATGTTTGGATTGGTCGAAGGAGAGGTGCTGGGATCAAAAGAATGGAAAGCCATCCAGGAAGGGAGAGGAGTTGAGAAAAAAGGCAAGAAGCCAAGTAGGGATGATTAACAAGGATCTGTCTTATAGGCTGGTGAGAGCAGTGGGAACTGTGGATAGTAAGATATCATCTCTTCTTTGTTTTCTCACTTCACTATCCTAAAACTGACTCCTTAAAAAGGTATAGCGATTATATCTTTTTTTCTTTAAGCCAGTTAAATTATTAAGAGAACCACTTATGAAGGGTAGCAACACATTGCTCATCTTCTAATCACTGTTGAAAAGTACATTTGTAAAACATTTGCTCCTTTTCTCTCCCAGAGGACTCTTCATTCTATTTAGGTGAATCACATATTAGTCAACAGCATGCCTACTGCTATACCAATGTCATAGCTACTGAAATGCTTACCTTAATGGTTGATGCTATCAATACGAGAAAAGTTATAGAAATTCTCTCATATTGCCATCTGTGACAGATTTTTAGTATATTTAAAGACAGTTTCAATGGCTCCTAATTTCCACAGTGTGGAAGCACAGCATTTCATGCTTCACAAATTAATAGGGGGATCTATTCTCAATCAGTGATTATTAATATATTCATTCCTTTATGAACTTATTCTCATTTTTCAAATAAAAAATAGAGTATGCTTATGAATTTAAAAGGAACACTGGTTGGAGTTTACCTTTTTGTCTTTGACATTGCAAGCAACCGAGCAATGAAATTCCATCTTTGTTAAGTGTCTAGGACATGGCTGAAATAATGTATGTATATATGTATACAACTATCTCTACACCTGTATATGTAAATAATTGTTTATGGCTTGAATACCTTCTGAGATTTATTAAAGAAGACATCCCAAAGATAATAGTTACTGGAACATACACAATTCTAGAAGAGGTACCTTATCTCTCTCCTCCACACCTTCAAATTAATAGTGTTTTCCTAACTACCACAATTTCTCAAAAGTGAACTTCAACAAACACGGCATTTAGATGTTATGAAATGCACTATCTTAATGTTCATAAAAGTTATTGCTTACACCCTGCATGATTGCTTAATTGCTATGATTCAGTTATGAACAAAACAAAATGCAAAGAAGCAGATCTCACTTGCTCTCCTGCCTAGAAACCACATCCCATAATTAAATTGGAAGATGGTTGGATAGCTCCTCAAACAATGCAAGGGAGTGGTGGAACTGCTTCTTCTTGCTCATTAGCTTTGGGTTAAGTTGAATCATCGCTCTTAAGAGATCCTGCAGGCTGTAATGACTAGATCACCTCAGACCAAGGTTGCTGGCTGTGAAGTGCACACTGCTTTAGGAGGTGAGATCAGAATAATGAAACATTGTGTTCTCAGATCCAAGGAGCCACCAGTAATACACCAAACCTACTCAGGGCTCAGACAGAAGACCTGTAGAGAGGAAATGTGTGCCCAATGAAATGACTCATCGACCAAGGTTAGAATAATTCCAAGACTGTCAGATAAATTGTGTGTACAGGTATGCAGACATATAGTGCTTCTTTTTCCTAGACAGGCTTCTCCCTGCATTTAATCGTCTCCATTTATATTTCATTTCTCAGAGAAAGACTAACAGTCTCCCCCCTTCCCTTCATCGAGTGTGTCTCATCATCATCATATGGAAGATTGTATCAGTATTTGGTCCATATGACCTCAGCTTGACCATTTCAGACATGTCAGGCTGAATCATTGACTGAAGGCTTTCTCTACCTGCCAAAGACCACCTTGCCTATTAATGTGGCAGGGTGCAAATGCCAAGGAATTAATACCCCCTTAGAGCAGCCCTCTAGCAATGGCTGACAGGAAATGTTGTAAACACCTCATCTCCTTTATCTCTCAGGTGAGATTAATCCTGAGGTACATGTTATATACTATCTCTCAGTACTCCCTAGCATACTTAAGCTCCAGTTGTCCACCATTTTACTGGCTTTCTTCCTTCTCTGCCCCCCCCCCCCACTTTACTACCAGTGTTACTTGAGATTGCCTCCTATATAAGCTACTTAAAGCATAATTTTTGTGTCAGGTTTGGTTCTATAGGTACCCAAATTAAAACTATCATCATCTTCAACATCATGACAACAATAATAATAGCCCTTTTCCACATATTGGGCTACTGCTATATGTACTTGAATCTTTCTTTCATTATTCCATTAATATTTTAGTGTTCATGACAGGCAGCTATATTGCCTGTCTCTCACAACTGAGGCATGGGGGCTTAAACAAGTTGCCGAGATCTAGATCACTGAGTTCATAAGTGAAGACTAGAAGGCATGACTGGTTGATTCCAAACTCATTTTGCTCATTCTACAGTATTCTGCTGCCTCCCATAGAAGCTAAAAATAAAATGATTTAAAAACAAAATTCACATGTTGAGCCCTTCTCTATTTTCTGAAAAATATTAGAAGGAATAATTTTATTCCAACTACTAAGTAATAAATGTCCAAGAATATCTTTGTCAACCTAAAAATACTTTCGAAATGAGTCATTAAAACATGGATAGTATTGGGCGCCTGGGTGGCTCAGTGGGTTAAGCCGCTGCCTTCCGCTCAGGTCATGATCTCAGGGTCCTGGGATCGAGTCCCACGTCTGGCTCTTTGCTCAGCAGGAAGCCTGCTTCCTCCTCTCTCTCTGCCTGCCTCTCTGCCTACTTGTAATCTCTCTGTCAAATAAATAAATAAAATCTTTAAAAAAAAAAAAAAAGAACATGGATAGTATTTTAATTCATTTGGAACACTGCTCCATGAAATGTTTGGTTGTGTCTTCTTTTTGCCACAACAGCATTTCATAAATGCATGAGGTCTTCTCAAGGGCAAGGATGGCATCTTATTGTGTCTGCATTCCCAGGAACTAGCCTAACAGGCATTCAGTGAATGTTAGTTGAATGGACTAACCGGAGTTCTAGTAAATTTTAATAATAGGGAAATATTTAGGGGAAAATTGGTTTCAATAAGACTCTAGCTGGATGCAATAAAGATTGATATCCCTTGGTAAGGAACAGAAATTTTATCATGAGGAGAGCTATGAGGTCCATGGTCTTCCTGATGATGTTCTCTATATAGAGAATGATCTATGCTTTAAAGACATTTGACATTGCAGTGTAAGTGATGTTTTGATAGAGTAATTGAATATTTTGAAAAAAATAAAGTGAATTTAGAATGATCCAGAAGAAGGAGTACTCTGAAATTTAGAACTCTAGGTATTAGTACATAGATCTGCTTCACATCACTGAAGATACCCTACTGCAAATGTTAATCACTCTGCCAAAGAACAAGTGGAGTTTCTTTTCCAAAAGGTAGAATATAGCTTTACCTGAAGACTTTGTAGCCAAGCTTGCCTATTAACCATCCAAATATTTGCCCTAATAACTCATCTTTAATCAAAAAGTAAAGCCTATATTGTGAGATTGGGTAGCTTAGTCATTGCCTACCACACTTTGCCACTCTTAATATTTACAATTAAGTTACTTTTAACAGTCCTACAACTTACTTAAAATTGTAGAATGGAAATTTCTAAATATATGGAAGAAAAAAATCTGTGCAGGAAAAATAAAACTTTTAATTATACCAATATACCAATTATTTATAAAAACTGTATTATGAACTAAGCAATCAAATACTTAACTTCATCTTACAAAGTGTAGAGTGAAACTATAATCAGTTAAAAATAATTCATATCCCACATATAAGAGTTTAAAAGATCTGTCACTTAAGGGGCCCAGAGAATACTATTTGAGATGATTGGACATGTGAAAATATGTTTAGGAAAGAATAAGAAAATGATTAAAGAGCATAATTTTCTACAAAATAAGAATATTTCACAATTACTTTCCAAATCAGTCTTCAGGGTTTTGTTTCATTTTGTTTTTTACTATGAAATTCCTTTAAAATTAATCCTAGACGGGCGCCTGGGTGGCTCAGTGGGTTAAGCCTCTGCCTTCGGCTCAGGTCATGATCTCAGGGTCCTGGGATCAAGGCCCGCGTTGGGCTCTCTGCTCAGCGGGGAGCCTGCTTTCTCCTCTCTATGCCTGCCTCTCTGCATACATGTGATCTCTCTCTCTCTGTTTCAAATAAATAAAAATAAAAATAAATCAAAAAATAAAATTAATCCTAGAGAAGCAGAATAAAAAAAATTAGAGTAATTTCCTATTTCAGTAATTGTGTAAAATTTCACATTTTTTATGATTTGTTTTTTTACTTAAGTTCTATTTAGTGTAAATTCTAGTATAATAATAGTTTCAGGAGTAGAAGTTAGTGATTCATCACTTACATATAACACCCAGTGATCATCACAAGTGCCCTCCTTAATATCCATCACCCATTTAGCCCATCTCCCCATCCATCTCCCTTCCGGCAACCCTCAATTTGTTCTCTATAGTTAAGAGTCTCTAATGTTTAGCCTCCCTCTCTTTTTTTCTTTCCCTTATGTTCACCTGTTTTGTTTCTTAAATTCCACATGAGTGAGATCATATGGTATTTATCCTTCCCTGAATGACTTATTTTACTTAGCATAATACACTCTAGCTCTATCCACACAATTGCAAATGGTAAGATTTCATTTTTTGATGGCTGAGTAATATTCCTGTGTGTGTGTGTGTGTGTCGTATCCTCTTTATCTATTCATCAGTTGATGGGCATTTGGACTCTTTCCACAATTTGGCCATTGCTAATAATATTGCTGTTTACTTTTAATTTGAAAACAATAAAAAAAATTCAAAAAGCAGAAACAGTATGCAAATAAGTCATATTCAGCAGCAGTTAATATTTTCTCAACATTTTATTACGAAATTTTTTAATCATATAGCAAAATTCAAAGAGTTGTATGGTGAAATCCCATATACTCACCATCTAGATTCTACCATAATAATCATTTTACTGTGCCTCTTTTATCATGTATTTATGCATCCATCCATCCCTCTATCCATTCACTAATCCATCTGTTTTGGGTGCATTTCAGAGTGATTTTAAGACACCAGAAAAATTCTCTCTAAATATTTCCATATCCATATGATTAAATATAATATAATATTTGCTCTCATTTTATAAAATTTGTATATCATGGAATACAAAAATCTTAAATGTTCACTCACTCAGATGTGACATACATATATGCTTATGAACATCCAGATCTCTCTCAAGATACACAACACCGAGCTACAGATTATTTTGAGGGAAAATAAAAAAATACTTGGTAAAGCTTTCTTTTCTTTTCTTTAAAACGATCCAAAATACATAGAATGCTTAGAGTAAAAAAAGGATACTGGTTTTTCCCTAACCTCAATAAATTTTTTCAACTCCATTTCAGCAACTACATAAAGAGCAAGCCTATGAAATGGTGCTTAAGGATTAGCTTGGCTTAGAGCATGAATGTAAAGCCAAATGCCAACAGTGCCAATATTAGTAAGATAAATGTAGGAGTAAGGTAAGGAAACAACAAAAGGGAGTGGTGGAAACTGTGGTTAACACATTTAATATTCAGCTCCAGCTATCGGATGTCATGCAAGCCTGTGAGCCCAGCATCATTAGATCTTTAGATAATTCAAGAAAGGTTGGAAATCCAGATTTTTATGTGCAATACACTGAATTTCTAAAATCTTAACATTAAATTAAAACTCTTTAAAATGTTAAGTCATTCAGTCATATGAGCTTGTAAGTCCCTCAGTCGGCCTTCTCTTGCTTGGAATTTCACACTATTTCATGACTTGTAGTTCTCTAAAGTAATATATACTTACTATAATCAGATCATTCTTCAAGTTAATGACTGAATCTCAGAATCATAAGATTTAAAGAATGTATTTACCAGTATAAGTTTAAAACTTAAGCAGTTAGATATACCAGTTTCTATTATAACAGCTATCATAAGATCAAGAGAAACAAGAAGTGTATAGTAAATACAGTTTCCTTTTCCCCAGGAAATATACCATAGACACTCTCACAAAATGGGGCAGATAAAATTGGGAGTTTTACAGATGCCACTCCCTCTCAGTTCTTCATTTGTTCACTTACTCATTCACCTGATATGTATAGAGTATGCATATGTGCACCAGGCACTGTCCTAGGTCTGCTGATATAATTGTAACTAAAATAAAGACCCAGGATTCATGGAATTGAGTTCGGGAAAGATAGACAATAAATTTATAATATGCTTTATGACCGTGAGTGCTGGAAGGAAAGTAGAGCAGGATAGGGGTGAGAGGATTATATAAGGTGGCCAGAGAAAACCTTTCTGACAAGATGACATCTGAACAGAGCTGAAAGCAAGTAAGAAACTGAATCCTGGAGAAGAAGGGATCCGTGGAGAAAGAACTTGCCAGACTAAATGGAACCTCAAATCCATCTTGCAAAAGTTTGTCACTAAATAGAAACTAATATATGTGTGCTCCCCTTTAAGCATCCCTATTCTCACATAAAGTATATACAAAACAGGGGCACCTGGGTGGCTCAGTAGATTAAGATGCTGCCTTCAGCTCAGGTCATGATCCCAGGGCCCTGGGATAAAGCCCTGCTTCAGGCTTCCTGCTCAACACGGAGCCTCATTCTCCCTCTGGCTGTCACTCCCCCTGCTTGTGGTCTGTCTCTCAAATAGTAAATGAAATCTTAAAAATATATATATACAAAATATATCCAGATTGAGAGAACAATACATTATTTGATATTTTAAAATATAAAATTCTATCAAGGATTTATCACTAGCTTATTATTCAGAGACATCAATTCTATAATTACGATATAATATGATTTATAATTTTTGACATACACTTTTTTTGGAATGCATTCATTACATGAAGGAATATATTCCCTATCAACAGAATTCATACACACTATATATTACAATGTAGAGTAAGAAAGGTCTAATTACGGACAGTTGGCAAATCATTTTCATATAAGAAAATGAAATCTAGATGAAAAGTGAAAATGTGAGCATATTATATAGTCTTCAGAAACCATGCCTGGTTTTCTGTCTTTGAGCCCCTTTGAACAGAGAATACGATCCTGAAAGTTAGCCTGTCTGTTGGCAACCCCTTCAAAGTGCTGATAGCAGGTGGTGCTAATATACCTTGACACAGGATTTTCTTGCTCAAGAGCTCAAAACAGGGAAAAGGGATTATGGCAACAACTTCACCTGACCCAGCAATGTCTCTGTCTTTTGTCACCCATCATGCCAGTTTCAGAAAAGTCCGTTTAACATTTCAATCAGAAACTGGCAGAATTTGCCTCTTTCAAACCTGTCAAGACTGAAGGTAATTGTGCTCCCAGGGCCATTCCACTTGAAGGAAATATATGGAAATTAGAAATATACCACATTCTACAAGAAACTGCCAGTTTCTGAGTGCCTTTGTGAACTCCCTTTCTTCTCTGTTAAATATAAAAATAGAAAGGGAAGGGCAAGAGAAGGGAAGGTTGGAAGCACACAGTAAAATATGTTCAGCTGTCTGCAAAGTTACCACATTGAAGCTTCTACTGCTTCTTGCCTTGACATAAACACTTCATAGTCTCCAATTATATTAATTGCTCATGTGGTAAAATACCATCTGGGTAATAAACATAACCAAGTTCACAGACATGATTAATTTGAAAATGTCCTGAATGCAAACAAGTGCAATATAAAGATGTTGTCCTGTCATTTTTGGTTCTAGAGTCTTATTTTTAATAAATTGGGACTCTTCTAAAAATCTACACTAGACTCAGGTGAACATTAAAACTATTGCTGTGTCATTACTTAAGGACACTGCCATAACATCTTTTCTTTTAAAATGTATATGAACATAGGGGTGCCTGGGTGGCTCCATCAGTTAAGCCTCAACTCTTGATCTTAGCTCAGGTCATGATCTCAGGGTCTTGGGATACAGCCCAGTGTCTGGTCACTGCTGGAAATGGATCCTGCTTGGAATTCTTTCTCTCTCCCTCTGCCCCTACCTCCCTAAAAAGTGAATGTGGAAATATTTACATCCTTACAGATAACTGGATCTAACTATAGATCTCTGTGAGTTATCAAAATCTACCAGGACCCTTTAAAAAGAATGGCAAAAGTCCAAATGATAAAAGATCCCCACGTAGATTCACTGAGCATCCAGAAACTAGCAACCGCTACCCTTATGTCTAATGCATTCCTCCCAGCCTAACTTGCATTACCCAGTGGAAAACATGAGGCACTTCCTTACTAGAATTTATTGTCTCTATATCTGTGGACAAAAGAAAGACCCAAGCTCCCAATTTCTCCAAAAGAAAACTAAGCAACCTGTCAATATACCAGCAACATTACTTTTCAGTCCCCAAGGCTTATAAAAAAAAATAGTGCATTTACAGTATTTTTGCAAAATGCATCTTACTAATTTTTTTAAAAAGTTCTTCACTAGGGAAATTTAGATATGATTCCTTTTTTGAGGAAACAGTTTATAAAATGTCTTAGTGGCATGAGTGCTGATATAGCTACCTGTGCAAAAATGAGCCCAATTCTAAGAGTACCTGTGGCTACTTCCTCAGGGCTTTTATATTGTTACTTACCTAAATGATGGAATCAAGTCATTGTCATACAAGTTCTTCCCTCATTCCTCCTAACACTCTTCTTTTCTCACCAGCTACCTCTTCCATTTCCCCCGGGAAAGCCAGAGTTAAGGGAGGATGGCAGAATAGGATATTTATAAAGTTCTCTGTATGATTAAACTTGATAGGCCAGCTAGAAGACGTATATGTGGGTACTTGTCTCAGCAAAAACAAAAACAAAAACTCCTCTCCATAAATAAGAGAAAAGTGGGATTTTGAAAGGGAATGTCTTTGGCTCAAACTATTACACACAATGGATCTAAGATAATTGTGAACAGAGTCACATGAGCAGGGAACAAAAATGTCTTGACTTCAGGTATTGCTAAATTTTGTGTAACTTAGGATATTTACATAGATGATATAATACGAATACCTAATATGTGCCAGAAAGTTCTAGGCATGAGGGATACAGTAATGAAACAATAAGTGCAAAGTCCTGATTCTCACTGAACCTAAATCTGGAGGGGAGATGGGGCTACAGAGACATATAATAAATATGTAGGCAGATAATAAACATGAGGAGGTAGCTGCTGATCTGACACCTGAATGATAACAAGGCCAGCTAGAAAAATGCTGGAGAGAAGAGAATCCCAGGCAGACTGAGTAAGAAACATCTACTCCCTGAGAAAGGTAACAGCTCAGTATGTCCCTGGAGCGGAAAGTCGGCCAGTGTGACAGGAGCAGAGAGAGCCACGGTAGAAAGGTGGGAGATGAGGACTGGGGGGATAGAAAAGAGCAGGCAAATAGACAGCTGGGTTCTTGTAGGCAGGGAGAAACAGGGAGGATTTTGCTCTAAGAGCAATGGTTTTCCAGGAGAGGGTTTTAGGCAAGGTGGTAGTGTGATTTGATTTATGCATTTTAATTATTATTTTGGATGCTGCATA
The DNA here is from genome assembly GCF_011764305.1 of Mustela putorius furo. NCBI lineage: Eukaryota > Metazoa > Chordata > Mammalia > Carnivora > Mustelidae > Mustela > Mustela putorius. The sequence goes on along the minus strand of NW_025421329.1, from coordinate 1,558,492 downwards.
AAGAATGAACAATTAATTCAGGGGCCATTTTACTCAAGATTCCCCCATAAAACTGAGCCTCGGTTACCCATATCTTTATTTTGCTCACTGAAATAACATTTTGGGGGGTCCTTTGCTATCCTTTGATTCACTCCTATTTCCTAAAATTATAAAGTAAATATCATATCCAAATCATTGTTTTTGGAGAAATCCAAACTAGGATACTAAATAATGCCCTCAAATAGCTCAATACTCATGTGAGCTCTCTTCCACAGTGGAGCAGGATCTCCAGCAACCATCCCAATGATCAATTCCAGAGTGGAATGAGAGTTGAAAGAAGATCCAGCATGGGGGGTGGAGAGAGGGTGAGAGAGAAGATTTACCATGGGTAGAAGGAACTCTTCAATTAATATCATGGCTAAGACACCCTGAACCTTTCTAACCAGATCCACAGTTAAGCAGACACTTCCATAAGAAAGATGTACAAAATGTCTGTGACATTATTATTTGACTCAAAATTTTGACAGAATTCAGTTAAAAACTGAACATGTTGAGACAGGCACTGGCACAAAGCCCCAACCTAGTCAGATGTACCTCTTGATTTACTGCAGATGGGCACCAAGTCATTTTGCCAATTTGGATGTTCCCAGTAAGGTTTCACAAATAGATCTGTTCTCCAACAATATCTGCCTTCAGTCAAAAGTGGAACAAAATAAGAAATGTGACTTAATTCACAGACACAGACAAACATACACCAAGGCCACCAGTCATGTTTAGCTACTTAGTAAACTACTAAAGTACTTTACTTAGTATTCAGCCCCATTTAGTTTTTGTTCAAAGTTCAAAATTATCCATCATCACCATAATTATGCTACTTTACTACTAAACAACATGTATTTAACCATTTTAATACCTATTTATAAAGATAAACTTTCTTCATGAAGAATAAATTACCAGTTATCTCGTGTATGTTTTCTACATCATTGATTCTCATATGCTTTTCTTACTCTTCCTCAAGTATAAAATGAAACAGAGTTCAATTCTCTTTTGTTCATGCTATACATTTGTCTTCATTCTTCTACAGCCAGTGAAATTCTTCACTTGAGACATGAAAGTTTAGAAATACCAGGTAGTTAGGGCGCTTGGGTGGCTCAGTTGGTTGAGCAACTGCCTTCAGCTCAGGTCATGATCCCGGACTTCGAGGATCGAGTCCTGCATCGGGCTCCCAGCTCCTTGGGGAGTCTGCTTCTCCCTCTGACCTTCTCCTCTCTCATGTTCTCTCTCACTCATTCTCCCTCAAATAAATAAATAAAATCTTAAAAAAAAGAAAAATAGTAGATAGTTAAATTCCAATAATCTTAGTAGGTAGTTAAATTCCAATAATCTTAATAGATAGTGCATTTTTAAGCAATGACAATGGTAATAGAGATATGTTTTATATTAAATGGTAATCACCAAAAGTCAATGTTGCACATATGTATGTTGTTGCTGGGTATCATGGCAAGATTCCTTTTTATGAGACCCTGTGAAACTACAGGCAATTCCTTCCAATGACAAATAGTTCAAAGATTTTACTTCTAAGAGTTGCCATGTCCCAGCTTGTTTTTTGTGTAGCCATGGTATGTTTCTCTCCAATAATCAAGAGGATTATTTCTCTAAGATTTAAACAATTTCATATGTTCTAACAGGTAGACACTACTCCATAAACAAAAGTAGTTATATTGCTACTAACCTTAATACTTTCTATCTACAAAGATATATATGCTTAAAGAATTAATGAAACCTCCCACAAATTCAATTCTAGAATACCTTCTTGGGATTCAGTATGACACGTTCAGTTGTTCATGTGTAAGTTTCTCGGTACAAATTACTTGAGCACTACCTGGCCATTCAATCCAAAGAACGTGAAGATCTTGGTAAAGTCATGGCAGCTAAAGGAGGATTCTGGAATGACCTCAGTGCATAGTTAATTCTGACTGACTTCTTCATTATTTATTCAAGACTTTGATGACTATTACACCACAGCCTCCCAGATAGTTAATCAAAGAAATGCCCAAGACTTTGACAGGACTCCTTGTAAAATAATAAGAAGGTAACCCTTATAAATATGCCTGATTCAAGAATAGAATGACTTAATCTTAAATTGTGAAGGGAACTTGGAGGTTCCTTTAATGGCCCACACCAATGTAACAGTACTCTGAGATAAAATCATTCATTTATTCTCTGTTTTAAGTATTTCTAACTAGGAAGTACTCACTAGCTCCCAAAGGGGTATCATTCTAACTTTTGCAATCTGAAAAGAATACAAATCTGACTTAAAAGGCTTCCATAAAGGAAAAATTCCAACTAAAAATACTAACACAACTTTTTTTTTCTGGAAAGAGCATAATTAATGAAATAGATATAGAACAGAAAAAGAGAGTTTAAAACAATACTATTTAGAGTTAAAGGTAAAAGAGAATTTTACAATATGACCAGATGTTCAGATATAAGAGATGAATAAAACTTTGTTATTTTTATCCCACTTCCAATCTCTTTTTCTTTTTTCTAAGATCAAATGGTTTCCCACCTGGCCCACTATAGAGCAAAAAATAGCAGTCATTTAAATTATTTTCTTATAAATTTGTAAGAGTCTTGATAACCAAGAAATGATTTATAAATACATAATAATAAGTCTTGTGACTATTTGCCTTTTACAGATTAAACCCATCTTCACAACTTTCTGTCCCTCCCACAAAACAAGGACACTGACACACCACAAATTCAGTGTACTTCTCTGTAATCTCTCCTACAAAAGCCTAATTCCAATCCATCAGCTAGACCTGGAACTTTAAGTCCACATCAATAATTCAGTACTGTGAGCAGTATATGCAGTACATTTAAGCAGAGATGAAGTGGCTGACATTCTAAGAAAATGCCAATGGCAACAGGTGTCCAGGTCACCACATCTGAAGGATTCATTCTCTTAACCAAGAAAAAAGGCATTAGAAAGAAACAAATGCAAACGAAACAAAAAACCTACTAATGAAAGCCAACTTGTCCAAATACTGAATGACTATAAACAATCTCGATCACATAGTACTTGCACATATATAATACTATGTAACAGCTCTTAATACTGCACAAATGTTACAGTGAAAATTTTTATTAGTTATAGAAGGATGTTCTGTGCCTCCTCTCAAAGCCATGATTCTTAGAAATCCTGGATCTTAAAATCATGATATGCACTGCTGTTGTTCTCTGGAGTAAGCAAGGGGTAAGCCCTTACCAGGTATTAAGTGAATGCCCATTCAATAAAGAAATGAATGAGCACAAACTGAAATCATCATACAGTAAAGAAAAAACCAAGAACTCATCGGAATGTGCCTATGCAGTAAACATGGAATGCTGAGAGGAACTTTAAAAAAATTTTTTTTTTAAGATTTTATTTATTTATTTGACAGAGAGAAATCACAAGTAGATGGAGAGGCAGGCAGAGAGAGAGAGGGAAGCAGGCTCCCCGCTGAGCAGAGAGCCCGATGAGGGACTCGATCCCAGGACCCTGAGATCACGACCTGAGCTGAAGGCAGCGGCTTAACCCACTGAGCCACCCAGGCGCCCCTGAGAGGAACTTTTAATGAGAAAACTGAGGCACAGCTTTTACAAGGCCAGCTTTAGAAGAGGAAATCTGGGGTGTAGAGACACAACTTTCTACAGGACTTGTCACTTTTTCGAGGCTTGAGTAAACTCCTCAACCTTTCTTGCACACAGCTGGCCCCTAGGGGTTAGTGTCTCTGTATCTGGTGTTTATGGCCAGAGCTGGGACAATTCATTTAACTAATCTAAGTCATTCAGTTTACTATTTACTGTGAGGATGAGAGTATATGGTAAACTATAAAACCATAGACACAAATAAATAAACAAACAGAAGTAAAAATAAAAATAAATGTATCACCTCCATTATCAATACTACCACTAATAAAAAAAATCTTTGCTCTTGCTAGGGTTGCTATAGCAGATCACCACAAACTTGGTGGCTTAAAACAATAGAAGTTTATTCTGTCTCAGTTCTGGAGGCCAGGAGTCTGAAAACAAGATGTCGCCAGGTTTTGCTCCTTCAGAAGGCTCTAGGAAAGAATCCTTCCTTGTTTCACCCAGCTTTTGGGATGACTCTAGGCATTCCTCAGCTTGGAGTGGCATCACTCCAACCTCTGTCTCCGTGTTCACATGGTCTTCTCCTCTTTTGAACCCATCTCTCAAATCTCCCTCTGACGTTAAGCCCACCCTAAACTAGGATGATCTCATCTTGAGATCCCTAACTTAATTACATTTGCAAAGACACTTTCTCCAAACAAAGTCATCTTCATAGGTTCAAGAGGACATATCTTTTTGGGGGGCACAATGTTCAACCCACTACACCTTCCCATCCCTCCTGCTCCCACTTTCCCTGCCCTCAAGTACAAATGGAAAATAAAATGATTCCCAGAGCTTTTCATGTGCTTTTAGCTAACTGTTTGCCTTCTTGGGAAAATAAAAGGAGAAAATAACAAAAAAGCAACTGGAGAAAATACCTTACCAGGCAAGGGTATGTGATGCTTATTATATTATTAGCAAACTTTTGCTACTGGGATACACAAGCTTGTTTCACTAGAATGCGGTATTTGTAAGAGTTAAATGAAGAATAGCCTGCTTGTTTGAACAATGATTCTCTTACTTTGGATTTAATAATTAATTGATATTCTGTTATAAATGAAATAAATGAGAATATTAAACACACACTGAAAAACTGAAGATAAATTGTATTTCAATGCACTTAATCAGATTGGATTGTGGAAGGATACGAGTATTTAAACCAATCCTGTAACATCAAAATGTATTCAGTTAACTAGAGTTAATGTTTTAAAGGTAAGTTTTCAACACTTATGCTACTCTGTAAGTATCAAAACACATTCTGCAGGTGAGAACATTTATTTTTAGAGCTATTAAAATCAGTTTTCTTTGGCCAGTATATCTGAATGCAAGCAGTGTGCAGGGGAACAATTCACTATAATACAAATTCAAATCACACAGTTTTAAAAATGACCCCTTTGAGACCTAAGTAAATATCTATATATCTATATATCTATATAGATATATATATAGAAGTGCCTTCTCCTTTATGGCAAGACAATCCCCGATAGTTTTGCAGGCTCTCTGACATTTCTGCTCTTTATGCTGTTGGACATGAAGGAATGTGGTACTTACTATTGATCCTCAGCCCATATCCCCCGAGCTCATCAATTCCCTAGAGACTTCTAATTTCCAATATTGATATCTTTGCCTGAGATTCCTCATAAACTTCAAAAAGCTACATCACAGGGGGCCTGAGATATTAATATGCTCTACTGATTTTCTCAACAGATGACTAACAAAAATTGGGGTACGAATACCCCAGGCCCCTTATTTCTCGTGTGGGCTGACTCTCAGACTAATTCTATACCATCTCCCAAAATGTCCCTATGGCATTAAGCTCTGTCCCCCACAACTATGACTGATTTCATATGGCATTCCCACCATAAGCTATAAAACCATAGACACCTTCCCCACCCCCTGCTTTCCTGTATCACGTTCCATTCTTCCCTACCTTCCAAATAAACTACTTGCACTCAACTCTTTTGGAGTTTGAATCTAAGGCAATGCAACCTATAATAGAGAATAAGAAATAGTATTACCCTTCAAAAAGGAAGGAAGGAAGGAATTAATTCTTTGCTTTAAAATAACCTTACAGGCTAATCTTTCTGAAACTACTGACACACACTAAATATGAAAGTACTAACATTAAAAATAAGAACTCAAAATTGTATAGGACAGAGGCAGGTACTTCTCATTAACAAAAATGCATGCTTTAGCTCCTTCTTCCCTCACTAGAATCCCAATTTCATTCAGGTGATGAATGGCTACATGTCTCTGGGTAACTCAACTCCTCCAGAGGTCTAGGGAGCAAACCTTGATTAGTCTGGCCAGTCATTTTCATTTAATTCCCATTTTCACTGACTGCTCAGGAATGGGCGGGAGATGTACTTCTCTGGTTGATGGGACCAGCCCAGGAGAAGCTATAAAGCTTCTGAAAATGTTTATCTCCATGTTTAAAGAGGACATTAAAAGGAACTTTTCCTCTCCCCAAGCCTTTACACTTTCACTGTATAAGAAGGTGGTCTAGAAGTTGTGGTAGCCGTATCATGAGTATGAAGTGACAAGCCTGAAGACAAATGTTGACATGCTAAGGGTGGCAGGGCAGAAAAATAAAAGGCAAAATGGATCTTTGATCTCTATGAGCAACTGAAGTAACTAAATCTCAAACAGTCATATCTATGGAGTTGTGATGTGAGGTAACAAGCTTTATTGTTTAATCTTTTGGTCTCCTGTTACTTACAAGCTAAAACCAAAATGTGTATAGTGTGCAAAACACTTTCACATAGAGTATGTGAGCTCTCCAGACAATGGAACCAAGCTTGTCATTCCTGTAGTGGTTTCTCAGCCATAAACACATTGCATGTTTTTTCCCAAGCAGTCACTGAAAATTGGAAGTGAATAAACATAATAGGCTACAACTAATCAAGGTTTACCCTCCAGGATCTAGTTATACATGGCAGAAAAAGGCCAAAGGAGCAAAAGTTAGTGAAAAACAAGTACTTAATCTGTGTTCTGGCTATTATTAAATAAGACCCCTTCTCATATACCTACCTCATAGGTTTGGTATAGAAATTAGATAAGAAAACACACACAGAGAACTAACCAAGAGCCTGTCCTGTTGTTCCGTAGATGCTGGTTATTCCTTACTACTAGATCAGAGAAGACAGTCCAATCCACTTGGAGTGATGGTTAACATTTGTTGACCATTTGTAACATTTGTTAATCCACCCTGAGCAATAGAAGATCAACTGACTCTTGAAATAATCCATCAGTGAGGTGAATAGATATTAGAATGAAAAAAGGTATCTCAATCAGAAGAGGCAATAAGGGCAAAGGCGTAAGAAATGGCAGGAGATTGGGAAGGGAGTATAAGCAGTGTAGGTTGATAAAAGTGCAAGACAGTGGTGAGCAAAAAGGCTAATTAAGTTAGGCTGGGGCTAGATCACAAACTTTATGTACCACTGTAAGAAGTGTAGACTCTATTCTGTAGTGGGAGTGGGAGTTTTTAAAAGGTTAGACTTACCTCACATTAAGGTTAATAAAATTATATAAGATGTTAGTTTATATTATACTGATAGCTACTGAGGACAGAATTGAGAAAGGCAAAACTAGAGAGGGTCTCACCCATTCCTGTTGAACCAAGTCCCTTCTTCATGAACCGGGTTGCTTGTTTTTCTCAGCCTCCTAAAGACACTTATTTAATCAGGCTTTTTCCCTAAACCATAGTGTTTAGAATAATTGCCCCTTAAGTGGACCTGGAAAATAAGACTAAATTTAGAGGCACTCATTTAATTCAGAATTGTGTGTCATCAAACTTCACAAGCTCAGTTGAACCACATGTGATACACATTAGGATGCTTGGGGATGTTTCTAACAGATCATTAAGAAATAGTTTTCCAAACATGTACTCTTTCTTAGCTGTTTTAATGTAAATCACAGAAAACATAACTGCTGAAATTCATGATTTCATAATGTACAGTGTGAGTCATTGTCCCCAGAGCATTCTTTCTATAGAATGGTATGTTAAAAAAAAAAAAAAGGTATGTTAGCATATTTCCTATAATGTTAGTATCATCCATTGATGTATTTTTTATTTGTGGTTTTCAAGTTGTTCACTAGAAATCTATTTTTTTGATGCCTATGTAATCAAGGTTGGTTGTAAGTATATTCTGGAAAACTAGCTGATGTAAGGACTGTTGTCAATGCCTTTGAAGGGTTGATCTCAAAAATGAATTCTGAAAAGAAATATAAATCAAACTTGAAAGACTTCTGTGAAGAGAAAATTCCAACCAAAACTACTAACAATAGCTGACAGCTTAATTTGAAGCATATAGACAAGACAAGATGGCTCTCTTGATTTACTAATGTCTTTTTTTTTTTTTTGGAAAAAAGAAAGTAAAATGGGGAAAAAATGGAAAAGTGTGAATAGGCAGAATATAAATGAAATTCTGAAAGATAACACTGGATCTTCATAGAGTCACAATTACTCTCAAAATAGATGTTCTGCAATGGCAGAATTTGTGTAATGTTTACCCACTCTATTTTAACTGAGAAATTAAAAAAGATAACAAAAAAGAGAACCAGGATTTAGAGACAGTGTGAAAAATATATTTCTATGCAATTTAAGTACCACAAGAATTATGATTAGGTTGAGAGGGACATGAAAAATACTGATGTCAGAGTCATTCTGGCATTCTGGTGACTTTCGCTGAATTTTTATTGTATCTAAGCTATGCAAGCTATTTGATTACAGTCATCATGATAGTAGAAAGGACTAGTTTTTTGTTTTTGTTTTCCAGATTTTTTTTTAATTTTAAATTAATCTCTACACCCATTGTGAAGCTCAAATTCACAACCCCGAGATCAAGAGTTGGATGCTCCACTGATTGAGCCAGCCAGGTGTCTCAGTTTTGTTCTTTTTTAATCAGAATCCTGACATCAGTCTTACTTACTACCCTGTCTTTGGAAATCAGTTCTGTGGTAAATGTTTTGTCCCCACAACTTCTCTAATTCCCTCCAAACTCAGAGAGCACTTTAAAAAAAGATTTAAGCTGGTCATGAGCATGGATCCAATATTTGCTGGCTCCACTGAATATAAAACTAGAAGGAAGAGGGGCAAACACAACAGGAAACTTGAAATTAATGTGAATATATAATTTATTTGACATCTTCACTTACCACTCTTTAGAAATGCAAATGATCTAAAAAGTTATCCTAAGTGCTTTAAGATCCAACTGTTCAAATTAATATGCCTAAATGCCAATAAAATTGCAGAATAGGGTACAGCATCACTCAAAATTGTTAATAACCTAAGATAGGCATACCAATATAGTTAGATATGGCTGGGCACAGGTAACCACATGGCATGTAGAAAGATGTTAATTACAGAGTCTGACAAGTTTGGGCATGAAGCTTAGCTTCATCATTTACCACTGTGTAAATTCCCATTACCATTCAAGCACCTCACTTTTCCTCTCCCTGCTTCACGTTCCTCATCTGTAACATAAAAATAATACTTGCATCACAGTATGGGTATGGAAAATAATGATAATGTAGTGACTAGCACAGCACTACCTACAAGGTGGATGTTTAATAAACATGAATGCTCATCATTATCATTGACATTGGTAACTTTCAACAGCTTGGAACTGAATGTGTTCAAATGACAACCAGTGAAAAGTGTAAATAGACCTAACTATAAATAGGCTATATCTCTCAATTTCATCTAAGCAAACTTAGAGAGCTAAACTCAGATTTTTGTATAGGAATATCGTCATAGTTGGTGAAAGGGTGGCAAATAAGAACACAAATGTCTATTTAAACACCAACATCATTATCAAAGGGCACTTACTACTGGTAGCATTCTAGAACAAAATGACCAGTTATAAAGGGGTTTCAATGAGAAAATCATTTCAGAATTCTAAACTAGGATGCCAAAACTACATTTTCTCTACCATGTTCTAGATATGGAAAAAAGAAAAACTGGGACTCTTTCCAAATCCCCAAACTTTCATTCTTTGAAGGTTCTCCAGCTTTGACCCCTAGCCTGCTAAGGGAGTTCTTGTGAGGTAAAAACAATCCAGAGTGAGGCATGTGAAAAAGCTTGAGGCTCTGCCATGAGAAGCCACTCAGGCTCTGCTATGGAAGCCACTCAAGACCATGAAGAAGAACTGGGGAAGCTAATGAGATCCAGCACTTGAGAAGCATTTGTGAACAGGATAAAGGAAGAGCAGGAGAGAGTATTCTAAATACACCCTCCCTTTCCCCTTCAGTGTGATCCTTGGAGTAATCAAGGGAGCAGTGAGGGAGAGGCAATGCAGGCAATGGCCAAGAGCATGACTATAATAGGTTCTGAGACGTAACTAAATGGTATGCATCCTTTGTTCATCCTGTCCTTCCCTTTCCCCTCTCCATCACTCCTGCCTAGCCACCACTTGTCCATACTTGGCACTGGGACAAAGTGAGAGTGAAATTCTTACTTACTACAATAAATTGGAAAAGAAAGCCTCCATTTCTCTTGTCAACTGGTTTTTGTTCAATGGAAAGCTTAGGGCACCTCTAAAGCCCTAACCAGCCTCTTAGGCTAAGATGGAGAAGGGAACTAAGAATATGAAGAATTTGAAGGGTGGGTGAATTCAGATCACTGAATTATATTAGAAAGGACATTCACACGTCAGAAAAAAGTGAAACCTTAAGACGAGAGACGAACTCAGAGGAGTTCTGAAGTGATTTGTTGATATAAGTTAGGAGATTTCTGCAATAACCAAAATGACTATTTGTCCTGGTTTATAACTTCTGACCCAATATTATTATAAATATCACTCCCTTTCACTTTTAAAGCACCATGTGCTATATAATAAATTCTTTTTTTCTCTATTTTTTATTAGACAGAGAGAATGAGAGAGAACAAGCAGTGAGAGTGTCAGGGAAAGGGAGAGGGAGAAGCAGGCTCCCTGCTGAGCAGAAAGCTCGATGCAGGGCTTGATCCCAGGACCCTGGGACCACAACCTGAGCCAAAGGCAGACGCTTAACCAACTGAGCCACCCAGGCACTCCTAAATAATAAATTAAATGACCAATCTAACGATAACTTGAAGAGCACATTCCATCAATCTTAGAAAACTAAGGATATTTTAAAGTGCATGATTTCTTTTTTTTTTATATAATTTTTTATTTTTTATAAACATATATTTTTATCCCCAGGGGTACAGGTCTGTGAATCACCAGGTTTACACACTTCACAGCACTCACCAAAGCACATACCCTCCCCAATGTCCATAATCCCACCCCCTTCTCCCAAACCCCCTCCCCCCAGCAACCCTCAGTTTGTTTTGTGAGATTAAGAGTCACTTATGGTTTGTCTCCCTCCCAATCCCATTTTCTTTCATTTATTCTTCTCCTACCCACTTAAGCCCCCATGTTGCATCACCACTTCCTCATATCAGGGAGATCATATGATAGTTGTCTTTATCTGCTTGACTTATTTCGCTAAGCATGATACGCTCTAGTTCCATCCATGTTGTCGCAAATGGCAAGATTTCATTTCTTTTGATGGCTGCATAGTATTCCATTGTGTATATATACCACATCTTCTTGATCCATTCATCTGTTGATGGACATCTAGGTTCTTTCCATAGTTTGGCTATTGTGGACATTGCTGCTATAAACATTCGGGTACACGTGCCCCTTTGGATCACTACGTTTGTATCTTTAGGGTAAATACCCAGTAGTGCAATTGCTGGGTCATAGGGCAGTTCTATTTTCAACATTTTGAGGAACCTCCATGCTGTTTTCCAGAGAGGTTTAAAGTGCATCATTTCATTAGCATTTTATCAAGAATGATTTCCGGATCAACAAACCTCTCACAATGAGACAGGCCTTCATCAATCTGAGAATGATCAAAATGCAAATATTGGAGGCAATAATGGGACCATTAAAGTTAGCCTCTGGACTCTTGTGAATAGAAAAATATATGCAGACACATAAGTGCTCAGCTACAATGTCGGCTGACCCAGAATTGGATCTTGTTACAGAATTTGGAGGTACCAAAAAAGCATAAGCTAGAAATTTTCTGGAAGAGGACTCAATGTATGACATTCATCAGTGGACTAGTTAGGATCTCTGCTATTTTAAAAAATGCAGTTGGAGACCAATACTGATATACCTGTGAAAAACAGACATTGGAATTAATGGTCATGATTGCCTTAACCCTACATGCTCCCAGTGAGGTCTACTAGGAGCCCAACAACCATGAGGAAAAAAGGAGATGAGAAACTATTAGATGATGGAGTCCCCTGGTTTGTTGCGGGTGAAGGCTCAGTGATAATAAACAGTCCAAGAGAGGCGGCACATCCATTATGCCAACATGGGGATCTAAGCTGGACACTCTGATTCTGAATCTGTGGGTCATGCCACTGGCATCAAGACACAGAAAATATAATTGAAGGAGGACCAAATACCTTAAGCAGGGTAGGGATAGACAGTTGTGCCACAGGTAGAGTAGAAAATGATAACTCCCCTCAAGGGACCAATGGAAAATATGTCCCCAAATCAACTGCAGTTTGAGGAATCAGGCATGCCAGGAAGGATGTTACTTGTGGCGACTGATGTGGAGAATACAGTGATTAACATCAAGCTCTCTCTGCCTGCTGGTAACTAGAGGGCAAAGCAAACTATCCATGTGTGAGGCCACAAAGGGCTCTTCTGGGAGAGAGAGTGAAAGGAATTGTAGGTATCCTCCTACTCCCTTTTTCTGAAACAAGAAAATACTAGCTTTTATTTTTTATTTTTTTCTTCAGAAAGTAGACCTATGAAAACAGAAACACAGAATAGGATCTTCTCTTACCACTTCTAAAAGCAAAGAAATATTTTTAGCATAATTAGTAACACAGAGATGGATAAGCCAAAAAAAAACATTCAGTCTTGGCAGTATAGAAGGTCCAACTGTATCATGGGCATTTGCTTCATTCATTCGTTCACTCATTCATTCAATAAATACTAAATGAATTACCAAGCAATGCTCTAGGAGGCAGGGAAATATTCATTCATTCATTTAAGAGAGAGAGAAGAGGAAGGGCAGAGTGAGGAGAGACAGAATCTCAAGCAGGCCCCATGTCCAACATGGAGCTGATGCAGGGTTCAATCCCTCAACCCTTGAGATCACAACCTGAATTGAAATCAAGAGGTAGATGCTCAAATGACTGAGCCAGCCAGGCACCCCAATGTAGGGGAACATTTGTTAATAAAATCAGACTGAAACACCTGACCTCAGTGAGCTTATATTCTAGAGTTGGGACCTTACATTATAATGCTTGATGTTGAGACTAGACCTATGAGGGTAGATATTTTTATTGCCTTTATCCATGGAATGGATTAGAAGACCTTAATCCCATCCAAGTAAATTAAAAAATGGCAACCTGGGCCAAAGGACATAGAGAAAAGACAAAACAGGCAGGGGGCAAGGTACAAAAAGTTTTAAAAAACCACAAAGCCTGTTGGGAAGGAATTAATTAGAGGTTCCACAAATTAAAAAAGGGCAATGCCTGTGTAGTGTAGACCATAGGCCTCTGGCACCCACTGAGAAGCTAAAGGGACAAGCCCAAAAGAGTAGAGTTGCCTCACCCAACAATGGTCTCTGTGTAGACTGCTATAGGCTTCTCAAACCCAGAGTAAAGAACTTCCTTCTGGATTTATTGCTGAGACTAACCAGTCTATAAAAGTCTCTTTATCCTCACATCTGATTTTCGCTTTGTTTTTTATTTGCTTGGTTTTTTTGAGGGTGAAGTTGCTTTGTTTTGTTTTGATTTATTTTCAAAAATATACTATATTGCCTCCACCTTCCAATGTTAAGGGCACATTAGATGAGTTATTTACATGGCTATTTCCACTACTTACAGACTATAGTGATATTTTAAAAAAGAATAGAAGCCTAAACTGTGGATTTTTCTAGAATTTTCTACCCAGTGGTTTTCAAATAGGTCATATATAACAGTATTTCACTCAAAAGATGAATATGTAAAAGAAACAGCAGCGGAGTTGCTGTGACTGGAACTAGAGGGGAGATTGGAAGTCTTCTATCTTTCCTCTCATCGTAGTGGCCTGTAAGGGGCTTTGCTAAACCCCTATAGATGCTACAAACACAAACCGAAAATCCTGGCTCATCTACCTTGACGGGATGTGCTGCCTACTATCCACACCACCCAGCCGACAGCATTGCCCTGTAGTAGTGAAAAGGGATGTGTCAGAAGGTATAAGCCATCTCAGTGCAGACAAAGAGAATCCTGATTAAAAGATTTCCCATGGAATAACTAGCTGACAGAATATAAGAACTGGCTATAACCATGGATAGTAAAGTGACAGCCAGAGCCTGTACTAACCACAAGGATGAATTAGCAGAGGAAAACCATAGTGAAATAGAAACAGAAAACAAACATAAAAAGAACTGTGACTCAGGGTACTGTGAACAGGCTGATTATCCTCACCACCAATTAGATTACATTCATACACACTCTTTATTCATCCACCAAGCATTTGTGAAATGCTTACTATATGCCAGGCATGTTGCTAGGTATTAAGAATACAGAGAAAAATAATATGCAGTCATCACTGTGAAAATGCTCACTCTTCTATAGGAGACAGACCTGCAGATACAGGGATATAAAGAAAATCTCATTTAAATGTGTATATGAAGTACTTAGCATAGCAACTGGCATATGGTGAACTCAGTATAAATGTCAGCTATTATTAACAGCTTAATCCTCAGTTTTCATTCACTGGCTCTCAGAAAAGATAAATTCTTAAGGAAAGAAGACTTTGAGAGGTTCCTATGAAGAGCTAATATAAACATGTTAGTCTTCTCTCCGCTACTTGGTGAATGGCTCACAAGGGTAGGAACCAGGCTTTATATTTTGATATGAAGGACCACTCCTTTCTTGACTTCTTTCTTGCATTCTTGGATACCAAAACCTCCTCTAATAAAGAAGAGGAGAAAACCAATATATCAACAAACACCTAAAAGTCATTTGATAATATTCAGCAACCATCTAAATTATCTATTTAACACAGTGGTTACAAGATTCATCTTAAAGATTATCAAAATTCAATAGTAAACACCAAATATAGTGAAACAATGAAGCCATTTTGATTCAAAGAAAGAAACAGGGACTCCTACTTACCAGCTATTATTTCAACATTGCATTTGAAGTTCTAGCTAATGAAATAAGACTCTCAAATTATATGGCTGATATAAATATTAGGAAGAAAAAAGGCAAAACGTCTTTATTTCAAATTTAACAAACAAGCAATAAGAGAATTCAATATGGTAGCTGGATTTAAATAAACATTTAAAAGTTCAATAGCATTTCACTAGAATAACAACCAATTATTAGTGGGCATGAAAAAAAATTCTATTTACCAAAGCAATATAAAACAATAAAATATATAAGAACAAGTTCTTAATAAAGTTACAGTATCTTCATAAACAAAAGTTCAAAACTGTATAAAAGACAAAGTAAGAATTAAAAACCGTTACAATGTCAATGTTTTGTGCTTACTGCTGTAAACTGGCAAATGATTTTAAAATTAATAAGAATAGGAAGTAAATTTTTTTTGCAAAAATAGAAGAGAGTACTTTCCCCATCAGGTATTTTAAAAGTCTATAAAGATGCCATAATCAATACAGCATGCTATGGCTACTTGAATAGACAAAATAATAGTAAAAAAGAATAAGAGTCCTGAAAATATATACCCAGAGGATGCAATATATGATAAAAGTTGCATTTCAAATAGTGGGAAAGCATTGTTTTCTTACTAAATGGAGCTGTGACATTGGCATCTGTGCAGAAAAAGTAAATTTAAACTCCTATCTCACACTATACAGAAAGTAAAAATTAAAAAAAAATAAATAAATAAATATCATTAAAAATATTAAATGCCAAAATTAAGATAGCCACATTAGAAAATAGATTATTTTAAGAACTCTGAGGTAGGGAATATTCCTTAAGCAAAACAGGATACTCAGATGTATAAAGGGTTTATAAAAGTAGTGCTTTGATTTCCATGTAAATTTCAGTTTTTCAGAATTAGTTCTGTAATTAAATGGATTTTATTTCTATTTTTGCTCTATATTATAGAGCAATATCTTTGATCCACAAAATTAATTATGCATGATATACAACAAGATTATCTTCCTTTTTCAAGTCATCTGTTGAGTTTGGTAGTATTTTGAATTTGTTTGTTTGTTTTTTGTTTTGTTTTGTTTTGTTTTGTTAGTTCCAGAATACTTGGATGGTCTTCTTAAGTACTCTTCTTCCATCTTCATCAGAGCACTTCTTTTCCATGAAGTTCTTCCAGTTCTTTCATTATTTCTATTTCAATGAGAGTCTACTCTTTTAGTTATCTAAGTATTGCTCCTCATCTAGAATATTCTTTCATGAATTGTGAAAATCCTTTCCATTTCTTGCCTTGATGTTTCTTTAGCAAGCATATTTTCTAGATAGTTGCCATTTCCCAGAAAGTGCAAAACATGCCATGGAAGTCCTAGCTGCAGATGTTCTAGGTTTTGCAGTCAGCACTTTGTGGAAGGTGTTGAATGCATCCATTATAAACAAGATCTTTTGGTAGAGCAGACTTCTCTAATTCAAAAGGTCTTGGTACCATTCAACCCACTAAAGCAGTTCTATAGTCCACAAGATTAGGAGACCCCTCCAAGAATGACAAGCAGCAAGATTTCTTCACCTGCATTAGTGAAGGTAACATTAGCTGCCATAAAAAACTCAGTGGTTTTACACAAGAGAAGTTTATCTTGTGCACATACAGCAGTCCAATGTAATTGTTTCTTGCTGGTACACAGCCTTCTTCCATGTAGTAATGCAGAGACCCACACACCTTTGATCTTGTGGCTCTGGCATTCTCTATGTTCTCAGAGGCTTCTATCCACAGCCAGCAGACAGGGAAAGACAACATGAAGAAGTCACACCTGTTTCCTAACAGCTGTGGCTTAGAAATGACACACCATTTTCTTTCACATTCCATTTATGAAAACTAGACACAAGGCCCACTTAGATGCAAGGGAGACTGGGAGATGTTGTCAGGCTAAATAGCTGCTCCTTGGCAATACTTCTTTATTAAGAATATAGTTTATTCTTAATTCAGACTTCAGTGGTCTATTAGATGTCTGTGTCATATTATTCTAGCCCTCAGAGTCAAACCTTCTCTTTTGCCCCTAATTCTAAGTATCTCACAATATAATGAGACAACAAACTCACTTACTTTTGACTTGGGAAGTGATGAAAAAGCAAATCACCTTACCATGAGGCCAGTGAGGAAGCTACCCCTTATGGCACTTTGAAAAGTATAAAGGCCATAATACTAAGCGTTAGATGAGAAAGCCATAGATAAGCCATATTTCATAAATTAAAGCAAAAATGGCATACTATTCTGGGGAGTCTTTTATTCCATAAAAGAGGGAGAAAGAATTTAAAAGCACCTCTTTATCTAGTAAGAACTAGATAAACGTAATGGTGGCTTATAGAAGAACATTAAGAAAGACAGAGTTTGAGGCACAAAATATATTAACGAGTTGATATAGGAGAGTCATAAAAATTTTTTAATATCATTTCATTCAATTAGGAATAATCTAGACATACCAAAATAAATACACTCATGTATCTAGTTTTTAAGTAAGTGGTTGTTGTTGTTGTTTGTTTGTTTGTTTAAAAATATATATTTTTTATGTATTCATTTAACAGAGAGAGAAATCACAAGCAGGCAGAGAGAAAGTCAGAGAGAGAGGGGGAAGCAGGCTCCCCACTGAGCGGAGAGCCCGATCCCAGGACCCTGAGATCATGACCTAAGCCAGAGGCAGAGGCTTAACCCACTGAGCCACCCAGGCGCCCCGCTGTTGTTGTTTTTAATGTATTCTTACTTCTGTGACCATTATCTGCAATTTCTTTATTCTGCTTGGGGATTTCATTTAAAGAAGCTATGAAAATAAGTCTCCACTGGCAACTTGTAAACTTATTGTAAACTTTAAAATTTTCACCAGTGTGTTCAAGCCCTTAGGAGATTTAAGACTATTTTATTTCCTTAACCTAATTGGTTTAACTGATGAATTTGGAGTCTTAGAGAAAAAACCTGGAAGAATTAAAGAAGAAAAAATACAAGGAGTATTTTAGGGTGTGTGGGGGGGAGGTTTGGGGTTTTGTTGTTGTTGTTGTTGTTTGTTTGTTTGTTTTAACAAAACTAATTACCATATACAGCATTTAAGTCCTATCAATTAGGACCTGTTTAAACTTTTGCCAAGTTCCCTAAGGTACTTTGTCAAAACAGGCATCTGCCTGGAGAATTTATGATTTCATATGGTAACTAAAAAGTCTCTAGGATAACTTTAAAGAAACAGGAAAAAAAATGAGAGAATACACTTGCAAAGGAATAAGGTTTCTCTCTCATGTCAAATGATGAAAAGCTTACAGTCAACAAATAAAAAGACCTCACGAGGACTCCACACAGCATTTATCACAACCTCACTCATCAGACCCAGACCCACTCCAAAACGTTCAAACTAAAAGAATCCCAGCATGAGAAGTTTGATCCTATTGCCAAGTTGGCAGAGCCCTAAAAGTTTGAATGGGCTTCTTGATATATAAGAGAAGGCCGTCATTTGGAGACTCTGAATTTCCATGGGTACCATCAGACCCCAAGTGAAATTCCATCAACCACTGCCATTTGCACATGATGTCAGGTATGCAAATGGCACAACTTAGGGCTCTGGATACTTGAATAGTTTTGCTATGAAATCAAGACAGAAAAATAGAAAATCCTAAACATGAGGTAGAAAAGATTTTTCTCCTCATAGATGATCTCTTTCAACTTTGATCTTTTACCTCTGGCTACTTTATCCTGTGAGGCATGAAAGGGCAAGGCTGGTCTCAGATAAGAAAAGCTCCTCTTAAGTCAAGTACATGTGTGCCCGTGAGAGAGACAAGAACAAACTCAAGTGACGGAAATTCCTCCCTGACCACTGCTTTATCCACCAGGAAACATTACTTCTTAAGCTATTTGCTAGCTTCTGGGCAGCAAGGCCTCTGTTCATTTCCAAATGAGTAAGCACTTAGAATTCTTCTTGACTGACTTTAATGTTCCCTCCCTCTACCTCCTTTAACCAGTATTTCTTTCATTCATCCAGTCTAACAGGGGTCTACTGCCTCCTACACCTTATAGATCCCCCACCGCCACACTTACCCAGCCCTGCTGTTACACACACACTGTATCTTGGCCTTCCCTGACAGGGGGAGCTCCATGACTCTAAGAATTCAATGTTCTTCTCATCAGATGTCAGATGACAGATGCAGAATGCTTCCTCATGGACTGCGAAACAAAGGACAACTCACTTGTTATGGGATTTCTACAAATCACTTTCAAGGTTCCCCTTAAGCTTAATTTTCCTTTCAATATATCCTCCTTTTGGAAGAGAAAATCTACCTGTTTGCTCTAGCTTGTATCATAGATCATGGGCCTTGACAAACACTCCTCCTTCTGCCTATATATTTTAAATTCATTTTTGCCTCTTCAGTCTACCCTACTCCTGACCTCCCTGGGAATCCCTGCTAGCTAGAACAGAATTTCTGTTATCTCTCTGTCTTATTAACTCTCCATCTCATTTCAAATACAATTGAAATCCTCATTTTTCCTCCTCCAGATTGTACACCTTAAATAATAAATAGGTTGAAAGAAATTAACTCTTCATTGAATTGTTTGGTGCAGTGCTATGGAGCAAGTTAGGATAGAGGTGCAGTGGTAAGCTCTGTACAGAATAAAATTTTATTGTAGCTCATAATTGTTGAAGTATAGTGTCCTAGAGGAGATGATTAAATCAAACTTGTAACAAAATATACAACCTTTTTTCAATGTCAGCACCTTTGTATAATTTATGTAGAGATTCTTATACTACAAAACCTAAAAAAAAAAAATACTATGCTTTTATAAGCCAAACTCAGCAGACACCAAATTTATATATTTTGAGTGTGAAGTTATTTAAATATTTTGGTTTGAAGTTATTAACTTAATTTTATGAGGTGAAATATCTTTCAGAATATTTCAGATTATCTCTAATAAAGGTATCTAAAACCATTTTCAGGATAAAAAAGCCAAAAAGACCATAGACGTTAACTGGACTGGGAATAGTCTTTATACATTTATATATTATATAATATATAAATATAAAAACAATTCATACAAATATATTTAATATAAACACATAATATATAATTTCCATTATATATTTATAAGATATATATATATCAAAAATGTTTCTTACTCAAAAATCACTTTAATCGTCAACCTTACTCCTGACAACTCTTAACTTCATCATCATCTGAATAGTCTCCCTTAGATAACCAACTGCATCAGCTCTAAGGAAAAGCAGTTCACTGACAAACAGTTAAAATCTGGCATTCTTTCATTCTGTCTTGCCAAACATCTCAAAGGATGGTGAGGAAGAAAGCAATCATGTAGTTAATCTTAAATTACCTTCTGACTTACAAAGAAAGGGTTTACCGACCTGACCTGCGGTTCTGAAACTGGCCCCACACAGTCTTGCCGTATCATCCATTCCCTGCATCTACCTTTTCCCAGTACTTATCATGCGACATCAAGTTATTAAAAGCTCACCACTTTCGTTTTAGAGTTTCCCTGTGAAACTCATATAAAAATAACAGAAGAATAGAACAGAATTTTTAAAAAATTAAGTTCTACTTTGTGAACAAACTTTCCTTCAAAAGGACTTTCTGTATGGAATAGGCAAACTAGGCAAATTCTTTGTGCTCTTTTGAAATTAAAAACTGTAATACAGACTGGAAAGTCGGTTGAATATAAAGAGATTACTCCATTTTTATATCTCTTCTCCTCCTTCATCTACCATAAACACAATCCAATTATGAGGTCTCCTGAGACAGGATAAAACTCGCTCCAAAGTCATTACATCATTCCATCATTTTCATCAAAATCTTGTACGTGATCCAAATTATTCCCATTTAATGACACTAAAGTATTCAGAGAGAGAACTAAACCTGGCAACTTTTCCACCTCCAACTCCTCATGGAAAGGAGGTAAAGACACATAAATAAGTAAATAAATGTTCTCTTTCGTTTGGTGATTTATGAGATAAGCATCTAAATTTTCATGTGTTTCACTCTTTATTATTCTCAAAATATTTCATTGTTTTTACCAGGAATCACACAATATTTACCAAGGAATCAAAAAAATCTGAACACTCAAAAGACATAGGTAACCTTCTATTGGCATTAGGCTTACAGCTAAAGAGAAACTGCTTTTCATCTAACCACATGTCCTGATCAAATGTAATCCTTGAGCAAGTTCAAAAGGCTGTTGTAAATCTAGAAAACTTAAAGCACCACTGCTAAGATAGTTGAAAGCATGAGACTGTCTCAGAGAATCAATCTGTACCCTAAAACAGTAAGTTTTTAGCTAGAGATGGATTTTTCCTCACATTTCTTAATGGCTGTTTTGCCACTAAAGATTTTTAAAAGGGGATTGAAATATATCAAACTAAAATAAAATCTAAAGTTTTAAAGTCTGAACACTTAAACATAATTATGTTATTTTTTTGTTTTATTAGAGCATATAAATAAAAATATGGTTAAATACACAATTGATGCTTGAACAAGAGTCTGACTACAGAATATCAAAAACAACACATTAATATTAAACAGTAACAACAGCCAGTATTTGTTTAGTACTTATCATGTGCCAGGACTATTCTCAGCATTTACCTTGTATGAACTCATTTCCTTCTCACACAAATTTGAGAAACAGGAATGATATTCAGCCTTATTATAAATGAGGAACTGAGGCAAAGAAAGGTTTAAGTCACTTGCCCGATATCAAACAGGTGGCATGAAATGAAACTTGGAAGCCAACAGAGGCAGTCGGGGTTCAGAAACCACTCTTTCTACTCCTGCATAGTATACCCAGCATGATTTTTGTTCACCAAATAGTTATTCTTTAGAGACACGTAGTCTGAAATATATTGTAAGTTTCTGATGGGCAGGAATTCCATTTTATTCATCTTCCTGTATGCAGGCACTAGAAAGTGTTCAGTATACAGTTAGTTAATAAAAGACATTCCAATTTATTCCCGGCCCTGCTAAATAATTTTGGATACACATTACAGTTATGGTTTTATTTTCCTAACTTTAAAATGTTAATTGTATATAAGAAGTAAACAAGCAATAACTTTAATGGAAAACTAAAAAATAGTTACAAAAATTCCACTAATGCTAACAGATCAAGCATCTCTTATTTTTCTATATTCACTTATGGTTCTTTCCATTTGTATAATTTGTTTTGTAATATTGAAATCACAATGCACAGTGAGTACTTTCATATTCTCTTATTTTATCACTAAATATGGGATTTTCCATAGTCTGAAAATCATAAATTTTGAATGATTGCATCTAATTCCATAGAGTGGAAGCACACAGATTTATTTAATTAATCTCCTACTATGGGACATTTAGGTCATTTCCATTTTGTAGTCTTAAATATAGTAACGTAAGAAAAAATGAATTGGTGCATAGACAGATGGCTACACAGAGGTGTGATAGGACAAAGATAGTCAAATTTATCAGATCTGGGTGGTGTACATATGAGTTTCTTTAAACTTTTAACATATAAGACTTCTTTTAACTTTTCTGTAATTCAGTATGTAAACTTTGCTCTAATATATATTCATTCTATACCCTCATTCACATTACTGTCATATGTAGCCCAGTTATGTATATTATAAACAAATCATATCTTTTAAAGTTAACCGAAGAAATGAGGAAAAAATATATTTATAGAGTCTTTTATATCAACCCACATATTTATCATGTCTGGTGCTTTTGTGTGTGTGTGTGTATATTGTTTCACATTACCATCCGGTATAGTCTTCCTTCAGCCTGGGGACTTAAGTGTTTCTGTTCAGTATTTCCTATAAGAAAGATCTGTAGTCTTTGTTTATCTGGAAATGCCTTTATTTCACCCACATTTTTAAAGTTTTGTAGGTACTGGATTCTTGGCTGAAAGGGGTTTTTTTTGTTTGTTTGTTTGTTTGTTTTGTTTTGTTTTGCACTTTGAATACGTCATTTTAGTAACTTCTGGCCTCCATTGTATCAGAAGATAAATTAACCATTAATCATTTGATGGTCCCTTGCATACAATGACTTATTTTTCTCTTGCTGCTTTCCTAATTTTCTCTGTCTTTGTCTTTCAACAGTTTTTCTGTTGAGTAAATCTCCTTGTATTTATCTTCCTAATGGTTCTTTTGGTTTCCCAGATGTGGGGATCAATGTTTCTCATCAAATTTGATAAGATTTTGGCCTCATCAAATTTGATAAGATTTTGGCCATCATTTCTTCAAATATTTATTCTTCCCCTCTTTCTATTCTCTTTTGGGACTCCCATTCCACACATGTTGGTATGTTTGTTCTTATCCCACAGATCTGAGGTTCTGTTCATTTTTCTTCAATATTTTTTTTCTCTCTATGCTTTAGATTGGATAACTTCAATTGCTCTATATTGGTTCAGTGACTCTTCTGACACCTTTAATCTGCTATTAGATTTCAGGGCTGTCTTGGGGCTCTTTCAATTACTGCACTCTTCATTCTAGAATGTGATCATTTCTATCTCATTATTGAGAATCTCTACTTGTTGATTCATTGTCATCATACTCCTTGAATTATTTAAACATGTGTTCTTTAGTTTCTTGAATATACAGCTGACCCTTTAACAGTACAAGGGTTAGGGGTGTTGACTCCTCACACCATCAAAAATCTGTGTATGACTTTTAACTGCCCCCAGATTTAATTGCTAATAACCACCTATTGACCAGAAGCCTTATTGATAACATAATCAATTAACACATATTTTGTAAGTTATTTGTGTTATATACTATATTTTTACAATAAAATAAGCTAGAGAAAAGAAGATGTTATTAAGAAAACCATAAAGAGATGCCTAAGTGGCTCAGTCAGTTAAGCATCTACCTTCAGCTCAGGTCATGATCCCAGGATCCTGGGATTGAGCCCTGACCTCCTTGTTCAGCAGGGAGCCTGCTTCTCTCTCTCCTTCTGCCTCCCTCTCCCTCTGCATGATGCTCCCCTTGCTTTGTGCTCTCTCTCTCTCTGATAAATATATAAAATCTTTAAAAAAAGAAAATCATAAAGAGAAAATACATTTACTTTATTTATAAAACAAAACTCTATGTAAAAATGGACCCACCCACTTCAACCCATACTGTTCAGGGGTCCACTGTATTTATAATAAGTTATTTGTGTGCTACACTAGATATCTGGGAACACTCACTGACAATGTCTACTGATTTTTTGTTATTATTGCTGTAGTAAAATATATATAACATAAAACTTACTATTTTAACTGTAAATGCACAGTTCAGTGTCATAAAGTACATTCATGTTGTTATGCAACCATCACCACCACTAATCTCCAGAATTTTTCATCTTCCCACACTGAAACTTTGTACCCCTTAAATAATAACTCCCCATTTCCCTGGGCTCCTGCCAATCACCATTACTTCCTAACTGTATATTTCTTCAGTTTCCCATTTCTTCTCATGTCTTGTCTGTCTGTCTCTCTCTCTCTCTCTTTTTTTTTTTAACTGGTAATTTTGGATAATATATTGTAACAATTCTATAATCTGATTATTTTCCATCTGAGGGTTATCATTGTTGGGAGGTTTGGGGTTTTTTTGCTTGTTTGTTTCTTTAGTTGTTTTTGTTTGTTTTGTATGCTTGTTTTGTTTAATAACTTACCTAAGCTAAATCTGTAAAATGTTTTTCCCCATGGTATTTTTTCTTATATCTTTGCTTAGGTTTTTAAATTCCCATTTTTATTTTTAATCCTAGCTTGCTATGGGTTGCCCATTTCATTGTAGTCTAGTTGTTAGCCAATGACTGGACAGTCATCTTGCTCAAACACCATTGACTGAGTTAGGCTTCCATTCTCTGCTGACAGATCTTTGTGTAGATAGGAGAGCACAATCAAAGCTCAGACTATATTCAGGTCTTCTTTGGCTTTTATATTCTTCTGGGCCTTGTGTGTCTTCTATGCATGTAGATACAGCCTCAGGATTGGCTGGGAGGATATAAAAATCTTGGAGCTGGTGTCCAAGGCACATGTTCAGCCTTGGCCAGAAATATGCTTGTCCCAAACACAGCCACAACCTCAGGCTTTGACCCTTCCCCTGGCCAAGATCTTGACTTTCACTAACAACTCTGCTGGGCATGATCATCACCACATCTGAATCAAGTGAGTCTCTTTTGACCACAGCAACACAGCCTGCCCCTTTCTGCAGAACTTCCACACTGATCAAAATAGGAAAGAAGAGATGAGAACAAGAATGTCAAGAGTTCCACCATTCTTATCTGAAGTTCAACAACTTTTGAAGCATAAATTCTTCTCAGACTATTGTATTCCAGGGTTTGATTTCCAGAGATCTGAAATGGTTGTGGGGTGTTTTTGTCCAGGTTTATAGTTGCCTTTTGGGTGGAGTCGGGAGGGCTGGGGAGGAGAGGATTTACCAACCTCCTCACTGTTATATAGCTTTAAGTCTGCTCTTTAATCACTTTCTTTTAGAGGAGAAATTCTCAAAGTGTCCTCAGATGGGCATGCCAGCTTCAGCAGGGAACTTGTTACAAATGTAAATTCTTGGGCTCCACCCCAGACCTACTAAACCAGAAACTCTGGATATGGGGCTCTGTAATCTGTGTTTTAACAAGCCCTTCAGGCAATTCTGACTGCACACTAAAGTTCAGAACCCTAATTCAGAGCATTATTTAATAATAATTGTTGTTGGAGTTCTTTATTTCAAGGGGAAATAACCAAATATAAGAAACCTTTTTAGATGTTATATCAAGGTCATTATGTATACTTTGACAAAGGATTTGAGAAGCACTGGCATATCCTCTGAACTTTCGTGTCCAAAGACTGGCATGAATTTTTCTTTTCCACTACTAGTGTTGCCTGATATGTACAAGGAAGACTAGACAAAATTTAAGAGCACCAACCTTAATATTATCTACATGCACAACTATGCTACATTCCAACTTATGGGAGCTAAGACTTAGTACTTTTGCCTTTTCTAAAATGTATGCCCAATATGACAGTTTTTCTTCACTAAAAAGACTTGGCTGTACCAAGTAATGAAGACATATTTTTGCAAACTGATATGTATGTTCCAAAAAGCTGCATTATTTATAGACCTGCATTTTAAAGGCAGAAGGCCATTCTTCTTTCAAACAAAAGTATCCTTAAAGTAACCATTTTGTAATTAGTGGTCCCTTTATCTCCATGAATATATGTTTAAACAATGTTTACTGAAAAAAATGCCAGTAATATATAATGTATTTACACAAAGTTTTAAAATGAAATAATATTACCTATTATTTATAGATACATGGGTATGTAGAACTATGACAAACAGAAAGATGTACATCAAATGCATGATAATGATTCTCTGTGGGTAGGAAAAATAAAACTGGGAAAATAAGTCAAAGAGGTTTTCAGTTTTATAATGATTTCTTTTATTTAAAAATATGACAAAATCCTCACAGATTCTGAGTATTGGAAATATTATTTTCTCAGGATGAAGTATAGGGAAGAACTCTTGGGTTCAAGAATGGACATTGTAGCTTACTTGAACTGCGGGACAAGTCTCAAACAGAAGGGCAGATAAGCTTAGTAATTACTGCTTCTTCTGTTCCCAGAAAATAATTCTGCGTTTTCATAGCTATTTCCAGAGAATGAAAGTTAGACATAGGGAGAAGACACTGGACTTCAAGAACAAAATTTGTTATCCAGAGAAATCAAAAGAGGAGCATTTGAAGATACGTAAATTTATGGCTATGCCTTTATATCCATAATTAATTCCAGATTAACTTAAAAGCTTAAATTAATGGTGTAATGATTAAAAGACAGGGATGTTAAGTCAGAGAGACTCAATAAAAATACTGGATCTGCCAATATGCTGTCATCCTAACCTCTCTGGACTTTCAATCATTCACCCATAAAGTGAGAATAATGGTACCCATCTCCTAGGACAACTGATAGGACTGAAGGAGAAACTGCAGGTACCACCCTTAGTACGTGCCTAGAATAGAGCCAGTATCCCACAAAAGTTAGTTATTAGTATCATTTCTTTATTCATCAGTCCAACATTTAGTTGGTCAGTTCCTAGTATATGTCAGATACTCTTCACAGTTCTGAGGATATAGCAAATGAACAAGACAGACACCGCCCATGCTATCACAGAACCTATAATTAAACAGGGAAGACAGACAGTTAACCCAAGAGAACACACTAACTTGGAGACACATCAGGAAGGATTGTACTCCTAATGTGTCTAGGCCATGCAGAGAGGTCTGCTAGAGGACTACTAAACAGAGATCTAGATGATGAGTAGAAATAAGGCACAAAGAGCAGGGGATTTTGGACTAATAGGCATGTAGAATCATTCCTGGTTTAACAAAACCCAACTAGTGAATTACATTTTTTATAATTATAGTAGAAATGAGACTTAGAGATTAACAAATGTTGTGAACTATGTCCTACAAAGCTGACCCTGCAGGTATGGACATTATGTATATCACATTTGTGAATCTGAGCCCTTGGATGTGCTCAGTCTACAGGAAGTTACAGAAATTGGCATATTTACTTTAGCAGAGGGTTTTGTGCCCCTTGCAACCATTTATGAGCCTTTTTTTTTTTTTTTTTTGGCCAGAAATAACCCTGCAGCAGAAGCAGAGGAACTGTTTTAGTTACAAGCTCCTAACACATCACCTCTAGTTTATCATCTCTGAGAGAATGCACTGATGTTGTACATTTTTCTATCCTCTTTCTTCTTCCTCTAAATTGTTCATAGTTGACTCTATTCACACTCCCCACACATAAGTTCTATTCATCCCTGTTTCCGAAACCATGTTTGGAGACTCAGATACTTCAGGAGCTGGAGTTTGACTTAGGTTACCTTTTCAGACCTGGAGTCTTCATACTTATCTCAGCACTGAGCCATTGGCTCCAGACCGGTGCCGAAGTCTCTGCAAATGTCATTCAGATCCAGGATGAGAGGCCTGATGGGTCTCCTCTGCAGTCCTCCAAGTTTGAGAATACCACCCCCTTTTACCCCTCATGTGTTCAGTCAGCTTCTGTTGGATTCCTCTCTTCCTCCTCCAACTTTTTAGCCCAGCTGCCTGCTGGCCAAACACATTGAATGGGCCATCAGTTCTGTTTTGTAGAATCCCTTCTTCTCCCCAGGGCCAAGTAATTGCCTGAATAGCGATATCCTGATATTTCTTGTTCCTCTTTCAGTGCTTTCAGTGATAGCCTCAGTGAATGTCCTGTTTTAAAGGATGTGTTTAGCTCACTTTTCCTGGCCTAGTAATATTGCATGAAGCTGGAATACTTCATATTCTAGGATATCATAATTTCTCACTCTGGGCATTTAAATGGTTGAAAGAAAGGTTCCTTACAACTACCACTACACAGTATGAAAGAAC
Organism: Mustela putorius furo; assembly: GCF_011764305.1. Lineage (NCBI taxonomy): Eukaryota > Metazoa > Chordata > Mammalia > Carnivora > Mustelidae > Mustela > Mustela putorius. The sequence continues at coordinate 1,530,291 of NW_025421329.1, read as the reverse complement.
TGCTGTTAGAATAATCTTCTGTCTCTATTTACATGTAAAATCTTTGGGTTTACTTGGGGTTAACTAAAGCACAATTATCTGTATTATCTTCCAACAAAAGAAACTCTCCTCTACCACACACAGATATTTGGATTTCTGTTATCCAACAATTCAAGTTACTCTTCTTCATTTGGATATAACATCACCAATCTTGCAATTATCCAGCACCTTTCATCTCTCAGTTTTAGACTATAATGATAATAATAATGACAACTGCAGTAATAACCACTTTGTATTTGAGAAGCACTTTACAATGAGCAATTAGTTATTCCACCTCTGTAAAGTTGTTACATATTATAACCATCTTTTCAGAAAAGGAAACTAGGACACAAAATAATGAATTTGTCCTAACTCATAAAAAATAACAGCAAAAACAATGACTTTTGGCCAAAGACAGAACTGTATCAATAAGTGATCATGTAAAATAGAAGGACTTTCTGATAGAGGAATATCCTCAATGTCTGTGATTAGACTTCTGGCATCTCCTTGGATTTGCTGCCATTCAGAAGTGGCCAGGTTCATTCCTTCCTACACCTCACTGCATCATCTGTTTGGAATCAAATTAAGGCAGCTCCAAAGAATGGAAAATGATTCTTAACAGTGCTAAAAATAAAAAGATTTTAAAGTTGCTTTTAAAGAAATTGTCCCACCTTGTATTACTAGGGAGCCACAAAAGATACAGTAAAGAAAACCAATCTCCCCCGTAAACTGAAGGGATATAATCTAATGATCCTACAATGCAAGAGACATGACCTGTAATAAATGCTTGGACTTTTATTTCCCACTGTACCCTTACAGGTCATATTCAGAGTCTCCTTGGGGGTAAGGAATGGATATTTAAAACAGGAACTTAACAAACTTTTCCTTTGTATACTTTTGAAAAAGTGGACCTTTAATACAAGTAGATCAGCTACACAAGCATTATACCAGAGGTACTATATAATTAGGAAGATAAATAGACATATCCTGGAAGCTATGTAAAGTACATCCTAACTCTGAGCCATTTGGTAAGGTGGATATAAATCTCTGTGTCTAAGAGCTTAGGTACCATTTAGCTAGCCAAACACAGTAGAAAAGCATATAAAAGTCCAGAATTTTTACAAGGAATTTCCATGTCTTAAAAGGGGGCTCTCAGGGTTTATTTTATTTTATTTTATTATTTTGCAATTATATATAACTATCTTTGAGTATGATATACTTATCCAAACATTTCTTGACAGAATGACTTAAACTTTACTTTTTTCCCAAAAAGTTAACTATGAAACAGAATTAAGTAACATAAATGTTAATGTTAGAATTAAGTAACATAAAATGTTACCAATTATAAAACTACATTTTAAAATGCAATCTCCCAAAATCAAAAACAAAATGAAAACAAAATAAGTTAAGTAGGTATCCACTTGAAAGCGTAAACATACAGAAAGACTATCTTTCAGAGATACATATTGAGACCAGATATGAAGAAGGAATTCATATATTAAAAGAGACATAAAAGATATAACAATTAGGGGAAAAAAACTTATTTGTATACCAATTTAAGCAAATATACTGTAAAAAATTATAAAATAGAAGGAATAGTATGAACAGTACTGGACATTTGAAGATATTATGGAGGTTTTTTTTAGGTTTAAAATTCATATTTTTATGATCTTAAAATAAAAAGAGTAAAAATACACCCCCAACCTATTAAAGGTGCATGTCAAAATATTTATAGAGTATGATTCTTGGATTTGCTTCAAAATAATCTAGGTTTTTGAGTAGATGGAGGTATAGATGAAACATTAGCTGTGAACTGAAAATTGCTGAAGCTGCTTGATGAGAAAATTGAATTACTACATTACTCTACATTTCTACATATATAAAATCTACACTAAAAACTTTGAAAAATAATAATACTGTAGACTTGTCATAACAATCTTTTTGAGGTATAGAAAGTTGAATCATATTCTTTCTTACTCAAGTTGACATTTTGGTAGTTTTCAGCAGGGTCTATGATTAATTTTTTTTCAATATATATATGAAAATGTCTGTTTTTGCATTAATATTGAATGATAGTTTTTGTGGATAAAGAAGTTCCAGGATAATATCCATTTTTCCCAAATGTTATGTTGTTGCCTTTTGGCATCTATTGTTGCTGATAATTCCACTGTCAGTCTACAAGTTGTTTCTTACACAAAATTCTTTCTGGTGTCATTAAATTTTTACCTTTCTCTTCATATTTACAGATTCACTATAATGCTTGATTTAATTTTTTCTCACTAGAAATCAGTATGTGAATTTTATGGGATAACTTATCTCTGAAGCAATTCTGAAAAATTATCAACTATCATCTCTTCAAATATTGCCTTTCTTTCTTTTATTTTCTGGAATTCCCATTGTATACATATTGGATGCTCTTCTGTCTTCATATTTACCATTTTTATCTCTGTGATGCATTGTGGGTAATTCCTACAGTATTATATTCTAAGTCATTAATTCTCTCTTTGGTTATGTCTAATATTTTATACATATTTGTTTTAGAGTTTTTAAATTTCATATATTTCACTAATATTCCTAATATTTCACATTAGGATTTCAATTTCTCTCTTTCTCACATCTGTCTCTTTTTGTTATTTTATCATTTTCTTAGAGTTTGGACTTTCATTTTTAGACTTTTAATCTTATAAAACATATTGATTGGTACTTTCTATTAGGATGCTGTCTGGCTACCTTAGTTTCATGGGAGTCTAGCTTTAATTTTTAAAGATTTACTTATTTATTTTAGAGAGAGAGAGCAAGTATACACATAGGGGTTAGGGCAGAGAGAGAGAATCTGAAGCAGACTCCTTACTTAGCATGAGTCCATCATAGGATTTGATTTCATGACCCACGAGATCATGGCCTGAGCCAAAACCAAGAGTCAGATGCTTAACCAACTGAGTCACCCAGGAGCCCTGATTAGGAGGTCTAGTCTTGATGCTCATTGTGACTTTTACATATTTGGTGTGCATTTTGGACTGATTCCTGTTTTTTCAGAATACACTATCTTTTAGAAGAGTTTTAGTTTTATGGAGAAATTGAGAAGATAGTACAGATAGTTCCCATGTACTTACACTCAGTTCCCTTATTATTAATATTTTAAATGAGTATGGTACATTTGTTGTAATTTATGAACTAATATTGACATATTATTATTATCTAAGTTCCATAGTTTACTCACATTTTCTTAATTTTACCTAATGTTTTCTTCTGTTCCAGAATACCCTCTAGAATACTACATTTCAGTGAGCTGATAAATCTCATTATATTCCTCTTAGTTTTGAGAGTTTCTCAGATTTTTCCTAGTTTTTGATGGCCTTTATAGTTTTGAGGTATACTGATCAAATATTTTTTAGAATACCCTTCTATTAAAATTTCTCTGGGGGTGCCTGGATGGCTCAGTCAGTTAAGTGTCCAACTCTTACTGTTGGCTCAGGTACTGATCTGACAGTTGTGGGATTGAGACCCACATCAGGCTCTGCACTAGGCACTGAGTCTCCTTCAGATTCTCTCTCTCTCTCCTTCCTGCTCATTCTCTCTATTATAAAAATAAATAAAATCTTTAAATAAAGTAAAGTAAAATAAGTTTGATATATCACTCAATTAGATTAGAGTTATAGATGAAATAATGTGAAAATGAAAACAGCATTTTCATTTAATCATATTAAAGGTACATCTTATCAGCGTGATTCATCACTGCTGGTTGTGACTTTGATTACCTGGGTTAGGTAGCATTTATCAGCCTTCTCCACTTTAAATTTCCTCATGTGTTTTGTATTTTCTGATACTTACATCATTTTGGCAGGGCTTTTTCTTTTGTGAGAATACCCTGTGGCCTAAGTATTGGGCATTTACCTCCAGAGTGGTTTTAAATTTGCCTTTGATAATAACCCCAAGGACCAATTTTTATGTTAATTTGTTGGGTTTGGGATTCTTAGACATAAGTAATATAAATTTAAATACTAAACACAATGAAGTTGCAGGCTTGGGATACTTAATTTTTAGGTGGGTGAGGGGTATAGGAATCTTCTTTATACCTTTCTTGAGCTAATAGGGAATTTTTTCAAGTGTAACAGATCTTGGCTTTGGATGAGAATCTAAGCTTTAACCTCCAACTTTATACAGTCCTATTTTGTATCCCCAAATGAGAACAAGTCTCATACCCTTGTATCTAATCCCCCATCACCATGTATACTACCACAAAGGCATCAATAATATATAGTCTATATTATAGTTCTAATTCACTTTTTTTTCCAGTACTCCCTTGTTTATAGATCCAAGGATATAATCCTTGTTTATATCCAAGGATTGCCATTCCTACTTGCAAGCTGTCTGATATACTTAAATTAATTTTTTATTATATTTTACCCATAATTTATGTGAGTTTGTTGCAAAAAGGTTTTCTGATTTCCTCAGTCTACTATATTTTTTGTGTCTAAAATCCTTCCCTCAGTGTTGCTGGGTCTCTTTCCCCCAATAATACATGTGTGAAAAATCCCCTCCCATGTTATCTGTTCTGCAATGATACCACTATTTTATCCAAAATTTTCTAAGTTTCAATGCTTAATATTATTAACAGGGAAAATAGCTATCACAACGCACATAGAATATTTCTTCACATAACTCAATGAAAGATTTAATAAAGATAAGATGTATCATTTTAATTTAAGTGCAATTCAGATTTTAAAATAAGTTGAACTTCAGCCATGAAAACTCAAGAGTAAATATCTTTACAGATCCACTGTGACTCATGATGGGGTTACATCCTGATAAACCCATTATAAGTTGAAAATGTCGTAAGTCAAAAATGCATTTAATGCGCCCAACTACCAAATATCATAGGTTAGCTTAGCCTACCTTAAATGTGCTCAGAACACTTCCATTAACCTATAATTGGACAAAATCATCTAACACAAAGTCTGTTTTATACTAAAGAGTTGGATACTTCATGTAATATACAGAACACTAAACTAAAAAAGAAAGAACAAAATTGTTGTATGGGGACAGAAGGGTTGTAAGCATATCAGTATTTTACCCTCATGATCTTATGAATGACTGGGAGTTATGGTTTACAGCCACTGCCCAGCATCAGAAGAGTATCATCTCACATATCACTAGCCTGGGAAGAGATTAAAATTCAAAATACAGAGTACAGTTTTTATTGAGTGTTTATAGCTTATGCACCTTCACAGTCTCAGAAAACTCTCAAACTGTTAAGTGAGCAACCATCTGTATTTTTCTTCTAAAGGTCGAACACAAGGATCGAACAAAGGTTTTATGAAACACCCACAAGCTAATGAAATAAAGCCTACATCAGAGAAAAGAATCTATTATCTTTAATAAAACAAAACTATGAACCTAAAAGGTGATTATTTATTTTAATTAATCATAAAATAGAGGTTCTGGGGTCAATGTTCACACTTCTATTTCTAAGTTACCTCCCATTTTCATATCTTAATATTTTAAATTAGAAGTATATTACAAAATCAATTCATTATTTTCAATGAGAAACCTCATCAAGTAAAATATTAAGTGATTACTGCCCATAATTTTTATTGCCCAATGCTTTTCAAGTATAAGGTTCAACAGCTAAGCCAACTATCTTAAAAACTTTTCCTACGGTGTGTCCTTAATCCTATTTCTAAATGAAAGTCGAATCTCATTAACTGGCACATTAGTACTTTAAAATTTTGCTGATGAATCCAACCAAGAAAAATCAATAATGAAAATAATATTTCTGATTGAAAGTTATAACTGGTAAAATACCTGCAATGTGACAAAGCGTGAATGAAAGAAAAGAGCTTTCCCTTCTTTCCATTGAATCCATGGAAGGCAAATTTTGTGTATATCATTTTTGCATCTATACAAATAAATATTGTTCTCTTTATCCTCCAGGATTCAAGGCATATAATCATAGTATTTAATAAAAATTATGAAATGCTGGTTATATAAACTTTTATAAATAAAAGTAAATACAATGCTTAAAATAATTACTGCATAATTATAAATATGATCTTCAGGTTGTGTGTTATATACATTTTTAAAGTTTTGTTTCTTTCACTTAGAGATCACCTAAAGATAAAGAAATTATCTTTGCAGAGCAATCTATACAAAACTGAAATATCTAAACATGTAAAGAATCCAGGAAAAGAATAATATCTCAAAATTAAAATAAAGTGTCTACTATATAGTAGAAGCTGCTAGGGCTGTAAAGATAAGTAAAAAAAAGTTTTTGTTCTCAGGAAGTTTATTCCCTAATTGGAAAATGTATCCAGGTTCTATCAGCTATGGCTAGTAGAGTGAGAAGAGGCATATAATCTGCATAGGGCTGCCCCTCTGACACGGTTTTTAGATGGTGCAGTTTTGCTTAGAAAGGGGAGTAGATACTGAGTCAATATGAAGAATAACTTTAAAATTTAGTTTTAGAATAAAGGCATCATGGTGATCAAAGTTAGAGGTATATAAACAAAGCATGCCCTTGGAATGGCCATTACAATAGGAAAGTTCAAGCATAGACATAACCTGGACCTTATACCCTTATCCTTCCTCCACCAGGAAGCATCTGGGAGGCTTAATGACAAATGGCAGGCAGGATTAGGGCAACCACTGCTGGGTCAAACTTCTAAGAATAGAACTAGACAAACTTATGTGGAATGAGGAAATCATATACTAAAATTCAGCTGGTGTGGGCAGCTGCAGAGCTCGTCCCTAGACTGAGATGCATGCAGGTAAGGTAATCAGAGGAGAAGACACGGCAGGGAGGAACCTGTTTTGGGGATGACCACTTTGCCCAGGTTTCTCTGGTGGAGGTTTGCAGCCAACAGCACTAGCACCAGAGTTCCTTTCTTCAATTCTAACACTGTTGACCCCATTTTAAGTGACATACCTGGATGGTCAGAGGAAACTGTCTAACCAAGGTCAGATACTATGACTGATAAACAGTAAGGGGTATCAATGAAGTACAGCAGGATATCTATATGAAATCACACAGCAGGAAATAAAACTGAGTGGGTTTTATATTCTTCTTCTCCTGGTAAAAGATATTCATCCTCTAAGTGTCACCTCTTCTGGAAAGTCTTCCTTAACTACTCCAAGATGTTGACTTCATCTTTTCTGCTTCATTTTTCCTGTATTAAGAACCTTTCTAGTTTTTAAGATACTAATGGGTAAATAAAAATGTATAGTTCTAACTGTACCTATTTATAAAATCTTTGCATCTCAATGTCAAAACTAGTTTATAAGAGGTAATCCAACATGCTCTTGAAGGGAGAAAGAGGGAAAAAAAGGAAGGAAGGAAAGAAAAAAGGGAGGGGACGAGGAAGGAAGAGGGAGAAGAAAGAAGGGAGGAAGTAAGGACAAAGGTAGGCTGGTTCAGTACATAGCTGAATGTTGGCAGAGCTGGCCTGGCTCCGGCCCCTACATCTCCTTCCCCTCTCTTTCCTCACTTCTCTGTCTCCTGATCTCTAGCAGGCTTAACCTCCTGCAGTGTCTAAGATCAGTCCTACCTGACACAGTCAAGATTTAAGCCTGTTTTCTTTTTCTTTTTTAAATTTCTTTTCAGCATAACAGAATTCATTGTTTGTGCACCACACCCAGTGCTCCATGCAATACATGCCTTCCTTAATACCCTCCACCTGGCTCCCCCAACCTCCCACCCCCCGCCCCTTCAAAACCCTCAGATTGTTTTTCAGAGTCCATAGTCTCTCATGGTTCACCTCCCCTTCCAATTTCCCTCAACTCCCTTCTCCTCTCTAACTCCCCATGTCCTCCATGTTATTTGCTATGCTCCACAAATAAGTAAAACCATATAACTGACTCTTTCTGCTTGACTTATTTCACTCAGCATAATCTCTTCCAGTCCCACCCATGTTGCTACAAAAGCTGGGTATTCATCCTTTCTGATGGAGGCATAATACGCCATAGTGTATATGGACCACATCTTCCTTATCCATTTGTCCATTGAAGGGCATCTTGGTTCTTTCCACAGTTTGGTGACCGTGGCCATTGCTGCTATAAACACTGGGGTACAGATGGCCCTTCCTTTCACTATATCTGTATCTTTGGGGTAAATACCCAGTAGTGCAATGGCAGGGTCATAGGGAAGTTCTATTTTTAATTTCTTGAGGAATCTCCACACTGTTCTCCAAAGTGGCTGTACCAACTTGTATTCCCACCAACAGTGTAAGAGAGTTCCCCTTTCTCCACATCCTCTCCAACATATGTTATTTCCTGTCTTGCTAATTTTGGCCATTCTAACTGGTATAAGGTGGTATCTCAATGTGGTTTTAATTTGAATCTCCCTGATGGCTAGTGATGATGAACATTTTTCATGTGTCTGATAGCCATTTGTTTGTCTTCATTGGAGAAGTGTCTGTTCATATTTTCTGCCCATTTTTTGATGATTAAGCCTGTTTTCTATTGTTTAGCATCACATCCCTTCCTGAAGCTCCACTCCTAAGATTGGATTCCTGCAGACCAGCAAGGCCAGGGTTCCTGAATTTCTCTTACCATGCTGCTCTCTCATGACTGAGACTACTTTCCAGGCCCATGGGTGAGACCCCTTCACCTACTGAGCACAGGCCAGCTGGCTAACTCACTGCCAGACATGCTTGATGACCTCAGGGGCAACCCCAACAACCTACCTGCTTTCACTAGCCTTGGTCACTCACTGCTGACCATTATCCAAGATTCCTCCCAGCAAGCCTGAGGCCTGGGCCAGATCTCAATGTTCAACAAGAGTGAAAACACAGAATCTGTGTGGGGAGTGATATATGCCAGGGGCAAACCAATTGGTGTATAGAAAGAGGGTGAGAAGGCATTCCACTTTGCTTGTGAATGTTTACAAAGTAATTTATGAAAATACACCCACTTAAACACACTCAAAAAGCTCTTGAAATAAGTTGTTTTTCATGTTAGGAATTCTTGGTAACAAATCGGATTTTTCATGAAAAGAAGTTTTTGTTTTTGTTTTCCAGATATTTGTTCTGCTTTTTAAAGAAGAAATCTGATGTCTGAAACCTTTGAAAGAACCTGGAGAATTCTATCAATGAAACAGGGACCATGATTAGTCACAGGGAAAGGGCTGTGCTTATTGCCAAATCAATAATTAAAACTGACACATAGTAGTTACTGAACTAGTATTTGCTGAATGAATGAATGAATGGATATCTGCACATCTGTGTGTCTGTATGTAGAAAAAGATGATGGGTGAGTGAGGAAACATCGATGGCATAACACCAACTAGTTTTATGATTTTAGGGCTTTTGAAGCATGCATTTTGACACCTCACACAAACTGCATGAACAAATAAGTGGCCATTAATAACAAAAAGGAATTATCTCTGCACATAGTATTGTCCAAACAAGAAATAAAAGACTTCAGAGAAACAGTTTCTAACCCAAGGCCAGTGAACCTTGCTAATCTAAGGGGGCACAAAAAAGAGCAAGAAACCTTTGGAAATAGTAAAGGTGATAATATATGCTATATTCTCATTCTAGAAAAATGGCTTTCCTATACAATCCATCTGAGTGGGCCTGAGTGTTTCTTTAGTGATAGTTGCTTACACTTAGAGTTTTTAAGATTAACCTGCCATAGAGTCACCTCAAGGATAAGCTAGAAAATTATAGTATTGATACAAATATATGTGTGTATGTGATTAAAACAGCAGTCCTACTAAGTTTTGTATAAAAACCCAACCTTAAATTGCCACTCTATCAGGAAATGTTACTTTAAAATCTAATATTATGTCTCAGATTTCAACACTCAGAAGATTTGACAGAGTGGTAAAGAAAGCAAATCCCATAAATAATGTCCTATTTGGTTTCTATCAGCAGTTACTGGTCTTACATTAATTATTATGACAACGAGAGGAGAAAAAACATTATCTAAAGTAAGAGACTGTAAATTATCTTCTGATCTATTTAATGTAATGATCTAAAGGAATTGAGGAATTAGCTCTTTAATTCTGATTTTCCTTTGTTAAATAATAAAATGTGTAACTCTTTTTCTTTAAAAAAAAATCAATTTTCCTTCCTAATTCTGCTTCTTCACATAATTTGAAGCTAAATGCAAAGGTTGTTTTTTTTTTATATATATATATATTCCAAAAGTGTACCACAGGACTTTGTACATGTAAAACATTCTTATTACAGATGAGTGAACAGGTATTTAAAATACAGTGTATTCTAAGACTGAACCTTAAATACACAAAAAAGGTACATGAATCTGGGTAGCAATCCAAAACAATCTAAATACTATAAGACACTGCCATTGTGTGCATGTTCAAATTATCAATTGAGTTTGAGACTTGTGAAAATAAGCCAAGGAAAACATCATCCATATCTCAAATGCATGTTTCCCCATCTCCTCATTCATTTTTCCCGGTGTAAACAGTTATCTACCTGTACACAGAAACAGCAAATCTAAAGAGCAAACACATATTAAAAACCACAGAGCAAAGACAAAGAGCTCTAGAGTAGAAATCAAGAACCTTGTTTTCTCATTCAACATTTACCCTTTATAAGCTGTATGGCATCAAAGAAGTCAGCAAATCCCCCAGAGTTTCATTTTCCTCACCATTAATTTAATAATAATAATAATAATAATAATAATAAAACACTGATATCATTTGAACACGGTGGCAGAGACAATCGCTATGTATTTACCACACCATTTCTTCTTCCTGGAAACTCTGGAAGACTCCATTCCTCCCAACTTTCCTTGTAGTTAGGTTGGGGTGATGAACACCTGCCTGAATTCCAACCAATGAAATACTAACAGAAGTGATATAAGACATTCCCAAACTGGTCTGTAAATATATTTTACAAAATCCTCCAGCTCTCTCCTCCTGCTTTGTAACATTCTTAGCAGCTACACATCACGTGGTGTAGCTACAAGATAAAAACAGCCCAAGTCTCTGTATTGCCACCTATAGGATAGTTAGGAGTGCCAACAGTCCTATTCAATAAATAAAACTTATTTTATTAAGCCACAAAGATTTTTAGGCTTACTGGCTACCACACATAATATAGCCTATGCTTACTAATGAAATGACTAAATTATCTGGTTTATATATCAACATGCCAAACAGCTAGCTATACAGGGTAGTACTGGTAGCAATGATAGAAAGCTTGTAAAAAACTATTACAAATTCTAAGGGTTTTTTTTAGCATTATAATGGTATGCAAAGGTAATGTAAAGGCTTCCTGAAAGGTAGAATCCAGTCATCACAGACCAGCCACATACTTTTGTAAGAAATTAGTATTTGTCTCTCCTTTTAACATATCCAGGAAATAAAGACAGAAATGATCAAATTTACTAAGCATTTCACCTGAAATGATTAGGTAGTTGTGACCCCATCACCAGTGTTCATTATAATGAATACAGTCAGTGACGCTAAATTCCTAGAAAGAGCAACCTCTAGCCCAAAGATAAAAATTCACACCAATGGGAAGAGATTCTCTCACTTTCAAATCAGAACTGAGAGGATGATTGAGGCCATTTTTTTTTTTTTTTAAATCGTCTTTTAGGAAACTTCTCTTCTTGGTTTATAAGCACTCAGAAAAGAACAACAAAATGTAAAGATTTTACAGATAATTTAATTTTATATACACTGATTTTGTCTTATTTTGTCTAAATTTCAAGTACTACTTACATACAATTGGGGCGAAGCCTTCTTGAGGGCCCAAAGAAATGGCACTTAAGATAACATTATTTTTTTTCTGCAGTGTTGAATTTTCTTGATCAGATTGTTCAGTCAATCAAAGAATTATTCCCTTTAGAGGCTTTTGAAGGGATATTAATTCAAGTCAATAAAGGAAACCTCAATTAAATCCAAGAGAATTACATCAATTCAATTGTCCCTTATTGGATGATTATTAAGAATTATTTTATAAATATCACTGACAGGATTAAAAAGATTTGTCATAGAATCAGAAGACCAAAATTCCATTCAGAAAGGACTAAAAATATTCCTTAAATTTAATTTTTAAATATAGCTTTCCAAAAATCAGACATACTTTAGAGCAATCCTGACATGTCTAGAAGTGCATAAATAAATTTAAACCCATCAATGACCTACTTTAAAGAAAGAAATTACAGCCATCTTAAATACTTGTAATTTATCTTTATGATGATGCCAAGTCACTAATTTTAGAATTCAGAAATTAGAAATTATGGCATAAACTGCATTTTAGCAAAATCAACCATCTAGAGGAAGAAGTAAAGTATATACTTCAGGTAAATAGAAACCTGAATTTGCCTATTCCTGAATTTCTTGACACTGCTAAAAATTCATGATATTATCTTCTCACACAGATTAGAAGAACCATAAGAACATACAGGCCAAACACTAGAATTAGTTCTATGGACACCAACTGTATTTCCATGCATTAAAAACAAAGCAGCGTGGCAAGGCTTTCTGAACAGTAGCTGGCCTTCCCATCATGGCAGGAACTACTTATTGCCTATCAAATCCTCCACTATCCCCTTCCTTCTTAGGGGACAGAACACCACTTCTATTCCATTTTTAGGTATTTATCTGAAGAAAATGAAAAGGCTAACTCAAAGAAACAAGCACCCCTATGTTCATCACAGCATTATTTACAATAGGCAAGATATGGAAGCAACATAAATATCCAGGGACAGATGAATGGATTGAAATATAGGAGATCATGTGTGTGTGTGTGCGCACACACACACAACAGAACAGTACCCATCAATAAAAAGAATGATATATTGCCACTTGCAATAACATGGATGGACCTAGAAGGTAGTATGCTAAGTTAAATATGTCAGACAAAGACAAATACCATATGATTTCATTCATATGTGGAATCTAAAAAGCAAAATATCATTAAAAATAAAATAAAAAACAAAACAGATAAGCAATAAAACAGACTCAAAGATACAGAGAACAAACTGATGGTTGCCAGAGGGCAGGAGGGTAAGGGGATGGATGAAATAGGTAAAAGAAATTAAGAGGTACAATCTTCCAATTATAAAAGAAATAACACATAAGGATGTAATGTGCAGCATAGAGAATACAGTCAATAATATTATAACAACTTTGTAGGGTAACAGATAACTAGACTTATAGTGACCATTTCATAATGTTTGTAAATATTGACTCATTACGTTGTACACTTAAAACTAATACAACACTGTATGTCAACTCTTCTTCTATAAGAAAAGAACAAATAGGAAGGAAAGGAGGAAGAAGAGAGGGGGGAGAGGGAAGGGAGGGGAAGAGAAGAGGTAAAGAAAGGAAAAAAGAAGGAAAGAAAGAGTCTCACTCTCTCTGGTAGTGAGGTCTAAATAACCTGCAGAAACTTCTCTGACCCTGTTCTTGGTTCCAACTAAAAAGAACTTTTTTAAATATGTCACTCCACTTGTCACTCCTTCCTCTAATACAGATGACCTAATACCCATCTGCTGTATGCCAGAAGTACAAAGTTCTTCCCCCTTCCCCCCATGGCCATTCGAAACAAGCATGTTTTTTCCTTAAAATTCTGTTTGTGATTATCTACGCTTGGTTGAAACAAAAGACTTAAACTTGGCACATGTCAACCTGTGTATCTGAGATTTTCCTCTATGAAAATATATTGTTATTTTTATTCCCTTTGTAAAGCAGTTAAGATCACCACGTTTTAAATAGAAAGGTATCATGGATAAGAAATAACCAGTATTAGTTAAATATAACCTAGCCAGAATAAAAAAAGAAAAGAAAATACAACATTAAGCACTTTTTCATGAGTGCATTGCTTCCTGGAATGAAATTATATGTATCCATTAATGACCCTTTGATAAGTTTAAGGCTAATGTAGACTTTCAGAGAAAACTACTTAAAGAAAATAACCATCTTTTAGGGGCGACCTTTTTTTATTTTTTGCCATCTTTTGTACTCCTCCTGACCCCCATATCTATAATGGCTAGAGCCATTTATTTACTCCAGTTACTACCATGGACCTGAGTTCCATGTACTAGGAAAAAAGAACAGAAAATTAAGAGCTTGAATGCTTGATGACACCATGGAATTACCATACAACAAGTCTAGTTTACATCTAGACTACTTGTACATGAGACAGATTTATCCTATTTAACAGTATTCATCAAATTGCTAAAATACCAAAATTTTGTTTTATAAGAAAATCAGCACTACGGGCAATTTATTTTAATGTCTTCTTGACAAGAGACACCTAGAAATAAAAATTTACTGGGATATTCCCAGTAAAATTTCCCAAGGAAAAATTTCCCTTCTCATTTCCCAAAATTACAATGTGAAATCTTATCAATTTATATTTTCTAAAGTAATTTAAGGAAGAAGACAAGAGATACTCTGTCATAGAATGTGCATTAACACGTGATAATATAAAGAGTACTTTCTCGATTGAACTGTTTTTCTATTATTTCTATTTCCAGGATTCTGTTTTCTAAAAATCTATTGATTCCTATATAGGAACAATGATTAACATTTTAGTTTCCAAATAAAATTTACCCAGTAACTTCTTCATGATAGCCAGAAAATTTTTTGAAAGCCTAAAGTTCTGTGCAATCACATTTTCTGCAACTATGTATATGAAAAGAGGGAGCAAAGGGAAAAGAAAAGTAAAAGAAAAAGAGAGAAAACAAATGTACTTATATCCATCTGGGTCTTAAATGAGAAGCACCCTATCTATTGTATAGTTTTCCTCCTACTATATTATATATAGATGGACTAGGAAAACTTTCATCTTTCAACATCTCCACGATTTTAGTAATAATAAAAAAAATTCCTAGTATAGGAATCTCTCTTCTTCATCCCAATTTGATCTCATTCATTCTCCTCTAAACAAGCTAAGAGAAAAAGCAAAGTCCCAAGAGTAGTATCTTTTTATTTGTCACAGTAAGTGGCTGATGTATCAAGCTCTCACACTACAAAGCCATAGCTTTTTTTTTTTTAAGTCATTATGATGAAAAAAGAAAAATACCTAAATCCACAAGTTTCCAAATGTACTGTTTTAGAATTTATATTAAATGTGACTCCATCACCTACTACATGTGTATTTGTCTCAATAGCTTAGGGCTGTTACAGCTTGTGCCAAAGTAAAATACAGTTTGAGGAGAAAAGAAACAGTATTCCACATATTTTGAAGTCTTAAAATAACATTAAGGCAAACCAATGTATTTACTTTTATTGTAAGTTATTTTCTAGAAGATTATCACTTTTGTGGTTAATAATTATAGCTAAATTAATTTTCTTTAAAGTGTCATAGAACTTAATATCTTGTGGTTGGTGTGGTTAAAAATATATTTTAAAATAAGTGATGTTCAGGACTTACCACCTCCTCCTCCAAGAAGACTGGCATTTGCTGTTTAAAACAAAACAAACATAAAAAACATTAAATAATACATAAGAACTATTTAAAGCAAAACAAACAAAAAAACATAAAATAATACATAAGAACTATCATATGCCAGATAGTTTAAGAAAAAGCTGGTGGTGATCATGTCTCAGAAATACACAAAGAGTCACATAATGTACTTTCATATAAGGATAGATTTTATTACTCTTTATGATGGTATGAAAATTAAAATAATTCACTATCTCTTTTTTCTCTTCAAATGACTATATTTATATGTATTCCCTTCTAATAAAATGAAGTACATATTGTGATTCTTTTATTTTCTATTCTGTATCTAAATTAATCTTCTATATTCTCTGATTTATCAAGTAGAGATAGAATAATGTTATTTAGGCAATTCAGCAGTTTCAAAGGACAATGTAACATAAAAGAATAATAATTTGAATAAAACATCATCAAATAAAGCTATCCTAAGACATTGTGCAGTAAGAACCCTTAACCAGTAACAGATTTATTACTTTTAGCACTAACTTTTTCTTTGAGGAAAATAAAAGCATTTTTGTAAAACAATATTGTGCCATATCTTACATAGTTACACATTATCCTAGCACACAGATTTATAGAAGCCAAATAACAAGCAAAGTATAAGATAATTCTACTTGAATTTCTTTCAAGAGGTCAAATATTCATAAAATTCCATTGAAGGTTTCTGCTGAAGTAGTAAACAACCTTATGCCTACGTTTATCTAATCATTATAACATCCAGAAAACAAAAGGTTATACAAACTGCACTGAGCTTTATTCCATAGAGTTCTTATGTATCCTAGGCATAATCTCACGCCATTATAAAAAAAGAAATCCAACAACAGTAAAAAGAAAGTGTGTGGCATCCAGGGTCTCTTTCTTTGTGTAAAAACTTGAACTACCAAAACACAAACAAACAAAAAAACAACCAAAGAAATCATTTAGGAAAGAGAAGTAGGAGTCTTTAACTTGAACTTCAGTGTGCTGTCCACAAACCATTACAGTAATTAAGAGAAGCAAATACCTAAGCGTTACTGATCCCATCAATAAGTAATGGATCATTTTAGCAACAAATGCCCATATTCATAATTTCATGAGGTTAACTATGTGATAATTTTATACAACACTAAAGTTTACCATGAAAATGTATAGAGACAACATTCCTTTTAAGGTTATCAATATGTCAATATTAGAGCATCAAATCTTATTTCATATTATCTTCCAAGGACAGGACAATCTAATTGCTGCTTTTGCCTTCCTCTCAGTACTATTTCCACAAACATGAACTAGATAGCAATGGCATTTATCAATCATAAATAAAACACACTTCTGATGTCATAAAAACAGATGGTAGCCAGGACTTAATGTCCTGCACTGAATCAAAATTTGTACCTGTTAAAGTGGTACCTTGTTGCAAGGGCATGAGGAAAGAAGTTGTGAATTCTATTTTGGTTCCTACACCCTTCAGTGAATGGCAGGATTTCCATGATCAACCCATGTCTCTTGGATAATTCAAGTATTTTCTAAAATCTCAGCTACCTACATTTATAAAACCATATGGCACTTCACACTCCTGCTGATTATTTATTAATTTTTAAAATTATTTATTTTTATATGTCATTGAGAACTACTTCCCTATCTGTAAGTTTTCCAGATCCCTGAAACTCTGTTTTCTTCCACCCTTCACATATTCAGTCATAAAGAAAAAGGTATTTCCAAGAACAAACAACAATGAATGGTAGCTTTTCACTCAAATTATCATGGCCAGGAGCACAATAACACAATGCAGCTACTTTTACCTAATGTTTAGCTCAATAAAGATAGAGGTCACCTGTTTTGAGAACATAGCCCAAGGTCCATCTGTTTAACTAGGCACTTATCCAATAGATGAGGGTAGATGAATAGGCATAGGTACAGGAACTAGAACCCCAGTCCTGGAAAACTATCAAGTCAATTTATGTCAGATGTGTGCTCATGTCTAGATAAGTGTATCTGGTCACATTTTAATATCAACATAGAATTACTTTACCAAACTGTGGCATTCTGCATAGTGTACCACCACTGTGTGTGTGTGTGTGTGTGTGTGTGTGAGAGAGAGAGAGAGAGACAAGAGGGGACATGGAATGGCATCAGGAGAGGGAGAGAGAATCTTTTCTTCTTTTTTTTTTAAATTTCTTTTCGGGCGTAACAGTATTTCATTGTTTTTGCACCATACCCACTGCTCCATGCAATACGTGCCCTCCTTAATACCAACCACCTGGCTCCCCCAACCTCCTACCCCCCGCCTCTTCAAAATCCTCAGATTGTTTTTCAGAGTCCATAGTCTCTCATGGTTCACTTCCCCTTTCAATTTTCCTCAACTCCCTTCTCCTCTCCATCTCCCCATGTCCTCCATGTTATTTGTTATGCTCCACAAATAAGTGAAACCATATGATAATTGATTCTCTCTGCTTGACTTATTTCACTCAGCATAATCTCTTCCAGTCCTATCCATGTTGCTACAAAAGTTGGTTATTCAACTTTCTGATGTAGGCATAATACTCCATAGTGTATATGGACCACATCTTCCTTATCCATTTGTCCATTGAAGGGCAGTTTGGTGACCATGGCCATTGCTGCTATGAACATTGGGGTACAGATGGCCCTTCCTTTCACTACATCTGTATCTTTGGGGTAAACACCTAGTAGTGCAATTGCAGGGTCATTGGAAAGCTCTATTTTTAATTTCTTGAGGAATCTCCACACTGTTCTCCAAAGTGGCTACACCAACTTGCATTCCCGCCAACAGTGTAGAGGGTTCCCCTTTCTCTACCTCCTCTCCAACACATGTTGTTTCCTGTCTTGCTAATTTTGGCCATTCTAACTGGTGTAAGGTGGTATCTCAATGTGGTTTTGATTTGAAGAGAGAGAGAGAATCTTAAGCAGGCTCCACACCCAGTACAGAGCTCGACACAGGGCTGGTCTCATCACCTCAGCCCTGATTAATGACTGAGACAACCAGGTGCCCTAACTTTTAAGATAATTTCATGTTCACTACTATTTATGTAATAGAACTTAATCTAGGGTGCTAAAATATACTCTCTCTCTCTCACACAAACACACAAAAATATATATATATATATAGAAAAAATATATATATTATATATACATATATATATTTTTTCATTCTAAGGAATTCTAAGAACTATAATCCGGGTAATGACTTTTCTAAAGAATTCATGAAATTTAAGCCTATTTTATCAATTTTTTTAAAAGATTTTATTTATTTATTTATTTAACAGAGAGTGAGGGGAAGCATTCCCAGGCAGGGGGAATGGGAGAGGGAGAAGGAGGAGCCTGTTGCAGGGCTTTATCTCAGGACCCTGGGATCATGACCTGAGACAAAGGCAGACACTTAAAGGACTGAGATACCCAAGTGCCCCATCAATTTCTGTTCTCAAAAAAAAAAAAAAAAAAAATTTAATGAAACATTTATTAGCAAAAATATCGAGGGAATTTTCTTGAGTAAAAGTGACATAAATGAAGGCAAATAAAAGCAAACCATTATCAGGATTTCAAGTATTACATTTACCTTCACAAAACACCTTATATATAACACAACTGATGCTCAACATTTATTGGCCAGGTGGGTGAATATTTCTTCCATTTTACCAAAGTGAAATGACTTTTGTGTGTCTAAAATTAATAGTCATTTAATTTCTACTTAATTATCTCTAATAGATTGAGTTACATCCCAATTAAATAGGAGCCCCTAAAGAGAAGGTCTGATTTAATAGTTTGGACTGCATCTAAGAAGCTCTCAATACATTCTTGCTAATAATGGAAGAACTGTAAGTTTAGTCCAATTTCTTTTTTGTTTTACAGGTATGTGTTTACTAAAATGTGTGGGAAAAGCAAACTTTGGTCCTTTTTCTGTCTGTAAAATCGAAAAATATTAAAGAAACTTTTAAAATTTCTTTGGAAATATTTAGTGATTAAGAATGTACAAAGTGGGAGACACACAATAAGTGACTCTTAATCTCACAAAACAAACTGAGGGTTGCTGGGGGGAGAGGGGTTGGGAGAAGGGGGTGGGGTTATGGACATTGGGGAGGGTATGTGCTATGGTGAGTGCTGTGAAGTGTGTAAACCTGGCGATTCATAGACCTGTACCCCTGAAGATAAAAATATATTATATGTTTATAAAAAACAAAAAAAAATTTTTAAAATCATAAAAAAAGATGTACAAAGTATGTTTATGTATTTCTGTCCCTACCTAATTCCCTTGCTAGAGGGAATTTTGAACATGCCTCTTGTTATTCTCAAAGCCTCACAAAGAAGGAAAAGGAGAAAAGAAACAAAGAAAATTTAAAGTTTAGGAGCATGATATCACCACTTCTAAAATAAGATTTAAAAATCTCTTTTCTGAGCATTCTAACCAACACTATCTTTATTCACATTTTCCTAAATAAAATACCCTTTCTATTACTAGAGAGGTAGAGGAAAAAATCAAGTTAGTAATTGTCTCAAAAATCAATTCAATGAGAAACTAAAATGAGCCCTTACAAGTTAATGAATCTGTATATTGCACTTTTTCGTGCCCCCAAAATAACAACTCAGTGAGATGAACAGTTTCATTGTTTATAAAGCAAAAAACAAAAACAAAACAAAACAAAACAAAAAAAACACACTGAACATAAAATGGGAGATTTACTTAAATCTAATTTCAAAGTGGCAACTATGGAGAATTTACTTATCATATCCTCACCAAAAGATTAATTTTTTAGAGTTTTTGAAAAATTATTTTCTTCCAACCGCACTCAGTTATGAATTTTTTAATGAAAATTATCAAATTTCTATAGGTATATTCACTTTTAAATTATCAAAACCAGAAAATAATACGATATAGGAATCCTTTTTGTGGGATAATTAGCCTATATAAAAAATTACCACATCACTTACCAATAATATCATTATTTCATGTGTTTCTCAGAACACAAAGGGAATGTTAAACTACCTTCTTTCTAAAAACACTATCTTGAATGTCCCTCTGTGTGTGTATATATGTTTGTGTGTGCATCCATTTGTATCTTTTTATAAATATAATTAAATTGTGGATCAAATGATTTAAAATAAAATTACTATATAACAATCTTCCTAATATTACTGGGAGTTCCTAAATGGAATGCATGTCATACATCATTAGAAATGTAAGACAAAGCTACGGTTTATCAGACATCTAAAGGACTTTTCCTTGTAATATCTCAAAATCCTTTTTAGTCTGCATAGGCTAATAGAAAGAGCCAGATAACCTATTTCAATTATGTCTCAGTTTCTAAATAGCTCAGTGATTTGGGTAAGTCATAGTCAACTATCTGATTTATCTTTTATCAGGAAATTTAGAATTATCAGGGATAGCAAACAAATTTCCAATAATCTTCATTTATTAATTAGAAAAGACTGTCAGTACCTCTTGATTTGAGAAAGACTTTAAGGCTAAATCTAGGGTTAGTGGGAAAGAGAGCTATGCTCAGTTAATAATACTGATCACAGTCAGAGTAGGGTAGAGAGAATTGAAATGGCAGCTGACATGCCATATATTGGACATCTCTGCATCAGATAACTTCTCTTATTTTTGACAGTTCTCTTAGATTTGGCAGTTTTTGAGGCAACAAAATTTTACTCAGTAATCTTAAAACACAAAACAAAACACAAAACCACTAACCTAACATATGCCCTATATTTTGCACACTTAACAGCTCCTGCTGTTTGTGAGTCTGAAATATGGTAGCTCCCATTTATCCACAGGGGACACCTCCCAAGACACTCCCAGTAGATGCCTGAAACCTATGTATACTATGTTTCCCCCCCCCCTTTTCCTATGCACACCTATGATAAAGTTTAATTTATAAACTGGGCAAGTAAAAGATTAAGAACAATAATTAAAAAATAAAATAATTATTTATAAAGTACTATAAATATAAGTATTTATAAGTATTTATAAAGTACTATAAATATAAAGTATTATTTAAAAAGTTATGTGTATGTGGTCTGTCTCTCTCTGAATACCATGTACGGCACTCACCCTTCTTGTGATGATGTAAGATGAAAAAATGCCTACCTGAGGAGGGGAAGTGGGGTGAATGACATAGCCATTACATGCTTTGTTAGACTACTACAGACCTTCTGACGACAAGTCAGAAGGAGGATCACTTGCCTCCAGATCAGGTGGTTGACCACCGGTCACTGAAACCCCAGAAAGTGAAATGCAGATGAGGGAGGCCTACTGGAATCCAGACTGTGAAACAATCCAGACTTGGGAGAGGTAACTCAGGTTGACTGTGAGCTAAGCTGGCCTGGTAAATGTCTGAAACAACTTGTATTCCACTTGCCAAGTAATTTCTATTATCTTTACAGTAATTATTTGTTTTCCACCCCATTTCTACCCCCACCCAAGACTACCTGACAAACAAGCAACGGCCTGAGACTAGTCTTTAAACATTGATTAAAAGTATTTGTGCAGAGTTTCTGTTTGCTTTTCATCATTACAAAGGAAATTGTAGTAACTTTCATACTAACAGGATCCTAGCCACCCAGTTCAGTTTATTTATTTTGCTTCCTTATTACAATAGAGCACATGGGATGTCAAATTATTGTTGGTGAAAAAAAACTTCCCCAGAAGCTCTACCTAACACACCACTCTATTCACAACATGTTATCCTAAAAGACTCAAAAGCTGAAATGTCACCTTTTGGAATGGCACATGTGGTAGCCCCTATACTTTGAAACTCAAAATAGGAAGTGCTAAAACATCTAAGATTAAAATCCCAGGCACATGCATTACTTCAGAATTACTTCATATAGGGAGCAACCATTCCAACGGACAGCTATGGAAATACAATCTACCCAAAGAAATACAGCCATCAGTTTGGCAACAACTCTCTGTTCATGCTTTACTAGATTCACACCTTCTAAACAAAAGCAATGGAACACCAGAGGTTTGGGGCAATAGTATAATTTCCTGTTTTGAAGCTGACAAAGAGAGAAAATTAAGCATAGGCTTAACTACTTCACATGTAGAAACCAGGCATAAATACATGATTAATACTTTACATTTCATACTTACTTCAGGATTTAAAGGAACCACTGATTATTCCATGGTCTGTGTGTTTTGTATAAGCTGCAACCTACTATGAAGCCAAGAATAGAATACAATGAGCCCTACTGTTGATGAATGGGTGAAAAGGCATCAGGAATTAGAAAATTTACTTGGGAATATTAACAAATATAACAAAACAGAATTACTTCTGTTGAAGTAGGAGGAAGGAGCAAGAGTTGCCCCTCATTAGCCAATCTGGCTCCACCAGCCACCATTTTGTGCACTCAATGACTTCAAGAAATACTGCAACAAGGGAAGAAAACTGCTCATTTTGCCCAACTCCTTCATTTTACAAAAGCCAGAAGTTAAAGAGGATCAATGATGTCAGGTGGCTTGCCTAGGATCAGACCCAGGAGAGGAACCTATCATACAGTATTGCCAACCAAACTAGAAACACACACACACACAGAAATGTGTTCTCTACTACCTGACCATAAAAAAAAAAAAAAAAAAAAAAGCATTCCTATGAAACTTTTTGTAAACTAAAATGGCATAAAGCAAAAAAGTAATCATCTTTAATTTACATGGAAATTTTTTTTTTAGCATTCCCAGACCCAAAAAATGACCTCTTTTGGGCTTTTCTGATACCTTAGGACATATCTTGCTAATGGATACACAAAATAATCTGCAATAAGGCAGAGATGTTCATAGGTTCAAAGGTATGATAGTTTGATGCTGAGATGCTGAGCCTAGTTCTCAGGGAAGGGAGCCTGGTGGGGCCACTCACTGCTCAGGAGGCACGGTGCCTCTGTACTGGCTCACTGCAAAAAATACTGAATGCTCTTTTCACTTCTTTGATAAAAGCAAAAATCCTCTTCAGTTTTTTTTCAGTTAGAGAAAATAAGTACCAACGAAGGTGTTCTGTACAAGTTAGGTGGTATAATAAGAACTTTTGAAAAGCAGGGGATACCTGTGTGTGTGTGTGTTTGTGTGTGTGTATATATATATATATATATATATATATATATATATATATATATACTTTTTTTCCTCCTCATAAATCACATCCAAAAATGATAACAAAACATAATATGCATGGAGTCTAGTAAATGTTATGCTACTGAAGACCACCTAATTGAATTATAAAAGGGTGAACTAAAGCATTGGCAGTTCCTACAGCTCCCTAATGCAATGTAACTAATGCAAAATGAGAGGAATCAGCACATGCTTTTATGTACCAGTCATCTTTCTCGACACTATATTCCGAATCAGTTGTAATTTTGATGATGATAACACTGGCTCAGTCACAAAAATATGATTACTTAAGTAACCCAATCTGGACTTTCCAAAGAGTGAACAAGCATGTCTAAATAGGGAAAATATGAGTTCAAATGTGTATTAGCTTTGTGGTTATAATGATACAAGACACTTGAACAGCAGTTTTAACTTGTCTTTGATAAGAAAGGTTTTGAACACAAACCAATTTCAATTTGAAAAATAAAAGATGTGCTTATTTAAGGGAATATGATACACTTTTAGCCTGATTAAAACATAAGCCTGAACTTGCACCCTCACTTACACACTTCTTGGGAACACTAATATGTTTTAATAAAGCTAGACAGTCTTTGTGAAGAAAACTCCTTTACATGGTTGCCTTGTTTCATATTTCTCTTAATATTATGGAATCTTTATTTCTCTCCTATAATGAAACAGCATTGAGATTTTTTTAAGGGTTATTTTTATTACACTTTAAATAAATAAGACAAAAGAAAAATTCTCATAGTGAATTGATGGGAAGATTGAGACAAAGAACCTCAGAGATAAAGGATTTGGGGTTAAGGAAAATGCATAGGATTGCTACCTGGAGAAGACTCCTTCACGGCTGTATTTGTTGGTATCAACAGCACTATGCACAATTCTTAGCACAGAGTAGGTACTGAATAAATATGTGCTAAATAAATAACTAAGGGAGTAACTGGAAGACAGGGGAATAGGAGAGGGGAAAGGGAAAACTGTATTTGTGGGACAGCTGGGAGAGCTACAATAATAGGTAATGGCTCCTTCACAGTTTAACAGCAAGTGGGGCTGTGTCAGGAGAAAGCCAAACAGATCAAGGTCCAATTCCAGACTCTATCATCGTCTTTGAGAAAGTTATTGAAACTCCAGCTAATGAACTAACCATCTGGAATGTCCATTTCTAATCAGTAATTTGGTAAAATGGTCATGATACAGGTTTGCTGAGCACAATGGGAATGATAACTAAGTAAACCACTCCACAGCACCTGGCACTTGCTGAAACCCTATAAACATCAGCTCCTGATCCATGACCTTGATTGATTGCAGTGCTACCTCTGGTAGTCACATTGGAAGTTAAAAACAAAACAAACAAACAAAAACCCTGGGGCATCTGAGTGGCTCAGTTGGTTAACCATCTGTCTTCAGATCGGGTCGTGATCCTTGGGTCCTGGGACTGAGCCCCTCATAGGGCTCCCTGCTCAGCAGGGAGGCTGCTTCTCCCTTTCCACCTTCTCCCCCACAACCACCACTTATGTTCTCTCTTTCAAATAAATAAATAAAATCTTTTTTTTTTTTTTTAACCCACTATTAAAAGCATTCAGACCAATCTATGCTTTCCGGGAGCCAAAGCCATATTCATCTTAGAGAACTACAGATCTCTGCCCTTACTCTGAAATGTCCTGTGCTATACCCTCATCAGAGTTTTGGGAAGAACTAGGACTTAGGCACAGAGGAGAGTGAGGAACAATGCCATCGTCAAATTCTTTTTTTTTTTTTTTTAACTTTATTCCAGAGAGAGAGCAAGTAAGTGAGCAAGGGGAGGAAGAGCAGAAGCAGAGGGAGAGAGAGACCCACCAGCAGACTCTAGGCTGAGTGCAGAGCCCGGCATGGGGCTTGATCCCACGCCCCAGAGATCACAACCTGAGCCGAAATCAGAAGTTGGGTGCTTATTATCCAGGTGCCCCTCAAATTCTTTCTTTTTTTAAAAATTCTGTCTTTGGGCTTAGGCCAATTAAGGAATAATTTTATACTGGGATGCCTGGGTGGCTCAGTGGGATAAAGCCTCAGCTCAGGTCATGATCTCAGGGTGCTGGGATTGAGCCCTATATCAGGCTTTCTGCTCTGCAGGGAGCCTGCTTCCCCCTCTCTCTCTCTGCCTGCCTCTCTGCCTACTTGTGATCTCTGTCTGACAAATAAATAAATAAAATCTTAAAAAAAAAGAAAGAAAGAAAGAAAGAATAGTTCTATAAACCCATAAAAATGAGTGTCAATATTTTGTATGTTATAAGAGATTTTTCCTTTCTGGGTTATATTAATTATATGGTTCAAAAATAATGTTGGATATTTATAGCAGATAGCTTCTGTTTACTGCACAAGACCCATTCTTTACACTACACCCTGTTCTCTGCCAAAAGTGATCAATATAGAGGGCATCAATGGGTCCTCTTAACATCTGGCTCTGGTTGGGTTCAGTTAATGGGGAGCCATGGCAGGAGCTAGTGGGAGAAATAAAAATCAGTTCAAAGTTTTTATTTCCCTGGTTCACTCCCTATAAGCTTACCTTGAACTATGTCCCTTGCATAAAGGTCACTCCTCTAATCAAAGTCATTTAGTTTATTACATGACTTTCTCTCCTTTTGGGCTGACTGGTCTCCTTCCATTCATTTCCTTGAAATCAGAGTGGTAATAGTTGTGCTGTTGGTAAGCACTGGTTCCTGAACAATCCCTTGAGTTTCTCTTACACCACTCCTGGCTCTAACCCTTGTACTTATTCCCTTTATAAATAACCCATCCTTGAAGTTTCCTAATTTGATTGTGCCAACGTTCCTATAGGGACCTTGATTTAACAGATATGGTATACCCAGACTGGTCACAACTGGTGGCTCTCCTAAATCTCATCACATCCCTTCATAAACTAACTCTCTTAATTTATAACTCTTTTGAGGATTCCCCCTATACTTATATTTATTTGTGTAATAATGAATATGGTAGACTGTTATCCTTATTAATTAAAAAAATATAAAATTTATAAATATATAAAAATATGAACATAAATATATAAAATAATATATATTCATTTGAACATGTGAATCAAGTATTTTATTGAATCCAACTGGTTTTATCTACTATTCTTCCATGCTCATATAAATATATACACATAATTGAATCTTCCTAGGATTGCTATTTTAAAAAACAATGGATTCTACTATAAAGAAATACCATGTAACATAATTTTCTTATTTACCAATACGTCAATTGATTTAGCCTAAAAAATATATGACATATTATACTCTTCTAAAGTTTGAGTGAAACCACTCCTATTATATGTGGGCACTTAGATTGTCACCATTCTTACAATTATAGACAATGATCTAGTAAAAATCCGTGTGTGTGTGTGTGTGTGTGAGTGAGTGTTTGTGTATTCCTATATATTCATACCTATAGAACACATCCTCCAAAGTATTTGTGCATAAAAGAGCATAAACATTTTTTAAATTTAAGAGTTTAACAAAATAATTAAAATATGTGTATTAAAATAAGTCAAAATTAGCAAAAGTTTAACATTCATAAGTATAAGCTGGGTACATAAAACATCAGTTTGATTTGATGTCTTATTTACTGGTAAATTGATCAAAATGTTTTGACAAGTACATGAAGTTCACTGAACTGCCTCTGATTTAAATGTAAAATACATCAGTGAAAAGTTCTCACTATACCTGAAAGGATCTGAGTTTCTGATTTCAAATATATAAATTTTAAAATGGTCTGTTTTTAATGTAAAAATAATAAAGCCATCTCAACTGATGGTGAGCCTCTTTAACCACTTTCTTTTCATGTTTACTAGATACAAACCATGACAGGTCTTGGACTTCAAAGCAGACTAAAAACTTGCCTAGAAAAGATTAGAGAAAGAAAGTTTCCACTACTTTCTAATTAAATTCCTTGCAAATTTAAAGTATACTTCAGAAGCTTAAAGATACAAAAGTTCAGAAGATACTAACTTATTAGAAAGATATGGAAGGAAAATTTATCAAAAAAAAAAACACAAAGAGATGTGAGAATGCTTCAGCTCAATATGGATTTCAAGGCTAAGTAAAACTATTTCTTTTGTTTTTTAGACTACTGTAGCATATGAAGACTTTCTCTAGCAGTGTTAAAGAAAATTCAGTAGAACATATGTTTCCATTTTTTTCTTCCTCCAATCTAAATACATCACTTTAAAGCAACATTCTTCTTCCAGTTCATTAAAGTCTTGTTATACAACTAAAATGTGTTGTCTCACAGAGAAGCTGATGTGGCTTTCCATCCTAACACAATACTTGGATCATCAAGCAGTCCTTATCTATTTGCACCAAATTTGGTCTCATGACATGGCCAACTTATGAAAATTTAAAATGACCTCTACTATGACTCATTTCGAAGTCATGCTCTGAATCACCAAGGCAGTGGACAAGCTGACACATACTTTAGAAAGCTTATTAAGGAAAAAATACACCCATCATCACAAACAAATAAAAGAACATACAAGTAAACCATGATGACAATTTTCTGAGCATCTCTTTTTTATTAGGCAATGTTTGAGAGTTGATCTGTATGGTATCTGTCATACTCCAAATAGTCAATGTTAAGTGGAATGTTAAGTGGAGACTTTTACTTTTCCTCTAACAAATGAGGAAACTAAAGCTATCATGAATGACACTAAATTGCTTTCCCCAAGTCATGGGCTAAGTAAGTATTCAAATCAAAGTGTGAGCCCTTTCATTCAACATTTAACCAATTATCCTTACAGTATGCCAGACTATCTCTTAAGGAATTATTTCTTCCAAACTATTTCAAAATAGAAGCCTAGCCAATGCTCATGATAAATGATGTATTCAAATAACAACAATGGTAGTATTACTAGTTTTTAAATCAAGCTAGTGACCAAAATTGGATAGCATTTATATCCATCATACAACTTAAAATTATAAAAATTTAAGTATCTTTAATTATACTTCTGAATGTCATTTACAAACACTATTAAAATAATCAGCAATTTAGATCTCATAAAATTTGAAGTTGTCTATAAGGGAAAACTCTTTTGAAACATTATACTTAATATTCCAGTGATGTTAAAAATTGACTTTTAAAAAGATGAAAATTCTCAGTATGATTTTAGGCAACATGAGCAATTATATATACACTGCTACCAATGAGGGTGTATAGTTCTTAATTAACAAGGCTTTTGACTTGAATTAAGTTGAATTTATCAAAGTAATAATAGTACATTAAAGTTCAGCTTTTACCAGGTAAATGCAAATTAGCTAATCTAAGATTGTATATGCCTATTGTGAAAAACACAAAATGAAAATAAATATATGCTTTCCTTTGTCCTAAATCTTCTATCATTAGCATTCTTTACTCTCGAATTTAGGATTTCAAATAAATAATATTTTGACAACTTGAAGTAATAAGTAAAAAACAATGATTTTTCCCCTTCCTAAATTACATAAACCTAATAATTTTATTTCAAATTATACTTCCCATCAATAAATATGCAATGAAATTTTAAATTGTTCAAGGATATAATGCATATATTATTATGTTTATGTAAACTACAACCATTAAAAAAATTGCCTCTGAAACATGGAAAGTATAACTTTATCAATACCAAGTCTAATCATTTTATGAAAAAAGACTCCTTTTTCTGTATGCAGGAGACAAATTATAATTTGCATTCTGTGACTATAAAAAAATACCAATTACTTTTGTTATTACAGCTCCATAAGGCCAGCTGTGGACTCTATAACAGAGATTAGTTTTATTCTGATGCAATGAAAAGCACTGATACTAATCTCAGACAAAAGTATTATCATTGGTGAAATGCTGATTACTGATTACAAAGGCTTTTTAAAAATTATTATTATTTAACAAATCTCACAGGATAATGAAATAATACTTACTAAAAATAGTTTCTTTCCTAATATCACTCTGAGGTATCCAAATATCAGAAATAAAATAGAAGCTGCAACAGTTAATAAAATAATTTGTATTTAGTATCCCAGATGCAATGAATTTGCTGTCTACCAGAGGGGGGAAAAAAAACTTAATATTAACCCCTAATCTCACCAGTAATTAGTTATATTATTTTGGGCAAGCCATCTAAACCTCTGTGCCTTGATTTATAGTTTATAAAAATATAAATTATAATTTAATTATTTAAAAACCATTTGCTAAGCAGATATTATGTCTGGGATGTGTGTTTTGGGAATAACTAGCTGAGTAAAGTAGACACATTAAATTAAATAATCTACACATTATAAATATTTTAATATTTATCCAATATTTTTAACATAAGTCATGTAATTAATATCTAAATATTACAATCATGGTATTAAAGATCATTTAAGAAAAAATATTGCTTTATGGGTTGATGGTACTTTGGATATTATATTTTCCAAAAGTTTGCTCTCTCAGACTTCTAGTCCAGGCAAGATCACACAGATTTTTCTCTTGTTCTATTTTTCCTCCCCACTACCTTGCCAAGTACAACTAAAAATGCTGGAAATAATGAAAGAGGCAACCAAAGGAGAACTCAGAAGGCTCAAGGTGGGGAAGGGAATTGGTGAGAGATCCCAGGGCAGGAAGAAGGCCCTGGGTTTCTTGACATCCAACCTAGCAACACAAGATTGTGTAGGTAGGCTCTTTTCATCTCTGGATCAAAAGGAGTACTGCTAACAATAAGCCTTCAATAAAAGTGTTCTCCCTCTCCTGGGAACCTAAGACTTTTCCCCTACGTGGAAAAATACAGGACAGCATCAGCAAGGGGGATCCTGCCTCAATAAGTACTCTGCTAGGAAGACTCCCATGGGGTCTAAGTGAGACTGCCTGCCAAGACCAAGAGACATTGGGTGGTTGGGGGTCAATGGCAGACACCAGCAAAGAGGATCCCACCACAAGCACGTAGGCCAGGAAGGGCTTTCCATCCCCCACAGGCACTGACATCTACCACAAAAAGCTCTGGCTTAGGAAGTATGTTTTTTTTTTTTTTTAAAGATTTTATTTATTTATTTGACAGAGAGAGATCACAAGTAGGCAGAGAGGCAGGCAGAGAGAGAGAGGAGGAAACAGGCTCCCTGCTGAGCAGAGAGCCCGATGTGGGACTCGATCCCAGGACCCTGAGATCATGACCTGAGCCGAAGGCAGCGGCTTAACCCACTGAGCCACCCAGGCGCCCCAGGAAGTATGTTTTTTCCCCACCAGGCCTGAGAATCCTTCTCTTACCTAGAAATATCAAGGGGGAAGGGGCAAGGGGTAAGATCTCAACCACAATAAGCTGCCATGCCCAGAAGTACTCTTCACCCCAACAGGTCAGAGACTTCCTTTCCCCCACATAGGCGCACCAGGAAGCCCTACCTCGGAAAAACCGTGCTGCTTCTCAGGCAGAAGCAATAGAGACCACTGGGAGCACCACTCACTCCAATTACACCAAGGCAAAAAAATAACACCACAGAGCCCCTGAAAATTCCTATGCCCTTGGGACTAGAGCCCACTAACATGGACCAGGACCTGTAAGCTAGACCTAAACAGAGCCAAGGCCTAACAAAATAAAAGATTTAAATAGGATCCAGAGTCCCCTAAAATAAACAGAGGCTCAGGGATCCAAAGGACAAAAACAAAAGACCCTATTAATTGAGGTTAAAGAAGAGTAGGGTCAAAGGAGTATCTGAAAAAAGAATAGCAGAGAATTTCAGAAATTCAGATAAACCAATGGATTCATGAAGCGAACCCCAAATAAGATAAACCCAAAGAAATACATTCGAAGACAGATCATAATTAAATTCATAAAACTACAGGTAAAGAAAAAACTCTTGAAAGCAGCCAGAGAGAATCAAAATGCTATCTTCAGGCAAACATAAATTCAAAGGAGATCATCTAGTCCTTAGCTGATGGCCTCTCTCCAGGGATTATATAAGCTAATAGAGCTGCTTCACTTCAAGTCATGCCCTCTTCCTGGGCAGCTCATATCCCATAACTTGGGCATATAAAAGCCTTGTCCCCTGCCCAATGATTGATGCATACAGAGACAGAAAGGCACAGCCCTTGCTCCAACTCAAGACAACTATGAATGGCCATCTCAGCTTCCCAGATGTTTAACTCACCTTTGTTAAGACAGCAACACAGCTCAATTCCACCCCCCCACACACCCCCATCTTGGTTTTGTTTCCTTCCTCATTCTTTCACAGATTTTTTTTTCAATCCCAAGAATGCTCCCTTATAAATATATTGCATGCTAATCTCTACCTCAAAGTCTGCTTCCCTAGGAACACAACCTGTGACTGCAGTCATAAAGGTACTTGATAGCAGAAGAGAGCAGGGCCTGTTACAGGAAATTTTTATAGTTAAATGGAGTAAGTCTTTGAGCACCAACTGTTAGAAACTCTCTTTATAATGCACGGCACCTAATGCCTTTTTGCCTTTAGTTTGAGGTCTTAGTTTTCAATCCCAGAGCAACAAAACACTCACCTCCATATCTTATTATACTGGTCTAGTCTGAAGCTTCAATAACAAATATTAAATGTTGCTCTAAATTAAAATCCTAATAATTCAATTTTTAAATTAGATGTTAAACCTCCAACAGAGAAAATTCAAATAAATATATTTAGCATTAATGACAATGGTGCCAGATTATGGAGTCAATGCTGAAGCAAAGGGAGAAACTGTAAAGCATTCTGTAAACTTTTCATTAAAAAAAAAAAACTGGAAAGAGTAAACTTATACAAATTTGTAAGAAAGAAGCAACGAAGCAAACTCTTGGACACAGAACTATTCTTACAGTTCTGAATAATGTAAATATTAAGAACCTAGCATTTCCTGTATAAATTCTTATATTTTAAGTTTAAAATTTCAAAATTTAGGGACACCTGGGTGGCTCAGTTGGTTAAGCCACTGCCTTCTGCACAGGTCATGATCCCAGGGCCCTGAGATCGAGCCCCGCATCAGACTCCTTGCTCAGCTGGGAGCCTGCTTCTCTCGCTGCCTCTGCCACACTCTGCCTGCTTGTGTCTGCTCTCTCTCTCTAACTCTTTCTCTCACTGACAAATAAATAAAAAAACTTTAAAAAAATTTTCAAAATTTTCTAGTAGTTTACTTTTACTCAATGAACAGTGTTGTGCTGGCTAAGAATTTGCAAAAATCATCTCAGCAATCACTTATTATTTTTTTAATAGAACTCACTGCTCTCAGTGTACAGAGATATCAAAACTTACTTCTTACATTTGCAAATGACAGATCAGATAAAGGACTAGTATCCATAATAAGTTATCAAACTCAACACTCAAAGAACAAATAATCCAATCAAGAAATGGGCAGAAGGAGGAGTCAAGATGGTGGAGAAGTAGCAGGCTGAGACGAGTTCAGCTAGAGAGCTTATCTAAAGATTTCAAACACCTACAAATCCAATGGCATATCAAAGAGAAGAAGAACAGCAATTCTAGAAACAGATAATCAACTACTTTCTGAAAGATAGGACTGGCAGAGAAGTGAATCCAAAGCGACAGGAAGATAGACCTCGGAGGGAGGGACCGGCTCCTGGCAAGCGGTGGAGCAACAGAACACAAAATCAGGACTTTTAAAAGTCTGTTCTGCTGAGGGACATCGCTCCAGAGGCTAAACTGGGGTGAAGCCCACGTATGGCGTCAGCATGGCCTCAGGTCCTGCAGGGTCACAGAAGGATGGGGGGTGTCTGAGAGTCACAGAGCTTACAGGTATTAGAACGGGGAAGCCGGCTACAGAGACAGAGCCGAGAGTGAGCTTCCAGCTCGGGGTTACCTTGAACTGGTCGCAGCTTTGGTGAGCTCGGAGCAGGGCCAGAGATCAGGCAGATGGGAGTTACTGAGCGCTGTTCTCTGAGGGCGCACTGAGGAGTGAGGCCCCGAGCTCTCGGGTCCTCGGGGCCAGAGACCAGGAGGCCGCCATTTTCATTTTCGTCCTCCAGAACTCTACAGAAAGCGCTCAGGGAACAAAAGCTCCAGAAAGCAAACCCGAGCAGATTACTCAGCCCGGACCCTGGTAAGGGCAGCGCAATTCCGCCTGGGGCAAAGACACTTGAGAATTACTACAATAGGCCCCACCCCCAGAAGATCAACAAGAAATCCAGCCAAGACCAAGTTCACCTACCAAGGAGTGCGGTTTCAATACCAAGGAGGGCAGCAGAATTCCAGAGGAGGAGAAAGCAAAGCACGGAACTCATGGCTTTCTCCCCATGATTCTGTAGTTTTGCAGTTAATTTAACTTTTTTCTTTTTCAATTTTTTTTCTCTTCTTCTGCTAAAATTTTTTTAACTTTTACCCTTTTCTTTTTTAACGTTTTTTAACTAGTTTATCTAATATATATGTATGTTTTTCTTTTTTATACTTTTTCTTTATTCATTTTCTTTTTTTTAATTCTTTCTTTTCTTTTCTTTCTTTCTTTTTTTTTTTTTCCTTTCTGAACCTCTTTTTATCCGCTTTCTCCCCACTCATGATTTGGAATCTCTTCTGATTTAGTTAAAGCATATTTTCCTGGGGTTGTTGCCACCCTGTTAGTATTTTACTTGCTTCTTCATATACTCTTATCTGGATAAAATGACAAGTCAGAAAAATTCACCACAAAAAAACAAAACAAACAAAAAGAACAAGAGGCAGTAGCAAAGGGTAGGGACCTAATCAATACAGACATTGGTAATATGTCAGATCTAGATTTCAAAATGATGATTCTCAAGGTTCTAGCCGGGCTTGAAAAAGGCATGGAAGATATTAGAGAAACGTACTCAGGAGATATAATAGCCCTTTATGGAGAAATAAAAGAACTAAAATCTAACCAAGTTGAAATAAAAAAAGCTATTAATGAGGTGCAATCAAAAATGGAGGCTTTCAATGCTAGGATAAATGAGGCAGAAGAAAGAATTAGCGATATAGAAGAACAAATGACAGAGAATAAAGAAGCTGAGCAAAAGAGGGACAAACAGTTACTGGGCCAGGGGAGAATTCAAGAGATAAGTGACACCATAAGACAAAACAACATTAGAATAATTGGGATTCCAGAAGAAGAAAGAGAGAGGGGAGTGGAAGGTATACTGGAGAGAATTATTGGAGAGAATTTCCCCAATATGGCAAAGGGAACAAGCATCAAAATTCAGGAGGTGCAGAGAACGCCCCTCAAAATCAATAAGAATAGGTCCACACCCGGTCACCTAATAGTAAAATTTATAAGTCTTAGTGACAAACAGAAAATCCTGAAAGCAGCCCGGGAAAAGAAGTCTGTAACATACAATGGTAAAAATATTAAATTGCCAGCAGACTTATCCACAGAGACCTGGCAGGCCAGAAAGAGCTGGCATGATATATTCAGAGCACTAAACGAGAAAAACATGCAGCCAAGAATACTATATCCAGCTAGGCTATCATTGATAATAGAAGGAGAGTTTAAAAGATTCCAGGACAAACAAAAACTGAAAGAGTTTACAAACACCAAACCAGCTCTACAGGAAATCTTGAAAGGGGTCCTCTAAGCAAAGAGAGAGCCTACAAGTGGTAGATCAGAAAGGAACAGAGACAATACACAGTAACAGTCACCTTACAGGCAATACAATGGCACTAAATTCATATCTCTCAACAGTTACCCTGAATGTGAATGGGCTAAATGCCCCTATCAAAATACACAGGGTATCAGAATGGATTAAAAAACCAAAACAATGTATATGTTGCCTACAAGAAACTCATTTTAAACCCGAAGACACGTCCATATTTAAAGTGAGGGGGTGGAAAAGAATTTGCCATGCTAATGGACATCAGAAGAAAGCAGGAGTGGCAATCCTTATATCAGATCAAGTAGATTTTAAGCCAAAGACTATAGTAAGAGATGAAGAAGGACACTATGTCATAGTCAAAGGATCTGTCCAACAGGATGATCTAACAATTTTAAATATCTATGCCCCCAACGTGGGAGCAGCCAACTATATAAACCAATTAATAACAAAATCAAAGAAACACATCAACAATAATACAATAAGAGTAGGGGACTTTAACACTCCCCTCACTGAAATGGACAGATCATCCAAGCAAAAAATCAACAAGGAAATAAAGACCTTAAATGACACACTGGACCAGATGAACATCACAGATATATTTAGAACATTTCATCCCAAAGCAACAGAATACACATTCTTCTCTAGTGCACATGGAACACTCTCCAGAATAGATCACATCCTCGGTCCTAAATCAGGTCTCAACCGGTATCAAAGGATTGGGATCATTCCCTGCATATTTTCAGACCACAATGCTCTGAAGCTAGAACTCAACCACAAGAGGAAGTTTGGAAAGAACCCAAATACATGGAGACTAAACAGCATCCTTCAAAAGAATGAATGGGTCAACTGGGAAATTAAAGAAAAATTGAAAAAAATCTTGGAAATAAATGATAATGAAAACACAACGGTTCAAAATCTGTGGGACACAACAAAGGCAGTCCTGAGAGGAAAATATATAGCGATACAAGCATTTCTCAAGAAACAAGGAAGGTCTCAGGTACATAACCTAACCCTACACCTAAAGGAGCTGGAGAAAGAATAAGAAAGAAACCCTAAACCCAGCAGGAGAAGAGAAATCATAAAGATCAGAGCAGAGGTCAATGAAATAGAAACCAAAAAAAAAAAAAAAAAAAAAAAAAAAACCAAAAAACAAAACAATAGAACAAATCAACAAAACTAGGAGCTGGTTCTTTGAAAGAATTAATAAGATTGATAAATCCCTGGCCAGACTTATCAAAAAGAAAAGAGAAAGGACCCAAATAAATAAAATCATGAATGAAAGAGGAGAGATGACAACTAACACCAAAGAAATACAAACTATTATAAGAACATACTATGAGCAACTCTACGCCAACAAATTTGACAATCTGGAAGAAATGGATGCATTCCTAGAAACATATAAACTACCACAACTGAACCAGGAAGAAACAGAAAGCCTGAATAGACCCATAAACAGTAAGGAGATTGAAACAGTCATCAAAAATCTCCAAACAAACAAAATCCCAGGTCCAGACGGCTTCCCGGGGGAATTCTATCAAACATTTAAAGAAGAACTAATTCCTATTCTCCTGAAACTGTTCCAAAAAAGAGAAATGAAAGGAAAACTTCCAAACTCCTTTTATGAGGCCAGCATCACCTTGATCCCAAAACCAGACAAGGATCCCATCAAAAAAGAGAGCTATAGACCAATATACTTAATGAACACAGATGCGAAAATTCTCACCAAAATACTAACCAATAAGATTCAACAGTACATTAAAAGGATTATTCACCACGACCAAGTGGGATTTATTCCAGGGCTGCAAGGTTGGTTCAACATCCGCAAATCAGTCAATGTGATACAACACATCAATAAAAGAAAGAACAAGAACCATATGATACTCTCAATAGATGCTGTAAAAGCATTTGACAAGTACAGCATCCCTTCCTGATCAAAACTCTTCAAAGTGTAGGGATAGAGGGAACATACCTCAATATTATCAAAGCCATTTATGAAAAATCCACCGCAAATATCATTCTAGCAATTCACAGACCTGTACCCCTGGGGATAAAAATATATTATATGTTTATAAAAAATTAAAAATTAAAAAAAAAGTTAGTTGCTTGGCTTCAAAATTTTCCCCTTCAAAAAAGAAAAAGTGGCACATAATTTTACTGATTTTCATTTTTTACTGTAGGTTTTTAATCTATGAGAATTATAAATATTAAGCTCAAAATTTTAAGGAATTATTTCATAGAGCTGATGGGTTTTTGACATACTGAATGACAGTCTTAATAGTTTTTTTCTTGTTTAAATACTTGTGTTATGCCTTATAAGTGAGGTTTAATGGGTTTCAGTTATTTTGGAGGGTTTCTGGGGCATTAGTGACATTTGGAATTATCCTTCTAAGTAAGATCTTTGGTGCCTTTATTAATTGGTGACACTTTTATCCTGACATATGGCACAGTATTCCAAGAGCAGAAAAAAGTACATGGTAATTTTACTAATTTTTGTTTCATTACTTCATGAATTCAAGTGTAAGAACATTAAATAAACCATAATGACCACTGACCTCGGGAATACCTTCTGAGATCCCATATAGTTGTCGAAAACAAGAGTCTACCTTAGGCGAAACATTAATGAGGGGAAAACATGAAAAACCTTCTCTAAAGATGATTAATTTATTAGCATAATCTTGAAAATATGTACAAAATGGATGTTAAGGCTTTCAAAACAATAAACTATTTTTTAAAGATTTATTTACTTGTTTGAGAGAGAGGGAGAGAGAGAGAGATCAGGAGTGGGAGGGGCAAAGGGAGAAGGAGAGAGAATCTCAAGCAGACTCTGGGCTGAGAGCCCAGGCCCATGTTGGGCCTGATCTCATAACCCTGAGATCACCACCTGGGCCGAAATCAAGGGTCAGATACTTGACTGACTGAGCCACCCAGGTGCCCCCAAAATAATCAATTATTTTTGCTCAGGAAAAACTTGGGGAATAAAAGAAGTAAAATCAGCATTATTATTTTCTTGTTTGCTGTGATATTTAGCATTGTTTAAATGATTTGGAATTTGCAAGACACAATTATTGGCCTATGCTTAGTTATTAAAAACATTTTCTTAAGTACTGACTCAGGAAATCTTAATTAACATTAAGGAGAGTTTCAACAAATCTTGAGTTTCTATTTAACAAAGTTCTTTATAATTCTCGTTTATTTTAATATTTTCATTTTCCTCTGTATGTAATAATCTAGAAACTGATTGGTATTTGGAATAGCATTCTGTTCAATCCTTTTAAGAAGTGTTTAATTTTGTAATGTTAAGGATTATCACATTCATATTTTTTGTTTGATTTTTATTTAGGTCTGTTTGAATTGAATTTTAAAAACAATTATTTGTTTATTCATGTTTTATTCATTTCTTAAGCATTTATAGAATGCATACTACAAAATAAGCATCGTTTTTAATACTGAAAAATTTTTTTCTAATGTATGTTGAACACTTTTTTTTTAAATGCAGCTAAGTGCTTTAGTTAATTTTCTTAATCCTCATAATCCTATACTGGGAGATAACCTATTTTATTGATGGGGGCACTGGGTGAAAAGAGATGAATAAATCATAATCCTTGCCCTTGGAAAGTTCATAGTTGAATGGAGTAGGACTCAGAAAAAGTTAATTACAATTTTATGGTGGAAATGTAGAAAAGCTTGTTTTCATTGCCATGAACCCTCAGAAGAAAGTATGTATTTGTGCATGGTAGTCAGAGAACGTGTCATAAAGGGAATGACATTTGAAGTGGGCCTTAAATAGACGTTTTCCTGGGTGGGGGGGAGGGCAAGTGAAAGCAGAAAGACTGCTCATACCAATCTGTAAAGTGCTAAAGGGTCTTGGTGTTTATTTGGTAGTTCTGGTGAGCTAACTTTGCCTGGCAGGAGACTTTGGGTGTCTCTGTGTATATGTGCCTATGGGTGCGTGAGAGTGAGTGGGTGTTGTGTGTGGGGGGGGGGGGTGTAGAGGAGGGAAGCTGGTGTGTGTTTGGAAGTTTTGAGGGGCTAGCAAGGTGGTATGAGAATGCTGGAAAGGCAGGTCAGAGCGTTAAGGTAAGAGTCTCCAAAGAAGTTTGGTTTGAAGATCAATTTGAATAAAAGAAGAGCCGTATCACTAAATAAGCCAATATCTTAAAAATGCTTTAAAAAAAATTAAGAGTAACAACTTTAAAATAGCTAAGTTGAACCAACTGCTAAATATATCTATCATAGATTCTTTTGGAGTTTATTGTCCTATTTTTAAGAATTATCAACTAGAAATACTTTTTGCTTTATAAAAACAAATTATTGAAGTTGTGTTTATTAGAATTAAAGTTTGGAAATGGAAAGAAAACATTCTATCATTTCAAATTCTTTTAAACACTAAATACGGTGTTTCCCAATATTATGCAATCTTGTGCTATCTAGTTTGGCTTCCTGAGCAACTAAACAGTTTGTAGATTATATAGGAACTTTCATTTATTACCTTTTCTCATCTAAGGATCCACTTTTTCAGCTATTTCTTGGCCTTACTGTAATTCTGCCAAAGATGAGTCATGTACGAATACTAAGAAAGTTGAATATGTGTTTTAATACAAAGTAACATTTCTTAGTAAGAAAGATGAGGGGGTTAGACCATTATTAGATTGTTCCTATTTAGTTAATCCACTCTATTTTAACATATTAAGTTCGGTGTCACTGGCTGTGTCTGTCCAACTGTTCAGTGGCAGAATCATTGCGAATTGACTGTGGGTTGAGTCAGCTCAGGCCAGTGCATTATTGAGGCCATCAGTCTCTCGAGTACCACGGAAGAGGTGGACATGATTTGTAGGCAATGAGAGTTGAAGTCAGAATAATCCTTCTGCAGTGGCTCAGCATGTCTAAGGAATTGAGAAGCAGAAAGGGGATTATTAAGGTTAGACTGAGTTTGGCTGATGGAAGGGTATGGCAAGTAGCATTAATTAAATGACCAGGAGTTCAAATGCACAGGGGGAGAAGGAGCTATAATGCAGTGCAGCAAACAGTAAGCCTTGAGATTCTAAGGAGTTCACTGAAAATATACAAAATTTGGGATCAGTTAAGAAGTAGGTTTTATTTTGTTTTAATTAACATATAATGTATTATTTGTTTCAGGGGTATAGGTCTGTGAATCATCAGTCTTACACAATCCACAGCACTCACTATAGCACATACCCTCCCCAGTATCCATCACTTAGCCACCCCATCCTTCCCATCTGCCTCCACTCTAGCAAACCTCAGTTTGTTTCCACGAGTCTCTTAAGAGTTGTTTCCCTCCCTGGTTTCATCTTGATTCATTTTTCTGTCCCTTATTGATGATCCTCTGTCTTC
Organism: Mustela putorius furo; assembly: GCF_011764305.1. Lineage (NCBI taxonomy): Eukaryota > Metazoa > Chordata > Mammalia > Carnivora > Mustelidae > Mustela > Mustela putorius. Next base: position 1,489,874 of record NW_025421329.1, on the reverse strand, counting down.
TTTCTCAAATTCCTCAACTGAATTATTATTCTTAGCATAATGCCCTCGTTGCATCCATGTTGTTGCAAATGGCAAGATTTAATTGTTGTTTTTGATGGCTGTATAGTATTCCATCACACACACACACACACACACACACACACACATATACACACCACATCTTCTTTGTTGATTCTTCTGTTGATAAACTTCTAGGCTCTTTATATAGTTTGGCTATTGTGGACATTGCTGCTATAAATATTGGGGTGCACATGCCCCTTCAGATCACTACATTTGTATCTTTAGGGTAAATACCCAGTAGTACAATTGCTAGGTCATAGGGTAGCTCTATTTTAAACTTTTTGAGGAACCTCCATACTATTTTTCAGAGTGGCTGCACCAGCTTGCATTCCCATCAACAGTGTAGGAAGGTTCCCCTTTTTCCACATCCTCACCAACACTTGTTTCCTGACTTGTTAATTTTAGCTATTCTGACAGGTGTGAGGTAGTATCTCACTGTGGTTTTCATTTGTATCTCCCTGATGCTGAGTGATGTGGAGCACTTTTTAATGTGTCTGTTGGGCATTTGGATGTCTTCTTTGCAGAAATGTCTGTTCATGTCTTTTTTATTTATTTATTTATTTACTTTTTAAAAACATTTTTGTTTTTTTATTAACATATAAGGTATTATTAGCCCCAGGGGTACAGGTCTGTGAATGGCCAGGTTTACACACTTCACAGCACTCACCATAGCACATACCCTCCCCAATGTCCACAACCCAAGAATTTGTTACTTTGTTGATAAACAATGAACTGTGTATGTTATTTCTGGACTTTTAGTTCAGTCCCATTGATATATTTTTGTTTTGTTTTGTTTTGTTGGTTTTTTACTTTTTAAATTTTTTTTTTAATTTTTTGTAAACATATAATATATTTTTATCCCCAGGGGTACAGGTCTGTGAATCGCCAGGTTTACATACTTCACAGCACTCACCAAAACACATAACCTCCCCAATGTCCATAACCCCACCGCATCCCCCAACCCCCCCTCCCCCCAGCAACCCTCAGTTTGTTTTGTGAGATTAAGAGTCACTTATGGTTTGTCTCCCTCCCAATCCCATCTTGGTTCATTTATTATTCTCCTACACCCTTAAGTCCCCATGCTGCATCACCACTTCCTCATATCAGGGAGATCATATGACAGTCGTCTTTCTCTGCTTGACTTATTTCGCTAAGCATGATATGCTCTAGTTCCATCCATGTCATCGCAAATGGCAAGATTTCATTTCTTTTGATGGCTGCATAGTATTCCATTGTGTATATATACCACATTTCTTTATCCATTCCTCTGTTGATGGACATCTAGATTCCTTCCATAGTTTGGCTATTGTGGACATTGCTGCTATAAACATTTGGGTGCACGTGCCCCTTCGGATCACTACATTTGTATCTTTAGGGTAAATACCCAGTAGTGCAATTGCTGGGTCATAGGGCAGTTCTATTTTCAACATTTTGAGGAACCTCCATGTAGTTTTCCAGAGAGGTTGCACCAGCTTGCATTCCCACCAACAGTGTAGGAGGGTTCCCCTTTCTCCACATCCTTGTCAGCATCTGTCATTTCCTGACTTGTTGATTTTAGCCATTCTGACCGGTGTGAGGTGATATCTCATTGTGGTTTTGATTTGTATTTCCCTGATGCCGAGTGATATGGAGCACTTTTTCATGTGTCTGTTGGCCATCTGGATGTCTTCTTTGCAGAAATGTCTTTTCATGTCCTCTGCCCATTTCTTGATTGGATTATTTGTTCTTTGGGTGTTGAGTTTGCTAATTTCTTTATAGATTTTGGACACTAGTCCTTTAGTTGATATGTCGTTTGCAACTATCTTCTCCCATTCTGTCAGTTGTCTTTTGGTTTTGTTAACTGTTTCCTTTGCTGTGCAAAAGCTTTTGATCTTGATGAAATCCCAATAGTTCATTTTTGCGCTTGCTTCACTTCCCTTGGCAATGTTCCTAGGAAGATGTTGCTGCTGCTGAGGTCGAAGAGGTTGCTGCCTGTGTTCTCCTCAAGGATTTTGATGGATTCCTTTCTCACATTGAGGTCCTTCATCCATTTTGAGTCTATTTTCGTGTGTGGTGTAAGGAAATGGTCGAATTTCATTTTTCTGCATGTGGCTGTCCAATTTTCCCAACACCATTTATTGAAGAGGCTGTCTTTTTACCATTGGACATTCTTTCCTGCTTTGTCAAAGATTAGTTGACCATAGAGTTGAGGGTCTATTTCTGAGCCTTCTATTCTGTTCCATTGATCTATGTGTCTGTTTTTGTGCAAGCAACTAACTTTTTAAAGAAAATTGTATTTCCTAGATAGATAGATAAATAATACACACAAACATATATAAATCTGGTTATATATGTAATATTTATATATAGCTTGCATATAAATACATTTTAGATATGTTTATATATACATACATAATTTACTTAGAATATTAATATACAAGTTTATGTACTTTTCTTAGAAGTCATCTTTTTTGTGTAAATGTATACAGGCATACCTTGGAGATAATGTGGGCTCAGTTCCACATGACTACAATAAAGTGAATATTGTAATAAAGTTACTCAACTGAATTTTTTGGTTTGCCAATGCTTTCAGTTATGTTTATACATTACACGTAGTCTACTAAGTGGCTGATAGCTTATGTTTTAAAAAATGTACGTAAGCATAACTTAAAAACACATTTTTGCTAAAAAATGCTAACCATCATCTGAGCTCACAGGGAGTCTTAATCACTAATCACAGATCATCAAAACAAATATTGTAAAAACAAAAAAGTTTGAAATATTGCAAGAATTATCAAAATGTGACACAGAGACACCAAGAAAGAAAATGCTGTTGGAAAAATATTGTCAACAGACTTGTTGATGCAGGGCTGTCAAAAACCCTCATTTTGTAAAAAAAAAAAAACAAAAAACAAACAAACAAAAAAAAACAAAAAAAAAACCCAGTATCTGCAAAGTGCGATAAAGTGAAACACAATAAAACAAGGTATGTCTCTCTATATATCAGAATTCTCATTCCCATGATCTAAAAAGATTGGATCACCTGGCTTCCTTTGAATAATATAAATTTTTAAAAGTAATTTTACTGCAAGGCCAATCAATTGAATTCTCTGCTTGAGCCCCTAAGTAATCATTTCAAATGAACATACAAAAAAGCCTTAATTTTAGAAACATCAAAAGGAAATAGGAAATTTTATTAAGAAAAGTCCTTACAAATGTCTTATCTGGCATGATCAGAGTTCCTAGGTTAGATACCTTCTTCTTTTGATAAGTCACCTTAAAATAGGTTCTAAGGGATACCTAGACATCTATATAGATAGATAAATATATATATATACATATATATATATGTATATATATATACATGTATATGCATATATAATCTTTAAATCATCTTTAAAGTATAATGCTTGCAATATTTCTTATTATTAACCTATATTAATTAGTCTGGTTCCTTATAAAGTATGTAAAATGGCCAACAACTCAAAGATTCTTAAGAACATACAGCAAAACAAAAATTTATCCCTGGTTTTTCTCTTAAATTAACTCAAAATATAACTTAAATAACTCAAGTAAACTTAAATATATAAACCCAAATTATGGCTATTCCTCACTCAGAAGAATATTGAAATTAAAATACTATTTTAAAACAATAATGACTAAAGTGATAAATGAATTCAATTTATTTGCTTATGCATTCATTCATCATGCCTAAAATAGGGGCTAGTTCTTATTTCTAGTAAAGTCATGTCTAATTTACAAAGCATGTCATATAAGAGATGCTTAATAAATATTTGATGACCAAAAGAATAAATGAAAGGATGAATGGCCTGATGAAAAAATGAGGACTCTAACGAATGCTTATAGTCAGAATCCACAACTGAAAACCACTCAAACGGACAGTTTGTCAAGGCTGCAACTTTGTGCAGTAGCAGTGTGGTAGAGCTGAGAACACTGGACTCCGTGTTATAAATAAGTCCCTATCTTTTTGCCTAATTAGCTGTGTGGCCATAGGGTTTTTACCTAACCACTCCGAGTCTCAATTTTTTTCTGTAGAGAATTAGTTTAACACCTGTTCTATCTCATGGGGTAACACATAAAATTCACTATAAAATTCAACTTTTCTGTGTATTTGAAACCTTTCATAACAAAACCCTGGAAAAAAAGAAAAAATAACATCTTCAAATAAAGAGTTTCAATAGACTTTTACCTCAATTTTTAAAAATATAAAAACATGCCTTCTGAGTAGTTTCACATAAATAAAAACAATACCTTCTCACTAACCACGTATTTGTTATCTAGAAGACATTTGAAAGAGTTGATTTTTTTAAATTTCTAAGGTTTTTAAGTATGCTAGTACTCTCATATGACATATATCATCTCTCATAACAGGATTGCATAATGAAGAAAGCATTTCCAAATAGCTATTTTCAGAATGCTCTCTCAATGTGTTCTTTTTGAAAAGCACTTACTTTTTCACTAAGTCCTATAACATTGTTACTGTGTTTGGGATAATTAAGTATATTCACGGTCATAACATGTTGCAATAATTAGAAAGTTAATAAATGACTTGTGTCAATGACTTTGGATTATGGAATTCTCACTCTTCATTTGAAACCTTAGCATTTCATATCAGCTCTGGATATCAAATATTAGTAAACCTTTCTTGATCCCTGTCTTTTAAAATGATATAAATAGGAATAGCAATTCCAGAATTTCTCCCCTCTTGTCATTGAGATGTATTGTATACCTTGCTATGAACACCATTGATGGATCACCATGTCCTACTTGTACCCCCAAAAAAGGTATCTTAGAAAGTCCTCTTGGTATAAAATAACATATCTTCCTGGATCTCCTCATTAGATCGCTAAGAAAATGGTGTAAATTATAAAAAATGTGATTACTCTGTGTGTGTGTGTGGCTGGATTCATGGGTGTATGTGTATGAATATACAGACCCAACTAGGATAGGAGTAAAAATGGATAGAGAACTTCACTGACAGTCACAGAAGTTCTGTCTAAATAGCAGAGTTGGGAAAGAAAGGGAATGTTGTGTCTTAACAAGTTCAAAGGCATGTCTTTAAAATTTTCTTAACATTTATGGAATAACTCTACTGCATCAGTGTCAAAATGGAAACCAGTATAAGCAAGCCCAAACAGCCTGGACAAAATTCAGTCTGGTATATGAAAATGCCCTGAAACTGTGCTGATAATACACTACATTATCATCATTCAGGACCAAAACTAAGAAACAAAAACCAAAATGGGTCACTGAATAGTTCACTTACTTAAACTTCTATCTTCTCACAAATGAAAGCATTCAGAACACCATCTTGAATTAGAAGTAGGAAGATCAAGTTCCCTGAACTCTTCATCCTCTGATTCTATAAAAGTATATTTAACAAACTCCTCCTGATTACAAGTACTTGACACATAGAATTAAACAAACTACACTGTCTAATGCTGAGGCCATAGAAAACTGGTAGCAGCAAAGTGGAGACTCAAGTAAAGGGTTATTAGGGAGCCAAACATACCAGTTGCAAAATAAAACTGACAGAAAACTAGACAGTAAAACTGAAAACCACAGAACCAGATGGTAATACAGTATCCTAATGGCAGCACATAAATGATGGTCCTGAGACATAAACGAAATACCCATTATATTCAGCACTATTTGTTTAAGAAGGCATGGAAGTGGATAATACATTTTAGAAAGATTTCCATTCAAAATAGTTAACATTTTTAAATGTTTCCCTTCAATCTGCAGTCTAGATTTCATGAGTGAATGAATAAAAGCTTGGATATCTCTAACTGTAAACAGAATTCTAAATTTGGTTAGGAAGGCTGCTCCCCACAATCTTTCAATGATTCTTCAAAATTAGCTGAAGATACTTCTTTGGGCTTATGTGTCTTTAATCATGAATGATGAGCTCCTTTTGAAGCATCTGAATTGCTTTTAGTAGGATCTGCAGTCATTCTGAACAAATTATAAAACAGCCTTGAAGAAATAATGTGCTACACCATACTAATGCATTCCTAAATTCAGTAGATTAAGCGAAGATGATTATAAAAGTGAAATGTGTAACCTTATTCACTCCTGGGATCTATTATTGAAAGATTAAGAATGAAACTAAAATCTTTTCAACACTCGTGAAAGGCTATTATTTGAGGCTGTTTTTTAAAGTTAATTATATAAAATATCTACTAACAGCAAAGACATCCTTATTAATATGCTATTATCTGACAGAGAATATATCTGAGCCATAATTTTGATTATGATCTTAGGGAAGCAAGAGAATTATTTAATTCACATATTTAATAGAGTCACTGAAAATTTGTCTTATCATTCCTCACCTAAACTCCATAGTGAATTATTGTTTAAGCATTGTTTCTCAAAGATTGAGACCTATGATGATTTTAGATCATACATGGAGACCATTTATTTTATTTCAATAGATTTACATTTATTATTAGGTATTAAAAGAAATATAGCTAGTAGATGGAACCCATGAGTTCATGGGTATTATTACTTTAAAAGAAGTTATCTTTTAAAAATAAATCAACTTGGAAAAATAAATAAAAATAAAAAAAAATAAAATAAATCAACTTGGGAGTGCCTGGGTGGCTCAGCTGTTAAGTACCAACTCTTGATTTTGGTTTAGGTCATGATCTCAAGGTGGTAAGAGAGAGTCCTGCATTGGGCTTTGCGCTGGGCATGGAGGCTGCTCAAAATTCTCTCTCTCTCTCTCTCTCTCTGTCTCCCTCTTCCCCTTACTGCTCCCACTCAGGTGTGTGTACTCTCTCTAAAATTATTGTCTAATTAATTAATTAATTAAACTTAAATTTCTTTTAAAGGAATATATTATTATTTATTTAAATAATATTAAATAAATCTGTATAGTTTATAGCTGGTTTAAAAATGAGTGAAGTTAAGAAAACAGGATGTATTCTATTGCCTTAGAAAGTAAGCATGCCCTTCTTTGTGGGATATAATTTATAGTTACTTACAACTACTATTTACATTTTCTACAGATTAAAATACTACCAATAACTCTAGTCTTTTTTTTTTTTTCAATAACTCTAGTCTTGTCAACTCACTTAAAAGCTCAGTTACCCCAGGATCAGGTTGAGCGCTTTCACAAATACAGACTACATGTATGTTCGTTTAGATTTGCCTGTGAGTAGCTTACAGATATTGATGATAGCATCTCCTTCTTTGGCCAATCAAAGTCAGCCTATCTGGTCTTTTACTCATAGATTTCTGAGTTCACTGCCCATGAGTTAGTCGTTAATACAAAATAGAAGAATTGCAGAGTAGCTCTGAAGAGTTTGGGCTTTTTCGTTAAAAGTCTGTTATACCCTTGAACATACAGTGAGAGCTCCTACAGTTTCTAATTTAACAGATACTGAACTTACCCATGTCATACATAGGATTTTATCTATGATAAAATATTTGAAAAAATTAGATGCTAATTGTTAATACATAATATTTCCTGGATACACCTTGAAGGAGTGCAGAGCAAAGTTGTGTTTGTAAATGTATGATATGCCATTAGCAGTTACCAACATGAGATGCACAACAAAATGATCAAGCGATGGCATGGTATCATAGAAAGAGTGTAGAGCCTGAACAAAGAGACCACAGAACTCTTCCACCAAGTAGCTAAGTGGAAGGAACAAATCATTTAGTTTCTCTTACCCTCAACTTCCTCAATGAAAAGACTGCTTAACAGTCTGTTCATAACATTAAAAAAATTTCTGATAATAATTAAAGATGTCAGAGTAGAAGGAGAAAAATATCCTGGTTCTGAAATTACTGATAAACTAACCCACAAATATTACAACTTAATACATGTTTCTGCTTATGCAAGAAAAATATGCCCCCTTACATATGTCACTGTTAATAAAGATTTCTGATACTTGCAGGTGAATCTATTCATCACTGAGAAAACAACATCAACAACAACAAAATCACAAGGAAAAGAATCAATACACATGACTATATAAAAATGTAAAGTTTCTGAATGTTTAAAAAAAAACTGTCAAATACATGCTATTAATATGATAAAGAATTAATATATTTACTCTGAAAATTACTCATTACCTATCACTAAGAAAACCTTTGAGAAACAAACTTATTAATGGATGAAGATTATAAACAGAAAATTCATAAGAAGGGATCAAATTTTTAAAACATATGACAATTGTTAACTCTTGCTAGAAGTCCAATAAATTCTTATTTTATAAGAAGATAGCATTTCCTGTCTATCAAATTACCAAAAATGATGTTTTTAATTAGAACTACTATAGATGAGCATGGCTTGGTGAAATAGGCACTATCATACATCGCTAATAACAATGTGAAATTTTGTGATACTTTCAAAAGGCAGTTTAGTGATGAGCATTAAAATATCAAAAACATAACAACAGGAGTTTGGTTGGGTAAATTAAGGTATGAAAATCTTTTCTAAATGGCATATAAATATTGAATTATAAGTTATATATGTTGGGGCGCCTGGGTGGCTCAGTGGGTTAAGCCTCTGCCTTCGGCTCAGGTCATGATCTCAGGATCCTGGGATCGAGCCTCAGATCGGGCCCTCTGCTCAGCAGGGAGCCTGCTTCCCCCCTCTCTGTGCCTGCCTCTCTGCCTACTTGTGATCTCTGTCCCTCTGTCAAATAAATAAATAAAATCTTAAAAAAAATAAGTTATATATGTTAAGAATGACCAATCATATCCTGTTATGTTAAAGAAATAGAATATAAAATTATACACATATTGACCATGAATATAATTTTTTAGATTACCTGAGAAAAATAGGAGAAACTGTTCATAACAGAATTGTTTGGATAGTGGATATAAAGTTATAAAGTTATAAAATTTCCATTTAGGAAGAGGAAACCTCTACATTCTACTTTTAAAGTAATATAAAATAAGAGGAAGAAGGAGGAGGAAGGTTGTTTATATCCCTGATATTCAAAACATCAATGGATCCATGTACTCAGAGCATGGATCAACTTCCCATCACTGACGCGTGTTGCTTACACCTCAGTTTCATGGGGTTAGGAATGCAAAGACAGATAGATGACAACAGAATTCCTCAGCAACTATTTATATAATGAAATGAGATGAACTGAGAATGACAATATACAAGGTAAGACAGAAAAAAAATGCCTTAACGCAACACAGCCAAACAGTCCAAAGCTGCAGGTTATAAGAAAATGACAGCAGTCCTTCAGGAGAAGGACCCCAAGCCCAAGGGGTGATGTAGGCGCATCAAAGAGGAACCATAGCTCTTAAACAACTGACAAATTATAAGCATCCTCAGGACTGACTTCTAAGTCACATGAAGGCCTCGGTGGTCTGATGTCCACCAGAATGCAGTAACTCCGTTAGTACTAACATCAGTAAATGCAGATGGACACGATTTTCATGTCAGAATAGAAAAAAGCTTTGTCTGCACTAGAGCATATCTTTCCTTTAAAAACCCTATTTTCAGAGTTCGGTATTACATTTCTCACTTCTTAGCTGAGATTTAGTCATGTGACCTTCAAGAGATTACTTCTCTGGGGTTAAATTTTGTCCCCAATGAAATATGGAGAGACTCTCTATTTTGCATAATTTTTACAGGAATCAAATATGCAAATGGGCATCATAATCCAAGGTAAACCATGGGCACTTGGAAATGTTACCTTCCTTCATACTGAAAACTGGCAATCTTTAAAACATCACAGAACAAATGCTATGAATGTTCCACTCATATCCTTTGGCTTCACCACCTTATTGCACAGAGTCCTATTTCCAAAGTCAGTACCTGAAAATCTTGACCTGCGAGCTTTCTTTGGCCTGGAGACCCTGCTTTGCTGTCCCTGCAGTAGTCTGGAAGTGTTGCAGAATCAATGTGCTGTGGGAAAATCCCTCAACTAACTACTAGTGGAAGTATATGACAAAATCTCCCATATTTCTGATCATTGATATAATAACCCAAACACACAGGCTCTGCATATGCTCCCAGAGTTACCTGTGAGACATGGGATTAAGCTCTCGTCACCTAACGTGGCAACTTCCTTGATAAGTATCTTTTTCGTCCTCCTTCCCTCCCTATCTCACACCTCACCATGGCCTCTACCAGTATGTCCTGGGATCATCTCCCAGATAAACTCCTCCACTCAAATCCTTCTCTCAGGATGTAATTTGGGAGTAACCCAAATTAAGTGATATATTCATTATCTCATTTGCCTCCTCCCATATCTATTTTACTCTTTGGGGATATGAAACTTGCATAATATAAGAGCTCTACCTTTTCCAGCCATCTTGTCTATTACCACAAAAAGGTTTTCACATTCTAGTCAAGCCATTTCTTTACAGGCATACCTTGGAGATACTGCAGGTTCAGTTCCAGACCTCAAGAAAGCAAGCCAAATAGATTTTTGCTGTTGTTGCTTCCTAGGGCATAAAAAATGGCACACTGATTGTTTTTTCCTTTCATGAACAATTGATGCTGTTTCATAGCATTTTACCCACAAAAGAACTTATTTCAAATCTGAATTTTTCTCTCAAACCTTGACATTTCTTTATTAACTAAGTTTATGTAATATCCCAAATCCTCTGCTGTCATTTCAAAAGTCTTCACATCATTTTCACTGGAAGTAGATTCCATCTCAAGGAACTATTTTCTTTGCTGATCCATAAGAAGTGACTCTTCACCCATTCATGGTTTATCATCACATTACTTCTTCCGCTTTAGTCTCGAACCCCTCCAAATCATCCAGGAGAGCGGAAATCAGCTTCTTCTAAATTCCTGTTCATACTGATATTTTGATTTCTTTGTGTGAATCACAAATATTCTTAACAGCACTGAAAGTGGTGAATCCTTTCCAGTCAGTTTTAAATTCACTTTTCCCAGACTCATCAGAAGAATCACTATGCCAGAAGTAGCCTTATGAAATGTATTTTGTAGATCATAAGACTTGAAAGTTGAAATTATTCTTTGATCTGTGGGCTGCAGAATGGATACTTGTGTTAGCAGGTACAATAACATTTATCTGATTGTGCATCTCCATCAGGGATCTTGGTAGCCAGATGGATGGTCAATGAGCAGTCATATTTTGAGGAAAATCTTTTTTTTTCCCCCCAAGGAGCAGTTCCCTGGAGTGGGCTTCAAATATTCAGTAAACCATGTTATAAAGAGATGAGCTATTATCAAGGCTGCCTTGTCTCATTTATAGAGTACAGGCAGAGCAGATTTAGCATCATTCTGAAGAGCCCTTACCAGAATAGTCAATGAATATTGGCTTCAACCTCAAGTCACCAGCAGTATTAGCCCCTAACAAGAGAGTCAATTTGTTCTCTGAAGCCAGGCATTGGCCTCTCCTCTGTAACTATGAAAGTCATAGATTGCATCTTCTTCCAATAAAGACTGTTTGATCTACATTGCTAATCTGCTGTTTAGTATAGTCACCTCCATTTATTATCTTCGCTAGACCTTCTGGATGACTTGCTGCAGTTTCTACATCATATTTGCTGCTTTGCCTTGTACTTTTAGGCGGAGACAGCTTTTTTCCTTAAACTTCATGTGCCAACAACCTATGCTAGCTTCAATCTTTTCTTCTGCAGCTTCTTCACCAATCTCAGCCGTCAAAGAATTGAGGAGAGTTAGGGCCTTGTTTTGGATTAGGTTTTGCCTTAAAAGAACATTGTAGCTAGTTTGGTCTTCTATCCAGACCATTAAAGCTTTCTCCATATGAGAAAAGAGGCTGTTTCACTTTCTTATCATTTGTATATTCACGAGTAGCATTAGTTTCCTTCAAGAACTTTTCTTCTGGGCGCCTGGGTGGCTCAGTGGGTTAAGCCGCTGCCTTCGGCTCAGGTCATGATCTCAAGGTCCTGGGATCGAGTCCCGCATCGGGCTCTCTGCTCAGCGGGGAGCCTGCTTCCCTCTCTCTCTCTCCCTGCCTGCCTCTCCGTCTACTTGTGATCTCTCTCTCTCTGTCAAATAAATAAATAAATAAAATCTTTAAAAAAAAAAAAGAACTTTTCTTCTGCATTCATAATGTGCCTAACTGTTTGACACAAGGAGCCTGCCTTTTAGCCTATCAAGGCTTTCAACAGGTCTTCCCCACCAAGCTTATTCATTTCTAGCTTCTGATTTAAACTGAGAGACATGTGACTCTTCTTTTCACCTGAACACTCAGGGGCCGTTGGAGACTTATTAACTGACCTAATTTTAATATGGATGTTTCTCAGGGAATAGGAAGGGCTGAGGAGAGGGACAGATGATGGAGGAAGGTGGGGTGGTAGTCAGTGGAGCAGTCAAAACACACGTAACATTTATTAATTAATTTTATCACCTTATACGGACATGGTTCATGAAGCCCAAATAATTACAATGGTATCATCAAAATCACTGATCACAGATCACCATAATAAATATATTAATAATGAAAAAGTTTAAAATATTGTGAGAATTACCGAAATGTAACACAGAGACATGAAGTGAGCGCATGATGTTAGAAAAATGGCACTAATGAGTTACTTGATGTGGGGCTGCCGTAAACTTTCAATTTGTAAAAAATGCAGTACTGCAAAGCAAAATATAGCAAAGCACTAGAAAACAAGACATGCCTGTACATTCTCAATAATAATTACTCTTCAGGTATTTTTCAAACTTAAACATAAAAATGTTTCTGAGCCCTAAATGTTAGCTTTAGGTATAATTATATAGTAAACTCTTACTTAAATACATATGAACTTAAAATGATATAAATTTCTTATGTTCATAACACTTAGGCAACTATGAATGAAAGCAAAGTTACAAATAAAATACTAAAATTAAGAAATCAATAAAATTCAAATTAATGTTAACGCAATACAATTTTTTTCTTCTGTTAAATACTTTCATGGAAAATGTGGCTTTGGTTCAGGTCCTTAGAGGCCTGGTGTGCCCATCTTCCTGTAAGCTGCGAGATGAAAAGTGTCTCTCCCTCTTTTCTCCATCCTACTTCATGTGAAAGATTTACCTCTCAGTTTTGCACTCTGTTTTTGATATTTGCTTCCTAACATAGTGTCATTTGATATGAAATTGGCTTCTGTTCTATTCTTATTAGCACAGAGAGAACTTCTTATCACCAACGTGCTTATACACAAAAGCAAACAGGGTCATTGTCCTGGGCTCAGTTACAAGATGATTTGGACTATATATAATACTTTCTTTTTTTGTTTTATTTATTATTTTTTAATTATTTTTATTAAAATATAATGTATTATTTGCCCCAGGGGTACAGGTCGGTGAATCATCAGGCTTACACATTTCACAACACTCGCCATAGCACATACCCTCCCCAACAGTCCATAACCCAGCCACGCTCTCCCTACACACCCCCCCAGCAACCCTCAGTTTGTTTTGTGAGATTATGAGTCTCTTATGGTTTGTCTCCCTCCCGATCCCATCTTGTTTCATTTTTTTCCTTCCCTACCTCCCCAAGCCCCTGCTCTGCCTCTCAAATACCTCATATCAGAGAGATTATAAGATAATTGCCTTTCTCTGATAGACTTATTTTGCTCAGCAAAATACCTTCTAGTTCCATCCACGTTATCGCAAATGGCAAGATTTCATTTCTTTCATTTCTTTTGATGGTTGCATAATATGTATATATATATATATACACATATATGTATATATATATCAATTTCAAAAGAAATTGTATATATATATATACACTTTTAATAATGTCACAAAAATAAGGACACAGTATTTTTAAATTACATTTAGAAACACTGAGTTACATCAAATAAGTAGCAACTCTTAAATACTGCCATCATCTATTAATCCTCTTTTATATATAATATTTCAGTATCTTCTCATTAAGAACCTAGAATGAACCCCATTCTCTTGCATGGAATTTAAGATCTTCTGCAATATGCCTCCAGTCTTTGCAAGGCTTCTAAGCCATGTCCAATCTACTACAATATACCTGAGAAAACTTCCTTCTTGAGTTTTACCCTACTTACACAATTCCTTTTAACCTGGAATGATCCTTCACAAACTGAGACGTTACAGTGCAGCTACAAAGAACATAGGCTTTGAACCAAACACTCCTGGATCCTAGATGCTGGTTTTGACACCTATTGGTTATTTGATTTGGACAAGATGCTTACATTTCCTGAACTTCTAATCAGAAAAATGAAAACAAAATAACTATCCCAAGAAGACTTTTAAATATAATTTCAGAAAAGGCTTATAGAGTACTTAGACTACCTTGAGTTATCAATAAATAATAGCTATTAATATTTTGTAATTTTTAATACTTTTAGTTAGAATAAATAATTTCCTCACCATTATTATCACTCAGTATTATTTATATTCCACATTTGACATTCATATCATTAGACATAGTTTTAGGACTGTATACATATTTCACAACCAGCCTATATGCCATGAGTTTAAACATTCAAGTTAATTGTCTTAGAGCTTAACAGAATTCCCAAGATGAGACAGAACTCAATAAAAATTCTCTGAATTTAGTTGAACTGAATTCTAAATCCTTGTGGTGCCAAGCATAGTCCTAAGAACTTAGTAGATGCTCAAAAAATGCCTGTTGATTGATCCATTATGTGACATGATCCAAGGAAGACCCTGAAAACAAATGTTATACCAGTCTCAAAAAAAAAAAAAAATCTGTTCCCTTCTCTGGTTTTGAGCAACTCTTTCATCTGAGAGTCCTGGAAAAGTCAATGTGTCAAACTTTTAACATATATTGAAGCTATCCCTTTTTTCCAAGGACTCAGATAAAGAAAGAAAAAAGCACAGGAAAAAAACCTACTCATTAAGCAGTCTCATGGTCACCTAAAGACATAGAAACTGTCTATGCTTTCTTCAGCCTCTTCATTTAAAATCTCAACTTTCATAATGACCACGGAAAAGACTCTCTGACTGGTGGATTGAATTTATAAATTTATAATAATTCTCAAATTGCCTGAAATTTAAGGTACATACCAATCAACCATCAATCAATGAATTCAGTAATAGCTTTCTTACCCTTTAAAAGGCAGAAAAGTGATACATGGAAATATCAATATGGAATTAAGAATCAGTGATGCTAGAAACTCCATATTTACTGCAGAGCAACATTTTTGTATGGTATAATGAAATATAATCATGGAATGTAAATCATGAGATGTAATCCAAAAGGGGCTTTAGATTTGTCTCCTAATGTCTTTTTAAAAGATACTCACTGGGGTGAGTTTTTCCCTTACCAGTGAAAGAAAACTCTAACAGGCTCTATGATATTTCTAAGCAGTTTTAGGCAATAGAAAACTGCTTAGTTGCAGAACAGTCTCAATTTAGCAAATAAAAGTTTTGGTCTAAAACATTACACAGTACTTTTATCTTCATTAAAGGGCTAGACTACCCTCTCTCCTCCCTTAGCTAGGGACTACAGTTAACTGATTTCCCTAGAGTCTAAACAAAAGAAGAAAAAGAAAGGGGAGATACAAAGTTCTCCCTTGACAGCTACTTTTATAAAATGGCTTCTCACTCTCTTGGCCTTGTAGGTATATAAATATATCTCTCCATCTCTCTGCCTCTTTCTCCCTTCCTCCCTCCCTGTTTTTCTGTCATTTTCTTGAGTTCTCAGATGCTCCCTTTCTGAGCAACCTTGGACTGCAACTTCAGTGATACGGACTGATCCACACTATTCCTCCACCAGCTGATTCCCCCCCAGTCCCTGGTTTCCTGGCAGTCCACTTCTCAGACTCCACTGGCATTCCTTTGCTTTTCTGGGCAATCTTCTCAAGCAGGATCAAAATTATTCAGTACAACCATCTCTCCTTCCCAGTGTTCCCAATCTGTCCCTGAAGATTCACATATTATCCCATTTAGAGTAGAATTCGGTTACCCAGACAAAACTTCCCACTTAGTTTCTGAAGGCCATTTTAGCAAGGTGTTCACTTTCAGATACCTCAGGTAGGCTTCAGACACCAGCTAAATGTGCTCCTCAATGTCCAGAGGAGTCAAACACCTCCCACACCAAGAGATAATAGGTGGCAAAGCACCACTATTTTCCAAAGGGAACATCCTCACCAAATCCTCTCTAACCTCTAACAAATTCGTCCTTTTTAATATCTTTTGTGGAGGATGAAATCTAGTAGTTGAATATTTCCTTTGGAAATATGTATCTTCGTATTACTGTTGGGTCTGTTATCAAAGGAACAAGACTGAGACAAAGCGAAAGTTATGCAAAGCCTTATTCTATGCCAAGCATTAGAAGTTAGACTGACCAGCCAGGGGAACGAGACTGAGACAAAGTGAAAGTTATGTAAAGCTCTATTCTATGCCAAGCATTAGAAGTCAGAATGACCAGCCAGAGCTGCCTCCGAAGAGAGCGACCACCCCTTAGTCTTACCGGCTAGTTTTATAGGGCACAACCACAGACATCTACATATGTGGCTTTGGCTGATTGGATGTTTCCGACCTGTCTGTTTTAGTAACAGTTACCGGAACCAATACTAGTAACTGCTGAGGGGTTTATTAAACAACAAAATGGCCTTGTTTTAGGTATGTGTTTTAGCAACAGTTACCCGGAACCGGTATCAGTAACTGCTGAGGCATTTATTAAACAACAAAATGGCTACCTAGGCAACATGGAGTCACTATGGCTAAGTAGGCCCAGGCAGGCCCTAGGGGTTTAACAGGTTTTAACGTGGAATTGGCCCCAACATTACCACTCATATTGGTATTTAATGTCTATTGTATCTTGGTGGCTCAGATGAAACTAAAAAAATAACATTCTGTTGCATTAGCATAAAATTGATTGGCTTTGTTTTCTTCACACAGAGTATCACTAATGGCTGGTATTATACAAGTATATAGATTGTTTATAGCTAGTATCTGTGCCTCTTTTTGTAAGGGAGTTCATTATAATTCCCAAACAATTTGCAGTGTTGTTTGGTGAAACACTTTTTAATTAGGAGAGTTAAAAACTGTGAAAAGTGCCCATGATGAAATGCTCAGAGAGGATTTTTACACAAACAGGGCTATATTTTTCACTCCATACTTTAGTCCCACACTGTTACTCTATTTGGATGCAAGGGTCTAAAATTCAAAGGCATTGAGTCATTCTGGTTAGGAATTAAGGAAATAAATGTTGAGGTCAAATTATCAAATGAACTAAGGTCATCTGAAATGGGAGTAGGGGAAACAAAGGTCTCCTCCATGTTTATACTGACTCCATGAGAAGCAATATCATGTGGAAATTTTTTCCTAATTCCCTTCAAAACTTGGGAGGCAAGAAAATATGCTTGTGAGGTAGATTGACTGAGCTATTAGACAGCTTGGTTAAACCTTAACACTTAATAGATGGCGACACTAGACAGATTAACTTTCCCTTACTCCAATTTTCTCAATAAAATGGAGATAATAACTGTCTTACCCTACAAGTTTGTAAGAATTTAAAAAAACAAACAGTGAAAAGGAGAAAGTGTTATTATTATCACCATTATTATTATTCTGTGAATTTTACACAAGGGTATATGAGTGGAAGTGAGGTATATTCACAGGTCTATTGCATAAAGATTTCTTCCAATAATCTTCTATATTCTTCCTCTTCTGTGGAAAATTTATAAGACGGTAGGTAGGTTTTTATAGACAAAAGTGACTTAGAAGCCAGTAATTAGAAACACACATTTTGGACTTTATATAACTAAGGAGAAAAAGGGGAAATCTCTGTTGTTAAGCCACTGGAATTTGGGGAATTATCTATTACAGCAAATAGTATTACTTTACACAGATGTACTTAAACTTTTGTCCTTAGGATCTACCTTAAGATGATTTTAGGCATTAAATATAAAAGCACCATAATAAAGAAAATTGTAAAATTTGGATTTTTTCCATCCTTTTTTCCCAAGCCATATATCAAATGTCACAAGACCTAGTCCAGGGTATGGAAAGAACAATATATTGCACTATGTGATAATTGAGGTGAAGGGGAATGAGAGTCTGAGCACAAGAATGCCGAGAAAAATGGAGAATGAGGGAGATGTGTCAATTATCTAGAGGGAGAAGAAACTGAATAATATTATGATAAAGAAAAATCTCATCATTACACCAGATGTCTAATAAAGACAATATATACATCAATGCCTTATACTGTAGACTTTGTGGAGAAGTTGTAAAAAAGAGATGAGTTTCAAAATTATCCATCATATCTTCAAGAAATATTCAATGCATGCTTATTTTGCACCAGGTATTGTTCTAGATGTTGGATATATAGAGAGAACCAAACAGACAGACATCCCTGTCCCATGGAGCTGACATTATAATAAAACACAGAAACGAGACCAGCATGGATAGAGCAGAATGAGCCAGAGATAGTGGCAAAGTTGAAGTCAGAAAGGTGATGCAGAATTGGACAATACAGGCCCTTAAAAGAATTTGAACTTTTGGGGGGGGAAGAGCAAGATGGCAGAGGAGTAGGAGACTGAGATATCATCAGGTCCCAGGAGTTCAGCTAGATAGTTATCAAACCATTCTAAACACCTATAAACTCAAAAGGAGATAGGAGAGAAGAAGAGCAGCAATTCTAGAAACAGGAAATCGACCACTTTCTAGAAGATAGGATGTGCAGAGACATGAATCCAAAGCAACGGGAAGATAGACCATGGTTGGGGGGGGGGGGCTCCTGGCAAGTGAAAGAGCGGCAGACCACAAAATTGGAACGTTTAGAAGTCTGCTCCACTGGGGGACATCACTCCTGAGGCTAAGCAGGGAGTGGAGCCCTCACAGGAAAAATGTGGTCTCAGGACCTGTGGGGACACAAAAATCCCCGGGGTGTATGAGTGTGGCAGAGCTGCCAGGTATCAAAGCATGGAAGCTGGCTGCAGAGACGGAGCGGAGCAGTGGGCTGTCAGCTTGGGATGACCTTAAAGCATGATCCAAGGCACAGCTGGCCCACTGTTTTCCAAGTAAGGACCCCACAAGCAACAGATCCAGGGAGGCTCCCTTCTTCCTCCTCTGGGAGGAGCAGAATGGGAGCAAGCTACAGGAATCTGCTGGGTTTGGAAAATCCAAAGAGGGCCCATACCCCAGAAACAGAAACGCTCGGTCACAAGCTGGGTGAGCTCAGAGTGTGGCTGGAGACCAGGAAGATGGGAGGGATTGACAGCTTTTCTCCAAGGGCACACTGAGGAGTGGGGCCCTGAGCTCTCAGCTCCTCCGAGCTGGAGATTGGGAGGGTGCCATCTTCATAAACTGTGCATACCCAGCAATGAATGTGTAATAAACAATGTCTTCAGATAATTTCTTTGAACATATTTTACTAAGAGAATAGATACAAAGATTTTTTTTAATTTTGCCTACGTATTTGGCAAATATGTAACTTTCTAATGTGAAAAATAATACAGAAAATAAACATAAAAAAGAAAAGGATATAGTAATATATTTCTTATATTAAGAAAAATATTAAATTTGTAAAACAAAACAAACAACAAATAAATGATTTTGGAAAGGAACCAAAGTACTTTGAGAGAATTGCAGAGTAAAGTCACAATCATAAAATTCAGCATTCACCAGATTGAAAGTTGGTCATTCCTAGCTAAACAAAGCAACCATCTTCACTCTGTTAAGTTTCCCAGAAAGGTAAGATGACTGCAAAACAGAAAATTTTAGCAAGTAGCATATGGCAGCAGTGTAGTGAAATGGAAAGAAAAGTGGTCAGTTTATTGGAATATTCTGTCATCAAGAAATTTGTTAGTATTCTATAGGAGTGTCTGGAGAATTGATTTGGTTGTATGTGATTTGACAGAACAACATTTTTTGCAAGCTGGGAAAGCTGTTCCCAGGGGATTTAAAATACTTAGAGAAATTCATCAAATGGTTTTTTTTGTTGTTGTTCCCAGTATAGCTTTATCTATGAAAATGGTTTGCATACATAGTTAATGTTGTAATATTATGGCAGAAAATACAAAATTCTTTTATTCATTGTCATATATCACTGAAGACATACACATCTAGAAGTTATAGTCAATTTATGGATTTTCTAAATATTTAAAGTGTCATGAATGGCTGATCTTAGTTTTATTCATTATGTTTTTATTACCAACAAGTTACAAATACAGCAGATGAATAGGCACAAAATTAATCTTGTGATTGACTTAGGTGAAAGACATGGAACTTCTAATTTAAGTTCTCAAATTCCATAGTGTTATTCTGCATCTATTTGACATTACTCGCAAAGCAAAGAGGGAAAAAAATGCCGTAGTGCAACTTGTGAAATAAATGCAAGGGGTTACCAAATCAAATCAGGCAAACTGAAGTAATTCTGAACCTTCTATATATGTATGAGTTTTTATACTTAAGGCTTTCAACATTTTTTAGCTCAGCTTGGATGCTGGTTCTTCAGAAAAAGCTTCAGTGATCTCTACATTCATGATCATCCACTTTCAGAGGCTTAGGTTCTTCTCATATAGACTCTAACAGCCCTTTTACCTCCTCCTTTTCTGGTACTCAGACCACTTGCAATGATTGGTTTAAAGTCTTTTACCTAAGGTCTATTAAAGCATTATTCACAATAGCCAAGATATGGAAAAAACCCGAATGCCCATTGATGGATCAATGAATAAAGACATTTTTTCTGCCTGAATAATATCCCCCCTTTTTAAAAAATGATTTTATTTATTTATTTGACAGATAGAGATCACAAGTAGGCAGAGAGGCAGACAGAGAGAGAAGGGGAAGCAGGCTCCCTGCTGAGCGGAGAGCCCGATGTGGGGCTCGATCCCAGGACCCTGGGATCATGACCTGAGCTGAAGGCAGAGGCTTAACCCACTGAGCCACTCAGGCACCCCTGGCTGAATAATATTTCATTGTGTATATATTATTCAGCCATTAAAAAAAAGGAAATCCTGCCATTTGTGATAACTTGGAGGACATTATACTAAGTAAAAAAAGATAGAGGAAGACAAATACTATATGATCCCAATCACACATGGAACCTAAAAAAGCCAAACTTAGAACCATAGGGTACATCAGTGCTTACCAGGGGCTTGGGGTTGGAGAAAATGGGGAGATGTTGGTCCAAGGGTGCGAACTTTGACTTATAAGATGAATAAGTTCTGAGGATCCAGTGTATTACGTGCTAGCTGTAGTTAATGATACTGTATTATACTTAAGTTTTACTGAGAGTAGATATTAAGTGTTCTCACCACACCAAATAAAAAAGAAAATGGTGACTATGTGAGATAATGGATATGTTAATTAGCTTGAGTGTGGTAATCATTTTATAGTGTATATGCAATCAAACCATCATGTTATATACCTTAAATATATACAATTTTTTGTCAATTATGCTTCAGTAAAGCTCAGGAAAAAAAAATAAAGTCTCTCATCTTAACTTTATTGTAAACTCCCCGAAGGCAGCGATGATGTCAGTCTTACTAACAAGCTAAAGTGAATCAAGGACATTACTCTATGGTTCTTCCTTCTCTTCTGAATCATCAGTTTTCCCTTCTCTATTGGCTTGTGCTATTAGGATATAAATAGGGTATTATTCTTCCTTTTTCATTTCTACCTTCCTTACAACTTTTCAGCAAAACTTTTTGAAATGGTTTTTCATACTTAACTGTCTACATTTTCTCCTTCCTTTCCCTCTCTGACCCACTGTAATTAGCCTTTTACCCCCTATCGCTCTAATGACACTGCTCTTATCAAGATTGCCAGTGAGTGCAAATGGTCATTTCTCATTTGCATATTATACATCAAGGATTGTAAGTGTAGGGTCTTAATATTTTTCAATTAAATAAGCTGCAAAATAACTACATATAGAAGACTTCTTCCACAGATAATCTGTTGATAACTTGTTAGTTTCCTGGGGCGTCCACAATAAAGTACCACAAAAACTTGATCAAGGCCTAAACCAACAGAAGTCTCTCATAGTTTTGGAGGCTAGAAATTTGAACTCAAGGTGTTGGCAGGTGTTTGCACTTCCTCCAAAGGCTCTGGGGAAGAATCTTTCCCTGCTTCTTCCAGCTTCTCTGCTTGTGGCTGTGTAACTCCAACCTCTGACTGCATCTTCACGTGGCCTTCTTCTCTATGTGTGTCTCTCCTATGTATCTTTTGTAAAGACAGTTGTCATTAGATTTAGGGTCCACCCAGATAGTCCAGGGTGATGTCATCTCAAGGATCTTTAACTAAATTATATCTGCAAAGACTCTTTTTCCAGTGAAGCTCATATTCAAGGTTCCAGGGGTTAGGATGTAGATATATCTTTCATTCAACCCACTACACCATTCAACCCACTACAATAATGAGCCCCTTGCTCAGTGTTTTGTTTTTGTTTTTGTTTTTGTTTTTATAATAGAAGGATGATACACTGTTATAATCAGGATGGCGATGTAACAACTAATTAAATTTTTCATTCAATGAGTAGATATTAAGTGTATCCTATGTGTCAGGCACCTTTCTAGGTCCTAGAGTGAGAGTGGTAAGCAAATCTTTACTCCTGTGGAGTTACATTCTACTTAGGGGAGAAACAATTATCTTTTAGTCCATGTATATATATTACTTAAAGTACAGGAGTGTGTTTCCTAAAGTTATAGACATCATTTTAAACTTGTAATTAAGTTGCCAAAAGTGATAGTGTTATAAAATCTAGAACATTCAGAATCCTAAACAATAAAGTTCTGGTTCATTAATTGCCAGACTACATATCAGATGTTTTACCCATGTGCTAGAGCAAAAGGAAAAACAAAATGCCAAAAGTCTGGTTAAATTTATATTTATGCATTAACAAGTGACACAAAGACCTAAAAGTGTGATTATAAACCCCCAGGGTAAGTAAGAAAGTGATAGAATGATGATTTCCCTCATTAATGTTATATTTATACCACACCATTAGTCTAATTAAAAATAAATATAAACAATGTATCATCTATTATCATGAAGCCAATCTCAAATCAACTTCTGCTTTTGTAAAATCTTTTCTGCTCTCTTCTTTTCTAAAGAACTTAATCATGCTTTCTGCCCTGCTGGCTCTAAACTGTGTGTTTGTTATTATTCTTATTACCCCTGCATAAGTGCCTACTGTATACCTAAGCACTTAGTGCTTCACCATCATAACCCTGCTATTAACCATCTCCCTGTGCTGTGATCGTGTGTTTCCTTATACATCCCACTACAGGATGGTGAATTCGCTACAAGGAGAGGCCATATCATTTTAGCTGCTGTTTTCTCAGTACTTAACACAGTATGTGACAGGTAGTGAATATTTAAAGATGACTTAAATTTAGTCAGCTATAAGCGTGGCAACTACCAGGAGTGAGATTGCTTGGATGGTGAGTGACCTTGCAGTGGCATCAGGCTGTTTGGGAATGAATCCCTCTTTGCCAATTTAACGAACTCTGTGTCATCATCTGTGAAAAACAAAATAATAATGCAAGGACTTATGAGGCTGTATTACTTTAAGGACACAGTTCCTGTAAAGCACTTAGGAGTGTTCATAGTGGTCATAGTAAGCACTCAGTAAATCTTAGTCATTAACATTGTTTGGTTTTTATTTTTAGTACTATTGCTTTAAACAGATATTCTGAAAATACAGTGAATTTTCATATCATGCAAAATAACTTTTAATTGAAGCACATGGAAGTTTCAGTTTGGCAGGACCTAAGGTTTAAAATTACAGCCACGTAATGAATAGAAAGCATAATTAATGGCTCAAATTTTAAAAAGCCATAAAATATGATATGTTAGTGGCATGTCCTGGAATAATTGTCTACATAAAGTACATTTTTATAAAAGAAAAGTAAATGGTGATGTTTTCTAAGCTTTCTACTGTTTCTTACAAGCTACTCTCTTTGATTGGATGTCATATTTTTTTTTAAAGATTTTTATTTATTTATTTGACAGACAGAGATCACAAGTAAGCAGAGAGGCAGGCAGAGAGAGAGGAGGAAGCAGGCTCCCTGCTGAGCAGAGAGCCCGATGTGGGGCTCGATCCCAGGACGCTGGGATCATGACCTGAGCCGAAGGCAGAGGCTTTAACCCACTGAGCCACCCAGGTGCCCCGGATGTCATATTTAACTTTTTAAATTCTTTTATATTTCCTATCCGGCAATTCACTGTGTTTTAAAAAGGTTTCCCTGTTAAGTATTTTTTATATGCTTCTCTTCTCTCTTAGTCAATTTGTCGATTCTCTCTTTACTGTATCATTTTGAAAATTGAGGTCATAGAACTTAAGCAATGAGGAATAATAGTACTTACATAAATGAATTTTGTTTTGAATTATAATTCTCAATATATTTTAATGAAAATATTTTTAGGAAGTTTGGGGCCATTTCAAAAATATTGTCTTAATTTTTCCTTTCCCAAAATTATATTGAATCACTCAGAAGTGAGGTTTTTAATCCAGTAGTATTACTTGAAAGTATATATTTCTAGGAACTACACATAGAAGCTCTTCAGAAAAAGCACTGAGTTTGGGTTCAGGTTAGAGGCTCCAGAACTGATTTTCCAGGGTGTGAATATGGGTTCTGCTATGAATCACTGCGGAACTTTGGGTGGAATACTCTGTCTCTTCATGCCTCAGTCTTAGTCTTTTCATCTGAAAATGAAGATAATTATTATTTACTTATAGAGTTGTCATGAGGATTGAATTGATTAAATCACGGAAGACAGTACAGTGCCTAGATAGAAAGAACTGAATAGATGCTAGTTTTTCAAAATTATTAAGTGAGAATTGGTGAAGAGATGTTTTCAGTTTGAGAGGGTAGCATGGGCAAGTCACAGAGTTAAGAATCCATGGGATTTTTACAGGGGTAAAAAGTATTGATAAGGGAGAGGTGATGCAACATGGAGGCTTAAGCGGGTAGAAGAATAAATGAAACAAGATGGGATTGGGAGGGAGACAAACCATAAGTGACTCTTAATCTCACAAAACAACCTGAGGGTTGCCGGGGGGAGGGGGTTTGGGAGAAGGGTGTGGGATTATGGACATTGGGGAGGGTATGTGATTTGGTGAGTGCTGTGAAGTGTGTAAACCTGGTGATTCACAGACCTGTACCCCTGGGGATAAAAATATATGTTTATAAAAAATAAAAAATTAAAAAAAAAAAAGTATTGATAAGGGAGAGTAAGAGAAAGGAGTCTGGAGTCAAGTCCTAGAGGTTTTGCCCCTAGCAAAGAAGGAGAAACTATAACAATGCCACATTTTATTGGTCATTTCTAAGAATATTGACGGACTTGCTCTAGTTGGGGATTTGAACTATATTTTATAAGCAAGGGAAATGTTGAAGACAGTACAGAGCCTAGTACATGGACTTCAGCACCAAACTTCCTGGAATTCGTTTCTGGTTCTTTTTTGTACCCAAATTGTATCACTGATGATAATGATTTCTGTATTACAGGGTGTTGTGAGGATTAAATGAGGCAATGCAGGTAATATATTTAGAACACTGTCTGGCTAATACTAATTGCTCAATAGAAATTAGGTATCATAAATTTTGACTAGAAGATGAATATGTGATGAGATCTGTGTAAGCTTTACATAATTCTAAGCAAAGTACCAGATCTATATGATAACAGAGAGAGAATGAGAAATTTCCATAAGAGATTAATGAGTGTCCTGCACCTGAGCTACTGTGTCACAAGGTTAGCCTGGGAAAGGGTCATTGCTAAAGTTATGGCAGCTCTTTTGGAGCCCCCAGGGGGCATTGATACCATGGAACCTCCAGGCCTCTAATAAGTAGCTAGGAAGCCCAGAGAATGAGGACCACATCCAAAAATCATAGATACAACTGCCTCTATTCCACTGGGTACCTTTATGCAGATCTGAAGAAGATAATTCCTTTCTCTGGGGGGCATACAGGTAGCAAGGCACATGGCTTGATGAGAGGAGTCCAGAGTGTATCCCCTTATTGAGACACTTCTGGGCAGGTCAACTTGAGCAACCAAACACATCTATCCTGGCCAGAAAGCACTTGAGATTAGCAAAAACTCTGTCTTACCAGGGAACATGTGCATTATTTGTGTCTGTTTGCCCATCTCTTAAATTTGAGGCGGTTCTTGTGATTTGCTTTGACTAATAGAATGTGATAGAAGTAACTTCATGTGACTTCTAAGGCTTAATCTTTGGACACCTCGAAGCATCCATTTTGGAATTCTCATCTATGTAAAAAAGCTCAGTCAGGCTTATTAGAGGATGAGAGGTCATGTGGAAGAGAACAGGAGTGCCGTAATTGACAGCCAGCATTTCCTGACAGCTGCATGTTCATGGGAGGTCCCAGGAAAGACTAGAAGAATAACTGCCTAGTCACAGAATTGCTGACTATACATTCTTGAGCAAGGATAAGTGGATTTTGTTTTAAACCCAGGTTTTGGGGTGGCTTGTTACATAGGGCTACATAACTGATATACCTGGGTAAACCAAAAGGGAAAGGGCAATCCCAAACTAATCTCTATCAAAAATTCATCTCTAATGCTTATAGTCTCTCAGATTCCAGTAAAGATACTTCCAATGATAAGATGTTGAGTCAGAACAAACATCTCCCTTTCAGGAACAGAGATATTACTCCATTGTACAGATCAGTTTAGTCTGTAGGAGCAAAAAAAAAAAAAAAAAAAAAACACTGTCTATAGAGATCTCCAGGATAGTTTCTGATGCTCATATGTCATGGAAATGTCTGCTGGCTGATTGCCTTTTTAGTTACTGTATGCCTCAAGAAGGCTTCAGTGAAAGACTCAGAAATATTAAAAATGAAGGACTGCTCAGTCCCTGCCTAGTTCCATTAACTGTCATCACCAAGGGTGCTCTGGTACTTTGTCAATGGTAATGTCTGTTTTTGAAAAAGAGTGACTTCTAAAGACCTTAGATGGGCTAGAAACTCACATTAATGAGCTAATAGAAAGTATAGCAGGAATCTGAAGGAATAAGAGAAATTAGAAGTGAAATGCTCTGTAAAATTTTAAAAATATATAGAATATGTTTAATTAATTAATAGGGGAAATTAAACAAGCAGTAGAATATTTGTATTTTGGTCAACTTTACTATCTTATGATTTTATAAAGTTTTATTTTCTTTGACTTCCCAGTGATTTTTTTCTTTAGTTTTAAGCTACAGAACCAGTTATTTTGATGCCAAACTGAAAAATACAGAGACATTTATTGGAATCACACAAGTTTACTTTTTTCCTTCTTTCCCTCATTGTTATCTTTCTTTTTTTTTTTTTAAGATTTTATTTATTTATTTGACAGAGATCACAATTAGGCAGAGAGGCAGGGAGAGAGAGGAAGGGAAGCAGGCTCCCTGCTGAGCAGAGAGCCCAACTCAGGGCTCAATCCCAGGACCCTGGGATCATGACCTGAGCCAAAGGCAGAGGCCTTAATCCACTGAGCCACTCAGGCGCCCCCTTTCTCTTTCTTTTAACATAAAATCTTCCCTGAAAGAGGAGTGAACACCAACTGCATTCACACTGGTTCCTGTTGGAATTTCTACTTGAATCCATAATGTCTTCCTCTGCTACAGCAGAGGGCCAGGCCCAAACCATCCACTCCATATGTCCTAAGACTTCAGCCTGGTCTTCCTTGGTCCTCAAGGCTGAAATGTGTCCCAGGTCTCTTACTGCCCCATAAGCGATGGCACAGTAGCCAAAAGTGAGAGCTACATTGATCACAGTGATACTGATCCTACCACTGAAAATTCCACATTCTGATATTGCGGCCTCTGCCCTCCTAAGGATGAAGGGGTGAACATGATACGGCTGGGCAGAGGCTGGGCTAAAGGTAGGGGAAACAGCTGCTTTTGAGATTAAACAAAGAGGGGCTAGAGCATAGGATCCATGCTCAATACCTTACTACTAATAAATACCAAAATGCATGGGCTATAGGGGAAAATGTCAAAGCAATTCAGTTAAGATAGGGGAAGTATTACTGAGTGGATTGTGTAGTTTATGTATGGGTAGCATGGAATCACGCTGAATCTGAATCATGGCTCAGTCGCCCGTTACCTGGATAAATTGGGCAGATTCCTTAATTTCTTTCTTTCTTTCTTTTTTATTTATTTTCAGCATAACAGTATTCATTATTTTTTCACCACACCCAGTGCTCCATGCAATCCGTGCCCTCTATAATACCCACCACCTGGTACCCCAACCTCCCACCCCCCCCCGCCAGTTCAAACCCCTCAGATTATTTTCCAGAGTCCATAGCCTCTCACTGTTCACCTCCCCTTCCAATTTCCCCAAACTCCCTTCTCCTCTCTAACTCCCCATGTCCTCCATGCTATTTGCTATGCTCCACAAATAAGTGAAACCATATGATAATTGACCCTCTCTGCTTGACTTATTTCACTCAGCATAATCTCTTCCAGTCCCGTCCATGTTGCTACAAAAGTTGGGTATTCAACCTTTCTGATGGAGGCACAATACTCGATAGTGTATATGGACCACATCTTCCTTATCCATTCGTCCGTTGAAGGGCATCTTGGTTCTTTCCACAGTTTGGCGACCGTTGCCATTGCTGCTATAAACATTGGGGTACAGATGGCCCTTCTTTTCACGACATCTGTATCTTTGGTGTAAATACCCAGTAGTGAAATTCCAGGGTCATAGGGAAGCTCTATTTTTAATTTCTTGAGGAATCTCCACACTGTTCTCCCAAGAGGCCACACCAACTTGCATTCCCACCAAGAGTGTAAGAGGGTTCCCCTTTCTTCACATTCCCTCCAACACATGTTGTTTCCTGTCTTGTTAATTTTGGCCATTCTAAGAGGTGTAAGGTGGTATCTTAATGTGGTTCTAATTTGAATCTCCCTGATGGCTAGTGATGATGAACATTTTTTCATGTGTCTGATAGCCATTTGTATGTCTTCATTGGAGAAGTGTTTGTTCATATCTTCTGCCCATTTTTTGATATGATTGTCTGTTTTGTGTGTGTTGAGTTTGAGGAGTTCATTATAGATCCTAGATATCAACCTTTTGTCTGTACTGTCATTTGCAAATATCTTCTCCCATTCCATGGGTTGCCTCTTTGTTTTTTTGACTGTTTCCTTTGCTGTGCAGAAGCTTTTGATTTTGATGAAGTCCCAAAAGTTTATTTTCGCTTTTGTTTCCTTTGCCTTTGGAGACATATCTTGAAAGAAGTCGCTGTGGCTGATATTGAAGAGATTACTGCCTATGTTCTCCTCTAGGATTCTGATGGATTCCTGTCTCACATTGAGGTCCTTTACCCATTTTGTGTTTACCTTTGTGTACGGTGTAAGAGAATGGTCGAGTTTCATTCTTCCACATATAGCTGTCCAGTTTTCCCAGCACCATTTATTGAAGAGACTGTCTTTACAGTGGAAAAAGATTCCTTAATTTCTAACCCTGGTCTCCTTACCTGTAAAATGGGAATAATTTTAGGACCTGACTTATGGGATTACTATCCTAACTAAAGAAAACAACACATTTAAAGCACTTAACATAGTGTCCAAGCTCATTAGTAGTAGATACTACCGTGGCATAAACCTTTCATTCAGTTAATAAGACAGATTAAATTTTAATTTATCATTTAGCACTTAAAATAATTAAACAGCCATTTTGTTAACTGACAGAACTCAATTTTTAATGGGTTGTAATACATATGGAAAGAAATACGTTAATGGGTTAATAGTGTTATAATAGCTGTGCCCGGACCTAGCTCAAAACTGCAAAAATATTCCAGAAATTTAGAATGGCTGAAGAATAAGAGCGCTCCTGTTGGCTGGACTTAGAAAAGGCTTTATACAAAAGGGTTCCAAATAAGTGACTTTTACTATCTTACTTTCAATAGTTAAACCCTCCTATATTACAGTAATTCCATGGTGGTTTTTGACAGAAGAAAAGCTAAAGCTACTGAGTAGGCTCTAAAAGTATAGCCTACATTATAAAACATCACTTTAATAAGTTGGTCCTCACATCCTGTCCTCCTCATTTCACAGCTTTTAGTGAGGAACTACTATGTGTTAGAGAGATACTGCTCTAGGCACTGGACATACAACAATGAACAAAACCAAGCACCTCCTCTCATGGAGCTAGCAAGAACAGACAGATTAATGAATGAATATACATTATTCAAATAAACAATCTTGTTTAAACAGATCAACAGTAAGACATCCTACAAAGTGACAAATGTACTATACATAAAGGAAGTGAGGAATTAAG
The DNA here is from genome assembly GCF_011764305.1 of Mustela putorius furo. NCBI lineage: Eukaryota > Metazoa > Chordata > Mammalia > Carnivora > Mustelidae > Mustela > Mustela putorius. Next base: position 1,459,673 of record NW_025421329.1, on the reverse strand, counting down.
TTCTGTGGTTAATAGCAATAGATATTTGAAGCAGAAGGGACTTAGAGACTATCCTGAGGTAGGAGCATATTCAGCATTTTCTAGGAATGGCAAAGGAGGTCACTGTGGCTAGAAGAGAGTAAAGCACAGGGAAAGATATAAACCAAGGCCTTGCATGCTCAAGTCATGAGTTTGAATGTTATGTTGCTATGTTCTTTGGTCAAACAGTCACCTTAAACCATAATCCCAATTTCCTGAAGAGGAGAATTGGAGCCAGAAATTTTCCCTTGAAATAGATGGCCACCATGGCAAGATTTCTGGCTTCACTATCCCTCCCTGCTATAGAACCACTTCAAAGTCTGGGAATTATAACTGGTGGGAACTTAAGAGAAAATCACAGAGGAGCCTCCCTCAGCCTGGCATGGAAGAAACTTGAGTGTGAGTCAGAAGACAGAATTATTGTCTTGGTTCTGCCCAAGTTGATATGTATATAACTTGAGCAAGTCATTCAACTTCTTTAGGTCTCAGTTTCTTATCTGAAAAAAGTAGGACATTTGACTGGATAACTTCTAAATTCTTTTCCAGCTTTAAAATTATTGTAGGTTTCTCCATTTGTTTTGGCCTCATAGAATTCCTAATAAAACATCTCCAGGAAGATAGGAGGGATATTAATAAAATTCCCTATTTACCACTTATTACAATTCAGATCGGTAAACTGAATTTCTTTATTAATATAAATTCTTTAATGGCATAATATTACTTATAAGTCCTATGGAACTCATGTCTTTATGTGTAATATTTATAAGTAATGAAATTTAATTTTGCAAAATATATAGGCAAATAAATATCCTTGTGCTTTTAGTAGTTTTAAAGATACTTCTTGTAGCTCATCGCCCTCAAAAATAAATCCTTACAGCCCTTCTTTTGAGTTCTGCCCCACACTGTAGCAAAGAGTTTCTCCTCTGACATCAGACAGATCTAAGTTTCAATCCCAGCTCTGCCAACTGTTAAGCCCTCTATATCTGCATACAAAATAAGGACCTAGCACATAATCACTGTATCAATGCTAGCTGTTATCAATATTTATTTCTCAATGGATTGATATTTATTTCCAACTGCCTACTGAACATCTTCAACTAGATAATCTGCTCTTAATTCAGACTCAGTATGCTCTGTCATCATTTAGTATTAGGTACAACTACCATCAAAGAAAACCCAAACGATGCCTGGGAGGCTCAGTCACTTAGGCGTCTGTCTTGGGCTAGGGTCATGATCCCAGAGATTTGGGACTGATTCCCACATTGGGCTCCTTGCTCAGAAGGGAGTCTGCTTCTCTCTCTGCCTGCTGCTCCCCCTACTTGTGTGCTCTCTGTCTGACAGATAAATAAGTAAAATCTTCAAAGAAAACACAATATACCAGTGGCTCAGAGAAAATGAAGTTTGTCTCTAATATAAATAAACTCTGGAGGTGGGGCAGTTTGGGGATGGGATGGCCTCCTGAGTTCTAAGAAATTCCTTTGACATGGCTTCTATCCTCAAAGTCACCTCATAGTCCAATATTATCCCTGGACTACTGTGTTCCATGTAATACACAGGGGGAAGGAAGGTAGGGTAAAAGGGCACATCTCCAGAGGAGCCCATTTCTCAAAATGTGGGCTTCCCTGAAGTCTAACGCAACAGTTAGGTTTACCTCACATAACCTAGAACTTAGTCACATACCTCCAACCAGCTGCAAAGAAAGCTGGGAAATATCTCTGAGCTGAGCATGTTATGGGCCTGAATAAAATGAAGATTCTGACACTAAAAAGAAAGGGAGAATAGATATTGTTCAGGCAACTGACAGATTTCTACAGAAGCAAACAAACATTTTCCTCCTCTAGGTTTTCTACTTTGAATAAAGCATTGCCACTCTCCCAGGCAGAAATTGAGTCTAGCATATTTGCATTGTTTTTAGTGCTTTTTGAGGCCCTGAAGCCCACATCAAACCAATTACGAAATGTAGCATTGACCATCCTTCCTTTCTACTTCCACTATTATGACCACCTCATTTAGACTACAGGATGGTCTCACAGATACTCTCCATACTTTCAGTCTCTTCTAACTCTCATCTCTTTTAAAAGCTACCACCAGCCTCAATCTGGAAGCAGACAGTTCTGATCATGTCACCTACCTTTGCTAAGCCTATAGAAAATCTGCAATACCTGAAGAAAAGCTCACAATTCTTAGTCAATGATAAAGTTTCTTTTGATCTAACCGACTTTACTGCCCTGGAACTATAAGTCTGGTAGTCCAGTTAAACTGACACATTCATGATGCTGTACTTAATATTTACAATTTTATCCATGCTATTCTTCCTCATCTCACCAAACTGTTTTAATTTGAGTACCACAAAATATAGATGTTGGGATAAGGACTTTAGAGTGCTTTATTTGGGAAGTTATCTAAAGAAGTATGAGGAAAGAAATGGGAAAGATGAAAAGAAAAGAAATGCAATAATTCTGCATTCATGAGCATGTTACCACTGTAAGCCACAGCAGCACAATCCTGCTAGGTTCCATCTGGAGAACAAGGAGGTCATACCACCAAACTGTACTCCTAGAGAAGACTGAGCAGGCTGGGGGTGATCATCCATTGATTCTTTATCACTTCCCACTGAGACCTCTCAACTCCTAAATGAGGATGGCTTATAAGGGGATTAACTCCTTACAGTTCCCTGCAGCATCTCTAGTATAGCCAGGTAAGTTCCTCAGGTGCCAGAGAAAACCCTAAGGCTGAAAGGTGCTGGTTATCTGAGGTAGACACCGTCAGTATATGGGGAACTGTCCATAGTTGCAATTCTGCTCAGATGGGCAAAGCATCATACAGTCTGCTACTAGAACCAAACTCCATTCATACTAATTTAAAGGACCTATCCAACACAACTTTTCCATGAAACTTTCTCTGATCTCCCAAACTCTCCCAAAGTATTTGGTCACTACCTGAGCTCTCTCTACAGATCACTTTAATATATATATTCTTGTGGAGATATTAAATCTATCAGACTATGGTTCTTGAGAAAAGCTTTGTGTCCAAGCTGAAAAGTATAAAATGTTTTACCTCGCAGTCCCACGAACAAGAAAATAATCAAGCACCATAGACATTTAAAGGCCACAGAAACCATTCTGATTATAAATTTTAAAGGTCTGCCATAGTGTAAAAGAAGTAAGTGCATGTACATAAGGAACACTGTAGATTTCTTACAATCTTAGAACCTCTACCTCTGGGATTCATTTGAAGTGAAATATTACAGTGAGTTTAAATATCAGTAGGTGCGTGGTTTAAACAGTTCATGAAGGTTAGACTGAACTCTCAATTCATTAATAATAGGCTAAGAAGAGTACTTACTTCAGTTTTTAAAGCAATAAATATTATATATTAAAAAGTAACTCCTCACTGCACCACTCTAAATTTAAGAGTGAATTTCAGAAACCAGCACCGCATTAGACTTCCCTTCAGGGGTTTTAGTTTCTGGAGGACCAAAATGACCTCATCCAAAAGCATAATATTTATGAGCTAACTCCTAGGCAAATCTTCATATAGACTCAGGAATGTATCAGGTTATACAATGAAAATTCATTCATTGAAGTTTCTTACTCATTAATTTAAGAATTGGATATTTCACATGCTATTTCAACAACCATATTTATCTTCACTGCTAATAAACATACACATTCCATTAATTCAAAATAAGTACCTAAAGGAAAATTCTAATCAACAACTCTCACCGGCACTATCACTTCATTTCAAATGATAACACGCCTACAAATCAATTCTACTGCCAATGCTTAATTGCAAAAGATTTATCTGCTTTTAAATAATTTACTTTCACTTTCAAAAACAAATTTATCTTAGTAAAAATACAGGAGTAGTATAAATTAATATCAGGAAGATGAAATTCTGTGTCAATCTGTCTAGTCTAAAAAGGCAACCACAGGCATTCTTTTCATTTTCTAAAACAACAGGCAAAGTTTGATTTAATTTTCTAATTATTATTCTAAATTCTGAAAATTAAGGAAATTCTCTTAAATACTAGACAAGGTTTCTTCCTATCTGTGAGAAAGTGTTAAACAGCCACAGACTGAACATTATTAATCAACAGTCATATATTTTAATGCTAATAGCATTACTGTCACATATAAAATTAGACTGCCAAGATTTAATAGGCATATATCTTGAAGACAGTGCAGTCTGGTCTAAAAGAACAGCTATTATAACACTATTAACCCATTTCTGTAGTTCTTTCCATATGTATTACAACCCATTAAAAATTGAGTTCTGTCAGTTTACAAAATGGCTGTTTAATATTTTCTACTAAATTACATTTGAAATTATATACTAAACTGCCTCACATGATATTATTATTTTATTAACATTTTCATTAAATTACCAATCTAAAAGTCTGCTCATCACTATAGTAGAAACTATAAGTCTACAAATAAGAAAACAGAATTACTACCTTTCCCCAAATTTTATAGGACATTTACATTACACTATTAACCATTTCCATTTTCAAAGGGAACATTAAACAATCTCCTAAAATCTGCTAATTCAGCCATTTGGTAATTCATTACTCTCAAACTGAGACTGAAAAATGAAGTCAATTAAAAAAAAATAGCTACAAGGAGTCAGGACTTAACTGAGCACTTCTAGTTTTACCCTTTAATTAACATGAATGAAATCAAACCAAAGGAAAACCAGTCATCTTTCTCAGCATGTTTTCTAGATCTACACAGAGTAAAAAAGGAGAAAGCATCCATTACAGGGCAACTTTTCTAAAAGTAACCAAACTAAATGACAGGAAAACTTGACATGTGTCATGGGCATGTGTGTGCATGCATGTATATATTTGGGGGGCTGAATAGGTTTTGGGGGTGGGGAATAGAAAGGTTACACAATAGAAGAAGGAGAAGGTGAGCAGAACTTGCCAGAAGGGATGAAATATGTTGCCCAAGATAAAAATTTCCTTTGGAAACAAGGTAGACAAGGAAGGGAAGAAGGAGAGGAAGGAGGGTTCAGATAAATGGTGGAAGCAGAAAGGAACTTGCTATGTCCTAGTGCATGTAACATTATACTACATTTTACTACAACAGAGATCCCATAATGTCTTCTCTTCTGAAAGAATTCCAGTTGTTCCCTGTGTGAAGGCAGATTCAATGTGTTACAGTTTCAACACTACGAGGGAAAATTATTTCCTGAATATGATGACCTCCCTACAAATGAGAATATGATGTTTGCCAACTATCTGTCGGACAGCTATTTGTGGAACTCTTAAATTCCTAACAAAGATCTGACTGCTAGTCAAATGAACTGAACAACAACGATGTTATACTTTTTTACATAATAGTTTGGGGAATAACTTTTCCCAAAGATCCCTTCAACTGTAAATTAGGAGAGTTGAGCTAGAAGGCCCCAAAAGACCTTTTCAACTAGAAGATTCAAAGATCTCAGTCAAATAGATAAATGGATAATTCTAATAGAGGCTATAATTGGCCACCTCATAGTTTCTCCAGCTAGAATGAGGAGAGTAGACCTCAGGTTGCAGGTCTGTGTTAAAAATTCTCAGTTTTTACCATTAATTTGTTTTAAAATAATGTCTATGCTATAAATTAACAGTATGACAGAACAAAAAATTTATCTCTTTATTCCAAAGGAGAAGAAAAAAAGTTCTATTTCTATTTACCATGAAGTATATTAGTCTAAAAGACACACGAATTCAGCAATTCAAACTAAAATTGCAAGGAAAATATATATCATATAAATATATATAAGAGATAGTTTCCATTTCCAGTTTGCTTACAGTTAAGAGTCTGAGTCATGTTTTAGCTGACGGAAAAAAAAATTAGCTGTCAGAATTGCAAACTACTGATTTATAACAGAAGAAGTAAAGGAACACTAACTAGAGGGTGCTGGTATGATTTCTAAAATCCATCATCCCTCACATGTATCATTTTTCTCAAGGACCGTTAAATGCTACCATACAATGTATTTTTTAGAAACTCTGAGCCCTGGGCTTGACTATGATGGACAAGTCTTCAAGGAGGTTTCCAAACAGAACTAACATAACACTCAATCTCTACTTAACTACAGGTCAGGCTCAGGGAAAAACTCTATCTTCTTTTGGGACTATGGGAAACCCATGCATATTTCAGACTCTTGGGTTTTCCATAAAAATATTTTGTACAATGTACTACATTAACTTGTACAGACACTTTTTCTCATTAAAATGAATGCTCTTGCAACACAGAGTTCTCTAAGGTAGACATCTTCCCTCTGAACTTGAGAAAAAGTAACTGATGTGAAGGTGTAATACTAGGAAATACCAGTAATAGGAAGGTCAACCTTTGGACTCCATTTAAATTTTGGAATAGGTGATCAGGCAGACAGTGACAGCATTTTCCCATCATTTTCTGTCTAGCTAATGGTCTGCAGGAAATAAGTTAATAGGCCTATTTAATTTCTTTTAAAAACATTTCATCTTCTAGTGCATACAATTTTAGGGCAGTTCTCGAACTATCTTCAAATCTGTAGACATGGGGGCATTTATTTTCATATTGAATCAATGTAGAATATTCCCTTCAAAACAATTTGCTACAAGATAAAACACAAACTGTTCACACTGTAAACTAAAACAGAGAACTCAGAAGAGGAATAAGAAAACAAATAAAACAAGTCTAAAACCTAGAGGAAAAAAAGGAAGCCATAACAACTCTCAATAAAGAGAGAGGAAAAAAAGATAGAGGGGCATCTGGGTGGCTCAGTTGGTTAAGAATCTGCCTTCAGCACAGGTCATGATCCCAGGGTCCCAGAATTGAGCACCACATTAGGCTCCCCTCCTCAGTGAGGAGCCTCCTTCTCCCTCTCCCTCTGCCTGCTGCTCCCCCTGCTTGTGCTTTGCCAAATAAATAAATTAAATATATATATATATATATATATATTTAATAGAGAGAGAGAGAAAAATGTGTGTGTGCATGCGGTTAAATAACAGGTTCAGGTCAGATTTCAGGTTGCGGAAAGACTCTAAAGCCAAACTAACAAATCATTAAGACTCCCTTAGGGAATGAATACAGCACCCTGCCCTGCAAAAAGCCAAACTACCAGGACCCAAATCCGTGGAAATAGGTCTCATCTTTCCCATGTCAAACCAAAAAGCCAGATGCAGGCTGACTCCAACTCAATTCCAATGTACTCTGAAGAAGCTACTCCAGGATAGCCTGAGATTGCTAAATTCGCCGTCACACCATCCTTACTTGAGTTTGTTATCTTTACTGCCTGGCATATACGGTACTCAAATATTCAGACAGGAAAGAAGGAAGGGAAGGAGAAAAAGAGGGAGCGAGAGAGCACGGGGGGAAGAAAAGAAAAAACAAGATGTGCTTCTAACAGGGTGCTTCCTACAACACTAAAGTATAATTTTTATATGGCTCAATTTTTCATTTAAAAGAGATTCTTTTTCATATGCTTGAAAATCAAGTCATGGTTCCATCCCTTATTTTCACAGTATTCTTGGTGTACAAACAAATATATAAAGCATATGTTAATAAATTATATAACAAAGTACTATGTATTTATGAACATAATATTTGTTCCAATATAATTAAAATGTATAGATAATTTAGCTCATAATAACTTAAAAACTATTTTGAGTAAGTCATCAATTTGTATCAGGAGAAAAAAAGCAGAATGTGAAGATAGGCTTGGTTTAATCCTATAGTAAGAGTACTTTGATATAAAAGCTAAAAGAAAAAAACAGAAAGGTAAACCATAGCAATCTAGAGATCTCAACATTTCTAATAAGAGAGAAGAATGCATGCAAGCAACAGGTAGCAACTATGGGATTTTAGCTGGACTTTGAGTATCTGTGCCATGTAATTAAGTTTTTATTACTTTCCTAAGAATACTGGGAAAAGGAAGACAGTGCACCTTACACCTGTTACTGAAACTTCAATTTGTACTTTCTTTCCCTCTGTCACCAACTTATCAGTGTAATCACCTCAATTATTTGCTCTTTGGATACCATTCTAGTTTCCTTCATGGATAGCTGTTACACAGTTCAACAGATACTGTTTCCCTCTGAATGTAAATCTCCACTGCATATCAGGACTTCTGTTCAGCTCCCCTTTCCTCTGAGCTCAGGAAATTTTACAAACTAAGGAGTGTTGATACTTGGATGAGTTCCAAGTGAAAATCAGGGGAGTGGCTGACTTGCAAACTGGCCTTTTTCTCAGCAAATCTGAACTGATTAACACCTCAGCATGGTATTGGTGGTCACACAATTGGCCAAGTTTGCCTTTCAGATAAGCAGTACATATCCATGCAGTGAATAATAGGCAAATATTTGGGGGAAGGTAGAAGTTCATATTCAACTGCAAAATTTAAAAAGATGTTAGGTTGATAAAAATGAAAACTGGCAATGGCAAGATTTTTAACATTTTACAAAATCTAACTTGCCCTCAGGAGTTCAACCCGTTGTGTCCCGATGTGACATGAAATTTTTCATCCTCTGATCTGCAAGTTCTCCCCAACAATATTTACTTTTGTGTTTTTGTTCTGGTGATAACTGTAAAAATCTAAGTATTCATTGATTCATTTAACAAATATTTATTTCACACACAGTGTCAAGTATTAGTTTAGGTACTAAGGAAAACCTAAGTCCCTGCCTTCATGGAACTTATATTCCTAAGGAGAGAGAAAGACAAGAAACAATTTCTAAATATATATATATATATATATATATATATATATATATAGCCATATAATACATAATGTATAATATAATGCAATAAATAGTGATAGATGAAGTAGAAAAGAATCAAAGCAGGTGAGTGAGTCAAAAGGAAGAGGTAGGCTGGGGTCAGGATGTTTTATGGCATTGTCAGGAAAGTCCTCACTGATAAAATGGCATCTAAGCAGAGGCCAGAAGAATGTGGGGTGCAAACCAGGTGGCCAACAGGGGAAAGAGGGTTCTCAAAAAACGACAGTGGTACAAAGGCTCTTAGAAGCTCTATGCTTATGGTTTGAGAAAAAGTATGGCTGGAATAGCCTGAGCAGGACACTGTAGAGACTTTAAGGGTTTTGATTTTCTTTCTGAAACAGGACTCTTTGGAGAGTCTGGAGAAAATCAATGATATAGTAACCTGCCAAGGTTTTAATTTTAAGGTATGGCTCTCACTGCTATACAGAATATACCTTGCACTACATAATCAAGAAGGCCAGCGTGAAAGCACTGAGACTAATTAGGAGGCTACTATAGTCAGCCAGGCAAGAAGCAATGGTGCCCTGGACCTGGGAGGTAGCAAAGGAGGTAGCGAGAAGTATTCAGATTCTGAGACACCTGGTGGCTCAGTCAGTTAAGCATTTGACTCTTGATCACACTTCAGGTCTTAACCTCAGGGTAGTGAGTTCAAGCCCTGCACTGGGCTCCACATGGGCACTGAACCTACTTAAAAAAAAAAAAAAAGAAGAAGAAGAAGGAGAAGAAGTAGGAGAAGGAGGAAGGAGGAGGAGAAAGAGGAAGAAGAAGAAGAAGAGGAGGAGGAAGGGGAGGAGGAGGAGGGGAGGGGGAGGAGGGGAGGAGGAGGGGGAGGAGAAGAAGGAGAAGGAGGAGAAGGAGAAGAAGATGAAGAAGAAGAAGAAGAAGAAGAAGAAGAAGAAGAAGAAGAAGAAGAAGGAGGAGGAGGAGGAGGAGGAGGAGGAGGAGGAGAAAAGGAAGGAAGGAAGGAAGGAAGAAAGAAAGAAAGAAAAAGAAGAAGAAGAAGGAAGAAGAAGAAGAAGGAAGAAGAAGAAGAAGAGGAAGAAGAAGGAGGAGGAGGAGGAGGAGGAGGAAGAAGAAGAAGAATTCAGATTCTGGACACTGTGAGCCAGAACGATTTTCAATTTAATTAGACTCAAGATGTGAGAGAAAGAGAAAAGCAAATAATGACTAAGGTTTGGGGTTTGAATAGCAGGAAGAGTGGAATAGCCTTTCTGGGGGGAATGGAGAAGAATATACAACAAGGTTTGGAGCAGGTCAGGGAGATCAGTAGATCTGTTTTAGATGTTAACTATATTAAAGTTAACCATGAGATGCTCCTTAGAAGTGTAAGTGGAGATGACTACCAGGCAGTCGGATAAATAAGCCCAGAAATCCAAAGAGAAGTCTAGGCTATAGATAAAATCTAAAGCTGTCAAAATGAATAATCCAATTAAAAGCTGGACAGAATGTATGAATAGCCATTTTTCCAAAGACAACATACAGATAGATGGCCAACAAACATATGAAAATATAGTCAACATCATTAACCATCAAGGAAATGCAAATCAAAACTATAATGAGATAACACCTCAAACCTGTCAGAATGACTAAAATCAACAACATAAGAAACAACAGGTTTTCCAACAGGTGTTGGAAAGGATGTGGAGAAAGAGGAACCCTCTTGCACTGCTGGTGGGAATGCAAACTGGTACTGCCACTCTTGGAAGACAAAATGGATGTTCTTCAAAAAGTTAAAGATATATATGCTGGCTAATGGAACATAATTAAAAAAAAGTTGATAATAGAACTACCCCATAATCCAGCAATCACGCTATAAAGTATATACAAAAAATTAAAGATTACAAAAATGCTCCTTAACATGATACATGCACCTTGATGTTTAAAGCAGCATTATCTACAGTAGCCATTAAGGAAACAGCCCAAGGTCCATCAACTGATGAATGGATAAAGAAGATGTGAGATAGATAGATAGATAGATGGAATATTACTCAGCCTCAATGAGAATGAAATCTTGCCATTAGCAACATAGATGGAGCTAGGGGTATTAGGCTAAGTAAAATAAGTCAGAGAAAGACAAGTACTATATGATTTCACTTATATTCAGGATTTTTTAAAAAAGATTTTATTTTATTTTATTTTATTTGACAGGCAGAGATTACAAGTAGGTGGAGAGGCAGGCAGAGAGAGAGAGGAGGAAGCAGGCTCCCTGTGGAGCAGAGAGCCCAATGTGGGCTCGATCCCAGAACCCTGGGATCATGACCTGAGCCGAAGGAAGAGGCTTTAGCCCACTGAGCCACCCAGGGGCCCACTTTCATGTAGGATTTAAGAAACAAAACAAACATGCAAAGGGGAGAAAAGAAAGAGAGAGAGGGAAACCAAGGAACAGGCTCATAACTATAGAGAACCAACTGATGGTTACCAGAAGGGAAGTGGGTGAGAGGTCGGTTAAATACACGATGGGGATTAAGGAGTGCACTTGTGATGAGCACCAGGTGATATATGGAAGTTTGAATCACTGTATTATACACTTGAAACTAATATTACACTGTATGTTAACTGGAATTTAAATAAACCCTTAAAAAATTTGTCAGTGAGTAGAAAGTATTTAACACCAGGAAACCAGATGAGATCCCTTAGGTAGCAGGTGTAGACAGTAGAACAAAAAGCTCATTAGTGTCATCTGCATGACCCCCTCTGACCAAGTACTGAGAAGTCACTGCAGGCTCACATTTGTGTTTGTGTTTACAGCCAATTTGCATGAAGTAGCGTTATTTTAGAGGAACAAAACAGTCGGAGGTAGACAAAGGCACTGAGTACATAAATGTTGCATTCACACCAAGGCCAACAGTTGCCTCTGCCCATTGGTTTAATACTTCTTTCAACAGAAAAATAGGGGAGAAAAAAAAGCTGTAAAAGGACATTTTATTACTTGTAGCATGGTACTTCTGTCATGCTGAACTCTAAAGATCCTGTTTGGTATAAGTCTATATCATACTGATTTCTCAAGCAGCATCTTCATTTCAGTAGAACATCATTATCTATCATGTGAACCTCGTGTTGTTAATTTGAATTCCACTGCTTTGTAGTATCAAAATTTATCTTAAAGTAACTTTAGGAGCTAACACCATATGAAATTTATACCTGATTATATGTTTATTATATATTTTTTTACAGTAACATTACAATAGACATGTATGTCAATGCTGATTATCCATAAGAATTTCTTTAAAAATAACCATAAGAAACATAAGTAATAGCATGGAGACATTAGGAGAAGGAAGGGAAAAATGAATGGGGCAAAATCAGAGGAGGTGACCAGCCATGGGAGACTATGGACTCCAGGAACAAACTGAGGGTTTCAAGGGAAGAGGGGTGGGGTGATGGGTTAGCCCAGTGATGGGTATTAAGGAGGGCATGTATTGCAATGAGCACTGGGTGTTATATGCAAACAATGAATCACTGAACATTACATCAAAAACCAATGATCTACTGTATGGAGACTAATATAACATAATAAAAAATTAATTGAAAAAAGAAAAGTAAACCAAAATAATCCATAAGATATGCAGTTTGGGAAGCACCAGTGACAAATAGGTAAATTTAATTTATAGAAGAAAATAAACATGGCATGATTCCAGTATAAAGGAAAAAAAAGTTTTCTAAACTTATAAATATTAATTCTACAGGGAAATACATTTGAGGCAATTTGAAACTGTATACACAATATTTATATTATAATATACTATATGTAAGTGCTTGTAATTTGTTATTTATGCGTGTACTAGGTAAGTACACATATATATTTAGAGAGATAGTAAAACATAGTGGTTAAGAGCATAAGTTCTGAAGTTGGATTGCTCAGGTTTCATTAGCAGTCCAATAGCTTTAGTTTCCTCATCTGTAAATGGTATAAGAGTACAATTGCTAAGTTTGTTGACAATATCAAAGACACATGTGCCCAGCACAGTAAATACTCAAGAAATAAAAATTATTAATATTATTGTCATTATTACACAATGACATATACATGAGTGGGTGGGTGTGTTTTTCTAATATTCCAATATTCCTCTTTATTATTATTTAACTCTTCCTGAATAATTTCAATTTTTTACCTACAAACTCCCTCAAGATAAGTCTAGTAAAGTTGATGTGATATTTTTCCATTAAGGTCTACTGGATTTCTTGGGATTTCCTGGTGTCATTTCTTACTTTGTGAACTTTGTGATAATACAGTCTATTGTTAAAATATAAAAGATTATTTTCTGATATAATGTATACCATATGCACAGTATAGTGAGTAGTTAAAAGTCTGTTCAATGGAGCCAGCCTGAATTTCTGTCTGAGCTCTTCAATTACTAACCTCTTAGATCTTTGTTGTATTACTTACCTCTTGTGTATATCAGTTACTTCATCTACAAAATGGGATGATATTAGTATCTACTTGTTTATGAAAGTAAAATAGTTAATATATGTAAAACATTTAAAAGAAATAGTAAATGTTACATATGTATATTATTGTTGTTGTTATTGTTATATTATGTTATATATAGTATATAAATAGAACAATTATATTGTTATATTTTTCTTCTACTTTATAAATATGGATTTCATTAACCAAGTTCCAAAAATAATTCCTCACCACTCTAAAGATTTATATCAATTATAGTATTTATTATGCAGCCTTTCCTTAAAGTATATGCAATATTCAGGATATCACAGAGAGCAACCCAAAGATAGCTAAGAGACTCTTTTTTTTTTTTTTTAAAGTAATCACTACAACCAATGTGGGGCTCAAACTCACAGCCCCGAAATCAAGAGTCACACACTCCCCAAATGAGCCAGCCAGGCACCTGTAGCCTAAGATATTCTAATGTTCATAATATTTATTTTCTTAAATAATGTTTACAATACTGAATAAATCATGTTAATACCATGATATAGCCAATATAACCACCAATGTCAGATACTTATAATAATCATTTTTTGAACATTTATTATAGTCTAAGTGGTTACATACATTAGTTCACTTAATCTTCACCGAGGTTTTGCTTCCCTAAGTTAGGAAGAGAAAGAAGAAATGATCTAAAATTTTAATTTATACCTGAAACACTAAAAACCTGGATGTTGGCTAAGTAAATGATTGGTGACAACAAAGAAAGGTCTTCTGGAACATGCATGCAATACACAAAAAGGACTGTTTCCATTATAACACACTGTTTCCATTATAAAGTTGTCTTTAAAGAGAAGACAATATGGGCCTGCCAAACAAGACACTAAAAAAAGTATTAAAAGTGAAAGAAAAAAAAAAAGAGCTAGAAAGCAAGAGGGGGAAAACGAAGATAAGAGCACATTCTTGGATTTGAAAACAGTGAAGTGGCTACAAAGACCAGAAAGATAAAAGGATGACTCAGCCTTCAAGATAGGTGTTTTCTAAGATACTTTCAGTGTTAATTTTTATCTAGAAAAGTAAATGGTTTTAAATATAATCTTAAGTTGATTATATATGTGATTTTTTTGTTGTTAATAATTGCTGTTTTATTTTATTGAGATAATAAAGGGCAGCCAAAGCAATTATAGCTGGCTCCAGCCAAAAATGGTAGCAAAAGACTATGATTGCATCTGTCGATAGTATCACCTCCTATAGGGTCTGAGTCTCCATCATTGGTTCTAAGTCTCCCAGGAGTTCATAGGAAAATGCTGTCTTAATTTAGGCAAATTACAGTCTGGGGTCAGGGGTGTGCTACTCACCCCACTTGGAATCTCTAAGATCTCCTTCATTGAACTCTTCCATCTGCTGGGTAGATTCAAGTAACTTGGGAAGGACTACCAGGCCAAATCATGATATCACACCACTCACATACAGATTTACAGGTTCTGTGACAACAGAATTTTTTTTGAGAACTTACTACTTATTAGACTTTATGCTAAGAACCTTATAAACATTAGCATGTTAATTCTCATAACAGCCTTGTGAGATAGGGAATATCATCTCCATTTTGCAGATGAGAAGACTAAAAAAATTAAGTAAATTGCCAGAAGCTTACAGAGCAAGTACTGTATTTAGGTCCCTTTGAGAGCTTTGCTATAGCTCTAATCCCTATGTTTCTGCCCCCCATTATTTTGAGATGAATATAAGATAAGGATTCTGGAATTCAAACTTTTTACTTGAGGTCTGCAACTGCTCCTAGTCATTGAGAATGGCTCAGATCTCACACTCTTCTATGGTTTCTATGAATCACTGGGGAGGCCTAAAAGATACAAAGAACTATTTTCATTATGGCCAAGGTGAAATCTTTAACTGAAAGGTTTTCTAAGGCTTCTGTCTCAGAAGCAGGGCAACATCAAGATAAAAAGCTAGCTCCAGAAAGGTCTAGAGGGAATTAGAATTCCCTGAGGGCCCAGGACACAGCTGAGACAGAGGTTCTCACACTGGTATATTTGATTAAGGCCTAGATAGGACCTGTTTCATTCTCAATGAGCTAAACAGAAAAAACAGACAGAGAAATTGCAATTTTAGAAGCTCGATGCAATTTGAGCTTAGAAGAAAGATAGAATTCCTCATAGAATCAAACCATTCTTCTTGATTGGGGAAAAAATATTTAATGAGACATTTAGTTATGTTAAGGTAGGATTCTGGTGGCACTTCTAGAAAACAAAGATTGAAAGAAAAGTATAATAAAATAACAGAAAATTTTACAAAGCCCTAGGTTCAGAGGGATGGGGTCTGAGTCTTTTAGGGTTGATAGAGAACAGAGCTGCCTAGGTGCAAAAACTCCAGGGGATGTCGTTCCTACCACACGTGATGTGAGTTGTGTCCTCATGGAGGTGCATGGTCTATAGCCTGCACAGCCATACAGGAGGCTCAGGTAGGGAAGGGCTTGAACTTAGAGAAGATAAGAAATAAAGTGGGGTCTAGGGGCCTACAGGAGACATAGCCACCAGTATGGGAGTCTGGCAGCAGAAATGGATCCCACACCTTACTGACTCAGTTACTGATTCTTAGCCATAGATAATGATAGTGACTCAATGTGATTCCGTATCTTAGCAATACTTAATTTCAAGTGTTCTTTAAGTAATTCTCATCCTTTAACTTCAAACCTTCTAGACAGGTCTAACACACTGAATAGCATTACAGAACTATGCTGTGGAGAATGTAGAAGGAGCCATGTTTAAATATGGAGCTAATGAGAACCAGAGTGAGATGCAGCAGCAAGTAGACAGGTTACAAAGGACTTCGATTAAAAGGACTTCAGTTGGGAGAACAGGAATTCAGAGTGAAAGCATGCAGGTGACTAACTACTCCCTAACCCTTATTTCTAATGAATCCTCAGGAGTGTGATAAACTTCCTAGGTTTGGGGATTTGTCTTTGCTTTGCTTTTACTCTTATGAGAAAAAAATTACCTAAGTACTTAGGACTTATGTTCATACTGAGTGGATAAGCCCTAATTTTCTAGAGAGAAACACAGTATCTTTCTCTCACATAAGGGTCCTGGCAAATCCCCAAGGGAAGAATGCCAGCTATGCCCTCATCTGCAAATACTTTCAGATCAATACAGGCGAGGTTCTGTCTAGCTCAACCTGGGCCACCTCATGCCCAGTGAGACTTTCCTGGAAGAGATCTGTACAGATGACCTCATGTCAGCCAAAGTCTTCAGCACTGGGCACAGGCCCACTATCTTATTGGGGCTGTCTATTCCAGAAGTTGGTAGAATCATCTGCTTAGTTAGGGCTCTACCAAAAAAAGATACTGAGAGAAGCATGAGAATGCAAGTAATTTATTTGAATGCTGATGCCAGGGAGAATAGGCAGAAAAATTGGGATGTCAGAAAAGAGAAAGAGAGAATTAAACATTAACTGTTTAGCAGGTTATATTTATGGGCAACTGAAATTTAATTCCGCTAAGCAACTTAGAAGACAGTATAAAATAAACCTCATATTTATCCTAAAGGAGACACAAGGGAGCTAGGGTCTTGCTACTCAAAGTGTGGTTCAAGGGTTAACATCACCTGGAAGCTTGTTAGAAATGCAAATTATGGACATCATCTCTAATCTAATAATTTTAAAACAATTCCCATGATCCGTAAGCATATTAACATTTAAGTGAAACTAAGTATTTCTCCAATAACTCCTGTCAGTCATTGAATGAGGGCTCCTGGATATTAACTCCCCACACTTTTATTGTGCTTCCTCTCTCCAAGCTAAGCTGGCTTCAGGAGCCAGAGAAAGCCTTCAGGCAGCCAGTGGTAGGTACCTATAATTAGAAGATTTCTATAATTAGAAATCTTGGTATCTAACTACCATAGGAATTGGTGACTGCCCTGGGGATACGGGAAAGGCTATAGCTCTACCATCCATCTAGGTCTTTCTGTCTCTCCTAAAGAAACTGGCAGTTGGAGTTTCCATCCCACATACTTGTTTAGTCTTTAAGCATCCTGAGAATAAAACCTTCCTCCATCCAAGCAATAGGTAAGAATACAAGCCTCAAGTTTATGAGAATCTGAAGACCTAGTCAAAATGACAAAACAGTTTTAAAATTCACCCCATGCACCAATAAGACTAAGCTCTAGACATGCATGACATGATAGGAACTGCAGCAGGACTGAAGTCTCAGTATGTAGGGGTTTAGCTAAGACACAGAAGTAGGATAGATGGGGTTACTTTGACTGAACTGAGGAGTAAGTCCGAGGAACATACTACAAACTGCCCTAAGATGAATTTATTCCTACGGCCAGCATCTGTGGCAAGTAAAATTTTCCCTGGAATCAACCAAGTTTCTCTCTAGACGGATTCTTATGTGATCTGAAATAGCCAGTGCCTATAAAACAAGTCCACACAGTTTTAGAACTTCCTATTAAACGAACAGCTCTCTATTACCACAACTATGGCTAATGGGCCAATATAGATACCTGAATGCTTAGTAGTGTCTGCCTACTTGGCTCCTTTTGGAGTCCAGCCAGCTCCTACATCTCTCTGCGGAAGCAAATGAGATTCTCACAGTGGAACCTAAGACAATATATATAATCAGGGGTGATTAAGGATGGCCTCACTAGATTGCTGTCCAGGTAAGCAAAATACTACCACTAGAAATTTAAATAAGTACAGAAAAGTTAACTTATAGGATTTTTCTCAAGGAAGATTGGAGGCAGAAGGCAGGAATCAGACTCCCAGGAGTCTGCTTAAGTAATCACAGAGGGCTATCACACTGCAGCCCAAAGAGAATGCAAAACTTTCCTTCTGTTAACTAGTGTATGCAAATCTGGTGTCAGAGATAAGTGCTGGGTCAATAAAGTAACCTTTGGTTACTTCTGTATCCTTCGCACATGTAAGGCTGAAAATATCTCCAAATAAATGTTGGACATTATCAACTACAAAATACCAAAAACAACAGCATAATAACAAGTAATATTTACAAAGATCTAAATATAAAAGATGTTCATTATGAAGTATACAGCTTATAAGTGTATTAACTCTCATTCAAAAATCCTGTAAGGAGGGGCACCTGGGTGACTTAGTCAGTTGAGCATCTGACTCTTGATTTCTGTTCAGGCCATGATCTCAGCGTCTTAAAATCAAACCCAGCACGGGGTTCTGCACTCAGCACAGACTTGGCTTGAATTTCTCTCCCTCTGCCCCCCACCCCTGCTCATGCCCACCTGCTCTCCAAATTACTTAAATCTTTTTTAAAAAATCCTTTAAAGAAGGTACTACTACTATCTCCATTTTATAGATCAAAAACTGAGGTACAGTGAAATCAACATTAGTAAATGCAGTAAACGACAGTAAATTTACCAGTAAATGGCAGAGGTAGGATTTAAACCCACATAGTCTTGTATCAGAGATTGCTATTTTATTCACTGCAGCATAAAGTTAAGTAATACTACTTTGTAGAAATAGCACACATCTAGCCTGAATGGGACATCCATATATCTTGACCCAACCATAAATTTAGTTAAGGTCACAAATAGAAGTGTGAAGAAAGAGTAAATGTTTTCTTTCTGTCAAAATAAATAAATAAACAAATAAATAAATAGAATATTCTCTGACCTGCTAAATGAAAAAGCTCATAAAGCTTAATTATTGTGAATCATGTTTTGCCTAAATAAAGGCAAGCAAGTTTTAAAATGCATTTTCAGAATATAAAATTCAGCTAAAAACACTGCCAGTTTCAGTAAATGCAGTCACCTGATGCCTCCCCAGTGAAATCTCCAAAACATTACAAATTTTCTTCATTTTGAAAGCATCCTTAACAATTCCCACAGGAATTCGATTTTACTGAGAATGGCTTTTTAGTCTATTAAAATGACACATCGAAACCTAATCTTGAACAACATGACAAAATTGTTGACTGCTGGGAATCAATGTTAGCAGTCAGACCATACAGACAAACTGTAATCAAAGACAGCTCATTTCAAAAAAAAAAAAAAAAAAGGGCATAAAGTCTTCTATGAAGCCAGGAAACAGAGAGTCGACATCAGCTGTAGGGGTGACACAAAGTGAGAATGGCTTCCAGAGAATGGAGTTTGGGAAGGAATGGTAGATTGTACCTGCCAAATAAATAAGTATAGATCCACAGATGAAACACTAAAAGCAAACAAGGATGGTGCCAAACGAGCAGGGCAAGGAAGAATTTAAATGAAACTTAAATCCACATTCAATAGAAATGGTACTATACTTTTTTACTGTGGCTTTTCACTGCCACCAGATGTAGTATCACTACATCTGATTAAAGGACTAGTGAAAAATATGGTGGCCAAAAAATGTCTGCAGGTCATTATGGGTTTGTAAAACCATATGCAAGGCTGCATTACAGTTTTTCATAATAACGGAAACCTCATTTGAATTCAACAATTTCGTACATAGGCCCATTCTGGGAAAGGTTCTTTACTAGGTGCAAGGAAACAAAAGGTAATCTAGGGCTGAAGTCATAAGAACACTCCCTTTGCTTCTGAGAGGTCAATGATTAATATGTGATAACTCAAGTATTTACCAAATGACCACCAAGATGACAGGAAAGCCGTAGGCGGTAGGTTTGAGTGAATTAGTCAGTTAACAAGTATTTACTAGATATTTACTATGAAAGGCAAAGGGCTAGCAAGGCTAGGCATATAAGAAAGCCAAAGACTTTATACAAATATATAATTCAGAAACTAATATAGTGGATGTCAGCTATCTCTCAATTTAAAAAGGAAGAAAAAGAAAAAAAGAAGAGAAAAGAAAACCAAAGACAATGTCTTCCTATCCCTGAGGAATGTAGCATCTAATTGGTTGGAAAGATAAGGGCAAAATATTTGCTAACCCCACAATGGCAGGGCGTAAAAGTTTCAGGAGTTCAAAGGAAGAAGAAAAAAAATAACTATGTGACAGTTTCAGTAAAGAATTTATAATGTGACACAATCTAGTATTGTCTTGGTTCCAAAAACAATCTACCACACCTAATGTCATTCTTCTACTAAATTACCTTATTCTCTACCAACTTTCTGTCTTGGCTTACTAATAGGAACCTAAAATCAAAACACTCCTAAACCAAGACCTAAATATTTACCTCTTCCATTTGTTAAAGGTGATACATAAATAACGTACTTAGTTCAAAATTCAGGAAGAGGCCTATAGAATTTTTACTGCTATCCTAAATACAAATAAAAGTTAATCTCAGATGAAGAATAAAAATCTCTCCGTTGTTAGGGCTCTTTCCATGAGATATTCAGAAATAAGCAAATTGTTCTCAAACACGTCTTTATAATTCCATAAAAGAAAATGACCTGGAAATATTTTTTCCAGATTTAACATAAATATTCTCATTTTCCATAAGTCCAAAATCACCCAGTTACAATCCATAGTAATGACTCAACTTTTTCAGATAAAGTAATCAATCTTTATTAGATAAAATCAGCCAGAAAATTCCATACTAATGATTCAAGTTATTTTGGATTTTGACCTTTAGCGGATGGATTGGAACCATGGTGTTGTGAACTAACCTATATGTATTAGAGTCTTCATAATTATTACTTTTAAAAAATATGAATATATGTAGCTTATAATTCAGTTTCACCTCCAATAAAACTATAATTGTGCATGGTACATTACAAATAAAAATCTAAAAATGAAGCCATATATACAAATACAAATTTGTAAGCAATCACAAATTATTCTGTAAGATCAATGAACATTTCTGCCCATTTAGTCATTCTAAAAGCATTTTTATTAAATGCTCAGTGGAAGCAGATTCAACTCCATTCTAGCAGGTATGTTCTAATGACTTCAAATAGCAGAAACACATGAATGTGGCTGAACACAGGAAAGCACAAAATCCCTCATGAGGCTACTGAACTCCTTAGATTCTTTTTTTTTTAAAAGATTTTATTTATTTATTTGACAGAGAGAGATCACAAGTAGGCAGAGAGGCAGGCAGAGAGAGAGGAGGAAGCAGGCTCCCTGCTGAGCAGAGAGCCCGATGCGGGACTCGATCCCAGGACCCTGAGATCATGGCCTGAGCCGAAGGCAGCAGCTTAACCCACTGAGCCACCCAGACGCCCCAAGAACTCCTTAGATTCTTAAAACTTCTTCGTGCCTGAGCAGAGATGCCTGTAACAGTAGCACTACCAACTAACCAATCCATTTCACTTAGGAGATCATTTCTTACATCCATCAATGTATTCTTCCTTGATAATCAAACATTAAGAAAGATACCTGAAGCTTTGTGGTAACCACTTATAAAAAAAAACGGCTCCTGGTTAAAGTTTTACAACTAAACAATTATCCCTGCTGTATTAACTACCAACATACTTCAAATGCTAACTGATAACCCTAGTACTTTTGCAAATGCTAACTGACAGCCCCAGTTGTCAAATCTTCTGTACTTTTTCTCAATTATTTTAGCTGGGTATATGAATCACTGTTAGAGATGTGTTTAAAAGTCTCAATATGGTCTTAGATTTGTGAATTTTTTCTCCATATTTAAACTTCATATTAGAGGTAAGTAAGGTTAGAATTCTTTATCTCTAGTAATGTGCTTACTTTACAATCTTTTTTGGATAACTATGCCATCTTTCTTTGGTTGATATTTGCCTGTTATATCTTTCTTTTCCTATGTTTTTACTTTGAAATTCTAAATTTTCCACCTTCCTCATATCCTCCCCTTTGAAGTTGCTTTAGTTTTTGTTTCTCTGAAGATCTCTTTAACTTGCCTTTGTATATGTTATATACTTATACTTTGCATACAATGCTAAAAATATTATTCACTTTAAATAAGATAGCAGTCACTGGTTTCTGCTTCTGTTGTTGCTATTGCTAAGCAAATCACCATTCTAATTGTTGTTAGGTAATCTGTATTTGCACTTTAAGCTATTTTTTTTAATTTAATTTTTTTCAGTGTTCCAAGATTCATTGTTTATGCACCACACCCAGTGCTCCATGCAATACTGTCCTCCCCAATACCCACCACCAGGCTGACCCAACCCCCCACGTACCTCCCCTCCAAAACCCTGCTTATTTCTCAGAGTCCACAGTCTCTCTTGCTTCCTCTCCCCCTCTGATTTTCCCCAACTCACTTCTCTCCAACTTAAGCTATTTTTAAAGTCTTTACTGTCATTGGTGATCTTCAGTTCCACTAAGATGTTTCTGGATTTATATTACTTTGGGTTTACCCTGTTTTGTATATATGTACCTCCCAAATCACATCTGTTAAATTCTTAGACATATTTTCAAATACCACCTCTACCTCATTCTTTTATTATCTCAGCTAGAACTCTAATTAGATGTACATTCTAACTCTATCGTTGATGTCCTTTAATCTCTTATGTGTTGTATTTCATTAGCTCTCTCTCTCATATTAGTAATTTTCTCAAATCTATATTTAATTTTATTTTAGAAAGTGAGAGAGTATGTAGGGTGGGGGAGGAGGGTAGAGGAGAGAGAGTCTTAAGCAGACTTGTCACTGAGCACCATGGAGGGCTGGATCTCACAAACCAGAGATCTCCACCTGAGACAAAACCATGAGTCAGACACTTAACCGACTGCAGCACCCAGGTGCCCCTCCTCAAATCTATATTTTACTAATTCACTCATTAAATGTATTCATTCCAGTCTATAGTTTCAATTATTATGCATTTAATTAATAGTAATTGTTGATTCTTGTTTTCTCCATTTTAACTGATTGTTTTAATTAACTTTTATTTTCAATTCATCCAATTATTTCTTTAATTATATTAAACATATGTATTTCTATTCTGTATCTAATTATTCTAATACCTGAAGTCTTTTGGGTCCCTTGTGTTCTTATGTATTTTATGAATTTTTGTTTTAAGCTCAAATTTGTTAGTGGTTTATCTATGTGGATCTCTGAGGCCTGGTTTATTGTATATTCCTCTTATTAGATTTGTATTTCCCAGGCATCTGGGGGAAATGCCCACCTGCAACTACTTTAAATGAAATTCTCATTTTGTGACATTTTGGACAACCAGGTACTTAACTCCAGAGGGTTAATGAAAATGATATTTCTCTTCTATATAAGGAAATAGTACTGTTTTTATAGGCAATAAAATATACTGGTTCTAATTTGGATTTGTAGAACAAATATTTTTGATACTACAATTCTATTTCAAGCTGTATAATTAGTGATTTGAAGTATGTTTCCATCAAAAATTTTATATTAACTCCTGATTATTTACTGAAGAGTTTCACATTATATACTTTAAGCTATTAGAAAAGAATTCCATGCCTTGATATTTATTTAAAATAAAGCTAAGTAATTTTGGAAGATGTGGTGAATACAGTCCACATCTGCCTTTGGCTCAGGTCATGATCCCAGAATCCTTGGATTAAGCACTATGTCCGGCTCCCTGATCAGCAAGGAGCCTACTTCTCCCTCTCTCTTGGCTTAAGCACTCTCTCTCTCTCTGTCAAATAAATAAATAAAATCTTTAAAAAAAAAAAAAAAGACTTTAAGAAAATGTCTAACCCTATCCTTCTAAATAAGCTATGAAGAATTTGCCATTTTTCTTAATTATTGAAAATCACCTAGTATTGGTAATGTCAAGGGGATACAATGAACGAATAACCTAATAAATATTCTTTATGGACTCCTTAGGAGTGATCATTTTGATTTCTAATGGAATTTAAACAAACACATACTCCTACCTTTTTCTCAACTGGAGAAAATTCTAATCTGAAAGAATTTCTTTAGGGGCGCCTGGGTAGCTCAGTTGGTTAAGTGTCTGTCTTTGGCTCAGTCATGAACCCAATGTCCTGGGATCAAGCCCCACATTGGGCTCCCTGCTCAGCAGGAAGTTTGCTTCTCCCTCTCCCACTACTCCTGCTTGTGTTCCCTCTCTCGCTGTGTCTCTCTCTGTCAAGTGAATAAATAAAATCTTTTTTTTAAAAAAAGAATTTCTTGGGGTGCCTGGGTGGCTCAGTGGGTTAAAGCCTCTGCCTTCGGCTCGGGTCATGATCCCAGGGTCCTGGGGCTGTCTGCTCAGCAGGGAGCCATTTCCCCCACCTCTCTCTGCCTGCCTCTCTGCCTACTTGTGATCTCTCTCTCTCTGTCAAATAAATAAATAAACTCTTTAAAAAAAAAAAGAATTTCTTTAATATTCTAAAATAAAATATAAATTTCCTTAATATCTTGTCATTTTTAAATTTAAAAAATTTTAAAGAAGAAATGATAACTTTGTGAATTAAATATGAACTCTAGATGTTGCAGGATTTATATATATAAGCCATTTTAATGCATCTGAGTGTCTACATACCCATGCAAGCTGCCTCCTCTCAGAATGTGGATTCTTCCTCTTTCTCAGTAATGAAAACACAGCTCAACCTTCTATGGTTGCCAAAAGGAACTATTCTAACATAATCAAATTGAAGTCCCCAAGAAATCTGGAACTCTTCTTTTCCTCTAAAGAAAAGGATTTGGCATCACTAGCTATCAGGGAGATTCAAATTAAAACCACATTAAGATACCACCTTACACCAGTTAGAATGGCCAAAAATAACAAGACAGGAAACAACATGTGTTGGAGGGGATGTGGAGAAAGGGGAACCCTCTTACACTGTTGGTGGGAATGCAAGTTGGTGCAGCCTCTTTGAAGAACAGTGTGGAGATTCCTCAAGAAATTAAAAATAGAAATTCCTTATGACCCTGCCATTGCACTCCTGGGTATTTACCCCAAAGATACAGATGTAGTGAAAGGAAGGGCCATCTGTACCCCAATGTTTATAGCAGCAATGGCCACAGTCGCCAAACTGTGGGAAGAACCAAGATGCCCTTCAACGGACGAATGGATAAGGAAGATGTGGTCCATATACACTATGGAGTATTATGCCTCCATCAGAAAGGATGAATACCCAACTTTTGTAGCAACATGGATGGGACTGGAAGAGATTATGCTGAGTGAAATAAGTCAAGCAGAGAGAGTCAATTATCATATGGTTTCACTTATTTGTGGAGCATAGCAAATAGCATGGAGGACATGGGGAGTTAGAGAGGAGAAGGGAGTTGGGGGAACCTGGAAGGGGAGGTGAACCATGAGAGACTATGGACTCTAAAAAACAATCTGAGGGGTTTGAATTGGCGGGTGTGTGTGAGGTTGGGGTACCAGGTGGTGGGTATTATAGAGGGCACGGATTGCATGGAACACTGGGTGTGGTGAAAAAATAATGAATACTGTTATGCCAAAAATAAATTTAAAAAAATAAATTAAAAAAAAAAAGAAAGAAAAGGATTTGGTGAGACCCTGGGTGGCTCCGTCGGTTGAGCGGCTGCCTTCGGCTCAGGTCATGATCCCAGTGTCCTGGGATCAAGTCCCACATCAGGCTCCTTACTCGGTAGGGAGTCTGATTCTTCCTCTGCCTCTGTCTGCAGCTCTGCCTGTCTGTGAGTGCACTCTCTCTTGCTCTCTCTTTGACAAATAAATAAAAATAAAATCCTTTAAAAAAAAGAAAAAAGAAAAGGATTTGGGGTTTTTATTATTCTTATTATTGTCATTGTTCATGGTTATTGGCTGTCAGAGATCCTATCAGGCAACCCTAAAGGAACACTAAGGAAAAGGGCATCATGCGTTCATTTCTGTTAGAGCATCACCTTAGGGTTCTTATTTAGCTCAGTCATAACTAAGGCAAATCTTTTATGAACTACCAAAACATTTCCAGGATTTGAGATTTGTAGTGTGTGCAGGTGCTTGTGTGCAAGCACATACAAGGCCATGTGTGCACACACACACATACACACCATACTTTTCCTATGTGAATTCTCCTTTTCATTTTGCCACCACTTTCATAAAATGCTTCATCTAGAGAACCCAAGCCAAAACAGTTAGGCAGTATGTTCACAAAGATCAGGATAAGGCAAGAATTAAGCAGCACATGAATAGGATAAACAACAAACCTCTTGGGCACATTTTATTCCAAAATAATTTTTGGGTCATATTTTCAGTGCTACTGAAAATTGCTGACAGTACAACCAGAACTTAGCTGTTTTAGAAAAACACACCAATATAACATACACCAAAATAAGAGAGTCACTGACCCTCACAGTTCATAATTTTTAATTCCAGCAACAAAATTTCAAGCCAGAAGACACTGAGCATGAGACACACATATACATGCACACACACACACTTACAGTCTAACTTATGCACAGTTTGAGAATAAATTTTTTGTGCAATAAAAACAGATAACATATATTATGTATTATGAAAATATTTCTACATCTTCCAAATACTAAAAGAACTGACTGGCCCTGTAGTACACCAGAAAATCTCTAGTTTATTGCCAAGCTGCATGCTCAGAAAAGGTAACAGCTGGTAGATGTCACTTCAATTTGTGGATCCAAAGCAGGAAGTAACAGTATCCTTTTTCATACATGTTCAGTATCACAGTTTAGCAGAGGGGGAAGTGAAGTGAATCATAATCTAGATTACAAAAAAGATGGAACTAAAGTATATGATGGTGGACTTAAGTTTGTATCAGAAAAAAAGGACAAACATATTTTTGAACCAACAAAACTACTGTGGGATGTCTTTCACAGTCATACCCATCAATACTGACAGGTGGAGACTTATAAAGAAAAAGGAAGTAACATGCTGAGTTTTACTTGGATTGAGTCAATACAGATAAACACACTGATTGGACAGCTGGCTGTCCAATAAGGCAGAATGTTTCTGAGAAGAAGTACACATGACTTATTTAGATTTATATTCTGATTAATTTAAGTGGAAAAGAAACAATTTTAGTTCAATTCTATTTATTTACTTAGTTTAAAATTACAAATGTAATATGTACAAACTGCAAAATATCAAGCAGTAAAGAAGGGCATAAAATAAAAAGTAAAAATTGTCCTCTCTCTCAACACTGTATTTCTCATGTATTATTTACTCTGTAACTCACATTGCACATAGTTTTTTTCAGTTTGCTTCTTCCTCCTCAGGAAATATCATAACAATTTTCCATATCCATAAACACAGATAGATATATGATGTTATATATCAAAGCATAACTGCAATGTAATTTACAGATATTTGGATCATTACCATATTTTTTATAATCACAAACAGTGTTGTAATGAATGCTCTGTAAAGGTCCTTAGATATTCTCTGCATGTTGGGGGGGGTGTAATTCCACAGGGGGAAAAAAAAGTAATTCTCTTTATGTTTCCTTACCTGTAGAATTCTTCTTTACTCCTAGCCCCAGCTCTCTCTACCCACAGTACCATTCACACATAAAAATGCACCTGTGTAATTCCAACTAGTCCATACATTCACCAGTAAAAAGTTACTTCTTCTAAGAAGTGTTCTCTGATTATTTCTATTCTTACCCTTCTTTTTGATTCCCATAAGATATTGTATAGACATTTAAAAAATATTACTTATTTTTTAATCACATCAACCAGAGTCCCGTATTCACACCTCACTTTATTTTCTACTGCAGTGGAATATGTAGAGTTTCTACAATCCCTAATAATAAAACGAGATTATATTTATACTCAGAAATTTGCTCAATTTAGTTAACTCAATAAAGTGATTAATTGATCTGAAGACAGATCAGGAAAATTAGTTTGTCTGTTTGTTTTAAGATTTTATTTATTTATTTGGCAGACAGAGATCACAAGTAGGCAGAGAGGCAGGCAGAGAGAGAGGAAGAAGCAGGCTCCCTGCTGAATGGAGACCCGATGCAGGGCTCAATCCCAGGACCCTGGGATCATAACCTGAGCCGAAAGCAGAGGCTTTAACACACTGAGCCACCCAGGTGCCCCAGTAAATTAGTTTTTGATGGAATTAATAAGTCTTTAAATTGGTCAGTTCAGCCAGATCATTTAGTCTACATAAATACACATGAATACAGCCTGTATCATCCCAGTAATAATATCTATGGCAAACCCTATGGCACTAACACACCAAAGGAGATTGACCATCAGCATTACAAATATTAATTGATATTACTATAGATTATTACTACTCATAGTGTAATTTAAACATAGTAAAGGCACTTATAATACATGACAAGATAAAATAACATGGACCAGATATAGCTTCCAGTCTGAAGCACTAAAAATATTAGACCAAATACATAACACAATGGTTTCCAGACATAGGACATAAAACAGTAAAAAACAGTGATCCCTGAGAGAAGAAAAACAAATTAAATGAGCCCTAGGATAACTGCCTAAAAAAATTTTCCATGTGGCAACAATAGAGAAAGGGAACCAAGATGAATTCAGGCAGTCTTCCTGAGTTGAAAAAATGTAATACAGCAGCTCGCAAGAATGTCAAGGCAGCTATAGTTCATTGGCAGAGCTTTAAAAAAAAAAAAAAAAAAAAAAGCCATGCAAAAGAGCTACAAGATCTACAGAGAGTAACTTCTTATTTTCAGCTGAGTACTAACCAGTACATGCATATGATGGAACTACCTGGAGGAATAATCTCTGCTATTCATGCATGTCTGAGAAAAGGTAATGTTTCAATTAACTGGAACTGAAGAATCTCATGACTTTTAGCACATCAGGTAGAGTACCAAAACATGTTAAAATCACATATTAAAATCATGCTAAAATCAGTGGAAAAAATTAGTCCCAGGAAAAAACTCTGCTCTGGTCCTGCCTAACAAAACTCAAAACAAGCCCCAAAAGGGTCAAATTATTTTCAAGTAATTCAATACATTCCAGAACAAAAGTCAAAGATGTTGACAGAATATAAAAATATTCAGCACCAACATGGTAAATTTCACAATATTTCTGATCCAATCAACAATTATAATGCAGAAAAAGATACATATGCATGCACATAAAGTACAGCGATAAAAAGGAGAAAAATCAATCAATTGAAAGACTTAGAAATGACACAGATGAGAAAACTAGTAGAAAATGATAGTATTAAGAATCTTTATTATTGAGGTGCCTGGGTGGCTCAGTGGGTTAGAGCCTCTACCTTCGGCTCAGGTCATGATCCCAGGGTCCTGGGATCGAGCCCCGCGTCAGGCTCTCTGCTCCGCAGGGAGCCTGCTTCCTCCTCTCTCTCTCTCTGCCTCTCTGCCTACTTGTGATTTCTCTCTGTCGAATAAATAAAAAATCTTTTTTAAAAAAAAAAAGAATCTTTATTATTATGATCCATACGTTGAACAAGTTAGAAGATTGAATATACAGAATTTTAAAAAATCAAATCTCTAGTGCTGAGAAATATACAAGATTAAAATAATACAGTAGGGGCGATTGGGTGGCTCAGTTGGTTATGTGTCCAACTCTTGATTTCAGCTCAGGTCATGATCTCACTGTTGTAAGATCAAACTCCAGGTCAGACTCCACATTCAGCATAGAGTCTGCTTGAGATTCCCTGTCTCTCCCTCTCCCTCTTCCCCTCCTGCTGCTAATAATCTTTCTAAAGAGATAAAATCTAAATAAAATAATAGATGTAATAAATGACTGATTAGATAAAACAGAAAGAAATTGAGTAAACTTGAAAACATAACACAGAAACTAGTCAGAATGAAACAGAGCAAAAAGACTAAAATAAAAAGGAAAATCTACAGAGCATCAGTTAGCTATAGAATGATTTTAAGCATCCTAATATGTATGATTGAATCCCCAAAGAAGTAGGGGTAGGAATGGCAGGAAAACAAATTGGAAAAATAACAAAGGAAGACATTTAAATCTTATGAAAACTATAGACCCACAGAACCAAAAAAACTTAACAAACCATAAGCATAAGCATAATGATGAAAATTCTACCAAAGTAAATTATAATCAAATTACTTAAAAACAGTGATAAAGAGAAAATTAAGAGGAACTGGAGGAAAAAAATACCTTATGTACAGTAACAAAGAATGACAGCAGACTTCTCATTGAAAATAATGCAAGACATAAGACAGTAGGGAAATATCTTTAAAATACTAAAAGAAAGAAAAATTGTCAATCTAGAATTCTATACTCAGTGAAATATGTTTTAAAAACATGGGAAAAATGAAGGTTTCTTCAGATAGACTTTTTTCACAAGTGCTGGAAGAATATACTACCAGCAGAACTGCACTATAAGAAATATTAAAGGGAGTGCTTGGGTGCCTCAGTCAGTAAAGCATCTGACTCCTGATCTTGGCTCAGGTCATGATCTGAGGGTTGTGAGATCCAAGTCCCATGTTAGGCTCAGTGCTAGGCATGAAGCCTGCTTAAGATTCTTCTCTCCCTTTCCCTCTGCCCCTCCTCTAAAAAACAAAAACAAAAACAAAAACTGTTAAAGAAAGTCCTTCAGGTTGAAAGAAAGTAATGCCAGATGGAAATATGAATGAACATAGAGGAATGAAGAGCAATGGAAATGGTAAATATTTGGGCAAATAGATCAGATGTTTCTCCTGTTTTTGAAATCTCTTTAAAAGATAATTGATTCTTTAAAGCAAAATGTATAACAATGAATTATGAGGTTTATAATATATTTAAAGATAGTATAACAAATAGCGCAGAGGCAAAAGGAGGAAAATGGAAACATGCTGTTTTAAGATTATTGTAATATCCATGAGTTATTATGCTATTACTTGAAAGACAGACTGGAATAAGTTCACTGTACACACTAAAAACCACAAAGAAAACACTATGAAAAGTTATAACTAATAAGCCAACAACAGAAAACAAGACAGTATTTAAACCTAACTATATGAATATTTACATTAAAAGGGGTATAAATATACCACTTAAAAGTCAACAATTGTCAGATTAGATCTTAAAATCAACACCAAATTATATGCTGATGACAAAGAATCTCATTTAAATAAAAAGATACAAAAAAGGTAAAAGTAAAAGAATGGCATGATATATACCATGCTAATGCAAATATAAGAAAACTGGGGTGGCTACTCAGACAAAGCAAATTTTGGAAAAAATAACATCAAAAATAAAGAGGGTCTTTTCATAATTTTAAAAAGATCAACTGATCAAGAAAACATAATGATCTTAGACATTACTGCATCTAACAACAAAAATTCAAATACATGAAGCAAAAACTGATAGAATTCCAAGGATAAAAAGAAGGAAAAAAAAAAAAACCTACAATGACAGCCAGTGATTTTAACACCATTCTTTCCATGATTAATAGAAGTAGAGAGAAAAATCAATAAGGATATAGAATAAGACTATTACCAAACTTAACCAACATTTATAGAACATCTATCCAACAAAACAAGAATATACATTTTTTAAAGATTAATTTATTTATTTTAGAGAGAGAGAGTATAAGCAGGAGGGGGGTGCAAAATGAGGCTTAAGCAGACTCTGCACTGAGCATGGAGTGCAGTGAAAGGCTTGATCTTACAAACCTGAGATCATGACCAAGCTGCAACCAAGAGTCCAACACTTAACCAACTGCACCACCCAGGCATCCCAGGAATATACATTTTTTAAAGTGCATATAAAACTTTTACCAAGACGGACAACATCTTCGGCCATAAAACCAGTCTCACTAGATTTTAATGGACAGAAGTCACATCAAGTATGTTCTTGTATCACAATGGAATTAGACTAGAAATCGATGACAGAAAGGTATC
Organism: Mustela putorius furo; assembly: GCF_011764305.1. Taxonomy (NCBI): domain Eukaryota; kingdom Metazoa; phylum Chordata; class Mammalia; order Carnivora; family Mustelidae; genus Mustela; species Mustela putorius. The sequence goes on along the minus strand of NW_025421329.1, from coordinate 1,427,889 downwards.
TAGAAAACTCTCCAAGCACTTGTAAACTAAATCATGTACCTCTACATAACCCATGGGTCAAAGATGAAATTAAAAGAGAAATTAGAACGTATGTTCAACTGAGTAAAATTAAAACACAATGTACTAAATTTTATGAGATGTGGTTAAAGCAGTACATAAAAATATATTTGCAACCCTAAGTAGTTATACTGAAAAAGAATAAAGGTCTCAAATCATTGACCTTACCTTCAAGATTAAGAAACCAAAAAAATACGAGTAAATGAAACAGAGTAACCCAAAGAAAACAATTAATAAATATCAGAGTGGAAATTAATGAAATAAAACACAGAAAAAAAAATCAATGAAATAAAATCTGCTTCTTTAAGATCAATACAATTGATAAATCTGTAGCCAGTGATGAGAAAAATCAACAAAACAAACATTAACAAATTAGGACTGAGCAAACAGACATTACTAAAGATTATATGTATACTAAGGATAAAAAGGAAATATTATGAACACCTTCATTCCAGTAAAGTTGACAATGTAGATGAAATGGGAAAATTAATTGAAAAACTCAAACTGCTACAAATTCCTCAAAAACAAACAAACAAACAAATTTGATAGCCCTAGATATATTATAGAAATTTTAAATTTGTAGTTAAAAGCTTCCCCATAAATATATTTTAGATATAAAAGGCAAGGATGTCTGCTCATATAATTTCCATTTAATATTGTACTAGAAGCTCTAGCCATTGTTACAAGATAATACAAGACAAGAACATTAAAAAAAAAAAAAAACGTAAAAGAGGGGTGCCTGGTGGATCAGGCAGTTGGGTTTCTCCCTTCGGGCTCAGGTCATGATTCCCACTCAGCAGGGAGTCTGCTTCTCCCTCTGCCCTTCCACCACTGCTTGTGTGCTCACCCACACTCTCTCTCCCTTTCTCTCAAATAAATAAACAAAATCTTTAAAAAATACATAGTAAAAGAAAAGACATCTATATAGGAAAGAAAAAAATAAAGATAGCATAACCTACTATGTAGGAAATCTCACATATTATACAAAAAAGCTACTATAACTAATAAATAACTTTAGCAAGGTTACAGGATGAAAGAGCAATATTTTAAATTATATTTCTACATACTAGCAACAAACAGTTGAAATTGAATTAAAAAACCATTACCATTACCCCAGTATCAGAAATATGTAATATTTAGGGATAAATTTGACCCAAAAAAATGTGTAAAATCTATACACTAAAATTTTTGAAACAATGCTGAGAGAACATAGGCTGGAAAACCAGATATTATAAAGATATCAGTTCTTCCCAAATTGATGTACAAATTTAAAGCTACCACGATCGATAAGCTGATTACATACATACTAAAAATGTCGTGCTGTATGCTGTGCATCGGACATAGTACTCCTCTCTTAGCCTGGCCTGCTAAACAAAATACTACAGATCAGGTGGCTTAAACAATGGACTTTTATTTCTCACAGTTCTGGAGGAGGGAAGTGCAAGATCAAAGTACCAAATAATTTGTTCTTGATGAGAGCCCTCTTTCTGGCTTGCAGACAGCTGCCTCCTAACTGTATCCTCAAACAGTGGAGAGAAAAAGCTAGGTGTCTCTTCTTCTTCTTCTTCTTTTTTTAAGATTTTATTTTTATTTATTTGACAGACAAAGATCACAAGTAGGCAGAGAGGCAGGCAGAGAGAGAGGAGGAGGCAGGCTCCCTGGCTGAGCAGAGAGCCTGATGCGGGGCCCGATCCCAGGACCCCGGGATCATGACCTGAGCTGAAAGCAGAGGCTTTAACCCACTGAGCCACCCAGGCGCCCCTAGGTGTCTCTTCTTCTTAAAAGGACCTTAATCCCAACCTGGGACCTCCACCCTCATGATCTCATTGATATCTGATGAACTCCAAAGCCCCCACCTCCTACTACCATTACACTGTGGTTAGGGCCTCAGCACATGAATTTTGAAGGGACACAAACATCCAATTCAAAACAACTCCCCTCATATATAGACAGTAATAATAAAGCTAAGGTATAAATATTAAACTAACCAATTATTCTCATGTCAAAGTTACAGCAGGAATTGAGAAAAGGAATTACTTCTTTGCTGGTAGGAGAGAGAAGTGGACAAAGAGATGGGAAAGCAAGGCTTTGCACAGATGAGTATTAATGATTGGGTATGTTAAAGCTTGCAGCCAGGAGGGGAAAGAAATTCAAGGCAGAGAAAAAAGGTAAGAAAATATGAAAAGGAAGAAAGAAGGAACTATACTCAGAAATACAGGGTATATCCAATTTTCTGGGCTTTGGCATGGCTAAGGAGAAAAGGTGAAAAAAAAGCCTATGAAATTAAACTGAGTTAGATCATCAACTTTGCATACTAGGTTACTGACTCCTAACATTCAATTTAGTTTGCCTTTCCTCCATTCCTTCCTGAAATTCACAGACTGCATACATTAGACGTGGTTTCAACATCCATGTTAACGTGCTCATTCACAAGTTTCCTAACCTTGTGCACTGAATGTGTTTCACAGGTATTCTATCTCAGACCATATCTTTTATTTAATCAGCTCTCGTAACAAGATTTCAAACCAGAAGCTACTCCATGCTATAGCAATAACCTCTGCCTTCTACCTCTCCACTTTCTCTGACATAAAAAATTTGTTCTTTGAAAAATAAACCCATATCCGATTCTCAACCCAGTGTTATTTCACGTACAATGAATTTGGATTCAACCTGTCAGTGAGACTTCTTTAGTAGCCTAGAAATCCATGGATACCATAGGATTAGTCTGGATAGCAGAGGTCTAAGGTTAGCCACAGAAGTGCCTCAGACCCAGAGCAGTTCATGGGTCTGGAGGCAGACACAAATCCACACATGGGTCACAGCAAGAAGTGCACATCCAAACCACCATCAAAATAAGAAACCCAAGCTGGGACTCTATCAGGATCTAGGGAGTAGAGCTAAAAGATTGCAGAGCTGGGGAGGATAAAAGTTGAGAAGGAACAGTACAAATAGGCAAGAGGTAAAGCTATCGAGGTTAAAAAAAAAAAAAATCTGTATTCCCTGCAGCCTGGTATGGGGAAGTAGGGTGATAACATTTACTATACTTAGGACAAAACTAGAGCTCCACCTCAAATACCTTACATTTTTACAGAGCTTCAGAGGGCATTCACAACACTATATATTCTTATTTTTTGCCTACAACTTTGAGAAGCTAGTAAGGCTAGAAATTGAAGCTTAGAGATATGAATGCCACCAGTTATTCATTAAGCAAATGTTGGTGGTAGTGATTAAGTCTAAGATCAGTAATTACAGATTCCCTTTCCACTTAATTTTTAGAATAATCTAGGTACTAAAAAGTAAATATCACCTAAAATAATTTGAAGATTCCATTTCTAACTTTCAGAACTACATAATTTTAATAAGTCCTTGACCTAAATTCCATCAACCTCTTTGAATAAATGCATTTTAAGTGTATTATAATCATTAGCTGTGTTAGTAAACCACTACTATGTTATGACTTTGCACATTAGCTGAACCTATCTACATCACAAAATTAGGGTATGTCCCAAATAATGTCCTATCACACACTGGTTCATAATCTTCTATCTTTTATTAAGTAGTTTACATTAAGTTGTCTAAAATTTGTTGAGGATAAACTGTAATCACAAAGATACAATAATGCAAAATTCCATTGTCATAGTTTCTGAGTATGCCAGGAAAAATGAGTAATGTCAGAAAATGAGCTCCCTTGGGGTTCAACAGATACATTTACTTTAAAAAAACCAGAACAGTTGATATTGAACATCTCAAAGAATATCTGAAATCCATTAAAAGGAAAAATTAGCTTATCTGTGTCAGAATAAATACCAAATGAGAATGACTGATATACTATATATCAAATCTTCCCAAATGCTTGGCAAAGCACTATGCTGATGTTCTATGCTGCTATGTCTTTCAAGGTAAAATACAGTTGGGTATAATGTAAATATTTTGGGAAAAGAGATAGCAACCTAAGTAAGCTAAAGGAGAAAAACTTAAATATTGAAGCAGAAAAGGTCTTAAAGATCATTTTTGTCTAATTCCTTCACTGATCAATGAGAAAATTGCAACCTAGCAATTAAGGGATCATCTAGGACAAAGTTGTCCAAAAGAAGTATAATGCAAGCCACAAATGTTAGCCACACAGGGATTGCAAATTTTCTAGTGGTCACATTAAGTTAAAAAAAAAAAAAAGTAGTTGAAAGTAATTTAGTATTTTATTTAATCCAGTATATCTAAAATACTATCAATTCAACATATAATCAATGTAACAAATTATTTTTTTAAAGATTTTATTTATTTATTTGACAGACGGAGATCACAAGTAGGCAGAGAAGCTGGCAGAGAGAGAGGAGGAAGCAGGCTCCCTGCCGAGCAGAGAGCCCAGTGTGGGGCTCAATCCCAGGACCCCAGGATCACGATCCGAGCTAAAGGCAGAGGCTTTAACCCAATGAGCCACCCAGGCACCCCCAATGTAACAAATTATTAATGAGAGTTTATATTCTCCTTTCACTTAAGTATTTGTTATCTTATATGTAATTTACAGTTTCAGTATTTTTTATTAGTCATATTTTAATACTCAACAACCACATGTGGCTAGATATAAAACCATCAAATATTACAACACAGATGAAATGAAAGCTCTGAAATTCTGATTCCCGGCACAATATAAACTCAAAATATTCCCCAGGTTGAGTTTATTCTAAATAGCCTAAAATGTTCGTAATGAAAACATGTTGTACTCAAAAGTTTTCTGTAATATATAATGAATAATTGTTAAAAATCTAAGAATAAGTCCTCCAATAGAGACATTCCCTTTAAGAAATAATCAAAGGAACATACTATCTATATTACCTATATCAATAGATAAAAGAAAAACCATTAAGGTTTTACCCCATTTTATACCACTAAGGTGGCAAAAATCCAGTTATTATTAATATTAAAAATACATTTATTTTATAATTTTTTTCAAAAGCAGATATGAAATTTTACTGAGCATTAAACTTTTACAGATTTTTTCAGCCTTTTGTCTGACAATAATGTTTGCCTATTTTTTTTTTTAAGATTTTTTTTATTTATTTATTTTTCAGAGGGAGAGCGAGAGTGAGCACAGGCAGAGAGAGTGGAAGGCAGAGTCAGAGGGAGAAGCAGACTCCCCGTGGAGCAAGGAGCCCGATGTGGGACTCGATCCCAGGACGCTGGGATCATGACCTGGAGCCGAAGGCAGCTGCTTAACCAACTGAGCCACCCAGGCGTCCCTAATATTTGCCTATTTTAACAACAAATACATACTTCTCTTCACTTGAACCATTATTAAAGTACAGGTAAAAAATGACTACTCTTGGGACACCTGGGTGTCAGTCAGTGAAGCATTCAATTCCTGATCTCAGGTTAAGATCTCAGGGTCAGGAGATAGAGCCCCACACCAGGCTCCATGTTCAACACAGAATCTGCTTGAGATTCTGTCTCATCCTATCCATTTGCCCCTCCCCCCATTCACGCTCTCTCTCTCTCTCTCTCTCTGTCAAATAAATAAATAAAAGAAAATGGCCACTCTTGTGAGATGTGTTTGCATATAGAATGATATTTTACCTTACTCTGCTGTTTTTAATTTTAAGAAATATTTCTCTCTGTAAAAGCCAACATAATTTCCAAATTTAAATTTTACTCATAAACCCTAAAATAGCTTAATCCTTGATTGAACAGAGAATTAGCAGAATTTGAAATATATCATTATTTTTCACTTACCAAAATATACAATCTTTCCAAGATTTGCAATCTAATTTGCTAATAACACTTCAATATAACTTTAAAAAGTTAAATCTCTAAATTACAGCATAGAAATAAGATTTATCAATAATAAGGGATCACACATTTTAAAAATGTTAATGTACTCAAATCATAGATATGTTGTTGAGGTGGCTGCCTCATCATTACCATCATCACCATCATCACTACCACCATCTTTATTACTACCATAAACTTCATAAACTGTCAAGACTACAGTTCAAAGAAATCATCTTATGCTATTTTTTCTCAGAAATGAGTTTAAATATTGTTCTTGTGAAAGAATTTTTTATGTCTAATGATCAAGCCATTTTTATAACATATGACAAAATGAATACATATCTTGCTCTAATATTTAACTAAAGGCAAAAAATAAAATACTTCTCATAACTAGAAATGTATTATATAATTATTTTTAAATCATTTAAAAATGTTCCTGATCTTAATTTATATACTTTGATATTGGGATTTAATTATCATGTATTACAAGGTAAAGTCCAACTTTAGCACACTAACTGGTATTTCAGTGGCTTCTAATACTAAAAACTCTCTAAAAGGAATCAACTTCTGATCTACCTAAATGAGTTAGAATAATCTGAAATCATATAAGAGTTTAGAAAATAGTCCAATTGTATCTATTCATATATGCAAGCCATATTATATCATACCTTAAGAATAAAAAGCAAAATACAAAAAAGGAGGGAGAGAGAGAGAGAAGAAAGGAAAAGAAAGAGGAAGGGATGGGGGAGGGGGGAACAAAGGGAAGAAGGAAGAAAAGTAAAGTATTTGTACAATTTTAAAATATGTAACAATTCACTAAACATACCAAGTCCAATTGAAAGTATCTAAGTTTCTATTTGGGACTTCATTAGAAAGTCTAATTTGGTTTTGTGTGGTATTGATGAAATATGAAAATGTTCCCTATGGAAGGAGAATGACAATTTTTTTTTTAAAAAAAGTCAAAAATAGGGGTGCCTGGGTGGCTCAGTGGGTTAAAGCCTCTGCCTTCGACTCAGGTCGTGATCCCAGTATCCTGGGATTGAGCCCCACATCGGGCTCTCCCCTTAGCAGGGAGCCTAATTCATCCTCTCTCTCTCTGCCTGCCTCTGCCTAATTGTGATCTCTGTCTGTCAAATAAATAAACAAAATCATGAAATAAATAATTTTAAAAATCAAACGTATTATGGAGGTTTATTTACTGAGGAAAAAAAGAAAAGTCACATTCCTAAGGCAGATAATTTCTTTAAGTTTCAAAAGAATGTTTTCATTTGAAAACTACAGATTGCAATCAGATTTTAATATAGATATTTCCATTTATCTTTTTTCAAAACTGATTTCACTGCCAAAAGTTTTCATAACTTTAGTGCCAAAGTAGTTACTTAAAAAGCTCTTTATTCACCATACTTTAGATTACATAAAGAAGTAATTTTCTTTCCAGATTCTACGTTAGTCCCATTGTAATTCTGTAAAACAATAGCCTTTACAGATAAGAAAAAAAATCTTTTCTTGTCTTCCTCATCATGAAATAGGTACTGAATGTCTACTGTGCAATCAATGGATTTCCAAATTCATCATTAAAGAATAGATATTTTAATGAGGTTTAAACATGTGCTGAGTTTATCTAACAATGTTTTATATAGGAACATAGAAAAATAAATTTAGGATGAGCTTAAAGATAAGCTATTTAAATTTTAATTATGTGCCCTTTATTATTTGGAAATATTTCCTACATATTTATTCAATTATTTTAATGTGGAGTATAGTTAATTTAGGGAAATAACCATGACTATACCATCATCATTATGAATGACACATGTACAAGAAAGGGTCCCAAAACTATAGCTTTCTTTGGAAATCATGTAATAGTCCTGTACCTTTGAACAATGTTTCCCACATCCTTCTGTAAGTTTTAGAACTCTAAAAGTCTATCCAGTTTTAGACTCTAAAACCTGAAACTATTTCATAAATGAGAAAACTCCACATGCCACTTAAATCAGCTCCATAAAAAGAAAAATCATGATATCAAATGTTTCATTTTATGTGCATTTTCCAATTTTAATTCACCTCTACTATTAAATGACTTTAACTACTTACTATGAAATTCCAAATGACCAAAAACAACATGTAAAATTAATCTACAAAGTAATTATTAAAAAGAAATTTAAAATCGGATGAAAGTAACATCAGAGATAAGGCAGAGTAGGATGCTCCAGATATTAATCTGTCTACAGAAACAAATACTGAAGTGTCAAGAGCTGTCAGAATAAACTTTTTCAGGATTCTTAAGTCTAGTGAAACATTGGCAGCACCCAGAAGGCTGAATGAAAAAGTAGTAAAGTTCCTGATAAATTTTCTCAAATTTGGCATATCACATAGCAGCTATCATCCTCCAATCCCATCCTCATGGCAAGAAGCCATGGGAAGGTCAGATAGTATTCTTGGTGCAACTTACCTGTGTCAGGAAATAAAGACATTGTCCAACAAAAACTAGGGTTGTGTATTTTGATCTGTCAATTCATTGAGTCACTGGCACAGAGGCCAGCCATTGTTTCAAACTTATAGGGCTAAAGAAGCTTCCTAGGCAGCATCTGTCAAAAAATTTTAGAGACACAGAATACTTTTCTCTTTTCTTTTTGTATCCAGGCTTTCAAGGAATTCTCTGTAATATCCGTAGCTGAACAGGGAACTGTAATGACTACACATGACAATGAATACATGCTAGGCTGGGGGAGTGGAACAGAAAAATTCACTAAGCAAATGGATTACTGCAGACTTCAAGTAACTACAAAAATCCAAAGTGACGGGAAAGAATCTGATTTCTACAGTTACCACATTACAATATTCTAAATGTCCAGTTCTCCACAAAAAACTACAAAGCATGCAAAGCAAAAGGAAAGTATGGTCCACTTACCAGAGAAAAAGAAGCCAAGAGGAACAATTCTTAAGGTAGTCCAGTTATTGGACTTAACTATACAAAACACTAAATTACTGTCTTAAGTTTAGGAAACTGAAGGAAATCAGGAAGAACAAAAGGAAATCAGGAGAATAATGTATGAACAAGTAGGGAACATAAATAAAGATAGAAATTATAAAAAGAAATGAAACAGAAATTATGGAGCAGAAAAAATATGGTAACTCAAATCAGAATTTTTCTAGAAGGTTCAGTGGTTATAACAGGCAAAAGACAAACCAGTAAACTTGAAGGTAGAATAACTGAAATTACCCAATCTGAGGAGTAGAAAGGAAAAAAGAATTTTTTTTTAAAGATTTTATTTATTTATTTGTCATAGAGAGAGAAGTGAGAGCAAGCACAGGCAGACAGAGTGGCAGGCAGAGGCAGAGGGAGAAGCAGGCTCCCCGCCACAGGCTCCCCGCCAAGCAAGGAGCCCGATGTGGGACTCGATCCCAGGACGCTGGGATCATGACCTGAGCCGAAGGCAGCCGCTTAACCAACTGAGCCACCCAGGCATCCCAAAATAATTTTGTTTTTAATCGAAGAAAGACAAAGCATTGAAAGAACACCACACCATCAACCATATCGACATATGCATCATGAATGTCCCACAAGGAAGAAAGAAGGAAAAAAAAAAGAGACAGAAAAAATATTTTAAAAATAGTCAAACCTCTTTATTCATGGACTCTGTATTTGCAAATTCACCTGCTCACTAGTATTTATTTGTAACCCCAACAGCCATACTCACCAGCATTTTCACAGTCATTTGTGTGCATTCGGCAAAAAATTTCAGTTGTCTGATAAGCACATTCCCAACTGAGGTCAAAAAAGCTCTACTTGCTTGTTTAAGCTCTCATATTCAATATCCTTTTCAGTCTACTTAATTACACTTAAAAAAATTTTTTTTTGTGCTCTTTGGTAGTGATTTAACTGTTTAAATAGTATTGAAGTGCAGGCTAGTGTTCCTAAGGCCAAAAAGTGATGGGTCTTTCAGAGAAAATTGATGTTTAGGCATCAGCCATATAGTCTGTTGGCTGTGAGTTCAATGTTAATGAATCAATAATATGGTACATCCAAATAAAGGAAGAGGACATTTGCCAATCTCTTTGTTAGCCCATTCCAGAAAGTATTAAATAACATTTAGAGTATGTGATGAAGCTATGAAAAGATAGAAAAGCAGCTAAGTTTGTGGACTCATGAGATGGCAACCAATAACAAAAACTATTGTAGAAGGCATTGTTCTGATGCTAAAAGCTAAATAAATTATAGTAATGTTAACCCAAGGTCCAGATAATATTAAACTCTGTTGGCTGTTTTATTATCAAAAGAAAATAAGTATATATTTGTAGAAATAAATATTAAATAGGTGTCTTTAAAGAGATGTACCCACACACACATAAACAGGAGATACATAAACAAAACAAAGTTATGTAGTGATTGGTTGACAAAAATTTGTGACCAGAGGCTCCCAGAAACCCAGCCCTCTTTTTCTACTAGAAGCAATGGCTCAATATTCTCTAATTCAGTATTTGCAGGGACTTTATTAAAATAACTACTGTGAGTAAGGAAAATCAAATGTAATGAGACTGAATCACTATTCAAAAACCTCCAAACAAAGAAAAATTCAGAACCAGATGGTTTTTCACTGGTAAATTCTGTCAACATTTAAAGAATTAGCACCAATTCTCTCAAGTTCTTTCAAAAAAACAGAAGTGAAGATTTCATAACACATTCTGTGAGGCTAGGCTTCATGCTACTACAAAAGCCTTTAAAAGTTAAACAAAGAATTACTATATGACATAGGAATTCCATCCTAGATATATACCCAGAAAAAATGAAAATGTGTATGCACATAGAAATTTGTACACAAATATTTATAGCAGCCTTATTTATAATAGCCAAAAGTAGAAATGACATAACTGCCCATCAACAAATGAATAAATATATAAATTGTGATGTATATAAATATTATTTGGACATAAAGAGAAGTGAGGTACTGACCTATGCACAATTTGAATGAACCTTGAAAAGTTTATACTAAGTGAAAGAAGAAAGATACAAAAGGTCACACATTGTATGATTCATTTATATGAAATATCCAGAATAGGTAAATCCATATAAACAAAAGGCAGATTAATGGTAACTTTACCATTAATGGAAAACAGAGAAGAGAGGGGATGAATACTTAAATAGAGATGGGGTGTTTTTCTGGAGATGATGGAAAGATTTTGAAACTAGAGGTGGTGGTCAAACAACACTAAAATTGAACTAAATGCCACTGAATTGTGCAGTATAAAATGGGTCATATGTTATATGAATTTCATCTCAATTAAAAGAAAGGGAGAGAAAAAAATGACAATAAAACTAATTCGTGGTTTCCTGAGAAGGTACTATCAGTTACTTCTCCAAAAGTAGACTGCTGTTCTATTTACTGCTCTACTGCTTCTCAACATCTTTTTTTTTTTTTTTTTAAGATTTTATTTATTTGACAGACAGGGATAACAAGTAGGTAGAGAGGCAGGCAGAGAGAGAGGAGGAAGCAGGCTTCCTGCTGAGCAGAGAACACGATGTGGGGCTCGATGCCAGGACCTTGGGGTTATGACCTGAGCCGAAGGCAGAGGCTTTAATCCACTGAGCTACCCAGGTACCCCAGCTTCTCAACATCTTAAATATAAAAGACACAGGCCCAATGGTGGCCTAATCTTAGAATCTTAGCACATTTCTAGCCTCCTACTTTCATACTCAGGGAAGCTGTTAATCTAATCCAAATGCCATTTGATAACTTACCTAATAAACTAAAAGTTCCTCAAAGTACACTGTTTTTTGATAACATAGATTTGCCTCTACTTGTTTCAAGTTACTGGCTTGTCATAATGACAGGAAGGGGTGTGGGGGTGGCGGGCAGTAGGGATCCAGACCTAAGAAAAAAACATTCAGTGGCACTTCATGTATACACAGGCTACTTTTCTAGCAATTTAACTCTCTAGAACCCAGCCAACAAACCAAAAGATGGCCAAAAACAGTCCCTCTACAATGCCTATATTTACTGAAACCTGTACAACTAGCCCACATTCATAAAGGAATTACCCAGGTCTTCCCTCATTCATAGACTGTGTACTCTTGCTGAAGCTATATAGTTCTATGAGCCACAATATTTGTTTCACAATGTTATGTTAACCAGGAATAACAAATTATAAGGGGCTGCTAAAGAATGGCAGTTTTAGACTTCAAGGGAAGAGAGCAGAGAGGCAAATCCTGAGATCACCTTGTCCCATGGAAATACTTAGATAATACCCACATCAGTATTACTAACCCAGAAAATTATCCAAAGACTGGCAGGACAGGCTCTCCACAGTTAATCATAGAAAAGAGTTCACATTGAAAATGGTAAGAAAGGTGAAAACACAGTCAGGAAACAAACTAACATGCAAAACTAACCCTAGAAGGACTAACCATAGAAGAGAAGGACACCACAAGTATGAAGAAAGGAGAGAAGAGACCCCAGATAAAGCACCCCATATGTAGACGATCTGTACTGGGAAAAAAAAATCCCCATAACGATTAGTTTTGAAAACCAGCCAGGCTTAACTTCATGAGTTTTTACAATCAGTGAGGCTTAACACCAGGAACTTTAAAAAACAACAGGCTTGGCTCTGGAAGAGCCAGAGGGCAACAGGAAATAGTCCCACCCTTAAAGAGACAGCATAACCAACAGCCTCAAGGAAATACAGCACAGAAGCAGCAGTCTGAAAGTGCCTAGTATATTTGGGAAAGGTATTTATGTATTAATATCAGAATGTGTGCAGGAGGGGCAGCCATCTTTAGGACTTTCCCAAAGATAAGAGCTGGCACAATTTCTCTCCCCCACCTCCTGCCAAGATACCCAGACAACTGTTGGAACCAGCATGAACACTTACCACCTAGTTGTTAACACCTCATTCCCTGCCCCCATATTCTCCTGTTAACCTCTCCATTCAACCTGCCCTTGGCAGGAGTCCATTTGAAGCTACCACAAGCATCTCATTGTGCAAGCAGCTCCAACAGCAGCCAGCAACACTCCAAAATCACTCTTGCCCTACAGAGAGGGAAAGATAACCACATACACCAGTTCCACAGCAGCCTCAGCAGTGGGCTGGGGGCAGATATGTGTTCTGACTGTTGGTCCAGCCCACCAACAAAAACTTCAGAGGATAAAGACACAGTCACTGCAACCCCAACAGACAGGCAAAGAGCAGACATCTGGTCTGACAGCAGCCCCAAACCACCCCCCCTGCCACCATCAAAAGCCTCTCAGGAGACAATGCAGGGATAGCACCCAGCAGTTCAGTGCTGTAGTAATCAAAACAGTATGGTACTGGCATAAAAACAGACACACATATCAATGGAACAAAATAGAAAACCTAGAAATAAATCCATGGTTATATGCTCAATTACTATCCAACAAAGGAGGCAAGAATATATAATGTGAAATGGAAAAAGACAGTCTCTTCAACAACTGGTTCTGGGAAAACTGGACACCTATATTCAAAAAAATGAAACCAAATCACTTTCTTACACCATACACAAAAATAATCTCAAAGTGGATTAAAGACCTAAATGTGAGACCTGAAACCATACAATTTCTAGCATAAATAGTTATGTCTTTGACATCAGCCATAGAAACATTTTTCTAGATACATCTCCTTTAGCAAGGAAAACAAAAGTAAAATTAAACTATTGGGACTATACCAAAATAAGAAGCTTTGGCACAATGAAGAAAACCATCAACAAAACAAAAATACAACTCACCAAATGGGAGAAGATATCTGCAAAAGATATATCTAATAAGGGGTTAATATCCAAAATACATAAACAGTTATCAACTCAACACCCAAAAAACCCCCAAATAATCCAATTTAAAAAAGGGCAGAAGACATGAACAGGCATTTCTCCAAAGAAGACATGCAGAGAGCCAACAGATACATGAAAAGATGTTCAATATCACTTATCATCAGGGAAGGGCAAATCAAAACCACAATGAGATATTCACCTTACACCTTTCAGAATGGCTAAAATAAAAAACAGAAGAAACAACAAATGTTGGCAAGGATGTGGAGAAGGAGGAGCCATTGTGCACTCATGATGGTAATGCAAACTAGCATAGCTACTGTGGAAAACAGTATGGAGGTTCCTCAAAAAATTAAAAATAGAATTGTCATATGATCCAGCTATTCCGCACTGGGTATTTACCCAAAGAATATGAAAACACTAATTCAAAAAGATATATGCATCCACATATTTATTGCAGCACTATTTGTAATAGCCAAGTTATGGAAGCAGCCCATACAATGGAATATTACTCAGCCACAGAAAAGAATACAATACACTATTTGCAACAATATGGATAAAGCTAGAGGGTATAATGCTAAACGAAATAAGTCAACCAGAGAAAGACAAATACCATATGACTTCAGTTATGTGGATTTTAAAAAACAAAGAAAGAAATAAAGAGAAAAACAAACAGACCCTTAAATACAGAGAACTGTTGCTTGCCAGAGGGGAGATTGGTGGGGAATGGGTGAAATAGGTAAAGGGGATTAAAAGCACAGTTATCATGATGAGCACTGAGTAATGACTCAAATTGCTGAATCATTATATCGTACAACTGAAAATAATGTAACATTGTATGTTAATTGTAGTTGAATTAAAAATAAATAAATATTTTTTTTAAAAAAAGAATGACAGTTTTATATAAAGGACAGTGGCTGACCAACTATATAAAAAGCAGATGTGAAGACTCAGGCAGAATAACAATCTAGAACTACCTGATAAACAGCAAACAGCCCTTATGAAATAATCAACTTATAGTAAATGAGCTTCATGTTATCCAAAGTCACCAACAAATGGTTCCTCCTTTGTTGTGGTATATTAAACAAAGTAGTGTGACATATACTTTTATAAGATCTCCATCAAATATACTTAAAATCAAAAGTATCTGACATTTAAGGAAGATAGCAACTGTCATCAGGAAAAAATCTACTTTGTTGCAATATCCTAGTGAATAACCTGAAGGGGATTTAGAAGTTGATCATATTAATCAATCAATAGTCGTCAATATCATCTAGTGAGAAAAAAAAAAAAAACTTAACCTCATTAAAGGGCAACTGTAGGGGCGCCTGGGTGGCTCAGTGGGTTAAAGCCTCTGCTTTTGGTTCAGTTCATGATCCCGGGGTCCTGGGATCAAGCCCCACATCACATTGGGCTCTCTGCTCAGCAGGGAGCCTGCTTCCTCCTCTCTCCGCCTGTGTCTCTCTCCTTCTTGTGATCTCTGTCTGTCAAATAAAATCTTAAAAAAAGAAAAAAAAAAGGCAACTGTAGTTTAACAGAAAGAGTACTAGGCTAATGGATACCACTAACACATCTTGTCTCTGCCTCTTCTTTCTAGCTCTGTTACTGTTTAAGAAATTGACTATTCTTTTTTATTTTTTTAAAGATTTTATTTATTTATGAGAGAGACAGTGAGAGAGAGCATGAGCAGGGTAGGGGTCGGGGGAGGCAAAGGAACAAGCAGACTCCCTACTGAGCAGGGACCCCACCCCCAGTGTGGGGCTTGATCCCAGGATCCTGGGATTATGACCTGAGATGAAGGCAGATGCTTAACTGACTGAGCCACCCAGGCTCCCCTTGACCATTCTGTCTTGGTTTCCTCTGTTAAACAGATATAATAATATCTTCTTCACTGGAAGTTCACTTTATAGAGTGGCTAACAAACTTAGAGCCTTCACGATTCCAAAACATAGTGTTAGAAGGTGATAAAAATGGTTTCAAAGAAAGATTATGATAAATGATGAAGCCATAAACAAAAGACAAAGCTAAGAATCACTAAAATTGTCATCACTTCTCAAGGCTTGTCTTCTCAAGTCCCTCTTGGCAGAAGAATCTTGAAAACCATACATTTGAATTGGAGTGGCAATTTACTGCTATATTTTCCTCAGCAGATTGTATCTGTTGTCAGAGTCATTCTCCCAAAAGCATAAATTTGATCCAATCATGGGGCTTCCTGGTTTATCTTCAACTCTTTTTTTGCTCCATACTGTCTTGGTGATCTCATCCAGAGCCATACCCCCATGCCATATCTATCTCTGGCCTTGGCCTCTCTTCTGTAATTAAAACAAAGGAGACTAAGAGCCACCAGAGAAAAGCAAGAAAAATCTGGAAGAATGAGTATGGCAGAATTCAATGGAGATAAAGCTATCATTGCCACAGTAGTGTTTTAGGAAACTATGAATTCTACAAGATAGATTTCATAGCATGCTACTATATATATACATCATGGCTTTAGGTAAACACAGACAGATGAGAATCTCATTCGTTAAGCTAATGCTTTCTAGGACTATGTCCTTGAGTAAGTCATTCTGTTTGCCTTCATGTTCTCAGTTAGCAAATGGAGATACAAATAATAAGTACCTTAGGGTTATGGTGAAAACTAAATAATATATTGAATATAATGTGTTTAGCAAAGGATCTATTATTTGCCCAACAAAAATAAGCTGTTCTAGCTCTGTGCCAACAAGCCCTAATAAATGTGCATAAAGTGAAAGTAAATACCTTGTTCTTTAATTTTAATAATATGCAGGTAACACAATTATTACTGCAAAATCCACATACCTTTACAAGTCTTTTGGTATATGCACTGTGTATCTAAGCATGAATATGTTTTGTTTTTTTAATCATTTGAAAATAGATAAAGGGCAGATTTTCAAGCTGACTGCTGAAAGGAAACATCCCATTGCTTTGCATTTCAATAACCTAATTTGCCAAAAATAATTTTAAAAGAGCATATATGCTCCAGGTAAGAAGTCAACATGGAAAAAGAAACACACACTTAAAAATTGGCTCTGCCAGTAAGAGGCCACCCACTGCCCTTGATTGTTTTGTAAGTCCATTAAAATCAGTAAAGGAAACAGATACTAAAAACTTTAAAGTTCTTTTATGTTTACTTTCTTCAAGTAAAAATGCTATCTTTGACATGTAGACTTTAAAGGGATACATTACTAAGGATTAAACTGATCCATTAAAGGAACAGGATAGCCTTATGTTGATACTTATTTTAAAATTGTGAAATGATGAAAGTAATTTCTGTGGCCCATTTTAAACTATGGATCACAACAGAGTTAATGGAAGTTAATGTAAACAGCAATGAAATAATAAAACTGTAATTTGATAAAGGTATATCCATCTATATTTCAATAAAAATTTATATAACACATATAGCTAAAAATGATAGATGTATCATTTTACTGCTAAAACTTTACTTAAATGATTATCTACATTTCCATCTCAAAAAAAATACTTTAGAATACACTTCTCTTTGCTCAAAAGAACTTTTTCTTCACTGATTACTAAGATGAGATGTCATACTGTTAGCTGAGAACATTTACAATGAAAAGTTTTCATTGCAACTTGTCACCAATTTGATGCCTTCTAAAATTCCTCAATATGAGTTTTAACAATCCCTGATTTCTTTTTGACACCTTTGAACAGAGCAGAGGAGTGGGATTACATAAAGCACTCTTTCGTGTTTCTTCCTTCCTCTTACCTGCATTCCCAATTTATAATTATTGTGAAAACTAATTTCTTGGCTAGGAAAGAACTCCTAAGGATTTCAAAAGACCACTCCTAAAAAGTTCTTAGTATTCGAAAGCACATCTGAAAATGGAATGAAATTATCATTCCATTTAGCAAAAATTATCACAGTTGTAACAAGAGCTACAATGAACCAAATTTCACAAGAACTACAGGTTTGTGAAATAAACATTATACACTGGGCTCAGCTTCATGAATGTAAAATCCTTTAGACTGTACTCCAATGCATTTGCCTTGCTTCGTGCAGACTTTGTCCACTTGCTCTGACTCCATTTACACTTGACAGATGGTTATATCACTCACAACATTTCCCATTTAGCTACATATTTAAAAATCAACTGCAGCAGAATGTAGGCTGGCAATGGACTCTTCTCCAATAAATATCCACAACAGGGGATATCAAAAACTTTCCTTCTTTCAGAGGGAAACAAAACATTTGTATTTATATTAATACAACTTTAGTTCACTTTCTTTTCTTGCACCAATTACAGCTGGTATCAATTATAAACTGTTAAAAGCCTTGATCTCCCATACAGTTGTCTCAAAAACACTCTTTTTTCAATTTTAGTCAAGTGAAAGAAAGCTCTAGACTAATAATTTCAAATGATAATCAGTTCTTCTTTGTTCCTGACAATCAAAAATTCTTTTCCCAATGGTTTTCTTCTCTAATAAAATGTCACTGACTTAAAATCTCAGATTTTTATAAATTTGAATCCTGGAAGTATCAATTAGACTATACTCATCAGTTTTAAATAATGTGAGAATCACAGTGAACTTTTTTTATTTACCAAAGTATTCTGGCATTTTAAACCTTCTCTTAATTCAAGACTAGATTTTCAAGAAGCATTAGCAATAAAGCATTTAAATCACCAAAATTTAAGAAACAAATAGCTAATATGAATAAAATCTGAAAAGTACAAGAGATTTGAATCTGTATTTCTAAAGACTGGCAATGTTAAATTATAAAAGATTTAATGGAAATATGTCATTACATTTCTCTATTAAATACACACATAAGAAATAAAGAAGGAGCTGGAGGCCATAATTTTGGATAACTACTTTAATAGATAAAAGCTGAACTTAATGAAAAGTTGGTTTTTATTTCTAATAATAGTCCCCTTTTTTCTCTTTTCAGTCAACTTAATCGAAAGATCCATCTCTATAGTTGATACATAAAATTTTTGAAGTGTTTAGAAAAGACAAAGTCACCACAATTTCTCCAACCAATAATAATTTCCTAATTACAAGTTGTAATATTTGATGAACTATTATATTTAAATGAACTATGACAATAAATCAGGAAAACTGATTTTCATAGCCCATCTTCTGTCATTTTAGAGCTTCTAAATATAGTCTTTCCATGTCTTTGGAATAAATGATTAGCATGATCAGTCCTTTCATTTTATGATTGGCCAATCTCTTGAGGGTGAACTCAAACACCTAAGGCAAATTAATAGCAAAGACAAAAATCAAAATCCAAACATTTCCAAAGCAAGGACATCACTTTCTTCACAAGTTCTGTGTGTATAAAGGAACAAAAGGCATAGGTTTTGTTCATTAATTTGTGTTTTAAACAAACCTTTATGGAGAGTTTACTATTTCATTGGTACTGTGCTGTTCATGGGGATACAAAAGGGATTAAGTTTCAAGTCCCACCCCTAAAAGACTTCAGTTTGAGGCAGTGAATGTATAAGAGATTGCTTCTATACAATGAGGAAGTATGGGAAACATATATGGATTTCTGTGGTAGCCCCTTCATTGGTATGTACTTTTATTATTAAATATAAAAAGCACTAACATTCTTAATTACAGGTTGAGAGAAAATTTTGTGGGTTCCCTCTTCCCCAACTTTTTTTTTATAAATGCATACTCCCAAAGGGTGGATCAAATTCCTGTTTCAAGCATTCCGGAGAGTGTGGTGTCTCTCTTTACAGTGTTTTTTGAGATGATTTTAAGCAGCACACATAGGAACAGTTTTTTTTTTAATTTTAGTAATTGTGTATATATTGGAAACATACTGATTTTTCTTTTATTACAGATATGCCAATGTTTCTTTTTAAATTTAGGGTTTTTTTAAAAAAAATCCAACATAACAGAAAAAGGCACTAAATAATAATACAGGATTACTCAGTTATAGCAAAAATTCGGAATTGGTTCAAGACTGAATGAAGTGTGGGACATCCTAAAGCTGCCTGCTGAAAAACAGAGAATATCTGATAAATCTGTGAGTCACTCCGGGACAAGAAGCCATGTTAACCTTCTCAGGATCAATCCCATTATAGTATATGTGGTGCCAGAATAAACAAAACATTATCCTTTTTATCAACATAGTTTAATTTTGAAAAATTAATGGCCATTTTCATCAAAGCCAGAGCTTCAAAAGTTTATTTAGTTCACAGAATTATGTGATTGGGGATATAATATACAGCATGGTGACCATAGTTAACAATACTGTATTGCATATTTGAAAGTTGCTATAAGTCTAGATATTAAAAGTCCTCATCATAAGAAAAAAAATTGCAACTATGTGAGATGATAGGTGTTAACTAAATTTATTATTGTGGCAATCATTTCATAATATATATACTTATTAAATTATCATATAATATTACATGTAATTATATCTCTATAAAACTGGAAAAGTTAATTGGCTAATTTTATATTGTACAATTGAAAAAATTAATAATGTAATATATGATTATGCATTGAATTATACATTTACATGAGTGAATTTTATGGTATGTGAATCACACCTCAATAAAGCTGTTAAAAATTATGTCACCTTGAAAAAAAGCATAACATAAACATCGACTGATAAGACATAAGGTGTAAACACTTGTAGCATGCTACACAATTGAAAAGCACAAATTCTGGAGCCAGTCGTCCTTTAAATTTTGGTTCCACTCCTTCTTGGTTACATTATTCCGGAAAGTTACTTAAACTCTCTATGCCTTGGTTTCTTCTATTCTAAAATAAGAATATAATACCTTGAGGATTAAAAGGGTTAATATTTCTAAAGTGCTTAATTGAGTACTGATCACATATAAAGCATTAGAGCTAGTCATGATTAGCAGTAAAAATGCTTAGAAAGAAACACGTCTGGTGATTTAAGGTAGGGAGGATTTTGAGAGAGAGGTATACTACTTCTAACTCACTGCAGAACAACAATGTGCTTTATGAAAGACGTGAAGTTTCAAGAGCTTTTTGAAAAACATTTGAGATGAAATGGAACAAATATGGAGCTGGAAAATGGCAATAGTGGGAAAACTTTTGCAACTAAAATGCAGATGAACAGAACAGAAGACATTGACCAAATTTGCCTAAAAAGAGAAG
Source organism: Mustela putorius furo (assembly GCF_011764305.1). Lineage (NCBI taxonomy): Eukaryota > Metazoa > Chordata > Mammalia > Carnivora > Mustelidae > Mustela > Mustela putorius. The sequence continues at coordinate 1,407,155 of NW_025421329.1, read as the reverse complement.
AACCAGGGGCGCCTGGGTGGCTCAGTGGGTTAAGCCGCTGCCTTTGGCTCAGGTCATGATCTCAGGGTCCTGAGATGGAGCCCCGCATCGGGCTCTCTGCTCAGCAGGGAGCCTGCTTCCTCCTCTCTCTCTGCCTGCCTCTCTGCCTACTTGTGATCTCTCTCTGTCAAATAAATAAATAAAAATCTTTTAAAAAAGGAAGAAAAAAAAAAGAAGAACTGGCATGGTAAAGGCAATAAAATAGCTAAGGAGAACTAATAAAAACTCTATTAAATCAGAGAATAAGAAGCTTAGATACTACCATCTAGGTGATTCTGACCATGAATTAGATGGCTGGGGCTTCACAAATCACCAAATAAGCCACAATGAATTTCCTCATGCTCCTACACAAGAATGAGTCGGGATATTTAATTACTGTCAGATATGTACTTAAAAACTACAGCCCTATTTTATTATCTACTTCTGCAGGCCAAAGTCTGTGGACATAGGCTTTCAGATAAAGATTAATCAGAGAGGCTCTTGAGAGTAAAGGAAGCAAGATTAGGCAGAGAGAAAAACTGGGCTATGATATAATTGCAACAGAGGACTCAGCCAATCACACAGGAGCTCTTTATCCTGAACTGAGGCAAGGACTGCTTTTGTAATCCTTGCATTGACCTATCGTTTTATGTGTAGTACAAATACAGTGGGGACTACAGCTCCTATCAGAGGAGGGCAATTGACAGAGAGGGCCTGGGAACCACCACAGCCAGTACTCCTCGCAGGGAGTAGGGAATAAGTGCCCTGCTCTGGGAGGGGGCTTATACAGTGCAAATGCGCACTCACCACACTCCGTGAGTACTATGTATGTATGTATGGTCCCCAGAACAGCAGCAGCAGCAGCTAGTCCTGGAAACTTGATAGAAATGCAAATTCTCAGGTCCTGTGCCAGAGCTACTGAATGGGAAAATCTGTAAGTGGGATTTAGCAATCTGTTTCAACAAGCCTTGCAGGTGATTCTGATGCCTGCTAAGTTTGAGAACCAGTGCCACATATACTATGTAAAATATAAAATACACATGAAATTATTTCACTGCAGCAACTGTTGTCATACACCCTGTACTTTGTGAATGCATATCATGGACTGATATTCAGTACTACTGGAAAATAAGAAAATTTAATCACTTAGAGCCCTGACTTTGGGTCAGTTACAGAGCTGTTGGTTTATAGACTTGAAGGTAATTACTAAACTGTAGCAATATTTGATATGGTACTTTATATGTGACATGGATCAATAGAAAACAATAAACAATAAAGCTTTAAAACAATAAACAAAAGCTTTAAAACAATAAAGCTACATACATTGGATTTTTTTAAAAAGTCTATAAACATAAAAGAACATGCTGAGGGCAAAAAAGTGCTGAGTAAAGCAAAATGCTAAAAGGTGGATAATTCTACCTGAATCCAACTTGGTTGGCATTTGACTCTCTACTTGGGCTTCAAAGATCTCAGGTAAAAATAACAAGATGAGCTCAGGAAGGAGGGAGGGAATGACTTTCAGGCAATTTATCTTTCCTAAAGAAGTGGTTTTTGTAGCCAAGAGGGATATACAGAGTTGGAAAACACCAAGGAAAAACTCCAAGTCTGCATTAACTCTACGTGATAGCGAGCAGTAAGATAAATGCTAAACAGTGACAGGACAAGGTGATGAAAATATTCTTCTTCATAGATATCATCACTCCAAGTATCCAATGACGCAGGAGCCATGGTGTAATCTGCAACTCATTAGAGCATTCCAGGAAACCTTCTGAGAAAATGATAAATGAAGTATCATATGCCTCACACAAATAGTTTCAAATTTTCATGCTGTTTTCTTTAAGCCTGGAACTAGCAACCTTAGCAATTGGTAGAAAAGCTCTATCTTACATTACTACCTAGTTCTCTATCTTCAAAGTCCTTTCACAGACGTCTATAATCTGACTCTCAGTAGTATTCTTTGAGGTGGCCAATGTGGTAGCCACATTCTGTGTGTAAAGAAATGGGCCTGAAAAGGTTAAGTGACTTGCTCACGGTCCCACTGCAAGCTAACAGTAGAGAGGGCTATTTATTATTCACACTTCCTATTATGCTTTACTGAATGCTCCCTCAGTACCACGCATAGGTTAGAATTTAAGACCAGTATTTTACAAAATTCTCACAAAACCCTTCAGGTTAAGTATCATTTTTCTCTCTTATAAATGAAAAAACAGACAAGAAGAGGTTAGTTTGCGGAATAGCACACAGCTACTACGTGGCAGAACAAGAGCCCAGGGAAGTTTGACTCTAAAGCATATATTCCTTCCACTATCCTATCCCAACTGGTCTTGGGTGGGCCTGGCATTGTGTATAAGTGGTTTTACACGTACCCAGGATGAGTAAACCCTGCTATAGTGGCAAAACATACAGAATTCTGACCAGAACAGAAGCTAGAGTGCAAATGTGTAAACGAACAAAATAAATACAAAGGCACACGCAGTAGACAAGATATGAGTTACTTTGTAAAAGAAGAGTAAATAAAAGATAATACCCCTAATTCCACATTTTTGATAAATAAATATTAAGAAATTAAGTATTGGTAGGTTTGCCCATGTTAATAATGTATTAGAGACAAGATATCTAAAAGCAAGGCACACATCAGGTTTTAAGAAATAGAATGATACCTCAGATTCTGAAGGCCAGAACTAAATCTGATATTTTATTTGACTTATAATTTTTCTACATTTAGATTTAAAAAAAATTTCTTTTTGCATTTCAGGATATTTCCCATGTATATAAATAAACAGTTTTATACAAAACCAATTGTTTTAGTGGCATTGCTTCTTCAAAAGGTAGTTAAATATTGATTTGCCATTCTCCTGGCATAATGACCAAACAGAATACTCCATCAGTTTGTTGAACCAATGTCCCTAAGTGCTGCCAAACAGGTCAGCAATTAATGTCTTTGCTGAGTAGTTGGTTTCCACGATATCTATAAGAAAACGATTTTCTTTGAATTGAAAGCAAAACAGAAGACAACCCCATTCATTCACATGAAAGCTAGCTTGTCATCTGAAACTCACAAACAACTGCACTAGCAGCTCTTCTCAGACACCAAGACTTATTTCCTCCTCCCAGTTGCCAATCTCCATTTCACATAGAAAAGCCCCAACCCCCTCGTTTTTGCTATTAAATTCCATATTAACACCTCCCAGCTGCCAAACTTCCCAGCTTTCTCCTTTGTCTACCTTTATAGTATGAGATCAAGAGCAAATGCTCCTGAAAGCTTAAAATCTTATAGCTGCACAAAATACACATGGGAAACAAAACCTTCCAGAACAGGGCATCTTTTAATGTTTAATTTAACCTAAGCATGTTTCTTAAACACAGTTCTGCCCACTGACTGCAAAATCCCATATTTAGAAATTTTTAAAAGTATTCTACAGTATAATTAACATTTTTAAGTCACAATCTGGTGATTTTTTTATTCACTTAAGTATATTTTAATAATAATTTTAATCTCATCTCACTTAATGTTTTTCCTTCATCTTGTTTGTGATTTTTTTCTTCAAAATTGTTATTTACAAAGTATCTATTAAAAAAATAACATTTGAATTTTTTTTAGAAGTAGTGTTCACATCAACAGTTTTGGGGTCTTTTTGCTTTTCTCTTCCATTCTGATTTAAAATGGAGGGAACAATTTCCTTTTGGAAGAACAACAACAAAAAAATAAATATAGAATCCCAAGATCTGTAAATGGAGACTTTGGGGCCATTAAAAAAAGGATTTGGATATAAAACATAGAGAATTTACCTGATCTCTAATGTGAGAGCTTCTGAAACACACTTTCCTAAATAAATATAACTGTTTTAAATGTATACTTCCCAAACTGGAAGAACAAAATTCCATGAGTCATTCACACATAAAAGTATATACACCTACTCAGAAAATTTTGTGTTTTCTATCCATTTTCATATGGTTAACCACAAAATGAACAGGGAATTGAGGATACCTACTTTTATAAATTGATGATCAATTTGATTGATGACAGGTATATAGGCAGACAGATAAAACACAGATAATGTGCAGAAAAGTACAACCTCAATTATTTACATTTTCTTTTTCAATCTTCACCTGATGATATAAATCTAATAGCCAACTATCACTACCTACTCCACAGCCCTATATTGCAAGTTCTCATAGAAAATGCCTTTCTATTGGATGTCTCTAAAGATCTTATTAGCAAGATTGAAGAATGCCTTTGTCATATCAAATATGCTCAGCTGTTTACCGCATGGTGAAGTAGTGTTAGAACCATTTAAAGATGTGTCTGACATCATTAATCTATTTGACCTCTGACCCACAGATCTAAACTGTAACTATGGTGACCAATGCTTGACCTTACAATGCTGAGAAACTTTAAAGCTCTGCAGTATTTTGGGTCACATTGTTAAGTTAGACAAAGGGGTAAAGAAGTAATGTGACAGTTTCCTGGGAATTAAGGTCAGCAGGTCAATTGTGCTGAGGCTTTTTGTGATAAGGAAACTAGTTAAATTTTTTTGATCTGTTAAAGTTTTTAGAATAGTACTTTGTTAGAGGTTCTGAAACATGCAAAGAACTCAATTCATTAAACTCTAAGGAAGTTGGAAGTAAAGGTACAATTAGCCTTGACCATTAAATAGTATATTATTCCCTATCATTTATAGATGTAATGCAATATACCCCCATTATCACAGTCTATACAATCACAAGTAAATAATTTCATCTGCAAATGCCTACTCTACTCAAAATGATAAAATGATCATTTTTTTAAAACAAAGGGGCATTCTTGTAAATGAATTCAGTAATTTACTCTAATAAATACTAAATAAAAACTGTCCAAATACACATATAATATTATTCTCTAAGGAAAAATTGTAATAAACAAAAACAATAAGCATGTACGAGAATAGAGAGCTGGTAACACAATATAGCTATAGCTACTACTCCTAATATGAGCACCTCCTATATTTAGGTGTGCTCTCATTGCATAATTAAAGCAGAACTTCACATAGAAACTGTGAACCTCTGTTCTCAAGATTTTCTAATTACACCAATAATAAGCTAGCTTAACCTTTTCCACAAAAAGGCATGTTTAAAGGCATTGCTTTATGCATATTTATCCTGAAGCCATGATTATTTCTATGCTAATCATTGGAAGCAAATTATTTAGTGTGTTTACATGTTAATAATATATATTATAACATGTATATATGAGTAGGGATGGAGCTCTGCAGAATAATAGTAAGCAAGGGTATTTTCCAATAAGCAAAACAGATTTAAATGGTCCCTCAACCAACTCAATTTAAAAACACACACACACACACACACACACACACACCCTGCACAAATTCTACATACAATTCACATTTGCCATTATTTTGTAACTAATAAAATATTTTTCTCTAAAGAATCTGGAAGAAGGTATTATAATTCAAATGTATTTCAGTTCATATTTTAAAATGAGAGATATTAAATACACACACATTCTACCAGATATATAATCACCTGGAAAAGAAAGGACACCACATATTTCTTTTGTGTTTTACATTTGGAAGTTTGGAGAGTCTCAAAAAGCAGAACTGCTGAAAGACAAGATACCACTAGCTCCTTTTTTCTCATCTGTCACCTACATATCTGTTCAAAAGAATATACCAGTAATTTTTCTCCCATGTGTCCCTTGGAGCCTTTCGGATTCTTTACAAGGTTTGAAGGAGCCTTCAGAATGGCAAAAGATTTGAACACTTAAAAAGGAAAATTTGAGTGTGGGTCACTATAATTGAATTTTGACAGTATACCCGGGGGTCGGGGGGAGAGAATGCTTCTAAACAAACCACACTGAGACACACAGTTATAAAAACATGGGAGAATCAGGCATGGCCAGTAAAGAATATACAACAAACAGAAACAATGAAATCTTTTGATCACATATTTTTCTGCCTGGCAATGGACTAGATGAAAATAAATCCTAGGTTAAAAACTTTTTAAAGCATCAGTAGATAGTAATGTGAAGAAATATCTCATGGACCAAAAATAGGAATATATTATCAGCACCCTGGAGGTCTAATGTAAGATATAAAGGTGCAAGGGAGACTGGGAGGGCTAGGAGCTAGGACTAACGTTGGGAGGGACTGAACAAGAAAAGCAAACAACTTAGTACAATTCCTTTCTCTAATACATTACATTTTAAAATCTGATCAGTTTGAAACAGGAATGGCTAAAAGTCTGCCACTAAAAAAACACGGGCCCAAGGGCTTTCATATAGACATTTATATAGACACCAACTCTCCAAAGCACATTTCATTTTCATGTTATAGCCAGTTTCTGTTTCTTGCCTCAAAACGTATTAGTCATAATGTATTATTTTTTTTAATATACTCACTACTGGATAATTTACTAATATTTTATTTAGAATATCTGTATTAATGTTCTTAATTAAGAATGGCCAGTATTTTCATTTGTCTGTGTGCTAAATTTGGTTTCATTTCAGTTTTTGCTAACTCTGACAAGCTGGCATATATTGAGTTTAGTGATTATTAGTAGAAATAAAATGATCAAACCAGTAAATTAAGAAGAAACATTGGGGGGACGCCTGGGTGGCTCAGTTGGTTAAGCAGCTGCCTTCGGCTCAGGTCATGATCCCAGCGTCCTGGAATCGAGTCCCACATCGGGCTCCTTGCTCCGCAGGGAGCCTGCTTCTGCCTCTGCCTTCCACTCTGCCTTCCACTCTGTCTGCCTGTGCTTGCTCTCGCTCGCTCTCTCTCTCTCTGACAAATAAATAAATAAATCTTAAAAAAAAAAAAAAAAAGAAGAAGAAGAAACATTGGGGAGGGCGCCTGGGTGGCTCAGTGGGTTAAGCCTCTGTCTTCAGCTCAGGTCATGATCTCAGGGTCCTGGAATAGAATCCTGCCCCAGGCTCTCTGCTCAGCGGGGAGCCTGCTTCCTCCTTTCTTTCTGCCTGCCTCTCCGCCTACTTGTGATTTCTCTCTCTGTGTGTCAAATAAATAAAAATCTTAAAAAAGAAGAAGAAAAAGAAGAAGAAGAAACATTGGGGAAACAGAAAAACTAGAAAGAAAATGTGGAGTGTTTGTTTACATTATTGAAATCCTAAATGTGAGGGAGGTGAGCCAAGACTCAGATTGGAATCCTACCTCTGAGAGTAGAGGATTCCTCTTGGACTTAACTATTGAGCACATGCCAAACCAGTTCTGGGTGTCCCTGCTTCCATACATCAGGTTTTAAAATAATGCAAAAAGACTCATGCTAATGCACTACATAGTTATCAGAGGTTAGAACCTTCTTGTGGGAAGTTCAGTGGAGGATATTGTGACATAGTTTGGGACCAGGGGGAAGATGACCTTGACTTGGAAATAAAGAGGATTTACTGAGCTTCCAAATTCTAGAATTTGAGAACTATGTACTTGTTCTCTCTTCTACTGTCCTGAATAATCAGTATAAATCCACCCAAGGGGATTAAGGTAGAAAAAAAGAAACACGAAGAACTGCTTCTTCAATTTCTTCTATGGCTATTGATTTAATTAGTTTTCTAAATCTCTTGAATCAATTTTTGTAATTATCTTTTCTTACAAAATAACATATTACATCCAAATTCTCAAATGCATGGGTATAACATTCTCTTATAATTTTCTTAATCATGTTCTTTCTCATCCTTAATTTGTGTTGTTTTTGTTTTTGTTTCAAGATCAGATCTGCTAATGTTTAAGTTTTCTCTGTCTTTTGATCAGCTGCTTGGTTTGACTGTTTCTGCTCTAACTTTTATCTAGTTCTTTCTCTTACTTTCTTTATGATTAAACTGTACTATTTCCTGGTTCATTTTTTCTCCTCTTGCCTGGCAATAAGTGTATTTGAGAGCATATGTTTTCTTCTGCTTACTGCTTTGGCTATATAACATGGGTTTTGATATGTAATAATCCATATTTTGCTTAGTCTAAATAGTTTTGATAATCTGAATGAGAAGAATGAGAAGAATTTAACTAGAGGCAGAAAGAAAAAAAGAGTAATGCTAGAAGAGGGAACTGTGTACAAAATGTGTATAGTGGAAGGGAGTCTGGCAAAGGCCTCTTAAAAATATATAATAACAAAAGATATGCCATAAAGTTTCTAAAAATTTCTTTATTTGGTTGTTTTACTACTTGACTTGATTTCTGATAGTCTCAATATAGTAACTGCTTAATAATCAAATACATAAAATAAAGTCAATAATTAGAAAAGAACCTGCATTTTTTCCTTATTCTATTACTAAGAATTAAAAGAAGTATTCAGATAAATGCAGATGAAATATGATCAGAGTTATTATTTTTAAAGTTCATAAAAAGATGGATTAGGCTAAAAATATTCTATATGCAATATAAAGAAGTTATTACAAATTTCTCAAAGTTACAAAATATGAGAGCAGAAGTTATAATTAATCTAAGGCATGAAGGGGAAATATTTCCTATAAGAAATAACTCAATATTTTTATATTTAAATTTTAGCATGCTAAAAAAATAATTAGCAATTCCTTTTTATAATTAGCAATTCCTTCACTGAGTTCAATATGTATATAAATTAATTCAGTACCATTAATAATCTAATAATTGTTTAATTTTTAGGATCTTCATCTATACATTTACACTATAATGTGTTAACATGCTACCACATAGACTGCATTCCTCTACCTAAAATGCAATTGTTTACCTAATAAAACCCAGGAAGATTTGTTGGCAGTTTCTTGGAAAAAAGAAACTGGTTTTTATGTCTCCCTTGAAAGGAAATTAAATTGAAAATCCTGCATTTAAATAACACTGAGGTAGTGACGCCAATGGATTGGGGCTGGGAAATTCAAAGTTAAAATTAAAGCTGGTACTCTGTCCCTAAAACAGGCTATTGTCCTGCCCCTACCCTAGCCTTGCAAATTTAATTAAATCTAAGTTCTAAGCAGTTGATATAAGTGGCTCAGAAAACTCTTTATAGGAATTTCATCCTTTAGGTGGCCTTTTGTTCTTCACTTCCTCTCACTGGGACATAAAACAGTTTATGTACCTTTTCTCTACTCTTTAAAAAAAAAAGTTCAATTAAAAAAAAACAACAACAGGGCGCCTGGGTGGCTCAGTGGGTTAAGCCGCTGCCTTCGGCTCAGGTCATGATCTCAGAGTCCTGGGATCGAGTCCCACATCGGGCTCTCTGCTCAGCAGGGTGCCTGCTTCCTCCTCTCTCTCTGCCTGCCTCTCTGCCTACTTGTGATCTCTCTCTGTCAAATAAATAAATAAAATCTTTAAAAAAAAAAAAAAAAAAAAAAAAACAACAAAACTTTATCTCAAGAGTTCACTGTCTTCCCAAACCCAATGAAATAAAACTTTGCCTTTAAAGTCCTTCCAGTCTCATAACTTCTACAATCAAGCCTGAATTTTCATCAAAAGGTATCGTTTTGATTATTTATCTTAGTGTTTTTTATATTCCTTAACATCGATATTTTTTTTCAGGTAACTTTGCTTTCTGATAATTAAGTTAGACTATATAACATGAGAATTCAATACAACTCATACATTAATACTTTCCCCCAAATCATCCTTAACCACATTAGTCTGTAAAGTATTGATAGCAATCTAATATTAAAGTTTAAAATGACATTTTCAAAATGGCTGAGAAAAGTTAATTTCTATTTATTTCTATTATAGTCTTGAAATTCTGTACTAATTATTTCTCACTGAAAAAATTCAACCAATAAAACAATTGGTTTTAACTTCACAAGAGTTTATATTTCATTCTGTTCAAAAATCTTACCATTGTCAACAATTCAAATTGATTTTCAGTAGCCGATTTTTTTTTAAGTTGCACAACAATTACTTCTGAAATGATCTTCACTTTATTTAATCTGAAACTATGTGGCAAAAAAATGGAGTGTATTTCTATTAATAAGTTTTCAATTATATTTCAAATACTTTTTTAATGAGGATGTAGATTTGGTAAGGTACAAAGAAGACCTTGAAATATCTATATTCTAAAACAAATACATGTAGATAATTAAATTAGGGGCAAAAAAGTAAATGGGAAATAGGACTTTATAGGCGTAGGCCTTCACTGTATTCAAAGATCAGTATGTATCATGTAATGTGATAACTAAGGCCCCGAAGGTAACTGTGAGTGACATCAGTGAACATGGTAGAGTAGACAATTCCAAGAGTCCATGTCCCAACAGAAACATCAAGAAATCAAGCATACATCAGAATCAACTTTGTCAGAATTCTGAGAAATAGTCCAAGGTTTATACTAAATAAGTCAGCATTGAATCAAAACAAAGGAAACTTAAAAATGCCAGGAAAGATTTGTAATATTTTTTATTTGCCCTTGCCCCTACTCCATCCTTGTTCCAAGTGATCTTAAAGATGGCTGCTAGCTTCCCTCTTGTGCAACCCTGGTCCTTGGTTCCAGAAGAAATACAGAAGCCCTTATTTTCAAAGAATTAAATTAACCTATTCTAATCTTCCCGGTCATACCTGGGTGAACAACAGATAACATCTGACTTGGTTTTGCCTAACTGGGAATTCACTTAGGGTGGAAAAGTGGCACGGATTCCTAGTCAGATAAACAAACAATCCACAGCTCCCTGGAACAAAAGATTATAATTGAGACATACAATACAGCAACCAAAGATAGGGAGAAAGAAGCTGAGGAGAGAGTTTTTGGGGAAATGGGGCATGTAGAACAGTCACGTATACTGGAGAATTAAAAAAAAAAAAAAAAAATGCATGTGTCCACAAAAGACCTAATAAGAAACCAGTGCTTTGGGGCACCAGGTGGCTCAGTTGGTTAAGCTTCTGCCTTCAGTTCCAGTCTTGATCTCAGGGTCACCCCTATACTGGGAGTTGGCTTCTCCATCTGTCCCTGGGCTCTCTCTCACTCTCTCTCAAATAAATAAATAAAATCTAAAAAGAAAAAAGAATTAAGAAAGAAAGAAAGAAACCAATGCTTTTTACCTTTGACTGCTCTGTGGGCTCAGTGCAAACAAGAAGTTAAGGCTAATCCAGAGATGAGAAATGGCCTGATGTTATTAAAAGAGACACCTAGCAAAAGCCAATTTGCAAAGACCAGAAAAAGACTAGGGGTATCTTTTCCTTTTTTTCTTTCTGTTTTGATGTTTTTATTGTTGTTGTTCTTTCTGTCTTTTTTTTTTTTTCCTGCCTGCTATTCAAGTTAATCTCTTTCAAGATACTAGCTGAACACAAGCTAAAGGAATAGAGAGACCTCAGAGATCACATGTGACAAAGAATACACACTTCACAAAATTAAATCAAAAGTCACAAAAACAATCACAAAACAGGAATGCCTGGGTGGCTCAGGCAGTTAAGTATCTGACTCTTGACTTTGGCCTATGTCATGATCTCAGGGTAATGAGGTAGAACCCCAACTCCTAGAGAGATTCTCGCTCTCCCTCTCCCTCTGCCCCTCCCCCCTTAAAAAAAGTCACAAGACAATGAGTTATATATCAAGCAATATAAATAAGCCCAAAGAAAGGGGAATAATCAGATTTCTGGAGTTACCACATTACAATACTAAAATTTCCAGTTTTCAACTGAAAAGCTATAAAACATGCAAGAAAAACAAGAAACTACAGTCCACCAACAGAAGTTAACAGAAATGCTAAAAGGAGCCCTTTAGGCAGAATGGAAGGATACCAGACAGCAACTTGAAACAATATGAAGAAATAGAGAACTCTGGTAAAGTTAACCACACAGGATATTAAAAAGCTATTATTATATTTTTGGTTTGTAAGTCCTCTTTTATTTACAATAGGATTTAAAAGGTGAACACATAGAACAATAACTATGACCTATGTTAGTGTTAATGGGCACACAATGCAAAAAGATGGAGTTTGTGATGACAGTAACAACATAAGGGGGATAGCTGTACAGGTGCAGTTTTTGTATGCTATAAATCCTAAATTGTTATCAATTCAAACTAGGTTGTTATAAGTTTAAGATTTTTAAGTGTAATCCCCATAGAAACCACTAAAAAAGGGTCTTAAAAATATATACAAAAAATGAGAAAAGAATCAAAACAGGAAGCTACAAAAAATGAATTAAGTAGAAAAGAAGGCAATGATAGAGGGCATGAGCAACAAAAGGGCTATCAGACATACTGAAAACAAGTAGCAAAATGGGAAATGAATGCCCTTCCCTATCAGTAGTTACCATAATTAAATATGATTAACTCCCCAAAGTCAGAGTTTGGTAGGATAGATTAAAAGAAAAAATAATAATAATACAAACAGATCCTGTGGTAAGAGATTCCCTTTAGATCCAAAGACCGAAATAAGTTAAAAATGAAAATACTAGAAAGGATATTCCATGCAAGTAGCATCCAAAAGAGAAGATGCTATACTAATATCAGACAAAATAGACTTTAAGCCAAAAATTTAAACAAGCCACAAAGGAGAACAATAGATAACCAGATGATGGATAAAAGATAGATAAATACAAAAAGGGTCACTACATCAAGAAGAAATAATAAACATATATTCACATAACAATAGAGAACAAAAATATACCAAGGAAACACTGACAGAATCAAAAGAATTAAGAAGTAATAGTTGGAGATTTCAATATCCTACTTTCAACAATAAATAGAACATCTAGACATAAGGCCAACAAGGGAATAAGAGGCTTTGACTAAGATTATACTCAAACTGGACCTACCAGACATATACAGAACATGCCACCATCAAGAGCAGAATTAATATTCTTCTCAAGTGCACATGTAACACCTCCAAAATATACCATTTTAGGCCCAAAACGTGTCTCAATAATTTATATAGATTGAAACATACAAAGTATCTTTTCTAACCACAATGGGATTAAACTAATAATCAGTGACAAAAGAAAGCCGGAAAATTTACAAATACATAAAGATTGAACAACAACATCTTAACTAACCACTAGGTCAAAAAAGAAATCACAACAGAAACAGAAAATATTCTGAAACAAATGGAAATGAAAATACATCATGATAAAATTTGGAAACAGTGAAAACAGTGCTCAGAGGGAAATTCATACTGAAAATGAATATATTAAAAAAAGATAAATTTCAGGGATGCCTGGGTGGTTCAGTCAGTTAAGTGTCTTCCTTCAGCTCAGGTCATAATTGCAGAGTCCTGGGATTGAGCCCCATGTGGCGAGGGCGGGGGGGGGGTCCCTACTCAGCTGGGAGTCTGCTTCTTCCCCTCCTTCTACCTCCCCCAACTGGTGTTCTTTCTCACTCATGCTCTCTCTCTCTCAAATAAAGAAAATTTTTTAAAATGTACATTTCAAATCTATAACTAACTTTGCATCTTAAGGAACTATAAAAACAGTAGTAAACCAAACCCAGAGCTAGCAGAATAAAGGAAATAATAAAGATCACTGCTTAGATAAGTGAAATAGAGAACAGAAAAACAGTCAATGAAACCAAAATTAGTTATTTGAAAACATTAACACAATTATAAACTTTTAGTTTGACTGAGAAAGGAGAAGACTAATAAATGAATAAAATCAGAAAGTGGGGACTTCACTACCAAATCTAGAGAAATAAAAGTAATTACAATAGGATACTATGAACAACTGTGCACCCCAAAAACTGGGTAACCTAGATGAAATGGACAAATTTCTAGAAATACACAAATTACCAAAACTGACTATGAAAAAAAAATTTTTTTCAACAGATCTATAACAAGAGATTGAATCAGTAACAAAAAACCTCCCAACAAAGAAAAGGCCAGGACCATATGGCTTCACTGGTGAATTCCACCAACATTTAAAGAACAATTAACACCAATTCTTAACCTCTTATAAGAAATAGAAGAGGAGTGAAGTGAACTCCTTCTGCAAGGCCAGGATTACTTCAAACCAAAGCCAGACAAGGACACTATACAAAATGAAAACTACAGACTAATATAGCTTTTTCATTATAAATGCAAAATATGCTTGATAAAATACTAGCAAACCAAACCAATAATATATTAAGAGGATTATACACCATGACTAAGTAGGATTATCCCAGGAAGGCAAAACTGATTCAATTTAAGGAAATCAATCAATATGATATATCATATTAATAGTACAAAAAGAAAAAAAACCACATGATCATCTCAATTGATATAGAAAAGGCATTTGACAAAATCTAGCACCTTTTTATTTCTTTTCAGCATACCAGAATTCATTGTTTTATGTACCAAATCCAGTGTTCCATGCAATACATACCCTCCATAATACCCACCATCAGGCTCACGCAACCTCCCACCACCTGCCCCTTCAAAACCCTCAGATTGTTTTTCAGAGTCCATAGTCTCTCATGGTTCATCTTCCCCAATTTCTCCCAACTCCCTTCTCCTCTCCATCTCCCCATGTCCTCCATGTTATTTCTTATGCTCCACAAATAAGTGAAACCATAGGATAATTGACTCTCTCTGCTTGACTTACTTCACTTAGCATAATCTCTTCCAGTCCCATCCATGTTGATGGGAGTCTCTTCCAGTTCCATCCATGTTTCTGATGGAGGCATAAAACTCCATAGTATATATGAACCACATCTTCCTTATCCATTAGTCCGTTGAAGGGCATCTTGGTTCTTTCCACAGTTTGGTGACTGTGGCCATGTCTGCTATGAACACTGGGGTACAGATGGCCCTTCTTTTCACTACATCTGTAATGCATTTGTATACATCTGTATTTGGTGTAAATACCCAGTAGTGAAATTCCAGGGTCATAGGGAAGCTCTATTTTTAATTTCTTAAGGAATCTCCACCCTGTTTTCCAAAGTGGGTATACCAACTTACATTCCCACCCACAGTGTAAGAGGGTTCCCCTTTCTCCACATCCTCTCCAACACACATTATTTATTGTCTTGTTAATTTTGGTCATTCTAACTTGTGTAAGGTGGTATCTCAATGTGGTTTTGATTTGAATCTCCCTGATGGCTAGTGATGATGAACATTTTTTCATGTGTCTGTTAGCCATTTGTATGTCTTCATTGAAGAAGTGTCTGTTCATGTCTTCTGCCCATTTTTTGACATGATTATCTGTTTTGTGTGTGTTGAGTTTGAGGAATTCTCTATAGATCATGGATATCAGCTTTTTGTCTGTACTGTCATTTGCGAATATCTTCTCCCATTCCATGGATTTCCTCTTTGTTTTGTTGACTGTTTTTGATCTTGATGAAGTCCCAAAAATTCATTTTCACTTTTGTTTCCTTTGCCTTTGGAGACATATCTTGAAAGAAGTTCTAGCACCCTTTCTTGATTTAAAAAAAAAAAAAAAAAAAAAAAAAGTAAAAAAACTGAAGATAAAGGGGAACTTCCTCAAAATGATGAAGAACATTTATGAAAAACCTACAGCAGGCATCACCACTGTTATTCAACATTGTACTACAAATTCTAACCAGAGCAACTAGGTCAGAAAAAGAAATAAAAGGCATATGAATTGGAAATAAAGCAGTAAAACTATCTCTATTTGCAGATGACATGATCTTACATATATAGAAAATCCAAAAAAGCCACATAAAAATTTGCTAGAGGTGACAACTGATTTAATCAAATAAAAGAAATATAAAAATCACTGTGTTCATATACACCAGTAATGAACAACCCAAAGAAGATATAAGAAATCAAATCAATTCATAATCACATCCAAAATAATAAAATACCTAGAAATAAATTTAACCAAGGAGTAAAAGATTTATATAACAAAAACTATAAAAATTACTGAGAAAAAATAAAGACTTAAATAAAATAGAAAGATATCCTGTATTAATGGGTTGAAAGTCTTATTATTATTATTATATAGCAATATTACCTAGAATATGTCTGTAAATTCAATGCCTATCAAAATTACCTAGAATATGTCTATAAACTTAATTCCTATCAAAATTCCAATGGCTTTTTTTTTTTTTTTGCATAATTGGAAAAGCCAATTCTCAAATTCATTTGGAATTATAAAGGGGCCTTAAATAGTTAAAATAGTATTGAAAAAATAAAATAAAATAAAATAAACCAGCAGGACTCACACTTCCTAATTTCATAACACAGTAGTCCAAAGAGTATGGTACTGGCACAGGACAGACTTACAAATCGGTGGGACAGAACTGAGAGTTCAGAATTAAACCCAAACATTTGTGGCTAATTGAGTTTCAACAAGAGTACCAAGACCATCTGATGTGGAAATCTGTTGTATCTTCAACAATGCTACTAGGACAACTGGTTATTCATAAGCAAAAGAATTAATTGGACCAAACCTCACACCATATATAAACTTTAAGTTCAAATGTATAAACTAGATATAAGAGCTAAATCTATAAAACTCTTAGAAGACACTAAAGAAGTGAATCTTCATGACTTTGGATTTGGCAATAGATTACTAGCTATGACATCAACAGCACAAGCAATGAAAGAAAAATAAATAGAACTGGACTTCCTCAAAATGAAAAACTTTAGTGCATCAAAGGAGAATATTAAGAGAGTGAAAAGACAACCCACAAAGTGGGGCAAAAGATTCATAAGTGAAAACAACAAACAAAAAGGCAAATAATCCAATCAAAATGGGCAGAAATCTAAGTAAGACATTTCTACAGAGATAGATATAAAACGGCAAAAAAGCACAAGAAAAGATGTTCAACATTAGGAGTCATTAGGGAAATGCAATTCAAAACCACAATAAGATACCATTTCACACACACTAGGGTGGGTATAACCAAAAATGTAAAATAACAAGTATTGACAAAGGTGTAGAGAAACTGGAACCATCATACAATGCTGGTGGGAATGTAAAATGGTACAAACACTGTGGCTCCTGAAAAACTTAAACATAGAATTATGGCAACATAGCAATTCTACTGCTAGGTATATACCTAAAAGAAATGAGAAATTACCCAAATGTTCAAATGAATGAGCAAATAAAGTTTGGTGTATATATGCATACACACACACACACACACACACACAGGAATATTATTCAGCCATACAACACAGAGTGAAGTACTGATATACATTGGTATATGAATCTCAAAAACATGAAAACCGAAAGGAGCCAGACACAAAACATATGATCCCATTTATGTAAAATATCCAGACTGGCAAATCCATAGAAACAGACTGCAGGAGTTGGGGGAGGTGAGAGAAATGTGGAATAACTGTTTAATGGGGACGAGTTTCCTTTTGAAGTGATGAAATGTTTTGCAACTAGATGGAGGTGGTGGTGATTGCACAACATTGTGAACATACTACATGCCATTAAATTGTTCATTTTAAAAAGATCAATTTCAGGGGTGAAGGGGGTAAGGAGAGGGTGATTGGGTTATGGACATTGGGGAGGGTATGTGCTATGGTGAGTTCTGTGAAGTGTGTAAGCCTGAAAATTCACAGACCTATAGCCCTGGGGCTAATAATACATTATATGTTAATTAAAAAAAATAAAAATAAAAGATCAATTTTGTGACAATGCACAGTATGTAGTAAGTTATTATTACTGCGGTATAGATTTCTGCAGATAAAAAGTCATTACTTGGAGCTATGAAAACTCACATACTCCAGAATGGAATCCTAGGATTTCGTCTTATGGAAAGGGATTCTATTGGACATTATGGAAGCTGACACCTGGGCCTACTGGGCACATCATCAATACTAAAGCTATAAACATGACCTTTATTAAGCAGCTAGAAAAGGAAGTGAAATGTGCAGATAAATCAGCAGTGTCAATAAAGGGGATCTAGAAAATAAACTTGTGCTGGGCATACACAAAGAAAATATAAGGTTAAGGTGAACTGTGGACAAAACAAAAGACGACTAAATGTCAGAAAGATGTAGTGGAAAGAAGCATACATTCCTATCTACTGAACCTTTTTCTCCCTTACTCCTCACAGTCACTGGATTAACTATTGGCTCCGTTTTTCGGCATCCTGCTCAGAAAGCCTTCAGTTTCTAAATAGCTGGCTAGTCTTGTCTGAGAACCATACCGGGCAGTTAAAAATTACTCTGTGCCTCCTTTCCACCTAGGGAAACTGAAGTATCTCGTCTTTTGGAAGAATGGGGAAAGTGCTCACAGCTCCAGTTTTAAGGTTTCAGGTTTTTATCCTTAAGCATCAATCAGTTAGGAGGGAATTTTTAATTCACTAAAATTTAATTCCATAAAAAATGTATGCACCATCTACTATGTGTCCAGGTCCATACAAGATTTCAAGGCAAGGGCTGAGACTTGAGAAGGGGCATATACAAAACCTGACAGCCTGTGCCAGTGATAAAAATACAGAGAAAATAGAAAAGGGGTCACAGTCTCCATTTCCTTGTATTATCAGAAAACACTGTAAACCCTGACACAGGTCGAGGGCTGCAGTTGAGGGTGTGATTAAGAAGTAGAATCAAAAGTATCTGAAACACTTTATAGGATAGTTTAGGGATAGCAAATATTCCTCCCTCCTGGAAAACAATGATCATAACACCCTATCTCATCAAACCTGGATGTGACCTCAAAACACTTAACCATCCTCAGAGAGCCACCATGAATAGATCAGCCTTGGCACAAGTGTACAAAATAGAGAGTATAAATGAGAGGGATTATTATTACTGAAAATGTGAATTAGATTTCCCAAATGTCCTCAGTACACTACAGCCCCTGCCAATTAAGGATGGCCAAGAATACACATTTCGGATCTCAGTTCAGCAGCATCTGTCCTGTCCAGGAGATATTTTCCTTTTATTGCTCCCCCAAATCAAAGATATATGCTAGAATTAAGTAATAATTGTTAGATTCTGTTAAGTGTGACCATAAATAAGCACCATGCTAAACATTTGGCATACCTGTATTAAATGTAGGGAAAACTACCAAATGCTATTTCCTAAAAGTAGGTATTTCTGAAATGCTTTTCTAAAATAAGTGATGCCTGATCACAGCAACAACTAACAGAAAATGAGAACTTTATAGCTTGCAACCAGATTTGATAACCACAATAATTTATTTGCCCTTTCTAACAACCCCTTGAGGCTTGTGGGGCAGCTGTTAGTAAACCTGAAAGAAATGAAGTGACTTACCCAAATTCTTGTTACAAATAGTGCAAGGTATCAAGCCCTTGCCCAGATTCTGAACACATTAGACTTGACTTCCAGATGTAAAGAAAGTTGAGCAGTTTAATAATTTACTGCCTAACCTCCCTTTCTGAGATCTGCTTTGCCCCTTTGGTTTTTGTATGTGAACTCTCAAAGAATCTCCTGCAAATACTTACTTATAGTCTGATGAGCTAAAAACAAAAATTTCCAAGCACTATAACTTTATTAAACTCATCTGCAAGACAATCAGGAGCACAGTGGGTAAGAACCTGGGTTCTAGCTAGAGCCAGTCAGTCTGAATACAAAGCCTGACTGATTGCAGTACTGTGTGTCCTTGGGCAAGTTTTTAACCACTTTGCTCTAGGCTGTAAAAGGAGATGATAATGGCATTAACTACCTCAGAGGGTGGTTGAGTAAATCAAATGAATTAATGTAAGTAAAGTACTTAGGAAATGACCTGGAACATAATACATGTTCAATAAATGAAAATTATATTTGAGCCAAAATCTGCTATCTTGTAAACTGTCCCCAGGACTAAATTAATGTACTTGAGAAGTTGCATTAATGCCTTTTAAGTCCCAGTATGACATTCAGTCCACTGTTTACCTGAGTACTTTACTATGTCTTCTATGTATATAACAACACCTGACACTTGAAAGTAAACCAAATTGTTATAAAGTATAATTTCTCTTTGAAACTGATCCTTCACTTCCATGTTTCACTCTTTTTTATGCCTCAAACCTGAAATGGCCTTTGCTTTTTAAAATGAAGAATTTACCCATTTTAGGGGAGGAAATGTATTACAGCTACAAAGATAACTTGAATATTTCAAAGAAC
Organism: Mustela putorius furo; assembly: GCF_011764305.1. NCBI lineage: Eukaryota > Metazoa > Chordata > Mammalia > Carnivora > Mustelidae > Mustela > Mustela putorius. The sequence continues at coordinate 1,387,219 of NW_025421329.1, read as the reverse complement.
TATGCCTGGCATCTTTGAGAATAAGACACATGTAAGTCAGAGAGAAAACACTGTGTGAGATCAGAGCAGATCCAAAGTTTTTTTGGACAAAACGGCCTCTTTGGCCATTTCCCAAAAATCTCAAGAGTGCTGCCTTATTTTCAAGTTCATTTGCATGGATCTTATCAATATCAAATGTACTCACATATTTACTGTGTGCCTTGACAATGAATAGAAATTGCTCTCTGTCCAAGTTCACCAGCAGTAAAAGCCAGCAACAGCTCATCAGTTGTTTGCAACCCCCAGCCCTTAGGATAACACAGTAAGGACTACATTTTATGGATTTATGAGTTATATATAGCAACTGAAGTTTGCCCTGAGGTACCCTACATTTCACCTAGAAATATCTGTGAATAGAGTCTTTTTTTCTTCTTCTTCCATTTTAGAAGTCACGGCTTCTAGACATATCACCAAATTGAGAAAAAAGGAGTGTAACAGATATTCAACTTTGACTTAAATTCTATACAGAAATTCTGTATTGACAGAATATACAATATCTTTATATGCTGGAAAAATTGGTAAACTTTTCATTTAAAGTTTATTATAGCAATAAGTATTCAACACTGAAAAAAGTAGAAAAAAGCAGAAAATATAGAAAAGTATTAAAAAGAAATTAAAAGTCACCCATAATCATGTTGTAAAAAGTACTGATTGTTTTGATACCAGATTTTGATACACCAGGTTGCTACTGCTGGTGGTTGAGAAAGCCCAGAAATTATGTTATCTAATAGGTCAGTAGACTATGATTGTGGAAAACTGTATTTCTCAACAATGGCTGCAACAGTACCTCCCAGTTTTCATATTCTTCAATGTGACTTTGACACTCCTCCCATGGAAAGGTTGGGGGTGGGTGGCCATCTATGTTCCTTTCTCTTAAATCTGGACAGATTTTTGACTAATTAAAATAATAGTAGGTGACTACTGAGGACAAGTTTTTAAAATGTGATACACTTCTGTTTCTCTCGAGATGCTTACTCTTAGAACTCCACCATCATACCATGAAGAAGCCTGTGCAGTCCAAGAAGCTCACTTAGGGAAGAAGAGAGGGCTAGGGCACACAGCCCTGGCTGAGCTTTTAGGGGAAGTCAGGAGAAATTCTTTGAATGAACCATCTTGAAAGTTGATTCCCACAGCCCTCAGGTGAGCCACTAAGGTGATGCCACATGGACAGAAATGAACTCTTAATTCCTGAGATTCATGAACAAAATACACTACTGTTTTTACTTTAGGGCACTGTTAACTACTATAATTAGCTACTTCAACTAATAGTAAGAGCTATAATAACTGAAATACTAAGAATTCATTATGGGGTTAACACTATTAATAAGGGTTTTAAATGTAATATCTCAGTTAAATATAATAAAACCCCCATGGCATAGACAACATTATTACTCTCAATTTATAGTTGGCAATATTCATGCAAGCACACACAGGTTACATAATTCATCCACAAATTAACTCAGCTGGGACAAGTGGCAGAACTGGGCAATGAACCAGAGGTCTGGCTACAAAGTCAAGGACCTCAGCCGCAACACTGGGCAGTCAGAAGAACATTCCACTTAATTAAGATCCAACAGTTGTTCTTGAGGTGCAGCTGAGTCAGTATCCTCTGTCTCAAACCATGCTTTTCCTAATGAGAAAGACACACAGCCAATTGGACTATACTCCCTCCCTAACACTGATCAAAGATTCTATTGTCATAAAAGAATCCTCTCCAACCCCAGTGATCCTAAGGCTGAGATGGAAAATAGCTAAACTTTACCAAGGATTTTTTTAAATAAAATTTTGATGTTGAAAAAAATACATATTTACTGTAAAAAAAAAACAAAACCTGTCTCAGATAAATGATAACCACTGTTAATACTTTGATATATAACCTTCTTTTTTATTTTTTCCTATTTCTATTTGTTTTCAATATCACTGAAACACATACACATTTTTATATCCTGATTTTCTCACAATTATATAATCAATTTACTCCTGTGTCATCCATAAAAACCTCTGGAAACATTTTTAAATGGTTGCAAAAGGATCATCTCCATAGAAATCACATAATTCACTTGATGGACAACTTACTGGTAGATTCCATTTTCTTTCCTATTAAAAGTAAATAGGCAATGAACATCATTCTTACAATTTCCTTAAGATAGTTTCCTAGAGGGGCACCTGGCTCAGTCACTTAAGTGTCCAACTCTTGATTTCAGTTCAGGTCATGATCTAAGGGTCCTGGGAACCAACCCAGGGTCAGGCTCTGTACTAAGAAGTGTCTCCCTCTGCCCCAAGCCCTACTGGCTCACTCTCTCTTTCTCCCTCCCTTTCTCTCCCATTCTTTCTCTCCCTCTCTCTCAAATAAATTAAATCTTAAGGGGAAAAAAAAAAGAGAGATAGAGAATAGCTTCCTAGAGTAGAAATCAGTTAAAAGTAGACGGATTGGGGCACCTGGGTGGCTCAGTTGGTTAAGCCGCTGCCTTCGGCTCAAGTCATGATCTCAGGATCCGGGATCAAGTCCCACATCGGGCTCTCTGCTCAGCAAGGAGCCTGCTTCCCTCTCTCGCTCTCTGCCTACTTGTGATCTTCCTCTCTCTGTCAAATAAATAAATAAATAAAATCTAAAAAAAAAAAAAAAAAAGTAGATGGATCATTAAGGTCCTTGATATATATTTCCAGAAAGTTACCATGTTACACTCCCTGTCACCTCACTCTGTCCCACATTACTTAACATTTAAAACATTATTCTGTAATGTGATAGGTAATGAATAGTATCTTTTAACTTTTATTTTATTGATTATATGTATAAGGTTTCAAAATGATCTTAAAAGAACATAATAATTGATACAATACATTCTAAAACAATATGCTTACATAGTAGCAGCTACTTTTTATTGAGTACCAACTCTGTTCTTGATATTTAGACACTATATAAACATTTAATCTGTATTACAACACTAAAAAAATAAGTATTCTTTTTCTTCTGAACCCAGTTCAAGAAGCTGAGATTGATTTTGTTTAAGCTGTTATTATTTATTTATTTATTTATTTGAGAGGGAGAGATTGAGTATGAGAGAGCACAGGAGCAGAGGCAGAGGGAGAGAGAGCAGCAGTCCCCCTGCTGAGCGGGGATCCTGCAATGGGCTCAATCCCAGGACCCGGGGACCATGATCTGAATGGAAGGCAGGTCCTTAACTGACTGAGCCACCCATGTGCTCCAAGTAGCTCAGATTTAGATACACTTACTTAATAGGTTAAGCTACAGAGGTCCACATCTATCTGACACCAAAACTTATGTTCTTTCTGTAATTTTACAGTACCCATTGGGCTAATGGAAGATTGCATTAGATGGGTAATAAAAATTACAGAAAATTCTACTTAATTATCTTTACTGTACTTTACTCTACTTTAACTAATACATAGATGTCTATGAGAACAGAACTGTTTTCCAAATCATATTTTTCCAAGGACAATGAAGCAAATGTTCTAATTTTTGACACATGGCTACAAGGTAAGGAAATTTATAAATTAAAAGCTACTGTTCATATATAGCAAGAGTTCACAACTTTGGTTTCAGGACTTCTTCATATTCCTTTTTTTTTTTTTTAGTTTTTTAATATTTTAATTTTTAAAAATATTTTTATTAACATATAAAGTATTATTTGCCCCAGGGGTACAGGTCTATGAATCGTCAGGCTTATACACTTCACAGCACTCACCATATCACATACCCTCCCCAATGTCCATAACTCAACCACCCTCTCCATTCCCCTGCCCCCAGCAACACTCAGTTTGTTTGTAAGATTAAGAGTCTCATGGTTTGTCTCCCTCCCAATCCCATCTTGTTTCATTTTTTTCTTCCCTATCCCCCAAACATCCCATTCTGCCTCTCAAATTCCTCATATCAGGGAGATCATATGACAATTGTCTTTCTCTGATTTACTTATTTTGCTCTTCATAATACCCTTTAGTTCCATCCAAGTCATTGCAAATGGCAAGATTTCATTTCTTTTGATGGCTGCATAGTATTTCTCTCTCTCTGTGTGTGTGTGTGTGTGTGTGTGTGTGTGTGTGTGTATCACTTATTCTTTATTCATTCATCTGTTGATGGACATCAAGGTTCTTTCCATAGTTTGACTATTGTGGACATTGCTGCTATAAATATTTGGGTGCACGTGCCCCTTTGCTTCACTTCATTTGTATCTTCAGGATAAATACCCAGTAGTGCAATTGCTGGGTCATAGGGTAGCTCTATTTTCAACTTTTTGAGGAACCTCTGTGCTGTCTTCCAGAGTGGCTGCACCAGCTTGCAGTCCAACCAACACTGTACTAGGGTTCCCTTTCTCCACATCGTCACCATCACCTGTCATTTCCTGACTTGTTAATTTTAACCAGTCTGACTAGTGTGAGGTGGTATCTCACTGTGGTTTTGATTTGTATTTCCCTGATGCCAAGTGATGCTGAGCACTTTTTCATGTGCCTGTTGGCCATCTGGATGTCTTCTTTGCAGGAGTGTCTGTTCATGTCCTCAGCCCATTTCTCAATTGGATTATTTGTTCTTTGGGTGTTGAGTTTGGTAAGTTCTTTATAGATTCTGGATACTAGCCCTTTATCTGATATGTCATTTGCCAATATCTTCTCCCATTCTGTCAGCTTTCTTTTGGTTTTATTGACTGTTTCCTTTGCAGTGCAAAAGCTTTTGATCTTGATGAAATCCCAATATTTCATTTTTGCCCTTGCTTCCCTTGACTTTAGTGATGTTCCTAGGAAGAAATTGCTGTGGTTGAGGTCAAAGAGGTTGCTGCCTGTGTTCTCCTCAAGGATTTTGATGGACTCTTGTCTCACATTGAGGTCTTTCATCCATTTTTAGTCTATTTCTGTGTGTGGTGTAAGGAAATGGTCCAATTTCATTTTTCTGCATGTGGCTGTCCAATTCTCCCAACACCATTTGTTGAAGAGATTGTCTTTTTTTCCATTGGATATTCTTTCCTGCTTTGTTGAAGATTAGTTAACCATAGAGTTGAGGGTCCATTTCTGGGCTCTCTATTCTGTTTCATTGTTCAATGTGTAATTTCTGTGCCAGTACTATACTGTCTTGATGATTTGTAATAGAGCTTAAAGTCTGGAATTGTGATGCCACCAACTTTGGCTGTCTTTTCAACATTCCTTTCACTATTCATGATCTTCTCTGGTTCCATATGGATTTTTGGATTATTTGTTCCATTTCTTTGAAAAAAAAATGGATGGTATTTTGATAGGGATTGCATTAAATGTGTAGATAGCTTTGCATAGCATAGACATTTTCACAATATTTGTTCTTCCAATCCAGGAGCATGGAATGCTTTTCCATTTCTTTGGGTCTTCCACAATTTCTTTCATGAGTACTTTATAGTTTTTCTGAGTGCAGATTTGTTGCCTCCTTGGTTATGTATTCCTAGGTATCTTATAGTTTTGGGTGCAATTATAAATGGGATGGACTCCTAATTTTCTCTTTCTTCTGTCTTGTTGGTGGTGTATAGAAATGCAACTGATTTCTGTGCATTGATTTTATATCCTGACACTTTACTGAATTCCTGTATGAGTCCTAGTAGTTTTGGAGGGGAGTCTTTTGGGTTTTCCACATGAAGTATCATATCATCTGCAAAGAGTGAGAGTTTGACTTCTTCTTTGACAATCTGGATACCTTTAACTTCTTTTTGTTGTCTGACTGCTGAGGCTACGACTTCTGTACTATGTTGAAAGCAGTGGTGATAGTGAACATCCCTGCCATGTTCCCAATCTTAGCAGAAAAGCTCTCAGTTTTTCCCAATTGAGAATGATATTCACTGTGGGTTTTTCATAAATGGCTTTGAGGATATTGAAGTATGTACCCTCTATACTGTGAAGAGTTTTGATCAAGAAAGGGGGCTGTACATTGTCAAATGCTTTTTCAGCATCTATTATCATACGGATCTTGTTCTTTCTTTTATTAATGCATTGTATCACATTGATTTGAGGATGTTGAACCAACCTTACAGCCCAGGAATAAATCCCACTTGGCCATGGTGAATAATCCTTTAATGTACTGTTGGATCCTATTAGCTAATATTTTGGTGAGAATTTCTGCATCTGTTTTCATCAAGGATATTGGTCTGTAATTCTCTTTTTTGATGGGGTCTTCATCTGGTTTTGGGATCAAGATCATGCTGGCTTCATAAAATGAGTTTGGTAGTGTTCCTTCCATTTATATTTCTGGGAACAGTTTCAGGAGAATACGTATTAATTCTTCTTTAAATGTTTGGTAGAATTCCCCTGGGAAGCTGTCCGGCCCTGGCCTTTGTTTTCTGGGAGATTTTTGATGACTGCTTCAATCTCCTTATTGGTTATGGGTCTGTTTCAGGTTTTCTGTTTCTTCCTGGTTCAGTTTTGGTAATTTACATGTCTCTAGGAATGCATCCATTTCTTCCAGATTCTCAAATTTGTTGGCATATACTTGTTCATAATATGTTCTTATAACTGCTTGTATTTCTTTGGTGTTGGTTGTGATCTCTCCTCTTTCATTCATGATTTTATTTGTCTGGGTCCTTTCTCTTTTCTTTCTGATAAGTCTGGCCAGGGATTTATCCATCTTATTAATTCTTTCAAAGAACTAGCTCCTAGTTTCGTTGATTTGTTCTACTATTCTTTTGGTTTCTATTTCATTGATTTCTGCTCTGATCCTTACTACTTCTCTTCTCCTTTTGGTTTAGGCTTTCTTGGCTCTTCTTTCTCCAGCTTCTTTAGGTGTAGGGTTAGGGTGTGTACTTGAAATCTTTCTTGTTTCTTGGGAAAAGCTTGTATCACTATATACTTTCCTCTCAGAACTGCCTTTGCTGTGTCCCAAAGATTTTGAATAGTTGTGTTTTCATTCTCATTTCTTTCCATGATTTTTAAAAAATTCTTCTTAAAATTCCTGGTTGACCCTTCATTCTTTATTAGGATGCTCTTTGGCCTCCATCTATTTGAGTTCTTTCCAACTTTCCTCCTGTGGCTGAGTTCTAGCTTCAGAGCATTGTGGTCTGAAAATATTCAGGGAATGATCCCAATCTTTTGGTATTGGTTGAGACCTGATTTGTGATCCAGGATGTGATCTATTCTGAGGAATGTTCCGTGTGCACTAGAGAAAAGTGTGTATTCTGTTGTTTTGGGATGGAATGTTGTAAATATATCTGTGACGTCCATCTGGTCCAGTCTGTCATTTAAAGCTTTTATGTCTTTGTTGATCTTTTGCTTGGATGATCTGTCCATTTCAGTGAGGGTGCTGTTAAAGTCCCCTACAATTATTGTATTACTGTTGATGTTTTTCTTTGATTTTGTTATTAAGTTGGTTTATATAGTTGGCTGCTCCCATATTAGGGGTATAGATATTTAAAATTGTTAGATTGTCTTGTTGGACAGACCCTTTAAGTATGATATGTTGTCCTTCCTCATCTCTTATTATAGTCTTTGGTTTAAAATCCAGTTTATCTGAAATAAGGATCACCACCCCAGCCTTCTTTTGATGTCCATTAGCAAGTTAAATTGTTTTCCACCCCCTCGCTTTAAATCTGGCAATGTCTTTGCATATAAAATGAGTTTCTTGTATCCTGAATATCAATGGGTATTGTTTTTTACCCATTCTGATACTCTGTGTCTTTTGATTTACATTCAGAGTAACTATTGAAAGATATGAATTTAGTGCCATTGTATTGTCTATAAGGTAACTGTTACTGTATATTGTCTCTGTTCCTTTCTGATCTACTACTTTTAAGCTCTCTCTTTGCTTAGAGGACCCCTTTCAGTATTTCCTGTAGGGCTGGTTTGGTATTTGCAAATTCTTTTAAATTTTTTTTGTCCTGGTAGCTTTTTATCTCTCCTTCTATTTTCAATGATAGCCTCACTGGATATAGTATTCTTGGCTGCATGATTTTCTCATTTAGTGCTCTGAATATATCATGCCAGTTCTTTCTGGCCTGCCAGGTCTTTGTGGATAAGTCTGCTGCCAATCTAATATTTCGACCATGGTATGTTACACACTACTTGTCCCAAGCTCCTTTCAGGATTTTCTCTTTGTCACTAATACTTGTAAGTCTTACTATTAGATGATGGGGTGTGGACCTATTTTTATGATTTTGAGGGGGCTTCTCTGTGCCTCCTGGATTTTGATGCTTGTTCCCTTTGCCAAATTAAAGAAATTCTTTTTAATTTAAAGAAATTCTTTACTATAATTTGCTCCAATATACTACCTTCTGCCCCTCTCTCTCTTTCTTCTTTTTCTAGAATCACAATTATTCTAATATTGTTTCATCTTATGGTATCACTTATCTCTTGAATTCTCCCTCATGGTCCAGTCATTGTTTGTCTCTCTTTTGCTCAGCTTCTTTATTCTCTGTCATGTGGTCTTCTATATCACTAATTCTCTTTTCTGCCTCGTTTATCCTAGCAGTAAGAGCCTCCATTTTTTATTGCACCTCATTAATAGCTTTTTTGTTTCAGCTTGGTTAGATTTAGTTCTTTTATTTCTCCAGAAGGCGCTTCTACATCTCCAGACAGGGTTTCTCTAATATCTTCCATGCCTTTTTTTTTTTTTCCCACTTAGCACCTTGAAAATCATCATTCTGAGCTCTGTATCTGACATATTACCAATGTCCATATTGATTAGGTCCCTAGCCATCAGTACTGCCTGTTCTTTTTTTTTTTTTTTTTTTTGTGGTGAGTTTTTCTGCCTTGTCATTTTATCCAGGTAGGAATATATGAACAAGAGAATAAAATATTAAAAGGGTGGAAACGACCCCAGAAAAATGTACACTAACCAAATCAGAGTAGACCCCAAACTGGGGGGAGAAGGGGGTAAAAAGAAATTAAATACACACACACACACACACACACACACATATGAATAGAACAGAGCCACCCACTTGATTTTTAGTATATTTTACTCTCTAAGAAGAAACCACCTCCCAAAGTTTTAAGCAAAGAAAAACATATATATATATATATATATATATATATATATATATATATATATATGAATAGGGGAAACACGATGAAGGGATGGAATATGACTGTAAAGTTGAAAATTTTTTAAAAAATTCTAAAAAAGGAATTGATATGTTGGTTGGAAAAAAAAAAAAAAGAAGAAGAAGAAGAAAAAGGGTGGGGATACAGAATGTGCTCAGGTTGGAGACTAGAACAAAGCCCTGTGCTAGATTTAGCATATATTTTGATCTATTAAAATAAATTGTATCCTAAAGTTTTTTTTTTTTTTTAAGATTTTATTTATTTATCAGAGAGAGAGTGAGCACAGGCAGACAGAATGGCAGGCAGAGGCAGAGGGAGAAGCAGGCTCCCCGCTGAGCAAGGAGCCCGATGTGGGACTCGATCCCAGGACGCTGGGATCATGACCTGAGCCGAAGGCAGCTGCTTAACCAACTGAGCCACCCAGGTGTCCCAATCCTAAAGTTTTTTAGGGAAAAAAAAAACCATATGTATATAAAAAATAAGGTTAAATACAATGAAGGATAAAATAAATGATAAAATGATAAAAAATAAAATGACTATAATAATGAAGGTTTAAAAGATTTTTTTTGTAAGGTATTATTAAGATAAACTAGTTAAAAAATGTTAAAAGAGAAAAGAGGAAAAATTTTAAAAAAATTAGAATAAGAAAAAATAAAATTAAAAAAAATCCAATTTAACTTTGCAAGACTAAAGGGAGAAAGACTTTCTCATGGGGAGAAAGCCATGAATTCCATGCATTGTTTTCCCTTAGCTCTAGAGTTCCACAGTTCTCACTGATTGGTGAACTTGGTCTTGGCTGGATGTTCTTGCTGATCTTCTGCAGTAGGGGTCTGTTGCAGTGATTCTCAAATGTCTTTGCCCAGGGTGGAATTGTACTACCCTTGCCAGAAGCCAGGCTAAAAAATCTGCTCAGGTTCACTCTCAGGAGTTTTTGTTCCTTAACGCTTTCCGCTTTCTGTAAAGCTCTGGAGGATGGGAATGATAAAGGTGGCCTTCCAATCCCCAGCCCAGAGTTGCTGAGAGCTCAAGGCGCCACTCCTCAGTACACCCTCAGAGAACAGGGGTCAGCCACTCCCATCTCCCTGGTCTCTGGTCGCACTCTGAGCTCACCCAGTCTGTGAACGAGCATTTCTGCCTCTGGCACACGGCCCCATCTGGTGTCTGTAAATCCAGCAGATTCCTGCCACGCTGCTCCTCCAAAGGAGGAAGGTGAGTCTCCCTGGATCTGCCATTTGTGTGGTCCCTGCTCAAAGAGCAGTGGTCCAACTGTGACATGGATCACGGTTTAAGGTAACCCTGATGTGAGAGCCCACTACTGGGCTCTGTCTCTGTAGGTGGCTTCCCTCCTCCGATACCTGGCAGCTCTGCCTCACTCAGACACCTCATATCTTTCTGTGACACCACAGGACCTCAGACCACACTGTCCCCAAGAAGGCTCACCCTTTCTTAACCTCCAGAGTGATGTCCCTAAGTGGAGCAGACTTCTAAAAGTTCTGATTTTGTGCTCCATTGTTCTACAGCTTGCTGGGAGCCAGCCCCTTCCCCTGAAGTCTATCTTCCCGTGGTTTTGGATTCACTTCGCACATCCTAGCTTTCAGAAAGTGGTCGATTTTCTGTTCCTAGAATTGCTGCTCTTCTTCTCTTTGATCTCCTGTTGAGTTTGCAGGTGTTCAGAATGGTTTGGTAACTATTTAGCTGAACTCCTGTGACCTGATGTCATTTCAGTCTGCTACCCCTCCACCATCTTGCCTCTCTCTCCTCAAAAGACATTTCAGGACTCCTTTATATTCTTAAAAATTAATGAGTTCTCCAAAGGGCTTTTATTTATGTAAGTTATATTTCTCAATGTTTAATATGTTAGAAATTAAAACAAAACTTTAGGGGCACCTGGGTGGTCGTGGGTTAAAGCCTCTGCCTTCGGCTCAGGTCATGATCCCAGGTCCTGGAATCAAGCCCCACATTGGGCTCTCTGCTCAGCAGGGAGGCTGCATCCCCCCACCCCTGCCTCTCTGTCTGCCTCTCTGCCTACTTGTCATATCTGTCTATCAAATAAATAAATAAAAACTTTAAAAAAACCCTTTAATATACATATTCATTTAAAAATAACAATAGTACAGGGCAGCTGGGCGGCTCAGTCAGTTAAGCATCTGCCTTCAGCTCAGGTTGTGGTCCCAGGGACCTAGGATAAAGTTCTGCCTGGGCTCACTGCTTAGCAAGGAGTCTGCTTCTTCCTCAATCCCTCCCCTACCCGCTTGTGATCTCTCTCTCTCTCAATAAATAAAATCTTTTAAAATAAAAATAAAATAATAGTAATCCAATACGCATCTACATAAAAAAAGTGTATTTTGTGGGGGAGGGACTATTTCTCAAACAAGGAAAAGATATATTCAAAAGACACCATTATTTTACATCTCAGCAAGCCACTTGAATGCCTGGCATAAAAGACAAACTGGGTTTCTAGTTTTGCTTTGGCATTTTCAATTTGCTGTGATATCACAGGTCATGTAGTCTCTGTGAGACTCTACATGTATAACGAATAAGAGTGAAAAAGACATATAGCATCTTAATATCACCATAAACATGGTTTTAATCTTACAGATCCTACGGAAGGGTCCCCATCACTTTAGAAACTGCTAGTATATACTATATAAAAGGTTGATATTCACGTAAAATTCAGTAAGATAAAGACTACTTTAAAATAGTATCTGTAAGACTGTGCTACAAAAAATAATTTTCTGAATGTGATACAAAATGTACAAATTTTTAAGTTATGAAAACTTTTTTTTTTTAATTAAAATAGAAATAGGGGTGCCTGGGTGGCTCAGTGGGTTAAAGCCTCTGCCTTCGGCTCAGGTCATGATCCCAGGGACCTGGGATCGAGCCCCGCATTGGGCTCTCTGCTCAGTGGGGAGCCTGCTTCCTCCTCTCTCTCTCTGCCTGCCTCTCCACCTACTTGTGATCTCTCTCTGTCAAATGAATAAATAAAATCTTAAAAAAAAAAAAACCCCAAAAAGAAATAAAAAGATAAGCCATTCATTGGCAGAAGACACTTCCAAGACAACCTTATAATTGTTATAAGGAACATATTTTTAAAACCGCTATAAATCAATAAGAAAAATACAAATTAGTCATGAGAATATAAGACAAAGAACATAAATCAGGCATTTCACAGAAGGGAAAACCCAAACGGCCAGTAAACGTCTGGAAGGGTGTACAACCCACTGAGAACAAAAATGCCAAAGAATACAACAAAGAGCACCATTTTATGCTCATTAGATTGGCAAAAACAAACAGAAGCCCTGACAATTAAGGATTCACATACTACTTATGGGAATGCAACAAGCACTTTAGAAATATAGTAGACACTGCTAATTGCCTACATACCATCCACTTTCCTTCTTCCTTCCTAACAGCATATTTTATTCAGGTATCTTCCTCTCGATAACATTCTTTGAAGGAAACTGGTCCTCTCCCTTGGCCAATCATCATGGTCTAATCTAGCTTTGTAAGTAAATAATCAATTTAGGCATTAACATGTGATTCAGTGTTAACCAATGAGATATGAGAAAAAGCCAAGTGGGGTAAGTTTCCAGGAGAAGTTTCCCTACCCTTCAAAAGAAACAGAGAGGGGGACTCAAATAAATAATCTCCAACATGAAAGAGAGTAAGTTAAAACTGACACCAAAGAAATACAAAGGATCATAAGAGACTACTATAAACAATTAAGTGTCAACAAATTGGTCAACCTGAAGAAATGGATAAATTCCTGGAAACAACCTTTGAAAACAGACTCTTAAAAGAGAAAATTTGAATAGACCAATTACTAGCAAGGATATTGAATCAGTAATTAAAACTTCCCTGGAACAGGAATCCAGAACCAGACAGCGTCAATGGTGAATTCTACCAAATGTTCAAAAAGGATTTAATACTTACTTACCCTTCTCAAACTCTTCCAAAAAAACAAAGAGAGGAAACATATCCAAACTGATGTTTAAAAGCTAACATTATCTTATTACCAAAACCAGACGAGGACACACACACACACACAGGCCAATATCCCTGATCATCACAATGTTAGACTAGATGTGAATCTGGATACAAACCAGAAGCCTCTGAAAGCTGCCCCATATTCCTAACAGATATACTGGTGATTTGACTGTGACATGTGACCTCACACAAGTATCCCTCTTTAATGGTCATGGCTTAGTTGAGCCATTCTAGCCTTCTCAGCAAGTATAAGCTCTCAGCCTCCTAAAGCAGATGATTTCCTGGCCATGTAGAGAAGACCTTTCCTCAGTCAAGGGAGTACAATCCTGGATGCAGAGTAATGACTTGGGAGTCTCATGGACTCTCCTGTAAACTTAGAACTAGAGCTTTGGGAAAGCCTCAACTTAGTTGGAAATAAACTAATTTAAATAAAACAAAGAGGATGCTAGTGAGTTGGATCAAGTACATTAAAAACTGCAAACCATCTGAGCCTGAATAGCATCTGTTTCTCTTAGAACCAGAGAGACCCCCTTAATACCAAAGTCAGAGTGCCCAAAACAAGCTTCAGGACTGGCACCTGCTATGCAATTAGTAGATATCAGCTGGTATTAGATGGAGATGGTAATCCTGGTTTGTTAGTCAAAAAGATAGGATATAAGTATGATTTAAAAGTTCCTTATAAACATTTTAATGTTTAGTCAAGAAAACAGGATATAGATATGATATATAAAAATTCCTTATAATTACCTAATACTTATAATAATGTATTCCTACATTTTTAATATTTCCACTTTCTATCAGGAAGCTATTTCTACTTTGTTAGAAAACTATTCTGGAAGCACATAAGACAAAGGATGTTTTCTCTAACCACTTCTAAATATAAGGTAGAAAGATTTGCTCACAAGGAACAAATAATAAGAATGCCAAGAACAATAATAATGATGATGCCGATAACTTCACTTAGTGTATAAGATATAAGAAAATTTTTACTTTTTGTGGTGCTTAAAATTGTACATAAAGTAAAAGTCAAACAAATGTTTTAAAAATATCTAAATCCTACTTTCAAAAAAAATTTGACTACTGAAAAACCAATGTTAACCTAGTATTTTTTGTATCAAACCTGTCATTTATATTTTACTTGTCCTTTCCTCCTCTTTAGTCCTCCAACAAGCTTTGCTCTTTGTCAGTAAGATATGATCTGATAAGCTTATTTCTGGTTTGCCCTAGGGAAGAAGTGGAGGACAGAATTACATGGGGGCACTTGAGAGTGACACGCCTGCTCCCTGGTCTACTGAGGAAAACAAAGAGGGACTGCTTGGAAAGGGAGTCAAATAGCTCTATATCGCCTCTGTGTAAACACAGCAATTAAATAACTACCAAAAAGCTTCTGAACTTTCTCCCAAACAAAAATGATTGACTTTAAAAAGTAATGCTTTTTAAAATACTTAATTCTACCTTTGCTTTTAAAAACAACTTATTAAGAATAAAAACTCACTAAAGTATAAATAATTTTTGCCAATATTTGTAACTTCTAATAAGACTTGTCAAGTCTAGATTTTAATTTTTAAACACTTATGAACCTAGTAAAGCATCTGTAAATTTGTAACACTAATATATTTTAAATGTCAAACAGAAAGAATAAAAACAACTAAATAAAGAATTACAAAATGCTTTTAAATTCCCCCAATTTGGGGCACCTGAGTGGCTCAGTGAGTCAAGCCTCTGCCTTCAGCTCAGGTCATGATTTCAGGGTCCTGGGAACAAGCCCCACGTAGGGCTCTCTGCTCAGCAGGGAGCCTGCTTCCCCCTCGCTCTCTGCCTGCCTCTCTGCCCACTTGTGATCTCTCTCTCTCTCTGTCAAATAAATAAATAAAATCTTTAAATTCCCCCAATTTAATGTTAATCACTTATAGTCCAAAGGAAGTGAAGCAAAGGAAACTATAGACATAGTTTCATCTTTATGTGTCATGAATCATGCTCTGAAAGCTTAAATAGATTTGTATTTCATAGCAAATTTGCAAATGGTAAACGTGACTTAATTGTAACTTACTTTTCTTTGGAATAGATGATATTGTAAAACATTCACTTGGTCCCAACCTAATCAATTAAGAATACTTTATCCTCTAAAAAAATCTTGCAAAGAAGTGATTCATACCAGTTGTCAAGCAAAAAGAAATACTAATCACAGTAAATCTGCTTCTCCTACATGGTGCCAATGAGGTGCAGTTTCCGTAGTCATTTATAAAACAGATATAATATAAAACAGTCTTTGATTCTACTCTGACCACGTTCTTTCAACATTAAACATGTTTATGTACCTAAGTAATCTGGACTGCTAGGAAACAGCAATCCTTAAAAAAGATAATCTCGGGGCACCTGGGTGGCTCAGTGGGTTAAAGCCGCTGCCTTCAGCTCAGGTCATGATCCCAGGGTCCTGGGATCGAGCCCCACATCGGGCTCTCTGCTCAGTAGGGAGCCTGCTTCTTCCTCTCTCTCTGCCTGCCTCTCTGCCTACTTGTGATCTCTGCCTGTCAAATAAATAAATAAAATCTTTAAAAAAAAAAAAAAAAGATAATCTCAAACAGAAGGAGAACTACAGTGCTGGTTTCCAGAAATAAGAAAAATCTGACAACAATTTCAGGAAATCTTCCTTTCAGGAGGTCTATTTGTGTACCTAAATTTAGCACCAATACTCCAAATAGTGAAATAATACGATGGTTGCAAGTGATGACAGCTCTGGTCAAGGCTGGCAGCAACAGCCAGCTGTTAAAAGAGAATCACTTGGCTCCAGGGCAATGCACTTGTATATTTTGTAAATACCCATTTCAATAATTAGATATACACTCATCTGCTCTCATTAACTGTTAGCCATTCATCCAAAGCTATGTTTTATACTAATAATTTCCAAGGATAAAGAATTTGTTCTTTGGTTGTAATTAAGTCTCAGAACCAGCCTTAGATACTGTTATCTCAAGGTCCGAGCATCTAGGACAGTAGGCAGGAGCATTTCTTAAATTGTTTCATTCTCAAAGATAAACTGTTAAAACACACAGCTCAATTTAACATTAATGGATTGTGCCTTCTGAATGGATCCTGGCCCCACTCATCACCAGGAAGATAAAAAGCAACTACCCATAGGTTTTAGCTCTGTCTTGGTAAGTGCTTTGTCAGATTTAGTAATGAACTCTTATATGCACTGCTTTATTGAAGTCCATAATAGTTAAATGAGGGTCCCCTATCTTCATCCTCACAAATGAGAGAACGAGGGCTCAAAGAACTGAAGCTCTTTTCCCAGGGCCACACATAAAGTAAGTATCAGAGGGAGAATTCACTCACTCTGCTTAGTCCAAGTCTTTGTTTTTTCCCAAGGTCCATTGGAAAAAAAAAATCTCTTTTTTGCATTTTAAAACAAAGAGACAAAGATGACAGGACTTTGGGAGTATGAAGGGGCCAAGGGTACAGCCTATTGCAAGCCAAACGGAAGTGGCACAGTGCACCATTTACATACAGGCCATACAGAATAAGTACTGACAACAGAAGAAAGGAGGGATCTGCAGGCTTTCAGTTTTGCTAGCTACCTTACCACATCACTTTTGGCTAAGTGCTAACCTATTCTGAACCCCAGATCCTCTTTTCTTTCCTGAGATGCCAAAGAGGTGCTTTTTTTCCTCAGATGGTTGTTTTGTTGCTCTTTTCAATTCCCTTTCTCCCCATTCCTGAAGTGTAATAGTCCAACTCAGGGTAGGGGGAAAGAAAGGTATTCCAGAGGGTGGGCAGACAAGCAGTCAGGCAGGGAAATAACCACTCTGATTTTGCTTTGATTTCTATTTCAATTCCTGTAATGACAGATCTCACTCCAGTGCTGTATGTTTTGGAAACATACTTAAAAGGGATATGTGATTGTTTTTAGGTACATTTTAAGTGTTGACTAATAAAAGGCAAATATCAGAAGAACAGTTTAATATAGCATTTTTAAACCTTTTAGTATTCTAAGGCATCTGTGACCTGCTAAAATCTAATTATTTCTCCAATACCCTTTGGAATTGTTCAGAAAGATTTGGTACAGTTTCTAACGGGTGCATTAAGCATCTGGCCTGACTTCACAGAATTACAGATAGCTGAATGTGTACTCTCTATTTTATTAACATCCCATAGGCTCATGTTAAGATGTAGTAGTGATATGCCCTGACATGCATCACTACCTGTTGACAGAAAAAAAAAAAAAAAAAAAAAAAAAAAAAAACTGGGCTAGACTTGAGAGGGTCTACAAATAGAAAATCTTTTAAAGCTGTTTTGGCAATTTAAACAGAAACTCTGGCTTAAAGAAAAGAGAGGAAGGGAGGGAGGGAGGAAGAGGGGGAGGGAGGGCGGGAGGGAGGAGGAAAGAAAGAAAGAAAGAAAGAAAGGTGAAAGAAAGAAAGAAAGAAAGAAAGAAAGAAAGAAGAAAGAAAGAAAAAGAAAGAAAATGAAAAAGAGCAGCTCCAAGTTTATAAATTCATAAAACATGCCCAAGTTTCAGCGTGTCAAGTCTTCTGAAATAGGAGCTAATCTCCAGCATCCGTCCCTTCCCTCTCAGACTAACAGTGCCCAATCTTCCCCTGAGCCATACCTCCATTTTCAGTCATGTGTCTGAAGAGGGTGGACCCTACCTACAGCTTCTACAGGGGGCTTAAGCTCACCAACATACTCCCCCCTCCCCTACCTCCCTGTGATAAGCTCAGGAATGAGAGAAACTGAACACAGGGTTATATGCGGGAGCTTCTGGAGGTGACCTCTCTTCCCTTGAACATCATAATATGGGAATGTGATATGTGGAACTGTTACTGCCTAAGGGAAAAACATGGAGCTGCCAAAAGTCCACTGCATATAGCCTGTGGAGGCTGCCAGCCCTGAAAAAGGCAGAACACTGTGCGCCAGAGAGAAACTGTAATTTTGTTGACACATTTTAAGCCACCATATCAAGCTTTACCTGAAGCCAGACCATATATTTGAACTTCTCAGTTATATGAACCAAAGATTCCAATTACTGATTAGACAATGTGGCTTGGACTTTCAATGGCTTACAACCAAGGAATTCTCAACTGTAATAGCCCAAGGTATTTGATATACCAAAGCCTGAGCTGGGTTTTTTTGTCAGTTTGTTTTTTACCCAAATTTGAAGAGTTAATTCTCATGAAAAATGTTGAATGGAAGAAAGATAACAAAGAATGTTTCTAGGACTTAAAAGAATTTTAATATATTCTAAGATTAAATCACAAATAGCATAGCAGGAGGTGGTCTGGTGGATCATCTACTCCTACTACCTTCTTTTATAGGGATGTTCAATGAATTTGTACACAATGAGCGAATGAATGAGCAGATGAATGAATGAATAAATGAATGGGGTACCTTAAGTCAAGACAAGTTAAAATTCCTGGATTAAACTGTTCCATGGGATAATTATGTACTGCAGTCATTTTCAGCTGGGAGTTGTATATTCTAAAAGAGGTTGTATTTATTGTTGTTGTTGTTGGATGCACAAGTAAATGGCAGAGCCTGGGAAACCTGATTCCAAATCCAATCTCCCCTGTTCTCCACTAAGGAATGCCTCAAATCCTCTCACAAAAACAGAAAAACACAAAGTTCTTTGATATGACCAGTGTAGTTCTAAAAACTAGGATACACTACTGGGGATCATTTTCAGGCCAACTGTTCACAATCTGAAGTGATTTTTTACACGTACAGCATTAGATTCACAGACTAGCCCACAAAACAGAATGAAACACAAACCAACAAACACCTTTTCAACCTTAAAACACCTACTAGAACTCAACTAAGTTCTAAAGCCTTGGAAAACATGAGGCTATGAAAAGTAGAACAAAAGAAAAAAAAAAATCAGCAAGAAAATCTACTTGCTCATCTCCTCCCCCATGCCCCGGCTACAGAACCACTCCAAAGGGAAATTAAGATGAGTGTGAAAAAGCTGTCATTGACTGTCTCCTGTCTGTATACCTCCCTTTGGGCACTCTTCTACTTCTTGATGTCCCTTTTTTCCAGGTGCTCAGATGCCCTCATCTTAATAATGGCTGCCACCATTCACTGAGTATTTACTATGAGTCAGACACTGAGCTAATAAACTCAGGAAGATTTAATGATTTGTCTACAGTCATGTGACAAAGC
This sequence comes from Mustela putorius furo, assembly GCF_011764305.1. Taxonomy (NCBI): domain Eukaryota; kingdom Metazoa; phylum Chordata; class Mammalia; order Carnivora; family Mustelidae; genus Mustela; species Mustela putorius. Next base: position 1,368,028 of record NW_025421329.1, on the reverse strand, counting down.
CAAGATGGAACCCCAGTATGGCCTTTCAACGTTAGACTGCACTGGCTCCTCCTCTCTGAGCTGAGTTCTCTCTGTAGGAAGAATCAGCCTTTCCTTTCCTATCACCAGTCTAAAGAGCATCAGGCTGAAAATTGCCTGTCTTCCTTCCCCTCAAACCCAAACAGCCATCCCTTTATTACAGCTAATCTCCTTTAGGTAACAAAGAAGGAAAGCAGCCTATAGTAACTCAGGGTAACTTTTAATCTTTCCAGAGATGGTACATATTATTTTAGTTCACCTCCAACTGGCAGAATTTTAGGCAGCTAATAAAAGCAGGAAACTAAAAAACAAAAACAAAAACAAAACAAACAAACAAGCAAAAAACACACTGAAGCAGCAAAAGAGTATATATTTGGACAGGGTAGGATGATGGGGACTATCTTAGAGTTTGCCTTCAAAATCAGTGCCTCTAGGACAAACAATATTTTTCACAGTCTCTTGGCTTTTACATTTTAATCCACATCTTAAAAAAAACAAAAACAAAAACAAAAAGAACAGTACATAATTGGCATTCAGTAAATTCTTGCTGCCTTTATTTGCTATGTGATGAAACCAAAGGCCAGAACACATGATAAGAAGTCATATAACAAACAAATGGCAGCCTAGGGAATAGAAACCTCAGAAACTCATAACTCCCAGGCCAGTACACCATCTTTTAGCTACCTATAACCAAAAACTGTCCATTCATCTTTCTTTTCAGTTTAAGGTCTGCCTGAATGGAAATACAACTGATTAAATATGGATATAAGCCCATAGTAATTTGGCCAACCAAAACGTCCTTGTTAAATAAAACCAACTCCCATCTGAAAATAGCCTCTAGAAAGAACTATTTCATAAAATAATTTAACTCATGTATTTTACAGTAACAGAAAAGAAAATTCACACTTTAGTGAGAGATTATGTTATTCCCTACCTCTCCCCCAAAAAGTCAGCAGCTAAATCTCAGCTTTAATTGTGCTATCTAACATTTTTAAGAAACTGGCTTTTCAACAAGCATCAGAATTCTATGGATGTAATGGGTCTGCCCTCAGTGCCATCCAAAGTGCAATCAGGGAACAATAGGGGTCAATATACCTCTTATCAAGGGTTCACCTTCTACTTTGATACCACCCATTCTTGGAGGGGAATTCAGAAGGTCAAAGTGCTATCAAAAAAAAGCACATAAATAGATAGACTAAATGAAGCTAATGAAGAGACCATAACCAAACACTCCTGGGGAAGACAATTAGCAGGCCTCCTTCAGAAACACACATTCATAGAAACTTTTTTAAAAACATAAAAGGCAATGTTGTGAACCTCTAAAACTAAAACAAGTAGTATTAAGTTTAAGGAAATTGCCCTCCAGGTAAATATAAAAACAAAATTCTCCCCAGCAAGACTAAAAAGTGAAATGAACTTAGTGGAAACTATGGGCCCAAAGCAATTGCTGACCAAATAGTAGAAACCAGTTTATGCAAATCATAATTGAATCTTAAAGCCTACCATTCTGCTAATTAGATACAGACATTTATGTCTGTTTTATAACTGTCCAGTATTTATTCATATACCAAAATTAAAATAAAATTATTTTAATAAAAGCAAAACCACCCATGAAAGGTTTTTTTCTTAAGATGTTTATATTTTAATCCATATTTAGAGCAGCAAAAACATACCAGAAAGGAAAAGAATCTATTTATTTTTTCTACAGCTTTTCATATTTAGGGAGGGTTCCCTAAATAGGAAAATATCTACTATCTGCCAGGTTCAAAAAAGATGGACAAATAGTGGAAGTCTGTGAAAAATATTTTCATTTCCTAAAACATATATAGTACAATAAGTTACTCATTACCCCTAGGAAAAACTGGTTACTTCAAGGCTCTTTACCTTTTGTCATTCTTGTTCCCCTTCCCTTAAATACCTGTTATGTATGTGAATCTGCCTTCTACTCATTTGTCGAATAATTATTCACAGTTGGAGTTACCAGCCTTCAAAATTACAACATTATTGGAACTATTCAATAATGAAAATAATAAGATTTTTGGTTAACTGCTTTTTAATACATAGAGCTTAAAAAAAAAAAAAAAAGAACCTGTATTTTCCTACTGTACTCTTAGAAATATCCAAACATGCTCGTATTTTTTTTTATAAGCTTGCTACCACTACCTGGTTGTACTAAACTTCAGAAAATGTTGAAAATTCCAAAAAGCTGCCTACAAACCAAATGGCATCCCAGCTTGGCAGGCTGAGTGCCTCATTTTGGCTTCTCTCACTCCCTCTAGCGTTTGCAAAGCTCGTCTGACTATCCAGTTACCTCACTGAGCAAGAGCTCGGCTAAGTCCTGCCCATCTATGACATCACCCCTTCTTCAACCACTGCGAGGTGAAGCTTTAACTTCAGACTTGGAGGTGGGCTGTGTGCAGTAAACTGGAATGCTCTCCCTTGCTCACTCCTCAGTGTAGGAGTGATCCGAAGCAGGACAAGCTCTGCCTGCAGCTGCTGTTGGCTTTGTGTGGACTGAACGCGGAGCTTGGGAGAGGGGGAGGGTTGTTACTCCAGTTCACAGTAAGTGGAATTACAGCTATAGCGGCAGTATATATGGGATTGCTTTTTCTCGTCTTCCTGGTAAGTGTTTCCCATGTTATTCCTTAAGATTGTCCCAGAAAGTTTGCTTGGTTTTTACTTTGTAGACAGAAATGACTTGGTACCATGAGGCATCAAAACATGAACGCTTGCTCTATCACGAGTAAGAGCAATTTATGTGTGTGAGAGCCAGCGGGGGGAAAATTTGACTCTATAGCCAAATGCAAGAAGTTTCTTAAAACCTTCTTTGATTAAAAAGTAATAGGTAGTGGCTATTTTCTGCTACGTAGAGTTGTGATTTGAAAAGAGCCTTATGGAAAACCTTAAGTTGGAAAGTTAAATGTTAAATACTGAAGAATACAAGGCAGATTTTTTCAGAGAAAGGAAAGCAAAAGGTCTTGCTAACTTGGTGTGTACTGTATGTGTGGTATGATCACCAATTGCTGTTTTTACAACTGTGAAAGAAAATCAATAATCCCTCAGCCCATGAGTACGCAGTACATGAAAAGCATACATCTTGCTCACAGCTAGCCGAGCTACTCCTGGAGACTTCTGTGCCTCTGTAAGGATTAACAGCTACACCTAGATTTTAAAGCCTGCTCTGCTATCCTGCCAGAGCTGCTTCAAGCATTTCAAGCTTGCAAATCTCAACTCAGAGGAGGGGGAGACTTTTTTCCCAACCATACCTCCCTCCCACCCCCAGGAGAACGCCAAAATGCACTGCTTGGGCAAATGTAGTATGTGACTAGCATAGTAATTGGCATAGCCTACTCAGAAAAACTAACAAAGCTCAGCGCGGAAGCTATGCCTGATGTATGCAGTGAGTTCGGGGTGGCAGGGGGGTAAAATGAGTACAGTCCTCATCAAGTGGGATGTGCAGAGTATCCATTCAGTTGCAACTTACAATAAGAAAATTTTATATTGGAAGAAATGATTTTATACAGCAGAGCTTCCAAAAGTAATTAAATGTATCTTCTCAAAAAAAATTTTTTTTTTCAATGAATTAGGTCTGAAACAAAATGGTTGCATAGAGGTAAAAAGTGCAACAGGCCTATATTTTTCAACATCGGGGGTAGATATCTATCTATCTATCAAAATTAAAAAGGGAAAAGAAAGCCTTGATATTTGCCACTTTTAGAATCAGATTCTCAGATGCTTTTGACAACTAGCTAATTTACATTTTCTTGAATCTGCTCTAAAATGCACATAAATGTTATTTTATTAGCAACAAACAGCATGAATAAAGCCACTTGAAAGGTGCATCATCTGTAGCAATGGCTTTCATTTATCCCAAGCAGTATATGAATATCCTGACTAGCATAAGACATAAAGAATAAATTTGTCTCTTCTGAGATAATCATTTATGCCTGCCCCAAAGTGACAGATGATTGATACTCATCTCTTTTGAAATGAGTAAAGAATTAATCTTTTAAAAGTACCAAATATTATTATCACCATTACTACCAATACTAATAATAATATATGGGTTTTAAACCCAAAGAAGATTAAATCAGAGATATGCTACTTAGTTTGCAAATATGTGTGTGTACACAACATATACACACCTAGTTACACAAACACATATGTTTATTAGCCTGAAATAAAAAAACAGGGTTACAAAAATGTAATTGTATGTATTTATATAGGAAAATCACATCCAATTTTTTAATAGAGCACTGCCAAATCACATCAAATCCAGGAATCAGCAAAGATATTATCAAATAAACATAATGAATTCATTAATATTGTTCTTGTACAGTACTAACCATCAGCTATTAATTGAGCTTTTCATTTCTCTGCCCCCCCCCTTAAATCAGTGATGATTAGGTTCAAAATGCCCAACTAAATACTTCCTAAACATTAACATTTGTGAAATACATAATTAAACAGCAAATAAAGTTTTTACAAAAAAGAAAAACAGTAAGAGATTTTGTCATAACTGAATGTGGCAGCAAAATAGAAGGTATGTTTCTTTCGCTTTCAAGTGTTAATTAAGGAGCCTCCAATTCTATCAAAACTTTTTCAGAGATAAATGAAGCGGTGTGAAATAAATTTGGTTGAAATCTTGTGGCTGTCAGACTTTGTTAGCAAGCTATTAATTATCTTTACCCCAGTTTCTTCTCTAGACTATATTGCCCAATCAAATAGAAACTCCAATTATGTTCAGCATCTCCTGCCTAGGGACACCAGACCCTAATGAACACTCAGTGTCTCCAGATGAAAAATACAATTATCAGCTTTAAACATGCAAGTGCACTGCGGAGAAATTTGTCTGTGCTTTTCTTGGCCACACACCCTAAGGCTCCCTCCTCTTTCTGGATTATTTTGAACAATTTTAAACCCTACAAAAATCAGTAGCTGAGAACTTATGTTAATATTATATGACTGTTTCTTCTTTCTGCTTTTTATTTTTGATATGCCAACTTTATACCAACACTAAATTAAATCTGGTCACTTAAAGAAAAATTTCAGTGTATCTTAACTTTTCCCCCCTTTGTTAAGGTGGGTGGGCTACATACAAAGAATGTGATTAATGATAAGATTCAGACCTAACTTAAAAATTCTGATTAAACCACCTTAAGTATTTTTGTTCAATCAGTTTACTTAATAGCATTATAAATAATTGTTAAAGTCCCATGAAGACCACCATAAATGAAGTCAATGAGGGAAAAAAGATTCAGTAATTTTTCAAAGGCTGTAATTTCTTCCCTCCTTTTCCTTTCATTCCCCTAACCCCCCACCTCATGCCCCCCCCCCCAACCTTTTGCCCTAGAGGCCTTCACTGCTCTTCTCAACGGGAGGCTTTGTTGTAATTAAACCAGAGAAAAACTGGCCGGCAGCAGCCAACATCTGACTTGCGGCTTCTGAAAGCAGTGTTCTGGTAGAGTGTACCACCCCCCAGTGGGCAAAAACTCTACAGTAAATCTCTCAGCAATATTAATTCTCAAAACTACATTTTTCTCTTCAGAGCATAAAAAGGGCTGTTTCTTGACTTCTAGCATTCCCGCATTTCAAAACTTATCATACATCAACAAACCAATTTCCAAGGAGATGATTTGTAAATGTCTTCTGAAAAAAGCCTCTTCCTTTTAAGAACCAAAATAGGGAATATACATTTCAGGAAGCATTTTCCAGTTTCAGACTGCAAATCAACATCACTAAATTTGGTAAAACATCACATTAAAAAAGAGTTTTGAAAGCCATGTTTCTGTTGCATAGAAGAGCAGGTTTTAGGACTCCGATGTGACTGTTGACAAGAACAGCAGAGAAAGCAGATTTTAAGTCACAAAGGAATGAAATACAATTTCACCAGCAGCTTAAGTTCATTTGTTTTGCATATGCATTATCTTTTTCCTAGACCCAAAATTAAGTGTCAGGAATGTATAAAAAGCTCTCTCCAGGTATTAGTCTCCTTAAATGAGAGGAGAGAGAAATTGCTCTCACTTGATGAGACAATGACAGCTTTTGTCCTTTATTCTTTCAGTTTTCATGTGCACAAGTTACCGTGGCAACTTTGAAGAGAAAACCCACAGACCACATTTGATTAAATAACATTTTTAAAGTGTGCCTCTGGACTGTGGATTGATCAGTTTATGTGTTGTTGATTTTCTTCCTCTTCATATACTTTACATCAATATTACCCTACTCTGAAATGAAAAGACAAAGTGTTTTATAATTTGGGATGGTCTCACTGACCAGCACAGTGCTTGGCACACAGTAGACACAAAAATTTGTTGTATTTGTGTATGGAAACTTGAATATTAGAAATTTAAAGCATATCAACCAGATTGTACTCACAAACACTGAAAAAGGAACTTTAAAGTTTGCAATGGGAAAATGCTGGTGATTTTTAAAAATATAGGTTTAACTGCAGTTGCTCAAAGGTCAACATAAACTTAAAGCTTGTTCCCTGCTCTAAGTCCTCTACTGCTTTACGACCCTCTAAATGTCTCATTCATTCATACAAGTCTTGGTTCTCTAATTCATTTAGTATGGCTTTAAATATCACAAAAGGAAGAAGCATCCACTGTGATGAAAGATAACCTCCTAGTTTGCCTTTTTGTTTAAGGATGCTCGATTTAATTTTAAAAGCCAGTATAAATGGAGAATTGGATTCATTTATCACAAATCTGTTGAGAGAAAAGAACCAGTAACATAAAAGGAGAAAGTAAAAATCCTTTGCTTTGGAACTTTTATCCCCTATTTTGCATAAATAAAACACAGCCTTCTTCAGGCTAGAAAATAGTCTGGATAAAACCAAGTATGAAAAGGCATACTTGCTTCTCTGCCGCTCAGCAAACCCTTCAGACTTCATGACTCTCAAGAGGGGAGTTAGAGGTCCTTCTGCTTGCCTGGCATTAAACAAAAGAATTGGAACTTTCCTGAAATCTGATGATCGTGGAAAATTTAACTACCAGACAGGCTGCTTAGAAAGCATTTTGCTGTCACTATCAACTAACCTGATGTACTCCAGTTTTTCAGTTTGACAGTATATGTAGCTTATTTTAAATAGCATTTGTCATTAAAAGACTTAGCATTCACAGGTTGATCATTTTGTTGTGCTTTCTAGCAGCAGTTTGCCCCTTCATAAATAAATTACCTTCTAAAACGTAAATTTTGATTATATAAATACCAATTTAACTACAAATATTCACAGACTTGGATAAATCTGATTAAGTATCTGTTTTCTTCATTCTCAAGGTTTTATTCAAAATAATAATGCAATTAACTTGGATTTAAAGTTCTACTTTTAGATTTGATATTTTTTAAAAGGTTCCATCATGATACCATTATGTGAAGCAAATCATTAATATGACTCTTTACGAAAATCTCAAAACTCTGTACTCAATTTAAGATTTTTTTAAAATAAGCAATGATTTCAAATCGAAATCAATTTAAATCAAAGGCAGCAAATAAAGGATTTAGGAAGTTAGTGCATATTATCAACATGTAATCTTAATCTAAATGATCAAAACATGAAAATACATTCTCATTTCAAAAATCCCCACCTCTAAAATATTGTAGTAACAGAAATCATATAAACATGCAGATTGCCTCAAATCCTTGACTGTATGTAAATGCCAGTTTTCTGTTCGATAAAACTTCTTAAATTATATTAGTTTTCCTAAAATATCTAAAAATGATAGCATCCTTATGTATTTAATACTTTCTTAGGTGTATCATGGAACTAAACTGGAGGCTTTCAACAGACGATGATTACATTATAAATGCATACTTGTTTAACTCCACAATTTTTGTTTATAAAAAGAAACTGACAAGAAAGATCCCTATTAAAAATCTGATTTATCAGTGAAGTGAGTCTGTTGTTCCTTTTGCCACAGTTTTAAATTCTATCTACTTAGTAATGATTCCATTAATAAACGGTTTAAAACATTCCTTTAGGTAACTAGGGTCCATTTATGTTTTTTTCCCAAGGTACCCTATTAATAATATTTTTCTAAAAGATCAATTCCTTTTCATTCAGAAGTAATGGCCTCTTTTCAAGCCTGTGCAGACATAAAGGCTTCTGAAGTCGATGCTGTGGAAACCTGGCCACAGTGTCCATACCAGTAGGGCTCATTTTTCTTTTTATCATTCGCAATCAGCTACCACATCTCTGTGTGTATGAATATGTAGAACTAGCTCAGAAAAGGGGAAGTGTAAGAATGGGGGGCAGGATCACATATTTTAGATAGTTTATTAGAGCCTTTAATATGCAAAACAAAACAGCTGTCTAGCACTGTAGTTTCAAATATAAAAAGGAAGGAAAAGATATAAAACAATCAAACATGAACTGTTTTGAGCTTAAAGAAAGGGAGTAGGAATTTTGAGGGAATCTTTATTTCTGAGAGTATCCTCTCCAAAGAAACCTGCTTGATAATTTTGCCTTTTGTTTTAATGTAATTTGGGGAAAAGAGAATAACAGTTTCGAAGAATTTAATGAGATTTTAGGCTGTTAATCCCACAATATTACCACTATTGTATTAATGACAATGTGAGTTTGCATATCAAACAGAGCAAAAGCAGTTTTACAGATGTAAAACAAGAAAAATAAACAAATTAGTTGTCTTTTCACACCAATTTAAAAATTTTTTTCCGTTCTCTCTGGGTTAAAAACATAAAAATCAATACATATTCTTAGAGCTTGATTTCATAAAATGTTTATAGTTCAGATACAAACTCTATCACTAATTATCATTATGATCATCATCTTGGACATATTCTAGGCTGACCTGACTTGGGGAACAGTCAACAGTTTTTAAATTCTCATTCATCAGATTCATCTCCTCAAGTGTAAAGTGTGTTCTGGATTATGACAAATGCCTGACTATTGGTAACATTTTAAGCATGTTCTCACCAGTGATTTTTATCATAGTTTTTAATTAGTTTCTAATGCAGTTTAACAAAAGTCATTGTTTCCTTATTTTAAATTAACCACATTATTTTAAATGTTGAATAATTTTCAAGCTTAGAAAATATTTAAAGCAGATACTTTTTAAAATAACTGTTATTATAATTTCAACAGCTTGATTTTTCATTTTCACATTCCACGAAAGCAACAGTTTGAAATTCAACAATAATGAGCAAAGCCCTAAAGTATCAGAATAAAACCTCACTTCAAACAATAAATCATTTAAACTTCCCTCTGTGGGCATTTTGCAAGATCCACTAGAGACTAGTTTATCCATCTGCTAACTGCTATTTTTGCTTCAAGTTGCTTAAATAATAAATTAAATGGATCTGTACTTTTTTTTTTAAAGTTTCCTTCTGTTAATGCATTCTATGATAGTGTTGATATTTGGTAGCAAGCTAAAAGACAATGAATTTTCAAATAGAACCAGAAACAAATTTTGGCCTTGTTTAACATTCACTTCAGTAGTACTTGAATTCTGGAACAGATGCTATCCTTGTTGGACGCTAGGTAATTACTGGGGGAGAAGCAAATTAGATCTACTGTAGTCCTTAATTTCAGGGTCAAATATTTCCATGATACCCTAATGCTCTCTACGTGTACAGAAAGCCCCTGAGTGGGTCACCCTGCATAACAGGTATTGATGCTACCCTCTTCCCCACGACTACCCCTCCCAAAAAATCTTCATGGATATTAGGTAATGGGCAAAACAGTCATCATTAAAATCACTGTGGGGGGGGGGGGTGAAGGCTTAATTCTTCTTTCAGAAATGAAGAATATACTTACTGGAAATTTGTGTGTTCTGTTTGAACCTAGAAAGAGCAAAACCTTGTCAGGTTTTGATATGCTATCCAAATGGTCATTATAAGGTGATAGATTGACATAGGGTCCTTTCTATTTCAAACACAGATTAAAACATAAGAAAATTAAAATTGTTTTCTCCTGAAAAACTAATAATTACTTGAACATCTATGCAAGCTTTTGGCCAAGAACACCCGAGTAACTAGAGTTTCAAGATGATCAACTAGTCCTCAGAAATACCTTTAAGGAGGAAGGTGATGACGTTCACATTCTACAATTGGGAAAATTGAGGCCCACAGGAAGTTTTAAACAAGGCATGGAGCAAATCAAAAGAAAAAATTCCAAAGCAAACTCTTTTCAAGTCTTTATATTGTAGACTGTATGCCTTTGTAAAACCATGTTCAGAAATCTCTTAAAAGTTACCATCACATTTGTCAAAATCCTTGTTACATATTTGCTCACCTCTTTGGCATATACTTGTTTTCTTCTTTTCAAACATTTAATCATTTTATATCTAAGATTTAAAAGTGAACTTCTAAAAATTGGCCTGAACTGAATTCAAAAGCCATGGAAGGCAATTACTGGTTCTTGAATGAAGCTTTCCTTCTGTGTTTAATTTAAAGTGACATTAACAGTCAGTTAACAGTAGAAATTATCTGTTTGGTGACAATCTCAGCTTTAGTTCCTACTTTATATAGTAAAATTGGGAAGTAACAAACAACTTTTCACCAACTACTATGTTGAAGATGTGTTGCTTAAAAGATAAACTGAAGTTAAATTTCTAGGAAATCTCTTTATCATGTTAAAGTTCATTATTAATAGTTCATTAAAACCTTTTGCTTTCACAGGAGATGCTCAGATCCAGTATATTTTAAGGAAGAGAAATGTAAAGGAAATCTAGTATGCTTCCTTTTTTTTCCTATGAAGAATATTTGAATTAAATTTTACCTCTTAAAAAAGAATACCTATTCTTCTATAACGTGACTGCACCAGATATTCTGAGACAGCAGCAAGAAGCAAAAGCTGGAAATAGCTATTTCACAGCAGGTAATCATACCTCAGGATAGAGCTACTGTACAAAGTTTATACTTGGATAATCCTGGATAGGAATAAAGGTGGGGGGTAACTGACTGAAAAACCTATTACTATACAGGCCTTAGCATCATGAATGGCTTTCTTCATGAGGATCTGAAGTTACTATCTCTGACCACATTGCACAGAAGAGCCAATAAGAATTTTAAAGAGAGCAATTTCTACTAAGGGAATTAAGCTACACAAAAGGAACCTTCACACAGAAACTCTATCAGAAAAAAAAAAAAAAGTGCATAGGAAGCCATGTGTTCTACATAGTAACAGGAAGCTGAATTGTTTCTGGTCCCTACTTTAATGAGCTTGCCCACCATGCTGAACTGCAGCTGGAATGTTCATTGACAACAGCGAGCCTGATCTGGAGGTGTGTGCGGCATAGGATTACTTGAACAAACAGTGAAGAACATTTCCAAGGACTGAACAAGAGTTTGTAAGTCCCAGCCCCTCACCAGGAAAATAATATATGCGCATTGGATTTTCACTCACGCAAAATTTATTCACATCATTCAATAAGGTAGGAAAAATATTAAAGTGTTTTATTTTCATGCCTGAAATTACAAAGGCTAATTAATACATAAAAGTGGTGAAGACATCCTGTTGCACAACAGATTAGTCTAAATCTATAACTCTCTAGCCATGGAGTAAAGTTTAACCATATTCTAGATTAGAACCTGAATGATAAATGCATTGTGAAACATATTATAAGATAGACCATAATAAAAAGTCTGCATAAGGCCATTAAGTCATATAGCATGAAACTTAATAAAAATATGGGAACAAAAGAAAGAACTAGTTTAATATGAAATGGAATTTTCCACTTAGGTTAGCTGGATGTATTACTGTGCGTTCTTTCCTTCCTTAAAATAGATGAAAAAGATTCCTTCTGATTTCCTTGTTAGAAATATCTATGTAAGAGTATTTAATATTAATAATCAAAGAAAAATACTAACACCCATAATCAAAACAAATTAATGACTTCACTAGGATTCAGAATCTTAAGAGGTATCTATTAACTCACTATTCCTAAATACTAAGAGGATACATTTCTACATCTGTACAGTCTACCTAAGAAACAGACATCAAATTTTGATTTTTAAAAACAGTAATATTATTTAAATACAGCAAATCATATTCCTATGTGTCAATTCATTACGAATATTAAGAAAAAATTAGAAAATTGATTAGCTTGGTCAGTGATTGGCTATAGAATTGATATCAAACATTACAAAAATGCTCAATAAAACTTTTGTTATATTTAACATTTCAAAATCATATGGAATTGGGACTTGATACTCCTTAATTTAATACTACAAACATTTACAGTAAAGAGATTATGTGATCATGTTCACTGTTAGCTTGCAATAAACTCTACACACACAAAAAAATAATAATAATACATTAAAAGTGCATTTATACACATTTTAGTTTCTACATCTATTTTTGAATACTATTTTAAGTATCCTCACCTAATTGTTTTCTGTCTTTCTGTTCACTCCATTTTAGGGCTCTGACGCTACCGTGTACAAAGACCTCAACACTGCTGACCATGATCAGCCCAGCCTGGAGCATATTCCTCATCGGGACTAAAATTGGGCTGTTCCTTCAGGTGGCACCTCTATCAGTTATGGCTAAATCCTGCCCATCCGTGTGCCGCTGTGACGCAGGTTTCATTTACTGTAATGATCGCTTTCTGACATCCATTCCGACAGGAATACCAGAGGATGCTACAACTCTCTACCTTCAGAACAACCAAATAAATAACGCTGGAATTCCTTCAGATTTGAAAAACTTGCTGAAAGTAGAAAGAATATACCTTTACCACAACAGTTTAGATGAATTTCCTACCAACCTACCAAAGTATGTAAAAGAGTTACATTTGCAAGAAAATAACATAAGGACTATCACTTATGATTCGCTTTCCAAAATTCCCTATCTGGAAGAATTACATTTAGATGATAACTCAGTGTCTGCTGTTAGCATTGAAGAGGGGGCTTTCCGAGACAGCAATTATCTCCGACTGCTTTTCCTGTCCCGTAATCACCTTAGCACAATCCCCTGGGGTTTGCCCAGGACTATAGAAGAATTACGCTTGGATGATAATCGCATATCCACTATTTCATCACCATCTCTTCAAGGTCTTACTAGCCTCAAACGCCTGGTTTTGGATGGAAACCTGTTGAACAACCATGGTTTAGGTGATAAAGTTTTCTTCAACCTAGTCAATTTAACAGAACTGTCCCTGGTACGGAATTCCCTGACTGCTGCACCAGTAAACCTTCCAGGCACAAACCTGAGGAAGCTTTATCTTCAAGATAATCATATCAATCGGGTGCCCCCAAATGCTTTTTCTTATCTAAGGCAGCTGTATCGACTTGATATGTCCAATAACAACCTAAGTAATTTACCTCAGGGTATCTTTGATGATTTAGACAATATAACCCAACTGATTCTTCGCAACAATCCCTGGTATTGTGGGTGCAAGATGAAATGGGTACGTGACTGGCTACAATCACTACCTATGAAAGTCAATGTGCGTGGGCTGATGTGCCAAGCCCCAGAAAAAGTGCGGGGGATGGCTATTAAGGACCTTAATGCAGAACTGTTTGATTGTAAGGACAGTGCAGTTGTAAGCACCATTCAGATAACCACTGCAATACCCAACACAGTATATCCTGCTCAAGGACAATGGCCAGCTCCAGTGACCAAACAACCAGACATTAAGAACCCCAAGCTCACTAAAGATCAGCGAACCACAGGGAGTCCAGCAAGAAAAACAATTATAATTACTGTGAAATCCGTCACCTCCGACACAATTCATATCTCTTGGAAACTTGTCCTACCTATGACTGCTTTAAGACTCAGTTGGCTCAAACTGGGTCATAGCCCAGCATCTGGATCTATAACAGAAACGATCGTAACAGGGGAACGCAATGAATACTTAGTCACAGCCCTGGAGCCTGATTCGCCCTATCGAGTTTGCATGGTTCCCATGGAAACCAGTAACCTCTACCTATTTGATGACACCCGTGTTTGTATTGAGACTGAAACTGCACCCCTTCGAATGTACAACCCTACAACGACCCTTAATCGAGAGCAAGAGAAAGAACCTTACAAAAATCCAAATTTACCGTTGGCTGCCATCATTGGTGGGGCTGTGGCCCTGGTGACCATCGCCCTTCTTGCTTTAGTGTGCTGGTATGTTCATAGGAACGGATCACTCTTCTCAAGGAACTGTGCGTACAGCAAAGGGAGGAGAAGAAAGGATGACTATGCGGAAGCCGGCACTAAGAAGGACAACTCCATCCTGGAAATCAGGGAGACTTCCTTTCAGATGTTACCGATAAGCAATGAACCAATCTCAAAGGAGGAATTTGTAATACACACCATATTTCCTCCTAATGGAATGAATCTGTACAAAAACAATCACAGTGAAAGCAGTAGTAACCGAAGCTACAGAGACAGTGGTATTCCAGACTCAGATCACTCACACTCATGATGCTGGAGGCCTTGTAGCAGACTGTGTTTCGGTTTTTTTAAAAACCTAGGGGAGGTGATGGTAGGAACCCTGTTCTACTGCAAAACACTGGAAACAAGAGACTGAAAAAAGCAATGTACTGTACATTTGCCATATAATTTATATTTAAGAACTTTTTATTAAAAGTTTCAAATTTCAGGTTACTGCTGCGATTGATGTAGTGGAGATGCCTGAACACAATTCTATATTTTAGTATTTTTTAGTAATTTGTACTGTATTTTCCTTGCAAATATTGAAGTTATAAACCATTTACTTTGTGTTCTACTGAGTAAGATGACTTGTTGACTGTGAAAGTGAATTTTCTTGCTGTGTTGAACAATCAGGACTGAGTTCACATAAGATCCTTGTAGTATAAGCACAGGCCATTTTTCACTTTGGTATTAATAAAATGTAAAAAAAAAAAACCTGGCTGGATGAGAAAAATTAAAGTTCAAAAAATAGTTATGAAGTAATGTCCAACTATTCAATTTGTATTATCCCAGTGGTATTCAATAAATTAAAATATTTGTGAAGTAATGGGCAATATCAAATTTGCTGCATATCTCCATTTTTACTCTAAGCAAATTAGATATCCTTAAGAAAGTAAGCATTATCTTCTGAACTGAATACATCAGCTGGCATAAAGGAGTGTGAAGTCTGTTATTAAAACCACTGTTAACAAAGCTTTGAGAATAAAGGACTTCACAAAATCAATAATGTGAGCACGCTTCTAAGTTAGGGGGAAAATTTGTACTTAGGAAACATGAAAACTTAGACTTCATAGTATAATAAACACAAACACCAGAATTGCATTTTGGTTTTGCCTATACCATCCTGATTTTGAGAAGTGAATTCTAAAGACATAATTATTAATGTTTATAATGTTTTTATCATAAATGATTTCAAAAAAGAAACACATACGTATTTAAAAAGGTAGTATAACCATAAGCAATTCCCCTCAAAAATGCAGAGAAAGTAGTACTTTAAATGAGGAAGAATTTAAAAGAAAAATAAATACTAGAAATCAAATTTAGATCTGATTTATGTGAAATGTTTTAACACTGTACATAAAAGTTCAATTTACTTTCACAATGATCAAGAATACTGCCCATTACTGTCACAGTTTTCCACATATTACCTAATGAACTTGTAACATTTCTTTCTAGCTTCCTACTGAATTGTGAGCTATTACTTGTTTAAAAACCACATCATTCTTCTGTTGCCATGATTTTTTTTTCCAACAAAAAAACCAAAGTGCATTGTACGCCCTTTGGCCAGTCTTGTATGTGCCTTGATCCAACGCTACATGTATTCAGCTTTTAAAATTCGACAAATTTTTCATACTTCCTTAAATATGAAAAATTATGGTCTTATTGCTGAATAAAACAAGAAAAAGTACAAAATAATCGTGCTTGCTTTTTCGGGATTATGTTACTATCACTGAAGTAGCAAATTGCCCAGCACATTATTCCTAAGCACCCCCATGTATTTTTCTAGGCATAAAAATAAATGTTGGCTACAAATAAAAAAAAAAATAGCAATATCTTGAGCTTGTGTATCATTTTACTTTAAAGAGTTCAGTGTTCCATGCACAAACTAATTTCCTAGAAGTGTTTTAGAATTCTGTTCTGCTTATTCATGCCAAAGATGGAAAACTTCAGAAGTGGTGTTGTGATTTTTCTTTTCTATGCTGCTACCATTGTCCTGACTGATACTTTTTAAGGTGATCTTTGAAAAACTAATATTTTTAAAAATAGCTTTTTGGTAGTGTGAGTTGGCATTAGAGGTTTTAGAATCCCAGATCTACCACTTACTAGGTATGTACTTAAAAACAACTTAGTTTCCTTATCTATAAAAAGCCCGAGGGGGTGGGGGGGAGTGTTGCTATTTATTAGTTCCACCTGAACAAAGGGTTGTGGTGAGGATGAAATGACATGCATGGAAACTGCCCAATTTAAGTTACTACTTAGTTACTACTAAGTTACTACCGTAGACTTAAGTTATTACTACTTAACAGAAATTAAGTTAAGAAAAGTTTGCCATGTGTTTCCAGAGGTTGGCCAGATGTTTCTGCTTCTACTGGTCTACTAACAGATATCTCCAGCTGCCTGTGAAACCTCATTTTTTCATTATTCATTTGCCATCCTCATATATTTCCCAATACCTCTTTTCACTTCCTATTATGAGGAATGTTTTCCAGCTAACTTAGCAAGGACTTATGTGATTAACATTAATTATAGGGAACATTTTGTGAAGAAAGCTTGATTTTGCTTCTAGAGGTTTTGAACCAGTTCAGCTACAATGTTGCCAGAAGTCAGGGAAAGGGCTGGATGGTTCCATAAAATTGCTATAAACCTATGAGTTTATAAAAAGCCAAGAGCCAAGAGATTATATTGACTGTTTTCCAGTTGGTACATCTTTCATGAGCACAGAAAATTTTAGGTATGTTCTAATATATGCATTATAATTATCTTACCTGAGACAAATCAGAAATGGGTTTTATATCAGCAAACAGAGACACCACTGACAGGGTAAAAGTTTATTATTTCCCTAGGCTTGTTAGAAATCCAAATATATATCTTTTCAATAAAATAATAAAATATAAATAACTACCTTAAAGGGTACTAATTATAAAATATATCTGTATGTATCCCAAACTAAATGGTTACAATTTTTACTGATCAAGTACTAACAAAATTGTAGGACAAAAAAAAAAAAAAAAAAATCCCACCCAAATATACAACTTAGAGATTTAAAAAGAGTACAATTCAAGAAGCTACCAAAGAGTGAATGTATATATATATTACACACACACATACACGCATACATATATTGGGGGTGAAAATTGCTCCCTTGCTGAATGTTTGACAAAAATCAAAAAATCGTTTTTGAATGCAGTCTCTTGTGTAACTGCATTAAATCACTGCACTTACATTCTCATTCCCTATTAAAAACAATACTGTGCTCCATCTTTCAGCAAGGCCGATTTATTAAAAGTATTCCCCTGTGCCAAAAGAACTAGTAAAAAACAAAAACAAAAACAAAAAGCCTCTGCTTTGCTAACTACAGTTTCTGAGTGAAGCACATTTTATAGCTACATGCCAACATGACAGTTTTCCTGAGGAATCCAAAGAGACCCACATGCTTTAAAGCACCTGAAGTGTGGGTGTTAAAGAAACCAATCCACCACTGAATTTACTTTAATATTAACTCATCTACTGCTGAAAACAGTAGTGGCATTTAAAATTCTAGTTCCTTTCTCATACTTAGCATGATTAGCAAATCTTAATTTAGCATAGTCTTGGAATTATAACTACTGTATTTTATGCTTTTAGACTTTTGGTTAAATTAGCAAAACATAACTCATGCTTATCAATCACTTTCTGAAGAACTTCAAATTTCTTTACATATAATCTTGACACCCAATGACCCATACAAATGGTGTCTACATTATAAATAAATGAAGCACTGACTTCAAGAAGTATGCTGTCTATAGGATGTAAGGGATAAACATAAGATCTAATGGAAGTTTGCTACAACTGTGGTATAAAAGAAATAGCTAGATATAATTGGATGGGTCAAAGAAGACCTCATGAAGGAGGTAAAATGAAGGATAAGAAAATATTTAAAAAGAAACTAGATACTGGTCATGGAGAAAATGGAGAAAAAAGTGATGGAGATAGGAAAACAGGGGCAATGCTTCTCAATGCTGGCTTTGGTCATAATCCCTTGGGGAGGCTTTTATAAAGATAACCAGGCCTTAATACAGACCTACTAAACTTAAATCTCCCAGACTGAAATTGGGTATTTAAATTCTTCTCTAATTCCAAAGGTGATTCTGATGCAATTGGGGACACCTGATTTTGGAGGTATTTGGGGGAAGGCCACCAGGCCTGCTGAACATACAGGGCCCATAAAGGAGGTAAGGCTGGAAAAGCTCTCTATGTCAGGCTACATAGTGTGTTGAATTCCCAGCTGAGAAAGTCTGGATGATATGCTTTGGTGATCGTTTCTGAACAGGTGTATAAATAATCAGTACTTTAGGGACATCTTGTAGAAATAAGGAATATTGAATGAAGGATGAATGAGGAAAAATATGAGAACAAGAAGATAAGTTCGAAGGACATACATTACTGCAGGCAAGAGGAAACAAGGGCCTAAACAGTGGAATGGGGCTTTAAAAACAAAAGCGTAATTCAAAAATACACGAAAGGTAGAATTCCTAGAACCTGGGAACTGAGGAAAGAATAAGAATTGAGGGTGATGATTTTTAGCCCAGGTAAGTAGAATGCTCGTGAGACACTTAATGATGAAAAATACTAGAAAAGCAAATCTCAGAATATTTTGTAATCTATGCATCGTACAGATTTATATCAGCTAATTATAAACTGTGCCTTCTTTAACCTTTCAAGTGACCCAATCTGGATCCAGTTTAAATGATAAACTGTAAGTGCCTTAGGTTTTAAAATACTTGTGTGTTATCCTTCTGAAATGCTATTGCAAAGTGGGAAATGAGGGTCTGGGGAGAGATCCTCAGTGTATCTAACAGATTATTATTAAAGCTGAGAGGGTGTAAGACAGCAGCAACAGAAGTAAGCAGAGGGAGGGAGAAGAGATGAGCCACAGGAACAATGTTTTGTGAGGACAGAAGAGGGAGAGAAGCAAAAGAAAGAAACAAAAACAAACAAACAAAAAGGAAGGCATAAAGGAAGAAAATCATCATGAGAAGAAAATTATAAAATCAAGGAAGTACAAATATTTAAAAAAAAAAAGGAGGATGTCAAAAGATAGTCTGGAATGTATATTTGGAAGAGAACACTATTTAAAATGGAAAAGGAGGGGTGCCTGCGTGGCTCAGTGGGTTAAAGCCTCTGCCTTTGGCTCAGGTCATGATCTCAGGGTCCTGGGATCAAGGCCCGCATCAGGCTCTCTGCTCAGCGGGGAGCCTGCTTCCTCCTCTCTCTCTCTCCCTGCCTCTCTGCCTACTTGTAAATCTCTGTCTGTCAGATAAATAAGTAAAATCTTTAAAAAAAAAAAAAAATGGAAAAGGAGGGGACTGCCAGGAATTCTGAAGCAGTGTCCCCAGAGAGGTAAGAGTCTCTGGGATGCTGACAGGATAATGGGAGATAAAGAAAACAGACATGATGACTAATACTACTCTTTAAGAAGTTTGGAGGGTGAAGGAATCAAGAGAGATAAGAAGGAAGTGAGTACCAGGAGAGATACTGACGGACCTCAGAATAAGATGGGGTACAGAGATAGGAACAAAAAATGAGGACAGGGAGAGCATTCAGTAAGAGAAAATGAGATGCAGGGGAGATGTGGTCCAAGTCTTGGCTGTGAATCTAAGATGACTTAAGCAAAGGTGTGACTGAGAAGCTGAAGTTTTGGAAAAGTCCCCAGCAAGAAGTACAAAGTCACCCAGGGAGATGGAAAGGGTAGGTGTGAGGGTAAGGTTTATAAGACAGGTCCTAAGGAAGATGAGGAAATGTCCCAGGGAAGAAGACAAGGGAGATGGTGATGAGATCAGATGATACAGATATAAGGACTTAAAAAGAAAGGTTTTTGAATAATGGTGACAGAAATATAGTCAGGAAGTGATCTTTCAGGGACAGAGAAAAAATTTTTAAAGCTCCCTTCCCATATTTCATACTCCTCCCCTACACCAAAGTTTCATCAAGTAGTGACAGTAAGAGATGGAACAGGTGACTGGAAGGTATCATCCTCAGGAAAAAGATGTCAATTAGTTCAAGGTCATGGGAAGAATGCTAAGAAAAATGTCAGTTACATGGGAAATTAGAATCCAAAAGAAAAAGACCACAATGGGCCGAGTAGAAGCAGTTAGGAAACAGGCCTGAAAGGAGTTCAAACTTCCAGGTGAAAAGACACACAAAACACAAAAATAGAGAAGAGGAGGTCACTGTACTTAGGACTCCCACAAATGATCATAGTGAAAAGGATGTTGGCCATGAGAGGTTAGTGGAGACTCCTGTTGTAAATAGCATAGACATTCTGAACAGATCAAAAAAAGAAAGAACTAGAATAACCAAATTAACCTTGTTCTAGTCTTTGATCAAAACAGAGTAAAATCTCACTTTATCTCAAAGGATACACTGAAGAAGTATTTCCTAGTTTTATCAGTCTTTCCCACAAGTGTCATAGGATTTCAGGTGAACAGGTAAGCAAAGCACATTATGGACCCCTCCCCCACTTCCTAGCCCCCATCTCATTTTTATATTATTTGGATGAAATGAGATTAGAAATGAACTTTAGGGCTGACTTGAATTTTTTTTTTTTTTCCTTTTTTAAGAGGCTTCAAAAGGAAGCATGCAGCCACAGGGGTGTGGAAGTTGGGGATAATGGGATTTTACAGACTGATTGTGTGCACACATAAAAGCAGTGCTGCTTTTTCAAGGCCAGCTGGCTGGGGCGGGGGGGGGGGGGGGGAGGGCAGTCTAGGAAATTACTACCCAAAGTAATTACCCTTCTGAATATACATCACGTCTCTGATAACTGTGACATTACAAAGCTGGGGCTAGTTTATATCACTGTTCTATTAGAAAGCATGGAATCACTGTTGGAATTCCACATTTTAATTTCCTAGATATGAATACCAACATTAATAAAAAGGGGGGAAGTGAAGACTAAGTAGAACAAAAATCTAACAAAATTATCTTTTAAAAATATGTTCTATAAACATTAGCAGCCTTACACTTATCGTGGGATTAATTAATGTATGCTCACCGGCTGCTGCTGCTGTGCTGTAGATACCACCCTTTACTGAGGCCTCTGTCAAGCACAGGGCTAAGTATTTTATATAAATTTAACCTCATTTAATTCATACAATAACTTTACAGAGAGGAATTACTATCTGCATTTCTCAGATGCATAAATTAAGGCTTTGAAAGGTCATAGAGATATTTTATTCATTCATCATTAACAATGATTTACTGAGTACCCACTCAATAACTGCCTTTGGGGCTAGGTATACAGCACTGAACCAAAAAGATACGGAGATTATAATTGGAGGAGGTAGGGACTCAGATGCTAACCAAAAACCAAATGAATATAAAGCAAAAAGCTGTGACAGGTGCCAGGGAAGAGAAAAATACGATGCTCAAGTGAGCAAAACAGGAGACCCTGTTTAGATTGGGCGGTAAAGAAAAGCCTAACACTTTAGGGATAGAGTGTAAGCTATTTGAAAAGTAAAGAGTGTTCTGAGCACAGGAGAGGGGATGTGTTCAAGCTGCAAGTAGGGTCAGCTTAGTGAGTTTAAGAACTGAAAAAATGTCAGGGGACTCAAGCTCAGGGAGCAAGACGCAAGTGAGTTCAGAGAGGCAGGCCCAGATCAGAGTACAAGGTCTTGCTGGCCAAAGCCAAAGTAAGGAGTCTAGACTTTATTTTAGTGAAAGAAATTTATTGGAGGTTTTTAACAGGGTAGGAGTGGGGGAGAAGGAGGAGGAGAAAGATGTTTGGCGATTATATATACTATCAGATTTCAGTCACAGTAAGGTCACTAGCCATTATATGGAGAATGAGTAATATGGAACAGGATGGTGGAAGTGAGGACAGAAGCGAAAAGACACCAAATATTTTTTGAACAGTAATGGAATTCTTCTAAGAGTTACATAGTTAGTAAGTAGTGGAGCAAGGATTCTGTCTGATCCTGAAGCATAGGCTCTTAACCATTCTCTTTAAATAGTAAGCAGAAACATTTCTTAATAACAAAACAAAACAAAGGAAAAATGGAGTTGGTCCCACCTACCCCCCCTTTGTTTTGTTTTTGTTTTTGTTTTACTTCCTTTTACAGAGATAGCAACTAGAAGACATTTTTAGGATTAAATCTCAAAACATCTTCATGGGGCAAATGTGAGCAAGGCTTATAGACTTCTGCCCCACACTGCTAAATGATAACTTCTGGAGGTCATTAGTCAATAGCTATAAGCTATCCTGAGAATAACACCTGTCTTTCTTGCACCTTTCAATAACTTTAAACTCATTGTTGGCAGACAAATGTTAATGTTTGAGTTCACTACAACACTCCTCATGATTCCTTTATGTCTTCTAAGAGCCAGAATGGAAGTGCTAGATCACCTATTTGCCAGACTGGGTAATGAATTTGAGAACTATAACCCATGAGTACTACTGCTTAGCCTACAATGGTAAAAATATGTCAAGATTATTTAATGGTTTTCAATAATTATTTGAAACTAATCTTTGAATTATTAGAATTCAGCATATACTTAACAGACATATATTAATACAGACAAGGTATTAGAGGATCTACATTTAATTCCATGTTCATAGAATCTTAGAGCTAGCTAGAATAGATTTTATGAACTTCGGTGATATGTACAAACAAATTTAAAAATTAATCCCCTCATTGTTTTAAAACAATGCAAATTAAAAAACAATAGTTTGTAGTTGAACTATAACTGGCTTACAGCTTTTAAAAAGTCCACAATGGAAAAACATGTAGTTACTTTGTGAGTCACAATATACTTCTTACTACTGTATTACACATGACTCACAGCATTCACTGAGAGTTAAATATTCCCTTTATTGTTGCTATTATCTTCTAATATGCCAAATATTTTTACTTATGTGTCATTATTCCTATCTCCCATTAAAATACAAACTCCATGAAGGCAAGGAACTTTTTTCTCCTGCTGTTTCACCTAAATCCCTCCAACCTATAGAGCAATTCTTGACACCTAGCGACACTCCAAAAAAAAAAAAAAATTGTTAAATGAACAAAAGAAAAGATGAGTGAGCTTCAAAGGGTTGTACCACTAAGCATCATCTGAGACAATCTTTGTGAAAGCTTTTCATAAACTGTAAACCATTTTATGAATGTGGAGTATTATCACCATCATCATCATCATCATATCTCATGTAGAGCAGTTACTAAGCACTTTTTACTCCCCAATTCACAAAAGACACTGAGGTTCAAATAGATTAAACAATTCACCCGATACCCAAAATAAGTGGTAAAATTAAGACTCTGAAAAAACAACGCAAATCCAAATACAAGGATCTTAACCCCAGATCTATCTTTTTTATGTTGCTCTCTTCCTTGTGACATGCTTACTCCAAGTATATGAAACAAAACATATAGAACATTCTAATACATTATATGTACAATTGATACTCAAGATGATGATTAAGAACATTGTCTTTGGGGTGCCTGGGTGGCTCAGTGGTTAAAGCCTCTGTCTTCAGCTCAGGTCATGATCTCAGGATCCTGGGATGGAGCCCGCATTGGGCTCTCTGCTCAGCGGGGAGCCTGCTTCCTCCTCTCTCTGCCTGCCTCTCTGTCTACTTGTGATCTGTCTGTCAAATAAACAAATAAATCTTAAAAAAAAAAAAAAAAGAACATTGTCTTTGAATCACACAGATCTGGGTTTGCACCCAGTTTCTGCCACTTACTTGGGATATGGCCTTCGGCGATTTAGCTAATCTTGCTAAGCCTCAGTTTCACCTTCTGTGAAATAGGATAATAACAGTGCCTCTCTAATTGTAAGGAATAAATTATATATTTCAAATGGAGCACTTAAGTCATACCTGACTCTTAGTAAATGCCCAGTAAATTTCATTTTCACCTTTGATGATGAAGAAGTATTTGCCCAGTATCTGATATTAGAAATATCATTTGAACATAGGGTAACCAAAAAAGGGGGAGTGGGAGTGGGGAAGCAAGATGAACAGACTTTCTCTGCACTTCTATTTTCCTCTGAAGCCTGCACTGATTTTACAGATGAAAATACTAAAAAACACATCTTTCTCTCCCCAACACAGGACTGGACTCATTATATTACCCTGATACCCTGTGACAAAGGAAAAAGTAGGAATGTCAACTGCTAAAAGGTGGAAAGAATAATAATTTTTTAAAGATTTGTTATCTTAAAGCTATTAAAATGGTAATAGTGTTCTTTATATTTTCCAGAATTTCAATAAAAATTTGTGTTGTATAGAAACAAATATCTAGATGGCTACTTGTTAAATAAAGTCACAGTTACTTAAGTAAATCAGTGTATGAGTACCAGGGACAATGTTTTAGACGAATTAGCCCCTGCTGGTAGGAATCATTTTTATTGGGAGAGAGTGATAGCAACCGATACATGTCTCTGGTGACTACAGTCTTGGTGACTATAATTTGTTTAAGTGTGACAGCAAACTGCATAATCCAGGCTAGTCCCTCGTAGTTGCGAATCCAAATCCGCACGCCCTTGCTCTTAATTTAAGGGAGAAGGAGAGAGAGGTTTTACCTTCGGTTTTATAAACATGTTTAAACAAGAGATTCCTATTTCCTGCTTTATCAGGTGTTGGTCTTTTCCAGGTACAGGAATTGAGTTAGCATGTTTCTTCAGAAAATTCCTCTTTGAATGTTAACTAATCTATTTAAAGGGTTAAATCCAAGAGTGAAAATTAGATTTCAATATTTATTACAGTACAATAGTATTATCTAGAAGAAATGTGCTGGTTCACAAGCACATTAAACTTTCTCACCTCCCCAGACAAATGTCACAATTTCTATTCCAACTCTTCACCTTTCCTTAGAAATCTCAGACAGAGGTAGCATTAGGAGCCATTAAAACCAATTAACACTTCACTCTCATTTGGGGACAAATAAGAGTTGGAAAAAGAGAAGAGGTTCAAGCTAATGCTTCAATGAATGTGTAAATTTATAAGTCATTTCTAAAGGAAAACATGTACTTGTGACAAAACCACATGTGTGAAATAGTTAATGCTCAAATGAAGGAAATTAAGTGTAACTTCTTTCCAAATGCACACAAAATACCTAAATATCCATCAACTATATTATCTTTTAATATTAAGAAATACATGGTTAAGAACCTCTTAAAAGTATCAAAATCCTGTGCTCTACTTTCAGCCAGTCTATGGCAGATTGTTAACAGAGTAACCAATTTATTCTTTAAAAAGCTTTCTGGGACAAGAAATTCTATATATATTTCAGAATTTTTTCTAAAATTTAAGTTGACACTTAAGTGTTTTAATGTGGAAGTTAAATGTAGACACTATATATTATAAACATTAAAGTGTTATATAATTACCTTCTAGAAACCCCCCACTAACTACTATTTTTTTGTGCAAAATGCTGAAGAGATGACAAGATATCAGCATAGTCAAACATGTCATTCTTGCATATAAGGTAATGGTTAAGAGTGCAGAACTTTGGAGTTGTGCCAACCCAGGTTCAAACCGCACTGGTTCTACCACCTACTAGTAGGGTAATTCTGGGCAAATTACTTAATCTCTAAACTTGCCTTCCTTAACCCTACTTGGAAGGGGCAAATGATTTTAAAGTATATGTGCTTATACTTTAAAGTGCTTAGTGTAGTAGTACCTGATACATTAGTAAGTATACTAATACACTAATACACAAAGCATTTAGAGACTACAGGCAGTATATTCCAGGGGTTAATTGTATAAATTCTGAAATTCAACTTCTTAGTTGAACAAGTTTCAACAAGCTTCCCCACTTGTTACTTGTTTGTTACTGGATAAATAATTTCACCTCCCTCTATTAATAATAGTTAATATATGAAATATATGAAAATATATGAAAAAGATTAGAAGGGGGCTTTGAACATATGAGGGCTCAAATAATTTCAAAAATTACTTCCACAAAGTCTCATAGAAGCTAAAATTTAAAGAGCGTATCAGAGCACTTTTCTCTTCTGGTATTTGAGTAGACCAGCATTGGAAATTAATGAATACTATTAATTTACATCCAGAAATCCTTCCTATATACCAATATGTAATTATACATTAATCAAGCTCATAGCGCAGACTCCCTAGTTTCAGGTTTCCCAGACTTATCTGATGATACCAATCATCCAGAGATTGTGACTGAGCAGGTCTGGGGTGGGGCCTTGGAATTTGTATCTATAATCAGCTTCCCAG
This sequence comes from Mustela putorius furo, assembly GCF_011764305.1. Taxonomy (NCBI): domain Eukaryota; kingdom Metazoa; phylum Chordata; class Mammalia; order Carnivora; family Mustelidae; genus Mustela; species Mustela putorius. Next base: position 1,341,686 of record NW_025421329.1, on the reverse strand, counting down.
GTATGTGCTACTTTGGGGAGGCTCAAAAACCCTGCATTAGTTGAAGCTGCACCTAACCACTGAACCTAAGAATATCAAGCAGTCACACCCACTGAACAGAATTATAGTTTTAGAAATACTATGTAACAGACATGGGAATGTTAAAAAGATTTTCTATAAATGAAACAAGATGGGATCAGGAGGGAGACAAACCATAAGAGACTCTTAATCTCATAAAACAAACTGAGGTTTGCCGGGGGGAGGGGGGTAGGCAGACGGTGGCTGGGTTATGGACATTGGGGCAGGTATGTGCTATGGTAAGTGCTGTGAAGTGTGTAAACCTGGTGATTCAGAGACCTGTACCCCTGGGGCTAATAACACATTATATGTTAATAAAAAAATAAATTTTTTAATTAAAAAATGTAAAAATTTTTTTCTTATTTGACAAATATTTAGCTGAGTATTTATCAGTACAAAATATTCACTGACCACACATTACAGTACAATTCACAAAACGGTATGTGAAAGTTATTTGAAAAACAAACTACTTTTCAAAAATTGACGTCATTCGGGACAGGAGAGTAGCAAATAGAAAGGAAGGAAATATGCTTGGCAAAGATACACATAATTATATAATACCACTTGTCCTGAGGAGTTCAGAAATTACTGGGGGAAGGGTCCTATTGGTCAAGAGGTCTGGTTCTTCAAGAAGTCTGTTATAGTTATTTATGACACTGTTGCCATTGCTAACGAGCTAAAAATGCTAATGACTGAAGATTATTCAAATAAACTCACAGCAAAAATAATTTAAAGGGTATAACAATTTTTCCTTGACCCTTCTGAACATTAGTATTTAGAAACAAAGCAGAGTTTATCTCTCCTTAGTAAAATTAGCACAAAACTGGATCTGCATTTTTTTCAAGAAAATGATAAAAGGAAATGAGTTTCCATTTTCCAAGGCTTCCACACCAACCCCACACATACACCATGTACATGCTCAAACTATGGGCAACTTCTAAAAATTGAAAGATCTGCAATCTACTTCCTAGTAGAAACACAAGTATAAATAGTTTTTTAAGGAAAGCCAAGTGCAATGACACCAAAAGTAGGACTAGTGTTATTCTATTGAATGAAGAATACGCACAGAGTATAACAAATATGTATACATTTCAATACAATAAATCAATAATTGCATTAGCCATATACATCTCATGGCCAAGAGATCCAATGTAGTAAGTGAAGATGTAAAACAGTGAATCTTCTCATTAAAGAATTGCTAACTACATGCATGAATTTAGAATTTAAAAAAAACTAAATGCCAGTACAGACAAAAGGCTGATATCCAGGATCTACAAAGAATTTCTCAAACTCAACACACACAAAACAGATAATCATGTCAAAAAATGGGCGGAAGACATGAACAGACACTTCTTCAATGAAGACATACAAATGGCTAACAGACACATGAAAAAATGTTCATCATCAATAGCCATCAGGGAGATTCAAATTAAAACCACATTGAGATACCACCTTACACCTGTTAGAATGGCCAAAATCAGCGAGACAGGAAACAACGTGTGTTGGAGAGAATGTGGAGAAAAAGGAATCCTTTTACACTGTTGGTGGGAATGCAAGTTGGTGCAGCCAATTTGGAGAACAGTATGGAGATTCCTTAAGAAATTAAAAATAGAGCTTCACTATGACCCTGCAATTGCACTACTGGGTATTTATCCCAAAGATACAGATGTAGTGAAAAGAAGGGCCATCTGTACCCCAATGTTCATAGCAGCAATGGCCACGGTCGCCAAACTGTGGGAAGAACCAAGATGCCCTTCAATGGATGAATGGATAAGGAAGATGTGGTCCATATACACTATGGAGTATTATGCCTCCATCAGAAAGGATGAATACCCAACTTTTATATCAACATGGGTGGGACTGGAAGAGATTATGATGAATGAAATAAGTCAAGCAGAGAGAGTCAATTATCATATCATTTCACTTATTTATGGAGCATAACAAGTAACATGGAGGACATGGGGAGATGGAGAGGGGAAGGGAGTTGAGGGAAATTGGAGGGGGAGATGAAACATGAGAGACTATGGACTCTGAAAAACAATCTGAGGGTTTTGAAGAGGTGGAGGGGGTGGGAGGTTGGGGGAGCCAGGTGGTGGGTATTATGGAGGGCACGTATTGCATGGAGCACTGGGTGTGGTGCATAAACAATGAATTCTGTTACGCTAAAAAGAAATTTAAAAAATAAATAAATAAATACCTAAATGCAGTCATTACGGCTATTCAAATATTACTGATCCATAGAAACACGAGCTAAAATAAAATGTCTACTGGTATTACTTAAAATATGACCCAAGGGCGCAAGCACAACACTTCAAGTTTTTCAGTTATCCACTGCCCCAAGACTTAGGAAAATAAAGGGCCACTTAGGACTCCTAACTACTCCTGAGTGATCTTTGCTGAGTGGTGAGATAATAGGTAGTTTTTTTTTTTTTCCCTTTTTGCTCTTCTGACTTTCCAAAGTTTCTAATTTAAACAAAAAAAAGTACTATATAAAGTACTATATTCTTATTATTGCTAGGGAAGGTAATTCCTTTATTTAAGGGTATTATCTGAGGGCGCCTGGGTGGCTCCATGGGTTAGGCCTCTGCCTTCAGCTCAGGTCCTGATCTCAGGGTCCTGGGATCAAACTCCTCATTGGGCTCTCTGCACAGCAGGGAGCCTGCTTCCTTCTCTCTCTCTGCCTGCCTCTCTGCCTACTTGTGATCTCTTTCTCTCTCTGTTGAATAAATAAATTAAAAATCTTTTTTTTTTTTTAAAAAGGATATTATTGGAGGGATCAAATTTATTAAGGCCATTTAAAAACTTTGAAGAGGCTATTATCATGTTCTCCCTCAAAGAAAAAGAAAAGCTGTCATAGGTCCTCCTCCTTTCATTGAATAAAAAATACTGCAAGAAGAAATAATAATGCAAGGGCTGAAATTCCATGTGCTACTTCCAAACGCAGGCCTTCAAAAAGATGGTTCATTGTAGCCAGCAATTCTAAGTGACAGTAACAGTTTCACTGATAGTGATAAAAGAACTCCTATTCATCTGGTATTTGATCCAAAAACACACTGGAAACCCAGTGAAGGCTAGCAAATAAAAAACGCTAATCCTCTCTGGACAAAAGGAGAGCCAAATCTTCTATGAGATTGTTGTTTGAGGAGTATAGGACCTAACCCCTGATAAGGCTTTCATCATTCATTGCTTACCCTATCTACTTCCCACTCTTTCCATCTTTATTCTTTTCTATTCTCTCTTTAGTTTTGGCCTATCTCCACACCATTTCCATTAGGAGGCATTCAAAGGCATTGCTATTCTTACAAATTTTTTAAAAAGGGTAATTGTAGATAGACCTTGGAATATGTGCAGGAGGATCTGTGCAGCCTCCCATCTAGACAAACATGAGGACCTCCTACAGCTAATCTACAACTAACTTCTTAAAGGATTCTGCATTTATAAAATGGCTTTATTCATTTTGTCTTGAGACTTTCTCCTAATTTTCTTGAGCACCATGCTGATATGGTTAAGTCTAAGTTCCCTGACTTAATGCTGTTGTAGAAGGCAATAAAGATCCAAAAGGCAAGAAATTCACTATGGGTCTTTAAAAATGGTTACACCTTCACAGAAAGGTACCTGTCAAAGTGAGTTCCATAGAATGATCTGGATTAAGTCAAAAGAGAGAAACCATTTTAATCCAGCACCTTCAGCTACTTAAGATCCAGATTCCACTGTTCCCTCTAAGACTTCAGCTAACATATTCTTCAATGATTCAACACAAGAGAGCTCAGCAGTGCCTAGTGACAGAGCTTTCTGAGGTTCTCAAACTGAGAGCTGTTTGCACTGTCTTTATATAGTGCAGAAACAACTTAGGAGGCAAATAACATAAATGCCATCACCATGTTCCAGTCCAGAAGTTTTTATTATAGAACTTTAGCTCTGGGCAAGCTGCCGCAATCAGCACATTGTGATGGCAAATACACTGACTGTATTTTCTTCCTAAGCAGTATATAACACTCGGGCTGTTCCTGAGAAGGATTCATGAAACAGCTCTAATCAACACATTATAGTTGGAACAGCTAGATGTAACATTCACAGCTTGTATGCCTTAATTGTCAAAATTGTTTGCTTTCCAGATGAACACATTCGACTCTAACTTTCAGTAAAATCAACCAAAATAGTTCATCAACTGTCATGACAAATAATTCCTACCCTTCCACCACCTATGACATCCTCTGAGCTATAACTCAATTGTTAGAAAAGAAAAAACTAGAAATGGATGCAAGTGACAAAATAATTTACCAAAATGTACCAAGAGAAGCAGTTAAATAAGAAAATTTGTCCAAGAAATTTCAAAGAACATTGGTATGCTTAAAGTTCTTGCTGAGTTCATGGTAATATAAGGCTTAATAAATAGGGTGTCTTCTAAAAGCTGAAAAATCTTCATTCTCTTCCCAGCTTATTGTTTTGTGATCTTCTAACACATTAACTTAACATCAAATTTCACAGCTCTAAAAAAAAAAAAAAAAACAGCTTGACAACAATCCTAGACTATGTCCAAACAACACAGTTTCTCAAATCAATTAAAATGACTGAATAATTAATAGTGAAGCCCATATCATCCTCCAGTTTATTTTAAAAATAAAATTAAAAAGAAAGTTAAAAAAAAAAAAAGCCACATTTCTTGGTCAAAGCTTTAGTGAAGAAAACCTAAAAGGTAAAGTGCCTATCTTCCATCTACCCATGTTATCAATTTAGGACAAGATTCAACTGTCTTTCACATTCCTCTGTCAAAATTCAGGACCATATACCCAGAGATCTCTTTGGCTCTTGAATCAATATTAAGACTTTAAATTTTAGGTCAACTTTATTACATCAACAAGGAGCACATCTCATTTTCAAATTATGCCAAAATTTTTCAGTTCGTGGTAAGCAACTATCAGTAAGTCTTCCATAACTTGTATACTTGTGCTTTATTTCCTTCACTGATTAATAAATTCCCCTTTCTTTCCTGTCAATAGTATGTCTATGTATGTGAGATCCATGGACCACACTTTGAGTAGGAAAGAATACTTAGGTTCCAGCTGCAGCAATAAATATCTAATCTGGGTCCAGATGTGGTTTAGTACCAGTTAGTGGCATTTGCCCCTCTAAGCTCAAATATCCCAAGGGTAGTGGAACTTGGGCTAGCTGGTACTTCTGGAGGAACTGCAATAATTTAAAGGCCTCCTATTTAATTGACTTCATTTTGTCAACCCTATATTAGGGACATGTTCACTCTCAGCTTCTCTATTCTTTAAGACCTAGATGCCTCCTATTTTGCTCCCTGCTATAACATTTCCTCTCCATTAGAAAATAAGAATTTTAGTTTATCTCTGCTGGAGCTGGCTTCAAAACCACTTCAGGCACTTCAAATATCAACTGTCAATTGCCTTATGTCAAAATTTGTGTTATTGTGAGGTTCAGTCCTATATAATGTATATTTGATCATGATTTCAGAAAGCATTTAACAATTTTTAATTATATCTTCCAGGACCAGAATGGAGAACCACAGGCTGCACAGTAATGTTGCTAGTGGACTGAATAACAAAGCCCAAAAATTGATCAGCAACATCCTGAAGATAGGTCTCTAATAGCACATTATAGGACTCTGTCCTAAAACTGAAATTTATCATACTTCTCATCAATAACTTCAATAAGGACACATAAAACCTTCCTACTAAGAATTGTATATTAAAGGTAGAAATAAGATGTTTAATGACAGAAGTAGATTTTAAATTCATATATTCATACACACAAAAAGTTATTGATTACTATATGCCAGATTGTAAATCCTGGGCAATATACAAATAAAAAACAGTGAGTCCTCAAGAAATTTATAACCTAGTAAAGGAGATAGGGAAATAAATAATTATGCTGCAATGTGAAAAGTGCTACAAGAGGGAAATGAACACATGACAAAGAAAAACAGAAGTATTACCTGACTCCCACTGGGAGAGTCCAAGAAAATTTGGGATGTGAAGGTGAAGACACCACAGTACACATAGGTCTGACATTTGGGGCAGGTAGATGCCCTGAGATAAAGATTTAGGAGACTCTATTATAGGCGGTCATTGAAGCCAGAGGTACAAATAAGATGGATCTAGAAGATTACACAGGAAAAAATAGTTAAAAGCCATGAATGGAATCTTGGGCAACAGCAACTACTTAAGCCTCAGCAGAGAGAGAAAGGTACCCAAGAATACAGAAATTGGTAACTCCACCAATCCCCTGCATGTTGCAGTTCCTTGGGATTCTGTTCTAGGTTCTGTTTTCTAAATATGCACTCTCCCAGGGTTCCAATTATTGATAATATGTAATTGTTGTCTGCTATTTGAGAGGCAAGGTCATGTTCTAAGAGTGAAAAAGGATGGTTAGAAAGAACTAGAGAAAAGTGGTGGAATCTGGGGTTAGCCATGCAGGGGAATTCTATTCAACAACTCTTTGATTAATAGTATGAGAGGTCCTGATGCAGATGGTATATGGCAGTAGAAAAAACAACAACTATGAGAAGTAATCCCATTGATTTCATAAATGTTGTTTCTTGGGGTTCTGTTCTATTTCTTCTTCTCTCTATACATATACTTTCTCAAAGCAATCTCATCCATTCCTCTGGTTCCAATTACCATTAATAATATGTTATATAATAGGTGTATAATAATATGTATATGAAGCCCCACGAAGCTTACACTACAGTGAGAAAAGGGCAGACAATGATAAAATAGACTACAACAACTGACTTGGTAAATGATACGTGTGGTATAGAAAAATAAGGTATGGAAGGGAAAGAGAGTAAAAGAGGCCTACACTTTAGATAGAATGAATAGGAAAAATTCCCATTAAAGAGGTGATAATTTGAGCATAAAACAAAGTAAACTGAGAAAGCAAAGCATGCATCCATAGTGGTAGTGGCTTTAAACCTCACTGCACACTTGCATCACTTAGGAATCTTTTAAAACAAAAGTAATTCCTAGGTCCTTCCCCTTGTTTTTTTCTGAATTGGTCTAGGGTATGGCCTGGGCACCATTAGTTTTTGAAACCCCCCATTGATTCTAATCTATAGTCAAGACCAAAAATTACTAATGCAGTCAGTGTAAGAGTATTAGAGGTCATCACAAGTTCAAAGACCCAGAAGGAGGAGCATGCTTGGAGTCTAAGAGAAAAATATGGGTCAGCTAATAAGGTCTAAATAAAAGATTGTAATAATAGCGCTGAAAACCAGCAAAGATACTAGATCATATTTACAGACAACAACAACAATCCACACAGCTGTGTGATTTTCAACAGCAGTACTCAGCAGCCTAGAGGTAGTCATGGAAGAGCTCTAGCCCACCTCATTTTATTGCTTTTTGCTTTATTCCACTTCATAGATTTGTGTTTTTTATAAACTGAAGCTTTATGGAAAGCCTCCCTTGAGCAAGACTATCAGCACCATTTTTCCAACAGCATTTGCTCACTTCACGTTTGTCACATTTTGACAATCCTTGTAAAATTTCAATCTTTTTCATTACTATATTTTTATGGTGATATGTCATAGTGATCTTTGATGTTAGTTTTATAATTATTCAGGGGCTCCATGAACAGTACTAATATAAGATGTCAAACTTAATCAACAAATGTGTGTTCTGACTGCTCCACAGACCAGCCAATCCCTTCTCTCTCTTCCTCTCCCCTTAGGCCTCCTTATTCCCTGAGACACAATATTGAAGTTTGGCCAATTAATAACCCTACAGTGGCCTCTGAGTATTCAAGTGAAGAAAGAGTCACACATGTCTCATCTTAAATTAAAAGCTAAAAATGATTAAACATAGCAAGGAAGGCATGTCAAAAGCCAAGACAGATCACAAACTTGCCCCCAAGCGTCAGTTAGCCAAGCTGCAAATACAAAATAAAAGTTCATGAAGGAAAGCAAAAGTGCTACCCCAGTGAACACACAAATTAAAAAGTAAAACAGCTTTATTTATTACATGAAGAAAAGATCAAATCACACACAGCATTCCCTTAAACAAAAGCCTAATCCAGCAAATTCCTAATTCTCTTTAATGTTATGAAGGCTGAAAGTGGTGAGGAAGCTATAGAAGAAAAGTTTGAAGCTAGCAAAGTTTGTTGCATAAAATTTAAGGAAAGACGCTATCTCCATTAGCATAAAGGAGCAAGGTGAAGCAGCAAGTGCTGAGGCAAAAGATGCAGTCAGTTATCCAGAAGATCTAGTTAAAATAATTAATGAAGGTGGCAATACTAAACACTGAAAATCTTGATGAAGCAACCTTCTACAGGAAGATGATGTCTGGACTTTCATAGCTAGAGAGGAAAAGTCAATGTCTGGCTGAAATTCAAAGCTTCAAAGGACAGGCTGACTTGTTAGAGGTTAATGTAGCTGATGATTTTAAGCTGAAGCCAATACTCCTTTATCATTCTAAAAACCCTAGGGCCCTTAGAATGATGCTAAATCTACTCTGCCTGTGCTCTGTCAATGGAATAATATGTGCTAGACAACATACATCTGTTTATAATTAGGTTTACTGAGTATTGTATTTTTTTAAAGATTTTATTTTATTTGACAGAGAGAGAGAGAAAAAGCACAAGCAAGGGGAGTGGCAGGCAGAGGGAGAGGGAGAAGCAGACTCCCCACTGAACAGGGAGCCCAATGCAGGACTCGATCCCAGGACCCTGGGATCATGACCCGAGCTGAAGGCAGATGCTTCAAAATAGCAGTGCTCATTGACAATTTACCTTGTCACCAAAGAGCTCTGATGGAGACGTACAATGAGATTATTGTTGTATTGATGCCTGCCAACACAACATCCATTCTGCATCCCCGGGATCAAGGAGTAATTTTGACTTTCAAGTCTTGTATTTAAGAAATACATTTTATAAGGCTATAGCTGCCATAGATACTAATTCTTCTGATGTATCTGGACAAAGTAAATTCAAAACCTGCTAGAAAGGATTCACCATTCTAGACGCCATTATGAATATTTGTAATTCATTGCAAGAGGTCAAAATATCAACATAAGGGGTGCCTAGGTGGCTCAGTGGGTTAAAGCCTCTGCCTTTGGCTCAGATCATGATCCCAGGGTCCTGGGATCAAGCCCCGCATTGGGCTCTCTGCCCAGCAGGGAGGGAGCCTGCTTCCTTTCCTCTCTCTCTGCCTGCCTCTCTGCCTACTTGTGATCTCTGTCAAATAAATAAATAGAAATCTTAAAAAAAAAAAACACTTATTAAAGGGCGCCTGGGTGGCTCAGTGGGTTAAGCCGCTGCCTTCAGCTCGGGTCATGAGCTCAGGGTCCTGGGATCGAGTTCCGCATCGGGCTCTCTGCTCAGCAGGGAGCCTGCTTCCTCCTCTCTCTCTCTCCCTGCCTCTCTGCCTACTTGTGATCTCTCTCTGTCAAATAAATAAATAAAATCTTTAAAAAAAAACTTATTAAAAAATATATCAACATAAGCAGGAGTTTGTAAGAAGTTGATTCCAAATGATGACTTGGAGGAGTTCAAGACTTCAGAGGGGAAAGTGTAGAAGTAATGGAAATACCAAAAACAAAACTACAGGTGGAATCTGAATACCTAACTAAATTTCTGCAATCTCATGAAATTCCTTGAATGGAAGAGGAAGAAAGTGATTTTGAGATGGAATCTATTCCTGGTGAAGATGCTGTGAGGACTGTTGAGACGACAAGAAAGGATTTAGAATATTACATAAACTTAGTTGATAAAGCAGCAGCACAGTTGAGAGGATGGACTCCAATTTTGAAAAATGTTCTCCTGGGGGTGAAATGCTATCAAACAGGATCACATCCTACAGGAAAATGAGTAAAAGGAAGATTCAAACAATGTGGCTCACTTCATTGTTGTCATAGTTTAAGAAATTGCCATAGCCACCCCAACCCTCAGCAACCACCATCCTGATCAGTCAGCAGCCATCAACATCAAGGCAAGATCCTCCAACAGCAAAAAGATTATGACTCACTGAAATCTTGGATGATGGTTAGCATTTTTTTAGTAATAAAGTATATTTTAATTAAGGTATATACATTGTTTCTTGACCTAATATTATTGCACAACAGACTCCAGTATATTGTAAACATAACTTTTATATGTACTGGAAAACCAAAAAATTTATTAGACTCACTTTATTGCGATATTTGCTTTATTGTGGTAATCTGGAACTGAATCTGCAACATCTCCAAGGTATGTCTACAGATAGCTGGATTGATCAAGCACTAGGACAATGATTGCAAAGAAAGGATAATGGAACAATTAAATATTACATAATCATCAAAAAATAAAATTTTGTCATTTGCAACAACATGGATGGAACTAGAGGGTATTATGCTAAGGGAAATAAGTAAATCAGAGAAAGATGATATGTGGAATTTAAGAAGCAAGGCAGAGGATCATAGGGGAAGAAAGGGAAAAATGAAACAAGATGAAATCAGAGAGGGAGACAAACCATAAGAGATTATTAATGTTAGGAAACAATCTGAGGGTTGCTGGAGGGGAGGGAGGTGGGAGGATGGGGTCCCTGGGTGATGGACATTGGGGAGGGTATGTACTTTGATGAGTGTTATGTATTGTATAAGACTGATGAATCACAGACCTATATCCCTGAAGCAAATGACACATTATGTTAATTAACTGAATTTAAATTAAAAAAAAAAAAAGAAAGAAAGGATAATGGAGAGTTCTTAAAATAATGGACTTTTGGGTATGAACTGAATCAGAAAACTGAAATTAAAAGTTAGGGTGACATGGGAGGGATCATGTAACAAAATGTGCAATGATCTGAATAAACAGACAAACAAAACAAGGTGAGGGAGAGGTAACTTGACTAACCATAATTTCTATCTGCACCATAGGCATGCCATGTCTACTAAATATTCTAATACAATATTAGACTTCTTTAAAAAAGTAGTGGTTGGCCTTCATTAGATAACCATTAACTTCCCTGTGGATATAGAATGGATATTTACTTTAATTTAGCAAAGTATAATCCACACATCAAAAATGAAGTAACCTAATCTACTCTGGGCTGGGTAAAAGATGTTTGGATGAGCCATTTTAAGAGAGACTCCAATAAAGTATCCAAGGATAGGAAGCCACAATGTAAAATAATCTGGAAGTCATTTCTATTAAGAATAATGGTCATTTTTTTTAACCCAAAGATGATGACATAAAAGTTCACATTCATAAGTAGTAAGAGAATGGAAAAGGTCTCAGGCATAATAAAGGAATTTCCATTTCTTTATCTTAGGAGTAAAGTGGTACAGAATAATGAAGAGACTCAAAACATGGTCATTCTGGTAAATGATAAAAGACTGGAGTTATAAAGCTAAAAGGTCATAGTATTTCAAGGGGCATCAGCAGAGACATTGAATTCATACAAAAGAATCATAGAAGTGACCATGACATAGCTGGCCCCTATCCTTCATTAGAAGAGCCCCAATGCATTTTATGAATAAGCCCCTGTATGACTCTAATGGGAAATTTTGTTCTGCTGAATATGCTATTAAATGCACTGGAAGCTGTGGAATGGAGGGAGTCAGAGGGGTCTCAGGAAGGAGTGAATAATTTTAAAAAATATCTGGAATTGCACTGAACTGAAAGTCAATAAACTTGAAAAAGAAATATTTAATGCATAGCAAGTACCAGTTCTATAGGAAACAAGGGTCAACTGGAAGTTTCCTCAAATGGCACAATCAGGAAGAGGGAATTTCAGTGACAAGAAAGTACATGGAAGATGTCTATCTTGACCACAATCTGTCTCATCAATGAATGAAAGCCAACTAGAGCCCAGGGGAGTTGATGTAGCTATGAAGTCTTACACCTTGAAGATGACTTTTCTCTTTTGGACTTTGAGCACCACTGTGGCTTTCCAAAGAGGATTTGAGGGATGAGACTACTGATGATGTGACCATTCCACCTAAGGAAAGGAAGCTCTGGAGTATGGTGGAGGCCTGCTAGATCTCTCTGTAGCCAGAGTCAGGCAGAGGAAAGATCCACTGACCCCTTCTGTCTATGCTTGTTTCCTGAGGCCTTGGGCACTTCTAGTGACAAATGGCTGCTGGGATAGGATATGAGGTAGTCATGAAAACAGCTTGGTTTTATGGCAAAGAATGTTCCATAGCAAAACTGCGATATTCTAAATTTTTAAAAATTGAAAAGATAAGCTCTCTGTGAAATTCAATTCACACACAGCATGTTCTGTCCCTTTACCTTAAATAAAAGACAAGTAAGTGGCTCCATCTCTCCATTGACCTATCAGAGGAAGAGACTTTGGAATCAGAGCTGGGTAACTTACCCTGTCCGTTACTAAATGTTTAACAATCTTTCAGTGAACAGAGAAAAAATAAATATTTCTCACCAATTTTAATATGATCTCCAGGTCTGAATTCTAACATATGTATGGGGAATTAATAAAAAAAAGAAAGTAACACATATAAATGAACACACATATAATGATCCAAGGGGAAGATAATATAACTCTCCAATATAAATCTTTGGTAGAATAAAAATATCCCATTTTTTTAAAGATAGGTAGAAATCAATAGATACAAAGGTCATTTTTTGAGCAAGGAATGACAAGGGACCAACACAACTGGTCACCATTCATTTCATAATGTTTTTGCTTTACGGAAATCCAAAACAACACTTTTTTGGTATTTGATCTTTACTCACTCAAGGGTTCACATAAATGAAATAAGTTCACAAATGTTTGGCAGTTCTTACAGACATACACTATGAAGTTTATTGCCTTATAGACTATAAGGCAACCAAACTATAAAGACTTTTTCTATCTGCAGAAAGTTCATTTTGAAATAAACCAAAAAAATTCAATCTGCCATGGTACTTTATGTTTTCCTTTCATTTTCTTAATATACAGCATATTCACATCCAACTCTTTATTCAACTTAAGAAGATGCAGCATGATATAGTGGTTAATAGATGAGTTCTAAAATTAGACTTCTTGAGTTAAAATTCTAAATCTACCATTTACTAAATGTGTGACTTTCAGCAGCAGGTTAGGTAACTTCTTTGTGCCTCTATTTCCCTTTCTGTAAATAAGGAGATTAAGAATACATCTCATAGGATTATAGTGAAGATTAAATGAGTTAATATGTTAAAAGCCTTATAACAGTGCCCAAAATATAGTAGGTGGTCAATAAATCTTAGTTGTTAAGAAAACTACCAAAACTTTTCCTTATAATCATCTTTTTTTTTTTTTTTAGGCAAAATTAGACATCCTAACAATGGATATATTTTTCAAACAAAAGCCTTGTGCAACATGGTGACTCACTACAAACCTTCACTCTTTCTTCTGCTTGCATAAAAATTCCTATCTGAGGATCAGTTTCTAGGGAATCCAACCTAAGATATGTAAGACAATAAATGAGGAGAAAATAAATAAAATGATGCTTAGGCAAGCATTAAAAATACACCCCCAAATCTGAGAAATAGTAAATGGTATTTGATTTTTCTGCAGAGACAATGCAGTACTTATTCAGTACTCAAGTGTGGAAACTTGACAGGATGTGGATAGGTGTGAAGATATAGGCAGCAACTCAGTTGTGCTATTGTTACATTCTGCCCTTCAAGATTTTCAACAGGTTGATTTTACTTATATGATTTGCAGTTTTCCCTTTTTTATTATGAACATACAATACTTATAAATTTGCAAAATCATAGACCTCTCATTCACCACTTAACTGGTACATGACACAAAGCAAACAGCATGGTTTTCTCCATTTGAAAGCCACACTTTTTTCTTCTCTCAATGTATATATTGAGAGATATATATTCTCAATATATTCTCTCAATGTATATTTAATGGCTATTCCATCAAAATTAGGAAGAATCACATTTCAAAGGTGTCCATATATATAGTGCGTGCGAGCGTGCGCACACACACACACACACACTTTCAAGTTTTATTTGAAAATAAAAACCTAGAAGCTTTTGCTCACACTGAATCTTCTGTCTGAACACCTTTTATCTTATGTCAAAATGCCTGCATTTTACCCACATTTTAATTTTAAGATCAAAATACTCCATTAAAAGATTCCCAAATTGCCATGGCTAAAGATAATTGTTCCCTCTTCTGGCACTTTTTTCTATGCATTATATTTATCAGCATTTAATTTCATCTCTACAAAAAGTCCTTAGGGCTGGAGGAATGTTCTGCTCTAAACTGTATTAGTCCTTGCCTCCAGCTTTATCCAGTGTTTGTCAATGAAATGAAATGAATGAATGAATGAATGAATGAATGAAAGGAATGAAGGAGATTATTTTGAGGGACTCTTGTTTCCTTTTTGGTAAAGCTTGTACAAATAATAACTTAAAAATTTTAAGAGTCAAGAGAATAGCAACTCATATACAAATGCTTGATTTTAAGGAATATAATTAATACCCCAATGAACTATGAATATGGCCTTATATTTATCGAAGGTTCTTCAGTCATGAAGTATGTTGTGAAGTTAATCTTCAAGAAGCTGTAATAATAACAAGGCACAACCTCTGCTTCAAAAATTCCTAAACGCCCGTTCTCAAAAAGAACTATCTAAAGAGTTTGTTTTTAACACAGCTTCCCTGGCCTCACTCCTGACATTCTGTCCCAGTAGATCTGAGGTGGGATGATGGGATGCTCAGCCAGGTATAGGAACAGTTTCTCCATTCCATGCCAAGAATTTTCAAGGCAGCCCCAATTCTCTGCTTCTCCTTTTAGTTGAAGGCTCAGATAGCTCACATCTCCCTTTTAAGAAACATCTTTGACCATTTCAAATGCTCTCTCTTTTTATGCATATATAGTTGTAGTGGTAACTCCCCTTCTGAAAACAGATCAAGTAGGGTGCCTGGGTGGCTTGGTCAGTTAAGCATCTGCCTTCTGCTCCGATCATGATCCTGGAGTCCCATATGGTATGCCACATCAGGCTCCCTGCTCAGCGGGGAGTCTGCTTCTCCTTCTGCCCTTTGCCCTGCTTGTGCTCTCACTTACTCTCTCAAATAAATAAAATATGTTAAAAAACGATTTGGTACATGATTAGCACTTTTTTATTCACTGTCACTTATTTAACCTCTTGACCCCTAATTCAGCTATAAGTTCCTACTAGGGAAAGACTAATGAATCCTTACTTCCATTCTGTATCTAGAGTACTGGGCAATTTTACCTACTTTGGATTTAATAAATTATTCTTTGTTTAGGCCAAAATTCCTTTAAAATCTTGCAATCATTAAAATAAAAAATAAAAATATTGAATCAGGATATTTTTTAAAATGAACATCTTATCAACATGATACTAAAAGGAATAAGGTAAAGAAACACTGCAGAGCAGAAGAAGAGCTGAGGGAGAAAGGATCTGTTTGAAACATAAGAGGCCATACCTTTCTACTGTTCAACTTACTAAAGTGAGCAATAGTCATTTTGGTCATTTTTTAAGATACACTAATAAATTCAATACCATTTTGCCCCCAAATAAAGACCATAGGTATGGAAACTGATACACAATTTAGGAAGTATGAATCCAATATCTTGAGACATCTGCATTAATCTACAAGCACAGGGATATCAATTCTTGCCATGCACATGAGTGTCTCAGAGATCTATACTTAATGGGAAACCCCCAATTCAATATGAGTCAGTCACAACTAATCCTGTTGTAGGCAGGGAGACAGAGCAATTCTCCCAGAGACTTTCTTTCTTCCTTATTTCTATCCTCAAGTCTTGTATGGAAGCTTCTGCTAGACCATTCCCTAAACATCAGCTGTTAAAATGAAGTAGTTTGGTTTCATTTATATGCCCCATGAGCCATGTCTCTCAAGCAACAGACTCAAAAGTCAGGTAAAGTGTGTTTCTTCTAAAGATAGGTTCAGAGGGTGGAATGGAAAATAGGATTTCTAAGAATTATTGTTACATACACATAATACACCATAATTTTCCAGTAAAAGTTTGAGATTCACTCTGAGTAGACTGGTACAGGTTATACTTTCATACTCATGAACAGGAGACAGAATGTTCTCATTGGATAACTTGACCCTAGGGGTCATTTCAAGTTCCTTAGGGAACAAAACATAGACCACAAAATGGAAATAAAGGGCTGTTGGAAAGAGAAAAGAGGAGAACAGATGTTAGAAAAGAGTATCAGTTAAGAATAGGCTGAGTTGTAAACAAAATAACAATGGCTTAAACAAAATAAAATTTTATTTCTCTTTAACATTAAAGAAGTTGGGAGTAAGGATCCTTAAATGCTGATGGACTGAAATCCTCCTCCAGAATCCTCCAGATTCCAGATTCTGCCATACTTGGTCGCAAGGTATACCTAGCCAAAAGGAAATTTAGAGAATGAAGTCTTTATT
Source organism: Mustela putorius furo (assembly GCF_011764305.1). Classification (NCBI taxonomy): domain Eukaryota; kingdom Metazoa; phylum Chordata; class Mammalia; order Carnivora; family Mustelidae; genus Mustela; species Mustela putorius. The sequence continues at coordinate 1,325,264 of NW_025421329.1, read as the reverse complement.
GCAGGTGACCATATATCCATTTAACAATGAGATGTTTCCTACTTCCTTGGGGAGACAAAAGGATAGACACTGCGACACATATAGCAATCTCCAGCAGGCTGTATAGATTCCTAAGATGACTCCATGATCCCTACCACCTTGTATTCATACGCTTGTGCAATGTCTTCCTCTCGAGTATGGGCAAAAGCTGTGACTTCCTTCGAAGCAACAGAATATGGAAAGTATGGAATAGAGATGATTAGTGTACATGATTGATTTAGCATTTGTCTTGCAGGAGTTTTTCTCTCTTCCAGAAAGAGCTATGAGGAAGTCAGTGGCCATAATGGTAAACATAGCAAGGAAGTGAGGGTGGCCTCTAGAAGTTGAAGGTAGCTTCTAAAAAACAGCCAGCAAAAAAATAAAGCTCTCAATCCAGCAACTACAAAAGCAAGGAAGGAGAGTCTTTCTTGCATGAGCCTCTGGATGAGACTTCAGTCCTAAATAAAACCCTGATTGTAGCATTATGAATCTGTAAACAGCAGATTCAGCTGTGTCCAGACTCCTGAGCACAGAAACTAAGATAATAAATGTGTATTGTATCAAACCACTAAGTTTGTGGTGATTGGTTATACAATAATAGAAAAATAACACACTGACATTGAAGGCAACCAACAGATGCTCATAATATTGTACAAAAGGCCTAACTCATTCTCTAATTTATAACACGTGTTCACTAAATGTTAGCTACAATGTTTGTCATCATCATCACCATCATCATTATTATAATCATCATCATTTCTTAAATTCAGATTTGTCCACTATCATCACCACCTTGCCTCACAGCTTAGCAAGGAAGAAAATCCAAAAAGGGCAAACAGTTCTATTCATATTACTTCTAGACATTTTGAAAGCAACCAACTTTAAAATCTAATTGGAGTTGAATTTCCATTAGCACTGCACTGGTGATTCTTGTATATCCATCTGCCACTCCATTCCAAGAATTTGCCTCTCAAGGATACAACAATCTTTTGGTCATGCCTCATTGGGGAAGAATGGAAAAGAGTAAGATAGGACATAGTACTCTGGGGGTTCAGTTAAGAATTGCAAGGAAGCCTACAGAAAACAGATCCATCACTCTGTGGAGTCAGGCTGAGGGGAAAAGAAGCAATTAGCTAGAGGTTAAGTAGCAAAACAGCTGCTAGAAGCCTTGGGTAAAAATGTCACCGAGTAGGAGTAAAATATTGGAAGAATAATGTAGGAGTGAAAGTTATCAATTGCTTTGAAACCTGAATTTATGCATTTTAATATTACCTAGCAGAGTCAATTTGAGCATCTGCTTAATTTCCGGTATGTGACAAGAATACCAGGAGGAATTTTAAAAATTAAAAAAAAAAAAGAAAGAAATAAAAAATAAAGCACCTTTCAGAGCATTTCAAGATAAAGTTTTTATAAGACCACACAAAACCAGAGCTATTTTAGACAGTAATTGTTAAAGCAAATTAACTTCCCCTAAATCAAGCAAAGATTTCAAAGCTAAGCCATTACATATGATGGAATGAGGCAAAAAAAAAAAAAAAAAAAAATCTACTCTATGAAGTATATAAAACAAATAGAAATTCTTGTTATGAGACACCATAAAATAGTCAATAACTCAAAAGATGATTAAAAATAAACAACATATTAGTAATAAAAACCTGGCATGGGGAATAGTCTAGTAATGGATTTGGGGTTTTTGACTTATCACAATTCATGGGTCTTAGAGGGAATATGGTGAGTATAGCTATTATACCAAAATACTGTAGTTTTTGCTTATGCCTATTTTTACAGAAAAAAAATGATGCAAAACAGCATATTTTGTAAGGAAATAAAAAGCACCTAAAAAGAAAAACTAAAGTACAGAAATGCTAAAAATGGAAAAGAAAGATTTATTCCAGTAGTATATGACACTAATTGATAGAAGATATTGGAATACTTACATAAGATTTTAACTACCATAACATTAACAGTAATTTTTAAATTCTTAGAATCAATTGGGTATTTTTTTCCTCAGGTGGTTCATATTCTTATTTTACAAACATGGTATGTTAATCCCTAAAGTTCTAGTGAATGTACAGAGAAAATATTTTAATATTGTTTCTGTATATAAAATTCCATTTCTACAGAATTGTGTTTTTACTTTTTTTTACTTTTTTTGCTGCAAAATGTGCCCTTATTTCTGACATCAGTGACAGGATAATAACAAATCACAAAGTTCCTTCCCATTTTGGAGACAGTCTTGTACAAACAGATACCTAACAGAAACAAGATTGTAGGGACCACTAAACTTCATCAACAAATATCACTGATCCTTGTGCGGGAGGGGTATAAATGAAAAAATATAATTATTACTTTCAACAGAAATAATCACCACTTCCTTACATGCCTACCAATAGTTGGTCAATGTCATCCATAACATGATGTCATAACAAAAAGCCATGGTGTCACCTTCCTGTAAAATATGAGATTACAAATTGAGAGAAAGAGGCGCCTGGGTGGCTCAGTGGGTTAAGCCGCTGCCTTCGGCTCAGGTCATGATCTCAGGGTCCTGGGATCAAGTCCCGCATCGGGCTCTCTGCTCAGCAGGGAGCCTGCTTCCTCCTCTCTCTCTCTCTGCCTGCCTCTCTGCCTACTTGTAATCTCTCTCTGTCAAATAAATAAATAAAAAATCTTAAAAAAAAAAAAGAGAGAGAAAGAAAGAGAGAAAAGTCCCAAGTTTTTTGCCCTCTAGATTTAGTTTTATTTTTCACTTTCGACAGAAGAAATATGCTATGATCAAATAAAATCTTCCAATGTAGTGAACTATGAGCCAACTGAGGACACTTATTAACTCGAAAGTAAATTTTACAAGGTGAGGTGCCTGAGTGGCTCAGTGAGTTAGGTGTCCAACTCACTTCCACTCAGGTCCTGATATCAGGACTGTAAGATCGAGCCCCACATGGGGCTCCACGATTAGCTCAGCGTGGAATGTGATTAAGAATTTCTCTCCCCGACTCGCGCATGCGGTCCTGGCGCAGCCGGAAAGGAATAATGCTGTCAGCATGTCTGCACACTCCATGCTCTGTGAATGAATCGCCATCGCCAAGGAACTGATCAAGAGAGCAGAATCACTGTCTAGATCAAGAAAAGGCGGCATAGAAGGTGGCGCAAAGCTGTGCAGCAAATTGAAGGCAGAGTTAAAATTCTTACAGAAAGTAGAAGCCGGGAAAGTAGCAATTAAGGAATCCCATCTGCAGAGCACTAACCTAACACACCTAAGAGCCATCGTGGAATCAGCAGAAAACTTGGAAGAAGTTGTTAGTGTTCTTCATGTCTTTGGTTACACAGATACCATGGGAGAAAAGTAGACCCTAGTGGTGGATGTGGTTGCCAATGGTGGTCATACGTGGGTGAAAGCCATTGGGTGAAAGCCATTGGCCGAAAGGCTGAAGCTCTTCATAACATCTGGCTGGGCAGGGGCCAGTATGGTGACAAAAGTATCATTGAGCAGGCTGAAGACTTCCTCCAGGCCAGTCACCAGCAGCCAGTGCAGTACAGCAACCCTCACATCATCTTTGCATTTTACAACAGCGTCTCCAGCCCCATGGCAGAGAAGCTCAAAGAAATGGGCATTTCTGTGAGAAGAGACATAGTAGCCGTTAACTCTCTGTTAGATCACCCAGAAGAGAACCAGCCCAGGGAGAGTGAGTCAGATGATGAGGGCCCTGAATTTTTGCAGGTGACCCAAGTGGACCGAGAAAATATTCTAGCAAGTGTTGCCTTTCCAACAGAAATTAAGGTCGATGTGTGCAAAAGAGTGAATCTGGACATTATGACTTTAATTACATATGTATCTGCCCTCAGCTATGGAGGCTGCCACTTTGTCTTCAAAGAGAAAGTGCTTACGGAACAAGCAGAGCAAGAGAGGAAGGAGCAGGTTTTGCCACAGCTGGAGGCGTTTATGAAGGACAAGGAGTTGTTTGCCTGTCATTCCGCTGTCAAAGACTTTCAGTCTATTCTAGATACCTTAGGAGGACCTGGGGAGAGAGAGAGGGCCACTATGCTGATTAAGCAAACTAATGTGGTACCTGACCAGCCTTCTGAGCGTGCCTTGAGACTAGTGGCCAGTTCAAAAATCAATAGCTGCTCGCTAACAATTTTTGGGACAGGAGACATTCTAAAAGCCATCACGATGACTGCCAATAGTGGTTTTGTCAGAGCTGCCAACAACCAGGGTGTTAAATTTAGTGTGTTTATCCATCAGCCTAGAGCACTTACTGAGAGCAAAGAGGCTCTCGCCACCCCTTTACCAAAAGACCACACAACCGCTATGAACACTGATGATACCCTTTAAATATTTTCATGGAAATAAGTTATTGATACCAAAGGCTGGGTCTTCCCATCTTAAATGGGAAGGAAGAAAAGGTCTATAGTAAAAATAATACTTAGCAATCTTAACCTGTAAAGTTGATTGTGTGTGTCATCTATAAAATACATAACCCAAAGTAGAAAAAGTACAAGAGACAAATGATTTACCAAACTGCCTACGTTTTAGCAACCAAGAAAATACATCTATATAAAGCTTTAAAAAAAAAAAAGAATTTCTCTCCCCTGGAGTGCCTGGGTGGCTCAATGGGTTAAAGCCTCTGCCTTCAGCTCCGGTCATGATCCCAGACTCCTAGGATTGAGCCCCACCTAGGGCTCTCTGCTCAGCAGGGAGCCTGCTTCCCTCTCTCTCTGCCTACTTGCGATCTCTGTCAAATAAATAAATAAAATCTTAAAAAAAAAAAAAAAAAAGAATCTCTCTCCCTCTCCTTTGGTTCCTCCTCCCCATGCTCTCTTTCTCTCTCTCAAGTAAATAAATCTTTAAAAAAAAAAAAAAAAGTAAATGTTACAAGGTAAATGAATAGGGTTCCTTGTATATTTTTTCCCTCAGGGGAAATGGTGTGTACCTATCACAACAGAGAGAATGTGAGTTTCATTGGTTACTATGGGTTCAAAATAACATTCATTTTAACATATTTATTTTTGATGACTTCTAGGAATTAACATTGTTTTACCATTTTTTACAATCAATCCATAAACAAGCATATCTGATAGCCAACAATAGTTTGTTTCAAAAAATGTCTTTGAAACATTGGGAACAATTTTTCCATGCAACAAAAACAGCAACCCAGATGAAGACTTTCATTAACATATCAATATCCAAACAGAAATCAGAACAAACATTTAAGACTTAGACTACAGAAGAAATCAAGGCAGATTTCTGGATCTGGAGATACTGGCATGTTTCTAATAAAATAAAAGTGTTTTATTACTGGGGCACCTGGGTGGCTCAGTGGGTTAAGCCTCTGCCTTCAGCTCAGGTCATGATCTCAGGGTCTTGGGATCGAGTCCCGCATCGGGCTCTCTGCTCAGCGGGGAGCCCGCTTCCCCCCCCCTCTCTCTGCCTGCCTCTCCATCTACTTGTGATTTCTCTCTGTCAAATAAATAAATAAAATCTTTAAAAAAAAAAAAGTGTTTTATTACTACTCCTTAATACTTAACACTGAACTAGAGTTGACCTGAAATCCTCCAAACTCAACCTATTCTTCCCCACTCTCATGTTTTCTAAATTAGTTTCTTGTATCAGAATGCCGTTCTGTACCATCTTTTTCACTTTAAAAAACTTACACATCCATTTTTTAATCTCCAGTTCACTGCCCATTTTCCATGTCTTCATCCTGATCACCACACTAAAAGTGATCTTTTTTATGGGACGGAGTCTATTTGGAGAAATAAAATGAATTCTAGTGACACCATTTCACACATAGTGCCTTATATTATGACCACTTATTCATTTGTCTCATTTTGAGGATAAAGATTGAATACAAATTTATTTCTACCATAGGAATAAGGACAATGCCTTGCAAATTGCATTGGAAAGCATGATAAATGTTTATGGAATAAGAGAAAGATTAGATAAAATAGATAAAAGAATAAGATGATTAGAAAACAAGTAACTATTTAGTGTATGCTATGGACCCTAACAAAGCTGTGAATGCAAAGAAGGGAGACATGAATAAAGGTTAATCTGGTTGATTAATTAAATTTAAATTTTAAAAAAAGGTTACTCTGGTTAATAAAGGTAGTTTGGCAGGGCATCTTGGGGACTGGAGCTGAGGACTGAAAACTGGTAAGTGGTGGATAAAAGATATTGAAGGCATTGGCATGAGGAAAAACTGATCGGAGAAATCATCTAGCTACCAAAATAGAATGAAAGGAAATATGAAGTACTCAGAGAATTTATGAAATGCACTGGGGCTGTTACAGACATTTAGATAGTATTAAGTAATTGAGATCATTCAGTGAATCATTAGGGCTGTTTCCTTTATACTCAATAAGGTACAGGAGTATGGCAGTTCTTTCCTAGCTTGAATCTAATCTGAAAACTCATCTTAATGACAGTTTAGTTACCAGTACAGATTTAACTGAAATTATGTCCATAATTCTACATCTTCCTTTCAAGAATACTTAAAATCCACATCCTTGTTTCAGATGTGACTAAAATAGCCAGAGGGTTTCTGAGAAACACCTATTATACTACAGTAAGAAAATCTGCTATTTCAAATGGTAATGGTGACCAATTATGCTTTGGTACTGCAAATAGAGTTGACAGCAATGCTCTGGAGAAGTTTTGTACACTAGGCTCCAAGTTCTATAATGTCTTTCTACCAAATATTCTGAAACGAATTTAACATTAAGATTTTTCAGTATGCTGAGCTGTCAATCAAGCTTTAGTTGCCCTGATACTGTTCTTCTAAGGAACTACAGTGCTTTACTTACCCATGATCAGTAACAGCAGGCATGCCCAACCTAATACCCCTACTAACAATGTACAGACACTCGGCCATTTTGCAATGGAGAAAAAGCTTGATTTTCTATACAGCATGAATAAGGCTTTCTAAAGCAATTTCAATACAGATTTCCAGAAGCAACTTTTAAGGGCAGCTGAATGAGGCTTTTAGCATGCTTTGATAACTATCAAAATTCCCAAATTACATAAGTGCTTAATAACAAGTAAGCATTTCCAACCTGGGTTTACATAAAATATTACCTTCCCTAAAGAAACTAAAAGAAAACCTGAAAGGCATTTCGTCAGCACTTTAACTTTGGGATGTGTGAAAAGCAATTTGAAAATTGTAGCCAGTTGTAAAAATACATATATATTTTTTGCTTACTCTTTTTTTTTTTTGCCTCCACATTAAGAAACATATATTTTTTTTAACTGTTGTTGGCTTAATTTCTTCCAAAGATGATTATAACTAAGTAACCGCATGAATCAAACCCTAATTGATGTACCTTCTTATAACTACTGCTGATAGATAGCCCTTAAGGGCAAAACCAGGGCACTCTTACAGAATAAACATTGATAGGAAGTGGAGATACATAATTTAAAAACAGCAAACTTATACTAGAACACACAGTTTAATATTCTCCTTATATTACACTTTTCACATTGCACTGAAAGAAGTTCCTAGGTAACTAAATGTAAACAACAAAACTGAACAATAATGTCAAATATTAAAAAACAGGAGGGATAGGCAGATAATTAAAAGATATAAGACACTCTTGATTCTCACTGCTTTAAGTATTTTGCATTGGTAATATATTTTAAATAATTCAAACAAAAGCATCCAATTTAGATGCTGTTAATTTGCAAAGTGGAAGTTGCAAGAGTATAAAGAGCAACACTTAATCATACTATTTACTAAGCTCCCATAAGGCACAGCATCCAAGACGTCAGTAAAGGTCATACAGTGAAGGATAGATAGTTTCAAATTTTTTGCTACTCTTTCCATCAAAAAGTGGAGTCTATTTCTCTTGCCCTTGAGTCTGGGCCTACCCTGCAACTTTGTCCAACAGAATGTAGGGAAATAAACTATAATTTCTGAGGCTGGGCCTTAGAAATTCCATAGCTTCTACCTTCTCCCTAAGAATATTTCCTTTTGGAATCCAGACACCATGCTTTGAGAAGCCCAAGTCACATCCAGAGGCCACACAGAGGAAAATGGAGGCATTCTGGTCATCTGAGCATCCATCAACAGTCAGGTCTAAGTGTCCATGTGTATGAGTCACCCTGAACTTCCCATCCCAGGCTGATGTTTCAATAACTGCAACTAAATTTTAAGGATTATTACATGTCAAGTTTTAATATAAAATCGGAGAAAAATATACACAATTATCTGAATAATCTACAATAATATTCCTCCTTTTTTCACCGTATCTGTGTAAGGCGAGTTTTTATGTATTTTAAGCAAAACAACATACTGCAATAAATAGAATGCAGAAGCAAACATAAGACTCCAGTTAATCTCATCAAGCAATCACCAAAGAGATCTGCAAAAAATGTAAAGCAACGCAACCTTAATTATTTTTGTCCGGGAAATATAGTTATTCCTATTAAAATTATATATGTTGAAATACATGTTTATTATATTTTTGTATATATTTTAATGATATATACAATATAAAATTCACCATTATAAAGCATTACATTATACATAAAGCATTATGAAACACAAAATTCAGTGTTTTTAGTATAATTACAAAGTGTCTCACCATCACCACTAATCCCAGAATACTTTCATTATCCCCAAAAGAAACTATGTTTCTATTAATAGTCATTCCTTATTTCCCTATATCTTCAGTCCCTGGCAACAGCTAATCTACTTTGTGTCTCTACATATTTTTTTCTATTCTGGACATTTCACATAAATAAAATCACATACTATATGGCCTTTTCTGTCTAGTTACTTTCACTTAGCATAATATTTTCAAGTTTCATCCATACTATACCTGTATTATATGTATACCTGCATATACCTGTATTTTATTACTTCTTATGGCATATACTTTTCCAGTGGATGGATTTATTGCATTTTGCTTATCCATTCATCAAATGATGAACCCCTGAGTTGTTCCTGTTTTTTTCACTATTATAAATGATTATGAGCATTTGTGTACCAGCTTTTGTATGGATATATGTAATTTTCTTAGATGTTGTTATTGACTTGTTTTAACATGAATTAACTATTTTAAACATTTTTTAACTATACAATATAAAATATACATAAATTGAAACTTTTTAGGGCCCTAGATAACTTTTAAAAGTACAAAGGGTTTTGAGACCAAAAATTTGAAAACCACTGCTATATGGAATTTTTTTCTATTGCTTTTCAAAGAAATATGAAAATATAACTTTTTCATATCTCCTTTGGAGTATTGATTCATAAGAATTCCAAATAATTTTTAGCTTTTATAAAACATGATCTTGGAAGCTTTATTCCTAGGTTGAATTTAAGAAGAAATAATGATCAACCAATACAATAAAGTCATGCAGAAGAGGGTAAATGTCATAATATACGGAGGATTTCTTTTCCCTACAAGATGCTAAAAAAAGGTGAAATGTTTTATTACTTTTTACAAACTGCTAGTTTCTAAAGATATTTAACTTCAGTTTTGATACGCGGGCTCTTCAAATCCATGACCTAAGTGAGCTTCAGGCCCCTGTGTCAATCCTTGGACCTTTGAAATAATTGTCTTGAGTCTTTCATACTTGAGGGAGAGATACCTGGTCCCAGTCTCCCCTGATGCCTGTCAATATAATTTTAATCAAATATCTGGTAGCTGGCATTCCTGTACTCACTACTCACAAAAGATTATTTTTATTGGGTATTTCATAATCATAATTCTTGAACCATTATTATGTAATCAACCTTAGGAAAACTTTCAAAGTTTCCTATTAAACACATTTGGTATATCTGTTTCCCCAAAGATATTAAATTCATAAACTTCTATAGAATATGTTTGGTATCTATAAATGATTACACATGTCTTTAAGTAGTATCCTTTGACAAAGTTATATATATACTTCTCACGTTCTGAATGTCTCCAAATTTTAAAAATACATTCATGTGAAAATAGTGCTACACTATGACCCAGCAATTGCACTATTGGGTATTTACCCTAAAGATACAAATGTAGTGATCCAAAGGGGCATGTGCACCTGAATGTTTATAGCAGCAATGTCCACAATAGCCAAACTATGAAAAGAACATAGATGTCCATCAACAGATGAATGGATAAAGAAGATGTAGTGTGTGTGTGTATACACACACACACACAATGGAATACTACGCAGCCATCAAAAGAAATGAAATCTTGCCATTTGCAACGATGTGGATTGATCTACAGGGTATTATGCTGAGCAAAATAAGTCTATCATAGAAAGACAATTATCATATGATCTCTCTGATATGAGGAATTTGAGAGGCAAGGCAGGGGGTTTGGGGGGGTAGGGAGGGAAAAAATGAAACAAGATGGGATCAGGAGGGAGACAAACCATAAGAGACTCTTAATCTCACAAAACACACTGAGGGTTGCTGGGGGTGATGGTATAAGGATAGGGTGGTTGGGTTATGGACATTGGGGAGGGTATGGGCTATTGTGAGTGCTGTGCAATGTGTAAGCCTAATGATTCACAAACCTTGCCCCTGGGGCAAATAATACATTACATGTTACTAAAAATAATTAATTAAAAAAATAAATAATAAACAAACAAACAAACAAACAAAAAACCACACACACACACATTCATGTAGTAAACCAGGTTCTTAAAGGCTTTAGGTCATGCTTTTCTGTGTGTGATAATGTCAAGTTCCAGACAGACATTGGAAAACAGAAAAGTTACCATAGGATATTTGGTTAGTCTTTCATTATTGAAAGGACTATTTTCAATAATAAGCATATAGTTTAGGATAATTCTTTATTGTTCTTTATTGAAAATGGATAGTAAAATCCTCTTTCACTGAAACACTATTCCATGGAGTGATACAGAAATTTCCTTCTGACAAGGATCTTGATTTTCTCAAAGGTCATCCAATTAGTCCTGGTTGAATTCCCAGGTGACACACTAATTTGGAAATGTTTCCTCATTAGTGTTGACATCTATCTCCCAAGTGCTGGAAAAAACTTCATATACTACATCATTCATTTGAAATATGGATTTAGAAAGGGAAAAAAGAAATCTTTGCTTTTAACTATCTGGACATAATTGTATAGTATATACATTTATCATATACAAGAGAAGATGTTTCAATTAAAAGGCATTAGAGGGCACCTGGGTTGGTCAGTGGGTTAATCCTTTGCCTTCGGCTCAGGTCATGATCTCAGGGTCCTGGAATCGAGTCCAGCATCGGGCTCTCTGCTCAGCGGGGAGCCTGCTTCCTCCTCTCTCTCTGCCTGCCTCTCTGCCTACTTGTGATTTCTCTCTCTGTGTGTCAAATAAATAAAAATCTTTAAAAAAAAAAAAGGCATTAGAGCAGCATGAAAAGTAAAATGCTTTGGAGCTCAAATCCTGCTTCCATCCCTTATCTGCTTAAAAGATCACAAGGAAGTTGTTGAGCCTCTCTGAGATTCAATTTCCCTATCTGCAAAAATAAAAAGCAGTATCCTTGCACTCTAATTATCAAAATGAAAGTAAATTATCTGATAAAGTACATAGGATCTCTACATTGCTATCTTTTATTAAAGGTATCTTTACTATTATCATAACAAAAGGCACCTTAAGACAACAAAGGTCTACCATGAAATTCATGGCAATCCCTAGAGTTGAAGAACAGCCTAACTGCATCAAGAGCAAGCATAAAGGTAAGAGAAAAAGATAATTGCCCTGGGGTTAGCTAGTCAAATAAAATAGCATTTTGGGGTTTATTGTTGTTTTTGTTTTTGTTTTTTCTAGGAGGAAGGGGAAGGAAGACAGCCTGTGAGAAGGGAACTATTTTCCGCTTTCATTGTTAGGGATCTGGAAAGTTAATCATTTTTGCTGAAATGCCAACAGTTTTATGTAGTACTCCAGCCTTTAACACTTCCTATCTCCAATACAATACCACAGGCATGAAACACAAATATTTTCCTCAAACATCATTTTGATGCTCTCCCTTGCCCTATCCAGAAGCATACAAACACCCACCACACTCCCATTTCAAGACCTACCCTATCCCAACAGCCCACTTTTCATGGACTTCACTTACAGCAACTCCACGTATACTGACAAAACCACAAGAATTGATTCATATATAAACATATATTTTTTTCTTCTTCTTTTATATATATAAATTATATATATAATTTAAATATAATATATATATTTATAAATATATAATTTAAATATATAATCATAGTTATATAAATTTATATATCTATATAAATATATAAATATAAAATATATATAATTTATATTAAAATATATAATTTATATATATTTATATATTATAAATATATAATTTAAATATATATAATTATATTTATATATATAAAAATCCCAAAATAGTCAACTTAAAAAATGGATTCAAAGTAACTTTCATACTTTAATTGCAGTCTGTTTAAAACAATAAATAACTCTCATTTAAAATCCACAGATTATATTTTCTGATATACCCACAGGGCAGAAGATAGTTGTATTCTGTATTCTAAAATCTTATTAAATGTGATAGTAATTTATTCAAAATGGTAGTACTTTGAAGTCCTGATTATTTTCCTGTACTTATGTCTTCTAATTAAATTAGCAAGTAACTGAAACACAAACAATATGAAATACATTCCATTTCATTTAAGATTTAATTAGGGATCATATTTATATTATGGATACATACTTACTTACAGTGATACCAATCTTACATTTTTTACAAAAACAGACGAAGGAGGGAGAACGCTGCTGAAGAAGACTACTGGAACTTATAGAAAATATTACTGTGCTTCTCAAATACTCAACTAGTGTACTTTTATTTACAGTCTATATAGCCATACCAATTTATTTTCAATCCTTTTTTAAAAAATATTTTATTTATTTGACAGACAGAGATCACAAGTAGGCAGAGAGGCAGGCAGAGAGAGAGAGGGAAGTAGGCTCCCCGCTGAGCAAAAGCCCGATGTAGGCCTCAAGCCCAGGACCCAAAGGCAGAGGCTTAACCCACTGAGCCACCCAGGCACCCCTAATTTCAATCCTTTTAAACTTTGGTAATTTATCCACTGGTGGATAATCTGTAGCTTTTTCCTCTCCAGTGCTCAGTACATTCTAAAGAAAGGCCAAGATGGCAACAAAGTAGGTGGAAATTGCATTATGAATATGTATGTATATGCACATGTATATATCTGAATACTTTTGAATAATACTTTATAGAAATTTTATTTTTTGAAATTGCTATTAAGCAAGTTATTTAAGATCAATCTAAAAGCAAATTTAAAAGTTAACCATTAGCTACAAAGATTCACTGTTCACTATTATCAGCATTTTCTAAACATTTACTTACCTAGTAGCTCTTACTGATGCTCTTATACCTCATCTCATTCATCTTAACCTGAAGTTGGAAGTCCTTTCCAAATAATTATCACCCCCTCAGGAAAACTAAGCATTGAGATGCTTCTCTCCGGGAGACCAAATTAGTATTTCAACCCAGAAAACTTTCTTTTGCCAGTCCTTTTTTTCCCTACCTGATGCTAAGTGCTGAAACAATGCTGTAGATCTCCTCTTCCAGCACTGTGTTCTTTCCTCTCATATGAAGAATTAGAAAATGAAAAAATATAAATATATATATTGCAGGGGTCTCTCCTCCCTCACCTCTGATTAAATTATAGTAGATTCTCTGCCTATTTCTTTACTTTCTTTTTTCTTTTTATTCATTCATATATTAAATAAATACTTGATAAATGAATGAATAAACAGGATTAAAATGGTTTCCACCCTTTTCTTTGATGTAAGATCTTCCAGTCCACAATGTTTAATTAGTTAACCACTAGATTCTCAGTTAAGTTATTCAAATACAACTTAGCCTCACAAAACCTTTAAACCATCAGACAACCTAGTTCGTTGGGAAACATTTTTTAACTTATATATCTAAAACTGAATTTTTGAACATATTCACTCAGAAAGTTCTTTCTTGAGTAACTATTCTACCAACTTAAATAAGTTTTGTCTACCAACTTAAATAAGTTTTGAAGATCTCATAGGATTTCATTAGTGTATTTCTTTTTTTTTTTAAAGATTTTTTATTTATTTATTTGACAGAGAGAGATCACAAGTAGGCAGAGAGGCAGTCAGAGAGAGAGAGAGGAGGAAGCAGGCTCCCTGCTGAGCAGAGAGCCCGATGCGGGACTTGATCCCAGGACCTTGGGATCATGACCTGAGCCGAAGGCAGTGGCTTAACCCACTGAGCCACCCAGGTGCCCCTTATTAGTATATTTCTAACTGCACTCCAAATTTTTATCTATTTTTATATCCCCTCAATTCAAAATTATTATTATAGATCAACTGTATTTTAAAACACTATATTCTAAGGAAGCTTCTTCAGAGCAAAACAACAGTAACGGCAACAAAATTTAGAATTCACTGATCACAGAGTCAAGCAAAATGTCATGCTCACAATAGTGCCTTATCAATATTTATTGATCTGAATGGCTATGGAATTTTCTCCATATTAAAATGTTCTTAGATTAATTTTGAAAAAGTTTCCAGAAATAAAAAACAATGGAATAAAAGAAAGGCTTCTATTTTCAATTTAATACTTACTAATCATCAAAAAAATTCAAAGAATTTCATCTAAGACTCAATTGGGACATAAAAGGAACCTATATTCATTGTACTCCTCTCTTACTAGACTCTAATGGGAAACCAAATGAATCTGTGTCAAATTATTCCTGTTTGAAATTAAATGGTGTTTACAATGAAGCTTGATAAATACCAGAATACATTCAATTGTCTTTACAGTTTTAACTATCTTAGGAAAAAATCTGCCTTGCAGTGACATTTTTAAATAGAGGTATTTTTTTCCCCCAAGATTTATTTATTAGAGAGAGAGAGCACATCAGCAGGGGAGGGACAGAGGGAAAAAGAGAATCTGAAAGAGACTCCACACTCAGCATGAAGCCTGACATGTAGCTGGAACCCATGACCCTAAGATCATGCCCTGAGCCAAAGTCAAGAGTTGGACACTTAAACAACTGAGCCACCCAAGCGCCTCAACATTTTTATATAAATTAAGGACATGCTTAATAACTGCGAAAATAGAGGTAAAAGCAGTATGAAGAGAAGTAGAAAGGCCTTCACCATTTTCCATTGGCCATTTCTGACATTATTATCTAGCATCAGGTACAAATAAAGTTAGCACTATAATTCCTATGGGGCTCACAGCTCCTGAGATAAAGAAAAAATTACAAAGTATAAATAAGAGGATTTGTTTAACTTTATACCATCCCAGATGATCAGGAAATGTTCATCCTGATTCTGAGACTGAATATATTTTCCATTATATAACCAAAAAAAATGTGTATTATTTTAAATTCAAGATTACTTAGCATTCTGTCTGCCTTTTGCCTAGCAGAAATTTGTCAGGTTCTTATCATGAACAGTACTTGAAAACAGTGTGGCTTTAGGGGTTATCTAGCAAGGGGTTAATTAATATAGATTCTTCTATGTACAAACTCAACACAAGGAAGAAAATCTACATTTATCAGATGCCTTCTACATGCCAGATACTCTGCTAAAATCTGTGCATGTATTATCTCATTTAACCTTCACACCTGTTATTTATGCTTTATAAATGTAGAAATAAAAGTTCAGAGTCTCAACAACTCACTCACAACTTATAAATGGGAAAGTTGGATTTAGAACTCAAATCTCATTGAAAGAACCAATGGAAAGAGAGGAAAAGAAGAGATTTTTGATCAATACAAATAGTAACTCTTCTGATATGTATATGTAAGGCTATGAGTGTACAACACGACAGGGTTCAAAACATCTCCTAAAGCTTCAACTAACCACACATAATACAGTATTTTTTTGTTCTAAAAAAAGATAATGAGGACATAAAGTTTAGTTGACCACAACATTCTATGGGTTTGCAACTAAAAATACATCATGCATTAGGCTGTGTTAGTGGAAAAACCAACAGTACAACATTCAGATGTTAGGAAACAATAGTCTTAATGCTCTGACCAGACCACACCTGGGTAGTGTGTTAGGTACTAAGTACTATATTCCAATAATAGTGTCAAAATGCAGTAATTTAAAATAGTTTGAATAAAATTATCAGGTACCTTAAAATGATGACATTGAAAAAGAATTGTGAAAATAAGAGAGATTTAGCTTTAAAAAAAAAAGAGCTGAGAAAAGATACATTTCTGTCTTCATATATTTGAAAAACTTCCAAGTAAAAGGGAAGAAATAGGTATAGGTACATTCAGTATTACATCAGAAAACAGAAATTAAGTGAAATTTCTAGAGAAGAGAATTTTAAATCAGTTTAGAGGGCATATCCTAATAATTATATCTAACATGGAATGGAATCACTCCTTTGATATATATATATATATAAAGAGATAGAGAGAGAGAGAGAGACTTTTGTATGTTGCTTTTGAGAGAAATTGATATATGTTTCACAGACATATACAAATTAATTAAAGATTTATGTGTCTTACATATTTTAAATTTTACTCCATATTCCTTTCTAAAATGAGATAATACTAAAGAAATGATTTTGCATGTGGCTTCTGCTTAATGCCCTGCCCTATAATTTCTTTATTGATATAATACATATTAATGCACATTTTATGCAGATTTCTTGGACTAGTAGATTAAAAATGCTTAAAAAATATCCCTAAGTGATGGGAGTATCCACCAACAGGAATCTTTCCCAGGGACAGAATTAGGAGTGGCAAGCAGGACGTTTTCAACACAATAAACTAGAACTAAAGGGAGATACAAATCCAAAAATCTTTTTAAAAACAACATGATAAAAAACACAAGTTTGCCTAAGAGGTGGAAGAAAATATGACACCCAAATCACAACATGGTTACAGAATGGCTTCAGTATGACAGAAATCCTCCAAATTTTTAGCCAATAAGCTATTCGTTATTCTTACTTTATCTTGTATAATGAAGCTCAAAGACTCTGTGTGAAAAAAATTCCTCATCTAATTTTCCTGAAAACTCCAAATATAATAAAAAAGTAACCTGAACTTTTTTCTCATATGCTCTTTGCTCCCATACTTTTTATTTATGTTGCTAAAAATAGTAAGATCTAACATGTCAATACTAGCACAAAAGAGAATAAAAATGAGGATAAGCCAGCTTAATGATTTATTTTCTCCAAAGACTCATACATTTCTGGTCATAAGTATCCTTGTCCTCAGCAATGCAAATCAAAGCTTAGCAAATCAAAACATTTCAGTTCTGAGATGACAGACACCAGCACATTTTTCAGACAAGCCCCATTTAAATTAGATATATCCTTACATTCTCATTTCCAAATTAAAAGTCACTACATGATGTGCTTTTTCCCCAGTGATTTGCCATATGCTTCATTCAGCTAGTTCAATCTCCTTTTAGCTGATCTTTTGGTTGTATACTATCTAAGCCAATTTATGAAGATTGGCACTAATTTCACACACACAATAAGGCAATGAAACATTCACAACAGGTCCTAACAAAGCATCTCATATCAGCAAATCTTGATTATGTAGTGCTGAAGGAGTCCTCTGAGGCATTTTAATATGTTTAGAGACTAGCTTACTACCCTCAGTGGCTATTAGCAATGTGCTCAAGTTGGCACTGTGCTTTGGTATTTCAACCATGATGTTGATATTTATCTATTTTGGTAAAGGTGCTATGGGGACTGATGGCCTGTTTTTCAAAGGATGGGATAAAAGGAGGGGCAGGAACAAAAGCTCATGTACCATGCAATAATTTAATGAATACTACAGGGAAACTTATTTGACATTGTCCCTTTTTATAAGCATTTCATGTTAATTGTTAATGTGAAATTATTAATGTGAATTCGTTAATATGAAATTACTACTTTTGGGTAGACTACAGACACTTGGAGGTGAACGGGAGAAGGATTAATCTGGTATTTCTTTTGGTCATAAGATTATAATTTCTGATTATCATCAATTCCTAAAAACAATCATGATTTTATATGGAACCATTTATGACACACAATTTAAGTTTCTGAAAAACTTCATGATAAATGTAAATAAATTAAAACTGAATCTAATGAAGCTTAATAACTCACTTCTTGTTTACAAGAAACTCAGGGGCTAGGGAATCAACCTATATAATGGCACAAAAGCAAACATACACATAGAATATGAGATATCTGGCTCAGTTCGCTTTAAAAAGATGGGTAGTGGGGCGCCTGGGTGGCTCAGTGGGTTAAGCCACTGCCTTCGGCTCAGGTCATGATCTCGGGATCCTGGGATCGAGTCCCACATCGGGCTCTCTGCTCAGCAGGGAGCCTGCTTCTCTCTCTCTCTCTGCCTGCCTCTCTGTCTACTTGTGATCTCTGTCTGTCAAATAAACAAATAAAATCTTAAAAAAAAAAAAAAAAGATGGGTAGTGAAGGAACATTAAAAAAAAATAAAATTCAATGTGTGGTATTTCTTTGTCACATAAAACAAATGGAAAATAACAATTTTTAGATAACTGATAAATGCTGAATATAAACAGAGTATTAGATGGACAAAAGAATCAGGGTTAATTTTGTTAGATGTCATAATGAAATTGTGGCAAGGTAAGAAAATACCCATTCTTTTTAAGAGATATCTATTAAAATATGTGTGGGGGAATGGCATGGAATCTGGGGCTTGCTTCAAAATGTATCACCAATAACCACAACTTAAAAAAGGAGTAGGTAAAGCAAACACAGGAATATCTTGGTATTTTTTGAGTTGGAGTGATAGTTATAGGAGAGCTCATTATAATATTTTATTTTTACATACATTTGAATTTTTTAAATAAAAATTTGAACTTTAGGTTATGGCTCATTAAAAAGGCTTAGGTGGTGGTGTAATAAAACAATTTCATTCCTATTTTTTTTTCCCTCTGACTTTAAAATTCTTGCCTATGGGTGAGTTTCAGGGGTCTATAAATCCCCTTTCATTCTCAATTCACTTCTCTAGGAGAGTTAGTGTCATCACGTTGTCCAAGATATCCCCCCAAAAGGTTAGGAGTCACACTAGAATAAAACTTACTGAGAAAGGTTTTTATTTCTCTTCATCTGGCATTTTAGCTTGTGTGTTTCTAGATATTTTTAGTACATAAATCAGAAATGAGACTAGATGCACAGTAGACTCAAACTAGAGCAAGAATATACCCCTGTTTGCTGCAATAGGCTTAGTTAGTTTCTTTGGCAAATGATAAATTACACAGTCATTCTAACTCTAAGCCACTCTTGGAGTCAAATTAGAAAACATCTGGAAAGTAAATAGACACTTGAAATAAATTAATTTTTGCAGTTATTGTTTTTGTGCCTATTCTACTTGCCCAAATTGACCCTCTAGTAACTGTATATATCATTGGCTAAGTCAGCGCTTCCCTATCAATTATTCTGACTTACTAGATAATCGTTAACTTTACATTGTGTTTCATGCTCTGGCACTTACATTAAGTTCTTCCCCTAAATGGGCTACATTTACTTCCAGGTAACATTTCTGTAGTCTTAGTCTGTGCTCTCACTAAGGGATTTTTGGGATACAAATATCTATTGAATTATAACTTACTTAAAGTAATTTCCCTAGGAACTTATAAGAACCTATTAGCTTCCTTCATAGCTAGCTTTTTCACATACGGGGACACTACTATACACTCTCTTGGATCATTTATCCTCTCTCGTGATAACCTGATATAGTATCTACTCTATAATTAAGACCTGACAATAGCATTACTTTTCTCTGGGGGAAAAAAAAAAATCAATAGACATTGTAGCTAGCCCAAAAGCAATCACTTGGGAAAAAACAGAACTTGGGGCTCAACTATTTTCACTTACAACTGAGTATATTTTCCAGGATTTATCATTACTAAAAATTACTGATTAAAATTACTGATTAAATGGTTGTTACATAAACAACCATTCCAACATGATCAGGCAACATATAATTCCTTCTTTCTGGGTGATCTAATAAGAAACTGTCTAATTTCTGGGGCACCTGGATGGCTCAGTGGGTTAAGCCTCTGCCTTTGGCTCACGTCATGGTCTCAGATTCCTGGGATCAAGTCCCGCATTGGGCTCTCTGCTCAGCAGGGAGCCTGCATCCCCCTCTCTTCTACCTATTTTGAGATCTCTCTCTCTCTGTGTCAAGTAAATAAATAAAATCTTAAAAAAAAAAAAACTATCTGATTTCTCTATATCTCATTTTATGGTATACTTGCTATATGCATATATGCATGTGGTGATCCACAGAAAATAATCTCTTTTAAAGTTTCAATTGTCAGACTATTTCTTCATTTATGCCAGGCACAATAAAAGATAATTATATCCCTGGAAGGAATTAAATATCTGAATTGTGACAGAATATATTGAATCTATGACGGACACTTGAAGAGAAAGACATACACACACACACCCACACACACACATATATAAAATATATATACACACATATACCTATGTACATTTTTTTAAGATTTTATTTATTTATTTGAGAGAGAGAATGAGCAGTGGGGAGGGGCGGAGAGAGAGAGAAAGAGGGAAGCGGACTCGCATAGAGCAAAGAGCCCAATGCAGGACTCAATCCCAGGACCCGGATATCATGACCTGAGTGGAAGGTGCCCAGACCTATATTATTTTTTTATCTAATAGATCCATGTAATTAAAGATGATGTTACTGGGTGCCTATGTCCAGATATAAACCTTTAGCTCCCAGTGGCTTGGCAACAACAAGAGTCAGAGGATACTTAAAGGATGAATCTGGGAAGAAAAGAAGGCTTCTCTATGCCACTCTTCTTCTATCTTCATAACTCAAAAAGAATGCTAAAGAGTAGGGATTTGTTGGCCCTCTAAGGAGTAAAGTAACTAAGAAACTTAAAAACAAAACCAGGCCGCCAATATCATTAAACCCAAATCTTTTCACATTTAAAACAAAACAAAACAAAAACAACAAAAACTACACATGGCCTAAAGAAGTTGGAAGACTCACCCAAAGGTGCAAAATAGCTCATAAAAGAACAGAGGCCTAGAGAGCTTGTACTACACACTTTAAAAACCTGAGATTTTAGATTAAAAAGTATATTCTATGCAAGCACAAGCCACAGGAAAAATGAAGTTGGGATAAAAAGGGTGAAGGAGACAAATTGAATACTGTGTAAAGTTCAAGATATTAAGGAAATAAAGTATGTGGAAAATAAAAGAGCTTTAAAAAGGCCGGGGGAGGAGGGGGAAAGGTGGTGAAGAGGCTCCTGGGTGGCTCAGTCAGTTGAGTGGCTAATTCTTGATTTCAGATCAGGTCATGATCTCAGGGTTGTGAGACTGAATCCCACATTGGACTCCACACTCAGTGAGGAGTCTGATCCAGATTCTCTTCCCTTCCTCACCAAGCTCGTTTGCTTGCTCTCTTTCTCTCTCTCATCTTTAAAAAATAATATGAAATTTAAAAGGGGGTGGAAGAGAATAAAAACATGAGGACTTAAAATGTTTCACTAAATCCAAGATGGGCTTTTTATGGACCAAAACAAAGGAAAGAAACACAACCAGTTCTAATTGTAACATGCCATTATTTTTATTTATTAATATTTGTAAAATGTTAAATCTGAGTGCTACTTAGAATCAATAAAAGCTGGCAGATGGGGGGCGTCTGGGTGGCTCAGTGGGTTAAGCCACTGCCTTTGGCTCAGGTCATGATTCACGGTCCTGGAATTGAGTCCCGCATCGGGCTCTCTGCTCAGTGGGGAGCCTGCTTCCCCCTCTCTCTCTCTGCCTGCCTCTCTGCCTATTTGTGATCTCTGTCTGTCAAATAAATCTTTAAAAAAGAAAAAGCTGGCAAATGGATAAGACAATATATTTGATATATTTGAGTCTGTCAAACTGTGATTGTTAGTCACTTCACTAATTTATTACCCCCCTTTTCATTCCTTTTCCAACCCTCCCCCTCCTTTCATCAAGACAATCATCAGCAACATTCTACTAAATACCTTCTATGTGAAAATAAGACCATTCACATAATAGCCCTAACCAGCACCAATTCTCAGGGTTTTGTTTTTTTTTTTTCTTTTCTATAACAGAAATAGTCCTCTGCTCACTATGACACCTGGAAACTCATCGACAATAAATTTAAAAATTTTTTAAACCCAATATAAACCTAAAATAAACTTCCAAACACTGTATTCCAGGGCTATGCTGGAATGAAGGAACATGAATTATTTTCCAAGGTTAGTATATGTCTATGAAGAGCATAGGGAGGAAAGGAAGAAGCAGCATGAAACATCTGAGCACTGAGCAAAGGCTGCTAAAGACAGGGGTCAGCCACAACTCACAAGGACCTACGTCAGAAATTTTGAAGCTGGTTGATCTAATCACACCTTTCATTTTGATTATTCTGGACCACCCATCAATAGTCAGTCTCCTCCATCATTGCTTCCACAGTGTTGTTCTCATTACTACTGTATTTCCTTCTCACATCTCTAGTTTGCCTCTCTCATTTTGTTGTAAATACCTTCTACCTTCAATCTAATTCCAAGAATTTTTCTAAAACTTCTTTCTTCAACTAGACTCTGGCCTTATCATAAAGAAATTCCTCATTTTCTCACCAAATACCCTAAGACCGCAGGTGGTATTTTCCTAATTATCACATTTAAACCATTACCTTCCCAACCTCACTTCAAATCTTCCCCAATTTGAGGTACACATCACCACGCTGTACTGCTATTTACTCCTCCTTGTTGCCATCATGTTTCTCTCTTTCAGATAGTCCCTTAATTCCCTGAAGACTCTGACACCTGATTTAGTTTTACTTTCAACTCCAAAGTATGTTATAATCATTGCCTACTTCAATACCCAGGTCAATAGCACTTTAACAACCTAGTACACAAGTTCCTTGACCTTCTCTCCAACACATAAGCCATTCTTACTTATGGTTTTATGAAACCTATCAGTACCTAGAACTACTGCATTTTAAAATCTCAACTTCCAGCACAGTAGTCTCTCATAGTTGCTCTTCTTCTTTAAGCTTGCTTATTTCTTGATAAGTGATACCATATGATGAAACAATATTATAATTGGGAACCCAGAATAAGAAGAAAGAGAGAGGGGGCAGAAGGTATATTGGAGCTAATTACAGTAGAAAATTTCCCTAATATGGCAAAGGGAACAAGCAACAAATTCCAGGAGGCAAAGAGAAAACCCCTCAAAATAAAAAGAGGTCCACACCCCATCATCTAATAGTAAAACTTCCAAGTCTTAAGAAAAAGAGAAAATCCTGAAAGCAGCTCAGGACAAGAGGTCTGTAACATGCAATAGTAGAAATATTAGATTGGCAGCAGACTTATCCACAGAGACCTGGCAGGCCAGAAAGGACTGGCATGATATATTCAGTGCACTAAACAAGAAAAATATGCAGCCAAAAATACTATATCCAGCTAGGCTGTCATTGAAAATAGGAGAGAGAAAAAGCTTCCAGGACAAACAAAAACTAAAAGAATTTGCAAACACCAAACCATCCCTGCAGGAAATACTGAAAGGTCCTCTAAGCAAAGAGAGAGCCTAAAAGTAATAGACCAGAAAGGAACAGAGACAATATAGAGTAACAGTCATCTTACAGGCAATTCAAGGGCACTAAATCCATATCTTTCAATTGTTACCCTGAATGTAAATGGGCTAAATGCCCCAATAAAAGACACAGGGTATCAGAATGGTAAAAAACCAAAACCCATCAATATGTTATCAACAAGAAACTCATTTTAGATGCAACGACATCTCCAGATTAAAAGTGAGGGAGTGGAAAAATATTTACCATGCTAATGGACATCAAAAGAAAGCCGGGATGGCAATCCTTATATCAGGTAAATTAGATTTTAAGCCAAAGACTATAATAAGAGATGAGGAAGGACACTATATCATTCTTAAAGGGTCTGTCCCAACAAGATAATCTAACAATTTTAAATATCTATACCCCTACATGGGAGTAGCCAAGTGTATAAATGAACTAATAACAAAATCAAAGAAATACATCAACAGTAATGCAATAATAGTAGGGGGCTTTAACAGCACCCTCACTGAAATCGACAGATCATCCAAGCAAAAGATCAACAAGGACATAAAGGCTTTAAATCACACACTGGACCAGATGGACATCACAGATATGTTTACAACATTCCATCCCAAAACAACAGAATACACACTCTTCTCTAGTGCACACAGAACATTCCTCAGAATAGATCACATCCTGGAACACAAATCAGGTCTCAACCAATACCAAAAGATTGGGATCATTCCCTGCATATTTTCAGACCACAATGCTCTGAAGCTAGAACTCAGTCACAGGAGGAAAGTTGGAAAGAACTCAAATAGATGTAGGCCAAAGAGCATCCTACTAAAGAATGAATGGGTCAACCGGGAATTTTAAGAATTTTTTAAAAATCATGGAAAAAAATGAGAATGAAAACACAACTGTTCAAAATCTTTGGGACACAGCAAAGGCAGTCCTGAGAGGAAAGTATATAGTCATACCAGCCCTTCTCAAGAAACAAGACAGGTCTCAAGTACACAACCTAACTCTACACCTAAAGGAGCTAGAGAAAGAATGGCAAAACAAGTCTAAACTCAGTAGGAGAAGAGAAATAATAAAGTTCAAAGCAGAAATCAATGAAATAGAAACCAAAAGAACCACAGAACAAATCAACGAAACTAGGAGCTGGTTCTTTGAAAGAATTAGTAAGATTGAAAAATCCCTGACCAGACTTATCAGAAAGAAAAGAGAAAGGACCCAAATTAATAAAATCATGAATGAAAGGGAAGAGATCACAACCAACACCAAAGAAAATACAAACAATTACAAGAACATATTATGAGCAACTATACACCAGCAAATTTGACAATCTGGAAGAAATAGATGCATTCCTAGAGGCATATACATGACCAAAACTGAACCAGGAAAAAATAGAAAACCTGAACAGACCCATAACCAGTAACGAGATTGAAGCAGTCATCAAAAATCTCCCAACAAACAAAAGCCCAGGGCCAGACAGCTGCCCAGGGAAATTCTACCAAACATTTAAAGAAGAATTAATATCTATTCTCCTGAAACTGTTTCCAAAAATATAAATGGAAGGAAAACATCTAAACTCATTTTATGAGGCAAGAATTACCTTGATCCCCAAACCAAGCAAAGACCCCCTCAAAAAGGAGAATTACAGACCAACATCCTTGATGAACACAGATACAAAAATTCTCATCAAAATACTAGCCAATAGGATCCAACAGTACATTAAAAGGATTATTCACCACGACCAAGTGGGATTTATTCCTGGGCTGCAAGGTTTGTTCAACATTCGTAAATCAATCAATGTGATACAATACATTAATAAAAAAAAAAAACAAGAACTATATGACACTCCCAATAGATGTTGAAAAATCATCTGACAAAGGACAGCATCCTTTCTTGATCAAAACTCTTCACAGGGTAGGGATAGAGGGTACATAACTCAATATCATCAAAGCCATCTATGAAAAACCCATAGAGAATATCACTCTCAATGGGGAAAAGCTGAATGCTTTTTCCCCAACATCAGGAACATGGCAGAGATGTCCACTGTCACCACTGCTATTCAGCATAGTACTAGAAGTCCTAGCCTCGGCAATCAGAAAACAAAGGAAATAAAAGGCATCTGAATCACCAAAGAAGTCAAACTCTCACTCTTTGCAGATGATATGATACTTTATATGGAAAACTCAAAAGAATCCACCCCAAAACAGCTAGAACTTGTACAGGAATTCATTAAAGTGTCAGGATATAAAATCAATGCACAGAAATCAGTTGCATTTCTATACACCAACAACAAGATAGAAGAAAGAGAAATTAAGGAGTCGATCCTATTTACAATTGCACCCAAAATCATAAGATACCTAGGAATAAACCTAACCAAAGAGATAAAGAATCTGCACTGAGAAAACTATAAAGTACTCATGAAAAAAATTGAGGAAGACACAAAGATATGGAAAAGCTTTCCATTCTCATGAATTGAAAAAACAAATATTGTGAAAATATCTATACTACCTAGAGCAATCTACACATTTAATGCAATCCCTATCAAAATACCATCAACTTTTTTAAAAGAAATGGAATAATCCTAAAATTTATATGGAACCAGAGAAGATCCCAAATAGCCAGAGGAATGTTGAAAATGAAAACCAAAGTTGGTGGCATCACAGTTCCAGACTTCAAGCTCTATTACAAAGCTGTCATCATCAAGACAGTATGGTACTGGCACAAAAACAGACACATAGATCAATGGAACAGAATACAGAGCCCAGAAATGGACTCTCAACTCTATGGTCAACTAATATTCCATAAAGCAAAAAAGAATGTCCAATGGAAAAAAGACAGTCTCTTCAACAAACAGTATGGAGAAATTGGACAGCCACATCCAGAAACAAGAAACTGGACCATTTCCTTACACCGCACAGAAAGAGAGACTCAAAATGGATCAAAGACCTCAATGTGAGACAAGAATCCATCTAAATCCTTGAGGAGAACACGGGCAGCAACCTCTCCCACCTCAGCCACATCAACTTCTTCCTAGAAATATCACCAAAGGCAAGGGAAGCAAGGGA
Organism: Mustela putorius furo; assembly: GCF_011764305.1. Lineage (NCBI taxonomy): Eukaryota > Metazoa > Chordata > Mammalia > Carnivora > Mustelidae > Mustela > Mustela putorius. Next base: position 1,298,631 of record NW_025421329.1, on the reverse strand, counting down.
AAAATAAACTATTGGGACTTCATCAAGATCAAAAGCTTTTGCACAGCAAAGGATACAGTCAACAAAACCAAAAGACAACCAACAGAATGGGAGAAGATGTTTGCAAATGACATATCAGATAAAGTGCTAGTACCCAAAATCTATAAAGAGCTTATCAAACTCAACACGCACAAAACAATCTAATGAAGAAACGGGCAAAAAACATTTCTGCAAAGACATCCAAATGGCCAAAAGATACATGAAAAAGTGCTCCACTCACTCGGCATCAGGGAGATACAAATCAAAACCACAATGAGATACCACCTCACACCAGTCAGAATGACTAAAATTAACAAGTCAGCAAATTACAGATGTTAGCGAGGGTGCAGAGAAAGTGGGGACCCCCCCTACACTGCTGGTGGGAATGCAAGCTGTTATAGCCACTCTGGAAAACAGCATGGGGGTTCCTCAAATCGTTGAAAATAGAGCTACCCTATGACCCAGCGATCGCACTACTGGGTATTTACCCTAAATATACAAATGTAGGGATCTGAAGTGGCATGTGTACCCAAATGTTTATAGTAGCTATGTCTACAATAGCCAAACTATGAAAAGAACCTAGATGTCCATCAACAGATGAATGGATAAAGAAGATGTGGTATATATATACAGTGGAATACTATGTAGCCATCAAAAGAAAAGAAATCTTGCCATTTGCAACGACATGGATGGAACTAGAGGGTATTACGCTGAGGGAAATAAGTCAATCAGAGAAAGACAATTATCATATGATCTCTCTGTTATGAAAAATTTCAGAAGCAGGGTAGGGGTCTATGGGGGGTAGGGAAGGGAAAAATGAAACAAGATGGGATCAGGAGGAGACTAACCATATGAGACTCTTAATATCACAAAACAAACTGAGGGATGCTGGGGGGACAGGGAGGTAAAGATAGGGTGGCTGGGGAGGGTATGGGCTATGGTGAGTGCTGTGACTGTGTAAGACTGATGATTCACAGACCTGTACCCCTGGGGCAAATAATATATTATATGTTAATAAAAATAAATTTTAAAAAAAGAAAAAAAAAGTTTGCTTACAAATCATCTATTTGAGTGCCACGAAGCCTCTAGAATTGGTTAGGGTATATCCATTGTTTTGGGGCATTCTTTCTTAACTCTCTCTTTCCTTCTATGGCTTAAGAATTACTTGGGACAAGATTTAGGGGGATCTACAGGAGCAAGATCATAATAAGATGTAAGTTACGTGCAAATTAGTAAGTCCATGTTGGGTGTCCAGCATATACCAGATGCTAAAAATATTAAAAAAGAAAGAAGAAAACAAGGACAATTCTTAAGAGATTGTTTGGAATCCTGCTAAATGTTTAACATGATTGGAAAAAAAAAAACAGATGTTTATCTGATTAAAAACAAAGACAAAGGAGGGGGAATGGAGAAGGGAGGAAGAGGAGAGGAAGAAGAAAGAAGCAGTTATGAAATTCAAAAAGTTACTAACTTTGGAACACCAGCAAGTTAAATTTTTTATTTCATTGTATAAATGAGGGAACATTCATTAAAGTTAATTTGGGTTTGTAAAAAGTCCTTTCTATTATGTTGTCTCCTGTGTCCTTAACCAAGAATCTATCCTTGTTCTACATTTTTATTTAGTATGACTTTTTTCTTATACTTTCTTTGGAACCACTAAAAAGATATACTTCATATCATCTCTGTCATTTTGATATTTGTAGTTCACAATAAGTGAAAAATAAGACCAATATATTTATCTCAATGTATATCTGTAATCAGATAAACCATAAGACTGAGAATCTGGGAAATTATATTCTAGCCTTAGTTCATCTCACCTATAAAATGTGTGAATACCAGGAGCACCTGCGTGGCCAGTTGATTAAACATTGCTCAGATCATGATCTCTGGGTCATGGAATTGAGCCCTATGCTGGGCTCCCTGCACAGCAGGGAGTCTGTTTTTCCTTCTCCCTCCTCTCCCCTGCTCATGCTCTGTCTCTCTCAAGTAAATAAATATCTTTAAAAAAATGGATTGAAGACCCAGATTAAGACGTAAAACAATAAAAAGACTTTAAAAAATAAATAAAACAAAATGTGAATACTGAACCAAAGCTTTATAAATGCAAATTATTTCCTTCCTTCTTTTATTCCTTTCTTCCTTCCAAGAATTCACATACCATAACCAAGTCTCAGTATAAAACAGGCATTCCAGATATAGTACAACCACTAATAGTTCACATATACTTACAGAGTACTGACTATGTACTCAGTACTCTTCTAAGAGCTTTACATCCATATAATGTAATCTTCACAATAATCCTACAAGATAAGTATTACTATCATTTTATAGTCATGGAAACCAAGACACAGAAAGTTAATATGTTAAGAGTTATAAATGATAGAAGTAAGATTGAAACCCAGGCAAGCTTGCCCTGGAATCCATGTTCTTAGCCACTATACCAAATTGCCTCTTTAAGAGGTACTTAGGGAATCCATACCACCTTTCACAAAGGACATTTCAATATGACAGCACTCCTTTGTAAAGAGATATCCTACAAGGTAAATTCTGGCAGTCCCAGTTAACACTACCCACTTGTGGCACAAATATATTTTACTAGAGTTTCTTTATCATGTCATCCATGTAAATATGCATTATACACACATACACACAGAGGCACATACATATATATGAATATATATCCATATAAAACTATATAGCCTTATAGCCCCCACACTGCTACATGTGTGCATATGTTTGCATGCATGCACACACACACAAACAAACACGATGTTATTCTTTTTAAAACCTCTACCACATGGGGTGCCTGGGTGGCTCAGTGTGTTAAGCCGCTGCCTTTGGCTCAGGTCATGATCCCAGGGTCCTGGGATCGAGTCCCGCATCAGGCTCTCTGCTCAGCGGGGAGCCTGCTTCCTCCTCTCTCTCTCTGCCTGCCTCTCTGCCTACTTGTAATCTCAATCTGTCAAATAAATAAATAAAATCTTTAAAAAAATAAAATAAAATAAAATAAAACCTCTACCACATTATTGCATTTCATGATACTTCTACTAATATCTATGTTTTGCACTTTTAAGATCTGATGATAGCACAATGAATAGCATAAATTGGGGGTGGATACAGGTCAACAAAATGACAAGCTATCTTTCATACACTAGAGCTTGGCAAAAGCAAAGCATACTTGTCCCAAATAATTTTTAGGACTTCATGAGTTAAGGAACTTCAATTTATTTCCAACTCATTTACACAACTCATTGGAATGTTATTCTGTAACAACTGATTGATTCACAAGTTCTCCCTGCCTCCCTTCCAATTCCTTATAAACAAAGGACAGAGGACATTCCTACTTCTCCACATACCCCAGACAGTGTCCAGCAACTGTTAGAAAAAGAATGTGATTCCATGGTACACACTACTTAATTCTAGAGTTGTACTTATCACACCAGACATAAATCCCTTTCTCCTTGTCTGTATCCCCACTACACTTAGAGAAAAATGCTATTTTCAGTTCATTTTTAGGTCTCCAGCCTCTAACACAGTGTCTGACACATAGCACACACTGAAAAACATTTGACAAATGGTACATGAAGAAACAGACACTCTCTTTTTTGTTTTCAGTAGTTATTTTTGCATAGAGTTACATTCACAATCCTTTGTAATAAATAGCATATTTTCAAAGAACGAAAAACTGATGATGAGTGTGCATACTATAATAACAAAGCAAAACAGCTACCACAGGATAAAACCTGATATGTTATAAATAATTGGCCCACAGAAGTAATAAAATTGATTTACAAAATTTAAGAGAAAAAAACTATATATTTTTCACACCTTAAATGTGCATATGAGGGATGCCTGGGTGGGTCAGTAAGTTAAGCATCTGCCCTCAGCTCAGGTCATGATCCCAGGGTCCAGAGATGGAATCCCACATCACGTTCTTTGCTCAGAGAGGAGCCTGCTTCTCCCTCTGTCCCTCCCCCTGCACGCATGTGTGTCTGTATGTGTGTGTTTCTCTTTCTCTTCTCTCTCTTTGACAAATAAAATCTTTATAAAAACATGTACATATAAATTTTTGCATCAAGTTCAAAATATTTCTCACTGTTTTTCAGACCATTCTAACTATTCATGGGAGTTGACACTGAAGAAATCTTTATTATATTTAGCATATCATCATCAACCTAATTGTAACTTTAAAATATTTGCAGTTTAGAGATGGGAGATAAACAATACAGATATTAAATGAAGTGTTCTAAGGAGTGAAAGTAGCTGATTCCTGTTAATTTCTAATTAGCTGTCAATTTTTATCATAAAATCTCAAAATAACTGATTATTACTCACTTAAAAAGATAAGCTAGTTTATCAATCATTACTAAATTACAGAGCTCTCTCATATAAAAAATTTTATAAGTTATGAAAATATTTTTATCCCTTTATATTTAAGCAATCATAATAGAAACTAAGTTATGTATTAAGAAGACCATTTACATTTATATTGAAATGTTTATTTCCTTATGAAGTGGTTATATAAAATAGTTATACTGTCCTTTCTTATTAAAAAAAACTATAAAATTTTAAAATTGCCTATTTTTAGGCTTAAAATAAAAGTGAAAAATTAAGAAGGGGTTTTAAAAAGCACAAATATTCAAAGAAATCGGCATTTTAAAACTCTGAGAGCTACACAGAGCAGGGAATTAATTTTTCCTTGGGACTACATCCTATTATTATTCCCCTAGAGCTTGGTGTCAAGAGAAGCTGTCATTTAAATGATTACTAGGTGAAAGATAATGAAAGACCTGCACTCTGAAAACTATAAAACAGTAATGAAAGAAATTAAAATCAACACGAACAAAAGGAAAAATATTCCAAGTTCATGGTTTGGAAGAACAAACATTGTTAAATTGTCCATACCACCCAAAACAATCTACAGATTTAATGTGACCCCTATCAAAATTTGAACAGCATTTTTCACAAGACTGGAACAATCCTAAAATTTGTATGGAACTACAAAGACCCTAAATTGCCAAAGCAATCTTGAAAAAGAAGAATGAAACTTGTTTCTTGAAAAAACAAGAATGAAACAAGAATAAAATCACAACCCAGACCTCAGGATATACTGCAAAGCTGTGGCAGTCAAAACAGTATGGTACTGGCACAAAAACAGACACATAAATCAATGGAACAGACTAGAAAGCTCAGAAATAAACCCATAATTATATGGTCAATTAATCTTCAACAAAGTAGTTAAGACTATCTGGTGGGGGTGGGGGGGTGGGGGGAAGAGTTTCTAAAAGCAAACAGTGTTGGGAAAACTGGGCAGCTACATACAAAAAAAAAAAAAAAAAGAAAGAAAGAAAGAAACTGGAACCGTTTTTTAATACCACCCACAAAAATACACTTTAAAAATGGATTAGGGACCTAAATGTGAGACCTGAAACCATAAAAATCCTGGAAGAGGATTGGCAGTAATGTCTCTGACATTGGCTGTAGCAACATTTTTCTAAATGTACTTCCTAAGGCAAGGGAAACAAACACAAAAATAAACTATTGGGACCACATCAAAATAATTAAAAAGCTCCTGCACAGCAAAGGAAACAATCAATAAAACAAAGAAAACCCACTGAATAGAATATATTTGCAAATGACATATGCAATAGAGGGTTAATATCCAAGATACATAAAGAAATTATATAATTCAACACCAAACAAACAAAAATAAGTAATACAATTAAAACTAGGAAGAAGACATGAACATACATTTCTTCAAAGAAGACATCCAGATGGCCAACAGACACATGAAAAGCTGCTCAACATCATTTATCAGGAAAATGTAAATAAAAACCACAATGAGATATCATCTCACATCTATCAGAATGGCTAAAATAAAAAACACTAGAAACAACAAGTGTTGGTTAGAAAGTGGAGAAAAATGAACCTTCATGCACTATTGGTGGGAATGCAAAATGGTGCAACCACTATGGAAAACAGTATAGAGGTTGCTCAAAAAAATTAAAAATGGAATTATCATATATCCAGTAATTTCATTACTGGGTATTTACCCAAAATATACAAAAGCACTAGTTTGAAAAGGTACATGCACCCCTATATTTATTGCAGCATTATTTACAACAGTCAAATTATAGAAGCAACCCAAGTGTCCATTGATAGATGAATGGATAAAGAAAATGTAGTACATATATACACAATGGAATACTACTCAGGAATAAAAAAGAATGAAATTTTGCCATTTGCAACAACATAGATTGAGCTAGAAAGTATAACGCTGAGTAAAATAAGTGAGTCAGAGAAAGACCAATAAGATACAATTTTACTCATACATGGAACTTAAGAAACAAAACAAATGAATGAGGAAAAAAGAGAGACAAACCAAAAAACAGACTCTTAACTATAGAAAACAAACTAATAGTTACCAGACAGGAGTTGTATGGGGGAACATATGAAATACATAAAAGGGATTACGAGTAAACTAATCATGATGAACACTGAGTAATGTATAGAATTATTGAATCACTATATCATACACAGAAAACTAACATAACACTGTATGTTAATTATACTAGAATTAATTTTTTTTATTTAAAAAACACTTTTGACTAGGTAAAAATAGTAACTCTTGATGTACCAATAATCTTTGTCATGGAAGGTTCACATTAACAGTCTTTCTTATATGTAAATGTACTCCATTACTGTGAGGTAAAGATAACTAGAACCATGGTAGATTTGTTGTTGTTTTATTGTTTCCTCCAAGCATAGTCTCCTTAGAATGCAAGAGGGACTGGGACTAGAAACCAGAGAATGAAACCAAATCTTTGCTTCTACAACAGGCAGTAGTGAACTAGATTATGTAGGACCAAATATCATACTGAACATAATAAATATCTAGAAAAATATTAAAATAATGATTTGAAGGTATCAGAAATATCAAGGCAGAAATGATTTGGAGGGATCAAAGTATGAAAAAAGAGTAGTTCCAGAGAGCTAAGGCTAGTGTTTACAATATTTAGTAATAGCTGAGAAGTTAGGAAACTGAAGAGAGAACTTTCAAGAGATTTTGGATTTAAGAAGGTACAAAATTGAAGTTTATGGCCCAATAAATGGAAGGTCCTGGGCAGAACAAACTTTCCATCAGGACACCTTAGAAATAGGGTGAATCTGAAATAAGCCAGTATGAAGAAACAATCTCAATTTTTGATGGAATTAAGATGATCTGAGAATGTTAGCATTCCCAGGTGAATTGCTTCCATAAGCAAAAGTAAATCTTCTCTGGAGAAAGATAAAATCTTCCTCAGCTTTAAAATATTTAAAAGTAATTTTTAAATGTCTAGTAAAAAATCAGAAATAACCAGTCACTAAAGAAGACAGACAAAATAAGGGGGAAAAGGGTAATATAAACACAAGGAATTCATATAATGGTGTTATTAGTCAGGAACTTCAAAATAAGTGTGATCAAGATGTTCGAGGATTTTCTTTAAAACTTGGTAATTTCAGAAGATAAACCATAAAAAGAAAAACAAATTAAAATTCTAGAAAAAATATAAGTGAAAATAAAAAACTTATAGAATAATTAGCTGATTGGACACAACTGAAAATCAAATAAAACTAGAATATGGATAGATATATGCACAAAAAAAAAAGAGAGAGAGAGAGAGAGAGAGAGAGAGAAAGATACAAAATTCAAGGGAAAGGACTATATAAGGCCTTTTGGGAAAAAGACCCTACATATGGACAACTGAATTGCCATAAAGGGCATCAGGTGAAAGAGAAAATGGGAGAAAAGCAATGTAAATAAATAATGGTGCTGAACTTTTCAAAACTGAAGACAAGTTACAAATTTAAAAAGCACTCTAACACTATAGCAAAATTTTTAAAAAGTACTCATGCTTTTCATAATAAAACTCCTTAAAAGACAAAAAATTATGTTAAGTAGCTGAAAGAGGTGTATTATCTTCAAAAGAATTACTGCTGACTTTTTGAAATGAGCAAGAAGACAACAGAAAGATACTTTCAAAGTGGCAAAAGAAAATCACTGTTAACCTAAAATTCTATATCCAGTAAAAATATCTTTTGAAATAACTATATTTATAAACAAACAAGACCAAATTTTCAGCAGCAGAACAAAACCAAAGAAAATATTAAACGGTATTACTCAAATAGAATGAAATTGTTTAGCAATATTTTTTCATTAAGATATGTACATTTTTAGATATAATGCTATTGTACACTTAGACTACAGTATACTGTAAACATAACTTTTACATGCAATGGGAAACCAAAAACTTCATTTGACTTACTTTGTTGCATAATTTGTCTTCCAATGGTCTGAAACAGAACCCATATCTCAAGGTATGCCTGTATTAAACTAAATCTGGTGATATATAAATCATGACCACATTAAGTTTATTCCAGGAATGCAAGGTTCATTTAATATTTAAAAATCAGTATAAGTCATTACTTTAAAATGCAGTATTAAACAATATATGACACAATAAAGTATTAAAAATATAATTTTCACAATGGCAGAAAAAATTGATGAAATTCAAAACTCATTGGAGTGCTTGAGTGGCTCAGTTGGTTAAGCATCAGACTCTTAACTTCTGCTCAGGTCATGATCTCAAGGTTGTGCGATCAAGCCCTGCTCTAGGCTCTGCACTCAGTGGGGAGTCAGCTTGAAGATCTCTCCCTCTAGCCCTCCCCACCCCTCCCCAGCTTACTCTCTCTAACATAAATAAATATTTTTTTAAAAAATTCAAAACTCGGGGTGCCTGGGTGCCTCAGTCAGTTAAGCATCTGATTTTGGCTCAGGCCATGATCTCAGGGTCCTGGGATAGAGACCCACTTTGGGCTCCCTGCTCAGGAGGGAGACTGCTTCTTCCTCTCCCCCTGCCCCTTCACCTACTTGTGCACATGCATACACTCTCTAATAAATCTTTGAAAAAAAATATATTTTTAAAAATTACAAACTCATCCATGATTTAAAAATCTGCTCACAACAGATTAGAAGGGAAATTTTTTTAGCCAATAAAATAGATCTATTAAAAAAAAAAAAACCACAAGAAGACATCATAATTAACATAATGTTGAAAACTTCCTTTGAAATCAGGAATAAAAAAAGAATAAAGGCTTTATTCAATATTCTACTGTAGGTCTTAGTTACAGCAATAAGGTAAAGAAAAAACATATAGGTGTTGGAATGAAAGAAAATGGTCATACATGTAGAGGAAATCTGAAACATAAATTATAAAGTATGGGAAATAACAAATGAATCAAGCAGGGTTACCAAATACAAGATAAATGCATAAAAATCAGTTGCAGACCATTTATATACCAATGAATGAAAAGAGAAATGTTAAATACCATCTGGAATAGCAGTGAATAACTAATAAACATTAAATAAATAACAAAAGATGTGGAAGATAGAAAATTATAAGATATTAATGGGAAAAAATAAAAAAAAATAAAAGAAGGATTACTATGTGAATGAATCAGAAAATTCAATACTATAAAGATGTCAACTCTCAAAGTTATTTCAATATAATCCCACCTTTGGTAGACACAGCAGTTTCTAAAATTCATAGGGTAGCACTAAAGGTCAAGGTAGCTAAGAAAATCTCAGAAATAACAAAGTTGAAGTACTTACTCTGCAAAACACCTTAATTTATTATAAAAGCAAAATGAATTAGGATAGTAGATTTGGAGAACAAAGACAAATATAGACCCCATGGAAGAAAATAAAGAGTTCAGAAACAAATCTATGCATATATGAACATCTGTGAGAATGGGATGGCCTTCTAAATAATATAAGTCAATGTAGGAAAGAAATGTACTTTAATTTTGAATCACCACACCTTACATTAAAAACATCTCTTCCAGATAGGGTGCAGAAACAGAAAAACAATGTAATAAAGTATCTCAAGGACAACATAAAAATTTTTATTTACATTAAGTAAGGAAAGAGTTCTTTAACAGGACACTAAAAGCACTGGCAATACTTTAAACAACTGATAAAGAGGACTGCATGAAAAAAATAAAAGTTCCTATTTAAAAAGACACGGACAAAGGAGAAAAGGCAAGCCACATAATGAGAAAGAGATTTCCAACACTTACAATGAATGAGTAAGCCTTGGATTCCTGCAATTTTATTTTGCAATATCCTGCAGGTGGTGTCAAAGAGCAGTGTGTTGTAATTATTAGTGTGGCTTGCCAAAAATTTCAACTCTTTCTACCCTCTGTCCTCCTTGGTTGGGTGGAAACATGTAATGAATTCTGGCAAAGGAGCTGTGAGCAAAGGCAGCATGTTTGAGACCCATTGTTGTCCCTTGCCCTGACAAGGCATTCCACAACATTTAAAATGGACACTGTTCTGTCAGCAGTGACCTCCACAAGACATCTCCAATGGACATGTAGGCAGGTACACTAGTATGAGGGTATATTGTTTAATAGATTATGATATAAAATGTATTTCTTAGTGTAGATAACAGGAGAAGAAAATCTGAAGAAATATTCTGAAAGGATAATTTCAATAAACTATTTCTATGGAGAAATGAAGTGTGGGGTTACTGCAAGGTATTATCAACCAAGGTCAAACTGAAATTGACGTAACTTCCTGGGAATGAATAACCAAAACAAAGAGAATGAAGAGGGTGAACTCTACTCCCTCCAAATTCATCTATGTAAATCTCCATCAGAATCATTTGGGGAGCTTGTATTACAATGCATCCATTCACCAAATAAATGTTCAAGGGCCTATTAAGTGCCAGATGACAGGAGACAGAGCAGTGAATAAAACAGATCAAGTCCATAACCACACTAGCCTATAACTAGATGGGGGAGATCTCAGAAGATGCTTCTAAAGTCACATTCTCTATTGTCCAAAGCACTTCTCAGGGTTACTTCATTGTCAGATAAATGTATCCTTTATGTACTCTTTCAGGCAAGGAGATTTACATTTCCTTCTTTGCTAATCCTTCAATAAGAAGATGAAGGATATGACTAGTATGTTCTTATCACATTTATTTCAACAAGTTCAGTATCAGGATAATAATAAAGAGGCTGAGACTAGTACTAGAGCACACCAATAAAATGGAGGCTTACTAGTAATTACCACCACATTATGTCTTTGTATACCAACTGCACCTTTTAATTCTTTCCAGTTTTAGAACCTTACTCTAGTTACAGTTAATGTAACTTCTTAGCAACACTGGTAAAGAACTATTTAATGGAAATAGTTGATATTCTATGGCGGAAAATAGCAGATCTTTTTTTAAATAAAAGGAATCCTTTCTCTCATTACAAGTAGATAATAAATAACTAGAAAGAATAAAATTAAACTGTTAATTTTATACCATAGAAGTAGAAGATTTTATAAAATATATAGAAAAATAGGATGTATTTGTATCTTAATTTTATATTATCACACATTATGTCATAATCGTCATGCTTTAATCTAAGATATTACAAGCTATACTTCAATGGTAATTATTATAGGCATATTCAAGCATATCTTCTTAGTAGCTCTTAAGGCCAATGTCAAATATTCAAAATCTGATTTTAAAAAAATATCCAAAATCTGATTGAAAAATTAGTTTCCAATTTTTTTTGAGAGAATTTAAATACTAAAAAATATCTGAAAGGCAAAATAATATTAGCAAATTCCTCATTATACCACATAATTCAGCCCTGAATATTTAGACACTGTTTTAAATAAACATATTTCAGAAAGATTTTAGTGTTAAATATTCTTTATGCATGAAAACAAATATTCTCCAATTTAGCATATTTACATACCTTTCTTAATGTTCTATGTGCTATCAGAGATTATAAATTTGTATACTAATGATATCTTTAAATTATCAGACATTTGGAAATAAATTTGCTTTTCACATTTGAGAGTCCCTGATTTTTCTGAAGAATCTTTTGTTTTTTTTATATTTGTATTACTTCTCATTTAATTGTACCCATTTATTAAAACTGAAAAAGCGAGGGGCATATGAAGCAAGCAAATGTGGGTAATCTATATGTCACAGAAAATAAGAATGTATAATTCCTACTGTCTGCTTTGCTCAGTTTTTTATATATATATATGCCTTGTGTCATCATTTGAACAATAGAGTTCAAAGATGAAGTCATTCTCTAACCCAAAAAAACACACAAAAAAATCAAATTTCGAAGTTGAAAAGTTTAGATTCCAACTCTTTAGTAATGAAATCTCCTAATTTTGATCAAAACCACACTCTACTTGATCTAAATTGCAAGTGAGGAAAGAAAATATGAACAGGTTTTTGAGTAATAAAAATTTAAACATGTATAAAACATCTTTTTAAAGGTAGCTTTAATGAAAATATTCACAACCTAAAAATCCAAATGAAATTTTTAGAAAATATCCCAAATAGGAGAAGTTTTTGGGAAAATCTACTGTACCATCTGTCACATATTTTGGGTAAGATTAAAAATAGGGGTGCCTGGATGGCTCAGTCAGTTAAGCATGTGACATTAGTTCAGTTCATGACCTCAGGGTCCTGGGACCTGAGCCCCGTTTCAGTCTGTGTTTCCCTCTCTTTGTCCCTCACCCTTGCTCATGCTCTCTCTCTCTCAAATAAATAAATAAAACATATATATATATACACATATATATGTATGTATGTATGTGTATATATGTACATACATACATATATGCATGTATATATACATACAAACATATGTATATATATATGTGTGTGTATATATATACACACACACATATATATATATACTCTGACCATGTAGATACAACTCACGCTTTGCCTCAGTTCTTTGTTAAGGACATACTTTAATTAAGCATTAAAGAAATAAAAAGCCAAGAAGTAACAACAACAACAAAAAGTTATATAAAAACATTTCCTTTGAAAATCACAGAATTATATTTATTCATAAAAGGCCAAAAATACCATGTATCTTAAGTTAAAGGTGTTTGTGAAAGCAAGAGAACAACTGGAAGCTTAAAATGCTTTTCACAAAATCACTACCCATAAAATGTACCATTTGTAGATGCCATTTGTATCAAATGACCAAATTTAAAGCCCAAGAAGTACAATGACAAGCAAAACAACAGGAAATTATATTGCAAAACTGAATTTTATAGAGTCAAGAAAACTACTTGGGCACACTTAATGTTTTGGAGTTTTGACTCTAAATGTTTCAAATAAAACGGTAGCTCTAAAAGTTAGAGTCTAAATAAATGAAAAAGATAGATCTGTGTGACTAAATAGATACAAGAAAAAACTCAATCTTAAATGCTGGGTGAGAGCAAATTTGTGTTATCAAGATAGGCAGCAATAAATATGAAGATGAGATAATATTCAAAGCTAAAATCACTCATTCATTCATTCATTCAATCAATCATTCATTCATCAAATATTTATTTAGCACCTACTATTGCTGGAATCTGTTCTAGGAGTTCCAGATACAGCAGTGAATAAAACACACAAATTCCTGTTGTGTATATGGAACATATACTAGTATGGGGAAAGAGAAAAAAAAAGTAAGTAACATATATATGTGAATATTTGAGTAGGGGTACACTGAATAAGTAGAGGGAAAAAAATCAATGGATTTTAACAGTCAGAGCTCCTTCTGTGGAGCTGTTAATATGAAGAACAGAAAAACAGAACATCTGTAGTAAGCCCTCCAGATGAAAATGAGGGCAACAGAAGCCCACTCCACAATTTCTCTGATCCCAGATATGCAGGATAATTACGGAAGGGTGGATGCATGCAGGGTGGAGGGGGAGAGAACAAGACAGGAAAGTCTCCAAATAGGTTCACATCACCCACTCACAATATGATTGGAAAGACCTGATTTGGATCAACTTAGTATAGATTTAGTGTAATTTTCTACCACTTCTGGTAATTATGCAATTCTGTATTTAGCTCTCTAGATTTCTTCCTCCATTTTTTATCTCTCATCTTAGAAGAATGGTTCTCTTCTGATACATTTAACATAATTTTCTCAAGGCAATGTGTCCATAGTGAGGCATATGCAATGATTTTAATTGGTAGACAATTTTTTAAATGTAAAGTTTTATTTACAGATCGTGTGCTTAGAACAAGATTTAAGATTTTTTTTAAGTGAGTAGATTTAAAGTAAAGCTCAAATGTAAAAAAAAAAAAAAAAAAAAAAAAAAGGAAATAAATGGTAGTGCACGTTTGCACAGATGAGACCCTCAGAGAGTAAGTTAATGACAGAAGCTTGAGAAACATGGTGTTAAGTAAATCCAGCTTCCTTAAACTTCATTGACTTTTAATCATTCTAGACTCTTCCTAGTATTTGCCTAAATTTAGTAAACTTAACATTTTAATGGCCTCTTTCTTTTCTACTATCCATTACATCAGTGTACAGAAAAATGTAGTAAAGAGATTTGAAAATATTTTTCTTCAGTCTACTTTCCACTAGCTTAAAAAAATTTCTTTTTCACTGGCTTCAGACATTGTCAGTTTTAGCCCTTGGATTAGCAAATACTAGTGTAACATTATTTTCATTCTTTTTATTTAATCTTTAATATGTTTTAGCTATTTTAACCTTAGATATTGCTAGCATGTGTAGAAATAATGTTATTTACTTTATTCTATCTTTAATACAATAATTCCTTACTTGAGAAAAATATCCCACAGTCTTAAAAGGTATAGTGATTCAGTTAAATCACACCCAGATACACCTTTTGAAACATAAGGTTACATAAAACAAAGACTGTAATGTAAGATTAAAATTAAATCTTTTACAGGTAAAAATGCAAACACTTCATTATATAACTGAGAATACAGAACATTCTCTAGCTGCAACAGCTCAGTTTCAACTCTTTCTTGAGCTACGCTTAGCAAATGTTTTGTAAGAGAAAAAGGAGATATGCAATTAACAGAGGAAAAGCATGCTACACAGTGCAATAAGACAGATGGTTTAGTCCCTGAATCCATTTTTCAGTGCATGACAGTTATGAAGTTTTGATGTGATCTGATAGTACATAGGTCTTCAAACACATTTGAATTCATCTGTCACTTAATTTCATGAATCTAGGAATGTCAGCAATAAAATTATGTGTAGTTTTCAAAATCTATATAAAGTGTTAGCTATTATAAAAATGTTGTTTTCCAACTAGGTAATAAATACTCATTTCTATCATATTATTTACTGACAATCAATTAGAAGTCTGTGAGAAACCAAAAACCCTTAAAACGGTAATGCTATCACTGGCTCTAAATCAGATCACTTTAGGGCACCTGGGTGGCTCAGTGAGTTAAAGCCTCTGCCTTTGGCTCAGGTCATAATCCCAGGGTCCTGGGATCAAGCCCCACATTAAGCCCCACATCAAGCCCTGCATCAAGCCCCACATCAAGCCCTGCATCAGGCTCTCTACTCAGCAGGGAGTCTGTTTCCCTTCCTCTCTCTCTCTCTGTGTCATAGATTCTAATAACTAGCAAAAAGGTTGGCATTATTATTGCTCACATTATTGTTCTTATTTTATTGTTACAATAAGCTAGGAATCTGGAGAACTAAAATATACATACTAAGGAAAATTTGATATATTTGAAAATGTAATAAGAGAGCAAATTCTATGGATGTCAGAAAATTTTAAAAATTGGACAATTCCCCACCCATCGACAATTCCCCTATGGCAATCAAGAATTTTCCAAATGCACTGCAATTTTCAAAAGAATACGATGGCCTAAGCAGATCAGTTATGACCTAGACATACTACTTAAGAATTTGGCTCAAAGAGTATCCTCCAATCTACTTTTTCTAAAAATAGTCTAAATACCACCTCCTCTAGCCTTCCTTCACTGCAGGGTGGATCCTTTGCCCCAGTCTATCCTTTGGTACACTGGCTTGCACTGGCCCTCTGGCCAAAATAGAACATTTGTGTTTTTGTTTGCCCAGCACTCATCCCACTTCCAATAACAATACCTTGACTTTCTTTGGAAATTTATGAAACTGCCATTAGATACTTTTTTTTTTAATTTTTTATTTTTTATAAACATATATTTTTATCCCCAGGGGTACAGGTCTGTGAATCACCAGGTTTACACACTTCACATTTAAGATTTTATTTATTTATTTGACAGACAGAGATCACAAGTAGGCAAAGAGGCAGGCAGAGAGAGAGAGAGAGAGGGGAGGAAGCAGACTCCCTTCTGAGCAGAGAGCCCGATGCGGGGCTTGATCCCAGAATCCTGAGATGACGACCTGAGCCGAAGGCAGAGGCTTTAACCCATTGAGCCACCCAGGAGCCCCTAGATACGGTTTTGGTAGGATCCTCAAACATGGTACACCCATTTTTGCTAAGGAATAGAAAGGTAATAAAAATCGTGACCAATAAGGTGTATTCTTCTTAAAATATAATTCCTGAGGCGTTCTGATGGCATAATTCTGTTTCGGCTGTTCATTAGAGTCTGATACTTTGATATGCACAGAAGCCTGAACTGTGCTCTTTCCTAAGCTGGTTCCTCAAATCTTTCAAGTATGGCATCTGTGAGCACCCACTTAATCTTCCAATATATTCCCTTTGTGTCTATAAGCAGAGCTGGCTTCTGTTGCTTGAAGTCAAAGGCCTCTACCTTTTCAGCCTAAAAAAAATGTGACTGAAACCATCTACTCCGGTATGCTTCTTTCACCCCATGCACAAATACAGAACCTCTGCTATCCTTCACTGCCTGCTCTCATCCCTATCACTGTCTTGCCCTATGTTTAGAGAGGCCACACCTCCTGCTTGAAAAGATTTTGCATAAATTTCCATTTCCAACACTAGAATAACAGCTATGTTTTAATCCTGCTCTGTGCCCCTTATTTGAACTCATCCTACCATATTAGAATTTTTTGCTTATTTATTTTCTGAGTGAAAACACTGTATCTTTCATTACCATATATCCAGCACAGAGCCCAACATATAATAGGTACCTAAATTCTTTTTGAAAAAGGAATGAGAAACAAAAATTCTGAGATATAACATGTAATACACTCTGTTGGTGCCCTACAAAACCCCCTTCACTGGTCAGTGCACCCACTACCCACCTAGTATAAATGTTAACAGCTAAGGCCTTCCAGCTTCCCCCTTCTTTGGAGAAATGCACTGCAACCAATGACTGACCACAGGAGCATGAGATGCCAGCCCCTCGCCTCATTGTAGAACCAACTTGGTGGTACAATTCACAGATATCCACAGTATCATGCTAAAGCTGAACTATGATTGATTAAAAACTTTAGCTTGCTTAGCTGCTTCTTTGCCTTGTCCTGCTTCCCTCTTCCCCTTCTTCTGAGAGCCCTCCCTTAATAAACAATGTGCACCAAATCCCCTTCTCAGGTTCTGTTTATAGGAAACCCAAATTCTGGAGATGATGCTGAGACAAAATTTTTAACACATTTCCTTCCACAATTCAGGCTATTGGAATGAATTCAGGGGACTGAATCAGAGCAAATCTATTCTAGATGGTGCAGCAGTACAAAATGTAAAGTTGGTTTGCTTCCTACTAAAAGATCTTTGAGACCATAGAAAAGACCCTAAGCAGAACAAAGAAGCCATGAAGAATAATCTTTCAGTCATTTTTGACAAGTTCTTGACTCTAGAAAAACTTTGTCCATTGGGCATTAACTCAGAGTAATAGGAAAAAAGAATGGCCAATTGGTTAGTAAGCACTATTTAAATTGACACAGAGGGGTGCCTGAGTGGCTCAGTCATTAGGCACCTGCTTTGGGCTTGGGTCATGATCCCAGGGTTTAGGGATTGAGCCCTCCATCAGGCTCCCTGCTCTGCGGGAACCCTGTTTCTCTCTCTCCCACTTGCCCTGCTTGTGTTCCTTCTCTCTCACAGTGTCTCTCTGTCAAATAAGTAAATAAAATCTTTAAAAAATAAATAAATAGATAGATAGACACAGAATATAAAGGCTATTGTTTCCAAAGTAACTCAGTAACATTAAAGAATATGTATTTTAAAAATCTTATATCCCAAGAAAGTTCTGAATTCTTTTTATTTAATATATTACAAAGAGGAATTTTTATATAATGCTGTTAGAAGCCAATACTTTCTAACTAAATTCTGCAAAAGTATATTTAAAACTGCACCTTCAAACAAACTCAACTAGGCTGAATAAAATAGATTAAGCAAAGGCCTTCAAATATTACAATTAACTTTGAGTCATTCCCCGTATTTAATATGTTTGGTAGTCTTAGCATATTCTGTGGATAAGCACTACAAAAGCCCACAAAACCATAACAATCTCCAAGATGGTGACAGTAGCATTGCACAACATACACATTGTTACCCATCTCCAACCTGAGAAGGCATCTTTCCACCCTCCATTTATCTGTGGAAAGAGTCCTGAAGCCTGGGTCTAAATGTTGGATCTGTCTGCATTGAACCACATTTATATTACTCCAACCCTATATATTTGTTTCTCCATTGTTCATAATTTATTATATATGCACTCCTTCTTTCTAAAAAACAGAATTAGTAAGATTACCAATAGTGGAAAGTTGGCAAAATAAGCTAAACATTTTGGATACTTATTAGTTATCTGTTATAATACAAATAAAGTTACCCTCAAATTTAGCAGTTTAAAATAACAAACATAGACTATCTCAGAGTTTCTGAGGATCAGGAACCTAAAAGCAGCTTACTTGGGTGGTTTATGCTCAGGATGTTGTCATGGGCATTGCAAAATTTGAAAGATGGTGTTGAATATTCTCATTTACATTGCTGTTGACAGGTCTGAGTTCTTTGTTGGCAGTTAGCTGGAGGCTTCCATTTCTCACAATGTGGTCTTCTTTATAGGCTGCCTGAATATCCTCACGACTGGTGACAGGCAGCTTCCCCAGATGTGAATGATCCAAGAGAGAGAAAATGACTGAGCAAGAGGTAGCCAAAAGTAAAAAGGAGTTCTTTTATAACCTTATCTTGCAAGTGACATGCCAACACTTCTGGCATGTGCTATTGGTCACAGAAATAAACCCTGGTTTGATGTAGGAGAGAACTCTGCTAGGATGTGCCTAGCAGGAGATGGGAATCAAAGGAAGCCACATTAAAGGCTGCCTGCCATAGACACATTTCCAAAAGACAGAAAGTACATAAAGTTGCATGGATCATGGCTACTGCAAAGGTGGGCACCATTGTTCATTTTATAGCTCGAGATGGGCTCTAGTGAAGAATCAGCTGATAGCAAGTACAAATGTGAGATGAGGGGGTAAAATGGGAGTGATGAATTAAAGGACCACCACAGGAAAAAAGCATGCATCAGAACTCCACTCCACACTTCAGCAGTACTTATTCCTGGCTGAAGCTCTAAAACAAGAATAGTACACTCAGATTTGGTGAAGCAGAAGAGTTACAGACAAGCAACAAAAATGAGTGAAAATGAGTAAAGAAGACAAACCTGGGACTTGAGGTAACAGATTTACTTTAACACAATAGATTTCAAGCCCACAATAAAATAGGATCTCTTTCATTTTCTTAAAACACAGAACCTGTCAGAACACCAGGGTAGCTCAGTCAGTTAAGCTCCTGCCTTCAGCTCAGATCATGATACCAGGGTCTTCGGATCAAGTGTGGAGTCCAGGCTCCCTGCTCAGCAGGAAACTTTCTTTGCCCTTTTCCTCTGCTTATGTGTTCTCTCTCAAATAAATACATAAAATCTTAAAACACACACACACACACACACAGAACCTGTCTATTATTTTTCCTCCTTTGATAGGGAAATTGTTAGTTAGCAATTTTGCCAATAAACATTTCTTGAGAACTTATTAAGTGCCAAGCACTGTTCTAGGGATAGGGCATAAAATGAGATAGCTAAAAACTCTGCCTTCTAGGAGCTTAAATTCTAGTGTGGCAGAAACAGATACAAGCATAAAAAGAAACAAGTAAGTGGTGCTTGGAGAAAAATTATATAAGGTATAATGACAGAGAGGGCGTCTGAGCAACTTAGCAAAATTATTCATAGAAAACTCTTTGAAGAGACACCAACTGAACTAAGAGCTGAATGATGAGAAGGAAACATGCACACAAAGACTTGGGGGAACCAAGTTCTAAGTGGAAGGAACTGCAATCACAGACTCTAAAATAAGAACAAATCTGACATGATTAAGGGAATAAATGAGTACAATCTAGGTGCAGGAGACAAAGAAACATTCCTCATATAATGCTGTCTTAATAACAAAAAGCAATAAGCATTCAGCCCCAGTGTTGGGAAAACAAAAGGGAGCAGTGGGGACTATGTGAATCTGAAGAGCAAATGGCTTATCTCAATGGGGTAGCTATGCTACAGTGCCAGATGATTGTTGTCACCTTACAGATACTTCAGAGGAGTCACAAATCCACTTTGTGGGAAATACCTCATTTTTCAGAGGTTGGCCCAAATTATAAAACAAAAGCATCTATTCTGGCTGCCAGTATGCCACCTTCATTCTAAAGAAACATAGTAACTTACTTAGAGGATGCGAGGCTATTGGTGTATGGTTAGCACCTTAGAAATTGGCCCTCTTCCTTTTAGACAGAGATGGGCAAGAAGTAAAACAGCCTATCTGTCCTATCCTTTCCTATAAATCTTGAAAAAGAAAAAAATAATAATAAAGGGGTAGAGGGAAGAGCTAGAATAAAAAGTATGAAACCTCCTAGAACACAGAGCAAAAGGCAAAGTTGGGCGTGGGGGGTGGTGGGAGACAAATATGAGACATAGGTAATCAACATTAAAGAGTCAGAACTTAAAAAGAATAAATTAATCAAATAAATAGCACTATAAAATTTCTAGAGCTTAAAAAAGTAAAAAAGGTTGTTTCAATTTTAAAAGGTCCCCTGAGAGCCAAACAAGATGAATGCAAAACGATCTACTCATTGACATTACTGACATATCAGAACACCAAAGGAAAAGAGATCTTAAAATTTTTGACTGAAAAGCAAAATAAACATAAATCAGATAACCTATAAAATAATTAACCTGACCTAAGCTTTCTTATCAGCAACAGGCGTTTCAGAAACCAATGAGGATAATGACAGAAAAATTCTAAGAGTCAATGATTTTGAATCTAGAATTCTAGTCCCAGACAAAACCAATCATGGATGTACAATAAAAATATTTTCAAAAATTTTCAGATATGAAAGAACTCAGTTGACTTCTGAGGAATAACATTTATATAGTAATATAGTATAAATGCTACAAAGCACAATTTAATTATAAATGTGGAAAATTATGTAAGATTTATAAACTATGACAAAGGAAAAGTAATGATACAGAAGCTGGGAGTTCAAAGGAAAAGAGAGGTGGAAGTGCTAATTTTCTCATATTACATTGTGGAGAACTGAGGAATAATTTTCTCAATATGATGGATCAGGAAAGTTCCTTAACTAAGTTACTGTGAAAGAGAAAATATATATTCTCCAGCAATAAAGAAGCTGGTTTATAAAAACTGTTCAGTTACATGATGCAGGAGTTTTCTAGCCCCAAATCTTTAAGTGTCATCACAAATGTATAATACTAGAAAAGAGGTAATTTTTTGAATAATTTATTCTTGTTTTCTCACTATAAACATACTTGTGAAATAATAACAAATATATATACTGGCACCTGTCCCTGGTTCCTGACACAGGATTATGAAAGCCATGGTAAATCGGGGTGCTAACAGAATCTTTTGATATAACACTTAGTCTTTGACCCCAGTTCCCACATAGAACGCACACAGAATGACACAGAAGGGTTCCTAAAACCCTTCTAACTTCCTAGGTGATAAGAGCACTAGGAGCATCTTTTGTCCTAACATGTGGTCTTTGTCCCTGGTTCCTGACACAGAGCTTGTAAATGTAGGGGGGCTGTCTCCTGGAATAAAGCCTTTAACCTGTGAGGTCTGTGTTAACTCCATTTTATGTTAGAACTGAATTATAGGACACCCAGCTAGAGTCACAGAGAGTTGCTTAGTGTGAGGAAAAAAACACACATCTAGTATCAGAAGTGTTGTTGACTTTGGTAACACATGAGAGTAAAGGAGAACCTCACAGAAGTGAATTTTTTCTATATAGTTATAGTAGAATTAAATAGAATAAAAACCAGCCCTGGGCTTCAAGTTCTGTGCTTCTCATGTCTGACTGGGCATCCAGCACTGTGCATGGCACTACACAGACTAGAAAAACAGGAATCATGTCTTCTAAAATAAAACAAACACTCCTACAATCTAGTTTGTAGACTTTCTTCAGCATTTCTATTCTTCCCAACAAGGGGGAGAATGGTCATAAGGCATCACTACAAATGTCCCTGATCCTGAATATTTAGATTATTTGGACATTTAATAAACAGTCATTGAGTGACTAGCCTTTCCCATGCACTGCTGTGTACAAAACTATCACCATAAAAAGAGACATACTAGAGTTTGCCACTTGATCAAAGGGGAAAGCTCATGTATTGAAGAAGGGAAAAGTATCAGAGTTAGGTCAATAACCTAGACGCCAAAGTTACCTATTTTAGGAATGAATGCACAAATCCAGGAAACCTCACAATTGGAGAAAATGGGGAGCAGCCAAGGGACCAGTAGAACATTTTGAAATCTTTTAATAAGCCACGAAGGCATTTTGGAATTTGACCAGTAAAGATATTTGGTAAAAGCAAGACTTCATTCCTAACCCCACCTGGAAATGAGGCCCCCAACTTTTGATGATTATATTACAGTGTAAAATAACACATATAAATGAAGTACTTTGTAGTTTCAAGCGGGGCTGCACCTTGGGGGAAGGCTGGGAAAAGGGTTTGGAAAGAGGTCTATATGACAGAATAAAGAGAATCTCATTATATTTAAAAGAGTTAATCTGGACCTGTGTGCTATAACGTTTCTGATTCTTTTTTTTTTTTTTTTTTTTGACAGACGGAGATCACAAGTAGGCAGAGAAGCAGGCAGAGAGAGGAGGAAGCAGGCTCCCTGCTGAACAGAGAGCCCGAAGCAGGGCTCGATCCCAGGACCCTGGGATCATGACCTGAGCTGAAGGCAGAGGCTTTAACCCATTGAGCCACGTAGGCACCCCAACGTTTCTGATTCTGATAAACCTGTTGTTTGCTCAGAACCAGAATAAATGAAGCAAGTGGATATATAATCACATTTTTTTCTACCTGCCTCCTTACTATCTATCAATCTGGAAGGTTGAAACAGCCTACAAACTGAAGCGGAGCTAGAATTAGAGGAGTTGAAATGGTGTGCTCTGTAGAGAAACCTAACAGATCAGAGAGGATAAACAGACTAATTTAAATTGGGAATTAGGAAAGGCTCCATGAAATGGAGATATTTAAACTAGACTCAGATGGCTGGGTTTTTCTCAGTCATTAAACAGAGAAAGGAGTTTTTCCTAGGGAGAGGGTACAATCATGGACTGTTTAGGGGAGATTCATCATGCCTTAAGCTGTCCTAATATCCAAGTATTAAAGGTAAGTATAGAAAGAAATAAAAGTCATGATGATGCTGATGATATCCTGATTCTCCTCAGAGCATAATACATGACCGCTTGCATGCTGAAGCACCATGAGGCATACGGATATAAGGTTCTTAGAGGAATTACTGGCAAGCCCTAAGTAAATGAAGATGTACTCTCAACCTCAGGTAAAGGCAAAAATTTTCTTGCAAAAAAACTTTTTGTAAAAGGTTAATTTCATCTAGCCTTATAATAGATGGTGGTTAGGAAGAAGTACAAGCTAGAATTTATGCTAAAGGAGGAATTTGACATTCACAAAGTAGGTCAACAGGTCAACCTATTCATCTTTAAATGAATAGGTTAGCCTGAGAGAAAACACAAAGCTTACAGCAGTACTATGTCCACTTCATAAGATGTGTAGAACCTGATAGTACATACATCCTTTGGGATTAGAGTAGGAGGTATGGGGAGCTTGCCTGATCTAAGTCAGAGCAGTTTGAAAGGAATGAGTGGAATGGAATGGTGCCTGTGAACTTTCAGCCCTCGGGATGAAGCGTGTCTGTCGTGTTTAGGGTAGAGGTGATGGCAATGTGAACAAGAAAAGGATCCCATGCTCTCATTTTAGTGTTAGTGCAAGTTGTACCTGTAAGGACTACAGAGTTTGTAATATCACTTCATTATTCAAAATGAAGTCGGTAGATTCTTTATCTTTACTCTTTGAAAGGTTTAAGTTGTTTATTTCATAATACCTGAGGATTAAAGATAATAAAAGCAGAAGGTTGGGAGTTCTTCAGACCTAGGTTCTGATTCCATATTCAGTGCTTGCTAACTGTAACTTTGTACAAGTAACTCAAGCTCTCTGGGCTTCATTTCCCTCCATTGAGAAATAAGGATGAATATACTTTAATTTCTAGGATGCATGTGAAGAACAAATGATCTAGTGTAATGCTAGAAACTACCTAGCAACAGCATTTGAAATTGTTAGTCTCTGTAGCCCCTGGTTTCAGTCTATTTTACTTCAGACAGATATACATCCATGAAGGATGAATGAATGGAGCTTAAATTTCTCTATGGCTACACAGGAGAAATCAGGATCAATTAAAAAAATCTATTGAACAACTGTGTGCTTGGTACTTTATTTGAAACCATAAAAATATTACATTACTACTTTTGGCTGATAACGAGGTTTATCTTTTTTCTAAAAGGTCAGGAATAGTTCATATTTACTGAGGATACACAAAAAGACAAGTAATATTACAGCATGCACAAGGTTCCATGTAGTCATGCTGTTAGAGTAATGAGGAACAGTTTACCTCCTAAAAATGTGCTGGCCCTATAGTCTGCAGACATTAGCTGCCATCACGTACACCTGTTTGGGAGAAAAAGACCCCTATGCCAATGTCATATGCCCACACCAAGAAGTTGCTTTAAAAGGAGGTTAGAGAAAGAACAAACCTGTTCTTAGGTTAAGTCTTTTGCTCTGTACAGATTCACCCATCAACTTACTATAGACATTTGTGCCAGGTTCCAAATCCACTTAAAACTTTCAACCTGCACACTGCACTGTGATACCACCCTCCTGGATGGGCCATCTACATACTGATACCCAACCAAACATCACTGTTGACACTTTTGCTGCTGCTCAGATTGCTGGATGTGGTTTTCTGAATATCATCTCCAGCATATGCTCTTAGATTTAGAATTTTGCTTATCTCTCAACATTTGACATAATATACCAGGATCTGACCTCACCCTCAGCCTAGGAGGCAACAAACACAGTGACTAAGTTGCCCTGGGCCAAACTATCTGTGTTCAAATCCTGATTACATCATTCTTCTACGTGACCTTGAGGAAGTGCCTTAAACTCCCTCTGCCTCAGTTTCTCCAGCTACAAAATGGAAATAATATATCTCAAAGAGGGGCGCCTGGGTGCTTCAGTGGGTTAAGCCTCTGCCTTCAGCTCAGGTCATGATCCCAGGGTCCTAGGATCGAGCCCCGTGTCAGGCTCTCTGCTCATCAGGGAGCCTGCTTCCCCCTCTCTCTCTGCCTGCCTCTCTGCCTACTTGTGATCTCTCTGTCAAATAAATAAATAATATATATATATATATATATATATATATATATATATATATCTCAAAGATTCTGAAAAATAAATAAATCAGTACCTATAAAGCACTTTAAAAGAGCCTAGAGCATAGCAATACTCAGTAAATGTCAATGACATTATCTTTAGATGTCCTAGTAAGGACATCTACCTCACTACCTAATGTGGCCCCTCTCTAGGGATATGTAGCCAGTGCAATGACTAGGTAGGTGTAGTTTTTCATCCTGACTCTGTCTTAGCATATGCTGTTATGAAACCACTCACCACAGATGTATAAGACATGCAATCTGGAATATGCACAAAGCTTTCCTGAGCTTACAAATGCTTGCTAATCTTTCCAACATGTAGACTAAGGAAAAGGGATATATAATTTATTGTCAAGTGACAAATCATAGGACACATGTTGTCACTTTCTAGTATATGTTGTTTAAAACAGCTATGGTTTCCCACAAAGAAGTGAATTGGGAAATGTCACCCATTAAAGGGTAAATTTCTTCACTGCACTTGAGTTAACAGTTTGTCTATTATATCTATGATCTTCCCAATGTTAGGAATACCTAGGGGGATTCTTAGCCAAAGTGAATAACTGAAGCTGTGTGTTCCTTACAGGCAATGCCATTGTATGTATTATGAATCTTTATCTGAGTTCATTAAGAAGGAAGAATAATGGCATTGAGTGTAGAAAAAAAAAATTTTTTTTAAAAAAGGCAAGCTTTCCTAACACAGGTTAGGCACATGTTTTCAATCAAATTAACCAGCTGACATAGTCTTTATAGTGAACTTGTAAAAGAAAAATATTAGAAATAACTAAGTAGCTAAAAAGAGAGAAACCAAAGGAATTATTAACTTTCCACTTTGTTTCACTTTGTTTCAAACTAAATGTGTATGAAATTGCCTAAGATTAGTATTCCACCCTCTGCAAAAGAGCATAAAGGCTGACAAATTTTATCTCAATAGATGCAGTATATAGTTTATGGTCTACATGCAAAATTCAGTTAACACAGTGACTCTGCAGACATTAAAGCTAAAGGAGTCCTCAAGCATATCTCCAACGATGGCCCACTGAAGAACCAAAACACACAATCAATATGTATGACGGCCAAGGCACTTTATTTGGAGCCATGCATAGTTTCTTCAGTCTAAGAAGGGGTTTTCTGCTTAAGAGGAATTTCTGAGAAAGAGATAGGAGAAGGTTACTATTACTTAGTGGTATCTGTTTCATATGACAAATTAATAAAATAATTTAGAATAATGGACAAAAATCCCTCTTCTGAAGGAAATGCTCTGAATATTAAGAATGTGATCATAATAAAAATTGCAGGAGCTCATGTCTCTTGAATTAAAAGCATTTTTTCACATTGCTTTTATATGCTTACAAACAGGAAAGGTACATAATTTGGCTTTCTCTATTCAGGAATTACAGAAAGCTAAAATTAGTAGTACATCAAAGGAAACAAACTGCTCCATTTTCTATTTTTTCACAAAAATCACATAAGTTGACCATTTTAAAAAGAAAATAATTAATGTTATCTGCCACCCAATAGAGCATTTTTATCATTCAAATCAAAAAATTATGTCAACTTAAGAATTTCATTATGTTATGAATATATCCACATATACAAAAAGAAGACCCAAAGTCTCCTTTTGAACAACGCTATCTTTAAAGACATGCGTACTTCTGCTGGCATATGGATATTCTATATAGAAAAATCATTCTGATTCAACATAACTTAAATTCAACATCATATGTATTTCCAAATACTGTACATAAAAGAATGGCAAGAACAATCCCCAAAGTCTAAATTCTAAGTTCATGTATTTCTATGTCTTTTTAGAATGGTTATGCATTGAAATAAAGTCTGATTTTTCAAAGTACTGAATATAGAAACAGAAAAATTATTATCAGATAGGAAGACTAATCCAAAACTTTAAAATAAGACAAGTGATAAATGAAATTGCATGTCAATTTGAAGAAGCCAAATCAAAACTAAAAATAGCAGAGAACATCCAAATTTTCATTTCCTCAACACTCAGGATGGAATTTGAGTTAAATGACTTTTAATCTGACTTTTAACATGAACACTGTGCGTCTTCTGATTTTAACATAAATGAGGTTATTAAGATGTAATTTTAAGCTATTGTAATGTTCAAATTAAAAGTAAGGTTTATGACATCTACTACAGGTCCTGGACATAAATTAACATATATTTTGAGAAAGAATCAATTTGGGTTGGCTCCATTAAGGTTATGTAAAAGAATATTAAGCAACAGTATTAGCACAAATAGCAGTAAAATTAAGAAGTAAATGGAAAGATAGTTTTTTCATCCACTTTTCCTCCTGCCCCTGGACCTCTCCCTGAAATGCCATACCTAATCTTCATCAACCCTAACCCATTATCTGATAGGTAGACAGCAAGCATCACTTGTTCAGGAAGTTTCCCTGACCTTCCTGATTAGGTAATTCCCCATCACTCCACATCATAACATCATGTACTTTTATTTCAAGGCAATGGTCACAGCTGCTATTTTACTGATATGTATGTAATTTGATAAATGTCTGCTTATCCTTCATACTGTGCATATTCCTACTTCTGCAATGTTTCTGTATTTACAATCTAGTGATTCCTTAGCACTGACCATAAAGTAAATTTTCTACAAAAAAAAAAAAAAAACCAAAATCACACACTAATCTGAATAAAAATCTCATGATTTTTTTAGATAGATAAATCACACAAATTTTTTAATCTCTTGATAAATGGTACCTTTATTTCTGGGGCAAATATAGCCACTAAGCATGCTGATATTTTCCTTTATAAATTTCTCAGGAAAATAATGGTAGTTATAAGACAGATAGATAGATAGACATAAACCCCTGAAATAAAGATATTAAGGAAATAGTTTTTCAATTTAATTCTTCAAATAGTAAAATAAACTGTTTAAAATAAACCAAACATCTTACAAAAAAAAAAAAAAAGTGTAAATACAAGGCTTGGTTCTAGGCCAGATGAAAACTTTTAGGTCAAATTTGAGCCCGTATAGAAACTATGAAGAGTTAAGATCCTCACAGGACATATATAATAATTATCAAAGAACTAGAATGTAATACCTATCATGTCATAAGCCAGGAAAGGGTAATGATAGACCATTAATTATGCAAATTGGGTGGGAGGGTATGCATGCTACATAATAAGAAGAGTGAAATGATTGATGCTTATTACATAATATTTATGAAACCAGAAAATATATTTATATTACTAAATCAGGTAATGATATCAATATTAATGTTTTTTTAAAAAGCCTCCCTGCATCTGAATCTTAACTCATCTTAATTCATTTCCAGGGTCCCAGAACTTCCAAACTACTCAATAGAGAGGTTTCCCACACACCCCCAAAGAAAGTCTGTCATTAAGCTTCAGTGAAAATTCCTTAGCATAAAATTGCTTTCTCAAAACATCTCAGTTCTTCTGACCTATAATTTAGACTCCCTGAAGGACAACAAAGAGTTAAAAGCAGATTGAGAAGAGAAAATCATAAGAAAATTTAAGTTTTGGAAAGCAAGGCCTACCAGAGGAGTGTTTTTCTCCTTTAGAGGAGTTCTGCTGTACAGAAAATGTAGAGGAAAAAATAGCAAGCTGCACATATAGGTAAGAGGAAATTTACAATACTTTATCCTGAGTACTAGAGGTGAAGAAGACATACTAGAACTGGACAGACTGCAGGTTTCCCCAAAGAAAATTAAAAATCAAATTGCATTTATATTATATACTTCAACTAAGTAATACCTACATCCTAAAATGGAAATTCAACTTTAATAAATAACATAGCAGATTTTAAAAATCTTTATAAATTAACATAGCTTCATGAATGAAAAAGGATGTGTCTAAAGGCAAGGATATTTTGGAAATAAAATGTCTAAGAATAAACATCTGAATGCTTCAATTAAGTGAACTGGTGCACAGAATCATTATAACATAAGCACCCATTTTTTCCTTATACACCTACCTGGTGCCATGTAAACTTTAGGGATTACTTTATTTTACTTTCAATTGGGGCCACTTTTTAAAAAATATAAGAAAATGACAACATGAGGAAAAATCTGTTAAATAATGAGGGAGGCATGTCCAAAACCTTATAATTGTTTCTTCAGGTTTTAAAAAAAAATTTATATTTATTTATTTTGCCATTAATAGAATTGGATGGTGGATTATATGGTATTCACTTTGGGTTTTTTTTTTTCTTAGTTTTTTGGTATTAATTATATTTTTATATTTTTCTGTAAAATAAACATATGATTTATATCTACACTTTAAAGCTATATATATTATATAATAAAATCAATTTCAAAATCTTAGCGTCAGACCATGATAAAAATTTTTGTAGATTCCCCTCTCAAGTATTATTTCTACAGTAATATACAGGTTTTATCACTATTTTTGGTGATATGGATTATGTAGGTTATAATCACTAACATGCCGATATTTTATAACCTTTCTTCATTTAATGTGACAGACTGTATTTTTCAAAAAAGACTGCAATAACTCCTCCCATCCTGTATACTCCTACAATGTGACTTTGACTTATGGAGAGGTAGGATCTATGTTCCTTTGTCTTAGATCTTGGCTAGCTTGTGACCATTGTGGAAGTGATGGTATGATTTCTGAGGTTTAAAAGGTGTTAGAGATTCTGCCTGATTCCTTTGGGACATGTGCTCATGGAACTCTCCCACCATGCCATGTAGGAAAGCCAAGGAGCCCACATAGAAACCTACATGGACAGAAACGAGGGCCTCCTTCAACCCAACTGAAAGCCAACACTAACTTGCCAACCATGTAAAAGAACAGTCTTAGAAATGAATGCTCTAGTCCCCAGGTAAGCCTCTTGGGTGATGACACATAAAATAGGGAGAAGCTTTCCCCAATAAGCTCTGCCAAAATTACAGAAATCGTAAGTTAAATAAATTACTGTTGTTTCAAGATGTTTTAGAGTGATTTGTTATATAGCAACAGATAACCAGATATTTGACTTTATATTGTAAGCCAAACCACCATAAACATTAGTTTATAATAGACTATATTACCTTCTGATGAATGAATATATCATAATTTAATTAGACATTCTCTGAAAAATGGATAATATTAGGGTTCGTTCCTATAGCTTTTCCTTATGCTTAGTAGAAGCCAAATGTCAAAAGATTTAGGACATAAAAAGTACCTACTGTTGAAAAAGATCTTGAGAAAACATAGGCTTTAGTATATCTCCCCAAATGCCCAAGATAAAATACCAGAAACATCTGCTTAACTCTGGTAGAAATAATTTAAGAGAAAAAGATTAGCTTTCATCTTTAAAAATTTCATGCGTTCTACCTTTAAATACATGAATTTTGGAAAAATAATTATATTTTGTCATATTCTTCTGACATAAAAAGACTAACTCCTAAAAAATGACTATTTTGTTAAAAACTACTTTGTCTTAATTTTTGGCCTTAATACTTCTAAATCAAAATAAATATAAAATAGAAATAAAAATTTACCTGGCAGAATTTAAAAGAGGGAGTTCCAAATGCCATGTCATGATCTAGTGCCAGAATGACACCCTCAGACGCTAGAGTTGTTGAATTATACAAATTCTTGCTTCCTCTCCACTATCTACCCGAAGAAATTCTCATTTACTAGCTCTGAAAGATGTGGTTATTTGGTTGTGATATTTTATCATACACTCCCTCCTAAAATCCCCATCTCCTCACTTCCTTTCTAAAGTTGATTTCTGCAACTGAACTCTAAATCCTAGGGTTCTGGCTCCAGAGACTCTGTTCCCACACTTTTCTCCTCCCTCTCAATAGATTTATGGCTTCATTTTATTTTTACTTTAATTTCTCAAATGCCACTAACTCTTTCAAATATTCACAAGTCTTTGATTTTAAAAAATACTTCCTTCACCCCCATTCCTCTTTGGGCAACTATTTTATTTCCTGTATTCCTAGTCTTGTTTCTCCCCCCACCTCCCAAATAAATATGCAAAACCTCCTGCATCCATTTCCTTGATGCCTGCAGTCTGGCTTTTTTTCTAACTCCTTTTTGCCAAATCCAGAGATTGTTTTTCATTGTCTTTACTCTTTTGCTGCACTTTCTCCTTTCTTCTTAAAACCTTGCTTGCCTTGCTTCCATGGCATTCTGCAATCTTGGCTTTTTTCCTTACCCTTTTGGATTTCTCTTTTCTTCCTTTGTCCTCCACTGTAAAGATAACCTCCAGTATAACAACCAGAGAGGGCTTCTCCTCCATAGACCATTCTGACTGATGTCGTTCATTCTCCTAACTTTCATGGATAGGTCTCCCAAATCTTTATCTCTGACCCCAAACTATTCCTGATATTATACCCGTGCCATTAACTATTAACTAGATATTTACTTCCAAATTCCCTTATATCAGAATCAAAGTGCTGAGAAATAACTCATCTTCTTGGCCACCTACATGTTCTTCCTGAAACAACAGAAACCCTGAGTTACTGTATTATTATTCACAACCTACTTACTAAGATAAACTTAAGGTATTTTTAAAACCAAAAAAAAAAAAAAAGGCATAAAACCTAAAAAGCAAAAACAATAAAATTAGTCTTTGTCATGGGGGTCAGGGGTAGGTAAGCATACCAGAAGTAACTTCTGGTTAACCAATCCTTGAAAAGGCTCTTTGAAAAAGAACAAGAAAAAGCATCTATAATAATATATGTTAAAATAAGCAGATACATGATAAATATTGGAAATTAGTTCCTTTCTGTTTTTTCAGCAAACTTGGATCTTCAAATTATAATTTTCTGTATTATATGTTTTTCACATATTCTGAGTAGTAAAATATGCAAAATTATGTAAAACTAGAACCATGACATTTTTAATGGAAAAAAATCAAATTTACTTAAGCTAAATTCTTATTTTATAGATTTAAAAATAATGGTTTAAAGTGTAATTTTTGATTGAGGAACAAGATATATAAAGCTGATTGTCAGAGGAAGATTGCAATTTACTCAAAGAAAGTATCTGAAAGCCCAGGACTCTTAAACCCTACATCTACATTAATAGAAAAGTCAGTATTTAGAGATTAACATAATAAAGAATGAGAGCAGACTTTGAGAAAATCTTCTTTGCATAGTGACCTTCCAATCCCTAAAAAACATGGGAAAAGTGCTGGCGCCTGCTCCTTCCCTCTCAGTATGTGGCCCTCAAAGTTTCAGAGTGATGGTACAATCATATCTGACTTTTGCTTTAAAAGTCTAAAAAGTAAGAGAGGGGGTTATTCACTTGATCTGAAGGCAAGATCTGTGTGATACAATCAGCCTATATTCCCAGAGATTTTTTGGTCAACAAGGTGTTTCCCAAGGGCTACCTGTAGACCATGTTTGAGAGAATGCTGGATTGGGACCATCTGGTCTAAGTCTGGTCTAAGAGAGCTGCCTGGACAGATAGGAGGTCTCAGAAGAAACCACAGGTGTCACCCCCAGATGCCTACAGATTTATGAAACAGTAAGTTTCCAGCTAGAATCAAGCTATATTTCCCTTCAGTTAGGGGAACAGAAGGTGAGTGAGAGAGTGGGGAGAAAATTCCCCTAACAAAGAATCAGCTTTACACATGAATCCAATTTAAAACAACACCAGTCATGTAAAATCTTTCTTGCTCTTTTACCTCTTCACCACTCTAACCCTGAAGTAGTCAGATGCCCAGGCTAGAATACTGAGGAAGAGTAAGAGAATAATATGAGGAGGAGAGAAATAGATGGCTTTAACCTCCCCTACATTCAGGCAACTGGCCTGCAGTAAATCCAAACTGGGAGAGAAGAGGAGCCTCAACTTTAAATCAAGTTGGCAGTTGTGAATATTACACTGAACTGCTAGACCTATTAAGTGCTGAATTTAGACTATTTATCATTTAAGACCATGGGTTTTCTGATCTGAAAAGTCATGAGACATACATGAGATCTTTCCAGGGGTAAAGGGAAAAAGGGACCAGTGAAGAGAAAGAACTTCATGAGTGCACACTAAAAATTTTTTTTGTCTTCAAAGACAGACAGGCTGTGTACTCAGACATGCATGCATACATATGCCATACACAAACGGGATGTAAAACTACACTGCCGTGTTAACTCTTCAAATTTCACTTAATAAATTTTGTATTTCAAATTTTGGTTAAGATATATCATGAAAATGTAATGCATTTTAAACGCACTCCAAAAAACTCTAAAAAGCTTGAAAATTTTTTAAAATATGAGAATTGATAAAATGACTCACTATCAAATATTAACTGCCTTGCCCCTTCATTAGAAATGAAGGGAAATTAAATTTAGGATTCAGTGGATAGGTCCATATTGATTGTTGGAATGAGTACATTTAAAATGTATTTTAAAATAGTGTTTGTGAAAGCAAGCTCTGAAAAAGATAAGCAAACCAAGGAGGCCTTTTTAAAAAGATTTAAAATAATTTATACAAGCACTGCAACAAAGGTGTTCACAGGAGAGACATTATTAGAAAATCAGGTTTATTACTGTTTTTAAAAATCCCAGATGTACCATTCAAAGATATCTGCTTTCTTATCCATCTCAGCAAAATGATTTATAATCCTATCATTGGGCTTAAATTCCTTTTACAGAATCTGTGGTACGCAAAGCAATAGACTATGGAAGCAATTCATTAGACAGGCTTACCTTGGGGCTTATTTGTATTACCAATACTTTACAGGAATGAATTTAGATGTGATGCAAAATAAAAAGGCAAATCATGGACAAATTGAAGTTAATCATTCAAAACATTAAGAGCGGTGTACTTTGCAATATACAGAAGATAGAAGCCTGTGACTGTTACTGAAGAAAATATTAATACTTGTATTTTTATTAATGGTAACATTGCATTAGAAAAAAAGGGAATCTTTCCCATTTTAAACATCAAGTAATTCTACTTTACTGATTTTTTGCAATAACTCTTCAGAGAGTTTTGCTGTCCAATTATAATTTTTACAGATATATTTTTGATAGCTATTCCTTTCCTCTTATTTTTAACAAGTTTGTAATGATATCTTTTGATTTTTCTCCCATATCAGATGTGAAAAAAAATGATTTTCAGTGTTTCTTCTCTCTTTTTTTTTTTTTTTTTTTTTAAGATTTTATTTATTTATTTGACAGAGAGAGATCACAACTAGGCAGAGGCAGGCAGAGAGAGAGAGAGAGAGGGAAGCAGGCTCCCCGCTGAGCAGAGAGCCCGATGCGGGACTCGATCCCAGGACCCTGAGATCATGACCTGAGCCGTAGGCAGAGGCTTAACCCACTGAGCCACCCAGGCGCCCTGTTTCTTCTCTTTAAAGAACTAGTTATATAGTATAGGAGTTGTCCTTAACCTTCCTTCTTATTTTTTTTCGCTTTGCCTATTCATCTTTGCACTTTCCATCAGCATTTCTAAAACAGAGGACAAGAACATCTGCGTATATGTTTTCACACCCCTATGTAAATTCTTCAGGGAGGAGGAACAATATCATATTCATATTTATAACACTTACCACTCTCAGCTCAAAGCTTTGCACATATTTGGTAACTTACTCTAAGATAAGATGTCCTTTCTTGACCTGAGTGATAGTCCTCAAAGCTGACTCTGCTGCCCAAGTCGGCTTTCCCACTTCTCAGTGTCTACACCTGGATTTGTAACCATTGCCAGCAGCCAGATCGTTATGGTGCCACCTTCTGTATCCTTTCCAAGGACTGCATCACAACACTAGGCCCCGTTATCAACAATGATAGCCCACCTAAACTATCAGTAGAAACTTTCAGTCTCCCCACCAACTGCGTACTTTAGAACTTCCTATGAGTCCTTGCTACAGCCGAACAGACTGTTCCCCAAATCCCTAATCTGATACATCCCATTCCAAACCCAAACATGCCTATCAGAAGGCATTCCACATTATGCAACAAACTAAGGATCTTTACCAGCCTTGTATCCTAAAATTATTTTTTTTTATGATCCAGGCAAATGTATTTATTCAACATTACACTTATACATTTAAATCTTAAGTATAGGCGATTTACAGCATTAAATTTAAACAGAAAGCTGAACTCTATTTCTCAATTATATTTTATGACAGTTTTTTGGGGTGTTGTGTGTGTGTGTGTTTGCTTGTTATTGTCCAGGTCAGAAAAAAAGAATGCTTTTAGAGTCCCAGAAACAACTGACTTATCTGGAGCATGTGGTCAGTATAGTTAAGGAGGGAAAAACAAAACAAAACAAAACACTGTCTTTTAAAATAGATGTTATGAGTGCTATATTTTTTATATTTTTTAAAATGTCACTCTGAATCGGCTTTAGATAGTAGGTGTAGCCCTCAGTCCATAAAAGCCTGTATATGTATAAACATTTATTTTTATTTTACTCATAAATATTTTTACACTTAAATTTTATAATTTCCAAAGTAAAGAGTTTTTTAAGGAAGGGCTTATTTCTTTTTAAAAAATGTCAAGTACTCCTTATACTTTCATGTATTTATTTGCACCAAAATCCAACTCTAAAACCTAAAAATCCAACACCAAATGCCTCATTTGTTAACAACTTTAACTGTTGCCTGAATGTCCTCTCTTTAGACACGGCCTGAGCTCTATGTGTAACAAGAGCACCACTCTGAAAGTGCACACAAACGACTTTAAAGTATGAATTTCTTAAAAGAAATTTCCCCATCTTATGTCTCCTGGCCATTTCATTTCAAGGTAACTTTTCCATTTCAAAATTTAATTATGTGACAAACATGTTTATAATTTCAGAATTTGCCAATCTATGCTCCCAAACCCATTCCTACATGTTTTTCAATTAGACCCCACTATCCTGCGGGAAGCACCTCAAAATGAAAAATATACATCAGAACAAAAAATGTGTTAGAAGATTGAATATTAGAGCCTCTAGAGCTACATATAATCCAAAATACTTCTTACATACTTGGTTACAGGCTGAACTCACTGTATATCCATAAGGACTCAAACTATTTCACCAGTATCACTGTAGTAAATTTTCAAATGGAAACTATATGATTGATAACTTTTTGTAGAAAGTTACCCAGAATCCATAATACAGAAAGTTAAGTAGAAAATATATTTGAATAATCTAATACTATTAGTACTAGATTATTAGTGATCATGCATTTAGGATTTATAACATGCCAGGTATTATATCAAACACCTTCTGAGTATATAATACCTTGAATCTCACAGACACCTAATGGTATAAGATTTATTAATTCCATTATACAGATTACAGTGCTAAAGTTTAGACAGGTAAAAAGAGCAACATCACACAGCCAAATAAATGATTAAAAAAAAAAAATGTGGATTCAAACCTATGCCAGTCTGACCAAAGTTCATTCTCTTAATCTATAAAATGCATTGTTTTCTAAACCCATCTTACTCCACAGGTATTATTTTAAAAGAAGTCACTGTGGAAATTAAAAATACTTGAACTCTATATTATTGAACTACTTTAACGTTACTCTATAGCAATAACTATTCTCTTGGCTCAATTGAGAGTACAGCATCTTAAGATTTTGGCCCACGATGACCAGATGATCACTGTATGAGAAGTAGGGCATATTAACTGTCACTATCACAAGGGGGCACAGAATTACAGGAAGCAGACTTTCCAGAGAACAGGGCATAAAAATGCCTGACCTTATGCTAAACAACTAGAATACATGTTTACTCATTTTAAGAAAGATAAAATATAGGGCAGCCAACTAGAGGGGAAGGAAATCTGGATTGACAAAGAGACCAGCGACATTAAAGCAAGCATTTTGATTCTTCTGTAGTGGTTACACATTATATCCATTAATAGTTAGCTAGAAAATAGAATCAAAATAGGGAAAACATGATAATCCTAGATGTCTAAGTACCCCCAGATACATATTTGTGATTAGATACATTGTATCACATATTATAAAGTACTGTATTCTCTATTAAAGGACTTCCAGAAGTCTGTATAAAACAGAAATTACAAACTGTCTGTTCTAAGAACTCCTGATCCTGATTGTAAAGGAAGTTCTTTTGGGCAGAACACAAATGCTTTAAGGTTCAGGCCAGTGTTTTGTATTTTGGTTCTAGGTGAACCAATTCTGGTTCCCTGCTGGACTACTTCCTCAAATAATCTAAATTCTCTTGC
This sequence comes from Mustela putorius furo, assembly GCF_011764305.1. Lineage (NCBI taxonomy): Eukaryota > Metazoa > Chordata > Mammalia > Carnivora > Mustelidae > Mustela > Mustela putorius. The sequence continues at coordinate 1,260,932 of NW_025421329.1, read as the reverse complement.
TCTTACTCTCTTCATGCTTTAGTGTATGGGCAGTAACACAGATGTGCTAACCTCACCTGTTACAGGAGGAGGCCTTTCATATTCTCCTTAAATAACCAATTCTGAAACACAGCAACAAGCCCATCAGGCATGTTGAGACTGGTAATGTCAATCCATCCAGCTATCTTAAGAATGTTGGCATTTTAAAATAAGAGAAGCAGGCTGGTTTATAAATAAGACAAGGAGAAAAGGTGAGCCTATAGTTTGTATAACAAGATAGAACTTCAGCATGTTTTACTACCTACCCTCTTTCATTCAGTCATTCAACTGGCAGAGCAGGAAAGAAAACATAAATTCTTCCTATGATACATTCTTGGCTTTGCAAAGTCTTAGCTCTAAGATGCAGTAGTGGGGAAAGAAAGGAAAAGAAAAGAAAAGATATATAAACTTAATCATCATTAGTTTTTGCCTCTTAGAAAGCATTCATATCTGAGCTCATTTGATTAATCAAATCTTTGGATTGGAGTGAACTGCCTTTTACTGGTCTGTTTTCCAATAAAATTTTAATCACAATAACAAATGGCATCAAGCCCTTTTGTTTTTTTGTTCTGTTTTATTTTATTTTTAAGATTTTATTTATTTATTTGACACAGAGAGAGAGATCACAAATAGAGAGGCAGGCAGAGAGAGAGAGAGAGGGGAAGCAGGCTCCCTGCTAAGCAGAGAGCCTGATGTGGGGCTTGATTCCAGGACCCTGAGATCATGACCTGAGCTGAAGGGAGAGGCTTAACCCACTGAGCCACCCAAACACCCCCATCAAGCCCTTTTGAATGAGACTGTAAGTTCTGGAGAGAATAGACTTATTCAATAGGCTCCAAAGTTAGCAGCAAGGTTTTAACTAGAAAGTAGCCTCTTAAAATCAACAAAACTAAAAGGCAACCTACTAAATGGGAGAAGATATTTGCAAATGATATATCCAATAAAGGGCTAATATACAAAATATAAAAAATTGATACAACACAACATTCAAAAAACAAATAACCCAACTAAAAAGTGAGCAGAAGACATGGAAATTTCTCTAATAATGACTTAGGAGAACCCACAGACACATGAAAAGATCCTAGACATCACTCACTATAAGGGAAATGCAAATCAAAGTTGTAACAAGATATTAAGGTATACCTGTCAGAATGGCTAAAATCAAAAACACAAGAAACAAAAAGTATTGATGAGGATATGGGGAAAAAGGAATATTTGTACACTGTTAGTGGGAATGCAAACTGGTGCAATCATTATGGAAGAAAAAATTTAAGTTCCTCAAAAATATAAAAACAGAACTACCCTATGATCCAGTAATCACACTGGGTATTTACTAAAAAAATACAAAAAACAAACAAACAAAGAAAAAAAATCCCACTAAATCAAAGGGATACCTGAACCCCTATGCTCATAACAGCATTAGTTACAATAACCAAACTGTGGAAGCAGCCCAATGTTCATCGACAGATGAACGGATAAAGATGTGTGCTCTCTCTCTCTCCCTCTGGGAATATTATTCAGCCATAAAAAAAGAATGAAATCTTGCTATTTGGAATGATATGGATAGAGCCAGAGACTACAATGCTAAGTGAAATAAGTAAGTCAGAGAAAGACAAATACCATATGGTTTCACTCATATGTGGAATTTAAGAAACAAAACAAATGAACAGAGAGGAAAAAAACAAAAACAAAAACCAAGAAACATACTCAACTACACAGAGCAAACTGATGGTTACCTGAGGGGAGGAGGGGATGGATGAAATAAGTATTGGGAATTAAAGAGAACACTTATCATGATGAAAAAAATAATTTTACTGGGAAAAAAATAGAAGTAGCTTCTTAGTGATTTCACACTTATATACTTTGTCTTACAATATGGTTAACAATTATTGGTAACCAAGCAAAAGTAAAAATGTAATACTAATATGTAGCAAGTATATGGAAGGTTCTTGAGCTTAAGAGAAAACTATATTTCATGGAAACAAATCCAAACAGTGACAGGTTTTATTAAGATCCAGTCAGTGCAGGTACTCGTCCCCCATTAATCTTTCCATCCAAACTGTGAACCCTAGTATGATCCCTTTCAGTTGTCAATACACTTCTTTTTTTAAAAGTTTCAGATTACTCTGGCTGTATTAAATGGAAGCATATAAGGTAAATGTATCAGAAATATTCATCCATCTCATAAAATTATTAAAATTCATGTACATATAAGATCAAATATTTCCAATCCCCAGGAATGCAACAACAAAGAAATGTGTGTAATTTGGAAATATATTCAGCCAACTCTTGGGTCACTTGGTGGTTGATGATCCAATGTGTTGAATATATTTAGGATTCCTTGTTTTTCTTTGTTTCTCTCCAGATGATCATTCTTTTTCCCATTTAGGTATTATTAGCATATTACAGGTAGAGGAGGAAAAGAAACTCTAATCAGCCAATTTTACTTCCTGAAGCTAGTACAGATAGTAAAATTATAAACAAAAAAATGTGTTGTTATTTTCTTATTATTTGTAAGGTTATCTTATTTGTATTATATATCTCAACCACTCTGCATTGATAATTGCCAACTCTTGGCATTTTTTTTTTTCCCTACTTCATCAATTATATTTTTGAGCTGATCATTCTGAATCTTCCCTTAAAATACACAAAAAAGGGGTACCTCGGTGGCTGAGTAGGTTAAGCCTCTGCCTTCAACTCAAGTCATGATCTCAGGGTCCTGGGACTGAGCCCCATATCGGGCTCTCTGGTCAGCAAGGAGTCTGCTTCCCTCTCTCTGCCTGCCTCTCTGCCAACTTGTGATCTCTCTCTCTGTCAAATAAATAAATAAAATCTTTAAGAGAAAATACAAAACAGGAGGGAGGAGTCAAGATGGCAGAGAAGTAGCAGTCTGAGACTACTTCACCTAGCAGGAGATCAGCTAGATAGCTTATCTAAAGATTGCAAACACCTGAAAATCCATCAGCAGATCGAAGAGAAGAAGAACAGCAATTCTGGAAACAGAAAAACAACCATTTTCTGAAAGGTAGGACCGGCGGAGAAGTGAATCCAAAGCGACAGGAAGATAGACCCCGGGGGGAGGGGCCGGCTCCCGGCAAGCGGCGGAGCAACGGAGCACAAAATCAGGACTTTTAAAAGTCTGTTCCGATGAGGGTCATTGCTCCAGAGGCTAAACCAGGGCGAAGCCCACGAGGGGTCAGCATGGGCTCAGGTCCCACAGGGTCACAGAAGGATTGGGGTGTCTGAGTGTCTCAGAGCTTACGGGTATTAAGAACGGGGAAGCCAGCTACAGAGACAGAGCCCACAATAAGCTCACAGCTTGGGGTTACCTTGAACCAAACGCAGGCTCGGTGAGCTCGGAGCTCAGCTGGAGGTCAGGCAGACAGGAGTAACTGGGCGCTGTACTCTGAGGGCACACTGAGGAGCGGGGCCCCGGGCTCTCGGCTCCTCCGAACTCTACGGAAAGCGCTCAGGGAACAAAAGCTCCTGAAAGCAAACCCGAGCAGATTACTCAGCCCCTGGTAAGGGCGGTGCAATTCCGCCTGGGGCAAAGACACTTGAGAATCACTACACCAGGCCTCTCCCCCAAAAGATCAAGAAGAAATCCAGCCAAGGCCAAGTTCACCTACCAAGGAGTATGGTTTCAATACCAAGGAGAGCAGCAGAATTCCAGAGGAGGAGAAAGCAAAGCATGAAACTCATGGCTTTCTCCCTGTGATTTTTTTTAATATTGCAGTTAATTTAATTTTTTTCTTATTTGTTTTTTTTCTCTACTTCTGCTAAATTTTTTTTAACTTCTAACCTTTTCTTTTCTAACGTTTTTTTAACTAGTTTATCTAATATATATTTTTTTATATTTTTATTTATTCATTTTCTTTTTTTTAATTCTTTTTTTTCTTTCTTTTTTTTTTCTTTCGTTCTTTTTGAACCTCTTTTTATCCCCTTTCTCCCCCCTCATGATTTGGGATCTCTTCTGATTTGGGTAAAGCATATTTTCCTGGGGTTATTGCCACCCATTTAGTATTTTACTTGCTCCTTCATATACTTTTATCTGGACAAAATGACAAGGCAGAAAAATTCACCACAAAAAAAAGAACAAGAGGCAGTACCGAAGGCTAGGGACCTAATCAATACAGACATTGGTAATATGTCAGACCTAGAGTTCAGAATGACAATTCTCAAGGTTCTAGCTGGGCTCGAAAAGGCATGGAAGATATTAGAGAAACCCTCTTGGGAGATATAAAAGCCCTTTCTGGAGAAATAAAAGAACTAATATCTGACCAAGTTGAAATCAAAAAAGCTATTAATGAGGTGCAATCAAAAATGGAGGCTCAAACTGCAAGGATAAATGAGGCAGAAGAAAGAATTAGCGATATAGAAGACCATATGACAGAGAATAAAGAAGCTCAGCAAAAGAGGGACAAACAGCTACTGGACCATGAGGGGAGAATTCGAGAGATAAGTGACACCATAAGACGAAACAACATTAGAATAATTGGGATTCCAGAAGAGGAAGAAAGAGTGAGGGGAGCAGAAGGTATACTCGAGAGAATTATTGGGGAGAATTTCCCCAATATGGCAAAGGGAACGAGCATCAAAATTCAGGAGGTTCAGAGAATGCCCCTCAAAATCAATAAGAATAGGCCCACACCCCATCACCTAATAGTAAAATTTACAAGTCTTAGTGACAAAGAGAAAATCCTGAAAGCAGCCCAGAAAAAGAAGTCTATAACATACAATGGTAAAAATATTAGATTAGCAGCTGACTGAGACCTGGCAGGCCAGAAAGAGCGGGCATGATATTTTCAGGCACTAAACAAGAAAAACATGCAGCCAAGAATATTATATCCAGCTAGGCTATCATTGAAAATAGAAAGAGAGATTAAAAGCTTCCAGGACAAACAAAACCTGAAAGAATTTGAAAACACCAAACCAGCTCTACAGGAAATATTGAAAAGGGTACTCTAAGTAAAGAGACAGCCTACAAGTGGTATATCAGTAAAGAACAGAGACCATATACAGTAACAGTCACCTTACAGGCAATACAATGGCAATAAATTCATATCTCTCAATAATTACCCTGAATGTTAATGGGCTAAATGCCCCAAGCAAAAGACACAGGTTATCAGAATGGATAAAAAACCAAAACCCATCTATATGTTGCCTCCAAGAAACTCATTTTAAGCCTGAAGACACCTCCAGATTTAAAGTGAGGGGGTGGAAAAGAATTTACCATGCTAATGGACATCAGAAGAAAGCAGGAGTGGCAATCCTTATATCAGATCAATTAGATTTTAAGCCAAAGACTATAATAAGAGATGAGGAAGGACACTATATCCTACTCCAAGGGACTGTCCAACAAGAAGATCTAACAATTTTAAATATCTATGCCCCCAACGTGGGAGCAGCCAACTATATAAACCAATTAATATCAAAATCAAAGAAACACATCAACAATAATACAATAATAGCAGGGGACTTTAACACTCCCCTCACTGAAATGGACAGATCATCCAAGGAAAAGATCAGTAAGAAATAAAGGCCTTAAACGACACACTGGACCAGATGGACATCACAGATATATTCAGAACATTTCATCCTAAAGCAACAGAATACACATTCTTCTCTAGTGCACAGGGAACATTCTCCAGAATAGATCACATTCTCGGTCCTAAATAAGGACTCAACCGGTATCAAAAGATTGGGATCATTCCCTGCATATTTTCAGACCACAATGCTCTGAAGCTAGAACTAAACCACAAAGGAAATTTGGAACGAACCCAAATACATGGAGACTAAACAGCATCCTTCTAAAGAATGAATGGGTCAACTGGGAAATTAAAGAAGAACTGAAAAAAATCATGGTTCAAAATCTGTGGGACACAACAAAGGCAGTCTGGAGAGGAAAATATATAGCGGTACAAGCCTTTCTCAAGAAACAAGAAAGGTCTCAGGTATACAACCTAACCCTACACCTAAAGGAGCTGGAGAAAGAACAAGAAAGAAACCCTAAGCCCAGTAGGAGAAGAGAAATCCTAACGATCAGAGCAGAAGTCAATGAAATAGAAACCAAAAAAACAATAGAACAAATCAACGAAACTAGGAGCTGGTTCTTTGAAAGAATTAATAAGATTGATAAACCCCTGGCCAGACTTATCAAAAAGAAAAGAGAAAGGACCCAAATAAATAAAATCATGAATGAAAGAGGAGAGATCACAACTAACACCAAAGAAATACAAACTATTATAAGAACAAACTACGAGCAACTCTACGCCAACAAATTTGACAATCTGGAAGAAACGGATGCATTCCTAGAAACATAAAAACTACCACAACTGAACCAGGAAGAAACAGAAAGCCTGAACAGACCCATAACCAGTAAGGAGATTGAAACTGTCATTAAAAATCTCCAAACAAACAAAAGCCCAGGGCCAGACGGCTTCCTGGGGGAATTCTACCAAACATTTAAAGCGCAGTCCTGAGAGGAAAATATATAGAGGTACAAGCCTTTCTCAAGAAAGACTGATATTTTCAGATATATATTCCTATTCTCCTGAAACTGTTCTAAAAAATAGAAATGGAAGGAAAACTTCCAAACTCATTTTATGAGGCCAGCATCACCTTGATCCCAAAACCAGACAAGGATCCCATCAAATAAGACCAATATCCTTGATGAACACAGATGCGAAAATTCTCACCAAAATACTAGCCAATAGGATTCAACAGTACATTAAAAGGATTATTCACCACCACCAAGTGGGATTTATTCCAGGGCTGCAAGGTTCGTTCAACATCCGCAAATCAGTCAATGTGATACAACACTTCAATAAAAGAACAAGAACCATATGATACTCTCAATAGATGCTGAAAAAGCATTTGACAAAGTACAGCATCCCTTCCTGATCAAAACTCTTCAAAGTGTAGGGATAGAGGGTACATACCTCAATATCATCAAAGCCATCTATGAAAAACCCACCGCAAATATCATTCTCAATGGAGAAAAACTGAAAGCTTTTGCGCTAAGGTCAGGAACACGGCAGGGATGTCCATTATCACCACTGCTATTCAACATAGTACTAGAAGTCCTAGCCTCAGCAATCAGACAACAAAAGGAAATTAAAGGCATCCAAATTGGCAAAGAAGAAGTCAAACTATCACTCTTCACAGATGATATGATACTATATGTGGAAAACCCAAAAGACCACTCCAAAGCTGCTAGAACTTGTACAGGAATTCAGTAAAGTGTCAGGATATAAAATCAATGCACAGAAATCAGTTGCACTTCTCTACACCAACAACAAGACAGAAGAAAGAGAAATTAAGGAGTCAATCCCATTTGCAATTGCACCCAAAACCATAAGATACCTAGGAATAAACCTAACCAAAGAGGCTAAGAATCTATACTCAGAAAACTATAAAGTACTCATGAAAGAAATTGAGGAAGACACAAAGAAATGGAAAAATGTTCCATGCTCCTGAATTGGAAGAATAAATATTGTGAAAATGTCTATGCTACCTAAAGCAATCTACACATTTAATGCCAATTCCTATCAAAGTACCATCCATCTTTTTCAAAGAAATGAAACAAATAATTCTAAAATTTATATGGAACCAGAAAAGACCTTGAATAGCCAAAGGGATATTGAAAAAGAAAGCCAAAGGTGGTGGCATCACAATTCCAGACTTCAAGCTCTATTACAAAGCTGTCATCATCAAGACAGCATGGTACTGGCACAAAACAAAGTTGATACAGAAAACAAGGAACACTGAGATGAAGAAGACATGCTGAAGGGCCGAATAAAAAATAAAACAGTTATTAAAAATATGTATATACACACTCTTAGATCTTAAGAAAAGCTTTCAGTCATGTTTGTAATGCAATGTTGACACCACTCTTCATAAGACAAGGGAAATGTGAACGTCATGGGCTGCAGCACACAGATAGCAATTTTTATGGTTCAAATCTGAGAAGCCAGCTGATAATGACTGCTGAGTGTTTTGGGGTCCAAAGACCCTGATATGACGGTTAGGAAATTAGTTAAGTTAGTTAAACCACACTTAACTACATCAAGTCTCATATATGCTGTCAACATGGAGTACAAATCTTTTTCCTCAAGTGTCTTGTTATGGTCTCTGCCATTTGGAACTCTTGGTTACAGAACTCTGTTCTGTGGTCTGTAAGTAGGGAATAGCTACAATCCAAAACCTAGCCATACTTCTCAACTCAGACTGACAAGAAACCAACTGAACCATTTAGATTTTTAATTAAAATTCGTCTTTAACTTTCCAATGCTCTGTACTTCACTGGATGTTTTTGTGAAATTTTGTTGTAGCTGTATAAAAAATATTTAAATTTCAAATCAGTCAAGTCACCATTGAAACTTTAACTGTCAAATTTGCTCTTCATGAACAATGTTGAAAATAGGAAAAAAAAATATTTTTAAACATCATCTTGTACTAATGTGTCTCAAGCAAAACAAAATTTAAAAAACAGTGTGTCATAAATGACAATCTCTTTTGAAGACAGACTCATTGAATTACAAAATAAGCTAATGATGTAAATCTGCTGTGTGTGTGGGGTGCCATGGGGAAGAGGGAAAGGGAATGATAAGGTACTAAGAAATTAGGTCAAGCCATTATATAGAAGGAAGAGGCTGTGAATTAAATTTTAAAGTGGTTCACTATTCAAAATAATCTCTTTTTAGAATAGAATACATTAATTTATCAAATTTAATAAAAATTGTCTTATACTATATTTTTCAATATATTTCTCATTTCTGGTACAAAAGTCCGCTCATTCCTCAAACAAAAACCATACACACAAATGTTTAAAAAAATTACACAAATATGTCTACATGAAACAAAATGTGAAATACCTACCAGGGGATTAAATCTGGTTTATTTCAGAAGGAATGAGAATGAATGGAATGATAAGAAGAGAGAAGAATCAACTTATACATATCTTTGGATTTTTTTAATGTATTTTAAAGCATGTGTTTTTTTTTAAACAAAAATGGTAATAACACTTTTGAGAAGAAAAAAGGAAACCATCAAAGTTCTGAAAGACTACATAGAGTATGTTCACCTATACTCTTTAATCAGGAAAGATAATGCATAAAACCCAGAAATCATAAACAAAAAAAATAATAAACATGATAAACTGAAAAAATTGTTTCTGCATAAAAATGTTATAAAAAGATTCACAGACCTGTACCCCGGGGGATAAAAATATATGTTTATAAAAAATAAAAAATTAATTAAAAATTTTAAAAAAATGTTATGAAAAGTCAAAAACAAATAGGTATAAACTAAGAAAACATTTAATCATATAACAGACAAAAAGCTAATTTTTACAATACACAGAGTATACAAAAGTAAAATATCAAAAAAATCAAATAAAAAATCAAGTAGGAAAGGATATGAATAAGCAGGTCAGGGCAAAATAAATGCAAATAGCAAGGAAACATGAAATCTGATCAACCTCATTACCCACAAAAAGAAATGTGAATCAAAAAGCCAATAATATTGACATATGGAACAATGAAATAGAATGAAAAGTCCAAATAAACCAAATATGCATGGTCAACTGACTTTTGACAAGGGTGTCAAAACCACTCAATAGGGAAAGAATAGTTTCTTCAAGAAATGGTGCTGGGACAACTGGATATCTACATGTGAAAGAATAAAAGTGAAACATCTCACAATATATATTTTAAAAACAACTCAAAATGAATTAAAGATCCAAATGTAAAAGCTAAAACTATAAAACTCTTAGAAGATACCATGTGGGAAAATCTTCATGACTTTGGATTTGGCAATGGATTCTAAGACATAACACCAAAAAGCATGAGCAACAAAATAAAAAATAAACTGGACTTCATAAAAGTTAAAAACTTTTGTATATCAAAGGACACTATCAAGAAAGTAAAAAGATAACCCACAGAATGGGAGAAAAGATTTGTAAGTCATATATCTGGTAAGGGTAAGGGTCTACTCTCCATAATATATAACAAAGACAAATCAATTGAGTTTGAATAGATACTTCCCTAAAGAAGATATATACAGTTCTATTTGCCAAAAACACATGAAAAGGCACTCAACATCGTTATCCATTTGGGAAATACAAGTAAAAACCATTTACACTCACTGAAATGGTTATATTGTCATTTTAAGAAAATAAAAATAAATGTTGGTGAGGATGTGGAGAAACTGCAACCCTTGTACATTGCTAGTGAGAATGCAAAATGATACAGTTGCTGTAGAAAACAGTTTGTATCATAAAACTCAGCTCAGCAATTCTACTCCTCAGTACTTACTCAAAAGAATTCAAAATAGTGCACAAACACCTGTATACAAAAGGCTCATAGTAGCACTATTCACAATAGCCAAAAGGAATAAATGCAAATTTCTATCAATGGATGTATGAATAAACAAAACGAGGTCGATCCATGTGATAGAATATTACTCAGCCATAAAAAGGAATGAAGTCTTGATACATGCTACAATGTGGATGAAGCTCAAAAATATGCTAAGCCAAAGAAGTTATACACAAAAGGATAAATATTGTATAATTCTACTTATAAGAAATATCTAAAACAGTTAAATGCATAAAGACAGAAAGCAGATTAGTGGTTGTCAGGGCCTGTGAGGGTGAAGAGGGAAATGCAGAGTGAGCATAGGGTCTCTGTTGGAGGTGATAGATATGGCTGATGATTGCATGGCATTCTGAATGTACTAAACGTCACTAAATTATACACTTTAAAATAATGAATTTGGGGCACCTGGGTGGCTCAGTGGGTTAAGCCTCTGCCTTTGGCTCAGGTCATGATCTCGGGGTCCTGGGATCGAGCCCCACATTGGGCTCTCTCCTCAGCAGGGAGTCTGCTTCTCCCTCTCTCACTGCCTGCCTCTCTGTCTACTTGTGACCTGTCTGTCAAATAAACAAATAAAAATCTATATTTAAAAAAATAATGAATTTTACATTATGTGAATCTCACCTCAATTATATATATTAATACACACACGTACATATATTCACACACATATACACATGCACACATAATTTTCCCTTAGATAGGTTGGAAAATACTAAAAAGTTTTCTAATAGCCACTCTGGTATAGGTAAAGAGAAAACAGGAATTTTCATATTCCATTGCTGCGATTATAAATTGATGAAACTAGTTTTCAATTTGATATTATACAGCACTTTCATTCTGTGAATAGAAATTTGCCTTGTACTTTTTCCAAAGGATGTCAAAACATAGCTACAAGGATATTGATTGTAGAACTGATAGTAAAGAACAGAAAAAAACTTGAAATATCTATCATTTAATAAATGATAATATAACCAAATGATGTAAGTATTAAAAGTGTTTTATATTTAAACATATTTCTTTATAATAAAATATCTCAAAGAAATATTTAGTGAAAAATTTTAAGGTATACTGCAATGTGTATATTATGATCCCATTTATAGTATTCATGTGTGAAAACATACATTAAAATCCTCAACCATGCAATAGAGTAACAGGAAAAAAAGCCTTTACTTTATACCTCCTCTGATCAAGTATATAGATACTTTATGTTTAATGTTGTCTAGTCTTTTTTTTTAAAGATTTTTAATTATTTATTTGACAGAGATTACAAGTAGGCAGAGAGGCAGGCAGCGAAAGAGGGGGGAAAGCAGGCTCTCCACTGAGCAGAGAGCCCGACGCAGAGCTCAATCCCAGGACGCTGGGATCATGATCTGAGCCGAAGGCAGAAGCTTTAACCCACTAAACCACCCAGGCACCCCATATGTTGTCTAGTCTTATAAGCATTATTTTTTGTTTATCCACTTCCAACATCTGTCAATGGAATTACAAACTTTTGTTTACTTTTTAATACTTTTTCATTAAAATTAACTAACGTAGTGTCACACTGGTGTTTTTAAAAAATGAATGTAAGAAATGAATCCATCTACTAATCCATAAATAGTTTTTGAATTCACTTTAATTTCTCTCTCATGTGAACAACGATGCCATTCTTTTGCAGTTAAATTATCACCATTTTCTTGAGAGCTCTAATGAGGGCACAGCTCCTCATTCCATATTCCTCCTGGGACAAAGAATAAGTATTTCACAGAATGCTTGATTTGATCTTAAAAACCTGTTAATCATTCAGAAATCTTATATTTCTAACTCGGAATATGTGTAGGTTGTTCCTGTTGCTGTTAAGCTAGCACCCTTCCCAATGAGATTTCTCCCCAAGAACCACTGAAGAACAACCATGGTATTTAAAGAAATGGAGGACACAGAATTATTTTTGTTTTTACCTACAATGTGTATAACAACACTAGAATTTCTTATGCAAATGAGGATTACCTTTTCTTCTTGGAAGACTACAGCTTTATCCCACTGGTAATACTGTTGAGAACTGCTGTGTTTACCTTTTTTCTGAGCCTGTGCAATGGACTGAATGCTTGTGCACCCCCACTCCCCACACTCCCCAAATTCATATGTTGAAATCCTAACCCACAATGTAATGGTCTTAGGAGGTGCAGCATTCAGGAGGTTGATTAGGTCATAACGGTAACGTTGTCATGGATGGGATTAGTGCCCTTATAAAGGATACCTCAGAGAGCTCACTCCTTCCAGCAAATAAGAGTGACAAGAGAGCCATCTATGAACTAAGGAAGCAGGCAGGCCCTCACCAGACATGGAATTTGTTAGTACTTTGATCTTGGACTTCCCAGCTTCCAGAACCTTAAAAAATAAATGTTTGTTGTTTTAGTCACTCAGTGTATGATAATTATGTTATAGCAGCCCAAAAAGACAGCCCACATAATTTTATATATTTGCATAGGTTTTAAACAACATAAATGATGGGTAATTAGTGTTTTTTTATGAGGATGGGCTTAATTTTTTTTAAAAGGTTGTTATTCTAATAGAGAAGCTACCAAAATCTGAAGTATGATTATACCTACCAATTACAAATGTCAGTCTTTTTTCTGTGTGGCTTGTAATGTAGTTCTGAAAACAATTCTGAAGTAGGAGTCATCAAAGTGGCTTAGTAGGACACTAGAATAATATACAGATCTTTGTGGCAATACTGGAATACTGTGAACCTATCAATTCTGATATGCCTTTTTTAAAAAAAAATCTCATTATTTTACAATCATACATGCATATTCTGAAACCAAGAGACTGTCACATAAGAAGTCATCCTCCCAAATCCCTATCTGTGAAATGAGTTAGACAAAATAATTTAAGACATCCAGATGTTCCATGGTGCTCTATTTTATTATCCAAGATAGAAGAAGGAAGTTACCACTGACCTCCTGTTATTAACTCCAATTCTCATTCTAACTCTTACTCAGTCTAACTGAAAAATTGAATACTGAGTTGATTGGTCCCCTAATTTTTATGTCATTTTCTTCACAGCTTCAAAGAGTCCACTGGTTCCTTCTTAATTCTCCTTCTGCCTCAGTAGCCACTCTTTCTTACTCCCCATTTCTGGTCACTCTCCATCTGCCCATGCTCTATACAATACCAGAAACCCTACCTTTTCTTTTCTATCCACAATCACTCCCTAGGTGATCTTGTCTAATGCTATGTGCTCAATTACTGTCTTCATGCTGATAACTCCCAAAATCATATCACCAGGCTCAATTATTTTCAACATCTTAGATATTTAGTAGTTTCCTCAAATTTCACATATCCAAACCAAGCTCACATATGTTGCTTCTACAAATTACTCAATTTCATTAAATAGTAACTTACTTTTTCAAATGCTTAAATTTGAATCCTCTGGACTCAACTCCTTCCTTTTCTTCGCTCCACATCCATCTTTGAACAAATAATCTATAAATTAGACTTATCTAAAGTGAAATATGATACACACACAACATGAGGGAAAAGAAGCAACTATTAGATCAACAGCCGACCTATCAGCAGCAACAAATGTTACAAGAAATGAAATATTATCTTCTAACTGAAATGAAATATTATCTTCTAACTGAAGAAAACTGTCCACCTAGAATTTTATACCTAGAAATCTATACCTAGAAATCTTAAGTATTAGAGTAAGAATGAAATAAAAGGGTTATCACACATAAAGAGAGTGAGAATTTGCTATTTACAGACTCATATTAAATATTTTTGGCAATAAGGAATCAGACACAAGAAAAAATAAACTAGGAATTGATAACATAACCAGAATCCAACTACTTCTTACCACCTTCAATTTGACATCCTGTTCCCACCAACCTCATCTCTAGTGTAGACTACTAAAACATCACCCTATTTGGTGCTCATGCTTCCACTCTGGTCTCCCTATACTCAATTTTTCCACAAAGCAGGTAGGTCATGTTTTTTTGTTTGTTTGTTTTTAAATCATCACACAGATCATGTCACTTGACTACTTAAAATCCTCCAAGGGTTTCCCACTTTACTCAAAGTCAAAGCCAAACTACATGGGCTGGTCCTTCTACCATTTATCTAATCTTACCTGTCATAGGTCCACCTCACTTACAATGTCCCCTGCATTCTTAAAGCAGGTTGAGTGTAATCCTATTTATTAAACATGCTGCCTGTAATAATCTTGTATCACATATACACATAGATGACAATTTCATCTTGGGGATATCTCCTCACATGTTACTTTACTAGACCTCTCTCCTAACTACTTATATTAAATAGCACCTTTTGGTCACACTATCTCCATTACTCATTACCTTTTTTTCATTGTACTTACAAAAATGGGATATATACTTCATTTATTGGTTTACTGACTGATTCCCTACCCCCCAAACATGAGACTATTGCTCTATTAAAGTAAAAATCATATTTACTGATCTATCCCCTATGCTAAAAAGTACCTAGAAAAAGAAAACACCTGAAAAATATTTCTTAAATGAACAAACAAGCATATTAGCACCATTTTATCATAAGCAACAGATGTCAATGAAACTATAAGAGGAAAAAAAAACATTTTGAGAATACATGGATATGCTAGGTATAACAGGGGAACATAAAAACATGTTTACTTACATCAAGCCACCTCTGAAACCGGATTTAGAAACACTCCACCTTCGCAGAGAAACAGCAAGAAAGCTGGCCAGAACCATGGGTGCAGAAAGTCCTCCATAGGAAATTAGGATCCCAGCCTATGCTCTCCATTTAAGTGTGGAGTCTAAAGTCATTTATGTATATGGCATGGGGACCTCAACTGAAAACTTAACTAGAATCATGGATATAGCTAGGTTTCCTGAAATATAAAATTTAAAATTATCTTGGAGGAATACTTCTGTAATGCCTAACACATAGGCTCTAATGGGAAACAACCTGTACTGATGGTGAACTCAGTAAAATAAATAAGTAAGTAAATAAGTAAAATTAAAACCCACACAAGGAGGGAAATTCAACTGCTACTGCTACATAAACGAGAGAATTTATGCCCTAAGAAACAAAAATAAAACAATCTACATATTAAGATAGGCATGCTTAGAAAGTTTTTAAAAGGGTATATACATCAAGAATAGGGCATTTATAAAAAGGGTGAATTTCAAAAAGAACAACAACAACAACAAAATACCAGAAATGAAAAATGTCAATAAAGGGATGAGAAGATCTATAAATTAGACTTATCTAAAGTGAAATATGATACACACACAACATGAGAGAAAAGAAGCAACTATTAGATCAACAGCCAACCTATCAGCAGCAACAAATGTTACAAGACAATGAAATATTATCTTCTAACTGACGAAGAAAACTGTCCACCTAGAATTTTATACCTAGAAATCTATACCTAGAAATCTTAAGTATTAGAGTAAGAATGAAATAAAAGGGTTATCACACATAAAAAGAGTGAGAATTTGCTATTTACAGACTCATATTAAATATTTTTGGCAATAAGGAATCAGACACAAGAAAAAATAAACTAGGAATTGATAATAAACACTGATTTTTTAAATACTAGTAACTTTTTGATTAGAAGGAAGTTAAAAATAAGGTGATGACTGATGCAAGCAAGCAGACTGAATTTAAAACATTAAAGATATAGCTACTTCAGACTTGAATCACCATTTAAGGATAGCAACTCCCAAAACAGTAGAGGCAATGGGCAAAAGTATGAACTAGAGGTATACATACCATATGCATAAATGCAGTAGCCTCAGGAGAGAGGGAGATGATGGGATTAAAGAGGTAACACAGAGTACGTCAACATTACCTATAATGTCAATTTTTAATAAAAAGTAATATTGAACAGATATATCAGCATATTAATTTTTATTGAGTAAACAAATCTCTTGTTATTCTATTTTCTCATGATTTTAGCAGCTAAAGGCCTTTTTCATTTCATTTTTTAGAGTAAGTAAGACTACTACAGGCCTCAAGTAAAACGTATAGAAGTTTTTCTCTACTCTAAACCTCAAGAACTGTATGAAATAAAAGAGTTCTAATCTCCAGTTGATTTCTCACTTAATCTAAAATGAATATGAAATCAAACTGTTTTTCAATTTTGAACCACTCCAAGGAAAGGCCCATCCAATTTTACACCTTGACTTTGAAATTATAGAACACAGAACAAGCAAAACAAAAATAGTCTGTATTTGACTTTAAAAATATACAGGGGCTAACTGATCAGGGACCAAAAAAAAAGGGGGGGGTACCAAAAATGAATCTTTCCAAAGAAACGTAACAGGTTTTTAAGGAAATTTGGTTAGATGTGCTAAGCAACTTGTTTATTATGTTCAATGAAGCCATTCAGTTTAGAAATTTTACAAATCAATGAGTTAGTCAGTCCATAAGCCATTTTTCAATTGTAATAAAAACAATATTCCCATAAATATTTTTTCCTTATTTTCCTTTCCAGCATAAAAGAAAAGTTAAGAGTATAAAAGATGGAGTAGTTCCAAATGGCTATTTGTTCATGCACTTGTAAATGAGGTCTGCAGCTTTTAAAACCAAAATAGAGTGTGAATGTCCCAGTAAATCTGCATCAGATGTGCTTCAGGTTGAAAGAAAATGATACCAAATGCAAGTAGCTAAATGAATCGTGAAAAAAGTGTAATCTACACAGATAGACCATGTTATGCAATTGCTCTACAAGTCTATGTATAGGGCAAAACAACTCCTTATTTCTAAAAATAAACGTAGTTGGTTGTTCCTCTGCAGCTGGATGAGGTATTTCATCATGACATCTTTCAAGACATTTTAAGGGAGAAAAATAAGTTATCTTAGTTATGATGGAGGCAATAAAGTTTAGAAGTTCAGAATGGGAGCTCAGAAGTTCTACTGTCTGGAGTTTGATCTTGGCCTCCCCACTAGTTGTGTAAGCTTGTGCAAGCTTAACCACTACTTGTGCCTCTGTTTCCTAATCTGCAAAATTGTAATAATAGCAACAAGTATAACACCTGACATAAAAGCAATCAATAAACATTAGCTATTATTAATATCATTGTCACTTTAATCTGGGGCTATAACTGTTAAGGAAATGAAATGCAATAGTCCCATATTACAACTAATCAAGACAATTTTACCATCAGAAAGAGATGCTTCATAACTCTGACTGAAATGGGCTTACTTAAGGTCCTAAAATTAATCCATAATGTATAACATACAGCAATGTTAAACTATACACTACTTGTGAAAGTAAGGATCTCTAATCTCCACTAAAAATTTTTAAGTTCATGTGGCCCATTTTCTGAAATTTTTGTTGTGTTTGTGTGTGCAAAAAATACTTAACATTATGCAAAATACTTCATTGTACCATCAATATCTTCTCTTTCATATTTTAAGAAATGTAATTGAAATATTTGCTAGTATGACTTTAGGCTTGACTAAGTTAAATCTATAGCTGTTCATAATATAAATTTTATCCCTTTCATATCTGAAAACAATACTCTAAAGATGTGGCTTTATGTCGCCTTATATAACTAGATACCTTTTTTAATCTCCCTAGAGCTGTAAGACTTCTCTGTTAAGACTCCCCTTATACCAAGTTTTGATTGCCAAGTATAAATAGGAATAGCATGGGCTTCCTTTTTCCCATTAAAAAAAAAAAAAGTAAAACTTCTTTAAAAAATAACTTTGATTCATTTCATATTTGATTTTCAAAACATAATAACCAATTCATTCTGATGCATTAAAAGAGCAAATATTTAAGTACTCTGCATAGCATATCCAAAACAGTGAGCAAAGAGGTAAAGCAAGACTATATGAGTTGCTGCATAATGCTATCTCCCAAAGGAAGGAAGGGGCAGAGCGGCATTGACTCTGGAATCTGTAAGCCTTTTGACAAAAATTCAGTTTAACTGTATGGTCCAAAAATCTGTATGTGTGTAGATGCCTGCCTGTGAAGGCTTTGCATGTACATACATGGAGAGGAAGGCAGAGACCACGATCCAATCCGAAATCAAGAGCTGGATGCTTAACCAACTGAGCCACCTGGGTGCCCCTTTTATTCTGTTTTCTGATGCAGTTTTTAGTGGGTTTTATTATTGTTTTTTTAAAAAATGAATCAGTTTTTTGGTTTATAGAAAAATTGAGCAGAAAGTGCAGAATTTCCATATATTCTCCCTCCCTAACCCACAGTTGCCCCTATTATTAACATATTGATGTGGTACATCTTATTACAATGGGTTAACTGGTTTTGATACATTATTACTAACTAAAGGCCATAGTGTTCATGAGGGTTCACTATTTGTGCCGTGTGGTTTTATGAGTTTTGCAAAATCCGTATCATATGCCCACCATTATAGCATCAAACAGAACACTTTCACTATCTTAAAAACTCCAAGCACTCTCCTACATTCCTCTGCTAGATCCTCTAGCAACCATGGAACCACTGATCTTTTTCCTGTCTCTATAGTCCTGCCTTTTCTAGAATGTCATGTAGCTAGAATCAGATACTTCACTGCCTTTTTCAATGAGGTTTCTCTCATAAGCAGTTTCACTGAAGGTTCCTCCATGTCTTTTTGTGACTTGATAGCTCATTTCTTTCTATCACTGAATAATTTTCCATTGCATGAACATACCAGTTTATCTGCCTACCCTGTTGAAAGACCTTGGTTGCTTCCACTTCAGATCAATTATAAAAAAAGCTGCTATAAACAATCACATGTGGGTTCTTATGTGAGTAAATATCAAAGAGCACAGTTGCTGAATCACATGATAAGACTACATTTAGCTTTGTAAGAAACTGCCAACCTGTATTGCAAGGGGGCTGTATTGTTTCACATGCCAACAAGCAGTGAATGAGAGTTCCTGTTGCTCCACATCCTCACCAGCATTGGTACTGTCAGTGTTTTGGGTTTAGCCATTATGAGTATACAGTGATAATTCATTGTTTTAATTTATAATTCTCTAGTGACTTATGAAGTTGAATATCTTTTCATAGGCTTTTTGCCATCTGTATATCCTCTTTTGTAAGGCAGCTATTCAGAACTTTTTCCTACTTTTAAATTTGTCTTCTTGTTGTCGGGTTTTAAGAATTTATATACTTTGAATAGCAGATCTTTATCTCATATATGTTTTGCAAAACCTTCTCTAAGTCTGTGGCTTATATTTTCATTTTCTTAATAGTGCTTTTCACAGAACAGAAATTTTTAATTTTAATGAAGTCCCACATACCAATTTTTCTTTCACAGATCATGCTCATGATATTATATCAAAAAGGTAATCACCAAACACAAGTTCACCTATAATTTGTTCTATGTTATCTCCTAGAAGTTTTATTATTTTGCAGTTTACATTGGGATGCATTGGTCCCATAGTTGAAAACACCTTAGTAATACTGTGTGTGTTCTTTGTAATTAAATTAGTTTTTAAAGGCAAAGAAATATTTAAAAGTCCTGGACCAGCAGATTCTAAAAACTGTAAAGCTGGCATCTAAATTTTGACAAACACTAGATCCTTACCAACAATCAGCTGACAAAAACTCTGTGTGTGTGTGTGTGTGTGTGTGTGTGTAATTAGAGAAAGTGAGAGCTATCGTCACCAGGACCTTTGCCAGGGCCACAACCACACCTTCACTAATCCATCTATTGATCCTATAGAAACACTGAGGTTCTCTATCAAGGGGAGGGGCACCCTTTAGGCCCTAAGAGGCCACAACTTCCTTTGTTCATTCTCTGATGTTTAGCACCTCTCCAATCTATGAAGCTTCTGTATCCAAACTCCACACACACTGACCAGCAACCACTTTTCTCATTTCTAATCACTGCAAAATTTCCCCCTTATGTTCAAGAGCCAGGAAAACACAAAGAAATACAAAGGAAATCAGGAGTTACCGTGGTTTCAGAGAATTAAGAAATCAAGCAACAAAACACTATTTTCAGCTATACTGTGGTGTAAATAGGCTTTTGCAAGTAGGCCTGGGTACTTACCATTTATTACTCTAGTTTTGGTAAAAGCCATTTAAAGTTTCAAACAACCACCTTAAAAGAAATATTTTGGATCATGTAAGTTTGAGACCACTTGCTCTTATATTAACAGAAAATTGAAATCAATATCCATATAGAATTTCATTATAAAAGCCTGTATTTTGAAATATTGATTGATTAGTCTATTATAATTGTACTGAAATCAAGTAGTTTCTACCTTAGCAAACTACATTTGTGATTTGACTGACATGAATAAGGTTATAGTAAAGGCTTAAATAGTGATATTGATCTGAAGATTTCAACTACTGTACTTCAAAGTAAAATTGTTTCAGTAATCATTTTTACAATACACAGGGGGTTGTGGGAGTCATATTTGAAAAGCTAAGTACACTTAAAAAGAAACGAATACACTTTTTCAAAGAGAATAACTACATGTTAATATATTATCATTGTAAAATAAAACCAAATGTCAAAGCAGGCTATTAGGTGAATCAGCTTTTATTTTTGCCATAATATTTTTCATATTTATTTTTAAAAAGCAGTTATGTTTACAAACTAAAAGCCTCCTGATTTAAGTTTCTCCTTTCAAAGCAGAAGAAAATACATACTTTTCTGTAATATTCTAAGCTACCAAAACCAATGAAATCACTTGACGTAGCTTTTCAAGCTAAAATTATTTGTTTCCACACCACAATCATTCTAAAGAGGAAAACAAATTATCATGCCATTAGAGAAAAAAAAAAAAACTAACAAATGGAGACCTAATAATAAGATTTTAAAATGTGAGGGTACACACATCTGACCTACAACCTGTAAGAAACTTTCTCAATCAGGCAGATGGCAAGCTGTAAAATAACATCTGGAATTCCATCCCAGGGAATCATATCCAATCTGAAACACTGAGCAGCAAGCACAGCACTCACTGAAATATTCTATCAGGTAGGGTGGCTAGTTTACAGGACAGCAGCACCATGGAAACAACTCTACAGGCAGCTATTTCAAACAGTGGCATTTGAAAACCACAGGCCTCTGAGAATAAAACTCATAATGGAGCAAAATAAGAGGGCTGGTATGGAGATCATAAATACCACACACATTCAATTATTAAAAGAATGGCAGTATATTTAATAATTACTCCTCCTCACAAAATGCTGACGAGAGAACAAAGAGGGCAGGAGTGGCCTTACAATAAATGAGCTCTACCCAAAACATAAAAGAAATACACCAAATCAAATAAAATATTCTGTAAAAACTATTAGCAAAGACTGGAAGTATCTGAAATTTGTAATAAGAATATCAGAAAGTCCAATAACATCTAAATAATATACAAAGCTTAGGGGACAAGATTAACTTTAGGACACTCATGGTTGCTGTTCTGTTTGGGTCAGGAACCTATAGGCCAAGTCAACTATGCAGGAGACTAAACTGGCTAGGTTCAAGGTGGAACATGGGACTACCCATGGGTAAAGGCCCAACAGAGGTCTGCATAGGGCACAAATACTGGCAAAACTAAGGCTAGTGGTATGGTCAGATAGGTATAAGGCCTCAGCAGTACCAACAGTCAAAGTAGCTTCAAACACAGAAATGAACAAAGTCAAGACAGAAATAGTATATGATGAAAGTTTAAGGGTTAGAGAACCATATAAGGCTGAATCTGCTATAAGGTCCAAGGCAAACTTCGAGAACACATCCTTGTGATGGTTAGTTTTATGTGTCAGTTTAGCTAGACCACAGTCCCCAGATATTTGGCCAAACACTATTCTAAATATTTCTGTGAAGGTATTTTTTAGATGAATTTAACATTTAGATCAATAGACTGAGTAACGCAGATTATTTTCCAAAACAATGGGCAGACTTCATCCAATCTATTGAAGGTCTTAATAGAAAAAACTAACCTTCCTAGAATAAGAGGGAATTTGTTCTAGCAGATCACCTTTGGACTAAAACTGAAACCTATTCCCTAGGTCTCCAGCCTACTAACCTACACTGCAGATTCTAGACTTATCAAGCCTCTACAGTTTCTACTTTTTTTTTTAAAGATTTTATTTATTTATTTATTTGATAGACAGAGCTCACAAGTAGGCAGAGAGGTAGGCAGAGAGAGAGAGGTGGAAGCAGGCTCCCTGCTGAGCAGAGAGCCTGATGCGGGGCTTGATCCCAGGACCCTGAGATCATGACTTGAGCCGAAGGCTGAGGCTTTAACCCAACGAGCCACCCAGGTGCCCCAAGCTTCTATAGTTTCTTAAAATAAATCAATCTCTTTCTCATTCTCTCATATAGGTGTATATTAGAGAGGCTTCTGAATATGTCTCCATGGAGAACAGAATCCCAATAGCAAGAGCTTGGAAAAACTGTTTCCCTATTCCATAGAGTCGTGCTCCCAGGGAGGCTTTCCTAGAGCTATCATTCAAAGCCATGAGAGCCTCAAGAGAAGGGGACCTTGCCTTCTTCCTCTTTGTCTAGGAAAGAACTGACATTCCAGTAGGTATTTATCATAACCCTCCTAGACATATCTGAGATTGAGACTGAGGTACTTTCTGGCCCATATAATTCCTCAAGACTATACAAACTATGGATATACTTATGTGAGCCAACAAACCTATATGAATATCTGAGCACTGGTATCACTAGTCTTTCTTGCTTCTTTCTTACAGTTAATTCTGAAAGCTGAATTTAATTTTGTTTCCAATCATTACAAAGGCTTCATTTTTTATAAATCTTTTTCACTTTCAGAAACCCAAAGATTGAATTACAGTAAAAAAAAAATCTAGTTCCCCAGATCTAAGAACTGGGAATAAATTAAGAAGGAGCAATAATAATAATAACTACCTATATAGAGCACTAATTGTTCTCCAGCTATTTGTGTTAGCCCCTTAACATGGATGATTTCAAAAAAAAAAACTGTAAGTAGGGATTATTACCCTGTTTTACAAGTGAAAAAACTAAAGCTGAAAAAAGTGGAAGTTTATCCAGCAGACTGGGAGACTGAGATCAGAATTAAAACTTTCTTATTCCAAATCCCAATCATAACCAAAGAGAATAAATTTATAACCAAAAAATAATTTCCATTCTCATCAAAAGATAAGAATTTTTTTTTAAGTATTAATGTTATACAGCTAAAACAAAACATATCCTAAAGGAACAATGTCTACACTATCTAAAAGAATTGTAATGTTTGTCAGAACATGGCTAGATGAATTCTCAGGTGGAAATAGTTAAAAGTATAACAAATAAATGCAGTATAAAAATTAACTGTCGGGGCTCCTGGGCACAGTGGGTTAAGCTACTGTCTTCGGCTCAGGTCATGATCTCAGGGTCCTGGGATTGAGTCCCGCATCAGGCTCTCTGCTCGGTGGGGAGCCTGCTTCCCTCTCTCTCTCTCTGCCTGCCTCTCTGTCTACTGTGATCTCTCTCTGTCAAATAAATAAATAAAATCTTTAAAACAAATTAACTGTCTTAATTTTAGAAGATTTAAAAAGCTTAGGCAGACATAATCGTGTCTACTTCTTATATGGCCAATTATAAACTCTGGACAAAACATTAAAAAAAACTATGCTAAAGGTATGGAGAATTCAACACAAACAGAGAAAAACTGAACCAGAACTAACAGTGTAAGAAGGGGATGGCACTAGGTGGTCCTTCTGTTTTGTTTTGGTTTCTTATGATTTTTAGCATGAGGGTAGTCCTCACAGTTGCCAACATAAGGTAGGTGGCTACAACTACAATAGAGAGGTGATGGGGATCACGGTATAACAACTTCTCAAATTGTGCGATATTTTTCTTAAACCAAACAACCTATGTACTTCAATAATTAAGTAATATTTACACTTTAACTTTAGTCTACTTTAAATAATATATGTATATTTTAATTTTTTTTACATATCCCCTAAAGCTGAAACCATCTTAAGATAAGTAAGGTAACTGGGTGTACAAAATAGCAATTAGTAAGAGGCACAGTGAAATTTTCTTTGAACTACATGATAATCATATTCCCATTAAATGTGCTTCCTTTTATTAATGACTTCTTTTAATCTTCTCTTTTCAGACTTCTTTTCCTTCTCAGATGGAATATTAATTGGAGAAGAATAATGGTAAAAAAAATCATAAAGAAAACTTTTAATTTAATTTGGTAATACCAACATTTTATCTTAACCATAATGCTATATTTCAATTAATTTTGAATACACTATTTTATTTTGACTACCACAGAAAAACTTGTTATGCTATATTGTTCTTGAGATCTCCCAATCCACAGTGTTAGTTGCTAATTTTTATAATGCATTAAAAAAAAACCAGACAAAAGGACAATTACTTCTTATTCCATCATCACTATTAAAGCTATATGCCAGTAAAATATACCAACTTTCATAGAACTATTTGGTCCAACAAAGCTATTTCCTATTCTTGAGCTTATTTCCAAAGGCTCTGTTTCTCTATTCAAAATGCTTGTGAAAACTCTCAATGTAGTAGTAGGCCACTTTCTGAGGCCCTCAGAAGAATCTAGTCTCAGGTCTTGGTAATAGGAAGCAACTAAGAACCTTAGGAATCTTGTACTTGGCCACACCCTACCCCAGCTAGCCATTAAGGAGAGCTCAGAGTCAACAGAGTCAAATTCTCTAGAAATTCTGGAGTTTCATAGCATAGAATGGTTAGGGAATTTCATCAGAAAAAATTAAAACATCTTATAGTGAGGTAAGGAATAAAAATATCATGTCTGTATGGCATGTTTTTAAAGACTAAAAATGTTGATTAATGTATGGTAACATTATCTTAAATATTAAAGTGCTACATATACTACTTGTGAGTTAATGGAAACACAAACAATTATGTGGTTATGAACAAATAACAATCATTCTGTTCAGCTCCTTGGTTCTCTGGCAAAATTCACACACACCACTCCACACTCATTTTGTTGCGATGTTCCACAAATGAGTCATGATTTTCACATGTAAAACCTGGAGGTTCTGGTTGGTCCATGAGGAGTACAAATGCCATAAAAGTGGTGGCAGAGTTTCAGTCACTGATCAGTCCCACAGACACACCATCCTCTGCTGAGCAGCTGTGTTCACAAACTAATTCAGGTTTGAGAAACACTCAAGCTCTTACTATGAGCACAGCTCCAAACTAGTAACTAATATAGTTATTCTATTTAATCCTCAGGATACTGAAAGGTATATGTTTTTTACCCCTTTTAGAGACAAGGACCACAGAAATCAAGTCCCAGACTCAAAGTGAGTCAGGTGGTATAACAGAATTGAGACCCCAAGCTTGCTTCCTTGATTATAAAGTCCCAAAGCTAGCCTCCTTGATTCTTTCCACCACCCAAGAGCTAAAGATAAAATATATGGTCACAAAGTGGCAAAAATCCAAAGCTGGAGGATTGAATTTATTCTTGTTGAAACATTGAGGAAGGGTGAGTAATTTTAATAAAGTTATATTATCCCTGGGCACCCTTTCTTAAGGCCTCTTGTGAAGCCACATGAAGCTTCCTCTGTTGAAGAAGAAACCAAGTGGGATTGAGATCTAATCTCACTATATCTTTTTTCCTCTTAAGGAAAATAACAAAGGCAAGTTTATTATAATTGTGAAACTGTTCCCCAAATGCTATACCTACTTTGAGGGATTTATTTAATCTGGTAGCTCAATGACAATTTTTATGTTTTTAGTACTGAAGTGTTGATGGCATTCTTTGCAGACCATTTAAATGCTCTGTGTTGAACTGAATATGAGAAAGAGCTTTTAAACAGAGCAACAATTTATAAAATACGGTAAAACTCCTATACTAATAACATTAGAATATCCACAATCCTTTATCCCAAGTCCTTGGGGACAGGTGTGTTTTAGTACTTAGAATGTGTACATACATATTTTAGAAAGCAAATAATTCAGTACATATTTCATAAATGACACTCCTCATCTTTCAAGGACCAGGAGCAACTAGGTAACATACTAAAATTAGGATAATTTGAGGAAAATTCAATAAAGGCACTATTCATGAGGTGTAAGAAAGGTGGAAAGAAACCACAAAGAATTGCTTGGTAACCTGGGGCCAGTGTTGTGGTGACTTATTACCCTCAAAGCCAGACAGGGTATGGGAAGAAAGCCATTAACTGAGAGCTGGAGATGAAAGGTTTATAGGGAACGGGTAGCCCTCCAGGTGATGAGAGATACAGTATGGTAATCCTTCACGGAGGGAGTGAAGTAAGTTAAACACAGGTCCTCACTTTGCCTCCTCTCTCCAGTCTCTTACCAACAACTTCCATTAGCCAAATCCAATGGGAATACAGACTGCAAGGGAGCTTGTAAATAGAGATTGTAGAAGGTCAGACTTCCAGGCACATATCTGGGTGGAGAGTGATTCGGGAGGAGCCCTTGAGTGGGCTCTGGAGCAGTATACATTAATCAAATATATTAATATATCTGCCACATGAAGACACACACTAAACAGGATAAAGAAAGACTATAACTTTCTGCCCACCTCAGGTTTTGCAGCCAAAGGAGCTACCAAAAACAAAATAAAACAAACAAAAGTGAACTTTTCATTTTCATAGGCTGTGGATATGGTTATTACCTCTATTTTACAGATAAGAACCGAGGCTTATGTAGGTAAAATAACTTGTCCAAGGACACAAAGAAAAGTTGGGATTTGAGCCCAGAACTCTAGAACTTCAGTGAATAACTACTTTACCTTGCCTCATTATGTTCCAATAATACAAGTTACAGATGATGCCACAATTTATATGTTTACTTTATTTGCTGTGTAATTCCTCATCTTATAAAACCATACAAAACTGGTATGAATGTAAAGTCCTTTTCATAGTATCAATAAACCTAAAAGAAAAGTACTAGGCTTATAGTTTTTAAACTTCATTGCATATAGTTTTGGTTAGCCACGTAATCACAAGCATTTCCCTTTGTACCTAGTGTTCTTAGAGTTAATGTGTTCCTGTAGTTGCAGAGTCACCAGTCAGCTAGTCATCTGAGAAACATTTATAGTTCATAGACCACAGGCAGCACCGAAGTTTAAAACTTCTTTTCCTTTGACTAAGATTCATTCTTACTGGTCTTACTGGGCACAAGCCATGATTTTCATTGTACTTTGGACACCCAAAAAATTAATCTAATTTCAATCATCACAGTAGAAACAAAATAAAGGATGAGATCTTGCCCTTTGCAACACGGATAGACCTAGAGGGTATTATACTAAATGAGGTAAGTCAGACTGAGATAGACAAATATCATATGATTTCACTTATACAGAGAATCTAAAAAATAAAACAAATGAATAAACAAACAAAAAGCAGAATCAGACCTATTAATACAGAGAACAAACTGATAGTTGCTGGGGTGGGGGCAAAATGGGTAAAGGGGATTGGGAGAAACAGGCTTCCAGTTATGGAATGGATAAGTCATGGGAATAAGAGGTACAACGCACTATAGTGACAGATGGTAGCCATCCTTGTGGCAAGTATAGCAGAAGATAGAGAGTTGTCCAATCACTATGTCTTATAGCTGAAACTAATGTAACATTATGTCAGCCATACTCAAAATAAATGAAAAAATATATGAAATATAAATAAAAACAAGAAATAAGAAAAAAAATCAACAAACCTGAATGTGAATAATCTTATATTTTATTATATTTCCCCAGGTGTCGCCAACTTTGCATCATAGTCATTTCAAATCCAAAAGCCATGAGAAGAACAATGTGTTAATCCTGAGTTAGTGTGAAAGTTCTTCTGAGCATATGCTGTAAAACTCTGTCTCTTCAATCCTGCTTCCAGCCAGGCAAACCTATTTACCTGCTTTCTTCTCTGCAGGTCCCCACACCACAGGCCTGACTCCTGCCCAACAATAAGTATACTGAAAGTTCCTATAAATAAGGCATAGAGCCTCCAACTTTCTCTCTCCTTGGGTGCCTATATTAGTTTCCTCCTTCCTTCCCTATCTGGATTCTACCCCTAACACTAGCCCAGTTGCTAGCTTCCTAGAACCACCTCCAGTCCCATTCACTTTAACACTTATTCCCAATCTGCAAATCCCAGCTTGACTTATCTTTCCTGCTCCTAGAATTGTTATTGTGAAGGATGATTATTTTTTAGCTTAGAATTTTACAGGCTGATAACAAGGACTGAATACAAAAATATGTTTAGTGATTTTGAATATACATGGCAAAATGCAAGTGTATATAATTTAGCTTATTCAAATTTATTGCTTTTCCTCCCCCTGTATGAAACTTATTTTTGAGTCATAAAACTTATAGAAACTGTGAAGAGAGGCAAAGGCACCAAGTTTCTTTTGTTTTAAAGTATAAAAAACATGTAATTATCAGAACTGCTGAGAGGTGAAATCAGGGTAATAGTGGATAACCACAGGAGATAGACTGTTAGCTGATCATCCAAATATATAGTCTGTTTTTCCTGCCTGCAAAGTAGACTACATTTCCCAGCCACCCTGAAAGTTGGGTGACTCTAAGATTAAATTCTAGCCAACTGAATGTGGACAGAAGTGATATACAGTCCACCCTGGACAAAACTTCCATGCTCTTTCCATTTTCAGTCTAGCTGGGATGTAGACAGTATCCTAAGGTGACCCTGACAGCCACATGCTGATGATGACAAGCCTCCCTACCCAAGTCCCTAAATGACCGCAAGGAGTATAACCAACCTACTGACCTGTTTACCCTCCAATAGTATTACATAAGCAAGAAATATGTTGAAGCCATTTTTCAAAAGTCCAAAATGTTTTGGAGTCTATTTGTTTTCATAGTTAGCATTAAGCTAATTAATATCCCATATTATATAAGTTAAAAGTGGAACTTTAATTTCTTTCCCCAGTACCATTGGTATTTGTTAGAAAATTTGCATAACTCCAGAAAACTTTTATGAGGGAAGAGAGAGAGATCTTGAAACTTCTGCCTAAAAGTTTAAGTTATTTAAACCTCTTCTAACTAAACCTCTCTACTGAAATAGTATTTACCAAGGATGAGTGGCAGGAAAGAGAACATGTCCCCAGAGAGAATAAAAGCTCTGGCAGTTTTGCCCTGGAGATGTAGTCATGCAAGTGAGTTATCATTTGAAGAACCCAGGTCAATGAGACAGACACAGCATTCTTCACTAAGGTTATAATGAGAAGTGCTGATTCTCCCCATTTTTTTCCACATTCAACAAATATTTATGGAACATCTGCTATGTAACCCCTTCTCCATTCCTCTGCAAACCCCAAATCTCTTCTGAGAACACTAAGTAACACTGTCAGCCTTAGACTCTGACCCTGCTTCTACCTCCTTTCATAACTTGAAAACTCTCTTTTACAAGAGAAGTCCTATACCTTCTTCAGATTTTGGGAAGTAGGGGTCAACATCTCTCTTGTTCCTCACAACCACTTCTACATCTTGTCTATTGTCAAAATTCAAATATTAAACTCCTTTTTTGGTTCATACCACTTACTTATATATGACCAGAATGAGTTAAGACTCTTGGTAGAAATAGATAGAAAACCAACTACAATCAACACAAATAAAAAGAATTTATTAATAGAACACTTACACTCTCAATGAAAATAAAGAAAGAGGTCAAGAACTACTTATGAAATAACAGAAACCAAATGAGCTATGGGATCTCTATAGCAGAAATTTGGGAACCTACTCTCTCCCACAGTACTATTAATGTTATTCAATCCGATCAACCACCAAATTTCCAATTTCAAATTTCCATAAGAAGGAATTGGAGTTTCCCAGCTTTAGTCAGTTAGTTGTCACTCCTTGTAGTTCAGATGTAGCTGTAGAGTCAAGGCTACGTGACACCAACATGGCCAACAGAAATCCCACCATACGTTTTGGGGGAAAGTCCCTGAGAAAGAAAATGGCTATATCCTTAGCACTACCCCAAAAAGGTACCCACAGCATGCCAACCCCTGGCCTTGCAGCATATCCCAACTCTCCCTACTTCCTGTATATCCAAGAATGCCACAACCCAACTATCCAGCCACAAGGGCAATATAATCACACCCCTCCCACTTTAAGCAACTACATCCAGAATTGGTATCTATTGATATCTAGAAGAGTCCAGAATTCTTCTAGCTCAGCTGTAACCACATACCATATCAATTTCCAACAAGAGATCTGCCTCAGATCAACCAATCTATTTCATAGAGAAAGAATAATGCCAGTGGGATTCACTGTCATTACTCATTAAAAACTTTCATTTTAATTACTGTAAATCCTATTTCAAAAGTAAAAGAGAAGATAATTATTGTCCTCTATCAGCAATAAAGAGCACAAATAAAACTAAGGCTCTATTCTAAAATTAACAAGTCAGGAAATGACAGATGTTGGCGAGGATGCAGAGAAAGGAAAACCCTCCTACACTGTTGATGGGAACGCAAGCTAGTGCAGCCACTCGGGAAGACAGAATGGAGAACGGAGGTTCCTCAAAAAGTTGAAAATAGAGCTATCCTACAAAACAGCAATTGCACTACTGGGTATTTATCCTAAAGATACAAATGTAGTGATCCAAAGGGGTACATGCTCCTGAATGTTTATAGCAGCAATGTCCACAATAGTCAAACTATGGAAAGAACCTAGATGTCCATCAACAGATGAGTGGATAAAGAAGATGAGATATATACATAAAATGGAATACTAGGCAGTCATCAAAAAAACTAAAAAACAAACCCCAAAGAACCCCAACCCCCCCCCAAATGAAATCCTGCCATTTGCAATGATATGGATGGAACTAGAGGGTATTATGCTAAGCGAAATAAGTCAATCAGAAAAAGACAACTATCATATGATCTCTCTGATATGAGGAATTGAGAGGCAGGGCAGAGGGTAGGGGCGTGGGTAGAAAGGGAAAAAACAAAACAACATGGAATTGGGGAGGGAGACAAACCATAAGAGACTCTTAATCTCAGGAAAAAAACTAAGAGCTGCTGGGGGCTCAGGGGGATAGGGATAGGGTGGTTGGATTATTGACATTGGGGAGGGTATGTATGGGCTATGGTTAGTGCTGAGAAATGTGTAAGCCTGATGATTCACAGACCTGTACCCCTGGGGCAAATAATACATTATATGTTAATATAAATAAAAATAAATAAATAAATAAGGCCTAATTTCTGCCTTAGCTCATATTTGGGAATACTTTCCTCCAGTATTCATTCCATACACCTTGCATTCAGGTCACATTTCAAAAAACACTTCTTGATGAGTAATTTGCCTAGTACAGTAATCCAAACCTACATCTTTTAGAAGTCTGAGCCCTTAACATTTTTGCTGGAGGGCTGCAAGAAAATGTCTATTAACCTTATTACTCTGCATGACAATGGGAAGAGGCCTCTCAGTGAATCTCATGACTCTACCAAATCCTCTTGGTGTCTACTTGCAACAAACAACTCTGTATCCATTTTATAGACAAAGTCAATCATCCCAACTAATACATGATCTCCTTTTTTTACCTACTCCTCTACAGATATGAGTAAGCCAAACAGCCAGATGCTACAATTAAGCACCTACTTTAGTAGAACCATTATCCTAAGCACTGAAAACAGCTGAGAGGAATATGGATATTTTATAAAAACTAGGTTCAGGTAATATGAGGAGGCAAAGGCACTCTCCAAGCCAAAGTTTGAAGATTATCACCTATTGCTCACTATAAGAATTAGGATTCTAAAACAACAAGTATATAGAGAAAAAAGATCCTTATGCACCATCGGTGGGAATACAAACTGGTGAAGCCACTGTGGAAGACAGTATGGAGGTTCCTCAAAAATATAAAAATAGAACCACCATATGATCCAGTAATCACACTACTGGATATTTACACAAAGAATATGAAGACACTAATTCAAAAGGATACATACACCTTTATGTTTATTACAGCATATTTACAACAGCCAGATTATGAAAACAGCCCAAATGTCCATCAATATCAACAGAATGGATAAAATTGTACAATGTGTATGTATGTTTATATGCATATATATGGAATATCATTCAACATAAAAAATAATGAAATCTTATCACTTGCAATAGGAGCTAGAGAATACAATGCTAAGTGAAAGTCAAAGACAAATACCATATGATCTCATTCAAATGTAGAATTGAAGAAACAAAGGAAAAAAAGACTAAAAATCAGACTCAACAAATTGCTGGTTACCAGAGGGAAATTGGATGGGATGATAGTTGAAACAGGTGAAGGGGATTAAGAGTATACCTCTTGGGTATGGTGGCTGAGCCTGTGTGGCTCAGTCAGTTAAGCATCTGCTTCCAGCTCTCGTTGTGATACCAGGGTCCTGGGATCAAGTCGGCACTGGGCTCATTGCTCAGTGGGGACTCTGCTTCTCCCTCCCCAGCACTCCCCTGCTCTCTCCTCTCTCCCTCTCTCTCTCACTCACTCTCTGACAAATAAATAAAATCTTTAAAAAAAAAAAAGTATATACTTGATGAGAAGCTGAGTAATATATGGAATTGTTGAGTTACTATATTGTACAACTGAAATTAATATAATACTGTATATTAACTACAGTGGAATTAAAATTTTTTAAAAAGGGGCGCCTGGGGGATGCTGGGTGGCTCAGTCGGTTAAGCCACTGCCTTGGGTTTGGGTCATGGTTCCAGGGTCCTGGAATTGAGTCCCACATTGGGCTCATTGTTCAGCAGGGAGCCTGCTTCTCTCTCCACCTCTGCCTGCCCCTCACCTGCTTGTGCTCACACTCTCTCTTTCTCTCTGACAAATAAACAAACAAAATATTTTTTAAAAAAGGGGGACACCTGGGTGGCTCAGTCGGTTAAGCAGCTGCCTTCAGCTCCAGTTGTAATACCAGGGTCCTTGGATCCAGCCTGCTGCTGAGCAGGGAGTCTGCTTCTCCCTCTCACTCTCCCCTGGTGCTCTCACTCACAAATAAATAAATAAAATCTTTTAAAATTTTTAATTTAATTTAATTAAAAAAAAAACCCTAGGATTCCAAGGGCAAAAGCATGTGTGCACCAGCAATTAAAATCCCTATTCTTACAAAACTAAGAATCATGTTGATGGGAAGCAAAAACTATTTTAGTAGGTCATTAGGTATAATCCTGGGAAGTCACTTCTTTGACTAGTATGTGAGAAGGACAATATTCTATATACATCTCTGGGTCATGACACCACATTTACAAGGTTCCCAGTTGGTACCACAATTGAGCTTTCACTAAACTATTCCAACATTGTGTCAGATCAGCTGCTCTGGGATGAGGAATTTCATGATAAGACAGTGAATCCCACTGGCATTATTCTTTTTCTATGGACTGATTGATCTGAGGCAATAGAACATGATTTATATCATGCCTATATAGAACACGGTCAGCTAATCTATGATGGTAGTAGAAGAAGGCCATGAAAAAAAGAAATTCAAATATAAAATTTAAAAAGACAAGTTGCTATACCCTTCGCAATGTATTTGGACCAATCCAATCAGACAGCATGTCACACACTGTGTTGAGAATATATGATATCCTATCTTGAAATTGGAGTTGGCCAAAGCTACTAGAAAATTAGTCAACCAGCAGTAGAAGCAACCTGGTAAATCTCAGGGAGGAAAGGTCCACGGAACTGACGCCAGGTATAGCTTTCACTCTTGTCATCATTTGAACTTTATTTCCAAGCTCACTGAGGAACTGTTGATATCTTCAGAGAAGAACATAACATTCATTATATTATTAAAAGTCTTCAGTTGAGTATCATTAACTACACATATTTTTGTTTCAATAACAGTCTCTCCTAAACTCTTTGGTTAACACCTGCCAATCTTACTCCCAGAAAGCAGTATAAAACCTGACCTTAGGCTATCTCTCTCCTTCCAGCCTAAGCAGGCAATGGAACACTGCCTGAAGTTATATGCCCCAAAAGTTTTCCTCTTCTTCAGCATTCTTCCCTGTGTCTGATGAGAGGGGCTATAATACTGTAGCATTTCATTTCTGGCTCATACCTGAACAGATTTCAGAGTCATCTATAACTTTTTAACACATAGGGAATTCTCCATTAAAATGCTTATGTGAGTACAGGAAAGGTGAGCAATGTAGCAAGTACTAACAGGTTAGTGTTATCACAGAGACAACTGAAATCCTTTTTTTAAAGCTCCTTTAACTTCTTCCACGACAAAATTTCTTTGGTTTGTCACTTCCCCTTTCTTGTTGCCTCTTATCAGTTAAATGACCATTGCATTCATTGTTTTGACTCTATTCTTTCTCCCTCATTCCAACTGATGAGTATTTCTACTTTAGTGTGTATCAGCAGTTGATATTCACAAAATCCAAAGTAATTCAGAATGTTGCCCACCTTTATCTTATACTCCTCCTCTCTACTATCGTCACTATTCTTCTAAATTTTTCAAGAGATATTTTTGATCAACCCAACAAATATGAAAATCTCTTCCTGCTGTGCAATCCACTCAATTAATTAAAAATGTTCCTAATTTTGATAAGCAAGTAAAAACTACATGGTATAGTGGATATAATAGGAATTTTAAATTTTACAACTATGACCATGTTATTGTTAGCCTACACAGAATAAGGAATTGTTTCTAACATCCAACACTTACCATCATTGTGTGGTCTATAAAATGGATAAATACGACAACTACATCTTCAACCAAGTCATTGATTAAAAAAAAAAAAAAAATCCTTGTAAGAAAACCAACAAGTAGATAGAGAAAGTTCAGTAACCAATTCAAGGGAATACAATTCAACAAACACATGTTAAACAACATCCTAAACAACAGAAAATTTGAGAGATATAAGGAGAAATAAGGTCCATTTAGGTAAGATGGAAAAACCAAACAAATTATGAAAAGGCTGTTTTTTGAGCATTTAGGTAAGTTCCTGGTCCAAACTTGATGCTTAATAACTATTTCCTATACATTCTTATATATCAAGATAGGCTATTAGTCTTAAAACTTAAAGGAACATCAGAATCACCCAAAGGACTAATTAGAAGACAAACTGCTGAGCCTTACCTCTAGAAATTCTGATTGATTAGGGTGGAAGTGAAGCACAGTAATGTGCATTTCTAACAAGCTACCAGTCAAGAACAGTACTCTAGACAAGGATTTCTCAAAGTAGCACTATTGACATTGAACACTGACATTGTGGGCTGAAAAATTCTTTGTTGTGGAGAACTACAGTATCCCTGGTCTCTATCCACTGGGTGCCAGTATCGCACACACCCTGGCACAAGATATTGTACCTATGGGACATTTCCTCCTGATATTGAACCAGTGCTCTCTATCAACCAGGTTACTTTTCTGGCTAGTTTATTAAACTAAAAGACCTAGTTACTTCTACTGACACTGTGATCTAGATTTTAACAGTACAGTATGTAATATTTCTCAAGTTATCCTGTTAGATGAAACAGAAAAATATGGTTTGAATAATATAAAAATTAAGACTTTGTTATTTATTTAACTATTGGATCCAAGGGTTTTGATTAATAGAATTTAGCACAGAGACAGGCCTCTCAAACGTATATTATTTTGAGTTACTTTTTCCTAGACTGGATGTCAAAGAGTCTCCATTTCTTACACCACCAATCAAATGGCGGTAACCACCTAGAGTGTCACTTTAAGGATTCCAGAGGTGTTTATAGACAAAACAGGAAAGAATACTGAGCTCACTTGAGAATGTCTCCTATGGACAATGAAAAAGGAAATAATGCCATGGTCTAGTCGGCTGTTCATTACTGTTCCAACCTGTATTCCTCTTCTAGACATTGATCATATCTAATTTTTTGCAAGAGTTCTTTTGAACATTTTTTTTAAACTCTGAAGTATAAACCCAACTAGTTATAGCATTTCTTCTCTCTATAACATATTCTATAATTTCTTCTTGAACAAATTCTTCTAATTCAGAATTATAGTATATTAGGTCCTATTGTCATTTTCCATTATCTTTTGAACATATATAGTTAAGAAAAATTAAATTTTACAACATCTCCTGGCCTTTACTTAAAGAGAGTTCTAACAAATATGCAGGCACTTGGGAGTCTCTTTCTCCTTTAGACCAAGACTGTTCCATGATCTCCTTAAGAACACAAAATCTATTCCTCTCTGTAATTAGTTAGTCTGTGGAATACTTGCATTATTACACTTCTATGCATCTCTTATTTTATTCTTGTTTACCTGTTCTTCACTATCCTTTGACCAGATTGATCAAATCTGTAGGTTCTACCACCCTCTAACTAGTATGTTTCTTTTGAACAATGAAGAAAATAAGCAAAAGTAAGTTATAAAAGAGACATAATTAAAGAGATTCATTCAGTAATTGTGTTGTCTTCAATATGCCAAAAACTACAATTATTTTTAATGAAAAATTCTCACAGAATAAAAATAACTAAAGTAGAGGAAAATAAGGTATAAGAAGTCTTTTTTCCAATCTAATAAAATTTCCAAATTCTTACATTTTGAAAACAGTGTACAAAATTGGGTGTAGTCAGATCTTAAACAATGAGTTTCAACACAAATCAATGTAGGTAATAAAACAACCTCAAAGATGAGTCACTGAATTTGGATTACCAAGTATTTTAAATACAATTACTTTGGGTGGAGAAAAGGAAATAATTTACAAAACTGCCAAATCTTTATATTAATTTGTCACTACCTTTAATATGCAGCTAAAATACAAATAAAGGTTATCAAATAATTAGTAGTAATATGATTAACAGAAAAATTACTCCAGAAGATTAAAGATTCTCATTTATACTTTGGAAATAATAATTGCAAGTTAGTTGGGAGTATTGGTATTACAGTCAAATATTTTGATAAGCATTTTTGTAAGGTCAAGCTTTCCATTAAAAATTAAATAACAAATTATTAACAAAACAGATATATGTATAGTTGTTATGTGCAAAACACACATTTTAGATTTGATAGTCATTCCTAACACATACTGATTTTCCAATGATGACATGGGAATCTTTACTTACCCTATTTCTGATTGATCAATACTATTGCTTATCATGCTGCTAAATGGTAAATACAACAACTAGGGGAAAAAAGTATCACTGACATCTAGGAATAGTGTTCACATTCCATCAGAACAACCTTTATGGGGTTCCTGGATGGCTCAATTGGTCAAGCCTCTGCCTTCAGCTCAGGTCATAATCTCAGAGTCCTGGATCGAGTCCTGCATCAGGCTTTCTGCTCAGCAGAGACACTGCTTCCCTCTCTCTTTCTGCCTGCCTCTCTGCCTATTTGTGATCTCTGTCAATGAAATAAATAAAATCCTTAAAAAAGAAAAAGATTTGTGATCTCTGTCAATTAAATAAACAAAATCCTTAAAAAATCCTAAAAAAAAAAAAAAGAAAGAAAGAAAGAAAGAAAACACCCTCACCCTTTATATCGGAGATGTTTGGAAGTTCTAAGTTACAATATGAAGACAAAAAGTCTAGGGATAATATATCATTCTAGTGAGGCACACAGAACCTCTACAAACAAGGAAGATTAGACAGCTAGTTTGTCAGATTTACTTATGAGAGAAAAGACAAAAATATTACAAATACAATATTTAAAACATGATATTTAAATACAAAATTTAAAATATGTAAGGTCATGTGCCTAATTATATTCTCGATTCAATTCTCAATTTCTAGTTTGCAAAAAGAAAATCTTTAAAACAATATTTAAGAAGTTGATTGTGTGTTTTTCGGTCAAGATGGCGGAGAAGTAGCAGGCTGAGACTACTTCAGCTAGCCAGAGATCAGCTAGATAGCTTATCTAAAGATTGCAAACATCTGAAAATCCATCGGCAGATCGAAGACAAGAAGAACAGCAATTCTGGAGACAGAAAAACAACCACTTTCTGAAAGGTGTTTTCTTTTCTTTAATTCTTTTTTTTTTTTTCGTTCTTCCTTTTTGAACCTCTTTTTATCCCCTTTCTCCCCCCTCACGATTTTGGATCTCTTCTAATTTGGTTAAAGCATATTTTCCTGGGGTTGTTGCCAACCTTTTAGTATTTTACTTGCCCCTTCATATACCCTTATCTGGACAAAATGACAAGACGGAAAAATTCAACACAAAAAAAAGAACAAGAGGCAGTACCGAAGGCTAGGGACCTAATCAATACAGACATTGGTAATATGTCAGATCTAGAGTTCAGAATGACAATTCTCAAGGTTCTAGCCGGGCTCGAAAAAGGCATGGAAGATATTAGAGAAACCCTCTCGAGAGATATAAAAGCCCTTTCTGGAGAAATAAAAGAACTAAAATCTAACCAAGTTGAAATCAAAAAAGCTATTAATGAGGTGCAATCAAAAATGGAGGCTCTCACTGCTAGGATAAATGAGGCAGAATAAAGAATTAGTGATAGAGAAGACCAAATGACAGAGAATAAAGAAGCTGAGCAAAAGAGGGACAAACAGCTACTGGACCATGAGGGGAGAATTCGAGAGATAAGTGACACCATAAGACGAAACAACATTAGAATAATTGGGATTCCAGAAGAAGAAGAAAGAGAGAGGGGAGCAGAAGGTATACTGGAGAATATTTTGGGGAGAATTTCCCCAATATGACAAAGGGAACGAGCATCAAAATTCAGGAGGTTCAGAGGACGCCCCTCAAAATCAATAAGAATAGGCCCACACCCCGTCACCTAATAGTAAAATTTGCAAGTCTCAGGGTCAAAGAGAAAATCCTGAAAGCAGCCCGGGAAAAGAAGTCTGTAACATACAATGGTAAAAATATTAGATTGGCAGCTGACTTATCCACAGAGACCTGGCAGGCCAGAAAGAGCTGGCATGATACTTTCAGAGCACTAAACGAGAAAAACATGCAGCCCAGAATACTATATCCAGCTAGGCTATCATTGGAAATAGAAGGAGAAATTAAAAGCTTCCAGGACAAACAAAAACTGAAAGAATTTGCAAACACCAAACCAGCTCTACAGGAAATATTGAAAGGGGTCCTCTAAGCAAAGAGAAAGCCTACAAGTGGTAGATCAGAAAAGAACAGAGACCATATACAGTAACAGTCACCTTACAGGCAATACAATGGCACTAAATTTATATCTCTCAATAGTTACCCTAAATGTTAATGGGCTAAATGCCCCTGTCAAAAGACACAGGGTATCAGAATGGATAAAAAAACAACCCATCTATATGTTGCCTCCAAGAAACTCATTTTAAGCCCGAAGACACCTCCAGATTTAAAGTGAGGGGGTGGAAAAGAATTTACCATGCTAATGGACATCAGAAGAAAGCAGGAGTGGCAATCCTTTTATCAGATCAATTAGAATTTTAAGCCAAAGACTATAATAAGAGATGAGGAAGGACACTATATCATACTCAAAGGGTCTGTCCAACAAGAAGATCTAACAATTTTAAATATCTATGCCCCCAACGTGGGAGCAGCCAACTATATAAACCAATTAATATCAAAATCAAAGAAACACATCAACAATAATTCAATAATAGTAGGGGACTTTAACACTCCCCTCACTGAAATGGACAGATCATCCAAGCAAAAGATCAGCAAGGAAATAAAGGCCTTAAACGACACACTGGACCAGATGGACATCACAGATATATTCAGAATATTTCATCCCCAAGCAACAGAATACACATTCTTCTCTAGTGCACATGGAACATTCTCCAGAATAGATCACATCCTTGGTCCTAAATCAGGACTCAACCAGTATCAAAAGATTGGGATCATTCCCTGCATATTTTCAGACCACAATGCTCTAAAGCTAGAACTCAACCACAAAAGGAAGTTTGGAAAGAACCCAAATACATGGAGACTAAACAGCATCCTTCTAAAGAATTAATGGGTCAACCGGGAAATTAAAGAAGAATTGAAAAAAATCATGGAAACAAATGATAATGAAAATACAACGGTTCAAAATCTGTGGGACACAACAAAGGCAGTCCTGAGAGGAAAATATATAGCAGTACAAGCCTTTCTCAAGAATCAAGAAAGGTCTCAGGTACACAACCTAACCCTACACCTAAAGGAGATGGAGAAAGAACAAGAAAGAAACCCTAAGCCCAGCAGGAGAAGAGAAATCATAAAGATCAGAGCAGAAGTCAATGAAATAGAAACCAAAAGAACAATAGAACAAATCAACGAAACTAGGAGCTGGTTCTTTGAAAGAATTAATAAAATTGATAAACCCCTGGCCCGACTTATCACAAAGATAAGAGAAAGGACCCAAATAAATAAAATCATGAATGAAAGAGGAGAGATCACAACTAAAACCAAAGAAATACAAACTATTATCAGAACATACTATGGGCAACTCTACGCCAATAAATTTGACAATCTGGAAGAAATGGATGCATTCCTAGAAACATATAAACTACCACAACTGAACCAGGAAGAAATAGAAAGCCTGAACAGACCCATAACCAGTAAGGAGATTAAAACAGTCATTAAAAATCTCCAAACAAACAAAAGCCCAGGGCCAGACAGCTTCCCGGGGGAATTCTACCAAACATTTAAAGAAGAACTAATTCCTATTCTCCTGAAACTGTTCCAAAAAATAGAAATGGAAGGAAAACTTCCAAACTCATTTTATGAAGCCAGCATCACCTTGATCCCAAAACCAGACAAGGATCCCACCAAAAAAGAGAGCTATAGACCAATATCCTTGATGAACACAGATGCGAAAATACTCAACAAAATACTAGCCAATAGGATTCAACAGTACATTAAAAGGATTATTCACCACGACCAAGTGGGATTTATTCCAGGGCTGCAAGGTTGGTTCAACATCCGCAAATCAGTCAATGTGATACAACACATCAATAAAAGAAAGAACAAGAACCATATGATACTCTCAATAGAAGCTGAAAAAGCATTTGACAAAGTACAGCATCCCTTCCTGATCAAAACTCTTCAAAGTGTAGGGATAGAGGGCACATACCTCAATATCATCAAAGCCATCTATGAAAAACCCACCGCAAATATCATTCTCAATGGAGAAAAACTGAAAGCTTTTCCGCTAAGGTCAGGAACATGGCAGGGATGTCCATTATCACCACTGCTATTCAACATAGTACTAGAGGTCCTCGCCTCAGCAATCAGACAACAGAAGGAAATTAAAGGCATCCAAATCGGCAAAGAAGAAGTCAAATTATCACTCTTCGCAGATGATATGATACTATATGTGGAAAACCCAAAAGACTCCACTCCAAAACTGCTAGAACTTGTACAGGAATTCAGTAAAGTGTCAGGATATAAAATCAATGCACAGAAATCAGTTGCATTTCTCTACACCAACAGCAAGACAGAAGAAAGAGAAATTAAGGAGTCAATCCCATTTACAATTGCATCCAAAACCATAAGATACCTAGGAATAAACCTAACCAAAGAGGCTAAGAATCTATACTCAGAAAACTATAAAGTACTCATGAAAGAAATTGAGGAAGACACAAAGAAATGGAAAAATGTTCCATGCTCCTGGATTGAAAGAATAAATATTGTGAAAATGTCTATGCTACCTAAAGCAATCTACACATTTAATGCAATTCCTATCAAAGTACCATCCATCTTTTTCAAAGAAATGGAACAAATAATTCTAAAATATATATGGAACCAGAAAAGACCTCGAATAGCCAAAGGGATATTGAAAAAGAAAGCCAACGTTGGTGGCATCACAATTCCGGACTTCAAGCTCTATTACAAAGCTGTCATCATCAAGACAGCATGGTACTGGCACAAAAACAGACACATAGATAATGGAATAGAATAGAGAGCTCAGAAATAGACCCTCAACTCTACAGTCAACTAATCTTCGACAAAGCAGGAAAGAATGTCCAATGGAAAAAAGACAGCCTCTTCAATAAATGGTGCTGGGAAAACTGGACAGCCGCTTGCAGAAAAATGAAATTGGATCATTTCCTTACACCACACACAAAAATAGACTCAAAATGGATGAAGGATCTCAATGTGCAAAAGGAATCCATCAAAATCCTTGAGGAGAACTCAGGCAGCAACCTCTTCGACCTCCTCCGCAGCAACATCTTCCTTGGAACAACGCAAAACGCAAGGGAAACAAGGGAAAAAATGAACTATTGGGATTTCATCAAGATCAAAAGCTTTTGCACAGCAAAGGAAACAGTTAACAAAATCAAAAGACAACTGACAGAATGGGAGAAGATATTTGCAAACGACATATCAGATAAAGGACTAGTGTCCAGAATCTATAAAGAACTTAGCAAACTCAACACCCAGAGAACAAATAATCCAATCAAGAAATGGGCAGAGGACATGAGCAGACATTTCTGCAAAGAAGACATCCAGATGGCCAACAGACACATGAAAAAGAGCTCCATATCACTCGGCATCAGGGAAATACAAATCAAAACCACAATGCGATATCACCTCACACCAGTCAGAATGGCTAAAATCAACAAGTCAGGAAATGACAGATGCTGGCGAGGATGTGGAGAATGGGGAACCCTCCTACACTGTTGGTGGGAATGTAACCTGGTGCAGCCACTCTGGAAAGCAGTATGGAGGTTCCTCAAAATGTTGAAAATAGAACTGCCCTATGACCCAGCAATTGCACTATTGGGCATTTACCCTAAAGATACAAACGTAGTGATCCAAAGGGGCACGTGCACCCGAATGTTTATAGCAGCAATGTCCACAATAGCCAAACTATGGAAAGAATCTAGATGGCCATCAACAGATGAATGGATCAAGATGTGGTATCTATACACAAGGGAATACTATGCAGCCATCAAAAGAAATGAAATCTTGCCATTTGCGACAACATGGATGGAACTAGAGCGTATCATGCTTAGCGAAATAAGTCAAGCAGAGAAAGACAACTATCATATGATCTCCCTGATATGAGGAAGTGGTGATGCAACATGGGGGCTTAAGTGGGTAGGAGAAGAATCAATGAAACAAGATGGGATTGCGAGGGAGACAAACCATAAGTGACTCTTAATCTCACAAAACAAACTGAGGGTTGCTGGGGGGAGGGGGTTTGGGAGAAGGGGGTGGGATTATGGACATTGGGGAGGGTATGTGCTTGGGTGAGTGCTGTGAAGTGTGTAAACCTGGTGATTCACAGACCTGTACCCCTGGGGATAAAAATATATGTTTATAAAAAATAAAAAATTAAAAAAAAAAAGAAGTTGATTGTGTGATTTATGGATTATCCAAGGCTTTTCTTCTAAATATTAGTCAATTCATTGAAAGAGTAGAGCAAAAAACAAATCATGTTTCTACCACTTTGAAATTCTGACACATAGCTAACACTATGGCAAAATAAATTATATATTGATTAAAATTAAACATAAAAGAAAAAATCCATAGGAAAAAAAAAGATAATTTAACACTTATCTTGGAAATGAAAGGCTTTTCTAAACAGAATCCATCATTAAGGAGGAAAAAATTTGTTTAAAAAACAAAAATATATGTCAATTATACTTCAATAACAGAAACACCACTCAGACCCACACAAAAACACCCTTTATACATAAAAAGAAATACTCAAAAATAAAAAGACAATGGCTGGAAAAAATACTTTCAACAAATATAACAAAGGTTAGTATCTTAACTTACACAAAGACCTAAGATTGTGCCTAGAACTTTTATAGAACACAGGCAAAGAAACATGAATAATTAATCCACAAAAGAAGAAATTTAAATACAAAGAAACAAGCAAAAAAAACAAGTGAGAAAAATATGTATTTGGCTATCAAATTAGCAAAGATATATGAAAAGATGGCAATGATTTACTGAACTATGTGCACATAAATTATTAGAAAAATATAATCAACCATGAGGAAATGTATGAGGTAATATGTATCAATAGCTTTAAAAACTTTTTTTAACTTTGTTCAAGTTATACTGTTTCTGGGCAACTACCTGAAGGAAAAAACCCTTTAAAATGTGGGAAATGCCCCCTTAATTACATTTGGTTTTTGTGATATTTATAATATTAAATTTATAAGAAACTACCTAAAAACTAAGAATGGGTAGATACAAAGAAAATGGCTAAGTAAGCAAAAGCAAATTCTGCTTACTGCATGTAAGGACATTGGAACCTTCAATAATCCACTTACCTTCTCTGTATTTCAATTTTTGTTTTTCCATTTCAAAGTGAGGATAATAGTACCCATCTCATAGAATTGTAAGATTATTTTACAAATTAATGTATGTAAAATAATTAGACAGTCTGGTAAATAGCACTATAAAATATATGCAGTCATTCAAAATTAAGAATACGGAAAAGGCTTACACTTGAATGCCAAGTGAAAAAGTAAGACAATAACATGGTGTATATCAACCAGTCAGCAAAAGGAACTGCACCAAAATGTCAGCAGGGAAAACAACAACAACAACAAACAAAAAACAAAAACAAGCAAGATTACCCAATAAGGAATTGGGTAGCATAAATTAAGAGTTTACTGTGCATTTAAACTATGCAAGCTATCTACTCTGGTATAAAATGAGAAGTTGTTTTAATTGACTAGAGCTAATTATTAGTTCTCTGGAGCTAATAATT
The DNA here is from genome assembly GCF_011764305.1 of Mustela putorius furo. Lineage (NCBI taxonomy): Eukaryota > Metazoa > Chordata > Mammalia > Carnivora > Mustelidae > Mustela > Mustela putorius. The sequence goes on along the minus strand of NW_025421329.1, from coordinate 1,216,059 downwards.
GTTAACTATGCAACAGTCTAAACCTAAAGCTTTTCTTCCTGAAACACTTCTTACAGATTGCAACTTCTTAAAGACTATCACAGTGCTCCCAGCTGGCTGCCCTCCAAGTTTTCCAGCAAAACTCTAAGTGTAGAACCCTTGTCACTCACCCGCTTACAGCACAGATAATGTCTATTTTAGTTAGATTTGCAATATTAACAGACTTGGAATCAATAGTTCCTGAAGAGAGCCATCTATTTTATGGAAGCAAAAAGCTGTTTGTATTCTATTTATGGTAACTAATTTTCAAAGTTACTTTCTGTAAGTTTCAGTAACAACCAAAGGTCAAACATTGCTACGGGTTTTTTTATTAATAGAAGGGAAAAAAAAAAGCAAAAGAAAAGAAACCCAAGTAGCATTATAATGATAACAAAAGTAACCCCTTTTAGCTTCAAGATGTATAAACAAAAACAATTATATGTGAGGTCAGCAGATCCTGCCACTACAGACAAATCCTCCTTTAAGTCATTTACAAAGGTAATATATAAAGTGCACTTTGGCTTCATGAACTCTCACAGATAAGCATGTTTTAAGGAAAGAGGCAGAGAGAGAGGAGAAGTAGGGAAAAAACAGAGAGAAAGAGAGAGAGGTTGACTGATTCTTGTCTCTTGCCAAACAAGAAAGTGAAATAACATACACTCCACCAACAGACTATATAATAATACATATGGACAAAGATAGATGAGCTAGATGTAGTAACATGGAGTGGGGGAAAAGGTCCTTTCCTTTTAATGTTTTGTGTCCATTTGATGAATAACCAGAGTTTAGATTCTGAAAATGATAAAATCAAGTTTCTAACTGAATTATAAGAAAAACAGTAGTTGATACAGAAATAATGGATTGGCTCCTAATTCATGTGATTGGCCCATCAACTTAGTATCTGGCTTCAGATTCAAATTAGAAGCAAGATTTAGTCATGTAATCCACCCTGTATTGTTCCACTTTGGTGGCTCCTGTAGGATTTGTATCTAAAGGGAAAAGGTCAATAAACTTATTCAATATCAAGTTACCAGAGGTCTCCTCTTTAATAACTAAATCACAGAGTACACTCCTCCTTCCCCCCTACATACACACATCTACATCCAGCTCCTGAAAGAGCTGTTATAAAGTAGGCAGAATATTGGACCAGTGGCCACAGATCACCATTCACTACTCTCCATCCTGTGACGTTTATTAATGGGAAAAAGAATTAAGCTAATTTTTCCTATCTCTCTTTTTTGTAATGTATATGTGTCACTTCTAAAATCATACCCATTTAACTAATATCTAGGATCAGCATTCACTGAATAAAAGCTACATACATGCACACTAGTTTTAATGTTGTACACATGATGTTTTTAAAAGGCTGTCTAGCTCTATACTCATCTACTCACCAGGTATGAGTGATAAACATACCAGTTTCTTCACTTTAAAGTCAGTCATCCCTGAGAGCCACACAGTAAGCTGGTAAGAAAATTTCCACTTGAAAGTGTTTAAAAATTCACTTATAAGATCATAATAATACCTTTTGGAAGACTAAAAAAATTTCAGTTAGTCAGCAACATCTTTACTTTATCAATTAACCACAGCATATTTTTGCTCCCAAGTCAACTTTTTTTTTAATTATCCAGGCTACCTTTCTCATTTTGGTGCTCCTGTTAGTTTATGCTTAAAAAATGTAAAGAATGCATCTCAATGCCATCTTAATGCCAGCAGAAAACATCACAAAGAAAGTAAATCTCCAATAAGGATAATGATACTGTATTTCAAACACCAAACCAAAGCTGATTTAATTGTTTAGTGCACCTGTCTTCACTAGCATGCCCTTCCATAAATATGTATGGCCTAGTGTTAGCTACATGTACTAGCAAGCAGGGCCCTCAAAATGTTAATTATTCCATGGCAGACTAATAGGTTGCGTGTACAGCGTATACTATGTTATCTGGCTACAAGAACTACCCCCACACACATGCATACACACAAGATGACAATGGGAACAGCTGATGATTGAGCAGGAGGGCACAACTGTCCCAAATTGGGACATTTTCTAGGAACCAACACTTTGGGAGCAGGAAAGTCAAGTCAGAATCCTCGGTCTTTCTAAAAGATTTAGTCTTTCTAAAGTGACAAAGCTTTATCATGTATATCTTAAGAGCTGTTAGGAATCATATCTTCCAAATTTAGGAAGCCATTCTGCAGAGAAAGAGTAAGAGACGCCAAAAATAAAAGATAACAAGGGTCACAACTGCATATCACCTTCTACTTGCAGTTATTCCCAAAGCCCAGCTGTATCTTTGCCCTCATCATGCCTCAGTCATACTGAAATATGTATCAGGATACTTTTATGCTCTCCTTGAAGCTATTTGTTCTGGCTGTATAAATCCATATTGTTTCATTGGCTCATTCCCTCAATGGCTGACAGTACAATGAAGAAGACTTTGCATCACAAAGGTATGTCACTATGATGTGATAAGTACAGATTTGCATATGACACATCTATCTGGGGTGGCACTGGGAGTAATGACAGTGTTAGAAGGTGGGGGAGCCAAAATGTGCCTAGCATTTTGAAGCACAAGAGCTGGCTGGGGAAGATAGAAGGAGGAGCTGTCCAAGCACCTAGGCAGAGAATGGCCAATTCAAAAGCAACAGAAAATAAGGCAAACTAAAGTGTTTCCCAGGCAGATGGATATGGGGTTTGTTGTGTTATCCTTGTATTTTTAACAATTTTGACAGCTTTTTTTCCTTTTTATATCTCTTTTTCCAACTACTTCCCTCTCACCTTACTCTCCAACTAGTCCAAAATAAAGATCATTTTAATAAAATGCACAGTTCCCATTAATAAGCAAATCTCTCATTTTTAGAAGGCTGAATAAAAAGCTCCTTTTAAACAGAATTCAAGTTAAATTTAGGCTCAAGTCCACAAAGTAGGAGGAGGGTGGGATCTGTGTCTGTTACATTTCTTTTTCATTGCAGATTGAATATCTGCAATAATAAGCAGGTTGAAGTTGGTAATATTCTCTCACCTGTATTGTAGATCTAAAAATCTCAGATAAAGACTTTCTCAAGCTTGCTGATATGTTTGCACTGCTTGATTTTGTAATAAATAATGGTCTTTTTTAAACATCACGTAATTCTCTCTAGGCATCAAACCAAGCTTTCTTTTCCACTACTAAACAGTTCCACCCTTGTTCTGCTTTGAAATCACTTTAGGCTCAGCCAAGAGTTTTAATGCTCAGCCCAGTCCTCCTCTGGTTCCCAACTTTGCATCAAGCACTCTTGTCTCAGCCCCAGCTGACTAAGGAAGGTTGTTACTTGCCCTCTTCTTCTGTGGAGTTGGTGCTGTGCTACTTCTGTTTGCCATCTTGTTGCTAGCCACAATTTGAGCTTTCTGCTGTAATCCAGATTGTTTTTAACCCCTTGACACAGTATCATTTAGGTATTTATCATAGCAGTTGGTGACAGGGATTAATTACCACCTGGCCCACAGAATGACCTCTGCATGAAGACTGGTAGAGCCAACCCTTCTTTACTTCACTTAGTCAATTATTTGACTAAACTCTCTTGAGAGTTTTCAAGTCAAGCTTAAGCAGGAACCAATCCCAATCTGGAGAGGACAAAAAAAGCATCAGGACAACCACATGTGGTAATGGTCTCTTCCTTGATGAGTAACAATGTGTCCTTTTTTCTGTCCCTGTCCTGAGCTACTGACCAACAGACCTTCTGAGTCCCAAATCTTTCAGGAGTAGCCACACCTCAGTCCCCAGGCAAATTATGATGTGGAACAAGAAAAGTAAACAGGTATCCATTCCACAACAAAGGCAAGGCTTGAAATCAAGTCTCTACAGTAGACTGACCTAGGGCTCAGTCACCCTTTCATAATCACTAAATTCTCTCATTATGCTCTACGAGGAAGATCAGCCCCTTTTTACTTGGACCTTCTTCTGATAATGAAACTTTAGACCTTAAATTTCTACCCCTTATTTATCTTCCTTTCCAATATATTTTCCTATTACTGGAATGAGTTTCTGATTTTTTCTCTGTGCTGGTTAGTCTCCATTTGACCCCTACTAAGATCCATATTTTGCCCTACTATGTGTTCCAGGAGGCTGACCACCCCCCCCCCCAACTTAAGGATTGCATCATGCAGGTTCCTCTCCTGTCTGGCTTGCAGTTAAGCCAATGAGTGCTATCAACAGATTAGAGAATGAGAGGAGAAAAAGGTGAGATATTTCTTCTATATTTCCTCTTTGCTTCAATGTACTATCTCTGGTTGCACACCTCTACAAGTATGCCTCTAGCTTCTCCTCCAGAACTCAAGTTCTCACTTGGCTCTGATAACACTACTTCCTCCCTTTGATCACCAAATCCTATGGGTGGTAACACCTTCCTACTGATACTGATCAAAAGGAACCACATCAGCCATTGATTGTAAACTTAACCCTACCTATACCTCAGTAAGTAGTCCCTTCCTTCAAGTCTCTTCATTTAAACCATTATAGGTAAGCAGGTGTTTCCTTCTAGGGCCCTGACAATATAATCTTGGTAGTAGTCATCTGAATTTGGTGGGTCTGAAACCACATACCAACCCACACATTGCTTAATAAAAGTACGCTTTCTTTTTTTTTTTATCTTGTTTTTTTTGTTATCTTGTATTTGTTTATTTATTTATTATTCCTTTTTTTAAAAAATTTCTTTTCAGCATAACAGAATTCATTGTTTTTTGCACCACACCCAGTGCTCCATGCAATGCATGCCCTCCTTAATACCCACCACCTGGCTCCCCCAACCTCCCACCTCCCACCCCTTCAAAACCCTCAGGTTGTTTTTCAGAGTCCACATTCTCTCATGGTTCATCTCCCCCTCCAATTTCCCTCAACTCCCTTCTCCTCTCCATTTCCCCATATCCTCCGTGTTATTGGTTATGCTCCAGTACGCTAACTTTCATTTGAGGTATCTACTCTCATCCCACAGAACCCACATGTTTTGGGGTAAACTTATTCCATTCCTGACTTGGGATGAAGCACAAGGTTCAGGCTCATGCTTACCAACCTAGCTCACTACAAATAAATGGCTGGGAACAGACACATGGCTTAAGTCCAACAGGCTTTCTTCCACCAGATAGGATTGTACTGACAATATGTATTTAAAATACTTCAAAATGAGGGTGCCAGGAGAATATTGTGCAGATGAGGATGATCTGGGAAAGGCAAAGCACAGAGAACTACAAAGAAGACAGGTCCTCAGTGACATCATTTGAGCAGCTGGATCAAGTTTATTTCGCAATAACTCTACATGGATGGATTTTTCACTTAGATGAGCCAACAAGGACCATTTTTGCTTCAGCAACTTTAGCTGGGTATTCAACTACATATGGAAACAAGAATCCAAAAGAATACAGCACCATCCTAAGCCCCCAGTCTGATAATTTGCCAGTTCTAGCTCAATACCCCTGCAAAGGCTAAAAACTTCCTATACATAGAAAGATGCCCCAGAGGTCAGCCAGCTGCCCATTTAAACACCTCTGCCTGCATTTTCCAACTGTTGGACACTCCACTATACCACCTCAGACCCCAAAGCCACACATCTGCATGAATCACAAATGAAGATGGCCAAAGTCCCTAGACAGCATGCCTAGCTGGACCTGTCCTAACAGCTCTCACAAGGCAGTATCAATGTCTCTTCCCACATCTACCCTACTTACTAAAAATAAATCATTCTTGCTAATATATCCAAGATAAACAACAATGTTGTTTCCTGAGCTATTACTTCCCTGTCCTCCACACTTGCTGTTTTCTCTTGGATGCTATTGCTTATCAGATCCCAAACATACTTTCAATCTGTTACTTATCTAACCCTCTACCAAGATAGGAGCCAAAGTATTTACCGCCTCATTTTTTGCAAACACACCACATCAGACTGACATGTACGGGGCATACTTCTTCCCTATACCTAAATCTCCATAGGCTTGTCACTCTCACCAACCTGTCTTGCCAATGGCCCAGCAAAACATTCTGCTGTAAGTTTTTCCAAAAAAACACATGGATATATTCATAAGTTTTTTCATTCTATCAAAATATTTTCAATAATAGTTGTGTATAATGTCCTGTACTGGTCTCTAGGGGATATACATAAAGATAACAAAATTGAGTGGAGAAACTGTCCTTAACTAATGAATCATTGAACATTACATCAAAAACTAATGATGTATTATTATATGCTGGTTAACTGAATTTAAATTTTAAAAAATGAAGAAAAAAAGGAAACCTCCCTCAAGAAATGCTTAGGCTAGGAGAAGAAATAAGAAAAACACACAAAAAACTCTTAGTTTAAAAATGTGTGCCTAAATAGAGAATTCCAAACAACAAGAAATAACTTCTAACCAGACACATCAGTATAGGGAAGTGAGAGGGAGGGCATATAACAATTATAGAATGTCTACTATAGGTCAGACACTCTGGGGGACTTAGTTTGTATAGCTCTCATCTGATATATTCACCAGCCACTCAATATCTGCATTTGCTCCCCCGCAAAACTGTACAGAAACCAGACAATACTTGTAACAAATAAGATCACATGACTCCCCATCTCATTTAGAGACAAAGTCCTTACAAAAATTGACCTAAAAAGACGCTGAATGATCTAGCTTTGTTCTCTCTGCACTCATTTTCACTCTGAAATAGCCAACTTATCTATTTGTTGTTCTTAGAATATGCCATTCACCCATTCCTATCAGGGACTTCTTACCTATAGTTCCCTCTGCCTGGAATCATCTTTCTTCAAATATCCTAGGCTTTTTTCAGTCCCTTTTCAAATGCCATCTTCACAACAAGCCCTTTTCAAGCTAGCCTATTTAAAATTGAAACCTCATTCTTCCTTCACTTTCTGCATCCTCTACCCTTCCTCTCAGCGCTACTTCTCAGACTATGTATTTTTTTTTTATTTATTTACCTGTCTATCCCCACCAAAATGTAAGTTCTAAGAGGACAAGGTTTTTATCTGTTTTATTACTACTTGAATGTTTATCAAAAATCAGAATTAACAATTAAAATCTCAATCCTGAGATTTGGGTATTGTTCATATTTTACAAATGATGAGACTGAGGATCAGAGTGACTATGATACTTTTCTCAGGATCAGAGAGTTATCAAATTGCAGCACCAGAATCTAGAATCAATCTGTTAGATAAGGCTCACGTGCTTAAGAAAAATATCAAGGACTGGAAGACTAGGCTTTACAGGATGAGTAGAAGTAAGCCAAAAGTATATTTGAGGGCCACAGGAGTAAAAAAAAAAAAAAGAAAATAAGAACATGAGTAAAGGTATGGAGGCACAAAAGCTGGGGTATGTACATAAAATAATATGCACAGAGATGTAAACTTAGTTGAGGATGGCATGGGCATGAGTACAATGGATACTGAAGAGTGGGGGAAATGGATAAAATGAGGTTAATTTCTATGGTTCATTAATGAATCTTTTTTTTTTCCCCTTTAGCAAAGTGGGGCAGTGGGTAAAAATAAAACTACATAAAGATTCTAAACGCTGTCTTCTGCCCAAGCTGAAGAGGAAACGGAAACTAGTGTTTTTCAGCAACCCTTTCCAAACACTTCTTACAAAGACGTATTGGAAGATGAAATGAGGAGTGAAGACTTCATATATATTTCGGTTAGACATGCTGTCCCACATTAATATAAATAATCAAAAGTTAGCTGCACTTACAAAAGCTATTTTCTATAGATATCATGAATACTAATTAGGAAATTCACCCCAAATATACATCTTCAAAAATAATTCTGGACACCATGTTAAGAAGGTATGTAGATGTGATGGGCCTATCATTTAAATGTTATGTTAAATAAACACTTAACATTTAAGTGTTAAATTATTATTTAAATGTTACCTTCTTGAGGGTAAATAAAAGAATCATAATTAGAAATATAACTATGTAAATAACACAGATTGAAGTCTGGGGCATGGGAGTAGAGGGAAAAAAAGAACCACAAAATCACATTGTTACAGAGCTAGTAGCTGAACCAGAGCGATCTCAGACTTTCCGTTAACTGTCCTTTCTACCACATCAGAAGTCTTCCTCTTATAAAGTTTCGGATATAAATAAATAGTTCTGTGTATAAAATCTCCTAGTGCTGCTTAATGGAGCACCCTTGAGAGAATCTTTATGTAAATGTCTGGGAACTGACAGTTACTGGTTCGATTTCCAATTAATATAGAGACTTTATTCATTGAACATTTACTGAAATGGTTTTTATGCTAATAGAGTTTGTTTTACTACAGATTTTCACAAAAGCATCATCAGGCAATTTGAAATAATTGAAGCATTCTTACAATCAAATAATCCCCAAACCTGCTGTAAAATACAGTTAAATGAGGATCTGACATTTGTGATGACATCTGTACAATTGTGGACTCACATATTTCACTCCCTTCATAGCAGTTGCCTTCTCAAGGAGACACATTGTCTTCTAGACCCTCCCAGAATGTCTGCATTCCAACATGAGTTTGACCTCAACCAGCCTCATGCTAATTCTTGAAATTCTGCACTACTACTTTTTCCTCCAAATGTACTGATCTTGTATATGTACATGAAGTTTTAAACCTCCATAATCACAAATACTCTAATTTTACCCTCATTTGAGATGTAGACAGATAAACATAAGTAAAAGAAACCTAAAAACTGCTTTAAGTTAATGTTCAAAATACAGATATTTGAATAAATCTGAAAAATTCACAAAAGTCTTCATTAAAAAAACAAAAAACTGAAAAAGTGTATAAATAGATAATCAAAAGTTTTGAAAATTTGCAATACTTCTCATAAGGCATTGGCTATCTTTGTGAAAATAAGTAATTTCAAGGTTTAGTGTCCTATGTTCAATTATCTCTGAGATCAATTTATCTTCTCAAAAGTTTGATTTTGTTTAACATTATTATTTTCCTTGCTCTCACAATTTAGGAATCCTAGTGAACTAACCAAAGCATGAAATAACCATAACCAATCTTGTGTGATAATCTACCATGAAATTTCAAAGGAATTACTGAAAATAAAAAATAAAGATGTCAATGTAGCACCACACCACAGCATGAAGCAGCACATGTAAGCATTAGCAAAAAAAAAAAAAAAAGAGAGAGAGAGAGAGAGAAAGATGCATTCATTCAATTGAGTTACTGCCACTCTACAACTGAATGAAACAGAGCGAAAGATGAATGCCCAAAACAATCCACCACATTAAGTGAAATGGAATGAGAAGCACTTTAATTGGATAAAATTTAAGAGCTGAATTACAGATGCCACATAAATAAATAGCTCTAAATAATGTGTTTTTCCAGTTAAATAATGACTTTAATAAAACAGATGAAAATGTGGGCTGTGTTGTTTTTTCTGCCTGTCAGAATCTCATTAGCATTTCAATTTAAATTCTACAAGTGCACTCAAATCTCTCATTTGTACATCTGGCATAACTCAAAACACTGCCTTATTTGTTAGAAAAAAAAATGTAAGGCAAATGAGCCGATTCACAATATCTTGCAGTGGTATTTTAATGGGTGAAAACAATGTTGTTATTTCAATGTTGCATAACAGCAGGGACTCCAAAACTCCAAGTCAAGAAACTGAAAAGATTTAGATAACACTTTCGAAGAAAATTTATTTTTATAAGAAAAAGCATGGAATTCAGTGTTAGGCTATTTTGAAATATTCCACAGATAGAGTTAACAAATGAAACATACTCAATTGCCTTAAAGAGGATACAGCAAAAAATTAATGAAACTATAATTATAGGTAAATATGACCTTACTTCAAAGTTCTTTAACTGTAACAAAGGTTTTCTAATATACATTGTAATTGCCTAAAATTAAAAAAGAAAAATGCAGGAAATATTATTTAAAGTACTTGTGTTTATCAAACACTCTAAAACAATAGTGTACCCAAGAATCACATAAAGACTGGTGCCTGGGTGGCTCAGTCAGTTAAGCGACCAACACTTGTTTTCAGCTCAGGTCCTGATCTCATGAGTCATGATATGGGTCTTGAGATCAAACTCAGGGACAGGTTCCAAGCTCAGCGAGGAGTCAGCCTGGGGTTTCTATCCCTCCACCCTTCCCCCCCATTCATGTGCACATGTGCGCACTCACCTGTGCTCTTGAAAAACATTTTTTTTTAACAAAGAATTGCATAAAGATATTTTAAATGTATATTCCCAGAGTTAGCCCCAGAAATTCTGACCTATTGATGGGGAGTAAAAATTAGAGTTGTTAACATATATCACAAGTGATTTTTTTTTTTAAAGATTTTATTTATTTGACAGAGAGAGAGATCACAAGTAGGCAGAGAGGCAGGCAGAGAGAGAGAGGGAAGCAGGCTCCCTGCTGAGCAGAGAGCCCGATATGGGGCTCGATGCGGGGCTCGATTCTAGGACCCTGGGACCATGACCTGAGCCAAAGGCAAAGGCTTTACCCCACTGAGCCACCCAGGCACCCCTCACAAGTGATATTGATGCAAGTGGTCTATGTACAACAATTTGAGAAACATTAACCTGCTGGATAAAGTTCATTTCCTTCAGACTGATAAAGTCTTTCATAATCTGGTTTTATTCTACCTTTTAAGCTTACTCCATAAAATGAGCTACCCAATTTGATTAATTCCCACCATCATAGCTTAGTGCTAAGTACCAAAGTCTGGACCCGAACACTCTAAATCCTTTATATCACAATGTGGGTAAAGACAGCTGGAGGGCAGTTCCCAGAATATGGAAAATAGATAATAGGTATTTGCCTTTATTCAGTCCTCAAAATCGAAGACATCCTAACCGAAGTGTCCCAAAGGTGGAAAGAAGCACAGGGAAACAAAGAACAAGGATACAGAATGAATGCTTTAAGACTACTTGGTCCCTGTAAAGTTCACTTGAATCCATTTACAGCAAGGATTTCATCTGAAAAAACAATTTGGATAAATATAAAAGTAAGCTCTCTTTATGTTACATTTAACAAAATTTAGTTATAATTGTAACTGTGATAATCTTTAGATCAAAGAATTAACCACTTAAAGGTTTTTATTGATTTTTCTAAAATTACTTCATGATAATGTGATATAATATCTGTCAATTCACAATTAACACCTAAAAGACAGTAATAAATATCATCTAAGAGGGCTTACAAGGCTTCATCAGCTTTCCAAACGATCTCTTAATCCTTTGTTATTCTAATCTCTATTGTACCATTAGATTATAACCTTGGCCAATTTTCTGTTTCAATTGCAAACTGGCAAATCCTCCTTTATCAGTGACTTTACATGGGATTCGATAGACTTTACAGTATCATTTAAGTCAAATTCACGAAATCTCTACCTTTATCAAAATTTTTTGTTTTTTATAGTCAATTTGCATTGTATTCTTTAAGGTCTGAAATTGTTAAAAAGCACAGGCACATTGCCACATCTTTGGATCACTAAGAGAATGGCAAAAATTTTGATGGGATAGGGAAATCTAAGAAACTGTGTTACAGTTATCTGAGTGAGGACTAATTTACGTATGTCTACTTGACTAGGGAATGTTTTCACATCATGCTTACTTTACTTCCCCACAGAACCTGGGAAGATGGGGATTATAATCTGGTAACAACCCCTATGGAAATCCAGTAAAGCAGTCAGCAATGAAAACATCTGTCAGAATATAGCTAGCATGCCCCACTAGGCTGGGCATGAGAAAGATCAGGAATAGAGCTATATACCCTGGGGGAGAAAGGCTAGTAAAGGCAGGGTGTGTCACTGTGTGTTGGGCTTGCCAGTGATGTGGGAGACAATTCAACAGCAAGTCATCTAAATCAGGCAGTTATGAAAAAAGGTCTTGAAAAACACAATCACAGTTTCAGAAATCTAACATGTGTATGTTATAGCATAATAAACATTTACTTTGTAGGTGCAAAGGAATTTTATATACATTTTCTAATTAAATCCTCACAAAAGCTCTATGAGGTAAGCAATATTATAATCATTTACAAAAGCCACTGATGCTTAAAAATGCTAGTGTATTTCAGTCCCCAGAGGTAGCAAGCAGTTGAGGTGGAATTTGAACCGAAGGATTCTACCGTAAAATCGATCCTTTGAATTATTATGCTGCAGAGCTTTGTATTTTAAACTGTTTTTATTTTTTATTTTCATAATTTTACAAATTAAAGAAACATATCTATATACACATTATATATTTACTTTAATGACATTATCAATGTTTCTACCCCCAGCATCTAGCATTGTCTTGTATACAGTACACATTCAATAAATACTGTTAGAATTAAATTGTTGGTCATATCTGTAATTAAATTAATGTTTCATCCAAGAGCAGATGAACAGCAACCAATTATACCACTCCTTTGGGATTAAATTTGACTTTATTTCTAGAAACAGACTAAAAAGAAATTATCTTCCTAGTTACACAGAATTTCTCTTCAGAATATGAAAGGAAGGTATTTTAATATCTGAGAGTGGTTCAGAACATGGAAAAAACTTACAAAGAATGAAATACTTCTTTTCCAGATTAAGGTAGATATTTTAATTGACAGCTTTGGGATTTCTAGCTACCCAAGACATGATTTCAAGAAGTCTCCATCATAAAGGAGGTAAAATGCTATGTCTTATCCCTGCACAACAATGCATTAAATTCACTCAACAAGCTATTATTGAGCTTCTATGTGTCCCACAGTTACAAACACTGTGTATAGACACATAAGATATCTACACTCATGGTATGGATACTCTAGTAAGATGTAGTAAATAGTGAACAACAGCAAAAATAAACAAGTGTTACTATCAAGTTAACAGATTTTGCAGATAAAAGGAAATCACCAACAAAATGAAAATTCAACCTTTTCATGAAATGAGAGAAAAATTTGCAAAGCCTATATATAAGGAGTTAACATCCAAAATATACAATGAATTCATACAACAACAACAAACAAAAACCAGACCTAATTTAAAAATGGGCAAGCGACCTGAATTATACAAGATGATTCGATGTATGTATACATTGTAAAAAAGTCCCACCACTGAGTTCATTAACATAATCATGACCACACATGCTTACCTTTTTGTGTGAGAAAACTCAAAGTCTACTCTTAGAAAACTTTGATTATACATTACAGTATTATCAATTACAGTCACCAATTATACATTAGATCCTCAGATCTTATTTATCTTATAACTGAAAGTTTATATTTTACCAGATTCTCCCAGTTTTCTCTACCCACCAGCCACCAATGGGAACCTCCATTCCACTTTCTGTTTCTGTGTGTTTTACTTTCTGTTTCCTTTTAGTTTCCACATATAGGTGATACCATGCAGTATTTGTCTTTCTCCATCTGGCTTATTTCACTTTAACACAATTCCCTCCAGGTTGATCCATATTGTCACAAATGACAAAATTTCCTTCTTTTTTAAAGCTAAATAATATTCCATGTATAAAATATATATCTTCTTTATATACACCCACATATATAAATATATATTATCCCACTTATTACATATATTTACATTTTATCCCATTATGTATATAATATATAACACATTTTCTTTATCCATTATCAATACTTAGGTTGGGGCACCTGGGTGGCTCAGTCAGTTGAGGGTCTGACTCTTGACTTCAGCTCAGATCATTATCTCAGGACCCTGAGATCAAGCCCTGTTTTACACTCTTCACTTGGAATAAAGTCTGGTTGAGTTTCTCCCCCTCTTTCTGTGTCCCTCCCCGCCCCCTCACTTGAGCATGTGCTCACCCTCTCAAATAAATAAAATCTTAAAAAAAATAAACACTTAGGTTGCTTGGTTATTGTGACAATATTGTGACAATTTCATTTCTCAATGATACTTCAACAAATTTGAAAAAAGAAAAAAGGATATTCTAAAGACATTCTTAAAACAATTTTTTTGAAAATAGATATTTCTTCAAAGAAGATACCAATAGCTAGTAAACACATGAAAAGATGCTTATCATCATTCTTAGTCATTTGGGAAATGACACTCAAAACCACAATGACATACCCTTCACTAGGATGGCTTTAATTTTTAATAAAAATGCAAAATTGTAAGTGTTGGTAAGGATGTGGAAGAAGTAGAACCTTCATACACTGCTGGTGGGAATGTAAAATTTTGTAGCTACAGTGGAAAACAAGCTGGATTCCTTACAAAGTTAAACAGAGTTACCATACAACACAGCAATTCCATTCCTCTCTTTGCTTTCTCTAATTTTTGTTAATTTGTTAACAAATTTGTTATTTTGTCATTTCTTGACTTGTTATTACCAAAGTAGAATAAAGATGAGGAATGTTTTCACTAAGTACGGATTTTTTGCTTTCTTCATATTTTCAAAATGAGCTACAATTCACATACCAAAAAATTCATTTTTAACATGTACATTTTAGTGGTTTGTAGTATATTCATAAAGGTGTAAAACTTTACCACTTCCAGAACTAAGAGAATCAAAAACATATATTACACAAAAACTTGCACAAAAATGGTCAAAGAATTCTTCATAATGGCCAATAAGTGGAAACAACCAAAAAAATCCATCAACTGATGAATGGATAAACAATTTTGGTATATGCATACAGAATATTATTTGACCATAAAAAGAAATAAAGGATGTGGGAAACAAGTAAAGGTGGTCAAAAAGTACAAACTTCTAGTTACACTATAAATAAGTTCTGGGGATATAATATATAGCATAGTGAGTGTGGTTAACAATACTACATTGCATACTTGAAAGCTACAAGAGAATAGAACTTAAAAGTCTTCACCACATATTAAAAAAAATTTGTATTTCTGTGTGGTGACATATGTTAACTAAACTTATGGTAATCATTTCACAATACATACACAAAGCAAATTATTATGTTGTGTACCTTAAACTAATACAAAATTATATGTCACTTATATCTCAATAAAATTGGGGTAGAGAATAAAGTATGATACATGCTACAATGTAGATGAACCCTGAAAACATTATGCTAAATAAAAGAAGCCAGACACAAAAAGGCTATAAACTGTGTAATTCTATTTATATGAAATCTTCAGAATAAGCAAATCCATGGAGACAGAATAGATTGGTGGTTGCTAAAAGCAGGAAAATAAGGAATGGAAAGGCACAGGTAAAAGTTGCAGGATTTCTTTTCAGGTGATAAAAATGTTCTGGAATTATACATGGTAACCATTGTACAATATTGTCAATATACTAAAAACTACCAAAATGTATGGTTTAAAATGGTACATTTCGGGGTTAGAAAATTATATCACAATTTTTTAAAATACGAAGAAAAGTAAAGTAATCAGAACCTAACAAAAAGTTTCTTCATCATTTTCTTTATGTTATACTCACATAGTCAAGAAATAGCAGAATAACAAATTAATCAATTAACAGAAATTACAGAATGAAAAAGATGATTTTTCTCTATAAATTTATAAATTTTCAGATGGAAAATATGTGTTTCACCTAATCCAAAATATGATTAACACAATATCCATACCAAATTACTAGTTTGTTTTAGTACATATATGAAATCATTTTAACATTGGCCACTTGATTTATACTGTAAATTCTATATATAATCTCTAATATTCAAGCAATTTATCATTATTACTCCTTTAACACACAGCAGAAATTAAAATGGCACTTCTACTCTGTCACTAACCTCCACATTCACATGTAAGCCAATATGATTTCAAGCCAGCATAAACAGGAAAATAAGAAGGGAAGTAAATAAATAAAAAGTGAAATGAAGAAATATTAATTGTTTCAACATTTACTTCTCTATGGCAATTATATTGCCTCACAATTATTCTTAGATTAAAAGAGATGACCAAGAACCTGAAGAATACCTTAGGCAATTTTAATAACCTGTACACATTATATATTTATATTAATATGTTTATTTAATATATATAAATTTATGATACTTAAATATTAAAAATACTTATTTCTTAAATTGCAACGAAGAAATAAAAGCAGATGAAAACCTCAGCAGTTGTATTCTTTATCATACCACTGAGTAATATATTCCAGTTTAACCAAGTGCCCAGTTTGGGAATCATAGCCCAATGCTCTCAAAATAGAGTATCAGCAAGAGTCAACCTGGAATGTATCCAAAAACATTTCCATAATGAACCAGAAATTTGTCTTCCAAAACATGCTCTCTGCATTAAACCTGTAAAGGTCATATGTTCTGATTCAAGCAACAAGAATTCAGTTACACTAAGTAGCCAACTCTCCATCTTTGTTTTTTCCCCCTCACTAGGACTGTTGCTTATCTATCCTGTAATACTAAATAACACTCTAAAAAATTAAATTGCTAATTTGACTCATATAGACAGAAACCAGAATAGTGTCTTCCAACTGCATCTGACTAATAGTGCTGGTGATAACTCCTGAAAGCATTGTGGCCTAGCAGTCCTCAAGCTGAGAGGCAGAGCTGATCACTCCCAGAGCAAAGTCCCTACCGGGCATGGAGCATTCCCACGGTATATACAGACTGGGTAGTTAACTCACAGCCAAGGTGAAGGATAGCTCCCAGCTGCCAACTAGAACCCATTTGGAAATTGAGAGTAGCTTAAGCAGGAGGGAGAGATGCCTCTCCAGTAAGGGAGCTGTTCAATAGTTCCAACCCCCTGTGGATAGTATCTTTTGACCACTTATGACCAGAAGGGCTCATGACAACTCTTGGAAGTTCTGTGGCAGAGTGGCACTTGAGCCAGAGGTGTTCAGGCAGAGCTAATAGTTGGCAGAGCAAAGCCAGTGGCCCTGTTCAGTCACGGAACTTTGGGTATGAGTCAGTTTGAGTTAAGACAACAAATAGTTTACCAGCATTAGAGCTGCTTCCCCCACTACACCTGGGCAGAGAATCTAATTGGTAGTCCTGTTCATCACCCAATACAGCCTTCAGCCTGTCAACCTAACCAGAGCTCCTGCCTAGTAAACTGCACAGCCATTCAACAGCCCTATATACAGCACTATTTACAGTTCGTTAAGACATTTTATATAAGACTCATGGTAATGACAAGGGAAAATCCTGTAGTAATTATACCAAAGAACATAAGTCAAAGCACACTGATACCAAAAGACACCAAAAGACATACACACACACACACACACACACACACACACACAGAAAAGACAGTAAGATAAGAAACAAGGAACAACACAACAAGAAAAAATTAACAAAATGGCAATAGTAACTCTTTAGCTATCAATAATTACATAAAGTGTAAATGGATTAAATTCTCCCAAAAAAGACACAGAATGATGTAATGGATCAGAAAAACAAGATAGCACAATATGCCATCTACAAGAGAATCAGTTTAGGCTTAAAGACACACATAGACTGAGCGAAGGGATGTAAAAAGACATCTCAAGCATATGGTAACCAAAAAAAGCAGAGGTGGCTAGACTTATATAAGATAAAATGGACTTTAAACTAAATATGGTAAAAGGAGGCAAAGAAGGCCATAATATAATGATAAAATGGTCAGTACATCAAGAGGATATAATACTTGTAAATATTTATGTGGCCAATATTGAAGCACCTGAATATATAAAGCAAAACAGAAGTAAAAGAAGAAATAAATAGTAATACAATAACAGCTGGGGATTTTAACCCCCCATTGTTGAAACGGATAAACCATCCAGGCAGAGAATCAATAAGGAAACAACGAATTTAAAAAACACTACAGGCCAAATGAACCTAACAGATATGTACAAAACATTCTATCCAACAGCAGAATACATATTCTTTTCAAGAACACATTGAACATTTACAGGGACAGACTATATGTTAGGCCACAAAATAAGTCTTAGCAAATTCAAGAACACTAAAATCATTAGAAGTATCTCTGAACACAGTGGCATGAAACCAAAACTAAAAAAACAAGGAAAAATAGAAAACTCACAAACATGTGGAAATTAAACAATACTCTCCTGTGCAATCAATAAATCAAAGAGGAAATTAAAAAGGAAACAGAAAAGTTTTTTGAGGCAAACAAAAATGGAAACCAAACATACCAGAATTGGTGTGTACAGCAAAAGCAGCTCTAAGAGGGAAGTCCATAGCAATAAACACCTATAAGAAACAAGCAAGAAACATCACAAATAAACAGCCTAACTCTACATTTTATGGAACTAGAAAAGAAGAACAGAGTTCAATATTAGCAGAAAAAAGGAAATATAAGAAATAAATGAAATTGATGAATAAATGAAGTGAATGAAAAGCTAAAGAAAAAGCTATCCAAACTGAGTTGAGTCTTTGAAAAGTTAAATAAATTTGACAATCTCAGACTAATCAAGAGAAAAAGTACCTGAATTAACAAAATTATAAATGGGAAAAAAAGGCATTATAATGGAGGAGGAGGGGCGGGAGGAGGAGAGGGAGGAGGAGGAGGGGGAGGAGGAGGGGGGGAGGAGGAGGAGGAGGAGGAGAAGGAGAAGAAGAAGAAGAAGAAGAAGAAGAAGATCATTTTCCATGATCAAGTGGGATTTATTTCAAGGATGCAAGGATATGGTTCAACTTATACATTACGTAAATCAATCAATGTAATATATCACATTAACAGAATGAAAGAATCATATGATCATCTCAACAGACATAGAAAAAGCATTTGACAAAATTCAACCCCCATTCATGATAAAAACTCTTAAATTGTCAGAGAATGAACATATCTCAATAATAAAGATTATATGTGGCAAGCCCCAAACTAACATGTTCAGTGGTGAAAGGTTGAAAAGATTTTCCTCTGAGATCAGGAACAAGACAAGAGTGCCCAAACCTCACAAATCCTATTCAACACAGTACCCCAAGTTCTGACTAGAGCAATCAGGTAAGAAAAAGAAACAAGTGGTATCAGAATTGGGAAGGAAGAAATAAAATTGTCTTTATTTATATATGACATGATTTTATACATACAAAAACCCTAAAAACAAAGAACTATTAGATTTCATCAGTGAATTGAGTAAAGTTGTAGGATACAAAATTAAAAACAGAATTTGAAGGCATTTCAGTCAGTAGTAGAAACCAGTCATGCTAGGCACAGCAAAGTGTAATGGACAAAAACTCATACTGAAGCCAAACAACATGAGAGGGCATATAAGGGCAAGCTACATAATCTATTTCTCAATTTCCTCATTTATACAAATATAAATAAAATTAATGTCTAATTTGGTCATTGTAAGGATTATTATAATACATATAACATAGAAAATATGTGCCAGTCAACTACTGATGTTATGGTAAGGCTTCTAGTCAACAGTAGGATATTAGTATTAAAGTTTTGGGAGAATCAAAAGTTATATGCATATTTTGGACTCTGTAGGGGATCAATACCCCAACCTTCACAATGTTCAAGGGTCAACTTGAAAAAGAAAAGTGAGTAATTGCTCCATGAATGAGACAAACTTTTCTTCTATTTTGTCTGTCCAAGAGACTTAGATAAAACAAAGGACTTCAAAAGGCTTCTTAAAATTAAAGGTTTTTAATTTTTGGAATATGTAGTATAAGAAAACTGTATTTCATACACATGTTTAAACCAGAGTAGATCTCCCATCTATTCAGAATGGTAGGTAGGATCCTGCCAAAAAAGCAAAAGTTGGATTCTAGATACTTTTTGCAGTTGTTTCAAGAATTAAAACCCATAAAAAAAGGAAAGAAAATGTTTAGGAAATTAAAATGCATATTTTCTTTCCTGAAAAAGACTCTGTAGCCCCACTGGTTTTTGTTTTTGTTTTGTAGCACTACTGTCAGCCAGTCTTAAAGTTTCACTCCATTTATGAATTACTGGGCATTGCCCTCATCCTCAGCCAAGTCAAATCAGAGCTTCATAAACCACATCAGCTAATGATCTCTAAGGAAACCCAAAAAAAGGCGATGATAGGAGTAGTACAAGAGGTAGAAGTCATTCCTCAATGACTGATTCTGGCTGGCCTATGACTACTTTGACACGGAACATGAAAGAAGGGATGTTTTGGAACTTCTGAGCCTAGATGTTAAGAATATTTTGTAGCTTCTGCCCTTGCATTATGTAAGAAGTACAGACTACCTTGGTGGAGAGAAAAAAAAATCACTGGAGAAGCCCTGAGACTGCAGGAAGAAGATAGGCCCAGCAGCTAATTCTACATCCAAGTCAAGCCTCCAAGATATCCTAGTTATTACTGTAATATTGCTCTAAAGTGGTGTTATATTTCCTTCATTCTTCCCACATTAAGTAATTGGAATTCTTTGTAAGGAAAACCTATCCCTTCTTCATTTCTTCAATTATCTATGTAGATCAGTATGGATATTCTATTTAATCTATGAGTTATACTCCAATACCATCACTATTTATTTTATTCCTCAAATTGCTCCAGCTTTGGGTATTAGACTCCTTCACATTGGCTCTTGACTATTCCCTATCCCACCATAAGTTCCAGGATCATATGTATTTTCTCTACTTCAACCCTAGAGTACCACTTCTTTCAAGAACTTGGTTCCTTTTATTGAAGAATGGTATTTAAAAACGAAGATTTGGTGGTGTGCCTGAGTGGTTGGTTCAGTCAGTTAAATGTCTTGATTTCAGCTCAGATCATGATCTCAGGGTCAATAGATCAAGCCCCACATCCGGCTCCACACTTAGTGTGGAGCCTGTTTAAGATTCTCTCTCTCCTTCTATCCTCTGCCCCTGCCCACCCCTACTCATGCTCTCTCTCTAAAAAAAATAATAATAAACTAAATAAAGTTAAAATAAATAAAGATTTGTGACTTGGTATGATCACTACTACTGAGGTGTCACTGTTCCAAGGCCCTGCCAGTAAACAGTGCTAAGAAGCTATATATGTAGAGGGAGGAGTCAAGATGGCGGAGAAGTAGCAGGCTGAGACTACTTCAGCTAGCAGGAGATCAGCTAGATAGCTTATCTAAAGATTGCAAACACCTGCAAATCCATTGGCAGATCAAAGAGAAGAAGAACAGCAATTCTGGAAACAGAAAAACAACCACTTTCTGAAAGGTAGAACTGGTGGAGAAGTGAATCCAAAGCGACGGGAAGATAGACCCCAGGGGGAGGGGCCGGCTCCCGGCAAGCAGCGGAGCAACGGAGCACAAAATCAGGACTTTTCAAAGTATGTTCCACTGAGGGTCATCGCTCCAGAGGCTAAACCAGGGCGAAGGCCATGCAGGGTCAGCGTGGCCTCAGGTCCCGCAGGGTCACAGAAGGATCAGGGGTGTCTGAGTGTCGCAGAGCTTGCGGGTATTGGAACGGGACAGCCAGCTACAGAGACAGAGCCGACAGTAAGATCACAGCGGGGGTTACATTGAACCAGTCGCAGACTCGGTGAGCTCGGAGCACAGTCGGAGGTCAGGCAGACGGGAGTAACTGGGCGCTGTTCTCTGAGGACGCACTGAGGAGTGGGGCCCCAGGCTCTTGGCACCTCGGGGCCTGAGACCAGGAGGCCGCCATTTGTATTCCTGTCCTCCAGAACTCTACGAAAAGCGCTCAGGGAACAAAGGCTCCTGATAGCAAACCCGAGTGGATTACTCAGCCCGGCCCCTCTTAAGGGCGGTGCAATTCCGCCTGGGGCAAAGACAATTGAGAATCACTACACCAGGCCACTCCGCTAGAAGATCAACAAGAAATCCAGCCAAGACCAAGTTAACCTACCAAAGAGTGCGGTTTCAATCGAAGGAGAGCAGCAGAATTCCAGAGGAGGAGAAAGCAAAGCACAGAACTTATGGTTTTCTCCCTGTGATTTTTTTTATCTTGCAGTTTATTTAATTTTTTTCTTTTTCATTTTTTTTCTCTTCTTCTGCTAAAATTTTTTTTAACTTTTACCCTTTTCTTTTTTAACGTTTCTTAACTAGTTTATCTAATATACATATATTTACTTTTTTATATTTTTCTTGATTCATTATCTTTTTTTTAAATTCTTTTCTTTTCTTTTCTTTTCTTTTCTTTCTTTCTTTCTTTTTGAACCTCTTTTTATCCCCTTTCTCCCTGCTCACGATTTGGGATCTCTTCTGATTTGGTTAAAGCATATTTTCCTGGGGTTGTTGCCACCCTTTTAGTATTTTACTTGCTCCTTCATGTACTCTTATCTGGACAAAATGACGAGGCAGAAAAATTCACCACAATAAAAAGAACAAGAGGCAGTACCGAAGGCTAGGGACCTAATCAATAGAGACATTGGTAATATGTCAGATCTAGAGTTCAGAATGACAATTCTCAAGGTTCTAGCCGGGCTCGAAAAAGGCATGGAAGATATTAGAGAAACCCTCCTGGGAGATATAAAAGCCCTTTCTGGAGAAATAAAAAAACTAATATCTAACCAAGTTGAAATCAAAAAAGCTATTAATGAGGTGCAATCAAAAATGGAGGCTCTCACTGCTAGGATAAATGAGGCAGAATAAAGAATTAGTGATATAGAAGACCAAATGACAGAGAATAAAGAAACTGAGCAAAAGAGGGACAAACAGCTACTGGACCACGAGGGGAGAATTCGAGAGATAAGTGACACCATAAGACGAAACAACATTAGAATAATTGGGATTCCAAAAGAAGAAGAAAGAGAGAGGGGAGCAGAAGGTATACTGGAGAGAATTATTGGGGAGAATTTCCCCAATATGGCAAAGGGAACGAGCATCAAAATTCAAGAGGTTCAGAGAATGCCCCTCAAAATCAATAAGAATAGGCCAACACCCCATCACCTAATAGTAAAATTTACAAGTCTCAGTGACAAAGAGAAAATCCTGAAAGCAGCCTGGGAAAAGAAGTCTGTAACATACCATGGTAAAAGTGTTAGATTGGCAGCTGACTTATCCACAGAGACCTGGCAGGCCAGAAAGAGCTGGCATGATATTTTCAGAGCACTAAACGAGAAAAACATGCAGCCAAGAATACTACATTCAGCTAGGCTATCATTGAAAATAAAAGGAGAGATTAAAAGCTTCCAGGACAAACAAAAACTGAAAGAATTTGCAAACACCAAACCAGCTCTACAGGAAATATTGGAAGGGGTCCTCTAAGCAAAGAGAAAGCCTACAAGTGGTAGATCAGTAAGGAACAGAGACAATATACCGTAACAGTCACCTTACAGGCAATACAATGGCACTAAATTCATATCTCTCAATAGTTACCCTGAATGTTAATGGGCTAAATGCCCCAATCAAAAGACACAGGATATCAGAATGGATAAAAAAATAAAACCCATCTATATGTTGCCTCCAAGAAACTCATTTTAAGCCCGAAGACACCTCCAGATTTAAAGTGAGGGGGTGGAAAAGAATTTACCATGCTAATGGACATCAGAAGAAAGCAGGAGTGGCAATCCTTATATCAGATCAACTAGATGTTAAGCCAAAGACTATAATAAGAGATGAGGAAGGACACTATATCATATTTAAAGGGTCTGTCCAACAAGAAGATCTAACAATTTTAAATATCTATGCCCCCAACGTGGTAGCAGCCAACTATATAAACCAATTAATAACAAAATCAAAGAAACACATCAACAATAATACAATAATAGTAGGGGACTTTAACACTCCCCTCACTGAAATGGACAGATCATCCAAGCAAAAGACCAGCAAGGAAATAAAGGCCTTAAATGACACACTGGACCAGATGGACACCACAGATATATTCAGAACATTTCATCCCAAAGAATACACATACTTCTCTAGTGCACACGGAACATTCTCCAGAATAGATCACATCCTCGGTCCTAAATCAAGACTCAACCGGTATCAAAAGATTGGGATCATTCCCTGCATATTTTCAGAACACAACGCTCTAAAGCTAGAACTCAAGCACAAGAGGAAGTTTGGAAAGAACCCAAATACATGGAGACTAAAAAGCATCCTTCTAAAGAATGAATGGGTCAACCGGGAAATTAAAGAAGAACTGAAAAAAATCATGGAAACAAATAATAATAAAAATACAACGGTTCAAAATCTGTGGGACACAACAAAGGCAGTTCTGAGAGGAAAATATAGAGCAGTACAAGCCTTTCTCAAGAAACAAGAAAGGTCTCAGGTACACAACCTAACCCTACACCTAAAGGAGATGGAGAAAGAACAAGAAAGAAACCCTAAGCCCAGCAGGAGAAGAGAAATCATAAAGATCAGAGCAGAAGTCAATGAAATAGAAACCAAAAGAACAATAGAACAAATCAACGAAACTAGGAGCTGGTTCTTTGAAAGAATTAATAAGATTGATAAACCCCTGGCCAGACTTATCAAAAAGAAAAGAGAAAGGACCCAAATAAATAAAATCATGAATGAAAGAGGAGAGATCACAACTAACACCAAAGAAATACAAACTATTATAAGAATATACTATGAGCAACTCTAGGCCAACAAATTTGACAATCTGGAAGAAATGGATGCATTCCTAGAAACATAAAAACTACCACAACTGAAACAGGAAGAAACAGAAAGTCTGAACAGACCCATAACCAGTAAGGAGATTAAAACAGTCATTAAAAATCTCCAAACAAACAAAAGCCCAGGGCCAGACAGCTTAACGGGGGAATTCTACCAAACATTTAAAGAAGAACTAATTCCTATTCTCATGAAACTGTTCCAAAAAATAGAAATGGAAGGAAAACTTCCAAAATCATTTTATGAGGCCAGCATCACCTTGATCCCAAAACAAGACAAGGATCCCATCAAAAAGAGAGCTATAGACCAATATCCTTGACGAACACAGATGCGAAAATTCTCACCAAAATACTAGCCAATAGGATTCAACAGTACATTAAAAGGATTATTCACCACCACCAAGTGGGATTTATTCCAGGGCTGCAAGGTTGGTTCAACATCCGCAAATCAGTCAATGTGATACAACACTTCAATAAAAGAACAAGAACCATATGATACTCTCAATAGATGCTGAAAAAGCATTTGACAAAGTACAGCATCCCTTCCTGATCAAATCTCTTCAAAGTGTAGGGATAGAGGGCACATACCTCAATATCATCAAAGCCATCTATGAAAAACCCACCGAAAATATCATTCTCAATGGAGAAAAACTGAAATCTTTTCCGTTAAGGTCAGGAACACGGCAGGGATGTCCATTTTCACCACTGCTATTCAATATAGTACTAGAAGTCCTAGCCTCAGCAATCAGACAACAAAAGGAAATTAAAGGCATCCAAATCGGCAAAGAAGAAGTCAAACTATCACTCTTCGCAGATGATATGATACTATATGTGGAAAACCCAAAAGACTCCACTCCAAAACTGCTAGAACTTATACAGGAATTCAGTAAAGTGTCAGGATATAAAATCAATGCACAGAAATCAGTTGCATTTCTCTACACCAACAACAAGACAGAAGAAAGAGAAATTAAGGAGTCAATCCCATTTGCAATTGCACCCAAAACCATAAGATACCTAGGAATAAACCTAACCAAAGAGGCTAAGAATCTATACTCAGAAAACTATAAAGTACTCATGAAAGAAATTGAGGAAGACACAAAGAAATGGAAAAATGTTCCATGCTCCTGAATTGGAAGAATAAATATTGTGAAAATGTCTATGCTACCTAAAGCAATCTACACATTTAATGCCAATTCCTATCAAAGTACCATCCATCTTTTTCAAAGAAATGAAACAAATAATTCTAAAATTTATATGGAACCAGAAAAGACCTTGAATAGCCAAAGGGATATTGAAAAAGAAAGCCAACGTTGGTGGCATCACAATTCCGGACTTCAAGCTCTATTACAAAGCTGTCATCATCAAGACAGCATGGTACTGGCACAAAAACAGACACATAGATCAATGGAACAGAATAGAGAGCCCAGAAATAGACCCTCAACTCTATGGTCAACTCATCTTCGACAAAGCAGGAAAGAATGTCCAATGGAAAAAAGACAGCCTCTTCAATAAATGTTGCTGGGAAAACTGGACAGCCACATGCAGAAAAATGAAATTGGATCATTTCCTTACACCACACACACAAATAGACTCAAAATGGATGAAGGACCTCAATATGAGAAAGGAATCCATCAAAATCCTTGAGGAGAACACAGGTAGCAACCTCTTTGACCTCAGCCGCAGCAACATCTTCCTAGGAACATCGCCAAAGGCAAGGGAAGCAAGGGCAAAAATGAACTATTGGGATTTCATCAAGATCAAAAGCTTTTGCACAGCAAAGGAAACAGTTAACAAAATCAAAAGGCAACTGATAGAATGGGAGAAGATATTTGCAAATGACATATCAGATAAAGGACTAGTGTCCAAAATCTATAAAGAACTTAGCAAACTCAACACCCAGAGAACAAATAATCCAATCAAGAAATGGGCAGAGGACATGAGCAGACATTTCTGCAAAGAAGACATCCAGATGGCCAACAGACACATGAAAAAGAGCTCCATATCACTCGGCATCAGGGAAATACAAATCAAAACCACAATGAGATATTACCTCACACCAGTCAGAATGGCTAAAATCAACAAGTCAGGAAATGACAGATGCTGGCAAGGATGTGGAGAATGGGGAACCCTCCTACACTGTTGGTGGGAATGCAAGCTGGTGCAACCACTCTGGAAAACAGCATGGAGGTTCCTCAAAATGTTGAAAATAGAACTGCCCTATGACCCAACAATTGCACTACTGGGTATTTACCCTAAAGATACAAATGTAGTGATCCAAAGTGGCACGTGCACCCGAATGTTTATAGCAGCAATGTCCACAATAGCCAAACTATGGAAAGAACCTAGATGGCCATCAACAGAGGAATGGATCAAGAAGATGTGGTATATATACACAATGGAATACTATGCAGCCATCAAAAGAAATGAAATCTTGCCATTTGCAACAACATGGATGGAACCAGAGCGTATCATGCGGAGAAAGACAACTATCATATGATCTCCCTGATATGAGGAAGTGGTGATGCAACATGGGGGCTTAAGTGGGTAGGAGAAGAATCAATGAAACAAGATGGGTTTGGAAGGGAGACAAACCATAAGTGACTCTTAATCTCACAAAACAAACTGAGGGTTGCTGGGGGGAGGGGGATTGAAAGAAGGGGCGTGGGGTTATGGACATTGGGGAGGGTATGTGCTTTGGTGAGTGCTGTGAAGTGTGTAAACCTGGCGATTCACAGACCTGTACCCCTGGGGATAAAAATATATGTTTACAAAAAAATTAAAAAAAAACAAAGAAGCTGTATATGTATACTGACCCATGCATATACGCAGTTATTCCTATATCTGTGTTTAGATATAGATATGTATATCTATCTCCATCTTGACATATTTATCTAACTGTAAGTTCCTACTGAAAACTCTGATTTTAATTTATTATAAGGTTCACTATAGCTTTCCCTTTTCCTTGTTACTTCCTTCTTTGATAGTAAGAAACCTGGCTCTTTTTATCTATAATACATTTACTCATACAATGGGGAAAAGGCCCACTTCAATTAATGTGTATTGGGATAACTGGATATCTACATACAAAGGAATTAAACTGAACCATCTTCTTACACCATACACAAAAATAAGAATAAAGAAATTCAAAATGGAGTAAAGAACTAAATATGAGACCTGACATCATACAACTCCTAAATGAAGGGGCACCTGGATAGCTCAGTTGATTTAGCATCTGGCTTTAGCTCAGGTCATGATTCTGGGATTCTGGAATGGAGTCCTATGTCAGGCTCCCTGCTCAGCTGGGAGTCCACTTCTCCTTCTCCCTCTGCTGCTCCCCCTTCTTGTGCTCTCTCACCCTAGCTCTTTTCTCAAGTCAATAAATGAATAAAATCTAAAAAAAAACTACAACAACAACAAAAAAAACCCTAAGGCTGATGTCTTGGATATCAGCCTTAGCAACGTTTTTCTGGATATGTCTCCTAAAACAAGGGGAAAAAAAGCAAAAATAAACTATTAGAAATACACCAAAATAAAAATCATATGCACAGAGAAGGAAATTATCAACAAAACAAAACAAAAAGGCAACCTACTGAAAAGAAGATAGTTGCAAGATAGATCTGTTAAAGGGTAACTGTCCAAAATTTATAAAGAACTTAAATAATTAAACACACACACACACATTTAAAATATGGGCAGAGGACTTTTTCCAAAGAAGATACACAGAATGCCAAGAGACACATGAAAAGATGCTCAACATCACTATTCATCAGGAAAATGCAAAAAGCACAATGAGATAGCACCTCACTTTAATCAGAAGGACAAGTATCAAAAAGATGAGAAATAACAAGTGTTAACAAGTGCTAACAAGGATGTCGAGAAAAGGGAGCCCTTATGTACTGCTGGTAGAAATGTAAATTAGTACAACCACTGTGGAAAATGGGATGGAGACTCCTCAAAAAATTAAAAATAAAAATACCATATGATCTAGCGATACTACTACTGGGTATTCGCCCAAAGAAAGTGAAAACACTAATTCAAAAAAGATATGCACCTGTATGTTTATTGTAGCATTATTTATAATATGCAAGGTATGGAAACAACTTACGTGTCCATCAGTAGAAGAATGGATAAAGAAGACATGACATATATTATATAAAAATTATATATATATGATCTATAATCACAGATCTCATATATATAATGGAATATTATCCAGCCATAAAAGGAATGGGATCATGCCATTTCTGAAAACATGAATGGACCTAGAAAGTATTAAAGTGAAATAAGTCAGATGGAAAAAGGCAAATAATTTATGATTTCACATATATGTGGGACATAAAAAACAAATGAACAAATAAAAACCAGAAACAAATTCATAAACACAGAGAACAAACTGGTGGTTGCCAGAGGGGAGATGAGTAGGGGAGTAGGCAAAATAGGAAAAGAGGATTCAGAGGTACAAACTTTCAATTATAAAATAAATAAGTCCTTAGTGGTGAAAAGTATAGCATAAGGAATATAAATCAGTAATATAATAATGTTGTATGGTGACAGATGGTAATTACACTTACTGCAGTAAGCTCTACATATTGTATAGAATTGTTGAACCACTATGTTGTACAACCTAAAACTAATTAACACTGTACGTCAAATATACTTGAATAATTTAAATAGTTCTTTGTGTATTAGGGATATTACCTTTTGTCTGTGTAGGTATTTATGAATATTTTCTTATACTTCATTAGTTGTCTTTTCACTTTGTTTATGGTGTTCGTAGCCACACAATTTTAAGAAAACATCTTATATAGTCAAATTTATCAATCGTTTCTTTTATTGCCTATACTTTGAGTCAGAGTTAAAGGATAAGAATGCACTTGTGTTTCTATCTGGTGCTTGTATGGTTTAATTTTTTACATTTAGATTTAAATACTGAATCCATTATCTTTGTGTATAATATAAGATGTAATATAAAATAACTTTTTCCAAATGGCCACTCAACTAGTTAAATAGTTAAACAACTATTTATTTAAAAGTCTATCTTTATTCCAGTCATTTGAAATATTCATATGTATTTGGACTTATTTCTGAACATTCTCTTCCATTCCATTGCTCTGCTATTCACATGTGAGTACTACAATGCTTTAATTATAAAGGCCATCTAGAATTCTAGCATGTTTTAATGTCTAGTAAATCTACTCATGCTTGACTTTGGGGTTTTGTTTTGTTTTGTTTTGCTTTCAATTTTTTCTGGCTATTGTTAGATATTTGTATGAACTTCAGCATCAACTTATATAATTCCACAAAATGAATTACTGGTATTTTGTTGGACCTCCATTAACTCTACTAATAAATGGAGAGCTGTCGTTTTTATATTTTTATTTTTAATGAGTGTTGGTACAAGAAGTCTTTCCATTTTTCAACTCTATGCATGTTTCAGGAATGTCTGAATTTTTTTCTAGTACAGCTTTTACACATCTCTCACTAAATTTATTCTTAAGAACTTAGTCTTAGTTGCTATTAAAATTGTTATTTCCTTAAGCTACTAAGTTTGTGGGGTGGTTTCCTCACACAGCAATAGATAATCAAAACAGATGAATTATCAAAAATCCACCACCACAAGCAGAAAATCAAGTCGGGAGAAAAACTACATCATTTTGAGGATAAAGGGGATAATGATGGATGGAAATTAAGTTCTCAGAAACAAGATACCAAAGAGCAAAAATATTTCTGCTTATATTCAAAGGCATCTTTTTTAAAAGATTTTATTTTATTTTTTTTTTATTTGACAGAGAGGGAGATCACAAGCAGACAGAGAGGCAGAGCAGAGAGAGGGGGGAAGCAGGCTCCCTGCTGAGCAGAGAGCCCAATGCAGGGCTCAATCCCAGGACCCTGGAATCATGACCTGAGTGGAAGGCAGAGGCTCAACCCACTGAGCCACCCAGGTGCCCCTCAAAGGCATTTTTTTAATAAAGTTTAAATAGCACATCACTTTTCAGACTTAAAAGGGGGAAATCAATGCTATAGAAACAACATAAATGCCAGTTAATTTTTTTAAATCATTTGGGTGAAGGAGTAAATATCAGAGAAAAGAAACCCCAGAGGACAGTCAGCTTGTTATTTTATATTACAATAGTGAAATTATAACTGAAGTATTAAGAAAGTACTTTTGCATCTATTCTAAAATTTCTAGATAATTAGCAACTCCAGAGATAACACTCCACTTTATATATCTGCAGAAGTTATCATGAAAGGTCACCACCTTCACTACATAAAAATCATTATCATGGAAAAGTAAGTAGTAAAAAAGTCATACACAATTGGTTCAAACCCTTTTACCATCTGCTGCATGTGTTTTATGCATTTTAATTATTTTGGAGATTTGCAGAAGCTATACTTTTTTAAAAATGCCTTCTGTTAATACAGGTGATCTCATAATCCTATGATTCACAGTAATCTCTCAGATAAACATTTCTAACAAACCAAGAGAAACAGGTTCAAGCTTGATTCACTTTGCATTCCACAGTTTAGATGCTGTCATTGGGAAATCCATGGTCAACCTCACTTAAAAATATGGTTAACAACTGTTAGTGGTATTTACAAAAGATTCATCTCCAGATCTTCTACTAATCCTAGAAAGATAAGTATATTTGTTTTGAGTTTAGTGTCAATAAGTAATTCATCAAAAATTGAGACAACAGGGTAAACCTCATTTGCCTTTAAGGAATTAAGTTGGTAACTTCATCCTCCAGCTGCTCAAACAATAAAAGACACCTAACAAAATGTCTCAAAGTTAATGTAATTAAGTTTACAAACATAATTCATAGGACTTTTTTAAACACTCACCCAATATCCATTTCCCTAATTTTAGGGACGGTTTGAAAAAACTGTTATGAGTTTTTCCGGCAGGTATTTATTAGAAAAATCAAACTCAGGGCACCTGGGTGGCTCAGTTGGTTAAGCACCTGACTTTGGCTCAAGTCATGATCTCATGGTCCTAAGATTCGGTTCTGCAACAGGCTCTGCTGTCCTGTGTACAGAACAAGAGTCTGCTTGTCCCTCTGCCCTTTCCCCCACTTGTACACTCTTGCTCTCCCTCTATCTCAAATAAATAAAATCTTAAAAGAAGAAGGAGGAGGAGGAGGAGGAATAATCTTTTGGTAGAGACTAACCCATTTGGGTTTTATCAGAGCCTAACCAATTTCAAGGAAGGGAAATACCCAACTCTAGCCTCCTTTAGCCTTTGTCATGCAGTAAGGGAAAAGCCCAACTCCAGCTACTGCTTGCCTTCCTGTCTCACCTACAATGGAAAGAGTAGAAGTTCTTGTGAATATAAAAGTCTCACATAAAAAAATGAAACTTAATCATAAGACCATAGGATTCCCCTCTCCCTACACTTTTAACCACATCAGTACCAGGCTCCTACATAACAGTGGATTATAGCTGGGGGGAGGAAGGGCAGGGCAGGGGAAGATCAGCAAGACCTAAGCCCTATTTAGGAAGGAATCTTTAAGGAAATCCAAAGACAAAAGATGTAAGAAAAATGACATTAGAGGAAATTGTAGCCTTATACACCTACAGCTATGGTAAATGGTAGCACAGCCTAACTCCAAGCTACATAAAACATTAAAGTCCTGTTTACTTCACTTCCTTTTACTTGATACAGCATGTCCCAGTTTCAAAATAATTACAAAGCCTGCTAACAGGGAAAAAAGCATAGTCTGAAGAGACAAAGCATAAGAACCAGACTCTGATATGTCAGAGATTTTGGAATTATTAGACCAGGCATTTAAAATAATACATCAAGAGCGCTAATGAAAAAACAGGGACAACATGTGAGAATAGATAGATAATACAAGTTGAGAAGTACAAATTCTAGGGAAAAAATTCCTAGAAAATGTTGGAAATATAAAACACTAATAAAAAAACATTGCAACAGAAATGAAAAATGCCTATCAATAACAGAGCTAGAATGTCTCCAAATACAGATTAAACACCACACTTTTAAATAATACATGCGTCAAATAAGTCTCAACAGAAAAATAATGATAGTTGTAATTTTATTATTTAGTTCAACCTATCAAAATTTCTGGGATGCAACAAAAACATTACTTAGAAGGAAGTTTATATCATTGGATATATATATTAGAAAAGTAGGACCCCAAACCAATTTTTTAACCTTCCACATTAGTACCTTAAAAAAAGTAAATCTAAAATAAACAGAATAATAAATAAATAAATAAATAAACAGAATAAATAACCAGAAATGGACCCTCAACTTGATGGCCAACTAATCTTCAACAAAGAAGGAAAGAATGTCCAATGGAAAAAAGTCTCTTCAACAAATGGTTTTGGGAAAATTGGACAGTCACATGCAGACAAATGAAACTGGACCATTTCCTCACACCACACACAAAAAGAGACTCAGAATGGATGAGAGACATCAATGTGAGACAGGAATTCACCAAAATCCTTGAGGAGAACACAGGAAGCAACCTCTCCCACCTCAGCCACAGCAACTTCTTTCTAGAAACATCACCAAAGGCAAGGGAAGCCAGGGAAAAAATGAACTACTGGGAATTCATCAAGATCAAAAGTTTGCACAGCAAAGGACAATCAACAAAACCAAAGGACAACCAATAGAATGGGAGAAGATGTTTGCAAATGACATATCAGATAAAGGGCTAGTATCCAAAATCTACAAAGAACTTATCAAACTCAACACCCACAAAACAAATAATCCAATCAAGAAACAGGCAGAAAACATTTCCACAAAGAAGACATCCAAATGGCTAAAAGACACATGAAAAAGTGCTCCACTCACTCGGCATCGGGGAGATACAAATCAAAACCACAATGAGATACCACCTCACATCAGTCAGAATGGCTAAAATTAACAAGTCAGGAAATAACAGGTGTTGGCGTGGATATGGAGAAAGGAGAAACCTTCCTACCCTGTTGGTGGGAATGCCAGCTGGGACAGCCACTCTGGAAAACAGTATGGAGGTTCCTCAAAGAGTTGAAAGTAGAGCCACCCTACAACCCAGTAATTGCACTACTGGGTACTTACCCTAAAGATACAAATGTAGTGATCTGAAGGGGCACATGTACCTGAATGTTCATAGCAGCAATGTCCACAATAGTCAAAGTATAGAAAGAGCCTACATGTCCATCAACAGATGGATGGATAAAGAAGTTGTAGTGTACACACACACACACACACACACACACAATGGAGTACTAGGCAGCCATCAAAAAAAAATCTTGCCATTTGCAACAATGTGAATGGAACTAGAAGGTGCTAAGCAACAATGTGGATGGAACTACATTGTGCTAAGTGAAATAAGTCAATCAGAGAAAGAGAACTATCATATAATTTCTCTGATATGAGGTATTTTAGAGGCAGGGTGAGGGGGGTCGTA
Organism: Mustela putorius furo; assembly: GCF_011764305.1. Classification (NCBI taxonomy): domain Eukaryota; kingdom Metazoa; phylum Chordata; class Mammalia; order Carnivora; family Mustelidae; genus Mustela; species Mustela putorius. Next base: position 1,182,238 of record NW_025421329.1, on the reverse strand, counting down.
AGGGGAAGGGAGGAAAAGTGAAACAAGATAGGACCAGGTAGGGAGACAAATAATAAGAGATTATTAATTTCAGGAAGCAAACTGAGGGTTGCTGGAGAGGGTGGGTGGGTGATAGACATTGGAGAGGGTATGCGCTATGATGAGTGCTGCGAATTGTTTAAGACTGATGATTCACAGACCTGTATCCCTGAAACAAATAATATATTATAGGTTAACAAAAATTATTATTATTATCATCATCACCCTCAAAAATAGAAAACACCAGTCCCAGATAAGTTTCCTGGGACTAGTCCCAGATAAATTTATTTATTCTACCAAATACTTAAGGGAAAAACAATACCAATTCTCTAAAAATTTTTTTACAGAACATATAATCAAAGGGAATACTATCTAATTCATTCAATAAGGTCAGCATTACCTTAATATCAAAGCCAGAAAAAGATATTACAAGAAGGAAAACTACAAATACCTTTCATGAACATAGATGTGAAAATCCTTAACAAAACATTAGCAACTTGAATACAATGTATTTAAAAAATTGTACATTATAACCAAAGTTGGATTTATGCCAAGAATGCAGGGCTGAGTCAAGATTTAAAAACCAATTAACCTAATCCATCATATCAGCACAGTAAAGAAAACACATATCATATTACTAAAGGCAGGAAAAGCACTTGACAGACTCCAATATCCATTAATGATAAAAATGAAAATAATTCTCAGAAAACTAACAGAAGGTGATTTCCTGAACTCAATAAAGAACATCTACCAAAAAAACCAACAGTTAGCATCATACTCAATGATGAGAAACTAGACTTTTTTTTAAAGATTTATTTGAGAAAGAGAAAGTGACAGAGGGAGAGAGAGAGAATCCTCAAGCAGACTCTCCACTGAGTGCAGAGCCTGACACAGGGTTCAATCCCAGGACCTTGATAAGATCAGGACCTATGCCAAAACCAAGAGTTGATTTCTCAGCCACGTGAGCCACACAGGCACCGCACTAGATGCTTTCTCAAGATGAGGATCATGAAAGTGATCGTTTTCGACATTTTCTTTTAACCACGTGTACTTATTTGTCTGTCCTGAATTACTGTTTTCTTCTCTTGAGCGATTTGGTGGTGGAGGTACAGTTATGCTGGTGGTTGTGATTTTCCTGTCTTGAGTGGCAAATGTCTGTTCCTTTCTTGTGTTTGAAGATAAAGGTTGGGGTTGGATAAAGAAAGTGTATTTTTTTTTTTTTTTTGGAAAGTTAAACTGTCAGTTTGTGTTTGTTTGTTTTCTGATTATCTTCTGCAGTGGGGTGGTGGGTGTCTTTCTAGACAGCGTAAAGATACACATTTGTCTTTTTGGGCAGCACACTATCTCCTTTCTTTTGGGGCAAGTGATAGTTACTTCTGTAGGTTATTACTGTAGGTTTTGCCAAAAAAAAAAAATTAAAAAAATTAAAAATTAAAAAAAATCTATCTATCCTATCTAAAAAAAAATCTATCTATCTATCCTACCAATCCTATTCAACATACTTGAAGTTCTAACTAATATGGTAAGACCAATAAAATAAAAAGTATACAAACTGAGAAGAAAAGAATATTTTTCTGTCCACAGGTGATTTAATTGTCTATGTAGAAAATCCCGAAGAATCAATAAAAAAAAAAAATTTCTAGAACTAATAAGAAGTTGCAGCAAGGTTTTAGGATATAAGATTAATATATTAAAATCAATTACTTTCTGATATGCTAGCAATGAAGAAATGGAATTTACAACTAAAATATAGCATCATTTACATAAGTACAATGACATAAAAAATTACAAACTTAGGTATAAATCTAACAAAATAGGTATAAGATGTATATGAGGAAAATTACAAATTTCAGATAAAATTAAAAAGTAGATATTCCATGTTCATGGATAAGAGGACTCAATATTCCCAAAATGTCAGTTTTCCCAATTTGATCTATATATTCATTGCAATCCCAAACAAAATCTCAGTTATTTAATGGATACTTACTATAACTAATTGTAAAGTTTATGCCAAAATGTAATAGACACAGAATCACTAAAACATATTGAAAAAGGACAAAGTCAGAGTACTGGCACCACCCAATTTAAGATACTGTGAAGTTACAGTAATCAAGAGAGTGTAACAGTGATGAAGAAATAAATACATAAATCAGTGGAATAACAAATAATCTAGAAATATACTCACACAAATACACTCACCGATATTTGACAAAACAGCAAAGATAGCAGTGAGGAACAGTCTTTTCAACAATTGGTACTAGAATTACTAGTCATCTACATGCTTTTAAAAAAAATCTTGATCTTACATTGCTCATGGAAATAAACTCAAGATGGATCATAGCCTTAAAAAGAAAATAAACAAGTATAAAACTTCTAGGAATTAACGAAGGAAAAAATCTAGGTGATTTTGGGGTTGGTGAGGACTTTTTTTTTTTTTAAATACAACAAAAGCGTGATCCATGACTGAAAATGATGATAAAATGAACTTTGTTAAAATTAAAACTTCTGCTCTATAAAAATGCTTAAAAAAGTAGAAAAGCAAGCCAAATATTAAGTATCTGATAAAACACAGTTATACAAAATATATAAGAACTCTTAAAACTCAACAATAAGAAAACAATCCAATTAAAAAGTGAGCTAAGGATCTGAATAAACATTTCTGCAAGGAAGACATACAGGTGGCACATAAGCATATAAAAAGATGCTCAACATCATATGTCATGAGGGAATTGCAAGTTAAACCAGCAATGAGAGATCACTGCATATATAGTAAAATGATTAAAACCCCAAACACTAACAACACTAAATTGTGACAGAAATTCTCATTCACTGCTGGTAGAAATGCAAATTGGTATAGCCACTTTCGAAGACTACTTGTCAGTTTCTTACAAATATAAACATAGTGTTGCCATATGACCCAACAATCAAACACCTTGGTTTTTACCAAAATAAGTTGAAAAATTATGCCCCAAAAGTGGCATGATAATTATAAAACTGAGAAGAAAATAAAGAAGGAAAGCTTCATAATACTGGATTTGGCAAGGATTTCCTGGTTGTAACACCAAAAGCACAAGGAGCAAAAGTAAAAAGAAAAGAAAAGAAAAGAAAGAAAGAGAAAAAAGAAAGTGGATAACACCAAAATTTAAAACCTCTGCAAAGGAAACAATCAACACAGTAAAAAGGTGATCTATGCAATTAGTGAAAGTATGCAAACCATATTTATAAGGAATTAATATTGAAATGACAAAGAACTCCCACACACATACACAACCTAGAAATGCTAGAGCTGATGAATACAATAAATAAAATTTTAAGATGCAATAGAAAGCAACAATAGCAGACTTGGTCAAGAAGAAACAATCTGTAAAGTAGGAAGCTGATCATTTGAAGCCAGAAGAGAACAAAGAAAAAAGAAAAATAGTGAAAAAAAAACTTTGTGAGCTATAAGATAAATCTATGCATTATTGGACTACAAAGGGAGAAGAAAGGCAAAAAAAAAAATTATGAAATAATGGCTGAGTACTTCCCATATCTAGAGAAAGATTTGGACTTTCAAGTTCAGGTAGCCCCTAGGGTCTCAAAAAAATTTCAACTCAAAAAGATCTTCTGTAAAAAAGTTATAATGAAACTGTATAAATCAGAGACAGAATTTTAAAAGAAGAAAGTGAAAAAAAACTGCTCACATACAAGGGAAACTTCATAAAACTGTCAGTGCATTTCAGAAGAAACCAGGCAAGTCCGGAAAGAGTGGGAAGATATATATATCCAAAGTGCTGAAAGAAAAAAACTGCCAAACAAGAATACATTACCTAGAAAAGTTGCCCTTCAGAAATGGAGACATAAACAATTTACCTGACCAATAAGAACTGAGGAATTCATCACCACTAGACTTGTCTTACAAGAAATGCTGAAAAGAATTCATCAGTCTGAAATTTAAGGAAATTGATTAGTAATATGGAAACATATGAAAATATAAAACACACTGATAAAGGTAACTATAAAGTCAAAATCAGAACATTTTTTTAAATATAACTATAAATATTTATTCTTTTTTTATTAATTTTTTATTTTTTATAAACATATATTTTTATCCCCAGGGGTACAGGTCTGTGAATCACCAGGTTTATACACTTCACAGCACTCACCAAAGCACATACCCTCCCCAATGTCCATAATCCCACTCCCTTCTCCCAAAGCCCCTCCCCCCAGCAACCCTCAGTTTGTTTTGTGAGATTAAGAGTCACTTATGGTTTGTCTCCCTCCCAATCCCATCTTGTTTCATTTATTCTTCTCCTACCCACTTAAGCCCCCATGTTGCATCACCACTTCCTCAATACTGGATTCGAGTGATAGGTTAATCACTTAACTCTAGTATAAAGGTTAAAGGAAAAAGTATTTAAAAAACAACTACAGCTACAATATATTTTTAATGGATATACAAAAAAAAAAAAAAGATGTAAACTGTGACATCAACAGAAAATTGGGGAGATGGAATGAAAGGGTGGAGTTTTAGTATGCAATTCAGCTTAAGTTGCTACCCGCTTAATATAGACTGCTAATCTATAAGATGTTTTATGTAAGCCTCCTGATGACCATAAAACAAAACCTACTTTGATACTCAAAAGATAAAGAGAAGGAAATCAAAGCATATGACTGTCAGAATTCATCAATTTACAAAGGAATACAAGAGAGAAAGAAAGGAACAAAGAACTTTATAACAGCAAGAACACAACTAATAAAATAGTACTAGTGGCACTTATACATCAATAACTACTTTATATGTAAATGGATTGAATTCTCCAATGAAAAGGCACAAAGTGGTTGAATGGGGGAAAAATTTTAAAAAAACACCAGAAACACAAAACTGAATTATATGCTGCCTGTAAGTGACTCACTTTAGCTGTAAAGGATACACAAAGGATGAAAGTAAAGGAAAGGAAAACGATCTTCCATTCAAAAGGAAAGACAAGAGGAGGACCTATACTTATTTCAGACAAATTAGACTTTTAAGACAAAAACAGAAATAAGAGAAAAAGATTATATAATAATAAAGGGATAAATTAATGAAAAGGCTATAACAATTATCAATAAATATGCAACCAACACTGGAGCAGCTACATACATTTAAGCGAATATCAGCAGATCCGAAGGAGAAAACAGATAACACAATAGTAGGGAATATCAATATCCCATTCTCAAAACTGGATATATCATCCAGACAAAAAAACATTAATATAGGAAAACTAGACTGAAACCATACTTCAGACCAAATGGACCTAACAGACACATACAAAACACTCCACCCAATAGGAGAATACACATTCTTCTCAACTGCACATGAACATTCTCCAGGATGTATATGTTAGGAAACAAACCAATCGTAATAAATTTAAGAAGACTAAAATTAAACCAAGTACCTTTTCCAACCACAGTGATATGAAACTAGAAATCAGTAACAGAAGGAAAACTGGAAAATTCACAAATACATGGAAATTAAATATATTTTGAAGAAGAAATTTAAATGGGAGTGAAGAAATGGTGAAAGAAGAAATCAAAAAGGAAGTCAAAATATACCTCCAAACGAATGAAAATGGAAACACAACATACCAAAATTTATGGGAGCAGAAAAAACAGTTCAAAGAGAAGACTCTGTAGTAATAAATGCCTACATTAGGGAAACAAGAAATCTCCATGACCAACCTTACCTGACATCTCAAATGACTAGAAACAAAAACAAAACAAAACAAAATCACTAAGAACAAAATTAGCGAAATAAAGGAAATAACAAAGATGCAAAAGATCAATAAAATGAAGAGCTATTTTTTTTTTTAAGATAAAACAGACCACCTTCATAAAGACTGAGGAAGAAAAAGAAAAAATGCTTAATAAAATTAGGAATGAAAGAAAAGACACCACAACTGATGAAATACAAAGGATCATAAGAGACTATCATGAACAACCACAATAATGAACAACTATATATCCATAATTTAGATACTGTAGAAAAGTGGATAAATTTCTGGGAATATCCATCCTATAAATACAGAATCATGAAGAAACAGAAAATCTAAACAGAATAATAAGAACAATAATCAGTAATCAAAGCTTCCCAACAAAGAAAATCCCAGAACCAGATGGCGTCACAGGTGAATTCTACCCAACTTTTAAAGAATTAATGCCACTCCTGCTAACCTCTCCCAAAAAACTGAAAAAGAGGACATTGCCCAACTCATTTTACAAGCCCAGTATTACTGATACCAAAGTCAGATAAGGACACTACAGGAAAAGAAAATGAAGGCCAATCTCCCTGATAAGTATAGATAGAAAAAAATTCCCAACAAAATATTAGTAAACGGAGTTCAACAACACACTAAATGGATCCAATACTACCAGGTGGCATTTATCCCTGGGATACAAGGTGGGTTCAACATATGCAAATGAATCAATGTGGTATACCATAGTCACAGAGTGAAATAAAATCATAATCATCTCAACAGATGCAGAAAGCACATTTAATAAAATTCAATATTCTAGGATATTCTGTCATGATAAAAAGAAAAAAAAAACCTCTCAACAAATTGAATACAGAAGAAACGTACCTCAACATGATAAAGTCCGTATGTAACAAGCCCACAGCTAGTACCATACTTAATGGTGAATGGTTGAAAGCATTTCTTCTAAGATCAGGAATAAGACAAATATGCTCACTGTCACTACTCCCTTTCAACATAGTACTGGAGGGCACCCGCGTGGCTCGGTGGGTTAAGTGTCTGCCTTTGGCTCAGGTCATGATCTCAGAGTCCTAGGTTGGAGCCCCAGATCTGGCTCACTGATGGAGACTCCCAGCAGGGAGTCTGCTTTTCCCTCTTCCTCTGCCCCTCCCCTGTGCATGGGCTCTCACTCTCACTCTCTTTTTCTATCTTTCTAAAAAAAAAATAAATAAAATCTTTAAAATAAATAAATATAGTACTGGAAGTCTTAGCCAGAGAAGTTAGGCAAAAAAGAAATACAAAACCTGATTCAAAATCAGAAACAAAGAAGTAAAACTTTCTCTTTTTGCAGAGGATATGATCTTATATATAGAAAATCCTAGATTTTTTTTTATTTTGAATTTTAAAAATAAAAATGAATGAGCCAAAGACTTGAAGAGACACTTTTCCAAAGATGATACACGAATGGCCAATAAGCACGTGATAGGATGTTCAACATCACTAATCATTAGAGAAAAGCAAAACCACAAGGAAATATCACCTCATACTCATTAGGATGTCTACTCTCAAACAAACAGAAAAATAACCAATGTTGATCATACGATGTGGAGAGATCAAAATCCTTATACACTGTTGGTGGGAATGTAATGGTGCAGCTACAATGAAAAACATCATGGTGATTCCTTAAAAACTTAAAAATAGAATTATCACATGAACCAGTAATTCTGCTTATGGATTTATACCCAGAACAACTGAAAGTAAAATCTTGAAGAAATATTTGCACACCCATGTTCATAGCAACACTATTATCACAATAGCCAAGGGGTAGAAGCAACCCAAGTATCCATCAACAGATGAGCAAATAAAGAAAATGTGTATACCTACAATGGAATATTATTCAGCCTTAAAAAGGAAAGAAAGTCTGACATGTGCTACAACATGAATAAACCCTAAGGACGTTATATTAAATAAACTAGTCACACCAAGGAAATACTGGATGATTCCATTTACACGAAAAACCTTGAGTAGCTAAATTCATAAAAACAGAAATTAGAATATTAATTGCCAGGGGAAAGGGGAAATGGGAAATTATTGTTTAGTAGGTATAGTTTCAGGAGGAGGAGGAGGAGGAGGAGGAGGGGGAGGGGGAGGAGGAGGAGGAGGAGGAGGAGGGAGGAGGAGGAGGAGGAGGAGGGGGAGGAGGAGAAGAAGAAGAAGAAGAGAAGAAGAAGAAGAAGAAGAAGAAGAAGAAGAAGAAGAAGAAGAAGAAGAAGTAGTAGTAGTAGTAGTAGTAGTAGTAGTAGTAGTAGTAGTAGTAGTAGTATTAGTGAGGATGTAGAGGAAAGGGAACCCTCTGCACTGTTGGTGAGAATATAAATTAGTGCAGCCACAGTGGAAAACAGTATGGAGGTTCTTCAGAAAAATAGAGAATACCATATGATCCAGCAATTCCACTATGGGTGGAAGAAAATTAAAACACTAATTCCAAAAGATCTATACACCCCCAGGTTCATTGCAGCATTTCTTAAAATAGCCAAGATACGGAAACAAGATAAGGAAATAAGTGTCCATCAATGGATGACTGTATAAAGAAGTGAAATAGATCTATCTCTCTCTTCCTCCCCTCTCCCACTCTCCACACCTCTCCATTCCCCTCTTCTCTTTTTCCTTTCCCCTTTCCCCTCTTCCTCCCCCCCTCAAGAAATAGTATTTACCCATTAAAAAAGAATGAAATCTTGCCATTTGTGAAAATATGGATGGACCTCAGTGGCATTATGCTAAGTAAAGTAAGTCAGAGGAAAGCAATATTTTATGATCTCACTGACACATGGATCCTAAAAATAAGCTCAGATATAGAGAACGAACTGGTGGTAAGGGGTAGGCAAAATGGGTGAAGGCAAGAGGTACAAACTTCCAGTTATAATTAAGTAAGTCACAGGAAGATGTAATGTACAGCAGTGGTGACTGTTGTTAATAATATTGTACAGCATATCTGAAAGTTGCTGAAAAGAGTAGATCTTAAAAGTCTTTACAAGAAAACATTTTGTAAATATGTAATGAATGGATGTTAACTAGACTTATTGATACAAGTATCAAACCATTACGTTCTACACTTGAAATTAGCATATGTCAATTATACCTGAATTTTTAAAAAAAAAAAGGAAATGAGTTACCAATTAATGAAACAATATGAAGGACCTTAAATGCATACTGCCAAGTGAAAGAAGCTAGTTTTCAAAGGCAATTTACAGTCTCATTCCAAATATGACATTCTGGAAAAGCCAAAACAAAGAAACAATAAAGAGATCGGAAAGAGCCAGTCATTGGGGAAGGAACACAGAGGCAGCATAAGTAGGTGAAGCTCGGGGAGCAGTGAAATATAAGTATGTTAATAATCTTACACTAATGTAAGATGTAAATAATATGGGAAAATGTGTGCAGTGGGATATGTGCAATGGGCTATTGGAAAATGTACTCTTTGCTCAATTTTCCTGTAAACCAAACTGCTCTAGAAAATAAAGTCTGTGATTTTTTTTAAAGACACCTGTACTTTTATCTCTTATTAGATTGCTCTTTCTACTACAAATGCTGCAACACTTAAAAACCACTTCTGAATTTATCATAGCATCTCTTTAGTTGGTATTTCATTCATTCATTAATTCATCCATCCATTCATTAATTCAATGTTTGAATATTTATAGTGTTTATAGACCGATGAGCATCCATAGTTTTAAAAATACAGCCTCTATGTCATTTGACTTTCTTTTAAAAATGCTTTATTATTTTCATATTTAGAGACTATGAATCATCTGTTGTACAATCTTATTACTTTAAATTAATTATATAGGCTTCTCTAATGGAAGCTCCCAGAGTTATTTTTAGAAGTAAAAATGAGGATGTCAGTCTCCAGACTATGTTCAAATTGGATACACCCAAATTTAATTTGCTACTTCTTTTCACTGACAAATTATTCAATTGACTTGCTTTATCAATTGATATGACTGGTTATTACACTACATATTGTACAACACTGAAGTGAGCAGCATCTAAAATCTGTTCTTGGCATACAGAATAATCTTATTAAAGTTTTCAATATTTCTTGAATTAATATTTTCCAGATACATGGAAAATATCACAAAGGTATAATTCATTGAAAACTTGAATGTAATTATGGGATTATGGGACTTTTGAGGTTTTATCTTTGTAATTAATATTTTTATAACAATATTCAAAGACAGAAGATACAGTTTCCACTCTTAAGAACTCTGTTAAGGACCTTACAGTTAGTTTATAAAGAAACAGATATAATCATTTAGAAAAAAAGGAACACTGGAAACAAATGATTCAGTACAAAAATATTTTTAAAATGTCAAAACATTATATAGGATTCATAGCTACATAAATGGCTTAGGTAAGTAATACAGAAATTCTGAGGGCAAAAAAACAACAGCAGCAACAACCTTGCATGCTGGAATGGGCCAGCTTCACGAAAGAGAAATTGTAGGAGTTAGATATTAAAGAGGAAAAAACAAAAACTGAAAAAGCCATGTTGAACAGTACCTATGCCTTAGAGTGGTTGATATCAGAAGCTGAATGACTGGAATCAAAACCAGCACAGGAAAATATTAAAGATCTTAAACTCCAAGCTAATGAGTTTCTATATTAACTATGGGCAATGTAAGGCACTGACGATTTTTTAGGGAAAAGCAGTATGGTGAAGTAAACACTTGTATACAGTTCATATTTGATCAAGGAGGTAGTAGGTAGACCAGAAAAACAGTTAATTGGCTATGAGAAAAAGGATTATGAGGGTGATAAGTGACTGAGTTGGGAGAAGGACAGTGGAAAACAGAAAGCATACAAAAGCGCATATCCCCAAAAAAGAAAAGAAAAATTGGGACAAGATAAAGTAGGTAGAGTCAAAGGTGAATCTATGTTACTGAACTACTGAATAATAAGACAAAAACTGGGTTTTATGATAAGCTTGGTTTAAATGGTTTAAATGATAAGCTTGATTTAAATGGTTTAAATGATAAGCTTGGACTATAGATCTTAGGTAGAAATATACATTCGATACTGTGATAATAATGCAATTAGGACTCAATTGTAAGATTAAAACCAAAGAAAAATACTCTAATTAGTTTCACAGAAGTGATATTTGAAGCCCTGTATATAGTTGCTATTCTCTAAAGAAAAAGCTATTGTTAGTGAGACAGAAACAGAAAACCAACTGAAATTTGGAGAACCTATTTTATGGCACAGATAAAGAAATGTACACCTATATAAGCACACACACACACTAGAAATAGTCAAAGAGAAAAGTAAAAACTAATCATGGGAGCTAAGGAAAGTTTTGTTGCCTCACCCATATTTTCATGAAAATCTTTCCTATAATCCATATTTCTTTCTAAAAACTTCAAAGTCCTATAACTATCATACACACAAAAAAATTTTAAGTAGGCACCATGCTGGGCATGAGCTCAAACACACAATCCTGAGATCAAGACCTGAAATGACACCAAGTGTTGGACATTTGATGGACTACGCCACCCAGGCATCCCAAACCAGAACAAAATATTTTTCTTTTCTTTTTTTTTTTTTAAGATTTTTATTTATTTATCAGAGAGAGAGGGAGAGAGCGAGCACAGGCAGACAGAATGGCAGGCAGGAGCAGAGGGAGAAGCAGGCTTCCTGCTGAGCAAGGAGCCTGATGTGGGACTCGATCCCAGGACGCTGGGATCATGACCTGAGTCGAAGGCAGCCGCTTAACCAACTGAGCCACCCAGGCATCCCAAAACAGAACAAAATATTTTTAAAACAATTCTTTCTCAAAAAATATAAAACCACAAGAGACAATCAATGTCATTTGCACCTTACCATTCATTAGTAAATTTCTCACTATTGATACATTATTCAGTAATAAACTAAAATAAAAATAATGATAAGATTTGAACGAAAAATCATATGAGTTAATTCCATTGAAGTCTATACAAATGCACTTACCACAATTTCTTAAGGAGGTCAGTTCCTTTCTAAAAATCATGATGACTTAGATGAGAGATTAGAGTCCAGAGTTTCATGTCCTAATGAGGACTTACCCGGAAGGAAGAGACTGCATATAGTGGAAGACAGGCAAGATAACACTGCCTAATAATTTAGAATTCCCACCCATATAATTTAGGGTTTTCATTCATTCATCAATGCATTCATTCATTTATTTCTTGAATTACTGAGTAGATATTATATGTCAGGCATTAAGAATACAAGTATGAGTCAGACACATTCCTGCTATCCAGGGAAGTATTGTCCTTAACCAAAACGCTCATGACTATTAGGCAAGGCAAAGTGGAAATGTCTTATTTCTGTGAGGACGTGTAATTTGCAAGTCAGTCAAAATAGAAGGTGGTATTTGTGAAAGAATTCAAGTCCATCTGCACCTCACTCTAAAGATTCTACAAAAAGACCTTTATAGCATGAGTAAGTAGCCGTACTTGCTCCTTTCTCATTTCTTCTGTTCTATCCTTGGTAGTTTAAATCGGTCCAGTTTGAGAGTCAGTCACCCTGATTTCATCTATGTACTAGTTTGTTTCAAGAAATAGAGCAAAAGGAGTATACATTAATATTCCCTTAAAGTTAAACAGAATTGGGTATGGTTTGAAATCAATATCTTAACAACTTTGATAATAAACTCCCAGCAATGCACAAAACACCCAACTCTGCAGAATTCAAGAGTTAAAATCCCACAATGACCCTTAGGGAGAAATTACCTTGACTATTGCAAAGCAATTTCATTTATTCCAGTCAGAAACTGTGTTTTAGACATTGTCTCTCAGTAGCTGGCAATCAGCAACTCTTAGCAATCATATAATAACCAAATTTCAAAAGAAAAAGTTTCAAAAAAGCAGAAATTATGGAAAGGTTAATTTCAACTTAATGACTTACCTCACTACATGGATGTTAGAAAGCAATCTAAAATATAAAAAATAAATAGCGTGTATAAATAAACTGGATTCTAAATGCAACTTTTAAAAATGTGTGGAGCAAATTTTCAGTGATTATACTTATAATTTACCTTGCCATTGATGATGGAAATTTAACGGGAACTCAAAACTGGATTAACAGATTATATAGGTAAGAAATGTCACTTTCAGTATATAAGAATCAATTCTTATTCAGGTTATTAAGCTAATAACCTGGAGGAAATACAGATAATGGGCTAGAAATTGTAGCATTCCACAGTTAAGAAATATTGCAAATAAAAATTGCATCTGAGAAAGTCAGAATAAGAAACCAAGGGGGAATACATTCCTTAAAATATTGTTTCTCTATTTCATTTTGGAAATGGATCCAAAAGAAGTAGTGAAACCTAGCAAAAACATAGATATGTGTCACACCTGCACTTTTTCAAGTAAGTTGAGGAGGATTCCTGATTATATGTGAAAAAACAACCATTTCTTACATTATTTTTTCAGAAAGATAATTGTAACTATGACACAACTGTAACTAGGCATGGTGATTCTAAATTTATAATTAAAATGTTGAAATGTTAAAATGATAGAGAACTTTTATGGGCTGCAGATTAATAACAAATTAATTCAGCTTGTTTTGAGAAAACGGTACCATGGATTTAAAAAGTTTTCTAAAATGAGCTTCACTAAAACAAAAAAAAATAATAAAATTGGTGAACAGATTACTAAAGAGGCTGTGGAATCTCCTCTCAAGATTAGTAAAGTCAGGAAGACAGCTATCTTGACTTGTTTAAATGAAGCCAGACTGAAGGCTTAAGGTTGAATTAGGTGAAAGCAAATAATCTCTTTTCATTAGTCATGTCTGTGGATTCCCTAGCCAAAGATACCAAAAAGACAAAAAAGTAAGGTTTTAAAATATATAACATTGTTTATACCATAGATAATCAACTTGTTATTAAGGGAATATATATTTAATTGTAAAGAAAGAGTAAAATATAAGACATAAAAGTTAGAAACTGCAGTAAAAATTTTTTAAGACACTTGAAGCAGCTGAGCCAATTTCATTCTTCAATTTCAAATGTTATTAAAGAAATGTATATAATATTAACTGCTATATATATTAAAGACCTATATATAATAAATATTTTATAGTTTTTCTGGTTAAGGAATGAATCTTACTATAATTTTCAAGTCAAAATAATGTCTTCTCATTCTAACCTAAATTAACAGATATTTCAACTATGAAACACAGGCCAAGAGACTTCCCTGAGGCTCCCATTCAATACCCTTCCCAGAGCTTTCCTATCTACCCAGAGTTGGGTCCTGGGGAGATGCAAAGAAAAAAAGCACTTAGTTTTCATCTTTAAAAAACTGGAGAAGACTGACCTATAAACAAGGAATTTAACAAACTTGATAAATGCTAAAATGGAGATTTGTTACACAGTGCTTCCAAAGATAGAAAAAAGTTATTATATAGGCTTATGGTCTATAGGAGAATGAACAGCTCCATACGTGAAAGGAATGTGAGGCCAATCTCCCAAGGAAAGCTTCAGCAGATCTTGCTGATAAAATTTAAAAAGGTAATACTAAATTACACACTAAACTTCTCCTGACAAGTTCCATTTTCAATGCCTGTGAAATTTTCATTTGTTGTTGGTCTTCTCATCTTATATAAGTTCTCATCCCACAACAAAAGCTGGCCAGTATACTCAGGACCTATGCAATGTTCCAAGTCAATAATGATGAAATTAATCAAAAAATCAGACACAATGAAGTCATCCACACCATGAGGAATGAAAAAGAACCATTTATCATAAAGGCTTTTTAAGTATTTAGCAGATCTCATCTTTTAGGAAATAAGGTAGGCATGTCTGGACAGCTCAGTTGGTTGGGCATCTGCCTTTGGCTTGTGTGGTGATCCCAGGGTGGTGGGATCAGCCCCAAGTTTAGCTCCATGCTCAGCTTGGAGTCTGCTTCTCCCTCTCTCTCTCTGCCCCTCCCCCCACTTGTGTGAGCATGCTCTCTCTCTCAAATAAATAAATATGTTTAAAAAAGAAAAGAAAAAAAGAAATAAGGTAGTATTAGTTCAAAGTCTTCAGAAATAAGTCTGTCCTTTCTTCTTAATACTTGTGTATTTAAAATATTCCTATTGCATTTTAGTATTCTTCACAGAGCGGCAGACAAATCATTTCTCCAAACTGGCAAAGAGTGTTGAAATAAAATATAAAACAACAGCCAGGAAAAAATAAAAATAAAAAAGGGGAAAAGTTATCTTTCTTTTGGTGAGATATAGATATAGATATAGATAGATAGATATCTATCTATATCTATCTATATATATATATATATACAATTTATTAAAATATTACCTTCTCTTTATGTGAATCAGATTTACAAGTAACTAATACACATTAGAACTAAAATTTTGTGGAATTTTTTTAATGGTATAATTAATGCCTTTTTATCAAGGACCGATTTTCTCTCACTTTAATAAATTTATTTTAACCTTTATCAATCACAGAATATATATGTACTAAATTTTTACTAAAAATTTTTTGATTATTTTCCAGATAATTATTTTCAGTTTGATACATCTAGAAACAACATGGTGAGACATTTTGTATGCTTTCCTTTGAGTATCAATATAAAATGTAAATACAATCTATTCCTATTAATATCTGCACATAGATTAAGTATAATAACCTTAATATGCCCCTAGAACCAGATAGCCACTATTCCCACACTGATTACACATGACCACAAAATAGCTGAAACTTTGGATATGACATCTTCCCCTCTCAATGTTTCTAAATGGACTTTTCTTTCCCTCTTTCTTTACACTTTTGAACACTCCTATTTTGTTGAATTGTGCTAAACCTAGGGTAATGTGCCATCCACTAGGAAGATTCTCCTACTGGCTTTTTCTGTCCAAAGACTGCACTCCCACCATTGTTTTCATTTCTCACCCAAGAATGTTCTCCTTTCTAGCAATCATACCCTTAATGAAAAATTCACTGAATTCACCCATCCTCCTCCTGTTATTTCTAGAACTTTCTTCTCAAACATTGTGTTGGCACCTAGAGAAGCCATATTACTGATGTCTATAATTATGATTACTGACATCTATAATTATGTCTATAGTTACCCATTCAGCCCAATTACGATTTATGATCAAAGCAAATTAAGTTATTTAAATATAAAAGGGTTGTCAATATAGAATGGAAAATTAGTGCAAGCATACAATGATAGAAAACTGCTTATCGATAGGTATAAATGAAAAATAACAGACAACAAACACAATAACAAATGACATTATGATGGGGTCCATGAAAATATCTTACCAATAGAAACACAAGAGTTGTCAAAATTATGTATCCAGAAGCCATAATACAAGTATTAGTACCTAGACTAATTGAAAATAAATAATAAAATAAACCTAGAGAAGACAAAAAGAAACAATGAAAAAAGATTCAATTGTGGTTGATGGATTTAATTTACCCAAAGCATTAAGAAAAAATGTCATTTTGTTGTCAAATGTAACAAAATTAATTATGCTAACAGAATGATAAATTTGCTAATAGACTAGATACTTTGTTTTATTGATTGGTTCAAAGAAAAAAAAACTACATGGGGTTTAAAAAAAAACAAACACAGTTCTATTCAGCCAAAACATCTCTGAAATATGGAGAAACATACAGTAAGCATGTAGCCTAACAAGCGAAGGGCTTGAACTAACCAACAAGTTAAGATAAAGAAAGCAAAGCCAATTAACTAGCTTTAGTGTTAAACTGATTATAAAACTACTATTCAAGATATTTAAATTTTTTAGTTTGTAATCAGCTTTGGAGATACTTTTATGTAACTACCATATAATTAGACCATGTTTTGGTTGTTCTTTCCAAAATAATTATCATAAAATGGGTTAAAATTTTGCTAAAATACTGGAGAATCCATATCAAAATACAATACTTCAGAAACATTCTTCCTAGGAAGGAGCTAAGATCAGAGGTGTAAGACATACTTTCACAGCTGAGTCTATGACAACAATGTATTCCTTCCACTACTTCCTACCCAGCATTTTCAATGCCAAACTCACCTGGGCCTAATTGCTCAGGTCCTAATCCTTATTAAGTCTTAGGATAAAAATCTATGGATTCTCTGCAACAGAATGCACATAATACCATATACATTAAAATTAAACTCATGAAATCCCATCTTCACACCATCCTCACTCTTTTTTTTTTTTTTTTTTAAAGATCCATTTATTTGACAGAGAGAAATCACAAGCAGACAGAGAGGCAGCCAGAGAGAGAGAGAGAGGGAAGCAAGCTCCCCGCTGAGCAGAGAGCCCGATGCGGGACTCGATCCCAGGACCCTGAGATCATGACCTGAGCCGAAGGCAGCGGCTTAATCCACTGAGCCACCCAGGCGCCCACACCATCCTCACTCTTAAGCTAGGGGTCCATAATTTCAAGTTAAGAATGCAGACCTAAACACACACATACACAGCACTGCTAAAAAGTCTTAAAAACTGCACTATGGCTCTCTATATGTAACACAAAATTTAATCAGCAGGTACAACATAGTGCCAATAACATCTCAAATGATTTACTACCTTTTCTCTACAACTGTCCTAATATCATTAAGTGGCAGACACTAGGCTAGTTTCAAACAATTGAGAGTAAATAGTTCCCAGTTCTGAAATCTACTTCATCAAATTATACTACCTGCAAATTAATAGAATAAATAACAAACTGGCTCAAAATGCAATTCACTGTAAATCTAATTCAAAGCTCCTAAAAATTCAGGATGCCTGGTTGGCTCAGTCAGTAGAGCATGTAACTCTTGATCTTGAAATTATAAATTCAATGTCTATGTTGGGTGTAGAGATTACACAAAAATTTTTAAAAAAATCTTTAAAAAACCCAAAATGTTTTTTTTTTCAGTGTTCCAAGATTCGTCATTTATGCACCACACCCAGTGCTCCATGCAATACGTGCCCTCCTTAATACCGACCACCAGGCTCTCCCAACCCCCATCCCCCACCCCTCCAAAACCCTCTGTTTGTTTCTCAGAGTCCACAGTCTCTAATGGTTCATCTCCCCCTCCAATTTCCCCCAACTCACTTCTCTTCTCCTTCACCTAATATCCTCCATGTTATTCTCTATGCTCCACAAGTAAGTGAAACCATATGATAATTGACTCTCTCTGCTTGACTTATTTCATTCAGCATAATCTTCTCCAGTCCTGTCCATGTTGATACAAAAGTTGGGTATTCATCCTTTCTGATGGAGGCATAATACTCCATTGTATATATGGACCATATCTCCTTTATCCATCCGTCCATTAAAGGGCATCTGGCTCTTTCCACAGTATGGCGACTGTGGTCATTGCTGCTATGAACATTGGGGTAGAGATGGCCCTTCTTTTCACCACATCTGTATCTTTGGGGTAAATACCCAGTAGTGTAATTGCAGAGTCATAGGGTAGCTCTATTTTTAATGTTTTAAGGAATCTCCACACTGTTTTCCAAAGTGGCTGCACCAACTTGCATTCCCACCGACAGTGTAATAGGGTTCCTCTCTCCACATCTCCAACACTTGTTGTTTACTGTACTGTTAATTTTGGCCATCCAACTGGTTTAAGGGGGTATCTCAGTGTGGTTTTAATATGAATCTCCCTGATGGCTAATGATGAACGTTTTTTCATGTGTCTGTTAGCCAATTGTATGTCTTCCTTGGAGAAGTATCTATTCATGTCCTCTGCCCATTTTTGAAAAAAACCCAAATATTCCTAAAATTTAAGTAGCCACAGTTCTCCAAATATCTGCCTGATTTTAGAGACAGAATATCATTCTCAACCCAGGATGAATATCACAGCATACCAATACATTATTAGCTGAATATAATCCATCTTATACAGGCTTCAAACTGGAATGTGAAGGATCATGAGCATCAATTTGTCAACTTTTCTCAACTTTGCTAACCCACATTTGCTCATCCATCTTCTCTTTCAGTGCTACCCTAAGCATTGTAGGTTCAATAACAAATACACTTTTTTCTATTCCTTTGTGGAGAAAACTGCATTATTATTTGGTGCTGAATAATATACACCTCCTTTAGAGAATATCACTCACCAGAATTCCATTAATTTCGTATATTTAAAGAGTTGAGAATCGTATACATAAAATACATTCCAAAAAAGTAGTTAATGGTTTTATCCATCTTCCTTTATCCATCCATACATTTATTTGTCCAACCATAAAAATCACAATGAGCACAACACAGGACAATTATTCTAGGTATCCTTAGAACTGAGCACATACAAAAACATGCAGATGGCTTCCTTACAGCTTCAGACCATGCCATGTATAACAAAAGACATAATGAACAATAAATAGCCACTCTAGAGAACCACTTCCCACTGTGTATCAAAAACCTTAAAAATCCCTACCCATTGGCTCTGCACATGCCTTTATAAGAATTCATCCAAAGATAAGATTGATGACAGTATATAAGGATATATAAAAAAAAGAATAGTCGTAATAGCACAATTTATAGTAAGAAGACACTTTATTAAAAAATTTAAGTGCCCAGCAGTCAATGGTCAAACAGCTATCATAGGGCATATCAATATGATATAGTCATTGAAAATTATGCTTTAGAAGATAGTTTATGGAATAAAAAGATTCTTACATGGTAAAGTGGAGGGGAAAGGAGGCTACAAAACATGAAGCTGAGTATAATCCCATTTTTAAAAAATTAAATACAAATTTATGTGTAGAAAAAGACCTGAGAGAATATACAATTAAAAGTAACTATAAGGGCGCCTGGGTGGCTCAGTGGGTTAAGCCTCTGCCTTCGGCTCAGGTCATGATCTCAGGTCCTGGGATCAAGCCCCGCATCGGGCTCTCTGCTCCTCAGGGAGCCTGCTTCCTCCCCTCTCTCTCTGCCTCCCTTTCTGCCTACTTGTGATTTCTCTCTCTGTCAAGTAAATAAAATCTTAAAAAAAAAATCTCTAAAGCTTTCATGTTACTAATATTCTATATATTACAAAAAAAAGTAACTATAGGTGATCCCTGGGATGGTGGGATTATACTTTTTTTTTTAATTTTGTTCTTGTTGTGTTTCTGTTCATTTGTATAGTATACTTGCATTATTTCTACAAAAAAAGGAAGAGCCGATTTTCCTCCAAGTTATAGAATTTAGCAAAAGTGGCATACATCGTGTATAAAATTACTATAAAAATTTTGAGAAAGCAAAATTGGGATATTTTTCCTCTACTTCACATAACAAGTCAGGAAATTTCTGTCATGAATGTTACATGATTTATTGCAGAATCACAATTAGAATTTAAGTCATGCAACCCCCAATCTCTGTTCTGAAACAGAAGAGGTCACTCTCATCACTACATTTTCCTTTAGATTATTCTCACTTCTATTCCTTGGTAAATTCAGTCGATTAAATTACTTATCATTTTTCTTCTCTCCCCCATTCCCTACCCTCCTTTTTATTAATAAAGAATTTTCTTCTTAAAAATAAAAAACTACCTTAAGATATCCTTTATTATCTGCATTTATTTCCAGCTAAGAAGTCTTTACCTTAAAAAAGACAAAACAAAACAAAAAAACCATGAAAAAGGAAAAAACAACAACAACAACAACAAAAACACCCAGAAGGGAGGAAGAAAGTTCAGGAAGAACAACAAAATGAAGTTATTTGCCTGTACTGATCAGAAAAGGAAGGCAGGATGGAGGGGTGTCGTGGAGAATCCCTTCTTCCTAATATTTTCATGTTCTCCTTGCTTATTCAGTCTGATTAGGTTATTTGGAGTGATAGGTTATTCTGCTGAGGGAAAACAAAACAAAAAAAGTACTCACATTCAGGAGAAAGAGAGAATTCCAAAGGTAAATAACTAACACTTAGTTGCTACTACAGAACACTCACTATGACAAGCTTAAGGTTCACTTTGTTTACTAGGTAAAATAGCTAGGCTTTTATTAGATGTAAGCAATAGAAAAGGTTTCCAGAATAAAGTAAGTACATGGCAACACCTACACAATTTTCAAATTCAAATCCCATGCAGGAACCCAACTTTTTAAAATGTCAGCCTTATTTCTGCATCAGCATTATTGGTCTTCATAAAAACCAAGTCCAGCCTCAGTATTTAACTTTTTTGAGTATAGCTGGGGGGCCGGGGGAGGGGGCGGGGAAATCAGGGGCAAGGAGAGAGTAAGAGAGGAAAGAGGTTAAGGGAGAAGAAGGAAAGTGAAGGAAAAAATGGAAAACCTAGAAGATGGAGATTGGGAGGGGGGCAGGGGGGAAAGATGTGAAAAATGGAGAGAACTAATGCTTAGCTAATGGTTGATAAATAATTTTACACACACAAAATACATTTATAGGGCGCCTGGGTGGCTCAGTGGGTTAAACCGCTGCCTTGGGCATGATCTCAGTGTCCTGGGATGGAGTACCGCATCAGGCTCTCTGCTCAGCAGGGAGCCTGCTTCCTCCTCTCTCTCTCTCTGCCTGCCTCTCTGCCTACTTGTGATTTCTCTCTGTCAAATAAATAAATAAAATCTTTAAAAAATACATTTATATTCATAACATAAGAGCAGAACATTAGGAGAAAATCATTGTATTTTATCATACTTGGGCTTTTAAGAGAAAAAATATAAAAAGATAACACATGGAGGGGCACCTGGGTGGCTCAGTGGGTTTAAACCTCTGCCTTCGGCTCAGATCGTGATCCCAGGGACCTGGGATCGAGTTCCGCATCGGGCTCTCTGCTCAGCAGGGAGCCTGCTTCCTCCTCTCTCTCTCTCTCTGCCTGCCTCTCTGCCTACTTGTAATCCCTGTCTGTCAAATAAATAAAAATTTTTTTAAAAAGTTGATACATATCATTATGCATTTATCCAAACCCATAAAAGGTACAACACCAAGAGTAATATAAACAAACTATGGGCTCTGATTCATAATGATGTGTCAATGCAGGTTCATCAGCTGTAACAAATAAACCACTCTGGTGGGGGATGTTGGTAAGTGGAGAGGCTGTGCATGTGGGAACAGAGGGTGTATGAGAATCTCTGTACTTACCCCTCAATTTTGCTGTGAATCTAAAATTAGTCTTTAAAAAAGTCTTACTTAAAAACAAACAAACAAACAAACAAAAAAAACCTCCTAAATAAAACATTGTGAATCAGGAGAAAAACCAAAACTTCATATTGATATATATATATTTTTAATTTGTTACTTTAGTGGGAAAAAACAACAACATGAAGACCAATCAGCTGTATACATCCTTGTGTTTATAGCTGGAAGAATATAAGTCATTACATTAAATAAAATCATATGAAATATTTTCAGTGGAAGAAATTACAAATATTAAATACCTAAAATAAAACAAAAGTTGTTTTTAACAAAAAAATTGATAGTTTCATCACAAAATCCAATTATTCCTAAACACTTTTAAATACATTTAAAGTGAGAGGAAATGTGGTTCTGCATGATACACCCACCAATTTCTCTGCTCACATAAAAACTCATCTCACCAAATATAACTGGTCTGACAGAAAAGAAATTATATAAAGAATGTGATTCCTAAGCATTAATCTTAGAAGACTATGTAACAATGTAGCATCCTCAACTGCACAATAAACTGTCAATGGCTGACAGAAGTAAATCTGAAAGCTGGATAGATGGAGAAGACCAAAATAATAAAATTATTTTCTGAGGAAGGGAAACCAAAAAGGACCTAATGAGATGAAATCTTACAAAATAATTAGACTTCACAGACATATTCTTCAGATCCCTGTATACAAATGTCTTCCAAAGTAATTTACTCAACATAGTATGATATCACAAAAGTGTTCAATTGCTAATTTACCAATATTTGCTACTTATCTACTCTCATTCATGCATTCACCTCAAACCTAATTCCCGAATGCCTACTTCATGTCAAACACTGTGCCAGGCACTGCTGATATCTAGAAGCCACATAAATAAACATAATGTAGATTAGCCATAATGACTTAAACATAAGTCAATGATAGCACTGAAAATCAAAAACTTTTAAAACCTCAGTTCAGCCAAAAAGATCAATTATCCCTTCCCCTGTTACCTTCATTCTAATATCCAAGAGTAGTAAAACAACCAATTTCAGATTCAAGTTTCATATGTTCCGGTTAATTTTCTTATAAGAAAAGTAAAAAAAATCAAGAGGAGACACAAAAGACCTAAAATCTCCACTAACTTGAAAGGAAGAGGTTTTCCTTATAATAAGTCACCCCTCCAAATATTGTGCCCACATGCAATATTTTGATTTAAAAGAAAAAAAGGATTCTAAAAATAGTTTTGATAGAAATCAACAAATGCTAAGTGCTCAAAGACTCTTTAAATGGCCTAAGATCCACAACATGTAGCAACTATAAGTTTTTCTGAAGCACAAGTTTGAATTTGCACTCACTAAGGAGGCGTGGGTGTGCAAAGTCTGTCCCTTGGCCTGGACATAAACCCTACCACAGGCTTCACCTCTGTATTTCAGCATACCTTGCTTTTCTGCCTGACTTTAGTCACATTTTATAATGGATGCCCAGAAGAAATAAAATATTACTTTCAACCATGAGCTCCCTCCACTATTCTTAAACTGTTTAAGGACAAATCGTGTATTATCTTTGTATCTCTAGCCTTTCACATCATGCCTGTCTCACAGCAAGAACTATAGTAATAATAATGATAACAACGATGATAGTTAACATGGAAAGTTTACAACAGATGCATCCAGTACTGTTTTAAATGCTTTGCAAATATTGTTCAATTTTCACAACTCGGAAAGGTACAAATGAGAAAACTGTAGTCTTTAGAACAGAATTGACACAGTTCAAATTCTGGTTCTTACACACTTAATCATGGAAAATGTATGGCCTATACTTGAACTTCAGTTTGTTCATCTGTAAAGTGGAAGTCATATTTATCTCATTGTGCTGCTGTTGTGAAGATTCAAGGTGATAGCACCCAAAAACAGCCAGCTCATTACCCAAACATAACAGGTTCTCACAGAAAAAGTTAGTCCTTCCCTTCCCACTGCTCTACTGCTTTCCCTTCGTCACTCACAGTGCCCAGAAAATGCAAATTGGAGAGATCTTTCTAGCCCCCTACAGTGGTTCTTGTATTTTTGGTGGTTATTAGAATCACCTGGAGAACTTAGTGTAAATATAAAAGCCATGCCCTTCTCCAAGGATCCTGGGCTTTGGTAGTCTTTCTTAGTTCTCTAGCTGATTATGATACACAGCAATGGTTAACAGGAACTGCTCTACAGGTCTTCTCTCCCCAGCTACTTGATGCTCTGACTCCTATCAGGAGGGGGAACTTCAACCTCTGATGTTTAAAAAAATTTGGTAAATCTTCCTTCATCCTATCAGTATCAGTCTAGAAGACTTCACAGACATTTTCCTTGATTTCTCCATGAGCAAAGGGAAGGATAGGTGTTAAAGGGTAAACTGGAATTGATAATTTGCACAGATAAAACAGCTAGCAGTGGATTCTAGAGTAGCATACAAGAGAACTGAGCTGTGTATCTTTTTACTCTTATTCTTCCCTTCCCCTAATTAACTGCTAAATTCTACCCAGTCTACAGCTGATTAGAACAGCAGGAAACCTGAGTCAGCCCAAGCTTTAACAAGTAGGGAAGTGCAAGAGCTAGAAGACAAATTTACAGTTTTCATTCAGCTTTCAATGCCAACAACTAAATTACAAAGTAACTCAATACTGACAGAAATCTTTAATGGGGATAAAACTATAATCAGTCTTACAAAGAAGGAATGGTTCAGTAGAATACTGGTTTACAGAAAATGATAGTCTCCCTGGCAGTGATTAAACAGGCTTCTGATAAAGTAATACACAGAAAACAATTATGTTAACATTATGCTAATATTAATTTTAATTCACTGTTCAAATTTCAGAAATTAATGGCTTTTTTATTTTGGAAAATATGAACACTTACAATAAATCTTTAGGAAGTCTGAATTCATGAAAACTCTAATAGAAAACCTAATAGTGAGAAAAAACTATTGTGTGTGGCTTTCAAATTAATTATTTTGGAAATATTTGAGCAAATAATATTGAGAAAGTATTTGAAAAGTCAGCATTAGATTTTTGGAGACTCTTGCAATCAAAGCTCTATTACTTAGGACTTTACCAATAAAAAAACAGTAGAAACTGGTATTTTTTAAATTTCCCAAAATCTATCTTCAACCTAGTGGCCACTATCCATAATTTTAAAGGAGATTTAATGATATCAAGCATAATGAACAAAGATGGAAGTCAACCTTTTCTAAGAAATGTTTCTCTTTAGAAATTTACAAAAAAAAAAAAAAAAACAAATTAACTAAATTGCTAAAACAAATGAGCTAAATCAATATTTTTTAAACTCCAACTCTGAGCTGGGAAATATACAAAGAATAATCATGATATTAACTCCTATCTATTTGTAACTACCACATATACTAGACTAGATTATAAATTCTTTCAGTAAGTACAGGGATGAAGTAAATCTATTCATCTCGAAAGGGAAAATGGGGGTAGAAAACCCAGAGGATATCTTTCAAACCAAGGGATGAAGTAAAGGCCCTAGGAAAAACAATTATCTTAAGAGAAAGTGGCTGAAAATGATGAGCCCTGAGAGAAACCTATGGAAGTGAGGAATATTCTAAAGGAGAATAACCTGACAGTACAGTGGGCAACACCCCTGGAATTACAGCCACTAAAGTCGTGCTTACACAAATAACATACCAATGTTGTCCCTCTCTACCCCTCAACCACTCTCACAAACAAAAAATGTAAACTGCTTCTAAACGTCACTGAACAATACACAATATCTTCTAGTATAAAGATGTAAAAATATGACTGCTTAAGAATATTATAATATGTAAAATTGTAACTATAATTCAATTATCTCTTTCTTCATTCCTTGGCTAGACTGTAAACACTCTCAAAGACAGACATTAGAAACTTCTGTGTTCGATATCTTACCCCAGTTCTGGACCAGGAAAATACAAGGCAGGTAATAAGTATCGTTAAATGAATAATAAATTAATCATTCCATATACAAGAAGTAGGAGATAAGTAAATGAACAGAAACAGGTTAAGTAAAAGGACTGACTGAGAGGAGAAGAAAACCTGGAAGATAGGACAGTCCTGAAAATATTCTGATTTAAAGCTAACGGCTAATAGTACTTTTACCAAAAAAACTATCTCTGAAAAGCAGTGATAGACAAATTTAGGGTTAGAATAAGGAAGTGGAAATATGAGTGTATTCTTTGTATTTCCACTTATCAATAATTTCAAAGTTTTTGCTCTATTTTGGATTTTTTTTAAGTTTGTCTTTAATCCATATGCAGTCCACCTATTAAGGACACTCTTACAAATTTCCAAGAGGTGAAGTGAACATGAAAAAAACTAACTAATGGCATTCATGACTAAATGCTCATTCACATCTATTAAGGCATCAGATTTTTATCCCTAAAATCTCCTCCAAAAGAATGAGTTTGTAAAGAACAAAGATAGAAAAAAGCCATTGAGATCAAAAAGGGGGGGGGGAATCTCTGCCCAGTATAAGACCTGATAACTTTAATTATTTTGACTTTGAAAGGAACCTAAAAACAGAGTTGAACTTAGCCCAGTTTCTTATCAAGACATTTCTTTTCTAGCATTATTAAGATATAATTGACATATAACATTGTGTATGTTTAAAGTGTACAACATACTGATTTGATAGACTTGTATATTGCAAAGTGTTTACCCATGTAGCTGCACCTCCATTATGCCTCATAATTACCATTTCTTTTTGTGGTGAAAACATTGAAAATCTAATCTCTTAATGCCTATGACACTGGGTTGCTCATAAGACAATCTTGTCTAATTATTTCAATGTCTTCAAGAATATGTTTTACTTACTAAGGTCCCCCCCAAAATGTGACTTATACATGCAGTTCAAAAATCATAAATCTCTTATTTATTTTAGTCTGAAATAAGGTTAATAGAGGACACTCATTCCATAGGGGCCTGAAGAGAAACTTAACATTTCAAAGTGTGTGTATAAACCAACATACTCTTCAGTGGATGCAATTAAATGAAATGGTCAGAAATGTATTCAAAATGAAATAACCAGACTAGAATTTCTTGCATTTTTTTTTCTTCAACCAAGTGGTCATCAAGTAGGAATTCCCCACATATTAGACACGGAAACCATTTCCACATTAAGCACAATTATCACATAGCTGTAAAATGTGGACTCCATTTAAGAATGCAGCTGGTCAATGATTTCATCATTTTATCAAGCATGTGAAGGTTGTTATCTTCAAGCTGAATGTTGCTACACAAGGTAGTTATACAAACACTGTTTGCTTAAAGACAGGGTTATCTGGAAAAAGAAGTCTCTTAGCCAAAGTAATGTAAATCATTTCCCAAGATACCTCACCAATCAGCCTAGACTCCTGACAAACTCCCTGTAAGAATATAGAAACCTTCCTTGAAGGAAAACTGCAGATTAATTAATATACAGAAAACAATGTACATAACCAACTTCTAATGACAGGATCCCATTGCCATGCTAACTTCATTTTGGAGAGGTAGTTGTTTAAGCTTCCCCAAATCAAATTTTCTAGGATAATTACTATCAAGAGATGAATTCACTTTTTAAAAAAGGATGGGAAGTTTTCTAAATGTATTATACAAGGCAAGATGAGTCAGCCAGAAACTCTGCCATTATACCTCTTTTGTGTTTATATGTATGCATGTAGATACCCACCCTAAGCCTTAAGTCAATCTGTGCTTTTTTCATAATTCATGATACATAGATATCCTTGGGATGTTTTTTAGTCCACAAAAGAACATGAAGGAAACTTTTGCAATCAGAGTCACAGACAACAGTTATTCATATTACAAGGAATTTTGGTTATGAAAATATTAATTTCTATAGGGGCTTATCTATCAACCTATAAGCATTTTAATGCATCTCTGATGAATCCCAAATTCATCAAGAACTTATTAGACAGCACAAAAGATACTACATGCAAATCCTAAAAGAAGCAGTAAATTTAACAAAACGCTATTGATATCAAACTTTTAAAAAGCCATCAATTTGGCAACCTCATACTGATTTCCTATTTAGCAAAATAATGAGTGTGATGGTAGCATCATAATGCCTGACAACATAGAGCTCTTCTGGGGCACCTAGGCACTCTGCTAACAAGCCAGCAACTCTGGCTCCTTCATTTACACGAGGACACCAGTGAGCAGAAAAAGATGGCATAACACAAAAAGAACATAACTTGGGAACTCAGGCAGTTGCCCAGGGGATGCTAAAGAGCCAAGCTGAAAAACCTATGGTCCCTAAGCAGCAGCAAAAGCAATGGAGAGATTCTCTTCCAGCAATGCAGCAGCTGCAGTAAATTCACATTCATGGAATCACAGCACACCCTGGTGACAAAAATGGGCTACCTTCAGCTCCCTGATCAAAGTCACAGAAACACCATCGAAGTAGGGAAGACAGTAAGCTACTTAATATTTCTTCAAATCTTCCTGGTTCATCTGCACTTTAATAAAAAAAAAAAAAAAAGGAAAAGCAAAGATGACTTCATAATAAAATGCTAAAGATATGTTTTTAAGTATCTAGCTTAGTCACTTACAAGCAGTGTGCACTTGGGCAAGTTTTTACACTGTGCCTTAATTTCATATTAGTTTCTGAGAAGTACTTATTTTATGGGGTAACCATGAGGATCTAATAAAGACAATATCTATAGTATGCTTAGATCAGGACCTGGTATACAGAAAGTACTGTATGAATTAATTAAATAAATAAATGAATGAAATCAATGTAAAGAGGATTTTAAGCTGAAAAAGAATAATAATATTAAAAGCTGCAATATATTGAGTGCTTGCTATGTGCTATCCACTATGCTTTTTATATACATTCTCCCCTTTGAGCTTAGTAACAAATCTCCCATTTACATATGAGGGAAAACAAAGTTGAAGTCCAAGACAAAACCAGCAAACAGCAAACTAGCCAGGATTTCAAACCCAGATACCTCTGTCTCCAAAGCCTATTCCTTACCCACTGTACCACAGAAAAAAAAAAAATGGTTTTATTCATCTATTCCTATTTTATAAATGAGGAAACTGAATTGTCTTAGCTAAAGCCCCAGGTAGCTAGTGGGTAAATGAAGAATTGGGTATCTGAGCCTACAATAGACAAATTCTGTTTTATATATATATATAATGCAAATAGGTATAAAATTCTTTTTCCAATAAAAATAGTCTCAAATGACCCAGAATTATAGTCTGAAGATATTCACCCTACCCACTCCTCCCAAAAAAACACACTCAGGTAAACTATAGTATATTAGGTAGCAGAAGAAATACTTCTCCTTGGATGGCAGAAGGCAGGAAAGGTCAGTGTCCTGGATGACTTTGTAATATAATCAACCTGTTCATCATAGTAATGCCAAGTCTAGTGCCAAAACATGTGGTAAATTTCAACTTTGTTTTTCCAACATAGAAGGAAAGAACATAAGGAGGGCTGGATAGGTACACAAGCTCACCAGCTGGCTCTCTTGGCCAACACCACTGATGAACAGTTCAAAAATAAAAGAGATCTGTGGCAGGTGCATTCTCCCTGAGTATGCCCAGACTTGGCAGCTCCACATCCACTGGTACCAGCTGAGAGTTACCTGACAGAAGCTGAGACTGACAAGTTCTCAGGTAGACAAGTTCTACCTTACTCCACGCTGCAGTGAAAAAGTTGGTATTTTAACATTAAGGGTGAAAAGAGCTGGGTACATACATTGAAATACAAGTGCATGTGCATTACTAAATAAGAATTAAAGCTCAGTACTATTACCCCTATATAAAAAAAATGTTTCACTTAAATCCAATAATAACCTAAATTGTAGACATGTTATATGATATTTATGTTCCCTTGCTATACTTATCATAAATGACTTCTCAGAATCACTGAGCTTTCTTTCCAGATACTTTCTTTCTTATTTTTAAATGAGAAATTTTTTTCCTTTCTTTGAAATGTAAACAACAAAATTATCCAGGGAATTTTCTCTTTCTGGCTACTTTTCTAAAACTTAATCTTTATTTGTATTTACTTTCTGCTATGGTCTGAGTGTTGTGTACCCTAAAATTCATATGTTAAAACGGTAACCCCCGGGAGTCAAGAGGCATTTTATACCCATCCTTCTCAACTAGTCCAAAAAATTGAAGAGAAAGGAATGTTTCCAAATTCATTCTACAAGGCAAGCATTATCCTGATACTAAAAACAGACAAAGACACTAAAAAAAAAATAAATAAAAGGAATTACAGACAAATATTCCTGATGAACATGATGCAAAAATCATCAAAAAAAAAAAAATCAGCACACAAGTTAAACAATACATTAAAAGGATCATACACTGCAATCAAGTGGGATTTATTCCAGGGATGCAAGGATGGTTCAATACACACAGTCAGTGCAATACACCACATTAACAAAATGAAGAATATAAACCATATGATCATCTCAAAATATGCAGAAAAGGCACTTGACAAAACTCAATATCCATTCATAATAAAAATTCTCAACAAAGAATGTATAGAGGAAAAATGCTTCAATATAATAAAGGTCATACATGACAAACCCACAGGTAATATCACACTCAATGGTGACAAGCTGAAAGCTTTTCCCCTCAGATCATGAACAGCACAAGGATTTCCACTCTCATGACTTGTATTCAATGTAGTTCTAGAAGTCCTAGCTACAACAATCAGGCAAGTAAAAGAAATAAAAGGCATCCAAATTGGTAAGAAAGAAGTAAAACTATTCACAGATGACATTATATCTAGAAACTCCAAAGATTCCACCAAAAACTATTAGAACTAAGAAATTAATCCACTAAAGTTGCAGGATACAAATTTAATATACAGAAATCTGTTGCATTTCTATACACTAATAACAAAGCAGAAAGAGTAATAAAGAAAATAATGCCAGTTACAGGTCTGCCAAAAAGAATAAAACACCTACAAATAAATTTAACCAAGGCAGTGAAAGGCCTACTCTGAAAGCTATAAGATATTGATGGAAGAAATTGATGATAACAGAAATGGAAAGATATACCTTGTTCATGGATCAGAAGAATTAATATTATTAAAACGTCCATACTATTCAAAGCATTTACAAATTCAATGCAATCTTTACCAAAATGTCAACAGCATTTGTAATAGAACTAAAACAAATAATCCTAACATTTGTATGGAACCACAAATACCCTGAAAGGCCAAGGCAATCTTGAGAAAAAAGAACAAAGGTGGTGGTATCACTCTCCCAGATTTCAAACTACACTATAAAGCTCTAGGAATCAAAACAGTATATATGGTACTGGCACAAAAATAGACACACAGATCAACAGAACAGAATAGAGAGTCCAGAAATAAACCCACTCTTACATTGTCAAATAATTTATTAAAAAGAAGGTAAAACTATAAAATGGGGAAAAGATAATCTCCTTGATAAATGACCTTAGGAAAACTGGACAGCTACATGCAAAGGAATTAAACCAACCAACTAACTTTCTTACACCATTTGCAAAAAAAAAAAAAAAAAAAAAAAAACCCAAAAACCTCAAAATCGATTAAAGACCTAAATGTAAACCTGCAACCATATAACTCCTCAAAGAAAACAGAGGCAGTAAACTCTTGGGCATTGGTCTTAGCAATATTTTTTGGATTTGTCTCTTCAGGCAAGGGAAAGAAAAGCAAAAATAAATTAGTGGGACTACACCAAATTAAAAAGGTTTTGCACAGCAAAGGCAACCATCAACCAAATGAAATGGTATCCTACTGAATGGCAGACAATATTTGCAAATAATATATCTGATAAGGGGTCAATGTCCAAAATATATATAAAGAACTTACACAGCTAAACAACTAAAAAAACCCAAACAATTTGATTTAAAAGACATGCAGTGGACCTGCATAGATACTTTTTCAAGGAAGACATACAGATGGCCAACAGACACATGAAAAGATTCTCAATGTCAGTAATCAGGGAAATGAAAATCAAAACTACAATAAGATAACACCACACATCTGTCAGATTGGCAGTATCAAAAAGATAAGAAATAACAAGTGTTGGTGAGGATCTGAAGAAAAAGGAACCCTCATATACTGTTAGTAGAAATGTAAATTGGTAGAGCCAATATAAAAACAGTATGGAGATTCCCCAAAAAATTGAAAATAGAAATAGCATATGATCTAACAAATCTATTTTTGGGTATTTGCCCAAAGAAAATGAAAACACTAATTTGAAAAGCTCTGTGCACACCTATGTTTATAGCAGCATTATTTACAATTGCCAAGATATGGAAGCAACATAAGCATCCACTGACAGATGAGTAGATAAAGATGATGTGGTGTATGATATGATATGATATATAAATATGCAATAGAATATTACTCAGTCAGGAAAAAGAATGAAATCTTCCCATCTGTGGCAACATGGATGGACCCAGAGAGTATTATGCTAAGTGAAGTAAGTCAGACAGACAAAGGCAAGTACTATATGATTTCATATATATGTGGAATCTAAAAAACAAATGAATAAACAAAACAAAACAGATTTACAAGTACAGAGAATAATCTAGTGGTTGCCAGAGGAGACAGGTACCAAAGAATGGGTGAAATAGGGGAAGGGGATTAAGAGGTAAAAACTTCCAGTTATAGAATAACTTAAGATATAGAGACAGGAATTGTAGTCAATAATATTGTAATAACTTTGTATGGTGACATATGGTAACTACACTTATCATTGTAAGCATTTTGTAATGTATATAAACATCAAATGTTTACACCTGAAACTAATATAACATTGTATGTCAGATATACTTCAAAAAAAAAAAATCCTAACCCCCAAAGATAAGGGTATTAGGAGGTAGTGCCTTTGTGAGATGCTTAGATCATAAGAGTAAAGCCTTCATAAATGGGATGTTCTTATAAAACAGACTCAAAAAAGCAAAAACAAACAAACAAACAAAACCTGGGGTGCCTGTGTGGCTCAGTTAAGCCTCTGACTTTTGATTTAGGCTCAGGTCATGATCTCAAGGTTGTGAGACAAGTTCCTCATCAGGCTCGTGCTTAGCAGGGAGTCTGCTTAACATTCTCTTTCCCTCCCTCTACTCCTCCCCCGACTCATGTGTTTACAAGTGCATGTACGCATGTGCGCACAAACACACACACACACACACACTTTCTCTCTCTCTCTAAAAAATGAAAATAAATAATAAGACAGACTCCACAGAGATCCCTCTCCACTCTTAACCATGTGAGGACACAGTGAAAAGGCAGCAGCTAGGAACCAGCAAGAGGATCTTGCCAAAACACAAACATGCTGGCACCTTGATCTTGGGCTTCCAAGCCTCCAGAACTATGAGAAATAAATTTCTGTTGTTCATAAGCTACTGAGTCTCTGGTATTTTGTTATAGCAGCCCAAACAGACTAATATACCCTCAGAAAACAGAAAACATAATTCTGGCACAGAATGAATATTATTATCTCTGTCCTATGTTTTAAATGGTGGCTCACCCTTTGGTATCTACCAGCTCTTCTCACAGGAGAAAAAACATGGCCCATTTATCTTGGTCTACCAGTGCTCAAGAGCTAGGAGATCCTCGATACTTATTTATTAAGAAATGAAGTGTCAAATATTATTTGAAGAAAAATATCTTCATTGCTTAAATGTCTACAAGACTTTCGGCAGGGATGGCTTTATTTAGCCTGCACTTAAAAGGATCACAAGCTTGGTTTAATGCTTTGCTGTTGCCACCCTTAAATTCTTAATAATTTTTTTAAAAGTGCCACATATTTTTATTCTGCACTGAGTCCCACAAATTATGTTGCCAGTCTTGTCTACCCATACTGCTCAACATGAGCCCTCAGGATTAACACATGTAGAGAAATGGCTGTTTCAACTCCTCCCCAAAACTGCAGAGTCCAAAATCAAAACTTAACTACCTCAAAGAAGTTTGTATGAATATTTAATGTACAAAATTATTCTTGTGTAATGGAACTAACAATACTTCCCA
Source organism: Mustela putorius furo (assembly GCF_011764305.1). NCBI lineage: Eukaryota > Metazoa > Chordata > Mammalia > Carnivora > Mustelidae > Mustela > Mustela putorius. Next base: position 1,148,424 of record NW_025421329.1, on the reverse strand, counting down.
ATTTCTGAAATTTTTCAAACACTGAAAAAGATTCATATGAGACAACTCAAACTATTCTATATTTTTTAAGATTTTATTTATTGATGTGAAAGAGAGAAAGCATAAAAGGGGGGAGGGTCAGAGGGAGAAGCAGAAACCCCAACTGAGCAAGGAACCAGATGCAGGACTAGATCCTGGGACTCAGGGTCCATGACCTGAGCCAAAGGCAGACACTTCACTGAGTCACCAAGATGTTCTCAAGCTATTCTTATCTGTGTCTTTTTTTCACATACCTCTTTAGCCCCCTTTCTGAATAAAATGAGTTCATGATTACTATATCTACAATCATATTTTATCTTTCTTAAGCATTTATTATGAACCTGGCAAGGTAATTTTACATATATTATTTCATTTAACCCTTACAGCAAATCTATAAAGATGATACTATTATTACCACTATGTTATAGTTGAGTAAAAAAGCAAGAAGTGCAATCAGGATTTGAACTCAGGTAGTGTTATTCTAGATGTGTGCTCTTAACTATTACATAATACTGAAGTATAACAAATAAATGTCAATCCAAAAAAACCTAAATAGGCTGTTTTTGGCAAATGAATGACCTAACTCAAGACCAGTACTGTTCAGCAGAAATATAATGTAAGCCACATATCATTTTAAATTTTCTAGTAGCTATATTTAAAAAGTAAAAGCAAACAGGTAAAATTAATTTTAAGTCCATGTTTTACTAACTCAATATATTCAAAATGTTATCATTTCAACAAGTAACCAATATAAAATTAATGATATTATATATTTATTCACTTTTTGTACTAAGCTTTGAAATCCAGTGTGTATGTTATACTTACAGCACATGTCAATTCAGATTAGCCACATTTCAAGCACTCAATAGTCATATGAGAATATGAGAGGCAGATGGAATTTGAGTTGGATACTAAAAGAATCCTAAAGTTAGAGAAATCAGAAGGGCATTTCTGGAGGAAATAAGGAAATAGTGTAAAAGATGAGGATAAATGGTATGCTGAGGCAGACGTTTGTTTTTGAAATTAATCATGTACCTAGTACACAGCAAATTATGACACTCAGCATACAACAAACATAATCCTTACATCACTGATTTTAAAACCCTTAATAGAATCGCCTGGAAGGCAAGACATAATTTGCTGAATTGGTAGATCTGGATTTGCATTTCTAACAAATTTGTAGGTGGTGCTAATGCCGGTGGTTTAGGACTACACTTGGCAAACTTAAATTCACACTTTGTAGTATGTAGTATTTTTGTAGATATTATCTACAAATTTTAGTATTTTTGTAGATATTATCTCCATTTCATTAGTAAGGACAATGAGGTTCAAAATAGTTATGTGACTTGCCAGGTAGTCCTACTTGCATAGGTAGTATATGGCAGGTGGTTCAAGACCAAGCCTAGAATTTGAATCTAGGTCTTTTTGTCTTTGGCTTCCTATTCCCCTATGGTTTCTTCCAAATCTTTTGTAGTTTTTGTGGTTACATTTAACTTTATGATCCATCTCAATTATATTTTTGTATGTGGTGTGAGAGAAGAGTAAAGTTCATTTTTCTGCATTTAGATGTCCAATTGTTCAAGTGCAACTTGTTTAAAAGCTTATCCTTTCACTGCTAAAAATAATCAGTTGTTCATATATATATATATATATATATATATATATATTAAGATTTTATTTATTTATTTGACAGAGATCACAAGCAGGCAGAGAGAGAGAGAGAGGGAAGCAGGCTCCCCGCTGAGCAGAAAGCCCGATATGCGGGGCTCCATCCCAGGACCCTGAGATCATGACTTGAGCCGAAGGCAGAGGCTTTAACCCACTGAGCCACCCAGGCGCCCCTATAAGTCCATTTATGAACCTTTCTTCTGTTCCATTGATGTAGGCTCTAATCTAAAGATTTCTGTGTCTTTCCTCACACCAATAACACATTCTCTTCATCATCATGGATCCATAGAAAGTTTTGGAATCATGTAGTATAATTTCTCCAACCTTGTTCTTTTTTAAAAACAACTTGGCTACTCTAGGTTCTTTACATTTCCATATAAATTTTAAAATCATCTCATCAATTTCTTTAAGAAAGCCAGCAAGGATTTTGACTGGAATCATGTTTAATCTGTGGACCAATTTCCAGAGAATTGACATCTGCACAGTATTTAGTCTTCCAATCCATGAAATTTAGCTTATTTCCCCATTATTTAGGTCTTTAATTTCTCTCACCAAAGCTTTGAGGTTTTTCATGGGTTAGTCTTTCAAATACTTTGTTAAATTTACACCTAAGTAAATCGTTTTTTTAAATTTTTTATTTCTTTTCAGCATAACAGTATTCATTGTTTTTGCACCACACCCAGTGCTCCATGCAATCCGTGTCCTCCCTAATACCCACCACCTGGTTCCCCCAACCTCCCACGCCCCACCCCTTCAAAACCCTCAGGTTGTTTTTCAGAGTCCATGGTCTCTCATGGTTCACCTCCCCTTCCAATTTTCCTCAACTCTCTTCTCCTCTCCATCTCCCCTTGTCCTCCATGTTATTTGTTATGCTCCACAAATAAGTGAAACCATATGATAATTGACTCTCTCTGCTTGACTTATTTCACTCAGCATAATCTCTTCCAGTCCCACCCATGTTGATACAAAAGTTGGGTATTCATCCTTTCTGATGGAGGCATAATATTCCATAGTATATATGGACCACATCTTCCTTATCCATTCGTCCACTGAAGGGCATCTTGGTCCTTTCCACAGTTTGGCAACTGTGGTCATTGCTGCTATAAACAATGGGGTACAGATTGCCCTTCCTTTCACTACATCTGTATCTTTGGGGTAAATACCCAGTAGTGAAATTGCAGGGTCATAGAAAAGCTCTATTTTTAATTTCTTGAGGAATCTCCACACTGTTCTTCAAAGTGGCTGCACCAACTTGCATTCCCACCAACAGTGTAAGAGGGTTCCCCTTTCTCCACATCCTCGCCAACACATGTTGTTTCCTGTCCTGCTAATTTCGGCCATTCTAACTGGTGTAAGGTGGTATCTCAATGGGGTTTGTTTTTTTTTTTAATTTTTTATAAACATATATTTTTATCCCCAGGGGTACAGGTCTGTGAATCACCAGGTTTACACACTTCACAGCACTCTCAATGGGGTTTTAATCTGAATTTCCCTGATGGCTAGTGATGATGAACATTTTTTCATGTGTCTGAGAGGCATTTGTATGTCTTCATTGGAGAAGTGTCTGTTCATGTCTTCTGCTCATTTTTTGATATGATTATCTGTTTCATGTGTGGTGAGTTGAGGAGTTCTTTATAGATCCTGGATATCAACCTTTTGTCTGTACTGTCATTTGCAAATATCTTCTCCCATTCCATGGGTTGCCTCTTTGTTTTGTTGACTGTTTCCTTTGCTGTGCAGAAGCTTTTGATCTTGATGAAGTCCCAAAAGTTCATTTTCGCTTTTGTTTCCTTTGCCTTTGGAGACATATCTTGAAAGAAATTGCTGAGGCTGATATCAAAGAGGTTACTGCCTATGCTCTCCTCTAGGATTCTGATGGATTCCTGTCTCACGTTGAGGTCTTTTAACCATTTCGAGTTTATCTTCGTGTACAGTGTAAGAGAATGGTCAAGTTTCATTCTTCTACATATAGCTGTCCAATTTTCCCAGCATCATTTATTGAAGAGACTGTCTTTTTTCCACTGTGTATATATTTTCCTGCTTTGTCAAAGATTATTTGACCATAGAGTTGAGGGTCCATATCTGGGGTCCCTACTCTGTTCCACTGGTCTATGTGTCTGTTTTTATGCCAGTACCATGCTGTCTTGGTGATCACAGCTTTGTAGTAAAGCTTGAAATCAGGTAACGTGATGTCCCCAGGTTTTTTTTTTTTTTTCAACATTTCCTTAGCAATTCGGGGTCTCTTCTGATTCCATATAAATTTTAGGATTATTTGCTCCAGCTCTTTGAAAAATACTGGCAGAATTTTGATCAGAATGGCATTAAAAGTATAGATTGCTCTAGGCAGTATAGACATTTTAACAATGTTTATTCTTCCAATCCAAGAGCATGGAATGATCTTCCATCTTTTTGTGTCTTCTTCAATTTCTTTCATGAGTGTTCTCTAGTTTCTTGAGTGCAGATCCTTTTCCTCTTTGGTTAGGTTTATTCCCAGGTATCTTATGGTTCTTGGTGCTATAGTAAATGGAATCTATTCTCTCATTTCCCTTTCTGTATTTTCATTGTTAGTGTATAAAAAAGCCACTGATTTCTGTACATTGACTTTTTCCTATCATATTATTGAATTGCTATATGAGTTCTAGTAGTTTGGGGGTGGAGTCTTTGGGGTTTTCCATATAAAGAATCACGTCATCTGCAAAGAGAGAGAGTTTGACTTCTTCATTGCCAATTTTGATACCTTTTCTTTCTCTTTGTTGTCTGATTACTGTTGCTAGGACTTCTAATACTATGTTGAACAAGAGTGGTGAGAGTGGGCATTCTTGTCGTGTTCCTGATCTCAACGGGAAGGATGCAAGCTTTTTGCCATTGAGGATGATATTTGCTGTGGGTCTTTCATAGATAGATTTGATGAAGTTCAGGAATGTTCCCTCTATCCCTATACTTTGAAGCGTTTTAATCAGGAGTGGATGCTGGATTTTTGTCAAATGCTTTTTCTGCATCAATTGAGAGGACCATGTGGTCCTCTCTCAGTCTATTTCTGAGAGAGGCGTGTTAAGATCTCCTACTATTAATGTATTCATATCAATATGACTCTTTATCTTGATTAATAGTTTTCTATGTAGTGATTTATTCTATCACGTTGATTGATTTGCGAATGTTGAACCATCCTTGTAACCCAGGGATGAATCCCACCTGGTCATGGTAGATAATCTTTTTAATGTGCTGTTGGATCCTGTTTGCTAGGATCTTGTTGAGAATCTTAGCATCCATATTCATCAGTGATATTGGTCTGAAATTCTCCTTTTTGGTAGGGTCTTTGCCTGGTTTGAGGATCAGGGTAATGCTGGCTTCATAGAAAGAGTCTGGAACTTTTCTTTCTGTTTCAATTTTTTGAAACAGCTTCAGGAGAATAGGTGTTATTTCTTCTTTGAAAGTTTGGTAGAATTCCCCAGGGAATCCGTCAGGTCCTGGCCTCTTGTTTTTTGGGAGGTTTTTAATCATTGCTTCAATATCGTTACTAGATACCGGTCTATTCAGGTTGTCAATGTCTTCCTGGTTCAATTTTGGGAGTTTATAGTTTTCCAGGAATGCATCAATTTCATCTAGGTTGCTTAGCTTATTGGCATATAACTGTTGATAATAACTTCTGATGATTGTTTCTACTTCCTTGGTGTTAGATGTGATCCCTCCCTTTTCATTCATAATTTTATTAATTTGGGCTTTCTCTCTTTTCTTTTGGATTAGTGTAGCCAATAGTTTATCGATCTTATTGATTCTTTCAAAAAACCAGCTTCTAGTTTCATTGATACGTCCTAGTGTATCTTTGGTTTCTACCTCATTGATCTCTGCTCTAATCTTGATGATTTCCCTTCTTACATGTGGAGTTGGTTTGATTTGTTGTTGATTCTCAAGTTCTTTAAGGAGTAGAGACAGCTGGTGTATTCTGGATTTTTCAATTTTTTTGAGGGAGGCTTAGATGGCTATGTATTTCCCCCTTAGGGCCACCTTTGTTTTATCCCATAGGTTTTGGACCGAAGTGTCTTCATTCTCATTAGTTTCCATGAATTGTTTCAGTTCTTCTTTGATCTCCTGGTTGATCCAAGCATTCTTAAGCAAGGTGGTCTTTAGCTTCCAGGTGTTTGAGTTCCTTCTGAACTTTTCCTTGTGATTGAGTTCTAGTTTCAAAGCATTGTGATCTGAGAATATGCAGGAAATAATCTCAGTCTTTTGGTATCAGTTGAGTCCTGATTTTTGACCCAGTATTTGGTCTATTCTGGAGAAGGTTCCATGTGCACTTGAGAAGAATGAGTATTCTGTTGTTTTAGGGTGGAATGTTCTGTATATATCTAGGAGGTCCATCTGGTCCAATGAGTCATTCAATGCTCTTGTTTCTTTATTGCTTTTCTGCTTCGATGATCAGTCTATTTCTGAGAGAGGCGTGTTAAGATCTCCTACTATTAATGTATTCATATCAATATGACTCTTTATCTTGATTAATAGTTTTCTTATGTAATTGGCTGCTCCCATATTGGGGGCATAGATATTTACAATTGTTAGATCATCTTGGTGGATAGTCCCTTTAAGAATGATGTAGTGTCCTTCTGTATCTCTGACTACAGTCTTTAGTTTAAAATCTAATTTATCTGATATGAGAATAGCTACGCCAGTCTTCTTTTGAGTCCCATTGGCATGAAAGATGCTTCTCCATCCCTTCACTTTCAGTCTGGGTGTATCTTTAGGTTCAAATTGGGTCTCTTGAAGACAATATACGGATGGGTCCTGTCGTTTTATCCAATCTGCAACCCTGTGTCATTTTATGGGCGCATTTAGGCCATTCACATTGAGAGTGATTATTGATAGATACATTTTTATTAACATCGTGTTATCTTTGAAGTCTTTCTTTCTGTAGATTGTCTCTATATTTCTGTTCAATGCTATTCTTAAGATTTTTCTTCTTTTATAGAACCCCCCCTTAATATTTCCTGCAGTGTCGGCTTGGTGATTGCATAGTCTTTTAAGCCTTGCCGGTCTTGGAGACTCTTTATCTCTCCATCCATTTTGAATGTCAGTCTTGCTGGATAAAGTATTCTTGGCTGCATGTTCTTCTCATTTAGTGCCCTGAATATATCTTGCCAGCCCTTTCTGGCTTGCCAGGTCTCTGTGGACAGGTCTGACGTTATTCTGATGGGCTTTCCTCTGTACGTAAGGAGCTTCTTGTCCTAGCTGCTTTCAAGAGGGTCTGCCTACAATTATAATTCTTCATTCTTACTATTAGGTGTCTCGAGGACTTTCGAAAATCTATAATCTTGGGGGGAAACCGTTCTGCCTCTAGTACATGAACGCTGGTTCCATTCATGAGATTTGGAAAATTTTCATGGACAACTTGTTCCACTATATCTTCTAGACTTCTTTCTTTCTCCTCCCCTTCAGGAATTCCAATAATTCTGATGCTGGAACATTTCATGGCATCATTTATTTCCCTGATTCTGTTTTCTAACAGAAACAGCTTGTAAGCTGTTTGTTCGAGGTTTCCTCCTGATCCTTTCTCTCTATCTGTTTGTCCTCCAGATCACTAATTCTATCTTCTGTCTCAGTTACCCTACCCACTGGCGTCTTCTGCCCCTGTAGAGATCCAGACTTGTATAATTCTGATCTCAGGCTGATTTCATGAATGATCGGAGTTCTTTGGTAGGTAATCAGCTAACTTTAGGGTAGAGATTGAAACGGAACCTCCTCCTACTTCCCCACCATCTTGTCTCCCCATCATTGACTATTCTTACTTATAGTCTTAAAAGCTATAGATGCTGTTTGCTTTCTTTGTGTTTTCTAATTCTGATTCTTTTTTGTGTCAGTATATAAGGTTCCACACTGTGGTTAAGAGACCAAGGCTTTTTCCCCCTGTGCTCCACAATTTCAACAAGTCTTCTGGATCACCCAGGGCCAGGGACCTCGACCACACTCCAGGAGTCCCGCGGCTGGCAGTATTGGGCCTCCATGTGCAGTAAATCATATTTTTAATGGTACTGTAAATGGCACTTTCAAATTTCAATTTGAAATTTCAATTTTCAAGTATTTTTTTCCAAGTGTCTGTTGCTTATATATAGAAATGCAATTGACTTTTGCATGTTGATCTTTTAGGCTAAGCTTACTTATTAGTTCTAACATCATTTTTTTGTAGAATCCCTTGGATTTGCTATATAAATAATCATGTCACCTGAAGATAAAGACTATTTTACTTATTCCTCTCTACTCTGCCTTTTCTTTCTTTTTCTTCCTTAATTGCATTGGCTAGGCCCAGTAAAATGTTGAAGAGAAATGACAAGAATGGACATTCTTGTTTTGTTTCCTATCTTAGGGAATTAGTTTTCAGTTTTCTATCAGTATGATATTATCTGAGAGTTTTTCACAGATGTCTCTAGCATTAGAAGAACATTCCCTTTTGATGTTAATAATATTAAAAATTTTCTAAAAATTTTTATCATAAGTGGATACTGAATTTTATTAATTTTTTATTAAACTTCTCTTAGGAGTCTACATGCCTCTGCTCTCCCTCCCTTAGTATGAATAATCAAAAGTTAACTGGATTTCAAGTGGAACATTTAATTGGCATCTTCTAATGTTGTTTCAACCAAATCATTTAGAGAAACAGAAATGTTTCACACAATTATACTATTTCTTGAAATACAGCATTTTAAGGAACTCCTCATATACAAATGTCAATTTAATCCAAATGAAAATGCACAAATTAACCTAGCTTTCTCTGGGTGAATTTTTTTGATTTTATTATTAGATAGTTAATACATAAAGACTATAAAAAAATTTTAAGATTTTATTTATTTATTTGATTTTAGAAAGCAAGGGGAAGGATAGAAGGGGGGTGGGGAATAATCAATCTAAAGCAGAGAGCAGGAAGCCTGAAAGCTTGATCTCCAGACTCAGAGATGAGCCAAAACCAAGAAGCAATACTTCACTTAAAATGTGTTTCTACTGAGATTTTAAAAGCCAAATATACACCTCAGAAAACAACTCCTCATCCCGTGCCTAAATGAATTGTATACGTATTAAAGAAGTCATAAATATTATATAATATAGAAACATTTAAAAACTTTAATAACTTTTTCAAATTTTCCATATTCACCTTGAAGATAAAAATCAAACAAAACTTCGCCCTTGAAAAGAAATTCTCCTTAAGATGATCCCACTCACCTAAAGTGTTCCTAAATGAGGAACATGGGTGACTCAGTTGCTTAAGTGACTGACTCTTGATTTCAGCTCAGGTCATGATCTCCAGATCCTGGGACTGAGCCCTATGATGCGCTCCATGCTCATGGGAGCATGCTTGAGGATTCTCTCCCTCTCCTTCTGCCCCTTCCCTGGCTCGAGCTGGTTCTCTTTCTCTCTTGAATAAATAAATATTTAAAAAAATAAAGTATTCATAATTTATTTCAAAAAATATAACAAACTTATCCCAATTTGCTTTTATTTGAAAGAAATATCTTTATTTGGCTCCACAGAAAAAGCAGAACATACTTTTCCAGTCCCCACAAGATACTGATTGATACTGATTGATGCTGATGCTTATTTATGAGTTCATTACAAACTGCTAAAATAGTGCTATTTCACTTCAGGCTATCAAAATAGTATAAATATATTGCTTTATTGAATTTTCCTATATTAAGTGTAGATATTTTCTGGTGGGGGGGTGTCAAAGATTTTTCCTACTGTTCTTGCCTCTTAGATTTTTTATAGATTCTCTTCTCTCCTAATTAGAGTCATCTCTAAAAATTTAAGGAAATCTACCTCTTGATAGATTTGGATGACCTAATTTGAGTCCACACAATAAAAAATTTTTCTAGTCACAATAAAATAGTTCTTCTCAGCTTGGATGTTATGCACTGAATTGTATCTCCCCCTCCAAAAAAAAAATTCATGTATCTAGTCCCCTTAGATGCCTTAGAACATAACTACATTTGGACACAGGGCTATTAAAGACATAATTAAGTTAAAATGAGGCCATAAGTTAAACCCTAATATAATCTGACTGGTATTCTTGAAAGAAGAGGTGATTAGGACAGAGACAGCAGAGATGTGCACACAAAGAGAAAAGGCCATGTGAGGACATGATGAGAAGGCCGTCTACAAGGGGCCTCAGGAGAAACCAAACCTGACAGTATCTTGATCTTAGATTTCCAGCCTCCTGTACTGTGAGAAAATAAATCTTTGTTGTTTAAGCCACCCAGTCTTTGGTATTTTATTATGGCAGCCTGAAGTACTGTTATTCATAAGGGGTATCTACTTAGTTATTCAAATGACAAAATATATTTCTCAATTATTTAGTCTTTATCCATAGTTCCTGGCTCACAGTTTCCAAAACCCTTGGAATTTCCTTAATGATAAAAGAAACGGGACCATCTTTCGTCATAATATTTGGCTTTTTATCCTCAGTTCCTGAAATTGCTTTAAAGACACAAAGGTCCCTTTCCACTAAAAATGGACTTATGTTAATGAAGTAACTTTTGGAAATCATGGAATGATGGGGACTAGTTGCCAAGGGAACCAACTGTGACTACTGTGTTAAAACTATGAGTTCCACCCCCTGATTTCTAGGAAGAGAAAATGGGCTAAGGTTGAATCAATCATAAATGGCTGATAATTTAATCCACCATGCCTACGTAACAAAGCCTCCATAAAAACTCAAACGGAGGGGGTTCAGAAAGCTTCCAGGTTGGTGAACACATGGAGATTTGTAGATAGTGGCATACTCCAAGAGAGGACAGAAGCTCTGCACCCTTTCCCCATTCCCTGCCCTATGAATCTCTTCCATCTGACTCTTCTTGAGTTATACCCTTTTATAATAAACCGGTGATCTAGTAAATAAAATGGTTTTCTGAATTCTGTGATCTGCTCCAGCAAATTAATCAAACCCAATGAGAGGATCATTAGAACCTCCAATCAATAGCTGGTCCATCAGCACGGAAGACAACCTGGGCCTGCTACTGGTATCTAAAGTGGGAGGTAGAAGTAGTGATGCAAATTTTATAGGACTTGGGGCTTGACCTGTGTTAACTATGTCAGAACGGAGATGAATTGTAAGACATCCAACTGGTGTTGGAGAACTGCTCGATAACATGGGAAAAAACCCAAACACACACACACACACACACACACACACACATACACACACATTGTAATTCACTCCAGAATCTTTATAGCCCTAGCAAACTAATGCAGAATATATTAGTACATTTATCTCAGGTTTATACAATACTGACATCCTGAGGGGGGAAAAAAGGGAATATCAAATCACCAACTAAAATTTAGCTAGAGAATATGATAATAAGACAGGATGCTGAATATTTCACCAGTTCTACAACTGGTTTCTAGAGGCTATGTTAATTTTATCCAATCCCATCTAGTCCAGTCCAACTGAACCCATTACAATGTTTTTTTTCCTTTAAGCTGCTCCAGGGGTTCAAAAAAACATGATCTTTGCAATATTTTGCTATAGTTTAAAAAAAATGCGTTAAAAAAGAAAAAGCTATGAATATGCTCTTGTAACTAAAGAAAATAGACCAAATTATTATCTAACAAACACATCAAGTGATAAATGTTATAAGTACTATGTTCAATATGATCATTTTTCTTAAATATGTACATTCATGTATAAAGTGTGTGCACATGTAATACACCTGGAAAAAAACCACTAGAAAAGCATATACAAAACTGTTAAGAGTTGTTTGAAGTGATATAATTAAGTCAATATTAATATTCTTTTTTTATTATTTATTTTTAGTGATCACAATTTTTTATATTGGAAAAATGATCAAACATTTTTAAAAATGATGTTACCTCAAGAAAGGTTACCCAAACCTGAAATTATTAAAAATATATGCAAAAAGACAAAAGTGAGCAAATAGCTATCAATGTTTAAGAATTTCACACTCAATTCTAGGAGTTTGGTTATTCTTTATTGAGGTAAAATTCATATCACATAAAATTAACCTTCTTAAAGTATACAATTCAGAGGCACCTTAATACATTTACAATGTTATACATCTACAACTTCTACTGAGTTCAAAAACATTTCATCAACCCAAAAGAAAACCCCATACACATTAAGCAGTCACTCTCTGTGCCCCCCTACACCCTGCTCTCTATCTCTACTGCCTATTCCATATATTTCATTTAAATAGAATCATACATTATATAGCCTTTTCTCTCTGGTTTCTTTAATCCAGAATAATGTTCCTGAGATTCATCCACAGTGTAACATGTTTCAGTATTTCAATCCTTTTATATGACTAAATAGTATTCCATTGTACAGATAAATCACAATTTGTTTACCTATGTGGCAGCTGATAGACATTTGCATTATCTCCATCTGTTTTTTTTTTTTTTAAGATTTTATTTATTTATTTGACAGAGAGAGATCACAGGTAGGAAGAGAGGCAGGCAGAGAGAGAGGAGGAAGCAGGCTCCCCGCTGAGCAGAGAGCCTGACGCGGGACTCGATCCCAGGATCCTGAGATCATGACCTGAGCCGAAGGCAGCGGCTCAACCCACTGAGCCACCCAGGCGCCCTATCTCCATCTTTTGACTGTGGAAAAAATTGCTATAAACATTCATGTGCAAATTTTTTTAATGGACATATGTCTTCAATCGTCTTGCACATATACTTAGGAATGGAACTGCTGGGTCACCTGATAATTCTGTTTAATTTTTTGAGAAAATACCAAAACATTTTTACAGTTGCTTCACCACTTTGTATTCCCGCCAAAATATATGAGGGTTCTAATTTCTCCACATTCTCTCAACACTTATTATTTTCCCTTCCTTTTGTTTATTACAGTCATCCTAGAGGGTGTGAAGTAGTATCTCACTGTGGTTCACTATGTTATATTCATAACCTACACACACATTTGAAATTTCAGTTCTAGTAATCATACAACAAATTCCTAACAATTATACTGAGTTATGTGATTAAATTTTTAAATATAAGTACATGCCCATTAGGAATAAGGATAAGATTAGGGTTATTTTAATTAGTAAATTTAGCTAATGTTCAAATCTAGGACACAGGAAGTGAACGGGAGGGCAGCACATTAACCCATTAAATCCCTAGTAGATTTCTGGTCTTACTGGATAAGTAATCAAAGAAGTAGCTCATGTGATATATTCCTTCTAAAGGTGGCATGAGTTGTGGGATATATAATGAAGTTTTAATCCAATCAAGCATCAAAAAAAGAATGAAAATATAACTCTACACTAATTCCATGAAATACTCGAAAAAATATTATATCTGGGTCACAATTTCTCTGAGAGAGTTTTATGCATGCAGTAAGAGTCATACCCAAGTAATACTTAGTTTACACAAATAGTAGAAACAAATCATCCTTTGAAACCTATCGTTTGTTTTTGCAAGCAAGGCAAAACATGATTCAAGAGGGAAAAATGGAAAAAATACCACGGCACTACCACATACTTCTTCTTCTTTTCAAAAACTAAATAATCAAAAAGAAACTAGGAAACAGAAAGAGCTAAAACTCTTAGAGGGAAAAGATATATTCTAAATACCACTAGGGAAGGTTAAGCATCTTCACACAATTACTAAGTTGTATCTCTAACAATTGTAAGGGGAATTTTATCACTGCTGATCACAAACTTATCATTTTTATTTCCCCACCCTCTACTTATCCTCTTCACCTTTTCCCATTTTCCATGATTCCTCCCTTTCCTCTCTTGCCTAAGGCTTAAACCTGCCAGAAACATCCAATGACATCCCTTATTCTGTATAGTGTATTCAGAGGCCAGATATGTCACCATTCTTGAACAAGGATGATAACCTCTACCTTCAGAATTTAGATTTGGTTTTAAAACCCCACTGCTTTAGAAGACTTCCTTGGGTAGCTTTATGTCTGTGAAGATTTTTCTTCTCTAAGAAAGACTATCAATATGCAAAGCTAGAAGATTTCTTGACAGCGCTTAGGTAACCAGGCATTACAATTTTCCCTCCTCACATCTTCACCATGGATGGTACAGTGCTAGCGAAGATGAGGCTCCTCCAAACACGGAAAGCTTGAGTAGGAGAGAAAGGTTATGACCAATGCCACATGGCAGCTGATAAACAGTTTAATGAGATGCCCAGAAATAGTCAGGGGAAGATGCACATTGAAAAGATAACAAGAGGGGCGCCTGGGTGGCTCAGTGGGTTAAGCCTCTGCCTTGGGCTCAGGTCATGATCTCAGGGTCCTGGGATCAAGCCCCGCATCGGGCTCTCTGCTCAGTAGGGAGCCTGCTTCCCCCTCTTTCTCTGCCTGCCTCTCTGCCTACTTGTGATTCCTCTCTCTATCAAATAAATAAATAAATAAATAAATAAAAAGAAAAGATAACTAGAGGTCCCATATGGCATATCAGGAACAAAAACAGGAGCTTTAGATTGTCAATGTTTAAGTGACTTTATTTGTATCATATTTGAAGTGACATTTAGACTATATTTGGTTAAAACAGGGTTCATAAATTAAAAATTAAATACTTTCTGGCAAATTCACATTACACTTGTGACTACACTTCAAGTACTAAAAATTATGTACCTTGTTCTCTGCATGCTCATGAGGCAAACTAATTTCTCTGTGGTACCAAGCTACAGAGATAGCCTCAATCTCTTGCCTGAGGACGATCTCATCAAAAAACACCAGTTTGGTGCCAAGCCTGAGTTAAACTACAGTTTGGAAGAAGACACTGCAAAGTCTCTAATCCCAAATAGCTGATGTATTCTCATACACTAGGAAAGAGTTGTGTGGACCAGATGGACACAGACTCTGCAGGGGAGGGTGTCTGATCGCCTCAGGATACTAAGACAGGAAAGCCGAGGTGACAAAAATGAAAAATGAACAGATGGAAGCATTATATAGTTGTACAGAATTTCTGCACAATACACTGCCCATGTATTTAATTTTTCCAATCCAAAAAGATACTTTTCCTAGGAGCAATAAAGAGATTGCTAGAAGGAAATTTTCAAATATTTGACCTTACACCCCTTGAAAAGGAACTCCTGATCTTACTGTAGGGGAAAACACATATCCTTTAAAAGGATCATCTTTGGGAACCTCCTTATAGGTCCCTCCTAATGAAATAATCTCAGGTCCTTTGTGTAAGGAGAAAGAGTCACCAATTAATTCATGAAGAAGGTAAACTAGATGAATTAGATAATAGCTAACAGGATAATGTTTCAGAATACTATTCTGTATCTTTGTACAGTATTTTTTGTACATTTTATAGATTTGTACCATATATTTTATACAGTATTTTTATAGGAATTAAATATTGAGCACCAACAATGTGCCAAGGACATATGTATTGTTTTATTTAATCCTCACAATGACTCTAATACACTTATTCTATTTTAAAGATGAAAAAGATTCAGTTAGGCTTTGAATGATCTTTGTAAAGCCTTGACTAGTCTTCATGACCCTACCTGGTAAGTTACAGAGAAAGAGAGTTTAAATCCAAGCTGCCTAAAATCAATATTCTGAGGAAATAGCAAGCACGAACATAGTTAATGCTATTTTACAAAACAATTTCTGAAAGTAGGCAAAACCAGCAGGATTACAACCTTTACCAATAACAGAGAATTGGTAAAGAAGTAAAGGAGGAAAACCTAGGTAAAGAAGAAAACCTATATAACACTATTGAAAGCCTAGAAAAATCAAACTGTAGAAAATATTTATGTAGAAAATATAGTATGAATTAAAGGGCAAAAGGATTTATTTATATCTCTAAATTAAAAAGAAATCCAAGTTTAAAACAGGCAGTAATTGAAGTAACTCTTATACCTAACAATTACAGATTTTCAATATAAAAGAAGAAACAGAAGCATGCTTCTAAAATGTGAAATTAATACAGCAACTTAACAACCAAGATGTTTTTATGCAAATAAAATATCAATACTTTTGTTAAAAGATACAACAATGTGTTTTTTTAGTTTTGTCATTTTCAAACAAAAAGAAGGTCAATAGAAAAGCAGTCAAGGGTCAGCAGAAGAAAACATATCTATAGAAATGTTTCCTTTCTCTAACCAAAAAACCAAAATACTCAACAATGCAATACAAAAATTTCAGAAATTCACTCAGGCCAAACTATAATGCTAAAGTCAGAGGTTTCAGTTACAATCCATATTTCATCCAAACAAATATTTCAAAAGAGAAGGTTCACTGCGTATTTTAATAAAAACCATACTGTTCCAATATCACCAAAAAAACAATGAGTCCCAAAAACCTTCCAGAGTCCAACTCACAACATCAACTTAACATCATGAAATACACATCAATTTTCTCCTGATTATTAAGTATGGTTAAGTGGGCTATGGTCCTGAATTGAAGGAAAGAACAGAAGGAAGTTATCAGGAGACTGGGATCCTCTGCCACATATAGATAGCCTATATGTTCATGCCCTTGATTATGTTACTACCTTTTCTCTAGGCTTCAGCTTCCCCATCTGTAACATAAAGCACCTGGCCTAGATAACCTTTCAGTTCCCTTCAAACTTTAAAATTATATGACACTGTATAACAGGATCAATTTCTAACCTCTTAATCCATACAAAATGACTGTGTGTCCCTGACAGGTATCTAATTAGAATTTTCTCATTTCCATGCTTCTAATTTTCATTTCAATACTTAAACTAAACCCTAATAGAAATAATCCCACATTTGAACAAACTATCAGACATTTACATTATAAAAATCAAAATACTCTAAAGTTCACATAACTACTAGCTTCTGCCCATATAAAACACAAGTCTTTCTATGAGGTCAGCCAAGAAAAATGACTATATGTACTTTTTCTTTACAACACTGAAGATTTTCTTAGCATGGGCTATTTGACATATGAGCATCAAATGGAAAAGACAAAAAAATAACAGGGCCTCCAGAGCGAGCCCATAATAGGTCCTTAATATCTTTATGTTGAAAGAACAAATACATCTACAATGGTAAAGAATTCCCTTGTTTAGGATGTTTTTAACATCAATCTAGGAATATTATACATATACCTAAAGCATCAGCAATGATCAGTAATGTGGATGGGTGTTAAAAATCAATAATCAAATTGTTGTTTATAACCAAGCCATTGAGTTTGATACTAGACTCATGGGAGAAAATTAAACTCATCCCTTTTAGCCTCTTACAGAAGTCCATTCTAGATCAGAACAACCCTGACAAGAATATGCAATATGCCAAATCTAGGTCATCCATAGACTCTGCAATTTGGAAGAAGGGTCAAATGAAAAGGAAAAGTTTGGAGAAGCTTTCTCTTGCCAAGAATGATGGCAAAAGGAAGGGCTAATAACATAGTTCTAGGGAGCTGCCTTCCATTGTTAGGCCCCACTAGTGTTGTTAACATTATATTAAGAAGTTCCATTCAAATGTCAAAAGAAATGTCTTAGTGAGAAAAATCCCAATTTTTCCAAAGAAAATCTTCAATTTATCTTTAGCTTACCAGCAGTGGAAAGAGTCAATGTTCAGACATCAATATTATATACTGCTAAGCAGAAAGGATACCAGTAACAAGAGTCCAATTAAATCTATCACTTGAGACTTGGACTCAAATCCTCTGAGAAGCCTACATATACCACCCTATGTAACACCCTCTAAAACTTGAAGAAATTCTAGAAATCAGACAAAGTTCAATAGATTCAATTATATAAAAAGCAAATGTTTTATATTTGAAAGACTCACAATAAGCCAAAAGATACATACAGTAAATATCATAATGATTAACAGATTATCATATTCATTTTCTACAGATGCCTAACAAATTGCCACAAACTTAGCAGCTTAAAACACCATTTAATTAGTTCACATATCTGTAGACCAGAAATAAAGACACAGTGTGACGAGGTATCATAAGGCTGAAAGTAAGGTATCTGTGGAGCTGAGTTCCAGCCTGAAACTTTGAGGAAAACCTTCTTCCAAGCTCATTTCTGCTGACAGAATTTAATTCCACATGAAGGCAGAACCTACGCCCCTTGTTTACTTGCTGGCTAACAGGAAGGAGTCACCCTCAGCAACAAGAGGCTGAGGACTTGAGTATTTCAAGTCTAGTTCCTTTCCATATCGCCTCCTCAATGCAGCAAAGGCATGATGAATCCTCAAGTTTTTAAATTTTCTGACTTCCTCTATTATTACCAGTCAGAGAAAAACCCTTTTTAAAGGGTTAATGTAGACGGGAAGAGCAATATGGGGGAACAATAGGAGACCTAAATTTTATCTGGTCCCAGGAATTCAGCCAGATAGTTATCAAACCATTCTGAACACCCACGACCTCAACAAGAGATCAAAGAAAAGAATAGCAGCAATTCTATGAAAAGCGACCACTTTCTGGAAGGTAAGATGTGCAGAGAAGTGAATTCGAGGCGATATTTGGTAAGATAGAGAGCGGGGCAGGGAGCTCCCATCCACTGGCTACCAGCAACTGATAGAGCAACAGAGCACAAAATCAGAACTTTTAGAAGCAGAGCTATCCACTACCACCACTGCTATTCAACATAGTACTAGAAGTCTTACCCTCAGCAATCAGACAACAGACAACACACAACAGAAAGAAATAATGGACATCTGAATCAGCAAAGAAGTCAAACTCTCACTCTTTGTAGATTATATGATACTTTATGTGGAAAACCCAAGACTCTGCTCCAAAACTGCTTGAACTCATACAGGAATTCAGTAAAGTGTCACGATATAAAATCAATGCACAGAGATCAGCTGCATTTCTATACACCAACAGCAAGACAGAAGAAAGAGAAATTAAGGAGTTGATCCCATTTACAGTGCACCCAAAACCATATGATACCTAGGAATAAACCTAACCAAGGAGGCAAAGAATCTGCACTCAGAAAACTATAAAGTACTCATGAAAGAGATTGAGGAAGACACAAAGAAATGGAAAAACGTCCCATGCTCATGGATTGGAAGAACAAATATTGTCAAAAATGTCTATGCTACCCAAAGCAATCTACACATTTAATGCAATTCCCTATCAAAATACCATTAACTTTTTTCAAAGAAATGAAACAAATAATCTTAAAATTTATATGGAACCAGGAAAGACCTCGAATAGCCAGAGGAATGTTCAAAAAGAAAGCCAAAGTTGGTGGCACCACAATTCCAGACTTCAGGCTCTATTACAAAGTTTAATCATCAAGACAGTATGGTACTAGCACAAAAACGGACACACAGATCAGTGGAACAGAGCAGAGAGCCGAGAAATGGACCCTCAACTCTATGGTCAACTAATCTTCGACAAAGCACTAAAGAATGTCCAATGGAAAAAAGTCTTTTCAACAAATGGTATTGGGAAAATTGGACAGCCACATGCAGAAGAATGAAACTGGACCATTTCCTTATACCATACACAAAAATAGACTCAAAATGGGTGAAAGACCTCAAAATGACACAGGAATCCATCAAAATCCGGAGAACACAGGCTACAACCTCTTTGACCTCAGCTGCAGTGACTTCTTCCCAGAAACACTGCCAAAGGAAAGGGAAGCAAGGGTAAAAATGAACTATTGGGATTTCATCAAAATCAAAAGCTTTTGCACAGCAAAGGAAAAAGCCAACAAAACCAAAAGACAAGTGACAGAACAGGAGAAGATATTGGCAAATAACATATCAGATAAAGGACTAGTATCCAAAATCTATAAAGAATTTATTAAACTTAACACCCACAAAACAAACAATCCAATCAAGAAATGGGCAGAAAACATGAACAGACATTCCTGCAAAGAAGACATCCAAATGGCCAAAAGACACAAGAAAAAGTACTCAACATCTGGAGAAAGGGGAGCCTTCCTACACTGTTGGTGGGAATGCAAGCTGGTGCAACCACTCTGGAAAACAGTATGAAGGTTCCTCAAAAAGCTGAAAGTAGAGCTACCCTATGACCCAGCAATTGCACTACTGCGTTTTTACTCCAAAGATACAATCATAGTGATCTGAAGGGGCACACACAACCCAGTATTTATAGCAGTGATGTCCATAATAGCCAAACACTGGAAAGAGCCTAGATGTCCATCAATAGATGAATGGATAAAGATGATGTGGTATATGCGTATGTACACACACACACACAAACATACATACATGCATACATACATACATGTGGAATACTATGCAGCCATCAAAAATGAAATCTTGCCATTTGCAACAATGTGGATGGAACTAGAGGATATTAAACTAAGCAAAATAAGTCAGCCAGAAAAAGACAATTATCATATGCTCTGACTCATATGAGGAATTTGGGAAGCAAGACAGGATCACAGGAAGAGGGAGGGGGAAAATGAAACAAGAAGAAACCAGAGAGGGAGACCAACCATAAGAGACTCTTAATCTCAGGAAACAAACTGAGGGTTGTTAAAGTAGAGGGGCGTGGGAGGGATGAGGTAGCTGGGTGATGGACATTGGGGAGGGTATGTGAGTGCTGTGAATTGTGTAAGACAGATGAATCAAGACCTGTACCCTGAAACAAAAATACACTATATGTTAATAAAAAATAATTTTAAAAAGGGCTAATGTAGGAAAAAGCTAATAAAAATTTAAAAATAAAGGGCTAATGTGGTCTTGACTACTGTGTAGCATCAGACCCATCCTGATAATCTCCTCTTCTCAAAGCCAATTCCACCAAATAATATAACCTAACCTTTAGAGTAAAATCTATCAAATTTACAGTCCCAGTAATTACTTGGAGCATGTATAGAGGGGGAGGGAATATTAAAAATCTTGAGCAACATCTTAGAATTCTGCCTACCACTATTATATGAGGAAATTATACAACTAGGTGAAAAATATACTTCAAGATACCAAACATATATGAGAACATAAAATGGGCAAACAAGGCCCATGAAAGAACAGAATCTTTTGGAAAATATTTTGATGAGAGAAAGCAAAAGTCATATAGTTGTTAATACTCCTTGAATTGGGCATTCCATACCATTCCTGAAAATATAATCCCCGCAAAAAAATCACAAGAAAGAAAAAGCAATGACATGAATATGCCAGCCTCTTCTGGGTTTTCCTAGTACCACAGACACAACTCTAGAACAGCAATTTCAAACACTTTGAGCATCAATCCAAAAACTGTCTTATTCATCCTTCCATTCACAGACTCTAGAATGGTATCTGCACTCTACAAATATTTGTTGAGTGCCTACTATGTGACCATCACTGAGTTAGTCATCAAGACACAAAATTGTATAATCCATGCTCTGATATACTTCATTTCTCATAATTTTTATTTTAAAAAACTTATATAATATCAAAAGTTCTATACTCAATGTATATATAAAGTGCTAGGATCACAAAAGTCAAGAGAAATGAAGGATCATTGAGCCAGGACTTTAAAACTAAGTGGAATTCACCAGAAAGACAAAGCAGATGGGAAAATGGGGAGTTACAGAGAAAAAGAAGTAGAGAATATATTATGTAACCATTTAAAATTATAATTATGAACTGTATAAAACCATATGAAGAAAGTTTTTATTAAGTGGAAAATTCTGTGTACCAAAATAAATCTGGGTTCTAATCAAAAATATTCCCCCCAAAATACATATAAATAAATCAAAACAGGAAAAAAAAAACCCCATAGTTTCTTAGAAAGTAGTATAAGTGATAATTTATATCCTCTTATTTTTTAAAATATTTTTTAGAGATTTATTTATTTTAGAGAAAGAGAGAGAGCACAGTAGTGGGGGAAGCAGGGGCAGAGGGAGAAAGACTCTCAAGCAGACTCCCCACTGAGCATAGAGCCTGACGTGGGGCTTGATCTCACAACCCTGAGATCATGACCTGTGATCTGCTCCATCATGGCACCCTCCTCTTATTTTATTTATATTATTATGCATATAATTTGTGCTTCCAAAGAAATTTTAAATGAAAAGAAAGAATTCACATTAAAAAATTTTAAAATCTACCATTTGAGGGAGTCCTGCTAACTGATAGCAAAAAGAAAACATTTGATATCTGGGTCTATTTACCATCATTCTAACTAATGATCACAGGAAGCAACATACTCAACCATTCGTTAGCTCTACAAACGGCTCCTGAGACTAACAACAGGCCATAGTGGAAGGCACTGAAGATACCTACATGGGAAACAGTCCCTGCCCTTAGAAAGCTCTTGATCAGATGAAACACTATAGTGAGATTACATTTGTTAATTGTATTTTAATAATTCTCAAGAAGATAAAATTCTCTAAATAATAGTTCATTTCATGGGTAGAAGCCTCATTGTAACAGAATGAGTCACAATGAGGCCTCTGCCTCACAGAAGCCTCACTTCTTAGGCAGTGAGCTGTCTCACTATACCAGTGAGACTGTCAACTATACCAGTGGCAACTGGGATAAGACTTGTCACTGCTTCCAAGCAGCTGTCTTCCCAAGACTCACAAATCAGATCAACCTGATTCTTAAATGACATAATTTCTATTAGAATGCAGAGCAATCTAGTCAAGGCTACCCATTATGGCTCAGTAAATTTACAAATCTAGTATTTTGGCTTACTAACAGGGTGGCTGTTTCATGGTTGAAGAATAATGTTTGAAAGCCTGATAATTCCAACACAAATTTATTTACTGGATCTCAATTTTCATAAAGAAAAACCAGGATCACTACAACCCGTGTATTTCTATTTTGTATTTTACTTTACCTTTTTTTCTGATCTTTATTTCTATTCTTATCATGGGTGGCTACATGTAGCACTGGCTACATGTAGCACTGAAGAAAAATATAAGACTCAATTTTAATTCAAACTTCTGGAACTATTAGAAGAATTAAAAGCAACATATTGAAGAATTAAAAGTATTAAAGAACTTTTAAGAATTAAAATAATTCTTTTAAGAATTAAAAGCAACTATTATAAGAATTAAAAGCAATAACTTCTAATCAGTGAACTAACTGAGTCTTCACTGAGGTCATTTCTACTAGCTACCAAAAAAGTTTTTCAATCAAAAGGTATCTCCTTCCAAGCTGTAGTCTTTCTGTTAACATCACGATCCCCACCATATTTAATATTTATCAAACAATTTATAAAATGTACCAGGAACTGAACACCACACAAAGCACATACACACGTTAGCCCATTTTCTCCTCAAAGCTCCTCTATAATTAGAGATCTGAGGAACTGTTTAAGATCACACTGAAAATAAGATCCCTATCTTTCCAACTTCAGAACTCACCTCTTAACTATTAATTTCCTAGAGTTGCTATTAAAAAATTTGCCACAAGCTACATGGCCTATAAACAATATGCATGTATCCTCTCAGAGTCTAGAGACCAGAAGTCCAAAAGCAGTTTTCCTGAACAGAAACCAAGATGTCAGAAAGCCTGCCCTCCCTCTGTAGACTCCAGGGAGAAGTTCCTTGCCTTTTCCAGCTTCTGGTGGCTGCCAGCATTCCTTCTGTATGGCCATACCACTCCAATCTTCAAGGCTAGCATCTTCAGATCTCTCTCAGCTCCATCTTCACATTGCCTTCTCTTATGTGTGTAGTCAAATCTCAAGATCTTTAACTTTATTATACCAGCCATCTAAGGTAATACTCATAAACTCCAGGGATTAGGAGGTGGATATCTTTGGGGGGAGGAGTCTGTTTTTCAGCCTACCACAACTACTAAATTCTGCTGTTTCCCCAGGGTTTTTGGGTTTTTGGTGTTGTGATTAATCAGAGATAGTCCAGAAAGACAGCACAGGGAATAGTATATACTCTCCTTTGAGACAAGTTAGCCATGCAGAAAGATAAACCAAAGACTAGAGCCAATAAAGTAACACAAACATAAATATGGACACACACTGAAGGTCACCACAACTCAATTCTTTAGGCCCACACCAACATATGAAACCCAGTCTCCTTACTCCTTGTCCAGTGATATTTCCACAGGGCCACAAACAAACCTTAAACCAATGTACCATTTCTTCAATAGGCCAGACTTTCTCATGTCTGGGGTCTTTTTTCATGCAATTTCTTATCCTTATGCCTACTAAAATGTTATTCTCAATGCTTTACCATCATACCTATAAAGTCTTTACTAACACCCACACTTAGAATAATGACTCCTTCCTTGGCATTTGACTCATGTTTCTTCAATGCCACTTGTTGTTAGTCCTGCATTATATAGTACATATACATCCTCCTGGACAATATAAGGTCCTTCAGAACAAAGACTATCATCCCAATGTCTGGCAGAAAATTAGGCACAAATTTAACACAATATGCATTAGAAAGAAGGAAGGAAAGGAGAAAAGGATACAGTAAGAGGAAAATAAGGAGGAAAGGGACAGGAAGAGAAGGAAAAAGTAAATATTAAAGCACAATTGCTTTAAGAGAATGGAGGGAGATACAGCTCTTTCCAACACATATCTGTGATAGCACTGAAGAAAGATTTCAAAAATGTCTAAAAAAAGAGTACCAGAGAGCAAGTGCATGGACCTTTCTTTTCTTGGCCTGCTCTAAGCCCCATCATTTATGGAAATGATTCCCAAAAGAACCTCTACAGCAGGATGCCTATTAATTGGAGATTCCAAGGGCACCTCCCAGACCCACTGAATCTGAATCCTGGGGTACTAGAGGCTGGGAAACAGCATTTAAAACAAGCTTCTGGGTGATTCTGATGCCCACGAGAGTTTACTGCAATCATTAGTCTAATAAGAAAGAAGAATAAAGTCAAACAATGCCCTGCAGATTTTTTTTTTTTTTATTTTGGTTTGATTCCCCAAAACTAATACTGGACTCAATGACCATTTTCTCCTAACTTTAAAAATGAAAGTCCAGTTTCTACAATTACAAGGCACAGGTCTGCAATATGTTCCAGGGAAAAATGCCAAAGACTCCTCAAGGGGATTTGGGAAAGGTGCCAGGATGATTCAACACTGAGCCCCTCTAGATTATGAAGATATTACTTTAATCAGCCTGGTCACAAGAATGATAGCCACAATTTGCCTGACACATCCAATCAATGACAGCATTATGCCAGTTTGAGGTTTTCTGTCATCCCAATTATTTTTCACTGACTTAAATTCTTTTTGAATGTGCTACACAGCTTGAGAAATTATAAGGAATTCCCTGGTGTTCCCTCCTAGAGTTATATCATAGATTTTATTGATCTTGTGTTCTATTCCTCATTCCTCAAATTCCTTCTTAGAAATGATTTGTTACCAGTCTTCCTCAATCTTCTTATAAAGTGTAACAGTTCATGCCAGTGTGCAACTAATCTCCTCTAACACTTCATCCCCATCACCTTATCAGAGCTAGAAATGCCTAGAGAAGATGACATCCGAGGAGGCGGCTCCTGTCCCCAGGCTGTGGACAATCAATCAACTTTTATTGTGTTCTTTGTTTCGTCATTTTTACAGGACACATTTGCTTTTCAAGGATCAATATTCAATTTAACTTTCTATCCATTATAAATCAAGTTTTCAAAAAGTGAACAAAATGTGTTTCTGACTTTGAGGATATTTTAAACCATAGCCAGGTCCTAAGCCAAGTCCCATTAATGAGGCTTATCCTTGCAAATCCTAAGCAGAGTCAGAGTGTGACGGATGAGACCCAGGTTGCATTCTTTCCCTTCCTGAAAGAATATTGCTTTAATAGGTATTTTTAAATAAAAATCCATAAATTAATCTAATTAGAGAATGTATAAGTATCCAGAAGATGTGAGCCTTAAAGAAATAATTTCTTTTGCTCATTATTTCTTGCTATGGATGCTTTCAAACCCATTAAGATCAGTAATTTTTATATATGTAAAGACAGAATTACATTCACAGGATTATTTAACACTTTTATTAATTATTTCACCAATAAATTAAAATTAACAATTTGTTCATTTAACCTAGAATTTTCTTACATAAACAAATAAACCTTAATTAACTGTCATGATATACTATTAAATGGTAGCACCATCTACACATTTTAAGGAGGACTTAAACACAAATGGAATCATAAGAGAAAACCTATTTTATGCACTTAAAATAATTTATTTCTAAATGTCCTCACAAAGCTTATGCAGGTCTCTTAAACCCCATGGACTGGACATGTTTCTGAATTAATTTCCACTTGGAAACCCATGGGATGAAAATTCTAACTGTGTGATAAATTAAGTTGCCAAGCAAAATGGATTAGCGATCAGTGAAATTGCCTGATAAACTGTCAGATCCATTTTGGATTGGGATTCATCCTCTTTCTCCACCTGTTCATTAAGCTCCAAGTTCATGGCAACTCTAGTGACTGATTGCACATTAACAAGCTGTTTATGTGGGGAGGTGTAGCTAGCCTAGTCAACATTCCTTTACTTACACATTTATTTAAACATAATTCTCTGGTAATTTATTCTGTTCACAAACCCAATGTGGAAAAATATACCTTTATCCCAAAGTTTAATTTTAGATACAACAGAGATGTGATGTGTCATAAAATTAAAACTTAACAAAGTAAATCAGATTGTATCTCAAGGTCAAAAGAAGCCTGGGAAACTTCATGCCATAAATCTGTTTCTTCAAACAGTTACAAAAGTGAAAGGAATAGTGAAAAAGCAGCTGATAAAATGCCAAAATAAAATATTTATTTTTGTCCTTAATTTAGAGAAAACATTGGCTGCTTCTCTAACGAGAAAGCTAAACCAGCTAAGAATGTTGAAAAATATTCTCAACCTTTCTTTCTTATCAAAATGGCCAAAATCTTCCTTTATATTACACCCAAGTTTAATAAACCACTTGTCAATCAAAATGCACAAAATCTGAGCTATAAATAAGATTATTCTTCCTACTCAATTACCACCATTGCCTTTTTCCTTTTTAAGTATATAGAATTAATTTCATAAAGGGACTATTCACTAAATTCAAAGTTAATAAAAAATCATTAAGTTCTCTGAAACTGAAGTTTAATAGATTTAAATTTCATTCAAATATGAGGATGTCTAGTTTCTACTGATAAGCTAATTTTCTCCAATATTACTTATGTAGCCTAATTTTATGTGAATTAATGATTGGAATTAGAAATCAATGTCACTTTTCCCTTTCCCTACACATATAAAGAAGACCTTAATTGAAAAAAAATTAAATTAATAGCCAAATGATTATAACTGCACTGAGACAAAAGAACAGAATGAATATCATCTAGATGCTTTTGAACCCATAAATAGAAACTCCCCAAAAGTCACAAAGAAGTAATTTTTAGAAATTAAGCCAACATGTATATATAACAAAATATACATTTCCTTTAGTTAAAATTAATAGAGTATACACCAAAAACATTTAAATTTTACTGTATAATTTCAAAAACAAAAAGAACATGGAGAATTCCAAATAAAGTTTATAAGAGCATTAGATAGCGCCTAGGCCTTATGAAATGTAATTTAGCACCATTATAAAGTTCAGCTCTTACTTAGATTTAACTATAACCAATTTCTGACAAGTCATGCAATTATAAGAATTGAACTATGGCAGAGGGTAATCATATTTATTGTTAGCTACTGAATTAGCATCCACTTCCCCATGCCCCTTCTTCTAATGTAGGCACAGCTGTTTATGCTCCGAGGGGACTGGTTCCATCCATCCCCCACAGTCTCAGTTCAATTGGCTCAATCCACATGGAAAGTAGCATTGAGACAGTTGAGTCCAGCTTCTGAAGCCGCAGATCTTTTCTGCAAGGTCAAGACCCTCTTTACAAAACAGAAGTATTCCAGCTTAAATGGCACCTCTGAAATTCCACACATTCTAGCCGCAGGGGTAGGCTCTGATATTTTCTTGTCTAGAATAAAGGCTCCATTTTCAGAGAAACTATACTTGGTGACCATACCATTAAACATCCGCAGTGTCAAGTGCTATGCAAGATGCTAGGTACTGGGGCGCCTGGGTGGCTCAACCTCTGCCTTCAGCTCAGGTCATGGTCCCAGGGTCCTGGGATAGAGCCCCACATGGGGCTCTCTGCTTGGCGGGGAACCTGCTTCCTCCTCTCTCTCTGCCTGCCTCTCTGCCTACTTGTGATATCTGTCGGTCAAATAAATAAATAAAATCTAAAAAAAAAAAAATCCTTAAAAAAAAGATGCTAGGTACTACTTACTCTGAAAGTGAAATAAAGTGTTCCTCTTTTATTTTAAGGACTTTTAGTGCCTATCTCTCACCCTACCATCTTGAATTTCTGGAAGAGAAGCAGTGGCACGGACCTTAAGCTATTGGGTATCTCATTTGAGAAACACTCAGTACTCTACTCATCAGGCCTCTGACCAACCAACCTCAACCAATGTCTCCTGACTACCACCAGTAAGTTACCTTCTCAGTGCCAATAAAATTGTATAGGTAAAATCCTGCTTTCTTTTCAAAAACTACAGTCCTTTTCTTCAAAGAAATGGAAATTACAACAATGAAATACAATTCTGAGGCACAGTTTTTTAAAAATTCATACCCATACTTGAGAGATATAAACTCATTTAACCTCTCAGAGCTATTTGGTTACATACATCAAAGTATAAAAACATACATACCCCCAAAAAGGTTAATTTAAAAAAAAAAAAAAAAACTTTCATACTCCCATTATTTCACTTCAAAGACTTTACTCCAAGGAAGTAATCAAAGATTTTTACAAAGATTTATCTACTAGGATGTTTGTCTCAGCCTGTTTATAACAGTAAAAAACTTGAAAGTAATCTAAATTTCCTACATTGAGAGAGTAGTTAAATAAATATTAGGTGTATATAATATAATATATATTATATATAATTGTATAATATATTAAAATAATGCATCTATTTAAAATGACACAAAATGGGGCACCTGGGTAGCTCAGTGTGTTAAAGCCTCTGAGTTTCATCCTTTGAGTTTCATCTATTTTTGAACCTTTTAGCAGAATAACCCTACATATTAAATAGTAACAGAGTCCTCAAAGGACCTGAGAGACTAAAATTTCAAAAAAAAATTCAGAAAGTGGCAGTGGCTGCTTGGGCATTTGTTTCATGTTTTGAGATGTTTTTTTCCTTCGATGAATTCTTCAGGGTACTTAGGGAAGTGTACAGTTTGTTTGTCACACCTACTGGTCAACTGGATTTTAAAAACATACTATTAAAGATTTTGTTGGAGCTGATTACAAAAGGAATATACTGTAATATTTTAAACAGTGAAATATAATATATAAAGAAGGATAAAATATATTTTTTCATTTTAGTTTTATGCTTCAGATTCTTTCAATTTGTAGATGTATTTTGAATTTTACAAACTACTGCTCAATTTTTTTGTTTTTTTAAGTATTAAGATCATTTTTATGTCATTTTACTTTTTAAATTTTTATTTATTTTTTTAAATATTTTTATTTATTTGGCAGATAGATCACAAATAGGCAGAGAGGCAGGCAGAGAGAAAGGAGGAAGCAGGTTCCCCGTCGAGCAGAGAGCCCGATGCAGGGCTCAATTCCAGGACCCTGGGATCATGACCTGAGCAGAAGACAGACGCTTAACGACTGAGCCGCCCAGGTACCCCTCCATGTTTTTTAAAATCTTAACTTTTTTAAAGATTTTATTTCTTGGGGCGCCTGGGTGGCTCAGTGGTTTACAGCGTCTGCCTTCGGCTCAGGTCATGATCTAGGGGTCCTGGGATCGAGCCCCGCATCGGGCTCTCTGCTCAGCAAGGAGCCTGCTTCCCCCCTCTCTCTCTCTGCCTGCCTCTCTGCCTACTCGTGGTCTCTGTCTGTCAAATAAATCTTAAAAAATATATATATTTTATTTCTTTATTTTAGAGAAAGAGCAAGAACAGAGGGAGAAAGACAAGCAGACAACACAAGGCCTGATCCCAGGACTTTCATGCTCATATTCCTAACCAGGTTATCCATTAGACATTTGTTTTTTTAATTGAGAAAGATTAATTTTTTAATTGAGAAAGATTATTATTATTATTATTATAACAAAAGTAAACTTTTGTCATATATGTTGCTAATATTCCTTTCCAATTTGACATTTAATTTTCAAGTATTTTTATGGCACGACTTTCTCTTGAAACATTCAAGAATATTTAAGTTGTCAAATTCTTCAGTATTTTTCTTATTGGTTTCTTTCTTTCGATTGAATTCAGAATGGTTTTTCCCACCAAAGGTAAGACACATAGCTCCTTATGTTTTCTTCTGCCTTTTAAATGGTTTCTTTAATCTTTATTAAACTCCATACAGAATTTATATTCATGAAAGGTGTGAGATAGTGATGTACATTTTTTTAATTATTACAGCTTTCACATATGTACTTTAATTTGGGATTGTGTGACTCTTCCCCCAACCTGCCATTTTTCTGCCTTTTTAGGTATTTCTGGGCGAATCTCATTCTTTTATTCTATCAGATAAATTTTAGAATGATTTCAACAATTTCAAAAACAAAACAAAAAACAAAATTACTATCAGAACAAAATCCCAAAAATATCAATGGAATTTTGATTAGAAATTTAGGTTATTCCAGGAGTTCTGACATCTTTAACATACTACATCTTCCTGTTTAGGAATGGTGATGGTTGTTAGATTTATTTAAATCTCTTTTTCTCAGTATACCTCAGAAATCCTATTTTCTCTCTATCCTCACACGACATAATGGGAACACACTGTGATCCTTATAGCTGGAAGCTCACACTTAAACCTGCAACCACTATTGAGAATACATCTCAAAAAATGGTTCTTCCCACACTCATCTATTCAAACATATCTCCAAGGTTAGCTGAATGATGGCTATCCACAGTGGTGATTTTGAAACTTTTCATCAGTTTCTAGCATAGATAGAAGGGGAAGTGAAGGGAGTGGGTGATGTACAGTAATTGTTTCCCCTTTGCCTATATACAGATATTTATTCACAAAAATACACGCATACACACAAAAATAAGTTAGAATATTCACTAAAGTACTAATAATCCCAAACTGGAATTTACTGAAATGCTCATCAATAGTAGCCTGGACAGATAAATTATGGCATATTCACAAAATGAAATATTATATAACAAGATAAATTTTACATTCATAATGGTGAGCCAAAAGAGCCAAATATTGAAGAATATATATCATATGGTTCCATTCATATAAAATACAAAAAAAGATAAAACTAACCTATACTACTAGAAGCCAGGACAAAAAATATACTAGTATTCACTACAAAATATACTAGTATTCACTACAAAATATTAGGGTACTAAGGGCTCTTTCAAAGTACTAATAATGTTCTGCTTTTTTATCTGGATGGAGTTTCATTGGGCTATACATGTATGTGTGTGTTTATGTCTATTACTGCCCAACAAAATGTTAAAAGAAAAACATAGAATACAGAAATTCAATAAGGAATAAAACTTAAGTGCTTCACTAGTAGAGATGAAATTTATATTGAATCAAGCAGTTGCTGTCAATTGTCCTAAAATATTTCTGAGGGTAAATGAATCTATTTTCTCAATTATTTGGAATCTAATTTCAAATATCTCTTATTTAGGTTTTACCAAATGAATATATAACATTAATTTTAAGTAACTGGAGATGAATGTTTAAGGAAACCTCTATAAAGTAAAATTTCTTCCATCATATGCAGTCCCAGTACCTGATTTACCTATGAAGATATTCATATATTCTATATCAACTTTTCTTTCAATTAAATTATACCTAGATATTAAATTATCTGCTATCCAATTAGGTCATTATCTCAATTTTTGACACAATTATGACATTCACAATTAATACAGTAAAAACATATCACTAAAGAAAACTAAAACAGTTCTTCTGGGCCATTAGCTCATAAAAATTACCAAAAATATTATAGAAACTTGGCATTTAACATAGAGCCTCACAATTGGACAACTTTTCTTGGACAAAATTTAAGTAAACAGTATAATGGCTAAAGTTGCAAACACATAGGACAAATTCATTTAATAGGTAATATCTGTGCATAAGACTTGAAAAACATGCACAGTTACCTTGTGACCTTAATAGGGAAAAATCAGTTTTCTGATTTATAACTAAGCAGTGTAATTCTGCTACCATTTACTGAGTGTGTCTATATTCTAGGCATTATTATGTGAACTGCTTTGTATACATTATCTCTTTTTATTTTCACAACAGCCCTGAGAAGCAGGCCCTATTATTATCTTCATTTTACCAATGAACAAACTAAGGCTCAAAAAAACTTACTGGAGGTCAGTTGGTCAGGAAGTCAAAGAGACACATTTAAAATAATGATTGCCCTGACTCCAACCCTCCATGATTAACTACAATGTAAATGTACCTCTCCTTCACATGCTGGGATAGGGACAGGAAGAACTAAAATAAACAAATGAACCTTCTGCATTTTCCATTTTAAATAACCCTATTTATGGCAAACCGAATCTTTGCCCAAAGAGTTGGAGAGTTAACCAACTTTTTCATTATTTTGCCTGCAATCCCAAATGAATAACAATTATATCACCAACAAAATATTTCTGTAATTATGGTACAAGTAAAATGGTCTCTAATGATAAAATACTGAACCATAAATTAGATGAATGTATTCTCCTCCAAACTCTAGCAAAAACCAAAATGCTTTGACCAACAGGCTTAATACAAATTTATACAATGACCTAGTCACAGTAAACAGATCATCCTATATACTGTTACATACAAAAACCTGTACATGAATTTTTATAGCAACTCTATTGGTTATGTCAAAATTCTGAAGAGAACCCAGAGGTCCTTCAGTGTGTGGATGGTTGGACAAACTTTGGTATATCCATGCAAGGGACTACTATTCAGCAATAAAAAGGAATGAACTCCTGATAGATGCAACAATCTGAATGGACCTCAAGGGCCTTATGTTTAGTGAAAAACATCAATCTCAAAAGGCTACATGCTGTATGAGTACACTGATGTAACATTCTTAAAAATGACAAAACTATAGAGATGAAGAATGGTAGGGGTGCAAGGAAAGGAGGGCAAAGAGGCGGGTGCCACTACAAAGGGAGTTCTTTTCAGGAAAATCAAACAGTTCTGTATCATGATTATGGTGATCACCATGCATCTGTACATGGGGTAAAGCTGCAGAGAACTATAGACACAAACACACACAAATGCAGGTTAAAAAATGGTGAAAATGGAATAAGGTCTACAATCTAGTTAATAATAATAGACCAATGTCAGTTTCCTGGTTTTGATATTGTATATTGTATGATGTCACCATTGGGGGGGCTTATACAGGTGAAGGTGAAAGATACATAGGACTCTCTGTACTGTCTTTGCAATTTCCTATAATTATTTCAACATAAAAAGTTTAAACAAACAAACAAAAAGTTTAAACAAAAAATGGCCCCGGGTATGAGAACCTGAATTTGAATCTGGGTCTGCCTAACTCTAAAACTTGTGTTACTGCCCTATACACCCTACTGCCAATAAAATCTGTTTTATTAAATATACCAAATACATATTATTTCTTATGAAGAAGTATAAAAATTACACAGAAGGCTTATCCTAGGTCACATTTAAAGAAACCCAAGCAAGTCGAAAAGTATTTTATTAGGAAAAACTTTAACTATTAAATCATTTCATTTATGGCAGGTAAGCCTAGGTGTTCCAATGTACTAATATTAACATATGCATGGAAAGAGAATGTTGGAAGTTTGATAGAAAGTGATGTCTGGGCTGCTTTGGCACCATGACTGGGGGCATTGCCTCTCATTCTCCTCTCACCAGAGGCAGCTCTGGAATCTCCTGCCATGTTGCCTTGTTCACTTGAAAGATTAACAGCTGTTCCTCTTCTTACATACCAGGCAAACAAACTGCACAGCAGAAAGCTGTAAACAGAGTCATTACACTGTATATTTGGCATCTTTCTTCCATATACAGAGGAACTTCCTGATGAGGTTGCCCTTGTGAGATGTAGAACATGTCCAAATTGTAATATAATCTCAGCCAGACAGGTGACTAAAGTTGCCAAATGGTTTCTGGGAGTGAGTGAAAGTTGCTGCCTGCCTTCATATTAATTCATCAAACCCTTGTATACTATGTGGCAGCTATGAAAAAATTACACATACAGGCAAGGACAAGGTTTAAAATAGTGATGGGATGTTTTCCCATTAGTTGCATTCTCCTGCTTAGCACCATTTTATTCTGTTTCAATAAAAATTATCCCATAAATATTGTATTTATTGATCAAATGAATCATTTTTAAAATCAGGGCCACACTGATTCACTATGTCAAGTCCTCAATGTTGAGTGTGCTACTGGTTAGAGGTGCTTTGGAGCATATGGTTCAATTATATATAGTTCAATCTAACACATACACAGTATCAAGCATTTATTAAGAACATAATGGCATGACATTGCTTTGGAAGTTAACACAGAAGATGGAAAAGACACCAGTCTGTAGCCATAAGGGGGAGATACACAGGTATACAGTTAGCAAAACCCAAGAAAAACCATAATTACTGCTATTATTAAGTGTGCTAAGATGGCCTATTCAGTGTTACGTTAATAACAAGAAAGACAAAACTCAAGAGAGAGGTCTTCAGGCATTTAAGAAGGAAATATGGGTCATTAATTGTATCCCACAGAGCAGAACTAGAATCAAAAGCTAGAAATTACAAGAACTTACAGAAAGGCTGTTGATATATAAATATATACATATACATATGTGTGTGTATATATAAATATATTTTTAAATTTTTTTGAAATTATAGCTCATACATTTATAGAATTTAGGGCATAACAAATCATTAATAACTTAGTTACTATAGTAATCTTATAAAACCCCTGTATGGAGAGGAGTTCATGAGATCCCTTCAAAGTGCAGTCTTTTCCAGAGGTCCCACAGGTCAAAGAAAACCAGCTTGATACCCAGGGCCACAAATGAGCAGTCCACAGGGACTAGCTACAGGGGAGAGAGACTTACAGCCTAAGAGGTGATACGAGGACATAATTCTGTCCAAAAGAAATGATTCATATTGGGTAGAGATTAAATAACCAAGACATAGCCCCTCTCTTGAAGAGTTTTGTATTTTAGAGAGGTAACAGATGAGAAAGGAATTACAGAGGCGTTAGAAGAAGAGAAAGAGAGAAACAGCTCTGAGTATAGCAAAGCAAATACAGTACAAAGCAACTGATAGCCAATTCTACAGGAATAACAAGCTGACTAGGCTTCCCAACTTCCTGTGGGATTGCCAAAACGATGCTATATTAATGTTCCAGTCTTCCATGAGACCCCTCTGTTCACCCACCAAGGCATGTTCCTACTATCCTGTGTGAATTTTTTCATCACCAAAGGGAACCTTGCGACAACGTTGAACTTTACATAAATCCTGTACTTCTAGAAAACAGGGACTGCCAAAAAATTACCCCTCACCCTTCTGTGTTTCAGGAAACAGCTTACAGCAAAGAACTACTCATGCCCATATGACAAATAAACCGTGTGGATGGCTTCCTGTAACCTATGACAAGACCAAGAAACAGATCCTCCAAATTCCCATTCTTTCACTCATAAATGATTAACTGAACTGTCTGTCCCCATTGACCATTCTGGCTGGTCAATGGCTATTAACTGTAGTTGACCAAACTTGAGTCAGGCTTTTTCCCCCTCGTTCAAGCCTGTGGACTTTGACCCACCCATAAGCAATGCAAAGTGAACAACTCCTCTTGAACCACATCTCCCAAGAATCAGCTGACTTCAGGGAAGAATATTCTCTGATCAGCTCTCCAATCTTGCCACCAACTCATCCTAGTACCCTACCCCCATTCTTTTTATCCTATTTACTCCTTTTTAAAATAATTTTATCTTATTTTTTCAGTATTCCAAGACTGATGGTTTACTCCTTCCTATGAAAGAAAAGCCCCTTTCTGCGTGGTCTTTGAGATGCTTATAGATCTCATGACAGAAGTGATTCTTCCTTTTGCAATATTCTTCCTCTGCCTATTAGGATAGTTCACTTCTCCTTACTGTAATCATCTTTTTGAATAAAGACTCTCCTTACCTACGTCCAAATTTGTTTTTATTTGGCATTTTCAACCTGAAAAAAGCATACCTTTGTAAAACACAAAGTCATTAAATATCCTCTTATTATTGACATTTATTTTTAAAGACTCACAACTACTATGCATTTCTTGATATACAGCCACAAAATAAAATATATAGGAGATACTACTATAAAAAACAGTTAATTTCCCCAATGTTCAAACATAAAAATTGGTTATTAAAATAATTAAAGCATTCCATATCAAACATGAAAAGTAACAACCAAACAACTGTGATTTGGAAATCGCAGAAACAATTACTTTCTATTTTACTTTTTTCTGGTGTTCAATCATCTCTTTATAACCTCTTCAAAAGAAGGAAAAACCTTAATTTGTTTTTATGCTGGACAATTATTAACTCAAGCATGAAATCAACAGTAATAGAGCTTCTAAAGTTTTCTCAGCAGAACTTTCTGCAACAATCTACCACTCTTCCAGTGGTCCTGTACCATAGTCTCAATTTAGCATGGATACCATGAGTTAGCAAATTAACTGTGGCACATACATAAACTAGTCCTCAGTGTTTTTAATCCAGAGGGAAGTACATAAGATATTTCGACACCAGGAAGGACATCTTTTCATAAAATACTTATATTCCTGTTTATGAAAAATATTTTAAAATAATACTCGTATAACAAATACATCAAACACAAAAAATCAAGTACTCACCCGCGTTGACTATAGCATCTACCTCTAGCAATGTGATGTCACCTCTATAGAGAGAAACTTTTTCACTCAAGCTTTTCTTCACCTGTGATGTTTCCTGAGTATTTTCTTCTGTAATAAAAAAGGAATATATATCAATAGTAATAGTTTTAATTTACTTAATAAAGACAATTTTGATACAAAAGCCAATATGGGTCATAATCTGATATACTAGACAAGTGGAAATAAATGTGTAAGTACCAGGGCTGTGGCTTATTCTCTATTTGTTATATATTCCTCAATACAAATGCAGTATCACTTATATAATAGGCATTCAATAAATTTAGACATGTTACATTGGTCAACAAAAATTCAATGTTATTATTATGAAAACACCAAATTTAAAATAAAATAAATAAAAGATGTACAACCACCACAACAAAATACATTTTTACAGTGAACAAGCTTATTTCTATTTTGTTCTAGTTAGCTAAAGTCATCCTTGAAAAGAATGTTCACTCAGAACAAAAACATGTAGGTTCAGCTCTCTGCTACTTCTAAGTAACAAATGTCCTAATTCTAAGTAAGAAATGTCCCTCAGAATGGGATGGATCAAGAATATTTGAATGGGTGGGGCACCTGGGCGGCTCAGTCAGTTAAGAGGTTGCTTTCAGCTGAGTCATGATCCCAGGGTCCTGAGATGGAGCCCCACATCAGGCTCCCGGCTCAATGGAGAGCCTGCTTCTCCCTCTCCCTCTGCCTACCACTCCCCCTACTGTGTATCTCTCTTTCTCTGTCAAATAAATAAATAAAATCTTAGAAAAATATATTTGAATGGGTGAAGATGCTTTTCTTATCAAACTGTAGCAGCCTTTCACTCAAGACTCAAGAGGGCACTGCTAGATTTAAAAGCGAAAAAGCTCTGCCCAGCACACAACAACCAGCAGGCTTGTATATTGAAAACAAGCAAAAATGTCACATTCTACAACTTGACAGATTTGTCAATGTTTTATGGCAATACTATAATTTGAGTTTCATTCATTTTTAACGGGTAGTAACATTAAGACATTAGGTAAAGCTGTATAACATCAATGTTTTAAAATACATTTACTATACATAAAAAGCTTTTCAATATACCTCTAGGAAAGCTGAGATCTATTTCTAAATTCTCTATTCTATTCTACTGAATACTTCTTACAAATATATTCACCCTTTTTTTTTTATGTAAGTAATTTCTTGTTCAGCTTGATCCTGAGTTAGCAGTTTTTCAAACCAGTCAGCTTCTCCATTAGTGCTGGAAGTCCTTATTCAATCCAGTAGTATGGTCTCAAAGTTATTTAAACACTAGTGCTTCACAAGCCTGTAGCCCAGAGGACCTGTCATAGCCCTTTCCATGGTCTCTGAGATGGTTACATTTTGTTGAAGAGGAAGCACTTTTGCCTGTAACTTCAAGAGCTTTCAAGGAAGAGTCAGAATAAAATAAAAATTATCTGTGAATGATAAAAGACTTTTTTACATGATTAAAGATCTGAAGAGTTCATTATTAAAATAATGCAACTGATGAGGGAATTTGGTTATTTCTACAATATACAGTGTTTAAATAACTGGAATTGTAACTGATAATATTATACCAGGACTTATCACAGACAAAAGGGTACTGGCAAATTTATATAAACTTCATATAATTTCTTAAATATCTATATTTACACAAATATAACCTAGGGAAGCTTAAGCATCACTTCTTTTCTTTTTTTTTTTTTTTGCTCTAAAATATTTATTTTTTTAAATTAACATATAATGTATTATTTGCTTCAGGGGTACAGGTCTGTGAATCATTATTCCTGCACAATTCACAGCACTCACCATAGCACATACCTTCCCCAATATCCATAACCCAGCCACTCATCCCTCCCACCCCACCTCCCAGCAACCCTCAGTTTGTTTCCTAAGATTAGGAGTCTCTTACGGTTTGTCTCCCTCCCTGGCCCCATCTTGTTTATTTTTTTCCTTCCTACCCTCCACAACTCCCCGCCAACCCTGCCTCTCAAATTCCTCATATCAGAGAGATCATGTGATAACTGTCTTTCTCTGATTGACTTATTTCTAAGCATCACTTCTTACTTAACAATGTCTCCCATACAATTTAAATATCAAAATATTTGCCCAGGGGCACCTGGGTGGCTCTGAGTTAAGTGGCTGCCTTCAGCTCAGGTCATGATTCCAGCATCCTGGGATTGAGCCCCACATCAGGGTCCCTGCTCCATGGGAAGCTTGCTTCTCCCTCTCCCACTCCCCAGGCTTGTATTCCCTCTCTCACTGTATCTCTCTCTGTCAAATAAATAAATAAAATCCTTTAAAAAATAAAATAATAAAATATCCAAAAAAATCCACAAATTATTTAACATTTCTTTTTTACAAGGTGAAAGAACAAATCCTTTCAGATTTTTCAGGGGCTGTCTAGGAAATGTCAATTTCAGTTTAAAGTTAGGATTGCATTTTGGACTTCATTATGGGAAGTTGTAAAAAAATGTTAAAAGATTTGAACTCTTGATTAAATAGGATCATAGATCCTCATGAAAAAATACTTAGATTCTCACAAACAAATATAATAAAGACAACACAAAGCACAGGAAATTATTTTGATAAGACACAGAATCTTTGTTTCCTAGGCAGATTACCTTAAAGGTAAAGAAAATGCCTTACTATCTCTTATGAAGAACAGAGCAATAATCCAAGAAAACGTCATTGTTTTCAGAGAGAAAACCCAACTCTAGTTTTCCATCAGTATACCATTGGGCTCATTAAAAAGAAAACAACAACAACAACAAAAAAAAACCCTTAATAAATAGATCCATTCAATCTTAGCCAGCTTGAACACAGAGAAAATTCCTCTTCTTCAAACCTTTTACTACTCTCAAAAATCCATTTGCATTTTTTCCTCTTCCTCATTCTGAAATAATCAGTGATCTTGATTTAAGGCAAAATGACTCTTTGCCTTAACAACAACAAACATCCTCCATTCCAAAGAAATCAGAGAGAGAGATAAACCATGATAGACTCTGGACTTTGGTAACCAAACTGAGAGTTACAGAAGGGAGGGGGGTGGGGGGATGGGGTAACCTGGCAATGGGTAGTAAAGAAGGCACGTGTGATGATGAGCACTGGGTGTTATACACAATTAATGAATCGCTGAACACTACATCAAAAACTAATGATGTACTATATGCTGGCTAATTGAACATAATAATAAAAAAAATTTTTTAATCTTCCATTCTTTCTAGACTTTGCATACAGAGTTGTTTCTCTTTACCCTTATTATTTCTAATGGTTTCTAATGGCTTCATTTACATATATTATCATTTTTAACTATATGTACTCTTTATTTTACAGAGATAACTAAGTAAACAATCATAAATTGTAACATATGAGTATTCTGTAGCAGTCTAGCAAATTTTATGGATATACCATCTCTCAATTTCTAGAGATATTGTTATAGTACAAGTTTTACAATATGGCAAAAGGACCTATTTATTCACAAACTCAAATATATTTACTACCACACAAAAGGAAAAAGCCAAAAAAAATTATGCTCATTAATTAGCATTTCAGTATTTTAGTTAGAAATAATCTAGATTTACTTAATTTAATTTAGCATAAGCTTAAGGTTAAAAGGTACTAAAAAGATTTTGGAAACTATTTTTAGGCAGACATATTACAACATTCAACAAAGTTCACTATCACCTCACATTATTTCCCTGTTATCTATTTTTACAGCACATGAACATTAGGCAAGCAGAACAAAAGCAAAAACCTAAAAAAGTTAAATACATGGATTTTTCTTTTACTGCTATGTGTGATATTCAGGAAGTCATGGATATCAGGCAATTAATTTTTACTGCATTTTTACTTGTACATTTGGTCCTGGGTTGAATTTGTAATTTTTATAATTTAAATATCTAGTAGATATAACACAACCTTACTTGACTAATAAACTTAGTATAACAAAATGTATGCTTGATTATACTTATTGATGATAACTTCCAAGATACAGCTGTTTTATTAAACAATTAAACTAATCTTATTTACCAAAGTTTTATCCAAATCACATTAAAGTATTTGAGTTAGTTTCTATGTTTCTGGTAGCTTTAGAAATACTTAATTTTATAAGCTCTAATTTACCTCTAAGCCAATTTGAATAGACTTCTCCTTTATGGGATTTCATGGATTAATTTGGTAATACCATCCAAAAGTAGAAAAGTAATATGTATGTGTATACACACACACACACACAAACATATATACAAACAAAAATCTTACACTTTAATTCTAAAATTTTAACCATAAGTCAGGTAAACACAGAAGTATACTCTGGTCTATGCTCCCCTTG
Organism: Mustela putorius furo; assembly: GCF_011764305.1. NCBI lineage: Eukaryota > Metazoa > Chordata > Mammalia > Carnivora > Mustelidae > Mustela > Mustela putorius. The sequence continues at coordinate 1,107,690 of NW_025421329.1, read as the reverse complement.
ATATTTTTATCCAAATTATGTTTCTGGAAAAAAAAACAAGTTAAGGTAAGGTGTTCAATATAAGGGCTAATGCATTTTACCAATATTTGTAAGGGAGAATTTCAAGATTTTTCATTTGCTCTGATATGTAATCTTATAGAGTCTGTGGATTGAAATTTTAGAGAGAAACTGCCTGAGGAGACATCAAGCAGTATGTCTCCAAATCTTACCTAGTATATAAAACATGCAGTCTGCTTCCAAGTACCTCTTCTTCCTTGTTTCAGCTTAAGTAGTTGCTTTTGAGAGCCCTCCCCTTCTCCCCAAGAGAAGCAGGGAGCCTGAAGTTCAAGTGACTTTAGGGAGTTGAGAAGCTTTACTGGAAGGGGAAAAGTTCTGCAGAGGGGCCAGAGGGATGTTGAAGTTAGAGATCTGATGTACATACCAAAGAATCCAAGGAAGTGGAAGGGAAGATCAAGGATTCGAAGAGGAGGAAGGAAAATCAAAGGCAATGGGAAGGGAGAGATCTTAGAGCAGCCACTTTGGTGAGATCTTTAGTTTTCCAAGAAGCCAATGAAGTTCCAAACTATCCTTAGTAAAGCCAAGCCAACAAGAAAGGAACTAGACAGAGATGGTAGGGCATACAGCCAGCAGGATCTCAAGAAGGGCATTTCAACGGACTAAAAAATTCCCAAGAGAAGAATAGGATCAAATACAAGGAACAGAGAGGTCTACAAAGAGCCAGGAAAAACCCTTGCAGCCCAGGACTAAACCACTACTCAAAACAAAGAGCTAGGAAGAAAGACCTTCAGCCCAATAAGTACCTTTCACACAAAGAAGCATGGGGCTCTAAGTCAGCTTCTGAGAGTATACTTAGAATCTTAAGATTCTTCTAGGCTTTAACTGACTGTCATCCAAGGCACTGGCTTGGAGTCAGTCTCACCAACAGATCCCCAATCAATCAACAGTGAAGACAAGGCTTCCAAGATCAGATATAAAAGGTGATCAGACATCCAGGGTAGGGAATTCTCTTTAAATTGACTTGGCAAAATTTTTGCTAACACCAGGCTATGCAGGTCTAATAAAAACAGGACCTAGTCAAGAAAAGGACTTAGAGGAATCAAATTAAAGTCTGGTTAAATAGAAAGTCTTTGTTAATGTCATGTGACATTCAAAAGTGGTAACTGGGAAGAAAATGGAACTGTTCCTCTACTTCCTAATCTGAGGAATAGTAACAAATACTATTTGTTAACTTTGAATTGGTTTTATTATCATTTGTAATAGTTTGACATGTCAGAAAATACTGAAAGACTTAAATATGATGAAGAAAAGAAAACAGTGGACGTCCTATCTAGTTTACCTATCAGTGTAATCTCTACCTCTCATTGTCTTTGAGCTATTATATAAGTCTAAAAATTGCAGAAAAGAGAAAAAAATATAAATGATTCTTGTCCATAGAATTGCAAATAAATTATGTTCTCTTGAATGCAACTGATGTTCTGTGCTCAATTTGCATTTATTTGTAAATTAATTTCAGAGTTCCTTACTACCTATATTCATGGATCCTTTAAATCCTCCTTTGAATCACAATTAAATAAAATTGTTGTTAAGTGTTCATTTTATATCCATTTAAGACATAATCTCATCTTTATAAAAACATTTTTATTTAGTTCCAGTTTATTTAATTAATACTTAGGTAACACTTACAAGGTACTAGGTACTATTACAACACTTAACAAATATTAGTTCTAAGCATTCTAACAAATCCATGTAGTATACATTACTAATATTCCCTCTATGTAGATAAGGGAGCTGAAGCCTATAGAAAGGAGATGGTTTGACCAAGTACACAAAGCTGGTAAGTACAAACCTGGGATCTGAATTCAGGCTGCCCATGCTCTTACCCAACATGCTAAGCAAGTTCTCATTTACCTATTTTTATCTCAAAGAGTCTAATTCTGAATGTGGTGCCTGTTATTTAAGTCCCTTCTCTCCCTTTATTGCAAAATATAGGAATTTCACCCCCCACAAAAGCATTGTCCTAGAAAAAAAATATATAATTGGCTTATCAAAGTGGTTACTGTAAGGGCCTATTTAGCCAGAGCAAGCCTTTTTGTTGTTTATGCAGTAAACTTAGATTGACCCTGCCTCCCCAGAGGAACTTACTTAGAAACAAGTCTGGGAAACCAGTAAAATATGACTGAGCAGCCCCTGATAACAGAGCCCATATACCAGGATGTATCAGGTCAGGGGGAAGTAACAAAGCTCAATACAAGGATGAGCCAAGCCAGGTGGAGACATCCAATCAGGAAAACACCTCCCTAACCACCCAAGAATGTGGGCCCTACCTTTTGGGTGCCAATTCTGACCAGAGTGATAGGCTAGTTCAAATAGCTACTATGGGTGAATTGTAATTCAATTGGCCACCTGTGTGTGGCCAGTCTCAACCACATGGTCTTTGCTCTATAAAAGTTAGTCTGTGAGACTGGGAAGAGTCACCTCTTTGTAAGAGACGGCCCTGGTGGGTCAGTTAGATTCTCGATGCTTGGCACGAAATAAAGCTTTGCTTGACCTTCGCTTTGTATCAGTCTCGCTCCTTTGACCATGGACCCAACTGTTACCATGCCTTGAAAATAATGCAAAGGCCTCAGTGGTTTCCTGCTACAATTTGACAATGTTTCATAATATAAAACACACCAGGGATTAGGGGATTATGTAATAAAATCAAATTTGTTGATATTAATCGTGTATCTTCAATTTATATTTTCTCTTTTTTATTTCTTTATACAAGATTTGCAGATTCATTCATCCCAACACATCCTCTGCTTGCACTGGGAGTCTGGTACTATTTACATTTATTAGTTTATTCCGGATTCTCGCATTTATGTTACTATTTCACCTCTTTTCTTAGGCATCCGTAAACCATTTTAAAGATATTGATCCTTTTTATGAGATAGGAATATAATGCAATGCTATAGTAAAAACAGCAAAAACAAATTGAATCAAATCTTATTAACTCACTAATGACAATAAGATACATTAGGAGTAGCAAGCTTTGTTAAATAAATCTTAATTAACTGACCAAAAGCATCCTATTTTAAAAGCGTAATTTTTAAGACTACAATTGATAATATAACAGAATTTTCATAAAAGTCATAATTATATTTTACATTTCAAATTTTCTAAAAATGTTGAACAAAATTGTCTTATAGCTTTCTCTTAGAACTGCCAAATTATCTAAAGGCCACTTGACAAAGAGCTAAGGGACCATTACTAGGTCACCTGCCCATGCTTGGAAAACTAAGATGCTGGAGGACACTCACATGAAGTGCCTAGGAATACTTCAAATTCTTGTGCTCCCATATACTAACATCCTCTGTATTCTAGCAACCATGGGCATGATACAGAAAAGCCACCAAGGGCACCAATGAGTTGACTGGTGGTCCCTCAACAAGGAACCTGCTGCCAGTGCACCTCTTCCATTCTGAGGATGCCAGAAAAATCAGCTACACTACGCTACAAAAACCAAAAAAGTAAAGGTCAAGCAAATGTCTAAAAAAATTAATATTTAAATTAAATTAAATTTATAATCAAGATGATCAAAAAAATAATTTTGTGTTCATTAAGGGGCTTTAAGGACACACAGCCTGAGAATTAGAGAAACCCCAGAAATACAGGCTGTATTTCTGAGATTATATCTTAAAACTAGGCAGCCTGTTGATCTGCAAACCTCCATCTCCTATCTGATCAAGCCTGCCTAATAACCATGATGCCATATTCCAGATTCCTGCCTGTTTTTCCCTTCCTTCTTAATAGCTCATTTCTTTAATTAGCTTGAGATTCAATTCCCCTGCCTTTCTTCCTAGCTCCAACTTCCATGGAGCTTCCATGGATAAAAAATCTCAACAACAGATTTTTTTTTCTCCCAGCCCTGGGACTCCAAGCCAACCCGGTCAGGGAAAGCCAAGAAAACCTACAGATAAAGTGCTCATAGGTAGGGGCCACTTCACCTGATTAGGGAGGCAGGTATTCCAGTCATGATGGCCATGCTAAGTAATGCAAGAAATAAAAAGCCCAGCAAAGATGAACTCCACCTTCTAGAAGAATGACAATAACACATACAAAAATAACTTCCGTACAAGGAAGATTATTACCAATGCCATAACAAAGACTCAAAGTGCTTTGAGTTTCAGACAGGGAAATAACATTCAGTGAAGTTTTATAAAAGTGAAACTTCCAAGCTGAGTTTTATAGGATCAGTAAGAGTACCAGAGGGCTACAGAATAGGATGGAGGTGACAAGGTGGAAGGCCATTCCCAATCACAGGGGCAGAAAACAGAGTACACATTGAGGAAATGTAAGAATTCATCTGGAATGAAAATATGAAGACCACCACAAACTGAGGGGTAGTGGCAGATAATACTCGAGCTATTCAGGTTTGAACCAGATGATAGAAGGCCTTGGATGGTGGCTGTTTAAGATCTATTAAAAAACTCACAAATTAACAGTTTCTGCTGAAGATTTTCTTTAGCCTAAATAGTATCATTATTGTTTTGATTTTGAAATTGCATTTTAATTTTTAATTAAACTTCAGCATTCAAAAATACATTTCATATTAAATGTGAGATTTCATGTTAAAACCTAGATTTCCCACTTCTTTTGAAAAACCAGGAGATCTAGAAATACTGAGCCCACATCCCTACATGACATGTGAGTAGAGGTTACATACTTTGGATAGGCATCCTTCACTTTCCAATTTATAATAAGAGTATATCCACTTACATGTAAACCAGGCTAACTTAGTTACATTACCTGTCTCCCACAGGCATTTGGAGGTTAGATTCAAAGGATTAATGACCACTGACTATAGATCCAAAGCATCTATCAGAAATTTATTAGAACATAGTTACTTAAGTGGCATGAAAAAATATGAAGGAAGTTTCCACAAAAAAAGAATAAATGCTTAAATGTCAAACAATAAAACTACAATCAAAACTTAGGGGGAAAAAATCTAAGGTTGGTAAAAATTCAGTAACTCAGGAGCACAAAATTAACTGAGAAAACTATGCTTTCCTTAATTGGTTCACTTACCTGTAAATAAGCAGGATTCATGAAAAAAAAAAAAATTCAGTAACTAAGAATGGCCAAAAAAAAAACTTACAAAGAATCACACTTCTCTGTGTCTATGCCCTTGGATAGTACTCTTCCGCAATGGCTCTGGACTTTTCCACATCCTTTCTCCTTTTCCTTTTCTTTGTTTTTGACCAATGGGACATCAACAAACATGACCCAAGCAGAGGCTTAACAAGTGCTTGCACATTGATATTTGCCTTCCCTAGCTCTGCCAAGATCACTATGTGACAAAGCCTAGGTGAATCTATTGGAGAATAAGAGGCCACTTAGAACAGAGACAAGTCATCTCAGATGAGGTTCCCTAGAGCAACCAGTCTGACAACTGCCAGCCAGATATGTAACCATCCAGAACCATCTATCTCCAGCCAAACTGCCTGCTAACTACAGAAACTCCTACTTAACCAGAGACTGAAGAGCTATAATAAAAATAATGTTGTTTTCAGCCACTAAATTTTGGAAGAGTTTGTTGCACAGCAAAGCTAACTGATATGGGAAGGAAGAGGAGGGGAAGGAAAAAGGGGCTTTGGGGGCGCCTGGGTGGCTCGGTCGTTAAGCCTCTGCCTTCAGCTCAGGACATGATCTCAGGGTCCTGGGATCAAGTCCCACGTCAGGCTCTCTGGTCAGTGGAGAACCTGCTTCCTCCTCTTTCTCTCTGCCTACTTGTGATCTCTGTCAAATAAATAAATAAAATCTTCTTTAAAAAATTTAAAAAAAGGGGGGGGGCTTTGAAGAGGACTGAATGAAGTTCAAACAAAAATGAAGTTACAGGGGCGCCTGGGTGGCTCAGTGGGTTAGGCCGCTGCCTTCGGCTCGGGTCATGATCTCAGGGTCCTGGGATCGAGTCCCGCATCGGGCTCTCTGCTCGGCAGGGAGCCTGCTTCCTTCTCTCTCTCTCTGCCTGCCTCTCAGTGTACTTGTAATTTCTCTCTGTCAAATAAATAAATAAAATATTTTTTAAAAAAAATGAAGTTACAAACTCCCAGCGTAAACAGCTACTATCGGTTATCCAAGGAGAGAAAGTCTTCTAATCTAAAGATCTACAATATTTAAAAGAACCGGGTGGTGGGTATTATGGAGGGCATGGATTTCCAAGGAGAGAAAGTCTTCTAATCTAAAGATCTACAATATTTAAAAGAACCGGGTGGTGGGTATTATGGAGGGCATGGATTGCATGGAGCACTGGGTGTGGTGAAAAAATAATGAATACTGTTTTTCTGAAAATAAATAAATTAATTTATAAAAAAATAAATAAATAAAAGAACCGTAAGATTTGAGAATGAATGGATATGCTGGAATAGAGAGGAATGTGTGTGGAGGAGAGGGGTGCAGTGCTCAGCATCATATCTTTAAAAAAGAACAACAGATCAATGTATATACATTATAATTCTTCTCTCTTTCCTAAAATGGTATGTTCAACATTTACTCATCTATTTGTATGGCATGTTTCTCTACTGAATCATGATAATCAGTCTTCTGAGATAACTTAAGGAAAGTAAGACACAAGGAAATTAAGCAACTTGGGAAAATGTTTTAAAACTGACAGAGCTGAGATGTGAACCCTGGAAATGTGGTTCCAGAATTCATGCGTCTAACCACTGTGCGCAATACTGCCTCATAGTAAGAATCAGCCTTACAAGGTTAAAAAAGTTAGAGTCTTAAGTTCTTAAGGATTTTTTACTTATTTATTTGAGAGAGAGAGAGAGCATGAGTGGGGAGGCAGGGGTGGGGTGGCAGGGTGGGTGGGGTCGCAGGTGCATTGGGAGAGGGAGAAGCAGACTCCCCATTAAGAAGGGAGCCCAACATAGGGCTTGATCCCAGGACCCTGAGCCAAAGGCAGCTGCTTAACCAAATGAGCCACACTGGTACCCCCAGAATTTTTTTAAGTTTAATGTAACTATCCATGAAGATGTATGGTTGGGAGCTTACACATTAAAAATGTCTTTTATCGTAATACTATATATAATCTGCTAAAATTCAATATTGTTAAAAATTATGATAACACTACATAGCAAGACTCTTAGTCTAAAATTTCTGCAAGAATGATATAACCTAATATTTCAAGTAATTTTGTATAAAAATCAATGAGGTTCATATAGTCCAAAGAAAAGGTGAATCTAATTTCTGCCCTTTTAGTAAAGTTTATGAAATCATAATCTATAAAGACATAACCAAATGCTGCTTCAAATAAAGAAATAATATTTAAAAACTAGAAAATCAGAAGAACAGCATATATAATTTGCCTTCTTTTTCACTATTTAAGTATAGCATTTTTCAGTAGGTTGAGATACTTTAGTGTGTTGCAAAGTCAGTTTCATAGGCTGCAAACAAGTTTTTCACAAAATGATATAGAACAGAATTAAAATATTACAGTGCACGGCATGTAGTAATGAAAAGTACAGTTCCATAAAATTTTGTCTCAGTCACATGTACATAGATACACACTTTCATGACTAATATGTTTGTAACTGTGGATTTGGGGTAGATTTCTCTTTGAAATTTTGAAATCACTATGTATTTGTTTCTGACACAAAAATGTTTTATAATGTTGTCACTTTGGTATTTTGTTTTTCTACAAAAATGAATAAATTCTAAAGACTAGGCTGCAAAATATTACACAGTAGTCATTTCTGTAAGATTTCTGGGATGCAGAACTAACACCTAACTATTGACTAGCTTATATCAAGATTTTACAGGATCAGGGTACCTGGGTAGCTCAGTTAAGTGTCTGACTCTTGATTTTGGCTCAGTTCATGATTTCAGGGTCAGGAGATCAAGCCCGGCCTTGGGCTTAGCACTAGGCTTAGAGTCTACTTAACATCTCTCTCTCTCCCCTTTCCCTCTGCTCATACCCCTACCCCACTCTCTCTCTGTCAAAATAATAATAATAATAAAGATTTTACACGGTCTAGCACAGAGACAGATATTTGATAAACACACAGCAAACACAGAATTCACTGACCAATTCATTACTGAATATTTTTATGTTTAAGAGGAACTGTTTTGTTCACAGGGGCAAAATCCACATAGTAAAGTATAAGATAATGGACTAGTACACGTAAAAAACTACAACTCACTTGTACAACTTAAATGAAAAATGAACATTTTCAGAATATATGATTTAACCTGTAGTATATACCTAAATCTAAATAAAATGGGGAAGTGAAGAAATTACAAGGCCTAAATTAATAAAGAAGAAAAACTGGAATTCCACAAAATTTTTGAAAGAGACCTTGTAACTCTATAAGATGAAGACACCAAAGTCCTGAAAGACCAAAGTCTTCCCCAAACTTATAGAATTAGTTGATGGCAGTTCCAGTATTCCTATCCCTTCATAAGGATGACTACACACTTTGAGTGTAATCTTACAGTTTAATTATCTAAAAGAACATATCTTTCTATTTTTTTTTATAGCTATAGATGTACCTGTACTCTCCCATCTTCTAAGAGTCAGTAAAGGATGGTGCTAGAAAACCAGGTTCTAGAAGCATTGTGCCTAGATTTGAATCCTAGCTCTATCACTTACGAGCTATGTAGTGTTGGTCAAATTTAAGCTTTCTGGGCCTCAATCGCCTTGCTTGTAAAATGGGGTTAGTCTCTATCTCACTGGGTTGTTGTGAGGATTAAGTGAATTAAGACAGAGGATAACATACGAAACAGTGCCGTATTTATAGTTAAAACACAATAAATGTTAGCTAACAGGAGGAAGAGGAGAATTACTATTAATTTGGAAGTCTGGACAGAATTCCTTCCCTTTTTGTTTTAAAGATTTTATTTATTTATTTGAGAGCACAAGAAGGGGAGGGTCAGAGGGAGAAGCGGACTCCCTGCTGAGCAGAGAGCCTGATACTTGATCCTAGGACTCCAGGATCATGACCTGGGCTGAAGGCAGTTGCTTAACCAAATGAGCCACCCAGGCACCCCAGAATCCCTTTTTTGTGACATGTACACCATCCAGCACAATACTTACTTTTCAAAAGTACTGATTGACTATATTGACTCAAATACCTCAACCTGGCAAGAATGCCAGAAGTGACCCAACCAGTGAGCTGGTAATAGAGAAGAAAGTTTCTCACACTGAAGCACCAAAAACAGTAAAATTAGGGAAGTGCATACAGACATACAAAGGTATGCAGGAGTCCAGGAAATTACAAGGGAAAATTTCAAGAACACCAAAGAATAGAAGCTAGCAGTACCAATGCCAATAAGAGAACAAAAAGGTGGGCCAGATGTCCAGAAGGAATCTGGATTAACTGGCCAGAACTGTCATACATGACAGTCTATGGCTTGCCTTTCTATTATGTTCAGCCTTGGTAGGGTACACAGAGGTCCAGCCAAATTTAAAGGAGCAAAAGTTGAACTAACACACCTCCAGGATGCTAACATCTGCAACAAACCTGAGTTCTTTGACTTAGGCTGTGTTAAGTTAAACATTAAAATACTCAAATCATTTTCTTTAGTTCTAGGTTTTTTTCCTAAATAGTATTTAATTTTCTCCCAGGATTCTTTGAATCTTATGGTAATAATTACTTAATTAATATAATTACTAATCTTGGTTCATCTTTATTCATAGGCTCTCTCCATTTACTATCATTAGTATAATTTAGTTATTAACCACTGAACTGCACTTGGCACTGTACCAGGTGTTATGCAATTTAAACACACAGCTGCTGCCCACCAAATACAAGTAAAAGAAAATCACTGACCTATCTAATCAATAAGTAAAATTGGAAGGGAGCCTGAATAGAAACATAGATCCCTGAGGAAGCCTTTAAAGTAATCTTGTCCTGAACTATGACTGTGGCAATAGAAACAGGAAAGGGCAAATGCCACCAAAACTACTCAAAAGGCAAATTTAACAAAATTTCAGGGTCTCAGTGCAGGAAGAAGGACAGGAAATTGCTGGGATTGACTTCCCGGTTTCTGTTCTATGGGGCTATGACAGTCAATGCAGTGAGAGCCAGGTGTTATATGTACATAGGTCTTGGTGCTCAAAAGAAAGGTTCCCAGGCTAGAAATGCAGATATGGAGACATGATCAGGTGGTAGGGGCCCTGGGTGAGATCATCATAAGTATTCATGTAAAGGAAAGTAGGCCAAAGACAGAACTGGAGAACCCAACTTTCATAGGTAAGGCTAAGGGGAATCACATGAAAAAGTCACAAAGACACTAACTTAGAGAGACAGAAGAAAAGCCACCAGAAGCCTTCTGGAGGAGAAAGTTTCATAAACAAATCATCAGTAGTTTCAAAGGTCACAGAGAACAAAAAAGACTGAAAATGTCCCATTGGATGTAACATTATGTCATCACTGGTGACCATAATAAGAACAGTTTCGATAAAGCCAGACTATGAATACGCCTAAAGCCAAACTTAGACCATTACCACTCCACAAGATGGTAGAGAAAAAAGATGGAAAGAATCTGTGTCTCTAAATAGCCACATGGAGTTGAACTTCCAACTGACCTGCAACACGCCATTATAAACTTAGAAATAAGCAAAATCTTTAAACCATGGATCACTGGTAGGTCTCTTTGTCACAACAGCCCAGCCTTTCCCTAGCTTACCCATCCAGCAAATAAATATACCATAACTTATCTAATCAATTCCTTTCTAAGAGCATATAGGTCATTTCCCACTTTTATTGTTAAAAGTATGAAAACCTCTATTTACACATAAATCTTTGAACATATTTCTGATTATATCTTTGTTTTCAACTCCTAAAACAGAAATACTGAGTCATGCACAGGCTTTAGAAGCAGACTACAAGGGGGGGAGGAGTCAAGATGGCGGAGAAGTAGCAGGCTGAGACTATATCAGCTAGCTGGAGATCAGCTAGATAGCTTACCTAAAGATTGCAAACACCTGAAAATCCATCGGCAGATCGAAGAGAAGAAGAACAGCAATTCTGGAAACAGAAAAACAACCACTTTCTGAAAGGTAGGACCGGCGGAGAAGTGAATCCAAAGCGACGGGAAGATAGACCCCGGGGGGAAGGGCCAGCTCCCGGCAAGCGGCGGAGCAACGGCACACAAAATCAGGACTTTTAAAAGTCTGTTCTGCTGAGGGACATCGCTCCAGAGGCTAAACCGGGGTGAAGCCCACGCGGGGTCAGCGTGGCCTCAGGTCGCGCAGGGTCACAGAAGGATCGGGGGTGTCTGAATGTCGCAGAGCTTGCGAGTATTGGAACAGGAAAGCCGGCTACAGAGACAGAGACAACAGTAAGTTCACAGCTCGAGGTTACCTTGAACTAGCCGCAGGCTCGGTGAGCTCGGAGCGCGGCCGGAGGTCAGGCAGACGGGAGTAACTGGCGCTGTTCTCTGAGGGCGCACTGAGGAGTGGGGCCCCAGGCTCTCGGCTCCTCCGGGCCAGAGACCAGGAGGCCGCCATTTGTATTCCCCATCCTCCGGAACTCTACGGAAAGCACTCAGGGAACAAAAGCTCCTGAAAGCAAACCCGAGCGGATTACTCAGCCTGGCCCCTGGGAAGGGCAGTGCAATTCCGCCTGGGGCAAAGACACTTGAGAATCACTACACCAGGCCCCTCCCCCAGAAGATCAACAAGAAATCCAGCCAAAACCAAGTTCACCTACCAAGGAGTGTGGTTTCAATACCAAGGAGAGAAGCAGAATTCCAGAGGAGGAGAGAGCAAAGCACGGAACTCATGGCTTTCTCCATGTGATTTATTTTTTAGTCTTGCAGGTAATTTAATGTTTTTTCTTTTTTTTCTTTCTTTTTTTTTTTTTCTTTTTTCTTGCCTTTGGGTAAAACTATTTTTTTTTAATTTTTACCATTTTCTTTTTTAAAGTTTTTTAACTAGTTTATCTAATATATATATTTTTTCTTTTTTATATTTTTCTTTATTCGTTTTCTTTTTTTTTAATTCTTTTCTTTTTTTCTCTTTTTTTTTCTTTCTTCCTTTTTGAACCTCTTTTTATCCCCTTTCTCTCCCCTCATGATTTGGGAACTCTTCTGATTTGGTTAAAGCATATTTACCTGGGGTTGTTGCCACCCTTTTAGTATTTTACTTGCTCCCTCATATACCCTTCTCTGGGCAAAATGACAAGACGGAAAAATTCACCACAAAAAAAAGAACAAGAGGCAGTACCGAAGGCTAGGGACCTAATCAATACAGACATTGGTAACATGTCAGATCTAGAGTTCAGAATGACAATTCTCAAGGTTCTAGCCAGGCTTGAAAAAGGCATGGAAGATATTAGAGAAACCCTCTCGAGAGATATAACAGCCCTTTCTGGAGAAATAAAAGAACTAAAATCTAACCAAGTTGAAATCAAAAAAGCTATTAATGAGGTGCAATCAAAAATGGAGGCTCTCACTGCTAGGATAAATGAGGCAGAAGAAAGAATTAGTGATATAGAAGACCAAATGACAGAGAATAAAGAAGCTGAACAAAAGAGGGAAAAACAGCTACTGGACCACGAGGGGAAAATTCGAGAGATAAATGACACCATAAGACGAAACAACATTAGAATAATTGGGATTCCAGAAGAAAAAGAAAAAGAGAGGGGAGCAGAAGGTATACTCGAGAGTATTATTGGGGAGAATTTCCCCAATATGGCAAAGGGAACGAGCATCAAAATTCAGGAGGTTCAGAGAACGCCCCTCAAAATCAATAAGAATAGGCCCACACCCCGTCACCTAATAGTAAAATTTACAAGTCTCAGTGACAAAGAGAAAATCCTGGAAGCAGCCCGGGAAAAGAAGTCTGTAACATACAATGGTAAAAATATTAGATTGGCAGCTGACTTATCCACAGAGACCTGGCAGGCCAGAAAGAGCTGGCATGATATTTTCAGAGCACTAAACGAGAAAAACATGCAGCCAAGAATACTATATCCAGCTAGGCTATCATTGAAAATAGAAGGAGAGGGGCACCTGGGTGGCTCAGTGGGTTAAGACTCTGCCTTCGGCTCAGGTCATGATCCCAGGGTCCAGGGATCAAGCCCCACATCGGGCTCTCTGCACTGCGGGGAGCCTGCTTCCTCCTCTCTCTCTGCCTGCCTCTCTGCCTACTTGTGATCTCTGTCACATAAAGAAAAAATCTTAAAAAAAAAAAAAAAGAAAAAAAGAAAGAAAATAGAAGGAGAGATTAAAAGCTTCCAGGACAAACAAAAACTGAAAGAATTTGCAAACACCAAACCAGCTCTACAGGAAATATTGAAAGGGGTCCTCTAAGCAAAGAGAAAGCCTACAAGTGGTAGATCAGAAAAGAACAGAGACCATATACAGTAACAGTCACCTTACAGGCAATACAATGGCACTAAATTCATATCTCTCAATAGTTACCCTGAATGTTAATGGGCTAAATGCCCCAATCAAAAGACACAGGATATCAGAATGGATAAAAAAACAAAACCCATCTATATGTTGCCTCCAAGAAACTCATTTTAAGCTCGAAGACACCTCCAGATTTAAAGTGAGGGGATGGAAAAGAATTTACCATGCTAATGGACATCAGAAGAAAGCAGGAGTGGCAATCCTTTTATCAGATCAATTAGATTTTAAGCCAAAGACTATAATAAGAGATGAGGAAGGACACTATATCATACTTAAAGGGTCTGTCCAACAAGAAGATCTAACAATTTTAAATATCTATGCCCCCAAATTGGGAGCAGCCAACTATATACACCAATTAATAACAAAATCAAAGAAACACATCAACAATAATACAATAATAGTAGGGGACTTTAACACTCCCCTCACTGAAATGGACAGATCACTCAAGCAAAAGATCAGCAAGGAAATAAAGGCCTTAAACAACACACTGGACCAGATGGACATCACAGATATATTCAGAACATTTCATCCCAAAGCAACAGAATACACATTCTTCTCTAGTGCACATGGAACATTCTCCAGAATAGATCACATCCTCGGTCCTAAAGCAGGACTCAACCGGTATCAAAAGATTGGGATCATTCCCTGCATATTTTCAGACCACAATGCTCTAAAGCTAGAACTCAACCACAAAAGGAAGTTTGGAAAGAACCCAAATACATGGAGACTAAACAGCATCCTTCTAAAGAATGAATGGGTCAACCGGGAAATTAAAGAAGAATTGAAAAAAATCATGGAAACAAATGATAATGACAATACAACGGTTCAAAATCTGTGGGACACAACAAAGGCAGTCCTGAGAGGAAAATATATAGCAGTACAAGCCTTTCTCAAGAATCAAGAAAGGTCTCAGGTACACAACCTAACCCTACACCTAAAGGAGATGGAGAAAGAACAAGAAAGAAACCCTAAGCCCAGCAGGAGAAGAGAAATCATAAAGATCAGAGCAGAAGTCAATGAAATAGAAACCAAAAGAACAATAGAACAAATCAACGAAACTAGGAGCTGGTTCTTTGAAAGAATTAATAAAATTGATAAACTCCTGGCCTGACTTATCACAAAGAAAAGAGAAAGGACCCAAATAAATAAAATCATGAATGAAAGAGGAGAGATCACAACTAACACCAAAGAAATACAAACTATTATAAGAACATACTACGAGCAACTCTACGCCAACAAATTTGACAATCTGGAAGAAACGGATGCATTCCTAGAAACATATAAACTACCACAACTGAACCAGGAAGAAATAGAAAGCCTGAACAGACCCATAACCAGTAAGGAGATTGAAACAGTCATTAAAAATCTCCAAACAAACAAAAGCCCACGGCCAGATGGCTTCCCAGGGGAATTCTACAAAACATTTAAAAAAGAACTAATTCCTATTCTCCTGAAACTGTTCCAAAAAATAGAAATGGAAGGAAAACTTCCAAACTCATTTTATGAGGCCAGCATCACCTTGATCCCAATACCAGACAAGGATCCCATCAAAAAAGAGAGCTATAGACCAATATCCTTGATGAACACAGATGCGAAAATTCTCACCCAAATACTAGCCAATAGGATTCAACAGTACATTAAAAGGATTATTTACCACCACCAAGTGGGATTTATTCCAGGGCTGCAAGGTTGGTTCAACATCCGCAAATCAGTCAATGTGATACAACACTTCAATAAAAGAACAAGAACCATATGATACTCTCAATAGATGCTGAAAAAGCATTTGACAAAGTACAGCATCCCTTCCTGATCAAATCTCTTCAAAGTGTAGGGATAGAGGGCACATACCTCAATATCATCAAAGCCATCTATGAAAAACCCACCGCAAATATCATTCTCAATGGAGAAAAACTGAAGGCTTTTCCGCTAAGGTCAGGAACACGGCAGGGATGTCCATTATCACCACTGCTATTCAACATAGTACTAGAGGTCCCAGCCTCAGAAATCAGACAACAAAAGGAAATTAAAGGCATCCAAATCGGCAAAGAAGAAGTCAAATTATCACTCTTTGCAGATGATATGATACTATATGTGGAAAACCCAAAAGACTCCACCCCAAAACTGCTAGAACTTGTACAGGAATTCAGTAAAGTGTCAGGATATAAAATCAATGCACAGAAATCATTTGCATTTCTCTACACCAACAACAAGACAGAAGAAAGAGAAATTAAGGAGTCAATCCCATTTACAATTGCACCCCAAACCATAAGAAACCTAGGAATAAACCTAACCAAAGAGGCACAGAATCTATACTCAGAAAACTATAAAGTACTCATGAAAGAAATTGAGGAAGACACAAAGAAATGGAAAAATGTTCCATGCTCCTGGATTGAAAGAATAAATACTGAGAAAATGTCTATGCTACCTAAAGCAATCTACACATTTAAAGCAATTCCTATCAAAGTACCATCCATCTTTTTCAAAGAAATGGAACAAATAATTCTAAAATTTATATGGAACCAGAAAAGACCTCCAATAGCCAAAGGGATATTGAAAAAGAAAGCCAAAGTGGGTGGCATCACAATTCCGGACTTCAAGCTCTATTACAAAGCTGTCATCATCAAGACAGCATGGTACTGGCACAAAAACAGACACATAGATCAATGGAACAGAATAGAGAGCCCAGAAATAGACCCTCAACTCTATGGTCAACTCATCTTCGACAAAGCAGGAAAGAATGTCCAATGGAAAAAAGACAGCCTCTTCAATAAATGTTGCTGGGAAAATTGGACAGCCACATGCAGAAAAATGAAATTGGACCATTTCCTTACACCACACACGAAAATAGACTCAAAATGGATGAAGGACGTCAATGTGAGAAAGGAATCCATCAAAATCCTTGAAGAGAACACAGGCAGCAACCTCTTTGACTTCAGCCGCAGCAACATCTTCCTAGGAACAACGCCAAAGGCAAGGGAAGCAAGGGAAAAAATGAACTATTGGGATTTCATCAAGATCAAAAGCTTTTGCACAGCAAAGGAAACAGTTAACAAAATCAAAAGACAACTGACAGAATGCGAGAAGATATTTGCAAACGACATATCAGATAAAGGACTATAAAGAACTTAGCAAACTCAACACCCAAAGAACAAATAATCCAATCAAGAAATGGGCAGAGGACATGAACAGACATTTCTGCAAAGAAGACATCCAGATGGCCAACAGACACATGAAAAAGTGCTCCATATCACTTGGCATCAGGGAAATACAAATCAAAACCACAATGAGGTATCACCTCACACCAGTCAGAATGGCTAAAATAAACAAGTCAGGAAATGACAGATGCTGGCGAGGATGCAGAGAAAGGGGAACCCTCCTACACTGTTGGTGGGAATGCAAGCTGGTGCAGCCACTCTGGAAAACAGCATGGAGGTTCCTCAAAATGTTGAAAATAGAACTGCCCTATGACCCAGCAATAGCACTACTGGGTATTTACCCTAAAGATACAAACGTAGTGATCCAAAGGGGCATGTGCACCGGAATGTTTATAGCAGCAATGTCCACAATAGCCAAACTATGGAAAGAACCTAGATGTCCAACAACAGATGAATGGATCAAGAAGATGTGGTATATATACACAATGGAATACTATGCAGCCATCAAAAGAAATGAAATCTTGCCATTTGTGACAACATGGATGGAACTAGAGCGTATCATGCTTAGCGAAATAAGTCAAGCGGAGAAAGACAACTATCATATGATCTCCCTGATATGAGGAAGTGGTGATGCAACATGGGGGCTTAAGTGGGTAGAAGAAGAATCAATGAAACAAGATGGAATTGGGAGGGAGACAAACAATAAGTGACTCTTAATCTCACAAAACAAACTGAGGGTTGCTGGGGGGAGGGAGGTTGGGAGAAGGGGGTGGGATTATGGACATTGGGGAGGGTATGTGCTTTGGTGAGTGCTGTGAAGTGTGTAAACCTGGTGATTCACAGACCTGTACCCCTGGGGATAAAAATATATGTTTATAAAAAATTAAAAATTTAAAAAAAAAAAAAAGAAGAAGCAGACTACAAGATGCTTCTGCTTTATTTTCATGGAGGTAAGGGGAACACACAAAAAGCATGGCTAAGATAACTTCAAAAGGGAAGGAATCCTCTCACAATGTATATCTGTATCGAATCATCACATAATACACTTCAAATATCTTACAACCATATTTGTCAATTATACCTCAATAAAGCTGAAAGACAAAACTTAAAGGATAAAGTCTGGCCATTGAATTAGAGCTCCCTATTTATCCAAACACGAATGAGAATTGTGGAAGTCAGATTTCATTAGATTCTTCATCTTCATTAACTCTTCCAATTAGTCATCCTTAAGCCCTCTAACTGTAGTTCAATTTTTTTTTTTAAGATTTTATTCATTTATTCAACAGAGAGAGATCACAAGTAGAGAGAGGCAGGCAGAGAGAGTAGGAAGCAGGGTCCCTGCTGAGCAGAGAGCCTGATGCGGTACTCGATCCCAGGACCCTGAGATCATGACCTGAGCTGAAGGCAGAGGCTTAACCCACTGAGCCACCCAGGTGCCCTGTAGTTCAATGTTTAACTCTCCTAACTCATATTGAACTATACTGTAAATCCTACCAACCCAACTCTTAAAATATCCCATATTCATTTTCTCCTCTTGACACTGAATGAAACCACCCTGGTGTATTAAGTTAAATATTAAAATAAATTGAATCAAAAGATAAAGGTCCCTTGTACTAATCTACTTCATCGTCCTCATTTTTCACAACTCACCCATCACCCTGCTCTCTTACTAAACCAGCCACTTTAATGTTTCTATGTCTTTATAAATACTGGAACGTCATTCCCTTTCATCCTTTTCACAAACTCCTACTCATCTCCTAGAAGCTAGAACAAATGTCAAATGTTTTGTGAATTCTCCTCTATCCAGAATGACTGTCATTCAGTACATGATATAGTTATCAATTATTTTATAAATGATTCTCAGTCTCTGAAATGAGAACAAGCAAGGCTAGATTCATGTCTTTTCCGTATCTGAGTCATTCCAGATTCCTAGCACAATGACTGATACACTGCATATACTAAAACATTGACTAAAGGAAAGAAAGGAAGACTGGAAAGAGCACAGCAGGCAAGGGCAAAATAAAGAAACTATACAAAGGATATTTTCAAAATCAAGGCTACTCACTTAAAATATATTAGCGAACAACAGCAAAGACTATGTCAAACTAAAGCAAATTTCTATACAGGCACTGTAATGACTTGGATATATTTTAATTTTCTGCTTCACAAATCACTAACTTCCAAAACTTCTATTTTTTATTCTTTAATCTCTAAAGTAATTTCACCAAGTGTTTTCCATAAAACAAGGAAAATCACTGGAAGTAAGGCTGAAGACATCATTTTAGCAAGCTTAAAGGTGATTTTTTTTTTTTAAGATTTTATTTATTTGACAGAGAGAGAAAGAGAGAAAGAGCCCAAGCAAGGAGAGCGGCAGAGGGAGAGCAAAAAGCAGGCTGCCCGCCAAGCATGGAACTCCATGTGGGACTCAATCCCAGGACCCTGGGAACATGACCTGAGCTCAAGGCAGACACTTAACCAACTGAGCCACTCAGGTGTCCCTTAACGGTGATTCTTAAGTACATTAAACTTGGAGGGCCATTGTTTTAAATTATTTTATACACAAAATCATAACATAATTTTATTTTTTTAAAAGCTTTTATTTAAATTCCAGTTAATTAACATATGGCATATTACTTTCAGGTATACAATACAGTGATTCAACGCCTGCATACAACACTCAGAGCTCATCACAAGTGTACTCCTTAATCCCCATCACCTATTTAATCCACCGCCCCACCTCCCCTCAGGTAACATCAGTTTGTTCTCTAGAGTTAAGAGTATGTTTTGGTTTGCTTCTCTCTCTTTTTCCCTTTGCACTTTTGTTTTGTTTCTTAAATTTCACATATGATTGAAATCATACGGTATTTGTTTTTCTCTGACTTATTTCACTTAGCATAATACTCTCCTAGCTCCATCTATGTCCTTGCAAATGGCAAGATCTCATTTGTTTTTTATGGCTCAGGGATATTACAAAGCTGGAGTGATCCAAACAGTATGGTGGTGGCACAAAAATCAACATACAAATCAACCAACAAAACAGAATACCCACAAATGAACCTATAACTATATGGTCAGTTAATCTTTGACAAGGCAGGAAAGAATATCCAATGGGAAAAAGACAGTCACTTCAACAAACGGTGTTGGGAAACCTGGATGCCAACATGCAGAAAGAATGAAATTGGATCACTTTCTTACACCAAACACAAAAATGAATTTAAAATGGATTAAAGACCAAAGCGTGAGACCTGAAACCATAAAAATCCTAGAGTAGAACACAGGCAGTAATCTCTCTATAACATCAGCCAGAACAACTTCCTTCTAGAATATGTCTCCTGAGGCAAGGGAAACAAAAGCAAAAATAAACTATTGAGACTATTTCAAAATAAAAAGCTTCTTGGAAACAGCCAAGAAAACTAAAAGGCAACCTATAGAATAAGAGAAGATATTTGCAAAGGACATTTCTGATAAAGGGTTAATATGGAAAATATACAATGAACCTATAAAACTCAACATTCAAAAAACAAATAATCCAATTAAAATGGGTAGAAGACATGAATAGACACTTTTCCCAACAAGACATACAGATGGCCAACAGACACATGAAAAAATGCTCATCCTTAAGGAAATACAACTCAAAACTATAATGAGATATCACCTCACACCTGTGAGAATGGCTAAAATCAACAACACTAGAAACAACAGGTGTTGGCAAGGACATGGAAAAAAGGGAACCCTCTTCCACTGTTGGTGGGAATGCAAACTGGTGCAGCCACTCTGGAAAACAGTGTGGAGTTTCCTCATAAAGTTAAAAATAGAACTACTCTGTGATCCAGCAACTGCATTTCTAGCTATTTACCCAAAGAATACAAAAAAAAACCTAATTCAAAAGGATACATGCACCCTGATGTTTAGAGCAGCATTATCTACAATAGCCAAATTTCAGAAACAGCCAAAGTGTCCACTGACTGATGAATGGATAAAGAAGATGTGGTAAACACTGATATAATTTTAATATAATATTGGAAGCCCAAAGGCTTTTGTAAACTATGCATACCATTCACAGAAAGTAAAAGCTATTAACTTACTGACTCCATGTGTTCCTGAGTTTCCCCATGTTGTCACAAACAGAAAGTATATATAACTTCTAGCTCTATTTAAGATGCTGGTAATGATAAATTCCATAACAACTATACAGAGGATCAATATTTTTTTAAAAGATTTTATTTATTTATTTATTTGACAGCAAGAGAGATCACAAGTAGGCAGAAAGGCAGGCAGAGAGAGAGGGAGGGAAGCAGGCTCCCCGCTGAGCAGAGAGCTCAATGCAGGACTCAAACCCAGAATCCTGGGATCATGACCTGAGCTTAAGGCAGAGGCTTTAACCCACTGAGCCACCCAGGCACACCTGATCATTATTTTTAAGGTCATAAATTTGCAGAATGTAAGAAAGATTATGAAATCTGCAATTCTAAAATGTTTAGGGAAAATAAACATCCTGAAACTCCGGAGCGCACCTTCTCAACCTTCTCCCTTAATGATCTTTACCTGATTAAGATCTGACTCTCAGTACTGATATATAAAATCATACATACTTGCATATTCACCAACCTGTACTAGAAGTACCAGCCCTGAAGGAAAAAGAACACTTTGAAAAAATTTTTATTTCTTGGGTTATCCTGACAAATACATTACAGATTACTTTTAAATCTTTTCATGTATTTACATGAAATTCTTAAAAAGAACTTTAAAAACTGACTCAAATAACTAATAAATTGAAATGGAAAGCATTTTTCAGCAGCAAAACTTTAATCAAATTCTCTCAGTGGAATCCTCTAACAGATGTAATCAGTAGTGTACCTATATGCAAAAATATCACAAAGTACATTTCAAAGGAAAAAGCAAAAAATTTAGCAACATTTTCCCACAAGAGTGTATGATGTTCATACTTCCAAGGTATACATACATAAATAAACGATGAGCTGAAATAAGCAATGTGATAGTTTAAGGCAACTGAAGCATATAAAATATATAATTTCCCCTCTACTTAGTCATATTCATTGAAAAGAATTCCCAAATGATAAAAACCAATCTATAAAGAAGTCATGATAACCCAAGAAGTACCTTTACTGGTAATAGAAACTAAAACCATAAAAAGAGGGGCACCTGGGTGGTTCATTTGGTTAAGCATCCGACTCTTGATTACAGCTCAGATCATGATCTCAGGGTCGTGAGATCAAGCCCCACGTTGGACTCTGTGCTGGAAGTAGAGTTTGCTTAAGAGTCTCTCTCCCTCTGCCCCTCCTCCACTCCCCATCTGCATGGTCCTTCTCTCCAAAAACAACAAAAAACATCTAAAGGAAAAAACATTCAGATTCTCCTTCTGAGCACATGGGTAATTATGCTTCCCTCCACTCTCCCTCCCCCAAGTCTAAAATGCTCCTACTGTACATGTCTTCTAGAACTCCTGTTCTGAGATCAGAAATCTCAACTATATTCTTAGCCTAGCTACTGAATGAGAACTTGATTTTCTGGACTTTGGTGAACCTTAGCTGTCCTCTAAAAATATGAACTCATTTCAAACTCATTTCAACTCATTTGTGTGTGTGTGTGTGTGTGTGTTTCACTCTAAGTGTTCCTCAAGGCTAAGAGGTACCGTAAATGCTCCCCACTTGAATACCAAAACCATGTATTTCTCTTCCTTCCTCCTCCAACTTTCCCTGAGGACTAGTTTCTCTTTTTCATTGAAGTCACCTTCCCAGCCACTGCACAGCTTCCTCCTTCCATTCCACTCCTGTTTCAACTTTCCCAGTAATAGTAGTTCACTTGGCCATTCCACTCCTGTTTCAACTTTCCCAGTAATAGTAGTTCACTTTCCATTCCACTCCTGTTTCAACTTTCCCAGTAATAGTAGTTCACTTGGCCTTCTGGTTCCTTGACCTCTCACCTCTAACAATCTTCTCTACCTCTTTTCCTCACCCATTCTCACCATGTATACTACTTTCAAAATCATAATCTCCAAAGTTTCAATTTCTGATTACTGTCGCCTAGTCTTCACCTCACTTAATTTTGTCTTATCGAGGTCTCAATCATTCATCTCTCTCTTTCTCAGTTCTGCATCACAGCAAAATTTATCAAAGTGTCCATACTCACTTTCTCCACATCTTTACTACACATTCACACCTCCATTGTCCAGGGGCTTTTTAAAGAAATTTTTAAATAAAAATTGAAAATAAAGCATAAAAGAGATAATAAGCTTTTTAAAAAGATTTTATTTATTTATTTGACAGACAGAGATCACAAGTAAGCAGAAAGACAGGCGAGAGAGGAAAGGACGCATGCTCCCCCCTGACCCCCAAGCAGAGAGCCCGATTTGGGGCTTGATCCCAGGACCCTGGGATCATGACCTGAGCCGAAGGCAGAAGCTTTAACCCACTGAGCTACCCAGGTACCCCTAATATAAGCTTTTTAAAGCACTTTTAAAAAATGTGTATCTATCTAAGTACACACCACCCAACTGAAGAATTAAAACACTACCAATATATTTGAAGCTCCCTATGTGCCTCTCTCCTAAAACTTCTTTGGAGTTTTAAGAAAATTCATGTACCCAGATATCTATGACACATTTATTTTTTTTAAGATTTTATTTATTTAACAGAGAGCGACACAGTGAGAGAGGGAACACAAGTAGGGGGAGTGGGAGAGGGAGAAGCAAGCTTCCACAGCAGGGAGCCTGATGTGGGGCTCCATCCTAGCACCCTGGAATCATGAACTGAGCTGAAGGCAGACACCTAACAACTAAGCCACCCAGGAGATCCTGACACATTTATTTTTTACTATTTTTGAAATTCATGTAAATGGAATCAAATAGTATGCATTCTTGTGTAACTTGCTTGTTTTGATCAATATCATGTTTTAGGTTTCATTATGTTGATGCATGAGGCTATAGTCCACCAATTTTTCATGCAACAGTATTCCATTTCATGTATATGCCAGAATTTATCCATTTTCTTGCTGATGAACATTTGGGTTCTTTCTAGTTTTTTGTTTGTATGAACAATACTGCTAAAGAACATTCAGGAGCATGTGCACATGTACACATGTGCAAGACTATCATGGTGACGTAAATCTGAAAGTGGGAGCACAGAATCATTGAATATTTATGGATTTAGTGCCAAAGAGCTTTCTCAAGTGGTTGTACCAATTTATATTTCAATTTAGTCACTCTTCAGCCTTTTACACACTGACCCTATTAATCCACTGAATCCAAGCTCCCCAATGACTTATATACTGACAAATCCAATGACCACCTTTCTGTTCCCATTTCACTCAATTTTTTAGATGTATTCAACAGAAATTACTACTTCAAATATGTCCTTCCCATGACCTTTTGGCTGTCCAAAACTAAAAGCCTCTCATGACCTTTATTGTCCTAGCTTTCTTCCTAACTCACTAGCCACTCCTATACTTGTTTTGGCAGGCTGCTGTAACCACCTCCAAATTTTAAAGTTCCCCAAATCTCAGTCCTCAGCTCCTTTTCTTTTCTCTATACATGTACTCAATCTGGGGAATATCATTCAGTCCCATGGTATTTAAAAAATACCAGAAATGTTAATGTCTCCCAAACTGATTATCTCCAGCCCAGAGTCCCTGAGATCTAGCCTTTATCAGGAAGTTGATCTATTTCTAAAATATATCTTAATAACATCCACTTCTCTCCATTTCCACCGCTTCCACCTGGCCCAAGTCACTAAACACCACTAACCTGGACTAGCTGGTCCCCATTTTCATTTTTTATCCTCCCCTCCTCCTACAATGCATTCTCAGCAACCAGAGTCATCTTTTTAAAATCAAAGTTCCGGGGTGCCTGGGCAGTGCAGTTGGTTAAACATCCGACTCTTGTTTCAGTTCAAGGCATGATCTCCCTGTCATGGGATCAAGCCCCGCACTGGGCTCTGCACTCAGTATAGTCTGCTTCAGATTCTCTCTCCCTCTCCGCCCTGCTCACACACTCTCTCTCTCAAATAAATAAAACCTTAAAAAATAAAATAAAATGAAAGTTCACTCTCCTGTTAACAACACTTCACTTTGTGACAGACATTACCTACTGTCCCCCAATATCTATTATCCAATTCTTCTGTTTAGTAATAACCCATATATACAAGTTTTAATGGGGGTACAAGTCCAACTGGCTAGGGACTATACTTCAAAACCTCCCATGCTACTAAGAATGACCATGCAACTAAGTGACGACTAGAAATGTAAGTGGAAGCTGCACTTAAAAAGGGAAGTTACTAGTCCTTCATTCCCAAAAGGCATGGATATGTACATGGTAAGTTAGCTTGAACCACAAAGATGGGCAACACCTTATCAGATGGTGAAAGACCAAGGTAGAATGAACCAAGATCCTTGGACAACCTTGGGAAGGAACTCAGCTAACAACTCCAAAGTGACTTGTTACATGAGAAACTCCTATTTTGTTGGGAGATCTGTACTTAGGGGTCTTCTTGTAACAGCAATTGAACCTACAGTTTCCCACTGTACTTAGAATAAAGATTATGCTCCTTATAGCATGTAAAGTTCTACACAATTCAACCCCAGACATCTTCATTCTCCCAATAACTTTTTCCCATCAAACTGAAACCCTGCTCTAGATGCTCTTCCCCTAGATTTTCATATGGCTAACCCTTTTCTATGACTGAGTTATTAACTCAAATATCACCTTCTCGGAAAAGCCTTCCTCACTATGCTACGTAAAGTAGCACCCTCACCTATTCAGTGTCTTACCAATTTATTTCACAGCATTTACCACAGTCTGAACTTGTCTGTTGATCTGTTTTTGTCTTCTAGGTAAAATGTATCTACTCTAAAAGCAGGAACTTCATTCATGACTATGTCTTAAATACCTAGTAGAATGCGTGACAGGAGGTACAATAAATAAGTTGAATAAAAGTTCTTCAAAAGATAAAACTCTTAAACAGTGTCTGGTGCTTGGTAGATGTTCAGTAAGTTCAGTAAGTAAGTAAGACTGAAAAAACTAATGGTTGAAAATATGGTTATAGGGGTGCCTGGGTGGCTCAGTGGGTTAAGCCTCTGCCTTTGGCTCAGATCATGGTCTCAGGGTCCTGGGATCGAGTCCTGCATCGGGCTCTCTGCTCAGTGGGGAGCCTGCTCCTCCCCCCACTTTGCCTGCCTTTCTGCCTACTTGTGATCTCTGTCAAATAAATAAATAAAATCTTTATTTGGTTATGAAAATATATGGTTATGAAACAATACATTTCATGATTAACTCTTCAGATTAAACAAAATGCAAAAATTAATTTGAAACTAAAATTTAGTGTGAATCATAAACTCATCAATAAAAAACAGAAGTGAGAGAAAGGATGGGAGAAGTGAAAATGTTTCATCTTATATTGGGGGAATTAAAAGAATTTGTTTATTCTTGATACCAATAACTAGCAAAATAGAGATTCAAATACTCAAAATTTAAAAATAATTTTCAGAATTACAAATAAAGGTTAATCTCTTAAACAGGAAGAAAAAGAGTCTGCATAACAATAAAGCATTAAAAATAAATGAAAAATATTTATAATTATGAATACAAATTCCTTTGTAAAAGTTATAGACTCTCAAAATGAGTGAAAATTCTATAAAGGAAAAATAATAAAAGAAAAAAGAGGTCAAAGATATAACTGGCAAATGAAAACAAAAACAAAATCAGAATGGAATTCAGGAAAAAAAATGTTTTGTTTTCAATGTACCCTACAATATTGAGCCAAAGAGGCACTGGGACTGAATGTGAGAACATACAAGCAAATAACTAGCAGACAATAATATTTATTGACATCTTCAATAGATGATAAAATTGTGATTATGTTGTATTGAATTTCTGCTATTATTTTAACATTAGTATCGTAGCACTAGGGTGCCCTGGATGGCTTAGTCAGTTAAGTCTCGGATTCTCAACTTCTGCTCAGGTCATGATCTCAGGGTGGTAAGATAAGCCCCACATAGGGCTCACCACTGGGCATGGAGCCTGCTTAAGATTCTCTCCCACTCTGCTAGCCCACCCCACTCTGGCATGCATGCTGGCTTTCTTTCTCTCCCTCAAAAGAGAAAAATAGTATCCTAGAGCTAATGCAGCATTTTTTGCTGTTCATATAATTTGAATTTTTATCAAAGCATAATATACATGCAAAAAAGTTCACAAATGTAAATTACACAATTCACTGAATTATTCCAAAGTCAGTATGCCCATATAACCACTACCCGCGTCAAGAAACAGAACATCAGGGCGCCTGGGTGGCTCAGTGGGTTAAGCCGCTGCCTTTGGCTCAGGTCATGATCTTAGGGTCCTGGGATCGAGTCCCACATCGGGCTCTCTGCTCAGCAGGGAGCCTGATTCCCTCTCTCTCTCTCTCTCTTCCTGCCTCTCCATCTACTTGTGATCTCTCTCTGTCAAATAAATAAATAAAATCTTTAAAAAAAGAAAGAAACAGAACATCACTAACACCTAAAAGTCCCCCTAGTACCACTTTCCAATCACTATCCCTTCCTTCATCAACAAAAGTAACCATTCTCTTTAGGCCTAATCTTTAAGTTAGTTTTGCCCGCTTTTGAATTTTGTATGCATGGAATTATGTACAATACATTCTCTTATGGCTGATCTTTCAATGAATATTATTTGCATAATTTATTTTTGTTGCATAAAGCTCTAATTTGTGCATTTTCACTGCTCTGCTCATTGCTGTATATTGGATTAAATATACCACAATTTACTGATCCATTTTACTGATGACATTTTAGTTTCCAGGTTTTGCCTCATAGAAATAATGCTGCTTTGAACATGATTGTACTTTTTGTGGATATCTAGATGAATTCCTATTGAAATTACTGAGATATACAGGTATTTGTGTACCTAATATATATCTGTATACATACAGCTTTAGTGGATGCTGCCATAATTTTCAAGTGATTTTCCCAAATTACACTGCTAGCAGCACTGAATGCTATCCACATTCTGCTCATACTTGGTATTGTCAATCTTTTTAACTTATGGCATTCTGATGAGTGTTGTAATAGTATCTCATTATAGTTTTAAACAGTACTTCCCTGAAGAAAAATAGATTGAGCAATTTTTCACACATTTATTAACCATTTGAATATCCTTTTTTATGAATTGCCTGTTCATTTATCTTTCCCATTTTTCTGCTTTTTCATATTGATTTATAGAGTTCTTACATAACATGGACAAAATCCCTTTGTTAGATAAATGTACCAAAAGTATCTTCTATTCTTCAGTTTACTTTTTATCTTTTATTGATATGTTTTGAGGACAGAAGATCTTGCCAATGGTCCAGCTTATCAATTCCCTCCTTTAAGTTACTAAGTTCTGTGTTCTGTTTAAGAAATATTTTCCTGCCTTAAGTTATGAAGATAATCTCTTATAATGTCCTCTAGAGGCTTTATTATTTTACTTTCCACATTTAGATCTTCAACCAAATGTGCATGGTGAGAAGTAGAAATCACTTTCATTTTTTTCCCATTTGTATATCCGAATGACTAGCAACATTTAAAAGATTATTTTTAACTGACAAAAAGTAAAACCCACTATGAAGATAAAAATTAAAAACTTTTAAGCATCAAATAACACAGCACTGAATCATGTTAGAAACAATGAAAAAATGACAACACACAACAGTAATGTAAAACTTTAATCCTCATAATCATATGACAGCCAAATTATAGAAGGAATCTGAATATACATAATAAAAACAATAAATAATACACAGAACTGTATATCTTACAGAGGACTCACCTTTCTCAGTGTCTGGGGAACATTTTAATGATCTTATACTTATTGGAAGAAAAAAATCTCAAAAAATAGAAACTGCATGTGCTTTATTGCCTGATGACATTATAATAAAGCTAAATAGCTGATAGTTATATAGCCTCCTATATAACTCTTAGGTCAAGGAGGAAATCACAGCTGTATTTATCAAATACTTAGAAAATAACAAAAACAATACATGTCAAACCATATGGGACTTGGTCAAAGCTATAATTAGAAGCAAATTTAGAGCAATACAAGCTTTCACAAAAGAGAAAAAAAATAAACGAGGACATTATATCATTAGAAAGGAAAACCTAGAAGAGGCAATATAAGTAAAATTATATGTTTTTTCAATTAGAGAGCAGAAAAACAAGAATTTAAAATAATCCTAATACTTCAAAAATACTAATAAAATATACATATGTCCAATCTAATTAAATATTTTAAAAGAGAAAAGAAAATACAAGACATAAAATTGGCAATGATAAAAAGACTTTACTCAGATATGGAAGAGATCAATTGATATAATGAAATTCTACGTACAACTGTTTGCTAATTTTTAACTGGATGAAATTGATAATTTTAAGGAAAACATATTATCACATTATCAAACACCTGAAAAGACCAGTAACTATATAAGAAATTGAAAAAGAAAGGCTATGGTTAAAATCTATCATATATTAGCCATTTGCAATCTGCATATTATTGGAGAAACTTCTTTAGCGCACTCCAGGACTCCTATTAAAAAGAGGTATCCATTTATTCTATTTTTAATTCATTTAGTCACTCAACAAATATTTTCTAATGAGGATCCTGTATGTATTGGACTCTGCTAAATACTAGAGACAGAAACATGCAAAAACTGAGGTGGGAAGAGCAAGATGGCAGAGGAGTAGGAGACCTAAGTTTCATCTGGTCAAAGAAATTCAGCTAGACAGTTCTATCAAACCATTCTGAACACCTACAAACTCAACAGGAGATCGAAGAAAAGAATAGCAACAATTGTATGAACAGAAAAGCGACCATCTTCTGGAAGAGCCTGTCGCTGCTCGTGGCAATTAAGAAAAAGGTCTGAATAAAAGAGCTTGTATAGCAAGGAGAAAAGAGACTTACAGAGAAAGAATCCTGATAGGACTTCAAAATTTTGTTTCGGAGTCACGTGTAAGGGGAGTGCAGCCCTGCCCTCCTGCCAAGGTGGGTCCCATACGTTCTCTTTCTCGCCTGGACCTTCCCAATATCCCCCACCCTCCCTGCTTTCATTGTCATTCCTTTTTTAGCTTTGTCTTCACAGAACACTAACAATGATCCTTCCTCTGAGTCAAGTCAGATGATGACACTTCTATTCAGTCTTTTCCTTACTTCTCTTCACCCTTAGAATAAATATTCATCTTCTCAGAATGGTCTACAAAGACCATATGGTCTGGCTGCTGGCCAACTTGCCAATCTTCTTTTCTACCATTCTCACCTCACCAGTGGTGCTCCATCCATACTGGCTTCCCTGAGATCTCCCCAACACCACAAACACCACAAACACATTCCTGTTTGAGGAACTTTGCACATGCTGCTCTCTCTGCCTATGTTCTTCCTTTGTGTTTTCATAGCTCACACGATAACTTCACTCAGGTAACTGCTAGAAAGAGAGACCTTCTCTGACTACCTGCTTACAAAAGGTCTGCCTTGGGGCGCCTGGGTGGCTCAGTGGGTTAAAGCCTCTGCCTTCAGCTCAGGTCATGATCCTAGGGTCCTGGGATTGAGCCCCACATCGGGTTCCCTGCTCAGCAGGAAGCCTGCTTCCTCCTCTCTCTCTCTGCCTGCCTCTCTGCTATTTGTGATCTCTGTCTGTCAAATAAATAAATAAAACCTTAAAAAAAAAAAAAAGGCTTTCCTTGTCCTTTACTACTTATTTCCCCTGCTTTAATGTTCCTGACAGCACTCAATAATGCCTATCATTATATAGGGTTTTTGTTTACAAATGATTTCTATACTGATAAGTAGACAATATACTAACTACACAGTGCATGACTATCATGCTCACCACCAAATCTCTAATGCCTAGAACAATGTCTTGCAGACAGTAGGCACCCAATAAATATCTGTTAATGACAAAATAATTTAAGTTATACTGAACTGGATTTCTATAACTCACAACCAATACTTCTACATTTTGGATGGAGAAAGTAAAGCAAGCAATTTGGTTAAGGTGAAATAGTAATTCAATAAGCATGAGACTTCAGCTACTTGGTTCAATATTGGAGACTTATGTGCAACTTGCCTTTTAAGACGGAAGATGGTACAGTGTCATATGGCTCTAGGTTTTATATCATTTAACCTTGTGAGTTTAGACATCTTGATTTTCTTCATCAGAAAGATGTGGATTATAATATCTACCTCACAGCGTTATTGTCAGGATTCAGTTAAGTTGTATAATGTATATAAAGCACCAGGCTCGTTATAGATAAGCTGTAAAAGTTGGTTTTTTTATTGTCCCCTTTCCTTAGTTCCTCCACCAAATATTTTTACACTGTTTAATGTTATGAAAGACAAAACATTTCCAAGCAAGCCAAGTTCCATTACTTGTGATATTAACCACTTAATAAAAGTACAAAATTATTAAAGCATGTGGGGAAAAAAAAAAGAAAGAAAAGAAAAAGAAACACGCACAAGCCAACATGATTCCTGGCCTCTAGAAGTTATAGAATACAGACAAGTAAATAGGCAATGATGATACTGATATACTCTATAAGAAGAGAAGTCAGAGGGGGGAAAAAAGAGAATTGACCCCTAACGTAACCAATGAAAACAGGAAAATGAGGGTAGAAAAGAAAATTGGTATATGGTGAACACCTACTCTTTGCTGTGCAGGTTTTACAAAAGACATTTCCATCCATTCCCCTGAAGAACTCTAGACAGATAACTTGCCCTATGCACAGGTTGATAAACAGAAGTCTAATGATTCAGACCCAAAATTTTTGGCTCCAAAGCTCTTGGATTTTTCCCTAATGCCACTATAAGAGAGAAAGAAGTCCGTAACACATACATACACACACACACATTCAACTGAGGAACAGGAAAAGAGAACAGCAAACAACGCATGCTAAGACATAGACCAGAAAGTCACAAAAACAAACAAACAAACAAACAAAAAACCAAAAAAAAAGGACAGACTTTTCAACAATTAATGCATTTTGGGAAGCTATCACTAGAGGGCGGCATTGCAAAGACTATGAATAACAAATTAAGAGAAAAAAAGGACTAGGGTAAAACTGTAAAGCATTTCAACATTTAAGTTCATTTTTAAGTACTAAAAAGAAAATGTTTTCCTGTGGTTGTATAAATTTTAGTATGTTTAAAGCATGTATAGACATGAAAATAAAGGAATATTTTTCTTTTTTAACATGAGGACATGTAGAAAATATTTCTCATGTGTTTCTTTGTTTTGTGATTCCACACAACAAAGCCTAAAGTAACAATCAGTG
The DNA here is from genome assembly GCF_011764305.1 of Mustela putorius furo. NCBI lineage: Eukaryota > Metazoa > Chordata > Mammalia > Carnivora > Mustelidae > Mustela > Mustela putorius. The sequence goes on along the minus strand of NW_025421329.1, from coordinate 1,075,828 downwards.
AAGATAGATGAATAACCCTATAAATATAAAAACTTATTTTTCTAAATTAGCTTTGTTGAAGCTTCCCAACTTAAAAATAATCACATCTACCTTATATTCTTATGACTTTTCCCAGCATATTTATATGAATAAAATCAACTTATCCCATATAGAACCATTTTCAATTAGGCAGCCTAGAAATAGATCATTTAGTAAGAAATTTAAGCTTTGAGAAAGGAACTTTAACAAATGGCAAAAGGAGACAGAGAATTCTAAAAAAAACCATTATCTGTACTTTCTTACCTCTGTCACTCTGTAATCCAGTTTTCTAGGTTCTGCCTCAACTGAAATTGCTCTAGACAGATTTGCCAGTGGTTGCTCTGTACCAAATCTGAAAAACTCTGCCTTTTTTGTTTCTGCACCTCTCTATAGCAACTGACACAAACGGAACAATCTTCCTTATTGGAAAACTGATTCCTTGCCTCTAACATATCCAAACCATCACTCTCTTTTACCATCCACAAGACTGTCCACTCACTGGTCATTGTTAAAAATTTAGAACTCCTTAAGAGCCCTGTATGAGGTCTCTTCCCTCATCTTAACTTTTTTCTTTAGAGAATCTTTACTCCACCATAGAGAGGGCTTTCTAAATTTCAACCTCCAGCTCAGTTCTGTCAACTGTACAGTAGCCATACTACAAGCATCTTGAATCCAACATGTCCAAGCCTAACTGCTCACTTTTTTTTTTTAAGATCTTTTTCATCCATTTGACAGAGAGAGAGAGATCACAAGTAGGCGGGGGGTGGGGGGGAGCAGGCTCCGCATTGAGCAGAGAGCCTGATATGGGACTCAATCCCAGGACCCCAGGATCAGGACCTGAGCCCAAGGCGGCCGCTTAACGACTAAGCCACCCAGGCCCCCCAACTGCTCACTTTTCATCAAAAGTGTGTGATTCCTCATATATTCCCCCTTACCCTTTAGCAGGTAATACAACCATCCAGTCATTCAAGACAGAAATTCTACTTTCCAAACAATTTTTATTTCTGTCACCATTGCCAACCACCTTGGATTCAACCAGACATCACAAAATTGTGGGGGTATAGCTCAGTGGTAGAGCATTTGACTGCAGACATCACAAAATTAAGTGTGTTTTAGTTGGTTAACATAACTGTATTTAAAATTTTGAATGTGGATTCCTTGTGGGAGAGAGGGGAATACATGCTGTATTTCCTTTCACCATAGAACCTGTGCCTCTCGAAGCCTTATACCACTGCCACTTCTCAGTCATCTGACCTGCCTTACCCCTGAAGGAGTTTTGGGCTTAATTACTTGGACTTAGACCACTGCCTTAGTAGACTATCTGAAATTCAAGTCCTACATTTTACCTCTCTCCAATTCATCCATCACACTGGTACTAGAATATTACCTCTAAGATGTAAAGTGCAAAACTAACCACTTCAAGTGCCTCTCCCTTCATTATCCACAGGTTAAGGGGCCACACATGGCCAAGACTTCTAATGTCAAGACACCTGCTTTAACTCTGCAGCCTCCTAAAAACAAGATTTTCTTAAAATGAAAATTTGGTATCACTCCTTCAACAACCATAGAAAACAAAACTCCTGAATAGTCTATAACCTTGCTGTTTAAAATGCGGATAGGGGACCAGCAACATCAGTATCACTTGGGAGCATCACCTCACCTACCAGACATAGGATCCTACCCCTAACTTACTGAATCAGAATTTTTTTTTAAATTCCTAGATAATTAACATAGTATTATATTAGTTCCAGGTGCACAATATGGTGATTCAACAATTCTATACATTACTCAGTGCTCATCATGGTAAGTGTACTCTTAATCACCTTTACCTATTTCACCCACCCCCTGAACCATCTGTCCTCTGGTAACCACCAGTTTGCAGAATGTATATTTTCATAGGCAATTCACAAGCAATTAATTTGCCTATCATAAAATGGTGGTCTCTGACTCCTTCTGCCTCTTGCCACTTGCTCTTAGAGAGCTCGTAACCCTTAGAAATGGCTAATAGGGCTCTAGAACTCCATACATCTTTAAGGCTTGGATTTGGGGGGGGTGGGGTTCTTGGCATTTTTTTCCCTACTTCCTGGTGTTCATCCACACACTCATAAATTGATCTCTTCTTTTAGGTCTTAACTTTGTTATCATCTCTTCTATAAAGTCCTCCCAACCATATCCCTTTCTCTCCTTTGTCCCTATGGACATCATCAAGGACTACATTTCATTTCATACTTTTTAAAAATCCTAGATGTCAGAATTTTTATCTCATTCAATTTTGTATCCCAAGAAACAGAAGCAAATGCAGAAGGGCTCAAAAACTGTTAACTGAATTAAACTGTAAATGAGGGTCAACACTCCTAAGGGAGTAGACCAGTATTTTCTATTTACAGCAAGGACAGTTTCTGCATGGAGGCAATAAACACACATTTTTTTTTCCTTTACTGTTATAATAAAAATAAACAGAAGTAAACAAATGAAAGCTAAACTTAGAGATCCTATTTCAAGAAAGAATCTGGTGGTAACTCTGACAATTTTATTTGAAGGAAGATTAATAATTTAATTAGAAAGCACTACTAAATGCAAGAGTCACCCTGAGCTATTTCTAGAAATATGAAAATTCATCATACAAAGGAATCATTTGACAAGACAAGATTATTTGCACAGGCTTCAAGGTAGGAGTAATTGCTACCTTTGATAATAATTGTGAATGCCCGCTTATGTATGCAGTTGTGGGGGTGGGAGTGAAAGGTGTTTAGAATCTTTACCAATATGAGCGGTTTAACTTTCACAAAGTGAATCTGCACAATGACCAGGTAGTGATTTGGAAACCACAGTTAATCTGTAAGGTGAGAAAGTAGTAGGAGTGCTATTGAAGGGTAATTATCTCGTTCAGAGGAAAAAAAAAGTCGGGTTTATAAATTCTCCACTTGCAAAATAAAGAAAAGGAGAAAGAGTATTTGACTGCTTTTGAAAAATGAATTTGTAGATAATATAGTTTAACTAAATCCCTTATTCTGATTTTAAGGTAAAATGTGCTTGAATGGAATAGTGAAAGAATTATATTAAGATTAATGAAATTATTGGGGCACCTGGGTGGCTCAGTGGGTTAAGCTGCTGCCTTCGGCTCGGGTCATGATCTCAGGGTCCTGGGATCGAGTCCCGCATAGGGCTCTCTGCTCAGCAGGGAGCCTGCTTCCCTCTCTCTCTCTCTGCCTGCCTCTCCATCTACTTGTGATTTCTCTCTGTCAAATAAATAAATTTTTAAAAATCTTAAAAAAGAAAAGATTAATGAAATTATATCTGCTTATTTTTTAACAGCTATATTGATATATAATTTACATATCAACTCCACTTGCTTATGTTATTAAATGAGGAACACACTGAATGTGGAAGTAAGTCATGATAATAAAAATTAATATCAATTTTAACAGGAAAAACATCTACAACCAGTAGTTAACAAATGACTTTTCAAGTTTTTCAATGATCCCAGAGACTAATTCAATCTAAATGGCATCTAAGGGGCGCCTGGGTGGCTCAGTGGGTTAAAGCCTCTGCCTTCGGCTCAGGTCATGATCCCAGGGTCCTGGGATCAAGCCCCGCATCAGGCTGTCTGCTCCACGGAGAGCCTGCCTCCTCCTCTCTTTCTCTCTGCCTGCCTCTCTGCCTACTTGTGATCTCTGTCTGTCAAATAAATAAATAAAATCTTTAAAAAAAAAAATGGCATCTAATACCCAGCCTAGACAAAGAATCAACTACTGAGTGTGACATCTAATTGGCAATTTAGTAAATCAGCTTATTCCAATTTTAACTCACTACTAAAGAAAATGTATATCTTTTACACACAGAAGGGAAGAGAAGCTTCTTATTTCTTTTCAGTGATTCACCTTTCTTTTTTGCATCTCCTTAGCTCATCAATGGTTCATAAAACCAAGTCATTTCACAACTAGGAAGTACTCATAAGCCCACCTGTGCACTGGGCTAAGGAAAGGGAACCAAAATGGAAATTTACTGAGGAAAGAAACAAAGAAAAAAAGAAAGAAAAAACTCACATAAATGCTTAATACAAGGAGACTGCCAGGGTCAAGAGATATGTAGTACAGAATTTCTTTCTCCTCAGCTAGAGTGGAAATGGAACTTGAAAACTGATGACATCTCCACCATAACAACTATATCCCACACCCACTGTTTCATCCATTTTTAGATGTTTTTATTTCAAATTAATCATGTAATTCAACCCTAATTAAGCACTTGTTAAGAGCCAAGCACCATGCTAGATGAAATAAAAAAACAGTGCTTTAAAAAGTTCTTTAGGAACCTAAGATACAGAATAAATTTTCAATACGTATCTTGTATACACTCTAATCTCTTCTTAGGACCTACCAGGATTCTTTCTGCCAATATTTCATGAAGACATACAAATACCAGGTTAGGGATACCTGGGTGGCTCAAATGGTTAAGCAGCTGCCTTCAACTCAGGTCATGATCCCAGAGTCCTGGGATTGAGTCCTGCATCCAGCTCCTTGCTCAATGTGGAGCCTGCTTTTCTCTCTGCGTACTCTGCCTGCTGCTCCCCTCCTTTCTCTCTGACAAATAAAATCTTTAGAAAATTTTTTTAAAATCCCAGCTTAAAAAAGTTCTGTAGAAACCCAAGATACAGAATAATTTTTCAATATATATCATACATGTTCCTATCTCTCAAGACCTACAAGGTTTAATTCGTTGCATGAAGACATGCAAAATACCAGGTACAATACAGAGCACAGGGAACATAATGAAAAATGAGGCAGCTCATCTATATTAATAAGCTTTCAATGTAGTGAAACAGAAAAGTAAATAGCCAGTTACAATAAAGTCCAAGAAGTGCTTTGGATAATCCTATATACACAGAGTAGGGACAGTGGAGAGCAATGAGGCTGAGAAGTAATTTTAACAGCAGGTAACAAACACTATGTGCCAGGCAAAGTCTAAGCACTTTCACATGTGTAAAATCCTCACAATGATCCTACAAGGGAGGTGATATAATGATCATCCTCCTTTTACAAGCTGAGCAATCGAAGGAAGTTTAAGTTTCCTAAAAGTCACACAGTGATAAGGGTGGAGCAGGAATGTGAACCAAGGTTATGTGCTTCCAAAGATTTTACAGGATCATAAAGAGGTACTTTGTATGAGCTTAGGCCCTAATCAAAGAAGTACTTTTAAAGGGTAGTAGGCAAGACAGTGGTTTGATCAGATTTACCCTTAGAAATATTGTTTTGAGAACGGTATGATAATATGCAGCAAGACTTTAAAGGTAGGTAGACAAGTTATGAGGCTGCCATAATCCAAATGAAAAGGTTTACAGCCTATCTCAGATTAGAGGCAAAGATGATAGATAAGACATTTTAAAAAAGAAACCTTAGTAATTTAGGACCTGCCAGAAGTAGGTGTTATTGGAGAATAGTAAATGATAACTTGAGATAACTGGACAGATGGAAGGGTCATTCTCCAAATCAAGGGTAAAATGTGAATAGGCTCAAAATAAGATAAGCAGTTTAGTTTTAGCCAAGTTGACTTAGAAACAAAAGTATATTAAATTTGATACCTTATGGTCATACTTTGAGGTTTCAATCATGAAATAATTTTGGGTATTTTCAGAGTTACTTGTAAACAAAGTTAACTATTTGTGAAAGTCTACTGGTTGAATTTGAAATTTGTCACTTTTCTTAAATTTTTGTATGTCCTACCATATTTCCACATCTTACTATATAATACTGGTAGAGTCAGTCAATCATCAAGTAAAATCATCTCAATTTTCTCTCTCCATTAAACAAAACACTGCTATTCATAAAACTGGCAATTCCATTGCACCTAGCATAAACAAGTGATTTGCAAAGCATTCTCAGCCTTTAAAAACATAAACACACTCTAATCTTTTCTAACCAGTGAATAAAATAACAATTTATGTTTGTATAATCAACAGTTTTCCAAAGTGTTTCTAATTACTGTCTCTTCCAATCTCTACAGTAATACTGTGAGTTATAATGAAAGCCAAATAGTAGATGTCTTTTGAAATGTATAAATGGCAAATAGAACTACAACTCATAATCAGTTCACAGTTCATGTTATACATAAACAAGTTACAGATGTGATTATAATATGAAACTATTCAAAACATAGAAAATATCATACAAACTTTTGATAATCTAGGGGAAATGAGAAAAATATAGTAATATAATTTATTTAAGATGATAACCAACAGAAATATATAATTATTCAAGCCGAGGCCAAGAGAATTGGTAGCTACAAAAATGAAAAGAAACAGAACCCATATCTATGAAAAATAGGTTCAGTGAATTGACATAATGAGAAGTTTAAGAGTAAAATTCATTCTCTACCCTATAGACATGGTTTTTTCACCAGGAAGCTGGTTAACTTTTTAAAATTCACACATACAATTCCATGGGCACAATACAAAATAAAAGTAAGGTTTTTCTTTCCTTCAATATCAGGATAACGAACTATTTCCTGACAACTTCCAAATCTGCTAAGTGCCACTTTGTTGATTTTTAATTGTCATACTTTAAAACTTATAAAAATCATAATGTTAACTATGAAGGTCTAAAACAGCCCTAGTTATTTGCTACTGTGATAACTTATGTAAGAGTTATCAGGTCTTAAAAATATTCTAATATTCTACCTAACCAAAGTAATGTCCAACTTCACATCCATATGTATCACTATATTAACTATGCCATCTCCCCAAAAATAAAGTTATTCATCTTTGTTGGAAAATGAAATATGACATTTTAAAATCACTTCTTGGGGTGCCTGGGTGGCTCAGCCATTAAGCATCTGCCTTCGGCTCGGGCCATAATCTCAGGGTCCTGGGATCAAGCCCCACATAAGGCTCCCTGCTCTGTGGGTGGCCTGCTTCTCCCTTTCCCACTTCTCTTGCTTGTGTTCTCTCTCTTACTGTATCTCTGTCAAATAAATAAATAAAATCTTTTTAAAAAATTAAAATTAAATAAAAAATAAAAACAAAATAACTTCTCTATTACACAGGGATTCTTTATTATGTAATCCTATTTCCAGGAGATCCCTTAGTATGTGTAAGTCCAAACTCCTTATTTTACAGCTAGGTAATCACAGGCCCAGACAAGTTTTGATCTAAGCAAGGTTCTAGTCAGTGTATTTTCCAGAACAGTATTTAAAAGTATTCACCTTTTTCCTCTTTATACTGTTGGATGCTCCTCTTTTGCCTGCTCTCTTCTGGGAAGGGGTAGAGAGAAAGGATATAAATAAATTCAATTAAAGTTCTCAAATGTTGAGGCTGAGGAGAGAAAGGTTCAACTGAAACTAGTGCCTATAATAATTTTGACCACATGTCAGATGTCTATTCTAAAGTTCACTCTTATCTCCTATAGGTAAACATAGCTTCTATCTTGCTGTTCCCAAGTATCATAATCAGTATCACATCCTCCTTAATTCATTGCACAGTAATAACAAAGTATATATATCACTGACCACTGTAAGCATTATTTCTAATTATCATTCTATCAAGTGATAAAATACAAAACTACACTTAAATACTTTTCCTGTAATTTTTAAATTCTTCCTCAGAGATTATAAAGTAACACTTTCACTAAAACCAATGTGATAATACAAAAATATGAAAAGGAAATGATTCTCTCTATTCATTCTTTATCTTCCATGCTATGCATCAATATAATTATACCTTTCTTTACTTAAAATATATACAGCATGAACCCAGCAATTACACTATTGTGTATTTACTTCAAAGATACAGATGTAGTAAAAAGAAGGGCCATATGCACCCTATGTTCATAGCAGCAATGTCCATAATAGCCAAACTTTGGAAGAAGCCAAGATACCCTTCAACAGATGAATGGATAAAGAAGATGTGGTCCATATACACAATGGAATACTACTCAGGCATCAGAAAGGATGAATACCCAACGTTTGATCAACATGAATGGGACTGAAGGAGATTATGCTAAATGAAATAAGTCAAGCAGAGAAAGTCAACTGTCATATGGTTTCACTTATTTGTGGAACACAAGAAATAGCATGGAGGACATTAGGAGAAAGGGGGTAATCAGAATGAGAGACAAACCATGAGAGACTATGGACTCTGAGAACCAAACTAAGGGTTTTTGGAAGGGAGGGGGATGGAGGATAGGTAAGCCTGTTATGGATATTAAGGAGGGCACAGGTTGCATGGAGCATTGGGTGTTATATGCAGACAATGAATCATGGAACACTACATCAAAAACTAATGACATACTGTATGGTGTCTAACATAACATAATAAAAATTAAAGAAACATACACAGCATGTTTTATGTCAAAAATTTTTTTAAATAGAATACTGAACTATAATTAATTTTCACTTATTAAAATATCAGACACAACTTAAAATGAGGAGAGAGAACCTATTTTTTAAGAGCTCCACAGTATTCCACTGCAACCATTCTCCCTCTTTACGTGCATTAGTTATCCATACCTTTTTGCCACTACAAGAAATGCAATAATAAACATGTACAATTTACTATCAGAGTAAAACAAAGTGATACCCTTATAAATACACACATTCACTTTGAATTAATAAGAAGGCACTCATGAGGGACACCTGGGTGGCTCAGTTGGTTAAGCAGCTGCCTTCGGCTCAGGTCATGATCCCAGTGTCCTGGGATCGAGTCCCACATCGGGCTCCTTGCTCTGCAGGGAGCCTGCTTCTCCCTCTGACTCTGCCTGCCACTCTGTCTACCTGTGCTTGCTCTCGCTCGCTCTCTCTCTCTCTCTCTCTCTGACAAATAAATAAATAAATAAAATCTTTAAAAAAAAAAAAGAAGGCACTCATGAGAGAACCCAGCATATGAGATGGACTTTTAATCAAGAAATCTCTTGGAAAAAGGCTAAAGAGCACACATTCTTGAAGACTGAGATATTTATGTTCAAGATGGTTCACAACCTGTCTAAAAGTCCTTAAAATAAGGAAAGACTGAAGGATCAGAAACAAAGTTCATAATTCATATCACTGGTCTGGAGAACTGAAACAACCAATTTTAAGTTCAAAAACAGTCCTCCTCTTGAAAACCATCATTTAGGATCAGAGTTTACAACAAAACAAAACTCAATATTTAGTATAAAATACAAGATCAATATCCATATTACAACATTATACTATTCTAAATTTTTTATTTTGACATATACAGTAAAATAAGGTCTATTAAAATCTCAAGGAAAACAGGAAATCATGACACACCATAAATAGCATAATTACTATGTGCAAAAAAGAGTTTCAGTTTCATCAAGCAGTCCATGGATATCATACTGGAAAGCACTGTACAATATGATCAGGAATCATCATACTTCATCTTGAAATATCTAGTATTTATTGATTAAAATTACCCTACAATGGTTGGTTTTAAGCACTACAGAATTTTAAAATACAAGAGGGGTATCCTGCAAAAGCTCTAATGATAAATACTGTACTTTTTAGGTTTTGGCAAACATTAGATATTTTCATTCATCCTTGGAAGCAAAACTGCCATCATTCACAGAGGACAAAGGGGTGGTTCTGAACATGAGAACAGTTTATGAGAACTGTATACAGAAGAGACAATAAAGTCCTGGGACTAAACATAAACTTCAACTGTCTTTCCACATTAGTAGAGGGCCAGCATTTTTCATCAAGACCAACAGAATTCAGTCATTTCTGAACTTTCTCCCTTCTCAGCTCTCCATGTTCACTCTATGAAGTCCTGTTGTCATTACACAACAAAAATATATGCTTCTATCACCCTTTAGGTCTGTTTGCCTTCTCTCAACAGTATTTCTTTTTCCTTCTTCAAAACATTCTTTTCAAAGGAGTCTTCAATGAGTCTTTCTTGATTCAAATAGACTGGCAGACAAGATGGCATAAAAGAGCTCCTTTCCTAGTGCCCAAGCTAGAAAAAATAAAAATAAAAAAAGAGAAAATACAAAATTCTTAAGAGCAACATTTCTTATTTTCATTGAAAAAAAAAAGAAAGAAAAAAAAAACCATAACAATATGCTCTCCTTTCACTTATTTATCTAGGCCAATTTTATTGACATATCTTTGCTCATATCCACTTACTTGTTACAGGTATATGTTCCAAATGCTCTATGTTTTCAGAAACGACTTCCCCCCACATACTCATGCACACTTCTTATATTATCATTTTAAAAGCACAACAGAATTATAAACTATCAACACTATAACTGAAGATACCATTTCTAAAACTTCAATAATATCTAGAAAATCTCTATGAAATTCCCTGACATATGAATTAAAGAAAAATATCTTTTTGCAATATTTTTAAGCTGCACTGGAACTAGAGCTATCTTGGAAGCCACTTACTGAGCTCTTGGCTTAAGTCTCTGTTATTCTAGAGGGAAATCTAGCATTTTAAGACTTAAGGAGCTCCAGTTATACTTAAGTCCATAGCAGTGTTAAGAACATCTTTATGCCATAGAAATAAATCAGCGTCAAATGGTTAAATAATCAACTAACATAACCAAAGAAAAGATGACTGACAAATTAGTTACAAATAAAAATTTTAAGCATATATTCAAAATATTTAAAACTCAATACAGTTCACAAATCTAAACACTTTCCATTAGTTTCTAAAAGGTGCTGCTAGCTAACACTATCATGCCGGCATGCTGTGTACCTAAATGATCCTGGTGAATCTTATCACCATAGAAGTCTGTGATTCAAGAACACTAATACAATTTCCTTTGTTGTGAAGATGACAACAAAAGTTGTGCAAGAGCAGAAAAAGAGACAGAAAGATGCTGATATTCTTTCCTATGTTTTCTACCACCCCTCACAAAAAAGAAGACTGCTCCACTCCAACCCTCCCATCTCCCACCCCCCTTTAACTACTCCCCACTCCACCCAGAAAAAAAATTATTTTATCCAATAAAAACACAGCAACCAAGTAACATAGATAAGAAGAATACCTGTAAGATTTTTCTTTCCATAACTTGTCCCAGGCAAGGATCCTCAGGCACTCTCTCCCATGTCATCCTCCACCACTTCTTCAACCATTAGAGATGCATCCTGAATGATGGTGGAGGGTTCAGAAGTTTATAGTAGATGTGGCATATTGAGATCAAGGATCATATCCATCTCCTCACAAAAAAGATGGAGGCCTTCAGGTGGTCCAGAACACAATTCACAGCTCTGTGATTATACTCACATGTTACTATTCTGATACTGAGCAAATCCTACTCTCAACTCAAAAAATCCCACCAGGATATACCTCAAAATTGTAAATAAGTCATTCTCCTGATTTTTCCCTTAGTGTTCATTATTTATATCTGACTCACTTTAAAGATGTTGGAGTGATAGGGACACCTGGGTGGCTCAGTGACTGAAGTCATTGCCTTTGATCCCAGGGTCCTGGGATGGAGTCCCACATCAGGCTCCTTGCTCAGCAGAGAGACTGTTCTCTCTCTGCCTCTGCCTGCTTGTGCCCTCTCTTTTTCTCTCTCTCTCTCTGACAAATAAATAAATAAATAATAAAATCTTAGCAAAAAAAAGATGTTGGATTGATACTATCAATTATTAATAAAGAATACCCAGATGATATCCTTATTTTAAGGTATTTTCTACATATATACCATCTCTCATAAAATCCATATGCAATGACGGAATCATCCACCCCCACCCTAATACTCTGGGTGAAAAAGAAGGTTCAGAGAAGTGTGTGAAAATACACTTCTGTAAGTCTGGAAATAGTGAGGGAAGGAGATGGTTGCTATAAAAAACAAAGAATGCATGTTACAAAGAACTATGCACCTGAGACTGTGTGTAAATTAGGTAACAACTGTTACCCTCGTATTGCTCTCCCTTCTTTTCCAACATAATTTTTAGTGCTTTATTTTTAAAATAAAAATATGCTCCTTACAAAACAACATTATGTTTTAAGAAAACGGAGAAGTATTCTATCATTACTCCATCATTTTCTCAAAAGGAAACCATTACTTCATATCCTTTCATCTTTTTTGTACATATTTAAACTTGCATGATTTTTGACAAGTATCATACTATCCATACTGTTCTAAAACTTCTCTTCACTTGATATAACTTGACCATCTATCATTTCACATCAGTATCAACCTCACGCATCTTTTATAATATTCATATAACACTCCCTGGCTTCTGGGTATTGTGCCTTATTTATTTATTTTTTAAATCATTCTTCCCCCTCCTCTTATCTCCTCTGGAAATCGAAATACCTGGTTTTCATGAACCATGTAACTTAATATTCAATCTCCATCTTTTCTTCAGTATTTTCATTTTCTATCTTTTTAACCTTTAGGTTCTAAATCATGAATTCAGCTTTCAGCCCTTCCTTTGAATTTAACAATCAGATTTTTTATGTCTGAGAACTCTGCAGATTGTTTCTTTCAGAACAGCTTCATTTATTTTTTTAGCTGTTTTAGCTTCTTAAATCTCTCGGCAGTATGAATTAAACTTAAATTCCATCTACTTCTTGAATCATTCCCATTCTCCAGAGATTAGTTTTTCTCTTAGTTCATCTTCTATTTGTATTGTTGGTTTTCTGGTGGTTTTTGGTATTCCAATTTATGAACGGTATTCCAGAGCTATCTAACTGGCCTGGATTTCTCCTGTCAGTCTATAGGTCTGTTCCTCTCTTAAGGCATCTTCGCTGAATGAGAGAGCTGATTTCAAGCTGAATATGACTGGAGAGAGGATATCAAAAGCAAATTTTAATTTAGGTTGTGTGATCATAAAACAGGTTATGGACTAGATCCCCCAAGACTACCAACTTATATGGAAGATTTTACTTTTAGGATGGAATGCTTTCTCATGTATCTCACATGTGTGGAACCATTCTGTCTTTTCCCTTCCTCCACTCTCTGTTCTTGGTAGAGTTTGCAGGCTCTGTTACTCTCTCTAATCACAACACACTTATCAGAAGCCTTCTCCAGAATCACGATCTGCAAAACAGAAGCTAAGACTCTATCCTAGAGATAAATACCCCTGCTAACAATCATTCTATAATAAATAAAGAAAGGCAGAACCCAGAGGGTGGAGTTTTTAAATTAGGTCCTCTGATGATTACCCCACAGACCACCCCAATTCTTTGGAACTGTTAGCACAAATGTAGTTTCTTGAGGTCCACTGAGGAGAAGCTTCTCAGTTTCAGTTGTGTTTTTCTCTGCTCCTGTTTCTCTGTCCTCTCATTCCATCTGCTTTCTATTTTAAGGGAAATCCCCAAAATCTCCTACAAAACTGTCACTCTTTCTTGCTTCCCAATGCTGTTACAGGCTTAATTTAATACATTTCAGCCACTTCAAACAGACATGGAGATGGTTGGGAGAATTGATCACTTGCCATCTTTTAGCAAGTCTTCTCAAATTTTCAACATCATGTACACCTAAAATTCTTCATAAATATCAAATGAAAAGTATCTCCTGCAATTCTATGAATAGAAATTCTTTGCATAGGGTATTTTCTCCCCTTTTAGCCCACACCCAACTACTAGAGCACAAGTTTTTTTATTATCAAGTCATCTAGAATTGTATCCCCTAGTTGTAATAGTTTCTGTAATACTGTTTTATTTAGAACATTTTCTTTCAAGTTATATACTTCAAAGTACATTATTAACAATTTTTTATATTTAACCATGTTTCACTGATTGGCTTTTGGCGTGTCGATTACTTCTATTTATCAATGTTTATTGTATACTTTATTTCATCCAGAATTCTCTATGTTGATTCATTTTGCTTAAGTCCTTCCAAATAATGTATTCACTTATTTGAAATTTATTAGTTGTATTTCAGATACAGTTCACATATTTTGCCTTCATACTTAATACTTCTGCCACATATTTTTATCTCAGAATACTATATTTTTAGCTCAGAATTCCATTGTTTCTTACTAGTCAGTGTTGCATAGGAAAAATAGGGTGCCAATCTGATTTTTTCTTCTGTAAGGATAAGCCTGTCTTCTCTATCTGAAAACTTGATTTTCTTTTGATTCCTGGAATTCAGAGGTTTAATCATTATTCAATTTTACCGGAAATTGGATTCTAGTATATCTTATTTGATAGCATTCTTCAGCACAGGAAAATTTTATTCTGCCATTTTATCTACTGCTTCTGCAATATGCATCGTATTTTTTTATTTCTGGAATTCCTATTGCACAGAAACTGATCTGGATCGATGTTATATGTTCTCAAACTTTTCTCTCAATGTTCAACATTTTTGCTCTACTGTTTGAAAGAAATCTCAATTTGACTCTCAATATTGCTACTTCTCTTTTTAAAAAATTTACCAGGAAATATTTTAGACATACAAAGGATTTGAGATATTATTTAATAAACATCTGTATGGAACAATAGTAAATTTTGTTTCCTAAAAATTTGATTTCAGTTGTCATGGTCAAAACAGATGAATAAATAGTACTAAGGTATATACACATATACATGTAGAATTACTGGGTTGTTGGGGAAATGCACATCCAAATTCACTAAATATTGCCAAACTACTCTAAAAAGTGGTTTTATAAGGCATCTGAATAGCTCTTGTTAGTTAAGCGTCCAACTTTTAATTTTGGCTCAAGATCATAATCTCAGGGTCATGAGATCAAGCCCCATATCACTTTCTCTCCCTCTTTCTCTGTCCCTCCCCACTCAAAAAAAAAAAAATTTAGGTGGATAATTTTACTTCTGCAAGTTAAGAATTTTCATTGTTCCACATGCTCACCAACACAGCATACTCAGACTTCTACATTTTTATCTGACACTTGTCTAAAAATACATTACAAATATTTTTGAGTAATTTTGCTAGCTACTATTTCTAGGAAAACTGTTTTCTTTCAATATTGGAAGACCGAATTCTGACTTCCAGCACCCATTGTTACAGTTTAGAATTCCACTACCAGTCTAATTTTTAGGCTCTTAGAAATAATCTATTTCTGCCTACTTTTAAATTCCCTATTTTTAGTAATATCCAGTTATTTTCCTTTCTCTGGATTTACTGTTTTTTCAGTCTAATGATTCACATAGTTTAATTTTGGAAAATTCTCAGTCATTCCTTTTTTGGATATGGACTCTCCTCCTCAGTCTCTTCATTCTACTTTTCTAAACTCCAACTTCACAGATTCAGACATGTTTACTCTTCTACCTCTACAGTCTCTTTCCTGTTTCTGTATCTTTTTTTTTTTCAGCTCTCTTCAAGTTCATTAAATCTCTCTTCAGCTAGGTTTAATCTATTTAAGCCATTCAGTATTTTTTTTAATTTTTTTATTTTCAATTTTTAATTTCTAAATGTTTTATTCATTTGTAAATCTTCCTGGTGTTTCTTGATAGTATTTTGTTCCTTGCTCATGTTTTTATTTTTCTTTGCTTATGTTTTTAATCCCCCAATTTAGACTCTATACATATGTGTACATATAAAATATTTATATAGACACACACACACACATATATATATATATACTAACATGATATCTTTAAGGTCCATCCCCCTAAGTATTAACTTTTGTTTCTGTTCAATGCTTTGTAGCATACCAATATTTCATTATTTTAAAATAATTTTCTGTTAACTACATTTTCCTGAACTAGGAAGGTAATATAAATTGGAATTGCAAACCAACATGGAGGCAGGTTTATGGTCACAAATCTTTAGAGGAGACTTTTCAGTCTCCTCCAAATGCCAAGAGAAGAAAACTTCTCTGATGTTATCGGCTGGAAGTTAAATTTAATTTTCTAGGCTCTCTTTCATTAAAGCCTTATCTTGAAGAACTGTGGCCTTATACAAAGGCCTCAATTCCAATTCCTCATCTAATGGAAGCCCAAAGATCTCTCCTCTCAAATCCATGAGACTTTTTTTTTTTTTTAAAGATTTATTTATTTGACAGAGAGAAATCACAAGTAGACAGAGAGGCAGCCAGAGAGAGAGAGAGAGGGAAGCAGGCTCCCTGCTGAGCAGAGAGCCCGATGAGGGACCCAATCCCAGGATCCTGAGATCATGACCTGAGCCGAAGGCAGCGGCTTAATCCACTGAGCCACCCAGGCGCCCCTCCATGAGACTTTTAAATGCAAGACTCTAGGTCAACAAGTGTTCTGAAAACAGAACAGAACTCTGGATTTGTAGTACCTTCTATATTTTTGGTGCCTAGGGATTTTACTTGGCAATCATATTTTTAACTGTGAAGACGTTTTCACTGTTCCCTTCTCAATTCAATGTTTTCTCAATTCTAATTATAAATTTTCAGTTTGCTACTTTCTTTACATTAACTATGATTCCTAAACTATTTGCTTATCTATTTGCTTATCTGAGTATGAGTTCTCTCTTTAGCATTGCTAATGTTCCTCAAATATCCAGTATTTCATCACTACCTTCATCTTTTCTTAAGATCTTTATTTAAGATTTAGATTTTTCAATACTGATGGCTGGTATAAGTTACTAATTTATTTTCAATTGTCTCCCCTACTTCCATCATGCCCAAAATGTAAGGCTGTAGGACTTTGTGGGTAGATTTTGCACATAATGGAGCAAAAGAGAGAAACTAGTGGACAGTTTTTTTCTTCAAGGTTCACTGATTCCAGATCTTCTAATTACCTTAGTATTTCCCACAGGGCCATTTCTCTGCCTTAGCCCTGCCATCTCTAAGTTGGGTGAATTTTTTTTTTTTTTAATTAACTGATTTATTTTAGAGAGAGAGACAACAAGCAGTAGGGGAGAAGGAGAGAGAATCTCAAGCAGACTCCACACTGAGCATGGAGCTCAACACGGGGCTTGATTTCATGACCGAGAGATCACAACTTGAGCTGAAACCAAGTGTCAGATGCTTAAGTGACTGCACCACTCAGGTGCCCCTAACCTGGGTGAATTTCTGAACTATTAAAAAAGAGAGTATATTTCCTATTCAGAAACCAAATATTTTTGCCATGCTGAATTACAGGCTGTTTAGTACTAGTGGTTCTTAGTAATCAAATCTTGTCAGTCCCATCTTTCAAAACTGCCCACATTTTCTGACTACATCCTTTCCTGTTTTCCAGAGTTGCTATGGATTTTTTTCTTATTCTTGTATTTCTTTTGTCATTGCAATTTGGACTCAGCTATCATTTACTTGATATAAAATTTTTAAAATTCTTAACTGAGTAATATTCTTCATGACATCAGAAGTTATACCCTCAAAAGAAGCAATCTCTCCCCCTAAAATAGCAAGAACAACAGAAAAGTAAGAAGCTGGTTCTTTAAAAAGCCTCAGTTTATAGTTTCTTTCCCCCAAAACACAATTTCAGTAATACTTTGTATCCCATCAATAAGCCCTCCATTCAAAAAAACCAGCCATCTCCAACTCTTTAATTCCTACTCCAGTTCATCTTCTACTAAAGCAAAACTGAAGAAATCTGAAAATAGAAATTGGGTTTTCTTCTCTTATCATGAAGAATTTACTTTCTATTTTAAGTGAATTCTTTATTATAAAAGTAATTAGCCAACTTACAGAAAAATTGCAATCTACAGTTTTACAGAGAAGGTGCATTGACTATGCTTGAAAGAACAACAAATATAGTGATAAATCAAGAAACTTAAACAGGAATCAGAAAACCTGAGAACTATGCCATTCTACCAACTGCTATGCTTCTTCTTCAAGTTTAAATGACAGTAAAACCAAAAGAACAACGTATGTTCTTTCTGATTTAATTTTCTATACAAAGATACTTCTCTGCTACTGGATAGCAATACAATTTTTCTAAAAATACATTCATGGATTTTTGTATTTGGTAGTGAAGCAACTGAAAAGTGATGGCTCTTTCTCAACTTTACTGACCATTTTATGTTGGTTAGTTCACTAATTTCGCAACATTCCAAGACACCAAATGACTTCAAGTACAATCAAGCACTCCTGAAACCTTTCCACTAAATGAATATACCATCAGGATGTCTAGGGTGGAGACCATTATTGTGAAATTCTTTGCCTCTGATTTTGAGAATCATTTAGTTTTAACAGAAAAACTTTCTATAGGTATAGCAATTAAATTAATCAATGTTCCACACACACACCCAATCTTTTAGTAAAAAAAGTGCTCTATAAGAATAGTACTTTTAATGTATAGGTTTACATATTCTCTGGTAAAAACCCACATACACCTTCGCACTCCAGTCAGTCAGAAAAACAAGATCATAGAGCATGCTGCCAAAAATTGCAAACTGTAGTTTACATTCAATATGTGATCCTACCAAAAAAAAAAAAAAAAAAAAAAAAGACTGATTAAAAAAATTTAAATAAGCTTTTTAAAAAAACTTTTTCAAGAGATTATAAGTGCAAATTTTGAACACAGGTAGAATTACAGAGAAATGTGAATAATTTATTTACAAGGTGTAAAGTGGTATTCATTATATATCTACCTGAGAGGACAAAGCCTTTTTCTTCACTATAGTCCATTTTATTATCCACAACAACTTTACCTTTTCTAATTGTTGTTTGTTTTAAAAACAAACATAATATTATGAGTTATAATCCTTAAAAAATTATATGACACACAGCATAAAATACATGTTACTAAATAGCAAATACAATTAAGAGTAGCCACATAACACATAAAACCATAAGCAATGCTTTTGGGGGGGAAAAGGCAGCATCAACAGAGACCAAATGAAAAGGATATGAAGCCAGAGGCCTGGATTCAAATCCAGACTTTGCCCTCACCAGTAGTCTAATCCTAGGCAAGCTAACCCCTTGTACTTCAGTTCCCTCATCTGTAAATCAGAAATAACTATAGCTGTTCCATAAGGCTGTTGTGATGATTACAGCAAACAAATAGCAATAAGCCTAACCAAATCTGAAAAGACTAAGATGAAGAAAATTATAAAACATCATCTGACTACATAAAAATCTAAAACTGGGTAAAATATATACATAATCATTAAAAATAGGTATTAAGTGACATAAAAATCTGCAATACATGTAACTAAAAGTAATTTCCTTGATTACAATAAGCTCTTAAGAAGTTAATAAAAAACATTTTTAAAATGAGCAAATGATAAGAGGAAATAATTCATTAAATGAACATATAATCCACTTAGAACAGTGTTTTGCCCATGGTAAATGCTTAAA
Organism: Mustela putorius furo; assembly: GCF_011764305.1. Lineage (NCBI taxonomy): Eukaryota > Metazoa > Chordata > Mammalia > Carnivora > Mustelidae > Mustela > Mustela putorius. The sequence goes on along the minus strand of NW_025421329.1, from coordinate 1,056,685 downwards.
AAAAAAAAATAAACAGATAATGAACATACTAAAGTAGATTCAACCTCACTCATGATTTTTAAAACAGCAAAACAATCAAAGTGGCAAAAATAAAATACAGACGATAAAGTCCAGAGTTGGTGCTGGGAAGCAGACATATGCATACACTAAAAGGACTATAATGATGGTTCAACATCTTTCAAAAGAAAACTGAAAATATCTCTCACCTGAAAATCTTCAGCCTCTGACCCAGCAATTCCATGGCTAGAAATCACTTTTATGATAGAAATATATATAATAATACAAAGATAAAACATAGGAAGTCTATGAAATATTATACTATTAAAAACAGAAATTGGTATAATCAAAATGCCCATCGATAAGGGAGTAATTAATTAGATGATGAAACCTGTACAAATACATGAAGTAAATCATCAGAATTTCTTATGGAAAGATTTCCATGATAGATTATGAGACAGGAAAAAATGCATGAATATAAATAGTATTAGTGCACAATACTGTGTATAAAAGAAAAGGAGAGAGGTGTTCTAAAGCACATTTATATAAATACTAAAACTCTCTAGCACATATACATAACATATTATTAGGCAGTTACAAATTCAGGGACTGAGTCTGAAAGAAAGGCTTATTTTTCATTTTATGCTCTCCTGTACTGTTTGCTTCTCCATGTGCAAGTATTAGGTTTATTAATTTTTTGGAGAGATGTATACTTAGATAAGAACATTCAACCTCTCGAAATCTGATAGTATTTTTAAAATTGAATATGAATAGAACTCTATGACTATTCTAGGAATAGAAAAGAATCTAAAATCAGTCTGAAAAAATGTATCAAAATAACTACAAAAATTTTGAAAAAAAAGTGGATTTTTCTGAAATTATCAAAATATATAATGAAACTATAGTAATATAACAATATCATACTAACACAAAAATTGACAGATCACAACCAAACAGAATGAAGAGTCCAGAAACAGATTACTGCATACATGGCAATTTTAGTACATGATTAAGACAACATCAGTAGAGATAAGGAGCTGTCCATAGGAAACAAATCTAAGAACACCAACCTCTTATCACACAAAAAGAAATTCCATACAGACAACAAACCTAAAGTAAAAATAAGCCAACCTTTTGAAGGAACTAAAAAAGTACTTTCTTGTTATTAAAAGGAAAAAAGTCTTAAATCTAGTAAAATCTTTAAAGTATAAGAGATTAAGATGCAGATGTAAATAAAAACTTAAAACTCTGCTAATAACAAGACAGCATAAATGACAACAGCAATCATCATTATAAAAGCTAGCACTCAGAGATCACTTAAGATTAGACACTGTTCTATGCTGTTTACAATTACTAACTTATTTAATCCTCACAATAATCTTTTGAGGTATACCATCACTAAACTCATTTTACCAGTGAAGAAACTGAGGTACAGGGATTCAGCAACTTTCCCAAAGAAGTGGCAGAGCCAGCATTCAACCTGGCTGCTGTCCAGTTCAAGGCTGTATTCTTAACCCTGTACAACCACAGACTTTTTTTTTTTTAAGATTTTATTTATTTATTTATTTGCAAAAGAAAGCAAGTGCAAGCATGAGCCAGGGGCAGGGCAGAGGGAGAAGTAGAAGCAGACTCCCCACTGAGCAGTAAGCTTGATATGGGACTCAATCCCAGGATTCTAGGACCATGACCTAAGCCCAAGGTAGACTCAACCAACTGAGCCACCCATGTGTCCAAAGGACAGAATTCTAAAAGATACTGCAACATTTACAAAGTTAAAGCACAAAAACAGGCAATCCAATAGAAAAAAATGGGCAAAAGTTACGAACAGGTAACTCACAAAAGAAATCTAAATGGCCAATTAAATCAAACAGCAAAGATTTACTAGTTTTTACCCATTCCACTGGCAAACATTTCAGAGATTAATGGCACCTTTTGTTGGCCGGTATAAGAAAACAGGTATTCATACTGTGTTGATGGGTGTAAAAACTATTTCAGCAGCTTTGGAGAATGATTTGACAGTTTTATCAAAATTTCCATGTGCCCTGCCTATAATGTAATAATTCCACTTTTAGGAATCTCTCAGAAATCCTCAGAAATATACACAAGGGTTACAAACATTTTCATCATAATCTTAATTGTAATTTTAAGAAAAAATATTTAGTGTCCATCAAGGATAAAATAATTTAGGTTAAATAAATTTAAATAAATTATGATAAAATATATGCCCATTTAATAAAAAGGAAGGAAACATCAAAATACAGTTTTAACTGTGAAAAAGCAAACTCCAAGAAATATATATATATGGCTAGTTTTTACAGCAAAAACTAACAAAACACTGGGGCATCCAGGTGGTTCAGTCAGTTAAGTGTCCAACTCTTGATTTTAGTTCAGTTCATGATCTCAGAGTTGGGAGATCAAGCCCTGTCTTGGATTCCATGCTGGCATGAGCCTGCTGAATATTCTCTCTCTTCCTCTCCCTCTGCCCCACCCCCCAAAAAACCTAACAAAATACTTATGAATACACATACAGAGTATTTGTAAAAGCATAAAAAGTAACCAGATTAAGAGCACAGACTCTACTGCCAGACTAGCTGTGTTAACCATACAATTGGTTAACCTCTCTTGGTCTCAATTCCCCATAATTTTATCACTTACTTCCTAAGGATTTTAGGTCTCCCTAAAAAGTCCCTACTATTTGTTAATGCTTAGAACACCTCCTGATACATCACTGTGTTGACTAAAAATAAATTTAAAAATGCACAAAGGGGGCGCCTGGGTGGCTCAGTGGGTTAAAGCCTCTGCCTTCGGCTCAGGTCATGATCCCAGGGTCCTGGAATCAAGCCTCATGTCGGGCTCTCTGCTCATCAGGCAGCCTGCTTCCTTCCTCTCTCTCTCTCTCTCTGCCTGCCTCTCTTGCCTACTTGTGATCTCTCTCTGTCAAATAAATAAATAAAATCTTTAAAAAAAAAATGCACAAAGGTCTAGAATGACAATCACCTAAGTGTTATCAGTATTTACCTCTATGGACTTCGGTGTTTGGCAAATGGGAAACTACCCTACCATTTTTTAACTTCTGAGTACTTTACAATGACCATGATTTAAGTCTTTTATTTTATAAAAGTACAACAAAGTATAAATACACAGATATACAAACCTATAGTAGTGATCCCCTTTAGTGATTTTCAACACCTTATATCATATCACACTTACTATAAATTAATGCTTAGAATAAATATTTATCATTAACTTTAATGTTATTTTAAAAATAATTTTTCAGGGGCGCCTGGGTGGCTCAGTGGGTTAAGCCGCTGCCTTCGGCTCAGGTCATGATCTCAGGGTCCTGGGATCGAGTCCCGCATCGGGTTCTCTGCTCCGCGGGGAGCCTGCTTCCTCCTCTCTCTCTCTCTGCCTGCCTCTCTGCCTACTTGTGATCTCTCTGTGTCAAATGAATAAATAAAATCTTTAAAAAAAAATAATAATAATTTTTCATACAAACATTAAAAGGAAAATTACTGTTATTTGTAACTTACAACAACTCATTTTAAGAAATAATTACAAAACTTTAAATAAGTCCTAATGTTAACTTCTAGGCACATTTCAGATGTCAGAGCATTTAAGCAATTTTTCATTGTCAAAGTTCAATCCATATGCAAAGAGACTACATACTTACTTTGCAATAAAAAGTACTTCATATAGCATGTCAGAAATTGTTTCAGAGAAATCTAGAGAGTAATCCCTCACAAAAAGATACATGAAATATTTAAAATAACAGTATAACCCTATTTAGAAAAAAGGCATGTTTTTATCCCATTGTTTTTGTTAACATGAAAAACTTGTATTTATCCACTATACTATTCCATGAACACAGTTAAATAGTCTTTAAAATCCCAGGCTGGAGTTATTAGTAAATTATGAATGACCAAAACTAAAATGGGAATGTTATATTCACTATGTTATTTTTCAGTAAATGTCAAATAACTTGACATCTAAATTTAGGTATGTGGGAAAAAATTTAAAAAGATATACCTATGGTTCCCTCTCTTCCTAAAAGTTGGCTGTCCTTCATCAATTAAATTTGCACCCTAAAAGTGTATAAATAATGGGAAAAGCCAGTAGATTCCTTGTTTAGCTATTTAAGTATTGGTATTTCCAAACAGTCTGGTCACAAGTTACTACGTTAACAAGAGAAAGGAAGAAAGAAAGGAGGAAGGGCCACTTCCATAAGATTTTTAATTCACAGTGATCTCTTACACCAAATAACGCCTAACAGAATCAACAATTAGAATTTTTCTGTGCCTCCAGGAAGATCAGGTAACAATATTTGCAGTGAAATCTAGGAAGAAAAGTATTATTTCTTGAATCCATGTTCTCCCTGTGCCAATCAGTATTTCAAAGAACATGTTGGCTTAGTCTGTTAAATCATTTAACTATAAACAGAAAAGTAATCTTTATTAGTCATCTGCCTTAAAACAAAACAAAACAAAACAAAAATTTCACTGGTTTTCCAATCACTAACAGTACTGATATATTACACCATCAAGGATCTGAGACGAGAATATCACTTATGTACAATTATTTTAGAGTAAGAATCTCCATAGTCAGAAACACGCAAGATTAGATAACCTCTTGTTCAATTACCACCCAGCGAAGAAAGTGCTTTTACTCTGATTTTCACCTCGAACCGTTCTGAATACTTCCAGTGACAGGAAATGCTCTGTGTCAGAGTTCATTCCATTTAGAAGCAACTAATGGCATTTAAAAGTTTTCTTGCATTGTTCTAAAATCAGACTCAATTAACTTTGAGCCAATGCTCCAAAGAGCTCTCTGTCTTAGCCCTCACTTTATCTCCTCCTCCAAACTAAAGAACTTGGAAAACTAAAATGCATTTATTTTCATAAGCTCAAATAGCCAGTATTTTCAATAGATTAGGCATCATTAGAAAAAAAATCTTAAGTATTAAAGGACACAAGTTGAATTTCAAAACAAATTCAACATACTACACATCTTCAACTCTAAAATGACTTTTCTTTAAACATTATAAAATCTCTGAAAGTGGCAGATGCCTTACAATAACAGACATTTACAATTGCTGCTGGGAGGTGGTGGTCAAGACAGTCTTCACTAACTGCGTACATTTATTTACTTACCATTTCTGGTGATATAATTAGACAACTGGAACCTGTCAACATTTCAGGCAACAATACATTTAGTGATCAACTGAGTAAAGAATATGAGCCCTAAGAATTGGCTGAAACCTTTCCTTAACACCATATGGTTAAGATCAAGAAAATGGCAGCAGTAAAACTTGCAAGGTAAGTATCAGTGGTTTAGGGAAAAAATCCCAGACATAAGTACATTTTTAAGTAGTTCTATGTCAACAACTCTAACTGCACAGAAAATAATTTTGTGGAGAAAAAAAAAAAACTCTGGGTGAAAAAAAATGATTCAGAATTGTACTCTGAAAGAAAAGATATTTTAGACTACCTAATTTATTTGTTTCCTTTGAAGATATATGTTCAAGGATGATGTATCATAAAAGTATTAACTCAGTAAATCTAAAATAATTTTTAAATTTATTGAAAGAGATCAGAGTGATTAGAAAGCATCGCTTAATAATTGAATTGATAGTGTTTTTTCCCGTTCCTTCTTAATGGAATATAAAATAATGGTGTTTCTTATGGCTCATTCAATAGAACACAGTAGTTCAAAGCAGCTCTGTGCATGGTTGAAATGCCAGAAATTACTAGTTTCTTCCTCTTGCTCTTTCTATAACTAGAATACATTTCTCAGTTTCTCTTAAAATTAAATATGACCCTGTGACTGAGACATAGCCCAAGATATGTGAGTGGAAATCAGGTGCACCATTTCCAGACCTAATTTACAAAAACCTCTGACATAATCCTTTTTCCCTCTCTCCCCTAAAGTACTCAAGGGCAATCTTAGAAGCAACCTGTCAAAGAAGGAATAGTTTCCACCAGCTCTAGCTCTAAAGGACTATGTGAAACACAATGCCCCCTCACATACATGCACATTCATATCCCCAACCCAACCATAACCTCTCCATGGACACCAGTTATGAAGATTCACACTGGATTGTTAGGTTAACATAGAAATAAACTTCTATCAGGCCACGTCTCTTGAGAATTTGTTTAAGTACCTAGCAGCAGCCAAACTAAAACAGTTGGTTTTCACATTTGAAATTATAAATTTCAAGCAGAATGGCAGACCAGGTAGTTCCAAGCTTTCATTTGCTCACAGAAACATCAAAAACAATATACAGAAACTGAACCAACTTTGTTGAAATTCTGGAAAACAAAGGATTACAGAAACCAAGCCAACAATTAATTAAGAAAAACCCACCTTTAAGAGTTGGAAACCTTTGTAGTATTTGTACTGATCCATATCTCACCCTCTTTCCAACACAACCAGAAAGTGCAAAACAGACCTTACTCACAAATTACTGTGTTAAGTTTGTTTTGACCTATCTGGGGGATACCTGAAGAACTGAAGCAAGGCACTCATCTCTAAACTAACTCAAAACTAAGTTGGACAAAATCAACAGGCACTGCTCATAAAAGCTGCTAGGCAACTAAGGATTCATAGACACCTGGGCCAAGATTAAGAATGGATATACAATAGACCATATAATGTCCAGAGGAAAAGATGAGACTCTCTGGCAACTAATATTCAAAACCAGCCTTGTATAAAGAACTTTAGAAAGTTAGGGGCACCTGGGTGGCTCAGTTGGTTAAGCATCCAACTCTGATTTGGCTCAGGTCATGATCTCAGGATCATGGGATGGAACCCTGCACTGAGCTCTATGTTCAGTGGGGAGTTTTCTTGAGATTCTCTGTCTCTACATGCCTCCCCTCCTCAAATAATAAATAAATCTTAAAAAGAAAAAAAGTATGTGCATATCCAGAGAGGATATCTGCTCAGAAAAGACTTGAAAAGACCTTAAGCTTACACCTCAAAATAATCTTAAGTTCAAAGAAGACCTAACTAATTAAGTGTTGAAGGAGAGTCCCAGCATATAGCTCATTCGCAAAGACAGAGAGTACTCTGGAGGAAATTTGTGTAAAAATCTGAGTCAATCATGAGCTAAAGGAAGAAAGAGTTTAATGATCACAAATGACAAGGAGTCTATGCAAAAATAAGAAAAACCTCAAAACAATGAATTATATAGTTTTCAGCAATTTAAAAAAAAATACAAAAACCATGAAGAAGGAGATTTGGTTTCCACAGTTACCACATTACAATAGTCAAAAGCCCAATTTTCAAAGTACAAGACATAAAATAAAAGAAAAAAAATGCCCCATTCAAACAAACAAAATTAACAGAAACAATCTTAGAGGAAGTCCACGTTTCAGACTTACCAGACAATAACCTTTAAAAAACCACCTTAAAAAGGAAATCAAGAAAACAATGTATGAACAGAAAATCAAAGAAAAAAAATTACTGAAAAAAAAAAAAAACAATTAAAAATTCAGGAGTTGAGAAGCACAATAACTGAGAATAAAAAATTCACTAAAGGGATTCAACAGCAGAAGTGAGCAGTGAGGAAAAACAAACAAACCAAAAAAAAATACAAAAAACAAAAACAAAAAACACCAGTGAACCTGAAGATAAAAGAATTGAAATTATCAAGGATGAAAAACAAAAGAATGAAATGAACAGAGCTTAAAAGACTTGAGGGACACAAATACATCAACAAATCCATTATGGGAGTCTCAGAAGGTGAAAATAAGACAAAAAGATAATTTGCAGAAATAATGGACAAAAAGTCACAAATCTGATGAAAGATACCAATCTACAAATCAAAAAATCTCAAAAAACTCCAAATGGAATACACTCAGAAAAGACACATCATAAACTGTCAAAGATTAAAGACAGAAAGAGAATTGAAAGCAACATGACAGAAGTAACTCATTATGCACAAGGGATCCCCAATAAGATTATAAGTTGATTCATCATCAGAAACTTTGGAGACAAAAGGGAAAAAAGTGGTATGATTTGTTTAAAGGGATGAATGGGGAAAAAACTGAGAATTCTATATTCAGCAAATCCATCCTTCCAAAAATGAGGGAGAAATAAATACATCTGCAGATAAACAAATATTGAGGTAGTTTATTACCAGTAGATGTACAAAATTTTAATAAGGGTCTCTCAAGTTAAAACAAAAGGATGCTAGACAGTAAATTGAAGCCATAAGAAGAAATAAATATCTTCATTAAAGTTAAATAAATGGGCAAATGTAAAAGCCAGTATCACTGTTATTTTGGTTTATAAACTCTTTCTATTTTCTACATGATTTAAAAGACAAATGCAAAAAAATTAATAATGAATCTGTTACTGAGCACATAATATATAAACATACAGTATGTTACATCAATAGCATAAAAGTGGGCAGGATGATCACGCTATTTAACAGTTTCTGTATGCAAATAAAGTTAAGCAGGCATCATTTGATTAAGTAATTATAAAAATTATAACTTTATAACTTTAGGATGTTATATGCATTCTCTGTGGTAATCAAAAAGAAAAAGCTATTTAGAATAGGCACAAAAGTTATTAAGGGAATCAAAAGGTGTCACTACAAAAAAGAAAATCAAATGAACACAAAAGAAGGTAATAATGGAGGAAATGAGGGACATAAAAGCTTTAAGACATTTAGAAAATACCAAAGGCCATAGATGAGTCCTTCCTTATCAGTAATTACTTTTAGTATAAATAGCTAAACTCTCCAGTCAAGAGACAGAAACTGGCAGAATGAATTATAAAAGGGGGGGAAGGTAACTATATGCTATCCACAAGAGACTCATTCAAGATATAAATAGGTTAAAAATGAAAGGATAAAAGAAGATATTCCATGCAAATAGTTACAAGGAGAGCTGGGGTAGCTATACTAATATCAGATAAAACAGATTTTAAGTAATAAATGATTACAAAGAATAAAGGATATCATATAGCAATAAAAAGGTCAAGTCATCAAGAAAATAAAACAATAATAAATATATATGCACCCAAAAAAAGAACCCAAATTATATGAAGCAACATGGACACAACTGAAGAGAAAATACAGATCCATAATTAAAGAGATTTTAATGTTCCACTTTCAATAACGGATGAACAGCCAGGCAGAACACCAATAAGGAAATAGAGGGCATGATAATCACTATAAACCAAAAGTATCTAGTAAACATATATAAAACACTGTATCCAACAATAACTTTTTTCTTAAGTGCACATGGAATATTACCCAGGATGTTATGCCACAAATCAAATCTCAAAAGTATAAAAAAGATTGAAATCATAAAAAGGATAATGGAATAAAACTAGAAGACAGTAAGAGAAAGATAACTGGAATATAAATAAATATGGGCAAATTAAACATGGTTTTGAACAATAGCCAAAGAAAAAAATAAAAAAATACAGAGACAAATGAAAATACACCATATAAAAACTCATTGCATAAAGCAGAAACAGTGTTGAAAGAAATTTAGAGCTCTAAACATATACAGTGTAAAAGAATATCTCAAATCAATAATCTAATTTTGCATCTCAAGGAATTAAAAAAAAAACCAAGTTAAACAGAAAGCTACCAGAATTATGGAAATAATAAAGGCTAGTGGAGACAAAGAATAAAAAAATTAGGAAAGATCAACAAGACAAAGGGGTGGCCTTTTGAAAAGATGAAATTTACTACCTTTAGCTATACTAAGAGAAAAGACTAAAATTACTAAAATAAAAAATAAAAGTAGGGACAGAATTATCAACTTTACAAAAACAAAAAGTATTACAAGAGAATACTATGAACAGTTATACACCAATAACTTGGATAACCTAGATGAAATGGACAAATACCTAGAAACAAACCTAGAAGTACTTACCAAAACTGATCCAAAAAAACCTGAAGATCTGAACAGAAACCTTGGGAACCTCCCCCAAACCAAAAAAATAAGGTCAGGACTAAATGGTGTCATTGGTGAATTCTACCAAACATTTAAAGAATTAACACTAATCCTTCTCAAACTATTCCCCCCAAAAATGAAGAGGAGGGAACACTTCCTAACTCATTCTATATAATCAATACCTAAGCCAGAAAAAGACACTACAAGAAAACTACAGACCAATATCCCTTATGAATAACAATGCAAATAGCCTCAACAAAATACAAATTGAATTCAGTAGCAGCTTTTTTTTTTTTTTAAAGATTTGTATTTATTTATTTGACAGAGAGAGAGACAGCGAGAGCGGGAATATAAGCAGGGGGAGTAGGAAAGGGAAAGCAGGCTTCCTGCCAAGCAGGGAGCCCAATGAGGAGCTGGATCCCAGAACTCTGGGATCATGACCTGAGCCAAAGGCAAACACTTGACTGAGCCATCCAGGCGCCCTCAGCAGCAGCATAAAAGGAATACACACCTTTGTCTTGAAAAGGAAGAAATAAAATTATCTCTGTTCACAAATAACATGACGTAGAAAACCCAAAGATTATTAGCTTGAATTCAGAAAAGTTGCAGGATTCAAAAATCAACAAAGATCAGTTTCATTCCTATATACCAACAATGAACAACCAGTAAGTAGTGAAAGAAAACAACTCCCTTTATAATAGCATCAGAAAGAATAAAATACTTAATAATAAAGTTAATTGGAGGTGAAAGACTTGTATGTTAAAAACTACAAAGCACTGCTGAAAGAAACTATCCTTTATATTTTATTATCATTAAAATAAAGATAAAAAAAGGACAAGCATTGACAAAAACACAGAGGAACCCCTGTGCATGGCTGATGAGAATATGTAAAAGGATACAGCCATTGTACAAAACAATTTTGTGAGATTAAGAGTCACTTATGGTTTGTCTCCCTCCCAATCCCATCTTGTTTCATTTATTCTTCTCGTACCCACTTAAGCCCGTACCCCTGGGATAAAAATATATGTTTATAAAAAATAAAAAAAATAAAAAATAAAAAATAAAAAATTTTGTGGTTCCTCAAAAAGTTAAAACACAGAATACCATATAAGCTAGCAGTTTCACTCCTAAAGAACTGAAAATAGACACTCACACACCAGTGTCCACAGCAGCATTCTTCACAATAGTTAAAAGGTGTAAAAAAAAACCTTATATCTATCAACAGGTGACATTATACAAAATGTTGTATATACGTACAGTAAAATATTATCCAACCTCGAAAGAATGAAATCCTAAAACATGTTACAATATGGATAAACCTAGAAAACATTATGCTAAGTAATATAAGCCAGACATAAAGAATATTGTATTATTCTACTTATGTAAAGTCTAGAATAGGCAAATTTATGGAGACAGAAAATGAAAAGAGATTACCAAAAGCTGTGTAAGAGGGGAGGAGGGAAGTTATTTAATGGGTGTAGTTTCTATGTGGGAAAATGAAAAGATTTTGGAAACAGTTACTGATAACGGTTGCACAACACTGTAAATTTACTTAAAGCCACTAAATTGTACACTTTAAAACGGTTAAATAGATTCTGAATACACTTGAGGACCTGTCAATTTATGAGAAATTTGAACTAGTTTCTTAAACTACCAGGTATACATTTTTCTATCTGTCCAGCCACATGCCACCCAAACAAGTGTTAGAATTAAGACACTATAAAACATATATATATTTTTGTGTTTGTCAAAAACACTTATAACTAGGGCTAAACTCAATATTCTCAGGAGTCACACAATTTCTACTATCATTAAGACAATCATGCTGTCAGGCCTCTAGGTATCTCCAGAGAGGTACATCCATTATTTTAACAATCAAATAAGATAAATATCTCCAACCCCCATCTTATCTATATTCTTTGAGGATGGACAGACTATGTCCTTAGATGGGACTGACTTCCTCCCATGTTGCTCCTTGCTCTCCATCATCCCTCATTGTTTCATTCCTATATCCTCACATCTCTCTCCCAGGCTACTCCAAAATTTAAAATTCCTGTTTTTGTCTTTTCTTTCCAGACTTCTCACAAAAGGTCAAGGTATTTCCTCAAAGTCACCTCCTCTGATGTATGAACTATGCTATTCGCTTAGTATATGAAAATTGTTCAGTCAAGTACTTTAAACAATTCTTCCCTTTCAATGACATTAGAATTCATATACAGTGAAGACCAGAGACTTTTAATTCACTTGCTATTTACTCTAAGTGCTAAATAAAAGTTATAAATTTTAAAATATTAGCATTTAATTCAGAAAGGATTTTGTTTTAGATGCCCTCATTCTTCTCAAATCTGACAGAACACACTTCAAAATTCTTAAACCAATATACATTCATAAGGGAAACAAAAAATAGTCCTGATGTTGCCAAACCAATTGTTTAAAAAAAAAAAAAAATCTTCCTTAGCCAGTTGTAATTCCACTTAGTATGCTTAAAACAAACTACCAAATGGATACATACATAAGGACCTTCACTAGATCTTATAAAATTTTAATAAGCATTCATAATTCCTACCTTTTTTTTTATTTTAAAGGACTCTTTATTAACATATTATGTATTATTTGTTTCAGGCGTACAGGTCTGTGAATCATCAGTCTTACACAATTCACAGTACCCACCATAGCACATACCCTCCCCAATGTCCATCACCCAGCCACCCTATCCACCCCTCCAGCAACCCTTAGTTAGTTTCCTGAGTTTAGGAGTCTCTTATGGTTTGTCTCCCTCTTGTGTCTTCCCTACCCCCCCACAATCACCTGCCCTGCTTCTCAAATTCCTCATATCAGAGAGATCATATGATAATTCTTTCTCTGATTAACTTATTTCGCTTAGCACAATACCCTCTAATTCCATCCGCGTCGCTGAAATGGCAAGATGGGGGGGGGGGTTTGATGGCTCCATAGTATTCTATTGTATACATATATACCACATCTTCTTTATCCATTCATCTGTTGACAGACACCTAGGTTCTTCCCATAGTTTGGCTATTGTGGACATTGCTGCTATAAACATTCGGGTGCATGTGCCCCTTCCACAATTTCTACCTCTTTAAAGCAGACAGACCAAATTCAAAGTAGATATGTAGTTACAGTTACAGGAAGAGGAAAAAAAAATCTACGTTATATACATTAGTTAAGAACACAGATGTGACTAGGAGTCGTGAATATGGAGTCACAAGGAGTTTCCTGCAAAAGAAAGGTGCATTCTATTATAAGAATAGAAAGCTTTGGAGCTATGTAGTCCTATTGATACCTCCTTCAATTTTCAGAAAAACCTTGGGATGGAGAAACAATCAGCCCCTATGTGGCAAGTAGCAAATGAAGAGATAAGTTTAGGGATGTCACATGTTCTCTGGCTAGGACAGAATTAGGATCTGATGCCAGCTATGTTCAATCCCAAAACTTCTGTACTCCCACAGTTTTATGCAAGATACATATATGTCAAAATAATGGATACCACTGCCATGTCTGATGAGTTTTTAGCATTAAGCCTCAACTTATGGACACCTACACATACACCCTGAAAGTTTTTACCCCAACATACCAGAGAAGAACAAAATTTGGAGATTCTCTAGCTCGGTTATATTCATATGGCAGACACATCACAAATCTAATATTGGTGAGAGAATCCCCTATATTTTGGGGTTTCTTGAAAAACTGAATACATCCTAATCCAACCTCTAGGAAACAACCAGCAATCTGAAATCCATAGCTTCTCTGGAGTTAGGCCAAACTAAACCTCAGTATTACAAACCTTGAAAGGCACATTATCTTTTGCCCCACCATAAATATGGTCAGGCATATAGACTACTGTCGAACTGTATTTTGTTGCTAATCTGTATATTGTTATATATTTGGGGGGGTATTATTGAACAATATTTTGATTCCTGTTTCATCAGTAATCTTCAATGTGGTTCTAAATCAAAGGCTTAGTTAAAACCGTAAGTGGTATTTAAATCTGTGTTTTAAATACTTACATGGAAAATCAGTAACTATTTCAAAAAAGAAGACTATGACTTTATAAAGACTCTTTCATGTTGAAAAATGATCAGAGGGAGAAGAAATAAGAAAATGAAAGGAAAATGTTGGCTTTGCCTACCACCAATCTATTCTATAACTCATCTCAAGGTACCCATCTGAACTGACCAAAAAGTATTTAAGTAAAATCTGTTTACTAATTCACCTAATAAGTTAAAAAGAAAGCTAAGAGAATCTGTGAACTACAGACTTACGAAACACACAGAAGGGACTTTTCATCTTGCGGTCTCAACACCAAGTCATTATAAATACCAAAAAAAAAAAAGAAAGGGTTTTAGTTCTGTATTATTGTTTAAAAAGCTTAAATACAAGGACAATTCATATAGCACATAGTGGTATACACACCAATGCACAATAAAATATACTTTTGTTAAAACAATCTTGGGAAGGAGGTAAAAGGACCAAAAGTGAAAAAAAGTGGAAGAAAGACAAAACCACGTAGTGAATCATGAATCCCTGAGTAACTTCATATTTTTTCTTCTCCATTTTAGAAATTAACCTTAGTTGACAAATGTCTGACTAAAACAGTGCTTACACCATCACACAGCACCATTACAACATCACACAGAGTATCATCATAAAATTTTTAATGTTTTCATACATTATTACAATGAAGGCCGTTGTTCTCAAAATTCTTAGACGTTGTTTAGCCTAATTCTCTTATAGGGGACCAAACTACTTGTCCGTAGCCAAGTTCTTTCTGAAGTAAACCAACTAACTCAGTAAAGTGCTTAAATGGGGTATAATATTAACATAATTTCTTAGAATTGCTTTACATATCAAGAATCAATAATGCCAAAGTAAATGCATTTATTTTATTTTTTTTTTTAAAGATTTTATTTATTTGACAGAGAGAGAGTAATCACAAGTAGGCAGAGAGGCAGGTAAAGAAAGGAGGAAGAAGGCTCCCCGCGGAGCAGAGAGCCCAACATGGGGCTCGATCCCAGGACCCTGGGATCATGCCCCGAGCTGAAGGCAGAGGCTTCAACCCACTGAGCCACCCAGGTGCCCCAGTAAATGCATTTAGAATGGCAATATTTTAAGTTTTTTTTACATTTTAAATTATTACTATACAATAAATTTAGTGTCTATGTTTTATGCCCATTTAACATAAGCTCTTCTGACATTTTAAAAACATCTGTTTTAAGATTTATTTGACACAAAGAAAGGGAGCATGAGGCAGGTGCAGAGAGAGAGAGAGGGAGAGAGAGAGAGAACTTAAGCAGACTGCACTGAGCACAGAGCCCAGGGCAGGGCTCAATCTCATGATCCTGATACCATGACCTAAGCTGTGCTGAAACCAAGAGTTAGTGGCTTTAACTGACAGTGCCCCCCAGGCACCCCAGGCTCTTTTAACACTTAAGCTCATAGAAACTGAAATGATGACATTTTTACTAATTATTATAAACATGCAATACTGATGAATACACATGAATTCCCATCCTTGCCTCAACTAGTTATATATCTATGTACTAGTTCAATAAAAACTTTATTCAAATATATCAGTAGACTAAATTTTAAAACTTAATAAAACCAACCTTATATTACAGAGATCTAAACGCATATGTTACCTACATTAAAAAGCATCTGGCTTAATTTCTAAGCCCATCATTCCCACAAGAATCTTTACAACAGAGCAAAAAAGAAAAAGGTAAGAGAACGGAAATAATACATGAAAATACCACCAGGCAAGTAGTTTCTAATTTAGTCAATTCACACAACACGTATTTACTGAGTATCTACTATGCAGCAAGTACTATCACAGATGCCAGAGACATTAAGGGGAGTGAAGACATCATCCTTATTTCCCTAGTAGTTACAGTCACATACAGAGAGATAACCTGATAAAGATAATCCTATTATTGACATTGACTACATAAAAACAAAGTAATATAAATGTTCTATGAAAAGGAACATAGCACTATGAAAGTATCTTATAGTAAAGGAAACTATTCCAGAATAAGGGCTCAGGGAAGACTCCAAAAAATAATAATAGAAGGGTTTCAAGATGAGAAATGAAAGCTGAGAAAAATTAAGGTGAGAGAAGTGTTAACGGGGTGTGGGGCGGGGATAAATACAGGTAAAGACCCAGTAGTGAAAGTGGGAGGGAGCACAGAACATTCAAGAAACAAAAAAGGATAGTGTGGCCAAAGGCAGAGACCAAGAAAAGGAGTGGTATAATAAAGAGCCAAAAGAGGAGAGGGGCCAAACCATAAAGTTTAGTACATTTTAGAATTTTAGTCTTTATACTAGTCCTTACTTTGAATTGTAAAGCGAAAAATGTCTGTTTCTAATTAAGTTCTACTTTTGCAACATCTTTGTTGGTAATGGAAGTGTCACAAATTATTGTTTGAAGGATAAGCCAGAATGGTCTTTGTTGCCTGAGGCAAAAATAGGTTTCTGGTTCTTTATTTTTTTTAAAGATTGTATTTATTTATTTGACAGAAAGAGACATAGGGAGAGAGGGAGCACAAACAGGGCAAGTAGAAGAGAGAGAAGCAGGCCCCCTGCCTAGCAGGGAGTCCGACGCAAGGCTTGAACCCAGGACCCTGGGATTATGACCTGAGCTGAAGGCAGACACTTAACAACTGAGCCACCCAGGCGTCCGATTTCTGGTTTTTTAAACTAAATTTATTTGAAGATCATATTAAAGGGGGGGAAATCACCACCCACTCAAAATAAAAAAGCTCTATCTAAGGGTGCCTGGGTGGCTCAGTCAGTTAAACATCTAACTCTTGATTGCCACTCAGGTCATGATCTCAGGATCCTGAGATCAAGTCCCGTGTCTGGCTCCTTGCTGAGCCTTGAGTCTGCTTGGGATTTTCTCTCTCTCCCCTTCTGCCCTTCCCCCTGCCCGTGCACACACACTCTCTCAAAGAAAATTGTAAAAAATTGAAAATATTTCTATCTAAGAAGCTAAGAAGTTTTGCTCTGAGCCGCCTTCTGCTTCTACAGACCATTCTACTTTTAAAGCATAGTGTTTAAACTAAATATAAAAAGGAATCAATATCAAAAAATTAAACAGGAAATATTCCTTTCCAATATTTATATCCCTCCTAAACTCTATCCTGTTTTAAATGCCATTTTCCTAATTCTTTAGTCATTTTAAATTGTGCTCTTCCAACTAATAACATCAAATATTTAATCAAATAAAGTTGTTAACATCATTTAAAAATCTGGGGCAGTGCCCACCTCATCATACTCACTCATTTTGTTTTTTTTAATTCCTTCTACCCTTATGGTCCCTCACCCCTCTTCATGTAATATATAGTAACATAAGTAATTATATTATTATTTCCTCATTTCCAGTGGTTAATAAAAATATTAACATTCAAAAAAGTTATTGTAAATTTACTAAGGATAAAAATACTGGACCAAGCGTTTGAAAATCTGAATATATTTGAATATTTGAAAATGAATATTTGAATATTTGACCAACATCAAAATATTAAGACATACCTTTTAAAAATTATTTCTAAATATCAATAGTCAACTTGGCACACAGGTAAATTCCAGCAAAATTCAATACCCACAATGAAATAAGATCTCAGTGACTGAGAGATTGAGGAGTTTGGACTTAACTTTTTTTTTTGGTCAACTATTACCTCTTGTGGAAATCATTTAACAGAAGAAATTAATTTTTTTTTCCCCTCCCTCAAGATTTTATTTATTTATTTGACAGAGAGAGACACAGCAAGGGAGGGAATACAAGCAGGGGGAGTGTGAGAGGGAGAAGCAGGCTTCTGGTCGAGCAGGGAGCCTGATGTGGGCTCAGTCCCAGCACCCTAGGATTATAACCTGAGCCACTGAAGGCAGACGCTTAATGACTGTGCCACCCAGCCCCCCAAAAAATTAGTTCTAATGAAAATGAGAGCAACTAAGTTTGAACTTCTAAGCTAATGATGCTAGTATTTTTAAAATGAAAGAAAGATTACACACATGCCTCTAGTCAACCCACAATCTCAAGATATTTCTATATACCTCAAAAAATGGAGATTCACACAAAGACTTCACAGTTCAGACCATTTCTAGTTAAGTGTTTTCAAAGGACTATAAATCAGATTGGTATATAAGATATGAAATATATCAAGATAAGAAATATGAAGTTTCCTCCTGAATGACCCATTTTAAAAAATTTGTCATACCTGAGTAAAATAATTATATATTTTTCATCTAACACATCTTCATAATTTATTATATTTCTCCTCCTTTGCTGTTCCATGTAAACATTAATAGTAATGACTCAAACATCTAAACTTACAGCTGTAGCTGTTTTCCCTGTACTAACTAGTAAGACAAAATTAGCATAAGCATAGCAGAGTTTTTGCCAATCCTTTGCTCCATCCAAAGAAAATAACAACAATGCTTCTTTCAGTGGTATTTTAGAAGAATTTTAACTTGGAAGTAGCAATGGAGAACAGAACACATACAAATTAACCCTGAGAACTTTTCGTCCCTACAAAGAAAACAATGTCATTTTTCTATCATATCCATCCATCCATCCATGTATCTATGTATCTATATTTGCTTTTCTACTATACCCTAAGACTACATTTTAGTAATTGTATCTTTTTATCTGAGAGCTATACTTTACATGCACATCCTTTGTAGACTGTTAACCATTGGGTACTCCCACTTAATATACATAGGTGGCAGGGAGAGAGAGAGAGAGATGCAAAATGATAGCCAAAAATTAAAATGAGGGGAGTCTGGAGGGCTCAGTCCATTGAGCGTCCAACTCTTTTTTTTTTTTTTAAGATTTTATTTATTTATTTGAGAGAGAGAGAGTGAGAGAGAACATGAGACAAGATCAGAGGGAGAAGCAAGACTCCCCGTGGAGCTGGGGGCCTGATACGGGACTCAATCCCAGGACTCCAGAATCATGACCTGAGCTGAAGGCAGCTGTTTAAACAACTGAGCCACCCAGGTGCCTTGAGCACACAACTCGATTTCAGCTCAAGTCTATTATCTCAGGATCATGAGATCTAGCCCTGCATCAGGCGTCACACTCAACATAGGGTCCACTCACAATTCTCTCTTTCCCTCTCCCTTGATCCCTCCCGCTGCTCACTCTCACACACTCTCTCTAAAATAAATTTAAAAAATTAAAAGAAAAAATGCTTTGATTACCTTTGGAAGATTTCAAGAAACCAACACAATTTAAAAACTGGTAAATAAAGGGATTCTAGCATCCATTCTGCCTTTCTGTATAAACTATATTCCATGGAAACAAAAAAAAATTGATAGGAGAAAGTTCTTTACAGCAGTCCAAATAATAAATGAAGAAGGAATGATCAAATCAGAATAAGACTCTTTTGCAACCTCTAATAAAATAATGGATCGAGGGGCGCCTGGGTGGCTCAGTGGGTTAAAGCCTCTGCCTTCGGCTCGGGTCATGATCCCAGGGTCGTGGGATCCAGCCCCGCATTGGGCTCTCTGCTCAGCAAGGAGCCTTCTTCCCCCTCTCTCTCTGTCTGCCTCTCTGCCTACTTGTGATCTCTGTCAGATAGATAATAAAATCTTTTAAAAAAAAAATAGTAAATAAATAAATAAATAAATAAATAATGGATCGAAGCAATGATCATCAATGGCTGTGAAAATCATTAGGTGAAAATTTGATATGGAATTTTACAATGGATAGATTAAGCTGGCAATACTTGAACCCAGTGATCGATCAGTCTTATCAACAGAGAGGTAACCAAACATTATGCACCTTGTAAAATTATGCAAAAGAAGGTGTACCAGGGGTGCCTGCGTGCCTCAGAGGGTTAAGCATCTGCTTTCAGCAAAGGTCATGATCTCAGGTCCTGGGATCAAGCCCCACGTTGGGCTCCCTGCTTGGTGCCTCTCTCTCTGCCTGCTGCTTCTCCCTCGCCCTCTGCCTGCTGCTCCCCCTGCTTGTGCCCTCTTTCTCTGTCAAATAAATAAAATATTTTTTTAAAAAGGAGGTATAATAATCTCTGAAGTGTTCTTTAAAAAAAATTAAACCCAAGTCTGATCAAACCTCTGGATTTAACTTCCAGCTCATAAGTAACACAGTGGACAGAAGAACATGTTAAGTGACACTACAAAGATGCAGTCAGCAAAATCCAAAATGCAAAAAATTCTGTAAGACAAATAACCTACATTATTTATCAAATAAAATACAGGGGGTAGGAGAGAGGATAGAGGGAAAAGGAACTATACATTAAAAGAGACTCAGAAATATACTAAACGCAAATGTGGACCCTGTTTAGATCTTAACTCAAGCAAACCTGTATTAAAAAAGGAAAATCCTTCATGAGATGATTGTAAAAATTTTTAATACTAATTGGATATTTAATCACATTAAAATTTATTAATTTCACATGATCTGAGCATTGTGGTTATAGCAAAAAACAAAACAAAACAAAACAAAAAATGTGTCCCTAAATTTTAGAGATATATGCACACATATATTTACAGATAAAATTATTATGACAGGAATTGCTTCAAAACAATCTGGGAAAATTATTGGGAAGCACTGGTATAAATGAAATAAAACTGGCCATGTCTTTACTGTTGAAACAGGGTGACTGGCGTATAAAGATTCATTATATTACTCTATTTTTATATACGTTTTTAAATACTCATTTTAAAGTTTGGGGAAAAAAATAGAGAATTCTCCTTCATAGATGGTTAACCTCTGAGGTGTTATTATTTAACATACTAATTGTGCTCACCTACCCATGAGGCACTATTGCAGGTGTTGAGACATAGCATAAGAGACAAGCATTTTAAAATTCCCTTCAATAAAGCAACTGACAAATGAAATAATTATTAAGTAAGTGGAAGCACATAATTTCAGAGATTTGCCAAGAGCCGTTAACAAATATGAACATGAACAATAAGAAAGCAGGTTGTGGGGCCAGTTTTTTGTTTTTTGTTTGTTTTGGTAATCTCCCTACTTCCTCCTTTCTGCAGAAAAAATGATTTTGCATCTGGCAATTCTGGGCTTCCTATTTTAGAAGGCCTTAAAATCAAAATTATGACAAACACATTCCACTACTCCCTCGCTTGTTTAACTTTCTACTACAATATAATAACAAAAAGCATTTAATTAAAGTAAAGCAAAACTGAGCAAAGTAAGAAAAAAATTAAAAACAATTGCTTGAGAACTTTCCATGTAATCCAGGATATCAAGGCCAAAATGTCCCTCGATAAAAGTGTAAGTAATAAATGACAACACTTGAAATTGGAATATTGTGCAAGCCCCATAGATACTGCTCATGTCCTACAAATCAGAAACCATAGGACAAAGAATTATAGACTTCTTTTAAAACTTAGCTTGAAATCTAACACCTAAAAAATAGATATTATAAAAATCCAAACCTACTTAGATACTATACACTTATGAGCAGCAGCTTAAACATGTCAAAATAAAATACAAACTACAGTTGTCCTTTATTATTTTTTAAATTTATATTCTCAAAGAATCTTTCAAACTGTTAAAATACTAAAACTCCCTTAACTGCACACTGGATAGGTAACACTGAAAGAAAGCATTTTTGAAAGATATATATTATATAAAGTAATAAATAGATATTACTTGTCAGATGATGCATCTTCTTTCATGAAAAAAGAAGCTAGCCACTAATTTCTATGTCACAACAGGGGAGCACGTAACATTAGACAGAATAAAACAGTGTTCAAAAGAAAAACAATTTTGATCATATCACCTCACTTCCCATGAAAAGTTTTCAGTTCAAAAAAGCATGAAGGAATAAAAGTGAAATACATAGAGCAGTTGTAACCAATTATAAAATTCATACTGGGAGACAGGAGTAAATACACAGCATCCTGTTAGGGAATAACAATGGTAGGTGTTATTCAATGTATTTTTTTGATTTAGGGAATGTATCTTGGTGTGTGATATCTCTGAAAACACCCAACTGTGAGTTCTTGGACAACCCAGTTAAACCCTACACTTTTATGTGTATATTCAAACAGAAGCAGCCAACATAAAGGACAACTTTATGCAGAGGTGAGCAGACCAACATAGGGCACTACAACCTGGGTATTTGTCAATTTTGACAGCAACAGGAATTTACCTCTTTCTGAGAGGCAAAAATTGCTTTAAAAGAACATCAAGTATGGCATCCTTAGAAAAGTGACCAGTTCTAACAGCAACTAAGAAGAAAATCAGAAGAATGAAGTACTAGAAAAAGAGAGCTTTACTAGCCATAAAAAATGGTGCTGGAGTATTTGATACCAGTGTCTTATTAAAAAAGAAGAAATAACTGAGACCCAAACATGAAAAAGGCACACGGTTTTAGATAATCAAGGCCCAAATTCCATCCTTTTGCTCTCTAGTTCTACATTCTTTTCATATTCATTTTCATTCATTTTTCATTACATAGCACTACCTTCTCTTTCAATGAATGAGGTTTTCATTAGACTGTTAGAAAACAGCTTGCATTTATTAAAAACCCTGGGCAAAGATGTTATATGTGCATGTCCCAATGAGATTGTCCAATGACCCCCTTAGAACATGTTTTCAAGCAGAACACCAAAAAAATAAAAATTCTGTCTAAAATGCAAACACTCAGGTAAATAAATGTGTGTTCTCTTCACAGACACCAAAGCCGAACTGGACTGCGGTTTCTCACAGATTTTTCCACAGAAATTCATATTAATTTTGTTCTGAACCCATAGTATCTTGTATAGTTCCATCAATCTAAGACCAGAACCTGTGAAAATAGTACATTCCAAGTCCCTTTCATAAAGTTACCTCTCTTTCTCACTTGTTAAGTATCCTAAAAAGCACCCTATTTCTTCTAAGCTTCATATCCAGACCATTAACACCAATGAGTGCTAATTCAGAGGTAAGCATAAAAATAAATTAAATAAGTAATAAAAATAAATTAAAAATAGTATATCATTTTTTTAGAATTTTTCCCTGTACCTTTTCAATACTTAAAATTTCATTTATATGCTAACACATATCTTCACTCAATCTAGACTCTTATTAAATCATAAAGACTTTGGAGTAAATTTTGTCAAATACTTCACATGCAAATAAATTACAACACCATACAAAATATATATTCTTCTCTAAAACTATGGGAAATGTTAGTTTTTCTCTATTCTTCCTAGGATACTTCCAACTGTATCCAATCCTTAAAATAACTTGAAGAAACTTGAAGAAATAAATGAACCTAATCAAAACAAACTCAAAGGGCCACATCATCAAAGCACCAAATCCTTAATATTATTTGCTCCAAGAACAACTACAGAATAGTTTTAAGTGTCGTAATATAAATGTGGACCACTATATCGTAACATGAATTATGTTAATATAATTTCCTAAGTTTAAATAACACACAACAGACTTAAAAACAATTAAATGACAACCAAGCAATTACTTCAAATAGCAAAAATGTCATCTCTTTACTGAATGCCAGTTATTCATTTCTATCAATAGCTGTCCTGCAGAAGTCATAAATAAATGGGAACAGTATCTCCCTGAAAAATTGTTCTGAGAAACTTACCATCATTTTGGCTCTTGCCCTTCATCTCCTCCTTCCACGATAGGATGGTGTTCAGGGGAACATAGTCCCTTATGTATTCTTTGCGTCTCTCCTCTAAGGTCATCTTCAGTAAACGTTCTTGCAAAATAAAAGCAGAATCTCCATTTGTATTTAACTTTTAAGCTCAGAAATTATTTTATAATTTAGCTATTAATCATGTAAACAAACCAAAGAACTGGTTGGATGTTGAAAAACATCAAAATGAAAATCTAATGACTCCATCTTTGAATGTTAGAAAGGGTCAAGTTAATACCACTTTACAATGGGGGATGGGGCAGAGCCTGATGAGGAAGACTCTTATGATAGCCCAAGAAATAAATGAGCTCTTTAAATCAATATATATTATCAGTCTACTATGTGCCAAGTAATATGTTTATACACTGCAGGTGTAAAGGTGATCCTTAACCTTGAGGAGTTCACAAGACAAAAGAGGAATGGATACTATACAAAATAATAGCTACATAAATAAAATACAAAATCCTAAAACAGGTATGTATAAATGCTAAGAGCACAAAAAAGGCAGCCACCACAGCATTCCCTTCATTTGAAATGCCATCAACAATAAAAGGGCACTTTCAATTTAATAATATATTTGTGGAGGTAACTAAATACTACTTTTAATATACATCTTGATAAGATTAAAATATCTTTAAAAATGCATCTTAGAATGACAATATAAAAATATTATTAAAAATGCATCTTAGAATTAAAAACAATAAGTTCTTTATAAGTGCTAGGTACTTCACACATAAAATTTCATGGAAATCATCTTTCCAACAACTCAGCAAAATTAACTGTATTATTATTCTTATTTTGTAGATAAGGAAATGAAACACATCAAAGTTCAATAGCTGTCCAAAGCAAGAAAGCTTTCCATTAAAATCCAGTCAGATATCTCCAGAAGTCAAAAACCATACCTTATATTATTAGTCACTACAATGTATTACCTTCACAGGATAAGCTCCTGAGAAGAGGTGATATGTTTCTGTTATGTCAGCTGTCATGTATCATATACTTTACCAAAGGTCTCCACAATGTAAAGAGAATGACAGTTATTCTCTCTCTGACTGTCTTTAAGCACACTACAAAAATGAATGGATTTAAGGAGAGTACCTAGCTGTAGGTATCTAACCCTCATAAAATAATCACTTTAAAAGATTCTTTCCAGGGATGCCTGGGTGGCTCAGTCATTAAGCATCTGCCTTCCGTTCAGGTCATGATCCCAGGGTCCTGGGATCAAGATCTACATCTTCTCTCTCTCCCTTTGCCCCTGCTGTGCTCCCTCCCTCTCCTCTCTGTGTCTCTCTCTGTCAAATAAATAAATAAAATCTTTAAAAAAAAAAAAAGATTCTTTTCAGAAATAAACTGCAGAATGTATTAATTTAAGTACAATAGAACAGGAAATGGGAAGCCTACATTTTCCCCTGCTCCTAGAACTGGCTTTTCTTCAGCCACATTAGGAAGTAATAATAATAATAAAGTATTTTAACCAAACGTAATATAATCAAATCACAATACTACAGCACTCAAGGGTTAACACTGTACTGAATGTAAGATGCTTAAAGGGCATTTAAGTTGAAATCCAAGAATCTGGAAATCAGGAAAGAGATCTAGCTAGCCTAGCGATTTTGGAAATTACAACTGAAACTTCTGGTCCTAAAGGAAGTTCACAGGAAAAGGTAAGGATGTGATCAAACCTCAAAAGAAAAATTAAGGGGTAGACACAAAGAGGGGGAAAATGAAATAAAACTTAGATGTCACTGGACGTATAAGGTGAATCAAAGTGCCAATGATGTAGAAACCAGCAGACAGAAGAGTTTTAGTAAGATGGGGATTGGAGGGATGGGATAACTGGGCAATGGACGTTAAGTAAGCCAAGTGATACAAGGAGCACTGGGTCTTATATAAGACTGATGAATCACTGAAACTGAAATAATACACTATATGTTAATTGAACTTAAAATATAAAATAAAATAAGTAGAAGAAGGGAAATATTGTCAACTGCTATAGGAAGATCAGGAAGAATAAAAAGTAATAAGCCACTGGTTTTATCAACTTGATCACCAACAGCACTAAAAAGAAAGCAAAGTGGTTAACAGAGCTGTCTGGATTCTAATCCCCAACCATACAAATCTATGTGATCTTGGGTTACCTAATCTCTTAATGTCTCAGTTTTTCTGAGGTAGGTATTATACACAATTTATAGATGAAGCAATTAAGCCAGAGAGGTTGTGTAACATACATAATGGTCTACAGCTAGTAAACGATACAGGTAAGATTCAAATCAGACAAATCTTCAACGCTCTTGACCCTACAGTATACTACCTCACAGAGCTGTTGTGAAAATTAAATGAGATAACCAATGTAAGATACAGTAGTCCCCCTTATCTGCAGTTCTGCTTTCCATAGTTGTAGTTACCCATAGTCAACTACAGTCAAGAAGAAGATAATCCTCTCTTTGGCATATTGTCATAGAGTCACTAGTAACCTAACACGATGTCATGTCATTCACCTCACTTCATCTCATCACACAGGTGTTTTATCATCTCACATCATCACAAAAAGGATGAGTACGGTACAATAAAATATTCTGATGTCACATTCACATAACTTTTATTACAGTATATAGTCATTATTATTCTGTTTCATTAGTTACTGCTAATACGTTACTGTGCCTAATTTATAAATTGAACTTTATCATAGGTATATGTGTATACACACATACACACACAGAAGGAGAAAAACAGCATATATAGTGTTCAGTACTATACACAGTCTTAAGCATCCACTGGGGGCCTTAGAACATATCCCCATAAATGAGGGGAGACTGTTGTACTTAGAATAGTGCTGTGCACACAAACTGGACTCAAATAGTAACTCTTTTTATATTGGTACCATCACTGTTACTACTGAGTGGATTTAGAAACATTAGTTTCACTAGAGGACAGTTGAGATCCAGGACGACTACAAGGAAACTGAGGAAAAGAAGCAAGAACAGCAACTCCATGATGAAGCCCTTTGGAAAGAAAGGTATTTTATGGTAGAGACTCAAGTATCATTATAGGCTGAGGAGGGGAACCTAAAGACATTGACAAACTAAATATATCCAAAAGGGAATAAATGATAGCAAAAAAAAAAAAAAAAAAAAAAAAAAGGAAGGAAAAAAGAAAAGTGCTTCCATTAAGGTAAGAACAAGGCTGAGGACAAAGGACGTATAAAGAAATGGACAGAGGAAAATGCTAGGGCTGTTCATGTTAAATGACATACATTTTCTAAATGAGTTAAAAGGAAATGTCACGTATTTAATATAGGAGGAGGGGGTCCTGATAGAATAGGAAGCTTGAAGGAAATGGTAAATTTGGAATACTCACACAAAGGAGGAAAAGGGATGATTAGCACTTTCCAAAGCACTACTACAAGAGTTCAGATCATTAATATAGACATATTGCAAGATCAGTAATTAGGTTGAAAGATATCATGAACCAACTTGTAGTTTTAGTAAATGTCATAAGGTAACATAGAAATGCAACCTGGCCTTTGTCATTCCATTTATAGAAACATTAAGTATGGACACTTAGAAAAGATACAAGATCAATAATAAGAAAATAAGGTAAAACAGAGAGGTGATTTATGTTCCAGTACTTGAAATTATAACACACATTAAGTGGTTTTAAATTAGGGCTCAAAATGATACATTAATAATGTTCATTTAACATATGTAGACTTAAGTCCTTTGTTACTTGTTTAAACAATGAAACATACTAAGGACCACAAACATCTATACAGTTACTTCAGCATTACACAAAACTTTTCCTGAAAGAATACTTCCCCTTTACAGTCAATCTGCTCTATGAACCAAGCATATAAGTAGACAGACCTACTATTAGATGGCATACTGAGATAAAGTGTGTTTACAGAATGCCAGACATTTCAATGAGGAGGATAAGCCTTCCTTCAGACTTAAATAACAGCTGCAAAAATACAGTAAAATCCTCACCAGTGCAATGAAAGAAAAAAGGTCATGCATCCCATCAGCTTCTTTAATACTAACCACTGTATTAGAAATCCTTAGTTCTCTCTTGATGGTACAATACATACTTTTTAATATTAAATATTCAAAATAGACATCCTGATACACTGAGACATACACTAAAGTCTTCAAATCACAGTTTAAGTTTTTCCTTCACCATTAAACTCCATGCAAAAATAGGTTAGTTTTAGACAAGACATATTTAATTTGTTAAATACCCTCTTTAATTGTGCACTTGCTTCTTTACTTGAAAAAAATTAATTTGGTTATGTTTTCCCCTATTGTTAGAAGCAAAATATCAAAAACTCAAGACATTTAAGATTCTAAAATGCCTGCTTGACACAGTCCAAATGTGTAGATGTTAAATGAAGGACCATTATAACATTGTTACTTTAGGAACATTATAACAGAAAAATACTTCTTAAGCAATTACCATAATTTCATCAGTGAATCAGATATTGAAAACAATCTTGATTTCCATTATTTTTGCCTTCTTATCAATACAAAACTAACATTTCAAGACCATCAACAAAAATGGGCATAGAGGATCTTTCAATACTTACAAGGAAAATTGTTGGAAAAAAAAATTGGAAATGTG
Organism: Mustela putorius furo; assembly: GCF_011764305.1. Classification (NCBI taxonomy): domain Eukaryota; kingdom Metazoa; phylum Chordata; class Mammalia; order Carnivora; family Mustelidae; genus Mustela; species Mustela putorius. The sequence continues at coordinate 1,028,511 of NW_025421329.1, read as the reverse complement.
CTGAAACTAAAGTAACTGACACTGCAAAAACAAAGATTATTTGACACTACTTTATATATAGCAGGCTATTATTCTCAACAGAATTTTTAGTTCGATATAAGCCCGTAATCATTAAGACATAATTAAATGACATACAACCTAATCTTTCAATATTTTAAAAGCCGTTTTAGATCTTCTCAGGAGTTAATTTGAAAAAATAAAACCCCCTCCCCATCCCTTTCCTTCTGCATCGAAGTGGGCCCTATATAAAGGATTATTTTCCCCATACATTCTCTTTCTTATGTCCACTGTTTGGCCTTAGTGTTTATAAAGGCCAGGACTTGTGAAAAGAATCTACAGGTTTTAAAGAGCTATTATCAAGGAAATCAACTCTCAACCTAGTCACCCCATTATCCTTCTAATATGAAGGAAATAGGATACTTCGGAGAGATCTGCACTACCCTCACCCGACTTCACTCTGGATACACAGGTTTAGTCTATGTTAGCAGTAGCAATGCAAGTATCTGCTACACTTCTGTAAAAAAACTAAAGAATAGAAAAGTGTGAAAAGCATGAAAGAAAAAACGCCAGAGACTAAAGTTTTATGTCGGAATATTATCTAACTATAATGCCAGAGAAAAAGGTTGGGGGGGGGGAGAAAACAGGATTGGATGGTACACTTCAGTGTCTTCTTACAGGAATCAGTGCCACCGTCAATCTAGCTGATCTGGATAACCTTTTATATGTACAAATTTCAGGGGTAGATGCATTCAGAGAGAGTGATATCGGCTTCACGATCTTACACTGAGCAACTTCTGGTTACAAAAGGGCATGAAATACACAGAAACACACTGCAGAGAAAAGCCCCTTCAGACTTCGCTGAAAGCACTGATGCTCACGGACAAGAAGCCCGTATTCAGTTTCCCTTCGAGTTCCAGGTTTCAAAAGTCACACTGCGGCGCAGAAGGGGCCTAGAGAAGGGGTAAACGCCCGAAGGTGCGGACACTCTGCCAGTTGGGGGGTGGGGGACAGAGGGGAGGAGTGAACGCATGAGGGTCAGCTTGGCGCGGAGGCGCAGCTGCAGCCCGTGTGCCCGCCGGCGGGCACGTGTCCCTGGGACAACCTGGCCGGGAGTCCGAAAGTCCCAGATGGGGTCCGGGGAGAGGGTGGGGGACCTGGGCAAGTTGTGCCGCGCCCGAGAACTGACGCGCGGGGATCCAAGCCACCAGCCAGGCTAAGGCAGCCCCGCATGGGGAGAAGGTGACCGGGCGCGGCAGGCAGCAGAGGGGCGTGCGCCCACACGTGCGCGAGCTGCAGGTGCCCGGGGGCGGCGCGTGCACGCTGGTGTGCGCGCGCGTGTGCGCGTGTGCGCGTGTGTACACACGGACTCGCGAGGGAGGCGGCACCGGCCGGGCGGGCGCGAGGCGGGAGCTCGGGCGGAGGGCGCCGCGGCACACACAGCCCTGACCCCCGCCCCCACCCGACCCCCACCCCCCGCACCCCCAGGACTCGACGGGCCAGTTACCTTTCTCCTCTCTCCACACCTTTTTCTTCTTGTTGCTGGGGTACATGTTGCCGTGGGGGTGGCTGGCTTTAAGCTGCAAGTTCCCCAGGCTCACGGGCAAACAGGGTGTGTGTGGAGTGGGAGGGGTGGGAGGGGGCACTCGGGAGGAAAAAAGTGCAAGAGGCTCCGGGTCCCGCGCCACTCGCCAATCGCCGCCCTCTTCTCTCAGCCCGCGCTCGGCTTCGGTTCCCACCCGCCTCAGCCCCGCGGCCGCCGCCACAGCACCACCTCAGAGCCTGTCAACTAGGTCACGCCTCGCGCTAACCTAACACCCGCGCAGGCCCCGCCTCCCAGCCGCTAGCCAGCGACGCCTCCCATTGGCTGCAACGTCCGCCGCTCTCCGCGTTCCAGTCACCGCGCGCCCCTACTTCGGCCCCAGGACGCACGCGCAGGCGCAGGCTCGGGCCAGACGCCGAGGACGTTGGGGAGCTGGAGGGGGCGGAGCCAGGGCGCGAGGGGGCTGGAGATGGCCTCGCGTTGGGGGGGCGGGGCGTGGAGCGGACCCTGGGAGGAGCGTGAGGTTGCGGGAGCTTCCCCCGGCTTCTCAGCGCTCGAGAACCTGAGGGCGTGGCCTATAGGGCCTGGTGCGCTAGGTATCTGGGGAGTCAGCCGTAGAAAGCTGCCTCTGGACCTGGAGGATATGAAAATGGGAGGAGAATTCAGTCAACGCGAATTGTCCACGTTTATTCTAACTGACCCGTCTGGATGGATTTTACCAGATAATCTGAAGCTCTCCTCTTGCTGAGTAAATATAACCCGAAGAAGTGAGAGGACTGGGAAATACTTCCGCACCATACAATCAGCTCCTCAACCTTGTAGTAAAAATTACAGTCTTCGCTGGAGTGTGGTGAAGTTTAGAACGAGCAAAGATAGACTGGTCTAAACCAGGGTTTTAGGAACTTAGTAGTGGGCAACCAAAATGTTATATTGGAAACAAAAACTTACATCAAAGCAAATTCGAGTGGGTGTCAACCAGAGCCAAGTCATCTTTTTTTCCTCCAATCGCTTCAACTCAAGGCACTGGGTTAAAGCGCTGGCTTGATTCTGGGTAATACTAATCTTCTGTTGGTGTTCTGAAAATCCAGTTCGGATAGAGTCCACCACAAGAGTAGGGTGACCTAAAATTTAAAGGAAGTTTGACAACTCCCTCCCCCAAATGTATTGCATTTCTAAACATCAGACCATTTACAAGGCTGATTTGGTGGATGTAGTGAAACCACATTTATCTGACGTTTGGAGTTGCCATGTTATCTGTGTAGTACTTAAGCCAGGTGTGTAAGAGCTAATATTTGCAACACATTTTTTAATAATAAGAGGGAAAAAAGGAAAAAAGAAGAAGGTCTTATTAAGACCTTTACCTTTTGTAAAAAAAAAAGAAGAAGAAGAAAGAAAGAAAAATGTTTTCAGTAACAAGACACTCATGACTATGATTCGTGACATAGTAAGGTAATAATTTTTATTTTAACATTGTCTATGCTTCTGTTTTTCTTTTAATGCTGTGAATTTGGCTGGGAAAAATAACGAAGTCTTCAAGAAGGAAGTGACACTTGGGCTAGTAATAAAAATATGCACTTATTTTTTGACAATGGAAGTAAAAAGCTCTGATTCAAGACACATTACAAAAGTAGAATCAATAAAAATTAGTAATGGAATAGATTTGGGGAACAGGATGAGGAACAGAAAGAAGAGTTTCATGGAATAGTTAAGAGGAGAATAGCAGTATTAATAATAATAGGCAATCCAGGAGTAGTTGCAGATTTTGTGAGAAATATATTGAGTTCTTATTTAGAAATGCTACATGTAAAGTGTCTGCAGGAAAGTGCATCAGACTGGACACTATCCCTTTTGTTACAAGACGGAGGCTATTTCCAACTCAGAGTCCACCTGTGTTTTCTTAGGAACCTAACACTATGATACTGATTATTCTTTGTTTCATGTCAACTTAAGGAACTAGAACCATACATCAACTTTCAAACTTTCTCAAGTCTCTTCCATATTAAAAACAAAACAAAACAAAGAATTCCTCCTATGATTCCACAACACCCTCCAGCTACTGCTTCTCCTTCATTTTCAAAAGGTTGTTGGTATCTGCTGTGTAAATTTCCTTACTTCCCACTTTCTGCTTTTCAGTCCACTTTCTTCTTGTTTCTATCTTATTAACCAACTGAAATAGCTCCTATTAAGGTGGCCAATGACCTTCATGTGCTATTTAATGGACATTTTTCAATCTTTCTCTTACACGATCTCTCAGCAGCATTTAACACAGCCTCATATTCCTCCCTGCAGCATTCTTTTCCTTCAATTTTTCTCACCCTTTTGAGATTCTTCCTATATGGCCATTACTTCTCAGTTTCTTTTACTGGCCTATCTTCCTTTTCAGCCATTACATTTTGGAGTTCATTAAGACTTAGTCTTAGCCCTTTGTCTCTTTTCACTTTATACTTTTTCTTCGAATAACTTCATCTGCACTCATGGTTCGGGTATAACAGTGATTCTCAGCCAGGGGCAGTTCTGCACCACAGGGGACATTGGCAGTGTCTGGAGACATTTTTGGTTGTCCAACTGGGAAAAGAGTGCTACTGGCATCTAGTGGGCAGAAGTCAAGGATGCTGCTATCCATCCTAAAGTGCATGGGACAACCCCACAACAAAGAATCATCTGACCCAAAATTTCAACACTGCCAAAGTTGGGAAACCCTGAGTTACACCAGACTCCCAAAGTTATTATCTTCAGCAAAAATTTCTTCTTGAACTTTTGACCTATACATGCTACCATATATTGAATATCAACTTTAAGAGGCAATGTTATGTACTGGTTCAAAGGCACCTGAAACTAGACCATCTTGATTCAAATCCTGAGTTCACCGTTATTGATTATGTGACCCTTGGCAAGTTACTCAGTCTCTACACATTGCTTTTTTTATTATGTGGATATGATAATTTAGTATCTACCTTGATTGGTGTGAGGATGAAATGAGTTAAATAACTCATGAAGTGACTAACACCTAGTAAATGTGGCAGCAATGTTCACTAATACAATTTTCTCTCTCTTGACCCCTAGGAAGACTGTATTTCCCAGTATCCCTTGAAGTTAGGACAAGTGACTGCATCCTGGGTGGGTTATAAAGCAAGAGTGATGTATGCCACTTCCAGGCCTACCCACCAAATCCTCTGTACACTCATCCATATTCTCTCTTTTCTTTCCATGGTGGCCTCAGAAGCAGCATCTCAAGAAGGAAGGAGCTTGGCTCCCTGAGTCATTGCTTGAAGGAATATCTCAGTGATCCAAGGAGTACCACATCAGGCTATGATATAAACAAGAAACCTTTATTATATTAAGGCATTGGTATTTAGAGCATATTTGTTTCAGCATTAATTATTCTGACAAAATACCATTATCATACAGGAGTATTAAATATTAATATTTAATCTCTCAAAAGTACTTAAAATGTACCATGTACCACACTGAACTCATGATCTTTCCTTCACACTTAGATTTCTTCCATGGTCTTCTATCTCTTTGAATGGCTTCATCACCCTTTCAGTTGAGCAATCAGCAACCCTAAATACCATCCCTGATAGATTCATTCATCCCTAATAATTCATTTCAAATGAATTATTATATCATCTCAATTTTCTCATATAACTCTTTTATTGCTCTCCTTTCCAATGGCACTGCAGTAAACTCAGTTAAGAAATTAACTGGGTTCTTTACAAAAGCTTCCTAATTTGCCCCCATGTCTTCTTTTGCCCCTCTTTTGTCCATTCTCTGCCCTGCATCTGGAATTACCTTGTCAGATGTGATCATGTCACCTCGCTGGCATAAATTGTTCAATGATCTTCTGGTGCACTTTGCTTTGGATTGAATTGTATTCCCCCAAAATTCATATAGTGAGACCTTAGTTGATTGTGGGATTATATCTGGAGATTAGGTCTTTAGGAGGTACTTAAGGTTTAATGAGGTCACAAGGGTGGGACCCTAATCCAGTAGGACTGTAGCCTTATAAGAAGAGGTAGATAAATATATATCTCTTCATCTTCCTTCTATACCTACCCCTCACACCCGCTATGGGAAGGCACAGTGAGAAAATGGCTATCTGTAAGATAGGAAGAGAGCTTTGCCATAACCAGATACTGCCAGCATCCTGATCATGGACTTCTAGTCCTCAGAATTGTGGGGGGAAAATTTCAGTTGGGGTGTCTGGATGGCTGTCAGTTAAGTGTCTGCTTTCAGCGCAGGTCATTATCCCAGAGTCCTCAGATAGAGCCCTGAACAGCCTCCTTTCTCAGAGGGAAGCCGCCTTCTCCTTCTCCCTCTGCCTGTCACTCTGTGCTTGTGCTCTCTTCTCTGTCTTTCTCTGTGAAATAAATAAATAAAATATTTTTAAAAATTCTTTTGTTTAAGCCATCCAATCTACGGCATTTTATTATGGCAGCCCAAGCTGACTACTACACTCATAAAAACTAAGTCATTAAGAATGGAGAGTGCCCATCACCTACCAGTTCTGCTCCACCGCTACCACTCAATCTCTGGTTCCAGTCATACCAACCATAGAGCTTTTCAGTTACTTGAACACATCTTATTCACACCATGTGGTCTTTTCACTTGTTTGCCACTATGCCTAACACACAATTTGCATAGTGGACCCTTTCTTATTCTTCAGAGTTAAGGTTAAAAATCGTTCCCTGGCCAAGCCCTCCCTAACTCTGACCCCACCTGACCTCTACCCACAGTTTTCTTTTATATGCCCTCAGTGCTAATTTATTTTCCTATAAAGCATTATTTACACTTTGTAATTATACTTTTATTTTAGTGATTCTTTCATTAATATTTATCTTGCACTGTGGACTTACAGACTCTAAGGACAGGAAATATGTCCACTACCCACAGAGAATAGTACAATGCCTGACACATAATAGGTTCTCAATAAAAATTATTGAATGAGAAAAACTTTAAATGAGCATTATTCATAGAGAGATGTTGATAAAACTGAGGGAGAGCATGTGAGACCAAAAGGGGTTACAATGGAGAGGGCATAAAGTTAATGTGAAGACTAAGAGAGGAAGAAAATGAAATTAACAAATGTCTGAAGGAGAGTTACCATTCATCCTTAGCATACAGTAGCTATTCAACAAATGAATGAGTGAGGGAGTGATGGAATGACTGAGAAATTGTGTTCAAGAAAGTAGAAAAATAACTGAAATTCAGTTTTAAGAGAAACCAATAATATATTCTCAAGAAGATGTTTGTGATCAGAAATGTCAGATACCTCACAGAGATCAAATATTATGAAAACTGAGAAAAGATCATTGGATTTGTAGTCTATGTAAATCAGTGAAAATAAAAACAATTGAAAAAGAAGTGAGAGAAACAAGAAGCAGTGATTGTGGACTTTTTTTTTTTTTTACATGTTTAGAGGCTAAAGAATAATTAGAGGAGATAGCAATTGAAAGGATACCATCCATAACCAAGGTAAAATATTTCTGAGATATGAAATGAGAAGTGATTAAGAATTTTCATAAGATTGAAACAAAAAAGAGAGAAAAGGACAAATGTTAGAAATATCAGAATAAGATAGAGTAAATGTAGATAGAATCAAAAATAGAATACAGAGGGGTGCCTGGGTGGCTCAGTGGGTTAAGCCACTGCCTTCGGCTCAGGTCATGATCTCAGGGTCCTGGGATCGAGTCCCACATCAGGCTCTCTGCTCAGCAGGGAGCCTGCTTCCCTCTCTCTCTCTGCCTGCCTCTCCATCTACTTGTGATTTCTCTCTGTCAAATAAATACATAAAATCTTTAAAAAAAAATAGAATACAGAAAGTGCATTTCATCTTTTGTGACGAATTAGAAAAAGAATGAGGACTCAAAAAAGTTTTAAATAAAAAGAAAGTAGAGGGAAGATAGGTCCAGTGAGTTTGGTTTCAGTAAAAGTATGAGGCAAAATCATCTGCTAAAAAGGCTAATAAATCTGGATCCAAATGGGGAATGAAAAAAAGATGATTTGGAGAATGCTTAAGAGTTGATATTTAAGAGTTTAATTAAATTATGTTTAGGTACTTTTTAAAAGTACAGAAATTGGGGAAATTCCATTTTGAACTCCGTTGGTGAAAGGAAAGCTCTCTAGGGAGAGTTCTGAACAATTGTCCCAATGATTTCCAGAACCTACTCCCTGGAACCTATGAATATTACCTCATTTGGCAGAAGGGACTTTGCAGATATGATTGAGGATCATGAGATAGGAAGATTATCCTATATCATCATGGTTGACCATAAATGTAATCACAGGTGTACTTGTAAGAGGAAGACAGAGAGTAAAGCATGGGAAAACTAATTTACAAAGGGAGTAAACCTGGAAATTCAAGGCAATAAATGTGTCTCTTTCTGAATTACCTGTATACACTGTAAATGTTTGACATATTTTTAGCATAGTTTTCTCAGCTAACTCCATTCCTTAGATAGTCTTAATAGTTCTGTGCTTTTACCTAAATATTAATTTTCATTTCTGATCCTAGCCTTGAGGGTACCCACTTGTGAAATGCCCACATTATTAAAGATAGTAAAGAAGGTGTTTTTAAATACCTTTTAATGAAAGTGTAATGAAATGCATTTTTTTAAAAAGTCATTGAAAAAAAAAAAGTCATTGAACAATAACAACAAAAAAATGTCATTAATCACCAGGATTTATTTGCCTTTCTCCCAGTAAAACCTCAACAGTTCCTTACTCAAACAAAGTATAAAGATTTTCACCCACATGGGGACCAAAGCAGACTTGGTCCTTATGTTTCTTGTCCACTATAGCCTTCAGAGTTTAAAGTAAAGGATGATGTAAGGTCAGCGGCTTATATACTTAATTGTGTTTTAATTTAAGTGCAGTTTGCACTGCTGAAGGTAAAATACATATAAGAACATCTAGCAAATCTCTTTTTTGAACATTATTGTGGACATGTACAAATTGGACTTCTGGTTTCTTCCTTTCCTTTCAGAGACCAATTCTTATCTCAAACCTACTGCTTATCTCTTACCAGAGGAGAAGCAGAATAGATACGATTCCCTCCCTATAACCTGCTCTCTTCAGCAGCCACCTTCCTTGCAGTTGAAAGGAACATCCTGGCAGCTCATTGGTCCAAGAGTAAGGAAGTGGTTGCTTAGCAACCAAATCCTGACCCCCTACAGACCTGAAAAGAGGAAGCTTGTGGGCCAGCCACCTAGTTCTGCCTGTGTTACAGTGAGGAGGAGCTGCTCAGGAGAAGATGAAGCTCTTGTCCCTGTTAATTGAGATATTGATCATTCTTGGGGTCATAATTAAAAGTAAGTTTTTCTGTCCTTATGGTTGCCTATGAAAATCTTTTCTCTTTAACAGCAGTAAGGGTGGAAGCTGATTAGAAGATGAGAAGTATCACTATACTCCCAATTGATACTATTTTGGGGTAAGTACTTAAAAATATCCAAGAAGGATAGATATCAGTGATACTCATTTAGGACAATACTTGAAAAGGCTATGTGTATGAAAGAGAGAGAGATAGGGAGGGAGGGAGATAAAAATAGAAAAGATTGAGCAAATCTATGAGGAAAGCATTATAGTAATTTTTATAGAATAGGGATATTTGAAATAGGTTATTAAATTTTGTTTAATCCAGAATATTATGAAGATCTAGTTCCAGACTTTAAAGGAAAAGTATAGGATTCAAAGAGTGGTAAAGCAAATTGCTCTATATTCTTTTTTTTTTTTTTTTTTTTTTTTTTTTTTTTTTTTAAGATTTTATTTATTAATTTGACAGAGAGAAATCACAAGTAGACAGAGAGGCAGCCAGAGAGAGAGAGAGAGGGAAGCAGGCTCTCTGCCGAGCAGAGAGCCCGATGCGGGACTCGATCCCAGGACTCTGAGATCATGACCTGAGCCGAAGGCAGCGGCTTAACCCACTGAGCCACCCAGGCGCCCCTGCTCTATATTCTTAAAATTTTTTTTAATCTTTTCACAATAACAACTGTACTTCTAAAGTTTCCATGATTCCTGACTAGTTACTATTTTAAAATGGAAATTATTTTCCAGTCTTATTTCTCTGGTCTTTTATTGAATTAATTTTTATCCAGTCCTCAGATAATTTACTCAATCATGTATTCAATCTAAGAAATATTTATTTACATTTACCCAGGAATGCAAGTTTGATATAATATATGAAAAATAATGTAAATTACCACATCAATAGAATAAAAAACAAAGACCACAGGATCATCTCAACTGATACAGAAAAGACATTTGACACAATTCAGCACCCCTTTCTGATAAAACACTCAACTCATTTGAAATAGAAAGTTCCTCAACCTAATAAAAAGCATCCTCAAAAAACCCACACCTTTACCAACACTTGTAGTGGACATAGCAAAATATATAAACCTGTCAAATCACTGTGCTATACACCTGAAACTAATGTAACACTGTGTGTCAACTATACTTAAAAAAAAAAAACAAAAACAAACAAACAAACAAAAAACCACACCTAGTGTATTTAATGGTGAAAACCTGAATGCTTTCCCCCTAAGATCAGGAACAAGACATTCTCACCAATTCTGTTTATTCATTTCAACATTGTAGAGGGGGTGCCTAGCCAAGGCAATTAGATAAAAACAAATAAAAGAAATCAAGATTGGGAAGGAAGAAGTAAAACTACCTGTGTTCATTAAAGACATGGTTTTATGTATATAAAACCATAAGGTATCCACTAAAAAACTATTAGAACTAAAAAATGAGTTCAGCAAGGCTGAATAATAAAAGGTCAATATATAAAAATCAGCTATATTTCTTTAAAGTCACAATGAACAAACAAAAAATAATGAAATCAACAGTTCCATTTAGAATAGCATGGAAAGGAATAGAGTACTTAGGAATAAATTTAACAAAAGTACAAAGCTCATACTCCAAAAACTACAAATATTTTTGAAAGAAATTAAAGAAAACCCCAATAAGTGAAAAGGCTTATCATATTCATGGATTAGAAATCTTAATATTAAGACAGCAATACGCTCCAGTATTGATCTGCAGATTGAATATAAAATCCCAGCCACTTCTTTGCAGAAATTAAGAAAATGATCTGAAAATGAATACAGGCGTGAACATTTTTAAACAAAAAGAATAAATTTGGAGGACTCACACTTCAACATTTATTACAAAGCTATGGTAATCAACAGTATGATACTGGCATGAGGACAGACATATAGATCAATGGAATATCACAGAGTTCAGAAATAAACCTTCACATTCATATAGTCAATTGATTTTGGGGAAAGATGCCAAAGTAACTCAATTGAGAGGGGAAAGAATAATCTCTTCAGCAGATAACAGGGATGACTGCAGAGCCATATGCAAATAATAATAATAATAATAATAATAATTTGGTTACCAACCTCACACCATACACAAAAATTAATATAAAATGGGTTAAAGACCTAAATATAATAGCTAAACTTTAAATCTTTTAGAAGAAAACAGGCATAAATCTTTGTGACCTTGGATGAGGAAAATGATTTCTTAAGTATGCCTCCAAAAGCACAAGAAAAGAAGAAACAGATAAACTGGACATCATCAATATTAAGCACTTATATGCTTCAAAGGACATCATCAAGAAACTGAAAAGACAATGGACAAAACAGGAGAAATTTTTTGCAAATCATATATCCAATAAGGTTTGATATTCAGAGTATAAAAACAACCCAGTTTTTTTAAAAGGGCAACAAACACTTGGGCATAGGTTTTCTGCTTGAATATGTACCTATGGAATTCGGTAAGTGTTTCTCCAGAAACAAAAATGACCATCAATACATGAAAATATATTAAATATCATTGACCATTAAGAAAATGCTCATCAAAACCAAAGTGAAATGCCACAATGAGGACTTAACTATAGCAATAGCAGTGGGGACTGAGAGGAGTAGATGGATAATAAGGCTAGAGAGAATAGTGACATAAGAGTCCAAAGTGGGGCACCTGCTCAATCCTTAGGTGTCTGCCTTCTACTCAGATCATGATTCCAGGATCCTGGTTTTGAGCCCCACATTGGGCTGCCTGCTTGACAGGAAGCCTGCTTCTCCCTCTCCCACTCCCCGACTTGTGTTCCCTCTCTCTCTCTGTATGTGTGTGTCTCTCTCTCTGTCAAATAAATAAATAAATAAGATCTTAAAAAAAAAAAAAAAAAGAATCCACAGTGAGAGTGTGCTGAGAAGTTGGGCGTGTGCCAGATGCCAGAGATAGTGCAGGAATGAGGTAAGGGCCAAGGAGTCACCACTGGATTTAACAGCTGGGGAATCTTTCCCTTTCCAGGACAGTTTTATCAGAGAAACAGGGACAAAACCAGATAGATATTGATGTGAGTGAATAAGAGAGAGAAAGTAGAGACAGTGATGATAATTACAGAGTTCTTTCTGGCACTTTGCAGGGTCAAACTTGAGTTTTCAATAGATCATTTCTTGATTGCAGGTCTACAGAGACCCAGAGAAGTAGTTAGTAGGGGAGAGAAAAGTTACTTTACAAGCTAGTACTAAAAGACCTAAGATTCATACACAAAATCAAGTTTTAACCCCACTCTATTTTTTCTTTTCCTGCCTTTCTACCCCTAGTTCTCTAGGCAAAACAGACAGATCTGCATTTTTCCACTCAAATATACCTTGCAAGCATGCATTTTTTATACATTTTTTCACTTGATGTTAATGTATTTTTACTTCATCTAAATAAAAATATTTAGAAGAAAGCTGCCTTAACTATGTGATTGCACTGACTCTGCACTCACCTAGGGAAAGTTCTAAAAAGTTGCTGAGACTTTTTTTTTTCTTTTTTTGCCTTTTGGTAAATCCTCAGAATAAAGTATGGAAAGAATCAGAATAAAGTTGATGGAAAGATGAATAGTTTATCCCAAGCGTGGCTAGAAAATTGAAGTAACATCAATAGTGTGTGGTGTTGTTGTTTTTTCTCTTTGCACCCTACCAACCCAGCCTCTGATTTAAGGTAGGGTAGGGTATGTAACTGAAGCAGAGAAAAGACATAGCCAGAAATCTGGCTCTACATTATCCAGGATCCCAGGTTTCCTTATCTTATCTATCTCTTTCTAGTAGCAATTCTTCATTACCTTGCAAGTTCTACAATTAGAAAAAAAAAATATATATATATATAAAACAAAATGAAACAAAGTTTATAGCAACTCTCTCCCCTGACACCCACCCAGCAACTCTACCCCAGTTGAAAAAGGCAAGTTGCTCATTGATCTCGAACTAATCAGAATTCAGAAATCAATTGTCTAGCAATCATATTTAGTTCCTTGTCAGGTCCAGACAGGAAACACATAAAGGCCAAGTCTTGGACACATCACAGAGGATACTGAGCTGAAACAGTACAAGCAGACTATATCTTACTGCTTCAGAAATAGGCTTGCTATTACCAGTGCTGTTTTGAATACCATGTGAAATTTAGGAGTTCTAAGTTACCTTTGCTTCCTTTCAGTTCTTCTACATTACACTTCTAAAAAAGGGTGGGGGGTGGAATACATTATAAGTATCTGGAGCATCTTTCCTTGAAGAGAAGCAGGAGAGAGCAGGTGTGTTATGGTGGGATTTTTTAACTACTAGAGAGAAGTTTGATTGCTGTATTATGTTATTGATCAGTAAGGAAACTGATTTCTCTTTTGTGATTTGTCCTGAATGACGTAAGGCTCTTTCTTCATAACCTGGGTTCATCTGAAAGGTTTCTACAACTCCACAATTCTTCTACTACTTCTACAGTTACTATTATTCTTTGGAACCATTCAGTAGAATAGCACACAATGGCTGGAGGGCAACCCTCAAGCTAAGGAAAGCTGGAGGAATACACCCTCCCTCAGCACCCTGAACCCATTAAAGCCCATCCAACAGCCTTATTTCCCACTATCCAGGCTGCTTTGTAGACCTGCCTTCTTCTGACACTTCCCAATTCTACTCCATTTTCTCCATACAAAGATTCATATGTCCCTCTTGTCACATACCTCCTCCAAGAATTCTCTCTGCCAGTGCCAACCCTCTTATCTGCTCCTGATTGATCCTAAGATCTACTTCCCATCCACTGAAACTGCTCTCTCAAAGAATACCAATAGCCCACTGATAACTAACCCAGTAGCCTCTCACTGTTCTTGCTACTTAACTTCTATGCAGCATTTGACACTATTCACCATCTTCTTTCCCCCCTTAACCTATGTAGAATCTTAGGCTCTCTGGCTTGCCTTCTAAACCCTCCTTTTAAATGTTATGCCCAAAGTTCAGTGCATGGCTCTCTTGTTCTTCATATTCTGTTACTCTCTTCCAAGCCCGGCTCCTTTTACATATGTATCTGCATCTAGATCTTCCTCCTGAACTCTAGATGTGCAGGGTCAGCTGCGTGATGTTCATGAATAGCATATGGTCTGCAAAAGTCATAAATTGAGTCTCAAAGTTAGCTCCTCTTCTGGGTTTCTTCTCTTATGAATGGCATTAATAATATATCAATGATATTAATATTAATTATTATTAATTAATATTGATTCTATTAATGTTGTACTAATAATATCCATCCCTGCTCCACTACTTTTCAAACACAAAACTGTATAATCATACAGTTATAATGCACTAAGTATCATCTAATTCCAGGTTTTTTATAGATGTAGGACTGAGGCCCAGAGTGGTGAAACGGATTCCACAGGGTCATTCTGCAAAGCCAAAATCTCCGAATCCTTTACAATTATTAATTCCTTTATTCCTTTGCCAAATCCTATCAGTTCCACAGTGTTTCTCCCATCCATGCATTTTCATGTCTCAATTTAGAGTCTCATTGTAGTATCTTTTATCTACATGACTGCACTTCTAACTCTTCTTTCTTATTCACAATACAGTACTGCCAGAAATAATATTCCTAAACCCCAGATTTGATCATAATTTTCAAGCACCTGCTTTATGCAGAATAAAATCCAACATCTTGTCTAGCAGTCAAAATCCTATGCAATTAAATCCCAACTTCCTTTCTATTTTCTCTGTTACACACATACTCTGTTTCAACTAATTCAAACCATCAGCGACTCAGTATACCTACCTAACTCTCTCTTGCATGTCTTTCTCAATCTGTTCTGCAGACAAGCTATCTGCAGTGATGGACTGTCTGCAGAAGTATACTATCATTCCATTTTCTTCCCCATCACCACCATAAGTCTATAGCACAACATCCTTCTCATCTTTTAAGATCCATCTCAAGTTCTACTCTTCCAGAAAAAACCTTTTCCAAGCCATTCCTCAAAGCACATTGCACCTTTATTTTCTTATGCATCATGGCCTCATAATTGAGTTAGTTTTTAACTCCCTTACCAGATTGTCAACAATTTTTTAAATTAGCACTTGTAACACTTTAAAATTTGTAAAACACATTCCCAACACCTGTGGGGTAGAACGTGCAGACATTCTTACTTGTCTAAATTTACAGGTTTTCAAAACCCTGAAGTACCGCGTATAGTAAGATCTGAATCCTCCAGTGGGAATCAAGTTTTGTTTTAACTCTGTATCACATGTTTGTTATTCTAAATCTGTCTTCTCCAAAGTGGACTGCTCTAAGATTTTGCCTCATAATCATATTTAGTTGTTGCAGGCTGTTTCTACATACTACCAAGAAGCCAGATGAAAAATAGAAAAATTCAATCCATCATTCAAACATTTTATTTTTTTTAACATTATTTATTTATTTATTTGACAGACAGAGATCACAAGTGGGCAGAGGGGCAGGCAGAGGGGGTAGGAAGCCGGCTCCCCATTGAGCAAAGAGCACAATGCGGAGCTGGATCCCAGAACCCCAGGATCATGACCTGAGCCAAAGGCAGAGGCTTAACCCACTGAGCCACTGAGGCACCCCCATCTTTCAAACATTTTAAAATGTAGTATTCATATGTTTGCTTCTGTATAGAACAAACAGCTAGGTGACTGATTATTTACTTCTCAACCAGTTGTTTTGGCAGTATGATGATTACATAAACTCCAACAGTGGCATTTTATCAGTTTTTCATTGATTTTATAATTTTACTGGCATCTGCAATTTATTTACTATAGCCATCTAATTTTATTTATATAGTTAATCAGCCAGGGAGATACAGTAGGCAGGAAAAACTGGTTTCTTAAGACATCTTTAAGTCTTAAGTCTGCCTCATAGACTTGTCAAAACTGCAGCATTGGCCATGAAGAGAATATTCACAGAATGGAAAAAGTATACACCCTGCAGCTTCCCTGATAGAAGATAGTTTTAAAAACAATTTCAGGATGCCTGGGTGGCTCAGTTAGTTAAGAATATGCCTTTGGCACAGGTCATGATCCCATGGTCCTGGGATCAAGCCCTTCATCAGGCTCCCTGCTCCATGGGGAGCCTGCTTTCCCTCTCTCCCTGCTTGTGCTCTCTCTCTCTCTCTGTCAAATAAATAAATAAATAAACAAATCTTTAAAAATAAGCAAAAACAACTCATCATCTGTAGAAAACTAGTAGGGATACCCTTGATGAAAAAGAAATTATGAATACCTAAAAGACAAAATAGGAGGGACACCTGAGTGGCTCAGTCATTAAGCATCTGCCTTTGACTCAGGTCATGATCCCAGGGTTCTGGGATTGAGCTCTGCATCAGGCTCCCTGCTCTGTAGAGAGCCTGCTTCTCCCTCTCCCACTCCTCCTGCTTGTACTCCCTCTCTCACTGTGTTTCTCTCTGTCAAGTAAATAAACAAAATCTTAAAAAGAAAATTAAAATAAAAAGACAAAATAGGAGGTGGAATGGATAAAAGAAGAAACTTTTGCCCCAAAATGTACAAAAGAGAATATGGTTATATATGATGTACAAGTGGACTCAGGAAAAAGGTAAGAATCCCTGAAGCAAAAAGAAAAGATTGTTGATTGGAAACAACAGCCTAGCAGTCTGATTCCTACCCCCTCACCACCACCACCATATGCAAAGAAGAAGGCAGCACTTTCATTTCTAGTAATGAAAGGCTAGGTAACTATGTTATTTGGTCCAACACTCACACTGAAAACAAATAGTCCATAAATTATACAATTTTTTTTAAGATTTTATTTATTTATTTGACAGAGATCACAAGTAGACAGAGAGGCAGACAGAGAGAAAGAGGGAACCAGGCTCCCCGTTGAACAGAGAGCCCGATGTGGGGCTTGATCCCAGGACCCAGGGATCATGACCTGAGCCAAAGGCAGAAGCTTTAACCCACTGAGCCACCCAGGCACCCCAAATTATACAAACTTCTTAAATGAAACAGAGTTGAGAAGACAGTAGAGAGCTACCAGGCAAAAATGTAAGGATTGCTAGAATCCAGAGAAGTAAGCACAGAACATCTGAGCAGGGCCAGGATTTGCCTCACCTCGGTCCCAGCCCTGTACCTGAACATTAAAGCAGCTGTTACTCTAAGCCAGGCAAACCTGGGCTTTGGTTTTAGTGGCCTCACAGAGCAAGGAAACAGAATGTAATGCTCAAGACCTGTCCAAGGTGAGGAGTCTAATAAGACTTTTTCAGCATTAACCGGGGACCGTAAAGTGCTCTACTCTTAGGATAGAGGCAACTCAGAAGTAAATCCACCCTGTCATAAGTCCAGGTATCTGCAGAGGCTTGACACTTAGTAGGATAGAGAGTAAAGGAAAAGGAAAAAATACATTCCTGAGAATTGTAGCCACAAGCTAGCCTCCCTGGAGATTTATAGCCTGGGTAATCCCAGGTACCCTGAGGCTAGAACTAGACCTAAGATAATCCTCTACTTGGTACTGCCCCAGGCACCTGACAAAAGAAAATTCATGTTCTCTCCACGGGAAAGCAACTTCATTTTAGGTCTCAATCTGAGTTCACAAGGAGACAAGGCATGAGGTGGGAGATTTGGGGTGGGATTTTGGCAGAGATGTAAGTTCTGCTGCAAATGGCTAGTGATAGTGAAGGAGCACCTATTCCTGGACAACTAGGTCCTGTCACATCCTAATAGCTTATCCTGCAATGCCCACAAAGTTGCTGGTGAAGCTGAGGTGATTGTTATAGCATTCAGAGACCAATTAAGATGGGAAATTCAAGTCCAACATGAGGAAAACTGACACCACAGAAAAGAAAAGTGTCAGCCTACACACAAAAACACACACATGTGCAACACCATAATACCTGAGGAAACAGAACAAGTAGAGGAGACAACTGTAGTTTTTTTTTTTTAAGATTTTTATTTATTTATTTATTTGACAGAGAGAAAGCACAAGTAGATGGAGAGGCAGGCAGAGAGAGAGAGAGAGAGAGGGAAGCAGGCTCCCTACCGAGCAGAGAGCCCGATGCAGGACTCAATCCCAGGACACTGAGATCATGACCTGAGCCGAAGGCAGCAGCTCAACCCACTGAGCCACCCAGGCGCCCCCAGCTGTAGCCTTCAAAACATAAAATGATTCTCATAAGATGTATTTAGAGATGTTATTGTAGCCATAAAAGATGAGCTATTTTGGAAATGAAATGAATTATATGATAGTAAAAATAAAAACCTCAAGGCTGGATACCAACATTGATGGAGCTGAAGAGCAACCCAGAGGCTCAAAAATCAAACTGAGAAATACTCTTATAAGCACAGTGCAAATGGGTAGAGAGATGACACATGAAATAAAGGGTCAAGGACATGGGGGATGCATGCAAAAGTTACAAATTCACATAAGGGGGTCTCCAGAAGGAGAAAATAGAAGAACTGAGAGGAAGAGATAAATAAACTAAATAAAATTCCCCGGATCATGAAAAGACCTTTTTTTAAGAATCTTTAGATTAAGTTCCATTGAGTGCCAAGTGAGAAGATGGAGAAAAAATGTACACTTAGGAAATGATGGTAAAATTTCAGTACTTTGTGGATAATCAGAAAATCCTGAAAGCTTCTAAAGAGAAAAAAATACAGGGGTACCTGGGTGGCTCAGTCAGTTAAGCGTCTTCTGCCTTTGACTCGGGTCATGATCCTAGGGTCCTTAAGATCAAGCCCCACCTCAGACTCTGTACTCAGCAGTGAGTCAACTTCTCCCTCTGCCTCGGTGCTCTCTCATGCTCTCTCATGCTTCCTCATGCTCTCTCATGCTCTCTCTCAAGTAAATAAATAAAATCTTTTAAAAAGAGAAAAAGCACATTATTTGCAAGGTGAAATGTAGTATGTTGACTTCAAATTCATTAGCAACATTGTGTATAAAAAGATACTGGAGAAATATTTTCTAAGTACTGAGGTGAAATGATTTTGAATCTAGAATTACATAATCTGACAAACCGTTAAAAAGTGTAATGGCAAAATAAGACATTTTCAAACATGAATATATTCAGAAAATTTATCATCCACAAATCCTAACTGAAATATTCACTGGAAAATATGATCCAGCAAAATAAAACAGAAGTTCAAGAGGAACACTAAAAATTAGTGGTAGTCAAAGAAACCTTTAAAACATGATTAATCTATGTAAATGTCTTTTTTAATTTTAAAAAAATTAACAATCATTCATTTTTTAAATTCCCTTTCACGAGGGAACTCTCTTATACTGTTGGTGGGAATGCAAACTGGTGCAGCCACTTTGGAAAACAGTATGGAGGTTCCTAAAAATAGAACTACCCTATGATCCAGCAATTGTACTACTAGGTATTTACCCAAAGAATACAAAACTACTGATTAGAAGGGATACATGCACCCCAAGTTTATAGCAGCATTATCAACAATAGCCAAATTATGGAAAGAGCCCAGATGTCCATCAACTGATGAATGGATAAAGAAGATGTGAGATAGATATATATATATAGAGAGAGAGAGAGAGAGAGAGATATACACACACACAACGGAATATTAGCTAAAAAAAAGAATGAAATCCTGGCTTTTGCAATGATGTGGATGGAGCTAGAGAGTATTATGCTAAGCAAAATAAGTCAGAGAGGGACAAGCACCATACAATTTCATTTATATGTGGAATTTAAGAAACAAAACAGATGAACATGGGGGAAGAAAAAGAGGCAAACCAGAAAACAGACTCTCAGCTATAGAGAACAAACTGAGGGCTGCTGGAGGGGAGGTGGCGGTGGGGTGGGTTAAATGAGTGGTGGGTGGTAAGGAGGGCACTTGTGATGAGCGCTGGGTATTATATGTAAGCGATGAATAGCTGAATTCTACAGCTAAAACTAATATTATACTGTATGTGAACTAATTTAAATAAAAACTTGAAAAAAGAAAAAATCCCTTTCACAGTAGCAACAGAAATTTAAAAATAGCTAGGAATAAATTTATTAAAAATTAAACAAGGCATATATGAGTAATAAAAATGAAAATTTTCTGAAGAGCATTAAACAGAAAACTGAATAAATTAAGGCTATGCACCTCAATGAATCTCAGTATTGTAAATATGCCAGGTAAATCTAATGTAGTCCCAGTGAAAATATCAACACATTTTTTTTTTTAAAGATTTTATTCATTTGTCGAGAGAGAGAGTACACACAAGCAGGCAGAGAGGCAGGCAGAGAGAGAGGAGGAAGCAGGCTCCCTGCCGAGCAAGGAGCCCAATGCAGGGTGATCCCAGGGCCCCAGGATCATGACTTGAGCCAAAGGCAGTGGCTCAACCAACTGAGCCACCCAGGCGTCCCCACATTTCTTAAATGAATCTGACAACTTATTCTAAAATTCATCTGGAAAGAAATTGTACTAGAATTCCCAAGGTAAGGTTTTTTTTTTTTTTTTCAAGATTTTATCTATTTATTTACTTATTAGAGAGAGAGAGAAAAGGGAGAAGCAGAGGGGGAGGGGACAAATCCCAACAACCCCAAGCTGAAATCAAGAGTTGGATGCTTAACTGACTAAGCCACCCATTCACCCCTTCCAAGATAAGTTTTTTAAAAAGGGAGCCAGGGGGCACCTGGGTGGCTCAGTGGGTTAAGCCTCTGCCTTCGGCTCAGGCCATGATCTCCGGGTCCTGGGATCCAGCCCCGTATCAGGCTCTCTGCTCAGCAGGGAGCCTGCTTCCCTTCCTCTCTCTTTGCCTGCCTCTCTGCCTACTTGTGATCTCTGTCTGTCAAATGAATAAATAAAATCTTTAAAAATAATAATAATAATAATTAAAAAAATAAAAGAGGAACCAGAAAGGTGTATGTGGGTGGGTTCTTGTCTATCTGCACAGAGAAGTTCTTGCTCTATCAAGTAGTAAAATATGCAATTTAAAAATCTATAGTAATTAGGGTATTGCCAGAAGAATAGACAAATGCATCAAGAAAATAGAGTTTAAAAATGAAACAATGTAGGGCGCCTGGGTGGCTCAGTTGGCTGGACGACTGCCTTTAGCTCAGGTCATGATCCTGGAGTCCTGGGATCGAGTCCCACATCAGGCTCCCAGCTCCATGGGGAGTCTGCTTCTCCCTCTGACCTCCTCGCTCATGTTCTCTCTCACTGTCTCTCTCTCAAATAAATAAATAAAATCTTTAAAAAAAAAAATGAAACAATGTACAAATGAGAATTTAATACCTGAAAGGAGGCTTCTAAATGCAGTGGGTAAAAGGAGGACTATAATGAATGCTAGTGTCAAGTTGTCTGTTTATTAGGAAAAGTCAAATTTCACTTCATACCAATCAAAAAAACCAAGTCCAGATGGATTAAAAACATAAACAGTAGAAGGAAAACTATAAAAAATAGGAAAATATGTATTCAAGTGATTGATAAGACCTTGAACAAGACACACATGCACATACAGACACACATATACACACAAAGGTTATAAGTGAAGAAAAGATAGTTTTGACTACATTTGATTTTAAAACAACTCTGCTTCAAAGGATACCATAACCAGTTAAAAAACTAATAACAGACTGAAAAATGTATCTATATATAAACACCAATCCAATAATATCCAGAATTTATTTTAAAGCTCCTAAAGATCTTTTCTTAAAAGCCTAATAGAAATATGGGAAAATATAGAACAGTTCATTCCTTGAAGAGGAAAATACAAATGCCCCTCAAAGTGACCTTGCCAGTAATCAAAATTAACAGTGGAATGTCCTTTGTCCTGTGGTGCCTGTGTGTCTCAGTTGGGGAAACGTCTGCCTTCGGGTTGGGTCATGATCTCAGGGTCCTGGGATCAGCCCCTCATGAGTCTCCCACCTCAGAGGGGAGTCTGCTTCTCCTGCTCCCTTTCCCCCTTCCCCCGACTCATACATGCTCTCTTGTGCACTCTCTCTCAGATAAATAAATGAAACCTAAAAAAAAAGAAAGAAAGAAATACTAGTTTATCCTAATACATTTGCAAAAATTGAAAAGTTGGTTAGGGTGAGGAATGATTCATACTCTAATAAACCATGTGTGGAAGTATAAATCAGTGGCTTTTCTGGGAATTTGCTATTTATTAAAATTTATATTGGGCATACTACTTCTCAGGTGACCAAATCTATTTCTCATTGTTTACTCTGGCAAACCCATATATATGTTTCACAGGAAACATGTTCAAGATTATCCATTACAGTATTATTTGTAATAGCAAAGTAATTGAAAATGTTATAAATGTCTATCCATTAAATGATTAAATGTAACACCATTGTAGGGATGACTCCCTTCCAACCCTAAAATTCTGGATTTTATCTTATAGCATGTCAGAACTCCTCAAGATCATACAGATTAACAAAGAATTCCTACACATAAACTAATGCCTTATCTTCACATTCAATAAATGTTGGACCTCACGCATTTGGAGTATCAAAGCTACTATAACACATACATAATATCCTACAAATATATTTTCATACTTCTATGAAAATATAGCAAAATACATAAAACTAAGGGATTTTCAATATGGTTATTTCCTTGGGTTGATTAACTTAGTAGTACCAAGTAAAATATCTGAACTTTTTCAGTTTTAATTCTCACCACATTAATTATTTAAGGAGTACTTTTAATCACCTCAAGTTATATTGTTGTAATTTCGGGTAATGCTGTATAATGCCAAAGACATTTAGATCACTAGAGAAAACAAGACATGGTAAGCATAAATGCCTTGACCAAGATCAGTTAGTATATCCACTTACAAAGAGAATTAATACTAGAATTAAAGACTTCTGAATCCTATTTTCTTGCTCCACTGATAATTCATGTTTCTTTACCTTTCAGAGAGACACTGATAATGAAAAGATATGAGAGCTAAAAGCTGCAAGAGTTCTAAACCTGCTTTGAAACTCATTCTTATAATACTCAAATCATTTATATCAGGTTCCCAAAGCAATTGATCAGTTACTTCTCTGGATTCAATCAATCAAATACATAAGCATTACAAACATGAAGTTAAAAGCACCTTCAACTTAGTCTGCCTATTCCCAAATTTGTAAATTTGTAATGGTGGAGCAGAATGGATGAGAAATTCATTAGTGCAGCTAGGAAAAAAAAAAAAAAGAATGATAATATTACATTCAAGTGTCATCTTTGTTTATGAACAACAGAATCTTATATAAAGATGTAAAAATAATATAACTTCATGAATAGAACCACTTAATTCAGACTTTCTGCAATGATGAAGCACAGCAATTATGAAGGTTTTTTAAAAGATGAAAACCCTTATTTTGTTTTAAAAAAATTGTCTTTGTGGGAGCGCCTGGGTGTCTCAGTGGCTTAAAGCCTCTGCCTTCGGCTCAGGTCATGATCTCAGAGTCCTGGGATCGAGCTCCACATCGGGCTCTCTGCTCGGCAGGGAGCCTGCTTCCTCCTCTCTCTCTGCCTGCCTCTCTGCCTACTTGTGATCTCTCACTGTCAAATAAATAAATAAAAACCTTTTAAAAAATTGTCTTTTTGGCTATATAATTAAATTTGACAATTCCAAACCTGAGATTCTCTTTAGACTAAGTTTTCAGTACTAACTTAAAAAGCAGTTTGGTTGAGTTTTAGATCCAAAAGCAGAATTATATGCTGTGTTATAATAAAAGTATTTATTCAACCATCAGTTTTAATTAAGACACTATGCAGGGAGCTATGAGTGAAGTTAAAAAACAGGGAAGTGGTCTCTGCAATTGGAGATCTTACAGTCCATAGAGTAAAATTTAATATATGATTGAGGTGCTAACCTGAATGACACAGAGCACAAGTCCTGAAGAAGTTCCAAAAAGGGAGAGATTACTTACAGCTGAAATATCTAGGGAAATCTGTAGGTAGGGAGGCAAATTTATTTAGTCATTTTAACAAGTATGTTTTACAAATCTATTATGGGACAAGAACAATGCTGGCACCAGGCCCCAGTGTTGAACCATGACAAACATGTGCTGAAAAGCTGAATAAAATTTGGATATTAAGGGAAGAAAGAGAAAACATTCCAATTTAGAAGTACACAGATAAAGGACATGGATGTAAGAATGAGTGGAGCATATGGGGTGGCAGGATACCACCACTTGAATAAGAACCGAGTGTAAGAAAAAATAAATTGGTTTTAAAAAGTAGGGTCAGATCATTGAGAACCTTACATTTCTAGGCAGAGGAAACTAAAAGAAGAATTACTAAATGCCTCGTCATGTCAGTCATTTTTAAAGCCACGATCTCAGTCAGTTAATTGGCTGCCTCCAGCTCAGGTCATGGTCCGAGGGTTCTGGGATGGAGGCCCACATCGGGCTCCCTGCTCAATAGAGAGCCTGCTTTTCCCTCTCCCTCAGCCTGCTGCTCTGCCTACTTGTGTTCTCTATCTCTCTGTCAAATAAATAAATAAATAAATCTTTTAAAAAAAAACCCAAATGTATTTATTGGTCTAGTAAGTTATTGCAATATGCTTTTTTCATTAGTGCAGTTCTTTTATTATAAATGGCAATTTCCTTTTTATCTTTGGAGACTTTGATAATGTCCAAAATGGTCTAATTATATAGAGGTAATGACTGTAAATTATTCTCCCTTTTTTTAGATTTTATTTATTTATTTATTTGAGAATGAGGGTTTAAGTGAGAGAGAGAAAGGAAGTGAGAGAAAAAGCACACACTGGGGGAAGAGCAAAAGCAGACTCCCCCCAGAATCTATGGGATTATTAGCCCTATTTTAAAAATTCCAGTCTGCTTTAGATTTAGTAAGAGTAACCAGGGAAAGGATTTTGAAGGGAAGGTGGTAGGTACAGCAGTTATCAGAATGAGAAAAAGCCAAAGAGCAGGTAAAATTCAGTAGGAGATTTTTCTTCCAGGGTTTACACCATATAGTTTCTTAATTTTATTTCAATAAGGAAAGTGCTTTTCTCACAGATGCTATTACCACTTGCTGTTAAAAGGTTTTTGGAGAAAAGAAGGGAACTGACATTTATTATTTAGCTGCCATGTGTTTAACAAACATCAAAAACTACACTTTAATTCTGTTCTGTCTTCACATCCACTCCAAGAGATAGGTACAGTATTGCTATTCCCATTTTCTAAAAAACTGAGGTTCAGAGAAGTTAAATAACTTATCCAAGGTCACATGGCTAAGTAAGGAGACATGAAGTGTTATTTCTGAATACCAGACTTAATGATGTCCAAACTAAGTATCTCACAAGCCAAATAATAAATGTCCTAAAATCATAGTTGTTTTTTATTGGAAATTTTGATAGATAACTTCTAGTCCACTCAATAGAAACTGTTAAAATTAAAGAAAATAAAAAAGAAAACTTTCAAATAGTAATTAGCAACTAGTGAAACAGATTATTGGTATTTGAAAAATACTTATAAATGTGGAGTTAAACCTGACCGAAGAGAAAACTGGAAGTCAACATAGGGAATTAGTGTTTGTACAGTAAGCAACAGGGACTTAACAGGTTTTTAAGTAGATGTGTGCCTTGCTGGAAACAGTACTCAGGGAAAATTATTCTGAGGGTAGATGTAAATTAGATTAAAATTAGAGCAATCATGATTAAATCTGTTAGGAGGCTGTTGTAAGAATGTAGGCATGAAATGATGAGGGTCTGATTTATGCAGTTTTGCACAGGAAACTAAAAACTCACCCCTACAGAAATCCCTTTGGCAAAATTTTCTCTGGAACCCTGTAGGCGCAAACTCACTCTTTTTACTCCTACATCTCCCCCGTTGTGTGCCCACTTCTGGTGACTTAGATTCATCTACACACTTCTATCCCCAGTCTGACCTGCTCCCATGATTTTAGTCCCAGTTTTTGGAACCAACATTGTTGCCAGATTTGTCTCTTACCGTGTGTCTCACCTCTGCCAACCTGGCTTCCTTCTGTGGATCCCCGTATGACTTGTATTACTCTGATTTCCAGTCATTACTGTTTCATTCTCAGAGCTTTACTTAAGTGGCTGCCTGTTCAGGAATGAGTACATTATCCTTTTATAGTTCCTGACCTCTTGCACTCACCATCTGCCCCCTCCAAAGTCCTTGATGACCCAGCTCAACCCTTAGACCATGCTGGAGAGAAGAGGTGAGGACTGAGCACCGAGAAATACACAATCATTAGTGGTTATAAAACCAAAGAAGAACTCTAAAATAGAGGTTTGAAAGAAAGAAGGATATCCAGGATAGTGTAAAGTGACAGAAGCCAATGTACTGTGCACAGTCTGAAAGAAAGGTCAGAAAGGAACCAATAGTTAGTATTTTTTATACCATTACTACATGCAATGAAGAATGAAGTACCATTTTAGAGAACTAGCATGGGAGAATCAATAAAATACTTCTGTTTAGTTCCATTTGTAAATGTTGTTTGAACAAACAAGCAAACACTTAGTTTGCCTATAACTCCCCAGGCAGATTCCCTCATAAAATACAGAGGAGTCTTTTGTGTGTGTTTGGGGAGGTGATGCTTTGTTTGTTTGTTTGTTTCCGGAATCTTAGTCACATTAATCAGTGTCCCAATGTTTAGTCAAAGGAAGATGAACCATGTCTTGGAAAGAAAGGACATGAAGTGTAAAGCCAGGAGTTAATGTATATCAAGACTTTCATGAGAAGGATGATCTGAAAAGAATTGTCATCAAGACAAATATTCTGGGATATTATTTTCCTCGAATCCTCCTCTCAGTGCTATGAGTATATTATATGTTATTTATTTTGGCATAATTTATTGGCCTTTTGTAGCTTCTGAGAACTGAGAGTTCTATCCAAGAAGTCCTAGTTGGCTGAAGAAGCAGACAGGTTTTCAGACAGCAACTGCTGCATAATAACCCAAAACCTAGTGGTTTGAAACAGCAATCTCATAATTCTCTGTGGTTTGACTGGGTGATTTTTCTGAGGTCTCACCAGGGCTCGCTCATGAAGGTTCACTCAGCTGGTGGTCAGTTGAGACAGCCGGGCCTCTCTTCTCTCCACTATTACCTGTGGCTTCTTAAGGGCATGGTGGTCTCAGGGCATTGTTCCAAGAGGGTAAAAGAAACTGAAAGGATTAAAGACTAGCCTTGGAAGTTGAACAATGTCATCTGCCACATTTCTGTTAGCCAAAGAAGGTTACAGGGGCAGCCCATTGAAAGAGCAGGGAAAATAGTCTCCATCTCTTGATGAGAGAATTAGGCAGAGTCACACTGTAAAGGGGTATGAACATAGTAGTTGTGACTTATGGGGGCCATTCTTATTAGAGTGTACTGCAGTCTACTCTCGGGCCCCAATGATTCATGTGGGACTCTCAGGTCCCACATGATTCTCCCCCTTCTAATATTGCCCAAGACTCATGCAATCATAGCATTAGGCTCAGAATCTATAATCTCATAATCTGCATCAGGTCAAGATGTCAGTGAGGCTCCTTGAATTATTCTTAGTTTCAGACTCCTATGAAATAAAAGGACAAGTTATCTTCCATGCCCTCATATACCCAATGTGTATCAGAGAAGTAGAAAACCACACTACACTACACACTGCTGTCTGAAAAATGGGAATGAGGCATGTATAACAATCACAGGTCCATGGCAATTTGGAAATCCAGCCAGGTGCATGTTGGCAGATTTCTCTGCTCCAGGGGTAGGCAATGTTCCTTGGCGAGGGCCCTGTCCTACTCTCTTGGAGTAGTTGTTTCCCTAACCTTTTATTTTCCTTGGCTCTTACACCCTCTGAACTCCTGGCTCTGACATCTGATAATCAGTACACAAATAGAGGGACAATGTTCTTCAGTTGATATTTAAAAACCTACTAGAAAGCCTTGTGCAAGATACTGTGGGTAGCAGAATGTGTTCCGCAGTAGCCAATCAAAACTTCATTTTCTTTAGGTGAAAACCTAAAAGCCTGAAGTTTAGAAAAAACATATATTGTTGTTGTGCATCTTCTGTGGGAAATAATGACCAACTACCTTTATATTCTTTTTATGTTTTAAGCTATCAAATAGTTTGTTCCTCTAGTTAGATTCTTATACGTCCTCCCTTTACACTAATTCTTTTATCTACAGTTTTATCTACACTTATCCTACCTTGGATAATTGCTCTTAGCCTTGTAATTTTCATGTTAATATCTGGCCACCGACAGCTTGATTTTCTGGTCCAGTGTATAATACAAACATTATTCCACTTAATATCCATAATTTTCTCCTCTTGCTCTAATACACATGACACTTTGTACTTTTTGTTCTGCGTCTGTATTTTCTGTGCATACTAACTCTAATTTTATTCTGTGTACTTTGGGGAGTATAACAATGGGGATATATCAAATCACATTGCTTTTTTCCACCTTTTCTAGTTGTGATAATGGAGATTAAAAATTACTAGACATTTATTGTAGCTATAATATCAGTCACATTGTCTGATTTCTAATACACAAATATAATTAGGCTAAGTAATTTGTTTGAGGAAAATGAGAGAGAGAGAAGTCATATTATAGACAAAGCATTAATAAATTCTGACTAAGTCTCTAATAATGCTTTTCACCATGGTCCTTTTAAAATGCTAATTTACATATATTATTATCTTGAAGGCATCTTAAATCCTTTAAGGAAGTAAGACTTCTTTATAATAATCGTATATATGGCCAACATTTATTAAACATAGATATGTGTTAAGTACTGTACTAAATACATAGATTATCTTATTAGATTAACAACAAATTAGTGAAATAGATACAAAAATCAAGACTAGCATGCAGACCTGTTTAATTCAAAGGCCACATGGTGGACCATTACACTATATTGATTGAAAATGAGTATGACAAATAATAATGTTCTTATTCTGGCATAATTTATTTTATATTCTGAACCTGAAAAGAGCAATCCTAATGTATATAATCTTATGAAATATGTATAATCTTTAAAATTTTTTCATATGCTTTATATTAATGCATTCATTTCAAGTTTGCCAGTTGTTTCCCTAGTTTGACAGAAGACTAAATATCGAACAACCTGGAATCAGTTTCTATAAGGTCTGGCTTACAAAGCAAACAGAAAAGACATAGAATTGTGAAGCCAAATACTAAAGTTCATCAGTGAGGAAAACGAATAAAACATATCAAATTAATAAATATAATATCAATGATTACATTAGAGCATTCATAACCTGTTCTTAAAAGTATAAGCTCACAACCTTTAGAAATACAAAATTTTGACTAACCATATTTGTCTTGAGTCAAATTCTTCAGTCTATAAAGTGAACATATCAGATATTATACATGTTTTACTTTAGTAAATATGTAGGGTCATTTTTACAGTGCATCAAATCATTTTTTAGTAATTGAAAATTTATTAGTCCTACTAATGTAGTACACATGCCATGATGTGACACCGTTATACCAGGTTTTTGGAGACTTATTATTCTGAATATGTAAGTCTTTGTAAAAAATGAAATATACTGGGTGCCTGGGTGGCTCAGTGGGTTAAAGCCTCTGCCTTCTGATCGGGTCATAATCTCAGGGTCCTGGGATCCAGCCCTGCATCAGGCTCTCTGCTCAGCAGGGAGCCTGCTTCCCCCTCTCTCTCTGCTGCCTCTCTGCCTACTTGTGATCTTTGTCTGTCAAATAAATAAAGAAAATCTTTAAAAAAAAATGAAATATACCAATGACTATATGTATTCTATATGTTTTCTTTACAAAAAGATTTGCTTAAAAATGCTTATGAAAATTTTCTCATATTTCAAAATGTGATGTAATCATACTAGTCTACATTTCTCAGATATTTATATCATTCAACTATATTAATTTTTAATATCTCTCTGACACATGAATCCATGTATAAATATATAAAAGATTATATTTCTTTTTCTGTGTTTTAATATTCTTTATTAATAAATAACATTTATTTTCATGGGTACATTTTAATTCATTTGTAGCTCAGAAAGTTTTCTGCTGTTGTAATTAGTCTATTATTTGTAGAACTCTTTCATATTAAATGAATTTCAGGATGCTTGATTAAAGTATTTAGATTGGGGCGTCTGGGTGGCTCAGTGGTTAAAGCCTCTGCCTTCGGCTCAGGTCATGGTCTCAGGGTCCTGGGATCAAGCCCCACACCTGGCTCTCTGCTCAGCAGGGAGCCTGCTTCCCTCTCTCTCTCTCTGCCTGCCTCTCTGTCTACTTGTGATATCTTTCTGTCAGATAAATAAATAAAATCTTTTTTAAAAAATAAATAAAGTATTTAGATTTTCTCTGGTGTCAAGTTACATCGGAAAAATTGTCCATGAAGGAATTATTTTGTACAACATCACCAGTAACTTTAAATTTAAATTATTTTCTACTATTATTCCTAAGAGTTCTAATAGTTGTCTAGAAATAATTATCTAGTTATCTAATAGTTCTCTAAATAGTTATGAGTTTTAATAGTTATTTATTAACTATAAATAATATAGTTACTTTATTTATCTAATAAATAAAACTATTACTTACTAAATAGTTTTTTAGTAAGAAGTGATTTAGTGAAATATTAAAAAGAAAATACCTTCAATTTTATAAAAATTTTTATGTATTGCAGATATTGAAGCAGAAAAGCATAGTAAAAAGCAAAAGGAAAGAAATGTCACCACACAGGTAAATATTTTGCTAAACCATTATATTTTTCTAGTATAAAATTTAGGCTACAGTCATTAGTGTTGACAATCACCACCAAGAGCAACAATGAAAACTCCAAAAAACAAGGAAAAGGTAACCCAGCTCTCAGCAATGAGCTGTTTCACCAGAGTTCCAAGAGTGCTCAGTTCCACTCTCTGTTTCACCTAGACAGACACATTCTTCTTGTTTTTGAGATAAATACCCTATTCCAGTAGATAGATGTTTTTCACACATTTTGGTACCTTGATTTATGTCATTATATTCATAATTCATATTCACAATCATGTCTTCCAGTTAGGTAATACTTTAGTCTTTGTGAAATCCCTTTGCATCATTTTATTCCTCCCAACATTTCTGTAAAGGATGTCAACTGGTTATTTTAATGGCTAGTTATTATCCCCAATTTACAAATTAGAATAACTAAGCCCATTCAGATTTAAAAGATCTTTGTATTACAAATTTCATTCATTCAACACAACGCTTACCATGTACCAAATACAGTTACTGGAATTTGGAATTTATAAAAGGTTCTGATTTTTTTTTTTAAGCCATGTGACGTCTCTGATATTGCTTAAATTTGATTTCATGAGCTTGTGAAGGGTAAGAAAGTATCTTTGTTGTTGTGTGCTAAGGCTAGCAGTGTTTCAAATTGTGGAGCTTCTACTGGTCTTTCAGTTCCCTCAGTCATCTGATGGCAGACTTAACTGTGATGGCAGAAGTGGTGGTATAGCTCCAGGTATCATCAGCTACCATTTTCCTGCAGGAACAACAGTCAGTGCCAGATCCCCATATCTCATCTGTTCATCTTGGTTTTGTCAAAGAAGGAGCAAATGTACTTGGTGTGCTGGCTTATTTCAGTGTTCTTCACCATTCTTCTGAGGGAGGCCACCATAACAGGTCTCGTATTTTCCGATAATTTCAGCATTCTTGGTGCATTTAGCCATGTTGCACAAACTAGCTCCAAGCCCAGAGAAGCAAGAAAGTATCTTTCAATCTTTTTCTAATGCAATGCTTTCATGCTGTATGTACAGTAAGGCCAAGACTTTGGTTATAAAATGGTGGTTTCTCCATCCCCTGAACCCTTACTTTCTTTCTAATCACCTCTCGTAGAGTCATGCTTCTCCAAATATTACCTTTACCTTCTCTGTGATTGAAATCTAGGTTTCTCCTGAGAACTTCCCCTGAAGCCTTCTCAAGCATTTTCTCCCACAACACAATTATGTTCATCCTAGTTGGGATGGTGGATATCCTTCCCTTTCCTTATCGCTACATTTTCATTGGGAGAATAACAGGAGATGAGGACAGAAACGTAGCTTGTGGTCTTTCTCTCCAGTTTTCAGAGATTTCGGTGTCCATGAATTCTAGCTTTTCAGTCCCATTGTTTAGATTTGTTTGCTCTAAAAACTGCACCATCTGTCTACACCCATGGTCATAATCTGGACTATGTCTTTTCCAAACTAAAAGTTTAAGCTCCAAGTCTCTGAAGACCATCTGGTACTTTCCAAGTTACTCTATCAATGCTTCAGTCCCACCATGACCTCAAATCCATGCCCTCCTTTCATTGTTCATCATTCCATTCACATCATTTCCCTTCTTACTTTTTAAGTGTATAGTTCATTAGTGTCAGTACATCCACGTTGTTGTACAACCAATCTCTGGAACTCTTTCTTATTGAAAAACTGAAACTCTACACCCACGAAACAATTCTCCACTGCTCCTTTCCTCCCAGGCCCCAGCAACCACCATTATAGTTTCTGTTCTATGATTTGATTACTCTTAGTATCTCATAAAAGTAGAGTCATGCAGTATTTGTCTTTTTTTTTTTTTTTCAGAATTTCCTTCCTTTTTAAGGCTGAATAATTTTCCATTGTATATATATGCCACATTTTGTTTACACATTTAACCATTGATGGACACTGGGTTGCTTACAACTTTTGGCTATTGTGAATAATTCTGAACATGGGTGTACAACTATCTTGATATCCTGCTTTCAATTCTTTTGGGTATAAGTACACAAGAGTCTAATTTCTCCACATTGTTACCAACACTTGTGATTTTCTATGTTGCTGGGTTGGTAGGTTTTTTTATAGTAACCATCCTAGTGGTTGTGAGGTGGTATCTCAAATCAAAATCATTTTGATTTGCACTCCCCTATTTAATGATGTTGAACATCTTTTCATGTGCTTGTTTGTTATTTATATCTTCTTTGGGAAATGTCTCCTAAGTCCTCTGCTCATTTATTTTTATTTATTTTTTTTAGAGAGGGATATAGAGAGAGAGAGCATGTGTACATGGGTGCACAGGGGTGAGGAGGGGCAGAGGGAAAGAGAAAATCTTAAGCAGGATCCATGCCCAGCACAGAGCCCCTCACAGGACTCTTTACAAGCCTGAGATCATGACCTGAGCCAAAATCAAGAACCACCCAGGTACCCCTTTAAATAGAATAATTTGGCTTTTATTGTTGAATTGTAAGAGTTCTGCATATATTCTAGATATTGGCCCCTTATCAGATATATAAATTGCCAATATTTTCTCCCTTCCATGTGTTGCCTTTTCATGCTCCTGATAGTGTCCTTTGATACACAGAAGCTTTAAATTTTGATGTAGCCCAGGTTTTTTTACTTTTTGGCCAATACTTTTGGTATCATATCCAGGAAATCATCACCAAATCCAATATCAAAAAGTGTTTCTCTATGTTCTCTTCTAGGAGTTTTTATAGTTTCAGGTGTTATATTTAGGTCTTTAACCCATTTTGAGTTAACTTTTATATATAGTATATTTCATTATTTTGTATGTGAATATCCAATTTTCCCAGCCGAATTTGTTCAGACTGTCCTTTCCCCCCATTGAATGGTCTTGGCACTCTTCTTGAAGATCATTTGGCCATGTATGAAGGTTTACTGCCTAGCTCTCTGTTCTATTTCATGTCTGTCTTTATTCTATTACTACGCTGTCTTAATTTCTGTAGCTTTATTAAAAAATTTTGATATTAGGAAATGTGAGACCTACAACATTGTTTTTATCTTTCAAGATTGTTTTGGCTAGTCAGAGTCCCTCAGATTCTGGATGAATTTTGAGGAATTCTTCTATTTCTGAAAAAAAATGCCACTGGGATTTTGATAGGGATTGCATTGAATCTGTAATCACTTTGAGTACTACTATTAACATTTTATCAATATTGAATCATCCACTTCATGAACACTTGATATCTTTCTATTTGTTTTTATCTTCTTTAATTTATCTTAGCAAACTTATATAGTTTTCAATGTATGTCTTTTGCCTCCTTGGTAGGTTTATTTCTAAGCACTTAATTTTTTTAAAATTTTAAAAAAGATTTTATTTATTTGAGAGAGAGAGACAGAGAAAGTGAAAACACAAGTGGGGTGAGGGACAGAGGGAGAAGCAGACTCCCTGCTAAGCAGGGGGCCCAGTGCAAGCTCAATCCTGGGACTCCAGGATCATGACCTGAGCCAAAGGCAGATGTTTAACTGACTAAGCCACCCAGGTACCCCCTAAGTACTTTATTTTTTTAATGCTGTTTTGAATGGAATTGCTTCCTTAATTTTCTTTTAAGATTATTCATTGTTAGTATATACAAATGCAACTGACCTTTGTGTGTTGATATTGTATCTTGCAACTTTGCTAAATTTATTACTTCTAATACTTTTGTGTGGAATCTATAGAATTTTCTACATGTAAGATCATGTCATCTGAGAGCAGAGATAATTTTACTTCTTCTTTCCAATTTAGATACCTTTTATTTCTTTTTATTTGCCATTTGCTCTGGCTAGGACTTCCAGTACTGTGTTGAATAGCAGTGGTGGAGTGGCATCTTGCCTTGTTCCTTATATTAGAGGCAAAGCTTCCAGTCTTTCACTGTTAATAATGTGGTTAACTATGGGTTTTTTATATATGGTTTTTGTTATGTTGAAGTAGTTTCTATCTGTTCCTAGTTTGTGAGTGATTTGATCATGAAATGTATTGAATTTTGTCAAATACTTTTTCTACATTAATTGAGATGATTGTGTGTGTGGGGGTTCCCTCTTCAGTCTGTTAATGTGGTTATTACATTGTTCAATTTTTGTTATGTTGAAACATCCTTGCATTCGAGGAATAATTCCTACTTGATCATATTGTATAATCCTTTAATGTACTCTTAAATTCGATTTGCTAGTATTTTGTTAAAGATTTTTTCATCAATATTCATCAGGAATATTGGTCTGTAGTTTTAGTGTCCTTATCTTGCTTTGGGATTGGGGTAATACTGATCCCATAGGATGAATTGGGAAGTTCTTCTCCTCTTCAGTTTATTAGAAGAGTTTGAGGCAGAATTTGGGTAGCTTTTTTAAATTTTGGAAATACACTACTACAAACACAGACATACGTGTCATATAGGATACCTCCTATAATATACACACACAGAACTACATATCATATATTATAGAATACCTCTAGCTGAGACTGGGGGAAATACATTGTTTTCAAGCATATTATTTTTTATGCAACAAGCATATGAATATCCACATTAAATGGGATAAATAAAGAACATAAATAACTTCACATCAGATCCAGACAGGTTTTCCTACAAATTGAATCTGAGCACCAAACTATTGAAAAAATTTTGTTTTCAGATTTTGTGGATTTGGGAACCTCAGATAAGGGTTTGAGTGTCATGTAAAATCACTGCTTCATATAGACCTTCCATTTAGTTACTCCTCTTGCACTCCATCCAATTAAGTGGTGAAACCTCAACCCTGACTTAATATAGTTTTCTACCATTCAATCCCTGTACCTATCTAAAATGTGGCTGGAAATAAACACAACCAGTCTCATTTTAATTTTACAAGCCTCAAGTAGGCATTCAGTGTTTCTCTCCAAACCTGAACATATCCCTAGTCAAATTTATTGCCCCCAACTCTAAGGTTTCTATTTCATATTTCATATTTTCTCCTGTTTTCCTAAATCCAACATATCTATCCCTCACTCTTAACTGATAACTTTGCTATTTTTCTTTTAGTCATTAGTCAGTCTAAAGACTGACTTTACATCATCTCATACACTCTATCAATCTCCCAACATCTATAATCACATACGCTGTCTCAACTCAAGACACAAATTGCCTAAATGTGGCTTAGACATCTCTACTAGCATATCTAAAAGGCATTTGACACTGGACATGTTAACTACTGACCTCTTGATTTTCCTCACTCCCAAACCTGTTCTTCCCTCATGTCTCTCATACCACCAAATGGCTCCTTCATCCACAGATGCTAAAAGTCACTCTCCACTTCTTTCATACCCAACACATCAAATATCGTGGTCTTTAAAATATATCCTGAATCCAGTCACTTAACAACTCTACCACCAGCCGCCAATGTCACCCATTGAGACTCCATGGTAGTAGTCAACTCCCTAGTTCTGACTACATTCTTTTTTTTTTTTTCACATTTTATTTATTTATTTGACAGAGAGAGAGAGAGAGATCACAAGTAGGCAGAGAGGCAGGCAGAGAGAGAGGGGGGAAGCAGGCTCCCCACTGAGCAGAGAGCCCCATGCGGGGCTTGATCCCAGGACCCTGAGATCATGACCCGAGCCGTAGGCAGAGGCTTAACCCACTGAGCCACCCAGGCGCCCCCTGACTTCATTCTTATGCCACTGTAGTCTCTTCACCTCAAAGTATGGGTTCCATTGTACATAGAACAAAGTCAAACTCTTCATCATGTCCTTCAGGACTTCATATAACCTGCTTTTTGCTCTTTATCTGAGCTCTGACCTTCCACATTACTCACTCCATTCCAGCCATCTTGGCCTCCATAATATGTTTAGAATCTCAACTATATCTCTACCTCAGGGTCTGTTCTTCCTTCTGCCTAGAATGATCTACCAGGTAATCAGGGGTCTCATTGCCCCCACTACACACTTTATTCAGGTATGTACTCTTATGTTTCTCCCTCAAAAAAACACAAAAAAATTTTTAAACAAAACTTTTCTTAATCATCTTTCTAAAACAGCATACTTCTTCACTTTCCAAATAAGTTTTATTATCACGTGTCATTATGTCATTATGTGTTCATTTAATTGTTCATATTTGACTTCCCTCTGGATATTGAACTTTGTGAATACAGGCCCTTTACTTTTTGCCCACTTCTGTATCTCAGAGCCTTAATTAGTCTCTAAAATATAGTAAGTGCTTGATAAATATTTGTAAATGAAAGAATATCACTGCTCAGCAATATTTGTATCAGATACAGAACAGAAACTACTCGTCAGTAACTTTAATGAAATTTATGAGAAAAAAGTGCTGAAATTAATGACAAAAAATAGTTTTCTAGGGTTTCCTTTTGATTTTAATAATCTATATATAACCTGTACCATGAATACCTAATATGGCTATTTGTTTAAATATAATTTTCTGGGATGCCTGGGTGGCTCAGTGGGTTAAGCCGCTGCCTTCAGCTCAGGTCATGATCCCAAGGTCCTGGGACCGAGTCCCACATCCGGCTCCTTGCTCAGAAGGGAGCCTGCTTCTCTTTCCGTCTCTGCCTGGTTGTGCGCTCTCTCTCTCTCTTCCTCTCTGACAAATAAATAAATAAATAAAATATTTAACTGTAACTTTCTGCTCCTTGCATGTACAAATGTAGAATATAAATATTCTAGTATGTATCAGTTCTTAATGTTCTGTCTCTTTCTTTAATTTTTTAAATTACTTTTCGGTGTACTAGAATTCATTGTTTATGCACCACACCCAGTGCTCCATGTAATACGTGCCCTCCACAATACCCACCACCATCTTAATGTTCTCTTAACTTCAGAAAAGTACCCTTATAGTGCATTTATCAATTGTCAGAAGTGTCATGCTAGCACTATATTATTAGTATTACTAATGCTATTTTATTTTTCCCCTTTCACTTTCTACTTTACCATTTTTCTACATTTTAAAAATCATCTTTGAATAGCTCTTGACTATTGTCATTTGATGCCTGTAGAAGATAGATATGCAAATACGCAATAAAATAATTAGCATTGTCTTTTCCCAAAAAAAAAAAAGTTTTCATTGATGAATGAATTATTTCTTCTAAGAGTTAACTATTCCTTTAAATTACAGGTGGCTGTTGCCATATTTCTTTTTTTTTTTTTAATTTAAAAAATACTAAAAATTTTAACTTTAAAAAAAAATTTTTAAATCTTAGGGGTATGCCTGGGTGGCTCACTTGGTTAAGTGTCTGTCTTCAGCTCAGGTCATGATCCCAGGGTCCTGTGATCGAGTGCCACATCAGTGTCCCTCCTCAGTGGAGAGCCTGTTTCTCCCTTTGCCTGCTGCTCTACCTACTTGTGCTCTGTCTCTGATAAATAAATAAATAAAATCTTTTTAAAAATTCTAGGCATAATAGGAAAAAGTATTCTAAGATTTTTTTTATATTCTTAACTGAAAATACTTTAGGCAAAATGAAAAACACTAAGACCATCACTAAAAACATCTTCGCTTCAATATAAGCACCTCATAAATAGCATCTTACAGTAAGGAAGAAAAACTACTAAAACAGTGAGATTTACAACTTCAAAAGTGACACTCTTTTTTCCAAATATATATACATTCATTTAAGACAACCTAGAAAGCTTGAATAATCTCTGATATACCTTAAATGGCTGATTAAAACCATAATTTAGGGACACTAGGATGGCTCAGTCAGTTAAGCATCTGTCTTTGGGTCAGGTCATGATCCCATGGTCCTGGGCCCAAGTCCCACAAGGGTTTCTTGCTCAGCAGGGAGCCTGCTTATCCCTCTGCCTGCCACTTCCCCTGCTTGTGCTCCCTCTCTCCCTCTCTTTCTCTTTGACAAATAAGCAAATAAAATATTTAAAAATAAATAAAACCAGGGGCGCCTGGGTGGCTCAGTGGGTTAAAGCCGCTGCCTTCGGCTCAGGTCATGATCCCAGCGTCCTGGGATCGAGCCCCGCATCAGGCTGTCTGCTCAGCAGGAGCCTGCTTTCCCCTCTCTCTGCCTGCCTCTCTGCCTACTTCTGAAGTCTGTGTCAAATAAATAAATAAAATCTTTAAAAATAAATAAATAAAACCATAATCCAGACAACATCAGTGTGAATTTTTGCTATGTGTAGATATTTTCACTGTCTGATGAGTGATATAAATTTTTATTGTATTTTATTTATGTATTTTAATTCCACTTTATTTGGCTGACTACCTTCTTCAATTTGACCTAGGGCAAGAGTTCCAAACTTTAGCATATATCTGAATCACCTGAAGGACTTGTTAAAACACATAGTACTGAGTTTTACCCTCAAAGTTTCTGCTTCTGTAGACCTTGAGTGGAACTGAGAATTTGCATTTCTAACTGATTCCCACGTGATGTTTGGTGTTGTCATTCCAGGGACCTTCCTCTGAGAACCAATAACCTAGGGAAACCTGAAAAGAAAATTCTTCTTTTTTTCCACATCCTCTTGCCTTTCTCCATAACTTGGCTTAACTCTGATAATGCCTGGAGCACTAATGTTCATACTCTTTAGAAATATAGTGACCTAAACATAAGATATAGAATCCACATCTGTATATCGTGGAGGAAGTAGAAATTCAATTCCTCCCTCTTGCCAAACCAAATATAGCATACTGTATTGCTGTCTCTTCCATAACCCTGTAACACCTCATTCATTGACCTAGACAAGGGCCACTAATGAGGAGGTGCTGAGCTATTCTTGTTTTGCCATTCCTATTGTCCTCACTGATGCCTTCAATAAGCGCTTACCTTCCATGTGCTCTTTTTCCAGAGAAATTTTTCAGCAGAATTTAGGGTATTACACAGTGCCAAGGAACAGTCACTATTTTGGGGCATGTGATCCGGGAAAGAAAAAGGGACATAGTTAGTTAAGGAAAGCAAGAAAGCCTTTGTTTAGCCCTAAGGAACACAAGGCACTGACAGGCAAAAAATCCTTACCCACCAGTCCTTCTTTAACTTCTCACCTATCTCTCATTTGCAAGGAATGATACTCATTTCTCATTCCAAAGCAAACATGGCTCACACTTACTCCTCTAAGACAAAAACAAAAACAAAAACAACAATAACAAACAAACAAAAAAAAACCAGAAAACCAGTTTGGAGTCATTACCATATATAGAGTTGTGTGTCTAGTGGGATGAGATGGATTCCCTCCTCAAAAATTCACCCTCGCTCACCATTCTTCTTCATCTGTGTAATTGGAATCTCCATCCACTCAACTGGTCTCGTCAAAAGACAAGAAGTTATCTTTGACTTTGTCCTTTCTCTTATTCCTACATCTGATCCATATCCATTCCCCAGCTGCATTATTTCCAAAACATATCCTAAGTTTGCCTAAGTAGTGTACCTCCATTGCTTCTGCACTTCAAATCTCATCATCCCTCACCTGGTTGACTGCAGTAGTCTCTGAACCATTCTTCTTGCTCCCTCCCACTCTTAATCCTGTGCAGTTCTGCTCCTCACATGTCAGCCAAAATGTTCTTTCTTTCTTTCTAAAATATAAATCAGGGTATGTCACTTAAAACCCTCTGGTTTCTTCCTCTTATCTCTTTAATAAAATACTTACTCTTTACCATATCCCTTGTGATGTGACCCCCTACTTCTCTCTCTCTCTTTCTCTTCTATAATTCTTCCCTTAACTCATACTCATTCAGCTACGTGGGCCTTATTCCTAGACCATACAAATTTGCCCCCACTTTAGAACATTGGTACTTACTGTTATCTCTGCCTAAAATGCTCTGCCACCTAACTATGCAGGACTGCTTTCTTGTCATTAAATTCTTGGCTTCAAAGTCACCTCTTCATGAGGCTTTTCTTGGGCATCCAGTCTAAATTAGCTATGCCCCAACCCTTCCTCATCCTGTATTTCACTCTTTACAGCTCCTTGTTTTAATCTTTTCATAGCATGTATTGACACCTGATATTAACTTGTTCATTTATTTGTTTACTGGCTATTGCTTTCTCACAGACAAATGGAAGTTCCATAAGATCAGACAGATTCCCCTGTCTAATTTGCCATTCTACCTTCCAATTCCTAGTGAATGCCCAGCATAAATAGACTGAATGAATGAATCACTGATTCTTACAGCTCTTAAAGAACAGATTGGTTCATTACTTGATTGTTTCATACCTGCTGCCTCCCAGAAATTATTTGAGGAGGCTATTAAAGTCCTATTAACACTAGTTGTGTTGTTGCTATTGAAAATTTGGGGGCTAACTTATATTCAGCATCAAAGACATTTCTAGCAACAGTGGGGTCCAACGATATGCTGAAATTGTTGTTTACTGTCCTTAAGTGAAATTAGTCCAGAAAAATATATAGTATAAAAATATTTTCTGCTAAAAAAATATATATTTTCTGCTAATGAAAAGGTATTTAGATATTCTGCTTAGGAGATTAAAAAACTATATTTCAATAATAATAATAATAATGTTTACTGATTCCCCAGGCTGAAGACATCTTAGTTCACTGATGAACAGAGCAAATTAAATAGCCAAAATATCTAGGTCCTAGTGGTTTAGAATCTGAAACAGAAAAGCAGTAACATTTATTTACATTGAGTCTGTATATAGTCAATATAATAATAATCATAATAGCTAATATTTATGGAGTATTTTCTATATACAGGGCTTTTCACATGTATTAACTTACATGATCCTCACAATAATCCAATGATTTAGGCAATATTATTACCCCCCATTTTACATTTATGTTTACTATTTGTGTTTATTTTAAACTGAGCCACAGAGGAGTTAATTAACTTGCCCACAGTTAGACACAGTTAATTAGTGGTGAGCAAAAAATACTAAGAAGGAAATATAAATGAAATTTTTAAAATTTCTAACAAATTTATTTTGGAGTATAAGTAATTATGTTGAACAATTGTGAATAAGTTATCTGTTCATATGTTAAAGTTTCTGTGTTTAAAAAGTAAACTTTTGTGTTGTTTTAAGAATAAAACTTATTAATTACCATCCGAACAAAACAATGTGAAAAACCTTAAGTCAAAGCAAAAAACCAAACAAACAAAAACAACAACAACCAAAAAAAAAAAAAAAAAAAACCTTAAGTCAAACCTCTAGCTTTAGCAGACAGCTTACTCTTTTAAACAGGAAGCTATTAAAAATGTATTCTGCATCCCAGTATTGTCGTTGTGTGTTTGTTTTTGCTTTCAGGCAAAGTAGAATAGAAATGCATCTAGCCATTAAAAAGCATGATCTAGCCACAAATAAATTAAGATTAAATGTACGGTAAGATAAATTCAAACTTTCTTTTCTCCAAGCCCACAGATGGTTAGTCTCACTTAGGAGAGGATGCTTCTACCTTTCCTGGGCTTTAAGAAAACAAGAGAGTTCCCCCAAATAAAGAAATCCACACGTTCATTAGGATCCCCTTTACTCAAGGATTACCCTTTACATTCTACTTGAGATGAGAACTATACAAAAAATTTTATGAAGCATCTGTAATTAATTGAGCAGATAAAATGTGAAATGTATGCTCTGGAATGATCTCAGCTGGAGAGACCATAGAGCAGTGAGCTACTGCTAACCAAGAAGGGAAGGCACTGTAAGGTGGGAGGGAAGCAAGATCACTGTTGAAGAGTGGAATGGAGGGCTTTGGGTAGAAGGAATTTGAGGTAGGCCTAGGAATAGGAGTGATATTTGAGATAATAGAAAAGAGGAAGCAATGAAAACTGAATAAGCAAGAATGAGAAAGTAAGAAAGAAGCTCTTCTATTTGGGAAGCAGGGAGTAGAAGAGTTTGGTTGTGGATGTCCATGTAGGTGTGGGAGTCATTAGAAGTAAGGTTACTGTGTCATTTTTAAGCTAGACTAAGAAGAACCTTAGATTCTGTCCAAACAATTTTGATTTTATCATGTTGTCACTGAGAACTGAGGGTTTCTGAGTTGGGCAGTGATATGTTCAAACAGATGCATAAGAAAAAATCATCCAGCCATGAATCTTCAGGAGACAGGGAGCGAAGAGGCAGGAGAGCTAGGTAAGGCATTTTTGGAACATCATGTCACTCTGATTGAGAGTTGTGGTTAATCTTTAATGGCCCTTAGGAGTTTAAAAACACTTCCCAAGCACATACGTTTAGAAACAGACTTCCATTGGGTTTACTGCTTGAAAACTAGAATATACATTATAAATCCTTCAACAGAAAATCCTGCCAGTAATACCTCTGAATACATTCAGAAACCAACCACTATCACCACTTCCCCCTACCATTTTCTTACTTCATGGCCATCAACTCTCACCCAGTTCATTTCAGCAACCTCTCTTTCCCACCCTTTCTCCAACACATAATATTCTCTATACAGCAGCCACAGTGATCTTTTTGAAATGTAAGTCAGTCATTATCGCTGTTCTACTCAGAACCCTCCAAAAGTCTGCCCTTCACACAGAACGCAGTTTAGAATCCTGATGCCAGCCTCAGAGCTCCCTCTGTCTTATTTACTACTCCCCCGCTCCCAATCTGCAGCAGCTGCACCATCTCACTACCACACTAGTATGCTCATGCCTCAGGGCCTTTGCTTTTACTGTTTCCTCTGCCAGAAGTCTTCCCTGTGGTATTCGTAGGACTAACTCTCTCCTTACCCTCATAGGGATCTATTCAAAAGTTATCAGAGAACTTGTCCCTAACCATCCTATACCAAATAACACCAACTTTTATCAATTCCATCTGTACTCTTAACAACAACAACAACAACCTGCTTTTAACCATTGATTAGTTGTCTATTATCTTCCCCACCAGAACATTAGCTTTTGAGTGCAGGGAATTTTTTTTGTTTATGACGGTCTCCCCAGTTCTTAGAACAGGGCCTGAGATAAACACTTAATTAATACTTATTATTGGAATTATGTAATCTCTGGGCGCCTTCCAGGATTAGAGAAAGGCTCTCTGTCTGCTGGGCTCCCTAACACACTGGTTGGCAGTTGTTCTGCCCACTCCTACCAGGTGGGAAAGGAATCAAAACCTTGAAGCAATGGCCTCTGTAGAAGGAGGAGATAGGAGAAATGACACCAGACAATCAGAGGCATTTGCCAGACTTGTAACTGCCTCTTCGACAAAGCTGTTGACTATTTTTAAATTGAAACATTGCATTTCTTTTAATGGCAATGACATATGTTCACCCAGTTATACCAAAGAATGCTGGAGGTTCATCAAAGTCCACGTGCTCTTCTTCATGATACCCAGGTATGTTATGTTTCCATTCTCCCTGTGCATTTGGGTGATGCCATGTGATAGTTTCAGCCAATGGAAAATCAATGCCACCCTTTGCCACTTCCAGGTCTGGCCTATTGAAGAAAAAAAAAAGGAGCAAACCAGATGAAACAAAATAAAACCCCTTTCTGTACATGATCTTCTATGTTCTTTCCCTTTCTGTCTGCTAGATTTAAATGCTCAGGGAAACCTTGAATCCACATGCTGAAACTTGGCAGAGGCTCATCCTGCCTGGGTCTCTAAACAACAGCACAGAGCAGAGCTGCCACTGACTTGAACACCCACCCATTGATTTTGAGCATTTTATACACTGGGTCTGTCTATTAACATGCAATATTGGTTACATTCTTACACTTTTAAAAAAATTTACTGCTTGTGTGAAATTCAAATTTAACTGGGCATTTTGTCTTTGTAATTGCTTAATCTGGCCACCCTTCAATAAGAAGTATCACATTTAAAGTCCTTCCATACCCACACATCAACTTGTACATGAATGTTTATAGCACCATTATTCATTTTAGCTAAAAGTTGGAAACAGCTCAAATGTCCATCAGCAGGCAAATGTATGAAGAAAATGTAGAATATCCATGTAAGGAATATTATTCAGCCATAAAAAGAGATAAGCTGGGGCACCTGGTTGTCTCAGTGTGTTAAGCCTCTGCCTTGGGCTCTCGAGGGTCATGATCTCAGGGTACTGGGATCAAGCCCCCGCATCGGGCTCTCTGCTCAGCAGGGAGCCTGCTTGCCTCTCTCTCTCTGCCTCTCTGTCTACTTGTGATCTCTGTCAAATA
The DNA here is from genome assembly GCF_011764305.1 of Mustela putorius furo. Classification (NCBI taxonomy): domain Eukaryota; kingdom Metazoa; phylum Chordata; class Mammalia; order Carnivora; family Mustelidae; genus Mustela; species Mustela putorius. The sequence goes on along the minus strand of NW_025421329.1, from coordinate 984,021 downwards.
AATAAGTAAAATCTTAAAAAAAAAAAAATAAGCTGCTAACATGGGGTCAGTCTGGAAAATGTTAAGTGAAAGAAGTCAGTCACAAAAACCCATATAGTATATTATATACGATATGATTTCATTCATATGAAAATCCAGAATAGGGGACTTCGTTGAGACAAAGCACAGATTAGTCATTGTTGAGGCTGGGGGTAGGGGAAGGGGAGAATAGGAAGGCTAATAACTAAAGGATTCATGGTTTCTTCTCGAGGTGATAAAAATGTTCTAAAATTGACTGTGGTGCTAGTCACACACTTCTGTGAATAGTCTAAACACCATTGAGCTGTACACTTTAAACGTGCAATTATACATGTATAATTACAATATGTGAATTATATCTCAATATAGCTGGTTTGCTGGGTTTTTTTTTATAAGTCCTTTCGTGACTCCATGTCTCTACAGGCTCTAACCTCTGAGCCACTGTTCAGATGCCTTTGCTACTACAGAGGAAAGCATTTTAGGCATTCCAGAAAGTGATCTTGAAAAGAGGAAGTTTAAATTGTGATACTGTATAAAAAGGCAAACAAAAAACCTTTACTCTTCTTGGAAGTAGTGGTTGACAAATAAAGGAATTTTTTTTGTCTCCAAATATAATTTTTCCTAAAAAAGTATATATATAAATTATGAACATGTATTTCCATAAAGCTTTTCAATCTTCTCTCTTAAAATCTTCATTATTTTCTACTACTCAAAAACAATCCTTCCAAATCTCTTTCCTTAGTTAAAATAGATTAATTATATAACTTCTGGAAAGTACTTTGGAAAACATTTTTTAAGATTTTTCTCCATACAGTGACAAGATTTTCTATACTATCTACCAGTATATATTCTATACTATCTCTATACTACCATTATAAATTTGTTGTAATGTATAAGGAATACCAACATCTTCCTTTTTTTTAGCTCACACAATTTATATTACCATGACAACTTACCACTAGAAGGGTAAAATTGGTTAAATTCTCCTACCATTTTATTTTATTGATAACATTCAGGTTTTAATGTGTGGCTCTGAAGTTCAGATGAAAATGCAAGAGGTTTAAAAGGTTTTTATTCATAAAAGATATGAATTCTTAAAGTGAAGTGAATCATCATTTGGATTTAAAATAAGCAGGAATTAGAGTGATTGCATTAAATAGTATTTATGAGATGAACAGATAAAATTTTCATATTCTTGTATCATTTTGAAAAGTTACCCATGAAAAAATGAGCAAAAATCTTTTCTTTTGTAGGTATCAGTGAACGAACTCAAACAATTTTTATCACACATATTGGAACGAAGAAAATTGATTAAAGTGATCTATCAAAGAGAAAATGCTTTAGGAAAAAAGAAGATTCAACGTAAATTAAGAATAAAAGGAATTCAAAATAAAGATATCTCAAAAAGAAATACAAATCATTGTAAGTAGGAGCACCTGGGTGACTCAGTCAGTCTTGAAACCAAGAGTATTTGACTCTTGGTTTCAGCTTAGATCATGACCTTGGGGTCCTCGTATCAAGCCTCAGGGCTCAACACGGAGTCTGCTTAAGGATTCTCTGCCTCTCTCTCCAAACTCTCTCTCCCTCTCTCTCTCAAATAAATAAGAAAATCTTTTAAAAAAATTATTATAGGTAGAATTCCCTCTACCATGTAAATTAAAAACGACTTCATGTAATCTAAAATAAAATTTTAGAGCTACTTTCTGAAAAGTGTTAGAATATAGTCATAAATATTCATACACACAAAAGCTTTAAATTTTGTCAGCTTCTTTCAGATTCAGAATTTGTTCTGATGGTAATAAGCAAGGCTGATAATTAGAACTCCTGGATAAAAAAAAAAATCTCCAAAATTATGTGGATAAAGCATTTATTAGTTATTCTGCTAATAGAAACACTCAGACTTTAGACAAAACCAAAATTGATATAGTGCCATCTTTTTTTTTTTCTGGTCTAGCAATCTAGAATTCTTCCTAGTAAAGCATAGCCAGTTAGTTGATAGATTTCTCTGGATGCAAGAAGGAACTAGAAAATATAAACAATGTTTTCCATAACTACTATGTATAGGAGTTAACTTGCCCTCAATTATAAAATTTAGGAATCATTTTTAGTATTTAAGTTGATATATATCTTTTATAACAGATACATATGAACTTCTACTTTATTAACATCTTATTTAAGAGAGGGAAACTTCTATGGCAGAGAAAAGTTAATGATATCAGTTTTTAATTGCATTATAAAAGTATGTAAATATCTTAAATTTATTTTAAATCTAAATCATATACATTGAAACATTCACTTGACCATTTTTTGACATAGAAATACAACTTGCCTGTTATTTAGCATTGATCTACTGAAATACTGAATACTGAAATGCTACTAGTAGCTTTTCTAATATAAACCACACTCAAATGCATCATCTATGATTTCCCAAGTCCAGTTTTTAAAGAAACAAGAAACTAAAGACACTTATGGAACATTCTGTGAGCAGAATCCTTCCAGATATTTTCAGACTTTTTCCTCAGTCATTTATAGATGCTTCACCTTTAATTAAAGTGGATCATTTTTAATGGCTCTCACTGTTTTTCAATAACATTACATAGAAACACATTTTCTTTTTGCACTTATATGTAATCAGTTTACAGGTATTTAATTAAATCCTTAGTTATAATAAACAGTAAACCTGACACAGATAAGTTTGGGAACAAACACTCCTGATCTTTGGTAAGCATGCAAGGTTGGGGAACAGAAATGTACACATTTACTAAAGAGAATCCTACAATCTGCTAGCATTCAGTGTGCTGTGGACATCAGTAAATAAGTTAAGTTTGATAGAAGAAATGAAAAGGATTGATTGATTTGGCAAGTAAGGTAAGTAGAGACTGTTGAGGAAGCTTCTGCTGTCAAAAAGAGTACTATATTGTACACTTGAAACTAATATAAAACTGTATGTTAATTATGCTGGAATTTAAAAAATAAAATAAAAAATAAAAGGGAAAGTAATGCCACCCCTCAAAAAAGAACTCTTTCCCTTATGTGGAAGTGGTTATATTATACCTAAGAATAATAAATAATAAGCTATCTCTAATTAAGCATTTTCCATATTGTTTTAAGTGTTTTACCCAATTTTAAGATAGGTTCTATTATCTCTACTTTATAAGATGTGAAACCTACAGCACAGAACAATAATTTGCTTAACATCACAGAAAATATTTAGTAGGAAAACTAGGATTTGAACTGAGATGGTCTGGTGCCAAAATCCTCTAGGTTTTAACCATTATGCTGTATGCCTCTCACAAAAGTAAGCTGACAATATCAAGAAATTTTAATCTTATGCTTCTCAATATGGCTTTGAGCAAATATTGAACTATATGATAAAGATGCTGCAATTTCCTGAGCCCCAAATTTACTTGAAGGTTTAAAGGGAAGTGAATAGTTGAAAACAACTAACTTCTATAATGTATGCAATAGATTTCAAAATTCATATTTTGATATCATATCTAAGACTTCAAAAAAATGCCTTCCTTCTTTCCAGACCTCTAGAGAATATACCTGCATTCATCACAGGTTATCTAAATATCCCACAGACATTTGAGAAGCCCTGTCTTATAACAGTCATAATATCCATTTCTGAAGATTTACATAAATCAGAAAATTTTTCTTTTTAACAGAAGTACATATAGAAAGGTGATCATGACTAATAAGGGCAACAGATAGAAATTGAGAACTAAGGGATTCCAGAGGAGAGAGAGATTAGTTTTGGAACCGAAAGGACTCTTCTTTCTAGTTGATAATTTTTTATGAGATTCTTGCTTTGATATATTTTTTTTATAATCTTAATATTTTAAGACTATCTTCCTCCATATTTACTCTAAAAGACTGCTTCACTGCTCAGCTGAAGAGTTACTTGATGTACCAGGTAGAGTTCTGACAGGAAGCAAATGACACATTTAAATTGAGTCATTTGAGACAAGTTTAATAAAGGGTCTATTTCTGAAAGTGTAGACAGGATGAAAGGAAACTGCAAAGTAATCCCCAGGCTAGTAACACCAATGGCATTAGCACCCTGGGCCTGAAGGGTGACGGCTATAGTGGCTACTAGAATGCTGAGAAAGAAACCCAGAGGTATGTTGGAGGGAGCTCTCTAACAGACCTATGACCTCAGGTCAAGGGATTAAGCCAGCATGCAGCAAACCAGACTGGGCAGCCAGGGAATAAATATCACTACCTCACTCTCTTCCCTTCATACTGCCTACTGCTGCCTGTCAACCAAACCTAATCAGAAGCCCGAGGGGAAGGAAGCCCATTAGTGCAGTCCACATGGGTTAATGTCCCAGGGCATAGAGAAGGATGGAGTGGATCTAGAAAGCGAGTAAGAAGACATCCAACAAACCAGATTTTCTAGACAAGGAAAATTAGCATGAACTACAAGTATGAGGACTTTTAGCAGCATACAATAGAAGCGTAGGTATTAAAAGTAAAATTATAGGGCACCTGGGTGGCTCAGCAGGTTAAGCCTCTGCCTTCGGCTCAGGTCATGGTCTCAGGGTCCTGGGATCGAGCCCCACATCAGGCTCTCTGCTCAGCAGGGAGCCTGCTTCCCCCTCTCTCTCTGCCTGCCTCTCTGCCTACTTGTGATCTCTCTCTCTGTCAAATAAATAAATAAAATCTTTAAAAAATAATAATAATAATAAAAATAAAAGTTACAGAACTGTAGAATTAATTAGGGAAATTTGGAGGTTATCTAGTGTAGTATTTTTCATCAGATATTTATGGCAGCTCCTGGGTAGATGCCTGTGACTAAGCTCACAATATCATACAATGCAGCTTATGACATTATTTAATACATTTATTTCTTACAGAGTTATTAACATTAAACCAGAACTGCTTCCTTCAGTCATATTAGGTGTTAGTCTGTATTAAATTATGGCAGAGGAGTTGGACAGAACAACTCCTCTATGGACTCCTTCACTGGAGTTGTTGCCCTCCCTCTCCAAATAGTGTATCTTGTGTATATTGTTTCCAAGATCCTGTTTGTTGTTTTGGGCACCCACTCACAGTGATGATTCTTAACAAGCTTAGAGCGAATTGAAATCTTTTTCTCGCTCTAGCTGCCATCTTGCGTCCCCGCGTGTGTGCACCTAATCTCAGCTGGTCCGCCCGAGACCCCCTGAGCGCCAACCCTAGTCCCCCGCGCGGCCCCATTTCCGCTCCAACAAGATGAAAGAAACTATCATGAACCAGGAGAAACTCGCCAAACTGCAAGCACAAGTGCGCATTGGTGGGAAAGGAACTGCTCGCGGAAAGAAGAAGGTGGTTCATAGAACAGCTACAGCAGATGATAAAAAAAAAACTTCAGTTCTCCTTAAAGAAGTTAGGGGTAAACAATATCTCTGGTATTGAAGAAGTGAATATGTTCACAAGGAACAGTGATCCACTTTAACAACCCCAAAGTTCAGGCATCGCTGGCAGCGAACACTTTCACCCTTACAGGCCATGTTGAGACAAAGCAGCTGACAGAAATGCTACCCAGTATCTTAAACCAACTTGGTGCAGACAGTCTGACTAGTTTAAGAAGACTGGCTGAAGCTCTGCCCAAACAATCTGTGGATGGAAAAGCACCACTTGCTACCGGAGAGGATGATCATGATGAAGTTCCAGATCTTGTGGAGAATTTTGATGAAGCTTCCAAGAATGAAGCAAACTAAATTGAGTAAACTTCTGAAGAAAATAAAACTTAAAGAAGTTACTGGGAGCTGCTATTTTATATTATGACTGCTTTTTAAAATTTTGTTCATGGATCTGATAAAATCTAGATCTCTAATATTTTTAAGCCCAAGCCCCTTGGACACTGCAGCTCTTTTCAGTTTTTGCTTATACACAATTCATTCTTTGCAGCTTATTAAGCTGAAGAAGCCTGGGAATAAAGTTTGAAACAAGATTAATAAAGTTTTTTGCCTAGGAAAAAATCTTTTTCTCATCCGAAAGTACTAAGCCTGTGTATTATTCAGCGTTCAACTAGAAAAAAAGAACCAGTAGAAGATATATATTAAAGGATTTATTACAAGGAATTGGCTGATTTGATTATGGTAGCTGGCTAGGCAAGTCCGAATCCAGAAGGTAGTTTGTCAAGAAGAGCAGGCTGGAACTCTCTGGAAGGAGCTGAATTTTTTCTTCTTCAGGGAAACCTCAGTACAATTCTTAAAACCTTTTAACTGATTAAATCAGGCAAACCCAGCTTATCTCCTTTACTTAAAGTCACCTGCTTGTGGGTATTAATCACATCTACAAAATACCCTCACAGCAACAAGTAGATTAGTGTTTGATTTAATAACAGGAGTGTAGCCTAGCCAAGTAGACAGATAAAATTGACAATCACAGCCAAGTATCTCCTGATCCCTATGTGTTCATCTAAATTTTTGAATCTAGGTATAAGATTTTTCACCAATGTCTATTAAGTTTCATTGTGTTCACTTTGGACTATTATTCCAACCTATCGATGACATCAATTAATTCATCAGTTATTCTCTCCTAGTTTTCTGTCACTCAAAATTTTGATAAGTATACCTTCTAATCTTTTACCCAAGTTTAAATATTTCATGGTTAATTTTTTAGAAGAAAAAAATGAAAATGAGTATCACTTGTGACAAGTAGAATCTATAGATGAATATAAAGTATATTAACTATCAAAATATTAAAGTTCGCGTGTATACCACTTTAAATTATCCCATTTACCCTTTGGGAAACAATAATGAAAGATGATGCAAATTAGCAAGTGCAGCTAATTATCTACCCAGAGAGCAGGCACTCTTACCCCCCAGAGGGTAAGAATACAGCATGTCACCATCTTCCTCTTGTCCCTTTTGCTCCCACTCATTACTGAAGGACTTCCCATTAAGGTCTCCCACAAGCACTGTCTTCTTAAGTAATCATGTGCAACCCAACTGGACTGCATATGATCAGGTGTGCATAATGATGCTCTGAATCCTCTAGACCAGGTTAAATCATGCTCATCATCTTCTGTTGGAAGGTAGATAGATATATTGTAGATTTTTAGACAGATTTCCGTCAGAGAACCATCAAAATAAAAAGGGATATGACTCATCTAATGAGAAAAAGATGATTTATATGAAACACATCTCTCAATAATGTTAGATAAAAGAAGTGTAACCATAAATAACCAATTGTTTAAAATTCTTAAAATAAATTACAATAAATTTATTTCTTAATATATTTTAGACCCATTTTTTCAAAATTTTCAATAATAGTGACTTTGCGTTTCTCACATAATTCTGCATTTTGTTTAGCTCTAAGCAGACTGCACTGTCAGACTGCCTGTATTTGAATCCTTAACTACCTGGTACCAACTGTATGACGTTGGGCAAGTTACTTAACCTCTCTGTGTCTATATCACCTCATCTGTAAAACAAGAATAATAATAGCTCCTTGCTCTTAACATCAGTAAAAAAAAAAACCTGCCTGATCCCTAAGTGGCTTATAAATGTTAGCTTTTATTTTAACTTATAATTATTAGTTTTGACAACCCCTTTTTCTAAACCATATTTCTTTCTGCTAATTTAAAGAGTTTTAGGCCATGAATTAGTCTTTGAAAATCAGAGTCCTTGTTATTACAAGTTTTGCTTAGTAGATATTTGAGGAGAAAATACTGTTCTACTTACAACACAATTTGTCTACCATTTCTTAGCACTACCACTGGAGGTGTTTATGTTTTACAGCAATGATCTAGGGACAGTGTGAATAAACTTGATTATTGTAAATCCCTGTGCTCTTATGCAAGTGCGTTTGAGTTGATTACATCTTTATCTGACTAAACTCTTTGCTGAGTCATTCTTTTTTAGATAGACTGTTATTTTTAGTAATGGATCATTATTCTTCCTCCTTATCTGGTATTGTATCTTCCTGGCACACATTAAGGGCAAATGTGAAGAGCTTTTCTGAAGCATTATTCAGAAAATCAGAAGCTGAAGTTGGTTTATATCAAATTCAGTTGAAATTAAGTAAGAAAGATACAGTGCCTGTGTAGGCAAGATTTTCTGCAAGGGAAAGAACTTCCCATTTTCATCTCTTTGTATCATTTTAATGTTGAAAGCACCTGATTTTTAATCAGACTAAAGGACGTTTATCTCCTAGCTTAATTTTTTTTTAAAGATTTTATTTATCAGAAGGAGAGAGGGGGAGAGAGCGAGCACAGGCAGACAGAATGGCAGGCAGAGGCAGAGGGAGAAGCAGGCTCCCTGCTGAGCAAGGAGCCCGATGTGGGACTCCATCCCAGGATGCTGGGATCATGACCCGAGCCGAAGGCAGCTGCTTAACCAACTGAGCCACCCAGGCGTCCCTCCTAGCTTAATTTTTAATTCCTTTAATCCTCAATGAGACTTTATGTCATTTCTGAGGTAGCTATAATTTGAGATTCAAAATCATGAATCTATTTTTCTTTTTCCTTTTGCTATTTTTAGATGATTTAAATAGTATTTGTTTAAGATTTTGTGGTGAAGCACAGAAGAGAGTAAAGAATGCAGGATAGGGCAAGGGAAGGAGCTGGGCAAAGAGAGGGTTTCAGGAGAAATTTAGGGCTTTAAGAGTGAATTGCGAGGCACCTGGGTGACTCAGTTGCTTAATTGTCAGCCTTTAGCTCAGGTCATGATCTCAGGGTCCTGGGATCAAGCCCCGTATCAGGTTCCCTGCTCGCTGGGCAGTTTACTTCTTCCACTCCCACTGCCCCTCTCCCCTGCTCTGCTCTCTCTCATTCACGCTTTCTCTCTTAAATAAATAAAATCTTAAAAAAAAAAAAAAAAAGTGGGGTTCCTGGGTCGCTCAGTAGTTAAGCGTCTGCCTTCGGCTCAGGTTATGATCCCAGCGTCCTGGGACCTATGGAGACTTGCATCGGGTTCCCTGATCAGCGGGATGCCTGCTTCTCCCTCTCCCACTCCCCCTGCTTATGTTCCCTCTCTCTCTACCTCTCTCTTTGTCAAATAAATAAAATTTTAAAATCTTAAAAAAAAAAAAAGTGAATTGCGTTAGAGGATTTCCCCTCTTTCCATAGGCAAGGAGTTAGGCTGCCACCCTCACATCAGTAAGTTAATGGTTATATGCCACCAGTACCCTGCAGGGCTGAATGTCCATGTGAAAGACTTTGTCTTATTTGCTAGACCTTCTCAGTTCCAATAATCTTTGTTTCTATTTCTCATCAGTCATTTACCATCCACATGCAGAGGTATTTCACCAATATAATTTCAAACTCAAAAATAATTGTCTGACCAAAACCACCTTCCTGCCACTTCTGCCCCTTCTTTTTTTCCTACAAACTTGGCTTCACCTTCACAATGACCTCAGTTCCCTTTCCCACTTCCTTTTCACCTCTCTGTTCACTCCCCTCAGTATCGCTTACTCCCACAGCGAGCCTGGATCACATGGCCAAACATGACCTTCAAACCCTCATTCTTGTATTGTATTGTATTGTACTCTGCTGCATTGTATTTTAGACAGAGAGAAAAAGCATGAGCAACAAGAAGAGGCAGAGGGAGAAGCAGACTCCCCACTGAACAGGGAGCCAACATGGGGCTTAATCCCATGATCCCTGGGGTCATGACCTGAACTGAAGGCAGCTGCTTAACCAACTGAGCCACCCAGGCACCCTGGCCCTTTATTTAGGACACACCACCCCTTCTTATCGTTTCATACCCGTGGTTCATTTGTGTAGATTGCTTCCTTCAAATGGAATGCCAGTTTTGTCTTCTTGGCCTGAAAAAACACCTTTCTACCTTTCTAGAACTATCTAAAGTGTCCTTTCATTTGTGAAGATTTCTTTATCTCCCTTAGTGAGAGTAGGGTGCCTAAGGGGGCGTTTGCTGTTTGGAAGATTCCCATCATCCATTTTACTTTTCTCACCATCCCAATTTCCTTTTGAGGAAATAAGTGTTCCCCACTGGATACATTCTTACAGGAACGTTGTAAGAAGGCTTGTCTTCCCTAATTAGACCCATCAGAATCATCCTGGAGTCTGGAGTAAAGAGGGGAAGATCCTAAAAGGATTGGATCTCAATCCATCCTGTAGCAGCCTCTGTCTCGGCTTCCAGAGAGCTTTGATTCCTGACAGACTCCATTGACTATGAGATTTCAACAGCCTCCCAGTAAGTTCCTTTTGCTTAAGTCAATCAGATTAGGTTTCTATTGCTTGCAAACAAACAAGGCTCCTGTACTCCCACAGTGCCTTATTACAGAGTGCCTACCATTTTACAATGGCATTGCAATTTTTGGGAAACCGGTCTGTCTTTGCTACCAGGCTGAGACCTCGTCTCCATTATCTTTGGAAATACAACATCTAGCATTGTGTCTAACACATGATAAGTGTTCAATTCATATCAGTTAAATAGACAAGTAAATGTATGAATGACAGAGAATAAGTTGTTTCCAGCTCTTTTCTTTTTCATTAATTCCTGCAGCAAACAAGTGGGCCCGTTTTTGTTGCTTCTATTCCTTATCAATAAGAGGATTCTTTTCTTTCTTTTTTTTTTAAAAGATTTTATTTATTTATTTGACAGAGAGAGATCACAAGTAGACAGAGAGGCAGGCAGAGAGAGAGGGAAGCAGGCTCCCTGCTGAGCAGAGAGCCCGATGCGGGCCTCAATCCCAGGACCCTGAGATCATGACCTGAGCCGAAGGCAGCGGCTTAACCCACTCAGCCACCCAGATGCCCTCTTTTCTTTTTTTTTCAATAAGAGGATTCTTCTTCATGAATTCCACAACAACAAGGAACAGGGATTAAAGAATAGATTTGATTAGAGAAATTTACAGTAGGAGGGTCTGCAAGAAAAGGCATAGCATCCCAGTTCTTCCATCATCTCACAGAGAGGTGTGCTGGGTTTGAGGATTGCTGGACACATGGAAGGCCTGCCTACTAAACTGCCTACCTTGAGTATAATCATGAGAAAGTGACCTTGTCAGAGGTGGGCTACTTAGGTACCCAGCTGCCTGGGAAAGTCAGATGTCCAGCACCTGGAAATATTGGAGGACCATGGGAAATTACGGTCCTTCCTGCTTTTATTTTTTTTTTTTTTTTTTTTTTTTTTTTTAAAGATTTTATTTATTTATTTATTTGACAGAGAGAAATCACAAGTAGATGGAGAGGCAGGCAGAGAGAGAGAGGGAAGCAGGCTCCCTGCTGAGCAGAGAGCCCGATGCGGGACTCGATCCCAGGACCCTGAGATCATGACCTGAGCCGAAGGCAGCGGCCCAACCCACTGAGCCACCCAGGCGTCCCTCCTTCCTGCTTTTAAAAGATAGCCATTGATCTGATGGGAAGCTGAGCTGGGTATATCCCTCCCACAGGGAGAAGGAGCAGCTTGTTTTCCAAGCAATCCAGAGTTGGCATCTGTATTATTTTGCTAGGGGTATCATAATTAAATACCAAAGGCAAGATGGCTTAACAAGCAGAAATTTATTTTCTCACAGTTCTGAAGGCTGGAGGTCCATGATCAAAGTGTCAGCAGGTTTGGTTTCATACTGAGACTTCTCTCCTTGGTTTAAGGGACATACCTTCTCAGTATGTCCCTACATGGCCTTTTTTTAGTGCTGTATGCCCCTGATGTCTCTTTCTCTTCTTATAAGGACATCAGTCATATTGGCTTAGGACCCCACCCTAATGACCTCATTTTAACTTAATTATCCCTTTAAAGATCTTATCTCCAAATACAGGCACATTCTGAGATGCTGGGAATTAGGACTTCACAATTCATACTGTAATAGCATCCAAGATAGTTATGAAATAATAATTAAGACTGCAGAAGTAATAATATGTCAAGAACTCTTACAAATATGTCTCTGACAAACACTGAAATACAAAGTCATCTAGTTGAAGCACTTCCCATATTTGCTGCTGTATGAAATACTCCTCTGGCACACCTACTCTGCTCTCTTTTACTCCTAAGGGTCATTCCCACCACTTTCCCAGTCAGCTTAGATCCCTTATCAGGACAGAACACAGGCATCCACTAGTTGGGTGTTCAGAGGATTCCAGATTCAGGAAGGTCCTTTAGTGCAAGCTCGGAATGGTCTCCTCAAGTCATTTCCTAACTATGCTTTCCTCAAATTTGGAAATGGTTAAACCATAAAAAGGAAATTAAAGGGCTGTCAAGATAACTTTATCTGACAGTTGAGCACTCTTATAGTAAGGAAAACTTGTATTTCAATACATTTGGGAAGCCAAAAAAAGAATTACAAATTAAAGTAAAAGCCGTGAGTAGAAATCTGTAGTGTAAATCATTTCTCATATGTATATGCATGCACAGACAACCTTTCAAAATGTATTCTTGCTCTTTGAAAGCATGGTAATAGAAGCAGTTGCTATTCCAAACACAGATTAGTAGGTTATTCTTATTATTTTTCCTCTCTAATCATGACTATAGGTAGCATATAACTCAAAGCAAAAATTAAATGCTAAAAGTGTCTGGTGTTACTGAATTGATTGGATAACTTGAAGCATTCAAAATAATTGCAAATTAACTTTTAAGTTAAAAACATTTTTTTAATTTAAAAAAGAACAACTCTGATGGTTTGTCAGGAAGAAGAAAAACAGGAACCACTTAAAGATCTTTGTGGTCTTGTTAATGAGGCATCAAATCTCAAAATGCCTCTTTTAAAATGGTTTCAGGCATGGTTCACCTAATCAGAGGTTTCACTGAGTGTCATAATGGACTTCAAGAGGCACTGTGCTCTGATGTGGAAGGTATTGGGGTGGGGGTGTACACACTCACTCTGGGGGTAGAATGAGGGCTGTAAAGCTGACTCTTTTTCCAAATAGCTTCCCACACTGTACACTGATAACAATGGCTTGAAAACTGTAATGTGTTATACAAATGTCTGAGAAATACTATTATTGTAGCAGGTAAAATTCTATTACTTTAATTTCTTTAAATCCTAAAAAAGTAATTCTTTGTCCCCATTCCCAAAAGGCAAGTTGTTATTGGTACTCTTTCTGTGTGTTTTCCCCAAGGTCTTAGAAAGGTTGTCAGGGAGGAAGAATGAGACTTGGGGAGAGCAAAATTTTCAGGGAGATTCTCTCCTCCAATCCTAGATGTACGCTACTTTTCTAGGAGATGCCCATTGCTCAGGTCTTCATGTTGTCTTGGAATCTTATAGTTCTAAGGTTTATGGTCAATAATCAGACAAAGGAGTCTGAGAGATGAGATCTTGGTGTCTAAGATCCTTTCTTTAGGGTACACCAAGCAGTCCCTTTCTCTAGAGGCCTTGCTTCCCACTTTGTATTTGCAGAAACTTGCATCTCTTTCCCAGACTAGGATCATCTCTCTCCCTCCTACCATCAGAAGCATCTTAATATCTCCTCCAACCTCCAGACACTTTCACAGAAGACAGGAAGAGGATAATTTTTGTAGTAGCTTCCACATTCTGACTAAAGGCAAAGTGATCTTGAAATACAGAGGTTAAAAAATAAGGGGAGCGTAAAGGAGGAAACATTTTCCCTCTATTCTTCTAGGTTCTTTTGGTTGCTTTATTAATTAAATTGACATAAGACAGCTCAATGGGAGGAAAACATTTAATTTCATATATGTGTGAAACTGAGCCTTACATGCCATCTTTTTTTTTTTTTTTTTTTTTTTTTTTTTTTTAAGATTCTATTCATTTACCTGACAGACAGAGATCACAAGTAAGCAGAGAGGCAGGCAGAGAGAGAGGGGGAAGCAGGCTCCCTGCTGAGCAGAGAGCCTGATGTGGGGCTCGATCCCAGGACCCTGAGATTATGACCTGAGCTAAAGGCAGAGGCTTAACCCACTGAGCCACCCAGGTGCCTGGAGCCTTATATGCCATCTTTTTTTTTTTTTTTTTAAGATTTTATTTATTTATTTGACAGACAGAGATCACAAGTAGGCAGAGAAGCAGGCAGAGAGAGAAGAGGAAGCAGGCTCCCTGCTGAGCAGAGAGCCTGATGCGGGACTCAATCCCAGGACCCTGGGATCATGACTGGAGCCAAAGGCAGAGGCTCTAACCCACCGAGCCACCCAGACGCCCCCTTATATGCCCTCTTGAGCTAAGAAGGAGGTAAGGGTCTGGGGCTTCAATGAGAGGGAGGATAATTCACAGGAAGATGGGAAGAGCAAATGTTTGGTATACAAATGATTGTCATACCATGCAGAGACATTAGGGCAGAGAGGAAGTTGAATAAATATTCCCTGCCAACCTCCCCTCACCTTACCACACCTAACCCATACTCTTCATATTTATCTCCAATAATGACTCTCTTCCTGAACCAGGCTTTCTATCTAAACTCCTAGAGGCAATTAAGGAGGAAGTAAAAAGCTCTTCCTGAGTCTTTTTGGCCTTGATTGGATTCAGGTCAAAATAATCCACATGCCAAAGTGGCACATTTGGGGGAGGTTCATCTGAACCTTTTCATGAGCAAAACCCAAACTAATATGGCAGCACATTATTTTAAAAATATAAAACATACAAATAATGTTATTTTTCCTTGTTTGTCCATATATAGTAAGAAAGCAACCAAAGCAAAATTTCACAGATGAAGGAGACCAGCTGTTTAAGATGGGCATCAAGATCCTCCAGCAGTCCAAAAGCCAAAAACAAAAAGCACAGTAAGTCTTTGTCCAATTACCTAAGCCAACTTAAATTCCTGGCTAAGCAAAAAGAACAATCCAAAATCTAGTTTGTCATTAAAAGCTTATTGGGATAACAAATAAATTTATTTGCCCATAAGCTTTTCTTTTTAAAAGAATCAATTGATGTTTAAAGAATCCTAAAATTATCAGCCTAAACAAACCTAACTGAATGTGAAATTGTGGACCCAACACTTTAAGTGAAATGCACAATTAAGGCACTAATCTGAGTACTCAGGCAAAAATATTCTGTTTTGAGTTTATTAGGTATTTCAAATGAAATAAGACATGTTACTTGAATTAGGTTGTTTTAGAATGCCTTTTTTGTTGTTGTTTTGTTTTGTTTTAGATTTTGCTAATTTATTTGTCAGAAAGAGAGAGAGCACAGGCAGGCAGAGGCAGAGGGAAAAGCAGACTCCCCGCTGAGCAAGGAGCCAGATGTGGGACTCCATCCCAGGACGCTGGAATCATGACCCGAGCCAAAGGCAGCTGCTCAACCGATTGAGCCACCCAGGCATCCCTAGAAGGCTTTATTCTGCCTAACTCAGCATTTGTAGGGTACTTTATGGTTTTCAAAGTTTTCATGTATGTGATTCCATTTTATCCATTTTATCCCCCAAACAGCCTTATGAGTTAAGAAGAACTTCATTTTCCCCACCTTAAAAACACTTAGGAAGAGAGATTCAAGGATGTTAAAGTGAGGTGATCACAAATACACAACTGGGAAGTAACCAGTCGTGACCACATGGTCTCACTCCATATTCATCATTTCTCTGTTCATTTGTCTGAGCACTCATTTGTCTACTTTGTCTAAAGGGGAGGCAAAAATATCTTGTCCCCCCAGTAGAGGGACACAACATGAGGTCACCCCTCAAGTCCCTAATTAAAACCTCATTGAGATCAACCCCAAGTTCTCCCATTCACTGACTGTGTAATCCCTGTGCAAGTTACTTAAGCTGCTTGTGTTCTGGATAGTACAGTTAGGCTCTTAGAACAGTGCCCGACACATAGTAAGCAGAAGATAAGCATTTGTCTTTATCTCTAGCCCTCTAAATGGTAAGCAGAAGGTATGGGAGAGAAGAAAACAAGTGTGTCTTGAAGCAGTAACAAAAAGAATGGGCTCCGGACCTCCAACAAGGAGACAACTTTTGTTTGCACACAGATCAGGCATAGCTGCTCTGGGGGAAGCATCCTAGTGCTGTGGTAGGTGTCCTAGGCAGGGCAGCAGCAGAGTTCCTGAATTCTTTCTTAAAGCTCAAACCTTCCCAGAAGAGTATAAAAGTATAGAGAATAAAGGGGCATTTCAACTATGAAGAACTTCCATTTATTAAGTGCCTTCTTTGTTCTACTTATTGTTCTGGGCAGTTATGTGTAGAATAGCATTCATTGCTCACAATGATATTATGAAGCATAAATTGTTATCCCCAAATTTCAGAGGAGGAAATAGAAGGTCAAAAATATTCTATAATTCTCCCAAAGTGACAAAAAGAAGGAAGTAAAGGAATTGGTCAGCTCTCTAAGGGAAGTTAAATTAGAAGTTCCTTATAAGAGCAGAGGAAACCATCCCCTGCAAAACCTGGGTTTCATATTGAGCATCTCTGGGGGCTGTCATGATGAGGATGGGGTTTAATCAGACCCTCAAAATATAATCCTGCTTTAGAAGGAAGTCTGCTTACTCAGGTGCTCACTGAATGGATGAGTAAGAACAGAATTCTCAACCCAGACCAGCTAGATGAAAGACCAATGAAATTCTGGAAAGGGTTAGGATTAGGTTTCAGATTAGCTGTACAGCAGATGAACTCAAGATGAGGGGCCCACTGGGTATGCCCTTTTTTTTTTTAATTTTAAGATTTTTTAATTTATTTGACACAGCAAGAGAGGGAACATAAGCAGGGGGAGTGGGAGAAGAAGAAGCAGAGAGCCCTCTGAGCAGAGAGCCCAATGTGGGGCTCAATCCCAGGACCCTGAGATCATGACCTGAGCTGAAGACAGCCGCTTAATGACTGAGCCACCCAGGCACCCTTGAGTAGGCCCTTTTAAATGAAAGGAAACCCGAGATTCAGTCCAATGGGACAAAATCACTCTTAGAAGCTCCCAAGTAACTATCTACTTAACCTTCATGGGTACCTTCCCCTTTGGCTTAAAGAGTGGGGAGAAAACCCATCCATGAAAGCAGACTGCCCAGCTGTGAAGGAGCCTTTATGCCACCTAGGTGTGATTCAATCTCTGACTATTCTTGCCCAAGAGTGTCAGAAAAGCAGCTTTTTTTTTTTTTTAAGATCTTGTTTTTAAGTAATCTTTACACCCAACATGGGCCTTGAACTCACAAACCCGAGATCAAGAGTCACATATTCTACCAACTGAGTCTACCAAGTACCCCAAGAGCAGCTTGTTTCTGCCATAGCATAGGTATGTGAGAGGGTGCATAATGCTGAGTCCCCTGACCCTTCTGAGTTGACAGAGAAATGAAACAAAATCTGCTCATGGCAAGAGATTTCAGGAATTTGTGGGAAAACGGAATGAAATTTCTCCAAATATCAAGACAGTCTGCTCTTCTCTTAAGCCAGTTACACCCAGTCTAGCCATCTTGAAGATTCTGGTCAGGGTAAAGAAAAATGAACACCCTACTGACTACAGAGGAATCATTTCTCTCCCATTCATTCCTCAAATCTGTGTCCTATTTGCTTCACCACTTCTTGTATAAGACAGAGGTGCTACTAGTCCTTTTGGCTCATCCACATCCACATTGTGACCCAATTCATTCATTCATTCATTCAGCTATAAATTGTTTAACAAGTCAGTGCTGTTAGAAGTACAGATGTTAAGCAAGCATACGTCAGGGAGACACAGACTTGTCTACAGGAGTCAAGAAGCCTCAGAGATAACCAGGGTTAGCTGTCATTAAGAATTACACCCCCCACCCCCCACAACACAAGCAAAGAAGATTTGAAGATAAGCTCCTGCTCTACACCAAGTTTCTGATGAGTCCTAGAGATGCCTTTAGTCTCCTCCTTCCCTAGCACCCACCTTAGCATCCAGTACCAGATACTTTAGGAGTTACCCAGATATCTAACTGAACTTTCTTTTGAGGATCTGCTAATTCTTCCCAGTTTCTTTTACTTTTTCCCCCTTGGGGGTTACAGCCCAGATCTTAATCCTACCTAATTTACCAACAACTTTCTTCAGCGCTGGATTCTGTTTCCAGTATTCCTTATATCAGCTTGGACTTTCATGACAAGGGACGGAGGTATCCACTCCTCCCTTAAGAGTTAAAGACACCTAGATGGGTTGGTTTTACAAACTTTTGCTGCGTCCTGGGATCACTGAATGTATATACTGCTGGCTGCTGCAGCCCATCAGATTTCTCTGTCCTGGTCCATGGGTGCCCTTCTAATCCCAGCAGGCTATGTGGTTACAGCAGCAAACCATGTGGCAGAATAACTTCAGGGAGTCTGTGTCTGATTTCTAGCCTATCTCCAAATGCCAGACATTTGCATTCAATGACTTTTAGACCTTCTGTTTTATTTGCCTTCTGGTCCCTAGAATATTAGCTTGCTCTGATCATGGTTAATTTCTTGCTTGACCTCCTGGCTTCTTTTGTTCCACTGGAGTCTATTCTCGGTGTTGCCATCCAAGACCCTAAAGCCTGTGTGGATAACAGTCTGAGCCCATTCATTTCTGCTCCAGCCACCAAGAGCAAATTATTTTAGCATCAGTGTGGATAAGCAGTACATAAAGCTGAGTCTCCTGATCCTTCTGAGCAGCAAGGATAGATTTGTGTATTTGTTCCTGTATTTGAGTCAAGGTCACTGGTAGAGGTTAATGCTTTCTGTTCTTACTGCTACCAAAAAGGAAGTTATAAAAGTAAAAACAAATCCCTTGGGGCACTTGGGTGGCTCAGCCGTTAAGCGTCTGCCTTCAGCTCAGGTCATGATCCCAGAGTCCTGGGATCAAGCCCAGCATCGGGCTCCCTGCTTACTGGGAAACCTGCTTCTCCCTCTCACACTCTCCTTGCTTGTGTTCCCTCTCTCACTATCTCTCTCTCTGTCAAATAAATAAATAAAATCATTTTTAAAAATTTATTTTATAAAGTAAAAGTAAATCCCAAAAGTACTCTTTGTCTCTGACACAAGTTTTTACCTTGCAAGGCTCTCCATTACTACCTATTAGGCAGATCAGGTCCAGATGATTTCTGAGTGGGACTCAGATAATGCAGTGTAAGGCCGTCCTATGGCATCTATATTTATAATCATTAAATTCTCACACCGGTTACCCACTAA
Source organism: Mustela putorius furo (assembly GCF_011764305.1). Classification (NCBI taxonomy): domain Eukaryota; kingdom Metazoa; phylum Chordata; class Mammalia; order Carnivora; family Mustelidae; genus Mustela; species Mustela putorius. The sequence goes on along the minus strand of NW_025421329.1, from coordinate 965,081 downwards.
TTACAGAACAATTACCATGCTATAAAACTTTGGAATTTATGCAGTAGTCCTAAAAATAATAATAATGGCAGCTAAATTTCTTGAGTGCTTGCTATGTACTTGCTAGGTCCTATGCCAAGCACTTCATGGATTATCTCATTGAATCTTCCCAACAGCCCTATGAAGTAAGGGCTATTGTTATCCCCACTCCATAGATGAGAGAGGAAAAAATAAGTTAAATAACTTGCCTGAAGCTCTCAAACTAGTAAGTGGTGGACCCAGATTTTGAACCAGACAGTCAAGACTTTAGAGCCCTAATAACCACTGGGTTTTATTTGGTTATTGTTTTTCCACACAGCCTGACTTTGCATGCTGAGGAATATGTTCTATTTTAGAAAATTACTTCAGAATATAGAGGGACTCTTGTTTTCATGATAGTAGCTTCTAGAAGCGACACTCCAATTTTGATTATTTTTTATTACGTTGTTTTATATTTCAGAGTTCATTTTGTTAAACAAATATTCATATAATGCAGGTGGTCATGGGAGAGTTCACTATGTTAGGACAAGTGTCTCAATTTTTCATTTCACTTGGTGAATAAGCTTGAGGCATGATGTATCCTATATATTTCTTCTTTTCACCAGCTTCACTATTTGCCAGATATATCTGAAATTATAATCTTAGATAAGGTAGGGCTGAAAAAAAACCTACTGACCCGTAGATGTGATGGACTTCAGCTAAACGGTATTATTAGTAGCAATAACAACTTGATCCTACTTGCTGGAAAGAAGTAGTGTGAAGGAGGGAACAAAAAAACATTTTTGATAATCAAACCTCTACCTTCATATTTTTGAAACAGAGCCTACGTATTCTTTGCCAAAGCAGCTGACATGGGAAACATGAAAGCTATGGAGAAAATGGCTGATGCTTTGCTATTTGGAAATTTTGGCATGCAAAACATAACAGCGGCTATCCAATTATATGAGTCCCTAGCTAAAGAAGGATCATATAAAGCCCAAAATGTGAGTTTTGAAAGAAAAATAAGCCTTACGTAGCTACATCCTAAAATAACTATAGACAAAGAACATGTGAAAGGAGTTTAGCAATAGTATTCCCATTCTACTGCATGAACCTAGACCTAGGGAAGTTACAGTAACACTGAAATCGTGGGATCAGGGAGGGGACATAGCAAGAGAACTGGGCAAATTCTTCTAGTTATATGGGTGACTGTCAGGAATGGAACAGAACTGCTCTCTAATTCAGCTTCCCATCTTATGTCCATGGGTGTGTTTAGAAATGATTTAAGAACTCTGAACCCCTAACATAATTAAATTTTACTTAAATATATTCACCTATACAAAAAAACAAACAAAAAAAACCCCACAGAGTATATCTATGACCTTACATGATGTTGCCCTGGTTTTTACATTTCACACACTTTATAAACTAAATATATTTTCTTTTCTCTTTTACTGAATGCATTTCATTTAATCCAAGAATAATGTAAGTATTTCATAGAAAATCTGGAAAACAGAAATGTACATACATACATACATTAATAAATAAATACATAAGTAAATAAAGCCCTTCACAAGCCAACCATTCTGACTCAATTATTGTTAGAACTGTTTTATATTTTTGCTTAGCTTCTTCCTCAGGCATTTCTCTTATTAATTCATCCTGATCACAATGCAAGTGCATATATCATTTTGTTTCTGGCTACTTTCACTTAATGCAATGCAAAAGTATGTCTTCATGTTGTTAGTCTTTTTAATAAAAATATTTATTTCTGATTACAAAAGAAATTCATGCTCATGACAAAAAAAAATGTCTGAGAATTCAGAAAGTATGAAGAAAAAAATAAAAGTTGTCTGAAACTTCTCCTCCCAGAGATCATTTTTGTTATCTCTGGGAGGAAAATGCAGAAGCTAGACTTTGGAGTCAGACTGAAGTTCAAATCCATTCTGCCACTTGCTTATTGGATACCTCCTTAACGAACACCTTTCCCCTTCCACAAGAGGATCCTTTCCTACGCTCTCTGATTCTGTTTCTCTCATAATCTAATAGTAGTAAACACTTAGTGTGTTTCTAGGTAGCATTGCTTATGATTAAAATGACTTTGGATTGACAAACTTCCATCGCATTGGGGCAAACTGTAATGAACTGTAAATACTGGATCGTGGTAGTAATTCTTAGGAGAACCCTGGACACCACAGGTACGGAACCATTACTTGGGGGTTGGGGCTCCTGCACCCACCTAGTGTGCATCTCACTTCCTTGAGGCCTCATCTGAGGGACCAAAGATAGTGGACCCGGGAGAACTATCCTGGGAAACTGGGAAACTGCAGATCCTGTGCTATATCCACCTGAATAGACTGGTGGCAATTGGAACCTGTAGGAGCCCTCATGAGTCTCTGTGTTTACTTAGTTGAAACCAAAGCTAGACCAGCAAACCTCTGATCAGTGAGACAACCTTTCTAATTTTCATCTGTAGGGTTAGGTTTTATCATATATAATATACTGGATACCAGATATATCTGGTTCACAGTTGTATCTAATATTTAGCACAGTCCTTGGGACAAGAAATATACATTGATTGCTGAATCAATTAATGATGAATGATTAAATAGAATTATTGTGGGGATTGAAATAATATGTAAAGGTTAATTCCATACCTGGAGCTTTTGTCATCATTCATTGTAAAGAAAGGATATAAATATTACTCTTCTAGAATTTTTCCTATTACTACATAGGATTTCTTTTTTACAAAAATGAGATCAGACTTTAATTGCTATTTCCTAATCTCTTTACTCACTTAATAATATATTATAAACAAATTGCCATGTAAATATATGCAGATCAACATCGTTGTTGTATTTTTTAATTTTTATTTATTTTTTTTTTAAAGATTTCATTTATTTATTTGACAGAGAGAGATCACAAGTAGACGGAGAGAGAGGCAGGCAGAGAGAGTGAGAAAGAGGGAAGCAGGCTCCCTGCTGAGCAGAGAGCCAGATGCAGGACCCATCCCAGGACCCTGAGATCATGACCTGAGCCGAAGGCAGCCACTTAACCCACTGAGCCACCCAGGCGCCCCAATTTTTATTTATTTTTTTAAATTTCTTTTCAGTGTTCCAGAATTCATTGTTTATCTACCACACCCAGTGCTCCATGCAATACGTGCCCTCTACTGTTATATTTTTTAAAGATTTATTTATTGATTATTTGAGGCGGGGGAGAAGCAAAGAGGGAGCAAGAGGGAAAGAAACAGAAGTGGATTCCTCATACCGGGCTTGATCTCATGATCCTGAGTTCATGACCTGGGCCAAAATCAAGGGTCAGGTGCTCGGAATGCCTGAGTGGCTCAGTCCTTAAAGTGTCTGCCTTTGGCTCAGGTCATGATCCCAGGGTCCTGTGATCTAGCCCTGTGTGGGGCTCCCCGCTTATCAGGAAACCTGCTTCTACCTCTCCCATTCCCCCGTTTGTGTTCCCTCTCTCACTGTCAAATAAATAAATAAAATCTTAAAAAAAAAAAAAAAAAAGTCAGACGCTCAACTGACCTTGCTATCTAAGCACCCCTCAATATCACCATCTTAAATATCTGTATAATTTTAATTAAGTTGTTGAATACTATTTTTTACCCCAGGGAATGTTTTTAAACTAAATACAAAACATTATATTTACAAAGGAGTAAATGGATTTATAAATGTTATAATAAAATAGGAGAGTTTTTAAACCTTCATTGTCCAAACACAAAGTTCCAAAACAAACTAAATGTTACCATCATATCCAGCACTATAAATGATATCTCAGAATTCCTTTCTTTTTTTAAAAATATTTTATTTATTTATTTGACAGAGATCACAAGTAGGCAGAGAGGCAGGCAGAGAGAGAGGAGGAAGCAGTCTCCCCACAGAGCAGAGAGCCCGATGTGGGCTTGATCCCAGGACCCTGGGATCATGACCCAAGCCAAAGGCAGAGGCTTTAGCCCACTGAGCCACCCAGGCATTCCTTTCTAAACTAGTGAACATGTGCTTTATTTTTTAGTGGAGTATTAATTAGCTAATTAAGTCAACAGTTGTTTTGTTGACACAATGTTCCAAACATAATCTAAGTTGAGGTGTAGAAAAAGATTAATAGGTTACAGTCCTTATGGGTCAATCTGAAGTATAAACACATAATTGCAGGACAATTTAGGTAGACTATAGTTATAAACTGCATTAGACACAGAAAAGAGTCTAACAGGTTCTGCCTAGAGCAGAGGAGGAAGGCTTCTAAGTAAAAGTGACATTTGTACCTAGTCTAGAATATTGGATATAGACAACATACAAGATTTATTTGTCTGTATTTGAGTAAAGTATTTGATAAGAAGGTCAAAACACTACTCTCAGAAAAGAAATTCCAAATTAACAGAAATGGTACATAAAACACCTGGATTTCAGGGTCAAAGTCAGAGTATCAGTCCCCATTCTCAGATTAATGTGGGCCCATGGCATGGCCACAGACTGCACTCCAATCCCAGGTAATTGGCCATCAAATGCTTGCCATTGATTTTAAGGAGAAACAGATAGGAGAAGGTCATTAGCGGAGTGCTAATCCAGTGCTAGGAAGAATAACTCCAAATGGTTGACCACTGGCTATGTATTATCACAGCCATCTTTGTAGAGACAAGCAGGCATTGTTGGGACACTATCCCTGAAAACATACAATTACAGACAGGGGTTCTGGAATCAGAAAGCTGGACAACTAATGAGCTTCCCATCTTGTTCATTCTTTCAGTGTCATTTCTATAAACCTCAGGTTTCTCAAACCTGCAAAGGGAACTGTTGATAAGGTTACACGACTTTATAAGTTTGCTGCAAGAAGAGAATAATATCTGCACAATCCCTTAGAGATATTAAAGTACATCAATGAATAATGTTGTATAACGATTTTAGTCCTAATGGCTTTGCTACGGAGTCAGTCAGTCCCTGGCTTTAAATCTCAGTTCCAATACTTGTGGCCTGCCCTCTCTGAATCTCAATTTCCTCATTGTAAAATGGGGATATCTGTCTGACATATGTGTGTGTTGGATCTCAGGAGGATAAGAAGATAGAATATGAGTGAGGACAAACTTATCATCTGGAAAGCTGACATTGACCTGATATGCAAAATTCAATCACACTGCCTATTGAAATGCTACAATACAACGTGGCATAAAGTCTCTGTCCCAAACACCTCCTATGCTCTCCCTGACATCCTGAACACCCTTATTCGTTACTTGTATTCCCCCTCCCCCTCATGTCCTCCCCATAAACTAGTGACCAAAGTGTTAACATCTGGATGAGCCGGGCGCCTGCAAGATCCTGGTCTAGTACTACAGCTGGATTGCTGGATTCTGTTCTGAGATTTTGCTCTCACCCCTGTCATCCCTATAGAAAAGTCTGTTTCCAATAGTAAGTCTGCTTATAGCGGACTTGTCTCCTTGTACAAGAACAACTAGTGAAAGAGATTCTGTGCTACAAACAATGCTTAATTCAATCTGTGACTAGGATGGCCACGTGCTATAATGATCAGAGCTCTCTAATAGAGAGCTAATAGGTTAACAGGCTGGGTGACCATCTTTATTCTGAGGCTGTTTGTGCCACCCTGGTACAGGAATCCTACCTGGACTCTTAAGAAATATTGCTGGAGGGATGCCTGGGTGGCTTAGTTGGTTAAGCAGCTGCCTTCGACTCAGGTCATGATCCCAGTATCCTGGGATCCAGTCCCGCATCAGGCTCCCTGCTCCATGGGGAACCTGCTTCTCTCTCTCCCTCTGCCTGCCTCTCTGCCTGCTTGTGCTCTCTCTCTCACTGTCAAATAAATAAATAAAATCTTAAAAAAAATATTGTTGGAAACTATAAGGACAAGGTAGCAACAGCAGTGTAGCTAAAGAAGAATGGCAATGAAAAAGAGTGAGAAGGGCAGAGATAGGAAAAAATGAAGAGAATGAAGACACCTAGTTCTGGGGGGAAAGGAAGAACTGAAATACTGAAATGTAATAAATGGAGAGCCTGGAGTGCCAGAAGTCTAGTAAAGATCTGAGTTAAAGAAAAACACAAAAGAGAAGAACCCATATTATAAAGCAGCTTTGAGGGGTCAGGGGAAAATGTAATTTTCAGGTTACATATAAAGGGCAGCTGAATAAAGGGAAAGAGGCATAATTATTTCTTCCATGTACCTTGAATGGTTCATCCCACAAAATTCCAAATCAAAGGAAATTTTGATAAGGACAACAAAAGCATTTAAGTTTATGAGCAGAATCCATTGTATTGATTTTCAAAGAAACTACACTTTTCTGGACTCCTGGACAGCTCTGACAGTTAAGCATCTGCCTTCAGCTCAGGTCATCCCTGGGTCCTAGGATCGAGTCCCTGAGCAGGGAGGCTGCTTCTCCCTCTGCCTGCCACTCCTCCTGCTTGTGCTCTTTCTCTCTCTCTCTCTCTGACAAATAAATAATTTTTGTTTTTAAAGAAAGAAACAATAGCTTCCAAATAATGAGAACTATTAACTAACAGAGTCGTCTTCATGGACATGGTGGAAATTGAGGAAATAGCAAACAAAACTGAGTCCTACAGTAGAGGATTCCAATAAGATATTATGTTATACCAGCTAAACGTAGATAAATTATATATTTTTTACTTCTCTGATTCTCATTCAGGAAGCAAAAATTCAGAATTAGAAAGATTCACTCTTAATATCAATGAACAGCTTCAATTTGTCAATTTGCCAAATAAGAACATAGAGTTAAACCTCATTGCTTTAAGAATCATGAAATAGGGGTGCCTGGGTGGCTCAGTGGGTTAAAACCTCTGTCTTCAGCTCGGGTCATGATCTCAGGGTCCTGGGATTGAGCCCCACATCGGGCTCTCCGCTCTGCGGGGAGCCTGTTTCTGCCTCTCTCTCTCTCTGCATGCCTCTCTGCCTACTTGTGATCTCTGTTTTTCAAATAAATAAATAAAATCTTAAAAAAAGAATCATGAAATAAATCACCCATGTTGCATCACCATAAAATTTAATTTAGGGGGGCCTGGGTGCTCAGTTGGTTAGGCGTCTGCCTTCAGCTCAGGTCATGATCATGGGGTCCTGAGATGAGCCCCTTGTCCAGCTCTAAGCTGAGTGAGGAGCATGCTTCTCCCTTTTCCCCTGCTTGTGCTTTCTTGCTCTCTCTCTCTCTCCCATAAATACATACAGTCTTTAAAAAAAATAATTTAATTGTGGTAATCTCTAAGTGGTGGTATTATTTGCAACTATTTTCTTTTTAAAAATACTTTACTGGGCTTTTTTCCTCTACATTTTCTATTCATGGTTATGTATTACTTTGATATCAGAAAAATCATTTAACTCAGATTCATGTATATGTTCAAAACGGTTTACTATGAATTATAAGAAAATCTATTCTATTGTTTAAAAATTATTTTAATATATTAAGGAGAATATAAGGAATTGCATATTTTTCAATGCTTTGTAATTCTAGAATAATTCTATCTAACTGGCAAAGATTCCTCATATTTTTCCTTTATTTTAGATGAGAATTTTAGAGGTGTTTTGTAGAGGGAATGTAGTTATTAGTACTGTGCTACTACTGAAAAAAATCATTTTTAGTATCAACCTAATAATCACTTTGATAATTTTAGGATTACCTGTATAGAGCATTTCATCTTGATGTTAATGTTCTTTTTATATTAAGGGTACAGATAGGATCTGAGTTGTTCATTAAGGTTGATTCACACTTTTGTTTGGTATGCGATTTGAGCTAAAAGTAATAATCTCAAATGCCTTCAAGCCTTGTGCAGTAATTAGAAGAAGAATGCTTAACCTTTTCTCTTTAACAATAATTTCCTATATAAAAAGTAAAAGGAATATTTAACTTTTAAATTATTATTATGAAACCTGAGTAAATTGCTTTGAAATATTAAAAAAAAATCATCTATGCTAATCCCAACTATTATAAGTTTCAAACACACCATGGCACAATTGTTGAGTTCAGAATCAAGTCTTATAAACAGATCTAATATGCGGAGCTTGACCTTTAAAAACCACTGGAAGTGTCACTGATGTCATCACTATTACACAGATTCTCTTTCGACTTTAGCTGTTTTTTTTTCTGGATTAAGTGTAAACTGTGCTCTAATCCATCTCGTTTCATCTCAGCTGTATCTCCAAAGAAAGACCAAATGCCTAAAACCGCTTATGGTATAGTTAGATGACAATGTCCAAGTGTAAAGCAATAGTAAAACAATGACTATAATCAGCATATTCACTACATGAAAGCGCATATTACCTCTTGTCTTCCGTTAGTACTCAAATGAAGGAAAGGAGAGAGGAAGCAAGGGAGGAAGGAAGAAAGTTGAGCCTTCCAGAGAATTAATTCAGAATCACCCATTGTTATTTTTCAGTGAAAGAGGGAACATGCCTTTTGGGCTGGTTTTAAAACTGCTAAAATCATGGTTTCATTCCTTCCTTCTAGAATGAGCATTATACAAAGAAAATCTCCCCTCCCCTGTCACAGGATGGAAATTTAACTCCCACACCATCCACAACTCACAAATTTCTTCAACGGAATCTGGCCATAAAGTGTGATAAGCTGTGCACAAAATCATACACTTTTGGTGAAAGTATCTTAAAATACAAGCTCAACTGAATAGAATAGTATCCTCATTTTCTCATATAAAGGTCAGTATATTTGTTTGCTGTCAGGGTTTCTACATAAATAAATCACTTTCTAAGTTGAGCAGAATCAAAAATTGCTAAGAGTTGCAAGCAAAATAAAAATCTAATATTGACTAAGGAGATCCTTAAAAGGAGCCAAGTTAGCCATTTTAAATATAAACTACAAGGGTTAAAGGAGGATTCCAGATGCCTTCCATTTGTAATAACGCCCTTTTGGTCTACTTTCCATAGAAGGGAAACTGAGACTGAAGAGGACTTGGTCAAAACAGAAGATTTTTTTTTTTGAGTTTATGGATTAAATAGATTACACGAATTATAAACCACATGTTAGAGTTATTATGCTCTTGGGAACTGAACTGGGCAGTCAGTTCCCTAATTTAAAAAATGATATGGTTCTTTGTCCTTGAAATTATACTTCAAAGTTTAAGAAATTATTTCATTTTGATTGAATTATCAGACTTCTTGTATCTTTACTTTAGGGAGACACTTAACAAAGCCTTGCAGAATATTCTCGTGAACTGGAATTAAAAATAGAAATGTGGGCTTTGATGATTGTAAATAAAGAGTAGGCTAATGGGTTGATGCCAACATGAAAGCAAGTCCCTGGCAATCTGCCACAGGATTCTGCTTATGACCCTGTGCTCTTCAAATATTTCATCATCAACTCAAGTTGAATGGCTAACACCAGATTGTTATTAATATAAAGCATGGAAAAGTGATTTACATGAGAGTGTGTGATGAACTTCTAAAAATGGTAACAGGAATTATAATCTTTGTCCTTTAGTAGAACCTTGAAAATATTAGGAACACCAAAACAGACTTTTACAGTTATGTTCTGACAAAAAATTTAGTTTTGTGATTCTGTCGAGAAGAGATGCAAGGAGAAAAAGTGAGAAAATAATGTAAATGACCTAAGTCATCATCAATAATATAGTCAATTTAGAGATAATGTGTGAAATATAAAAATTAACAGTAAGTAGTAGCAATTTATCAAGAATCATAATGGTGGTAAGTTATCAGAAGAAAACAGCTAAAATAATTTACAGTGGTTGTTTAGCATGAGAATAAAAAAATGGCATGGAAAGGAGCAGGACATTGATGTTTATATTGTAAACCTTCAGAAGTATTAGAATTTTAATCTTTAATATGCATGTATTTTTAAATATATTAAAATTAAATTTATTTATTAACTCACACCTCAAGAAGGAACTATGTTTAAAACAAACAAACAAAAAAAAACAGAAATCCTCTCCAACTAAAAAGACACCAGCATCCTTGGAAAATGTCAAATTCTGGGTGTGGAATAAGAAATGTAGAAGATGCTCTTGAAACATTTTATCTTTCAAGGTGTCCTATCAGTATGACTAGAAACTATTATATGATACAATATGATAGCAAGAATGCTGTCAGAAAATACTATGGTCATGACCAAAAGACTGAACTAACTCAGAATAGGCTCCTACTGACTAAAGATGGAAAAATTGAGCACTAAAATGAATAATTACCACAGTGGACTGAAATACCGCAAATATACCTAAATTCATTAATTCATAATGATTAATAACTAAGAAGAAATGGAGTATCTCCACACTCTTCTGGCTTTTGTCAAGCACTGTGGCAATTTTTCTCTTAAAAACAGCCACAGAAGAGGCATCTGTGTGGTGTAGTTCATTAAGTGTCTGACTCTTGGTTTCAGCTCAAGTTATAATCTTAGGGTCCTGGGATTGAGCCCCACATGGCCTTGGGATTCTCTCTCCCCTCTCCTTCTTAAATAAATAAATAATCTTTTTAAACATGGACACAGCATTATCTCTAGTCGCATATGCTATTTCAGCACCCTAACCAACATAATCAAAAAGTAGAGTCTATTTCCCCTCCACAACCTAACTGAGATTCTTTTATTTTATTTTACTTTTTATTTTTTTAAATAAACCTATAATGTATTTTTATCCCCAGGGGTACAGGTCTGTGAATCGCCAGGTTTACACATTTCCCAGCACTCATCATAGCATATACCCATCCCCAGTGTCCATATCCCCACCACCATCTCCCATCCCCCCACCCCCCAGCAACCCTCAGTCTGTTTTTTGAGATTGAATCTTTTATGGTTTGTCTCCCTCCCAATCCCACCTTCTTTCATTTTTCTTTTCCTACCCCCAACCCCCCCACATTGCATCTCCACTTCTTCATATCAAGGAGATCATATGATAGTTGTCTTTCTCCAATTGACTTATTTTGCTAAGCATAATACCCTCTAGTTCCATCCATGTCATCACAAATGGCAAGATTTCATTTCTTTTGATAGCTGCATAGTATTCCATTGTGTATATATACCACTTCTTCTTGATCCATTCATCTGTTGATGGACATCTAGGTTCTTTCCATAATTTGGCTATTGTGGACATTGCTGCTATAAACATTCGGTTGCACATGCCCCTTCAGAGCACAACGTTTGTATCTTTAGGATATATACCCAGTAGTGCAATCGCAGGGTCATAGGGTAACTCTATTTTCAGTTTTTTGAGGAACCTCCACACGGTTTTCCAGAGTGGTTTCACCAGCTTGCATTCCCACCAACAGTGTAGGAGGGTTCCCCTCTCTCCACATCTTCACCAGCATCTGCCATTTCTTGACTTGTTAATTTTAGCCATTCTGACTGGTGTGAGGTGGTATCTCATTGTGGTTTTGATTTGTATTTCCCTGATGCAGAGTAATGTGGAGCATTTTTTCATGTGTCTGTTGGCCATCTGGATGTCTTTGCAGAAATGGCTGTTCATGTCCTCTGCCCATTTCTTGATTGGATTATTTGTTCTTTGGGTGTTGAGTTTGCTAAGCTCTTTATAGATTTTGGATACTAGCCCTTTATCTGATATGTCGTTTGCAAATATCTTCTCCCATTCTGTCAGTTGTCTTTTGGTTTTGTTAACTGTTTCCTTTGCTGTGCAAAAGCTTTTGATCTTGATGAAATCCCAATAGTTCATTTTTGCCCTTGCTTCCATTGTCTTTGGAGATGTTCCTAGGAAGAAGTTGCTGCGGTTGAGGTCGAAGAGGTTGCTCCTGTGTTCTCCTCAAGGATTTTGATGGATTCCTTTCTCACATGGAGGTCCTTCATCCATTTTGAATCTATTTTCGTGTGTGGTGTAAGGAAATAGTCCAATTTCATTTTCTGCATGTGGCTGTCCAATTTTCCCAGCACCATTTGTTGAAGAAGTGGTCTTTTTTCCATTGGACATTCCTTCCTGCTTTGTCAAAAATTAGTTGACCATAGAGTTGAGGGTCTATTTCTGGGCTCTCTATTCTGTTCCATTGATCTATGTGTCTGTTTTTGGGCCAGTACCATGCTGTCTTGATGATGACAGCTTTGTAATAGAGCTTGAAGTCCGGAATTGTGATGCCATCAACTTTGGCTTTCTTTTTCAATATTCCTTTGGCTATTCGAGGTCTTTTCTGGTTCCATATAAACTTTAGGATTGTTTGTTCTATTTCTTTGAAAAAATGGATGGGATTTTGATAGGGATTGCATTAAATCTGTAGATTGCTTTAGATAGAATAGACATTTTCACAGTATTTGTTCTTCCAATCCAGGAGCATGGAACATTTTTCCATTTCTTTGTGTCTTCCTCAATTTCTTTCATGAGTATTTTATAGTTTTCTGAGTATAGATTCTTTGCCTCTTTGGTTAGGTTTATTCCTAGCTATCTTATGGTTTTGGGTCCAATTGTAAATGGGATTGACTCCTTAATTTCTCTTTCCTCTGTCTTGTTGTTAGTGTAAAAAAATGCAACTGATTTCTGGGCATCGACTTTATATCCTGACACTACTGAATTCCTATACAAGTTCTAGCAGTTTTGGAGTGGAGCCTTTTGAGTTTTTCACATAGAGTATCATATCATCTACAAAGAGTGATAGTTTGACTTCTTCTTTGCCAATTTGGATGCCTTTAATTTCTTTTTGTTGTCTGATTGCTGAGGCTAGGACTTCTAGTACTATGTTGAACAGCAGTTGTGATAACGAACATCCTTGCTGTGTTCCTGACCTTAGCGAAAAAGCTTTAAGTTCTTCTCCATTAAGAATGATATTTGCAGTGGGTTTTTCATAGATGGCTTTGATAATATTGAAGTATGTGCCTTCTATCCCTACACTTTGAAGAGTTTTAAACAGGAAGGGATGCTGTACTTTGTCAAATGCTTTTTCAGTATCTATTGAGAGTATCATATGGATCTTTTCTTTCTTTTGTTAATGTATTGTATCACATTGATTGATTTGCAGATGTTGAACCAACCTTGCAGCTCTGGAATAAATCCCCCTTGGTCGTGGTGAATAATCCTTTTAATGTACTGTTGGATCCTACTGGCCAGTATTCTGGTGAGAATTTTCGCATCTGTGTTCATCAGAGATATTGGTCTGTAGTTCTCTTTTTTGATGGGATCCTTGTCTGGTTTTGGAATCAAGGTGATGCTGGCCTCACAAAATGAGTTTGGAAGTTTTCCTTCCATTTCTATTTTTTGGAACAGTTTCAGGAGAATAGGAATTAATTCTTCTTTAAATGGTTGGTAGAATTCCCCTGGGAAGCCGTCTGGCCCTGGACTTCTGTTTGTTTGGAGATTTTTGATGACTGTTTCAATCTCCTTACTGGTTATGGGTCTGTTCAGGTTTTCTATTTCTTCCTGGTTCAGTTGTGGTAGTTTATATGTCTCTAGAAATGTATCCATTTCTTCCAGATTGTCGAATTTGTTGGTGTAGAGTTGCTCATAGTATGTTCTTATAATTGTTTGTATTTCTTTGGTGTTGGCTGTGATCTCTCCTCTTTCATTCATTTTATTTATTTGGGTCTTTCTATTTTCTTTTTGATAAGTCTGGCCAGGGGTTTGTCAGTCTTATTAATTCTTTCAAAGACCCAGCTCCTAGTTTCGTTGATTTGTTCTATTGTTTTTTTTAGTTTCTATTTTATTGATTTCTGCTCTCATCTTTATGATTTCTATTCTCCTGCTGGGTTTAGGCTTTCTTTGTTGCTCTTTCTCCAGCTCCTTTAAGTGTAGGGTTAAGTAGTGTATTTGAGATCTTTCTTGTTTCTTGAGAAAGGCTTGTACCGCTATATATTTTCCTCTCAGGGCTGCCTTTGTTGTGTCCCACAGATTTTGAACCATTGTGTTTTCATTATCATTTGTTTCCATGAATTTTTTCAATTCTTCTTTAATTTCCCAGTTGACCCATTCATTTTTTAGAAAGATGTTGTTTAGTCTCCATGTATTTGGGTTCTTTACAACTTTCTTTTTGTGATTGAGTTCTAGCTTCAGAGCACTGTGGTCTGAAAATATGCAGGGAATGATCCCAATCTTTTGATACTGGTTGAGACCTGATTTATGTCCCAGGATGTGATCTGGGATGTTCTAAATATATCTGTGATGTCCATCTGGTCCAGTGTGTCATTCGAGGCCTTTATTTCCTTGTTGATCTTTTGCTTAGATGATTTGTCCATTTCAGTGAGGGGAGTATTAAAGTCCCCTACTATTATTGTATTATTGTCAATGTATTTCTTTGATTTTGTTATTAATTGGTTTATATAGTTGGCTGATCCCACGTTAGGGGCATAGATATTTAAAATTGTTAGATCTTCTTGTTGGACAGACCCTTTGAGTATGATATAGTGTCCTTCCTCATCTCTTATTATCGTCTTTAGCTTAAAACCTAATTGATCTGATATAAGGATTGCCACTCCAGCTTTCTTCTGATGTCCATTAGCATGGTAAATTCTTTTCCACCCCCTCACTTTAAATCTGGAGGTGTCTTTGGGTCTCAAATGAGTTTATTGTAGGCAGCATATTGATGGGTTTTGGTTTTTTATCCATTCTGATACCCTGTGTCTTTTGATTGGGGCATTTAGCCCATTAACATTCAGGGTAACTATTGAGAGATATGAATTTAGTGCCATTGTATTGCCTGTAAGGTGACTCTTACTGTATATTGTCTCTGTTTCCTTCTGATCTACTACTTTTAGGGTCTCTTTTTGCTTAGAGGACCCCTTTCAATATTTCCTGTAGAGCTGGTTTGGTGTTTGCAAATTCTTTCAATTTTTGTTTGTCCTGGAAGCTTTTTATCTCTCCTTCTATTTTCAATGATAGCCTAGCTGGATATAGTATTCTTGGCTGCATGTTTTTCTCATTTAGTGCTCTGAATATATCACGCCAATTCTTTCTGGCCTGCCACATCTCTGTGGATAAGTCCGCTGCCAATCTAATGTTTTTACCCTTGTATGTTACAGACTTCTTTTCCCGGGCTACTTTCAGGATTTTCTCTTTGTCGCTGAGACTTGTAAATTTTACTATCAGGTGACGAGGTGTGGACCTACTTTTATTGATTTTGAGGGGCGTTCTTAGCATCTCCTGGATTTTGATGTTTGTTCCCTTTGCCATTAGGGAAATTCTCTATAATAATTCTCTTCAATATACTTTCTGCTCCCCTCTCTCTTTCTTCTTCTTCTGGAATCCCAATTATTCTAATGTTGTGTCGTCTTATGGTGTCACTTATCTCTCAAGTTCTCTCCTCGTGGTCCAGTATTTGTTTGTCTCTCTTTTGCTCAGCTTCTTTATTCTCTGTCATTTGGTCTTCTATGTCACTAATTCTTTCTTCTGCCTCATTTATCCTAGCAGTAAGAGCCTCCATTTTTTTATTGCACCTCGTTAATAGCTTTTTTTTTTTCCAACTTGGTTAGATTTTAGTTATTTTATTTCTCCAGAAAGGGATTTTATCTCTCTGGAGAGTGTTTCTCTAATATCTTCTATGCCTTTTTCGAGCCTGGCTAGAACCTTGAGAATCGTCATTCTGAACTCTAGATTGTCATATTAGCAATGTCTGTATTGATTAGGTCCCCAGCCTTCAGTACTGCCTCTTGTTCTTTTTTCTGTGGTGAGGTTTTCTGCCTTGTCATTTTGTCCAGATAAGATTTGGTTTTTTATCCATTCTGATAAAATCCATTTCTCCTCCTCTGGAATTCCACTGTTCTCCTTGGTGAGTGTAGTTGGTCTTAGCTGGGTTTCTTGTTGATCTTCTGGGGGAGGGACCTGTTGTAGTGATTCTGAAGTGTCTTTGTCCCAGGCAGAATTGCACCACTCTTACCCGGGGCTGGGCTAAGTAATCCCCTCGGGTTTGCTTTAGGGACCTTTTGTTCCCTGAGCACTTTCCATAGAGTTCCAGAGGACGGGAATGAACATGGCGGCCTCCCAATCTCTGACCCGGAGGAGCCGAGAGCTCGGTGTCCTGCTCCTCAGTGCGCCCTCAGTGAAAAGCGCCCAACCGTCCGCCTCTCCCTGGCCTCTGGTCGCGCTTGTAGGAAAGGGCTTATTCGGTTGCACTTGGAGAAAAGCGCCCGGTCGCTTCCATCTCTGTGGCCTCCAGCCATGCTCTGAGCTCACCCAGCCTGCGACCGGTTCAAGGTAACCCCCGAGCTGAGAGCTCTCTCCTCGGCTTTGTCGCTGTAGCCGGCTTCCCCACTCTAATACCGGCAAGCTCTGCGACACTCAGACACCCCCGGTCCTTCTGTGACCCTGCGGGATGTGGGGTCATGCTGACCCCGCATGGGCTTCCCCCTGGTTTAGCCTCTGGAGCGATGTCCCTCTGTGGAGCAGACTTTTAAAAGTACTGATTTTGTGCTCCATTGCTCCGCCACTTGCTGGGAGCTGCCCCGCCCCCCCGCCCCGCGGTCTATCTTCCCGTCACTTTGGATTCATTTCTCCGCAGGTGCTACCTTTCAGAAAGTGATCGATTTTCTGTTTCTAGAATTGTTGCTCTTCTTCTCTTCGATTTCCCATTGGATTTGTAGGTGTTCGCAATGGTTAGATAAGCTATCTAGCTGATCTCCTGCTTCCTGATGTCCTCTCAGCCTTCTACTTCTCCGCCATCTTGACTCCTCCTCCCAAACTGTATTTTTATAGAACGCTAGTAAACATTGAGATGTTCATAGGACCCTGTGAGCACAATTTTGGAAATGCTAGGTAGAACAAAGGTCAACAAGTTTTCTCTTCGTAAGTCTTCTGTGAGTCTTTCTCATGCCTTATGAATAGGACTGATCTATCCTAAGTGAGATTCTTGACTACTTCGAACAGTAAAGTTTGGTGGAAGTAATGATAGACTTCTGAGGGTAAGTCATAAAAAGTTTACAGCTCTGCCTAGCTCTTTCAGGATGCTTACTCTTGGAACTCAGCCATCATGCTGTGAGAAAACCTATACAACAGGAGAGGCCACATGAAGGTGTTCTGGCCATCAGTCTCAGCTAAGGTCTCAACCAATATCTAGCATCAACTGCCAAACATATATATGAATAAGCCTTTAGATGATACTATTCCCCAGGCTTTGAATCTTTCAAATAAGGCTCCTGTACTGTGGATCAGAGACAAAACATGCCTCCTCTACTTTGATTAAATTCTTTTTTTTTTTAAAGATTTTATTTATTTATTTGACAGAGAGAAATCACAAGTAGACGGAGAGGCAGGCAGAGAGAGAGGGGGAGGGAAGCAGGCTCCCTGCCGAGCAGAGAGCCTGATGCGGGACCCAATCCCAGGACCCTGAGATCATGACCTGAGCCGAAGGCAGCGGCTTAACCCACTGAGCCACCCAGGCGCCCCTACTTTGATCAAATTCTTGACCCACATAACTCTTAGCAAAATAAATGGTTGTTTTATGCCACTAGGTTTTGGGATAATTTGTTTCACAGCCATAGTAAGTGGAACAAGGATACTTATATTCAAAATTAAAAGGGTAGAATTAGAATGCATGTCTCAGAAACATCTAAAGCAGAGTGCAGCAGGCATCTGTTTAGAGTAAGTTCAGATTTCTTGGCCCAGTCCACTTCCATCCCTGGGTACTAAGAGAACTCATAAATTATGTCACTGTCAAGTTGTCTATGATTCTGAGTAAGGAGGGCAGGAAAGGAGCCACAAGTTTTGGAGGATGTAAAATTCTGAAAATCACCCATAATGCTGATGAATTTAATGGTAAGATTTCCTATCATACTTTCAAAATGTTTGTTTTTGAAAATCCCATAAAATGAAGCAGTACTATTTGTCAAGCAGCATGAGTTTACTAAGAGCAATCTGTATTAGGCAAGCTCTATTTTACAGGGTTGCTAGACTAAGAAATTTCAAAAAGGGAGTAGAGATGATAATCCCATATTTTATCCATTATAAGACACCATCAGCTGTAAGTTATATATTTTTAAAATATGGTTTTTATAAAGATTTTATTTATTTATTTGACAGAGAGAGATCACAAGTAGGCAGAGAGAGAGAGAGAGGAAGAGTCAGGCTCCCTGCTGAGCAGAGAGCCCGATACGGGACTCGATCCCAGGACCCTGAGATCATGACCTGAGCTAAAGGCAGCGGCTTAACCCACTGAGCCACCCAGGCGCCTATATATTTTTAAATATGTTATATAATTACATAAATGATGCCAATTAAAGTTTAAAATGCTTTCATATTAGAGGTTATTGTTTTACTCTTATTAAAAGTGCTGTTTTAGATACTTTAGACATAGACTTCTATCATGTCATTCTTTAATTACATAAAAAATTAAATATAAATAAATGTAGGCATTCCAAAAATCTTCTCATTCAGAGTGTAACTGAATCAGTTTTCAACTAGAAAACTTCCTTGATGACTGTCTTCCAGTATATCATTCTCCATACCATTAAGAATGTCAGTAGTGCAACATTTCCTCAATTACCTCCAGGATTTCTTCCAAACTACTGACTCATACTACAAATATTAATGCTGACACTTTCCAATTTAACTAAATTTATATTTTTATTTTTTCATCGATCAAATCACATGTAACTGGAAGTTCAGTTCAAAGTTAGCGAGAGGTTCCTGACAATGATGTTGAACACCTTAATCATAAATTCTTTGTGATAAATAAATTGGCCACAACAGCATCTCATTATTCATTAGTTTTTCATCTATTCCTAGGGATTTGGCAATTCCTCCTGCATTTAGTGGGATAACTTGGCTTGTGACAGCTATTCCTTTTGTAGTAAAAAAATGTGATGCAGTTTCATGGACTTTGGGATCTTTCCTTTTTTTTTTTTTTTTAGAAACATGTAATTACTTTGTTCCAACAGGACTATGACAGATATGGCATCCATGATATAGACTAGATTCAGTCAACACACAAGATGATGAATACTACCTAAAATATATCACACAAGGAAGGTAAAACAGGGAATCTTTGTGGGAGAGAACACCTGGTATCAAACAGCTGCCCTCAAATGTCTACAAGGCAGAAAGTGGTATAACAAGGAATTGATTTGTTAAGTACCAAATTACCATATAGTTTAAACAACTAAGTACTGGGGCACCTGGTTGGCTCAGTGGGTTAAAGCCTCTGCCTTCAGCTCAGGTCATGATCTCAGGGTCCTGGGATCGAGCCCCACATCAGGCTCTCTGCTCAGCAGGGAGCCTGCTTCCCTTCCTTTCTCTCTGACTGCTTCTCTGCCTACTTGTGATCTGTCAAATAAATAAATAAATAAAATCTTAAAAAAAAAAACAACTAAGTACTGAGGTAACAACTACTATACAGAGATTAATTTTGGTTCACTGTGTATCTACTAACTTAAAGAACTTCCCTCCCAGCAACAGAGATGTCCATTTGTATTGGTTAGGATTCTCTGAATTTCAAGTACAGAAAATACAACCAGTCTGGCTTAAGCAAATTGCGATTTTTTTGCTCATTTAACTGTGACATTGTAGCTGCCTTTAGATCCTCTGAATCCAGAGACCAGAATGAAGACATCAAGACACACTTTCTCTTTGTCTCATTTCTTTGTATGATGGTTTTGAGTGGCTTGACCCCATGGAGGCAAAACAGTCACCAATGAACCTAGGTATCCTTAGTCCTTAAATCTGGAAGTCTCTGTAAAAGAAGCCAGTTTCTTTCCCAACGATTTCAGCAAAAGTGTTGGGTTAGATCACAAGACCACCCTGAATCAATCACTGCATCCAGGAAAAGCATAGTAATCTGATTGATTGAGCCTGTGTCATGTGACCCTCTAAATTCAGAAAGCGGTGAGGTGCTGCATAGAACTGAATGAATCAGAATGAAAGGAAAATGGTTTTACAAATAGAATCCAGGCAGACAAAACAACAACAATGAAAACCACATACCCTGACAACATCCACATGCAAGATTTTATATGGAAGATCATATCAAACAAAATTTAAAAGCAAAAAATTTACAGTTATTTTCAAAAAATTATCACAGAAAGAAAAAAAGTTAATTCACTTTAAAAAATAGAAATGATACTACATTCTTTGACTAGAAGCAGTAAAACTGAAAATTACTGATAAAAAGATAGCTTAAAATTCAGCTATAAAATTTCAATAAAAATTTTTTTTAAATTTTCAAGAGTCTCCTAATTTTTAGCAAATAGCAAAGAAAATAGAAACTGAAATGACATATTAAGAACACAATGATGATAACACTACATATAAAAGTTAAGGAATGGCTAAAGCCACATGTAGAGGAAAATATACAGCTTTAAATGTTTTAATAAATAAGAAACCTAAATACATATCTCAAAAAACTAAAAGAAAAAAAGAAATAGCAAAAGAAACTAAACCTAGAAAATGTTAAGAGTATTTTAACAACTTTTTCAGGTAATTATAGATATTCTTCTTCGGTTCTACACTAAAGCTCAAAGTGATGACTTCTTAAAGATTATATGCAGTGTGGAATCTGAAATTACATAATGACCTTTTTATATTCTGTTACATTAAAATCAACTGGTCTATCTTGTATTTTGAATGGAACTTTTTTTTAACCTAAACAGATTTTTTAACATCATGCATTGGTTATTTAGAAAATATCAGTTCACTAAGCTATGCAAGTCTTCCAAATTTGATACACTGCATTATACAATCTTGAAATCACATTTGTTAATACCACCATTGTGAAAAGTCAAAGTGCTAGGGTGTCGAGCAGATTTTAAGGTATACATGATAGGAGGTATAAGTTTTCCAACATTCTGACTTTTGCTTAAAAGCTTGAATTTATCTTTGGTGACAGTACTTAATAGTTTTTATTGATGACAAGTTGACTGTCCATTTTCAAGAAAATGTCTGCCAGTCTAAATGAACATAGCTGAGCCATTGTTCCTTGAAGTAAAGATAGTGTTCCATGAAAAAAGTGGCTATTTCAGCTTGCAACTCAAACAAGAATTTCAAGCATTTCCTTGAAACAACCAACTTATTTCACTATTGGAAGTATTTTATGCCCTCTTTCCATATAAGAAGACATTTATTCAAGAGTTGAGACTTAACAAATATAATGCTTTTATTGCTTCATCAAGGACATTGTTTTTTTTTTAATCAAGAACATTCTTAAGGGATACTATTATTTTTAGTTTTGCTGTGAATGTGTGGTATGAAATACAATAACAGGAGTGCCTGGGTGGCTCAGTCGTTAAGCTGCTTCCTTCAGCTAAGGTCATGATCCTGGGGCCCAGCATCTGGCTCCCTGCTCAGTGGGAAGCCTGCTTCTCTCCCTCTCCCACTCCCCCTGCATGTGTTCCCTCTCCAGCTGTCTCTCTCTGTCAAATAAATAAATAAAATCTTTTTTTTTTTAAAGATTTTATTTATTTATTTGACAGAGAGAAATCACAAGTAGATGGAGAGGCAGGCAGAGAGAGAGGAGGAAGCAGGCCACATGCTGAGCAGAGAGCCCAATGCGGGACTCGATCCCAGGACCCTGAGATCATGACCTGAGCCGAAGGCAGCGGCCTAACCCACTGAGCCACCCAGGCGCCCCAATAAATAAAATCTTAAAAAAAAAAGAATACAATAACAATATGAATGGCAGTTTGGTGTACTTCTTTGATTCATGCTAATATGCCTGCAGTTTTGCTTACCTTTGCTTTGCATCATTAATGCAAATGTCAACATAATGAAAAATGCAATAATGTATTTACATTATTATATAGTCCATTGAAAATCAAGGAACTAGAAAGTCTAAACTTAGGTCCATTAATATATGAAAATTTTTCATATTGTAACAAAGGAATTCCAAATCAATAAGGAATGGGTTTTTAAAAAGCTACTACATGTACTGTAGAGTGGTGTTAACCATATGCACAACAGAAATTTTTAATCTAACAAATCTGAAACTGTATACCCATTAAACAATTCTTTTTTTCTCCCTCTCCCTAGCCCTTAGCAACCTTCATTTTATTTTCTGTTTCTAAGAGTTTAGCTACTTTAGAGACCTTCTATAAGTGAACTCATGCAGTTTTTGTCTTTTTGTGACTGGCCCATTTCACCTAGTTTAATGTCCTGAAAGTTCATTCATGTTGTAGCATGTGTTTATATATATTTTTTCTATTCTTTTATTTTTTTTTCTTTAATCTTTATGTCCTTCCTTCTACTAACTTTGGGCTTAATTTTTTCTTCTTTTTCTGTTTTTTTGAGATGTAATATTACGTTGTTGATTTGAGATCTTTCTTTAAGGTACACATGTATGTCTATAGACTTCCTCTTAGTACTGTTTTGGCTGCATCTCATAAGTTTTGGTATGTTGTATTTTAATTTTAATTTACCACAAGATATTTTCTAAATTTCTTTGTGATTTTTTCCTTGGTCCATTGATAGTTCAAGAGTATGATGCTTAATTTCCATATATTTGTGAATTTTTCCATTGTTCTTTTTGCTATTGATTTCTAGTTTCATTCCATTGTGTTCAGAGAAGATACTTAGTATAATTTTAATCTTCTTAAATGTATTAATACGTGTTTTGTGACTAACATATGGTCTATCCTGGAAAGTGTTCTATGTGGTTTTTTTTTTTAAGACTTTATTTATTTATTTGACAGACAGAGATCACAAGTAGACAGAGAGGCAGGCAGAGAGAGGAGAAAGCAGGCTTACTGCTGAGCAGAGAGCCTGATGCGGGGCTCGATCCCAGGACTCTGGGATCATGACCTGAGCTGAAGGCAGAGGTTTTAACCCACTGAGCCACCCAGGCACCCCAATATGTGTTCTTAAAAAGAATATGCTTTCTGCTATTGTTGGATGGAGTTTTCTATGTCTGTTAAGTCTATTTAGTCTATGGTGTTGTTTAATTCCTCTATTTCTTCATTGAGTTTCTGTCAGGCTGTTCTATCCATTACTGAAAATGGGTCATTAAAATCTCCTATTATTATTGTGTTACTATTTCTCCTTTCAGTTCTGTAAATGTTTGCTTTATGTGTTTGGGTGCTCTACCATTACATGCATATATGTTTATAATGGTTATATCTTCCTGGTGAATAGATCCTATTATCATATAACGCCATTCTTTGTCTCTTGAGACATTTTCTGACTTAAAGTCTATTTTTGTCCCATGTATTTATGGTCATCTCTTGCTCTTTTTGTTAAATTTGCATGGAATAATTTAAGCCTGTATGTATCCTTAGATCTAAAGTCTCTTGTGGACATCAGTTAGTTGGATGTGGTCTTTTTTTTTTTTTTTTTAATCAGTTCAGTCATTCTGTCTTTTAATTGGAAGGGTTTAATCCATTTATATTTAGAGTAATTACTGACTAAGAAAGACTTACTGTTGCCATTTTATTGATTGTTTTACTTGTCTTGTGGTTGTTTTGTTCCTCTTTTCCCCTCTTGGTCCCTTTTTAAATTATTTATGTATTTGTTATTTGATAGTGGCATGCTTTGATTCCTTTCTTATTTTCTTTTCTGCATCTTCTATACATATTTTCCTTGTAGTTACCACGGAAATTACGTAAAAGATCTTCTAGTTAAAACAATCTGTTTTAAACTGTTATCAACTTAACTGCAGTCACAACACTGTTTTCTTCCCTCATTTTATGTTATCAGTGACCCAAATTATAACTTTTTATATTTTGTATCCATTAACATTTTTAGTTATAGCTATCTTTTATGCTTTATTCTTTTAAATTCTATACCAGAATTAAAAATTATTTTTGTACCACCATTACAATACTACAGGATTCTGTATTTGTCAATGTATTTATCTTTACCAGAGGGCTCAATATTTTTGTATATTTTTGTGCGGCTGTCTAGCATCTTTTCTTTTTTTAACTTGAGGGACTTCTGTTAACAGTTTTTATAAGGTAGGTCTAGTGGTGATGAGCCACCTCAGCTTTTGCTTATCTGAGAAGGCTTTTATTCTCCATCATTATTATAGGTCAGTTTTGCCAGATAAAGTATTCTTGTTTGACAGCTGTTTCATTTCAGCATTCTGGATATATTAAGTGCCAATTCCCCCTGGCTTGTAATGTTTCTGCTGAAATAGCTGCTCATAAACTTATGGGAGCTTTCTTTTGCATGATGAGTCTCTTTTCTCTTGCTACTTGGAAGATTGACTTTTAACAGTTTGATTACAGTCTGTCTTGCGGTGGGCTTCTTTGAATTCATCCTAGTTGAAGTTTATTGAACTTCTTGAATTTGATTACCCACTTCCTTCCTCAGATTTGGGAAATTTTCAGTCACTATTTCTTAAAATATGGTCTCTACCCTTTTTTCCTTCACTCTTCTTCTGTGGCTCTTATAATGTATATATTGGTCCAATTGATGGTTTCCCATAAGTCTCTTTGGATTTTTTTTTTCACTTTTCTTTATTCTTTTTGTTCCACTCTGTAATTTCAAATGACTGTGTTTGGGTTTATTAATTCTTTCTTGTGCTTGATTAAGTCTACTTTTGAATCCCTCTAGTGATTTTCAATTCAGTTATTGTGTTCTTCAGCTCCACAGTTTTTAAAAGGAGGCTTTCTTTCTTTCTCCCTTCATTTCTTTCTTTCCTTTTTTCTTTCTTCTTCTATCTCTTTGTTGATACTCTCATTCTATTTATGCATCCTTTTCCTGATCTTGGTTCGTTGCTTATATGTGCTTTCTTTTTTTATTTTGAGCTATTTTGAATTTTTTGTATGGTAATTTCTACATCTCCATTTCTTTCAGCTTGAATTTTTTTCAATTTATTTTGTTTCTTTGATTGGCCCATATTTACCTGTTTCTTCATGTGTTTTGTAAGTTTTTGCCATGGGTATGCATTTGAAAATATAGCCACCTCTTCATCTTTACAGATTGGCTACATAGCCTTTCACCAATCAGCATAGTTAGAGATTCTGGGGGACTCTCAAATCATTTCTGGGATGTGAGTCTTCCCTGAGCTTGAGTTTGTAATTTCCCAGTTAGAGAGATTTTTTTTGGTCTTTTTCAGGATCTTATAGTCTTTTGCTTTCTTTAGTGTCTGTTTATGTTACTACAGGTTCTCTGGTGTTATAGCAAGCTCCTAAATTCCCTTTTCTCCTCAGTGACCCTAAACATCTAAAGCATTCCAGTTCTGTCGGCTCTCCAAGTCAGATGAGATAGAAACCAGTCTTTTGAGCTGTTTCCCAAAAGCTAGAACATTGGGCCCCAATTCCAGTCTTTTCTTTCCCTTCCAAGGGAAAAGCTACAAGTTGGGCACTCTCTGCTGAGTGTGCCAAGTTTTCTGGCTTCTATCTGTGGTATACTACAAATTCTCCAGTGTTGCAACAAGTGGCTGAGCTCTCTTTTGTTCTCAGCAACCTCCTCCTCTGCTCTCGCCCCACCCCTACTCCTGCCCTAGAATCCAAATTATACTCATTCTTCATTAGTGCTCTGAGTCAGACAAGACAGAAATCAGCCCCATGGCTGTCCTTCCAAAAGCTGGACATTGAACCTAAGCTCCTCTCTTCCCTTTCCCTCCCAAGAGAAAAGCCCTGAACTGGACTTTTTCTCCTGATCACACTGAGCTGTGCTGGCTTAGGGTTAAATAAAATGGCTTTTCTTATATATTTCAATGGATTGCTCTTTCTCTGCATTGAGTTTCTCTGAGTTACTACTATTTCTTAACTGGTTCCTAAAGACTTTTTGGACTATATATTGTTGCTAAGTCAATGTCTCTATAGGGGAAAAAGATCTGAGGCTGCCTATTCCACCATCTTGCTATGTGGTCAGACTTTCACTTTAATTCAGTATAGTTCTTCCTGTTTGAATTTTTTAAATATCTATCATATTTTCTTTTTTTTCTAATTTAAACTCCATTAGTCAACATATAGTACATCATTAGTTTTAGATGTAGTGTTCAATGATTATCATATTTTCTTTTAAAAATATGAAGGAAATATTCAAATTTAAATTCAAAAATATTGAAGGAAAAAAGTGTTTTCCATTACCAAATAATGGAAAGCATATAAAAAACATTGGTTTCTAATGTTTTATTATTATAGTTTGTGCTAAAGGTCAGTAAATGTTAGCCTTTTTTCACATGTATTGTACAAAACTCCTACTATTGCCTTTTCCAAATTCTTACAGCCTAAACAAAAGTGGAAAAAGGCATTTTGTCATAGGATAAGAAATAAACCAACAATACAAATTATTATGGAGCCAACATTGAAAATATCTTTAACCAATGTAAATAAGAATAATTATGAAGTAGATGGATTTATTTAGTTTTCCTTTTCTTTTGGGCTTTAGGCATTAGGATTTTTGTCTTCTTATGGAATAGGAATGGAATACAATCAAGCCAAGGTAAGGTCATTCTATTTTTTTCTGGAACAAAACTGAATTTTTTTTTAAAAAGAGACCTATTGAAGTCTCCTCTTTAGGTAAAGGAGCTCACTTGAGAGTGGTGGTTAAAAGCACCAGCTCAATAGTCAGAAGTTTAAGGTTAAAATACCATCAGTTTCTTAATGCCCCATATTTCAGGTTTGCCAAGATAGATAGGGAATATCTACTTCATAGGTTTTCTGTGATAATTAAATGAAATATCATGTTCAGTGCCTTTTCAAAGACTCCAGAACTCACTAAGCCCTCCAAAAATGTCAGCCATTTTTACAGATTAAGAGGTCAAAATTTAGAATTTATTTTGGAGTAGTACAAGTTTCATTGCTAGGTTAAGAATAGAAAAGCAATGATTGGTTTGAGCTTCAAATCTAGATGGTGGATGTAGATATAGATTTTTTTTTTTAACTTTAGGCACTAATATATTATACCTTTGGAAGTGCTGGAGGAAGCATGATGTCCCAGATGATTTTGGTATGTAAATTAAACATTCTTGGGTCTAAATAGGTGCATTATAAATACAATACTGTCAGAATATTAAGAATATATATGCCTGTGTTTTAGGGGTACAGATATTTGTCAGGAATCAATGTTCTACAGAATTGTGAAGTTGCCCTAAATCATTACAAGAAGGTGGCAGATTATAGTAAGTAATTCACATAATTTATTTTAAGATAAATAGACTTGCTGAGCAATTAGAAGAATAAATCAATGCCAGTTGGTATATTTATGAAAGTATTAAGTCTATGTTCTTAACATTTGTTATAATTCTTTTAATACAATGTAGAGTTTTCTAATTTCTTAATAGTTACTTTTCAAAGGCTTTTAAAGGATGTACTCATCTTTTATTTTTGTTAGAATACATCCCTATGTTCTTGTGCTGTACTTTCCTTCAATTGAGAATTTGAATAGAGCATCAATAAATATTAAACAATTTTTCTAATTCTAACACTTAGAATATGGGATGGTCTGTTAAAAATTCCCAAAGAAATTGACCTAAGATATATATGCTATCAATCTCTATCATTGCCCTTGAGAACAATTCAAGAAATCATTATTCTATTGCACTATCCTTTGTCTACAAAAAATAGAGCATGAGATTAATACATGTTTCTAGAACCATTTTCAAATTCATATGTAACATTTCATCTTACATACCACTGAATCAGGCTATATAATAGATTTTTAAATAAAAGTCTTCCAATAAGTGAATAAGATAAGGTCCATATGGTTAATTTCTGTAGTCAGAATAGTATCTAAATACACATCTTTGGTATTATTAGGATCTGAGAAAGAAAAGAGAAAAATAACTGCTTTTTAATGTAACATGTTATACATAACAAGATCATTTCATATGCTTAATGAAATTGGAATTACTACATGTATTTCAATATATATTTTCAATATATTATATATTCAATATATTCATTTTCAATATATTGAAATTTCATATTAAATATGAAATATCTATATTCAATATATTTCAATATATATCTGGTATATATTAAAATACATATATTTCAAACTTCATACTCTGTTAGATTTATTCAAACATATTTATCTTTATATTTATTTTTAGAGTATTCATAAGTAATTAAGGAGCAATTATTATTCTTATATTGTCATTTTAATCTTGGAAAATGTTAGTGATAGTAGAGGTCAGTTGTCTGCTCCTAACATCTGTCTTCTTTCCTTGAGCCAGCTTGGCCAAGCTGTTCAGGAGGTTCTGATAAATGTTGATGCAATTTTTGTAAGGATTGCAAAAAATAATGAGGTTTCTTGCACTTTTCTCAGAACCAAATAAATAAAAATCAGTAAATTTCTATCTCCTAAAGGTAAATGTCCTTTTTCTATTAGTATTAGTAGACCAGATCTCTGCACAATTTAAGTAGAATCGGCCTAACAGTGTTTTCTCTAAGTTGACTGTTATCTCCTGCAACCTTGTATAGTCTGGCTATTCTCTGGTTTGTATCTGTTCACAGTTGCTGACAAATTGGAAAAAAGTGAAGGTATTCCAGTGGAAAAAGTGAGACTAACTGAGAGACCTGAAAATCTGAGTTCTAACAGTGAGATTTTGGATTGGGACATATACCAATACTATAAATTTTTGGCAGAAAGAGGAGATGTTCAGATACAAGTAATGTATACAAGCAAATCTGGATTTTTAGAACATGCCAATTACAAGGGGTTTGGTAGTCTGAGTCCTAAAAGCGTTAACAATGCTCCAATCCGAATGTGAACAAGAAAAGACATCTGCTCCTCTTTTCTTGTTCCCTGCTACTTACAGCTTCTATAGCCTATGGGAGAGCCACCTGTCATAGTAATGGCAATTTTTCCTTTTGCATTTACTCCTAGAAATTTTACTTGTAAAAAAACTAGGTATTATGTTTAGGAAAAAAGCACCATCCCATGTTGAGTTGAATATGAATAAACTCTTAACCAGCATTCAGAAGTGTTATGTCTTTGAGAATGGGAATGGGACAGCATTTGTGTGACATTTTGAGAGCTAAGAGTAAAGGCTGCTAGGCTTATGTTTCCAGGAGTTGCTGTACAGTAGCAGGCCAGCTTCCTGCCACTAAGGAAGCCAGATGCCCAGCATCAATCAATTACCCAATAAAACATACAGCCTAGAATGTTTTCTTCTGCTTCTTTTTTAGACATGCCAACTGCATCAAACTGAAACTGTACTATAATAAAATCACCAAGTAAATTCATTTTTTACTTTTTTCACCCTTTTTATTCATTTATTTTACAAATTGTGGTATAATTGACTTATTTTCTTCATTCAAATTAATACTATTACTAAATAATTTTCAAAATTTTTCATTTCTAGGTATCTCTTGGACAGTTACATCTAATTGGGAGAAAAGGTCTGGATCAGGATTACTATGTAAGTCAGTCTCAGGATTCAGTCATGTGGGGTAGGGAGGAGAGTGGTGACGGAGGATGGGGTGAGGGAGGCAAAGAGAGAGGAAGGGGGCATGGAAAAGTTGCTGGGGGAGAGCCCATTGCTACACCCTTGGTCAGATCAGCTTTCTAGCTTTTGAGGAAGAACAAAGTTCACTATAGGAAGTTCTTTTCCTACCTACCTCTAAATACTAAGGAGTAGAGGCATTTGGGTCCAGGGAGCATTTGGGTCCTGAAAGAGCATTTGGGTCCAGGGAGTTTCCATGTTCCCTTTGAACCTAGCCTCTTCCCTCCCTAACTGGGGTGAGGTGAAGTAGATATCCTCACCTGCCAGCCTTGGACACACCCATTCCCCAAAAGCCAGCTGTGGAGACTCCACCTGGGAGTTTCTTGCTAAGGGTCAGACTGTCTACAATATAATTAGAAGTATTACTAAACATCTTTATAAATTTGCCAAGCTCCTTTCAGTCATTTTGCTTAACCTTACCTTATCCCAGTGAGGTTAGAAGACTAATTAACAATTCAAATTTATAGTGGAGGAAAGAGCAAATAAGCCTAACCTATACAAGATCTCAGTAAGATACCAGAGCCAGGGGATAAGGTCTTGTCTAGAGTCTAACTATGGTTTCAAGGCCATAGATCTCCCCAGATATGAGGAAGTAACTGGGATTCTTTATAAAAGATGGTTTTCCAGTCCCTGTCATTTTATAGGAGCCACATGCTCACTGTCTCCAAGGAACAAATACCCTATTTCAACATAGTCCTAAAGGCTAAGCAATAGAAATAACTACTTTAATCAGGTGGTTACATAAAAGAATAATCTGTTGTTACTGTTCATTTCACTTTATATTGTTTTTATGAGTGTAACTTGTGTTTTATATGAGATAGAGTACACATTGGCTAAATGTCAAAGTTAATTTCATAAAATGTGATAAAACAGGTAGCAATTGAAATAAGCACATGCATCTTAAGACAGCTCAACTGAAGGCCTTAAGATTTTATTAATCCTCATCATAACCAAGGTTCTAGCTTCTTTGATGGGACATTCTAGATTCACAATATTCCTCCTGTGTCATATTTCAGCCTGCAATGAGTTTCTCGTGTTAAATAACAGATGCATAAACTGGGAACAATTACCCTTTTTCCATAGCATGAAATTCTGTTGGGTATGAAGGCACCCAAACCTCAGCTGTAGGGAATACCCATCAATCTTTGCAGAGTACATAAAAGCGCTACAAAGCTAAATACTCCAGGGCAGCTCCAGCCATTATGAACACCAGATGGAAGCTGCCTCCAGAGGAGAATGAGGTATAATCCCAGGGCTGGCAGTGAAGGATTCTGGTGTTGTAGTGGCAACAGCCAGACACTTGGGCAACACCAAGGAACCCAGTCAGGCTCTCCGACGGGCTCATTCATAGAGGGTTTATTATCTCTATCTTACAGATGAGGAGCTGATTCTGGAGGGATGAAGTAAATTGTTTAAAGTATCACAGCTGAGTAGCAAGGTTGTTAAGAATCAGAATGTGAAACTTGGGCTTCAGCATTCTTCCATCAAAGCTTACTTCCTCTTAACCTGGGGGTTGTGGCAGTAGGGGGGATAGGATACAGCCTCTAAAATCTAGTTTCCTCATTTATAAAACAAAAAGAAGGAATGATGTAATTGGGTTTCTTTAGCTCTGACTTCCAAGTGGTCAACTTGGGCTCCGTGCTTCCCATCCAGACGTTGCCAAAAGTCTGGTTTAATTCCAGAACCATCAGCGAGGTTCAACACATGCCAGGGGGTTGTCCTTCCAGCTTTCCTTAACCTAATAAACCCAAACCTGCATGGAGGGTTCCAGTCAAGATTTCAAACCTTAAGACTGATTATGTATGGGTTAGTTTAGGCTGCATCCTAAACCACTCCCCAAATTATATGGCTTAAAACAACCACCAGTTATTTAATTCATGACTTTACCAGGTCAGCAGTTTTGGCTGGGCTCAGGTGAGTAATTCTTCTGGTCCAGCCAGGCTCAACCAATCTTGACTAGACTTGTTCATGCATCTGTAGAGTATTGGCCAGGGTTGACTGGTTTGTGATGACCTCATCTATGAGTTCTCTCCATATGCTCCCTGCTTTCAGCCAGCTATGCCCATGCTTTTCACATGGCGGCCCAGGAATCTAAGAAGACAAGCACAAAAGTCTCTTAAGGCCGAGAGTTGGAACTCACAAATCACTTCTACCACATTTTTCTGGCCAAAGCAATTTACAAGGCCAGCCAACATTGAAGGGACAGGAAAAAGGACTTCCCTTAATAGGCACAACTGCAAAGTATTTTGGTCATTGCACCTTCCCACAGCTTAGCTGTACCAGGATCAACTTGAAGTGGCATGGGAGTGAGAGAAATTAAAAGGATAAACCCAATTTCTAAAAGGCTGTTACTGTAGCTCTTCCCATGGCGGCCTCTCATCTTCCAAGACTTACCTCCTTAGAGAGGACTTTCTTGATCAACTCTACTCTCCACCACTTATCCTATCACAGTTTTTGTTTTCCTTTTCCCATATCACCCCCTGAATTATATTGATCTTGTTTACTATCTTCCAACAGTGGAATGTAAGCTCTTGTCTGTCTTGCTCATTCCTATGTATCCTATACTCTGATAGTACATATTAGGTACTTGGTATTTTGTGAATGAATGAATGATAGCATTGTAAACATTATATGTTGGTCCTCAGTCTGAGAACTACCACTTGAGCCAGTATGCTAATGCTTCAATCCACCGAAGAAAATTATTAATGTAATTGTACGTAATTATTATTTATAATTATAATTTTATAATATTACAATTATAATTTTATAATTATTACAATTATTTATAATTGTAAGTAATGCCCAGTTTACTGCCCAACAAAGTATTAAAATACCAGGAAATAACTAGTTGGCTTTTTTTCCCCTCCTCACTGTTTGATTAAATTAATCTCTCTCCTGAGTTGTCACTATAGGCAACATTTTCACCTCTCACTCCCCCACTACCAAATTCTTAATTACTGAAAAATATTGTGTATGCAATCCTTGATTACATTATCTTAAATTTCTACACATACATTTTAATGTAATTTGCATTCCTAAATTTATACAGGCTCAGAGTGAATTGGATTAGGAAACTGGGTATTTGGGTGCATATTATTAAAGTGGATATGGCATAATTAAATTAAACCTAGCAGAGGCATAATATCAGATATGTAAGGGCAACTGCTTTGTCTACTCTAACACCCATTAAAAAGACAAGAGCTAATATCATCCCTTTTCAGGTTGATTTACATATTTTGAAATAAAAAAAAGTATTCATAAATTTATTTTTAATAATACATTTTCTTGGCATTTCATTCTAGAGGAAATATTACAAACTGATTAAACCTAGGAATTTTCTTGAACCAATGAAAAATTATGTTCGTTGTAAGAACATATGTGTTTAAATAATAAAATTTCACTTCACATAATGCCTGGGACATACTATATTTCATCCTATCTAAGATTCCATCAATTATAAGACACTTTATATTCTACTGAGAAAGAAAAACATTGCCAATATAAATTATATGATGCCATTGATAGTAAGAAGTGTCCTGATTAAGTGTGTGTGGGGGTTACATCCTAGAGTCAGTAAAACACGACAGTAGGTACTCAATAAGTATTTGAAGGAAGGATGGATGTGTCTTTGTCTGTTTTAGCTGCTGTAACAAAAATACCATATTCTGGGTGTCTGATAAACAACAGAAACTTATTTCTCACATTTTGGAGGCTAGAAGTTTGAGATCAGAGTGCCAGCATGGTTGGATAGGGCCCTCTTCTAATTTATGGACTTCTCATTGTATCCTCACGTAACAGAAAGAAAGAGCTAGCTCTCTAAGGCCTCTTTTATAAAGGCACTAATCCGATTCATGAAGGCTTGGTGCCGGTCACCTTCCAAAGGCCCTGCCTTCAAAAATTTGAATTTTGAAAGCACACAAATATCCAGACCACAGTAGATGGATGGATGGATGGATGAGTAGACACATGGATGGGTAGATGAAGGATTGATGGATTGATGGATAGATGGATACTTAACTGTTTCAGAGCAAGGACTCATCAAATTAGATTGCATGATACTTTTAACTTTAACATAGTGTTTAGTAAATGTTCAGACAATTAAAGCAATAACACTAAAGGCAGGTTCATTTAAAGACAAGTAAAAGAGAACTGAAATGCTAAGGAAACCATGAGAGTAGAAGGGTGTAAAAGGAGAAATTAGAGAAAGCATCAATTCCTTTGGTCTTTGGGATCATTATATTGAAAGATGGGGAAAACTCTAGGGTTCTTATTTTCTTCTGATTCTTATTTGCTTGTTTTCTTTCAACAGTTCAAATATAGCTTCTCAAAGTGACAATTTTTTCCCAGAATTTTCTATTGCCAAATATTTTGAGAGCCAAATTCTGAAACTGGACAGTGGAAATTATTTCACAGATAATAGTATGAAAGTTATAAAGGACTATAAAGCTTAAAATCCAGTCCTCTTGTTTTAGAGATTTATAAATTTACCCTTTCATCCACTCCCTCATGCATTCATTCCAGAAATATTTCCCAAGTGCCTCATATACAGTAGACTCTGTGCTAAGTTCAGACAGTTAAATCTATGGGTCCGTGCCATGATAGTCACCTACATGTGTATTTGTGTCTTGGCTCAGTGGAGGCATTCGTAAGAAATACCTTTATTTTCTGTGTTAATGGGGTCTGATAAATGTGATTAGTAAATCATGCATTTGATTTGTTTACCGGTAGGTGAATGATAAATCATACATTGCTACAATTTCCCCCTATCCAACTGACGCTTAGGTTATTCCCAGACATTTTGGACAGTATTTGTTGTTTCAAGATTCCCTTATGCTCATAAATTTCCAATGGCTTCCTTTTTCTATCATATAAAAGAGAAGTCTTGGCCTAGTATTCAGAATTGTTATAATAAGGCCCCATCATATTCTTGCAAGTCCTAACTTGTAGATATTCTGCTTCAACCATACTGAAGTAATTACTATTTCCTAGACATATGTTGGACATTTCTATCTCTATTCTTTGTTCATATTATTCCTCCAGCCTATGATGCCCTCTGCACTGGTGAATCCTGTCCATCTTTTATAAGATCTTTGCCATTTGAGTCCTCTTTCTTGACAATGTGAAGGCAGAGTACTAAGTGCATGGAAATTGAAATCATGCTACTAATGTGACTCTGGTACCTGCTGCTTGACTTTGAGTGTCACAAAATTGGCTCAAATATTAATAGTACCTTCCTTGTAGTGATGTTATGAAGATTAGGTAAGACAAAGCTTGTAAAATACATATGCATAATTCTGTTATTCCATACCTCTTTCATTCTTTTTGGGGTTCCTTTTATTCCAACTATCACTTACTGTCATTGCTACTTGCATATATGCCTTTCTTCTCGGCAGTATTGGTAGGGAAAAAATATAGGAATGGTTTTTTTTTATTCCTCTGTGACTCACCTATAATAACAAGCTACCATATACATGCCATATACCTAGCACTTTCAATCAAGTTTCTGAAAAAATAAATGAAGACTAGGAGAGATGGATGGATGCATGGGTGTATGGTGTAGTGAGATGCAGCACTGGTGGCATTTATACTTAGTTGGGTCCACAAAGCAGACTGACTTTAATAACAAGGGTGTGGCTCCCAAATAAATTGGCAATATTTCTGGAGTAAATTTACATATAAAAGGACTTACTCATGTTTCTTCCTTAAACCTCCTCTTCTCTTTGAGAAGGAGCAGATCCTTGCCGGTCAACCTAGTCAAAGCTTTTTATAGAGCAGAAGAGTTTTGTCCTAAAAAGACACTTCAGAGAGTGTCTTCATTTCTTATTCCTGCAGCGGATTTCTGTTAATGCTTCACGTGGTTTCTGAGGAGAATTTCTGAAGGGTCACAATGAGGCCTAGGGAATAGGGTAACAAGGGTCAGGTCGGCCCTTATATGTGCTAAACTGAGCATTTCATTTAATGTGCTAACCTAAAGAGAAGCAGAGGCTGGCTGGTGTCCTTTGTTTTTTATTTAGACAGAATCAGGCTGAAGTTTACCTCTGTAAAAAGACCTGGTCTCAGCAGGCGGCCAGGTGTGCCTTGTTTCACTCACTCTGCCTTAGAAACATTAGGAAGCTACATATCAAATTCTACCAAATTATACAAACTGTCTAATAAAATAAGTACATAGTATCAACATCAAGGCATACTTTTTCAAAATAATAGACTATATGGTTGTAGAGCTGGGATCCATCTGTCCTCCACAAAGCCACATGCCCATCATGCCTTTCCACATGCAAGAAACAAGCCCTCACATTTTAAAATTATTTTTAAAATAAACTCTTCAGGTTTGGTTTGAAATAGCATTTGAAATAGTGCCTTAAAAAGTGTAGGCATTTCATAGACTTTTTAAAAAAATGCATGTTAAATGAAATAAAGTTTGGTTTGAAAAGACATTTCATAGGGTATATATGTGACTATCAATAATACTGTTCCTTTTCTCTCCAGAAAGCGTTATACTACTTCTTAAAGGCAGCAAAGGCTGGGAGTGCAAATGCCATGGCATTTATAGGAAAGGTACATGCTTCATCTTGATTGGTATTTTTTCATTTCTTAAAAGTCTTAAGAAACTAATGGTACCAGTGAACTGAACCCAGTATAGCACGACAGATGTCTTTCATGGGAAGCAGCTGACCAAGGCATTCCATTTCAGATTGAGCATAGTATACTTGAGATGACCACTGGAGAAAAAGCCCCATACAACAGCAGCCTCTATCTGGGGCACCAAAGGTAGCCTTGAAATTGACCTGGCCCAGGCTCCTGGGCTGAGTGTAGTTCAGAGACCCCTACCACCCCCATGACCCTCTGCTCTGCCATGTAACAAGACATCTGGGTCCGTTGAACATCTAACTAGTATAGGCTTCCACCCAATGAGGTGCCTCCTTCCTACACGGTGGGAATGAGAACCAGCTCTAGGCTGACCAAAATCCATCCTTGGGCCCCTATCAAGGGAGGATCCTCCTCAGATGCTGAGCAAGTTTTGTGGACAATTCCTCTAAAGAGGCACAGTTTTTTTTTTCCCTCTCCTTCAAAGACCACTGACTCCCCCAA
This sequence comes from Mustela putorius furo, assembly GCF_011764305.1. Taxonomy (NCBI): domain Eukaryota; kingdom Metazoa; phylum Chordata; class Mammalia; order Carnivora; family Mustelidae; genus Mustela; species Mustela putorius. Next base: position 928,763 of record NW_025421329.1, on the reverse strand, counting down.
GGGCTGCCCTTGGCTCCCTGCGGCCAATTTGCATTAGTAACCATGGGGACAAATGCGCCACTTTCCAAAGCACTACAAACAACTTGAGATGAAAGGAAATGTGAGAAAACACCAACAGGGTCCATTTCTTTGCCCTCCAGCAAGGTCACTCCAGAATGTATGTAAGAGATTATTTCTTTAGTTTTTTCCTTTCTTAAAATTGAGGTGAAATTCAAATAACATAAAATTCACCATAGTCTATCATTCAGTGGCATTTACTGCATTCACAATGTTGTGCAGCCATCACATCTATATAGCTCCAAAACATTTTTTAATCACCCGCAGATTCCATAGTTTATTACATGCTCTTTTTGTTTGGTTGCTTTGTTTTGTTCTTTAGATGTATTTAGAAGGGAATGCTGCAGCACCACAAAATAATGCTACTGCCTTCAAATACTTTTCCATGGCAGCCAGTAAGGTATGTCTTCAGCCCATTTTTGTAAGTACAGAAAAACATTTGGCTTTTGTTACATGCAGTTTGATGTCCAAGAGTTGATTCCAAAGCTTCGTGTTCAGCTAATGAGCCTGGGAGTTTTGTGTCCTGGAGAAGAAGAATATCATTGACAATAAAATATGGCATTGGGATAGGGGGAGAAGTCGCTTGTCTTCTTGGTAAATAAAGAATGGCAGTGACATATGCTGTTCTAGCAGGAGGCCAGACAAATCTCAGTTTTCCCTCCCCTGTGCAGCAGGTGAGGCCATCTAGCCCAGGAAATGGGAAATAAAAAGCACAAGGACAGAGGAAGGGAAAACTCAGAGAATGTCTGCAGTAAGTTCAGGACAAAAACAAATAAGAAAGGCCCAGTTTTTTCCAGTTCGATCTCTGCCAGAGGCCAGTATCTCCCCTGGCCCAAGAGGAAATCAGACAGGGACCAGGACAAGATGGTTGAGTGCATGGCTCTGGGGGCTGAATCCATGGTTTAAATGCCAGCCCTGCAGCATACTGCCTGTGTGACCATGGGCAAGTTACTTAACCTCTCTGTGTCTCGATTTCCCCATCTGTAAAATGGGCATATAAGTTTGCCTCATATCGTTGTTGCCAGGATTTAATGGGTTAATATTTATGGGCCTCATCTTGCAAAGTCCTGAAAGCAGTGCCTAGCTTACAGTAGACACGGAGTGTCAGCTATTATCTTTTGCAGTTTGGGGCCAGTGAGGTGGCGTGAACTTCAAAGCATATCCAAGGCAGAACTGATTGGACCTTGAGGAAATATAAAAAATGGAATAACATGGCTCCTGCCATGAAAATTTTTGTCTTGATTCCTGGGCTCAGTGAGCCTGGCATCCGTCTGATAAAACTTAGCAGACTACTCTGAATGCCTTCAGTGCATTAAGAACATCCTCATTGCAACACCTATCAGCCTAATGCTGGGGAATGGCCCTGATAAACTTCCTAACCCTGCACAGTAGGAAGCACCGTGCAGTCTTACAACCCCATACTGCAACACTGGGAGTAAAGATGTGCTCAAATCAGGGAATATTTTCAACTGCTCTCAGCGTTTAAAAGCCCACACGCTGCTTTAGGAGCCTATTTATAAATGACTAGCACCTCTGAGCTGCTGCTATTGTGGTGTAAATTACTGAGAAGGCTGGTACTCGGCTCCTCTCCCTTGTAATTTGTATGAAATTTTTGCTCAGCAGGCTAGTTATCTGGAGTACCATTAGATTAGGATGACAAGGGAAAGCAGACTGAAAAAGAGGTGGGCTAATGTAACAGGAAGGTCTCTTGTAATCTGGCAAATAATGCTGAATTTGTCAGCCCAAAGGAATAATGCCAGGAAGCTGGGTGTGTAAATTAACCCAGCTCCCAGACTATTCAGGGCTGTGTAACCAGCAGGAATCTGAGCTACTTGTGTTCTAAACCTGAGCTACCTTTCTTTACAGAGAAAATCTGAAATTATCTTTATGGTAATTATTCTGAATGGCATCAGGGGGACATTACCATATATTCCTTTATCATCACCTGGATGGTTTATTAGATTTCTCACTTGGGGTCACTACCCAAGTAAAGGGTTTCTGTCTTCCACTCTGCATATCCGTACAAATACACACATAAATGCATCTTTTTAAATTTGTTTTTAAGGCATATCAGTACCAGGATGCAAAACTACAGTCTTTATGTTTACTCAGAAACATGAGCAGTTATCTTGTCAGGTCCATATTGGACCATATGCTTCTACTTTTCTCTTTAAAAAAGAAAAAGATTTTATTTATTTATTTGTCAGATAGAGAGAGTACAAGCAAGGGGAGTGGCAGCCAAAGGGAGAGGCAGGCCCCAAGCCTCATGAGGGTCCATCCAGGACCCTGGGATCATGACCTGAGCTGAAGGCAGACACCTAATGGACTGAGCCACCCAGGCGTCGCCTTCTGCTTTTCTCTTTCACACCTCTGAACACATCAGGCCCATCCTCGTCTCCACACTTTTGTCATCTTCCTTCCTTCCCCAAACTTCCCATTCTGAATCCCACCCATCCTCCAGAAGAGAGCTCAATCCTCTCTCCTTCTGCAAACCCACCTCTACCCACCTTGGTTCATATAATTTTCCCTTTTCTGCACTTGCCCCACATTCAATCTCTGTACTGCTGGAACTTCAATGCTTCCACCTTGTGCCTTCTCTCCTAGTGTCTGGAGACCATGTCTCCTCAACTAGGAGGATAGTAGTCTTAGTACATAGTAGAGGTTCATCAAATACTTGACAAATAAGTGACCATCTGCTCTCTCAGTTCATGTCCATTAACCTAAGCAAGAGCACTTAGCCCTAAAGTGGAAATTATATATGGGGGGATTGCCTATACATATGCTTCGTTTGGCCCAGAAGGTGTTTCAGAAATCAGGCAATCTCACATGGTGACAGATGGTAGCTACACTTGTGGTGAGCACAGCATAATGCATACAGAGTTGTCAAATCACTATCCTATACACCGGAAACTAATGGAACACCATGTGTCAACTATACTGAAGTAACAATGATTAGGAAATCTCATATAAAAGTCTGGACATCCAGCTTTCCTTGGAAAATGGAAAGAGCTGACCCTATGAGGCTGCTGTTCCATGTCACGCCGGTGGGCTGGAGCAGAAAGCAGAGGGGCTGCCACTGCCTTTAGACAGGGCAGGAACTCTCTCCTTTTCCTCAGTGCCTGTCACTCTGTCACCCATCAGTGTACTTCATTGTACTTCTTACATTACCTTAATGGTTCCTGGAGGTATATCTGAGTTGGCTACTCCTGACCTGAAAGTTACAAATAAGCCCTCTGGGTCCTTAAACAGTCGGTGAGTCCAAAGTCAGAACCCATCCCCTATTTCCTCCCTTCCTCCTCCCCTCTTCTCATTTCCCTTCCCTTCCATTTTTCTCAACACCTAAAATGAGGATAGTTGGAAGACAGACCCACTAGACTTAACCACAACCATCACAGCAGGCCTTACTATCTCCAGACCAGACTATCCCAAGCACCCTAGGACCACAGGTAGATGTAGGCAGGGGACAAGAGGGAAGAAGAGAGCAGTTGTGTTACATCTCTTTTAAATACAGCTGGACCATCCTTAAGAATTCTTACAATAGCTTGCCCTTTGATATGCAGAAGCTCAAACTTTGGAGTTTTGAAATTATTTTTCAACTATGCCTTTTCTAGTGATGTGCTATTCTTGTGTCACTGAGAGGTACTCTGGTTGCATCCACAATAACTCCATTTAGGAGGTAAGAAGAAATCTGGAGAACCTTTAACCAAAATTTGAGTTCCTGAGGAAGTGCTGTAAGTCTGTAAAGCAAACCTACAAATCTGCTGAATGACAGCCAAGTGGCCAAATGTGCCTCCTCATTCAGTCACAAAAGGGTGAAATGCATGATGGGAGACAAAAAAGAAAAGTGAGTTTCCTGATTAGGGAAGTCACTTTTAAGGTTCACTCTTTATCCTGGATTGATATGCTAAATACCAATATTTTTAAACATGTGTTAAATGCTAAAACATGCTAAAAACGCCCTTCTGTAGACTCTTTAGAATACTAATTAGGGAAAAAAAGGTAATTAATTTAGCATCAAGTGGAAAAGAAGATATTGATGATGTTATAAGCAGACAAATTTGAATAAAGAAGCATATACCAATGATTGAAATTCACAGACTCTCTAAAATGTTATTTGGCCATTTATATCAACCTCCTTTGACCAAAGCAGGTAACAAGTGTCTGGATAGACTTTTCCCTTCTGGAAAAGCTCCTACACATCCTTCAAAGCCAAGTTCAAATGTCAACCACCTTTAACAACTCAATCCTCTCAGTCCCTAGCCTCATCTAGGCAGTTGAGTATCCCTCTTCTAGGTGTCCACAGCATTTCTGAATCTGATTCTACTATGGGACTTACCACATTTGACATGGCTATTTAGGAGGCACTATAGTTGATTGGAGCCCACAAGCCTGGGAACTCTCTGAGGCAGGGATCATTGTTCATCTTTCAACTTTCACCTCCTACCCCAGTCCAACACCTATTACAGAGTCACACACAAAGCAAGCACAAAATAAATGAAGGATGAAAGAATGGAAAAAAGAGTTGACTTTTGTTTCCCTCTTTTCTAGTCAAACGGGGTTATGAAGGTTTGAAAGGAGAAACTAGAGAGAGACAGAATAACTTACAAACTGCCTGATTAACTTGCCTTGATTTAATCCCTTATTGGGTACATTTTAAATATTTGAAGTGACTTTTTTCATAATTTTTCTTATCATGAATTGTTCTGGGACTTTACTTGGATTTTTAAAACTGTTCCAGGGCAATGCAATTGGTCTTCATGGGCTCGGTCTTCTTTACTTTTATGGGAAAGGAGTTCCTGTGGTAAGTTAAATAATTTCTCTCTCTTTTCAATGTATTTCTAGCAATTTATAAGGTAAAATTCATAATCGTTAACTAACTTAAAGGAATTAGTCTCTAATACCTTGTTTGCCAAACTATCATATTTGACATTAGAAAATAATTCAGTGGAATATTTGCCAAAAGAGACATAAAACAAATTTGTGACAAGAATAACAACCCTAATTATATCTTAGAATTATAGATTCTAAGTAACCTTAGAAATCAAACAACCCCTGAGGATTTTTTCTGATAGAGAACTTTAGTTTCTTAGTGTAACCTCTGTCCTTTGAGTGACCCTCCCCCAATATCTAACAAAACCTATTGCCAGGGTAGGAAAAGGCATAATTTACAGTGAAAATGAGATAATTATTTCCTAATAGAATCTAACATAATAATGAAATAAAATGCATAACACTTCTGATACTATTTTAATTAGCCTAAATCACATAAAGCTCTACCTATCCTTTTTTTTTTTTTTAAGTGGAAGGCAATTGTTACCATGGAGTTATACATACACCTTTGAGTAATAGAATGTAATTATCTTGCAGAATTACGCTGAAGCACTTAAATACTTTCAGAAAGCTGCAGAGAAAGGATGGCCCAATGCACAGTTTCAATTAGGCTTCATGTACTACTGTAAGTGCTACAAATATGGCTGCTGTACCAAGAATGACAAATGCATTATTATTTCTACTCCATTTTTTTTTTTTACAAAGATAAAATTGTTGGAGTGATTGATTTAGATAGAATCCTGAGGCAGCATTATGAGGATGCATTTGAAGACTTAAAGAAAGGACACCCATTGAGAGAGGAGGCAAGGAGGTATAATGAGGAAAATCACTTTTGGAAAGGTTGAGTTTGAGGTGCCTGGTGATAGCAAATGTGCATACTCAAAAGCAAGTATGCAACTCACCAGAAGGGTCAGAGTTGGAGTGAGGATTTGGGAGGCATCAACGTAGAGGAGTTAGTTAAAAATAGCTGAGAGTGCAAAAAGAAAAGAAAGAGCATGAGAAGAACAGTGAGCCATGGTCAGAAATCTGGTGGTCCTCAGTACTGTATTGAAAAGATAGGCAGAGAAAGAATAGTCATGAAAAGACTGAAAAGACATGGTCAGAGAAATAGAAAGGAAAAGTGATCTTAAGGAAGCCATAGCATGGTACTTTCAAGAAAGAATAAATGAATGGGCCTCCCTGTGAAATGCAATGAGAAGCCTGCTTCTTCAAAACAAAAACAAAATGAAAAGAAAGAAAAGAAAAAAGAAAAGGCTAAGAATCAATGGGACTTTTCAATATAGAGAATATTTGTGTGGTCATTGGACTGGTTGGGGTAGAAGCCAGATATGATGGAATGAGGTATGAATGGAAGGTGAGAAAGTAGTTGGATAAAAATATTCTTGGAACTTGTGTGCCTTTAAATGGAAGAAAAGAAATGGAACAGTGGCATGAAGGGGATCAAGAACCAGGAGGGAGTTCTTTTTAAGGTGATGAGAGACCTGGGTATAATTTTTGGCGAAAAAGAGCCAGCCAATGGAGATGGTTAATGTATCTTGGGAGTGATGTGATAATTGATGAGAGATTCTAGAAAAAGTTGAGTGGTATTAGGATCTGAATGCACCCAGGTAAGTAGAGGCCTCCTTAGTTTCAATAAAGAGGAGGGATTTCTCACCCTCAAAGATTGGAGAGTTGGAGGAAAGGATGGTGCAGATATAAATCTGGAGGGAGGGAGAGAGAGGCAAGTGAGAAAAGACAATGTAAGAATTTCCTTGGGTGCCTGGGTGACTCAATCTGTTTGACTTTGGCTTAGGTTATGATCCCAGAGTCCTGGGATCAAGGCCCACGTGGGGCTCCCTGCTCAGCCAGGAGTCTGCTTCTTCCTCTCCCTCTCCCTCTGCCCCTCCTCCCTGCTCATGCTCACTCTCCTTCTCTCTCACACACAAATAAATAAATAAAATATTTTTTTAAAAAGAGAATTTCCTCAATGAACTAGGCACCACCAAGTTCTCTTCTGAGAACAAAGGCAAAGTGATTGGGGCAGGAGGTCTCAGAAAGCCATGAAAGTTTGTTATACTCTGTGGGGATTGAGAGAGGGAGTGCCCAAAATGAGTACCAAGAGATCTGAACATACCCGAGTATCTCCACTAAGTCCTTCATTTCAGAGGCAGGGCTAGAGCAGCAGGAGTTTGCATCATCAGCAGGCATTTTCCACAGTAGCCCAGGATGATGGCCTGTTTTATATTATTTTGGGGGTTGCCAAAATGGCCTTGTTCTTCTAGTTCATTCCAGGTCCCAGGCCGAGGATCTCTCAGATTCCTCCACCTTCTAGAATAAGAGTAATAGCAATGGCTAATATTTATTAAGTCTTTATGTGTGTCTACTCATTTGGTCCTCTCAACATGTCTAGGGGGTATCCTACAGTTTATAGATGAGCAAACTGAGGCACATCACAGGTCCAACAGCTTGCCCAAGATCACATGGTTAGTGGAGCTGGCATTCAAACGCAAGTGATTTGCCTCCAGAGTCTTTGCTCTTAGTGGCACTGCTTCTAAAGGTTATGAAATGTTGAGAGCTGGAAGACAAGTTAAGGACCGTCTAGTGAAAGCCTCTCCTTTTACAAATGAAGTTCCTAGAGGGTACCCAACTCACAAAGGGTAACGAGAGAGCCAGGACAAGCTGCTAAGAGCATGCTGATTTTCCACCTCGCCCTAAATGCTTCTCCTTGCTCCAAGTATGAGTTCAGTCTGAGCAGGGCCTCCTGGAACTGGGATTCACCTGCTTCAAACTCTGTAGTTATGACTGGGAGAAGCTCTACTGGTCTCCCAATGTGGAAAGACAAGAAGGGTGAGCCACGTCCTATGTCCTCGGTCCTCAGAGACCACCTTCTGGTCTCCTTTTCACTAACTTTAGGTATGCCGAATTGAGGAGATATTCTCATGAGACTTAAGAGTCTTTCTTCTTCAGGTCTCTGAATGGGTCAAGAACATAAATTTCCACATTCTTACTTATAAGCAAATTTAACTTCTTTCCCCTCCACATAGTGGATCATAACAGCTTGACTTTTGGTTGGCTTTTCTCATTCTATTTAAAATAATAGGCATCGGGGCGCCTGGGTGGCTCAGTGGATTAAGCTGCTGCCTTCGGCTCAGGTCATGATCTCAGTGTCCTGGGATCGAGCCCCACATCGGGCTCTTTGCTCAGCGGGAGCCTGCTTCTCTCTCTCTCTCTGCTTGACTTTCCACCTACTTGTGATTTCTCTCTCTGTCAAATAAATAAATAAAATCTTTAAAAAAAATAAAATAAAATAAAATAATAGGTATCATGTGACCATTATACCCATAGATTATAATGCAAAAAAAGATAATAATAATAAATAAAACAAACAAGGGGTGGCTCAAAACAATTTTAATTTTCAGCTGGCTCTGGAGTATGGAAGGATTATAAACTTGCCTTCAAATATTTTTACTTGGCATCTCAGAGTGGGCAGCCCCTTGCCATTTATTACCTGGCCGAGATGTACGCGACAGGAACGGGAGTGTTAAGATCGTGCAGAACTGCTGTGGAGGTAAATAATGGCATGTGTTTAAAGCGTTTTTCAATTATCACAGAGAGGAGGTGATACCGTCCTTCAGTTGTTGGTGCCTTTGATTTTATAGATACTATGTCTTCCTGTTGAGAGTGTGAACACGGGTATTGGCCAGGCAGAAAAGCTGTGATGTGACTCGGGCTGGGACAGGAAGAGGAGAAATGATCCCTCCTCTCTTGCTTTTGGCTTTTCATCAGGTTTTAAAGCTCATCTCAGAATTCAGTTAAGGAGCTCTGCCTCAGCCTTCATTCAAATGGCCAGGGCAATTTGGCCCTTCTAAGTGGGACTGGGAGTTGTGACTTGGGAAATGAAAGGCTTCGTTTAGCTTAGAAACTGTAGCCCACTTCTTCCCAGCAAGCAAGGTCCTTAAGTTTTTGATGATTTGGATGACAACTGGAAAAGTGAATCCTTTCAGCCTGAGCCAGTGATGTACTTTTCAAAAGTAAGCTTTTAGGACCTTAATGCCCTTCATTGATTTATTAAACACTTCCGCTGAACCAAAATAAATACCTCCATGTTGCAATCTGGCCCCTCTGAAACTCATTTCAAAGGCTGCCAGCTAATAATCTATCTTTAGATTTGCTCCTTTGCCAACTTCCTAATGAATTATGTATGGCTAACCTCTTTTGGTTACATAAGGGCTATTCAGCTAAGTTGACGCTTGTCCCCACAGAGCTCTGCACACCTCCCTCACAGTTATGTCACCTACACCCTTAGGCACTGTCTTCCCTTCATTCTCTCCTTTCCACATCAGCTGTGGCCTTATAACTCACCCTTGCAGAGCAGCAGTACCCAGAACAGTCCTTTTTTAAAAAACAGAAGTCAAAACATTCTGTCCTGCCAAATAGCCTTAAGTCAGGAGAGTTTATTACATAAATTTAAAATAAGCCTCAGGAAGTTTCAGCTCAAGACCAAAAAATTTACACTTATAATCTTTGTGCCTATGAGAGGTATTATCTCTTCGCCCTAAATAATTTTCAAAAGCCATACTTTAGACCCGAAATCCTTGCCTGACCAGCCAGGAGAAGCCAAAGATTCACTTCATTTATCGTTTGCCTGGGACGAAGCATATAGGCTAATTTGTGTGCTTGATTTCTTTCTCCCACGTACAGCTTTATAAAGGTGTCTGCGAACTAGGCCACTGGGCTGAGAAATTCCTGACAGCATACTTTGCCTATAAGGATGGTGACATAGATTCTTCTCTTGTTCAGTATGCGCTACTTGCAGAAATGGGGTATGAAGTAGCTCAAAGCAATTCAGCATTCATTTTGGAATCTAGTAAGATAAGTTAAAATTCTCTGCAATTCCCCAATCATACATATGCATAAATGACTTTACTACACGGGTATTTTAAGCCTTCCTAATGAAATGTCTCTCTTTTTTTAGAAAAGGCTAAGATTCTTGAAAAAGAGAAGATGTATCCAATGGCACTTCTCCTTTGGAATCGAGCTGCCATTCAAGGTACAGAACCTAGATAAAAATGAGCACATGCCTAGTCCCTGTCCACTATCAGTCATCAGTTTGCTCCAGCTGAGCTCTCGGGTGTCTAAGCAGAAAGCTGCAGGCTATCAATCAGGTGGTCTTTCCTGCGGTACCCGTCTTAGGGTCAGTCTTTGATGAGGGGTCATTTCCAGGAATTTCTTTTCTTTGCTTCTTTTTTATGCTCGAGGTCCCTGGTTTGGTAAACCATAGGCACCAGAGTAGTTGTTTGAAACAAGACAGTTCTGACTCAGGAAACCAGTTTTCTTGTTCTGACTTCAGTTCACTCATTTGCTGAGTTTGGGTGTTTGTTTGTTTGTTTGTTTCTGAACTTATCAGAGAAGTGACCTATGTCTTAATGAATTTATAGGCAAAATTGCTTATGGATCTAAGACTCATTTGATTGCTCTTTTAAAATACCACATGGATGATTACTACAAACTTCAGATCTTTATTGTAACTATTAACAGGTTAACATCAGAAAACGAAACAGAACAAAACCCAAAGTCAAATATCAAGATCCTCTCCCTATTCCTGGGGTTCCTGTACCCAGCTTGCAGGGTTCACAGCAATGAAGAATATACAGTAACACTGGAGTGAAAACATTGGCAGGTGGCATTAGTAAAAGCAAACAGATGCTGCAAAGCTCTCACGATCAGGATTTAGATATGTGACGAGCTCTCATGCAGTAAAAGAGCAATTTTATTTCTGATTAAGTTTCTTAAAATTGTCCCATGGTAAGGTTGAATTGTCTCTTTTCCATAAGAAGTGAATGGGATAAAAATGATTCTCAACTGACATTATATGAAGCCGAGGGGGGAAAGTCATAGGGGTGCCTTTGCAGATCCCACTGAGCCAGGGACAGAGCGGCAAGCCAGCCATGCAATTTTAGCAAGAAGTTCCCGAAAGAAGAAAAGCATGTGTTTTCTAAAATGCAATAAAGACCTTGTTTGGTATAGGAAAACAATACCAATCTCTCCACTAGGGCAAATCAGCTCAATTGCAACAAATACAGGCTTATTCCAAGCCAGGAAATGTGTGGACATTGCACCAAGGAAAGGAGGCATTGAAAGCGAGAGGACATTAATATTAAACAGAATTCACCAATATAAAAAAAAAAAAGTCAGGCCGCTAAAAATAATTACGTGTCACAAGAGAGGTCAGTCATGAGTGTCCTGGAGATGAGGTTGCTGAGTGCCTCACTCAAGGTTAGGAGACATAATAATGAACACAGCTACTCCGTGCCGGTGGTGCTTCTTTCCGCAGAGGCTGTGTGTGAGGAGAGTGCTGACTCAGTCAGGACTCAGCCCCCATGCTGTGACTGTGAAATTCAAGGGGAGAATCCCTCCCACTGTCAAGGGACCCCCTGAGAACCTGCCATGGTCACCATATGTCCCTAGTCAGCCCCTTAATTATGGTGGAGCTGACTTCTCTGGAAAACCTGCTTGTTCACTGCCTTCCTGCTCAGGGATTTCAGAGGTCCTGCTTACTGCTTATAAAGCTTGAAAATGCACAGAAGGCCTGTCCTTTTGTGGTTATGGCCCAGGAAGAAACTTAGGGTTAATGGAAGGCACCTTTGGGCAAAATTAGAAATGGAGTGGGTTTCTCATTAAGGCTTTAAGGCTTTTTTGCCTCTCCAGGTCTATCCAGGCCCCTCTCTTGGGTAGCAATGCCATAAGGACTTGTCCCCAGCTACCTGAACCTTTTTTTTTTTTTTTTTTTTTTTTACTTCTGGGAAGTAACCCTGTTAACCAATGTCTTCAGCAGCTTATGAATTTTATGATGATACCCTTACTTAAGAAGGCTAACAAAGGATTTTAGGCATTGCAGTAAGCCAAATATGGGGAAAATTCTGGGTGGAAGGAGTCCTATAGCCCTCAATTATATACCTCAGACCATAGTACACAGAGCACTTTCCTCCTTTTCCGAGTAAGTCTAGACTGTGCTAGAGGGGTTGGCCACACCTGAGACAGATGTCCTAGATAGATTTAGAGGTCCAGAATTCCCTCATCTTTTCAGTTAACATTTTCCCAATGAATGGAAACATGGACCCCAAAGCCACCCTAAGTGGCCTTTGAAAGATTGAAGTCTCATGTCTTAAAAAGTCAAATGAACTTTTTTCTACTCCTGAATATATCCAAATTTGTTGGAAAATAAGATCCTAAATTATTTAATGTTTGGGAAAAGCATTTTCTGAAGAGTTTTCTACCAGGTCTGTCCATTCATTCCATAAGTGTTTGTCAAGTACCATTTTAGTATGATAAATACCATTTTAGATGATATCAGTGATCAAGAACATCAAAGTTTTTGTCCTCCTAAGACAGAGAAAAATAAAATCATGAGACAGAGACAATAAACAAATAAGATAACAGTGATATGTGCTGTGAAGGAAAGAGAACACGGAGAGAGATAGGTAACTCCTGGGGGTGGGGGGTGAGAGGACACTTAAGGCAGTCAGACAAGGCCTGTAGGAGAGAAGTGACATTTGCTGTGAGACCCCAATAATGAGAAATCAGCGACATGAAGGGTCAGAGGAAGTCCAAACATGACGGGCAGAGGGACATGAAGAATCTCAGCGCAGAGGTCCTGAGGCAAGAATGAGCTTGGTGTGTTGAAAGAGTATTACGGATTATTAAGAAAGTGAGAGCCTATTAAGAAAATGACATGTGGGGGCGCCTGGGTGGCTCAGTGGGTTAAGCCGCTGCCTTCGGCTCAGGTCATGATCTCAGAGTCCTGGGATGGAGCCCCGCATCGGGCTCTCTGCTCGGCAAGGAGCCTGCTTCCTCCTCTCTCTCTGCCTGCCTTTCTGTCTGCTTGTGATCTCTCTCTGTCAAATAAATAAATAAAATCTTTAAAAAAAAAAAAAAAGAAAGAAAGAAAAAAGAAAATGACATGTGATGCGGCTAGTCAGGGAGGCAGAAGGCAGATGAAGCATGACTGGGAGGTCAGGTTGGGAATCTGGATATTATTCCAAGTGCAAAGTGAAGCACTTTAGGGCTAAAGGGAAATAAAAGGATTTGACTCTACTTTTTTTTTTTTTAAGTCATCCTGGGGGTGCTCCTGGGCAGCTCAGTCAGTTGCACAACCCACTCTTGATTTCAACTCAGGTCGTGATCTCATACCTGCTTGGTGCTCTGCGCTCAGTGGGGAGTCTGCTGGAGATTCTCTTTCTCCCTCTGCGCCTCCCCTCTAGTTGTGTTTGCATGCATGTGTGCAAGTACTCTCTCTCTTTCTCAAAAAAATAAATAAATCTTTAAAAGACAATCATCCTGGCTGTTAAATGGAGAATATAATGAAAAGTGGAGATAAAAGGACAGTTTGGAGGCTATTATAGTACTCCAGGCTTGATCTAGGTGGTGAAGGAGACAGCAACAAGCCAGTGTCTTTTAGAGGTAGGACCTGCCGAAGCATTCAATAAGAAATGAGGGGGAGGGGCGCCTGGGTGGCTCAGTAGGTTAAGCCTCTGCCTTCAGCTCAGGTTATGATCTGAGTGTCCTTGGATTGAGCCCCGCATCAGGCTCTCTGCTCAGCGGGGAGCCAGCTTCCCATTCTCTCTTTCTGCCTGCCTCTCTCCCTACTTGTGATCTTTCTCTGTCAAATAAATAAATAAATAAAATCTTTTAAAAAAAAAAAGGAGGAGGAAATATCTTGCTTACATTTATAGCCTGAGTAATGTGCTAGTACTGAGATTGGGAAGGAGCTGATGATTTGGTTTGATTTGGTGTGAGGGAGGTAGGTAGCAGGGTGTTAGGAACTGCATGCTTTGAGATCCAAGTAGAGAAGTCAAAGAGCTGATTAGAGGAGTTGGGGTTTAGGGAGAGACAGGACTGTAGATAAAATTCAGGAAGAGTGAACATCAAGATTGGCATAGAACTAATCTATATCACCTAGAAAAAGAGATAGAGGAGAGTGGTAGAGAGAGGAGGGGAAGAGAGGAGAGAGAAGAGAAACAAACGAAGAGGAGAAAAGGAAAAAATGAGTCAACTAATAAACACTTGATGTTCCAACATTTACAAGCTGGGTAGAAGAGGACTGAGGCAAGAGTTTGGAAAGCAGAGGTCTATTAGGCAGAGGGAAATCAAGAAGGTGCAAGGTCACTAGTGTCAAGAGAGGAAAGTGGATGGGCAGATAGGTCCAATGACTCCAGAGCTGCTTAGAGGTCCAGTAAGATGAGGACAGAGATGTGACTGGTGGGTTCACCTGCATGGAGGTTATCAACCACCCTGAAAGAAGCAGTTTTATGGAGAGGAGCAGAAGCCAGATTGGAGAGGGTTGAAGAGTGCATGGGAAGTGAAGCTTTGGAGACAATCAATATAGAACGCACTTTGGAAAAGACTGAAGGGAACAGAGAAATGGGGAGTAGTTAGAAGGACACACCATGAGATAAAGAGAGGGTGTGTTTTTGTTGACAGAAGATACCAAAGTGTGTTTAAATGACTGATGGGACTGGTCTAGAAAAGAAGGAGACGTGGATGATGCAGGAGAGTAGACCTTCAGGGGTGAAGTTTGAGAACGGGAGAGGTGGGATCCAGTTTCCCAAGAGTTGACCTATCTTCAAAAAAGAATTTAAAAGGTAGAACTCCTAGTTTTTTTTCTTTGAGAACATTCATGCTATACCGTGGGAGTGGTCCTGCAATGAAGACTGCTACAGATGAGTGTTGTGTTTTATATTCCAGAACTTATATCTAATCTTGATTCTAAGATCCCGAGTGTTTTGTTTTTCTTTTTAATGTATATTACCATTAGGGTGAGTTACTAGGAACTGTACATGAATCATTGGAATTTTTTCTTCTCTTTCTAACATTTCTGTCAGGCAATGCATTTGCTAGAGTCAAAATCGGAGATTACCACTACTATGGCTACGGGACTAAGAAAGACTATCAGACAGCAGCCACACATTACAGCATTGCAGCGGACAAGTACCACAGCGCACAAGCCATGTTCAATCTGGCCTATATGTACGAACACGGTTTAGGTATCGCAAAGGTAATAATCCAAACCTAGTAATGACAGCTGTGTGGGAAGGAAAAAAAAGTGTAAATGTTTTTAATTTCATTGACGTCTTCAGTGTAGAAGAAGGAAGAAAAAGACATTTGCTGAGTCCCTCCCCCGTGCCAACACATAATACTTACCCTAACGTGAACCCTATGAGAAGGAAATTATTTTCTCCATTTATGCCCAAAGACATAACTAATGAGTTGAGATAAATCTAGTCTAGGCTAATCAGATTCATAACTTCAAGTTTTTCCAGCAATAGTAGTGGGCCCTCCCCCACTCCCTTCCACCTCCAGGCCTTTCTTTCTCTGTTAAAATTTCCATTGACACTCAAGCTCTCAGTAAACAAGGAGAAAGTGGGAATGAGGTCAGAGCTGGATACCAAGGGGACATTAATCCAGAAATGTCTTTTAAATCACCCACTATGTAGCTGACACCGTGCTGAGCACTCTAGAGTATCCTAAGAAAATAGATCTCCATCCTTCAAAGACTCTACTTTACTTGAGAAGATAAGGCATATATATTTATTCAGAAAGAGAGCTAACATGACAAGGAGATATTGGGAGAATCCCTTAGTAAGTGTAATTAAGGTGAAGATGTCATTGGGTTCTGGTACAGTGAGAGAGGTGTATTGAATATCAATAATGATAGTAATAGCCAGGTATTTGATGTGTTCTATATACTATGCCATTTATTTATTTATTTATTTTTTAAAGATTTTATTTATTTATCAGAGAGAGAGGGAGAGCAAGCGAGCACAGGCAGACAGAGAGGCAGGCAGAGGCAGAGGGAGAAGCAGGCTCCCTGCCCAGCAAGGAGCCTGATGTGGGACTCGATCCCAGGACTCTGGGATCAGGACCTGAGCTGAAGGCAGCCGCTTAACCAACTGAGCCACCCAGGCGTCCCTATTTATTTATTTTTAAAAGACTTTGTTTATTCATTTGAGAGAGAGAGAGAGAGAGACAGAAAGAGCATAAGTGGGGGGGGTAGGGGGGTAGGCAGAGAGAGATGAAGAAACAGATTACTCACTGAGCTGGGAGCCCAACACGGGGTTTGATCCCAGGACCTGGAGATATTGACCTAAGCCAAAGGCAAACACTCAACCATCTGAGCCACCCAAACACCCCTATACTATGCTATTTAAATCACACAATCACTCAAGGAGATAAGCCCTATCATTGTCCTCAGTATATGCATCAGGAAACCAAGAGTGTAGAGAGGTTAACACACATGGCCAACTTTGCAGAACTCACTGGTGGTGGAGTCAGAGTTTGAACCCAGGCCTGTCTGACTCCATGTTTTTTAGGGTAAACGGTGAGCCCTGCCTCGAGTCTTTCTTAGTGCGCAAGTATATATTTCATATTAATGTTTATACTCCTGACTGCATTTTTAAAAACTTTTTATTTTTTATTAACATGTAATGTGTTATTAGCCCCAGGGGTGCAGGTCTGTGAATCGCCAGATTTACACACTTCACAGCACTCACCATAGCACATACCTTCCCCAATGTCCATAACCCAACCACCCTCTCCCTGCACCCCCCGCCTCCCCGTCCCGTCCCCCCACAAGCCTCTGACTTCATTTTGAGAGCTAAATAATGAGGGGGTTATCTGCTTTTCTGGGCTTTCTTCTTTCTTCCAGTTGTACTAGTAGTTGAGTGTTATTGATGGGGAATTTCTTATTTGACTGCTAATGGCAGACCCTGAAACAAGCAAGGGCTTCATATTCAGGCACTGACAATTCAGATTCCTGCCTTTGGCTGATCACTTTTCATCATCCCCAGCACCCTAAGCTGTGGAAAGACTGTCAAATCCAAATCCAGTCTGTTTTCCCCATTCTTAGCATGTACAGGCTTCCTGTGTTTATAAAATGGGATCAAAGAGCTAAATCAGAAGATTTCTTTGGATGTCATTTAGCCACACCCCACTCCCTTCCAAGGATCCTCCACAGCTGTAAAACAGAAAAAAGATACCTCCCCTCCCCAGGTTTAGAAATAAAACAATAAGCCTTTGTGAAGGGGCTCTGTCGTCCTTGTGTGGAATGACTCGTATTTAGATCAGAAGAGAATTTGAGTGACTGCTAAGTAAAGTTTCCGTAAGATTAAAGCTTTTATTCACAATTCCTCATGCAAAATGTAACAATAATGGTGACAAGAGCACTGTGTGTATCATGGATAAAGTGACCCCACTCTATGGGTTAAATTCAAATTAGCTTACCTTATAATCCTATGTGATTCAAGGAGCAGGTGCCTGTGACAGCCTTATCCTCACCATAGTGAGGCCAGTTTGCCTTAAGACTCTGGGGGCAGGGAGGATACAGGGCCACCTGTGAAGAGAGGACACTGTCTATGGGAGCCCAGATGGCCCACTGTGTCAGAGGGCCTGGTTTTCCTCCTTGGAGTCACCGCTAACCTCTCTCCCAGGCTCTTTCTTCACAATGTCAAGTAGCAGTTGTCAAAACATACATTTCATACGCTTGGAAAAACTTGGAAATTTCTCTCTGGCCACATTTCTGTTCTTGCACATCCAGGTCCCACTGATCAGTGTCTCACAGTTATTACGGGTGTATTTTTTCCTATAAAAAGTCTCTACATGCAAAAACAAAAACAAACAGGGCTGTATTCATACCCGGATGTGGGAATTTTAGATTTAGTTAATGAGGAGTCATTGCTCTTTGTCCTCATTAATTTCTTCGGTTTCACAATTAGAAAAATAATAACCAAGTACCCAGGGGCCTGGTTTCTTAATCTTGCTGTCTAATAGTCAAATTAAGAAGAAGATACCATGTTTTCTAATCTTTAAAATGAATATGCTGATAATTAAAAGCCGAAATCTTGTTCCAGCGATGGTTAATGAAAGCAAAGCAATTAGGAGACCAGACTTCCACAGCATTTAAGTCATCAAGTAATTAAGCATTTCTTTGGCAGGGCACTTCACAATTCTCTTTATTAGTTAATCCTCATGCAAACCAGTGGGAAAGATAATAATATCATTACCAGGATTTCTCTGAGTATCGAAAAAGGCTTTGTAAGCATAAAGCCCTCTGGGAGAAGGAAGTGAAGTATACATCAACCATTGGTAAATCAATATAAAAATGTGGGTCGTCGTTGTCCTCATCTGTCTTTAGGAAAGGACATTGGGACAAGGGTGATGTAGGTGATTTACCCTAATAGCTTCAATGAGAAGCATCTCATTCCCCAATTTATGACTTTGAATTAAGCTCAATAAGCTTCTTGACTTAAACTGTGAGCCAAGACTGACTACATCATTGTTTTGGGAATACAAAATAATGCCTGAGGCAAAACTGGGAGAGGAACTGAACTAATGTAGAAATATAAGCACTCAGCTCACAAGTTGTTACAAAACTCTATCTCAGTTTATACTTGATTCAGAAGTACTTCAGAAAGTTAACCATGAACAAAACATGTTGCCCATCCCCCCGCTGCCCATTCCTTCTGTCTGTTTCCTGGCTCAGGCCAGAGTTTCTACTCATGTAGGCTTATTGTAAAGGCTTCTCAGTGGTTTCCCATTCTGGTGTTCTTCCTTTAAATCTGCAGCAGAGAAAGCCATGTCTGTCAAAGATTTTAATCCCCAGTTCACAGAGAGGCCTAAGAGATGTGTCTCTTAGTAAGAGACTACATTTCCCAACTCCCCTTCATCCCCATGAATAGTTCTTACCAAAGGAATGGAAGTAAAAGTGAAGGGTGTCATTTCTGGGCTAAGGCAGCTAAGAAGCTTCTCCCTTCTCTCTTTGCCCTTCTTGAATGCAGAACACGTAGAGGCTCAAAGGGATGGCAGAATCAAATGATGGAAGGAGCTTGGGTCCCTCAGTTACCATGTAAAGAAAACTTATCTCCAACAGGGAATACCTATGTTGAAATTTGGGGATTTACTTGTTATAGATGTTAGCATTACTTTAATTAATACATAATCCATCTAACAAAGCACTATCAGTTTATTTTTGATAAAATACATATGTGGTAGTGTTACTTCTCTCCCTCACTCTTTCCAAAATTATGCATTTACACAAAAAATGCAAGCAAACACAAAACTAAAAGCATCTTATTGACTATGTACTCCCCAATGAAGTCTGAACTTCTTATTCTGACATTCAAAACCTTCCTTGACCTAACCTACTTACTTCCTTATATTCTAGACTACTTTTCCTTCCCTGCCTTGCCCACCCCCAATCAGAGACCTTGAACTAAACCCTCCTGACCTTTAGTCATATCAGCCCATTTTCTGGAATGATCTTTTCCTATAGTTTTGGCCATTGAAGACCCCTCTCTGTGTCTTTCAAAGATAGTTCCCATATGATCTCCTCCATGAACTCTCCAGTGATATGAAAGATATCTGCATCTGCTTCTAAACTGCCATGGTACTCTGCCTGGCTGTTCTTTATTCACTCAAAAATTTATCGAGTGCTTGTTTTGTGCCAGAAAGCACTGTGCTTTGTTCTAGGAATACAAGAATAAGACAATCTTCAAAGAGCTCGTAGTCTGCTATGGAAGACACAGTCTGCAGCTATAGTGAAAGCCTAAAATGGCACTAGAGCATACCCACACAAGTAAAGTGCTGTGAAAATATGAACGAGGGAACAATGAATTCAGGTGGACAGATCAGTGCTGCCGGGTCTGTTCTAAAATTATTTTATACCATGAAGTATAAAGAACACATGACAGTTTTTTTTTAATGGAAGAAAGCATGTATATTTTAAGATAAAGACTAAGAAATCTTTCATAAAGTAAGACAAAAGGAGGGAAGAATAGCCTCTGGAGATGAGTTTCCAACATGTATAGTTAGACCTACAAGATAACACGTCTTCAGGACCCTACAGGAAAAACAAAACCGCATTCATTGAATAAATTATAAATAGACCTGTCACAAATAAAAGTAATTATGGCATGAAGCATTTTTATTTCTCATTTGTCTGGTCTGACCACTTAAGGAGTGTTAGAGCTGAAGCTTTAAACACCAGAATAGAATTATTTTCTGGAAAGGACAAGTTCAAGTTAGATATTTAAAATGGCCTTCTCAGAAATACGACAGAACAGAACACACACCACTTAGAAATGGCCATGACTTCTCTTGAAATAAATGCCTTATCACCTAATAATTAGAAATGTGCAAAACAAAAAAACTTTATGTAGATAACTTTATTTATTACAGACAAAAGCCCTGCAAGCACGGGCGCCTGGATGGCTCAGTGGGTTAATCCTCTGCCTGAGGACGTGATCTCAAGGTCCTGGAATCAAGCCCTGCATCGGGCTCTCTGCTCAGCAGGGAGCCTGCTTCCCCCGCTGTCTCTGCCTGCTGCTCTGCCTACTTGTGATCTCTCTCTGTCCAATAAATAAATTTTTAAAATCTTAAAAAAAAAAAAAGAAAAACCCTACAAATAAACAAACTGCTCCAAAGTAGAAGGCATGTTCTGTAAGTCATCATGTGGTAGTATACCATTGCATTCTGTATTCTATGGCCCTATGGTTAAGTGAGCAGGCTAGAAGGAGAATATTGGATTTGAATCTCAGCTCTGCTACTCACAAGTCCCAAGAACTTAAGTAAGTGACTAAAACTCTCTGTGCCTCAGTTTTTTCATATTTACAGTATCATATCTGTATCATCTGTCCTATATAATTGTCATGAGGTTTAAAATAAATGACAGTGGTGACTGGCACAGAGTACAAGTATTTAATAAGAATTAGCCTTTGTGGGGTGCCTGGGTGGCTAAGCAGGTTAAAGCCTCTGCCTTTGGCTCAGATCATGATCCCAGGGTCCTGGGATCGAGCCCCACATCAGGCTCTCTGCTTAGCAGGGAGCCTGTTTCCTCCTCTCTCTCTCTCTCTCTCTCTCTCTGCCTGCCTCTCTGCCTACTTGTGATCTCTATCTGTCAAATAAATAAATAAAAATATTTTTTAAAAAAAGAATTAGCCTTTGTTTTGAAATACTGTGCAACTATTAAAAATAAAAATATTATAGTCTGAAGGAATATCTGAGAACATGGTATGTTGTTTGAAATACATTGTTAAGAAAGCAAAATATTTTATTAGGTAAAGTGAAAAATTCCTAAGTTAAAAGTATGTGTATATGAATATATATAAAAACGCTGGAATGCTGGAAGGTTGTGTATAAATATGATCAGTACTTATCTCTGTAGAGTAAAATTGTAGGTGGGCTTTTAATAATTGTTCAGCTCTATGTTTTCAAAATTTTCTCCAATTAGAATATGGTATATTTATAGTAAGAAAACAAGGTTAAATTATTTTAAAAATGACCTCTGTCCCCATATAAAAAGTTTTTGATGACACCCAAAGATTCAAGGCTGAAGAACTCCCACATCATGTAATTAAACAATTTTCATAAACCAGAGAATTTCTGGAGAATTCTGTATTTTTGAATTATAAGAAGCTATTTTGAACGTGTGAACACTGGGCAGTACTTTGGCAGAGCTGATATTTTAGTTGGAAACACATTATTTAAGAAGAGTCTGCAGATCACTTTACATCATCTCCTCAGTCGGTGAATTTAAAGCAAACTAAGCTCAAATATACCACAGGAAGGTTAAATATAAGTGGTTGAGTGTGCAATTGATTTATTTAATGAAACTTGGCCATCATCAAAACACTTCTGAAAGGAAATTTTTTTTGTTTGAAAGACTTGGATTTCTTTTCCTAAGTAAGGATCAAAGAACAAGGAGTCTTTTCTAGAGCCTACTAATAAAATTTCTTGTATATGGGTTGCCCTAATTAGCCAGTGGGTTCAGGAATTTCTCTGGAAATTTTAAAGAACAACTTTCTTGTCGGACCCCACCCCCACTGAGAATTGTGAGGCCCCTGGGGCAAGGAGTGAGCTCATCCCTCTTTAATGATACTTCTTGCTAGTTTTTATTATAAACTAAGCAACTGATTTGTGATGCTTGTGCCTCAAGAAATAAATTAATAACTATTGCCTGCTTCATATGAGAATGAATGTCTGAGAGATTGGCAAAGGCTGCTCTTCCCTGAATGCCCTATTAAAGCCAATATGCCTTTCATGTGTGGGGGTGACATAGCCATTATAATCTGCAGGGTGCTTTCAAATGAACCCCCACTGAATTTGTTGGAATTAGAGACACAAATCAGAGATTTTACGGCATCCATCTTCTCTGTTGTCAGGAAGGCTTGTTCAGAACAGTCTCCCGCATTTTAAATTTTTAAGCAAGAACATTCCTCTTTCTCCAACAAATCAATTTATGAGACCGCAAAGCTTTGGAAAAAAATTTAGAAAATGATAAGCAGAGCACAACTAAGAGAGAATACCACAGAAAAAGTGGGTTTAGCAGGGCCACAGGATTCACAACTATTGCACTCCGTGTAATGGAAGTTTGTGAGATGGAGAAGAAAGACAAAGAGATACAGGATAACCACGGTTTGTGAAAAATCTCTCTTCCAATCCGTTGGAAAATAATCCGAAAGCACCCAGCTAAGTACAATTCTGGTATTGTCCCAAGGCTCTTCAACCTTTAAAAGAAACTCTATTTAGCCTTTTCATTACTTTGTTTGGGAGAACAAGCAAATATAAAGCAAAGAAATAAAAACAAGGCGTAAGTAGGTGAAAATCAAAGAAAAACAATTTTTTTATCTTCCATGGCTTAATTTAGTAGAGAAAAAAGTCCCCAGAAATATAGTATGTCATTTGAGGAATCAAATCCCAGCCTGAGAACTAAATAGATTATGCATTCATTCTGTAAGTATTAGCAGAGACCAACTATGTACTCGGCATTTTACTAAGCACAAGGAATTGAGGGGCTAACAGGTTGTCCAGGTCCTTGAGGACAAGGACAAATGAAGAAACAAATTCTGGAACTTCAGTTCTGATAAGTACTATGAAGAAAATTAGGAATGTTATATGCTTGTTAGTATCTGTATTGTTATTTGTTTGGGGAGCTGTACTGTTGGCATCTAGGGTTCTGCCTCTTTAACAGGAATCATATCTAAGGTCTGATCCAGCAGTATCCAACAAAGCTTTTTGTGTTAGTTTCCTATGGCTATTGTAACAGATCACCACAAATGCAGTGCCTTAAGACAGCTTACATTTAGTATCTCGCAGTTTCTGTGGGTCAAAAGTCTGGGTGAGCTTGACCGGTCCTCTGCATAGGGCCTCACAGGCTAAAATCAATCTGTGATCTTTCCTGGGAACTTCGGGGAAGAATCACTTCCAGGCTCCCCTGAGTTGCTGGGCATATTTAGTTTCCTGTGCCTGGATGGGACAGATGGTCCCATTTCTTTGCTGGCTGTTCACATTCCTTCTCATTCTTCCCACATGGCCCTTCCAGCCATGGTGAGTGGTGCCCTTCCAGAGCCTTCTGCCATATCTGACTTTTTCTTCTGTGCTCAGCCATGGGAAAACCACGTTTATGGGCTCATGAGATTCTATGGAGTCTGTGCAGGTAATCCAGGATCATCTTTCTATCTTAAGGTCTGTAACGTTAATGACATTTTCAAAGTCCCCTTTGCCACGTAACACAACATATTCATAGGTTCCAAGGGTTAGGGCATGAATATCTTGGTGGGGATGGAGGGGCCTACCAAAGATAAATAGTGATATTTCAAACTGTGACTTTCATTGAATTACCCCTGAAGAATCTGCACCTAATGAGTAGGGGCTGTTCTTCTATTTCTAGGACATTCACTTGGCCAGGAGATTATATGATATGGCTGCTCAAACGAGTCCGGATGCTCACATACCTGTTTTCTTTGCTCTCATGAAACTGGAAACCATGCATTTGCTCCAAGATATCCTGTTTTTTAATGTAAGTTTGTATCAATAGGTCTCAAATCTCTGAAAACAACAATAAGGAACTTTTGGATGGTGGGATGGGAGGAGATGATGGCTCTGGATCGAGTAGGAGGCTTGGATTTTTTTGACTTAATGTTTCTCCCAGCAGTTTACAATGAGATGGAAATGGATGAAATTGGACAACACCCTTGGACCATACTGGGATTTATTTGTCATTGGCCTAATTGTTGCTGTGCTGGTCTTCTTGCTTAGAAATCGCTACGGGTAGGATCTGGACCGTAGGAAAACCTGCTCACGGGAACAGTTTACTTCAAGTTATCCTCGCTAAATAAAGAATTTCCTCCTCAAACTCAGGAGTCTGCTGCAGATTTCCCACACAAGCCTATGATGGAAAATGGACAAAACTTAGGACCTGGCTTGAGAAACCATTTCAGACTTCCTACTTAGGTGGGGTGACCACTTGTGGTGGAGTGAGGTGCTGGAGACTGGTCACCAGAGGTTTCCTTATAAACTTGTTGTCTTGGTGATCCAGTCCCTAGCTAGGATAAAGGCCACCCCTTAACTAGGCCATCCTAGTTAGGATAAAGGCTGTGGTAACAGCCTTTCGTCTCTTAAGAGGACAACTGGGCTTCTCGGCTCCTTCATACATACAGAAGTAGGGAGGACAGGGAGTTTTGGGAGGGCAGGAACACAGTTCCCTCGGAATCTGATAAAGAGACTTACAAATAGACCCTTCATCTTGCAAGAATGATCCTGTGAACCACATTGTAGTTCTGATGAGCGAAATTTCCTTGTGGCATGCTGTGCTGCTTTATGATGATGAGTATACCATCACGGGGGGACCTCTATCAAAGCTGCCCTTAGCACTTGTGCAGTGAACAGTGCCACCTGGATCTGTCCAGCATTGTACCCTTCTCTGCCATTCCTCACTAGAACCCTGTTTTCCCTGGGGAATCCCCTCTGAAGTTCCCATAGAGCGAGAGGATAGAGCTGAAGAGTCTGGTTCCCTGACTCCTGTGGCAGGGAGAGCAAGGACCTGGGACTGGGGGTAGGGTAGCTGAGGAGAGAGCTGGAGGCTGAGGACTCCTGTCAAGGGCCAAGCTTGAATCTTAGCTCCATAGCTCTTTAGCTATTTGACATCTCTGAGACTCAGTCTCCTGATCTGCAATGGGAAGATCTCAGCAAGCTGGTACAAGGATTAATGGGATAATGTACCTAAAGGAACTATCCCATGGTCTGGTATTCTAGAATGAACTCCTCAAATGGTAACATCTAATACTCTTTAAAAGCTCATGGAAAATTGAATGGAATATGGGAGTAGCTGAGTTGATAACAGTCAATGTGGCTTCAGTGCCCTGCAGTTGGTTCTCCAGCCAAAATCCCAGGTATTTTGGTAGGAAAAAATCATACTTGCCTACTTGAAAATCCAACCCAGGGACAGGAAAAGAGTGAATTAGTAATGTTCCTTGTAATCAGAAAGTGGAATGAAATGGTGAGAGAGCACTGAATTTAGAACCAAACAGCTTGGAGTTGAGGTCCAGCTCTGTCCCTTATCAGCTCTATATATGATGTTGGGCACAATTTCTATAAACGTCAGTTTTTCCCCTATAAAATGGGATTAATTCTTACCTCACTGGAGAATTGTGAGGTTTAACATAAGCCTAACTTCTGGGACGCCTGGGTGGCTCAGTGGGTTAAGCCTCTGCCTTCAGCTCAGGTCATGATCTCAGGGTCCTGGGATCGAGCCCCACATCGGGCTCTCTGCTCAGCGGGGAGCCTGCTTCCCTCTCTCTCTGCCTGCCTCTCTGCCTACTTGTGATCTCTCTCTGTCAAATAAATGAGTAAAATCTTTAAAAAAAAAAAAAAACATAAGCCTAACTTCAAAAATGCTTATAAACATTACGTGTCCAAATACTAGCCATAGTCATTTATTTGACCATGAATAATCCACACCTTTCTGAGGTCCAGGTGTTTAGAATTTCCTGGACAGAATCCATCACTTACTAGAAAGTTCCACTTCTTTTTTTTTTTCTTTTCAAATTTTTATTTAAATTCTAGTTAACAGGGACGCCTGGGTGGCTCAGTTGGTTAAGCAGCTGCCTTCGGCTCAGGTCATGATCCCAGTACCCTGGGATCGAGTCCCACATCGGGCTTCTTGCTCAGCAGGAGCCTCTGCCTGCCATTCTGTCTTCCTGTGCTCGCTCTCTCCCCCCACTCTCTGATAAATAAATAAAATCTTTAAAAATAAATAAATAAATTCTAGTTAACATAAAATGCAATATTGTTTCAGAAGTAGAATTCAGTGATTCATCACTTATATATAACACCCAGTTCTCATCACAAGTGCCTGCCTTAATACCCATCATCCATGTTGCCCATTCCCTCCATCAACCCTGTTTGTTCTCTATAGTTAAGAATCGCTTATGGTTTGTTTCCCTCTCTTTTTCCCTCCTTCCCATATGTTCGTCTGTTTTGTTTCCTAAGTTCCACGTATGAGTGAAATCCTATGGTATTTGTCTTTCTCTGACTGAGTTATTCACTCAGCACAATACCCTCTAGCTACATCCATGCCATTTCAAATGGCAAGATTTCAGTCTTTTTCATGACTGGGTAATATCTATATCTATATCTATATATATATCACATCTTTATCCATTCATCAGTCGGTGGACATTTGGGCTCTTTCCATAATTTGCCTATTGTGAATATAGAGCTCCACTTCTGAAGGAACTTTCACTTACAAACATGCAAAGAAGGAGCAGGCATCCAAACCTCAGGTCAGGGCCTAACAGGCCTGCAGTGAATTATACCCCA
Source organism: Mustela putorius furo (assembly GCF_011764305.1). Taxonomy (NCBI): domain Eukaryota; kingdom Metazoa; phylum Chordata; class Mammalia; order Carnivora; family Mustelidae; genus Mustela; species Mustela putorius. The sequence continues at coordinate 902,246 of NW_025421329.1, read as the reverse complement.
CAAGTGCCTGCAGTGTGAGCACTTCAGTGACAGGGATAAGGACAACTAGGGGAGTATGGAAGGCAGATGGGGGGTCCTGTCTCAAAGTCTGGATGAATGAAGATTGAGCTTCTTAGAGGTAAAGCTTGTAAACAGAGCTGCTGGCAGGGAAGAAAGGGTGACTCTGCTGTGTAGAGCAGAGCACTGTCAGAAATACAGGAGCAAGGGCAGTGTGAGCTCATCAGTTTCCCATTTCTGTTAATCATACCAAGTAAATGTGGCAAAGCCACTGAAAGCATGAGCGGCTTAGGGTGATTGAGCCATTCAAGTGTCCATTTCTGGACCTCTTGTCTGGAGCTGTGGCAGAGGCGGCTGGTGCCTGCATGAGCCCCTGCCACACCCATGCAGCTGCCTGACGACTGGCCAAGGGTGAAGGAGCCTCCCGCCTGTCCAACCCTTCTTTCTGCTTATGACAATCCCACCTCCTCCACCGGCACACAGAGCTCGTATATTCCTTCTGCTTCTGATAGCTTCCTTGACTATAAGCTTTTTGTTTTTCTAAATCCAGTTTTCTTTGTAACTCCTTTTTCCCTCTACATTTTCTCCCCTGGTTCTTTATTAAAGCCCAGTAGGTATTCAAGTCAATAAATTTTTTAAAAGTCAAGCATGATTAATTTTTTTTCCCTAGAGCAAGGGTCCAGAGTCATTTTATAAGGAGCATGCTTTCAGAATTCTGTGCTTTCCCCCAACATCTTAAGGGGTGGGTTTTGACAGCTGTGGCCGAGAGTGGCTGGTGAAAGCAAGAGAAGAGAATACAGTCCTGTGGGAAGCAGTGGCATGGTACAGCTTGCTGCAGCCTTTTTCTAGGAATCCCAGGAAGCACAGAGAAAAGGGTGTGGGGAGGCTAAGGAGACTCTTCTGTTTTTCCCTTTTTTTTTTTTTTTTAAGATTTTATTTATTTATTTGACACAGAGAGACGCACCAAGAGAGGGAACAGGAGCAGGGGGAGTGAGAGAGGGAGAAGCAGGCTTCCCATTGAGCAGGGAGCTGACAGGGGGCTGGATCCCAGGACCCTGGGATCAGGACCTAAGCCCAAGGCAGACACTTAACCGACTGAGCCACCCAGGCGCCCCCTCTTCTGTTTTTCGCATTTCATCTTCACGATGAGGCTGGAGGTGCACATAATTACCTCTGTATTCCACAGAAGGAAACAGAGGCTAGGAGAAGCTATGCAACTTGTTAAGATCACACAATAATGTGATCACATAATAATAAACAATAAAGCTAGAATTTGAGTCCAGACCTGACTCCAAAATACTTTTTCCTCCATAGTACTATTCCAGTTATTTCTCACTGCTTAACAAACTACTCAGACCTCAGCTGTTTAAAACAACCATCATTATATCTCAGGCATTTTGGGCAGGGAGTGGCTGTGTGATTCTTCTGTTCCACATGGCATTGACAGGGGTCACTGGTTGGTGTTCAGCTGGTGGACAGATGGTTCTAGAGACTCGAAGACAGTTTTGCAATCCTGGCACCTTGGCAAGGTCGCTGAAGGCTAGACTTAGCTGTGAGGGGTGACCGGACTCTCTGTATGTCGTGATCTCTTCTGCATGATGGACGGAGTCATGGGACTTTTTACACAGCATCTCAGGACTCCCAGAGAGGTTCACAGAGACCCAGGCAGAAGCTGCAGGTTTCCTAAGACCAAGGCTCAGAAAATCCCAGAATATCACTTCTGCCACATGCTGTTGACTCCATCTCTCAATGGGAGTAGCAACAAAGAATTAGTAGCCATATTTAACCTACTACAAATAGACGATCTAAAAACTGACCAAGGAGGGGGAAAAAACACCTACCTACCAAGGGTTATATAAATTCACTGAGGCATTGAGCTACTCGGAAGACAGGGTGGTCTGTGAGGTGAGATTCTTCTTCCATGTTATAGCCTTCCCGCTGCAGTGATCTGATTACTTCTTCAGAATAGTGTGACTATTAGCAGAAGATACTTAAAAGCAGAATCATAGTATTTTGATACTAACTGATGAATCGGTTCTGTCTCAAGAAGAAAGATACGTGTAAGCAAAGTACATGGATTGGCAAATGTAAGGAGTATGTCAAAAGAACTGAATGCAACAAGTAGGCCTGCTTCAGCCTGGAACCCCTGACTGAGGAGCAAGGGAATATGGGAAATGGTCAGTTTGAGCTGTTTCCTCTCCTATCCCCAGCTGCCCTGCTTCTGGCTCTTCCATGGTAGAGGGAGAAGGAGTGGCAAGAGGAGTGGCTTAAGGACTAGGCCAGGTTTTGCTAAAGCTGCCTGGAAGAAATCTTGCAAAAAGTGCTCACTGAGCATGGAAGTTTACCATGTCTGTTCCCATGGAATAGTTTTGTGACTTTCTTGTGGATTCCACTGCTGGGAACGTTTTTGTTTGGGATCTCCTGAAAGCTAAGCCTGAGACCAGGATTTGTGTCTAGACAATTCAACTGGAAGGTGATCCCAGGATTCAGAGTGAGGGAGCCAGAAGGATGAAAAGTCATAAAAGAAGGTGTATTATTGAGGTCACTACTGTGACCTCAATAGGTAGGACCTTGGGGGTCCTACCAAGGACCAAAAGTTTACAAAATATCTCCCAGAATTTTATGTCTGAAAAATGAGAGGCTGGGTCACTTGCCCATCAGTTACCTTCTCCAACATCTGAGGATTGCGCAGGGCTGCAATAACTCCCCCTCATCCCTTTCCAGGCTATTTCTCAGAGGCTTTGGGGATGTCTCTGAGATAAAGACCTGTGCCTTCCCTCAACATTGGGCACAACTATCAGGAGTCTGGGGTTGCAGGAAAAGGCCCTCCACAGCTCTAACTGAAATCAGAGCTGACCAAGAAAAGCATCTACTTCATGAGTGAGGCCTCCTGAGCCCAACAGCCCTGCTCATCCATTAGTCCATCCAACAGATTCTCTGGTGGGACTCCCTACCTATGGTAGGCTGAATAATGGGCCCTCAAGGACATCCATGTCCTAATCCCGGGAACCTATAAATGTTAACTCCTATGTCAAAAATAAAACTTTGCAGAAGTGATTGCATTATGGATTATCAAGATGAGAAGATCATCTTGATTATCTGGTAAGACCTAAAAATCCAGTCATAAGCGTCCTAATAAGAGAGGGGCAGAGAGGCCTGACACAGACAGAAGAGGAGGAGGCAGTGTGACCACAGTGGAGTGATGTGGGTGCAGCAAAGGAATGCCAGCAGCCATCAGAAGCTGGAAGAGGCAAGGAATGGATTCTCCCTTAGAACATATGGAGGTAATGTGGTCTGGCCAACACCCTGATTTCAGACTTCTGACCTCCAGAACTGTGAAGGAATGACTACCCGTCATTTTAAGCCACCAATCTCGTGGTGATATCTTTATAATAGTTCTAGGAAACTAATGAAGTACCCTCTCTCCAGGCAAGCTCTAGGCTGGCTCTATCCTTGTGTCCTTCATCTGGTCCCAGAAGAACACACATTCTTGACCCTGCCCTTGGTGGAAGAGCAGCCAGCTCTAAGGACAGCCCATTAGAGAAGGATGATATGGAAAAGCAGAATCATGGTATTTGATACTAGCTCATGAACAGTGTCTGTATCAAAAGGAAATGCAGGTGCAACAAAGTAAATAGATTAACAAATGTAAGGAGTATGTTGAAAGAACTGAATGCAGTAAGCAGCTCCTGACCTGCCTACTTCAGCCTGGGACTTCTGAGAAAGGAGAAAGGAATGCTCCTCTGATTCTGTTGGTCTCATTCTCTCTCTCTCATCTGGGGCAGGTAACCATAGCCTCTCCCCACTCAGCGTCTGTCACACTCCAGGTTACCATCCCCCACATTCTAGGCACTGCAGATGAAGTTCTCCAAGCTGCTTCCTTTGAGCCCCCCTCCTTTGGTGACAGTTGATGGCAGAGGTCCCTCTCTCCCTCCTGCCTTGGGAAATACAACAGCAATCAGAAAACTCCATGCAAAAAAAGTTGCTTCAAATACTCGAGCCCCCAATCTCCACCACTTTGCAAATCCACGGAGGATATCCAGCCACTCAGTTTAGAAAATTGGTTCTTTTAGTTAATTCTCAGCCTATAGGCCTCAACATAAATCTAGGCACCAAGAGTCCTGTATTATCACCCAGAAAATCCCCATCTGACGAGGTCATCACTGAGAAGTGTGCGCCGAGCTGGGAACAAGCAAACAAAGAGCTCCAGTTCTAACTGTGCCAGAAACTACTGCTGTGGGCTCCATTAGTTTCTTTCTCAGGAAAAGTACGAAGGTTAGAAGAGTCTGCAGTTCCAAAGCCACGAAACCAACAGTGAGGTGCACAAAAGTAGCTTCAGAGCTAAGATGGCCCCCCTACCACTGGCAAGTTAGAAAAGGCTCCTTCAGTTTGTAATGGGTTCATAAAAATAGTCTCAGCCAACTCTATTCCACACCCATGGAAAACACCTGAGGCATCAGAAAAGAAATTTATTATTATTTTTTTATAAAAGTCATTGTTACCAAAAAAAAAAAAAAAAGGAAAATGCAGAACGTGAAATCATGGATTTCACATTAAATTTGGCTCCATGTGAGGTTACAGGTTTCCCCACCACTTCTGTCTTCCCTTCATTCCTTATTCTGCGAGAATGAATTCTTTCCCCATGGAGTATTTTGTTAATATGATTAACATGGAAAAGCTATTTACCTCCTATAAGATGTATCCTTTTCATAAGGAAAAGTAGCAACCCATAGCAAATATAAACATGCCATTGTAACAATGGCTTATTATTAATAGAAAACTAAAAATAGTGATTCCACTAGCGCTACCTGGAGGAAAGCAGTCTTGTGCTGAACATGCATTTCCAGAGGCACCATGGACCTGAAGGGTTTATAGTTCCCCAAACTCCAAATGCTTCTCTTCTCAGCATCTTCTGGGAAAACCCAAACTAAAATAATCTGTTGAAGAACAAATTGTCACATCTTCCAGATAAGAATATCCTGGCTCAGAGAACACATAGGCAACATGCCCAAGGTCATACTGATGAGGGAACAGAAGGCTGGCTGAAGACAAAGTACCACCTCCCCAAGCCCCCTTGCCCCCACTCCTGGATGGGACACGTGTGACATTCTTCCAGAAATCTCCCAACTATGTTAATGTTAATGCCTTGCTAGAGGGGAAAGCAAATCTTTTTTAAGATTGTATTTATTTATTTATTTGTCAGAGAGAGAGAGTGCACAAGCTTGCAGAGGCAGAGAGAAGCAGGCTCCCTGCCGAGCAAGAAGTGTAGGACTTGATCCCAGGACCCTGGGATTGTGACCTGAGCCAAACCCAGTGGTTTAACTCACTGAGCCACCCAGGTGTCCCAGGAAAAACAATCTTAACCTGACAATGGTAAGTCCTGCGGTATCTTGTAGGTCCTCTTTAGCATATGAAAGTTCATAATCAGCCACTCCTCACAACCCCAGGGCAGCAACCCTTTCTGCCCACAGGTCCTGTCCTCGTGCTTTAATAAAATCACCTTTGACACCAGAGACGTCTTAAGAATTCTTTCTTGGTACTCGGCTCTGGACCTCAGTTACATTCTAAAACTTCATCAACACTGTCAGTTAGTGGAAAGATTTAGAATTCAAACTCAGAGCCAACCTCAAAGCCAGTGCGCTCTCTTCCATTCTATCCACCCTCCCCATTATGCTATTATCTTATTGTCAAATATAGCTTTTAACATGACATCTATTATTTTTGCTTCTTCACATTAAAAATATTAAAGTGAACTAAAGTTAAAATTTATATGTTTCTTTAGAAAAATCCTTGTTTTAATCATGTTTCAAAAGCATCACAGAGAAAACCTTGCCAACATACAAAAATCCAAAAGGCTATCATTAATCTTGCCATGTAATTCACTGACAACTCAAAATGGAATGTGAAATCTTGATCATGATCAATCAATGCCATTGACCAATACTGTGGGTCATTCTCTGAGCTATACTGACTTTCCTCACTGTCTGGTTTTTTCTCCCATTCCCAACCCCTTCCCCACACTGTGTAAATTTGCTTTCCAAAGATGGCTTCCTTTTCCAGATGAACAGTGTCAGTATCAGCGCCCCATCCGGGTCCTCTCAGGCCAGTTCTCAGATCACCTGCATCTTCCATGTGCAGTCCCTGCACGTGGCTTCCTACCTCCAGCACCTGCATTTCTCGGTCTGAGGACGGTCCTTGGCTGCAGGAGAGTTCTTGGCCACATACAGGGCACTGGGACCAGGCCTCAGCCAAAGAAGAAGAGGAATTTCCCAGTCTCCTTGCCTGAGCAGGCTGATTTGGAGTATTTAGAGCTCTCAGAAGGTGTCCAAGCAGGATTGAACCCCAATAGTCCCCTTTAGTAACCTACTAACTAGCACTTTTTTTTTTTTACAGACTTTTTCTCCCTTTCATTTTTCCATTCCCTCACTTCCCCACTCCCTTTCCAAATAAACTACTTGCCCTCAAATGTTTGTCTCAGGGTGTGCTTTGGGGGGAATTCAAACCAAAAAAGAATCTAAGGAAAGATCATATTTAAAATACCAGAAAACAGAGATAATAACCAAGTTGGAATGAAATCAGCATCTATTTCCATACGCACTAGATTGTACACTCTGTGGGAACAGGGATCATATTTAATTTGTTCACTATGTATCTTGAAAATAGTTTATACTGTTTGGCCCCACTGTATAAAAACTGAGAAGTATGTATTTATATCTGTAATATATTAGAAAATTCTATAAAAGCATACATGAAAATGGAACATGGATCTCTGAGGCACTAGATAGAGACCCTCTCCCCAAATCCTGCAGACTTGTCCTGAATGAGAAATTAATTTTTGCTATGCAAGCCACTAGTAATTCAGAGTTTATTTGTAACTGCTGCCTAGTCTAGACTAGTAGAACTAAAATAAACAACAGGTAGATTAAACCACTTTATACAGAAGCATTAAGAATTAGCCTAGAAAAAAAAATCAAGAAAAATATTTAACATCCCAGCATGAAGAAATAATTTTTAAGCACCAAAGCAGTGAAAGTTATCACAAAGGAAAATATTACAGATATGAGTAGAAATGAAATAAAATTTCAGTACATTAAGAAAGCCACCACATACAAAATGATAGAAATGTGGAAAAATGTATGGAATGAATAGGTCAGAGAGTTAAGGTCCTTAAAGTTTAACATAAACTATGAAATAGAAAAAAGTGGGGAAAACACATGAAAAGACAAATAATTTAAAGCATGATCAACATTGATTTGCTCTACATTTGCCTGCACTACACTTTATACATCATATTATTCTTCATCACAGTGATTCTATAAAGGGGGGTACTATTATCATTTCTGTTTTAAAAGGAGATCACAGGCTTAGTGAAGCATTTTGCAAAACTCAAAAAATTGCACAGCTAGTAAGTGTATGTGAACTTGAATCCTATCAAATGCCAGAATGAGCCAATACCCTTTCACAGGAAAATACATGAGCTCATACTTAATGATCAAAGTAGTATTTGAAAACAATAATATATCATTTTTCACTTATCAAATTGGCAAAGATCCATTAAAAATTATAACTGAAATAGCGAGGGTGTGGTAAGACATCCATTCACTCACTCTTCATTCATCTGTAATTTCTGACCATTAAGTAATTGTTGAAAATCCATGAGGAACCAGGTACTTTCTAGGTCCTGAGAGTGTAACAATGAACAAAACAGACCAAAGTCTTTGCCTTTCTGGAACTGTCCTCTATCTGGCAGGTATATATTGGTACAACTTTACTAGGGGTGCAGCTTGATAATAATGCTCAAGAACCCTACTTATGTTCATGATTTTAATCTAGTAATCCCACTCCTAGTAATTTATGCTATTCATCTTATAGTTGTCTATGATGAGAAAAAAAAATAGAAAAAGGTACAATCCTACAAAACAGAAATCTCTTACTAATATATGACTTACTCGCATGATGAAATGTTACATTGTCATTAAAAAGTTGTGTTTTTTAAAGAATGACAGGAAAATGCTCACAGTATGATATGTGAAAAGGACAGGATGCCAGATGATATACTATATTTGATTTTTGTTATCTAGTTAGCTAGTAGTATAATACTGGAGAGATAGACACTGAAAATTTAATGGTGGTTGATGGGATTTCAGGGTTTTAAGAATTATCTCCCCACATGTCCACAGTAAACCCATACAACATTTATAATGACAGTAGGAGGTAATTAGGAAACATGTTTTCAAAAAGTCTTGGTCATCTTTTAATGGACAGCTCAAATGGGAAGGAAGCTCCCTGCCTGTGTGGTATTTACTTCTCACTGGATACATTCTTCCTTCTCTCTAGCATTCTCCATCCTCTTCCCAGCTTCCAAGCTGATCAGTCAGTCATGGGTTCTCACTGATGACCACCTCGTACAGCTCCCGTCCTCACCTGTCAGTGTAGACTCACCTTCATCACCATCTGTTCCTCCATTTGGGATGCTTCAACCTCTCTGGACACTTAGCTCTCTGGACCTAAATGTTCTGTCTCCCTCATGGCATTCCTCACACTGTATCAAAAAGAAATGATGTTCCTCACACTGTATCAAAAAGAAATTACGTTCTTTTTCAAAAAGAAATGATGCACCACTCCTCAATTAAAATTCATCAATGACTCTACATTGTCTTTAGGATGAAAGTCAAACTCCCTATTATTCGTTTGGGTTCCCTGAAGAAAACCTTGAAACAAGGACTTGGTATGTGTAAATCATTTACTCTTGTCTGGGCCATAGAAAGCACTCTGAATGATCTATTCCTACCTTATTTCATTAATTCTAAAATACATATTTTCCCAAAATTTAACATCTCTAAAATTAGGATACAAATCACAATGAACAGCACTTAGAATTGAAAAAAAAAAAAATCCTGTATTTTTTGTTGTTGTTCTGCCCCAGCTGACTGAGGGCCCTTAAAGACTGCAGCCTCTTCATCATTACACCCTAGTACCTGGCACGATGTCTGGGACCTAGTAGGTGCCCAGATAATTGGTGAAATAAACAACACAATTAGCAAAGTCTTCTCTGATACCATCCCCACCCATACAGACAGCATATCATCTCTCTCCTTGAGTTCCCCCACATGTTTTGGCCAGACCTCTTTTCTGGCATTTCTCATAGTCCATTACAAACTATAGGGGGGCACCTGTGTTACCCTGCACCCTGAAACGAAGGCAGGATCCCTGCCCTATTTATTTGAGAATCACCACACACTAATTTGTATAGTGTCTTCACACACGTGTCTCAATCAGAGTATTGTTGGTTGCAAACAAACAAACAAACAAACAAAAAAACACATAATGTCAGCTTCACTGTGGTCTCTAGTCAGCCCAGGGAGAGCTCTGTGAGGGCAGCGATTAGGTCCTGCTTATCACTGGGTATCCAGTGCCTTGTCTAGTAGATGCTCCGTAAGTACTGAAGGATGAACTTGCACACACCCACCTTTCTTCAGCCTCCAACCCAGTCTGACACACTCTCTCTCTCCAACACAAGCTCATCACCAAGCGCACAAAGAAAGACTCATGTGTTTTTATAACCAATATGGCAGCACAAGTCCTTCAAAATCCGCAACCACAAGAGAAGAGAGGTTAAAAATGGGGTCTCTCTGTGATTCAGTACCGCTGCAGGAAAAGCTGTTGCTCTAGAGCAAGTTTTTAGCTTTTAACGCCCCCACCCCAGCTCTCCACCCACCCCTGCCCAAGCCAAATTAAACCAGAATCTCTGGGGTAGGAGCCAGGCAGTAGTACTTTTCAGTTCTCAACATTCAGTCTACTATAATCTGCAACATAGAAATTTGCTCTAAATAAATCCCACATAAGGGGTGACTCCAAGTTTTGCAAAGAACTCAATATGGAAAGCCCTTAAATGGAGTGTTGTGCAAGGGACCTCAAGGACATTCACTTGGCATGCTTCACGACTCTACATCCAGCGTAGGGGAGGTGTGGCAGCCGGGCCCCAGCTCTGCTGGGAAGGCTGACATCCTTCCACAGGTTCCTACACCAGACTCCCTGGAACACCTACACTGCAGACCCGACTCTCCACCACCAGCTAGTGACTTCAGGCAAATCCATCCCTGAATATGGAAACTAAGGAACTCCGTTTCCTCAATGGTAAAACGAGATTTCTCTGATGTCTTATACCTCAAAAGTTTTATAATTCTAATCTAGCCTCTAGAGAAGAAACAAAATGTCTACAATAGAAAAATGCTTTAAAATCTTTTCATGTGTGGCAAGAATAGAATTATTTTTTAAGCTATGAGGTTTATTTTAATTCTTAGTTGTTGGGTTTTTTTGACACCCAATTAATTTCATCCAGCATTGGTATCTATGTTTTGATACAGAAATTTTTTTTATCATGTGCTTGTGTGAAATAAATTATCCTAACTTGCATTTAATTAATCAGAAAATAATGTCTAAGTGCCTCTAAGAAAGAAACATTCAATCTTCACCTAAGAGAGAATTAGAACAAATCTCACTTAACTGAGATCTATTTGAATTTTGTGATAGAGGCTAAACAGCTGTCTGAGGTTGTGCAATTTATTCCTTTTTATTTTCTTAAAGATTTAATTTATTTATTTGACAGAGAGAGAGAGAGATCACAAGTAGGCAGAAAGGCAGGCGAGAGAGGGGGAAGCAGGCTCCCTGTCGAGCAGAGAGCCTAATGTGGGGCTCAATCCCAGGACCCTGAGATCATGACCTGAGCCCAAGGAAGAGGTTTTAAAAAACTGAGCCACCCAGGCACCCACAATGTATTCCTTTTTAAAAAAGAGATAATGACTTTAAAAACAGTGTCTGTTTATTAATCAATCTTCTTGTGTGGGCAAGAGGGAATTTTATGTAGGACAAATGGTAAGCTAGCATCACAACATAAGTCAGTAATTTATTCCTGAAAGCATCCTTAAAATTCATTCTGTCTAGAATAATAATAGCTAACATTTCATGCTTATTATGTGCCAAGCACTGTTCTAACCGAATATATTATTAACTCATTTGATCTTCACAGCTACCTTCCCAGGAGAATAGCCTATCATCTTTCCTCTTTTACAGAAAAGGAAACTGGGTCAAGAAACTTGTCCAAGGCCACATATTCAGGACAACCAGGTCAGAGTCCATGCTCTTAACCACTGCACTGGAATGCCTTGAGAAAGTTTGTAAACAATTTTTCAGGTGAGTAGATTCTGACAATTGAATGTAGGCTCTCCCACAACTATTGAATTCAACAAGGCTATATAAATATAATGCCTAGCTTTATCTAGGCTAACGTTCCCTCAAACAGGTTCAATGTCTTGCAAAGCACTCCTTGATAAAATGGTTATTGGGTCATTAAGTCCATTAGTCTGAAATTCAATGACGACAGCTGGACATCTTGCCTGGACTTGAGACCTACCATTCCAGCATAATGCCCACCAGCACCACTGCATACCTTGCTTTGACTCCCATCATAGCTCTAGTCTTATTCTCTAGGACTGAGCTCTTCCCTGTTTCCCAGTCCCAGCAACTATGTCCCGTACCGTTATCCATATCTGCTTTGTTTGATACCCAGATCCCACCACAATAAGAATCTGGCCTTGAAGTCCAATCAAGTGGCTGATTCTTAGGATTTGCAGCTGAATATGCCCAATGCAACTGCTGGTCTTTCCTGTCTCCTGCTGTTTTCTGTGCTCACAGAATCCCATTGTCTGCTTGGCAGTGACTCCTCTGGGAGTTTCCTGAGGCACATGAAACTCTGATTATAGCAATGTCAATAGTTCAAAGAACTGAATATTTAGCTGAAGAGGAAGAACTTAAGGATGGGAAATAACATATAAATGGAAAAAGGAGAGTGAACTAACAAAAGTTCAAGATAGTCTGGGACAAGAAAGTAAGATGAACTTGAGCTGGATTTCTTTTTTTTAAATTATTTTTAAAGACAGATTTATTTATTTGAGAGACAGCATGAGTGGGGTGAGGGGCAGAGGGAAAAGCAGACTCCCTGCTGATCCTGGGACTCTGGATCATGACCTGAGCCAAAGGCAGCCACCTAACCAACTGAGCCACCCAGGCATCCCAAGCTGGATTTAAAGGATGGCTGAGTGTAGAGCGGGAGGGATGCGGAAGAGGTTGGAGGGCAGGAAGCTCTGCAGGAACAGATTCAAGCACAGGGGTGAGCATGTTTTGGACAGTGGATGGAATCACCTGCCTGGTGTGTACAGTGTTGTGGCAGATTGGGGAGACATAGAGGGAAAGAATGGTAGCTCTTGGAAGGCTTTGACCTTCCTTTGACCTGAATTGCACTGTTTGTCATCTATGAGACTGAAGTCCCATATTGTCTGTGCCATTTATGTGACTCTGAAGAACAGTCTCCCTGAAACCGTTTCCTCCTCTGAAAAATAGGGACAATCGGACTAGTATCCACCCCATAAGGAGCTGTGAGGATGAAATAATTGAGAATGCATATCAAAGGCTTGGCACAATACAAGAGTGCAAGAATGCACTTTAGAGAAAGGTCTCTACCAACCCATGACATTTTGGTACAGGGTAAAGGAAGCTGCCTTTGTTGAGAAGTTCAGCTGGCTTCTCAAGAAACAATGCAGATTTCCTGACTCAGAGATCACAAGGTATTTCCTATCCGTGCCTTTGCTTGGTCTTCCAGAGTGCTGCCACTTGCAGCCGGAGCACTGTCTCTTACGATCTTACTGACAGAACCTTGTCACCTGGACAAATAACTGGGAACTTCCTGTGAGATTCAGGAACACTTCCTAAATGCTAAATGTTTGGTGACTGTGAATAAATGGCATGTTCCATGAAAAATGTAGAAGGCAGTTCATGCTGAATATGTAAGGATGTGGAGCCCTCCTTTGTGGCCCGTGGACTTAGAGTAACAATGATGCATTTGGACCACTTCTAAGACCAGGAGACCTAAGGTAAACCACACTGTGCCTACCTTATCCTCAAATGAAATCCAAGATAATTTTGAAAGGAGAAGTCTTGGGGCACTTGGGTGGCTCAGGGGGTTAAGCCACTGCCTTCGGCTCAGGTCATGATCTCAGGGTCCTGGGATCAAGCCCCACATCGGGTTCTCTGCTCAGCAGGGAGATTGCGTCCTCCTCTCTCTCTGCCTGTCTCTCTGCCTACTTGTGATCTCGGTCTGTCAAATAAATAAATAAAATATTAAAAAAGAAAAAAAGGGAGAAGTCCTCAAACATCAGCATGGAGTCTGAAAAACAGCAAAGGGAGGAAAAAGAAAGGCAAACCAAGAAAGAGACTCTTAACTATATAGCCAATCTGATGGTTACTGGAAGGGAGGTAGGTGGGGGATGGTGAAATAGGTGATAGGGATTAAGGAGTACGTTTGTTATAAAACCAGGTGTTGTATGGAAGTGTTGAATCATTGCATTGTACGTTAATATTACACTGTATGTTAACTATCTGGAATTCAAAGATTTATGGAAAAAAAAACCAATAAAACAAATCAGTATTGTAAAGGATTTCCAAAAAAAAAAAAGGAAGAAAGAAATAAGGATGGAGGGAAGGAAGGACGGATGGACGGATGGGTGGACAGATGGAGAAGGAAGGATTGTGCAGCTGGGAGGGCAATCTTACCAACTTGTCTTGGGACCCAGCTCCAAGTACTGGGCTAAATGCTTATGATATCATCCCGCTGAATGGCTCACTGCCATCTTCCCACCATGACATGATGAAGGGATGTCCCACAGTCCCTTCAGTGACAGAAGATCCCTGTGGCCAAGGTTTCCAAACAATAGGGAGATGGTAGAAATGTTCCATTTGAAAAAGCCCCTCAGGAACATGGAAGCAGGCCTGTGCCCTCCTTTGAGACTGAGTATCAAACCTGTGATTTCACAGATGAAAACCCTGAGGTCAGAGATGGAGTTTGCCCAAATGTTAGGGACCAGCAGGGCCAGGACTAAACCCAGACCATGACTCCCAGGCCCTGCACTGACAGAGCTACTGATGGCATCCTGAGCACCTGCATGACAGTCTTGAATAAGGAGTCTGGAGAATGTCCAGACTACATGGGCCACTTCGAAAGTGCAGGCAGTTTACCTTTACCTTTTGGCAACAGCTAGCAAGCCTAGATCAATCCTTGCTTTAGGAAAGCCTTTACCTACTTCCACAGCATCACGCTCATCTGACAGCCTGGCAATTAAGTGCACAGTGCCAACAGTCTATACTGGTAACAAGTTGTCAGGAACTCAACAGTTAAAGCAAAAGGGAAGGGAGTGAGGAAGCCACATGTACTTTTTACACTGAATCCTCATGGTCAGAAATTGACTTTATGGTTTCATTTGACTTTACATAATTTGAAATAGCAGGCTATCTTCTATACTTAAAGCAACAGCTTGGCATACCCCGGGCACCCAACGTTTCTCGGACAGTATTATCGGTTATCTATTGCTACATTAAGATATGACTCCAAGGACAATAGCTTAAATGACAAACATTATCTCAGTTTTCGGGCTTTGGAAATTTGGGAGAGGCTTAGCTGGGTGGTTCTGGCTCAGGGTCTCTCAGGAGGCTGCATCGAGGTGTGTCAGCCAGGACTGTGATGACATGAGTTAGACAGAGTGGAGGATCTGCTTCCAACACGGCTCCCTCACACGGCTGCTGGCATTTCCTCACCTCTATATCCTCTCTACGGTGCTGCTTGAATGCCCTCACGCTAAGGCCACTGGCTTTCACGTAAGTGATCCGGGACAGAGCAAGGTGGAAGCAATGCTTTTCATCACCTTCTCTCAGAAGTGACATACCTTCTCTTCGGTATTTTACTTGTTGGAAGGGAATCACTCAATTCAGCCCGTGCTCAAAGGGAGGGAAATTAAGCTCCTCCACTTAGAAAGGAACATATCGCACAATCTGTGGATAGATTTTAAAACCACCACAAGCCCAAAGCATTATTTACTCATTTGTTAACAACTTAACAGTGCCCACTGTACCTTCCATTATTTTCGAATTAATTGTTTTTATACCAGCAAGATAAATCTCTGTCAAGTATCCAGGCAGAGAACCACAGTATATCAATTTCTGAAAGGGCAGGCCCACTGATGGTAAGTTTCCCAAGATAAACTTCACATTATTAATGGCAACAGTAATAAAGCACTACTTCAAACCTCTCCCTGCAACCCAAAGCTCAAAACATTTCTTCTTGGGCAAGAGAATAAAACAGTAACTTACAAAGGAGTAAAATAACAATGACTGTGCCAAATATCCTTCTTACCCCCAGATATCTATTAATCTTCTTTCCTACCCAGAATCCAATCCTGATAAAATACTTTGATCTCATCCTTATTTAAGGGCCAGATGTGGAGTATAAAAACTGTGTCTTCAGTACAGGCCATACTGTAATTGTTCCCATCTAATAGATAAAATGGTACTAAAACAGTCTGAAAAGCAAAACTTGCTTCATACTTTATGAGTTACACACTTGTGTCACTTTTTACGGTCATATCACATACTCTTTTTTTAAAAAAGATTTTATTTATTTACTTGACAGAGAGAGAGAGAGAGAGAGAGATCACAAGTAGGCATAGAGGCAGGCAGAGAGAGAGGGAAAAGCAGGCTCCCTGCTGAGCAGAGAGCCCAATGTGGGGCTTGATCCCAGGACCCTGAGATCACGACCTGGGCCAAAGGCAAAGGCTTAACCCACCGAGCTACCCAGGTGCCTTTCATATCACATACTTGATGTCTAGGAGTGGCTTCCATCTCAACAAATCCTGCAAAATGTTTCTATAAAGCAACAATCTTTATTTTGTTTTTTAAATATTTTATTTATTTATTTGACAGAAAGACACAGGGAGAGAGAGAACACAAGTGGGGGAGTAGGAGAGGGAGAAGCAGGCTTCCCACCAAGCAGGGAGCCCAAAGTGGGGCTCAATCCCAGGACCCGGGGATCATGACGTGAGCCAAAGGCAGTAGCTTAACGACTGAGCCACCCAGGTGCCCCAACAATCTTTGTGGGTTTTTTTTTTTTTCCCTTAAAGTTTTTATTTATTTATTTGACAGAGAGAGAGATCACAAGTAGGCAGAGACAGGCAGAGAGAGAGGGGGAAGCAGGCTCCCTGCTTCCTGCCAGATGCGGGGTTAGATCCCAGTACCTTAAGATCATAACCTGAGCTGAAGGCAGAGGCTTAACCCACTGAGCCACCCAGGTGCCCCAATCTTTGTTTTAAGAAAGTTAGAGTGTTCAAAGCAGGCCCGAGCCGCCTGGATACCACAGCTAGGAAAAATACAAATTTTCATATACACTGCCTGTTCTGGAACTCTCCATACCAACAATGTGGAATACTGTTAAGAACCAGAGAATAACCCAAAGTCTCCCAGCAGCCGACAGACGTCCCAGGGGCCACAGGTAGAAGCCCTGTTAGACTGACAACTAAAAACAGCGAATTGGAAGCCTAGCACAAGAGACTCAAAGGAGATTTGTTAAGGGAACCAATAAAACCCAATGCATTTTACTGCAAAGGAGAGTCCTTTTCCCAAAACCTTGCTCCTCTTTCCTACCTTACACACTAGTCTAGAAACCTTCTAATCTGAACTCTAATAGATCAGAAAGTAGAATGGATTCAATAAAGTTCATTTTTGCTGAGCTGATGAAAGTGACAAGTGGCAGTAAATTTAAAAAGTGTTGGATAAGAGACAAACCACATCATTCCAATATCAGAATAAGCAATAAAGTACAACTTGAATTTATGATAATAACTGTGGAGTTATAAAGAAATGGCTATGTCCTACACACCATTCAAGAATGTGACATATTTTGGACTTATTATTGCTTAAATATTTTTCTAGATATGTCTCCTCAGGCAAGAGGAAAAAAAGGAAAAATAAACCACTGGGACTATACAAAAATAAGAAGCTTGCACAAGAAGGAAACCATGAACCAAATGAAAAGGAAACTTACTAAAAGGAGAAAACAGTTACAAATGATACAACTGATAAGGAGTTAATATCCAGAAACATATAAAGAACTTATACAACTTAACACCAAAAACCTCCAAACAATCCAATTAAAACATGGGCAGAGGACCCAAACAGACATTTTTCTAAAGACATACAGATGGCTAAAAGCCATATGAAAAAATATGTTTAATATCACTCATCATTAGAGAAATACAAATCAAAAGCACAATGAACTGTCACCTGCACTTATCAGAATGGCTAGAGTCAAAAAGGTAAGAAATAACAATTGTTGGCCAGGATGTGGAATAAAAGGAACACTCATACGCTATCAGTGGGAATACAAATTGGCCCAGCCACTGTGGAAAACACTGGAAGTTCCTCAAAAAATTAAAAATAAAAATACCATATTATGCAGTAATTCCACTACTGGGCATTTACCACAAGAAAACAAAAACACTAATTAAAAAAAATATATGCATCCCTATGTATATTGCAGTGTTATTTTATTTATTTGAAAGAGAGATAAAGAGGGAGAAAGAACAAGTGCACAGACAAGCAGGGGGAGGAGCAGAGGGAGAGGGACAAGTAAACTCCCCAGTGAACTCCCCGGCCGGGGCTCAATCCCGGGACCCCAGAATCATGACCTGATCTGAAGGTAGACACTTAACTGAGTCACCTGGGTGACTCTATTGCAGTGTTATTTATTATAGCCAAGAAGCAACCCAAGCGTCCATCAATTGATGAATGGATCAAGAGATGGTATTTATATACATATATACAATGGATACAATGGAATGTTATTCATAAAAGAATGAATTCTTGCCATTTGCAACAACATGGATGGACCTTGAGGGTATTAAGCTAAGTGAAATAAATCAGGTAGAGAAAGACAAATACTATATGATTTCATGTGTAAGTTGAAGCTAAAAAAACAAAGAAACAAAAACAGAAACAGACCCATAAATACAGAGAACAGATGGTTTCCAGAGGGGAAGGAGGTGGGGGTAGGCAAAATGGGTAAAGGGGAGTGGGAGATACAGTCTTCCAGTTATGGAATGAATAAATCTTGGGGATGAAATGTACAGCATAAGGAACATAATTAATGGTATTGTGATAGCATTGTATGCTGATAGATGGTAGCTACACTTATGGTGAGTACAACATAACATAAACTTGTCCAATCATTATGTTGTACACGCAACATTAATGAATGTGTCAACTATACTTCAGTTTTTAAAAATAAATTTTAAAAAATAAAGTATTGTTACTTAAAAAGAATGAGATCTTAATCACTTGGAAAACACAGCCATTCAGAAAAATGAATTGCCTGAGGTTTTCAAACAATTAAAGCTTGATAGATACTTCAAGCAGATATTAACTAAAAAAAAATTTCACTACTGTCACTCATGTTAAACAAAAAATATCCTCAATTAGTTGTGCTAATTTTTCTTTCCTTTGTTTTTTTAAGCCATGATCTTATTTATTTTTTAAATAGCCCAGGGTAGACTCCTTCCCAGGCTACCCCACCATCCATGTATCCATAATCAGCATGAAATAAACAGGTAATATTCTTGGTAAGAAACTTCAAATTTCACAGAGACATTAAAAAAAAAAAATGAAAAGTACCAGTCTCCTTCCGGCTTCTGGCCACCTCCTGCACCCAACATTCAAACCTGACAGATGCACACACACTGAGTTCCTCAGTCCCATTCCTCAGCAATAAGCACTTCACAAGTTTGTATGCATTCCTCAAAAAACAAATAATGCATACAAAACACATGTCCTTTAGGAAATACAGTCACCATAGTATATCCGTTCCTCAGTCATCAGTTTGCAATTTTAACAATAGGGTCTTTTATTATTTTTCTCTTCTCCTTTCAAATTCTGAAAATTAAGCTTAAAAACTTGACCAAATTTTACTTCCTGAATATTATTTTCCTGTGTTAAAAACAAAATAAAATAAAATAAGAGTTAAAAAGAGTATCCCAGTTTCTATACTATACCTCTGTAAGAAAGGATGAAACCCAACTTTTGTATCAATATGGATGGGACTGAAGGAGATTATGCTGAGTGAAATATGTCAAGCAGAGAAAGTCAATTTTTGTATGGTTTCACTTACTTGTGGAGCATAACAAATAACATGGAGGACATGAGGACAAGGAAAGGAAAAATGGGGGGGGGGGATTTAGAGGGGGAGACGAAGCACAAGAGACTGTGGACTCCTGAGAAACAAACTGAGGGTTTTGGAGGGGAGGGAGGTGTGAGGTTGGGTGAGCCTGGTATTGTGGAGGGCACGTATTGCATAGAGCACTACGTGTGGCACATAAACAATGAATCTTGGAACACTGATAAAATAAATTAGCCTGGGACAAGGGTGAAAAGCAGGCATAATATGGTTCAAAAAAAAGAGTATCCCAGTTTGTAATATTGATATATTTCCTGGGTTTTAACTGTAACTTAAGTTTTTCAAAGGGGATACTTTCCCCTATAATAATTTAATTCAATTCAAAATGTAACTGAATATCTACTATGTGCAAAGCACTATGCTGCGGACAAGGCAGATTAGTGTCCTTACCCAGGAAGAGCTTGGTGCCAGTGTGGTCAAGGGAAGGCAGGCAGGGGGAGATAAACAGTAGTAACTTAACTAAGGCTGGAGAGGGGGCTGAGGCCCATGCCTGGTGAAACGGTGAACTGTAAAGGGCAGCAATGGCTCTCCACCGCCTAGTGAATCAGACTCAGTTCTCACCAGTTTTTTTTTCAAAAGTATGGTTAGTTTTGTGCCTTATTCCATGTGAACTGGCATAGACCTGTCTCTGCTGGGTTTATTTCACCTGGCATTTACCAGTGAGGATGAAGTTTTAACACACCTGCTCAGGGTCCCACAGTTAGAAAGCTGTCAGCACTACTCCCTAACTCCCTAACTCAACTGGGAGCAATGGAAGTCGCCACTCACTCTTCCCAGCCTCCTCCCTGCTCCCTCATCACCATCTTCTTCCCTCCATTCTAAGCTGTCTGAGCCTGACGTCTTCCACATGATGGTGATCCCCGCTAGATGATAATGGGACAGTGCGCCCGGATTAGAATAATAGTGTCAAAGGCCTGAAATGACAAAAGAAAATCAAACAACAAAGAGCACTTTTCATCACTGTGTGGATACTTTCACACAGGATTTTTCTTCTGTAATTCTTTAAAATGGTCCCTTCTTACATAAGGTAGCATGGGGTCTAAAACCCTATGGTCTTACACAGATCATGAAGGCAAAAAAGAAATGACTGAATTCAGATGCTTTAAAAAAAAAATGCTGAGGAAAGATTCAGTAAAGGTCCACACTTTCCTGAAGTATAAAACTATGTAATAGCTCTGGAGAGACATATAACCCTATACTGTCTTCACAACAAAGATGACAGTGTGACAATTTAGCTTGAATAACTTAGTCATTATAAAAACTGTTTTTATTCCAAATGATCCATAACTCTAGATAATCAATCAACTTGTCTTCTTCTCATCTCCATAGCTATCGCCCTCTCATGGCAATAACAAAAGATCAGGAGAAAAAGGTACAAAATGTCAGTGTGAGCAATGTCTTTCCATCAAGTCAGCATTTATAAATGTGAACATATTTGTAGTTTTTTCATTGAAGTATCTTCCTGCTTTTGGCTGAATGTGTAAATAAGACATTCGAATCACCAGATAACAGTATCCATATGAAAACAGAAACCACATTAAAACTGAAAGGGTTACCAAATGTAGATTAGAATTGAATAAAATATTTATTGTGATTTTTTCCCCTGTGACATAAGATTGTTTATCTTTCCCAGTTCTCCAAATGACACAGTGGCCGAACCTCTTTCAGCTGGTCTTGCCTGAAAATAATGAAACATTGAAGATATTAGAAATAGATACACAGCTCTACATGAAATCCCTTAATGCCATCATATTTTTTTTAAACCCACCCTATGTAAATAAAAAGTAAATGAAAACATGAACCCACTAAGAGAAATGATTTGTCTTAATAATATTACCTGTGAATCATGGTATTTCCATCCTATCATGTAATAGACCTGATATGTGGCAGGTACTGAACCATCCTCATTTTTGTACATTTCTATAAAGACAAATAATGGTTACAATCTGAAAAAAATGGAAGTAGGAAGAAAAAAACCCGCTCAGTAAAAGTCATGTCTCCGAAGAGAAATGGATATTGGGATATTTGGAGGACTTTGAGAATGCCTTACATGAAAAATCTTCAAAGCTGAGAAGCTGACAGAAATACAGTTAAGGGCTGTTTGGAAAAAGGATATGGAACTACAGGATCTGTTCTGAAAGGAAGGACAAAAAATCTGATGCCTCAACAGGAAAGGAAAAAGTACTAGCAACTTTAAGGGATAAACCCGGCAGGGCACACGTTCCTCAGTGAGGCGAGGGTGGGAAAGACGGCCCGCTCACTTACCTCCGTACACCGCTGCGGCTGCCAGCATCGTGTCTCGGTGCAGCAGGCCTTTTCTATTCCAAGCACAGTTACTCTCACCCATACCTAAAAATACACTACAGGCAGTTTTAGATAATACCGCCAACAGCTGAGCTGCTCAAAGCACAATTTTAACCTCACATCCAACAGTGTACCCATCCCCATTCCCTAATAGGTTGTAGCTAGGCTCCTTAGGGACAAAACTACTTGAAGTTTCTAGATGTTAAGACCAGAGAAGTCAAATTTCAGGAGGCAAGTCCCATAAGCACACCTCACTTGCTAACAGTGGCCAGGTGGGCAAAAGCCAGGCAACTGACCGTCCAGGTGAGTCACAAGGAGTTGAAAGTACCTTTCCAAGGATGCCACCTTTCATGCTCCTTTTAGATGTTCTTCAGAGGACAGAGCACTGCTACAATGCCTCACTCCCTCTAAGCCACAAATGTCTGACTATGAAACCTGGGAGAGGGCTCTGAAATTCATTAGACAGTATCCGAACTACAATGTGTTTTCAGATTTTACAATATTTTCTTACTCCCAGATTAGGAAGAAATTATGTGCATTCTTTACAGGGGCACTGGGGCACTTTTCCTAATGTTTTAAAATTTAGACTTCTGGGACACCTGGCTGGCTCAGTTGATTAAGTATCTGACTCATAATTTCAGCTCAGGTCTTGATCTCAGGATTGTGAGTTCAAGCCCCACATTTAATCCAAGTCCAGTTTGGAGCCTACCTACATACATATATACATACATAAAATTTTAGACTTTTTTAAAAAAAGATTATTTGTCAGAGAGAGAGAGAGAGCACACACAAATAGGGAACAGCAAGCAGAGGGAAAAGCAGACTCCCCACTGAGTGAGGAACCCATTGTGGGACTCGATGCCAGGACCCTGGGATCAAGACCTCAGCTGAAGGCAGAAGCTTGACCCACTGAGCCACCGAGGCATCCCTAGACTTCTTTTCAAGTTGATAGCTAAAAGCTAGGATTGATATTTTTCTACAACGAGTGCTGTGTATTTAATTTTTTTATGCACACATTTAAAATTCCACTGAAAGGTCACATTTTAAACAAGTCCAAGAAATTAAAACAAATTTCCAAAGTAAAAATCCTTTACATTTATTCTCTATATACCATACCATCAAAAATCAGTTTTTCTCCTTTCGCAAAAAAGCCCCAACAATCTTCCCAATATCAGTTGTTCTTTAGATGTTTTCAATGGCTTTATTAAAAACAATCAACAAATCAGCTCTAATAAGTGAACGTTTTTTTTCTCCAATCCCAAAAGGTTCCTATTATTCCTTAAAATAATGATTCTCTGATACTAAAAGCAATGTCCAGCATCCTGTGAGTACAACAGCCCCAATTCATGAAATAACAACATACGAACTAGACTGCCATGAAGAAAAAGGCGGATCGTATTCTTACTGTCACAACGATGCAGCTATGACCTTAGACCAATTGCTGTGGGTTGAAGGCTTCTATGGCTAACATTAGAGACCTATTACATAACCTGATTTAAAAACATTCTCCTACACTGTGAGTACCAACCATATCAAGTGACCAGAGGTAAACTGGAAGCTGGACTGAAAGACTCTAAGTTGATGACGGCTGTGGTGTTTTCATTCCTGCTCACCTTCCCAGTGTAATGACTTACTACACATTAGATATAGGCAATACCAGCGGAAAACAGGTTTAATTTATTTAATGTAAATATTTAATACACGAGGATGGGGGGAATGCTTAATACACGAGAAATTCTAAAATGCCTTTTAAATAATTGGTATTAGATATACTAATTAAGATGATCAGGCATAGTGTTCTCTCTGACAAAGAAATTCAAGAACACTACTGCATAACACAGTAACTCTGCTGCTAGAGGAGCACACCTTTCCCTCACAAGAGAAGCAAACCACCATACCAACCTTCCTTTTTCTCTGCATGGTAGCAGTGTGGGGTGGTGCACAAGTCTAGACTTTGGGATCATAATCCCAGTTCTGATCCTTAAGTAATCTCAGGCAACATCCCTTAACTCTAATTATAAACTGTTTTATCATCCTCAAAATGGAATGACAGCACTTCATAATGCATCATGATAGACCTTTACTGAAGACAACCTGGGAAACACATTTAGGAATTTCTGACCAGCTCTGGGTTTTGGGATAACAGAAAAATCCTGGAAGCAAGTGACTGTTACAGACTCTCACAGTGTTTTTAAGGTTAAGTTCAACTACTAGTATAAAAATCTAATCTATTCTGCTTTAGGAGGAACAATACTGAGTATTGCCTTTAAAAAACAAATTGAACTTACCTTAAAACTACTGTGAAAGCCTCCAAAACTTTTCATGCATTCATCAGCTGATAAACACTTGTTTTGTAAAATTATGTCAACATTCTGGACTTTTTTTCTGTGAATTAATAACAATGGCAGCTCAAATGAGAAACACTACAACATCAAGAAAAAGTATAACAATATAAAGTACCAAAAACTAATCTGAAGGTAACACCATCTTCCAGTTGGCAAAGCAGCATACCTGGAAGTAGTCACCCAAGCTCCTCCCCTCCTCGGTTCTTCCCTGGACTACTCTTCTTCCCGTCTCAGCTGCCTCTGACCTTTTGAAGGCAGAGTGGTTGAGATTTCAGAATCTGAGTTAGGCTGCTTCACTGGACTTAAATCCTGTCTCTATCACTTATATCACCTTAAGCAAGTTACTTAATTTCTCTCTGTGCCTCAGTTTACTCATGTGTAACATGAGAAATGAACTATATTAGTTCTCGTCTTACCTTTCTCATAGAGTATGCCTTATAAACAATGCTGGAGGATGAGTTTTTTAACACCGTGATCTGACAGTCACTCTTCTGCATGAAATTCTCCCCCACAGTACCAGGCTCATCTGATAAAATCTGGAAGCCTCTGGTGGACTATGCTGCATCACTTCCCACCATCTCTCCATTCTACATATTCAAGCAATAGAGAATTACTGTAGAGTTTCTTAATTAGGAAAGTGAAGGAAGTTGTGTATCCTCTCGCATCTCCAAGATTTTACACAGACCATTCCCTTGACTTGGAAGGCAATGTCCCAAACCTGCACCCACTGACCCACTTTCCTGGCAAACTCATTTTAGCTTAGGTTCTGTCTCTTCTACAAAAGCATCCCTGACACCTTAAGCAAATTTAGGGATTCTGTTTTTCCCTATACTTTAAACCACAATTATCTCATTTTACAGTTAAATGGCTATGTCTCTCTCTTTATTTTGGTGTCTCTACTAGAGCACATGCTCCCTGAGATTAGGAACTATGTAATTTCATCACTGGCTCAATAGTTGGCACATGGTAGGTAGATGTTCAATAAATGGTAGGGGAATGAATATAAAATCAACCATTTACTGTTTATATCTACTTTGTTAAATACCACTTCTACAAGTTATCTTTACATAATTCTTCTTAATTCTCCTAAGGATAAGAGACTCAAAGACTAAAATATATGATTTATGTAAAAGGCTTAACAGTAAAAATAAGAGGCAAAGCCTCTTAAGGTAAATAGTAGGCAATGGGTCCTCAAAATAAATGACCATTTAAAACCTGTGGGGGAAGCAGAGGTTCTCAACTGGATAGTGGCATGAGGCAACCTTCTGAGGGGCTGGAAATGTTCTACTCCTTGTCTGGATAGTGACTAAAAATACAAGCAACTATACAGGTAAGACTGGAGCATTATACTATGCTAACTTCAACAACAAAAAAAAATGCGCACAGATCAAGTAGGCAGTATTGGACTTTGGATCCAGATCCAGTGTGACCATGAACAAGATACTCCTCAATGTCTTTATTTGCTCATTTGTAAAATTAGGATATCAGAAAATGTCACAGAACTGCACCCAGCACAGAGTAAGTCTGTATTTTTAAATCAGTGGATAGTAAACTTTTCCAGCTGATGCATCTAATTTCTAGTCTCTTTGTTGCTTCTCTCTTGAAATCAATCATGAGCATAGCATTTATTATAGAGCAGAATGAAAAAAATGCTGCATTTGGGAAATATTTTTATCATTAGAGTCTGAATGATACATCATCAGCCCACCACCACCGGCCTTTAGATGAAGGGGCTCCATGACTATGTCATGGGAAGCTAAGTGTTTGGGGCAGTGCCTGGGAAGGGATGTGTGATTGATCATAGATCCAATCCTTGAAGCACACACGCTAGTAATTTAATCCCTGTATTAAATTATAATAAACAAAGAGTGACTATAGTGGTAAGTTTTTAGCTACATAGCTTTCTCCTTGTAAAGCCAACAGAAGTACCATACTCAGAGGAGGCTGGATGATGGGTAAAATGGACTGTTATTAAAGAGGCAGCCAAATGAAGTAGAGTCGGGTAAGAAAGTGCCAGAACAGGAGTCAAGAAGGCAAGAGTTTGGTACCTAATTCTGCCACTAACAGGCAAGTGTTCCCTTTGGGCCCCATATTCATTCCGCACTTGTAATACAGGCATTCAGTAGTTACCAGAGGACTACCGAGAGAAGCAACTCAATAGCATTTAAGAAAAACTATGTATCTGTAAACAACTGCAGGGTATTTAGTCCTCCAATCTCTTGCTTGAATCATCTTATCACTTTTCAGGATCCAGATTAAGGTTGCCCTAGGTAAGCACAGTTCTGGTTTCAACGAACATACCTTTAATCGCTTCAGCTTCCCTCATTTATCAAAACTGCCTATGCCATTTGTTTAATACAAAGTCAAAGCTCATCATTTCTTAGGCAAGTCGAAGTTCTTCTTAGAAAAAATCACTTCTCCAGCAGCCCCGTTTGTGGCAAACATGTATGTCTGAATGCCTTACCTCCTTCAGAATTAGGAGGTAAGGATTTGTATCGCTGGTGTTCCTCAGAGCCTCTTCCAGGCCATTTTTTTCTCTAACTTGTTAAAAACCCTTGCTCTGTTGGGACTCACACTATTTGGCCGTCACCTTCTCCCACTCCTGCATGCTGTGACACAGACATCAGGCTCCCAGTCTCTCTTCTCATTACTGGAGGGTTGGCACCTGGTTCAGGTCCCATCTGTACCCCAAGTCCTGCCACCACCTTAGGTGACTTTAGTTTTAACAATCACCAGTACCACGGTTTCCAAGATTCTTTAGTCTCCCCACCACCAATGGATCTCCGTTACTCTGCCTCTGCCACCATTCAGTAATACGTCCAGACACGTCCTTCTTCTACACAGTCACTGTCTATTAGGTTCCTAACGGCTCAGAATCTGGCCGTGTTCTCTTCTTACTTCATGCTCTCGTTCCAGGCAATTGCTTCATAAACATATATTTTTATCCCCAGGGGTACAGGTCTGTGAATCACCAGGTTTACACACTTCACAGCAGGCAATTGCTTCAAATACCACCAATTCACAAGTGACTCATGATATTTTAACCAGGCAATCACCTCCTCTAAAACGGCACACCCACACACACAGCCACCTACTTGACATCTCCTCTTAGACATTTCACAAGCACTTCAAACCCAAAATACCCACATGTGAACTCAAGAGGTGTCCCTGCCTGTACTTGGTCTTCTTCTACTATTTTCTCTGTCAGCGAAGGGGCACCATCTGTCTGGTTATGTGAGCCAGAAACTTAGCAGTTATGTTTGAAATAGCTCTCTCCATGCACCCACAGGTAACCCATCAGCAAGGACAGCCAAATTTACATCCTAATTATCTCTAGAATCCATTCACTTCTCTCAAATCTCCATGGCCACCACCTTAGTCTAAGCTGCCATCATTTCTCAATAAGCTTTACAGCAATGAGTCTCCCCTACTAGTTGATCTGCCAATCCACTTTATCCAAAATGCAAATCTGGAATCATGACTTTCCCCCCTCTCATTCCATTAAATGCCTCAAAGGGGTTTTAAGATAAAGACAATCTCAACAGACAAAAGGTCCCCATTTACTCACTAATTTCATTATTTAATACTCTTTTTATTCCCTATACTCCAGTCAAAATGCCCTGCTTTTAGTACCTGCCATGCTTTCTTGCCACAGTGCCTTTGCACCTGCTATTCTCCCTGCCTGCAACTCACTTCCCTCCCCTCTTCACCTAGTTAACTCATCATCATTTTTTAGAGCATAATCACCACTTCCTCAGACATGACTTCATTGATTTTCTCCCACTAGGGTTTATCCCTTTAATAAACCCCAAACCTACACTAGCCCAACGACCCCACTTTCTTGTGCCTGGATCTGAACTGCCAACTGTTGTTGGAGAAAGTCACTGATGTGCTCTACCAGCCTCAATGCACCCTTCCAGAAAGTCCTGCCCTCTTTTTAGAAGCAGTCACAGCACTATGCACTTTCATTTAGTGGCACTTATCACAATTCTAACTTAACATTTATCTTTACGGCAGCTGTGTGATGTCTGCCTCATCCATTTATTTTATAAGCTCCATGAAGACAGTCTGCGTTCTCCTCACCAATGTATCCACAGTGCTTAGCCCCAGTACCTGCCATTGGGTCTGCTCTCAAATGGTTCTCAAATAGAGATTAAACATTCTTTAAAGGGTGTTACCTTGTAAATCTTCCATCAATTCAAACATCCCAGGATAGTTAACTTGAATTTCATCAGTATCCTATTTTAAAAAGAAAAAGGAATATTCATTTGACATTCATCATAAAAGACCCAGATTTGAAAACAGGCCACAGAGATTACCTAGACCTGTTTCTCATGGTAAACAGGAATGTTCTTTATAATAATCTTCACAAGGGCGCCTGGGTGGCTCAGTGGGTTAAGCCTCTGCCTTTGGCTCAGGTCATAACCTCAGGGTCCTGGGATCGAGCCCCACAACGAGCTCCCAGCTCTGTGGGGAGTCTGCTTCCCCTTCTCTGTCTGCCTGCCTCTCTGCCTACTTGTGACCTCTCTTTCTCTGTCAAATTAGAAAAAAAAAAATCTATAATAATCTTCACAAATGTTATCTTGATTATGCTTGATATATGAAAATGTCAAATTGCAGAATAAATACTCACTATTCTAAGAGAAATCTTCCTAAAACTCCATCAACCCAGTTCTAGTTCTCTCCCTGGAAACAACACAGAACAAATCTATTTTGTATCTGCAAACCATCACCCTCTTCTTCAAGTCTTTGAAATTTTCCAGGACACTATAGGTTTTAGAAGGAGGAATTAATCTTCTGGACAAAATTTCTAGATTTATAAATCCTAACACATCTTTACTGTGTTACATTAATGTAACACATTAATTAATTAATTAATTAATTAATGTACTAAGTACATCGTCAGTTATCAGTCTCTTAAAATGTGGCACCCAGGGGCACCTGGGTCATTCAGTCATTAAACGTCCAGATCTTGGTTTCAGCTAAGGTTGTGAACTCAGAGTCATGAGACTGAGCTCCACATTGGGCTCTGTGTTCAATTCAGAGTCTGCTTGGGGTTCTTTCTCTTTCCCCACCTTCCCTGTCTCTAAAAATCCTTAAAAAAAATGTGGCACCCCAAATCAAGCCAAATAGGGTCACCTCCCAAGATGTTTCCAATCTGCTTCTAGTAATGCAGCCATACTGCACTGCTCACTTGGGAGATAGGCACACCACTGGTATATTTCTCAAATGGACTTCTGGGCAATTATGTTCCATTCTTTCTGAAGCCTGAAACAAGAGTTTACTGTTGGTACAGTGGCTGAGACTGATGCTCCCCAAATAACCTGGTGCTCCTTGATAATTCCCAGACCTCAGAAGGCATTTCTTCTGGCCTACCACAGCAAAAGGAAAGGAAAGAGCAGGTAATAAAGAACTAGTGAGGCTTTTCCAGGCATCCCTTTTGCTGTGGTAACCTAAGAAGATGCCAAGGCCAGGTGGCACTATTACAGGACGGAGAAAAGCTGCCCAGCCAGCACAGGGCTGTGATGTGATAAAATTCTGTGTTAAGCACAAAGATATAGAAGTTTGTCTATATTGGAAATTGGCTCCCAAATACAGGACACATACTTATTTTTTTTTCCAAGTTTGGTATCAAAATGCTGCATTTATCTCAAACTTTATCTTATTTGCACTAACCACTTTTGAAGTGTCTAGATCTTTGCACATTTTCTAAGTTTATTAAATGTGTTCATTATTCTTCCTTATTTTGGACTTTAACGTTGAACAGAATCAAGATAAAGCTCAGGGGCGCCTGGGTGGCTCAGTGGGTTAAATCCTCTGCCTTCGGCTCGGGTCATGATCCCAGGGTCCTGGGATAGAGCCCCACATCGGGCTCTCTGCTCAGCAGGGAGCCTGCTTCCCTCTCTCTCTCTGCCTGCCTCTCTGCCTACTTGTGAACTCTACCTGTCAAATAAATAAATAAGTAAAAATATTTGGAAAAAAAAGAAAAAAAGAGAAAGCCCAAAGAACACTTATCAAAAACATCCATTCTAGGAGTGCCTGGGTGGCTCAGTCAGTTAAGTGTCTGACTTCGGCTCAGGTCATGATCCCAGGGTCCCAGGATTGAGTCCTGCATCAGGCTCCCTGATTCTTATACTGTTGATCGGGCACATAAATTGATGCTACATTTGGAAAGTCATCTGACCCTATCTGTCAAAATTTCAGTGTAGAGCTTCTTTGACCCAGCAATTCCATGCTAGAAATTGACCTGATAGATATGCCAAAATTATGTGAAAGGAAATTCACTGCATTGAATTAGAATTGAAATAGCAACAAAACAACAACGAGAAACCAAAAAACTAGCTGTAAATAATCTAAATGTCCATTAATGGAGAAATAGGTATATGTAGGGGAAGATCTCCAAGATATGCTATTTAACTAGGGCATGTGGGTGGCTCAGTCAGTGAAGCGACTGTCTTTGGCTCATGTCATGATCCCAGGGTTCTGGGGTTGAGCCCTATATTGTGCTCCCTGCTCAGTGGGGGAGTCTGCTTCTCCTCTCCCTCTGCTCCTCTCTCTGTCCAATAAATAAATAAAATCTTAGAAAAAAAAAATATGCTATTAACTAAAAAGAAACCTAAGAGTACTTATAGAAAAAAAAAAGCAACCAAATATACATATTGTTGCAAATATACGTTTAAATGACATAACTGTATAGCGGTGTATAATGAAAAATTGTTCTGAAAGAAATACACACACAACAATTGTCATCTTTGGGGCAAGGGTCCAGGTATCAGAAGTTGGGAGGAGGAGACTTCTTTTACTTTAGACCTGCTCTGCTTATCTCATTTTATCTATACATTTTTAAAAAATTTCTTTCCTTGTTAACACACACATGGCAATGTTGTATGTGTACTTTTTAATAAGACCATCTCTGGGTAGTCACTTTCTTTTAAAATTTCCTTTCTTGTTAACATATGCATGACAATGTTGTATGTGCACTTTTTAATAAGACCATCTTTGGGTAGTCACTTTCTTCTCTATGTTTCTCTACCTTAGGAAACTATTTTTTAATAAGAAATCATAAGATCGGGGTACCTGGGTAGCTCAGTGGGTTAAAATCTGCCTTCAGGTCAGGTCATGATCCCAGGGTCCTGGGATCTAGCCCCATATCTGGCTCTCTGCTCAGCGGGGAGCCTGCTTCCTCCTCTCTGCCTGTCTCTCCACCTAATTGTGATCTCTATCTGTCAAATAAATAAAAAAAGTCTTAAAAAAAATCGTAAGATTAAAAACAAAATTCCCTCCAGCCTGAAACATAGCCATTAAGCAAGATCTGTCAAAAACAATCTTTCAATGAAACTAAAAACACTATCTCCATCTCAATCCAAAGAATACTATAATTGCTTTGTCAAAGTCCTTATTCAAATTAAGATGGACCATATCTGCTGTTTCCTCCTAATATATTAGTCTGGCAACTCTAAAAGGAAATGAGCCTCATTCAGAATGCCCACTAACTCTGAAAATAATTCATTATGAAAGTCACATAAATGTAAACAGGCAAATCTTGAATTCATGTTAAAAATAAAAACCGACTGCAGTATAAAAATGATATACCTAATGTTGTATGCACAATAAACCTGTGTAACGAATTTTATTAGCTGTTTGGGATGAGATATTTTAGACAACGAACTATGATATATACAACATATTAGAGACAGTGTAAATGTACCAAGGAACAAATCTGTATATATTTATTATTAAACTTGCAAATTTCTTAATTTTTATAAACCACAAAGAAGATTCCACATCAATATTTTTGTATTATCTTATTGAATTATTCAGCTCATTTTTAGAGAAGAATACAGAAGGTATTTCAATAGATTTCCCAACTAACAGAAATGTAGTATTTTAAGTGCTATGTTAGGCTAAACATTTTTAGTAGAAAATTTTAAAATTTTATTTATCTATGAAGCATGCATGTGCTAGTCGGGTGGGGCAGGGGAGAGAATCTCAAGCAGACTCTGCACTGAGCACAGAGCCCGATGTGGGACTCAATCTCACGACCCCAAGATCCTGAACCTGAGCCAACATCAAGTTGAACACTTAACTGACGGAGCCACCCAGGGTCCCAGCAGAAATTTTTCTAAAATGCACAGTCCACTTTACAACATAGAAAACTGCAAGAAGGCACACCTTTGGGGGTCCACAAAGTCAAAAGTTAAAACTATTCTCCCCCCTCCAAAACTATTCTTATAATAATACTAAGATGCTATTTGGCTTTTTCACCTCTCAATCTCTCATGAGTACAATGGATTTTTCATAAGTTACGCGACATGTGATACTTTAATAGTCTTATGACTACAGGAGGAGGATGAGAATTTAGCACTTTTATTATGTCATACATCTAAGAAATTTGTAAAAATGTAAAGCAATAACATTCTTCTAAATTTTTCTTTTAAAAAATAGTTTCTTTCATAGGTTTTTTTATGTTAACACATAATAGGTACACTATGTTAGTTCTTAAACATATTAGTAAAAACTAAAATTCAGTTTAAATTTCTAATTTGGTTAATATTGATAAATATAACCCACATAACCAAAGATCTCTAAGGCCCCAATAATTTTAAGTGTGTAGCATGGTCCTAAAAGCAAAAGTTTGAGAACTGTTTCTTAAAGGAGAGAGCTAAGATTTGGGGGATTAAAGGCAAATAACAAACTGCCACTTTATATGTACAGTTTAATGTTTACAAAATATGTTTCTGTTATTGCTTATATAATTAAAAAGTGTTGAAAAATACACAGTTGTCCCTCCTGTACAACTGCCTGTGCTTGCCAGTGTTTGCTTTGATTACAAAGCAGAACCCTCACATGAGGCAGAGCTTTCCCCTTTCCAGCTGCCAACAGCTGACTGTTGTCTGCTGACTCAGGCCATTAACAGTTTACAAAAGACACAGCTGTGAAATCTTGAGGGTTGCTATCATTTCCTAGCCTACTGCCTCCTCCCTTCTTAAGGCCCCTTTCCAACTTCAGAGACCTTAGTGGTCTATGGTTTATGCCCTGTGCTTTGTACCCAAACAAGGAAGGACAGGACAACCTTTTCTTGGTTGGTTGATTTTATGAAATATATTCACACTGAATCTCCTTAAATGCTTATTTCAGTCTTAAGCCTATCATCAATGAGAAGCTTTCTTCGTCAGTAAATTCCTATTTCCTCAAAACAGAGATGTGTTTAAAGCTGAGGGGTTTGGAAATCATAGCAAGTCTGACCTCTGAAGGCAGAGTGACTATCCTTTAGAGTGACTATGCTAGTGAAAGGAGCTGGAAGGGGGCAACTGTCTCTCCACAGAACTCCCTGTTGGAAGCCTTGGATGGCAAAGTACTAGATGTATGAGGAGGGGGAAAGAGGAAGGCAGGAGCAAATATTAATTGAGCATCTACCATGGTCCAGGCATTTCACATCCTTTATCTTAATTCTAATTGCCACCTGAGGTGAGAAACATTGGACTTTCTTAAAAAAAAAAAAAAAAAAAAAAAGAATGCTCAAAGAAGAGAATTAAATCTCCCAAATTTCCCCAGCTAGTAAAGGGACAAGATGAGGAACCAAATTATCCCTGTCAGACATCTAGGCCCCATACCATCACTGTACCATGCCGACTCTATGTTTCTTCTGACATCTTACAGGTCCTCTTTGCAGATCTCTCTAGCCCTAATGGAGTATAGCCCTCTTTCCTACCATTTTGGTTTCTTCCCCCCTACCATCTACCATTGATTTTCTACTGTTGACCGAAAATGCACATACCTTCATCTCTGCCTCATTTCAGTTAAGGGCCGGTGGTAGAGGTAGAGCTGTAAATGCTCCTGCACATCTCCTTTTCTCCATCATCTGAAATGCTGTCTCATACTACGTCTAACTCTGGTTTTAAAGATTATAATGGAATAGTAAGTCTTGGAAAACAATCTCCTTGTTAACTGAGGTTTGGATTTTTTGAGCTACATTTTCAGACACCAAATACTAAAAATTTCACTTCCTACCTTTATCAATCAAGACGTGTTTATACAAACTAAATTTAAAGAGAGAAAAAGTGCAAAAACCTCTCTATGATACCATCAATACCTACATATTTTTACTTTAAAATGAGAAGTTGTTTCTGAACTGTGTGATTAATGGGTTAATGAAAATTAATCAACTCTCTTGATAGTTACCACAGTCAGTGTATTAAAGCCAGCTCTCCCAAGCAGATGTCCTAAGTCATTGACAGCAGTGAAAGGAGAAACATGTGGAGAAAATCCTCCTTCCCTTTCTGTTTCTGCCAACTGTAGTGAACACCGAAGTTCATAGAGTGTGTCACCTCCAAACATTGCACCAATAAATACTCCATCTGGTTTTAAAACATAATGAATCTGTAATAAATACAAGACAACAAAAGTAGTTAAAATTTTATATTAAAAATGTTAGAAGGAGAAAAACGTTAAAAGAACATACGCTAAATTAATATTTTACAATTACCATTCTTATTTTGTCAAATAATGAAAAAATAAATAACACCCAAGGCAACCAAATGTCAGAAAGGAAATGCAGTGTAATATTACAAAGATAGGCAATAATTCATTGATAGCATTAATACCTCTAAAATATATTGAATGTTTTCAATTCTTCTAATAATAGACAAAAATTACTTTTATAATGAGAAAATACTGAAAGAAAAAAATTTAAAAGTGTGGTAGATTGCGAAAATCACAAACAATTCCATCAAACAATTCCATCAGAAAATGAAGCTATTTCCCCTCTCCCTGAATCTGGGACAGCCTTGTGACTTGCTGCAGCCAAAAGAATGCAGTGCAAGTGGCAGTGTGCCAGGGTCACACCAAAGTTCGAAATGGCCTTACCTGATTCCCTATGCTGCCACCATGCTGTGAACAAGCCTGAGCTAGCCTGGTGAGGGCTGAGAGGTATGAGGAGCAGAGATCTCTGAGATGTCCCAGCTAATGCCATTCTTGAGAGGCCAGCTCTGATCTAGCAATAAATCACAGATACTGGCTTCATGAGCCAAGCCAGACCCAGAAGGATTTCCTAACTAATGCCAACACAAATTCCCACCCAATCCACAAAATCCTGAGCTAAGTAAACTGTTGTTTTAAACTGTTAAGCTGGGGTTGCTTTTTAGCAGAATAAGCTAATTTATACAGAAATTATTATGATTCACATTAACCCAATCAAACAGTTTCCTTTAAGGAGAAGTAACTAACTTATTTCCAACTTTCAAACAAAAGCAATTTTTAATTGATAACTCAAGCAAAATAGTGGTTATAATGGCTTCCAGAATCACAAATGTTTACTCACTGACTCTCTTAGAACTACCATCTGCAACTAGATTTGATGGACTATTCTCAACAATGAGGAACATTACAGGAAAAGGTAGATTCTAAAGTAAACCCCAAATCATAGTAGGCCCTCTCATCGAAGTATCCATCTTAAAATTTATATTTAAATTTATGAAGCAATTACAAAACAGTGTATAAGCAAACCAACCATAAAATCTTTGCTTTCTTCCCTTCTAACTCTTTGCTTCCTTCTCTTATCACCAAACTATAATATAGCAGGGACCTAAGATTCAGTCCTCAGCTCTCTGCGGCTTCTTTCTATCTCAGAGGAGCTTATCAATTCCCATGGATTTCATAAGGATGACTTCCAATCACTATCTTCAGTCTGGACATCTTCCCAGAACTCTAAACTCATTTTCATTTGCCTGTGCCATGGCCACTTGTATCTTGGCAAGCCCCGCCCCCACAACCAACACACACATACAACACTTAATTCTCAAACCCACTCCCCTCTCCAGTTGCTGTATTTCTGTCAGTTACCATTTTCCATTCCCTTTATCTGATCATTACCATTCTTTCCTCTGTTTTTACTAATTACTCTTTCAGGCATCCAGACTTAACTTTAAGGTGAGCTTGGACCCCTCCCTGTCTTTGATCTTCAGATCCAACCCGCCACCAAACTGAATACCCTCTCTTCCTGTTAACCCCTGCCACTGCCACCTAACTTTAGTTTCTCTCATGTCTGGACCATGGAAACAGTCTCTTTAATTGAACCAAAACTTCTAGCGTAAGTTTTCCAAGTAGCAAAATGAAGACATCCTACAGAGTTATTTATTTAATGCACATATAAAACAGGGCACAGCAATTGGCAAACAGTATGTGCTTAAGATGTGGTAGTTATCCTGCCTACCAGCCTTTTAATCACATCACTTTCCTCTTCAAAATTCTCCAGCAGCTCTGAATTGCATAAAGAATGAACTCAAAATTCCTTAATCTGTTACCTAAGTCTCCCTAAATCTGGTCCCAATATGCCCTATCTCCTAGTATATTAATCTCCCAACAGGCTTCCTCTCTGTCCCTCATGCTCCTGAGGCTCTTTTACCTCCCACCTACATACCCTGTGATTCTGCCTTCCTGCCCCAAATCTGACCTAATCCCAAAGGCCCTGCTCAAGTAATTTCTGCTTCTTGAAGCTTTCTGAGGCCACTCCAAGTCACAGTGATCCTTCCCTCTTCTGAACACAATGCTTTTTACTTACTCTTCACCAGTTCACTGATAAATATCAACCAACAAATATACCTCACACTAATTATAAGCTGCAGGGAAGACACAAATATGAAGAAATAGTATCCTCCCCACACAAAACTTATAGACAATTAAGAAAAGGGATCCACATAGGAAATGTCTTATATCAATGTGATGTCAATATTATTTTGTCCAAGTTATTTTGTATGACTTTTCATAAATATTTGAAACATCTCCATAATTAGATTTCTTCAATTCCTAGACAAGGGAGTCACTCAATGTACTTCTTAATATGCCAAAAAGCACCAACTATATCTGGCCCCTAGAAGATAATAAATATTTGATTTGGTTCCATTTCCAACTGTCAAAAGCATAAAATGGAAAATATCTGAAGTTTCTGGTAAAAAGTAGAAATATTTAGAAGTTTCTACTAATAAAATAACACAGGCTATTAGAATCAACATTAAGTTTCTTACCTGTTCAAGCGCTCTAGGAAGGTCATTCACCCAGTGTAAACTAGAATATTAATAACATATTGCTTTTAGCTTAATTCATGTAATTAATTGGTATAATTATCACTCCTATAAATAAAAGCCAACAAAAAGATATTAATTTTGAAGTGTGAAGTTGCATATCAAAATTCACTGACTGTTTTCATATAAGTTTTAAAGTAAAAAATATTCCTAGGGGAAAACCTTCCTTCTATGACACTAGAAAATGTGACAGTACTATAAATACTACAAAGCGTTTAGAACTTAATTTAGTAAATCTCTTGCATTTTATTTTGCCTCTTTCACCCCCTACCAGTGTGTGGTGATATGTGATGGCAAGAATCACAGTCTCTGTAGAGTATGGTCATACTTTCCTGACAGAAGTGGCATCCTCTTATACTGACATCCAGGATAGCACTGAATACCCATTTCAAACCATACTATGTTAAGATCACATTTATCTTTCATAATGCTTTTTAGTAATTATTAGGTAGTTTAAAAATGAAGAAGGTCATACCACAAGCTCTATCATACTTATGGGGAAACTGAAAGCAACAGAATTAGATATTTGCAAACAGCAAGTAGAAGAGCCAAAACTCATTCCTACTCCCCGTCCAGGACTCATTCCCTTAGACCAACATTCTTTATAATGTTTTTCATTTCCTGATAGAATGTACTTTTCTAAATTTGCTTAGCATACCTTAAAAAGCATGGAAGAAATTACAAACTCACTGAAGAAAAAGCTAGAGTACGACTCTCCCAGTCTGGGAATGAGGGGTTCCTGGGAGATAGGCCTTTCAGTGCTAACACTACCAAAGTCTTAGGTGAACCACAATGACTGGTCACCCTAAAAACAGCTATCAAAAGGGCTGTGTTGACATGAAGAGCATGTTGAATTTTTGTAAGAAAATATGACTATAAAATGAGGTAGGGGAAATAAAGTTACATACAAACTATTACTGCTGAGTTGTTTGAGGACAGGATCTCCGTCCGGACTCATTTGTGTATTTCCCTAAAGCATCAAGCTCAGAGCCTCACATATTACAAACTATTCAATAAATATTAATATGTTTATGTAATCAATGTGGAGGGGACATGGTAGGAAGCACAAATGGGAAAACATAACCTTAAGGACTATATTTCTGTGTGAAGAAAAATTGAAGTTGAAGGAAATACTAGCTTTTCCTTATTGGCCAAGATGAATTTCTAAGACTGCACTAATATTTGAATGCTGGAGCCAGTATTCTCTTTCCAAATCCTGCCTCCATCAATATGGATACTAAGTTATGTATACTGAAACTCTTCTATCACAGATGAGCTTCACCAAATTGAAAAAAAGTTGTGGAGAAAAAAGTTAAGGTAATATACCATATCAACTCCACTAGGGAGCATATAATTCGTTATTCTTTCCCAGAGAAATCTTATAGTTTATAACATAAGAAAACTGGTCTGTGACTTAAAAAAAAATTATTAAGAATTTACTTCATTATTTTTTATTTACCCCATAATATTAAAACTGTACATCATAAATTATTTATTTATAACATACATTTTTAGGAAGTACAAACAGATTACCAACCTTAAACTGCTAACCACCAAGTCAAATGTATTTTCTCTGAAGGGAAGGAACTCTTCATCAGCTAAAATGCTGACAGTAGGAATTTCCATTTCTATGATATTTTTCTAGTGGTTAAAAAATAAAAATTCAAAATAGATTCATATAGAATCTCAGTTACTAATGCAATCATTGTTAAATTTAAGTCAATGTCATATTTACTTGGCAGTTTCTATTCCTTCCCAAAAAAAAGCCACAAAAAAGCTCAAGAAGTATTTCTTTTTTTTTTTAAATATATATATATATATTTTTAATTTATTTGACAGAGATCACAAGTAGGCAGAGAAGCAGAAGCAGGCAGGGAGAGAGGAGGAAGCAGGCTCCCTGCTGAGCAGAGAGTCCAATGCGGGGCTCGATCCCAGGATCCTGGGATCATGACCTGAGCTGAAGGCAGAGGCTTTAAACCACTGAGCCACCCAGGTGCCCCTCTTTTTTTGTTTTTTTTTTTTAAAGATTATTTATTTATTTGACAGAGAGAGAGAAAGAGTTTGAGGGAGGGAACACAAGCACAGGGAGCAGGAGAGGGAAAAGCAGGCTTCCTGCTGAGCAGGGAGCCAGATGCTGGGCTCAATCCTAAAACCCTTTATTCTTTCTAATGGCAGTCTGATGTATATCAAAAATTTAAAGATGAACATCAATGAATCTGTAAATTCTACTAGTAGGAATTTATTTCCAGGGAGAAAAAGAAATCAAATGTACCAAGTTGCTTTATATAAGGATGTTCTTTACAGTATCAGTTATTAAGAAAACAGACATATAGCTGCCCTTCAATAGAAATTTAGCTTAATAAACCATGGAATATTCTTATATTGGAATACTATATAGCCATTTAAAAAGGTGGAATTTGGGTTTATATGTATCATTTGCTGATATAAAAGAATGATACCCTGTGAAAAACATGGCATGTTACCTGTATAAAATTATATGTTGGGAGACAGTTATACATCTGCAAAGGTGAAGATCAAAATGTCACCCGTGGTTGCCCCTGAAGGGTGGAACCAGGGATGATATTTTCTTTCCCCTTTACATTTCCTGTATTGTTTCATTCTTTATATGTATTATATATAATCAGGAAAAAAAAAACTATTTTCATTTTGAAGGAAATAAAAAACTAAAAATAAAACCAAGAGATCAGAAATCATGACTGTTATAAGGGTACCTACCAAAGCATTTTCTGCAATGTCTACTTGAAAAAACTTTCCAACAGTTTCCTGCAATTGAATAAAGTTAATCAGGTAAGACAAAACAAACAAAAAGCCACTGACAAAACAAAATAACTGCTGAAATTGCTAAAGGAGAAAGTGGCAATCATAGAGTCATTTTGAGCTTTGTAAGGGTATTTTTCTGCAATAAAACCAGTATAGTAAACTATTAGCTTTAATAACATATAGGAAGTTACACAGATTTGAATAAATGCAATCATGCCTATATTTAACACATTTAACTATATTTAAAAAATACACAACATATGTATGAGTAATCAGCCTCTTCAGTTCACGTCACTGGATTAAGGCTTATGTGTTAACTTTTCCATAGCACAACAGGCTGAGAGTTGGTCTCCACTCCTGGGCCACAAAAGACCTGGACCTTTCAGTTGTTCATTCAAAGAGTTTACAAAGAGTAAAGAAAGACTTAATAAATGCAGACACTTGGGGAGAAGGGGAACTCACTGGTTTCATTTTTCCCTGTTTCATCTCTCCTTTCTTTCTTCCGAGAGCCCTGCACCATTTCTTTCCCAGAATAACATTTTCCACTATGCTCTTTTCTCCAGGATTCTGCTGCCCCCATCATCATCTCTATCAAACTTCCATCTCTGTCTTCTGTGTCTCCTTCCCTTACCTTGAAACAGGCATAAGCCTCCCAATCTCTCCTCACCTCTACCTTCTAGTTGTTCTGTTTGCAATCTACAACTCCAATCTCAATGTTTTTCTCCTTAATTCTTCGTAATCTATTCCAACTTTCACTGTTCTAACAACACTATTTACAAACACTATTAACAACCTAATCAACTACAACAGCATGTCTGCTCTCAGTCCTACTTTACTTGACCTCTCTCAAGTCCAGCACTGTTGGTGGTCTCCTAGAAACATCTTCAGTACTTTCTACTCTGCCTCCCCTCTTTCTAATCCTTTCCACTTCATGCACACCCCCTTCTTAAAGACCTTTCTTGCCCACAACTTGGAAAGGGTACCCTATTATTGCCTGGTCACTGCTAACTAGTCAAGTGCAACTGGTGTGCAAGTGAATGTTTAACTACAGGCCTCAAAAAAAAAAAAAAAAAGTCCCCTGAGTTGTAGTGTTTGCCAGTTTCTGTGGTGTAATTCCTGTTCATTCTCCCACCCCCAGAAACAATTGTGGATGGTTCTTTTCTATATGCTTCTCAAGTAAGCTTATATTCCCATGGCTTCAGTTATCACCTCTGATAGGCTTCCAAATAAGAACAATAGCCTCCACGTAACCTTGTCTCACTTTATCCTGTTGCTAACCTTTGGAGATAGGTATTACTGCTCACATTTTACAGCAACTGAAGTCTGGAGAAGTTGGGTAACTGGCCCAACAGTATATAGTCAGTAAGTGGCAGAGCAGAATTTGAAATCCCTAACTGTCCAAGTTCAAGTCAGTGCTCTTAACCTCAACATCCCAATTCCAGTTCTACATTTCCAGCTACCTGTCAGACATTAACGCTAAAAACAGTCCACTGTTACCTCAAACGTAACATATTTAAAATGGGAAATTCCCGGGCTCCTTGCCCCACTACATCCCCTGACTTTTTCCAGTCACTGAAGTAACTTCAAAGTTATCTTGCATTTATTCATGCAATATTAACTTAACAAATCTTCACTGTGTATTCTAGGTATTGAGAACTTAGCAGTGACCACAAATGAGCAAGACTATGGCGTTTATATTCCAGTAAGAAAAGAGAGACACCAATTAAACAAACATATATCAGATGCCAATAAATAAGTGGAAATAAGCTATGGAAAGAGGGAAATACCCAGTGGTGAGTGGGGACCCTATTTTATAGAACAGTCAGGAAAGGAATCTTTGATGAAGAGTCATTTGAGCAAAGACCTGAAACAGGTAAAGAAGTAAGCCACCCAGATATCATGAGGAAGAACAGAGAACAACAAGTATAATGCAAAGCCCTGGCCAGTTTGAGAGACAGAGAGAAGGTCAGGGTTGCTGTAAGTAAGGAACCAGGGTAAGGACATAAGGCCAGATAAATGTTAGGGGAGCCAGATCACTGAGGGTCTTATGGATTAAGAATCTGGATTATTACTGAATTAGAGGAGAAGCCAACAGCTCTGAGCAGAGGGCTGGCAATGAAATGACTTGTGCTTTAAAAAATTACTTTGCTGTGAGAATGGACAGCTGAGGGCGAGGGTAGAAGCAGGGAGACCAGTAAGGAGGCTACTGCAGTATAGACCAATATGATAATAATGAAAGTAGTAGGAAGTGGTAGTTACAGATATATTTTGAAATCCAAGTAATATTTGTTGATGGATTCAATGTGGGAGGTGAGGACAGAAGAGGCATCAATGAACAAGTTTTCTGGCCTGATCAACTAGAAGAATAGATTTGCCCTGTCCATGACAACAGTGTTTTGGGAGCTTCTCATACCCTACGCCTACCAGCCTAGCCCAAGTGTATGTTTTTGTTGAAGTAGATTCAATATAGAAAGCCCACTGTAATCTGTTGTCCAACACAGTGTCACATATACAGGAGCTAAGATGATAAACAAATGTCTTTATTGTCTGAATTAGAAAATGCAAAATAAAATGGTATAAGCCTTAAAAAAGATACTTATATACAATCACATAGAAATATTTCTAATAACAATATTAATATTTTTCTCAGATAAAAGATTAGCTTAATAATATTTTCCAAATGAATGTCAATCTGATTTTACTTGAAGTATCAAAAACATTTGCACAAAATGAGAATGAAGAGCAACAGATCTCATACAGATTTAAAGAAATTTTAAGTAGGAATCACTGTATAAAGCAGATTGAAAAAAAAACCCACTTTAAGAAAAAAATACTTAGGAGGAGACACAAAACAACCATTGGCTCACCATTTTTTAAAAATTTAGTGATTTTGATAAAATCTAAATATGAGGGGCATCTGGGTGGCTCAGTGGGTTAACCCTCTGCCTTCAGCCCAGGTCAGGATCCCAGGATCCTGGGATTGAGCCCCACATCATGCTCTCTGCTCAGCCTCTTTCTGCCTGCCTCTCTGCCTACTTGTGATCTCTGGTAAATAAATTAAAAAAACAAAAAACAAAAACTAAATATGATACAAACTGAACTAAGGAAGACTTTCTTTAACAACAGTCAATTTTATTTCTTAAGGTAAATTAAGTCACTGAATAGATATACCTTATTCAAATGTTGTGCTATGTATCCTCTTCCACAACCAACATCCAAAGCAAGGGAAAAATTTCTAAAAAATAGACACAGAAGTTATATTTTATCTGTAATAACACAGTCTACAGAACAATTACTAAAACTGATTTTTCTTAAGTAAAAACATTTTAATGAACACAACTTTCAAAAAGTTACACCATCTGCCTTTTCTGCCTCACCTTATAAGCTGTTTCTACCAGAGAACATATTAAAGGAGCAAGTCTATCTGTTCCAGACATTCACAGGACCTCACAGTCAACTGGCTTCCCATGAGGTTGGTCCATGATGTGGATTCAAAGAACAAATTTAGTGGTGATATTTTAATTTAATTACACAAATAAAGAATGAAAAGAAGCTAACATAAGTTAACATGAAAATATCAGCATAGCTGTCAGGAACGTAATGATCCCTTTTTCTCAAATTTGTCGAGGCAGCAGATAACTTAAAATCATGTAAAATACCGTGAAATACTAATATGTTAAAATAAAAAACAAAACAAAACACCAACTAAATAGTAGCTAACTTTTACTAAAATCATAGCAGGTTTAAAGCAATATGCTAAGGGTTCAAAGTAAGTCAACCCAAGGTCACTCAACTAATAAGCAGTAATCAGAACTTGAATTCAGTTAGTCAGAATCCTGAACCAGAATTTTTTTTTATTAACATATGTAATGTATTATTAGCCACAGGGGTACAGATCTGCCAATCATCAGTCTTACACAATCCACAGCACTCACCATAGCACATACTCTCCCCAATGTCCATATCTTAGCCACCCTATCCCTCCCTGCCCACCCCCAGCAATCTTCAGTTTGTTTTTTGAGATTAAGAGTCTCTTATGGTCTGTCTCCCTCCCAGTTCCCATCTTGTTTCATTTTTTCCCTCCCTATCTCCCATAACCCCCTCCCTGTCTCTCAAATTCCTCTTATCAGAAAGATCATACAATAGTTGTCTTTCTCTGATTGACTTATTTCACTCGGCATAATACCCTCTAGGTTCCATCCCCGTTGTTGCAAATGGCAGGATTTCGGGTTTTTTGATGGCTGCATAGTATTCCAGTGTGTGTGTGTGTGTGTGTGTGTGTGTACCACATCTTCTTTATCCATTCATCTGTTGATGGACATCTAGGTTCTTTCCATAGTTTGGTTATTGTGGACATTGCTGCTATAAACATTCAGGTGCACAGACCTCTTCGGATCACTACATTTGTATCTTTAGGGTAAATACCCAGTGGTGTGATTGCTGGGTCATAGGGTAGCTCTATTTTCAACTTTTTCAGGAACCTCCATACTGTTTTCCAGAGTGGCTGCACCAGCTTGCAATCCCACCAACAGTGTAGAAGGGCTCCCCTTTCTTTGCATCCTCAACAACATCTGTTGTTTTCTGACTGGTTAAGTTTAGCTATTCTGACTGGTGTGAGATGGTATCTCACTGTGCTAAACGAGAATTATTATCTCCCATACTACATTGCCTCCTCTAAGTATATGTTATACAAAACCAGTTCATACATCTAGTTGTAAGCCAAATTCATTGACAAGAAAACTTAAAAGTTTTATCCACTAATAACATTTTTTCTACTGGAACCAAAATTAGGAGTCC
Source organism: Mustela putorius furo (assembly GCF_011764305.1). Lineage (NCBI taxonomy): Eukaryota > Metazoa > Chordata > Mammalia > Carnivora > Mustelidae > Mustela > Mustela putorius. The sequence goes on along the minus strand of NW_025421329.1, from coordinate 857,835 downwards.
TTTTTCAATTTCTGTTAAAAACTTATGTCAAAAATATAGAACACCAGAGAACTGGTAGTGAGAAAGAACCATTTACTTACATAACACCCTCTATCTTGGTTGTGAACACAGGCAGTATGACATGATAAAAGTATACAAGCTTTGGGATCGGAAAGACAAGATTTAGAATTCTGAGCCTGCAATTTACTGGCTCTGTGACCATGGACAAGTGATTTAATCTTACTGAATGTTTCCCCATCTATAAGATTAAATCACTTGTCTATAAAATGAAAAAGTTACTACCTCCCTCAAGAGAATTTTATGAAATGGTGCATTTAAAGTATCTAGCACAGTACAAATGCTCAACAAAAGTTAGTTATGAGTTATTTTTATCACAGATTATAACACTTCTTTAAAAAGATTTATCCATGAGACAGAGAGTGCGTGCCCGTGTGCAAACAGTGGGGGGACAGGAGGATGCAGATCCCCAGGACCCTGGGATCATGACCTGAGCCAAAGGCAGACACTTAACCTGCTGAGCCACCCAGGAGCCCCCAGTTTATAAAAGTAATTAAATGGACTTCAGATACCACAAAGAAGACACTTAATCTGTGGGGTTAAGTTTTTTTAAGAATAAACAAAAGATCAGTGTGGACAATATAAACTATACTTCATAACAATAGAACATTAGTGCAAGGGCATTTACACTGGTATTTTTTTAGACTGTATTTTTAATAATTTAGTTCTAAAGAGTTAATGTTAGTTTAAAACATGCTTTTAGCCACAATCCCAAGTCTCACTGTAGATCTATGTTTTGCTCAGTACTATGACATAAAAGACTGCAAAATCCATACTAACTTGGAAAATTTATTTCATTTTTATTCAATGGCCTATAATCCAGGCAAATGACTGCAGTACAGAGAGCTAGCTACTTGTTTCATATCCTTAAAATAATGGAACTAATAAAACAGATGAAATGGGGGTGATTATCCGTAACAATGAAGAATTTTTTACCATATGAAATTAATTCATCCCTAAACTCTTTTAAGTAGCAAGAAATCTCTAAAAAATGACTTAGTTTTTGATTTTAAAAAATTCCCCTTTTTATAAACAAATGTAATAAATTCATCCCTTGTTTGTCTAATTTAATGGATGTCTTTAGAAAAAAGAGCACAAAAAAGTGATTTGCTAACATCATAGAACAATCTACAGTAAAGACATTATTTAACTATTATTTATGTGGTTCCTGCCACACATCTATAAACTTGAATTTGTAAAATTTTTGTTATGCCTAATACAGAGCAAAGAATTCATCAAGGTTTTATTTTTTAATAATTTTTTTTTTTAATTTGACAGAGAGAGATCACAAGTAGGCAGAGAGAGAGGAGGAAGCAGGCTCCACTCCGAGCAGAGAGCCCGAAGCGGGACTTAATCCCAGGACCCCGAGATCATGACCTGAGCCGAAGGCAGACGCTTAACCCACTGAGCCACCCAGGCACCCATGGTTTTAATACTTCTTCAAAGTGTTCTCAAATCTGCCACTATATAATTGTCAGAGAAACCTACTGCCATTAACAATACTTAAGATAAAATGGCCAAAGTCTCATGTAATAACCCGAGTGGGGAATGAATCTAGGTAGTCTCTTTCCTTCACTTAGCCAAAGATTCTGTTGTTATTGTAGTTAAATTTTTAAAGCTAGGTTTAGTAAATCTTAAAAATTCACAGGTGGTCAATTTTCATCTTCAGTTTTGGAGCAATGTTTTCATTACTGGCTTTTAGCCAAATGAAACTGAATCAGTCATTCAGGTTCATAAAGAAGCTATGAGCTGAGCTTCTATTCTTTTTTTTTCCAACAAGGGGAAAAAAAGAACACTTGCTCTTCAGACATAAAAAAGGAGCGATCTGGGGTGCCTGGGTGGCTCAGTCAGTTAAGCATCTGCATTTGGCACAGGTCATGATCTCAGGGTCTTGGGATCAAGCCCCACATCAGTCTCCCTGCTCAGTTGGGAGTCTGCTTCTCCCTTTCCCTGTGCTCCTGTTTTTTTTCTTACTCTCTCTCCCAAATTAAAAAAAAAAAAAAAAAAAAGGGAGAGACTTAAGAGTGATTAAAATCACTAATCCCAGTAATAAATTCCTTCAGATTCTGCCATTCAAAACATTAAGCTCTCAACATTCAATCTCTTAAATCTTCAGTCAAAAGTTAATTGCATTTTATTATGATAGTCATCACATACCTCGCTATGTCATACACACGGTCTGCGATCCGACTTCCAACCTGAAGGATTACAAGCAGCAATGATGTATACAAGTTGAACAGGTTTAACAAAGGAGCAACACTTTTTCAGTATTCAATAATCCACAGGTTACTTATGTTTCTACATACTGTTAAGTACTTCTCACTATCCCACTTTCAATTTGACCACAAATTATATAAATCTGACCATAAATTATAAACAAAATAAATTATACTATCCCAGGAAACAAACTGAAGTGAATTACTTCAGAAGTCCATTTAATGAACCCAAGACTAAATATCCATGAATATGTATGTATACGTTGGCCTTTACATTCTATGTTCTATATAAGATTATAAGTATAAGAAGCAACAGAAGCATAACAGATACATTATTGTCCAGAGATATTAGCATGAAGTATATGAAAGTGAAAAAATATTGTTAGCTAGGGTTTATTACAGATCAATGTATAAATGATCAATTAAAAACTCTTATTATTTGAAGACTCATAGGAAATTCTGTGAAACTACTACACAAGTAAGCTGCTTTTCCAAGGAACATGTGCAAATTAGAAAGTCCGTCAGATCTGAAGAACCTGCGCTTCAGGCTATTCTTCCTAGTCCCATCCCAATTTAAAAGAGGCCATAAGGAAAGTGCTTCCTTTTGCCAGGCTAGCTTCATCTGACAGGAGCAAAGATGTGAGAGCCCAAGATTCTTCACATTCCTCTATTCCTTCATAAACACCCCAGAGCTTCTATTAGGACTTGGAAGTTCAGAACATATGTGTACTTGCTTTGGGGGAAAAGAAGGGGAAAGGAAAGAGGTATACCAGAAGTCTTTCCCTGGAGGAGTCTACTTTGTATATCATTCTTATTATGAATAACTTGTTTATTACAAAAAGAACATTCATATACTTCACCTCATTTATTCTAGTTCTACAGATTGATAAGGCCTCAGTCAATTCATAATCTACACACTTTGCTTGGAGAAGAGTGGTTAGAAATATACATCTTCTAAGTATATGTCATTATAAGCCCTAAGAACCAACACAGTCAATCACCTGGTCAGGCCAAACTTGCACAGAGTTCTGTCCAAAGGAGCTCAAAAACTGTTTCTTGCTTTGGCTTTTAAGAGTTCACTACACTTAACATCAATTTTAATTCATTCCCAAAGAAACATTCACTTAGGCCTGAAGTTGGAGCTGTGTGTCCAGAGAGTACAAACCCTCAGTTTCTAGTCCACTTGGGCAGAGGAAGAGGTCTTTCAAACGAGTATAAATCAGAGATCTTAATTTATCTTAATTAATTTTCCTAAAACATAAACCAGATCCCATCATCCCACTACTTAAAGACATCCAGGCGCTCAACAGGCTAGGAGTGCCCAGATGGTTCAGTCGGTTAAAAGACTGACTCTTGATATTTGGCTCCAGTAATGATCTCAGGGTTGTGAGATCAAGCCCCAGGGTTGATTTTCCACCCCCTATCCCCAAAACCAAAACCAAAAAACCATTCAACAGGTTCACATTCCTCTAGAGCAGGGCTGACCAACAGAAAAACAATGAGAACAATATATGTCACTTTTAAAAAGTAAAAAGGAACAGGAGAGATTATTTTTCACATATTTTACTTAACACAATATATCAAAACTACCATTTCTTTTTTTAAAAAAATATTTTATTTCTTTGACACAAAGAGGGATCACAAGTAGGCAGAGAGAAAGGGGGAAGCAGGTTACCTGCTAAGCAGAGAGCCCGTTCTGGGGCTTGATCCCAGGACCCTGAGATAATGCCATGAGGCGAGGGCAGAGGCTTAACCCACTGAGCCACCCAAGCGCCCCTCAAAACTACAATTTCAACAGGTAATCAAGATTTTTAAAAATCTACTAATGGAATATTTTGCATCCTTTTTTCACACTAAGTTACTGAAATCCAGTGCATTTTACAGATGCATTGCATCTCAATTGGACTAGCTATATTTCAAGCACTCAATAGCCACATGTGGCCAATGATTATCATACTGACTGGGCAGTTCAGCTGGACGAGAAAATCCAAAGTTCCTATCTTCTACTGCCCTAATAACCTGCGCCCCTCCCTGACCTCCTCTCCCACTCTCTCCTTCACCGAAGCTTCAGTAGAGACCTCAATAAGGTCCTTTCCGCCTCAGAAACTCTTCTTCCCTTTGCTTAAAGGCTATTCCCTCCAGATCTTAGCTTGCCTAATTCCTCATCATGTCGTCTGCCTGAGCGGCCTTCTCTGACCATCGCAGTCATTATACCACTTCACTTAAGCACCTCACCTTACTTCTTTGGCTGAAATTACATTTCTTGTTCACCGACGCCCACAAGAATGAAATTTCCTGAAGGTAGCGGTCTTATTCTGCCCATGGCAGAGGTGTAACTGAAGCAATATTTGCTGTGAGTGAGTGAATGGATGAATGGATGAATGAATAGCAACGTACAAATAACCTCACCCACCCGCTCAGTGATTACGGTAGACGCAGGCAGGGCAGCTGCTCAAGGTCATCCGGCGAGATGGGGCGAAGTGGGTTCAGGTGGGGTCGGCTGGGGCTTGGCCGGAGCCCCTCATCCGGCGCCAAAGCTAGGGGCCGTCCTCTCCCACTGCCCCGCGGACTTACCTCCTCTTTCAGGTAGTCAAACTTCATCGGCTCAGGCTGCCGGGCCGCCCAGTTTTTCTGTTTCCTCTTCAAATCCCGATCGAAGATATTTAGGGCTCTCGTCGAGGTGCTGCCTGGGGAAGAAATGCCGGACGCGACCTCCCTGAGGCCGAGGTTCTTTACTGGGACCCCAGCCGCGGGAGATCGCATTCTCAAGACCCAAAGACCACCAAGCCGCAGCATGTCCGGCTGAGACGCCACTTATCGGCGCACTTATCTTGCGCATGCGCCACCGCGTCTCCCGCGCCTGCGCCGAAGATCGCTGCAGAAAGGAAAGGGGAGGTAGTTTGGCCGGCCTCTCTTGCCATCACGGCGAAGCGTCACGCAGAGGATTGTGGGTGTGGGTCGCACGTGAGACTCGGCGAGAACTCGGGGGGAGGTGAGTGGATTTCGATTTCTAGAAGATGGGCTGTGGAGAGTCCCGAACCGGTTTTTGACAGGGTCTTCTTTGGATTCATGAGGGGTTGCGCTCTTTTTCTTTCCCATTCCGGTCTCATTTTTCAGACTTTTTGGTCCTCGCCAGGGTCTTGTCGAGGGGCCTCAGCCCAGTAGCTGTGCCTTGAGGTTTGGGCTTGGAAAGGAGATCGCCGTTCTAGGACCACCCTGGTGTTCTCTGCCTTAGAGGGTTGTTAGAGGGGACAGTGAAGGTGGGCGTCGGAAGGTGAGGTCAGGTCATCCATCTCTGAATATCTAACGTTTATCGAATGCTTTTGTTGTAAACATTTATATGCATTGCCACTCACAGTTGGATGAGATGGTACCTGCCTCGGTCCCTAACTGTTTAGAGGGTTAAATGCTTCATGTATAAGTGCATTATTGAAACCTGTGTGTCTTTTTTTTTTTTTTTTTTTTTGATTTATAAAAATTGTTTTCAAATTTAAGTAAAAATTCAAGGCTTGTTTTCAGAACAAAGCACTGCTATTGCTACCCTGCTTGATCAGTTCCTTTTTGTTAATGATAGTCAACGACTCTGGGGATGCCTGGGTGGCTCATCGGTTAAGGGTCTGCCTTCGGCTTCGTGGTGATCCCACGATCCTGGGATCGAATTCCCCATGGGCCCCTAGTTCAGCGGGGAGCGTGCGTCTCCCTCTACCTGCTGCTCTCCTGCTTGTGCGCGGTCTCTCTCTCTCTCTCTCTGACGAATGGATAGATAATCTTTAAAAAAAAAAAAAAATTAGCTCCGCAAAAATCTAATCGAGATGGGGAAAAATACTGATCTCTCTCTCTCTCTCCCTCTCTTCTCTCTCTCTCTCGAAAAATACTAATCTCTCTCTCTCTCTCCCTCTTCTCTCTCTCTCTCTCTCACACACACACACAAACACACAGTCTAATATGTTTGGGGAGAATCAGCCCACTTGGGCCTTATAGAATAAATTATAGAGAGAACTGATGTTTGTTAATAACTAGGATAAAAATTTGCCAGGTTTTTGAAGGATGGTAGGAGTTAAAGAGGGAGTTTTGTGAACCGAATCTGAATTGATTTGAGTCTATTTAGTTAGGAGACCAGCCTTGTACAACTAAGGACTGATCAGAGTAGTAGCATGAAGTAAGGACTAACAGGAAGAGTGGGACCAGAATGTGAAGAAACAAATAGGATCAACTGAGGCTTGGGAAACTTTTGATTACGTTAGCTTTTAACTTTTAACAGGTACACAGGTATACAAAAAGAAATGTAGAAATTCCAGGTGAGTGCAGTTGGCTAGTAAGCGTTTGTCTCCCTCTGTAAAGCCCTGGAATTGTGCTTGGTTTTGTTTTAAATTTATTTCTATGCTCTGTAGTCAAAAGAGGATACTCTGATAGTTTTTGCTTTTCTGTATGTGACTCAGAATAAGTTTGGGAAATGAAATTGGATGTGTTACCTTTATTTATATTTAACTTAGACTATATTGTGAATAAGCATTTTTTTCCCTAAGTATCTTTTTAAAACTAATTCTTCATTATCATAATATTTGTTTCACTTCTTAGGATTTGATTTCTTGAAGCATTTGTCCAGTCAGACATTTAAAAATGGCATCCAAACAAGAAATAATGAGTGACCAGCGATTTAGGAGGGTTACAAAAGATCCAAGATTTTGGGAGATGCCAGAAAAGGACCGAAAAGTCAAAATTGACAAGAGATTTCGAGCAATGTTTCATGACAAAAGGTTCAAGTTGAATTATGCTGTGGATAAAAGAGGACGCCCTATCAACCACAGCACTACAGAGGACTTGAAACGTTTTTATGATCTTTCAGATTCTGATTCAGATCTATCTGATGAAGATGGTAAAGCATTGAACCAAAAGAAGATGAAGAAGAAAAAACCCCAGACTAACAAAATAGAATCAAAAAGTATAGTTGAGGAGAAAAAGAAAGAAACCAAGAAAATTAACCAGAAGGATTCTGGAGATAAAAATGATTTAGATAACTCTGACAAAATCCAGAAAATGAAAAAGTCATGCAAACCTAAGAAGGTAGATTCAAAAACAATTCCCAAGAAAGACACAGACGAATTTACACAAAAAAGGACAAAAGAGAAAAAAAGCATTATTCAGCATAGTACAGACTCATGTCCCAAAGGAAAACTAAGCACAGGCGACTTGGGCCACTCTGAAATTGTGAAATCTCCCAAGGTCAAGCACTCTGAAGCAAGAAGAGAAATGCAGTCAGGTTGGTTGGAAAGAATTATAGGTTCTTTTATATTACATTATTTGTTTTTAGACTGATTTTTTTAAAAAGGCATATATAGCATTTTCATAGTCTAATGGAAATGATCTAATGCTTATTTGGGAGCATAAAGCTGTGAAAGAAAAAAAATGCCACATAATGATTATTTTTTATTTGGTGCTATAATGGCTAGGAGAGAAAAACTTGAGACTAAGCAATGATTTTGATTTGTGGTAGGCACTAGTGAAAGTTATATTCTTCAACCAGATCAAGTGTTATATGTTGTCATGAATAGTAAGAGAAGGTGTGTGTGAAGAGGGCTAGTAGAGTTGTGTATTCATCCATCCTTCATTCATTCAACTACTTTTAGTAACTAATATGTGGCAGGTAGAACGTGAGTAAGACATGGTTCCCCATCTTGGGGCTACTGCTAGCCTGTGCAAATTAGAAAAAGTTATGCCCTTTTGGATACATAGAACTCCTACTAGAGTTCACAGTTTGGTAAGGGACAGCATCTTTGAGTGAAGCGGTAGGTTTATTCCCCGTGAGTAGACACAGCACCTTTACAAGGTGCATAGCTAGTTGAGTGGATTTTATCTTATCTTGATTTCAGCCCTTCATAAGATCCTGTATTGCAAATAAAAGCCTGCTAAACTCTGCAGTGGCACCAGCCAACTGTTTCAATATATAATCAACTTAAATTTTAATGGCATAGTTCACGTTCTATTTTCATACTAATCTGAAGTATAAAATTTGGACGAGCCACATTACAAGTGCTCACTTGCTGCATGTGGCTGCTGGCTATGTACGGGACACCACAGATCTAATGTAGAAGAAATTAGATCTATAATATAATATAAATAACAGTATGTGCCATAAAAAGTGTTTAGCAGAGGGCCATGGGAATTCAGAGGAAGAGGTCACTCTAAGGTATGGTAATCAGAGAAATTCTTAAGGGAAGTACCAATGGGTTTGGAAAAAGTAAATCAAGAGACCAGAGTACTCAATATAGAAAGGACTTTGAGCAAAGATGTGGTTGGATATGTTCAGAAGAGATCAGTATTCCCATTTAATTAGATAATAAGGTCTCTGAAGGGGTAAGTAGGTAATACAACTAGAGATCGTTGTTCGGAACTAAGAAACATCTGTTCTGGTTCATGCTTGCTTGTTTACTGAGCTTGTTAAAATTTGGTGTCACCTCCAGTAGCAAGAAATTTTGAGTGTTGGTTTTGCCTGTTGTTTATGTTGTTAACTGAAAATTGGTATTCAGATGAGCCAAAGCCTGGCCATGGTTACAAGATTCAAGGAAGATAGATATTGGGAAAAAGTCAGAGAAAACTAGACAGGCTGAGATCACATTTGAAAGATAGGAGGTATTAGTTAGGTAGGGGATAGAATTCTAGACAGCAGGGACTAGGAGGTCAGAGTGGGATCTCATTCCTTTTGTAGTGGAACCAGGAGGCAGCAAACTGAGGTATAGGGAGAGGGATAGGAGTTTGGTTACTGAAATTGGAGAATAAGATCAAAATAGGAACAGCAGCAGGGTTTGTTTGATGCTGTTTGTGAGGTAAATTAGTCTAGCATCTTTCAAATTTCACTTGATTTAGGGCACTGGATTAATAAAACATATCCATACACTCATTTGGATTGATTTTACAGAATCTTTTTGCTTATCTTTTTTATTGAAATTTCTCAGTAAACTTGAGAAATTAGGATAGATTAATCAGGAAACAAGGCTAAAGTGATTTATGTGAGGGTATACAGAGTTGGGCCTGCAGTTCACGTCTTCGAAAAATCTTTCTACTGCATCATGTTGCTTCTAGTCGTTTACATCCATTCCACAATCTAGAAAGGCATTATGTAATAAGTAGGGATAAATGACTTTATATGTACACCATCTTTTGTTCATTATTCATCAGTTACCAGCAACTACTATGTGCAGAGAGGTGGTTTTTTTTTTGTTTTTTAAGATGTTATTTATTTGAGAGAGAGAGAGATCATGAGCAGGGGGAAGTGGGTAGAAGGAGAAGCAGACTCCCCACTGAGCAGGGAGCCCAATGTGGGACTCCATCACAGGACCGTGGGATCATGACCTGAGCCAAAGGTAGGTGCCAACCTACTGAGCCACCCAGGCACCCCTGCAGAGAGCTTTTTAAATGCTACAAGGTAAAGGTGATGGAAAGAGTGCAATTTGGTATTTTGTGTTGTAAATGTTGATGCCTAGGACTTGCACTCCTAAGAACTTATTTTAAGTAAATGCTTGCACATTTGTGCAAAGAATGTGCATCTTAGGGCTGCCTGGGTGGCTCAGTTGTTAAGCCTCTGCCTTCGTCTCAGGTCATGATCCTGGGGTCCTGGGATCCATCCTGGCACTGGCTCCCTGCTCAGTGGGAAGCCTGCTACTCCCTCTCCCACTCCCCCAGCTTGTATTCCCTCTCACCGTCTCTCTCTTTCTGTCAAGTAAATAAATAAAATCTTTAAAAAAGAAAATTTACACCTTAGCATTGTTTTTAAAATTTAAAAAGTAATATAAATCATTAGGGACTTGATTAAATTGTGATATACCCAAACATGTTTATGATATATAAAGATTTTATTTGTTTATTTGGCAAAAAGATAGAGTACAAGTAGTCAGAGGGAGAGGGAGAAGCAGACTCTCCACTGAGCAAAGAGCCCTCTGCGGGGCTCGATCCCAGGTCGCAGGGATCATGACCTGAGCTGAAGGCAGAGGCTTAACTGATTGAGCCACCCAGGCACCCCTCCCTTTTCCTTTTCCTGAGCTCAATGCATTTTACATAGTTGATGATAAATATTTAGTCAATGAATGACTATTATAAGACTATAGGACCAAGAAAAAAATAAGTTCAAATTTCATTCCAAGTGTTAAGCTTTTAATGTTTTTTTTCTTTTAATTCTGCAAGCAGAGCCTATAAGCAGAAACATTAAGTTCCAATTTAAAGGTGAATAAAATGTGCAAGGTACTGTATAATCAACATATTCACATACCCACAGCAGAATCATATGATTGCTTTTGAAATAGAAAATGAGTTTTTTCAGAGTTATGTGTATAAAAAAATCCAACTTAAGTAAAAATAGTCTTTTACTTTTCATATATCGCTAACCATAGTTAGTTACTAAGTTCAAGATTTAGCAGAAAACTTACTATTTTGCTCTGCGTATGTGATCGCATCCACAACACAACTTATATTCTTCCTGGATTTGAGGTCAAAATTAGTTGGATTCAATTTAATTGTGTCTACATTTTCTTAATTTCTCCCTCCTTTAATCTTTTTTGCAGTGATTCCTCTAATAATGGCAAGAGACAGTGACGGTTATGAAAGCTCTGCAGGTGGTAAGATGGTTGACAAAGATGCTCTGGAGGAAGATTCAGAAAGTGCTAGTGAAATAGGTGATGAGGAATCTGAAGATGGAATTACACGCACTGGTAGAGCTTCAGCTGATGATGATGATGATGATGAAAATGAAAGTGATGAGGAGGAAGATGAAGATGAGGATAGTGACAATGATGATGAAAGTGACAGTGGCCCTGATCTTGCAAGGGGTAAAGGAAATATAGAAACTAGTTCTGAAGATGAAGAAGATATGGCAGATTTACTGCCAGAGGACTCTGGTTTTGAGCATGCTTGGAGAGAATTAGATAAAGATGCTCCTCGGGCTGATGAGGTGAACTTCTGAATAAGATTATTTGTGAAAAGCATAGTTAAAGTCACTTTTGTAGATGGTAGAATTGCTGTCATTAAACTGAGTTGGAAAACGTTTTTAGTAAATAATAATCTTAATGATTGTTCTGATTGAAACTTTTTGGTACAAAAAAACTTCTTGATATGGATTGTAGCTATATAAATAAGATGTTTGTCCAAGCAAATAGGGATTAGTTAAAGAAATAATTAAAGGTCACATGAAATTTTTGAGATTTTATTATGTGACAGACAGTGAGAGGGAACACAAGGGAAAAGGGAAGAGGGAGAGGGAAAAGCAGGCTTCCTGCTGAGCAAGGAGCCTGATGGTGGGACTTGATCCCAGGACCCTGGGATCTTGAACCAAAGGTAGACCCCTAATGACTGACACTCAGGCACCCCAGGTCACATGAAATTTTTAGAAGATATTTACTGTAGCTGGTAGTTTATATTTCAGTTCCTACTGCACTGTTAGAAACGCTTTAGGGTAATATACTCAATCTCCATACTAATGCACGGGTAGCAAAATAGCTTAACAAACTTGGGTGTTAAAAAGTAAACTGATTGGGATACCCAGGTGGCTCAGTTGGTTAAGCTTCTGCCTTCTGCTCAAGTCATGATCCCAGGGTCCTGTGATTGGGTCCCATGTCGGGCTCCCTGCCCAGTGAGGAGCTTGTTTCTCCTTCTACCTGCCACTTCTCTGCTTGTACTCTCTCTCTCTGGCAAATGAACAAATACATAAAATTAAAAAAAAAAAAAAAAGTCAGCTGATTATCAAGTTCTGATTCAAGAACAAAGAACTGAGTAAGAGAGAGTGCTTATCTATCTGTTGACATTTTTACCATTGTCTGACTCAGGCGAAGTTTAACATATTGAAACGACTTAGTAAATACTGTATTTTCAGATTTCAGAATTTGGGGGAAAGAAGACATTTTTTTATATATTTTGCAAGTGATGGGAATGATAGAGATTATGTAATATTTAATTTTTCTCATTTCTTAGGTTACACGTCGATTAGCAGTTTGCAACATGGACTGGGACAGATTAAAGGCAAAAGATTTGCTAGCTCTGTTCAATTCATTTAAACCTAAAGGGGGTGTTATATTTTCTGTAAAGGTGAGAATTGATTTCATTTTGAAATATTTCTAAACATTTTTAAGTTTAATCTTTTTTTAAGTCATAGTTTTCCTTTTAAGGAAAAATAATCTGGCAGTCGTCTGGTATAGTTAGGCACAAAACTTGTAGAATAGATGCAAAAGTTAGAAAGGAAGAGATAAAATTATTGCTCTCGATACGTTATACGATTGTATGTATTTTAAAAATCTAAAGAATACAATTGAAAAGCTATTATAAGGCTCAATAAAGGGACAAGTAAAATAAATATTTTTTAAATTGCATTCTTCAATTCTTAACCAATTAAGAATAATCTATTTTTGCTAGCAGCAGAAATGTAAAATTCTTGGGAATTACCTTAAATATATATAATATATATGAAGTAAACTATAACACTGGATAAATTTGAAAAATTTAAGTAATTGTTGAGATACCCTATTTCTGGAGAGCAAGCCTAGTGATTAAGAATCTAGGTTTTTCAGTATGACAGACCCGCATTCATGCCATGTGATCTTGGGCATTTTATTAATTTCTCAGATGTGTTCTCTCACCTGACAAGCGGATGTAATAATAGTATTTCCTAGGGTAGTTGTAAGAATGAAATGAAAAGAAGCTCACATTAAGTATTTAGTTACAATCTCAGTTCAGATCAAAGAAAAAGGATACCAGTAATCATCTAGAAGAATAAATAAGTGAGAATGACTAATAAATTTTTAGGAAAACATACCAGTATAAAAGGATTTTCTCTGTGAGGTACAACATGTGAACATTTTATATTACTACAAGAGTTAACAGTTTGGTTAAAAATGGAAAGACAAATTGATGGAATGAAATAGGTAAATAGAAAAATTCATATTATAATACAGGCCAAAGTAAGCTTGAATTGGGACAAATGAGTGAGTCTTTGTATAAAGAGCTTAGTTCAGATCTTCACCTCATCATAGTCCAAAATATACTCCAGATAAAGTAAGAAAAAAAAAGTTAAACCATAGAAACAGAATAAAATAGGATTGTGTTTCTGTTAAATCTTGTGTTTCAGAAAATGCATGGTAAGAATTTCTAGACTTAGAAAAACAGAATCAGCAGATGCGACTACATATGTATTTAAAACTTCTACATCAAAACCTATTACCACTCAAATTAGTAAGGAAAACTCAAATCCCCTATTTAATAAATGCATATTGCAGAGAACTCAGAAAAGCATGTATTGGTTAGCAAAAATATATTAAGCCCAGTAATGTCAAAATAAGACAAATTAATACAGTTTTATTTTTTCTCAAAAGTAGCCAACATACAAAAATTATCAAATCCCAGTGAGGGTGAATTCTTTTTCTTTTACCAAGACCCTCTAAACTGTGTGGTAAGATTACTATCAGTTCTTTTCTATTTAAAGTATTTCTTAAAAGAAGGCATTGGATAAATGATATGACTTAAGAGAGAAAACAAAATTGTTTTTCTTTATGTTTTATATACTTCCTTAATCATTTTTGTGTATTTTATGCCAACTATTTAACCTAGTCATTTGTGTGTGTGTGTGTGTGTGTGTGTGTGTGTGTGTTTGTGTACGTACTTTAAGTTCCTTGAGCACTTAGAGTCTTCTTTTGCTTTTCTTAATTTTTCATTTGGATCCCAGGACCATCTTGTTCTAGTTGACATATGGAGGAGATAAATCTGTTTTTGTTCTCAAGCTCCATATCTGTTACTCTCTAGCGAAAATTATTTTTAAGGAGATTCCTCAGGGTGTTTTAGCTTCCTGTAGTAGGTTTGGAAGTGAGTCATCCTTGCTGTTTTCATCGAGTTCGCTTGTAACTCTCAGAATTCCTGACCTTGACAGGTTTGGATGTTTTAAGATAAGTAAAGTATAAATTACATTGATCTTATTTTTTGTGTGTCTAGATATATCCTTCGGAGTTCGGAAAGGAGAGGATGAAGGAAGAGCAAGTTCAAGGACCAGTAGAGTTATTAAGTATTCCTGAAGATGCCCCTGAAAAGGATTGGTATTAACCTTTTACAGAAAATAAAACTAAATCTAAATTCATGTCACTAACTCAGAATTCTGGTCACTTTAATGGGATTAAAGTATATGTTGTGCCTGCCTTTTATAATTTAAAACAAGTTGCAAGCAGATTAAAGTCTATCAGAAGTGGCACACTATTTCAACAACCTTTTGTGTGTATATTCATATTTCTATATTCACCAAAAAAATTATTGAAATTTTGAAAAACATTTCATGATTAGACTGATTTAAGGTTCTCAACCTCTTTGCTCTTAGTAAGTTTTGCTTTTTTCCTGGAATAAGTTTTTATCATCGTAATGTATAGAAAAAAATTTAAGGTAGTTTTTAAACCACTAGGTGGAGCTATTTGTGCACGTAATAAAAATGGTAGTTAAATAGATGAGTGGCAGAACAGCCAATGAAGACCCTCAAGGAGAATGTTGTAGTTCAATGAAATTAAACTTATAACCATTTAGACTTGAAAACACATAAATATGGAGTAAAAATTTTCAAGATTAGGAATTTCTTTGTACTTAGACCTAATGTTTTCCTATCATATTTTATAATACAGTGATCTTGTTCAGGAGTTTTACTTGAGAGACTATAGGTGGTAGCAAAACAAAAAAGACTATTCAAGAATTAAAATTATGAGTAAGCATATGTGATTCTCACATGCTCCTTTTCTGGATACTAAGTTTCAATCAAAATATTATCAGAATAATAAATTGATCTTAAATATCTAATGCCTATAAAGGTAGAATTGAAGGAAAGATGGATTGGGATGAAGGCCAGGTTGTAATGTGTTTTTCTTGAAGTAATCACATTTATTTTTTAAAGGAAGGTAGGTATTTGTGTTCCTGAATAAGTAAGCTTAATGAGTTTTCTACCTTTTAGGACTTCTAGAGAAAAATTGAGAGATTATCAATTCAAACGACTCAAATACTATTATGCAGTAGTAGACTGTGATTCTCCTGAAACAGCTGGTAAAATTTATGAGGATTGTGATGGCCTGGAATTCGAAAGTAGTTGTTCATTCATAGATTTAAGGTAATCCAGTATGTGTCTTGCCAATTTTATCTTGTGTCATAATATTATTGTAGGAAGTAGGATATTAGATTGGTAGTATTTTCTGTTGTTCCATATTGTAAGAGGATTTTTTTGCTTTAGGTGAACTCTGTCCTATGGAACATCACTCTCTTAACAAAGAAAACTAAAATGAGAAAATTTTAAAGTGTTGTGTGTGAGTTACTCCACATTTATATCCTAAATTTCCAATATATTGGCAATGTTTTTAGGATAATGGCTTATATGCAGTGATATTTCTTTGCAACCCTCTTTTAGAACTAGGAGCCAGGTGAATTAACTCTGAAAAAAGGCACCAAGGCGGGGCAAAGGCATTTCCTAATAAACTGGTTCCTCTAGAACTCTGCTAATATAGTAGTTACTAGTCATATCTATTTAGTTAAAATTTTAAAAAATTTTAAATTTATTTATTTGCTTCATCACTAGACACATTTGAAGTACTTACTGGCCATATGTTGAACAGAGCAGATACAGGACATTGCTATCATCACAGAAAGTTCCATTGGATGGTGCTGCTCTAAATGCTCAGTGAAAGGATGGTGTTACTGGCTTTCTCTTCAGACTTGGGCATTATTTTCGCCCTATGTGCAGGTTTCACTGGCCCAAAGCTGAAAAACCTTAAATGGTGGTAAATGTCAGTTCTGAGGAAACGGGAATCTGAACTACTATAACATTTTTTCATTAGCCTAGTGTTTTTGAACTCAGTAAATCATTCTCCTGTGACACTTGGAGAAATCAGTTCTTTGTTTCCAGGTTTGTGAGAGGCTTTGTTCTAAAAATGAAATATTTCTGAAAAAAAAATGCATCATTTCATAGTCCCTGGCTTTCATATTTCAAAGGCATTTGGACTGGTATAAAAATACAAATAAAAGTTTTTGAATTGATAATTTAAGGTAAGATTTTAGTACATTGGCCTTTATAACAAGAAGGGCTTATCTCATCAGACAAGTGTTTCTTTCTCTTCTTTTAACAATTTCAATAGGAGGTACTTGTTTTGAGTGTTTAAATAGTAGGTACCAAACATTTGTTAGAATGTCAAACTCCTTGGGTTTCGTGAATTCATGTTAACATGTTCTTTTCAGAATCATTTTGTTCTGTTTCCTTTTTGGAATAAGGATAGAATAAGGATAGTTAGAATAAGCTCTGGCAGGCCTAGAAAATAAGATCAATGAGCATGGAAAAAAAATCGCATTCCCTGTTTTATTTTGTTAAACATAATATCAGAAAAGAAAGTTGAGTTTTCTGCTACCATCCAATTATCTAGAAACTTTGTTTCATCTCCCCCAAAATATAAATGCATGCATATTAATAACACTTAAAAATATTGATTTCAGATTTTCTTCTTCTAGTCTTTGTAAAAGTATTGCTGGAGAAGGATATTTTGTAAACCTAATGAGCCTTAATTACCTGTTTCTTTCCCCTAGAATAATTTTTGGTGGATAATGGAGCATATGCCTTTTGTGTGTATGGAACCAAAATCTCCTTATATAAATTACAAAACCTAATATATTAACCATAGGGTTTTTCACCCTATGTTTTAGCCTGATGCCTAAGCATTGTCAGACAATTACAGTGGTTAATTTACGTCTAACAGCTAATTACTTGTGAAAATAATTACAAATTATCTTTGAAAGATAAGATTTTGAGGATTTTTTAGTCATAAAGAATCAACCTTAAACGTTTTTCTTATTTTCAATGACACCTTATGTGTCTGATACTTTACATTTAGAACACTTATCTACTACTAATTCTATTTGATATTCAGTATATCATATAGCAAATGAAGACTGTGCAGGAGTCTAGGTCTTTTTGAAACATGAGGGACCCATGTGCGTTTGCACCTGACTCATATTAACTGACTCCCAGCACAGGGCTTCTGCCCACAGATTCCACTCAAATTAAGTGGAATTAGAGATTCATAGTTCATGAATTTCAGAAATTTTGTGCCAAGGTTATTTGTAACATAGTTTGCCCCATCTACATATGTGTTCTATAGAAACTTACGGTATGCATATATAAACTATAACTAATTAGAAGAGAACCTAAACTCTGGTTATCACTACAGCATATGTTTAAATAAATTTATTTTTTCTTTGCTTCTTAGGTTTATACCAGATGATACTACTTTTGATGATGAGCCCAAGGACGTAGCCTCAGAAGTGGATTTAACAGCATATAAACCAAAATATTTCACATCTGCTGCAATGGGAACATCAACGGTATCTCTTAACTTTTAAAAATGTATAGCTGGACTCTTGCTTTCAAAAAAGAATTTGTGTATTATTTACTTACAGCATCTTCAGAAATGGGAGGTATTCAAAATTTTAATGCACAAATACAAATAGAAGTGAGACACAAGAATATTTGCATTTTTATCTACCACATCTGTTTGAACCTATTTTCAGATTTTTGTTATCCTTTTAAGCTTGAGTCAAAACCTGCAAATGTTTCTTTTTTCCTCTCTCTTTCCCATATATTCTTATTCAGTTAAATTCTTTAATAAGTAATATGTCAGTTATTAGTATCCTGAGGAGGGAGAAGGAGGTAACAAATAACCTCAAATCACAGTTAAAACCAGTGGAAATTTTTTTTTTTTTTTAAAGATTTTATTTATTTATTTGACAGAGAGAGATCACAATTAGGCAGAGAGGCAGGCAGAGAGAGAGAGAGAGAGAGAGAGGGAAGCAGGCTCCCTGCCGAGCAGAGAGCCCGATGCGGGACTCGATCCCAGGACCCTGAGATCATGACCTGAGCCGAAGGCAGCGGCTTAACCCACTGAGCCACCCAGGCGCCCCCAAAACCAGTGGAAATTTTAAATAGGAACACATTTTTTTCTGCAGATACGATCTAAAATTATAAAAAACAATTGAAGTAGAATAATTCAGGACTATTAGATATCACATTATTGCTTAGTAATGAAAAGCCAGAAGATTTCTTTTGAATTAATTTGTTACTTAGCTGCCTACCTTCTCTTCTCCTTTTCCCCACCCCCACCATAAACCTTCTGCTCACGGATAGACTCTGCAGGAACCACACAGGTTTCCCATTGCTTTTTCTGTGACAGACCACTGTGCTCTTCTGAGAATAGGCTGGTGGTAGAGAAAGCTACCATATCTGTCACCTGCATACTATGTTGGGTACTGTTTGGCCTTGTTTAGTTACTGAGTATGGGAAAACCCCACTGTTATGCAATAAATGACGTTTAAAAGCTTCAGTAACATAAAATATAGGGCCAGGTTATTTTCAAGACTGAAAAATGACCGAGGCAAGTCTGTCCAGACAGCCATTCTGGAATTCTAGGGTTTGGCCATACCATCCACATATAGACATTCAATTCCAGCAGCAGTTTTATGGTTATCACTCTGACAAATTATCAGAATAGAGATAATATGACTGACTAACCAGAACTTCTAAGGTAATGACAGCTGTCTTAAAGATTCCCTTTGTTAATTGGTGCCCATTTTGTTGTCCTTATCTGAGGAGATTAGACTGAGGGAAAAAAAAAACAAGGGTAGGGGACCTACCCTGTGATGAAGCTAAAACTTCTGACAAGACCCTGTCTGAGAATGGGGGCAGCATGGAGGACAGGAGCCAAACCAGTCATGCTATAGATGAATTTCTGTGTCATGAGGGTTTGCCGTACTTCCAACCAGTACATGCCTTTCTTATCAGTGGCTCTTAATCTTTTTTGGAAAAGGGACCCTACTGAAATTCTGTTGAAAGCTTTATGAATGGATTTCGTGTAGTTTGTAGACCTCCTGAAAAACTTAGAATTCCAGGTGAAAAACACGTTTTTGTTGATTCATAATGTTAACTTTTTCACTGTGCATTTTATTTCTTTTCCCTACAATTAGTTGAATTTTTACTCCTAATATTAGAATAGCTTGCATATAGCAGAGAGTTAGGAAGGAAAAGGTACAGGTTA
Organism: Mustela putorius furo; assembly: GCF_011764305.1. Classification (NCBI taxonomy): domain Eukaryota; kingdom Metazoa; phylum Chordata; class Mammalia; order Carnivora; family Mustelidae; genus Mustela; species Mustela putorius. Next base: position 838,490 of record NW_025421329.1, on the reverse strand, counting down.
ATGGATATGGTTCCTCTTTCATAAGTAAAATACTTTGTTATGCGTGTCATTAATTATTTGTTTTAGCATGTCTTTTTTAGCTTACATCCACAGTAGTGGTAAATATTCTGTGAGTAAGAGTTACTGACACTTCTGTTTTTATGTTTGTTTTATTGGTGAAAGGTGGAGATCACGTGGGATGAGACTGATCATGAAAGAATTACAACACTCAACAGGAAGTTTAAAAAGGAAGAGCTTTTGGACATGGATTTTCAAGCCTACTTAGCTTCCTCTAGTGAGGATGAAGAAGAGATAGAAGAGGAGCTACAGGGTACTTAGTAATCTTTTGATATTTTACATTTGTAAGCATTTAGACTGTGCCTAATCTAGACTTGCTTTCAAAAAAGAATTTGTGTATTATTTACTTATAGCATCTTATAAATATGGAAATATGTCTTTGGTGGTAGTTTAAAAGGGAGGGTCAAGCTAATTCTTAAGCTGTCTGCAAAGCATACTTCCATGTATAGTGTTATATATACCTGCAGATAGTATTTGAAATTTTTTATTTAGAGGTATTTTTTTAGCCTGGATTTCTTTAACCATGAACATTTTGTTTAAAACTGTACCAAACAAAAAAAACCTGGCCTTTTACATTTGTCCTAATTCATATAGTTTTGCAGTCTCTTAACAAACTAGTAAAATGCACTATTACCCCTCCTTCTTTTTCTTTTTTTTTTTTTTTTAACTAAGTGCTTCTTTTGGATTGACAGATTATTTTTTTTTATGATTTATTTATTTATTTTAGATAGAGTATACAAGTGGGAGGGACAGAGGGAGAGGGAGAGAGAATCCCAAGCAGACTTATCACAGGCCTGAGATCATGACCTGAGCCGAAACTGAGAGCTGGATCCTTAACAAACTGTGCCACTCAGGTGCCCCAGTTGATTGAATATTTTTATATTCATTTCTCTTCGAGTAGTTTAGAGGGTAAACTGTTTCTGTCCATTTAGTGATTATCCTAGAAATTGTGACTTGCGTTCTTAATTTGTTAAGAAATTTTGTAATTAATATTTTTACCCTCCTAAATAATACAGGGAATCTTAAAACAACTCTCATCCTATCCTATGTATTGTAATTCTGGTTTTTTGTAAGTCCTATGAGCTGTTAATATTTAAATTGTCCTTATTTCCATTTACCCACATTTCTTCTACTTTCTTAAATCTCACACTTATATCTAGGATCATTTTCATTCTACCTTATGTATATCCTTGATAAGTTCTGATAGTATTTGCTGGTGTCAAACTCTCTTGAGTTTTAGTATAAAAATATCCTTATTTTGCTTTCATTTGTGAAAGATACTTCCACACGCAAAAAAATTATAGGTAGGAAGTCCTCTCCATCCCCACACTGATGATAATATCCTACAGACTTGTAGTTTCACTGTGTTTTTGAGAAGTTGGTTGTCTTTTTTTCAGGCTTTGAAGATTATCTGAATTTTCTTTTTTCTTTTGACTGCATTTAAATTTTTTTTTGGTCTTTCTGCAGTTTTACTACGATAGATTTCTTTTTATTTGTGTGCTTGGGGGCTGTTGGGTTTCTTGCATTTGTGTCATGGCATCTTTCATCAGTTTTGGAATTTTCTCAGTCATTATCTAATTACATATTTCTTCTAACCTGTCCAGGGATTCCAAGTAAGTATATATATTATTTCTTTCCAGTATGACTTCCATCTTGCTACTGTCACAGATTTCTTAATCTGTTGTCTCTCCGCTGTGTTCTGGATATTTTCTTTTGACCTATCTTTCAGTTCATTAATTTGCTTTTCAGCAGTGTTAAATCTGTTGATAGACCTATCCATTGAGTTCCTAATTTTGGTTATTATATTCTTCCTTTTTGTTAAGTCCTGTTTGGCTATTTTTCAAATCAGCAATAACACTTTTTATAATTTTTTATTCATGCAGATATTTTCAATCCTTATCTCTGTAAATGGTATAAGCATGTTTTTGTAGTCCATGTGTGATAATTTCAGTATTTTAAGTCTTTTGGGGTTCATTTTTTGTTACTTTACAAGATATTTCCCCTTTGTTTATTTGTATACATGGTTAACTTTTTGTGCTAATTTGATAGTTGAGATGAGTATCTGATCAGACAGAACTTTCATTTACTCTGGTCATTCTAGGACTACATTACTCCAAAGGTTTAAGGCTTCAGGTTCCTGGGACTTTGTGGGTGATGCAAGTCTTCATGAAGGCTGGTTTACTTCTGGTTGGCTTCTACCCTAATTGTTCATCCTTCTGGGTCCTTGCTTAAGGTGGACATAGTAGTTGTCTTCTCTTCTCTGGTAACATTTGTCCTCTTGGCCCTGCCAGGCTGCCAAAACTAGTTTAGTTTTATAGTTTTTACAGTTTTTAGTTTTATAGCTGTTTCTTCTGTGGATCAGTAAATGTTCTCAGGAAAAAAATAAATATTGAATATAGGATCAACTCCCTGTACTCCCTTCTTGATTTTGAGTCAGTAATTTTTTACTAATTTATCAGTTCTTCGAAGGTTTTTTTTTCTTTTTATAAACTCCTTGAAGATTTTAAAAATATTTCATCTGACTTGATATGCTTGGTGAAAAGATTGGTCTGAAGTGTCTAGCTTGCCATGAATAGAAACAGAAGTTCTCAAATTATCTATGTTTTATTAAAAATTTTGTTTTGATGATTGAAATGTTCAATAGCATATTTTCTAATTGTATGTGCTATTTGCTTAAAATAACTCATTTTTAAAAAATAGAACCAAAAAAAAATCTTTTTTCCTGTATGTAGTATGGCTCTGTTTGGAAATGGTTGCTTAATTGTAATTGCTTAATCTATTTGCTTAAAATAACTCATTTTTAAAAAATAGAACCAAAAAAAAAAATCTTTTTTCCTGTATGTAGTATGGCTCTGTTTGGAAATGGTTGCTTAATTGTAATTGTTGATGTCTTTGTCTCCCTGATATATTCACATCTTCATTTATTTATCTGATAGAATTCCCAGTCATGCAAAATTGTGTTAAGAGGTTTAGTGCTGATAACGAATACCATAAATGTTAAGCATAAGTATTTTAAATTAGCAGTCATGAATATTCTTGCTTTTATTTATAGCTTAATATTTTTCATAGCTGTCTTTTGGTTTTGGTATTTTATATGTGTTATTTTTGGGACCTGAACATCAAATTATATAAAATTCTTTTTTAGTATTAACATAGGACCACTAATTCTTAACTTTTTTAGGTCCTGTGATTGGCCTGTCATCGTTTCTTTAAACTACTGGAGACACTGCTTCATTTTCTGAGTTTTTCATAAAGTGCTACTCTTGAACTATGCTCTACACATGGAATGGAAAATCATGCTTAATCATTCTAGTTTCTTTGTTCAGACATCTCATATTAATAAAACCACATAATTTCTTAGGTATTTAATAGTCTTTTTGAAAAAGTATGATTTGCAGGAGTAGTTATGGGCACAAAAGCCTTCTCATTTATTTTAAGGCCTCAGTGGCTGTTGCTTGTTAATGTTTTGGCTTTCCAAACAATTGAGTGACCATTTTATTTCTAGTGTGCCCAGAAGAGCTAAGCCCTTTTTCAGATAGTATTTGAAATATATATACTTACTTATTTATATATTCTTTTTATGCATAATGCTTATGTGGTCATTTAGCGCTTTCTGAAAATTCTGGTTAGTTTTTCTTCATTAGCTCTAGATTAAAGGAAAGAAGAGAATGTATACTTGGGGAGAGTGGTTGTATGTTAACAGTTTTCTTTGATACTGATACAGATTTTAAAATGACATTATTGGCATTTGGACAAAAATGTATTAATTTGTCAGTATATTCTTAAGATCTTGGGCCCTCTGGTTTCAAAGCCTGAGTTTACTACATAATAGAGTTATATAGATTACGTTTCCTAAGCCCTTGTGCTTTTCTTTCCATAGCTATGAAATGAGGATAATAATAGTACCTGGCTCAGGTTGGAAAGATTGAGTTAATGTTCATAAAGTGCTTAGCATACTATCCCATATCAAATATTTTTCTTTCTAAAACTTTAAGAATTAATAGCTTTTTGTTTGACATATACTACTCATTAAGTTTTAAAAGCGTGCATTTTTCTTCAGTATTTTAATTGATTGCCAGCTTACTTTAATCTATAATTTAGTGGCTCTGATAGATACATTAGAATATTTGAATGTGTTGAAGTTAGTAGATGTTCCCAGTGTTTATAAAAGATCGTTGCAAGGCTTCCAACCATTGGATCTTTTTTTCATTCCTTATATAGTAGTAAGGCTTTCACAAATTATTGTCTTTTTTTTTTTTTAAATTATTGTCTTTGAATTGGAAAAAAACAGATATACATGAGTTATCCCACATTTTAGAGCTTCAGAAAGTAAAATTTTAGTACTGGAAAAAATCAATTTAAAGTAGGCCATCAGAGACTTACCACTAAAATTTCAACCTGGAAGGAGCTTGCTTCTAATTATGTTTTCAGAAGTAAGCTTTTAATAGAAAGAAATACATTGCCATTTTGTTAATGTGTTCCTGATGCTTTATCCATTGAATTATGGGATACATGACAGAATTCCATCCAACATTATTTTTGTGGCACAAAGCACAAACAGGAAAAAAATGAATTTCAGCTGTTTGAGTGAAAATATAAAAGTGTGATAGGATGGAAAGAATGTCCTGGACTATTTTTTTATTCATTTAGAGAAAAAAAACTATGAAAACATTTATTTAACCATGCTTTTTCCATGTCACCTTTTTTAAGATGTGAGGACAATCTTAATATTGATGTTTGACAGCTAAGTGCTTAATGGTGTTAGACATTTTTAGTGACCAGTTAGCCATAGCTTATAGAGGAGAGGGTCTTCATTATGTTGCTTCTAAATTTTCCTCTACCAGGGACGTTTAGTCAGTTCAATAAGTCTGTATGTTTTGCATTAAAACCCAGGTTCTCAATTTATGTTTTTGACTTGGAAAATTACAGTGGAAATACAGAACAAACAAACTTTTCACGTATTAGTTTTCTTCAGTATTTGTTGGCCATGAATTTTATATTGTTCCTTTGTATTCTGATTATTTTTTATAAAATTAGGAAATGGAAATGTGGATATTTTTCCACACAGGGATATTAGTTGAATTAATTTCTAATTTATTCACTTTTATTCTCAGTGTATTAATGACATCCTGAGAGTAAGCATACTTTTATTCACCTTCAAATGGAAAAGATTCATAATTGTTTGTTTTCGATTTAATGGAGCTTCCTTTATCTGCCTCTTGAGCATAAATAGTTAAATCCATGTACCAAATGCATCCCAACAATATTCAGCCTCCTTTTAGTGACCATAACATTTTAAAGCCAGTGTGCAGGTGATGGAAGACATAAAGAGGGATAAAATGCTGCTTCCCCTGTCTTGTTTATAGGGAAGAGACAGTCCAAGGATGTTGCATATTTAGTAAATTATTCTGAAACATGAATTTTAATAAAAAGGGAGAGTCCCAATATCCTACTTAGACAGGACTAACTTACATTGCAGTTGATTTTTATTATAAACAACACCAAATGCTTTCATCTAATTCATTTAATATTAAGTTTGTCTGAGGGGCGCCCGCCTGGGTGGCTCAGTTGTTAAGTGTCTGCCTTCGGTTCAGTTTGGGTCATGATCCCAGAGTCCTGGGATTGAGCCCCACATTGGGCTCCCTGCAGCAGGAGGCCTGCCTCTCCCTCTCCTATTCCCCCTGCTTCTGTTCCCTCTCTCGATATCTCTTTCTCTGCCAAATAAATAAATAAAATCTTTTTTTTAAAAATGTTTATCTGATTTTGGTATTCTGTTGTTGCATTTTATCTGACGACAACTTTTAGAAGGTACTGTAGTGACTGAAATTTAAATACTGGATTTAAAAGTCAATTATTCTGTGTATTAAATTTATTTTTGTACTAGGTGATGATAAAGTCAGTGTGGAAGAAGAGGGGAAAACAAAGAAAAGTCAGAAGGATGATGAAGAACAAATTGCTAAATACAGGCAGCTCTTGCAGGTTATTCAAGAAAAAGAAAAGAAAGGCAAAGAAAATGATATGGAAATGGAAATTAAGTGGGTTCCAGGTAAGAATTAGATATTCATTAAATGTTCACTTATTTTTCTTCATTTCAAGATGTTGAGTGCATTTTAGATATGAAGGAAAAGAATATTAACTCTTTGAAACAAAAGCCTAAAAAAAAATCTTATTTGCCGGGAATATTTTGGTGAGGAAGTTAACATGGTAATTGCATACATCATTTAATTCCCTTAAGGACTCTTGCCAGTTTATTCTTGATTGGTTTCTTTGATTTACTAACTACAGATTATTTCTGTGTACTTACGAAGGTAGAACTTGCCTACGTTTGGTTCCAGTATGTTCAGTATATACAGACTTGAATCCAGGCACCATGCATTCTAAGATCGTTAAACGTCTTTTTAAAATGTGTAATTCAGGGGCGCCTGGGTGGCTCAGTGGGTTAAGCCACTGCCTTCGGCTCAGGTCATGATCTCGGAGTCCTGGGATCGAGTCCCACATCGGGCTCTCTGCTCAGCAGGGAGCCTGCTTCCTCCTCTCTGCCTGCCTCTCTGCCTGCTTGTGATCTCTCTCTGTCAAATAAATAAATAAAATCTTTAAAAAAAAAAAAAAAGATTCTACATTAAAAAAAAAAAAAAAAAAAAAAAAAAAAAAAAAAAAAAAAAAAAAAAAAAAAATGTGTAATTCATAAGTGAACTTTTCTCCCATAACTCCTACTAATCCTTAATTACCAAGGTTTCACTAGCTCAAAATATGTAATACATAGTTTTCCATCTCAGTTTTGCTGTGAAGAGTCAAAGAAATACAGCATCGTAAGTGATTTTTATAACTGCCTTGAAGGACTCCACAAACTTTTTTTAAAGTGGTACAATACTAATTAAAACCATGTCAAAGCTAAGCAAAGAAAAAAGCTACTATATATGAGGATTGTTTTCTAGCATACCCATTTTTTTAGCAACCTGAGCAAAGCAGCATGTACCCTTGGAACCAGTATTGGTTTTGGAGATTACTGCTGTTTACATACATGTATATCTTTTTTTAAAATTTCAGTATAGATAATATATGGTGTTACATTCATTTTCAGTGTACAACATATATGTATATCGTTTAAAGCTAGGTAGAATTTTTGACCAAGATTCAGTTCTTTTGCCATAATTCATCTCCAGATGAAAGAATACTAACAACTTGTAAGAATATCATTGCTAAAAATTAAGTGTTCTATATTCAGTTATATCTTTTTTTACAACTAGTATGTTTATTCACTGGGAAAAAAATGTTTGCATAAGATTTTTATTTGTGGGCGTATTTTGATATTTGAGAGTTGATTGACTTGTTATAAATTTCCTAGAGTGGACTCATCCCCTGCATATTCCTGTAGGAAGGTGGTACTGTGTTGTAGACCATTTCTTTTAAATGTTTGTCTTTTGCAAGAAGTGGTGGTGAGAAAAAAATGAAATCTAGTAGTGTTATCATCTGAACAATGGTTGGGAGAACTCAGTTAGCCTGGAGATGGAAAGTCTAAAAAGTGACTTGCTAATTATTTTCAAGTACTTGCAGAATGAATGTATTAATGAAGACTTCATTACTCTTAATACTTCAGAAATCAGTATTTTTGCTAGTAAATCAAATTTAAAGGAAAATAGAGTATAGCGTAATATAAAGAGGAGTTCTCTTCATCATTAGAATTGTCCAGCAAAAAATCAAAGATGCTACTTTAAGTGGTTGGATGCCATTTTCTGTAAGTCTTTCAATATAGTGATATTACCATATCACCTAGGGATATTTGTGAAGCCATATTTTACTTGAAGTTCTTTATGGTTCCAAGGAATGTTGAATTCTTTTTTTTTTTTTTTTTAAGTCAAATAGGTTATAACTGCAGTTTAATCTTAGAATGAGCTCAATGAATTAAGATTTTTTTTTAAAAGATTTATTTATTTATTTATTTTAGAGAGAGAGAGAGAGAGAGAGTGCACGTGTGTGCTGACACACAGAGAGGGAGATGAAGAGGGAGAGCAAAAACCTTAAGCAGACTCTCTGCTGAACACAAAGCCCTAGCAGGGCTCAATCCCATGACTACGACCTGAGCCAAAACCAAGAGTCGGACCCTAACTGACTCAGCCACCCAGGTGCCCCCAAATGAAGATAATTTAAATAAAAGTTTAAAAAAAAAAGATTTTATTCATTTGACAGAGAGAGCACAAGCAGGGGAATAGCAGGCAGAGGGAGAGAAAGAAGCAGGCTCCCCACTGAGCAGAGAACCTCAGAGATGCAGGGCTGGATCTCAGGACCCTGGGATAATGACCTCAGCCGAAGGCAGATACCCAACTAACTAACTAACACCCAAGTGTCCCTTAAATGAACACTTAAATTTAAGTATTCACTGGACCGAGTGAATTGAGTTTTGTAACAAATATTTCAGCTTTGTCAAGTGAACCAGGTCAGACCTTTGTCTATGGTAATACAGTTATATATGGAAAATATAAAGTGATAGTTATACTTGTATTTATAACTGGAAGATATAAGCAGTACAGTTTTCCTGGGTTAAACCTCACTTGGTAGTGGTATACTACATTTTTTATATGTTCCTGGATTCGATATAGTAATATTTTGTTAAAGATTTTTGCACCTGTGTAAAATGAAGAGTATTTGTTTATAGTTTTTGTTTCTTGCGGTGTCCTTAGTTTTTGGTGTCATTCCTGAAATGAATTGTGAACTGTTCCCTTTTCTATTTAGCAGTACATTTTTTATCTTTGACTTTAATTTCCAGATACAATATTGTCACAGAAAATATTTTGAAAATGAAAAATTATCATCTATAATTCCACTACCCTAATTTAGCCACTGAATGATTAGTTGGATTGATTTATCATTTCTCTGTTGTTGAATACTTAATCATATTTCTAAACTTTCATTGCCATACACTTATGGCTGTTGGGAAGAAATGTGACTAAAAGCCATTAACGATCTCAAACCCACAAATATCAGTATTTTCTTTTCTTTTTTTTTTTTTTTTAAAGATTTTATTTATTTATCAGAGAGAGGGGGGGAGAGAGCGAGCACAGGCAGACAGAATGGCAGGCAGAGGCAGAGGGAGAGGGAGAAGCAGGCTCCCTGCTGAGCAAGGAGCCCTATGTGGGACTTGATCCCAGGACGCTGGGATCATGACCTGAGCCGAAGGCAGCTGCTTAACCAACTGAGCCACCCAGGCGTCCCATCTTTTTAAAGATTTTATTTATTTGACAGAGAGAGATCACAAGTAGGCAGATCAGCACACAGGGGTCAGGGGGAAGCAGGATACCCCCTGAGCAGAGAACCCAATGTGGGGCTTGATCCTAGGACCCTGGGATCATGATCTGAGCTGAAGGCAGAGGCTTAACCCACAGAGCCACCCTGACACCCCAAAATAACTGTATTTTCTTAGACTCTTCACATTCATCACTGGCTAAGTAATTGACTTGCTATTTTAGGGCTTTTTTACTTTTAAGCATTTTTTTTTTTTTAAGTTGGCCATCCTCTCCCTTCTCTGTTTCAGAAATGTCTGTGCCTATAGAGAGCAGTCAGACCACAGGGAAAAGCTAATGCTGGCAGTCAGGCTCACTCAGTAGTTAGTTATGTGACTTCCTCATTCACATAGCAACTTGACATATGCTGTGGATCAACCTGTGGTTCTCTCACAAGCTGTTAAAACTACCAGTGTTAAAACCTCAAATGTTAAATCTCAGATGTCAAGCATCTAGGATGTTATAAATAATCTATAGCTTTTTCCATATTTTGAATTATTATTATAGGATAGCTTCCCAGAAATGGAATTACTAGGAGAAAGCATGAATACTTTTTGTGTCTTGATATTAGTGCCAAGTTGCTTTCCAAAAGGGTTGTACTAGCTTATAATGCCTTCAACAATAGGTAGAAGTGCCTGTTTCATGGACTTAATTGGGAATTTTTTTTTTTTTTTTTTTTTTTTACTGCTAATTGAATGGAGGAAAATTGATATTCTGCTACATAGTGCATTTTGTAAGTCTTCAACCATAGTATTTTTGAAGGCCTCAGTTAGGGTATCGCTATCTGTGGATCTTTGGTATATACATGAACACAACTATGTATGTGCATGTATGTGCATAATGTTACAGGTCTGTTGTATACTACACATTAAATGACGTAAATGAGCTAATCTTTCAGGATCTCTGTTAGGAAAGTGGCACTGATTAATACCTTTCTTGCTGAATCTGAGATGTTTATAAAGGTACCTAATAAGTTAGAGTATGATTCATGTCCTATGTGTATTTTGGTGGATTTGTGTCTGACAGAATGTATGTTCCCTATAACAATTATCCTGAACCTTGGGACTTTACAATGCTATACTTCAGTAAACCACAAAGGGTCAGTATGAGATTATACTACATCATTCATTGGTTTCTCTGTGGCTTCATTTCCAAAATATTAAGCTCTTCAGAAAAATAAGTATCCTAATCACTAACACTTGTTTTGGAATATGCTTTGGTTTGGTTGGATTTTTAAAAGGAATTTTAGTTCAGACTATTTAAACTTATCTTTTTACGTTGGGTTATATGCTATAGTAACATCAGGAGTTTAACTCCTTAAAGGTAGAATATTAAAGGAGGCAGATAATAGGTATATAGGTGTATAACAAACTAGCCTTTCTGTTGATATTCTAGTTCCCTGAGACACCCAGGTGCCTCGAATTATAACATTTTTAAATAAAGTCCTAATTCAGTATTTTGATGTTTGTAGAATAATATTTTCCATCTCAGTGTGTTGCTGAAAAGATACCCTGGCTGGCTGACTTTGATAAATAGATAAGGTGATGTACATTGGGCCTTCATCAGTGAATGTGCCTCATTAGGGAATTTATTTATTTATACCTACAAATAAAGGATATTCAGTTTTATCTCATATGTTAAATAACTTCTCTTATGTTAATAGTTCACGCTAACAATTTTTTGTAGCTAATACAAGATACATATAAATAATATCTTTGAAATTCCATCCAGAATATGAATAATGACATGTTTCTTTGTTTATAATCTTAAGAGAGACTAGATATGAAAGACTAGCTATCTTTGGTTTAATAGATGCTGGTGAAAGAGTATCTGGTCTTTTTTTTTTTTTTTTTTTTTTTTTTTTTTTTTTTTCCTTAATATCCTTCAGGACCCAACCTTCCTTTAAATACTTATCAGGCACCTAGTAATGCCGGGGGGAACTATTCTAGACACTTTGTGAACAAAATTCTTGACCTCATAAATCTTACGTTCAATTGAAGGGGAGACCGACGAGTCTAATAAAAAAAATATTTGACTAGAAACTAGTAGAGGTCAGGAAGTGAGAGATGCAGAGAAGAGTGTAAGAGCAGAGGAAATAGTAAATACACAGTCCTGAAACTGTAGCTTATCCTATTTAAGGAATAGCAGAGAGAGAACAGTGTGGTGGGAGTGAGTGAGTGGAAGAAAGAATAACTGATGAGGTTAGAGTGATAACATAAAGCCAAATCATGAAGGTCTTTTAGGTTATTTTAAGGGCTTGAACTTTTTCTCTGAGTTAAATGATAAGCCACTGGAGGTTTGAGCTGATCTGAATTATTTTTTAACAGGATCACCCTGGCTGCTGTCTTGAGAGTAGATTATGGTAGGAGGTAAGGACAAAATAAGGAAATCAGTCACAAGGCTATTGTCATATTCTTAAGATAATGACCATCGTGGGTAGAATAGGTTTGCAAAGGAACCTCAGAAATTCTCTTTTGGACACATGTTAATTTAAGATGCCTATTAGATATCAAAATAGGCATGTCAAGGAGACATTCGGATATATAATTAAGCGTTTAGGAAAGAGGTCAGAACTGGAGATCTAAATTTGGGGACCTTCATTGTCTAGGTCTCTCAAAGTGAAGAACACCAAAAGAATGAATATAGGTAGAAAAGAAAAGAGGTTCAAAAACTGATCCCTGGAACACTCCAGCATTTACAAGTTGAGTAAAACATACATTATCCAAAGGGCTGGGAAGAAACTACCAAAACCACAGCAGGAAATTCAGTGCTGTAGGGTATGCAGACATCCAGGTGTGAAGAAAGCATTTTAATGAGAAGATGGGCAGTAAAATACAGACTAAGAATAATTGGTGTGGAGATCAACAGTGATTTTGAGCTGTTTTGAAGGAATAGAAGGGATAAGATTAATGTGGGATCAAGAGAGAATGAGGAGTGGAATTGGAGAGAATAAGTATAGACAACTCCCTTTTTTAAATATTTGAATGCTCAGAAGTTGCAAGCATTGTGACACTGCAACATGTAACTCCCAAAAACAAAGACAGTCATCTACAGGATTGCAGTGCTGTTACCACACTAAGGGGATTTAGTATTGATACAATAATAGATATTTTACTCATTCTAATAATTCTCTTTATAGTTCTGTCATGGTCCAGTGTCAGTTTTAAAGTGTCTACTATAGTTGCTTATAGAATATCTACAATCTGGATTTGTCTGATTGTTTCTTTACAGTTAATTCCAATAATGCGTTTTGGGCAAGAATTCTCCATATGATATTGTATATTTCCTGTTGCCTTACATCATGAGGTCCCCGATGTCAATTTGTACCATTATTTTCACTTTTAACTTTGCTCACTCAGTTAAGGAGGTATCTGACTCATTTTTACCTTAAAGACACATTTTGTTTTGGGTAATTGGTGAGTTAATTAGTGAGTGGGGCTGTCTGTTTCCCAACAATTTAGCTCACGCCATTGGCATTCTTTGATGATCCTTGCTTGAGTCAAGTTGTTATACCATTCATTGCAAAATACTGACTTTCTGTCATTTCTTCTACATTTATTAGTTAGCATCCACTCCTTTCTTAAGTTACCATGCACTAATGGATTGACAGATTTTGAGGCATTTTCTTGTAATGGGTCACAGAGGAATGGAAAAGAAACTGGAGGAGGAAATGAGATCAAGAAAGCATTTTTCTTTCATATGGGGAAAATAACAGCATGCTTCTGGGAGTGATCTACCAGCAATAGGAAGAAATCATAATGCAGATAACTGTTCTAAATTAGGCAAAAGGAGTAGGAATATTTTTATGCAAGTGGAGGAAGTGGCTTTTGGTTCATGCACATGGACATTTCATCCATTGTAACAGGATAGAACCCAAAGAATATGGTCACAGGATAATGTAGAAAAATGGCAGTGAGAGCTTGCAGTACTCTTCTATTTGCTTGTGTTAGTGAAACAGGAAGGTCATTAGCTGAGAGCAGGAATGGGGGAGGAGATAGAGATGTAAAAAAAAAAAAAGATATGAAATAGTTGTTTAAGAAATGGTGAAGAGGGAAATTTAATAGTATTACTGAGCAGCAATAAGAGTGGACTTGAAGTTCTTACTCTTGTAAAGTTAGATGAATCAACATAATTGTGTTTTTCTTCAGCCACATTTAATGATGTACAGTCAGGGAGTAAGGAGAGAGTTGGATTAAATCAGTGTAGAAGATTTGTCAAGTATGACCAAGCAAGAGAGGGGCAAGGGGATTGAAGGTTATATGCAAGGTCTTGTTCGTAATAATGTACCAAGGTATCTGTGTTGAGTTAGGAGGAAAATGAGGGCACATTGAGAGTGAGGAATGGGGAAGAGATGAGAGGACTGATGGATTGTAGGTCCCTGTAAAACCTAAGATTAGCCTTGTTAGCCTTGGGATATTAGAATAAAATGGAAAGATGGTAGCTAGTGTTTGAAGAATAGGATACTTGAAGCTAAGGTTATGATTGGGACTGCAGTTTTGGGTTATGACATGATCTAGTTACGATTCTAGTAGTAAGTTTCTAAGATGAGATGGAGTGCAGCGTGATAGGAGAAGAGGAGGTCAGTGAACTGGGAGGCCCACGGAGTTAGAAGGATTGTCTGTGTAGATATTGCAGTCACCAGGAATTATGACAGGACTAGTATCAGAAAGAGTAGCAGTGAGCCAAGGGCTTAGTTCTTTAAGAAATGAGAGAAGAGACTATGGTCATTAGATATCTCAATAAGAAGAGATTTTAGGTGGTATGGCCTCATAACGTGATATTCACAGTCGGGGGCTTTAGGGAGAAGGGCCAGCCAGTAGACTGAAGGTGGCAGTGAGAAGTAAGGAAGACTAACTATGGGAGAGAAAAATTAACCACCTAAAAAGAATATAGGAGTATAGGCCCCAGAGGAGAACCAGGTTTCAGTGAGACTTAGACTAACAGGTGAATGAAGAGAATTCTATTGATGAATATTAATGACTGTGTCTATGACTGACTGCTAGAAGGAAGGGTGAGAAATGGGAATGTTTACCACGTTATTAGAAAAATAATTTGGAAGTTGTAGACTTCTTGTGACAGTTTTAAATAGGGATAAAGGGCATGATGAGATTAGTGCTGGTGGTCTTAAAGCTTTATTTATTTTTGTTTAAAGATTTATTTATTTATTAGTGAGAGCACATGAGTGGGGGGTGGGGACCAGCAGAGAGAGTGGGAGAAGTATGCATTAGGTTCCTGAGCAAGGAACCTAATGTGGGGCTTAATCCCAGGAGCCAGAGATCATGGCCTGAGCCAAAGGCAGATGCTTAACTGACTGAGCCATTCAGGCGCCTAATGGTAGTGAGACTGTGAATGTCTTGAGGGAGTTCTTGTCAGGAACCTAGAGCTATAGGATGCTTTTTCAAAGGAGACATGGAAGCTAGAAGAGAAGCAGCAAGGACTCCTTTTTGCTGTCTAAGCCAGTTCAGTGAGGCAGGAGGTACAGTTGCAGCTCTTCCTTACTCAACTTACTCTTTCTTCCACTCTTTATAGTTGTAATTTTATGTTTATTCTGTTATTTGCTTTGTCCTTTATCCTTCCTTTTTTCCCTTTTATTCCACCTTCATTCCTCTGTTTAGTGTCCCACTGGGAAGCTTAAACACAGAGGCACATTAATAACAGGTATCTATGGCCATAGTATTATTTATTTTCTATACAGAAGGAAAACGCTTTTGAATCAGTAGGGTATTCTTTCTGGTAGGCAGCCCAGTTTCAAACATTTAATATTCAGACATCTCAAAACCTGTTTACTGTTTACTTTTGGCTATATCAATATCTCCATTTATTGTCAAGGTATCCACCTTATGGATATATTTGAAATATATTTGAAATACATTCACAAAAATGTTTTTTTGGTAAGATTTTAAAGTAACAGGCTGTTTAAATTTTGAGTTGCATGGAGAGAGGAGACCATTAAATAGAAAACCTGAATTTTAAAATAAGCTAAAGAATTTGCACTATGCTTTGTATTTTGATGATGGGATGGAAGTGAGTTTATAGTGCACTCTCCTATCTTGTACACAGCTGGGAAGTGGCTAGAACTTTAAAACTTAGGTGTGTGCTCCTTCCTTGAATCATCTAGTTAATAGGTTGGCTATAAGGGTTTTGTAAGGTAATAAGCTGAAACTTTTTACTGTGCAAAAGAAATTCTTTTGAATCATTTGTGGAATGTGTAATGAAAACAAAAAGCAGCCAAGGTTATCTGAAAACAATGCTAGCACATTCTCTCCATAGAGTTGGTAGAAAATGTTTCCAAATTTCCTGGATTATTTTAAAATTTATTTTCTCTCTTAATAATATTAAGACTGTTAAAAAAAGATCCAATGCAAAAATTTAGGATATTTTTATCCCAGTCATAGTGTCAGAAAGTGTAAAATCCCCATATGTTTTGAAGTTTCAGATTAATTGGTCTGCTGTCTTAGGATGGTTGCTAACATCTAGGATGATTTTTTTAATCAGTTCTTCCTTCTCTGCCCATACGTCACATCAGTTGTACCATTTGCATCTGTAGCCACTATTTCCAGACAGTAGTACTTTTTTTTCGCCTTTGCCATAGATTTATAATCTGCCTGAAGTCAGTTCAAGAAGAGTGAGCTTGTTTCATGTATTATTTTCCCACAGCCCACAGCTATGCTGATTTGTTTGAAGTTGTGAATTCTTTGGTCTTTAAAGCAGAACTTCTATTTGAGGTTGTCCCACATCATCATTCTATATGCTAACTGCCTGGCTAGCAAACCATCATTTTTCTCACACATGTTCCATATGTTATTTTGACAGAATCCACTCAGACTACTTACTTTCAGCACTTTCATTATTCTTTTTTTCCAAAAACCTGAAAATCGCATGATCTTAAGTTACTACTTGAACACATTAATTTTTTTCCCGATTTTTTTGTTGCAATAAAATACATATACATTTATCATCCTAAGCATTTTTTTAAGTGTGCACAGTTCAGCGGTGTTAAGTATATTTATGTTGCTGTGCAACCATTACCGCCATTATCTCCAGAACTGCTTTTCATCTTTGCAAAACTGAATCTATATCCTTTAAACAGTAACCCCTTTCCCTTGCCCCTGGCAACCACCATTCAACTTTCTGTATCTATGAGTTTGACCACACTAAGTACCTTTTAAGTGGAATCATACAGTATTTATTTTTTTGTGATTGGCTTACTTCAGTTAGTGTAATGTCTTCAAGGTTCATCCATGTTGTAACATTCAGAATTTCCGTCCTTTTTCAAATCTGAATAATACACACACCACATGTTGCTTATCCATTTATCCATTGATGGTCACTTGGGTTACTTTCATATTTTAACTATACATTACCTAACTGTACATTATTACCTTTTCTGCAAGCAGACATAATTGAGAGGTACCTGGGTGACTCAGTCGTTAAGCGTCTGCCTTCTCCTCGGGTCATGATCCCAGGGTCCTGGGATTGAGTCCCACATTTGCTCCCTGCTCAGCAGGAAGCCTACTTCTCCTTCTCCTACTCCTCCTGCTTGTGTTGCCTCTTTTGCTATCTTACTCTCGCTATCAAATATATAAATAAAATTTTTTAAAAAATTATTTAAAAAAAAAACCAACCAAGCGGACATAATTGAATAGACCCCCATTTTGAGTTCTCCTTTTTAAATTTCATTTCTCATAATTATTTTTACATGTTTCTAAATAATCTTTATAATCATTATGCCTGCATCACATTCCATTGTGTTTCTGATTTATAAATTATGGAATACTTCCCTGATATGTTTTAGGCTGTTTCTAATGTTTTGCCATGTGGATAACATAACCTTATATTGGATTTTCTTAGCATAAATCCCTAATAGAACATCTTCGTGTCTCTTATCATATATCTTGAAATAGTTCTCTTAATTTATGGTGCTAACTGAGAAACATTTTTTAATTTATCAAGGTGCCTCAGAAATGCTGATAACAGGGGTGCCTAAGTGGCTCAGCTGGTTAGGTGTCCAACTCTCAGTATCAGCTCAGGTCATGATCTCAAGGTTCATGAGATTGAGCACTTCATTGGGCTCCACACTCCTCATGGAGTCTGCTTGAAGATTGTCTCCCTTTGCCCCTCCCCCTGTTCCTGCATATGTACGTTCTTTCTGTCTCTCTCTCTTTCCCAAATAAATAAATTACAGATAATAGGTTTAAATTTAAGAAAAGAAAAAGGGGGCACCTGAGTGACTCAGTGGGTTAAAGCCTTTGCCTTCGGCTTGGGTCGTGATTCTGGGGTCCTGGAATCGAGCCCCACATCGGGGTTTTCTGCTCAGCAGGAAGCCTGCTTCCCCATCTCTCTCTGCCTGCCTCTCTGCCTACTTGTGATCTCTGTCTGTCAAATAAATAAATAAAATTTAAGAAAAAAAAAGTGCTGGTAACATTTTACACAAAATCAAATCTAGCTTCTACAGTAGGTTCAAGTTTTGTAGCCACATAAGGAAAGGGCATAAGTACTTTCTGCAGATCTTTGATTTGATGCAAAACTTAATCCCACTGGGAGACCATATGCCATATCCTTGTTTTCTGAAACATTTGCCAGTCTTTCTCAGTGCCCTTTTGGTTATACCATTGTAAACAAATGTTCACTGACTATAATGCAATGATAATTTTCAGTTATGAGGTCCAAGATAAAGCCAGTAAAATGTCTGTGGCTTGAACTGGTGGCTAGGCAGGCCAAATCTGCCGACTTCACGTGGGAAGGACTCTGTGTTATTCATTTCACATTGATATTGTTTTCCTGATGTAACATATTAGAAAGAGGTTGTAGGGGTACTTTCCTCCGTTAGAATAATCTTCATTGAGGGTGGGTGGGATAGCACTCATCAAATGAACTGTCAAGAGATAGATCCTTAGCTTACCCTACTCACTCAGTGACATGGAAAACCTGTATCTGTAAAATTATTTGGCATAGCTTAGAAGAGCCTGATCCTATGTATGCCAAAAGGTGAGTGCTAGTAATTTGACTTGGGTGAGTTCCCTTTGGTGTTTTGGTATAATATGCCTTAGTGATAAGTTGGAACATATACTTTGAAAGCATATACTTCCCTAAGAATTGGCTTGTGTAAAATAGGGAATTCTGTGTGCAAAGGACTTAACCAAGATTTTCCTAAGCATTTCAGCTTAGATTGTCCTAAAATACATTTCATTTTAGATTCCCATTGCTCCCCTCTGTAGAAGTAGAAGGAGATTTTAAAATATTTTTAAAGCAGTTTATTTGGATGCATAATTTTGATCCAGAAGAAATACATTTTAAAATGCTCATTAGGGGTGAGAGGAGACATTTGCACCTATCAGATGCCTGTGCTCTATCAGAAACTGTGCTCTGTGCTTTGCAAAAAATTTACATTAAATTCTTCAACAATTTTGTAAAGTCGTTATTAAGCCACTGTACAGAAGAAAAAACTGAAGGATAGATTTACTCAAGATCACACAACTAGGAGGGGCGCCTGGGTGGCTCAGTGGGTTAAAGCCTCTACCTTCGGCTCAGGTCATGATCCCAGGGTCCTGGGGTCGAGTCGCACATCGGGCTCTCTGCTCACCAGGGAGCCTGCTTCCTCTTCTCTCTGCCTGCCTCTCTGCCTACTTATAATCCCTGTCTGTCAAATAAATAAATAAAATCTTTAAAAAAAAAAAAAGATCATACAGCTAGGAGCTAGAAGAACTGTAATTCAAACCTTGATGTGTCTGACTTCTGTACCTGTTAGAGTATTTTCCCTGGCTTACTAATTGAATTTGGGTCCAGTGTCTTCATTTCGTGCTTTTCTCAATCTGCATGTGTTTACTGTTGTGTGCACAAAGACACACAAAGACGTTCAGTGAGTTTTACTTGAGAATTTGGATAAATTTTATAAAAAAAACTAAGCACTTATCAGGGACGGACCAGTATGTGCTATTACAGACTTCTCAGGGTGTGGGAACATTTTGGTCTCCAGCCAGTGTCACCTGTGTGACAGTGTCAGAGAGGGCTGTCTTGTGACTAATAAGCTGTTCTGGAGGTTAACAAACAAACAGAAAAGGCAAAACATTTTGCCAGTGTTGAACACTGCAGGCTTCTGGGGGCATACATGTTAATAGTTGGTATTCTAAGATTCTATCTTGGGACCTAAGACTGCTTGGCTTGTTACAGATTTCCTCAATAGATTCTGTCACCAGAGAATTCCCAAGAATAGAAACAATACTTACTTACAAGACAAGCTGTGGAAATATTGAAGTCCTAAGTATTAATGTTACTTTCATTCTATATTACTCTCATTCTATAATTTTTTTTAATGTTGCAATAGAGGATATTGCCCATGAATTAACTCTGGGTTAATTACAAATACTGGAAAAGTTGAAAAAGTAAACCTTGAATGATAGTCTGTCAGGGATTCCCAACCAATATGTTGATCCCGTTAGCCCTTAGCCCAACTGGAACCCTCAGGGTGATTTCCTTCTCTGGTTGCCTCCTCCATTTCCTATATAAATCTTATCCTATATAAATCTTATCATTTATAAGTGTCCTATATAAATCTTATTTTTAATCTACCAGAATAGGAAGAAGGTTGGCAGTCTATTGCTCTCCTAATAGTTATTTGTGACATCTTCTTAAAGTAGTCAGAATGTATAGTTTACTTACATAAAACTCCAGTAAATGTGGAAGAAAATAGAAAAATCTAGCTTGAAAAGTTGTTAAATATTGAAATGCTAGGGAGGTTGATATATTTTTCATTTCCTTTTATTCTTATAAAGTTTTTTTCTTTAATGGACTTAGAAATTCCATTTTGGTTGGATCCCAGCCTCAAATTGTCCTTACATATTAATAGCTTCTGTGGTCAGAAACTCTTCCAGGGAAGAAAACAAACTTAGTTTCAAGCCACCAATTTATAGGTGGGTTTTTCAATACAGTATATAGATTGGGACCTGCTTACAGTGAAATTTGGAATAGCATTAATAGTTTACTGTGATTATTAAAAGAGGATAGAGGGCTTGCTATCAGAAAATCTGGGTTCAAGTTTTTCATTATTTGGATGGGGAGTAAATGAAAAAAGGCAGGTGAAAGCCATTTTTGCATACAGTTGTCAAAGAAGTAAGCAC
The DNA here is from genome assembly GCF_011764305.1 of Mustela putorius furo. Classification (NCBI taxonomy): domain Eukaryota; kingdom Metazoa; phylum Chordata; class Mammalia; order Carnivora; family Mustelidae; genus Mustela; species Mustela putorius. The sequence goes on along the minus strand of NW_025421329.1, from coordinate 818,038 downwards.
TCTTTTTTTTCTTTTTCTTTTTCTTTTTTTAATGCTTTACTGTGGGGGGGTAGACAACAAAAGATTAAAAAAGGCAAAAACAGTGAGTTATACAGTTTAAAGAAAAATAATAAAATGAACACCTGTACACTCAGCTTAAGAAAGAACTTTACCAATGCTTGCAGTCACCTATGAGACTCCCCAGTTGCACTCTCTCCCTTTCTCTACTAGAGAAAATTTAAACTGTATTTCATGTTAATCATTCTCTTCTTCTGTATAATCATTTTACCACATATACATAATATCCCTAAACAGTCTTGTTAATTTTGATCATTATAAAAAGTATCTTCTCTATATTCTTCTGCTGCTTGTTTTTTGTTACTAACATTATATTTTTGAAAGTTATCCTTATCAGTATGTAAGGATATGTTCTATTAATTTTCACTATTAGACAGAATTCCATTTTAGATATATCAAGTCTGCTCTGTTGCAGTTATTAAAGTATTGCTGTTACAATGTCTTCGTGAATATTCTTGGGACTTCTCACCTAGGAATATATAGAGAGAATGTCTTGGATATGGGTAGAGTTTGTTGGTTGTGGAGCCTGCTCACAGAGTTACATTTACTAGGTTATGCTGAATTGTTTTCCCAGGGGCCTGTCCCATTTTAACCAGTGGTGTGAGTTCCCAAAGCTCTTTATCCTCATCATTAATAGATATTATCAGGCTTTTCAGTTTCTGCTAGTTGAATATGTAGCTAATGGTATCTCATTATGGTTTTAATTGTGTATTATTCTTAAATATTTGTTGAGTTCCTGCTATGTGTGCCAGACTCTTTTCTCTGGACAAAACACTGAACGGACCTTTATGGGGACCTACATTATATGTGTGGGGGAGAAAGGGGAAAAAGGGAATGAGACAAATAGGTAAAATAACCAGGTGATGATTCAGGGCTGTGAAAACAAAAGGATAAAGCCTGAATGAGGAGTAGGAAGTTCAGGGATAAGAGTAGGTAGCTATTTCAATAGGTCAGGAAAAGCTTCATTGAGAAAGTGACATTTGCACAAAGACATAATAGAAAGGACAATACATACTAGTTGTTATCCTGCAGAAGAGCATTTCAGGCAGAGGAAACAATAAATGCCAAAACCTTGAAGGGGGAGCATTTCTGATTTGTCCAAGAGCATTTAAGAAGCAGCAGTGGCTGAAACAGAATGGGCCAGGGAATGGACAGCACTAGAAGATGAGGGCAGAGAGGTAGCCAAATCATAGAGGGCTTTGAGACCTCTGAATGGACGTTAGCTTTTACTGTAAATGAAATGAGAAGTAGAAGGATATGACCTGACTTAAGTTAAAGACGTGCTCAAGCATTTGCCTAATTACTAATGAGGAAGAACATTTCTTTTTATTTCCTTATCTGTGAAATACCTGTTTAGTCTTTTGACCATTTTTATGTAGTATTCTGTTTTAGTGATTCATAGAAGTTCTTCAGATATTCTGGACTGGTGTCTATCAGTCATATATTTTAGAAATATGTTCTTTTTACTCTTTATAATATCATTTGAAGAACAAACGGTGTAGTCAACTTCATTAAACTTGTTCTTTATTTTTTTGTACCTTTGGTTCATATAATTAAATCAATTATAATCCTTGGATTAGGACACTCATCATTGGTCCAGCTTGGCCCTTTTATTTATTTATTTTTAGTAATTAATAAATGAACCCACAACAAAAGCTAGAACCATACAGTAGCTTACATTTATCCTTTTGATCTCCCTTACTTCTCCATACCTGTTATAACCATTATCCAGATTTCAGTATTCACTCCATTGTATATATTTTCATCTCATAAGTTTTCCTAAAAAGCATGAGTGCATGAAAAGGAATAAGGTGTACTGATATATGCTACAAAGTGGATGAACCTTGAATTTTCATGCTCAGTAAAGGAAGTCAGTTACAAAAGACCAAGTATTTTATGTGAAATGTCCAGAGTAAGAAAATCTATAGAGAACGTAAGTAGATTGTTGGTTGCTGGGGAGAGAGATAAGAGTGTCTTTTTGAGGAAATACAAATGTTCTAAAATTGACTAGTTACAGTTGCACATACTTGTGACTATATTAAAAACTATTAAATTGTATAAATTAAAGCTGTTAACTTTGTTCACATTGAGGAAACAGGTGTGGGTTTTAGATACTTAAAAAGTCTTTGGAGACTGATTTTTTTTTCACTCAACATTATATTGCTAAGATTTATCCGTATTTTGTGTAACTGTAGCTCATTCATTTGAGTGTATATACCACAGTGTATATCCATTCTCCTGTTGGATATGCATCTGGGATGTTCTTTACTATGATGAATCATGCTGTTATGAACATCTCTGTGCATCTTCTGGTAGGTGTTTAAGTTTTTCTGGGTATTTATCAAGGAGTATAATTGCTGGGTCATAGGGTATGTGAATGTTCAACTTTATAAGATGAAATACTTAATTCTTTTTTTTTTTTTAAGATTTTATTTATTTTATTTGACACAGGGAGAGAGAAAGCGTGAGCAGGAGCACAAGCAGGGAGAGTGCCATAGGGAGAGGGAGAAGCAGACTCCCAGCAGAGGAGGGAGCCTGATGTGGGGCTCAGTCCCAGGACCCTGGGATCATGACCTGAGGCGAAGGCTGATGCTTAACTGACTGAGCCACCCAGGTGCCCTATAATTAGTGACTTCTGTGTTTCATGTACAAAATCCTTTTCAATACAGTTAAGACTGATACTCATCTTTATTTTCTACTGAAGGTAGAAAGTTTTAATGTTTTCGACATTGAAGTCCTTGATTCATTAGGAGTTGATTTTTTATATGATATAAGGTAGACATCCAATTTCATCTTCTTCTACTTGGACTTTTTTATCCTGTTCCATTTATTGAATAATCTCTCACTTCAGTAATCTGACATGTCACCTCTGTCATGTACCCAAGTTTCAAAACTGCATGATCTCTTGCTTGGCTTTCTGTTTTATTAGTTAGTCTGTCTATCCCTGGACCTGTACCATACTTCTTAAACTGGATAAAAGGGCACTAATGACCATCAAAAATATCCCACCCCCTCCCAGAACAATTGGTTGAGGGTTCTCTGAAGAAAACAAGCTCCAACAACAACAAACCATTTGCAAGTGCTGTAGTTTGCAGTATCTTCTGGGAAGAGCCGAGTTTGAATTAGAGCAAGAAGATGAAGAAAATGTTCAGAGATAAAATAGAAAAAATTTGGTTTCAATTGGTCTTGGATTGGAAGTGCCCTTAGGTATCTGGCAAATACTCTCTCAAGCACTCTCTAAAGAAGTACTTTATCAGTTTTTACTGATAAGGCACTATGAATTCTGGAGAATTTAGTGGTAGAGAGTTGGAGGGGAAGAGAAATAGTAGCAGAAGAGTCGATTTGTAGTTAACCTCTGAGGATAAAAACATGGGAGATTAGGAGGAACCTGGTGATTAGGGCTTTTTGTGGTAACCGAAATGAATACGGATAAAAAGGCCACAGAGTTCGTTTCTTATAGGTGTAAGGCAGATTTTGGTGGTGAGGTTTGAGTGTTGAGGATTAGGGAGGGAAAGGTATCTGCTGTTGCCATGAATGCACCGAGCTAATCACCGTCTTAACCCCTTTCTGGGGATAGGCAAATTTACTATGAGCTCACAAGGGTCCCCCTTGACTCCTGTTGGCAGTTACAGGTGAGGAAACCAGTATAACTAAAGAACACACTTGCCTTGCTCCACAGTGCTGGTTTTTTGTTCCTGGATTTTAAAATACTTTAATGTTTTGGAGTTTTATTATGGTTTATCTAGGTCATACTTTTGCTTGGTAGCTTTAATCTTGTGTAGAGGTAATTGGATACCCAGAATCTTAAAGATTAGTACCTTTCATCGGTTTTTAAAACTTCAGTCATATTCTTTTAAAATATTACCTTTTTCTCGTGTTCTCTCTTTTTGCCTCCTGGAAATTCTGTTTGATATATGTGGTACCTTCTCATTCTATATCTCATAACTGACATGTTCCATACCTTTCAGCCTATGTATAATGCTATGTAATTTCTTAAATTTGTCTTTCAGTTCATTAATTTTTTCTTTAATTCTTACAGGCTGTTGTTTAACTTGGCTGCTGACTTTATTATTTCAATTATATGTTTTATTTGAGGAAGTTTTTTTTTCTTTTCCAAATCTGTCTCATACTTTTGATGATTTTATCTTTTAATTTTCTCTTTTTTTTAAAATTTTTATTTATTTATTTTTAAGATTTTATTTATTTATTTGACAGACAGAGATCACAGGTAGGCAGAGAGGCAGGCAGAGAGAAAGGAGGAAGCAGGCTCCCTGCGGAGCAGAGAGCCCGATGTGGGGCTCAATCCCAAAACCCTGGGATCATGACCTGAGCCGAAGGCAGAGGCTTTAACCCACTGAGCCACCCAGGCGCCCCAATTTTCTCTTTTTTTAATGTGCTTTTTTTTTATTCTGTATCTGATCATTCCAAAATCTTTAGTCTTTATAGACCTGGCTTTTATATTTTGTTTCTCCTTACTCTGGTTCATATTGAATTTTTTTGGTGATCTCATTGTTCTTGGATCTTTTTTCACCTATGGGAATTCTCAGGGCCTGGGCCAAAAGTACTTATTTAGAGAGTGCTTGAGAGAGTATTTGCCAGATACCTAAGGGCACTTCCAATCCAAGACCAATTGAAACCAAATTTTTGCTTTGGGGTATTTGGGGCCCCACAGATAGTGTGAATTCTAGCCACAAACCCATGGATTTGTGGGCTTGTGGTTATAAATTCTCTAGGGGGGAAAACGTGTTTTTACTTCCCTTGTTCTGCTCAAAGCCAAAGCCCAGAAAGGCAAGTATTCTAAGTTTTTGGAGGAAGGGCAGCACCACTGAAGGCACCCTTAAGGATCCTGGCTTCATGGGAGTAGTATCAGTGGGACTTTCCACTATAATCAGGCTCCAAACTTTGAATCGTGTCTTCCTTGGCTAGCAGCCCATTAAAATCCAAGATCCATCCTGGACCCTAGTGGAATAGGGTATGTCCCCAAAGGAAAGTCCTTGCTTCTGAGCTAGTTTAACAGTTCTGATTGAGTTTTCTTATTGTGACTAGACTCCAGAAAATCCCCTTTGTTTCCTTATCTTAGCCATTTGCTGAAAAGTTTTATATTTACTTTCCACCTTGTCTGTAAACATTAATGTGTAAAAAATAACAGTAGCAAAGGCAGTTCGTCGTTCCTCTTTGCCATAAATTAAATAGCTGTATGGCTTCACCAAACTCAGCCAGAATTTTACTCTGTTATTATTAGGACAGGTTGTTATTATGTACATTGTGATTACAAACTATTTGAAAAGCAAACAAAAACAAAAATAAAATACAAATAATTACAGACAAATACAGAAAACAGTAGCTCCCTAAATGAGGCCCAAATGTCTTGTATTTGAAGTCAGCTTAAGAACATTCAATTCTAAGAAGCAGGGACACCTTGGTTCACAGTAAACTGAAAATATTTACAAATGGAGGGTATCACTCTAAAGGAGGGTAAAAGGAGATTTAGAAGAGGTTAGAGTATAAGCTCAAATTCAAGACAAATGTGAAACAGTTGCTACCCACTGAAATAGCTTTAAGATAATCAGCAACAGCAAAAAGCATTAACATTCATTCAGTACAGACTTGAGAGGTAATCTTCTATGGATACCTGATTGAATATTTTGGGAGATAACAAATTAAATGTTATGTGAGAAACCTTTTCTAGTCTAAGCAGCTTGCCTGTGTCCTCTTATCATTATCATCTTTATTAAAGATGTCTGTGTTGTTTCCATATAGTAGGCATAATAGTATACTAACAGTATTAAGTGATTAAGAAGAGCATTTTTGGTTTTGGCTGACTGGTAATTTTTACTGTTTACTGTTGTTCCCCAAACTAGTTGTTATTTTACTTCTTTAATTTCATGAATTGTTGCCCTTTGTCCATAAGGTTGGCAACAAATTTGACTTGTTTATCCTTTCATTTGTCAACAGACATTTACTAGGGTAGGCCCTCCACTAGCCACCGGGGTGAATCTCACTGGGACTGGTAGAGAGACAGGCTATGAATGGCCTCTCCCCTCATGGAGCTTGCAAGCTAATAAAGGAGATAGCTATTAAGAATAATTTTAAAAATCACACAAATTATGAGGTTGCAGCTGTGATATAGGTACAGGATAAAAATATAATGCTGTAAGAATTTGAAAAGGATTTACAGATGTTAAAATAAGAAAGAATGGACCAAATTCTGAACATGTTCTAAACAATTTCTTGTTCTGAACAAGTCTTGAACCAAGTTCAAAACATTTCAAATCTTCATCTTTCTCATTATAAAAATGGATAGTTTGACTTAACCAGTATGCTTTGAGGATACCCTAAGTACTTAATCACTTGATTACCATAGAGGGAAAAAATGCCGCTGGTGAAGATCGCCATTACTCACAGGGAACAAATATTCCTGTGACCTCTATTATATAAGTAAATGTGTTCTTCCCTCTCCCCACAGCATTGAGGATAACTGGCCAGTTTGAAGGGGTGCCTTTGATGTCAGTGTTCTTAGGACATGGTTGGTGGTTTTCCTTTAAAACCTTTATACCCAGAGTGAATTCCAAGTTGGGAGTTCCTTGCAGTGGTGGTGGTGGTGGTAGTTACATTTTAAAAGCTGCTTTTGGAATTGAGTGTTACACTGTTTGATTTAAACATACAACCATAAATAAAGATAGAACCATAAGTGTTCATAAATATTCTCAGTGGATCCTAAGTCCTCATTTAAGTAAAAATGCTAGTTTCAGCTTATATCAGAAATCTTAAAACGTGCTTTTTGTTTTTATAAACAAAACCAACTACAGTACCTAGTTGAGTTAATTTAAGTCATTCATGTCCTACCTGTTGAAGACTTTCCAAATATTTCGTATTAGTAAGGTCAGGGGAAATGTATACTTTTGTTTTAGTGGATTTTGAAAGCATATTTAAAGTATTTTTGTACATATGCAAATTGCCAAAATAATTCTGAATGGATTCTGCTTAAATTATTGTCATAATTGAGTAATCTGTGTTCATGGTTGGCTTTGAAAGAGTTTTCTATCCCTTATTTGTAGGATTATTGATGTTATTTTTAACTAATTCGGCAGTCTTTGGCTATACACTTAAAATTTTTAAAAACAAATTTGTGCAAAACTAAAAACAGCTAAAATGAAGTTGTTTTTTAGTCACATAGTGGCTGCTCTCAAATGAGGCTGAAACTGTCTGAAGAATGTTCTTGTGCATATGCCAAGAGACTTCTGGAATGGACATATTTTTTAAGAACCAGAACATAAACAACTGTGATCTGTGGCAAGAGATTTAAATGACCTCATGATGACAATGAGAACAAAGCATTTTTAAGTTATCATGGTGTTGTGTTAATTCACTGCAATGTTTTTGTCATTCTACTTCAATACAGATTTGGTGTGTTTAAGTGAGAGCCAGGCAAAAAATTTCAGACTGTATTTAACTGAAGATAACTATTTCTTTGTTGTTATAAACAAGCTAAACACCAAAAAATTTTATTTTCTGAGAATAATATTTCATGAATTATTCTAGAGCTGTAGGTCTGTTAGGCATGTGTGGGAGCATACACACACACACACCCCACTTTGAGATGAAGGCCATTTGTATTTATATCTTAAATTTGATTCATTTTCTGTTGGAGAGTATGTTCCAAACTTACAAGATCAAACAGTTGGCTTGAAATAAGAATTCTTCCTTTAAGACAGATCAATTAAGTGTTTATTAAGTACTTACTATGTGTCTGGCACTATGTAGAATATCATGGAATACAAAAGAAGGTGACTTTAGCTGCCTTTGGTTTAGTTGGGAGAAAACTCGAAAGTGAAAGACATTATATAATCAAGTACCAAATAAAATTACACATAACTTATATGATGCAAATAATGAAATAATCTTTTTTTTTTTTTCAGAAGTGATTTCTAATCATTGTCTAGAACAGTGGTTCTCAACTAGGAGTGATTTTGTTCCCAAGAGGACATTTGCAATATCTGGAGACTTTTTTTTGTTTTTTGTTTTTTTAAATTTTTATGACTGGGGCTGTTGGCATCTCGTGGATAGTGAAGAGATACTGATAAACCCCTTACAATGTACAGAATAATTCCTCACAACAAAGGATTATTTGGTACAAAATGACAACAGTGCTGATAGGAACTGTGCTGCAGAATCTACAAATGTCAGTGCTAATGAGTTTTCCAGTTTTGGGAGCTGGCCTCCCATTCTCATGTAGACTTCTGCTGCCTCTGAGACCCTAAGTCCTTACATAGAAATGAGCATGGAGTATCCATAAGCCCCTGAACACTGTAAGCAAGTGTTTCCAGTACCACAGTGTTTCAGGGAGAGATTCTGTATCTTTTATCAAATTCTCAAGGTATCTATGTTCCCAAAAAAGATTAAGACACATCAAAGCAGGGGTGCCTGGGTAGTGGCTCAGTGGGTTAGGCCTCTGCCTTCGGCTCAGGTCATGATCTCAGGGTCTTGGGATTGAGCCCCACATGGGACTTTCTGCTCAGCAGGGAGTCTGCTTCTTCTACCCACCCACCCCTACCTACCTGTGGTCTCCCTCTGTCTAAATAAAATCTTTTAAAAAAAAGATACATCAACGCAGTGTCCTAGTTACCTGAGACAATGATACAGAACTTTCCTTAGCATCATAGTAAGTTTCAAAGATCAAAATTAAACAAAGAATACTTTTTTGGTGAAAAAAAATGTTTAAACATATTAATTTAGTATTTTAGAGTAATAAAAGCTTAATGTTTGAGGAAATTATACTAGAATACCTTAAAGATTATTTAAACATCATACTCTTCTAATAATATAGTACTGTGCATGTAGAATTGCACTGAATTGATTGTATGCTAACCCATAGGCATAATATATAAACCTATTATTTTGTGATTTAAAACCAACTTCTTTTGTCAGGATTTGCTGCTTTCTCCCAAGGATCCCAGTTTACATTTCCTAAATGTTGTATATTTGTTGATTCAAAGATCTGGACATCATTTTATACTGCTCACATTTCTCTTAAAAACAGTTTAGTAAGGAGAACTGTATTTTTCTCATAAGAAACATCTTTGAATTGAGAGTTGTGTTTCTGATTTAGCATTCAGTAAGTCAGAGATCTTACCAGCAGCGCATCATAAAAACAAATCTATATAACCTTGAGTATGCAGATAATTTAATACTTTTCTAAGTCATAGAAATTTGAAGATTAAGTCTTGGCCTAAAAGCCAAGGAAGGGACCTTAGAGAACATCTGTTCCAGCTGTTTCAGGCTGTTCGTTGAGGCACAAGACCCAAAACACTACTTCTAGTTGCTACATATTTGGACGTCTACCAAATATTTTCTTTGAGCGGGGAAAAGAGGTGTATGTGGGTGGGAGGGTTACATTTCAGATCTACACCAAACAAACTCCTTTTGCAGATAAGGAACCTGAGGCCCAAAGCTTTTGACTGTATTCATTCGCTTTATTTATTTTTTTAAGATTTTATTTATTTATTTATTCGACAGAAACACAGCGAGAGGGAACACAGACAGGGGGAGTGGGAGAGGGGGAAGCAGGCTTCCACTGAGAGGGAGCCTGATGTCAGGCTTGTCACAGGAACCTGGGATCATGAACTTAACTGAAGGCAGATGCTTAATGACTGAACCACCCAGGCCCCTCTATTCATTCACCTTATACATTTCTTTATTCTGGGTCAAATCAGCATTTTAGATGTATCTGGTCATAGTATAGAGGATAACCAGGCAATTTTAGTCATGTGGCTTCCTCGCTGCATGTTCTTAGCAAGTTGCTGAATACTCTTTGTCTCAGTATACTCATCAGGAAGAAAAAGAATTGTTATATCCTTAGGATTGCTTTCACCTTAGAATTTAGAGTATTATCTGGGAAGATGATCTGGATTGACCATGTCTCTCTCAAAAAACATTTTGAGGGGCACCTGGGTGGCTCAGTGGGTTAAGCCTCTGCCTTTGGCTCAGATCATGATCTCAGGGTCCTGGGATCAAGCCTCGCATTGGGCTCTCTGCTCAGCAGGGAGCCTGCTCCCCCCCCCCCGTCTGCCTCTCTGCCTACTTGTGATCTCTCTATGTCAAATAAATAAATAAAACCTTTAAAAAAAAAAACATTTGGAATCATTCCATTAAGTATTATTTTTCTGAAGTGAATATCATGTCATATAAATAGTGAAGCTTCCTCCTCCTCAAACCAAACTGTAATGTCCAAAAAATAAAATAAAATAAATAAAATAAAACAAACATCTTTATTATCAAAGGTAACAGCACAGTAATCACATTTCCTTTATTTTGGCAGTAGTGAGGGTCTTCAAGGACTGATAGGTCAGCGTCAGGGCTTTTTCTTTCTCACTGTCATCCAATCCAGTTATTACATAAGCCACCTAGAAACATGAATTAGGAGCTATAGAATATAAGAAATAAGGACCTTTAAAGATGAAATACAAGAACAGATAACGTTGAAAGAGGTAAACCATATAAAGTGGGATCTGACCTTGGTAGTCCTTTTGATCATAAGGATGTATCTTACAGAGTACTTGAGACATGAGAATTTTTTTCTCTGGGGGTGCTTCAACAAAGATTGCCTTTTTAATCAATTTTTTTTAGTCACCTATAGTTTCCAGGGAATGCAGTCTTTTATTTGGGCAACAGAAGCAATTAGAAATAATTATGTTAAAGACCACTTATCTTTTTGCCATCAAAAATGAATTACTAGTAATATACTGAGAAGATTTTGTTCCAGGATTTTTCTGAGTCTCAAAGCAATTAAGTATAGAGAAATGAAATTTGAACCTAAATGAAAGACTTTACTTCAGTGGCTTGACTGTATATCAAGTTGTTCAGTTTGTTTATTTATTTGGTCTGGTTAAATTTATTGATTTTTTATTAAGAAATAACTTTGATATGAGTTGATCCTATATTACTCTGAGGAGTATTACACAATTTAGTATTGCATTTTATTTTGTTATTTTGGTAAGTATATGTAAATTATCTTTTGAGGTAAATTACATTTTTAATGGATAAGGATACAGCATTTTAAGTTGAACTCTCTGTTTTTTCTTAGGTCTGAAAGAAAGTGCAGAAGAGATGGTCAAAAACAAATTGGAAGGAAAAGATAAATTGACCCCTTGGGAACAATTTTTAGAGAAGAAGAAAGAGAAAAAAAGACTAAAGAAGAAACAGAAGGTATCAATGATATTTTAAGCAAATATTTATTGAACAACAACCATGTATCACAAGGTACCAGGTCCTTGGCATCTGTTATCTCATAATGTAATCACTCATTAGAATAGGCCTTGTTATCATCACAATTGTAAGAAAGGACAGGAAGAACCCGATAGCTTAAGTGTTTTCTGCAAAGTGATGTACTGAGGTAGAAATCCTAATAAAAACCCGGGGCCACTTTAACTACAGTGCTCTAGTATTTTACCTTTATATACCACCAAATAAGATACATAGTTTAGTTGATACCTAGATATAAAACAGCTCAATTCTATTTGTGTTTGAGGAAGAAAGATACAGAATTTTTTAACTTGAGGATGTATATATACAGAATTTTTAAGATTGTTTATTTGAGAGAGAGAGCACAAGCAGGAAGGGCAGAGGGAGAAGAAGAGTCTTAAGCTGCCTCCACATAAGTGCAGAGCCCTGTGCAGGGCTCGATCTCATATCCCTGAGATCACGACCTAAGCCAAAACCAGGAATCACACACTTAACCAAATGTGCCACCCAGATGCCCCTACATACAGAAATTCTTGACATGAGTGAAATTTTTTTCTCTACATTTCTCAACCTGCATTTTTCGTGTTTCACTATTACCATATGGATCTATTAACATCTTGTCATTAAATCCCTTTTATTAAGGATATTTCCTCTGCACTAAATATTGTCTTGAAAAACCTGATTTGACTCCCATTGTTTGAGGATAACATCTTTTCCACAGACTCTTTAGAAATAGCAGAGACCACTTAACGATTTTTGCCACTAAAAATACTCTTATCACTGAAATGCAGCATTCTAGCAGTACTGGTATAGCCTTAAGATAGTATCAGTAATCACAGAATTTTTCAGTTTTAGTAATCTTAAATGATTTGTTCTAGTCCAATTCTAATGCTTTATAGTTGTAGAAAAATAACTGATTTATCTCCGGCTACGGAGCTTGTTAGTGGCTAAGCTGAGACTGGAATCCAGATCTTTCTTACTCCAGTGTCCTTTCTACTGTACAGTATTATTTCTCTCTGTCCTGCAGAAGCTTGTGCTTTTGGTACAGCTTTGACTTTCCAATGCTTGTAAAGACAGAGGGCTGCAAAACTGAATGATGGACTGGAGGGATTTTTTTTTTTATGCTCCTCTATTTTAGTCAGTATTTCTGGAAATAGATAATAAAAATGAGAAGGGTAAGGGCCCTGTCCTCATTGATAAGCTGCCTCTCTTCTTCAGGAAACAAACTGAGGGTTGCTGGGGGGTAAGGGGGAAGAGATAGGGTGGCTGGGTTATGGACATTTGGGAGGGTATGTGCTATGGGGAGTGCTGTGAATTGTGTAAGACTGATGATTCACAGACCTGTGCCCCTGAGGCAAATAATACATTATATGTTAATAAAAAAATAAAAACTAAGTAAGCAATAAAATATCTTCTAAATGGGATAATCTCACAAGTTATTAAGCCATCAGTTTATTGTAAAATTTACAAGTGGGTCCTTTTTGGGTCAATAAAGTAGTCACTTGTGTCTAAGACCTTTAGCAACTATTCTTTTTTATTTTTATTTGCTGGGCACTTCGAGCTTATCTTATGCTTTTACTCTTTCCCTTCATTGGGCTAAGATGACTAATTTTTATTACTGCTATTAAAAATATATTTGTTGAAAGCCAGTTTGTTCTAGACTCAGTGCTCTGTGCTGGATTGGTATTAGATTCCAACAGATCCCTTCCATCCATAGTTTTCATGTAGAGAAGAGTTTTAAGAATTTCCTTCATTTTTTTTTTTTTTAAGATTTTATTTATTTATTTGAGAGAGAATGAGTGAGAGAGAGCATGAGAGAGGAGAGGGTCGGAGGGAGAAGCAGACTCCCCAAGGAGCTGGGAGCCCAATGCAGGACTCGATCCTGGAAGTCCGGGATCGTGACCTGAGCTGAAGGCAGTCACTCGACCAACTGATCCACCCAGGCGCCCCCAATAATTTCCTTTGTGTTAAAAATACTTTTCCCCTTTTCCTCTCTGTGACTTCAGTTTTGAAACTGGGAAATTATTACTAAAGAAATCAGTACATGGTTATGGGCCAAAATTGATATAGCTATAGTTTAGACCTAAAAGCAGTTAAAGAAATATGTGGATAGATGTGTAGTTAGATATGTAGGGGTTCCATAATCTTCGTTAGAAACATATTATTACTGAATCTGTTGTAAGTTTGGTGAAAAATTTTTTAACTCTTGTTCTTAAAAGGATATTAATATCGGACAGCTATGTGGCACAGGTTGTTAAGCATCTGATTCTTGGCTTTAGCTCAGGTCATGATCTCAGGGTCGTGAGGTCGAGCCCTCTCATCAGGCTCCTTGCCAAGCGCTGAGTCTGCTTGAGATTTCTTCTTCCCCTCTTGCTTGTGTTCTCTCTCTAACATAAATAAATAAATCTTTAAAAAAGGATAGTAATATTAAAATGAATATTCTTTAGGGCTTGGTGGGTCTTCTTCAGCATGCAAGGTGATGTTTAGCAATGTGCACTCTAAATATTTTTATTAAAATGACTTATTTTTTAGATTCCTTGGAATAAAAGTCAATCGGATTAGTCTGATCTTAGTTCATATGTTCTATTTATTTTATAGGCTTGATTTTTAATTTAAATATTCTAATTTAATAGACCATCTGTTCAAATTTAATTAGGAAAAATTTAACCAACACTTCTTAAAAATAGCTAAAGGGTTTTCAGGGGCAGATTACAGATGAAGCAAGATAATTATTGAAATTGGGTGTCCTTAACTGCTTTTGTATACATTTTAATTTTCATAATTTAAAAAATCACTTTCTTGAACCAGCAAATAAATTGTTTTAAATAATAATTTAAATGATAACCTACCATATACTTCAAACTATTGATAGTCACTGCAGTTTCTCAGTTTTGTGAGAGAAAAGGCCACTACTTTTGCTGTCAGCCACAGAAAAGTGTTCTTCTCTTTTGAATGTCTTTATCATTTCATTTTTGCCCCTCTAGCACTACCTGTTTTGAACTAGTATTACTGATATATGTGTCTGGTTTATGTGTCTAGCTTTTGTTTAGAGATTATAAAGTTTTTAAAGACAGAAACTGTATATTGAACTATTTGATTTAAAAGAAATGATAGGGGGGCACCTGGGTGGCTCAGTGGGTTAAGCCGCTGCCTTCGGCTCAGGTCATGATCTCAGGGTCAGGGCTGAGCAGAGAGCCCGCTTCCTCCTCTCTCTCTCTGCCTACTTGTGATCTCTCTCTGTCAAATAAATAAATAAAATCTTTAAAAAAAAAAAAAAGAAATGATAGGATTTTCCTTCATGGCCTTTGTAGTAAACTATATATATTCTTATATTCAACTTTAAGGCTCTTGCTGAAGAGGCCAGTGAAGATGAACTTCCCTCTGACGTGGATTTGAATGACCCATACTTTGCCGAAGAAATGACAAAAATAGGTAAGCCAGCCCATATTTGAGTTTTTAATTGGAGGTATTTTTTAAAAGGTGATATGGGTAGAAACAGTATAAACTACCATTCTCTTAAAACTCCTAGAATTTGTGTAGCTCTGTTAGTGGCTTATAAACAGTCTGTCCAATGGGGTATAAACATCTCTCAGCTTAGGAAGGGTCAGCATGCCCCTGTACAAACAAGGAGAAATTTTATTAGGAAGCTTTTGGTGATGTGATTGAGGATTGATTGATTAATGGTTTACCAGGGATTCCTTTCTCAGAAATATCCTTACGGAAGGATTGATGAGAGAAAGGATGAAAGAAAAAGGAAGTCAGCTTCTTCTGTGCTTTCACTGCTTTGTTATGATGCATCTGTTCTAGGTCTTTACAAAGGCTATGAAAAAGTGAACGTAAAATAAATTTATGTTCATGTGGATGTGTGTATAAATTTCTTTGAATTTTTACATGGTGTTAGATGATGTGTAAAAAGCTTTTCTGCTCAAATATACAAAAACATCTATGTTCCATTTTATCCATTTTACATTTGTCCTGCTTCATCATTGCAGAAGAAAGCCAACTTCCTCGTTTTTCCTTGGTTCATTGAACTATCTGGAATTCGGTTTCCTATATCCAAGGAGCTTTGTTTCCATTGTGTATGCACTTCTCATTCTTTCCTGAATTTTTTCATTCTTACCTTTTTGGTATGTGTAAATGTGTGTGGTAAGGTTCAGGCCATATTTAGACCTAACTCAGTGCAGAGACTACTGTAAGCATTTTCCATTTGTTCTCATGCATTTTGCCTTTCCCTGATCTAAATA
Source organism: Mustela putorius furo (assembly GCF_011764305.1). Classification (NCBI taxonomy): domain Eukaryota; kingdom Metazoa; phylum Chordata; class Mammalia; order Carnivora; family Mustelidae; genus Mustela; species Mustela putorius. The sequence continues at coordinate 802,496 of NW_025421329.1, read as the reverse complement.
CCACACACATGAACTCCAAAAGACTTGCTCCTGGAGCAACTCCAAGCTGCCATTGTAAAGAGAAGGATTTTATGAAATTTCCCTGCTTTTGTCCCTTGTGACTAGTGGGCCAGAATAGTTCTCAACAGGAAAGTCAAAATTGCTCAAAATTATTTCCTGGTTGTTATAGCCTTTTAGCACTGACATTTTATTGATGAAAAGGAGATCAAGATGAATAAAGTCTATTATAGGATGTCAGATTCTTAGGCATTGGAAAGGGAAATGGAAACTTAGCATATTCTGCTTTTTATCATACCTGAGCGGTCATTTCTAGAAGATGATGGATTTTAGCCTTATCCTCTGATTTCAGGAAACCAAATTTATAATGGAGAAATGAGAAGCATTATAGTTTCCTTGTTCTCATTCCAAAGTGCTTCATTTGGCATGTACAATCTGGTCAGATTGTAGAACTCAGGGTAAGACTCAAAGAGTAAGTTAAAATGTTTTGATGGCTTGGGTGGTTTGTTTCCTGGAATCAGCACATTTAAATTGTGAATAAGCTTCCTCAAAAGGCAGTAGCAGAAGTTCCAAAGGAAGGTATAGATAAAATTTGTTTGCTTTCAATATACTTTTGATTTCAGAGTATATCCTAGGAATAATTATTTATATCTGGGCTGAAGTTGTTTCTTTAAAGGAAAAAGGCTGAGAATTTTTTTTACATAAGATTTAGGGCCAAAAAATAGTATCTTGCCGTGTTTATTTATTCATACAAACAGTAAGTATTACCTACTGGGTGCTGGACACTCTGCTAGGCTAAAGATAGAGCACTAATAATACAAGGAAGGTTATGTTTCTTGAGAAGTCTATGGTATTAGGGAAGACATGCTAAATAGGTAAACAAATAATATTATGAGAATATGGTCAGTGTTTTAAAGAAGATAGGGCAATATAGAGAATATAACTGAGATGAAGGAGTGTAGCATACTCTAGACATAGGGTAGGCAAAGAAGACTTTTCTGAAGTGATGACATTTGGCTAAGCCCTGTAGAATGAGTCCTGCATACAGAACGTCGCAGACAAGAGGTAAGTGGTAGGAAGGCTGCGAGGAGAGAAGGAATTATGGTGTTGGAGAAATTGAAGGACCCCGATGTGGCTGGAGCATGGTTAGAGGAGTTAGGTATGAGGCCAGACTGGAGCACAGAATCAACCCTGCAAGGCCTTGTGTCATGGCAACACATTTGGATTTTACTCTCCTGACAGTGGGAAGCCACTGAAGAGTCTTTAAAGCAAGAGCATGACAAGATCTGGTGGTTCCCAACTTCTGGTTCCCATGAAGTTCACAGATTGGGGCGCCTGGGTGGCTCAGTGGGTTAAGCCTCTGCCTTCGGCTCAGGTCATGATCTTAGGGTCCTGGGATTGAGCCCCACATCGGGCTCTCTGCTTAGTGGGGAGCCTGCTTCTCCCTCTCTCTCTCTGCCTGCCTCTCTGCCTACTTGTGATCTCTCTCTTTCTGTGTCAAATAAATTAAAAAATGAAATCTTTAAAAAAAAAAAAAAGCACAGATTAAAGCATTGGTGAGAACTGGGAGAACAGGCTTTGCAAGAGATGATGGTTGGTTTAGATAGCATGCCAGTAATGGAATTGGAAGGAGAAAAGTAAGTGGAATTTTAGATATATTTTGGATGTAGACTTACTGACTTTCTTGAATAAGGAAATAATTTAACATAACTCTAGATTTTTGGTGTGAGCCTCTGCAGGAATATTCTTCCATTTACTGAGTTAGGAAGGAATGTAGGAACAATAGGTTTGGGTGGGAAGTAAGGTCAGTAGGTCCTTTTGGGTATAATCACTTTGAGATGTTGGAGATATTAGGTTACATTTATAAAGGAGTCTGGGTGATCAGCTGAGAAGTCCATGCAGTTTTAAACTTGGGAATAAATTAGTAGCATATAAATAGCATTTTAAACCATGGAACTGGAGGTGAAAAGCATTGGTAAGGGAGGAGAATGCAGGATTGGGCTCTGAGGTCGGGTAAAGCCTACACAAGGTAGTATTACTCTTTCATACTGGTGAAGGTACTATGGGGGGATGGACACTGAAGAAACTGAGAAGGAGCAGCTGCGGAATAGGAAGGAAGGCTTTAGAGTTTGGAAGAGTATATAGTTCAAGTCCCATGGTTGAGCAGGACAGAGACATTTTAAGCCAGATGGACTTGGATACGTTTATAACACCTTTGCCCTTGGCAGTCCTGTGGAGCTAAACTTAACATACTTTTCAAACTATGGAGGAATTGAGTTCATTAATTAATGCCAGACCTGATGTTTGGCTTGAGTTAGGAGCCAATGTGAGTACTAGAAATCTTTTCTCATTTTTCCTTCTATTATTTACCCCTGCACTGTAAACTTGCTATAGTTTTTTTGTTGTTGTTTTTTTCTCAACTGCAAACTTGATATCAAATGAGAGTTTCAAAAATATAATGTACTTCTAGAATTAATTAAAAGTTACTTTTTTCTTAGAAATGAAATACAGCTGACCCTTGAACAACATGGGTATGAACTGCACTGTGAACCGTGACTCCACTTTTACATGTGTTTTTATTTTTTATGATAAATGCAGTATAGTACTGTAAATGTATCTAATATTTTCTTAATAATGTTTTTCTTTTCTCTAGTTTACTTTATTTTAAAAATAGAGTACATAATACAAATATATAAAATATGTATGAATTGACTCTTTATATTATTAAGGCTTCAGGTCAACTATAGGCTATTACTAGTTATGTTTTGGAGAAGTCAAAAGATATATGTGGATTTTTAACTGTGTGTGGGGGGGTCAGTGCCCCTAATTTCTGTGTTGTTCAAGGGTCAGCTGTATTGGAAAAATTTGTTTATTGCTGTCTAATGACATAAACTCTTTAATAAAGATTTTGTTTTTTAAGAAGTAGGAATAAAATAAAGTATATGTAAATCTACCCTGTTAAAATATATCCTTTGTTTTGACAACTTTAGATATTTGATAAACTACCATGAAAATATAACAATATGCTACATATACTTGATTCATTCAGTCAGTATGTTGATTGCTTATATCATACTACTTGTATATATTGGTCTACAGTTTAAAAATGCTTTTTTATGTATTCTATCCTCTAATCTAAACTTTAGCCCCCCTTATACGTGCATAAATTGGAGCTCAGAAAACATAGCTGAATTGCACAGGGGTCAGTGGTAGATGGTAGAACCTGAATCTTGATGGACTCCCTTTACTTTTTGTAACCCTCAAAGTATGTAGTAAAGGCCAAAGCCAGAGCCAGGACCCATGTGTATAAGAAGTTGACATGGGGAATTGCTGGATTTCCAAGCAAAGCCAGAATGCCCAGGTCCAAAAGACAATTAGCAGTGTGTGTCTAATTATGAGCATTGAAATTTGCTACAAAAACAGTGAATTGCAAGGGGACTTACCACTCCTGTCTAGTCAGTACTGAGATTGCATTTGACCTCCAGTGAATTCTTTTAACTGATATAAGAAGTGCTCAGCAGGGTGTCTGGGGGGCTCAGTAGTTCAGCGCTGTCTTCAGCTCTGGTCATGATCCTAGGGTTCTGGGTTCGAGCTCCGCATGGGTCTCCCTGCTTGGTGGGAAGCCTGCTTCTCCCTCTAGTACTCCCCCCTGCTTGTGTTCCCTCTCTCACTGTGTCTTTCTCTGTCAAATAATAAATAAAATATATATTTTTTAAAAGTGCTCAGCTAAACTGTTTAGAGGAAGTTTTTTTTATGAGAATACTTGTTGGACATTACAAGTAATGAAAAATGGAATTTCCTTTCACAGGTCAACGTTTTGCAACACATCTTTATCCATAGATATATTCTGTTACATTTTTTGCTTAAGGAGTTAGTAGCCTCAGTAAGGATTTTTAAATTTATTTCTTTAGTCCATAACATCTGATTTAGAATTATTCAGTACGTTAGAATCATCCGTATGTACTTCGCAGCAGTCTCAGGACACGTGGTTTCTTACTTGCCAAAAGATTTACTGAAAAATAAAGATAACATTTCAGAACAGGGATTTTCATTTTCCTAGTACTCTTTATCTAACTTAGGTCTGATAACTTTCCAAAGGAAAAAAACCAACACATTTTTTTAAAAAAATTAAGATACACCCTCTTAATATGATCTTGTTAACAGTGCAGAAAAGATCTCTACACGTTATTTGTTATCTGGCTAAACAGTTTGGGCCAGCACAGTAAATTCTTTATGAGCAAAGAAATTTTCATCATGTTAAAATTGAATATCATTTTTTAGCCCTGACGATTTTGGAGATTCTTTTTTTTTCCTCCTTTGCTACAGTCTTTCTTTCAAGTTTATTTTTATGACTTTTCACCAGGTTGTTATAAAATCCGGAACAGTTCACTGTGGGCTCTTTGATATTATTTCCCACAGCTGTATATGAAGATCTTTATCTCCTTTATGTATTAATCATAAACAGCCTGGGTTTTTTTCCTGCCACAGAACAATCTTCTGCATGTGTCACTTGTCTGTTCACTTTAAAAAGGAGCTCTTGCCTTGAAAACATAGAGCAGAAGTAAACTTAGGATGTAGAGAAGTCAGACCCCAAGAAAGTGGAACCTTGCTGATATTATGTATAAATAGGCACATTTTAAAATAGAGAAAAAATGATAATGAGAAAGTAGATACATCATTTCCTGGAAAACGTTTGAGATAGAAACAATAAAGTCTTTCACTCTAGGAAAAAGGGCTGTCTACAAATATTTCTGGCAGTGCAGACAGATGCCTTGGTAGCACTGAGGGGCGCACCTAAGCAGCACTTACATGCTGGCATTTTCTCTCAGCTGGGCATGCTGCAGAGCAGTTTCTAAAGTCTCTCTCAATTTTTAGTCTTCATTTGTTTTGTTACCCTTATTAGCTGCAGTTACTCAACCATTATATGCTATGTGAATTTTCTTACTATCTCATGATAAAATGTATTTTTTTTAAAGATTTTATGTATTTATTTGACAGAGAGAAATCACAAGTAGATGGAGAGGCAGGCAGAGAGAGAGAGAGAAGCAGGCCCCCCGCTGAGCAGAGAGGACTCAATCCCAGGACCCTGAGATCATGACGTGAGCTGAAGGCAGCGGTTTAACCCACTGAGCCACCCCAGCGCCCCGATAAAATGTATTTTAAACAGAAAGAGTTGCTACAAAGAGAATGACATTCAATAGTAAAGGAGTATTGTTTAGTGATTAATAGTAGAGACCCTGAGCCGGACTCCTTAGGTGTGAATCACGTTTTCTTCACTTACTAAACTTGAGAGAATTACTTAATCTCTCTGCTTCAGTTTCCTCTTCCACAGAATGAAGATTATAACAAATAATGGGATCTACCTCATAGCATTATTGTGAGGATTATATTAGTTAATACATGTAAAGTGAGTAGAACAGTACTACTGCCTGATACACAGTAAGTGCTATGTAAGCATTAATCAATATTACCTCGCAGACCATTAGTTTCTCTGTGTTGGAAGGACAGAGCACAGCCTAGCCAAAGAGGACAGCATTCAGTAGAGAAGATTAGCATTGTGTAATAATATTCTAGAGTAACAGAACATGTCTCTGTAGATTCTGAAACTTTTTACTCATTAAACTAGTTTTTCATACTTCAGTACCCTGGTACCAATTCCCTTTGTACCCCTCCCACTCCAAGAGACACCAAAAAAAAGAAGAAAAAATAAGGCATCAGCATGATCACTGAGGAGCCCAGGACGTCTTATTTATGTGTAGTAATAGCAGGCACTTTATAGCATCATGTGTCAGGCATTAACTGAACTCTTCACATTTACCAATTTATTTAGTACTCACAATAACCTTGTGAGGTAGGTGCTGCTATTAGAATCCCCATTTTATAGATAAGGGCTTAGGTCCAAATTGCCACAGCATAAGTGTGGCACAGCTAGAATTTAAACCCAGTTCAGCTGTTCCAGGTTCACGTGCCCTTAGCTCCTGCATGTGACTATCTCATTCAGGATGAGAACATCTCTTCTAACATCTTGTCTCCAGAAGTCCCTGAGTCCCTGGAAATATAAGTGGTGTTACTAGTCAGGAGCCACTTTTACCATAAGTAGTTGTATTTAATAATAGGCATAGAAAGTTAACTGAAGATCAGTTTTGTCTTTAGAGAAGGAAAAATTGTTTGTTAAACTTTTACTATGAAATTCTTATTGTAAAGAATTTTTCATTTTCCAGATGAATTTTTTAAATGCAGAATTTTAAGTGTTTATATATTCAAATCACTTTTGTGTGTGTGTGTGATTTCTTCTATTCTTATGCTAAGAAAATATTTCTTCTATATAAGATCAGGTAACTTGTCTTCTGGAATTTTCATAGGTTTTTTTTTTTTTCTTAGTGTTTAACTCTTTAGTCCATTTGCATTTTATTTTCCTGTACATTATGAGGCAAGGCTATAACTTGATTTTTTTTCCCTAGAGTAAAGCAGATTTCCCAGCACCAGTTACTGAATAATACCTTCTTTTTTCCAGTGATACAGAATAGTGCATTTTATTACACAGTAAGCCATACTGTTCTATTATATGAATGGATGTTGAATTTTACCCAGGGCATATTCTGTATCTATTCAAATGATCTCATGGTTTTTCTTTTTTAATTAATAATGTAATTATACATTACTTCCAGAAGAAATTCTTTATAAGTCACCCATCCAGATGTATTTATTTCATTCATTTCCATAGTTATCTCCAATGACATTTTTACTTTCTTTAGTTTCTGTATGCTTATTGATAAGATTGTTCCTAGATATCTTGCATTTTTGTTCCTAGTATAAATAGAATGTCGCAGATAGTCTTGAAATTTTTTCACCCTTCTGTGTTGGTTTGTTGTGCCAGATATAAAAGAAAAGAAAAAATCAGCGAAATCTACAAAAGGTGGCTCATCAGTGGAAGAGGCTGAAATAGAAAGACAAAAGGTAAAACATGATCATTGCTATATTCCTAGTGGATAATTGATATGTACAATTTAAATGAAATGGTCTACATGAGTTTCTAGTGTCCCTAATAAATAATTGATTTTAGCAATGAAATTTATAAATAAATTATAAAACACAAAATAAAACATTTTAGCAATGTAGGTTTTTTTTAAAAAGATTAATTTGAGAGAGAGAGTGTGTGTGTGTGTGGAGGGGAGGGGCAGAGGGAGAGAATCTCAAGCAGACTCTGAGCCTGATGTGGGGCTCAATCTCACAACCTGAGATCATGACCTGTACTGAAATTGAGTTGAATGCATAACCAGCTGAGCCACTTTGGTGCTCCTAGCAGTGTAGTTTTTACCAATCATTTTTCCAGCCAATACAAAGTTGAAATTTTATCTCAAACCTAAGTCATGTCCCTTTTTGATTTAGAGGAAAATAATGTCACTATTAAAAATTCTTACTATAGCTAAGACAAAAAAATACAACTATTAAAACCTTGAAATAATATTGCCATAAGTTTAATTCTTTTGACTTTTTAAATTTAAATTCAATTAATTAACGTATAGTGTATTACTAGTTTCAGAGGTAAAGTTTAGTGATTCATCATTTGCGTATAACACTCAGAGCTCCTTACATCACATGCCCTTTTTAATGCCTGTCACCCAGTTACCTCCCACCCACCTTCCCTCCAGCAACCCTGGAGTTTGTAGTTAAGAGTCTCTTATGGTTTGTCTCCCTCTCTGATTTCATCTTATTTTATTTTTTCCTCCTTCCCCTATGATCCTCTGTTTTGTTTCTTAAATTCCACATGTGACTGAAACCTTATGGTAATTGTCTTTCTCTGATTGATTTATTTCATTTAACATAATACCCTCTAATTCCATCCACTTTGTTGCAAATGGTAAGGTTTCTTTTGTTATTGTTGTTGGCTGAGTAGTATTCCATGTGTATATATCCACCACATCTTCTTTATCCATTTATCTGTCAGTGGACATCTAGGCTGTTTCCATATTTTGGCTATTGTGGATATGGCTGCTATAAACATTGGTGTGCAGGTGCCCTTTCCAGTCACTATGTTTATGTACTTACTTTGGCTAAATACCTAGTAGTACAATTGCTGGGTCATAGGGTAGCAGTATTTTTAACTTTTGGGGGAACCTCCATACTGTTTTCCAGAGTGGCTGTACAAGCTTGCATTCCCACCAGCAGTGTAAGAGGGTTCCCCTTTCTCCACAGCCTCTCTAACATCTGTTATTTCCTCACTTGTTAATTTTAGCCATTCTGACTAGTATGAGGTGATACCTCGTTGTGGTTTTTATTTGTGTTTCCCTGATGTCAAGTGATGTTGAGCTTGGGTCTTCATCAAGATAAAAAGCTTTTGCACAGCAAAGGAAAAAGTCGACAAAACCAAAAGACAACCTTCTGAATGGTAGAAGATACTTACAAATGTCTTATCAGATAAAAGGCTAGTATCTGAAATCTTTGAAGAACTTAGCAAACTCAACACCCAGAAAACAAATATCCCGTCAAAAAATGGGCAGAAGATACAAACAGACATTTCTCCAAAGAAGACATACAAATGGCCAACAGACACATGAAAATACTGCCTTAAGTTTTAATTCCGTCTGAATCTCTCCTATAATTCAGACTTTGTTTTTGTGTTGTCAGGTGCTAATTTCTCTCATTACTGCAAACAACATAAATGTAATGTACAAAATTGAAGTCTTCCTTAGAAACGCACTGACCTTTATGCTTTGCAAACTCTACAAAGATCCATGGCACAGGTTAATAGTATTTTTGCTGAGGCAGGAATTAGAGTCAACAATGACCCTATGACTGATGTTCCTATCACTGTCTGGGAGTGAGCCTAACTGGTTACCTAAACTCTGCATGATAATGCATCTTTTCTATCCTCCATTTATTGCACACAGTTAATGTTCATAGAGTAAAGCAGTGCAAATAAAATCCCTCTTTTGTGGAAAATGGCTCTAAAAAGAAAGCCAACTGCAGGTGCCAGTGATGTAAGTGAAAGAAAATTAAAGCAGTCTAGAGTTGCATGGATGGCTCAGTTGGTTAAGCATCTGCCTGCAACTCAGGTCATAATCCCAAGATCCTGGGATCAAATTCCGCATTGGGCTCCCTGCGAGGGGGGGGGTGCAGGGGGGCGGATGGGTGGGGAGCCTGCTGCTCCCACTGCATGTGCATGCTCTCTTTCTCTCTCTCTGAAAAATAAATAAATCTTTTTTAAAAAGTAATCTGAAGTGGTAGTATAGAAAGATTCATATAGAAAGTTTGGCAGTATACTCTGTATTTTCTCAAGTACACGTGGTTTATTTGGTTCCTAAAGTTTCATGTTTAATCCCATGGTTGGAAGAAAATTCCACTGTTTACTGGAAACAGACATATTTCAGAAGCAAATATTAAGATCCTGCATTCATAGAAATGTATCAGTATTGAAAAGTAAAGGCAAAAAAAAGCAAAAGAAAAAAGAAATTCCTTGCTGTTAAAACACGTTTGGAAAATGTAGCCTGTTTCACAAAATAATGCATTTTTGCTGATTTAGTGTCATTGCATGAAAAGACCAAAGTGAAAATGAGAAATTTTTATTTGGGGGTCTGATTGAGCCACCCAGGCACCTCTGTGGTCTAGTTTTTAAACAAACTTTCACACCTTTCCTACTCTTGGTGATGTTGTTTCTAAAAATTTTATCTTACTGCTCTACAGAGATCTTGGAGTTTCTTTTTGAGTTTTGGTAATTCAAAATCGGTTATGGATGGCAGATGTTATCCCAGAGCATTAGTGACTGGGATCTCCTTTCCTAGAGGGCATATCTGTGCCCCATACTTCTGCCTGGGGAAAAAAAAAACCACTGTTGTATATTTGATCTTTTCTTTTTCTCTCCACAGGCTGAAATGGCTTTGCTCATGATGGATGAGGAGGAAGAGAGTAAGAAACACTTCAATTACAATAAGATTGTAGAGCACCAGAATCTGAGCAAGAAGAAGAAAAAACAGCTTATGAAGAAGAATGAATTATTAGAGGATGATTTTGAGGTAACCAGGGACACCTCTTAAAGCTGGTGTTGAATTTAAAGTCAACTCTGGAGAGGAGTATTTAGCACAAAGTTAGCCTGAAATGTCTTAGGAAGGGCCCATAGTGGAGCCAAAGCTGCTAAATTTTAGTCCAGAAGAGCTGCTTTATCCCAGGGAGGATCAAATTACTGTTTAGTTGAACACGAGGTGAAGTATTGGCTTGTCTTTTGATTGCGCCAAAGTTAGGGCTTTGCTTTATTTTTCCCCCCCTAATACTTAGCTTTTAATGTTAGAATCACGTGCAGTATGTCGCTCATGATAGGAAAGATGTGCATACTCAAGCTTGACTGAGAAAGAGGTTTATGTCACACCATGTCACACACTCACTATGGACAGTGACCACTGCAGTAGGCCATGCTGTTTTTGTTGCTCTATCTCTTTGTTTCCATCACTCCCTCTCTTCCCTCTTTTTCCTGGCCATTCACTCCTATGTATGAGTTTGAGCTTGTACAAAAAATCTACAAATAGCTGTCAGCAACTAGTTAATGACTTCCAAGACAGGCCTTAAAACCGCATTGAAGATCTGTGGGAAAACAATTTTCTAATGAATCAATACAAAACACTCATATTTATATTTTATATAATCGACAGCTCACTTTCAAAATTGGCCCCATTTCTGGGCCTTTTGATTTACTAATTTAATTATTTGTTTTCCTTTTGAATTTGCAGGTAAATGTTAAGGATGCACGGTTTCAGGCGATGTATACCTCCCACTTGTTCAATTTGGATCCTTCAGATCCTAATTTCAAGAAAACAAAAGCTATGGAAAAAATCCTTGAGGAGAAAGCCCGGCAGAGAGAACAAAAAGAACAAGAACTTACTCAGACAATAAAGAAAAAAGAGAGTGAAATTCAAAAGGAATCACAGAAGAAATCCATTGATCCTGCCTTGTCAATGTTGATTAAATCTGTAAAAAATAAAACAGAGCAGTTTCAAGCAAGAAAAAAACAAAAAATCAAATAGCTATATGTTGTTTCTTTTTGGATTGAGAATGTATTCTTCTAAAGTATAGTGAAGTGATAGAGGGATTATTTATTGGGAACAAAGCTATCTTTCAAGAATATGAATAAAATCTTATTCTGACCATTGTAAAATTTCACCTTTATAATAGTTTGACCTAATTATGGATGATATACAAATTTGCTCTGTATATTTCTACAAGTTAATAATAATTTAACTTAATTAAAATACAGAATTTATAAAATTTTTGTATTTTATGAAATTCAGCCTTTCTAGTAGAAACTTACTCTTAGCCTGATTTTTTAAAAGATTGTTTACAATTCTGTGTAAAGAACAGTGCCCAGTTTTTAAGTCTGAATAAGTTACAATTTGGAGAAATATATATGCTATACATTAATTTCTCTGAAAACAGGAGGCAGATTTAGGTATCTGTGTAAATAATTTATTTTTCTAGCCAAATTGGATAGAAGCCTGTAGCTTTCTTTATTGTTTGTTTGTGTTTATTATAGTTTATGAAAATAATTTGTAAATAAAAGTGTAAAATATTTTTATTAATTTGTGTAGGACTGATTTATTTCATTTTATGCACTTTAAATAAACTACTCTCTGAAAAAATACCTGAAAACTTGACAAAGAGGACAATTCTATGAAGAGGCAGTTCAAGGTTTGCATTGCTCATAATTGTATTTGAAATGTTCGTGAGCCTCTGCAATGATTTTTCTATTTGTAGTAACAGAAAATTCTTCTGTCTGCCCTTCAGATTTTTGGAATGCTTGTGAAGGGTGGATATGCTGCTATAGAGTTTAAGGAATTTTTTTTTTTTTTAAAGATTTTATTTATTTATCAGAGAGAGAGAGGGGGAGAGAGAGAGCACAGGCAGACAGAATGGCAGGCAGAGGCAGAGGGAGAAGCAGGCTCCCTGCTGAGCAAGGAGCCCGATGTGGGACTCGATCCCAGGATGCTGGGATCATGACCTGAGCCGAAGGCAGCTGCTTAACCAACTGAGCCACCCAGGCGTCCCTAGAGTTTAAGGAATTTTAATTCCTTTTAAAATTAAAGCACATCTTTAAGGCCTTAATACACCTGGATCTCATCTGGTCTAGGTTTTATATACTACTAACCATTTAGAGAGGAGAATTAGGTGTGCTATATAAACAAATGAAAATAAAAACCAAAATGGTCACTTGGAACAAATGATAAATATGGTAGATTCTGAAAGGCAATAGGAGATTAGCCAGGTTTGTGGTTAATAGTAAACTTGACATTTGGTATAAAAATTTAAGCCTACTAATGTAATATGTGTTTTCAAGAATAAAAGGATGTAAAACTCAAAGGGATATGAAGATAATAAGGGTGTATTAACAGTCTCTGAAAGCAGAAAAACAACAATTAAATTGCCCAATTTAACAGAAAAATGCAGGAAATTGTGGTTTGGTTTTGTTTTGTTTTTTTCATAAAGCACTGGCATTGTTTCAGCCAAATAGAGCAGTGTTCTTATTGATCTATCCGTGAAATTCCCAGTATTTATCTGCTCAACATTGAGAAGACCATGAATCTTAATATGTTTACAAGTACAATATATAAACAGTTTTACAATTATTTGTATTTCATTTATGCAGGGAAAAATACTTTTTTCCTTTAAACTGTTTAATCATAACATAGGAATTACTCAAGAGTTGATTTTAAGATTCCTGTGAAACTTAGCCCTTTGGGTTTTGATTGGTTTGGTTTGGGTTTTTTTTGTTGTTGTTGTTTGGGGTTTGTATTGTTTTTTGAGTTCTATGTTTTTAAGTCACTGGTTTTAATTATAAATCTCATTTTGGTAGTCAAGCATATAATTGCTTATAACAAATAAATTGACCTTGTTAAATAATTCATAGCCCCGGCTTCTTTTCTCAAAGAGTTGATATTTTTTAGGTAGGAAAAAGCAAAAAAATCATTATCAGGTGCAGCATTAATTAAAGATTCCACATGAAGAATGTGAAGATCTCAATAAATAATTGCTGATAGTAAAACTCAGGATAAAAAATGGCCACTGTCAAAATTCAGCAAGCAATGTGAGGATAGTTTGGGTGACCCATAAGTTCCCATTTATTTGATTTTTTCTTGTTGGTATCCTTGATACCGAAACCAAAGACAGTACAAATAAAACTAGAGACTGACATTGTTAGTATATAGAAATGTGCTTCCTTCTGGAGTCTCTCATTAATTTAGGTCTAAAAATCTTCAAAATAGGGGTGCCTGGGTGGCTCAGTGGGTTAAAGCCTCTGCCTTAGGCTTGGGTTGTGGTCCCATGGTCTTGGGAGAGAAAGAGCCCCATATGGGGCTCTCTGCTCAGCAGGGAGCCTGCTTCCTTTCTCTCTTTCTGCCTGCCTCTGCCTACTTGTGATCTTGGGAAAAAAAAAACTTGAAAAAAATCTTCAAAATAGGCAAATTGAAGCCAACATTATAAAAAATATATATAACCAAAGGGATTTAATTTCAAGTATACAAACCTGTTCATTGAAAATCAACATAATCCACTATATTCAGAGACTAAAAAAGAAAAATTATATATGATCGTATCAGTTGATGAGATAAAATATCTGACAAAATCTAACATCGATTCATGATCAGTAATAGATCTGGAATAGAGAGAAACTAACTTATAAAGAGCATTTACCAAAAAAACCCTAAAATTAACATAATAGCGAAAGGCTGAATGCTTTCTTTCCTCCTGAGATTGAGAACAAAGCAAGGCTGTTTTGTTTTAACCCTGTCATTTAGAAGTTTTCTGTATTCTGATGCTTTGACCAGTGGATTCTTGCTGACCCTAGGGGAGCTGCCCTCACAGGACTAGCCAATTCTTGAAGATAGTAAATAACTTGGAGGCAAGCAAGGAAGACAAATACATGAAGAAACTAGAAGATTCAACACAGTAAAGATGTCAATTTTTCTCCAAATTGATGTGTAGATTAATGTAATTTCTTTTCCCTTTTCCTGAAGTACAGGTGACACATAACATTAGTTTCAGGTGTCCAACATAGCGATTTGACAAGTTTATATGTCATGCTGTGCTCACCACAAGCGCAGCTACCATCTGTCACCATGCAACACTATTAGATACATTGACTGTATTCCCTATGCTGTGCCTTTTAATCCTGCAATTTTTTCATTCCATAACTGGAATCCTGTGTTTACCACGCCCCTTCACCCATTTTGCCTACCCACTGCCCCTACGTCCCCTCTAGTATCCATCCGTTTGTTCTCTCAGTATTTATGGATCTGTTTCTGCATTTTGCTTGTATTTTTATTAATTTGTTTTGTTTTTTAGATTCCACATACAAGTGAAATCATATGTATTTGTCTTTTTCTGTCTGACTTATCTTAGCATAATACCCTCTAGGTCTATCAATGTTGTTGCAAATGGCAAGATCTCATCCTTTTTATGACTGAGTAACATTCCTCTGTGTGTTTGTGTGTGTGTGTGTGTGTGTGTGTGTGTGTGCATCTTTATGCATTCTATCAGTGGTCTCTTGGGTTGCTTCCACATGTTGGCTATTATAAATAATCTTGCAGTAAACATAAGGATGCATATTTCTTTCAAATCAGTGTTTTATGGAATTACTGGATCACATGGTATTTCTATTTTTAATTTTTTTAGGAACCTCCATACTGTTCTTCACAGTGGCTGAACCAATTTACATTCCCACCAACAGTGCGTAATTCTTTTCATACACATCTTCCCCATTTGTTATCTCTTGTCTTTTTAAAAGGTTTTAATTATTTATTTGACAGAGATAGCATAAGCAGGGGGAGCAGCTGAGGGAGAGGGAGAAGCCAGCTGCCTGCTGAGCAGGGAGCCCAATGCAGGGCTCAATTGTAGGATCTTGAGATCATGTCCTGTGCCAAAGGCAGATGCTTAACTGACTACGCCACCCAGGCACCCCCAATTTCTTGTCTTTTTGACTATAGTCATTCTGACAGGTGTAAGGTAGTATCTCATTGTGGTTTGACTTGCATTTCCCTGATGATGAGTGATGTTGAGCATCTTTTCATGTGTTTGCCGTTTGTGTATCTTTAGAAAAATGTTAGGTCCTCTGCCCATTTTTTTTTCCTTTTTCCGGTTTTTATTTAAATTCCAGTTAGTTAATATACAGTGTAACATTAGTTCAAGTGTAGAATTTAGTGATTCATCACTTACATACAACACCTACTGCTCATCACAAATGCCATCCTTCAAACACATCACCCATTTTACCCATTCCCCACTCTCCTCGAGCAACCCTCAATTTGTTCTCTATAATTATGAATCTGTCTTATGGTTTGCCTCTCTTTTTTACTTCCCCTGTGGTTCACTTGTTTTGTTTCCTAAATTCCACATATGAGTGAAATCATATGGTATTTGTCTTTCTCTGAATGACTGACTTTGCTTAGCATAACACTCTATAGATCCATCCATGCCATTGCAAATGGCAAGATTTCATTTTATTTTATGGCTAAGTAATAGTCCATTGTGTGTGTGTGTGTGTGTGTGTGTGTGTGTGTATACCACATCTTTTTTATCCATTCATCAGTCAATGGGCATTTGGGCTCTTTCCATAATTTGGCTTGTTGATAATGCTGCTATAAACATCGAGGTACATGTATCCCTTCAAATCAGTATTTTTGTATCCTTTGGGTAAATACCTAGCAGTGCAATTGCTGGGTCATAGGGTAGCTCTATTTTTAACTTTTTGAGGAACCTCAATGCAACCGGTTTGCATTCCCACCAACTGTGTAGGAGGATTCCCATTTCTCCACATCCTCACCAACATGTGTTTTTTCCCCTATGTTGTTAATTTTAGACATTCTGACAGGTGTGAGGTGGTATCTCATTGTGGTTTTGGTTTGTATTTCCCTGATGCTGAGTGGAGATCTTTCAGGAGATCTTTCTGATGTGGAGCATCTTTCAGGTTTTTGTTAGCCATGTGTATGTCTTCTTTGGAAAAATGTCTATCCGTGTCTTCTGCTCATTTCTTAATTGGATTATTTGTTTTTTGGATGTTGAGTGTGGTAAGTTCTTCTTAGATCTTAGATACTAGCCCTTTATCTTATATGTCATTTGCAAATTTCCTCTTGCATTCCATAGGTTGTCTCTTAGTTTTGACTGTTTCCTTCACTGTGTAGAAGCTTTTTATCTTCTTGAGGTCCCAATAGTTCATTTTTGCTTTTGTTTTGCTTGCCTCCAGAGATATGTCTAATAATGTTGCTATGACCAAGGTCAAACAGATTGCTGCCCATGTTCTCCTCTAGGATTTTGTTGGTTTCCTGTCTCACATTTAAGTCTTCCATCAATTTTGAATTTATATTGGTATATGCTATAAGTTAGTGGTCCAGTTTCATTCTTCTGCATGATGCTGTCCAGTTTTCTTAACACTGTTTGTTGAAGAGACTGTCTTTTTTCCATTGGATATTCTTTCCTGCTTTATCAAAGATTATTTGACATTTAACGGTGGGTCCATTTCTGAGTTTCATTTTCTGTTCCAGTGATCTATGTGTTTGTTTTTGTACTTGTATTATATTGTCTTGATCACTACAGCTTTGTAATATAACTTTAAGTCCAAAATTGTGATGCCTTCAGCTTTGCTTTGCTTTTTCAACATGACTTTGGCTATTCAGGGTCTTTTGCAGTTCCATACAAGTTTTAGGATTGTTTGTTCTAGCTCTATGAAAAGTGCTGGAGTATTTTGATAGAGATTGCATTAAATGTGTAGATTGCTTTGGGTAGTATAGACATTTTAACAATATTTCTTCTTCCAATCCATAAGCATGGAGGGTTCTTCCATTTCTTTGTGTCTCCCTCTATTTCTTTCCTGAGTATTGTGTTGGTCTTCTAGGGGATGGGCCTACTGTGCTAGGTCTCAGGCTTATTTGCCCAAGAAAAGCAGCACCTGCAGAGCACAGGGGGTGGGATTTGGTGTAAACAGTTTAGGCCAGTGCTGGTACTATGCTGTTTACCAAAGTTAGTTTATGCTAAGGGGCAGGGCAGGGAAATGGTACCAACCTGATCCTTTGTCCCTGGAGAAGGGACTCCATGCCTGCTGCTCTCACGGAAGCACTCTCAGGGGAGCAAACATTTCCCCCTCCTGGATCACAGGCTTTTTTCAGATTGCTGATTTTACACTGTCTGTTTCTAGGTCGCTTGCCCACCTGCGGCAACACAGAGGACCCTAGCCTCTACCCCAGCCAGGCTGCTGGCTTTCAGGATTCCAAACTGCAGGGACCTGGTGTGTCAGGGACTTGCACTGGTCCCACCGGGAAAGGGTGTCACTGTGTCAGGACCTATTCGGGTTTGACCCATAAGGGCCCTCACGGCAGAGCACAGGGGCATGGGGTTTGAAGCAAGCAGGTGAAACAGCCAGTGTCCCTGTTCACTGCCCTCAGCAGGTGTCTCTGCACCTGTGCTGAGGGGTATGGGAGGGAAATGCCCCCAGGGTCTTTGTCCTCAGAGAGGCAATGCCACCTCTTACAGATGCACTCCAGAAAGAACAAACACTCCCTCCCTGTGCCACTGAGGCGATCTTCAGATGGCAGTCTGCCTTCCTCTAACTCCAGGAGTAAAGCAGCACTGTCAGGTCTCTAGCACATCCAAGCCTGGTGACCTCTGAACCTCCAGTCTGTGACCCCCGCTGGTTGCAAAAACTCGTGGTATTCTGCTCATCTCATTTTCTCAGCCGGTGACTTGGGGGAAATGTTCTTGTGTTTGTCCCCGTGCATGCCATTCTCTTGTCTTTCTCCACGACCAAGGTTTCCTCCCCACAGCATCTGCCATCCATTTCTTCCCCAAACCACGTCTCCAAACTTCCTACTTTCCTTGAAGTGTCCTCTTCTCTCTACTTGTACAGCTTGTTCTATCAGTCCTTAGGTCAACTTCTTAAGTATCTGAAATTATTTGATAGTTACCTAGCTGTGTTTGAGGGCTGAGGCAAGATTGGGATCCTATGCCACCATCTTAGCTCCCCCTCCCTCTATTTTTAATCCAATTATTGGAGTTTTTTTGGTGCCAGTTGCATAAAGTTCTTTATATATTTTGATATTAGTCAGATACATCTGACATACAGATACATTATGAATATCATCTCTCATTCAGTAGGTTGCCTTTTTGTTTTGTTGATGATTTCCTTCACTGTGCAACATAATACAATTATGACATATATTATATTTGTAATTATATTATATAACTATATTATATTATATTTCTAACAAAATCCCAGAAATGTTATAAAATGTTATAAATATATATGTTATAAAATATATAATATATATTTATAAATATATATTATAAAATATATATTTATATATATTATATTATATGTACAGATGTACATATAATACATATAATATACAAATATACAAAAATACATATACATATACAAATATACATATATAATATACAAATAAATATAATATATTATATGTACATCTGTACATATAATACATCTGTACATATAATATACAAATATATATTATATATTATATATAAATATATATTTTATAACATATTTATTTATTTATTTTATAACATTTCTGGGATTTTGTTAGAAATATATGTTATATATTATATTATAATATAATATATTATATATAAATATATATTTTTATAACATTTTATAACATTTCTGGGATTTTGTTCGAAATTGCATAGAATATATGTTATATATTATAATATAATATATTATATATAGAGAGAGAACACAGAAATAGATCAACACAGATATCCCCAGCTGTGTTTTGGCATAGGTATAAAAGCAATTCAGTGGAGGAAATATAACCGGGAAAAAAAAATTGATATATCAGCAAAAAAAACAAAACAAAATCTTTACTCTGTGAAAAATGTTCTTACAAGGATGGAAAGATAAGCTACAAACTGAAGGAAGATATCAGTCAACCACATATCCAAAAGAGGACTAATATCTAAAATATATAAATAATTCTGAAAACTCTGCAGTTAAAAAATCTCATTAGAAAATAGGCAAAAGACATGAGCAGAGATATCACTGGGGAGAGCATACAGATGGCAAGCAAGCTTGAGAAAAGATGTTCAAGTTAATTGGCTGTTATGGGAATACAAATTAAACCACAATGAGATAGCACTACATACATATCAGAATGTGTAAAATAAAAAATTGTGACACCAAATGCTGGCCAAGAATGAGAAGAGATCATTAAGTAGGTCAGATCAGTAGAAAAATTGTGCATGCTCCCCAAAGAACTTTATGTGACTATGAATGAAACTAAAGGTTGTTCCCCACTATCTGTTCTCTCCGTCTTCCATAATAACAGAACCCTTTGGTTTGGCATTAAGCTTTGCATAATAAAACCGTTTAACTCATCCTCCTTTGCAGCTGGTATGGAAGCAAATAAGAGCATGTAGGAACATTCCTTTGAAATCATCAAACTAGTAAATTTTGCCTCTTGCCTTCTTTCCTTCTCTCTACTACTTGGAATGCAGATGTAACCGCTAAAGTTCTAGGAGATATCTTGGATCCACAGGACAAAATCCCCACTCCAGATATTGTAGCATTGTGGGGTAACAAATGGTAACTACACTTGAGGTGAGCATAGCAAATCAAATCACTATGTTATACACCTGAAACTAATGTTACATTATGTGTCAAATACACTTCAATTAAAAAAACAAAACAAAAAAAAGCTACCTTCCATTATCCAGAGATAATGTATGGTAAACTGGAAAGAGCCAGGATCTCGGAGGACTTCATGGAGCACAACCACCATATCATCCATGGGCTGTCTTTTTTCAAGACTTCTATGTGACAGAAAATATAATACTTCCTTGTTTAAGCCACTGTTTTCTTCAGTTTCTGTTACTTCCACTCTACCTGTATCCTAACTAATACAAAGATAAATATAGTGGCATTGGGCCATAGTCTTTTTTTTTTTTTAAGATTTTATTTATTTATTTGTCAAAGAGAGAGAGAGAGGTGCTAAGCAGGGGGAGCAGCAGTCAGAGGGAAAAGCAGGCTCCCCACTGAGCAAGGAGCCCAATGCAGGACTCGATCCCAGGACTCTGGGATCATGACCTGAGCCAAAGGCTGAGGCTTAATGAATTGAGCCACCCAGGCATCCCTGGGCCACAGTCTGTATGAACTATTTTGCCCTAGTTTGAGACTATTGTACATTATTTCTCCATATTCTTTAGGAGAAAAAAAAAACTCTTAGCAGTACATTATGGTCAAAATGCTTGCAACTTGAAGTTGCTGAATCTTTCTCAGTCGAGTAAGCTTTCTGGATTTCTAGTAATGACAGGACTCAGGAGAAATGAGACAAACCCCCTGTGAAGGCAACTGGGACCCTACAAAGTCCACTGACATTAGAGTAACAAACTCTATATTCAGGTTCACATTTGGGTTCACATTGATCTTATCACTTCCTTAAAAAGTTTATGAAGGAGCAGTTGCCAATAGCAAGTCAGAACAGGCCCATGGGAAAATGATAAAGTGTGAATGAGAGTCTGCTCAGCCTTAAATATGGTTGCCCAACTTTTGCCAAAACGTGGAGGTGAAAACTCCATGCTATATGACAGTGCCAAAGCAAATAGACTAACAAATTATAATGTGTTAGGGAAGGTTGTGAGAAATGCTAGCTTTCGGGTTATGAGCTGTTTGCATGAATTTTTTTTTTATTCAAATCGAGTCATTATCTTTTATCACCATACATGCTTTTGTCTTGGGTAGCCTCTTGTGAGTTTTTTAACCAGTTTCACTAAAATCTAAAATTAATTGGTAGTGTCTTTTGTCTTAGACCAGTAAGACGTAATAAACTGATATATTTTGAGTAGTTCAACAGATGAGCAAGGCAGGAAATGACCAATAAAGCACATCAACATTTTAAAAATTTGGGGCGGGGGAATTGTTTAACTAAACTAAGAATTAGGAAAGACCTTTAAGTTAGAAGTGGAACAACTCTAAAAGAAGGAGTTTAATCTATAAACAGTAGCTCATTATTTGACTAAAGAAAAACTCTGAAAACAATTATTTGAGTATATATGTTCCTCCATTTGGGTCCATTATGTGGACTTGTTCTAGGACAATCTTGGGATTCTTTTGGAGAGCTCAAGCAATATCAGAAACCCTCCAGGAATTGTTGTGTTCCTTCAGATTTCTTTGCATTCAAGTGAACCTCCATTCTCCTATCCATTGCCTTAGGGATGTTGCTTGTAACATAAACCAACTCAAACTAGCTTAAGCAACAATTTCAAAAGACTGAGGGTGGATATTTATTATAAGGACCCCTGGGATCTCATAGTACAGAATCCAAAGGTAAGAAGTAATCACTTCTCAGGAAAATACTGGGAGCAATGAACTAGAAAGTCCTGAGAAACCTACTCTGCCCATCTCTGTTTTCTTCTACTCATTTTATTTTAGTCATATTGTTCCCAAGAAAGCTCACTAGGAAATGGAATAAGACGACCACATCAGAGTTTCCATGTTTTAAGTTACAGGCCTATTTTTTATATTATTGAAAAAAAGTTTTCACCTTATGTTTTAGATTCAGAAGTGAATTTCAAATTTTTCATCCTAACACCATTAAAATAAAGATAAATTAAATATTTATGTGATTGCTCTCTGGAAAACGGTATGGAGGTTCCTCGAGTTGAAGATAAGAGCTACCCTATGAGCCAGCAATCGCACTACTGGGTATTTACCCAAAAGATACAAATGTAGTGATCCAAAGGGGCACGTGTACTCCAATGTTTGTAGCAGCAATGTCCACAATAGCCAAACTATAGAAGACCCCAGATATCCACTGACAGATGAATGGATAAAGAAGATGTGATATATATACACAATAGAACACTACTCGGCCATCAAAAAAAAGAGAAGTCTTGCAGTTTGCAATGACATGGCTAGAACTAGAAGGTATTGTGCTAAGCAAAATAAATCAATCAGAGAAAGACAGTTATCATATGATCTTACTGATATGTGGATTTTAAGAAACAAAACAGAGGATCATAGGGGAAGAAAGGAAAAAATAAAACAAGACAAAATCAGAGAGGGAGAGAAACCATAAGAGACTAATTACAGGAAACAAACTGAAGGTTGCTGGAGAGAAGGGGGTGAGGAGATGGGGTAATTGGGTGATGGACATTAGGAGTACACGATGTAATGAGCACAGGTATTATATAAGGTTGATGAATCACTGACCTCTACCTCTGAAACCAGTAATACATTACATATTAGTTAGTTGAACTTAAATAAATAAATAAAAGCACTTACATAATTGCATATTAAAAACACCTTAGTATATTTACTTTTGGATATTATATGCCAACAAATACAGTTTAAAAAAATAATCTTTATACTATTATTTTATGATTTACATAATAATATAAAACATGTTCAAAGCATTTAAAATAATCAAATAACAAAGGATTCTTAATGTCTACAAAGAGAGAAATAAAAAATTGATAGGGTATTAATATAGGCAACAGAAGAAATTTATCTCTTCTAAGTGGTCAAGACTTTCATGTTCAAAATCTGGGAAAATGTACTCTCTTGGAAACTTATTTAACCTCTGTCTTGATGGCAAGCAACTAGGTTTCTAATGGATAGTTAACATTCTTTTTTTGAAAAATTTTATTTATTTATTTATTTAAGACAGAGCACACGCAAGCAAAGGGAGGGGGAGAGAGGGCATTGGGGGAAGCAGAGAATCCCAAGCAATCTCCATGTAGAACACGGAGCCTGATGCTGTCTCACTCTCATGACCCTCAGACTACAACCCAAGCAGAAACCGTGAGTTAGTCACCCAACCAACTGAGTCACCCAGGTACCCCGGATATTAACATTCTTAAAGCAGGAACTCCTACCCCTGATATTATTTCTTTCCTGAGTAAAGGAACTTTGACATCCCTTTTCCACAACACATACATTTATTGTATATGGTGGACTGTCTGGAAATATGCATAAGACACTGGTAATGGAGATTGCCTCGGGAACAGGGGAAATGGAAGATTACTTTTCCCTAGATAGCTTTTTATACGGCTTTGTTTTACTATATGCCACTTTAAAATTTCTTTCAATAGTCCAACCTCTGATAAGGAAACATGAAATGATTCTAAACCGGACCCTTTTGCTATGTGGGACATCACTGAGACCATGGTAGAACTGTGAATTTCCTGATTTTGATAATTTAATTTTTGTTATTAAAAAACTATGTCTTGAGCACCTGGATGGCTCAGTGGATTTAAGCCTCTGCCTTTGGCTCAGATCATGATCCCAAGGTCCTGGAATCAAGCCCCAAGTTGGGCTCTCTGTTCCATGGGGACCTGCTTCCCCCTCTCTCTTCCTGCCACTCTGCCTACTTGTGATCTCTCTCTCTGTCAAATAAATAAATAAAATCTTAAAAAACAAAACAAAACACGTGTCTTTGAGGGAAATTAACACTAAACAATTCAATGGTGAGGAAGCATCATGTTGGCAGCTTGCTCTCATATGACTTAGGGACAAACAAATATCTTTGTGCTGTTTTATGACTTTTCTGTAAATCTGAAATTATTTCAGATGAAAAAAAAAAACCTATTTAATCTCTTTTGTAAAATTGTCTAAGCTTGAAATTTCCAGAGAAACATGACTGGCCAAAGTGAAGGTCCAGCTTGTGTTCCCTGCTCATCAAACAGCTATGGTCAGTGGGAGCCAGGAGAGCATTCTCTCAGCAGTTTCTAAAACAGAACTGGAAAAAGCCAATAAATGTCCACTGCATGGACAATGGTTTTACACTGTTGGATTTTTTGGTCACCCATCAGTATTTATGAATTAATCTTGTTAGTTCTCTAGCCTTTTTCCTTTTGGGGAAGAAAGGAAGGGTAGTGGACTAGACACTAGAGAATAAGAATCTGTGACTAGCCTCAAAGGAGGGTCCAATGGGGAACTCCAGGTGATAGGCTGTAACAGCCTCTGCTCTCCTGATGAATATCCCATCCATGACTGAAGACAATGCTTTATCAGGTGGGTTATTATATTCTTTGCCTAGACAAGAACCAACCTTGGCAGTGGAATACTACATTTAGAGTACTACAAAAATGAGAAAGTAATGGGAGCATCTGGGTGGCTCAGTCGGTTGGGCGTCTGCCTTTGGCTCAGGTCATGATCCCAGGGTCCTGGGATTGAGCCCCACATTGGGCTCCTTGTTCTGCAAGGAGCCTGCTTCTCCCTCTCCCTCTGCCTGCCCCTTCCCCTGCTTGTGCTCTTTAGCTATCTCTCTCTCTTTCTTTCAAAATAAGATCTTTTTTTTTAAAGATTTTATTTATTTATTTGACAGAGAGAGATCACAACGAGGCAGAGAGGCAGGCAGAGAGAGAGGAGGAAACAGGCTCCCCACTGAGCAGGAAGCCTGATTCGGGGCTCAATCCCAGGACCCTGGGACCACGACCTGAGCCGAAGGCAGGGGCTTTAACCCACTGAGCCACCCAGGCGCCCCTCAAATAAATAAGATCTTAAAAAACAACAACAACAACGAGAAATTCATGAATGTTTATCAGTTCATCGTACATAGGTACCCATAGGTTGAGCTTTACTCTGCTAACACTTTTCTTTGAGAGTTCCCTTCTCATCTCCCTAGGAACTACAGAAACCACTGTACAGCAAGGACTTTCCTGCATCTGGCTTTTACAGGAAATTTTTCAGGAAATCATGATCTTCACTTGCCATGTTTCATCATTATTAAACTACATTTAAAATTATTTGATATAATCAGGTGTGGCCATTTAACACTACACAAAAAATTTCCTTTAAAAAGTTCCAAATATGTTCTGAAGTGTCTCCTTCCCCTAAATTATCATCAGCTGTAGAAGTTTTTCAGACAGTCTCTGGCATGTATATATGTTCTCTTCATTCGCAGAGGGACAGGAGAAGAAGGAAAGGCAGCAGGCACTTTTGGGCCATTCTCACACCCAGGTCTTTATCTCCCATAGGTCACTGAATTAGGAGTCCTGGTCACCCTATTTCTGGCCCTCTATCTTTTGGACACATGGCAGGGAACTTTCTCATACGTTTTGAAGTTATATGTGGCAGAAGAGATGTGCAACACCCTTTACATTTACAGAAATGTGAAGAATTAATATAAAATTTACTACATCCTCTTTCCCCTTCCCAGTTCACACTGGTAGCCAGATCAACAGCCGTGGTTCATGTAGCATGAGTAAAAAAACAAATCCTGCTTTAAGCCACTGAGACTGAAGTTGCTTGTTTTTGCAAATAACCTAGCCCATCCTGCCAGACAGAGATACCTCATTCCCCCAACCTCTGCCATTCTGACCTGTTTCCTTCCTCATCCTCATCTTCTGTAGGTATCTACAAGAAAAGCCTCTCCCTCCTCTGAGGACTTGATTAGCATTTAAAAAAAGTGTATTATTTACTATTGTTTATATGAACATATTTTTCTTATGATGGCCTACTTGTGAGATATCTCCCACGATCACATCGTATTACACCCTCCTATTGAAACAACTTGGTAGACCAATCCAACTGACTCTTTCCCTTCCTTTTCTCTTTTTTTTTTTTAGCTTTTTTAAAAAAAAAATTTATTTCTTTTCAGAGTAACATTATTCATTGTTTTTGCACCACACCCAGTGCTCCATGCAATTCGTGCCCTTTCTTTTCTCTTATTTCTTTTCTCTTTTCTTTCCCTTCCTTCCTCCCTTCCTTCCTCTCTTTCCTTCTTTTTTTTCTGTCTTTCTTTTTTTCTTTCTCTCTTTCTTTGAAGCAAAAGCTCATGGGTGCTTAGCAAAACCTAATGAGAACAAAGAGAGAGATGTTCCTCTTTGTTGCTTTTTGATTAAACCTCACTAAAATTATGTTGTGTCTACAGTCAATAATGCAACTCAGGAGAACAGTGTGACCAGAGGTGCTTGGAAAAGTAGAGGAAACTTGAAAAAAAATTCCAAGTTCCAGAGCTATTGTATGGCAATGAGACAGCTCCCATGATCTGCTCCCCGTGCAGGGGCCCACAGCAGCCCTTCTTGTCCTACGCCCAGGCTGATTGTTAGGAGTGATTACTGAATGTGTAAGTCAAGAGAAGCTGGGATATAACATTTCAGGTTGAAACCACGAGAGCTTTTGATTTTTAAAATAACTTAAAGAGATGAGACAAACATGAACATGTGATTTCTATTACTCTTGCCTTCTGAAACTAAATGTCATGTTTTCAATTAATTGGGATAGTTGGCCTTTGTCTTCTTTTTATATATTTGGGGATTCCAAAAATAACCTCACTAAGCAACACTGACACATATTTTAAATAACCAAGGTGGCCAAAGAACAAAACAACAGGCTATAGCGCTATCCCATTGGAGAGTATCTAGGAAGAGTCTGTATCAGGACTTAAGCGACAGCACAGAATCATCTTTATGTGTAGCAAAGAGGGACAAATGGACAAGTTACAAAGAAGGGAAGATGAAAAGTGGAACAGCTTACCAGCTGTTAACCCTAAAGATGGAATTGGAGATGGGGAGAGGGAGATGGCCGCTGAATCTTAGGGTGAGCATAAAGTAAGAGACAGATTTACCAGCCACCTTTCGTATTAGTCAAGTTCCCACTAGGAAAAAGAATTCATCTCAGATGGCGCAAATGAGGAGGCTATTGTGCAGGGACTACTCATCAGGGAAAAATCAAGGAGTGGGAAAGGAACTACTCATCAGGGAAATCAAGGAGAGAACAGCAACAGTGGGGAATGGTTACTTCTCTGTTCTGGGAGGGTCATGGAGAGGAAATGTAGACACAGGAGCTCCGAAGATCATGGAATTCCTGGGTGGAACTGCTGGTTGGAGGCAAACCTCCTTGTAATATTTGTAGAACCTGAGCAATCAGATACAGGTAAATGTTTAACAATCAGCTGCTTGGCAACAAAAAATAGCCCTGACTTGCAGTGTTTGCTGATTTCCCTGCTATAAATACTCCCACCATAACATTTTCAAGCTGCCACCCTAATGTCACTGAACAGAGTCGACAAGAGATGCATGCAGTTGGTTATGGAGATCAGGTATGAGCTGACTCTAGCATACCACTGGACTGGAGCAAGAGTGCAGATGGGGACCCATGGACCATGTGTTTAAATATATAAATGTTAACAAAGCAAGATTACATACTGTGTGTGTTCTGGTTTCCTATCTTGATAATCATAGTTAATATGGTACATCACCCAGATCCCTTATATTAGATCCCTCATATTAGACCCATATCCCTTGTATTCTTTCCAGAGAAACAGAACCAATAGGGTGTATGTGTATGTGTATGTGTATGTGTGTCTGTACAGAAATTTATTCTAAGGAATTGGTTCATGTGGTTATGGAGATTGACAAGTCCAAAATCTGTAGGATAGGCTGTCAGGCTGGAGACCCAGAGAAGAGCCAATGTTGCCATTCAAGTATGAAGGCTGTTTGCTGGCAGAATTCCCTTTTGCTTGGGGAATCAGTGTATTTTGTTCTATTCAGGACTTCAACTAATTGGGCGAGGCCCACCCACATGCTTATGGAAGGCAATTTACTTTACTCAAAGTCCCCTATTTCAAATGCTAATTTCATCCTAAAACACTCTCACAGAAACATCCAGAAGAATGCTTGAACAAATGTCTGGGCCAGCCAAATGGACACTTAAAATTAGCCATTACCTCCCTCCTTTCGATCAAGGCACTTGCTCCTTAGCTACTGGTAAGTTGAGGCACTGGCTGCTCACAGCTGAGCCCCTCTCCAGGCACTGCTCTCTTCTTAAGTGAGCTGCCTTATCCAAGATCACACCTTGCCTTCCCTGCCCAGGGCATGGCAAGGTATAAAGACCAGCCTCCTTTGCCTCAAGTTGGGACAATACTAAAGGGCCACCCTGACACTGAGTGCTCCATAGGATCAGCGAGGTGTTCATGTGTCCCCTGATGGTACCCTCAATTAGCCTTCTGCACACATACCTCCATTTCAGAGTCCATTTCACCTGAAACATAGGTCAGTAAATAACCTGCAGGCCAAATGGAGCCCACTGCTTATTTTTGTAAGTTAAGTTTTGTTGGAACACTGCTGGGCCCATTCATGTGTATGGTCCCTGGCTGCTTTCACCCACTCAGCTCAAAGTCAAGAAGTTGTAACAGAAACTGTCTGGTCCACAATGCCTCAAATAACTATCTGGCTCTTAATGAAGAAGTGTGCAAACCCCTGCCCTCAAGCAACAAATATACTTTTATTACCACAAGATTGAAACATATGTAAATATTTAATATGTAAATACATGCAAACATACACATATGTAATATAAATATGTAAGTATGTAATATATGTAGGTATACATAAATATATAAAAGCCTCAGTGAAATTCTGAGGCTTTTTTTTTTTTTTAAAGATTTTATTTATTTATTTGACAGAGATCACAAGTAGGCAGAGAGGCAGGCAGAGAGAGAGAGAGAGGAGGAAGCAGGCTCCCTTCTGAGCAGAGAGCCCGATGCCGGGCTCAATCCCAGGACCCTGAGATCATGACCTTAGCTGAAGGCAGAGGCTTAACACACTGAGCCATGAAGGGGCCCCTGAGGCTTTTTTTTTTTTTTTAAATTTTATTTATTTATTTGACAGAGACACAGTGTGAGAGGGAACACAAGTAGGGGGAGTGGGAGAGAGAGAAACAGGCTTCCTGCTGAGCAGGGAGCCTGATTCGGGGCTCCATTCCAGGACCCTGGGATCATGACCTGAGCTGAAGGCAGACGCTTAATGACTGAGCCACCCAGGTGCCCTGACGCTTTTATATAATTGAAAGTAAACAAAATATTAATTAAATTATTATTTCATATGATTGGTTTTGTCCTAAGGCCAGCAAGATTTGGATGGGTAATAATAAATTTATCCCATAAATATTCCATTCATATATTCCACAAAATAAATTTTTGTCTCAATTTTAGTAAAAGCACTATTTTGTAATGCAGATTTCACATAATTTATGTTTTATTATGATTGAAGGACTAAAAGTAAAACATAATTGTACTTGAAGAGTTCAATATTTAAATAAATTGTCATAAAACTTGCAAAGTAAATGTAAATTTTGTTACCTTTCATATTTTGCTTCAAAAGCTTTTTGTTCTAGAAAATCCAAAATTTATTAAATTGTTTAAAAAAGCAAATTATTAATTAATTTCAAATCAAACTATGTGAAACTCAAGTTTGTATTTACTTCTTAAAATTTAAAAACCTTTAAAATATTTTTAAAATATAGATCTATTTACAGTTGTAGTATTTGATGTCCACCTGTTTCCAAATGCAAAGAATTGGTATCATGCTGAGCTCAAGTGACATCTAGACTACATACACACAACATATAATATTCCTTAGCCATCACATAAAACTGTTGTAAATGCCATACCACATAGTGAGTACTTCTGGAGCAAGAACTGGAGCATCCAAAGAGCAACAAGAAATGGATACTGAGCATTATTAGAATTCAATACTTCAATCTTCTAAAGCCAGTTGCCTCCCTGCAGAGGAGAATGGTTTAACAAGCTAATTCACAACTCTTTTATCTAAACTCTGCCACTGAATTCTTCCGCACTCCAAGATCGTTGGCACTATTGGTAGTGCTCTATCCCAACCAACAGAGATGCCCCTGTGTCCTTTAATGTGTATGTATTTTTTGCATGTGTCTGTGCTATGCAATGCTTTCTAGAATAGCGGGTGCAAGGCTAGCCCCTATCGCCTGGGTTTAAGACCTGTGCAACCAGTGGCTCCCATTGAAAAAAAATGACAAGCAGCAGCTGCAGGGAGCTCTGGTCAGCAAGGGTCAGACATCCAGGCACAGAGAAGAGAAGAGAAGGGTAGAGAATGGATGGGAGAAGGGTGAATAGCCTTACACCTTTTTACCTTACAGAGCTAGTCTGTAGACCAGTGGAAACTGTCAGATTTGTCTTCTCTGGAACAGGTGCTGAAGATGACAGAACTCATTCTACTTCATGTTCCCATAGTAACCCGCCTCTCTTCATTGAAAGCTGAGCATTTAGGTTAGGTGCCACTTCAATTCACCTTCTTCTTCTTCCTCTTCCTCGCCCTCCTCCCGCCCCTACCTCCTCCTCCTCCCCCTCATCCTCCTTCTTCTTTTTACTCTTTTTTTTTTTTTTTTTTGCATTTATTTTATGCACAGTTTACTCCTGGGCCTTAAGTTTCTCTTTCTTCGGTTTCTTCTGGGATGTGTTTTCCTTCTGTGCAACCCCCTCTTCTGGTTTAGGAAGACCTTTACTGCTCTTCTTCAGTAAGGATCATCTCCACGTGGCAGAGAAAGTCATGTGCGGGTTATGAAGACCATAAGATCTGAAAGTTCTACCTTGCATCTTGGAGGCTTTGCTCACCTGGACGTGTTCCGTGACCAGAGAATCTAGATATAAACCCTTAAGTTCAGCATTACTCTCTGCATTTGTAAACACGTACAGTAAAAATTCAGCACCCTTTTTGGGCCGCCAACCTTGTGTCCAGTGCCATTCTTTGGCCAGGGAACATCTACTGATTCCACCGTTGTTGCAACAGAATGGTGCACATGGCTTCTGCAAAGTGATATCCTTCAGGCATTTGGTGGCTTTTGGGATGTGCATACCCTTGATGGCCTGGGCAGTTTCTCGTGTGTTCTTAAAGTGAACAGGAAGATTTGAACCTCTTGATTTGCATGATTTTGTAGGGTTTTCTGGGTCAGGTGAATAGCAAACCATTTTCAGAGACCCCCTCAGGCTACTTATGGGAAGAGCCACTTCAATTCAATCGTAATCAAAGACTTAGATTTGTATGTATCACAGACTCATACAAAGGGCAAACCAAAGCCCTTACCCTGAGGTTGATGGTCAAATGATTTTCACTCCTCTTTCTTTCACCATAATAATAAAATCATCAATTGCAAACTTTGGGATATGAAAATAAAAACCTTTTCATGGACATAAAAGTAGGTTGATTGATGTAAGAAATAGCAGTGACCTGGTTCAGTCTCAAACATTCCCCAGATTAGTCTGAAATTTTCTTAAGTCTTTTTTAGAAGTGTGCCTCACCCAACCTAAAACTTTGTAATCTACCTTATATATGTGGGAGGCAAGGAAAAGAATATTACTTCCCTGGTCCATTTTCGAACAAACATTCTTTTATACTAGATCTCAGGACCCTGGGATCATGACCTGAGTCGCAAAGGCAGTCGCTTAACCAAATGAAACACCCAGGTGCCCAAATAGTGTCAGTTCTTAACAACTTTGCTGGTAATTCTACCCATGACATGGGATGTGAGTCTATTGAAAATGCTACATTTTCACCGAAGAAAAAAAAATTGTATAAGTCATTCTAGAACAGACAAAACTTTCCATTTAACTACATTCTTGGTCATTTTCCTTAGGTTCTGTACCACTAATCTAATATCCTACAGTTTTCAAATGTTAAAATAATAATGAATAAAGCTGAAGAGTTAAATACTTACCTGTTTCTTTTAGTCATTTTGACTGGTGTAAGATGGCATCTCATTGTGGTTTTGAGATGCCACCTTACACCTGATGACAAGTGATGGTGAGCATTTTTTCCTCTCTCTGGGAAAAAAAAACTGAGGGTTATGGAAAGGGAGGTGGAGGATATGGGGTTACAGAGTGATGGGCATTAAGGTGGGCAAAGGATGTGATGAGCACTGGGTGTTATATGAAACTGATGAATTATTGAATACTTACATCTTAGGCACATCTGTTGGCTAATTGGATTTAAATTTAAAAAATACCTACCTGTTTCCACTTTGGGGCTGTTACAAATAGTACTGCTAAAAACATTTTTGCTGTGTCTCTTGTGGACATACATAACCATCTCTGCTCAGTTCATACCAAGAGAGGACAAGCTGGGTCCCTGGATATACATACTTTTAGCTACATCCCTCAGAACAATGGGAAGTGATGAGTCCAGTCACTTTAATGGGCAGAAAACAGATTGTTAACTTCACGAGCTTTTGTTGGATTCTTTTTTTAAAATTTTACTTATTTATTTGACACAGAGAGAGATTGAGAGAGAGAGAGAGAGAGAGAAACAGCATAAGGAGAGGGAGAAACAGATTCCCTCTGAGCACGGAGCCCAATTCGAGACTCTATCCCAGAATCCTGGGATCAAGACCTGAGCCAAAGGAGAGGCTTAACAGAATGAGCCACACTTTTGTTGGATCCTTGAGACAGGCATATATTACTTGATGATGGGACTTAGGCTGAGGCAGAAAAGATATAACTTTCTAATTTTTAAACTTTAAAACAAATTCACTGGGAGAAGAGGTTCAGTAACCCCAGAATTGAGCTCTGCTTGGGAAAACCTACACCTCATTCCCCTTCACCATATACATCATGACATCCAAATTCACTATAAATATGTCCTGTTATATTTACTTTCTCTGCTTGGAAAATCTATATCTGGGTGGTTGGCTCCTCCTGTCCCTTTTATTGTTTGATTTAGCATTATACTTTGCTATGGAGAGCAGAGACTACTTTTCATAATTTATACCCTTCCTGAGCTTTCTGGGTCGAAGATCATAAGCTAGGAGTTGGCAACAGAGCACGAGAAATCCTGTCTCTATTAGGACTCTTGTGGAGTTCTGAAGTATTTGTGCTTACTGTTGTAAGTACAACAGTACGTATAACCCAGTACAAGTTTTGTACTGGGTTATATTTTAACATCCAAAGGTGCATTAGGCAGGATAAATTGTTCACTGACTATCTCTAGAGACACCAACCTTTTTTTTCTCCCCATCTGAATGTTTTTCCTTCTGTATAGCATTCATCCTTCCCTAAAGGACATAGAACAGCTGCCCAAGAGAACACAGGCCACTGATTTTTAATAACTCTGAAAAACAAACAGAGTAAGCATTTTTCTTCCCCATTCCACCAGGGGGAAACCTGAGACTCAAGGAAATTATGTAACTTTTCCCAGGTCACAGGAATAGTTTACCACAGAAATGGAATTAGAAGTTAAGACACCTTTTTCTGCGCCCTAAACCACCATGAAATGTCCCAAAATGGCATTCAAGCATGCTAGGTCCAGATTATCTCACCAAGCTCTGTCACTGGGTATAGCCATTTTGTCTAAATCAACTATATTTATTTCACAGTATTTATTAAGTTCTAACCAAGTATAAAGTACTGAGACCTATTTAAATAAAATTGGAGAATATGGATCAAACTGGTCATGTTCCTAAACACAGTGATATTCTAGGTCTCCCACTGATCTGATTCATATGGTTGATGATTACCTCTTTGGGTAAAATGGAGTCTTATCTTATAAATCAGCAACATTTCCCTGAAGTGTTTTAGACAAAAGTTCCTTGAAAGCCCTTTAGGTTAGTTACCTTTGAAAGTCCTCTGGCATGCTCCTGGGTGGCTCAGTGGGTTAAGCTGCTGCCTTCGGCTCAGGTCATGATCTCAGGGTCCAGGGATTGAGTCCTGCATCAGGCTCTCTGCTCAGCAGGGAGCCTGCTTCCTCCTCTCTCTCTCTGCCTGCCTCTCTGCCTACTTGTGATCTCTCTCTGTCAAATAAATAAATAAAATCTTAAAAAAAAAAAAAAGAAAGAAAGAAAGAAAGAAAAGAAAGTCCTCTGGCAATGATACATTCAAGACTGATATTCTCAGTAAATGCTGCTCAGTCTGTCCTTCGTCCCACCATTTCTGTTCCTTTTCTTGAAGACCAGTGAAAGCAGGGGCTGGCCTAGGGCCACCTTTTATGATGTTATTTACTGGAATCACATTGTTTGACAAGATGCTCACACCATGTGAGGAAAGACAGAGCTAAGACAGACTAAGGGAAGAGCCACTGACATGTACCATCTCAGATGGACACTGGAATGGTGAGCAGAGTCACCCAAGCAATTTAAGTTGTATTGTCCTTTTATATAAGCTAAGAGTCTCTGTGACACCACCCTACGCCAACCTCTCCCCGGAAATTCAGGCCACCTTCAGCTTTTCTGTCTTCACTATTCTAGTCCAATGTCTTAGTTAACATTCCCGGGTTGTAAGTATCAGAGGCCAAACAAGAGAGTAAATGTGATGAATGTTCATTGGCTCCCTTTCCAGGATGCACTTCCCTCCTACCTCCTCGTCAATAATTCTAGGTTTCTACATGGGGATCTGTATGGATCTGGGGGCTGTGACTCCAGCTCTACTTTAGGGGTGGGACATGTGACCTAGACTCATCCGATCAACACAAACCACCTCACTTCCTACATCCAACCTTCCTCCCATCACAGTGATCGACATAGAGATGGACATGTGACCTATCTCAGCCTATTTAGCTTGACTCATGGAACTTGAGTGGGAATTTGGGATCTCTTTCCTTTCAGATGAAAGAAAGCATATAGATCTGAAGGCTGTGGCAACCATTTTGACCTCATCATAGAGAAAGATGAAAAAAGCCAGGTCCTTGGGGATATCGGTGACCCACTCGATCAAGTCTCACTTGAAAATGGATTCCTCCGTCTTTCCAGTAATACAAACCAAGGAAATCTCTCTCCCTTCCCACCTGCCCCCACAACCTCATCTTTCCTCACCATCTTTCTCTCCCTCCCCTATCCCCTGTCTCCCTGCTCCTCTTCATCATTTTTGCTCTCTTCTCTCCCTTCCTCTTTCCTTTTACTCTCCAGACCATGTTTACTGACCTTAGAGCTAAATATGGTTCTCCTAAATTACCAATAATTCCTAGATTCACCTGAGTTCAAGTGAACTGGCCATATTGAATTAGAATGTCTTGCATCCATGTTACATTTCTGGAAATCAGAGATTTGATTGGCTCAGTCCTCAGTAGCCCCATAAGAAGAATAAGAAGAGTGGCAGATTTGAGGGGCAGAAGGAGGTACAAATCCCACCACTGACCCATCACAGTAGTAACACAAAGGGATGCTGGACAAAAATCAAACCAAATTTGTACCCTAACAAATTGGCTGAGTCAAGGACCCCAAGATCAAAACGAAGTGAAGGTGATGACATATTTTAAGTGGAAGATCAGTTGTCAGCAGATAAATTCTCCAGTTACCTGTTTTTTCTTCAACAAAAGTCAGATGAAACGAGGTCCTTTTGAAGAAGCGTATGTAGTGCAAGATTTCATCAAGTAAACCAAAAGCAATTCCTAGAAGCCTTTTGAAAAGAAAATACTAAAATTCCTATGACCACAAGAGATGAAAGATGAGTGGCAGGAAGCAAATGGTAAAGGAAGAAATAAAAAGTATCATTCATATTTAGGGACTTCTGTTGAGATGAATTGCTATAAATGATTATACATTGATTTAGGAAAGATCTGGTTTTTAAAGTTAAAATTCTTTCACAAATAAAGTGCTTTGAATTTCCTTAAATCTGGCACACATGAAAAGCTCTGGTTCAAGACTGCATTATGTTTTCCCCTTGTGGTGGCACAGTTCAGGAATGTTCTGTGCCTAGCTGAACTCATTGTTCCTTTTCAGAAATATTTCGGATTCTTATTCAAACTTCTTGGGGACAGGAGTGTTTTGCACTTCAGAAAATTTAATTTGGCTTTGTTTTCAAAAGACATTCTTTTTTTTTTTTTTTAAAGATTTTGTTTATTTATTTGACAGACAGAGATCACAAGTAGGCAGAGAGGCAGGCAGAGAGAGAGGAGAGAGGAGGAAGCAGGCTCCCTGCTGAGCAGAGAGCTCAACGCAGGCTCGATCCCAGGATCCTGGGATCATGACCTGAGCCAAAGGCAGAGGCTTTAATCCACTGAACCACCCAGGAGCCCCTCAAAAGACATTCTTAATGAGCAAATTTCCCCCCATGCCTTTTGAAAGATGTTTTAAAGTTTTATATCTGAGGATTCTGTCAGGTTGACAGAAACTGAACACAATCTAGTTCAAGCACGAAAGAGAATTTATTCATGGGTCTGAGATGTCTAAGCTTGGGTATGTGTCAAGCATAAAATTATATTTTAAGTCATCAGTAGACATTAACAGCCATCAAGATTTTAGATGTTCTAATCGAGGTACAGCCATGTTCATAACCACACTACTCACAACAGCCAAAAGATGGAAACAGGCCAAAGACGTATTAACAGATGAGTGGATAAACGAAATTGTCATTTATGTATACAATGGAATGTTATTTAGCCATAAAAAAGAATGAAGTACTGATACATACCACGACATACGTGAACCTCAAAAACATTATGTTAAATGAAGTAAGCCAGACACAAAAGGACAAATATTGACTGATTTCATTCATATGACATATTCACAATAGGCTAATTTACAAAGACAGAGCCTAGATTGCCAAAGGTTGGGAAGAGGATTGGGAATAACTGCTTAATTGACATGGGGTTTCTTTTTGGGGGTGATGTAACATTTTGAACTAGATAGAGGTGGTGGTTGTACAACATTATCAAAATAATAATGTCACTGAATTATTCATTTTAAAATGGTTAGTTTTGGGGTGCTGGGGTGGCTTAGTCAGTTAAGGATCTGCCTTTGACTCAGGACATGATCCCAGAGCCCTGAGATGGAGCCCAACATTGGGGCTTCCTGCCCACGGGAAGCCTGTTTCTCCATCTCCCTCTGCTCCTCCCCCTGCTTGTGCTCTTTCTCACTGTCGAGCAAATAAATATATAAATAAATAAAACTTTTAAAAAAAGATTTTATTTATTTATTTGAGAGAGAGAACATAGAGAGTGAGTATGTAAGAGAAGCAGACTCCCCACTAAGAAGAGAGCCTGGTTCAGGGTTTGATCTCAGGATCCTGAGATCATGACCTGAGACAAAGGCAGATGCTTAACTGACTGAGCTACCCAGGCATCACGAAATAAAACTTAAAAAATAAAATAGAATAAAAGGGTTAGTTCTATGCTATGTGAATCTCACTTCAATAAAAACTAGGAGTAAAGTAAAATAATTTTTAAAAAAGAATATAAGGGGGTGCCTGGGTGGCTCAGCTGTTAAGCATCTGCCTTTGGCTAAAGTCATGATCCCAGTGTCCTGAGATTGAGCCCCACGTCCAGCTCCCTGCTAGGCAGAAAGCCTGCTTCTCCCTCTGTTTGTATTCCCGCTCTTGTTGCGTCTCTCTCTGTCAAATAAATAAATAAATAAATAATCCTTTAAAAAAAAAAAGGATTTTACATGTTCAGCCTTAAAAAGTCAGTTTTTAATAATTAAAAAATACTGCCTATTGTGATCATAATTATAGTAATGCCCTTACAGTTGAGGTTTATCTTTTTTAAATTATTTTATTATTTTTTTAAAAAAGATTTTATTTATTTATTTCACAGAGAGAGATCACAAGTACACAGAGAGGCAGAGAGAGAGAGAGAGAGAGAAGCAGGCTCCCTACTGAGCAAAGAGCCTGATGTGGGACTTGATCCCAGGACCCTAAGATCATGACCTGAGCCGAAGGCAGCAGCTTAACCCACTGAGCCACCCAGGCACCCTCTTATTTTATTTTTAATTTTGAAATAATTTCAGACTTAGAGTACGGTTTTAAGAGCAGTATAAAGAAATTCCCTATATCTTTCACCCATATTCGCCAATTGTTAAAATATTACTGCATCTCTATTGCAGAGAGTGGAGTGGGGGTTACCAGGAGCTGGAGGTTGGTAAGTAGGGAGATGTTAGTCAAATCTGGCTGTAAGATTATTAGTTTTGGGAATCTAGTGTACAACATGGTGATTAGAGTTAATAATTTTGTATTATATACTTGAAAGTTCCTAAGAGTGTGAATATTAAGAGTTCTCCCCACCGAAGAGAAATGGTCATTTTGTGAAAAGATAGAGGTATTAGCCAGGAGGTGTTGGCTAATGCTATGATGTAATCATTTTGCAATATATAAGTGTATCAAATCAACATGTTGTACGCCTTACCTTAGGCAATGTTTTATGTCAATTATATCTCAAGAAAGCTATAAAGAATAAAATTCAAAAATTTAACATTTTTATTGCAATAAACTAAGTTTATTTTCTTCCTCTATTATCTACTTACCTGCCTAGTATGTGTGTCTGTGTGTGTGTGTGTGTATTCACACAATTATTTTATTTTAAGAAGGCCTACAACTCTGATTAGGGTTGAGGAGCCGGAGCACGTAGGTCTGAGGACATCCATAAAGCAATGATGGCCTCTGGTTAAGTGAATCCTAGATGCTGTGGTTTTGGGTAAGGGTAGTGGAATGGAGGGTAGTGGGGAGAAGATTGCGGTGAGAAAGGAAGTTCCTAGCCATCTGCAACAACTTTGCAAGTGGTGGGTCATTGCCAAGATGAGCGCTGTGGACCACCAGCACAGGAAACAGACAATGTGATGGCACCAGTCCAGCTCCCTAAGTAGAGGGACCTGCTAATCAAGCCATCAGCCCCATCTGCCCGCATTTCTGATTCTCCTTTGGATTATGTTTGCTGTCCTTTGCTTTTGAAGATGACACCACTAGTAATGCACCCCAGCTGGGAGAACAGGTGTCACTGATAAGACCAGCAGGGCCCAGTGGTCTTCCCACACTAGGACCATCTGGCAAGTCCTCTTTGTTTTGAGGCTCTGGTTGCCACTCACAGTCTTGTGTTAGGTGCACTTAGCTTGTAGACTGTGGACTGACTTATTAAGAGGCATCTCATTTCTTTTCTTCCCATGTGTGAGAGCTTCTCTCAAGCCACAGTAAATTCTCTTTCAGCCAGCATATTTCTGTGGGACTCTCAGTTGTCATGTGAGAATATATTCCAGCTTCATTCACACTAATGCTGTTTATAGAATTGATTCTATAAATGCACACATGCTTCCAGCTGTTTTTAAAATAAGACAGCATGTTTAGAAGTCTTTTATCCCTTTATCTGCAGAATCTATTGAAAAGGATATTTTTGGAGAGTTGTCTTTAAGATATGCACAACTGTGTAGAGAATAAAATGAAGAGTTTAATGACAACTGGTTCTGTGTCAGGGCAGTTATCACAGCTTTTATGCTTGTAAACATACAGTGATAGTCTGAGTTTAAACCACTTCGGCCAATGAAAATTCAGCCATGTTGTGAACAGGGGTAAATCATAGGAGACACTGGACTTTATGAGATATCAGAAAGGACTAACTGTCTTCATGTTGACTCCCTCAGAAGCAGACTCTGAGAGGAATCTGAGCACCAGTACTCTATATAGGACAAGATCCCAGGAAACACTGAGCGGGGAGTAGGGAAAGGACACAGGAAAGGGAAGGAAGCCAATAAAAAGCAAATTGGTTGATAGGTAAAGGTATTGTGGACAGCTAAAGCCTAATTCTACTGGAGTCCTTTTGGACACAGTACAGAATGATCCCTTTAGAGGAAGCCCCCCTGAGGCCTGAGGGAGCTGAGGTATTCATAGACTAATTCTTACTTGAGGGCTGCTCCGGGACCTGTCTCACGGCCAGCAGAGTTGGGCAGCGCCTGGTCTAACTAAGAGGCCTTCACACAAAGGGATAGAAATGCTGGTAGCTGGAATTTAGGTGATAGTCACGCTTGAG
This sequence comes from Mustela putorius furo, assembly GCF_011764305.1. NCBI lineage: Eukaryota > Metazoa > Chordata > Mammalia > Carnivora > Mustelidae > Mustela > Mustela putorius. Next base: position 763,040 of record NW_025421329.1, on the reverse strand, counting down.
GGAATATGATGGTACCGGCTACCTATATAAGGTAGGCAGGGTTTATACGTTTACCATTTTCTACCTGGGAAACAAGTATAGAGACACACAGTGACTTTCCCAAGTTCATGTGGTGTGCCAGGGGTCTCCCAACTACAGATTCTTTTGTTGAAAACTCAACTCAAACTGGCACAAGCAAAATAGAGACTACGTTAACTCACATAACCGGGAAGTACAGGGGTAGATCTTTGGGTCCAGCTGGCTCCAGAAACTCAAATCATGACGTTAGTACCAGAGTCCGGCCATTCTCGTCTGTCTATATTTATTCATTAAATATTTATCTCCAGAAACTAAATCAAATAAGTAGTTGACAGGACACCTTATAAACAACACAACTCCACTGGGAAAGCAAATTGATTACGGACAAAGTATAAGGACGTTTAAAATAATTAAATAGTAGTAAGTAAATAATAACAGTGTAAGAAGACTATATATATGTCTACAAGTTGGGAAACTTTGACAAGCTCAGAAATTGTGGTGGATCTGTGCAAAAGGTAGCCAGTTTTGAAAGAAAGAATGTGTTTTATTTCCTATCCAAGTTTCATGGAGATCTTACAACTCTAGTGTGCTCTGGTATTTCAGTGACAGCTTAGCGATTTGAAGTCTCATTCACAGCATTTTAAGTGGTGCCTGTGGATGTGGGTGGTGTGTCATAACCTCTATCTTGGATTGTGGTTACCCGCTTTCAGTGGACCCCGTGGCTGTTTCAGTATGCTTCTATCATACATTCTGTTTTTCCATCCCAGACAGTGTGGTCCTCACCCTGTCCCAAGACACTAAGGTCAGGATCCACAAAATAGAGCTGAGGCTAGTAGGACTCATCAGGTTACTAGAGGGTGTTCGTGGGTGGTGAGTCTAACAACGATGGGCTAGAGTGGCAGGTCTGGGGAAACCACTGAGCAGAAAACAAGTTGTCAAGTTAGTTCTTGGGAAAACGGGAGGAAGGAACATCAGGGCATCAGGAAATAGGGAGCCCAGGGGGATTACTGAAACAAGAATGAGATGAAGGAATGTCTTGCAGGTGGGTTCACTGGGAGGAACTCTGAGACTCTGAGATGGAATTTGGTTTGCAGGATGTTTACCGGGGAGTGTTTGTGGGATCAATGCCTGAAGAAAGTGGGAGAAAGAAGCAGGAGTGGACAGAGGGGAAAAGTTCAGCGGCAGTGTGGAGCTAACAGACTCCATCAATTCAGGAGAGTCAAGCTGAGTCTTGTTCTGAGTCAAGCTGAGATGGCCAGGCCTTTGAGTTCCAGCATTGATTAGTCATTGGATGGGAATGGCCCCTGGAAAGAGGTGATCTTGGATGAGTCAGCTTCCTACAGCCAACGCAATCCCTGAGGCATGAATGACTCAAAACTATATCTTCTGAAATTCAGATCTCTGCATGCAACTGCCAACTTGACATCTTTTTCCCATCTCAAAACAAGTTAAGAGATGGAGAGCCAGGAATAGGAATACAGAGCAAGATGATGATGGTGGCTGCAGAAAAGTCAAGAAGACAGAAGTCAGGATACTAAAGCTCGTGTTGCTCAATTTCCCAAAGGTTGATCATTAGCCTACAAATGGCTCCGTGAGAATGGACCCCAGATCTTCAAACACTCCTGTGATCTCTACTCTTCCACCCAACATCCCCCTCATTGATGCACTCCACACATTCAGTTTGTGAATATTTTCTCCTTTTGCTTCGAAAGTTGATCTTCTTTTTTTTTTTTTAAGATTTTATTTATTTATTTGGCAGAGAGAGAAGGATCACAAATAGGTAGAACAGCAGACAGAGAGAGGGGGAAGTCCCTGCTGAGCTGAAGGCAGAGGCTTAACCCACTGAGCCACCCAGGCACCCCAATCTTCTTTTATTACTAGTTCAGTGTTTATGAAAAGACCTATAGGAATTAATATAAGACCAATGTAATTTAAAGATCTCAGAACCAAAAGACTTTGGAAGAAAGGTCCCAGACCCTCAAAGAATAGATGGCAACCAACAGCTTCAGCCATTGAGATTTTCTTGGGCTGGGAAACCATGGAATACGGGAATGAGACTTCCTTTCTGTCTCCCTCTTTTGTTTGTAAGTTATTCCATAGGTCAAATACTGAAATGGAAGAGACTTCAAATTTGATCCCCAAGACTATGATTTTTCTCCAAAAAGTTAGAGGAAGGAAAAACAAAGAAAAAAACTTCAGAAGAATGAAACTGTACATTTGTGGTGTTGGAAAGAGTATGGGATTGAAAGCCAAGAGATTTGGGTTTCTGGTCCTGATTCTGCCACTGAAAGTTGCTGTGTGACCTTGAACAAAATACTGGTGTTTTCTTGGCCTGTTCCATAAAAAGAATGGGTCTGGGAATGGTTATCTGTAACCTCCCCCACTTCTTTTTCTTTTCTTTTTTAACTTCCAGAGTACTTTTATTCTTGGTTCTCTTTCAGTGGAGCAGGGTTGTTTCCTTCCCTGGATGAAAACTCTGGGCAGCCAGAATGACTTTTCTGGTAACTCTTAAGTAGTATAGTTTCCCAGTCAAACTTTCCTTTTAATGCAAAAATTCTATTATTTGCATAATTGTGAGCACACATTGCAGAACTATGTTGAAGTCAGCAATGTGCTTCCATATCTAGTAATTCAGTTGGGCCTCACAAATGTTAACAGGTCTATGAGGTAGGCTGGACAGAAAGTAATAGTTTTCCTGTATTGCTACCTGGAAAAGAAATCTGGAGACATTTAGTTACATACTGTGTCAAGGTTCTTTTTGTTGCAAGTTCTTCCTGAGAAACCAATTCAAACTGACCCAATAAAAATCGAGAGCTTACTGGCTCATGCGATTGCAAAGCCCAATAGTCGGTATTCAGGTTCAGCTGAGTCCAGGAGCTCAAACTCTAACATTTGCATTTTAGCTCTTCTCCATATCTGGTCATTCTTTTCTGTGCGTATTTTTCATTAAATTAAAAAATATTTCTTATGTGTAGATCTTGCAGCCGTACAGCTGTGGCCTGAATTGGTGACTCAACACTACAGACACTTTTGTTACAGTAATGTGATTTTTTAAAAAGTGAATGATGCTTGGCAAAGTTATGATGAAAACACAGCCTTAACTTCATTTGATTTACTTAATTTTTATCTTGTTAGGAATGGGACGATAATTTAAATGGAAATGTATTTTAAATGGAAATACATTTCCATTTAAATTTAAAGTCCTGTTAGAGTCTAGGTTGGACAATACAAAGCACTGAGACATTCAGGGAAATTTCTTGTTGTGTGATATTGTCTTTGAATTTCAGGATTTCCTGCTTTCTGATCTTTTTGAATGGTTGTGTCATTTTGATGGTTGTATCACCATCAGTGGCATAACCAAAGAAATTTGAAAATTTTACAAAATTCTTCCTTGGATTTTGGTAAAGATCCTGATTTTATTCTAAGTGTAATGGGAAACCACTCTAGTCTCTTGATGGAAAGTGACATGATCAGATAAATATTTTATTTTATTATTATTATTTTTTTTTAACATGCTTTCTTTTTATTGAAAGACAGAGATCAGAAGTAGGCAGAGAAGCAGGCAGAGAGAGAGCGGGGGCGGGGGGTGGGAAGCAGGCTCCCTGCTGAGCAGAGTGCCCGATGTGGGGCTCGATCCCAGGACCCTGCGATCATGACCCGAGCCGAAGGCAGAGGCTTTAACCCACTGAGCCACCCAGGCGCTCCTCAGATTAATATTTTAAAAGGATTGTTCTGTTGATAAAATGTTAAGCTTCATGGTATGAAAATTAAAAATCACAATCAAATAAAAAATATTTCTTGAAAACATGGTATATGTTAATCATTGAAGGTGCAGGGGGTATAATGAACAAAACATTGTATTTTAAACAGTAAATAGCACACAGCTATGTTCGATAAATGTTCGTGGAATTTACATTCTTACATTCATGGAAATATTCATAGAACTTACATTCTACCAAAAAGAGAAGGATAAACAGACAAATAAATAATGTATATTGTGTCAGATGGTGATAAGGACTATGAAGATAGCTAAATCAGGAAAAGGTAAGAGTAAGAAAGTTGTGGTCAGAAAGAAGTGTTTGGTAAAGTAAATTAAAGACATTTTAAGTATGGAAATTTCAAACACACAAAAGGAGAGAAGATTGAATAAACCATTTCCCAATTTCACCCATCTAGTTTCACCTGTTAACATTTTTCTAACGTTGTTTCACCTATTTCCTTCTATCTTCACACACATCACACACATACAATCACATTCACACACACACACCATTCTACCCACACAGTACACAGTTATGACAGATGATAACATTTTTTAGCATAATCTACAATACCACTATTGCACCACCTAACAGAATTAATAATAAAGTTTTTAGTATCAGTTAATGCCCAGTGATAAGGTAATATATGAAGGAGGTGAGGGAGCAAATCACCAGCTATCTAGGGGCAGAACTTGGCAAACAGATAGCTGGAGGTCCAAAGGCTCTGCAGTGGACCTGCCTGGGAAGTTTAAAGAACAACATGGCAGCCAGTGTGGCTGGAGCAAAGGGAGAAAGGGGGTGAGTGGGAGGAGAAAGGTCAGAGGTTAATTGGGAGTTGGATCCAGGAGAGCATCAAACAAGGTAAAGCCTTTATTGAGTGAGACAAGAGATTTCAAGGAGATTATTACTAAGGGGGTTTCAAGCAGTTTGGGTGACCCAGTCAGATTTTTGGCTGAAAGGATCACTGGCTGTTTAGTGGAGAATGAACTCTAGGTATCAGCTTAGAAGAGATAAATCTTCAAGAAACTTGCAATAATCCAAGCAAGAGATAACAATAGATTGGAGCAGGCTAGTGGAGGCACTGAGAAGAGATTTGATTTTGATATTCTTTGAGAGTAGAGCAGAAAGGGTTTCCTGATGGATCAGATGTGTGAGCTGAAAGAAAGAGAAAAATCTAGGATGACTCCATGGTTTCTAATTTAAAAAATTGGGTCAGCGGTGGAGCCATTTATGAGATAGAGAAGACCATGGGAAAAGCATATTTGGGATATGTGGATACCCAGAGTTGTTTTTGGACAAGCAAAGTTGCAATGCCTATTCAACATTTAAATGGAGATGTCAGGCAATCCACTGGATACACACATCTGGTCATTAAGATAGAGGCCAGGCTAGAACCTGAAGGGTGGGGTGTGTTAGTTCAATATACTCTTCAATTTTCTTGCTTAGATCCTCACAAACCCAATTCTAGCAGAAGAGAAGATGCTTATTTTCTTGTCATTGAAGTAGAATTCTCTGATTTTTCTTTGTTACCTTGAATCATTGTCAATCACTCTAACCAGGGGAAAGAAACTTCTGATTGGCCATGCCTGTGTTCTACATTCCCTAATTGAGTCAGGGCAGGCCCAGTACAAGGACTGAACATGGAAAAGGTTGAATCTTCAGAAAAATATGGCCAGATGCTTAGAAGGATGCTGGGAGGTAGAAACCATGAAAAAATAAGTGGTAGATCTAGGACTCAAAACAAGAGACCCACACTTTTGAAAACAAATTTGAACAGAAAAAAAAAAACAAAAAACCCCACACAAAATAATTTAATAGGTAACACTAAGAGAAGAAAGCAATCATCCAAGGAAGACAACCAAATACTGAAATGATGGTTCCTAATTCCCAGTTTTAGGACTCCATGTTGGAAGCTTAAACAATTGTCAGTTCTATTCTGCCAGGGTTTCTGTGATCTATTGCACTGTAATACTCCACATTGTAACCACTCCACAACTTAGTGGCTTAAAGCAAGAAGCATTTTACCTTCATGGTTCTATAGGTTAATTGACCTCAGCTGGGCAGTTCTTCTCTTGGTTTTGCTTGGGCTACAGTCAGATGGTAGGTGAGGCTGGAGTCAATCATCCAGAGATTCACCTGGAATGCTAGGGAGTCTCTCCCTTTCCATGTGGTCACAAGACCTCTCCTCTTCACATGGCCCCTCCACGTGTTCTCTTCAGCAAGGCAGCCAGACTTCTCAAATACCAATTCAAGGCTCCCAAAGGTTAGTGTTCCAAGAAGTAAGTAGAAATTGCCAGTCCTCTTAAAGACCAGGCCTGCAATGTTATTTCCGCTGGTTATACTGCCTGCCACAGCCCCAGGCCAGCCTGAATTCAATGTGGGAGTGAGGAGTGGGCCAACACAAGGGCACGGATAAAAGGAGGGGTTCACTGAAAACCTTGGAAAGCAGCTACTAAAACTGCATCATGTGAAACCCAGGATTTTTGCTAAGGCCAGTCCTGCCCAAAATGTGACCACAGAACACTAGCCTCACAAAGTGTTCATGAAAGAAAAAAGTATTGCCATGCCAATTAATTTAGAGAATGCTGCATCCTATAAATAATATTAGATTATCATTCTGTCCACTAAAAATTATGGACTCAGAGAAAATAGGCACTAGGAAAAACCCACATGATATTGTTTCATCTAGAGTCTAATGCTAGATTACTCCAAAAAGGAGATTTTAAGACAAGGGTTTGTGTACAAGGAATTTTTTTTAAATGATCTTGAGGAACGGGGAAAATGGAAGAGAGAAAGAAAAACAAAGCCACTCCAAGGTGCCCTGTTGAGTTGAAGACTGCTGTGGGCGAAGGGACTCTATATAGAGTTCCACTGAGGAGCCGTGTTAGATGCACCTCAGAACTGTCTACCTGAAAGATGGAAAAAGGCACTTTTATTCATTGGCTCCATCCCACCTTTAACAAAGTTTTCCTGTAGGTGTTATCTCCTTTACATGGATGGCTGGGTTTGCATGTTCATCAGGAGCTCTCAACAGGTTCCTTGCAGTCCTCCCAGCCTGCTGTGAAGAAGTCACTTTGGCCAAGAGAACAAGAGAAACATGACATACCCTTTTGCACATGGCAGGGTTGGCACAGCACTGGCTACAGTGAAACAATGAGCCAAAAAGATGTGAATTGAGGCACAGGCATGTTTAATGTAGGTAACATTTCTCAAACTTGTCTGGCTGAGGATCCCCTTTTCCCAATGTCAACAGCCACTATCCCATGTGGCCAATGTTGTGCAGAAGATGCTTGCGAATGCATAGGTCTAAATAGGGACTAAAGATGTTTTTGTTTTGGAGGATTGTAGTCGTATCAACTATCATTTCTGACCACACTAGTATAGGAAGCTAGAAGTTAACTATGTGAATAAAACTAGAAAATTCACAAACACATGGAGATTCAATAACGTGCTACTGAATATGCAGCGAGTTAAAGAGGTAATCAAGAGAAATTTTTTTAAATGTTATACCAAAACAATAAAACCACCATTTCTCAATTATCTTGCCTGATTTTTACAGATTGTCTTCTTTCTGACCTTCTGGTTGACTCCCTCTTAGCATTGACTGAGCATTCATGGGGACACACCTTCCCCGAATCTCCTTTCCCCATAACACCACACTCATCCACACTTCTATCACTAAGGATTCTGGTTTGTGGTGGACATAGTTAATTGCCTACATAGCACCCATTTCTGCTGAAAGCATCGTACGTGTGAACTGGGTGGCAGTGGTCCTACTCTTAGCTCAAGAGGTGAGCTATGATGATTTAAGGGACTGAGTAAATTCTATATTTGAGCCCTAATGACTGGGTGAGAGACAACATTCAATGATTCTTTGAATGTGAATGAGGGAGTCTGTCTCCCCAGTTGCTATTGGTAGCCACCTTGTGACAGAAAGACCCAGCCTGGGATAAAGTCAACACTGTGAGAAGGAGAGTTAACGTAGAGAGACCCTGGAGGGACTGGATCAGCCCTTTCCTGAAGTTCAGCCTACCTCCAGATTTCTTAGTTGCAATAAGTCTCCTCCCTGGTTCAAACCCATTTTAAGTTGTTTGTAACTGGTTACACTTGATTTGATTGTTTCTTTGAAAAAGATGACCAGATTTCAGACTGAACCATGAAAGCATTTATGAGATTACTTGCATGAGGCTTTATTTTTCAGGATGTCCCTAAACTGTAGAAGAAGAGTAAAACCCCAATACCCTTCCAGAATTTTGGAAGGAGGACTATGAAAGGGGAAGGTAATTCTTTAAAAGTAGATTTCCCAATTTGAGGGACATTATACAAAATAAGTGGCCCCAAATAACTGTCTCTTCAAAGGATCAAAGTCATGAAAGATGAAGAAAGATTGAGTAACTGTCCCAAACTAAAGGAGGCTAAGGAGACATGACAACTGAATACATGTGATCTTGGATTAGATCCTGGAACAGAAAAAGGAGATTAGTAGGACAATTAGAAAAATTTGAATAAAGTCTGCAGATTAGTTAATAATATTGAATATCTATTAATTTTCTGATTTTTAAAAAAGATTTTATTTATTTATTTGACAGAAACACAGCATGAGAGGGAACACAAGCAGGGGAAGCAGGAGAAAGAGAAGCAGGCTTCCCGCTGAGCAGGGAACCCGGTGCGAGGCTTGCTCGATCCCAGGACCCAGGGTCATGACCTGAGCCAAGGGTTTGGAGCTACCAAAATGCCCTAGAAATCCATGCATTTGTAAGACTTGGAATTCACAGTTCTACTCTGGAAGGCACCAAGCTGAAGGCAAGTCTATTTCTTTTATGTCAAAGGTCTCTAACCTGGTCTTAGAAGAATGTAAAAAAAATGTTTGTCTTGATAGTAAGACAGATGTCAATCCAGGAAATCTTAAAAGCAGGCATTTATTGTTCAATTAAGACTTTCAGCCTTAGATTAGAGAGCAAAAGGATTTGACAGAGAAATGCAGGGAAGGCTCATCTGAGTGGGTTGTTTTGGCACCTGTGAGCGAGTTGTAAGCCAACATTTAGAAGGCATGAGCCTGGAAAATAGATTTGGTGGAAAAAGAGGATGATTCACTCACCAATAATAATAGTGATAAATACTGCTGACAGGGAACTTTTAATTAGCAAATGGAAAATAAGCCCAAGACACATATGCTGAGTCCCCTAGAAGTGAGGTCAGAACTAATTCTTTTAAACAGGAACATTTTGTAGTAGCTCCTGGCCCTGGAATCAGTTGACTTTGGGGTTTTTTTGGTTTTGTTTTGCTTTGTTTTTGTTTTTGTTTCAATGTAGGAAATAATGTTCTCTCTTTCAGAGGAAATCTAATTACTTTCCCGCTGAGTTAACACAAAGATTATTCTGAAATGCATCAGAAAATCACAGTACAATGTATTTATTTCTTTCTACAAGTAAAAGGAGCATCTTGTTTTATTTTTCAGGATCATTAACTATGATTCTGATTCATATTCTGCAATTGGAAAAGGAGGCCAGGACCCCATTCTGGGAAGTGGGCTCCATCAAAAGCCTGAATTTGGAAACTTGTTTGGGGGACTTCCTGTCCTAGAATGAGGCATTGACTGGGGGGAAGGGAGACACCACCCTTGGGGCATTCAAGACCTGTGCATGAGGCCTCTACTTGAATTTCTACTTCAGAGATGGGCCATCCTATTTTAGATAGGATCATCTCTGATTTTCCATTTTTTTCCTATTGCCTGACAGCAAATGAGCTAGAATTTCCTCTTCGCTTCCCCATGTCCCCCTCCCTCCTCCTCTCTCTTCTCTTTTGTCTCTTTATTTCTCAGGTCCATGACCTCAGTCTTCTTCGCCATCATCTGCAGTTTCATTTTGCATGATTCTAGGGAAAAAAGATGTTGGGAATAGGAAAAAAAGACGTGATAACTGTTGAAGGTTCCAAGTCATCCAACTGCGGGTTCTATCCAGGGTTTGGTGTACCCATACACATACATTCTCATTTGTATTATTCCTTGAGGGCAAGTACTGATCTCCATCTTGTTCTCCTCCTTGCTTAAGTCAGAGCCCACTAACTTCCTTGATCTTTCTTTTTACCCTGGTGGGCCTTGGGTTCATTGCATTATTGTTCCCAACGCTTCACTGCGATGATTACTTCACAATATACATACGTCGACTAATTATACTGCACACTTTAAACTTCCACAGGGGTTGTATGTAAAAAAGAAATTCAGAATTCAAAGACCTGGAGTGCTGAAAGCTCCCCGGGAGCTTCAGTTTCCTCATAGATAAAGTGGGCCTAATAAATTGAATATGAAACTGTTTTTAAATCCCTAACAGATATACAGAGGGAAGTTGCTGTTGTTACATTCGCCCATCTCTGCAATAAGAAAAAAATGTTATGGAAAGATTGAATGATAGTGGCTGTTTCTGGCAAGCGAGGAACATTGCAAGAAGAACAAAAATAAATAAAATAAAATAAAAATAAAATAAAAAAGAAAATACAAGACTCGGGCTTCTTGAGGTTTTTGGCTTGGCCACCAGCTAATCACAATTCCAAATGCTGGCCAGTAAAACAACACCATCACATTTAGTTAGGCTCTTTTGCGATGTTGTGGAACATGCATTGGAAAGAGCAGGCTGAGGGTGTGATGCACCTGGGACTCCCAAGAATGCTGCAGAAGCTCAGCCAGGAGTGGCCTCGGAGACGTTCCAATCATGTAAACTGAGTGATTTTGGGAACCAAGTGTTTCTGCTTGGCTGGACATCAGAAAAATGGCCCAGCTAGTGTGGAGGTGAAGATAGTGTGCATGCAAACTTAGACCTATCCCAAGTGACTTCTCTTCAGAAGCAATGCCAGGTTCTTGGTAAGTCCTATAGCTTAAGACAGAGATTGGCTATGTTAGCTGTTTTTGTCTTCTCGGCTGCATCTTTCCAAAATAAACCCTCCTGTATAACTACTTTAATGAATGAATCTGTTACTGCAGACTAATGGATGGACTCCTGTTTAGAGTCAACAACCTCCTTCCCAATAAACCAGTGGTTTCCAAAGTGGGATCCCCAAAGCAGCAGCATCAACATTGCTGGAGAACTGAAAAATGTAGAATTTCATGTTCCATCCCAGATCTACTGAATCAGAAGCTTTGGGGTAGGGCCCAGCAATCTGGGTTTTTGCAGGCCCTCTGGGAATTCTGATTCACACTAGAGCTTGGGAACCACTGCCCTATATGGTCTCCTTTGGACTATTTAAGAACATAGCCCCAACAAGTCTTCCCTCTGCTCTGATATCATTTTTCCTTCTCCATCTGATTATCCACATCAGCACAAGTATCCATGCTGTTATTTTTTTCATTGTAAAACATTCTCTTGACCTCACTTCTCTTGCTATAGTTTTGTTCTTAGCTTCATTTTAATTTTGATAACCAAAACTCTTAAAAAAAAGCTGTCTGTATTTCCCTCCTTTCAAACTCACTCAAATTATGCTTTGCCATGAACACTCCAAGAAACTGCTACAGTCAAGGCTAACCAATGGCTTCCACACTGGTATCTAATGGACAATTGATCACTCCCTCTTCCTGAGAGAACTTAACCTCCTGGCTTTCAGGTTCCCAATCTCTACTGGTTTTCCTCTGTTAAAAAAAAAAAAAAAACAAGGGACACCTGGGTGCCTCAATTGGTTAAGCGTCTGCCTTTGGCTCAGATCATGATCTCAGGGCCCTGGGATTGAGTTCTGCAAGGGGTTCCTTGCTTAGTGGGGGGCCTGCTTCTCCCTCTGCCTGCCACTCTCCATACTTATGCTCTCCCTCTTTCTTTATCTCTCTCTCTGGCAAATAAATAAATAAAATTAAAAAAAAATAAAAAATAAAAGAATTAGAAAACCCAAAACAACACCCCTTGCCCCACCAAAGAAAACCCCACAGGCCCCAAATGGCATCATTTAGGTTCAGGCCCCAAGTCACTAAACGAAAACTTAATCCCTGACTTAACTACAGTTGTAACCCCCAGGAATATAACTCCTAGCCATGGAATTTCCTGGTCAATCTACAGATAGACCCCTTCCCCTCTGCTTAGGTGAGCAACCTTGCGTAAACTGTGCATTCCTTACTAATAAATTTTTCTTTCTTTCTTCCTTTCTTTTCTTTTTTTTCTTTTTGTATGCCTTTTCTCTTTTCTTTAGTATAGTTCAGTGTAGCTTCCCTCTGCTAGATGGAATGCTGCATGATTTGTGACTCATTTAACAAAGCCCATTATTTATTTTATTTTATTTTATTTTTTAGAGGAGAAAAGAGAGGGTAATGGGGGTGGGGAGGATCAAAGGGAGAGGGAGAAAGAGAGAATCTTAAGCAGGGTCCACGCCCAGTGCAGAGCCCAGTAGGGCTTGATCACAATCCTGAGATCATGACCTGAGCTGAAATCAAGAGTCAGAAGCTTAACCAACTGAACCATCCAGTCACCCTTTAATAAAGCTAATTAGATCTTCAAATTTACTCATTTGAATTTTAACACCTGCTACTCCCATGACTCCTTCTGAGCCTTCTTTGTGGGTTCTTCCTCATATCCTTGGTATCTTAGTACTGAATGCCAGGACACAGTTTTTGACTTCTTTATCTACACACACTTCCTTAGGGGATCTCATTTTTATTCTAATGACTTTAAACATGAACTATATGTTTATGACTCTCAAATATATATTTTCAACTCAGAAATGTCCCATGAACTCTATCTCATATATCCCACTATCAAGCTGGTAGCTTCAAGTGACTATCTATTAGATGTATCAGAAGTAACATGCCCCAATTTGACCTTCTGATCTTCCCCTACTCCATGAAGTTTTCCATCTATAGCCTTCTGCGTTTCATTAATTAAAAATGTCATCCTTCCTGAGACCAAGAAACTTGGAGTCATCTTTTATTTTTCTCTTTCTCACATAATATGTGTGCAATCAAACATAAGATCATCTTGGCTCTACCTTTGAAATGTAACCAGAATCTGACTACTTCTTATCAAACCCATTGTCACCACTCTAGTCCTCACCACCATCATCTCTTTCCTAGATTACTAACTGTTGTCTCATGCATGGTGTCCCTTTTCTTTCTCCATTGATTCTCTTTTGTAGAGTATTAGCAACTAGAATAGCTCATTTAGCTAAAACATGATAAGATTTGGGGCACCTGGCTGTCTCAGTTGGAAGAGCATGGGACTCTTGATCTCTGGGTGGTGAATTTGAGCCCCACGTTGGGTATAGAGACTATTTAAATTAATACAACTGAAAAAAAAAAAAGTAAGCTCATGTTCCTCTTGGTCTTAAAATTATGTAATGGCTTCTGTGATACTGTGGTATATAATAAGGAATATATATTTGGTCTTCATTCCACTCCTGGCACAGAGCTCCTAAAACCCTGGGAATTTCCTTAGCAATGAGAGGTATAATGATGTCTTTGTTATGTTAATGACGTGACTTTTGGAAAGCACCTGGGGATGAGAGCTCATTGCCAGGGGAACCAACAACATGAATGAAGGGTTGGAACTTTTAGTTCCACTTCCTCAGTCTCAGGAGAGGAGAAGAAGAGCTGGGGATTGGGTTCAACTGTCTATGTAATGAAGCCTCTGTAAAACAAAATAAAACCAAACAAGGCTTAGAGAACTTCCCAGTGGGTGAATACGTGGAGGTTTGGGGAGTGTGCCAAGCTTGTAGAAGACAAGGAAGTTATAAACCCTTTCCACATACCTTGCCTTATGCAACTTTTCCATTTGCCTGTTTCTGAGTTATACCCTTGTATAATAATCTGATAGTCTAGTAAGTACGATGTTTCTCTAAGTTCTATTAGCTGGTGTTGCCTTTTAATCAAACCGAAGGATGGGATCACTAAAGCCTTCAATCTAAAACTGGTGGTGGGGTGGCAGGGAAGCAGTCTTGTAGGACTCAGCCCTTAACCTGTGAGATCTGACCCTATCTCCATGTAGAGAATGTCAGAATTGAGTTCAATTGTAGGACATTCAGCTGATGTCAGAGAATTGCTTAATATTGGGGGTGGGAGGACTCACACCTTGTAACTGAGTGCAGATCACAGCTCCCTATTTCATTCAAAGTCCCCCCATTAACTGTCTCCCTGCCTCATCCCATAACTCTCTCCCCCCTTGCTTCTGCTCCAGTTACACTGATTTAGCTGCTCCTCAAACCCTCCACCCTTGCTCTTGCCTTGTGGCCATTGAACTGGTTGCTTCTTTCATGTGAAATGGCTGGCCCCTTCACTTATTCAAGCCTTTCTTCAAATACTGCTTTTTAAAGTAAAGCTGTCTTTGTCCACTCAACTTAAATTGCAGCAACCCTAGTCCGTCTTACATGTCCTGCTCTTTTCTTTTTTTTTTCTCATTGAGCTTACCATCTTCACCATAGATTACTTAAATGTTTAGTTTATTGCCTGTCTCCCTACCCCAGAAAATAAGTTTTACAATGGCAAAGATCATTGTTATGGATGAATCTTCTGCTCTTGGAACAGTTTCCAGCACATGGTCAGCACTCAATAAATATTTGTTAACGTTCAATTGAATGAATAAATGAGTGTGTGAGTAAATGCATGTGGAGTTATTTGGGGCCTTAGTGAAACTGATGTCATCACTCTGGGTCTTTGATCTTAATGTATCTTGTCCAGAGGAGTTGAAAATTTTCTTTCAGTTGTCATAACCCATCTGGATTTCATTCTTTATTGCTAACATCATTGAACATCATATCTTCAGAATCTCTGGGTGGAATAGAAGGGTGGAAGGGAAGGCAGAAAAGGAAGCCAGATACCCCGAACTGTAAATTGCAAGGGGAACTAGCATTCCTAAGCTTGAAAATATTCACGGTGGTTGGTGTTAGTTTTGTACTTAGGCCAGAAGAAAGTGATAGCACTTGAAACATAACTGCAGTTGAGTTCTGTAGACAAAAGACTGGGAAAATACAGAAAACTCCAGTGACAGCCAAAAAAAATGGTAGGCCATTTCAAATGCGGGTCATGGGAGTCAAACTGAATGAATAACAAAAAAATTGTGGCTATGACACAGAAGGGGTTTTGCACTTTTTTCAGAAGCTGCAATGAACCTGGAAAGCAGATGGTATACTGCTTCGCTATTGTTGCTAGAACAAATTACCACAAACTTTGTAATAGCATAAATTTATAATCTTACAATTCTGTCGTATGAAATGAATCACACTGGGCTAAAATCCACACATCAGTAGGGCTGGGTTCTATTCTGGAGGCTCTAGGGGAGTCTGTTTTCTCAAGTTTTCCAGCTCCCAGAGGCTGCTCGCACTCCTTGGCTCATGGCCCCACTTCATCCTCAAAGCTAGCAATGGTTATCCAGGTCTTTCTCACATAGCATTGCTCTGACACTGATGCTTCTGATTCCTTCTTCCACATTTAAGGACCCTACTGATTACGTTGTACCTAGCTGGGTAATCTGGGATAATCTCTTCATTTTAAAATCAGCTGGTTGATAGCCTTAATTCCATCTATAATCTTACTTTCATTTTGCCTTGTGTGACATCATGATTTTTAGTAAGAAATACATGCAGTAGTCCTCTCCTTATCTGGGGTTTCAATTGCTGAGGTTTGGGGACCCACAGTCAACCTCAGTCAGAAAGCAGGTGATGCTCCTTCTGACCATTCCTGGTCTGAAGTTCAGTGGGAACCCAACCCAACATCACAATGCTTACCTCATTCCCCTCACTTGATCTCATCACCTAGGCATTTTTTCATCTCACATCATCACAGGAACAGTGAAATCAATACCACAAGATATTTTGAGAGAGAGAGAGAGAGAGAGAGAGATCACATTCACATAACTTTTATTATAGTATGTTGTTATAACATTTCATTTTATTATGTTATTGTTATTCATCTGTTACTGCACTTAATTTATAA
Organism: Mustela putorius furo; assembly: GCF_011764305.1. Classification (NCBI taxonomy): domain Eukaryota; kingdom Metazoa; phylum Chordata; class Mammalia; order Carnivora; family Mustelidae; genus Mustela; species Mustela putorius. Next base: position 747,365 of record NW_025421329.1, on the reverse strand, counting down.
ATTAAACTTTATCATAGGTATGTTTGTATAGCAGAAAACTTAGAATATATAAGGTTGGGTACTATCTTCTATTTCAGCCCATGGAAACTGGGAGACTTTGAATGTATCCCTCGTGGATAAGGGACTCCTGTGTTTGATTCCTGACACATTTCTCCTAAAACCCTTGGAATTTCCTAAGTGATGAGAGCAAGAAAGTTTCTTTTGTTATCTTAATGAGGCGACTTTTGGACCCCCACCTAAGGACAGCGGCTGGTTGCCAGCAGAACCAACCATGTGCTTAGAGGGTTGGAATTCAGTCCCAACTCCCTGGCTTCAGGGAGAGGGTTCAATCTATCACCAAAGGCTAATGATTTAATCAACCATGCCAATGTAATGAAGCCCTCATAAAAACCAGAAAGGACTTTTTAAAAAGAAAATCACATAAAAAAAGAAAAGAAAATCACAGCCCAAAATGGTGTCACTTAAGACCCCAAGTCCGTAAACCAAGGGTTAATACCAAACATAACATAACTGTGGTTTCAGACTGAGCACCCCCCCCAGCTGCCCCCACATGTAACCTTTAACCAGCCTACATGGAATTTCCTGGTCAGCACTAGGAAATTTACTGATAGACCCCTTCTGTTCCCCTTAGAAGGGCAACCTTGACTAAAACAATAGACTTTTTTTTTTTGCTAATAATTTCCTATTGCTCATTCCTTCTCTACTTTAACAAATTTTTCCTTTTATGTAGCAAAGATAGCACCTCTCTACTTACTAGATGGGATACTGCCCAATTTATGAATTGATTAATAAAGCCAGCTAAATCTTTACATTTTATTTCATTGACTTTTTAAAAAATATTTTATTTATTTATTGAGAGAGAGAGACAGCAAGTGCAAGCAGGGGGAGGGGGAGAGGAAAAGGGAGAAGCTGACTCCCCACTGAGCTGAGAGCCTGACTCAGGGCTCAATCCCAGGACCTGAGATCATGACCTGAGCCAAAGGCAGAGGCTTAACCAACTGAGCCACCCAGGTGCCTCTTGGTTGAATTTTTGTTATTAATAGACTGGTTCAGAGAGCTTCTGGGATTGGTGAATACATGGAGGTGCTGGGGGAGCGGTGTGTCTAGAGAGGGCAAGAAGCTCCATGCTTTTTTCCCATACCTTGCTCTATGCATCCTTCTATATGACCCTTCTTGACTTAGAGCCTTTTACAATAAAATGCTAATCTCATGCTAAAAAACAAAAATTCAGGGGTGCTAAGGTGGCATAGTCAGTTAAGCACCCGACCTTTGGTTTTAGCTCGGGCCATGATCTCAGGGTCCTGAGACCCTAGGTGCTTCTAGCTCAGCACCCAGTTGGCTTGATACTCTCTCCCTCTGCATCTTCCCTCCACTTCTCCTCACTGGTGCACTCTCATTCTCTCTCTCAAATAAATAAATACATTTTTGAAAAACGAAAACAGGTGTGCCTGGGTGGCTCCGTGGGTTAAAGCCTCTGCCTTCAGCTCAGGTCATGATCTCAGGGTCCTGGGATGGAGCCCCACATCAGGCTCTCTGCTCAGCAGGGACCCTGCTTCCTCCTCTCTCTCTGCCTGCCTCTCTGCCTACTTGTGATCTCTCTCTCTCTGTCAAATAAATAAAATTAAACAAAAACAAAAACAAAAATGCAACCTCATTGGCTGTATTAAGCAATTCACGAATCAGGCAGCATCCCCAACTAGAAAGTAGAAGGGGAGCTCCAAGGTCACCTTTGCTCAGAAGAAAGGGCAGGGGGTCTCATTAGGTGGATTTCCTTCCTTTGGGGGATGGAGAGGGCTCATGTGACAGTTACCTCATTAGTCGTATCAGAGAATTCCTGACTGGCAGGTTAAGACTTCATTTCTGGAGGAGACTGAACCTGCAGTTAGGTTGGGTATTAAGCCGCAGTTTGGTGACTTGGCCTAAGTGATACCAATTTGAGCCTGTGATTTTCTTTTCAACATGTATGTAAAATGTTGGCTAAATTCTGTGAGTGGTTCTAGCAAATTAATCTAACCTGAGGAGGGGGTTGTGGGAAACTCTGATACCTGTTTGTCAGTAGCACAGGTAACAATCTGGGTTTGCAAATGGCAGTTGTTTTGTTTATTTGTTTAAGATTTCATTTATTTATTTGAGAGCAAGAGAGTTCAGATGGAGAGTGAGAGGGAGAAGCCGACTCCCTACTGGGAGAGAGCTGGATATGGGACTCAATCTGAGGACCCTGAAATTGTGACCCGAGCCCAAGGCAGGTGCTTAACTGACTGAGTCACCCAGGCCCCTTTGCAACTGACAGTCTTATGGGACTGAGCCCTTAATCTGTTGGAATATCATGCTATCTCCAGGTAGATAGTGTTAGAACTGAGTTCAGTAACAGGATACCAGCTGTTTGTCTGGCGCCTTTGCTATTGTTGTGGGGAAACCCCGAAACGCCCCCCCCCTCACCCCCATGTTGGAATTGGAGGTACAGATCCCTTTTACCTTGTAAAACAGCATACTCACTGGTTCCTGAGATTAGTCCATTGGCTCTGATGGAAGATAAGTTGTGCCTTGGGTCAGAGGAACTCCGTCATTTCCACTTTCCTAGAGATCTACTTTGCTATGACTGGACTGGACCCAAAACTTAGCAGGCCTGTAACAAATATTTGAGAATTGATAGGTTGGGTTAATCTTCTGTGAACAAGAGGTTTGGAACAGATGAACTTCATCTCAGTTCTTACACAGGATTCTTCAGAAGCAAGTTCTGCAATGAAGACTCATGTGCAAGTCCTATGTTAAAGAGGGACTTCTGAGAGAAATAGGTAGCAATGTTCGGGAGCTAAGATGGGGAGAGAAAGACACCAAGCAAAAAGTGACTTCCAGCAGAGCCCCAGCTTCTGCCAGATCCCCTAGGGGGCCCTAGAGTTGAAATTATACCTCAAAATTAGTTACTTTGTCCAGGGAAGGGAGAAGGGCTTCATAGTTTAGTACCAGTCACTAGTGGGATATGAACTCCCAGACATGTCCCGTTCTCAGTAAAGTGGGCAATGTGTCTTCAGCAGCCCAAGGGATGGCCTCCGAAAAGAGTCACAAGTGCTCGCTGTTAAAAGCAAAAATACAGAAGACAAGGGAAGAGATTTGAGGGGATCTGAGGAAGCGCCAGCAGCATTCAATGCATCTTCTTCCAACCCTACTTGTAGAAATATTACTGCAAAGTGACAATGCATCCATATTTGTATGTGCAAAAATTCACATTTTGAGAATTCTGAGAGACACCCCCGTACTTGGGATACAGTTGCCCTTAATAAATACAGTTTTGCTCCCAAGAAATAAGCTTTTCCAATGATAATTCTGGCTCTAAATAACTGTGGTATATATAATTTCTACATTTAAAAAATTCCATCTTGTTGTTTCTAAGGGCATTTCTGACTTTTCTAATCCAATTCTACTATTTCTGTAGAGTTGAATAAGAAAAACGCAGTTGACAGTGTGCCTGGGTGGCTCAATTGTTAAACGTCTGCCTTTGGCTCAGGTCATGATTCCAGGGTCCTGGGATCTAGCCCTGCATTGGGCTCCTTGCTCAGCAGGAAGCCTGCTTCTCTCTCTCCCACTCCTCCTGCTTGTGTTCCCTTTCTTGCTGTGTTTCTCTCTGTCAAATGAATAAAGAAAATCTTAAAAAAAAAAAAAAGAAAAAAATGCAGTTGACTACGTGTTAGATCCAAATGTCCTTCTGATCCGTTATGGGATTAATTTGGTTTAATATTGATGTTTTGGACATTATTCATGGCATAGTTAAAAAACTATAAAAATAAAACTTGAAGCATATGTTCTTTGGCTCATTTATGAACAAATATCTCCTCAATTAAAGAAAAAAATTACTGAAAATAAAAGAAACTGAAGAGGCCCATACCTTCATGATCCTGAAACCAATGAAGGCAGAATGGGTCTCAGAAGATTAAGACATTTCAAGAATAAAGCTTTAAGTTAATCTGGTTTCCAGTGAGGGCAGGTCAAAAAGGCACTGGAAAGCAATGCAAAGTGTTGGTTTTGGATCATTTTAATGCTAAAACACATATTTAAGCCATTTGCACAAGATAAACCAACAATTTTTTTGGCCAAGAGCCTGCCAATTATGATGTTAAAAGAGAAGCATAAGAAACCATGAGTTGTTTGGGATGTAATTTGAGCCTGTTCTTTGGACCAGCAAAATTGTGAAAGACCAACATGTTCCTGTTTAGGACCAGCTTGTTTCTGTAGGCTTATGGGGCTTCTGTGTGTCAAAACTACCCTTGGAGCTGTTGATCTTTGTCCAGAAAGTGACTGGTGGAGTTATGAAAATAACCATTTGACCAATAGAGTTACAAACAAGATGTAATAATTCAACTCACCTAGAAACAGCAATGATTCACTAGTGAATATATCACATGTACTTCCAATCTATTGAGGATGTTTGATGATGATGGTGATGAAGAGGAGAAGATGGAAAAGGAGAGGGAGGAGGAGTTAGGGGAGTGGAGAGGGTGGTGGAGAGGAGATGGAGGAGACTGTGCCATGCTTTTTTTTTTATGTTACTAGGGAGCTCTGGGGCCTTTTTACTTGCTCTTTCTTTTGCTCCAAACTTCTTGTTCCAGATTTTGACATGGCTGATTGCCTTCTTCACTGAGATAGAATCCCAAAGTCATGCCCTCCATGAAGCTTTCCTAGGACTGATATGATCCTGTATTCCCTGACACACAAGAAGGCTCTATGATATTGCTGTGCTTTACACTCTTTGTAGCACTCATCACTAACAAAAATTATTTTGTCCACTTACATCTTTACGTATTTCCGTGTATCTCCTCCAGGCTTACCACTCTTAATATATGGTGGCCTCTGACTCATTTCCAGCTGCCTTCCTTTCCCATCCCTGGTTCTGTCCTGTTGCCATGAGTGCCCTTGCACATCATGGATATGGACAAGCCAGTTGGCCCATCCAAGCCCGATCCAACATACCACCATGTCTATAAGGGTGAGATACAGCATGACAAAAAGAGGACTGGTTGTAATTTACTTTGAAACTCATTTTAAAAATGAGATAGATATTTTGCCTGGATAGAGAAATGGCTAGATATATGATAAGCATGCACAGCTATATGTAACGGGTGAATCTAGGTGGGAGATATATAGGTAGCTGCTTTTTTGTTTTTTAAGTTTTCTGCATGTTTGGAAATTTTCACCATACGAAGTTGGAAGAAACACAGAAAAATAAAAGAATTGATTTGGGAGTCAGAAGATCTGTGGTTTAGAAAATCTATTGGTTTGGGAACCAGAAGGTCCCAGCTCTGCTACACTCTAGCAGAGCTAACAGTGGACAAATCCCAACCACTGTGAGAATTACATTAAAAAGTAATAGTTTGACGATGTATCAGTCACGACTCTATTGGTTGGAAGTGACAGAAAGCAATCTGAAAGTGGCTGAGAAAGAGGTTGGTACACATACCTGGGAGAGAAAAGCTTTCAAACTAAACCATTTGAAATTTCTCCCCATCTCCTATTTTTCTGTGTTGGCCTTTCCCAACACATAGTTTTTCCAACTCCATTTGGGCTTTTCCCATGCAACAGGGAAAGGGAATGGCCACAGATACTATCTCTTTTCAATTTAGTAACCCCACATATAAAAGAAGATTCTCTGTCTTGGGGTACCTGGCTGGCTCAGTCAGTAGAGCACATGACTCTTGATCTTGGGGTCACAACTTTGAGCCCCACATTGGGCATAGAGACTACTTAAAAAAAATGGAGGAGAGGCACCTGGGTGGCTCAGTGGGTTAAAGCCTCTGCCTTCAGCTCAGGTCATGATCTCAGGGTCATGGGATCAAGCCCCACATCGGGCTCTCTGCTCAGCGGGGAGCCTGCTTCCTCCTCTCTCTCTGCCTGCTTCTCTGCCTACTTGTGATCTCTGTCTGTCAAATAAATAAATAAAATCTTAAAAAAAAATGGAGGACTCTATTTCTCTAAAAATCCATGACATGAGACTTCAGGAAGAATTTTGATTGGCCAGGAATAAATCATGAGCCTGAACTTATAGCTCTAGGATTGTATGTGATTAGCTACACCAGGATCAAGTGTTTCACACCTGCTCGAGACTCTGGCTGGGAGACCCAGCAAAGACACATTAAATGGGAGTACGAATTAGTCTCCATAGTCCAAGGAACACGGTTATCAGGGGGAAGAAAGAAGAGAACTTGGAGAGAGAAAAGAAAGTGCCTATTACATAGCTGGGCTCTGAGAAGTCTTCTAATGCTAATATTTTGAAAATGCTGTCCAGACTGCTAGGCACCCAAGGTATATGCTCAGAAAGTATTTGTTCAATGAAAGAATATGTTTAAGAAGCCATAACAATGACAAATTACTTAAAATATTAGTAATGGGAAAATTCTGTACAGATAAGCTAGTCTAACCCCTTCATTTCACAGATTAAGGAAAATGAGACCCAAAGAAGTTAAGTGATATTCCCAAAGTCATGTGCTTACTTGTAGAACTCAAGCATCCTGCCTCCCATACTCCCTCTCCATCTTTCTTTCTTTCTTTTTTCTTTTTTAAAGTTTTTATTTATTTATTTGACAGAGAGAGATCACAAGTAGGCAGAGAGGCAGGCAGAGAGAGAGGAGGAAGCAGACTCCCTGCTGAGCAGAGAGCCCGATGCAGGGCTCGATCCCAGGATCCTGAGATCATGACCTGAGCCGAAGGCAGCGGCTTAACCCACTGAACCACCCAGGTGCTCCCTCTCCATCTTTCTTTAAAGCATTCTTATTTCAAACAGATTCCCTTTGCCCCTTAGCTTTCAGTAGACTAACCACCAGCTAAGGCCACCCAGACATCCTGATAGCAAAGCAAATAGAGGCTAAAAATTACAAAGAAAAGGAAAAGAAAAAAAAAAAAAAACAACAACCCTACCTTTGTTTAATTGTTATTCTAATGAGTTAAGCCTTGCATTCAACACAGGCAGGCTCTTCTAACAGAAAAAAAAGGCAGATCCATTGGCTGCTCCCACAGAGTAAACACACAGTGTGTTTACACAGCTGGATTGGTCCAGAAGGAGCCAAGGCCAAAAACAGTCTGTGAGCAGGCTGATGGAAGGTGACAGCTGGAAGCATCTGTTTCCCATTACGGACACTAGGCTACAATAGTGCTGTCTTCTGACCCTTGGGTCCAGCTTCCCTGGGGGACTGGGTGTGTTCCCAGGTCTCAGGTGCTGACAGCCAATTTACTTGCTAACACATCCTAAGGGTTCTCATGGGTTTACAATGGCTCTAGTCTTGGATTTGTAAGTAAAGCTCAGAATTCGGATAGGGTGGCTGAAGTTATCTGTGTTCAGCTCCTAAAGCAAAATTTAATTCTGTAGTAAAAATTGTCAGAGGGAATATAGGTCATTCATTTTCTTCCTTAAGCTTCCTCCCTCTCACTTTCTTCCTTCTTCCTTCTTTCTTTCTTCTCTAACTAAGCAAGGATATTGGAAGGAAATGCTACTCTTAATTTTTGTAGAAAATCAGAATTGCGCCACTCCTAACCACTCTACAGCAGTCAGCCACATCGGCCAGCATCTTGAAAAATATCTGTCCTGTCTGCAAGATGATTGTCTTAGGAATGGATATTAGACTTTGGCCACAACCAAAAGATATGACTGGTTGAAGGATGCCAGTCTTTGTTTGGTTTTCCCTGAATACAGATCCTGAGAAAGGAACTCAGGTGCAGGAAGGTTTTTGGGAAGTGGTTGTCGGAAGCCCAAGTGAGAACAAAGCATAACGCAGGGCCGCAGGAAGCACTGAACATACTTCATTGCTTGCTGCTGTAGGCTAGCATGGCTCAGTACCCTGAGAACTCTGCGAAATTTACAGGAATGACTTTCAGAATTGGGTTGAAGGACAGAAGGTGCAAGGCTTAAACTGGTCATAGTGGAAGGCTGCATTGGGGAATGTTAATGCCCAGGCACAGCCTGGAGTCATTTCATTGCATTAAGGCTGAGAAAACTACTGTGCATTAGAAATGGCCTAGGGCCCGATAGCAGAAAGCCAGGGAAGCTGACAGTGCAAGTTGGAGCTGCATGTTAGAGCTAAAATCAGAGCCAAGGAGATGTGGTAGGGACTCCAGAGGCATCTGCTAACAAAATGTGAGCAGCCAGAAAAAAACCCAGATAACTACAGAGTAATTCATGTTGGAAAATGGGATGCCATGGCATGATCCTCTCTGCTTTTTCACATCTTTGAAAATTTCTGTAGTAAGTAAAAAAAAAAGTTATAACTTAATGTATAAATTACTTTCCTTCAGTGTCCTCCTCACTTAAGAGAAACATTGCAGTAGAAGCTAAATAACCCAGTTCTCTTCCAAATATTATCAGGCACATTCTTCTTTGTAAAGATTATAAAGGTGGAGACATGTTATTGGTTCTAAACAACATCAAATAATAAGAGTTAATAATTCCAAGCAAACAATTTGCTTTATGTTTACTGGAATTGCATTGAATTCACAGAAGTAGATGATCAAGCATATGCAGATATTAACATTGGAGGGAGGGGAAAAAACCTGGCTGGTCCTTTTATTTTAAAAAGAGTGACAAAGTTACACTCAGCATCCTGGACAATGTGCATTACAGTTTTCCCAGCCTATGGTCCATGCATGTCCCCTGATCTTTTTCCTCATTGAATTTTTTGTTGGGGTTTGAAAAAAGGGGGAATAAGGAGATGGATATTTTTCTTGAAGGAAATTAAGTAGTAGATGCCTTTCTTTTATATTTAACACCCAGTGAATTGATTAGCTAGATAACTGTCATCCTTAATATTTCAAAAGACCTGAGAGCAATTGCACTGACACAGGTTAGAAATTTGAAAAATTGGCTCTGAAGACAGGTTAGATGGAATTTTGTTACTGCCACTTAAACTGCTAGGGGATGGCAAGAGCAATGCTTGAGCCAGACTCCCAAGATAAAGGTGTGCAGAGCAGGACTGGGAGTGATTTTCACTTGTAGTTAAATTCTGGGAACAGAGCAGGTAACAACGTTGTCCAAGAAATGGAAGGGAGCCTATCTGTGCATTTTTTCATGAAATTAAATTAATTAATTCATTAATTAATTTACTTATTTATAATTTTTTATTTGAGTATAGTTGACACACAATATTACATTAGTTTCAGATGTACAACATAGTGACTTCTCTATGCATTTGAAAAAACCAAACATCTTTTCTTCTATTTCTGCCCATTCCATTTAATATCGCTGTATAAAAAACCACTCCACATTCAATGACATAAAAAAAAAAAAACCCACCGTTTTATTATGCTTATAGAGTCTATGAGTCAGGAATTCAGGCAGGGCACCCTGGGGATGGTTGTATCTGTCCTCAAAGCCAGGGTTGAACTTTTTGGTCCTATGTAACAAGGGATCCTTTTCTCTGACTTTCAACAACATCTTCCTCAGTTTCCTTTGTGCCCTTGGTGCACCCTCCTCAAGGCCTCTTGGATTTCTGACATTCTCCTTTAGGATCCCCTCCTACCCTTCCAGCTTCACAGAGTCTCAAAGTCAATGCTGCATGTTTTACTCTTGTAATGTTCTTTTGTTATGTTTTGTTATGGTGCTTATCCACTTCCAGGTAACAACACATGTTCCAATTACTGCTGTCATGTAATAAATGCTTACTCTTACTATTACTATGTAATAAGCTTTCCCTTTTACCCCTAGAAGTTACTGGAAGAAAAATGAAGAAGAAGAAGAAGAAGAAGAAGAAGAAGAAGAAGAAGAAGGAGGAGGAGGAGGAGGAGGAGGAGGAAGAGGAGGAGGAGGAGGAGGAGAAGGAGAAGGAGAAGGAGAAGGAGAAGGAGAAGGAGAAGAAGAAAAAACCCAGGTCACCTATGGTGGGAGAGTGCTAAAGACAGAGAAGAAAGAGGACAAATTAGTGAGGATAAGGTGGGCAAACTGGAGGCAGTTGAGTCGTCCAGACCCATGAGGTTATCCTCCTAGCTACTGCTAACTTTTCTTAGACTTTCAGTGTCAGGACCCTGGCATGATACCCTCAATATAAGAGCCAGTGAACTTTGGCTCTGTTGCTGGAGCCTGTGATCAAGTACTACTAGTATGTAAACCTAGTGAAGTAAAGCAAAAGCCATTTTATTATATTACTATTATCAAGATTTGGAAAGGGCAAGTAAGTGGAGATGGCTTATTTCTGCTTATGATTGCTAAGCTGGGAAGACATAAATGTTGAAAGTTAATCCATGGCTGAGGACTGGAATCTTCTGAAGGCCCATTCAATTACTTGTCTGGCAGTTGGTGCTGGCTGCAGCTTGGACCTTATCTGGAGTCATTGGTCACAACTTCCACATATGGTTTTCCCATGAGGCTGCTTGAGCTTCTGCAGAGCATGGTGGCTGGGATCTAAAAGCAAGCATTGCAAGAGAGAATCACAAAGAACTGCACTGCTTTTGCAAACTTCCTCAGAAGTCACCTGGTGTGGTTTCTGCTATAGTCGCAAGTTGGCTCAGATTCAAGGGTAGGGAACATAGACTTGCCTCGAGATGGGAGAAGTATCAAATTCTCAACATTCAAAGGGGCAAGTGAGGTGGACAGTATTATGTTGCAGCCATTTCAGAAGAAAAAAAGATCTGCTGCACTGTCATATACCAATAACAGTAAGATGACCTATACAAACATAGAACATGGTTACTGGTGATATATCACATGCTTTCACCATAAAAAGTAAATAACATAGATATCAGAGGATTAGAGACTAAGTCTGTGGAAATAAAGACAACTCTGTAAACCTCTCATGAGATTCTTAGGCTCAGAACTTGGGATCCCTAAAGTCAACTTCTATTTCTTCTTGAATAATTCTTCTGGTATTCTCTTCTTCCCCTAGCATTGTATCCTTTATAAATAATTTGGTTTATGGTAAATTTACTCAGTTTGGGCTTATCTGAAAATATCCTCATTACATTCTCATTCCTGAATTCTTGTTTAGCTGGGTAAACAATTCTAGGTTGACATTTCTTCAGTATTTTGGACATTTTTCAGTAATTCAAAAATACTATTTTCATCTTCTATTTTCAATTGTTAAACTGCAGCATCTCTTTCTAGTCTACTCATTTCTTTGTAGGTATTTTGTCCCTGGTTGCTTTTAAGATATTTTTGTCTTTGATCTTCTGAAATTTCAGCATAATGTGTCTAGGTTTGGATTTCTTTTATTTATCCCCCTTGAGACTCATGAGTTTCCTGAATCTGAGAGTTTCTGTTTTTCATCAATCTGGATAATTCATATTTATTATCTCTTAAGATACTGCCTCTTCCTTGTTTGTTTTTTTATGTTCTTGGAATTCTAATGTTATGTATATTAGACATTCTAGCCCTACTAGTCTATCTTCTACATCTATTACATTCTCATCCATACTTTCCATATCTTTGTCTCTCTGATCCTCATCCTGGGTAATTTCTTTATATCTACTTTCCAATTTGCTTAATTTTTTCTCAGATTATGTCTAGGTAATGTTCAGCCCATCTACTGTGGATTCTTTTTTTATTTTTTATTTTTTTAAAGATTTTATTTATTTATTTGTCAGAGAGAGAGAGCACAGGCAGAGTGGCAGGCAGAGTCAGAGGGAGAGGCAGGCTCCCTGCGGGGCAAGGAGCCCGATGTGGGACTCGATCCCAGGACGCTGGGATCACGACCTGAGCCGAAGGCAGCTGCTTAACCAACTGAGCCACCCAGGTGTCCCTGGATTCTTTTTTTAATAAACAATTTTGTATTTCTAGATCTTTTATTTATTTAACTTTCAATTCTGTCAGATTTTTTGGGGAGAGTATTTTCTTAATCTTTGCTTGGTTTTCTATTCCCTCACTTATTTTTTTTTTTACAAACATTTAAGAACTATTTACTTTATATTCTTTATCTGATGACTTCAAAACCAGAAGCCTATGAGATCAATGTTCACTTTCTCCTGTTTCTGTTCTTACTAAGGGTGTGTGTGTGTGTATTTCTGTTTGTTACCTTATGGGCTTAAAAACCCACACCTTAGCCTCCTGCTCTATGTAAGTGCTCTCAGTAGAGATGAGCCTTCAGCACTGGCACCCTACTCTGGATTCTCCATTTTTTTTTTTTTTTTTTTTTTTTTTTGGTCTCTGTGTTTTGGTCTCTTTTAGCTGAGTACAACAATATTTGCTATATTTTATCCAGCATTTTTAAGTGTTCTGTAGTTATTGATATAAATAAAATAAAAACGATTTCACCCCTATCTTAATCCAATCTTATTTCTGTTAGTAGCTTCATTTATATTCTGGTACATAATCTTTTAACCATTTTCCACATATACTGTCTATGTATGTATATGTAAAATGCATAAAAATAAATAGACATGCATACATAAATGGGATGTAAGATATTTTGGGTTTTTAAATCATGTCTTTGATAGCTTTTCAGCTTAGTACTTAAAAAATGGTTGCATCTTCATATAGTTTGCATTTTTATAACTGAATTAACTGGTCCATATTGATAGAAATTCACACACCCATTTTTATTCTTTTCTCCTACTTGAACTGTGCTTCAATAAATCTCCTTGAGCAGTGCCAAGCTTGTAGAAATTATTTGATAAATACTTTTTGTATGAATAGATGTATATATCTTGGTGCACAAATGGGAATATTGTAGGTAGACTCTTTAAAGTAGATATTCTGGGTCAAAGGGTAAGCACATTTAAAATTGCAGTAGATGACTATCAAACTGTCACCCCCAAATTTGTGAAAGTCTTTATTGCACCAGCAATGAACAAGAATGATTGTTTTCTCAATCCTCACCAACACGATATAGTACCAGTCCTAAAATCTTATATAATCAGAAGAGGATTGCTATTTTTATCTGCAATTAAAATAATCGCGCCCCCCCTCCCCCCGACTTGGAACGTTTTTTCATAAATTGTACCTCTAGTAAGGGCCCAGGTCACGTTAAGCTTCTCATCTGGGGACCATACTTAGAGCTACTATTTTCAATCTCTGCTTTCTAAAGCAGGTTTAAAGGTGGTTATTTGTTAAAGGACTCATGTTCATAGTTACCCGGAAACATTAAATGGATTACATTGTTACTGGTCTTGCTCTTAGAAGCGAGACGGTAAAAGAAAGGCCCCCCACACTTTGATTCTCCCCAGGGCAGGGAGGGTCCCCACCTCCCACATAGAATCCTGGCATAACTCCAGTTTTCCCTACTGTAACAGGGAGGCTGCAAGGACTGAAAAAATTTAAGCTCTGAATTGACATTTCAATAAATCATGGCTACTTTAACTTCATTTCCTATCACATCGCTGGTCTGCCCACCATTTGGGTCGAAACCCGGGACTGGCTCATTTAAGAGTCTGGGTTAAACGAGACTGGCAGCGGCGCCTGCGCAGCCCCGAATGAGGCTCCAGGTGAAGTCTGCGTGGAACTTCAACCGCCAGGTGCAACGTTCGGAAGCAGTGGGCAGAGTCTGAGCCCCGCGTGGGCGTTTGCTTCCGGCCACGTGCTACGCGCATACCCAATGGGAAAGCTTGATGTCAGTCCCGCTTCCTCACCCTGGCAACGGGCGGGTGACTACTTCCGGTGCTGTGAGGGCTCGGGGCTGACGCTGGTGAGTGTCTCTCTTTCTCACGCTGTCCGCGCCGCTGCCGCGGCTGCGGCGCTGCTTCTGTCCAGGCCCGCGCGCTCGCTGGGACATCCTCTTCGGGGCCGGGAGGGGGCGGCGCACAGAATGCCCACTGCCTGGGGCGGTGTTGAAGGAGCGGATCCGGGACGTCCCTCGACCCCTCGGTCGCGCGTGGCGCCCGTGCCGCCCGTGCCGGTCTCCTCCTCAGCCTTGGCTCTAGCCTGGCAGTCTTCTTCCTTCTCCGGGGAAGGGACTGTCTGTGTGCGGGCAGTCCTCGCTGTCCTTCACTGACTTTGCACTCGCGGGCTGCGGGGTTCTCCGAGGCAGAGGCTCGCAGAGACCCGAGCGTGTGCGCCCTAGTCCTGCGTGGCGGGTTGGGGCGAGAGCAGCCCCGCGGTGTTCTAGCGGCCTGGTTAGAGTCTCTCAGGACATTAGCATTTACTGGTCCGGAGGCGGAGGAGGCAAGGACCGAGAAGATGGAGAAGGAGCAGCTGGAGAGGAGGGTGGAAAACGGGAGCTGGAGGTGCCCTGGAAATAGAGGGCATCGTGTTTCCGGAAGGAGGGAGTAACTTGACTCGCCCCTGTAGGGGAGGGGAAATGAAAGGTATTTTCGGGACCATGTGACTGAGATCGTTGAACACTAAGCTAAGGAATTTTCATACACTTGGGAGTTTAATAATTTCCTTTTTGGTTTGTTTAAATACCCCCCCCCCCCATTTGTAAAAGCAGTACGTGCTTATTAATGAACATGTGGAAAATGCAGGAATAATTAAAAAGAGATCACCTACAGTTTCACCAACCCAGCATTTTGATCCCTTTCTATTTTTTATTGCATTTTTAACCTGTTTATGATCATAGCGTGTCTTAGATATGATTATAACTAGAAACTATAATTGTTGTACATTGCATCCATTGCCTAGATCGATCTTTTCTTATTAACATAAAATTCACATACCATAAACCCACCCTTTTAAATTGTAAATTTTAGTTTTTACTATATTCATAAAGTTGTGCACCTATTACCACTATCTAATCCCAGAACATTTTCATCATCTCCAAAAGGAACTCTACCCATTACAGTAACTTCCCGTTGGCTTCCCCAGTCCCTGGCAACCACTAATTAAACTCTCCCCTCTCCTTCCTCCTCCAGTCCCTAGCAGCCACTGATCTACTTCTGTGTCTGTAGATTTTCCTATTCGGAACATTTCTGGTAAATGGAATTATAGAACATGTGGCCTTTTGTATCTGCCTTTTTTTACTTAGCATAATGTTTTTAAGGTTCATCCATGTTGTGTTTTGTAGCAATATTCCATTCCTTTTTATGGCTGAATAATATTCCATCACACACACACACACACACACACACACACACATCACATTTTGTTTATCCATCACTAGTTAATGGACAGTTGAGTTGCTTCCTCTTTTTGACTATTGTGAATAATTCTGTAAAGATCCATGTACAGGTTTTTGTGTGGATATATGTTTATATTTCTCTTAGATATAGATCTAGGAGTGGAATTGCTGGGTCATATGGTAACTCTGTTTAGCTTTTTGAGGAACTGCCCAATGTTTTTGAAAGTGGTCTGCACCAGCAGGATATGGGAGTTCTGATTTCTCCATATCCTTGTTAAAACTTAATATTTGTTTTTGAGGTATACCTATGATGTTGGTACCTCACTGTGGCTTTGATTTCCATTTCCCTGAAGGATGGTAATGTTGAACATCTTTTCCTATGCTTATCAGCCCTTTGTGTATCTTTGGAGAAATGTCTGTCCAATTCCTATGCTCATTTTCATATTGAATTTTATTTTATTTTATTTATTTATTTTTTAAAGATTTTATTTATTTATTTGACAGAGAGAAATCACAAGTAGGCAGAGAGGCAGGCAGAGAGAGAGGAGGAAGCAGGCTCCCTGATGAGCAGAGAACCCGATGCGGGACTCGATCCCAGGACCCTGAGATCATGACCTGAGCCGAAGGCAGCGGCTTAACCACTGAGCCACCCAGGCGCCCTCATATTGAATTTTAAAAAATTTTGAAGTTGTATGAATTCTTTTTTTTAATAGAAGAGTTTTTTTTTTTTAAAGATTTTATTTATTTATTTGACAGAGAGTGAGAGAGGGACACAAGCAGAGGGAGTGGGGAGGGAGAAGCAGGCTTCCTGCTGAGCAGAGTGTCCAGTGCAGTCCTGGGATCATGACCTGAGCCAAAGGCAGGTGCTTGATGACTGAGCCATCCAGGTGCCCCAAACATTTAAACTTTTGGTGAATTCTAATTTATCTATATTTTCTTTGGTTGGTTGTGCTTTTGGTATCATGTCTAAAACCATTGCCAAATTCAAGATTTTGAAGATTTACTACTGTGTCTTCTCCTAAGAATTTTACAGTTTTAGTTCTTGCATTTAATTCTTGGTCTGTGTGGATCAAGGAATAGGTAGGTAGCATAGGTAGGAATCCAGGTTCATTCCTTGTATGTGCCTATCTGGTTTTTCCAGCACCATTTTTTGAAAAGACTATCCTTTCCCTATTTAAATTTTTTTAAAGGGGGCAAAGGGAAAGGGAGAGAGAGGATCTTAAACAGGCTCCATACCCAGCACAGATCCCAACGTGCATTTCCATCTTATGACTCTGAGATCTTAACCTGAGCCAAAATCAAGAGTCGGATGCTTAACTGATGGAGCCACCCTGGCGCCCCATCCTTTCCTTATTTAATGGTCTTGGCACCCTTGTTGAAAACCAGTTGACCATAAATAATATAGGTTATCATTTTTTTAACCATTTCTCTATGTTGGACATTTGGGTCACTTCCAGATTTTTGTTTTTTTAAATTATCCTGTGTTAAACATAGCATAACGGGCATAAAGCCTTTTCTGTTTTTGAAGTTATTTTGGTAGAAAGTGTTCTCAGAAGTGAAATTACTGGGTCAAAGATGAAATGAGTGTGTTTTGGAGCTCATTGAATGAGGCATTAAACCTTCAATGTCAAGATCTTAAGAGCAGCAGAATGCTTCTTTATTAATCAGTTGCTATAGCTTAAGGGCTGGATTTCTATAAAAGCCTTTTGCTGTAAGATGGTTGGATTCCCTGACTTATTCTTCTACTGCTTCTGAAAGACTAAGTAAATCTAGAGGGAAAAATTCAACACTGGGGCAAACAGGACATGTCATAGTTTTTTAAATGGTATAAAGAACAAAAAAGTGTCATCACATGCAGTAGGAAAATAAAAGTCTTTGAGAGAACTGGGGTCAAGATTTAGACCTTAAAATCAGTGCCTTGAAAGTCCCTGGAGCAAAACTGATGTTTTATTCTGAGTTTCTCTTCTGACCTTGATAATCAGGTTAATTTGGGTTCATCTTAGTTTCAGAGATGGCTAATTTAAATATTTTTAGCAGATAGTACCTGGTTAAAAAAAAAAAAAAAACCAAAACAAAACAGGGGCACCTGGGTGGCTCAGTAGGTTAAAGCCTCTGCCTTCAGCTCAGGTCATGATCCCAGGGTCCTGAGATCGAGCCCCGCATCGGGCTCTCTGCTCCGCAGGGAATCGGCTTTCTCCGCTCTCTCTCTCTGCCTGCCTCTCTGCCTACTTGTGATCTCTCGCTCTCTGTCAAATAAATAAAATCTAAAAAACAAAACAAAACAAAAACCCCAAACAAAACAAAAACATCAAATGCAAAAGGCTATTAGGAGAAAATCAAGTTTCCTTTTCATTTTGCCCTTCAGTCTCCCAGTTCTCCTTGGAGGTATCCATGGTAGTATTGTTACTTATGTTTTAATAGACTAGTTTATACATAGAGTATCTCTGGAAAGGTAGTATATACAAAGTTATACATTTTAAGGCTTTTGATACTTCCTGATAAATTCCTTTTCAAAATGGTTACTTACCTCAGTTTATGGTGGCAGTACAGTGCTAGTTAGGAAGATTCCATTTTTATTTCTACTAATCTGAATATTCTTTCCTTAATATCGGATATCCTGTATATTTCCTCTTGTGTATATTGTCTGCTTATGTCTTTTGGCATGCCATTCATTTTGATTGGAGTTGTCCTTTATGAGATTTATTTTGGCAGCCTTTTGTAGTTGGTTGTTTTACGATAGTCTGGATTTGGGGAGAGAAGTTAAAGTGCTTTTGTAACATTTATGCTAAGAGGTATGTGAACTGAACAAAGGTGGAGGCAGGAGGGGAAAGGAGGTTAAATGCTTGAGGGAGAAATTTAGAAGATTTGGAAAGTGGGTGCAGTCCAGGATGACGTCAAGGTAAGTTAGAAAAGGATTAGTGCTATTAAAAATAAGGCGTGATGTGGAAATAACTAGATTTCTGTGGAAAAATGAGACTGTTTTGGGTAGGTTAAGAGTGAAGAGGATCCAGGTTGAACTAAGCTATCCAGGAGACTTGTGGCTAGAGCTCAAGAAGCAGAAGATAAAGAGTTAGAAATATCTGATTTACTGAGAGGATTCTTTTGAAAGGTTGGCAGTGGATGAAATTGCTGAAGGAGACATTTGAGAATAGACCTGTGAACAGGGAGTCATGTAAGAGGACAAGCTTGGGAAGGGTCAGGGGAATCATGAACAGCTAGGATGGTAGATTGGCATGCTTGCCAAGAAAAGCAGGGGATGTAAAGAAAAAAGTTGCAGGCATCAGAGTAAGAAAAGGTCATTAGGTTTGGTAACTTGGAAAAGATACATTTATGGGAAAAGATATAGTTTATGGGAATCAGGAAACTTGTTTTTCCCAAACAACTTTATTTAATTATTTATTTATTGGTCTTTTAATTTATTTTTAAATTATTTTTATTAACATATAATATATTATTTGCTCCAGAGGTACAGGTCTGTGAATCATCAAGCTTATACATTTCACAGTACTCACCAATAATAGCACATACCTTCCCCAATGTCCATCACCCAGCCACCCTATCACTACCCCCCACCCCCCCAGCAACCCTCAATTTGTTTTGTGAGATTAAGAGTCTCTTATGGTTTGTCTCCCTCTGGATCCCATCTTGTTTCATTTTTTTCTTCCCTATCCGTCCCCGCCCCGACCTGTCCCGCCTCTCAATCCAAACAGCTTTATTAAGATAGAATTCATTTATTATATAATTTATGCACTTTTAAAGCGTACAACTCAGTGGTATTTAGTATATTCAGAATTGTGCAACCATCACCACAATCAATTTTAGAATATTTTTATTGCCACCAAAAGAAAGCCTGCCCACATTAGCAGCCACTCTCCAATTCCCCTTTAGCTTCCCAGGCCAAGGCAACAATTAATCTACATCTGTCTCTTTAGATTTGCGTACTCCGAACATTTCACATAATTGGAAACATGTAGTATGTCTGACTTCTTTCACTGTTTTCAGGGTTCATTCATGCCATAGTATGTATCAGTACTTAGTTATTTTTTTATGGCTGGTTAATGTTCCATTGTATGAATGTACCACATTTTGTTTAACCATTATCAGTTCATGGACATTTGAGTTCTTAACACTTTTTGACTATTAGGAATAATTCTGCCATAAATATCCATGTATAATTTTTTTGTGGACGTATTTTCTGTTCTCTTTGGTATATACCTGTGAGTGAAATTACTGGGTCATATGCTAACTTTTTGTTAACTTTTTGTTGCGACTATTGCAGAGGATGGACAAGTTGTCAGTGTTTTAGAAACAATAAAATGAATTTTAATATCGTCACTAGTGGGAAATTGCAAAATGTCCATTTTCAAGCATATTCAGAAATAAAGGCATTATAAAAAATGAGCTGTACAGTTGTTTTCTGTTGTGTAAAAACTGTAACATGCTTATACATTTCCTTTCACTGGAAATTTTGTGTGTTGAATGTTACTTCAAAGCTTAGCTGAAATGTTAGGCATTTTTCTTGCAGATCAGTATGTTGATGTAAATATGCTTCATCAATTTCAAATAATGATTTGTAATAATGAAATGAATACAAATGTGATAAAAAATAATCCCAGGAATATTTGATGTTGATCTACAATAATGATTTATTTTTTACTCCTTAGTCTGAACTCTAGAGATCAAATACTATAATTTTTAAAAAAAATTTGAATTACCTGTAATTTGCATGGCCTCAGAAGTTCAAGATCCAGAAAAACAAAAGCAAAAACAGAAAAACAAAACAAAGCAAAAACAGAAAAACAAAACAAAACAAAAACTTTTGGGGCCAGTATTGTTGGTTGGCCATGTTTTTGTCCATTCCCATCCTAGGTGGGATGCATGTTGAGAACCCTCAGCATATGGTATTTGCCCTCTTAGTGAAGTTTTCAGATGAGGTCTCATAGGCTTACTCTATTTTGGAACTTGGGATTTAGCTAGTTACTTCATGTTTCCATAAATAAATAAATGAATAAAAAAGTGTTTTTTTGGGGAAAGTTGTATGTTCAGATTTTTCAATATTGAAAGGTATAAACTCTGAACAATAAAATTTCCATTCCACCTTTGTCCATCCATCATTCAAATCTTCTTTGGGTGACCACTATTATACTATATTTTGGGGCATATTTTTCCAGATTTGTGCTTTGCATGTATACTTAGCTGTATTATTTTTTTCTCCCCTCCCTCAAAATTTGGCATTGCATATATTTCTGTAGTGTGCCTTTTTTACTTACCAAAACTATCTGTAAGATTAGTCAATCTGTATTGTATATCAAGAATATTGTCATTTTTTTTTCCAGTGGCTGCTTTTATTTTAACTACTTACATCAAGACATATTGTTGGTTCATATCTTTCAGAATGCATTTGTAATTTTGATTGATTTTGCCAGAATGCTCTTGTTGAGTTTTGTCATCTTATGATGCCACTAGCAGTTGTGTGAGAATTCTTGTTTCTCAGTAACCTCAAAACCTGATACCATTTTGATGTTGGTCATCCCAAGTTAAAAATGGATGTAGTTTTATTTTGTATCTCTCTTTTGAGTGAGATTTAGCATCTTTTGATCTGTTTACACTGTTCTACAATTTTTCTGTTAACTGGGATTTGCCCATTTGCCCTTTGTTGCCTTGTTTTAGTCATTTGTTGGAATTCTTTATTTACTAGGCCAGTCAGACCATTAATGGGTTTAGAGTTAAATGAAAGCTAATGTTAGAGTAGAAGTTGCTTCCTTTCTAATTGAAATGCCATATTGCAGTGCTTCTCAGACCATCTCTGGTGTAAAAGACCAGCTTTAAAAAATTTTTCAGTCCATTGTTGACTATTTTTTACAAAATGTAAAAGAACAAAAACTAAAACCAAAAAAAAGCCAAGCCCCAAACAAAACTGAAATATAGAACCATGAATGAAAGATAAAAAAATAATGGAATATTATGCAGCCATCAAAATTTGAACTCTTACCATTTGCAATGATGATGATGGAATTAGAGGGTATTATGCTAAGCAAAATAAGTGAGTCAAAGAAAATTATTATATGATCTCCCTGATATGTGGAATTTAAGAAGCAAGGCAGAGGATCATAAGGGAAAAGAGGAAAAAATGAAACGAGAAATCGAGAGAGGGAGACAAACCATAAGAGACTCTTAATCTTAGGAAACAAACTGAGTGTTGCTGGAGCGGTGTGGGGGTGTGGGATGGGGTAAAGGGATGATGGACACTGGGAAGGGTTTGTATTGTAATGAGCACTGGGTATTGTGTAAGACTGATGAGTCACAGACCTGTACCCCTGAAACAAATAATATATGTTAATTAATTGAATTTAAATAGAAAAGAATAAAAATAAAAGCTCAATTTTATTATATTTAATGGATAATATTGCTTCAAAAATATAAACAAGAAGGTAAAAATATAAAAAGTGTACACATTGTTGAAAATGTGCATATAAACCAATTATTATATGAATAAAATAAGTCTCTTACAAACTGGTAGCAAACCCTGATCTGCAGACCACACTTTGAGTAACACAATTTTTTGGGATTAGGCAACTAAGTCACTTTTTATGCTACTATTTATGTTTTATATTGGCAAAGAAAGACTTACACCCCTCCCTACTTCTCAGTTTAGAATAGGGTATAGAGTTTATCTAACAGTGTGAAATTAGGTGTCTTTTTTTTTTTAAATATTTTATTTATTTATTTGATAGAGATCACAAGTAGGCAGAGAGGCAGGCAGAGAGAGAGGGAAGAAGCAGGCTCCCTGCCGAGCAGAGAGCCTGATGCGGGGCTCGATCCCAGGACCCTGAGATCATGACCTGAACTGAAGACAGGCTTTAACCCACTGAGCCACCCAGGTGCCCCGAAACTAGGTGTCTTATTGTGGTAATCATTTCACAGTATGTGTGTGTGTCAAATTGTTTTGTACACCTTAAAATTATACAGTTTTATATGTTATATCATAGTAAAGCTGGGGAAGAAAAAGTTAGCTGTAATATAGACTTTATATCGAGCCTTGGTGGTGTTAATCAGCATCACTAGTGACTCTAGAATGTCCCAGAGATTATTAACATTTGGATCGAAGGAAGTAGAAAGTGATATTTAAGTTATTTTGAGGTTTTCTTCAGTTTAAATAAAATGAAAGATAAAATTCCTCTGGACTGCATATGAAGTCTTTTTACAACAGTTCTTTTGTTTATATGATTTTAAGTAAGTATTGTTTGTGGGCAGATTTAAATCCTAACCTTTTTCATATTCTTTGTATTACCCAGTTAAGTAACTTTAAAATTAGGTTTTTGGAATGTTATCTTTATACAAATTTGTATAATTTATGTGTATGTTAGTGAAAGAAATGTATACCATCTTTGCCTGTTTTTCTTTAGGGTAATTCCTCTCCTGCAATTACTTTTGGATGGAAGTATGTACTTTTCCCAATAGAAGATGGTAATCTCAGAGAATGACCATGGAGAAGGGGATGAGTTCTGGAGAAGGGGTGCCTTCCAGATCATCTCAGATTTCGACTGTTAAAATAACAGTCAAAGAGTTGGAAACAAAGCAGTCCCATAAGGAGAAGCGAGGGGGCTTTGTGTTGGTACATGCAGGTAAGCTCTAAGTGGGCGAGTTGGAAGATGAAAATAAAGTTGATTTTTTCGCCCCTTATCTTGAAGTATACTGAACTGAATTTCATATATGTAGGAGGCAAACTGCCAGAGAGGAGTTGGAACCAAAGGGATTGACTGCAATATAGGTCTCTCCTGCTTCCTGCTTGAAAGATCTTATAATTATAGCTCTTCCTATGTTTTCTTCACTTCTCTACCCCATTATTTACTTTTACCCCATATAATAGATATAATTAGGTAGTATTAAAATCAGGCAAAGTAATTTCTTAAACTCTGGTTTGTGTTTTAAAAATGATGCTGCTGAAAAATTTTATTGACTGCATATTTGACTATGGCTATTTACTTAAAAAAGATTTTATTTATTCATTTAAGAGAGAGAGAGCACTTGTGTGGGGGAAGAGCAGAAGAGGAGGTGAGGGGGGGAGACAGTATCTCAAGCAGACTCCATGCTGAGCAGGAGCCCAGTGCAGGGCTCTATCCCATGATCCCCAAGTCATGACCACATCTGAAATCAAGAGTTGGATACTTAATTGACAGAGCCACCCAGGCACCCCAACTATAGCCATTTTAGAGTATAATAGTAACGTAGTCATAGAGCTAATTTGCCTTTTTCATGTTATAAGTGAGGAAGAGAGATTAAGTAGCTTCAGCCACACGGCTAGGTTGTGCTAGGGCCAGGTTGAGACCTGTAAGTGGGCCTTAAAGTCCCAGTGTAGCACTTTTGACAATACAGAGGACCTGGAGGACAGATGCAGTGAACTTCAACCCCTGGGTCCCCAATCATTTGAAGACTTGGGTTTCAGGGGCACCTTGGTGGCTCAGTGGTTAAGCCTCTGCCTTTGGCTCAGGTCATGATCTCAGGCTCCTGGGATCGAGCCCCGCATCAGGCTCTCTGCTCAACAGGGAGCCTGCTTCTCCTTCTCTCTCTGCCTGCCTCTCTGCCTACTTGTGATCTCTCTCTCTGTCAAATAAATAAACAATAATCTTTAAAAAAAAGGGGGGGGTGGTTTGGGTTTCAGAGTAGTGCATCTCTGCTCAGGTCTGCCCAGCAGACTTTTTTTTTTCCCTTAAGTCTTTTTTTTTTTTTTGCTTGCATTTACTTACAATTCATGACTTCTGTGAAGAGAGAGGGAATGGCTAGATCTCCTTTTAACTTTTCTCAGATAGTCAGGCAGGGTGGAATCAAGATTAACTTTGATATGGGGTAAGGAGTAGAATTGTGTCTTCTTGTCAAACTGGTGTCATGCCTGGTCATTAAGCTTTGGCTGTATATGGACTAGATGACTTTGGAAGTCTTACTGTACCTATTCCAGGAGAATCAGAAAACCCAGGTTCAATTTGCTTTTCTTTCAAAAGATTTTACAAAGAAATGAAGTACATTTTAGAAATAACCCAGTTAGAAGTAGACTTGGAAGCAGAACCCTGCCTTCTACTACAGCATGTTGGTGCATCTTTAATGGTACCCAGTGAGTTATTTCATTCAGAATGAGTATGTGACAAATGTACAAGAAAGGTTTGACATTTGTAACATGCAGCAACATAGAACTTTTGATTAGTTGGAAAGCATTGCTTTCTATGACTATCATGGTGGTATCCCTCTTCTTTCAGACACTCACTAAGTGGGAATGGCTCCTAGATGAAGTTGGTGCTGGGGGCCAGCAGTAATAGGCGGAAATCTGGGTTATGGCAGGAAAATACCTGGATTAAGATCACCCTCTCCTAAGTTAACAGAAGGGCAGATAGACTGATTATGCAGAAATATGTCTTACACATTTAAGGTACAAAATTTCAGTTCCTCATCCACTGTAGAGATTTTAATGTTTTTTTTCTTAAACTAGGGGAGACTTGCCCAAATGTCAGTCATTTGATTTTAAGATTTCTTGACTTTTCCTAGATCTATATACTACTTATACTGTTTACCTCATATTTAAAAGCTGAAAACTTAACTTAAAACTTGAAAGATGAAACTTGTCTTTACTTAAATGAAATGTCAGTGTCACTTGCATGAGGAGAAAATAACTTTAAAATAGTGCAAGCAAAACAGTGTGATTAAATTTTAGCTGAATCCTGTCATATGTCAGTGGCTTAGATCCTGAGGCTATCTTCCCTTTGTTAGATAGAGAAACTACAAAGTGCTAACCAGATATGAAAGATGTACTGTAGCCGTGCTGAGACTTTTCCCTTATTCAAAACGAAGCATTTGTATGTTAAATCCTATTAAAACTGTCAACCATCCTCTAAAGTTACCTACTTAGTAGTAGTGTTCCATGATTTGGGATATATTGCTGAAAGATTGGGGCCCCCAGATCTAAGATGACAGACATGTTAGAAGACCATGAAGAGAGGCCTGTTAAATATTGGTGCAGGCTCTCTGAGGTTTCAGAGTTCTCCTGAGAAATAGGATTAGAATAAGGGGTTCCTGTTGGTTTGGCATTTTTTCTGTCCTCCTGGGTCCCTGACTGATATATTCACGAGCCATTTCTTTCTTTGGTCTGAGGAAAGGTGGGGTAAGTTTATGTCTGAGTCTGTAGACCCACTTGAGGAACCTTGAGGCTTAGAAACACAGTTCTTAACCTTCCTTCTGTTGGACCCCTGTGGGACCTTGGTGTTTAGGTGAGGGGGGACATTCAGAGCTCTGTTAAAGAACTTTGTTTAGAAGCCTAACCATCAAGAAAATTTAAGGGCCCTTTAAGGGCTCTTGGTTTCTTTCTTATTTAGATTATTCTCAAATCTCTAAGTAAGCAAGTATTAAAACTCTTAGGGAAACAAATTTCAGAGCGAGTCTCTTGAGGCAGTTGTTGGGTGTTTAAGAGATGGGGACTACTGGGATTTCTAATAGGCTGATTGAAATATGCTCTCACCGAGGTTTCAGAGACAGGGTGGGCTATATTCCCACAGTGAGAGGACATAAAAAGTGTGCATGGGAATGGTGGTATTTGGTAGTTGTGGAGAGGTGGGATGTAATACTCCTCAACCTCAAATGTTATTTAGACACTACCTAGTTTTTTGAAGTTACTCTTAAGAATTCAGAATTCTGAACAGTACTTTGCCAAATGGCAGGCACTTTCTAAAGGTCAATAGAAAGGAACTTGAAGGAACTCTGTCCCTGACACCTCCTAGGTTATCAACCCCAGACCAAAAAATCTCCTGGCTTTGGAGAAAGGTTTTTGAAAGATGGTCTTGGTGGAGGCTGTTTGGGAATACGAGCTATTTCTAGTATCTCTGGCAGGAAAATAACCTTTGAAAAAGGAGGTAAGACATGGCATAAAAAAGGCTTATGTGCAGAAGGAATCTATTAGAGTTTGAAAACTCCGTACATGTAGGACAATAGCTTTATTTCACCAGGAGAGCATCAGTTTGTATGAACTGTTTATATAAGTAAAATCTCTAATATTTTGATGATAACTAACAACTGGTTGTTTTTTTCCCTACTGCAGGTGCAGGTTATCATTCTGAATCCAAAGCCAAGGAATATAAACATGTATGCAAACGAGCTTGTCAGAAGGTATGAACAGAGTGTGTCTGATGGAAACATTTTAGTTTTGGCCAGCAAGCAGCCTTTTTTTTTTTTTTTTTTTTTTTTAAAAAAAGATTTTATTTATTTATTTGGCAGAGAGAGAGAGATCACAAGTAGGCAGAGAGGCAGGCAGAGAGAGGGAGAAGTAGACTCCCTGTTGAGCAGAGAATCCAATGTGGGGTTCCATCTCAGGACCCTGAGATCATGACCTGAACCGAAGGCAGAGGCATAACCCACTGAGCCACCCAGGCGCCCCTACCAACAAACAGCTTTACCTTGAAATTCAAAATGTTAAGGTTTGACTTCTAAGATGGTCTTTAGTTTTGACCATGAGCTTATTTTGCTCATATTTGTGGGGTGTCTTTTTTATTTTGTTTTGTGTTTTTTATTCTCCAAATGATACTTAGACCTCTCCCTTCATTTCCCTGCTTAAAGTCTGTATTTCTGGAATTGTGGGCATGTAATTATATATCTTTTAATCTTTGCAAAGGCATTGAGCTCCATTGAAGGAGTAGGGAAAACAGTTCAAAGACAGCTGATGTGTCTTTCTGTGAAGAGAAGAAAATAAATAATAAAGAATTAAAATGGATGCTTTTCTTAGGGAGATTATCCTGTGCTTTTTCCTTCTGTTTTTCATTATGTAGTTTGTATCGTAGCAAATTCATTGTCATTCCTGAGTTTAGCTTTGCTCTTGGTCTCAGTTGTGCTTTTTTTCTCTTTGGCTTTGAGGTTTTGCTAAATTGTTGACTTAAATCTGGAGGCAGGAATGGATTCAGAAGAAATATTGTTTGTTTTTATTTTGATCTTGACTATATACTCTTATTGGCAAAGCTTCCATTACTTTTTATGCAAATATAACTTTAGTGGCTAGTATATCAAGTAAATACGGGTCTCTTCCAGCTCATCATTTATAATTAAATACTATTTGAAAGAAAGATTATGCTTTATTAGAGATCCAAGCTTTTTCTTACGAGTGAAATCACATAAATAAATAAGAATATTTTGTTATGGGGATTTTATTGTTTTTTTGAAATTTACAATAAAGCTAAAAGTTCTCTAAACTATTTCATATTTTTTAATCTTAATTTTCAAAGTTTAAGATGTTTACATCATCTGAAAAAAGTAAGTTTTATATAACTATAGTCTTAGAATCCTAATACATTTGGAATGAATACTCAGCCTCCTCAATTTACACAGTGAATGAACTTCTTAAAAGTTTAATGAGAAATATAACTCTTAGCTTTTGAGCATTTTCTCTGTTGACTAAATTGGAGCTTTAGTCATTCATTTAGAGATCAGTTTTCCTTCTTTCTCTTTCCTTTATACTCTAGAAGTAAGGTGATTTTGTGGGCCTTTACTCTCTATAGTTTATATTACAAAAGAACATGATTTTTTTAATCTCAATATATTATACAGTAATCTTCCCTTATCCAAGGAGGATATGTTTCAAGATCCCCAGTGAATGCCTGAAACTGCATATGTACTGAACCCTATATGTACTTTTCCTATATATACATACCTTTGATAAAGTCTACTTTATAAATTAGGCACAGTAAGAGATTAAAAACAGTAATAATAAAATAGAACAGTTACACTGTGTGTGTATAAAGGTTGTGTGAATGTGGTCTCTTTCTCTGTGAAAATATCTAACTATACAGTACTCACCTCTTCTTCTAGGGATGATGTGAGATGATAAAATGCCTCCATGATGGGATGAAGTGAGTGAATGACTTAGGCATTGGGGCATAGTGCTAGGCTACTCTTAACCTGATATTATGTCAGAAAGAGGATCATTTCCTTCTGGACCGCAGTTGACTGGGTGTAAATGAAATGGGATAAGTGGGAACCACTTGTAGGACCAAAAACATTTTGTCACATGTATGTGTCCATCTAAAGATTCTGAAGTATTTCTGTGACTGAGAGTCATTGTTTTTTATAGTTAGGGGTGTGGAGTGTAGTAGCAGTAGGAGATGTTATTAGCTTAGTCTGATATTCAATTATGTATATAAAATATGAATTATGAGAATATTTATTTTTTCTTTTTCCAAATAGTTATTTAAATTCCAGTTAACATACAGTGCAGTATTAGTTTCAGGTGTAGAATTTAGTGATTCATCACTTACATACAGCCGCTGGTGCTTACCACAACAAGCATCCTCCTTTGAATTATCAGGATATTTAAACCAAACTAAATTGACATAATGTCTGTGGCTGTTTTTGAATTGCCATGTGATAAATGAGGCCCATTCATTTACTAAATCGCCTGCACTTTGCGTTTAGTGGCTAAATTTTTATTCATTGTCTTAATTTGAGTGATAAGTGAACTGTATCATGAAGTATCTTGAAAAAAGCCCGTGCTTGTTGTAAATCTAAATAGGTTATGTCTTGAAGTATGGAATGGAACTAGTGACCAATTTTTATTAACTCTAAATGTCTGCTACATTTCTTTAAGGTTTTGGATAGTTTCTGGTGTTTGGGGAGTTGTGGTTTTACAATGAATAATCTCCCCCCTTGGTTTCATAGGCAATTGAAAAGCTACAGGCTGGTGCTCTTGCGACAGATGCAGTGACTGCGGCTCTGGTGGAACTTGAGGTATTTCTCTTCTGTGTTTTATTTAAAATATTTGTCAGTTTATGTTCATTATGCTTCAGTGACATGAAAATGTTGAGTTAGTTAACCATCAATTATATGACTAGTGTTTCCCAACTGTATTAATAAAGTTATGAAGAAACCTGTGACAGAGGGTTAGGTTTTGTTTTCACTGGGGACATCTCCCCATCCTTCTTTTTTGTGAGCTTCATGAATACCAAAGTGATTGGTGTTTAGATACTTAAATTTTCTTGTTATGTTCAGTAGGAAGATTCCTGAAGTTAATTCCCCTTCCCCAAAAGTATTACACGTTTTCTTGTCCAGGAAACAAAAAAATTACAGCTGTTTATAAGTGTCTAAAATAGAAGGGGAAGTTTCCTCATAAACCTAACAGATTTGTATCCTGAAGCCATGCTGTATGAAATGTGTCTTGTCCAGTGTGATTAACTTGGTTTCTGGTTAACTGAAGACATGGAGAAATTTGGTGGGGAGGCTTTCAAGGTCACTGTACTTGTATACTGTATAGGGAGGGACTGGAACTTTGAGGATAAATTTGTCCTGGAGATATTGAGGCCTTCAGAAGACTGCCTTTGTTGCTCAGACTTAAAGAAGATAGATTGTGTCAGTCTGTATAGAGGATTATACTGAACAAATAGTTTTCTAGTTGAGAAGACTGCTTGGGAAATCAAGATATGAAAATAAAACAGTGATGAGTTTGAGATAAGAGGTAGATGGAGTGGGTCTTTCCAAGTTGACTGGATTGTGGCCCTTTTGTTTAGGTTCTCATATCAGAGCACCTACCCAGTCATGCCAGGCCTTTCTTTTCTTTGGAAATTTCTTTGGAAATTGCTCAGGAGTTTATGAGACATCCTGGCCATGTTTTCTGTATATTCCCCTGCTTAGTTGTGGAGCTACACTTTTGATCATGCTTTGTAGATTTTAATCTCTCCTGTTAATGCCTTCAGCTGGGTCCAACTATAGCCGAGGAAGGTGAACATCTAAGATGGGTACAAGTTCTTTTGTAGTTTGGTTCCTGAGACATCTGACTTGGGATATGTAGTCCCTTCCTGTTTGTGACTGATTCATATTATACCAGCTCTACCAGCCCTTAGCCTGGGGCACCTCACAGATTCTCCTTGAGTCAGTTTTTCCATCTATTATATGGGGGTAATTCCTATTTCATAGAGTTCTAAAGATTGAGTTTAACATATGACAAGCCCTGAGAAGTTAGTAATTATTACTAATATGAAGTGCTTTGGAAATGATATATATAAGGTAAATATTTATGGTGACTATCAATGAAATGTTTTTACAATGTCAAGAAAAGGTCAACTATATATTGTGGATGAAAGGAGAAAAGTGCTCTAAGAAAGAAGATTGATATACTTACCACGGGATCTTACCTTTACTCAAAACACAGAGAAAGCTTCATCTAACTTAATTCAATTGTTAATTGCAAATCACTCTCCTTTGCGTGTAAGAGGATGTCCTGAGATTATCATTATCAGTGGTGCATAGATGGAGTCAGTGTGGATCCATGGAAAGAAAAAGAAGGTTAATGAGTAGCTGGGAGATAATACTGTAATGGCAACTGTGACTACAAAATTGACTAAATTAAGTTTTACTTTTCTTTTCATCTTAGAATAACTTTAATTTTCTCAAGTCATACTTTATATCATGTTGAATATTTTATTACATTTTTCTCCAGTGATGAATCAATCATACTTTTAAAGAATTTACCTGTTTATGCTTAAAAGTGATTAAAAATACATTCTGGAATAGTAAGTTAATCATGAGTAAGTGAGCTCTATAGTTTTGAATGATGACCTCTGTTTTTTAAGAGCGTGGATAGGAAGTTCTTTTTTAAACAAACTTGTTTTATTATTTTTGACTGGGCTGTGTTACACAGATAATGGGAGTACAGGAGTGAGTTTAGTATATTTCTCTTCCCCCACCCCCACTGTTAAATTTGGAGAAGAATTTCAATTAATTATCTTTAAGAATCATTTTGATGTGGAATCTTTGAGGTATCTTAGTAGTTTAAAGGCTAAGGTCACTGGAAGAATTTTCCTAAATCTTAAGAATTATGTTGGAAGTCATGCTTGTACTGCCCCCTGCAGTTTCGGTTGCTTTGATTCACCACCTTTAAGCAAGGTGAGGTTTTCAAGAGTTCAGTTGGAGTATTGTAATAGTTCGGGTCAATGGAATGATACAAGTAAATCAGATTCTAATATTTTCTGTACTTAGAAAATTAAAAGTAACAATCTTAAGTCCTTTCAGCTTACTGAAAAGCCCCAGAGAGTTTGGTTTATAATGTATTACATTTAATTTGAGAGTACCTACTTTTCTTTTCTTTAGTTTTGACCAATCTATTCAGTCAAGCTAAGTCTTGTCCTGATTGCTGAAATCATACCTTTTTTTTGGACTTTGGGATGTACTTTTTTTGGGTACAAAAAGCCCCTTATTTTGTAAACTTAGGCAGAATTCCTTGAACACTTTACTAACTGTGGGCTGAAGTGCCTGAAATGGTTTAATGGTCCTTACTGGCTAGAAGGGGTATCTGGCCTGTATTTAAGGAAAAAAAATATATACATATATATATTTTTAAAAAAATACATATATATATATATAGATATATGTATATCTATATATCTATTTATCTCTCTGTGTGTGTGTGTATATATATATATATATATATATATATATATGCGCACCTGGGTGACTCAGTCATTAAGCGTCTGCCTTCTACTCAGGTCATGATCCCAGGGTCCTGGGATCAGGCCCCACATCAGGCTCCCTGTTCCCCGAGAAGCCTGCTTCTCCCTCTCCCACTTCCCCTGCTTATGTTCCTGCTCTCGTTATCTCTCTCTCTGTCAAAGAAATAAATAAAATTTCAAAAAATATATATACATATGAGAATTTGCACTTACCCAAAGAGTCAAAAGTACACTGATTTCAACTCCATGCCATAGGGGAGGAAGAGACAAGGTAGAAGAAATTTATTGGTATAGCCACATGCACACTTATGCAGGCCATCTAAACACATCATTTTTGACCTTTTCTTAGAAACTGATTACCTTGTGTAGTTTCATTACCCTTGTTTACTACTACAGACAAGTGATGTCATCCTAAGACTACCATTTCTGGACAGTAGAGGGATCTTTGTCATTTAAAGGAGTGGGGAGGTGAGTGCATAAGATCTGCCCGTTAAACTTACCAGCTTCTCTCCTCAGGATTTTGGGAAGGAAGGTGGCCACTTCATTTGAGGCGTGCTCTACAGTATGGGAATGAAAATGATATGACACCAAAGTGCATTTTGTTTATCTTCAAAATGTAAGGAGGGAAATGGAAAGGCTAGTTTATAGATCGTATTTTAATTTACTGTTAAACTGATTTGGCCCTATTGTTTCACTTAGCTGTTTATAGCTTTTTTGAGATTGTCCTTACAAACTGATGGAAAAGTGACTTCTATCTTTTGGATAGTGCAGTTTTGATCTCATGATAGTGGAGAAGAGGTATTGTGAAGCATCTTGATCTTCTTATCTGGGGCTATTCATTTGGAAGACAGTTCTTTTCATGGCTGCTTTGGAATAGTTTTGGTTCAGGTAGCGGCAGTGGATTATAAACTCTACACCATAATTTTGCACATTTCACATGGTATAGCTTCTGATATGAATTTCTTCTTTGAGGAAATTGGTTATAGCTCTGGATGAGTCAACTTAACTTAGAAAGTGTGTCACAGATTCTGATGGAAAACAGGCTTCTTGTAAAATCCTTACTGAAGCTCCTTTTGCACATCAATGTTTTTCTGAGAAAATGTTAATTAATAATAATTTCTAATAAGGAATTCCTTTCTAATAAGGAATCATGGATGAAATGTGAATGACACACTTTTGAGAGGTCATTTGTAGTCCTGCATGAGAAAACTGATGAATCTGGCTGAGAGTTTGAATTATGTAGGCTTTCAGAGATTTTGGTCAATTCATTTTGAAAACTATTTTGGTAGATAGAATACTGTGTATTAAAAATTGTGGTTATTTTGGTAGATAGTTATTTTGGTAGATAGAATACTGTGTATTAAAAATTG
This sequence comes from Mustela putorius furo, assembly GCF_011764305.1. Classification (NCBI taxonomy): domain Eukaryota; kingdom Metazoa; phylum Chordata; class Mammalia; order Carnivora; family Mustelidae; genus Mustela; species Mustela putorius. The sequence goes on along the minus strand of NW_025421329.1, from coordinate 714,569 downwards.
TGGTAGATATAGCTTTGACATTTCATATAGTGAGAGGCAGCTTGCACAGTCTCCTTTGTTAAAAATGTTTTGTTGAGTTTATATTATTCTAAGTGGACACCACAGTTCTTATGTTGACTTAATTTGATTAATCCTTTAAGACTCCCTATGATCAAGGGAGATGGTAAGTCATGGCTGAAATTTGTTTATTGTCCAAATGCTTTAACATTTAAAGAACAGATTATATCGGGCACATGTTTTTATATCTGTTTTGCTAGAAGCTGTTGTCTGTGGGTCTCTGTTTAATCCAATATGATGCTTGCTTATAAACTCTAGGAAAGTTCTTTAAGAAGTAACTTCTTATAGATGGCCAATAGTTTGGGATATGAGAGGAAAAAAACTGTTTGGATTATGACATATTTATATTATTATATATAATATCATTACACTTTTATCTGTCTCTATATCCTCTTAGACCTAGAGCCAGCTCTGCATGCATTTCTTTAAGGCAGGGATCTCCAGAATGTCATCACTGTTGACTAGTCTGTTGTTGGTGCCCCCAGTCAAGCCTCTGTGCAGCTGCAGGATTAGGCCACATCCCCTGTTCTTGGCCTGGCATTGTAAATGTGTGCCACAGGGAGGGAGAGAGAGAGAGAGCGAGCATATAAGGCCTGCCAGTCCTTGAAATACTTGGTGGTCGTGGAGATGGTATGGATTGCTCCTGACATATGCGTATATCTAGGATGGAAGGGGATTTGGGAATGGCTGATATACCCAACTTCCTCTCAACAGACCTGTTTGCAAGTTTGCTTGTGGAGTTTCTTTGTGAGTAGACACTTAACCACATCCTGCCACATACCCTACTCAGTGTTTTTTGTTGTTGTTGTTGTAAAAAATGGGACATTTGTTTTATAGATGTTTCTGTTTATTTGGGAGGTTGGAAGAATATGTAAATAAATGAGCATCTCCATTTTTCTGAACATTTTTGGTTTGCAGAGATCATCTTTTCATAAGCAGAGGGTAGCTGAGTATTTCAGTGGTTCCTTGCTTCCTCCTCCCTTCCCCTCCCATGAGGCGTTGAACACACTGGAAGACAGTTTGAGGCATTTAGCTCACATATATTCAAGTGCCCATTAACTATAATATGACTGATGAGTCTAATTTTAGACCTAACACTCTTGAAAGTCTCATTTTTCTCTTCAATTTATAATATCTTTTATTCTCTGTAATGTGGGGAGGACCTGTTTTTGTGTATTTGAAGCAAGGAGTTTTACTTTTTATCCTCTGTAGTACTTAACCTGTTTTCATTGCATGAAGTGTGAGTTTTGTCTTTAGATTTTCTTTTTCCTTTTTTTTTTTTCCCCCCAACTTGGTATCATTGATTATTTCGGTCAAAGACCCCATTTTGCCCATCTGTTTAGCATTATTTCCAGTGGTGCTTCAGTATTTCTGTGTATTCCAGCTGTTTATAGAGTCTTTATGTTTCTCTGCATTTTTTTTTGTTTTATTTTTTGAGGTGTACATACACAGTTACACTTCATGGAGTTGCATCCAGCCAAGTATCCATGTTCTTCTTGTGAAGAGGCAGAGAAAATCACCTCTCCCAAGAATTTCCACCTTCTGACCAAGGGAAATGTGTCCTGAAGAGCTGTACGCAGATGGGAGGCAACTTGTTTGCTTGTTCTGCTGCTAGAGCATTGATTTAATTAGAAGACAGGCTGTGGGTGGCCATGTGCAGACAAAGAAGCACCAGACATGTCGAGCCCAGTTAGCCTGGGACAGTAAAAGTAAGTTACACTCTTTTTAAAACACTTTTGAGTAGTGATGCTAATTCTTGCCTTTAGTACTTAGGGGCAACTTGTAACTTACTGTTTGTGTTTATACAGTGGGTACACCTGTTCTTTTCTGAGGACCCTAGAAATTAAATGTGCTTTCTAGCACAAAGTACCTGCTTAATGGAAAAGCAGTGATTTTTTTTTTCTTTAAAATTTTTTTAGAATAAAAAGCAAACTGAATCAATTATTACATTCTGATTTAATTTTACACTACATCAAAACTGTGTATTAGTTTTTGGTCAAGTCAAAACACTGAAGTATAGAGCTTATTATGTTTTACTTTGTACTTATGGGAACATGAAACAGTTTCCTCTTTTTTCTAGCCATTTCTTGATAAGTTGTGTGGACCTTATCAGATGTATTCATCTTGGCTGAATCTAGAAGATATGGCCCAAGACTAGACTTAGCAGTTCCTGTGGAGCATGTAGTTTTATATGTGAACCCTCATTTTGCTCTTGGAATTGGTACTCTCCAAGAACATATTACATTTTGGAATTCAGTTTTGAGCTACTTAAAGCTGCATTTGGTAGTACAATGGAGTTGGTGGTAATCTGTGTTTTGGCTGTGTGGAAGCAATTTAGACTTATGAATTGAGTCCTGTATGTCCTAAGATATAAGATTCATTGGCCCTTATATTTGTAGCAGTGTGACTATTGAATCATTTTGTGCGTGTGCATGTGTGTATTTGGGTCATCAATTTTATAATCGAATATCTACTGTTGTTTTTTTTTTCTACTTTCTTGTAATTTCTGGGCTAAGAAGCTTTTTCTGTGTTGAACATTATCACAGGCTGATATCATGAAAGACTGCCCTCTGATTTTAAGTTCTTGCCCCTTTTCCCAGATTTATTTAGAATCTGGAAAGGAATGAAGAGACTTACATGATTTTTAGGAATCCCAGCAGGATCACATCCTAATTCCCACTCCAAAGCAGGACAAAATATTGCTTCAGTTTTCTTTCATTCATATTCTCTCTGTTCATCTCTCTCCAGTTCTTATGTGTGTAGTAGATTTTACCTAAATGTTAGAATAATGCAGGATCGCATCCCACTATAGCGGAGCAAACAATTTATAATTAAATTCTAGGTATCCCAGTTGATGAAAGTTCTTTGGTCATTCCCACTGCCAGGGAATTGTTACTAGTTGTCATTCTCACTTAGGGTCTAGCCTCCTGCATGGTACACACATTTCCTGGTAGTTCATGACACGCTTATTATACTAGAACGTAGGATATCAACACTGTTAACACTTGTTAGGCTTCTTAGAAAATCCAGAGTGAGGAACTTATTTATGTTTTCTTCTCTTGGAGTATGTGCAGATGTTAACATTTTCTAGTGTGTTGAAGTCATCTTAATAAAAAGAAGCATTATAGGTTACTACTTATAAGTTAGTAATCCCCCTTTCTCCCTTCCAATTCTCACCAGGTCCTCACCTCACATTTGATAGAAGGATGACTTAAGTCATTGTGATCCCATGGTCTGTTAGATTCTTTTTGAGTGATATTTCCGTATTATTGTCACATGGTTAAAAGGTGTAATTATTTAGGTTGAAGGGAAGTGTAAGTGGATGCCAAATTTAGCTCTACTAGAGAAACAGCTACATTTGTCTCTCCTATTGTAGCTCATGTGGAAAGGACAATCTCAGGTACTGTGTGTGCTAACTTCTTCCTGGACATGGTAAAGAATCCAACTAAAACAAAGTTTAAAACTATTTCAGATGTGCAAGTCTATTGGAGCCAATATTTTATTTTAGAGTTTTGTGTTATGTTTGACAAGTAACTCTTTGTACTGCAGTTCTGTGGCTTTCAATTAAAAAAAAAAAACCCATGAAAATAAACTGCTGTGATGTCCTTTTTCTGCTTAATTATGTTATATATTTATTTGCAAATTAGGCAGGTTAATAATAGAGGTTGAGTATAGAGGTGCAGTGCTTTTTTACTAAAGATATTTTTTGGTAATAAAGAAAAAAAATACTTCTAGTTTTTATCAAAATATTGTATGCCAGATCAACAGTTGCTCTAATGAACAAGTATCAACATTTATTGCAATTTTTATGACATTTCTAGAAGAGTTTGGATGTTTCATGAGGATCATAAAAAGCCTTAGTTCCTAATAGATGTGCTATTGTATGTGAAGCTTTTTTCCCAATATAAAATATGTTGTCTTTCGTGTTATTGAAGCATTAAAGAAGTGAACTGTCCTAGATACTAAAACTGGTATTCAATGTAACATATTTGACTTAAATGTTCACAGGGTGTGATGCAAACAAATGCTCTTTCAATTTACATCCAGGAGAGCTAAAGTATTACTTTAACACATGTTAAAAGTAGAGCACTGTAACTATTTGGCTAGATATAATTCCAGGCTGTCTAAGTTGAGTAATTTCCCCAGGCATTCCAACTTTGATCAACCACAGCAAGAACTTTTAGCATGTCTGTAAAGCAGCCAGTGCATCTGTAAATATGTCCTGAGGTAGAGAGAATGCCAGAAAAAGAAAGAATACTTGCTGTCGTTAAGGAGCAGTTACAGAATGAAAATGGAAAGTTTTTTTGTTTCCCTAGGAACTTTTTTTAGATCATTGAGCCTCTGATGTCTAAGTATGCCCTGTGGTTCTGTATTAATGAATGAAAGATACTTCATTTGGGCCTAGTAAAAATGTTTTCTGGCTAACTGCTGCTGAAACTTATTGGTTAGAGTCCATTAATTCTTAACATTTCCAGTCTTTATTAATGTAATGTTAATTGGCTAAAAAAATCCAACATAAATAAGAGTGTATATCAGTCAAGTGTGTCTTGATTGTTTTTCATTGGCTAGTATTTGGGTGAAAGTATTGTCATATGCCCTGTTTTAGAGAATAATTCTAAAAACAGGCAGCAACATCACTATAGAAATAATTTCTTAATACCTTTGTTTTCAACAAAGGTGAAAATAGGTTTTTTGGGTTTTATTTTCAGTGACTTGAATATGAATTTGCAAATATCTATTAGTTTCTATATACAAACATTAACTAAGAATTTATAATGGTAAATTGCCCTGTGCTATGTTGGGAGCTGCATGTTTCCCATATTTTTGGACACAACATGCTCTTATCACATGGATATCACTTGCCTGGAGGTTTTTTAAGGAATTAGTAACTACTTGCCTGCTGGATATTAAATTGGACATTCTGGCTAGCTTTTTTCTGTCTTTGTTTTCTGTAGTCCCGTGATAACAAATATTGTGACTTCTAATTAGCTCCAGTTGTGAAAGTTCTGCTTTTTAAGTCAATATTATATCAAACATTAATTGAGGGGTGCCTGGGTGGCTCAGTGGGTTAAGCCTCTGTCTTCATCTCAGGTCAGGAGCTCAGAGTCCTGGGATTGAGCCCTGCATCGGGCTTGCTGCTCAGGTGGGAGCCTGCTTTCCCCTCTCTCTCTGTCTTGCCTCTCTGCCTACTTGTGATCTCTCTCTCTCTCTGCATCAAACAAATAAATGAATGAATAAATAAAATCAATCAATCAGTCAATCAATCTATTGAAAAAAAAACCTGACATTAGGATGAATCCATAATCTTGTAATTTCTATATGGTAGATCCCTATGATCGTCCACATTTTTCAGTTACTCAAAACAAGGATAACACAGTTAAATAAAATTAACTAGCAGTAAAAACAACAACAAACAAACAAACAAAAAACCTAGTAGCTTTACCTTCTCTTAATAGAGTGTTGTTGTTGTTTTTTTTCATAACTGGACAAAAGGCAGTATAATTGGTAGATTTACAGCTTTTAAGCCCATCCCCAATATCCTGAAAGAGGTGCAGAGAAATGGTGATTGGGCAAGTTGTGGAGGGTGGGTAGGGGAAGGGCAAAGTTTGGGTAAGCTAATTGTGATTTCATAGGCAAGGTACTCAAGTGGATTTCTGAGTTGGTTACCTTGTTATTGTTTGTTTGCCCAAGAATTTTTCTGTATATATTGTCCATCTGAATGCTATTAATTTCTTCAAATTTAATATTTGCTTGATTTCATGTGCCTGTTGCTTTCATCTTGAAATCTCTATAGTTCACACTGAGATGAGAGCCAGCTTTTATAAAACTATGTAGGATCTGGTATCTAATTTATAGATAGATTCTTACTATCCTTTAATTATTTTACCTGATTCTCTTTGTCATATTTTACATATTACCCGAATATTGATACCACTGCGCCCCCCCCATGTAACTGTGTAAGTTTTACATGTTTTTGTGTGTGTGTTTTGTTCTTTGAATTTTTCTGCTCCAAACTACTAGCCGCAAAGAGAGTATCATGTTTTATCATTTTGATAATGGCAGTCACTATTGGATTAAGTTGTAGATGAAGTTGATTAATAGTGATCAAGGAAGTCTTGAGAAAAATTCTAGGATTCCTCATTCTTCTTGTGGATTCTGGGGATAAAGCTTATCTGACTTGTTTGTAGGAGCAAAAAAGTATTATAAATTCCAGTCGTCATAATCAGAAGATATGTGGCATTCCTGACCACTAACCCGGCACTTCTTAGTAAATAAAGTGTGTTGACATGTAGTAGTTAGATTATAGGGCTTACTTCTGTATTTATTTTTCTTGTTTAAATAGCAAAAAGGAAGAATATTCAGTATTTTAAATATTCAACTAAGCATGAGAATGAAATCACGATTTGTTGTTTGGACTGGCATTTGTGTCAGAGAGCTTCTTTGTCTGGAATCTGTATTATATATTCAGTTTTCACTGAAGACTTAGCAAAGCTCAGATTTTGCATCAGAAGCTTGATACCTTACTAACTTGTGGGCCAGTGGTTGCAGAAGAGACACCTCATATGTTAATTGGCTCATAGACTAGTTTTAAAAATTGGAATTTGTTGCCAACATTTAAAAACTAGGAGACTCAAAAATCTGGATTTCAAACTTCTTTTGAAGAAAATAAGACCTGGCCACATGGAGCATGCATTCTCTCAGGGCTATAGTCTGCTAGGGCCGAATGACAGCTGCCATTTTTGGCACAGGAGGCTTTGTAATTAAGACTGTATTTCAGTTCAAGGTAAAGCAGAAAATAAGACTTGGACAGATACACCAACTTTTGTCTTGTTGAAAGGGCCAAGAAAATGAATTGATAGCTTAACAGGGATTTCTACCAAAAGTAAGAGTAAAACTGGAATGAGCTTTGATTTAATTTTTTGCAGTTGGAATTGGACTGAAATATTAACTTATTATTTTGAAAATGAACTTCAAATCAAACTAAAGACTTTCAAAAAATTTCCCATTGAAGCACTTTGAACCAGAACCTAGTATCTCACTCCAAAGAGTTTAGAGCTGGAGCTAAAGCAGATCAAAATATTGTATGGCCCAACTAAGATTGAACTAAATTGTTCCTTTATTTACTTTTTGTCTCAGGAATAAAATATTATTTTCAGTGTTCGTGGTTAAGAATGTACCAGAAATGACCATAAGTACAAGCATATTGCACTACTTTCCAAACTTTGTCTTGCTTAGCTAATTTAGCTTCCAACATCATTTATCTTATCTTGAGCCCACTACTTTGTAATGGAAAACATACTTAGAAAAGTCGTTGATTTTCACATAATATTTGTGGCTGCATATGTGAGGATTACCCAGAAAGCTTTGTATGTCCTTTTTAGTAATTCTCTCATTTTATTAATCTTTTTCCAATTCATCTAATTTTTCTTCAGTAAAATTGAATCTTGGCTCCCAAAGTGGTTAGCTTTTGTAGCCTCTCATAGTTCATTTGTGTGTTTTTGCTTTTTGCCTCTTCCATGCTGTTGCTGATAAATGCCTTTATTTTTTAAAAATTTAAAAAAGCTTTTATTTATTTATTTGTAAGAGAGAGGGAGGTGAGAGAGAGAGAGCGAGAGAGAGAGCGAGCATGATTGGATGAGAGGGGCAGAGGAAGAGGGAGAAGTATCCGATCCCAAGACCCTGAGACCGTGACCTGAGCCGAAGGTAGAGGCTTAACCACTGAGCCACCCATGTGCCCCAAATTAATCATTTAAAAGTAATGCAGTGGTATTCAAACATTCATAATACCATACCACTATCACTTTCTGTCTTGTTCCAGAAACACTTCTATCTCCACAAAGGGAACTGTGTACCTATTAAGCACTTGCTTTCCATTCCCTCCTCTCCTAGCCCCATGGCGACCACTAATCTGCTTTCTGTCTCTATGGATTTACCTATACCGGATATTTCCTATAAATGGAATCATACAATATGTGATCTTTTGTGTCTTCTTTTACTCAGCATAATATTTTTAAGATTCATTCATATCATAGCATGTGTCAGAACTTCATTCCTTTTGTAGAGGATTATTCAGCATTGTTCACGATTATGCCACAATGTATTTATCCCTTCATCTATTGGTGGACATCTAAGTTGTTTCTACTTTTTCACAATTGTGGAAAGTGTTGCTGTGAACATTCCTGTACAAGTATTTGAGTACCAGATTGTTAAGTCATACTAACTGCGTATTTAAGTTTTTGTGGAATCATCAAACTGTTTCCACAGCAGTTGACCGATTTTCTATTACCAACGGCAGTGTATAGTTACTCTGTATTCTTGCCAGCACTCGCTCTTTTTGTCTTTGTGATTCTAACCTTCTTATAGGTGTGAGGTGGTACATCACTGTGGTTATGATTTTTATTTCTCGAATGATTAATGATGTTGAACATCTTTTCTTTCTTTCTTTCTTTTTTTTTTTTTTAAGATTTTATTTATTTATTGGACAGAGATTACAAGTAGGCAGAGAGGCAGGCAGAGAGAGAGGAGGAAGCAGGCTCCCCACTGAGCAGAGAGCCCGATGCGGAGCTCGATCCCAGGACCCCAGGACCATGACCTGAGCCGAAGGCAGAGGCTTTAACCCACTGAGCCACCCAGGCGCCCCTGAACATCTTTTCATGTGCCTGTTGACCATTCGTCCATCTTCTTCAGAGGAATGTCTGTTGATGTCTATTCAAGTCCTTTGGCCATTTTTGAATTGGGTTGTTTTTTGGTTATTAGGAGTTCTTGATATGTTCTAGATACTATAGTACTGCTGCAAGTCTGAAATTATGTCAAAATAAATACTTGAAAGGAAAAATAAATTTTAATTACCCACATAGTTTTCTTGTCTCCTCAGTATAGCCCTCTGACCATGCCCAGTACTCCCTGTCTCCTGGCCTGTTTCATTTTTCTCCATCATGTTTACTGCTATGTAATATGCCATCTAATTTATTTAATGTCTTATTGTCTGTCTCCTATAGCTAGAATGGGGGTTCCACGTGGGAAGGATATTTTTCTGTTTTGCTGTATCTCCACGGTTTACTTCCCAGATTTATAAACTATAGCCTGAAAGCCAAATCTGGACTGCTGCTTGTTTTTGAATGGTCTGCAAGCTCAATATGGTTTTTACTTTTTTAAATGATTAGAAAAAAAGTCAAAAGAAGGATAATGTTTCATGACACCAGAAAATTATATGAAACTTAAATTTTGGTGTTTATAAATGAAATTTTATTGGAACAAAGCCATGCTTATTCCTTTTTGTATTTTCTCTGGCTGCTTTCATGCTACAAAGGCAGAGTTGAGTAGCTATGGAATTGCCTGTGTGGCCCCCAAAGTCTGAACTATATAATGTATCTGGTGCTTTACAGAAAAGATTTACCTGCCACATAGGTGGCCAATAAATGTCTGTTGAGTGAATGAAACTTAACCTGTACCACCACAGAGGAATCTAAATTGGAAATCTTTCAGTAATCCAGTTCTCAAAAGTTTGACCTTAATTAGCTGCTGAACAAACCCAAAAAAATCCCCAAGTGATTTTTTTGTATATGTGCTGCTGAAATGAGCACTCCAAATGACTTTTTGGTGATACATTTTCACTGATATCTATTCATCCTGTAAATAATGAGAATTGATGATAAAATGCCAGGGAATTTGTAATTCTTAGGAGAGTGTCAGATAGGATAAGTGTACTGCACAGGTTTTGCCAGTGTTAGTTTGAAAAAGACTGTAAGAACATGGGGTATACATCCTGTTTTTATTACTGTGTTTAAGAAAAAGTCAACAATTAGTTTGTTTTAGAAGCTGTTTTTTCCCTCTTTCTCTTCAGCTTTAGGTTAATAAAGCTACCTGCTTGTTGGTGAAGGCAATAATTAAAATGATTAACACAATTTGAATAAGTAACCATATTATCACATAATTTCATTCTACTATATTTTATTCATCTTATGATATATTTGTTGATTTGCACTAGAGTAACAGGATATGAATACTAATATATTAGTAATTTCCTGTAAATATCTAACTTCTTATAGGAAGATAGAAATTGGACAAACATAAATCATTTTATATAAAAATGATTTTATAATATGACAGTCTAGTTTTTATACAACATTTGAAAACTAAATTGTTTGTATCTGTAAGAGCTGTTAATAGAGGTCTCATAATAGATCCCCGGAGGTACAGTATACCCTTTAGCCTTGCAAATAGTTCTTATTTTATTTTATTTTATGCTTTCAGCAAAGGACATTAAATGGGTAATACAGGTTGTGGTTTATAGTGAAAGAGTAATGTTTTGCAGATCTTTGCCTTGGCTTGGTGTTTCCAAATTTTGTTAATAGGAAAGGGTTTACAGGTCATGATGGGGATGTAGCTCCTGACTTGCATTCTTGGCCTTTCCACCCTCTCTTCGCTGGGTCAAGCAGTCAGAGGGATCTTACTTTGTACAACTTGTGTCTCCTCTGAAGGTTATGAGTAAGCTTAAAAAATATTTTGCTTTTAAAATTTCATCTTGTAGAAGCTGAAAATGCTCTGGCTTGAATTTATTTCATTTCTCGTTTTTTAATTGTGAAAAGATTAGATTCTTAATACTCTTAAATTCTGGCATTTCTCTGTAAGAGTAACTTGTAAGGATAAATATCAGCTTAAGGGTTATAATTCACAATTATCCTATTTATATCTAGTTATAATTAACTCCTGTTCATTCATTCTACAGATATTTATTGAGTACCTAATAAATGCCAAACATTACGTTAGACATTAGGATACAACACCGAAAAAGACAAATTATTGTACTTATGGGGCTTAACATTCTGGGGATAGAACTACACAAAAAGTACATGTAATATCAGGTAATGAAAAGTGCCGTAAAGAAGCACAAGATAGTGAGAGGAAAAAAAATGGTTGGGAAAGTTGGTGAAATGCTAATAACTCAGTAAGGGGAAGGCCCTCTGATACCATGTGAACAGAGACTTAAATGAAATAGAGGAGAAACCCATGTGAAGATGTTGGGGAAGAGAGTTTTTGGTTAGAGGAAAAAGTGCCCTATTATCCCTTATTCCATCTTATTCTTTATACCACATCACTGTTGGACATTAGCTATTTATACGTATGTATATATATGTGTTTACACACACACACACACACACACACACACACCTTCACACACATGTGCGTGCACACGCACATGGTCTTTATTGATTGGCTCTTTCTCCTACTAGAGTCACTCACTACACTTAGCATTTCAAAGGATTAAATGAACAAATGTAAAAGCCCTAAGGTGGCAATGTTCTCTATGTGCCCATGAATTGCAAGGAAGTCAGTGTGGCTGGTACATAAGATGTGTGAGGGAGGGAGGGCCAGGTCATGTAGGATCTTGTAACCCTTGGGAATTAGGACTTTAGATTTTAAGTATTATGGGAAACCATTTAAATTTTTGAACATGAGAATAACAGGGTCTAATAGATATTAGAAGGATTGCTTGCTACTAATTGGGCGTAATTATTTCTAGTTGTACAAAATGATTTAGGTCAGAAAATCAACAAATGACCATTTAAAAGCTTAATGTATATTTTTTGTAAGGGGAAAAGTAGTATATAGGTGATTAGTTTGTATCAAGTGAGAGGTACACTTTTTTGTCTGTTTTATCAAAGTATAATTTATATACAATAAAATTTACCAATTTTAATTATATAATTTGATGTTATGATAAATGTATACAATCATGTAACCACCAATATAATCATGATATGTGACATTTCTGTCACTTCCAAAATTCCCTCTTAATGTCTCTCTACAGGGGAGAGGCATTCTTTCAGTGGCCCCTGGCAACCACTGTCTGCTTTTTATCATAATTTGGCCTTTTCTAGAATTTGGATTAAATATAATCATACACTATGTGGTCTTTTGTGAGTGGCTTCTTTCACTTAGCATGATGCTTTTGATATTCCTTCATATTGTTAGGTGTATTAGGGGTTTGTTCCTTCATTGCTGAGTAGTATTTCATTGTGTTGATATATCATAATTTGTTTATCTATTTACCAGTTGATGGTCATTTGGGTTGCTTCCAGTTTTTGGCTGTTCTGATTAAGCTGATATGAACATTTCTATTCAAGTCTTTATGTGGACATATGCTTTCATTTTTCTTGGATAAATACCCAGGAGTAGAATTTCTGGATCTATGGTAAGTGTATGCTTAACATTAAAGAAACTGCCAAGCCATTTGTAATTTTCATTCTCACTAGCTAATGGATGAGGGTTGCAGTTGTTCCACGTTCTTGCCAATACTCGCTATTGTCTGTTTTCTTAATTTTAGCCATTTTATTATTTTATTTCATTTTATTTTAAGCCATTTTAGAGGTTTATATAGTGGTTTTAACTTACATTTCCCTAATTGCTGGTGATGTTATGCATCTTTTCGTATGTTATTTGCAATCAGTACATAAAATTGTTTCCCATTAAAAATTTTGGATCATTTGTCTTACTGAGTTGTGTGAATTTTTTATATACTCTGAATGTAAGTCCTTTATTTTGTATATTTTGTAGGTTTTTTCTCCCAAGCTGTGGGTTGATTTTTTTTTTTAAAGAAACTGTCAATTTTAGAACAGTTTTAGATTTACAGAAAAATTCAGAAGATAGTACAGAGAATTCCCATATACTTAACACCTGATTTCCCCTATTACTAACATTTACATTAGTATGGTGTATTTTTCACAATTAATGAACCTGATGTGACACATTATAATTAACTGAAGTCCATACTCCATTCAGAATTCCTTCATTTTTACCTAATGTAAATGCTTTTTCTGTTCCAAAGTGTTTTTTACTGTAGATTTTAAAAATTTTCATCTTAGAAGTTCAGTTTATTTTTTTTTAATAGCTTCCTTTTCTTTCCTTTTACCCTCGTGTTTTCTTATACCTACATGAACATATAGAGCATGTTTGTGAGAGCTGTCTTAACATTATTAGCTAGCTTTGGAATTGTCTGCTACTTCTATCATTTGTGTCATTTCTGGATTTTTTTTATTGTAATTTCTTCTGGTTATGGGCCATAGTTTTCTGCTTATTTATATGTCTGGTCATCTTTGGGTTTATACTAAACATTGTGAATTTTATATCTTTGGGAGTTGGCTATTGCAGAACTTTGTTTTGGGACACTTGTTCATTGTAAATCATTTTTATTTTTTTGAGGCTTGCTTTAAAACTTTGTTAGTGCTGGTCTAGAGTAAATTTTCTAAAGTTAATTGGGTCTAATTTTTGTGGCGTTACCTTCTGAGACTTTCCCTGATAGCCTCAATCTGGCTGATGGGAAGATAACCTAGTCTCCCCTCTGTATGGGCTCCAGAAATTGTTTAGCTTACTGTTTTCCAAAGCATTTTCCTTTGGCCTTGGAAGTTCCCTAACAAATATATGCAGACTAATACTTATTTAAAGACTCTGGATCTCTGTACTTCTCTCTGTAGCTTTTTTCTTTTTGTACCCTGTACTCCATTTACTAGGCTTTCTAGCCTCCTTGAACTCATAACTTCATCTCCTCAACTCTGGAAGAATGTTGGCTCTCTTTTGGGTTTCTTTTCCCTGAGTTATGGCCTGGAAAGTATCTCTGGGAATTAAGTTGAGGCATCTAATTTGTGACTCTTTTTTCAGGATCACAGTCCTGTGCTGGCCTTTGATTGAAATTCATTTGTTGTTTATTTTGCCCGATTTTCTAGTTAGGAAGATAAATATAATCTCTATTATGTCTTCATAGTCAGAAGTAGAAGTTTAGTAGATATACTTCTAAAAAATTTTATTTATCTTTTAAAATTTCTGTTCAATGTTCCAGAATTCATTGTTTATGCACCACACCCAGTGCTCCATGCAATATGTGCCCTCCGTAATACCCACACCCAACCTCCCACCCTCTTCCCCTCCGAAATCCTCAGTTTGTTTCTCAGAGTCCACAGACTCTCATGGTTCCTCTCCCCTTCCAATTTTTCTGAACTCACTTCTCTCTATACTTTTGAAGTTATATATATAAAAATTTTTTTTTTAAAATTTAAGTCATCCCTGTACCAAACGTGGGGCTTGATCTTACAACCCCCACATGGAGTCACACATACTACCAACTGAGTCAGCCAGGTGCTCATGAAATTATTAATATAGTTTGAAGTAGGAGAAATATTTTTGAAAAAAATTTCTTCTAAGATACCTTTTAATTTTTTGCATGCTTTTTCATATTTTTAAAATGTTAAATTTAAACCATCATGCAGTAGTCATTTTCAGAATAACTTTGTTCAATCTGTGATTTCTAATTGGATTATTTAAAAAATTTTGCCAAGCTGATAAGCTGATATATTCCATATCAAGGATTGTTGAGATATTGTATACCCTGGTATGATCTTGTATGTATATTTTGGGAATTACTATATGTAGGTAGATGCTTTACATTTTTTTCACATTTCTGTTCCTTTTCCATACTTTGAAGATATGCATGATTAGGCAAGGGAGGTTATATGTAGTAAAGAAAAAAACCTCAAAAAACAAAAAAACCCAAACCGTTGTAATGTAATTTACTTGCTTATAATCTCTTCTGCTCTGTTCTGTATGAAAAGATCCAGGGCAAGAATTCGGTCTTCATCTGTATTAAACCATAATTCTTAATTAATTAATCAATCAATAAAATTAATTATTATTTAATTATTCTTTGGTTGTGATCTCTTTCCCAAGATTTAATTCTGAACTGATTTAGCTAGAAATATTAAGTTGGAAGACCTTAATGAAAATCCTTATGCTTAATTATGCATATCTTTCCTCCATCTTATAAAATGCCTTATTCATGGTTTTATTTATTTCTCAAGTTTCACAGTTCTGTTCCTTTCCCTTCTCTCTCTCCTTTTTTCTATTCCTACTACTATCATTTCCATGCCAGGTAGTTAGTATTTCAAGCCAAGTTGTAAAATAGCCCTCAGTTTGGTCTCACTGATTTCAGTCTCCTCTCCTTCCTTCTCATACAACATGTGAATGTCAAAGTTTGTTTCCTTGACCAATATACCCATTTTGACTTTCTCTTATACAGAAATCTTGACTGGCTTCTCAATGTTTTTTTTTTTTTTTTTTTTATTCAGGTTCAGCTTCTGATTTATTCAGCATGTCTCAGTCTTCAGATTTGGCTCCAGTAAATCATTTTTGCTAAATGTGTCTTCTGTGGCTCTGATGCTTTCCCATTGCTTATATGTTGCTCACATAATTTCCATCAGCTGGAATTTTCTAGCTTCCTGGCTACCTTCAGGAAGTCTGCTGTTAACTTTTCTGTCTTAGTGGGCCATTGCTTTTGAGTGCTCAAAGCATTTATTATCTGTTTACTCAGTTCTATATAATTACATACTTTTTTGTTTTTTTTTTTCTATCCTGTGATCTTATTTAAAGTTCTATTGACTATAAGGTTATTTAACTGCATTAGGACAAAAGCCCTGTTCTCTAATCCCTGACCCCTTTGCTCTAGTTATAGGTACATATTAAGAAGGTTTAATGTTGTAGTCAGTTTTCTTGGATCTTGAAGAAATACAGGAAACGGAGTATTTGTAGATGATATGAGGCATTTGGTGATCTAAAGGTTGATCCAGATTTGCTCTAGTTTATTAGATAATATAGGTCTTACCTTAGAACAGAGTTAATTTTCTGGATTGACTCAGTTTTCTAGAATGTGAGGTACAGGAGTAGGCCTTTCACCTATGCAGTGATGCTGAGGAGTGTCAATGTGATCTTTCCACACCCGGCTCTTTTTTTTTTTTTTGAAGTCTTTTAGAACTTTGTCCCCATGATGTTTATTTTTGTTGTAAGATTTTATATTGTTACATCCCCCCCCCCGTATCTGTGGTTGGGAATCATGTATGATAATATATTGACATAACAAGACTAGTGGTATATATATTTAAAAGCTTTATTCACAGTATTAAAAAAATAAGGCAGTATCTTTCTTTTAGATTTCAAATACATGACTGACATCTTTTCGTTTTCTAAAATTTAAATTCAACTAGCTGCCAACATATAATACATTATTAGTTTTTGATATAATGTTCAATGATTCATTAGTTGCATATATGACCCATTGCTCATCATGTGCTCTTCTGATTCTAGGACTTTATGTTCTGTGTAGTCTGCTGATATAAGTTTTTTTTTCTTCATGGTCTCTTTTTATTTTTATTTTTTTTAAGATTTTATTTATTTGAGAGAGAGATTTGGGGAGGGGGGCGAGAAGGGGGAGAAAAAAAGAATCTCAAGCAGGCTCCATGCTCAAAGTGACGTCTGATGTGGGGCCTGATCTCACAATTGTGAGATCGTGACCTGAGCTGAAATCAAGAGCTGTATGCTCAATGAACTGGCCAACCCAGGGACCCCTTCATGATATCTTTTTAAATATATAATTCACATACCATAAAATTTACTCTTTCATAGTATACAGTTCACTGGTTTTTAGTATATTAATAAAGTTCTGCAGCCGTTGCATCATCTACTTTTAGTTCATCTGAATCACCACAAAAAGAAAAACAGTACATATTAGCTGTCACTTCCCATTCCCCCTTCTGCAACCCCTGGCAACCGCTAATCTACTTTATGGATTTTATTTTCTGGAAATTTCTTATAAATTGGATCATCCAGTATGTGATCTTTTGTGACTGACTTCTTTGACTTAGCATTATGTTTTTAAGGTTCATCCATATTTTGCCATGTATCAGTACTTTATTACTTTTTATTGCTGATTAATACTCCACTGTATGGATATACCATGTTTTACTTACCCATTCATCAGTTGGTGGGCATTGAGTTGTTTTCAGAAGTGCTGGCATATGAGTATTAAGTAAGCTGTTGTGATTATATGGGTATAAGTTTTGTGTAGATAGTTCATTTCTCTTGTGTATATACCTAGAAATGGAACTGTTGGGTCAAATGGTAACTTTTAAGTTTTTGAGGGGTTTCCAGATGTTTTCCAAGGTGGTGTACCATTTTACATTCCCATCAGCAGTGTATAAGCGTTCCAATTTCTTTATGTCCTTGCCAACACATCTGTCTTTATGATTCTTTTTGATGTTATTGTAAGTGGAATTATGGGTGTGAAGAAGTAGCTTATTGTGGTTTTGATTTGCCTTTCCTTGATGAGTAATGGTGTTGAGCATCTTTTCATGTGATTATCGACCATTTATTTATCTTCTTTGGAGAACTGTTCATTCATATTCTTTATCCATTTTAAAATTGTGTTTTTATTTTAGAGTTGTGGGAAGTTTTTTATATATCTTGGATACAAATTTCTTGTGAAATAAATGATTTACAGTCCCCCACTCCCATTCTATGAGTTTTTCTACCTTTTTTATTGTGTGCTTTGAAACTCAAAAGTTTTAATTTTGATGATATCCAATTTATCTAGTTTTTTCTTTGTTTTTTTTTTTTTTTTTTCTTTTTGCTTTCGTGTCATATCTAGGAAACTGCTGTCTATTCTGAGGTCATGAATGTTTGCCCTAATTTTTTTTTGAATGGTTTTATAGTTTTAACTCTTACATTTAGGTCTTTGATCAACTTGGAGGTAATTTTTGTATAGAGTGTGAGATAGAACCCAGCTTTATTTTCTTGGATTGAATATCCAGTTGTCCCAGCTCCCCCCAGAAAAAAGACTATCCTTTGTTTATTGAATTGTTCTGGCATAGTTGTTGAATTGACCATAAATGTAACCTTCTATCTGGGCACTCAATTCTATGGAATTGATTGAATTCTATTGCATTGATCTGTATGTCTGTCCTTAGCTATATCACACTTTTAAAAAAATTTATTTATTTATTTGACAGAGATCACAAGTAGGCAGAAAGGCAGGCAGGGGTGGGGTGGGGTGGGGAAGCAGGCTCTCTGCTCAGCTCAGTGTGGGGCTTGACCCCAGGACCCTGAGATCATAACCTGAGCTGAAGGCAGAGGCTTAACCCACTGAGCCACCCGGGTGCCCCTATATCACACTGTCTTGATTACTGTAGTTGTAAGTTATAAAACCTAGAAGTGTGAGCCTCTGATTTCGTTTTTCTTTTAAAGATTACTTTGGTGATTCTGAGTCCCTTGCATTTCCTTATGAATTTTAGGGTTAATTTGTCAAATTCTGCAAAAAAGGTAGCTAGGATTTGATACAGGATTTGAAGCTGTTCAACTTTGGAGAGTATAGCTATCTTAAAGATATTAAGCCTTTTGATCTATGTACATGGCTGTCTTTACATTTATTTAGGTCTTCTTTAATTTTTTCTTAACATGTTTTATAGTTTCAGTGTATATAAGTCTTCTACGTCTTTTGTTGAATTTATTCCTAAGTATTTTATTCTTTTTGATTTTATTGTAAGTGGAATTGTTTTCTGAATTTCATCGTTGCATTGTTCATTGCTAATGTGTAGATGTAACAATTGATTTTTGTATATTGATCTTATATTTTGAAACCCTGTTGAACTAGTTTATTTATCAGTCCTAATAGTATTTTAGTGGCACCCTTGGGACTTTTTGTATACAAGATTATGTCATCTTCTATTAAGAGATAATTTTACTTCTTCTTTTCCAACCTAGATGCTCATTATTTCTTTTTCTTGCCTAATTGTTTTGTCCAGAATATCCATTTTAATGTTGAAGAGAGTGAACATTGCTGTATTATCCCTGATCTTAAGGGAAAGCATTCAGTTTTTCACCATTAATTATTATGTTTGCTCTGGACTTTTTCTAGATGTCCTTTATCATCTTAAGGAAGTTCCCTTCTATTTCTAGTTTGTTGAGTGCTTTTCTTATGAAAGGGTGTTGGATTTTGTATTTATTGGTATGGTCCTGTATTTTCTCTTTATGTTATTTTCTTCTTTATTAACATCATGCACCACATTAAGTTTCACATATTAAAACCAAACTTGCTTCCCTAGGATCCCTCTTGTTTATGGTGTATAAGACTTTCATATTTTGCTGCATTTGGTTTGCTAGCATTTCCTTGAGGATTTTTGTGTTTATATTCTCAAGATATATTAGCCTGTAGTTTTCTTTTCTCATGATATCTTTGTCTTGTTTGGGAATCAGGCTAGTACTGGTATCATGCAAGGAGTTGGGAAGTGTTCTTTCCCTTTCTAGTTTTTGAAACAGTTTATAAAGGATTGACATTAATCTTCTTTAAGACTAATGGTATTTTAATTTTTGTTTTTATTTCTTAGGATTCTCCTTTTACAAATGCAGGAATGGGATCTAATCTAAATCTCTTGGGTGAAATTGAGTGTGATGCCAGCATAATGGATGGAAAATCCTTAAATTTTGGAGCTGTTGGAGCACTGAGTGGTATGTGGACATTATAACACATTATCTCTGTTCTCTAAAAAATTATGAATATTACTATATGATGTCTCCTAAAGATTTAGTCCATCTAGTGTTTTCTACAATTCTTGCTTAGAATAGTGTTGAAAACATCGTTTCCTTTTATTGGATGTAAAACATGAAATCTTGAAAGTTTTAAAACATGCAAAGTTTTAAAGAAAATAGTAAAAAGCTTATGTTAGATCTTTGTTAGAATTTGATCATTATCCTCCATCTCCTTGGGATTACAGACATTTAACCTGTGAGTTAGTATATTCCATTAATTTTATGATTATTTGAAATACACACATAATATATTTTTTTGTTAGAAAATTTAAATGATGTAAATAAAATTTCCCCTTGACCTTCCAGATCTTTCCTTCTTATCCCTTTCTCCATGGAGAGTTTTAACCAGTAAAAAAATTGCATTTATCTATATTTTTATGTAATAGAAATAGTTTCACATATGTGGTTTTTTAAAAAAAAATGTACATATTCTTATGAAACTTAATTTTTTCTTTGCATGGGATGTTTCAGAGATTTCCCCCACATCAGTACATATAAGATATATCTAATATTTTATAATTCTTTTATTAAAGCAAATATACATGAAATGCACAGATTTTAATTATAAAGCTGCATTAATTTTTACTTGTATACAGCTATATAAACCATTATCCAGGGCAAGATATGAAATATTTCCATGTCAAAATACAGAACATTTTCAGGGTGCCTGGGTGGCCTTGGTTGAGTATCAGGCTCTTGATTTCAGCTCAGTTCCTGATCTCAGGGTTCTAGGGTCTAGCCCTGCGTTGGGCTTTTCGCACTGCACTTAGCCGGGGGTCTGCTTGTTCTTCTCCCTCCCCTGCTTGTATGTGCTTTTTCTCGAAAATAAATAAATAAAAAATCTTAAAAAAAAAAAAAAAGAACATTTCCATAATCCCAGGAGGGTTTTCTATGCTCTTCCTAGTTCATACCGCCTATACTCTGCTCCTGCCTTACCCTCTCCTCCTGTTCTCCCCTAATTTAGACTGCAGGTACCATAGATCAATTTGCTTGTTCCTGAAGTTTATATGAGTGGAATCATACACCTCTGTGTCTTTTTTTTTTTTCCTTAACACTATGCCTATGAGTTTGACACATTTTTCTGTCACAATAATTTTTTTCTTTTTATTAGTAGTATTTTATTGCATGAATATATAATAAATTATCTATTCTCCTTTTCATGGATATTTGAATAGTTTCTAGTTTTTGACTGCTCCAATGAATATTCTTGTACATGTCTTTTGGTATACATATGTTCTTAATTATCTTGGTTATAAACCTAAGATTTGGAATGATGTTTACCATTAAGATCTTATCCTTGGGTGCCTGGGTTGCTCAGTGGGTTAAGTCTCTGCCTTCGGCTCAGGTCATGATCTCAGGGTCCTGGGATTGAGCCCCACATCCAGGTGCTCTGCTCAGCAGGGAGTCTGCTTTCCCCCTCTCTCTCTGCCTCTGCCTACTTGTGATCTCTCTCTCTCTTTCTCTGTGTCAAATAAATAAATAAAATCTTAAAAAAAAAGTTCTATCCTTAAGATCAGGGATAATATAGCAGTGTTCACTCTCATCACTTCTGTTCAACATTATATTGGATGATACATTTGGGTACATAATGTGCTTTGCTTTAGTTGATATTGCTGGACAGTTTTCCTAAGTAGTTATAATCTATACTTACACTCTGCACTGTATGAGCATTTTAGTTACACTACATGAGGGCCAGCATTTGGCATTGCTATTCTTTTTAAAATGTATCAATTTTGGGGTGGCCTGGGTGGCCTAGTTGGTTAAGTGTCTGCCTTTGGCTCAGGTCATGATCCCAGGGTCCTGGAATTGAACCATATGTTGGACTCCCTGCTTGGTGGGGTGCCTGATTCTCCCTCTCTCTCTGCCTGCTGCTCCCTCTGCTTGTGCTCTCTCTCTCTCTCATTCATTTATTAATTAATAAAATCTTTAAAAAAATAAAATTCATCAATTTTGGTATCTGTGCCGTAGCATTAATTGTTTTTTTTTTAATATTTTATTTATTTATTTGACAGACAGAGAGAGATCACAAGCAGGTAGAGAGACAGAGAGAGGGGGAAGCAGGCTCCCCTCTGAGCAGAGAGCCCAATGTGGGGCTTGATCCCAGGACCCTGGGATCATGACCTGAGCTGAAGGCAGAGGCTTTAACTCACTGAGCCACCCAGGTGCCCCGGCATTAATTGTTTTAATTTAAGTTTCCCTGGTGACTAATGACACTGAGAACCTTATGACATACTTATTAGCCATTTAGATATTCTTGTTTTATGTTCAAAAGTCTTTTGCATATTTTTATTGGATTATCTTTTTTCATTGATTTGTTGAAATACTTTATATATTTGAATGCAGATCATTTGTCAGATACCTGTGTTATGTATATCTCCTCCTAGTCTGTGGATCATGTTTTTATTCTTCTAATGCTGTCTTCTGATG
The DNA here is from genome assembly GCF_011764305.1 of Mustela putorius furo. Taxonomy (NCBI): domain Eukaryota; kingdom Metazoa; phylum Chordata; class Mammalia; order Carnivora; family Mustelidae; genus Mustela; species Mustela putorius. The sequence continues at coordinate 692,678 of NW_025421329.1, read as the reverse complement.
AACTGAAGTTTTTAATTCTAATGTAGTTTAGATTACCAACCTTTTACTTTATAGTTATTTAAAAAATATTTTATTTAAGAAATCTTTGCCTACCCAAAGTTATGAAGATTGTCTCCATTTTTTTCTTTTAATAGTTCTGGTGTTTTTTTTTTTTTTTTTTTTAAGTGAGGTTTATACCCACTGTGGGGCTTGAACTCATGACCCAGAGATCAAGAGTCACATGCTCTCCTGACTGAGCTCACTAGGCATCCCTAATAGTACTTTTATTTTATTTTATTTATTTATTTAAAATTAAAATTATTTATTTTCAGCATATCAGTATTCATTATTTTTTCACCACACCCAGTGCCCCATGTAATCTGTGCCCTCTATAATACCCACCACCTGGTACCCCAACCTCCCACTCCCCCCCCCGACCACTTCAGACCCCTCAGATTGTTTTTCAGAGTCCATAGTCTCTCATGGTTCACCTCCCCTTCCAATTTCCCCCAACTCCCTTCTCCTCTCTAACTCCCCATGTCCTCCATGCTATTTGTTATGCTCCACAAATAAGTGAAACCATATGATAATTTACTCTCTCTGCTTGACCTATTTCACTCAGCATAATCTCTTCTAGTCCCGTCCATGTTGCTACAAAAGTTGGGTATTCATCCTTTCTGATGGAGGCATAATACTCCATAGTGTATATGGACCACATTTTCCTTATCCATTCGTCCGTTGAAGGGCATCTTGGTTCTTTATTTTTTACCTTTCACGTTTAGCTCTTTTATCAAGCCCAGATTAATTTTAGTATATGTAAGATAGGAGCTGACATTAATTTTTTTTCTCTTATGGATATCCACTTGGTTCATTGCCATTGTCAATAGAAAGGACAATGTTCTCTTCACATAACTGTGCTGGCAAATCAGGTGATGGACTATATGTACAATGGCTTGTTCCTGTACCCTCTGTTCTACTCTACTGTTCTATTTATTGCTATACTTTCTTGATTACTATAGCTCTATATTTTTTATGTTTTCTAATATATTTATATTAGTGATATATATGTATCACTTGATACCTGGTTTGTGTAAGATTCCTAACTTCCTTTTTTTTTCTTTTCTTTTTTTTCCCTTTTCTTTTTTTTCCTTTAAGGTTATATTGGCTATTCTAAGTGTCTGGGCATTTTCACAAAATTTTTGAGTCAGCTTGTCAATGTCCATAATAAAACCCTGCTGGGATTTTGATTGGTATTGCATTGAGTATATAGAATCATTTGTGGACAATTGATGTCTTAACAGTATTGGATATTCCAGTCCACAAATATAGGATATGTATATTTATATAAATGTTAGTCATGTTTTTTCCTCAGCATTGTTTTATGGTTTTCAGTATAAATATTATATATATCTTTTATTAGTTTTCTTCTAGATACTTCGTTTTTGATGCTATTATAAGTATATAAGTATATAAATTTAAAGTGTCTAATTGTTTTATTGAATTCAGAAATATAATTGAATTTTGTTATTGGGCTTGAATTCACTAGCCTTGATGAATTCACTTGTTCTAGCATTTGAAAAAATAGGTTCCCATGTAACTTCTGTATACACAATTATATTACCTATGACTCATGCAATTTTACTTTGTCCTTTTCAATATTTAAACTTTTCATTTTTTTCTTACTTTACTATACTGGCTGTAACATTCAGTACAATGCTGAATGTAAGTGGGGATGGTGTACATCCTTGCTTTGTTCCTGATCTTAGAGGGAGAACATTAAATATTTTACCATTCTGTATGCTCTGCTAGCTTTTGGACTCTCATAGATATCCTTTATCAGTTTGAGGAAGTTCCCTTCTAATCTTAGTTTACTGATAGTTTTTATTACAAATGGGTATTGATTGAATTATCATAAAATGCTTTTCTGTGTCTGTTGAGGTAAAGAGTTTTTTCTTATATTTTGTTAAACATGAAATTTGTGATTGATTTTTGAATGTTCCTTTTATTGGCATAAAGTCTTCTTGGTCATGTTTGTATCTTTATATTCTGTTGGGTTCAAGTTGCTGATGTTTAAGATTTTGACATCTATGTTCATGTATTAGATTGGGCTTACTTTTCCTTTCTTGGAATATTTTCAGGTTTTGGAATCCTGTTATAGCTGACCTCACAAAATGAATTGGGACTTTTTTTTTTCTAGGAAACAGTTTGCATATGATTGGAATGATTTCTTCTGATAACTCATTAGTTATTCTAAATTAGTGGCATTTTCTTTGTAGGAAGTTTTAAAAAATGGATTCTATTTCTTTAAGAGTTATAAGATTATGTTTTCCTCTCACGTGAGTTTCAAGGAATTTGTCTTTTTCAAATGAGTTGTCAAATGTCTTTACTTAAGGACTTTTTAGTTAGCTTTTTTCCTTGATTTCTAGTTTAATTTCACAGTGGTCAGAGAATATCCTTTATATGATTCCTTATGCTTCCTTATATGATTCTTCTATGCTTTTTGAGACTTGCTTTATGGCCCAGTTTATGGTATGCTTTGTTAAACATTCCGTGTGGACTTTTTAAAAGAGTAATTATTTTGTGGTTGTTGGGTACATGTTCTGTATGTGCTGGTTTGGTCAATTTGGTTATTCACTTGTTCCAATCTTCTTTATCCTTTCTGGCTTCTATGATGGGTAAGAAAGAGTCTATCAATTAGTTTTAATTTTAATTTCTTTCATTATGAAATTTTATTGGTAATGAAATTTCATGTTTAAAGGCCATTAGCATTTCTCTGTGAACTGTTTCATATCTCTTGTGGCTTACCTTTTAACTTTACTTATAATGTGCTTTATTATATTAGAATTAAAAATTTTTATTTTCAAACTTATTACTTATTTTTTTGTGTGTCTTTTGTATTTTGCATTTCTTAAGGTTTCCCTCATAATTATAAGTATATTCACCTATATTTTCTTCTCATACACTTATAATTTATTTTTCATTTACTTTTTTTTAAAGTCTATATACTTTTTTTTTTTTAATTTATCAGAGAGAGAGAGGGAGAGAGAGCGAGCACAGGCAGACAGAATGGCAGGCAGAGGCAGAGGAAGAAGCAGGCTCCCCACTGCGCAAGGAGCCCGATGTGGGACTCGATCCCAGGACGCTGGGATCATGACCCGAGCTGAAGGCAGCGGCTTAACCAACTGAGCCACCCAGGCATCCCTTTCATTTACTTTTTTAATGCATTGTTTTTTTCTGAAATAACCAACAAATTGTCCCTACATAATCTTGAATAATAACAATAATAATAACAATTTTTCATTGGGTGACTGTTACATACCATGCATTGTTATCCTGTAGTTCATATGTATGCAGTCATTTAATTCTCAAAATTACCTTTTTTTTTTTCAAAGATTTTATTTATTTATTTGTGAGAGAGAGAGAGTGAGAGCGAGCACAGGCAGACAGAGTGGAAGGCAGAGTCAGAGGGAGAAGCAGGCTCCCTGCGGAGCAAGTAGCCCAGGACACTGGGATCATGACATGAGCCGAAGGCAGCTGCTTAACCAACTGAGCCACCCAGGCGTCCCTCAAAATTACCTTTTGAGGACACTACTTTTGTCCTCATTTCACAGATAAGGAATCTGAAATACAGAAGATATTTAGTAATTGGCCCAAGGTTACTTTATCAGTCTGGGTCCAAGTAGGAGACAAATCACATGGTAGATTAAATAGGGAATGTTTAATGTACAGAACTGTTAAACAGTAATAGGAGAGTAACTATACAAAGATGGAAAGAGAACTCAAAATGTATTCTAGGGCAGAGGGAGAATACCCAAGTAAGGATAAACTTGGAAGATTTAGACCTTATTGAAGAAGGTGTGGTTGTAGCCCACTGCCTAGCCGAGAAGTTGCTGGGTACACAGGCCACAGTCACTGTGAGACCAAGAACAATCCTGTGGGGCACAAATGAGCTCAGGCTGGTAGGTGGGCACATGGGGGTGAGGAAACTATGTGAATTGAACCTCTGTTGCACAGGGTAAAGACTGGGTTTTTGGCTTACCCAACGGCCCTCTCCCCTTGGGACACTTCACTCTTTGTGCCTATGAGGCTGAGAACGTTTGTGACTCAAGCTGGGCACAGTCCTGTTCTTTCTGGGGCTGTCAGCTATGCTGCTGTAGCCTGAATCAGGAGCTGGAGAAAACATGTGGTGGCCAAATGCTGCAGAAAGCTGCACCTTGAAGGCACTTAGCACCAGGGAATACCATGTGGGCCAAATAGTGAAGAAAAACTGAAGCTCTCCAAGCCTGCCTAAGAAGCCACCTGGTCTTCCTACAGTGTGTCTCCACAGTGCCCTCTACTGTCAAAGCTACCAGTGTGCCAACTGGCAAAGGAAGCATATTTAAAGGGCCCATATCCATTTTCACAGGTCAGGCAGTGAAGGGAGAATTTATAGCTGAGAAGCAATAGATAGCAGGTACAGTTATAAAACAGTCTGACTCCCATCACTCTGTGTTCTTTCTACCTCTCATATAGAGTCTGTCTTTTTCTACTCATTTGAAATACTGTCTATGTCATGTATTAAACATTCAAATGCTTGTGTGGTCTATTCTGGACTTTAGCTTTATTCTGTTCCATTGATGTATTTGTCTGCTTGTGCTCAAACCACACTTTTTAAATTAAGAATAGTTTTTAATAAGAGACGGTATTTTTAAAAAAAAGATTTATTTATTTATTTGACACAGAGAGAGAGATCACAAGTAGGCAGAGAGGCAGGCAGAGAGAGAGGGGGAAGCAGGCTCTTTGCTGAGCAGAAAGCCCGATGTGGGACTTGATACCAGGACCCTAAGATCATGACCTGAGCCGAAGACAGAGGCTTAACCCAAGCGCCCAAGAAATGGTATCTTGAAGGGTGAATACCTCTTCATTTTGACCTCCAAAGTTTTCTTTTCCTGATGAATTTAAGAGTCAACTTGTCATACATCATAGAGATCCTTTTGAAGTTTTGATGCAGAATTTTTAGATTTAAATTTATAACTTAACTGACAGTTATCAAAGTCTTTAAGTATTAGATCATCATATACAGAGATATATTTTAAGAGGAAGTATGTAGATCTGAGCTTTTCCTTTATTCGGTATTTCATATGTTTTTTTGGTGGCATGTTTTTGTTGTTTAGTTAGATAGTTTTGTTTTGAGTTAATATGGTGACCTTAATTTGAGTTTTAATACTCTTTTTATATCCCACTGCTGATTCATTGATTGATTGATATTTTTAATTTTTATTTTGGTACTGATGGTGTCCTGAGAGGCATCCATTGGTTAGTAGTTAAGCGTGTGGTCTCTGGCATTAGCTGCTTCTGTCAAAATCTCAGCACTATGATCTTGGGCAGGTGACTTAACCCTCTGTGTGGATATTTCCTCAGTACTATGAACCTCAAGGTTCATAAGTATACTTATATGATAGAGTTGAGAAGTCAATGAATTAATCTGATATATTTAAGGCTTTGGTATGGGGGTTAGTATATATTAGATACTGAGTTACTTTCACTGTCTTCAGTCATCATCACATTGCCTTATTTGTCATCATTGTAACCATGACTGTTTTTCACACTAATACTGTCCTAGTATTCCTCCCAGATAAGCATCCTCTTCTTGCTTTTCTTCACATTCTGTTTTCCCTCCTGGAAACAATCTGAACCATATTTTAGGTTACAGTCTTGTACATACTTGGCCTCTTCTCCCCACTCTTACTTGATTTGTAGGATATTCTCTTTATTCTGTCTCTCTTGTAGGCGAGATTGAAAAATTTTGGCCATTCATTCCCCCCCTCCCCCCACCACGGTAAACTTGAAGCTGTTTGTAATCATGTTTATTCTTTGGAGGAAATTCAGTTTTTGAAAGTAGATGCCTCATTTTCGGTATCTCTATTCTATTCTGAAATCTATTAACAAGGGACCTAACTTAAATATTAATTATTTCAAATTCAGTCTTTGTTGCTGTAGCATATGACAAAAACATGAGAATGTATGTTTTATATTCTTCTCTCTACTGGATATTCATTTATTTGTTGATTTTATCCATATTATTCATGATAATTAAGCGTTTTCATTAGTATATATAAAAGAAGAGTTTTCTAAGATATTTAAAAGTTGTTTTATTGAAACATCCACAAAACTTAGTGGGAAACCTGAAGATATTTTTCTGACTTCATTTTCTGACAATTTTATTTTTATAGGAATCAAGAATCCAGTCTCAGTTGCAAACAGACTCTTGTGTGAAGGGCAGAAGGGCAAGCTCTCGGCTGGCCGAATTCCTCCCTGGTAACTGCTTTGTTCTGCCTGACTTTCCTTGGGTCTATTGTCTTTGGTGCATGTGGTGTTTGAAGGCTATTTTTATCCACAGAAGGCTGATGTTGGTTACACACCAGCAGTAGCTTGCCTTTGAGAGGAAGACACACTTTGTTCTATAATCTTGGAACATTTTGTACCCTTGATAGAGGTTCAGATGCAATAGAATAATACAGATTAAAGCAGGAAAGAGATCAGAATTAATTTTTGGTTTTGTAGTTGATTACAGAGATGTTTTTGCTGTTCCGAAGTGCACAGTTGGGATCTTTTGTTATGAAACTTTTAAAGTGCAGAGTCCAAACTAATTTTAATTTTGAGATGATCTTAGAATAAAGTACTTAATTTTTCAGTTCTGGAGAAACACATTGTAATGTTAAGATTAGTAAGATTATGTTTTTCTCCAGCATTAATATACAATTTTCATTAAAAAAACTTTGAACTTTTCAAGTATTTATAAATTTAGAGAGAACATTGTAAGAGCCCTCATGAACCTGTCATCCAGCTCCAACAATTAACTGCTTTTGCCCTTTATCTATCTTACTCAGTCTCTTTTTCCTATAGTATTTTTTTAATTAAAAATAATTTTTAGAATTTATTTATTTATTGATTTTAAGCAATCTCCACACCCAGTTGGGGCTCAAACTCATGACCCTGAGATCAAGAGTCCCTCCGACTGAGCCAGCCTGGCACCCCTTTCCTATAGTATTTTAAAGGAAATCCTTGACATGATTTTTTTTTTTTACCCTTAAATAATTTTGTAAATTGCCTGTATGTTTGCAAAATATGGCCATCATTCCACTAGCATGCCTAATAATAATAACAGATATGCTTCAGTGCCAGTGGTACTCAGTATATGTTCAGCATGCCCAGCTGTGAAGGTTACATTAATGTTCCGTGTTGAAAGTTGTCACAACGGTACTATAAGATAATCACTTTGACTGTTATAATTTGAGGTCATAGAAAATAAATTAATATAGTTTTAAAAAGTCTTGAAACCTCTTATCCTAATATACTCAAGTAATTCATTTTAATCATATACTTGTCAGTTGTTTAATTGTAATACTAGAAAGGTTAATCTTAAAAATTTTTGAAGAAATACAATTTTTAATATTTGTGTCTTCAATCAGGAAGGATAAGGAGAAGCAAATCTGAAATTTTGAGATTGTTCATAATGTGTTTGATATCGATAACTTTACTTTTATAACTCTGAAAGTAGGAAAAGTGAATAAGAATTCTTATTTAGACTTTCCTCATAATTTGTGTTAAAGTCATGCTTTTTAACTGTTTTGAAGTCCACTAACCCCAAATTTGCTAAGTTTTGTTTAGAACATACATAGAGTCCTAGTGGATAAGACTTGTTTTTAGGGGAGTAATAGATGTAAAGAGATTATCTCTGGATTTATATTCTCTTCAGTGTTGAATTAAAATGTGACTGTGTTCTTTTACCCATGTTTGCTATTGTACATAAAGCATAATTAACCCTAATTAAACCAATTAGAAGATACATGCCCAGTAGAGAGGGAACAAGGCAGTTGTTTTAGTTGACAAGGAAAATAGCATAAACCTTGTGTAAAGTATTTTAAAGTTTGCCTGCAAATCACCGTAATCCCATTCCCCACACTACTTATAGCATTTATCAAGCTGGTTCTCAAGTTTAGATGGAGGAACAAGTATACAACAATAGTGGACATTTTGAAACAGATCAGAGAGTTAGGCTCATCTGATAGCTGTCCTGATACTTCATAATACTATCATAATTAAAACAGGTTGATTTAGGTATAGGGATCTATATAAAAATATATATAGAAAATATTAGTATTTTATATAGGGATATATAGAAAAAAATCTGTAGGACCAAACAGGAAGTCTAGAAGCGGATCTAGTATAAAATTAAATTTAGTCTATCAAAGTATCATCTCGGGACACCAGAGTGGCTCAGTTGGTTAAGCAGCTGCCTTCCGCTCAGTTCATGATCCCAGCGTCCTGGAATCGAGTCCCGCATCAGGCTCCTTGCTCCGCAGAGAGCCTGCTTCTCCCTCTGCCACTCTGTCTGCCTGTGCGTGCTCTCTCTCCCTCTCTTTCTCTGACAAATAAATAAATAAAAATCTTTAAAAAAAAGTATCTCAAAGCATTGTGGGGAAAAATTATGGTGTATTAAATTATGTTGGGACAGCTGGCTATCTAGTGGATACAGGTTAATTTGAATTCTTGTGTCATGCTGTTCAAAAAAAAATTAAATTCAAACATGAAGGTAAAAAAGCACAATATAAAATTTTTAAGAAAAAATATGAGAGATTGTGTTTATGACTATGGGGTAGCAAAGACCTTATTAAGATGAAAAAATAAGGCTAAATATGGAAACATATGAGAAGTGAAAATGTATAGTTATTTACAACTGAAGATAACATGATCTGAATTCAGACATTATGGCTTTTGAAACTGAGAAAAATTATTTGCAGCATAGTAGCAAAAAAAAAAATTTGTAAACATAGTGTTTAAGAACCATAAAATACGGGATGCCTGGGTGGCTCAGTTGGTTTAGCCACTGCCTTTGGCTCAGGTCATGATCCCAGGGTCCTGGGATCGAATCCTACATCGGACTCCTTGCTCAGCAGGGAACCTGCTTCTTTCTCTGCCTCTGCTTGCCGCTCTGCCTGCTTGTGTTCTCTCTCTCTCTCTCTCTGACAAATAAATAAATAAATAAAATCTTAAAAAAAGAAAAAAAAAGAACTGTAAAATATTAGTAAGACAAGACAACTTAAATTTTAAAAAATTGGTAAATGGTACAAATAGGCACTTTATAGAAAGGAAAATATTGATGGTGTATAAATACACAAAAAGGGGCCCAACTCTAATTAAGGAATTGTGAATTAAAATGATAAGATGATATGTTTATTTCAAAGTAGCAAAATTAATAAAGACTAATGATACCCAGTGTTGAGATTGTGGAGAAACAGTTTCTTTGTACTACTAGTATTGGGAACGTAGACTGATATAACCAGTTGAGAGACATTTTGATATTATTTATTAATGTAAAAATTGAACATGCACATGTTGTGTGCTCCAGCAGTTCTATCTTGGGATAGAACACCTTCACATGTACATAGGAAGACTTCTACAGCACAAGAAGGTTACAGCAACATTACTTGTGGTGTATAAAACTGTAAACAATCTAAATGTCCATCAATGGCTAAGTGAACTATTTTCTAGTCATATTATTAAATAATCTGCAGTATTAGAAAATGGAGAAACATTTATATATAGTAAAATGGGTAGATCTGTATATCGTAGAGGAAAAAAATCAAATTGCCGTATGATACATTCAGTTTAATTTATGTTTTTAAAAAAAATACAAAATAATGCAATATTTATAACCAGGAATACTATTTCCCACCCTCCAGGTTGGGAAATAAGACATTATGAAGAGATTTGAAACTGTCTAGATGGAACCCTTTCTATTGTTATCCTTCCCGTTGTCCACACCCTTACACTTTTTCATGTGTCTGTTGGCCATTTGGATGTCTTTGCAGAAATGTCTGTTCATGTCTCTGCCCTTGCTCCTAGGTAACAGTTGTCCTGATTTTAAACTTCTCTTATTCCCATATATTCCTTCATAGTATTACAACATAGACAGTACTCTAGTTTTTTAAGGCTGTATATAGTATATATTTACAAAGAAGGTCTGGAAAGGTTATCAAACTTACTGTTGTTACTTCTGTGAAGGATGAAGGGAACAAGATGAAGCAGTTTTAAAGGGGACATGTGCAGTATATTTATATTTTACAAAGATAAAATACATGGGAAAAAGTGATGGCCATCTCTCCATTAAAATTATATCATATAGTGGTGCTAACCTTGTCTGAAACTAGCTGTTTCATTTCCTCATGTACATAGTTCTTGAGCTTAATTCTTTGTTTTCAGGTTGTTTTGACCATTTTAGCATTTTGCATTTCCATGTGAATTTTAGAATTAGCCTATTTCTAGAAATAGCCTGATGAAATTTTCATTAGGATTGCAACATGTCCATTTAATAAAGTCTCATTTAGCCTCTCTGACCAGTGTTTTATAGTTTTTCAGTGTACAGGTCTTAAATAGCTTTTATCAAACTTATACTTAAGTATTTCATTCTCTCTTTTTTTTAAAAAAGATTTTTTTATTTGAGAGAGACAGTGAGCACATGAATGTGGGGAGGGGCAGGAGGAAAGGGAGAAACAGACTCCTTGCTGAGCCCATGCTCAGGAGCCTGATGCAGGATTTGATCTCAGGACCCTGAGATCATGACCTGAGCCAAAACCAAGAGTCAGCTGCTTAACTGACTGCACCACCCAGGCACCCCAAGTATTTCATTCTTTTTGATAGTATGATAAATTATATGTATAATATGTGTTAATTTCTAGTTGTTTATTGCCAATATAGAAATATGATTATTTTATTACATTGATATTCTTTCCTGGGAATTTGCTAAATTCATTTGTTTTATAGTATCTTTTTGTAGATTTTTAAAGATTTTCTACATAGACAATAATTTCTTTTGAGAATAAAAATTGTTTTATTTCTTCCTCTCTAATCTGGGCTCCTTTAATTAATTTCCTTTTCTTTATTACAGAGGCTAGGAGCTCCAATGCTAGGTGGAGTAGAAATGTGAGAATGAAAAAAAATGTGAGAGTGGGCGTTTGTGCCTTGTTTGTGATCTTAGAGTAGAAGCGTTTGGTCTTTTACCCTTAAGTATGGTAGTTGCTGAATGCTGAAGGTTTATCATAGATATTCTTTTTTTTTTTTTTTAAAGATTTTATTTATTTATTTTACAGAGAGAAATCACAAGTAGATGGAGAGGCAGGCAGAGAGAGAGAGAGAAAGAGAGAGAGGGAAGCAGGCTCCCTGCTGAGCAGAGAGCCCGATGTGGGGCTCGATCCCAGGACCCTGAGATCATGACCTGAGCCGAAGGCAGCGGCTTAACCCACTGAGCCACCCAGGCGCCCCTATCATAGATATTCTTTATTATACTGAGAAAGTCCCCTTCTTACTGTTCTGAGAGTTTTTAGTAGGAATGAGTGTTGTACTTTCTCAAATGCCTTTCTGCATCTAATAAGATGGTGTTATAATTTTTCTATTTGGTCAGTCAGCAATTGGTTGATTTTCAACTATTAAAGCAACAATTGCTTTCCTGGGATAAATTCTACTTGGTCATTATGTATTATCCTTTTGATATATTGTCAGATCCAATTTGCTAAGATTTTGTAAAGAATTTTTGTATCTCATATATTATGAGATATATTGGTCTGCACTTTTCTTGTAATGTCTTTGTTTGGATTTACTTTGCATCTTGGATATGAAGGGAAATATACTTTTATCAAATTTGGAAAATTTGTTGGCTATTAATTCTTCAGATATTTTTTCTGATTCCTCTTTCTATCCTTCAGGACTCCAATTGCATGTATATTTGACTTGTACTCCTACAGATCACTAGTAAATTATTTACTTTTTCCATTCATTTTTCTCTTTTGTTTTGTTTTGAATAATTTCCATTGCTGTTTTCAAGTTTATTATTTTTCTACAATATCTAATCACTTGTTAATCCCATCAACTTTATTTTTCATGTCTGACATTGTAGACATCTTCAGAAATTTGATTTTGTTGCCACTTAAAAAAGTGTCTTCTGTATATCTACTTAACATGCTTATTTGTTTGTTTATTTATTTATTTGGTAGGTCATTTATTTATTTACTTTTTATTAACAAGTATTATTTGTTTCAGGGGAACAGATCTGTGATTCATCAGTCTTACACAATTCACAGCACTCACCACAGCACATATCCTCTCCAGTGTCCTTCACTTCACTATCCCATCCCTCTCACTCTCCTCCACTCCAGCAATTGTTTGTTTCCTTAGATTAAGAATCTCTTATGGTTTGTCTCCCTCTTTGGTTTTGTCTTGTTTCATTTTTTCCTCCCTTCCTCTATGATGCTCTGTCTTGTTTCTCAAATTCATCAAATCAGTGAGATCATATGATAATTGTCTGTCTCTGATTGACTTAATTTCACTTAGTATAATACCCTCTAGTTCCATCCATGTCATTGCAAATGGCAAGATTTTTTTTTTTTTTTCCCTGATGGCTACATAATATTCCATTGTATATATACACCGCATCTTTGTTATCCACTCAGTTGTTGATGGACATCTAAGCTCTTTGCATAGTTTGGCTATTGTGGACATTGCTACTATAAACATTGGGGAGCACGTGCCCCTTTAGGTCACTACATTTGTATTTTTGGGGTAAATACTAAGTAGTGCAATTGCTGGGTCATAGGGTAGCTCTATTTTCAACTTTTTGAGGAACCTCCATACTGTTTTACAGAGTGGCTGCCCCAGCTTGCATTCCCACCAAAAATGAAGGAGGGTTCCCCATTCTCTGCATCCTTGCCAACACCCGTCATTTCCCGACTTGCTAATTTTAGCCTGGTATGAGGTGGTATCTCACTGTGGTTTTAATTTGTATTTCCCTGATGCCGAGTGATGTGGAGCACTTTTTCATGTGTCTGTTGGCCATTTGGGTGTCTTTGCAGAAATGTCTGTTCTTGTCCTCTGCCCGTTTCTTGATTGGATTATTTGTTCTTTGGGTGTTGAGTTTGTAAGTTCTTTATGGATTTTGGATACTAGCCCTTTATCTAATACATCATTTGCAAATATCTTCTCCCATTTTGTCTGTTGTGTTTTGGTCTTGTTGACCGTTTCCTTTGCTGTGCAAAACCTTTTGATCTAGATGAAGTCCTAATAGTTCATTTTTGCCTTTGCTTCCCTTGTCTCTGATGATGTTTCTAGGAAGAAGTTGCTGCAGCTGAGGTTGAACAGGTTGCTGCCTGTGTTGTCCCCAAGGATTTTGATGGATTCCTGTTTCGAATTTAGGTCTTTCATCCATATTGAGTCTGTTTTTGTGGATGGTTTAAGGAAATGGTCCAGTTTCATTTTGCATGTGGCTGTCCAATTTTCCCAACACCATTTGTTGGAGAGATTGTCTTTTTGCTATTGGACATTCTTTCCTGCTTTGTTGAAGATCGGTCCATTTCTGGGCTCTCTATTCTGTTCCATTGATCTATGAGACTCTTTTACTGTTAGTACCATACTGTCTTAGTGATTGCAGCTTTGTAAACAGAGCTTGAAGTCTGGAATTGTGATGCCACCAGCTTTGCTTTTTCAACATTCCTTTGGCTGTTTGGGGTCTTTCTGGTTCCATATAAATTTTAGGATTATTTATCCCATGTCTTTGAAAAAAGTTGATGGTATTTTGGTAGGAATTGAATTAAATGTGTGGATTGCTCTAGGTAGCGTAGACATTTTCACAGTATTTGTTCTTTCAATCCACGAGTATGGAACATTTTTCCATTTCCTTGTGTCTTCCTCAACTTCTTCCGTGAGTATTCTGTAGTTTCCTGAGTACAGATTCTTTGCCTCATTGTTTAGATTTATTCCTAGGTATCTTATGGTTTGGGGTACAATTGTAAATTGGATTAACTGTTTAATTTCTCTTTCTTTGTCTTGTTATTAGTGTATAGAAATGCAGCTGATTTCTGTGTGTTGATTTTATATCCTGACACTTTACTGAATTCCTGTATGAGTTCTAGCAGTTTTAGAGTGAAATCTTTGGATTTTTCACATCAAGTATCATATCATCTGCAGAGTGAGAGCTTGACTACTTCTTTGTTGATTCAGATGCATTTTATTTGTTTTTGTTGTCTGATTGCTGAGGCTAGGACTCCTAGTACTATCTTAATTAGCAGTGGTGATAGTGGACATCCTGCTCTGTTCTTGACATTAGGGGAAAAGCTCTCAGTTTTTTTCCCAGTTGAGAATGGTATTCACTGTGGGTTTTTCATAGATAGCTTTTTTGATACTGACATATGTTCCCTCTGTCCCTACACTGTGAAGAGTTTTGACCAAGAAAGGATGCTGTATTTTGTCAACTGCTTTTCTGCATCTATTGAGAGTATCATACGGTTTTTGTTCTTTCTTTTATTAATGTATTGTATCACATTGATTGATTTGTGGATGTTGAACCAACCTTGCAGCCCAGGAATAAATCCCACTTGGTCGTGGTGAGTAATCTTTTTAATGTACTGTTGGATCCTATTGGCTAATATTTTGGTGAGAATTTTTGCATCCTTTTTCACTGGGGATATTGGTCTGCAATTATCTTTTTTAATGGGATCTTTGACTGGTTTGGGGATCAAGGTAAGGTAGCCTCATAAAATGAGTTTGGAAGTTGTCCTTCCATTCCTTTTTTTTGGAACAGTTTCAGAAGAATAGGTATTAATTCTGCTTTAAATGTTTGGTAGAATTTCCCTGGGAAGCCATCTGGCCCTGGGCTCTTGTTTGTTGGGAGATTTTTGATTACTACAATTTTCTTATTGGTTATTGGTCTGTTTAGGTTTTCTTTTTCTTCCCGGTTTGGTTGGTAGTTTATACATCTCTAGGAATGCATCTGTTTCTTCCAGATTGTCTAATTTGCTGGCATATAGTTGTTCATAATATGTTCTTATAATTGTTTGTATTTCTTTGGTGTTGATTGTGATCTCTCTTCTTTCATTCATGATTTTATTAATTTGGGTCCTTTCTCTTTTCTTTCTGATAAGTCTGGCAAGGGGTTTATCACTCTTACTAAAAAGAACCAGCTTCTAGTTTCATTGGTATGTTCTACTGTTTTTTTGGTTTCTATTTTACTGATTTCTGCTCTGATCTTTATTATTTCTCTTCTCCTGCTGGGTTTAGGCTGTATTTGCTGTTCTTTCTCTAGTT
Source organism: Mustela putorius furo (assembly GCF_011764305.1). Classification (NCBI taxonomy): domain Eukaryota; kingdom Metazoa; phylum Chordata; class Mammalia; order Carnivora; family Mustelidae; genus Mustela; species Mustela putorius. The sequence goes on along the minus strand of NW_025421329.1, from coordinate 677,585 downwards.
CCTTTAGGTGTAGTGTTAGGTTGTGTATTTCAGACCCTTCTTGTTTCTTGAGAAAGGCTTGTATATATATTGCTACAGACTTTCCTCTTAGGACTGCCTCTACTGCATCCCAAGATATTGAACAGTTGTGTTTTCATTTTCATTTGTTCCTATGAAATTTTAAATTCTTCTTTTTATTCCTGGTTGACCCATTCATTCTTTAGGAGGATGCTCTTTAGTCTCCATGTATTTGAGTTGTTTCCAATTCTCCTCTTTGATTGAGTTCAAGTTTCAAAGCATTGTGGTAGGAAAATATGCAGTCTTTGGGTACTGGTTGAGACCTGATTTGTGACCCAGATGTGATCTATTCTGGAGAGTGCTCCATGTGCGCTAGAGAAGAATGTGTATTCTATTGCTTTGGGAAGGAATGTTCTGAATATATCTGTGCTGTCCATCTGGTCCAGTGTGTCATTTAAAGCCTTTATTTCTTGTTGATCTTTTGCTCAGATGAACTGTCCGTTTCAGTGAGGGGAGTGTTAAAGTCCCCTACTATTATTATATTATTGTCGATGTGTTTCTTTGATTTTGTTATTAATTGGTTTATATAGTTGGCTACTCCGATGTTAGGGGCATAGATATTAAACGAAATAACATCTAAAGATGTTAGATATTGTTGGACAGATACTTTATGCCCTTCCTCATCTCTTATTGTAGTCTTTGGTTTAAAATATAATTTGTCTGATATAAGGATTGCCACCCCAGTTTTCTTTTGATGTCCATTAGCATGGTAAATGGTTTTCCACCCCCTCACTTTAAATCTGGAGATGTCTTTGAGTTAAAATGAGTATTGCAGACAGCATATTGATGGGTCTTATTTTTTTATTTTTATAATTTTTTATTTTTTATAAACATATATTTTTATCCCCAGGGGTACAGGTCTGTGAATCACCAGGTTTACACACTTCACAACACTCACCAAAGCACATACCCTCCCCAATGTCCATAATCCCACCCCCTTCTTCCAAACTCCCTCCTCCCAGCAACCCTCAGTTTGTTTTGTGAGATTAAGAGTCACTTATGGTTTGTCTCCCTCCCAATCCCATCTTGTTTCATTTATTCTTCTCCTACCCACTTAAGCCCCCATGTTGCATCACCACTTCCTCATATCAGGGAGATCATATGATAGTTGTCTTTCTCTGCTTGACTTATTTCGCTAAGCATGATACGCTCTGGTTCCATCCATGTTGTCGCAAATGGCAAGATTTCATTTCTTTTGATGGCTGCATAGTATTCCATTGTGTATATATACCACATCTTCTTGATCCATTCATCTGTTGATGGACAACTAGGTTCTTTCCATAGTTTGGCTATTGTGGACATTGCTGCTATAAACATTCGGGTGCATGTGTCCCTTTGGATCACCACATTTGTATCTTTAGGGTAAATACCCAGTAGTGCAATTGCTGGGTCATAGGGCAGTTCTATTTTCAACATTTTGAGGAACCTCCATGCTGTTTTCCAGAGTGGCTGCACCAGCTTGCATTCCCACCAACAGTGTAGGAGGGTTCCCCTTTCTCCGCATCCTCGCCAGCATCTGTCATTTCCTGACTTGTTGATTTTAGCCATTCTGACTGGTGTGAGGTGATATCTCATTGTGGTTTTGATTTGTATTTCCCTGATGCCGAGTGATATGGAGCACTTTTTCATGTGTCTGTTGGCCATCTGGATGTCTTCTTTGCAGAAATGTCTGTTCATGTCCTCTGCCCATTTCTTGATTGGATTATTTGTTCTTTGGGTGTTGAGTTTGCTAAGTTCTTTATAGATTCTGGACACTAGTCCTTTATCTGATATGTCGTTTGCAAATATCTTCTCCCATTCTGTCAGTTGTCTTTTGGTTTTGTTAACTGTTTCCTTTGCTGTGCAAAAGCTTTTGATCTTGATGAAATCCCAATAGTTCATTTTTGCCCTTGCTTCCCTTGCCTTTGGCGTTGTTCCTAGGAAGATGTTGCTGCGGCTGAGGTCGAAGAGGTTGCTGCCTGTGTTCTCCTCAAGGATTTTGATGGATTCCTTTCTCATATTGAGGTCCTTCATCCATTTTGAGTCTATTTTTGTGTGTGGTGTAAGGAAATGGTCCAATTTCATTTTTCTGCATGTGGCTGTCCAATTTTCCCAGCACCATTTATTGAAGAGGCTGTCTTTTTTCCATTGGACATTCTTTCCTGCTTTGTCGAAGATTAGTTGACCGTAGAGTTGAGGGTCTATTTCTGGGCTCTCTATTCTGTTCCATTGATCTATGTGTCTGTTTTTGTGCCAGTACCATGCTGTCTTGATGATGACAGCTTTGTAATAGAGCTTGAAGTCCGGAATTGTGATGCCACCAACGTTGGCTTTCTTTTTCAATATCCCTTTGGCTATTCGAGGTCTTTTCTGGTTCCATATAAATTTTAGAATTATTTGTTTCATTTCTTTGAAAAAGATGGATGGTACTTTGATAGGAATTGCATTAAATGTGTAGATTGCTTTAGGTAGCATAGACATTTTCACAATATTTATTCTTCCAATCCAGGAGCATGGAACATTTTTCCATTTCTTTGTGTCTTCCTCAATTTCTTTCATGAGTATTTTATAGTTTTCTGAGTATAGATTCTGTGCCTCTTTGGTTAGGTTTATTCCTAGGTATCTTATGGTTTTGGGTGCAGTTGTAAATGGGATTGACTCCTTAATTTCTCTTTCTTCTGTCTTGCTGTTGGTGTAGAGAAATGCAACTGATTTCTGTGCATTGATTTTATATCCTGACACTTTACTGAATTTCCTGTATAAGTTCTAGCAGTTTTGGAGTGGAGTCTTTTGGGTTTTCCACATATAGTATCATATCATCTGCGAAGAGTGATAATTTGACTTCTTTGCCGATTTGGATGCCTTTAATTTCCTTTTGTTGTCTGATTGCTGAGGCTAGGACCTCTAGTACTATGTTGAATAGCAGTGGTGATAATGGACATCCCTGCCGTGTTCTTGACCTTAGCGGAAAAGCTTTCAGTTTTTCTCCATTGAGAATGATATTTGCAGTGGGTTTTCCATAGATGGCTTTGATGATATTGAGGTATGTGCCCTCTATCCCTACACTTTGAAGAGTTTTGATCAGGAAGGGATGCTGTACTTTGTCAAATGCTTTTTCAGCATCTATTGAGAGTATCATATGGTTCTGGTTCTTTCTTTTATTGATGTGTTGTATCACATTGAGTGATTTGCGGATGTTGAACCAACCTTGCAGCCCTGGAATAAATCCCACTTGGTCGTGGTGAATAATCCTTTTAATGTACTGTTGAATCCTCTTGGCTAGTATTTTGTTGAGTATTTTCGCATCTATATTGGTCTATAGCTCTGTTTTTTGATGGGATCCTTGTCTGGTTTTGGGATCAAGGTGATGCTGGCCTCATAAAATGATTTTGGAAGTTTTCCTTCCATTTCTATTTTTTGGAACAGTTTCAGGGGAATAGGAATTAGTTCTTCTTTAAATGTTTGGTAGAATTCCTCCGGGAAGCCGTCTGGCCCTGGGCTTTTGTTTGTTTGGAGATTTTTAATGACTGTTTCAATCTCCTTACTGGTTATGGGTCTTTTCAGGCTTTCTATTTCTTCCTGGTTCAGTTGTGGTAGTTTATATGTTTCTAGGAATGCATCCATTTCTTCCAGATTCTCAAATTTGTTGGCGTAGAGCTGCTCATAGTATGTTCTTATAATAGTTTGTATTTCTTTGGTGTTAGTTGTGATCTCTCCTCTTTCATTCATGATTTTATTTATTTGGGTCCTTTCTCTTTTCTTTTTGATAAGTTGGGCCAGGGGTTTATCAATTTTATTAATTCTTTCAAAGAACCAGCTCCTAGTTTCATTGATTTGTTCTATTGGGTTATTTTGTTTTCTATTTCATTGATTTCTGCTCTGATCTTTATGATTTCTCTTCTCCTGCTGGGCTTAGGGTATCTTTCTTGTTCTTTCTCCAGCTCCTTTAGGTGTAGGGTTAGGTTGTGTACCTGAGACCTTTCTTGTTTCTTGAGAAAGGCTTGTACCGCTATATATTTTCCTCTCAGGACTGCCTTTGTTGTGTCCCACAGATTTTGAACCGTTGTATTTTCATTATCATTTGTTTCCAGGATTTTTTTCAATTCTTCTTTAATTTCCCGGTTGACCCATTCATTCTTTAGAAGGATGCTGTTTAGTCTCCATGTATTTGGGTTCTTTTCAAACTTCCTTTTGTGGTTGAGTTCTAGCTTTAGAGCATTGTGGTCTGAAAATATGCAGGGAATGATCCCAATCTTTTGATACCGGTTGAGTCCTGATTTAGGACCCAGGATGTGATCTATTCTGGAGAATGTTCCATGTGCACTAGAGAAGAATGTGTATTCTGTTGCTTTGGGATGAAATGTTCTGAATATATCTGTGATGTCCATCTGGTCCAGTGTGTTGTTTAAGGCCTTTATTTCCTTGCTGATCTTTTTGCTTGAGTGATCTGTCCATTTCAGTGAGGGTAGTGTTAAAGTCCCCTACTATTATTGTATTATTGTTGATGTGTTTCTTTGATTTTGTTATTAATTGGTTTATATAGTTGGCTGCTCCCACTTTGGGGGCATAGATATTTAAAATTGTTAGATCTTCTTGTTGGACAGACCCTTTGAGTATGATATAGTGTCCTTCCTCATCTCTTATTATAGTCTTTGGCTTAAAATGTAATTGATCTTATATAAGGATTGCCACTCCTGCTTTCTTCTGATGTCCATTAGCATGGTAAATTCTTTCCCACCCCCTCACTTTAAATCTGGAGGTGTCTTCGGGCTTAAAATGAGTTTCTTGGAGGCAAGATATAGATGGGTTTTGTTTTTTTATCCATTCTGATACCCTGTGTCTTTTGACAGGGGCATTTAGCCCATTAACATTCAGGGTAACTATTGAGAGATATGAATTTAGTGCCATTGTATTGCCTGTAAGATGATTGTTACTGTATATGGTCTCTGTTCCTTTCTGATCTACCACTTGTAGGCTCTCTCTTTGCTTAGAGGACCCCTTTCAATATTTCCTGTAGAGCTGGTTTGGTGTTTGCAAATTCTTTCAGTTTTTGTTTGTCCTGGAAGCTTTTAATCTCTCCTTCCATTTTCAATGATAGCCTAGCTGGATATAGTATTCTTGGCTGCATGTTTTTCTCGTTTAGTGCTCTGAAAATATCATGCCAGCTCTTTCTGGCCTGCCAGGTCTCTGTGGATAAGTCAGCTGCCAATCTAATATTTTTACCATTGTATGTTACAGACTTCTTTTCCCGGGCTGCTTTCAGGATTTTCTTTTTGTCACTGAGACTTGTGAATTTTACTATTAGGTGACGGGGTGTGGGCCTATTCTTATTGATTTTGAGGGGCGTTCTCTGAACCTCCTGAATTTTGATGCTCGTTCCCTTTGCCATATTGGGGAAATTCTCCCTAATAATGCTCTCGAGTATACTTTCTGCTCCCCTCTCTTTTTCTTCTTCTTCTGGAATTACAATTATTCTAATGTTGTTTCGTCTTATGGTGTCACTTATCTCTCGAATTCTCCCCTCGTGGTCCAGTAGCTGTTTGTCCCTCTTTTGCTCAGCTTCTTTATTCTCAGTCCTTTGGTCTTCTATATCATTAATTCTTTCTTCTGCCTCATTTATCCTAGCAGTGAGAGCCTCCATTTTTGATTGCACCTCATTAATAGCTTTTTTGATTTCAACTTGGTTAGATTTTTGTTCTTCTATTTCTCCAGAATGGGCTTTTATATCTCTCGAGAGGGTTTCTCTAATATCTTCCATGCCTTTTTCAAGCCCGGCTAGAACCTTGAGAATTGTCATTCTGAACTCTAGATCTGACATATTACCAATGTCTGTATTGATTAGGTCCCTGGACTTCGGTTCTGCCTCTTGTTCTTTTTTTTGTGTTGAATTTTTCCGTCTTGTCATTTTGTCCAGATAAGAGTATATGAATGAGCAAGTAAAATACTAAAAGGGTGGCAACAACCCCAGGAAAATATGCTTTAACCAAATTAGAAGAGATCCCAAATCGTGAGGGTGGAGAAAGGGGATAAAAAGAGGTTCAAAAAGAAAGAAAGAAAAAAAAAAAGGAAAGAAAACAATTAAAAAAAAAGAAAACAAATAAGAAAAATATAAAAAAGAAAAAATATATATATTAGATAAACTAGTTAAAAAACGTTAAAAAAAGAAAAAGGTAAAAGTTAAAAAAAAAATTTAACCAGAAGGCGAGAAAAAAAACAGAAAATGAAAAAGAAAAAAATTAAATTAACTACAAGACTAAAAAAAATCACAGGGAAAAAGCCATGAGTTCCGTGCTTTGCTTTCTCCTCTTCTGGAATTCTGCTGCTCTCCTTGGTATTGAATCCGCACTCCTTGGTAGGTGAACTTGGTCTTGCCTGATTTCTTGTTGATCTTCTGGGGGGAGGGGCCTGTTGTAGTGATTCTCAAGTGTCTTTGCCCCAGGCGGAATTGCACTGCCCTTATCAGGGGCCGGGGTGAGTAATCTGCTCGGGTTTGCTTTCAGGAGCTTTTGTTCCCTGAGCGCTTTCCGCTTTCCGTAGAGTTCCGGAGGACGGGGAATACAAATGGCGGCCTTCTGGTCTCTGGCCCGGAGGAGCCGAGAGCCCAGGGCCCCACTCCTCAGTGCGCCCTCAGAGAACAGCGCCCAGTTACTCCCGTCTGCCTGACCTCTGGCCGCGCTCCGAGCTCACCAAGCCTGCGACCGGATCAAGGTAACACCGAGCTGTGAGCTTACTGTTGGCTCTGTCTCTGTAGCCGGCTTTCCCGTTCCAATACCCGCAAGCTCTGCGACACTCAGACACCCCCGATCCTTCTGTGACCCTGCGGGACCTGAGGCCACGCTGACCCCGCGTGGGCTTCGCCCCGGTTTAGCCTCTGGAGCGATGTCCCTCAGCGGAACAGACTTTTAAAAGTCCTGATTCTGTGCGCCGTTGCTCCGCCACTTGCCGGGAGCCCCCCCCCCCCCCCCCCCCCTATCTTCCCGTCGCTTTGGATTCACTTCTCCGCCGGTCCTACCTTTCAGAATGTGGTTGTTTTTCTATTTCCAGAATTGCTGTTCTTCTTCTCTTCGATCTGCTGATGGATTTTCAGGCATTTGCAATCTTTAGATAAGCTATCTAGCTGATCTCCGGCTAGCTGAAGTAGTCTCAGCCTGCTACTTCTCCGCCATCTTGACTCCTCCTGGGTCTTATTTTTTTTTTGCATTCTGATACCCTCTGTCTTTTGATTGGGGCATTTAGCACATTTACATTCAGGGTAACTATTGAAAGATATGAATTTAGTGCCATTGTATTGCTTGTAAGGTGAATATTACTGTATATTGTCTCTGTTCCTTTCTGGTCTATGTTACTTTTAGGTTCTCTCGTTGCTTAGAGTACCCCTTTCAATGCTTTCTGTAGGGGGGGTTTGGTGTTTGCAAATTATTTTAGTTTTGTTTGTCCTGGAAACTTTTTATCTCTCCTTCTATTTTCAATGACAGCCTAGCTGGATATAGTATTCTTGGCTGCATATTTTTCTTGTGTAGTGCTCTGAATATATCATGCCAGTCCTTTTTGGTCTGACAGGTCTCTGTGTCTAGGTCTACTGCCAATCTCATATTTCTACCATTGTATGCTATAGAACTCTTGTCCCAAGCTGCTTTCAGGATTTTGTCTTTGTCTCTGAGACTTGTAAGTTTTGCTATTAGATGATGAGGTGTTGACCTATTTTTATTGATTTTGAGAGAGGTTCTCTGCCTCCTGGATTTTGATGTCTGTTTCCTTCCCCCCAATTATGGAAGTTGTCTATTATAATTTGCTCCAATGTACCTCCTGCGCCCCCCCCCTTCTTCTGGGATCCCAGTTCATCTAATGTTGTTTCATCTTATGCTATCACTTATCTCTTGAATTCTCCCCTTGGGATCCAATAGTTGTTCATCTCTCTTTTTCCTAGCTTTTTTATTCTCCATCATTTGGTCTTCTGTATCACTTATTCTCTTTTCTGTCTCATTTATGCTAGCAGTAAGAGCTTCCATTTTTGATTGCGCTTCATTAATAGCCTTTTTGATTTTGACTTGGTTAGATTTTAGTTCTTTTATTTCTCCAGAAAGGGGTTCTCTAGTATCTTCTGTGTTTTTTCTAGCCCAGCTATTATTTATTTATTTTTTAAAAAGATTTTATTTATTTATTTGACAGAGAGAGATCACAAGTAGGCAGAGAGGCAGGCAGAGAGAGAGAGGAGGAAGCAGACTCCCCTCTGAGCAGAGAGCCCGACGCGGGGCTCAATCCCAGGACTCTGGGATCATGACCTGAGCCGAAGTCAGAGGCTTTAATCCACTGAGCCACCCAGGCACCCCCAAGCTATTATCTTTATAATTGTCATTCTGAACTCTATTTCCAACATCTGACTAATGTCCGTATTGATTAGGTCCAACATGTTTATGTTTTTTTTAATTTTTATTATTAATTAATTAATTAATTTGTCAGAGAGAGTGAGTTAGAGAGCAAACACAAGCAGGGGGAGTGGCAGGCAGAGGGAGAAACAGCCTCCCCACTGAGCAAGGACACCAGTGTGGGATGTGATCTCTAGACCCTATGATTGTGACCCGAGCCAAAGGCAGACTCCTCAACCAACCAAGTGTCCCTAACATATTTAATTTTTCCTGTAGCTTCTTGAACATATGAATTGATTTGTAATAATTGTTATCATATCTTTATTTACTAATTTACTGTCATCTTTGTCATTTCTGAGTTTTCATTTGAAATATTTTCTCTTCTTTATTGGCTGCATTTCCTTGCTTCTTTGCATGCTTTGTAATTTTTTATTGCATAGACGTTTTGTGAGTTTTACCTTATTTGGTGCCAGATCTTTTAAAACTTTAATAAATATTTTTGAGCTTTATTCTAGGGTTTGATTATTTAGAGACAGGTTCATCCTTTCAAATCTTCTTTATACTTTGTTACATGCGACTAAAGAAGCATTTAGCCTTGAGCTAATTTTGCTTTGCTATTGGGTAAAACTCTTCTGTATACTGTAACAAATGTATTTAGAATGAGGTTTCTTATTTTGATGGGAACAGGAGCTGAGCTGCTCCTATCTCTTTGTGAAGTTGGAGCTTTTTTTCCTCTAAAACTTTTGTGGTATTATTTCCCAGATTTTGGGTGATTTCCTATTACACATACACTGATCTCTATTCAGCTGAAGTAGTCTGACTACTTCATATGCACAGGGGACTGTGCAGATGTTAGAGTTCTTTTTCTGTGCAACTCTCTCATCTTGGGTACTCTGCCCTGTGAACCTTAGCTGTCTCGGCTTTTCCAGATGGCAAGGTCTTTCTCTTCAACTAAGAAGCTGCTGTGCTGTGCGTTGGAACCCCTCTAGGCAGAAGGCTGGGTCCCTCAAGAGTTTACCTGTTTTGTTTCCTTTCTCTCAAGGATCACTGCCCTTATGTTGCCTACTGAAAACTGTTTTTCCTATATTTTGTCTGATTTTCAAAACAGTATCTTCAGACAAGAGTGTAAATTTGTTCCCTGTTATTCCATTTTGTCCAGAAGCAGAAAACTTCCTCGAAGTTTATTGTATACCTGCAGTAATTGAGAAAAAAATTCCTTGAGTGTCCTAAATCAACAAAACCAAATTTATAATTTTTTACCTTGAGCTTATTTTCATATTACCCTAATATGTCCAGTTATCTAATTTCTGTAAGGGTAATAGCTAACATTTATTATGTTTGTACACTATATCAGGCACTGTTTTATATGTTTTGCATGCATTAACTCATAAAAATTACACAGTGATTTAAGACACATTTTGCAGGTAATGAAACTGAGTCCCTTACTTGACCACTTTTAAGCTATTAGAAAATTTGGGAGTCCTTTCATATCACATTAGAAGCAGCAGATTAGAAGTAAAGGGAAAATGGAATCCTTTTATAATAATGAGAAGTAACTGTTTATACCCATTCAATTATTCATTCACTTCCCCTTCACTCAGCAAATATTTATTACTCATTTTCTGTGAGCCAGGCATAAAGGTACAAAAAGTGTCAAAAGCAGATGGAACACTTAGAAATCTTGGTCCTGTGGTGTTATCTATCAAGACTTTTTGGAGACAGCAATGTATTACATACAATAGGTGTTTCTAAGAAGTGTTTAAATAAAAAATTCATTTATCTGCATACCTTAGTTTTTGGTTATAGCCACCATGATGTGTTGTATTGTTTAAGTATTTGTGTTTGGTTAGATTTATGGAGTATTTGGTGTCTTTATAAACTGATGGGACTACCATCATAAACTGTGTCACATTTACCCATTTCTTTATTTTATTTATAAAAAGTGTAGCTTGAATCTTTTTCCATTATGATAGGGAGGGTACAGCTTTGATAGGCATTATTATTTAGAACAGGAATTGGCAAACTATGGGCCAAATCTGTTCTGCTGTTTGCTTTTGTAAATGAAGTTTAATTGGGACACAGCCATATCCATTTGTGTATGTATCATCTATGGCTTGTGCCCTGCAAAGGCCAAATAGAGTTATTGCAAAAGAAACATTATGGTTACAAAGCCGTCTTATTTGCTATCTGGCCCTTTACAGAAAAACTTTGTGCTGACTCCTAATATAGAAGTTATAATTTCTGTAAATTATGTTTCTTTTGGATGAAAAGGGAGAGCTAGACAAACATTATTTTATGTTTAGTATAAATTAAACCTTAAGGTGCTCATTAGACCCTAGGATTTTTTTCAGAAGCAAATTTAGTTTTTGGTACATTATTTATTTTAAAGTACTATTTAATCTATTATATTTCATAAATTAACTCAAACTTGTACTACTTTTGTTGTATGAATGTGAAAAGACAATTAAAAAAAAGAAAAGACAATTCAAAATGCAAGATTAAAAGAAATGTAAGAGATCTATTAACTAATCATAAGATAGAGATTTAGATGGATTCCTGTTTAAACCAAAGTTTAAAAATCAAAATAACAATAGTAGAAAAAATTTTATAAGACAGCCAGAGAAATGTGAACATTGATGAGATCTATTTCAATTCTAAAGATGGTTCATCTTTTTATATGTCAATTGCTTAGCCTGAGGTTCTGTTTTTTAAAAAAATCATTTTTAATTTTATTTGTTTATTTATTTTTAAAGATTATTTATTTATTTGTTAGAGAAAGAGAAAGAGAGAGAAAGAGCACACAAGCAGGGGGAGCTGCAGGCAGAGGGAGAAGCAGGCTTCCCACCGAGCAAGGACTCTGATGTGGAACTTGATCCCAGGATCATGAGCTGAGCCACAGGCAGATGTTTATGGACTGAGCCACTCAGGTGTCCAAAAAGTAACTTTTTAGATGTAAAAAAGTTCAAATTAAAAAAAAAAAAATTAAAGGGTGCCTGGGTGGCTCAGTGGGTTAAGCCGTTGCCTTCGGCTCAGGTCATGATCTCAGGGTTCTGGGATCGAGTCCCACGTCGGGCTCTCTGCTCAGCAGGGGGCCTGCTTCCCTTCCTCTCTCTCTGCCTGCCTCTCTGCCTACTTGTGATCTCTGTCAAATAAATAAATAAAATCTTAAAAAAAAATAAATAAAAATTTAAAGCGTTAAATTCTGATTATTTAATTTGGTTGGTATGTTATTTCTAAATACAGCAAGTTCCCCTTTATTTGCACATTATAAGTCTGTAAGCTTTAAGTGATCAGTAGTACTAATTTGTCTTTCCTCAATTTTTTATATTTATGATGAATAAGGAAGCGATAGGTAAAATAGATAGAAATCAGTTTTTTTTTTAAAGATTTATTTATTTGAGAGAGAGAGAGAATGAGAGAAAGAGAGAGCATCAGAGGAGAGAGGTCAGCAGGAGAAGCAGACTCCCTGCCGAGCAGGGAGCCTGATGCAGGACTCGATCCTGGGACTCTAGGATCATGACCTGAGCCAAAGGCAGTTGCTTAACCAACTGAGCCACCCAGGTGCCCTAGAAATCAGTTTTTAAGTCCAAAGAAGCAGCTCTCATTTTCTCTTGTGTCTTTATCATCCAGAATAATGTATTTTGATTATTGGGATCCCTGAGCTTTCTTGAGAGCTTTCTAAATCACAGAATGAGACATTTTTAGACTAATTATGGAGTCATGATTCCTTGAAAATGGGTGATTGCCATCCATGAGGTTGCAGTTCACATCTCATATTTGGCCAAATAACTCTTTCTGGGAAGCTTGGCTGTGCTAGTGTTTGCTGCAGCAAACAAGAAGCAATGGCCTGTTGAAGGTTTCAATAACCCCATCTCAGGGCTGCCCTCAGTAGAGTGTCATTGCTTTTTGTTTTACATCATGTTGGACTTGTTTTAATGTAAATTAAATTGGGTATAACACAAGGAAAATGTTGTCCCTTAAGGAATATTGACAGGGCCACCCTAGTTTATTATTATTTGTTTAATATCTTGCCTATGTTTATTTGATGCTTAGTATGCTATAGGCACTGTCACATATGCTTGGATATGTCAGTGAAAAAAGATTCCCATTCTTATGACACTTACAGTTTCTTTGGGGAAGGTAGAAGTAAACAAGAGGCATAATATGTAAATTATAAAGTGTCTAGTATGTTAGAAGATAGAAAAAAGAAAAACGTGGAAAGAGCAAAATGGCAGGGATTGAGAGTCCTGAGTAGGTAGTTGGGTATATTTTTACATAGGTCTCATTAAGGGGACACTTTTGAGCAGTTGAGGAAACTTGCCGCTTGGGAAAAAAGGATGAGACTGATAGAGGGAACATTCAGGGTGAAGGCCTTGAGACTAGTAGTCCCCTTGGCATATTTGTGTTTTGGGGAGGCTGGAGTAAAGTAAGCCAGGGAGCAAGAAGACTAAGAGATGAAGTAAGGAGGGAGCGGGAAGGATCACATCACTTAGGATTCTCATTCAAACTCCAGGATTGTGCAGATTTTGAAAAGAGGAATGTCATTGTCTGACTTATGTTTTACAAGGAAGTCGGTGGCTAGTGAGCATAGACTGGGGCAGGGAGCAAAAAGCAAGGCGTACGTGAAAGTAATGAGTCCATTGCAACAGTTCAGGTAACAGATGATGGCGGTTTAGACAAAGGTGGTAGCAGGAGAGGAGGTGAGAAGTGGTCACCTTCTGGATATATTACAAAGGTAGAGTCGATGGGATTTCCTAACTTGAATGAGACAAAATTTCTAAGTTTTCTCCTTGGAGAGTCATTAAGACTGTGACAAATGTGAATGATACTGCATTTAATGTTCTAGAAAGTGATTTTTTGGGCATGTTAGTATCATGTAGCTTTTCAGAATTTAAAAAATGATTTCAAAAGCACTTATATGCCATTTTGTGTGATTATTAACTACTAGAGAGGTAGTTTTTGATAGGAAGAAAAGGTCAGATATTCAATATTCTTATCCATAAGATGGGAACCATATAGTCAAATTCCCATGAATATTGTAAAATGCCTCAACTATTTTAAAAACTTGCATAGCAGCCAATGGCAAATTAATTTAATTTAAAAGCAATGTCTTTAAGAAATGAAAACTAAAACTAAAAATATTTTATTTTAACAAAGATTTTATTTATTTATTTATTTATTATTATTATTTTTTTAAAGATTTTATTTATTTATTTGACAGAGAGAGATCACAAGTAGGCAGAGAGGCAGGCAGAGAGAGATAGAGGAGAAAGCAGGCTCCCTGCTGAGCAGAGAGCCCGATGTGGGACTCGATCCCAGGACCCTGAGATCATGACCTGAGCTGAAGGCAGCAGCTTAACCCACTGAGCCACTCAGGCGCCCAGATTTTATTTATTTAGTTGACAGAGAGAAACATAGCAAGAGAGGGAACACAAGCAGGGGGAATGGGAGAAGCAGACTTCCCGCTGAGCAGGGAGCCTGATGAGGGGTTGGATCCAAGGACCCTGTGATCATGACCTGAACCGAAGGCAGATGCTTAATGAATGAGCCCCCCAGACCCCCAAAACTAAAAATATTTTGTAAAATGCCATTAATTCCTGATACTGGGATTGGACCCAAGATGACCAATGGGCATGCTAAGATTTAGCTTCAAAATTCTGTTCTGATCATTTAATATACTACTTCAGCATATCTTTTACATCTTCACATGAAGAGAAGTTATTTCTTATATTACATTCCTTTTCTAGAAGAAGGAAGTGCTAAAAATGCCATCAGGATGGCTCAACTCGTATTCAAGTTTCTATTTCAGTTTTTCTTCCATTTGAACTTTATATGATGGCTTTTCTTTTCATTTTCTATGTGGTTTCATTTGATGGAGGAATAGGACAAACTATTTTCTACTTTCAGAATCCTTTAGAATTAAACAAAAATAGAAGTTTGAAGGGGTAAAGTTGTTTATTCTTGTTGGCCCTCTCTTTTTTCAGTGCCTCCTACCTTTATGTATATTGGAAAAATAGTTATTGGACTTAACTATTTAGTTTCTCACTAGAACTATTGGATGTGTTTGAGTGGCTCCTTAGATTTTGTTTTCCAGTCTGTCACTGGTCTTATTAACAAATGAATCTAAAGACTTCAATGTGCATTACTTTGAGTTTTAGTGTTGGGATGATTAGAAGAACAGAAACAAAAAATAGAGATCAGAAAACTAATGAGCAGGCATAAACAAGTTCAAGGAAATCTATTACTAGCTGGTTCAGATCTTTAAGAAGTTGGCTATGGAAGGAGATGAAGTGATTGATTATTATGGTAACTGCTTGCTGTTACTGTGTTAGGGAATGAATGGAGTGGTTAATTATCCTGAATGCTATTTGAAATCTTTGAAAATAAGTTTTTTACAGTTAGTGAACAGTATCCTTTTATTTACTTCTTTATGTTAAAACTTGAAGTTTAGGGCTTAAAAAATTACTTTTGGTACACACCATAGTACTTACCATAGTAGAAATGATTTAAGGGTCATATATATAGGTCATTTGTATATTTTTGGGGTATCACGTCTTGCAAATGTAAGTACATCTCATTGTTTTGGGGCATCTCTAGATGTACCCACTCATTTTGAGTAGACCCAGTTGTTATAGTAGGCAAGATCACCAAATCTGAAAACGTTTACTGAAACTTTAATTCTTAACCTTATTAAATAGATCTTGTGGCCATAGTGATCCAAGATAAATCTTAATATTTTCCACTGGGAAATCAACCATTTACTTCTTGTGTTGAATTTTGCCAACTTTTAGTTGTTGGTTATTGCAAATGAAATTGTACCACTTTCAATTGTAAAATTTCTAACTTGGAGAAAATTTTAAAATTTGGGACATATGGCCATATTATTATTTTGAGGTAAACCTACAATTATATCTCTGTGCCAGACATTTTTTCAGTTGCCTTACATGATTTATATTTATTGAATTTGTAGGAGAAGATGATACTGAATTTTTAAAAGAATAATTTTCTGTTATTAGCTTTTTAGTTGGAGAAGGAGCCTACAGATGGGCAGTAGATCACGGAATACCCTCTTGCCCTCCTAACATCATGACCACAAGTGAGTAAAAATTTTTCAAAATTAAGCTGTATTAGCATATGTACCTGGAAGTGTTACATTGCTTTAATCCACATAGTACTCTGATATATAAAAAAGGAAGCTTATATGTTGAACTATTTAGAGTTAAAGTTATTTGATTTTAAGGTACTTTTATATTCCTGAGGATCCCCCCATTCTTATGGTTTTATAGAAGTATTGCTAAAGGATCCCTTTTAGGTTACTTAAAATAATTACTAACAGTAAAACCTTAATACTACCCCCTCAGAGAGAGAGAAGAAAGCACAGGTCAACATTTATCCATCTTTGACCTGAGGAAGGCCTTTCTAGGGACAAGTGCAAGAGAATAAAGAACAAAAGTGTTACTATGTAAGAGTTAAGACTGAAAAAAACCCCACTTACCATAAATATGACAAAGTATACATATCTTTAATCTATGAAAAGTATATTAAATTAAAAACCACACAAATAATACCCCAAATGAAAAATGATCAAAAGTCGTAAATAGATAATAGAACATAACTAATTGGGAAATGCAAATGAGTACATGTTAAATTTGTTCCCTCCTAATTTGTGAGAGTTAAAAATACTGTATCACTGCTCATAGGTGTGTGATGAAACGAATATAATACATTGTAGGTACAAATATAAGTTAGCAGAAATTTTGGAGGACAGCTAAGTAATATAGAGCAAAGCCTTAAACTTATTCTGCTTGTAAGAACTTGACATTAGAAATATAGACAAAAATTTATATAGTTCTCAGTAAGCATTATTAAGAATGTCAAAAATTTTGGAAAAATCTTATATCCAACAGGGAGGAATGTAAGTAAATTGTCATATGATGAAATGTTATGTAGTAACTAGAAATTGTTATCAAGAACTACTGTCTGATCATGATTAACTCTAATGACTTTAAAAAATGAAAAATGAGTTATAAATATATATATGTGAATGTGTTTTATATGTCTATTTGAAAAATGAAATCATAGCTACTAATATTTATGCCTAAAAGACAAATATTGAAAACATATACTACTTGTTTTTTAAGTTAAATTTTAGTTTTTTGTCATAGTTACCTATGAGTATAAATAATCTTGAAAATACGGGGAATCATTCAATCCAAGGAAACCAAGTTGTATTCAAAAGAAATGATTATATATCATAGCAGGTATATAATAAGGATCTTTTTTTTTTTTTTTAAGATTTTGTTTATTTGACAGAAAGAGAGAGAGAGAAAGAGCGAGCGTCAGAGTGCAAGCACAAGCAGGGGGAATGGCAGGCAGAGGGTAAGGGAGAAGCAAGCTCCCCACTGAGCAGAGTGCCAGATGGGGGGCTCGATCACAGGACTCTGGGATCATGACCTGAGCCAAAGGCAGATGCTTAACCAACTGAGCCACCCAGATGCCCTTAAGGATCAGTTTTTAATAACATTATATTCAAAATGAGGACTCATGTAGCTGAACATTGTAATATTAAAGAGCCTGGAGGGAAGGGAAATACGTTCATGGTAGGCAAACTGGGAGTATGAGTTCTAATTCTCATAGTCCCTCCCACTGATTCTGCCTTAAAATCTCCCAGTGGAATTTAGGTAGTGTTCTTATGTCACACAGTCAAATCTGGTCATTTGATAGTTCCATTTTGTTTTTCCTTGGAGATATGCCACTTGGCACCTTCAAGTCTAGATTGGGTATTCAGTAAGCCTGGTGCATGACTCCCATCCCTGGTCTTTATCTCACCATCATATTGGATTTCCTTTTCATCTCTCCAATACCAAGTTCTCTGTTTCCTGAATCTCATGTTTTTTTTCTCTCTTGTTTTATTCCCTTATTTGGTATATACAAGACTAGAAATTATTTTTCCTAGGTTTTGAAGAAATTGTTCTTATGTTCTAGTTTTCAGTCTTGCTCTTATGCATTTTGATTCCTAGTTCTTTATGGTGTATTTTCATCTTTGGAAGGAAGCCTTAATCCCTGTGTTTTTAATATTACAATGAAGCATCTTAGAATGGGTCTTTTTTTATTCAGCATGCCTGGTACTTACTGAGTACAGAATACTGAGTACTTTTAATCTGGAAATTCATGTAGTTTAATTTTGAGGAACTTAAAAAAATTTTGTATATTAATCTCTTCCTTATCTTTATTGTATTTTTATAATTTTTGTGAATTGGATGTTGGATCTTATGCTCCAATCCCTTGTATATTTTTCAAAAATTATTTTTTCTCCTTTTTGAAATCTCTCTTGTTTTACTGTCTCAGAAATGTCTTCAGTTTTATCTCCTAAACCTTCTACTACTTCTATTTAAAAAAAAAAAGATTTATTTATTTATTTGTCAGAGAAAGAGAGAGCAGTGTATATGAACAGGGGAGTGGCTGGCTAGAGGGAGAAGCAGGCTTCCTGCTGAGCAAGGAGCCTGATGTGGGACTTGGTCCCAGGATTGGGATCATGACCTGAGCCCAAGGCAGATGCTTAACTGACTGAGCCATCCAGGCATCCCTTCATCTTCTATTTCTGATGAATTTGTAATTTTGGCTTTTATTTGGTTTAATTTCTAGGGATTCATATATGACTAATACATTTATTTATTTTACAAAAAAGAAAACTATTGACCTAGGTGAATTTGAGGAGAAATTGTAAATATTATTTAATTAAAAAAAATTTAAATGCTATCCTATTTGGGCACTTGTCTAATCCTCAGTCAAGTTTAGCTTGTATACTGGTACTTAATGGTGTTCTTTAAGCTTGATTACCTTTTTTTTTTTTTTTTTAAAGTAAAGAAAAGGGTGGAATTTAATCTTTATTTGCAGGACACTGCAAGAGAGGAGATTCCACTTAGAAATAAGAAACCCACTGAGAGGATGAGCTTCATAAAGTTTGTATAGTTTGGAAC
This sequence comes from Mustela putorius furo, assembly GCF_011764305.1. Classification (NCBI taxonomy): domain Eukaryota; kingdom Metazoa; phylum Chordata; class Mammalia; order Carnivora; family Mustelidae; genus Mustela; species Mustela putorius. The sequence goes on along the minus strand of NW_025421329.1, from coordinate 659,203 downwards.
AGGTCAAGTAGAGTTTTATTGTAAACAGTGCTATAATAACAAAACCCATTTAAAAAGAGTTTTTAGTAGAGAAACAGTAAGACAAACTTCTACCAAACAGAGCACACCACAAACAACTTTCTGCCTCAGCTGTATAAGCTAAAAGTTACAGGTCCCTGAAATGCTATCCTGAACCTGGAATGTATATCCTTCAGAAGTAATTTCTGGCACAACATTCTGATCTTCTTTTCCTCTACAGAGAAATACTTCTCAATCAAGTTTAATGAAGCTTTGTATACAGACTCATTTTCATGGTTTTGTAGAGCCTTGATTTTGTCCAAACCTCCACATTCTTCAATCATTATACTAAGTTTCTCAGTTTCACCTAGTTTCTCAGCAATATGAAAGATGTTTGAAATGGCATCCAGAATAACCATAATAATTTTGGTATCCTTTGCAGTTAAGAGGTTCATCAGTGGTTCTATTTTGCCACAATGAATGAGGTATACAATCTGTTCAACTGTCCCACCACTTGTATAGTTGGTCACAGCCCAGACAGCTTCCCTTTGTGTCTTAAAGTCTGCCTTAGAGAGAACACCAATGAAGAATGGTACTAATCCATGATTCACAACTTACTGTATCTGGTTCTGGCAGCCAGCTGTGATGCTTGACATTGTCCATGTGGCTTACTTCTGAATATTAGTTTTGAGGTTCGTTAGCAGGCTGGGAAAGACAGCAAGTGCTCCTGCATCTATCATAACCTGAGTCTGTTCATCTGTTCCAGTGACAATATTAACTATGGCTCTTAGTGCAGGAGTCACAATGGGCAATTCAGTAGCTCTTGGAAGCTTCACAAGCTGGGGCACAACTCCTGTTTCCACAGCCATTTCAATCTATTCATTTGGATGATCAGTAAGGTAGGAGATGGCCCAGCAGGTATCTGCCAAGACTTTTGGATCATTGTGATGCAGCAGAGAAACTAAAGTAGGAAGAATCTGCTCGACAGCATCTAACGGGGGTGCAGGATTCTTGTTGCGACAAAGGTTTGAAGGTGTCCACGTAAGGTTTCATAAGTATCCACATGTTAATGATGACATATCAGGAACCACAGGAGAGCCAAAAGCGGATCAACTGCACCATACTTGATAACCAAGTCTCGAAAAACTGAATCATCACTTTCAATGTTTCCTAGAGCCCATACAGCTTGTTTGCTGATGTGGGCATGGGAAGATGCCAACAGAGAAATGAATGCTGGCCTAGCACCTCCATCTACCACAACCTTGGTCTGTTCTAATGTCCCCAAAACAGTGTTAGTGAAAGCCAAAGCAGATTCAAACTGAACGGGACTACCATCAGTTCTGCCCAAGAAGGACACAAATTTTGGAACCAATCCAGCCCAGATTATGTTGTCTATGGGGGGCTGCTTTTCCCTAGAAAGCAGTTTCCTAGCAGCTCGAGTAGCCTGGAGCTGGCTTTCCAAACTGTTGCTGTTTATGCCTTTGACAAAGTCATCAACAGACCAATTTACAGTGCCTGGTTGTTGCGGTTTTCCTGCAGTGGAGAGGTAGCATCATCAGGAAACGAGCTTACGTTTCCCCTTTTCAGCATTGGGTCATCCTTCTTAGCTTTCCTCAGCTCCACATTAACTTCTATTCGACACCGCCTCATTTCTGTACTGTCTTTCCCCTTGTTCTTGAATCTGTTAAGGCGGGCAACTGGTGAATTAGCATTCTCATTGGTGGGCATGGTTATGAGACGAAGGGAGAAAGGTGGCTGGCTCAGGCTTCCGTGGGAGGCGGTCTGGGATGTGCAGACTGCAGGTTAGCTGTCCTCAAAACGGCCACCATGGGTCACCCCAAAGACGGTGTGGCTTGTGCAGCTGGCCAGTGCGATTTTTTAAACTTGATTACCTTTGTGGTTTGGGCAGGTGTCATTGGTAGGTTTTTATCCCTTTTCATTGTTCCAGAAGTTTTTAGAATGTCTTTCCCAGGTTTATTCTAAAATAGTCTTTGACATAGTTTCTCACATACTTAATATTTCATTCCCGTATGTAGATGTGAATTTCTGCCTGGCATTATTCCTTTCAGCTTAGAGCAAACATTTCTGGTAATGTGGTAAGTATAGTGGTGAAAAATCAGCTTGTTATCTGAAAAAAACCCTTTATTTTTGTCTTTACTTTTAAAGTATAATTTCTTGTCGAATACAGACTTCCACATGGTCAGATTTTTTTCTTTTAGCACCTTTTTTTCCCTTTCTTTTATTGTGGTAAAATATATATATATATATATATATATATATATATATATATAACATAAAATTTACTATTTTAACAGTATTATGTATATAATTCAGTGGTTCTAAGTATATTCAGTGCTGTATAACTGTCATCATTGTGCATTTCCGTAACTTTTTTTTATCATCCCAAGCAGAAAGCTCTGTACCTGTTAAACAGTAACTATCCATTCCCCCTTCTCTCTAGACCCTTGGTAGCCTCTATTCTACTTTCTTTCTTATGACTTTGCCTATTCTATGTAGCTCCTTGAAGTGGAATCATAGAGTGTTTGTCATAGCCTGGTTTTTAGGCTTTGTGAGAGTAAGTCTATTTCAGTTTTGTTTTTAAACTTAGAGTTAAACCTTAGTACTAGCCTGTGGTCTTTCTTCCCAAGATAAGTCCTTTCTAGGATTTTATTCAAAAGTCTCAACCTTGAAACTTTGTCTTTTCTACACAAAGTATTTCTCAAAATCTGCGTCAACTAAATGGTATGTATATGTTTAAATATAAGTAAAGAGTAGATGGCAGACTTTGTTCTATCCTTTCAGTTTATGGGTGTGATTCTGCTACAAAGAATCCTATTTTCTTTTCTGTTGGCTGGATTCTGGTCTTACAGTTTTTCTGCCTTTGAGTAGGATACTTTGAAAGACAGCATGATTGATAAAACATTTTGTGTACTAATTTTAGATTTTTGTGATAACTGGTATGTGATATATCAATACTTCACTCTTTAGTATGGCTAGTTAATGCTGTTTTAAGGTTTTTTTCCTTATACTTATTTATTTATTATTTCAAGTATTTTATTTTTATTTATTTTTTTATTATGTTCAGTTAGCCACTGTGATACATCATTAGTTTTTTTTTTTTAAAGATTTTATTTATTTAACAGACAGAGATCACAGGCAGGCAGAGAGGCAGGCAAAGAGAAAGGAGGAAGCAGGCCTCCTGCGGAGCAGAGAGCCCGATGTGGGGCTCGATCCCAGGACCCTGGGATCACGACCTGAGCCGAAGGCAGAGGCTTTAACCCACTGAGCCATCCAGGTGCCCACATCATTAGTTTTTGATGTAGTGTTCAGTGATTCATTAGTTGCGCATAACACCCAGTGGTCTGTTGTAAGTTTTTTATTTTTAGATAGTTATAAATTCACATGCAGTTAAAAGAAGTAATGCCAAGAGATCCCTGTGGATCCTTTGCTCGGTTTTCTCCAATGGTAATAATCTTGTAGAACTATAGTGTAATATTATGTTTGGGATATTGACGTTGATTTAGTCAAGATACAGAACACTTGTATCTTCACAAGAATAACCCAGTTTGCCTTTTAATAGTCATACCTACTCATCTCCATGCCTTCCTTAACCCCTGTCAGCCACTGATCTATTCTCCATTAGTATAATTTCGCTTTTTCAAGAATGCTATATGAATGGCATCATACAGTATATAACCTTTTAGGAACAAGCTTTTTAGTAATTCAGTGTAGTTCTCTGGAGAGTCATCCAGGTGGTTGTATTTATTAATAGCTTGTTCCATTTTATTGCTAAGTAACCCATGCTATGGGTCTGTCACTGTTTAACCATTTGCCCATTGAAAGATATCTGGATTGTTTCCAGTTTTGGGTCGCTATAAGTAATTCGGCTATAAACATTTGTGTACATTTTTTTCTGTAATTCTTTTTGAATGTTTTGACCAAATACACATAACATAAAATGTATCATCTTAAACATTTTGTTAAAAAGATTTTATTTATTTATTTGACACAGAGAGAGAGAGAGATCACAAGGAGGCAGAGAGAGAGATGTGGGGCTTGATCCCAGGACCCTGAGACCATGACCTGAGCTGAAGGCAGAGGCTTAACCCACTGAGGTGCTCCTAAATATTTTTTAATGGTACAGTTCAGTGGCCTTAATTATACTCATATTTCTGTGCAACCATCACTACCATCCTTCTATAGAGCCCTTTATATCTTGCAAAAGTAAAACTCTGTACTTATTAAACAGTAATTCCCTCCATTTAGCCCCTGGCAATTTAGCTTCTGGCAACCACAATTCTGTTCTCCATCATTAAAATAAAAAATTAAAAATTAAAATAAAACTACTGCTGTAGTTACCTCATGTAAGTGGAACCATGCATTATCTGTCCCTTTATGACTGGCTTTTTTCATTTAGCATGATATCCTCAAGGTTCACGCATGTTGTAGCATCTGTCAGAATTTCTTTTTAAGGCTGTGGGGCACATGGGTGGCTCAGTCAGTTAAGCATTCAACTCTTAATCTCAGCTCAGGTTTTGATCTCAGGGTCGTGAGTTCAAGCCCTACATTGGGTGGGTGTGGAGCCTAGTTTAAAAAAAAAATTTCTTTTTAAGGCTGAAAAATATTCCACAATATATATCCCACATTTTGTTTATCCATTTACCTCTTGATGGATACTTAGGTTGCTGCCAACCTTTGGCCACTGTATACTGCTGCTGTGAACACGGATGTACAAATATCTGTTAGAATCCCTACTTTCAATCCTTTTGAGAACTGTGAAATAAAATGACTGGATTTTCTGGTAATTCTGTTTTCAGTTTGCGCAAGGACTACCATTGGCAACACCATTTTAAATTCCCAATAGTAGTGTACAAGGGTTCCACTTTCTCCGTATCCCTACCAACACTTGCAACCTATTTATTTTCTGTAAATAACAATCATTCTAATGGGTGTGAAGTAGCATTTAATTGTGGTTTTGGTTTGTATTCCCTAATGATTATGATGTTAAACATTTCTCATGTGCTTATCGGCCATTTGTATATCTCCTTAAAATTTTCCCAAAGGGAAAAAGAGAAAAGTTGAAGGTGGGGAAAAAGCTTCAACCTTTTAAATTCCCTGGAAGTCAATTCATCTGGAGAGGGAGGGCATTGCAGCAATGGCTGCCCACCTCTGTATCTGCACCTGTGACCAATACCAGCAAGAAGCAATCAGAGTACATATCTTGTATTTGGAGGACAGGGTCTTTATTGCCCAAGCTGGCACTCACAGGCTGTGTGCGGTCTACTCTAGGAATACATGCATGGCTGTCTGCCAGAAGGATGGGGATGGGGAATGGGTAGATGCTACTGCAGTAAGAGCTAAAGTTTACCCTGACTAGTGACAGTTTACTTCAAGCCTTCATTTGAGAGTTACAGCCTTAAATAAACTCCAGAGTTCCATAACATTTGCATTAAATTCTGGCAGAGCAATTATTCTTTAGATGGAGAGATGGATTCCTGGCATTTCCTACTTGGCCATCTTCTCTCTAACTCCATCTTATTAGTTTTGTATTTTATCATTCTGATTTAAAGATATTAATCCTGTCTCATAGCTATCTGCTTATACTTAAAAAATTTAAGTTCTCATTACCTTTGTATATGTTTTTTGCCTTATGGGCATTTTGAATCTTATATAATTGTATCAGCCAACAGATTATTTTAACATTTTAAAAAGATTTTAACAGATTCTGGCTTTGATAACATTTTATGGAAAATCTACTATTTTCAAATTAAAACCAGTTAAACTAAAAAATAAAATCTCTTTCAAAAAAACCCGATATATATGCCTATATTGTTGTGTGATGGGTTTTTTTTTGGCTCCCCTTCTTTTAGATTTTATATATTAAATCATTAATACTTTAAGATTTCATTTTTATGTATAGCATGAGGTAGGAATCTAATTTATTTTTCCAAATAGATAACATTATGTCAAGACAGCTTATTGAATAACATATTTATTTACTACTGGTATTAAATATCACGGTTTTTCTCAAATTCCATTAGAATATACATGAATTTGTTTCTGAACTTGATGTTTAATTCCATTAACTTTTTTTTTTTTTTTGGTTCATTTCTATGTCATTACTACAGTATTGTTTTGAGACTTTGTGATTAGTTTATTATTGGGTATTTTACAGTTTTGGCTGGTATTAGAAATAATCTCTCCATTTTGCTTCTTTAACCCATTTATTGTGAACTCTTGTAGACATACCTCCTGTAGGTAGACAATTATGTTGGCATTCTAATACACTTACAAGTTTTCTAGTACTTATATTCTGTATCAGTTGGCTTTCTCTAAATACATGCACTGTGGTAGAATTTCTGAATCAGTGTCTGCCTATCTTCATCTTTACCAGATGATGCCAAAGTATTTTTCAAAATGTTTTTTGCCAATAAATATAATTGTATTTCATATATGTATGTTTGTTTATATGTGCATATGTTTATATATACATATACACATATATTTGTGTAGCTTTATTACTAAACCCTTTTATTAATCCTAATAATCTATATGTAGATTCTCATTGATTTCTAAATTCATAAGCATCTTACTTGTGAATAATGATAGTTATGAAAGAACTTAATTTTGTTTTCTTTTGCTTTAGTTGCCATATATTTACTTGGATGTGTTAACAGCCCCACAAAAATCTGGTTCATTGACCTTTTTATTTTAAAGAAATAGCATTCCAAATCTAGTAATGCTTGCTGCCTTGAAGTCTACTTGTTTGATACTAAAATAACTGTAGGGGTGCCTGGGTGGCTCAGTCAATTAAGCATCTGACTCTTGATTTTGGCTCAAGTCATGATCTCAGGGTCATGAGATTGAGCCCCTCATTGGCTCCATACTGGATGTAGGGACTGCTTAAGATTCTCTCTTTCTCTTTCCATTTGCCTCTCCCCCCTCCACTTACACTCTCTTTCTCTCAAAAAAAAAAAAAAAAAAAGAAAAAAGAAAAAAGAAATAAAAAGAATAACCACAATAGCTTCCTTTGGTTAGTGTTTGCATGTATATCTTTCTTTTTGTTTTCAGTCTTTCTGTGTATTCTTATATTTAAGATGTTTCTCTTAGAAGCAGCACATACATTTAAACATTTTTTGGGTGATCTTTGTATTTTAATTGGTTCATTTAGTCCATTTATGTTTCATTCAGTTACTCATATATTTGGATTTGAATTTTCTCTTTTATTCTTTGTTTCTTATTTGTCCCACATGGTGGGAAATTGTCCCCCATATGCTTCCTTCTATATCTCATTTCTTGCCTTCTTTAGTATTATTTTCTAGCATTACATTTTCTTTTTTATTAATATGTTTGTATTTCCTTTTTTTTTCCCCCACAGAGAGAGAGAGAGAGAGAGAGCAAGGGGAGGGGCAGAGGGTGAGGGAGAGAGTATCTCAAGGGGGTTGCACACCTAACACAGAGCTTGACACAGGGCTTGATCTCACAACCCTAGGATCATGACCTGAGTCGAAATCAAGAGTCAAACGCTTACCTGACTGGGCCACCCAGGCACCCTGTATTGACTTCTTTTACCATTCTCTTTGAATTAACCTAGAAATTTCAACATACATAATTGACTTATGCAAGTCTATTAGAAGGTAGTACTTTTTAATCACTTCTCAGACAATTCAAGGACTATAGAGTACTTGAATGAACTACATTTAACACCTTCCCAACTTTTGTGTTTATATTTTAAAACTCAGTATGCATTTAAAACAGTGGGAAACATTATTATTTTATAACAGTCAATTTTAATTTAGATTTGCCCATTTACTTTTTCCTTTGCATTTAATCTCCTCCACTTCTTTTTTTCTTTCAGCTTCCACTTTGTGTTATTTTCTCTGTTTCTGAAGAATACCCTTTAGTATTTTCATTAGTACAGGTCTTGTTGGTGATGAATTTGCTCATTCTTGTTTATATAAAACAATTCTTATTTTCCCTTCATTTTTGAAGGATATTTTCACTGAATATAGTGTTCTGAATCAGGACATATTTCTTTTCAGCACATTGTTAGTAATTAGTCTATTGTCTCAGGCTTCCTTTTTTTGCTGTTGAAAAGATGGCTGTCATTTTAATTGTCACTTATTTGAAGGTAACCTGTTTTCCCTTTTGCTATTTTTAGATTTTTCTATTTCATTGTTCATATTCTATTTTACTTAATGTATCTTGTTATGGTCTTTTATGATTTTAATTTATGGATATTGTTTACAATGGCTTTTATAATTTTGGAAAAATCTTATTCCACTTTTTATTTATTTTTTATTTTTGGGGAAGATTTTTATTTATTTATTTGTCAGAGAGAGAGAGAAAGAGCAGAAGCAGTGGGTAGTGGCAGGCAGAGGGAGAAGTACGCTCCCTGCCAAGCAAGGGAGCCTGATGTGGGACTTGATCCCAGGACCCTGGGATCATGACCTGAGCTGCAGGCAGACACTTAACCAACTGAGCCACACAGGAGTCCCTCTTAATCAGTTTTTTAAAACATTACTTATATCCTATTCTTTTACTTTCACCTTTGAAATTCTGATTAAACACAATATTAGACCTTTTCACATTATCTACCCTATTTCTTAATGTTTCTTCTGTGTTTTCTATCATTTTATCTCTTTTATTTTATTTTTTGAATATTTTAAAATTTATCATATAATGTATTCTTTGTTTCAGGATACAGGTCTGTGATTCATCAGTCTTACACAATACCCTGTGCTCATCACAACACATACTGTCCCCAGTGTCCATCACCCAGCCATCTCATCCCCCCAGCCTTCTCCCCTCCAGCAACCCTCAGTTTGTATCCTAAGTTTAAGAGTCTCTTATGGCTGTGTCCCTTTCTGGTTTCACTTTGTTTCATTGTTTCCTCTCTTCCCCTATGATCCTCTGCCTTGTTTTGTAAATTCCGCATATAGTGAGATCATATGATAATTTTCTTTCTCTGATTGTCTTACTTCACTTATCATAATACCTCTAGTTCCATTTAATCTCCTTTAGCTACATTCTGGCTAACTTTTTTCTGATTAGTCTTCTAATTTAGCAGCTCTTTTTTCTCTATCCTATCAGCTACCAAACATGTACACTGAGGTCTTCCTTTTGGTTATCTTTTCATTTCTAGGAGTTCTGTTTTTGTTTTGTTTTTTAAGAGCCTGGTTTCTTTTAGTTTATGGTATGAATTGTAGATGTTTTTCATGTTTTTAAAATCTTTTTTAATCATTAGAAGTGTACTTGTTTCATATTTATGCCTGATAATTCTAGTATCTGAGATCCAAATTAGAATATTTTTCCTGCATGTTCTCATTTATGGTGCCCCCCCCCCCTTTTTTTTTTTGTGCCTGATTATCTTTGACTGTGTGCTTATCATGGCCCTTGAATAATTATTTGTGTAGTTTCACCATGGCCTAGGATGGAGGCATTTTTGTCTAGATACTATTTTTTGCATTTATTTTTGCCAGTTATATGTGTACTGTTTATATGAAAAACACTCTTCTGTTCTTTACTCTCATACTGCTGTCATACTCAGAACTCTCTACATCGGGGCACTTCAGTGGCTCAGTTGGTTAAGTATCTGCCTTTGGTTCAGGTCATCATCTTGGGGCCCTGGAATCGAGCCCCATGTCAGGCTCCCTGCTCATTGGGAAGTCTGCTTCTCCCTCTGCCCTGCCCCCCACTTGTGTGCATGCTCTCTCTCAAATAAAATACAAACAAACAAACAAACAAACAAACAATAAAAACACCTCTCTAACACCACTTTTGACACCAGATGTGTGGGTTTCTACACCAAGCAATTCTTTGATGCCATCTGGGTGTCCTACAATTAAGTTCAATACTGACTCCAGCTGGAGTTAGAATTTGTCTCATAAATCTGCCACCTCCTCTTTAGATACCGGTTGAAAGTCTAGGTTGTCACTTATGCTTCTGACCAACTGGCTATAAATCAGAGGTTCCCGTGACCCCATTCTTGGGTTCAGTTAACTTGTATCATCTTCCTGACATGTATGCTTAGCTACCTGGGAACTCCCCAGACCTTGTACTTTTGGAATTTTTGCGGAGGTTTCATCATGTAGGCATGCATACTCTTTAGCTCAATTGCCAGTACTTCCATCCTTCCCAGTGGATGGGGATGGGGCTGAAAATTTCAAGATTTTAATCATGGTTTAGTCTTTCTGGTGACTAGTCTTCTTGCTGATGCTATCTGGGAGCCCACTAAGAGAGTTGCCTCATTAAAGCAAAAGACATTCGTATCAACCAAGGAATGCCAAGGGATTTAGGAGCTCTGTTAGAAACTGTGGTCAATGACCAAACAGTAGAACAAAAGATGGTCCTAGTGCTGTTATAATTTAGGAAATTATGAGGATTTTAAGAGATCTTTCCTAGGAACTAAGGGAAGAGACAAATATATATATTTTCCATTATTTTACACGCCATTAATCAGAATCTACTTAAACTTAATTTGAAGTTTAACATTCCCTGACCCACCCAGACTACGTGTTTGCAGATCTCTATGCAAGTGCTCCAGTCAACTCTGGACTTCTCAGGGGTATTTTTTTTCTCTTTCTAAGTCCTCTTATCCCTATCCTTTTCCTCCTCCTCATTCTTTTCCCCCCTAGATCCAAGACAGTCTTGCTCAATGTACTTGGTGTTGAGATAGAAGGTAGGAGTGGACTAAGTGGACTTGCATAGTTCTGAATCAGCTCTATTATGGGAGCATTAGCTCTTTCAGTCCCCAGCATTTTGTGGGAAGTGTGTCTTATGAAACTCCCACCTCTGATGGGCTCTGGGCTTGACTTATGTCTCTCTTTGATGCTATTTAACCGAACTCATGTGTGCTAGTGTTGGCAAATGCTTGTAGTGCAATAATAACAGCATTAGTCCTCGGTTTACCCCAGAATTTAGCTTGGTACTTTTTATAAGGGTTCTAATGTTTTTAAGATGATATTTCTTAATATTTTATCCAACATTTTTAGTAAATTAAGTAGGAGAATTACTCTGAATAATTTAGTCTGCCACAATCAGAAAACTCTATCTCTTTAGCATTGTATTCTAGTTTATAATTTCTCTTTTATCAGCTGAATCTAATTGGCTGTTGAAATCTATATGTCAAGTTTAAAATTTTTAATTATTATATTTCTTATCTTTAGAAGCTCCATTTTTCTTGTCTGCCCAGTCATTTTATCATTTTATCATTTTTTATGCCTTAATTATATTTTCAATATATTTTTTCTTAATTTCTGTGAGGATAAACATGTTTTACATTCTATATCTGATTATTTCATTATTTGAGGCCATTATAGGTCATGTTATCCTTTCTTATATTTGGCTGGCTTTTAGTCTGTTATTTTTGGTAGTTCATTTCTCATGTATTTTGTAATTTTTTTTTTTTTTAAACTATGGGCTCATGTTAATTGGAACTTGGGAATTCTCTGAGGTCTGGTAAGTTAAGATGTGTTTTTCCAGGCAGTATTTGCATTTGTTTTTGATGGGTTTTTAAAGCTCTGCAACACCAAGATCACTTGTGTGTGGGTGTGTGTGTGTTTGTGTATGTGTGTGTGTTCTCAGACCACACAGATAATAAGAATTCTTTAAATTTGTCTGAATGCATTTTTTGTTCATGAATTTTCTAGTGAGACTTTTCCTCCTTTACATTTGTATCCACAGCTGAAACTTGCAGGTTTCCTGTTTCTTACAGTGGCCTTTTCCAGTTTTTCCCTTTCACTGGGCATGTTACTCCTTGAGATTCCTTACTTTTTTTGTGGAAAATCTCTAGTATGTTTTCTCATGCCTCTAGATTTCATTCCTTGTCCTTTATGCACAGAGACCTTCAAAACCAAAGTTGGCAGTAGCATGCGTTAGCAGATACCACTGGGTGCCACCTACCTTCAGGATTGATTTGCCTATCTGGATTTAACATTTTTCTTATTTCTTTAACCTTAGGTTATTTCTCTTATTCTCCTATCACTTCAGTGTACATTGGAAAAACTTTTTTTAAACCCTTTTTTCATCGTTCTTAAGAAAGGCTCTTCAGGATATCTCATTACTTCATTACCCTAATATTTCTCAAATGTTATTTTTAATGTTTCTTTTATAGGATTCAGTTTAGCTGCATTTAAAAGGAACAAGAGGAAACTAGAGCTGGCAGAAAGAGTGGAAACAGATTTCATTCAACTAAAGAAAAGAAGACAATCAAGTGAAAAGGTCAGGACGTGTTTGAAATATTAACCATTAATGTATCATAATGATATTTATAATCTGTGTTTAGACATATCAGCTTTAGAATAGTACTTTCCAGTAAAAATACAATGCATGCCACATATGTACTGTTAAGTTTTCTAGTAGTTACATTTAAAAAAGTAAGAAGAAACAAGTGAAATTAATTTTAATAATTATTTTGTTTAAACCAGTGAATCCAAAATATCCCTTCAGAAATATAACCAGTGGAAAAATTATTCGTGAGCTGTTGAGCTTTCTTTTTCATTTTTAAAAAAAAATTTTTATTTTTTTATAAACATATAATGTATTATTAGCCCCAGGGGCACGGGTCTGTGAATCGGCAGGTTTACACACTTCACAGCACTCACCATAGCACATACCCTCCCCAATGTCCATAACCCCACTACCCTCTTCCTACACCCTTCCCCCCTGGCCACCTTCAGTTTGTTTTGTGACATTAAGAGTCTCTTTTGGTTTCTCCCTCCCGATCCCATCTTGTTTCATTTATTCTTTTCCTACCCTCTTAAACCCCCCCACCCCCATTGCATCTCCACTTTATCATATCAGGGAGATCATATGATAGTTGTCTTTCTCTGATTGACTTATTTCGCTAAGCTTAATACCCTCTAGTTCCATCTACGTCGTTGCAAAATGGCAAGATTTCATTTCTTTTGATGGTTGCATAGTATTGTATTATATATATGTACCACATCTTCTTTATCCATTCATCTGTTGATGGGATATCTAGGTTCTTTCCATAGTTTGGCTATTGTGGACATTGCTGCTATAAACATTTGGGTGCATGTGCCCCTTTGGATCACTACATTTGTATCTTTAGGGTAAATACCCAGTAGTGCAATTGCTGGGTCAAAAGGAAGCTCTATTTTCAACTTTTTGAGGAACCTCTGTGCTGTTTCCCAGAGTGGTTGCACCAGCTTGCATTCCCACCAACAGTGTAGGAGGGTTCCCCTTTTTTATCATTTTTTAATTAAGTCTTCAAAACTGGTGTATATTTTATATTTAACATCTCAATTTTGGCACTAAGTTTTCATTGGAAATATTTGGTTTGTACTTAAATTTAACAAAATTAACAGTTGAAAAAGTAGGTTTATATAACAGTTTATTCTGAACATACTGAAAACTTTCTAATAATTAAATATGTTTTAAAATTAAAATTAGTTAACATTTAATGAAATTAAAAATTCAGTTTCTCATATGCTCTTGCCACATTTTAAGTGCTCAGTAGGTACATGTGGCCCATGACTATTATTTTGGTTCTTATAGCTCTGGATAGTGATTCTTAACATGGCTATTTAGAGGGTAGAGTGTGTTTATAAGGAAATGTGTATATTGAATTCATGTAGATTTGTTTTTACATTCTAATTACATGTCTCTGTTTCTTAGTCTTTTATATTCTTTGTTTGCATTTTGCACATCACTGTTGCTGTCATGAGTCCACGTGTTGCGTATCTTAGGTGTTTTGAGGGCTAGAGAGAAGTTGAAAACCACAACATTCTTGCTTAGCCTATGGCTTGGGGTTTGTTAGCACCCAATTCATGATGGGTGTCTCATATTACAGGCTTTTGATGTACTTTGATACCTCATTAATGTTCTTTATTGGTTATTCCTTTTATGATTGCTTATATACTGTTTATGCTTTCTGTCATAGTTTTATTTACTCTATATAAATGCATAATAAGTTATCTTTCATAGTGTTATATATTTTCCCAGTATGTTGCTACAAGGAACAATTAATCAAATTTTTTTGGTCTAAATCTTTTCATTTTCTTCCAGAAAGGAGTAGAAAATTAGCATGTGAATGAACAAATTAGTAGGTAGGTCTTGGTGAAAGTGGATAGTAGTGTGGTTCCATTTCTTGGGTTTCTATACCCCATGTGATATCTGAGCGAGCAAATTTAAGACTTTTGACCTTTTAAAAAACTGGTAAAATTTGCATGCAGTGAGTAATTTAGTCATTTTTATTAATGTGTATACCCATGCAACTCACATACCTGTCAAGAAGTAGAACATTTCCAGTTCTTTTTGTGCTTCCTTCCAACCAGTCTTGACCCTCCACTGGTAACTGCTACTCTGATTTTTCTCACCAAAGATGTTTTGTATTTTTTTTAAACTTTATATAGTTAAAATCATACAAAAGGTACTCTTTTCTTTTTGGTTGATTTTGCAAAGTACCTTTGAGACACTGGCTCATTATTTTTTAATGTATTGAGTGATTAATATTTCCTAGTGTGAATATACTATTAATTTGTTTGTTTTTCTGTTCTCTTATTGATAGACATTTGGCTTGTTTCCAGATTTTAACTACTGTGAATAAAGCTGTTCTGAACATTCTTTTTTTTTAAGATTTTTAAAATTTATTTATTTGACACACAGAAAGAGTGCAGACAGGGGAAGCCGTAGGCAGAGGGAGAGGGAGAAGTAGGCTCCCCACTGAGCAAGGAGACCAGCATGGGGCTCCATCCCAGGACCCTGGGATCATGACCTGAACTGAAGGCAGATGCTTAACTCACTGAGCCACCCAGGTGCCCCTACTCTGAACGTTCCTATATATGAGTTTAGGATTTTTTTTTTTTTTTTGGACATAAGTTTAGGATTTTTATGCAGTTGATCTCATAGAGAATATATTTAGCTGGTCTTATTCAGAAGATTAATTTTTTTTCTTCAGAAAATATTTATTAAGCAGTTACTCTTGTTACGGAGCTGGGTATTAAGAAAAACAATGGTGAACAAGGTGGAAGAAATTCATGCAATAATGAAACTCTACATTTTAGTGGAAAGAAACAGAAACATACAAGTATATAATTAAGTAAGCTAGTTACCATGTTTGGTAACTGTTAGGAAGGAAAACACTGCCCTTAAGATGATATGATACAGAGTAACTTGGATGTGAGTCACAAGAGCCTTAAAGGAAGACTCCTTTAGCTAGAGTCATCATGATAGGTCTCTCTGAGGACATAATCATTGGAAAATGAGATGTGAATTTTATGAAGAGTCAGAGAACTCATTCCAGGCATAATGAACTGCATATGCAATGGAGGGAATGGAGAAGCACACCAGTGTGCCTAAAGCAGAGTGCAGGGGGAGAATGGTATGAAATGGAGCTGGGGACATAGCTGGGTGCTGGCTCCATTAGGATCTGGTAGATTATGGCAGGGGGTTTCCATTTTATTTCATGAATAATGAGTAACCATGGAAGAGTTGAAAGTAGAGAAGTGATGCCATCTCATTCACATTTTAAAGCATTCTCTTGGGCTGTTTTGTGTCATGCGAGGGTGGGGCAAGAGTAGAAGTGAGGGGACTAGTTAGGAAGTTATTCCAGTTGGGAGATGTTGACAACAGGAACTGATAGGGATGACATTGGAGAGAAGTAACTGTATCAGGGACATCTTTTGAGAGTTCCTAGAAAGATAGGCATTTTTGCTCTCTTAGATACTGGTAAGGAAGAGAGAAGAATGAAAGGTTTTAGCTTCAGTGACTGAGTATTGCCGTTTATTGAGGTAAGGAGGCCTGGAGGAGGCATGGCTTCATGGTGATAGATGTAAGAAGTGGAAATTTGGCTCATTTCCCCTTAATGGACTCAGATTAACCAATACTTTCCAATTTCACCATAAGACACATTACCTGATGCCAACAGCACCCTAAACGCCCTAAAGCTAATAGAACATCATTTAGTGTACCATGCACTCTGCTCCTTTCAGTTGAATTATATGCCACCAAGAACCCTGTTATGTTTGTTATTATTACTGTAATTATATAAATCATTAAGTGTCATGTAAACTGATGAATACTGAGTTTAAAAAACAGAGTTATGGGTTTGTAAGGTAAGATTGTTGTTTGAGAGCTAACTTGAAAAAATAAAGTTGGTTCATAAAAAATTGCCATAGAATTAAGTATAGACATGCCAGCCGTAAAAGAGAAAAATCATAAAAATCTAAAAGCATTCTGGGTGTGTTGTTAGTGTCTTTATGTTCTTGTTCTATTTTAGATAAAATGAAACTTGAAATCCTAGGACAGTTCAGTGTATTATAGTTTATATAAGAAAGATGATATGGAACATTTAGTTGTGGGCCTACATTCAAAGAAAAGGCTTTGGTCTTATATAAAAAGATTGGCTAATGAATGAACCTTGGTGTTTTAAATAAGAAGAAAATGTTTAAGTTATGTGTACTTTGTTTTTAAATGATTCTCCACTTTACCCAGAGAATATTCAACTTTTGAAAAATTTAACCAACCACTTACCATACTGGTTAGGAGGAATTTTCTTTTTTTCTTCCTTTTTTTTTTCTTTTTTAAGGAGGATTTTTCAATAAAAAGCTTGATACAGCAGGAGGAAAGATTAACTGTGGATTTGGGTTACATATATCTGAAGCTATGGACAGATCAGAAAGGAGATTTCCACTTGGGAATTATTGGCATCAAAAGTTATATACATACATGTGGCTAGATGAGCTCACTTAGTAGTGAGAGAAGATAGGGGTCTGAAAATTGAACCCTGAGCCAGTTAAACATGTACAAGTTGGGAAGAGGAAAACCCAGCAAAGGAGAAAGAAGATGCAGTCAGTGAGACAGATGTTATCACCAGAAGAGTGTCTAGGAAGCCATAGAGGAGTAGTTCAAAGTCAGTCATCATCTGGATGGAGCACTGCTAAGAGGGCAGAGAACTGACCTTTGGATTTAGCAACTGAAGACTGTGGGCCTAGATAAGGATAGTTTCTGTGACACAGTGGATTATGGACCAGTGTGGCACAGGTTAATCAGGGAGAACAAGGGTGCAGATGATTCTTTTGAGAAGTTTTGCCATGGAGTAGTAAGAAAGAGAGAGAGAGATCTGAGGTCAAGAGACTCTACCATTGTCAGTTATGGTCTATAATTCAGTAAGTCATTTATCATAAAAAGGCTCAGTTTTCTTTTTTCTTTTCTTTTCTTTCTTTTACCTTTCTTTTCCTTCCTTCCTTCCTAAATTTTATTTATTTATTTATTTGAGAGAGAGAGTGAGTGAGAGAAAGTATGGAAGGAGGAGGGTCAGAGGGAGAAGCGAGCCTCCCACTCAGTGGGCTGCATGATGCGGGATTCGATCTTGGGACTCTGGGATCATGACTTGAGCCAAACAGGGGCGGAGGCTTAACCAATTGAGCCACCTAGGTGTCCAAAGGCTCACTTTTCTTATCTTTAAGGAAATTGTGATATTCTCCCATAGCAGGGCTGTTATTGGGAACAAAAGTGATAGTAGATATTCAAGTTGTTTGTGGCTGTAATTGATGTAGACACAATAGTCTTTGCCATTGTGACCTGTAACCTTAAATTCAGTTGGCCAAGAAAAGAAAAAGGAGGGGAGGAAGGGTAAGAAAACTGCTGCCCAAATTAATTACCTTGGGTGGAGTATTTTAGATATCTTAAATGACAGGAAAATTATTTTTTACTATTATTAACATATAATGTATTATTTGTTTCAGGGGTACAGGTCTGTGATTCATCAATCTTATATAATACACAGTACTCACCACAACACTTACCTTCCTCAATGTCCATCACCCAGCTACCTCATCCCTCTCACTCCCCTCCACTCCAGCAATCCTCAGCTTATTTCCTGAGATTAAGAGTTATGGTTTGTTTCTCTTATTTCATCTTGTTTCATTTTTCGCTCTTCCCACCTATGATCTTCTGCCTTGTTTCTGAAACTCCATGTATTGGTGAGGTTATATGAGAATTGTTTTTGTTTGATTGAGTTATTTTGCTTAGCATGATATCGTCTTGTTACATCCACATCATTGCAAATGGCAAGATTTCCTTTTTTTGATGGCTGAGTAATATTCCCTTGTATGTATGTACCATATCTTTTTTATCCATTCATCTGTTGATGGACATTTGGCTGTTTCCATAGTTTGGCTATTGTGGACATTGTTGTTATAAACATTGAGGTGCAGGTGCCCCTTCAGATCATTACATCTTTATCTTTGGGGTAAATATTCAGCAGTGCAATTGCTGGGTTGTAGGGTAGCTCTATTTTCAACTTTTAAGAAACCTCTATACTGTTTTCCAGAGTGGCTGTACCAGCTTGCATTCCCACCAGTAGCGTAGGAGGGTTCCCCTTTCTGACAGGAAAATATTTTTAATATTCAGAGTATCTGAGCTTTAAAGCAAAGCTCTGTGTTTTGACACTGGCCTACAAAAATGATTGGGACCTAAGGCCCTGCCATTAAAGAAAGATGCTGGCCAGAGGCTTTGTCTTATAGATGTTCGCTGCATAACCTTGGTAGGCCTTATTTCAATAGTAAAGGTAATAAACATGGCCACAGAAAGAAAAGACCACTGGATGATGAGCCAGTGAGGAAGAAAGTTATAATTTTTAAGAGGAAGTATAGTAATTTTTTTAGAGATATGACAGGGAAGGACAGATAGCTACTTTCTAAATAACCTGTATTTGGTTTTTTTCTTCTTATCCTGTGTGTGTAGCTTCAGCATAGTTGTGGTTAGCCAGCATTGATTGAGGCTCAGGACTACTGTTTGTTGGAGCCATATAATATAACCTGTGAGTTGGTTATATAAATATAGCCAAAAGAATAGAGTGTTTGGTAACTTTCGTAATGTTGACAATTTTTGTTACTGTTGAAGGAGATAAACATTGTCTTGAAGAGTATATGGTAGAGTAAGTCAATATTTTTAATCCTGAAAATAAATCAATTGGAAATTTTTGTTGCATTGATATTTCTTGTTTTTCTATAAAAAAGTAATTGATTTTTACCAATATTACCACAATACTAGTAGAAATAAAAATTAAAGCAAGAGAAATATTTAATAGCTTGCTATCTCACTAAACTGTAGTATTTTTATTTTCCTCAGTCTTTGATCATTTACATTTACATTTGACTTGGTTTAAAATAAGAATAGTTAATCCTTGGAATGCTTTTGGCGGCAAACAATAGAAAACCTGATTGTGGTTAGGCTATGCATATTTGTCTTCCTTCTCCCTGGCCTGTTGCCATATAATAAAAAGTTTGGAGGTGGTTGGTTGCTGGCGTTAGCTTAGGTTTCCAATGGTGCTTAGCCAACATATCTGGGATTCTCTTGGGTCTTTCTCTCATGCCTTTTGCCTTATGGATGTAATATGGCTCCTACAATTTTAGATGTCACATCTGCATTCAAGGTGAGAAGAAGGGAGATGATGGGGGTAGGGAGACTACTGCCAGATGTATCTGTTACTTTTAAAATCTGGGATGCAAACGTTTTCCAGAGTCTCCCTGTAGACTTCCCCTTAGTTATTTTTGGGGGAATAGTGGAGAAGAGGCACATTTTAGTCACTTGGCTATTCTTGGCTGTAAGAGAGCTTAGAAAGTTGAGTGGGTTATCCTAATGACTGTCTTATATAGCTCATGTCTTGCTGCTGGACACTGTCTTTCCAAACAAAATAGTGGTTTTGTTGTCAAAGGAGGGGGAGGAGTGTGGCTGTTAGGTAGGCAATTTGTAGCATATAGTGTAAGGGGAGAAAGTTTTTAATCAGTTCCTTCCCCACAATTAACATATCCTTTATTACTATAAACCGATATTGGTGGAAGAAACTAATCTGCACAAAAATCAAATAAAAACAATTTTGTTGTGACTTTTCAGGATATATAGATTTTAAGATATAATATTAAAACGAGTAATGTCAATTCTAGTAATTGCCTTTTCTTGGTAAGTGGCATCTCTGTTTCAACCTTGTTTATTTTTCATGACTTAGAGAGAAGACATGCTGGAGAAGGAAACATTTACTATTTAACTGTAGTGCTGTATATATAATACAAAAATAGTCATTGTTTACTCTGTTCCATTCCCCTCTCTGGGTGCACCCAACTCTTCTGGATTTTTCTTTTACCACTTCTTTCCCTTATGGCATATAGACAGTTCATACTTTGCATGATAGTGCTGGACCATAAAAATGTACTAGCTGGAAATGTGTAAAGGGATCTTAATGACAAAAAATTACACTTGTTTCATGACCTTTAAACACTTTTGCCAGAGCATTAAAAACTCTTTTACTGTTGGTTATAAATGTATAGAGCAATGATTAAAAGTAAGTAAAACTAATATTTATTTAGTATACTAATTTGAAACATTTGTGGCAGTAAGAATTAAAGTGTTTTATTTGGGGCACCTGGGTGGCTCAGTGGGTTAAGCCTCTGCTTTCGGGTTCTGGGATCGAGCCCCGCTTTCGGGTTCTGGGATCGAGCCCCGCATCGGGCTCTTTGTTCAGCAGGAGCCTGCTTTCCTTCCTCTCTCTCTGCCTGCCTCTCTGCCTACTTGTGATCTCTGTCTGTCAAGTAAATTAAAAAAAAAAAAATAAAAGTGTTTTATTTGTGTTAAAAAGAACTTATCAAGGGTAGTTTGAATGGCACTTGCTTTCTTGTTATGTAACTTATGATGTAGAGTGAGCATCTTTTTATGTCAAGGTAAATTGTCAAACTCCTTTTTAGTTTTGGATCAGCTTTCAACATTTTTTCCTTTGCCCTTTCCATGTTGCAAAATATCTCCCAGAGTTTGTTTGTTTATTTTTTTTTCTTTCTGCTTCCCTGCCTTCCTCCTTTCTCCTTCGAGTGCAGTTTATTTCTTTATTGATTGAGGTATAGCTGGCATACAATATTACATTAGTTTCAGGTTGTACAACTATGTTGTACAAACTGTGGATTATTTAATGTTCACCATGATAATAAGTATAGTCACCAACAGTCATCATACAACATTATTACAATATTGTTGATTATGTTTCCTGTGCTGTACTTTCCATTTCCATGTTTTACTTATTTTATAACTAGAAGTTTGTACCTCTTAATCTCTTTCACCTATTTTGTGTACCTCCCACCCTCCTTCCATTTGGCAACCACCATTTTGTTCTCTGTATTTATGAGTCTGTTTTTGTTTTGTTGTTGTTATTTACTTGTTTTCTTTTTTATATTCCACACAGAATTGAAATTATATGTATTTGTCTTTCTCTTAAAGTCACTTTAATGTCAGGTTTTTTTGTCAACGTCACTTCCTCTGGGACATCTTTTTATCATGGCCACATTCCTTATTTATGTTAAAAAATTTGTCTTCACTAATTTCCTCTGATTGCAGATCTTAAGTATCTTGAATGGTGTCAGTGTGAAACATTCCTAGTGTCAGCTGTTTCTTTTTAACCTCATTTATGTTTGGTTAGAATTTTGCTTCCAACATTATCACTTTTTGTTTCTTTGCTTCACTTTCATCTTTTTTGGCCAGTTCCCTCTTTTGGTGATCATTTTTTTTTGGTAAAATGTCATGGATTTATCACTAGGAGCTAAGGAGGCAGCACAGCTGTACAGTGTGCTGTCTGTGCACAGTGACCCATCATGACAGACTTTGAAGAAGTGACGTAACTGGTTACCGATCATGATGAGCCTCTAGTGTTTACATCGTGATCTGTGAACTGAAGAGCTAACAATGAAATCTGTACTTCATGCAACTTATTCATAGTTAATATACGATGGTAACTGAAATTTCAACCATGTTGTTGAGTGACTTGTTCTGTTTAAACTGTGGTAACTGAAATTGGTAAATATTGGAAGTAGGCAAAGTGAAGACTGTGTTTCTGTAAGAACACCTGAACTATTTGTCCTCTGGAGGGTCTTTCAGTATGAATTTTGCTGATCACATATGTGTGGTACCTTTTAGCATGTTTTTCTGTTCTTTCTAATTCCTTCATAGTAGTATCTGGGTCTTCCCCAACAGTATTGTCATGAACTCTCATTGTTAGAATACGTATCAGTAATTCTTGTAGTATATGTGATGAAGTGATGACGTGTTTTAAATTTATTTTTTGCTTTGTTTTGATACAAAAAGAAAAAGATAGTTGTGTTAGTATTAATCTTTATCATATTTAAGAAATGAAACCTTTCTTTTGGAATGAAGTGATTGACTCATTGGCCAATTGCTGTTCTTGACCATGGCACAGGACTGAGTTGCTACAAAGGGAAGATACTCACATTGGGAAAGCAAACTAACTCAATGTACACCATAATCTAGATTTCATAAATATCAGTTTCAAACAGTTAGCCCTGGATATTACCAGAAGGGACTCTCTTATTCTTAGCATATTAAAAGAAGTTGGGAGTATTGTTTGATCTCAATATATCTGATGTTTCAAGCCTTTTTTCCCCCACCTTCATTTTCCACAAGCATATAGTTGAAATAGTCACCCTTTTTCTTTAATAACAGATTTTACAATTAAATGTACATAGAATTCTTTGCCTCCTCCTGCCACTTTTTAAAGTAATTTAACTTTTCAATTAATTTCATTGGTTTTTTGGTAAAGCAGTACTTACATAGGATAGTGGAATGAAAGATAATTTGGCCTTTTTGTGAATATCTTTCATTCTTCAATTTCTAATGAACAAATTGAGAAAGTTTTGCAATGCTTTATACAATGTTGTGTGTTCAAAACCACTCTAAAGAGATGCTACAACTTTTAATTTTGTGTTCTTTAGCCACCACATAGGGACATCAAATTGGCCACATGTTTCAGAAAGGAAATGTTGGGCCTTGCTTTGTGCGCTTCATATAAATATATTCTATTCTTTTGAAGTATATTGTGGGTAACGTTTTTCTCTTTTATCCACCATCTTGAAATTATTATGTAAACGCTTAACTGTATCATACTAAATCACTGTATTTTTTGGGTGAGAGGTAGGTTAAGATCAAAGAAAATAAATGCATAAAAAACATGTTTTCTTCAGATTGTTCTATTTGTACTTGTGTACATGTCTGTCTATAATGTGTACAGGGAAAGGAGTAATTAGTCTTTTATAGAAATTTACTTGATCTGGAGTTTTGTTGTATTTCTTAAGAACATG
The DNA here is from genome assembly GCF_011764305.1 of Mustela putorius furo. NCBI lineage: Eukaryota > Metazoa > Chordata > Mammalia > Carnivora > Mustelidae > Mustela > Mustela putorius. Next base: position 636,104 of record NW_025421329.1, on the reverse strand, counting down.
GTTAATGCATAGATATGAGTAAACAGAAGAAATTTCTTTGAATTCTCTTTACAGGAATAACTGTAGTTTATATATTTAAGCTTTTCATAAAACTGAAAATTCATTCTGTTAAGTGATTACTTTGAGTTGTAAGTAATATATTAAAAGTTACATATGCATTACCTATCTTGATTACTGAATAAGCCTGTAGAACTTATATATAAATCAGATACATCAATATCTTTTTTAAACATACTACATTTGGTGTGCTTGGATGGCTCATTTGTTTAAACATCTGGCTTTTGATTTCAGCTCAGGTCATGATCTCAGGGTTATGAGATTGAGCCCCATGATGGCTCTGCCCTGGGCATGAAGCCTGCTTAAGATTCTCTCTCTCCCTCCCTCTGTGCCCCTCTCCCTTCCCTCTAAAAAATATATTACATTTAATTAATCACCATTACCTCATACAATTATGTAGGTTATGGAGCCTGGTGATCATCATTCCTTTGCAGTATAACTTGATAGGAATTCTTTAAATGTCTGTGGTTTCTTGTGCTTTGTGTCAATTCATCAGTTATTTAAATTCAGAACTTTCAACCCTTGGTAGCTGAATAATTACAGTTATCTTTTTTCCTGTGTCAGGAAAAAGCTTCTCAGTTCTCATAAAAAGATTCAGTAGCTGGTGGGTTGGGTTTCTTGCTAAGTCTTCCTTGAACCCATGCCAGATTATGCCTTAAATCTACACTGAGTCTTAAATTGTAAGCAAGATAAGATTGAAGCAAGAAGTCATTGTTGACAAATCTTAACTGCTGCTTTTACTTCGTAATGAAAGTAACCAGTGGTTTTTTAGGGGACTTGTAAGTTGGCATCAGATATTTTCAGCCTTATAAATTCTCCTTCAATTCAGCTGTTCTTTGGAGTCTCGTTTTAATTTTAGTGTAACAGAATTAGTGGAGAAAAAACAAGAGCATTTCTTTGTTATCGCTGGAATAGTCCCAAGTGATCTTGTGTATAATGTAGAAGCCACCATATTGTAGCTTTCCTAAAAGGAAAGACCTCCAGTGGATAGAATTTTATTGGTGCAACAGATAGAAGAAGCTAGGAGCTGACTCAGACCATGGTCTTAAGAGCATCAGACTCTAAGTCAAATCTTTTAAATATATCCTCATTTGATATCACCAGGTACTAAGGACCCACGTTGTCGCATTATAGATGTAGTGATGTTGACATATGTACAGCTAATAAGACCAGCAGAATAAACCAATATGTGAAAAGATAAGTGTGTGTATACATGTGTGCACACACACAGAGTAACAACAGGGGTGTTTTAGGGTCAGATGAAAGGACCGGTGCTTAATTAGGTTGAAGGAGAACTATCTTTGAGTTTTAAAGTCTTGATTGGGCTACCTTTTTTCTAATCAGCCTCAAAGATTTTGATAAATAGATAGATGCCAGGAACCATTTAGAATTCAAGACATGAGGCTGGGATTACTTGAGGAATTGAGGGGCAGGGACAGGCTAAGAGATGGGGCATAGTGGACCATGAGTTCTAGTCTAAGTCTGCCATTGACCAGTCCAGAGACCTTGGGCAACCATGGAGCCTTTGTAGACTTTAGTTTTCTCAGCAGTGAAGTCAGCATGCTGGACCAGGTGATTACCATTGTTCTTTCCAGCTTGAATATTCTCTGATCTATTTTCAGTAGCAATGTGGAGTTTGTTCAACCCCCTTTCTGGATCCTCTCATTAAAAGATTCTTTTCTCTAGTATATCCTAAACCTGGCAGACCATTAGATTCATCTGGGGAATTTTACAACATTCTTAGGCTCTACTCTTAATATACTGAATCAAAATTTGTGGGGATGGATAAGTTATTGGGCCAGCATTAGAGGGTTATTGCTTTGTTCTGCATAATTATGTCAGAGTGGGCCTAGTAAAACAGGTGCATTGGTAATCATTGTTTAAGTGAACTTGGGACATTCTGTGAGTTAGGAATTACATAGTTGTGTGTAGTTAATAACTTCATGTGCACTGTCATTCATTTAGCTTTCCTCCAGGTGGAGTAGAGCTCCTTACTCCCTTCTCTGTGGTTCAGAGTTTGTCTCCAGGTCACTGTTATTGTCCTCAGGCATCTCTTTTAATGACCATGGTTTCTCAGTTTGGCATATAAGTGCTCAAAAATATTTGTTTAATGAATAAATTTTTTTGTTTGTTTGTTTTTGCTGTTTTTTTTTTGGGTTTTGGTATTATTACCCCATCAAGTCTGTAAATTTTCATCATTGATTGCTGGACAGTTGCAGTATCTGCATAACTGGCTTCCCTTCTTCTAGCTTTACTCACTTCCTCCTTAAACCTGTGTTTCTTATCCCAGGATATATTTTCTTAAAAAATACTTGTATTGGTATTGTTGTTCTGGGAGAAACTTCAATAGAGTATTTACTATTTCTAAGTTAAAACCCAACTTATTAGCCTGATTTTATAAATCCTCTTGAAACTTGGACCCAGTCTACTTTTTTATTATTTTCCTTTGGGAATTTTCTTTTTCTTTTGCCAAATACATACGATTTTTCATGAATTTACTGAAAGTTCTCACTTCCATGTTTTTGCTTATGTCTCTTTTCCTTCATGTAATAATAATAATGGAATGCCAGCCACTTCTCTGCCTGCTGAAATTCTTTTTTTTGTAGGTTTACAATGAATTTTAATTATTCTTATTTTTATTATTTTATTATTAAAACAATATTATTATTTTAATTATTTTATTATTAATTTTATTATTCTTATTTATTATTATTATTAATTGAAATTAGCCAGCATATAGTACATCATTAGTTTTTGATGTAGTGTTCAACGTTTCATTAATTGAGTATAACACTGAGTGCTCATCACCACATGTGCCCTCCTTAATACCCATCACCTGGTTACTCCATTCCTGTATGCCCCTCCCTTCTCTAGCCCTCAGTTTGTTTCCTGGAGTCCAGAGTCTCATGGTTTGTCTCCCTCTCTGATTTCTTCCCCTTCTTTCCCCTGTTTTCCCTCCTTTCCCCTGTTGTCCTCCGTGTTATTCCTTATGTTCCACATATGAGTGAAACCATATGATAATTTTCTTTCTCTTCACTTAGCATAACCCCCTCCATTTCCATCCATTTTGATGCAAATGGTGGGTATTCATTCTTTCTGGTGGCCGAGTAATATTCCATTGTATATATGAACCACTTCTTCTTCTTTATCCATTCATCTGTTGAAGGACATCTGGGCTCCTTCCATGGTTTGGCTATTGTGGACATTGCTGCTATGAACATTGGGGTGAATGTGCCCCTTCTTTTCACTACTTCTGTATATTTGGGGTAAATACCTAGTACTGCAATTGCTGGGTTGTAGGGTAGCTCTATTTTTAATGTTTTGAGAGTCCTCCATACTGTTTTCTAGAATGGCTGCACCAGCTTATATTCCCAGCACTGTAGGAGGGTTTCCCTTTCTCCACATCATTGCCAGCACGTATTGTTTCCTGTCTTATTAATTTTTGCCATTCTAACTGGTGTAAGTTGGTAACTCATTGTGGTTTTGATTTGTATTTCCCTGTGCCAAGTGATGTTGAATGTGTCTGTTAGCTATTGGTATGTCTTGTTTGGAGAAGTGTCTGTTCATGTCTTCTGCCCATTTCTAGACTGGATTATTTGTTTTTTGGATGTAGAGTGAGAAGGTCTTTATAGATCTTGGATACCAGCCTTTTATTTGTAATGTCACTTGCAGATATCCTCTCCCATTTTGAGGGTTGCTTCTTAGTTTTGTTGACCTTTCCTTTGCGGTGCAAAAGCTTTTTATCTTGATGAAGTCCTGAAAGTTCAGTTTTGCTTTTATTTCCCTTCCCTTTATAGACATGTCTTGAAAGAGGTTGTTGTGGCCAATGTTAATGTTCTCTTCTAGGATTTTGATAGATTCCTGTCTCACATTTAGGTCTTTCACCCATTTTGAGTTTATCTTTGTGTATTGTGTAAAGGAATGGTCCAATTTCATTGTTCTGCATGTGACTGTCCAATTTTCCCAGCACTATTTATTGAAGAGACTGTCCTTTTTCCATTGGATATTCTTTCCTAATTTGTCAAAGATTAGTTGACCATTTCTGGGGTCTCTATTCTGTTCCATTGATCTATGTGTCTGTTTTTGTGCCACGACTATGCTGATTTGATTATTGTAGCTTTGTATTATAGCTTGAAGTCAGACATTATGATACCCCCAGCTTTGGTTTTCTTTTTCAGCCATCCTCTGGCAAAATTTCTGGTTCCATGCAAATTTTAGGACTGTTTGTTCCATCTCTGTGAAAAATGTCGATGGTATTTTGATAGGGATTGCACTGAAAGTGTAGATTGCTTTGGGCAGCATGGACATTTTCACTATATTTATTCTTCCAATCCATGAGCATGGAATGTTTTCCCATCTCTTTGTGTCTTCCTCAATTTCTTTCATAAGTGTTCTGTGTCTCTAGACTGTAGATCCTTTACTTCTTTGATTAGGTTTATTCCTAGATATCTTACAGTATTTGGTGCTGTTGTAAATGGGATCAATTCCTTAATTTCTCTTTCTTCAGTCACATTGTTATTGTATAGAAATGCAACTGATTTCTGTGAATTGATTTTGTATCCTGCATGTTGCTGAATTGCTGTATGAGTTCTAGTAGTTTGGGGGTGGAGCCTTTTGGTTTTCCACATAAAATATCATGTCATTCATCTGAGAATAGAGAGAGAATTTGACCTCCTCTTTGCCAATTTGAATGCCTTTTATTTCTTTTTGTTTCTGATGGCTAGGACTTCAGAAGCTAGGACTTCTGGTACTATGTTGAACAAAAGTGGTGAGACTGGGCATCCCTGTCGTGTTCCTGACCTTAAGGGAAATTCTAATCCAAGTCCAGCTCTAATCCAACAACCAGCTCAAATGCCACCCAGATCTGAACAAATTCTTCCTTCTACTTAGTGCATATAATGGGTATTTATAAATGCTTGTTGAATTATCTAAACATTTGCCATTTTAAGATTGGTGTGTATGGTTACTTTATAATATTGTGTAAGCTCAAGGAGCCATGAGCATTTTTTTCTTTCCTTATCAGAGTATCTAGGAACAGTGTCTTTACTCAGCTAACATTACTAACTTAAACATCTACAAAAGATGATTCTAATATTAATTTTGAGAGAGACAATCCTATAATGTTATTTTCTTCAGTTGTAAATTTTGTGGTCTTTGAAGGTAAGTTTGAATCTATTATTTAAGTGCTTCAAGCATACGTTAGTTTAAAACAGTGCTTTGCTGTTTACCAGTAAGCTTGTTTCTGGGGATGTAATGAAAAAAGAGATGATACCTGAAATATTACTAATAATATAACTGTACTTCCTCAGTATTTTAGAGATCTGAAGATATTATATAAGTAAGAGAGGGAAATGATTGTGGGGAAATGATATTTTAGAAACAGCCCACAATCTCAACTGACCATTTCATAGAGGTGAGTCAGGAACTGCCCACAAGGGGGCGTGCCCATCTAGAGAAAACTTGACCGAGTTCCTTTCCTGCTATGCAGGTAAAATGCCTGTTTTACAAATAAAATCCTAGATCATGCCTTTTTTTTCTAGGAAAAAGAATGGACCCTCACCACTACAAGAATTTCTACCCATTTGCTAGCACCTGTTTATTTGGGTTGTGTGATTTTCCCAGAAGGGACCTGGACATGTGATAAAATAAAAATGGGGTTGCTTTGCAGGCTTACTGTGTGAAACTTGTGATTATCCGCCCCCCTTTTTTGCAAGCATTGCCTTCTCTTCGATGGTCATTTTGGGTCATTTGCTCAAGGGATAGGCAGTGCTCCATTTTCATTGCTCTGTTGATTTGTGTAGCCCGAGGTTATGTGGAACTCATATCAGCAAGTCACCTTGAGTACACAGACATTAAGTGATGTTTCCACCCGAGGTCATGGCCTCACGGGATCCTTAGTTTTTCTTCCCAATTCCTATTTTCCCTTTGACTTCAGCATTATCACCAGCAAATATTTATCGAGTGCCCTTTATATTCAGGCTTTTATGTAGTTTTTAGGGAGTAAATAGAGTGTATAACACCTAGGCACTGACCATTATATTTGGTTCATGGGAATTAAACATAAAGGGAACTCATACCATGGAGTATGTGCTAGAAGAGTGAAGGAATCAGTGAGGGCCATGGGAATTGGTAGGATGGAGAAATCACTCTACAAACTCACAAAGTTTTTCACTGTAGGCTTCATCAAGAGGGAGAATTTAAGCTGGGTCTTGGATAAAGGGGTAGGACTTAGATATTTTGATGGAGAGAAAGAGAAAGCCTTAGATTTAGAAGCCTGTAAGTAGAGAAGCTTGGTTACACTATGGAGCTTCTATAGGATGGTGGTTTCAAACTCACATGCTTCCGGGGGCCAGTCAGGTAGTCTACATGTGTGAGACAATCTAGAAAGGTGAGCACTTGGTGATACACATTCCATTTTAAGGTATTTGCAAAACAGAATATATAATACTAATGTATAACACTTTGCTGTTGAAAGCAAACTCTAGTTTTGGCAGTTTGTAATACCTTTTGTGGGCATGACAACTGATCAGATTCAACTGTGCCCAAAATTTAGCGAAACCCAAAAAGGCCATAGAAGGCATTAAGTCCACAGCCAGAGTACTCCCTGGACATTTGTCTACTTTTATTTTCACTAACTGTATTTAGGAACAATGAAGAGAATATTTTGAAATATGTATGAATGAAGCCTAGCTGGGTGATTGTTTTAATCACTGGCTTTTGAGTGGTGGGAGTCTGTAAACATTCTGAGGTTAATTTGAATGGAACTTAAGATTTCTGGGATATAGTACTAGTCATAATTAATTTGGATTGTATTTTATGTCCTAGAATATACTTAGCTTGTTTCCTACTCTTTGTGATTCCTTGATTTCTCTTTATTTTCTAATAAAATTTTAAGGTATTGAGGCATAAAAGGAAAAAGTATGTGGGCATTTTTTCTTTCCCTTTTGTTTTTTAATATGCTTATCTTTAGTAGTTGTGTATTTATGATTTTTAATAATTATATTTTGGAGAGTATACTCATAATTGTATAGTCAAATAGATATTGCTTTAAAAATATCATATCAAATAAAGTAACTTATGGACATTGGGGAGGGTATGTGCTTTGGTGAGTGCTGTGAAGTGTGTAAACCTGGTGATTCACAGACCTGTACCCCTGGGGATAAAAATATATGTTTATAAAAAATAAAAAATAAATAAAGTAACTTATTACTGTATTATTAAATTCAGTGTCAAATACTGAATCTGGAGAGGGTCAAGTTTAAATCCCGGTTAAAGAACCCATCCCAATTGTCCTGGGCATGGTGTTTCATCATTAGGAATAGAATCCAGATTGTCGAAGTTACCTTCTAGTACTTTATCTGTTGTTCCCCACTGCTTTAAGACTCAGTTCAAAGGCCAGTTGAGCTCTGGTATTTAAAAGAAAAAGTGTAATTTTATCCAGAGAAGGTAAACGTATGCCCTGAAATGAAAGAAAGACCAGAGGTCCAGACCACGGCCAGGTGTTGCTGGAAAGAGCCAAATTGGACAACTAAATTGAAAAAGGTTGCCTGCTCTTATTAAAGAGACTTTGTTGCTGTCTATTTAATTAGCAAGGCCTTAGTTCATTTATTTGGGTGTTTTTTAATCTGCCCAGATAATGAAGTTCATAGCCTATTAGTGAATATGCTGGTAGCATGTTGTGTTATCTCTGTCATTGAAGTACTGTGATATATGTGCCTGTATGAAGTGAAACTGCCAAATCATCTTGATTCCCTCCTCCCTTGAACATGTTTCTCAGACGTGATGACTGAGGTTAAGGTAGTCTCTGGTGGAAAAAGTAAAGTTAAAGCTAAAGCATAGTATATATGTTACTTATGTAGAGCTTTTAAGAAAGTGATTTGGAATTAGAGAAAGTGAATTGGTTAGTCAAAAATGAAAAGAGTGTGATCTGGTGCCAGATGGCCCAAAAGGATGGGAGGGCAGTAAAGTTTTGCTAAAGGAAAAACATTGAATGGAAGAGTGTGGACCAATATCAAGACATCTGATTTCTTTATAGATTTTAAGTGAGGGCTTAATGTTTGACAGTAAGAGTCTAAGACGTTTGTTTTGAACAATAGGCCAGAGGGCATGCAAAACCTCCTGAAATAAAGATCACTCCTGTATCCTGAGAAGGGGGTCTGGACTTCTGTGTGGTTATTATGAGGATCAGGCAGAGATTTCACAGTAGTTGTTTAGGGTCATACTTTTGGAAAGAGCCTATTCAGAAGTGATGTGCAAAATTGTTACATTTAGGGATGATCTAAATATGAAATAATCAGAGAGAAATATGTGAGGTACTTAGGAAAATTGCTTTAGATAGGCTGAGTTTGGATCTTGCATATGTATTGAGCAAGATGCAATTTCAGAGGGCCTGGAGTTTGATTTATTAATGAGGGTCAATTAAAAACTATTCCTGATAGTTTGTTAGTTGCTATGTACAGGTTGACAGGGAGCAAGGTAAGCCACAAAAGATCCTAGGACAAGCCAAGCATATGACGAGTTTTCCCAGAGCGGGGACAACCACCTGTTTCAGGTTGAGCCTTTAGGTTCAAGGGCCTCTTGTGTGGTTGGGAAGAGATTAAGGAAATCCTTTCTGGAGTTATTTGGGGTCTCAGGACTTGCAGAAACAGTATTTTGGTATGAGATGGGGAGCAGGGGTGTGGAGAGCCACTTTTACATTGGAACAAAGTGTGAGTGAGGGGGAGTGTCTATCTGCTATTACTTTAGAGAGTCAGTGTTCTCTTCGGAGAAGAGGGAGGAGGGCTGGACCTTTGCTGGGATTTAGGTGACACACAGAGAAAATTGTTGCCTATCAGATTTACTTTATTCAGTTCATTCATTCAACCAGTAGTTTTTTCATAGAACCAACTTTGCCTTTTTTTCCAATCTATTTATTTAATGTTTATTTCTTTCACTAATTTTTCATCTTATTTTTGTTTTCTTCTTTTTCTTTGTGTTTATATTGTTCTGAAACTTCTTTAGTTGGACACTTAGGTCATGTTTTGTTCTTTTCTAATATCAACATTTTGGGTATAAGTTTTTCTCTATGTACCACTTTTGCTGTATTCCACAAGTTTTGAAATGTAATATTTTTTATTCATTATTGTTTTTATTTCTGTTTAGATTTCTTATTCGATTCATAAGTTATTTTGAAATATTTTTTCTTTTTGAATTTCCAAATTTTGTTTACTTCTATTGACTCCTGACTTAATTGTATCATAGTCAGAGAGCATATTCTATTTGATATTATTTCCTGAAATTTGTTGTAACTTAGTTTGTGCTTTTGTATATGATTAGGTTTTATAAATATTTATATGCATTTGAAAATTTTTCCTTTTGGTGTAGCCACTCTGGAGATTGGCTACAATCTCCAGATTGTATGGAGGTTCCTCAAAAAAATTTTTTTTTAAAAAAGATTTTATTTATTTATTTAACAGACAGAGATCACAAGTAGGCAGAGAGGCAGGCAGAGAGAGAGGGGGAAGCAGGCTCCCCACCGAGCAGAGAGCCCGATGTGGGGCTCAATCCCAGGACCCTGAGATCATGACCTGAGCTGAAGGCAGAGGCTTAACCCACTGAGCCACACAGGTGCCCCCCTAAAAAATTTAAAAATAGAACTACCTATGATCCAGTAATTGCTCCTGTAGATATTTACTCAAAGTATACAAAAATATAGATTCAAAGGGGTACATTCACCCCAGTGTTTATTGCAGCATTATTAATAATAGCCAAACTATGGAGAGAGCCCAAATGTCCATTGATTAATGAATAGATAAAGAAGAGGTGTTACTATGAAGTATTACTCAGCCATCAGAAAAATGAAATCTTGCCATTTGCAGCAACATGGATGGAGCTGGAGAGTATAATGCTAAGTGAAATAAGTCAGAGAAAGACAAATACCATATAATCTCATTCATATGTGGAATTTAAGAAAGAAAAAAGCTGAGTATATAGGAAGGGGGAAATCAAAAAAGGAGAGAAGGAAACAAACCGTAAGAGACTCTGAACAATAAAGAACAAATTGAGGGTTGATGGAGGGAGGTAGGTGGGGGATGGACCAGATGGGTATTAAAGAGGTACTTAGGATGAGCACTGGCTTTAGTATGTAAGTGATGGATCACTGAATTCTATTCTAGAAATCAATATTGCATTGTGTGTTAACTAACTAAAATTTAAATTAAAAAAAGAAAATAATGTTAGCCCTCTAATTGTTGGGAACAGAATTCTATAAAAGCTAGGCAATCACACTTTTTAATATATAATTTGGGTCTTCTGTTTCTTACTGGTAGTTGAAAGAAATGTATTGAAATATCTCATTATGAGTATGATTTGTTGCTTTCTCCTTGTTGGTATGCTTTTGCTTTATATACATTTGAGCTATTCTTATTTGGTATATGCAAATTTAGAATTACTCTCTCTCTCTCTATCTGGTGTTAAACTTCCAGCATTTATCATGTAGAGATTTTATCTCTATTAATAACTTTTGTCTTAACACTTAATTTGCTCAACATTAATATAGTTACATTGTTTGGACTGGTACCTGCTTGGCATATCACTTTTCCCTCCATCCTTTTACTTTCAACTTTTCCATATCCTTATGCTTTAGGTATATCTCTGATGAATAGCATACAGCCATATTTCAAAATCTAACCTGGCATTCTAATAATTTTTAAAGACAATATTAGTTTCAATTTACATGCTGTTTTGCCATTTTATTTGTTTCCTTTCATGCCTGATTATCCTTCTTGGATTATTGTCTTAAGTCTGTTTGAGCTGATTTAACAACATACCATAGACTGGGTGGCTTATAAACAACAGAAATTTGTTTCTCACAGTTCTGGAGTCAGGGAAGTCCAGCATCGAAACCCAGGCAGTTGAGAACTTCCTTCCTGGGTGGCCATCTTTGTGCTATAACCTCATATGGCAGAAGGGGTAGGGGAGCTTCTTGGGTGTCTCTAGAAGGGCATTAATCCCATTCATAAGGGCTCTGCCATCTTTCAGTGCCCCCACCTCCTAATAGCATCACATTGGCAGCTAGAATTTCAACATGTGAATTTTGGAAGGATACAAACATTCACAACAACAAGAAAATTTTTATTTCATTTTATTTATTTAATTAACAAATGTCTGTTGAAATCTTTGTTGCAGACGTTTGGGATTCATCAGTGAACGAAAAGATTTGTACCCACGCTGAGTGTACTTTCTAAGAGACTGAGTTGTTGAGAGGCAAGATTTGTTTATTTTCATCTTTTTCTTAAGAATTAGGGAATAACCAGTGTTGACCTCACAGTAAGTGTCAGATAGGGAAGGACACAGACATTCAAATCGTAGCAATTATTTTTCTCTTTGTGAAGTATGTAATTTACTTGCTTATTCATGCATCCATTCAACAAATCTTTATTGAATGCCTAAGAGATGTGAAGTGCTTTTCTCAGTCTTAGCAAATGGCAGTGAATAAACCATAGAAAGAATGCCGCCTTTTGTGGAGCTTCTAGTCTTGAGGGGGAGGTTGGCAATTTAAGTCATGCAAAAATCAACTGTGCAGTTTAGGAGATGTTGAGATGTTATAGAAAAAAAATAAAGTTTAGCCAAGAAAGGGAGATTAGGTCTGCTTATGAGTAGATGGTAGGGAGGACATAGAGGTCAGGTTGTACTAAAAGGAATGGTCCTTCAGGCGTTCGTTAAGTGCAGGTCGCTTGGTGGTAGACTCACTTTACTTACTGATTTAAAAATGTCTTTATTTTATTTTTGTTCCTAAAAGATAATCTTGTTGGACACCTGCTTCTAGGTTTATAGTTACTTTTCTCTGAGTAGCTTGAAGATATACCACAGTCTTCTGGCTTTTGTTGGGCTTCTGGCAGTTCTGTCATTCTATTATGGGTGATCTTTTCTTTCTAGCTGGCTCCTTTCCTTTCTCTGTGGCTTCTGGGAAATCTGGATTCTTACATCTCATAAGTTCTGGGAAATTTTAGCCTTTTCTCTTTCATTATTTTCTCTTCTTTATTCTGCCTGTTCCTTCCAGTTGGACATATGTTAGACTTTCTCTCATACTTTTTTTTCCATCTCTTTCATGTTTTACTACTTAACAGTTACTAAACAGTTGTAATCAACTGTGTATTAAATGTTATATAAATATAAATGTATTATAGTATTAGGACAGAAATAGAAATAGAAAATTTGTTCATGACTTGACGTTTTGAATTCTTCATTGTGTACTTTTAGATAAATGCATCAGCTATTGATTTTTTTAGAGGTAAAGCTTATGTGTGGTGCAATGCTTATATCTTAAGTATATAATTTGATGAATTTCGACATGCATAGAGCCATGTAGTCCATACCACTATCAAAATATAAAACATTGCCATTACTCCAGAAGGTTTTCTCATGCCCCCTCATAGTCAAGACCCCTGCTAAGACAACCATTTTTCTGATTCTTTTTCACTGCAGAGCAGTTTTACCTTTTCTAAACTTTTGTGTAAATGGGATCATATATTATATAGTCTGTTGTGTCCAGCTTCTTTTACTCAGTGGACACCTAAAAGATTATCCATATTGTTGTACATATCACTAGTTCCTTTTTATTGCTTGGACAGTCCTCCCCTGTTGCCTTTATCACAATTTTTGTATGCATTTCCCTCTTGATAGGCATTTGGGTTGTTTCTAGCTTTTGACTGTTACAGTTAAAAGTGCTGTGAACATTTTTGACAAGTCTTTTGTTTTATGTATTTTGATTTCTCTTGGGTAAATATTTAGGGTTTTAATTGCTGCGTGCATGTTTAATTTAAAATTATTTTTTTAAAAATTTTACTTCATTTTTTCAGTGTTCTAGGATTCATAGTTTATGCACCACACCCAGGGCTCCATGCAATACATGCCCTCCTTAATACCTACCACCAGTCTCATCCATCCTTCCACCACCCCCCTTTCGAAAACCCTCAGTTTGTTTCTCAGAGTCCACAGTCTCTCATGCTTTGTCTCCCCCTCCGATTTCCCCCAGTTCACTTTTCCTTTCCTTCTCCTAATGTCCTCCATGTTATTCCTTATGCTCCACAAGTAAGTGAAACCATATGATAATTGATTCTCTCTGCTTGACTTATTTCTCTCAGCATAATCTCCTCTAGTCCCGTCCATTTTGATGCAAAAGTTGGGTATTCATCCTTTCTGATGGAGGTGTAATATTCCATTATATATATGGACCATATCTTCTTTATCCATTCATCTGTTGAAGAGCATCTTGGCTCTTTCCACAGTTTGGCAACTGTAGCTATTGCTGCTATAAACATTGGGGTACATATGGCCCTTCTTTTTACTACATCTGTGTTTTTGGGGTAAATACCCAGTAGTACAATTGCAGGGTCATAGGATAGCTCTATTTTTAATTTCTTAAGGAATCTCCACACTGTTTTTCCAAAGTGGCTGCGCCAACTTGCATTTCCACCAATAGTGTAAGAGGGTTCCCCTTTCTCCACATCCTCTCGAACACTTGTTTACTGTCTTGTTAATTTTGGGCATTCTAACTGGTGTAAGGTGGTATCTCAATGTGGTTTTTATTTGAATCTCCCTGATGGCTAATGATGACAAATATTTTTTCATGTGTCTGGTAGCCATTTGTGTGTCTTCTTTGGAGAATTTAAAATTTTTGATTTAGAATTTTAAAATTGTGATTAATATTTATTCCAGAAAAACAAAAAGCCAAATCAGAACTTTTAAACCAATATTTGTAGTCACTGAGGCTTATTCTCTAAGTATTTTGATCAGATGTATGCAGTTTAATGATCAGGCTAATATTATCTTAAGGGCTTTGTCAGACTTATCATTCTTAAATTCCTCAATTTTTATTTTAATTCCAGTATATCTTAGGTTTACTTTCCTTAACCAGTGGTTCATTATAAGGATAAAATAATTTTAATTTTACAGCATATGAATAAGAATAAAAATGATTTAAAGCTGTATAAAACTACCCTTGTGGTTTTTACTCTTCAGATATGTAATAATTTAAGTCATGAGTATGTTCATCTGGTCTCTTCCCTCACTTACACGTGCCCTCTCAACATGCACACTGAGGCTCTTGAACTGCTCCATTTTGAAGCAAACAAACCCATAGTTCATTATTTGAAATATTATTTTAAAAACCAAGATTAAAACCATGGCTTTTTCTACCTCGAATGTTGCAAGCCTCAGAAGACTGTCTAGGTGTTCTGCCATTTGGAAAACATTGTCTTCTGCTGTATTTAAGGGTTTAGAATTTTTAGGTAAATCTCTGGAGCTTTGTTATGGTATGAACTTTAATTAAAGTTGTGTAGTGTAGATATATTAAAGCCCCATAAAAGCATGGTTAACCCACTTCATTTTTATTTTGAGCTAAAAATGTTTCTGTTAACTTTTGTTGAGTGATTTAAGGAATAAATAACAATTTTTTAATAAATTTTTTTTCTGTAGTAGATATGTTTGACTCTAATTTGTGTAGCGTTGCAGAGATATTTAATGCATACTTACTAAGCAAAGAAAATAAGGGATTATTTAAGAATAGACATCTTGACTATAATTAATAGAAACATCATTTATAATACTGGGCATCAGAAGGGTGATTTTCTTTTTTTAATTTAAATTCAATTAGTGAACATATAATACATTATTAGTTTTGGATGTAATGTTCAGTGATTCATTAGTTGTGTATAACACCTGGTGCTCATCACGTCCTGTGCCCTCCTTAATACCCACCACCCAGTTACCCCATCCCCCCACCCACCTTCCTTTCCACAACCCTCAGTTTGTTTCCTGGAATCAAGAGTCTCTCATGGTTTGTCTCCCTCTCTGATTTCTTCTCATTCAGTTTTTCTTCCCCAGAAGGGTGATTTTCCTTGGAGAGAGGGAAAAGGTCATTGGGTATTGTATTCTTATTTCCAAATTTTCCTTGGTTTCAGCCAAGCCATATACACAAGAGTAGATAATTCTAACTAAATCATGCTTTGTTTACCCATACCTAATATTCTTTTTTTTTTTAAAGATTTTATTTATTTATTTGACAGACAGATCACAAGCAGGTAGAGAGGCAGGCAGAGAGCCTGATGCGGGGCTCGATCCCAGGACCTTGAGATCATGACCTGAGCTGAAGGCAGAGGCTCAACCCCACCCAGGTGCCCCCATACCTAATATTCTTAATCCTCTAGTGGCCCCACTGTGGGGCTGGTTTTTGGGAGATAGACATGGAGCCAGTCTAGGTCACTGGTAGCTGGAACTAATTCCATGGTTAGAATATTCAAAGACGTAAAGCTCTATGCTGCCATTAATGTACTGTCATGGAGGGTGTAAATCATCTGCTTTTCTCAAGTGGAAGTTCATGCCAATTATAATCTTGCTCATAATCCTAACAAACGTGCATGTTGAAGTTTTGGGATCTTTTAAAAAAATGTATTTTTTTTTATTGTATTGGGTTATTTCCACTGAATACCAGTTTCAGGATGCACTTATGTGTTTGAGATATTATTCTTGCATTTTAGCTATTTGATACTTGAGTAATTCTGTATAGAAGAAAGGCCAGGTTAATGAGATAGGTAACTGATAGATGATGTCTCTTGGCAGATTTCAGAGTTAGAACACAGATTAGAAGCATAATTTTATGGTGCGAAGTACCTACACTTTGTTTTAAGGGATTTGTTCTTTTTGAAGTAGTTATGTTTTACTTAATTTGATTTTACAGTGATTGTGTAATAGCCATCTCCAGATTAGAGCAGAGAAAAATTAAAACTTTTGACATTAAGCCCAACATGATTAGTAGTTTATTGGTGAGTTGAAGAAAGTTTTATTTCCGTGTTTTTCATAATACATGCAATCTCTATGCCAACTTAATATACATGTGTTTATTATAAGGGGAACTATATGATTTATACAGTTGCTTTTTAGTCACTCTTTTATCAAATAAGTATTGGAAATAGCGTGTTTCAGTTGTGGACAATAGGTACATGTGTACCTATGTGGAGCATGTACTTTTAATTATTTATGGAGTATAAGAGCATAATAGTAGCTCTATATACTAACAGTCATTGTGTGTTTTTTAACCTTTCTAGGATTTCATTTCTGTACAAATGAGTTCTGTGAAATTATTATGGCTAAAATACCAGTGTTTGTCATTCACTTAATTTATCTACACTTCATAAAAATGCTTAAATCTTACTTCATCATCCTTAAATTTGCCTTTCAGTATGTGAAATCTATGAACTAATTCTTGAATATTTATGAAGTAATTCTGATTTTTGCAGGTGTTGCAAGCCCCTAGGAATATTTAGCTTAATTTGGAACAGCATTCTGTAGTTTTGCTTGATTTTTCATTCTTAAAAACCAAATTCAGTAAATCCACCTACATGTAATATTTTTGTATCTTTCTCTAGTAGTTTGATTAGATAAGAGTCTTTATAGTTTATGAAATCCTGATGAAATGCTAAGAAAATTGTTTCATAAGTAATGCATATCATTGTGTATACATTATCTATCCCTTCAGCTAAAATTCTGTTTTACAGAATGCTTGGGATCAGCAGTCACAGTTAATAAAGAACTAATGAAGAATACCCTTTCTTGACTTTATTGTTGTTAAGGAAAGTATCTTATAGTTTCTGTTTATTTGTATGAGAGTTTTCTGTTTCTAAAAGAAACAGAGATATGTATGAGATCAGTACGTTAAGACACTTTACAGTATGTTCATTGTGGTACGATCATGGTGATATGCTGCCAATTGATAGTTGCATGAGGTAGAACTTAAATCTTTTATGTTGACATAATGCTAATGCTGAAGTTTCTCCTTCAGCAGATTTGTGCCCATAAACTTATTTGCCTTAAAATGAGTAGAGCGGATGTTTGGCTGATAATGAATCCCAGAGGATGGTATTTTACCTTGTTTCTTAAGGTAGGGTCTGAGGACCAGCAATATCAGCATTGCTGGAGAGGTTGTTAAGTGGAGAGTCTTGACCAGTGCCAGATTACTTAATAAGAATCTACATTTAACAGGTTCTCAGATGATTTGTGTGTACATTAAACTTTGAGAAGGCCTCCTGTTGAAGACATAAGACCTGGCATCTGAAAAGGAACAGACACATCTCTATTTGAGGTTGCAAGGGTGTAAAGATATAGGAATTATTTCCTAGAATAATGAAGGAAATGTTTCCCCTTTAAAGTACATTTCTCTTTAGGGTGGTTGTTCTTCTTTTTTTTTTTTTTCCTGGAATAAAATGCCTAATGCAATTGTTTACTTTTATACTTTTATCTTACCTACCAAAGAAAATAAACTTTACTTCTTCCATAACAAATGAGGAAACCTAGTTATTGTTAAGTCTTCCCTAAGGTAGTGGCATCCTCTGGATTTGCATGAAACTGAGTGTTGAGAAAAGAGATGGAAAACTGAGGCCTTGATATTAGAATGGTCTTGCATGTATCATCACTTGTTTTACTTGTTTCTGTGACACCCTGGATGCAGACATGCTTTATATCCTCCTAACTGAAAATTAAGTATGCCTCCATGTCTGCTGTATGTAAAATCAGTCAGTCAGCCCTTTCCTCAGAGAGTTTACAGTCAGGTTAGCGAGCTATCTTTGAAACTCAGGCAGTCTGCCACCTGCGCAACTGTGGTATTCCTGGATATAGCCTAGACTTCCCCTGTCTGTGGTTAAAGGGAGAGAGGGAAAAAAAACACTTATTTCAGTCAGCTACATGTTTTCTATTAAAGTAAGTAGTGTCCTAGTGTATCAGTATTGTTAAGAGGAGTTAGAATCTAGAGCAAAAACCAAAGAAATGTAAATGTCTAGATGTACCTTCTCCTAACAGACTTCATGTAATATTTGTTGAGACATACTCTACTTCTGGATTTTTAAATTTGCTTGAAGTAAAAAACTTTTGCTTGCACTATTTCAGAACTCCCTTCAATGTTGCTCACCTTCTAAGGTTGCCCTAGGAACTCACTGACTTTTCTGGGGATTGCCTGAGAGTGTCATTTGAAAACTCTTTAGCCAGGGATCCCTCAGTACAAATGAAGTATTGCTCAGCAGTATGGGCAATAAACTACGCAGGAGGAGGACCTGGTCTTGTTGAGCCTGGAGTTGTGCCTGGGCTCTTTTATGCATTTTTGGGGGTGAGGGAGAGGGTGGGAGTCTTGGGTTGTGGGGCATAGTTTAAAAACCAGAACTCTAGAGTGAGAACATTGCAATGACTGTTGTTAACCTAAAGACCTGTAGTAGCCTCCCTTGTTAATATACACAAAGAGATATTTTTTTTGAAACATTTTCCCTATTTTCTGTGATTTTGATTTTTACCCAGAATCATAAGGTTTGTCTGTCTTGCACAGGTGACCCAGAAATCTTTGAGGTAGGAGACAGCTACTTATAGTCAATAATATATTGGGACTTGGGACAAGATACAGAAATGCAAAGATACCTCCGAGGAATGTACAATTTTCTGCTATATAGTTGGCGAGCATATTATTAATATAGCAGTGGAAGGAGGTGGCCATCAATTTCTCACAAGCAAGGAATTATAAAAGATAATTGTAACATAGTATGGTTCAAGATTGTAACCACCATTCTCTTTATTTATTGTATTAAATATATTATTTTTAGAAATTTATGTACAATATTTTTAGAAGTACTAGAAATGGCACTTACTGGTTCATTTATGCCATAGATCTTCTCCTCTTACAAATTTTCAATCATGAACTTAATACTGGAGATTAAGGGGACACTGCGATATGCTATTTTATATTAGATTGTGTTTTTTCCTTCTCCCTTAGGAATGCTAGGCTTATTATTAGAGAAAAGCAACAAGACACTTTTTGCTCAGGATCTTTCAGTAGAAAATACATTTTGACTTGAATTTTAGTGGCAACTTGATAATAGATTGGTACTAATATCAATCAATTAATAGATTAAAGATTAATCTAATTAATTAATCTAATAGATTAATAGATTAAGAGTTTGCTGAATTATGTCATGATTGTATTGAAAAGTGCTGTGTGGTCATATCAAATTGTGACACTCTGTGCTCAATGAGTGCTCATATCCTGTTCACTCTCTAGGAGAATGACTCAGGCACTTTGGACACAGTGGGCGCTGTAGTGGTGGACCATGAAGGGAACGTTGCTGCTGCTGTCTCCAGTGGAGGCTTGGCCTTGAAACATCCAGGGAGAGTTGGACAGGTTAGTATTACAGGGTTTTTAAACTAGCTTTTCAATTTAAAACACGGAATTTTCTAGCTCACCATTTTTTTAAGCCAGCAAAAAGTTTTTTTCATTTGAAAAAAAATTATATTATTGTGATTTTTTAAAAACATTTATATAATTCCAGATTCTAAAAAAAACACCTCTCCCATAGAGTTCTTTTTGATCTTTATCGTCAGTAGTACTATGTTTTTTTTACTTCCAACAGGCTGAGTATTGGGTATTTAGTAGACATTAAAAAAAAAATATGAGTTGATCTTCATTTTCTTTCTTTGCGAATGTCATTCCCTATAGGAGTAAACATTACCTAACTATATTGTTGTTGCTTTGTAGGTAGGAAATGATTTTAAAGTAACTGTGTATTTCCTCCATTCAAGGAATAGTAAAATTCTTTTTTTTTTAATTTTACTTATTTTATTTTTTTTTAAATTTTTAATTTTTTATAAACATATATTTTTATCTCCAGGGGTACAGGTCTGTGAATCACCAGGTTTACACACTTCACAGCACTCACCAAAGCACATACCCTCCCCAATGTCCATAATCCCACCCCCTTCTCCCAAACCCCTTCCCCCCAGCAACCCTCAGTTTGTTTTGTGAGATTAAGAGTCACTTATGGTTTGTCTCCCTCCCAATCCCATCTTGTTTCATTTATTCTTCTTCTACCCACTTAAGCCTCCATGTTGCATCACCACTTCCTCATATCAGGGAGATCATATGATAGTTGTCTTTCTCTGCTTGACTTATTTCGCTAAGCATGATACGCTCTAGTTCCATCCATGTTGTCGCAAATGGCAAGATTTCATTTCTTTTGATGGCTGCATAGTATTCCATTGTGTATATATACCACATCTTCTTTTTTTTTTTTTTTTTTAAAGATTTTATTTATTTATTTGACAGAGAGAAATCACATGTAGATGGAGAGGCAGGCAGAGAGAGAGAGAGGGAAGCAGGCTCTCCGCTGAGCAGAGAGCCCGATGCGGGACTCGATCCCAGGACCCTGAGATCATGACCTGAGCCGAAGGCAGCGGCTTAACCCACTGAGCCACCCAGGCGCCCCCTATACCACATCTTCTTGATCCATTCATCTGTTGATGGACATCTAGGTTCTTTCCATAGTTTGGCTATTGTGGACATTGCTGCTATAAACATTCGGGTGCATGTGTCCCTTTGGATCACTACATTTGTATCTTTAGGGTAAATACCCAATAGTGCAATTGCTGGGTCATAGGGCAGTTCTATTTTCAACATTTTGAGGAACCTCCATGCTGTTTTCCAGAGTGGCTGCACCAGCTTGCATTCCCACCAACAGTGTAGGAGGGTTCCCCTTTCTCCGCATCCTCGCCAGCATCTGTCATTTCCTGACTTGTTGATTTTAGCCATTCTGACTGGTGTGAGGTGATATCTCATTGTGGTTTTGATTTGTATTTCCCTGATGCCGAGTGATATGGAGCACTTTTTCATGTGTCTGTTGGCCATCTGGATGTCTTCTTTGCAGAAATGTCTGTTCATGTCCTCTGCCCATTTCTTGATTGGATTATTTGTTCTTTGGGTGTTGAGTTTGCTTAAGTTCTTTATAGATTCTGGATACTAGTCCTTTATCTGATATGTCGTTTGCAAATATCTTCTCACAGTCTGTCAGTTGTCTTTTGATTTTGTTAACTGTTTCCTTTGCTGTGCAAAAGCTTTTGATCTTGATGAAATCCCAATAGTTCATTTTTGCCCTTGCTTCCCTTGCCTTTGGCGTTGTTCCTAGGAAGATGTTGCTGCGGCTGAGGTCGAAGAGGTTGCTGCCTGTGTTCTCCTCAAGGATTTTGATGGATTCCTTTCTCATATTGAGGTCCTTCATCCATTTTGAGTCTATTTTTGTGTGTGGTGTAAGGAAATGGTCCAATTTCATTTTTCTGCATGTGGCTGTCCAATTTTCCCAGCACCATTTATTGAAGAGGCTGTCTTTTTTCCATTGGACATTCTTTCCTGCTTTGTCAAAGATTAGTTGACTGTAGAGTTGAGGGTCTATTTCTGGGCTCTCTATTCTGTTCCATTGATCTATGTGTCTGTTTTTGTGCCAGTACCATGCTTTCTTGATGGTGACAGCTTTGTAATAGAGCTTGAAGTCCGGAATTGTGATGCCACCAACGTTGGCTTTCTTTTTCAATATCCCTTTGGCTATTCGAGGTCTTTTCTGGTTCCATATAAATTTTAGAATTATTTGTTCCATTTCTTTGAAAAAGATGGATGGTACTTTGAAAGGAATTGCATTAAATGTGTAGATTGCTTTAGGTAGCATAGACATTTTCACAATATTTATTCTTCCAATCCAGGAGCATGGAACATTTTTCCATTTCTTTGTGTCTTCCTCAATTTCTTTCATGAGTATTTTATAGTTTTCTGAGTATAGATTCTGTGCCTCTTTGGTTAGGTTTATTCCTAGGTATCTTATGGTTTTGGGTGCAGTTGTAAATGGGATTGACTCCTTAATTTCTCTTTCTTCTGTCTTGCTGTTGGTGTAGAGAAATGCAACTGATTTCTGTGCATTGATTTTATATCCTGACACTTTACTGAATTTCCTGTATAAGTTCTAGCAGTTTTGGAGTGGAGTCTTTTGGGTTTTCCACATATAGTATCATATCATCTGCGAAGAGTGATAATTTGACTTCTTCTTTTCCGATTTGGATGCCTTTAATTTCCTTTTGTTGTCTGATTGCTGAGGCTAGGACCTCTAGTACTATGTTGAATAGCAGTGGTGATAATGGACATCCCTGCCGTGTTCCTGACCTTAGCGGAAAAGCTTTCAGTTTTTCTCCATTGAGAATGATATTTGCGGTGGGTTTTCCATAGATGGCTTTGATGATATTGAGGTATGTGCCCTCTATCCCTACACTTTGAAGAGTTTTGATCAGGAAGGGATG
The DNA here is from genome assembly GCF_011764305.1 of Mustela putorius furo. Lineage (NCBI taxonomy): Eukaryota > Metazoa > Chordata > Mammalia > Carnivora > Mustelidae > Mustela > Mustela putorius. Next base: position 613,919 of record NW_025421329.1, on the reverse strand, counting down.
CTGTACTTTGTCAAATGCTTTTTCAGCATCTATTGAGAGTATCATATGGTTCTGGTTCTTTCTTTTATTGATGTGTTGTATCACATTGAGTGATTTGCGGATGTTGAACCAACCTTGCAGCCCTGGAATAAATCCCACTTGGTCGTGGTGAATAATCCTTTTAATGTACTGTTGAATCCTATTGGCTAGTATTTTGTTGAGTATTTTCACATCCATTTGATCTAGTAAGCTTTCTGAGCATAAGCCAATTTGGTACATTACTTATGAGCTTAAGAAATATTTGTTGAGTGAACTAATGATTCCTGGAGTCTGTTAAAGTAGTTGCAAGCATTATGCTTAAGCTCAGTACTTAGATCTCATGTTACATGTAGAGCACTTCTTGGCATTCTTTGTATGTATGCCTTGTCTCTCACATTTGAAAAAGAGTAGTTATCACAGATGTTTTGGACATGGTGGTTAATGAATGCTTGGAATAGAGTGATCTGATTCATGGAGGATGTCTTTGGAAATCTCCAAGTGATATTCCCTGATCTGCCCTGATCTGCTCTTAAAATCCCATGGGGGGATGGGTAGGGAAGAATAATTAATTTTGTGCTACTCTTTGCCTACTGTACAGGGGGATTTATGGGGAATGATTACTCAACATGTGTACAATGCTTTGAACTCATTATAAAAAGCCTTTGTCTGGTCATGGTGTTTTTCCACATTATGAATCCCTGTGTATTTGTCAAGTTTGGAATAAGAACCAAGCTTGGCATATCAGATTTGGATGCCTGGGTGGAGAAAGAGAGAGAAAAGCCTGCATAGTTGCCTTCGTTGCCTTGCAATTCCCATGACTTTCTCACTGTTTTTTGTTTTTTTGGTTAGCAGAATAGCCAACAGCAGAACCAAGGATAGTTCTGGTCTATGTTAGGAGGATATTACATTGAACAATCTTGAAGCCATTCTGCCACTACACATGGGACTGTCATAGAAAAAGAAATACTTCTGTAAAAATTAAACATATTGATTTGCCCCAATTAGCTAGTGTATGAAGACATAGTTTGTGAGAGATGAAAATCAGGAAAGGGTGTGGTGGGTAAGGGTAAAGTTACTTACCAGGAAAATGCATTTGCTTAATTGGATTATATTGCTTGGATAGAGGAGCTGTAATAAGCCTGGAAATATGAAAGCATCAGTTGACAGTAGGAAACCATTCTCCTTGACGATCAAAAGGGAAGGAAATAAAATATACAAAGTGTTGAAAAAAAAGACTTTTAAAAATATGCTAGAAATAGATGCTTTTAAATACATTTTAAGTGTACAGTGAACTCTTTCAAAGTCTTAGCATATTAATTACCCTGCTCTAGACATATGATAACTGTTCATATGGTGACGTGGCAATTTGAATTACAATTTATTTACTTGGCTTACCAACAATAGTTAGAATTTACAACTGGGACACAAAAAAGGAATGATTACATCCCACTCTCAACTCAGCCCCACACAAATACGCAGTTGAGTTTAGTGATTAAGAGTGTGAATTTTGGATTCAGATAAACCTTTATTCTAATCTCACCTCTCCCTTATTGTAAACAAATTGTTCAACGTCTTTTTTTCTTTTTTTTTTAAGATTTTATTTATTTATTTGACAGACAGAGATCACAAGTAGGCAGAGAGGCAGGCAGAGAGAGAGGAGGAAGCTGGCTCCCTGCTGAGCAGAGAGCCCAATGCGGGACTCGATCCCAGGACCCTGGGATCATGACCTGAGCCAAAGACAGAGGCTTTAACCCACTGAGCCACCCAGGCACCCCTGTTCAACATCTTTAAGCTCCACTTTCCACAACTGTAAAATGGGTATAGTTACCTTACGAAGTTCTAGAAGATTAAATGACATATTTAAATTGCTTGCCATAGTCCCTCATAATATAGCTATATATTAGCTAGAACTGTCTCTTGCTATGTACAGTAAGTGTGTTCATTCATGTGATCTACAGAAACATTATAAGGTGGGGGTTTTTGTTATGCTCATTTTATAAAGGAAAAGAAGTTCCAAAAAAGACTAAATAATAATAATAATGATATTTATATGATCTATTTTTACTGAATGTTAATACCTTTGTTAAATGTTGAGGAAGTTTTACTACTAAAAAGAAGAAAGCTTATTTTTATTTTTTAAAGCCCTGCTTAAGATTGTTATTATTATTATTTTTTTAAGATTTGTTTGTTCATTTTAGAGAGAGCTGGTGGGGATGGTGCAGAAGGGGAGAGAGAGAGAGAGAGAGAAGCAGACTGTTGGCTGAGCATGGAGCCTGACGTGGGACACAGTCACAATCCTGAGATCATGACCAGAGCCAAAATCAAGAGTTGGATACTTAGCCACCTGTGCCATCTAAGTGCCCCAAGCTTGTGATATTTTATCCAAAGAAGTGTTAAGAGCGGGACAGTCTCTGGTTCTTTCTTTTATCTGACCTATCACTGTATCAGCTCAACTGGTTTCAGAAGTTTAAGATGGAAGACAACTTTAGATCATGAAATTGTGGTGAAGTGGCATAAGGGGAATTCGCTTAGAGAGAAGAAACAAAGAGTAGGAGTAAGTCTTCTTCTTCTTCTTCTTTTTTTTTCCTTAAAAAAAGGACCCCTGTAGGTTCTGAAGAGGTGTCCTTACGGCCTTATTTGCTGTTTTTGGGTCCAGGCTCCTGGTCAAGATAATTGTGGTGAATGGCAAGGATAGTGGGTTTTCAGTGAAGGCAATAACCAGGTTTTCAGTGAAGGAAGAGTAGGCCCTTCCTCTCAGGTGGCTTATTCTCTGAGGCTTTGGCTCACCTAGGAACTGTCCCAGGTAATACCAGTTGAATGGCTTATTCCACAAGTTTGCCAGTTTGGTTCTGCAATCCATGTGCAGAATCCCTTCCATAGGGCTTTCAGTTCCCACTCTGACCCAACAATCTTGTGTATTTTAGAAGCATGGTGTTTTCAAAGGCAATAATATATTTTCTACTCTTTGCCAAATTGGCAATGTTGTATTGAATTCTTTGTTCTACTTGTAAGGCTATTGCCGGTGACAACTGAGGGTGGCAACTGTGGGTCACATGAGCATGGGAGACTTCATCTCCAATTATCTTGGACATTGGATTATTTCTCAAGGAGAGTGATTAAGGGCGTAGGGTGTGTATGTGTGCATCTCAAAGTCTTGAGGAACAGTTCACAAATCTAGTATTCTCTTGAGTGAGAAAAGAGTAATCAGGGCACTCAGATAGCTGTTTTAAAAAATTTAGAGGACTTAAGCAGGGAAGGTAAAGTAATTCCAGAGAGTAGAACCAGGATTAGCGGATGAAAGTTATGATAAAGTGGTTGTTCATTAAAGCAATCTAAGGAAGAACTTTAAGCCAAAGGTAAGTGTCCAAAAGGGGAATGTGTTCCCTCACGAAGTATCAAGGTTCTTGGTATGAGAAGTGCCTGGGATATTTCATGAAAATTCCTGTTCTGGATAGAATATTAAAGCAAATGAGTTCTGAAGTCCTTATTAGAAAAAAAAAAGGAATATTGTAGAAAGCTGGTCTGTCTGGTTACCATTCCCATCTTAGCTTCTTTCCCCACTCCTTAAAAGTGATCTCTTTGAAAAGAATAGTTACTATTTTATGGGAGTATTTTTTCTTTCATTAGTCAGAAGTCTACTGAAAACTCCATGTATTGTGGCTTGTCGTCGTCGTCTTTTTTTCACTCAATAATATTTTTGGAGTTTTTATTAGTTTCTAAAAATCTTTTTGAAAAAGTTGCATTCTTTATTTTGAACTCTCTGCAATGAATACTGCATATTGCTGGGCAAATGTTTAACCATTTCTTTACTGATGGACATCTGTGCTTTCAATTTTCCATTCTTTACCAAACTTGTGGTGGTGCATATTCTTGAGCAGACTTCCTTGTATTCTCTATGCTGGCTACCAAAGGGGTTTTCTTCTTCTGCTTCTAACTAAAAACTGGAAAAGTTACCAGTTTCATTTCCCCTCCCATAGACAGAAAGTCATTGTGGATATTGAAGAGATGAATCCAGACATTCTGGGTGGCATTATTAAAAACAAAATAAGGATGATTGTTATATTCTTTTATAAAACCACAGTAATTTGTGTTATTGGTGGTTTCAGGCATATAAATCTGTTCTACTGCCTCATAAAATAATTAACTTGAATTGATCTTTTTGGCTCCTTTCTTTATATCTGGGGAATCTAGATTCTTCAGATATAAAATGTAGTTCACAGTGGTGAACATATATTGGGCCCTTTGGTAGTAACTGTTTGCAGTTTCTGCTGTGCCACTTTAAGGGAGGCATGGCAGAAGCCCTCCTAAACGGGGTTTTTTAGAGTATGCCAGGAGGACCACCTGCATCCTAGCCCCCCTGCGGCCCTGTTTAATAATACCAATTCCATGGGCAGCCTCCAGACCACTGAATCAGAATATCTGGGAACCACGTTCCTATCACCAAACTTCTCAAGCAAGTTGACATATACCTAGTTTGAGAGCCACTATTTTAAGGCAACCACATGATTTCAAGGAGCCAGAAGAGAGGAATTTGTCTGAACTGGCTGACAAACTATAATTGGGGAAAGGTTGTTCAAGGAAAAAAACTACTACTGATGAGAGTCTAAAAACTTTCTTTTGCCCTTTTCTGAAAAATTTTAGATTAATACAGTAATTGAAGATACAGTTTAAAATAGTATTAGAACCATTGTTTGGGCAGGTCTTACACAATCTCGGGTATTATTTCCCAGTTGATATGCATCATTATTAAACCAGGCTTTATTAGATGGGTATAATTTTGTCTTTTTTTGAAAGCAAGTAATTACACATAATATTTCTGAAATACATTGTGTACCTATTTTCTCTTTTCCTAGGCTGCTCTTTATGGATGTGGCTGCTGGGCTGAAAATACTGGAGCTCATAATCCCTACTCTACAGCTGTGAGTACCTCAGGTATTTGCTGCTTTCATGACCATTTTTCATAACTGCTACATTGTAGGTCATTTAATGATTGAAAAGAATATTTTTGTGTAAACATATAGCATGTGCTAAGGCACTGCCTAGACTAGAGCATTTATGCGTGAAAGACCTTTGATATGTGGGAGCTTTTAAGGATTGTTTCACAATGTAAGTGTCCCAATGTAAACGTTTTGCTAACATTTCATTACAACTCTGGAGTTAACTATAAGTTACATTTTTAATGTTTTGTTTTTTTTTCTCTAGAGATTTAGGATAGTGCCAATTTAGATCACAAAAGATATAAAAGCAACAAGGTATTTCAAAAATTAGGTAATCTCTTGAATAAAATGTTGGGACAGAAAATATAAGATGTATTTCAAAATGTTTGTGTGTGTATGTGTGTGTGTGTGTGTGTATGTATATATATATGTGTGTTTATATGTATATATATATGTATTTATATGTATATATATATATATATATATGTATTTATATTTAAACATTTTATTTATTTGAGAGAGAGAGTTCCATAAGCAGGGGAGGGGCGGAGGGAGAAGGAGAAGCAGACTGAACTACACAGAGAGCCTTGATCCCAGGACCCCAAGATCATGACCTGAGCCGAAGTCAGATGCTTAACCAACTGAGCCACCCAGGCTCTTCAAATTGTATATTTTATGACATCTACTCCTCTAGCTACACTTTTAATTAAATGCAGGTCCTCTTTTTGTATCTGTGTTAGAAGTTGTTATCATTCATCCTTTTTGATGGCTGAGTAATATTCCATTGTAGATACGTACCACATCTTCTTTATCCATTCATCTGATGAAGGACATCTCGGCTCCTTCCACAGTTTGGCTCTTGTGGACATTGCTGCCATTTGCATTGACATGGATGGAACTGGAGGGGATTATGCTAAGTAAAATAAGTCCAGCATAGAAAGACAGTTATCATACAGTTTAACTCATATATAGAACTTAAGGAATAGAGCAGAGGACCACAGGGGAAGAGAAGGGGACAAACCATGAGAGACTCTGGACTCTGGGAAATAAACTGAGTGTTACAGAAAGGAGGCTGGGTGAGGGGATGGGGTAACCAGGTGATGGGTATTAAGGAAGGTATGTGTTTGGATAAGCACTGGGTGTTATCCATAACTAATGAATCATTGAACACTACAACAAAAACTTATGATGTACTATATTCTGGCTAATGGAACATAATAAAAAAATAAAAAATAAAAAAATCACATTACTACTTAAAAAATCATTATCATTTAGAAATTCCGTGTGTGTGTGTGTGTTGGGAGCAGTTAATGGGCAGGATGGTTATCTAGATCCAGGTTTTCTGTGCTTGTGCCAGGTGTACTTGAAGCCTTTTCTCTCAATGTAGTGATATGAGTGGTTGACCAAGTGGTTCATCCCCTTTGCTGTGTTGTCTCTCAAGTTACAGACTTAGGACTTTCTCCTTCATGTCATCAGGCTTTATCAGGAGAATAGATATGGCTGCCTTTCCTTCCTTTCTTCAGTTGCTTGACACTTTGGCTTCTGTATGACTCTGCTAACAAACCACCCAATCCAACCCAGCCCTTTTTTCCTGCTTACTTTTGACTCTCAGATCTCTTATACAGGTGCCTCTCTCCTTTTTATTGTAGCATAGATCCTAAAACTCTCTTGGTTTGTCCTGTTCTTCTGACCTGCTCCATCCTGGCCCTCTTCACAGACTCTTCCCATTGCTACCAACCCCAGGGTTGGGCCTCTTGTGCCTTTTCTTAGTTTCACTTTATGTTTTCTCTTGGTGATTTGGTGTTATTACTGTTCTCGTGATTTTAGCAGTTGTTTTTTACAGTATTTGCTTCCATGTCTATCTCCTCTGGACTTTTCTCTGGAAGGCCACATGAATTTTTTCTGACTTTCTGTTTGACATATCCCTCTGGGTGTCATCTGTGCATATCAGATTCAACAGGCTCAGTGAAATACCTTATTCATTATTCCCACCCTTTGCCATGAGATTTCTCCTGTGTTCTCTCTCTTTTGTTGCCATCACTATCCTATTCTTTGCTCAGACTTGACCTCTTGGTACCATTTTCATATTTGTTGCTTCTGACCATTTCCTTGCATCAGTGGAAAAATAATTGTGGACCACTGGCCTATAAGGTGAAGTCTCCAAACACAAATTAATGTTAAACTTTAACCATACTAATTGTAATTGGCAAAAAATTGAATTTCATTCTTTCAGTTTTGAAGAGATGAGCATAATATAATATGAGTTTTTTAAAAGATTTTATTTCTTTATTAATTGAGAGAGAGAGTGTGTGTGTGAGCAAATGTGGGGGGGGAGCAGAGGGAGAGGGATAAGCAGACTCCATACTGAGCTTGGAGTCAGACACAAGGCTCGTTCACATGACCCTGAGAACACAACCTGAGCCAGGATCAAGAGTCAGATGCTTAACCGACTGAGCCATCCAGTTGCTCCAATATGAGCTAATTTTTAGTTTAATATTGGTGGCACATGGAAATCTCTGTGCATGATATTTAGGAATTAGCTTTTGCACATAATTAAGTATATGGTTTTATGTCTATAGACAGTTGTGGTATTTGAAAAAACTGAAGTCTAAAATAGATAATTCATTGTTTCATTTTTATTTTCCCAAAGTAGTATTAGTATCATATGTTGTATTGACTTAATTTTTGGTCAGTGTGTTACTCAGTGAGTTGGTTTGTCATCGTTAAGTGTTACTCTCATGTCTAGACATTTGGAAGCCTGGATTCTCGTTTAAGCTAAAATCCTGAAAGCTACCTGTCACTTCAGAAAAGAAATTTGATCTCTTTGGGATTTTCCACCTCTCTCCTTTTTAAAATTGGTGATGTAGAAGCTGGAATAGGATCACATTTCATTGATTTGATTATGTTAAGAGTGCAGTGGGTGGGTAAAGCTAAAATTATAAAATTAAGGTCTTTTTCCCTTCCCCTTGCATATTACCTCCTTTGCACATCTTGCATCAACTGAAGATAATTTCACATGACTAAAGATAAATTCAGGTTTCTAGTTCATGACATCCAGTGCAGTTTTTAAACTTGGATTCCTAGTTTGTTATGTTATATTCTTCTGATGTTTAAGGAGTAACCATCATCATCCCCCATACCCTGAGGATAATAGAGCAAATCTCCAGTTCCTTCGTCCCTGGGACTTTGTATGATTGGTTCACCCTTGTTTCTCCTGGGGCTGTTGCTGTGAGATTGACAACAGAAACACATGGCAGAGTTGGGTGACCAAGTCAGAAGAAAGGTGGTGCAAGGAATTTTGCAATTGTTTGGTCAAAATAAAAAAGACTGGTGCCTTAGGCTGTTGCAGAAAATTTAGAGACCTGGCCTACATTTTAGGTTTATAGTTCTTGGAAGGTAGTAATTGAAAGATGGAGGGAAGATAGTTATGGTCAGGGTAGGGCTCTCCCAAGGCCAGACAGGCAATTTGACCATTAGCCTCAGGGATAAACTCCAGCATCTTGTTCTCATCACTGGGTGGGGAGGAATGAGTGGGGAGTGGGAAAGAGAGTAGTGTGGCAGGAGCGGGCTGTGCAAACTCTGACTAATGTTCTGGCATTATGGAAATTTGTCTAGCTAGGAAGGTAGCAGAGTATATACCTGGGTTCTTGTGCAGACTCTTTCACTCACTGGCTGTGACCTTGGCAAGGGTTATTTGTAAAGCAAGAATATCTACCTTAATATCTGTGAGTACTGAATGAGTTGACATATGGAAGGCAGTTAGCATACTTCTTGGCTCAGAGTAGTCCTTCAGTAATTAATGGTGTGTCATTGAATCTAAGTCACCGTCTTTTATAAGCTACACCATTATTTTTAAAAAATTGGTTGATTCATATTTTTTTATTGTGGTAAGAATACAACATAAAATCTTTTCTTAAATTTTTCACTGTAAAACACAGTATTTTTAACTTTAGATGCAAATCATACAACAGATCCCTTGAACTTTATTCATCTTGCATTACTGAAACTTTATGTGTTTTTGTTTGTTTGTTTGTTTTTTAGAGAGGGAGAGGGGGTGGGCAGAGGGAGAAAGAGAGAATTTTCCAGCATGGAGTCTGATGTGGTGCTCAATCTCACAACCCTGAGATCATGACTTGAGCCAAACTCAAGAGTTGGACATTTAACTGACTGAGGCACCCAGGTGCCCTAAAATTTTATGAATTTTTTAATATCAACTCCCTATTTCTCCCTTCTCCCAGCTCCTGGAAATCACCATTCTACTTTTTGCTTCTATGAGTTTGACTCTTTTAAGTTCCTCACGTAAATGGAATTATGCAGTATCTGTCCTTCTGTGACTGGCTTACTTTACTTTGCATAGTATCTTTGAGGATTATCCATGTTGTATATGGAGGGATTTCCTCTTTTAAGGCTGAATAACATTCTGTTGTACATGTATACCACATTTTCTTTATCTATTTATCTGTTGGTTAGCATTTAGGTGATATCTACATCTCGGCTATTATGAATAATGATGCAGTGAACATGGAGGTACTGATATCTCATCAAGATCCTGATTTCAATTCTTTTGGATAGATACCCAGAAGTAGAATTGTTAGATCATATAATAGTCCTATTTTTAATTTTTTGAGGAACCTGCATACTGTTGCTCGTAGCAGCTGTACCATTTTACAATACCATGAACAGTGTACAAGGCTGTGAATATCTTCACAGCTTCACCAGCCTTTTTATCTTTTATCCTTTCAATACTAGCCATTGTAATGGGTATGAGGTGATGTCTCGTTGTGATTGGAGAAATGTCTATTCAAGTCCTTTGCTGATGTATTAATCTTACTATTTGATTTTTTGCTATTGAGTTGTAGTTGTAGGAGTTTCTCATGTCTTTTGGATGTTAACTCCTTATCAGATATATGGTTTGTAAACATATTCTCCCATTCTTTTTTTTTTTAATTAATAATTAATTTATTTATTTGACACAGAGAGAGAGAGATCACAACTAGACAGAGAGGCAGGCAGAGAGAGAGGGGGAAGCAGGCTCCCTGCTGAGCTGAGAGCCCAATGTGGGACTCAATTCCAGGACTCTGAGATCATGACCTGTGCCGAAGGCAGAGGCTTAACCCACTGAGCCACCCAGGCACCCCCATATTCTCCCATTCTATAGGCTGCTTTTTCATTTTTTGATTATTTCTTGTGCAGAAACTTTTTAGTTTGATATAGTCCTACTTACCTATTTTTGCTTTTGTTGCCTCTATATTTAGTATCTTATCCAGGACTAAAATATACCAATATGATACATATACTAAGGGGGATAAAGACTGCCAGTCATAGTAGGACACACTTTTTTCTCATCTCTCTTTACACATGGTTGTTACTTTACAAGAAAATATAGAATTTATACAATTCCTCCAACAAGAAACATTTGCTGCACTAATAACAATGTCATGTACCATTGCTATTTCCATGCCTTCTTATGCTCATACTTACTTTTTGTTTCAATTCTGCAATATACTGTAATATTTTTTGAATACATGGTAAGTGACAACTCAGCTCAAAACTTGTAGTTCCAGCATGGTGCACAACTCCACTGAAGGGTTGACAACAGGATCAGCTTACTTCCTTCTAGAGGCAGTGCTCACTATGTCACAGCTGCAGCTTGGAGAGCAGCCATGGGAGGATGCCATCAATTATAATGTGTGGACTGATTTCAGAACATTTTGAACATAGAAAAAAATATACTTTAGAATTGATGAACTTTAATAAAAACTTTTCTTATTCTCAGTTGTGTGTGTATGTGTGTGTGTGTGAAAATAACTATTTAGGCTTTCTTAAGCAGTGGCATAAGCTCTTGAGAAAAGGGGATCTGTGGGTATGTTTGTGTTTCCTGAGTGCTTGGCATAGGGCCTTGCACTTAGTGCTTACTAGACAAATTAAAATTAAGACAAATGATGATTATTATAATCATCAATGTTGCCAAGAGACTGGAACTTAATTATTCCAATTACTAAAAAGATAGGATAATTATGTAATGTGATAGAGGTGCTAGTTATTGCTACAGTGGCAATCATATTATAATATATGAATGTATCAAATTAACATGTTGTAAACCTTAAATTACATAGTGTTATATGTCAAATATTTTTCACTAAATGCATATGTGAGTCTTCCCTCTTCTGGAAGGATGGATGTCATTTCAAAAAAGATTATTCATCATGGAATTTCTTTAAATAGTACTTTAAGATTTGATTCAATTTGCCAAAGTCAGAATCACACATAATTTTTCAGTAACATGTCAGATGCATAATGTCAGATGCATCTGTGGTCTTTCTCTGGCTATGGAAAGGAAGAACAGATTGAGGATTAGAAGATCAGAAGGAGGAAAAAAGAAGGAGATTAAGTTTATGCTCTGCTTGACCTTAGCATTGGTATGCCTTTCCTTGTCTGTGCAGTATATTTTGTTCTTAAAGAGAAATAGTGAGTCCAGGGGTTAGATGGCAGCTGAGTGGAGTTCAGGAGACACAGGCTTCAATCCTCCTTCCTTAAAGTGTTTTAGCATGAAGAAAGCTCTGTTACTTGGTTTCTGGTATGTGACCCAGTGATTTCTGATTTTGTAGGTTCTTTGATTTTCTAGGGTTTGACTCTGGGTAGTTCTAGAACCCTGAGGGTGGTGACAATATGGCAGTGTCTTGCCAGGAGTAGGTTCAAAGGCTGGGGTGATAAAAAATGCAAAAAATGAGACCGGGCTTTGCCTAAATATTTGTGAGTCAGTGATTCTGAGCTGGCACTCTTCCTCTGGGGCTGGGAATTAATGTTACCCTTCCTTGGTTCTTCAGCCTAACGCAGCAGTCCTTCCTCTGCCCTTCTGTGGGAGATTGTCTCTTAAGTCTGTGCTGCAAAACTCCTCCCCAGGGACCTTTGTCAGAGGTTTAAAGCAGCCTTCCTCACAAGAGTAGAGTTACATAATGCAGAAGCCAGTGGCTGACCATTGCTGAGACATCCACATGTACTATATGGTCATCATTCTCTGGGGGCCCAGAAAGGGTGGAGAGGCAGGTAGGAATCCATGCTTTTGCCTCCTCTTTAAGACTAGCCATGATTTCTCTTTAGTATTCTTTGTATGTCGTAAGCATTCTTTGTGGCTTAGCCTCCTGATTAATGTCCTGAATAAAACCCCTGTTTTACTCAGGACTCTGTGTTTAGGTCACCTTGGAGTTCAGCCTCTCTTCCCACTCTTACCTGTTTTTGATCAGCCTTTCAAGGTGAAACATCAAGGAGTTGTCTCTACCTAAATTTCAGTATTTTTTCTCAGTTCTCTCCTCTCCTCTATTTTTTACATCAGTCAGGCCTTCCCTCTACTACCACCACCTCACCAATCTGTTCTTGTCCAGATAAACAATCACCTCCAAAATCCAGTGGTCATCTTTTAATCCCATAAGCAGCACTTAACACAGTTATTTGAATGGCTTACTCCTCTTGGAAATACTGTACCAACAAGAGTTGGTGGTCTAACCTGTCAAATCATGTCATACTTCTTCTTTGAACTGTCCAGTCACTAACCTTCTTACTCAGAGGAAAAGCCAAAGTCCTTACGAAGGGCCTCTGAGACCTTATATATGGTGTTGCCCACTTTCTTCTCAGACTTCAACTTTTGGTTTTCTTTCTTTGCTCATTCAGTTCTAGCTACATTGGCTGCTTTACTGTACTTTAAATATGCCATGTATACTACCCCGTTAGGACCTTTACACGAGTTCCTTCCTTTTCTGTTATCTCTCTGCCCTCAGTAGCTGAAGCTGCTGCTTCCCCCTTTATAAACTCTTTATTCAGATGGTTTACCTTCTTACTGAGATCTTTCCTCACCACCCTATTTAAACATGTAAATTTTCTCAGCCAACGTTCTCCTTCCATGTTGTATTTTTTTTCTCATAGTGTATATCATTATCTAATTTTTAAAAAGATTTTATTTATTTATTTGACAGAGATTACACGAAGGCAGAGAGGCAGGCAGAGAGAGGGAGTAGCAGGCTCCCCATGGAACAGAGAGCCCAATGTGGGGCTCGATCCCAGAACCCTGAGATCATGACCTGACCCGAAGGCAGAGGCTTAACCCATTGAACCACTCAGGTGCCCCTATCATTATCTAATTTTATATGTCACCTATTTATTTTATCTTTATTTTCAACCCTGCTTTACTCCAAAACTCCATGAAGACTGGGATTTTCATCAGTTTTCTTCACGGATATGTGGATGGTGCTTATCTGAAGCCCCCAATGATGTTTGTTGAATGAATTGAATATGAACAAATAAATACAATGGGGTAGTGTCTTAGCTTGTGCTACTGTAACAAAATACCATAGACTGTGTGGTTTAAACAATCGGCATTTATTTCTCACAGCTCTAGAGGCTGGGAAGTCTAAGATCATAGTGCCAGCAGATTCGCTTCCTGGTGAGGGTACTCTTTTTGGCTTGCAGACAACTGCCTTTTTGCTATACCCTCATATGGTAGAAGGAGGGAAATAGGGAGAGAGGGAAGGAGAGAAAGAGAGAAGGAGAGAGAGATGGAGGCTCTTGTGCTGTCCTCATGACTTCATCTAACCCTAATTACCTCTCCCCAAATACCATCACACAGAAGATAAGGGCTCCAACATATAAATTTGTTGGGGGTAGGGTGGAGCACAAAGCATTAGTCCATAACAGGTGAAGTGTGCTGGGTCAAGGGCTGAGAGGAGGGTAAGGGAAGTGTTGAGAGTGGTTATTCTGGTGAGAATGGAAGATGCTTAAGTAGCGGGGTGAGTGCAAGGTGTGTGGAGTTTAATTTAGAGTCCCTAGATGGCCTTGACTTAGTATTTAAATTTTCTTTTGTATGAAATGGGGATCTTTTTGATTAGGGACCCACTCATACATTTGGAAGATAAATCTTTCATCTCTGAGGTTGTTCTGGAATGATTAACAGTGATTTAGACAGAGGGAGGCAAAACTGGTCAATAAGTTAAATACCTTGCTGTTCTACTGAGTTGGAATCCAGACTCTTCAGCCTGTTCTGCTTCCTTTATCTGCCTTATTAGGCAGTGCTACTGTTGCATAATTTGTTTCACTTAAGAAGAATCTTCAGGGGCTCAGGGTAATGAACAGATACTTAAGCTGAAATAATTTGGTTTGTAAGATGTAGGGTTGGGAATCATGCCATGAGAAATCTTTTTTTGTGAATTGTAACTTCTAGATGTGAGCATAGATAAAACCTTAACATTTGTAAACATCATCATCTTAAAAGCACTTGATTCCTTGGATTGTTTCATTGGCGGTGATGGGGGAAAGAAATATTGTTCCTTTATAGATAACAGAGTATTTAAACTACCAGCACATTTCTAAGAACTAAAGTAATTATCTGGGATGGGAATTCTATTCTGAGACTGTTCCTTATTCTGATTACGTCACTTCATATCAGATGAACTATTAATATATTATTTCCTGCTTTTTACATAAGTCACTGATGGTTCAAAATAAAGTGGAATTCTCAATTATGCTAGGTCATTTCCCGGGAAACCAGTTTAGTATGACAGCTTTGGTTATCATGAATCTTAGAGGTTTAAAATGAGTGCATTTTTTCCTAATTGTGAAAACACATGCTTATTGAAAAAAATTTGGAAAATGAAACTGATAATTTTGCCATCCTGTTGTAAGCAATATTAATACTTTTGGTAGATTTCTGGTAGATAAAACAAAAATGGCAAAACTCTTCAGCTTGTGTTATGGTTCGTTTATTTAATATTGTATAATAAACAATGTGTCATTAAATATTCTTTGAAAAATAATTTTAAGGAATATGAATGATGTCTTTTCATGCATGCATGAGTGCAGGTATTTTGCTCTTATGTAAGATGACTTGTAATTGCTCTATTGTTAAAAAACTGTACCTATTTTAGAGGCTCTTATCCTGTGCTATAGTCTGGGAATGGTGAAAGAGAAGTCATGATGTTCCGTGTCCTATAAGGGCATGGAATCTATGGCCATATTTGATTGTGTAGGAAAGTTTCCTATTGCCAGTACAGAAATATGGTGATATATTGGATATACTAAAGGCTTGCTAGTGCTGGATGGGGTTCTGCTGCATCCATTCACCTAAGGAGTGTGTACTGCAGTGCCCCCCAGAGGGTCACTGGCAGGCACCTTGGTGCACCTGATGCCTTGACTGTTCAGCTGCCATCCTTCTTCCCTCAAATCCCAACCAAACCAGTTGCCTTTAAGTTTAGCATATACTCACTGAAATGTTTCCAGCACCCTAGAAGAGCTCAGAACATCATGAAGAATAGTAAATCTTTCTTTGAACAAGATTATTTAGAGTTGGGTTATAGTGGATCACATGAACTCCAAGATGTTCTTTTGATGTTCGTACTTTCTCAAATCTATCTTTCTTTCTTTCTTTTTTTCTTTCTTTCTTTCTTTCTCTCTCTCTCTCTCTTTCCCTCCCTCCCTCCTTCCTTTCTTGCCAAATACTTATTTTGCATTGCTTTGTTGTTGTTTTGTGAAAGAACAGACTTCTAATTTTAAAACAGAAGGTGAAGAATGGTAGAAACAGAAGCATAAGATCAAGTGATGGGTTAAAATGTCAGTGCTGTGATCCTTAATGTAATTCTCCCTTTGATTGTTTTCACTTGAAAGAATGCCTTTTCTTTACTATTGTCGACTACTACCTGCTGTCAGTTCGAGAGGGTGTAAGTGGAGCAACTTGTCAAAGGCTTTCTAAGCTCCCTTCATATGGTTCACAGAAACAGAGCTGGATTTTCATTTCTTCTTTCATTCAACAGGAGTCTCTTTCATGTTTGAAAATTGAAAACGCGTGTTTTTCAGTGTGGAGCGAGGATGTGCGTGCCCTCTGGCACACCTGTTTCTAATTTCCTGACTTGAAAGCATAACCCATCAAAAGGAGCAGAAAAACAATTTCTTTCTGACACGCTGCTTCGTGCTCCTTATTGGACTGAAGGCCTTCGTGGCTTTGCCATCTTAGTTCCCTCTGTAGAAGGCTCTTGTTAGAGGCAGAGTTCACTCAATACAGGCAGTGCCTTTTATCGAACAGAGCCATTTTTGGTATTATTTTGTTGTGGTGGTGGTGGTTCTTTTCAGCTCAGGAAATTTACTTGAAATAAGATTTATTTAAAAAACACAAAAAGGTCTTTAAAAATCTTGAATATTAAACATAGCTGGGCAGTGTATGTTGGAACGATATGTGTAAGCTGATCAGCGAACCGATTGGCTAGGAATAGGGTTTGGTTGAGCATACGACTGTTTAAATTCCAGAGCGCTGTTTAACATAAATCAAATATTTCCAACGCATTATTCAGATTTGTGTGTACTTTAAAGTCTTGCCAACTTGAATAACTGTGAGGCACAGTATGTTGACTTTGAGTTTTGTAAATTGATAATTTGTTGCTATGAAAGTTGTACATGGTATAACTCATCACTTTCTGAAGGTGCATAGTATGTCTGATGTTGGCAAGCTGTTATGAAAAAATGATGCCCAGGGAATTCAGGGCTTTAGCTTTCAGATGCTTGAAGTATGGGTCTTTGGTTCGTTGTAAGGTTTATCCTGGACATTTTCAGTGTAAGGTACTTGGTTCTTTAGACATCAACCTTGGCTTAGACTTTCTATTTCTGAGAGTTGTTTGGGATAATAATCTTAATGCTGTATCTTCAGAAATAGTCTCTCAGGCTATTTTTAAAAAACACCTACTCTCTTCACACTTTAGCATGTATGAATCACCTGTTAAATGGCATAGTATGACCCAGTGGGTCTGGGAGGACCTGATATTCTGCATTTTTCACAAGTTCCCAGCTGATTCCAGGGCTGCTAGTCCACAGATCATACTTGAAGTAGTAAGGCAACATTTCGAGGGGCAGGGTAGTGCTGTCTCCCAGCTGTGCCTTGCCTATAACTCTCATCCCATACAATTTACCAGTCTCTTCCCATATTGTGTTTGGTGGATCAAAAGCTAAAGAGATCTGATGTATATCCTAGACCCTAGGTATCCCTGAGAATGTTAACAGTGGAACAAGTTAACTCACAGGTCAGGGTATCAGTGGATAAGGGGCCATTGAGATAGGATCAGTGTGCTGGCAGAAACGTTATTTATGTTTCCAGATTCTTCTGGGATGCGCCTAGCCCTAGCTGAGGTTCTTGCTGCAAACAGAGGTAACTGCTAACTCTAAAAGGTGCTCATAGGGGAGTCAGAAAGACATAATGCTGAATCAAATGTGTTCTATTTTTCCGTGGTGACTGGTTAATTTGGGCAAAGAGATTTACTGGCAAATCATATAGAAAAAGTAGAGATAATGTAAAATGTAGAAACAGCTTGCATATTTTTTTTAAAGATTTTTTTTTTTTTAATTTATTTAGTCAGAGAGAGAGCGAGAGCGAGCACAGGCAGACAGAGTGGCAGGCAGAGTCAGAGGGAGAAGCAGGCTCCCCATGGAGCAAGGATCCCGATGTGGGACTCGATCCCAGGACACCGGGATCATGACCTGAGCCGAAGGCAGCTGCCTAACCAACTGAGCCACCCAGGCGTCCCACAGCTTGCATTTTTATTAACTTGTTATTGAATACATGTCATGGTTCTCAGTAGTGAATCACAGTATGATTGAGTCCAGTACAACACATTGCGACCAAAGGATACCTTATATTTTTATTTTCAGAATGTTTTGTTCATATCATGAAAAAGTGTATTTATTTATGTGTTGTATTTGTCTTTTGGCTTTGATAAAAAAGATTTTAATAACTACTGGCTTGACGAAAGGTTGGAGAGACATGTTAAAAAAAGCTGAGTTAGATATTAAAGAATTAGAAACTTTATTAAAATTATACAGTGGTATTTTAGGTCTACATATACCCACATTGAATGTAAGAGCACGTTACATGCTGGAGGCAGTTTGGGGTGCAGGATATCGTGGGTTTGGGAATCAGACTTGGGTTTGAATTGTAATGGAAGGAGCAGGTTAGAAGGGTATGTCCACCAGTGCCAGGATCAGAACATCTTTTTATGGAAGAGAGACAAACAGATATGCTAATTATCATTAAGATTATCACTTTGTAATATTGCATCATCTGTTAGTTGGGACTCAGTGTTGTATGTATTATCATGCTAAGGAGTTCTGTTTACTCCCTTTCTTTCTCTCTCTTCTAGCCTTACATGACAATGTTTTCTGGTTCTTTATAATACCTTGGTAAATTGTGTGTTGTCATCTGTCATATTAGTCTTTATTTGCTAATGTTGGTGATGGAATGATAATCTGCTTGAATTCTGCTATGATGTGATGGTGTGTTCTCAGAAATATGAGAGTATTTGCCCAGTGTAGCTGAGATATGTAGTAAAATTCATGTCAGAGGACAATAAATATTTAAAATTTACTGAGCATTTGTTTCATTTGAGTCCTTCATTATCCTTAAAATTTAGATTTGCCTCCTTTACCTGTTAAGCTTTCATACTTATGCCAAAGTAAATTTAGTGGAATATAGAAGTATAATCTTCTCAGTTGAAATATTTTTCTTGTGTTTGTCATATACATCTTCACTTTTCCAATTTGTCTTACTTCCTTTGACTTTGCTTCACATCTTAGCAGCAGTTCCTTTTTGCAGCTTTTCACATCAGAATTATTTGTATCTGGGCACAGCCTTGGGTTTGTGGTATAGTTCTGGGCTTTCCTCACATGCAACTTTTGCATATTAAATCCTGCTCATGTCTTCAAGTTCATGAATATTTCTTAGCAACTCACTGTGCAAATTGCACAGGTAAGTTTTATTATGATCTACAAAATAAAAATAAAATAAACTCTTGCTATAAAGTCCTACTGTCATCATTTACTTCATTTCTTTATAGCTGTCATTGCAACATAAACAAGTTAGCACAATTTCTTGAGAATGTTTCTCTCTTTCTGCTTCTGTTTAGAATCACTTCCCAGAAATCTGGTTCATCTTTTAGGATTGAGCTCAAATGTGTTTCTTCTCTTTTCTGCAGCCTCCCTCCTTCTCTCTCTTTCTTCTTTCTTCACTCATCCCTGCGGATTTATTCCCTCCATGGTCACTGGGGCCATGAGATAGCATTCATGTGACTTATATGGTTGTTCTTCATTACAAAATGAGGTGGCTCTATGATATCATTGATATTCAATAAATTATCTGTTGAATTGAATTCAGTAACCCTTTGCCTATTTGAAGCACTGTCATATAGTCTGATTGCCAAAATGACTTAGTTGTTGCACATTAGTAAACCACAGCCAGTGCTCCTGCCTATTCAAGAGCTTTATGTGTTCATGGTAGAGGCTCTGTTCTTTTGAAGAGAAGGGTGGTTTAATTTTAGTTTAGTCTTGATAAAATCTTTTACAGTTTTCCTGCCTTTCCATTACTGAAGTAATTAGTGTGCTTTGGGCTATAAGTGGCAAAAAAAATCACAATTTGAACTTGTTTCAGTAGGAAGAAATGATATGATTTCACATACGAGGAAGTTCAGAGGTAGGAGGACTCCAGGGTTGGTTGGTTCAGGAGCTCCCCTGATGATACCAAGGACCTAGTTCTCCTCTGCTATTGTCATTGTTGACTTCTTCCTTAGGCTGATGGCAGAAAGGCTACTGCCTTGCCAGGAAAACCGATCACACAAAAATCTCTAGAAGGAAAGAAAACATATTTTCTTGATAGTTCTTTTCCAGGAATGAGGAACAGTTCCTTCAGAAGCTTCCTAGCAGACCTCTCCTCACATTCTGGTGATTGGCTAATGTTGGGTCACATGCCCATTTCTGAACTAATCACTGACAAAGGGAAATTACCCATAAACCTATCATGGGCACAGAATATGCCTATAGGGCATGTTTGTGACTGTGGGTTGGGGGGAGTAGAAAGCAGAGTAAAATCAGAATTCTGTTAGGAGAAGGAAATAGGTATATAGGTAACCACCACTATCCTACTAAACTAGGCACTTGCCATCATTTTGTGATGAGTAGTAAGGATGGTAATAATAGATATCATTTGTTGAACAATTGCTGTGGGCAGGTGCTATGCTAAATACTTTTTACCTAGTGATTCTAATTTTTAAATGAGAAATCAAGTTCAGAAAGATCAAACAGTACCTGAGTACCTAGAAAGTCTAAAGACTCTTCCCTTAATGACTAGAGAAATATGAAAAAGAAGAGGGACTGAGTTGGAATTTATTAAGCTATTATTCTACTTAAAATGTTATAGGTTAGGTATTTAAGGAGTTAAAAAATATATAGTTGTCATTTATATCTGTCCTTACCAAAGCCTTGTCTTTTGCCATTATTTTTGGCTAACACAGAGCTGGCTGTGGAAAATGGATGTTTTTGTTTTGAAAAATCAAATGCAGTAGATTAAAAAAAAACCACACCACCACAAAGTTTGTTTATATCTTCATTTCACTCAAATTGAATAGATGAAATGGGATCTGGCCTTTTTCATATTGTTTATGTTCTGCTTTGCTTCTTGGTTCTGGGGCAGAATTCCTGGTTCTTTTTGAATTTGTTTTCCTCTCAAGTATCATTTGCAACATTATTGTGTAAATTAATAAAGAGAAAGTATTTCTGTTCAGTGAGCATTGTAATTGTCCTAATATGACATAATACAAAGCTATTTTATTAGCATTATAAAATACCTTTTAAACATGTGTTCCCTTAACCTCAGTCTATTTTTTTTTAAGTCTAGAGGGTGATTTACATAAGTAACCACTGTAATATTTAAAATGAAGGTGATTTACATAAGTAACCACTGTAATATTTAAAATGAAGGTTCATTTAAGGGTCTCACTCCTTTTCATCTCTTAATATAAGGGCAAAGTTAGATGCTTGATCTGTATTTCATTTATGTGTTATAAAAGGGCCTTTGTAAATAAAGTACATGGATAAAAATGACTAAAGTTGTTTTTGTTCAGTGAAACTGTTATATAAATGGCATTATTGTATGTGTGCAGGTGTGTGTGCACACCTGTACATGCCCACATGGACAGGGATTACACAGACGACTGAGGAGTGATGTTATATCCACTGATGGATAGCTTCTGACTTTTGTTTTAGCCATTATAATACTAAAACACATTAGGTGCTTAATTAGGTGAAGTTACTCAGTCTAAATCAGCCATCTGTAACTATTGGTTATCTATTGCTGTTTAATGAATCACCCCCAATCTTTGTGGTTTAGAAGAACAGCCCTTTTCTTATTTCTTATGGTTGTGTGTGTTGGCTGGTTCTTAAATGAACAGGTCTTTTGCCAGTACGCTTGGGGATTCTCACATGGCTGCATTCAGGTTGTGGCTTAACTAAATGTCCATGACAGCTTTCTTACATGGCTGGTGTGTTGGTGGGGGCAACCAGAAGGTTGGACTCAGTTGGTGTGCTGGAATGCCCTTTTTAAATTTTTTTTAAATGTTCAGTTAGCCACTCTGTAGTACATTATTAGTTTTTTTTTTTTTTTTTAAAGATTTTATTTATTTATTTGAAGGACAGAGATCACAAGTAGGCAGAGAGGCAGGCAGAAAGAGAGAGAGATAGGGAAGCAGGCTTCCTGCGGAGCAGGGAGCCCGATGCGGGGCTCGATCCCAGGACCCTGAGATCATGACCTGAGCCGAAGGCAGCAGCCCAAACCACTGAGCCACCCAGGTGCCCCCATTATTAGTTTTTGATGCAGTGTTCAATGACTCATAAGTTATGTGTAACATCCAGGGCTCATCACAACACGTGCCATGCTAGAATGCTTTGGACTTGCTTTCTTCTCATGTAGTATCAGGGCTTCTCCCTCTCTAATGTGGCCTCTCCAGCAAGGTAGCTGGACTTCTTACATGGTAGCTCAGGACTCTCAAAGCGCAAAAGTAAAAGTTGTTAATCTTCTTTAGGGCTTAGGGCTGGGACTAGCATCTGCTTGTTAAAGTGAATCACAGGGCCAATCCAGATTCAGTGTAGAAGAGGAACACATAAGGTCATGAATACTGGGCAGCTTGTTCATTGGGGGCCGTCTTTAGAGATTAGCTAACATAGTAACTGTTTCTTTTTTCTTTTCGGAATAACCATGTTCCCTTTGAGAATCTAAAAACTATGGATTCTCTCTCTAGAAACATTCACATGAACACAGTTATCTGCATAAATGCACACACAATTCTAGTAGAATTTCATGGGATTCATAGTCATGGCTTGCTCAGCTTAAGTACCTCTGGTCTAACTCATAAAGTAGGAATTTACTAACTCCTAAGTTAGTGATTTAAATAGTAATTTTATTGTTATAAAATAGCTGAATGGAATTCTATGCTGTAAAATTATCCTATAAAAATTCTATTTAATAAAATTGTTTCATTTTCTTAGAATGACCATTGAGTTATTTCCTGGTTTTTTGTTTTTGTTTTGTTTTGTTTTGCTGTTCAAATAACATTGTACATGATGTTTGTATACTTGTCTGTTTCCTTAACACAAATTCCCAGAAATATACCTTATGATATACCAAAATATAATTAGTTACTTATGTTACTAATGTTCACTTTAAGCTGATGATAAAAGAGTAAGATATTTTATTTTTATGTTTTATAACTTACATATTCAGTAACACAAGTCTAAAACACTTAGTTCTTAATAAGAAACAAAATAGTATTATATCTATTCCTATCCTTTCCCAAACCTCTGCCTCTCCTCCCACTGACCTGAATTGTGTATCATTCACTTGCCTTGAAAACGAAAGTTTAATATATATGCATCCTAAACAATTTATTATTACTTGTTTTGTTTTATGTTTTTTTTTTTTTTTTATTGAGCTATAGAAGCATGATATATATGGTATATAGTTCTCTGTGACTTGTTTCTTTAGGTAAATATTATGTTTCTATAGTATTTGTCCAGAAAGTTGCTTTATAACTCTAGTGCATTTATCTTAACATTTGTGTAATTCTCCATTGTGTTAACATAGCCCTGAATTCTATTATTTCTTCTGTATTTATTGGCTATCATTATTCTGAAAAGAAAAACTTTTCTCATCATATACTTGGGTACCCAGAGTATGGTTTATACAGGAAAGGCAGAAAAGATGCTCAGGTCTTTTTATTTATACATCAATTTTCAAAATAATGAAATGATGCTCAGGTAATTTCCTAATATGCTCAATTAGGTCTTTTTTTATTTTTTTAAAAGATTTGATTTATTTATTTGAGAGAGAGACAGAGATAGCGAGAGTGAGAAGCAGGCTCCCACTGAGCAGGGAGCCTGATTTGGGGCTTGATCCCAGGACCCTGGGATCATGACTTGAGCTGGAGGCAGATGCTTAAGTGACTGAGCCACCTGGGTACCCCAATTAAGTCTTTATTTTATTGAATTTGTTTTTTAAATTTACATTTATTTATTTGTTCATATGTGAAATTATCAATTTGTAGATTTTTATATGTTTAATGTATTTCAGCCCATTGCATTCATTATTATTTTCCCTCCTGTATTTAGAAGCTCTGACATTTGAAAGAATTCTAAATACAGATCTGTACTTAGAAGTTATTAGTTATGTGCATTAGTTTAGGATTGTTATGTCTTCTGAATAAATCTGGATAAATTTTATCATTATAAAATATTTTCTTTTATCTCTAGATAATCCTCTTTGTTTCAGTTACTTAGTTTAACATTGACACAGTCACACCAGTTTTCTTAATGTTTGTCTGGGATATCATTTTCCACCATTTTACTTTCAACCTGTTTTGCTTTTTATATGAAATTATGTTTTTTTTAAACAAATGGGACCCCTCTCCTTTTAAAATTATTCCAGATTGATAATCTAAGCCTTTTACATGAAGAGTTTAGTCCATTTACATTTAATGTAATTACTAATATGATTAGACAAAATCATACCATCTAGTTTTTCATTATCTGTTCTTTCTTTTCTTTGTTCTTTCTGTTCTTTTCTTATTTTCCTTTGGATTGAACATTTTTTAGTAGTTCATTTTTTCCTTGTCTATTAATATTTGGTTCTATTTCAACATTTTTTTTTTTTGTGGTTGCTCTGGAGTTTACAGTATGTATCATTGATTTACCATAGTCTACTTTAAAATATTTTACTTCACAAACAATGTAAGATTCTTTTAACAGGATAAATTCATTATTTCTTCTCTATCCTTCTAATTCTTGGCCTATATTTTAATGCTCATATTATGAACCTCACAATGTATATTATTATTTTTACTTTATTTGGTTTATTTTTCAAATTATTTTTACTTTAAGTGGTCCATTATCTTTAAGAATTAAAATATAATGTATTATTTGTTTCAGAAGTACAGATCTGTGATTCCTCAGTCTTACACAATACCCAGTACTCATCACAACACATATTCTCCCCAATTTTCATCACCCAACCACCCCATCCCCCTACCCACCTCCCCCTCCAGCAACCCTTAGTTTGTTTCATAAAATTAAGAGCCTCTTATGGTTTGTCTCCCTCTCTGGTTTCATCTTGTTTCATCTTTTTCTCTCTTCCCCTATGATCATCTGCCTTGCTTGTTAAATTCCGTATATGAGTGAGATCATATGATAATTGTCTTTTTCTGAGTGACTTTTTTTGCTTAGCATAATATTCTCTAGTTCCATCCACGTCATTGCAAATGGCAAGATTTCAAATTGTTTGATGTGAATATTCCATTGTTTATATATTCCACATCATCTTTATCCGGTCATCTGTCAATGGACATCTGGGCTCTTTCCATAGTTTGACTGTTGTGGACATTGCTGCTATAAACATTGAGGTGCAGGTGTCCCTTTGGATCACTGCATTTGTATCTTTGGGGTAAATACCCAGCAGTGCAATTGCTTGGTTGTAGGATATTTTACAGCTTTTTGAGGAACCTCCATACTGTTTTCCAGAGTGGATGTACCAACTTGCGTTCCCATCAGTGGTGTAGGAGGTTTCCCCTTTCTCTTCATCCTCATCAACACCTGTCATTTCCTGACATGTTAATCTTGGCCATTCTGACTGGTGTGAGATGGTATCTGGTTGTGGTTTTGATTTGTATTTCCCTGATGTGGAGTGATGTTGAGCACTTTTTCATGTTTATGTTGGCCATTTGTATGTCTTTTTTGCAGAGAGGCCTGTTCATGTCTTCTGCCTCTTCCTTCCTTAGTTTCTTTCTTTCAACATATAAATAAATTATTTGCGTCAGGGGTACAGGTCTGTGAATCATCAGTCTTACACAATTTGCAGCACAAATTGCACCACAATTATGGACACTAGCACATACCCTCCCTAGTGTCCATAACCCAGGCACCCTATCCCTCCTCCTCCTCCCCCCAGCAACCCTCAGTTTGTTTCTTGAGATTAAGAGTCTCTTGTGGTTTGGCTCCCTCCCTGGTCCCATCTTGTTTCATCCCCACCCGCTTCCTCCCTGCCTCTCAAATTCCTCATATCAGAGAGATCATATGATAACTGTCTTTCTCTGATTAACTTATTTTGCTTAGTATAATACCCTTTAGTTCCATCCTATTTGCTGCAAATGGCAAGATTTCTGGGCTTTTTGATGGCTGCATAGTATTCCTGTGTGTGTGTGTGTGTGTGTGTGTGTGTACACACGTACACGACACATACATGGCATCTTTATCCATTCATCTGTTGATGGACATCTAGGTACTTTCCATAGTTTGGCGATTGTGGACATTACTGCTATGAACATTGGGGTGCACGTGCCCCTTTGGATCACTACATTTGTATCTTTAAGGTAAATACCCAGTGGTGCAATTGCTGGGTCATAGGGTAGCTCTATTTTCAACTTTTTGAGGAACCTCCATACTGCTTTCCAGAGTGGCTGCACCAGCTTGCATTCCCACCAACAGTGTAGGAGGGTTCCCCTTTTTCTGCATCCTCGCCAGCATCTGTCATTTCCTGACTTGTTAATTTTAGCCATTCTGACTGGTATGAGGTGGTATCTCACTGTGGTTTTGATTTGTATTTCCCTGATGCTGAGTGATGTTGAGAACTTTTTCATGTGTCTGTTGGCCATTTCTTTCTTCTGCCCATTTCTTGATTGGATTATTTGTTTTTTTGGGTGGTCTGTTATCTTTTAAAGAAATTCGCAAACAAATATATGCATGCACACATACTTAATAGCTTTTTAAAATTAAAAACAATTTTTATCCATCTAGCTCCTCTTTTTGATGTTCTTGCTCTTTATTCCTAATACCAAGCTTCCTGTATTCTTTTTAACCCAAAGAATGCTTTTAGTATTTTTATAGTTCAGCTTTGCTGGTGATGAGTCTATCATCTTTATCTAACTGAAATGTCTTTATTTTCCCTTTACTTTTGAAGGTTATTTTCTCAGCACAGAGAATTCTATGTTGTCTGTTTTTTTTTTTTTTTTCCTTTTTTTCTTTCTTCAGTTGTTTTTCTGTTGTCTTTTTCAGTTTCATTGTTTCTGGTGGGAAGTTGTCCCCTTGTGTGAAATACTTTTTTTTCTGTTTTTAATATTTTATCTTTGGATTTCAGCAGTTTGACTATATGACCTAATGTGTGATATTGTTCATATTTATCTTTCTTAGGTTTTGCTGAGCTTCCCAGGTTATTGAGTTAATTTCACTTGTCAGGGTTGGCAAATTCTCAGCCATTGTATCTTCAGACATTTCTTCTGCTTTGTCCTGTCTTCTACTTCTGGGATTGTCATTGTGTCCCTTTGGTATTCTCCTACAGATCTGGGGTGCTTTGTTCCATTTTTATATTTTTTTATTTTATTTTATTTTTTTTAATATAATTTTTTATGTTTTATAAACATATATTTTTATCCCCAGGGGTACAGGTCTGTGAATCACCAGGTTTACACACTTCACAGCACTCACCAAAACACATACCCTCCCCAATGTCAATAATACCACCCCCTTCTCCCAAACCCCCTCCCCCCAGCAACCCTCAGTTTGTTTTGTGAGATTAAGAGTCACTTATGGTTTGTCTCCCTCCCAATCCCATCTTCTTTCATTTATTCTTCTCGTACCCACTTAAGCCCCCATGTTGCATCACCACTTCCTCATATCAGGGAGATCATATGATAGTTGTCTTTCTCCGCTTGACTTATTTCGCTAAGCATGATACGCTCTAGTTCCATCCATGTTGTCGCAAATGGCAAGATTTCATTTCTTTTGATGGCTGCATAGTATTCCATTGTGTATATATACCACATCTTCTTGATCCATTCATCTGTTGATGGACATCTAGGTTCTTTCCATAGTTTGGCTATTGTGGACATTGCTGCTATAAACATTCGAGTACACGTACCCCTTTGGATCACTACATTTGTATCTTTAGGGTAAATGCCCAATAGTGCAATTGCTGGGTCATAGGGCAGTTCTATTTTCAACATTTTGAGGAACCTCCATGCTGTTTTCCAGAGAGGTTGCACCAGCTTGCATTCCCACCAACAGTGTAGGAGGGTTCCCCTTTCTCCGCATCCTCGCCAGCATCTGTCATTTCCTGACTTGTTGATTTTAGCCATTCTGACTGGTGTGAGGTGATATCGCATTGTGGTTTTGATTTGTATTTCCCTGATGCCGAGTGATATGGAGCACTTTTTCATGTGTCTGTTGGCCATCTGGATGTCTTCTTTGCAGAAATGTCTGCTCATGTCCTCTGCCCATTTCTTGATTGGATTATTTGTTCTTTGGGTGTTGAGTTGCTAAGTTCTTTATAGATTCTGGACACTAGTCCTTTATCTGATATGTCGTTTGCAAATATCTTCTCCCATTCTGTCAGTTGTCTTTTGATTTTGTTAACTGTTTCCTTTGCTGTGCAAAAGCTTTTGATCTTGATGAAATCCCAATAGTTCATTTTTGCCCTTGCTTCCCTTGCCTTTGGCGTTGTTCCTAGGAAGATGTTGCTGCGGCTGAGGTCGAAGAGATTGCTGCCTGTGTTCTCCTCAAGGATTTTGATGGATTCCTTTCGCACATTGAGGTCCTTCATCCATTTTGAGTCTATTTTTGTGTGTGGTGTAAGGAAATGGTCCAATTTCATTTTTCTGCATGTGGCTGTCCAATTTTCCCAGCACCATTTATTGAAGATGCTGTCTTTTTTCCATTGGACATTCTTTCCTGCTTTGTCGAAGATTAGTTGACCATAGAGTTGAGAGTCTATTTCTGGGCTCTCTATTCGATTCCATTGATCTATGTGTCTGTTTTTGTGCCAGTACCATGCTGTCTTGATGATGACAGCTTTGTAATAGAGCTTGAAGTCCGGGATTGTGATGCCACCAACGTTGGCTTTCTTTTTCAATATCCCTTTAGCTATTCGAGGTCTTTTCTGGTTCCATATAAATTTTAGAATTATTTGTTCCATTTCTTTGAAAAAGATGGATGGTACTTTGATAGGAATTGCATTAAATGTGTAGATTGCTTTAGGTAGCATAGACATTTTCACAATATTTATTCTTCCAATCCAGGAGCATGGAACATTTTTCCATTTCTTTGTGTCTTCCTCAATTTCTTTCATGAGTACTTTATAGTTTTCTGAGTATAGATTCTGTGTCTCTTTGGTTAGGTTTATTCCTAGGTATCTTATGGTTTTGGGTGCAATTGTAAATGGGATTGACTCCTTAATTTCCCTTTCTTCTGTCTTGCTGTTGGTGTAGAGAAATGCAACTGATTTCTGTGCATTGATTTTATATCCTGACACTTTACTGAATTCCTGTATAAGTTCTAGCAGTTTTGGAGTGGAATCTTTTGGGCTTTCCACATATAGTATCATATCATCTGCGAAGAGTGATAATTTGACTTCTTTTCCGATTTGGATGCCTTTAATTTCCTTTTGTTGTCTGATTGCTGAGGCTAGGACCTCTAGTACTATGTTGAATAGCAGTGGTGATAATGGACATCCCTGCCGTGTTCCTGACCTTAGCGGAAAAGCTTTCAGTTTTTCTCCATTGAGAATGATATTTGCGGTGGGTTTTCCATAGATGGCTTTGATGATATTGAGGTATGTGCCCTCTATCCCTACACTTTGAAGAGTTTTGATCAGGAAGGGATGCTGTACTTTGTCAAATGCTTTTTCAGCATCTATTGAGAGTATCATATGGTTCTGGTTCTTTCTTTTATTGATGTGTTGTATCACATTGAGTGATTTGCGGATGTTGAACCAACCTTGCAGCCCTGGAATAAATCCCACTTGGTCGTGGTGAATAATCCTTTTAATGTACTGTTGAATCCTATTGGCTAGTATTTTGTTGAGTATTTTCGCATCTGTGTTCATCAAGGATATTGGTCTATAGCTCTCTTTTTTGGTGGGATCCTTGTCTGTTTTTGGGATCAAGGTGATGCTGGCCTCATAAAATGAGTTTGGAAGTTTTCCTTCCATTTCTATTTTTTGGAACAGTTTCAGGAGAATAGGAATTAGTTCTTCTTTAAATGTTTGGTAGAATTCCCCCGGAAGCCGTCTGGCCCTGGGCTTTTGTTTATTTGGAGATTTTTAATGACTGTTTCAATCTCCTTACTGGTTATGGGTCTGTTCAGGCTTTCTATTTCTTCCTGGTTCAGTTGAGGTAGTTTATATGTTTCTAGGAATGCATCCATTTCTTCCAGGTTGTCAAATTTATTGCCGTAGAGTTGCTCATAGTATGTTCTTATAATAGTTTGTATTTCTTTGGTGTTAGTTGTGATCTCTCCTCTTTCATTCATGATTTTATTTATTTGGGTCCTTTCTCTTTTCTTTTTGATAAGTCTGGCCAGGGGTTTATCAATTTTATTAATTCTTTCAAAGAACCAGCTCCTACTTTCGTTGATTTGTTCTATTGTTTTTTTTGGTTTCTATTTCATTGATTTCTGCTCTGATCTTTATGATTTCTCTTCTCCTGCTAGGCTTAGGGTTTCTTTCTTGTTCTTTCTCCAGCTTCTTTAGGTGTAGGGTTAGACTGTGTACCTGACACCTTTCTTGTTTCTTTAGAAAGGATTGTACCGCTATATATTTTCCTCTCAGGACTGCCTTTGTTGTGTCCCACAGATTTTGAACCGTTGTATTTTCATTATCATTTGTTTCCAGGATTTTTTTCAGTTCTTCTTTAATTTCCCGGTTGACCCATTCATTCTTTAGAAGGATGCTGTTTAGTCTCCATGTATTTGGGTTCTTTTCAAACTTCCTTTTGTGGTTGAGTTCTAGCTTTAGAGCATTGTGGTCTGAAAATATGCAGGGAATGATCCCAATCTTTTGATACCGGTTGAGTCCTGATTTAGGACCCAGGATGTGATCTATTCTGGAGAATGTTCCATGTGCACTAGAGAAGAATGTGTATTCTGTTGCTTTGGGATGAAATGTTATGAATATATCTGTGATGTCCATCTGGTCCAGTGTATCGTTTAAGGCCTTTATTTCCTTGCTGATCTTTTGCTTGGATGATCTGTCCATTTCATTGAGGGGAGTGTTAAAGTCCCCTACTATTATTGTATTATTGTCGATGTGTTTCTTTGATTTTGTTATTAATTGGTTTATATAGTTGGCTGCTCCCACGTTGGGGGCATAGATATTTAAAATTGTTAGATCTTCTTGTTGGACAGACCCTTTGAGTATGATATAGTGTCCTTCCTCATCTCTTATTATAGTCTTTGGCTTAAAATCTAATTGATCTGATATAAGGATTGCCACTCCTGCTTTCTTCTGATGTCCATTAGCATGGTAAATTCTTTTCCACCCCCTCACTTTAAATCTGGAGGTGTCTTCGGGCTTAAAATGAGTTTCTTGGAGGCAAGATATAGATGGGTTTTGTTTTTTTATCCATTCTGATACCCTGTGTCTTTTGACAGGGGCATTTAGCCCATTAACATTCAGGGTAACTATTGAGAGATATGAATTTAGTGCCATTGTTTTGCCTGTAAGGTGACTGTTACTGTATATGGTCTCTGTTCCTTTCTGATCTACCACTTGTAGGCTTTCTCTTTGCTTAGAGGACCCCTTTCAAGATTTCCTGTAGAGCTGGTTTGGTGTTTGCAAATTCTTTCAGTTGTTGTTGGTCCTGAAAGCTTTTAATCTCTCCTTCTATTTTCAATGATAGCCTGGCTGGATATAGTATTCTGGGCTGCATGTTTTTCTCATTTAGTGCTCTGAAAATATCATGCCAGCTCTTTCTGGCCTGCCAGGTCTCTGTGGATAAGTCAGCTGCCAATCTAATATTTTTACCATTGTATGTTACAGACTTCTTTTCCCGGGCTGCTTTCAGGATTTTCTCTTTGTCACTGAGACTTGTAAATTTTACTATTAGGTGACGGGGTGTGGGCCTATTCTTATTATTTTGAGGGGTGTTCTCTGAACCTCTTGAATTTTGATGCTCGTTCCCTTTGCCATATTGGGGAAATTCTCCCCAATAATTCTCTCCAGTATACCTTCTGCTCCCCTCTCTCTTTCTTCTTCTTCTGGAATCCCAATTATTCTAATGTTGTTTCATCTTATGGTGTCACTTATCTCTCGAATTCTCCCCTCGTGGTCCAGTAGCTGTTTGTCCCTCTTTTGCTCAGCTTCTTTATTCTCTGTCATTTGGTCTTCTATATCACTAATTCTTTCTTCTGCCTCATTTATCCTAGCAGTGAGAGCCTCCATTTTTGATTGCACCTCATTAATAGCTTTTTTGATTTCAACTTGGTTAGATTTTAGTTCTTTTATTTTTCCAGAAAGGGCTTTTATATCTCTCGAGAGGGTTTCTCTAATATCTTCCATGCCTTTTTCGAGCCCGGCTAGAACCTTGAGAATTGTCATTCTGAACTCTAGATCTGACATATTACCAATGTCCGTATTGATTAGGTCCCTAGCCTTCGGTACTGCCTCTTGTTCTTTTTTTTGTGTTGAATTTTTCCGTCTTGTCATTTTGTCCAGAGAAGAGTATATGAGGGGGCAAGTAAAATACTAAAAGGGTGGCAACAACCCCAGGAAAATATGCTTTAACCAAATTAGAAGAGATCCCAAATCGTGAGGGGGGATAAAGGGGATAAAAAGAGGTTCAAAAAGGAAGAAAGAAAAAAAAGAAAAAAGAAAGAAAAAAAAAGAAAAGAATTTAATAAAAAAGAAAACACCTAAGAAAAATATAAAAAAGAAAAAATATATGTATTAGATAAACTAGTAAAAAATCGTTAAAAAAGCAAAAGGTCACAGTTAAAAAAAAAATTTACCCGAAGGTGAGAAAAAAAAACAAAAAATGAAAAAGAAAAAAATTAAATTAACTGCAAGACTAAAAAAAATCACAGGGCAAAAGCCATGAGTTCCGTGCTTTGCTTTCTCCTCCTCTAGAATTCTGCTGCTCTCCTTGGTATTGAAACCGCACTCTTTGGTAGGTGGACTTGGTGTCGGCTGGATTTCTTGTTGATCTTCTGGGGGAGGGGCCTGTTGTAGTGATTCTCAAGTGTCTTTGCCCCAGGCAGAATTGCACCGCCCTTACCTGGGGCCGGGGTGAGTAATCCGTTTGGGTTTGCTTTCAGGAGCTTTTGTTCCCTGAGCGCTTTCCGTAGAGTTCCGGAGGACGGGAATACAAATGGCGGCCTCCTGGTCCCGGCCCGGAGGAGCCGAGAGCCCAGGGCCGCACTCCTCAGTGTGCGCTCAGAGAACCGCGCCCAGTTACTCCCGTCTGCCTGACCTCCGGCCGCGCTCCGAGCTCACCGAGCTTGCGACCGGTTCAAGGTCACCCCGAGCTGCGAGCTTACTGTTGGCTCTGTCTCTGTAGCCGGCTTTCCCGTTCCAATACCCGCAAGCTCTGAGACACTCAGACACCCCTGATCCTTCTGTGACCCTGCGGGACCTGAGGCCACGCTGACCCCGTGTGGGCTTTGCCCCGGGTAGCCTCTGGAGCGATGTCCCTCAGCGGAACAGACTTTTAAAAGTCCTGATTTTGTGCGCGGTTGCTCCGCCGCTTGCCGGGAGCCGGCCCCTCCCCCCGGGGTCTATCTTCCTGTCGCTTTGGATTCACTTCTCCGCTGGTCCTACCTTTCAGAAAGTGGTTGTTTTCTGTTTCCAGAATTGCTGTTCTTCTTCTCTTCGATCTGCCGATGGATTTTCAGGTGTTTGCAATCTTTAGATAAGCTATCTAACTGATCTCCGGCTAGCTGAAGTAGTCTCGGCCTGCTACTTCTCCGCCATCTTGACTCCTCCGCTTTGTTCCATTTTTAGTCATTCTTTTCCTCTTTGTGTTTCAGTATGGGTAGTTTCTCATGACTATTATTAAGTTCACTGATTTTTTTTTTCTTTAGCTGTCTCTTATTTACTCCTACGTCTGTTGAATGCATTTTTCATTTTTTATAGTATATTTTTTATTTTATTTGGTTCATATTTGAATTTTTTCTTTGCTGAGATTTCCCATATTTTTTTTGAAAAGTTCCCTCTTTTCTATTAAGTAGTTACATAAAATAATTATCCTGATTATTTTAAGGTTCTCATGTGATAATTCCAACATTGGAGTCATTAGTAGCCTGTTTCTGTTGGCTGTTCCTTCTCTAATGTATAAGGCACATTTCTTGTTTTTTCATATGTTCGTAATCATAGATTATATGGTAAACATTATGTTTGGAACACAGATGAGATTGAAGAAAATATTTGCTACTAAAAAGGAGCACATTTCATACATCTAATACAGAGGATTGAGTCAATCTTGTTTGTAATTGACATTAAGTAATTTAGAACCATCATTCTTTTTGCTGGTAAAATTGTTCCATCTTTTGTCCATAAAAGCCCCTTTAAGTTTGATTCACTTCTGGGGTGCCTGGGTGGCTCAGTGGGTTAAGCTGCTGCCTTTGGCTCAGGTCATGATCTCAGGGTTCTGGGATAAAGTCCCGCATCGGACTCTCTGCTCAGCAGGGAGCCTGCTTCCCTCTCTGTCTTTGCCTGCCTCTCCATCTACTTGTGATTTCTCTCTGTCAAATAAATAAATAAAATCTTAGAAAAAAATATATTTAAGTTTGATTCACTTTTCTTTGACATAACTATCTTTGATAGTTTTCTTGCTTTTAGGGAGAACAAGACCTCTCTTACTCCTCTTGGACACGGCCTGAGTCAGGCCCAGAACCAGCAATTCTCCAAGGATCCTTATTTCTTATTGGAAATAGTATGAGTCTAACATGATAATCTAATTTTGGTATTTTCACTGCAATTTCCATGTTAGTAACTAGGTAATGATAGTGTCACTATTGCCTTTGTCACATGGAGTTCATGATCCCAGCAGAAGATATATTTTTATTGGCAATTGAAGTGAAAGTTTAGTTTCCTGATTTATAATCCTATGCTTATAGATTTTGAAATAAAGCCATAGCTGTGTGGATTCTTAATTTGGGATTTGTGGACCCTATGGAATCTATACATGGTTTTTCATGGAAAATTCTCTGAATTTCCTGAGAGTGTTTAATTTTAAGCAAAGATAACTCTTACGCCTTAGGAAGCACAGTCTTAGACAACTTTTGAATAAAATTGTAGTAAGTATCATGGTTAAAATAAAAGTTTAAGCAAGTAATACAAATGAATGTATATTCTTCTTTTTTTTTTTTTTAAGATTTTATTCATTTGACAGAGATCACAAGTAGGCAGAGAGAGAGAGAGAGAGAGAGGGAAGCAGGCTCCCTGCTGAGCAGAAAGCCTGATGTGGGACTTTATCCCAGGACCCTGAGATCATGACCTGAGCTGAAGGCAGTGGCTTAACCCACTGAGTCACCCAGGCACCCTGTATTTTCTTCTTTAGCTAGCATTTTCTTAATAATGATGTCAAATGAAAACCTAGAGAGATGCTAAATTTTATATTGTCTATTGGCCTTTTACTAGATGTTTTATTTGAGGTGGCTTACCTATTTTGCTTTTCCCTTCTTTTATCTGCTTATATGGTTTTTCTGCTAGTTGGTGGTAAGATAGCTTTTGGACCCTTTTCTTTTCTTTTTTTTTTTTTAACTGTTATTCCTTAAATTCTACTCTAACGTAGACAAATGAATATGATTACCATTTTCCTCTCTTACCTTCAGAACTTTTGTGTCTTTCTCCAATGTCAGAACTACCTTGACACTGTTGACTAGTGAAAGGGATAAGCAGTGACTAGTGAAGAGATTTAGAACTTTTTCCCCGTCATACTCTGTGAGGCCTCTAAAACTGAATGTTGTTTTTAAGCTCTGAATACAACTTTAAAAATGATGAAATGATTTATATTGCCTCTCCTTTGTACAGAGAAATTTATTGAGAAATGACATCAACTCAGACTTCCTTTTCCAGTTTTTAAAGAGGCTGTGGCCATTCAAATCACCCCCATAAGTTACTTCTAAGTTTTGTCATTAAGAAATTATTAATTAAATATTTAGTATATATGGCCAGCTTAGTAGTTACAGGTTAAATTTATGGTATAGTATAACTGTCTTGCTTATGTTCTGCTTGAAAGCTTTGTAAATATATATAATCAATATGTGTACTGAACTATTTTACCTTGCACCTATGTTATTATAGATGTTTATAACTGCATCTTGGCTTTTTTTACTCATAAAATGCACACTATGGCCGTGTTGCAAAATGAAATCTCCAATGTTAATATCATTATTGTTATTTTTAAAGATTTTATTTATTTATTTGACAGAGAGAGAGAGAGAGAGAGAGAGAGAATGAGCAAGAAAGCACAAATGGGGGAGTGAGAGAGGGAGAAAGGAGCCCAACCCATTCCCATGACCTGAGCTAAAGGCAAACCCTTAACTGACTGAGCCACCCAAGCATCCCTCCGACTTTAATATTATTCCTTTGGGACTTGATTAGTGATTGTTTCAAGGATGTTGTGGTTTAAACTGGGAGCTGTCTGTAGTCCTAAGTGTTGGTATCAAGTTTTGTTGTGCTATTTATCTGTAGGTAATTGTTACTTTGATCTTTACTTAGGTTTTTGAGGCTTTTGAGGTTTTCTCTATCTCCTTTTTTTGCATGATGGTATTAGCATGATTTCTGTATTGGTGGACCACCATGGAACAAGCATGTTACTTAGAGTTATAAGAATTGGATCTTAGATTCTTTGTTTTTCCAATTTACTTTTTTCTTATTTGCCCAGTGGGGGTTCCAATGCCTTCCTTACAAGTTAATTGTAAAGCTTTAATAAAGTGATGTTTGTGAAAGACCCAGATACATAGTAATAATCAATTAATGGTGAGTCTGTGAGTCATGACCTTTTATTTTCCCCCTTAAAAAAGAAAGTTCTCTATAGGTGAATTTAATCTAAACATGTTACTTTATTAATTAACAGCATTTTATAAGGTGTTTCCCATAAGTTGTCTGC
This sequence comes from Mustela putorius furo, assembly GCF_011764305.1. NCBI lineage: Eukaryota > Metazoa > Chordata > Mammalia > Carnivora > Mustelidae > Mustela > Mustela putorius. Next base: position 577,747 of record NW_025421329.1, on the reverse strand, counting down.
TCATTGCAAGCCTCTCAACTAAATTCTAATTGGAATGTTATTGAATTTTTAAAAGTACTTACAGCTATAAAATTTTTTCTTATGAGGAATTTAAGACCATTTAAGCTAAGCCATTTATTTTTTCCAGTGAGGAAGCTGAGGCATGGAGATCTTCAGTGAGGCATTTCAGGTTCTACACCTGGAGGTGGTTCTCCTCATCTGGGGTTTTCTCTCTAATGGAACAGGACTCTGGGTAGAGATGTATAAGAGCATCAACTTAACATTACGAACAGTGATGCTTTTGTGTCTACTGCCCTAATGAAGTTTCAAATGTAGATAAGTCTAATGCTTATGCATATAGTATGTTTCCCAGACAAATGCAACAGCAGTGATAGGATTTTAGGGGTTCCATCATAGCTAAGAACATCACTTGTAGTGAGGTAGTTTTTCTCTGATTTTTTTCCCCCTGCTTGGCACCATTTGTCCCAGGTGCTCTAATCAGAGTGTTGTAACTTAGATAACTAAATTTAGAATATTTAAGTCAGAGAACAAGATACTATTTTACTATCTTTACACACACTCAGAATGAATATGGGGTGCATTCCCACATTGAGACGTGAATTTGACAAGGAGAAACAAGGGAAAGAAGGGGTGGCTCCAGCTCTGGGAGAGGGTGCCCCTGTGCTGTTAACCACAGACTCTTTTTTATATGGCAGATTGGATAAAGGCCTTTCACTACTCATTTCTGTTGGAGCTTTTTCTTTGTTTTTAAAATTTGTGTAAGTATTGACATTCATAGAATTGCAACTCTTCTCATTTATGTAGCTACCTCTTACTCAGACAGGTGAATCTTTTGTGGTTTGGTTATACCTTCTCAATAAAATTGATAATAGTGATAATAAGTCATAATTATCAGGCATTTAATGTATGTAGCATATTCTTGGCAGTGTGCTGTAAATGAGAGTTTTCCTATGTTTAATTATAACTGTTCTAATATATTTTTCTGTACTTCAAGTAATTTTGAAATGCTAAGGAATATATTAATCACATCCTAGTTTGTAAACGATGAGATCTCTAGAAACTAATTTATAAAATTGGTTTCTCTTATGGTTGTTTATTATTGACCAAAAATTTTGGAAAAGCTTGAGTTGCTTCTGATCAAATACTATAAATATCTAAAGTGTGCTGACGGGTTATGTGTTAGAGAGAACTGAATATTGAGGAAACACTAAATGTGTATTGGTGAATGTAACCTTTAGACTTGACTGGATTAGACATCTTCACTACTTATTCCATCTCTTTATAAAGCTCCTTATGTTTTCTTCTTGCATATAATAGGTTCCAGGTTTGATAACCGTGGGGACACTGTGAAGACTGAAATCATGTGTGTTCTATCACTTTTAAGGCAGTCCTCTCTTTAATTTCACAAGACAGGCTTGAAAACCAGAAGTAACCTAACTCCAAAATTGGCAGTAAATCCTCTGACAGGGAAAAGGTGACGTACTATGTAATAAATTCCTTTGTTGAAAAAGAGATGTTGCAATACTGGAAACTGAAGTACCAAATGTTTCCTTTTAAATTTGGAAAGGCCTTTCCTCATTACTTATCTGTCCCTGTGGATTTCTAACAGGGGATGTGTTGAAAGATTTTTCAGATGCCCACTAGCCACAGTGAGAGTGAATGGCAGCATTTATAAGACGACATAAATACTTCACAATCATCGGTAATCCTTGGAGATGTGTGGTGTGCCAGTGGTACTGAATGTGAGCTTTTGTTGCCGCTGATCCTGTACTCATGTATGCAGGCTGCCTGGGAATGTGGGTTATGTCTCTTCTGTAAATGCAACTTCATTTTACTCCTCTGGGGGCTCTTTGTATTAGAACTGAGGTTAGAGTTGTTTAGAAGAAATAAAGTCTCCCAAAAAAGAGCAATATCTGTGAGATTAAGAGTTATACTTTAAAATCCTAATCTCACTTTAAGGTCCTATGGAGGAATTATAATCTTCTACCATTTGAACACTATATTAAAACTCTACCTTTGATAACTGCATAAAAAATTGGATACATAATGTTCTTTTAATTATTGTACTGTCACTATTAAATTGAGACAAAGATAAAAAAGGATTAAAAATTGTCTTGAAATGATGATGATATATCTTAAATGTCAGCCAAGAGTTGATAAAGTTTTATTTCTCTGTCCTTATTGCAACACTTCAGTTTGTTACTTAACTTTTGGAACTAAAACATGATTTGACAACAGGATTTTTGGGGGCTATTACGTATGCTTTTTTTTTTTTTTTTTTTTTTTAAGAGAGGAAGAGGGATGGGGGCTTCCAGAGGAAGAGAGAGAATCTCAAGCAGGCTCCATGCCCAGTGCAGAGCCTGGTGTGGGACTTGATCTCACAGCCCCTGAGATCATGACCTGGGCCAAAATGAAGAGTTAGACACTTAACAGACTGAGCCTCCTAGGCACTCCTATGTTTGCATATTTTTAATTTTCTTAGTTTAAAGGCTGCCATTTATCACTAGAGCTGAAGTGAAAATACTCAATGTGTGATGAAGGTTAGATGAATAAAACACATGTAGCACTCATTAGTTCAGTCTCCCTTACCAACTCATGAACTCAGGTATAGGGAATTAAGTGGGACCAAATCCTGTTATGGGAGATTCTGTGTTGCTCTTTACTATCTTGCTATAAGAGGAAGTATTGTGATACAGGAGTGTAATATTAAAGTCAGGCAATAAACCTGTTGGGGGGAAAATGGCATTTATTATAGAAATTAGGGAAAATAATAAGAATAAATAAACAAAAATCATGCATAGCCCATAATTCCTGGATAATGGTAATTAAAATGTTTTCTGCTAGGCTAAGAGAGACTTTTTCATATTATTATTTTTTTGTTTTGATAATGAAATGTTTACTCAGGTCATCATTTTGCCTCTGTGTGAAGGCTCAGCTTGCTTTGAGGCAGTAGCCTTCAGAATAGCAAATCAAAGGCTAAACTCCTTTTTAACTATATTCTAGGCTCTCAGGATGATGGTCAGGCTAGCTGAGGATCACCTTGTCATACATAATAGAAGAAAAATACAGAGACTGGATTGAGGAGGACAAGAAAATGATAGAAAATGGTTTTCCTTTAAGAAGGTTATTACCCTCTTTGTAGTATTTATTAACTGCTTACTAAGGGTCCAACCCCACACTCAGTGTTTTATATGCATTGTTTCATATGTTTTATATGCGTTGTTTCATGAAGCTACTACTCAGTAGCTTCATGAAATAGCTGCTACTTGGATTTCTCATTTTACTGCTGAAGAAACTAAAGCTTAAATGAAGAGTTCCAAAGTCACTCAGCTGGATTTAAACATGAATCTGGCTGTAACATAAAAATTCATAGAAAAATGCACCTAGGTGGCTTAGCTGATTGAGCATCTGACTCTTGGGCTCAGGATCCTGATCTCAGGGTGGTGAGATCAAGCCCTGCATAGGGATCTGCGCTTAGCGGGGAGTCTGCTTAAGACTCTCTTTCTGGGGCACCTGGGTGGCTCAGTGGGTTAAGCCACTGCCTTCGGCTCAGGTCATGATCTCAGGGTCCTGGGATTGAGCCCCGCATCAGGCTTCCTCCTCTCTCTCTGCCTGCCTCTCTGCCTGCTTGTCATCTCTCTCTGTCAAATAAATAAATAAAATCTTTAAAAAAAAAAAAAAAGACTCTCTTTCCCTCTCCCCTGTGCTTCTCCCTACTAAAAAAAGTACTCTTAAATATGTAAGGCTCTACTTTTCAGGCATCATAAAAGATTTATTTTAATCAAAATGACTCTCATTTATTCAAATAAATTAAGAAATTTGGTTGGTTGGTAGCTATTAAATATATCATGGACTTTCCAGAATAACTCAGTGAAAATACGTGCTTAGACCAAATAATCTTTTTCATGTATTCCTGCTAATGGATATCTGATAAATATACCTGCTTGAACTCATCACAAATTATATTTGACTAAGTGCAGTTTTGTTTGAATTGGGGAAGTAGCTAGAAGTTGTCATGTTTCAGTGTAAAGCTTTCTGAGCAATTTTCTACTTCAGCACATAGCTCTGTATATAGATTAAGAATGGATTTGGCCCAAATGTCCACTGATAGATAAAAGGAAAAACAAAATCATATATATAAAACAATGAATATTATTTAGACTTAAAAAGGAAGGAAATTCTGAAACGTGCTGCAATATGAATAAGTCTTGAAGACATTATGTTAAATAAAATAAGTCAGTCTCAAAAAGACAAAAATGTATACTACTAGTGATATGAGGTATCTAGAATATCAGATTCGTAGAGACGGAGGGCAGGTTGGTGGTTGTGAGGACTGGAGGGAGAGAGGAAATGGGGAGTTGTTGAATGTGCGCAGAGTTTCAGTTTGGGGAAAATGAAAAGTTCTAGAGGTAGATGGTGGTTATGGTTGTACAGCACTATGAATGCCACTGAATTACACACTTAAAAAATGGTTAAATGGTAAATCTTATGTTTGTATATATTATGCCAAAAGGAAAAAAATGAAAAAAAAAAGAATGCATTTGGGCTTAAAAAAGAGAACTCAATTACAGTGGTTTAAACAGATAGTTTTTATTCTCTTTCAGTTTAGATCTCATGTAACAGGAAACCTGGAAGGAGCCTGGGGTTGATTGGGCTACCCAACAATGTTGCCTGGTACCTGGTCTGGCCTTTCTCTCTTACATTCCTCCATGGGTATGCCTTCCTGCTCTTTTGTCACCCGACTGTCACAGGATGGATGCTGTACCTCATTTAGCTGTGCAGGTGCAGGCATGGGAAGATAGATTTAGTCAGATGAGAGGGACATTTAATGTAATGCTCCCTGATTATTCCTGTGCTCCTCCATATTTCCTAGCCCCATAGTTGCTGCCTGAGACCATGTGTCTATTTCTGGCCCCTGGACTGAAATGGATATGATATGTGTGACTTCCAGGTCCTGCATGGCCCTCTTATTCTGGAGGAGGTATGATCCAGGAGATGCAGGTACAGACCAATCAGCCTAGGTTTGTTCCTGAGTTGCTCTGTGGAGCACATTCTCTGGTGACCCAAATACAACCTCTAACATTAATGAGAATTATATTTTTGTTATGTTAAGGCACTGAGGTTTGGGTTTTTTGTTTTGTTTGTTTTTGTTTTTGTTTTTGCAGCCTCATTTAGTACTTTTGACCAATACTCAAGGGTGGGCTTCTGGCAGACAAGTTTGATGAAGTGAGGGAAATATGGAAGCTTTCAGGACTAAGAGAATGGATATAAGTTGGTGAGGCATTGGAATTTTAGCTGGATAAGGAAGTAGGTGAGGCCCCAGGAGAAGTTCAGGACAGTTTAAAACCAACAGAATAGGGATGCCTGGGTGGCTCAGTTGGTTAAGCAGCTGCCTTCGGCTCAGGTCATGATCCCAGCGTCCTGGGATCGAGTCCCGCATCAGGCTCCTTGCTCGACGGGGGGCCTGCTTCTCCCTCTGCCTCTGCCTGCCATTCTCTCTGCCTGTGCTTGCTCTCTCGCCCTCTCTGTCTGATAAATAAATAAAATCTTAAAAAAAAAAAAGATCCTCATTTCTTTAAAAAAAAAAAAACCAACAGAATTAATAGATGGCAGTTTTTGTTGAGGTGAAGGGAATGTTGAAATTAAAGTGCCCAAGAGGTGAGCTAGAAAGATGGGAGGGATGGGATGATTGCAGTTGAGACTGGAGGAGGTAATGTTATTGATAATGACATAGTTATGGGAGTGAATATATGAGGTAGTGTGGATAACTTGAAGAGAGGATATCAGAGAATCTAGATGCCAAGGTGTTGGGAGAATCATATATGTAAATATTAAAAGCAGCAGGAATTGGGGTGGCTCAGTCAGTTAAGCATCTGCCTTTGGGTCAAGTCAGATATAAGGGTCCTAGGATTGAGACTCACATTGAGCTCCCGCTTTTCCTGCTCTCCCTGCTTGTGCTTCCTCTCTCTCTCTCTCTGTGTCAAATAAATAAAATCTTTTAAAAAAATCAGCAGAATTAATGATAAGAAGTAGTCTTGGGAAGGGTAGAAGTAACCTGGGAGCTAAAATCTCAAAAGGAATGAATTTGTCATTGTATGTCTGAACAGTAACTGATTCTAGGTTGATAAGTTATTTTCTGTTTATTGACTTAGCATCTTTAAGATGTTAGTTTTCTGGCCTCTTTTGTTGGTTGGGAATGTATCAGTTAAATTTTTAATTTCTTTGTAGGTGATCCCTCTTTATGATCATTTTTTACTTTTATATTTTTATAAAAATAAAAATCAGTTTTTATTTTTATATTTATATTTTTTATTTTTTAAAACAGATTTTATTTATTTATTTGAGAGAGAGATTTAGAAAGCATGAGTTGGGGGTGGATAAAGGGAAAGGGAGAAGCACTCTCCTCACTGAGCAGGGAGCCCAACGTGGGGCTTGATTCCAGGACCCTGAGATCATGACCTGAGCTGATAGCAGATGCTTAACCAACTGAGCCACCCAGGGACCCTATGATTAGTTTTTAATTATCTTTGGTTCAGAGGTTCACTATGGTATACCTAAGGATGTGTTTGTTGTTACTCATCTTTTGAACACTGTATGCATCTTCAATTTAAGAATTTCCTTGTAACTTAAATTCTGGAAACTCTTATTCATTTTCTCTTCAAATATATTAGTACTCCCTCACCCCATTCTTTCTTTTCTCTATTTCAAAATGCCTATTAATCTGTTGGATATTCTCATTTTATACTCTAGGCTTCTTAATGCCTTATTTACCTTCTCTTTATCATCCTAGGGTGCTTTTTAGGTCTCCCACCAATAGGTATACGTTTTATTTTTCTCTCTTCATTGAGTTTTAAACAATTTTCTTCTAATTTTAAGAGTTTCATTTGGTGCCTTGAAAAATCCACATACCTCCCCCTAGCACCTGCTACCAGATTGCTCTGTTTTTAAAATTTATGATCTCTCTTCTTTTTAATCTTTGTACTACAAATTTTTCTATTACGGGGATAGTCAAATTACAAATAATGGGCCAGATCTAGCCTGTGGCCTATAGTTGTACAGCCTATGAGCTAAGAATGATTTTTAAAATTTTAAAGAGTTGTTATAAAAATAAAAGAAGAATATTTGACAGAGAAATGTAGACTATACAACCTAAATTACTTTTATCTTTTTTTAACAATATGATTGTCCCCATTTTTTCTAGTACTAGTTTTTTGTTTGATAATCCTTCTATTTTTACATCTCCTCATTCCATCTTATAAGTGTGCATGTGTGTGTGTGTGCATGTGCATGTGCACACATGTATGGTTTGTAATTTTTTATTGTGAATTCATCTTTATTGTGAGTTTTGAAAGTTTAAGGATCCCCACGAGAGAAAAGATGTATTATAATTCTCACAAGAGAGGAGACATATTATAATTCTGAAGTCTTTGAGTGTGGGGCATATTGGAGTCTCAGAAACAGGAAGCACACTTGGGAAGGAGTGAGCTTAGACTGGGCTTAGGATTGGGAATAGTGGGAGATGACTGGGCCATGGAGAGTGACTCATAGTGGACTATGGGAATGACTAGGGTTCCTAATGAATCCAGGGTTCTCATCTAAATCCTCATGGTTGATCTGTAAGATACACAATGAAGGCATGGCATCTGGACTGGCCAGAATGACAGTTGACTGAATACTCAGTAGTTAAGTAGGGGTCCAACACCACTGGGGATATCTGACATTATGCAACAGTGGGCCTGCCAACTGCTGTGCACTCTGGGCCTAGCACCAAGTGGGTGCTTAGCAACAATCTGATGAGTGAGTAGATGGGAAAAGAAATCAAGTCAACATTTTGGGGACTGGTAAGTACCAGGTAGCTGTCTGTTGCTCACCTTTGCCCTAGACTACTAACAAGATAGGAAGAACCTGGTAGTTGTTTTGTATATGACCTTGGATTTTACATAAACAGTTATGTTCTCTGCAAAGCAGTTTTGCTTCTTTCTTTCTGATCTTTATGCCTTTTATTTCTTTTTCTTGCCTTATTGCAGTGGCTTGAACTTCTAGAATATTGTTGAATAGGAGTGAAAAAAGCAGGCATCATTACCTTGTTTCTGATCTTAGGGAGAAACAATTCAGGTTTTCACCATTGAGTATGATGTTAACTATAGGTTTTTTGCAAATGCTCTTTATTTGTGGAAATTGATCATTAAATTTAGAGGTTTGTTCAGATTCAGGTATAAATTTTTTGGTGTGGGGCAAAACTACAACAGTGTAATTTTATCAAGTAATATTTAATGTCTGGTTGTGTCTTTTTGCGGTATTAGGAGCTATTGACGATTGTTGCCTATAGCATTTATCACATTATAGGTTACAAGTGATTATATTTTAATTCTGTTTAATTCTAACTTGAGGTTAGATTTAACCTAAATTTATTAGTTGAGATACTTCTGTGGTGAAAATTTTCCTTCATAGACTGTTGTTACTGTGCTGTATAGTTCCTATAGGAAGAACAGAGAAATGCTAGATTCCTTATTTTAACTTAACAGTTTTCAGAATAGTGAATTGGTTCCATAGCATCTTTCAGAGGTGACAGATGTTTTTTAGAATGTAAGTTATGAATTCACTGTGTGTTTCAATCCATGCAGTTGTCATTCTTACTGATGCTAAAATAAGTTCTTTTAGAACTTGATATTTACTGACACCTCATTTTATTTTGCTTCACTTTATTGTGGTTCACAGATATTCCATTTTTTTTTATTAAACAAATTGAAGAATTATAACAACCCTGTGTTGAGCAAGTCTCTTGGCACCATTTTCCGCACAGCGTTTGATCACTTTGTGTCTGTGTCACATGTTGGTAATTCTCGCAATATTTCAAACTTTTTCATTATTATTATATTTGTTATGGTGATCTCTGGCCAGTTATTATGATTTTCTGAAAGCTCAGATGATGGTTACCATTTTTTAGCAATAGAGTATTTTTTAATTAAGGTATGTACATTTTTTTAGACATAATGTTATTGCACACTTAATAAACTAGAGTATAGTGTAAGCATAATTTTCATATGCACTGGGAAACCAAAACATTTATTTGACTCACTTTGTTGCAGTGGTCTGGAACTGAACCTGCAATATCTATGAGGTATGCCCATATCACTTTTTTTCTAGGTTTGTTATTAGCTCCTCATTTGATGTATAATTCATGTTTTCTGCTAAAATCTGAGAGTATACTTACACACTTGCCTGAATAAGGACAAAAGGAGGACACAATGAAAGGCTTATTTCTTCATATCTGTGTATAATGAATGGAACTGTTTGCCTTCAGCTATCTGGCAGCATATTCTAAGAAACCTTGGAATTTTGTGGGTAAAACCACATAAGTCAAACTTTTCTTTGATTGGAACCTGCAGGAGAACAAGCTTTTGATGTCAACGCTCTTATGTTAGAGGTGATATATGTCTGAATAGAAGACATAATTTTAAAAGTTTCTTGGTGAAAAATCAATCACTGGAAAACCCTGTATATTCTTGTATAACAACGGAGCAAAAGTCTCTCTGACACATATTGTGTATTTTTGATGTAATGTTAACTTCATGTGGTTTAGTTCTTTGACTTGAGACGTGTGTACATAACCTTCTGAACACTCATTTAGCTTATAATATGCCAGTTTCCTAACAATTATTATTGTTCTAAAGTATTACATTTCACTCTAACATCAAATATGTACACAAAAGGAATTAAAATTTATGGAGTTTCATGAGCTTTACATAGTGTCTTTACATAGTAAGTGTCAAAAATGGTTTCTTTTCTACTAGCTTTATTGCTTTTTCCTGATTATAAAAATAATGTTGCAAAAATTTAACAAAATAGGGAACACCACAATTCTGCTCAGAAAGTTATATATTAAATTGCATTTCTAGGTCTTCCTTCTAAGTGTAGATGCTTATAAAATTATACTCAGATATGGAAGGATATTTACATTTACACTTTACCAAAAAATACAAGGAAGTTACTTTGGGGAAGATGTCAAGTGATTTTTTTTTTTTTATGATTTTATCTATTTATGTGAGAGACCGTGAACATGAGCAGGGGAGGGGCAGAGGGAGAAGAAGACTCTTAATCTACTGAACCACCCAGTTGCCCCAAAATATGAAGTGATTTTTTAAAAAAAACTTCCACACTTTTTATAAAATTTATCTTTTTAATTTAAATTCAATTAATTAACATATATTATTTGTTTCAGGGGTACAGGTCTGATGATTCATCAGTCTTATATAATACCCAATGCTCATTACTACACATACTCTCTCCAATGTCCATCAGCCCGTACCCCATCCCCCACTCCTCCAGCAACCCTCAGTTTGTTTCCTAAGATTGAGAGTCTCTTATGGTTACTTTCACACTTTTTGAATGGTTTGTATTTTTTAAAATGAGTATATATTGTATGTGTATTCATAATATGTACATATGTATATATGCATCTGTGCATGTATATATTGAGGGAGGACATGAAGGGATGAAAGAATGGGAAGGAGAGGTGTACATATGAAGGGACAATTTCTGATGTGAAAGGCTTAACAATGATTTATAGTTATAGATAATATTTTTTAGGGTGATTATTTGTGCCTAACACCTGTCACAATACATGCCAGCTAACAGAGAATTGTGTGTGATAGCAGTTTGTGTTCCATAAATTTAAAAATTTATAAACATTATTTAAGAGAGGTTCTTACATTTGATAATTGTAGCCCACATTTCTTTTTGATTGCTAAGACCCTTTACCAGTGTAGTGTGTGTGTGTGTGTGTGTGCGCGCGCGCGCGCAAGCATGTGTGTGCACAGTAGTAATATGAGGAAACATTACGTTGTCCCTGGACCTGTGGGGGAATCTGAGTGGATGGTAGAGATGCTCCTTCTTTTATTGTGAATTTTTTTACTTATAAGTTGAATCATACTTCTCCTTTAGTCTCAGTAGGTGCTCAGATCCCTTGATACCCTTTACTTATTATGTGAATTAATGTAGAACTTAATTTCTAATAAACTAATGGAATACCTTTGGCAGGATCTTTTGAAGGTGAGCTTTTAATTTTTTTCTCAACGAGAACATTTTTTACTTGAAGCATACTTCAGAATATGTGGTTCTAAAAGATTGATATAACACATTCCATCCAAGAAAAATAGAATACACATTTTCTTCAAGTATATGCAAAAGAAATCACCTGGTTAAATCACATAAAAAGAGACATAAATATTATAAGTTTAAGAAGGCTGAAAGCATACCAACTGTAGTTTCCAGCCGCAGTGGTAAAAAACTGAAGATCAACAATAAAATAAAGATGAAAAATCTACAAGGTAAATATTGAATATTTAATATATAAATATCAAAACACTATTGCACAAGCAATGGGCCAATAGGAAATCAAATGGCAAATCAAAATATGCCTCAAAACAAAAGAAAACATAATACTCCAAAACTCATGGGATGCAGCAAAAGCAGATGTTAGAGTGAAATTTATTCTATAAATGCTTGTATTAAGAAAATAGTTCAAATAACATTACACAAGGAGCTAGAAAAAAGAAACTTAGCTGAAAATTAGTAGAGGAAGGAAATAAAGAAAAACCAGAAATTTTAAGTAAAATAGAGACCAGACTACACAATAACATAACACTGAAAGTAATGACTAGTTAAAAATAAAACAAAAACCCAAACTGGCAATGCTTTAATTACATTAAGTAAGAAGAAAAAGAGAGAAGGCTCAAAAGTCTAAATGAGAAATAGAAAACAATACAGCAGTTAACCACAGAAACACATAGTATGATAACAGATTACTATATACAATTTTACACCAACAAATCAATTAACTTAGAAAAAAAACCCAGATAATTCCAAAAAAATGCACAGGTTACTAAGATTCATCATGAATCTTAAATCCAAGAAGTAGGAAATCTTTTTAGACCAATAACAAGAATGAAAGTTGAATTAGGAATCAAGAATCTTCCAGCATAATCTTTATCAAAATCTTATAAACAGTGGAATAGGGGGAACATATTCAGAATTATTCCATGAGACCCATACTATTCTGATACCAAAGCAGGATAAAAGCAGTACAAGAACAGGGGCACCCGAGTAGCTCAGTCAGTTGGGTGTCCAACTCTTGATTTTGGCTCGGGAGATCCAGCTTTATGCTGGGCTCCACACTCAGTAGGGAGTCTACTTGAGGTTCTCTCTCTTCCTCTCCCTCTGCTCCTCCCCCTGCTTGTGCATGATCTCTCTCTAAAATAAATGAAGTCTTAAAACACACACACACACACACACACACACACACACAATACGGGCCCTTGGGTGGGTCAGTTGGTTAAGCGCCTACTTTTGGCTTGGGTCATGATCCCAGGATCCTGGGATCAAGCCCTGCATCTGGCTCCCTGTTGAGTTTCTCCTTCTTCCTCTGCCTCCTGCTCCCCTTACTTGTGCTTGTTCTCTTTCTCAAATAAATAAACAGAATCTTTGAAAAAAACTAAAAGAATATAAAGACAAAAAACAATACAAGAACAGAAAAGTCTAGTTTGTCCAATATAAGTTTTTGCTATTCTGGCTTTCTTTTAACACCCATTTGCATATTAAATATTTCTCCACCCCCTCACTTTCAATTTGCAGGTGTCTTTAGGTCTAAATCTAGTCTCTTGTAGGCAGCATATAGATAGGTCTTGTTTTCTTATCCATTCTGACACTCTACACTTCTTGATTTAGTTAGCATTTAGCAATTAGTTCATCTACATTCAGAGTAATTATTTTTTAAAAAAAGATTTTATTTATTTATTTATTCATTTGTCAGAGAGAGAGAATGCACACACAAGCATGCAGAGTGGCAGGCAGAGGTGGAGAGAGAAGCAGGCTCCCTGCCAAGCAAGGAGCCTAATGCGGGACTCAATCCCAGGACCCTGGGATTATGACCTGAGCTGAAGGCAGCGGCTTAACTGACTGAGCCACCCAGCATCCCATACATTCAGAGTAATTATTGATAGATATGTATTTATTGCCATTTTATTACTTGTTTTGTCATTGTTTCTGGAGATTTTCTTTGATCCTTTCTTATCTTTATCCCTTTTGATTTCTCCTTTCCACTCAAAAACTCCCCTTTAGTATTTCTTGCAGGGCTGGTTAAGTGGTCATAAACTCCTTTGGTTTTGTTTGTCAGGGAGACTCTATCTCTCCTTTTATTTTGAATGATTGCCTTGCTGGATAGAGTGCTCTTGGCTGTAGATTTTTCCTATTCAGCACTTTGAGTCTATCATGCCACATTCTTCTGGCATGCCAAGTTTTTATTGAGAAATCTGCAGCTACCCTTACGGGTTGTCCCTTGTAGGTTAAGGACTTATTTTTGTCTCTTGCTTTCAAGATTTTTCCCTTATCATTGTATTTTGCAAATTTAATTACAATATGTCTTGGTGTTGGCCTGCTTTTGTTGATTTTAATAGGAGTTCTCTGTGCCTCCTTATCTAGATGTCTGTTTCCTTTTGCAGATTAGGAAAGTTTTCTGCTGTTATTTCTTGAAATAAATAAATTGCCCCCCTTCTCTTCCTGCTTCTTCTGGGACTCAGCTATTAATTTATTATATTTGATGGAGTCACTGAGTTCTCTCAGTCTATTCTCAAGTTGCATAATTCTTTCTTTGTTCAGCTTTATTATTTTCCATTATTTGTCTTCCAGATCACTCATTCATTCCTCTGCCTTTTCCAGTCTACTATTCATTGCATCACGCCTATTTACAGTCTTATTTATTGTGTTCTTCATCTCCCATTAATTCTTTTTTAACTCCTTTATCTCTGTTGTGAGGGATAGAATGTCTCCTATTCTTTTCTCAAACCTAGCAAGCATCATGATTGTTGCTTTAAATTGTCCTTCAGGCATGCTCCTTATATCTGTTTCACTTAGGTCTCTGGCTGTGGCTTTATCTTTTTTTTTTTCATTTGGGATAAATTCCTCCATCTTGGTATTCTGTCTTAAGTTCTTGCCTTCTTTTGTGTGTTAGAAAAGCCTGTTATGTCTCCTGCTCCTGAAAGTAATGGCCTTATGAAGAAGAGGTTATGTAGTGCTCAGGGTCTGACATTTCAGGGAGTGTCTCCCATGTGTACTGTATACACTGTGCTGTTATGTTTTGGCAGCTCTGTCCTTCAGGTCAGTCATCTGCAGAGGCTCTCCTTTGTTGTGGGCAATATTGGTTCCTTGCCTGACTGTGGCGAATTTTAACTAGGTGTGCTCTGGTCTGCTTGTGAAATGACCCTGATATCAACTCCACCAGAACAGAGGCCCTGTAGAACTCTCTGTTTGGGACATGTAATGTGGGTAGTGGTTTCTGCTACCCGAGGGCCTGTCCCATGGGGACTGAAGCAAGCTTGACTGAGAAGGACAGTACCACCATAGCATAGGTGTGTGGGACTTGGTGTATGCAAGTCAGGCATCCAGTGTCCATGCTGAGCTGCTTCCCTCAAGATTTTATTTTTTAAGAGATAGGAAGCAACTGTTCTCATTTGGATTAAGAGGATATTTGCATTTTAATTAATGCAACTTATTTTATATATAATAAATATTTCAAGTGGCACTTAGTATTTTTTTTTAAAGATTTATTTATTTGAGAGAGAGAGAGTATGTACATAGTAGGGAGGGGCAGAGGGAGAGGATGTTCAAGCGGGCTTCCCACTGAGTGTGGATCCCAATGTGGGGCTTGCTCTTACAACCCATGAGATTATGACCTGAGCCAAAACCAAGAGTGGCACACTTAACCAACTGACCTGTCCAGATGCCCTACCACTTAGTAGTTTTTTTTTAAAGGTTTACCCTTCCAGTGTTTATGAAAGTAGCTTTTTAATTTTAGCTAAGAAAAAAAATCACCTTCTCCAGAAATCTCTTATTTGAACTTATTAACCTATAAGTTAAATTTCTTTTGTCTTTGCCAGGCAGTTTCTACTTTTAACAGATACAAATTGTAATGGAATTCTAGGCAGTGCTTCCCGTCGCCATCATGCCTGCCCTTAGTGTGTCTGAATGGTCCCAGTTTACTCCAGGGATTTAAAAATGCATTCTCTCTCTCTCTCTCTCTCTTTTTTTTTTTTTTTTAAAGAATTACAGGGTATTCATGCATGAAGGCTATGTAAGTTACTATTAAAAGGTGAGAAAGCTGCTGTTTTATTAGTCCACTTTGCAGCTGTTGAGGTGTGGTAGACATTTTAGTGCAAAGTAGGTAGATGGAGATCTATATTTCCCCTGGCTGTGTAGATTTCTCCCATGCTTCCAGGTGTGTGGAGTGTCAGAGGCAAAATGAGAGACTAGGACAATTTAAAGATAAATTATAAAACAGAATTTCTGTAGTTACCCAATAATGGAAATGACACAGAACCCTAGGAGATTCCTATGCAGAGAATCTGAATTGCTACATCATGTAAATCATTCCTATAAAAAAGGGGTTTTCTTTTATTTTTCTATTTCCTTTTGATATTAGACAGTTACTTGTTTCTCTATTTTCTGCTGAGTCTTATTACCAAAATTCTAGATTGCTCATAGAAGTCATTTCATCCATCACTGAATTATTCTCCAACACAGCTACTTCTTAAGTGGCATTTAAGGGTGTTCTAATGCTAATAAGACAAGGATGTTTAGCACTGCTTTTCCTCAACTATTCTTGGTTTCCTTTTATTTCTAGGATGTGGGGAGCATCTTGTGCGCACCATACTGGCTAGAGAATGTTCACACGCTTTACAAGCTGAAGATGCTCACCAAGCACTGTTGGAGACTATGCAAAACAAGTTTATCAGTAAGTATAACATGAGAATATTATGTTCTTCTCAATATAGATTGATTCACTGAGCTGTAAACCAGTCAGATACTATATTTGTTCCACACGGCCTAGCTCCAGGGCCTAGCATAGACTTGGACCCCCAATTAATATTGGTCATGAGAAGAATTATATGAGATAGCAACTAATACATGAAATTTGCCATAAAACTAATCTAATACCCAAGTTGGGAGACACTATCTAGGACTAGAGTGATATATAGTAGCATAAATTCTACTAAAACAATTGAATGGACAACATTCTTTGAAAGTTCTTTTATAATACACTTGGACTCTTCTTTTGGTCAGTGATACATTAATGAATCCAGTGCTGCCATGTACTGTTGTATAGGGCTGAGTTGAAATCCTGCCTGGGTTCCATTTGCCAAGCTATGTAACCAGATGTGAGGCTGCATCAGTTTGGAGGAAGGGGTGCCTTTTTCTAAGCTGTAGGAAGATTTTATATAGCCTCTCAGTGATCCTATACATAACTGTTACATAGGATTAAAACTATTTGACTTAGTCTGCTTTTCCCATCATGTAACATTGAACTTACCACTATGCGAAGAATAATAAAGTTGTGTAAGACAATTAAAGTATAGTTGAAAATAAGTTAGGGTAATAGCCATGAATAAATAGAGAAGCATATTACAGCGTTAATCTGGGAGATTATATCTCTAGTTGGAGAATTAAGACAGGGTATAATGAGATGCTAATTATGTGATGAGGACAATGCAGACAAAAGCGTAGGAAGAAATTGTTTCCAAAAGAATTCTTGGATGGGGCCTCTTAGAACTGGTCCCAGAAGGCTCTGGGATAAGTGGTAAAAGAGGGAGAAGAGAGGAGCATAAACACAGTCATGACAGTAGGATGTGGTATCAGGAGGTCTAGGCACCTATATGACTCTTACCTGGCACGAAGTATTCCTTATGGGCAGTGGGGCTGGTGAGGCCAGGTCACAGAGGTCCTTAAAATCTCAGCATAGGAGTTCATATTTGATCTGATAGGAAGGAGAGAACCCTTATATGTTTCTAAGTTGACAAATGGTATTTTGGGGGAGGGTTTATAAAATAGATCTAAGGCTGTACAAGACCACCTCTATAGGAAAGAGACATGAAGGGCTGGGAATGGTCCAAGAGATAGAGAGGAAATGGAGAAAGTGGAAATATTGGCAGACTCAGATTTTGAGACTAGGTGGATATAGCCCTCTGGGTCCAATTAGGAGATAGAAAGTATATGTTGGGGATGCCTAGGTGTCTCAGTTGCTTAAGTGTCTGCCTTCAGCTCAGGTCATGATCCCAGGGTTCTGGGATAGAGTCCTGCATTGGGCTTCTTAGCAGGGAGCCTGCTTATCCCTCTGCCTGCTGCTCCCTCTGTGTGCTCTTTCTCTGACAAATAAAGAAAATCTTAAAAAACAAGCTATACATTAGGTTTATCAGGGGAAGTTTAACATAAAGAATTGTCAACTAGGGCACCTGGGTGGCTCAGTGGGTTAAGCCGCTGCCTTCGGCTCAGGTCATGATCTCGGGGTCCTGGGATCGAGTCCCGCATCGGGCTCTCTGCTCAGCGGAGAGCCTGCTTCCCTCTCTCTCTCTCTGCCTGCCTCTCCATCTACTTGTGATTTCTCTCTGTCAAATAAATAAATAAATAAAAATCTTTAAAAAAAAAAAAAAAGAATTGTCAACTATGTGGAAAGAGTACCTGTAAGATATAAAGAAACTTTAGATGATACTCTAGAGCTGAGAGAGTGTCCAAGTAAGGACATACTTGGAAGGGGCACAGACCTTGATGAAGAAGGTATGGTTTGGCCACCAGGTAGCGGAGAAGTTCACCAGTTTGGCCAGGCTGGGACTGATTTGGAGTTGCTGCACAGACTGTAGGCTACTCTTGAGTGCAGACAGGGAGCAGAAGATTAGTACATAGCGGCCGGGTGTGTGGTGGGAGCCTGGCAGTGGTGGGGGCAGAAGACACAGAGGACTTTAGAGCCCACAAGTCACAGAGGGCTTGCAGAGGGACTGACTGCTTCCTGTTTGACTCTCTCTGGGCCACAGGGGCTACATGCAGGGTGTGTGGGGCCTTGCCAAGGGAGTCCTGTGCAGCTGCAGGGGATGTATTGCCAGGCCCAGACTTAGGCTTCAGAGTCACAGAGGGACTGTATTCTGGGCCTGTGGCTGGGGCAGACTTCACCAGAGGTCCACATCCAAACCGTCTCTCCTTCCCAGCCCATGCTGGAAATCGCAGGAAAGGTGCCTTTTGTAAATGTTTATCTTAACTCAGTTTAGTGCCTGACTTCTTGCCTTCAGTTTGCTAGTTCCTTCCATGTAAGCCTAGACTCTCTATACATGGTCCTTTACATTTGTTTGCCACTTTTTTCTCTCTGCTAGGTGACAGTGGGATTCAAGGAAGCTTCTTTGTTATTATTGGGGGGGACCATCTGGTACATGGTCCCCCCCCTACTGTTGGCTTCTCCTGAAATGGGACTTGTCTTCACCTCCTAATGAGTTATTGGCTCTTACTGCTGCTGAATTCACTATGGTGTCCATGGTCTTGTTATAGCCTATGGTTTCCTTAGTACACATAGCATCCACTGACAATAGATGCTAGTGGTAGTAGAATCAGATGGTCTGAAACTTTCTGGAATAATCAGCGAGAATGTCAAGTACTCATTGCCCAAATATATCAGGCTAGTTTTTATGCTTTACTTCCAGAACATCTTACTGTCCTGAGTGTGGAATTGGAATGGGGAACTTCCCTACCTAGCTTTCTGTGTCTTGAGGCCTCATCTATTCTTGGATCCTCCAGATCCAGCTCAGGCTTTTTTATTTGTCTCCTTTTTTTCCCCTCTACCCTCACTGGCTTGGAAAAAGGGACAGAAACCTGTGCCAGTGATCAGTTCTTTCCTCCTTGGTTTTCCCACCAACGTGTTCAGTGAAACCCTAGCCCCAGTCCTACCTTTAGGGTATACGTAGGGAGCTCTAAACCATTTATTCTGCCCAAATTTAGGATTTATCTACTCAAAACATATTTTATCCCAAAGGTGTCTCTACTTAGAATTGATGAAAATCCACTTAGAAGCTTAAAGGATAAAATATATCAACTAGATAAGCATACAACTGATGAGATCAATGGAAGATTCTGGGGATGGGGATAAGACTGTATTTCATTATTGTTCAGGCCTTTAGTATTAATGCCCTATCAGTAAATATTTTTAGGGCAAAGAGAGAAAGAACAACAGACGATGGGTAGGAAAGAATTGGGTATATTTGAAGGAGGAACAGACTGAATAACTGTAGGAAAAGAATTCAATATGAAGAGATTTTGTAGAGGTGCTTTCTTACAGTTATTTGAACTGAGGTTATGAAGACATAAGTAATGGTATTAATTATATGCCTGCTAGCAAGAATTGCCTAATAGCAAAATGTGAGCTGAGGAATGAGTAAGAAACAGGCCTTTGAGGTCTGCCTCTCATGATTTTTCAGAAATAGGTTGATTACATTTGTGTTACTATATCCTCAAATATGTCAGAATCAGACTTAGGTATTATTGTTTAGGTCTTTTAACAGTTACCAACTGTTGAATACTATTTTAAAGGAAATCAAATTGTTGGTTCTAATAGCATGTATAATTTATGTAATTTGTTATTAGTTGTCCAGCTATATTAGGTGCATTCCCAGAACATTAGTGGGAAGGAATAGTAAGAGGTGAAAGCAAGATGTCAAACTTCCTGGGAACCTGTGGTAGGTGTGGAATTACGGCACATGGCAACTTTCTGGAGGACTTTACTGGATCTAAAATCACAGATTCCCAGCTAGTTCTACTTTTCCAGATTTGGGTCCATGCCAAGGAGTTCCTGAACTCCATTCTATTCTCTGCTGTTTGTCTATGTTCTCCTTCTCTATAGCTCTTTGAAGCTACTTAAAGAGTTGGACTGCAGTATTTCATTTTGCCACTGGGATCCCGTGATTTAATGGTGCATTTGAATCCTGTCTTAAAAATTCCATAATCATGGATATAAGAAACTTCAGAGCTCACCTGATTGACCCCTGTTTATTTAATATTTGAAGAAACTTAGTTTTGAAGTTTAATGACTTGCCCAATGTCACCCAGTTAGTATATATTCTTTCTGTAGGATTGTAGTGCCGTTCCCCCCCCCATTTTATTTTATTTCTTTTCATTGTTCCAAAATTCATTGTCTATGTACCACACCCAGTGCTTCATGCAATACATGCCCTCCACAATACCCACCGCCAGTCTCACTGAACCTCCCACCCTCCTCCCCTCCGAAACCCTCAGTTTGTTTCTCAGAGTCCATTGTCTCTCATGGTTTATCTCCCCTTCTGATTTCCCCCAAGAGGGGGCTACTCTCCTGGGGGTTAGCAAAATTGGGTTCCACTCTGGACTGTCTGACTCATTGGATATAGCAAGTTACTCAAGTTTTCTTCCTTCCTTCTTTCCTTCCGTCCTTCCTTCCTTCCTTCCTTCCTTCCTTCTATGTTAGACAAACAGTTTCTAAATTCCTTCACCATGCTGAGTTCTATGAATTCTCTACTGTATCCAACCTGAAAATGTGGAATTCTTTTTAATCAGGTGATTTGGAAATGGGATTGGAAAACGAATATTTTCCGGAACCACTTGGGAATTTTCAAGAACCACAGATGATATTTATAAAGTAGCTAGAAGAAATAAATTGAATTTACCAAAGGGCTGGAAAAGGAGGAAGAAGGTTGAGTTCTTTCCTCTTTTAACAGTGATGAAATTAGTTGTTTGTTTTAGGACAGGTCTCTTGGTTCTCAATTTCCTCGTGTATAAAATGAGGGGCCAGATAGCTCCAAAATTCTATCGGATCCTTGGTTTGTTCACAGGCCAATCTAAACTATTTGTGTGACAGTGTAGTTGGAAATCGAATTGCTCCTTAATTGGCACTATAAATTAAAATTGTTAATGGTGGATCTCAAGTTCCTATTTGAAGTAATTTGGTTGAAATCGTTCTGGTAGTGACTGAGACAAGCTAGCAACCACTTTCTTGGTTTTATGGAAAGACACCACTATATTCTGATTACTTTCTTTGTTTTTTTCTTTAAAAAAAGCATTTGCATAAATAATATGTCTAGAGATTCTCATTGCAATGTGTATATAGAAAGATTTTATATAGTAATCCAGACAGATACCCATTTCCATTTACTCTAAGTCCTGTTGCTCTTGCCAGAAAGAACCACTGCTGACAATTTGGACTGTGGCTTCATAGTCCATTCTGTTTGTCCATGTACCTCTCACCCCCATCCTCTCTCCCTTTCTCATCATTTTAAACAATTATATAGGAGAGATTTCTACTATATTGTTTTGCAGAATACTTTTCACTTAACATATCTTGGTGCTTTTTTTGAAAAAAGATTTTATTCATGAGAGAGAGAGCACAAGCAGGGGGAGCGTGAGAGGAAGAGGGGGAAATAAGGCTCCTAGCTGAACAGGGAGCCCAGGGCAGGCGCTTGATCCCAGAACCCTGGGATTATAACCTGAGCCAAAGGCAGATGCTAACTGACTGAACCACCCAGCTGCCTCATATCTTGAGGCTTTTAATATATAAGTATGTATACATTTATAGCTGAATAATTCTGTGGTTCCATAATTTATTCGATACTCTACTGGAAAGATTCATGTTTTCTGAATTTTGTTTATATCATTTTCCCATGGGGGAATGTCTGTTTCTCTATATTGAGCATTTTACACAATGCCATTTTCTCTCCTTTTGTAGCATATTAATTTTTAAAGCCGTTTTTTGGGTGGTTGCTCTGCAGTTTACAATATACATTTATAACTAATCTAGGTCTACTTTAAAATAATACTGTATTGCTTCACAGATAGTACAAGTACCACAAATAAAAAATTCCTAATTCCTCCCTCTCATCCCTATAGCATTGCTGTCATTCATTTCAGGCATACATAATCATGTATAAATACACACACACACATACACACACACACACTTAAATACATTGTTGCTTTTATTATTTTGAACAAATTACTGTCTGTTGGATCACTTATAAATAAGAAAAATTAAAGTTTAGAGGTGCCTGTGTGGCTCAGTTGGTTAAATGCTTGCCTCTGGCTCAGATCATGCCCTTGGGGTTCTAGGATCAAGCCTCACAGCCAGCTCCCTGCTCAGCTGGGAGTCGGCTTCTCACTCTGCCCCTCCCCCTGCTCCTATATGCTTTCTTTCTCTCTCAAATAAATAAAATAAAATCTTAAAAAAAAAGAAAAGAAAAGTTTATTTAACCTTCCCTTATTACCTTTCTAATGTTTTTCCTTTATTGTAGAATCATGTTTCTGGCTTGTCAGTTTCCTTCTCTTTTAATATTTCTTGCAAGGCAGGTCTACTGGCAACAAATTCCCTTAATGTTTGTCGGAGAAAGTCTTTATTCCTCCTCTTGAAAGACAGTTTTTCAGTCCACACATTCAAGTGTGGTGGAGTTTGTGTGTGTATGTTTTGTTGCTGTTTTTTTCTTTTAAGCTTGATTTATTTCACATCACTCTCCTTTATCCCATGATTTCTGAGAAGTCAGACATAATTCTTGTCTTTGCTTCTACGTGGGTAAGGTGTTTTATTCCCCTGTAGCTTCTTTTAAGATTTTTATCTTTATCTTTGATTTTCTGTACTTGAATATGATTACCTGGATATTGTTTTTTGGGACATTTATCTTGCCTCTTCTCTGAGCTTCCTGGATCTGTGATTTGGTGTCTGGTGTTAATTTGGAGAAACTATCAGTCACTGTTTCAGATATTTCTTCTATTCCTTTCTCTCTTCTTTTGGTATTCTGTTTTGTTTAGGTAATATGTTTTGTAGTTGTTCCATAGTTCTTGAATATTCTGTTCTGCTTTTCTTGTCTTTTTTCTTTTTGCTTCTTCAGTTTTAGATGTTTGCATATCCTTAGTGTTTTTGATTTCTAGGATTTCTTTTGTATTCTTTCTTAGACTTTCCATCTCTGTGCTTCTATTATCCATTGTTCTTACATCTTGTCTACTTTTTCATTAGAGCCTTTGGCATATGAATCATAGTTCTTTTAAATTCCTTGTCTGATAAAACCCCACAGACTAGGCTCTGGCAAAATAGTTTCTCTTAAGACAATTATCATATGACTTTACTCATATGTGGAACGTAAGCAATAGCACAGATGACTACAGGGGAATCAAGAGAGGTCTGAAGGGGGAGAAATCAGAGAGGGAGATGAATCATGAGAGACTATGGACCTCGGGATACGAACTGGGGGTCTCAGAAGGGAGAGGGGTGAAGGGGGGGTAATAGGGTGATATGCACTGGGTGTTATACATAACTAATGAAACATTGAACAGTACATTAAAAACGAATGATGTACTAAACAGTGGCAAACTGAACATAATAAAAAAAAATTTCTCTTGAGGGCAAGCGTTGTTAGTAAGAACAGAATGCTCTCTTATATTTAAAAATGGTTCCTTTTCTCCTCCTCCTAGAAGCATGAAGGAATTTTTCTCCAATTTTCACTACTGTGAAAACCTGATGGAGCTCTAGGAGGTAAAACTCACAAAAGTGTCATCCTATTCCTCAACACCTGCGCCCCACCCTCTCAAGAGCTTGTAACTCAGGGACTTGTCCACACTGAGACTCCAGCAGTTCTTCAATTACAGTTCTGGTTTTCCTTCCCTGGCACTAGCTCTGTGGAGGGTTCTGTTCATGGTTTTGTGCTCTGATAAGTTGTGATTCTTTGTATCTGACTGTCTCCAATTTCGGGGGCAGTTATTTACCTTGTGACCTCACTTTTATGATGGATCTAAGAAGAGTTGTTGATTTTTTTCAGTTCAGCTTTTCACTTGTTAGGATAGAATGACAACTTCCAAGATCCTTACACGCTGGACCAGAAACTAGAAGTCACCTTCACACTCTTTTCTAATGGTTATCATCAACTTTTAAAAGATACCCAAAGTTATGGATTAAAAAAATGATTTCTAGTTTTAACTCATCTTTTCTTGATGAGTTAAGCATCAAGAGCTTGAGCATATATGTGGTTGAACAACTTTTCATATGTAACTTGGCCTTTCGTATTAATCTGTGAATTATCTGCTCATAGATCTTGACCATTTTTCTCTGTATTGTTTGGGTGATTTTTTTTTTTAATTGGCATTTGACTTTTATTAATAGTAAAATTTCTACAATGAAAGATTGAAAAATGGTGTAGCAGTAACCATCTCTACAGAATCTTAAAATATCCCTGTCTTTTGAGTGGTGATATGTTTGATACCTGTGACCTTCTGCAGCAATAAGGGATTTTTTAAAAAAACTAATTTTACACTTATGATTAAATAATTTGTTTTTATATATTTTTCTAGTCAGTGACTTGTTATTTCCTATTTTTCTTTTTTTGTAATTTGAAGCAAACCCTGAAATTATCTTAAATGCAGGGCTCTTTAAAAATCTATTTTTGATAAATGTGACTTAAATGTGATAGAATGAATAGAGTAAAATTGAAAGACATTTTGAAGATTGAACTGTTTTTGTTTCCACTTGTATTACCATTATGCCAAGATCCAGAGCTTTGGTTTGACTTAATATAGGAAGCATGAAAGAGAATAACCAATTCATGCATTTTTTTTTAAAAACCACTGTTTGTATAACATACAAAACCCATAAAAATGGGTACTGTAAAAATAGTGCCTTAATAATACTTCATGCTAACCAGCTGATTATAGACTGAATGCTTAGTTAAGTGGGGAAAAGAAATAAATAGATTTCCTTTTTAGTTGTGCTTTTTAAATGATTACACACACATTTAAAAGCTCTTACAATGATTCAGATGTGACTTTTCCTATTCATGGTTATTTTTGAATGAACTTGGTTTCATGAATTATTCTTTTTTTTCCATGCAGACTGTGGCTGTACGTGTGGTATGTGAACTTCAGGGTGGTATTAAAGCTTCTAGCCCAGTTCTCAACAAGTAATGTCACAGTACATTTTTTAGTTAGTTCTGCTCACTACTAAATATAATAGTTGATAAAATGTTATCTGTAAATATCAAATTTCTTCTTCTCTTTGACTTTCTAAGGTATTTGTTTGGTGTTATTTAGTTTCTTTGACATGATAAGAAACTTACACTTTATTGGCATGATAAGTTTATTTTGAAATGCAAAATGCTATCAACAATTTTCCATGTATTGAGTTTTATAGCCCTTTATGTATTTTGGATACTAACCCTTTATCAGATATGTCATTTGCCGGTATCTTCTCCTGTTCTGTAGTTTGCCTTTTAGTTTTGCTGATTGTTTTCTTTGCTAGGCAGAAGCTTTTTATTTTGACATAATCCTAATAGTTCATTTTTGTTTTTGTTTCCTGTGCCTCAGGAGACCTATCTAGAAAAAAGTTGCTATGGCTACCTGAGTTTTCCTTTAGGATTTTTATGGTTTCAGGTCTCACATTTAGGTCTTCAATCCATTTTGAGTTTATTTTTGTGTGTGATGTAAGAAGGTTGTCCAGTTTTTTTTTTCTTTTGCATGTTGTTTTCTAGTTTTTTCAGCACCTGAGACTCAGAGACTCAGACTCAGAGACTGTTTCCCATTGGATATTCTTTCCTGTTTTGTTGAAGATTAATTGGCCATATAGTTGTGCATCCATTTCTGGATTTTCTATTCTGTTCCATTTATCTGTGTGTCTATTTTGTGCTAGTCCCTTACTGTCTTGATCACTGCAGATCTGTGGTATAACTTGATCTATAGAATTATGATGCCTTTGCTTTTCTTTTTCAAGACTGCTTTAGCTCTTCAGGGTCTTTTGTGGTTCTATACAAATTTTAGAATTGTTTGTGCTAGTTCTGTGAACAGTGCTGTTGGTATTTTTATAGGGATTGAATTAAATCTCTAGATTGTTATGCGTAGTATAGACATTTTAGGGATACTTGTTCTTTCAATTCACGAGCATGAAATGTCCTTTCATTTCTTTGTGTCATCTTCAGTTTCTTTCATCAATGTTTTGTAGTTTTCAGAATACAGTTCTTTCACCTCCTTGCTTAGGTTTATTCCTAGGTATCTTGTTATTTTTTGTGCCATTGTACATGGGATTGTTTTCTTAATTTCTCTTTCTGTTTCTTCATAACTAATATATAGAAATGCAACAGATTTCTGCACATTGATTTTATATCCTGCGACTGCACTGAATTTGTTTACTAGTTCTAACAGTTTTTTGGTAAAGTCTTCTGTTTTTTCTATATATAGTATATGTCATCTGCAAATAGCGAAAGTTTTACCTCTTCCTTACCAATCTGGATACCTTTTGTTCCTTCCTCTTGTCTAATTGCTGTGGCTAGAACTTTCAGTACTATGTTGAATAAAAGTGGTGAGAATAGTTGTCTTTGTCTTGTTCCTTATCTTAGGGGAAAAGCTTTCAGTTTTTTACCATTGAACATGATGTTAGCTATGGGTTTCTCATATATGGCCTTTATTATATTGGAGTATGTTCTCTCTAGACCTACTTTATTGAGTTTTTTTTAAAATTATGAATGATGTTGTACTTTGTCAAATGCTTTTTCTGTGTCTATTGAAATGGTCATATGGTTCTTATCCATTCTCTTGTTGATGTAATGACATATCACATTGATTTGTGAATTTTGAATCGCCCTTGTATCCAGGAATTAATTCCCCTTGATTTTGTTGAACAATTTTTTAAATGTATTGATGGATTTAGTTTGCTCATATTTTGTTGAGGATTTTTACATCTATGTTAATCAGAAATATTGGCTCTTTTTTAGTGGTGTCCTGATATGATTTTGGTATCAGGGTAATGCTGGCCTCATAGAATGAATTTGGAAGTTTTCCTTCCTTTTTTAAATTTTTGGAATAGTTTGAAGAGAATAGTATTAACTCTTCTTTAGATGTTTGGTAGAATTTGCCTGGGAAGCCATCTGGTCCTGGACTTCTATTTCTTGGGAGGTTTTTTTGTTTTTGGTTTTGGTTTTTTTGGTGGTTTATTTATTATTTATTTATTTATTTAGTAAATTAACTTATTTATTTTCAGAAGAACAGTATTCATTATTTTTTCACCACACCCAGGGCTCCATGCAATCCGTGCCCTCCATAATACCCACCACCCGGTACCCCAACTTCCCACCCCCCCCCGCCACTTCAAACCCCTCAGATTGTTTTTCGGAGTCCATAGTCTCTCACGTTTCACCTCCCCTTCCAATTTCTCCCAACTCCATTCTCCTCTCTAACACCCCCTGTCCTCCATGCTATTTGTTATGCTCCACAAATAAGTGAGACCATATGATAATTGACTCTCTCTGCTTGACTTATTTCACTCAGCACAATCTCTTCCAGTCCCGTCCATGTTGCTACAAAAGTTGGGTATTTGTCCTTTCTGATGGAGGCATAATATTTGATTACTGATTCAGTTTCTTTGCTGATTATTGGTCTGTTCAAATTTTCTATTTCTTTTTGATTCAGTTTTGGTAGTTTATGTGTTTCTAAGAATTATCCATTTCTTTTAGGTTGTCCAATTTGTTGACTTAGAAGTTTTTGTAATATGTCTTATAATTGTTTATATTTATATGGTGTTGGTTGTTGTTTCTCCTCTCTCATTTTTGTATTTACTTGAGTCCTTCCTCTTTTTTTCTTGATAAGTCTGGATAGAGGTTTCTCAATTTTTTAAAAAAATTTATTTATTTTCAGCATAACAGTATCATTATTTTTTCACCACACCCAGGGCTCCATGCAATCCATGCCCTCTATAATACCCACCACCTGGTACCCCGACCTCCCACCCCCCCCTACTTCAAACCCCTCAGATTGTTTTTTAGAGTCCATAGTCTCTCATGATTCACCTCCCCTTCCAATTTACCCCAACCCCCTTCTCTCTAACTCCCCATGTCCTCCATGCTTTTTGTTATGCTCCACAAATAAGTGAAACCATACGATAGGTTTCTCAATTTTATTGATTTTTTTTCAAGAACCAGCTCCCAATTTCATTGATATCTTTTAGTTTATGTTTCATTTTCTCCTGCTCTAATCTTTATTATTTATTTCTTTCTGCTAGTTTTACATTATGTTTATTGTTATTTTTCTACCACATTTATGTGTAAGGTTAGGTTTTTTATTTGAGATTTTTCTTGCTTCTTGCGGTGGCTTCTGTTGCTATAAATGTCCCTCTTAAAACTGCTTTTGTTGTCATTGGGGAGGGTATGTGCTTTGGTGAATGCTGATTCACAGACCTGTACCCCTGGGGATAAAAATACATGTTTATAAAAAATAAAAAATGTATTAAAAAAAAACTGCTTTTGTTGTATCCCAAAGGTTTTGGACTGTTGTGTTTTCATTTTCATTTGTTTCCATGTCATCCCCTCCCCACATTGACCCATTCATTGTTTATTAGCATGTTATTTAACCTCCCATACAGTTGTGGTCTTTCTTGATTTTTTCTTGCGGTTGACTTTTAGTTTCATAAAGTTGTGGTCAGAAAAGATACATGATATGATTTTGATTTGTTGAGGCTTGTTCTGTGGGCTCATATTTGATTTATTCTAGAGGATGTTCCATGTGCACTTGAAGACGGTATATATTCCGTTTTAGGATGAAATGTTCTGAATATATCTGTTAAATTTATCTGTCCTTGTGTGTCATAGTTCTAAGCCATTGTTTTCTTGAGGATTTTCTGTTTAGAAGATTTGTCTATTGATGTAAGTGGGGTGTGAAAGTATCCTGCTATTATTGTATTATTATCGATTAGTTCTTTTATGTTTGTTATTAACTTTTATGTATTTGGGTGTTTCTGTATTGGGTATGTAAATATTTACAATTGTTATATCTTCTTGTTGGATTGTTCCCTTTATTATTATATAGTGTCTTTCTTTGTCTTTTATTACAGTCTCTGTTTTAAAGTCTGTTTTGTCTGGTATTGCTACTCTGGCTTTCTTTTCATATCCATTTGCATGATAGATGTTTCTGTATCTCCTGACTTTTTTTTTTCATTTTTAAAAAAATTTCTTGTCAGTGTTCCATAATTCATTGTTATGCACCACACCCAGTGTTCCATGCAATACATGCCCTCCATAATACCCACCACCAGGCTCACTCAACCTCCCACCCTCCTCCCCTCCAAACCCCTCAGTTTGTTTCTCAGAGTCCACAATCTGCAGTTGTCTTTAGGTCTAAAATGAGCCTCTTATAGGCATCACATAGATGATTGTCTTTCTTTAATCCATTCTGTCATCCTGTGTCTTTTGCTTAGAGTATTTAGTCCATTTACATTCAAAATAATTATTGACAGGTAAGCATGCGTTGTCATTTTATTATTTTTTTATGGTTTCTTTGAAGATTTTCTCTGATCTTTTCTTATCTTTCTTTCATGATTTGCTGATTTTCTTAGTGATATTTTTAGATTTCTTTCTCCTCATTCTTTGCATATTTATTTATATTTGCATATTTATATATATTTGCATATATATGTGATATATATATATATCTTCTGCATATAGCAGTCTGTGTTAAGTCAGCAGTCGTTTAAGTTTGAACCCATTCTTTACTCTTTTCCTCCTCACATTGTAGTTATATGTTGTTACATTTTACATCCTTTTATTTTGGGAATTCCATGACTGATTTTTTACAGAAATATTCATTTTTACTGCTTTTGTGTTTCCTACCTTTACTTTTGGTTGTTACTTTTGGTCTCTTCTTTCCACTCAAGGAGTCCCCTTTAATATTTCTTGAAGGGCTGGTTTAGTGGTTGAATTCCTTTAGTTTTTGTTTGTGGAGGAAACTCCTTATCTCTCCTTCTATTTTTTGAATGATAACCTTGTGGATAAAGTATTCTTGGCCATGGATTTTCCCATTCAGCACTTTGAATATATCATGCCATGCCTGGCTTGGAAGGTTTCTGCTGAAAAATCTCCTGCTAGCCTTATGGTTTTTTCCCTTGTAAGTTACTTCTTTTTAATTTTTAAATTTTTAATTTGTTTAATTTTCTAAGTTTTTATTTAAATCCAGCTAGGTATATACAGTGCAATATTAATTTTAGGTATAGAATTTAGTGATTCATCACTTATGTGCAACATCTGGTGCTTACCACAAGTGCCCTCCTTAATACCCATCACCTATTCAACATTCCACCACCTACCTTCCCTCCAGTAACCATCAGGGTTTTTTTTCCCCTATAGTTAAGAGTCTGTTTTTTAGTTTGCCTCTCTCTTCCCTACACTTCCATGTTTATCTGTTTTGTTTCTTAAATGCCACATGAATTCAATCATATGACATTTGTCTTCTCTAAATCACTTAATTCACAGCATAATACTCTCTAACTCTATACACGTCATTGCAAGTGACAAGATTATATTCTTTTTTATGGCCAAGTAATACTCCATTGTACATGTATACCACATCTTCTTTATCTGTTTGTCAGTCAGTAGACGTTTGGACTCTTTCCATAATTTGCTATTGTTGATTATACTGCTATAAACATTGGGTGCATGTATTCCTTCAAATCAGTATTTTTGTTTCCTTTGGGTTAATATTTATACCTGTATTAAAAATCAGGGTTTAGATGGCGGTAGAGTAAGAGATTGACCCAAGGCTCATATTATCCTACAAATAAAACTTGATAACTATCCAATCATCCTAAACGCATCAGAAACTGACCAGTAGACTGGCAGAACAAATTCTACAACTAAAGGTAGAGAAGAAGCCACACTGAAGAAAGTAGGAAGTGTGGAGAGGCAAGTTTGGGAGAGAAAGGGACTGTGGTCCTGGAGGTGGGGCAGGAGCCACAGTAATGAAGAATGGTGAGAGACAGACTAACACACAGGCGTGCACAAAGGGAAAACAAGTACCCATAGTAATTGCCTTTGAAAGTGAGAAGGAATGAATTTTGTAACATCTGGCAACCAGTGAGGCTGAGAGCTTGGAATTTTAAAGGTCAGAAGGCTTGTCTGGGATAGACTTTGAGAGAGGCAGGCAAACAACCCCATGGATACACAGAATGGAAACAGTGATCTGAGGAGTGCCTGGGGCACACAGTGGGGAAGATATTTGGTCATCTTGGAGCATGTCCCAGAGAGGCAGCATTCACAGAGAGACCCTTCCAGAAGTAAAGGAACTGGCAGGTGCCATTTCCCTCCTGTATCCCTTGGCATAAGTACAGGGCCACCTGTGGAAACCAGCTCAGGGTTTAGAGTGTGATCGAAGACTGGCATCCACAACTTAACTCTGCTTAGTATATAAACTTACTGAAGATTATTACTTTGCTTTTCATCTTTTCTTCTTTAGCTGGACTATATCTCATAGAAGGCACAAAATTGCAAAGTAAATCACATTTTTCTTCCTGTGTAACAAAAATACATATGTAAAATCCTAGAATATTTCTAAATGTGTAAAAGTTTTATAAATCAGGATAAATTTAAGTGAGAGGATGGAATGGAGACAAAAGAAAAATAACAAGTAGCTGTTAAGATGACAGTCATTTTATTTATTTATTTATTTATTTATTTAAATTTATTTATTTTCAGCATAACAGTATTCATTATTTTTTCACCCCACCCAGTGCTCCATGCAATCCGTGCCCTCAATAATACCCACCACCTGGTACCCCAACCCCCTGCCACTTCAAACCCTCAGATGGTTTTTCAGAGTCCATAGTCTATTTATTTATTTTTTAAAAAAGATTTTGTTCATTTATTTGACAGACAGAGATCATAAGTAGCCAGAGAGGCAGGCAGAGAGAGAGGGGGAAGCAGGCTCCCTACTCAGCAGAGAGCCCGATGTGGGGCTCAGTCCCAGGACCCTGAGATTATGACCCAAGCCGAAGGCAGAGGCTTAACCCACTGAGCCACCCAGGCGCCCCCATTTTATTCTGTTTATTTAAATTTTTAGACAATCATTTTATTTTATTTTATTTTTAAAGATTTTTTATTTATTTGACAGAGATCAGAAGTATGCAGAGAGAGAGAGAGGAGGAAGCAGGCTCTCCGCGGAGCGGACAGCCTGATGCGGGGCTCAATCCCAGGACCCTGGGATCATGACCTGAGCCGAAGGCAGAGGCTTTAACCCACTCAGCCACCCAGGTGCCCCTAGACAGTCATTTTAGAAATGAACATCGTTTTCCAAGGGCCTTCAAGAATGTTCTTTAGGAAGCTAATGGCAAAATTGAGTGCTCTTTGTTTATCACTTTCTGAGGAGTTGCTATGGTGAGCTTTGAAATACTTTTCAGTGTGGTCTCCTTTATTTATTTTTTTAAATGCAAGTTTAAGAAATAGTTATATATTGGGGTACCTGGGTGGCTCATTGGGTTAAGCCTCTGCCTTCAGTTCAGGTCAAGATCTCAGGGCCCTGGGATTGAGCCCGCATCAGGCTCTTTGCTCAGCAGGGAGCCTGCTTCCCCCTCCCTCTCTGCCTGCCTCTCCGCCTACTTGTGATCTCTCTCTCTCTGTCAAATAAATAAATAAAATCTTAAAAAAAATAAGAAATAGTTATATATCTTATTTAAATCAAGATGCAGAAAGAATATATAGGAAGGCTAGGAGTGATGATAATAGGAAGAGTGATTAGATAATATTCAGTGGAATTATTAAAAGTAGTAAAAATTTGACACATTTTTTGGCTAGAAAGGATGGTTAAAAATCACATTAAAAAAAATTTATTTATTTGTCAGAGAGAGAGAGCACAAGCAGGGGGAGTGACAGACAGTGCAGGCAGAGGGAGAAGCAGGCTCCCTGCTGAGCAAGGAGCCCAATATGGGACTCAGTCCTAGGACCCTGGGATCATGACCTGAGCTGAAGGCAGATGCTTAACCAACAAAGCTACCCAGCTGTCCCCAAAATCATATTTATTGACCTGGGCATTCATTTTGAAAGTAAATAGTTCACTTGCTTATTAAATTAAGTAACACCTAAGTTGGTTTTTGGGGTTTTTTTGTCTTTTTTTGTTTTTATTTTTTTCCCAGTACATTTTGAATGTAAGAAATAGAAGCATCCCAGTTTCCAAGAAACCCAGAAGTTACCTCTGTGTTATGGCAATTGCATTTTTCCTAAAGGACGATTTGGGATAAAATTGGGTCAGGCTGTTCTGGGCAGCCTCAATCAGTTTTCTCTTCTTTCTCTCCTCTTATAAATGAGAAACAAGAAAAACTTGCTTTTGTATTAAATTACTAACAGAATTGATCAGCAGCAGACTAATGAGGTAGACTTATCAGGATAAGTAGAAATGGGGAGCCAGAAAAAGAAATTTAACTTTTCAGGGCTTTGCACATTCACAGCTGACCTTGGTTTTCTCCCTGTGGCCTAGCTTTCCTGTTTATACAAGAGCTGTAGCATCTTCCTAAATCCTGGAAATCCCAAATATTTTGGATACTTGGAGATTTTTACATAGCAGAGGATGATTTGTCCATAGTTCTTAGCAGACATGTTCTTACTCACATAGACCTTTGGGGAAACAAAGAAAAGACTATTTAAATTAGTTACCGAATTTAGATAACTAGAAATAATTTGGTAATATTTGTTTAGTACGCAAAAAGTAAGCACAGTACCAAAGAGGAAGAGTGGTAATAGCACCTCTGTAAACATGTTACATTAAAAAGTACCATAGTTTTGTTGCCAAAAGTGGCAAAACTTTTTGATTTCAAAACTATTTGATTTCAAAGGTGGCCAGTTGTAGGGACTGTAGACTTGATTATAGAAGTTGGTGCCATCACAAAATTGGGAGCTGCTGAGCTTTTCACAATATGTACTTTATTTTTCTTCCGATGCTAAAAGATGTTTATGAAATATTAGGATGTAATTAAAACCATACAAGGCATTTGTTTTATTCCACAGGGAAAAAAAAAATAAAGATCTTTGTTTCCATATTAGCATTTTTTCACCCCTGAGGGTACCGATTAGGTGATCTAAAAGGTTTTGTGTCTTTTCCTTTACTTTGTGAGCATGTGGACAAAACCATTAATATTAGTTATAGTAAACTCAGAACACAAAATTATAATGTTACAAGAAGGAAAGGAAAATGAAATCATATGAAACTGAAGGCTGAGTTGTACAGTATATTGACTGGTTAGTTTGAACAGACCTTGTATTACAGTTGGTGGATGTGGATAAATAAATAAATCATATATTATAATGCTTGTAATAAATATAGAATTCTTTTCATGGTTGTCAAGTTCCTTCCCCATATTGTAACCTATTTTTTTATCATCAGATATTTGAGAGAAACTATGATTTTAGAATCTGTGAAAATCACATATATATGAGGGAAGAATAGAGTGTATGTAAACAACATTATTCTCAATCTTTTGTGAATGTGGTAGAACTCAGTTCATTTATTAGCATTAATTGTGGGAAGCTTATGTGGAGCTCTTCTTACAGTCTGTCTGAGGCTCAATGACACTGCTGATTTTCTGCTGTATTACCTTGCTTCTGGATTCATTTTCAGTTTCAAATTGGGTAAGCTCAGAGTATTTTCTTTGTTTGATTAAAGTAGCAGATTTATGTTTATTTAACACACTTCAGTAGCAGTCCCTATTATTTGAGTTTGTGATTGAGAATTCTGTAATTGTATTTTTGGGGCAAATTTTGAGCATGTTTGCTGTAAGAGTGTGTGTGTGTGTGTGTATACATGGGCACTTACATGTGCTCATGTGCATTTCCATTCTTTTTTTTAGGTCAAAAATAATCCTCCCTGTCTTCCTTCCCTACTTTTCTTTTCTTCCTATAAAATACAATGTTCTCAAGAATTTCTTCTTGTATTCTGTAATCATTTAGATACAAAAAGGTAAAACAGGGGACTATGTTATACATATAAAAGCCCTTTTTAAAGACTCCAACCCACATACCAGTCATCTGACAGCCAATAACAATGATAGAGGTAAAAATTAACTACCTTTGGATGAATAATTTTGAAAATATGGCACTTGAAACAAAAACAGTTATGATTAGCCTTTGATTAAAAAATATTTGGGGAGATATTTGGAGAAGTTTTAACAGATTTAGTGATAATACTTATTATTCATAAAATTACCAATTTATAGTCTTGCTAATTAGAATCATTAATAGTCTTAAACATAATAATATTCTAGTTAGTAAGAGAATGTCTTTCATTGGGGGGTCTCTTACATAGTATTTAGGAAAAAGGCTTATAATGTTTGAAATTTACCTGCAAATGGCTCAAGAAAAAATATTTGTGTGTATGTAATGCTTTTGCACTGCAGACTGGTTGTGACACTATAGGGTAACTGATGTTCTTTTCAGAAAAGCTTATAATAAAATTAACAACTCTTTGTGACTTAAGTTATAACAGAACTTTAGTCTTTAACAAATTGGAGGGAATAGAACTTGTCTATAGATCCTGAGAAATTAATTGCAATTATAACATAATTCATTAAACAAATGAAAACTTACCTTTAAGGAGAAATATACAGAAAGAAAATGTGTATAACTTTTGGATGTGCATTTATTTGGCAGGTCAGTTGCCTCTAATAAGGCACATAAATATAGATATATAACTTGTACATTAATTTTTTATTTTGGGATATATGAAAAGTCTTCAGTATTTTTACTTTTCACCTTGTGTATCCAATCTAAAATCCTTCATACTGTCATATTTTAAAATATTCTGAAAGCAGACAATAAAGCATATAAACTGTTAGGGTCACACTTAGCACCCCTACATGCCAACTTTTACAGCCTATCAGAGTACTTGTAGCACACACTGTGGGCTGGTTTGTTCAGTAGTCATTCTGAACTTATTTTGCCATTGCATGCCTTGAATATACTGTAAAAATTAAATATTTATGTTTTAGGACTCTTTTTCAGAAAAGCCATACAATATAGGTCAGGCTAACGAGGTACAATTAAAGAGTCAGCTTGAGGGTTTCTGGGACAGTCTTTTCTTTTCTTGATTAAAAGTGATGACATCACCTCCTTTACCTTCTCCCTATCCTGAATATGGATGTGATGCCTGGGGTAAGAGTAACCATCTTGTTGCCATACGGGAATGGATAGGAGACTCACAGAAATAATGGCCTTGACACTGTACACATGCTACCACAAATGCAGAAGCCACTTTCTTCCAGACTACTTGTTAGCTGGGAAAAGTAAACTCCAATTTGTTAAGGTACACACTAGGTCGGTGTTTCTGGTAGTTGTTGCTGAAAACACTCATAACTGTTCCTTATGTATCCTTAGCAGGTATTTGTGAAATGGAAAATGTATTAAAAATCTGTCTACTCATTTATTTGTGATACTTTTGTGTGTGTGTGTGTGTTTACATGTGTGTGCACACCAAAATACATACATACATACTTACACAGATGGGAGGATGCTCTTGTTTGAATACCTAACTGGTTAGTTCATCCTCTGTTCTTGCTAAAAGAAGCATGTGTTTGCTCAAGTGTTAGGTGACCATGTGTTTCATGAAGTTGATAGGGGAGGCAGGTTGATTGTTATATTCCAAGCACCACCCTAATATGTTAACACAACTACTGTGTTAGACTATTAAACTTAGGGTGGATTATTCTGGCAGCCAAATGCTTCAACGTCTGTGCTTAATTATTATTAGAGACCTGTATGACCTGGTGGTGTCTTTTTCCTTTCATAGGTTTATGCCGTATTGTGTTCTCAGTCTGTCTGTCTGGTACAAAGTTAATGTAGTCACATGATGCAAAATTCAAAAGATACAAAAGATTAAAAAGTCTCTCCCATACTCTGTTCTTCAGCAAACCCAGCTCATCTTTCTAGTGAAAACCAAGGTAATTTGTTTTTTTGTATTCGTCCCGAGAGATCCCATGCCTTTATGCCTGGCATCATGGTATGTGTTCTTTTCTTGCCTTTTACACAAATGGTAGCAGTATAACTATATACCAATCTTTCGCTTAGCTTTTTTCACTGAATGTATCTAGGTAATCCTATCTGAGTTAGTGCATTTAGAGTTTCTTTATTCTTAACAGCTATATACTACTCCATTATATGGATGTGGCACAACTTTATTATATAGCCTCTTTTTAGTGGATGTTTAGATTGTTTCAGTCTTTTGCTATTTGCTGTGGCTACAGCAAATGAGTATGTCAATTCATCTAAGGCATTTAAAGTTTGAAACAGTATGTATATGGCTACCTAAATTTTTTTTATTTTGGATTTTAATGATCAACAGAGTGAGGTGAATATGAGAATATGAGAATAGAGGAGGTTATGAGAATATGGGGATTGAATGAGGCAAGTCATTTTTGAGAGGAACACTATGGGCCTGTTAGTAGTCCCAGGAAGGTGGTGCACAAGACTTCCTATCTTTGTGGTCTGGGCTAACTGCAATATGAGGCCCTCTGTGGTACTCATCATTGTAAAGGATGTGTTAAAGATTTTTATAGGTTTGGATGAGGTAGGAAAGAGTCTCTTATTTTCTTTTATATCAGTTGTATTTATTCACTTATAATAATCCTACATAATTATATAGCACTTCATACTTTTCCAAGATTTTTCCCAATATCGTGTTTAAGTCCATCTTTTAATACTTAAGACTAATGTTGGATGAGTCATCTCCTTTTGGTAAGTGATTGGAAAACTCAGAGCCAAGGATCATGTATCAGCTGGGTGACCTGCATCTAGTTAGAGAGTTAAGCCTACAACCCACATTTACTAATTTCCTGGGACAGGCACAAAAAGTGATGTGTATGTGTATGTGTGGGCACACACTTCAAACTCCTGTCCGTGTCTTCTAATATCAGAGCCTATTGTTTACTGGGAGGAACCAATGAGACCCCCTTGGGTGGGGCTGACCGATTTCCCATGCCACAGGGGTGAGCATGTGACCCAGTCTAAGTCAAGCAGTATAATCCTCCTTCTGACTATGGTGGCTAGTTCCAGATTAAGTGTGGAATCCAAATCAGGCAAACTGAAACCCTCCGTGGACTTTTCTACCAAAGTTATATAGAAGATCTGTCTTTCTCTTTAGGTTGTAAGTGATAGGATTAATTTAGGGGCTGTCAGTGGTTTGGAACTGACATCTGAAGCAAGGTAAAACTCCAGAATTCTTACTTATCTGAGCCTGGGAAATGATCATTTTTTGATAGGAACAAAGCTTTTCTAAATCACATGCTATCTGTTCTGCATGGAATAGCATGTTGTACCTTTTATTCTTTGAGTGAGGAGTTGCATGAGAGAAAGACTATTGAAGTGGAAGTCGCAGGATCAGTTCAAGTGTCTTTTATGTGTCTGGCTGGCTTTTAGGATCTTGGATGACTCATTTTCTTTTTTTTACAAGCTACTTATAGTGGCTTAACCAAATATTCATTTTCTCTCTTTAAAAGCCACTTATCATGGCTTAACCAGAGATTAGTTCTTCCTTTTATAACAGGACATCTGGAGGACCTGTGCCTGAGCTCCACTGTATCTTCGATGTACCTGACTCCTCTCCTCCTACTCTGCAATTTATAAGGTGTGACTCTAACCATGCCCTGGGTATTACATTTGCATTTAGAACTGGAAGAGGGGCAGGGGGAAAGTTGCCACCAAGTCAACCCTCTTTAAAGGACTTTTCCTAAAATGCCCTCCACATGACTTCTCTGTGTATCTTATTGGCCAGAAGTGTCATGTCTTGCTACGGAGAGGCTGAGAAACTTAGTTCTTAGCTGTGTACATTGCTGTCTCCTCAATGAAATGGGCTTCTTTTAGGTAAAAAGAAAGAGAAAATGGATGCTAGGTAAGCATCTATGTCTGCCAAAGGGGTTAGATTGGATGGTTGGTCTAGATGGCCCTAGCTCTAGAAGTTATGAACTCTGTTTAATAAATTTTGGCAGAACTGGTGACTAAGGCCTTAATGCTCAGTGCAACAGAATAATTGAGATCAGGGTTGGCAAACTATGGTCCACAGGTCAAATTCTGCTAGCCCCCTGGTTTTGTAAATAAAATGTTATTAAAACACAGATATGCTTATTTGTTTACACATTGTTACTGCTTTTACATTACAATGGCAGAGTTGGATAGTTGTGACTTAGATCAGATGACCTGCAGAGTTTGAAAATGTTTTGCATTTGGCTGTCTACAGAAGAAATTTGGCAATCCTTGGCCTAGATGATTCAGAAAAGTCCTTCCATCTTGATGCTTCCAAAAACATGCATTTATTCCTTTATTCAGTAAGTATTTGAACATACACTATATTTCAAGCATTACATCAGGCACAAGGGGTATAGCAGTGAATAAACGACATCCATGTCCTCATGGAGCTTATATTTTGTCAAGTCAGGCAAACAGTAAATAAATAGGTAAACTTCTCATCTGTTGTATAATCATAAGAGCTACAGTGAAAAATGAAGTTTTGAGCATGGTCAGGGAAGAGCTCCTTCGAAGGTGACATTTGAACAGAAATTCAGAGGTGAGCGATGGAAACATGTGGCCCATGAAGGAAAGAACATCCCAGAACAGCATGTGCTAAAGAGGTAGCAATGTGTCTGTAGAGGTTGAAGAATAGCAGGAAGGCCAGTGTGGCTGGAGCAGAGGGAACAAGGGGGAAGATGGTTAGGGAGGAGCTCGAAGAGGTAGTAAGGACCATTATGCAGAAACTTACCCATGGAAATTTATAAGAAGAAGAATATCATGACCTGATTTATATTTTAACATGGTTATTCTGGCTACAGTACTGACAACAGACATGGAGGGCAGGAGTGGAACCTGGGGGACCAGTCAGATACTCTCAGAATATATTAGGCAAGAGATAGGCTTGGAGTAGAGTGATGGTGGTGGAAGGGAAAGAAGTGGTTGGATTCTCGTAAGTTTTTGAAGGGAGAGCTAGTATAATAGCTACTCAGTTGATACAGAGTAAGAGATAAGGAGAGACAAAGATGACTTGACTTTTGGCCTGAACAACTGAAACAATGAAGTTTCTTTTTGTTGACAGGGGGATGCCTCCATAAAGAGTAAGTTGTGGGGGAAGATCAGGAGTTCCAGGCAGTGTTATTAAGTATGCGGGTGGAAACGTTAATAAGGCAATTGTATATTCAAGTCTCTAGTTCAGGGAGAAGGCCTGGGCTAAAATAAACCTGAGAATTAAGAGTTTGCAGATGACATTTAAAGTGATGGACAGATGGAGAGGGACGCTGGAATCACTTGAGTGATGAGTGAGAAGGGATGGACAGGCACAGCTATTGACCTAGGAAGAACATGAGCAGTTCATTTGTGGTAATATTCAAATCACAAAGATGTGATGAGGATGTATGGAGGTTTTTCTCTCTCACCTCTGTTTTTCTTGGGGAATTGGGAAGCAAGGTCAGCTCCAGTGTTAGGATGGAGAAGGAGATATTGGAAATTTGAGGAGAAATGAGAAATGTATGATTTCTGGGCAACATTGAGGGCCCAAATTGAGTTAGTGATCATGAGTGGTTAGCATGGTAGTGCCATTTTCCAGTCAAATTCAGCTTAGGGGTGTAGACATGGAGTTGGATTTAATAATGATTGGAATTTGCCAGGTGAGTATGATGGTCAAGAGTAGGGTAAAATAGCTGATAGTTTCTGCAGGGAATTAATGATGGACTGTAGACTTTAGCCCACCTAAGGACCAAAATGTGGATTTGAGGTGGGCAAGGGAAAGATTGAAGGATTGTTGGATTCTGGGTCCTAGAGAGTGTGCACTAGAAAGGGGGAGTGAGATGCTTAGAAGTGAGGTCTATAAGAGGTGGAAGTTGTTGGTAATCACAATATGGTATTATAGAGTGAGTGGCTGACATAGAGTAAAGGACAGGATTCTTGGGAGAGAAGAGGTCTAGGAATTGAGAGGTCAGAGATGGAAGCATAATCTCCATACTTTGAAATCACTAACGTTATGGCAGGATGGATGTCAGAGAAATGATGATCAAAGAGCATAAATCTTTGAGGAGTGATGGAGAGCGACCTCCGGAGGCCAGTGGATGAACTGTCATATGGACAAGTCTGGTGATAGGAAACTCAAATCTGGTTA
The DNA here is from genome assembly GCF_011764305.1 of Mustela putorius furo. Lineage (NCBI taxonomy): Eukaryota > Metazoa > Chordata > Mammalia > Carnivora > Mustelidae > Mustela > Mustela putorius. Next base: position 537,010 of record NW_025421329.1, on the reverse strand, counting down.
AGAGTCTATGGGCAGTCCTAAGGAGAAAGAAAGACACCACCTAACTACAGGCATGACGTGAGTATTTTATTGTTTCCATGAAACTCTTTACATTATTATAAATTTCAAACCTTGTATACCCCTAGTAAGTGTAGCCATGCCAACCTTTTGTCACAATGAAAATGAAAAGAAAATGCACGGTTTTCTGAATACACAGGTCCTGATATTATATGTTGGCTAGTCTACCTGAATGTTGAAATCTGTTTTTTTGCTGAGTGGTAGCATTAACTGACATTAACTGACTTTGCTGAGTGGTGGCATTAACTGACATGAACATGAAACAGCCACAGGGCTCAGGAGTCCTGAGGTGGAGTCCAGCCAGATGGGCACAGAAAGTGAGTGATTCTTCTTTTCTTTAGCCCAAAAATTGATGCATAAACTTAAGTATGAAAATGAAAAATTTGAATTACTGGCATTACCCTCTTTCCTTCAGGGTGTTTGCTATCAAAACATGGCTCACTCAACTGTCTGCATAGATCTTTCTCATGTTAAAAGTGGCCCTAAAATGTGTTGTTTTGAAACTTTTTGGATTCACCACTGTTTCTAATATTAACCTTTTGGTTGCACACTAGATTAAGGTTTTGTGCATCACCACTGACCAGGCTATATTAAGTTGTTTGTCTTGGTGGGAATGCATAATTGAAAATGCACAAATGAAAACATCCTTCTATCCCCTCTTCAAATATAGAATTTTTTATGAGTTTCACAACGGTGCTACATTTGATTTCTGTGTTGTTGGGCAGTTTTGTGGGTAGAGGATCTTTTTGCTCTTTCATAATTATCCCCTTTTGGGAGACAGGTACAAAATAGATCTTTCTTCTGTGGAATTCCCCAGATTCTTAGAGTGACATTTCAGTGTTTATCTCAGCTTATTAACCTAGCAACTTTCTTTATGAAATTGTGAGTGTGTATATACCTGTGTATCTGGATAAACATGCTTATGGAGTTCCTAAAATTCTTAAAAGTGACATTTCATCTTTATTTTAGATAACTAATGGCTATTTATGAAGTTGTGATAGTTTTATATATTCTTTATTATATGTAATATGTAGAATATTTTTCTGCATTTAATTTTAGATTAAATCCTTTAGGTGGATCTACAGTATGGTTTTATGTTTTTTTATTTTTTTCTTATAAAAATTATGTTAAAGTTGTTTTTTAACATAAAGAGTTATTGATTGATTGATACTTCCCAAAGCCACCCTATTATATGTACACCATACTGTTTTTCAGATTTTATTTACCTAAATGATCAGGTATAACTCACAGAACCCCATTTTCACTTTTTATCCTTCTCAGTATGTTATGGACCAAAAAAATCAATTTTCCTTATGGGTTATATTGCCTTTTTTATTTTTTTCCCCCTACCACGTGCCTACTTTTATTTTTGTCCCTTCTCGCATTACAAGCTTTTAAATTTAATTTTATCTTATTATTTTATTATTTTACTTTTCCTTACGGTTGTTTGACTTTGGCATCTACTGCCAATTCTTCTGTAAGTTAAAACAAAGATGACTGACAAATCAATTTGGCCTTTCAGTGCCATTGATAACATATTTATTCTAGTATAGATCCTTTTACAAATACAAATGAAGGAAAGGAGTTAAAAAATTTTGGTTACCTTTGATTTCTTTCTAGCTGTTCTGTAATGAATGATAAGATCTTACTCTTCAAGATAAAAATTTTAAAATTCATGGCTCTCATTTTTCCTATTGGACAGTCTTTAAAACATTTATGGTTTACTTCTGCAGTTTCTTTTTAAATTTTATTTATTAGACATAGTGAAAGGTTATCCACAGCCCAAGGCTTCTAGGCATGTGTAGACTATAAAAATCTACAATTAAATCAAATATTGCAACTGAAATTCTACAATGAAGATGAAAAGAAAAAGTTCTAGGGCTTTATTTAGTGAAGAATGACAAGTTGAAAAATAGATCCTCCTCAACACCCTATAGTTAACAAATTAGAGCTCTGCTTAATTAGGACAAGAAGGGAATTCCAGAGATGAACAAGGCCATGATGGATCCACATGGGGAAAGAAGTTGGAGCAGTAGACCAGGGTAAGGATTTCACAGGAAACGACAGACCTCGCTGTGCCCAGGATTCTGACAGCTGTCCTCAGGGTCCAACAGTGGATCTTACATAATGATGAAGGGACATGTAAATAACCTGATTAAAATGACAGGTCTAGGTGTGTGACTGCATACCCACATTCTAGTGTGGTACATGGGCCTCCTAATGGAGAGCAGTGACCCAAATGCTCTCCTTGGCAGAGCACCTGCTGTCAGTCCCCAGTGGAATTTCTTCTTGTCCCACTTCTACTCTAAGCAGTGTCTGCTGAAGCATGTACTCAGTATGGCAGTGAGGGGTGTGGTCCATTTGCCACCTTGCTGGGCCTTGGCAAAGGAGACTGTCCAGGGTCATGGGGATAACTCTCACACTCACTCACTGCGGAAATCTTATCTGGATTACTGTAGAAACATCCTCAGCGGTCTTCCTGCCTTTTCCTGTGACAACTACCCTCAACCCAGTCTATTCTCCACATAGCAGCCTGTTCAGTTCCTTTTCTATTGCTTTGATGACCCTCCACTATAATGAGGATAAAATGCAGACATTACCTCATGGCATTTCTAATTTGATTCCTGCTTGTTCCCTTACCTCAACTTCATACTTGGTCAAGCTCCTCCCTTGCTCATTATTTTATTTATATATTTATCTTTTTTTTTTTTTTTTTAAATAACAAATTCCCAGGCTTTCACACTTCAGGGCATTGGCCTGTGCTATTTGCTGTCTGGAATGTTCCCCTTTCCAATCTTCATCTGGTTCCTTTCTCATGTTTTAGTCAAAATTAAAATGCCACCTACTCAGAGATGCCTGTGAACAGTGGGTCTTACCCGCCCCCATTAGTCTGCTTCTTAGCCCCCTATTTGTTTCCACTGTGGATCTGTCACAATTATAAATAATGTGTGCGTGTATTTTCTTGTTTGGCTATTTCCCCCATTAGAATGTAACCTCCCTGTGAGCTAAGACCAAGTGTATCTTGTTTATCAATGTAATCCAGCACTTAGAACTGGGTTGAATATGTAATTAAAGGTAAATGAAGGAAAAGTAATGATGATATTCACACACTCTTACAGATGATTGGTCACCTTTTGCTGCACCCCCCTTCCCTTTCAGTATAGCTTTTTAATATAGCTTTTCTATTTTCCTTAACCCAATTTATGTGTGTGACAGTCCCAGCAAGAATAGAGTGCCTTGCCACTCTGACTGTGGGAGCTCTGGGGTCTAGCAGTTCTTGCTTGACTTTTTGAAATAACTAAAAATATTATTGGGGCTCTATTAGGAAGTTAAATCCTTGGTTTAGTGTGACCACTGTTACCACCTCGCGAAGCAGATGTTGGAGATGGTGCTACTTTCTTGATTACTGATTGCTATCTCTTATCACTTAATCTCATTCTTCCCTTTCACCACAAGATCCCTCAGGTCTGTTTCTTCCTCTGCAAGTTGATCATTTATGGACCACTGGTTCCTTGCCATTCCCCTCTGATCTTTTTAGTTTAGGCAGTTTGATTTGTTTGTTCTCGTGTCATTTCTCCCACTGTGAACATCACCATAGACATTCTTTATACTCTTGGACCTTGGATCTCCAGACTCTACTCCTGTCCTTTCTCTTCTTGGCTCCTCTCATCAATCCTTAAAATTTCTATGTGTCCAGACTCAGTTGTCTCTTTTCCCAGTGTTGCCTGTGCCTGGGACAGCATCCCTCCACATGTCCACATTCAAGTAGCCTTTTAATCCTTCTCTAGGTTTAGATCATCTAGTGGGTATTAAGTACTCACCATATTCTGAGTACTCTTTGCTCTTTTGTATGACTTTTCTCAAGGTTCATCTTGTGTAGTCAAGAGTTGTGACTACTCATTCTAGAACTTTCTAGTAAGTATGCCCTTCTCAAGTCTTAAAACACTTAACATAAGGCCCACTAATGGGCTATCCATTAATTTATCTAATAGATATATTTTTTAAAAAATTTATTTACTTATTTGAGAGAGAGAGAGCAAGAGAGAGCACAAGAACAGGGGGAGGGAGGATTAGATTCTCTGCTGAACAGGGAGCCCGATGTGGATCTTGATTTCAGGATCCTGGGATCATGACCTGCACTGAAGGCAACCACTTAACTGACTGAGCCACCCAGGCACCCTCTCGTCTAATAGATATTTATTGATCACCTGTTATGTATCAGACACTATTCTAACAGTGGCTGGCAAACAAGTGGTTTTATATATGTATGTTCCATCTATGCATATTGCTTTTACATTCTAGTGGGATATACGTACATACTTATAGTATGTGTGTAAGTATTTGCAAAGATGAGTTTGTATATATAAACATTTAATCCGCATTATTATATGCTGTTCACTAGCTTTTAGCTAAGTAAATTGTGTCTTACCAACAGGATTATAAATTTTTCAGAGACAAACTTTTTTGTTTGTGTTTGCATAGAATGCTGTGCAGAACATGTATTTAATGAATTCAATGACTTCACTAAATATAGAGAATAACATTTAAGTGAGATACAAAACTCCACATATTATTGTGTTGATACTTTGTCTTATTGTAAGCTAGCCCTTTGTGTTATGTCCTTCTGCATTAATGGGTGTCTGCACTGTTAGATGTTCACGGTATGTTAACTCACTGTCCATGGGTACAGGACAGATTTATTTAAAGTTCACAGTGTAACAATGCAGTGTTTCTAGAACCAGAGTTGTAAGCTCAAGCACTGATAGAAACTTGCATTTGTAATTACTTAACTATATGCCTCTCAATAGACTAATAAAGGTAAAAAATATTGGAGTATGCAGAAACCTACAGGAATCTCAGTCTCAGCAATCACCATTTGCTAAGGAAAAATACTCCTGTGTTTCTTCTTTCAGTACCTCACTTTAACACTTGTGGTCACCAAATGTATGTAGGGGGTTTCCCACATCACATTCTCTGATGCTCTGATATCAGTCAATTGGGTGTCCTACAATTGAACCCACTTCTGACATTATCTACTTGCAGATACCATCAGATCCCACAAGATAAGGGCTCAGGATTTCACAGGATTGCATTATCATCTACCCCAAGTCCAGATGCCACTCTCACAAACCCAGATTGTCTTCTGTGCTGTGGATATAAATTGGAGGTTAACACGACCCCCTCCTTGGGTTTAATTAATTTGCTGGAGTGGTTCACAGAACTCAGGAAGACAGTTTTCTTATGAGGCTACTAGTTTTTCAAAAAAGGATAACAGAACCACCAGATGGAAGAGATGCATAGGGCAAGGTGTGTAGGAAGGGGTTCGGAGCTGCTATGCCTTCTCTGGCCTCAGTGCTCTCCCTGTTGTCAACACAAAATAAACAAATCTTTTAAAATCTCCTAAAGTAAGAAAGAGCATTTTATTTAAGCCCAGATTGCAACAGCTGCTTGGGAAACATGCTCTTCAAAGGGAAGAAAGTGTTCCCAAGAATGAACAGTTTTTACAGGGTTGTATACTTTTTTACATCTTATAAAAGTTCAAAAGATTATAGATTAGCATTTAGGTAAGAATCTTGAGTTTTATCAAAGGAATGGAGGAGAGAGTAGGAGAATTGATTAATATTTGAAGGATAAGATGATTTTCCTTTGGGTTACTCATTCACAAAGCAGATTACTTTTGATTTGAAAAAAGTTGATACACGGTATTGTTGACTACTTTAGAAAGAAATCTAAAATGGCTCCTCTTGTCTATCAGGCCTTTTAGAGAGTTTTTCTCTCATCACTGAATCCACTAACCTGGAAGCTCTCCAAGCCCTATCTTTTTAGGTCTTAATTGAGGCTTCATTACATAGTCATGATTGATTAAATTATAGGCCCTTGGCAGTTAGTTCAACCTCTAACTCCTCCTTCTACCCTGAGGTCAAATGTGTTGAGACCAAAGTTTCAATCCTCTGTAATCACTTGGTTGGTTCCCTTGATAGCTAGCCCCCATCCTTAGGTTACCTAGGGTCTTTCAGAAGTTACCTCATTTACATAAACTCAGGTGTAGTTGAAAGGGGCTTGTTATAAATTACAAGAGATACCCATTTTACTTTTATTTCAGGAATCAGAAACAAAACTAAATATTATAACAATAAATGTTCCAATGGCTCTTGTATAGGAAATTATGTGGTTTTTAGGCCCTGTGTATCAGGAACTATGGACAAAGACCAAAATATGTATTTCTTATTACATCACAAAAATCACACCATTTTATCAGGCTTTACAGACAGGCTATATGAATTCAATTTTGCCCCAGTACAATAGATTTATGTATTGCCTTAAAAGCAAAGTGCACAAGAGCACACACTGTAGGTGTTATATTAAACTGACCCTACGTTTGAATGAAAAGCATGATGGTAAGCCTCGATGTCCTGTACTTCTACACAATAAGCAGGACCCATCCTTACCAAGTAAAAAGTGAAGAAAGTTTGTTCAAAGGACATGCTGAAACAACTTGAGAAGGAAAAACCCAAGCAGAATGAACAGCCAAAACAATGAACAGCAACAGATGGGTATAAACTCTTCCTAAATGTCAGACGTCCTTTACAGGTCTTTGTGCAGTCAGTAATTGGTGGAGACAAGTCTGTTGAACTCCCAGATGCTTATCTGCATTATTCGATCATATTGATTTTGTTGACTAAGTCATGATAAATACTAGCATAGCCATCCTGAAGCAAATTACATTGCTTGTTAACATTGGTCCCTTGGACAATATGGTAAATACCATAAGATAGTTAGCAGGGATGGAATCTAGGATTCAATGAGCAATAACCTTGTCTACCCAGATAACTTTTTTTCATATTTCAAACACTTAGGGTTACTTAAAATTGATTAGTTGAACGAAATATTAGCCAATTCAGTGTTTTTACTTCACTCATAGATGACTTGCTGTCCAACCTCTCTTTGAACTGAGAGGTTTAGTTTTGGCTTTGTCTTGTTTTGTGAGTAGGCTGAGGTTGTTAAGAATGATTTTCTTGATTTGAGAATATTATGGACGGTGACTACAGACTGTGGTTAATCAGGTAAGATGGGTAAGAAGAGATAGAACTGGGATGCCTGGGTGGCTCAGTTGGTTAAGCGACTGCCTTTAGCTCAGGTCATGATCCATGATTGAGTCCTACATTGGGCTCCTGCTTCTCCTGTTGACTGCTCTCTCTCATGCTCTCTTTCTCCTTCTCCCCCGCCCCCCCAAAAAAAGAACTGACCATGAAGAAAAAAAAAATATTTTTTATACTAACATCTTAGAAGATATTCTAGAAAAATACTTATTTGATCCTTTTAAAACTACATAGAGGCATGCTTGCAGATTTTATTTTAGGGATGCCATGGCATATTTCATTGTCGAAAAATTCACATGGCTCCACCATTTGGAGGTCTCAGGAATATAACTATCTCCATCTTTAGGCTTTCCTTGGAAAAATTTACCAAGACAACCTAAGTGTTATGCAAAATCACAATTTTATTAAATTATGTTCACATGAAAATGCCAGTGAGAATGAGAGGTAAAAATATAAGCAAGGTTATTCTTAATATCGTATGGAAAGATCACATGAAAGTAACAAATAATATTGTGAAAATAATGAATAATGAGAGGAAACGGGCCCAGTCAGTTAGAATATATTATAAAGCTACAATATTTAAAGCCATTTGGGATCTGTATGGGAATAGTTCCATCAATGGAAGAGGATAATCTAGACATAGATACAAAAAAATATGGGTATATAATGTGTGATAAAAATGCATTTCAAATCAGTGGATAAGAGATGAATTTTCCAACAAATTTATGTTGGGCAATTTGTTGACCACTTATGGAAAACAGTGATAAAGCAGGGTCTCCACTGTTGTCCTTATACCAAAATTAATTCTAGGTGGATTAAAGTTTTAAATGTAAAAACAAATTATAAAAGCACTAATAGTAAAAAATGGACTGCTTACTTTCGTAATTTTGGATTAGAGAAAAACTTCCAGCACAGAAGCTGTAAAGGCAAACAGTTGATAAATTTGAACACATAAGCACTAAAAATTTCTCTATTTACAAAAAAAGTCATAGGCAAAATCAGAATATATATAACAAACAGAGAAAATATTTACGACATACATGACCAAATACTTATTGCCTTAACACATAAAGAGTTTAGCAAATGAGTAAGGGGGAGGAAAAAAACCTAACAGAACCTGTCAGAAAAATGGATAAAGGAACATTTTGGTTTGGGATTATGTTCAACTAACGTGGCAGAAACCCAGCTGCAGGGACTTAACAAAATGAGGGCTTTCCTTTTCTCATGTAAGAAGTCTGAAAGCAGTCCAAAGCTGGCACAGCAGCTACACAGTGTGTCAGTAGCCTAGGCTCTTGGTAATCTTTACTGGGTCGCTTTTTTTCTTCATGACCATAAGATAGCTTTTCCACCTGCAGGCACTACATCTGAGGTAGACAATAGCACCTAAGACATTATCTGCTAGAAACTCTGCCACTTGACCTGCCAGCAGCAAAATAAATAATTATCAAGACCCCAATACCTGAATTGCTGTTCTCTCACTTGCTTGGATTTTTCTCCTCGAGTGTCACCATCAGGGAAGCTGTCCCTGACCATCCTGATTAAAATGCTCTCTCCCTCTAAACCCAGCTTAGTACTGTATCTCCCTATGTTGCTTGAGTTCCTTTTTTTTTTTTAAAGATTTTATGTTTTTATTTATTTTATTTGACAGGCAGAGATCACAAGTAGGCATAGAGGCAGGCAGAGAGAGAGGGAGGAGGAAGCAGGCTCCCTGCTAGGCAGAGAGCCCGATGTGGGACTCCATCCCAGGACCCTGGGATCATGACCTGAGCCAAAGGCAGAGGCTTTAACCCACTGAGCCACCCAGGCTCCCCGAGTTCCCTTTCTGATTATACTGTATATTGTCCATCATGTCATAGTCCATTTGGGGTTCTAGAACAAAATACCACAGATTGGGTAGCTTATTCACAATAGAAACTTAATTTCTCACAGTTCTGGATGCTGGAAATCCAAGATCAGGGTGCCAGCATGGTCAGGTGAGAGCACTCTTCTGGATTGCAGACTTCTCATTATAAGCTAACATGGCAGAAAGGGCAAGGGAGCTTTCTTGAGCTGCTTTTGTAAGGAGACTGATAATTTCCCAAAGGCCCCATCTTCTAACACCATCACATTGGGCATTTTCCATATATGAATTTGGAAGGATACAAACATTCAGACCATAGCACTTGAACACACAGATTTTTTTTTTTTTTATAAACATATATTTTTATCCCCAGGGGTACAGGTCTGTGAATCACCAGGTTTACACACTTCACAGCACTCACCAAAGCACATACCCTCCCCAATGTCCATAATCCCACCCCCTTCTCCCAAACCCCCTCCCCGGCAACCCTCAGTTTGTTTTGTGAGATTAAGAGTCACTTATGGTTTGTCTCCCTCCCAATCCCATCTTGTTTTATTTATTCTTCTTCTACCCACTTAAGCCTCCATGTTGCATCACCACTTCCTCATATCAGGGAGATCATATGATAGTTGTCTTTCTCTGCTTGACTTATTTCGCTAAGCATGATACGCTCTAGTTCCATCCATGTTGTTGCAAATGGCAAGATTTCATTTCTTTTGATGGCTGCATAGTATTCCATTGTGTATATATACCACATCTTCTTGATCCATTCATCTGTTGATGGACATCTAGGTTCTTTCCATAGTTTGGCTATTGTGGACATTGCTGCTATAAACATTCGGGTGCATGTGTCCCTTTGGATCACTACATTTGTATCTTTAGGGTAAATACCCAATAGTGCAATTGCTGGGTCATAGGGCAGTTCTATTTTCAACATTTTGAGGAACCTCCATGCTGTTTTCCAGAGTGGCTGCACCAGCTTGCATTCCCACCAACAGTGTAGGAGGGTTCCCCTTTCTCCGCATCCTCGCCAGCATCTGTCATTTCCTGACTTGTTGATTTTAGCCATTCTGACTGGTGTGAGGTGATATCTCATTGTGGTTTTGATTTGTATTTCCCTGATGCCGAGTGATATGGAGCACTTTTTCATGTGTCTGTTCGCCATCTGGATGTCTTCTTTGCAGAAATGTCTGTTCATGTCTTCTGCCCATTTCTTGATTGGATTATTTGTTCTTTGGGGAACACACAGATTTTGCCTTAATCAATCTATACCCAGGGCTCCATACAGTGCTTGACACAGAGTTGATTCTTAATTTTTTTAAAAAAGTGAATATTTATGAAATATGAAATATTTGTTGAATGAATGTTATACTCCTCAAATTTGCATTAATCTAGTATTAATAAGCAATTATGAGTTTATACCACCACTGGGGACAGCTTGCCCAGTCTGGATCCCTGTCTTCCACCACTATCACCATTTTGACCTTTTCTGCCTTTTGACACTCCTGGAGATGGAAGTTAGATGGTAACTAACTGTGGAGCAGAGGTGTTCTCTGTATTTCCCAGGAGCTTGGGGTGATCTGTTAGAGTCTGAGGGTAGAGAATCCTTTTCCTACTTGTTAAAGTTAACATGGAATGTGCCAGGTTGGAAAACTGGAAAATTTTGTTTCCCCTTCAGTGAATCTTCTAGTTGTCGATGCGCCATTCTCACTTGCTTTCTGTCAGGGATTCACATTTCTCATGTTGTCATTGCTGTGTAGGGTGCTTTGGTGGAATTCTGGATATCTCCACTAGCAGATAGAATGCTTGGCTGGAATATTCAGGAAAGAAAGATAACTACTGATCCTTCTTAAACTGCTTTATGATTTTTTAATGAAGTATAATTGGCATATAACATATCAGTTTTGAGTGTACAACATACTGATTTGATTATATATGTTACAAAATAATAACTACAATAAGTCTAGTTAACGTCTATCATCCCATGGTCAATCTTTCTCCTCTCTTTCTTTCTCCTTCCCCTGCGGGGATGTTCCCTTGCCTTATATAGGGCATAACAGCCAATCACAGAGGTGTTCACGTGAACAGGAGGTATCTGGGGCTTGTAGGCAGTGGTGGCATACGGTGTTCATGTGACAAGCAAGAGGTCACATGTGGCCAGGGCGGATGTTTTTTAGGCTGTCCGTGCTGCTCAGGCTATGTAGCCGGTGCCATCTTAGGGGCATGACCGGCGCCATCTTGGGGGCATGACCCCGACATATAATTGCATTTTTTTTTTCTTTTAAGGCCTCTTGGCAACTTACAAATATACAATACAGTGTTATCAACTGTAGTCAACATGTTGCACATTATATTTCCATGATTTATTTATAACTGCCAGTATGATTTTAGAAGTGTATTGTCTTTTCTCCTTAGCTGACCCTGTGTCAGACTTAAAAAAAAAAAAAAAACAACAACCAACTCTTGTCTTCTAGGGCATATTAGGTGGGTATTCTGTGATTGGTTAAACTAGGAAACAGAAGCTTTAATGGACTCATTTTGGTTTCTTACTTGTTACATTTATGGTAGAGTTAATAAATTTGTCCATAGACCGTCTCTGATATGTTTAGGTTCTGATTATAGTTTGGAGTTTTCTGTTCTGAAACAAGTTAACTTTTTCTTTCAAATTATGGAAGTAAGGGATTTCAAAAGGGCTATTGGTCACACTCAACTCTTCTCTTAAAAGAATTAGGGGTGCCTGGGTGGCTCAGATGGTTAGACATCTGCTTCTGGCTCAGGTCATGATCCTAAGGCTCCCTGCTCAGTGGGGAGTCCGCTTGTCCCTTGGTCCCTCCCCCTGCTTGTGCTCTCTTTCTCTCTCTCCCAAATAAATAAATAAAATCTTTTTTTTTTTTAAAGAGTTAAATTGGGGTCTTTAAAACTATGTTTAAAAATCACCAGAAAACCATGAATGATCATGATTCCCATGAGTTGTGGTAGAGATGCAACAGGGGGAGTCCTCAGGGTTTGTAGTTAAAGGATCTGGGTCAGTGGGTTAGTATCCTGATCCTTACTTCCTTTTTGTGTTTCTGAAAGCCTGTCATTCACCTCCCTGTGCTTCAGATTATTTCTTTTTTGGCTTGGTTTTTCATCTGTCAGATGAATAAAGTAATAATCATTACATTAGGATTTTTAAGAGAGCAGGAAATGATAGGATGCAGTTAATATACATCTAATAGGATGATTGTGGCAAAGTTATAGACTTCTTTTCAAAGGCAAAATGTAGTGGCAATTTTGTGAAGTGTGTAAACCTGGTGATTCACAGACCTGTACCCCTGGGGATAAAAATATATTATATGTTTATAAAAAATTAAAAATAAAAAAAATGTAGTGGCACTTTGTAAATGGAGGTAATGCTTCTGAACATTGTGATTGGCTCCTTTCATTATGTTATGTACTTTTCATGTCATTCTGCTTATACTTCACATCCAGGAAAGATTAACTAACTCAAGTGTATCTTTAGGAAAGAGGTCCTTGGTCTTCCAAGAAGTATAAGCTATTATCCTATTTCTGTGTTTGAAGATTATTTATAATAATCTCTCTTGTTCTTTTGGAGTTAGAGGTTTCTGTTTGCAGTATGGAACATTCATTATTCCCCATCCCTTCATTTTCTTGTTCATCAGACTTCAAACCACCATCTTTGTCTCTCTTTTTTTCTATTTCTTTTTCTTGATATGTGTAATTTCTCCAAAAGAAAATGACATTCAAGTGATTTGGCATATAGACTTTAAAAAGAAGACAGCAATGTGCAGAAATGGATTTGAAAGACAGAGGTTCTTTGTTAAAAGTAATGAGATAGTGGACCCCTAACAGCTGCCTTCGGGCTATAGAATCACTCTCTTGATAAGTTCTCACATGTTAAAGAGGAAGCATTGTGCCAGGTTTTACAAAAGGAGCGTTAGTGTTTTGTCTTGCTGGCATCAGGTAATGGCTGGTTGCTGCTGTGGGCAGATATGAATCTCTAAAACTAAAAATAATCCAGCCTATTAGACTGTCAAGTTTTTAAATTTTCCTAAATCTAACTGATGCTCCCTGAGAATGTTAAAACTGAAAAAGAGGAAGTCTGTGGTGCTGAAATTTGTCAGGAATATAGTTCTGGAACTGTTGGTAGGCATTACTGTCCATAGAGAGCAATTTCCAACTGTTACTGAAACACCCATCACACCCCTGCCATTGGATTTTATGAGCCATCAAATCCTCCTTTTTACTAAAGATCATGCTAATTAAGATTCTGGTACTAGCAGTCAATAGTCTATGGATTCATTTTCCCATTAAATTCTCTACTTTAATACTTACAGTGATTTTCCTTTCAAATTCTTCAAATTCTTCATCCTTAGAAATTATGGCACAAATTTAGGAAGTGTCTCCTTTTTTACAGTATGGATTTACAATTTAAATGAATATTCACATTATATACATTTGATCACAGTAACTATTTCTCTTACCATCTATAATTATAATTTCTTTCCGTAACAGTTTTAGACTTGGATATTTAAGCAATCTGTTAGGGACATTTTTTTTAGGGTGAATGAAGCTTAATTTTTATTATGTCTTTATTAATCTTCTTTAGATATTTTATGAAATTTCTTACATATGTATTAATGGAACTTTGGTTTGTCTTAAAATTTTTTTAAGATTTTATTTATTTGAGAGAGAGAATGAGAGAGAGAGAGCATGAGAGGGAGAAGGATCAGAGGAAGAAGCAGATTCCCTGCTCAGCAGGGAGCTTGATGTGAGACTTGATCCTGGGATGCCAACATCATGACCTGAACCGAAGGCAGTCACTTAACTAACTGAGCCACCCAGGCACCCCTTATTTTATTATTTTTTATGCCAGATTACCTAGATGGGTGTGAAAGCACCTAACACAGTGCCTAAAATGTCACTCCATGTTAATTTTTCTTTTCTTATTGGGAAGAATAATAAATAGTGTTTCCTTATATACAGAAACTGTTTAACATTTTGACTTGGAAAATTGATACCCTATCACCACTACTGAATGTTAGTTGAACACTGGTTCTGGCTATTGTGAAAGGTTAACCAAGTAGGTACAGTAATAGATCTTGTTCAACATGACAGTTTTGGAGAACCAGCAAAATGCTGAAGTGTCTTCCTACCATCACTGTTACTACCACCAAATGTTTTGATAGCTCTTAAGAGGTTGCAGAGTTCATATGTATAATTCAATCCTTAAAACAACCAGAAAAAATATCTTTTAATATCCATAATTTATAATTTAAGAAGCTGAAGCATAGATTTGGGGGGAAAAAAGTGTCTTTCTTAAGAATGCATGGTTGCTACCCTAAGACTCAAAACAAGGCCTTCTGTGTGAGTATTTTCTTTTAAGTATCACAATGATAATATGAAATCTGAGTACTTTCCATGAAAAATTGGAAATCTTCAAATATAACTAATCACTGTTTCATTAAATTATTGAAAGGATGCATACTGAGAGTGAGGAGTCCTGATGTAGCTTCCATGGTGCCTTGGGAGCCCCATCTCCCTTCTCTGCATTAATATCCTGTCTTGCCATCTTCAGGGCCACACTGCAGTGGTGTAAGTGGGAAGATATGTGCGTATATGTGCGTGTATGTATGCATGTGGTGTGTTGAGGAGTTTGGGGATAGGAGAAGGCAGTGAATAAGTGGAAGCATTTCATTAGTCCCTAAGGGTGCTTTAAAGGTGAGATATCCTCACCCCAGAGAGCTGTGTCTGTATAAAAGGCACTGAAGATAAATTCCATTCATGGGGAGAAAGGGATTCAGGAAGAATAGTTCATTACAGTGGGCCCAGGGGGAAATCTTGGAGAAATGGAATACAGGAAGTCCAGTTTGGCGAAAGCATTTGGTGTGTAAAAATAAATAGGAAGATAAAGTAGGGAAGAGAGAGGAGGACTGGTGCCAGGCTAAGGTATTTGGACATTGTTCTATGGGCACTTGGGAACCATCGAAGGTTTTTGAATGGTGTAATGATGTAATCATAGCTGGGATGTATGCTTCTTACTAGAGTAAACTTTGATGTTTCTGTTTCCCATGTCCCCATATTCATTCAATGAATAGCCCTTTTGGTTCTACTTGCAGAATATATCCCAGACTCAGCTTCTACTGACAGTCTCCAATACTAGGAGGCTCACCTCAGCAACTGTTATCAGTCAGTTGGGCTGTCACTGCACCTTCTTTAGTGACTTGCTTCTTCCATGCTTGCCCTGCCAATCTGTTTCATACTACAGAGTAACCTTTTGGAAGTGTAAACAAGAACTGTCATTTTCCTGGTTAAAGATTTCCTCATCTTTTCATCACACATGCAGTTATAAAATCCAGACTCCTTGCTGTATCCATAAGGGCTTTTGCAACCCTATGTGACCTGGTCCTGCCTCTCTTTGAATTTATGTTCTGCCCTCTCCCCTCTCCCTCACTCAGCTCTTACCACTCTAGTCTTGTGTTTCCTAAACATCCAGGTTCCTTCTCACCTTAAGGTCTCTGCATTTGCTTGCTCATCTGTCTGGAATGTTCTTCCCCCAAGTCTTCACATGGTTAGCTCCTTAACTAAGGAGACTTTTTCTGACTTTTGATGTGAAGTAGCCCCTGCTCAAGTCATACATTCTATCATTTACCAGCATTCATTTTCTTCACAGTGCTTATCAGTAACTGGATGAATTTCTTCATTGACTTGTAAATGTACTTGTCCTCAAACCTGTTCAACTAGATATAACAGCTGTTGGAATGTGAGCTTATCCAGAGTTTTCCATTCCCTGAGAGGCATTGCTGCAAAGCAAGCAAGGACTATGGGCTCAAAGAGTCATTAGGGAAAACCACATACTCTGCTCAACTGTAGCATGCCTATGGCAAGTCATTGAACCACTCTGAATGTTAGGTTCTTCATCACTTAAAAAATGCCTCATGGCACAGTAGTGTTGGGAGAAAAATTTTCCTCTATCCTTCAAAGATTCTTCCAGCTGGTTTAAGGATTAAATTGATATGAGGCTGGTTTACAGGAGAAAGTTAAATTTAATTTCATAATACTGGAACACCTTATACATGACAGGTTCAAAGACAGAAAGGTACAATGACGTATTTCTGTCATGCTGAACTAAGGAATGGGATAGAGGCCTGGGGCTTTAAAGGGGAGGAGGACAATTCATAGGCAGTAAGAAGACAGATGTTTGGTAATTAGATATTTGCCCTGCCATACTGATGGGTGCTCAGATAAAATTTTATTCCTAGTGATAATTCTAATTCTAGGAAAAAAACCCAACTTAAATTCTTCTAGGTAGTTAAGGATGAGGCAAAAGTTTCTTGGGCCTGCAGGGTCTTGGTTCCTTTCAGCTCAAAAGAGTCCACATGCCAAAATGACACATTTTGGGGAGATTTACTCTGACCCCCTTCAGTGGCTCTGAAAACTAAACTATAGAACATGAAAGCATGGAACCAAGCCCTCATGCAGGGTCGTTTCTCAATGATTGTGAATTTCCCGTCTCCTTCCCCCTTCTTTAAGAGGCTGAGGATTAAAACATTTACTCCAGTTCCACAGTTTAACTTTGTGTTGTTTTTCTTTACAAGGCAAAACAAGTAAGTGGTTTAAAAAGACAAACAATACCCCCAGACTTAAAATGAAAATGAATGGTTCCCTGTTCCAACTCCAGTCCCCTTTTCCCCAGCTTCCTCTCCCCCAAGGCTACTACTTTTAACTCTCATAGCTATTTCTTTTAGAAGTTAAATCTGTAATTCAACATAACACACTTGTACTACTGTTCCTTCAGTTTCCAATTATAGATATTATTTATATATCAAATAAGATATCTTCATATTCATACCAGGAAAGGCAAGGATTTAATTCTCCTATATTTCCAACCCCAAACCTACCCATACTACATAGACCATTCCTCTTTTTGATGTACTATGTCCCCCTCCCTTTTTTTTTCTGGCTTGTCAGTATTGTGAGTTTTTATTCTTGACTCCAGCTATTGGCATCTGCACTATGTGGTGTACTGTGATGCTGTTTCCTTTCTTACACAAATTCATATTTTTTCTGCAGTTAATACTTGCCTCATTGTTTGCGTTTCTTTTTGTTGTTGTTGTTGTTGTTGTTTTATACCAGTCACTCTTGATTGTCAAACTTCCCTCAAAACATTTCCTCTCAGTAAATTCAAACCCAACATATATTTTGTAAGTTTGATTTATTTTCCCCTTGGAAATATCTTTCCAGCCTCCTCTGGCTTCCTCCTCCAATTTGGACTGTCCACTTTCTAAACCTGCTGCATAGTGCCATCTGGGAATATTTTTGTGTTTTCTTGTTTTGGATTGCCTGTTTCCAGATCTGATTTTCTTTTGCATTATGTACCCTATTCCTTCACTTTGCCAAGGCACGTTCATCCTACCACTTTCTGAGAAAGTATGTGGGAAGTAAATTCTTTGAGACTTTGTAGAGCTTTATTCTATTTTCACACTTGACTGACATTTTGGCCTCATATAGAATTCTTGGTTGGAAATAATTTTCCTTTAGCATTTTGAGAAAGGTGCCTTCTGATCTTCTAGTTTGTTGAGAAATTTGATCCCATTATGATCCCCTTCCTTTCCATATGACTTTTTTTTTTTCCACTTGGAAGTTTTTAAACTTTTATTTCTTTCTTCAATATTTTGATATTTCACAATGATATACCTCCATGGCAACTACATGAGTTGTTCTGGGATGTTTATGAGCCTTTTTAGTCCAGACACTTACCTTTCAATTCTTAGAAATGTTTTTGAATTATTTCTTTGAAATTTCATTTCTTCTATGCTCTTTTTTTTTTTTTCCCTTTAACTCCTATTATTCAGATATTGGACCTTCTGGACTGTTCTTGTGATTTCTTGCACTCTCTCTCTTTTTATTTTTTCTTTCCTTTTGCTCAGTTGATTTCCTAAGTTTTCTCTGTGTTGCTTTTTAGTTTTGATCTCTGTCTTCTCTAGAGCCTAACTGAAACAACTAGTGATCCTAGGTAATCTATACTTCTTTAACAGTTAAATACCAAAGAGTTGAACTGAAAACCTTCTGAATGAGTCATACCTGTCATCTGAAAGCCATCACTATAAGGCAGACTTTTTTAGGGTCTCTCAGGTAGGTCTTTATTCTTAAGCTAGTTGTGTGGCTGAAAGGGAATTTTCCAGTCTTTTGTTTGGAGGATGTCAGCCTGACTTCTTGTATCCTGGGAGCCTCTAGATAAAGGAGCTGGTTATTTCACTGTTGAGCATTAAGACTTCCACTTCCATATCCTGTATTCACTGTGGAGCCTCCCTTCTGCCCTGTGCTGAGTCTGATGCGCCCAAGACTCAAGTCCTTCTCTTTCTTCCTCTCTAGAGATTAAATATCCTGGCATCTTCTGGGTTAGGAAGAAGTAGCTTCCTCTCTATGCAGGAATCTGAGGCTTTAGATCAGGGGTTGGCAAACTATCACTGAAAGGGCCAAAAAGTAAGGATAGGTCCTTTTGGACACTCTAAACCAGTCATCTTCATTTCGGTCCCACCCTGTATCCCTTCTTTTTGAGTTTCTTGATAAAATTGGGTGATTTCTTATGGGTACCTCCCCCCAACCCAGTTTCAGCCCTATTCCACCATGAAAGCTTAGGTTTCTGTAGGTCTACTAGGTGAGCCAACTAATGTCCATCTTCTTTTCATTTTCTAAAAGGTCAGTTGTTGTTGTTTTTTCTCATTTGCCTTTCTCTCTGTCCTCATTTGGTCATGCCTTTGTAAGGAGTGGAGATAAATATATGTGTTTAATTTACTAAGTTTAACCAGAAGCTTCCCCAAATCCAATTTGGTTGGTTTTTATTTTTACTACTTTCTTTGATAGTGCTTGGGTTAATTTTGCATTTGTTCTCCATGTGCTTACTTGCTATGCCAGATGTTCAAAGAAGATGTCCTTGGGGAGGAAAAATGAGGAGTTTTAAAGTGTAGTGTTCTTGAGATGCTCACAATGGTTCAGTGTGTGAGATCCTAAAGAGGCCTGGTTGTTTCTAACCACCAAGCTCTTATAATAGAAATACAGTTTCACCTTATTTGTGTAAACCATAAGGATCATTTTTAAATGTTTGTAATAAAGTTTGTGACTTATTGTTTAAAATTCAATTTAAGGTAGTAAATCAAAGCTTTTGGTGGCATGTCCCTGACAGCATGGAGAGCCTGGTAGGTGATCCCTAAGAGCTGATCAAAGAGACTTGCTGAGCATTTTTTCCTGTATTTGTGTTTTGGTCCTTTAATCTGGTAGTGTTTCCAGTTCCATTCTGAATACTGTAATGCACACTTCACCCCTACTCAAGTCTTCTTGGCAGCATCTGGGATTGTCTTTGCCAAATGGCCCCTGTTCGGGCATAAGCCTGCATTTGCCATCAAGCCTATACAAGGCAAAAACAATGGTGGTTGTCAGAAAATGGGCATCTTTCAAGATCTTATTCATACCACATTTTTGTTCTTATAATCAAATAAAAATTGAAAATAAAAAAAGTAAAATTCATGAAAAAATGACCATTTGCCATTCTTGTCTAGGTTCACCTTTCCTGGCCAGTGAAGATGGCGTGCTTGGAGGAGTGATTGTTCTTCGAACTTGCAGGTGTTCTGCAGAATCTGACTCCTCCCAAGATAAGCAGACACTTCTAGGTGAGCTGGACATATACCTTATGTGTGTGTCTTTCTCTTTCATTTCTTCAAGATATGGAAAGAATTATGTCCTTAAGTTAATAATGTTAAGGTATGGGAAGGCCAGAATGCTCTACTGGTATCTACACATGTCTATTCTTCTGATCTTTTTGCATAGGTAAACATGTAAAAGATGAATATTCATTTTTAAATGTATGCTTAAAGCATATTTTTCAAATGGGCTTAGAACCTAGGACATTTACTAAAGTCGAATATTAAGAACATTGAGACTGTATATTTATTTCCTGCTTGTTCCACACAGCACTGGTAACCCATAACAGCATACACAGTAACAGACATAGAAAGAAGCTTCTTACTGTGTCCCCTCCCAAAACGGAATCAGAACCATGTGAAGAGCTACTGGCCTAGGAATCTTTTTTGGCTCCATGGCTTATTAGCTATGATGCCTTTGTGCATTGGGTCTTACTGTTCTGTGCCACTTCCTCTTCTGTAAAATAAGGACATCTGCCCTACCCTCTCATAAAGCTGTGGTGAAGAAGGGTCAAGTGAGTGTTTTGCAGATTTGCAGATGTCCATCCAGATGTGCAGTTTTGTGTCTAGCCAAGTGTACCACTGGGGTTAAAAACCAGCCAGTCTTCCATTTTCCAAGACACAAACCTGTGGACTAATTCTGCCCATAGAAGGCCCTTTTTCTAATCCATTCATCTGTTATTTTTAATTGACTTTTAAATTAATTATATATTTTTTCAGGAAAGTACACGACTTATAACTGCAACTGCTTGATAAATTATTATAAACTGAACCCACCCATGTAAGCAGCACCCATATTAAAAGCAGAACTTCATCATTAACCCCAGGCCCCCAGATAACTCACCCCCATTCTTTATCTCTCCAAAGTGAACCACTATGCTGACTTCTGACACCATGATTAGTTTCTCTGGGGTTTGTATTTTATATAAATGGAACTACATGTATCTGATGTGCGTGTTGTATGTGGCAGTAGTTTGTTCATTTTTATTGCTGTGTGGCATTCCATTATACTGATACACCACTGTGTATTTATCCATTCTTCCGTTAAGTATTTTTTTTAATATAAGTATTGTAGCTCATCAATAGGAACTGTTGAACTGTAGTTCAACCCTTTCTATAAATTTTCTTACAGAAGATGTGAGAGGTGCCTGATCTATATTGTATGATTATTGTGAATTACTGTAGTACAAGTGAGTCTGTAAATTAGAAAACCAAGAATTTCTTATGAGTGTAGAAAAGTAGTTTTTCTATAGAAGCTGAAAGAGCTTTCATAAAAATTTCGCCCAATTTCCTCAAAGGGGAAGAAAAATGCACTTTGGATTCTGACTACTAACCTCATCTCCCCGCCCCACCCCCTTTTCTCTTTCCATCCACTATACTTGGTATCCAGGTTGCTCCCAAGAAATGTAGTTTAAATGACTATCTTTGGTTAAACCAAGACAAATTAGCCATTTGCTTCTTTGGTATCTTAATTATTGTTGAATCCTTTGAAGAAATATTCCATGCTTGCATAGAAGGGAGTTTGTAGGAGGATGTACCTGGGCCTTCCATAAAAACAGAATAATCCTTAGTACTAGTTATTAAAACTGCTTTATAGACTATTCCTAGGATGGATTATCAGTTCTCTACTGAGCCTGGACTCTTGCCCATTAGAGTTAATCCTGAAAATTGTAAGTTTTTTTTGTTTTTCATTTTTGGTGGTGTAGTATAGAAATGCATATTTAAGGATAAATCATAGAATTTGAAATCATGTCAAATACTTTCAATCACCAAGGTAGTAATTTGTAAACTGATTTTTACTCTCTGTTTTAAGAAGAAGAATGAAATATAAAGTGTGAATTTCTAAAATAAGTGAAATCTTGCCATTTGTTAAAACTAACTAGAGGGTTTAATGTTTGTGAAGTTTATCTACTAAAACCTTGTGAACATAGGCTAGTATCAACTTATAGATGACACCAACTACATGGATTGGATTTTTACATTTGTTCAAAAGAGTAATCTATGTACAAAAGGATAGGAGAGGAGATGTGAAAGTCACCATGGTCACCCCAGACCCAGAGCCACCAGTCTCTGGTTCTGGTTATTCTTGTTGAAAACATGTTCATTCTATAGAATAATTTCATGCTTCTGTTTCTTGATTGGTCAATAGTTTGTGACTCCTTTTGGGGGAAAAAAAAAATTGAAAATGTAGTTCAAACCAGTTTCAACCCCCCCCTTCCTCTAGACTTTTGTTAGACTTCTCCTCTAACTTGAAATCATAAATTTAATTTTATCGCAACTGTAAAATACTATTTCTTTCTTTCTTTCTTTTTTATAAATAAATAAATAAATAAATTTTATTTATTTATTTGACAGGCAGAGAGGCAGGGGGAGAGAGAGAGAGAGAGATAGATATGGGAAGCAGGCTCCCTGCTGAGCAGAGAGCCCGATTCAGGGCTCAATCCCAGGACCCTGAGATCATGACCCGAGCCTAAGGCAGATGCCTAACCCACTGAGCCACCCAAGCGCCCCATGTAACATACTATTTCCCAATTTATTTCTTGATTCCTCAACTTCAGACAGTCTCTATCAACCATACCTCACCTCTTTGACTATGTAAGTTCAGGAAAGTTCATGTGTTCTTCTTTTTTCTTTCTTCCTTACTCCCAAACCTCACCTCAGTCTCTAGCAATATTGTCATGGTTATTAACATCCACATTCTGTACTATACCTAACTCGTTTTCTACATCTTGATTAGAGGTTCTGAATAGTGCCAATTAGTAACGAGCATTGGCAGTACCAAAACTATATATTATTCACTGCAGATCCCAGTAGAAGATTGGACTCATAAGAAAATAAGAGTCTGTCATAAACCTCTGCCT
The DNA here is from genome assembly GCF_011764305.1 of Mustela putorius furo. Classification (NCBI taxonomy): domain Eukaryota; kingdom Metazoa; phylum Chordata; class Mammalia; order Carnivora; family Mustelidae; genus Mustela; species Mustela putorius. The sequence goes on along the minus strand of NW_025421329.1, from coordinate 514,452 downwards.
GTAAAAGAATATTTCAAACATCAAGGTCAAATGGATTCTCCCATGCTATACCCTGTCAGTTGCTCTGAAGCAAGCCACAACCTAATTTGCTTCATGTTTGAACCATGACTTCTCATTTATTGCCTTATAAAACCCTCATGAAAGTTTAACTTTACAAACTCATTGGCTCTGTAATGCTTAGTAATATCTAGAAACCAAGAGAGCTCAGAAGTCATTCTTTTCTACAGTCCAAATAAGATAATTCCCAAAATCAAAACAACAACAACAACAATTGGATTACTGTATATTGGTCTGTCATTTTTTATCTGAAGAATAGTATAATTAAAATATTCTCTACCTTGAGCTTTTTCTGTGTCCACTCTCTTTTCTGAAAATTGTAAGTAGTGTTTCCGTAACACTGTAAGAGCAGTTTCAATCAAACCCCACTGTCACTTGGTGGAGTTTCCAGAAATCCATTACTGAACCTCTCCTCTTGACAAATATATCAATTAAAAGAGCCCCAGTAGGCCACTTCAAGGGTGGGATGACTCAAATACAGGGCACTTTCAAGGTTTATCCTCTGTTCACTGATTCATGAATAGAATTGGTAAATCTCACGTATGAAGGAATAGTCAAAATCCTCTTGTTTGACCTTGTTACATGTGCTTTGTTCATAAATTGTTTGCAAGAGGTGGAGCTTATTCCTCTCCCTTGAGACAATCTTCCAAGGCATAAGAATATGGCAGTGTGATAGTGTGTGACTTCTGAGGCTAGATCAGAAAAAGCACTGTGGCATCCTCCTTATTTTCCCACTCTCGGAAAGACCAGCTGCCTGATGGGAGGGTTTGGGTGGCTGGGTGATGGACACTGGGGAGAGTATGTGCTATGGTGAGTGCTGTGAATTGTGTAAGACTGATGATTCCCAGACCTGTACCCCTGAAATGAATAATACATTATATGTTAATATAAAGCCCGGCAGGGACAAAATAAACAGAAAAATAGTAATAAAAGAAAGACCAACTGCCATGTTTTATGGACAGTAAGGCAGCACTGTGGAGAGGTCCACATGGCAAAAAACTATGACCTCTTTCCAATAGCCAGCAAGGCCCTGCGACTTCTTGCTAATATAGCCTCAGCTCTGAATGAATTTGCAGATGACTGCAGCAGCCTTGCACAGATTTCTTGACTGAATCTCATGAGGGAGAGTAGAGTGTAAGTCTCTGAGCAAGAATTACCCAACAAAGCCACTCCTGAATTCTTCACCCACAGAAACTGAGATAGTAAATGTTTTCTGTTTTAAATCATTCGATTTTGGGGTAATTTATGCCAAAATAGAACCTTTTAAATCCTCTCACTGCCAGATAGGCTTCTAGTTAGTCTAAAGAGCTACAGTAACAAATCAAGGTGCTCTGTTGCATTGTTAGGCAGCTGAGACTATCAGATTGCATGAGTAGATTCTGGTTTTCTTCTTTGGGGTCCTCTGAGACAAATGGGATCAGTGCCCTATTTTGCAGTCCCTAGTCACTCTTTTCTAGACTGTCTCATTAACATCCCTGACTGTATTCCTCTCTCACCTTCATACAGTCACAAGACTTCTCTCTCCCTGGCCCAGAGAACCTAATTATGTGCTCAGAAATGGGCAGTTAGGAGAGAAGCATGCCACCCCAAAGTAGAAAGGGCAAAAATGAGAACCTGACCTAATTGTGGCTTAGAGAGACCAAACCCAGGTTCAGAGAGATTGTGGTTAAAAGAAGGGCCACATAGGTATATGTAATTAGTTTACTTTATGTCTAAGCTAAATGTTGAATAATTTTCTCTATGTATTAAAGACAAAACCTGTATCTCTTACTATCACTCTCTGCTTTCAATTTTTCTGTGAGCACACATCTACACTCCTGCCTCTGTTGGTCATTTCCCTAGAAGACAGATGGGAACTACTTAACTTGATGGGAAAGTCCTCCCATGATCTAACCCCAAAATATGCTTTCATTGTCATTTCCAATTTAGTCCTTTCCCTCCACCCAGCCTCAAAGCACCCAGTTCTGGCCATTTCAAATTGCTTGGTCTTCTTCCAGAGAGTCCTGTTTTTTCCTCCGTAACTTTCACATGCTTTTACCTGTGCTTGGAATGCCTTGGGCCAGTTACATTCCTTCTTTAAAGACCGAGGACAGATATGAATCTTCTTGGAATCCTTTGGAAACCCTTTCCCCAGGTGATTTCTTCTTCCTTGTGCTTTTTATTGCAACATGCAATTGGCATCTCTTATCACATTCACTATGACACATCCTAGACGTGTGTTAAAGTGTCTATCCCTCTCCCTAGGCCAGCACCTCTTAAGCTTTTTTCTGAACCCAGTTATTTGACAGGAATAGATCACAGATCTCTGAGCTCCAGTGACTCACATGAAGGATCCAGGTGTTTAAAATATCTTTCCAAGTACTAGAAGATTCCACTGCCCCTGAGAATCACACTACCAGATTGTGAACCATTTGAGGGCCAGGACTGTGTCATATCCAACCTTGTACCCACCTCCATAGTAGGCTCCACTAATTATTTAAATTAACAAATTACATGTCAAATGGAATTTCCTCATTGATTGAAATTTTAAATTGACACTCTTCTAGAAAAATGAAATGTCACATAAAGTATCTTTAAATGCTCTTAAAACAAAACAAAACCCGAACAAAACAGTATGGCTTGGAAATATTGGATAATGATGAGTATCTGGGAACAAGAAGATTTGAACACAGTCAAAATGGATCACAGAAGATAGCCTCTGCAAATAGTCTTATAAAAAGGACAGTTTGGATGTGAATGTATTTGCAACACCCATCCGTCGACCTCCCACTCTCCAGATCATGAGATGCTGGCAAAGCCTAGCCTACAAATCACTGCTTTAACGCAAAGCAAATGCTTCTCCCTGAAATGAAACAGCTGAAAAGAATTAATTTTCTCTCTGCTTTTAGAGGAAAAAAAAAAAAATATATATATATATATATATATTTTTACCTGCTGAAGTACAATTACGTGTGCTTTCCAGGCCTGAATGGAAGAGCTTTATTGAGGTTGCTGTATATAGTATGGCAAATAATTGTGTAAACAAAGTCACATCAAGCCTCCCAGTAGAAAAAAGTGAGTCTTTTTCTGTTTTAAACTTGTGATTTGACACAAGTAATTAGGATGTATGCAAATATATGGCATAAACAGCCAATCTCACAATATGGGTGCATTTTTGTCCTTATAGCTTGCCCTCACTGTGCTGGTGAGAGCCTGATAGACCTTGTGAAATTCAGGCGTCCCTGACTCAGAATGGTTGCTAGGAAGCAGTGAGTATGGGGATCAATGAGAAACAGGGTCCAGATGTTTAAGGAAAATCTTAAGCAATTCAGGATAGGAAGCATAGGGGCTCTTAGAGGTAAAAAAGACTGTTTTTGGCCAGTGGCTTCTGTGCTACTGTTGGGAGTCCTTCATCCTAAATAGATGTGAGGCACACAGTTCAGCCTGAGCGTGATTATCTGATGAACACATACGGTGATTGTTAGTCCTCCATTAAGTTCCCCTCACCTTACACAGAGAATAACTCCAGGTTTCTTACTATCCAGAGATATGTTCATTTTGCTGATAATTAAGTGTTGTATGTGATTTTGCTTCCAATTGTCCAGCTACCCCTTCTTTCCCTGTTTTTCCTCTTAACTATGAAATGTTCCATGTATTTTTAAAAGAATGTAATAAATTTTTAAGTTATAAAGGATGATAATAAAATGAACACCTGTGGACCTGCCACCCAGCTTAAGAAGTTGCCCATTACTCATCTCTTTGAGCCCTCATGTGGGCCTGACTTTATATAAATGGTATGATAAATGGTATGTGATATGATTTCTTCTGTGAGAATTTTTGCCGTATCTTACATAATTACTTGGAAGAATAAGGAATCCTTCTATCATTTTAGACTTAGCTCTAGCAAATTAAACTGCTCTTGACTTGCCAAGTAGAACTTAGATGTGGCATTCCTGCAAAGTTCTTTATCAAGTACTTTTTTTTGTCACTGTTACAAAACATGCTATGGTTTAAAAATAAAAAATGTTAGATTGAGTTGATGCTTCCTGGGACATTAAAAAGATAAAAGGTCATTTTACTGTAAGTTAAAATTCCAAACCGCCTTCTGGTTTTACTGGCATTAAAATTTTGGCAAGCACCCATAAACACATGCACTTCAAAGGAGCTTCATTCCAGGGACCCCAGCAGTATCACTGATTTCCATTTCATGGCACATGCCACCATGAGCACTTATGACTAGGCATTCTGTTGGGCTCACATGATCATAAAAATAATTCCCAGAGAGAAAGCAAATTAGCTATTGGGTTGGTAGTGGGAAAAGAGATACCAATGGGTGCTTATCTAATGTTAATAACTTGTCTTAGAAATTTAACTAAAACTTTGTTCTCTAAGGGGGTCCAGTGCCATGGTTGGAAGCTTTTTTTTTTTTTTTAATTTTTATTTAAGTTCCATTTAGTTAGCATACACTGTTGTATTGGTTTCAGGTGTACAATGCAGTGATTCAACACTTCCATACAACACTGGAGGAAATGGGTAGAAGCTTATCTCTTCAGTGCCTCAGCAATGCTTTGCAATTGTTACATCTTCACTGTAGTCTTGAGATAGAGGCTGATGTTTTGATTCTTTTTTTTTTTTTTTTAAGATTTTTTATTTATTTGACAGGCAGAGATCACAAGTAGGCAGAGAGGCAGGCAGGGAGAGAGGGGGAAGCAGGCTTCCCACTGAGCAGATAGCCCTATGTGGGGCTCAATCCCAGGACTCTGGGATCATGACCTGCAGCCGAAGGCAGAGGCTTTAAACCACCGAGCCACCCAGGCGCCCCTGATGTTTTGATCCTTATTTTAAGGATAAGATGGAGGGAAGCAAATTAAGTAGTTATTCTTAAATGCAAAGTAAATAGGCAGACATGATATTTAAACTTTTCAACAATAGAGCTGCATTAATCTATTGAGGTAGTGCTCTGAGATTTATATATTCCAGAATTAGTTGTTACTTTTAAGAACAAAGAGATGTTGATTACAAATAGCTATAATCTGCTTTGTTTGCTTTATAAAAGAACTTTTTTCCTTATTTTTTATTTTTATTTTTAAAAAAGTATCTATTTATTCATTTGACAGAGAGAGAACCTGACAGCAAGAAAGGGAACACAAGCAGGGGGAGTAGGAGAGGGAGAAGCAGGCTTCCCGCTGAGCAGGGAGCCTGACTCAGGGCTCAATCCCAGGACCCTGGATCATGATCTGAGCTGAAGGCAGATGCCTAATGAATGAGCCACCCAGATACCCCTACTTTTTTTCCTTTGAATATCACTAATATACTTTTTAAAAATTAGAAATGGATGTTTATCTGTAATTTTTTCTCCATCATGAGAAGCATAGTTCTAGCTATAATCTAACTATATAGTATTTTTTTTGCCACAAAATTTTCCATTTGATATAAAGAATACAGAGATTTATGAATAGATTTATGAATAGAAGTCTAGTGATTATGTAATTCTTATTACTGTGGTTCTCCTAAAACTCTCAGAAAAACATTTTGACAAATTTTATAGTCAATTTTCATCTGCTCAAAGGGTAATAGGGATGACTCTAATATGAAATAAATCCTAAAACAATATTTGTTGAATGAATGAAATCATGTTTCAGTAAAACTTGTTTCACTGAATGCTTTTCTGTTCAGCAGAGAACTTCCATGTTCCAGCCAGTGGCCTCTCTTTCCAGCAGTTTTTAATACAGTAAAATGATAAAAGGGGTACCTGGGTGGCTCAGTCAGTTAGATGTCTGGACTCTTGATTTCGGCTCAGGGTTTTGGGATCGAGCCTTGAGTCAGGCTCCACCAGTGGGTAGTCTGCTTGAGATTCTTTCTCCCCTTCTCCCTGTGCCCCTCCCACTACTCATGCACTTTCTCTCTCAAGTCAATAACTCTAAAAATAAATAAATAAAATGATTAAAAAGGGAAGGGAATCAAATTGTCCTTTGAGGTTTATATTACTATTTGACTGACATTCCTCCTTCCTTTTCAGTCAACATCCTTCTTTAGTCTTGAACAAATCACGGTGAGCCTTGGAAAGAAAAAACAGTTCTTTTCTTGGCTTAGTATAACCAGGGCTCTCTAGAACTTCAGTCCCATCCCTCCTACAGTTCAGTGGTGAAAGCTTTTCAGAGAGGTAAGCCAACTCAAAGCTACTTAATGGCCACAGTGGAACACACAAGATATGAATCTTAATGATTCTGTGTCAGGACAGTAAAGCATCCGTGTATGAACCACATTCTAGGTTATAAAGAACTTAACAACCAGGGGGAAAAATCTACAGAGGTAAGAGGAGGCCCTTCTATTTATAGTTCCTCATTCTTCCCATTTTAAAAATGAGCCTATCTTTATTTAGTAAGACATAACTTAAAGCACTGTGCAAAATGTCTGAGGATAGGCCATTCCACCTAGAAGCAGCAGCAGCTGACTTGGCAACTATCTAGCCCAAGACGGTTCTGATTTTAAAGTTCTGTTTTCTGTGCAAGAAAGTCTGGGATGTGAAGCCAGGCAGAGGGGTTTTAAATGGGCGTGGGAGCCAGTGCAGCTGGGGGTTGTTAACAACAATTGGAGAACAACAATTTTTTTTAAAGGGGTGGCTGAGAACTTCTCTCTGGCTAGAAAAGAGAATCCGATTGGTAGAGAAAACTTGCTTGCAACCCTAGTAGATCAATTTTGTTTGCTTAAACAGATGACCTATGAATCATTTTGAAAGAGAAAGAGGTCCTGGCAGGGAGCATCTTGCAAGGGGGTGGTGGTGTAGCTTTACTATTAACTACTGAAGGCTGGGATTTAAGTGTCACTAGGAGTCAAAGCCTTGCATAGGGACTAAAAGCTGTCTCATATAGTGAAAGGATGTTAAGACTAAAGTAGAACTACTATGAGCATTATACTTGTGGGTGAATTTATTTATTCCAGTGCATTAAATACAGATTTCCAGAAAAGATAACCTCTAAGATTATGTGCAAATCCATTTCAGATGTGCCTGTAATACCATTAATCTGTCATCTTTTTTTTTTAAGATTTTATTTATTTATTTATTTGAGAGAGAGAGAGAGCAGGGGAAGGAGCAGGAGAGGGACAAGCAGACTATGTGTTGAATGAAGAGCCTGATGCAGGACTTGATCTTACAACCCTGAGATCATGACCTGGGCCAAAATCAAGAGTCCATTGCTCAACTGACTGAGCCATCCAGGAGCCCCTAAACATGTCATTTTTGAGTACCACATGAACAGCACATCCCACTTAACCCTTTCTCTGGCATGGGAACAGGGTTGGGTACTATTGGCCTTTTTTCACATCATACTTATGTAATATGATGTGTTGTCAAGTCACTTGGTAGAGAAGAGCTTGCCAAATCCCTGTGACCATCTTTCACATGTTAAACCCATTCAGGAATCTATTTTAGCATGGCTTTGGGGGCTCTTAAAGTTTTCTGATGGAGATCTTTTCATGGTCTGGCCATTTTCGGTAGCCTCACAATGCCTGGGCTTTGGCTTTCTTTATTTATTTGAGAGTGGGGAGGGGAAAAGGGAGAGAGAATCTTGAGCAGACTCTCTGCTGAGCACAGAGCCCAACTCTTGGCTCAATCCCAGGATCCAGGGATCATAACCTGAGTGGAAACCAAGAGTTATTGGGCACTCAACTGACTGAGCAACCCAGGTGCCCCTTGGACTTTGACTTTCTAAAAATCAGTAGGCTTTTCAAATTAGTAGTTGAGATGTATACAGTGGCCAGCCACTGGCAAAGAAACCTGGCACTTTCCCACACTCAGATATGTCATTCTGGGCCATACATTTATCCTAAATATTGCTTTAGTTCATGATCCACTACATGGAATAATTATACATGGAAAAAATCCCAGTACTATGATATAATATCTGCCCGGTTTGCAGTATTATTATTAGAATCATTTCTTAATACTCTTACCATAAATTTCCATCTTAGATGTATGAAACAAATTATAGACTTTTAGATATTACTCATCATAAGAAATGCTACTCCTATTATTTTTCGCCTCTATGTAACTATATTTGAGCTAACTTTGTACTACTTACCAGGCCTTAATTGTAAATTAGGACTTAATTAAACAGTTATAAAAGTTTGTGATACAAACTGCCCTTGAGACAATAAATTTTTTTTAAGATTTTATTTATTTGACAGAGAGAGATCACAAGTAGGCAGAGAGGCAGGCAGTGAGAGAGAGAGAAAGAGAGATTGAGAGAGGAGGAAGCAGGCTCCCTGCCTAGCAGAGAGCCCTATGCGGGACTCCATCCCAGGACCCTGAGATCACGACCTGAGCCGAAGGCAGAGGCTTAACCCACTGAGCCACCCAGGCGCCCCCAATAAATGTTTTCTGCTCATTTAAAAAAATTTATAGTGATTTTGGTATTGTAAAATTTCTAGCAGGAATAAATTTTTTTTTGTTTTAATTGCTCTTTAAACATAATAGGTTTTTCCCTAAATGTATGTGTCCAGTGTAAATTTATGAAGGGACTTATTCACGGTTCTTTGTAAGATTTGGCCATATTTTAGGTAGTCACGAGACATGAAACAGTTTGAAAGCACTAGATCATTTCACATCATAATAAAGCATTCTCATGAAGGATAATTAAAAATATATGGTAACTTCTCATTACATCAAATTTCAGAAGTTCAGAATGTCATAATCTAAATAAGGAAGAAATTCTTAACAGATAACATAGATTGGAATTCCTGGGGCATTTTTTTTTTAAAAAGGAAATAAACCAAAATAGGACAAAATTCAGAGGTTTTGGGAAAGGACATATGGTGAAAAATAGATTGCGCTCCATTAAACTCCCTTAACCAAACACTTCTCATATTTATAGTAGCAGCTATTGTTGCCACTTCCTAAAGTGTTCTTCCAGAGAGATCCCATGTATTTACAAACATATTCTTCCATGGTCCCCTTTTATTTTCTTCCACAGAAATGGCAGCGCCATCTCTATATAATTGTCTACCTTGCCTTTTATTTTAGATAAACTATGTATCTTGTAAGTAAGTGTTTTTTCAAACTGAAGCCTGTTATATTAATGAGGTCTGGAGTCAATTTAGTGAGTCATAGACAGAATCTTTTAAATCAGTGGATATACTATAAGGAACCCAGTAGTATAAACCAATGCATGGTAAGTAAAAGGGTAGGTATTATTTTGTGAAATTTCATTTATAAAGAAATACATGTACTAAGTGACAACCTGTGGGACTTTTAAATTTTGTTTTTGTTATATTGTGATTCATGGACAAAAAGTCAGAAAAATACTCAATGTAGATGGTTCCATATCTTCCATGTAGAGCTTTTTCCTTTTTTTTTTTTAAAGATATTATTCATTTGTTTATTTGACAGAGAGAGAGAGAGAGATCATGAGTAGGCAGAGAGGGAGAGAAGAAGGCTCCCTGCTGAGCAGAGAGCCCAATGCGGGGCTCGATCCCAGGACCCCGAGATCATGACCTGAGCCGAAGGCAGAGGCTCTAACCCACTGAGCCACCCAGGTGCCCCAGCTTCTTCCTTTGTTTTTAATTGTTCCATGGTATTCCACTATGTAGAGTACCGTAGTTATTTATATATACTCCCACCAATAGGCAACTGAGCTATTTCCAGTTTCTTCCTAATTAAAACTACTTCAGTGAGTATCTTTGTAAATATGTTATTTCATAAATATAAAAGCATATCTATAGAATAATTACCTAGAAGAAGAATTACTAGGTGAAAGAGTACATCATTTTAATAACTACAATCAGTCCTCAACATTTGCAGATTTCATATTTGCTGATTTTCCTACTTGCTGAAACTTATTTGTAATTTCATAATCAGTACTCCTGATACTTATACAGTCATTTGTTGGCACCTGCAGAGTGGTGAAGAATTTGTCACCTGACATGCACATTTCCAGCTGAGGTGAATAAGGCGATGCTCTGCCTTCATGTCTCAACTCTCATAACTGTGAGGAAGCTCTTTGTAACCTATTTAATGCCATGTTTTTCACATTTTTGTACCTTTGCTGATGGCTTCATTGTTTAAAATGGCCCTGAAGCAGCTCAGCAATACCATCAAGTATAATAACATTCATGTTATTGGAATCCCAGAAGAAGGGAAATAAGAGGGGACAGAAAATTTACTTCAAGAAATAATAGCTGAAAAGTTCCTGAATCTAGGGAAGGAAACAGAAATCCAGGTCCAGGACATACAGAGATTCCCCCCCGCCCCCCTGCAACAAGATCAACCCAAGGAGGTCCACACCAAGACATATCATAATTAAGATGGCAAAAAGTAATGATAAAGTGAGAGTTTTAGAAGCAGCAAGAGAGAAGAAAGCAGTTACAAACAAGGGACACCTCCATTGAGGCTATCAGCTGATTTTCCAACAGAAACTTTTTACAGGCCAGAAAGGAGTAGCGATATATTCAAAGTGCTGAAAGGAAAGTCTACAGCTAAGAATACTTTCCAGCAAGGCTGGCATTCAGAATATCAGGAGAGATAAGGAGTTTCCCAGACAAACAAAAGTTAAAGGAGTTCATGACAACTCAACCAGCCCTACAAGAAATGTTAAAGGGGATTCTTTGAGTTGAAAGTAAAGACCATAAACAAGAGTAAGAAAAGTAGGAAGCACAAAAGTGGTAAAAGTAAGTATATCTATAAAAATCAGTCAGGGGAATCACAAAACAAAAGGATGTAAGTATGACACCATATACCTAAAATGTGGGGGAGAGGAGTAAAAAATGAGTTCAAACTTAAGTGACCATTAACTTAATATAGACTCCAATATGCAGAAAATGTTATATACAAACCAAAAGGTAACCAAAAATCGAAAACCAGTAATAGATTTGCAAAAACTAAAGAGAAAGGAATCCAAGTATATCACTAAAGAAAACCAATTAACTGCAAGAGAAGAGAGCAAGAGAACAGAGAAAAGCTACAAAAACAACCGTAAAAAAACAAGTAGCAAAATGGCAACAAATGCATACCTAACAATAATTAATTTGAATGTAAATGGACTAAACACACCAATCAAAAGACATAGGGTGATGGAATGGATTTAAAAAAAAAAAAAAAAAAAGGCCCATCTATATGCTGCCTACAAGAGACCTGCCTACATTTCAGACCTAAAGGCACATATGGATTGAAAGTGAAGGGATGGAGAAACCTTTACCACATGCAAATGGATGTGAAAAGAAAGCCAGGGTAGCAATAGTTCTATAGGACAGAATAGAGTTTTTGTTTTTTGTTTTTTTTTTTTAAAGAGAGAGAAGAGACCACACTGACAATGGAGAGGGGCAGAAGGAGAGCAAGAGAGAATCCCAAGCTGACTCCACACCCAGCGTGGAGCCCAATGTGGGGCTTAATCCCGTGACTCCAAGATCATGACCTGAGCTGAAATCAAGAGTTGGACATTTAACCGACTGAGCCACCCAGGCACCCCTGGGCCAAAATAGACTTTAAAACAAGAGACAGATGCTATATAATCATTCAAGGCACAATCCAAGAAGAAGATACAATTGTAAATATGTAACCTCGTCGGAGCACCCAAATACTTTAAGCAGTTAAGAACAAACGTAAAGGAACTAATCATTGGACATTAATCCAAACATCTGTCCAATTACATCAGTGGACATCTATCCAAACAGAACACCATCCAAACAGAAAATCAACAAGGAAACAGTGGCTTTGAATGACACACTGGACTGGACAGATTTAACAGATAAATTCAGAACATTCCATCCTAAAACAGCAGAATACACATTTGTTTTCAAGTGCTCATGGAACATTCTCCAGAATAGATCACATGTTAGCCCACAAAACAAATCTCAACATGTTCAAAGAGATTGAAGTCATTCCATGCATTTCTTCTCACCACAATGCTATGAAACTAGAAATCAACCACAAGAAAAAAATCTGGAAAGGGAACAAACGTGGAGGTTAAATAACATGGTACTAAACAATGAATGGGTCAACCAAGAAATCACAGAGGAAATGAAAAAAAATGGAAAAAAATTAAAATGAAATCACAACAGTGTGAAATATTTGGGATGCAACAAAAGCTGTTTTAAGAGGAAAGGTTAATAACAATACAGGCCTACCTCAAGAAGCAGGAAGAATCTCACATAAACAGCCTAACCTTATGCCTAAAGAAGCTGGAAAAAGAAGAATAAATGAAATCCCAAACCCATAGAATGAAATAAATAATAAATACTAGAGCAGAAATAAATGAAATATAAACTAAAAACAACAATGATGACATTAGAACAGATCGGTGAAAGCAGGAGCTGGTTCTTTGAAAAGATCAACAAAATTGATAATCATTAGCCAGACTTATCAAAAGGAGAGAGAGGATGCCTTGGTGGCTCAGTTAGTTGAACATCCAACTCTTGATCTGAACTCAGGTCTTGACCTCAGGGTCCTGAGTTCAGGCCCCACATTGGACTCCATGCTGGGTGTGGAGCCTACTTTTAAAAACTAAAACAAAAATGAAAAGACAAAAAAAAAAAAAAAAGAGAGAGAGAGAGAGAGAGAAAGAGAGAAATGAAAGAGAAGTAATGAATAACACCATAGAAATACAAAGGATTCTAAGAGAATATTTTGAAAACTTATATGTGAACAAACTGGACAACCTGAAAGAAATGGATAAATTCCTGGAAACATAAAAACTACCAGGAAGAAATAGAAACCAAACTTTCAGGAAGAAATAGAAATTTGGAACAGATCAATTATCAGCAATGAAATTGAATCAGTAATAAAAAAAAAAAAAACCTTCCAACAAACTAAAGTCCGGGACCAGATGGCTTCACAGGTGAATTCTACTGAACATTTAAAGAAGCATTAATACCTTTTCTTCTCAAACTATTCCAAAAAATGGAAAAGGAAGGAAAACTTCCAAATTCATTCTGTGAAGCCTACATTAGCCAATACTAAAACCAGACAAAAACACAACAAGAAAAGAGAACTACAGACCAATATCTCTGATGAACATAGATGCAAAAATCCTCAACAAAATACTAGCAAGCTGAATTCAACAATACATTAAAAAAGTCATTCACCGTGATCACATGGAATTTATTCCCAGGATATAGATGTGATTCAGTATTCACATCAGTATGATTCATCATATCAACAAGAAAAGATAAAAGCCATATGATCATTTCAGTAGATGCAGACAAAGCATTTGACAAAGTACAACATTCATTCATGATAATAAAAAAAAAAACCCTCAATAACATAGGTTTAGAGGGAACATATCTCACCACAATAAAGGCCATAAATGAAAAACCCACAGCTAACAGAATAATCAGTGATGAAAAACTGAAAGCTTTCTCCTAAGATAAGGAATAAGATAAGGATATCCACTCTTACCCATTTATTTAACATAATATTGGAAGTTCTAGCCACATCAGTCAGACAAGAGGATGGAATAAAAAGCATCCAAAATGGTAAGGAAGAAGTAAAACTTTCACATTTGCAGATGACATGATACTATGCACAGGAAAACAAAACAAAACAAAACAAAAACCTCCAAAAAACTACTAGAAGTGATAAGTGAATTCAGTAAGGTCACAGGATATAAAATCATTGTATAGGAATCTGTTGCATTTCTATACATAATAATGAAAAAATAGAAGGAGAAATTATGAAAACAATCCCATTTACAGTTGTACCAAAAATAATAAAGTATCCAGGAATAAATTAATTACAGAGGTAAAAAAAACCTGTACTCTGAAAACTATAAAACACTGATGAAAGAAACCAAAGACACAGATGGAAAGACATTTCATGCTTACGGACTGGAAGAATAAATATTGTTAAAATATCCACACTACCCAAAGCAACCTACGGATTTAATGCAGTCCTTATCAAAATATCCACAGCATTTTTCACAAGACCAGAACAAGCAATTCTAAGATTTGTATGGAATCACAAAAGACCCCAAATGGCCAAACCAATCTTGAAAAAGAAAAATTAAGCTGGAGGTGTCACAATTCCAAATCTGAAGTTATACTACAAAGCTGTAGTGATCAAGATAGTATGGGACTGGCACAAAAATAGACATATAATCAGGGAAATAAAATAGAAAATCCAGAAATGAACCCACAACTATATGGTCAGTTAATCTTTCACAAAGCAGGAAAGAATGTCGAATGGGAAAAAAGACAGTCTTCAATAAATGGTACTGGGGAAACTGGACAGCAACATGCAAAAGAATAAAACTAGACACACAAAAATAAATTCAAAATGGATTAAAGACCTAAATGCGAGACTTTCAACTATAAAAATCCTAGACAAGAACACAAGCAGTAACTTCTTCGACATTGGCTATAGCAGCTTCTTTTTTAATGTCCCTTGAGAGAAGGGAAGTAAAAGCAAAAATAAATTGTTGGGACTACATCAAAATAAAAGCTTCTACATAGTGAAGGAAACAATTAGCAAAACTAAAAGACAGCCTGCAAAATGGGAAAAGATATTTGCAAATGACATATCTGATAAAGGTTTAGTATCCAAAATATATAAAGAATGTATAAAACTCAACACCTCAAAAATAACCCAATTAAAAAATGAGCAGAAGACATGAACTGCTATTTCTCCAAAGAAAAAATATATATGGCTAATAGACATACAAGAAGATGCTCAATGTCACTCATCATCAGAGGAATGTAGATAAAAACTACAATAAGATATCACCTCACACCTGTCAGAATGGCTAAAATCCATACAAGTGTTGGCAAAGATATGGAGATAAAGGAACCCCCTCACTGTTGGTGGGAAGGCAAAAGGTTCAGTCACTATGGAAGAAGGTATGGGAGGGGTCCTCAAAAAGTTAAAAAGAGAACTACCCTATAATCCAGCATTCACAGTACTAGTACAGAGGAATACATTCACCACTACATTTATTGCAGCATTATTTACCATGGCCAAATTATGGAAGCATTCCTAGTATCCATCGATAGATGAATGGATAAAGAAGATGTGGTCTATATGTATAATGGAATATTATTCAGCTGTAAAAGATTGAATTTTGCCATTTTCAGCAACATGAATGGAGCTAGAGGGTATAATGCTAAGTGAAATAAGTCAGTTAGGGAAAGATAAATACCATATGATTGCAGTCATATTTTGAATTTAAGAAATAATAAAAACAGAAGGGAAGAGAGAAAGAGAGAGAGAGACAAATCAAGAAACAGACTTTTAATTATAGAGAACAAACTGATAGTTCCCAGAAGGAAGATTGGTGGGGGAATGGGTGAAATTGGTGATGGGAATTAAAGAACACTTTTCATGATTAGCACTGAGTAATGTATAGAATTGTTGAATCATTATATTATACAAATGAAATAATATAACACTGTATGTTAACCATATTGGAATTAAAATCTTAGTAAAATTTAAAAAAGAAATAAAGTGGTCCCCAAGAACAGTGCTGAAGTGCTGCCTAGTGTTTCTTTGTGCAAGGAGATTGTTCTATCTTGTGGAGAAAGTGTGTGCTCGATAGGCTTCATTCAGGCAAGAGTTACAATGCTGATAGTCATGAGTTCAAAGTTAATGAATCAACAGTATTGTACATCCAGAAAAAGGAGGAGGAAATTCATTGAATTTTATGTGAGACTGTTCCAGAAACTGCTAAAGTAACATCTGAGGCCATGGGAAAGCTGGAAAAGTAGCTCAACTTGTGGATTCATGAAGTAATGACAAATAAGCAGAGCATAGGGGACAACATTATTGTGGGGCTGAAAGCCAAAGGAATTCATGAGCAGGTTATCCAGGGTCAGGAAAATGTTAAACTCTTCTTTGTTAGTATTGTGTTGTAAAGAAAGATTATGTGTGATTAATTGCGTATAAGAAAAATGTATTAAATAAGATGTCTTATACAGAAACACATAAAATAAGGTTACTTATTGATTGAAAATGGTTATGACCAGAGGCTTGTAAGAACCTAACCCTGTATTTTCCTCAGGAGCAGTGGCTCAGTGTTTGCTAATTCAGTGTTCATGGCAACCTTATAGAACATAACTACCGCAAATTGCAAGGATATATTTTCAAATGGCCATGCCTCTATCATTAGTAAGAAGAGTGATTTTTCTCCACCCCCAGCTAAAAATGTTGTTTCAAACTTTTGCTATCTCATAACCTGATAGTTGGATAATGATATTTTGCGGTTTTAACTTGCATTTCTCTTAGTATGAGAAATGCAGAACATCTTTCATGTTTTAGAGCTAGTCATACTCCTTTTAGTTTTCTCTTTTTGTCTTTTTATTTTTACTGATTTGTGACAAATCTAAAGATATGAAGAAAATTAGCCCTTCTTCTATGCTACAAATTGCAGATATTATCCCTAGTTTGTCGTTTATCTCTTGACCTTTTTTTTCCCATATGGCAAAAGAAAATACCATGAACATTTTTAATACAGTCAAATGTATTGATCTTGTCTTTAGTAGACTCTGAGTTTTGTTATGGTTTTAAGGGTTAGTATCCAAAATCTCTAAAGAGCTTATCAAATTCAACACCCAAAGAGCAAATAACCCAGAAAAGAAATGTGCAGAAGACATGAATAGACACTTTTCCAAAGAAGATATCCAGTTGGCTAACAGAGACATAAAAAGATGCTCAATATCACTCATCATGGAAATACAAATCAAAACCACAATAAGATACAACCTCACATCTGTCAGAATGGCAAAAATTAGCAACATATAAACAAATGTTGACAAGAATGTGGAGAAAGAGGAACTCCCTTGCATTGTTGATGGGAACGCAAACTGGTGCAGCCACTCTGGAGAACACTATGGAGGTTCCTCAAAAAATAGAAAGTAGAACTACCCTACAGTCTAGCAGTTGTACTGCTAGGTATTTACCCAAAGGATAGAAAAATACAGATTCAAAGGGATACATGCACCCTGATGTTCATAGCAGCATTATCAACAATAGCCTAGCCATGAAGAGAGTCCGAATGTCCATTGACAGATGAATGGATAAAGAAGAGGTGGTAAAGAATGAAATCTTGTCATTTGCAATGACGTGGATGGAACTAGAGTGTATTATGCCAAGTGAAATAAGTCATTCAGAGAAAGACAAATACCATATGATTCTACTCATATGTGATATTTAAGAAACAAAACAGATGAACATATGGGAAGGAGGGGGGAAATAGGAGAGAAGGAAACCAACCATAGGGGACTCTTAACAATAGAGAACAAACTCTATTGTTAAGAACAAACAGGGTTGATGAAGGGATGTGGGTGGGTGATGGGCTACATGGGTGATGAGTATTAAAGAGGGCACTTGTTGTGATGAGTACTGGGTGTTGTACATAAGTGATGAATCACTGAATTCTACTCCAGAAACCAATATTGCACTGTATGTTAACTAATTTTAAATAAAAATAAAAATTAAAAAAATCTAAAAATATAAAATCTCTTCTTAAATGATATCTAATAGTTCTGTTGTATATGATGTTTTGTTGGTCCTTTGGTGTTTTTAATGAATTTAATCCTCTCAGTGAAACTAATTATGAATCTTTCTAAGCTGTGTAAATTTTAAAGCAATAGAACAATTAAAGGTCACCAGGTTTTGGAATCCAAAAGTCCTGTTTGAATTGTAGTTTGTGCACTTACTAAAATGATCTAAGCTATGTTACTTACCTGCTCTTAGCCTCAGATTCCCCATTCAGGCTTTACTGTGTTCTATTACAAAAGACAGTGCCTGGCTTATGATGGATTCTCAATGTTAGTTCGTCTCTCTCCTGTTTCTCTAAAGCCCTTGACCAAGAAATATTTTGTTAAATTAACTTGAGTTAAGACATACACTTCAATAAACAGGATTCCTTTTCAGAAGCATTCTATCATATAAATTGCAAATTATTTCTGTTGAATTTCTCAGGTAGCCTGAACTTCTAACTCATACATAAGTATTTGAATTGTAGGTATTAAAAATAATGTGTCAGTACAAAGCACATTGCAAACATACATTTTTTTGGCAATAACTGTGAAAAGAATAAATGAAGATTGAATTTCTAGACACTGAGTTACTTTCTTTAAAAACTCCTAAGCTATGTCTAGAAACTTCACTGGAAACCCTTCAATATAAAAACAATTATTTAATGAAGTCAGTCACTGTACCCAATTTATCCTGTTTCATAATTCTAAATATTTTTATATATTACATTTCCTTAAAGTAGGCCACGTTTTTAGAGGGAGTAATGCATTTAAAATAAGTGCATTGTGTCTTAAAAAATAAAGTGTAATATTTTTATCCTTTACTTTCATAATTAGATCAACTCTATTTCCATGTGTTTTTCTTTCCATGGCTAATTCCTGAGCCACCTTAACATTTGGGGCATAAGGAGAAGTCACAATTTTAGAAATCCCTTAACTTTATATTTAAATACAATTGCTTTGTCACTACTCTAAGGAAATTCAGTAAGACTTGAATGCCTTTGCTCTATTAGGCAATTTAGAATATCCCAGACCTTGCTCTGGACTTCAGGATTTTTGAAGTTCAAAGCACATGTGTGAGGAAGAAAAAACATCTGTTGAAGAGAACTTGCTTCATTGCGTGACACTGTTTTCCTGCACTCTTCAGTGGAGCGTCTGTTGAGCAGGTTGGCAGGTTTGATAATTAATTAATGATGAGGGAATGAGCCATGTATCTGAGGAGCTCACTTTTGCCCCTTACTGCTTCTTTCTTCCCCACATGTCTGGCAAAGCCTTTAGAGTCTAGGATCACTGATCCCACAGTTGTGTCTCAACTCAAACACTTGTCTTCAGGCTTAATTAGCTCAGAGATATAAACAGATGGATAGCCTGGAACCCAGAAGGTTTAATGTTGAGCAATGCAATTTTATTATCAGGGAGTTATGAAATTTTTGTTGGAGAAGTATGTCAAAACTTAAAAAATGCCTTTTTAAAAACACCATAGAATTTTTTGTTTTGTTTTTTAATTTTATTTTATTAAAATATAATGAATTATTTGTTTCACGGGTACAGGTCTGTGATTCATCAGTCTTACACAATTCACAGCACTCACTGTAGCATAGACCCTCCCCAGTGTCCATCACCCAGCCACTCCATCCCCCCAAACCCCACTCCACCTCATCAACCCTCAGTTTGTTTCCTGAGATTAAGAGTCTCTTATGGTCTGTCTCCCTCTCTGGTTTAGGAAAAAAAACATAGATTTTTTAAAGTATTTACTTGAAGGTGACAGGGTTTTGTGTGTGTCTCTGTATGTGGATTTTTCTTTTTGTAACTTTTTATTTAGATATAATTTCAAACTTACAGAAAAGTTACAAGAACAGTACAAGGAACATCTACTTTTCCTTTACCCAGATTCACACATTCTTTTCTTTTTCCCCCATTTGTTTTTCCATCTTCACTCCTTCCTTCTCCTGTCTTCCTCCTACACCCACACCCACCCACCCACCTATCCACCCACACTCATATACTGAAACATGTGCATGCTTTTTCTGAACTATTTGAAGTCAAGATGGATGTTTGCTATCTTTCTTCCTAATAATTCAGTGTATATTTCTTATGGACAGGCCATTCCTCTAAATACACAGTGCAGTTATCAAAATCATAAAATTTAATATTGATGCAGCATTAATTTCTAATCCATAGTCCCTTCTTAAATTTCATCAGTTGTCTCTATAATGTTCCTATGACACCACACCCAGATCAATGTAGGATAACAAATTGCATTTAGTTGTCATATCTCCTTTAAATGGAAACAGTTTCTCAACTTCCTGTGTATGTTTTGACTTTGACATTTTTGAAGAGTTCAAACCAGTTATTTAGTAGCTTTCCTGTGTGAGATTTGTGTGGTGTTTCCTCATGCAGTCTGGGTTCTGCAGTTTTGGCAGAAGTACAACAGAAGTGGTGTGTCCCACAGTATCTTATCAGGAGGCACATGGTGTTGATTTTCCCTTAATAGGTGAGGTGAGTTTCCATCATTTGATTAAGGTAGCTTCATTGGTTTCTCCACAGTGAACTTATACTTCTCCTCGTTACACTTAGTAAGAACTTTATGGAGATACTTTGAGACTATGTAGATAGCTTTCTCCTCTTCAAGTTGTTACCCACTAGTTTTAGTAGTCATGATGATTTTCTAACTCTGTTATTTCTTCTGTTTATTAGTTGGCATTCTGACAAAAGGAAGAGCTTTCTCTTCTCCCTCATTTATTTATTCATTTATTTATTTGCATTAGTATAGTCTCAATGCTTCTTATTTTATTTGGTGGTAAAAATGCATTACTGTCATCATTTATTTTGACACTTAGTTTGACTCTAATTTGGCTAGTGGGAACTCCTTCAGGCTGATGTCTGGGTCATTTTGATAAGTTGTCATCATTCTTTGAGCAGTTCCTTACTTTCTGGCACAATAAGATGTTCCAGATTCATTTTATAATTTCTCTGCCCCAGCCCTGGAATGAATATTCTCCAAGGAATCCTGGTTCCTTTTTATGGAGAATGGTAGCTAGAAACCAAGACTGTGTGTGTGTGTGTGTGTGTGTGTGTGTGTGTGTGTGTGTGTTAAAGGAAACTACAGAAACTACGTTATGGAATATTACATGTGCTAAATCATAGTGTACTGTATGTATGAGTATGTAGTGCATGTGTTAATTTTAGGCTACAAGTTTCAAACAGAAGAGCATTTATTTTACATGTAATAATCATAAGTTTTGACAAGAAAGAAATACATTTTTCATTTCACAGTAAATGGCATTACACAGTTTTGAGTACTAAATCATCTTGACATTTATGAAGGACCAAATGGAAAGTAGGGAACTGAGTGTGTTAAAATATAAAGCTATCTTTAACTGTTCTATTAAAAAGCAAAGATTTATTTTCCATCTGTGATCTGAATGTGCCTATTTGTGTTCTCTTCCACGGCAGTGGAATTTTTGTGGAGCCACACGACAGAGAGCATGTGTGTTGGATATATGTCAGCCCAGGATGGGAAAGCCAAGGTAAGCGGGAAAACTGGGGCATAACCTGAAAACCTTGCAGCTGTTGCATGAACCTCTAACCAGTTAAGTTGATAAAAATGTATTTTTTTTTTCAGCCTCTGTTAGGCAGTAGCTCTGTGATCTTTATGAGAATCTGATTAAGTACAGTTAATGATCCCAAAGAAAAAACAGCAGATCTTTTTAGCTTTTGATGACAGAGCAGGAGAGATTAGGAAATACTACCCCCCAACCCCTTTATTTTCATCTTGTTCTTCCTCATCAACTGTAAATAACTAGAAAAGAGGAAACTGGGGATTGGGAAGAGAAAATGGGAGTAGAGCTGATGTGCTGACAGAGCTGAGTGATTTTGCAGGGAGTGTTGGAATAGATCAAGGAAACAGGTAAAGAAAGCTGAGTGCCTAGATAGCACTCTGCATGTGCCAGGGTGGAGGTGGCCGAGGTGCTTGCACATGACTTGTCTAGTGTTCTGGTGTGTCCTGGCATGCCATGGCTCAGTGTCCTTGTGAGCAGAGTCAAAGGTTTGCGCCCTGTGTGACACGTGCCTGTGGCATGCATCCCTCAGTGAGTCACAACAGTCACACAGACCTACACAGCTACTCATGCATTGCTTGGTTTCCCTGCATCCATGATGGGTGAGTCTATATAAGAAATATAATTTATGGATTTTAGTATTTATACTGGCCTGATGTTCTTCTTCATAAAATTTTTAGAAACACATATGGCATATGATATTTACTTGGTATTAAAATAACTTAATTGCAAAGCTATGAAGTAGGCAGCCTCTTTTTTAAATGTCATAATTTATGTTGCACATTTGGAGATATAAGTAAGGAAATTTCTAATATCAATGTCTGATATAGATTGAATCATTAACAAATTAAGGGTACATGTCAGTTTATCACTTATTTATTTGTCATTTAACTAACCCACCCAGTCTGGCCTCTGTATATTAGCCAGCAAGCCAGTAGCATCACAAGGCTTTCGTGAGTACAGCATGCAAGAGCATTTCATCAGACAAAGATTGGTTTATAGTCATAACAATATTATTGAGTTCTCCTCCTCTTTGTCTTACCCTCACCTAATACAATATTCGTATTGTATCAGTAGACTTATTTCGTAAGAGAATGCACAGAGATTGCTTTCTTTCATAGTATATACAGAAGGAAATTATAGTTTCTTTTTTTTAAGATTTTTTTAAAAATTATTTATTTGATAGAGAGAGATCACAAGTAGGCAGAACAACAGGCAGAGAGTGGGGGGAAACAGGCTCCCTGCTGAGCAGAGAACCTGACGCAGGGGCTCGATCCCAGGACTCTGAGATCGTTACCTGAGCCGAAGGCAGAGGCTTAAACCACTGAGCCACCCAGGTGCCCTGGAAATTATAGTTTCTTGCTTTAAAGGTGACTTTTGAGGGATGCTTGGGTGGCTCAGTCCCTTAAGCATCCAACTGTTGGTTTCAGCTCAGATCAGAACTCAGGTTTGTGAGTTCAAGCCCTGTATTGGTCTCTGTGCTGGGCATGGAGCCTGCTTAAGATTCTCCTCTTCTCCCTCTGCTCCTCAGTCCCCCCACCCCACACTTGTTCTCTCTCTCTCTCTCTTAAAAAATTTTTAAAAAATTTAAAAAATGATTTTTGAGTTTAGAGTAACATAGCCTAATAGAATTTGCTGTGATGACTGAAATGTTTATATATATATATATATATATATATATATATATATGTATTTTGTTGTCCAGTAGGTTAGCTACTAGTCACATGTGGCTATTGAGCACCTGAAATATGGCTAGTTTGCATGAGGAACAGAATTTTAAATTAATTTAAGTTTAATTTAAAATACTTATTTTTTAATTTAGATAGCCCCATGTGGTGTGATGGCTACTGTTGAACTGCACAGGCTTAAAGAATGAGTGGAAAATGGTTACTCAAAAAAGTATTTTCAGAACGTTGTTTTCTTCCCGATGACAAAGCCATTGCCAAATATAAAATAAGCCCGGGAAGCCACAGTAATGGATTGCAGCCATATAAGTTTCTCTCACCCCTTACATATTGGCTCTGAACTAAAATTGTTTTTTGACAAAAGAACATATATGAGGTGGACTTTAGTGTTGAAGCCAGTCTGATGGGGGTACCATCAAGTTATTAAGTCCCTTGTGCGGAAATGTTCTAGTTACCCTGCTGGTGGCCTTTGGAAGACACCTTAATTATTTAACATGAAATATGGGTACTAAAGAGAGTGGAGAGTCCTGCATTGAACCCAAAGATGTTTGGCCTCTAGTTGCATTGCTTGACATCTGGTGGACGTGGTTTTCATATTGCTGGTAAATTCTCCAGCTGGTAGTCTTGATTGGGCCAACAGATACAGCTGCTCCTCTTGCCTCACTTGTAAATAATGTTTTTGACCTCCTTGCAGAGAGTTAATCCCTCTCCTTTTCTTCCTCCTTTGAGCCTGTGGCTACAAATGCTTTCCAGAAAGGGAGAAAAAAAAAAAAAAACCCAAACACTAATGCTTCAGCTGCTGAATTCTATTGATCAAAAAAACCCATCTCTTCTGTCATAAAGGCTGGAATTTTATTGTATTGCAAGTAAGACAATGTTATAAATGAGAAGTTGGGCTCAAAAGAGAAAGGAGCTATAGCAAAGTTTGTATTCCTTTTAAAAGAATAAGCTTTTGGTCTACACTTATGGTTTCCTGATTTCTATGAAAAAATTGCTGAATTAATGGCATGCCTATTCAGGTTTGTGAAACATGTTCTCATATAATGTTGAGATCCATGGTAGCAAAGGAGAAAGAAAGCATCCTTAAAAACTAAAACTAAAACAAAACAAAACCCACAACCAACAACAACAAGACACACGCATTTTTTTTTAATTTAAAAACTATTTCTAAAAAGCTTTTTTTTCCTTTCTTTCCTTTTTTTTTTTCTTTTTTAAATTTGGTCTTTTTGTTACCAAACTCAGAACCTACCTAAAGCCACCTGGCCATTCGAACATTTTATATAACCTAACTACCTTCAGTTCAAGTTAAGGCCTTGAATTAAAGCTCACCTCAAAATCACAGTGCTTTAAAAAGGCTGGATAATATATATTATAGTAACCAGAGTCCATATAAAATTTGAATAAATAGAGGTAGATTCTTTTAAAAATTTCTTTCTTTTCTTTTCTTTTCTTTTTTTTTTTCTAGAAAATCCTTGTATTTATATTATTTAATTTAATTTCTAAACCTGTAGCTTAAGTTAAAGAGTTTTTTTTTATTAAATCAAAATTAAGGCATTGATAGCAGTTGGATTTAAAAATCAGATTGCCTATATCCTACCCAGATAGTAGTTAATGAACAGTTTTTAATAAACACCCAGTGTGCATAGACTACTGTGATAAAAACAGATGTTAAAACCGGCATGGAACTTATTGAAGTGTGTAATAAGTGAAACCTAGGTTTCTTTTACTATGTGGAGGTCACTTTTTATAACAATAGTGAAAATACTGTTATAAAAATTCGTTTATGAGGAAGAGCAGGTCTTAAAATGTCTCCCCACAGATTTCTTATTAGTTGCAGAGAAAAATAATAAATATATAATGGGGAAACCAGGCAACAACTTGACCTTGTGATCAAAATTAATGTGACCGATGATGGGCAGATGGACATCATGTGCCTATGAATGTGATAATATGAGAAAGACACAACATCACTTTTGTACTATTCCATCTGGAAGTGCATAACCTGAATCTAATCACAAGGAAACATCAGACAAATCTAAAATGAGGAACATTCTATGAAGAAAGAAAAAAGGGAGTATATTCTTCAAAAATGTCAGTGTCATAAAAGGCAAAGGCTCAGGGAAGTGCTCCAGATTAAATAATATGAGTGTCTTGGCAACAAAATGCAATACCTGATTCTATACTGGATCCTATGTGGGAGGGGGAAAATGCTATAAATGCATTATTAGGTCAATTTACAAAATTGGAATATAGATAATAAAAAATGTTGGATCATTCTTAAATTGGTTATGACTGTACTATAGTATATTAAAAATATCCTCACTCTTAAAAAATACACACAAGTACATAGGTATAGAGGGCCATAATATATACAATATCTTCTTGATGCTCCAAAAGAAATATATGGATGGATGGATGGATAGATAGCAAATTAAAAAGTAATGGAGCAAAATGTTGTCAATAGGTGAACTTGGGTAAAGGACGTATAGATGTTCCTTGAACTATTCTGTAATTTTGGAATTATTTTTGTGTAGAAATTTTTTAAAAATTATCATCCGTGGGGTGCCTGACTCAGTGGGTTAAACTTATGCCTTCAGCCACGTCATGATCTCAGGGTCCAGGGATAGAGCCCCAAGTCAGGTTCTCTGCTCAGTAGGGGGCCTGCTTCTAACCCCCCATCCCCCGCCTGCCTCTCTGCCTACTTGTGATCTCTCTGTGTGTGTGTGTGTGTGTGTGCGTGTGTGTGTGTGAAATAAATAAATAGAATCTTTTAAAAAATATACATCACCCTTGGATATTATGGCACATTTGATTAGTTTTGAAATGAATAAATATTGGAATGAGTGCACTGCCAGGCGGTTGGAGCCTGGATTTTCTTCCTCACTCTGTGTACCTGTTAGTGTGATCACTTTGCCTCTTGGGATCTCAGAGGCCTTATCTGTAAAATGAGAATAAGAATATCTTACTATGCCTTAAATCCTTTCTGGGATAAAGTATGATAACAAAGAAACAAAATCTGTCTCTCTAAATACAGATGACTGAATTCTGTTAAGTCCTTGGTATATTATGGATATATTATATATGTAATGGATATTTGTATATATTATGACCCATAATGCCCAGATACTTGCCTCCAATCTGCAAAATTCTAAATTCTAAACTCTGCATTCTAGATTATATAAGCAGATATAATACTGTTCAACTTTCAGTAGAATTTTTGCAATCCCAATGTAGTGTATCATTTTTTTTTATTTTGTTTTCTCGAAGATAGTTTCTGAGGCTTTAAAAAATCCCAATAAACATCTGTTTAGAAGGAATAGGACAGATGGGATTTCTGAGAGTTTTTAATTGGCTTAATGTACCTCTCAAATAAAATCATAGGAGGAAGACAAATATAAAATGGAAGGTAAACAAGAAGGAGTTATAAAAGGAATTGGAAAAGAGATTTCCACTCCCAATTAAGAGGAAGAGATTTTTGCTCCTACTTCCAACAATGAGAATGAGCTGAATGAAATATAAAATTATGAATTTAAAAAAATTCAAAAAGCTGAGTATGCTAGAAAAATCTAAATGAGCTAAGTTCCAGAAAGACTTCTAGGACAGAAAAAAACTCTTGACTGATTTATTTTTGGCAGAACAATGGGAAGAGGAGTAAAAATGATGTAGAAGAATATAAAGAGAAACCAGCCAAACTTTTAATGAACCACTTATAGCCTCATGTGAGCTATATGAGAGATTAAAATCCTAAGAAGCCCCAGCCACGGGGTGAGTCTTGCATCCACTACCATTTCTTCCCTATGAAGCCTTCACCAAATGACCACACCAAGGGCTTGGAGCATGGCAAAGAACTGAGCTTGATTCATCGTAGTGTGTAGGTTTTGCACCAAATACATGACAGTAGCCAAGAAAAGACTGGACGTAGATTGGGAGAACTGAGAGACATCTTCCTGAGGTATTATGGCCTTTATCAAGTGCAAGGCAGTTGCAAGAGAAGGCCGGGATAAAGAAAAGAAATGAGAAAAAGCCTGCCTTATTCCTACAAGCTATACAGGACCTCCAGGGGCAAGGCAGTATACTATTGACAGCTAGTACCTGGGCAACAGGGTGAAGAAATATGCCATGGCATGGAAAACTGGGGAAGCTTATCAAGATCAAAGAGAACACCTAAGCAACCCAGAAATCTGGTGGCTGGGCTATAAACAAAGAGAAATCTCCCATGATTAGAATATTGGCAACTGGATTATAAAACATAGGGAAGTCTTCAGATTCTCATTAGGGCTCAGATCCCATACCTTGCTTAAGGGAAATTCCTGATCCAGACCTCAGAATATTAGCCTATAGTGAACTAAATCTGAAATTACCACAATGCCCAGAACGAGCTCACATAGAGATTAGACTGACTCAGAGTCCTCAACCTAGAGGGAGGAAGGGAGGTTGCCATTTTCTTAGGATAAATATCCATTTTAAATACAATATACTTTTTTTTTTTTACAGGCAATATCTGTCATACAATAAAATTATGAGTCCTCTGGGATGCCTGGGTGACAGCAACTCTTGATTTCACTCAGCAACTCTTGATTTCACTCATGATCCTCAGGGTCCAGGGACTGACTCTTCTTTGGGCTCCCCACTCAGCGGGGTGTCTGCTTCAGGGTTCTGCCTCTCCCTCTGCTTCGCCCCCTACCTCTTTTCTCTCTAAAATAAATCAATAAATCCATATATATATGGATTTATTGATTTATTTATGGATATATTTATGGATATATTTATTTATATATATATATATATATATATATATATATATATATATATATAATCTGAAGAAGCAGAATAAAACCAGCCAATGGAAGCTTATCCCCAAAGATGACCTAGATGTCGGAATTAGTGGAGAAGGATTATACGATGATTGTGATAACTATAAAAAGAAATAACAAAATGGAAATGGTATAACTGAAAAATATAGTATCAGAAGCAAGTAACTTATTTGTTGGGTTTAACAGGAGATTGGGGTGGAAAATATGGTTAGTGAACTTGAAAACCAGTCTGTATAAGTTGTCCAAACTTAAGCATAAGATGGAAAATGAATTTAAGAAACTGAAGAAGGTGACCTATAAAACTATGACAACAGGGCTAGGATTTGTGCATTTGGAATTATATAGCTGTAAAGCTCTTACATTGTTTAAAAGACAGTATGTTAGTATTTGAATGTAGTTTGAGATAAGGATGCATTTTAATTTCTAGAATAATAAATTTAAACATAATAAAAAATTAGTAGGAGACATATGAGAAAGTATATTACAAAATACTCAACCAAAAAACAGGTCAGAAAATAGGAACAGAAGAACAAAGAACATGTGAGACAAATAGAAAGCAAATGCTAAAAGACTTAAACTCAATTATATCAATAATTACATTAAATGTGAATAAACTAAGCACTCAATTTAAAAGGTAGAGATTTTCATATTGCAGATAATCTTAGAAGACCCAACTATATAGTATTTATAAGGAATGCACATTAAATAGACTCAGACAAAATTGACAGTGAAAGTATGGAAAAAACGTATGTAAAAACACTAAGCATAAGAAAGTTAGTGTGGCTATATTAATGTTAGACATAAGAAACATTATAAGATAAAGCAGGACATTACATATTGGTAATATGGCCAATTCATCAAGAAGACATAAAAATTCTAATGGTGTATCTACCTAGTAAAGGAAGCAAAAATTGAGAGAACTACAGGGGACGAACAGACAAATCTACAATATAGTGGGAAATTTTAACATCCCTCTCTCAGTATTAAGTAGAATAAAAATTGGTAAATATATGAACAACTATGATCCAACTTGACCTAAGTGAAATTTATAGATACCACACTCAACAAGTTATTCTTTTCAAGTTCACAAGGAATACTCACCAGAACAAATTGGAAATTATTTCAGATGGAATGATAATGGAAACAATATGTCAGAATTTATAGGATATAATGAAAACATTCAAAGAAAAAATATATCTTTAAATGCTTATGATAGTGGAGAAAATTTAAATAAATGTTAAATTTCTATCTTAAGCTTTAAGGAGGATAAATACAATAGAAAAATCAAGATAAAAGTAAAAAAAACATAGAAAATTAAAAATAGAAAAAAATCAACAAAGCCATAAATTGGTTCTTTGAAAAAAATTAATAAAATTGACATAACCTTAGAAAAAATGGTCAGGAAAGAGAAAATAATGCAAATCACCAATATCAAGAATGAAAAGGGAATATTAGTACAGAATCATAGATCTTACAGAGAATAAATGGATAATAAGGCGATACAATGAACAACTTTCTTACAATACATTCAGTAACTTAGGTGAAATTCATAAGTTTCTTTAAAACCCCAACTTAGGAAATCTAACACAGAAAGTTGGAAATAAACATATACATATTTAAGAAATTGAATTTATAATAAAAATCTCCTCACAAAGAAAAGTTCATGCCCAGATGATTTCAATGGTATGTTATATCAGACATTTAAAGAAGAAATAATACAACCTTTCAACAATTACCTTGGAAAAACAAGGCAGAGGGAATGCTTTCCAACCCATTTTACGATATGAAGGTAACCTTGGTATCAGAATTTGACAAATATGTTATGAGCAAGGAAAACTACAGACCAGTATCCCTCATAAACATAGGTGCAGGAATTCTTAATAAATTAATTATTTTTAAAAAATTATTTGAGAGAGAGAGAGCACACACACAAGAGTAGAGGGAGAGTAGAGGGAGAAAGGATAAACAGACTCTCCACTGAACAGGGAGCCCAATGTGGGACTTGATGACAGGTCCCTGAGATTCTGACTTGAGCCAAAGGCAGACACTTAACTGACTGAGTCATCAGGCACCCCTTTAATAAGTTAATCTTTCAAAAAACAAACAAACGAACAAGAGGTAAAACTTCTGAAAAGAAAGGAACAGACAAAAAAGCATAAATATCTTTGTGATATGATGTAGACTTAGAAAATCCAAGGAGATCAACTGTTAAATTCTCAGAATTATGAATTTAGAAAGAGCAAGTAGAAAATAAAGATACAAAATTAAGTATCTTCTGCTTATAGAAGCAGTAAAAAAAAAAAAAGAAGAAGAAGAAGAAATTAAATCTAGAGTTACTGTACAACCTAGCAATTCCACTCCTAGTTATATAGCCAAAGGAATTGAAACTATGACCACGTAAAAACTTGTTCACAGATACAATATAGCAGCATTATTCATAATAGCTACAAAGTGGAAGCAAATACCCATCAACTGATGAATGGATAAACAAAATATGACAGAATGTAGATTGGTAGTTGCCAGGGCTAGGGCTAGTGGGGAAGGAGAGTGTGAGAGTGAGTGTTAACAGGTAAAGAGTTTCTTTTTGAGGTCATAAAAGTGTTCTGGAATTGGAAACTACAAAGCCTTGCTGAGAGAAATAAAAGAAAAGCTATGTAAAGGAAATAAAATATGTATGTTCACAGATTGAAAGACTCAATAATGTTAAGATAGGCATTCTTTTCAAAGTCATCCATAGATTCAAAGAAGACCTAATAAAAATTTCAGTAGTTTTTAAAATAAGAAATCAACAAGCTGATTTCAGAATTTCTGTGGAAATACAAAGGACCTAAAATTGTAAAAATCAACTTTAAAAAAGGCCAAAGTTAGAAGACTTAACTTGTTTTGAGATTCCCCATAAAGCTACTGTAATAAAGGCAGTGTCCTCTGGTGAAAGAGATAATCTTAAACCCAATAATAGCAGAAGCTTTGAGATCAGTAGGAATACCACTCTCTCTTCTGCCGTTTCACAACACTCTGAAGGAATAAATCACCACATTTGTTGATGTAGCAGGATTCATTAGACACTGCAGGATTTATAAAAACATTGCCTCAGAAATTCAGATGGAAACTTGTATCTCAAGAAGAAATTGAATGTATCCAACATGGAGATCTGGCATAATCACTAGCAATGTGGCTGCTGCTATTGTTATCAGGTAAAAGAATTGTCTTTACAGTAAAGACTTCCAAAATGACAATGAAGTATACATTCAGCAACTTCAATAAAATAGTCTGTAAAAAGAAAAAAAATGAAAGACTTTATTTTAAGATTTTATTTATTTATTTTTTTGACATAGAGAGACACAGTGAGAGAGGGAACACAGCAGGGGGAGTGGGAAAGGGAGAAGTAGGCTTCCTACAGAGCAGGGAAGCCGATGCGGAGCTCAATCCCAGTACCCTGGGATCATGACCCGAGCTAAGGCAGATGCTTAATGACAAGCCACCCAGGTGCCCCTGAAAGACATAAAATTTAGATGGTACTAGTATCTTCTAGTTTACTTTGGTCAGCCTCTTCAACAAGCTTACCTAATTGTTTATGTACTTTATATTTATTAGGGTATACATTTTAAAATACTAAGTCCATGAATTTACTCATAATCAGCAAGTACTGCCGGTTGAACTGTTAAAAGCACACAATGTCTAGTAACCTATCATAAGTTTTCCATAATTTCACTTTTTTTCACTATGTATAGAGATGGAAAGAATTTTATGAGGGAGAGTTTTTGGTGTCTGAAGTTGGATGAAGATCAGTGAAATAATTACTTTATTATTTCTTTTTTTTTAAAATATTTTATTTATTTATTTGACAGAGATCACAAGTAGGCAGAGTCAGGCAGAGAGAGAGAGGAGGAAGCAGGCACCCTGCTGAGCTGAGAGCCCAATGTGGGACTCGATCCAAGGATCCTGGGATCATGACCTGAGCTGAAGGCAGAGGCTTTAACCCACTGAGCCACCCAGGCGCCCCTACTTTATTATTTCTAATCCTCTAACATTTTTTCATTCATAAGTATAACTTACTATGTAAGTATATCTTCTCTAAAAGATAATAGTATAACTTAAGTAGAACAGGTGACTTGAGGATGTTGAGACTGGAGAGTGAATGAGGAAGATTATTTATAACCTATATTCAGAGAAAATGTCAGAAAGTATAAAATGGAAAATAAATTCAAAGACCCAGATGGCTAGAGCCTAGGAATGAATGTTTGATAAAAAATTATGATTTATTGTTTTGAGAGGTATTAAAAAACCTTGTTCTTTGGTTTATTTTGCCATTATGTGATTATGTATACAAATGCTGGTGACCATTAACTTTTTCTAACAATGTTTGGCAGCCTCATTATATCAACCTTTGTATTTACCTAATTAAAGCAATTTATAAAACTTTAAGGTCTTCTGTGCCAAGAGTTTGTACCATTGTGAAAGTAAATCCTCACAGACTAAATAAACTTTTTTCTATACCTTAAAAAAAAAAAAAACAAACTAAAAACATTAAGTGAATACAGCCAGACACAAAAGACTACTTTGTAAATTATTCCATTTATATAAAGTATGTTAGATGAAAGAAATCCAAAAGTGGTGGCTTCAAGAAAAGAAGCACCAAGCAATTTGGGATGTTATAGAAATATATTTTGTATGAAAATTTTCTCTATTGAGACACCTGGGTGGCTCCATTGGTTAAGTATCTGCCTTTGGCTCAGTTCATAATCCTGGGGTACTGGGATGGAGTCCCCCATTGGGCTTCTTGCTCAGTGGAGAGTCTGCTTCTCCCTATGCCTGCTGCTCCCCCTGCGTATGTACACATGCTCTCTCTTTTCTCTCTGACAAATAAATAAAATCTTGAAAAAAAAAAAAAAAAGAAGATACTATTTTTAAGAAAAGAAAGAAAATTTTCTGTGTGGGTTTGGTTTCAGTTTCATGGTTATATAAATGGTCAAAAGTCATCAAATGCTTTACTTAACATCTCTACATTTTATCATATCTGAATCAAACCTCTATTTTTAAAAGCATAAGGAAAGGTATTAGCAGACCTGTCTTAAAGTAGCTGTGTGGTGAAATGATAAAGAGACTGGGCTGTGGAGTAGGCCAGACTTGGATTTTGATCCTGTAGCCCCTGCTTGTTTATAACCTGGAACAGGTTGCAACTCTGACCCTTGGTTTCCTCATATTTTTTAAAGATTTTATTTATTTGTATGTTAGAGAGAGCACAAGCAGGGAGAGCAGCGGGCAGAGGAAGAAGCAAACTCCCCACTGAACAAGGAGCCTGACAGGGCACTCAGTCCGAGGACCCTGGGATCATGATTCCAGCCAAAGGCAGATGCTTAACTGACTGAGCCATCCACGTGTCCCACTTTACTCATATTTAAAGTGAGAATGTTAGTGATGCTGTCTAGCATCCTAAAAATTAATTGAATAATATAGCTGGGGTGCATATATATAATAGAGCTACATGAATGATGATGATGGGGGTAGTGGTAGGAGGAGGTGGTGCTAGTTGATGTTGTAGCAACTTTCTCAGGGCCTTCACACTCCATAGCTCCAAAGCCGCCTTTGCACTGTAATTCTGCTCCCAAAGGCCATTTTACATCATCTATGACAAGAGCAGTACCTCCTAGATTTTCATCCTGTGTCTCTGGTGGAGATGGTGGCCATTATTCTGTTTGACAAAATGTAACTCTGACTCATTGATAGAAGCCAAC
Organism: Mustela putorius furo; assembly: GCF_011764305.1. NCBI lineage: Eukaryota > Metazoa > Chordata > Mammalia > Carnivora > Mustelidae > Mustela > Mustela putorius. The sequence goes on along the minus strand of NW_025421329.1, from coordinate 481,162 downwards.
TGACAAGTGAATTCAGATATCCCAGAGAAACAAGAAAATTGAAATTACAGGAACACATACATGCGCATGTACACGTGCGCGTGTGCACCCACACACACACCCTCCAGCCCTGCAGTTCAGGCTATTTTGACACTAATGCCCTTTCAAGAAGCTATCTGACTAGAGGTCTGCCAGTTTGATAGCATCACAAGCTTCAGTTTTTTATTTATTCTAAGATTTGCCTGCAGTTTCTCTGTTCATCTAACTTAATAATTTTTCTTTTAAAAGAGGGAAAGATGTTGCTGTTAGCTACTGTTGAATTTCTCTTGTGTGACCCTTGAACATACAGGCAGCCTTTTTAGTTTCTACTGAACACTAGACTGTGAAACATCTAAGGGTATAATGTCCATGAACTCCTTAAAAGAGCCCCACAATGGTACCCAGTGGAATTCAGTCACTGGATTTATTGGACCATATGTTAGATTTATGGAGATCACCTAGATACCATTTGGCCTTAGTCTAAACCAAATTTTATCTGTTTTCGGCACTCTTGTCCCCATCTTGAAGGAGCTTGATAACTGAAGGAACCTGATCCCTGGCAGGAAGCCAACAGCCTCAGGGTGGTAGGTTAGGTACCACCAGTAAGCTGTGTACTAAGAAAACATCCCAGACAGCTAAATTTACCAGACACACTTAAGGAACACAAGGAAAAGTGGCTAATCAGTGATTTTATTTGTACCTTTCAAGCTTAACCAGAATTTCAAATATAGGAAATTGCATTTCTTTAACATGCTATTAGGACTGCCAGGAGGATCCTCCTGTTAGGTCTCTTTAGAAAGTCCTTTAAACAAACAGAAGACTGTCTAAAACTGAATGTGTGAAAAACAAACTTCAAGACAGAGGTCTCCTCAGCTCAAATTTATTTCTAAGAGCAATTGGTAATTTTATTTTTGCCTAATAAGCTTATGCCATCAGTTCTTCCAGATGATTCATTGACATTGCTCCAAAGCAATAAAAAGAATAAACAAGAGAGAATTCACCATGTTGGCAAGAGCATAAATCTTCTCAGAGGCATTAACGATATTTATCCACATAAATCTCATTTTAAAGTTAGAGCTTTGCAAAGATAAATATGTCTATCACCTGGACATAACAACACTGGATGTTAGTTGAGGTGAAGTGAATAAAGCCTTTTTGTTGTTGTTGTTTCTATTGTTGTTGTTATAGCAACATGAAAAAGAATGAAACATTACTTTCTCTGCATCTACATACTTACCTAGTCATCAGTCTACATACTGCACATCAGGCATGAGTTGAACATTAGAGTGTTATCTTGTTACCTTTTAGTACCACATTTTAGGTAAATTTGTACCTTCCCAAGGCAGACTGTTTGCCCACAGTCAGGTAACCATGGCCTGTAACTGAGACAAGTGTCCTTGAGAATGATTACCCTCATTACCCACAGTGAGTGAGTAATGGTTATAGAATGCTGTTTTCTTTCTTTTCATTGTAAAGTGCAGGACAAATGATGAAAGGAAACTTTTCTTGTTTTTTGAAAATTTTTATATTTTTACTTGCAGTATAGTTGATGTGTGATATTAAATTAGTTTTAAGTTTACAATACAGTGACTCAACAATTATGTATAGTATGAAATGGGTACCATAAGTGTATTACAGTATTATTGACTATACTCTCCATACTGTACTTTTCATCCCCATGACATTTATTTTGTAAGTGGAAATTTGTACCTCTTAATTCTCTTTACCCATTTCCCCTCCCCCCAACCCCTTCCTTTTTGGCAACCACCGGCTTATATATTTGAAGATTTATCTATTTGAGAGAGTGATAGTGAGAGAGACTCTGAAGCAGACTCCATGCTGAGCACAGAGCCTGACATGGGGCTGTCCCATGACTGCAAGATCATGACTTGAGCTGAAACCAAGAGTCAGACGCTTAACTGACTGAGCCATCCAGGCGCCCTGAGTTCTTTATATATTTTGGATATTAACTCATTATTGTATATATCATTTGCAAATATTCTCTCCTATTCACTAAGTTGCCTTTTTGTCTTGTTGATGGTTTCCTTCACTGTGCTAAAAGGTTTTTAGTTTGATGTCAGGTCTCAATTGTTTATTTTGATTTTGTTTCCCTTGCTTGAGGAGACACATCAGACAAATATTGCTAAGCTTGATGTCCAAGAGACTACTGCCTATGTTTTCTTTTAGGAGTTTTGTGGTTTCAGGCCTTACTCCACTTTGAGTTTGTTTTTAGTATGGTGTAAGAAAGTGGTCCATATTCACTCTTTTGCATGCAACTGTTTAGTTTTCCTAGCACCATTTATTGAAGGAACTGTCTTTTCTCCACTGTATTCTTGCCTCCTTAGTCATAGACTAATTGACCCTATATGTGTATACTTATTTCTGGGATCTCAAGTTTGTTCCATTGATCTATGTGTCTGTTTTTTTGCCAAGAATATACTGTTTTGATTATTATAATCTTGTGATAAATCTTGAAATCTGGGATTACGATACCTCCAGTTTTGTTCTTTCTTAAGGTTGGTTTGGTTTTTTGGGGTCTTTTGTGGTTCCATAGAATTTTAGGATTTTTTTGCTCTAGTTCTGTGAAAAACACTCTTGGTACTTTGATAGGGAGTGCATTGAATCTGTAGATTGCTTTGGGTAGTATGGACATTTTAACAATATTAATTCTTTCCATCTATGAGCATGGTATATCTTTCCATTTATTTCTGTCACCTTTGATTTCTTTCATCGGTGTCTTATAGTTTTCAGAGTATAGCTCTCTCATTATTCTTTTTATTTAAAAAACTTTTTTTGAGTATACTTGACACACAATGTTATAATAGTTCCAGGTGTATATCATAGCGATTCAGTTTATACATTATGCTGTACTCCCCAAAAGTGTAGCTTTCATCTGTCACGATACAAGGCTATTATAACATTGTTGCCAAATTTGACAATGGCTATTTTAACCACAGGGAAGTTTTTCAGTGTTATCACTTTACTACAAAATCTTTCACTTCTTTGGTTAAATTAATTCCTGGTTTTTTATTCTCTTTAATTCAATTGTAAATGAGGTTGTTTTATTTCCCTCTCTACCACTTTGTTATTAGTGTATGGAAAAGCAAAAGATGTCTGTATATTGATTTTGTATCCTGAAACTTTACTCAATTCATTTATTAGATCTAATAGTTTTTTGTTAGAGTCTTTAGGATTTTCTCTATATAGTATCATGTCATCTGCAAATAGTGATAGGTTTGCTTCTTCCTTCCCAATTTGGATGCCTTTCATTTCTTTTTTCTTGTCTGATTCCTATGACCAGGAGTTCCTGTACTATGTTGAATAAAAGTGGTGGGAGTCACATCCTTGTCTCATTCATGATCTTAGGGGGAAAGCTTTCAGCTTTTCACTATTGAGTATGATTGTTAGCTATGGATTTGTCATGTATGGCCTTTATTATGTCAAGGTAAGTTCCTTCTATACCCAATTTGTTGAGAATTTTTATCAGGAATGGAGGTTGAATTTTGTCAAATGCTTTTTCTGCATCTATTGAGATGATCATATAATTGTTATCCTTCATATGTTGATGCGATGTTTCACATTGATTGATTTGTATGTACTGAACCATCCTTGCATCCCTAGAATAAATCCCACATGATTTTAATGATATTTTTGAATTTGGTTTGCTAATATTTTGTTGAGGATTTTTACATCTATGTTCATCAGGGATATTGGCCTGTAATTTTCTTTTTTTTGTGGTGTCTTTGTCTGTTTTTGGTATAGAAGGAAGACTGGACTCAGAATGAATTTGGAAGCATTCCTTCCTCTTCTATATTTTTGGAATAGTTTGAAAATAATAGGTATTAAGTAACTCTTATTTAAATGTCTGGTAGAATTCACCTGTGGGGGCACCTGGGTGGCTCAATGGGTTGAGCCTCTGCCTTTAGCTCAGGTCATGATCCCAGGGTCCTGAGATCGAGCCCCGCATTGGACTCTCTGCTCGGCAGGGAGCCTTCTTCTCCCCTCTCTCTCTGTCTGCCTCTCTGCCTACTTGTTATGATCTCTGTCTGTTAAATAAATAAATAAAATATTTTTTAAAAAAAAGAATTCACCTGTGAAGCCATCTTGTCTTGAACTTTCATTTATTGGGAATTTGTGGTTATTGATTGAATTTTGTTACTAGTAATTCATCTGCTCAGATTTTCTGTTTCTTCCTGATTATGTCCCAGAAGATTGTAAGTCTCTAGGAATTTATCCATTTCTTCTGGGTTGTCCAGCTTTTTGGCATATGGTTTTATATAGTAATCTCTCATAACTTTTTGTATTTGTGTGGTATCACCTATAACTTCTTTTCTGATTTTACTCATTTGATACTTTCTCTCTCTCTTTTTGGTGAGTCTGGCTAAAGGTTTATCAGTTTTGTTTATCTTTTCAAAGAACCAGCTCTTGTTATTGATCTTTTTCTTTTTCGTCTTTGTTTTATTTATTTCTGCTCTGATCTTTATTATTTGCCTCTTTTTACTAACTTTGGGCCTCATTTGTTCTTCATTTTCTAGTTCCTTTAGGTGTTAGATTTAGATTGTTTATTTGGGATTTTTCTTGTGTCTTAAGGTATCATTCTTATTTCATGTTAACTTCCCAACTCAGGACAAAGTATTGGTTTCTATGATTATAAATATTAGTATCACCCACTGATTTTATAAGAAATTTAATTAAATTATTTTTATTAAATTGGTTAGTGACAGGAGGTGGATCTACCAAGCATATAGTATAGGGGAGGTGCTGATGACCACCCAAGATTTAGCATGTGTAGGCTTTCCATAGTTACATTCAGGGTAGAACTTTGAGCCCAGACTGCTATTTGGACACATTTTTGTCCCCAGTCTCTTCTTCCCAGTAACCTCAGATTTGAGATCAAAAGCTGGATTCATCAACAGATTAGCTTTTTTAAAAAATTGAAAACTTTCACATAAAAAATTTACACCAAATACAAATTTTACATACATAACATTTTTTGTACATGATTTAAACATTTTAAGTTTTACATAAAAATATGGTTTTTTTTTTTCCTTCTAATTTGTTTTATCCTCTAAGAGCAGATTTGGCAACACTGGTAGCCAACCTATTGGTGGGGCCTTCCCTTCCACTTTGACAGTCCTATTCCTGGCCTTCTTCACTCACAGGTGTTTGGGATTGATCTATGTTGTAGATTTTGAATCCCAAGCAAAGTCTATCTGCTAGAACACATTTTCATTTCGGTACCATACATTCAAAAATATAGTTCCCATCTTTTTAAAAACCTTCATCTGGGGGTGTCCAATCTTTCTAATCCTAGGGTTTAAATTCTTTTATGATAGTTGCAATGTATGACTTTTATGTCCTATAAGTAAAGCAGTGCTATAAATTGGTGAAAACTTAACATTTTAGTAATAACTAATGGAGATATTTGGATATGGTTGAGCTATTCTTTCTATTTACATTCCTTTCAAATACTTCTGGATGAATAAGTGGTAGGTACTGATGATTGACTTTTATACTCTTGAGCTGTCCTCACTGTATTATACATGTTTGGACTACACTGCTGTAGTGTTGAAGGGATAAAAAGAAACTTAATTTAGGATAAAGATTATATTAATTTGCCATTAGGAGATGCTCAAAGTACTTGGAAACAGCTTTTTCTTCACTTGAAATAGAAAATTAATATTGTTTTAAATTTCTCTCCTATATAACAGATGAAAAACCAATTAACCCACTGATTTCTTCCATTGATAGTTCTTATGGATATTATGGTAAAATTTTGAATAGTTAGAACTGCCAACTACACTACTCCATTAGAAATGCTTATGATGTATATTTTAAGAATAAAAATGGAAGATCTAAGCAAAACAAGCTTTTAATAGGCAGTTAGTAATAAGCCCCAATAACACCTTAATAGAATATATTTCCATCCAAATTTCTGCACATTTCCAATGCCATATGGTTAGATAGGAAGACCTGGTCGTTAATATGATGACCTCTTAGATACAATAACTTCCTGAGTCTAGCATTTTAGTTTATGGTGGTTTTTTTTTTTCAGTGTTTTTGTTCAGTAACCATATTTGGTTTTTAAAAAAAAAGAAATAAGTACAATTTAAAAGATATTTACCAGCAAAGATGACAAAAATACATTTTTTCTTAACCTCTGTTACCCAGTTTTAGAGCTACTCAAAGATTTATTGTAATGACTAACAATGATTGACTAGGAAGGAAGCCCTAATTCTTTGGCTTCTAGATTTTAGCTATTTATAAAACTCAGTTTAACTAGGAATAGAGTTTTGATTAAACAGAGTAACTCATCTTTTAAAAAGAAGTAATTTGTTTATTACTAAACAAATAGTATGGAGTACCTTTTATATTCAGACACTTCCCTGGGGACATTGAGAATAAACAAAGAAACCAAGAATCTCTGTGCTTTGGGGCTTGTATGCTAGTGGAAGAAATAATAAACAAGATAAGTAAAGCATATACAATATTTGTGATAAGTGCTAAAAAGAGACATGAAGCTGGGAGGGGTTTTAGGAGGTACGAAGGTTCTGATGTTAGGTGGGTCTCACTGAGGAGGTGACATTTGAGTGAAGTCTTGGAAGATTTATGGGAGCAAGGCAAGAACATTCCAGGCATAGAGAACAGTAAGTGCAAAGACTCTTAACTAGGAGTATTCCTTGTATGTTAGAGGGTCAATGAGAATGGTCAGTATTAGTAGGTCAGTATATGCAGTGGGGGACCAGACTGTGTAAGCTCATATTGGTCATTGTTAAGATTTGGGCTTTTTCTCTGAGATGGGAGCCTTTGGAAACTCACTAGCATCATGTCACTCACTAACCCATTTGTGACATAATCTGACTTAACATTATAAGAGGTGACTCCAGCTATAAAGGGGAGACAGAGTGAAAGGTTGTTGCTACTCATGTAAGTGATGATAATGATTTGGCTGGAGTGTTAGCTGTGCAGATGGTGAGAATCAGTTGGGTTTTGCTGATGGATTGCTAATGGATGAGGGGAACAGAGAAGACAATGATGACTCCTAAGAGTTTGGCCTGAACAGTTGGAAGAATAGGGTTGCTTTTTACTAGGCTTCATAGGAATGTGGGGAAGTATAAAGAGCTCAATTGGGATATGTTAATATTGAGATGCCCTTAGATAGTTGGATGTATATGTCAGGAGAGAGGATTAAGCTAGAGATGTATACTTGGGAATCTCAGCATATAAATGCCTTTTAAAACTAGAAGGCTGAGTGAGATCACCAAGTGAGTGAACACAGACAAGAGAAAAGAGTCCTGAGGATCACTCATGTTTATAAATTTGGGAAATGAGCCCCCAAAGAAAACTATGAAATGGCCTAGAGGTTGGAGAACAACACGGATGTGTTGTTTTAGAAACTAAGGAGAGAAAGTATTTCAAGGAGAAGAGGGTGACCAACTTTATCAGATGCAGTAGTCTTGTACCATGGAATTAGGTCTGAGGACCGACCATTAGATTTATTAGCACTGGCAGGCATTGCTTACTTACCTTGATAAGAGCTGTTTCACTGGAGTGGCCAAAGCAAAAACCTGATTGTAGAGCATTTACAAAGAGAACAAAAGGGACTCATTTGAGATAATAAGTAAAGACAAGTCTTTTGACGAAATTTACTATAAATGGATGTACAGAAATCAGTGGCTTTCTTACACACTAACAATGAAAATACAGAAAGGGAAATTAGAGAATCGATTCCATTAACTATAACACCAAGAACCATAAGATACCTGAGAATAAACCTAAACACAGAGGTAAAGGATCTGTACTCAAGGAACTACAGAGCACTCATGAAATAAATTGAAGAAGACACAAAAAGATGGAAGTCCATTCCATGCTCTTGGATCGGAAGAATAAACATTGTTAAAATATCTATACTACCTAGAGCAATCTATACTTTTAATGCCATTCCGATCAAAATTCCACCAGTATTTTTCAAAGAGCTGGAGCAAATAATCCCAAAATCTGTATGGAATCAGAAGAGACCCCGAATTACTAAGGAAATGTTGAAAAACAAAAATAAAACTGGGGGCATCACGTTACCTGATTTCAAGCTTTACTACAAAGCTGTGATCACCAAGACAGCATGGTACTGGCATAAAAACAGACACATAGACCAGTGGAACAGAGTAGAGAGCCCAGATATGGACCTTCAACTCTATGGGCAAATAATCTTCGATAAAACAGGAAAAAATTTACAGTGGAAAAAAAGACAGTCTCTTCAATAAATGGTGCTGGGAAAACTGGATAGCTATATGTAGAAGAATGAAACCCGACCATTCTCTTACACCACACACAAAGATAAATTCAAAATGGATAAAAGACCTCAACGTGAGACAGGAATCCATCAGAATCCTAGAGGAGAACATAGGCAGTAACCTCTTCAATATCAGCCACAGCAACTTCTTTCAAAAAAAGATATGTCTCCAAAGGCAAAGGAAACAAAAGCGAAGATGAACTTTTGGGACTTCATCAAGATCAAAAGCTTCTGCACAGCAAAGGAAACAGTCAACAAAACAAAGAGACAACCCACGGAATGGGAGAAGATATTTGCAAATGACAGTACAGACAAAAGGTTGATATCCAGGATCTATAAAGAACTCCTCAAACTCAACAGAAACAAAACAGACAATCATATAAAAAAAAAAAATGGGCAGAAGATATGAAGAGACACTTCTCCAGTGAAGACATACAAATGGCTCTCAGACACATGAAAAAATGTTCATCATCACTAGCCATGAGGGAGATTAAAACTAAAGCCACATTGAGATACCACCTTACACCAGTTAGAATGGCCAAAATTAGCAAGACAGGAAACAACATGTTTTGGAGGGGGTGTGGAGAAAGGGGAACCCTCTTTACACTGTTAGTGGGAATGCAAGTTGGTGCAGCCACTTCGGAAAACAGTGTGGAGATTCCTCGAAAAATTAAAAATAGAGCTTCCCTGTGACCCTGCAATTGCACTACTGGGTATTTACCCCAAAGATACAGATGTCGTGAAAAGAAGGGCCATCTGTACCCCAATGTTTATAGCAGCAATGGCCACGGTTGCCAAAATGTGGAAAGAACCAAGATGCCCTTCAATGGACGAATGGATAAGGAAGATGTGGTCCATATACACTATGAAGTATTATGCCTCCATCAGAAAGGATGAATACCCAACTTTTGTAGCAACATGGATGGGACTGGAAGAGATTATGCTGAGTGAAATAAGTCAAGCAAAGAGAGTCAATTATCATATGGTTTCACTTATTTGTGGAGCTTAACAAATAGCATGTAGGACACAGGGAGTTAGAGAGGAGAAGGGAGTTGGGGGAAATTGGAAGGGGAGGTGAACCATGAGAGACTATGGACTCTGAAAAATAACCTGAGGGTTTTGAAGGGGCGGGGGGTGGGAGGTTTGGGGAACCAGGTCGTGGGTACTAGAGAGGGCACGGATTGCATGGAGCACTGGGTGTGGTGCAAAAACAATGAATACTGTTACAGTGAAAAGAAATTAAAATATATATATGTATATATATATATATACATATATATATATATATAAATGGAAGTAAAGAAGTGAAATGGTAAGTGGAAGAGGAGTAGGTCTGGAGAGTTATTATTCTTTCCTCTTTCTCCAGTGCAACCAGATGCTACACTTTATATCCAAAACATTTCACAGATACATTTCTATAAAATGAGCAGAAAAAAAGTTGTCCAACTGTTGAGCCGTGAGGTTCCCCAACATTTAGTGGATGGTGAGGTGAGGAAGAACCAGCAAAAGTAGCTGAGGTTTCAGCATTAAAGTAAAATAAGGAAACATCTTTTTAGTAGTTTGAGTGTGGCTGGAATTAAAGGGAGGAGTTAATACTTGGGATGAGCTCGTGTAAAGACTCACACACAATTCTTTATTGAAATGTAGGGGAGGAAAATTTTGCCTCTGTCCTTCTAGGTTCTTTTGGCCAGTCTGTTAATTAAATTGACATAAAACAGATTAACAGGAGAAAAGCAAATTTAATTATGTACATATAGGAATCCCATTAAAAAAACATTGAGGGGCACCTGGGTGGCTCGGTGGGTTAAAGCCTCTGCCTTCGGCTCAAGTCATGATCCCAGAGTCCTGGGATGGAGCCCCACATCAGGCTCTCTGCTCAGTGGGGAGCCTGCTTCCCTTCCTCTCTCTCTGCCTGCCTCTCTACCTACTTGTAATCCCTGTCTGTCAAATAAATAAATAAAATCTTTAAAAACAAACAAACAAACATTGAGACACAAGGACAAGTGAGTCAGTTAAGGCTTGTATGCCATCCTGAGCTAAGGAATGGAACAAGGGCCTGGGAATTCCAAGGGGAGGAGGATAATTCACAATATTCTTACTGTGAGCTGATGTTTGGTAATTAGATGTTTGCCTTGCCCTACAGATAGGCCTTCCAGATACAAAATTATCCCTGGTAATGGCTCTCTTTCTGGCCAGGCCTCCTATCTAAGTTCTTTCAGGTGGTTAAAGTTCTCAAAATTTTCTTGATTCTGTTGGGTCTCAGTTACCAGATCAAAATAATCCACATGCAGAAGTGGCATATTTGGGGGTCATGTATTTTGCTCCCTCATAGAAGGATGTCTGAACCATTAAGTGTTCACATGCCTATCCTGCTCTTTTAGAGTAGACTGGGCTGAACAATAAGTTTGTACCATTTCCCTGACATTTAACTGTACTCCTTTTTTTTCAGAGAGCATCTCACAGGATGCAGCAGGAGTTCAGCAGGGGAAATACTTCTGTCTGGGTCTTAATGCCTTAGCAGTTAGTTCTTTGGCATTACATGGGTCAGATCAATAAGAAGTCAGGAAGCAGATGGTTTTGACAAGGAGAACTTTCTTCAAAGGGTTTGTTGGTGGTTTTCATTTGTACCCCTCCCAAATTCCTCACTGACAGATCGACTGATATTCTCAGGAAATAGTCCATTACACAAATAGTAGTTTCTCTCTTTATAATAGTTTAAACATTAGTCTTTCATTTTGTTTCAAATACAAGATGCTCTTTTCAAGCAATGGTAAAATCTGTGTTACCTGGCAGCTTACCAAGTGGAAGATTGTAACTGACATTTTGGATTTTCACCCAGTATAAATCATCAGGATGTTGAGACTTCCCTACCAGGTTCTAGAAGAGGCCACTGGGTTGTTTTTACCAAGGAATTGGTGGCCCAGAGCCACCCCCTACAGACCTGCAGGTAATCCCTGTCCACTGGGCCTGCAGAACTCAGCTAGTTCCTCTCCTCTTAGCTCGGCACCTCATGCCACCATTAGCCCCTCAGAGAAGAAATATCTGAGACACCACATTATTTGCCTAAGGTCACACAGCTACAAAGAGGTGGAACTAAGTAAGATTCAGGCTATGACAATCTGAACTCGAGAACCCAGCTTCTAACCACTTACTCGTCTGGAGAAGCCTAAGCTGGAGATAAATATTTGGGAGTCTCAGCGTATGAATGCTTTTTGTAAAACTCTAAAACCCGTTGAGATCCTTAAGGGTGTGAACACAGAAGAAAGGAGGCTTGACCCCTGGGGAACTCCCACATATATAAGTTGGTGACAGGAGGAGGAACCTGCAAGGGAGACTGAAAAGTTGTGGACATAGAGGTTGAGGAGACCCAGGTGAATATGGTTTCCTAAAGCCAAGAGAAAAAGGTGTTCCAAAGAGAACAGAGTGACCAGCCAGATGCCATTGCTGGGTCCTGTGTGGACATTACAGTTATTTCGTTCATTCCTTTTGAGCAGTGGTAGGAAGTAGAGTGGGGGCACAGTCACACCTTCCAGATGAATCTAGAAGAGTAATAAAAGGACACGGATTAATTTACATATTGAATTGCTGCATTAAACACTCACTAAATCACCATCCTACATAATTAAGAAGATGCAGGAAAATAATGGGAAGAAAAAAAAATCAGCCCCAGCCCTGAGTGAATCCTTCTGGAATGCCGCAAGCTACCCCCACATTCACTGCTGTTAACATTTTGGTATATTTCCTTCTGTTTTTGCAGCTGTGATTTTTTTTTTTTTTTTTTACATACAACTGTGATTATGTAGAATACATGAAATCACATATATTGGTTTATTCTTTTAGGGGTACCTGGGTGGCTCAGTGGGTTAAAGCCTCTGCCTTCGGCTCAGGTCATGATCTCAGGGTCCTGGGATTGTGCCCCACATCAGGCTCTCTGCTCAGTGGGGAGCCTGCTTCCTTCCTCCTCTCTCTCTCTCTGCCTGCCTCTCTGCCTACTTGTGATTTCTGTCAAATAAATAAAGTCTAAAAAAAAAAAAAAACAATTTTTAGTATAAAAGCAGTACATGTTCCTCTTAAAACATTTGAAAAAAAAAAGAGTAAAGAAAATTTTAAAAATCAGAGTAGAAGGTATAAAAGGCCTCTACAGTCTGAGTATGTATGCATTAACATTGTGGTATCAGATGTGTAGTTACATTTAGTCTGCATGACTTATCCATGGACCTTTCTTCCTGCCTGCCAACCTACTTATCCAAGAGGTAGTCTAGAGACAGGTTTTTCTCTGCGGAGATGGGGATGGCATGAAAATCTAGCCTCAGGCCCCAACCTCAGATATTCTAATATGTAGTGGGTCTCCGTAGGTGGTCATAAAACTACCCTCTAAGAACATCCCTCAGCATTAGGCTGGGTCTAAGGAGAAGGTGATACAAAGTCCCAGAACCAATTGGGATTTTAATTAGTTTTTAGAGGAGCTATTAAAAAATCTATAACCTAAGTTTTAGGAAAATTTAGATGTGGGTTGTTTTGGAAAACACTTATTCAAACATTTAGAGTGGCTTTCTAGTACAAAACTATGTAGACTGTTAGAATCAGAAAGAATCCTGAATATAATTGAATTAAATTTTTTATAATTGAATTAAATTTTTACCGACAAAGAGGCTGAATCCCAGAGAGCCAGTAACCTCTCAGTCCTGACACTATCTAGTTTATCAGCAGCAAAGTTAAGGATCAGACCCAGTTCTCTGAATCCCAGAATCATCCTGAAACTTGTTGGTAAAATCTATGGCAATAACTTTTCTGTGCAAGCTGTATTTCATCCTGGGAGACGACATAGTCATAAGCCTCCTGCAGTGAGAGGTGTGTCTCTTAACAGAGCTAGATTTAGAATCCTTATGGCAAGGCTTTGTGGGAGTAAAGAGAACCCTAAAATTTGGAGTCCACAGGCTTTCATGCAAGTCTCAGTTTTTCCACTTCCTCTGTGACTGTAAGCAAACCACATAACCATTCTGAGCCTTGCTTTTTTCCACCTGAAATACAGGTATAGTATACATCTTTCTAGCTGGCATAGTATTTTGAGGATGCAAAAGCACTGTGAAAATTAAAGTATTATGCAAATATAGGGGCTTGGTATTTTTATTAAGATGTCATAAGGAACTAGGTTCACAAAGAACTAGTTTCTATATCCTACAAAGACATAATTGCCTTCAGAGCAAGATCCATGTGTGTTTCATTCTTCTGTTTCCTTATAATAAGTGCAGAATAAATATTTGCTAAATCATGGAGAGCTTTTATCACCTTTAGCAAAATGGAATGCTCATGATAATTCTCTATGTGAGTGATGGTGTAATAGGTACTGTGAAACCTGCCATGTTTATGTGGATGCCTTCCCAGGACTTTTAAGTTAAAAATAGGAGGGTAATCTTGTCTGATATTGCCTGTGAAGTGTGTCCTCTGCATGGTAAAAGAAGTAACAAAAGTTGCCTTGAGACTGGAACAACATGCTGTTCTCATCAGACAGCATTTTAAGGCATGATATTTATATGTGAGAACAATAGACATTTTCCCTCTTTGTAGCCTTGTCTCAGTACACAATGCAATTTACTATAATGTCTTTGTGTTTTGTCCACATTCACCATTGGATCTTTTATGGTATCCTTGTTTTAAATGTGGAAAACTAGGTAGGGTGACATATAGTAAAATGACTAACATATGGCATTCATTCCTCATTCTGTTGATATTTCTGATTTGTTAGGTTGAACTTAGGAATTACAACTTGAAATTGCTCTGGCCTATTTATTACTTTTAGTGAAAGACAATGATGGAATAGAAGTAAAACACTTGTTTTTGGATTCATTAGCAATGTATACACAAGCTAAATGAAGTCAGCATCAAAGAATGTTGAAACTTGGGGGGCAGCTCTAGAAATAATCTAACCCCAAAGTCCTCATTTTATAACCCAAGAGACTTCACTGACTTGCCCACTATCCCAGAGACTTAGGAAGTAAGCAGCAGATCTTAAAACCTGTAGGTAGATTGGTTTTTGGTCTATAAAACATACACATTATTCTGGACGGTGTTAAGCAGGTTCATGTGACACCGTCAACTGCTTGAGGACATCTGCTTTCAGGATGAAGTCTAAAGACCAAACTATTTTTAGAGCAATAAACTACATTCCAAGGTTTAATGCCACACACAAAGAATGTTCAGAATATACTTATTCACAAGTTGTATCTCCTTGAAAGACAGCTCTTGAAAGCAGTGGGCAGGGAACTTCTGGGAAAAGATGGGGGGGGGGTGTCTCCTGACTCACTCATTAAGGGGGAGAAATGCCCATAATAGAAACAAAGCAATAAAAGCCAACCAGACACACTTCCCCTGCCCTTCTCCCTGGAATCGGTCATTTAAGGTCTATCACATTTGTGCCAGTAAAAGAAAGCACAGAATGACTATTATCACATCAGGTAAGAATGTCCTTATGTAAGGACATAAGATATGTTCAGCCAACAGAGCCACCTCACAGTACCAAATTTCCATGCCCTAAGTAGCACAGTGATAAATACAGAAGACAAACCTAGCCTGTAGCTAAATGGGTCTTTATCCTATGAAATAGATACATTATTCCATAGTATATTAAGAAAATTCATGTGACACTGTTAGTGGATGGAAAAATATGTGACCAAGAACTCAGCAGTTTGAAAATAAGGCAGAATTAACAGGAGAAAGGAGAATGGTAGGGAAAAAGAATATCTGTCTCTTTAAGCCTGCCTGATAATGGAAGATTGAGCAGGAGGCCCTGATGTCCTGCTTTCCAGAAGGGAAAAAGCTCATGCAAACAAGGTTGCTCTAGTGCTTTCCATATTCCTCCTCATGCTGACTTCATTAAAATTTTATTAATGTAGCCTGATGTAAGAGACACACAAGGCACACAGCCCTCATTTGACCACCATTTAGGTAGCTGATGTCTGCATCGATCTCTTTCTACAGGAGGAGATGTGTGTTGACATGTGATGCTGGTGTCAGTGAATGAACAGAATCTGTTGGGTCATACTGTGTCAGTCTTGGGAAATACGCAGGCTTTTATTTTCAGACTTTTTTTTAAAGGTCCACCACTTCAATATCATTTTGACTGTTTCATTTACATAAATATCATTACAAATGTATAACATAAACTACAATCAAAAACTAAAATATAAAATTAAGAAATATAGGGGTGCCTGGATTGCTCAGTGGGTTAAACCTCTGCCTTCGGCTCAGGTCATGATCTCAGGATCAACTCTCACATTTGGGCCTTCTGCTCAGCGGGGAGCCTGCTTCTCCCTCTCTCTACCTGCCTCTCTGCCTACTTGTGATCTCAGTCTGTCAAATAAATAATAAATAAAATCTTTTTTAAAAATTTAAGAAATATAAGATAGCTAATTTGTGGTTTGCTTCTTTCGTTTCCCAACCCTCATTAAAAAAAAAAAAAAGTCCTTTATTTGTTTACCAATATACTGAACCCCTCTACCATATGCCAGACTATTCTTTTAGGAATGGAGGAAAAAGCAATGAATAAACCAATAAACTCCCTGCCCCCATGGAGTTTATGTCCCTGTGGGGGAGACAAGCAGTGAATAAGATAAAGGAGTAAAATAAATGGCTGGTTAGATAGCAGTTAAGGACAAAGGAACCCTTGAAGCAGAGAGGTAGTGAGATTCAGGACCAGTGGCCAGTGTAAATCTTCCTGAATAGGTGAATTTGGAGTACAGATCTGGCAGGGTTGAACAAGGGAGCCACAGGGACACTGGGTGGAAGAGCTTTCCAGGCAGTGAGAATAGCATCTATAATGGCCTTCAGGCTGGGGTGTGCTGTGTGGTGGTGTAACAGCAAGGAGGCAAGTGGAGAGAAAGGACCGAAGTGGGGAGAGCAGGAGGAGTTCAGCTCAGAGAACTAATGGAGATGAGAACATATGGGGTGTTGTTGGGTTTTACTCTATTACTTTAAGATCTTTATCTGTTATGCACTGGTCCTATTATAGACTGAAGTGTGTTCCCACCCCCACCGCCCAAATTCATATCTTGAAGCCTTAACAGGGAATGTGGCTATGTTAGGAGGCAGGGCCTTTAATGAGGTGATTAAGGTAAGTGAACCTAACGGTGGGGCCCTAATTCAGTAGGATTTGTGTCCTTATCAGTAGAGGAAGAGACACTAAGGATGCACAGATAGAGAAGAGACCACCTGTAAGCCAAGGAGAGGGGCCTCAGAAAAACCAAACCTACTGATAATCTTCATCTGTGAGAAAATAAACTGATGTTGTTCAAGCCACCCAGCCTGAGATATTTTGTTAGGGAAGCCTTAGCAGACTCATACACTATCTTAACATCTAGTTCACCTGTTTGCTCAAGTTCAATCTGACTATTTAGCAGAAAGTTCTTTCATCAAGGTGAACTAGGTGAAAGAACTTTCTGCTAAATAGTCAGATTGAACTTGAGCAAACTTGAGCAAACTTTACCATTTTAACTGGCTGCAACACTTATTTTATAAATGTCAGTCCGTCCAGAAGGAGCCAGTTCATTCTATAAGGTACTGTATTTGAGTTAAAGAAGATGTGTACTGGGACGCCTGGGTGGCTCAGTGGGTTAAAGCCTCTGCCTTCAGCTCAGGTCATGATCCCAGGGTCCTGGGATCAAGTCCCGCATCGGGCTCTCTGCTTGGTGGGGAGCCTGCTTCCTCCTCTCTCTCTCTCTGCTTGCCTCTCTGCCTACTTGTGATCTCTGTCTGTCAAATAAATAAATAAAATCTTTAAAAAAAAAAATGTGTACTGATAAGTCATACAGAGCAGAGCTAACAAGCCAGTCCAGCCAGATAAGCAGTTTTCTTTTGCACTGGCAGTTTGGAAGTAGCTCTTATATTTCTTTTTTTTCTGTCTCTCTTTTTTAAATAAGTAAAAGAATTGGCCTTTAGCTGATATGAATGAAGAAGTAAAATGCTGTGCCTTCTCTTTCTCTCCCTACCCCCCCCCAACCATGTTCCCTCTTCTTAGCACCACAAAAATGATGAGGGGTGATGATTGGGTGCTTTTGGAGGTTTATTATTTGTACCTCCAAAAGACTGTGGAAAAATCAAGTACTTATCCTCCTTTCATATATAAACTTTGTTTTTTGGAATACCAAAAAGTTGATGAGAGAAAGTTCTTCATAGTAGAATTTCAGCTCTTAATATAGTGAGAATGACAGGAAACCACCCTTTGGGAAATCCCTCATGAAATAAGGGGTCTAAGCAATGATTATCAGTGGCCACTAAAACCACTGGGCAAAGGTTGATGGAATTTCCTATGGAAGGATCAGGCTGCCACCCCCTGAACCCAGTGGATCAAATCCACAGAAAGAGGATCACGAGATATTGGGAGCCTTCTGAACACATGCTGCAGGAAGAACACAGCCCCACCTGTAGAAAATTCTTGCCAAAGATGTACTTTAAGAAGGTAGCTACCCCAGTGAAGGAATCAAAGGTTGCCAAATTTTTCAAGAGAAGCTAGGAATCGAGATGCTTTTATATAACTTCTCCATTTAAAAATATTTTCTTTTTTTAACAGTTGGAAAACTGTGTGGGTCAAACCAAATAAACCTGGCAGCTCTCCCTTACTAAAGTCCAGCATGTCATTTTTGTGTCCCTCTGCCCTCCTGTTCTTCTTGTCTTCCGGTGCCAGGGCCTCTGGAATGTCTTCCTCAATTCTTTGATCTGCATCTATTTTCTCACTCCTGATTTCCTATGATACTTGTGGCTCAGTATCTGTGATATTGTGATTTATCATAAGAAATGTATTTTTGATCTTCCTTCATGGTTCCTGACTCACAGCTCTCAAAACCCTTGAACATCACAAGCAGTAAGAGCAGTGGGATCATATTTTATTATAATATTTGGTCTTCTGTCCTCGGTTCCTAAATTTTAGTCAGTCATCCTATGTAATAAAGCCTCCAGAACAACCCAGTGGGGTAAAGATGGTGAACATGTGGAGGTGCCAGGACAATGGCATGTCTGGGAAAGGCACGGAAACTCTGAGCTTCTTCCCAGCTACCTTGCTCTAGGCATCTCTTCCATCTGGCTGCTCCTGAATTATATACTTTTACAATAAACCAGTAATTTAGTGAGTAAACTGTTTTATTGAGTTCTGTGAGCCACTCTAACAAATTAGCAAACTTGAGAGAGGTCATGGGAACTTGCCATTTATTGTGGGTATGTCCACCAATGTCGACTTGTGATTGGTGTCTGGACTGGGAAGGAGCAGCAGTCTTGTGGGACCGAGCCCTGAACTTATGGATCTGACATTATCACCTGGTAGACAGTGTCAGCACTGAGTTCAGCTGTAGGGCCCCTGATCAGTATTGGCAGAATAGAGTTAATTGCTTGGTGGTGTTAGAAAACACACTTTGGAGTACTCTACCCTTATAGGACATGGTTATGTGCTTTTGTTAATAGTTTTCTAATCATTTTATGTGGTTGTACTTGTCTTCCCTACAATCCCTCCTGTTCTTAGAAGGCATTTTGTCAGTATTCTACCATTTGCTTTTCTCTGTAGCACCCAAATATGTTCACTGTTTTTGAAACTTAGAAAATGAGTTATATAGCAAGCAGATATACACAAATGCTAGCAGTTACTAAATACTCAGCAATTGTTAATTATTTTATGTGTAGCAGCAAAATAGCACCACCAAAAATACTGATCTAAAATGTCCGTTTTCTTGAAACTTACCTGTTAGCATGCAGCTAATATTTTTTTAAAATACCACATTGTATTTTTGGAGACTATCTAACTTTTAAAATAGAATTTTCCAATTCTTTGATATCCAATAATCTACAAAAGAGATTGTGCTGTATGATGTTTTATTCTATGGTTTTGTGTTTGTTTAAATAATGATAATCTTACATTAATTGACACATTTGATTGCATGCACTATCTCATGTCATCCTTATCAATCTGATCATAAATGCTATTATTATATTCATTTTAAAGGTAGGGCCCTAGGAAGTTACGTAGCCAACAGAGGTTACACAGCTAGAAAGCACAGAGGCCTGTATTGAACCATTACTGGTTCAAGATAGCACTAGCTGCTCTAAGAAGGAAACTCCAAAATGTGTAGTTGCTCAAATGTGGTAAGAAGTGTGTTTCTAATTCCCATAAAATCCAAATTGGGGCTTGTGATTAGCAACAGGTTCTCCTCCAGGCTGTGAACCAGAGTCCGAGGCTCCTTTACAGCACATGAGCCTCAAGGTCGTCAAAGAGAGAGCATGGAGAATGGTGCATAAGAAGATTTTCTGCTAGGGCTGGTAATGGCACAGAGTACTCTAGTCCACTGGCCCAATTCAGTCACATAGCCACACCTACCTGAAAGGCAGCTGAGAAATGTAGTCCCTCAGTGTGTCCAGGAAGAAGAGGAAATGCCCCAGCACCCAAGATGCTCTGAATGTGTAACCCATGCACATAACCGTTGTGATAAACTGTGTCGTAGATTAACTTTAGAATTAGACATGATATGTTATATATTACATGTACTTTGAAAGGTTCTGGTGGATGAAAACACACCTCCTATGTGTTTTGAAATATTGTTTCTTAAGTCTCTCTACGTGGAATGTTTTCTCAATGTCATTTGTTCTATTTGTAAATGCCTGTATTGCTTTGACAGTACTATCTTGCTTCAAGCTCTATTTTTAAAAAACAGAAAACCAAACCCTCAGAATTATGAAACCAATGAATAAAATATTTCCAAGTTCTTTTTTTGGACCATGTCTGTCCAGATTTTATTTTCCTGACCCCACCAAAGGAGGATAATAATTTGTTTAAGAGACTCTTCCCTCTTCCCTTGACTCTTGTGGCAGATCTCAACAATTCTCCTAAGAGTGGAAAAGATGGATTAAAATATAACCACTAAATAAAGGCTTTGAGACTTTTAAAATTAAATCGTGTGCTTCAGGCTTTCTTGGAAACCACAAAAGAACAGTCACTAAGGTGGTCTTAAGAGATTTAAAGACATGAATATGAATGATAGGAAGTCTCAGCTACTACTTAGATTGTGATTAGTACATCAAGGGATTATATCATTTCTGTGATATTTTGTGTTTAACTCTCTCTTTTTAAAATCTTAGACTAAATTTGTTATTATATAATGTACTTGATTTTATAACAAGATATAGGCCTACGAATATTGGCTTTGAGTTAGTTTAATTTGTAAGTGGATAATTCTTCAAGGAATATTAACTTCAAGGATCTTTGTGTGTCGGTCAGGGAATTCACAAGAAAGCAGAGAATTTTATGTGTAAGGCAGTGAGTTCCACTGGTGTGGAGCTGTTAACATCTGAGAACTCTAGAGCTCCATCTCTATTCTAAACACAACCACTTGGAAAATGGAAAAGTTTGTCTATACTTTAAAAAAATGTCTATTTAAAAGAATCTGCTATGCCAAACTAGTTTGACTTTTTAATCAAACTAGTTGGTTATACTAGTTAACACACTTGAGATTCTTTATGCATTTATAGCCCCTTGAGGGTGTGTTTTAGTCATTTCACTCAGCATTTCCAGAGTGTGCCTTCTGGGTCAAGCACTTTGACAAGTGCAAAAAATACAGAGTCCTGTGTAAGACCAGTTCCTGCCTCCTACTGACTTTCACTTACAGAGGCTACAAATTCAAAGCAGACCAAGACCAAGACAGTTACATAACAGGACAAGAAGTGCTCAGCTGGGTGCCAGAAGAGCTTCTAGAATGGGTTGGGGATCCTGTCAAGGAAGTCTTTACTTGAGAAAGAACCAGACAAGGACATGGAATCATGGTTAGAGAGGTATGTGAGTGGGGCATGCAACAAGAAGTAGAGGAAAACAACCCAAAATGAATTCATTACTGCTATGTCATGTTGATTTTTATGTGCTATTTATCATTAGTTATAAATTTTCCTAAAAGTACACTTGCATTTAAATGGTTTTAAGACACCTTGTTAAGTTCTTAATGCTTATAGGGTACCCAAGAGTCTACACAGTCCTTAGACAATGTAAAATACTTTATTGCACTTTTCAGTGCTGACACATAAGTTCATTGTAGAAAATGGTCTCTTTTTAGCTACAAGAGGAATTCCAGTCCACATGTCAAAAGAACATTTCAAGATGAATACTTGTATAAAATATTCTCTTAAACAGCTCCCACTGTTTATAATGTGATTTGATGCTCCTTGACACACGGAAAGCTTCAAATACATTCTGGATCAAATGTTTTCAGACCAAGGGCACTTATTTACTGATGAGTCAGAAGATCATATGGATGGGTGAAACTGGGGAAGTACTGTCGTTCGGACGGATGGTCAACCGTTTTATTACTTTCAACACCAAGATTACCCGAATGGGTTTTGTAATTGCAAAATCCCTTTTAACTAGATGATGATTTGGGAAAGAGGTAACCCTGAGAAGTTAATCTTAACTAGTTTGTCTAGTTGAGCATTTCTGTCTTACATAAATAGCAAATTTTATACAAATCTCAGTGCATTTTCGAAGTATTTTGTCCATGTACTGTTAACAGCTATCTCAAGACCTCTGTCATCTTTTTTTTAAATTTTTTATTTTTTATAAACATAAATTTTTATACCCAGGGGTACAGGTCTGTGAATCACCAGGTTTACACACTTCACAGCACTCACCAAAGCACATACACTCCCCAGTGTCCATAATCCCACCCCCTTCTCCCAAACCCCCTCCCCCCAGCAACCCTCAGTTTGTTTTGTGAGATTAAGAGTCACTTAAGGTTTGTCTCCCTCCCATTCCCATCTTGTTTCATTTATTCTTCTCCTACCCACTTAAGCCCCCATGTTGCATCACCACTTCCTCATATCAGGGAGATCATATGATAGTTGTCTTTCTCTGCTTGACTTATTTCGCTAAGCATGATACGCTCTAGTTCCATCCATGTTGTCGCAAATGGCAAGATTTCATTTCTTTTGATGGCTGCATAGTATTCCATTGTGTATATATACCACATCTTCTTGATCCATTCATCTGTTGATGGACAACCTCTGTCATCTTTTGCAATCCTTTTTCTTTTCCTTCCTAACTCTCCTTGATGCTTTGTAGTTTAGCTTGGTTTATTTAAATGTTCTTCTATCATAAACCTGGAGGGGGGAGTGTCAGAGATAAGTTTGAATTGGCCATCTGTGTTTTTGTAAATCTCAAGGGATTGCTATTAAGGCATAGGGCAAGAATTTCTTCCTTTTAGCTCTGGTCTTTTCCTTGATCAGCAGGAAATCTGTTGCCTTAAGACCATCCTCCCGCCGGTCAAGTAGCAGGCCATCTGCTTGGACATATGTTCACTCTTTGATCTTTAAACAATTAATTTATTCTCTGATGCCTGGACCACCAGGCCTGCCAGCAGGTCCCACTGGACTCTCCCTGTATCTCTGGGAAACATGAAGACAGATTTCCCTGTGAGCTTTTCTCTTAGGGGACAGATATTTTAACAGACCTGATTGGACAATGCCAACCTATTTGTGAACAGAACCTGATGGTGTTAATGTTTCTTCTATGGGGATCTGCCTTGTAGATTCATTCCCAGCTAGCCTTTTTTCTTAATATTATCATATGGAGTATTATTCTCCACTGGGTAGGAAATTGTCATTTCTGCTTTATTCTTTTTTCTTTATTATTATTATGGTAAAATATGCATAATGAAATTTACCATGTTAACCATTTTTGAATGCAGAGTTCAGTGGCATTTAGTACATTCATATTGTTATGTAACCATCACCACCATCCATCTCCAGAACTTTTTCATCTTCTCAGACTGAAAATTTATACCCACTAAACGGTACTGTCCATTCCCTCTCCCCCAGCGCCTGGCAGCCACCATCTTATTTCCTGTCTCTATGAACTTAACTAATAGATACCTCATGTAAGTGGAACCCTACAATATTTGTTCTTTTGTATTTGGCTTATTTCACTTAGCACAATATCTTCAAAGTTCATTCATGTTGTAGCATATATCAGAGTTTCCTTCATTTTTAGGGTCAAATAATATTCCAAATAATATTACATCAAATTTTGTTTATGAACTCTTGGGTTGTTTCCACCTTTTGGCTATTGAGTCCTTGCTTTCACTTGTTTGGGGTATATATCCATAAGTGGAATTATTGGATCATATGGTAACTTTATGTTTACTTCTTTGGGGAACTCCCATCCTGTTTTCCACCAGGGTTTTGCCTCATTCTTGATCTCTGTCATAGCTGCATGACTCTCTTCATGACCAAAGAGGATGAGATTAGGGATGAAATTGACTGAGGGACTTCTACTCTTTCAGGGATTTTTTTGTCTTTTTAGAAGAATTTAAAAAAAAAAAAAACTGATGAATGATACCTGGGGGAAAAATTCTCTTTTGCCTCATGTTAAGGAATTCCTGGAAGAATAACGGCTCCATCAACATTGAGCTCTGGGAATTGTGAGAATTGAGATTCTTGTGCCTGATGTGACAAAGACTGCTGGGTAGTGGAATTAAACAATGCACTCTGTTCTAACTCCTGC
This sequence comes from Mustela putorius furo, assembly GCF_011764305.1. Classification (NCBI taxonomy): domain Eukaryota; kingdom Metazoa; phylum Chordata; class Mammalia; order Carnivora; family Mustelidae; genus Mustela; species Mustela putorius. The sequence continues at coordinate 457,334 of NW_025421329.1, read as the reverse complement.
TAGGTTAATGATGTATCACAAGAAACAAAAGAGCCACAAGCTTTTCTACTGTGGACTCCTCAGGTGCAATATTTCCATATGGTGAGATCCAAGTTTGGCCCTCGATGCAATAATGAGCCCAGATTCTGGGACACCGTTCCCAAAAGCACGAGCCTTGTGAGAGAACTCACTGATACTTGTATCCCAGGAGATACCACAGAGACTGCCTCACCTAGCTCGCTACCTGAGGCAACATACCTCACCCTGGTAGGTTATAGGTTGCTTCCTGCCTTGCACATGGAAAAACTCAGTGCCCAGAAAATGTTTGCTATTCTCTAGAACTTTCCAAATTCTTGACTTATGTCAGCTCCTCTAACAGGACTTGGGGATTGAGGTTCAAGAATACTGTCTACCCTCAAACTACAAATCAGTTAGAGCTTAGCTGTCATTCCATCTAAAACATAGGCTCGTTTCATATTTGGTTGCATGAGAGGACGTCATTCCCACTCTAGGCTTGTCCATTTTGCTAGCTGCCTCTAATGGCCTTGCCCTGGGCTCGAACTCACTTTTGTTTAGTCCTTAGGAAAAACTTGTTTAGAGAGCAGAATTAGAGAGGATTAGCTAAGGGATATGCAGTCCTTCTGTTCTTCTTAGAAGCTCCCGGCATTTATCTATCCCTGGATTAAGCCAGATCATCAAAAATAGGAATTCCTGGCTGACGTTGTCCTGACCCCTTATGGAACAGCTTTTACTGTTTTCTATCAGAGCCAGCGTCCTTTGAGTAAAGCTAACACTCAACCCTACAAAACTCCTTGTTATACAACTGATGTCTTCACTCACCCACTAACTGTGGTACCTTCTGTGTATACAGCCCTGTAAGAGAAATAGTTCCCAGGCCTTGTACCAGGAATAGTTATTCCCTTGAGCAGTTGGTTTATTGTGATTCTGGACACACATGAACCACCGCTCTGGTTATGGAATGAGGAAGCTGAGAGATGGGGCAACAGGCTGCTTCCAGCATGGACAGAAGTCAGGTGAGAGTTTGTGTGTTAATCTCATGCCTGTCTTTACCTTATTTTGTAAGCTCCTATTTTTCTTTCAGTCTCATTGCCTCACTTTTGAGGTTGTTGAATTATTGGAATTTTTGCAAGTTATTCCGATCCCTTAGGGAGTAAAACATAAATGTGAATCAGGTATTCTCAGTTGCTTTGGAAGACAAAATGTATATTATTGCTTTTCAGAGAACTAGAATATGTTCAATAAAATTGACCTTAAAACCATTAACTATTGTTCTGAATATGACGAAAATGTAAGTTCTGTGCCCTCAGAAGCCTTTGCTATCTTGTTCATTCTGTACTTGCCATTGCTAGTGCCATGTTTAACAGGTAGTAGATGCTCACTAAACATCCTCTGCAAGATTTGACCAAACAGGATCTCTCTGCACTGAACAGTTACCAGCGTCACGGTCTGGAGATTCTGAGATGCAAAGAGAGTCTGTGGCATTCTAGTACTTCCTCTGTCCTCGTCACTTATGGGAGGACACAGTTGGCCCTTCTAATGCTCTCCTGTCTCCCTCTCTGCAGACTCACATTTCAAGACTCCCTCCTGGTGCAGTGGCCGGACAGTCCGTGGCAATCGAAGGTGGGGTTTGCCGCCTGGAGAACCCAATGAACTGACCCTTCAGGCCGAGCGTGAAGCGTCCGAGAGACATTTCAGAGCCTGAGCATTTCAGGGCTTTTTAACTGAAGTTGGATGTTTTATCTTCGCCATTTTATAATCCCTCTTGCATCCTCGTGCACCGCTCACGACACTAGTGCTGCTGTAGTTAGCGCTTAGTGACCTGCGGACCTGAGTGTGTGTGTGTGCGTGTGCGTGTGTGCAGTGTGTGCGCTTGCTTCTCCCTCGATGAAATACAAACTCCTTATCGTGTAACCTAAGACCGGGAATGATTAAATCACCTTTACAAAACGTGTGCTTTACTGTTTACAAGTAAAACCTAACGTTGCAAAGGAAATGTTTTTGATTTCATACAGAGGTACCAGCTGTCGTTGGTGTAATGTGTCTGAGCTGAAGAGTAAATCTCCTTGTTTAAATGAGTTGACAGTGGTAGTGCTCCATTTAATAACAGTACTAAGTGATAAAGTGTTTTTATTTGTTAACCAGTTTAAGTGGATCCTGTGCTAACTTAAACTGTTATTCTCATCCCTCATATGGGGCATTTTTCTTTAACAAAGAATGGTTTCAGTGAAACAATCTAGCAGAGAATTAAGGTCAGAACCTTTTTAAATAATAGTCTTATTGATAAAGTTTGTACTTCTTTCCTCAAGCTTTTCTAAGCTTAAATACTGCATATCTTCGAGCTATATGTACTATATTATGAGAGAATATGTAAAGAGAACATACAGGAATGCACAGTCCTTAATTTGTGTATAATGGAATGTTATTTACAATGTAACACTGTAAATAAGAAAGCAAAATTTATGGGAAAATTCAATATTATCTTTGTTTCTTGTTTAAATATATTTTTAAGATAAAGGCACAAAAATAAAAGAAGCGTATTACTGAGTGTAGTGTGTGATTAGTGTGTGATTCCTCCTCAGACTAATAAATTATCTTTTGAATCGTAGATTGGAGAGCCATTTTTAATTTTATTTGTAAAAAGTTACTTCTTGCAGAATTCATACCTTTATTTATTTATTTTTTTGCTATGGTTCTGATAGTTCAAAACTAGTCTTTATGCAAGTTAGGCTGGACACTAACAAGATGAAAGTTGAGCTTCGTTCATGATTGAGTGGTCAGTATCAAGATTCTAAAGTTTTTATTGCAGGTTGATTAAAAAAAATAAAGGGGAGGAATAAGAACTCTCTGCTTTGGAAAATTGTAGTGGCCGCTGAAAACCCAAGGGTTTCAGTTGATAAATTGTTTCTAAATGTTATATTTAGTGATTTTGGAGCCACATAAGGAAACCAAGACTTTTCTTTTGATTTTGTGTAAGAAGTGGCTATCAAGAAGATACTAAAGATAGCCTCCCTCAGGGAGAGGAAGTTCCCTGCACCATATAATCATGGCCCTGGGCGGTAACTGATAAAGCCCCAGATGAAATTATACCCTCGACATCGATGTATGGCCAAATTATAAAGGAAAGACAACCAAAATGGAGTGGGTGTAAATATGAATGATTTGGGAGTTGCTGATTTATATTCCTTGTACAGGCAATTACATTGGTCTCGCTGTGTTCTTGTAGACAGGTTGGTGCCGTGGTATCTGTTTCTCATTCTTAATGAGGCTGAGAACTTAGTAAGCGATGGGCTGGCTGGTGGGGAGCCTTTGGCTTCAAAATCTTTCAAAAAGACCTGTTACCTGTTGGCAGGGTTTTTTGAGGAACTGGACTGGATCACATAAAACTATCAGGACACTTTGGAGTCTGAAAATCATCTGACCTACTTCACCAGGAATGCCATTTCTTTTCATCTTCTTTTGACTTTATTCTACTCATATTTAAAAGTTTGGGCTTGTTCAAGACCCCTTTTATGAAGAGTTTAAAAACTGGTCAGTGTAAAAGAGCTTTATTCTCCAATTCCCATTTTTTTTTTTTTTAATTTAAGGAATAGTGTCAAACCAGGAGTCAAAAAAAAAAAAAAAAAGATAGAATCATGGAGGCAAAAAACATAAAGGGTGATGTGAATTCCTTAGTGATCAGTTCAGATATTAAAGAGCAGAATCGATCCAGAGGATAATCTACCTCATTTCACACAAGAGTAGAAAGGGTTGAAAGATAAGAAAGTAATCTCTTTCCCTAGTCTGCCTTATATCATCAAAATGCTGAAGCAGTATTTTAACATGAATGATCTTTACTATAGGCCTATTTTCTGCTTCTCTTTAAGCCCTGATGGTTGGATGCTTGGTTCTCTTGAGTATAAGTAAACCTGGTCTGGATTCCTCAAGGCTAACCCTGTGATCCTGCTCTGGGTTTGGCAACGGGAGTTTTCTGGAAGTGGCCAGGAAATGGAGGGCATGTGCTCTACCTGCAGGAAGCCGCAGCACCTGTGCTGAGTGCCGAGGCCTGAAGGCCTTGCCTGGGCCCAACCTCCCCACTTGTCAGCTCTGCCTGTTTTGTCTGCCTCCTGTGTGTCTGACGAGGGCAGGCCCTTCCTCCTCTTTTCCTTGCTGCTTTGAATTGTGAAGTTGAAGTCTGACAGCAATGTCTGTTAGAATTGTGGACAAAGTATGTATAAAAGTCCTAAATGCTAGTCTGTGGCACTTGTCTATGAGCAAAATAGATAACTTTTAGCTCATAGCTGTGGGGACCTCTCTTTGGCTGCTCAAAAGTCTTTTTTGCCGAATTGCTCACTGTGTCCCATGTTTGAGAGTGATGATGGTACATTGTTCACCTGCAAATAAGTGCGGTCATTATTCTGTTCTGAAGCATAGGTAAGAGCGGGGAGGGAGGAAAGGACATTGTGAAGGAGGGAACATTTAGAAAAGTCCTGAAATTATTCTTGAATCTTGAGATTGTATTAAATTATTGTGGAATTTTTAAAAAACAATCTGGAGCACTGGGTGTTAATACTCAAACAATTATGGAATACTACATCAAAAACTAAATGATGCACTGTATGGTGACTAACATAATAAAAAAAAGAAAAGAAATTTAAAAATCTGGTCATTGTTTTAAAAGCAATTCATGCTCACTACAAAAAATCAGAAAATAAATAAGGAAAGCAAAACAACAACAACAACACCTACAAACAAACAAAAAACAACCCAGAAAAACCAGCCCAACAAAAATGAACTCATAACCCCACTTCCCTAGAGACAATATTTAGTAACACTTTATCTTGTATCCCTAGACTTTTTGTGCATGAATTTTCTGTTTTTAACACCAAAATGGGTTTACATAACCTGCTGTTTTCACTTAAGTCTATCCTAGAAGGATGTCCAGACTTATAAGAATTACTTCATTTATTATTGGTTCGGCTACTGCTCTTCAGTACATATATTAGTGTACTGAACAGTTCAGTACATATATCCTTAGTGTTCTATAGAAACCTATCCCAGGACTAACCGTATAGTCAGCTTCTGTTTTCTTCGGCCACAGGTCCGCACCGTGCCAAGGTCTGATTTGCCAATGAAAGCCCGCCGAGCAGGGGTCCTAGAGCAGACCACTGTCATTGCCCATTGATCCTCCAGTTCAGAGTGCCTCAGAAAACATTCAGTGGCTAACATCTGCACCTCTGTGTCTGAGGACTTGTTCTGGAACTATAGAAACCTGCACTGTCCCTGCACACAGCAGACCAGAAATGCCCAGGAATCAGCAGCCCCAGAAGCAGCTCTCAACCACTGATGAGCAGGAGTTTATTAATATGCTCACTCCCTAGCTTTGTGGGTGGTATAAGTCTGGGGTATGTGTTTTACCCTGTTTTTGAGAGATTTCCCACAGAAATTAAGCTTCAGTTCCCCTCTGTGGTAGTTGACTTATTAATACACCTCATGTTGACCTTCTTCCCTTCCCTGTATCCTTTTTGTTCCCCTATTTGTGTGTCCTGGGGTCATCTCCCAGACAAACTCTCACTTGCCACCTTGTCACAGGGTTGCTTCTTGAGGACTTGAAGCTAAGAAACATTCCATTCTCCTTGGCCAAAAGGCCTTGATGGGCCTTTATACCCTCTTCTGCTGAGAGGGTGGACTCACCTGTCTGCTTGGGCCCGGTTTGGGAAGCAGATGTGTTTCTGATGAACCATCTTCATCCCTCATATCTGACTGAACATTCTCCAAGTGATAAGACTGGATGTGGCACAGAAGCGGAAGGAAGTCCACAGGTTGGTCAGTGATGCCAGGCACCGGACAGCTGGAGACAGGTGCATGCTTTTAAGGGGGTGGGGAAAAATCAAGCTGAAGAGCAGCAGTCCATCAAGGATTGAGGGACTTCAGGGAAGGAATCTGGAATCATGTTAATGGTACTCGGAAGAAACCATAGCCAAAGGTGTGTGATGACTTTAAGAGACCTGAAGAGACAAAACAGTGGTAGCCAGTGTCCCCCCATCATGAACACATCTCCAGGATGACCACACTGTAACAACCAATATGGCACCCACTTTCAGAATGTCGTCTCTCAAGCCTGGGTATCCCCAACATAATTTTATGGTGAAATTTTTAAAAAATGCCTCCCAACATTTTTCTGAAAACAAAATGCTTATTAAGTCAAGCACATCAACTTTTTTTTTTTTTTTAAACATAAGCCCTACAGTTGTTCAACATTGTGAATCCCTTTGTGCCAAGAAGCCCAGTCTCCCATCCAACTTAAGGTTCCAGTGGTTAGTCGTGGTGTGAAGGACTGAAGGGGGACTATGAGTGGAAGCTACTCCTCCCTCCCAGGAACACTTGCCCAAGAAAAGGTTGAGCCCAGAAGAAATGAGTCCATGTGAATATGATTAAGTTGTTTTACTTCAGCTACATCCTAAACCGTTCCCAAATCCTGATTAAGCAGGGATGGAGATGGGTGGATAAATGCAGGAGGCTGCACAGGTTGGGAATGAGTGAGCAGGAGGTTGACAGCATAAAAGTAATCCTTTCACATTAATATTTGCTCTGGAGCATTAAGAATTCTTAAGGGGTACACACTGCTTTTCCCCAATACTTAATTTGGGTTCAAGTTTATAAGGTATTAGTCCAAATACCTATCATCAGAGACCTACAGGCTGATGAAAGTGACCAGGCAGTTTTTCTTTGCCCTCATAGTACTACCTCTGAAGTGTATGGCCACAGGAAGGATTAAATCTAAAACTGGCAAGGGCCTCGCTCCCGAGGCTGTGCACTTCCAGAAGCCCATCAGCCAAGCTCAAGGTGGTTCATTGTGACCAGTTGCAGAAAGCAGCCAACAGAGCAAGCACGATGGTTTCTCCTTTAGGTGGTTGATCCCCAAGCCTTGAAACCACAGTGGCGAAGCTGGAAACACTGGGCTAGGGTCTCTCGGCCCTGATGGGGATTTCACTGATTGTCAGCAGAGCTTCAGAACCTGGACAGAAAAAAATAATCAGTTCCTTTAATCACTGCTGTTGCTGTTACATCAGGGGTCCAAAAGGTTGCTCTTCAAATGAAGGAGCCTTGGAAAATCCAACAATGCTTACAAGATAGAAGATCTTGTTCTTCTCATAGATTAAGTAAAATATGTTCTTCTTTTTAAATATAATTTTATTTTTTCAGTGTTCCAAGAATCGTTGTTTATGCACCACACCCAGAAAAATATGTTCTTTTTCATTGATAAGCATAGTTAGATTTTAATCTGTCCCCCCAAGTTATCCCCCAAAACCTATTAACTAGTAGCCTTTTCCATCTAGTTAATGGTAACTCCATCCTTCTGGGTGCTCAGGCCCAAATTCTTGGGGTCATTTTTTTTTTTAATATATCTATTGTTGCATAACCTCCCTAAATCTTAGTAGTTTCAACAAGTATTTTGTTTTCTCACAGTTGTGTCAATTAGGCTGGGCTTCACCTAGTGGGTTTTCTGTGATGCTTGTCGGTAGTCACAGGTTTGCTGTGTTCAGCTGGAGTGTGAGCTGGGAGCTGGGCCCGATGAGCTTCCTTCCTTTTCTTTGCAAGCTCAAGGTCTTTCCTTCTGCTTGTGGCCACTCTACATGGTCTTTGCATGCTGCTTCTCCCATAAGACGTGGCAGCTCAAGTTCCCGGGAGCATTGAAAGTAAAAGCTACCAGGCCCTTTTAAGGTTTAAACGGCCAGAACTGGCCAGCCTTACTTTTGCCACATATATTGCTCAAATCAAGTCACTGGGCTCAACCCAGATTCATGAGGGGCCTGCATCAAGGTATTAATACAGAGACAAGGCTCTTTGGGGGGCCACCAAACTGAACTTCTTGAATCTGCTTTTTCTCCTATTTTGGAACCGATCCATTACTAAATGCTATTGTCCTGAATTCAACCACTTCTCTCCCTTTCCACCTCTACCATCCAGATCATCTCTTCCCCAAGTTACAACAACAGCAGCCTCCCCACAGCCGCAGTTACATGCCCACTCAGCAGCCAGGAGGAGTCTGATCATGGTGCTCCTCTGCTCAAAACCTGACAGTACACCTTGCCCCACCATCCTTACAAGACCCTGGGATCTGCTCCCTGTCATTCTCCAACTCACTTCCCATTATAGCCCTTGCTCACTCTGCTCCAGTCATCCTGGCATCCTTGCCGTTCCAGCAGCCCAGACCACCTCCCATCTCAGAACCACTGCACGTGCCTTTACCTCTCCTCCTTTCCAGATGGATCCACATGGCTTGCCACTCCCTTATTTCCTTCAATTCTTTGCTTAAATGTTATTGTCTCTCTCTTTTTTAAAGATTTTATTTATTTCGTTAGCTAGTTAATTGTCAGAGAGAGAGAGTGCACACACGAGCAGGGGGAGTGGCAGGCAGAGAGAGAAGCAGTATCCCCACCTAGCATGGAGCCTGATGCGGGACTTGATCCCAGGATCCCGGGATCATGACCTGAGCTCAAGGCAAATGCTTAACTGACTGAGCAACCCAGGTGTCCCTATATGTTACCTTCTCAATGAGCACCCTTCTCACCACACTCCTCCCACCACTCTGTGTCCTGTCCCCTTTCTGCTTTATTTTTTCCTTCTGGCACTCGCCTTTCCAATCTACCATATCATTGACACATTGGTTTGGTTTAGGTGTCTCCCTCCATTGGCAGGTACACTTCCTGTTGAAAACAGGAATTTTTCTGTTGTTCATTCTATACTTCCAGGACCAAGAACAGTGCCTGGTACATCATAGGTCCTCACTAAATGTTTGTTGAGTGAATAAGTATTTGTTGAGTAAATAAATGGTTCTTCATGGTGACATGGAAGGGGCACTATGGAACAGTGTATTAGTTTTCTATTCCTGCCATAACAAATTGTTATAAACTTAACAGCTTAGAACAACACATATGTATTATCTAACAATTCTGTAAGTCATAAATCCTCAGCTGGATTATTTGCTCCAGCACCTGAAAGGCTAAAATCAAGGTGTTGGCAGGGCTGCATTCCTTCTGGGAGGCACTACGGGAGAACTTGTTTCCAGCTCATTCAGGTTTTTGGCAGAATTTAGTTCCATGAGGTTGTAAGAATGAAATCCCCTTTTCCTTGCTGGCTGTTGGCTGAAGAAAGTAAATACAGGGGTGCCTCCGTGGGTAAAAGCCTCTGCCTTTGGCTCAGGTCATGATCTCAGGGTCCTGGGATCGAGCCCCGCATCGGGCTCCCTGCTCCGCAGGAAGACTGCTTCCCTCTCTCACTGCCTGCCTCTCTGCCTACTTGTGATCTCTGTCTGTCAAATGAATAAATAAAATCTTAAAAAAAGGAAAGTAAATATAACAAACCTACATATATATGCTTGCTCTCTCTTATCTTGACTTCTTTGACATAAAAATTATATTAAGTAATAATGATAATGATTTATCATTGCATTTGCAACATTTATAGATGTAATATGTGTGACAATAATAGGACAAAAAGAAAATCACGAGTAGGGCTATATAAGAGTAACATTTCTGCCCCTTGCTGGAATTGTATGAATATAAATCTGAAGTTCATTCTGGTAAAGTGATACATATGGGAATCCCTAGAGCAACCACTAAGAAAATAACTAAATAGTGGAAAAATTATTAAAGGAATCAAATGACACTAGAAATAATCACTTGGTACAAAATAAGCAGTAAAGGAATAGGAACAAAATAGAAATGGAACAAGATAGACATATAGAAAACAAAAAATTAATCTACACTCTAATAACATTAGGTGTTGTACTAGTCAGGATTCTCCAGAGAAATAGAACCAATAGGAGCTGTATGTGTGCTTGTATATAAATGATTTTTCATAAGAAACTGGATTGTACAATTATGGAGCCTGGCAAAGCCAAATCTGCAATGTGGGCCAGCAGGCTTGAGCCCTAGGAGCCCAGTGGTGCAGTGCCAGTGTGAAGGTCAGCAGTTTGGAGACCCTGGAGAGTCAATGGTGCAGAGGAAGTCTGAAGAAAGTCTCTTGGAGAGTTCCTTCTTGCTCAGGGATTCATTCAGGATTTTAACTGATTGGATAAGGTCCACCCACATTCTGGTGGGCCATCTACTTTATTCAGTATTCACTAATTTAAATGTTAATCTCGTCCTAAAACACCCACTAAATTGACACATAAAGTCAACCATTACAGATGTGAATGAATTAAACAATCCAATCAAAAGGCTGAGAGTGTCAGAAAGGATTAAAAAACAAATTTCAATTATATGCTGTCTACAGGAGACACGCTTTAGACTCAAATATACAAATAGGTCGAAAGTAAAAGAATGGAAAAATATATCATGCAAACAGCAACCATAAAAAAATCTGAAGAGGCTATACTAGTATTAGACAAAACAGACTTGAACACAACAGGTATTGCTAGAGATAAAAGGGGCATTTTATAATGATAAAAGGACCGATCCATGAGGAATTCATAACAATTATAAACACATAAACATTTAACAGCACAGCCCCAAAGTCCATGAAGCAAAGGCTGATGGAGTTGAGGGGAAGAATAGACAAGTCAGCAATAATGGAGACTTCAATACCTCACTCTATATTGTATAGAACAATTGGGCAAGAGGTCAACAAGGAAATGAAAGACTTGCACACCACTATACACAAGGCACACCTGACAGACAGCCACAGAAGGCCTTACCCATCAACAGCAGAGTACACATTCTTCTAGGATGTACATGAAGCATTCTTCAAGATGGCCCTTAGACTAGGCCATAATACAAACTTCAAGTTGAAAAGGATTGAGATCAAAACAAGTATGTTCTCTGATCACAATAGAATATACTTAGAAATTACTAAAGGAAAGAAACAGAACAAACTCAGCAATATGTGGAAGTTAGACAAGGGGCTACTACATAATCAATAATCCAATGACAGTCTCAGTTGGTGGAGTGTACAACTCTTTATCTTAGGTTTGTGAGTTTGAGTTTCACATTGGGTATAGCGATTACTTAGAAATAAAATCTTAAAAAGACACACACAGGTAAAATAGAAAATACTTCAAAATGAATTCAAGACATAACATACAAAAAACTTATGGGATTCAGCTAAAGCAGTGCTTAGAGGGAAATTTATAGCTGTAATTGCCTACATTAAAAAAGAAGAAAGATATCAGATCAACAACCAAACACTCCACTTTAAGATATGAGAAAAAGAAGAGCAAACTCAATCCAAATCAAGTAGAAGGAGGAAATAATGAGGATTAATTGAGAATAGAAAGACAGTAGAGAAAATCAATAAAGCCGAAGTTGGTTCTTCAAAAAGATCAGCAAAATTGACAGATTGTTAACTATACAGACTAAGAAAAAAGAAAAGACTCAGATTAATAAAATCATAAATAAAAGAGGGGATAGTGTTATGTAACTGACAGAAATAGGACATAAAGGGAATGTCATAAACAACGAAATGTCAACAAGTTACATAGTTTAGATAAAATTGACAAATGCCTACAAAGATACGCACTACCACAAGTGACCCAAAAAGAAATAGAAATTCAAATAAACTAATATCAAGTAAAAAGATTAAATTAGTAAGCAAAAATCTTCCCAGAAAGAAAGTCTGGGACTAGATGCTATGTCAGTTAATTCTACCAAACATTTAGAGAATTAATACCAATTCTACACAGACTTTTCCAAAAAAACAGAAGAGGATGGGAACCTCCTCAATTATTCCATGAGGTGCAGTCACTCAGTCAGGCAGCTCTCTTCAAATAGTTAAACACTGAGTTTTTTCCCCTCTTGGTATATACTCAGGAGAAATAAAAAATAAATCACACAAAAACATGGGCATGAATGTTCACAGCAGCTTTTTTCTTAAGTAATTTTATTTTATTTTTTTAAATTCATTTGACAGAGATCCCAAGTAGGCAGAGAGGCAGGCGGAGAGAGAGGCAGACTCCCTGCTGAGCAGAAAGCCCAATGCGGGGCTCCATCCCAGGACCCCGGGGATCATGACCTGAGCCGAAGGCAGAGGCTTTTAACCCACTGAGCCACCCAGCGCCCCCATAGCAGCATTATTTAATAGTCACAAAGTGAAAATAACACTAATGTTCACCAACTGATAAATAAACAAAAACGTAGTATATATCCATATAATGAAATATTATTTGGCAATAAATATAATAAAATACTGATAAATACAACAACATGAATGGATTTGGAAAGCATTATGCTACACAAAAGAAGCCAGTCACAAAGGACCATATATTGTATGATCCCATTTATTGGAAATGCCCAGTAGAGATAAATTTATAGAAACAATCTATAGACTAGTAGTTTTTTAGAGCTGGGAAGGATGGGGGAAGGAAGGTTAAGTGGTGGTAAATTAAGAGTGTGGGGTTTCCTTTAGGATTAATTCATGATGTGTTTTAATTATGATGCTGAATGCACACCTGTGTGACTATAATAAAAGCCATTGAATTGTATATTTTAAATGGGTGAGTTTAAATTCACCCATTATTTCATTAAATTTACGATAATGTAAGTCATATCTCAGTAAGTTGCTAAAAAACAAACAAAAAAAATAGGATATAATTCAGGAATAAATACTGGTAAAGAATACCATACCCTATCAAATTCTTCACTTTCTTGGTGGATCATTTCCAGTTTTTCCAAACATTTTTCACATGTATAATTAGAAATTAAGGTGCTTTTAATTTTTAAAAAAATTTTAAAGATTTTATTTATTTATTTGAGAGAGAGAGAACACAAGTGGGGAAGGGGAGAAGCAGAGGAAGAGGGAGAAATAGGCTCCCCACCAAGCTGGGAGCCTTGATCCCATGATCCCTTGATCCCATGACCCTGAGATCATGACCTGAGCCAAAGGCAGATGTTTAACCAACTAAGCCACCCAAGTGTCCCCCAAATTAAGGTGTTTTTAAATAACCACAATAACTGGGCCATATTATTACATCTAAAACATTTTACAATTATTCTTTCATATCATTAAAACTCTGTTAAGTGATCAAATTTCTAATTGCAGTATATAGTAGTTTGGGCTCAGTCATCCATAACAAAGTACAGTAGTCTGGGTGGCTTAACCAATAGAAATTTATTTTCCTCACAGTTCTAGAAGTAACAAGTCTGAGATCCAGGTGTTGGTGGGTTTGATTTTTTCTGAGGCCTCCCTCCCTGGATCGCAGGTGGCCATCCCTATCTGTTTTGTTCGGAGTTGTCTTTCCTCTGTGCATGTCTGTATCCTAAGCTCCTCTTCCTATAAGGACACCAGTCATCTCAGATTAAGGCCCATTCACATGACCTCATTTTACGTTAATTGCCTCTTTAAGGGCTATATCTCCCATAACAGTTATATTCTGAGGTATTAGAGCTTCGGATTTCAACATATGAATTTTGGTGCGGGAGGCACAATCTACCCATAACACGTTGTAAAGGTCATTTAAAAAATATTTTCTTGTTTGAATGAGGGACTCTCATAAAGGAAAAATGAAAGCCCCACAGTTTCCTATTGTTAACATAAATTACTTCCAACTATTGCCACTTCAAAGTGTACAAATATAAAACTAAGTTTAACTTCTTACGCGTATAGCTCATTTACAATTATAAATCCAAGTAGACTTACAAGTGAACACAACAAAATATAAAATTAAAGTTTATGTTAACAATGATATGATGGTTATATTACACTGTTTTGGTTACTGTTTTACCTTCAATCATTATCTGATTTTATTTTGGTTATTGTTTTTCTCAGTCCTAAAATTTCTATATGATATTTCTTTGTACCTTAAATTTCTTTGCTGAAACTTTCTATATTTTATTCATTGGTTTCAAGCATGTTCATAATTGTTTATCAAAGCATTTTTATAATGGCTGCTTTAAATTCTTTTTCAGCTAATTCTAACATCTTGGTGTTGACATCTATTGATTGTCTTTTGTCATTCTAATTGAGATCTTCTTGGTTCTTGGTATGAGTGGCATTCCACTGAAACCTGGATATTTTGGTAATCATTTTATGAGTCTCTGGATCTTACTTAAATCTTGTGTTTTAACAGGACTCCTCTTTAACAGGTCACCTTTTTGGTGGGAGAAGTGGGGTGTTCCCTTGTAACTTGCCAGTTGGAAGTAGAGAAGTCTGTTTTCTCTACTCAGCTCCTTTGACCCATCTAGGGGAGTGGTTCCTCATTACCCCATGGTGGAGGTGGGAGTTCAGGCTTCCACTAGGGTTTTTGCTGGCATCCTGCCCACTGGGAGGGGAAGGGGCTCTTTACTCCCTGGAGATGAAAATCTCCTTTCCCCTTTGGCCTTCTATGATTCCACTTGGCAGAGGGGGTCCTAATGAGGATAAAAGTCTAGGTTCTCCCCATGACCTTCACTGGAAGGAGTGGGGGTGCAGTTGCAGCCTTTTTGTTTATTATGGTGTTTGGCTGGAAGTAGAGCTATTCTTGTCTCAAAGTTTTCTGTTCTGCTAGACTGCCCCTTTCTTGGTCAATTGGCCTGAGAGAGCAGACTTTTCCTAGGGCTCTTTTGTCTGTGTCCGTTGGTATTTCTGGGTTGCTGGCTTCTCCAGTAACCAGTCTGGGATAGATGAGGCAAAACAAAACCTCAGGGAATTCATCACCATGTTCCTCAGGACATACGGTCCCAAACTGGCCTTGCGTCATTTTCTCCACCTTCCAACTTTTCCCATGTAAAATGCCCCATGTTTTTACCTGTGCTTAATGGAAGGAATAAGGGAACGTTCCTCTACTCCATCCTTCCAGAAGCCAAATCCTGATTTTTATTATAGAAGCCTTTATTTGGAAGCTGAGTATTTCACTAGTTGACTTGATTCTTTTGATTTTGAACTTGACAGCCCTCACTTGAGTTGCTAATATGCATTATACTTCCGTTTTAACAATAAACTTGTTTTTAGCTATCTATCCATTATTTTTCTAGCCAATCCACTTAATAGATACCCTGAGAATTTGCAATGTATCCATTTCACGAAAAATTCCTGGTTGAGGGTTTACCACTACATTTACTGTTGACAAAGGTTGGTGTGTACATAGATTGACCCGTGCACCACCTCTGCTCAACCCTGAACAGAAAGATAAGACCACAAAGTTTATTTTGCTTTCAGCAATTTCAATTCAGAAATTGATCATGACTCAATTTCTTTCACTTACTCTTTTCCAGCTTGCTGTAACCTTCATTTGGCATCAACATTACTACAATCACAAATACAAATACAAATGAAATTGCCCAGCATGAATTAGTTGCAAGTTGACCCTGAATATGTTTGTATTCACTCATTTTAGTTTGTCATCAGAATGAAAAATTCTGGAACTGCAAAATCCATTGAATTCATGCATTCTGGAGGCTCCATCTATATGGACTGGTAAACTCCACTTTGAGAAACTTAAATCTACACTATTTCCACATCAAGCTGGTTAATAAGAGTTACTAATATACTACAGGCTAGCCTGAACGTGGTTGTTAAATATTGAGGCACATGGTTGGGGACAGACAGGAGCCATCTGACTGGTAGAGTAATGATTATAATGATGATAATAGGTTCATTCTTTGCCCATCTGTATCATTCACTGATAGTCCCCCTCCTAGACATTCCTAGACACTACCATGTCCAGTGTGATCCAGCTGATTTCCTGTTGCCATATTCTACAGTTACTATACTGTGCATCTTTGTGGAGTTTCCTCCAAAATCACAGAAGACTACTCTGTCCATGACACACCAGAAGTGTGAGGACATTAACACATCACAATAACACAAATGAGCAGCCTTTAATTCATGATTCTTAGGAGCCAGTGTACAAAGAACCCAACTCCTTCACCTTTGGCATGGGATATCACTGAGGCTTGTGTTTGCACCACTTCCCAGAATTTCCCTTTGGTATTTCCAGCTCCCAATAGTGGTGACTGCCTTGCTAATGCATCCTTTATTAGCTGCCTTCCCCTCCCTCATCTCCTAGCAGCACTATCAGGGTTTCCTGTACCTTCCAAATAAAGCCCTTGCACTCAGATTCTTATCTCAGGATTTGCTGCTGGGAGGAAATCACCTTATTAAGTGCTTTTACTTATGATATCTTATTTGACCCATTTGACCCATACAATTCTGGAAGAGAGGAAGTTATTTTCATCAGGGCCAGCAATTGAATGTGAACCCCGTATTCTGTTACCTTCTCTCCTGTATCCTGAGAACAGTACCTGGCACATTATAGAAGTTTAACAAATAATTGATGAATAAAGGAAGAAGCTGACACTCCTATAAGTAATTTTTATCAAATTACCAAGTAGAGAGCCAGGGCTTGGTCTTTTGACTCCAAGCACAGTGCTCTCCCCACTACACACTCACATCCCATTCTTAACCCTGCTGTCTCAGATCCTGGTTTACAGAGGAACTTAAAGATGACTTAAATATGTCAGTATCATTAGCCAGCTCTAAACCATAGCGATGACAGTGGTTTCAGAGTTGGTGGAATAGAAAGATCTGTGAGGATATTAAAGATATTTATGGGACAAATGGCCAAGTCTGCTTGTTTGTATCACACAGATATTGGGGGGTCGCATCATTCCCATGGTGACCATCTGGAGATGTTGGGCCCCCAAAAATAGAGGCAACTAGTTTTCTCTGCTCCAAGGTAGTTAAACACATTCTAGCCCAGCCATATTTTTATTTTGTTTTCCTCATCAGCAGTGTGAACATATAAAAGTCACTTTGCTTGGAAGAACCTTGTTTGACATTCTATCTTATGCTTTAAAAAAAAATTATTTCATATCTCCTTTAAGAATTCTAGAAGTTTTATAATAAATGGACACTTGTAGATAAAACCATGTTCAGCAATATGAACAAAGAAATAATATCTATTGCAGTCAGCTATCAGATTAGATATTAACTCATTAATCCATTTTTACTTAAATCGTGCATCTCCCCTCAAATGAATGGTTATGCTGTGAAGCCATTTTGATTCCTGAGCACTGCTTTCCCTAAACTCCTTAAAGTCATCAGGCACATTAAAGGATATCCAATTTCATTGGTCTAAGCTGAGTGATCGCAATTCATCAAGGCATGAAAAGTCTGTCCAGTCTTGTGGAATATCATTAAATGGTTCAAGGATTTTTCTAATCTTAATGATGGCCAAGGGGGAGCAACTATTACGATGATGAATGGGAATGAATATCTGGAGAAAGTTCAAGGCATGTTATACTTACAAAGACTAATACACGTTGTTTATCTAAATCATCCAACTGATTAAAGAAACACACAAAGCCCAAGACAGTTAAAAGCAGAGAACCAAATAGGCTTTGACCTACCCTGGTATATTTATCACTGACCATGTCATGCATGTAAAATGTATTGCTCCACCAAGATGCTGTGTATATAAATCGGGAGGGTCTTTTGAGGCTGATGTTGAGTAATATAGGCTGTCCAGTTTATTGCCTGGCTAAATATTTATATAAAATGAGTTCATTGATGGTGGGGAAGCCTCCATAAAAGGAGTCTTTCAATGTTACTAACTGATTAGCTACTATGCCTAAGGCTTAGGAACAGCTAGGTGGTGGTGACTTTGGTACTTCCGTTCCCCAAACCAATTCCTGAGTTGCTCAGTGTTTTAAATCCCTGAGCTGAGCTGGATTGTGTGTGTGTGTGCGTGTGTGTTTATAGCCAAATAAGGCAACACCCTTGGTACCAAGACCAGTGTGGAGTCTGCATGGAAAGAGGAAATGCTTTTTGGTATACACCTAGAAGAAGGCTCTTTGGAACCATCTTTCATTGGGAGAACATATCTATCTATTCAATGCGCACTTAGCTCAGGGCAGCCAATGCTGGGATAAATGGAGGAAGCCTCACTTTATATCATAAAGGCCAGAGAATGAATCTCTTATGCAGGGGATTGCTTTTGGCTGATCTTACCCCGGGCAGGAGGAGGGAAAAATCAACAACATAAGTGACTGGGAGAATGTTGGGCCATGGTCCAAAGACTTAATCATAGTAGATATCTTTAGTAGGTCTGGGAGTTGTAGGTCATCAGGCTGAAATAGGGCATCCATTGCTTAAAGGATTGTTTAAAGATAAGAATATGGAGTTGTTGAAGATTTAGAATTAAAGACACTCTTTACTTGGATTCTGAAACATCTAATGTTTCTGGTTTTCCTCATACCTCCCTGGCTTCTCCTCAGTAACCTTTTATGGCTTCTCTTCTTTCCCACTGAACATTGGTGGTCCCAGGGCTTGGTCCTCAGCCCTCTTGGTCTCCATAGATCATTTTATCTCATCTGATGGCTTTAAGTATCGTGCCTCCCAAACTACCAGCCTGAACTGCCCTTAAACGGCAAACTACTGACTTGGTATGTCCACTGCGCCACCTAATAGAGCATTTCATAATACGTCTAACACAGAGCCCTTAGTTTTTTCTCCCCATCCCGTAACCCCCAAGCCTGCTCCTTCCTCAGAATTCACCATTTCAACTGATGTTCTCATTTACTCATTAGCTCATATTCAAAATCTACAAGTTACCTTTGAGTTCTCTCTTCCTCCTGTGCACCACACACACCCTTGAGCTACAGCGTGAGGAGCTGGCTGACTTAGAAGGATGCCTTCTCATCTGGTCTTGGAAGATGCAGAAGGTAGGGCACCCGATGAACAGTGAACTACTCCAGGTCACTTCACGTTATTTTTTTCTCTCAGTGGGCACAGGTATTTCAGTGGAGATACCAGTTTGGCCCATCTCAGGGGTCAGATATGTAGACTTCAAATCCTGCATCTTTGTTTACAAAATTAGGAGTCTCAGCCTGGCTCATAATCCCACGGACAGAAGCTCAGGGCAAGCTGCTGTGTGTCAGGTACACCTTTGTTATCTGTCCATCTTTGGCCACTAGAGGGATGGGAGGAGAACTGACAAGACCAAATCAGCTCCTGCCCCTCCCCCGATGGCCGTGGCACCGTTTATCTCCATCTCCTGGCATCTTTCTTTCCCTAAGGAATGTCTTCCCTTCCTATCCTTGCTTCACTCCCCAGCTTAGTGCTATTGAGAAAACATGGCTTGTCCTCCCTCCACAGATCCCAGGCCAGCACTTTCATATTCCTTACTTCATTTTTCATAATCAAACATGTTATAATGAAGAATGGAATTCTTTATTGAAAGGATGGTGAAAAACATTTCTTTCTTATTATTGGAACTACAAAAGTGATATACTTGAAATACTAGAAATTCTTTTTTAAAAAATCAGATGAGGAAGAAAATTAAATTCCTTTACAATCCCATCGCTGAGAAATAATCACAACACTTAATGTTTTAAAATGTTTTCCTTCCCTTTCTTTTTTAGTGAATTCGTTTTGGGGAGGGAAAAAATGTACCAAAATTTATATGGAATTGGACCTTTTTGTGAGTCATTATGCACAAACCTCCTCTTAGGAAGAAATTGGCTTTCCTGATAAATGCAGAAGGAATTTTCTGATGAATTCTTTTTTTCTTCTCCTCTCCTCTCCTTTCTTCTCTTCTCTTCTCCCCTCCCCTCCCCTCTCCTCCCCTCTTCTCTTCTTTCCTCTCCTCTTCTCTTTTTTTTGGAAAGGAAGAGAGAGAGGAGTGAGTTTCAGAAGGAGAGGGAGAAAATCTTAATTACGCAGACTCCATGCCCAGTGCAGAGCCTGCTGCAGGGCTTGATTTCACAACCCTGAGATCATGACTTGAGCTAAAATCAAGAGTCGGATGTTTAACGGACCGAACCACCCAGGCACCCCAGTGTTCTGATGGATTCTGATGGGATTAAGACCATGTCTGAGAAAGCAGTTATTCACCCTCCCAGGTGACTCTCAGCTGACATTTCTTCCTTTTGGTATCTAGTCGAACAATGATTACCTAACCATTTCTTTTCCCCACTGAAAGGAAGTCTTTGGATTAGCCTGATGTATATAGTTCTTTTCCCTGCAGCAAGATTGCCATAAAACTCTGACTCTTAATCACATTTGGAGCCAAGTTCACCAGTTGCATTTGGAAACAAATTTCTTCCACCTTCATTTCATTAAAAAAAAAAAAAAGGTCAATTTCATGGAGCTAAAATTTATGTATGATAAAATATATCCACTTCAAATGTACAGTTCAATGATTTTTGGCAAACATATATTCCTATGTAACTGCCACCACAAGCAAGATGTAAAACATTTTTATCACCCCCAGAAGTTCCCTAATGCCCTTTTGGAGTCATGTCCTCCTTCACTTATGGCTCTTAGTAACCACTGATCTGTTTTCTGTTTCTGTTACTACAGATTATTGGAGTTTTTCTTTTTCTTTTCTTTTCTTTTCTTTTCTTTTTTCTTTTGGTCTTTTATAGAATTTCATATAAATGGAATCACCCGGTATGTATTCATTTGCATCCAGCCTTTAAAATGTGGTTGAGAAGTCCATGTTTTTGTGTATAGCAGGGAGGCACCTATTTTCTCTGCTGTAGAGTATTCCACTAAATGCAAATATACCAAAAATTTATTTCTCTGATCTATTGGTAAGCACCAGGTTGTTTTCAGTTCCAGGCTATTAAGAATAGTGCTGTAGGGTGCCTGACTGTCTCAGTCAGTTAAGTGTCCCACTCTTGATTTTGACTCAGGTCGTGATCTTGTGGTCATGGGATTCAGCCCATGTTGGGTTCCTTGTCCAGCTTGGAGTCTGTTTGTCTCTCTCCCTCTGCTCCTGCTTGCTTGCTTTCTCTCTCTCAAATAAATAAACAAATAAATAAACTCTTTAAAAAGTAGTCTGCTAAGGATATTCATGTTTAAGTCTTTGTGTAGGTATATATTTTCCTTTCTCCTGGATGAATACCTAGGAGTGAAAATCCTGAGTTATATGGTATTTTACGCTTATGTAAGAATATAAGTATAAGAAGTTGCCAGACAATTTTTCAGAATGGTTGGTATCTTCTATTGACTTCCATGACTACTTCTTACCAGTGAAAAGGGAGTTCAACAATGAAAAACATGGATATGTTGTCTTTTCTCTTTGGTTCTCTTCCTTTTGAAACATATTTGTCTTTCTTTTTCCTTTCTGCGAAAGAGAAATATCCAGAAAAAACAAAATGGTTATCTGATCCTGAAGATAAAGGAATTGAAGAGAATGCTAATGAATTCCTAACCTAAGAGGGGTGAATTTTCCCTTCAGCCTGCAAAATCGTCCTTCAGACTACCTTTGAGACCCATTTTCAGAAGTGGAGATTACTCAGTCCTCCTAGCTCAGCCCCAGGTGACTAATACTTTGCAGATTTCCCCTGGTAGGCCTTTTAAATGTTTCTTTGGCACCAATTCCCTTTCTTTAGAACACTTAGCATGGTTTATAGTCATTTATATTTGTGGAATTCATTGATTAGTGTCTTTTTTTCCTTACTTCAGGAAACAAGGAACCAAGCCTCTTTAATTCCCCTGACTCACAGTAGAGCTCAAATAAATATTTTTTAAATGAATGCACAAACGAATGAAAGAAATGGAAAATAGGCTAACAGAACAAGCCTGCCGAGCTAACAGTTGTTACTGTACAAAAAATGGTTAAAATGCAGGGATTCATTGACTGCCAACTCCCTAAAAAAGACCATAGCTATACTCTGCTGATCAAGCAAAGCTGTTCATTACTTACTGCAGTAAGGTAGAACACCACCTTGACAAAGTCTCAGTAGTACCTTCAAAGGGACAGGTCCAGGCTGATATGTGTAGGGTTTTAGATCTGGGTTTGAGCAGTTTCAGGCAGACCTTTCAATGTGGATATTCCAACTGGGCAAAGTTCACAGGAAGGTAAGGGTTCTAAGAAGTAAGGTATGTTTTGATAACCAAGTAGGTCTGTCCCACAGAGCAACTTGTTGGCCTGAAAAAGGGGGCTGGTTGAGTAGTCCATTGTTTGAAAATAAGTGGATGTTGGGGAAGCTCCCGGAGCAAATATTGAGGTTATTTACTGACAAGAATTTCCTGGAATAAATAGTACAGTCTTCTTGATGTAGGCTTAGTTCTGTTAAGTTATGGGGCTGCTGGCAGCTCCCAAAACCCAGTTGCCTACGACTAAGTATAGAAAGGCAGATTACTTCTCTGACTTTTATATGCTGAATGAGGAGACTATGTTTCACAACAATTGTTCATTGTTAAATATGGAAAAATCTGTAGGCATGACTGGAATACTAACTGCTGCATTCTCACCTCTTGAATTTAAGCCATAAAACTTGTCATTATATAAAATACTAACATCTCAACAGCACATCCTGGAACCAAGATATGGATTTGTGAGGCTTTGCTCTTTTTGTCCTTTCTCTGACTTTCCTTTATTTTTTTTTGATTTACAATTGCTTTATGAAACAACACTTTAGTTTCCCTGTCAAGAATCTGGTGGGAATGAAGAGTGAGAGGACACATCAAGGAACATGTTAGTACAATAGCAGATGATTCAAATGAGCTCTGAACATTTAGGAAGCTGTAGTGGTTAACGTAGAGTAAGGTTGCACATAATATCAACATAACTATTTTGCTGCAAAGTGGGGAACAGCAAGCTCTCTATAAGACTCTTTGGGGATTGAGGGGTCTCCTTGACCAAGAGCTTAGGAGGAAGGAGAGCAGAATGAATTGCACAGAGGCATTTAAGAATAGCTGAGTTAAGTTGCCATATCCCCACCAATTAGATCCCTTGTCACATCACAAACCATTCACCTGGTCAAAATGGAAGACAGAGGCAGTCTATAAAGCATTCCAAAGGCACCATCACCATCACATTACACATAATTTTAACCAAGTCTCCATGCAGTGTTGGAGGAAGCATGCTAGGGCTTGTGCGATTCCCCAGCCACATGTATGGTAGGGTAGGGATGTAGGAAAGTTTTTGGCCATGGAAAGTAAACATCTCACCTCCAAAAGGGCAGAGTCCTGCAAACACTATGAAACAAAGACTCACTATTGTGAACAGAGCCAAGAAGTTCCCAAAAGGGAGGGTGGGGTTTGGGCATGGCTTTCTGTCTCTTCCCTGGTGTAATATTGTCACATCATCTGGGGGTAATGTGTGCAGAAGGGAGCCTTTAGAAAGTTGGCTGTGCTATAATTTATGGCTCCCCTCAGCAACTAAATCTTTGCTCTCTGCTCTACAGCCTAGCAGCTGTAATTCTTCTCTCCTTTTTAAAGTTTTTTTTTTCTTATAAAATATATGTACATAATCTAAAAATTAAATAAGCCCCCAAATAGCAAGGGCCTTACCACTTCCTACCCCCAAGTTCTGCTGCCCAATACCCACTTGCTTTCAACCATTTTTCTTTTTTGTATTTATCTGTTTGCTTATACTCTTTCTGGATTATTCATATTGGGCCCTATGTGTTGACTTCCTGCTATGTTAAATGAGGACACAGTACCTTTGCACACTCCTTCCCCTTTTCCTCTCTCCCTATTTTCAAAATGACATCTCTGTTTATAGCTAAATCAGTTGTCACTATTTATGTTGCTATGGTTGATAAATATGGTTTCCCCCAGAACCAAGTAGGGAATTGTGATTATCTTTCTTGCCCACTGCTTAATTTTATTGTTTTCCACTTGCAGACTTTTCTGGGTCCTACCTTAATTTTTCCCATCTGATCTGTCAAACCACACCCCACCCCCAAAAGGATAGCTTTTCCAAAAGCTCAAACATATCAGATAATTTGTTCTACCTTCTTTTTCTGAAGTCTTCCCTGCTGAACCCTTCTGTTCTCCTGTTTTGATGCAGTCTTTAGGGCTGCTGCAGGGTTGTCATCCTGGAGTATTTTTCACCATTACCCTGTGACTTCGCTTTTTGGCTGCCTTGTTTTTTGGATCCCCACATCTCCCACTTTCTTGGCTTACTCCCTCCTTTTGTAGGATCATCTTCTTTAGTGGTTTCCTAAAACAGAGCACATGGGAGGCACTTATATTGTCAGTCCAGGGATGCATCTGAACTGTCTTTATCCTCCCTCTTACAATAATTTATAATTTGGCTATATGTAGATTCCTGTTTGAGACTCAGTTGCTTTACTAGCACACATATTGCTGTGACTAGTACAATGCAAACTTCGTCTCCAATCCTTTGTAAGTGATGTCTTTTTCCCTTCTCTCTCTATTTCTCTCTGGGATAGTTTTCAGGATCTTCTCTTTATTTCCATGAGTCTCACAGAACTGGCCACTCAATGAGCTCTTTCAATCTCAAGACATACTCTTTAGTTATGGAATTTTTCTTTTGTTGTTTCCTTAATAATTTCTTTCTGTCTCCATTCTCTAAGTCTTTGGAATAACTCTTATTTGGAACTTGGATTTCCTAGATTGATTCTCCAAGATTCTAATCAACCTTTATGAAAAATATTTTTCTATTTGTTCTACTTCCACACACTTTATTTTCCAAGCCTTCTGATTTTTAAAAATTTTAACCACCCTATTTTAAATTTATAAGAGTTCTTTATTATTATTTCATTCATATTTTTAAAAAATTTCTTTCCAGTGTTCCAGAATTCATTGTTTATGCACCACACCCAATGCTTCATGCAATACGTGCCCTCCATAATACCCACCACCAGGCTCACCAAACCCCCCATTCCCCTCCCCTCCAAAACCTTCAGTTTGTTTCTCAGAGTCCACAGTCTCTCATGGCTTCTTTCCCCCTCCAATTTCCCCCAACTCACTTCTCCTGTCCATCTCCCAATGTCCTCCTTGTTATTCCTTATGCTCCACAAGTAAGTGAAACCACATGAAAATTGACTCTTTCTGCTTGACTTATTTCACTCAGTATAATCTCTTTCAGTCCCATCCATGTTGATACAAAAGTTGGGTATTCATCCTTTCTGATGGAGGCATAATATTTCATAGTATATATGGACCATATCTTCTTTATCCATTCATCTGCTGAAGGGCATCTTGGTTCTTTCCACAGTTTGACAACTGTGGCCATTGCTACTATGAACACTGGGGTACAGATGGCCCTTCTTTTCACTAATTCAGTATCTTCGGGGTAAATACCCAGTAATGCAATTCCAGGGTCATAGGGAAGCTCTATTTTTAATTTCTTAAGGAATCTCCACACTGTTTTACAACGTGGCTGCATCAGATTTTATTCCCACCAACAGTGTAGGAGGGTTCCCCTTTCTCCACATCCTCTCCAACATATATTCTATAGACCAGTGGAATGGAGTAGAGAGCCCAGATATGGACCCTCAACTCATGGTCAAACAAACTTTGACAAAGCAGGAAAAAATATACAGTGGAAAAAGACAGTCTTTTCAATAAATGGTGCTGGGAAAATTGGATAGCTATGTGTAGAAGAATGAAATTCGACCATCCTCTTATACCATACACAAAGATAAATTCAAAATGGATAAAAGACGTCAACATGAGGTAGGAATCTATCAAAATCCTAGAAGAGAACATAGGCAGCATCCTCTTCGACACTGGCCACAGCAACTTCTTTCAAGATATGTCTCCAAAGACAAAGGAAGCAAAAACAAAAATGAACTTTTGGGTCTTCATCAAGATAAAAATCTTGTGCACAGCAAAGGAAACAGTCAACAAAACAAAGAGGCAACCCTCGGAATGGGAAAAGATATTCGCAAATGCCACTACAGACAAAGAGCTGATATCCAAGATCTATAAAGAACTTTTCAAGCTCAACACACACACAAAAATAATCACATAAAAAAATGCGCAGAAGACATGAACAGACGCTTTTCCAAAGAAAACATACAAATTGCTAACAGACACATGAAAAAATGTTCATCATCATTAACAATCAGATTTGAATCAAAACCACATTGATCGGGCTCTCTGCTCAGCAGGGAGCCTGCTTCCTCCTCTCTCTCTCTGCCTGCATCTCTCCTACTTGTGGTCTCTGTCTGTCAAATGAATAAATAAAATCTTAAAAAAAAAACCCCCACATTGAGATACCTTACACAGAATGGCCAGAATTAACAAGGTATTCATAATTTTTTATCGTTTCCTCTTCTTGTCTCCTGGATGCAGCATCTCTCTCTTTTTAAAAGATTTTACTTATTTATTTGAGAGAGAAAGAGAGAGTGAGAGAGAGAGAGTGCATGAGATGAGGAGAGAGGGAGAAACAGGCTCTCCACTGAGCAAGGAGCAAGATGTGAAAGCCACATTACCCAAAGTGCTGAGTGTGGCACTGGTGGTACATGAGTTGGCTTTAGGGCATGAATGGGCAAACACGTTCCTTATAATTTATTTGCTCTAGTATGTGCTGGCAAAAATAAAACTAACAAACCAAACCCATGGTGATATGAACATAATCACTTAAGACAAGCTAAGTGAGAGTGAGTCATGTTCCAAGTATTAAGATCAATAATAGGACAGGAGGGATAGAGACAAGGCAAAAGCTCAAACAAACAAACAAACAAACAAAAAACAAAACGGTACTCAAATGATTGATGTTTGGGAGACACTCTAATAAAGAAAAGGAAGGCATCTTTTATTACATTAGGAGAGAGAGTAGAAAGGGGACTCCGTGTGGAATTGATGGACAAAGTAAAGGGATGGAGATGTAAGGTGGGGATATTAGAAATCCCTCTTTGTGTGTTTGGAGGGTGATCAGAGGCTAGGTTATAAAGAATCATGTATTTTCCTAAGTATTATATTAAAACACTGGCTCCATGGTTGTACAGTGTCTGAGTCCAGGAGGTAGCATGGTTATTCATTTTGGCTCATCCAAGTCCAAGTCAGTAAGAAATGATTTGCATTTGAATTATTTACAACAACTAAGAAATGATATAGACTGCCTTTCTGCTGTCACCCAGGAAGCTACTGGTGTGTCTCCTGCTCTAACCATCTGCTCCCATCCAGTCCACATGATGCTGGATGTAGTATGCTGAATGAATGTAAATTTATTTTAACCCAAATCTCAGAAAAACCTTAACCAGTTTATAAAATCTAAGTTAATACATTCTCAATGAGTATGCACATGATGAATTCTAGATTTCTTATCATTCTAGATATCCCTGTGTTTTCTGCATCTGCACAAGTTAGGTAAACTCTGGAACACAACATAGCAAATTCAAGTGTTCTGTAACTGCACTGCCCAATGCAGTAGCTACTATGTGACTACGTAAAGTTAACATAATTAAATAAGAAAAAATGCAGTGTCTCAAACTAGCCACATTTCAAGTGCCTTCTGGTCTCATGTGACAAGAGATATCTATATCTATATCTATATCTTGATATAGCATATCAAGATATAGAACATTTTTATTACCAAAAGTTCTCTTAGATAGCACTCTCCCAAGTTGCACAAAGCCTATTTTTTTCACTGAGCTAGAATGGATATATATAACATCTTAGCTTCAGGTGTACAACATAATAATTACATATTTGTACAAAGCCTACTTTTAAATTTAAAAACAAATCTTAAAAGTAACCACCACCACAATCATGACACAGAACAGCTGCATAACTCCTCAGATTCCCTCATACTACTCCATCAGAGGCACACTCCCTCACCACCCCAACGCAGAGCTTGAACTCACAACTCTGAGATTAAAACCTGAGCTGAGATCAAGAGTTGGACGCCTAACCAGCTGAGCCACTTAGGCACCACAATATATAACCTTCTGAGACTAGCTTCTTCTACACAACTTAATGCCTTCAAATTGAATCCCATTTGTTGCATCGACCCAAATCTTCAGTGCTGAAAATATTCCATTATACGGTGATTTCACAGCTTGTGATTCTACTCACTGAAAGACATCTTGGTCATTTCCATTTTGGAATTTATGAATAAAGCTGCTAAAACATTTGCGATTAGGTCTTTGTGTGAATATAGGTTTTTATTTCTTTAAGGTAAATATCCAGGAGTAGGTTTGCTGGGTTGTATGGTAAGTATAGGCTGAATTTTACAAGAAACTGCCAAATTTTTTCAGAGTGGCTATACTATCTTTTCTTTTTAAAAAATTTTTTTGAAAAATATTTTATTTTATTTTATTTATTTTCAGTGTTCCAGAATTCATTGTTTATGCACCACACCCAGTGCTCCACGCAATATGTGCCCTCCGTAATAGCTTCCACCAGGCTCACCCATTCTCCCATCCTCCTCCCCTCCAAAACCCTCAGTTTGTTTCTCAGAGTCCACAGTCTCCCATGGCTTGTGTTCCTCTCTGATTTCCCCGAACTCACTTCTCTCCATCTCCCAATGTCCTCCGTGTTATTCCTTATACACACACAAGTAAGTGAGACCATATGATAATGGACTTTCTATGCTTGACTTACTTCACTCAGCATAATCTCCTCCAGTCCCATCCATGTTGATACAAGAGTTGGGTATTCATCCTTTCTGATGGAGGCATAATACTCCATTGTATATATGGACCATATCTTCTTTATCAGTTAATCTGTTGAAGGGCATCTGGGCTCTTTCCACAGTTTGATGACTGTAGCCATTGCTGCTATGAACCTTGGGGTACAGATGGCTACCATTTTTCATTCCCAACAGCAGAGTTTGAGAATTTCAGGAGCTCTGGGTCTTTGTTAATATTGATGTTCTCTCTCTCTCTCTCTTTTGCCATTCAAATACATATATGGTAGTTTAAATTTGTAGTTCCGTAATGGCTAATTCTGTTTTGGTTACTTACCACCTTTATATTTTCTTTGGAGAGAGACCTATTCAAATATTTTGCCCATTTAAAAATTAGACTGTTTGTTTTCGTATTGTTGAGTTTTGAGCATTATTTATATATTCTGGTTATAAGTACTTTGTCAGATACATGATTTGTAAGTATTTCTCTGTATCCTTCTTTTCTTTTATTCCCCCTTTCTTTTAATAGAGTCTTTTATGGAATAGAATTTTAAATTTTGATGATTCTGATTACTATTGCTTTATAATAAATATTCAAATTAGATAGCATGGTTTCTCCAAATTTATTCTTTTTCAAAATGGCTTTGGCTGTTCTAGTTGATTTTCCATATGAATATTAGAGCCAGTGTTACTCTGTCTACAAAATAAAATCCTGCTGGGATTGGGATTAGAATTTAGTCAAATCCTTAGATCATTTGGGGTGAAAATCAACATCTTGACTATGTTGAATCTTCACATTCATGGATGTGCTATATATTTCTTTTTTAAAAAAATATTTTATTTATTTATTTGAGAGAGAACACAAGCAGAGAGAGGGGCAGAAGGAGAGGTACAAGCAGACTCCTCACTGAGTGAGGAGCCTGACACAGGGCTGGATCCCAGGATTGGGTTCATGACCTGAGCTGAAGTCAGATGCTTAACCAACTGAGCCACCCAGACACCCCTGTGGTGTATCTTTCTATGTATTTAGATCTTTGTTGCTTTCTTTCATTAATGTTTTGTAACTTTTCTCATATAGATTCTGCACATATTTTTTACCTAATTATGTCAGTTTGGAGCTATTGTAAATGATATTTTTATTTTTTGGAGCTATTGTAAATGATATTTTTATTTTTTGGAGCTATTGTAAATGATATTTTTATTTTTTTATTTCTAACTGTTGATTGCTAGCATGAAGTAGTATGACTGATTGGGGTTTATTTTTTTCT
Source organism: Mustela putorius furo (assembly GCF_011764305.1). Classification (NCBI taxonomy): domain Eukaryota; kingdom Metazoa; phylum Chordata; class Mammalia; order Carnivora; family Mustelidae; genus Mustela; species Mustela putorius. The sequence goes on along the minus strand of NW_025421329.1, from coordinate 427,832 downwards.
TTTTAAAAATTTTGTTATATTATTATTGTTTTTAAGTAAATTCTTCCCCCAATATGGGGCTCAAACTCACAACCCTGAAATCTAGATTTGAGTGCTCTACTGACTGAGAAGCCAGGTAGTGCTAATTGATTGTTTTTTTTTTTTTTTTTTTTTTTTTTTTTTTTTTTTTTTTTTTTTTTTTTTTTTTTTTTTTTTATTTTTTTTATAAACATATATTTTTATCCCCAGGGGTACAGGTCTGTGAATCACCAGGTTTACACACTTCACAGCACTCACCAAATCACATACCCTCCCCAATGTCCATAATCCCACCCCCTTCTCCCAAACCCCCTCCCCCCGGCAACCCTCAGTTTGTTTTGTGAGATTAAGAGTCACTTATGGTTTGTCTCCCTCCCAATCCCATCTTGTTTCATTTATTCTTCTACCCACTTAAGCCTCAAATGTTGACCTTGTATCCTGTGACCTTGGTAAGTTCATTATTAGTTCTAGATCTTCTTTTGTAGACTATTTGCATATTTCAATATGCACTATCATATTACATGTGAATGGGCGAGCCTTCTTTCTAATATCAAGGTTTTGGCAACATTCTGAGGGATCAGATGAAAATTTCATGTCATGTAAAACAAAGCTGAGTTTTTTTATCTCTTTCTTTTCCATTTCTATTTTTTTTATTAAAATTCCTTTTAGATTATCTATATGCTTTTCCTTCCATGCCCCTAATGATAGGAATAAATATTCTCTCCATAAAATGGCCTCATGGTAAGAGTGGTTTTGGTGACATAGTCTTCATACCAAAATCAACTTTCCTAGATGTTCTCAAGAATTTATAACTTCATACCCAGACACCCTCTTGGATAAGTTATTCCATATATTTCCTTGGGGGTAAATATTGCAACTTAAGCACTAGTAATGAGAACATGAAACTAGAACCAGACAAGTTTCTCTAGAAACCAGTTTCTCTAGAAACTAGACCCAGAGGCCTCCTCAGGGGCTTCTGATAATGGGATGGAAGAGTATCAGTCCCAGGAATGAGACAGTCTGAGGAGCCAAGAAGGAAGGGGGATGGCATTGCTGTACCCTCAAAAGGCCTCTGGCACCAAACCACAGCTGGTATCTTCCAGACATAGAGGTTCCATCATTTGTTTATAGGAAAATGGTCCTCCCACCACTGGCTGACCCCTGCTGACCCCAGGGTTTTTCAAACAGCTTAGCCCACACAAATGACAGGCTGAAGTTAACTGTACCATGCTAATTGAGGACTGTCAAAAATACCAACAGGCAGGAGGTGGCAGGACATGGGTGTTTAGCACGTCAGAGTTGCTGGCTCTCGTATAATGCACTTGATCTGTTGTGGGTCCAGAATTGTCCCAGGGAATAAGGGGGAAGGTGAGAGAACTATTTCTCTTGGGCTGCCTTAGCTCACATGCTGTATGTCATTAATCTGGCAACAAAACAGGAAGCAACATTGGTGCTCAGAGCCAAAAATAAAGCTCAGGTGCCATGTCCAGAAGCCCTGAAGACAAGACAAAGGGAGTCTTTTAATTAGGACTGACCAGCCGTAATAAACCTATGGAAACAGAACTACATGCTTTCTGGCATGCACACACTACACCACCCATACACAGCAGTATTGGTGGCTAAAAATTCACATCGTTTGAGTGAAAGAGAAAAAAAAAAGCCAACTTGAAATTTATTAGGTCCCTAGGGATGGGTTGACTTACCGTATTTCTTTTCTAGAAATGCACAGCTATGACCAGACTCTACCAAATTTAATCTTTCTACCTCTTAGGCCCTATTTCTGTCATGGGGTGGGGAGTGGGGAGGTGGGGCCGGGGGTTGTTGGTAGGAACCAGGTTTTATTTTTTTTTCAATAAATACTCACCACCATGGGGCCATACCTGAACTTTTAACGAGCTACAGCCACTTTACCTTTTTTTCCCTATGCTTTCCCAGGCTTATTGAGATATAATTGACATGCAACATTGTTTAAAGTATACAACATGATGATTTGATGATACAAGTGTATATTGCAAAATGATTACCATAAGACATTTAAGTGTTCTTGATGATACTGAGGCTGGCCCAATCCATCCACCTACTCACCCATCCACACATCATCCATCCATCCACCCATCTGCCCATCAACCCATCCACACACCCATCCACCCATCCACACACCATCCACTCACCCATCCACCCATCCATCCATCCACACACCCATCCACCCACCCAACCACCCATCCACTCATCCACACACCCATCTACCCATCCACACACCATCCACTCACCCATCCACCCATCCATCCATCCACACACCCATCCACCCACCCAACCACCCATCCATCCATCCACCCATCTACCCAATCACCCATCCATCCATCCACCCACCTATTCACCCATCCACACATCATCCATCCATCCACCCATCTGCCCATCCACCCATCCACACACCATCCACTCACCCATCCACCCATCTATCCATCCACCCATCCACCCAATCACCCATCCATCCATCCATCCATCCATCCATTTATAATTGCCCAGTACCTACCATGTTCCTGCCACCTACTGATATAGGTGCTCAGAACACAAAGTTGTACAAAAGACAAGCATTCCTGCCCCAAGAAATTCATAGTCTTAGCTACCCATTTTTTAGAAGCCATGTTATTTTCTTCCTTCTTTCCTTCATTTGACAAATCCTAATTATAGTACAGCCACTTTGTCTTAAATTTTAAAGTAATTTTTATTTTTTTCTTTATTACTAAGAAAATGCAAGACAAATTGCTGTCAACACTTCTGTATATATCCTTCAGACCAAGGTTTCTCAATATCAGCACTACCGATATTTTGGGCCAGAAGAATCTTTATTGTGGAGAGCTACCTTGTTTATTGTAGGGTGTTTAGTGGCATCCCTGGCCTCTTACCCTCTACCCCTTAGACGCCAGTAGCAACTCCCTTCCTACTTCCCATCTGTGTTGGAATAATGAAAAATGACTCCTGGTAATTGCCAAGTGTCTTCTAGGCCCCCACTGCCTGAGGCCATTCTGGATTCAGGGTGAGGTTTATTGACTGAAACTTATCATCTATTCCCTTTCCTCTTCAGGAGTCTAGATGACACTTATAGGTTATCAGCTTTATTAACTATTCAGTTTGAGACAACTGTAGCCCGAGTGAGCCTGATTGGTTTCATTCATCCAAAGTAAACTGAGGAGCTGGAAGCAGAAAGAAGAGGCCTGGTTGGACCTGTCTGAGGTAAGAAAAACCCTACGGTCCTGCCAGAGCAGGTCTGAGAGGAAAGGAAAGGGAAGGGCTCTGTTTTGGGGTTTTGAGACAGAATGACCCTAATTGGCTGCTGCTGATATGGTCAGTTAACATAAGCTGGTCTCTCCAGGTTGGAATGTCATTCCACAGCTAGGAACCTCCTCTGAAAAAGCCACACAGTGGGGAGGGAGTTCAGGAGTTCCTGCTTTAGGAGTCAAGGCAGGAGTTTGGGGTCATGACAAGAAGAGCTCCCCACATTAGATTTTTTTTCTATGAATATATAGATACACATACACATTTTAAGTAAAGGCTGTTTTAAAGGCTGTTTTGTACCCTGTTTTGTGGCCTTTTTGGTATCACACCATGTGTGTGATACCAAAGGGTTTTATAACCCTTTTTCAGTTCCCATAATCAACCCACATTAAATTATTGAAGACAGCATTAGAAACAGCTGCGTTATTATTTGCTTGTACATAATGTAGTTTCGCCCGTTCACTTTTGACCATTGTTGTTTTCAAATTTCTTCTAATATGAACAGAGTTAAGCATCAGAGAGTTTAAGACTGCAGTTTGTCACTGATTCTTGCCTATGGGCAAATTATTAGACGTGGAATCATTGGTTTCATGGTGTGTATTACTATGCCCTTCTTTTGGAATCTGGAGCCCCAAATTATATGTAGCTTGAGGAGCTAAAGTAAGTAGGCATAAATGAAGAAAGAGTAATTTAACAGCTGCATTGCATATTTTTCTGCCTTCTCTAAAACCCAGTTGACTGCTTAGAGTCTGGGGACCCCAGTTTGAAAGACTTGAGCCCTAGGTTTTGCTTCCTCCCCTCCCCAACAGGAGCCAACAGCTCCTTGGGCCCTGAGAAAGCTTTCCTCTCCTGTCTCTGGGCCACTTAACTTTTGGCACACCATAGTACTTTGCCCCTGGCACCATGCTGTGGCCAGAACCCCAGTTGTCTTCTGGATTTGGCATCCTTGATGAGGTTAGGTGTATTTTCATAGACTTGGGCCCATCTGGAGAAGGCTATGTGTATTGTAAATATTTTCAGTTTTCCGTATATCATGATGTTTCACCATCTGAGAAATATCTTTCTCACAGCCCCTCCTTTCGTTAGAAAACTCTTAGAGACAGCAAAGGATAGGGCCAGGAACCTGTCCTTGACGTGCAAGCTAACCAGTCCAGAGTAACCCACTTACCCTACTTGGCCTGAGTATCCCAGGAGGCAATACTTCTCTTCCTTAATTATCCCAGGGCCAGTGCTATGGCCAGACAACTGGTGACCCCTTCTCAAGGTTTCAAACTAGCAACCCTAAACTGTTTACCTTGTTTTGCCTTGTCTTTCACAAGGAAACTCCAATAAAAGCCATGGTCAAAGCACACCCATCATTCCTGTTTTCTGCCTTCTGACCTTTCTGTCTTTCCTCTGTGACCCAGCAATGTATGCTGTGCCTCTCGTCTCTAGGATTTGTGAGTATAAGAAACTTTGGTGTTCCCTGAACCTCTCTAATGTCTCCTGTTGTGGCCACACCTGCTGACAGTCTCATAAAATATAAATCACTGTGATGTAGGACCTGTCTTTAGGCTTTATGAAGCTGATTCCCTAGGCTTCTGGTCTTGGGTTTTGGGGACTGGCTGTCACTTGAGTGCTTTTGCAACAAGGAATCACAGCCTTGATATTTCCATTTTTGTGTTTTCAGCCTGAGGACCCCATAAGAAAGAGCTGCTGAGATTCACTCTTCTGCTCTAGAAGTTCCTAGAAAAGTAGTCTTTCAACAGGGGCAGATTTTAAACACTAGTACCATTGAAATACTGTCTAGAAATCAAAAGCTCACTTTGTTCCAGAAGACTTCATTTTTTTCCTTTCTTCATCTCTCTTCCCCAACTTAAACATGACCCCAAAAAAGTGCCGTCTAAGTCGTGAAGCAGGAGACAGACAGATGGCCAAGGTTAATATTTGTGTTTGGAAGCACGGTCCCCATGGAACGGGCAGTAGCCCTTGAGCTGCCTCCAAGGTTTCTCTTAGCCAGTGTGTTGGCCAAACAGTCCTGCTCTTCACACACTTTTTATGGTTTGGGAGGAAGCTGCGTGTTTTCATGGGAAGAGATTGACTAGGCTTTGAGGAGGCTGTGGCAGTGGTGGGGGTCAGCCCCTGGGGTCCTGCTCCACAGCCCCAGCTGCCCCCTTCCAACCCCTGGCAGGGTTAGGAGAACCCACTGGGTCTGGGGAAGCAGTGGAACTGATGGGGTTGGCTCAGCGAACAAACGCCCAGTGTTCCATCCACTTGCATCCAGTGCCAAGGTCCATTCTCCAGAGACACTGACGGCTCTGTTCTGTGAGACAGCAGCCTTGCGTCACTCCACAGGGGAAAGGTGCGTGCTAGACCTCCCTCTTGCAAAACCTGGGTCCACCGGGAGCAGTGCCAGAGCTCTCCCATTGCATCCAGGCAGGGCTGCTCAACTAAGGAAGGGAGCTCATTTTTCCATGGTGCTCTATGGAGGTCAAGAACACCTTAGATTCTTTTGGGGAAAAATGAAGTGGTGTGGTGTCAGCCCTTTGACATTGCCTCATGAGTGGCACTGTGGGCTCCCCACCATAACCATTGGTGGATTCCAGTGCCCAAAGGCATCATGGGCCAGAAAATGTAACTAAAGTAGAGAAAAAGTTGGCCAACAGAATTCCCTACGTTCTGCTTACTGCTTTAAAAACAAAAACAAACAAACAAAACAACAAAAAAGAAAAACCTATATGCATATGTATAAAGACTAAACAAAAATAAAAACAAAAATATTAACTCCTGTTTCTTCTTTTTCTGTATTGTAGTTCTATGGTCTTTATAATAAAAAAGAAAAGTGGAAAGGAAACAATCCTAAAGTTTTCACCAATTTTTCAAAGGTTGAATCAGGAAGGTTCATGTTTCCAGGAGTCCAGCCCGGTGAGTATGTATTATAAACATGCATGAGCCTGCTGAAGGTGGTGGTGGGTTAGGAGTGGGTGGGAGCATTTGGATTGGGCATGCTTACCTGTGTGGGGTCTAACCTCCTTATATGGAGCTAAGTACAATAGAATCCTGGAAGACTGAGGGCCTCTGCTATGCCTCAAGCCAAAGAAATCTTGGAGGCTCCTGGGGCTGTTTTCTGGGCCTGCCGTGGCTCATTAATCATGTCTGTCCCGAGTGAGCCTGGAGTGGGGTGAACCCAGGGCCAGCACAGATGGAGAAGGGCCAGCACAGTGGACTAGGGGTGTAGGGCACAGGGAGAAGACAAAGCCCTAGGAAGACAGGAGGAAAACAATGGGTGTTTGAGAACTTGGCTTTAAGGGACATCTTCTCTTACATGGAGTATCAACCCCAGACTAGATAAGATAGTCTAATCTTAACTTTACTTCCCAAGAGGGTGTATGTTTCCAACTACAGCAAGGAGATCACTGAGAGAATAAAGCTTCATTCCAGAAAACCCCCCATGAGCACAGAGATCTCTACCAGCAGATCTTTTTCTTAAATTCCAAGAATCTTTGATTCTAAATGAAGGATCTCTCCCTGATCTCTTCTGACCCAGCATCCCATCCCGTTATGTAGACAACTACACCCTTCTCTTTGCCGCCATTTGCTTAAATTAATTGTACTAGTTTGTCAGGGTCTGAAAAGTCTGATTCTAAATGTTTTATTGAAGGAAACTTTGGGTTTGAAAATCCAGTCTGGGCAGGAGTGTGTGTGTGTGTGTGTGTGTGTGTGTGTGTGAATATTTTAAATACTGTAAACTTGAGACCATCCCAAGACCTGCCTCCCCTGCCCCCACACAATGATTCTGATCCCAATGCCAATGTGCGGGAACTTTCCCCATAAACCAGCAAGTAATTCTGACATGAGTTGGGTGTCCTGCCATTCAACTCAATTCTAACACTGTCTACCCTGAGATGGCTTCAGATCCTGCAGGCTGAGTCCCCTGACACTGTCACTTCACCTAACTTCAGATACGAATTACAAGTCCAGGGTGTTACCTGTATTTCTGATTGGCTATAAATCAGAGGCTCATATGACCCCCTTCTTGGGTTCTATTAATTTGCTAGAGTAGCTCACAGAACTCAGGAAACATTTTACTCACTAGATTACTATTTTATTACTACCTAACTCAGACACAGATGAGAGAGATATGTAGGGCAATATATAGGGAAAAGGTTTGGAGCTTGCAAGCCCTCTCTGAGTGTGCCTCTCTCCCCAAATCTCCATTATTCACATACCCAGAAATTCTCTGAATCCCATTTTTTTGACTTTTTAATGGAGGTTTTATTACATAGTCATGATTGATTAAATCATTAGCCATTGGTGATTGATTGAATCTCCCACCCCTCTCCCCTTTCCCTATGGGTGAGGGGGATGAGACTGAAAGTCCCAGCCCTCTAATTACCTGGTTGGTTCTGGCAACCATCCCTCAGCCTTATGTAGGGTCCAAAAGTCACTTCATTAACTTAATAAGGGCAACTCATTACTTAGGAAATTCTAAGAGTTTTAGCAGCTCTGTGCCAGAAATGGGGATAAAGTCCAAATATATATTTCTTATTATAAATCACATCTCCAGAACCTGGAGATCAAGACCAAGTGTCCTTCCTGGCCTTCATAGATCTTGCTTCTCCCCCTTAAGATGAGATTCCTGCTAGTAACCTACAACCAAAAAGTCCACTGAATACCAGAAAAGAGAATATTAAATAAAGAAAGAATCAGCGTGGGGTTGGAGCAAGAGAGAAAGGAGGAGTAGAACATCTACAAGCAGAAGAGCTGAAAGTGAAATCATTCCTGAGTGGAGTAACCACATGGGAACGTACAGAAGCTGGTGGGCTAGGGGGACCAACCCCAAGGCCGGTCCGGCTCTCGTGGCCGTTGTGTGGACACAGGGCTGCCCAGACGAGCTTGGGAACCCTCCAAGTTCTGGATTCTGCAGAAATGGACTCTTTTGGTTGGTATCCCTGATGCTTTTCGTCCTACAAGTGGGCAGTAACCACTGGCTGTGGGATCTGAGCAGATGCTCTGCAAACAGGAGTCACTGGTGAAGGAAAAGGATGTCAAGTGGAAGGAGCTGGAGGCACAATTCACTGAGGCCTGAGAAGAGCTAGAAGCCTGACTGGGGAGCCCTGCATCTCAGAACAGGGTTGGGCCATCTTTAGAATAGGAGGACTTTCCTAATATCGAAGGAGGCCAGTGACCACAGTTGCTTGGCCCAGTTCTGCTGCCCCCAGTCCAGTAGGGAGAAACACATTCAAAGAGAGTAGATGGATTTGTTTTGTTTGTCCCCTGGTCCAAGTGTGGTCTGAGGAGGCTCCTTGACTTTTGGATTCAGAAACTCTCACGTCGGCATGCACTGAATTTAGCCTTGTCTCTTGAGCCAGAAAGCAAGTACCTGAGGAATGAAGCCCAACAAGGCCGGTTTCCCAAAAGCCAAACTGTGTCTCCCTCAGGCACTACTGAGCCTCTGCTCTCCCAGGAGAGTGGTGGATGAGCATGGCCACAGCTTGTCTGGGTGCAAGTTCTGGCTTCCCCACGTGGGCCTGCAGGCATATCTGATACTGGCCTCCTGCCGGACCTCATTTAAGACCTCTGTGTGGGCGGTGAGGATTGGAAATGGAATTTATCACTTTCCCCACTCACAGGGGAATGCCACCAAGCAGGACTTTGCAGGAGGTAAGGGGGCCTTCACCCCCATGGGTTGGGACCCTTCCCTGACCCTTCAGCAGCTCAGCATGTTGCAATATTTCCTCAGGAAAAGGCTCCATCCTTGGAGGCTTGGCTCAAGCAAAGCGCATGAAAGCAATTTTTCACTCTTCTCGAGACATTCCTTCCTGCATCTCTGCCAGCCACGTCCTCTAGCGTCTCCTTGTCCATGCCCCAGATGGCCAAAAGTGACCCAAGCTAGGCAGGCACCCGCCCTCCAACACACACACATCATCAGGGGGCACCCTGTCAGAAGTATTTGACCCCTCCTTGTCCCTGTGTGTGATTTTATCAAGCAGGACATTCCAAGGGCCTCTGCAACCTTTCATGTCACTTGTGCAATCTCCAAACTTGAAAGCAGAGAAAGCACGAGCCAAATATTGTCAACCCAGGGCCAGGAGTTCCACAAATTTGTCAGCCTGGAGTACCCCTGATGTGCTGGTGAGGTGAACTTGCCTTGTCACCCCTAGCAGGACTGGGTAACACTGGTCATGCCCTTGACTTGCACAATCCTGGCTGTCAGGCAGCTCCAGGCAGCACCGCAGGAAGAAGACTGTCTCCTTATTCTGGAAGGGTGGACTCTGGTGCCCTGAGGATCTGTCACAGACTCTGCTGCCTCTGTTCCAGGTTCCAGATCCTCTCACCACAAAGCAATGCTCTGTCACTGCTCATCTTTGATACACATGGCAGACACGACTGAGGCTTCTCTGCTCTGAAAAAAAGTCCTGGAAATAGCTTAAAGTCAAAACAAATACAAAAACAAACAACCCATCCAGACCTGCAATCCATGCCCCACTGGAAAAACAAACTCTGTCTGGGTTTTTGGGCAGTGAAGATTTGGGAAGGCCAGCCTATGTGTGTGGTTCCAGAATACTGGTGGAGTATTGTAACTGATTGTCAAAATGGCCTCAAATTCTTCCTAACTTTGCCTGTTACTTTGAAGCTCCTCCCCGTCAGGAGGCGAAATCTGTTTCCTCACCTCTTGAACCTGGACTGGCCTGTGACTTGCTTCCACTAAGAGAACGTGGCAGAAGTGAGCGTTTGTCAGTTCTAAGTCTGAACCTCAAGGAGTGTTGAACACTTTCTCTCACTCTGGTGACCACCATGTGAACAAGCCCAAGTGAGCCTATTGGAGGATGACAGACATGTGGCTAGTCACCCTATTGCCTCACTGACAGCCGTTTGCCCAGAAGACATGTGTCTGTGGTCATTGTAAAGCCGGCCATCAGCGGACCCTCTCCCCACCCCACCACGGTATCACAGACACATGAGAGAATTTGCCAGGTCAGTCAGAGGAGAAGAACCACCGAGCCCATCCATAGCATTTTGAAAAGTAATAAATGGCAGTTGTTTTAAACACCACTGTGTTTTGGGGTGGTTTGATATGTAGCAAAAGCTAACTGATAAGCCAGCCCAGTCCATTCTCAGGAGAACAGTGGGGAGAAGAGGAGAGAAAGGGACTTCAGAAGGGGGCTTGTCATGCCTCTGTGCTCAACCTTCCCACAGACACATTCTAATTCTACAAAGTTCAAATATGAGCCCTTAAGGTGCCCAAGGGACTTTGACGGACTCCATAGCAGAGATAACCCATGAGGAAATACTTGGGAATGTCTTGGCCTAATTAACCAATAGTTACTCTATAGGGGAAATTTGAGTATTTTCCTTCCTTCCTTCTCTTTTCTCTTCCTTCCTTCCTCCCTCTTATTTATTTAATTTTTTAACTTTTTGCATGCTTGTACTCCCTGATATTTTGGTAACAGATACATTTTGTGTGTGTGTGTGTGTTTTATAACAAGAAAGATGCTGATTAAGGGCTATTATTTTAAAACTGATCAGATCAGCCTACTGTTTTCATATTGAGCATGATTCAAGAATGGCTCGATTACCCATGTGTTGCCTGGTTGTGGTGCCTCCTTCTGCGGTCTCCCAAACTAAGTGGAAGATTAATGTTCAACCATTTGTAAGTGGTTGACAAGCTGCCACCTGTGACTTTGGGGAAACAAAGTTACTTATTCTATATCATACCCTCTGTAGATTACTTTTGAGGCTGTTGTTCTCCGTCAAAAGATCACATCTAAGAAAAGAACGAAGTTCTGAGATACATGGAAACTAGTTCAACATGGGCAATGGTCAAATGTCGAACTTTGGTAGGGATGAGGTATGCAGGCAAAGTTTGAAATCAGGATTCTGGTCTCCGAGTCTAGGAGAAAAATCACCAACTCTTATTGACAAAGTGGCTGGTGAGTAAATAAAGAAGGTGACAAACAGCGGCACCAGGAGATGTTGCAATCTGCAACATTTTACAGATTAGCTGGCGTCGTCCTCGCCAGGGAGACCAGTTTTAGCGAAAGGGGGAGAATGTGGCTTGATTTGTAGCTGATGATATCATGTGTCTAGTCACTGGAGATCAAAAGAAAGCTCGCCTGTGAAACACTGCTAATGAAATTGGAGCAAAGGGTAAGCTCTTCTCATGGGTGTGTCAAAGGAAAGTTTTGCTCTGCCTCAGGCCAGTAGGATGTGAATCACTGTACGTTCTCTGGGATGTGGTCATGGCCACGTGACCTCACGTTCAACTCTAGCAGCACTAACTCTGGAGATGTATCAATTGTGTGTAATCAATCCTTTTAAAAAACACCTAGTGAGGGGCGCCTGGGTGGCTCAGCGGGTTAAGCCGCTGCCTTCGGCTCAGGTCATGAACTCTGAGTCCTCGGATAGAGCCCCGCATCGGGCTCTCTGCTCAGCGGGGAGCCTGCTTCCTCCTCTCTCTCTGCCTGCCTCTCTGCCTGCTTGTGATCTCTCTCAATAAAAAAAAAATCTCTCTCAAATAAATAAATAAAATCTTTAAAAAAAAAACAAAACACCTAGTGATTTGGGGACCTAAAGTTTCTTCTCTTTTCCTATGATGTTTGTCTAGAGACTGACGGGTACTTTGTTTTGCATTTTCTTCAAAAGTCCCTGTTGCACACGTGTGCATGCATACTTGTGTGTGTGCGTGTTTGCTGGTGGTGCTAATGAGGGGATTGTGGAGAAGTGATTGACTTTCTTATTCTCACCCTATAAGACCAGGTTTTGAGCAGTTCACCTGGGATGACTCAATTTTTTTTTTTCCTGAAAATAGAAACTAGTATGTGGAGGGTGACTTGATCTGCATGTTCCTGGGATAACTCTAAAGTGCTGAGGGCAAGATACATTCAGGCAAGTCCAAGAAGTGAATGTCACATTCTCTGCAGTAGGGAATTAGCATGAAAGAAGACAAAACATCCCTAGCATGAAACCCCATTGAGAGGAAAATTCTACTGTATTCTGGCACTTGAAAGAAATTCATCATGGTAGGACTTATTATCCTGTGTAAGGGCAAATTCTTTCTTAAATACAGTGGAAACCACTGGCCTTGCTTAGCTCCCTTCCGTTAAGTTCCATGTGCCCGAATTTCCATGGAATTCCTATTTATAACACCCCAGAGGTGCTGAAGAGCTGTCAGAACCACACTCAAAGCTTAACTGAAGCACTCACGTTTCCTTCCCTTCTGGCCTCTGGTTACTGAAAACATTTGCTGAAAATTGCTGTCCCACTCAAGAACTGTCAAAGGTAATTGTGTTGCACAAAAGTTACTGAGAAGCATGAAGTAATATGGTTACCACCTGGCGACTAACTTCCTAGAACCTGTCTGATGAGCCGCAAGGCTGGCACATGTGTACACACCCGTTTCTGTCTGAAAACCACGACAGCATAAATTTGTGAGGAAGACGTGTATCAGAGGCCTCTTGGTGGCAATTTACGGTACAAATCCCTATGTAAAGGGCAGTTGTCAGGTCACCAACTCCAGTGAGGTCTGAGGTTCTGGTGGCGGGGTAGCGCTGTGAGGGGAAAGATGGGGGCAGAATTGGGGGCTTTGAGAAAGTGGATCTGTGTGAAGCAAGTGGCAGTACTCACTTCAAAAAGCAAGGTCTAGACTTGGTGATTCTCACAACTGGCAATGACCTTGGTGTCTAAGAAAATGAAAATCAGAGACTCAGAAGGTTGGGGGTGGGGCTTGAGAGTCTGAGTCTCGCCACCTTGGATTCTGGCCTAATCTGTGCGGGTCCAGAGAAGCAGGAATCTCTTTCCCTCTGAAGATTTCCAAGAGAATGAAATCCTTCTCTTTCTCAGTAGCCATTCTCAGAGTCTCATCCTCCTGGAGATGGTTTTGCCTTAACTTGAACTTAGAAGACCCCAAGAAACTCTCCTAAAACATGTGCCTTTATTCTATGGCAAAACCCTCACTAAACCCGTAAATCCACTTTTGGATTTCCTTGGGAGCATCTAGTTCTGTCTGAGGCTGTCTTTTGGGGTCTGAAATTGTGGCTGTGAGGATGTGAACCTAGTGCATGCTTCTCAGCACCCTAATCCGGTAGTCAGGGTATAGCTCAGAAAAGACACAATGAAATTAGGAATTTCCAGACATGGGATCCGGGGTCCACATCGGAACAATCCTGACATTGTTATAAAATCAACCAATACAAGGAGGAGTTGCTCTTTTTATCTTTGGTGATATTCGCAATTGAGCTCTTGAGGTACAGAAAAAACTTCTCGCTTCTCATGCAGTCTCTAAATTGAAACCAGGGATGGCAGAGTTCATGGGGCTCAGCACTCACTGAAAATTCTTAAACAGCAGAAAAAAAAGCTTTTTTTCACCCTCTCTTTTGTGACCTCTATCTCTCTCAGCTTCCCATGGTATTTTTTTTTTTTTATTTGCTATTTTAATGTCACACTCCCTCAGGCATGGGGACACTGGCAGGGTGAGGGCAGACCTTCACAAGCACTCAGAGTGGAGCCTGGCCACCAAGTGTGTGAGGCGTACACGACCAACTCCAACTGTCCCTGTACCTGCACCAGGCCCTCAGCGGGGGGGAGTGGGGGAGTGGGGAGAAGGCAGAGGACACAGTATCCTCTCCATGGGGGTCAGGGAACAGGTGGCCAAGAACCCATGCGGGGGAGGTGAGGCAGTGCTGGGCATGCACCACTGTCCTCTGGGACTTCATTCCCAATACACAAACTCAAAGATAAAATTATTTATGTGTTAAAAACGGTAAACACATCAGGAAACCCTAGTGTGAGTCTCCTTTCTGAGTTCAAGACCCTCTTGCCTTCACTGGTCCTGGCTGAAGCTTATTTTCTCTCACTGATTTCAAAAGCATGACATGACTCACTGACCATCTGAAATCTTATGCCTGGAGTCTTCTTTCCTGATGACTTTTTGATTCCCATTCTTTTCTGTGTAATCTGCTTCTAATTCCTGGAAGCTTTTAGGATCTTCTCTTTAACTCTATCTTCTCTTCAGAAATGTCTCACTTCTGCACTTTAGCATGGATTTTTCATCATTTATCGTCTAGAGCTCTCAGAGAACCCTTTTGGTCTGGAAACCAATGTCTTCTGTTCTGGAAAATTGTCTTGTATTGTTTCCTTGCTAATTCCCTCCTTAATTTCTTTTTCTGTGCTATCTTCTTGCAACTCCTGTTGCTGGATGTTGGGTCAGTCCCCTAATTTTCTTTCCTTTCTTTTCCTAGTTTCTATCTCCTTCATCTTTGCCTCAACTTTGTCAACTGTCAATGAAATTAATAAAATTTCTGCAATCATATATTTCATTTTCAAGAGCTTTTTTCCTCTTTAATTATTAAATTTTCATAGCAAGCTGTTCTAATTTGGATACAATATCTTCTCTTGTGTATTTGAGAATACTAATATTTTCAATCCTTTTATTCATTCCTACATTAATTCTGTCCCTCCCCCTCCTTTGATCTTTGTTCCTATTCTTTCATGTTGGGGACTTTTCATAATACCTGGTGATATGTTTATGTGGCATAAAAAAAATTGCCTTTTGTCCCATTTTCTTGGCACAGAACTCCTAAAATCCCTTGGAATCTCCTGACAGAGCAGAGTGTCTTTGGTATGCCGATGAGAGGACCTTTGGTTGAGGGGCTCCTAGATAGCTTCAGGAGGATAGCTGGTCTCCAGGAAGTTCCAGCCGTGATTAGAAGGTTAAGACTGTGAGCTCAACCCCCCCGACCTCTGGAGAGAGGTGAAGGGCTAGAAATGGAGTTGAATCACCAATGGCCAGTGATTTAATCAATTGTGTTTATGTAATGAAAATTCCATAAAAACCCCTAAAGTGAAGGGTTCAGGGAGCTTCTAGGTGGGTGAACACTTGAAGGTGCTGGGAAGGTGGTGCCTGGAGAAGGCATGGAAGCTTTGTGACTCTCCCACCACACCTTGCCCCAGGCGTCTCTTCCATTTGGCTCTTCCTGAATTATATCCTCTATAGCAAACTGGTAATGGTAAGTAAAGTTTTCCTGAGTTCTGTGAGTTATTTCAGCAAATCATTAAACCTAAGGAGGGAGTTGAGGGCACCCCCAATTTATAGGTGGTGTGTCAGTAGTATAGATGGCCTGAAACTTGTGATGTGCGCCCAAAGTGGGACAGTCTTGTGGGGCTGCCCTCTAAGGTGTAGGATCTGACACTAACTCCAGTAGACAGTATCAGAACTGAATTGAATTATTGGACACCCAGCTGCGGTCAGAGTGTTAGAGAGATGGTGTTGGAAAAAACACTGTTTTTGGTGCCAGGAGGGAGGAAAACCTCTCAGTCTACTCAAAAGTGAGGCACTATGATGGGATGCGCTAAGAGGACACTTTACTATAGGGTGGTCAGGGAATGAATCACCAGTTCTTTGAAGAATTCCAAAATATCACTATTTGAAGGTCTTTTCTCTGAGCTGTTTAGAGGGGAGCCTAAATCTCCTGCCAGGGGGTATGTTTGTGTGTGTGCGTATGCGTGTGTAGGAGAGAGTAGTTCTGGAAAAAGTGAGGGGAAGGAGGATTGGGGGGTCCACAGGATGACATGGGAACTTTCTTTACCTGCTCCCCAAGTCCATTTACTCCAAAGAATCAACTGCCAGCTTTCTGCCGGGATGTGAGGGAAAGGCTATTGACTGAAGGTACACACAGGGGAGAAGAGACCAATGGGCTTAAGCACATGACAGGCAAATATCCAACAAACAGAGGGCTTTACTCTCACCTTTCTTTTGAAACTTTCGTTGCTTATAAACACTGAGCAACTCAGAGTTTCTTCAGGGTGAAGCAGCTCTGTCCCCACTTGTCTGCAAGCAATTGGCTTTCTCCTTTCTTCATTTGCCAAGGTAATTACCAGTCTTCCATTCATCTCTCACCTTCCAAAAATTTGTTGAAAGCATTTATGGCAAATTGTCTCTCATTCTCTTTGACCTTGTTGATTAATTTGTTTTCAAAAATTCCTCGGCCGTTGTTATAATGAAATTTGGGTAGGAAGAAAAGTTAGTCATGGCCCGGTAGTTTTAACTGGAAGTTTCCTTTGGAAATCTTAATTTTTATTGGGATCCAAACCCATGCACTTCTCTTTTAGGCAAATCCCTGCTGTTTACTAAGTAAACAGTAAACAATCTAGAGAAATAGTAAGTCTTAGTCTGTATTTCATAGCCTATGTATATTTACTTAAACACAATTCAAATAATCCTGGTTATAGTATTCTAGCTTTTGGTGGGTTAGAGGCAGAATTTTAGTAGGAAGTTAGATATGAATGTGGCTAGACTCATATATGCTATAGTATAAAGACTAGCTGGCAGACCAAAAGGTGGCAGGACACGTATAATAACAAGTTAAAAGAATGCATAACAGTAGAACAATTTATAGAGGTACAAAGAGTCCTGTGCATTTCAAAAATGCATTGCTCCAATTAAATGTAATGCGGATGCCATCTTCCTATTACAAAACCTTCTATGGCTCCTCATTGTCTGTAGATACAAGTCTAATGTTCTCTCACTGTTCCATCGATACCCAAGCATTTGACCTGTGGTACCAGCAAAACACCCTGCTCTATTTCACCTTTCACTGAAGAGGTGTGAATTTCTTAGCAAGGCACACCCTTTCTTGCCATCGCAAGTCATCCTTCAAGACCCATTTGAATTCTCAAGATGTATTCTCCCTCCCTTCTCTTCCTTATCCCCATAATTCTTGTTTAGAGATATATAACAGCACCTGTGAGGAATTTTGAACTTATATGTCTGCCTTACCTCTCCAGTTGGATCATATGCATCAAGCAGCAGGGGGCTGTTGTAATGGATTGAATGTGTCCCTCCCAAATTCATGTGTTGAAACCCTATTCCAAATGTAATGGTATTTGGTTGTGGGGTCTTGGTAGGTAATGAAGTCACAATGGTGGGACACTTGTGAATGGGATTAATGCCCTTGTAAGAAGAGCCTGGGAGTGAGGTAGCCTACTTTCCACCATGAGAAAATGCAAGATGTTGGGCAGTCTGTAACCCAGGCAGAAGGTCCTCACCAAGAACCCAACCATGCTGGCCCCTGACCTGGGACTTCCAGCCTCTAGAGCTGTGAGAATAATACCTGATAGTTATATTTGTTATATATCTGGTATATTTTATAAGTTATATAATTATATTTTACAATATATTTTAGACTATGGTATATTTGTTGTAGCAGCCTGAACTGACTAAGACAGCCGTTACTCTTGCCATAATGCCTTGCCAGTAAATATTCCTGAATAATGTTTGATAAACCCAATCAACAGTATAATAATTGATGTTTCACATCATAATCTTTAGTCCAAAGGACAGGTGAAACAGGAATCTATACACTTCATTTAAGAAGAAAGCATATGTGTGCAACAAAAAAATGAAAAAAGAAAAAAAAAACAATGCCATATAATGAAATCATTGAGTATGTGATGTTTTGAGATTGGCTTTTTTCCTCAGTATAATGCCCTTAAAAAATACTAAAAATGAAACAAGAAATAAATTTGTATGATGTATAAAAGAAATATGATCTTTAGCTTATCATAAACTTTATTACTTATTGATACAATAGTGAGGCACTGTTTTTCACATGGACAACAATTCTCTTATACCATCAAGCTGTTCCAGGTTGAACATTATAGCTTACGTATAGAACATCAACTATGTCTTTTTAAACAGAGGCACGATAAAGGGATTGTGGCAGGTAGGGAAAAAGGTGAACATTTTTATTTCAGTATGTTTTGGGGAGCAGCTATGTGTTCCTTGACACAACTGACCTGTTCCCGAAATATTTGGGATCAAACCTTATCTTGCTATTGACTCGTGTTGTACTTTGAAGGTGCTTTTATCTTTGCTTTGGGTTGATCTTTGATTAGGTGTGACTCCTGACACATTTGCTTTAAATTTCTCTCTCCTCCCCTGTCAAGCGGTTAATGATCTCAAAATGTCACACAGGAGTCCACGGATTTCCCAGGAAGTCAAGTGTGGGTAGAAAATAAAACAAATTTAAAAATGGTGTTTTCAATGCATATGTGCCAGGCCAGCATCATGGGTATGTGAGTTGGGCAGTTGCATGGACCCGTGCTCAGTAGGGCCCCATGCTTGGTTGAATGCTCTGCTGTTACTATCTTGACATTCCTAATAATTTTATCTTGTGTTGCACAGGTGAGGTCTGACAGGGCAATGGAGCATGTATATGAACTGAAGAGATACATACAATGCGTGGGTCTGCTGGTCTTTGCTGCCCATTTGCAGTCAGTGTTTGCAATGGCACATGATATGGGACTCTGGTAGACAGCGATGCATGGGAATTCAGCTCAATTCAAAGCATGTATGTGTACAACATGCAAAGCAGGCCGTAGTACTGATATCCCAGGGAGGCCACATTCTCTGTCCAAACCAGACTTGCTTTGAATGCAGAAAGAAGAAAAGGAAATTGTAAGAAGCATGAATGATCAAGAAACCTTATTGTATCCTATATAACCTTATAAGCCGGTAATGATATGGAAGGAAAGGGAAAGATAGGACAATGAATTGTTCCTTTCCTTCCAGTTTTTCCTAGCTCATCTGTAAGCCTAAAATAGAGACTGGTTGGTAGAATGTGAGTGTGTGAAGAAGTAAGATAAAAAAAACAAAAACAAACAAACTTGATTTAGCTTTGTGCAACATTCCTGCTGTTCTGATAAGAACAAAACACATAAGCACGTATGAGTTCTGAAATACAAATTGTGTAAATTTTGTGATTCCTTGCACAAGTTAAATACTCTTATATTTTCATTAAAGCAGCCATTATACAATATAAGGATGAATGGTAAAATTCATGAATAAATTATTCTGATTCTGCTTCATACTGGAAGTCCTAGCCATTGCAGTAGAAAAACAAGAAATAAGAGGCATTCTGACTGAAGAGGAAAAATTAAGACTGTCCCCATTTGCAGGTGACACAACTATCTATGTATAAAATCTCAAGGAATCTAAAAAAAAAAACCTCATAGGACTATAGTGAGTTTAACAAGTTACAGGATAGGAGGTAAACAAAATCAGTTGTTTTCTATATACTAGCAGTGGACTACTGAAACAGATTTTTTTTTTTTAAGAGTGTGATTATTGTATTACTTTGCTAGGGCTACCATAACAAAGTACCACAGACTAGATGCTTAAGTAACAGAAACTTTTTTTTTTTTTTCAATTCTGGACGCCAAAAGTCTGAGATAAAGGTTTTGAGCAGGGTTGGTTTCTTCTAAAGCCTCTTGCCTTGGCTTATGGATGGTCATCTCCCTGTGTCCTCATGTGCTCTTTTCTCTGTGTGTGTCTGTGTTCTATTCTCCTCCTCCTATAAGAACACCGGTCATATTGGGTAGGGTCCACCCTCATGACCTCATTTTAACTTAATTATCTCTTTAGAGACCCTATCTCTAAATATAGTCATACTCTGAGGTCCTGAGGACTTCAACACACGAATATTGAGGATGGGGATATGCAGTTCAGACCTTAACAATCATTAACAATAGCTAATTATTATGAAATAAGGTATTGCTAAAAATTAAATACTTCATTTGTAAGTCTTAAAAATTAAGACTTAAAAATGCGCAGAATCTATATGTTGAAGACTTTAAAGTGTTATGAGGAAAATCAAAGATGTCCTAAATAAATGGGAAAGACATATCATGTTTATGGATTACTATATAATTAAACATAGTAATATGTTGAATCGACCCACATTGGCCTATAGATTTAAGGCATTTTCAATCAAAATGCCATCAGGATTTTTTGTAGATAAGAACAAGATGTTTACAAAATTAATATGGGAAATTAAAAGAATTAGGATAGCCAAAACAATTTTGAAAAAGAATAAAGCTGGTGAACTCCACATGACTTAAAGACTTGCCTTAAAGCTGTAGTAATTAAGACTGTGAAATGTTGGGGAAGAGTTAAACCTATATATCAACAAAACAGAACAGAGCATCCAGAAAAAGACCCACACAAATAAAATTAACTTATTATTGACAAAAGTGCAAAGATAAATAAAAAGAGAGAGGATAGTTTTTTTCAACAAATGGTGTTGAAATAGAGATCCTGTTCAAAAACGTGAACCTTGACCTCAGCCTCACACTTTATACAAAAATTAACTCAGAGTGAATCACAGATCTAAACGTAAAATGCAAAACTGTATAAAAATTTTAAAAAGTGAAAATCTTCTTGATTTGGGGTTTCACAAAGACATCGTAGACAAAGGTGCCCCTGGGTGGCTCAGTGGGTTAAGCCTCTGCCTTCTGCTCAGGTCATGATCTCAGGGTTCTGGGATCAAGCCCCGCATCAGGCTCTCTGCTCATCCAGGGGCCTGCTTCCCCACCCCCACTCCCTATCTGCCTACTTGTGATCTCTCTCTCTGTTAAAAAAAAAAAAAAAGACATCTTAGACATGACAGCAAAAGTAAAACAGAAAAAAGAAAAATACTGATAAATTGGAATTCAACTAAATTAATCACTTTTGCTTTGCAAAAGACATTCTTGAGGAAATGAAAAGAGAAAACTATGGTCTGAGGGGAAATCTCTCAAAGACTCATGTCTGACAAACAACCTGTATCCAACTTGTATCTCTCCAAACTCAACAGTAATACAACTACCCAATTTTAAAAATGAGCAAAACATTTGAAGATATTCCATTAAAGAGGATACATGGAAGGCAAGTAAACTCATGAAGAGATGTTCAATGTCGTTAACTATTAAGGAAATTCAAATGAAGGACAAAATGAGGAACCATGTATATCTATTCAAATGGCCCAAATGGAAAAACATACTGACAATACCGAGTGTTCAAGAAGATGTGTGGCAACTAAAATGCTCATATGTTGCTAGTGGGAATTCAAAACAGTACAGCTATTTGGTATTTTCTTTCAAAGTCGAACATACACTTACCATATGACCCAGCTATCCCACTCCTAGATACTTACCCCAGAGAAATGAAATCTTATGTGCTCACAAAAACCTGTACAAAATTGTTTATGGCAGCTCTTCTCATAATTGTCCCAAATCAGAAGCAACTCAAATGTCTTTTATAGGTGATAAACACACTGTGGGTATATCCATACACTGGACTCCTACTCAGCAATAAAAAAAAAGAATGAACCATTCACATGTACACACAACAACAGCAACAGTAACAACTTGAATAAATCTCATATTCATTATGTCCAGTGAAAGAAGCCATTTACAAAAGGTAATAGACTCCATGTTTTTAGTTACATGACATTTCAAAAGACAAAACTATAGTGATAAGTGCTTACCAGGGTCCATGGGTGGGAGGTGCGGGTGGAGAGTGGACTACAATAGGAAATAAGAGAGAGTTTTTTGGGGGTTGATGAAACTGTTTTGTTTTGTTTTGTTTTGTTTTGTTTTAAATCCATAAGAACCTTCATTTCAAACTGTTGGGGTTGAAGAACAAGGTTTTCGTTCAAGGTGAGTGTTCTGTACTCTTTTTTTCTTTTCTTCCTTTTTTTCTTTTTTTTTTTTTTTTAAGATTTTATTTATTTAGTTGACAGAGAGAGACACTGTGAGAGAGGGAACACAAGCAGGGGGAGTAGGAGAGGAAGAAGCAGGCCTCCTGTGGAGCAGGGAGCCTGATGCAGGGATGCAGGATGAGATCCCAGGATCATGACCTGAGTGGAAGGCAGACACTTAACAACTGAGCCACCCAGGCGTCTCTTCAGTACTCTTCTTTCAAAAACTTTTAATAATCTGCACTATGCGTAGTTCGTGGCATGAATTAGAAAAATCCTGACCAAATCAATGAATCCAGTTCATGAAATGGGAATTATGGATGAATATGTATTACCCACATATCAGTATTTTGATGCCGGTAGGGTTTACAGAAGAGCTGGTCGTTTTGAATCTGGCTTTCACCTGAAGTGAGTTTTGCATTTTGAAGGCAGCAGAGGGATTTTGGTCATGGTCAAGTCTCTGGGGACAGACAACCAGATGACTGTTCAGGAAACAGGTTGGGGTGCAGAAAGTCCTATTATAAGCCACACCCCTTATTACCTTCCTTATAGCAGAAGCTGTGAGCCCTTTCATGACATCTAATCCCTGCTCTTTTGTGTTTTGTTTGGGACTTAAAGTGACAGAGTTATCCCCATTTTATTTATGGAGACAGATATTAGAAGAGCAAGCAAACAAGCAAGAGCTCTAAACAAATACATCTTAAGCACGAGGTCTGCACGCGTTGCAGATTTTCTTTCCTCACTTTTCGTGCCCAAACTCATTTTCAGAAAGGACCAGAGACCTCTAACCCTTTGCTAAGAACAAAAGATAATAATCTCAGTTGTGGTATCACATGTGTTTCCCATGAGAAGGGAGATTCTCTAGGGAGGACCCCCCTTCCACCACCTCGCCATTTGTCGGACTGTCCTCTGGGCACCCCCTGGTGGTCGCTTAGGTGGAGAGTCTCTCCGTTCCTGGTCTCCAGAAAGCAGCTCCCTGGCTGGAACACCTCCATAAATCAAATAGAAACATTCTGATTCGTTTCTTTGGAGCAACAAGAAATAACTGAGCAGCAAGAGAAGCAGCAGCAGAAAAGAAAGTATTTTCTGACCCAGTAGTGTTAAAATGTTGTCATCAGGACTTGGAGTCCTTGTAATTTTCTTCTGTGGCATGAGTAAATCTCTTTGCCCCTCCCTGTGCTTTAGGTTTCTCATCTGGAAAATAAGAAACTTAAACTAGATTATTTCTAAGGATGCTTTGACTTTAAACTTATCTGTTATCCAGTGTAGGTATTTTGGGGGCTTCTACAGAGGTGTTGGAAGCCATTTCTGCTCCCTGACCTGGCACCAGCCCTGAGTAGAGATCAGTGCCTGGGAAACTGAAGACAATGTGAAGACATCTCGTAGGCATCTTTTTGACCTCTATCACTTAACCCTTTCCACCTGTGGAAGGGAAAGAATCCTGAATATTTGAAAATAGATGATAATGATTAGGGCACAACTGAAGCCAACTGAAACTTCATGTCTTCAAGAGGCTCTCATCCAATCACAGTCAAAACCCACCAGTCTTCAGAAAGACATAAGGATACACATTTAAATCCTACACTCCCGATAAAAGTGTAGTAAGATTCTCTTTCTACACTTTTTGGTCCTGCCCATCGTTTTAGGCTTCATAAGTCCTAAAGCTGAAACTTGTATTTTAAAAAATACATCTCACATTTACTTATGTCTTACAGATAATGAGGCCATTGATCCCTACAACGTCCTGTGTATTTTTAAGCAACTCACTCAGTTGCTCGCACCTTCTATTTTCCTTACTGGTGAGTCGGGGATATGAAAGAGAACACCCATGAGGACATGTTTTGTAAGGGGGTCACACAAATACGCATGTGTGAGTGATACTGAAGCTGATTCACAGCCAGATCCCAGAGATGTACTTGGAAGTTGCAACATTTTCCTACAGAACATCAAGCAATTATTTCACATGTTTCTTGGCTTAAAATTAGAATTCCTCTTTAGTGCATGCTGTCTTTATTAAGAGGAAGACACATTACATTTCTTAGAAAAAAACACATCCTACAACTGACAAACGGACTACACTGAAATCCAGACGACTCACGAGAAATACTGCATTTCCCATCAATTTGGCTATGAAAAAATGAATTCTGTTGGGAGAAGAGGACAGAGAAAGGTTTGTTCCTTCTTTCAGAAGGAAGCCTCCATTCAAGGTGCTGGCACTGAAGAACAAGGTTGCCTTTCAAGGTGAATGTTAAATGTTCTTTTAAAAACTGCTTTTAATAATCAACTAGAGGGGCACCTGGGTGGCTCAGTCAGTTAAGCATCTGCTAAGGTCATGATCTCAACATTCTGGGATGGATTCCTGCCCCAGGCTCCCTGCTCAGTGGGCAGTCTGGTTCTCCCCTTCACTCTGCCCCTCCACCCTTGCTCATTCTCTCTCTAAACTAAACTAAACTAAAATAAAAAATAAAATTAAGATAAAAATAAAAATCAGTTTGAGGAGCGGTCCCTGGCTTGTTTAAGAAAAAACAGGTCTGAACTGATGAATCCAGTTCATCAAATGGGAGTAATAATCATAAGGTATTTATAAAGATCAACTAAGAGAATAGGTATTTTAAACGCCTAAGAAAATAAAAGACCAAGAAGTCTTAGGTCCTATGAGGCGTACCATGTCTGTGTTTTTGAAAATAAAGGATACAAGGATTTCAGCTGCATGGGGGGGAAGTGGTGCTGAGCTTTGTCTATGGTAATGCAGTGGAGGGTGACCCTGGTTCTATAGTCTTTTATCCAGGGGGATGAACTTTTTCTATTGCTGTGGTGTGATTCCAAGTTTCCTGTCCTGTTCCCCTTGAGCCGCTGTGTTTATGAAAAGTCACTTCCCTCCCTTTTGAGCCAGTGCCCAGTTCTCTCAGCACCTGTCTTTTCAACAGGTCAGCCTTTGTGTGTCTCCTTCTTTACATGAACACACGCCACCCCAATCCCTCTTCACCAGCTCATCCTTGGGACCGAGGAATGGGGACTGCGGCTCTCCTCTTTTGGCCTCTATCCCACATCAGTCTGGTTGCTCCCCCTGAGTGCCTGCTTCTCCTCAGAGTCGTCCTGCCACAGTGCCGGGCATGTGGGGAAAAATGCTTCTGACAAGTGGCTGTGTACCTCGGAGGACTCCTTTGATCCTAGGGGCTGGTGGGTGGCAGAGAATCTTTGCCGAGAAGTGGAAATGATGATGCCTTCCCTCAGAGCATACCTAGTTGTTCCGGGAAGCCAGGAAGGATTGTGGCTTGGCCGAGCCTTTTCTGCCCTACTTTGTCAAATGTTGTCTCTTCTTCCTACAGTAATCCTGGGAACTCTTTTCATCCCAGGGTTTTCTTCCAAATGGAATGTTAAGAGGGTTCAGATGCTGAGAGACAGCTCAGGGCGGTGGGGGTGGGGAGAGGTGTGAGCTTGTCCAGATCTGTGGCTTTGCCAGGACTGTTTTTAAGTTGACACAGGGCTAAATAAAAAGCCCCTTGCTTTGATCTCAGGGACTTCCTGGGTAGACTGTCTGATTAGATAAAGATCACGTATCTCCCCCCACCCCCCATCCTTTAGGAAGTAATCTAAGCTTTGCAGCCATTCCTTGTCTTGCGCTCCTGTCTCCTTCTCCAAGTCTGGTTCTCTCTCTGTCTCATTGGGTTCCTCCCTGGGTCTTGGGTTTTTCTTTCTGTTTGAGCAGGAAAAGGATCCTGAGAAAATAAGGCCCTTCTTCCCCCTTTAAGTCTTCTTAATTTGTTTTGAAACAAAGCAAAAGCTTTGTTTGAGAGCCTCATATGGACCTCGTCTGGTCCCGGGCATCAAAGGGATTTGGTCTCTATTTGCAACATGGTCAGCTGCTGGGATGCTATGAAGTGAGCGAGGTGGCAGGTGGAGGGTTTGGAGACAGAAATACAGTCAGTCCCTGAACCGGGTTCATCCGTCAGGACAATAGAGTGTGAGGTGAATGGTGTGTGCGGGGGTCTCTTCTCTTAGAGAAACCTGTAACTCTGCAACCGAGACCCGGACCCTCAGGAGATGCCCCAGAAACTGTCTCTGACTGTGAGGAACTGGCTTGCTCTTGGGATTGGGGCAATTTAAAAAAATCCTTTAATTGAAAGAGCTGCCAAATTAGAAATCATCTAGGCTGGGTCATAGCTTTCCAGCTTTGTTTGGGAGACTCTCTTTACGACATTAAAAAATGAACCTTTGTCAAAGGGTCGTGCACTTTTAATATTTTATTTAAACCTCTGTGCCAATTACTGTCCTGAGTGACACTCACAATTTACAGAATATGAATGTTAACTCCTTAAATCTTCATGACAACCACAGGAGCAACAGTACCAAATGAAGAAACTAGAACACAGAGAAGCGAAGTATCTTGCTCAAGGTCACACAGCTGGAATGTGGCAGATTACAGATTCAAACTTAGGCCATCTAGTCCTGAGAATCCGATTTTGCTGCCCAGCCCCTCCCCCAAACATACCCAAGCTTAGAAATTCACTGAGAAAATACAGGTGGGAAGAAAGCATATACATTTCTGAATTCAGTAATACTTTTAAATATTTTCATCCACATGAAAAATAGTCACACGTGTATGTGGGAGGCAGTTGAATGTAGAGGTTCATTCATCAATTTCATAAACAATTCTTTGAAAGCCCGCTGTGCCTGCCTGGCCCTGGGCTAGGTGCTGGGCATCACGCAGAGTTTGATATACATGAGGTTCCTGCATTTCAGCTGAGGCTTTAAGGCCAAGGGCCTGGACAGGAGATGGAAGATCCCATGTACACAGCAATGCTACTGAGGGTTTTAGATGCTGTGGGACCAGGGACCTGGAACTTCCTGGAACAGAACATCCCTCTCCTTGGATCCAAGCAACAATCATCACTTACCCTGGGAGGGAAAGTGACGTCACTTACCCTGCTCATGGGGATCCTTGCCTGGTCTGACCACACTTGCCATAAAAAGTGTGACTGCATTTGTCATAAAAATTCATGTGGTTTAGGCACCTGTAGAAGAAACTTGCTCATTTTTCTCTCCAGTATCTTCTTTCTTTGTCATGGGCTCTTGTTAGCTGGGACACCTGGCTGCCCAGATAAAATCTTCCTCCTCTCTTGTAACTAGTTGAGGCCAGAGGACTGAGTTCTGGTGAATGAGATGCAAAGAGAAATATGCCTGCAACTTCTGATAAATCCTTTTTCACTGGCTGGAATATAAATGTGATGGCTGGAGCTTGGGTAGTCATTTTAGACCATGAAGTGGAAATGGCTTGAACAGAATTGTGCAAGAAACTGGATCGCATACTTCCGTGGGGCTATCTATGGCCAGACTCACTTATCACAAACACCAATGACCTTCTATCTATTTAACCCGTGGTTACCTTGTTTGATACAGCCTCCCTTTTAAATAAGGTGCTTAAATGATGTGCTTCTTATTTATTTGAATATTCCTAAAGCTACCCAACATCTGTCCAATATGCTTCCTTTCTTCTTAAATTAACCAGAGTTAAGTTCTCTTGGTTTCAACCTGGAGTCCCTACTGGCATCATCTGTTGCCCTTGGGTTTGTAAACACAGGATGATACCAATGCTTTAAAGGTTAAAATATCTCCTGAAATACAAAGCTAGTATGCCACACAGAACTCTGTAAGGAAGTCTAAATTCTCTTCAGAATTTGGGAAGTATTTTTGCTTGGGGCATATTCTACTATCCTTTCCATGGATTTATCTTAGTTCTGGGAAAATAGACAAGATGCTGTGGTTTTTCCAGGGCCCATGACCCCTCAGCCTTTGCTGAGGGTGTGTGTGTGGGGGGGAGGTTCTCACTGCAGGGCATGGTTAATGGGGCCAGGGGTCCGAGTTATTGGTCACTTCCCATGGGAAGGGAAGCTCGGGCCCTATGCTCTGCAGCTGCACCTGCGCACGTCTCCCCACCCCCACCCTCTGCCCCTGACTTTGGAGTTCAGGGTCACCCCCTCGAAGCACGTTAGGCAGATCTTCTAGCCTTCAGTCTATAGGTGGGGTCTTCAGAATTGTCAGGGCTCTCTTCCCTCCCTGCTCACCAGCAGAGTTTGCACAGTTTCTGTGGGCCCTGGGCTGCTCAGAGAGCTCCCTTCCTTTGACCAGACTTCAGACACACCATTGCCAGGTACCCTGAGACAACAAGATGCCATACCCCTCTAGGGGCCTCTGTTGTGTCTGGTGTGTGTGTGTGTGTGTGTGTGTGTGTGTGTGTGATGGGGAGGGGTTACTTTTTTTCCTGTGGCCACAACTTAACCCTGTCATATCTCCAGGTGTCATAGTAATCTTAGAGTTCTGAAAACCAACCCTGTCTTTTTTTTGGACAAATAGGCTAGAGTGTGGGATATTTTTTTCCCCCAGATTTCCATTTCACCATCCTTCTCTTTTCTTCTATCTCTTCTCTAAGCTGTGCCTTGCTGAGTGACTGCACTCTGTTAGGATTAAGCGGGGCTCACTCCTCAACCCTTAGCCCCTGGAGACCCAGACAGGATGTGGGTCAGTGACCCCTGGTGCATCTGAGCTCTGCCTTCTATAACTTCCAGTTTCTGACTAGAAGCAGAAACACCTGGCATGCCAGGCCCACATCTGGTTCATCCAGCTGAAGCCGGAAGTTGCTCATAGTCTAGCTGTTCTTACTCTGTTTGGTTTTCGGCATTTCAATTTTTCAGGGGAGCGGACAGTGGGAGAATTCCGTGCAGATGAATACTGAGTCATCGGTGACGGCAGTGAGATAGACCCTCTTAGAAGGACCAGTGGGAACAAGAGCCTGACTTCAGTTTGGAAGGTGCTCCGATGAGAATCAAAGCTTACTCCCTCATACCCCTCCCAGATGCTGGTTTCATGTAGGAAAGGTGGGGGCAGAGGGGCCAGAAGTAAGCAGACAAGCTGCCTGCACGTCTGATGTCCAAACAGTGAAAGAGGACATGTGGATTTGAGGCCAGCCATCCCCAGGTTTAAATATGGATCTACTACTTGAGTGATCGTGGGCAAGTCTTTCTACTACCTGAGACTTGGGGTCCTCACCTGGGAGATTTTAAAAAAGGTGACTGAGATGATTTCTGGATCCAATGTCTAGCCCAAAGGAGATGCTCAGTAAGCGGGCATTTTAGCCTGAGATGGGAGTTAGTGGCCCCAGAAGGGACAAGTTTTGGGCCGTCTTCAGCTCTTCCCCCAGATCTGGAGGCAGGACCGCAGGGGTGGGTGGCAGGAGCTATGGCTTAACAAGGCTGTGGGATGGGCTTCAGGCCTCCTGTTCAGTAGATGCTGGATTTGGGACCATGTTCCCAGTGCAGGGCTCTGTCTATCCCAAGGGCTCTGTCTTATCCGAAGAAAGAAAGGAAGACTGAATCTGGGGAGAGGCAGCGTGTGTGTTTCTCTTGGGAGAACCAAGGCGGCTGCTAGCTGGAGTGGCTTCACTGCCTGGAAGTTGGTGAATACACATGTCCCACCTTCAGCATTACCATCAACAGCCAATGGAGGCCTGCCCGTCATCCTCTGTGTGTGAACTCATGTATACCCAGGGGCGTCAGACTCATGACCCTGTAGGATACCATCCAACCTCACTACGTTTATTTTTTCTTTCTGGTTTTTGGAATTTTTAGTCCTTAGTTTAAAATATATCACATATACAGAAAATAAGGTAACAATTGTTCATTACCCAGTGCTCAGATTTAACCAGGATTAATATCTTGTAGTATACTTTGGGTTTCCTTTTTTTAAAAAAAATAAATAACACCTTACTTCTAATGTTTTCCACCTTTTCCACCCACTCACTGTCATCCATCCCCAGAAGTGACAGTGACCTTGAAGTTGGTGGTTAGCCTTCCCGTGCATAATTTAGTACTATTACCTGTGTTGGTGTCCAGACATAATATTCTATTGTTTTGTGAGTTTTTAAATTATTGACAATGTGTAATACTTTATAGATCCATTTGAAATTTACTTTTTTGCATATTACATGTTTATGACACATCTGTGACAGTATGCATAGCTTTGGATCAGATTTTAACACCTGGACGGTATTCTATCTTTTTTTTTTTTTTTTGACGGTATTCTATCTTATTAACGCATGGTTTATGTGTCCATTCCACTGTTGGTAGACAAGTTGTTTCCAATTTTTGATGATATAAAGAAAGCCATCAGGAGTGAAATTGGTGACTTCTGCTATTGGTGACACAGTATCCACTGTACTAGGTATAGTCAAGTTATCCCCCAAGTTTATATCCCCATAAGCAGTGGCAATAAGAATTTCTGTTTTGGGGGGCACTGGGTGGCTCAGTTGTTAAGTGTCTGCCCTGAGCTCGGGTCATGATCCCAGAGTCCTGGGATTGAGCCCTATTTAGGCTCCTTGCTGGGCAGGAAGCCTGCTTCTCCCTCTCCCCCTCCTCTTGCTTGTGTTGCCTCTTTTGCTGTCTCTCTGTCAAATAAGTAAATAAATAATATTAAAACAAAAGAATTTCTGTTTTTTCACCATCTTGCCAATGCTTGATATATCAGATTTTTTTTCTTCTAAATGAAATGTAGCAACTCTGACTTACTACTTACAACTGCTGTCATTAATCACATCCTCATCTGGTCCCGTGGTACCTATCACATTGTATTATAGCTGTTTGACGTAGTCACCCACTGAGCTATTCATTTATGACAGGGTTCCTGTCTGTTCCTATTTGTGTCTCCAGGATCCAGCATGGTGAATTGTGACAAGCACAGAGTAAGGGCTCGGTGTACCTCCATCGACTTAAATCTAAAGAAGAAGAATATCGAAGAATGGTTAGTGTAGGGGCAGAACCAAGATTGATCAAAGATTCAGAACCTTCAACCACTCCTGGATAGAATGTCAACCAGTATAATTACTTTGGAAAGCTGTTGGGCAGCATCTGCTAAAGCTATTCACGCCCTAGGACCTGTTAATTCCACTTCCAATGGAAATGTTTGCAGACAAGCATGAAAAAATACACCCTGGACCATTCACGGCAGCACTGTTTTTAAAAATTCCAAACAGGCAACCCCTCCAAATTGTAGAAAAGGCAAATAGAGACGTGCAGACTAGACAGTGATGAGAATGAATGACCGATAACTGCACACAGCAGTATGGAAGACTTTCACAATACAATGTAGAACAAAAGATGCCAGACCTCAGGGAGCACATGCGGTAGGATTCCGCCGACGTTCGAAATCAGGAAAAATCAATCTCAGGTCATGACACTGACTACTTTTGGCAAAAAGTGGTTCCGAGCTGGAAGGTGGCGCGGGAGTGATGGGCATGTTTTAGTTATTTTCTGTTGAGGTAACATTTACATATGATGAAATTCAATTTTTTTCCCTAAGGGTCCAATCCAATGGGTTTTGACAAATGCAGCAAGTTGTGGAGCCACCACCATAATCGAGACATAGAACATTTCATACCGGGGAGCTCCCTCCCAAACTTTCTGTTCTCTTTCTTGATGTTGCTCATGAATATGTTCGCTTTGTGAAAATTCACCGAGCCACAAAGATTATGATACATGTACATTTTTCCGATTGTATGCTATGTATCAGTCAAAAGTTTGAAGGGTATTATTTATTTGTTTGTTTGCTTGTTTATTACAGAGTATTAAAAAAAAAAAGGGAAGAAGACTGTCCCCAAAGCCCAGCAGCTGGCTACAAGATGGCTGGTTGTGTGGCAAAAGGAACAAATCAGGAGCAGTGGGGAAGGCGACCAGAATGGCACGGTGTAGAAATCTTGGAGAAGAGAAAACAGAATGAGTTTGCTTTTATCTCAAGCTTTGGTTTAGGGTTGTGGGTCTCTCTGGTCTTCCTCCGTGTAAAGACCTCACCTTAGTTAGGGCGCCTGGGTGGCTTAGTGGGTTAAGCCGCTGCCTTCGGCTCAGGTCATGATCTCAGGGTCCTGGGATCGAGTCCCGCGTTAGGCTCCGAGCAGGGAGCCTGCTTCCCTCTCTCTCTCTGCCTGCCTCTCCATCTACTTGTGATTTCTCTCTGTCAAATAAATACATAAAATCTTTAAAAAAAAAAAAAAGACCTCACCTTAGTTATATTGACAACAGGGGCAATGAGTTACTTTAGAAGTTCCAAGGAGGATTTTGTCCCGGGAAATCCTGGCTTTTCTATTTGCCTTCCCCCGCCTCCTTGTGCATTTGCTAAGCTCTCCAAAGATAAAACAAAACCCAACCCAAGCTGGGTGTAGAAGGGAGCGAAGGAGGACAGAGCTAGACAAAGCGAAACCGCATGTCTACTGCTGTGAAACTTGGAAGCGGGGCTTGTTAAGGTCTGTTACTGCTCCCTTTCACTCAGGATTTAAAGGTGTGCTTCATTTAGACCATTCCCTTCCATGGCGAATAAACCTAATATGTAGCCACGACCTTTGTGAAAAATAAACTTAGCTGCATAGAAAAAAATTCCTTTTTTTTTTTTTTAAAAGTCAGGCTTGAAATTTTTATATCCTTTGAGTCATGTTCTTGAAGCAACTGGCTGGTTAATTCAAGAAATGTTACTTTCCCAATTCAAACATGACATTTTGAAAATCATCCATGAATTACATGCCTCAAGAATGAAAGGCTTTTCTGTGCCATTTAGAAGTTATTTTATTTTATTTTTTATTTTGAGAGCGATCATGAATATCTGTAAGGGCATATTTATTAGTCCCGGAACAGATAGAAAATTAGCAAAGTCATAAAATTCTTACCCAGCTTTGCTTTTGCAGCTGTGTCTCAATCCACCAATACCCCTGCTGCTAAAATGGTTGAGGATGATGTTCTTTTTGCCTTTCCAGGCAAGGTACTGATCTTTGTATGTTGGCTTTCTAACCCCCTACATGGAGATGGAGGTAGGAAAAAATATATATCAAAAACAAAAACCGAAAAACCGAAACTGTCTCTAAGCTTTGTTCTTCCGGTGCAACAAAGAGTTGCTAGTCCTATAAATTTGTTTCCTAAGAAGTCTTACCTTCTGATCCCAGAAAGTGCCCCTCTTCTCCTAATCCCGTATGGTAAACCAACACTAAGCCTCAGAAAAGCAACAGGCTGTAAGCTTTCCGTCTTAATTTATACTACTGTGTTCGGGATCTGTACACATGGATGTATGTTCCTGGGTATACCCACCCAGGCAAGCCTTTAATTAGTCTGAATTACCATGGCAAGCCTTTAATTAGTCTGAAATAGTGCAGGCATAATGGTGACAGCCCACACATTTTTCCATTGGAAATTGTAAGTGGATGACAAAGGGAGAACCCCATCCTCTTCCCTCCCCACACATAACTTCCTGTGAAGCTTTTTCATGATTTTGTATGTCAGGTCGGAATCCCTGCTCATGGGGGTACTGATCAGTGTCAGTCGATTAGAACAGGGCTACTCAACGGGTGGACGGTGGAGCAGTGCTGGTTTGGAGTCAGCAAGGAGATCAATTAAAAAACGAGGAGAAGGTATTCAGCAATTTTTAGAGGGATCTGGCAGGGTCATTCTTCTGTCTGTTGAATCTAATTATAAAAACTGGGGACTTATCACTTTGTTTTGTAAAAGCTTGAAAATCTGGTAGAGTGCCAATCTCTGGTTCGAATGAGATTGGATTTTCTTTCTTGGTAAAGCTATCACCAACAGCAAAACCTCCTCTCCACGAGAGCATGATGAAAAGAAGAGTGAGCTTATATTTGAATGGCCACTCACTAAGTATCAAAGCATAAACTTATGTCTTGGTTTGGGACTCCCGTGGAAGAAAATCCAGAGAGAACGATCTGAGTAGATAGCACACTGGAGAGATGATCCCAGTGAGCCACAGAAGGGGAGTGGCGGAAGAAACATGGGGATAGAAAGGAAGCCAATAAATGGCGTGTTAGCAAGCAAGTTACCTCTGTGGGTGCCTGGAGCTCAGCCCCTCTGGGAGCTCCGAGGAAAGTGCAAAATATGCTTCAGAATTGCCCTAGTGGAGGGTGAGGAGGCTGGGACATTCATCCACACAGCTCCTTTCAGTCAGCTGTTAAATGTTCCTGAGGGGGACTGTGAACTCCCTGGTACTTCACTCTGTTCCTTGTGCAAGCCAAGGGGCCCCACTGCCCAGAGAAAGTGATGAAGCTAAGGCTTGTCGCAACTTCCAGTTGAGAATTGGGCTGGTGGACACAGATGTTTAGGAAGTGTGGTAAGTGCCAAGCGGGGTACGACAATGAGTAGGTAAGACAGGTGGCCTTATCCAGTTGATAGCTAGTAAACTGACGTCTAGTTTAGCACTATAAAACAATGTGGAAGATGGTGAGGGGCTGGGAAACCCCTCTCTTCTTTGGTCACCTACTTTGGGCCCATCCAGAGTCCCTTGCGCTGGCTCTCATAACCAGGTGGTCTACCTCCGTGGCAGACACTGGCTGAGTGCTCACATAGCCTATCTTGGCTTCCCACACCCCCAATCCCTCAACTAAACTCTATTTCCCCATCATCCTCATAGAAGAGTGTGGCATGGAACAGAGCCCCAGAGAAGGAGTGGACATGATGTATAGTACATCTCTGCTTGACCTAACCTTTATGCTCATCCTGACCGCTCTCAACTCTTTAAGCAGGCTGGAATAGAAATGACTCCCAGGTCATCTTAGAGAGTCCCAGCTTGAAGGTGGCCATGCCACATCATGGAAGGAGTCTGGACCCCTGGGTCATCACTTAGAGGAGAGACACTTGGCCAGAAACAAATCCTAGGTTTTACAGTGTTAAGTCGCTGTGATTTTGAGAATTATTACAGCAACTAAGTATTGCAACAAATAATGCAACATACGTGTGTGATCAAATAATTTGTTTCTCTTTATATCACTTAAATCATTATCTCAATACTTATTTATTTTTCAGCTGTCTGCCCTCCAACAGGAAGACACGGATTTGTATACTGTCATATCTCCACGTCCGCTTACAGAATGACAGAGCTGTGCAGAATATGTGGAAATAAAGCCAGGCCCTCTGCGCCCAATATGAGACACTGTAAGGGTTGATGTAGGGACATTTGGCAGATCTGAACAATCTGAGTAAAAGCAGGGTGAGTTAGAGAAAAACAAACAAACAAAGACCAAACTGATCCTGTGAGTGTCGGGAAGACTTGGGAGAAAGGCGTAGAACAAAGAGGAAGGTTACGAATGTTGGCTTGGTGGTTAGAAAGGACTGGCTTCAACCAGCTCTGCCATTTATGGAGCATTATGAGTTTGGGCAAGTTCGTTAACCTTGTTGGGCTTCTTTTTCCTCATCTGTAAAATGAATGTGATGTACTCTGCCTGCCTCCCATGGTGAAGGGAAGAGCACCGAGTCACAAAGTGTGAGCTCAGGAAAGAGTGGCAAGGATAGTACTATTCATTGATCCCTGATGTTAGTGAGGCTGGAGAACTCTAACCTCCTGGCTGCTGAGCTACCCAGGGAGAAACACTGCGAAGACTATAATCATGGTGGACGGTTGTACTGGGGCCAAAGAGAAAGCTCCGTGTGTCCAAGTCCTCTTCCTCAACTTTCCCATGTGCGGCCACTAGAGGGCCTTGGGCATCTCTGTTCTCTCCTATTGGCTCACTCAACGCGGGGGTCCCAAGAGGCCCAGTGCATTACTAGAAAAGGAGCTCTTTTCTTCAGGGAGAATCGAAAGAGCAAAAATTTGATGAGAGGCTTTTGTGGAGTACTTGCTGAGGGGTCATAGGTGCTAAAGGCGAGGGTGCAGGCTCTGCATTCTGCTACAGGCGAAATTGGCCCTTGAGCATGTGATCTATTTGCAAGAAGGGAATTCCTTGGAGTTACCCTGGGCCTGGCTTGAGACCCTGTGCTGAAAATAAGATGAGATTGCATTGTCTTATCAGATACCCAAACAGAGGGGTTCTGGTTTTCTGAGCACCACTCACTGGCTTCAGGACTGAAAACTAACTTATCCTGATAGAGGCAAACCATAGTTCAGCAAATTTCCAGAGGTATGGCACTAACCTGGTCAGGTATGGGAGACTAGGGATGTATTCAGTAGGCAAAGAGCCCAGGGGCTCTCCCCTGCCCCCAATCCACCTCATCTTCCAACTTTCATATTACTAGGTCAGCAAGGTTTGAGACGAAAAAGGCAAAGAGCCTGTTGAAAATATTGCTTATATCAGTCATTCTCACTTTAGCAGGAAAGAGCTCTGTTCCTTGATAAATCCTTAATAAAGATACCTTAGATATAACTCCAAAACTTACCACTCTTATTCCTCTGCTCATCACTTTAAATATACTGGCCTTCAGAAAAACCCAAGCTTATTCTTAGTTCCTTGTTTTTATTCTTACTTTTTTCTAACCCATCCACTCCCCCCTCCTGTTCCCTGCTTTATGAAATACCAATCTTCCATTAGTTCCAATAGGTACTTCCTTGATTCCTGCCTGTTTTCCCATAGTACTTTGCACTTACCCTTAAAAAAAATTTATCAGAGGGTGTTATCGCACATTTTTCCCCCTCTCTCTCATCACTCAATTTATCTTCTCATGTGCTTCATCTCATCACTGCTTGAATATCTGTCCCAACAGGGACTCACCACCTCAAAGGCAATGCAATCTGTTGCAACCAACTATCTTTGCAAAAATAGTTTTCTTATTATTAGTAACCAAATCTGCTTCCCTGATACATAGATGTATTCATTCTCTCCCTATCAGTTCATTTGCTTAAAACCCCTTTAGATGTTGATAAGGCTTCTCATGTCCTAATTGGAAATGTCTTAAATATAGATATTCTGAGAAGGGAAATACAGGGGTAATTCATTCTAAAGTGTAAATGATTGATAAGAACTTTTCCAAAAGAACAGATTTTATTAGGGGAACTTAAGAGTGGGATCAAGAATACCCAAGACACCACCAGGACATCAACAATTTGATATAGTAGAAAGAGCATTAGGCTAGGAAATGAAAGATAGGTCCAGTGTGATACATTTTTTCCCCTGGGTTTTGGTTTTCTTATCTGGAAAAAGAATAATCTGCATGATGAATAGTTCTGCTTACTTCTATCATTGCATAATTTTGTCTGGAAGCAAAAATCTGGACCGTCCTTTCTTCTTCTTTTTCTTTATTTTATTTTATTTTATTTTTTGAAAGGCATAGATGGGGGGAAGGTAGCGGAGGGGCAGAGAAAGGGGGAGAAAGAGAACCTTAGGCAGGCTTCAAGCCCAGCACGGAGCCTGACATGGGGCTCGATCTCATGACCCTGAGATCACGATCTGCGCCAAAATTGAGTTGGATGCTTAACCAACTGAACCACCCAGACATCCCTCCTCTGGACTGTCTTATGCCTTTGCTCTAGTCTGTTTTTCTTAGTTCTTTCTTAGCTCTGAGTGGGCAAAAACTTACCTGTGTGTCAGTGAGTTCAGCCTCCTGAGGACTGGCCTGACATTCTTGGTGCCAAAGGTGTCGTGAGTTATACCACCCACCATCAAGTCAATCAATGAGCCTTTTATTCCCACCTGGTCTGAACCTCCCTCTCTCCTGCCTCGACGCCCTGGGCTTGTTCTTTACAGTATTTGCATCATAAATATTTTCAGGTAACACATTTATTGTGGGTAACTCATTTTATTATGATTTTATGATATATTCTCTTTTCCTGGAGTTTTGCAAGTAAAGATTGCATAAGAACAAACTCTTTGTTTGTTCTAAGTTCCACACTACATAACCAGGTCATATTACAATTGCTTGATGCACAAGACTCAATGACTCAATAAATACTTTACAAAAATAACGTAGTTTTTTTCCCCTTTCTTAAAACATAAAAAATTAGAAATTTTATAGATTTGATTCCCCCTACTCTTTTTATATGTATTTACTGGTAATATATTGGTGGAGAAAAAAAATTGTTACGACAGTATTAGAATAAAATAGATGAAATGAGGTCCATGTTCTTTTCCCATCTATTTTGCTTTTGTTTTTCCTTCTGCAAAAGTGCTATTACCTATATTTATGTCTGACCTTCCCCCACCTTCTGAACCTCCCACTAAGGCATGAGCAGCACTTCTGCCACTCTGTAGCCTTTTAGTAGAATTAGAGCATTATGCTAACATTGGCCTTTTAGTTTAAAGCCTATTTAAAACCAGTCCTCAGATTTGCCCCTAAAATCCCCATGTGCCCTCCTCCTTCTATCCAATCTTAGGCAAGGATATTCTGGAAGTCAAGACTCCAGCAGGGTGCCTCAGGACTAAAGAACATTTGGTTTAAGGTGGGATTTTCTTGTTTTTCAGACACTTCCGTTGAGTTATTTAGTTTAAAAGAAAAAATTACTCCCAAATCCCCTTCTCTTCCACCTCCTTGAGCCCCTGTCTGAACTCTCACAGAAGTGATTAAACAGTTTCACAACTCCAGCGAAAAGGTTATGCTTAAGTCACATTCATATTAAATAAGTTATATATAAAAACTGCTTATAACGTTTACAACCCCGTCTTTCCCTCTTTGCTCCTCCAGGAAACGCAGGATCTGGGTGTGCACTGAATCCCACCCACGATGGCTTCCAGGTTCTTCTTCTGGCTCCTTTGTCCCCATCCTCCTGCCAACATCACCCCTCGGAGGAATTCCAAGGAGCTCTGTGGGCATTTCGAATGGCAAGGTGGCTTCAGACAGCCGTCACCCGGGGCAGGTGCGCACCCCTAGGGTGATTTATGAAACATACCCTCGTAGTGTATACAAATATCTACGGATGTGGATAAGTCCGGCCCCACCCTGCCCCGGCGGCAGATCCGCGCACTGCGTTTGTGTCACAAATACCGGAGGGGACATCTCCTTAGTACTCCCTGGCCTCTTGGAACTGCTTGATGTAATCTTCGTCTGAGGGGCTCTCAGTGCACTTCTGTCCGTTGTTGGGAGGCCTGGCCTCGTTGTACCTGCTCCAGTCGCCCTTGCAGATAATCCAGGGGAGGACGTCCACCTTGTAGTGGAGCTCGGCTGAGAACTCGGTGCTGATGAGGTTGGGGGTCCCCGCGCCTTTGCCCCTGGTGATGAGCTGCATGTTGTCGCCATAGCAACAGTGCTGGGCGGCCAGCGTGGTGCTCTCCAGGGACAGCATGGAGCGAATGCAGTACCGGGCCGTGGGCTTGTAGATCTCCAGCTTCTCCTTGGGCCCACTGGCGTCCTTCCAGCGGAAGTCCTTGCGCTTGATGCGGTCGAAGATGTCCGCCGTGCTGTAGGCCACCTCGGTGGGGTAGGAGCAGGGGCAGCTGGGCAGGTCGTTGATGACCTTGTGCATGTACTTCTTTAAGAACTCACTTTTGCAGCCCATCCAACGCTCGCAGCTGTCGGTGTCTGAGAAAGACCAGAGAATCCCTCTCACCATATGCAACAGGGGTGGCAGATTCACTGACCTCAACCCCTCCCCTCCCAGGGGGAATCCCTGCGGTCCCCTGGAACCACCAGCCCTCGCTTTGGTCATGCTCACCCCTCTTGGCCTTGGGAAATTTATTTGCAAGGCAACCTCCTCCCCATGTATACCATGAAAAATTTCAGACACAGAAAAGTAGAGAGATGAAATTCCAGCAGTGACTCCCTGTCTGCCATCACCTAGATTTAACCATTACAATTGCTCCGTCTGTCTTATTTCTTGAAAATATATGATATGATTGTCCCTGAATTTTAGGAGGCACCTGAGGAAGAAAGGGAGGTTGTGGGATAACTCTG
Source organism: Mustela putorius furo (assembly GCF_011764305.1). NCBI lineage: Eukaryota > Metazoa > Chordata > Mammalia > Carnivora > Mustelidae > Mustela > Mustela putorius. The sequence continues at coordinate 388,408 of NW_025421329.1, read as the reverse complement.
CTAACACCTATAACAAAATGAACACTAATTCAGGGGGCAATTTTGAATCTCCTTTTTAAGTTTCAGGTAACAAGGTGGAAAGTGCCTCAAAGGAGAACTGGTAGTCCCTGGTTTTATTTGTGCCACTCACTGACTGGATTAAGCTAGAGCTGGTGGCCTCATCTCTTAACCACAGGCACCAAAGAGTGACAATCATTGTAAGCAAATTCATATGATGATATGTCTTAAAGAGGAAGGGGAGGTGGCCCCTGCTTTTAGGGAACTTAACAGTAAGGCCCAGAGGCCATTGCCCTCTAGGCTTCCAGCAAGAACCTGCCCCTGGAAGTTGTCGTTTTTGGGCTTTGTAGTATTAAAATATGTCGGCTTCATTGTCAATTAATTAATTAATCATTGAACTCATTTAAGACTGAGGTGGTTCTAGTTTGTTAATGTGGATTCCTGGCTTTATTTGGAAAACCAAGATATGTTTGTGTGGGTCCTGCCCTGCCCATGGGAACGACTGGCCCCAGGAACAGGCCACTTGCGTATGCCAAGGTTGAACACAACAAAATTTGCTGGGGTTTTCTGGGACTGGGGAACACGTTTGGTGTCACTGGAACGGAAGCTATAGGGCAGGAAGTCTGTTGGTGTCAGATCGCAGGACTCTTCTGTGCAGTTTAGGCTTGTTCCGAGGGCACTGGGGAACTACTGAAAGTTTTGGAGTGACAGCTACTAGCTGAGTAAGAAGGAAGAGGAAGAAGATCTGAGGAAGAAGATACATTCAGTGCTGCTATCTGTTGCCAGAGTCTGAGTGGGAAAGGACCAAACAGGAGGGATCAAGCGAGCTCAGAGAGTAGGGCCGCTGGGCCTGAGTGGGCTTGAGGGAAAAGGAGGAGAGACATTAGGAGTGACTCCCTGCTCCGACCCAGATTCCTGGGAGGCTGGTGGTGCCATAAGAAGGAATCAAGTGGCCAGGATAGGGGCGGGGTTGGGGGCAGGTTGGAGGAGGGCACAGGCTTCTCTCAGTAGAATGAAGAAGAGAGAGAGGGGGCATCTCTCAAGCACTCAGAAAGGCCTGGCCTAAGAGGAAGAGCGTGGGATCTTGTGTTCAGTTGTCTGCGATCAAAATCTAGCTCTACCGTCTACTAGCACACGCCCTTGTGCAGGTATAGTCTCCCTCCCTGTGCCTCAGTATCCTTCTCTCCAAACTGGGGATGAAAAGGATGCCCATCTCTTAAGGCAGAGTGAAGATTAAGCTGGAGGAATGCAGGGAGCCTGCAGGCCCAGGGTCCTGCCAGAGGGGATGTGCCAAGGCTCACTTTGGGCCTGAGCTCTAAGATTCCAGCCCTGTGAGCCCCCGACTGAACAGCAGTGAGAGAATGCAGGCTCCCTCCTGGGAAATGTGTGTCTGCAAAGCCAGGGCAGGCCTCCTTCATTGGACAGGGTGTTCAGAAGCAATATTCAGTGAGGCCCTAGAAAATGGCTTGGTTATCATAATTCATGTACCCACAGAACAAACACTGACTTATTTTTATCTGTCAAACTTGGTAGGTGTTCAGTGTGATGGTCATGTTCTAAATGCTCTGCCAATATGAACTCATTTAATTCTACAGTAACTCCATAAGGGGGCCCTGTGACCTCCTACCATCGACAGATCGGCTAACTGAGGTGCTACCAGGTTTGGCAAATGACCTTGTGCAGATCAAGCTGTATCCCACCTCAGTGAGGCATCTTCTGTTTGGTCTTCTCTCTTCCCATTCCATGTTTTCCCTCCCCCTGGAAGGTTGTCCTTGTGGACTCTATCGGTGGACCCCTAGATCCCTGACTGCTCTTTGGGTTGAGCCAAAGCGCGGACCTGGTCAGAGACCAGGGCGAGAGAGGAGAGTGAGACAATGTATTTGTCCCTGTGGTTCCTCCTTCACCGTTGCAGGTTGGCTACACCCTTCTGCGAACCCAGAATGGTGGTGGGTAGTAGCCCTCTGCACACAGCTACCCTTGTCCCTTCAGGCCAAGGGGCGGTTAGGGCCCCCCATTGTTCTGTCCAACCCCTTCTTGGTGTCCAATCTACCCTGCTCATCAGACCCTCATTGAATGCTCCTCAATTACCTGATTCCAGTGTGTCGTGTTTGTTCCTGCCCAGAACCTGACTGACACCCATCCCTACTCATCTCTGTGTGTCTTTAGTCCCACCTCAGGTGTGGCTTTGTCCAACTGGACCTATCCTCCGCAAAAAAGCAAGCAGCTGCCTGTCTGTAGGGTATACAATAGGAAGAGACCCGAGAAGCTCTCTGCCCTCAAGAGACAGCTTTTGTTGCTCTACCACTTAGTGTAAATTTCCTGCATTTAGTCTCTAATTTCTTTCAGGGGTGTGTGTGGTGGTGGTGGGGGGTAGTAAAAGCATTGTGTTTGCAGAAGGCTCCTGCTAAAGGTAGTTTGTGTGTGTGAAGGACTGAAGTGGAAGCCCTGGGTCACAGAGAATTTCAAACTGCCTCCTGTTTGGCCGAGGTCGACAAAGTTTCGGGTGGCACGCGGTAATGTGGCATTAGGAGTCTCACCTCTCTGCAATACAGAATTGCATCCCGAAGCACATGAAGCTATTTTTAAAAAGGAAGTTTTCGCCTTGCACCTAGCTGTCACTTGTCATTTGGCTTGGTTCCTGCAGACTGTGTTTGGCCTAGCGCTTTTGAGCAGATGAGTAGCAGAGTATGCCAAAGGTTTACGAAAAAATACATGTGGTAGAGGGAGGCAGGCATAATACGGAGAAAGCTCCTTTTCTCTCCTTCCTTCCTTTTGCTACAGAACCAAGACCAGCATTTCCTCACTTTTTGGGGACACTCCATGAAGGCTGTCAGAAGGGGCGTGAGGCCCCCCTGGAGACTGAATCCATACTGAGGGGAGAGCTGTCCCACTCCTGTCCCACTTATTGTGGAAGCTGGGTGGCAAGCAAAGCAGACACAGAGGGCGCTCTGTCCCGCCCAGCCTGCCGCAGGAGGCCTGGGACGGCTCTCTCTTGCTTAGAGTATATTCGGTGAGCGAGAAATTCGCTGGGAGTACTGGACCCCTAAGAGGAAAATGAAACACTTAAATGGATCCTAGGACGGGATGGCACTGCAAAAGCAAAAGGAATTTCCAAAATATTAAATCAATATTTGGATAAAAAATGGGGACAAAGGTCTCCTTACCGACTTCAAACAGTTTGGTGGCATTAAACTCCTCGCTTCCCGCCAGCAGACTCACTTCGGTGGCGGCTGTCCTGAAGGTGTCTTCAATTCCTAAACACAGACAGGAGCTCATTTTTCCCTAGTTATATGGAAAAAGTTACCCCCCACCTCCCGAGCAAATCAAGAAACAAATACACCTGAACAAAGCCTTTTTTGTATTCATGACTACTCATGGGCAGGAACTTGCCAGCAGAGGAAAGAGTAAAAAGCAGGTAGTAGAGCATAAAATATATTAAAACCCCAGATACCATTTGCAGCATGAAATCAGATCCAAATGTGCCTGAATGGGTCTTAAGGAACTCATTCACTAGGCCCAGAATGGGGCTTGGGGCAGTAAGGGACACATGTCCATCTGCAAGTCTACCTGTCTGGCGGTGTCTGGGCGACAAACTGGATTAGAAGCAGGGGTTAATATTTTGTCTAGTGGTCCATACCAGTTTTAAGGAATGACTGACAGAGTTCAGATCGTTACTAGCCTGTAACCCTGATCAAGCCACTTAAACCTTCAAGTGCCTCAGCTTTCACATCTGTAAAATGGGGAGATATAAGCACCCTGCCTCATAGAGTTAAATGCACTCAAGGAATCATGTGTAAAGAAAGAACTTACAGAAGTAAGTGGTAAGTGTTAGCTGATAATTTTCCCAGGATTACTTTGAGGATATAGTAGTCCCGATATAAAGAGCAGATATATCTCACCTTCTAGGATGTCCAGCACAGCCCATGATGCTTCTAAGAGAGTAAGCCGGGCTTGTCATTACTGGCTTGGAGGGGCTGAATCCAGTTTGTCTCATACTTCCCGGTTCCCCTTTCCTTCCCCAAACTACCACTCCCATCCAGCCTTCCCTTACAAACAGGCATGCTGTGTTAGCTGAGACATCTGAGGAGGCTGGAACATGGAACATGGTAGTCTATGTTGGTGGAGAGCCTTAGTGGCCTGGGAGGCATGACTTGATTTCTTTAAGAGGCGCTCTCTGGCTTTACATGAAGCTCCTTGAACTTATTTATAGGGTTGACCTAGGGGACAGACTTTTACAGTGTAATAACTGCCAGGCCAGGGACACTGCCTGCTCCATGACTCTTTCCAGTAATGCCGAGAATCAACAAAACAAATAAAGAAAGAGATCCTGTTTTTTTTTTTTTTTTAAAAAAAAAAAAAAAAAAAAGTCCTTCATGTTCAAAGGAGCCCTGAAAAAGACTGGGAGGCCCAGGAACTGAGAGGCAGAAAGGATGGAAGAAGGGCAGGGTCAGAAGAGAAGAAAATGCAGGAGCAGGCCTGCTGGGCACGTTGCTCTAGGTGGTGAGAGAAAACAAGAAGGCAACATTCAAAATGGTGGCAGAGAAATATTCAGAATGGCGGTCGCCAGTGGGTAGACTTGGATCTGGTATCAGTTCAGAAAAAGAAAACAGCAGCAAGCCCCCAAGCCCAGACACTAAATGCTGTCTGTATCCATGAGTGGCTGAACCCCATATCTTTCCTCCTGGTGGCAATGGACCAGATTTTTGTTTTTTGTTTTAAACTTTTTTTTTAAGATTTTATTTATTTATTTGACAGAGAGAGAGATCACAAATAGGCAGAGAGACAGACAAGAGAGAGAGATGAGGAGAAGCAGGCTCCCTGCTGAGCAGAGAGCCCAATGCGGGACTCGATCCCAGGCCCCTGGGATCATGACCTGAGCCGAAGGCAGAGGCTTAACCCACTGAGCCACCCAGGCGCCCCGGTAATGGACCAGTTTAATCATTAAGAATATGGATCTTGGAATCAGACCGCCTGAATTCAGATTTAAGACTGACCTCTTGCTGTTTGTGTGACTCATGCAAGTTAACCCTGTGCCTGTTTCTACAGCTGTCGAGTGGGCACAATAATAAACATCCACTTCATGAGGCTATTGCAGGAACTAAATGAAATAAGGTACATGAAGGCCTCAGAAATCTGCTTGATACTTAAGTCCTCAAAAATATCCTATTCTCCATCATCTTCATTATCATCTTTTCTTCTTCTTCATACTGTCTTTCTCTTCCTTCTTCATTGTTTTCTTGTCTTCTTTCTCATCTCTCATATTATTATTATTTATGGGTTTATTTCCATCTACCTAAATCCTATCACGTCAGACATCCAACTCAACTTCATTACGATTAACATGAGAAAGATCTGGAAAATCATCTTGATGGTTGCTCCACTTCCTGAAATCCACCCACATGGCTGACATAGAGCCAAAATTTAACAAATTTGTTAAATTTTGGCCCCATTTTCTATATATGCTGCTTTGCTAACATATGCATGCCTAATCTGATCCTTCCTCTCTACCCCCAGAAACCCTCTGCTCTTTCACTTTTTTTTTTTTTTTTAAAGATTTCACTTATTTATTTGAGAGAGAGAGCCCAAGAAGGGGAGAGGGTCAGAGGGAGAAGCAGATTCCCCACTGAGCAGGGAGCCCGACGCAGGACTCGATTCTGAGACTCCAGGATCATGATCTGAGCTGAAGGCAGTCACTCAACTGACTGAGCCACCCAGGTGCCCACCTCCACTTCTTTTTTGTTTCAAATATCAGCTTTATGGTCTAACGACTGAGTTGTAGGAGTAGAAAGAGGAAGTCTGGGGGCATCCGGTTGGCTCAGTCTGTTATGCGCCATACTCCTGATTTTGGCTCAGGTCATGATCTGAGGGTTGTGAGATTGAGCCCCTGAATCAGGTTCTGTGTTGAGTGTGGAGCTTCTTGAGATTCTCTTTTTCCCCCTCTGCCACATTCCACTCACTTGTATTCTCTCTCTCAATCTTAAAAAAAAATAAATAAATAAATAAAATAAAATAAAAAAGTAAAAAAAAAATAAAAGGAAGTCTGTATCAACCTCAACACCCAAACAACAAATAACCCAAGTCAAGAAATGGGTGGGAGACATGAACAGACACTTCTCCAAAGAAGACATAACATGGCCAACAGACACATGAAAAAATGCTCCATATCACTTGGCATCAGGAAACCACAAATCAAAACCATAATGAGATACCACCTTATACCAGTCAGAATGGCTAAAATTAATAAGACAGGAAACAACAAATGTTGGCAAGGATGTAGAGAAAGGGGAACCTTCTTACATGGTTGGTGGGAATGCAAGCTGGTACAACCACTCTGGAAAGCAGTACAGAGTTTCCTCAAGGAGTTAAAAATAGAGCTACCTTATGACCCAGCAAACGCACTACTGGGTATTTACCCCAAAGATACAGATGTAGTGAAAAGAAGGGGCACCTGCACTCCAATGTTCATAGCAGCACTGTCCACAATAGCCGAACTGTGGAAGGAGCCCAGATGTCCTTCAACAGATGAGTGGATAAAGGAGATGTGGTATATATATATATATATATATAATGAAACATTACTCAGCCAACTGAGGACTGTTGGAGGGGTTGTGCTGGGGGGATGGGGTAACTGGGTGATGGGCATTAAGGAAGGCACATGAAGTGATGAGCACTGGGTATTATATGCAACTAATGAATGACTAAACACTACATCAGAAACTAATAATGTACTATACGTTGGCTAACTGAATTTAAATTAAAAAAAAGAAAGAAAAAGGAAGTTTGGCTGTGTGGGGATCAAACTTTCTGTCTCTGAACTATCTTTCAGATGAGGCCATTCAGAATGTGCTGTTTGTTAGAAGAATCTGAGATCTTATTTTAAGCTGGTGTTCTACCTGGTAATGGGAACACATGTAAATGCAAAACCACAGGCCAGGAGTTGGTAAATTGCTTTGTAAAGGGTCAGAGAATAAATATTTTAGGCCTTGTGAGTCACATGTGGTTTTGGTTGCATATTTCTTCCCCCTCCTCCTTTGTCTTTTCCTTCTCCTTTTCCGTTTTCTTGACCCTCTAAAAATGTGTATGCCATAGAACAACAGGGCACACTTTGCTACCCAATTGCTCCAGACACAATTATTTTTTACCCCTAATACGGCCTCTCACCAAGTTTACAATTAGTTTAGTTTTCAAAACCCTGACAATGCAGTTTATTTTTTTTATTTCATTTTTTGCTTCTGAATCTCTGGATTTTAATGCATTTGCCCAGAGTAGGCAATGCAGTTTAAAGTAATAATTAACTTGTGGCCCTGGGGGGCTCGAGGTGTTAAGGGATTGACTCTTATTTTCAGTGCCCGTCAGCATCTCAGAGTCCTAGGACTGACCCCAGCAGGGAGTCTGCTTTAGGATTCTCTGTCTCCCTCTGCCCCTCCCTCTCTCTCTCTCTCTCTCTCTCTCAAGTAAATAAATAAATCTTTAAAAAAAAATAAAAGTAATAAGCAACTGCCAAGGGTCCTCGGTTTCCTCCCACAGATCCTTCAGTAACTCTCGCTGACAGAGCTACCTGCGAGGTTTTCCCGTAAGCATCCTGAAGCCTCTCATCCTGGCTTCCTTATCAGACTATGAATGCCTCTCAGCATGTGTCTCTTCAAGGCAAAACAAATCGCGCATCAAAGGCCCAAGTTAACCAGAGTCCCTCCTTGAAATTGCACAAGTATGCTGTGGCACTAAGCTCTACATCATGACTACTACAATTGTGCCGAAGACTCAGGAAACCCATCCTTTTGCATCCATTCAGCTCATTACTCATCTCTTACTGTTTCAGTCTGGTCAGAATCCTTGTTAGGGAAATGGCTGTCCTTTAAAAAGTGATTTTCTTTAAGGTTTAAATATAAATGAAAAACTCTTGCTTGAACTTGGAGCCACTCCCCTGCATAAATAAACCCACCTGGGCAGTTTGGACGGTCACATGTCCTAGATTCTGTCGCGGTACATGCGTAGCCACAAGACCTGGTCCGTTTCTGGTTGCCGTTCCCACAGGTGACACTGCAGACAGACCAGAGACTCCAGTCGCCCTCGCCATCTGTGGAATCTGGAAGGGAGCCAGGGATATGGTCACCAGCCGCTGCCCAAAGAGTCCCCAAATCCCCCTTGTCAAGCAGTCTTCCAGTTGTCTTATTCCATCGTTCTCGCCATTGGAGGGGACCAGATGCCAGCTGGAGTCAAAAGGCTTGCGGCTCCGGAGTTCATTTTAGGGATTAGCTTGGTGAGAGCAGGGACTCTGTCTGAGGTTTTGAGTACCGTGGTGGTCAGCACGTTGCTGGGGCCTGACCCTTAGAAGGTTCCCAGTAAGTGCCTACTGAGAATGCATGCATTTGTAGAGTATGGGATCATGCAATACTATGTTATGTAGTTTCCAAAGATAACCACCATCACTTCCTTCCCTCCCCATACATACATTCATTGAGAGAGCAAGAGTGAGGGAGCGAGCAAGAGAGTCTATTTCCCCTTCCCTAAAATCTGAGCTGACTTCCGCCCTAGGAGCCAGGCAGCTTCCAACATTCACTCTGGGCAATCCAGTCGCTGTGAAAGAAGCTGAGGCTAAACTTGTATATTATGGGTCGCAAGATACTATACATGTGAGTGAAGCCTTGTTGAACCTTCTAGCCCTTTCTAGTAGACAGCTGAATAGATGCATGAGGAGCATAGCAACTGCTTTGTGGGGCCCGATCTCCTGAGCCAAAGAATCATGAGAGATAATAAACTGGTGTTATCTTAAGTCACTGAGTTTTGGGATGGTTTGTTACACAGCAGTAGATAACCACTACATAATGGTAAAGCTAGAAATGACCCTTCAAGGTCATCATTTAATATCTATCCAATGAATATTTATTGGATAGCCCCTATTATATGCCAGGCTTAATTCTAGGTATATGGGAAATACCATTAAATAAAACTTCCAAGATTTTTGTCCTGATGGAACTAATATTTTAGTAAGAAGAGTCACGCAATAATTAAACAAAAAATGAGTAAGTTATACAGTACATTAGAAGCCAATAAATGGTATGGAAAAAAGGAGAAGCAGACCAAGTGAGGCAGGGGGTGGGGGGGCTTGGGAGTGTGAGGGGTGTGAGGAAGGTCGGTATATTATCAAGACTAGTTTCTCTTTTTAAAAGTAAAGAAACTAAGTCCTAGTGTGACTGGTGGTTGGGGGTGGGAGGACTTATCCAACGTAGTAAGGGTAACAGAAAGGAAAGCTGGGGTCCCAGTGCCGAGTCTTTGATCTCTACAGCATGACTGTCTCTGCAGCATCTCTACTCTGTAGTAATTTTCTCCTGGTTTATCCAGATCTTCCTACAGCCTTGAGGCCTCTGCCAGTGCCAAGCTTGGGGCAAGAGGCATGTGCTCTGTTGGAAAGGGGTCCTCTTGGTTTGTAACAGGTCGTGGTGATCCTTATTATGTAAGCCCAGCAGGAATGTAGTCCATACATGTTTCTACCTGCAGTGTGGGCTCTGTGCCAGCCTCCCAGGCTGTTGTTTACATGGCGCTCACTCAGAACACTCCTTAGGCAAACACAGAGCTGCTGAGTCTCCTCAGTCCATTAAACAGAGTTGGGGGGGGGGTAGTGGTTGTTCATGGTTGTGTCCTCAGCCCTAAACCAGAGCAGAGAGTTTGCCCACACCTTGACTGCCCCCAGGGCCCCTGTCCATCTCTTCTCTTTCCCCAGAAGGAATCTTTTTCTATTTTGATCTTCTTTTAAGAAATGGTTTTCCAGCAACACAGCCAAGCCAGATGTTTGAAACGACTGCCTCATGTGAAGGAGTTGGGCCTGTTTGCCCAGTGTGAGTGTCTTCATCTCTCCCATCTCTTAGTAGGCATCAACAGGTAGAACTGGAGAGGCAAGCTACTTCCAGGGGGAGAAGCACTGGGTGCTCCCTCTAAGACCTCTGTGGTCTGGTGCCTCTTGGTCATCTCCCCAAGAATGTCAGAGATATGCCTGGAACAACTGTGACATCACACTGTCGTCAGGAAGAACATTCAGGTGCAATGGGTAACAGACATACATGAACACACTCAACCACGTCCTACACATACCACCAAGACTAGCTTTGTTGAAGGGAACAGCAACAACAAAAAGTCACAAATAAAGATTGTAATGTCATTAGACTCATAAGGGGGGCGATGGGCCAGTCAGAATATGTTTACCGAGTACATAGGTAGAGTTCCTGTCACTTTTATGGTGGGTACATAATGCAGTGATGCCAAATGGTGTTCCTGTTTGGCTTAGCAGAAGCAATAGGACTGCAACCATTTAGAAATCTCTTGCAACCTTTCCTTCCTGTGGCAGTAATATGGAGAGAGAGTTTTTGGAAATGTCCTTGAATTTTGAGATTTCAGCATTAACCTGCCATGAGGCTTCTACTGGAATCTTTGCACAAAGTAATTTCTTGTCTTGGTTTCTTGGAACTAAATTACTGAATGTTAATAGTGTGTCAGATTACGTGAAAAATGACTTCTATAATTCCTCTCCTCGTATCTATCCTGTGGTTACTGTCCTCTGCTGACCCCAGCCTGGGCCCTGTGACTTGCCATGGCCAATGGAAAAATAGCAAATATGATGCAAACAAGAGGCTGGAAATGTGTTTGTGCATTAGTGTTTGCCCTCTTGCTGTAGAGAACTCATCCAATACTATGGGAAAAGCCGGGGCTGGCTACCTGGAAGGTGAGGGACAGCTGGAGATAGACCCTAGCCAGCCACCTGTCCAGCTGCGGCCCCATTGCTGAGGGAAGCCATCCTAGACCTCCAGCCCCAGTCAGTCCAGCCCAGAGCTGAAGAAAAGTCCAGGCAAATTGCAGATTCTTAAGAGAGAACCCATTTGTTCTTTTAAGCCACTACATTTTGGGGGTGGTTTCTTGAGCAGCAAAAGTTAACTGTTAAAAATATACCATAAAATTCTCCCTAAAATATGCTTTCTAGATGGCTCGTGGACTCTGGAACAATGAAGGGCTTATTATTCCAATAAGTGGCTTTCTTCAGGCTTTTATTTTAAATGCTCCCAAAGCCCTTTATTTTCCAAACTTAAAATGTGGTCCCCCCAAATCAGGCACCAAACAGTTCCGTCACCACGTGGCTGGTCATTTCTGTTAGGCTAGTGACGAAGGGCTAAGCGTGCATGTCAGCTCACCACCCTGAAGGCTCCATACGCATGCCCCAGGAAAGACCCTCCTCTTGGGGAATCTCTATTTGTTTAATGTGTGCGAAGGACAGAAGACTTTGAGGGCAGTGTTCCTTTCTGCTCTAATAAAACAATTCTGTTCTCATTTGCTCACCTGCCAGGGAACATGGCTCAGAGCAGAAAATGAATGTGAGCAGCGGTAATTGCTGAGGTGACAACAACGACAGTAAAAAGCAGTCCTTGTGACATCAAAGAGCTCAGTGAGGGAAGAATACAATGCAGTGTACTGGACTGAGAGCTGGGTTTCAGCCATGTCGTTTGAAATTTTAAGGTAGTGATTAAGCAGTTTGAGCGCACTAGAGACCTGTGGGTCGGTTAGCGTCTGGGCAACTGGGGTGATTTGGTCTTGACTGGGTCACGGGCAAGCCTCCACTGCTAATCTTAGAGGAGAGTGGCTACCAATTACTGAGGGTCTGCTTTAACCAGCTTCTCTGTCTAAACATAATGATTAAGCTCTGATAATAATCCTGTGGGTAGGTGGAAACATCCTTTTTTCATGGATAAGGAAACTGAGGCTCAGAGAGGTTAAGGGTCTTCCTAACATCACGCAGCTCAGACCTGGCAGAGCTGGGACGAGAGGTGAGGTCTCTCTGCTTCTGCCCTATGCTCCTTTATACCCTGGTACCCCTGCAGCTTTAATTCTGGCCCACATTGGCCTCTCTTTTTTAAGACACCCACTCATGTGGCCATAATTCAACATTACAAAGAAAAAGCCTTGACAAAAATCACTAGGAACTCTATTAACAGAGGCCTCTGACCAGTCAGAGAATTGTAAGGAACAGAGTCCCAAACCCAGGTTACCGTAAGCAATTGCCTATCGGGTTTCATTTTGCAGGTTATTCAGAACAGTTCTGGGAATGGTATACCGCTATTTGACAGAAAAATATTTCTCTGGACTCTTCCTTTGTCCCTGATGATACCTTAAGTATCTCTACAGAAGGCATTTCAAGTGGAGCATCTCAAATACAGTCCAAAGCAGAGCCATTGTGTTCCCACAGTCAGCAATAGGTCTAACCAGCTTCCGTTGTGTGTTTTATAACATATTCTAAAGATGCCATTCTAGTCTATTTTTTTTTCCTACCTGGTTTTTTTTGAAGTACTCTTTGGCCACCAACATTTAAAGTCTGACTAAAGATGCTACCTTTAAAAATCTGAAATCAACATCCTCCACAAAGACCAGTTCCTGTGGCAGGTTTAGCATGCCTGAGAAAAGCCAGCACACCCTTGCAGTGGGTCTGGAACCCCAGGAAGTTTGCGCTGCCGGAACCCTGCCTTTCCAGGCCTTCTCTCCCTGGATCCTTCACAGCACCAGACCTAGGGACAAATACTTAGAAATTGTTTAATAGTTTCTCATTGATTGCAAAAAAGAGTATTCAGCTTTTCTGATGCTACAGAGAATTCTGGAAACCACATGATCCTTGTGAACCCGTCAGAGAAGCAGCCATTCCTTCACTCACAGGGCCTGCTGCTAAGCATTTGCCACACAGAGTCGTGCTATTCAAAGTGTGGTCCGAAGACCAGCAGTGCCGGCCTCAGCCACTGGATCAGAAGCTACACTAGAAAAGACCTCCAGGTGATTTGCATTCATGTTAAAATCTGAGAAGGATTCCTTTAGGGGTATTATAAGGGACAAGATTTTCTTGATAAAGTAGCTGTCCTGGGATCTACTCCAATGATGAGGGAGTTACTAAGAGATAGTCCCAAACCATAAAAGATGGGAGTTTCTCCATGGCCCTGAGCAGCAGTCAGATCCAGATGCAAGACCTCCACAGGGATTCTAGGCCTAGAAAGTTATGGTAAAGGTAGCTGAGGCAGCCACAGTCATGGTCCCAGTAGAACTGAATTCTATCCTCAAGATAGAAATGGACGATGTTCTTCATGTTCATGAATTCACCAGAGTGTATTCTGTAAGGGCTTTAGATGCAAAAGTTGTTTCTAGTCATGGTCTGCAAACTCTGGTGAGCCTGAGAATCATCAGAGGACGCTGGTTGCAAAAAGAAAGAAACAAAAAAGCAAAGAAAGACCGGCTCCAGGTCTCACTCCTAGACATTCTAGTTCAGCAGAAGGATAGCAGTGTCTCTTAAGCTGGGCTTCACGCCCACTTAAGAGCATACTCACAGAGCTCTTAAAACCTGATGCTTGGGCTGTACCCACCAGAGATCCCAATTTAACTGAACTGAAGCCTGGGCATTGGGATCTAAAAAATTGCTCAGGTGAGTATAAGGAACAAGCAAGACTGAGGACCGTCACTCTGGAATAGTGGGCTCAGGGCACCAGAGCCCCCTGGAGGGCTTGTTCTAAGACAGATTTGGGGGATCCAGCCCAGAGTGGCTGGTTCAATAGGCCTGGGGTTGGGGCCTGAAAATTTGCATTCCTATCACAGTCTCGGGCCATGTCGATGCGGCTGATTTGGGGTTCACATCTTGAGGACTATTAGTATAAAGGGAAGGGGCTGAGGCCAGGATTGGTAGCTCTTAATTATGTAGTCAGGGATTCTGATGGGGAGGGTCTGAGCTCTAGTCTTCAAAACAATGTCCCCTGTGTTCTGGGCAAATAATTAAGTCAGAAACTTGTGACATGTTGGCCTGGCACCCAGGGATCCTCTGCGTTTCCCTTGCTTAACACCATAGGACTTTCCTCTCATTTCTGTCTTCCCAGTTAAGCATGCATTTCCACAATCACTCTGCTGTCATAAAGGATATGATTATTTTTGTTCCCCAGAGAGGCAGGATAAAAAAGTGGTTAGGAGAACAGACTCTGGGCTCAGACTGCCTGAGAGGTATCAGACTTGCCTCAAGGTCAAGTTGCTTCGCTTCTCTAGGCTTCAGTTTTCCCATCTGTAAAATGGGGTATCTGCCTCAGAGAGCTGATTAAATAAGTTAATATATGTGAGATGCCATGAAGAGGGACTAGTGCTTGGGAAGTGCTATATAAATGTTGGTAATTATCCCTAGTTCTTTTCTCTTGGAAAATAGGTAAACTCTTACTTCTTCTGGAAAAGGGGAGGTTTTACAAGCCTCCTAGCTAGGAGTGTCGGAGTTCCCTTTCTGCTTCCCTAGCCTGTGATGTGTATTTCTACCCTGGCAGTGTTTTCCTCTATCACTCAACTTTTCTCCCTTGTCCATGGACAAGTGAGATCCCCTTTAAGGAAGACCAGTGTCTTTCTAATTTTTGGATTCCCGGAGCCTAGCATGGTGCCAGCCATAAGACATGCTTTTAGAAAAAGGTCTCCCTGTTTTGGAAGTTGCTTAGTATTGTCTATTAGTGGCAGAAATGACTCTCTAGCACAGAGCTGGTCTTTTTACTGAGAGATGGAGGTAAGGGGGAGAGTATAATGGTGCGAGACAGGTCATTCCCGTCATATAACCATTGTTCCTAAGACTGCTGGTGGTGAAGCCACAAGAACACTGTCATGATGGAGGCATACATATGACCTCAAATATTCTTATAACACAAGGCAGGCTTCCCGATTTCCCATGAAGCCTTGCCAGGTTTCTTCCTTCTTGCACAACCAGGATGTGTTTCCCAGCTTCCTTTGCATCTTGGTGGGGGCTATATCACTGGTGCCATCAACAGAGTCTGAGTGGATGTGGTGTGTACCATTTCCAGCCCGAGATGGTTAGGAGCATGTGTGCCTTTTCCAGGCTCTACCTGTCTGTCTCCTTGGCTGCCAACCAGATGTAGAGCATTCAGTGCATAACTCAGGCCCTGGAAGTTGGTGGAACTCTAAGAGGGAAGGAGCCTGGATCCCTGAATGATGGATTGGAGTTGAGTTTCCCCCACTCTGTCTCCCATCCCAACTGAAAAACAGTTTTTATTATTTAACTCACTGATTTGTAAGGTGCTTGTTACCTTCCCTCCCCTCCTCTAAAAACTTGGGAAACTAGAAATCCCAACTTGGCATCTTGAAATTTATTGTCTTGAAGCCTTCCATTGACAGCCTTCCATTAAGCACACGTTCCTGTGGGTTCCCAAGGGCTGCTCTACTGCCCATGTCAAAGTAACATGGGTGCCTGCTCAAAAGAAGGAGCTGGACACCTATCTTTGGACTAAATTGATTTTCAGTATGAATTTTTACACTAAAATACATCAGGAAGTAGATTTGGTGATTTCCTCATTTTTAGAAATAAAACTAAAGCTTCAGGGGGGGTGTGTGAGGCAGAACCTCAAATATCCCTAACTAAAAAAAAAAATTCTCTCCTAGGATAATTGATATGATTTAAAAATTATAGTCTTTCCAGAAAAATGTGGCTGCTGGTGCCTTCTTGGGGCTTCTGTGGAACAAAGTCTTTATGAGGTATGCCTCATAGAAGACCCAAAACCACGTACTGTAAACTGGGTTTTGCTTGGCTCCATGTCCATTAGATCTCAACATCCTCATTTATTCTCCCCACCAATTTTATATCACTGGGTGGTAAACTCACCATATTCTGGCTGCTCTTTGGTTTCAAAAGTCCGGTGGCCTGGGGCTGGACGGTCCCACCCCCTGGGGGGGTTGAGGAAGTTGCTGTCATCTGAGGTACTCTCGTACTTATAGTCTTGGTCCCCGCTGTTGGCCCTCGTCAAGGACAAGGACCTCTGCCACCAGGCCCTCCAGTCGGGGGATGGGACTGACCAGCTGGGCTTATTCTCTGGATGCTGATCCTTATCTGCTTCAGAGTCAGGACCGTCCACCACCTCTATGGTGACCTGAAGAATTCAGAACAGGCCAGAGTCAATGAGGAGTCTATATCCTCCAAACTAGGTACCCTCGGAAGAAATAGGAGAGCAGAGAAAAATGATGGATGTGTCTCTCATGGAGGAATGCTGAGACTACATGGTGATACAGGATGGAAAAAGCCCAGAGATGGCACAATGGGCCCCATGACCAAATAGGACTGATGTACATGGGCCTCAGGCTGGAAGGATACTGGGGTTCCTGATTTACCAATGATTATGTAGCTGGGAAGTCTTCAATTCAAGCAGTAAACATGTACTATATGTGTCCCTGAAGTAACACAAGAGTAATTATAATAAAACCAAACACTTATTGAGCACTAAGTCTGTACTAGGCACTGTTGTAAATGGTCTACATATATTAATTTATTATATGTATTATATGTATAAAGTTGGTACTGTTAATTGGCCCCTATGGTTGACTCTCTGCAAAGATGGCCCCAGTAATTCATCCCATCCTTGCAGGTGTGTGCTACCTCTCCCATTAAGAAGGGATTTCCTCTCTCTTTCATTCTGGCCCGGTCTTGTGACTTACTTTGTGCAATAGAATATGGTAGGAGTGACACCATGACAAGGCTTATGAGGTCTTACAGCTTCCATTCTCATTCCATGGGAATGTTCCCACCACTAGGGGTAAGGAAGCCTTAAACATAGAGACCAGGTGAACAGAGAGGCCACCTGGTGGAGAACTGAGGTACCTCAGGCAAGTGGCCTGCTCCAGGGCCCGAGTCATGTGAGCTGGGACCACCTTGGATGCTTTAGCCCAGCTGGGTTACCAAAGCTAATACCATGTGGACCAGAGACCAGCTCTACTGGTGGAGCCCTGTTCAAATTCCTAACCTCCACAACCATGAGCAATCCAATGGTCATGGCTTCAAGCTGTTAAGTTTTGGTAGCTGGGCAGCAACAGGTTAGCTTTTCACAGAGAAGTGAACAATCTGCCTAAGGTCACACAGCTGGTAAGTGGCAGATGTGGATGCCTAGCTCCAGAGCCCATGTTCTTAACAACTGCCATACGGCCTCTCAAAAAGCCACAGAAATACCATCCCCTCATGCAAGCAAGGGCCATGAAGGCCACAGGGGCTGACGGGGGCTGGTGCCACCACATGTGTGGAGGTGTGAGCACAAGGTCCTCAAGGTCCACAGCTGTGACTTTCACTCATCCCATATCCGGACCCCATGAGCACACTCCTCAACCGACCCTCAGGGTCAGAACAGAGAATTCCAAAGCCAAGGTTAGAACTTGCTTTCAGATTTACAGAGCTTCGTTTTGAAGTCACGGGGCTGGAAGAGTGCAGTTTCTTGGCTCCGAGAGACAATCAATGCTGAGAAACTTGTTTAAAAAATATAATACGAGACTCAGTGGGTTCCTTTGGCCATCACATAGCCCTTGCAACACCCCCTGGATGAGTTGTGTGCAAATGAATCAGAAACACGTGCTCTGAGTAATCAGCGCAAGCTGTACTGGGCAGATGCGTTTCCAGTTTTGCCCTAAGCCGACATCTGAGAGAGTTGCTGGGATGCTCTGCCAAGTTGCACCAGGCTGTGCCCATCCCTGAGACCAATAGCCCCTTCCTTGTGGGCTAGGAACAGGGAGACTGGAATTCTCCTTGCTTTGCCCTTCCAAGGAAGTTGCTGGGCCAATGCTGGGCCTGGGCTGTGGCCTTGTGTAGTCCATATGCAAGGTCAAGATACTGCCATCCGTCCCAGAAAGTCCCCGGGCTGCAGCCAGTCACGTGAATCTTTTTTCTGGTGTGGGATGCCTAGTAGGGCATCCCTGGCTTTATTCCCCACCACCACAATTCTCCCCTCTTGTAAGCATCCCTTGCGTATTTATAAATAATCATGGAACTTTTAGTAATCTTTCAAAAAAGAGAAAAAGGAATCATTGGTCTTGATTCACTGCCATTTGTTGGAATGGCTGGTTGCTGGAGAGTGGCTGGGACCCCCACACAGCTCTGGAAGGACAAGTGTTGCAGGAGTGTGCAGCTGGGTGGTGACAGGGCAATACTGAGCCTTTGGAGACATAATCTTTCTCCTCCGCAGTCCGGTCTCCCTCTGCCTACAGATGGAACAACTGAGAGGCAGCAACCATCTGTAAGGCTATTAAGGGTCTCGGAGGCGAGACGCTGCCAAAGCCAGGCAAGCCTGCAATTATGGTAATGAAATCAGTCTCTGGGTAGAAGATAAGGGGAACATGCCCAACAGTTTTGGTATTCCATTTGTATTCAGACTGGAGTCAAAGGGATTGCCTAAGCAAGACGTGCCCTACAATTTCTCCAAGCCGGGAATAAAAACAATTTCATGTTTTAAGCTATTACCGTCAATACGATTTCTTTTTCCAAAACCGTTGCTCGGATCCAAACAAAATAGACTTGTTGCCTGGCCAGGCAAGGAGTAGCAAAATACTAATTTACTCCAAAAACTATATCGATGACTAAATCTCAACAGCTCAGAGGTTTTTTTTTTCCCCCTTTAATTTCTGGCCACTGCCCCAATTGAATTAAACACAAAACAAAACAAAACCCGCCAAAAACAAAAAAACACACAAACCTTAGAATCCACCTTAATTCCCTACAATTAATAATGTGGAAATCTTATACTGATATCAAAAGAAGAACTCTAATCCTGAACCTGAAGTTTTATAGGCATCCAATTAAAGAAACTTAATGAGCATGATCAGTGGCTTCTTGGAAGGCGGGGATTAGTTTTATAGGTCCTGTTGCTCTCATTCTGTTTACATGTTCGTTAGCATCAAAGAATGGGTTGATAAAGATGCCTTAAACAATAATCGATGTGATGAGCTGAAGGTGTGGGAGTGAATACAGCAGATTTCCAAGCCGATAAAGATGCTAGACCTTACCATCTTTTCTCTTCCTTCATACACATAACTAAGGTGTCTCAGCATATTTATTTCTTCTGGACTTTTCCATACCATGAATCAAGATAGCACAAGCAAAAGAATGCTTTCAAAAGACCCGAGTCCAACTTCTGGCAGGATCTTCTCAGTGCCAAAAAAAAAAAAAAAAAAAAAAAAAGAGAGAGAGAGAGAGAGAGAGAAAGAGAGTCCAAAATAGGTGCCAATTGGGGGGAATTCTGTCCAAAATTGGAAATGAGAATAAGATCCTATGAAGTGTTACTAGCTTCCTTCCTTCTCTTGATAGTTAAGACATTTCTTAGAAACAAACTCCTTACACTTAATCTGAAAAGTCTACCGGTTAATCAACTAATGACTTAGAGAAAACAGAAGTCTTAACCTTCTCAGCTCAGGAGAATCTTCTAGAATCTTTTAGCTTGGCCCTCTAAGCCTCGAAAGCTATGGTGACTAGGAAGGCATGGGTCAGTATTTCCCAGACAGGAATGTGAGCCCTAAGGTGAAGTGATTTCCTCAGGAGCGCAGAGCACCCAGGGACAAGAAAACAACCTCCAGCGAAAGGCCAAGATTACGCTCCCCCTTCCTTCCTTGACAATTGCTGCAGAAAGATAATCCCCTCCTCTCAGACTCACTGATGCCCCAGAAACAACTATGGCAACCCAGCTGACGGAGGTTAGTGCTCTGGGACTCGCAGCGTGCTGGCCCAGACATTCTTGCTTGTTCTCCACAAGTTATATTTGAAATTTAAGCACAGAAACCGGCGTGGAGAATTTACGTTCCTGAGGTGAAGAGAGCAAGGAAGACACAGAGCTGTCCCAACACAAGTTCTTGTGATTCCCCATTATTTTATACACGTTTCCTCTGTCATCTCAATCCATGGTCATCACCAACCTGCACCTACTTGTTTGGGGAAGCTTCCCATATACCTGTCCCTCTTGCTAGGGGCTTCACATGGATGCTCTTACTTCATCCTCACCACAACCCCCGCTTCTGTTGCTGTATTGTAGGACAGAGGTACTCATGTATAGTATTACCATCCCCATTTTACAGACAAGGAAACTGAGGCATAGAGAGGTCCAGTAACTTGCAGGAAGCTGTCTATCATGGCCAAGCCCTCAGGACATTTGATCCCAAGCATAGGTCAGTGGGCTCTGTTGTTCATATTCTGGACAATATACCCCCGTAAGAATCTCCACCATATAGGCTTGTCCCCAGAGTTGTGTGTGAGGTCATGTTTTGGGCACAAAGACTCCCTGGTTCTTGGTTGGTCACAGTTGCCATTCTGAAAGTATTTTAGAGAGAAAGGAGAAAGGGAATAAAAAGTACAAGCACATACATTTGTAGGCCTGGGGCCAAGCCATCTGATTGTATCTTGTGGCCCTCCAGAGGCTGGTGGCCATGTAAATAAGTCTGTGCAAGGGGAAAAAAAAGATCTCTAGGTGACTATTTTAAGTCTCCCTCAGTGGGAAAAGAAGAAATCGGTATATTGGTTGAAATAAATCCTGATCTCGATCCAGGAAAGAAATAATTGGTTGTGAACAGCTACTGTGGTAAGGAATTGATGGAGAAAGCCTAATAATGAGTTTATTTTAGAGACTTTTGTCTTTGTTATCTGACCATCAGCTGCAGACGGAAAACCCAGCCAACAAGTCTCAAGTTCGAGTCTAACTTTTCCTGGGAGAATTTCCTTTCTTTTCTGAATGACTGATTTATTTATTTTTAATGAAATCCGACTTCTACTATTGTTTCAAATTTAATACGGAGATTGGGTTCAGGACTTTGAGGCTGTGTCTTTCTAACTTGTGCCTTGTCTTTTCCCCACTCGGCTTCCACGGCCCTAAGCGGGTCCTGCCTGGCTTAGAGGGAAGGGGGGTTTAAAAAAGCACCCCCCCAAGCTGGGCTTTTTAAAGCACTTCCCTTCCCCAAAGTTAAGAGGTCTAAGAGGGAGGTGACCCCTTGCCCGGGCTTGGCAGTGTCACGTTGGAAAGGTATGGGTTATTTGGCGGGAGGGACAGCAGACCCCAGACCCAGAGCGTGGGAAACTCTTTCAGACACTGGAGGGGATGGGGTGGGGGTGTTCAGAGAGAAGGTATTAAATTCCTGTTCAGCTCCCCAGCTTCAGTGAAGGACAGCTAGGTGGGGGCAAGGGGCAGGTTGCCAAGGGACGGGGGGAGACAAGGCCAGGGGCCCTGGCAGTGGAAGCCCCGTCACCTGTCTTCGCTCTGCTCCCCAGGGAGAGAAAATGCTTTCACGGCCCCGGAGGATCACTGGAGCTGTCTGCTTGGCTGAACCGCCCTATGTCAAACGAGTGCATTTCAACAAAAGAGCAGTGCTGTAAGGAAGGGGTAAGGGCTGCCAAAACAGAACCCATCACCCCCTTTTAGAAAGCACCTCATCTTTTAAAGGACCACCAGGGAACTGGTTTACTCAAGTGCATTGGTGCATGGGGCTGTGGCGGCCAGTGCTGTGTGTGTGTGTGTGTGTGTGTGTGTGCGCTTGTATGTAAGCATGCGTTCTTGTGTACGCACACTCACACACACTCACACACTGGCCTAGGCTGTGGCTCTCAGGGAGAGCAGCTGCTTCCTTCTTTCTCTGAACATCTTTCCAAGTGACTTTTGTGGTCTTGCAGCCCCTTGCTCTCAGGAAGCCAGGTGGAACTGTTCCAGAGCATTCTTTGCTTCCCATCCAGCTAAACCACACAGATGAGGATGATTTAAAATGACCTGGAACCCTGGGTGCTCTACTGACCTCATGCACAGATTGATCCATTGTGTGGGCTGTAGAAGGCCCAGACTTTACAGGTGCCCTGCCCTTTTTGGAAAAGGAATCTGGGTTTCTTAGGTCTGAGGATCTCAACCACTGTTCTTTCCTGACATTTAGGTCTATGTTTTAAAAAGGCCCAAGTGAGGTCTGGGGATTCCTAGGCTCACAGAATTATCTGGGAGAGAGACAGGGGATTCTGAGAAATTCTGCTCCAAATTTGGTTCTTAGGTAGAGCCCCGTGTACTTAGTAACTTTCCAATGAGAGGACACTCCCTGCAACCTTCAGTTCCCCTGCATCCAGGCATTTTCTTGTAACTTTACATAAGAAATTCCTTTTTTTTTTAAAGGTTGTATTTATTTATTTGACAGTGAGAGAGAGAACACAAGCAGGGGGAGCAACAGGCAGAAGGAGAAGGAGAGGGAAAAGCAGGCTCCCCACAGAGCAGAGAGCCTCATGCGGGACTCGATCCCAGAACCCTGGGATCATGACCTGAGCTGAAGGCAGACGCTTAATGATTGAACCACCCAGGAGTCCCTACATTCTTAAATCTACTACTTTAATAGCTCAATACTCAGCATTAAATCCCACAGTGACATTTCCCACCTGTGGGGGAAAAATGTGAGCCAGAGCAAGCCTAAAATTGCTTTGGACATGGCCTAAGCTCCCTTGGAGTGAAAGTGGCCTGGTCCCAAAACCATATAATCTATAAAGAAGGGGGGAAAAAATCACTTCCTGCAGGTAAAGACCCAAGGGGGAGCACTGTCGAGTAACAGTAAGGAGAGGTCTGCACCTTTTTTTGCCAGTCCGCACCTCCCCCAAGTGGATCCTTTGTTCTTTAGCAGAGAGCCATGTAACCACTTCCTGGAGAAAGAACAGTGGAGTGAAAGGCCTGTTTTTCCATTTAATCAATTAGAACAATGCAAGACTCTCTGGAAATGTTAACAGGTGCATGCAGTGATTTCTGCGCAAGGGTCGTCAAAAAGTGACTTCTGGAACATTTTTCATATCTAGACCCTTACCAGTATCCTGTTCTATTTCTTCCTGTCTATTCATACCTGTTCACAATGGAACAGAGCATTTTTCCCTCCTCTGTCTCCATGTTCCCTTTGGCACTGTCTTGGGTGGTAGCCGGGACCTTCATATCTATGTCATTCTTGGATGGAGAAGGTCATACATTTCTTACTTTCTCATAACCCTAACACAGTATTTTATACACAGTAGGGGCTGGTCAACATTCTAACTGGGACGTATTCTCAGTGACATTTGTTAGCCGCTATGACACTGGCGTGATGAACAGAACTCTGACCAACGAAATCTGATCTGGAAGGTGTCATGCAGAGAATGTTAGTCTTGAGAGAGGGAGAGTTAACTTAATTAAGGATCAACTGCTCTGAGGTCAGGTTCAGGAACTTTTGGCCTTGTAAGCTAATTGGAATTTGAAGCAGAGAGGAAGAATGAGAAAATGCTGCCCTTCCCCAAATGCAAAGAATGGAGAAGAAAGTTCAAGGTGGACAGGAGCTACCATAGAGATGAGATTGCCTTGTTGACTAGTCCTCTTCCTTGGCTATCATGGGCACCATCTCTGGGAAGACACAGAGGGAAGTACAAGCAAAATTCAAAATCAAGAGTTTGTCTGTGAAACATGGATTGATAGGGTGAGTATTCTTAGGACGACCAGGAGCCTAGACTTGAACTTCAACCACCATTTACTAGCCATGTAACCTTGGGCAAACCAAATAGGAACTTCTTAAGTACCTGCTGCATTACTGATTATGGAAAAAGGATGTAGGCTTCATCTCCTTCATGAGGGTGTTTGGAGTCAAACCAGATCAACATTTGCTTTGTAAAGCATATCTATTTCAGCATAGAGGAGGGCTGTTATTTTTAATCCCAGGTACCCTTTTCCCTAACCACCTATTTCCTTCAGCGTCATTCCAGCCCATCTTAGCGGTACAGACTCATGTCTCCCCCAGCTACTTCTGTTCTCACGTCCCTTCCTCTCACCCAACTTTCTGAATCAGACTTTTACATTTTAGAGCAATGAAGTGTTGTCACCTCCTGAAGGAATTGCTGGTGTCCAGGGCAAGCTAAGTGGGATTTGAGAGTGTGCCTTCCCCAGTACCTCTGAAATCATACTGTACTTTGCCAAGTGAGCTTCCATGTTAAATTGGCCCTTCTCTATAGCTACCCTATTTTGTTAATTTCAGGGCATATAATTTTGTTTTGTGTGGGCATATCAACATCTCTGAGAGTAGGATGTATTGTAATCATTGCATTACATTGCATTACATTGCATTCAGTGTCATACTTGAATTATCAGTGTTTTCTTTCTTTAGTAGTGCATCAAATAATGGTGCATCTCCCAATGAAGGCTGTCACACAGATGCAATAAAACACTCGTCCTACAGAGATAATCTGATTGTCAACCAGAATCATAAGGGGCTAAGAATACAAGTGCGGTAAGGCAGTGGTTGCTTTGACATCAGATCAGGACACAAAGAAATAGGTTCTTTCAACTCTCAAGCATTACCTGGATATTTGGATTTTGCCCATTGATGTCAGCTTTGGAAAGATCTGGAAAGTTTGGGAGATCAAGGAGAAAGGATCTGGGGCCATCTCTTTGCAGTGAACGGTGCCCAGGCTCTTGCCGGAATCGCTGTCTGGGGAAGGGCTGGTGTGCAGCCTGGTGGTCCAGATGTTCCCCGGCTGCTTCTTTGGAGAAAGGAAAGCTCGTTTCTGATGCAGAGTCACTTTCCATGTGGAGGTTATTCTAAAACAAATAAACAAGCAAAGGAACAAATAAACAGGAGGCACGTGATTTGAGAATACCCCCTCCCTTAACAGTCCATTAAATTCAAGAGCAAAGACAATGCTAGTGGCTGGAATTAAACCAGGATGGTATTCCCAATTCATCTTCATTTCCCTTGGTTTAATTACTCCATCTTCAAAAAGCCAAACCATCAGGGAACTTTTCCCAGCCTGCTGCTCTGGAATTTTCTGAGAGCTAAAGTGTTATGGGATATTTATTAAACATTGAAGCACATCAACACAAAAGTGCTATTTTGAAGGAGAATGGGTATTCATTCAGAACTGGAATCAGAGGATGATTTCCTTTTCATAGCTTCAATTAATTAATCACTCTGGCATTAGTTACAGCCTCAATGTCCAGAGTTTGTTTCTGTGGTGCATGTCATGGAACAAAAGATCTGACCAAACTGGATAAAATGTTTGAGCCAAATCATTGACTATAACCAACCAACCATCCATCCATCCATCCATCCATCCATCCATCGGGTCAACAAGTGTCAACCACATTCTAGGCATAGGAGATAGAGCCACGGACAAGACCTGGGCCCTATTCTCTTAATACTTACAACTAATTGAGGGAACAAAATAATAAATATGACAAAATCAGATCAGAAATTGGTGACCGGTAAGAAGAAAGAACATGATGGAGAATGGCCAGGGACGACCTTAGACAGGTTGCTGGGAAAACCTCTTTGGAAAGGCAAGACCTGAACACCTGCTGCAACCTCGGGAGGAACATTTTCACAGAAGAAACAGCAAGTAAGACAGTCCTGAGCTGGGGATGAATTTGGTCCCTTCGTGGGATGGAAAGAAGGCCATTGAGACCGGTATGGAGTGAAGGAGGGAAGATAATATGTGATGAAGGAAAAGACGGGGATAGCCAAAGAAAGAGTGACAAGAAGGCATTTTGAAATTTAATGCCTTTATTCTGAAAAGTTCAAGTCTGTTGTTTTTCCCAGCTAGTAAAAAATGTCTCTATTTAGTTGTCATTCGGGGAAAAATTTTGTAGTGATTGAAGAGTGTAGAAGTTGCTGGACTTCTTTCCCAAACCAGCCCTTCTCCTCCTCTTGTTCTCCCTGGACCTCTCTTTGGAGCTTTCCTCCATCCCTTCAGGGATGGCATTTTCATGTTTACTGGAGAAGGGAGATGTAGAGATAGAATTTCACCAGCGTTTGGGTCAGTGGTTAATGCTCTTGTTATTCTTGGGCATGTTTCGGGGTTTCGGAGTGTATATTCTAGCACACTGTCTCCACATGCACTCCCTGCCCCCACCGCGGTGCCTCTGACCCAGCCAAAGGGTTACATCTAGTATCAAAACACTCCTGACTCCAAGTACCAAAGGTCAAGAACGGCCAGAGAATGAAACACATGCAGTAGATAAATATCTTCTTAGTTAATCTGAAGGCATGGATCTTTCCTATATCCTTTAAACAGAAATGCTGAGGAACAAAAGTGCTGGTGCAGAGACCACCTCCGCTGAAGATGCCAAGAGGGCAAGGGACCACCAGTCTGCACACCAACCCTTCCTCAGCGATTCCAGCAAGAGGCTGGGGCACCCTTCCTGGCAAGTGCAAGACAAAGATAGCCTGTCTGCTCTTTCCTCTTTAAAGCATGCAGTTAGAGAGTTACACGGCGGGGAGAAGCTGAATGTTCGTCATCGTGTTTTTGCTTGCCCTTGGTTTTTGCTAAAGAAATGTGGCCAAGGGCAGTGCCTTTGTTCACCTTTCCAGCCACCTCTCTGCCATGGTTTTTGTCTCCTGGCACATCCTCGTAAAGGGAGTTGCCCTGGCATTCCCTGGGCATTGCTCAACGCAACGAGGGCCAAATGTATTATGCTGAGACTGAGCCCAGCACAGGGAGGGGGGAGGGGAGGAGAGCAGAGGAAGGAGAGAGAGAGAGAGAAAGGAACATGCTAAATCTTCTCTCAACCTAAGAGTTCTGTCTATCATAGTCCAAGGGGAGAGAACTGAAGGCAATTGCTGTCTTCTTCTTCTTGCTGGATCCCCAACTTTAAAACATCTCCAGCAGCATTAGTGAGCATAGTTGGATTCTCATGGAGAACTTCTTGCAGAGAAATTTGTGAGTGCAACTCTCGGAAGGGGACCAAGGCTTGCTTGCCAATTGCTTCAGGGATTTCCTGCAAATCCAACCCTAACTTCGTTGTAGTAACTGGGACACAATGCTTAACTGGGTTAAAATGGAGTTCTCCTTCCTTTACCTGTGGTGACATAAACTTTCTACTCTTAAAACTCACATTTTAGGAGAAGAGATAGGAAATGTTATTTGGCATTTTGTTTAGATGGCTGAAAAACCAAAGACAATCTGATTGGTTTCTTGGTCTGACTCTGGAATTTCTCAGTAGGAGATTGGCCACCACGGAGTGATCCTGGCTTAGCCATGAACCAAGAAAACCCATTAAACTCTCTGTGGCTCAACAATCCTCCATGTAAAACAGCAGATAATAAGGAGAGTCCCATGTTGTCCCAGCAGGATGGTCAAGACAACTCAGTTGGGTTATCTCTACACATAAAAAAAGAGAGAGAGAGAGAGAGAGAGAGAGAGAGAAGTGTAGAGTTAGGGCAATCAGCTGGTCAGCTCAGGCCACAAGCTGCTCTGCCGGGAATAGACTGGGGCTAAAGTATGTTTTGGCTTGAGTTCTGCACACAATTGTGGCATTTCTCCATCTTTTCCCAATCCCCCCCACCCATGTCCCAAACAAGCTTTGGGTTCACAAAGCATTTGGAAGATGGGAAGTAATAAAGAAACACTAATCACAATCTCTGAATATCTGAATTCCTCTTGCATCTTTATCAAAACATATTTAACTGGAAACCTTGGCTCCCTGCAGTGGCATGGCCCCAAATTTCCAGAAACTGGACACCCTAGGATAGGGGAAGGATGTCTTACAACATCTCATATAAAATGAAACTCCACTTTATTCAACCAATAACAAGATCTGGGAGTAGCCATTATTTTGAAATCTCGATTTTACATCTTGGGTGATAGGCAGCAGACAGGATCTGCTAACAATGAAGGAGAAAGCCTTTTCTTAATCTTTCTCTCGGAGCACACGGCTCATCTTCCTTGCAGAGAATCCCCCTCACCCCACCCCCACCCCAGGTCTTGGTTGAATGGCCATCCCTCCATCTAGATCAACGAGTTCACCCGCCGAGTGTCCTATTTAAGTTATGCTACCAGAGTGAAGATTCTCAGGAAAGGTGGGTCGCAAAACGAAGATCTTCCAATAGTTTGCGTTTTGTTCAGAAAAGTAAATGCCCCTTCTGGAAGGCACTCTTTTGGGAAAGTCCAGGAGCTGAAGACAGGAAACCTCACCATATTTTCTGAGGTGCTGCACAATTCATTTTGTCTCAATTCACATGACATGAGGAGGTCGGCTTAGCTTGAGAAAGCATTTCTTCACCCACCATGTGTGTTTGAGGGGATCATCAATCAGTGCTGCAGCTCTGGCCGCACTGTTCTCTCTGGAGTTGGGATTACCAATAAAAAGAGGAGCCGAAGCACTAACACTGTTCTATGGTTTACATACAAACTCTGCTCAACAGCTGAGGCAGGCATCTACAGTGGCCGAATGATTGAGCTACTGCTTAACACTCCCCATCCTTGTGCGTACAGCCTTTCCCGTCCCTCTGTTATTTTACTACTGTTTTTATCTAAAATGGGGGGGGGGGTAATAATAAAATGTTAGCAACAATGATAAAATAGTAAAATGGGATGGGGCACCTGGGTGGCTCAGGTCATGATCTCAGGGTCCTACGATGGAGCCCCGCACTGGGCTCTCTGCCTACTTGGGATCTCTCTTTCTCTGTCAAATAAATAAATAAAATCTTAAAAAAAAAATAATAAAGTGGGAACCGTGTATTTTGCCTTAGATGGGAGTATTGTGGCAGATATTGCAAATATGCCTACCCAAAATGCAAAAATGCCTACCCAATTCTATTCCCCTATTTTATTTAATTATTTTTACTCGGTATTTGTTTCAGGTGGCAAGGTAGTGGGCTAAAACTACATTTCCCAGCATCCACTGCAGCTGGGAGCGACCACGTGATGCAGTTCCACCCAATGAGATGCACGTAGACGATGCTGGATGGGACCCCTGAGTGGGAGGTGGTCAGTTTACCTTTTGGCCTTTCTCTCTCCTACTTTCTCTCACCTGGAGTACAGATACCAGGGCTTCAAGTGAAACGAGGCTGCTGGCATGCGTGAGGTTGAAGGCTAGTCTCTAAAGCTGACTGAACGGAAGGATAGGGGAGCCTGGGTCTGGGATGGCATGGTAGAGCCGTCATAGGAATCCTGGACGGGTGACCTCAGAACTTCTTTTACCGAAACCCCAAGTATTAATGTTACCATTGACAACGCTGCAGCACGAGTGGCAATATTCCCTGTTGTGACTCTAATATTAGAGCTGTGACTACCAATGGAAAGGGAAACGCCCTGTTCAGTGAAGTGACTCAAAGCTGGGCGCTCTGTTCTGGGCAATGAACACAACCCACAGGGCAGGGCAGTTAGTGAGTCAATCATGGCAGACTCGACAGCGGCAGTCAGGTTACATATGCAGCTCTGCCATCTCTGCCCACCCCCAGACCTTTACAGAGTCTTCTCATTGTTTCAGCATCTATGTATTATATTTCTCAAATGTATTACTCCCTGTATAATGTAACATTCCTTTTATTTGTTTAAAACGCTATCATTAAATTTCAAGGAGTTTGCTCTCACTCAAGGAAACCAGAGCTCCTTGGACAAATGGCCGGCTGACTGCAGAGCTTGGGCAGGGAAGTAAGTATACGTGAGTTTGGGATACTTTGATGCACTGGAAGATGGGGACGCTTTAGTGGTGAATGGTGTCCTCTGAAAAGAACACAGGAGCCAGCATGAAGGGTCCTCACTGCACAAAGATTAAACAATTTGGGTGTCAAAACAAAGTTTGTCATTCACAATGCACATAGAATCTATGTAAATCCATGAACTTAGGATGATACTCACAAAAGAAAGCACGAAAAACTATTACAACCATTTGAGGTAGAGATTATAAAACTCCTTACTTGAAACCTTGGTGTTAAAGAAAAAGTTTGCCTGAAGAAATGATGTTTGAGCCGAGACTGTAGAGGCAAGCAAAAGTGAAGTGGGTGAAGCAGGTGCAGAGCACAGAGCAGAGGGGGAGGTGGGTTAGCAGACACCGCAATCCTGGCAAAGCAAATGGGTACAGACTCCCCGGTGCGTGGAGGGGCCTGGCAGAGAGACCCAAAGGGCATCCAAGCTGCCAAGGGACCACTCTACAGTCTCAGTAAGACATTGCGGAATTAAAGAATATAAATGTCAGGTCCAGCACAGAGATCTCAACCCCTTAGCCTTTGGTCTGAAAGCTTTCTGTTATAGTGCTGTGATTTTCCGCCAGGCCACCACTTCCCTGGTGGCATTTTCTGGGTCATTTGGAGGCTTCTGAAGCTATGTGGTGCCGGGATCTGCTCCCTCCTCCCAACTCTCAGCAGCTGGTCCTGAATGCCCCTGGGAAAGTTCTACCAACATGAACGGAGAAGAAAAAATGTCTCTCATCTGTAGACTGGGGACAGTTTCTAAGATGATAAGCCCAGATGCTTTATCATTTGTGTCCTTTCTTCCCAGGACATCACTCCCCCAACCACTGCCTCTGGCCATGGCATGGCAGGAGCCGCTCATTCTGGCCATCCTCGTGATGAACAAGGCTTGTCACAGCCACAACAAGGTCAAAGTGGTCACAACATTCAGAGTTTCCAGCTGGCTATTTGGCACAGGCAGAGGGAGAGGGACACAGAGCAAATGAGGGTGTTCAGCTCAAGGGGAGGCAATCAAGGAGTGGAAATGGGGGATGGGTCCATCTTTGGGAAAAGCCTGCTAAGCATTATTGTCCCAGTCTGTAAATAGGCACCTGCCCTATCCTGCAAACATCTCCCAAAGGCTGGTATGTGGGAGGAAAAATGGCTTATCTGACCATTTCCAGAACTTCCAGAAGAGGCACAAATTGGTGGCTGGCTAGGAGAGTTTTAGTGCTTTTTTTTTTTTTTTTTTCCTCCTTTAAAAGGCTGTGGTAACCATTCCCAGATTAACACAACCAGGCAGACTTCTTGGAGGCAGACGGGATGGCAAATTTCTGGAGGGCAAAGCACACGCATATCTGCGATCTCAAAGCCCACACCCTCCAATTCCACAAGCTCAGGGGGCACCCAATAAGTACCAGTTGATGATAATGATGGCTACGGGCCTAGTTAGATTTCATTTTAATTAGGCTCAGGCTACAGGCCTCATTACCCCTACTGTGGCTTTTATGTGGGATTCTGAAGAAAAAAACAATCTAGGCATCGTCTATTGAAGATATTAAAGAAGATATTATTAGCAATGCTTTTGGTCTCATAGACTTTGAACAACAAACAACAGAGATTATAATTAATGTCGCTGCAGCCTCTCTCCTGAAAACATACTAACAATATAGCTAATTAGCAATATGTCCTCATTTGGGGCTGGACATCTGCATATTATTATCGACAATGCTTGTTTCCTTTTTCCAGATTAAAGGAAGCCATACTGCACCCAGGCACATGGCCATGCTCCTTTCACATGAAAACACTCCGTTTTTCTTCTACCCACGATAAACATACTCAGAGCTTTATCTGCACTAGGCATCGATTTTTGTCTGGAACGCTTCCACGCATCTAAAAATAAGTTCAAGAATGCCACTGGTGGTATTTCAAAGGGAAGAGCAAAAGTTCCCTGTTTGGGGAGATAAAAGAAAAAAAAAGGGCACCGTGATTATCGTTACACATGATTGGGGAGCAAGCGCTTCTAGGAAGAGAAAACCAGAATAAGCAGAACGAGTTTCAGGCAGCGAAGTAGGCTTTCTCAGGGGGGTGCACGTGCTCTTAGGGCTCGGGCAGACCATTGTAGGGGTGGCAGGAGGGGGTGATGGAGGGTCATTCTGTGAAGCGCCGGGAAGAAGTCAGCAGGACCCACGGGTAAAGATGCAGATGACCAGGCTGACCACCTTTCTGCTCTCTCTCTGTTCGGGTGTGATGGTCATCGCTCCCCTTCAGGCAGCAGGAGCAGAGACAACATCAGTGGCTTTCTTTAACAGCAAGCATGAAAAGGGAACTTCCTGGCAAAGGGGAAAGGGCCAGCAGTCTGCTTCATTCTTGGCTGTGGCAGCCTGCAGATGACCCTGGGAGCGAGTGACACAGGTACACCACGTTTCAAGAATGCAGGGGTGTAGCATCTCGGTTGGGAATGGAGCCTTCTGTTGAAAGCCTGACGAATGGCTGAGGAATCTTACGTTACAGGGGCAGAATGTATCGCAAGAATGTTTATTTTAGGGCTTGGGAATGACCCCGCCGATGATTTCAGGCGAGGCTTTAGAAAGCATGAAGAACGGTCAACTAGTTGCATTTGAGCAATGGTTCCACGGGGGATGGGGCCAGCCACCCACCCCTGTGCTTCTTCCTTAATGGAAGGCTCTTGGGGCTGGCTGGTAAAATGGATGTCAACACCCCACTGGCTTGTCTCCGATACTTGTATAAACAGCTTTGATCTTGGAAATGTGTGTGTTATTTGTGATTTTTCAAGTTGTGTTTTCTCCATTGCTGGCCAAGAAAACAGAGTGGGAACTATCCAGGACCCATTCCCTTTATGTCCTGTGAGGCTAAAGAATGAATAGAAGTGAAACACAAATTATTCTTTCAAGTCTAAGAAAACATGTAAGAAGTAGAGCTCAAGGATTTGAAGCCAATTTGCCCAAAAGAAACCTACACCCATCATCTAAAACATCTCTGCGAATGTAGGGGATGGAGAAACTATATTTTCCAGAACCTTCCTCAGAGGGAATGGTGGAACTGTGTAGAAGGCCCACTTTGAAGAGTCCCTTTTGGTGTGAGACAAAACCTACTTAAGGCTAAGATAACGGGAGGTTTTATCTGCTGAGAGAGCTGTCGCAATTTGAGGGCAGAGCTAACCTTCTCAGAGCTGCAGAGAACAGGCCAAGGGTGGCCACCAGGGGGCCCTTTGGCCACCTGGGGGCTTAGCTTCCCCTCTGTGTCAAATTTTGAGCAAATTTTTCATAAGTCTGGATTACTGAGGGGTTTTCAAGTTGTGATTTCTCCATTTGTAGCAAAGAAAACAGAGTGGGAAGTGTCCAGGGCCCATGTCCCAGCACCCAATTTGAAGAGGCACCAAATTATTAACGTGCCTAAATGGCCCAACTATCTAAGTCGTCCCTTGACGACTTAGTGGGAGGTTGTCAACCAGGACAAGAAGATGCGTGGAACGGGGAGCTTCCAAGGCCCAGGTCAAGGCTGGTGTTCTGCTGTTGAGAGACAGAACCAATGTTAAGAAGCCAGCCTGGGGTTGGAGTGACCCTGGGGACCCTTGCCTAGATTATTATTTTAAGCAAGATGGGTTTCTTTTAACACCCAAAGTCAAGACCCTTCGCTGAACCCTACTATAGATCTCTGCTCCAAGTACCTCCAAAATAGGTTTTAAAGGGAATTGGAACTTTACCTCAAAATCCTGGAAAAGGGTTCATGGTATTGTGGGAGGAGCCTGGGCCTGGAGGTACGAGGCCTGGTTCTGTGTCCTAGCATTGCCCCTATCTGGTTTTGTAAGCTTAGGCAGGTCACTGTACCTTTGTGCCTGTGGTTTGCAAAAATGTCTGCAAATACTTTCTTAATATCCAGGC
Source organism: Mustela putorius furo (assembly GCF_011764305.1). Classification (NCBI taxonomy): domain Eukaryota; kingdom Metazoa; phylum Chordata; class Mammalia; order Carnivora; family Mustelidae; genus Mustela; species Mustela putorius. The sequence goes on along the minus strand of NW_025421329.1, from coordinate 355,298 downwards.
CTTGGGTAGCTGCTTCCCACACTGTTGTTGTGCGTGGCCACGTGATTTACTTTGGCCAATGAAAAGTGCTTGTGTATTGGGGCTTGTCTATTTTTGTTACTCTTTGTAATCCCAAAACCACCGTGTGAAGAGGCCTGGGCTAAACTGATGATGAGATACATGTGGAATGGAGACAATCCACCCCAATCAGCCAGCCAATGACCAGCCACTCAGATGGAGACTATCCTAGACCACCGAGCCCTAGGTGAGTCAACCCACAGACTCATGAAAAAGCATCACTGTTTGCAGTTTTAGGCTAATGAATTCAGAGTGGCTTGTTATACAGCAAAAGCTAATAATTTAGGGCCTCAGTTATTTCTTCAACAAAGTGGGCATGGTAAGGTAGGGTGGAAACTCCAAAAAAACAAAACAAAACAAAACAAAACAAAACAAAAACAAAAAACACAATCCTCCGTCTATCCAGTTCTGACATCGTTGGAATGGAACCCTCAAGAGACACTAGTTCTGGAGAAAAGAATTTTCCAACAATGTAAAACAAACAAACAAACAAACAAACAAACATGTTATACCAAGTGCTTGAAAACATCAAATTGACATGGGCAGATGAAACAAAAACCTGATGGTTTCAAATATCTAAAATGTAACTACTATCTCCAGTTGCTAGAACACCTTCACCTTCTCCACCTGCTGAAGCCAAGCCTGGTGAAATCTGTTGGAAAACAACCCCCTGCCTACTGCTTCCGTCAATTACGTGTGCGGCTTTGTTAACGGGCCTAATGCCAGTTTTTCAAAGATTTGGACCTGAGATTTAACAGTTCTCCCCTCTCACTTTCATGATGCACCTGTATAGCTCTGTGGGCTGCCAGAAACTAGCAAATGTCCATTTATTAGGGAACCCCTACTGACACTATAAAACAATTACAGAGCTATCATAGACCAACTGCAGCCTGAGGTGCAGAGAAAGCTGCACGCCATCAGGACTGGCTCCCGTTCCCACCTGCCCATACAGATTGTTCTTATTTGGGCTGCTGGTCTGTTCTCCCAGGGAAACTGTTTGATCCCTAGGCGGAGAGCTGGCAGACCAGGCGATTGTGGTCCCTCGGCTTAGCTTGGCTAACCTTTCTCTATAAATGGTTGGGGTGTTTGTTCCTTTCGTGGATTTGCTCAAGAACACTTGCTGGGCACCTACTTTGTGCCCGGTACTCTTTGGGCGGTGAGGCAATTCAGTAGCCCATCGCTTGTGAAGGACAAATTATCCAAAGCTTGGAAATAAAGCAAGAGGATGTCTGCAGGTCTCTTGGTTCCTATCAGGGCTCAGTATGACAGGCCCATTCAAGAAGATCTAATTCTCTAGGCCAAGGTAGCTTTGTTTCACCTATTATTTACTACTGACTAGGGCCCAGACTGAATATTACATGGTGACTTGTACATTTTCACCCTGTAGAAATACAAATAGGTATTTTTGTTTGTTTGTTTGGGGTTTTTTTTTTTTTTTTGGCCCGGTAGAAAGAACTCATTAAAAATTCTCATCATGGGGTGCCTGGGTGGCTGAGTGGGTTAGACCACTGCCTTCGGCTCAGGTTGTGATCTTAGGTCCTGGGATTGAGCCCCACATTGGGCTCTCTGCTCAGCAGGGAGCCTGCTTCCCTTCCTCTCTCTGTCTGCCTCTCTGCCTACTTGTGATCTCTGTCTGTCAAATAAATAAGTGAAATCTTCAAAAAAAAAAAAAAAGTTCTCATCATAAGAAAAAAAACTATAACTATGTGAGGTGACGGATATTAACCAAACTTATTGTGGTGATCATTTCACAATATAACCATATATCAAATCATTGTGTTGTGCACTTTCAACTTATGCAATGTTATATGGCAATTGTGTATAAATAAGACTAGCAAAAAAAAAAAAAGGAAACAATAACTGAAAGCTGAAAGCTTATTGATTTATTGCCCTATGGGACATTAACCAGTTTTATTTCTAATTTACAAATTTACATCCTTATGATTTTCTTAAGGAATGTTTTAAATATGTTTTCCTCAAGTCCTCTGACCTGGCCTTAGCAACTGACTTCCCTTATTAATTAGTTAAATTAATTTTTGACATGTATTCCTTTCATATTTGTATTGGACTCGTGTTTTTAACATTATAAAAACCATATTCAGACAGTCTTATTTCTTCAAGGACTCTAGACTCTATTGGGGAAGTTAAGAAATGCTTATGCACACGCACGGAAATGCAAAGTGGAAGTGGAAAATTCCTTAGGAGTGGAAGCTTTCAATGTGAGGAAGTAAAAGGATCCAGACTCTTACTAAACACTTCAACTCACCATGTATTGACCCTTTTACATCACCATATTATGTTCTTTTACTATCTCTGAAAGACCCATACGGGTCCCATGCAGCAGGAAGCTGAAATGAATATGGAGAAGCATGGTTTGTGACCAGGACTTCTCTTGGGATTTCTCCTCTGAGGAAGGGCCAGGGACAGAGCGGAGGTGGGGGTGGAGGGTTGGGAGGTGGAGGGGGGTGGGGAGATGGGGATGGGGTGGGGGTGGAAGTTCACGTGCCAATGGGCACCCACACTAATTTCAACCATTTTATTACCTCCCTGCACCCATAAAATTTCCTACTCTGACCCTAGAGAAAGAAGGCAACACCCAATATTGTTCTTGATAAAGACAATTCTCTCAGTAGAATTCACTCAGGGAGGTGAGGTTCAGGAAAAGAGGACAGCAAGGTTCTCAGCTTTCTTTCGGGGGACAGTCATGAAGGGGGCGGTTTGCAACAGAGAACATGCTTCCAGGTTTACTGCCCTCTCCAGTATAAACACCATGATGTATCAGTCTGAATCTGGGCAGGAAATGGATGGCACTGAGATACTGGGTGGCCAGGGAGAGCTTAATATAGGAACAATTTACAGATGTCTGATCAAAGACACTGGAAACCGCCAATGATACTGCAGTACCCAGGGCCAGTAAACCCAGGGTGATCTTATAGCCTCAGGCCTGAAGAGGTGAGGAAAGAGAGAGGTCACCATTATCCAAAGTAGGAGGAAGAGCGTTGTGTGTGGGTGTGTGGGGGCCGACGGGGCTTGCTAAATACGGCCATTTCCCTCTCCTCTTCCCCTCATCCGCTGCCCCAGAGCAAGGGAGCCTGTTGCTGTAATACACGCAGCTCAAGGACCCGAGGCCTAAATTGGGATGGAGGAGGGCAAACCTGGGTCTACAGATAGACGAGAACATATAGGGCACACGGGACATGTCTGGGAAAACCAGGTGATCACTTGTACCAGGCATTGGATGTTAAACTGAATCTTCACAACATCCATTTGAAGTAGCCATGAGTACCCGAATTCCAGAGATGAGGAAGGGGAGTCAGAAAGGTCCCTAGCTGGTAAGTAGGTTCCACAGCCCTGTCCCTCCCACTGACGTTCTGCTGTCCTAATTCTGCAACCCCCTTCCCCAGAAGGTGCTCTGGAGACTAAGAGGCTCTGCAGCCCCTTGAAGTCCCCATCCCCCCCCACTGAGGCTTGTCCAGGGGTAACGAGGGGTAGGGGTTCCCAGGGGGCTGGCTCACAGATGACCTACAGCACACTATTGATTTCATCCTCAACTCGGCTCCCCCACTTTGTTTGGTGGGGTGTCCTGGACTCCTTTTCTTAGGAAAACTCATACTAGCCCATTGCTCTTTGACTTGGGCAGTCTGATTTTATACATTAAGAGATATGTAATATATACTTATAAATATATATTATGTATAACTTGTATTTCTAAACATGTTAAATATTACATATAAAATTTATATTTATAAATTAAAAATATATTTATAAATATATACATTGATATATAAATAATATTTTATGTATAATATAAATATAAACATAATATTTATATTTATATATAATATATTTATATATTTATAAAATAAGATTTATATTTATAAAGAAATATACATATAAATACACACACACATATATACATACACATACACTGCACAAGTTGAGAAAGAATGGGCTAGTATGAGTTTTCCTAGGAAAATAAGTCCAGGACTCCCCCTACTAAACAAAGTATATATTTAAATATGTATATATATTCATATGTAAAATTATATGTATATATATATATATATATAGAGAGAGAGAGAGAGAGAGAGAGAGGAGATAAAGTAAGAATGGAAGGCACGTGGGGCTCCTGGGTGTCTCAGTCGGTGAAGCATCTGACTCTTGGTTTTGGCTCAGGTCACCACTTCAGGGTTGTGGGATCTGCCTCCCATGTCAGGTTGCGCACTCAGTGGATAGTCAACTTAAGGTTCTCACTCTCCCTCCGACCCTCCCCCTTTGCTCTCCTCTCTAAAAAAAAAAAAAAAAAAAAGAGAGAGAGAGAGAGAGAGAGAATGGAATGGTGCATGGTACTTTATGCAAACATTGTGGCAGCTCTTAAGGGGGCCAGATGAAGCAAAGAACAGACAAAACAGGTCACCAAGAGCCCAGCCTCAAACATGTGTTGCATTGGATATTAGTGTCTGGTGCCACTGTATTCTTCCTCCTGCCTGCTAAACATTTAGGATGAACTTTGAACGTGGCAGGGGCCCCATGACTGGCCATCCACAGTAGAACGTCTAAGGAAAATGCAGGCATAAAACAGTCACAGAACGAAACACGACAGAAGCAAGAATAATGAACCGAGTACAGCCATACCTAAGAACATGGATGAAGCTCACAAACATGGTAGCAAGCAAGTCAGATACCAAATACACAAAACATACGATTGTACTTATAGAAAGCTAAAATGCAGGCAGAATGGACTGGTGCTGTTAGAAGTTAGGACAGCTAGTGACCAGAAGGGAGTCCATGCTTTTTGGGGGGATGGGCTATGCTCTACTTCTTGGTCTGGGAGTTGGTCACGCAGTATGTTCACTTTGTGAAAATTGATTGAGATGTGCTCCCGATGTGTGATCTGTGCTCCCTCTGGTGTGTAGGTGACTTAGATGCAAAACTTACATAACCACCAAAAAGCCAAAAGAAAAGAAGACAGAGAAGGAATCATGGGAGAAATGGCCATTGGCAAGATCAAGGATATTTTTTAAAGATGCAGCGCTTCTGTATTATTGCTATTTTCTGAATAATAAAGGGTGCAGGAAAATCCAGCTTTTGCAAAAAGAGGGACTTTGCCTTGCCAGCAAAGTCTTCCTCTTAACACTTCCCTGTGGCTCAGTTTTCTCACCTGTGAAATGGGGAGCATCTCTGTGGTAAACACGGGTCTTTTCTCCCCTTCGTGACTCCTTTTCCTCATTAACCTTTCTAGTATCACAGGTATCTATCTTTTTCTCTCGATGGTTCCTGCTCAGGCTCAGCTCCTATCTTCCCTAGTTGTAAGCACTCCTCCTCCTCTGCCGCCTTTTCAGCAATGCCTTCTCTGTGCTAGCCTTGTCCAAACAGTCAACTCAGGGCCTCCCAAAGCTCCCCACCAGCTGGGTACAAGCTTTCTGCCTCAACTGTATGGATGAGAAAATGGAGTGGAGAATGTCACCAAAGTCACTTGGCTCATAAAGGGTCCAGCTGGGGCTTACGCACCTGTGAACCCAGCTGAAGGTGTTAATGCTGGATGGTGGACACAGGAGATGGCAGCCTGCTGTTGGCTGAAGCCACGGGGAAGGACATTAACCACCCCGGTGCATAAGGAGACGGATCAGGACACGGAGAGAGAACCTAGAACCTAGAACCAGGCTGCAGCCTCTCCAAAGATGCCTACCCTTCAGAAACAAGGGAGTGGTCTGTCCTTTAGTCTTTTGAATTTTAAAGCCATTTTATCTCCCCAAGCCCCTCTTAACACAGTCTGTCCTGAGAGTCATCACACCAGACCTTCCTGGCAAGAGTGGGGCACAAGACAGGTCTGGGGATTTGGCTCCCTGTGTTGATGGAACATGATCCTGGGGATCCTTGGGGAGGAGGTGGCATGTAAAAGGGCTTCTAGCCTGGGCCTAGCGTATGGGATTTCAGACTCCCAGCCTGGGGCTCTTCCTATTCAATTGGCTGCTTCTGTGGCATTGCTCTTGTCCAACACAGTTTTCCATGACAGAATCACAAAAAGTTAGCCTTTTCCTTTAAAACTGCCGTCTTACCAAAAAAATCTGGAAAGAGCCTCTGAATAAGTGGATGGAGGGGTTAGATGGACGGATGAATGAACAGGATGGATTTCAAGGCCCCATAGCTGAATCACCCTACCTCCTTGAGAATATGTTATGGTCCTGGGATGTTGGGGGAATGAACTGAGGCTCTGGCAGAGGTGGGGAAAGTTTTCCCTGCCTCAGTTCCTGATTTGGTCTCCACTTGCGAGGCGACCCCGAGTTCTGCCCAACATGACACGGCAGAGGCCCATGCCTCCCAGTGACATCACGAGGAGTGCCTGGCTTTACTCTCTGCCCCAACAGAGAATCTAGACACGGCACTGGAGGGACCAAGGGGGACAGCCACCTGGGCATGACAGAGCCACCATGCAATACCCAGTGAGTGTAGCAAGCAACGTGGGGCAGGAGGGGCTTGGGAAACAGGGACAGAAAGAAGACTGAAGGAGTCTTCAGAGGGGTAGGAGCCCAAGTATTTTGTTCTCCCGCATTCAGTTCTGATTCTGGACAATTTCAGAATCTACTTGCTTCTCTTCAATGTCAAATAAGAAGATGATACATAAGTATGTCTACATATGCACTGATTTGCAGATATACATATTTATTTTTTTAATATTTAATTTTTTAAAGATTTTATTTATTTATTTATTTGACAGACAGAGATCACAAGTAGGCAGAGAGGCAGGCAGAGAGAGAGGGGCTCGATCCCAGGACCCTGAGATCATGACCTGAGACGATGGCAGAGGCTTAACCCACTGATCTACCCAGGCGCCCCAGATACACATATTTATAAGTACGGTTACGTAAGTGTATAAACGTGTTCACCAAGCTCACGGAAAGCCGATAATAAGCTGAGTTATCACTTTAACTTACTTGTTCTCAAAGTGTGGTCCCAGGGTTAGCATTACTCATTAACATGAAAAATGCTGAGTCTCAGGCGCCACCCTGCAGAATCAGCCTCTGGTGGGCTGGGGGGTGGGTAGCAGCTTATGTTTTAACTGGCCCTTCCAGTAATTTGGACGCAGGCTGACATCTGAGATCCTTGGCTCTCACCAGGAGAATATGAGGAACAGGTGGCTGAGTAGTAGTTATGGAGCTATTATGCTGACGGTCACTTTAGCAAAGGAAAGACTCTCAGGAAATGAAGGCCTCTCAAATGGCTGGTGTATTTTTCCTGGGGAAATGTAATCAGGTGAATAGCCAATGAGCCCCAAGGCACCCAGTCCAGCTTGGGGAGACCCTCTGAGCTGTCACCCACTCTTCAGGGTTTTGTCCCCCAAACCCCCAGGGATGACACCCAGTGCAGAGCTCCTCACTCTCCTGGTCGCTGGGTCTCCTGGGTCGGTGAAGAAGCTGCTGCTGAGTCAGGTGACATTAGAAGCCAATACAGGGGTGAAAAGATAGGACCTTGAGGGTGGAGAGTGTCCTGGAAGATTTGACTCGCTTCCCACATATCCCCAGCATCAGTATGTTCTAGCCTTGTCCTGCTTGCTTAGGTAGCACATGTCCCGAATGGGGCAGCACAGGGTTTCTAACGGACATCCTCTTCATTGCGTCTTTATCTCTGAATAAGCTATACGGGTCCATGGGGAGGGACAGGCTTGGGCCCTGACTGGCTACTAGATCAACTTTTCCAGCTCAGAGGGCTGGCAGACTCAACAAGGCCCATGAAGGGGCCCTCAGGAAGGCCAAAGAGAAATTATCCATCAGTATATGAAAGATGAGGGAAGACAGAGGAAAGAATTAGACCAAGAATTTCCTTCAGGTGCCCCAAATGCCAAGGGCCTATTACCGTGGTTTGGGGGTGGCCCCTCTTCAAACCAGAGAGCTCCCCTTTGCCCTAAAAGGGTCACACAACACACCCAACAGCTCGGATAAATCCCAAACTGTCCGACAGCTAACCTGCGATTTTCCAGGAAATTGCAGAAGGACTCAGGTATGAAGTTGGAGAAGCAAATCTATCTGTTCCCATCCTATCCTCAGGAGTCACCATGAAAACCCAAAGTGCCCCATTTCAAAGGGAATCACCCCTGAGGAGCATTCCTTTACCAGCAACCCTGCACACTTAAGGATATTAAGGAATAAGGATATTCCTCCAGGGAGACCTTCTGGAACATAGAAGCCTGATGGATAAATCCAACCCAAGAGGACGCTGTCTTCAGACAACCTCCACAGGCCCCCACCAGAAAGGGCTCATGCAGCAACAAGAGATTTGCTCTCCTCCAGCAAATTTTAACCTCATTCTGTGAAAATGCCATTTGTTGGCTTCAGCTCGGACTCTCACCTTCACTCTCCAAGTCTGCAGATGGAAAGACTGGTTTTTAGGTAGAGCAAAATCCATTTTTAACCAAGTTGTGAGTAGTCAGTCACTAAAAGGCCCACATGCTCGCCCTCCCCAGCAGTCAAAAGAAAAGGCAGACAGTACACAGAAACTTGTCCCACAACTTCTGAATGACTTTCAACACCTGACTTTTGAAAGCAGACCCTAGAAGGTCAGAAGATAGACTTTGTGACAAGTGGATCTGTTCATAATCTGACCAAAGGAAATCAGTTTCTTGCTTTTCAGAAGACAAAGAAAGCATCTTATGACCCCTCTCTCCCGCACACCACGGCTGGTTCCCTCACTCCCTGGCTGGGATCTCGGGTCTCAAGCCCAGCTAACAGAAGATCCCGTTCCCTGGAATTCCTGCCCCTCCCCGAGGGAACTGCTTCTGTCCCAGGTCTTGAACAAAGATTCCACGACGCATGTTTGATCTGTTCACGCTCCATTTTCATTAGTCCTTCACACTCTCCATCACTTGGAAAAATACAAACAGCATGGTTCAGTTTTAAGGTTAAGAACTGACAGTCTCCATAAACATTTTTACAATGGAAGCTGACTTATCCACTGCCAGGATTCGGTGTCTGCGGGAGGGGGTGAGGTGGGATGAAGGCACAGTGGGTAGTAGAAGCCTTCAGCGTCCGAACGAGAGAACAAGAACTGTGCATTAAGTGGGTGAAAGGGGCCCTTGTGAATTTGCTGGCAAAGAACTGGGTTATCCATCTCTGCATCATTAAGGCATCTTGGGGAGGGACGGGGAAGCCCGAGGTGCAGGATACCCCAGGTATACATTCCTGACTTCCAGAAAATACAAAGCAATCAGCGGTCTTGAGTTGGGACACTATCATGCCATGAATATTAAAAGTGACCTAGGAAGAGCTTCTAAAATCATTCTCAGGATGTCTGAAGAAGAGAGACAGGGGATAATATAGACGGAGGCGAGGAAGACCCAGAACTTAATCCACTCTCCACCCTAAACCACCTCAAGTACTTAAGAGCTGAAATCGTCTGATGAGAGCTGGAATTCACTTCAAATGGCATGTAGGCAGATGAACTTCAGGACTTTTATTCATTTACTCACTCAACATGTAATTATTGAGAGCCAATGACTCGATTCCAAGCACTGGGAATACAATGATGAAAAGACAGACACCATTCTTGCTTTCAGGGAGTTTCCAGTTTCTAGCAGGGTTCCCAAACTTTGCTGCACCTCCCAGTGCCCAGGTCATACCCCAAACCGTTTAAATCAGGGTGTCAGGAATGGGACTCGGGTACCTGTACTTTTCAAAGATCTTGGGGTTTCCGTGGTGTCACCAAATTTGGGAATCACTTAGGATTCTTAGCTGTGCTGCCACGATTTGCCTGATCTACGAACACCAAAACGTTGACTATCTCTCGTTCCAGCAGCCCCTGCTCTGCTTTCTGAAGCTCCATGTGTCCACAGGACTTCATCCTAATAATGTCTTCCAAACAAGTGCAAAATTCTGTGTCGCTCCCAGGGGAGTTTCTGGACTTCAAGTACAGCCACATTTTTAAACACTGGTAGGAATACCTCCTATTCCAAACCCTAAATCAGAACACATTAGCCAGTACCTAATCTGATAATGGTATAAAGTATATGAGACCCAGGCCATCCCAGAAACTCTAAGTCTCCGGCTGCCATATCTACAAGGTCATTTCATAGCATAAATCCTGGGAGTAGATTCCCAGCAGGTTTAAATCACCCGATGTCTTTGTTAAGGTAGAAAAGGAGAACTTGCTTGATAAGCCCTTACCCTCTGTTCTCTCTGAGCTTTTTTATATCCAGTTCCCCTTCAAACGATCAATGGAAATCCATTATAGACTTTCTTGGACCTGCTCCTGGATTTTCATCAATTTAGAAAGGAAACATTACATTAAGTCTTTTTCTGGAAGGCCCCAGGAATGTTCAAAAATGAGAATAAAAGAAAAGAAAAAGGAAAAAGGAGCCTGCTTTGAAGTTGCAATGAATGTGCCAGAAGAAACAAAACAAAACAAAACCAAACTACAAAACAAGACACAAAACACCCAAAACCCAAATGATGGATCCTGAGAAAAATGTTGCAGAAGAAGGACTTCCCCTGCTTCCCGTTGTGCATTCTTAAGGGTGAAGTGGTCCCCACTCCAACCGCCAGAGCCTGCCAGTTGGCCAATGCAGCGGCATTCCACTAGAGAGATTAAAACCAACTTTATGATTGTGGTGCAAATAATAAACAGCCTGGCAGGGTTTCCTTCCAAAATGAAAGCTCATTTATTTTCCGAGGTGTATAATTTGGTTGTAAATGTTTCCTTTGGGCCAAAACATCCCAGATTGGGTTTTTGCCTGGAACGCATCACTGCTTTGCTGGAGAAGAATGGACTCCGTGTGGTCCTAACTCATCCCTCCACTCAGGGCACGGAGGGGCTCAAGTTGGCCTGCTCATGCTTCCCGTCTGGAGGCAGCAGTCTACTGGGCAGAACCAGAGGTGAGGAGGCAGGAGGCCCCGGGGCCCGGACTGGCTGCCCCACCTCTGAAGTCCTGGTCCACCTGTGAGATGGACAGCTTCGCTGCTGGCTGTCACTCATGCCTGTTTCTCACCTCTGGATGGTGGCAAGAATGGAAGATTAGGAGCCCTGTTCCCCACAAGTGTTGGCTTTTCTTCCAGGTCTTTGTGTCCTCATTTTATTTATCTTTTCAAAAATCATCCTACAAAAATCCACCCAGCAATGACTAATATTTGGAGAAAGGCAAAGTCAGATTCTTTCCAGGGCTCGTGGGCTGACCACACGTACTTGGGGCCAGAATTTGGCTCGTGGTGCATAGCCAGTCGCACCCAAATGCAAACAGCTTTCTCTTCCTATATAAGCAGCTTCAGAAATAACAGCCTCTTTCTACCAGTTTCGTGCTATCACCTCTCTTCCTTACATCATCTAGTTTCACCCTGTCTCCCGGTTGTATCTTCTTAGAAAACTCAAAGCCAGTGCTATGCTTTGTAGATAAAAAGATATTTACTGCACTTCCCCCACCACTGTCCCAAACATCTTGTGGGATCAGAGGAAAGGCATCAAAGCCATCATCATACGACATAAATTCCTTCAGGATCTCTGAAGTTGTCACTCTCACACAGGGTTCGGAGTACAGGAAGGGGGAAGACGTGTGCCGAAAAGAGCAACAAAATTAGTGCATTTTGTCCTAGGGGACATGAGAGGAACGCGGTAGAAATTCGTGTTAAGGAACCTGGCTCAAGTGGCGAAGTTCAGTGGTCTCACGTATTATGAAGTCACCTGCTGGGAAATGATGAAGCAAGCTTTGGCTAAACCTAAGACCCTTCTGAGACTGACCCTGAAGCACGATGTCAGGCAAAATGTTACATAAAAAGAGCTTCCTACGAAGTGCAGACACCTCACTGCTAAGATGAATGGCCCACCAACTTGGCAAAATTATATCAAATTTTCTAGTAGAACCTGGCCTGAGTCAGATCATGCACACCAGCCACAGGCAGGTCACACTCAGCTTTTTGGATAATCACCTGCTGCTGGACATCAGGCTGCTAATTCAAGTGGAGAAACAAGAAATGTTTTTAAAGGAGAATCAAGGGATTAAGTGCTAGCCTTCTGACAATCCAAGCACAAAGAAACATAGTAATATGAATGGGGCACGACAGTTTTAGCCTCCAGGAACCCTGTAGCTAATTCCTTCAGCACTTTTTGCTGCTGCCAGCAACTGCATGGCCCACCTGGCACCTGGGAAATCAGGTTCATATGGTCTTTGGAAACCATAATACTGATGCGGTATGGACAAGCCATAGAGAAAATTCTGTCTTTCCTCTGTATCAGACTCACCAAAGCAAGGGATTCCGAAAGGACTGCTGCATGAACGTCACGTTTGCACTGTGGTTAGAGGGGCTTTATTCTACGACACATGCATCATACAGAGAAAAAGGAGAAACCAAGATCTGACTTTTTGAAAACTCTAATTCTTTCCTACTTCCCTACCTTATGTCAATACATCTGAGCCTCTGGGGCTATAAGTCACTTCCTGTCATGGTCAAGTTACATCTCCTTTATGAAGCTTTCAAGACTTTTCACAGTTCCCAGGTGCAAACATGACTTGTCTGAAAATCATTTTGAATTCAGAATATTGCCTACAGAGGCCTGGACAGTGGGTTTTGAGAGATAATTACCCTTCATGCCTGAGTCTCTCTTTTACGTCACACACACACACACACACACACACACACACACACCATATACAACACTTTCCTGACAGAAATGCCCCTGGTTCCAATGAAGGCATCTGGTGAAAGTGTCCTGGGTCACTAGAAACCTCTTGACCTGCGAGGCTACAAGCTCCATGATAACTTACTTCATCAGATGGTTAGAAGTGAGTCAGGGGACAGCAACACACAGACACAAGGTAACATTTAATAGCAGGATGTTTCCTGATGCTACTTTTTTTGGGTAAGCTGGAAAGGTTAATTCACAAAGGAACAGAGAACTGCAGATTCAGGCCCCCCTTCTGCCCCCGACGGTCTTTTATTTATTTATTTAAAAAAAAAAAATCTCTGTATCTCTGTTCTACTCCCTTTTTTACCCTGGGATGGTTAAAAAAAAAAAAAAAGATCAAAAGAGTGGAACATTTATTACAATGCAGGGGTTGTTGAGTGACTATGAATCACTCCACTAGAAAATCAGGTTAAGTTCAGCAGGTTTACATTTAAAAGAAAAATACAAGGTATGAGTGGAGAAGCCCAAATTAGTCACTCCCTAGTCAGGGTGTTGGAACTCGAGAAACTAATGGGGGCTCTGTCATTGTCAGCTGTCGGCCAGGAGGTCAATTTTCTGGACTCCGTTTTCAAATCTCTACAATGAATGAAGGAATAGCCACTCGTCTTCCCAGGTCTAGTGAAGGCATTTTGGGAAGCACTAACTAACGGAGCACATTTCACTGAGCATGCGCCGTATATATGCAGGGCTTTACACCACATGTACCATGGGGTATAAAAGAGAAGCGCTACCATCTCTGCTCCCAAAACCCTTTCGCTGTTTTGGCAGGCGGGCGGGGGAGGGGGTAGTGGGGATGTCTCACACCCTCCGATAATTATGTATGAGGAACGATGGAATCCTCACTTAGTGGATGCACAATGCTACGAGGGTTCAGAAATGGCCCGTTTCCACCTTGACAGTTCATAGGAAAAAACAGTTTCATGATTCGTCCAGAATTTTCGCAGATGGAAAATGGGAGCAAGGCAGTATTAGCCAAGTGAATGGTCTGAGCAGAGACGCAAAAGAGCATGGGGAGGGCACGAGGAGGAATAGGAGTCCAATTTGGCTGCAAATACAGACTATAAAGCAAAGGGCGAGAAAAGTTGATTAGTTCCAGATACCTCCAGATTCCTCGATACCTGTTCTGAGACAAGTAATAGGAAGGGACTCTGGAGGTTCTTAAGCAAGACAGGACAATCATTTTTAAGGAACTTAATGTATTCTATTTTGAATAGACAAGAGAAACCGGAATTAAAAGTAAGGCGATCTAGGGAAGTGAGGACCCAGTTCACCATGCCTGACAGGGATGGGGAATGGTCCCCCAGGACAAATCAGAATGGGCAGGGACCCATTTACACGTGGAGCCAAGTACAGAAGGCAGCTTCAGAAGGGTCCTCAATGGTCGCTCTCCTGCAATTCACACTTTCCTGCAATCCCCTTCCTTTGAGTGTGGGATGGAGGAAGGAACTTGCTTCTAACAAACAAGATATGACCAAAGTGACGGGACGTCACAGAGATTAGGTTACAAAGACCATGGATATCGTCTTGCTCACGCTCTCTTCCTGGCTTTACTCATTTGCTTACTCTGAGGAAGCGAGTTGCCATATTTGAGCTGCCCGATGGACAGGCCCCCATGGCAAGGAGTGCTGGGCGCCCTCTGCTAACAGGCCCGAAGAACCCGAATCTTGCCAGGAAGAAAGCCAGAAACCTGGAAGCCAGTCCTCCCCCAGCCATGCCTTGATATTGTCCTGTCTGATAAACTCGATTGCAACCCAAGCTGTATCCAAATCTCTGACCCACAGAAAATGTGAGATAATAAATTGTCCTTTTTAAAGCCACTAAGTTTTGGAACAAGAGATAACTTGTTATGATATATAATACATCTGTCACATACATATAATACGTACATATTATAGTGTATAATACAGGGAGCAAGATACTTAACTGGCATGGAAATGGTGGGGACAACTGCTCTTTGAGATTAAAATCCCAGCCTCATGGCCCAAAGTTGTGCATACTCTTTTTTTCTAGGCTTTGTTGATTTTAAAACTTTTCATAAAAAGAAACCTCTCCACCACCCCCTTCTTTCACTGTTTCCTAGAGCTGATTAAAGAAACATGACTTGATTTTCAATTTCAAGCAACTCAGGGGGGCATTCCAATAGAAAAACCGGCAGGAAATTAATGCCATACACTCCAGACAAGGCAGATGCTTCTAAATCTGACATTTAGGTAAAACACACCTTTCCTTTTGCCTTCTTTTGATTTTGCACTGGTAGTTTTTTTTTTTTTTTTAGGAGCCTGGGAAGGGGAAATTATTCTCTCAATATAAAAGGCTGTCACCGCACAAATGCATTAGTGCCACCAAAACACTCAAATGATAGTTCACAAAAAACTCGGCCAAGGGATGTTGAAGAAACCGAATTATTCCCTCGCTTATGTTTGAATTACTGTAGTATCTGACAAAGCGAATATCATTCCTGTGAACTATGTAATAAACTTCCATGTTAGACCTTCTAAATGTGTGTGTGTGTGTGTTTATGAAATGTGATTACTTGTAATTAAATTCTTTTCACTGGTGTTCTTGTGAGAAAAACAAATTATAAAACTGCCTTACCACAAAGCTTGCAGGACATAAGGACATAAAATGTCCAAACAAGTAACCACATTCTGTTTTTATTAGTTAGGGCTGTATGCTCCTCCCCCCCCCCCCCCCCCCCGCCAATAATGACATCTTCCAGAGTAGTGGGAAACAGAGACTCTGTACTTGAACTTGACACCTTGGTGAGACCTGTGGTCATCACAGTGGTGAGGGACTGCTACTTGCAAATTGGTTCTAGATGAGCTGTTCTGAGTCAGTTCTCCTGCTCATGCACACTTTTCATTCAAAAACAAAACAAAACAAACCCCAAAACCAAAACAAACAAACAAAAATACTATGAGTTCTGCATTTAGTACAAGATTGAGGTATATTTTCTTTCTGAGTCAGTTTACTTCTCCTGTCCGTATGTGAAGGGGCAGACAGCATGCAGTGTGGGTTTGTCCATGGCTGTGACCTTTCTCTTTCTCTCTCTGTCTCTCTCTCTTTCTCTCCCCTACAGGTGGGTCAGCACCTTCTCCACTGCAGCTGGGTAACAAAGGAACATTCTCTTCTGCAAATATCATGAGCACTGAGGCTCATCTCCATTCCACTAAAGGAAACACATTATCTGAAAAAGTAAACACATCATCTGTGAAAGTAAGTCCATCTTCCTTTCAAACATCTATTCCAGGGAAACAGTACCTGCTACTCTAACTGCAGAAATACTGTGAATTCTAAGTCCTGTATTCCTAAACAATGGGTTATAGCAACTTCTACCCAAACTATGTTTTGCTGATTGGTAGCCAGATACATATTCATGGTGCAAAGAGATGCTTAGAGGTGATGAATATGGCTTGAAACTGGGGGCATCCTTTATTTCTTCCTTAGGTTTTGGTGCTGGGGAAGGACTCAGTTTTTTCTTGACTACATGTCCTACATTCTGTGAAGTGATGGGTTTCATGAATTAATGATCAGTTGTCAGTCATGCAATGAGACACAGCTAAAGAGGAGGCAGGAAGAAGACAAAAAGCTGAGAGCACAGGCTCAAGTGTGGTACCCAGAAGTGGATACCGGTAGTCCTGGAAGCAAAAGTAATCTCTATCCCTCATCTGATGCCCTTACATCAAATTAATCAGAGGAACAAGAGCCCAGAGGCCACCATTGAGATTAGAGTGTCACCTCCAGTAAAGAGAAGCTCAAAACCATTCCCATCATGGTTTCTCTAGGTTATCCATGACCATAGGCTCTCCATCCCACACTGCTTTGAAGATCTCTTAAATGGACTCAACCTGACCCTGCCACCCTTCCAAGCCCTCCTTCTAGGACTTTCATTCTATGATAAACCATCTCTTCTAATTTTCAACTTCTTCTCTGACTATTCCTTCAACCTTCTCCTAGATCTTCATGGTTCCCATAGCTGCTTCCTGACCATTTTTCCCCCTGCTTTCTGAAAAAACAAAACCAAAAATGCATAAGCATTTCAAGATGATGACTATCCCAGCTGCTATGTGGTGCCTCTAATCATTCTTCATTTGTTGAAAATGTAACCTTCCGGCTCAGTCTTCTTCACCAATCTCATCTGTCATCCTATTTGGTAATTTCAACATCTATGTAAATGGCTGTCCCAGCTCCTTGACTTCCCACCATCAATACTTTCCTCTACTGCATCTCAGCTCCCCTCTGCCCTAGACCTTCTGTCAGCAAATCTACACAAAGATGCTTTCTGTCCTATTAGCTCATTTCCCTAGATTAACTCACTGAGATCTCTGGTCCTCTGCCATTATCTCACCATCCTGTAGCTTTCTCTTTAATTTTCCTTCTTATTTAGCACATGTTCCTTCGTATAACCATTTCTTTGTAACTCCCCTCAACACTCCTTGCCTCCTTCTCTCCCTATGATCTATTTTACCGGCAAAACTTCCGTTCTGATTGAATCCAGTGATCCAACTTGTCTATGTTAGAAGCCAAGCAGATGGATAATGTGAAAAATAAAATAGCCCAACCTGAAAACCTACTCTGTTTTCCATGTTCTTAAACCTCAAATAAGTACTCAGCACTGTTCCAAAATCAATGGCCCTTCCCTCACAATCTTGTCTTCTCTGGCATCCAAGACGATTATTTCACATCTGCTCCATCCAAATCTCCTACTCTTCCTCATTGTTCTCACTGCATATTGCATTGAAGGAAGAGGAGCCATCCATGGTTAATTCTTCATGACAGTTGTATAGTTGACGTTTGTATTCTCACACTAGTTCTATACTCCCATCTGCATAGCTCCTCCTTCTTCTCAACTATTGCATGGAATGGTCATCCCTGCTTCTATCAAAGGCCAATTTCCACACATGTATTCTTGCTTTCTTGATCAATTTACCTCTCAGCTCTCCCCTCTCAATCTGTCATTGTTAATTTTCTCCTTTCTATTGGCTTGATCTCAGCATCAGTGATACCATGGTACCTCTGATCTCAAAACAAATGAACCAAATACTCGCCCTCGACCCCTTGTCCACATGTTTCCCCTTCATATTAAAGCTTCTCTAAGACTTACTTCTTCACCTTCTGTTTGTTACTTCACCCAGCAGAGGTTGTCATCTGTTCCCATAATGCCTCTTAAACTGAATTCAGTATTAAGAATTTCAGCAATGGCCATGCTGCCCAGTTGAATGGGCACTTCTCTGTCTTCATCTTCTTTGCTCTGACAGTCATATTCAAAAGGACTCTTGCCTTAAGGTAGTCTCCTCCCTTGGTGTCCATGACATAACTCTTGGCTCTCCTTCTACCACTTTGATCATGACATCTTAGTCTCAATTCCCAGTGCATTTAACCATTTCCTTGCTCAAAATCTTCACTTGGATGTCCCAATAGGCATCTCAAATTCCATATGTCCAATATAGATCCACTGATATGTATGCCTCCCCCCCCCCACATAAAACTGGAAGTTATCTCTGACTTGTCAATTTTTCCACTCTGAAATATGATCCATCAGCCCGTCCTATTGGCTCTGTGTCTGCATGGTGTCTTGCAACCATCTACTCCTCCCCACTCTGGTCTATGTCTCTTCTTCTGCTGGATTATTTTATTATAGAAGCTCCTAACATGTTTGCACCCTTCCAGCCCATTCTCCACAAACCAGACAGAGTTATCATCCAAAATCTCTTTAATGGTTCCTTCCTTGCTGATCTCAGAACAGCTACACCCTTTATCACGACCTAGAAGGCTCCACCCTCTTCTGCAAGTTCTCAAACCAGTTTCTCCATTATACTCACTCCTTTTCTCCAGTCTCTTTTCTATCCCTTAGTCAAGCCAAAGTTTCCCACCTCAAGGCTTTGGTGCTCATGATTACATTTGTCTGAATGGCTCTCTCCAACTAGTTTTTGCAAAGATAGCCCTGTCTTATTCTTCAGTTCCAGTCTTCAGTGCCACTTTTCCAGCAAGTCCTTCCCTGGCCATACCCTTTTAGTAGGTATCCCCAGGTATTCTCTATCTTTGCTTCCTGTCCATGTCCATTATAATCCATAATAATTACTTTACTTATTAATTAATTATTTGCAAAACCCTTTTCCAGAGCAGAAGCTTGTACTCTTGAATCTCCAGCATCTAGCACAGTGCCTGCACATAATAGGCAATATGTAAGTGTTAAATAAATGAATGTGTAAGTGTTAAATAAATGAATGGGACCATGGAATGCTTACTGTATAGTTGGGCCATGCTCTATAGTATATGTACATCATGTCCTTTACCTGACTGCAACCTGGTCTCTGAAATAAAACAGCCATAATTCATGGTTATTTAATTTCCTTTCAGTTCTCATAACAACCTAAAAGTAACTGTACTATCAGAGCCTGGGAATTTTAGATGTGCATTTGCTCCAATTCTCTCCAGTAAAACAAAACCATGTTAAGGATGTCCAGGAATGGGAGGCTGTGTGGCTTCACAAAAGAGGACTGGCTTGGGAGTCAGCCAACCTAGAATGAGCAGTCTGGTCTTGAGAGAGTTCTTTCATTTCTCTGGGTTTGGGATTCCTCATGTAAGAAATGAGAAGTTGGGACTCAGTTTTCCAGGTGTCTTGCCAACAACAAAATTCTAGGGTTTGGTGAAAGCCTGTGACCCACCTTCTAAGTAGAGCGCCTCATCTTGGTTGGGGAGTGTGTCCGTGTGTGTGTGGTGTGTGGCACAGAGCTTGGAAGAAGGGCAGGGACCTTGCCTGCACTGGGTGCATATGCAAGCACCAGTCATTTGCCCATGGATCTTGCAGCACAAAAAGCACTTCACTTAGATTGTTAGAACCAAGACACAGAACGTTCTGGGGGCATAGCCAGAGCAATTCTCCTGCCAGCATTCACCTTTCCTTGAATCTCAAGGGGAGTCCACAGATGGCTCCCTGACATTGCTCCAGGCTGAACAGTTGGGATTTTGTAGGTGCTGAGTTTTTCTTTTAAAGGGAGTCTATGTGGCCAACAGACAGCCCTGGTCACTTTGGCAAGCTCCATCTCTGGCAAATTTCCATGGCACTTCCACTTCCACTGTAACCTAAGTGGCAGGAAGAACCCCAACCCCAAGAGTAGTAGACACACACAGAAGCCTTCAAAGTAAAGCAAGTTGAGTTAATGGCTTAAGCTATCTTGGAGCAACAAGCATTCAGAGACCCAGAGAAGAGCTGCAGGTAGGCTCCTTGATAAGAGGGTAGCTCTTTAAAGCTGTGATTCTGTCTCTTAGTTTTCCCTGTGTTTGCATCCCTGTCCTTCGTTCACTTTAGGAAGGTGGGAACGGTGCTCTTCTTGGCTCCACAACACACACTGGCTTATTTGGGGCCATATCTTTCTGTACTTGAGTTTTCTGGATCTAGGCAGGCCCTCTTCCCTTTTCTTCTTCCCTCCTTTCCCCATTTATGAACACATTAGGGCCAAGGACACTGATGTTCATTTTTGGGTTATCCCAGAGCTTTGCATGGGTCCAGGCCTCGGAGAAAAAGCAGTGGGAGAGGCATGGTGGGCCACAGACACCACACTGGACTGTACTTCAGGGCGACAAGGCCAGTGGCAAGAACTTGGAACAGAAAGGTCACAGGTGCCTTCTGAAAGCCTGGCTCTCATTATTTCCACCTGCGGCTCAACAGTTAGAGTCACTCTCCTTAGGGATGCCATGGCCTTTCCAAATATTTCCAGTTCCTTCCCTCTGATGTTTATTCTTATTTCAGGTGAGATTTACCTCATTTCATAGGTGTCTTGTGAATTGTTTTGCCTCAAAATCTCCCTGGGAAAACTGCAACTGTTTCACATGGTCAGTGTGTCTTCCTGAAGGATGCCAGTAAGCAGAGCAGAAAGAAAGGACCTAGTCAGGAGTTAGCCTTTTTCTAGCCAAGTGTGGCCTGCTGAACCTTTTCAAGAGTAATGCATTAAACAGAAGTGGAAGCTTCAAGCCAGGGGCACTTGGTCACTCCTGAAAATGTGTTATCCCTTCTGGAAAGTTTCACTGCTGTAATAAGTGATCGCAGATTGAAAGGATCGTTCTGGATTGTTTGGTTTTGAGCGAGCTGGCAATTGTGACTGCAGAAGCCTCTTCCTCCACCACTGGAGTCAGACCCCAAGTAACGCCGAAGACATCCTGTACGTTGTCAGTAATTTTACTTGCATACTGGAGAACCGATTTCCCTCTTAGAAAGGTTCTCGTAGTCATAAGAACAACTCTGTTCTTTTCTCACTCAGTTCTAGTATCTGTAGATGCTATTAAGCCCTAAGGGATTTCCACACTTAGGGCTGTGTGAAGGAATGCTGTCCACGTGGGTCCTGGAGGGCTGCACAGAACCGACCCAGGCTAATTCTTAAACAAATGTGTACTCCACAAAGGGAAACTTCAAATAAGTTAATGAGTAATGGGATATGGACTTTGCCATTTTGCCTGATTTTGGTGAGGTGGCCCTCTGGTTCAAAGTTGGTCACCCCTCATTAAGGACTTTCCCAAGACCTTGCAGAGCCTAGGGAAAGGGCTGGAGCATAAAAATATAACCCAATTAGTCAAAAAAAAAAGTCACCACGTTGAATAGAAGGCTGTCAGACCCATGACTAGACTTTTAGGAGTGTTTGGGCACACGTAACCACAGTGATGGAATGTTCATCTCACATGGCTCTCAAAGGTATTCTTTTTCTAAAATTTTAAGTTATTGCTTCTCTTTATTGTACACAGTGTCCTATAAAGAAGATATATGCCCACAATTGAGCTTTGAAAGAGGACCACGGGGCCAGTTCCTTTTAAAGGGAATGAAGTCAAGCAGTAAATTTGCTGGTCATTCTTTTCATATGGACTGTATCTTAGCCAGCAGTTGGTCTTTGATGTCCTAACAATAGCGTGGGGCCATGGAAGCAGGAGAGGATCCCCATTACACCGAAATGCATCCACACTCATTACAATTTGGAGACCAGTCTGCAGGGTACGGCCCATCAGGGAACACAGGGAGTGAGCACTGGGGCTTGTGGGCTGCCCTTCCCATTGAAAAACGGCCATCTCTTCGGTACTGTCCACCTCGCCTGTTGCATTCTTCACTGTATTTTTCACTGAAGTATGATACACATACAGAAAAACGCACACAGATAATGATAGAGCTCTGTGAGATTCCATAAACCGAATGGGTCTGTGTAAACAGCACTCACATTATGAAACAGAACATTAGCAGCACCCAGACAGCCCCTGGTGTCCCCTTCTAGTCATTTCCTTGATCAAGGCAACCAGGGTCCTCTCTTCTGCCAGCACAGATTTGTGTTTCCTGGTTGTTTTCCATAAACAGCATCAGCCAGCACTCTCTGTGCCCGGCTTCTTTGAGTCAGCATTACGTGTGTGAAGCTGTACGGCTTCTGTTTGTGCGCTCTCAGTGTGTGCACTTACTGATGATCTGCTCTACTGATGATGGGCATTTCGCTGGTTCCAGTTTGGAGCTATTTAAATAGTACTGCTCTTGGGATGCCTGGGTGGCTCAAGTCGGTTAACCGTCTTGACTTTGGCTCAGGTCATGATCTCAGGGTCCTGGCATCGAGCCTCGCGTCAGGCTCCCTGCTCACCGGGAGTCTGCTTCTCCCTTTGTCCTTCATTCAACTTGTGCTCTCTCTTTCTCTCTCTCAAATAAATAAATAAATCTTAAAAAAAAAAAAATAGTGCTGCTGCTCTGAGCATTCTTTCTCAGATCTTTGAGAGCACGGATGAATACATTTCTGTGGGGTATATATCCAGGCTAGGACAGGTGAGCCAGGGAGTACATACATATTAGTTCAGCAGTTTGGAAAGCCAATTTTCCAAAGTGTTTGTATTAGTTCATATTCCCTATAGATGCTCTCCATTCTTGCCAACATTTGGTGTCATCAGTTGTTTGTTTGTTTCCTTTTAGCCTTTCTGGTGGGATAGTATAGTGATTTCATATCATAGTGATTTCGTATTTTCAGTAGTCATGTATTTTGTTTTTACCATTAAGCTGTATACCCAATGTTCAATTCTGTGATGATCAACAAATTAATAAACTATTAAGATAGTTGAAAGGAGATTTATCCCAATTCAACATTTGGGATGCAAAGGGAGAAGAAAGAGGTCACTGCAGAACATACTGGACGTATGAGAAACAGCCTACCAAAACCAAAACAAAACAGAGGGTAAAGTAAATATACTGGGAATTCAGGGCAGTAAGGGGCTTGCGAGAAACAACCGAAAAAGATCTGGAACCAGAGTGGCCCACAAACTGACTAGATATTAACAATGTAATACCATAGCTAAAAAAGGGAATCTGATATTACTGTCAACTATGGGAAACATTTTAAAAACTGACTACTTGTTCTTCAGAAGACCTTGAGGAAACGGAATTTGTGACACACTGAAGAGAGGGAAAACTGGATTAGTTGCAAGGAAGAAATTCTTCTGGCCAGCCATAATCACTTAAAAGCAGAATATATAGCTCATGGAGCCTGTGGAAATTCTGTCCTCCAGGCACATCCCGTTTCTCTTGTTATGTCTGGGAAAGGAAGGTAGGAAAGGGTGTCCCTTCTTCAGGGAAGTGGTTGCAGGCTTAAATGGTTAAGGCTCTGTGAGTGATGAAGAACATATTTGCGGGCACGGTTCCATCCCTACCATGGAGCACACGATTTTTAAGCAATGAGACTGCACAAGGAAGGGCATTCAGAAGGAAGGCAGAAAGAGATGGACGTGCGTTGCTTGACTCAGAAACAACCTTTGGTGGGCGGAATCCTGTGCTGACAGAAATCCACAGCCTTTTCCAGTTCTAATTTCTCAGAGGCAGGCTCCTTCGGGCCTGAGGCTGGCCCAGAGCCAGGCTGAGCTGCTCCACGCACACAGCCCTAGCTGATGGCTGGGTCCCACTGGAGATGCTCATCACATCCCTCCGGCATCTGCTTTGGGACGTGGCCGCGTGGTGGGTCGGGTGGGGAGGGGGCCTCCGTTGAAGCAGGAGCCCAGCTGTGTTCACAGTCTCTTCTCTCAAGCTGTCCCTGCTCTTGCTTTCCCTTCCTGTTCCCACATGGGAGAAGAAGCCGAGAATAGCCTTTTCAGCAGCATCACTGATTGGCATGAGGTAGAATGTGTCGGCCACATGGAACGGCCTGGACTGCCTCAGTTCTGTGCGACCTTGCTCTCCACAGGAGGCGCTCTGAGCAACCAGATGTCACACCTTGATTTCCTCACAGCGCTTTGCCTCCGCTTCTTCAGCTGCAAAATAGAAATAGTCCCCATTGGGCCACTTTGCGAATTGAAGGGGTAAAGATATAGTCCTGATGGCAGTGCCTGGCACAGAGGAGAGGCTTCCGGTTAGCTTTTGTATCAACATCACCTGTCCTGAAGATGAAGTCCCGAAGTTAGAATGATCCCATGAGGATGTCTATTCGTTGATAAAGCAAATGAAATGCAGAGAACTAAAGCAACTTACCCTAAATCACACAGCTCTATCATACCAATACGCATGAGTTAAACCATTCTGGGACATCCAGCATGGTCCATGCAACATGATGAGGTCCTAGTGATGGAGCTATTACTATTATCCCATTTTACTGAACAGGATGTGGAGGCATGGGGAAGAGCACAACTTCTGCCTATGGATGTGTATGTTAGTGAAAAGCAGAAGTGGACCTGAAACACATCCAAAGCCTGTGACTTGGGTCACTCTGTCGGGCCTGGTGACGAGTTTGTGCTAAAGGAATGGTGAGGCCCCAACAAGGGCTGAAGCGTGCTTGTTGTCTCTGCCTTACCGAGCATCTTCCTCATGAGAGGACAGTGGCAGGTAGGCGGCTGGTTGTAGGAGTATGGGAGACACGTGGAAGACACCCAAACCCAGTCCACAGCTTGGCTCCTGGCCTGCCTAGATCTACTGAGCCCCAGAAGAACTGCAGGGCTGTGAACATGAGAATACATGCTTATTGTCGCAGCCACTGAGTTTGTGGGTGGGGGTCCTCTGTCATGCAACATAATTGGGAAAGAGCTGAATAATGCCTAACCTGTATTCAATGTTTTCTGGGACTTGCAATTTGCAAGATAAGCTTCTAAAATGGTGCTTCTGGGGCGCCTGGGTGGCTCAGTGGGTTAAAGCCTCGGCCTTTGGCTCAGGTCATGATCCCAGGGTCCGGGGATCAAGCCCCACATCAGCTCTCTGTTCCATGGAGAGCCTGCTTCCTCCTCTCTCTCTCTGCCTGCCTCTCTGCCTACTTGTGATCTCTGTCTGCCAAATAAATAAATAAATAAAATCTTTTTTTAAAAAAATGGTGCTTCTTAAACTGTACTGTGTGTATGATTAGCATGGGGCTCTTATTAAAACGGAGGTCCTAACTCTGTTGTTTTGGGGGCGGGCTGAGATTTTTAGTTCCCCGAGGAGATCCCAGGAGATACCACATCTGTTCTAACACTCTGGGTGCAAAGGCAGAGCCGTCATCCCAAGCCTCTGCTCTGTCTCTGAGCCACAGCTGTGCCTGGTGAACATCAGGGCAGCGGATGGGTGAGGGAGGGCCAGTCCCTGTCCTCCAATGAGCACTCTAAGTGGGTTTCTAAACCTGAGCCCTCGCTCCTAACGTTTAGCATAGCCAGGAGGCCAGCTCATGTTAACATTTCCTTCAGCCTGCTTCATGGGTTAGGGATTAGAATCTCCTAATGAGATCTCCCCTTTTTTACTTTTTGCCCTTTCTACTTCCTGGAATCTGAAGGTTCCCAGCAATAAAACTGGCTTCCAATTCATTTGGGGCTCATAACCAATACCAGATTTCCAAGTCACAATGTAATTGAGTCCCCAGGCAAGAGATAGAAAATCTATTTCTGGTTGTCTTAATTTCTAGTCAGGGAGGGCAAGGGGACAGGAAGATGAAGGGAGCAATGGACAGCAGCTTCCAGAGGAAGACAAGCCTTTTGCTGGGACATCTCTGCAACCTGTTTTTTTGTTTTTGTTTTTGGTTCTTTTTTTTTTTGTCTAGTACCTAACTCTTCTTTCTACCACCATTATCTGGAGAATTGAGCCCTGTGAAATTTTTGTCCTTTGGGCATCCTGGAAAAATAGAAGAGTTCTCTCCAAGGAGACAATATCTTCTCTCCTTTCTTCAACTTTCATCGTGTAGTTGACTCTTGAACAACTGGGGTCCAAACTGCATGGGTCCACTTAACATGGATTTTCCTTGATTTTATTGATAAATACAGTATGATGCTGTAAATGTATTTTCTCTTCCTTAAGATTTTCTTAATGACATTATCTTTTCTCTAGCTTACTTGATTGTAAGGATACAGTATACATTATGTATAACAGACAAAACATGTGTTAATCAACTGCTTATGTTTGCAGTAAGGCTTCTGGTCAACAGCAGGCTATTGGTAGTTAAGTTTCTGGGAAGTCAAAAGTGATACGACTGTGTGGAGAGGGGGGTGGATGTCCCTAACCCCTGCATTGCTTAAGCCTTAACAGTATATTGTAGATCACAATCTACAAATGTTTTAACTATAGGAAGATCTCATCCTGAGACTCAACTTCCCAATATTCTGAAGGTTTCCAGTGGTGTCTCTGGATTGTTATAGATCTTAAACATGTTTTATGAGTGCCTTAGAAAGATTGCCACAATTTCCTAATTAAGCTAAAGATACACCTATCATGTGACCAACCTGTTTGGCTCCTAAGTATTCACAGGAGAAATGAAAGCATATGTTCATGCAAAGACTTATACCTGAATATTCATAGCATCTTTACTTTAAGAGGCCCAGATTGGAAACAGCCTAAATGTCCTTCAGTGAATGAATGGATAAGCCTATTGTATGCAGACAGTGGAATACTAATTGGCAATAAAAAGGATCAAATGCTTTTGCATAAAACAACATGGATGAGTCTCAAAATCATTTTGGTAAGCAAAGAAGCTTGCTGCATTGTACATCCTGTATGATTCTACTTATATAAAAATCTAGGAAACGTAAAAACCAATCTCTGGTGACAGAAGGCAGCTCAGTAGTCTGGAGACTGCTGGAGAACGCGGGAGGACTCACAAAGGAGCACAAAGAAACTCTTGGAGATGACAGACTTACTCATTATCTTGATGGTTTCACAGGTGTCAAAACTCATCGGATTGTTCCCTTTAAATATGCATGGTTCACTGTACATCTATTACACCTCAATAAAGCTGTATTTTAAAAAATAATAACACAGTTGCCATTCCTCCCCACTCCCCTTCCCCCCATTTTCTCTCCATCCCTATCTCTGAGAGGGAGTTGGGAGCCAAGACATGTTTTTCATTTGTTTTATTGGCACTGGCATGAATATTTTATCTAGATGCCCGTGGGAGTAAGTTAACACCTGGGTGGCCTATGACATCATTTCCAGCTTCCCTGGATCCTTCATATAGATTCTGTCCACATCTTGTTATTTTTGAAAATAGAGATGTGGTGTCCGGGAGAAGTGGCCTATTGCCTTCACAGTCTGTTTTCCGTGTTCCAGGTCACTTATGTGAACATCTGGGGATTAGGGTGCCCCAAACTGTGAGTCTGGCAGCCCGGGGCCCCAAACATGAAGCCAGAAACTCTCCTTCCTATTCTGTTGGCCCCGCAGCACTGTCCCTGCCAGGGGGTCGGGGGATATCACTCTCTTACAGGGGTATATCAGTCACAGACAGGGCTCTATGCAAGTTGACTTGGTTTACTCAAATGTGCACAGGTCAGGCCAACAGGAAGAAGGAGTAGTTAACCTACTGTTTTTACTTCTACTCAGTTTACAGAAACAACTTTCAGTGATGCATGCTGGTCGGCACTTGGGGAGTTGATGAGCAGCTGCATTTATCAAGGCCCTTGGCATCTGCCTTTTTTAGGCATTAGATGACAATCCTGTGCACCTCTGAGGACTTTCTACCACCGCTTATCCTCCTACCTACAATCGCAACCAAGCAGGGAATCAGGCTCTGAGAAAAAAGACCAATTATCTCTTTAAACACTAGCAGTCTGAGGGTTCACCTGGCCCTGATCTTCCTCATTCCTACTATTTTGGAATTCCCCTCCTCCCAGCTGCTCTGGGAGCACATGGCATAGCCAGATTCTGTTGCTGCCCACAGCATGCGCCTTTCTGAGACTAACAGGCTTCAGCTTTGTTAATGACAGCAAGAAGCAGCAAGTGCCTCATGGAAACTTCCCTGTACACTTCTTATACCATCACTACCGTCCCCATGGCCCAGTGCACGAGTAGTGTTTTGTTTAGTTTGGGTTCTCCCACAAGGAAACTCTGAAACGAAGAGCAAGTAGTATATTTGGGAGATGACCCCAGGAAGCTTTGGTGGGGGAAGAGGAAAGAAGGCAGAGAAGGAAAGAAGCCATAAGGTTACGTGATCAAGCCAGTGATCACAGTGGGCAGTGAGTGGAACACTGGGCACTAGCATGTTGACTTTATTAGCATTGTATTCCATCTAACCTCTGGACTCATCAGCCACAGAAAGAAGTTAAGTTTTATCTTTTATGTTCACAGCCTCTTATGAAGCTTCTATGGAGTACAGAAATGATTTAAATAAAATCCAAAATGAGATCTGTTTCTTAATAGCACACTCCTTTGCAATTTCTTAAACTCACTGGGTATCATCCTGGGTATTCAATCAACACCGCATCGCATCCCCTGAAGAATCTTCTGTCTTTTAGGAAGCGAATACAGACAAAGGAACACTCTTAGCTGTCACCGAATAAAGAGGCTTCCTCACCATTTCTTTTTTTAAAAATCAAAAAGTCCTGAGCCAAGGGTTGCAGAAGAAAGATGTTCTCTGAAGATGAGAGAGAAATAAGAGGACCACAGAAACCATTAAACACTATAAACTAAGACCAATGCAGATAATTGAATCTGGAGAAGATACAGAAACTATTAAAATAACAGTCTTCAAGGGGCGCCTGGGTGGCTCAGTGGGTTAAAGCCTCTGCCTTCGCTCAGGTCATGATCCCAGGGTCCTGGGATCGAGCCCCGCATTGGGTCCTGGGATCGAGCCCCTGCTGAGCAGAGAGCCAGCTTCCTCCTCTCTCTCTGCCTGCCTCTCTGCCTACTTGTGATCTCTGTCTGTCAAATAAATAAAATCTTAAAAAAAAATAATAGTCTTCAAGTCCTGCATGAGACACTTTTTTGAAAAGTGAGTGAATGGTGGTAAAAAAATAGCAAACACAAAACTAAGATGTAGCATAAAAGATTTAAAGGACACATCAGATGGACAATATTATAACATTGAAGGTTGTTAAAAGAAATACTTGTATGACATATGGAAGATTGTGGGATTCTTTCTTTTGGAGGCTTTAAAACCAAAATAGACTCTTCTTTACTGAGTGGGTAGTTCTCATGAACTGCACAGGGTATGGTTCCATCTGTATGAAGATCTAGAGTGGACAAACTGATCTATGATGACAGGAGTGAGACACTGGTTGCCTTCAGCAGGAGTGAATTGCCTATGAATATTCACTAGAAGACTTTCTGGGATGATGAAGACATTCTATATCATAATCTTGATGGTGGCTAAATGGGCATATACAATTGTCAAAAATGGAACTGAACTTTTAAGACTCATTTATTTTATTGTATATAAATTATATTCATTATTAAAAAACTAAAAATGCTGAGAGAGAAAAAAGAGAGTGAAGAGGAAGAGGAGGGGAGGAGGAGAGAGGGAGAAGGGAAGAAGAAAAAGAAGGGAAAGGAGAGAAGAGGCAAGGCTATAGAAGCTAAGAGAAAAAGGTGAGAAAAAAACTGATTAAAGAGTGAATAAGCAAGAAATTACTCAACAAGAATTCTTAAGATGAAGAGAAGCATGGAGCTTCAGATTAAAAGTGTCCAGTGGTGCTAACCAGAACTACCTAACTAAAGCCTTAAATCTAAACACAACATGATGACATTTCTGAAAGTTATGAATAAAGTGAAAAATCCTAAAAGCTTCTAGTTAAAACAAAAAAAGTCATCTACAAAGACATAGTATCATGTTTTTGAGTGAAACATGAATAAAATGGGATTTTATCTTCAAAATTCTGAGGAAAAACAACATGGAACACAGCCAACTACCAAATTAACATTTAAGTATGAGAACCAAATAAAGATATGTTAAAGCATTTAGGATCTCAGTGAGTTTAGCCTTTGATAAAACCCTCTCTAAAATAAATTTCTGAGAATGTTTTCTAGCAAAATAAAAGATGAAATATGAGATTTGAGTAGCAGCAACAACAGATGAAGAAATAAGTAAATTTTACAGTTATATCTAAATAATTATTGGGAACATAAATGAAACTCCTAAGAAATTATTCCTAAGACAGTTATAATGAAAAAGAAAGAAAGAAAGAAAAAAGAAACAGAAAGAAAGAGGAATAATCAGGATTAAATATTCATATAATGTGATTAAAAGTTGAGAGATACATAGAAAGAGAAAAGGCATGCCAGATTCTTATGTGGGGGGGAGATTTAGTTATAAATACGGATTGATTTTCAGCACTGATAGAAAAGTGTAAATTCAAATCTGTTAAAATGTTAAGAGTAACAGCAACAGGATATTTTCAAAACTTGAGGAAAAATGAACATGGTAAATAATATTTAAATACTTATTGAATGTTCATGTGCTAATAAAGTACTTAACATGCATTCAGTGATTTAATTTTTACAACAGCACTAGGAAATAGTTATATATCTAATTTCCAGAGGAGGAAATTAGGATATAGGCTAACTCTCTTGCCAAAGGTGACACAGAAAATTGGAAGGTAAAAGGCAAAATGAGAAAAATTATGGAAATTTGAGAATACTACATAAAATGGGAAAAATATCTTCAAATCTACCCATAATCACAGTAAATATAAATGAGTTAAATTTATTGATGTATTGCATGGAAAAAGAAATTTAGCTATTGGTTATTAATAAGAGAGATATTTAAAAGACACTCAACAAATCCCAGGAGGAAAAAAAAAAAAGGAAAACAAAAAAGGTATTCAAGACAAAAACTAGTAAAATGATAAATAAGGAATTTCATCTTGATAAAATATAACCACCAGAAAGGATATTTTATGTCCCAACATCATGGATTCTAAACAAGTAAAGCAAAAATTAATGGGATTATGAGAAATAGACAAATCCACAACAGTAGGATAAAAATGAAATTAATTTCCTTGAGGAATCAGTAGATAAGTAAAAAATAAATAAATCAAGAGTTGGAGGTTTTTCATAATATAATTAACAATCTTAATCTGATAGGTCTTACAAAGAGATGTAAGATTGTACAGCATAAAAATATACAGTCATGAAATATTTGCAAAATATTTCTATGTACAATATACATAGAAAGCTAGGAGAAATATATTTGTACAATATGATATGTACAAAATATTACTATGTACAAACTTTAAACTGAGAAAGTCTAATTTATCAGTATGTAAAAATATATGATATTCTGGAAAATGTAATTTATCAAAATTGATTAAAGAAAAGTTACATTATTTGAATAGACTACTGACCATGGAATAACATGGAATGTTAATCAGAGATCTCAAGCAAAGAGGTACCAAGGCCAAAAGGGTTTTATGAATAAATTTTAACCATCTCATAATCTTATTTAAAGTGCTAAGGTGAAAAAAAATGAAGATTTTCAACTCATCCCATGATGAATATTGATGAGTATTGAAATAGATACTTCTAGTTTTCATGCACACACCAGGAAAACTAAGTATATACTTTTATAGCTTTCCTAGATTCCAGAACTAACAAATTAGAAACTATAACAATAAGAAATAAAACCTTATCAAAATAGCAATCAAACCTAGGTATGATAGGACAAGTAGTGGCTATTCATTTGGACAAAAAACAGAGTTATATCTTGCTATATCTTTATCTTAAACCTTAAACCCACAATAAATAAGTAAATGGACCTTAAACCCACAAATAACACCAAAGTAAATTGTAGTTCTAAACAACAGCAGCATCGACAACAATGAAAACTATAGAACTGTTAGAACAAAATCTGTTTAAAGATTTTGACAATCTCTATTTGAGGAACTCTTTCTTAAGTAAGGCAAGAAAACCAAAAGTCATAGGGGAGATGATTCAGAGTTGTTTATATTTAAAACAGAAAGTTTTTGCATGGCCAAAGGCAGTGGAAACAATATTAAAAGATGAGTGCAAGATTGGTCTAAACATTTACAAACCCTATGAGACAAAAGATCAATATGGTAGAGATTTTGCAAAAGATGGCCACAATAATTCCTCCCAGCCCCATACACGTGCTCCTTTACAATGTTATTTTGTTGGTCTTCCAGTTAAGAAGAGTCTATTTCCCGTCCCCTAGACTCTGAACTAACCCATTGATTTGTTTGGCCAACAGAATGTAGATGAAGTTGTACAAGTTCATCAAGAGGTCTTGTAATTTCTGCTTTTACTCTCTTGTGGCCACCATGTAAAGCCATGAAAGCTAGCTTCCTTGAAGATGAAAGACCTGAGAGAGAGCCTAGGTGACAGCCAGCATCAACCATCAGACATATGAGTGACATCATCTTGGACTATCAAGCTCATGTCAAGCCAACACAAGGCTACAGCCACAGCTATAATTCTGGGTAAGTTCAGTAGAACTACCCTGCTGAGCCCAGAGCAAGTTGCTGACACACAAACCGATGAAAATAATGCTCGTTTTTAGCCACTAAACATTGGGGTGGTTTGTTATGTATAATAGCTAAGTGGGACAGTCATCCATAGTTTATAAAGAATTCCAGGGATAAGAGCAAATACCCTGGTTGGAATATGGGCAGGCAAGTCACAAAACAAGAAAGACAATGCTTGTTGACCTGAATCAGAGCTGGGAGTCCTGCTGAGGAACTGGAAAAGGAACGTGGGCTCCACAATCCACCTGCCTGCGTCTGAATCCTGGCCCTGTTCACCACAGCTGCATGGCCTTGGGCAAGTTACACAAATCTCTCCAGGCCTCAATTTCCTCACCTATGAAAAGGCTATAGAAAAACTGTCAATCCCACAGAACCATTGCAAGGAAACTTACTTGTATTAAGTACAAATAAATGTGCCTTTTGCTTCTACTGCTATAAATAGCTCAGGTGACCTCTTGCATCAGAAGCAGTGAGTATAGGGATGCCTGGTGCCTCAGAGGGTTAAAAGCCTCTGACTTTGGCTCGGGCCCTGATCCCAGGGAAGCAGGGAGCCTGCTTCTCTCCCTCTCTCTGCCTGCCTCTCTGCCTACTTGTGATCTCTGTCAAATAAATAAATAAAATCTTTAAAAAAAAAAAAAAGCAGTGAGAAGCTAAGCTGTTTTATTGAAGGCAAGTAGAGGGATAAAGGAAGAAAGCTCTTAAAGATGGTAGTTAGGATGCAGAGAACAAAGACATTGAATTACATTTCAGAGCTTGGTTTGCCATTATGATATCATAAAAATATCAATTTTGTGGTTTATAATACTTGCTTCTATCTCACTGTCTTAACAAATTCTAGCTTTATTATTTAAAATTGGCAGAAATTCATGGTTTTAAATTTGACTGAGATTAGTAGAGAGGCAGCCATAAAAGAGGTATAATAATAATATTATATTATTATTTTATTTTATTTTATTATATTATAATTATTATTATATTATAGTAATAATTATTATTGTTGTGGATTCTATATTTTAGAATGCTCTATCTTCCAGACTGCTTTCATTATATGTAATTGTTTTATTACTATTATCAATTAAAGACATGAAAGAACTAATCTGAGTTTCTGATTAACATGACACACTCATTTCAATGGAGATAAGATTTTATTCAAAAGTGAAAAAAGTTAAAGTTTTTTGTGCATTTTTATGCAGCTGTTGCAGACAACTGGACAATTTCTTATAAGATATTTTAAAATACTGAAAGCAGTACGCAGACTGACATTGTTTTCATGAGCCACATTATGGCATGCTCAAAGCATTTTACTGCCACCTCCTAACAACGTACCTACAGTATGGGGATAGTCACAGAGCTAAAAAAAAGAATGTATCCTCTAGTATGTTGAAACTACCCCCCAGATCGTGTTAGATCATGTTTATATATATGTGTGAGTATGTATATATAATGTTATCAATGTATGTGTATATATATATAAATATGTATATTCCTATTTAACACAATAAGACTGTCAAGATGTGTTTGAAAATTTAAATTGTTAAAAGACCTTCTCTGTCTTACAGCCAGCATGACGACTTTGCTAAGAACTTGGAATACAAATATCTTCAAAGATTTTTCACTATAAAGTAACAAAAACAAATTAAG
The DNA here is from genome assembly GCF_011764305.1 of Mustela putorius furo. Taxonomy (NCBI): domain Eukaryota; kingdom Metazoa; phylum Chordata; class Mammalia; order Carnivora; family Mustelidae; genus Mustela; species Mustela putorius. The sequence goes on along the minus strand of NW_025421329.1, from coordinate 321,290 downwards.
CAGCTTCTAGCTGTGCACCCCTGGACAAGTTACCTAACATCAATGTTTTCATTTGAATCTGGGATAGCGATAGTGCCTGATTCACAAGACTTTTGTTGATATACGTAAAGTGTTAAGAACAGTGCCTGACACATAAAAGACACTTGAGAAATCTTAGCTATTATTGTTGTTATTCTTACTACTATTTTATTGGGTGTCCTTGATATGTCCAAACCACCAGATCTTAAATAAGGGAGTATCTCTTTTAAAAGATCCCAAATACCCTACTGTTGGGTAAATAAACCAACCATTGTGCATTTCTAACTGCAACCTTGTATTTTAGAATATTTTAAGCGGTAATAACAAATAAATAAGGTAGTATAAGGATTGGTTAACTTCCAGGCTACAAAAAATGAGTTTAGCAACTCAAAATATCACAGAGCCAAAATAAAATAAAATAAAAATTAAATAAAATATCCCAGAGCCAACAAACTCAAATGGGACTTAATATGGGTTAAAAATGCCCAATAAACAGGAAGAATATAGTGTCCCCAGTTTTGTTTTTAAATGCACCTGCTAGTAGTGAATTACATTTCCAGGGCTGAAAACAACATACTAATAAATGTCTTTTGCAGACCTTCTCACTTGGTGGAACATACTCTCTTTCTCCATTTGAATCGTAATATCTTTAGAGAGCCAAAGAAATAACTTTAGTCAGGAAGAATATAAAACTTTTATAATAACAAATTACAAAAGAGAATAAAGTTATGAACCAAACTGTTAAACTCATCATTCTGCCTGGATCAGTGCATAGAGTAGACCAAATAACCAAACACTATTACAAGATAAGCTGAAACGGGGGATTAGCAGCTCCTTGGGACCCAAGATATTCCTAGGACCATTACTCCTTCTAGATCCCCCATTTCTTTTGCCCTCTTGGGGAAGTTCTTCAGCCAAAGGCCCTTTTGAGAATTTAATCCACTTCCCCTTTGCAGTTGCCACTTCCACCAGCTGCTTCTTTCATTACCTTACTGTTCAGGCAGAAAAGGCCAACCCCAGGTTATTCTAATGATAGCAAACACCTCATAAAGAAATCTGCCAAATTTACTTTTCCATAGAACACCATTTTTACAGCTTTTCATGAGCCCATGAGGAAAGAAAGCATCATGTATAAAATATGACTTCCAGAAATCTTGAAAATATTAAGAATGATGTCTACAGTGTTAGACTGCTAGATGTACCATAGTCTAAAGAATGGGCATCTCTTCTCTTCAGTTTCCCCAGAGGAATCCTATCAGCCTGTCATTGTTCCTGTTGGCCCATGGGAATTGACATTTTCAGAAATGTCCCCAATTTTTAAAAGAACTGCAAGCTCTGGGGTGTATGCTTTTCCACTCCTGGTTTGGCATTTGCGTGCAAGGATCACCTTGCTTTAGTCTATGACACCCTGGCAGAGAGAAAACTTGGTATAATTTAATCAAGAATTTGGAGTGTATGAATGTTGGCAAATTTCCTAATCTCTTTTGTGCCTCAGTTTTTGCATCTGCAAAGGGGGCATATTTACAGGATAGAACTTCATTAAATCATTGAAATTCTATAAAGCGCTTAATGCAGTGGCACACAGTAAGCACTATGGAACTATTTAAGTGAATTCTCTCTTTAACAGAACTCTTCACAAAAATTACACAAAACGTAAAAAAAAAGGAATTAGTTGGGGCAATGATTGTAAAGCCCTTGGGAACAATGAATAATACTTATCTGGACATTGCAGAGTAAAGAGTTTTGGAGAGGCTGGTTTGAGGAAGAGATTTTAGGAGTCAGAAAATTCCCACTGCTTCTTGGGAAAATCCTTTTTGATTTCTACCCATGTCCCAAGTTGACAACTGCTAACACCCTTAGACTCAAGGAAAAGCGTCTTCCAAGACAGCGGCAGGAAATTCCTACCTGAGCAATCCTTCATTCGGAAGCGATAATTGACCTTGTGTCTGAAGCCCCTTCTCCCCTCCCTAAAGGCGACCCCCACCTCCTCCACCGTCGCCCTTCCTTGGAGCTGAACGGATCATCAGAATCCCGTTCCTAAAGCGACCCTCAACAGGAGCAGAACGCTGGAAGGCTTTACTAGACATCTGAAAGCCCCAGGTGACCCGGCCCCAAGCACGACAGGTGGCTTGACTCCGCGCCCTCTGAAAGGCTGGGGACGTACACGGGAGGCACGTGGACTGCCTGGGCAGACAGAGGGTGTCTGGCCATTCTCCTCGGGAAATTAGTTCCTGATCTTTGGCGTTACTTTCCCAAAGGGCGGACTCACTGAGGTTCTTCCTCTCAAACCTACGTTGGGGATATTACCCTTAGTTAAGCCTCTCCAACCCTGTCGTCCCCTCTCCCCCAGAGTAACATTAATCAGCCTCTAAAGGGCAACCAGAGACTGGCAGCCCCCTAACGCCAACACACACACACTCCACACCTCCTCTGCGCATCCCAAGCCTCGCCCCCCAGGTACCCGACCTGTGACAGACCTGAAGGAGAGCGTCTGCCAGACCTCGACGCAGGGTTCAGCCTCCAGGCACTTACCCCCGCTCTGCCTCTGCCTGAGACAGGTTGCCCCCGCCCGGCTGCTGCCCAAACATTTGCTCTTTGGTGAGGCGGGGGACCCGCCTCCACGCATGCAGCGGGTGCTAACTCAGCACCCCGCCACCCTGGGCCCCGCAGCCACGCGCGCCCCTCTCTGGCGGCGCACTCACCTGCAGCTGGGTCCGGCTGGCGTTGCCCGCGGCCGCGTCCGGCCCGTCAGCGGCTCCCGAACCGCGCAGCACAGTGATGTGCAGCGTGAGCAGCAGCAGCCCCAGCAGCAGCAGCAGCTCCGCTGCCAGGCGCACCATCCTCTTAAGACGCGCGGCTTTAGGACCCGGCGCGGCGGGCGGCGGCGGCGGCGGCGGCGCCGGGGGAGGAGGAGTTGGAGCCCGGGAGCCCGGCAGCGCGGCTCCCGCCTCGGCCCCTGCCGGGGCCCCGCTCCCCGGGCCCGCGGGGCTGGCGCTAGGCTCAGCGGGGCGCGCCGGGCCGGGGGAGCAGGAGCCACCGCCACCGCCGCCGCCGCCGCCGCCGCCGCCGCCGCACCACGGCGGAGCCACCGCGGGGCCGGGGGCGTCCAAGCCGGCTGCGGAGCAAACCCCGGCGCTCCCCGGTGGCGGCGGCGACGGCGACGGCGGCGGCGGGGACGGGGGGCAGCCCGGGACCCGGGCTGGGCCGGGGACCACCCTGCGAGCAGGGGGCAGCGGGGGCGGCGGGGGCGGCGGCGGGGCGGGCGCAGCCGAGCCCCCGAGCGCACATGGGCGCCCCAGATGTGGCCGCGGCGCCGCAGCTGGAGCGGGAGCGGCCGCCAGAGGAGCGCGGGGAGGAGGAGGAGGAGGAGAAGGAGGAGGAGGAGGAGAATGAGGAGGAGGGCTTCAGTGGCGGCCCGGAGTTACCTCCACGCTTGGCTCCCCCGCCCTTGCCGCCCGGAGCCACTCACCCGACGAGCCACCTCCCCTCCTCCCCGCGCTCCTTCGGGCCGCGGGCCACGCCGCCCAGCCGCCGAGTCCTAGGGTGAGCCGACTCCAGATGGGGGCCCCGCGTGCACAGGGGCTGTCACTGTTTGGAGGTGACCCGGGTGCCCCTCCGGGGTCGGCGTCCGCCTGCCGGGCTGCGCCAAGTGCGCGCACTGCTGCCGAGGTCGCTGTAGCGGGCGAGGGCAGACCTTGTGCGTACTGAGGCTCGGGGCTGTGGGTGGGTGGGGTGCCTGGGCGAGTTTGGAAATCTTTATTGACAAAGTGGAGTTAGGAGTTGTGGTGATGGAGAACCGAGAGGGTGAAGGACAAGCCAGGTGTCTGCCACTGTGCGCCCCTTGCCGAGAAACTGCCGTGCGTGTGTACGAGGGGAATAATAAAGTGTCGTTCCAGAAGGGTCTTGACACTTGGTCCTGGACTGGGGGCCGCAACTCCCTGAGCAGCTCTTCACGCGCCCGCGGCGCCGGGTAGAGCTTGGGAAGTGAGACGTGGGTGTGGGTCCGGTCGAGCGCGCAGGTGGCTCGGCTGGAAGCTTCTGGAGCCAGGAACGCGCGGCTCAGGCGCGCAGGACGTAGTTGGGGCACTAGGGGTCAATCTCAGCTCAGGCAGTCACGCGTCGAGGGGCTCATCCCGGAGGCGCTGCTCCCGGAGGGGACCTAGGGGCTGCCGTCGCACAGCCGCAGCTCCCGGGCCACCGCCTCATGACCGCGCTGCAGCCTCGGGCTCCCGCGCGCCGTTCATGCCTTGCTGGGGGCCTTGGGCGAGTGCAAGGGCTCCAGGGTTGAGCAGAGGGCGCGGAGTCCTAGCCTCGGATGCGAGATCGAAGTGGGTCCGGTGGCAGGCTCGGATAACCGCAGTGGCAGCGCGCTTTTCCCTCCCTTTCGATCAGGATCTGGCTCCCGCCTTCCCGAGTGGCTCAGAGTGGTGAGCGCAATGCACGGCTGGGGCCTTTTATATCCCGCTTCCCCCCCCTCCTACCGGGTTTCCTCCTTCCCTCCTTCCCTGTGCCCGCCCAGCCGGTCCCTCCCAGTGTGTGGAGCCCTCCGCCTAGGCGTTCGCACACGTACGTTTTGCAAATTCCAAACCTACCTCGCTTCTGAGGCTCCGGTTCCCTGGGGCTGATCCTCCCGAGTCTAGCTTAGGTGACCAAAATTAAATAAACCTTTTTCGCCCGCACGCCTTTCTCTCCGCCCTACAAACTTAAGATTCTAAAGTCAACTACCTTCCGACTTCACATCTTTACGCAAGGCACGTCAGCGGAGTCTTACCCAAATTAAGACAAGAAACCCTTCATCAGTCCAAAAAGTTCCTCAGGTCACCGTGACATTTTGCAGAATTTAAATAGCAGTGGTGTAATGGTTGCGTTTTAATCTGTGTCCGGGAAAGGAAGGGCTGAGGCTAGTTGCCGCTTAGGAGATGCTGTGAGCATTTTCAAAATTCTAACCAGCCCTAACATTTTATTAATGAATTGGCAGCTGTTTATAAAGCACTCGGTATCTTTCCCTTTTCTGTACTTTGGGGAAGGGTTGCAGGGGGAGAAAGGGGAGATGTTTGGAGGGAGTGCTTGCTTTGGATTTTTAGGCGACCAGTCCCGTCAGGCATCTCATTGAAATCTCTGGGCTCTGAAATGTCAAATAATTGTCAGCCAGAGCGCTGGGGGAGAATTTGAAACAATAGACCGTCCGCAGTTCAGATGGGAGATCAAAGAGGGGATCCCAGCAGTTTTCAGACCCCACAAGGATCCTCCTGTGTGTTTTCTAATTAGAGTCACTTGGAAAGGGGTGGAGGGCGGGAGAATCAGCACAATGATGAAATATATAAATTAAGATGGCAAACTAGAATCCTGAAGGCAAAGAGAGTTTAAGCCTGGCTCTAAACCCCAGTTGTGCCATATTATATGATGTGGGTGCACAGGGACAAATGACTTTCCTATTGCCTGAGGCAGGCTGGTCTAAATTAGAATCCAGGCTGCTGTGTCCTGTATTTCCATCACATACAGTCCCCACATGTGAGCCTCAATTGCCTCTCCTCTCGTCTAAAATTAACATTTTTGGATCCTAAGGAAAAATAACTTTAAAAAAAATTCTGGAAAGAAATCCTTGCAGTGAGTGTACATTCTTGTAAATTTGTAAAGGGCGAGTTGGAGATCAAAGCCTTTGTGAAATGTTGTAAAAATTGTAAATTGAATTTTGGGGACAGAAGTCTTTATAAAATGTTGAACAAATGTATGAATGAATCCTATTAAAATCCTTTCACGCTGTGAGATCCAAATTCCAGGTGAGTTTATGTTCTAGTAATGGCACATAATCAGTATTGATGAAAGTCCATACTCTGTGACTAAAGTTGCCAAGCCAGGCTGCATTTTAGGGGTTAGGGAAAACTGGATTATAATTTTTGTGGAAAAGGAATTAGAAATTTAATAGCCAAAACAAATTTGGTTGCAAGCACTTTTATGGAATTGGACCAATTGCTAATGAAAGTTTTTAAAAATCCTACCTCCTTTTTCAGAGAACAATTTATTCATATCTTGTTGTTATTATTATTATTACTATTATAATAGATTTTCTTTATTTGAGAGAGAGAAAGAGAGTGTGAGTGGGGGGAAGGACAGATGGAGAGGGAGAGAGAATCTGAAGCAGACTGCGCTGAACAAGAGCCCAACTCGTGGCCTCATCTCACAACCCTGAGATCATGACCTGAGCCAAAATCAGGAGTTGGCTGCTTAACCGACCAAGATACCCCATACCTTTATTATCGATCTACTTTGCCCTAGTAGAATGTGTCTGTTTGCATATCTGCTTTCTCACCAGACCTGGATCACCATCTTTAGTAGAACATTTCAGAGCACATGTCCCCTCCCCACTTCCAGCATACAGTTCTCTTTCTGGGTTCACAGAGAACATGTTCAAGCGACATTGGGTCCAGGTGGGCTGTGAAGAGCTCTGGTATTTCCAGGTCTGGCCCTAGAATGTCTATACACACTCTATTTTTCCTTTCTACATAAAAAAAGGACTCTAGGTGGAAGGAGCCCAAATCTCTGAGTTACTGTTCAAAAGGGAGGTATGGGACCAAAGGTGTCTGCATTTAACTGTGCATAATGAGAAGTAAAACTTTGTTGTTCAAAACCATTGTGACTTAGGGATGTTTGCTATAGCAACTTATATTAGCTGCAAGACAGGGACATCTGTCTCATGATCATTATATTTCCAGACCTGAGCATAATGCTTTGCATGGAGTAGTTGCTCCACCAGTGTTTGTTTAATGACTGTAATAAATGTGGTCTTTATATAGACTTTACTTAATAAGTTCACTCTCCTTAAAGTATTCCTACTATAGGCGGCTGACCTATAAATATGAACTCTTCTGTCTTTTGATTGTACTACTTTCTCATAGATTTCATCTTGTATTCTTGGTCTGTTTCTTTTGCAGACAAGCTTATTTGACTGGAATATTTGGAGAAAATAAGAGAAATCAACAACAAGCCAGAACACCTTGCAAATATTGTTGAAGAGAATCTTGTGGTTTATTGTGACAGGATTTTATTGTTGTTCCTTTTTTTTTTTTCCTTACTGAAAACTGTTGCAAGACAGTAAAGAAATGTATTAGTAATTTTTTTAAAAAGAGCTATTTATTTATTTGACAGAGAGAGAGAGAGAGACAGCGAGAGAGGGAACACAAGCTGGGGGGTGTGGGAGAGGGAGAAGCAGGCTTCCCACAGAGCAGGGAACCCAATTTGGGGCTCGATCCCAGGACCCTGGGATCATGACCGGAGCCGAAGGCAGACACTTAACGATTGAGCCACCCAGGCGCCTCTTGTATTAGTAATCTTAAAAATAATGTTTTTCTTAGGGAAAAACTTAAATATATACAAGAGTAAAGAGAATAATACAATGAATCCTTGCATACCCAGAACCCCACTTCAACAAAACTCATGGCCAATCTTATTTCATTTTATATTTTCATGTACTTCGTCCCTCTCAGATTATTCTGAAGCAAATCCATGACACCGTATCATTTCACTGGCACTTTACATCTTTCAGTTTGTAGCTCAGAAATGTAAGGGCTCACTTAAAAAGAAATGAAGCACATGCATACTGAGAGAAGTCAAAACCAGAGACTTACTGGGTGTAAGAATGATTAGCATTTAGGGATTGCAGTGGAAGCTATTAGGTGTTTACCAAAATTGTTTCTTTTCAAATATACCAGTAGACTACATTTCCCACTATCCTCTGGACTCAGATTCAGTCACATGACTGAATTCTGGCCAATAGAATGTGGAAGTGATGTGTGAGCTTCTTCCATGTTTAGCCCATAGAAGTCTCCTATGCAAGATCCTGTCTCTTTTTCCTGGCCTGCTGGCTGAATGTGTCTGCCCAGGATGATCTTAGAATAATGATCAGCCTGGATCCCTGGAGCAGAGCCCTTACCCCACCCCTGACTATGCCCAGAACACCCTGGCTAGGCTTTTATGTGACTGAAAAATAAAATTGAAAAAATGTGTTAAACCACTAAAATATGGGGATTTGTTACAGGAGTTTTTACTATCTTCACTAATAAAGGGGTGGGGGAAAATCATTCCTTTCAAGGGCTAGATAACAAACTTTGTAGGCTATACGATTTCTGTTGCAACTACTCAAACCTCCTGTTGTAGTAGGAGAGCAGCCAAAGAAAGTCCATGAACAAATGGGTGTCGCTGTGTTTTCGTGAAACTTGGTGCACACAACAGACAGCTGGACCACATGACTTGGTTTGCCAATCCCTGTTATGAGAGATTGGAACATCGCACCACCTCCTCTCAGGTGCTGTTGATGAAGGAATCACAGCAAGGTGGGGGCAGATGGATTCTTCTAGCCGTGTAACCTCTTGGGCAAGTTATTATACTTCCCTGAGTCTCAGTTTCCCTCATCTGTAATTTGGAGCTGAGAATGGCTGCTCTAGGGATGTTGCGAAGTTCAACGATCACTTCCACAGCAGGGCAGGGTGAATAGTCCCAGGTCTCTCTCTCTCCTAGATGAAGGACAGCATATTATGTCCATAAGAGCAGAGAGCTTCTCTGTGTCACTCACTTCCCAATTTACATCACAGATGCTCCATAAATATTTGTTCAATGGATGTAGCTTTTAGAAAACTGCTGAAATTTGTAACTAGCTGAAAGGCTCTGAGGTAAACCCTAAGCTCTCAAGGAAACACAAACAAACGAAAAGTGCAAAGTGTTGTTCCATTAGAGTCCTTTGAACTATGAGGGGGTCACAGTGCTCAAAAGTGAGAAAATCACCACCCTCAGAGGCTCAGAGGGACCCCCAGGGCCTCCACTCCCTGAAGCAACAGCTAGGCTTATGGGACACCTGGACCTCTGGCAACATTCTGCTTCCTGATGCTCCAACACACACACAAGCACGCAAAACATGTCAAGACTGAGGGTATTCTTGTGGCGCTCTCTACTTCACCCCAAGAGCCCCTAAATGTACAAAGAACCTGAGACTACTGAGTGCATGACCTTTTGAGGAAGCCCAGAAACTGCATTCCCGAGTGAGGGCTGTCCTTCCCAGGCATGAGCTAAAGCAGTGGGGAGATTGGATTGGCTTTTTGAAAAGGTTTATGATGGTTCTTCCTTATGTGGCAGGGTCAGTCCTTTATTGCATTCCTAGTGTGCTACTAAAGTATGACATCTTCCGCAAAATAGTGAGCCCTTGTAGCTCTCATCTGTGTTTTTAAAAGACCCATTTATTGCCTTTGCTTTGCTATAATTATTTCTGTGCAAATTCTGGGAGGCAAAATAAAATCTCAGGGACATGTTATACCTGGAAGAGAAAAGGGCTTCAGTATTATAAGGAGGGGTGTGTGTGTGTGTGTGTGTATTTAATATTTATATTTAATATATACATTATATGTTATATAATATCATATATAATAATATATTTAATAATTTAATATATATTAAATAAATGTTTATTTAAATAAATGTATATTAAATTTATATAATATATATTATATATAAGTTAAATAATATTTAACATATATTATATACAATATATTATTTATTTATAATATATAATATAATATATTTAATAATTTAATATATATTAAATAAATATTTATAAACATTATTTATATAAATATGATGATTTATTATTATTTATATAAATAATATTTATAAATAAATATTTATTTAATATATATTAAATCATTATATTATACTTATAAGTATATACTTATATACTTATAATATATATTAAATTGATATATAATTTATTAATATCTATTATAAATTATATATAAATTTAATATATATTATATTACATATATCATACATATATTACATATATTATATTACATATAATATATATTAAACACATATATTATATATTTAAATATATATAAATTAAATAAGTATATATTAAATAAATAAAAAATAAATAATATAAATAAATAATATAAATATATTTAAATATATTTTTAAATATATATATATTTAAACTTCTGACAATTTCTGAGCAGGAAGTGAGTGATTCAGAGCTGAATCTCAGAGTCTGGATGTTGGAAGGGGAGCTTAGAATTCAGTATCCAGCTTCCTTTTCTAGATGAGGAAACTGAGGTCCAGAGAATTAAGTAGACATTGTCAATACTGCAAAGAGACTTGGTGGCAGAATTAGGGTCCATGGCCCTAAGACCAATGTTCTGTTTTTCAAAGGAAACTTTAAAAAATGAAAGTATGACATACACATAGAAGAGAGTACATATCCTAAGTGTATAGCTCAGGGGAATTATTACTACCCAGATCAAGAAACAGTCGATTACCAACACCCCAGAGGCTGATTACCCAAATGTTACCAGTGTTCTGACTTTTATCACCATACATTTGAATTGCCTTTGAAACATTAATACAAATTGAATTTTACAACATATTTTCTTTGGGATCTGGCTTCTTGTGCTATCTTCTATCCCTCTCCTCAACTTTTTATTTTGAAAAATTTCAAACGTCTAGAAAAGTTTACATGTATAATTGAATGAACACCAGACATCCATGTGGTAAATTGCACAGATGATCAGTTTTTCCTTCACTGTACCCAGGCCCTTCACAATACGACTTTGTAGCTTCTCCCATCACAATGTGGAGACATCTTCCCTCCACCATGCTGGCCCTGTGATTGGCGTTGAGTAACTAGCAGCTACTGGGGGTGGCGGGGGGGGGGAGTACGGGGTGGAGGGGTGGTGACAGGTGTTGTGCTAGGTCTCTGGTTGGACCTCAAGAAGACTCATATGCTTCCTCTCTCTTGGTGTCTGTCTTGGAGCTTTGTCACTGTCATGTGAAAAAAAAAAGGATTAGGCTGCTGGAGGAAAAGAGAAAGGGTCCTAGTCACCCCACCCAACACCCAGCATATCCCCAGAAGCAGAGCCACGTAACTGACCTGTCACTGATCGTACACACACGTAAGGGGACCCAATGAAGATAACAGGAAGCATGCATCTGAGCCCAGCCTAAACAGAATAATGAGCTAAATAAATAGTTGCTGTTGTGTGGCAGTTTTGTAATATAGAAAAAGCTGTCGGACATAATCCTTCACCCTAAACATGTCAGCATATATCTCCTAAAAATGAAGAGATTTTCTGCTACATCATCACAGTATAATTTTGCTTAGGACATTTACCGCTGATACAATCATCTTATCTAATTTGCAATCCTTATTCAACATTTTCTTACTGTCCCTACCATATCATTTATACGTTTTTTTTTTTTTTTTTTTTTTTTTTTTTTTTGATCCAGGATTCAGGTGAGAATTGCTCACTGCATTTCATTGCCATTGTCATGTCTCTTTACATCTGTCTTGAACAGTCCCCAGTCCCCTTTTCTTTTGGTCTTTCGGGTCATTAACACATTTAAAAAGGCTAGGCCAATTGACTTTACCAAATGACCTTCAGTTTATACTTGCCTGATTGGTTTTCAAAAATTAATTTTAGATTATGCACTTTGGGCAGGAAAACTTACCTGGATGGTGTGTTCTTAGCACATTACACCACAGGGCCCATAAAGACCATGAAGCCCATGAAGTGCATTTGCCCAGTTGTTTGGGAATCTCTTCCAAGGTGCAAAGATCTCGAAACAGTTTTGTGAGGTTAAGTGAGATTAATTCTTGACTGAGGATATGTTGGTGGGTTCTATTTTTTTTAATGTGGAAAGAGAGAAAATATACAAATTTATCTGATCTCCCAGGAACCTATGGCATTTGTTCTAAGTTGTTTGTCAGCCTTGTCCAGTCACCACCGGGCAGTGGGCTGCGAACATATTAGAGGGTGACTTTCTTGTATGAATCAGTTATTTTTTTGTTTGGGCTTATCAGAAGTCATTATCAATTCATTTGTAAACGTTTCACTTCAATCTCTTTTGGGGGGAGGGGTGTAGCAAGCCAGACCTGGTGTAAGACAAAAGCAAAATACATTTTTATTACTCACAACTGATTTCAGTGATTTAAAGATAATAAATACATTAATTTTTGTGTCACATTTTTTTTCAAATGCAAAGAGAGGTTAAAAAGAGCTCAGTCATATGAAGGAAAAACCCAACAGGCTAGAAATATACTCTCTCTCTTTTTTTTTAAACAATTGAGGAGTTTTGGAAATAATCTTTTCAACAATCCCCGGTGAAGTTATACCTGAAAGAAAGTTAAAACTGGTAAATTTTCATTTAGAAAGGAATGAGACAGCTGGTCCTCAGCAGAGAAAGAGCAGACTGACAGCTTTAAGATGCCACATCAGAGATGTCTCCATGCAAAACAGCTTTAAGACCGACTGCTTCTCACATCTTTACTAATAAACACAAGATCTCATCACCAAGGCTTATGGCAAGGATTTCACAATATTTGGGGGTGTGGTGCCTCATTTGTGAGCCAGATGTGTCTAAGCTGAAATCTGAAGATTCTCATTTGGTAAACTCTAAACAGGATGATGAAAGTTAGATGAGAAATAGCCCCTTGGAAGAATAAGCATGAAAGAGCTTGTTTATATATTTCTGGATGTTTATATGTTTATATATTTCTGGATTATATATTTCTGGATGTTTATATATTTCTGGAGCTCAAATTTGGGATGACTGTTATTTTACAAAGGTCGGGATTTTCCTTTATTTACCTGGTGTCTAACTTAGTTCTGAAACTGTAGTTGTCTTATCCATGAGTGATGAACAGAAAGTAGTGTTTGGGAATAAAGATTTTATTTGTTGGGGATGTGACAATCAAATAATACTTTAAAGGGATGTTTTGATTACTCACAAAGCCTGAAGGATAAACTGTTCTCACTCTTTCATGTGTGTGTGTGTGCATGTGTGTGTTTGTAAACAATATGCGATGGTGATATCTGGCACAACAATATTGAAAAATTTCCTATAGATGTATTAGTCAGGGCAAGTAACACCAGCTCCTATAACAAACATTGCCTTCCCTGAAGTTCAGTGACTTAACACAAAAAAAGTGATTGCTTACTTAAACCACAACACTTTGGTATTAAAGAGCAAACTTCCTTTGAGTAAGGGGGTCAGACACCTTCTGTTCAGTGGCTATGCATTTTCTAGAACCTTTATCCAGTGAAAAGAGAAAAGAAAAAATTTATATGGAACTTTCCTCAGAAAGCCATTGGCCAGAGCTCATTCCGGGCCCTACCCAACTGCAAAACAGCTGGGAAATAGAGAACTCCTAGTTTAAAAGGAAAACAAAATGGGTATGTTGAGGATTTAGTGCTGTTTTCACATAGAATTATCTTTGCCAAAATACCACTTGTTTTCAGTAGTATGTAAACAAAAACTTATGGTGTCACAGATGGGCTAGAAAGAGCAGGTATCAATACATTTTTCTATAAAGGGTTAGAGAGTAAACATTTTTCAGCTTTGTGGGACAAGAAGAAAAATTAAGGACATTACATATATACTTTTTTAAAAAAAAAGATTTTATTTATTTATTTGACAGAGAGAGATCACAAGTAGATGGAGAGGCAGGCAGAGAGAGAAAGAGAGAGAAGGAAGCAGGCTCCCTGCTGAGCAGAGAGCCCGATGCTGGACTCGATCCCAGGGACCTGAGATCATGACCTGAGCTGAAGGCAGCAGCTTAACCCACTGAGCCACCCAGGCACCCCAACGTATGTACTTTTAAAATTATTTAAAGTATACCTGTTTAAAAATGTAAAAACCATTCTTAGTTCAGGGAACATACAAAAAAAGAGAAAGTAGACCAGCCTGGCTGTAATTTGCTAACCCTTGGACTAGAGAGATTTTAAAAGGAAATATTTGGAGCTGAAGGATTTTCTGTTTCTCGGATTCCTTTTTTGCTTGAGATTTTTCAGATGATTTCTTGTGCCAAATTACATGAGAATGTAGGTTTAATTGAGGTCATGAAGATCTTTCTGAATAAGACATTTACATTCTTAGAAGGTAATATTTGAAATAAAAAATATTTACTGTAAGTCGAATAGTAAATAAATATTAGGTCATATTTTGAAACATAGTAAACCTATATGTCATTATAAAAGAGTTCATTTCTGCAACATAATGCACAATTACAACATGATAAATTATAATATTAATTTTCTAGGTACTTTATAATGATTTATTTATTAAGATTCATCTGGTACTTCTAGTATATCAATGAAGCCCTAAGATATTGCCTTCTCTTTGCTCTTCTTTCTCTCTTGTGTTAGAATGGTTGCTTTTCCTTGTTATTGTACAATTAGATAATAATATTAATGAGAAGCTGGATTCTTGGGATAGTCTAGGCAGAATCACATAGGAGGATGTTGGCTTGGCCTGACCATACCAATCCCAACTCATTAGCAGTAGTGGTAGGGGTAAGATTTTATATATCATTTAGGTTAAGTAAATATATTAATTTTTTGAAAGTATTGCAAAAAATGTAATATAAGATTTATATTCTAAGATTTTACTAATGAGTAGATTTGTTACTTTCAATTTTTTATTAAGCACTTTTGTAATTTGAAGAGTCATATATTTTCGCTGTTGAAAATGTGGAAAATTATATAGCTTTGCGCAGTGGCAGTATCGTAGCCAATGAGGTTTATCCGAGGCGCGATTATTGCTAATTGAAAATGTGGAAAATTATAAAAAAGGAAAATCAATTATATACACTTCTATACACTAAATCAATTATATACACTTCTATCACCTAAAAATCACTGTTTGCCTTCTGATACAGTTCTTTCCTGTTTATACACACCAAACACATACATATATATGTACATGCAAACACACATAGCCTACATACCTATTTAGATGCTTTTATATAGTTTGGAGACATAATTGAAACCATGTTTAATATGTCCATTAAAACTCATCTAAAAGAAAACTTTTAATGACCGCAGTGTATTATCTTGTATGATTCTATCAGAATGCACTCAGCCAACCTCTATTCTTGAATACTTATATCACAGAAATACTACTTGAAATATCACTAAGAGAGATACATGCAATAGAATCACAGAAAAACATATGTGTGAGGATATTCATAGCAGCTTTATTCCTAATAGTCCACAGCTGGGAACAATCCAAATGTCTATCAGTTTTAGAATGGGTAAACAGTATTTGAAATAGGCACACAATGGAATATTAATCATCAATGGAAAAGAGCTGATGGCTGCCTGCTGTATGTAACAATAGAGAAACTTTTCACAGACATAATGTTTAATGGAAAAATAGATACCAAAGAGCACGTTCTCTATGATTCTATTCATATGAAACTCAAGAAGAGGTACAACAAATCCAAGGGTCTGGGATGTCAGAATCGTGCCTTGGACAGGGTGTAGACAGGGATGGGGCATGAGGAGAACACCAGCATACTGGAGGTGGTCGATATTTTGGTCTGGTAATTGCATACGACATTAATATGTAAAAATTACTTGAGCTGTATGTTTCATATTTGTGCACTCTGTAAGTTACCCTAATCAGTAAAAATAAGAATAAAAAAATAGTCTGTAGATACAGCTTAGAAAAGGTTTTGACTAGATTTCTTATAAATTCCTCAGTATAATCTTATATGCTCTAAAAAGATGTTATTTTGAACTAAAGAGCATATTATTTTGTAAAAACCTAGGATCTCTTTTCTATTACAGCACTCTCATAAGCTAGACAAAGGACAGCATTTTTTTCAGATAATGCTACTAGTGCTCAGATTTGCCAAAGAGTACTAATAAATCAGTTGGTGGAATTAGGACTAGAACCCTTCTTTAGACTTCATGTAAATCTCAATTTAATCCAGCACTGAATATAAGAAATCTGAATTCAGGAGCACCTCGCTGTCTCAGTTGGAAGACCATGCAATTCTTGATCTTGGGATCATGAGTTCAAGCCCCACACTGGGTGTAGAGATGACTAAAAAACCAATAAATACACTTTAAAAAAACACAAAATCTAAATTCAAAAGTCAGTTTAATTAAAGATGTTGCTCCATGAACTGCATTTTACAAAAAGAATTCAAAATAGGATTCTTTGTCTTGTAAAATTTCCTAGTACTATCCAGTTAGTATATAACTAATAAACAACTGTTTTATGTTTTCAAGGATGTTGCTATTTCATAGAGTAAGATCATAGGTATCCTAGAGTATAATAACTTAGTAACAAATATTTTAATTTACACTGACAAATCTGCAGGTCAGCTGTGGTTTCACTGATCATGGCTGATCCAGGATGGAGTATTGGTTTTGAGTGAGTTTCTCTCTCTCTTTCTTTCTTTCTTCCTTCCTTCCCTTTCTTTCTGATTTTATTTATTTGACAGAGAGAGAGAGAGAGAGAGAGAGAGAGTATGTGTGTGTGTGTGTGTGTGTGTACAAGCAGGGGGAGCAGCAAGCAGAGGGAGAGGCAGACTCCCCGCTGAGCAGGGAGCCCAATGTGGGACTGAGATCATGACCTGAGCCAAAGGCAGGTCAGGCTGCCTTAACTGGCTGAGCCACACAGGTGCATTCCTTTTTTTTTTTTTTTTTCTTTTTTAAAGATTTTATTGATTTGACAGAGAGAGAGAGAGCACAAGCAGGGGGACCAGGAGTGGGTGAGGAGAAGCAGACTGCCTGCCAAGCAGGGAGCCTGATGTGGGGCTCGATCCCAGGAACCTGGGATCATAACCTGAACCCAAGGCAGAGGCTTAACCAACTGAGCCACCCACGTGCCCCTTGAGTCAGTTTCAAGTCTGTTCCCTACGCCTGTATTCCAGGACTCAAGCCAAAGGAACAAGAAAGTCCTGGCCCTTACATCCACTTACATTCCATTAAACAAGGCACCATGACCAAGTCCAACATCAGGTATTGGGGAAGGGGAAACACTGGGTTGACTACCGTCCATCTGTATCAGTAAATACTGCTGCCTTGTTAACAACTTCCAAATTCAGTGCCTTAAAAGAACGATTTATTATTTCTCAACAGTCAATGAATTGGTTGAGGTGTTTTTGGTAAGCTGGCGGCTCTCATGCATCGGTGGGCTGAGGACTGGTCCCTCCACGGTCGCCTCAGCAGGGGTAACACAGCTCTCTTCCATGTGGTATCTCATACTTAGCCAGCCTGCTGGAATTTGTTCTTTTAATGTTGACAGGGTCCGAGAAAGAATGGAAGATTCCAAGGCTAGCTCAGCCTTTGGAACTTGTATGGCATCATTTCTGCTGTATTCTGTTATCTACAGTAAGTAACAAGATGGTACAGATTCAGAGTGTGAACAAATAGACTCCAATATCTGATGGGAAGAGCTGCAAAGGCACATTGTGCGGTGTTCTTTTCTCTAACAGAGATGCCACATGAGGGGAAAAAAACCCCACACTGGCTTGCTGATCTTGAGATCCTACTGGGTGCTGTCCAGACCCATGAAGACATCACCAGGTAATGGATATTTTTTTCTCCGCAAAGGGCTTGAGGCTCCCAGAGACCTTGAGGAAGCTGTTTATTAGCACCTTATGAAAGGAGAGGAAGGGGACATATTATATTTGGTCTAATTTGACTCTCTATATGTTCAGCATTTATCATTCGATTAACTGCAGTAAGAAACTACATGATCAGAGGAACTGATAACAGACTAAATTTGGGTAATGAGTAAAATTATGCAAATAAGCTGTGAATTTTATTCTCATCCTCCCCTTCTTTTCTCCCCAGGATCTCTCATTCCTCCTATGTATATCTTTGTGGGGACCCGTGGTGGATTGTACTATTTTTTCCATTTCTTCAGTGGAGTGTATTTTCCTGCCCCACTGATATGAGGCTTAAACATGTGACTTGGTTTGGGGCCTGTGGGTAGAGGCAATGGGATGTCAGTTCTGAAGCTGCATCTTACAAGACACCATTTCTTCTTATGTGTTTTGCTTCTCTCCTGGGGCAACTACAGTTCTAAGGAAGATGTGAGATGTACGGAGCAGACCTGGACCTAGTCCACAGCCTCGGCCAAGGCCAACTGAGCCCAGATGAGGTCATCTGACCCCATCTCCTCTGCAGACAGGTGGATAAATGATTATCATTTTAAGCTAATGAGTTTTAGGGTGATTGTGACTTTAGGGTGACTTATAGCATTATTGCAGAATTAGCTAACTGGTTCCTAAAATTCCCAGGGAAATGAGCCAAATCATCTATGTCTAAAGTTCACATTTCACATTTATCCACACAAAACTTGAACAAATTCTTTATAAAATTGTATAGTTGGAAGACACATCCTACATCTGTAATTTGCCACATCTGCACAACTCCTCCCCTATCGTGAACCCAATCTTTCTTTGACTTAATTTGAAATCAGTCATTTAAATCAACATTTCCACCCCTATGCAAGCAATAATATCCATGAAATCAAAAGTCTGGTGTGTTGTTGTATTTTTCCCATCCATCTCTGTATCTCTGTGTATCTGTAGGCACATACGTACCGTGGTAGTGATCATTCTATGTGTGCATCACCAAGCCTCATTTGCTATTTTCCTGGGCACATAGAAAGATCACCTTTCCAAGTTAGGTGGGACCATGTGGCCACATTCTGGACAAGACTGGTTAGATCAAGAATGGTCAGAATCAGTGTAATGATTTACTCATTTCTAGATCTGGTTCCTGAAATCTCCTGTGCTATCTATCCCCCTCTCTCTTTCCTTGTCTACTGGCTAGAGGCAAAGAACACAGTTTAGGACTCCAGGTTCTTTGAAAGTGGCAGAGTCAGTTGAGGGAAGGAGCCTTGATATTTAAATTATCTTATATATCAGAGGTCTGTCCCCATCGCCCTTCACCCTCCTTGCCATTCCCACCAGCCCCCACTGTCCAGTCCAGATCCATTGATTGAAAAATCAATGCTTACTGTATCAAGCTACTGAGAATTCAGGAGATATTGGATTTAGCAGTCAGAGTTACCTGTCTGATAAAAAATGCATCATCCTTAAAACTAGAGGATATCCAACCATTTATTACATAAGCTTCCCTCTACACCACCTGTGGTCCTTATTCCATACTTTGGAAACGCTGCTATGATCCATCTCCCCATGTTACTGTCAAAAAATCAGCCCTGGAGAGGGAAGGTGCCACCCAGGTGTGCACAGTGAGTTAGAGCAGGAGCTGGGGCTCAAATTCAAGATGTCCAAGTCCCAGACTGATCCTAGTTCAGGAATGCCGGGCATCTATTTAATCCCCTCAGGATTACACAATAGTTTGTTGTCCACACTGCCTACATCTCCTGTTATCTTGGCACTGCTGACAGATGCCAAGGACTTCCATCGCTGCTCCCCAGAAACTTTGCCTGAGACTCTTCCCTGGCCACAGAGGTGCATCCTGCCTGCATGCCATGATGAGTGCCCTGGGCTGCCCTCCATCAGGGAGGACACAGGAGGTGGTGGGCAAATACTCCCATTTCTTTCCTGGGAAGCCTGTCCTACACAGTCTCTCAGCGGGGTTTTAGAGGGACTGAGCCCCTCCTTACCCACCTACACCCCCTCTCTTGACTCCTTCCCTTTTCCTCTCATTTCCTCCCTCATGAGAGGAGGCAGAGAACTTGAGAGAAGACATCTCTGAGGAGCTGGCCTCTAAAGAGAGACCTGAATGTCCTGTGGGGACATGCTAGGACAGTTTCAAGTGAAAAATCACCATTTAAAACATCTCTGGAGGTGGGAGAGGGCTTGACACGTCCAAGGCATAAAAATGAAGCTTGCGTGGCTGCTGCAAGGGGGTGAAGGGCATGTGTGTGTGGCTGGGGTTAGGGGGGGAGGGCTCTTAGAGAGGTGATCATGGGCCAGCTAAGGATTTTTTTTTTTTTAAGATTTTATGTATTTATTTAAGAGAGGGAGAGAGAGCATGCATGAGAGCATGAGATGGGGGAGGGTCAGAGGGAGAAGCAGACTCCCTGCTGAACAAAGAACCCCATGTAGGACTTAATCCTGGGACTCCAGGATCATGACCTGAGCCAAAGGCAGTTGCCTAACCAACTGAGACACCCAGGCGCCCCAGGCAAAGGGTCTTAAGCAGAGGAGCCATTCAATCAGATTTGTTTCTGGAGTTCAAGTAACAGACTTTCCCAAGAAAATTCAGGGACTAAGGCATTGGTGCTTTTTGGCAAGAGACAGTATACGTGCTCAATGAGGTTCAGCTGTGAGCTCCATCTTGGAGGGGAGGCCAGGCCTGGTGGAGTCCAGTGTCTCTGTGCATAGTGACCAACGCCTGCCCTCTGCTTTCCCTTTTCACCATGATCTGTTCTGTCTGTTCTTCCTTCCAGTCAGAAAGGTCAGGTAGAGGTGGCCCTGAGCAGAATGTGTGTGTGTGTGTGTGTGTGTGTGTGTGTGTGTGAAGATACCCCCACTGCTTTCTAAACTGACATCTTGGGCCCTAGTCTGTCTTCAGCCCTTAAACTACAAGCTACCTCATGCTAAATTCAGAGTGGAGTTAATTCAGCTGGCACGATTAAACAGGCGTTTCCTCCTGCACTTTGCCCCGTGCGGAATAAACATCTTTTTGTACCACAGCCTGTTAAAATTATTAAAGGAGGCTCCAACAATATTTCCATGCCCAGGGGAAGAATTCTATTACAGTGCTGGGCAAACTGGGCCCTTGAAAACTCCAACAAGGGATTCTGGAAATGGCGGGGAAGATTGGGAGCTGTAGATGTAAAGTAAAGGACTAAAAATGGCCCAGACAGGCAGAACAACTCAGCCCGCTGAGGGGAGTCTCTGTCATCCTGTTTCCCTCCAAGGTGGGGAAGTTTGTTGTGAAGGCTAATTAGGTTGTTTGAGACTTGGAACTGAGGGGTCTCAAAATTAAAATAAAACTACGGAAATCCAAAACCAATCAATGCTCAAAAGACTGATTAAGTCTGTCTTTAAACGTATAGAGGCTTGACTAATATTATTTGAGTTATTATATTCATGAGGATTCTGAGAACCCTTACAGTGTTATTAAGTTTTATGCGAAAGAAAGGATTTTGCTAATCTGTTTTTGGTGGGAACCAAGGTGACAAGCACTTGGATAAACAGTTTTTTCCCTCGGAGAGGCACATGTTTTAAAATGGATTTAAAGAGTTGGGTCAGAAATTGTTTTAAAAGGTGAGTTTATCCTCGAGGGTTTTACATTTCTTAGTCTGAAGCCCCCAGGCCCCAGCTCCATTCTGAAGTTTAAAAAAATGATTTGATAGTACAAATTACTTTCTTTCTTTGTTTTCCATCTGTAACACAGTTTGTATTTTTTAATAGGCATATATACTATTTTTATAATTTAAATCTCTACAAAACGGGGCAAGAAGAGAAGTAGTCAAGGACTATAAAAATGTGTGATAAGTCACTGCTAATTAAAAATGCAAGTATTGACCATGTTAACTGAGTCAAGTAATTGTTGTTTTTTTTTTTTAATACTATCACTTAACTTAATTCTCTTTTTTATCCATAAAGGCTCATCTTATTAAAATAGACTGTTGGGGCGTCTGGGTGGCTCAGTGGGTTAAAGCCTCTGCCTTCAGCTCGGATCATGAGCCCAGGGTCCTGGGATAGAGCCCCACATCGGGCTCTCTGCTCAGCAGGGAGCCTGCTTCCCCTCCCCCCCCACCTGCCTCTCTGCCTGCTTGTCATCTCTGTCAAATAAATAAATGCAATTCCTATCAAAGTACCATCCATCTTTTTCAAAGAAATGGAACAAATAATTCTAAAATTTATATGGAACCAGAAAAGACCTCGAATAGCCAAAGGGATATTGAAAAAGAAAGCCAACGTTGGTGGCATCACAATTCCGGACTTCAAGCTCTATTACAAAGCTGTCATCATCAAGACAGCATGGTACCGGCACAAAAACAGACCCATAGATCAATGGAACAGAATAGAGAGCCCAGAAATAGACCCTCAACTCTACAGTCAACTAATCTTCGACAAAGCAGGAAAGAATGTCCAATGGAAAAAAGACAGCCTCTTCAATAAATGGTGTTGGGAAAATTGGACAGCCACATGCAGAAAAATGAAATTGGACCATTTCCTTACACCACACACAAAAATAGACTCAAAATGGATGAAGGACCTCAATGTGCGAAAGGAATCCATCAAAATCCTTGAGGAGAACACAGGCAGCAACCTCTTCGACCTCAGCCGCAGCAACATCTTCCTAGGAACAACGCCAAAGGCAAGGGAAGCAAGGGCAAAAATGAACTATTGGGATTTCATCAAGATCAAAAGCTTTTGCACAGCAAAGGAAACAGTTAACAAAATCAAAAGACAACTGACAGACTGGGAGAAGTTATTTGCAAACGACATATCAGATAAAGGACTAGTGTCCAGAATCTATAAAGAACTTAGCAAACTCAACACCCAAAGAACAAATAATCCAATCAAGAAATGGGCAGAGGACATGAACAGACATTTCTGCAAAGAAGACATCCAGATGGCCAACAGACACATGAAAAAGTACTCCATATCACTCAGCATCAGGGAAATACAAATCAAAACCACAATGAGATATCACCTCACACCAGTCAGAATGGCTAAAATCAACAAGTCAGGAAATGACAGATGCTGGCGAGGATGCGGAGAAAGGGGAACCCTCCTACACTGTTGGTGGGAATGCAAGCTGGTGCAGCCACTCTGGAAAACAGCATGGAGGTTCCTCAAAATGTTGAAAATAGAACTGCCCTATGACCCAGCAATTGCACTATTGGGTATTTACCCTAAAGATACAAACGTAGTGATCCAAAGGGGCACGTGCACCCGAATGTTTATAGCAGCAATGTCCACAATAGCCAAGCTATGGAAAGAACCTAGATGTCCATCAACAGATGAATGGATCAAGATGATGTGGTATATATACACAATGGAATACTATGCAGCCATCAAAAGAAATGAAATCTTGCCATTTGCGACAACATGGATGGAACTAGAGTGTATCATGCTTAGCGAAATAAGTCAAGCAGAGAAAGACAACTATCATATGATCTCCCTGATATGAGGAAGTGGTGATGCAACATGGGGGCTTAAGTGGGTAGGAGAAGAATAAATGAAAGAAGATGGGATTGGGAGGGAGACAAACCATAAGTGACTCTTAATCTCACAAAACAAACTGAGGGTTGCTGGGGGGAGGGGGTTTGGGAGAAGGGGGTGGGATTATGGACATTGGGGAGGGTATGTGCTTTGGTGAGTGCTGTGAAGTGTGTAAACCTGGTGATTCACAGACCTGTACCCCTGGGGATAAAAATATATGTTTATAAAAAATAAAAAATTTAAAAAAATCTTAAAAAAAATAATAAAATAAAATAGACTGTTATCTCAAGTGCATGGGGGTCCTTAAAAATACAAAAAACACTTCCAGTACCTGAACAAGATATGAAAGTTTGACCTGTGGACATAAAGTTGAGTATTTGCAGATGAAAAAGATGCATATTCACATGGCTCTTCCTGGGATTGCTGAAGGAGAGATTTGACTTCATTGTTCCCTCTTTAACTTTAGAGAGAGGGTTCAAATCATTACCTTATCAATCTGCCCACTCTCTGTGCACCAATATTTCTCCAGAAATAGGAATAATAATACGAGCTACTTGTAGGGCTATTGCAGGTATTAATTCCATTAATAAAGATTCTAGGACAGTGACTGGTGCACAGTAACTTTCCGTACATGATATTTCTTTCCCCTAGTCCCTAGCACCCAGTTATTGAGCATGTAGATAATGCTTAGCAACTACTTCCTAATGAGTATTCTGGTGAGGGAGACCTTTTCTAGAATTGGATTGATAGGACAGATATTCCCATTCGCTCAGGGAGGCCAGTGAAGCTCACTGATCTTCCATCACGAGCCCATATCCTGTGCTACATGGAACCATCAGTGGTGTGCTGAAGAAAGGCAGACAGGCTTGTGAGAGCCAAATGTTAAATTTCCGGGAATTCTGTAAGCTGCTTTTAAACATGACCATTATTAAGAATTAAATGACGTAAGTGTGCACGTAAATAAATTATACCAAAAGCAAGGTAATACTCAAAATTTAACATTTCCTCATGATTTTCCATTTTACGATGACCTCTGCTCTTGAATTTATTCATATCTGTCATAGTTATGCGGTGGGAAAACTGTATAATGCTGTGTTTTTACACATCTCCTCCCGACTCTGTGTTCAGTGATGGTACTTCACGTTTGTAGATTGAAATCAGGCACGGAGTGAATATTTATACCATAGAAACCAGCAAATGCTACAAATCAGGGCTCCCCTACTTCCCAAGTGCCCCCTTCCCCCCCCAAGCTACTCTTTATCAGCACACCTCTGACTTTGCTCAGCCTGGAGTGGGGGATGGGGTTGGGGGTGGCAGAGATTAGAAGGGATGGAGATCTTCAAAAAGTTTATCATTTGACAAAACTTACAATTTTTTGCTGCTTCATCCCCAATTTTTCTTCATGTTAAGCTTTTCATGGGTCATTATATCAGAGTGAAAATCTGCATTTTCCTCTTCTCATTTTCTTTCTTTGCACATAAGCATTTAGATAAGTAACTTTTGGTAGCATAGAAGTAGCAGTTTATGCTACTGCTGGCTCTGTACCCCCAAAATACATTTGGAGTTCACCAAGCTGTCACCCCCAGATCCAGCCATTCAGCCAGGCTTTCTTCAGGCGCCAAGGCCCCTCCAACAGCCTTGACCTTCTCATTGTCACTCTGGTCTTTCAATCTGTTTTTCCACATAGCAGTAGCGAGAATTCCCCGCCCCCCCAGAATACATTAACTTTACATTTCCCCATTCTTTAAAAAAAAAAAAATCACTTTATTGGGGTATGCTTGACATACAAAAAGCTGTCTATATTTAATGTATACAAGTTAATGAGTTTGGAGATAACTATACATTTGTGAACCCATTAGCATAATCTATGCCATTAACATACCCATAACCTCCAGAAGTTTTCTCCCGTTCTTTTCATTATTGTTATGATTATTATTATCATTTTTGTGATAGGAAAACTCTTGTGATCTAGGATTTTAGCAAATTTTCAAGTCTATGGTATAATTTAACTGACTATAGGCACTGTTATATAGTAGATCTCTAGGATTTAGTCATAGGAATAATCCATGAGACATGTGAGCCAGGTCACGTCACTCCCATCTGAAAACCTATCCAGAGTTGTGCTCTGCACTTAGGATAAGATGCAAACTCCTTGTCACAGCCCGTAAGCATCTACAAGATCTGGTCTTTGCCTGTTTGCTCACTTTGTCTTCTCATTGTTTCTCTGTCAGTGCCTGGATCATACCCATTTTTTTTTCTGTGTCTGGGTCTTTGCACAATGGCTCTGCTGTCTGGACCATCCCCGTACTTCCCTGTTCCCTAAAGTCTAGCTGCTTTTTGTCTTTCAGGTTTGAGCTGAAGTGTCACCTCTCAGCGAGGTCTTCTTTGGTCTTACTATATAAAATACAGTAAGACCTCCTCTTATATCTATCTTCACCATGGGTCTGTATCTCTTTCATTTATTGCGTTTTTCATCATTTGTAAATGTGTATTATTAGTTTACTTGCTCTTCTTTTGGCTGGTTCCCCAACAAGACAGGGAGGTTTAAGAACTAGGGCCTGGGTCTGTCTTGTTTCATCAGAGCATGACCAAAGCCTAGCACAGTGTCAGACACAGTTACATTTAATGAATAAAAGATATGAAGATAATCTTACAGCCCAGAGTTAACATTTTGCTACAGCTACTAGTTTCAAATGAAAATAGCACTCATGGGGTGCCTGGGTGCCTCAGTCAGTTAAGAGTCTGCCTTTGGCTCTGGTCATAATCCTGGGGTCCTGGGATTGAGCCACATGTTGGGCTCCCTGCTCAGTGAGGAGTCTGCTTCTCCCTCTCCCTTTGCCCCTCCCCCTGACTTGTTCTCTCCTCTCTCACTCTCAAATAAATAAAAATCTTAAGAAAAAATAGCACTCATTTTGCTTTTTTCTCTTTTGATAGGATAACAAAAAAGTTGTTTCTTAACACTCTTGTGTATTTCTTCTCGCTTTTCTGCCTTTACTTGTCTGTTCCCCCTGCCCCCCATACCTGCTGCCCCTCCGTCCCTTGTTGTCCTTGAGGTCTCATCTCAAAGGCTACTCCCCCAGAGCTTTCCTCTGCTCTTCTTGGATATGCCCTTTATTCAACCTTCTTCCTTCCCTCTTGTGCCTTCCTAAAGGCTCTTACCTTGCTGAATGTCACTGTAAAGGAGACTATAAACTTTTCCAGAACCCATACAAATGCATATCCCCGAGGAACCTAACAGCATGCTTTATAGACAACGCTGTCCTCAGTAAAAGTTGCTCAATTAGTTTATGATGAAAATCAAAAAAAAAAAAAAAGGAGTTAATTACCCAAATGTTTCCAAAATAGGAAAAAAGAAAACTTTGAATGACTGATTAAACGTCTTCTTTTTCATCTCTGTGGTTTAGAATTGTTTAAACGCAATCCCATGGTTTGTTTCTTATCAGCTAAGCCATGTTCTCTCCTTTGCTCCAATAGTGCAAATTTGCCTTCGCCTAGTGCTTCCTCTTTAGAAAAAAAAATCTTAAAAAACTTGGAGTTTCCTCTTTAAGGAAAGGCTGAGAAACACTAAAAATACTAATATAGGATAATAAATATCATGAGGTGAAATTCCTTTGTGCATTTTGTAGGAAAAGCCAAGGCAGACCTGCTCAAAGTCCTGGCAGTCCCTCTTGCCTGGGATCAAAGGGCAAGTGACCTAGATTCTAGCCTGATGTTTGCAACATAATGTGTTTGCAGCTTTGCCTCCAAATTCCAAAGAAGGTCACAGTGAAATGGGTGGGGCTGATGGTGACTCCATTTTCTGAACTTAAGAGGCTTAAGAAAGTAATGTGCCACTCATTTGCAAAGTTAATGAAGATCTTGTTTCTACTGTGACCTTGTCCAGATTTATTTTATAACCTAGCTACACAAAATGGAGGATGTGGACTTTCTGGGTGATGTCAATGATCTCTATCTTTATAGGGGTGTGGATTACCCAGGAGCATTTTTGTTAGAATTCCTAGTACCAAGCACTTAAGGCTTGTGTCTTTCTCCCTGTAGATATTAGACTACAATTTTAAAAGGAAAAAGTAAAACGTAAGACATGGGCATTGAAAAACAATCCAAGTAGTACAGAATTGGATAAAGAAAAAGATTCACAATAAAAAAACGACCCAGGCAATCACGACACAATGTGGTTGATGGCCAGCAGTATCCTTCAGCGTCACCTGAGACCTTGTTTAGAAGTGAAGACCCTCAGATGTCACCAGGGCCCTCAGTCAAGGCCCATAGTTTAGCCAGGTGGCCTAGGCCAGTTGTTTCCAGTTAAAGCTTGGGAACCTCTGCCTTGAAAAAAGCTCTTGTGTCTGGGGGCACAGTTATCTTCTCCCCATCGAGGTCCCTCTTACCATCTATGCGGTACTGTTAGCCGGTTTCTTTGATTAAAATCTAGCCATTTCTTACTTTCCCCCACTTTACAGAATCCCCCCCTTTCCTTCCTGTGCCCCCTGCCCCTGCCTGTGCCCGGCAGTGGAGGCTGTCATCCCGATTTTGTTGTTCCTAGCCACACAGTGATTGGGTGAACTGAGCCTAGTGGAAACCACTTAACTTCCCGCATGTCTGTTTATGCTTCTTTACAAAAGACATAATGGCCCTGGACTACTCAGAGCTTAAATTAATTAATGTTTATAGAGCACTTCAAGCCTTGGGGATAAAAGCCTCTTTGAAAGTGTGTGTAATTATTATTATGGCTAATGAAGCTGGCTGCTAGCCCCTCCCCCTCACTGGGGAGGGGTGAGGCGAGGGGAGCTGCTCTGGGTAACAAAATCCAGAGAAGGTGGAAATTTAACTCAAGTGTCATTTTCCTTCTTTGCTTACTCTATTGGTATTTTTA
Source organism: Mustela putorius furo (assembly GCF_011764305.1). NCBI lineage: Eukaryota > Metazoa > Chordata > Mammalia > Carnivora > Mustelidae > Mustela > Mustela putorius. The sequence continues at coordinate 293,460 of NW_025421329.1, read as the reverse complement.
GGGTCTTTCTTTCTTTCTTTCTTTCTCCTTTCTTTCTTCATACTGCATTGCGTGTAGATGAATTAAGTCAAGTGGGTTTATGATAAAATAAGCAAAACACATTCTAAATACAGCGCTTTTCTCCGGCCTCATACACTGCACTCTTCTTGTTCCCTTGGTAGGGAAGTGAGATCCAAAAAGCCTCAGAGAGAGAGAAGATTTTTACTAGAAGGTGCCTTAGAGTTTATAGTGATGTTTCTCAAGATGTTGAGGTTTATTATTTAGTCTTGGGATTAACCAACTTCTAGGAACATAAAATTTAATGCTAATTGCAGTAATACGAAGACATTCTGCATAGGTCTCTGCTCTAGGAAAATGACAGTTTAAAGTACCGATGCATCTCCAAGAGGAAAATGCAGAGCCCACAGTGTTCCAAGGGAGACCTGTTTACCCAACTCAGATCGTTGTACAAAGGGCATTTGGCTTTGACAATCTCAACTTACTCTTCATTCATTTCTGTGGTGTAAGTCTCAGATTGTCTCTGTTGGCTTGATTTCAGAGATTATGAAAGAAGTAAATGCAAAAAGTCAATAAAGTTGCCCCAGTGCCTTTTGGGACCTCATTGTACAATGATCTATTATTTGATTTTTAGGAAATCAACTCATATGTATATGTACTATGAGTACATAGTACTTTATCTATTTGGAATCATTTTGAAGCGAGAAACTTCAGTATGAAACAATCTTTTAAAGATAAATTCACGTTTGTTAACTGGGTTTTATCGCAGCTAGATAAAGGTATCCAAGTAAGAGTTCCTGCATCAGTCCTCACAACTGGTCTTGCAGGAGTGAAGTCAACACTGTTGGTTGAGGGAGTTGATCTATAGGAGGGGCCACCATTGGAAGAGGAAGTATCACTGAAACTGAAGTTTAAGCAAAGGCTTGACAGGACTGTCTAGATATGGGTGCCATCTTGGCAGCTTTTTCAGGACAGCCTCCACTCCCTTCACTTCTTTTGTATTCTCCACATTCCCCCCCGCCACCCCAAAGGTTTAAGACCCTGATTGGGAGATGGTGGACAACTATTTACTGAAAACTTGAGTCTGAGTCCTATAGGCAAATACACCAAGTCAGTTATGAACATAAATATCAAATTCACTTAGGGGACAGCAGTCAATTAAGAGGCATTCCTGGGAATCTCCTTTGCCCTACAATGTGAAAAGTGTTTCCTGCCTTCAAGGGGCTCGTGAGATACCTATAGAGACAAGCGAAACAGATTTGTATTTGTCTCTTCCTCTGGAGGAGCTTTATGAGGGCTGGACCCGGGTCTGTTTTACTCACTGTTTAAGTTTTGGTTCATAGTAGAAAAGCAATACATGTGTGTGCTTTTTTAAAGGTTTATTTATTTATTCAAGAGAGAGAGAGAAGAGGGACGGGCAGAAGGAGAGTGAGAAAATCTTCACGCAGACTGCACTGAGCACAGAGCCCTACCACAGGTTCCATCTCCAGACCCTGAGAGCATGACCTGAGTGGAAATCTAGAGTAGGAGACTTGCTGACTGAGACTCACAGGTGTCCCCCGCCCCCATAGATGATTTTTAAATGCATGGAAGGAGAAGGATGGAAGAAAGGAAGGATGAAATGTAGGAAAGAAGTGAAATAAACTATGCATGTTGCTTATTATTCAAATAGAAGTCAATTACTATGTACAAGTTTCAGGGAGGAGGAAGGCATTGAACAGGGATCCAATCGTAGTAAGGGCTTGGAGAAACATGTGGGAAAAGGAAGACGTTCCAGTGGAGGCAAAGAATGAGAGCAAGGATGAAAATGAGTATATCTGTGGCTTGAGGTGAGAATTAATAGTTTTTAAAAAAAAGGATGAATGGAGAGAGTGGAGACAGCTTATAGGCATTTAGGTATAAGTTAGAAAGACAAAGTTGCTCTTTACCAGGTGATGTGCCCATGATAATGAAAATTGATTAAAAGTAAAAAGTTTAGTTAATAATCCAGGAATTTCCTGAATAAATAACTGAACATTTGTGTTATCTGGAAAAGAGTATTGAAATATGAATTAGGTTTACATTTTCCAGGCTTTTGACAAAGACCAGTAAAGAATCCCAGAAAGACTTTGTTATTTATATATTAATGCTGATGATAAGTTTTTGATTATTTTGGAATAATTTGTGTCTTAGAAAAGGCAAAATTATAATAGTAAATGCATGAAAATGAAGCCTTTCTCTTTTTTTAATGGAAACTAAATTATTTCCCAGACGTATCCAAAATCAGGAAACAGAACAGAAAGGGATTGAAAATTTGTTTAAAACCTTTCTAAATAATTGGCCAGGATACAACTTGAACCCTAGGCTCTCTGGACGTGAGTTGAAAATGACATACTTACTTCGTTCTTTGAAGATAGAGTTTTCTATTCTAAAATAATAAGGGGGGAAAAATACAATTTTTCACATAACTTACAAAGCACCATGATTGCTTAAGCCTAGACTCTTGACATTTTAGACAGAATTGAGCCAATTCAGTGAGTGAAGTATAACTGTGTTTTGACTTGGTCTGGACAAAGTCTTTGAGTGTTCAGACAGGCAAATCTAAGAATAATAGTAATGAGTGGAGTGTGAACTTTCCCATTCATCTTAATGGGGTTGTCAACTATGAAGTTTAATTATATCACTGTTAGCCATTTGATGGCAGTTTTGAGACTCAGAGGCCAGCAATTAGTGGTGACTTCTAGCCCAACGAAGTACCTCCACTTTCTTGATTGTTGTAATGAATGTCCACTAAGGAGAAGGTCAGTTACAGTCTTTTTGATCCCAGTCAATCGCCTTAGTTACTGAGTCATTAGCTGCCTAATAACTGGCAAATCCTTCTGGTCAGCTAGATCTGTCTTAGGTGTGTTGGTCATTCTTGCCAGATGAACCAAATTGTCTTTCATTTCTGATTATGATTTCCTAAAGAAAACCACAAAATATAATTAAGAAATGGCCAGTGAGCAAGTTCTATTTCTTTTGTGTGACTGCCCCTGCTGTCCCTCTAGGGGGATCTAGTCCACCTCATTAACCTGTTGAATACTCAGTGTGGTTGAGTTACAATTGACAGGGGGAGCCTACAAGGAGAAAGAGCTCATGGTCTGTTCATTCCTATATTCTTCTATTTATTCATTTCGTGAAGTATGTTTTCAACTCTACTATGTGCCAGACACTGGTTTAGAGTAAGCTTGGACAACAAGATCTGTAGGGCTTATGGTATACTAGAAAACATTTTGGAATTGACTTGTGTAATTCCAGTACATAGTAAATAGATTAGAATTTATTTTAAGAGTGATAAAGTGCTATGAAGACAAGAAAGCAGGGTGCTGCGGGTCATGTGGACATTGCTCTAGATCAGCACTGAACAATAGAAATACCATGTGAGCCAAAATATGAGCAACATATGTCATTTTAAATTTTCCTATAATCACATTAAGAAAAATTTTAAAAAGCATAATTTTAATATGTTTTTTAACTCAATATATCCAAAATAAAATTTCAACATGTAATCAATATAAAAATGATTGAGATGTTTTACATTCTGTTTTTCCCATGCTAAATCTTTGAACTTTAGTGTATATTTTACATATGGAGTACCTCTGAAACGTTCAACACCCACATATGTCTAGTAACTACTATACTGGACAGCACAGCACAGTTTGAGATAGTGGATGGAGAAGGAATTTCCACTACTCTAATAGTGAAAAAGAACCTCCATTGTGAGATATGCCTTCCAGACACAGGGACTGCTAAGTGCAAAGGCACTGAGGCAGGTTAAGTTTTTAACCAAGTTTGAGTTCAACTGTAAAATTAGAAAACAAATATAACTTGACATTCAATTTATAATACTCATATGTAGCCCTGCTAAATGGTCAAAACCAAATTATCTTTTCAAGGTGCTCATATAATCCAACAGGTCATAGTTTCTTATGAGCTTAAATGAAATGACCTGTTCAGCTCAGTTTAATAGCTTGGTTGTAAGAGAAAGAAGTCTGGGTAAAACAAAACTTTTAAAAAAGATAATGGCTAAGTGAAGGCATCTTGAACATATTTTTTTTTCCTTTTGTCTTTGAACATGCAAATTCATCACAGTCTAATGTGTATTTTACTGATAAATATGCTAATTGTAGATTCTGGGTTCTAATAGCGTTATCTATCTTCAGGACAGGACTTTGTGAAAAATACATCTGTGTACCATTGCTTGTGTTTTATCTTTCTCTAGAGGCAGGCCGTGTTTGACCCCTCCGTTAGCCCAGCAACATAATGAATTAATTAAAAACAAAGGTTTGCTACATAGAAAATGAGAACTCACACAGAAATCACCCAAAAAGAGTCATGAATGTATTTTAAAAATAAAACGTCTGGAATAAGGTTTTCATGTCAAATAAGCATTCTCATATTTGCCTATTAGTTTGATGTATGTCTTCATTTGGATTCCTTCAGAACTGACCCCAAGAGAAGGATATGAATATAAGGACTTTATCTGAGGGGCAATTCAGGATGCAGGGGTAGGCACGGGGAATGAGACAGGGAAGCCAAAACAAGACACATTCAGAAGCCAGGCACCATGGTGGGAGATACTGGAGCCTACTCAAGCAACACTACTCTGAAATTCATGTAGAACATGCTCCAGTATTATTTCCCTTCCGGGCTAATACATTTATTTCCCAACTCTGTCTCCAGGGTTGGGGGAGGAGGACATGAAATCCCTTGTAACCTGACTCCCACGCTCATGGAGAGAGCTCCAGTGCCCAGGGAAAAACCTCAGCGGAGGGATATGGGTGTCAGCAATTAGACGTTGGGAAAAGCCAAGTGAATCTGGTAGATCATGGATGGTAGCCAGCCCATGTGTATAATGGAAGTTCATCCAGAAGTTTACCTTTAGCACTTAATAACTTAAATGTACCTTATTTCATCCAGCACTTTACAGTTTTCAGAGGACCTTCATTTACATGATCTTACTCAGTCCTCACAGGGACCCTGAAGGGTGTGTTGAACAGGGTTTACTTCTCATATGTCGGAGAGGATGGATTCATGGGACCTTAACCATCCCAGATGGTTAAGGAGGAATGCAAGGATTTGGCTTTTGTGGAAATCCTGTTGCCTCCCCATCACCCTCATCTATTGTCTCTCTCCCCTATGCAACTATACTTGGCCCTTGGCACTGGGCATGAGATTGACCCCATCCCCACCTACAGGAATTGGCCTCGATTGGCCAATCAGATCTGTGTGTTCTTACCAATAAGGTGATTGGTGCAGTTCAGTCTGAGCAGAGTGAAGGACTGTACTAAACTAAATAGCTGGGATAAAAGAAAGATATATTTTTATCTCTTTTTTTATTTACAAGTGTATGTGTATGAGACAACAGGTAGCCCTGTAGTTGTTGGCAGTCTTCATGAAAGTGTGAGACAACCCAGTCTTAGGAGGAAGCCAGTGTCACTGATGGCAGAAAAGACAGATGAAGAAAACACACACAAAAAAAACCCCAAAACCAAAAACAGGGTCCTTTGTAATATTGTTGACCCACTGGATAAAATCCTGCTGAAGCTGAGAAAACCCTTTGAATTTTTATGCAAACCATCTGGGGTAGGATTTTCAAATACTTGCAGTTGAGAATATTTTATCTGACTCCTGACTTGGTGCTTATAACAAATGCCCCACATCCTCCAAGAATGAAGTAACTTGAAGCTCCTATATGCAAAATTTAGAGGATTTTATATGTCATCTCTATGACATGTTCACATAAATTCTATCTTATCATTTGAAGTGTGTGTCAAAATCCATGTGAGCATACAGTCCCGGTTATAGCTTGGAGACCAGCTCCATGTCAGGAATGGCAGCAAAGGTGTTAAGTAGACAAAGAAGAAAGACTTGCTTCAGTTTTAAGTGGACTTGTGGCTAATATAGAGAATATTCTATGAAAAAAATATTTTTTTTGAGAAATCGTAAATTTAGACAACAAAGGAAGAATAGGTAAAACAAATGATATCTGGAAAATCAGATTGTCTCTTTTTGGGGGTGGGGTATACAACTGTTGCCACTATAAGGGGTTTGTCTACTTTCTTCTCCCTCACCTACCTCACTTCTATAGATTAGAAAAGTGAAATACTCATTTTCTTAGCCCTATCTTGTTGCAGTTATGAATGGCTAAGGAATATAGTTCCAGCCAATAAGATTCAAACAGGTCGTGATCTGGGGAAATTTCAGGGAAAGAATTTGTTTTCCTGATAAAATGGGACATATAATACTATTATGCCTCTTTCTTCTTTCCTTGGTTTGAATGATGATGTGAAGCCCAGAACTACTGTGGGCATTTTGAGGTAATGAGGAGACAGATGGAGTGAAAAGACAGAAATAATCTGGCTGGCCCTGCTGAGCAGTGGAACTCATGCTTCAAACAGATGTCTCTGACCTTTCCTAACTGGTATATGCAACAACCTTAACAGCTTTTTGAATATTTAAGGTTATTTTAGATTTTTGCTTTATTTAGTTTTTTTTTGTTGTTGTTTTGTTTTGTTTTTAGGTTTTGATGGTTGTAACTTAATTCAGGAGATATTCATATGTCAAACATGTAAGTGACTAAGTCTTTTTAAAAAAAATTATTTAATAAAGGAAACACCCACTTGCTCTGGTAAAGCAGGAGGAGCCTCTATTATGGTTTCAGATAGTTTGGGGAGCATGTCTGAGTTCTTCCCACTAAACACCTCTTTGATTTTTCATCTACTTGGGCAATTTCTCTCATAACTGGTTTGTTTAGGCCTTTCATATTTAAAATGATTATTGATATAATTAGATTATAATTAATCTGCTTGTCTCTCTCCCTCTTCCTCTGCACCTTCCCCAGCTCATGCTCTTTTTCTCTCTCTCAAATAAATAAATAAATTCTTTTAAAAAGAAGTGAATCTAAGTCCATCTTCAAATAACATTATAATACTTTATATGAAGTTTAGGTATCTTTTGGGAATATATTCCCAATTCATCTCTCTTACCCCTTGTGACATTAATGTCCTTTTTTCACTTATCCATATGTATACTCACTGCAATATATTATTAATTATTCTTTTGTAAGTTACCATATAAGCTGAAAATAATAAAAATAAAATATTTTGTTTTACCTCTACTTATTCCTTCTCTGGTACTTTTTTTGTTCTTTATGTAGATCAAAGTTTCTGACCTGTATTATTTTTCTTCTGCTTGAAGAACTTCTTTTATCTTCTTGCAGAACAGGTCTACTTGTGATGAATTCCCTCAGTTTTTGTTTGTCAGAGGAAGTCTTTATTTCTCTTTCAACTTTTTAAAAAGATTTTATTGTTCAGTCATCTCTACGCCCACCATGGGGCTTGAACTCACAACCCTAAGATCAAGAGTTGCATGCTTCACTGAATAAGCCAGCCAGGTGCCTCTCTCTTTCCATTTTGAAGGATTATTTCATTGGATATAGAATTCTAGGTTGATGGTTTTTTCTTTAACACTTCAAATATTTTACTTCATTCTCCTTTTACTGGCAGTTTCTGATGAGAAGTCCACTGTAATCCTTTTTCTTATTCTTTAGGGAGGGTGTTATTTCCCTGTGGCTTCTTTCAAGATTTTCTTTTTGTCTTTTTCTGCAGTTTGAATATGATATGTCTAGGGTTTCTGGTTTTCGTTTGTTTGTTTGTTTATTTATCCTTTTAGGGTTCCCTGAGCCTCCTGGATCTACGATGTTTTCGTACTCATCAGTAGTTTTGGAAAGGTCTCAGCCATTATTACTTCAAACATTTCTTCTGCTTCATCATTTCTTTCTTCTTCTGGTACTCCAATTACTTTTATGTTACACCTTTCAAAATTGACTACAGTTCTTAGATCTTCTGCTCTGGGAAGTTTCTATAGCTTGAAGATAGCTTAAACCTGTCTTTTAGCTATCTCTCCTCTGTCATGTCAAATCTACTGATAAGCCCATCAAAGGAATTCTTCATTTGAATTACAGTGTTTTTTAAATTTTTAACATCCCCTTTTGATTCTTAGAGTTTTTATCTCTCTACTTAACCCCATGTTTTTGCATGTTGTCTACACTTTCCATTAGTTGATTGATATATTAATTATAGTTATCTTAAATTCCTTGTCTTATAATTCAAACTTCAGTTTCATATCTGAGTCAGGTCCTGATGATTGCTTTGTGTCTTCAGACTATATATACTTTTTCTGCTGTATATTGTATGTTGTATTAGGTAATAAGCACTGGGGTAAATAGAATTTATGTTTGTCTGGTTAAGAGTATGCCTTTGTTTTTAACACTTGCTGCAGCTATGGGGGCAGGAATTTAGAATTCCTTAGTGTCCTTGTTTTTTTTTTTTTTTTTTTTTTTTTTTTTTTACTTTGGACTTCCCTATGTATTCCTTATCAGGAAGAATCTGGTCAGCATTTTTAGCTATGGTCCCCTATTGTTATGCTGGAGTACTGTTAGTATTATGATAAGATGATGGGGACGGAGTATGCTCTATAGACTTTCAATTAAATCTCTGTTTTGTAAGCCTGTGTCTTTGGGCTGTGACCTTCAGAAGTGGTTCACTGGTAGTTTATAGCTATTTTCTCTTCTGCTCCCTACTTCCTGTCCTGGCTGCAGTGTTCCCAATCTATTTCCTTGGAACCTTGTCCCATGTTGACTGTAGTCCCCAATCCCTTCCTCATTAGATGAAACAAGAAGGCTAGAGTGGACTGAACTGGATTGCATGCCCCTTTTCCTGGTGAGATAAGGCTCGGGTAATGTTTTTTTCTTTGGAGAGTATGTATTTCTTATGGAAATATTCTAAACATATTTTTATAAGGTGTACTCCCCTCCTGATCAGGGGCCTCTTCACCATGAGAACTTGATGGATTTCCTGGAGGTAAACCCCATGAGAATTTGCTCCCCACCCCTCTTCCAAGCCCAAGGCCCTAAGGAGTTTCTTACTGTCATGCTAGTTCACACTTAGCTTCCAGAAATTCATCAGAATTATCTTTGAGTGCCCCTATTACTTTATGGCTCTAGCAGCTTCTGTTCTAGGTAAGCAGTCATGACTGTCACTTTTGGATGGCCAAGTATCTCCAAATTTCTAAGCAGTTTTTTGCACACCTCAGTTTTTTGATGGGTCTAAGAAAGTAATTGATTTTTAGTTTGTTTAGTAATTTCTTGCTGTAAGGATGGGAGTGGCACTTTCAAGCTCTTTACACATTAGAACTAAACCCAAAATCCCCTTACCTCCCCTTTGTCTCTCTCTTTCCTTACCCATAAAAATGCTATTGCATAGCACAAAAATGCAATAGCATAAAAATGCTATTGGCATTATTTTATGAGGCAATAATCTGTGAAAAAGTAATCTAATACCAATAGCAGGTGGTAAATGAAATGCAATTCTATATTTACATTTTACAGGGAATTCCATTATAAAGAAGGGAAGTAGATTTGAATTTGATACATTTACATTGCATGAAATCAAGTTGATGTGCTCAAAACAAAAATTAATAGAGAGAAAATGATTTATTTATTTATTTTAAAGATTTTATTTTATTTATTTATTTGACACAGAGAGATCACAAGTAGGCAGAGAGGCAGGTAGAGAGAGAGAGGAGGAAGCAGGCTCCCTGCTGAGCAGAGAGCCCGATGCGGGACTCAATCCCAGGACCCCTGAGATCATGATCTGAGCCGAAGGCAGCGGCTTAACCCACTGAGCCACCCAGGCACCCCGAGAGAAAATGAGTAGCTCTTCCTGTCAATCCATAGTAAAGTTATGTCAATTAGCAGAAAAGAGCAGTAAAAAGTTGGGGAGTGGGGCTGAGGAGGAGAAGGAATAAAAACTTCCAAGCAGGAGGAACAATGAATGGAAAGTGCCTGGGTCAGGAAGAAGCTAAGAACATTTAAGAAATGTGGGAGTGGAAGAACACCAGAGTGGTGTAGTCAGTTAAATGTCTGACTCTTGGTTTCAGCTCAGGTCCTGATCTCAGGATCATGAGATCAAGCCTCACAAAAGACTCCAGCACAGCACAGTGTCTGCTTGAGATTCTATCTCCCTCTGTCTCCCCCACCATGCTCTATCTCTCTAAAATAAATAAATAAATATTTTAAAAAAGAGAAATATGAGAGGGGAACTGAAGGGGAAGAGAGGTGGAGATAATGCTGGAGGGGAGGCCTAGTGATCATTGCAGAGTGCTTGGACTCTGTTTTAAGAGTACTGGATTCATTTCTCCAAAACTCAGTTTCTATCATTCATTTATTTAATAGGTAGAAAATTAGAAATGGTGCCTTACTATGGATTTATTTTGTATTTCTTTCTATTGCTATCTGAAGTCAATATTCTTCTTTATGTATTTATGTGAAATTTCATGTCTTATTTATATTTAAATTTATTTTTAATTATTATTGGTTCTTTTACTGTTAAAAATTATAAAATATTATTTTTTAAATCTTTCATATTTGGGGGAAAATAATATCCCCAAACTTTTGTTTTTCTTTTATTTTAGTTATTGCCACCTTAAAACATATGGTTCTTCCCATCTGTTAATGTGATATTTCAGTGGCTTATAATGATAACCATTTATTTCTCACTCATGTGTCTGTAGGTTAGCTGAAATTCAGCAGCACTAGACTGGGCCCTATCTACATAGCTGGCGATTTTGTTTTTGTTTTTGTTTGTTTGTTTATTTGCAGGATGATTTTATAAATATATCAATGTTTGGTTTCTTGGAGCAGGTTACAAGAATGCTATAGTTGGGCAAGTTCTTGTGACTCCATTGACTAGAGGCCTCAAGGTTAGATGTTTGTAGGTGAAAGGGAAAGGTGTCTTTTTGCTTGGGTTTAACCAACAGCGGAGCCAGGTATAAGGATTTGGGTGCCAGAAATTAGTATATTTGGGAGATGAGTCCAGAAGCATAGTGAGAGAGTGAGAAAAGGAGACAAGAAATAAAAAACAGTCAGTAAATTGTTCATTGATGAGCAGGTTACCACCATGGGCAGCTGGAGCCCTAACTTGATGAGGACACTTTGAGAAACTACTTAGAACATACCTTCAAATTATACTCCCCAACTTCAAAGAGGTGCACCCACCTGCCAACTTCCATCATTCACTGGGGAGGGCTGCTCCTGGATAGCAATTTTTGCTTTGTGTGAACAGGGGGTTACTAAGTACAGAGAAAACCCTTAGGGTGCAGGAAAATGTCCACCAGGCTGCAGGTAGCCTCCAGGGTGGGCCAAGAGGACATAGGCAGAACATCTGCCAAAAGAAGGTACTGGAATGCAGAGACCAAAATAAGCCTTAGGATCTCATGCCTTTTTCCATTAATTACTACTGCAAACTCAGCTGGCCTTCAGTAAACACTTGTTATATTTAACTAGACCATTGGGTTCATTTACCAGAATGTGAACACCTTGCATGTAGGGACAGAGTGGTTGTCTTCCTTTCCCAACATCTAATTCAGAGCCTGAAATACCATTACTCAACAAATGATGGTGTAGGGAGGCAGTTTAGGAGAGTAGAGGGAGCTTGACCTTTGGGGCTAGACAGAGAGTGTAGGCTCTTGTGGCTTGATGATTTATGTCATTGTATTCCAGTGGGCAAGCTACTTGCTTCTCTTATTCTCTTTCTGCATTTTCAACATTGAAATAATGATACTGGAGTCAAATATTATTGCAAGAAGCAAATGAGTTAAAAGTTCACAGCAGGGGCTGCTCTAGAATTTTTCTAATAGGGGAATTTAGAGCAGACAGCAATCTAGAGGGAAGGGAAAACAGGGCTAGGTACTTTGTAGAAGATTGAGAATATATCATCAGCTGGGCAAGAACTCCATCCAAACACCTGCTTGGTGCTGTCACAGTGTTTGTCAGGTCCTTAGATGAGAGCTTAGCAGGTTACAGGCATTTAACTTAATGAAGATGTTACTATCAGGCTATTGTGCATAAGATTGTCCTTGTTTGGAAATGTTGTTGTGTTGGGAGTATATTGATAGTGTTGATATCTTGTGATACATAACTGTTATTACAATATAATGATGTGACCCCTGAAGTGGAAGCTTATAGTTCAAGGTAGAGGGTATTCTTGAAATTGTCACTTTTTCCTTAGATTTCTCTTGTGTGAGTATCTGAGTCCATGTGAGTGACTGTCCATCTCAGGACAGGTCAGGGTCCATACCCTGAATATTGAGAATGGCCAACTCTTCCCCAAAGAGTATAAACTATGTAGCATAGGGAGCCTTAGTGGGTGGTGATGTTGGGGAAATCAACAAATTCATCCTATACAACAGGATGGGGTCCAACTCTGTCATTTTGCTTACCGTGTTTGCTAGGTAGGCAGTGGGTGGGTGTCTTGAAAAACTTGTAATAGGCTCCTCAGAGTACGTGACTATGGGGGATAAGGGCCATGGTGGCTAGAAGTTGACTCCGAGTGATGAATTCCATATCTGAGATCTAGGTTTCACTCTGCATGGATCCTAAGAGACCTCTCCATTCTTTTGTCTCTGAATGCAGAGCCATAAACCTGTAAGCAGCCTTGACTAGTATCTTGAGGGCCTAGTACCCACAGCAGGGACTTCAAATCAAGATAGGAAAAAAAAAAAAAAAAGAATTGTTAACCCAAAGAGTAATGTTCTGAGCTATTCTAGTATATTGGTACTTTTCCACTAAATTCAGTGTTTTTATTTTCTAATTGTAGAAGATCACACTCCCCCCCATCAAACACTCCTAATCTTTATCCACAGAAAATGGCGTATAGTCTTCCAGATCTTTTCTTAATGCCTTATATAAATACGTTTCAAATGTTTGACTAGTTTTATAAAAAATTTATGCTTCCAATATCAATGGATACATTTTTTCAGTATCATTTAACCTTGAGATCATTAAACTTAAGTAAATCTTAAAAAAATCTTTAGAAAATTTAATAAATCTCCTATTTATGGACAGTTATGTTATTTCCAACATTTAGATGTTATAAACAATACTTTGATCCTTGTTGCTAAATATTTGTGACATACTTAATTTGTTCTTAAGCTCTTTTTCATATTTATATGTGTGTATATATATACTTATTATTATTTTTTAAATATTTTATTTATTTATTTGACAGAGAGAGAGAGAGATCACAAGTAGGCAGAGAGGCAGGCAGAGAGACAGGGGGGAAGCAGGCTCCCTGCTGAGCAGAGAGCCCGATGCGGGACTCGATCCCAGGACCCTGAGATCATGACCCAAACCGAAGGCAGAGGCTTAACCCACTGAGCCACCCAGGCTCCCCTACTTATTACTTTTTTAATCTCAATCTTGCTGGGTCACATTCTGAAAAGTTTTCTTGCTTACAGTTTATTAATACAGTCTCTTAACCCTTGTCTATTTAACCCTACTATTGAGATTTTATTTTCAATTGTACTTTGACATTCCTAAAAGTTCCTTTTTCCAAATCTGTCCCCTCCTTCTGACATTTTCTGTTCATTTTTCAAAACTGTCTTTCTTTAATCATTTAAACATGATTTTTGGGGGCACCTGGGTGGCTCAGCAGGTTAGGCCTTTGCCTTAGGCTCAAGTCATAGTGGCAGGGTCCTGGGATTGAGATCCGCATTGAGCTTTCTGCTCGGTGGGGAACCTGCTTCTCCCTCTCTCTGCCTGTATCTCTGCCTACTTGTGATATCTCTCTCTGTCAAATAAATAAATAAATAATTCTTTAAAAAAAACATGATTTTTTTTTTAATGGAGTCTCCTGTCTTTGTTTCTGATATCAACTTCTTGTGCTCTTTTTTATAGTGGATGTTTTCCCCATGAGTTTTGCAGTTTTGGGCCATGAGCTCATCTTCTGTGGGACCTCATTATGAATCCTGGTGTAAGACTATGTCCCTTGAGAGAGATTTTACTCTGGTAGCTTCTGCCAGGCACGCAATGGATATTAGAAACTCAGAACATGTTTTATGTTAAGTTATAGACATGAGAATTCTAGTGTAAATCTGAATGCCAAGTCCATGAAGCTGATCAGACCTATGATTATGAATTCTCAAAGTAGACCATTTCTTTTCCTCTATCTAGATCCTAGACAGCAAAACATCATTGTCATCTCTCTCTGCCTTTGGGTGGATTGTTCTAGTTCAACTTCTCACCTCTCACTGATCAGAGTCCTTATCTGTGTTCCCTGCATGGTTCCTGCTTGTGTTTTAAACACAAGCCTTGACGTTATGAGACCAGAAAACGCCCATAGAACTTCTAGAGTTTTAGCTTAGGTGTTACAGCTTAATATCCCAGATTCCTCTTCTTCTTTTTTTCTTTTATGCCAAATGACTTCCTTAACTTCCCTGCAAGGCTCAGATCTGCATCTAAAAGGATTTTACATTTTCCCTGGTATTTCCACATTGTAGTGACAGAGTTTCTGGTTGTTTAGACTGAAATGTTACCAGAAACTAAAGGTCTTCAGTATTTCTGCAGTCTAAATTCTCAGAGGAAGAATTTCAAATTTAAGAGGCATGCACATTTTAAATGTATCTTATACAGTAACATTTGATAAATAATACACAATGCGGAAAACAATTTGACATTGGAATATCTTATGAGTATAACTCAAGAGCACAACGATGAACATGGGACAGCTTTAAAATAAGTTCTTAGCTCTTTCATTAATTCAATCTGTCACCTTGTTTCTCTTTCATGTTAAGCATCAAAACTTTATTTATTTTCAAGAAGCAAAAAAAGCAAGTGGCCACGTGTGAAACTCTTAGATTTTTTATTTCTGGTACTTTTCCCCTTTAGTAGAACATTTGTCTCATCATGAACTTTGGAAATAGAAATCCTAAATGCCTGAACAGGAATGCTCATGGAATTCTGATGAACAAAAAGCATGTCCCCAGATTCTTATTTCTGCAAGGTGAAGACCTCCTATATATAAATTCTGTGTTCACATCAGTTACATCTATATATAAGGTTGGATGGTTAAAACAGAGGAAGACACTACATAGGGAAGGGGCAGGAATGAATTAGTGCACAAGCCGTTATTTTTAGTGGCTACCTTGCCTAGTCCTTAAACTGTCACTGAAGAGTAGCTTTGAACAAGCTGCACACCCCCTAAAGGTCATAACCCAGGAGAGGAGAGACTCTAGGAACGTGCACCAGGGAAGATGCAGATGGATAAACAAGCCATAAAGTGCACCATATTTTCTCTTTCCCAACATTCACTGAAGAGTTGACCTCAGGCTATTACCCTGTGAAAGTGGAATTTTAAGAGTCAACCCCAAACAAACCTGTACCAATCCCTGGGTGGCTGGCTTTCCCCATCGCTAATGAAACCCAGGAGGGTCCCGAAGGAAGGTGTGACAATTTGAGAGGCAGAGTGAAGATCACAGAAGTGAGAAAACTATCACCTCGTTTTCCCCATCCTGAGGAGCATACGGGCCAGACTCAGCATGCCCGAAGTTCTTGTGGCCTGGACAAAGGTCTCCCTGCCTGAGAGCTGCATGGGAATGGACACCCACCCTGAGATAGCCTCTCCTCTAGCTGGCTCAGCTCAGCCTTCTCGAAGGTGCCTTAGCTGAGGAGGGCATTCAGATGTGACAGCCCCTGCGCATGTCATTTTTGAGGAACCAGGTGAATGCATTCACATGGAAGGAGGTGATGAGAACAAAAAATGGTGTAAATGACTGCTTGACCTGTAGGCCAGCTGGCTGTGGGGTCATGACTCTGGCCTCCATCACAGGAGGAGGGATAGAGCTTGTAAGTTCCCATCTATCTGACAGAGGAAAATAGGATGGTGTTGGAGCAGCTGGGTCTCCAGGAGGTGGGGAGGAGGCTGGGTCTATAGGAACTGAGATACCAGGGTGTTATCTGCCTCAAATCTTCTTATTGATCTCCCGATTACTCCCTTGGGTGGTAGAATCAGGCTCCGCCACACTCCTCAGAAGGTGTTGGAAGAGTCAGAGTTAAGTCACTCATCAGACAGTAATAAGAGGTGGGCTTCCTCCACACTCATTTTTCCTTTCTCACTTGTGGAAATCTAGAGCCTCAACCACACATGAAATTATTATCTATGAAATGATTATATCTTAAGACTTTATTGAGCCACAGGTGGTAAAATAGCCTGGGTCCTTGAAACACTGTGTGGAGGAATGTGCTTGCCAACCCCAGACATTAATTTTGACTTATATCTATATGAGCAAAAAAAAAAAGGAAAAGAAAAGAAAGAAAAAGAAACTCATCACCTCGTGTTAGGAAAGTTTAATGTACTTTAACAAATAAATTATCATTCTGAGACTTCTTTGCATGGTACTCCTAGATAAATTCTGATCTTTTCTGGATGCCATGTCTTCCTCTAGTTTGGAGGTATTTATTTTTGAGGATTAGTCAAATAATTTTTTAAAGAAAGATTACTGAGGAAATAATCTTTCTGGATTTTGGCCTTTCTTAATTAGGTAGATTTTTTTTTTAGATACAGAATTGTAGATTTAAAGCTATTTTCCCTCTAAATCTGAAGGCATTGCTTCATTGTCTTTTTGAGTCCAGTAATGCTAATAAGACTTCATAATAGAAAAAGTATCAGGGGGTACAAACAACATATGGACAAAAGACCAACATAAATAGCCAATCCACACACAAACTAGAATGAATTACTAGTAAATAGGAATCAGACATTAATGAGAATCCATTTTCTTCCATCAAATTGACAAAGATTATAAAAATGGTAATACTCAGCATGGGCACAGATTAGAAAAATGAGTATTTGTGTACACTACTGATGGATCTGATACTGGAACAAAATTTCTGGAGAACACATTTATTTTTTTATCTTGTTTTTATTTTTTGAAAGAGTGAGAGATAGAGAGAGAGAATGAGCGCTGGAGGTGAGGGGTGGGGTAGAGAGAGGAGTAGGAGAGAGAGAGAATCCCAAACAGGCTTCACTCCCAGCGCAGAGCCTGATGCAGGACTGATCTCATGAACCTGAAATCATGACCTGAGCCAAAATCAAGAGTGGGATGTCCAACTGACTGAGCCACCCAGGCTCCCTGGAGGGCACATTTATAATACTCAGAAATAAAATCATTACTTTTACCTTTGTAGGTGAGGGCTTTTTTTTTGTTGTTTTTTTGTTTTTGTTTTTTTGTTTTTGTTTGTTTTCAGCTGGAAACTTTTTAGTTCTTCTCTTTTATCTTTGGGGTAGCAAAGTTTCATAAACATGTGTTTAGGTGAAAAGCTATTTTTATTTAGCAGCTCAACACTTACTGGGCCATTTCTACCTTTTGTTTTGTTTCAGGCTCAGGGAAATAGTTCTTTTATTTCTTTGAATTTTTTCCCCCCTGCTTTTCATTTTCCTGATTTTTTTCTTTCTCAAGTTATTATTAGATGGATATTTCTCCTCTCATATGGGTCTATTATAGCTTTTAAATTTTGCCTCATGTCATTTTTTGTCCTTTGCTTTGTATTCTTTTTTACCCTCTCTCTCTCTCTCTCTTTTTTTTTTTTGCAGGGGCTGAGGTGGGATGCCTGGTCACTCAGTCACTTAAGCATCTGTCTTTGGCTCAGGTCATGATCCCAGGGACCTGGGATCAAGCCCCACATTGGGATCCCTGCTTCCTGGAGAGTCTGCTTCTCCCTCTCCCCCTTCCCCTGTTTGTGTTCCGTCTCTATCTGTGTTTCTGTCAAATAAATAAGTAAAAACTTTTAAAAAAAAGTATATGAAATTGGTATGGACATTATTAAGATAGCTGCATGACTTAACTACAATTATTTACAAAATAGACACATTATGGGAAAAACCATGTATTCTTGGCAAAAAAGATTATTTTTCTTTTTAAAAATACTCCTAGGCTGATTGGCTACATCATTCTGGTAAAAAATTTTCATTCAAAAGATGCCAAGATCTTTTTCCATGATCTCACATTGCTACCCATTCACTTTTCACACACGGAGCCTTGTTCCTGCTGGGGCTCACAGTTAAATTGTAGGCTACATTGATCTCATCACAGTGAAGCCATTACACTTCTGGTCTTCCTTACACATTTGCTCCATGCATGCTTAAAATCTGGGAAAAACATACTCATGGGCTGGTGAAACAAAGAAGCAGCAATTTCCTTGCCTTATTCCTTGGCTTGTGATGAAGTAGAGAGCATGATGTGGTGATTGGAGCCAGACCTAACCCTGACCATGGGCATTGCAGCCGACCCAAACCTAATTAAGAAAGATCCTGAATAAACTTGGGTGAGAGCCAAAATCACTAGCCTCTTCAATCAATATTTTTGATATAAAAATTAGCATCGGGGCTGAGTAAAAGGGAGCACTGTTTCATGTCACAGCAGGAAAAACAAAAAACAAAACAAAACAAAAAAAACCTCTCCTGCTTCTACCCTGACTTCCTGATGTTGGCTATTTGATTGATTTGTGTCTGTGATAATTTTCAGAGCAGGTGACTTACTCATGTCAAGTTCTGTCCTAAGCTATGTCACAGGAATCAGCCATTTCCAAACAGGTAAGTTGGTCTCACTTGTTCTCTTATTCCTGGAAAGAAATTCCTGGAAAAGAATACAGTATTCTCAGAAAAATAAAGCCAGGCCTTGTTGGAGCTTTGGAAGTCCTCTTTACACACCGCTAATCCCCTTTAACACACTGGCCTTCCAAGATGAGTCTACTCTTAATCTCTACAAGAGTGTCCAGAGGATAATGTATGTCGGAGTTCTTAGTAGAGTGTCTGGTGCATGATAAGTGTCCAAAAAATGATTGACTTGCTGTCATTCAAGACACCACATACCTGCTTTAGAAATAATTCCTAGTCTTGATCCAGGAAATTTGCAGATAGAGTATGAGATAACGAACAAAAAGATTAATATTTGACTCATGTCCATGCCTTTGTTATCCTAAAGACTACTCTTAATGAGGTTGAGACAAATTCAAGGGACCATTGAAGACATATCTACCTTTTAGAGAGATTCAGTGAAATATTTCCCAATAAAATCCAAGATTTCTGGGGCTTACTTTGAAATAAACTCTGAGTGGGGGAAATAGATGAAAATGACTAGCCATGGACAGATAATGTTTGAAGCTAGGTGACAGATGCAATTGGGTTCATTATACTATTTTCTCCTTCTTACTCTATGTTTACAATTTTCCGTTTTAAAACCTTTTTAATGGAGATGGATTAGGAATAGTTATTTTTAAGTGGATGGACTGCTATCAGTTCATAGCTGAGTCCCTCCCCCAAGAAGGGCCTTTGGCTGAATGGAATTGTCTTGGCAAGGTAATGCCCTCCCCCACGCTTCTACCTTGGTAACCTGTATCGCATGATTAGTTGATAGCAAAAAGGACATAGAAACCTGACTCCATTGCTTCACTTTGAGATAATTCTAAAGGGCCTGACTCCATTGCTTCACTTTGAGATAATTCTAAAGGGCCATCTCCCCATGGAGATGACTAAGACCTTTCTATGATGAAATCATAGTTAGGCTTCTTCCTTTTCTAATCCTGTCTCATCACTCTATCTTACCTCTGGTTCCATTGTGTGTGGTCTCAGTGGTGTGCTGGTAAAGGTTTAACAGATGGCTCTTCAGATCCTGAATGTGTAGGGTTTGCCAATATCTGTGGTGTAAATGCTTCCAGCATGGCCAATTTCAAGCTACCAAAGTGATGTTACAGAAGGAGGAGTTGGGAACAGATGAACACAATTGGTTCTTGTGACCGAGTTCAAGCCAGTGCCAGCCACCCTTGCCCATTTTCCTTAATGAAATTCTTAAATCCAAATCTCTGAGTCTCTATTTAGGGTAATCCAAACTAACACAGAGCCATCAATTATTTTTTATATTATCTATTTTGGTGATTTGACTATTAAAGAAACTAATATTTCACAGAAAAAATGAAATGAAATTGGTCACCTCAAATGTTTCAGTGAAACACAGACACACACACACACACACACACAATACTTGTAAGACAATGTCCCATAATAATTGCTTAGATACATTTTAAAATACAGTCGCCTTTTAATTTCCAAATATTACACAGCTGCATAAAGTGTTCTGAGAAAATAGACTTCAAATATGTTGTTTATATGGAGACCAGGAAAAATGGCCATGAAATCACTAGAGAAGTTTAGAGTATAATTGTTATTACTGCCGTAAATCCAAATACAGGAAAGTTAAGGTTTTCTCATCAAAAATTTTAAGTCAGAGTAAGCCATTTGTACTATTTGCTATCTCTGAAGAAAATACAGAGGAGCACTGCATGTGTGAAGAACCGTTAAGACTTTCACCCTATTTGAGAGCTGTTGTTGGAATAAGTAAACAATCACAGATTATTCTTAATATTCTATTTTGTAAAAAGAGAAGGTACCTCGAAAATGGGAAGAAAATATCCCACTGAGGAGAAAAGGTTGGAATAATTCTCTTTAAGCACTCTTGATTATCAACAGAGAATGAGCACAAAATTTCTGTTATGCTACTAGAGACAATTGAGCTATGCAAATAAAAGCTCCAACAGTGGTTCTCAAATTAGGACATGGATTAGAAGCACCTGAGGAGGCTGTTGAAATGTAAATTTCTAGGCACAACAGCTATTCTTACTCAGTGGAAGTCTGGCTGCAGTCCCCAGGGACCTGCATTTTGATAAGCTTCTAGCAAATTCTCAAGCCCATGGTGTCTGTCAAACCAAAACAGCTGAAAGGCAATATAACCGAACATCCACGATAACACAATTCATAATGGGATTAGGGACATAACTCGCCATTTCCCTGTTAAGCAAATATATCCTCCCTACGAATATTAGTCTGAATCCTCTATCTTCTGTTTCACTGAAGGCCACTTTTAAAACATCTCCCATCTAGCTGTTAACCAGCCAGAGTCTCACCTGTGTATCTTTACATTCTTGCTTGCTCTTAAAGGAAGGGTAAAGTGTGTATATGTGTGTGTGCACGCGTGTGCATATGTGCTTGTGCGTGAATGAGGGGAGGGTTGGGGAACATAACAGAGTTTTCTTAGGAAATTCTCTTAACAGAACCCACCGAAGAGACATTTTGAACTGTGGTATATTTATTGAGACTCAATAATCCCTATTGATTTAAAATTGTGGTTTTATAACCTAGCAGTAGGTGTTTTCTTATAAAAAGTAAAAATTCTCATGATTACCCTCTTAAACAACCTCATTCTATATATGACATATACTCTTCTATTACCAGCCCTATGAGATCTGGGTATCTCCTAATGTTCTCAGGAAGCATTGCATTTGGTTTATAGTTGTTCTCCTAAGTGATTCCCTCTGACAGAGATAGTTTTTCATTTTTTTTTTTCATTAAATCTTGCACATGAGAATGTAATAAATTGTTCTAAGACTCTGGGATCTTGATGAAGCAGTAGTAATGCCCCCCCCCCCTTGTTCTTCAGGCCAGGTGGATAAATAAATATTTTCCTATCATGAGTTAGACTCAGGATCCCCCATAAAAGTCATAAAGATGGACGAATATAGCAGCTCACAAAGACACCCCTCTAAATGCTTAAAATTGAAAGGGTAGTTGTGAAGGTGTATATGAAGATCATGGACATCTAGAACGGAAGGGGAGGTTTTTTTGCTTGCTATACCTCAGTAAGGTCCTCTTTGTCTACTGTTCCTTTTATAGGACTGAAGACATTTATGCATTTTTGGACAACTAACTAGAATCAATTTCATTTAAATGCACATTTTCAAGAGAAAAGACCTTTTTGGGGACATGGATACCACATGTATTTTCTTTGCATAGTTACTGGTGCACCGATGCATTGGAAAGAATTAGAATTTAGTTACCAGAATTAGTCGCTGGAGGGGGAAACTGCATAGTGAGAACTCACTTCCTCTCCTCTTCCATGGATAGTGATCCTTACAAATGTGTGTAAGAAACCTTATTGTTGTGATCTACTTTTAAACTGATATACCTAATAGGGGTTATACTCTCCCTATAAACAGCTTTCCACACTGCTCGCCTTTATCCTTTAATCAGTTGTGAGCATCAGGCATGTTGCTCTCTTCAACACCAGTGTGCCTGGCTGGGCTTCTGTCTCCGGGTACGGCATGAAAGCTTGGGTCCATCTGTGTCACAAGTCAAGCCTTTCTTGAAATGATTTGTTTATACTGTCATTTGATGGAGTGGAATGTTCTGTAACTCATTCGAACTAGTATAGAAGCTTTGCTAAAAGGTCACCACTGCTCTTTAGAGTTTCCAAATCTGGGAACCATATGGGAGCTTGTTAAAGATAAGGTTTTCCACTGGCTTTTTCCATACCAACCAGAGCCAATTAGCAAAAAGGCACTATTCCAGATAAATTTGTGTTCACATTTAGAAAGACAGACAGACAGAGGAAGAGAGAGAGACAGAGAGAACTCAAGGAAATTACAGTTCTTTGCTCAATAGTGTGTAAGCCCATTTTATACCAAAATTGGATTGCGTGTGCCAGCAGACAGTAAGGACTATTTGATAGGCCTGAATGGGGGTGTCAGTCTTGAACAAGTTGAATAGAATTTGCTTTTAATGTCATTTTTGGATCAATACGTTCAAGTATAGTCTTGCGAGTCAACTCTAAAGGAAACTACATCTCACCATTTACTCAAAATTTAATAGGAAAATGACAACTCATTCTTTAAAGTAATAAGGGTTATGTATGCAAGCTAATCATTCACTCACATGGCACCAACAACCTTCCAGTTGTCATAACATTACAGTTTGAATCTAAGCCTACAATTGGCTTGTGTTTGCTTTCTGCCCCCTTCCTTATGAAACAAAAGTCTTGAGTTTTCCAAACCTCAAAAGCTCAGCTGTAAAACTGTAAGAGACCAGCAAGAGGAAAAGGAAAGTTTCCTTCAAAGACGTCTGGAGTCACTGCTGGCCAGTCCTGCTCTCTCCCTCCAAACATTAACTATGGCTTTTGACACTCGTCCTTGGAAAAGGTCCAAATGTGGCAAATGGTAGAAGCAACATTTCTTTACCCTCCTGCCTGGAGCTCCCCACGATACGGAAGAGTTCTAGCGGGGGCATTCATGGGTGAAACAAGGAGGTCAGCTACTGTCTACCACGCTTACTCACGTCTGCAGATGAAATAAATACACCCATAATGAGATCTACTGAATTAAAAATCAAAACCCTCTCATTTGGTTGGAATGCCTGAAAGAGTCTGGACCAGAGAGTCTGCACAGTAGCAGTGAAAACACAGGCTCATTGCCATTAAAAATGTTCTAGGAAGTGTGTGTGTGTGTGTGTGTGTGTGTGTGTGTGTGTGTGTGTGATGTATTTGTAGCAGGATACTGGGAAAGGAGAAAATTTTTAAAATCTGGAACCATATTTTTGTCTCTGCCGTCCCAAGCTGGAGACATTAAAAACACAACATTTCCAACATTTCCTTCAGTTCAATTACGCTGGTTTGGAAACCAAAATTGTCCTTAGAAAAGGGGGAGAAATCCATTTATATTCCTTTTGAGGCAAAAAGGGGGGGTTTTCTGGCAAAGTCTTTAGGTACAATTCAGGATCAGGAAACTTAATCATCCAGTTCAAAGCTTGTCTCATCATAGAGTTCGGGGCGCGCTGACTTCCTGTGCCGAGAATACTTCAGTTGTAGGAGATCACCCATTTCATCCAGGTTTTCCAAAACCTGCAAAAAAATTGCCTTCCATCAGTTATTCTTTAAACCCCCTACACCCCACGGAGATATAATCTTCTATTGCCAACTTCCTTGATTTTAAAGAAAA
This sequence comes from Mustela putorius furo, assembly GCF_011764305.1. Classification (NCBI taxonomy): domain Eukaryota; kingdom Metazoa; phylum Chordata; class Mammalia; order Carnivora; family Mustelidae; genus Mustela; species Mustela putorius. The sequence continues at coordinate 269,786 of NW_025421329.1, read as the reverse complement.
GGAGAAGATCCAAATCACTAAGGTGTGGCTTATAAACCAGCCCTCGAGGAATGTTATATGCTAATTCATTTTATTTCATATCCTTTAATAGTCTACCCCACATTACAAATATTTAACTTATTTTTGGGGTGTGAGGAGAGGAATAAAAGCATTGGACCCATGCTTACCCTTTCAGGCTTTATTTTAAAGTTTAATGACTTACATATATGTTTTAAAAGATTTTCTTTATTTATTTGATAGAGAGAGAGGGAGAGAGAGACAGTGAGAGAGGGAACCCAAGCAGGGGGGAGTGGGAGAGAAATGGGTTTCCCACAGAGCAGGGATCCTGATGTGGGGCTCAATCCCAGGACCCTGGGATCATGACCTGAGCCCAAGGCAGGCGCTTAACGACTGAGCCACCCAGGTATTCTTAATGACTTATATTTAAACTTGTGGAAGAAAGAGGTAAGGTTGCAGATTATATTTGGGTTTATGTCCTCATGACACAGCAAATCAGTCTAGGTCAGGGGCAAAATGGAACATTGCAGCAGCTGGTTAGTGTCCTCTTTTCCCTCCGATACTGCCCCAACCCCAGCGATGAGTGTTTAAACTCATCTCTATGTTCCATCGAATTGTAGGACTTAAAACATAAGGGACCGAGAACTCTTCTGTTTCAGTTTTCTCCATTCAGACAGATAAATGTATCCCCAATTTTCCAAAGCAACTACTGAGATGGAGAATAGACAAATGTTATTTTCCCATCTAGTATATCACTGATCTTATGGTATTAGGCATGCCTTTTAAAACGTGTTAGGCCATCTTGACCTGTCAGATGAGGAGGACAACATTAGGACTTAATGTTTTGAAAAAGGTGCAGATGTCTGTTAATTCTGGAATGAATGACTAGTGGGACTAGTGAGCTTTCCTCTTTGGGAAGTCTTTCAAATGTATCAAGTTTGATATCCACCAACATATGAAGAGTCTTTTCTTTCTGGGTGGTAGCATTATAGGTGGTTAAAATGTTCTTTTACTTCAATGTACTTCTTAACTTTTTACATCAAATCTAAGCACTAAGACAAAGTAACAAAAGTTATATTTAAATTACATCAAACTAGGATAGTGTCTATTGCTCTTGGCTGAAGGTGGGGATGGAGTAGCTCAGAGTGGGGCATCTGCACGCTTGGAGGAGATGAGAGACAACTCATGAAGGTGTGGGAGAACATAGGATTTCTAGTCGTTTTAATTTGTCTTTTTAACTTCCATTTTGGTATTTGCTATAAAATGTACACAATATCTTGACAGTGTTTATACAACTTATAAGTGGATTTATGTTGAAGCCCACTGATCAGATGACCCAGAGGACACCTGTACTCAAAAAAGGCAGGCATGAATTACAGAAGAAGCATCTTAGTAAGAGGGAGCTGGGAAGGGCTTCTTCCCACATTTGAGCTTGTGCTCGAGATGACTTTAAGGAAGCAGGGACCAGTCGGGGTTGATGTTGTTCTGAGTGGGTGAAGTTCAGAGATTGGTCCTATGCAGAATTCTTATGGGGCAGGTGGGATGACTAAGATGAGGTCATTTGTAAAGGAGCAGCCATCACTCATGTTAGAAGAAGGAAATTCTAAGCCATTTTGTGTATGTAGAGTGGCCTCATCTCTGCCTTGGTCCAAACATGGTTATAGAAGGAACTTGTCTACTATATGCATTTTCTGTGAGTGTTATGTTCAGTTAGCTACTTCAACGTCTTGTTTATTCAAGGGTCATCTTACACTTACCCATATGTGCATATTAAGGAATATGCTCACAATTTTTTATTGATATAGGTGCCTGATTTCAAAAGTTTTGAGGCATCTGTCTAGATGATGTCTCCGTGCTCCTTCCTAGCCAACCATTCAACAGGATTAAGAACGTTTGAAGAAAATCCTGAGGTCTGATGTCTCCCGAACTGGGTATCCATGAATACCTCAATGCTGTTGGGGTCACAAAAAATATAAACTCCCCACTGCTGTCTACCCCCTCTTGTCATCTCTGGGAGCATGCTCCCGGTCATGTCCTTTCCTCTCCTATGCCTACTGTCTCTCATTACTTTTTCCTCTCTTCATGTGTAAACATGCCCAGGTCTTTCAAGGGCTTTTATAAACCTATTTTTCTTTCTTTTGAGGTCAAGCTTCTTGAAATATCTGTCTACTTTTTTTTTTTTTAAAGAAACAACTTGTTAAAACTAATTACTAGAAATATATACACATTTTGGAGAACCTAGACAACATAGAAAGCTATAAGGAACCATGCAACAAAGTTCACCCATCATCTCAAAATCTAGAATTAACTCAGTTATTAGTATGTCATGCAAGAAGTTGTTATTATGTATGCACTTTGTAGTGGACACTGGTTTAAGTCCTAAGAATGTAATGGTGAAGCAGAAAGAAAATACACTGTGTATATAATTTATTATTTGAACTCGAAGTATTCACTTTTTTATTCTTTGTATTACTATCTCCTAGTGTATGTATATATACATATATACTACATATACACGCACATACAACAATCCATAATACATGTTATATGTGCATGTATATTACACATATACACATAATTCATTCCATCTTCATGTAGAATAACTCAGTCATATATAATGAATGACTTCATACAATCCCATATATAATTCCCACCTTCATGTTCCACAGTTGTCTATATTTCTTTTCCAAAATGAATTTATATTATCTGTTATCACTAGTCACTTATTTATTAGTATCTCCTCTTAAGAGTTTTTGCCCCTGGGTTTTGCACAATAGTAGACACTCAATATGTTTGCTGAATTGCTTGACACTAGGAGACAGTTCCATTGACTCCAAACTGACTGAGATGACTTAGTTGTCTTCTCTCACTCATTTCCATAAAGATCAAAACCAAAGGACAATGAAATGTGGTTTTGAAATCATTAAAACCCAGTGTACGTCTGGATGATATGATGGACCTGTCTTTGCCAATATGTTGGTTAGTTGGGTCGTATTTTCATACGATGGGCTTGGTGGCTCTAAAAGTGTCAGTTTGTGAGTGATTGCGGCTAAAATAGCACATCAGATTAGCTTTTGCATTTAAGATCAAGTAAATAGCACAACATATGGCTACTCAGTCAGTCTTTTTTATGAAATCAAAACACTGCCTTGAGTCAAGTTCTGCACTAACCTCATTTTTCTTTCCTATCCACTGAGTTGATCACATTGTTGGGCATTGTTGGCAACCCTTTGTTTTTCCGCAGTGAGTTTTATGAGTGTTGTTTTTCTAAACCACCAATAGAAACTCAGGGAGCCCCAAGCTAGCTCAATAAAAGAACCTGCTCACAATGCAAAGTGCCAGTACCAGAGGTTCTGTTGGCCTGTGGGTACTCACTGTGTCTAGCATCTCCCGGGTATGTGCTGCTGAAACACAAAACCGAGCCCGAGCTTCTGCGAGGGGAGTAGCTGGAAATCCAACGACCACCACCCCGATTTTTCTATTTAATAGATGCCTTGCAAAAGCCCTACGGGAAAGGTAAAAGAGAAGGTTAGCTGAGAGATGACAAAATTATGTGGCAGGAAAAAGAGTGTGGTTAATCGACTTTTCTGATAACAACAAATAGAAGATGATTGAAATTACTAAACTTCTGTTACGTGTAATTAATTGACAAGGAAATGGGGACAGTGTCTTGATGGCACCCAGAGCTGAGGGTGCATATGATAGGGCCTGGCACACCCATTAGAGCATTGTGAGTACTGAGTCTTTGACACTGAGCAGAAAATGCTGATGTACACGACCCTGGTATAAGGAGTCAGCACTGATATACAAATTCTTTGTCTGCAGGGTTCCTAGGAACAGAAGCCCCAAAGCTAACCAAATGCAATTGCATAAAGAAAGAACGTATAATAAGTGCAAACTTGTATGTTTTAAAAATCCAATACCAATAACAGAGTATGAAAATTTCAAGAAGCCTATACTTAGTGACTCTTATTTAAGTACCAGGATCTGAGGGTCTGCCAGGAGATAGTCCCGAGCTGTATTATCACTCCAGAGCCATATTTTTCCCCCATTAAACCAGAGGTGAAAAATAGTAAGGGTCTCCTCATTTTTTATTGTGTGACTAAATCCACCCCCGTATGTTCAAGGATGATAAACCCATTGACTGAGTTAAAGGGGGAACAGGTAAGAGGGATTCAGGGAAGAAATGTGTACACACAGAGAGGCTGGCCCGTGGATGCAAACTGTAGAATGTAGGTCATAACTATAAAGCTTTCTGATACAGGGTGTTACAGATTAGAGGGTGTAATGTTTCTCCGTGGCGATTCCTTCCCTTTATCTTCTTCTAGACTTTTTCTTATTCAGAGCTAATCTCAGTAACGGTTCTGGACTATCAAACTCTCAAAAGTCTAGATTTTTTTTGTGCTAAGAGCCAAGGTCAGACAAAAAGGCATGTGCCCCTACGTGAATCTTGCCCCACTTTATGCTCTGTTGCTCTCTGCAGGAAACCTTGCTTACTAAATGTCTCTGCCCATAAGCAAGGTAAATGCCTCAGATCTGTTCTTAGCATTAAGAGGCTCCGGGTGTCCTTTTTAAGGCTGGAAGATGAAAGCAGCACCACAGAAACCTTCCAGTCGTAACTTAGGAAGAATTCTTGAACCAGACATGGAGAACTAGCCTGTCCATTTATTTATTCCTCTTGCCATGGAGCTGTCTGTCTTTTTGGTTGCCTCACGGAGAATGCATGTTATCAATGGAGTGGTGGAGATTGCAAGGTCTAGGGAACACAGTGTATCTGGCCCTGTGGCCCAGCTAAGGCAAGAGTCACCTTTGATTTGGACAGGGAAGATTAACAAGAAGATGAAGCTTTCTGAGAAAGTTAGAAAAACAGAGGCTGTGCTTTTTCTTGTTCACCGTATGGAAGGCTGCCCATGGAAGGGCACACGATGAGAGCTCATAATTATCTGAGAAACAAGGCAAGTGCTTTTATTGCTAGACTACAAACCACCTGACCCATGATCTCAAGCTAATTTTCGGGACTCCCCAAAGACCATTTTCGCTGTCTGCATGTTTCTCTTTGTACCAGAGGAAGTGAGTTTTGCCAAAGAATGTAGAGCAAAATATAGGACTGTTGATTCATTAGGCTAATCTGAGGCCTCCCTGGAGCACTTTCAGCCTTAAAATTTACACTACTAATCCTGGCCTCCTTCGGTTAATGTGTCTGATTGCCCTGATCATTTTATATAATGAGCCTCTGGATTTGTACTCCCCAAAACAAACGAGAGCCTGTAGTGTGAGCTGAAAGAAGCTGGGCTACATAGATAATAATAATAATAATAATAATAAGTGGTTAGCAATGCATTACGGGCATCATCATTGTACTGCATATCCTATCATCCTGAAAGAGTATGACGAAGCCCATGGAAGGAGAATGTAAACTCTGTATCAGAGACTAAATATAATATATTCCTGATTATTCAAATGAATGTTTTATGGGTGAAATCACATGATACCAAATGTTGCAGAAGATTCCAGTGGTTGAGTCGCAATGAAACTTTGCTCTAAAAGATACCTTGCTGGAGAGGATATTTCATTTTGCAGTAGACGGACAGGTGGAGAGATCAATATCAAAGGGTTGAAAATAAGCAAACGAAGGAAGTGCTCATACACTGACTTATACAATTAACTCCTTGTCTCAAAAGCTTTTCTCCATATAAACTTTCTGTTGAAGGAATATCTGAGAAGAAAACAAGGCCAGGGGGCAAAGAAACTTTTGGCAGCAACTCCTGCCAACCAGAGAGGACATTACCTTTGCTCACTGACCTATTCTAAGTTTCCTTAGACAACTCAAGCAACTAGAGTGTTTTGTTTTGTTTTTCCCATTCACTGGGTTTGAGGCCTTTTGATTCATCAAAGATGACATTGAGAGTTAAACTCATACTGTGTGTTTGCCTTAATGAGATGTGTTTCCCCCTGCTGTGGACAAAAGCTTCAGAGGCTGTGCTATGCACTGAGAAGAACTCTGGTTCAGGAGGCAAGCAGAACTGGCTCTGAATTCTGGGCTTTGCTGCCTATAAGCTGAGTGACCCTCAGTAAGCAATTTCACTTTTGTGGGTCTTGGTGTCTTTGTTTATAAATTAAGGCCAAGCATCCACCTTTGGTGGGTGATCACTGGATTGGACAGTCTTCCTTAGCATAGAATCAGCATTTAGCCACATCCACTCCTCCTTAAATAACATCATCATTGGAAGGCAATAGATGGTTTGACATATCATCTAGGCTCTAACATGGCATATTTGATTCACACAATAGCAGGATCTCCACCTACTATTTTCCTGAAAGTTCTATTTTTATTAATGCAACCAAAGATTGCAATAATTATTTTTGGAGAGCCATGCAACCACGGTGACTCAATCTTACACTCAGTTGAAACTAATAATAATAATCATTGTACTAGTAGAAGTCCTAGTAGTAGTAATAATAACTACCACTGCTGAAGTACTGATAGTATACCAAGTACTATGTTAAGTGCCTTATATACATTAACAATTAAAACTACTAATAATAACAGATCCCACCTAGTAGCTCCTATATGAGACAACAGGCTGCATGCGGACAGACCTCATCTTGTTTAACTGAAAGAACTATGAAATAGGTCTTATTGCATCCTGTCGTAAAAATGAGAAAACTGAGGCTTTAGAAAATTGGGCAACTTGTCAAAGATCTCCCAGCTAGCAAGAGACAGAGTCAAATTCTTCTTCATTCCGAACTCCTCACTACACCAAGGAGCACAATTCTTACACATAACAGTCTCTGATCTCATTTTTTCACATTAGCTTTTGTCCAGTTAGGACTCCCAGCATTTAAAGGAGCAGAAGTACTCCCTCTCTCTGTTATTGCAAAGGTAAATTCCTGAATTTAAATGCGTTTGTTTTAACTCTTCATGTACTCTTCCCACGGCATGGATTCATACTACTATTCTAGTTCCAGCCTCCCCCACCAAAGTCAGAACTATCCGGCACGCTCCCCACGACCACCCTCCAGCATTGTGCACTTTAGATGATCAATAATAAGACAAATTTATTGTTGATGTCTTCATGTGAGCTAATGATAACATATGAGATGGACATGGGTTAAGTGTGGAATATTTCTTCCAGAACATACCATTTTGCTAACCATTCTGAACAAATGTAGGTTTTCATTTTGCCTCCCCAAATCAGATGTTTAGGATCATATGCTACTTTGAATCCCTGTTGCCAACCCTCCCTGCCCTAAGTACCGAGCAGCATCCTGTGGGACCTTTCTGTAGCTCAGTATCCTCTTGACCACTCCATACACTGTTAGCCTGACCCAGTTTTGTGAACAAAGGGCCCACTGGTGGTAATGGTATGGCCTGCAAATTAACTCCTGTGTGGTTTTAACTGCTTGTTATTTTGCTGTGGTGAAATGATAGAAGAATGTACTCTGAAGAATTAATCAGTTCTATCCACCATGAGTTCTCAACTGATAATCCCAGAATCTCTTCTCTACTCTTGAAATACTCTACCAATCTTTTCACTCTTCGAGAGTCAAGCAGAAATTTCCAACAATGGAGTTATGTTGCAGGAGAGTTAGGACTTCTAGAATCTTATAAATATGTATTAACTATTACTTTCTACTGTGCACATGGTCAGACACCCAAATAAACATTTTATATTTATAAAGGACTCTAATTAACTTCTTTTTAATAACAGAAGTAGTTAGTCTGTGGCAGGTTGGAGAATGGCTCATGTATCAAACTGTCTATGCCATATTGAGGAAAAGTCACTTTCTTTTTATGTAGTTGTTCTCATGCTTAATTTCAGAATTGCAGTCAATGGGAAACAACTCCACATAGGTTTATAGGAGAGGCATTAAAATTTAGTGTTAAGATTGTGAGCCTAAGTTTGGGTTTGCCTCTTGATAGTCTCTTGATTTTATTACTGCTCAACTTGTACGACTTTGGGCAACTATTTAATTGTCTGCAGCCTCAGTTTCCTCCACACTTGAAATAAGGCTGCCTTCTTCTGAGGATGGGCATGAAAGTCAGTGGAGAAAGCACAGAGTCTGGTAATGTTGTTTTCAAATGTTGAGAGATATGGTCTCCAGAAGTTCTCCCGGAAAGAGGCTGTGGGACAGAAGTAGGCATGGATCATCCTTAATTTACAGTTGAAACCTAGACGGTGACACCCAAATTCAAAGGGCTTGTAAGTGGTGGACACTTGATTCTCTTCTTAGAGGGCCTGTGAAAAGGCCCAGCTGATGGGCTGGCAGGTGGTTTCCAAGAAGCTGTGCAAGCGAATTCTGAACTCGGCACCCCATTCCAACTACATAAGCATTGCCTATGCAGAAAGAGAGTTGTAGAGTCAGAAGCACTGTCTTAGATCACCCTGGGGCTTCGGGGTTATTCTGAAAGCCCATTGAATACTCACGCTACTTTAGCAGGCATGTAAAGGAGCAGAGGGATGACGGGAGACTCTTCATTGCCATAGATAATGAATCCCATTTCATTCAGTCTCTGTCTGAAGTATCTTGTGTTTTTTGCAAGTTGCCGTACTCTCTGCAACCCTGAAAGGAGACAGACATGAAATACATCAATTCCCACCAGGAAGAGAGAAGCAAAGGTCAAACTGACTTAGCAAGTACCTATGTCTTTCTGCAGGCCTGCATCATTAGCTGGGAGGGGGTCAAAATAGGGTGGGGAAATACCTCTTGGTGAGCAGGTATGGGCACTGATGTCTGAGAGCTGTTCTGAGTCTGGAAGCCAGGATCCAGTGGGGTATGGTGCTGTTAGGTTCTGCTAGCAAGTAAGGGCAGGCTAGCCTATGGGGTGGGGTGGGCAGAGAGTGTGTCTAGTGAGAAGGAAGGAGACAAGCTATCATTTACTAGGTACCTGCTGTGTATGGATCTGTGATAGGTGCTTTATTTTATTTATTTGTCATTCTTTTAATTTTTATTTTTATTATTTTTAAAATTAACATATAGTATGTTATTTGTTTCAGAGGTGTGTTAAGTACTTTAAAGACATTAACCCAGGGGAAGGGAGTGTGACAAGGAGAGACACACACTCAGACACAGACACACAGACACAGAAACAGACACACACCACACCTGTTGTTGGTAGAAGCTTTTCAGCCACACTGGGCTGGCCCTTTAAGTTGGTTCTCATCCAAGTCTCTAATCGAAGAGCACTTCACCTAACCTGAGTTTGAAGAGGAAACACATCCCTGGACAAAGATAGGGCCTGCTGAGACCAGAACTGTTTTGTGAGGCATTTGGTAGTGGTACAGTAATAGAGGGAAAGGAATCGAGTGAATGGAAGAAGGGGACCTCTGTTTTCCCCAAGCTCGAAAAATGACAGCATGGGCTCCAAACAGAAGGTCAAAGAAGGTAACATGTGTCCCTTTCCAGGTTATTGTTGCTTCAGCTCAAAAGCTTACAAAAGCTTAGCCTCTGTCCTCCCTGTATGTCCTGGAGGTAGGTTACACATACGTGATGGCAAAGACAATTAAAGAGTGGAAAGAGTTCTGAAGACATCTGTCTACTCCATTACCATCTCCAGTGAGGCAAGTGAGCAAACCAGCCAAATCCAGAGTGTGTGTGCTTGGTACAGAAGATTTAACAGAATTGGATGTTTAAGTCCCCTAGAAATCAGTCCAACATTTGCATCTAATGCAAAGTGGCTGTTGAGCAGGAACAGCTGCTATAGCTGACTTCCATTATGATTGGTTGGGGTTTTATTCAAACTGATTAGTCTTTGCTTTACTGGTTTTTCAATATTCAGAACATCACTCCTGGGTGTCTGCAACTCTGCAGATGGAAAATGGTTAACATGTCAGTAAATATGTCAATCACAGTTCTCCAGTTCCTTCTTGGAGAAATGGCCTCAGATTGTGTCTTGACAGAGGGTTGAACAGTGGACATTTCCCGCTCAACATCCTTCCTCCAGGGGGCCATGATGTTCAGACAGAGTTGGACATGACTTTCCTCTTTTCTACAAGGTTATCATATGACCAAGGCCTAGCCAATTGGAATAATCCATCCCTGTAATTATTGGTTCAATAATGATGAACTATAACGTGGGCTTATCAGAGTCTTTCCGATCTGTTGAAGAAGTATATAAGTGAGGTGATCTGAAGCTACATGTTTGTCGTCATATGGAGGAAACCTGCTTGAGAATGATGTTAATGCAGAAAGCCAAGGTATAAGACAGTAAGAGTCCTGATGGCATCATTGTAACCTAAGGCCTAGCCATGCCTAAATGAGACTGTTTTTTGGACTATCCCAGTATGTTTCTTTTTCTTAAGCTATTCTGAGTTGCATTATACAACCTATAACCAAATGTGTTCTGAGTAACACAGGTGGCCACTTTATTGAATGAGGTTACCTCTAAAGGACAATGCTAATATCAACCACAATAGTACTTGCAACTCACATAATATCACATAAAGCACTTGACAATAATTTATTTAGCCTTCGCAACAACTGTGTTGAACTAGATGCTATATTCTCATTTACACATGAAAAGAAGTCAAGTGACTCACCCAAGTTCACATAGTTGGTAGGTAGCAGAGTCTGAATTTGAATCCAGGTAATTGAGTTCTAGAATCTGTGCCATTTACCTCTACATTATGCCCAAGAGTAGCAATGGATGATGTCTATCCAGGTAATGGATGATAGCCAACTCTTTACTAGAGACTCAATAAAATGTATCTCTTCCAGCTGTTAGAATCATTGTTATACCAAGTTTTTCTCGTAGAGGCAGTTCAGATGTTAAGGACTGAGCAGTCTTTCAACAGCCTCATGTTGTAGAGAAAAGGAGTAGGACATCAAGGACTAGAGGCCTGCCCCAGGGGAAGACTAGCGAACTCCCTTCACTTTAGTTGGGGGGCCTGATGGGCTACTCCTGAAAAGTAAGGGTGAATCAGAAGTAGATAGGTCCCCAAAGGGCACATTCTTCATCCAATCATTTGACATTTTTCAGTAGGCTCTATCACTCCCAAAACACTTCAGCTCTTCCCTGAGAGTTTTGCTTACCAGACCCAAATCTACTTGACTTCTCTGGCATCTTAAATGTGTTAACAATATTTGCAAAAGAACAGAAATTTAGTTGAGGAGAACACCAACCAAGAAGGAGGGGTGTTGAATGATCCAGTTGCCTCTGCTTGTTTTCTGTTACTATACTTCACTTAAGCCCGGTTTTCAAGGAAGACTCCCCTCTGACTCTGCCAGCAGGTTATGATGGAGAAAGCATCTGGATTTCCCTTCAGGAAAGCTGATGTCTCAATTCTACCATGCTGGCCACAGCTAATGGATGCGCAACACTTTTGATTGAAGGCCAGTCTACTTGGGTGTTGGCCAGAGAGCCATGAATTGGTCTATCATGAAAACTTTACCAAATAGATAATAAATATGAATTAAACCAATAAGGTCCTCTTGCTGGTAGAGGAAGAATGTGAAAAATTTAGAGAAAACCAACAATTGGCATTAAGACCTGAAATGGAGAGACACAGAGAGAAAAGCTTATAATCAGAATCTATAAGACACAGGAAGCCGCTGGTCAGTGGCTGTGATGATAAATCATAAAAAAAAGAAGTGGGCAGTGCAAGGTTAGTCAGTAGCAACTGGAAGATAAACAGAAATAGGGAAGAGCATTTAGTCTAGTGGGCAGACAGATATGACATCTACAAATGGATGGAAAATTGCAACTCTAATGAGTGCTGTGAAGAATACTATATGACTAGAAGTCAGTACATGTTTAGTGAGTTGAGATTGGAAGGGTAGACAGATGTTAACAGGCAAAAAACCAGAGGGGAACATTTCAGGTATAGGAAACAGGAGCAGTGGTGTGTGGAAGAAAAGAGTGGTTGAAAACAAGGTAAGATGTGGTTAAATGTGGGGCAAGAAATAGGCTGGAATGATGGGTAGATTTTCTTAAAAAAAAAAAAAAGAGGACAGGGATAGAAGAATTCAACATTTTGTGGCTGGGAAGAGAAAGAACTTACAAGGGAGACAAACAGAGCAATCAGTGAGGAAGAAGACAAATCAGGAGATAAAATAGTGTTTACCGAGTTTATCAACATGGCAGTCATTGATAACCTTTATTTTGGGGTCCCTGGTTGGGACTTTGGTTTTCAAGAAACAGGTAGCTGCAAATATGATTTAGTTTAATGCATATATGCTTTTATTTTCCTGCCCACCTCCTTCAAAAAGGGAAAGATAAGCCCTCAATCCCCAAATTCCAGATTTATATAAATGTTGCTGCATAGAAAAACCTCCTGGGGGCTTAAAAATGAATTGCTTTGTAACATGCCGAAGTGATCCTTGGAAACTTGTATATGTACAGAAAGCACCTCTTTGAAGGCCAGAACTAGAGACAAGGAGGAGAATATTTGTTTTTACTTAAAAAGAAAAAATTTCATCTATACCCCGAAACTAGGGGAGTATAAGGAGTAGGGGGAGATTGTGGAAGAAGAAGGAAAAGAAGAAGAGGGCTGGAGTAAGACTTGTTTTAAAGGTGATTCAAATGAAGTCACAGATCTACATCCCAGCCACCAAAATGTATTCCATATGTCCTGTCGCCTTGTACGTTTAGTTCTTTTGTTGATCGTTAGCTGCACAATGAATAGATGACTTCATCAGGCTTGGTGTGATGATTCCTAAATGATCCCCCTCAAAGACTAGAAGGATTTCCTGGCCCGGAACTGCATGAATGACTTAAATTGTTTTCCCAGTGGCATTATCTTTGCACTTGCCCATAATGACTCATCTATCATTGGGCTGCCCAGCTACTTAATTGGCCCCGTCTGTCCCCTTTGCCTTGATTAACCCAAGTAACTGGATCATCAGCTAATGCCATTACTTTACTGCTTGTAGATTCTTTGGAGAGTTGACCAAATAGATCAGAATATGGATCCCAAGGGTAGCTGACTCTAAAGAATTGCCCTGTCTTTTCTATCTTTGAATCATTTAGCACAACATGGCTGACAAGCCATTATGATACACTTCGTGGTCACCATGTTTTCTTATATACATCACTATTAACGCCTTTGAGGTCCTTTGCATCGGCCAAGATACAGCTCCTTTCAATTACTCTATTGCTCACTCTTTAAAATTGGAAACATTCTACTCCTGTAGGGCCTAGGGGAAGAGAGGAATTTATGCAAATAACATGCTACTCATCTAGACAGGATATGGGTGATTTTATTAATTGTGGTGTGCTTTGAGATCCTTGCTTGAAGAGTGCTTTGTAAGTGTAGGAGGAAATTTTTAGCACTTGTCTTTTTGCACAGGGATGGCCAAGTAAGGGTGGCATGGATACCAGGCATTGCTCAATTAGAGACTCTAATTCAACCCTTTCTGGTTCTTCTTTCACACATCATGTAAAAGACAGGGCGGTCTCTGTTCAGATAATTAAGTAAATGAGCTGATCCCTTATGTAGGGTTCCAGAGAGTTTATAGGACTGTTTATTTTGCTATATTGTGGGTTCTCTGTAAAAGGGAGAGTCTTTAGAGTTAAATGGACTAAAAAACAAAACAAAACAAAACAAAAAAAACACCGAACTCCCTCTGGACAATATATGGTTTGATACCTCAGGTTTACCTGTAAAATACAGATAAATAAGCTCAACGCCCGAAAGGTTGGTGGAAATAGAGGGGTTAATGCAGAAACATGCTTCATACTGTGCCTGGCACACAGTAGGTATTTGGAAGTCTAATTACCCTTTTTTCCATAGGGCAGTAGTTCCTAGCAACCTTAATAGCACCTCAGAATCATCTGGAGAGCCTGGCAAAGCCCCGGTCGCACCCCAGATCAACTGAATGAGTATTAAATCAATATAAATCAGGATGGGACAAGGCATGAATTTTGGTTTCCAGGAGGCATAGCCATGGAGACTTGGATGTCTCAGAAACGGCCTCCATTGCCAGTCGAAGCCCACAACCATGCCTGTTGGCAATAAGTGCCTGACTGTGTCCTGGCTGTGTCCTTGGTAGTGGAAAATAGAAGATGGGCATATGTCCTGGCCTCTTCTTTGGCACGATTACCTCCCAGCAGTTAACCAGTGCTTGGATGCTTGAAGAGTATGTTTTGTGGGGCTGACCTGCTCCCCTGACAGCTATCTGCTCTGACTCGAGATCACCCCAACTATCAACACCCCCACCGCCCCCCTCCGCCATCCAGGAGGCTGGATAAAAATCCAGCTGACCTGTACATTGCTGTTCTACCCATTCAGATTTCTAGCTCTGCCAACTTGAGAGATGGTCTAGGTTACCGGAGGCCACAAATACTTTAACCTTCTCTCCAATGCTGTTAAAACAAAAACAGCTGGGGCAGGGGAAGGAAAACAAATAAAACACAAAGCATCCCACTACAAAGCTTTGCAGTCCCCTAATAAAAACAATCGTCTGTGGTGTTTCCAAAAATATGCTTGGGAGAACTCAACCTCCAGAGGGCCAGAAGGCATTGCAGACAGTGGAGACTCCCGGAATGACCTGTCAAAAGCTGAAGAAGGAAAATTTGTTGTCTGCTAAACCGTTGGCATGCAAAAAAACAGAGAGTCATTTCCCTCTGAAGGACTAAGTGGAAAAGGCGGATTTCATGAGCTTGTGAGCCAACCCGGGTGCCGCTCTCTATTTTCTGCAGGTTTGCAAGCTCACTTGTTAATAGAGGAAACATGAATGTGCCCAGATGCCACAGAGGGACTAATTTTATTATTTTCCAGGCTTAAAAGTGCACATAAAGAAATACATGCCGCTATCCTTCCCTAAATTGTTTAGCACGCCGCCATGACAGTCGGAATTCAGACTGGACAACCTCGAAGAGGCTCTTAGGCAGCCTTGCTTGGAAAACGTTGTCTTTTTTTTTTTTTTAGAGATGGGAAGAGCCTTCCCATAAAACATCTCTTAAAATTTAAGAAGTCGATCTTTCTAAAAAATCACATTGATATTAAAGAATACCTAAATGACTTAAGAATGCCTCATCTCCTTGGCTCTTGCCCCTTCTTTGTCCATTCACTCAAGGCTCCTCCCCCTGGCATGGCGGGGCATGGTCTCTGTGGTGAGATGGGGGGTGGGGAGTGGACAGGACGGACCTTGGAGTAAAGTGTCAGTGTGACAGCAGGAACCCAGCGGTCTGTTATTTTAAGCTCTGGAGCTCAGACAGGACATTTTGTTTGCAACACACTTAGGAGCAAAGTGATCTCAGCTAAGATCAAGAAGCTACAGGGCAGGAAGAATCATAAGAATCACATTAGCAGTGACAAGCTTCCCAGTGGGATGGAGAAAACTGTTTGGAGTGGTTTGCTGAGAGGAACACACATTTTTATCAGGCACTGAAGCTCTCCCTTTTGATGTCTGGATTCCAAGGTTACAGCATGTTTTATAGTCACATACACATGTTCCTGGGACTCTTCAGGCCACTTAGTCACACCCCCGGGGAATGCACATAGGAGCAGGGAGGCCGGACATCCAGGGTGGACAGCTGTTTGCACCCTGCCTCCACCTCCCTACCCATGACTCACACACACCATCAGGAGTTTCACCCACGAGAAGAGAATGGATAGGTCTTGCGTATCTATTATTATGCACCAGAAACCGTGTTTGGGGGCCCTCTTCACAGATACCGAAACTGAGGCTGGGAGATCATTAATGCGTTACCCAGCTGACCTGGAAACGGGCCGTACCTCCTGGGCTAATCAAAGTCTGCTCTTTGGAGAGAAGCTGGTAAACTTATTTCTGATGAGGTGTGAATTCCATGATTCATGGATTCACAAGTTTTGCAAACGAAAAGCACTCACTATGTTCAGGAGCCAGACCAGCTGGGAAGGTGAAGTAGAAGATGTGAACATTCTGAGACGGTTTGCAAGGAAATGTTTGCATGGAAGACAGGGCAGATAGCAGACAATATACAACTGAGCGGAAGAGACTTAAGAAAGGTGGAGACAGAGTTGGCAGGCTTTTCACACAGTAGGGCTTCCTGAATATTTACAGAACGAATGACAAGATTTAATGGTAATTTGCATTTCAACAGAGAGCAGTGTCTTCGCAAGTCACAAATTGTGGAAGTTTGCACATTTAATGGGGTAATTTGGAAGGCTAGGGGCCATCTGGGAACTTTGTAAATTAGTGATTCTTAAGCACAGGAACACACCAGAGTCTCCTGGGAATCTATCTTTTTCTAGAATACATACAATAAAGTCCCCCTGTCCCCCACCCCCCACCCCCGGGATTCTGCTCCAGAAAGACTCCTGGGGTAACTGTGTCGCCTCCAGTTGAAAATCATTGCTTGAAGTCATGACTGCTATTGTGGGTGTTGATTCTACAAAGATATTAGGGCTGATCCCAACCGAAGACACCAGAAAGCAATTTCGTTTCGCAATATTTTGTACTCCATCTACAGATCTGTATGTAAGATTCCACCTGCCCTTCCCTTTTTCTTTTTTCTTATTTATTTATTTATTTAAAAAAAAATTTTTTTTTATTTTTTAATTTTTTTTAAAGATTTTATTTATTAATTTGACAGAGAGAAATCACAAGTAGACAGAGAGGCAGCCAGAGAAAGAGAGAGAGAGAGGGAAGCAGGCTCCCTGCTGAGCAGAGAGCCCGATGCGGGGCTCGATCCCAGGACCTGAGATCATGACCTGAGCCGAAGGCAGCGGCTTAACCCACTGAGCCACCCAGGCGCCCCCCTTTTTCTTTTTTAAATGAAGATGAGCAAGTGACTCATCAACTCTGAGCCTTCATTTACTGATCTGTTAAATAGGGAGGATAGCAGTAACTGCCTCACCTACTGGAATGCACCATGGAAGAAATGCTTTGGAATTTTGGAGCAAAGAGCTAGAGGTGGTAAGTGAACATTGTGTGTATCTAAGTTTGGAGGTGGGGAGGCACCTGGAAATGGGTAACTCACTTGCCATAACATTTGCATCACAGTCATGAGAAAGATCAGTGGAGTCAGACCACAGAGAGTTCTGAAGGGCACCCCAGGATTTGGTAGGTTTTGGTGGGTAGTAGGGAGCCATGGCAGCATCATGAGCAAGACATGCCATGTTCTGAGGGGGTTTAGGAAGAGGAAGCACATGGTGTATAGCACATGGTTGACGATGAGGGAAAAAATGGAGTTGGCAAGACAAGTAGGAGGCCAGAGTGGCAGCAAACTCTGAAGCAGGTGAAGGGGTGCACGTCCTCAGCTTATTGGGATCTGTGGCAGGAAGGCAAAGGAGGCAGCAAAGGACAGGTCCTGGGCTAAGCGACTGGGTTCATGGGGTCCCCTGAAAGGTCTCTGTGAGCCCATGCAAGTCAACGTGGCCACCAGGAAGTCCCATCGAGGCAGCTGCCTACATGATTCCACCCTCTGGCTTTGAAAGTGTCCACTGGGAGTGCACGGGTGAAGCCGCAGAGAGGCGGCATGGGGGGACATTGAGGGAACCCTCAGCAGAAGGCCGATCAGACTGCCCTGCCCCCACTACAACAATAGCATCAAGGACAAGAACTCAAAAAGTATGAGCCCCGTTTCCTGGGTCCCATGTCAGCTTTACCGTCTGGGGCAAGGTACTTCATCTTTCTGTAACTCAGGCTCGTCACCTATAAAACGGGACTAATGACAATGTAATAATAATAATATCCATTCCATTCCATTCTGCACATTAAATGTTAAGCACTTGGAAGAGTGTCTGCACACAATAAGTCCCTATGAGTACTGTAAAATTTAAAAACTATTTATATCTGATAATATGGATGCTCATATACATTTCATTTGAAAAAAAATTCTGTAGTTCAAAAATATTGAAAACTATTCATTTGAACCAAAGACCAGACCGACTGACTTGGATTTGCCCTATAGGGCTGTGTCCCTGAGCTCAGTGGAGGTTAGGAGGTTATCTGTGGCACCTGCACCCAATCTGGCTGTTCCTGGTCCCTTCTCAGGTTTTTGTTTTTCTGTTTTTTTGTTTTTTCTGTTTTGTGGGATTTTTTTCAGTGTCTAGGACATGTCCTCCAATCGCTTCTTACCCACCAGAATCAAATGTTCACTGGGACAATTTTCAGTTTCAGTATTCAAGTTGAAGAATCAGACTATATATAGTCCTCCTATTTTAGAAGAGTAAAATAAATTTTAGGGACATTAACCTATACCTGAGGCCTGATCAGGTGAGCCCTTAGAAGGGACTGGGCTCTCCCTGAAGAAAGAGATTCAGGAAGAGAGGGGGGAGATTCCCGAAGATTCGAGAAGGAGATTCCCCATTGCTGGCTTTGAGGCAGAGGGAGGGGCTGGATGGTAAGAAGTTCCAGCAGTCTCTAGGAGCAGAGAGGGGCCAGCACGCAGCTGGCAAGGAAATGGGGACCTTACCCTTGCACCCCCAAAACTGGATTCTGCCACTAACACGTGAGTTTGGGAGAAGAGCCTGAGCTCCAGAAGAGAAGCCAGCCATAGATACCTTGGTTTGGCCTTGAGCTCAGAACAGACTATGCCCAGACTCCCGACCCAAGGAGAGCATGAGATAATAAATGATGTTGTTTTAAGCTGCTTAATTTGTGGTAATTTGTTATGCAGAAATAGAAAACCAATACATTCGTTCTCTCTAGCCCAGAGCACACGCCGGGCTTCTCCAGGCACAAATCCACCTGCTTAATCCTCCCCAGCTGCGGCCTCGTGTAGCTGGTTTTCTCCACAACTTGTCCAGAAAAGAATGGGGCTGGGGCAAGGCACCCATGGCATTTGGGGTTTTTGCTGCTTAGCTGAACATGAACCAGTGATGGGAAAAACACAGGTCAGTATGAAACAGCGGCTTCCCTTCACCCTCTGTGACGCTACAGCTGGAACCGCGTTCTTTCCTTCTCTAGCTGTACTGAGCCAACATGAGTTCCACATGTGTTCCATTACGGACTCGCCCATCTCTGCGTCCCTCGACACAGAGGACAAAAGCCAAGAGGAAGCTTCTGGAGGGACTCATGGTGTAAAAGGATATCTTGTTTGCAGGGCGGTGGACGGAAGTGGCCACACTAACCTTTTGCCCCAGTGCCATCTAAAAGACAAACAGATCCTCTTTACCCTCCTGCTAAGGAAATTTTGTAAGGCCTTAAAGCAAGTGCAGAATTTACGGAGCTGCCCTAAACCTCCACCTTTGCCTAACCCTCACGGCGAAACAAATGAAGGGATGGAACATCTGGCGAGCCAGTTCTGCACAACCAGACCAGCTTCCCCTCCTCGCAGGGGTTCAGTTTGCCGGCTCCTTCTGTGTTTATGGGATAAACCCAAGCCATCCTATGTGCACAGAAATGGCAACAGGGCAGAGAAGCAATGTCTGTCACTTGGCTGGCTCAGCCCTGCCTGCGGTCCACACATACAAAAAAAGAGCCAGGTAGGACTTTCCACCCCCACCCCCCAGCATAGGTGATTAATCACTACGGAGGTAGTCCCTCAGTTGAAAGCCAGCGGAGCGTAGCGCCCGGCCATCTGTTTTGTATTAGCTGTTGCCGAAATGCCAGTGGCCTGAAACCTTTGGAAAGACCACAAAGCCCCGAGCGTCTTTCTCTGCTTCTGTCTGGTCCCCAGCGGGTAGCCAAGCACAGATCTTCAGGAAGAAGCAGTGAATGCCTCCCTCAACAGTGCCTGGGCCCTCACAGGGCCCGATTCAGGTGGGGTGCTCTGTGGACCCCGCTCGTACTCTCTAAGGGACTTCCAAGGGGCAGAACGGAACAGAAAAGAAACTGTAGGAAGCTGATCTTGGATCTGCTCTCTGCCGAGGTAGGTGCTAAGAAACATGAGAACTTTTAAAATCACATGTCTATTATTGAGTTTCTTTGCCCCAACCAGGGTTTTTTGGGTGTTCACTGCTTTTTTCCTCCCTTTGCAGAGGACACAGAATTCCCCGGGGGAAGAGTAGATGATGAACAAGGACAGCTCTAGAAAAGCTCAGTGATGCGGACGGATTAAGGTATCTATAGCTCCCACAAGCACTGAAAAAAGGCAACAGCTTCTGAGGGAAGTTTGTGACTGTATCTCATGTCAAATACAAATAGTAAGAAAGTGAGAAAATTCGACTGGAGAGCAAATTGCTGTCACCCTGCGTATTCCTCCCTCATCCCCTCCCCCACCTCAGGCCCTAAATCTTCCCAGTTACTCACTGCTATTTTTAAACCTATCAAACTCAAGTGTAAAAATATGCGTGCCCTGTTCCAGGACCCAGAGCAAAGGTCCAAGGTCACAGCTGGAAGGCACTGGTGCCACTTTCTCCAAGTCCACGTCGGGTTAGAAGCGGGGTCAACACCTCACCTGCCAATCTCATGATAAAAGTTCACAAATGACTGGGATGAATGAAATAATCCATACAAAATGATTTAAAGATGAGGCATGCTTGTATTTTCCAGTTTGAATAATTATATTTTAAGTCTCACTCTTTTTTTTTTCTTTTACCCTTAGATTTTCTCTCCCGAGGGTTAAAAAAAAAAAAGGAAAATGATGGAGATTCATAAGTTGATGGAAGTTCCTTGAAACACCTTGCCATTATATTCCGCTCTTTCTCTTAATAACTGAATAAAAAAACAGATTAAGCCTTCAAAAAATCTGTTTGGCAAATCTCAAATACAGCAGGAACGATCTGGAGAGAGCTTGCCCATTTAGGCATAACGGAAACAAACAGTGCTTCTCAAAGTCGATGAAATGCTTCAAGCAATGTGGGGCAGGGTCATAGCTTCATGTGATCTCGATCTTGGCACAAACTCTCGTTTTAGTTCTCTCTCTGGTGCAGAGTGATGAGTCACCTTGACTAGTCACCTGCTGGGTGCTGGTGTGATAAACGTCAGAGGTTCAATCCTTGTTCAAGTCTCTTAGCCTCCTTTAAGTCCACGGTCCCCAAAGAACCCAAGGGTGGCTGAATGTGAGGTTTGGGTTGATTCAAAACCAGCCCCTCCATTTCAGATAACTAGCCTAAATGTGCTTGTTTATAAATTGCACGTTTTAAATTGCAATGTTCTATGTTCTGTCCCATCATGTTCCCCCTTCCAGAAAAAAAGTCTGACTTGTCTGAGAGTACACTACTATTTCCAAAATATACGTGCTTCCCTGATCTGGCCTGACTTCCAGAGCTGTCTTAATTTCATGTCATTTTAATGTCTTCTGGAGAAGCATCATGCCCAGGGTCCATTTTTCTGCCTTCAAAGAGTGCACGGTGTTGGGGAATTTAGCAACAAAGCAATGATAATGATCTTAATACCTGCCGTGGCCTAGGACTAGGTTCTGTGCAAAAGAAGCAGAAATGGTTGTAGTAAAATCCAGAGTAGGACCCCCGAGAGTCCCTACAAAAGGAAGAGAGATTTATCTTCAGTCCTTTGGATTTTGTTTTTCGTTTTCTCTTAGCTACTTTTATTCTGTCTCAGGTCAAGAGATTTAATCAGTCAACAGGGCAAAATTGGGAAACTGTCTAAAATATACAGTGTCTTCCTACAGTATACATCCATCAAAAGTCTAGGAAAGAATGTCCCGGACTGAGGTTAAGGATTGTGGCAAAGCCTGGCTAGCTACTCACTGAACCCATTTCCTTCTAGGCAGACAGTTACTTCATTTCCCTGGCTCCTCTGTGGTCAGGTAAGGTCATGGGGCTGAGTTATGGTCAATAGAATGTGGGCAGAAATGAAATGTACCTTTCCAGTTCCAGCCCGTGAAAAGATTGCCTATTTCATCCCCTCTGTTCCTCCTTCCTTCAGTGGCAAGCTTGGAAGCTATATATTGAAGCTTGGAAGTGGAAGCTACAAGTTGGAAGGAGGTTGGATTCCTGGAAGAGAACTGCCTATGCAAAAAGAGCAACCATTCTGGACTTTGTATGACCAAAAAGTATTTTTTTTTATTATGTTAAGTCACTAATAATATATTGTCTGCTACAGCAACTTATAACCTTAACTAATACCAGCCTTATAAGACTGTGTATATCATGAAAACTTTCAAGGGTTTAAAACCCTAATGCCTTTCTATGTTTCATTGGCTAAATGGTATAAAGGGAAACTGTAATTTTTGTGTGAGAATTTTAGTTTCTCAACCTCTCATTACTAGTCACCAAGTAATGTCATGAAAACCTGAAGTTTCTTGATTGAAAAAGATCCTAAGTGCAAATCATCATTAAGATAGAGTAGGGGAGAGAAGAAGGCCCCCCCCCCCCCCAGTGTATTTAGTGGGAAATACCATTGTGGATGCCTCAGAATCAACCTATTCTCCTCTATTTTAGATACATACTTTGCCTCGGACAGAGGATTAGCTGGTGGCCAGTCCTTGCTGATTACTGTGTATAAAAAAGTCACATGCACTTTTGGGCTTTGGATGTCTCCATGGGAAACGTTAAGTAAGGGATTCAGCTAACTGCTTAGATAATTAAAGGAAAAACTCCATTTGTGTTCCTGCTATTTGGGTAGCATTGGCTTGAATTACCCAGCTTACTCACCTCTGTATTAGATGGTGTCTAGACAGAGCCTTAGTATATGTGATAATATAAAACCACTCATTTATCAAAAGAATAGGAAAGGGACCCTAGATTTTGGACTGTACAGGTATCAATCAAAGGAAGTGATTCTAACTCCAGTGTTTGAACCAAAATAATTCTCTAGGTAATTTCTAAAGAAACCATAATTGTTTATAGGTAGTGATTAGGTTCTAAGCCTTGCCCAGGAAATCTATTTGGCCCCAAATCTGGTCAGTGAGCATTCATTTACATAGTTGATGCTTAAGACACAATTAATTAACCAAACGCTATCTATTCGGAAGGCTGGGTTGGGGGCCTGTGGCTAACATAGGAGGGATAAATTGAAGGAGATGGAGGAGGGAGGCAGTATTTTCTGAATGCAGTCATTGAGATGGGGCTTCGAAGGCTAAATGGGGATTAGGAGATAGAGAATAGGTATAAATGCAGGGCACCTGGGTAGCTCAGTCAGTTAAAGCATCTGATTTCGGTTTAGGTTATGATCTCAGAGTCTTGGGACCAAGCCTCACATCGGGCTCCATGCTTAGCAGGGAGTCTGCTTGGCACTCTCTCCCTTTCTCCATCTTCCCCTCCTTCTGCCCCTCTCCCCACTCATGTTTGCTCTCTTTCTCCCTCAAATAAATAAATACAATCTTAAGAAAAATAGGTATAAATGGGTTGTGGGAAGAGATGAAGGCCTTCCAGATGGAGGAGATATCCTGAGCATCCATAAGGGAGGGACCAATGCCTGGTGAACAGTTGATGGGATATGGCCAAAGCTCCCGTTGAACGGGGTCATACATCCCATCAACATATATTGCTTGGGGTTGGGGACAGGGTCGTATCCTCACGGTATTTGTATTCTACTGAGGGAGACAGACAATAACCAAGGAAGCAAGTATATAATTCCAGGTGGTGGTGAGTACTGTGAAGAAAAATGGTGCGGAACAGGGGAGTAGAGAGAGTTACCCACAAAGAAATGGGTGATATTTTAGAAAGGGGGTTAGTGTTGGTGGCAGGAGTTAGAAGGGTCATTCCCGCATGAATTCCCATTCTAAGATGTTCTGAGTCCAAAGTTCATCTGGGCCCTGAGTTTGGTTCTGAACCAGTTCTGAGAGATGAGTGGGTGGCAGAAAGTAAAAGGGTATTTGTGTCTGTCTGGGGTCAGGAGCAAGGAAGGTCTTATGTGGGGGTCAAGGGATCAAAACAGGGAAAGGATGCAAGCTTCTGGGGAACCAGAGAAAGTTCTAATTGTTTTCTTTCAATTTGAAGATAGATTCTTTCCTTGTTGATGAGGCTAAGAAAAATTTTATCAGTGCCAATTTTTGAATTATCTGATGATTTTAAACTTGATCACATTTTAAAATTTTATCAGTGCCAATTTTTGAATTATCTGGTGATTTTAAACATGATCTTAACTTGTTCAATGAACAATACATGCCCCCTTCCATTAATTGTTCCGTTTTGCACAGAAACCAGTCATCTTCAGCCCCTCAGATATTCTCAGTGAATAGAATCAGGGATTTTCCAACGATGGGACAGAACACTCAGTTTTAATTTTAGGATAGGCGATGTTGCCGTGAAATAGTGACACCATAATATAAGCAAATTTTGATTTAAAAGAAATCACTTCCTCACTTCAGGGATGGAGAGCCTCTCAGAGGCATAGAGGAGAGGGATCCCATTCCCCGAGAGCCTTCATTCCCCAGCTCTGCCAAAGGCAGCATGGGATGTGTAAACAGAGTTCTGGGGCCCAGGTAAGGAAGGACGTCTTTCCAGATGGAATGTTTTGAGTATTTCCCAAGTCAAGCAGGAAATAAAATCTCAGAAAGATTTAGTGCGAGCAGGCCCTCTGTTGGGGAGTGTGTCTATTTAATACTTCCTCCTCAGATCCTGGCCCATCAGTTTTGATTTGCCAGCAGGCAAAGGAAGCCAGGCTGAGGAAGAATTCCTTGTACTGGCACAATGGCTGAGGGTACTTAGCTTCCATTTGCATACTCAGTTTCCCCATCCGCCCTAAGCTTTCGTGCTCAAGTTCACCAAAACCAAAGTTTCCAGGCTCTCTTAGGCTTGTTAAGCTTTTTCTTCATCTTGAAAGTGGAGAGTTGAGGCAATTATTTGGATAATATCTAAGTTTGATGGGTAATATCTAAAATGACTGAGGAAGGATCCTAGTAATACTGTGCTTATTTGTTTTGTCCTTTGGTAGCAATAATCTCTGCCCACAACCTTCAGAAAACATTAAATTAATAAGATAAAACACCCTATTGTTTCATCCTGTCAAATTGTCCAGCTTTGAGGACCCTTTGTAGTGAATTGCTTTATTTCCAGGAAAAACACAATTCATTATTTCATCTTATTTTTTTAAAAGACTTTTATTTATTTGTCAGAGAGAGAGAGAGCGCACAAGCAGGTACAGTGGTAGACAGAGGCAGAGAGAGAAGCAGGCACCCTGTTGAGGAAGAATCCCGATGCGGGACTCGATCCCAGGACCCTGGGATCATGACCTGAGCTGAAGGCAGCAGCTTAACCAACTGAGCCACCCAGGTGTCCCCATCATTTCATTTTAATTTTACCTTTAGTTTTTCCTCTATGGCCATAATATCCAGACACATCCCCCACTACTACTCATAAACTCCCTGTTAAAGGGTGAAGAGGGACAAATGTGACTTTGAATAAAAATCGAGGATTTCATTTTTCTTAACTTCATTGCATAAGACTGGGAGACTTTATTAGCAGTGATGAAGGTTTAGGATACTTAAATTGAGTATTATACATTAGGAATTGCAATTCTGTATACATCTTCTCTTGCAAGTACATTCTCACTACTGTTTTCATTTCTAGGGATACTTCTGGCCACTCAATTATAAACATCAAATATTTCCATGCATATGATAGCAAAAAAGAGGCTTTTTTTTTTTTTTTAATTAAGAAAGTTGGTGATCATCCCACCAGCCTAGCATGGAAGTGACAGAAGGGAGAAGGATGGTTAAATCACAGATATGATGATTTTTTTAATAAAGCCATTTTGGTAAAATAAGAAATGAGTTAGCCAGTGGAGTCATTCAAATGTAAGTACTGACCTATTAATTATAGTCAGATTTTTTCCAAAGCTATTCCTGTCTCTGATAAAATTTCATTTCTAAAAAAACTGATGTTACACAAAAAAATTAAAAATATCATACGTCCAGGGTACCTGGGTGGCTCAGATGGTTAAACATCTGCCTTCAGCTCAGATCATTATCCCAGGGTCCTGGGATCAAGTCCCACATCGGGCTCCTTGCTTCTTGGGGAGCCTGCTTCTCCCTCTGTCTCTTTCTTTCTCCATCTCTTATGACTAAAGAAATAAAATCTTTAAAAAATTACATGTCCAGATTAAGCTTAGATATTCAAATAAAGGGGTCTGTAGATTGCATGTTGGCAAAGAGGTAAGTGTTTTTTTTTTTTTCCCAAGATTTTTTATTTATTCATTTGACAGAGAGAGAGAGAAAGACAGGGAGAGAGGAAACACAAGTAGAGGGAGTGGGAGAGGGAGAAGGCGGCTCCCCACGGAGCAGGGAGCTCAATTCGGAGCTCAATCCCAGGACCCTGGGATCATGATCTGAGCCAAAGGTAGATGCTTAAAGACTGAGCCACCCAGGCGCCCAAGGAGGCAAGTGCTTGATAAAGTGTATAGTTGCTGTTTCATCCTCATGGGAAATTGAAAGTATTATAAAATCTTAGCATCTGATATTCAAAAGGTGTATTGGATTGAGCAGACCATCTTTTCTAAGAAAAGTGCCAGTGTCATTTCTACACCATATCAACAAAATTGTAACAATCACAGCAGGAAAATGAGTAGCCAATAGGAGGCTGATAATTACAGTGCAAAGTCAAGCAGACCCCACACAGTAAACGGAAAAGCCATTCTTCCCAAGTTATGGATATGAAAGACTTGGTTGTAGTTTATTTTAACTTACTCAACTTCCTTCTTCATAATTTAATTTAAACTTAGCAGTTGCCCATTGGGGATCTCCTTTCTCACTGAATGGAGTTCACCTATTACAGATGCTCTGAAAAACTGAAGTATTTATTATACCCTGTCCATCCCAAGAGACACAGGTTACTAGAGAAATGGCAGTCCCTGGGTATGATGTCTCCTTTCAAATCAAATAATATAATCAGTTCTGTGATAATGAACTCCTAATGACTCTCTGTACTTCAAAAAGGTTATATAGAAGCGCAGGTTGAAGGGAGAGGCTGTTGTGAACACAGGTACTTTGTGAGGGTATGGAACATCTGGCTATCAGGCACCTGTGGGCTGTGAATTTCTAATGAATATAGAGACCCATCATGTTCCCATCACCAGTGGTAAGCACAGTGTCTGACACCTAGTAGGTCTCTGATATACATTTTCCAAATTGAATTAAAAAGAAACATTCTAAGTCCCAATTATGCACTGAGTATAATACAGGTACTGATAACATATCTGTTCTGGGCCATCTTTTCCTCCAAAGGATGGAGCAGAACCTCTGAAAACTTAATACTGGCCATCTCAGCATTGAGCTTGGCCACAGTCAACCTCTTTCTTGGGATTCTTGCCCTATGTCTGTGTCTAGTTTTGCTCTTACATTTATATGCTAATTTTAGTGCCACCAATGTCTGAAAAAGTTGCTCACGTGTCCCCAGTCATCACTTCATGTCTCACGGAGTGATGGGAAAACCTGATGGGAGGGAGGAAACTGAAGTGACTACAGATCATCACACACCTGTGATTCTCAGTCTGGTCCCTGGGGCAGCAGCTTCAGCATCACCTGGGAGCTTATGAGATGTGCAACAAGCATTTCTGAGCCCAGAGCTGTCAGCAGCCTGTTTCACCATCCCCCCAGGTGATTCTGATACAGGCTCAAATCTGAGAATCATGTCTCTACATAAGGGAAAGGATAAGGGGTGTATATGTGTGTGTGTGTGTGTCGTCGGCGGGGGGCGGGGGGCGGTGTGCCTGTACAGAGGGAATTTGAAAAGGAACCGAAGATCAAATTTTGGTAAGTGCAGGCAGGCATGCAGACCTCACAGAAATGGGGAGTAAGAACAGACAGAAAAATAAAAAAAGAACCAGAAAAGAAGAGCATCTCCATAATTAAGAGAAGACTTCAAAGAGAGGAAGAGGTGGAGAGGTCAGTCAAATCTAGGACAAGAAGACAGGCAGCAAACGCCACCGTTTCAGGAAAATCTGCAGCCACGGAAGAGACGCAACTCGTTCGTTGGCTGGTTGAAGAGGATGAAGGGGTAAGGGAAAGCTAAAAAGGATGCGGGAAGAGAACAGTTCATCACTGAGAAAAGGGGCTGTGCCTGCAGCAGGTGGGAATGGAGAGAATCAAGCACAGGGCAGTGACGGACAAGGGTCATTTCTTTGTGGAGCAAAGAGGGAAAGAGAAGATTCTGTCTTTCCACAAGCATTTGCTGAGCACCTGTAACTGCCTGGCACTGTTCTCAGTGTAATGAATAAAACAAGACAAAGTGTTTGTTCACCTGGAGTTTACCGTTCTAAGGAAAGAAAACAAAAAGCAAGGCGATATCTACCGCATTTGTCAGGTGCCATGAAGACAAATGCCATGAAGACAAGAGCGAGGTAAGGAGAACGAGAGGGACAAGGAGGGAGCGTGGTTTAATATAGGGCCACTCCCCTAACAGGCTAATGTTAGGTAAAGACGCTAGGGACGCGCGGGAGGGGCCACACAGATACTGGTCAGCAATGCTGAGCTGGAGAGGCCGGCAAGGGCACAGTGCCTCTGCAGGCATCGTTCCCTGCATTCTAGGAAGAGCAAGGAAGCCAGCTTCTTGGAGTAGATGAAGCGAGGGAAAGATGGTGGGAAAACAGAAGACCTTATCATGAGAAGACTTGAAGCGAGGGAAAGATGGTGGGAAAACAGAAGACCTTATCATGAGAAGACTTGAAGGCCACGGTCTGGGCTTCACACTCAGCAGGATGGGAAGTGGTGAAACGTTCTGCGAGGGGGGTATTCCGAGTTACACTTAAAAAAAAAAAAATTACTTTGGCTTCTGTATGGAAAACAAGTCCTATAAAAGAAAAGAGTGGAAGTGGAGAGGCTATCCCGGAGGCCACTCCGGTAACATGCGTGGAGCTGACCCAGGGAGAGCTGAGGCTCGCAAGAAGAGACCAGATTCTGGACATAAAGCAAAGGACGTGTTGTGGGATTTGCTGGTGGAGCAGGTACAGGTCTGAGAGAAAGGCAGAGCTCTCCAGTGAGTAAAAACTTGACAATCTGGAGAAGGGCAGAAGCAGATGATTTAAAATAATAGTAATAATGGGGGCACCTGGGTGGCTCAGTCGGTTAAGCGGTTGCCTTTGGCTCAGGTCATGATCCCAGAGTCCTGGGATTGAGCCCCGCATTGGCTTCCTGCTCAGTGGAGAGCCTGATTCGCCCTCTTCCTCTGCCTGCTGCTCTGCCTATTTGAACTCTCTCTGTCAACTAAATAAATAAAATCTTTTCATGGGGTGCCTGGGTGGCTCAGTGGGTTAAAGCCTCTGCCTTCGGATCAGGTCATGATCCCGGGGTCCTGGGATTGAGTCCCGCATTGGGCTCTCTGCTCAGCAGGGAGCCTGCTTCCCCCCCTCTCTCTGCCTGCCTCTCTGCCTACTTGTGATCTCTGTCTGTCAAATAAATAAATAAAATCTTTTTTAAAAATAATAATAATGGTAACTGTTAGGTTTATTGAGTATTTCCTATTTATCAAGTGTCGCACTAAGTCTGTTACCTGTATGATGTCATTTATTCCTACGGACAACCCCCATTAAAATTAAGAGATGGAGGCTAAGCAAGGGTAAGCAGTTTGCCCATCATGGAGCGAAGGCACTTAGGGACTGGGCCCCTTGCCACCTGGCTGCAGAGAACATACCCTTAATCCTCCCTGAGATACAAAAGGGAGAGTGGGGAAGGAAGGTCAAATTGGCATTTCAAAAAGAATATTGACGGATGCATTGAAAAACATGCATGCAAGATTTAAGTAAATAATAACAAGACACCTGTTGCTGGTGCTTTCCTTAGGAGGGTTGCTATGATTTGGGGCCCAGCCCTGTCTTCTGTTTGTGCCAAGTGGAGGCGAAGCAAATGACAGAGCTGCAGTCTTCCTGGACCTCTTCAAAAGTGATGTCAGTTACAGAAGGTCCCCAGTACTAAGTGATCCCTTCAGCTGCCTCATGGGTGTGGAACACACTTCTGGCCTCCACTCCTCTGAGATAAGCATTCCCTTGACCTGGTTTAGCAGAAACTCTGACCTGAAACGGAATAGGCCAGCAAGATGGAAGTTGAATCGTGATGTATTTATTAAGCCGAGCACTGGGTTTGACACTCAGGCACAACAGATTAATTCAAGAAGACACATTTCTTGCCCTTAAGGGGCTTACAGCCCCTTAAGATTTGGCTTAGGGACCATGAGGATGGAGAAACCAAATCTCCACTCTGGGCTCATTGCACTGCATGATGGGACAAGTTGATTAGAAGATTAGAAGGAGATTAGAAGGGCCCTGGTGCACGTGGAATGAATGCCTGCACGGCCCGCAGCTTCTCAGCCTGTGTGCCCGAGCTCCACAAGCAGCCCGGCTGCAGAGGGAAGGTGGCTGTTTGTGCATAAACGTTGTCATTTCACAGAGACTGCTATTTCATCTTTGAACCTTGGCTTCAAAGGAACCCTGACCTTATTCCTGTGGCTTGCCTTTCTTTGAAGCCTATGGCTTTGCATTGCAGATTAAAGTGAAGATATTCATCAAGGGACAGATCTGGCCAACTGCTCTCCAAACTCAACCCGAAACAAAGCCTTGAAAGGCTGCAATCACAGTTGCAGTGGAGTGGGCTAAACATGAAGGCTTGGAGCCGTGCTCTCTTTCTCAGATCCTGTAAGGCAGCTCCGGAATGACACAGTGTGCCCCTTTGAACTCCAGACAACTTTACCCCGAGAATCCGTATATCTCCGCAGAGACGGGTGAGTTAATGCAATGTTCTCAACCTGTCCTATTCATTTTATTTAAAGCAGAAATTGTCGTCAATGAGACCAGCATGAACACTCATTGGTGCCTTTGAATTCTTCAAAAGATGTGTCAGAGAGAAGCATCTGAAACTTGGCAGATGATTCAGTCAATTTTCTCTTCTACTACTTTCCTTTGTTGGCCCCTTCAAAAAGAAATTGTCCTATCTTTCCCCCGGGTTCGCCCATCTTGACTCTAAGGCAACAGGCTTCATGCATTGCCCTCTCTGTTCTTTCTTTCTCTCTTTTCCCTATTAAGATGGCAAGAGGAGGAAAGTGAGAAACTTTAAGTGGGAGGTAAACAAAAAATAATAAGCAAGTCATTCTTTAATTATTAGGTGAAAAGAGAGAACCAAAGGAGATATCGGCCACCTCAGAGGAAGAAAAATGGATGATAGATGACTATCAAAGAATAAATGATCATCTCTTCCAATGTCATTTTTCTGCAGATTTTTAGCTGCGATCAGATAAATGAAGTGAGTTCTGTCTGTGATGAAGTGGGAAACCAATCCAGAGGAGAGAAGGGAATGATTGTCAGGTTGACTCCACATAAATCAACTGCTTCTGACAGCATATACACTAAAGGGCTTAAGAAACCAATGATCCTTGGGGCGCCTGGGTCGCTGAGTGGGTTAAAGCCTCTGCCTTCGGCTTGGGTCATGATCCTGGGGCCTGGGATGGAGCCCCACATTGGGATCTCTGCTCAGCAGCCACCCTGATCCCCCCTCTCTCTCTGCCTGCCTCTCTGCCTACTTGTGATCTCTGTCTGTCAAATAAATAAATAAAATCTTAAAAAAAAAAAAAAAAAAGAAACCCGTGATCCTTACTGAGACATAGGCTAATTCTCAGGTAACTTTCCTGGTTATTTTTCTTTAAGATAAGACCAAAAAAAAAATTCTGGTCATTGTAGGACAATTCATTTAACTTGTGTTTTAACTTAAATCTTAAATAATCGTTTTCCATTAAGAAAAGTGTGGAGTACAATGAGATACAACCTTATACCAGTTAGGATGACAAAAATTAACAAGACAGGAAACAAGAAATGTTGGCAAGGATGTGGAGAAAGGGCAACCTTCTTACACTGTCAGTGGGAATATAAGCTGGTACAGCCATTCTGAAAAACAGTATGGAGGTTCCTCAAGAAGTTAAAAATGGAGCTACCATACAACCTAGCAATTACACTACTAGATATTTACCCCAAAGATACAGATGTAGTGAAAAGAAGGGGCACAGATACCCCAATGCTCATAGCAGCAATGTCCACAATGGCCAAACTGTGGAAGGACCCAAGATGCCCTTCAACAGATAAATAAATAAAGAAGATGTGGTCCATATATACAATGGAATATTACTCTGCCATCAGAAAGGATGAATACCCACCATTTTCATTGACATGGATGGAACTGGAGGGGATTAGGCTAATTGAAATAAACCAAGCTGAGAAAGAAAATTATCATATGGCTTCACTCATATGTGGAACATAAGGAATAGCACAGAGGACCATAGGGGAAGGGAGAGAAAACTGAAGGGGAAGAAATCAGAGAAGGAGACAAACCATGAAAGATTCTGGACTCTGGGAAACAAACTGAGGGTTACAGAAGGGAGGGGGGAGGAGGGATGAGGTACCAGGTGATGGATATTAAGGAGGGCACCTGTTGTGATGAGCACTGGGTGTTACATGCAATTAATGAATCCTTGAATACTACATCAATCAATTAATGAATCCTTGAATACTACATCAAAAAATAATGATGTACTGTATATTAGCTAATTCAACATTGAAAAAAGAAAAAGAAAAAAAGAAATGCACAAAGTTTAGGGTCCCTGTGTGGCTAAGTGTCTGCCTTCTGTCGGTCATGATCCCAGGGTATGGGCTCCCTGCTCAGTGGGGTCATCTTCTTCTCCCTCTGCCCCTCCCACTGCTCATGCTCTTTCTCAAATAAATAAAATAAAATTTTAAAAAAGGAGAAATGAATAAATTTCAATAAGATCATTAATAATGGCTTTGTGAGCAGCCACTGGTTCCAGACTAATTTTTTCATACAATCAGACAGTTCATGTGGGCACAGATGCAGCTTTATTTCCAGCTTCAAGTTTAACAGGTTGAAAGATTTCTGCTTATCCATATCCACATCCTTTAAGTTACCAGCTCCTCCCACAAATCGGGGTCTGGTCATATGCCTGGTTTTGGCCAAAGGACTATAAGCAAGTGGTGTCACTTCCAGTCTGAAGTTTCTCTGTTCCCTGCCACGGGGACCGTAGAGGCTAGAAGTAGGCTTAATTGGTGCTTCTTTGGAGGACAGCTGTGCGGAGAGTTATCTAATTTGTGTTAGACTTGGTGTGAGCAAAATAAAACTCAGTTCTGTTAAGCCATAGAGATTTTCAGGGTTTGTTTGTTATGGTAGCATAACTTTGCTTATCCTGACTAATCCAGGGCCTTGGAGGACACCCAGTCTTACCTGACTTCCATCATAAGAATCTTTCCTACAGCATCCCAGAGATGTAGTCCAAATACTTCTTCCCTGAGAACTAAACATCTCAATAATAGTAGCAAATAATGGCAGCAAACAATTATATGATGCTTACTAAATACTTGTTTTCAGACATAATTTTAAGTATTTTGTATAACTTAATTTACTTGATTCTCACAAAAGCATGAGCTCGTCAGTATTATTTTCCTCATTTTATAGCTGGATGAATTGAAGCACAAGGAAGTCACTTGCCCAGAGCTGAACAGATAAGTTAAATCACTTGCCTGGGGCCACAGAGCCATAGGATTCCAGTTTACTTTCAGTTTCTGCTCCTAACCATTGCACCACGTGGCCTCCCTAGATTGGATTTCCATTTCCTTTTCACACCAACTATTCAACAAGAGACAGAATAATAAAACTCCAAAGACGAGGTTGGAAGAGGCTTTGGAAAACCATTAATTACTGTGTTTTACATGAAGGAACAAAATCACTTTGCAAGCCATTTTCCTGCGGTTTTCAAACTGGTGTCCTGGGGGGTGCTAGGCTTCAGGAGAAGGGCCTCAGGGGCTGTCAGTACTGAGGTAGGTGTACACGCTACTTCAAAGAGCCCAGTTCTGTTATAATCTGTCTTAGATAGTAGACTTTTGGATAAAATTTGCATGTGAGTGAAGTATACTGCTGCTTTAATAAAATTGGGAAATGGATCTCCCCACACTTATACTGAAATAGTAGGCTTGGAAGATGGCAATAAACAGTGGAGGGCTTCCCACAAGCTGGGAGTTCGGGTGGAGTACATAGATTCTATGGTCCCTTCACCAGTCCTGGGGCTGGGAGATTTTGCTACTTCCATAAATGCACATAGATTCTATGGTCCCTTCACCAGTCCTGGGGCTGGGAGATTTTGCTACTTCCATAAATGCACATAGATTCTATGGTCCCTTCACCAGTCCTGGGGCTGGGAGATTTTTGCTACTTCCATAAATGCACATAGATTCTATGGTCCCTTCACCAGTCCTGGGGCTGGGAGATTTTGCTACTTCCATAAATGCACTCTGGAGATTGCACTCTGCAGTGGCAAGACCTGCCTTATTCACCATTGTATCCCCACTGTGACATGTAGTAGAAGTCCTATAAACTACATCTAGAAGATAGAAGGCAAGTTCCAAAAGGCTTCGCTGAAACAATTTTTCAAAAAGATTAAGCTCATTTGGGTTGAACACAGTAGCACACTTTGGCTGTAGTGACCAAATGCAAAAAAAAAAAAAGGAAATGGAAAAGAAAAGTTATTGTTCGTGTTTTGTCCACCTATCCTCAAATGGGAAGTGGTCCTACTGTGTGCCCAGGGAAACACAAGTGACGGCCCCAAGCAAGTGCAGGCAAATACACATAACTGTTTGCTTCATTTTAACGCAACTGATTACACAAAATTATCCAGATTAGCTGATCACATTAAGGAAATTAGAAAGTTTTCTTTGCTTTAAAAAGGCATTTCTCTCTCTCTCTCTCTCTCTCTCTCTCTGTGTGTGTGTGTGTGTGTGTGTTGGCAGCAGTTCTAGTACATTTTTGTACTATGTATGATTATATATCATGTACAAATTGGGCTTATATACAAATTGATTAACAAATTGGGTTTCATCAAGAAAAGGTGTATATCTGAGAAGGGGGCAGACTGATGAAGCAGAAGGAAGGTAGAGAGAAGTCTAAGAAAGGATTTGTGGGAGTTGTCGCCCACTGCAGACCCTCTTACCTTGTGTGGTCCCATCCAGTCCCATGATGAATTTCATTGATCTGATGATTTGCTCTGCTACTGGGGGGCTCATGGATGTAGCATAAACAGCACTGTGTGAGTGAACTCGTAAATAATCCACAAGGTCCTTTAATAAAAGAGGAAACCAAAACAGAAAGCAAGTAAGTCTTAGTGTTGGTGGTGAGAATTGTATCTAGTTTCCTCCCATCCACCAATGCACAAGACATTTGATTCTTGAATGTGGTCTACATTTTCAAGGGGCATCACCAAAATGTTTATTTTTTCTATCTCTTCTTCTTAGTATCTCCCTCAAAAACCTAGGAGGTATACAGAAGTGGGATGCTAAGAATTTGGAGTTGAGGTCTGTAAGGCAAAACCATAGGTACAAAGGAGAATGATTTCCCAAATGTTTGTTGAATATCTAGCATGCACAAACACTGGTTTAGTATTTAGGAATATCCAGGAATATAGGATGTGGTTCTTGCCCTTAAGCATCTAACATTAGATTGTGCCTGTGGAAAAGTAATAGGAGGAAAAGTAATAGGATACACAGACCAGTATATGCAACAGGGCTATAAGATTGCAGATGAAGGAGAGGGGTATTGCTGGCTGGAGCAGACAGGGAAGGCATCAGTGAGGAAGTAGAATTGTCTTAAAGAATGAAGACAGATAAAGAGGAAAAGAAAACTTGGGGTGGGGGTAGGAAGTGGCAGAAGGGAGAGGTGGGAAATTAAACCAGAGTGCAGGTTAGGACCAAGTAAACTCTGGTTTTGTCTTTGACAGTAGAGAGCTATTGGATTTTTGTGCAGCACTGCTTGGAGTGTTGACTCGCTGCTGGTCTTCGGGTGGTAGGAACGATTCTTCACTTGCATACCTGACTCCCAAGGCCGAATATAAGGTCCCAGGTAAGCCTGCTGAAAACCTTAAGATGTTCCAATAACTCAAGGCCCAGTGGGGAGGGCTGCACTGGAGGTGCTCAGCCATCTACCGGCTGAGCAGACCATCCACTGGCTCACCTGCTCTGGCTCATGGCTTGGGACCCTGGGGACCCTCTGCAGAAAAGCTAATGGGCTAATGCTAGCTCTCTGCGTTAGCAGTGAGTCTATTAAGGATCAGCCACCTTCTCTTCAAGAACAGGGGGACAGTTAAGAATCCCTCTGAGAGGTCTTCTCTGATCATTTCATCGTAAAGCTGACTGGGAGGAGCCTTACTTTGCGCAGGCGCATCTCCTCCTAAACCCCTCTCATTGGCTACCTCCCAGCCTGGGGCTGTGCCCACCCTTCACTTTCCCACGTCTCTTGGGGGAATGGATGGCATGGTCATTCACAAGCATTTTAAACATTCTTAGCTCGTTTTCCTCAGTAAAGTGAATGTTCTGTCTCACAGGTGGTTGGTGATGTGATGCATCTATCTGGCCCACAGAAGGGCCTGGCCAGACCAGGTCCTGACCTCTCTCCCTCCTGCCTCCTTCAATGTGACCTTCATTCTGAATCCCCCCTTCCATGCATTCTTCTTCCCCAACTTCCTTTCTCCCTATTGTCCTTCATTTCACACTCTTCATTTCTTTCTTTTCTTCCTTTTCTTCTACTCTGATTTCCTATTTCCCTCTTTTGTTTCAAATTCATTTAAATCTTTTTTTCTCTCCATTCCTAAGCATTTTCTTCTCTTCACCTCCTCTCCCAACCTCCTCCCCTCTCCTCACTCCGCTTTCCTTCCCTTCTTTCTCTCCCTCTCCTTTTTCTCTTCTCTCCCTACTCCTGGGCCTTCTTCCCTGCTTTCATTTTTTCCTTCCAGCACGTTTGTACAAGGACTTGCTCCAGGCTCTGTTCTAGATGTGGGAGTCTAAGAAGAGAAGGAAAGGCCAGTCCCTGGCGGCCATCATCTACTTACATTAAAATTAAAATTAAATTTCTATCTCTTCATTTGTTTAGTGAATCTCATATAAGCAGTTGGGTGGGTTTTCACTATATCTGAAGCGTATATGCAGGATGATGGCCTGACGTAAGTCACTGGTCACACAGTATTTGGAAAGCTCACTCTGGAGGAGGCAGAGAGGGGAGCACCTAAAGAGAGAACGGCATTTTCCAGAGTAGTTGCAGATAGGCTCTTCTTCCCAGCTCTATGCTCAGTGTTGCTCTAGGAGCAGCAACAAGGGTTTTCTTTGTTTGTTGAGAGTTGATGCCTCCTGATAATGGTGGGGAAGCCAAGTGGAAGAGAGTGAGTAGGACGCCGGTGACACTATGATGGGGGCTCATGCGGACCGGGGCTGGAAAAGGGCTGTTTCAAGGAGGTTATCTGGCCTTGAAGGATGGGCAGATCTGATAAGATGGAGAGGAGGGGAGAGGCATGGACCTGTGCTAAAATTGGGAATGAGGAAGGCATCTTATCATCAAAGAATGGAGGCGTCAATTGGGAGTAGAGCGAGAAGCCAGTACTTCCAAGACAAGGTTATCACCGCGAAGGGAAACGTGACCGAAGAGTTACAGGACAAGCTCTGGAAATGGGCTGCTTGGGTTCAAATCCTGGCTCTCCCACTTACTGATACGTGACCACCGGCAAGTTACTAAACCTTAGAGCTGGGCGCATGGGTTGGGAGGAGGGGACCCAAACACAAAAACTCCTCCAAGTGTCTATGCCAGTCCTCTTGTTTGGCCGAGGGCAATGTTCTAAGTTTAGGGAACTACACATTGGGACACCCAGCAAAACAAAGGTTTTCTGCCCAGCTCTTCCTGCATCCTCATTGGGGTAGTAAAGGACGGAGAAGAAAAGAAAGGAGAAGAGCGTTTTAAAGTAAAGAGAACCCAGATTTGATGACAATTGGCAAGGCCCCGAAATAGGGCTCGAACCTAAGACCATAGCTGATATTCCTTGGCCACTTGAGGCGTCAGTGTAAGAACTTTACATGGGTTAATCTGCCCAATCAGTCTATTTTTATCTCCCTTTTATAGTTGGGATGCCTGAATCATGGAACAGATCAGAAAATTATCCAACCAAAGCATGGTTGGCTAACAAGGATTTGGACCCTAAGAGCCTGACTCTGGAGTCCCTGCCCTTAGCACCACACTATAATTCTTCTCCAGCGAGCTGGCTTGGCCTGCGCGGGGGGGGGGGGGGGGGGGGGGGGGGCTGGGGCTGGATCGCATCAGTATCAAAATGCTTTGGGGTTATTGCTCTTATTTCTTGAAAGTGAGTGAGACCCCCTTGAGAGCAGGGACGGAGTTACACAGTCTTCTGAAATCCACAGCAGCATGTACCTAGCAGGCTAGCAGGCGCCTGGTAAATACTGATGATCTAATGAAAAGCAGAGGGGTTTTTAGAGACTGAGGAAGGATGGTGAGGGTCCCTGAAGTATATAGAGAACTGCTAAGCTGCATTCTTAGGAACAAGAACAGAAATATTCTCTTAGTCTTGGGGCATCGCTGGCAAAGATCAGACAAAGAAACAAAACAAAGCTTCCTTGGGCTCCTCAAGGGCTCTTCCCAATGTCCCCAACCCGTAATCTTCCTTTCCAAATTGGGAAATTTCATAAAGCCAAGGTCACCTGCATTCTTACTTTGAATAAATGCCTCATCAGGGCAGTTATCCTTCCCTTTTAACATTAAGACTCTCTTGCTCACAGTCTTATCTCTTTTAGATTGGGTCCCCTTCCTCGGAGGGTCTGTTTGTGGACAGGGTTAATTTTTTTGCATGCTTCAGAAGGTGGAGCTCCTTAGGTAACTTCTGCAGAACCCCGATCCTGATTCCCTTCTCGCATTCCGCCACTGGGCACTGGGAGCCATGAATTAAGAGTTGGCTTTGGTCTCTTCGAGGCAAGTCTGGGTTATGTCTTCCTTCAGAGTGGGTTAGAGGTCTCCTCCTATTGAGGTTTCCAAGTCCATTTGTAAGTTCGAAACCCTGATTATTTTCTCTACCCATAGGCCTGGAGTTCAAGGGCAAGGGTGGTTTGCTGAGGAAATCAGACAGGAGGCTCTTAGAATAAACATCTTGGTGTTCATACCGTGACCCCCATTTACTTCAAAGGGCTGTTAAATACAGCCGGAGCTGAGGCTGGCTCCTGCGAGGGGCCTGGCTTTGTCTGGCGCCCAGGCTTCTGGGGCTGATGCTCACCCCAAACTTGGCTGCCCTGTCTGACTTCCCTCCTCCAGCATTCCAGCCCCGCGGTCTATCAGTCATGAAGGCTACCTTTGCTCCACTCGTTTGCAGGTCTCTGCTCAGCCTGGGGAGGCTATGAAAGCCAGTGGTTAGCAGCAGGCATGCAAAGGGACATAGGATACATGCCTGAGAAACATTTGGTCTCTGCAAAGCAGGGTCTTTACAAAATACCTTCTCTGCCACTGGACTGACACAAAGTATAAAATAAACATAAATCTAGCTTCATCAATTCAGGTTTCCTCTAAAGAAGACATTCATGGCATGGAGCTCTTGTCAGGTAGAGAGAAGTAATGACCTCAGAGGTCTTGAAAGGACAGAGCGTTCCAAGTTGGGTTGTTCACAGATCATCTACAGTAGCTCCAGACTCAAAATGAACAAAATTGCAAACTCTTGCTGGCTCTGGAGAGACAGTTTTGCCGGTTTCCCTAAGGTGGGGAGAGAAGGTCAAGGCCAGGGCAATAAATTCCAACAAGCAGAAATGACTTTGTTGGACATTCTGTGACAGGCAGCCCAAGGCCAAGACAAAATCTCTACTCTCTGAGATACTATCTTAGCAAATCAACGTTTTCTCCCCTTGTTTGTTTCCGAACACTTCTCCTTTTGTGACCTGTCTGGTTGTTAATATACACATTCCTGACCTCGACTAGCTCGAGAAGACTTCTAGAGCCTCCTAGAACCTGTTATTAGGAATATAGTTCCTCTACTACTAATGCTAACATTGACATATAAAAAGAGAGCCAGACAGTTTTATCTTTTTCTAGATTTTTGGACCCAAGTAACTATTTTCAAATTTCAAGATTTACTAAGATCTGCATGAACATAGTGAAATTGAAATTATTAGGGTTTCAGGAAAATGTAAAGTCCCAGTGTGTGTGCTTTTACATTTTTATGGTTCATTTTGTTGCTTTTGTACCGATTGGTTAGAATCCTGGATATTTTGCAGTTATCACCCCCCCATCACACAAATTGAGATATACATTCTAAAATAACCAAGAAAAAAATATGATAAAATGCTATAAAAACTGTACTCTAAATATTTAAATAATCAAGAAGAAAGATTTCTTTCAAATTAAAACTGTTAGCATTTGTCCAATCCTCTGTCCTTTCAGTGAAAAAGCATAGTTTAAAACAAACTCAAAGTCAAATTTTTTTTTGCAAAAGTAATTCAAAATCCAGGGGAATAAAAACTATGACTTATATGGAAACTACACATAATTTGAAATTAACATAACTTAAAAAGATAAAGGTACAGATGAGCAGATGCAAAAATTCCATTAACTCTTGGGCTTATCAAGTCAGAAGGAAACTCATCAAAACCGTTCCAGATAGGTGTGCATTTGACTGATTTTGAAATCAGGGAACGATGCATATAAACACTTTCCCAAGTGGCCTCCAGTCTCTGGCTCACCCTTCGTGTCTTGAAACTGCCCTATGTTTTCCAGGTTTTGTATCTATCTTGCTGTTTGAGGGCAGTTAAAGCTCTCTTTGGTTAATGGCCCTCTGCCAAAGACTCTAATTCTTGCTGCCATCTAGTGGTAAATTTGGAGACTGCAGCGTAGTATGGAGGGGGAAGAGAAGACAAAGGCTCCTGGAAAGGGAACGGGAGGAGGAGGCGTAGGGATGATGAAGTTCTTTGCATCCAAGCATGTAGAAAATGAATATTTTAAAGAGCAAGGAAATAGATCTACACATTTTTCTGAATTGTGATTAATGTGAGTAATGATTTTCCACGATTGCAGTATCTACCCCAAATGAATACAAGTTACATAGACAAGAATAAATACACTTTTAAAACAGTCCTAGTGTCTTGAGGATGGATAGGAAGAGGGAGCCAGAGTGAGCTGGTCCTAACTTCAGACCAGTCATGAGCCTTTGTTTAAAGTGGATACCCGATGAAGGAACTCCAAGGGGAAAATATGACATGTACCAAATTTGACAACATTTTAAGGATCCGCTCACTTTAGTTTATTCAGGTGCCCTTGGTTCAGGAA
Source organism: Mustela putorius furo (assembly GCF_011764305.1). Taxonomy (NCBI): domain Eukaryota; kingdom Metazoa; phylum Chordata; class Mammalia; order Carnivora; family Mustelidae; genus Mustela; species Mustela putorius. The sequence continues at coordinate 228,961 of NW_025421329.1, read as the reverse complement.
ACAGAGTTACGCTTGGTTAAAAATTTTGTAGTTCAGAACTGCTGCTAAAGTAATCACAAAACCACAAGCTCACAAAGCCATGTAGCCCGGATAAGGGACCTCCTAAATTTGAGAACCTCTGATCCCTCTGCTTCCACCGCTGAGGAAGGAACATTTAACCTTTCACCAGATTCAGCTTAATTTTGTAGGATCCTAAGCATTCCCGATGTTTTTAGCATTACGCAGCTAATTCCCACAGGCCAGTGGAGGGAGGATGGAAAACAGTGCTTTGAGCTCAGAAGAAAGTAATGCTTGTTGAAGGGTCAAGACCACTGTAAACCCTGAACATTTGAAGCATTTGTGCCTCTCATGGTCACAGTGAAATCTGTTGTTTTAAATCATAGGATTTCAATTGGCCAGACTGTCTCCTGCTGCAGTCCCTGATTTGTCTAACTGGTTTATCAGGAGTCTGAACTCTTGTTCCTGCTGGTAAAAATGAGTAAGGAATCGGGAACTTTGGATAAGCTGTGATGCCACCTGCATGGTGTGGATTTGGGTCTGGTGTGTCTCCTTGGTGGAACCAAGATCAGTGTCACAAGTCACTTTGGGACCGGTGTAGATCTGTGTGAGATAGCTATTAGGATTTGGATATAGGGCAGACCACTGGCTTCTTTACCCCTCAAAGCCAGGATTGAATTTTTCATTTTCTTTTTCTCCCTGGCTCTTCCCTCCTTTCTTTAGTTTCTTTTAAACATTTATTGGTTTATATGGGCAACCCCTTTGATGATATTGGCTCAAAATGACTGGGACAACACTCAATAGTCTGATCCCATCAGATCAGAATTTTAAGTCCTATAGATGAGATATGAGAGGGGCATCTGGCTGGCTCGGTTGGCCCAGCATGTGATTCTTGATCTCAGGGGTCATGAGTTTGAGCCCTACACTGGGGGGTTGAGATTACTTAAAGGAAGAGAAAGAGAAAGAAAGAAGGAAGGAAGGAAGGAAGGAGGGAAGAAATCTTAAAAAAAGGTATTAGAGGGTGACCCAATTTGATCTATGGCTTATCCAACATGCAGAAAGAATTATTTTGCACAGAAAAACTCTTAAAAGGGCATTTCTGATCTTGCCACGATTTTGATGAAAACTCTTAAAACCCAGAACCTGTAGCAGAGTCAACCTCATTTTTTGCCCACTGTTGCTGTTATCTACTTTATGTTTTTCATGCCCCCAAAACCAAACTACTGACAGCTCGGTAACCTTCCCTTATCATTTCTGGGGTTTGGTATACATTATTACCTCTTTTTAAAATATACCCTCCCTCCATCTTCTGCCTTTGAGAATGATATTTATTCTAAGACTCCTTAGCTACTACCTGCAGAGTTAACTATCTCTCTCCTTGTATCAAGTCTTTGCGTAGGTACACTGCTGGTGTTGTCATTTTATTATAATGTGATTACGTATCACACTCTTCCCTTCGCCATTAGAGGGCGAGTTCTTTGCCATTCTGGACGTATTTGGCTTTGGACCCACTGTATCCAGGCTGCCATGATCTACTGAGGTGTGCTGAACTGAGCTGAAGCTCTCAGACTATGTCCCCAGAGCTTTCAGATTTTATTTTATTTTTTAAAAGATTTTTATTTACTTATTTGACAGAGATCACAAGTAGGCGGAGAGGCAGGCAGAGAGGGGCGGAGAAGCAGGCTCCCTGCTGAGCAGAGAACCCGATGCAGGACTCGATCCCAGGACCCTGGGATCATAACCTGAGCCGAAGGCAAAGGCTTTAACCCACTGAGCCACCCAGGCATCCCAAAGCTTTTAAGATTTTAAATAGACACAGGGATCCCTGGCTTACCTTCCTTCCAGCTATGTAACCTCCTGAGGCTCCAAAGCTTTTGGTGAATGTGCCCATAAGCACATCAACATCTTGAGGGTCCAGTCCAAAGAATTCTACAACACCCCGGCCAGTTGGGCCCACGGACCCAATACTGTGAGCTTCGTCTATGTAGAGGTATGCCTTGTATTTCTTCTTTAGAGCCACAATCTGAGGCAGACGCACGATGGAACCTTCCATGCTAGGGCAGAAGGAGAAATGCTTGTCACTTGTGTGCACTTTCCTGGGAAGCCCCGTGATGGTCTTCCTTCCAATCCTTCTCAGACAACCTGTCCTGACACCAGTCAGTGGTGACAGGGACACACAATTCCTTTCTTCCTAAGGCATAACTTAGTTGGTTAAAACAACCCTCTCAATCTTGTAAAGCTGCTCTGGCATTATTTTACTTGGGAAAAAAAAAATTACGTTCGATGGATTAAAGTGCTCCGAGTTGTTATAGCTAATTCCCAATGAACAATGACCTTACTGTGTTGTTGATCAATTTATTTGTAAAGTCAACTAGTGTAACTAGACTGACCATTTTGGATTCTAGGTATTTTGCTAGTTTTAATGAAATTGCTTTATGTAATCTGTCTTTGTCAGCCTGCTGTTGTCTATTTGACCAGTTCTATCTGACAGAGACTCATGCTTGAATTGCCAAAGATTAAAGGTAAGAATTAAAAACACACAAAAGAACTTTGCTTAAGACACATAGTATTAGTGAAAGCACAAGAGAAAGTTCTTAGGATCTCTTGTTCACTGCTCATTGGAAGTCAAAGGCTATTTTGAGGCATCTGGTAATGTCCCCTCTTTCTGTTCATTTAGGGGAAATTGTTCTCATTCTTGAGTGAGCATCCAAATCCCCTGGATAGTTTGTTAAAACACAGATTACTGCTTCCCCTCTACCCTGCTCCTGAGTTTTTGATTGGGAAGTTCTGGGCTGGGGTGGGGGGGGGGTGCTACGAACTTGTATTTCTACCAAGCTCCCCGGAGACATCGTACTCTTGGCTGGGGACAACACTTTGAGAACCACTGCCATAGAGGAACCTTTTTGTTTTAGCCCTGAGTGCTTAATTTTTCATGGTATTGTAAATTGCAAAAACACTTCAAGTCCTCCAAAAAAGGGAAAAATATGAAGGAAATAAATAAGTAAAACTTACATTTACATGGCACCTTTGGAACTCGATGGATTTAAAAGGACTTTCGGCCTTCATCAGTTCTCACAACACTTTGTGGGCTGTGTCTACACCACACACAGTTTTGACTTCCCTGACAGGCGAATTCTATGAAAACACACAGACTCTCACCCTCACCATGTAAAGGAGCTTGTCAGACAGCTCAAGCAGTTTATTTCAAGAACTAATCAATTGACGCCAATTGAACTTTGAACTTCTCCCTTCTTCCTAATTAATTTATTTATTAAATTTAATGCATTATAAAAATAAACTTAAGTGTTAGGTCAATCCAGTCAAAATAGTCCGGCTGGTCGTGCAGTGACTCAGGCCAAGAGGTGTTGGTTTGGAGGGAGCAGACTAGCCAGCAGCGTAGCATTTGTATTTTTGGCTTCTTTAAAGGAATTTATTTAAAAAAAAAGGGGGGGGGACTTTGTTCTTGAAAGCAGTTTTAAGGTCACTGCAAAACTGAGCAGAAGGTAAAGATTTCCCATATACTCCCTGCCCCACATACACATACACATCATCACCCCTATAACCAACATTCCCAAGAGCAGTCCATTTGTTACAAATGCACCTATACCAACACATCATTGTCACCCAAAGTCCATAGTTACCATGAGGGCTGCCTCTTGGTGATGTGCATTCTATAAGCTTGGACAAATGTATGACAACATGTAGCCATCCTTATGATACCCTACAGACTATTTCTACTGCCCTACAAATCCATTATTCATTCCTCGCCCCACCCAACCCCTGGCAACTACGATCTTTCCATGGTTTCCATAGTTTTGTATTTTCCAGAATGCCATGTAGTTGAAATTATGCACCGTATAGCCTTTTGGGATTGCCTTCTTTCACTTAATAATATGCATTTAGTTTTTTTCCGTGTCTTTTCATGGCTTGAGAGCTCATTTCTTTTTAGTACTGAATAGTGTTCCATCGTCTGGATGCCCCACAGTTTACTTAGTCATTCACTGACTAAAGGATACTTTGGCTGCTTCCAACATTTGGCAATTATGAATGAAGATGCTATAAACATCCATGTGCAGGGTGTTGTGTGGACACAAGTTTTCACCAGTTTGGGGAAATACCAAGGAACATGCTTGCTGGGTTGTATGGTAAGAGTATGTTTAGCTTGGTAAGAAACCACCAAACTGTCCTCCAAAGTGATTGTGTCATTTTGCATTCCCACCACTAATATATGAATCTTTTTTTTTTTTAAAGATTTTATTTATTTATTTGACAGAGAGAGATCACAAGTAGGTAGAGGGGCAGGCAGAGAGAGAGAGAGGAGGAAGCAGGCTCCCTGTTGGACAGAGAGCCCAATGTGGGGCTCGATCCCAGGACCCTGAGATCATGACCTAGCCGAAGGCAGAGGCTTTAACCCACTGAGCCACCCAGGCGCCCCCCCCCCAATATATGAATCTTTCTGTTGCTGCATATCCTCTCCAGTCTTCCAGATTTTGGCATCCTAACTGGCATGTGGTGGTATCTTATTGCTTTAATTTACATTTCCCCCATGACATATGATGTGAAACATCTTTCTGTATGTGTATTTCCATTTACATACCTTCTTGGGTGGGGTGTCTGCTAAGGTCTTTTCGATCAGATTGTTAGCTTTCTTACTGTTGAGTTTTAAGAGTTCTTTTGTACATTTTAGATCACAGTCCTTTATCAATGTATCTTTTGCAAATGTTTTCTCCCAGTCTGTAGCTTGTCTTCTTATTCACTTGGCATGGTCTTCCGCAAAGCCCAAGTTGTTAATTTTAATGAAGTCCAGCTTATTGCCTTTGTGTTTCTCACAAAGTCATTCTGAATGGTTGGTTTCAGATTTTAATGAAATGGAAACCAAAGACACTCATCTTCTCTTATATAAGTTTGTGAGTTAACTCCAGTATTTTCTTAGATTAATTGTTTGTTACCATGGTTTCCAATGAGGGGAGAAGGTACAGCCATCTGACTGGCCTTAGAGTGTAGCCACACCACTTACCAACCGAGGGCTTGGGCAACTTACACGGTGTTCTCTGCCTCCATTTTCTCAGATGTAAAGAAAGCATGATGATGAAACCCTCCTCATAAGGTCTTTCTAGAAATAATGTTTGTAAAGTGTCTGATGCATAACAAGCACTCACTAGGTTGTTCTTTTTCTTAGGAGGAGCATAGGAGGAAATGTTTGGAGTGAGGCCTGACTTGAGAAATGGGGAGCCCTTAACAATGCTCGGTGTTGAATCTTCCAGGAAAGAGGCATATGGGTGTCGTACAGAATAAATGGCTATATGCCCTCAAAATTCTAGGATCTACTTCTCATCTTTAACATGTTAGAAGTTGGTAACACAACTATGCTGAAAACCTGACATGTCACAAATAACCATTCTTTGTTCTGGAACTGAATTTGGCAGGAACCAGAGTTAATGCTGAACAGTTTGCAGACACTCGAGGCAGCTAATTAGCCATCCTTTGCTGGGGCTGGTCTAGCTGATGTTAGGAGTCTGCCCACCTGGTTTATATTTCTTCCTCTAAGATTAATGACTCTACAGTACTGTTGATTTCTGGAGTTACTACAGGGCACGCATGAGTCCTGGGTAGAACTCAACTTTTATAAAGAGTTATATTCACCTGAGCTAAGTTTTCATTTTCTTAATGTGAACACATTTGAATCGAACCCTTTCCTACAGTGGGATATTGAGATTGGTGCATGCGTAGAAAAGGGATTTCTATGTTATTCCTGTAAATTGCTGTCAAAAACACAGTGCCAGAAATGAAAAAGAAAACAAGGATGGTGTTTTATTTTTTTTCTTCCTGAATGGCAAGTTGTGTTTTCTTTTGACTTCAATGAAAGAAAAACAACTAAAATACAACTGTAGGTAGAGATAATTCCATTATTTAATTTGAAGCTCTGTGCAAGAATTTGAATTAGTCTCGAAGCACAAGCTGATGAATAATTTCTTTATATCGTTTCTGTTACATAATGTATTAGCTAAGTGGCAAGACTCTTTTTTGAAATTTCCCTCTCACCACCTTCCCCTCCACATAGAAAGCATATTATCCGTTGGCAGGACTGGAATTAAACCACTGGTCTGCCAACTTACATGGTGGAAAAAATCTCCTTGGTGGGCCCCAAGTATAATCCAGGGAATAAAAGAGGGTAAAAAGAGAAAAAGAAGAGAGCTAAGACTAATTAAAAATAAAGTACTTTCTTAATCTCACAAAACAAACTGAGGGTTGCTGGGGGGAGGGGGTTTGGGAGAAGGGGGGTGGGGTTATGGACATTGGGGAGGGGATGTGCTTTGGTGAGTGCTGTGAAGTGTGTAAACCTGGCGATTCACAGACCTGTACCCCTGGGGATAAAAATATATGTTTATAAAAAATAAAAAATATATATATAAAAATAAAGTGCTTTCTTTTCCTTTTTTCCTGTAGGTATTTAAATCATAGGCTAAAGTTCTCAATCCTTAAGCTTCCATTATTTTGGGGAGAAGGGTTCACACCCTTAGAGAGAACGGCATTCTGAGATTTAAAGATTTATTTACGTATGTGTTTCTTGGAAGGGCTGGTCACTATTTCTCACTACTTTTGACTTTGAACGTTTGAGCTCCAGTCATGCTGCTTTCATCTCCCAGGCTGTTGGGGACCCCCTGCCCTTCTCTAGTATATTTTTGAATAATTTCGAGACTTCTTGACCACCATGAATCCACCCACTAGACTCTTCAGAGACACAAAACTAGAAAAGTCTGACTTTAAAGTAATACTTAAAAGAAAATGCAGATGAGAACACTATAATAGTATGATTGTAATTTTAAGCCCCCGACCATGAACTCACGGAACTTTGGATCTCAAGTCTCACTCTCCCCATTTTTACAGATGAAGAAACTGAGCCCTGAGTAGGTAAATGGTGAAGGCCACCTGGAGGACTGTTACAGTTTCCATGTTTATTTCATGGGATGGGGGCACATGGGTGGAGTCTTCTGTTGATACTGGAGCTCTGTTCCAGTGGGGCTCCCTGGTTTGAACCTTGGCTTTATTTCATCTCAGTTATCTGTCCTGGGTTAAGTGTCTTCCTCTTCACAGTAACCTCAAAGAGAATGGGGAGGTTTCCTCAAGATTACACATGGGAAGCAAGAAGCAGACACAGAGAAAATGCAAGCTTCTTCCCCTGACATCCATCCTTCAGTTGGGTGGAGAAAACAGCTTCACTATGCAGAGAGCTTATTGTTTTCCATGTTGCAACCTCCTCCACTGAAAAGAAATTTAATGATCCAGACAGCTGCCCTTGGTTGTGGGTTTACCACAGACTGGGCTTCTGCCAAGAACGGGGTTCTATGATCTTATTTAATACTTATAAAAGAACCTTATGAAGGGCACAGAACCGTAAGTGACAACACTGGGATTTGAGCCCTGATCCCAGGCCTCTCTCCAGATCCAGGATCCTCCATATTCTCTCTCTATATAATGAGACCAAGACGGTTTATGGATGGTGACCCTATTATTGTTATTATTGTTAGTATAATTATCATTATCATAACTGCTTTTGTGGAACTGATGGATTTCTTAGACTTGGTATTTGCTTTTTCTATCTTGATACCTGCCTGAAACTGTCTGATTAGGCTGACTCTTTTTTTTTAGGAATTATGAAAAATTGATTTATATGAGGCATTTGTGGTGGGGGGTGGGGGGGGGGCTTTGCCCATGGTGACAAACCACAGCCATAGATTTAAAAAAAAATACAGGAGTGAAAATTCAAAGGAGGCTTTGTGTTGATGTTAACAGGGTATGTGTCCATAGCACTTTGTTAACAAGTAGAAGTGCATTTGTGAACTGTTGATTTCACATTATTAACCTTGGCCTTTTAGAAAATTCTGTGGGAAGTAATTTCATTTTTTGGTGACAGCAACAAATGAGAACATCCACTATGTTCCAGAACTCCAGTTTTGGTTAGCCTTATTCTGAAGATGAGGAAACTGAGGCCCCAGGAAGTACCAAGCCTTTTTTAGAGGTACCCTGTTTCCTAGCTATGTATGGGCCTTTGGAGGTCGCAGTTTCACTTTCACATAAAGACAAGATTCCGTCTGATGAGATAAAAGGAAGCTCTCTATGAAGGAAATCCAAGGAAAGTGGAGGTTTCCTCATACAAATAAATGCAACACCTGTCTCTGCTGTCCTCCTGAGATCATGGTGGTAGGACACAGGCCCAGCCATGAAAAGCCCAGCTGCTGGAGTGAGTTCTCTGTGTAACTGATGGGACTAGTTGACAGTAAAATGCTGGTGGTCCGGTCCACTTAATTTCAGCTATAATCAAAGTACTTCAAACACAACTTTCCTTTAGTGGAACCAAGTTCTGTTTACTTGCCATTGGATTCTGTCAATTCTGGTTAAAGGAGATGCCCAGTCTGCTCTCCCTCAGCTGATCCATGCTCCCACATGTCCAGGCCTGAATGACATGTGTTTAGATAAAGGCTCTCTTCCCAGACTGGCAGCTGGCACAGATCACACCGGGAGAAAGATCTGGGCTTGAGGTTATGACAGCCCAGAGTCAATAAGATTATTTCTGAAAAGTAGCAAGTTCAAGGATAGTGAGTAAACTATTCATAAAATTGAATTATTAATTGAATGACTCTATAGTAGGGTCTTTCAGTCTTGGCACTGTTGACACTTTGAGCAGGTGGATTCTCTGCGGTGGGGGCCTGTCCCATGCATTGTAGGATGCTTAGCAGTATCCCTGGCCTCTGCCTACTAGAGGCCAATAGTACTCTGTGGCTGTTGTGCCAACTGAAAATTGTCCAAATTCTCCAAGATAGGGGCGGGTTGTGGAAGGGAATCACCTTGATTGAGAATACTCCTCCAGGGTGACCCCAAAGACTTCATAAATAGGGTATCATCTGGGGGCTGACCCGAGGAGTTATTGATGGGGATACATAACGTGGGCTGCTGGAAACTGGCAATGCCATCTTTGCAACTCTACAGTAGCACTAGGGACATCCAGAACACCAGGCTCTAGGACAGTGAGGCTGAGGGAAAAAAACAAGATAGTACCTGGCTCATTATTATTACTATTACTGTCACTATCATTAATATTATTATTTTAAATCGAGAGAACGCACTTCTTTTTCCCAAGAAGGGTGGAGACACGTTTCTTCTGCTGCTTGTTATCCATTCATGGAATGGAAATGATGCACACTCCGGCTGAGTGGAATGTCCCATCAGATCTAAGTCTCCTTTGCGAGCATACCTCTCCTTGTAGGGAGGCTAAGCTTTCAGTCCCTTCCATCTAATATTGTTCACTTTTCCATAATTATAAGAAAAAACTCCCTCAATTCTTTGAATGTGAAGATTGTTTGAGAACTGATTTAAGGAGGGAGCACTCCGAGATGATGTTTCCTTGGCTCAGGGACAAGGGCATTCGACAGAAGAATGGCCTGGAGGCAATTTCCATTTCGGTAGTGATAACCAATTCAGACAGAGAATGAAACCAGTTCCATCACAACGGGCCTTGTACAAGCTCTCAGTGGCTTAGTGGGTGTTTTGTCTGCATGGCTTCAAAGCCGTGGGAAACTGAGCACACCTTCAGATGCTAAGTCTAGCAGCTCCCAGCTCCAGATCAAGAATTGTCTTTGAGATTAGTCTTAACCTTGTGGAAAATGGGCTGGCTTTTTGTATTCTAATGACAACAACTGACCCAGTTCAGCAGGCAACTTGTATTTGGGTGCACTCTCCAATTAGAAGCATTGCCTACCAGCAATGCCATGAAGGCAAGAATCATTCCTTTTCTCGAGTGGGGGGCTGGAAAGGGACAAAGAGAGAGGGAAAGTAGAGAATCTTAAGCAGGCTCCTTGCTCAGTGTGGAGCTTAATTCAGGGCTCCATCTTGTGACCCTGAGATCATGACCTGAGCAGAAATCAAGAATCTGATGCGTAACCCACTGAGCAACTCACACACCCCAGGCAAGAAGCGTTCTGATGTTGAGTGACCCAGCACCTCTAGGTCTTTGAAATTGTGGGCAGCCAACGGTAGTGGAGAGAATCAATGCAAGTTATCAGTGCTCTGGGAGGAATTTCTGAGGATACCTTCACAAGAATCCAGCCTCTGAAGCGTTCTGTCATATGCAGAAGACATTGAAAAGCCAGGTGACCCAAGGCCTGACAGCTCACATGAACAGCTCTGGCTTCAGTCCCTTCATAATACCTTACATCCAATTCATTTTCCCATGGAGCTAGGAGAGGTCAGACTTTCCTCAGTTGTCAGCTCGCTGTGGGCCCCGATGCCTTAACATGTCTCTGGTTATTTCCATACCTGTAGATGCCCTCCACTAGGATGAGAATCTTCTTCCAGGCTCTGCGGATTCGAGGCTGGCCATAGATTACAGCATCTCTCAGGAGCTTCTCAAGGCTTTGCATGTCTTTAAATAATACCAAAAAAGAAACTGAGTCATGAGAAGGTTTTTCTATCCTCCCTCATTTTCTTTTTTAAGACAGCGTCAGATTTCTTGGGCTCAGGCTCAGACCTGAGCTTTTCCGCGAGCAAAATTGGAATCAGAGAACATTTGGGGGGGAGAGAAGGGCTTACATTTTAGTACAACTTAACTCTGACAAGATGACTCGTGGGGTTTATATAACAGGCAGAATCAACCCCCACTGGAGGCACATTGTTTCATAAGCTCTTAAAGGCTCTCCTCTCCTGCTTCAACAGAGATAGAAATGCTACATTACATGCATCCCTGGGACTTCAGCTTTGTTACCAGGTTAAAATGAACTCACAGAGATATCATAAACTATAGAGTTAGTTGAGTTTGTACAGAGTGGTGGCCTTGCTGGCAGGTTCTCACTATCTGTACTTTGAGACCTGACCTTCGACATCCTCCATCTTTGGAGGTTTCAGAACTCCAAGTCAGGGGAACCATCCGCACTCCTTTGCAAATTACTTGGAAACATCTGGACACATTAATAGGTGCTCCCCATTATTGAGCCCTGTCTGCATTCCAGGTATCCTTCCAGGCGTATTTTTTGTAAGAACTCTTCTAATCCTACCATGACCCTACAGAGGAGGCACCTTCATTTTATGTTTCAGGAAACCAGGGCACAGGGAAGTCTGGTGAGTCTCCTGAGGTCATGATCACAGCCAGCAAAGCCATTTGAACCCGTGCAGTCTTGTACCATGACCCACATCCGGAACCACTACCTTCGACTGCCTTAAATGAGAGCTGTTGTCCCTTCTTCAAGCCCCATGGTCATGTAGAACAAGGAAGGGTGGATGTCTGTTAGAATATTCTTCTTAACTTGTGGCATCAAATATAATTAATAGTGACTTTTTATTTATCTGCAATCACATGTAGATGACCGGGCTTTGGTTGAGAGAACACTGGGAAAGATGGGTCTACATTTCAGCTGCGTGTATGTGTGTGTGTGTGTGTGTGTGTTTAACCTGCAAAGCCCAGAGAGACAGATAAAAGGCAGAGGCTTATGGGCTTGTTTTTTTAGACTCCTTGTATTTCTACTGTGTAGTTTTTTTTTTTTTTTTTTTTTTGAACCTCTTTGAGCCCTCCCTTTTTGAGAATCTGAAACCAATACCGATGTATCTTAGTCTGGAATCTGATTGTAATTTGGAAAGACGGAGATGCTACTAAACAGCTGACCTGTTACATAATGTCCTCCAGGAATTAGAGACCCCATTAAAAATGCTCATAGAATAAACTTAGTAGAGATAAATCTAAAACGGCACAGTCTCAATATGGGTTTTGGTTACTGCAACAAGAAGCAGATGTGCCAAAGAAACAGCTAATCGTTGGGTTGTCACTGGTCTAAGCTCATGTTAGCTGAGGTTCTTGGTTTCAATGGAACGCCCTGAAACTTTCCCTTTAGTTCCCAGTCTGTGGATCTGCCTTAGGGCTTCCTTACAGCGTTCGTCCGAGTGCACAATATTAGTGTCAAATCAATGATCATTCAATCGGTTGCCTTCCCATGGAAAAAGGAAGGAGAATAACACATTGGATCTAAATAGAAGTTATGAGAAAGAATAATTGCCTCATGTCTGCAATAATATTTCTTTAATTACCTGTGTTTGGGGGGTTTGTTTTAAAGACAGGCAGACATCTGTCTTCACAGAGGTCATGTGTTTTAGTGACATGACATCATTACCCACTAGATGGCAGCCAAGGAAATGAAAAGCAGCTCTTCGAGAATTTCCAGGATAATAAACCTTCGCCTGTATGGACATTTTTCTTTAGGCTGGGTTCCTAAGATGTTGAAGGAGCCCCTGTGATTGAGGGAGACAGCTCCTTTTTCTATAATCTACTGCAGGCCTCTTAGTCTCTGAACGGAATGAAGAGATGATGAATAAAATCATTCCTGTTTAAAGAGTGTTTTTCCTTCTGGGAGTTGGAATTTATAAGTTTTGTTTGGTACAGAAAGGACACATGATCAGTGTGGTCCCAATGCCATAGTAATAAAAACAAACCCAAGTGAACGAAACTACCAGCCATTTAAAAAATGACTGTTCAAATATATGTTTATTAAAAAAAAAAAAAAAAGACTGTTCTGGGGCACCTGGGTGGCTCAGGGGGTTAAAGCCTCTGCCTTCGGTTCAGGTCATGATCTCAGGGTCCTGGGATTGAGCCCCATATCGGGCTCTCTGCTCGGCGGGGAGCCTGCTTCCCCTTCTCTCTCTGCCTGCCTCTCTGCCTACTTGTGATCTCTGTCTGTCAAACAAATAAATAAAATCTTTTAAAAAAATAAAAAAAATAAAAAATGACTATTCTAAGATTTTGAAAAATATGTATAGGCAGAGATTATTCTATTGTTTATGCAATCAAATAGATCCCATACATATTATAGGCTTAGCCTGGGATTAGGTTTAAAATAAACACCACTAAAGAAACACAGAAGGTTCTCCCCATTCTTTTAATAATAAGCAGGACAGAGAACAAGCCTTTCAATGGCCATGAAGTGTTTCATGCATTTTGCTAATGGAAGCGAGAGGAATCATGGTCCCTTCTATGGCAGGGACCTGTTCCACTCGAATAGAGAGTTCCACGGGGCTGGGCTTTGGTGAAACATCACACAGCTGCTGGTGTCCACACACTGGGATTCTTGAGCAGGGTGAAAATCAATAAGCCTTATTTCCCACCTTATTTCCAGTAAGCAGGAACTCACCAGCCCCTTAGAAACAGAGAAGCTGGGCAGAAAAAGGGATGACTTCACTCAGTGTGGGATTCCAGACCCACATTAGTGTCTGGCAGCTTCTCTTTGGTTCTTAGGGTCTTGCTCTATTAATGCTAAGAGCTTGTGTGGGTGACAGACCCGCAGGATTTAGGGCTTTGTGGTTTATGTTCTGCAGGCCTTGTGAGAGTGTACTATTTCATCAAGCCACACGCTAACATCTGCAAGGGATTTTTAAATAATGATGCTTAATAAAGCACTTATATTTGCATTAAGTTAATTCTCATGACACCTCTAAGAAGTCGGAAAGAATGATTAGGTTTTTGCTTTCTCTGATGAACAAACCAATGCCAGAAGGTTTGTAAAACCAATCACCCAAAACCAAACCCAAACAAACCAGTTTCTTGTTGATGTATAAAGAAAGGTCTGAGAGATGGAAAATTAAAATAAAAAATAAATTTGATGCCCTCGAGGCACACACACACAATACTATAATATCGTTCTGAACTTATTGCACACTATGGACTCGTAATTGGACCTCAAGTCTGGGTATCATCAATGCCTTCAGCATCATTCGCCACTGTCTGGCTCACTGAGGTGATTTCCTTTGGTTTGTGAAGGGCTGAGAGGAGCGAGCTGGCATGATGCGGGAGGAACTGTTAGCTATCAAAAAATGAAGGCATGGAGGCCACATTCTGGTGATCTGTGCAAAGCAAGCCCTGGTTTGTCACAGGTATGGTGAATCAGATTACCGAATTGCTAAATACTTGGAATCATCCAGTGATGTGCCAGAAACTACCATCAGGCTTATGTGACAAATACCCTTTGAGGGCTTGTTCCTGAGCCTGTCCTTAAATTCAAAGCCCCGATAATACCAGCACGGCTCTGGGTCCAGGGCCAGTCATGTGGTTGCGATGATTATCAGCTCTGTTTTCCTACGCTGCCCAGTGTGGCTGATGGTTCTTCCCTTGTCCTTCAGAGCTCCATGAAAACCACCTCGAGGTGCATTTAGCTACACCCTCCGCTTCCCTGTTCTGTGGGCTCCTCACCAAAAATATTATCATGCCTACGCGTGACAGGCATTCATCAGCTGCCTCTTAAGTGAAAAGACGGTTGGATGATGAAGGAACACTACTGGTTACTCTAAGTCCTTGCTCTCCAGCCGTCCTCCATTCTTCTTGTTCTTTGGGAGATGCTCAGTTTCATCCTTGAACATTGAACTGAAGTGCGAACTGTGAAGCAATATTACTCAAGTGGCTGGGAACAATGATAAATAAATTATATGTACTTTTTAGATGATGATGGGGGACATATACCTTGTTTAGCCTTTGGGGGAAAGCATAATCATAATGGCTAACTTTAGTAAGCAACGTAAATGTTTTTGAGATTTATGGGGGAATTTCTCATGCTTGGAAAATTTGGTACATTAAGTTTTGCAGTTTGGGTAAATAGTTTGGTTCAGATTTTCTTGATAGCCCTGTGCGTATGTGGAGAGGTGTTGTGGGGCCTTCCGGCAGGCCTGCAAGAAGCAAGGTGATCTCCTTGCAAGGGCACCAAGGCAACTGGGAGTAAAGGATCAAGCTGATTTGAAGGTGAGGCAGGTGCTAGGGGCAGGGCTTGTGTACCAGAGGGGAGGATCGTACAAACAACTTGACCATTGAAGTCAATGCAGGAAGGTCAGATATGACTTGGGAAATGATGTGGGAGCTCAGAAGTCAGTGCTGGGGTCTTGCGTCTCAGGTCAAGGCCAACCAGCGTGAACCGTGGCTGCATCTGCCTAGCCCAACTGCCCTGCTCAAGGAGAGTTGCATGGGAGAAGGAGAGGGAGGCTCCTGCCCTTTACCAGCCAGGGAGAGGCAGCTTGAAAAGGAGGTAAAAGTACATTATGCTTAAGAATGGGAACTAGAGTCAGTTCTCCTTGGTGTACATTCCAGCTCTGCTCTTATTAGCTCTGTGTCTCCTTCCCACTTTGTGCCCCTGTTTCTTCGTGTAAAAAAGGGAATAATCCTAGCAGGTGCCTTGTGTTTATGAGGTTCAAATGAGTTAGTACATGTAAAAGGCTCATTACAGCAAAGGTTCAGTACTGTTAGTTGTTGTTAGAGCATATTGAGGCGATTGCTGTATTTATTAATATGGAGTGCATGTATGGCCTGGAGCACTGGGTGTGGTGCATAAACAATGAATTCTGTTACATTGAAAAGAAATTTTTTAAAAATCCAAAAAAAAAAAAAAAAAAGAAAGAAAGAAAGAAAAAAGAAAACAATCCAGTTCAGGAGTCCAAGTCAGACCTTAAGATCTAAAATGTTGTGGCTCATAAAAAGTAGTCTTGGTGCTGTTTCTAGGTTTGAACTTCCACGGAAACAACACTGTTGAGCCCTCAGAGGCAGAACCCAAGAGTTCCCCCTACAAACATTGCACTCATTCTTCTGTCTCCTCTTTTAAATGCCTTTAGGCAGAACCTTGGTTCTGTTTCTCCACCTTTTCAAAAAAATTAATTAACTAACTAATTAATGTTAATTAATTTATACCGACTTCTCCAAATTCTTGGCCTGCCCAGGGCTCTGACCCCATGGCAACTCTCCTAGCTGAAAAGACTGCTTCTCCTCTCCAAGACTAGTTCAAGAAGCCCTTTGTGATGCCCTTGAGGACAGAGATTACCTTTACTCTTGCTAAGTGTGGTACCACACCAGCACCGTTGGCGTTACCTGGGAGACTGGCAGAAATGCTGAAGCTCAGTCCTCACCCCAGATCTACTGCATCCGTGTATGTCTTTTAACAAAATCCCTCTAGTGAATTTAGTGTAGGTTAAAATCTAAGAAACATTATTCCAGAATCTAGGTCCCATGTCATTATCAGTAAAGTGAGTAAATTCAGAGAAAAAAAAAAACACTTCAGTCCCGAGTTTCCAAATCTCTGGAAGAAGTTGTCAGTTTTTCCAGAGAGTTAAAATTTATCCAGGGCTTGAAGTCCTGGAAAGCCAGGGTGTTAATTCTCAGCCTGGAGGATGTGTTTACCCAGGGCATCCAAATGCCCCAAGGGGCTGTGGACCACTTCCTCAAAATGTACCAGAATCATGATGGAGAACAGACTTATGGGTCCTGGCTTGGAGCTGACCCTTAGCTTTGGTTATGAAATGTCTGAAGAGTCTGGTTTGTGATACCTGAGGAGTCGTGAAGGCAACCTAAAGACTGGCTAGTTCACTGAAGCTGCCCAAAGGAAAAAACAGGAGATATCCTTGGCACTTCCAGAGGAATCCAAATTCCAGAGGAATTTAGAGGTCAAACTTTAGGATTCTGAGTTAAAATTTGGACAACTAACAAGATAAGCTGTCATACTAAACTGATTTTTACACAGAAGCCCTACCTCTCTGTGTCCTACATTCACTCTGCCAGTAGCTGAACTTAACTTAGTGGGTCAGAGCATTAGCAAATGCTGTACAAGCCCTGCCTACATCTCCCAGCCCATCTCTTATTGCAAACACAGGCCATTCTTTGTCCAAGGGCTTTTTTTTCCCTGACTGTGGGGGCCATACTCAGTCTGAGCAGGAACAGCCTCCAGTTACCCACAAGTGGGAATTGGTGTATAAATAATGCAGCTTCCTCACACCTCAAGTGGGATAACACTGAGGTATGTCTACACTGGCATTAAGAGGTTCTTAGTAGGATTGAGCTTCAGTTGTCTATTGTGGTAGCTTGCTTGACAACATGCCCTTTGTTGACTGCCTTTCCTTCTCTGTCTCCATTCCCTGCTCATCTGCTGGTGCTTCCTGGTGTTCTCATCCTAAATCAATCACTTATACTCAAACCCTTGCCTCAGGCTCTGCTCCTGGGAGAAATGAACCAAGAGAAGAGCAACACACTTGGGTTTGAATTTTGACTCTGGCCCTTTATCATATGTGATGTTAGGCAGGTCATTCAATCACTCTGAGAATCAATTTCCTCATAACAATGGAGAGATAATGGAGAAAACTATGAATATGGGATTTTGTTAAAATTAAATGAACTGATTATATAAAGGGCTTAACAGAGAGTTTGGCACCAGGGAATGAAGAATAAATGATAGGTAGGGTCTCAGTAATTGTCCATATTCATTATCTAGGAAGAACTAATCTATTGGTGATAAAGAAATCTGATAGCAACTTTGAATTTAGTACCACTGAAAATGTTCTTCTGAGTCCTTGGAGAGTTTCCTTAGAAACTAGTCTTCGCATGTTCTGATTTTGTTCCCTTTCAGAATTTTCCTTCTGTTTGGTCTCCTTTGATCCTTATTCTGATTTTGTGGGAAATTGAAAGAGAAATGAGGAATAGCTTCAAGTTAGTCATCAAGCTTGTTCAAATAGGATTTGAAGCTTGCAATGGTCTGAACAGGTTTAACTGTTCTTAGGTAGAATTACCCATGCATAATTCAGAAATTCAAGGGTCCAGAATTCTGATTTATACACAGTTGCTATAAATAGCAAAGGGGATTCTCTAGTACTGATTTGTATAAAATAGGACCGCCTCTCCTCCACAAGTCAGGGGAGTATCCTCAACATGTAAGCAGAGGACACAGGCAGAGGAGAGCCCTGGAGAGCAGAAGCAGAGAGTCGTACGAAATCCCATCATCATGGTGTTTAAGAACATTGGGTCGAGGTTGCCATTCTTAAGAACCTGTCTCACAAGTTACTAGCTTTGGTCTGGGCTCATACACACACAGGAAGGCAATTTAGTATCTTCTCCATCTTCTTTACATTATCATTCCAATCTGCGTGGATGCATATTAAGGATTAAAGCATCACCGTTTACTGAGAAATGTAGTGTTCTCCTGGGAATGGCAAAGCAAGAAAGACAGCCAGCAGCAACTGAAGCCTTATGTATTGTGACCTCATTTAATTCTTTCCCCTCCATATACCATTCCACTTCTCTCACCTCTCGAGGAACAAGTCATTCAAAGGACCCCAGAGGTACCCCAGCTCCCGGAAGTGGCTGTTTTCATGCTATGAACACAATAGCTGGGAAAGTACGCCCATTTGCAAAAGTAGTAAGCATGCCAGTGAGTGGGAACAAGGGCTTTGTGTGTCTGGGAATGAAAGTGTATTAGTTTCCTTCTAGGCTGGGAGAAATTAGCACAGACATGGTCAAAAACAATATAGATTTGTTATCTTACAGTTCCGGAGGCCAGAAATCTGAAATCCTCTCACTGGGCTCAAATCAAGGTTAGGCTGGGTTGCTCTCCTTTCTGGAAACTCTAGGGGAAAATCCATTTTCCGGCTTTCAGGGGTTTCTGGCACTGCTTGGTGTGTGACCTTTGCCCACTTCAAAGCCAGCAGCATCTTTCTTACATGGCATCACTCTGACACTCACGCTCCTGCTTCCCTTTCCTACATTTAAGGACCCTTTGATTACACTGGAACTGTGCGGACAATCTCTATGTTAATGTTCACTGTTAAGCAACCTGAATTCCGTCTGCAACTTCAATTCCCCTTTATCACATAATATAATATATTCACAGGCTTTGGGGATTAGGACACAGAACCCTCCCCCACCCCCCCACCCCCGCCAAGTAGGCTCCATACCCAGCGTGAAGCCCAACAAAGGTTCCTGAGATCAAGACCTGAGCTGTGGTTCAGACGCTTATTCGAATGAGCCACCCAGCCCGCAGGACATGGACATCTTTAAAGGCCATTATCCTACCTACAACAGAAAAGAGCAACGGCAGCTCATACAGGAGAGAATTTTCATTAGATGATGGAGTTTGAACCCTTGCTGCGCCCAGCTCTCCGTTAGTTGGAAGGGGCGGAATTTACACAGACAGCTTCTGGCTTTCCCCTTGAGCAGTTGTAGGATCTTGGACAAAGCCCACATCTCCTCATTGGTAAATCAGCACCTGCTTCATGGGGTCATCCATGAGATTAAGTAAGTACATAAGAGAAGGCCACTAGCTCAGCATCTGCCGCAGCGTAAATTCTCAGTGAGTGCTGGTTGCTGATATAAAATAACCACAGTTAACATTCATTATAGAGATGTAAATGAGAGCTATTCTCTCCGTTCTGCGAGGACTAAGGGAGGGCACGAGAAATAAGTTACTAACTGTTTTGAGAGCTTTGTAAAATTGGAAGATAAAATGAAATTCTTGAATTAGAATTTGAGCAAAGGATTAAGGAATTAAAATGGTATTTTGAAAGTAATAGCAAACCTAATAAAAAAAATTGCAAGAATAAGAGTACTACAAAGAACACCTACATACCCTTTGATCTAGATCCATCTATTAACATTTTATTCCATTTAACTGATCACTTTCACCTGTCTATCTATTGATTGATCAACTGATTGATCTATCTATCTATTTTTATCTCATACAGTCTTTTACTGAACTGAGACTACTTTGCATATATAATGGTATTTCTGTACATTGTAGCGTCTTCCCTAAGAATAAGGGTATATCCTCTTATGAGAATACAGCAAGGGCCAGAAAACTTTTTCTGTAGAGGACCAGAGAGTAATACTTCAGCTTTTGTGGTCACACATTCTTGTCTGTACTTTATACAGTCTTTTAAGAATGTGAAATCTATTCTTGGCTCCCAGGCCACAGCTTGTTTACCCTGGATGACAGAGGAGCTATCGGCTTCAGTACATTTAACATTGATACCATAGTCTTATTTAGTAATATCTAACCCTTGGCAAGTTCCAGTTTTGTGAACGACTCAGGAATGTCCTTTATAGTGCCTCCTTGTCTCTTTCCGAACCCAGAGCCTCACATCGGGCTTCCTGTTCAGTGGGGTGTCTGCTTCTCTCTCTCCCTCTGCCTGCCACTCCCCCTGCTGGTGCTCTCTTCTTTCACTGTGTCAAATAAGCAAATAAGATCTTTTTTAAAAAAGAAAAGAAAAGAAAAAGAAGAACCCAGTCCAGAGTCAGGGACTGTATTTAGTTATCACAGCACTTTGGTATCCTTTAATCTGGATCATCTCCTCAGCCTTTCTTTGTCTTTTACGATATTTGTGTTATGTGGCGAATCCCTTCCTTTTCCACCCCCTCCCCCGGTTTCTTTTCAATAGAACATTTCTACTTTGGTGCTGCGTTCTGAAAGGCAGTATTCTCATCTGAATACTATGTAAGTCATGTTGAGTCCTTCTCGGGGTATTGTATCTGGGGATACACACTGTTCCTCTGCCCCTCATCAATGATGTCAGTTTTTACCTGCTGTCCAGATGGTGTCAGATTTCTTCCCGATGTAGTTACTATGCTTCCTTTTGGATGTATTTTCACTGGAATTGTTATCCTGAGCTGGAATCTGAAGTAGAAGATATGATACAGCTAGCTGCCTAGGGTGTTATGGGCTGGACCAGGAGAAGCCAGTTGAACAATTATGGAGCAGTTGGAACTAATGGAAAGATTCAATCCGTGACTGAACTGCATCACTTATTTGAATATTTAAAATAAGGTTGTCTTATAGTGGTCTGTTTAGAAGTTTTCCCATTATACTGTTTCTGCTAAAGTGTGTGTGTGTGTGTACAAAAATGTGGAAATAATCTTCACTGATGTGTTCCTGTGGTTGGCATCTATTCTATATATGCAAGAATAAGAGCAGTATTTTTTGGTACCTATTTGTGGGACTGGAATACAGGTGGTGATTATCCCCTTCTCTTCATATTTCAACCTCAGCCAACAGGCAAAGAATCAATTCAAACCATCCCCTGCCCCACCCCCCTCAAAAGAAGGGTTGTTAACATAGGGGGGTCAGGGCCTGACAATCCTTTGCCATGTGGGCCATAGGAAACTATCTCAAGAAGCATTAGTCAAACCCTAGTTCACTTCCTGACCTATGTCCTATAGGCTTTCAAGTTTCTTGCCTCCATGAAGACCAAGAATAGTTTGTCCTCCAAGTTTTCCCATTTTGGCTTCTTCGCCAGTGACGAGGGGTGTAAAGTAGCTGGGTGAAAGGACTCAGGGTCTGCTAAGTCGTTTTAGATTCAGAGGAGGAAGAAGTGGGAAATCAGGCATGGGTGTCCAGCTCCTGCCACAGCAATGCTGGTTAGAGAAGCTGTGTTAGTTATCTATGGCTATGTCACAAATTACCCCCAAACAACAAACACCTATTATCCACAGATTCTGTAGGTTAGGAATCTGGGAACCTTAGGTGGGTGTTCTGGCTCAAGAAAGTTGTAAGCTGCAGCCAGGATGTTGGAGCTACAGTCATCTGAAGACTTGAGGGAGGCCAGAGGATCCCCAAAGATATCCCATTCACAGGGCTGGTGGCAAGAGGCCTCAGCTCTTCTGCACAGGCTGCTTAAGTGCGCCCCCTAGTGATCCCAGAGGGAGGAACAGGCAAAAGCCGTAATGCCTCTAAAAAACTAGCCTTAAGAATGACTTATCATCACTTCTACTGTGTTCTTTTGACTACATAAGCCAACCCTGAGACAATGATGGAAGGGGCTACCCAAAAGCATAAATGCCGGGAGGTGGGGAAGTCACTGGAGAACCACAACCGTAGGTCCTAGGTTGGAGAGTAGGAAATTCTTTTTTTTTTTTTTTATCTATTTATTTGACAGAGAAAGACACAGTGCGAGAGAGTGAACACAAGCAGGGGGAGTGGGAGAAGGAGAAGCAGGCTTCCTGCTCAGCAGGGAGCCCGATGTGGGGCTCGATCCCAGGACCCTGGTAGAGAGAATGGTAGAGTTTGGGCTAAATTCCATATAACAACACACAGAGAAGGTGTACAACAACTGTTCTGGGGACAGCTGACCTTCACTCTCCATACGCATATTGTCTTTTCCACCTGATTCTGTTCAAAGCTTTAACTTAACTCAAAGCTTGTATCTCTGTTTTCACTGCCACTAGACATGGTGGTGGTGGGGGGGTTACTAAATGCTTTGAGCAAATACAGTTCATCCAGAGAACAGCACAGAATGAAGCAGAACTATCCAAACACTTTTTTTTTTTTATCCAAACACTTTTTGTTGCTTCTTCAAGTACATATATCTTAGTTTGTATATATATTTTAGGGGCTCTACCCTAACTGGCTAGGACCTTTTTTTTAGGCTCTTCTCCAGTAGTTCAGCTTCACGCTAGAGCTTTTGCTGCTCTTAACACACTCCAGATTATTATTCTATTTGAAATACCCTTTCCCTTATCTCTGATCAGAATTCTCTTAATCCTCCAAAGTCTTTGGCAGATACTATCATTTTCATGCAATCCCCAAAGTGAATACCCTGTGCATTCCCTCTGCATTCTTCTGGGTCTTCATAATGTTTTCTACAGTCCTCTAGTGGCACTGGCAATGAAAATGATGAGGATAATAATAACCTAAAAACAGCAGATACAAGCAACTCAGAAGTTTCCATTGCCAGGCTTCATATTAAGCAAGAAGTTTATGTGCCTTTTCCAACATATTGTGAAACAGGCATTGTAATTACCCTCATTTTTGCAACAGGTAAATTGAGATCTGAGAAGTTTAAGTAATTTGCCAAGGATCACATGCTAATAAGCTATAGACCAAGGACACAGATGCTTGGGCCAAAGCCTATATGTTTTTCTTTTCAATACCAAAGATATTGTATGATAACAATTATATTTTAGGAAAACTTATTTACAAGGAAAGTGACAGAGTTTAAATGTAGAATTCAATGAATTTTAATAAGAATGTACACATCAATCCAATCAAAATAACAAACATTTCTATCATCCCAGAAAGTTCCTTTATTCCTCTTCTCTCCAAGTTCCTCCCCCAAAATCAGGGGAAAACATCGTTATGATTTCTATCACCATAGATCAGTTTTACCTAAAAGTTTCTTTTATTTACTACAAATAAACTCATATAGTATATACCGTTTTATGTCAGTTTATTTCATTAAAAATAATTTTTCTTGAGAATCATCCATGGTGTGTGTATCAGTAATGTATTTCTTTTTTTATCAGAGGGTCATATTTTATTACATAAATACCGCACAGATCTTTTCCATTCTCCTGCTGATAGAAATTTGGGTTGTTTCCAGTCTTGGCTATAATGACTAAAGCTTCTATGGACATTCTTGTACAAGCCTTTGGGTGGACATACACTGGAAATTCCAAGATGAGGAATTTATGGGTCATAGTATAGGGACATATCTGCTTCTCCTACTAGATTGTAAGCATGTGCTGGGTGGGGAGAGTGAAAGCAGGCATTATTTTAAGGAAGAACATAACTTTTTTACCTGACTGTAGCATAGAACTTAAGTCTTAAAACTTTCCAAAGGCAGAATTATAGAAAAGGAAGAGTTATAACACTTCTGATCATCGAACGTCAGTCTCCTACGAGATCAGTCATGTCTACAGAGGCTACATTGCAAGGCCACTAATAACAGTGACATTAATGTGTTTGGGTTACACTTAGCAATCTGGGTGTTTAAAGCACTTCAACCATTTGTTTCAGGTCAGCAGAGGTTAACAAGCCAGTAGTGAATATAAACATAATTGTGTTTCATGAGGCTAAATTCCCAGTTGGAAGAGCAAGGACAAAGCCCCATCAATAATCTTTACTATCCTCTAGAAGCAAGCAGTAAATGTTGGGATAAATTGATTGATACTCACTGTTGTGTTTGAAGATCCTTATGGTTGCACCTGAGAGTCGGGCCCCAAGTACAAGAGATGCATGATTTAACTCATCACTTAAAATGAGGCATCCCTGTTCAGAAAGCAAGCACACAAAACACACAAAAAAGTAAATAAAATTAAAGAAAAACAACATGTGGGAACAGAAAGAAACTTAAAGACCTGTAACATACATCCACCAAATCCTCTTTAATTTTAAAAGGACAAGTTTCGCCTGATGTCTATGTGTATAACAGCCTGTAGACAATTAGCTGATAAAGATGGGGATTATTTTAAGGGATTACATCTTTAACCATTTGCATTTGAAAAGATCGTTCAAGACCTTGGTTAAATGCCAGTTACCATTTTCTAAAGAGTTGATCTTTGACGGGAGAGTGGATATACTTTGGGTGGGTTATGGTTTGCTGGGGTTCTTCCATGTTGTGTTGGATTATTTGAGACAGTTTTGGTGTATTCCCTCTGGAGGGCAGGGGTCCTTTCTGCAAGGCCTTTCAAGCCCTTGTTTTCCTATTCTCATTCTCTTCTGTATTGACATCCTTGTAGACAAAAGTGTCACTGCTTTCCAGCTAAAAAGTTGCATTTGGAAAAGTGTGGATGGCAACTCAGTCTGGGGTGAGTGATAAAGATCAATCGAATTTACTGCATATAAATTATAATCATGAAATTCATTTTCTTTTTTAAATTTGAATATTTCTAAATTTTAAAATTGCTCAAGTGAACCAAAAAGGCAGAGACAAATTCTGGTGGCCATTTGTGGCCACCCAGAATCTTTGAGGTCTTGCTCATATTTTGGAAACTTCACACGTGACATGTTTTAAGTTTGGGGGGCAAGAGTCAGCAATATTCTCATACCTCCATACTCTAGATGTGTGTGTGTGAGTATTTAAAATTTTTTTAGTGAGCATTTGACAGTTATTTGTAAACCTCATGATACCTCACCCCTAAATTCTTCATCATGTATTTACTAAGAACAAGGACATTCTCTGGCTAAATCACGGTACAATGATCATACCCAAGAAATCCAAAATTCATAAAGTGCTATCACCTAAGATACAGCCTGAATTCACATTTCTCCCACTGTCCTAATGGTGTCAGTGTCTTATTTTATAGATGTTTTATTTCCTTCTATTTTTCTTCAATGCAGAATCTAATCCAAGATCATATATTGCATTTAGTTGTCATAAATCAGATTTTTTTAAACCTAAATCTGGTTCTGACACTTGCTTACTTAAACTGAGCCAACCAAATTCCCACTTTTCCTCAGAAAGAATTTCCAGTACTCAAGCATGACTATATATGAGGCGTTTTCCAACTTGCCTTCATCTCTGGTCTCTTCCTCACCGACAACCTTGCATTTTAGTTCGTCCAAAGCTCAGTGCTTCATGCATGCTGCTCCCTCTTCCTTATCTTACAGTAAAAACTCAACAGGTGAGTAACAGATTCAGTCTCATGTCACGCACTTTGCACAGGCATCTCAGCCTTTCGCAAGAAGAGCTTGGAAGCAACTCTTTTGCCCTTCTCAATGGATGCGCATGGCTTTTCTGTGGTATTCATCCCATTTTATTTGGTGCATTGTTTCCCCCATTAGACTGTAAATGACATACATCTATAAGGCACAGGTCTTATTCATCTTTTTATGCCCTGTATCTTGCTTTATATGTGGACAAAGTTGTTTCTCAATAAGTGATCTGTTAAATCAATAAATGGAATGAGTGGCATGTGCAAAATGTTCAAATAAATGCCCGATAAGCATTTTCTACATTGTAAGTGAGGACTTGAGAGCCTTAAAATCTCATTGATCTTGCTGAACAATCATCAAAGATGACATTTGACCCATATCTAGGACTGTCATTCTATAAACAGAATATCATTATAAACAGATTTGTTGGACTAAGCTGCTACATTAATTTAAAAAGCTGGACATTCAATCAGCTTTTCCTAGAAAAAGGACCTTCGCCATACTTCTAATGAAGGACTTGCTTGGAGTTGTAATTCTTAGGGGTAACACAGCAGAAGACAATTATATTGACAGATTCTCACCTTTCCGACTAATGCAGGGATATTCATTGAGTTAGTTGCAAATCCCATCCCAAAGACCATAGCTGCTTCTACATTCAGGAACTTAGCCACAAGGTTCTCCAATTCTTCATGCTTATCCAAGGTTCCTGCATGTGAAGTCATGGGATGAGTGAGTCTTCTCTTCTCAATAAGTTTGGAAACTCAAAATCCAGTGAATACCCATCTCCAAAAGACGTGTAAGAGTGTATGGAGCAGATATATTTGCCACAGCTGCCATCAAGAAACAACCCACATGTCCACATACTGTAGAATGGACAAACTAAATACCTTGTGGAGGTATTTACACAGTGGCATTAAACACTGTAGTGAAAAGGAAGAGTCTATTACACTATACAACAAAATGAAAAAAAATCTCACAAATATGTTGTTGAGTGCAAGAAGTCAGACACTTATACACTCATATAGGCTGGGTCCATTTATATTAAGTTTATAAATGGACAAACCTACCCTATAGTGTTAGCCACCAGTATGGTTAATTTTAAGTTAATTTTGTTGCGAGCACAATGAGAGCTTTGAGATTCTCTCAATGTTTTGTTTCTAGATTTGGGTGCTGGTTACACAGGTATGTTTGCTTTGTGAAAATCTTTTGAGCTGTATAGTTAGGATTGGCATGTTTTTCTATGTAAATACTGATAAATGCAATAAAGTCTACCAAAAATACTATAATTTATCTCTCCTCTCATCCTACCTCCCTCAGGTGATTAATTAAATTATAACCCCTTCCGAGGGGTCCTGTACATAAATCCAAACAGATCCCATGATTTCTATAGATATTAGTAAATCTAGTTACAACTTAGCAAACCTTTGGAATGTGCTAGATTTCAAAGCCCACTATTTAGGTTATCTCATTTAATCTTAAAAGCGCCATAAAGCAGATATCATTACTTTACAGATTAGAGAGCTGAGGTATAAAGAGGTCACCGATGAAAACCAACAGAGATAATCTGGTCTAACTCCAAAGTTCATGTTTTTACCACTCTGCTACCTTTTATATGCTTATGCTCTGATTCCTTCTCATACATTACCTCTATGCCTTACTAAGAGTAAATGTTAATGAGCCTCATATTTTTCTTTTGGTCATCACTTTAACTTCTAAATCTGCTGTGTCCAATATAGTAGCCAATAGCTACATCTGGTTAGTGCAAGAGTTTTAAATTGCATTTAATTTTAGTTAACTTTATTTAAGCTTACAAATGGAAGCACTGTGGGGTGCCTGGGTGGCTTAAGTGGGTTAAGCCTCTGCCTTCAACTCAGGTCATGATCTCAGGGTCCTGGGATCGAGTCCCACATTGGGCTCCCTGCTCAGCAGGGACCTTGCTTCCCACTTGCCTCTCTGCCTACTTGTGATCTCTGTCTGTCAAATAAATAAATAAAATTTTTAAAAAGAAATGGAAGTACTGTAAAATATTTTCCACTGAGCACAACTTTATTATTCACGTAGGATTATATTCTACTTATTTCACTTTAAACAATGAAAATTTAGTGTCCGAATTGAGATATCCAGTAAGAGTAAAATATACATTATTTTTTGAATGCTTAGTACAACAACAATAAAATAATGTAAAACAGTTCATCAATATTTTTATATTGATTACTTCTTATTTTATATTAATTTTTAAATTTATTTGACAGACAGATCACAAGCAGACAGAGAGGCAGGCAGAGAGAGGAGGAAGCAGGCTCTCCGCTGAGCAGAGAGCCCGATGCGGGGCTCGATCCCAGGACCCTGGGATCATGACCTGAGCCGAAGGCAGAGGTTTTAACCCACTAAGCCACCCAGGTGCCCTATATTGATTACTTCTTTAAATGATACCATTTTGGATATTTTAGGTCAAACAAAACATATTATGAAATTAAGTTTACCTCTTTTCTTTAATTTTTTTTTAATGTGGCTACTAGAAATTTTATTTATTATTTATTATTTATTTTATTTTTTAAAAAGATCTTATTTATTTATTTATTTGACAGAAAGAAAGATCACAAGTAGGCAGAGAGGCAGGAAGAGAGAGAGAGAGAGGGAGAAGCAGGTTCCCTGCTGAGCAGAGAGTCCAATGCGAGGCTCAGTTCGAGGACCCTAAGATCATGACCTGAGCTAAATGCAGAGGCCTAACCCACTGAGCCATCCAGGTGCCCCAGCTACTAGAAATTTTACATTCCACATGTGTCTTGCATTATACTTTTATTGGGCAGTGCTGCTTTACATGATACACTTGACAGAACATAAAAATGTACAAGTGGAAAGATGTTGTAATTTGCAACCACAGAACGTAGAAGCAGATTTAACTCAGATTTAAGTTAGAGGAATATTGTTAGCATATTTGGGCCTACTATAAACTTGCTTTTTTCAGCCTAAGGATCAACATATTTTACTATACACAGTGTGATACCAGAATTTTATTAAATTGGTAAATTATCTTGCTTACTGTGCTAACATGGTGAAGAGTTAAACTTAAGAAGGCATGGATTAGTGAGTTCAGAGTTATTTTGCATTTAATATGAAAGAGGACATTTCATGGATCATCTCTGTCCTTCCTGAATGGTCACATTGTCATACAACAGATGGCTGATGGCCTCTTCTTGATCTAAAATTCATTTACCCCCAAATTGTCAGAAACCATAGTAAAACAACTATTCTAGCAGAATCAATTTTGGGGAGTAGGGAGTTAAAAATCCAAACTGTCATTTAAAACTTTATTAACAAAGATACAGAGAGAAAAGAAATACTAAAATTTAAAGATAAAACATGGGCACATAATCAATCATCAGATTTGTTTTTATCTAAGGGATACTGTATCTCAAGGGAAATGGCCCCAAAGATATGTAGTGAAAAGACCATTGGTCTGGGCATGACAGCCTCGGGTTCTGGCTTAAGCTCTTCCACACTAAAATGTTGAGTGGCCTCTGGTTACCTCTCCTCGAAATTTCCAGAGAGGTTGGGAGAGGTGCTGTTTTAGGCTTCCCTGATGTTGGGAATGATCTTTCCTCCACATAATGGTCTTCTTGTAGATCCCACTCATTATTTGATGTCCACCACATATGATGTCTTTTCTTGGATGCTGTTCTTAGTTTCCCCAGGCAAATTTGGTCATTTTCTTCTGAGATCACATAAGTTTCATCACATAATGATTATAGCACTAACTAAGTTGAACATTCATGAGGTCATCTTCTCTACTACAGAAAGAGCCATTGGGTGCCAATACTGTGTGTTGAATGTTCATCTTGGCAGCCACAGAGTACTGACGCAGTATAGTACAGCACTGGTACATAGTAGGAGCTTGTTGAACTGCATGCTGTCTTTTGATGGAGAATAACCCCAGAATAGGGGATGTCACAGGGAAGAAGGTCAAGAGGACACATGATGCTAGGGCAACAAGGTGATGAGGTAATGAGCTCCACCTTGAAAACAACCATAACCGAAGAAGGCCCAGCAAGGATGGAGGGTGCCCAAACATTCCCACCTTGGTAAATTTCCCCTTTCCTTTCTAGAGAGTCAGGTGACAACTGTGTCCCGGCCCAGTAACCCAGAAATAATGAGTAGAACTTCACGGTGAGTTTCTGTGATGTCTTCCTCCACTTTCATCTTCCCCAAGTCTGCCATCCAGGAGTTTATAACAGATGCATCACTGGAAGTCCTTAGGATAATGTTGAATGTTTTGTAAGCAATGAAACAGCCAAGCAACTACTAAAAGTGGGTATATCCAAGAACATCCTGAGAAAGTGCCCTCTGTGAGTCTTCATCATTAGCCCTGGCTTGTGCAGAGGAAGAAGAGAGGAAATGCAAGTATCCATATTAGGTCTCCAGATCCCATCTTCTTGTGGATTTCCAGTGATCAAGCAGAGAGTAAACTAATATTCAAATATACCTATTCTTATAACCACATGTCTCACAGCTGAGTTACAAGTGGTTTTGCATTTAGGGGCTTACCTTCATTTGTGGAAAATAACAATTTCCACTCCCAATTCCCATTTTTATAGAATATCTCTGTTTGGTGCTCACAGATCAAACTTAATAAACAATTATAAGACAGTCTCAGAATGTCTGGATGTTTTCTACATCAGGAAGCCATGTCTCTCAAAGTTAGGCTGGGCTGTCTGGATGGGGTGTTCATTAAGGAATACTGAAAGAATGGCTCATGTGTATTAATCGAGTGCTGCTTTCCTCCTGCTCTTCACAATGAATAACTAAAATGTAAGAAGACCTTGGGGAAACAAAGCAGTCACAAAAACTGGATGAGCTTGCTTCCTGCAAACATTCAGACCAGATCCTGATTGGGTGGAGATGTCTGAGTCATGTCAAGTTGAAGTTGGTGGTCTGAGTACTTGAGCGGTTCTAATAATTATAGTCAACATTTTGTCTTTGTTATGTAAATATAGGAAGTGTTTTTAACCCCTGAAAGTAGGGCTTACCCAAGGTACAGATAAATTCATGGTGATTTTTATTTCTTTCTCTCTGACTTTAGTGTTTTTTTAGTCTCTGTAGGTCAACCACAGTCACAAATTGGCAATGGATCTCCAAATTGCTATGTTGTGCATATATTGACACTTGTTCTCATCCTGAAGGTTTATTTGCCCAATGGGATACTGAAAGCCTGCTTTGTGAATAAAAGAATAAATACAAGTTGGATGTCTCCTCTTCCCAGCTCTCTCAATGATATCTCCATGTGCCAAACACTGGGCTTGCCGCCATCAGTCAAATCAATAAAAATCAGACACAGGAGAAAATACCAGTATTATGTTTATGGACAGTGTACTTCTGCTGGATTTTTACTGATACTGACTGGCTCATACTTTTTAGTCAGAACATAAAGACTGCTGGCTTTTAAACGGATGCTGAGTAATAGTAAAGAGTGTGGGTGTTATTAATAAGCCTATTTCACCACCACCAATTCTTCCTGTGCAGTACATATGAAGACTATTTCCCAAACTGAGTGTAGTCCCTTTTGTCCTGTTTGTAGATTGTTTCTTAGACTTGATTTAGAAGAAAGTTGGCCTTTGTCGTGACAACCTGTCAGCAGGCTCACCTGGCTGTTCCAAATGTGCCATGGATATCATCCCAATCTGAGCCGCTGCGCTTGAACTGGGGATATGGATGTGGGAAGTTAGGGGCAGACATTGACAATGCCTTTGGTCTTCCTCAAGTTGGTATCAGTGGTTATAAAGGATATACATAGGTGCTGATGTCAATGAAAGATAATCTGTATCCTCAATGTGTTTGGATGTAACAGGATTTCTTGTCTAAATGAAGTAAAAAGAGACAAACTTTGATGTACATTGATGTGCCTTGGATTTGGAAATCTGGACAATTGTTAATAAATCTAGAGGATTCTTCTTCCCAAGTTGCCATAAGGGCAGGTGCTTATCTACAATAGCAAACATGTTATGGAGGGCCAGAGAGAAAATAGTTTGGACTTTGTGGGCCAGATGGTCTCTGTTACAACTATTCCACCCTGTTATTGTAAAGTGCAAGCACCCATAGACAATACACAAAGGAATGACTTTGGGTGTGTACCAATAAAACTTTATTTGTGGATACCAAAATTTGAATTCTATGTAATTTCACAAGTTGCAAAATAGTATTTTTATTTTTTCAGCCACTTAAAAGCATAAAAACTACTTGTGACCTGCAGGCAATACAAAAGCAGGAGTCAGCTAGAATAGTCTGGTGACTCTCGATGCAGATGGTCTCCGATTTTAGCTATGAACAGTATGGGGTAGTGTCAAGAGTTCTTCAGTGGGACTCAGGAGAACTGGTCTCTACTTTTGACTTTCAACCTACCGACGGCAAGAACATTGATTGGCAGCTTATTAAAAAACCCTAGGCTTCATGTATCTCATTTTATGTTATTTGTGTGGGTGGAGAGAAGATGGTGAAAAAAGCCACATATTCTGAAATTCTATGAGTTTCAACTTTGTTCAGTCAACCCAGGTATTACCTCTCTGGCAAGTATTTTACTTACATAAAATTATTGGGATATCTTGTTGAGTTGTTACGCCTGCCTGGCTTTGTTGACTTAGAAGGCCAAATCTACACTTGCAGAAATATCTTTGCTAGTTGCAATTTGGTTGTGCTGTTATTTCTGTCATTGTCAAGAGAAGGGCAATTACCTTGTCAGAACTATAACAGGTATCAGGAAATTGCCCAAAGACTTTCAGAAACCAAGAGATACTTTCATTTTCCTACTCTCAAACAATTCCTCCGAGAATCTGTTTCCCGTTACAAATACTCTTAAAGGAAAATAAAGAGGCTTGAGAGAGATAGAATGAAATCTCATTAATCAGAATTTACAATAATTTCGTCAGAGAGGAATCGGCACTGTTTATGAAGAAGAGTTTTGCTGTTGTAAATTAAGAAGCTGAAACTCATTGATGTGGGGATGTTTACAGCTTATTTAATCAAATGCACAGTTTTAGAGCATTGGTTTGCGTAAAACTGTGTTAATTACAATTGCTTTTTTTTTTTTTTTTAAAGAAAACAAAATCTCTACTTGGTAGCAATTTGTTAGAAGCTGCTTATTTGCATAGGAACTTGAAGGCCATAAGATGATATTTATTTGAAATTGATTTAATTTAGACAGTATACACACTCAGGCTGGCCCCTTTTTCAATAGTTCAGACTAATGAGACATTTCCTGGATCTAGACACAAATATTTGAGAAAGAAACACAGAAAAAGCCTTGCAAATTTGAATGAGATGCTAGCAGAAAGCTTTAGGAAGATAAAGAGGGAGACGAACTATCAAGGGATTTAGGACCATGTTCTCAAGCTGAGAAATAGAAATTTCAGCAAGTTGGTACATTACAACTAGCATAAAAATCACATGTCAAACTTGAAAATGAAAAGTGATTTCCCAATATAGCCAGTCATATTGATTCCTGAGTTAATGCGTCCTCTCTGGTGTCTTTAAGATGAAAATATTTGAAGGCTACTTCTTAAAAGTTGTAACTATAATTTGAATGAATATTCTCCACCAAGCAGTTTTGAGGTGTACTTAGTCTTCAAGTTTCCCTGTTGAGCTGAATCAAGCACAAGGCTTTCCTTCTCAAAGGAAGAAGTCTCCTAGCAGAGATGAGCGTTCCTTGTGGCATTCCACGAATTTGTTTTCTTAGAAGGAACCTTTGACTACCAGTTGCTCCAGCACAAAGGATTTACAGAACATAGACTTCCAAATAATATTCTGTTACAAAGTATCTGCTCTTAACCAGGGAAAGAAAGACCAAGAAACTAAATACCCTTGTAGAATAAAAGTGGGGGTAGGCAGAAGAAAGGAAACAAAAGTTTCTGTTCAGTTTGCCAGAGTTTAACCTTTCCTGGATTTGGAAATCTAGAGCAGCAGTGTGTGGCACAATGTCCTCAGCTATCGAAACTAACTTGCTGCCTTGATTTTCTGGCTTGTCTTTTACCTACTTTCCAGTTTTTATTTATAGACCTCATCCCCCGGCCACGTGTGGTACTCTACTCCACATAAAGTAAAAGACCTTTGCATTCTGGAAGAGATTTGACTAATTTGGTCAAGAAAGTCAGCCATGCTAGATAGTATCCATTGATTCCCAAAGTGTAGTCTCCAGAGCAGCAACATGGGCAATGCCTGGGAAGTCATTGGAAATGTGAGATCTTGGGTTCTACTCCAACAGGGCTAAACCAGAAACTCTGTAGGTAGGGCCAATAACCTGTATTTTTCCAAGCCTTGCAGGTGATATCTGATGTAAGCTAAAGCTTAAGAACCACTGGCATAAACTCAAGAATCCACACAGCCCATAGTGGGGTCCCTTCAGGAGACTGGGACATTTGGTCAGTCTGATTCAGTGGGCAAGTCTTGGAAATGCCAGAATGATTTTCATAAGTCTGGGCATTCATTTTAGACTCCTGTTGACTTTTAAGGAAATCATTAACTGGGGAAATGTGAGCTCATTGTGGAAAAATCAGGAGATACTACAAAATAAAATATAATCATCTTTATCAATGCAAATATTCAAGTAAAATATATGTTTAAAGATGGATTCATAGTAAACATACTCTTCTGTAACTTGTTTTATTCTCTTAACAATGTATTTTCTGTTTTCAGAATATTGAGGACTGGGAAGTCATAGAGTTTATCTCAGGCCCTAGCTGGTTAAAGCGGAGAATGAGGATTTGAATCCAAGCAAACTAATTCCAGAGCCTTTGCTCGCAACCACCCTGCTAAGAAACTGCATTGTAATTTTGCATGGTTAAATAGCATTATGTTCAACAGATCTTTGAAGTATATTTAATCAATTTCCTATTGTTGGAAACTCACTTATTTTCCCCAAATTTTACTATTATTAAGCATATTACATTGATTATTCTAGATCACACATCTTAGAACACTTATTCAAAAATTTTAAGGCAAAATTTCTTGAAACAAAATTGCTGAGTTAAATGGCTTTCTGTTGAAATATTTTTAAATTGCCTTCCAATGTACTCTATCGACAGTATGTAAGGGTATCCTTTTCTTTATTCCTTTGAAACTATGGGATATTATTATTTTTTAAAGATTTTATTTATTTATTTGAGTGAGAGAGAGAGCACCAGGAGGGGAGGGACCAAAGAAGAAGGAGAAGCAGATTCCTTCCTGAGCAGGGATCCTGATGCAGGGCTGTAACTCAGGACCCTGGGATCATCACCTGAGCCTAAGGCAGACGCTTAACCGACTAAGCCACCCAGGTGGCTCTAATGGGATATTACCTTTTTTTTTTTTTTAACTTTTGCCAATTATGTGGAAAATGGTAACTCTGTCTTAATCAGTCTTTGACTATTAATGGGACAGAGTATTTTCCACACTTTCATTGGCTACTTATATTTCCTTTTTTCCTTAATTGCCATTTTGTGTACTGGATCTACTTTTTAATGTAAAATTTTCATTACACTATAACATACTTGTAGAAAAGAAAACGAATTTTAAGTATCGAGCCCTATGAGGTTTCAAAAAGTGAACACACACATATTACTGCATAAAAAATCCTCAAAAACGGTATAGACTGCACCCAAGAAGTCCCATCGTGCCCCCTTCTGGTCACCATCTACTTCCCCTCAAGGGTAATTACTATCCTATGCATTCTCAACAGCTATGAAATTGGTCCCAAATGGTTGACAATCTGTTCTTGGAGGAAAGACAGATAACTTACTCTATGTATAAGGCGCAGATATCCATGACCTATATTGCAGATATACTATATCTGCAATAATATACTAATATTACAGATATAGTATATCTGATATATTAAAATATCAGAAGAGAGAGTGATAAAAAAATCTTGAGAAACATTACACAATTTGGACTGCGCATGTTTTACATCTTGACTTTTCCAAAATCTTGGCCCACTTTTTTTTTTTTTTTTAAATTAACATATAATGTATTATTTGCTTCTGGGGTACAAGTCTGTGAATCATCAGGCTTACCCAATTCACAGCACTCACCATAGCAATACCCTCCCCAATGTCCATAACCCAGCCACCCTATCCCTACCATCACCACCCCCCCCAACACCCCACAACTCTGTTTGTTTCCTGAGATTTAGAGTCTCTTATGGTTTGTCTCCCTCCCTGGTCCCATCTTGATTCATTTTTTTTCTCCTCCCTTCCCCCCATGACCCTCTGCCCTGCCTCTCAACTTCCTCATATCAGAGAGATCATATGATAATTGTCTTTCTCTGACTGACTTAATTTGCTTAGCATAATATCCTCTAGTTCCATCCACATCGCTGCAAATTCTTAGGCCACTTCTTAAGTTGGGATGTTCCTTTTCTTCTGATTTGTAAGTCTTTCGTGTTAAGAATATTAACACTTTGTCTTATATTTTGCATAACCTTTTCTAATTTCGTTCCTTGACTTTCAACTTTGTTGCCATGGTTTTTATGTAGAGAAGTTTAAATGCTTCGTTTTGTTGGCTCTTTCCCCCATGATTTCGGGATGTGCTTTCTTTGGTTCTCTGGAGCATTAGGACACAGGAGACTACTGTCTGAATGAGGGTTGACAAGTCTGAAGGGAAAGTAGTTGTGTCTAGAGGCTGGGGTGGGAGCAAGCTGTCTTTCCTCTAGCAGGGAAGAGTGCTTGTTTTCTACAGACAAGGGTGGCCTGTGTTGCATGGAGTCAGCCTGGAAGTCATTTCAGATGGATCCCTCCCACTAAGAGGACATACTGCCAAGTAGGGTGAGTTAGGTAGGGTGAGTTCCACTGGAGGTCATTATGGATTACAGAATCGAAGGGCGATTACAAGCGACAGGTCTAGAGCTGAGGCTGCTGTGGATGAATGTTTATATCTCTCCAAAATTGGAAACCTAATGGCCAAAATGATGGTAATAAGAGGTGGGGCCTTTGGGAAGTGATTAGGTCATAGAGGCGGAGCCTTCGTAAATAGGATTAGTGTCCTTATAAAAGAGGTTCAGACAGCTGGCACCTCCCTTCCACCACGTGAGGGTACAACCAGAAGTTTGCACCATGGAAAAGGGACCTCACCTGACCATGCTGACTCCAGAACTGTGAGAAATGAACTTTGTTGTTTACAAGCCACCAGGTTGTGATATTTTGTCACAGCAGGCTGAAGGGATTTCGACAGGGAGGTTGCACTCATCAAAGGAATGACAGCCTGACAATCTTAGCAGGGCCCTAACCAAGGAAAGCATACAAGCGCATTTTGTATTTGAATTGTTGAGGTCCTTTTGCTCTGTTCATTTGTTCATTCATTCATCACTTCTGTTATCCATTCAGTTTCTATTTTACTTATGTAGTTATTTCTGGTGGTGGTGGTTCTTATTTTTTATATTTCAATCTCAAATGCATTTGCAATTTACACAAGCAGAATTTACTGAGATATAGTATGTGAGGTAGGATCTAACTTATTTCCTTCTGTGATCAGCTAGTTATCATAATACTACATATGACATAATTGGTCTTTTTCCAACTGATTTCAAAATTGTTCTCATTGTATACAAATGAGTATTCCAAGTTGTGTCTGCCTCCAGACTTCCATTTAGTCTCCACAACTCTTCTCCCCATCTATTAATGTCATTGGGATGGTGTTCAATTCACATATCCATTTGGAGAAGTACTGATAGAAATGTAACACCAGTTCATTCCCTTGTAGGATTTGTTATTTCAATTTTTTTGAATCTTCTTTTAAGTCTTTTACAAAAGTTTTATAGTTTTCTTCAAAGAGTTTCTAAATATTTTCAACAGAATTCCCTAGGTGTTTGCTAGTTTTGCTCATGTTTATTAATAATATAATTTCTCCAATATATTTTCTGATTGTTAATTACTGACTTTATGAATTTTAAAAGTTGGTCTACATGCAATAAGTCTTTATTGAGTTTTTATTGGATATTTATTATTTCTAATAAATTTTTGATTATTCAGATTTGTAAATTGGAAGAAAGTAGACCCAAACTCTTGTCGTTTCTGCCCAGCTCCCTCTCACATTGATGGTGGCCCCATGATGAGAACCTGCAGAGGTTCCCTTTGCTCCTCACAGATCACAGCTTGAAAACCAGAGAGGTGAGCAATCAGATCATCTACAAATAATGGTTAGTTTACCTCTTACTATACCCATACTTCTTTTTCTATCACATGGTAGGCCTTCAATAAATCTGTATCGACTTAAAGAATGAAAAATGAAATTATGTTGTCTAGTTCTTTCCCAGGTTAATAAAAATGGTAGATAAACACATCTTCCTCTTTTTTCTGACTCTAAAGTGAAAGTTTCTAGTGTCTCATCACAAAATACAGTACAGTCTCTTTGTTTGAAGTAGGTGTTTTTTATTGCATTCTGGATCTCCTATTTTTATTCTATTAAAATTTGTATTGGGGGGGTGCCTGAGTGGCTCAGTGAGTTATGCCTTTGCCTTTGGCTCAGGTCATGATCTCAGAATCCTGGGATTGAGCCCCACATCAGGCTCTCTGCTCACTGGGGAGCCTTGCTTCCTCTTCTCTCTCTCTGCCTTCCTCTCTGCTTACTTGTGATCTCTGTCTGTCAAATAAATAAATAAAATCTTTAAAAAAAATTGTATTAGGAACAGATACTGAATTTTATAAGTGTTTTAGTGTCACCTATCAAGATAATCGTATGTTTTCTTCTAGGATTTTTCAATCTTATGAATTGTTTTATTATTCAGTTAACTATCCTCATAGTTCCCTCAAAGAACTACTTGATCATGGTATCTTGTTATTTGACTATACTCTTGGATTTACAGTGTTAATTCCTTACATACTTTTTTTTTTTTTTTGTTAAGTGCTTCTTTGTCAAATTTTGTTCAGAGGTTGCCTACTCTGGTTGCCGCTCAACAAAATCACCTCTAGTGACTTATTAAAACACAGATGCCTCAGCCTGATAGAAATTTTTCTTCTCTAATTCTTAAGTTTCTGTTTTTATTTTTAATAATTCAACACTTTTGCTTACCTTTTATTCCTTACTGCATGGGTAGCTGAGTTTACAAGCTTCAATCTTTCTTCTTTAGTAAAGTAAGACTATATATTTTTCTCTGAGTACACACCTGATGGTGTTCTCAGAGTTGTTAGTTTCTGTATATGACGCAAATGTAATTTCATTTCCCTTTTGATTATAGAGTCTCTTAGGAAAGGGCTTTAAAACCTTCCAGAGATTTTTTTTTTAAAGGATTTGTTTCTATTTTATTATTTATTTTTAGCTTTATTTCACCATGATCCAAGAATGTGACCTAGGTCGATTCCACTTTTTGGGATCTAATAAACTTTTCTTGGTGGCAAAAAATATAGCAAATTTTCGTGAAAATTTACTAAGTATTTAAAAAGAAGAAGTATACTGGCAACATGTTTAAAGGCTTATAATTTAATACATAAATATTAAATGAAAGTCAGTAGTTACTGTTGGTGTCCTTTATGTTCCATGTCCTCCTGTCCTCCACTTCCTTCCTCCTGCCTTCCCTCCTGCCTTCATTCTCTCTTCCCTCCTTCCCTCCTTCCTGCCCTCTCCCATGCCTTATTTCCCTCCCTCCCTTCCTTCTTCCTTCCCCTCCTTCTTTCCTTCTCTCCTTTCTTCCCTCATTCTTTTCTCTCTTTCTTTCCTTTCTCCTTCCTTCCTTCCTCCCCATCTCCATCCGTCCTTCCCTCCCTCTTCCTCTCTCCCTCCCTCTCCCTCCCTTCTTTCCTTTCTTACTTTTCAAGGACTGAGGGGTACTTTGTGTTCACCTAGCACTCTTTTCTGAGCCTTGTTTTTGTTTCTAATCAGCTTGTGGAATGTTAAATGGACCGACATGACTTTCAAAGCCTCTCACCATTCATTTTCCTGATTTCCGGGTGGACGGAAAGATAGGCAGCCATCTTGTCTGCACTGTGTTAATCGAGGCATAGAAAATATAGGAGTCGAATCTGTCTACATTACGGATGCTCCACATAATTTTTATTAGGTGAGTCTCTTCTTCTTCTTCTTCTTTTTTTTTTTTTTTTAAGATTTTATTTATTTATTTGACAGACAGTGATCACATGTAGGCAAAGAGGCAGGCAGAAAGGGACCCCGGTGAGTCTCTCCTTATGTTTAATAACAACTAATAACCTTAAGCTAATCTTCAGCTTTCCTTTGTGTTTGCATTCATACCACACATTTAGGTTGTTTATTTTATTTATTTTTTTTAAAGTTTCAGCTTGTTCTTTACTCTTTCGCTTTATATGAAAGAACAAGCAATTATACATTTACTTTGCCTCGGGGGCTGCTGCATTACATTTTTCATTGTGAAACCAACATATTCAGACAAACGCCTTCCAGGTACTGAAAAATTAAATAGTTCTTTCCAATGAAGAAGCTCAAAGGACAAATGTGGAAATATCTTGCCTAATGGAGCTATTACTGCATACTGTTTGATGTTAATATTCAGACGTCATGAACAATTCTCAATCCTGGTGCTGAAAATCTAAAAATCCAGGTAATTTTAGAATCTGGAAACAGTTATTCAAGTGACTTTCCAGCTGAAAGTCTGGAGGCAAGCCACCTGAAGAAGAGGATGTTGAGCAGCAGTCTCTTCAACTTTTGGTAAAATGTTCGGTCTACAACACAATGTAATATCACACACAACAATTCTCAAGAATTTCTAATCTTTCACAGTACATTAAGAAAGTTCTTAGGAGGGGTGCCTGGGTGGCTCAGTGGATTAAGCCTCTGCCTTCGGCTCAGGTCATGGTCTCAGGGTCCTGGAATCGAGTCCCACACTGGGCTCTCTGCTCAGTGGGGAGCCTGTTTCCCCCTCTCTCCCGGCCTGCCTCTCTCCTTGTGATCTCTCTCTCTCTGTCAAATAGATAAAATTAAATAAAAATAAAAAAAGAAAGAAAGTTCTTAGGAAAAAATAAATAAATTTAAAAAAAAAGGAAAATTCTTAGGAAAAACTAGGCTGTAATTACCAAAGATATGACATAGGACACACAATTTGAAGGAGATCTCCCAGATCAAGAAGAATGCTAATAAAAAGGCCCCCATGAATATAGACGGTAAGAAATAAAAATGTGTCAGGCATTTCAAATGCTTGATGATGACTCCTAATTGCCATTTCACTCTGCCTCGTATTTAGGATATCAGAAAAAGGTGCCAACACTTCCATCAGCCTATGGAAAGTTAAATTGACCACAAGACAGTCAAAGCCTCCCTTGATTCTGCATGCCAATGTATTTTAGTTGTACATGAAAATAAACAGCAGTGCATCATTCCACATGTTAAACACAGCATTTGCAATTTGTACATCTGTGTCTGGAAATGTCTCATTCCTTACAGATCAGCTGTATTTCAGGCTCAGTCCTAGCACTTGTAGATGCAAACTGGACACACAGCTTTGCTCTTGGGCTCTTTGCTGTGCTTTTTATAGAACTGACCTCCCTCTCGGGTACTGAGTGCATGTTGGTGGTTACAGCAGGGAGGAGAGAACCAGGTGTCTGGTTGGGACTTCTCTTTCTACTTTTCACCCTTAGG
Organism: Mustela putorius furo; assembly: GCF_011764305.1. Lineage (NCBI taxonomy): Eukaryota > Metazoa > Chordata > Mammalia > Carnivora > Mustelidae > Mustela > Mustela putorius. Next base: position 188,204 of record NW_025421329.1, on the reverse strand, counting down.
AACAATTTAAATTTACTTTTATTTGTTTGTGATTATAGCACATAGTTGAGTTTGGGTTTTTGGCAAAATCTCAGTCCTTTTCTTTTAGTGGGAAAATATGCTCTTCTCACATACTTTTGGCCAAGATACTGTGTGTGGTCTCCTATCCTTTTACTGTGCTTTAAATACTTCCTCTTGATTTCTTTTTTAATTTCCTATTTTGTAATATGATTTTTTTTTTTTTTTTTTTGGGCTTTTCCCTCCAGAACATTGGAAACTATTTTTAAAAGCTCTGGGAAGGTACTCAAGTGATTAAATGTTCCTAAACATTTACTTTGGGCTCCTCAAGAAGCATTTTTGGTTGCTAAATTGGTAAGCCTCTATATTCCCACATTTTCATTGACAATCCACAGGCACTGTTAAACATTTTCTTAAGACTAGATAGCTTAGGCTTTCTGAAAGTTATTTGCCTTTCTTGAAATAAGTGGCATCAAAACGATGTTAGTAATTCTTGCGTGCTATGCTAACTTTACAGCTTCTGTTGCACAATACTGAAATGAAGCCCGTTTACTTCTTTATTTTCCGACTGCTCATATCCACCCTTGTTATCAAGTCTTCTGTTTGCTTAAAATTAGTGCGGGTGGCTTCTATTTTTGCTTTCTCACCATTTCCTTGAGAACTGTTAAAATCTTCTTCCTAGAGCTTGAGCCAGAGACCAAGTGAAGCAGATAAACAATCAAAGTCTAGCCATTCAGAAGGCTGAGAAGAAGTGGAGAAAGACCTTAGGCTGCAGACAGTCCAAACTATGATCTTTATCTCTGCCTGGCTTCTCCGATTCATTGAGTCTGCCAATTCGGGAACTCCTATTCCATATCTGGCTTCCACAGGAAAGAGGCCATTGACTATGCCAAGTTTAGCTTCTGCTGGCTGTGAGTGGGGAGTGTTCTGTATCAGTGAGTTGGGGGGGCGTGGTCATCATCCTCAGGAAAAGTATTTTCTGTCTCTTTGATTAACAATCTTGGTGTTAAGTGTGAGCAGCACCAGAGGAAATATCCACAAAGCTTACTTACTGACTCCATGTCTTTTATGACCGAGGGTAACCTTCCAGTCTCTGCCCCATCCCAAATGAGGTATCATGGGTCACCTAATTCTGCTACGTGAAGTAGAAGCTTCCTTCTGCATTCTGCTTATATCTGCAGCCCTCCTACCTCAAAATGAAGAAAAGATGTCTTTCTTAAAAAATTTGGGCAACCGCTTATAAACTCTGGAGCTTTGCTAAATGTTTAATGAATGTATGGATTAAAAAATTACTTTGTTCAACTTGAATTGTTCTTTGTTGCATGGGTTTTTAATGATCTTCTGTCGACTGGATTCTAAGAGGAGCAGATGGCTCATTTGTCATTAATGGTAAATCCCCTTTTAGTAGGTTTACCTTAGGTCCGTAGAATGGCCTGAAACTGACATGGTAAACCATGCATATATCATTCTGGATGGGAAACTGCTGTCAGAAGAAGCTAGCTAGACTGGGAGTTAGTATGATTAATAAGCCAGTGGTGGGACATCGGTTAGTCACTATGATCCTCTTTGCTCCTCTAGAAGATGAAATAACGTCACCGGTGCTGCCTCCTTGAGCAGAGGACTTTGGTGAGTAATAAATGAGATGATATATAAGAAAAAACCGTGTCAAGAATAGTAGGAGGAAGCTTGCCTCACTCTTTCTCCCTGAGGTGGGGAGGACCAGAAGTTTCCTTCTCACAGATTTCACTCTTTTGAAAAGAGCAAAATGTTTCAGCTAAAAGAGAAACATCTGTTCCACCTTCATTCATTCATTCATTTATTCATTCATTCATCATTCACTCACTCATTCAACACAATGGACCACAAGGCCAATTCTATCCTTCCCTTCATGAAACTTACGTTTTAGTAGCAGCAATGGGCAATATCCAAATACAAAAGCAAGATCAGGGACGGACATCGTTAAGAAAGAGCAAAATCTAAACAAAAAGTTGTTCGACGGATATACAATTTCAGTCACACAAGATGAGTACGTTCTAGAGAGATGTACAGCATTGTGTCTATAATTAATACTGCACAGTGCACTTTAAAAATTTGTTGAAATGGTAGATCTCATGTGAAGTGTTCTTACCACAAAAAGTGGGGACACAAAGAAACTTTCCAAGGTGGTGGACATGTTTATTACCTCGATTGCAGTGGTGGTTTCAGCGTGTTTTTATATATCAAAACCTATCAAATTGTATAAATTAAGTAAGTATAATTTTTAACAATATCAGTTATACTTCACTAAGGCTGTTTTAAAAAAAGAAAAGGAGAGGGAAGGATCCTGAAACGGATCAAATGGAAGAGGCACAAGAGTTGTTATTTTAGATAATGTGGTCTAATGAAAGATCCATTTTCATTTTTTCTGGAAAATTTAAACCTGTAATTAATAAACTGTCTGACAAGAACATAATGTTTGAAATTTCCCAAAAGACCTTCAGGTACCTTTCTCATTTTGCAATTTATAACAGCTTTTTGAGGTACACCGTCTAGATGCGATCTAGGTTTGAGAAATTGCCACAGGGAATCTGAGGCCCAACTGGACAAAATTTCAAAATGGTGAACATACATACCCATTTCATGTCTGGTGCTGGCCACACCTAAGCCATACTCCTCTAAAACATCCTTTACTGTCCTCATAGATTCATCGTAACTGGCAGCCAGGCCAAGGAAGTTGTACGAGCCCATGTTGATGACATCTTTGATGATTCTTCCAGTGAACCTGCAGAGAGAAGACCACAAAGGGCTTTCTCATTTAACATCATCCTAGTGCCCCACAGAAGACTCATCCAAGGATATCTTGGGTCTGGCCCCAATCATATATTTTGTTTTTCCTTTCTGGTGTGCATTGCTGCCAATACAAAATGGTCTGCCCTTGGAGGATAGTAACGCCAAAATGAAGTTGGGCAGAGTATTGGGAAAAAAGGTATCACAAGCCATGGAGTATCATTTAGCCCTGGTTTTCCTTGGCTGCTCACTTCCGTGACACCTGTGCTCTTGTTTAAATTCCAGCAAGAACTTTGTAGGTGAGAAAGAGCCCTGGTCATCACTGCTTCCTTCAGCAAGAAGTAGGGGGGTAAAATTGTCAGTAGGGCTGAAAAGGCTCTTCGTGGCTAGCTCTGTGTAGACGGCACTTTCTGACACAGGCTTTATTTTAATCTAACACAGCCACCCTTGGCAACTGAATAACTATGACTTCCCCCACTGGAATTACCAGGGCTTGCAAAAGGCTCAATGATGGAAGGCCAGCAACTTCCATGGTTTGATGTTTATCAGCTCTGTAATTTAATGCCCATGCTAGGATTTCCTGGGAAGAATTTCTTTCAACCAAGACCCTCCAGAAGGCTGCCTCACCTAAATGTCCAGTTGTAGTCATCCGACACCCTCTCCATCACATCGAACCGAGACCCCGGGGCACTGCAGATGGGCCGGTTCCAGTTGTCTCTGATTCTCATGTACAGGTTCCGCGTGTAAAAATTCTCAAAGTTTTGATAAAGCGGCACAAAATCCTGTTACAACAGAGGCAGCAGTTTACCTTTGGTCTCCTGCTTTTTGTATTTTCTTAGCAATTGAAAACTGGAAGAGCTGTGAACATAGTCCACTGCACATAGTTTTGGAGCAAGGGCCTATCGGTAAGGGGACAGGTGGGTCCACAGAGAACACTGTGAGGCCTCCATCCCTAAACAATTTACATTTTAGTGGAAGGAAGTAAGAAAAACGTGGCACAGAAAGGTAGCAAAGATGATAGTGCAACATGAGGTAAGTCCCCAAATGAGTGGTGGACACAAGGAATCTTTGCAGGATACCGTCTGAAAAGTAACAATAGATGTTTATATCAAAGGAGTTTTGGAGAGAAAAGTGGTGAGATGATAACCTGGTCCTAAATTTTTTGAACATGAATATCCCCACTCACGTTTTCAGAAATGTGGATGAACTTGATCATAACCTATTGGCAAAACTCTTGGCAGCTGGCTGCCTGTCACATAGCCGAGGGCCTGGAAACTGAGTTGATGAGATTGTGGAGGCACCTGGCTTCTCTCACAGTTGCAGTGACAGCACCGTTTTTGCTCTATAAAAGGTAAGCCATGCTTGAGGGGTTGACAGTCCAGCTGAAGCTCAAAGCAAAATATATCTAACTTTTGGTCATCTAACTCCTCATAGTACAAGGCAGAAATTACAAAACGTTGGTCTAAGCCAAGTACTTTGGGCAATTTGTAAGATTAGAATGAGAGGGAGAGTCACATCTTGCTGGAGCAATCAAGGTAGTTTACGTGGGAGGGATCTTGAAGCTGGGCACCGAAGGTGGAATGAAATTGCTTTGGACATGGATGCTTGGCGAGTGCACTCAGGATGAATGGGTCTGCGTTAGAAGTGCAGGGTGTTTTTGAGAATGAATGAAAATAAAACATATGACAGTTCTTGTCACTCCTGCCTGATCTATAATGGCTCCCACCTCACTTAGGGTCAAAGCCAAAATGAATATCCCCACTCACGTTTTCAGAAATGTGGATGAACTTGATCATAACCAGGGAGCCATCTGCTCCCTGTTATCTTCCTAATCCCATCCACTATTATTCCCTGTGGTGTGTTAAGGTGGCAAAACCAGTGGGGCACAGAAAGTGGGACCTTTTAGTGTCTGGATGAAGAACTCACGCATTATCTTGGAGTCAATGAGGAACCACTGAATAACCAAGAGGTTCTTCAGAGGTTCTTTTCTCTCCCTCCCATTATGGAATAGAGGTAATTTCCTGAGGGAACAAGGAGGACTAGGGCTAAGGCTTTGTGGAAGACCTTCTTGTGCTACTGGTTTGGCTACTCATCTCTTGAGCTGATCCATTACAGGGAAAAATATATAGTATCTGCATGCTTTGATGGCTGGTGGTTGCACCCAAGCCACAGTCTGGTTTGCAACATCATTAGGTTTTTTAGTGGCACGGCATCATTTCGCATCATTTCCGGGGAGGGAGTTGTGATTGCCTATAAGAAAGAATGTTTATAACCACAACCCCAGCACATGATGGGGACTATCTACTATATGCAAATTTGGAGGATGAAAATGACAACTTTACTGGTTACATCTGTAAGTTGACAATTTCATACCAAATGCATGTGTCCTTTAAATTCTAAGTATCCTGATAGAAATTTTAAGATTCAAAGCTACAAAGTTATGATAATTATACCCATTTATGTTCTAACAGGGAAATGGACATTTTTAAAAAAATATTTTTATTAACATATAATATATTATTTGACCCAGTGGTACAGGTCTGTGAATTATCAGGCTTACACATTTCACAGCACTCATCATAGCACATACCCTGACATATTTTTGAGAGAAAAGGAGATTGTATAATTTCAGGAAAATCTTTTCCAAACAATTTCTTCTTTTTTTAAACTGTTCACTGACTTATAGATTATTCCATATCCCCAAATGTTGTGTCCTTCTATTTCTAATTTTTTATTCCTTAATTGAAATGACATTATATACATTCATACCATCAAGAGAAAATAGAGAAGTAGGTCTGTAAGTCTTATTTTTAGACTCCAAATGGAATTATAGTTTTAGATTTTTTGAGAAATCTTACTCAAAATAAAGTTAATAGTTCGTTTAGGAAAACACTTGGCTTTAGGTAGGAAAAACAATAATTATGTCTATAATATTAAAACAAAATTAATTTCTATTTTTCTTAAAGATTTTATTTATTTATTTATTTGAGAGAGAGTGAGAATGAGGGAATGGCAGAGGGAAAGGGAGAAGCCGGTTCCTCACTGAGCAGAGAGCCTGATACAAGGTTTGATCCCAGGACCTTGGGATCATGAGCTGAGCTGAAGACAGATGCCTAACTGACTGAGCCACTCAGGTGCACCAAAAACAAAATTAATTTCAGTGCAGAACGACAAGATGCACAGGATACCAGGGCAGGGGGTACATAGAAACTGTAGATTTCAAGCACCCATTTGACCCATGTGAGGAAAATTAGACCCAGCAAGGTGAGTAGCTAAACTCTAGTCAGCCTCTGGCTTCGGTCACCTTCTCAGCAGTCACTTCAGAGTGACTTCAGGCTGGCACCTTCCCCACTTGTGCAAGCTTCCCTCCAAAACCCCAGTTAAAAAAAAACAAAAACCATGACCCATGATATGGAAAGTTAGTGCCAACAGTTTGCCAGACCATGGAGGAGTGTCCGCTCATCTTAAGGAACTTGGCATTTACTTCAGGAAACAACTTAGGGCATTTCATCATCGAGCCTCATAAAGATATGCTATCACAGCCTCTCGAGGGACGGTGAAAAATACTCTATCTTGCCCAAACTTTCTGACCCAGACATCCAGATTTTCTATCTACAAGGAAATGGGTAGCCAGTTTTTTATTGAGACAAATACTTTGAGGGCAAGATCCAGGGATTCTAACCTATTCTGTGGGATCAGAGAAGACTTTGTAGTAGGGAATGATCTTCATATTTCTTAGTAATTAGAATAGAATTTGGCAGAAACTTCTCTGCCAAAGGGATAAGCTAGTTTTTTGTTTGTTTGTTTGTTTTTTGTGTTTTGTTTAGCCATGGAGAGCCATTTCTTTGTGAGTTGTGTGAGATCTGAAACACAAGCTCAGCAGTCTATGTGTCCCTGAGAGGGAACTACTTAGATTTCAAGGTCTGGTTTGGGTAAGAACTGCCTTCTTTTGTGGCATTGTCTTGCTCTTACTCTGCACCTGTAAGCTTCCTGCGTCTGCATGGGTGTATGTTCACCCCACCCCATTCCTTTGAGCACCAGTGAGGTTTCTTCAGGAGCAGTCAACACCTTCCAAAGGTCAATGTCCTCTAATCTCAGGTAAGCCTCCCACAGCATTTTCGCTATACCAGAAAATGAAACTGGGCTAGATATTGCAAAAACAGAAGCATTGCAAGAGGACATACCTGTAACCATCTGTAGATGTAACTTGTCACTGGCCTACTCACTATCTTTCTTTTTCTTCCTGACACAAATGGCTAGATGTGACAGTGAAATTTGGGCCATAAGGACAGAATTGTTTGGGGGGGGGGTAGGGTATAGGAGGGTTGAGCAAAATCTAAAAATGCAGCCACAAAAATGTCTTTGTTTCTACTGCAATATGATAATCTTTTTTCACCTTTAAGCTTGTAGGATACTTTATAATTTTCCAAGTGTTATACATATTTCTGTCCAATGTTTATAGACAAATCAGTGGAAAGCCAGAAAATCTGAGTGGACAAATTGGGAATTAGAGTTCTAAAACCAGTGTTCTTTTCAATAATCATGCTACAGGGCTAGGTGTTTATAAGGAAGTGAAGAGAACATATCCATGGCCCATTGTGAAAAAAACTGCCAAATTTGGAAGCATGCTTCTTATTTGATTTAACACCTGCTTATTCAGTATGAAATAAAACCATGAATTTGTAGAGAGATAAAATCATTATCAAACATCAATTATGAATTTTTGCCCACATGGACACTTTGTTTTCACCTACACTTCTGCTCTAACCTAATATTTCATTTTATGTCATTATTTCCTTTTGGGAAACAGCCATTTCTCCTACCAAAGTCAAGCTCTGGATAATAAAAAAAATTTCATTTTTTTCTTTGTTGTGGGAAAGGACATTGTATCATAAACAGTTCTTTGAAGTATGAGAAGCATAAAGTCAAGATGGCTAAGTTTAATTCTATTAAGGAATTAGAGGGAGATTTGAATAAAAATGGTAGACTCAGTGCTTGTAACTATTCTACTACTCATCTAAAGGTCCTCTGAAGTGACAAAAGATGTTTAAGAAACAAAATAAATTTATAAATGCCTAGAAAGACAATCAAGAGTATCATTACTAAATCGGAAATACTGAAGCATCACAAAAGATGGAACACATATAAGATCTGACCAATGGAGAAGTAAAACCATAGGAAACCATAGTTCTTTTTTAAAAAAATTATTTTATTTATTTATTCGACAGAGATCACAAGTAGCCAGAGAGGCAGGCAGAGAGAGAAGGGGGGATGTAGGCTCCCTGCTGAGCAGAGAGCCCGATGCGGGGCTCCATCCCAGGATTCTGGGATCGTGACCTGAGCCGAAGGCAGAGGCTTAACCCACTGGTGTCCCAGGAAACCATAGTTTTAAAACATATGCTGAGAAGATTGGTTTGGACATAAGCTAACTGTAGGGGAGTTTAAAGTTAAAAGTAAATAACCTTAAGAAATGGATAGTCAGGGCACCAGAGCCTGGGGATGGAGTCCTGCATCGGGCTCCCAGCTCCACGGGGAGTCAGCATCTCCCTCTGATCATCTCACCTCTCATGCCCTCTCTTACTGTCTCCCTCTCAAATAGATAAATAAAATATCTTTTTTTTTAAAAGAAATTGATAGGGTGATTAAGTGGGAAGCTAGATCTCTTTGTCTTCTTTTTATGGGTTAATAAGTAAGAAGCGGTTGTGATGTCCACAGGACAAATCTCCTTGCTAGGTACCAGGAGCGGAATGGAAGAGCAATGCCCCAATGTAGAGAGATTAGGAGTCCACACTGCAAGAATAGCAGCTATTGGTCCTAGCAACTCCTTCCATTTCCCTTCTCTGGTCACTCAAGATAGGGAAATATGTAGGAATATAAGGATTCTTTAATAAGAAAAGAAATGAACATAGACAAAGTGTCAGTGCTATTTAAGGAAAACTAGCATTAGAGGTACCACATTCAGTAAGCAGAACAACTAGCGAAAAGACTTAACAGAACAAACAGAAAGAATTTAAAATATATTCATCTTTTGAGAAAAACAGCAGAACAATGCATGCTTTAAAAAGATCAACAGTTCAAAAGTAAAATGGACACCTGAAAAGCAAATTAATAAGCTAGAATAACAAGTTGGTTAAGTTTTCCAGGACATGATGAAAAAGGATAGAGAAGAAAATATGAAGCAAGTCAAGAGAAATGTAAGACAGATTGAGAAGATCCAATTCTCTCTAATGGGAGTTGCAAGATTGAAAAAAAGGAGGATAAGAAGAAGTGCAAGAGGAGGAAAAAAAGGTAAAAAAAGATGGAGGAGGAGAGGCAGGGGGGAAATTATAGAAAGGAAGAAAGATTTGAACCTTAAGGTGTAAATGATCTGCTGGGTACTGATTAAATTTCAGTCTCCAGGGATAGTGAGGAAAACCTCAAGTATTTTTAGAGAAGGAAGAAAGGCAGTTTATATACAAGGGAACAAAAAATGGATTGCTTCAGACTTTTATAGGTGACAAGGGAAAAAAAGATTATGAATGAAAATGATTTTGAACTTAGAATCTTATACTCAGCCAAGCCAGCAATCAAATGAGAGAGCCAAATAAAAAACATTCCAATATATGTAAGGAGTCATGAGTTTAACTCCCACAGACCTTTTCTGTAATAATTGAGTATATACCTCAACAAAACAATGAAATAACTAAGGAGGAAGAGAAGATGCCTGGAAGAGTAGTGAGTGAAGAAATTAATGGACTTTGGTTTAACCCAAGTAGTTTTGTATATGAGGTATAAAGAAACAGAATCTATAAATTAATAAACAAATGATACTCTGGAAAAATGGGTATGTGGGAGAAAGAAATTCTTCTCCTGGTCTGTGGAAGATTCTCGTCACTAACCGTATCATATATATATATATATATATACACACACACATATGTGTATATACACACACACACACATATATATACACACACAGAGAGAGAGAGAGAGAGAGAGAGAGAAACATTAAACAAATAGCAGGGAGAAATACTATATACAATTCCTAACAGTGACAAGGAGAAAAAGAGTGGCAGAACAAATAAAATTTAATCAAATATATCAAAGGTATGAAAGGAAAAGTACTTAAAATAAAAAAAAAAAAAGAAAATGTAAACGTCAAATATAAAGGTGGCAGGAATAAGTTCAAACACACGAGTAATTAAAGTATTAGGTTTAACCACAAGGAGTCGCCAATGTTTGTTTTTGACCTATAAGAACAGCAATTTCATATGGTTCAAGAAAGTAATTGTTCATAACCTACATTATTTTATTAAAACACAAAAGCTCTCACATTCGATTTAAAATAAATTGATATGCTACTTATAAGAGGGCTACATTTTCTGAAAGTGATAAAGACGGAAATAAAGAGATGACTGTTGAAGAAAAAGCAGATGTATAAATATTCATATCAGACACAACAGAGTGCAAAGTAAAGTAAGATAAAAGAAAGAAACCCACCAAGAATTGTAGGAGCCATAACTCATGTATCTTAGAGTTACACTGAAATACATAAGAAAAAGAGAAACTAACAAATCCATAATCACAGTGGAAGACATTAACACACGTTTCTCAGAAATTATAAGTGTGAGAAGACAAAAAATAAGTAAGTCTAGAGGATCCAAGTTACATACTTAGCAAGTTTGTTCTAATAGACTTAAAAAACAGTGTTCAGTTTTTCATGGCACGCATGGAAAACTGCAAGACATTCCAATACAACTATCTGAGAAGCTGTGGCACCTGAAGAGAGATATTCATTAAGGTGGTAGCATCTGGAATTAAAATATGAAAATATCAATAGCTTTCCTATATGCCATCAATAACTAATTAGAATATGGGATAGAGAAAAAAAGATAATATTCAAATACCACCACCATCAAAAATTCATATCCAAATAATGATCATAAGAGGAAATATCAGACCTTAGAATAAAGAAATAAAATTTTATTAAAGGACATGAGAAATACCTAAATAAATGGAGAGACATATCATTTTCTAAATGTTCCATATCATTTAGAAAATATCAGTTTCTAAATGGGAAGACTAAATGTTATTAAATGCCAAACTTTCCAAAGTTAACCTATACCTATAGATTTAATAATATATTACCAATTAAATGGCAACAGTTTCTTTAAAAAAAAAATTCAATGCCTGTCAAGCTAATTCTAAAGTATATACAAAGAAAAGATCTTTAAGAATTACCTAAAAACTTCCAAATTTACCGAAAAAATAGACAAATAGATCAATAATTCAAATCAGTGGGTAAAAATTTCAATTAAAGACAATTTAAAACACTCTTTTAAAAAATAAAGTCCTCCTCACATGAAAAGATGCTCAACATTACTCTTCTTCAGGGAACTACAAATCAAAACCACAATGAAATTGCACCCATCAGAATGGCTAAAATTAATGAGTCAAGAAACAACAGATGTTGGTGAGCATGCAGAAAAAGGGGAACCCTCTTATACAGTTGGTGGGAACGCAAACTGGTGCAGCCACGCTGGAAAACAGTATGGAGGTTCCTGAGAAAGTTAAAAATAGAACTACCCTGTGACCCAGCAATTGCATTACTAGGTATTTACCCCAAAGATACAAATATACTGACTGGAAGGGGCATACTCACCCTGATGATTACAACAGCATTATCAACAATAGTCAAATTATGGAAAGAGCCTAAATGTCCATCAACAGATAAATGGATAAAGAAGATGTGTTACACATTCTCTCTCTCTCTCTCTCTGGAATATTACTCAGTCATCAAAAAGAATGAAATCTTGCCATTTGCAATGACATGGATGGAGCTAGAGTGCACTATGCTAAACGAAATAAGTCAGTCAGAGTTAGACAAATACCATCCAGTTCACTCATATGTGGAATTTAAGAAACAAAATAGATAAACATAGGAGAAAGGAAATAAAAAAGAGAGGAAGATAAACCACAACAGACTCAACTGAAGAAAAAACTGAGCGTTGCTGAGGGGAGGTGGGCAGGGGAGTGGCTAAACAGGTGATGAATACTAAGGAAGGCACCTGTGTTGAGCACTGAGTATTATATATAAGTCATGAATCATTAAATTCAACGCCAGTATCTAATATTACATTAGATGTTAACTAACTAGAATTTAAATAATTTTTTTAAAAGTCCTCTCTCTCTCCCCAAAGAGCAAAAACTAACAACAAGGAAAACAAAAGAAAATGTCTGAGACATACGACTTAAAAATTAAAAATGTAAATATGGCTAAAAAGAACATAGAAAAAATTAAGAGCCAAGAAACAGAATTTAAAAAATACCTGAAATCACTTAATAGATAAATTATTCATATATGGATATCTACAAAAGTCTCTTCGAAATCAATGAGAAAAAACCAATTTAATAAAATCAAGAGCAAGGGATAAAAATAGGCAATTCAAGAAGATTAAGTATAAAGTACTAACAATCATGAGAAAAGCTCAGTCTCACTATTAATCAAGAAAATGCAAATTAAGACAAGAACAAAAAATGTTCACCTATCAGACTGGCCAAAGTAAAAAACACATTGATCATATCAACATATCAAAGGCTGGTAAGGAAGCAAGCACTCCTAGGAACTGCTCACTAGAGTCTACCTGGGCAAGCTCTTTTGAAAGGCAATTTGCCAATCTCTCAGAAGTTGAAATATACATTCCTTGAACCCAGAAAGCCACTTCTAGGAATCATCCTCAAATAAATGCACGTACTGCTCATTGAGGAATTATCTGAAGTAATAAAATAATAAAAAATGATAATACAAATAATCATATACCCACATTGGGGAATACCATCATGCAAAGTATTAAAAGGAATGGGGTAAACTTGTATTGGCATGTGATGGTCTTCAGACTTAGTTAGGGGAGAAAAAAGTGAATCACACATAAGTCTGTATGATGCAATCCCATTTATGCTAAGGAAAAGAATGGGTGCAAATGAACCTATGTGTAATTAAGTGCACGAAAAACACAGGAAGAAGGATTTTGCTCGTTATTTCTGTAACAAAGAGGAAAGGGAAAAAAGATTTCAGGGGTTCTTCATTAGGACTTGTCATAATCCACCCATATCACACATTGGTTAGTACCATTGGTGTACATAGCAAAGTTCTGCCTTATCAGTGTGGTTTCACTTATATGTTTAACCAAGGGGAAAGGAGGGAAAACTGAATGGGAAGAAATCAGAGAGGGAGACAAACCATAAGAGACTCTGGACTCCAGGAAACAAACTGAGGGTTACAGAAGGAAGGGGGATGGAGGGATGGGGTAACTGTGTGATGGGTATTTAAGGAGGGCATGTGTTGTGATGAGCACTGAGTGTTATATGAAACTAATGAATCATTGAACACTACATCAAAAACAAATGATGTACTACATGGTGGCTAATTGAACAATAAATAAACAAATAAATATTTGGTAGAATTTAAAAAAATCAGTGAACTCTGCTTTCCTCCTATTTGTAGCTTCCTTCTTGCAAAGGGAAGCAAAGTCTATACTGTAAAAGCACTAAAAAATGATTAAACTAACATTTTAATGACACAGCAGAAGTTATATGTGTGTGTATAACATGTATATACGTGTATTTATTTGGATGTTCACAAATAAATACTGACCTGAGTATTCACTATGTTGAGGCTGTGATCTGATTTTACCGATGTGGTCTTACTTCACAAAATATTTCTAGAACTATGATTTTAGAGTTAGTGTTCCAACCTATGGCACATATTTCTCTCCTAGAAGCAATAGTGGAAAATATTCAGCCCTTGTGAGGGTACATTTGCTTTTTAGAAGCATCTGGGAGGTATTTGGAATGAAGTCTGGTTGGGGAGACTGGGGATTTCACTGGCCAGCAATTTCTGCTGCATTTAAAGCTATTGATTTCTTTGTAGATAGGTAAGTCAAGGAAGTGAGGGAGTGACCCTTTGTGCCCCCAGGAAAGTTCAAGAAGCATTGTTCTAAAACACTGGCCTCTAACTCTCTGCATATGGAATCACCTGGGAAGCTTTTATGAACCTCACCAAGGGTATACCACAGACAAATTAAATTAGAATATTTGTGGGTAAAGCTCAGGTATTAGTAGCTTTTAAAACTTCTTAGGTGATTCCAATGTACAGCCGAGGCTGAGAATCACTGGTCTAATATTACCATCTCACCAGCTGCTGGCTAGTATGTTAAGTTTCCAAGGAAACCCCAGTGAAAGCTCTCTGACTTTGGACTCACCCAGGTCCAAACAGGAAGACCAGTGCTTGGGCCATCTGTTTGCTTTGGACAAAACTCATACCCCGTGACCCTAATGGAACTCATCCTTCAAATTACTCAGAAGAAAGTCTCTCTGGGTGAATCTTGTTATCGTAGCAGGGTGCAAAATGTACATACAAAAGGGCAATTTTTAATTCAGGCACATATTTGGAGATCTGTCTTAAAATTCTTTACAGTTACAACTTGCTGAACCCTCTTTGTTTCATGTGGGAGTAAAAATCTCTGGGGATGGGCCAGAAATGTCTGGGGTGTACTTGTAGTGGAGCTACAGGGACTCTCTGGGTCTAGAGTGAACATGGACTTGCACTGCTATGTTTTCTAACAGGCTGATGCCCTGTGGAGCAGGTCTTGCTTAACCTGTTATCAAACTACAGGGATTGAGAAATGGGACTGTGCTTGGAGGTTTCAAGTCTCTGATGATGCTTGACATTCATGTGATTATTCTATTTGCTGACATCTTCTGAATTTTGCAAAATTAAGTCGTCTAATTATTCTATTTGCTGACATCTTCTGGATTTTGCAAAGTTAACTCAAAGTTAAGAAAGTGATTTATCGAGAGGTCTTTAATGAATTGCAATTCATCGCTGCAGTGGCCTTGGATTTTAAATAAAAGATACATGTGTCCCCAAAATTAAGCATTAAAAGGAGAATTTAAACAAGAATATTTAAACTTGTACATGTCTGTATTGTCCTATTGTTTGCCAGTGTCTTCTGATTGCTAGTGGAGTCGATCTGATATGCCCGATGTCCTGGGCCTGTGATTTTTTTGAAATTTTCTTCTGGACGAAGATTTTGATTTTTTTTTTTTTCTGTTCACTTAGTTTATACTAAGTGAATCAGAAATACTAAGTGAATCAGTCACCAAGTGATGTAGATAAGAGGACTGTCAGACCCTTTATGTTTTGGAGTCAGCTTCAGGGTATTGAGGCTAGAAATAAAAAAGAAGAATGCAAAAGGATTCTAAATTTGGGGCAACATTTTAGTTTGGATGGATGGTTTGATATGAGAGGAGTCATCCCAGTAAGGGAGAAAATAGGAAAATTGAGTTAATAAATTCTTGTATTTGAAAAACAGGAAAGAAATGAGGAAGGGGACATGTCAGTTAGCTTCACGGCAACCATCATTTTTATCTGTAATGATATCTGTATATTTTTATCAAAATATCATGCTGTAAACTTAAATGCAACTTTTATTAAAAATAAAAAGAATGCACATGGAGTAGAAGAGTATAATCAGAATCAGCATCTCTTCATGATCTTTTTGAAAAAAATAATTGCTCTTTTGGATGTACTTTTTTCCTGGTGTCACTTGGCTCTTGGCTGGTTTGTCTAAAGCGACAATTCACCCTCAGTAACCACACTTTTAGAATAGTATATAGGGTGCCTGGGTGCTCGATTGGTTAAGCAACTGCCTACGGCTCAGGTTATGATCCTGGAGTCCTAGGATCAAGTCCCCCTTCAGGCTCCCTGCTCAGTGGGGAGTCTGCTTCTCCTGCTGACCTCTCTTCTCTCATGCTTTTTCTCTCTCTCATTCTCTCTCTTCCTCTCTCTCTCAAATAAATAAAATCTTTTAAAAAAAGAATAGAATATAGTGCTCATTTCTGTTAAGAGAACCAGGAGTCACTGGGAAGCAGTGTGTTTCCAGCAAGAGACTTTAAGACATGGCTCAAGTAGCTTATTAACACAAAGCAAGGGTACTGTCAGAGGGACGGAGCTGGGGAAAAATAGTAAAAGTCTAAAGGTCAGCCTGAAGATGGGTTTCTCATGACCAAGTCCCATCAAAAAGGACATAGCAGCTGTAGCCACTGCAATTTATTAAAACCAGTTACACTGGGAGATTATAAATGTCTAAAGGGGCTCCACAGGAAGGAACATGTAATAAAATGTGCCATGTGAAAGGTATGACCACCAAGGTGAATTAGTTGATTGACTGGTGCTCTCTACCTCACAGAGATCAACCAGGAGGAAAAGAATTTATTTTGTCAAGAAGTACAGGGCATTCATTTTTCTGATGCAATGTCTTCCTGCTGGGAGGTGGTTTGAGTCATGCTTGCAGCTGTAGTGACAGGTGCTGCCATGCAGGCTGCTAAGACCAGATGACTCATTGTTGGGGACCAGGCACCCCTTCCCCCAGTGCCAGGAGTGTTGGAGGCAGACAACTTGCTGAAGGGAGCTGCCTGGCCCGGGATCACATCCCTCTACGGTGGTAGTCCCCCATCTATCATCACTAGAGACTCCACACCCTGCCATCCCTGAGGAAGGCTTCTGGAAGGCCCTTCCATCTCCAGAGCTCCCTGTGGGATCCACTGGGGCCTTGGCTCGGACTGCATCACAATTCACCTGTCTCATCTTGCTCCCTTTGCTCCCTTGCAGGTGTATGGGTGTTGCTTCCAGGAGTGCACCCCAGAAACCTTTCTGCCCTCACGCCTCCATCTCAGAGTCTGCTTCCCTGGGAACCAGTTTGCCTATATATAACGATGTTCTGCTTGAAATGTAAGACATGCTTTGGAAAGACCAAAGTGACTAGCCCTGTTGGGTTGCTCGAGCAAGAACATTGGCACAGGGTAGGAATAGATGGCAGAGTTGAAGCCGAAGCTTGCTAAGGGATGCCACACCCGAGAAATCTACATTTGACTCACCCTCTGTCCCATTAAATATTCTAAAATGTGCTGGTCTATTGGGCACTGGTTACCTACACCTGGGGAGCAGGCAGATTGGTGATAAGAGAGCTTCGAGCTGGTGTCAGGGAGGGGCTGTGGGATCCTTGTGAGAATGGCCAGGAAGAACTTGCTTTTCTTATCCCAGTCTCCCATTTCATTACCAGCTCCTACCAGATTCAACTCTTTCTATATCCTTTGCCACTTACAGACCTGTACATACTCAAAACTGTATCTGTGCTCATAATTTTGTTAATACGAAACTTTGCCATTGCGATGGGTGTCCCACCACCACTGACCAAAGCAAAAAGTTGGGATTACTTTGGTTTCTTCCCTTTATCATATTTTCTATATCTACCTCCTAAATATCTCTATAATTCCCTTTTCTTCATTCCATCTACCCCTTTCCCAGTTTAAGGACAAATCTCTCTTTCCTAAACTATTTTAAGTCTTTTTAAATTGTCACTTTGCTCCTAGTCTTGAATTGAAATTCCATCTCCTACAACTATTAAATTCTCTAAACTTCTTCATTCTCATCTCTCCCTTCCTCTTTTTTCTCTATAGACCTTCCTTGGGAGATCTCATCTACTTCTGTGGCTTTGATTAACACTGATATGCTTAAGATATGCTAAAAATGCCACAATATCCATCAGGGATGTTCCTCCAGGGATTCAAACCTTTCTACCTAACTGCCAGTTCTCAACTTGTCAAAAAAAAGAATTGACCATTTTGTCCTCCAATTGACTCTTCCTCCTTTATTTTCCATTTTAAAAATGCCACAGCCTTCTTCCTGCCCAGCTACCCAAGGCATAGACTTGGATGTGGTCTTTCATTTGTCCATCTCCCTAATTCCCCAAGTCAAGCCAACCATCCTTAACTCCATCTTCTTTAACATCTCTTGGCCTTATCTCTTATCACCACCCCTATTATAACGACCCTGGTCTTACCCCAAGGTTTCACCCAGCTTTTTTTATTTATAAGCTAGATTTCTGCATCAGTCTCTTAACTGTTTATTTAAGTCTGTGCTGTCCTGCAATCCTTTCTTCATAGGCTAGTGAACATAGTCTTTCTAATCTGTAAATCCGCATTCTTCTGCCTGAATTCCTTCAATGCCTACCCATTGTTCTTATAATAAATACCTTTGGCTTATAAAAACCCATTATAATCTGGTCCCTACTTGCCTCTCAAACAATCTTTCTCCCCACATACTCCCACTGTCACTCACAATAGTCCAGTCATTGGAATTCCTTGGTTTCTTGAATGTACAATGCTTTCTATTACCTCTTTCACACCATGTTTTCTTTCCCGATTTTCTTTGCTTAGATGTGTTCGAGACTCCCTCATGTGGAACAATCCTTGCCCATAATCATCGTAGTATTTCAAAGAAATTTTTAGAAAGAAGGAATTCAGGGCATCATAAGTCATATGAACCAATTTGGAGAACATGTTAGGAAAATGCAGACTTTCTGCAGAATATTTGCCAGGTTGTCCTAGTAGGTCTATGTGAAAAGAGGATGATATAAACTTGTATGGGTTAACTCTCAAAAATATCTATATTAGTGGTTCTAAATTGGGGTTTTTTGAACTTCATGATACCATTTGAAAATGTTGGGAGAAATGTATGATTGTCACAAGTGTGTGGTAGAACGCTAACTCACTGATATGAATGGAGGCCAGTGATGCAGTTAAAAACTTTATAGTGCATAGGAAAGCCTTCCTTCCATGTCAAAGAATTAACCAATTCAAAATGTCAATGGTACCAGAGTTGAGAAATCATGAACTATATAAAATTAAAATTCCATGTTTCACTCAGGCACACTTTTCTATTCTAGGGTAGAACATAAACAATATTCATCTTGCAATAAGAAGACCAGAGTCCAGTCCTATCCAAAAGCCCTTGTTCTTATATTTTGATTTTTCATCTTTAAAATGGCATTTTACTTATTTTTTTTTTAAAGATTTTATTTATTTACTTGACAGAGAGAGATCACAAGCAGGCAGAGAGGCAGGCAGAGAGAGGAAGCAGGCTCCCCGCTGAGCAGAGAGAGCCCAATGTGGGGCTCGATCCCAGGACCCTGAGATCATGACCTGAGCCAAAGGCAGCAGCTTAACCCACTGCGCCACCCAGGCGCCCCTTTAAAATGGCATTTTAATACCTGTCACATGGTATTGTTATAAAAATTAAATATGATGATGTATGAGAAAACCCTTAGTTCAGTGTCTAGAGAACAGTAGTTTCTTAATAAAATATTTGTTAAAAACAAAACAAAACAAAACAAAACAAAACAAAAACAAGTCCGACACGTGGAAGATGGGATTTATGGGGCAGAGATGAATAGAATTTACCCTGAGTGGTTTCTGCGTGTCTCACTCTTTTATAGGACCTGTACATGCATCACAACTTCTGAGAACACTTAAGAGAAGAATATGCATTGACAAAGATCCAAGGAGGTACACATACATACTTTTTGTTCTTCTCGCTCTATGGCTGCGTTACATTTTTCTATTCCACAGCTCCTCAAAAAGTCTCTGAGATAGCCAAATAGGGTTCCAAGTCCATATCCCAAGTAAGTGAAAACCATCACGTGAAGAGGTGCTTCCTCAAAGGATTCAACAAGTGGCTTATCGTAAACATGTGGCCACCCATTTTGCTGAAAACACAAAAGGAAACAGAAGGTTAGTTCTCTTCCATGACAATAAAACATATATTTAAAAATTTTTGGACTTTGAAGCTTTTAACTTTCAAAGAACACTAAGATCATAAAAGGTGCTCAGAGAAAAATGGAAGTTGGTCATGAATGAGGGCAATCAGAAAGGTGCATTTTATTTTACAACCCCCTAATAAAATACTGGATTCAGGCAAAAATTCTCAACAGGCGCTAAATCCATCAAGTGAAAGGTTAATGAGGAACACAGTTTTTGTAAGATGTCAAAGTTATCACTCCCATCAGTTACTCCCTAATCACAAATCTGAGGTCACTACCTTGACCGGGTGATCAAATTCCATCCCCAATGTTGGAATAAGATCACTTGTGCTCTTATCAGAGTGTAAGATTCAATACACTAATGATGCATTTAGCCTGAATTTAGTCAAGTTTTCATATCCAACTTCCACTTCACCAGAAACATCAAAAGAAGGGGAGGTGACAAAGGACTTCATCAGGAAACAATCAGATAACCCACAATGTGCACAGCAAAGGAAATTATCAACAAAATGAAAAGGCAACAGATGGAATGGGCAGAAATATTTGCAAACCAAATCTCAAATGAAGAACTCATACAACTAAAAACCCCTCATGTAACCTGATTTTAAAATGAGCAAAGTCCTAAATATTTTCCCAAAGAAGACCTACAAATGGCCAATAAGTATATGAAAAAGTACTCAACATCATTAATCTTCAGGGAAATGCAAATGAAAACCACAATGAGATACCATCTAACACCTATTAGGGTATGGGTATTATCGAAAAGGTAAATGATAACAAGTGTGGGTGAGGATGTGGAGAAAAGGCAATCCTTGTACACTACTGGTAGAAATACAAGTTCATACAACCATTATGAAAATGTACAACCCATATGAGGTTTCTCAAAAAATTTAAAAAACAGAACTACCACATGATTCAGTCATCCCAGGTCTGGGTATAGATCTATAGGAAGTGAAATCAGTGTCTTGAAGAGAGCTGTACCTCCAAGTTCATTGCATCATTATTTATGATAAGCAAGATACAGAAATAATCTAAGTATCTGTAGATGGATGAATGGATAAAGAATATAAAATACTGTAGAATATTATTTAGCCACAAAAAAGAGGGAAATCATGCCATTTCCAACAATATAAATAAATCTGGGCTACATTATGCTAAATGAAATAAGCCAGGCACAGAAAGACGGATACTGCATGAACTTATTTATATGTAGAATCTAAGAAATCTGACCTCACAGAAGCAGAAAGTAGAATGGTGGTGACCAGGGGCAGGAAATAGGGGAAATGAGGAGATATTGGCCAAAGTATGTAAGTCTTCAGTTATAAGATGAATAAGTTCTGGGATCTAATGTACAGCATAGTTACTACGGTTAATAACATTGTATAGTGTACTTGAAATTTGATAAGACAATATATCTAAAGTGTTCTCACCACACACACAAAAAAAAGGTAATGAGGTGAGATGATGGATGTATTAATTATCTTGGATGTGGTAATAATTTCACAATGTTTACATATATTGTACACCTTGAATATAAACATTTTTATTTCTTAATTATACCTCAATAAAACTGGACAGCAGAAGCAAAAAAGAGGGGTGGCGGAAGAAAATTAAAAGACACAACCCAATGCAGTGTGTTTTCCTTCATTGGATACTGTTTTGTTGTTGTAAAAACCTGGTTAAAAAAATCCGTATTTTGAACAATTGCATAGGTCCAAATGTGGACCTAGGTTATTATAGGACCTATATTATTCCAAATCTTATTAAGGAATTGTTAATTTTGTTAGGAGTGGTAGTATTATTACAGTTATGTGAGGAAATACTTCAGGGCATGCTGAAGTATTAGGGGAATTAAATGTTGTGACACCTATAATTTTTTTAAATGGTCCATCAAAAATTGAACATATATATGGTACAATTTTGGGAAAATGTTAATAACTGTTGAGTCTATTGGGTGCCTGGGTGGCTCAAGTCGGTTAAGCATCCAATTCTCAATTTTGGCTCAGGTCATGGTGTCAGGATTGTGAGACTGAGCCCATGTCAATCTCTGTGCTGAGTGTGGAGCCTGCTTAGGTTTCTTTCCTGCTGGCTCCCCCAACCCCAAATCTTTCTATTGCTCTCTTTAAAAAAAGTTACTGTTGGGTCTAGGTGGAGGTCATGTGAATGTTGGTTAAATTATTTTTCCACTTTTGAGTGTGTTTGAAATTTTTTATAACAGAAAGTTAGAGGAAGTATTTCTTCATATTAGGTGTCAAAATTCCAGTGGAAGTAACTTTTAGTACCGAGCCATTCTGATTCCTGTTTAACTGAATTGCATGTTACAACACAATCAATATTGGCTTAGAGGATTAATGAATAAATTATTCCTAAGGCTAAGATTTAATTAAGTTTTAGTCTTTAATAAGTATTCATACATTCATTTATTATTTCACTCAACAAATGTAATGCAATGCCCAGATTCTGCTTTTCTCAATGAGCAAGTATATGGACCACGTGGAATATATAACTTTTAGTGACTTACAGGAAATTGTCAAATGTCTACTCGTATTTAATGCATTAATTTAATTTACACATATATATTTAGAATGATGAATTATATAAAGTCTTATTAAATAGAAGCATTGTTTTTGCTACTGTCATAATCTTTGTTGCCACAACAAACACTGTTTGATTCTATCATCACAGCTTTTCAAAATATGTCACCTTCATTTCCTATGTTGTTTAAGTGGCAATATTTTAGAAATCTCTATGTGACCTAGTCACTGCAAGTTTTATCCCAAGCCCCAAAATATATGACAATCAAAAAAATCTGTCTGTAGATGAGTATTTTTTTATTTCTACATCACTTGTTTTGAAGTCATTTTTTAAAAAGCCCTTTTATGATGACATTGAACACTTGAGTTGTGAAGTCAAAACCCTCATGAGATGCCACTAAATCTTATTAAAATTCCTTGCCTTCTTATTTATGCATTCTGTCAAGTTACTTCTCTAGATTCTCCAAACTAACATGGATGGATGGAGGTTGCTCTTGTCTCATATGACTTCCCCAAACATTACCTGGTGTCTCAAGTAATGACAGTGAGAGCGCATTGCTTAATATGAGGTCTTGAATGAGAGGTTATAGCCATTGCTTTGTATTTGGGATTATAGGGAATGCAATGTGTGCCTTCTGTGAGCTATGGGCAAGGTTCTGGAGATTCGACGATGAACAAAACAGACCGGGTCCCTGGTTCCTGTCTTCTTGACCTCCTTCTCACTATGTCCTCCCACCTATCCTGTAGGTCTGATGGAGAGCTGATCTCAGTATTCTGATGCCAGCTCTGATCCTTAGCTCTGTCCTGTGCTTAACCTTTGGATGACTTCCAAGTGACCTCCTAACCCAGTTAGGAACCATCTCCTGGATCCTTTCACATCATGGGGACACATCATTAGTGTCCTTCTTTCCTCAATTTGTCAGATTCCAGGAAGGGACTTTGAGAGCTTCATGAAGGAGGAGTGGATGAACTTTTGTGACTGCTAACCAGTACCTAACTTGTACCTAACGTACAAGAGCAAGGAAGAGGGAAATGGAAAGTATCTGCAAGGAGAATTTTGTTATTGTTGATAAGAAGACAGGGAATTAGAAAGGGGGCTGCTTATGGGGGGGGAAGACTGAATTGGAGGTGGTTACGGCTCACAGAAGTGGGACCATTTGTCAGGCAGCGAGAGATGCAGGAAGTGAGAGCCCCTGGCTGAAATGGAGTCAACTGCTACAAGGCACAGTCTAAGCCACAGTTAAAGGTGAATGTGATAAAGGACAAATTATAAAGAGAGAAGAACAGTGGGTTTGAGATAGAATTGGGGAACCCACTGATTTTAAGGGCATCATAGAGGAGGAGGAGTGAGTGAAAGGGGCTCAATACAGGTGACGTCACACACAAATTAACTGCTTTAGATGACCAAGAAGATGGCTAAGTTATGAAGCCACATGTAACGAGATACACTTCCAGGCCATCCTATGACAATCAGCTGAAGATTTTCCCTTTTATCCCTTTCCGGCTTGTATCCATTTCTGAGCTCTGTATGTGGCCCAATCAAGCACCACATTTCCCTGAAATCCATGGGAACTTCCTGCTTGAAATGGCTTTGCAGCAAACCTGTACTGCACAGAACAGATACCTAGATGCAAGTAATACTGTCAGTGGGGTGCACAGCCTAGACTACGGTGACTTTTTTTTTTTTTTTGCCCCTTTGGCTTGTGCTGGAAGAAAGTTATAACATAAAGAAGAAATTATCAACAAGGTCCGTCAGTTCAGAACAAATCTACTTTCTCTCATAAAACTTCATTTGTTTATTTTAATTTAATTTAATGTAATTTTATTTGGCTGAGAGAAAATGAGATATCTTGATGGAGAACAAAGTTATTGGGAAATATATAGGTCTTTCTTAACAGATGGAAAGTGACTCATTAACAACATCCCTTTATTTATTTATTTATTATATATTTCTAAAGATTTTATTTATTTATTTGACAGACAGAGATCACAAGTAAGCAGAGAGGCAGGCGGGGGTGGGGTGCAGGGCTCAATTGCAGGACCCTGAGATCATGACCTGAGCCTAAGGCAGAGGTTTAACCCACTGAGCCACCCAGGCACCCCTACATCCCTTTCTTTAAAATTGAAGTCCATCATAACCTCTTGGGAAAGGTTTCTCAATCTGGGGTTGGATAGTTATTCTTAAATATGAGATTTGTCTCTCCAAAATGAGTGAAGCATTAAAATCTTACTTAATAAGTTTGCTGGTCAAAGGCTGACAGACAAAGCATGGGAGTCCATAATGTGCTTTCTTTTTCTGCTCTACCTTTTCTTTCACAGCCTTGAAAATAAACAGACCCTGAGCCACCTGGCCTAGAGTGCCTGCTCATTTGCAGCACTGAGACACCCTGAGGTTTGTTCACTTCCTGGATTCCTGTCACATCTGGAAATTATCAGGGTGTTGGGCATGCTGGGAGGACCCACTTTTATAGGGGATGAGTCTTCCATTCAAATTAGTAGGTCTTCTGCTGGCTGAAGACAGTCCTATGCTAACATTTGAAGGGATATGAAATCAATAAATACAGTCCCTTTCTCCCAGGATTGATAATGTTACGGTGTATGTGGGAGGTGGGGGGGGGAGGGAAGGGAGTGAAAATGACCATAACATTGAGTAAAAAATAAATTTCATAAGGTGCCACGAATGGAGGGACCATATCACACTAGGGGGTCAGGAGAGGCTTCCTGAAGGAGGTAGAATTTGAGCCCAGTCCTAAAGAGCTAAATGGTGGAGAGCTCTTTGGCAGCCATGAGACTATCTGGGTTCAAATCCTGGCACTTTCATTTGCTGACTGGATGCCCTTGGCAAGATCCTTAATTTTTCTTGCCCTCAAATGCCACAAGTATACAATGGAGCTAATAAGAGTTGTCTCCTGCCACCCAAGATTTATTTCTTAGAGAGTGTGAGAGTGAGCATGAGGGGGGTAGAAGCAGAGGGAGAGAATATCCAGCAGACTTCCAATGACCAGCACAGGTCACAGGGCTCCATTTCTGGACCCTGAGATCATGATCTGTGCCAAAACCAAGAATCGGATGGCCAACGAACTTAGCCACCCAGGCGCTCTGAAGGTTTATTTGAAAATTAAACAAGATAATATATGCAAAGTACCAGCCAGAGTAAGTACTCATGAAATGTTATGATTTTCATGAAATATTCTGAACAGAGAAGACAGATTAAAGAGTTACACTAAAATATTTGGGAAGAAAGGGAAAGAATATGTGTGGAGCCCTGGTGGGTACCTAGACACAGGGAGAAGCAGAAGGAGAATCCATTGGGAGGCAGCAAATGTGAGGGAAGAAGTAGTGGGAGGTTTAAGGGGGAGAAAGTCAGAGGGTTGGGACACTGGAGCTGAGGAAGAACATTGCATATGGGACGCTCACAAGGCAACTTCAGCAAGTGATTTTATCTGCTGGTTTCCTGAGTGGTTTTATGGACAGCAGGATTTAAGGAGAAAGGGGATGTAGAGGCAACAGACCTTGGAATGGTGACTACTCACTGAAGAAGTGTGCTGGCGAAGGATGGGACAGGCAGGAGGTGGTGGCTTTAGGTACTAATAGTGAAAGGAGCTGCTTCTTTGTGAATAAAGAAATATCATATTGAGGAATTGAGGAAAGTACCCAATAGATTAAGGACAAACTGGAGATAAAAGGAAGAGATGGTATAATTCCCAGAACAGTGTTCCTGAGGGGGTGGGAGGGAGAGCACAAGTGACTATCTTGACCAAAAGGACATGAACAGTTTCAGTAGAATTTTTCCTCTCAGAATTTTGAAAAACAAACAAATCCCAAACAGGCTGCTGGCCTTTGCTCTGCTGTAGTCCTTAGAGTGGGATAAAAAGGGATGAGCAAATCTGGAATCAAGTTAATTCTGTAGATTAACCACTCACTCACAAGGAAGGTTTTGTTTTCAGACTGAGGCAGCTCTTGGAACATGGCACATTTCATTGCACCGCTGGGTTGGTCCATGGAAAGAAGAAACAGGATGAGAATGAAGAAACTGTCAGGTTTGGGTCACTATGAGGGTAGGAAGTCTAAGAATAAGATTGTCTCCAGGATGACAAAAATGCTGAAGGGAAGTTAGAGCACTGGGGATAAGGAGAGGGCCATCTTCCTTTCTGAAGTGGAATAATGCAGAATTTTCCACATTATGAGAATGGGGTAAACCTCCTCTGAGGTCTTCTGGGTAGAACAGAAACTTCTGAGAATACTGGCATTTTGAGAATGACTGTCTACCTACATTGTAGTTGCTAGGTTTTGAGCAGAGAAACAGAACCTCTCTGAATGATATCGAATAAGAGACTTCTTCCAGTGATTAAGCTGCACTCAAATGTGGGAGTTGATTAAAAATCCACAGGAGGGGAGACTGTTTCCACCATGGTGCCATGAAGACCCTCCATGGACCGTCTTAGCAGTAAAACAAGCATAACTGGTAAAAACTATAAAAATACAGCCATGTAGCTAGAAATTGTCTTAAGGACATACAGCAAATGAGGAAACATTTATTTATTGCTTGTGTGTGTGTATGTGTGTGTATGGCTAGTATTTATATATATTTTTTCTTTTTTAAAAAAAAATTATCATCCCTAAGGTAGTAAAATTCAAAGCAGCTCTTTCTTCAGTAGAATTCTTACTTTTACTCTAACATATTTGTCTTATTGATTCCCACATTACCATTTATTTCTCTTCCAAAATACTTTGAAATGTCAATTATATACAAATGATACAGCCTGAAAACTCATAAAAGTGGAATGATACAAGAATATGAGAATAGGGCGCCTCGGTGGCTCAGTGGGTTAAGCTGCTGCCTTCGGCTCAGGTCATGATCTCAGGGTCCTGGGATCGAGTCCCACATCGGGCTCTCTGCTCAGCAGGGAGCCTGCTTCCTCCTCTCTCTCTCTCTCTCTCTGCCTGCCTCTCTGCCTACTTGTGGTCTCTCTCTGTCAAATAAACAAATAAAATCTTAAAAAAAAAAAGAATGATGAGAATACACAATTCTACTTTATTTGGAAGGACTTCAGTTGACAACCTGCAAGTTGTCTGGGGTTATTAATAAATGCATACTTTAACCACAGCCTTATCTCATGTGTTTGGTAGATATAAATGTTTAGAGATGCTTTATAAAACTCTTATGTCTCAGTTTAGTCTAAGTCCTATCATCCTGTCACAAATAGGTGAGACACTTGGGCTCAGAGTGGATCATTTAATTCTATATGTTTACAGTCATGTTTAATTTGGACATAAGCACCTTACAAATTTTATTCTGGACTTCTACAGTCACCTGGTATAACTAATCATTGACTACTGGCAAACCCTAGCACGAAATGTTCTCCATGATAAAAGCCAAGTGGAAACCTCTTCTCTAGGGTATTCCAGGAGGATAGTAAAAGAAACATTTGCTCAGCCAACTCAAATTGTTCAGGCCATGGAGATACATGAACATATGACAACTTAGGTTAAAACTTTTTTTTTTCCCCCAGCCTCAAATGTGCCTGAAAGATTTCATTATTATTTTTTTTTTTTTCTATTTCAACACTAAACCAAGCCTTACTGTGCCCATGTTACCAAATGCTCTGCAGAAGCATCTGTCAGGATGTGCCCAAAGACTACAGGCTGACAGCTATGACCAGAGAGAGATGATCAGGGTTCCATGGGAACTGGGAGAAGGTTTTATCTAACCCTGGCTGGAAAAGGTAGGGGAGGCTTCATGAATGAGAATACCGTTGACTA
This sequence comes from Mustela putorius furo, assembly GCF_011764305.1. NCBI lineage: Eukaryota > Metazoa > Chordata > Mammalia > Carnivora > Mustelidae > Mustela > Mustela putorius. Next base: position 160,504 of record NW_025421329.1, on the reverse strand, counting down.
AGGACTTGGAAGATGCAGGCAGGAAGGATAAGGGCAATAGGAATGGATGGAGAGAAAGATCCCCAACTTAGAACTGAAAGCATCAGAGGAGATGCCCATCAACCCATCTCCAGGGCCAATGCAATCACCCTCTCGCCTCCTGGATACTCTCCTTATTCCATCCTGACTCTTCAGATCTGCAGCTGCTTAAGTAACTTTAGCTGTAAAATCCATTTATCACAGCATTTCCAAAACTCTCCCTAGAGAAGGCCACTAACAGAAAGCATTTTTGGAAAGGCTATATACTTCTGTGTCTCTTGGGTATTTGCAGTGTACAGAAGGTAGAATATATGAGCCATCTTTCTTGTTCTTCACTGTTACTCCCTATTGCTAGCACACAGCTTCCCATAGGTAGGTGTTGAATAAATACTTGCTCAATGAATCAGCTTATTGAATGCTATTAAAATAATAAGAATGAAACACCATTTAACTTTGGGAAATCCAGTACTCTGGTTTCTCTTCAGATCGCATAAATCTTTCGCCTTTTAACTTTGGGAAATCCAGCACATGTATCAAATGTATTTTTCACCTTTCATATATATCCACCTAGACCATGACAAAAGACTTTCTTGGGGGAAGTGCTAGTTTTCAACATAAAGCTAAGTTTCTTAGCATAGACCTGACTTGCCTCAAGATCTCCCATTTCCTGCCTTATGTTTGTTGCTTAAGTAACATTAAATTTTCTTTTCACACCTTGATTTATCTCCTTCACAACTTTTCTCTGGCTGCCACTCTCCTGTAATTTCTTCAGTTTCTACTCCTTTCCCAAACTGTCTTCTGCTGCTACCCCACCCTCTTTTCCGTACAACACACACACACACCCTTTGCCTGCCTAATAGCCCCTGTTTAAGACCAGCTCTGGCTGCTTCACTTCATAAGAAGATCCAGGCTTGATGGTCTCATGGCGTAACACCATCATTATACTCACCACAATGTGTTACAATAATATTTTTAGAAGACAAGGCATTTAATAAAAGGACAGAAAATAAAGGATTACTTGCAAAATAATAGCTTTCATTATCTTGCATTCAGGCCTTTCAAGTATTTCAAATATTTTAACCCGGTTGTTTGTCCAGTGTGGTGAAGACTGGCTAATCACCAAACCCAGTTCTCTTTCCTCTTCCTCCCAGCTGGGCTACATTTCCCTCCTCCCTTGCAGGCAGATGTGGCCACGTGACCGCCTGTGGACCAACATGAAATGGGTAGAAGGGAAATGTGCTGCTTTCATGCCTGGCCCATAAAAAAAGCCTCTCTTGTGATCCACTTCTTTCTCTCTTTCCCCTGTTGCCCTCTAAATGCTGATAGCCAAGGTGACCTTGGAAGCCACACATTAAAGATGGCAGAACTCTTGTGAGCCTGATTCTCTGAATAACTGTGTGAGCAAAGTCCTCACCACTTTATCCTCCAGCTTCCTATCACTGTCAATTAGACTTACTATGGGTGAGAAATAAACTTCTGTTGGGTTATGCCATTGAGATTTGGTGGCTCACTTACTATGACACCTATTATTATGTAAATGAATACATTCTATAGGGATTCTGTTAAAATGTTTTTGTTTTTAACCCTTGCTTAGATGTGTTTGGGAGAAGTCTAAGAACTGAGTCATGTCCCCAAGGCAACATGTGTATCAGGCCCCTTCTGGGCTGACCAAAATTCAAATATAAATCTGGGAATTTTATGCCAGAAAGTTAACTGAGACAAAGATTCAATTCTTGATTCATTGAGCATCTCTGTATGTTGAGCAGTGCATAGTAGATAAAAGGATATCCCACAATTTAGGCTTCAGTGACCAGAGACATCAGAGAGAGAGACAAGATTATAACATAGAATTTTTCAGGGGATAAGGTCTTTATATATTAGCTACTTCAGTCCTTTTTTTTTCTTTTCTTTTCTTATTGATGAACAAGCTTAGTTCTTCTGAGATTAAGTTTGTTTCCCATTATCTTGGCTTTCCTCTTCACCATGTGAAAAAGTAGTCAATAGGTCAGGGCAGGCCATGAAGAAAGCCATAGGTTTCCACAGGACACACCCAGATTGGGAAATGAAGGATTCAAAATAAAGGGCAGGAATGCTCGGAGAGATGAAAAGAGTCCCTAGCAGAATGCCCCATGAATATCTGTTGTAGGAATGAGCAAATGAGAGGGAGAGAGCCACACTTGGGAAAGGCTGGGAGAGGTGAGCAGGGCCTTCTAGGACAGGAAGACCAGCATGGGCACTTGTTGCTGGGTGGAAACAGAACTTTGCTTGGGCCTCTGGCTGGACCTTAATTACCTGCTTGGAGATGAGATATATGGAGTGCACAGGTACTGAATGAGCCTTCTGTGGCAAGGTAAGCTAGACCTTCTGTTTCAGATAGTAGTGAAGGAAAGGTATGCCTTCAATTGGGATGCCTGTTTATCAGAACTGCAGGAGGATGGGTATAGGGCAGGAAGATTTGAAGGATCCTTAGATCTTACCTGGGATGACAGCTGGAGGGTAGGCTCTAAAGTCAATTTGACATAATTCAAACAAAATGGCTGTCCTTCACCACCCTCCAATGATTGTATTCTTCTGATATTATTTACAACCAGCTAGCTTACTTGAGGAACACAGAGCTTTTACTGAGTTATCCTGATAAATCAAAGAAAACAATGTACCAATAATTAAATATCACTGAGAAGCACTACCATCTATTATCTTTTTGATCAGCTATAATGTGCCATGCAAGAAGAGTACCTCTCTCTGAGGTGTTTGAAGGCATATGACCATGTTCTTATTTATTTACAGGACATTCCTAAGAAGTAGGCAGTGGAAAAATAATAATATTAGATAATAGATATTATCTATTAATAGATATTATCTAATGATATTAGAATTATCTTTGCTTAATAAGAGAGACATAGGGCATTAAGCAACTTCCCTAAGGTTGCTTGGGGAAGGCAGAATAGGTCAGGGAAAAGTTGAATTTCTCAATTTTACAACAGCAATATTGAAGCAGAAAAGCTTGAATTTAGACTTTTGGGATGGACTGAAACATATTTTAGAAATAAAATAGCTATAGGGTTGAATCTTTTCCCTTTCCAGGTAAGTACGAGTAACTGCAAACACTTTGTGGGAAGGCTGGCTATCAAGGGGATATTCCTGTACTGGGCACTGGGGGAATCATCCAGGGAGTCTCTCTTATAGCCCCATCTTTATAGAGCTCATGGGCTCATGGGGAGAGAAAATATGCATACAAAAATATAGTATTTCAGGAACAGAGAATAAGAAGCATTCAGTGGCAACATCTCATCAAGTATATAGCAGTGGTAAAAAGCAAACAGGAAGTTTGCTAAGTCATCCCATCCTTATACATTTGTTCATTCATTCATTCATTCATTCAGCAAGTAAATATTGAGTACCGACCCTGTGCCACTGCTGTGCTAGGTCCAAGTGACATGGTGGTGACCAAGGGGGTTCCAGCCTCTGACCTCATGGTCTGTGTGTGTGCTCTCCAATAAAATAATCACCAGCCACATGTGGCTATTTACATTTAAAGTTAAAGAGTTACAATTAAATAAACTAAGAGACTTAGATTCTCAGTTCCACTAACCACATTACAAGTGCTTGATAACCACATGTGGCTGGTGACTACCTTATGAAAGGAAACAGATCTACAACATTTCCATTACCACAGGAAATTCTGTTGTTCAGAGGTCAGCCAATTGCAGCCTGTAGACCAGATAGGGCCCACCACTTGCTTTTATAAATAAGGTTGTATTGAACTACAGATACACACATTTGTTTATGTATTGTCTTTGACTGCTTTTAAGCTATAATGGCAGAACTGAATGGTTGTGACAGAGGCTATATGGCCCACAGAGCTGAAAAAAAATTATTATCTGGCTCTTTAGAGAAAAAATTTGCCAGCCTCTGGTCTAGATGGAAATACAGGTTCATAAAAAATACTTACAAAAAGGGAAATGATGTATAAATAAGAATGTTATGGGATGCAGGGCGCCTGGGTGGCTCAGTGAGTTAAAGCCCCTGGCTTGGACAGATTTCGGATCTGATCTAGTTTAGGAAAAGAGAAAGACCTTCCTAAAAAAGACAGTGTATAAAATGAGATCTGAATAATCAGTAGGAGTTTACCAGGCACAATGTTTTCAGCAGAAGGAAGAGCCTGAAGAACTATGGGAAGCAGAGAGAGGGCACAGTGTTTGGTAGGCATGGACAGTAAAAGGGCAGGCATGGTCAAGGGTCATTTCTGGAGGAGGGGAGGGAGTCCATCCACTCTGTCTATTGCTACTATATCAGTAGTATAGTATATATCAGCCTAGAATGATGTCTGATACGTAGTAGCTATCCAATAAATATTTGATGAATGAATGACTGAGTGAATAGTCCATGGAGGTTATGCTGAGCTCATAAACCAAGTTTAGGATTTCAGCCTTGATCCTAACAAGGTAGCTACTGATGAGTTTGAGAAAAATCTGTAGCTTAAGAATGTGATCAGATATGTGCTTTCAAAGGGCCCTTGGAAGCTGGGTGAAGAAAAGATCTTTGGGAATAACCACATTCAATGATTCACAGTGATCTGTGGCTGGTCATCTGCTTGGTAATTTCAAAGTCTTTCCTATATCCACCCTGGAAGAAGATCTAATGAAGCAAACTTATTCTGGTGATCCTGAAATTTTGAATTTATAATCCCAAATCAAAAGGATTTGATTAAACTGTAACTATATGGAAATGAGCCAACAGCAGAGGTGTGCTTGGACACTAGGTGAGGTGTGCACTGTGGCATTTCTTTAACACGCCAGGAAGCCAGTGACTCATAGGTAAATTACAACACGGGTGGGGCTCTTGGAAGAGCACAAAATGTGGTTCTGGGAGTCATTTGGCTGAGCTCAGTGGACTGAACTTGGATTACAAACAATGGTTTTTCTCTTTGGATCAAACTGAATCTATTTTTTTCTTGCACCTCAGTGATGCCGAACTACATACTTGGGCCGCACCCAAAACTTCCTGTTCTGTGAAGCTAGGCCAAACAGTGCCTGACTTTCAGCAACATGAAGAAGCAGAAGGCCCTGCTACCTAGAAAGAGAGAAACTGCCAAGGATCTAGTTGCTGTTTCTTCTCTATGTGTTTCTTAGTATTTGGTCCATAGTTGTACATACCTATTCTTCTTGCTTTTCTCCTCCCTTTCTCTGACTGTCACTCTATAAAACCACACACATTGCATGCATGTCAAGAGCAGCATAGGAACCTATAACCTGGTTCATGTTTTGCTTGCCTTCAAAGACAGAATGTAAGAGTGTGTGTGTGTGTGTGTGTGTGTGTGAGAGAGAGAGAGAGAGTGAGCATGCCCAACAGATGGGGGGAGGGCAAATGGGCAGGGACATACAGAGAAGGAAAGAGAGAATAGTAAGCAGGATCCATGCCCAGCACGGAGCCCAACTCAGGGCCCGATCCCATGACCCTGTGATCATGATCTGTGTCAAAATCAAGAGTCGGAGGCTTAACCGACTGAGTCACCCAGGCACCCCCAGAATGTGTCCTTAAAGAGATTAGTTGAACATTGCTAGCATTTCCTCACTGAAATTTTTTGTTTCTGGGGAAGGGAGCACTATTTTATGTTCCATGAAAACATTTTTTTCCTTGGAAAAATGTGTATACAGTCTCCAAAGAACCCATTCACCAAGAATGTGATACTGTAACAAATTATTTCTTTGCTTCCAAAAAATCCGATAATTTCCATGGTCATAGCTATAATTATCAGGTTAATTTTTCTTATCATGTGACATATACTGTAGAAAAAAGTAACTTCTCCAAGAGCAAGGTTAATTTTGACTAGTTCTTATCTGTACTCCTACATTAACCAACTAAGTAGATTCAGGCATTTTTAGCCATCAGTTTCTGAGCCCTAAGTAATGAATGGGTGCAGGGTCTGAGTTGTCTGATTGGTGTAAAGATTAATTACACTTAACAACAACAACAAAAAACTCCTCTGTTCATGACCTGATTTCTTTCAGGCTTTCTGTCATTTTTTCAGGCCACCATGCAGAGTACTTTTGTTTTTAGTCTGTAGGCACTTCAATCAGTGGTCTTGCTAAGAGATTATCAGTGGTAGGGCACCTGGTTGGCTCAGTCAGTAGAGCATGTGATTAATCTCGGGGTTCAGGAGTTCAAACCCAACTTTGGGCATAGAATTTAATTAAGAAAAAAAAGAAATAAAAAGAATTGACCAAGTGGCAAGCATGGCCCTTTAAAGAAAATGTCACCCTCTTTTGCATAACTGACAAACCAAATCCTGGGGTACATCAGTTGTAGGACTGTTCCCGGCATCCTAAATTATTTGCATGAGTTGGCAAAAAGTGTTTGTGCCAAAAGCTCCTCTGGGGTTTGTTTCGGTTCTATGATGTGAAAGACAGTGATATGTAGTGGTGCTAGAAACTGGCAGCGGACATAGGTGTGTCTTTCTCTGGATTGGCCATTTTGAGGTCTTGGGCAAGCGATGACACCTATTCAAGTCTCAGTTGCCTATTGAGAAATGTGTCAATAAGATCTAGAAAATGAGATAACGTGCTTCTCTGAGATTTGAGATCAGTTCTGCCATCATTGTTCAAGTGTTTGAGATGATCTGGAGCCTAGTTTCTTTAGGAATAATGGTTAAGTAGGCGACTAAGAAACATGCTATATAGCAAGAACCCTGGAACTCCTACCATGTCATCATCAACGTCATTGCCTTGGGCAAACTCAGAAAAGGAACCAAGAACTGAACTGATTAGAAGCAAGTGTTCACGATAGTAAGTGTTTGAAAATGAACTTGAGGTTGATAAAGGGCTCAAGAAAAGGTACTTTACATAGGCTATATAACATAACAATGGGAAAACAAAGGCAAACGATTTTAAAAGAAAGATTTATAGAAAGTTGTGCTAGCGCTGCAGTGTGACTAGGGACAGGTAGGGTAGAAATTAACATTTTTCAAGGCTTTTAGAATCGCATGGATTTTTGTTTTTTTAATTTACTAAGACTGACCCCCAAAGCTGTTCTTCTGAGTAAGTTTAATACCAAAAATAGCTCTCTTCTTCTCGTGAATTATACCACTGAAGGAAAGATGCCTTGGTTATTTTCACTTCCCACATGTTCTTGCTAGGAGCAGTTTGTGGAGTTATGTGCTGAATAAGGGCTGGATTAATGTGTGCTGCAGTCAGGCCTTTGAGACCTCTTGGAACTTTAGAGTCAGAATGTCTGAGACTGTTGTTCCGCTCTGTCCCCATCATCCATGTGGCTTTGGCCTCATTCTTTTTCTTTTTCTTTTTTTTTAATCTTTTTATTTTTTTATAAACATATAATGTATTATTAGCCCCAGGGGTACAGGTCTGTGAATCACCAGGTTTACACACTTCACAGCACTCACCATAGCACATACCCTCCCCAATGTCCATAACCCCACCATCCTTTCCCTACCTCCCTCCCCTCAGCCACCCTGTTTGTTTTGTGACATTAAGCCATCTCTTATGGTTTGTCTCCCTGACAATCCCATCTTGTTTCATTTATTCTTTTCCTGCCCCCCAACCCCACCACATTGCATCTCCACTTCCTCATATCAGGGAGATCATATGATCATATGATATGATCTTACTTCACTAAGCATAATACCCTCTAGCTCCATCCACGTCATCATAAATGGCAAGATTTCATTTCTTTTGATTGGCCTCATTATTTTTCTAAGCCCTGGCTTTTTCATCCATAAAATGGGCCAATAACAGTCATTCTATCTGTTGTATGAGTCCAGTAAGATCCTGGATATAGGCTGATGGTACAGCTATAAGGATCTGGGTACTTGATGCTGAGAGTTGAAAGGGCAAAGAATTGTTAAGTTTTTAAGAAATCATTGTCTTAATTTTGGGTTCCCCAGAAGCAGACCCTGAGGAAAAGACTTAAATGCGAGTTGCTTATCTAGAAAGTGACCCCAGGAAGCACTGGTAGAGAGGGAGAATGAGATAAGGAAGGGAAGGAAACTAGGGAAGAGTGTGCTGTCAAGTCATTTACTACTGTGGGCAACTGACCCTCCCTTCCAGATGGGGAAACTGAGGCATAAAGGGATTATGCCACTTGCTCAAGATCATAGAGCTACCAATATGAAGCTGGAATTCAAGTCTACACAGGGCCAATGATGACATTAGGAGTCAGATGATCATGGTTCCACTACTTACTAGCCATATGAGTGACTGTCCGACCTTTTCAAACCTTGGATCCTTATGTGTGAAATTCGAAAACCCATGGTGAGGATAAACAATATTATTTCAAAAAGCATAAAATCATGTCGTTGCAATCATTCACTCTAATTAATATTGATTTTTCTGACATTCTGTTCTCAGATATGCAAAAAAAAAAAAAAAAAGCTTTCCACATGCGGTTTTTATTTTGGGAAGTAGGAAAGGAGATGCTTTACTTCTTACATGAGACAAATGCAATTTTGAGATTTTAATTTCAAAAGGGAAAGCTAATGAATTTGAAAGAACAGATACCATTTTGAGTCTTTGGATATTGTGGTCCCTAGCTATTTGCTTTAACCCTATGTGGCTGGGGAGGGGGTCTTCACACTGGTGTCACCTTGGAGGTAATCAGTTAGCTTTGTTGACCTTCATTCCTCCATCTGTAAGAAGACAAAGGATGGAGTGGAATTGTAAGGATTTCTAAACTGAAGTCTCTTTCTTCCAGATGGATTATACTAAGGTCAAAAAAGGAAAATGGCCCTTAATCCCTTTGGAATTCTATGTGTGCAAAGGGAAGTTTCTCTAGACAAACCTTCTGTTGAGCCTTCTTTTAACTCAGGAGATGCCAATTTACACATTACTCTCTTCTTTTTGAAGCCCACATCCATCTTGCTAGTTCAAATGGAAGAATGAACATAGGGGTCATATCATTTCTAGGCATGAATGGACTAGCCAGGGGACGTATAGATCCAAGCTCAAGAGATATGAATGCTTCTTTGAAATTCAAAGAAACATACAGAAATGCAAATTCATTAGCTTATGCATGTACAAGTAGTTTGAATACATGCAGGCAGTACTATCCAGAACGAAAAAGAACCAGATACACCTAACAGAATATCTAACATGAAGAACAAAGGTATTTTTCAGATTCCAAGTCTTTTGAGAGGCAATAGACCTCCATAGGACCAGACAGAGGGGCACCAGAAGCAACTAGGTAACATCTATTAACATGTCTTCATGGGCCTCGGATCAACAGTGTCCACCTTCTCAGAAGACACCCACCTCCAATTTTGTTCTTAAAAACCCTGACTTTGTGCACCACTGGGGAGTTTGGGATTTTTGAGCATTAGCTCCCTGTTCTCCTGGGTGACATCACCCAATAAATAGCCCATCTTCCTTCACAGCCAAAGCTCTGTCCGTTTTTCTTGGCTTGCTGCACACTGGGTGGATGAACTCTCATTTGGTTTGGTTATTACATTGTGTCCAGAGATTGAACTCTCCGATGTTAAGTGGAGAGCTTTATAAGATCTTTCCAGAGTCAAAACTATATTATGAAACTTTTCCTGATAAGGTTTCCTGATAGGTCAAAATTTACTGAGTGGTGGAATTCAGATTTGTGCATTTTATTATATGTAGATTTTACCTCAAAAGAAGGGGAAAGAAAAGAACTGTAGACAACTATTGAAACCACATGATATTCATGCAGAAAGATTTGGGGTGAAGTGTACTGATTCTACAAATTTCTTTGGAATGCATAAAACAGAAGGATTGATAAGTGGATAAAAGAATGGATAGATGGATAGATATGTAATAAAATAAAAATAGTAAAATGTTAATTGGAGAATCTAGGTGGTAGGTATATGAATATTTATTATAGAACTGCTTTAATTTTTATGTGATTTTGCAAATATTCACAATAAGACATTTGAGAAAAAGGCATTTTTTTTCTTCCTAGTGATAAAAACATAGAACTTGGGCCCAGCCCAGCACTACTAACTAGAGTTTACTCTTAGGCAAATTTACTTAATTTTTATATGTTCAGTTGACTCATCTAAGAAATGGGATAGAGTAAGAGTATCAAACTCACATAGTTGTTATGAGGAACAGTGAGTTAGTAGTATTTGTAAGGTTCTTAGCATGTTGTGTGATATAAACATTTGTTAAATGATATTTTAAAAATCATTTTGTTTACAGGGACATTCATGGGAGAACAGACTGTACTGACTTTATTTGGACATTCAACCCTAAGAATGCAGAGTTTTATTAAAACCAGATGACAGGCTTATATACCCTGAGGTATGTGTCATTTTCTCTCTAATCCAGGTGCGTTTCATCTCCTACTAAGAAACAAGAATCATCAGGATGGGTAAGAGATATTTAATTTCTATTTTCATTTACTTCAAAAAGTTCCACTTGCTTAAAGCATGTTCCCTGACCCCATACCTAGAGTATATATAATATCTGGATAGCAGTATAAAAGCATATAGCTACCTGGTCTTAAAAAATAATCTAGTGGTTTGGTCATTTTTAAAAAGAGGACAGTGAAGAGTGGCCATGTTCTCCAACAAAGGTTAGGAGCCCTATAATTTAATCAGTAAGAGGTTTTACACTTTGAAATTTACAAAGAAACCTGTATATCATATTAAGTGGGGTTTTCCCCATATTTTAAAGAACGAGGCATATGGAAAGCAAATGGCAATTTAAATAGCAAACAAAATAAGCTGAAATGGAATTCTTACAAACAACAGATTAACACAAATAGATGGTTGTAGAATCAGTACACTTCACACTTCTACAGATATTATCAAGCACCTACTATGTACAGGCTCCGGTCTAAGTGTTGTAAATAAGACAGAAATCCCTGCCCACATGGTACTTATATTCTAGAAGATGAAGCAGGCAAGAGATTGGAAATCTGTGTGTGTGTGTGTGTGTGTGTGTGTGTGTGTACATAGTGTTAAGGACAAATGAAAACAATCAGGAAGGGAAAGGAAGGGGTGAGAAGGTTTGCAATTTTTGATAGGGTTGTTAGCTTACATCTCACAGAGACAGTAACATTTGAGTGACAACTTGAGAGCAGGAAGGGTGCAGGTATGAGGACATCTAGGAAGTACATACAGGAGAGGAAGTGTGAATGTCCCTAAAGGAGAGGATGTGTACCGCCTGCTTGCTCTAGTGTTGCTGAAACAGATTAAGCACTGGGAAAAAGAGCAGGACATGGGTCGAAGAGGACAAATCCATGGGGCCTTATTAGATCATTGTAAGGATTTTGTTTTTGAGTAAAATGGAAGCCATGGAAGGATTTGGTCAGAAGAGTGACATCTCTGGATTCCATTTCAACAAGATCCCTCTAGCTGTTCTGTTGAAAACAGTCTTTCTGGGGCGCCTGGGTGGCTCAGTGGGTTAAGCCGCTGCCTTCAGCTCAGGTCATGATCTCAGGGTCCTGGGATCGAGCCCCGCATCGGGCTCTCTGCTCAGCAGGGAGCCTGCTTCCCTCACTCTCTCTCTCTCTCTCTCTCTCTGCCTGCCTCTCCATCTACTTGTGATTTCTCTCTGTAAAATAAATAAATAAATAAAATCTTTAAAAAAAAAAAAAGAAAACAGTCTTTCTGGTGATGGTAGATGGGAAGGCAGAGGTAAAAGCAGAATATGGTGGTTTTAAAATCTGTCTATGAATTCTTTGATATTCTTCCCATTAGGAAATTGGGGTGAGGGGAGGCCCCTTTCCCCTTGAACCATGTGGGCTCGCTTGTCACTATCTCAAGCTATAGAGTAGGGTAGAAGTCAAGCTGACCTCTGAGGCTAGGTCACAAAAGTCCATGATATTTCTACTCTATTTGCTAGAAAACACTCTTAAAGACCTTCTGCTAGAGAGGCCACATTGGTAACCCCTATTTGTCTTTTCTTTCAGCCATTCCAACCTTGCTGCCAGACATGGGAGTAAGGAAGCCATTTTGGAGACAGATCCTTCTGGCCTAGCTGTTCCAGATCTAGCCAACAGAGTCATCCCAGTTGAGGCCCCAGATATCATGGAACAGAACAGGAATTGTCCTGATGTGTCTTTTCTGAATTCCTGACCATCAGGATCTATGAGCACAATAAAATGATTATTTTTTAATGCCACTATGTGTTGGGATAGTTGGTTATGCCAGCAATAGGTACCTAGAAACAGAGAGAAGAGGTGAACCTCCTGTAACAATCCAGGTGAGAGGCAATGGTGGCCGAGACTGGGATGGCTGCTGTGTGAAGGTGAGAAATAGATTCTGGATATACTGTGGAAGTAGGATCATGAATATGCTGACTGACTGAATGTCAAAGTAAGGCACAGAGCTGGGACTCAAAAAACCAGCTCTATGTGGTATTGAATATTGGTCTTCCTGCTATCCATTCCTCCTTACGTGATTTCCTGGGAAATCCTGAGGGTTGCTGGGGTGTGAAAAGCCACCAGAAAAGAAAATACCTTTTAACTTTGAGTTCAGTTTTACCCAAGGTTTTAAATGGAGGATTTAAAAGTAGTTTTATAGTTAAAGAAATATGACTACATTGTAGAGTTTCAGAAGGCAAAATTCTAACATAAATTTTCCAAATAAATAAATAAATAAATAACACATGTAGGGCTTGTCACCTGAATGGCTTTGAGTTAAGTGTGTTTTTCTCCTGGTGAATCAACTTGTGAATCCCTTACCCTATCTTCTCTGCAGAGGTTGACTTGCTGGTTTTTCTGGTTGGGTTGTGAGAGCAGATGTAGCCTAATTAGTAAAGGCACTCCAGAGCTAAGGTTCTTAACCTGGGGATCTGAGAAAATCAGGGTTGGCATGAATTCTCTACATGGAAAGCCCTGTGATTCATGGACACACTCATCTTTCCATAGGAAGTATCTATCACCTTCTCAAGAGGATCCTTGACTTCTAAGAGGCTAAGCCCCACAAGGCAGAGAAAGAACAGTCAGGTATAACTTGTAGTTACGAGGATGATCATGACTTGCCCAAAGCCTTTTTTAAGGCAACTTCTGAAGGCCCAGTTATAGCATATATAGAGAACAGTAACAGTGACCAGGCCTTATGATTGCATTATCTATGCAAGGTTTGTATGTCACTTCATATGAAGCTTGAAGATGAGATTTGACCAATAAAATATTGTCAGTTCTAAGACATTTCAACAAATGGGACCTAATGGGTCAGGGAAATCAAGTATGTGTAGTTGGTCATACTTTTTCCTCAGACTTATACATCTTAGGATCAAATGTTAATATAAAAACTCAAGAAAATGAAGATGTGAGACTCATCTATTGCTTTCTAAAATATAAAGTCAAAGTTAAGAAGACCCAAATTCCCTGAACAATTTTCATATAAAATATTTCAATTAATGACCTTTTAGTTTCCCCATCCTATATGCTTATAGCTCAGAGGTTATAGATTTGTGGCTGGCAGCAATGTATCCTTGAAATCCACACTATTTGGATTTTTAAAGATTATATGCCAATACTTAAAAATCAGGATAGTTTTCTCTCTGGCACCTCCTCCTACCCGATTTGGATTTCCAGCTTCTTTGGAAAATCATAAGGTCTGTCACCCAATCTGGTAAAACTCTTGAGGCTGCAATCTTCAGATTGGCAGTATGATGAATAAGGTAGATTGTGGAGAACAATTTTGAATACTTCTCAGAGCTATGCTTACAGTGTTGTGTTTTTTTTTTTTTTTTAATGGTTAGTCTAATTTAATTTGTTTCTAATTTGGTGGCAACAGCTCCTTCTCACATGAATTTATGGGTTGGTATACTTCAGAATTCCAGAAAAACTACATTAGTTCAGGTCCACTGAGACAAATGTGACAATACATAATAAAAGGATTAAGTGTATTTTGGGGTGCCTGGGTGGCTCAGTGGGTTAAAGCCTCTGCCTTCGGCTCAGGTCATGATCACAAGGTCCTGGGATCGAGCCCCACATCGGGCTCTCTGCCTGCCTCTCTGCCTACTTGTGATCTCTGTGAAGTAAATAAATAAATAAATCTATTAAAAAAAAAGGTTAAGTGTATTTAAAAATAAATGTAGTTGATTTCTCACAAGTAATTAGATTAATATCAATCTAACTTTAGCAGTACTTCCAAAGGGAAAGTTGTTCTAGTAAACTTTAACAAATAGATAAAATTAGTATTTAATTGGTTGATATTAATATATTAATTAAAAACATGTATTCTTTCAATTAATAAAAACATCTGCACCTGAACACACACATACTTCTGAGTCAGCTCTTTCTTCATAGATAATGCAGTGAATTACAGCCTCCTCCGGTTGAATAATTACACATCAAATTTGATAGCGTTCAAATGATGGTGTTTTTGCACTGGTGATATTTGCGTTTCTCGTATTTGGTATTTGGATATACCCACCAGACCCTCATCTTAAAGCATACCTGTCCTTATTTCAAAACACAAGCAAAACAAAATAAAAGTGTACAGCTTTGGGAAAGACATCTTTGCCACAGGTTAAATGCAAATGGATGGCCCAAACAAACTCTTCCCTCAAAATGCAAATGTTAGCACTAAAAATGGTTATTAAGTGAGATTGCAGAGGGATTTTTCTGGGCATTTCAAAGAAAGAGAATATCCACCCGCTCTTTTACCTCCTGCAGTTTAACAAACCACTGCAACCGTTAAAACATCATTTGTTTGCTCAGGAGTCTATAATTTGAGCAGGGCTCAGTGGGGAAAACACATCTCTACCGCATGAAGTATCAATAGAAGCAGATAGACACCGGAGCTGGAGGACCTACTTCCTAGGTAACTTACTCACACAGTCTACATTGGTGCTGCATCTTAACCAGGGACACAGCAAGGACATGTTTGGGATTCTCTTTGGGACTGCTTGGGTTTCTCCAAGCATGGGGGCTGGGTTCCAAGAGGGAGTGTTCTAAGAGGACTAGATTCAAGCTACAAGGCTTCCGGTCACTTAGTATCAGAAGTTCCAGATTATCCCCTCTGTCTCATGCTGTTGGCAAAGTAAGTCATTAGGTCCAGCCCAGATTCAATGGGAGTGGAATAGATTCCATCTCTCAATGGGAATACCCCAAAGAATTTGCACACTATCCTTCATATATCACATCACATGTCCAAGATGTCACTATAACTGGGAAATTCTGTGCTAATTTAACTGCCTATTCAGGGTGGCCATGTCCCCTTAAAGAAGCTTCTAAAAACTGAATATCTCCAGAGATACATCTGGGGCTCAGTGTGAATCCATATGACTTAGAATTATGTGGGTCTATTTTCTTTAAGTTCAGAGTTGTTTAAAGTGAAGAGTGGGGTGGGGGATGGCCAGTGCATCGATGTAGTTTGTCCACGAGTGGACTATGTTTCGTATTGAAAGCTCTGGTATGTGACAGGTTGGTGCTAAGCTAAATTTTCATTAAGAACAATAAAGAAAACAAAATAATCCACAATACCTTTAACCCACACTAAGTCTGCCCTTCAAGGCTGAGTTCAGTTTGTCCCTTCCCTGTGGAAGATGGTATGAATCCTATTTCTATTAATATCTTGTGGTTAGAGAAGCAGTGTAGACTAAGGACCTTGGTTCTAGAATTAGACAAACCTAGTTTCCAAACCCAGAGTTGATACTTGTGAGCTGAGGACCACGGTTAACTTACCTAAACTTTCTGTTCCTTCTATCAGATGAGTCTGATAGGGATGCCTGGGTGGCTCAGTAAGTTAAGGATATGACTTGATCTCAGCTCAAGTCATGATCTCAGGGTCATGGGAGGGAGTCCTCCTGGGCTCCAAGCTCAGTGAGGAGTCTCCTTGCCCCCCCCGATTCCCACCTTTCCCATCCCTGTATGCTTTCTCTCTCTCTCTCTCTCAAATAAATAAATACATACAATCATAAAATAAAACAAAAGTAAAATAAAATAAAATAAAATAAAATGGGTCTGCTAATAAGAGTGTCTACCTCAGAGAAATGTTGCAGATGATGAATTCAAAGCACTTAGAATGCCTGGCATTTAGAAAGACTCAATACATGTTGGAGATTATTATAGTTATTATTTTCTTGATTACCTCCCAAGGTTCTTAACTATAGGCCAACATGTATTAGGAGTGGGAGCATAAACTATTTGTGGTCACAATGAAAGCACAAGACTCTTTCTTTTCTTTGATAACTGAGGCAACTGAAATTAACTTCAGTTCTTAAAGTAAAGGTTTCTAGGCTTAGTTTTAATTGAAAGAAGATAATATCATGGGGTCTAGGGCAAAGTGTTGGAGTAAAAAGAAATTGGCTAAGGGGTAAGATGTAGAGTTTATGTCCCAGTTTTCTTCTAGCTGTGTGACTTTGGGAACTTATTTATGTTATTAGAGCCTCAATTTCCTCATCTATACAAACATGGCTCATAATATCCATCTGGCAGTATTGTTATGATAATTAAATGAGGCAAATTTTATAAAAGGACTTGGTAGGGAGCAATTACCAATAATGTTATTTATTGACCTTATTATTATAATTGAAGTGACCAAAATAATTAGATTATACCAATTAAGTTTCAACTTGCCTTTTTTTTTTTTTCAAAGATTTTATTTGTTTATTTGACAGAGATAGAGATCACAAGTAGGCAGAGCAACAGGCAGAGAGAGAGGGGAGAAAGCAGGCTCCCCATCAAGCAGAGAGCCTGACACAGGGCTCAGTCCCAGGATCTTGAGACCATGACCTGAGCGGAAGGCAGAGGCTTAACCCACTGAGCCACCCAGGCACCCCTCAACTTGCTTTTATATCATACAGACACAACATGAAATACAATCTTTTCTTTCCCTTCTCATGGAAAACTGATTCTAGTATATTTCTTTCCTTCCCTGTTCTCACTTCCCTGATCTTTTTCCATTTCTTACCTTTTGTATTACCACTTGGACTTTCTTCATATCTTTCCCTATATTTTTTGCTTTGGGTTTGTACATTTTTTTGTATTGGTTTCTGAAAGTTTATATATATATATAAAACATTTCATGATATGAATTGCAAACATTTTTCCTAGTCTGTAATTTACCTTCTGATTATTTTATAGTGTTATTTTTGTTTTCTTGCCATGCAGAAAGAAATATTTGATTTTTTAAAAGATTTTATTTATTTATTTGACATACAGAGATCACAAGTAGGCAGAAAGACAAGCAGAGAAAGAGGAGGAAGCAGGACCCCAGCCGAGTGGAGAGCCCTACATGGGGCTCGATCCCAGGACCCCGGTATCATGACCTGAGCTGAAGGTAGAGGTTTCAACCCACTGAGCCACCCAGGTGCCCCAAGAAATTTTTGAGTTTTATGTAATCAAATTTTCAATGTTTTTTTTATGGCTCCTATTATAGTTCCTACATGCAACTATTATTAAAAATTTATATTTTAGCACTATTATGGATTAATTTTAACAATTAATACAATATTTATTTGTGTGTTCCATGTGCTACTATAAAACTACTCTAATTCATACACTGCATAACATGGTTTATTAGTTGATAGTGCTGGTTCCCTCTCAATATAATTCTTTTTCATAAACTTTCTGTTTATCCTTGTTTGTTAATTTTTCCACATTATTTTTAAGTCATTCCATCTGGCTCAAAAAAATGATGTTATTTCCTTTATTGGGCTCACATGAAATTTATGGATTAATTTAGGTAGAATTAACATAGATTTTATCTTGAGTCTTCCTATCCATGAAGATTGTATGCCTTTAAACTTATTCCAGTTTGCTTTTATGTCCCTCAACAGCATTTAAATGCTGCTCTTCAAAACTGATTTTCTCTTCAAATTGATTTTTCACTTCTTACATTCATTCCCAAGTAAAACATGTTTCTGATGCTAGCGTAAATGGAGCTTTTATTTCAATTACTTTTTCCAATTGATTTTTGTTCATTGTTCTTTATGTTTTTTTCCATACAGAGTTTTAGATTTTTATGTAGATAAAGTCCACCACATTTTTCTTTACAATTTCTACTTTTTCAATTTCTTTGAATGCAAAAGGATAAAATCATGTTAATGATATTTAACTCTGACATACTGCTTTTGTTTTCTCCATTGCCAGCTACAGTAGTAGGAGGTTCTGTTTATGTTGCTTAATAGCATAATCTAGTCTTCCATAATGACTAGTCCAGTAGGCCAAAGATAATCCACAATGCCATGTTCTAAAAGTCACCAGAGATAAAACCCACACAGCCTGAGAAACCACATTTGATCATGTCAATTCTCTTCTCAAAACTCCCTCATTACAAATATACATGGTTAAACACTTTTGTTGCTATCCAGATCTCCTGGCATTCTAATGATTTCTTACTATAAGCACTTATATCTCAGTCTGAGGGCTATCTCTGGTCCTATGTAGTCAGGCTATTGTTAATGTTCCTGGGAGACTCCCTCAACTGATGAAGGACAGGTGTTAGTTACATATACCTCTTTTTCTTGTGACTTAGTCGGAATAACTTTGAGGCACATTCTACACTATAATCGAGTTGCCTGCCCCTGCCCCCACTAAATAAAAGAAAACCTGAGCCCTAGTTGTCAACAGTGGTAACCTGTTCATGAATGTATTGACTTTCTTTTCTTCTGTGTCTCACTTCTCCATTCCCTTAATACTTGGGTTCACCTCCCAAATAAGTTTCTTGTCTCAAATCCTTATGTCTGTTTCTTGGGGGAATGTAAACTAAGGAAAAGGTATTTTATGAGCTTATCCCACCTACTTTTACAGGCTTATTACCTGCTTATCTCCATTAAACATCTAAAACTTAGTCCCATTTGCTCAACATCCAATGACCAAACACATCATGTCTTGATGTTTTCTATCTTTCTAAGAGTGTTTCCTGTTTAAGATGCCTTTCCATGACCTATGCCTGGTTACTCTGCCTTTAAAAGTCAGACCACGAGTGACTTCTTTACCTTCCTATCTGGATCAGTTGCCCCCTTCCTTCTGTGTATTTCCAAACATGGTTCATAGATCTCTGCTGTGATGGACTGTTTCCAAAGATGGTCACAATAGTTCCTCTGATCCCTCACAGTATTTTGTAATGTGACTTTGCAAGCTTGCTTCATTAAGAAGCAGAGCCCATTTCTCTTCCCCTTGCATCTTGTGACTAGCTTTGACAAAAGAATGAGGTAGAAGTGAGACTAAGCCTTAAGAGGAGTGTGGTTTCCATTTTCACTCTCTTAGAAGCTAGCCTTCATTTAAAGAAGCTCGAGCTCCTCTATTGATACTGAGAGACCACATGGTAAGGGTATCCCCATGAAGAAGATACAAGGTTCCCCAGACAACAGCCAGCACCATGGTCTCAGTGGGTCCATACAGGATGCTCATTAAACATCATATGGAGCACAGACAGCCATCCCTACCAAGACTTGCCTGAATTCATAGCCCACAGAAATAATCAGCAACTGTTTAAAACTATTGAATTTTGGGGGTACTGGAGTAGTTGTTATACAGTAATAAATAATTGCAACATCTATTATAGAACTTGTCATTAAATATTATAGTTATTTATTTACTTATCTGCCACATTGATGAGCTACTATTAATAAAGATGGAATATTTGCATCTGAATGGCTAGAGCATCTAATGTATGGGAATGTTTTAGAATGATGAACCCATGAAAAAATGAGACTCTTTAAGGAGATCTCAGAGAAACATTGTCACGTTGAGGATATGTTAAAGGAAATGAGAACCAAAACACAAAAGCTAGTAGAAAATGATTGCAGGAGACAAGAGTGGATGAGCATTCAGAGCAATTGCAAGGAATCTCCAAAACTTGTAGTTTATGAGTTCTCTTTATAATTGGTGAGATTATTGACCACTGTCTCCATCAGTGTGCAGATTAGACGACCCCCACAGACATGAATATTTGGTATGGATGGAGGTGTAACAAGGGCCTGTCAGGTAGCTACCACTATGTGCAATTAAACTGTAAGTCATGATTCTCACTATCCAGAAGTTTATACTGTAACAGAGAAGAGGATGTACCAGGACATTGTAGGCTTCAAAAGGATATGAAAAAGTAAGGAGAACAGGGGCTCATATTCAATGGTTACAGAACTAGGAAGGATTTCCAAAAATCTGCCTATTCTTTCCCCTTCAGGGAACATTTATTGAGTACCAACTGGGCATGACCCTTTCTCTTATGCTGAAGCTTCACCAAATTGAGAGAAGTGTCTCAAATGTTCTGCACTCTGTCATGCCTCACAGCCTTTGCTTTTTCCCCCCTTCCTTTCTGGAATGATTTATGACCTCTGTTCTCCTGCCCCTCACCTAGCAATGCTTACATTCATCTCTGGGGTTCCTCTCTCTTGTTTTCTTTATTTGGCCCCCAGGAATAAATGCCTTTTTTGCTTTGCCGTTTCAAATGTCTCCAAATTCAGTCTGAATCCTCCCTGCTCTACAAAGCCATCATGGGCCACCTCAACCTGGGGCTTCTCAGAATATAGTAGAGAGGGAACTGGCTTTGGAGCAATATGGATTTGGGTTCAAATCCTGGCTATGGGGCTTGTAACTCTGCACAGGTTTCTTAATCGCTTATGTTTTTTCATCTGTAAATTGGACATGATGCTACCACTTCACGGGGTTGGAAGGAGAGCCCAGGATATTGCTATGTAAAGTGTTTAGTTAAGTCCTGGTATGTGGCATCTCACTGATATAGGCCATTATTTTCCTTCTCTCTGAACTTCCGGTATTTAATAGCTGTACCACTCATTTGTCCTTCAATCATAGTTGCTTTTTGACAGCTCTTGTCCTGTACCATCATTTAACTTAATGCATTTATTGCTCAATTTTCATATAAGCTTTTTCCTAATAGCTAAATAGCCCTATTTTGTATATCTTTATATGTCCCAAGGACAAGAGATTCTTAATAAATATCGGTTCCTGAACAAATAAACAGTAGAATGAGCAACTACCTTTCAGGTCTGTCTATACTACATTTTGTAAAGTATAACATTCAGGGTCAAAACCTCAGTGAATTAGAATACTCTAATGTTGGGACATTTTTGTTTTCTAGGGAAGGAGTGATTAGGGAGAAGTTAAACAGTTTTTCTTGATCCTATAGGATCAGGGTAACAAGGGGAAAATGCAGACCCCATCCCATGAAAAGGTAACTTGGAGGCAATGCAGTATTTAGAACAAAGAAGACACTAGGACTACCTCCCCAGCTTCAAGCTTTCTTAATATGAATGTACAGCCAGGTCAGGATTAATGAGTGGAATTGAAAAAGCAATTATGTGAATAGAAATCCCCAGTTAATTTTATGGGTATTAAGTCAATCAATAGGAAATAACAAGTTTGAGTTAAGATATTAAGGGCTCTTTGGGGCGCCTGGGTGGCTCAGTGGGTTAAAGCCTCTGTCTTCTGCTCAGGTCATGGTCTCAGGGTCCTGGGATCGAGCCCTACATTGGGCTCTCTGCTCAGCGGGGAGCCTGCTTCCTCCTCTCTCTCTCTGCCCATCTTTCTGCCTACTTGTGATCTCTATCTGTCAAATAAATAAAAAAAATCTAAAAAAAAAAAGATATTAAGGGCCCTTCCATCATTTATATGGATACGCTCATGAGCAGAGAGAATAAATCCTTTAGGACAAGAGTGTTCTGTTACTCACTGAGGCTCTATCTGTCAGAAGTCGGAGTGGATGACATATTACAAGTGAAGAAATAAAGGGACTTAATCAGTGATGAAAACCAAGAATCAGTGCATCCTCAGGTCATGTGGGGTTTAAAGAGAAAACAACACACAACAGGGTCAAGCTCCAAAAAATTCCAGAAAGGAACTAGAAGTTTTCCAGAGAGAAGGAGTCTGCTCCCTTGCTCAACTTGATATCGGGGTAGTGAGCTGGGCTCTCCCACAAGAGTGTTGAAACCAGGCTACACTGGGACAAAGAGAAGGAAGGTTCTAAGGAGAGAGTGATTAACAATGATTTGCATACTCTTTTTTGTGCCAAACAACCCTTTGTTCAGAGTCCCACAGGGTCCAGTAACACATAAAAGAAACAGAGGTATTGCTATATGATTGCAAAGAAGCAGGAAGAGAAAGCATGAGGGGATCTTGGGAGAAGCTGGTAGAATCTTGGATTCTACTTCCTACAACCTTAAGCCTGGCAGAACGTATTGGGAAGACCACGGGTCCAGGAGATCTGTAAGCCTTTATGAATTGCTCTTGTCAACTGTCAAGGGTTTGGGTTAAGATCTGTTGGTCGAAGGTCTCTAAAGCAAAATGTACTAAAACTAGTGACAACGATCATGTAGTCAAGATGACTACCTCCTCCTCAAGGGGGAAAACAGGCCCTTGTCTGTCTTCCTGCACCAAGATCTCAGCCGGGTTTATCCTTTCTGGAAAATATTTTTCAAGTCATAACTGAGGCTTTCAGTGGAAGCCAATTCCAACTTAGGTACACCTAAATATATCTGAAACAACAGGTTCTGGATGGCCCTTCAGAGGGAGCTCTGGAAAAGGCAACAGCAGTCCTCCTGTTTCCTTCTGCTTGGAGACAGGCTTTGATGTCCAAGGGTATTTTCTATCTTACAGGAGTACTTAGTAATGAATCTCGAGGATCTTGTGTTTCATCTTTACTTAGGAGTGGTTGTAACCATCGAGCTAAGTTTCAAGCCTCAGACACAAGAAGATGGTTACAAAACCAAGATAAACTAAAGAGACAGAGGAACAGCTTTGAAGGCCTTTCTGCTCAAACGAGAGGCCTCAGGGTCAGACTGGATGAGAGGGTGAGCGAGTGTGTGGCCGGTGTTTCCAGCATGTCAAGGGATAGGAGCATCTTGGGTGGTTAGCCCTCTGAATCAACACTGACAGACGGAGGGTGGATATTATTAGGCTTGCCCTCTGGGGAAGTTAGGGGTTGAATGTTTTCTCTTCACATTGTGATAGGTTTCAGATACTCTTCTGGGTCAGTGGACACGTCCAAGCGTAGGGTAATGCCTATTGTTAAGAGGGGAACACATTTTGGGAGCCCCCCGCCCCAAGCTCCAGAGTGCCCCTCCCCAACCACCTTTTTGAACTGGAAGCACAAATTCAATTCACTGAGTGCTGGGCCAGGCTCCAGCCAGCAATGCCTGTCCTGTGATCTTAGATCAATCTGACCTTCTTCCTGGGTGGGTGCTGGCTCCTCGGAGACGGATGTGTAATGCAGGACTGCACAAGTTCCCTGCCCAGCTGTGCATTTCCCAAGAGTGAAGCCACCTGTTTGGCTATACTAATTTGCTCCTGAAGCAGGTGAGCTCACCTGTGCTGCTTTAGCAGAGGGCATTACATGAGAAGGAGGGCACTGCCTTTTCATAGGTGCCTCGTACACCCAGGCTCCCTCTTTGAATACACTGAGAACATTTCTGAAGTTTCTCCTCTTCCCCAGCACATCACCATCCAACATTCTGTCAGCCCCAAGAGCCAAGAAAGACAAAAAAGTATCAAATGGGAAAACAATGAAAAGCCTGTTTAGTTCCTGTGTGCAGCGTGAACAATAAGCCACCCTTTCTGAAGTGTCTCAGAAAGGAATGCCTGTGATGTCCTTTCAAAGAAGGGCTCTGGCCCCAAATCAAGCTGTAAGCTATGACAATACTCCACTAAACAGGGCAAAGAATTCGCCTTTCAGCCAGAGAGGCATTTCTCCTGCACTGGGGAAAAATGCCACCCACACCACACCACCTCAGCACATTTACTATCCCTGCTCTTTTCCCTCCCAAGCCTGAGGAGGGTAGCCTGCTGTGATTGTTTGATGCACGGAAATGCAGGGGACCAGTCTGAACAGTCAGCACTTTGTCCCCCCAAATGCTCACAACAAATTAGAAGTCGAGTAGGTATGTTCGTATTGGGGGGAAGTTTAAGGCTCTCGGGTCTGTGTACAGAGACATGCTCCCCCTACATCCACGGCTCAAGTTTTTTGTAGCCAAGCATTTGAAATTAGCTGAAGTGTCAAAACACATAAAACACTTCAGAGGAAGGACTTTCAGAGTGGCAGCTCCAAACAGCTTCAGAGAGAAGCAGGGAGAGAGGTCCAAGTCATTCAGACTACAGGGAGTTCTCATCTCTTACCTGGGCTTCTTTTACTATCCCATTCTTCGCGCAGTTTCCACTGGCTGAGCCGTCGCTCTGTTTCCCGTGATTGTGCAGATTCCCGTTGCAAATAGCACCACCTCCAGGATTAGCCATTTGTGCAAAATGCTAGAATCCAGCAGGTTTCCTTCCAGAGGTTCTTGGCAAGCTTTGGTTTGGAAGTTGGAGAGGGGATGGGAGGAAGCACTTTGGGCTGAGCCCCTGAAGGAATCCTACCGATCAGGCTTTCCAGGAGAGCCGCAGCCTATCTTTGGGGCAGATCTTTGAAAGGAAAAACAAGTGGTTACCTTTATACTCCCCAGTTCAGAATGCAACCTTCAGGGCAACAGACCCGCTCCTGAAACTACAAAGGAGATTGCCCATGCTGGCTCCTTGGGGGGCAAGAGGAAATCGGGAGACTGCAAAACTCCAGTGGCAAATTGCAAGGAGGCGGGCTGGGAGGTGGAGCATCTTTTAAAGACACACACACACACACACACACACACACACAGAGCACAGTCAAGGTCTCCTACATGTAGTCAGTTCTGAATTTACGTCTACCCCACCCTCTCCCTTCTGTATCTAATTACAACTACTGGCTGTAAACTGCTCTTTATTTTTTTTTTCCCCCCTGTGAAAAAAACACTTCACAGTGGCTGCCAGGACTGCCCAGAGGAAGAGGAGAAGAAGAAGTTACTGCTTCAAGGGCACAGAGTTTCAGCTGGTTCCGTGGGTGACTGTGATGGCTGCACAACTATGTGACCATACTTCACGCCACTGTGGTTAAAGTGGGAAATTTTGTGTCATGTGGATTTTACCATAATCCAAAAATGCCCCCCCCCAAAAGTAATACTATTCAGAACCCACCCGATGTTAAAACCAGGGATATAACGAGAGGTATTAACCCATCAAGGATTCCAGGAGCGCACAAATCTGGGAGACAGAAAGTTCAGTTTCTTGTGAAGTTTGCATTATCACGTGACTTTGGGAGCGCCATTTACTCTCCTTTTGCCTCTGTTTCTTCAGCTAAGAAGGGAAAAAACATTTCTGGTGGGCTAACGTCCAGTGGGATAGCAAGGAAAGATATGTGTGGCTTGGGTTTGTTCCTGACACAGGTGTTGTGAGGCAAGTGGCGACTGCCGTGTCCCAGTCCTCAACACCTGTGGTTTACTCATTAACTCTTACTCTCTCAGTGCATTAGGCATCTGCGTTCTATCACCAGCAGATGGCATTGTGCTTTTTGGACAGTGTCAGTCATTTACAGCCTGTTCTGTCCTCCCAAGCCCACCCTTACGGTTCCCCTGAATGAGACTTTTTAACATCAGGCACAGGGGAATAAAAACCCCAGCCATATATTGGGCCAATGGACAAAAACAGAGACACACACATCAGCAAAAAACAAGAACAGAAAAATAGAGATGGCCCCTGTAGTCAGAGCCTCATTTCTTGGTTCTCAGCTCTCCTGGATAGGATTTGTTTTCCCTCCAGAAAGATGTGGCTTATGGCGCAGGTGATGATAAAACCTTTTCTAACCATGATTTGCATAGGAGGGTGGCCATCTTTTCTGCCCCAGGGAGAGTGAAAGGAATAAGATAAGGTCTTGGGCTAAATGATGGGATGGGGCTAATCCCAAGTGTGCCCACCCCTTGGCGTCTCAAACTCAGAATTTTTATTACATTTTTCCAACTTTGTCATCAGAGAAGAACTAGCTTTTTACTGGTCTCTCTCTTCCATGGTTGTTATGCTGGGAGTCAGAGGCTAAATCTGTGTTGTATATTTCCTTCCAGACTTATACAAAATGTCAGAGGGGTGCCTGGGTGGCTCAGTTGTTAAGTATCTGCCTTCAGCTAAGGTCATGATCCCGGGGTCCTGGGATTGAGTTCTACCTTGGGCTCCCTGCACAACGGAAAGCCTGCTTCTCCCTCTCCCACACCCCCTGCTTCTGTTCCCTTTTTCTCTGTGTTTTTCCCTGTCAAATAAATAAAATCTTAAAAAAAAAAAAAAAAAGAAAAGAAAATGTAGGAGGCACACTGATAACCGCTGGCCCGACTGCCCCAGCTTACTTAGGAAGACAAGTTGAAGACACAGTGTTATTTTGACTCAGCTCTAATGATCCATACAAGATTATTTTTGGAAAAAAGATTTCGAGATAACTAATTCTGAACACCACCTTCTTTTCTTTTCTTCCCCTTTCTCCTTCCCTTTTGTATTTCAGATTTCTACTTTTTCCTTTTTTCCTACCCTTCTGTCTCCTCCTCCTCCTTCTCTTTTAATTTTTCTTTATTTTCCTCTTACACGGGGACAAAAACTGTATGTAAAGAAAACATCTTAAAACAAACTGAAATCTGCATCATTTTGTTTCCCCTCATCCCAATTACCAACATTAAGTAACCATTCATCAACCTTCGGGAAATACCTACTACATGTTCTTACCCTTGAAACTTTTCTACTTTACTTGCCGTGTTGGCATATGTGAATTGTTATATGCACAAAATCATCTCAACATATCAACCATTTAACATCAGGTACTATGCATACGTGTAATCATGGTGACTCATCGTTTCTCCAGTCAAAAGAAGTGTGGCGATCTTTTTGAGTTGAGTTCTAGCTTTGATTTTAAGGACATTGATTGCTATGGTCTGAATCTTTGTGTCCCCCTAAATTTACAGGCTGAAATTACGATCACCAAAGTGATGGTATTAGAAATTGAGGCAGTTGGGAGGTGATTAGTTCCTGTTGGGGGACTCCTTGTAAATGAGATTAGAGCTCCCTTGCCTCTTCAGCCAGGTGAGGTGATAGTGAAAAGATAACCATTTAAGAAGTAGGCTCAACTCTATCAGAAAGGATGAATACCCAACTTTTGTATCAACATGGTCGGGACTGGAAGAGATTATGCTAAGTGAAATAAGTCAAGCAGAGAGAGTCAATTATCATATGGTTTCACTTATTTGTGGAGCATAACAAATAACATGGAGGACATAGCGAGATGGAGAGGAGAAGGGAGTTGAGGGAAATTGGAGGGGGGTGGGGATGAACCACGAGAGACTATGGACCTTGAAAGGTGGTGGATATTATGGAGGGCACATAATGTATGGAGCACTGGGTGTGGTGCATAAACAAAGAATTCTGTTATGCTGAAAAGAAATTAAAAAAAAAAAGAAGAAGAAGAAGCAGTAGGCTCAAATCTTCTAGTTCCTTGATCTTGGACTTCTAGCCTCCAGAACCATCAGAAATAAATTTCTGTTGGTTATAAGCTACCCAATATAGGGTATGTTGTTATAGCAGCTTGAACATACTAAGACATCAAGCAACACTTAAACACCAACTAAATATTGGGTATGATTTGATGTCTCTGAATAATGAAACACACCAGATTAACCAATAAACTTAATAAATATTCAAATAATTGTGATGTATTACGTATTCACTAAGCTTTTCCATACGACAATGAACAGGACAAGCACAGACTCCACCCCCCAAAACCAAGAGTTAGAAGCACCTTCATATCTTCTACTTAAGATACCCCATTAGTGAAAGTAAAAAGAAACCTGTCCATTCGTGTATTAAAGGCAAAGATGAAATTAGTTAACCATGGCCTTCTGGTGTTCTCTGAAGGGAATTTTTGGCCCAGATGCCTGCTTATAGAAGTAGGCAAGAAAGAGATGTTCAGAGGCTTGATAATATGTTCCAAAAACATTGGCAGAAAAGGGAGGAAATGAACAAAATAAATGGTCAGAATTTTACAGTGTCTAGAAATCTATTCATTCCCTGTGACTTGATCTTTACTTAAGTATTGGAGTGTGACACTGATGTGAAAACCAAAGTTGCCACAAGTTAAGTGACTTTTCTAAGACACAGGGCCATGGGGCAGAAGCAGGGGTGAGAGCTCAAGCTAGAATCTCTGGGTCCGGAGCAAGTCCCTTTTCCACATATCATGGTAGCTCTCCTTCAGACAACCATCGACCACTACAAAGAGAAATAACAGAAGGTGTTATGGTTTAGGATATTTTATTGAATTAGCAAAATAAGAAATCAATTTTTATTTTGCCTCCTGATCCCTGAAAGTCTTATGTCTATTAAATAAATGCAAACATCAAACAATACCTCCATTTCTCCTGGGATTGGATAGTCTGGGATTCCTCTACAGAGGAGTATTTAAATTCCCTAAAGAATTCAGTCTAGAAAATTTTCAGTGTCGAAATAATTCAGATCAAAAGGGTTTCTTATCAATAGTTTGTAAACACTATAACCTCAGGAGGTCAGATACCAATGCTACAGATGTCAGGCGTCAGATTTTTTTTTTTTTCTTTCGAAACATTGGCCACGAGAAAGGCAATGCTATTTGAAGTTAGAAAAAACCCTGTTATTGATGACTCTTACCCAAAGTCAGCAGCAGTGAGGTGATTTTGTTTTTCTTCATTTATAATCATCCTCCGGGAGTGGTGTGCCTGAGTCTTTGGGGCAGCAGTTACCTTCAGAATGCCCTCAGCAAAGCCTATGGATGTCTGGACTCTTCAGCTGTTGAATGGCATCTCTTAAAAGAAAACTCCAAACTTACTATGCAAAGTGGAGTAAATCAGAAAGAGAAACACAAATATCATATCATATCACTTGTATGTGGAACCCCCCAAATAAAACAAATGAATATACAAAAAGCAGAAATAACCCCATTAATACAGAAAACAATCTGGTGGTTGCCAGAGGGGAGGGGGGTTGGGGAAAGGGAAAAATGGGTGAAAGGGAGTGGGAGGTACAGGCTTCCCTGAATAAGTCATGGGGATGAAAGACACAGCATAGAGAACATAGTCAACGGTATTATAACAGCATTGTGTGGTGACAGCTGTAGTACACTTGTGGTGAGAATAGCTTAATATATAAAGATGTTGAATCTCTATGTTGTAGTGTTGAATCTCTAATGTAACGTTGTAGTGTTAACATTGTGTGTCAACTACACTTCAACAACCATCTCCTCCCTGCCCCTCCTCCCCCAGATTTTCAGGGTTGAGAGTCTGAAAACATAAAATTAGGTACTTCTCAGAAGTACTCCAGAGCCTCTCCTATAACCCAGCTGTTCCAGATGTTTGGGGATGAACTCCTCATGAAACCTACCTAGTTTTGTTCATCAGAAAATTTTATTTTTGTCACTAGAGTTTCTTAGTTCCTTTAAGGAATTCTTAGCACAAAGCAATGATGATTTACTTAAGTGGGTTTTAAATTAATATTTGGCATATTAAATTAAAAAGTGAAAACCTAGTTAAGTTCAATCTATAAATCTTTTTTCCCTCAATCTACAAATGTCGTTATGACTTTTGTATGAAATAAGAAAACTGTGCTAGTGATTATGAGTCCACTAATATTTGACTGATATGTGTTGAGTAGGCTAAATTCTCCTGAAACAAACAGTGCCATTTATAAACTGAGTTATTGCATTGCTTTAAAATATGCAACATTTAATTAAATCCTTTTAAAATTTGAAACATAACAACACTTGTATTTTATGTTCTTTTAAGAACTTCAAAAGGCTACTGGAGAAACTTCTAGCCTTAATAAGCAAAACCTTGCCAAGTAAAAAAATGGCGGCTTATATAACTCTTTTTAAAAATTTATTATTAATAGTTTATTTATTATGAACCAGTCATGGTAGTATGTGCTTTATAAATATTACCTCTAATTTATTTTTTTATTTTAAATTTTTAAATTTACTTTTTTATCTTCTTTTCAGTGTACCACAATTCATTGTTTATGTACCACACCCAATCCTCCATGCAATACATGCCCTCCATAATACCCACCACCAGGCTCACCCAACTCCCACCCCCTACCCCTCCCAAACCCTCAAATTGTTTTTCAGAGTCCATAGTCTCTCATGGTTCATCTCCCCCTCCAATTTCCCCCAACTCCCTTCTCCTCTCCATCTCCCCATGTCCTCCGTGTTATTTCTTATGCTCCACAAATAGGGGAAACCATATGATAATTGACTCCCTCTGCTTGACTTATTTCACTCACCATAATCTCTTCCAGTCCCCTCCATGTTGATATAAAAGTTGGGTATTCATCCTTTCTGATGAAGGCATAATACTCCATAGTGTATTATGGACCACATCTTCCTTATCCATTGGTCTGTGGAAGGGCATCTTGGTTTTTTCCACAGTTTGGCGACTGTGACCATTGCTGCTATGAACATTGGGGTACAGATGGCCCTTCTTTTCACTATATCTGTATCTTTGGGATAAATAGCCAGTAGTGCAATTGGAGGGTCATAGGGAAGCTTTATTTTTAATTTCTTGAGGAATCTCCACACTGTTTTCCAAAGTGGCTGTATATAAATATAACTTTAATAAATTTAAATATGCTGAGGGCAAATCCAAGTTCTCCTTGATATTCCAAGGAATTAGTGTTCTATTAGTTGTCTCAACTTAAACTTACAAAACTGCTATGTGAAAGCACCTTAAATATTACAGATTTTTTTAATGTCATTCACACACATACATTATTCCTAAATTTAATAAGCAAACATTAATACTATGAATTTGATTTTCTTTATTACCTCCTTATTAATTTCAACATTCCCAGGATTCAAAATACAATTACCCAACTTTAAGGAATAGGTGTACCTACTAGTGAGGTTGAGGTCCCTAACAATGTAACTAGATTGAATAGAAACCAAATGTGGGTCATAATCTGGATTTAAAAAATTATGTCTCTGAGATAAGTTTATTTTAATTACATTTGCTTCTTTATTATGCAAGTAGAATATTATAAGCAAATTACTGGAGACTTGAATTCTCAAATTCTGTTGACTTGAATTCTTGATAAAGCTTTACTTTGTTATCTCTTTAATGGTTGAAATGGATAATTAGATGTGAAAACCCATTCATCCCAGATAACTCTGACATAGTCCTGCTCTTGAAGAACTGTAGGCAAGAGGGACACACGGAGAGCTCTAAACTAATGTGAGAGGAGAATCAAGAACTAGGGAGCATATGTGAGGAACAAACAATTTTGCCTGCTGTGGAAAACCACACGTCAGAAGCAGGATTTGAACCAGACCTTGGTACATGAATAGGCAAGTTATCAGCAGACAAGATGGGGAAAGAATGTTTCAGGCAGAGAGAGTAGTGTGAAAGCATTAATGTGAGGCTTGAGTGGGAAAATATGTGACAAAAGAGTCACGTAACAATGAGGAGAGACAGATCAACTTCTTCAAGTGAGGAGGTAAATCTGAAGTCTTTTCCCAATGGTGGGAGGGATATGTAGAGCTAGAGGGATGTGTGGAAAGGATGTAGACAGGTGGTTGTAGGAAACTTCCCAGCCCTGTTGATTGACCCTGGCCCCCAAGTGGGTGGCAGGAAATGCAGCCATTTTAGTGGGATCCAAGCAAGACTGGAAAGTGATCTTGAGGATGAGATAGACTACTCGAGGCTGCCAGGAAATCACAGAGCTGTCAGTGGATACATGGAAGGATAGGGAGGGATACCTGTTGTGTCTTAATGACACTGGTCAGCACTGAGCAGCCTAGTAGCATGGTGAATTGTGCCACAGACCACCCAGGACACCATCTGGGGTGGTGCCATGACTCACTGTTGCCGAGAGCAAAACTGGATGCATTACATTGTGGAAAGACTATGCAAACACAGCAGAGCAGAATTGGTATTCATCCTTTCTGATGAAGAAATAGCAGACTTCTATGTGGGCAACCCCCAGAATGGGAAAGAGAGAGGCAAAGGGAAAACATACTGCACGTGACTGAGCATTACATCTGAATTGGCAAAGAAGTTATTTCAATTCTCTGAGAAAACCCAGAGAGCGACCAGGCCAGTTTGTCTGCTATGGGGTACTAATTGTTACTCTTAATGAAGTTAGTGTTCACATCTCTGGATTTTGTGCACAATTGTGATTGGGAAAGTCATAAATAATTCATTATTTATAGTTTTTCTCACCACAGGCCTTTGTCTGGAAGTATATCAAATCCACTGAGGCAGAGACAGTCGTGCCTCATTCATATCCTCTTGGTGTCCCCTGGGAACCCTGACAGCCCGTTCTCATGTGCCGGCTGCTCCCTGTGTCTCTCTACATTGCATGGGTTCTTCAGTCATTGGGTGTGCTCTGCTTGTGCATCGTGGCTAGTCAAGCTGGGGACACACACTCCTAGTAGCAACCACCAACCAATGAAAGGCAAGAGCTGGTGCATATATGCCTGTTGTCTTCTTCTCTACAGGACCCTTCTGAGGTGTGGCCATTGTCTCAAGTCTTCGCAGTGGGACTGAGTCCCTGTTACCGTCAGCAATAAGCTTCTTAGTAAAACACCTGTTACTAGCTTTCCTTCCTTCATTGTTCTACTTTTCCAGTCTTCCTGGAGATACATGCTTGTATCCAAATTCTTGCCTCAGATTCTGTTTGGGGGAACCTAAACAAGGACAAATGAACCCCAGTTAGTCCACCATTCTGTTGATCAGAGAGCTAATTTTATCTTTTGAATGATTAATATTGGATTACCCTGAAGATGAAGAGAGGCAATTTATGGACAAACTAAATGTGGTTATTGAGTAAAACCTCAATAAACTTGGAAGAGAAGCAGGAAAGCTGCACCCTTCTGTCTCTGATAGGAAAGGTTTGTGGGACATGTATAGAACGAGAGTCTCTACAATCCTAGCTGGGGAAAGTCATGAATTTGAGTTATAGCATCATAAAAGCATCATAAAAGCACTAAGCATGTGAATGAAGAAAAGGTTCAGAAAACGTGTTTTATCTGCATAAAAAGTAAAATTAATCTATCCTTTCTCTAAAGCTTTGATGGGAAAAAAAAAAATCCTTTTGTATCTGGCTAACCAGGGAAGATAAATGGAAATTATATGTTCATTATCCCTGCTAGTTTTCTACTACTGTGGTAACAAATTTTCTAAACTTGTCTGTAACAACACAAATTTATCATTTTACAGTTCTGTAAGTCAAGAGCCCAACCTGCGTCCTACTCAGATAAAATCAAGAGCAGAGATGAGATGAGCAGAGATGCATTCTTTCCTGGAGGCTTTAGGGAAGAAGCTGTTTCCTTGGCCTTTCTACCTTCTCGAGGCCACCCCCATTCCTGGTTTATGGCCTCCGTCCTCCATCCTCAAAGCCAGCAATTTTGCATCTCTCTCATCTTTCTTTGGTTGTACATCAATGCTGACCACACCTGGGAAATGTTGCCTGCTTTCCAGGAATCATATGATTGGATTGTGACTGTCTGGATAGATAATCTCAGGATAACCTCAATCACATCTGAAAAATCGCTTTTGCCATGTAAGGTAACATATTCACAGTTTTCAGCAATTAGGGTATGGACATCTTTGGAAAATCATTATTCTGCCTGCCTATTACTAATAATCCAAAATATATGAAGAGTCACAGAAGGTCACTTAATTTAGTTTATTATTTAAAAAAAAGAACATAGTAAATGTGTGTTTGTAAAGGGTTTCATGGCTTTATTCAAGTTGAACATACCAAACCTTTTTACAGAAATTTTTTAAAAAGTTTTATTTGTTTATTTGAGAGAAAGAGAGGGAGTGAGAGAGAGCTGTGTGAGAGGCAGAGGGAGAAGCAGATTTCCCTCTGATCAATGAGCTCCCTACGGGGCTCAATCCCAGGACTCCAGGATCATAACCTGAGCCAAAGGTTTTGCTTATTTTAACAGTTAAGCAGATGCTTAACTGATGCAACCATCCAGGGGCCCCTTGATAGCAATTTTTTATCGCAGTCTAATTACTTAGACAAAAAAACACTATGTGTACAACTCAATGGATTTTCAAGAAGCGAACACATCTAGGAATCATCACCCAGATGGAGAAATAGGACAGCTTAGCCTACAGAACCTTCTCGTGCCCTGCTCCATTTATTACTCTCTTCTCCCCAAAAGAACATACCATGTTGATTTTTACCACCATAGATCAGTTCTGCCTCTTGATTTTTACCAAACAGAATTATACAGTATATATTCATTTATGTGTGGCTTCTTTCATTCAATTATTGCATTTAAGAGAGTTTTCCATGTTACAGTGTGTCGTGCCAATCTGTTCAACCTGAGTGGTATGTGGTATTTCATTTTACAAACATCCTATCATTTATCCATTCTATTGTAGACATCAAGTTGTTTCTAGTTTTTAGCTATTAATATGATTACTACCATGAATTTTATATAGAGATAAATATAGCTTTTGGTAATCATATATATACATCAATTTTGATGATGTATCTAGGAATGCAATCACTGGGACATAAAGTATCCTCCTAAGCTGTGTTCAGCTTAGGAAGATATTGACAAATGGTTTCCCAAGTGTTTGTACCATGAACATTCCACATCCTCACTAACACTTGGTATACTTGGTATGGTCAGGCTTTTAAAAATTTATACATTCTGGTGTGTAGTTGTATCTCATGGTGGTTTGTGGTTTCCTTTTTATTTTAAAGGTGGAATTTACATATAGTGAAATGCACAAATCCTAAAGGTACAATTGAATGAATTTTGTCAAACCTCAAGCTTGTTTTAACTTTAAGGTTCCAAGCTGTTTAGTGGGGAATTTACCTATCAAGATTTAGGGGGAATTAAAAATCACTGTAGCCAAAGAAGGAAAACTATATTTACCACACGCTCCTAAAGCATTCCTTCTCGTGTCAGGCATAATTTTGCCTAAATATTTTTAGACAAAGACAGGAACTCAGTTGGGTCTGTGGATTGTTGGATTGACTTGAGTTAGTATGTGGATTGATTGAGGTAGTACGTGTTGCTGACCTGAGAAGCCATTTATCTACCTACCCAGGGGATACTTGTCCAGGAAAAGGAAGGGCAGAGCCTCAGTCTCTGACTTTCAGTAACATTACTTAGTAGTCTAGCATCAAGAGAGTTTGCCTGTTTGGCTCCAGGCTCTTGCTGCTGATCCTAAACCACAAGTTTGTGATAAGACTGAAGCTAAGTGCATTCTGACTTCAAAATATTTTCTTTTTTTTTCTTTCTTTTTTTAATTTTGGCTCTTGTCACATTCCTTTATGAGTCATGTACAGCTAGGTGTTTATGTCATAGTTAAGACATAGTCTTCATTCTCCTGGCACACACAGGTCCTGATGCTTCATACTTAACTTGCTGCAGGAAACGTGCCATGTAGTTTTAATTTGTTTGCAAGTAAAGAAGGTGAAAAGACAAACAAACAAACAAACAAACAAAAACAAATGGGCTTGTAAAAAGATGGTGGCTTGGATATTCTCTGTCAAATGAAACAGCCTAGAAAAAAAGAAAGAAAGAAAGGAAGAAACAGCCTCACGTTTTATTTCAATAACATGTGTCTCATGAAAGCTCGGTGGTATGAATAACTGATCCTGCTGGTATTGGGCAAATGAGTTTTTCTGAAGCTTATTTATTTCCATATATAAAAGATAGTAACAGACTCTGAAGGCTCTCATAAACATTATATGAGAGAACATCGGAAAGCACATTGTATGAACTTTAGAGTCTCTCTTCCTCCTTTATCCATGAATATTGTTAGTAATGATGTAATGACATTTATGGAGCTAGGAACAATGGGTCAAAATCCCAAGTTGTAAATTTGATTGACATAAGAGCACCCAACAAGAAAGTTCAGTAGGAAGGACTACAACTCCAAATCATCCTTATCCTCTTAGAACTTCTACCCAAGAAAGCAGGGGGTTGTGGGGGGAAGGAGGGGAGTGGGCAGGCAGACACTGACAAGGATTATATTACCCAGTTCCACACTGAAATGATTGAGGCTCTGTCATCTCAGACCATGTCTTCCAAAACCACTATGGTTATCACGTTTCCCCGGACAAAGGAGAAAAGTCATAGAGCCATGCCTGAGGGAGGATTTTGTGGTCTGAGTGTGGAAGTGGAACATATCACTTCTTCCTATTTCTATTGCTGCAACTTAGTCACCTGACCACCCTTTCTTTTAAAGGATGCTGGGAAATGCCTTCTAGCCATATGTCTGGGAAGAAGAGAAGAATGTAGATTTTGAAAAATCATTAAGCCACCTCAGCCACAGATGGACGATAGCTTGACCCAGCATAACCTTTCCCATGTTCATGAGAATATAATTGTAGCCACATCACTGTGGAAGCAATGTAGGAAAAAAACAGAGGCTGTCAAAAATATTCATAAAGTGCTTTATCCCTGTTGTTTAAAACCTATTTCTAAGTTTCTTAAATGCAAAGGATCAGTGGGAGGCATTTCTATAGCTTGTCTCTCAATTTGCTAGACAGTTTATTTGGATTCTTAAGAGTGACTGAATCACTTTATACCCTTACTGTCCAAAGTATAGTTTAAAAAACCCACCTCCTTCCAAATACTTGAAGGATAAACCCATCCTGGAGTGGTCTGACCCTGGAGGTAAAACCTAGTAACTTGGGATAGAAAAGTTTTCTAAATGTCCAAGGGGCTTATGGCTCGGCCTTTCTGATATTGACAAGAGGTTCAATATTATGGATCCTACTTGATGAGGAGCACTGGAGGTGCCAGAGGGCTGAATCTTTCTAAGTACACCATCTTAAATTCAACACACATAAATCATAGCCCACAACTCAGCTGTGCAAATAATAATAATGATAATAATAATAATAATAATAATAATAATAAAGTAATTCTTCTACGAATCTAACCTTGAGGACTGATTCCCATTCCATTAGGTGGTTGAAGTAGTCCACTAGTCTAGTTACGGGGGGGGGGGGTTCATGAACTCAGATTATTCTAGAAACAGAAAGCTTGAGGAATGACAATAACTTGGTCATTGATATATGCTACAGAGCATCTTCTCATTCTGCACTTCTGCCCCTTTCAGTTCCAGTGGATTTCTCTGTGTTTTCTCTGTGCCATATGGGAAGGTAAAGGAGCCTAAAAAGAAGAAAGAAGAAAGAAGGTAAACTCCTTTTTCCTTGCCAGGTTAGAAATCAGGGATCCCGACAAGTTTGCCTGTGGTCCTATCCACCTAGATTCTCTCTGTAGCTATTCTCTCTCCAGGAACCTCCCTCTTCTACAGAGCACTGCCTTGGGAGGAGGGCAAGATCCTCCCACTGTCTTCAACTTGTGTCTCTACTCTCACTACTTCCCTTCTCATTTCCCTTTTCCCGACTTGGAAGCATCTCTTTTCTAGTGCCTCAGGACATCCCTCTCTTTTCAGTCCTGCTGCCATCACTCATCTGAGTCTTTTGTGCTCCCTAGGTCTTCCCTTTTGGAGCACAGAAGTCTAGAGCAAGTTATTTTTATTCCTCTCTATATTGTTCTGTAATAACCTCCTCCTGGCTCAATGAGAATGGAGTAGCTGAACAGGTGGGAGGAGACTGTGCCTATCAGTTACCATATTAGAATCATATTCTACAACAATAATTCACCTACCTGCCTGTCTTCCTTATGACATATAGGCACACATATACAAAGAAAGAAAGCAAACTTGTTGTCCCACGATAGCATTTGAAATGAATGTGCATGAGCTTAGACATTTCAAATTGTTTCCATTCAGCTCCATACACATATACATATTTAACGTACAGACACGTATGCACATACAGACACATACACATATACATGTACAATACAGACACTCTACACGTGCACTATAGATACGTGTACAACTTGAAAATGGACAAACGAAATAACAAAATGCCATTTCAAGTTGGAGTGTAGGACATGACATAGTCCAGTGAACTCTGGGGGGTTATCTGATTCTGTAAGAACATGCACATTTTGAATGATCTTCTGTTGACTATTTCACAGTTCTGGAGGGTTAAAAATAGTGTGTAGAAAACTGATATAAATGCTAATGATTCTTGTGAAAAGCAATGCAAATGAATTTTCCCTGGTAAAGATACAATTGATTCTGCCAATCCGAAAAGATATCCCCAAACATTAATTGCATTGTCTTAGAGGACACCACCCATTTTATATTTATTAGAATATTAATGTCTGCATTCTTGTTTTTCTCTATCTGTCTACATCTAAATATATCTGTCTGTTCTTCAAATTCTCCTTTGGCCCAGTTTTAGCATATTACTGTTGATGAATTAACTAAAAAAGTGCATAAAACCTTTCATGTGTTTATTTTATATTTAAAAGTCAGGTTTTTTACATTTTGAAAATTATACTTCAAGCATTTGCAGTATAAGCTGCTTTTTTGGCATCAAAATTTGCCACTGCAGTGTTAGATCTATCAGCAGTCTTCCAAATAGTTTCTCAGGACTTGTTCACATTTCATGTGGTCTTCAAAATAATCTTCACAATGATAGAACATCAAATTTCTATTTTACACATTAAAAACGGAGGCTCAGAGAATAACTTATTTCATTTTAGGTCTCAGATTGTTAAAAAGTACTATATAATAGAGCTGTGTTTTTAATAAATATCGAGTTGCTTTAAACCCCTTTATCCTACATTATTTTGATCCATTTTAAAGTGAAAATAGGTCAGGACTATACAGTCCCCCCATAAAATTAAAAATATTGGAAGACATTATGGTCCTCATTTTAAGCTTTTTCAAAAACACAAAAACAAAAACAAAAATACAAAATGTTAGCTTTGGAGGTTTAAATTCAAAGCAACATTTGGTGAGATGCAAAAATGGATCAGCCAATAACTTTTGCATCCTTGATTTACAGGGGGTGGTGGCCTGTAGGACATCGGATAACAGCCATCAGCTGCACCAAGGAATCTATGATTCGAGTATCATATGGCTGACAGTGGCTAACAATCACCAATCCATCATAGATGTATAAAATGAAGAGTCAAAAATATGCTTAAGATTAAAAGGTCTAAGCAACAGTTTCCAGAAAAGTAAAAGTTGAGGCATCATGATTAATAAGTAATTTGAGACCAAATCAATCATTCCTTCCCTTGGTGGGAAGAGAGCATGGGAAATAATGTTTTACAAGGCAATGTCATTTGCAACAACACAGATGAACCTGTGCAAAAGTGAAATCAGACAGAGAAAGACAAATACTGTGTGATTTTACTTAATTGTGGAATCTAATCTAAACAAACAAAATCCCAAACTTATCAAAAAAGAGATCACATTTGTGGTTATCAGAAATTGTGGTGGGCTGAGGAATTAAAGAAAGGTGATTAAAATGTTCAAACTTCCAGTTATAGGATAAATAAACAGTAAGAATGTAATGTACAACATGATGATTATAGTGTCACTGTTGTATGATATACAGGAAAGTTGTTAATAGAATAGATCCTATGACTTTTTATCAAAGGAAAATTTTTTTTTCTCCTTTTTCTTTTCATTGTATCTCCAGGAGACAATAGATGTTAATAACAATTATTATAGTCATCATTTCACAATATATGTAATTCAAACCCTTTTGCTGTATACCGTAAGATTATATGGTGATATATATTAATTATATCTCAATAAAACTGAGGGCGGGGAAATATATTGTTTTCTATCATCTTGCGGGCTTCTCTTGATTTTTTTCTCCCCTGCCCTGAACTCATGATTCATGATACTTTGCAAAGCTGCCATCGACATTTTTTCTTGAATATTCAGAGTAAATACGAGTACAACTAAGAACAAGACGAACCACCTACTTTGCAGGCTAAATGCAAAATGGCAATGTGGACCTATTGTTAAAACAAGAAAGAGGACATTACCAACACCCCAGAATCTTACTCATGCTCCCCCAACCAAGACTTTCCCAAAGGGAACCACTACCCTTACTTTCAACAGCACAGATTAGTTTGGCCTCTTTCTGACTTTGCATTAGTGGAATCATGAGAAATGTATTCCTTTGTGTCTAACTTCTTTTTCTAAGCATTGGGATTGTGAGATTTTCCCATTTCATTGCATGTAATTGTAATTTCTTTGCTTTTATTTCTTGACAGCGTTCATTTAAAGAACCTTAAAATGGTTACCACCAGTCAGAATACGTTTCCTTTTGCTCCAGATCTTTTCTCCGACATGGACACACCTGCACACACACATCATGATGAATTCACTCTGCTCTAAATGGAGGTGGGAGTACTGGGTGTGGTGAAAAAATAATGAACACTGTTTTTCTGAAAATAAATAAATCAATTTAATTTTTAAAAAAGAGAAAAAAAAAGAAAAAAATCTTTAAAATAAGTAAATAAGGGGCACCTGGGTGGCTCAGTGGGTTAAAGCCTCTGCTTTCGGCTCAGGTCATGGTCCCAGGGTCCTGGGATCGAGCCCCGAATCGGGCTCTCTGCTCAGCAGGGAGCCTGCTTCCCTTCCTCTCTCTGCCTGCCTCTCTGCCTACTTATGATCTGTCAAATAAATAAATAAAAAATCTTAAAAAAAAATAAAATAAAATAAGTAAATAAATAAATAAAAATAAAAATACATGCATACTGCCAAAATAAATAAATAAATAAATAAATAAATAAATAAATGGAGGTGGGAAAGGTGGAGGTTTTGACCTCTGCATAGTGTGTTGTTTGCCCAGTAACCACGTGTTAAGTCTCCAGAAGTTATTGGCTTACGCATTTAAGCACACCATCTTCTTTTCTTTTTTTTTAAAGATTTTATTTATTTTATTTGACAGAGAGAGAGATCACAAGTAGGCAGAGAGGCAGGCAAAGAGAGAAAGAGAGAGGAGGGGAAGCAGGCTCCCCAGGCAGAGAGCCGGATGCTGGGCTCGATCCCAGGACCCTGGGATCCTGACCTGAGCCGAAGGCCGAGGCTTAACCCACTGAGCCACCCAGGTGCCCCATCACCATCTTCTTTTCTAAATGGCTAATGTTTTTCTTCTTGTGGGTGAGCTAGTGCACGAAACTTCAGCTGGTGACATACCAAATCTATATTCAACCTGTTTTTCCAGTTCTGGGAACCTGACAACTTTCCCTCTTTCCATTTCCAAAGTGTTGGTTTCTAGTTCTTGCCGTATTCGTGTGATTATATGAAGAGATCACACATACATAATGACAGGTGGAAAAATTCCCAGAAACGGATCACAAATGAGATGTGTGTCAATTCCAACTTAACTTGTTTTGAATGCAGTAATAGGTCATCATATATTGTCTTCCAATGTTTTTGAAGTTTCCAAGACTGATCTTTTTTTTTTCTTTGCTGAGCAGTGTTATTGATAGATAATTCACATACCATATAAATCACTCATTTAAAGGATAGAATTCAATAATTTTTACTATACTTAGAGTTGTGCTATCACCACCACAACTTCAGAACATTTTCATTATCTTAAAAGGAAACCCTATACCATTAGCAGTCACTCTTCATGGTCTCCCATCTCCTTCTTCCCCCTGTTTGTCCTCAGGTAGACAAGCACTAAAGCACTAATCTACCCTTTGTTCCTATTGTTTTACCTTTTATGGACATTTCATATAAATAGAATCACATACTATATGTCCTTTTGTCACTGGGTTCTTTCACTATTTCATTCTTTTTTATGGCTGAGTAATATTCCATTATATATACATATATATATATATATATATATATATATACACACACACTACATTTTGCTTATCCATTCATCAGTTAGTGGATAATTTGATTATTTATGTTTTTTGATTATTATGAGTAATGTTGCTGTGATCATTTGTGTATAAGTTTTCATATAAAAATATGTTTTTATTTCCCTTAGGTGTATATGTAGTGTGGAATTGCTGGGCCATATGTTAACTCTGTTTAATCATTTTTCACAACCACCAGATTATTTTCTAAAAACCCTCTTACCTTACAACCAACAATATAGAAGGTTTCAATTTCTGCACATCTTCACCATCACTTGTTATTACCTGTCTTTTTGGTTACAGTTATTCTAGTTATTCTAAATTTCAATTTGCATTTCCATGATGGCTGATATCAAACATCTTTTCATGTGTTTATTGACCATGTGTATGTTTTCTTTGGAGAAATATCTTTTCTGATCATTTGCCCATTTTGTAATTGGGTTATTTGTCTTTTTATTGTTAAGTTGTAGGAGTTCTTTATATATTCTAGATATAAGTCCCTTCTCATAAGTATGATTTGCAAATATTTTCTCCCATTTTGCAGATTGTCTCTTTACTTTTGTTATGGTATCCTTTGAAGCACAAAAGTTTCTCTTTTTTATTGAAGTATAGCTGACACACAATGTTATATTATTTCAGGTGTACAATGTAGTGATTGGACAATCCTATATACTATATACTTCTATATACTATGTATTATATACTATATATTCTATATACTCAGTGCTCATCACAGTAAATATAGTCATCATGTATCACCAAAAGTTATTAACTTTGATGAAGTCTAATTTGTCTGTTTTTCTTTTTCATTTGTGATTTCGTACCATGGAAATTCATTCTTCAATAGGATTTCGAAGCACTTTTGAATTGTTAACGCTTAAAAATTTATTTTATTTTTTTTCCTGGAACTTGATATGTTTACCATAATTTTAAGGAAGAATTTCTTTCTTTTTTTTTTAAGATTTTATTTATTTATTCATTTGACAGACAGAGATCGCAAGAAGGCAGAGAGGCAGGAGAGAGAGAGGGAAGCAGGCTCCCGGCTGAGCAGAGAGCCCGATGCAGGGCTTGATCCCAGGACCCTGGCAGAGGCTTTAACCCACTGAGCCACCTGGGCACCCCAAGGAAGAATTTCTAATGTCAAACCACTCAGTGTTTTTCTATATGTTTTGGGGAGGTTGGGATTCCCTCTTTTTGCCTAGTCTAGAGGGAGGGAAAAAAACCCTTTTCTTAAAATAAAATGGAATTTTTTTCCTAACAGAGGAAATGAGGGTGACCAGAAGTTGAATGACTTTGGAATCAGCCACAGGATAAGAATGCTTGGTGACTAGTTGGCATCTGGTTAACCTGAAAGCCAAGATGAGAAGATCCTAAGGTAATCAGTCTAATAATATGTACTTAGTGATTCTGGGCCCCAGGCTGGGCTAATCAGTATGGGAGTCTGTTACAAGCAGGCTGAGCTCTATTCTGGGTAAGATCTTATAAACTAGATAGAACAGATAGATCTAACACAGGAAGCAATTATGAACAATCTCTCTAATTCCCAGAGTATCCAATTTAATGCTCCACAAGTACGTCTTCAATAAATATTTATGTAATTACTTAAAAGCTAATGTTGAATCAGGGATTAAATCATATGGTATGAATTATAATTATGGTGTGACTTTGGGCGAGTCACTTCACCTTTTTAAGCTTTCATTTATCATCTGTAAAGGGGCACAAAAGTAATGCTTAGTTCGAGAGGTTGTAAGGCAGTGCAAAGGAGACACGCCTAAGGCAAACACGCACATAACTATCAAGACTCAAAAATGCTATGAATGCAAGAACAGAGGCAGCAAGGAGGACTGGTTTAGATAAAGGGTTTGGAATTAAACAGAACTAGGTGAAAAGTTTGTATCTATGTGCCTTCAAATAAGCCTTTGTTTGTAAGACCTACTTTTTGTGATCATTGTGTGGAATATTTTAAATAAGGTCATGTATACAAAGAACTGAACAAAGGAGGATCTTTAAGGTGAAGAAAGCCACAGGTGCAAAGCATAAAAAAAATAGTTTTCCCAGGATAAGAATATGTTAAAAAAAAAAAAAGTTCTAGAAAAGCAGAGTCTGGGGGAAGAATGAAATACAGAATCAGAGGAAATACAGAATCATAGCAGGTCCCATGGAAAACCAGAGAAAGATTTTAATCAACAACTGTTTTGTCTGATACTTGTCTGAGGCTGGAGAGAAGGCAACCTGTTGCATTGGGAAAAGCCTACTATGGGTAAATTAGAGGCCTGGGTTCAGTTCTATCTCTGCCACTAGTTAACTGTGGCTCTCAAATCAATCACAACTTCCCTGGGCCCTGACCAGCTGGCTTTCTCAAAGTTT
The DNA here is from genome assembly GCF_011764305.1 of Mustela putorius furo. Classification (NCBI taxonomy): domain Eukaryota; kingdom Metazoa; phylum Chordata; class Mammalia; order Carnivora; family Mustelidae; genus Mustela; species Mustela putorius. Next base: position 116,640 of record NW_025421329.1, on the reverse strand, counting down.
ATTTTGAGCAACACTAAGCTCCAGGTTGACATAGTTTTCCCAACATTGCTGAAATTTAGAAAACAAAGAATGTTTGATCATCTGGGACTTGGAGCAATTTTACAACACCCATAGACTTGGGGCTTTGGAAAATCATTGATGGTTTATAGCAAAATATGTGAGCATATTTAGAAACCCAATTTCAGTCCAAACTGGTAGGTGGTATGTTCCAGATTATTCATATGTCTTTCTGCAGCACAACAGATAGTCCCATGAAATTGCCACATAAGGGACGCCTGGGTAGCTCAGTCGGTTGGGCGTCTGCCTTCAGCTCCCAGCTCTTTGTATACACGACCTTATTTAAAATATTCCACACAACAATTCCATAAAGTAGGTCTTACAAACAAGGGCTTATTTGAAGACACACAGGATCCCGACATCCTGGGATTGAGAGCCCTGTGTTGGGCTCCTTGCTCAGTGGGAAGCCTGCTTCTCCCTCTCCCACTCTCCCTGCTTGTATTCCCTCTCTCTCTGTCAAATAAACGAATAATAGCTTTAAAAAGAAAGAAAGAAAGAAAGAAATTGCTGCAACAAGCTTCTTGAATATTTACTATAACATACATAGAGAAAGTGCTCAAATCCAAAGTGTACTGCACTTCCGGTCTTCACAAACTAAACATGTCTGACTCATTAGTTCTCACAACAAGAAAAAACATAACCAGGTCCCACTTGCTCCCTCTTCCAGTCATTACGTTCCCCAAGGATAAGATAGCCAATATATCTTAAAAGCATAGAGTGCTTTAAAAACATCAAAAAGCTCATTAAAAATAAGGATTGCAAGCTCTTTATTTAGAAATCTTTAAATGTCATGCATAAGGGTAATGTGCCTGAATAAACAGATAACCATACTTTTGGAAAATAATTTGGTTCTATATCTCAAGAACTGTTAGCATGTTTGTTCCATTCTGTTCTTGGAATTTTACCCAAGGAAAATATGCTTATAAGGTATTTTTGTATATTCTTGAATGTTTTCTCTTCAGTTGTCTGTAAATTATTAGACCAGAAATAGCTTTGTGGATGCCAGACCCTCAATTACAGATGAAGCATTAATTGATGCATATAGATACAAACTGTAGAAGAGCAAGCAGCTGTTAAAAGGGAAGATTCTATATGAATAGGGAAAGTATTTATCTTATAATGTATAGTAAAAATTGAAGGAGTACAATTGCAGTATACAGAATCTTGTCTTCATAAGACTCAAAAGCACATGGACTAAAATGGAAAAATAGTTATGAAGTGATGTTGGTTGCTTTCTATATCTGTTATGTTGTAAAATTGTTACTGTAATAAAAATCCAATGGCAAAATAAGAATGTGTGAGCCTTTTCTATTTAAAATGAACATTTTATAACAGTACAGTCAGGACTTTTATTTTTTTTTATTTATTTTTTTATTTTTTTATTTTTATTTTTTTTACAGTCAGGACTTTTAGAGTACAAAAAGAAATCACAAACTTCTTCTTTTTATTTTTAATCTAAATGTCACCCAACAGCTATGAAAATGACAACGTTAAAGTATAGCAACCTCCAAAGTTGGCGATGCTTCAAAGAAATGAGTACTTTCATACATTAATGGTAGGTATAAAACTGCTACAACCTCTGAAAATAAGCAAAGCAATCATTAACAGTAAAATAAAAATACATGTGTCCTTGACCAACATCTTGCTTGTAGAAATCTACCCCATGTAAATAAAAGTACCAGGACTCAAAGATATGTGTATCAAATGTATCAATTTGTCACAGCCTTGTTTGTAGTAGAAAAACAAGCAAGCAAGCAGGCAAGCAAAGCAAACTAACCTGGGAACAACCTGAATGCTAATTAGCTATGCAAAGATTGGACATATTGTGGTACATCCATAAATGAAAGGTTTGAAGCTATATAAAAGGAATGATTAGGATATCTAAGATTGACTTAGAGGCACACTCATGAATGGTTGCTTAAGTGAGAAGAAAAAATTGAAGACTAATGTGAATAATACACATTTATCCTATAAAAGTATTATAAAACATCATACATGGGACGCCTGGGTGGCTCAGTTGGTTAGACGACTGCCTTCGGCTCAGGTCATTATCCTGGAGTCCCGGGATCGAGTCCCACATCGAGGTCCCAGCTCCACCAGGAGTCTGCTTCTCTCTCTGACCTTCTCCTCGCTCATGATCTCTCTTACTGTCTCTCTCTCAAATAAATAAATAAAAAATCTTAAAAAAAAAATTAAAAAAATAAAACATCATACACACTTATGGGGCATTCAGAATTATGTGAAATTATTCTGGTTACCTGAGCAAATATTAGCTTTTTCACAAAGTATCTTTACATCTGTGAATTTGAGATGTGATTACATAATTTCTGAAAAGGAACTTAATAAAAAAAATTTTTTTAAGTCAATGATTCTCCCAAAGCACTTAAATTTGAATACTGATCAGTAAGTTTTCTGACATAACAAACTATTAGGTATAGAATTATTACTAATGAGCCTGTTTCATCTAAAACCAAATGGCATTTAGAGTCTACGTATGATTCCTGTTGTTCAGTTCCATGAATACAAACACTTCTAAAAAAATAAGGGGAAAACCAATTATGAATATTCATTTCATAGAATGCTCATTTATGTGCTTATGAGAACTATTTTTAATGTTTCATTTTTTTTAAAAACTAGAATTTACAGCATCCTTAATTTTTTCACTAAATATGACATTTTCCTAAATGCTATCCAAGAACAACATTATGGGATAAAGTGAGAGTGAGAAGCATCTCTTGACTTCTGATATCCACAAATATCTGATCCTCGCCCTCAGTTAGTAAAATGCTGGCACTCCTTCGTTTACTTAGAATGGGGTGGGGCAGAAACTTGGACCAGTATCCAGATGTGACCTCTGGCATTCCCCAATTCCCAACCCTGTTCATATTGTCCAAACTTGTTTTTTTTGAAGAGGCGGGGCTCCCATCAGCATTGTCCCCAGAAACCATCTACTTCGTGGTGAAAGATGCTATAAGATCAATTAGTCCTCCAGCAAGTACAGTATACAGACTATTAAGAGAACAGAGAGAGCACTTTGGCCCCCAGAGTCTATTGCCAGCAATGGTCCTAAGATTCACTTGTTCCTCTTGCCAAAAGATTGTCTGACCAAGGATTGCATGTAGTCAGCCAAGTGGGCTGGGGAGCATTGTTGATGCACCAGGCAAATTGTTACCTATGGACCCAAACTTGGCTGATTTTTTCTTAACCTGCAATTCATTTTCAGTATTTATTATTCAGGTGAGAAAATTCTGACATGATCTCTGCCTCTTCATCCTCCAAACCACAGGACATGGACTTAGGTTGTACATAACACTGAGTTATGAAGTACCCAAATTACAGAAAAAAGGAGTTACTGCCTTCGGTCTCAGGGAACATCTGACCTAAACTTCCTCCTCCTGTTCTCCCAAATATCCCACACAGGTTATCTTTAACTCATGATAAAGCTTAGCTCTCAAAGTTTATTTACCAATCACTTTGGAATTTGGCATTCCAGTATTTTAGGTTGTAAGAGAGAATTGATCTAAAAGGACTCATGCTTAATACATTTTTTATTGTGATAAGAACAGATAGGATGAGATCTACTCTCTTAATAAATTTTTAAGTGTACACTATATTATTGTTAATTTTAAGTACAATGTTGTACTGCAGATATCTTGAACTTACTCATCTTGCTTCACTGAAACTATATACCCATTGAATAGTAACTCCCCACTTTGTACCTCCCCTCCCAGCCCATGGAAACCACCATTATACTGTCTTTGAGTTTGACTCTCCTAGATTTCCCATCTAAGTGGAATCACGCAGTATCTGTTCTTCTGTGATTGGCTTATTTTCCTTAGCATAGTGTTCTTGAGGTTTATCCATATTGTTGCCTATGGCAAGATTTCCTTCTTTTTTATGGCTGAATAATATCCCTTTATCCATAGATATGTAGTTGTTTCCACACCTTGGCTATTGTGAATCATGCCACAGTGAACATAAGGATGCATAAACTTCTTTGAGATTTGGATACCCTTTGGATAAATACCCTGAAGGGAGATTATTGGATCATACAGTAATTCTATTTTTAATTTCTGAGGAAGCCACATACTGTTTTATCACCATTTCATCACTTTATAGTCCTGCCAACATTGTACAAGGTTTCCAATTTCTTCATATTCTTGTCAACACTGGTTATCGGTTTTTTGTTTTTTAAGATAGCCATTCTACAAGTTGTGTTTATCTTGAGTACTGTAACATCTTAATATAATCTAGACCTCTCAGAAAAGTACTTCGGGTTCATGTATCAATTTTATGTCTGTTTTCGTAGGGGATCAAAAATTGGGACTTCCTATTCCGCCATCTTACTCACCAAGGAGTTTACAAGGACCACTTTACTTTAAATGATAATTTCTTTTTTCTTTTTTTTTTTTTTAAGATTATTTATTTATTTATTTGACAGAGAAAGATCACAAGTAGGCAGAGAGGCAGGCAGAGAGAGAGAGGGGGAAGCAGGCTCCCCGCTGAGCAGAGAGCCCAATGCGGGACTTGATCCCAGGACCCTGAGATCATGATCTGAGCCGAAGGCAGAGGCTTAACCCACTGAGCCACCCAGGTGCCCCGATAATTTATTTTTTTTAAGAAATAAAAATATTTATGTTTTTAAAAAATAAAAAGCTAATTGTCGGGTGCTTGGGTGGCTCAGTCAGTTAAGCATCCACTCTTGATTTCGGCTCAAGACGTGATCTCAAGGTTGTGAGATCAAGCCCTGGGTCAGGCTCTGTCGAGCCTGCTTGAGATTCTTTCTTTGTCCCCGCCTACCAACCCCATCCTGCCCCACCACCTCATGCCCTCTCTATCTTTCTAAAAAAAAAAAAAAGAAAGAAAGAAAAAGAAAGAAAAAGAGGGCACCTGGGTGGCTCAGTGGGTTAAGCCGCTGCCTTCGGCTCAGGTCGTGATCTCAGGGTCCTGGGATGGAGTCCTGCATCCGGCTCCCTGCTCAGCGGGGAGCCTATTTCCTCCTCTCTCTCTGCCTGCCTCTCTGCCTACTTGTGATCTCTCTCTGTCAAATAAATAAATAAAATCTTAAAAAAAAAAAAAAAAGAAAGAAAAAGAAATAAGAAAAAAAAGTGAAGGTAATTGAAATAAAACAAAAAAAATCTATATTGTAATTTTCTATTTTATGTGATAGAACAGTCTTATGAGGGACAGACAGGCGGATATTTTTATTTTTTATTTTATGACTCAGAAAATTGCATCCAAAGAGGTTAACCATAGTATCCAAGGACTTACTTTTTGAATGAAGGTATATGGACAGGTTTATCTGGGAGTGTGAGAAGCAATCTCCTCTATTCAAGTAAGTATATGGGGAAAAGGATGATAGTTCTGAACACTAATCAGTTGTGAATTTTATCTTCCTAAAGCCCAGAACCTCCCTAGTTGGGTAACTCCATTGCTGTCCTGAATAAGAGCAAGAAGGTGTGGCATTCCACACCCAAACTCTCTGTTTCTTATTCAGATGTATGGGTGCTGGTGGAGTAGTTTGTGTTGGAAACTGAGTGCATAAATAAACACACTCACCAGTGAAAGAAAATAAATGGAAATACATATGTGGCATACACTAACCTAAACATATACACATTTACCGTCATGTAAAAGCTAATCAGGGTTGTAGTAAAGGCAATAATCATAAAGATAATTTTTAAGGAGAATGCTTAAGGGCAGCAGATAGGTTTTGATCTAAACAGAATAAATTATGCGGCTTCTTTAATGATGCATCAAAGCAATAGAAATGTAGTACCCTCTTTACAGAATCCATGACGTTGTATTACTCAAAGAAATTATTGTTCTCATTCAGACTGCTGCTTTTTTGTGAGAAAGTTCATGTGACAATACTTGGAGGAGATGCAGGAGGAAACCAAGAGGAAGAAAAGGCTAGAAAAAACATTCCATAATTTATCAAGCTTGAGAATTCCCAGTTACACCTTTTACTAAAGAAAAAAAAAAGCACCAATTTTTTTTCTTTTTTTCTTTTTCTTTCTTGATTTGTATTTCAATGCTACATATTTACATAGGAATAAATAATGTACATGGCAGTAGTCACTAAACAGTGCTTTTCTAGCTCCATTTCCCATGTCTCTGCAAGAATGACAACTTCTTTCAAATTCCTCCTGAGTCTTTCTTAAGTGTGTTCTGCAGATAAATCCTCTTGTCTTGAGGAAGGACATCCCCATCTCCTCTCAGTGCTTTGATTCTTGGTGCTAATCACTCCCCATTCTGACCTGAGGCATTGCTACTGCTCCAGGGCTGGGGCGGCTGGTCTCAGAGGCAGGAGATCCATGATAAAAGGGCGCCAACATTTACACTGAAGGTGCCAATTCCTGGTCTTGCTGGACCTGGTGCTGTTGTCTAATTATTCTCTTAGTCTTGTGGAGAATATACCTGAAGTGACTTTACGTTTCCACTTCCTCTTTTACCAAAGTCTTTACCCTTGGGCCTCCAGTATACTCTGGGGCTATGCTCAAGTGCCTCTACCACACCAGCACTGTTCTATAAACCTGTTCCATTATTTTCAAACCAAAGCTGTGGTTTGGACCTTGGGAGATGTCTATTCCAATCTGTCTTGGTGGTCCCAACTTTTTTTTTTTTTTTTTTAAGATTTTATTTATTTGACAGAGAGCGACAGGAAGAGAAACAGGTTTCCCGCCAAGCAGGAGTCCAATGCAGGGCTTGAACCCAGGATCCTGGGATCATGACCCGAGTGGAAGGCAGACGCTAAACGTCTGAGCCACCCAGATGCCCTTTGGCGGCCTGATCTTAAAAGCACGTCGAATATGTCAGATATACTAGAGTCCTTAGAACATATACAGTTTGGACTCAGACAGGACCCTGTCTACACAGACTGGCTTCTCAGTCACTAGAAGCATCCCAGTTCCAAAGGCAACCTTCTTGAAGCCCTAAATAATCCAGAGGAGAAGTTGCCCAGGTTGAAAGCATCTATTCCCCTAGAGTTAATAGTGAGCAGGCTTTGGAGGGATAAACAATGGCAATTTAGTCTCCTTAGGATCTTTTTCTTCCTGAGGAGTAAATTGGATCTGCCTAGAGGCCAGGGGTTCCCTAGAAGAATCAGTGATCTTGGGAATCCCTCTCCGAGTCATTCCTCGAACAAGCATGGGAGGTTTTCATTATAACCATTAGTACTCTCTGTTCTTATTGTGGGTTTGCTGCCTTGTGAGAAGGTGATAGAGGAGAGGGTTTGCTTTTATTTATTTATTTTTTCCATTTGACCTCTCAGTTTTCCCAAGGAGGTCAGATTTCATTTGTAATTCCCTATCTATTAGATTTCACTTGCAGACTAGGGTGGAGAAAGATGTGAGTCTGCGTAGCAACTGTTGCCACCCGGAAGTTACTATCTGTTGTCTGAAGGCTAGAGAGCTTACTGTGCCCCCACCCTTTGGACACCATATACCCCAAAGTCTGTCTTTTTCTGAAAAGACTTTGTCAAATGCTGAATTGTTCCTTGGGGTCATATCCCTCAACTTAGGTAACATTGCTTTCAAGTCTTTCTTTGAAGTCCTCAGATATAAATATTTAAAACCTTTCCCCAGATTTCCTTCCCTTGATGCTCACTGAGTTTGCATTCATCCTGCCTCCTACCTTTAGCACCTTTATAAATAATGCCAGATGTGTGCTGCCTCATTTAAATCTTAAGTATTCTGATCGCCATTGCTCCAGTTGTCCTACATGTGGCATGGAGCTGTGAGTGTCCTTGGGCAATAGTTGGACTTGTCTGAGCTGATTCATCGTTTTCTCACCCATTATTCTGAATCCTGTGAAAGGTATACAATAAGTGTTGGACAAAGGTGTACTGAATAAATGAGTCTCAGTCTATTCAACTGTGAAGCAAGGTTAGAATAACCTGTTATAAGCTCTCATCCAGTCCAAACATTTGAACACTCTGTAGGTGTAGCTCAGTGTAGCTGTTCAGAGTACTGTGCCATATGTTGTATAAACAAGGTAGAAGTGACAGCACCCTACAGTTAGCTTTCTACTTTAAGCAGAGGACATTGATATGCACATTTACTTAATGTCCTGGAATGAAGACATGTTCATTATACGCAGAATGGGCTTTAGGGTAAAAAGTTTTTGTTTGAAAAGTATACAGGTATTTTCAGAAAATTCTCTCAACAAGTAATGATGTGCTCTGTGTTAGCTAACTGATCATAATAAAAAAAAAAGAAAAGAAAAATTCTGAAAAGATAATGAAAACTTTTCATCTTAAAGTGATCAAGCCTCAGTTAGACTCTTCCATCGTGTATCAAAAATGTCCAGACCACTTTATCCAGTCTCCTTCAAAGTGGGCTCTTTAGAATCTTGGATTGTTATTTGTAAGCTTTCAATGAGAAACATTACATAAATATGTTTGGGAGCTGGTTCTGATTTGAGATACTTATACCTAATGGAAAACAAGCTGCATACCTTTGGAGGCAGACCAACATGGGCTTGAATTTTGGGTCTGATCTGCTCATACAAACTCCAAGCTTTTAGCAATTCTGAGACTTAATTTTCCTACCTGTAGAATGTACAACAGATATACAATTTCTCCTATGTTTCCAGACTCTCTGGCATATTTACTGTACTTTTTGCAAACTAACAAACCCATTGTTTCACATTTAATGCCCATTAGTTGATAATAAAGCTGACATACTCTTTTAAAATAAGGTTGTCATATGGTTTCCACCTTCTCAGATACCCTATAAATGCATGAGGTTTCCATTTATGATGTGAAATGCGTGATAATGGGATATAAAATAGTGTCCTCAGAGAGAGGACTCAGACCCTACAGACTGACCCACAAACACTCCCATGAACTATGAGTGTTTAATCTTTCTTAAATCAGAAAACAGGTCATTGAGGAAAAAGTGCAGAAAATGTTGGTTGGTTTTTTTTCCATTGGGGTTGACCTCTTGTGAGGATTCAGCGGCATGGAAACAGAACCCCAATCTGTCCATCTTCTACTTGTTTACATGGGTCAGTTCAGGGTAGCTCAGCCTTCCCAGTTAGACTGCCATATGGGATCTTAATGTTGATGTAGTAGAACCCTCGCCTTTTACAGTTGAGGAAACCACGGCCCAGAAGAGTTGTGTGACTTGGGCAGAAAAAGCATATGTGGCTAATGGCAGAGCTAGGGTAAGAACCTGTTTCTCCTGACCCTGAGTCCAGTACTCTTTTCACAGGACTTCTTCTGTGCTTCTGTGCTTCTTCTGTGCAGAATATAACTCTATAAAGAGGCATGATTTAAATACTCCTCCATTTTCTTAAAAGGAAATCAATTTCATGTATCTGGTAGCAATAACATTGGGAGAAGTCTTTCTATGAATGGGTCTAGAGCCAAAGGGCTGATACCCTGAAGTTCCAAGGAGAGGTCTAGTGCCATAAATAACAAAAACAAGAGGCTGCCTGGTGGGAAACCAGCTGTGAGTATGTACTGGCTTTGATAGTAATTCAAGAAGCTAGTCTGAGTCAGAGCAATTGCAGCTGAGATAAGCTGTAGCCTAATGAAAACTTGTGCGGAGTGTCTCTTGCCATTTCCTGTGCTGTTTATGTTTTTGACTTGTGCAATCCACAAACTATGTTAAATACTCTTTTTGTGATGTAGCCAGGTAGATGTCACATGTCCAGTATTCCCTCAGGGGGAAAAAAAAAAGGCTGGAAGCTTAGTACTTTTAGGAGGAAGACTGGACTTTTTTTTTTTTTTAATTTAAAAAATCATTTCCTTAAAAAAAAAATTCCCTACCATTTACTCTTATCAAAAATGGTTAAATTCTTCTTGCAGAACAAAACCAAAATGGTACATATTGAACACATACACCACATTTTTCTTCCTGCGACTTTAGCTCACCCCCCCCAGCAAAAAGAGACAGGATAAAAACAAAAACCAAACAAACCAACCCAAAACCCAAGGACAACAAAAACAAAAACTCTACCTTACCACATTCGCAGAAAAGGACACGGTGACACACTTCAAAACAGAAAGTGGTGTCATCTACTCTGCGTCCAAAGGTTTCTTCTCCATGTCTTATACTAGGTGAGTAACCATCATTGAACAAACTGTGTGCCAAAACAAAACATTATTCAACATATTTCAGATCTCATGAGAGATGATAAACGTAGTTGAAATTGGAAATTTCCCAGCAGTATAAAAAAAAAAAAAAAACTCAAAAAAAAAAAAAAAAGAAAGGATGTAATTGTGGTCATGCTGTTTAAAATCCAAGTGTTCTTAACAATGTCATGGCCAATTTTGCCCTTGCTACTCAAACTGTAAAGCCTGCTTAGATTGTGTACACAGTGCTGCCAAAATTCCCTTATGGCCAATGGGGAGAAAAGCTGAAGGCATTTGCTATGCCAGAAAAGGCCTTGGAGCACACCAGGGTCACTTTGGGCATTAACGTGTTTAACACTGCTGTGCCTGATGCTAGTACCAGTTCCAGTGCAGTTAATGTGACAGGGTACTCAGCAACAACATTTTTAACTGCCAGCACTCCATGATGAAAGTCTGGATGAAACGATAGATATGGTATTTGTTAAATCAGTAGGTCTCTAAACCTACCTCTAGTAGGGAAATAGCTGCGGTTTTTCCACAGCTATGGGTTTTCTGTTTGTTTGTTTGTTTGTTTGTTTGTTTAATTGGCTGGTGCTCCTGCATATAGATAACTTCTATCCAATGCTTTCATTGCTGAATTATGTGTAGTAGTTTTGGACAACTAGTTTGCAGATAATGGAGGAGTAACCCTACAACTCTATGTCCTTAGTTCTTATGGAACTTCATAGTTTTAAGACTGGCTCTCTTAAACTTCATTTTATACTGTTTTTTTTTTTTTTTGTTGTTGTTGTTGTTTTCTTTTGGCTATGCATTCTTAGTCATGTAGCCAATAATCCCACCTCCTGGTTTATGTATAATTCTAATAGTTACACCTTATAAGAGCAGTTATGTATGGGTGAATAAAGCTCAGTTCCTCTGCTGTTTGATGGTAGCCACTAGCCACAGATGGCTATTTAAATTTAATTTTACAACAATTAAAATTAAGTGAAAATTAAAATTTACTTCCTTAACCACCAGAATTACATTTCACATGCTCAACAGCCACATGTGGCTAGTGGCTTCCACAATGGCCCATGAAGACATGGAACATTTCCATTATCACAGAATGTTCTGTTAGGCAACACTAGTCTATTTGGTAAAGATTAAAGAAGGAGGATTATGTAATTTGTCAGATTATATGCTGATTGACACTCCTGATTGAAATAATAAAAATGTTGGATGGATTTTTTTCTAATGTAAAATGGCCTTATTGAGCTGGTATGTTAGAAAAACACATCTCCAATTTTCAGACTGAAGTGAAAGAAGGAACCCTGTATGTTAGATTAAAGGCTGAAGCTGGAATGTCTCTGTTGCTAAGAAACACGGGCAATTGAGTTTCTGACTTGGCTTTATGGAATAGAGGGCACAGAAGCAAATCTTAGAGCATACCTAAAGAGGTTTATTAGGACATCTCCTGATAAGGCTGGGATTCTTAAGGGCTATGCCCCTGGAGTCAAGGTGAACTAAAAAGAAATCTCACCCTGAAGAAGGGGGGGGAATAGATAAAACTTGTGTTTTTTTAACTTGGTACTAGACAGAAAAGAAATCTCCTCTAAAAATATGCAAGTAAGCTCTCACATGGGTTTTGGTCCATATTCACACTGTCTTTGTGGTCTGGAAAATTTCAATCAGATCATGTAATTGAAGTGACCTCATTCTAATAATATGCATAGGCACCTGGTGATGAAAATGCATATTCTTTCTGTAAAACCTCAAATTCAAACTCAAGTTAAAAAATAGATAAAATAGGTAGCAAAGACATTTTCACAATATTTATTCTTCTAATCCAGGAGCATGGAACATTTTTCCATTTCTTTGTATCTTCCTCAATTTCTTTCATGAGTACTTTGTAGTTTTCTGAGTATAGATTCTTTGCCTCTTTGGGAGAAAGGGGGTGGGGTTATGGACATCAGGGAGGGTATGTGCTATGGTGAGTGCTGTGAAGTGTGTAAACCTGGCGATTCACAGACCTGTACTCCTGGGGATAAAAATATATTACATGTTTATAAAAAATTTAAAAATAGATAAAATAGAAAATAGATAAAAAATGAGTAGCTTACAGTTAAAAAATCACAATACACAAAATCACAATATACAAATACACAAATAAATCACAACACACAAAAAAGTGAAGCTCACATTCATGTGCAATAATAGAAATACAAATTAACACCTGAGTGAAACATAGTTGTACACTACCAGCTCAATAAGATTTAAAATATTCAGTGATACTAAATGATGACTACTAAGATGTAGAAAAACCAGGACTTTCATCCACTGTTCATTTGGGTATAATGGTACAACTTCAGAAACCAGTTTAGTATCAACTATGGTATTGTAATGTAATAATACATACCAAGAGACAATTGTGCACTCCAGTAAAAGAATATGTATATAAGAATGTTCATGGAACTAATCTTTGACAAAGCAGGAAAAAATATCCAATGGAAAAAAGAAAGTCTTTTTAATAAATGGTGCTGGGAAAATTGGACAGCTATATACAGAAGAATGAAACTTGACCATTTGCTTACACCATACACAAAGGCAAACTCTAAAATGGATGAAAGACCTCCATGTAAGACAGGAATCCATCAAAATCCTAGAGTAGAACATAGGCAGTAACCTGTTTGACATCAGCCACAACAACTTCTTTCAAGACATGTCTCCAAAGGCAAAAGAAACAAAAGTGAAAGTGAACTTTTGGGGCTTCATCAAGATTGAAAGCTTCTGCACAGCAAAAACAAACAAACAAACAAACAAACAAACAAACAAAAAAAACAGTCAACAAAACCAAGAGGCAACCCACAGAATGGGAGAAGATATTTGCAAATGACACTGCAGACAGAGGGCTGGTATCCAAGATCTATTAAGAACATCTCAAGCTCAACACCCAAAAAACAAATAATCAAGTCAAAAAATGGGCAGAAGACATGAACAGACACTTTCCCAAAGAAGACATACAAATGGTTAAGAGACATGAAAAAATGTTCATCATCATTAGCCATCAGGGAGAGTCAAATCAAAACCACACTGAGATACCACCTTACACCAGTTAGAATGACAAAAATTGATAAGGCAAGAAACAACAAATGTTGAGGAGGTTGTGGAGAAAAAGAAACCCTCCTACACTGTTGGTGGGAAGGCAAGCTGGTATAGCCACTTTGGAAAACAGTATGGAGTTTCCTCAAAAAGTTAAAATTAGAACTACCCTATGACCCTGCAATTACACTAGTGGATATTTACCCCAAAGACATAGATGTAGTGAAAAGAAGGGCCACATACACCCCAATGTTCATAGCAGCAATGTCCACAATAGCCAAACTGTGGAAAGAGCCAAGATGCCCTTCAACAGAGGAATGAATAAAGAAGAGGTGGTCCATATACACAATGGAATATTACTCAGCCATTAGAAAGGATGAATACTCAACTTTTACATCAAAATGGTTGGAGCTGGAGGAGATTATGCTAAGTGAAATAAGTCAAGCATAGAAAGTCAATTATCATATGGTTTCACTTATTTTGGAACATAAGAAATAGCAGGAGAAGGAAGGGAAAAAATGAAAGGGGTAAATCAGAGGGGGAGATGAACCATGAGAGACTATGGACTTTGGGAAACAAACAGAGTTTTAGAGGGGAGGGAGGTGGAGGGATGGGTAAGCCTGGTGATGGGTTTTAAGGAGGGTACATATTACATGGAGCATTGGGTGTTATATGCAAACAATGAATTTTGGAACAGTACATCAAAAGCTAATGATGTACTACATGGCAAGAAACATAACATCAAAAAAAAAAAAAAGACCTGGGGTGCCTGGGTGGCTCAGTGGGGTATGCCGCTGCCTGCTGCCTTCGGCTTAGGTCATGATCTCAGGGTCCTGGGATCGAGTCCCGCGTCTGGCTCTCTGCTCAGCAGGGAGCCTGCTTCCCTCTCTCTCTCTCTCTCTCTCTGCCTGCTTCTCGGTCTACTTGTGATCTCTCTCTGTCAAATAAATAAATAAAATCTTAAAAAAAAAAAAAAAAAGAAAGACCTAAGTAAAATAAAAAGGAAGGGGGGGGGGATGAAAAATTCTCAAAATGTGGAGCAACATGAAAAGGATATGGAATGTTTTAAAGAAATCAAGGCTGAGATCTACCCAGGAGATCTAACAGCCAACGAGTAGTAGTGTCCCAAAGATAAAACAGAGGAAATAAAACACGTCTCAATGACTTGAGAAGCAATGAGTGTATTTTTCAGAGCTGAAGGGGAATAGAATTCTTTAAATAGAAAAGCTTTCCATTCACATTCTGACTGTCAGCAATGTCAGAATGCTAAAGATAAGGAGAACAAAAGGAATTTTGGCAAGAGAATTACCATTGGAAATATCATATCCTAGTAGAACAGTGGAAAAACGCCTCCAGATTTCTCCATCCATCAATCTACCCACTCATCCATCTACCTGTCCATCAATCCCTGAATTTTCTTTTAGTACCTATATTTTCAAAGAAATTTCCTTATAGTAGTTATCATGTACATTTTAAACAGATCAGTGATTTTTAAAAAATATGAGCAATATTATTCCATATTCTAGTATGGCATTGGGTGGTCTGTTTTCATATCTTATATTGGGACTTGTTCTACCCCAAATCTTTGTCATTTATTTTACTAAAAATGAATATTTACAATACATGTGATTCTGAAACTTAGCTTTTCTTGTTAACATATAATAATGTCAATACAGATCTAATATTTCCTTGTAGACATTAACCACAATTTATTCAACTGCTTGCTCATTAAGAGTTATTCCACTTTTTTCTAGTAACCATGTGTTAGTGTCTTTGAGTGATGGAAACCCAGAGAATTAACAAGTATTTAGAGTGGGTAGAGAGCTGGTGAGATCCAAATTATCACAGTGTATTTCAAGAGTTTGCACTGTGTTTCCCCAAGTGTGAGTCCCTCTCTATCTGTACAGAATTCTGGCATCTCTACACACAATTATCACCTATTTATTACTGGAAAATATATCTCCAGGTAACAGCTTAGCTTTCCTTCTAGAGAAGGGTACATGAATTATCACGGTGCAAGGCTATATTTTCCTTCTCAAACAGACTTTCAACTACTCTTAACTCACTTTTGCTTCCTAAGCAAGTCACCAGAATGACAAATTTTATAGATTGCTATCTTGCTTTTGAATAAGAAATATAACTTCTGACTCCCCAGACAAGTAACCTTAAGTATATATTTCTTAGAGCTTATCTGGGTAAAAGATGATGAATAGTAATTAATTTTGTTTCCTAAGCTAATTACAGAAAGTTATATGCTGCCTTTTTAACATGAGCTCTGCCTCTTTAACATGAGCTCTACCTCTCCGACAGATAGGAGGACACGCTTCAGCAAGCACTATGTATTACCTCTCAGAGTGGGAAGTAAATACAACCAAAATGGGTTTTATTTCCAAAGCAAATTTTATGAACCATGAACTTAATTGAAAAAATATTCTTTAAAGGCTTTACAATAAATTCTTTTAAATGTATAAATAATGTCATTTGAGCATAAAACTAGCTTTTTCTGCATCAGACCTTTAGCTTTTCTAAATTATGGATTTCTTTAAACACACCACTGCAGTATCTTTTTCCACTGACTTTTCAGAATTTTTGGCCATAATTTAGCCTTTGAGATACAAGCTATTATTAATGTATTAATTTTATAGCATTCTTTATCTCTTATAAAAGTCATTAATTTTTTAAATCTAAGCTTATTATTTTTTTCTTTACTGTAGGTTTTTATTGGTTTCATTAAGCTCACCCTTATGTCCTTTCAACCATTATTTCTGCCATTTTATTTTGATTGATTTCTCAGGTAATGTACGGGGATGTAGTGATTTGTTAGTTTGTTGTTGTTTTTTTTTTCCAGGAAATTTGCATGAATGCTACCTTTTCAGTTCCCTAGAATTTTTTTTTCTTTTTTAAAGATTTATTTATTTGACAGACAGAGATGACAAGCAGGCAGAGAGGCAGGCAGAGAGAGAGGAGGAAGCAGGCTCCCTGCTGAGCAGAGAGCCTATTGCGGGACTCGATCCCAGGACCCTGAGATCATGACCTGAGCCGAAGGCCAAGGCTTAACCCACTGAGCCACCTAGGCGCCCCTCCCTAAAATTTTTTAAAACTAAGTTATAACTGGCATACAATAAAATACAGAGATGTCACATGTTCAGTTTGATGAGTTTTGACAATTGTGTGATAAGGGTAATCACCACCAGAAATAACAGGCAGGACACTGACATCCCCCATGCACCTTCCTAGTTCATTCTCCACACCTCCCTTCCCCCGAAACCCACTATTTGATTTCTTTTTCCACAGATTGACTTTCCCAGAATTTGGACTTCAAAAAAATGGGATCACATGGTTCATACTCTTCTCTGGCTTCCTTTACATTACATTTTTGAGATTTAACCATGTTATTGTGTCTAGCAGTAGCTTATTTTTTTAGTTGTTAAGTAATAGTCCATTATGTATATAATGAAATTTGTTTATGTAATTTTTTTTCTGATGGACATTTAGGTTATTTCCAGTTTTTCAATATATTGAATTAGGCAGTTGGAATATCCTCCCCCCCTCCCTTTCTCCCTCCCTTCCTTCCTTCCTTCTTTCCTTCCTCCCTTTTAGAGAGAGAAAGTGGTAACAAGTATGTGCACACACACATGCACATGTGAACCAGGGGAGGGGTAAAGGGAGAGAGATAATCTTGAGCAGACTCCCTACTGAGCATGGAGACTTACCTGGGGCTCAATCTCATGATCCTGAGATCATGACCTGAGCTGAAATCCGGAGTAAACTGCTTAATCAACTAAACCACCCAGGTGCTCCTGCTGGCAGTATTCTTATACAAGTCTTTTTGTGGGCATATGTTTTCATTTCTCTTGGGTAAGTACCCGAGAGCGAAATTACTGGGTCATAAGGTGAGCTTTATAAGAAATTGCCAAACAGCGTTGAAAAGTGATTGTTCCACTTCCTACTCCAATGAGTAGTACACAAAGGTTCCAGTTGCTCCACTTCCATGCTAGTATTTACTCTGACAGTGCACCCCATGATAATTATAGTAGCTATCTGGCTTCTCCACCTTTTCTTTGGACTTTTTCAGTTTCTCCTGGTCTAATCGATTCTACACGGTACTCCAAATATCACTGTCCTAAGACTCAGCTCTAATCAGATAATACTCAGCTCAACTATTTTCAACGGTGTTTCAGTTACTACCTTAGGCTGACATGGAAGGTTCCCTGTGATCTGATCCTTACGTAAATCTTTAATTTTATCTCCTAGTCTCTAGTACGTGAATTCCACACACCTCACGTTCCAGCCAAACTAACAATCGCTGACTGTTGCCCAAACCTGTTAGATGACTTCTCCTTCTGATTTTCCTCACACTGTTCCCTGCCCTCAAACCCTTCCTGACATTGCTCATCCCCTTAGCCTGCCTATCCCCAGTACTCAGCTCACACTGTAAGTTTTTATGACATCCACTCCCCCAAACATGAAATTGAGCTTGAGAATCCTTTTAGAATTTGAGTTTTTGCCTTTGTTGTAGGATGTTACACCTTCCCCTTTTATTATAGTTCATTTAGTGTGTGTCTTTAGGTTCCTTCCTAGTTGTAAACTCGTTTGAAGGCAAGTATACATATCCTTTTTCTTCTTGGTTTGCAGTGGGCCCTGACTAACTCTTCATGGAAGGACCGAATAAGCTGAAAGTGGTTTAAGTGGAGATGTGAGTGCCATTCATGATCAGTGGTGACCATCCCTTTTTAACTGAATTTTGTCTTGCTGTTCACTTATTTAAAAGTAGTTATTTAGTGAAGGTATCAGACCTACTTACCAGACACTGTTTGTATAAAAAGTAGTAGAAATGATAAAAGTATGGCCTTTGGAATCAGACATACCTGTGTTTCTGCCTCATTAACTGTAAGACCTTGAACAAGTCACTCTTCAGTGGCTTCCAGAGTTTCCAGAGACTTCAGTGACTTCCAGAGCTTAAATTTTCCTTTTTTTTTTTTTTTTTTTTAAAAATCAAGTAAGAATGATAGTACTTCATTGTCTTGTTGTGACAATTAGATGAAATGAGTTCTCAAAACATGTTAGAATTTTCCTTTTTTATTTAATACAGAATGCTGATCCACAAATCAAACGTTTGAAATTCTCTTTAATAATTGTTCTTTATGTAAGATTTAAAAGACAGGAGGACTTTTGCTGTGGTCCCATATTGACAACAATGAACCCGACCTCAGGATAAAATGAGTTGCATATTGACCTTCTAAAATACCACAGGGACCTGGCCCTGGCCCAGGCTTACCAAGAGGAGACTCATCATCCCTACTATCCAGGAGAGTCAGCCATTGTCCCTTTCCATCCTAGGAAAGAACTGAGAGAAGTGGTAGATTCATAAGAAATATGGATGTCAGCCTGGTTAAGCAAGTGTACATAAGGTTGTTTTCTCATCTCCCAAGCCAAGTGATAGGATTTCTAAGAGAATCACACGTAAAGACCAGGGCTGCCTGCTAAAAGTAAAATCTTGATCTCTTTCCCAGATAGGCATGTCTCAAATTAAGTGTGCTTGTTCCCCCACCCCACAGCCTAACTGAGGAGAGAGAGAAAAGACAAGGGGTTAGGATAGACAGCAAAGACCAGTGGCGGAGATGTTCACACATTCAATACTGGCATGCAGAGTTTCCTATGACATTACAGAAAAAAGCCAGTTTTGTGTCATCTTGTTGATTCTTTGCTGAAGATTGCTGCTCAAAAAACAAAGGCTGCCTACCAGGAACAATGTGTGGGGTTTTCCACCAGGAAAATATAATAAGGGAGAATAGAAAGGGGTTGATGTGAGCCATGACATCAGCCAATTGGGTGGTAGGGAGAACCCCATTAAGGCCTTTGAAAGATTCTGTTCATGCGACCTGCAAACCAACGTCTGAAAGTCTCTCTCTCACTTGGGAGTGTGTTTAGTAGACAGTCTGTGGCTGGTACCACAGAAGAAGCAACCACCACAGAGAAACAACAAACGGACCCAGTGAAAAGGCATTTACTGTTTTTCTTGAGCTCTTCTTCCTCATCTAACATCAGAATAGCTGAGGACTGGAAAGGAGAAGACCAAGAGTGATTCCAGAGATGGACTGTGTCTTCCTGTTTACTGGGTCCAAGATGGACTGTGTCTTCCTATTTACTGGGTCCAAGATGCCAAAGGAGAAGGAAAGAGCAGAACACAGTCCCATTCATTCTGCAAGTTTAACTTTTGGAGAAGAAGAAAGATAAGATTTAAATGTGTATTTAAGTCAACATTTAAAATGAATAGAATCTTGGTAATTGAAAGTGACTAGAAAGTCAGGGAATCTGCCCAGGAGGTACCTAAGGGACTGGACAGGGAGCTCCAATAGAGATCCAAGGAGAAGTCACAGTGTGAGAAATAGAAAACCTTTTCTTGTTTTTGTCCCAGTGTGTTGAAACTTAATGAACTGGCCACCAAAGCATTCGACATAATAAAATTTTCACAAATCACCCTGTAAGTAGTCAGTAGAGCTAAATATAGGGACATTTAACAAAGAAAAAAAAAAAAGAGTTTTCACGATGATAAGCTACCTGCACCATACACATTTAAAATGTTGATTTACTGAAAATAAATTTTATTGAGAATAGATTTCATATGGACTTTTGGCAGGTTTGTTTATTATTTGTTTTGGGATTTATTTTTTGTTTTGTTTTTTGATCAGTTTCCTTCCTCCCTCCCTCCCTCCCTTTTTTCCCTCCTTCTTTCCTCCTTTAATCTTGTGAAGCAGATTCTCCTACCTGCCTCCCCAACAGTCTTGGTAACAAAGCCCATTTTGTTCAAGTCTGGGGCAATGCCATGGCCCAGGGGTTGGGTCTAACCAATGTAAACCAGCCGGGTCCCTACTGTCTTTGCTGGCGACTGTTCCGGGAACAGGCTGGTTAGTGGGTTGTGCCTACATCTGCTGGATGAAAGAGGCTTTTTTTTCGGGCCTCACAAAAATCCACAAGAAAAGCCACCTTTCCCCTTCCCTCTTTCTCCATGGTGTGGAAAGAAGGTGGTTTTTGGAGCCACAGCAGGTATCTCCTGCGCAGGAGGAGAGGTTCTGCTGACACCGCAGAGGGAGGGCAGGCTGCAAGTGGGAAAGCAGTTTTTTTGGAAAGCATTTTCATGGGAGAAGGCAACGAGCTGCAGGACAGACCGGGAATAGCCTTCATGCTTGCCTCTGGCAGAGGGGTGGGGAAGGCAGGTAATGCGGTGTCCTCTTCGCAGATCGAAGATATTGGTTTCCAGTGCCTTGTGCAGGCAGCTCCAGCCAACACACCGGGCAAGGGTGCAGGGTCCCCTCAGCCCTGGGGGTCGCAGTGGTTAGGAAAGCTCCCTCAGAGACTGGCCGCTCCTCTTAGCAGAGGCCCCTCTGAAGTTCCTAGAGCTCAAGCAGTCAGTTGTGACTGATTCATGTCCACAAGCCAAAGATGATTGGTCTGCTCAGAATCAGGAAGGCTAAGGGTTTCATCCCAGGCAAGCAGTCACTGTGGTTTCTGTACCTGACCTTGAGGGTCTGGAGGGCCTCGACATTTCTTTTGGTTAGGAGAGGGGAAAAAAAAAAAAAAAAAGCTTATTTTGTGGGCCAGGAAAATGCTGCGATGCCTAAGCTTGGGCTGACATCTTGTGGCTGGGTTTGAAATAGGCGCTTCAGGAAGAAATTTCCGTAGAGGCGGAGCGGGCGGGGTGGTGGTGGGGGGGGGTGGTGTTGAAATGTTTGGGAAGAGAGGGGCCCTGAAAATAGCAAATAATAAAACTAATTAACTAAAGAACAAAAAAAATCAATTAATATTTTCTAACTGTATGATGATAATCTTTAACTGCATTTTAAAGGATATGTATGAAAAGATAATATTAAGAATATCTATATTTGAATATTAAAAATATATTATATATATGTCATATATATGTTTGCTAATCTGTTTGGCACAGATAGAATTTATCCAAAAAATGATGAATTCTGCATTGATTAATTTCTAGCATATGGGAGATCCTCTTCCATTTACTGTTTGGCGGTCTTTTCTCTGAGCAGCCTATGGAGGCTGATAGGTATTTTTAAGAACCCAGACAAGAGTTAGAATGTTCCATTAACCCACCTGTGCCCCTAGTGGCTTCATGTTCCAGGCTCAGGCTCAGGCTCAATCCCTTCCCTTGGTCTCCTTCTACAGGTCTGACATCTTTGTAGTTATTCTCTCTGGTCTGGTTTTGCTGAAGAATGTGGACAAAGAGGAGCCCTCCAGTCATAATTAACAATAGGGCTGTGGATTAAACAGACTTTTCTGACACTTTAGGATAACATAAGGAAACTACAGTGTATAAAAGGGAAACTTAAAATAATATTCCAGCTTTTATTTTCCTGGAATTTGTCAGCTACTTTCCCCCTGTGATTTCTGGTCATAACTCTTAGCATGATGTCAGGTTACCAAGGTTTATGCTTTGCTCCCAAAAGGGTCCAAGTGTTTAACATCTTCCAGAGTGAAAGACCCCAAGTCCTGTGTCTGCTTCCTGTCTGAGGAAGCGAAGCATCAATTCACATCATATTAAGCTCTGCAGTGATGCACCCCAATCACAAGGGCAGAGAAGGGAGAAAGGGGTGTTTGAATCAATCACTCCTACTCCCCACTTCGGGTTTGGTATCTGGGAAGTGGCACGGTGGGTGGTTCTGGGATATTGGTGATGTTTTATTTTTTTTTTTCTTTAAAGATTTTATTTATTTATTTGACAGACAGAGATCACAAGTAGGCAGAGAGGCAGGCAGAGAGAGATGGAGAAGCAGGCACCCTGCTGAGCAGAGAGCCCGATGCGGGGCTCGATCCCAGGACCCTATATCATGACCCCAGCCAAAAACAGAGGCTTAACCCACTGAGCCACCCAGGTCCCCCAGTAATGTTTTATTTCTTAATCTGAGTGATGACTCTATGTTCATGTTTATTTTGTGAAAATATATTTATACATTTTATTATATATATTATTCTTCACCAAAAGAGTTTGCATGAAAATTCCAATGCCTCTGAACCTCCAGGCACATTCACAGGGACACACTCATACAATGCAGCAGGTGGCAGTTGTGAGAAGTAAAAAAATCAGTTTTAGAAAAATAAAGATACAACCTTTCTTCATAGGTTTCAGCACGGTGTGAGTAAGTGTGTAAATCTCCTTTATGTGTTTTGCTAAATAAAGTGGGTCAAAAATCTATAAACACAGTAGACTTCCCAAATACAATGACAGTGGCACCATTAGAAAACATTCAGGCTGGCTATATATGTAATACTTCCCAAGTAGGAATTATCTAGAACCAATTACAAGTGACAGAAATTAAAGAAGAGATTTAGTTGTCATTATAGCTGCATACTAGCATTATAGCTATGTTAGTAGTTATTGTTATGTTGATGTATTATTGGAAACACCACATACTTTCTAATTAATATTCTTGGAGGTCTTAAAGAACTTTAATTAAAATCTTCTTTATTTTAATTTATTATATTATGTTATGTTATTTTAATTTAATTTATTATGAGGCAATAGCCTCATAATAAAAAAAAGCTGGGTATAGTGAGAAGGAGAAAGTGGGTCAAGTCCATACCTTTCAGCAGTTGTAACATGTGAGATGAATCACATAATCTCTCCAGCTGCTTTCTCACCAGTGAGAAAATCCTCATGTCTGACCACCCACAACCTGGCAGTAAGAATAAAGGAAATGCTACACATTGAAGTCCTACAAAAACTTCATTCACAAGATATCTCTCGATAATTGCAGATCTGTCTGTAGAAATGAAAGACCAAACATGTCCATGTTCTGTAACTCATATGGTAACTTCATATTTCCGGAGCTTTAGTCCTTGCTAGATGGTCTTAAGGAAGCGGTGTTGGAAAAATCCAATCGCTGCTCCCCCATGTTCATAGCAGCATTATCTGTATTAACAAAGACATGGAAACAACCTAGATGTTTATCAGTGGATGAATGGATAAACAAGTGATATTTATATACAGTGGAATGTTATTCAGCCGTAAAAACACAAGAAGATTCTACCATTTGTGGCAACAGAGAAAGACAAATATTGTATGAGCTCACTTATATGTGGGACTTAAAAAAAAAAAGAATCATAGAAAAAGAGATCAGACTTGTGGTACCAGAGACCGAGGAGAGTGGGCGGAAGGGAACTGGAGGATGGTGGCCAAAAGATAAAAAAGTCCATTTATAATAAGATAAATAAGTACTAGATGTATGACCCCTATGATGACCATGGCTAACACTGATGTATACATGGGAACTGTATACAGTTGAGAGAATAAATTCTGAGGGTTTTCATCACAAGGAGAAAATTTGACTTTGCTTCCCACTTTAAAAGGAGTATCAGATAACTCTTCCAGACATCTGGATAAACATACTTATTCTTGGATAACAGCATCCCTTGCAAGATATTTTTTTTTCTTTTTATTGTATCTATATGAGAAGACAGGTGTCAGCTGAATTTATTGTGGTCATCATTTCACAGTATATGTAAATCAAACCATCATGCTGTATGCCTTCAACTTACACAGTGATGTATGTCAATTGTTTCTCTATAAAACTGGAAAAATGTAAGAATTCAACTGATTAATGGTGCTTGATAATCTGCCACATGAAATGAATTATATATATAATATTATATATATAAAATGCATATATTATATATAGATATAGATACATGTAAATAAAATGGCTTGTGCTGCATGGACGTGAACTGCTCTGTGGGGTATGATACATAGTAGGAATAGGATAATTCCTTCTTTGCATTCAGCCCTGTACCCTGCAGCTCATATGTTACTGCTCACCGAGTTTTCTTCCTGCTATCACACACCTGTAGCATCTAACTCCCAGCTCCTGTGTCATTGGGGTAGGGGGTTTTTCTCTGCCCAGTGGGGCTGGCTCTGTCTGCTCATGGTGGTACTGCAGAGTTAGAGAATTAATGCCCAATGAAGCATCACTCAATCAGTATCTCACCTCCCTTACCCCTGGGGAGAGATAACACTGAGCTCTCCAAGAGGCTAGAGCTCCAGTGACTTCAGTGGTAGCTGGCCTGATGTCATACCCATTATAGGGTGGCTTCACGTCTCTGTCTCATTTTCCACTGTCCTATTCCTATTTCCTTTGCCTCTCGGGGATGCTAATTGCCTCAAATTTTTTTTTCTTTTTTAAAAAATTAAAAAAAATTAAATTATTTATTTAAAAAAATTTTTTTCTCTTTTAAAAAATTATTTATTATAGGGAAAATACACAGAAAAACAGAGCTGGAAGGTGGTGGGATGGAAGATCTGGAAAAACTTAATTACCAGACAAGCTGCCCAAACATAGCTTCCTGCTGTGGAGGAGAGTGATTTGGCCCTTGTCTTTCCCACCTTTTCTGATTCAAAGAAACCTGCTCTTTGCCGGATGGGACCCAGAGAGCTCCATTTTCCCACTTGTTCTCTTCCTGGGGCTTGGGAAAGGTGGTATAGTTCTCAGGCTTTCAAGATACAGAAAATAGAATGGAGAAGGAAAGATGTTACAGTGCTTTGGTACAGTGCTTTGGTACAACATCCCACAGTGTTTGTTGATCAAAGAGAGATGAGTCCCATGGAATTGGGGCAACTTGGGCAGTAGTAGTACTCTGAGCCATGAGGCTGTGTTGGCGAGGAAATGAACAGCATCCTACTTGGTGTAGAAGCTGGCCAGGAGGTAGGGGTCACTAGAAGAGATTCTGTGGAATCTGCAGGAAGACATAAGTTGGATCCCATACTCCCATCTCTTCCCAGTGTGCCGGTAGCTGAGCTTTTCACTGTATGTGAGGAAACCTACATAGCCAAGTTATGGATGACGTTGGTCAGGGTCCAGACAACAGGAATGCTGAAGAACGGGATGCTGAGTAGAACCACATGGAGCAGTCCTCCCAAGATGGGGTAGGCCAGCCAGATGCCCTGGCTATTCATCACTCGAGGGTTGGGGTTTACTTCTCTATGTGCCACCCCCACATTCTTCCTACCACAGTGGGGGATCAGGCAGGAATTCAACTCAATTTCCTTTTAACCTCTCTTTGAGTTTGTTCCCCCAAGTTGTCTCCTGAATAGCTAAAAATGAAAGAATGAAAGAACTTCCCCATTGTGCATAAAGGAAAAGCTGACAACCTAGGGAAAAATAACTTAAAAGGCAAGACCAGTCCTCTCTGCTCTTAGAGCCACTAATGGACATCATTACTCCAATCCTTATGCTTCCATTATAAGTTGAAGGAGTGAGCCTAGGCTTGGAGCAGGGGTTTCAAGCAGCAAGGGAAATAAGTATCTGTCTTTATGTTCCTGAAGAAGTTAATAGGGAATCATGAAGAGGCTACATTCACCGTAATTTCAGAAGAGGGTCAGGGGAAAGAGTCACGGAATTGCTAAGAAGCGGGGGGAGGTTATCATATAATCTCCCTGATAGGAGGAATTTGAGAGGCAAAGTGGGGTCTTGAGAGGTCTTGGGGATTAGGGAAGGAAAAAATGAACCAAGATGGGATCGGGAGGGAGACAAACCATGAGACTCTTATTCTCACAAAACAAACTGAGGGTTGCTGGGGGGAGAGGGCTCATGGAGAAGGTGGTTGTGTTATGGACATTGGGGAGGGTATGTGCTATGGTGAGTGCTGTGAAGTATGTAAGTCTGATCATTCAAAGACCTGTACCTCTGGGGCTAATAATACATTATATGTTAATAAAAAAATTAACTAAAAAAAAAAAAATAAGCCCTATGGGGCAGGGAGGGGGTGCGGGAAGTACTTCTAATGCCCACCTTTCCCTCTGGGCTTGGCTGTCCTGTCTCTCACCTGCTTGGCAAGTAAACAGGCAGCATCCCATTTCCTTCTCTCACGAGTCAGGTGTTACCAAATATTTGCCCATGGCTTTTGGAATGAGCTAAGAAGGGAGCTGAGCTTGCCATCCCAAGAGATGGAAACCTGATCTCCAGTTCCAGGGGTGGCTCTGATTGTCTGAACTTTGTCCTTTAAAATCTCTAAAGTTGATGATGCCTAGTTGGGAAGCAGAACTTGCCTGCCCCTCTTCACCTAAAATTTCCTAAACCCTAGTATTGGGCTCACCCAGGCTCCTTGCAGCTTCCCTCTCTAGTTCATCATTCGTGGGCTCTCCTCAAGGCTCTCTTTAGAGCTTCTCTCTAGCTGGTTAAATTCCAGATTTCCCCCTCACCATTGCCCATTCCCCATTTGCCTCCCACCATTTTTGCTCAGCACCCCTTTCTGGTCTCTTTGCAGCCCCTCCCAGCTGGCTTCAGAACCCATCTCAGATCCTTGCCTTAACATCTGCCTCTGGTAGATCTCAAACTAAGACAATGACCAACAATATTGGCTCTAATTTTTGACTCTTAAAATGTAATTTCTTGCCTAATTTATGGCTTTTTCCCCTACTGTCCATGCCACGGACCATGGATCAGAGGTTATAAGACCGAGTTGGGAATGGGCTATTGGTTTGTTTTGATAGATACATGCATGTATCAAGAGCCCATTTTCCAAAATTAATCATTATTGTTTATTAATTAATTTTTAATTATTATGTTCAATTAGCCAGCAATTGTTATTCTTTAGTATCTTTAGGATCATCTAAGTTGCTCCTTCTCTCCAAATATGATTCCTTGGAGTTCCCTATAATTTAAAAAGAAATAGCTTAAAATGTATTCAAGATAACAAAATATAGGTTTCCTTGAGGAAAAGAGATTTCCGAATGTGCTGATTTATCGGGAAACCACGAACTGTTTTAATAGATGAGATTCATTCAACTGTGCAAATCCTCTGACTTGCCCACAGTCACCTCCCACTTCTTTCCCTTCCTTTTATCTTTCCACCTTCCTTCCCTGATCTTTTGTCATCCCAGGGACCCCCAACTACCCACCTCAATTGACAAGAAATATCAGATGACTCCTCTGGAAACCTCTCATAGTCCAAACATACTCTTGAGTGAGAGCATGCCTTGTAATATCTCTTCTTTGGCATTAAGTTAATTTAAAAGACATAAGCTTCTGAGTTCTTCATTAGCAGACACCTTGCTAATTAGAATGTTCTGTCATGGGATGGGTTCTCCAGCAGTCCTATGTTATACAGAGCTTGAGAGCTCAGATACCTTAGGACAGCTCAGGAACAAGTTTCCTAATGGAGAATAGACATACAGTGGCTAAATCAAAACACAAAAGTAAGATTTATTTTCAAAGGAATTACTTTTAATTAATTAATTTATTTAAATATCATGGCCATCTCCATCTACTTTCACGGAATAATAAGGACTGGCTTATCATCACTAAGTCACTTAAAAGCCAAACCCTCATGACCAAGATCCTACCATGAAATAGGTTTTCTTATTTCCAAGCAAGAGGGAGAGAAGACATTCCCTCCCTGAGCTGAGGGATTCGGTCGATAATAACAACATTAAGCCCAGGCTTCTCTTTTTGACCCCAGAAGAGATATTTTTTTCTCTCCTGTTTTCTATTAAATAATCCAGGTTGATGTTTGAAGAACTCAGAGATCTTTTCAACGTGGGTGGGACAGAGAAACAAAAGAAGGAAGCTTCTATTGTTACTGTTGATATTTTCCTTGGAATTGCAGGACCAGAAGGGGGTGCTTCATGGCCTCAGAAAGCCTCTTCTGTAAAACTCAATAGGGAATCTGAATTTTCAGAGTTGCAAAATGCTCCCTTTGAGGAGGAGGAGTTGCTGTTTTATGGAGGCCATAATACCTCTAAATTTTCTGTGGGGAAAGGAGTTTGCCACAATAACATAGGCTGTGTGACTGAAATATAGCTTGTCTTGCTGCTGTGAGCATATCCTAACTTTTAATGACCTGAACTTCATTTCTTTGCAAAACATACCTTTCACTTTTACTCAGTCAAGTATGTTTGCATGACCCCCTCACAGAAATACTAGAGTTTCTGAAATCTGCTGAATACAGAGGGACCCTTTGATGAGGAGGGCCTCAGCTGCCCATGTGGTAAGAAGCCCACTTCCCACACTATGGGAATTTTCCGTTCGGTGGGATTTTGAGTCTCGGCGCACTTAGAGTGTTAATGTAAGTGTGTTCATGGAAAATGGCATTTCCCACAACCTCCATGAGCTGGAAAGTTTTATTTTTATCTGCTTTGACCACAATTTTAAAGATCTTTAATCTCCTTATGTTCATAATTTGAGTATATCTCTCCATCGATCAAACATATATAATAAACATTCTTTCCTTTTGCAGGAAGTATAAAAAAATTAACCAGTTCTGGGGAGAAGTGGACATTTTAGGTTTTCTAAACAAAGGTACTGATTTTATTTTTCTGTGCTATTTAAATTATTCACAACTAAGAAAGAGAATGTGGGGTGTTCAAGTTTTTGTCACTCACTGTAAAATTATATATGTTCAAACTGGGAGAGCATTGAAAGTTAGAGATGAGACTTTCTATACTCTGAGTTTTAGTGGAGACTTTCCCTTTTGTGTTCAATAGCCCTGTGAGTGTTAAGAAAACAGAGCTGTCACTAGCATATGGTTGCACCTTTGGAACCTTTGGACAGGCATGTGCCAACAATCAATAATGTATAATTCTCTGTGGGGCATTTTACTAGGGTCTCAAACTCCCAGACTCGGGGTTTCCTTACTCATCCATACTCTTAAGACAGAATTACTTTGATCACTCTCTTTCTCATTCAAGCTATTGGCACAAATAAATAACACATATAATACCCAAATATGTATTTTAATCTCTAGAATGATTTTTTATTATGTTATGTTAGTCACCGTACATTTTATCATTAGCTTTTTACGTAGTGTTCCAAGATTGATTATTTACATATAACACCCATTGCTCTTAATATATAACACCCATGCTCCTTAATACCCACCACCAGGTACACCCATCTCTCCACCCCTCTCCCCTCTAAAACCCTCAGTTTGTTTCTGAGTCCACAGTCTCTCATGGTTTGTCTCCCTCTGTGATTTCCCCCACTTCACTTTTCATTTCCTTCTTCTAATGTCTTCCATGTTATTTCTTATACTCCACAAGTAAGTGAAACCATATGATAATCAGTTTTCTCTGCTTGACTTATTTCACTCAGCATAATCTCTTCCAGTCCCATCCATGTTGATACAAATTTGGGTATTCATCCATTCTGATGGCTGAGTAATATTCCATTGTATATACAGACCATATCTTCTTTATTCATTTGTCTGTTGAAGGGCATCTCGGCTCTTTCCACAGTTTGGCTATCGTGGACATTGCTGCTATGAACATTGGGGTGCATGTGGCCCTTCTTTTCACTCCATCAAGTCTGATGTTATTAAGAGCTGCAAGAATGTAAGTCAATAAAAACTGACATACATCTCTAATGGATATGGAAATTATTATAACACTTTGAAGGATAATTTTCAATATCTGGTAAAATTGAAAATTTACATATCACAGACCCATCAACTGTCCATTTATGTTTTCTGTATGCATAAAATGAGGATAATAATGATCTATTTCATTGGGTTGAAGTGGGGTTGAAATGATTTAATATATCTGACATACTTAGAAGTTACATTTTGCAACTCTCAGCTGCATGTTTTATTTCTCATAGCAATAGTATCAATGTTGTCATTATTCAATATCACTCTATAGAAACTTACACATGTCCATAAGGAGACATGTATATGAGTAGTCACAAAAATATTGTTTATAATAGAAAAAAAAGTTGGAAAGAACTTAAATAATCAAAAAATGGAATTGATTAAAAGAAGCTATATTTATATAATAGAATATTATACAAGAGCTAACTGTATCACTATGGATGAAACTCAAAAATATAATGCTGATTGAAGTAAAATTTGCAAAAAAAGCCCCCAAACACCTAAATTTTGATACCAGTTACATGCAGGTTATAAGTGTATAGGAAATACTAGCTTTTCTAGGGATGAAAATATATGTTAGAAAATTATAGAAAGGTACATGAAAATAATAATCCCTGAAGTCTAGAAGGTTGTTACATCTAGTGGAGAGAAGAGTTCTGTGATCAAGGATGAGACCACTAGGAGCTTCAGTTGGATTGAAAATGATTTATTTGTCAAGTAGGGTAGCATGTAAATGCATGTTTGCAATATTATTCTTTATGTCTTTCAGTAAATATTGAATATTGCACAACCAAAAGCACCAAATAGCAAAAGTAAAGAATAAATAACATATTCATGGATCAGATATATATATATTTACTGAGGAAAACTGGTTATTTGTTAATTTGGTAAGTGGCCCTTTGACTTGAATATATAAATTTTATATAAGGAGGTCTTGATTCAATTTGAATCCTTGCCAAGGAACAAAAGATAAGTGAAATCCGAATGCACTGTTAGAATTCATGTAGAAGTAATGGACATTCATAGGGTTAATAATGGCAAGACAGTTAGCCTGATGCTAACTACACCAACTGAGTGTAAGTACAACTGCAGTGAAGCTAGTTGTTTTGATATTTTGTTGTGTCCCCTCTACACTGCCCCCTCCAACCCTTGGCCATTGTTGGCCTTTAGCATAATTCACTGTCCATTCAGGTCTGGACTCCTCTCATGCTGTGGTTACTCATCTGGATGCCTGTCAACGAATGCTTGTTCCAGTACTTTCCTTAACATTTAAAGCTTCTAGAAGCTGAGATTACATTGAAACCACCCATCATGGCCATGCATTCATTTAACGGACATTTAATGACTGTCTACTGTCCGCCTAGAACTGTATTACACAGTGACTTAACCCTTGTCAATTGCATCTTTATTAAAGTACACCAGTAAGAGATGATGTCTAGACCAGGATAATAAGACAAAAGAGTAATAATGAACAGAGAAGAGTAATAACGCTCTGAAAGACCTTTGATGCTAAGAGCTTTGGATCCTCTGTCCACCCGCCCCACTTTAATCCCCAAGAATTTGTGCCTTCTGTATTTTTAAATCGCCCCCCCCCGAAGCCTGGAGCCTTTTACAATAATGTATAGTATGGGTAAAAATATTAAAAAATATAAGGGTACACTGCCAGTATAAAGAGTGAGAAACAGTTCTCACTGAGAGCAGCCTCTTCTTTTACTCCACATTAGTTAAGGGACTGATTTAAAAAGCAGTCTTAAACACCAAGACATTATTACTCAAGTCCATAACATCCAGAGGAGTTGACATGGAGCTTGTAGAAGGAGCATTTCCAATGTGCGACAGGCTCTGCCAGTGCTGAGGCCTCGTCACGTAACCTCAAGTTGGGTTTCTGAAGTGGAAAGCTGCCTTCGGAAAAGCTGTGCAGTCATGGTAAATGTTTGCTTGTTTGCCTTCCTCCATTAGCTCATAATCCCCCTCAGTGAGAATGACAGAAAAAAGGAAGATTTTGGCAAATGAGAAAATGGGGTTTGTAATGGATCATCCCGTTCAGGGGTCTGGTGAACTTTCTGTATAGGCACACATAGTAATATCATTCATTTTGTAGGTGGTGTGGTTTCTATGGCAACTACTAGACTTGACCATTGTAGCATGAAAACATTCATAGATGGTACACACATGAGTGGGCATGGCTGTGTTCAAAAAAAAGTTTATTTTCATAAAAAAGTGTGGGGCCAGATCTGGCCTGCCAGCAGTGGTTGCTGATGACTAATCTGGTTGGATCCTTTGTTTGTTTGTTTTTTTAATAAAAAGGAGCACAAATGTGCCAATAAGGCCCATGTTCTTGGCAAGGTCTAAGGGAAGTTCAGACTAAAAGAGCAAGAAACAGAATGAGGGAGAACACAGTAACATTTATTGAAGTTAAAACATATACACATTATAAAACTATACATTTTATATGAACTCATACAAAATAAAAGACAAAATTAACACGTAATGATTTCTTTAGAGATTAGGAAAAAAGGGAGTGGAGAATTAGAATAAATAAAAGAGATAAGGAAATAGATTTTAAAGGATGAATGGTTATACTGTGCTTTAAATGGAGCTTCCAATGACCCAAACTGTGCTGCTGACACTCCTTAAATTTAAAGGCACAAAGAGATTAAAAATGAAAATAAAAAGAATGTAAATAGTAAACATTATAGAAGTGGAATGACTCTATCAATAACATAGATCATAAGGGGAGCCTGGGAAGCTCAGTCCATAAAGTGTCTACTTTCAGCTCAGATCATGATCCCAAGGTCATGATCCCAGGATCATGATCCCAGTGTTCTGGGATCCAGCCCTAACTGCTCAGTGGAGATTCTGCTCCTCTCTCTGCCCCTCCCCCCAGTTCACGGTCTCTCTCTCTCTCAAATAAATAAATAAAACCCTTAATAAAAGTAAAATAAAATAGATTTTTAAAAAAGATTTTATTTATTTATTTGGCAGACAGAGATCATAAGTAGGCAGAGAGGCAGGCAGAGAGAGAGAGAGGAGGAAGCAGTCTCCCTGCTAAGCAGAGAGCCCAATGCAGGTCTGGATCCCAGGACCCTGAGATCACCAGCTGAGCTGAAGGCAGAGGCTTTAATCCACTGCCACCCAGGCGCCCCAATAAAATAGATCGTAAGACAAGAAATATTATTGGAGGTAGAAACAGCTCAACAATAAAAATTTAACACATCAAGAATATATATTATAGGGGTGGGGGGTGGGAGTTTGGGTGAACCTTGTGGTGGGTATTGTAGAGGGCACATGCTGCATGGCTGTGGTGCATAAAAACAAAGAAATCTGGAACACTGAAAAGAAATTAAAAATAAATAAATAAGGGGCGCCTGGATGGCTCAGTGGGTTAAGCCTCCGCCTTCAGCTCATGTCATGATCTCAGTGTCCTGGGTTCGAGACCCGCATCGGGCTCTCTGCTCAGCAGGGAGCCTGCTTCCCCCCTCTCCGCCTGCCTCTCTGCCCACTTGTGATCTTTCTCTCTCTGTCAAATAAATAAATAAAACCTTTAAAAATAACTAAATAACTAAATAAGTAAATATTCAAAAAAGAGAATATATATTATAAATGTATACATATCTAATTAAAAAAATCTAAAATACATGAAACAAACTCTACTAGAATTGAAAAGAGCAATAGAAAATTCACTGGCTATAGTTAGAAAATTCAACACCCTATTCTGAATAATTGTTAGAACAGTTGGACAGAAAATTAACAAAGATATGGAAGACTCGAACAACACAATCAACTAACTTGAGATAGATGGCACACTCCACTTGATGATTATAAAATACAGATTATTTTCCAATGCACATGTAACATTCTTTGGGATGTACCACATGCCACACTGAAGAATAACACTAAATTTAGATGATTGAAATTAAAGTATATTCTCCAACCAAACTGGATTTGGTGTGCTTAAAAACTAGTTTACCATATAAATATAATGTCAGGACACAATTTTTGTTTGTTCAAGACAAGGGTGAACTGCTCCATGATTTAAACTTTATAAATTTATGAGTTTGGTTAAGTTACCACTGTTTACATAACCAGTTTAAAATAAAAAACTATGCATAAAAATTTAAGTTTATGTATATACATGGTGAAATGAAATGATAATAATAGATGTCTTTTAAAAATTTTAAACTTTTTTCAATTTTTATAAAGCTACAGATTTAACTAACCTGTAATTTCCCAATCCTTATCTAATCTTAAGATCTTAGACAAATGAGTCAGTTAAGTTCTGAAAACTAGAGAAGTTTCCAAAAGCAGACACAAAACACTTACTGATAAACATAATTTCTACTCCTACTGTTTAAAGCAGCAATAGATTAACAATAAAATATACAATTGTCTTTGATTGACATCTATCTCATCCAAATTATACAGAAATAAATATGTATGTTTTTGTGTGTGAGAATCCTTCCACTTCAATTGTTAAAGTAATGTGTTTATAAAAAAAATAGTGAAACAATTCTTGTTTTTTGTCCTGTAGTTCTTGTTTGTGTTGGTTATTTGGATTAAAGATGATATTAATATAGGGGCACCTCGGTGACTCAGTTGGTTGAGTGTCTGACTCTTGGTCTCAGCACAGGCCTTGATTTCAGGGTTTTTAAAAAAGAAAAAAAAAGATGATTTTAACATAACTGGATAACTATTAAGATATAAATAATATGTATCAAATACATATGAATTACTGCTTAAGAACTTTATAATAACTCATTTATAGGATAAATCTAATATGATAGCTATATTTTTAAATATACTCATAAATTAATTATATTTTAAAGCTACAGTAAAAGTTTAAATAATTACTTCTTTATATACCTGTGTATGCCTAAGTATATACATATAAAAGTACAGTAATAAATATTTTGCTCCAAATTATTACATAAGTAGTGTAGAACAGGAATAAACTTGTTCGCTTTTATTGTAGTTTCCTTTTGTAACTCAATAATTCTGTTAAGTATCAGTATTTTCTTTATACTTTAATCAGTTTTTTAAAAATTTGTTGTGTTTTTCTTAATTTCATTCTTACAGTTGTTATTGTGTATTTTCACAATGTTCTAAATTTATTTCTGATTTTAGATAGTTATGATTTATACTCTCTTCTGTGCTGTTAGTCTTTATTTTGCCCTTCCAAAATTCAGAATAATAATTTTATAATCTTACTGTACAAAATAAGGGAAAATAGGAATAATTAGGTTTGTTAAAATTCTTCAGATTTTAGGTAATTCAAAGCTATAATAAGACTTTGTCCTCCAACCTTGGTATTTAAGAACAACCAAAAAAAGACAAAGGAAACAAAAGCAAAACTGAACTGTTGGGACTTCATCAAGATAAAAATCTTCTGCACAGCAAAGGAAACAGTCAACAAAACTAAGAATGGAATGGGAGAAGATATTTGTAAATGACACTACAGATAAAGGGCTGGTATCCAAGATCTATAAAGAACTTCTCAAACTCAACACCCAAAAAACAAATAATCCAGTAAGAAATGGGCAGAAGACATGAGCAGACACTTCTCCAAAGAAGACACACAAATGGCTAACAGACACATGAAAAAATGTTCAACATCTCTCACCCTCAGGGAAGTGAAAATCAAAACCAAAATGAGATACTTTATACCAGTTAGAATGGCAAAAATTAACAAGACAGGACAGGAAACAATAAGTGTTGGCTAGGGAGAATAGGGAACCCCCTTACACCGTTGGTGGAAATGCAAGCTAGTACAACCACTCTGGAAAATAGTGTGGAGGTTCCTCAAGATGTTAAAAATAGAGCTACCCTACAACCCAGCAATTGCACCAGTAGGCTTTTACCCCAAAGATACAGAGGTAGTGAAAAGAAAGGACACATGCACCCAATGTTCATAGTAGCAATGTCCACAATGGCCAAACTATGGAAATGTTGGCTCTGTTATCAAAGGAACGAGAATGAGACAAAGTGGAAGTTATATAAAGCTTTATTCTATGCCAAGCATTAGAAGTTAGACTGACTGGCCAGGGCCGCCTCCGAAGAGAGTGACCCCTCCTTGGTCTTACAGGTTAGTTTTATAGGGCGCAACCGCAGGCCTCTACATAGGTGGCTTTGGCTGATTGGATGTCTCCAAGCTATTTGTTTTAGTAACAGTTACCTGGAACTGTTATCAATAACTGTTGAGGTGTTTATTAAACAAAATGGCCTTGTTTTAGGTGTGTGTTTTAGCAACAGTTACCTGGAACTGATATTAGTAATTGTTGAGGCATTTATTAAACAACAAAATGTCTACCTAGGCAATATGAAGTCACTATGGTTAAGTAGGCCCAGGCAGGCCCTAGGGGTTTAACAGGTTTTAACATGGAATCGGCACTAACAGAAGGAGCCAAGATATCCTTCAACAGATGAATGGATAAAGGAGATGTGGTTTATATATAAAATGGAATATTACTCAGCTATCAGAAAGGATGAATACTTACCATTTATACCGACATGGATGGAACTAGAGGATATTATGCTAAGTGAAATAAGTCAATTAGACTTATTTCATTAAGTCAATTATCATATGATTTCAATCATATGTGGAATATAAGAAACAGTGCAGAGGATCATAGAGAAAGGGAGGGAAAACTGAATGGGAAGAAATCAGAAAGGAAGACAAACCATGAGAGACTCTTGACTCTGGGAAACAAACTGAGGTTTGCAGAAGGCGAGATGGGTGGAGGGATGGGGCAATTGGGTGATGGGAATTAATCACATGTGATGTGATGAGCACTGTGTGTTAGACACAACTGATGAATTACTGAATCCTACATCTGAAACTAATGGTGTGCTATATGTTGGCTAATTAAATTTAAATTAAAAACAAAACAAAACAAAACAAAAAACCCACAGCCAAAAAAACAAAAACAAAAACAAAAAACCAGCCCATAAAACCAGACAAATCCAAAAGAGAGCTAGCTGATCTCCCTAGGTGAATTGTATGTAAGTAGAATGTATTAATTGAACTATCTTTTAATAATTATATACTTTTCAGGTTATAAGAAGCAGGCTCGTGTTTAAGCACAAATACTGAAACAATAACTGCTTATCAAAAAATTAAAAAAAATTTTTTGCAGGGTGCCTGAGTGGCTCAGTAGGTTAAATGTCTGACTCTTGCTTTCTGCTTAGGTCATGATCTCGGGGTCCTGGGATCAAGACCCCAGTTAGGCTCTGTGCTCTGTGTGACTCTGCTTGTCCTTCTTCCTCCTTCTCTGCTTCTCCTGGGGCTCTCTCTCTCTCAAATGGATAAATAAAATCTTATTTAAAATTTGCTTTAGGAGTCTGGATTCATAAATCCTTTTTGCTTCTTTTTCATGAAAATTCTGAACAAGTGGTAGGAGTATTTACTCAGTTATGTGAAAATCATTAGAATTCTCCTGCTTATTTCAGTGTTTTGTTATATCCAGTGGTCAAACCATATTTAACTTGTTTAATATGTACAATATCAAAATGCATGAAAACTTGCATTGATTTAGGGGGAAAAGAAAAGAAAACTTCCATTGATTTAGTTCTAGGCCCCCCACTACATTAAATGAGTTCTCATTCTACCCAGACTCTCTCTTTTTCATTTCTTTTTTTACATTTGAAAGCTTTATCATACTTGAGAAGATATAAAAATACACAACATTAACACCTAAAAAAATTTAAGATTTTAAAACTGGCTACATTTTCAACATGTTCCTTCTGATATATATATTTTTTAAGATTTACTAGACTAAAATCAGACCTTATACTAGCTTTATCAACCTTTCAAAAACAAAGAAAATAGTTAAGTAGTTTATGTATTTATTGTTCCTAACATATCCAGTTATGGCAAGTCTTGGAGCCAAGCCTTCATAGGCAAGCCAAGTCGTGCTGTGATTTGACTGCCACACCACCCACCCTTCCTTTGCACTAAACTCTGAAGAAGGCAGCACATAAATTCCCTCAGAGATTTCTCAATGATAAATTCTACAGATGCCTACTAGGAGCACCTGGTTCTGGAAGCTCTCGCTCCAGGCATCAAGAGGTAATGAAGCAAATGGCTATGTGGTAGGGTGGTATGGCCACAAGGCCTTGGGGCAGTTGTCAGTGAATAGTTCACATCATCATCAGGAGTTACTTGTTTTGGTTCTAAAAAAATTTTTTTTTCAGTTTTCAAATAGTGATAGTAATAATAACCATTAACTTTGAAGTCCCTAAAATGAGACAGATGAAGTTCTCAAAACATTTTCAAAATTATTGTTCTATCTGAAACAAGTCCATGGAATAACTTGAAGACCTAGAACTTTTATTAAAATATGTCAATACTTAGTTGATGAAAAGAGCAACTTCAGGATTTCCAGAAAGAACTATATAATCCCATGACAGTCTGAGTTTCCATCAAGCAATTCTTACAGCTTTCCATAGAAATTTTCTGAAAGAGAAAAACGTTGCGTATTTATTGTATAGGTACAAAGGTTTTAAAAGAACAACATCTGAACAAATGTGGCTATGAATTCTAGCCAATAAAATTACCGAAGTATGCCAGAGGATTAACAAAAAGTGCAATCATCAAAGAACCACAAGTAGCAGTTGGCCATTACCATATTATTGTGGGCACACCAGAGAAGGCTTTGGGGGAGAGCCTGTGTTGTTCTGGCTGAAAATGGTCCTGCCCCTTCACCAAAGTGCTTGGACAGTAGAGAAGTCTTACTCACTTATGCTCAGAGGCTACCCATGAGGTCTAGACCAGGGGTTGGTTACTGCGCACAGTCTCACACCTGAAGGCATGTAATGATTATCTTGAGAGGACTTCACATGAACACAGAAACCCAGTTCTTTGACAGTGAGTCTCTTTGCCTTTATGCTTTGGTTTTTTTTAAGTTAACATAATCTTGATCTAATGGTAGAGGCACAAATTTCGCTTTCTCTCTCTCATGTCAAAGGCAATGTAATATGCTGAGGACATCCAATATGCATCTGGGAACCTCTTTTGTTTTGGAGGCTGGTAACACCATGCCCCATGGAATGTTTCACAGAGGACTTGGTATAAAAGAACCACTGGATTCACACCTGCCTGATAGCCATGACCACCTATTTTGTCCAATGCTGTATCACTTTAAAATCTGACGACTCTCCTTTCTTTACCTGAGGAAAAAGAAACCAACAATTACATAATATCATTTTGGGAACTCTCACTCATCAGTATGGATCTTCTAGATGAGGTAACTTTGATTTTATTGTGGCTTTATATGGCTCATACTTCAAAAAAAAAAAAAAATGAAAATCACAAAGCTAGATATGCCATCAAAAACTTGAATTTGCCCTTGACATATAAGCTTCACCCAGAAATTAAATATTCCAGATGGCTAAATTAATTGTCTTTACCCAAACTTGTAGGCTGACAGAAGATAAAGAGGTAAACAGTTCTATTGAGAGTAGGGATGATTTTAGGGTAGCTCATGATTTCAAAATGCTTTAGGAACAGAGACATCCTGGCCAGTATAGGACCATGCTTTGGAGACACTGGGGTGCTTTGCTCCTACCTAAAGTTATAATAATCCATAATGGAAGTAGAGTTTTTAAAAAATGCTTCATGACATTATCCACAAGAGCATATGGTATTACTGAGGATGTTTATGGTTTTGTCCCACCTGCTGATGACACGACCCCAGAAAGACCACAAAGGTGGGACATAGTCATGGTAGAGGTTTAGCCTTTGGAAAAACTATGGGAATAATGACAGGGGAAAAACTATTGCTTGATTTTGTACTTTGGGCTAGGAGAATCTTAACCTGTCTTTGCAGTAATAAGGACACGTATTTCATGGGCACTACTGTTAAGAACTCTGTAAGCCTTACCTTTTATTCAGAAACTCCATTTTATTATCCATAAACCTCAGGGAAAGTAAAAAGAACTAACAGAATTCTAAAACCATAATGATGAAACCTCTCAAAAACCCTCAAACTTCTCAGGCCTTATTCCCATTAGCCTTGATGGCAACAAGATCAATTTCTCATAGGGCTCAGAAGTTATCTCCTTTTGCATTAATAACAGGCTGCCTCAGGAGTTTAAGAATTACTTCCAATTCAAGATTTACCATCTTATATGCCGGTATGAGTAATTACTCTAGGGAACTCATACAATATCTCTGACTGTATCACCAATAGGTACAATTTCTAAAACAGGCCCCTGAAGCAGTTGCTGCATGATCTGAGACATGGAGGTTTGGGTCTCTGAAAAAGGCACCAGAGAAAAACTCCTTGAACCTCAATGAGAAAAGATTTATCAAGTACTCTTGAGTGACTGTCACAGTGAAACTCCAAGATATTGGTCTTCAGGCTATGTCTCCAAACTTAAAAGACTTATTCCTGTCCACTGGATGTCCATTCCATCAGGAGACTTGAAACTGAAGGTTCTTACGAATTTTCTGGATGATTCTGAGTGCAAGACCCAAGATTTCTGAATCATATAAATTGTCTGTTTTTCAGTATCCTTTTCCTTCCCTCTCTCTACACTAATCAAATCACACCCAGTGTTTTCCTCTGTCATTCTCTTAATATGATCTCCCTCAACTTCATCTTCTTAAAGTTTGACTGCCTCTTCCCCACACCATGATCTTTTACCATTTAAAAAAC
Organism: Mustela putorius furo; assembly: GCF_011764305.1. NCBI lineage: Eukaryota > Metazoa > Chordata > Mammalia > Carnivora > Mustelidae > Mustela > Mustela putorius. The sequence continues at coordinate 76,398 of NW_025421329.1, read as the reverse complement.
AAAACAAAACCATCAAATACTTTGGCATATTTTTCTCAGACCATTTCTTTTGTTCCTTTCAACACTCAAGGTAAATTTTCTTATACTGATCTTTCTGGTACACGAGCTTCTCTCCCATAACTGATGTTAAATTCAGTCTTATAAAAACTGGACCTTGGCCCATGTCAACAAAATGTTTCTGTGAAAGCCATAACAACCCTCTCAGAAAAGCCTAGTCCAGTTGGGACTAACATTGGACTGAGTTTGGTCCAATAGTCAGATATGCTCTTGGCTGTTTTGCAGGAACTGAAGAATTCCTTGGGGAATAGAGTATTTGGTCAATGGCATTGCAAAATAATACTTATAATCCCAGTACAGTTCATGCCCCAGTAGGATCTGCTGCTTATGGGGCTATCAGACTTAGTGTGTCTTGATGACCACATACTAATCCTGCATATTCAAGATAATTGTTATAGATTTTCATATATTCAAAACTACTACCCCTCCAAGGGATCATGTTTCTCTGAACAAAAAAATATCCATAAACCTCCAGAAAGAGGCAAACAGAATCTACTTGGGAGAACTCCAAGAGGCTTAAGTGACTTTTTCATGCATGGTATTTGAATGACAACCTTCACAGTATGGATAATACAACTAGAAAAGCTGCATCCAGTCCAAAACTTACTTTCGACCCTAGCAGATGTCATGAGTTACACAATTTGTTCTCTGGAAACCCTACAAACCAGTTTAAGTTTATTAGTCAGAAAAACGGATAATCATAAAGACGTGAATTTTCTCTTAACTAGCCACTAGAGAATTTGTATTGTAGCCAACACTTCTTGCTGGACGTACGTACTCCAGCCAATGACATAGCCTGTGATTAGGCTAAAGGAAAACCTAGCTTTTCACCACCAACCTTGTTGGATTCCAGGATGAGTTTTCTGGCCTCACTTTGATGATTAGGCCCCTGTGCACAGCCCGTTGAAAGGACTAATTACCATTTCTGTTTCTGGTAACTGCCAGCAATACAGTCAACGGATACATCCCACCCAGAGTCTTCAGTGCTCCTGGGAAGTCATGGCCATGTCAGTGTTTACAACGACTCATCCTGCAACAAAACAACAGGAGAGATTACCTACAGGCAGCACACTCTGGACAAACAACTGACCAGCAATGTCTCAGCAACAGTGAAGATCATCAGTTTACATCCTGAAACTTGACAGTCTGGCTTTGGCTGAAAGAGATACTGAGAAAGAGAGACACAGCCCCTGACATTTGGGAACTGGCCTGGCACCATCTGTTAGGCTCAGTGCTGCCAGGAACAGATGTGGCCCTCACAGCTAGGACATAACACTCTCCTGTTCAGTAGAAACAATTTCACACAACAGCAACATTAGAAAAGGCCATGTTGCAACTCTGATGGGTCAAGGCAAAGAGAAAACCACTCTTTAGTCACGTCTGAATGCAGTCTGAAACATGGACATAGTCCAAACCACAAAACTGAGCAAACACCCTTCCAAATTGTATATAAGATTTTTCAAGCTACTCAGTCATAGATTTGACTCTACCTCCTGCCAGCATCCATTGCAGAGCAAAGACCTGATTCCACAAACCTGTCCCTAAAGCACCCAACTCGGGCCCAAATCCTATTGTGTTGCCTTCACCATGCTCTAACTCAGGACCCCACATTTCCTCTTGGTGTTGTCCTTCATTTCGATGAGAAATAAATTCAGCTTATTCAATCACAAGTCTGTTCCTGATGGTCTTTGGCTGGAGGACAGGGTAGAATGAAGAACCCTGCTGAGGGTATGTCCTTGGGTACCTGGCTAGACACACTTCCAAGGACTGGTTTCCAAAAAATTGAAACTATTACCAAAGAGGATGACCCCAGGTCACAAGTTCAAGTTGTAACCTCCCACTGATTGAACTGCTTATTTTATTACCCTTTGTGGTGTAAATAGTTAAATGAACTATTTAGAATATCATGATTATGTCATTCTGTTAAAAATATTTTTATTTATAAAATCTTCATGTGATTCTGATGCAGAGATCAGGATGGAAATCCTTTAACTGTGCCAGTGGGACTCAGGGGAAGGTCTGGGTTTCATTATAACTTTGCAGTAGGAAGTTCTTGTAAAATCTTTACTCACTATCTCCTTGGGCCCTAGAATAGTGCTTTAAGGTCTAGGAGCACCCCTGAGGCTCAGAGAAATCATCTGCTCAAAATCAGAGTAGTTAGTAAATCATAGTAAAAATAATAAGAACTAACATATACTGAGAACTCCCTGTGCTATGCACCGTTCTGAATCCTTTGTGACTTTAACCTCACAACCCCAAAGCAGGTACTATTATTAGCGTTGGTGGCTAAGGGGGAGACTGAGCTACACAGATACTCAGAAAACCTGACCCCAGTCTCTGAGCTAGGAGGGGAGTATGGAGCTGGGCACTGGGGCATTTTGGTCCAAGACCCCTGCTCCTACACACCACGATCTGGGGCCCAGCATGAACCTGGCCCAAACCCTGTACTTCCACATAAGCTCTTCTTTTCATTCAGCTCCTCTTCTTGAATTCCCCTCTTGGGAAGAGACAGGACAAGGTGAGGGCAATGAGGGGCACAGAAAATTGTACCATCCAGCCCTGGCAGGGGTGCCTTCAAAATGGGACATTTCTCCTTGATGCCCAGTTCTCTTTTGCACAAACCTATGGGATAAGAGCAAAGCTGAAGCCAGGGGTGGCTCACATGCCTGACTTGTTCCTGGTGGAGCCTGAAATTCCTCTGAATATAACAGAGTTTCTCCCGGACTTACCTACCTGGTCCCAGGGGGAGACATATGGCTCCCGGTCGAGCTTTATGCAATTAATATCCTTCTCCACCCATGAAAGTTGCAATGGGGTTGGTTCCCAGAGTGTGTCCGCAGGAAGCCCGGTTCTCTGTGGCTTTTACTGTTTCCAAGACCCTGGGCCCTGAGCAGGGGCTAGACCAAGACAAGGGAATACTGACTATACATATGCCATCAGCATCCCCAGAGAAACTAGTGTTTCTCCACCAAAAAAAAAAAAAAAAGCTTTTTAGGAGAAAAATCATAACACATGTAACCAAAATCCAATCTCCATTCCTAGTTTTCCTTCCCCAGAATTGACCTTGATCTTGAAGGCAGAGCAAACCATGACTTGGTATTTGAATACTCTTATTACACACCCCTGTCGGGGAACAATACCTCAAGTTGTCTCCCATTTTATAGGCCTACACATCAATGGCCTCAGAGTTTATGTCCCTTCCAGGTCCACTTCCTCAGGAATTCCTACCTTTGTCTGGGTAGTTTGTCCCCACCGGTCAGCTATAGGAAAGGGAACACCTACATCTGTCTGCCGATAGTGGTGCCCAATATTTACACAAGCAGAGAAGATCAGTGGGTTGGAAATTATGGGTTATCATGACTCTGTACCTTAAGGGCACATACAGAGACCAACAAACAGAAGGCCGGGCCCACCTGTTCCCAAGGAGGGGCGGCAGCCCAGGCTGATTCTGTGCAAGGCTGCACCTTCTGGAACAGGCTGCATTTCTCCAAAGCAAACAGACCCAGAGAGCAGAGGTGTTTTCTCAAGATCTCAGACAGTCTGAGCAGAACAAATCCCAGGTCCCCAGCTCCTGACACCTGACCCAGTGCTCTCTGGGGCCTCTTGATGTCAGGATCCAGGTGGGTCACAGCAGTGTGTATCTTTTCCCCCTTCCTCCAGCAAAGGGCAGCAGTTTCTATATAAACTGTCATGGTTGATGATTTCCTGACTCTGCTTCAGGGAAGCTCCAGCAGACTGCAGACCTTGGGCAGCAACTTACCCGGCTCCTGGGAGATAGGTCTGTGTCCTGACTTCAGATTCATCACCCCAGGCTCTAGAATTCAGCCCAGGAATACGAGTCCTCTGCTTAAGAATGGTAAACCCTCCCCAGACCTAGGGAATGAGTCTAAACAATCGAAACCAATCAGTGGGTCCCCATTCTTCTTGCTAATGAACATTTCTGGGACACCATGCAGGGACCCTCACACCTATATCTGCTGGAAGGTGTCTGGAAGAGGTTTCTTTTTCTTCCTCCCTCCCTCCCCCTCTTTCTTTCTTTCTTTCTTTCTTTCTTTCAGATTTTATTTATTTATTTGACAGAGAGAGATCACAAGTAGGCAGAGAGAGAGGGGGAAGCAGGCTCCTTGCTGAGCAGAAAGCCTGATGCGGGGCTCGATCCCAGGACCCTGAGATCATGACCCAAGCCAAAGGCAGAGGCTTAACCCACTAAGACACCTAGGTGCCCCTGAAAGAGGTTTCTGGTGGGAGATGGTGTGGGGGGGGTGCTCACAGAAATCAACAAAGAAAGAAAGAAAACCCCCCTTTCCCCCTCTTCCCTGTTGTGTGGCAAGGAAGTGGTTCTTGGAGCTAGTGCAGGCCTCTCACACCCATGAGGGAAGGTTCTGCTGACACCCTGGGGGGGGGGGCAGGCTGTATATCAGAAAGCATTTTCGTCCATGAAGGCACTGAGCTGCCAAGCCATTCCAGAGTTGCCTTCATACACTGGTGGAAGAAAGTAAGGGGTGTCCCCTCTGAAATCAGGGACCCTGGTTTCCGTCTTTACTCAAGAAGCACCAGTGGATTCTCTGGGCAAAGGGTCAGTGTCCTCCCAGGCCTGGTGGCCGCGATGCAAAACAAAAGCGGCTACTCTGGAGGCTGGATGCTGCTCTTAGCAGAGGCCCTTCTGAAATTGCTAGAACTCAAGGCAATCAGTTGTGATTTGTTAGCGTCCGCAAGCCAAAGAGCACTTGTGCATAAAGCTCGGAGACCATAAAGAAAACAAGAGGAGGGGAAGAGATAAAGACAGTGAGTGGCATGTGGCCTGGAAAAGTACGGAAATGAAAATACAGACATGACCAAGCTTAGGCTGACCTCTTGTGGCTGAGACAGAAAAAGGCGTTCCACTAAGAAAAATGGTGCAGTTGGGCCAACTGCAGGGATGGGGGGTGTCGAGGGCCACGGCCTGGAGTCGGAGAACAGGAAACTTGAGCCTCTCATTCCACCTTCATTTTTACTCATCCCCTTTATTATTATATGTCACATTTCTTCAGTAGTCTTTTTCAGATAGCTATAAGAAAGTAATATTTAACTTTAGTGACATTGATGAACTTATTTCTGGCTAATAATAAATTATTATTATGGCTATTTATGCTTTTGCTAATAAGCCATTCTCCTAGTGCCATTAGATGAGCCCTTTCTTTAGATGGTGAGCATAACACAGGAGACTTGAGTGATGTGTACAGCTAGTCGACCCGATGCTAAGAAAATGTGCCTTGTACATTTCCTTCTTCATGAGCAGGCCAGCAGGGAAGACCTGTTCCCATTTTACTTAGAGGGAACCTAGTAGCAATGCCTGAAGTCACATTGCCAGCGGGCGCTAGATGAGGCCTTGCATACGGGTCCCTCAGATCCCAGGGTCCAGAGGTGGAGCTCATGGTCATCACTTCCTTCCAGACAAGCAAGATCTGCACGTTGCCTCATTTAATCTTTAAAGCACTGTGTAAGGTACTTAATATCATGCTCACTTTATAAGTGAGGAAGCAAAACTGAGGGTCATGGACGTTGGCTCTGTGGGAATCTGAGCCTTGGCCTATTTCTAAAACCCATCCCTGTCATTTGTCTCCACTTTTGGAGATTATCCACCGTCTTGCCATCTTTCCCCCCCACTTTCCTCCCTTTCTTGTATACGCCTCCCTTATATCCCGGGCTCCCGAGAAATTGTCATTGGCATTTGTTGCTGTGGTTCTCCTTGAAATATTAGTTGATAAAGAGCTATCATTTTTTTCCCCAGGGACATTTGCATTATAATAGATAAGGAGCTTTGAACACAGAAAGCTTGTGGGATTGAAAGGAAACATGTCAGACTGTAAAAAAATATATGAGCCCGGGACATTTGGGGAGCAGGTAAACAGAAATCTCCTTTAAATAACCCCACAAAGACGACACTGTCCTCTGCAGCCTGGGGTTCCTAGACATCAGATTACATATCTGGTGTAATTGAAAATCCAACTGGAGGCAAGCTGTTGTTTACTCAGCGCCCTGGACAGATTTAGTACTAGACCAATGCACATGCCACCTGAGAAGAGCAGGAGGCAGCTCCTAAACCAAACAGAGAGGTCCCCCCCCGTCATTTTGAAAACATTGCTATATTTGTTATATTGCTATAATTTCCAAAATACAAGGGGCCAGAACATTTTAATTCCAATTGATTCACAGTTTTCATTTTTCCTAAAATATACTTGAATAACAGCAGACTGGTTTAAGATATTGTCCTCAGCAGAGAAGCCACTCATAGGGCACTTACTAAGGTCAGGACAGTTCTGCCCTTGACTCCAATGTGATGGCTCTTTTCCCCACATCAAGCAGTCCTCTGATACTAACTGGGTGTCCTACAATTCAACTCAGCTCTGTCACTGTCTACCTGGAGATGATAACAGATTCCACAGGTGAAGGGCTGAGTCCCACAAGACTGCTCTTCACTTCAGACACGAGTCACAAGTCCAAGCTCTCACCTGTACTTCTGGCCAACTGGCTAGACATCAAAGGTTTCCAGGAACCCTGCCTTGCATTCCATTCATTTGCTGGAGTGCTCCCAGGACTCAGGAAACTTACTTACTACACACTACCTGTTACAAAGGTATTAAAGGGCACAATTTCATAGCCAGAGGATGGGATACATAGGGCAAGGTATGGGGATAGGGGTAGGGACCTTCTTTAACTACTCTCCCCAAATCTCCCGGCGTTCATGAACTGGGAAGGAAGCTCTCAGAACCTCAACCTTTTGAGTTTTTCTAGAGGTTTCATTACATAGGCATGATGGATTACATCATTGGCCATTAGCAATTGAACTTGATCTCCAGCCCCTCTCATCTCCCTGGAAATCAGGGGGTGGGACTGAAAGTTCCGATTCTCTCATCACAAGACTATTCTGTGGCAACTAGCCCCATCCTCAGGTACTTTCCAGAAGTTGCTGCATTGACATAAACTCAGATGTGGTTGAAAGAGGCTTGTCATGAATAGTAAGACACCTTTATCATTCAGGAAATTCTAAAGGTTTTAGAAGAGTTGTGCCAAAAACAACGGGGAGGAAGACTAAATACATATTTATTACAAATCAGAATATCACAGTCAGGCAACCAGACCCCATGTTAAGCATTGTTTCTAGATTATTTGATTAAATCCCCACAGAACACCTATGAGGTATATGGATATCTCCATTTTACAGATGAAATATCTGACTACCAGAGGGATTAGGTGGCCTGTATGGGCTGTAGGATTGGAGCTGGCATCTGAGTTTAGACATAGTCATAGTATTTACCTCATTTTTTGGGTAGTAAAATGAAATATCAACTCTGATATTTTAGAAATTATCCTTTTCCCTCTGTGGTAGTTAGTAATGATGGGAGGAAAAAAATTCTTCCTCTACCCTTCAAGGTCTTCCAGCTAGATTAAGAATTAAACTGCACCAACTTGCATTCCCACCAACAGTGTAAGAGAGTTCCCCTTTTCAGAGGAGGGATATTTAAAGAGAAAAAAAATAATATTCATCCCTTGAATGAAATCCGGGGTCTCCTCACCCTTTCCACAAGGCAAGAATCTTAAAAATTCACTAATGATTTTTGATGAGGAATAGAAGCAGAAAAATGTTCACCTTTAGCCTAGAAGGCAGCCCTATAGCCTGCACCGTTCCAATAAGAATAAAAAAATGTGCTGGCTGCTACATCCTTACAGGGTCTCATGACTGCCTGTACATCTCACTGGTAGTTAATACTGAGCTGAATGATAAGCACCAGAGAAATCTTGCAGAAGTCGTTTTACAAGTCGAAATTCCAAGAAAACATTTATGATCGAATGTTCCCTGCACATTCCCCCCTCCTTGAGTACTAAACGTATAACCACCAACTTGACACAACAGAAGTGCAGCTGTTTTGGCCCATGGGCCCTGTCTTTGTGCTATAATAAAAGCGACTTTTTGCACCAAAAACAACTCAAGAATTCTTTCCTGACCGTTCGCTGGGGGCCCCACATCAGTTTGTATGTATTTCTGTATTTATAGTATGTTTTGAGAAAAGATTACTTAAAAAAAACCTAAATTGGAAGGGGAGGTGAACCATGAGAGACTATGGACTCTGAAAAACAATCTGAGGGGTTTGAAGGAGCGGGGGGTGGGAGGTTGGGGGAACCAGGTGGTGGGTATCAGAGAGGGCACGGATTGCATGGAGCACTGGGTGTGGTGCAAAAACAAGAAATACTGTTATGCTGAAAACAAACAAACAAACAAACAAACCAACCTATACTAGTCCTCTACACTCTACCCCACAAAATGAAATACTACACACACATACACCCAGCAGCTTATGAAAAACAGGAAGCCAATCCCAAAGAAACAAAACGCCTCATTATTTCTGCACATTTGTGAATAGTGTGAGCAAAAGTGTGAAAACTTTTGCTCAAGAAAACAAAAATCAGTGGGCCTGGGAAACTCCCAAAACATGATGGCAGGGACACTGTAAGGAGAAACTCGAGATGCTTGGGTGTTTTCTTTTAGAGCAGTGTTAGTTCCAGTTTTCCGGATTAAGTTTCAGTCTACAGCAGTTTAAGAACAGATTTGGCATCATTTTATCTGCATATATGGACTTACTTGTTGAAAGAGATTTCATATATTTTTGTAGTTATTTTTGTATATTTTTAGAAATATCACATCATATTCTTGGAGACTTTTTTTTAAAAAAGATTTTGTTTATTTATTTATTTATTTATTTGAGAGAGAGAAAGAGAGAGAATGGGGAAAGAGGCAGAGGGGGAGGAAGATGGAGAGAGAAGTTGAAACAAACTCCCAGCTGAACATGAAGCCCAACTCAAGGCTGAGTCCAACTTGAGGCTGAACAAACCCTGAGATTACCATCTGGGCTGAAATCAAGAGTCAGATGCTTAACCCAGTGAAACACCCAGGCACCCCTGTTCTTGGAGGTCTTAAGTCAGCTTTAACTAGAATATTCCCTGATTCTATTCTGAACCCTCCTGACATACGCTAAAATTTCAGCAAGGTGTAGTGGAAGAACTTGTAATTAGAGCAACTGTGTTATAGTCTGCCCCCACTTAGTGCTGAAAGGACCTTAGATGAATTGCATGACTTCTCAGGCTGCACCGTGTAATTCTGAGTCTAACTATCTGAAGTTAGGTCAGTTTCACAGGTTAAGGGCAAACTCCTCTGCAAGACGGCCCTCACTTCAGATACCAGCCCATAGTTTGGGGGTTCCCAGGCCGCCTGCACTTCTGACCCACTGGCTACAAATTCAGGAATTCCTGTTGTGCCCTGAGACTTGAAAATTTGCTAGAATATCTCACAGATTCAAGAAATTAAAATTGTGAGCTTTTAAATAAAGAATACAAATGAAGAGAGGCACAAGCTGATGTCTGGAAGGGTCCCAAAGTGAAATTTGCATGTCCTTGGGACATGTTCCCTTCCTGGCCCATTAATGTGTGATCAACAACTAGGGAAGCTCACTTGAGATTTGGGTGTCCAGATATTTTATTGTGATTTCATTATGTAAGTATGACTGATTAGCATTGGCCACATGATTGCATTCAATGGCCATACCCTCTTCCCTCCCAAGAGGCTGGGTTAATATCATATTACCCTCCAATACCATGGCTGGTCTTTCCAGCATGGGCTGTCCCCATCCTGAAACTAGGGGTCCACCAGAGTCACTTCATAAGCATAAACTCAAGTATGGCCCAAGGTGACCCACCATGAGGAACAAAGACATTCTTGCTACTCAAGAGTTTCCAAGGTTTAGAGTTTCCTTCCTAGGAACCAAGAACAGTCTATTGTATAACAGGCTGTTTGCTCACAGAGTGTTGATGTGAGGATTCTATGAAATGAGGAACTGTAGAACACAGGACAGCTTTTCACAATTCTAGATCTATCTCTAGAAATGAAAAAGAGAAGATGCAGGAGTTTCATTTATGTTTGGGCATCTTGCTGGAATGCCAAAAGGAACTGATTTGGCTACATAAAATTGGAATGTTCCCTGACTACTGAAGCTTGTAGGCACCAAGGGCAGGCCACCCCAAAATGGTCCACTTGAGCATATAGACTATTGTTGAGGTGAAGGCAATCAAGACCCTGCAGGCACAAGAGAAACTTTTACCCCCTTAGCTACATAGAGTAATCTAAATTAAGGGTCTTTCCTAGGTAATGGTTATTGCCAGAGATACATTTTTTCTAAATGACCTATCTGTATGGTAGGTGAATATCTACTTAGCAAACATCTGGTCTTTTTTTTCCTCCCATGAATTGCATTCCTTCCCATTGAAGTCCCAGACCCCTACCCCCTTGTCCTTAGATCAGTTTGACATATATGTCTCATTTTGCGTGTCTTTGAATTTCATGTCTACGTGTATTCTCATAGGTACAAAATTAAGTTTGATTTTCTCTTATTAATCTGTGTCACAGCAATTTGATTCTTAGTCCAGTTAGAGAGACATGGAAGGGGGCGGGAAATTCCTCCTCTCCTACAAGCTCCATAGCCTGCCTTTGAAGGAGAGGGTCTATGCCGTTCTCAGTCAGGTGCAACTGTGGGATGGAAGGTGAGATAATCCTTTCCTTATACTCAGCAAGGTTGAGTTCCCATGAGACTGGAAGCGAGGAGGGTCAGTGCCACCCTTACTCTTGCCTGAATAGTCACAATGCATAGATCCCGCTTTTACATGCTAATCCCTGGACTTCCCTGTCTGAGGATGTTCTCTGTCCACCGAAGCCTGTTTTGCTCACTGGAGATGCCTAGAATTCATGAGAAAGAGAAAGGACTGGACTCAGATCCTCTCAACCTCAACTGCGAAATCTAGAGTTCTTTGAGAGCTATGCCCCTAGACTAGGAGGTCATCCAGGAAACTAAACCTCTATGCCTTTGACTAGTATATCCTGCAGGAAGCCAGAGAGAGTGTGCTCACTCAAGGGAGGAACTAGACTATAAAGGCTGTTGAAGACAAGACCAAACCAGCCTGTGACCAGTGCTGAACTGTCACCAAATTTCCTCCTCATTATAATACTAAAAACTTTGCTCAGGGGTGGAGTTGTTTTTGTTTGTTTGTTTTGTTTTTTAAAGATATTTATTTATTTATTTATTTGACAGAGAGAGAAATCACAAATAGGCAGAAATAGGCAAAGAGGCAGGCAGATAGAGAGAGAGAAGCAGGCTCCCTGCTGAGCAGAGAACTCGATGCAGGGCTCGATCCCAGGACCCTGAGACCATGACCTAAGCCGAAGGTGGAGGCTTAACCCACTTAGCCACCCAGGTGTCCTAGGGGTGGAGATTTAACATGCTAATGAAATACGTGATCCATATAAGAACAAGTTCTGTCCACTGGGTCTGCACACCCAACCTCACGTATCTCCCTGCCCCAACCTGCCGAGATGTCACTCCTTTCCCACTTCACCCCTTCTAAGAATTTTCCCTGGCCTCTGTTACGGGAGCTAGCCAGAAGGACATCATCCCCTGGTGCTCTTTCCCTTGTGCTCCAGCATAAGCCCTAATAAAAGCCTCTCCTGGAACTCCTGTTTGGCTTCTAGGCAATTTCTACTGTTTTGAGGGCCCAAGAAACCAGGTTAGTTCCACATTTCAGCAACCATGAAGGGGCTCTGGAGAGTCTTTCTCTCCCTATGAGATAGGGTCTGGGACCCTTCAGGGCAGACTGACAGATGAAACCCCATCGCAGCTGGCATGCGGCCACCTGAACATTTGTTCCAGTGTCATGTCCAGGCACATCTGTCTCTGGGGTCCCGGGATTCCCTCTGCTCTCATCCAGCCAATACGTTTCCCTTTTCCCTTCCTTCTCTCCTCCTTAAACCTACCTCTTCTTTCCCACACTCTTTCCTCTCCTTCCTACCCTCTCTGGGGTGGCCCCAGACCTCTGCATCTTCACTGCTCTCAGCCTGTGCCAACCTGCTCCCTTGTGCTCCCTCTGTGCTCCCCATCTGCTTGTTCTGGCCAGTAACTGGCCAGCAGAGATGGGAGGGCTTGCCCACTGCCTGTAATGGCTGTAAGTCTGTGAGTCCCAGGAAACATTCTTTTTTTCTATTTTCTTCTTCTTTTTGGGTAGAAATGGTTGACTTTCTGGGGCCTGATCACCCCAGAGCAGGTGAACAGATTCGTCTCCCTGCACTGGTTCCTGTTTGGTCTCTCTGCCTGAATAGACACCCTTGATGAAGGCAGGTTGAGTGGTATTTCTTTCTTTCCTTCTCTCTCGCTCTCTTTCCCCCTTTCCTTCTGCCAGCTGTCTCTGCTTTATCCACTTCTGGCCTTCAACCTGGAAACTACACATTTCGGTTTCCTTATGAAACTCCTGGGTTTCTCCATCCTCTGTCCCTTTTGGTGGGGAGGAGAACAGTACAGAGGTCTTTGTCATTTCATTAGCTGGAATTGTCACCTGGTTAGATCTCATTGTTGTCTCCATGAAGGCTGCCTCAATAATATGTGGGCACAGGCTCTTTCTGACCCTAAAATCTGTTTCTTCTCTCTCTATTTGGTTTAGCCACTAATTATTTGTTCCTCATCCCAAAAAAGAGTTGGATTAGGACTGAGCAGGACATGGATTTGGTGTAAGATTGGAGAAATTCAGAGGCCTACTTGTACACACAGTTCAGCACTGCAGGAACCCCTCCTCTCCTACACTTGTTCCTCTCTCCCTTCTCTGTAGCCTCATTCCCATAGTAACTGGGCTAAGAGCTGAAGTCCATTTATAGCCATACTGGGTGCCAGGGGCTCCATGCAGCCCCTGGTTTTTCAACAGCCAGAACACCAGGTTTATCAATAGTTAAGGAAAACGCTCAGGGAATCTCAAAGGACTCCCCCTTGGACTGGGGAGTCTTCTTATCAACTGGGACCAGTTTGAATTAGATGGCTTAAAGAAAAAGAAATTAGTTTTCTTTGGTAACATGGCCTAGCACTCAAAGCACTTTGGATGATGGAGAGAAGTGGCCACCAAATGGGTGCCTTAACTTTGACTTTAGCTTAACTTTAGCTACAACTTTGTAAACAGTGTCAAAAGTGGAGAAAGAACCCTTAGGTACGACCTTTATGAAACTGTATCAGGACCCCCCACTTGCATGACCTTGCATGTGTCATACCCCATTCCTGCCCCATCCCCAAAGGATTCTGAACCAGATTTACTTACAGACCCTCTTTCCTGCTGCCACTGCATCCTGCCCAAGTCAGAGACACTCCTCAGAGACCAGCTGGCTATCCTCAGCCTCCAACTTCAATACTCCCTAATCTCCTACCTTACACTAGTCCAGTTCCTAGAGACCCAGAACCCTCTAGACCAGAGTCTTTCTTCCATGGGACTCTGCTCAGGCTCCAAGTTATCTCCCTCATTTGTCTCTATCCCCTCTGGGAGGTTGATAATGGGCAGGGTGGGGGGACTGGGGCTGGGGAATGGCTAGAGTACATCCCTTTCTCTATGGAGATTTAGGGATATGCAAAGAAAGGTTTGGTAGAGTTTCAAAAAAGTTTAGGGATGAGTTTGTCAGACTGGGACTGACCTTTTCACTGACCTGGTCATTTTAGCACTCTGTTGCACCTCTGACAAGAAAGGTCTCATCACAAGGAAGGTTGGAAAAGGTGCAGATGGCTTGATGGTCACCAATTCTCCCCATCAAGTCTGCCACGTTGGGGGTGACACAGTCCCAGAACAAGACACTCCATGGGACTATACAGATGCCATAGACTGAGCCAGAACACAACGTCACTGCAGCGGCTTATTAGAGGGATGGATAAGATCTGTGAATTGTGATGAGGTTAGAGAGATTACCCAAAGACCTACAGTCTTTCTGAGGTGGGTAACAGAAACATTCAGAAAATATACTAATGGGAGGAGACCTGGAGTCTGCAGGGGAAAGGACATTGATTGCTATGCACTTTTCTTTCTTCTTCTTTTTTTTTTTTAAATCAATCTGCTCCAGACACTAGGAGAACATTGCCAAAGTTAGAGGCTGGTCTTCAGATGCCACCATCAACCTCAGTAGAGGAGGCCTTCAAGGTCGATAACAGCAGGGGCATGGTAGAGGAGCTGATAGAAATAAGAGATCGGCCAAAAGACACAGTTGTCCTAATTCATCCACCATCTCGAGGTCACCCTCAGAGGTTCCAAAGACAGGACCACCAACAGGAGATCGCTACTCTCCAGGTGTGCTTATTGTTGGAAGGAGGGACATTGGAGAAGAAGGGATGCCTGGAGCACTCCCTGTGGAATGCCCTAGCCACACCTGCTGCTTGCTAATCTCTCCATGAGAACACCTGCACCCTACACCCATTGACCAAATGCAGTGCCCACCTAGCTCCAGCTTCTGCCCAGAGCATCAGTGTTCCTGCAGTGGAGACTCCAGCCACCCTTGCCAGGACAGATAGGAAGACTGAAAATCTTACAGATGCTAGAGCCATCTACTCTGTTATAACCCCCATCAGCCCCTCTACAACTGCAACTTCACCGCAACAGGAATAGATGGGTGGGCTGAGCTAAGGTAATTTACTCCCCCTCTTGCCTGTGAGTCATGTCTGCCACTATTACTCATTCTTTCTTATATGTGCCTGAGTGCCCTGTTCCCCTGCCGGGAAGGATACATTTAAATAAAATTGGAGCCATCCTTTTCCTAAATATAGAATAGAATTCCAATGGAAATGGAACCTATCAGGGACCCCATCTATTGGCACTTCTCAACATTTTGGATCCTAACCTTCTAAATATTCCCAAGGATGTTAGGGGCCAAGTCAACTCTTCCATCTGGGACATAACCTATCCAAGGAAAGACTACAAATATTCCCCTAATAAAAAGAAAGTTAAAACCTAGAGTGGGATTTCCATGAAAAAGACTATATCTCCTAAACCCCGAGGTCTTAAAAAGAATCCACCTGCTATTTGCTAAATTTTTAGGAAATAGACTAATTAAACCATGTTAAATGTTAGGGCCAATTTAATGTTAAAACCTGTTTAACTATTAGGGCCTGCTTAGCCAGAGCAACTCCATATTGCCTAGGTAGCCATAGTGTTGTTTACATCCATGGACTTCATTCTGGGAATAAACACCCCTGTAGTTCCTGGTATGGTTCCGGGTATTGATTCCGGGAGTAAACGCCTTAACAATAGAAGCCATGTACCTTGGGTCTGTTGTTATGCCCTATAAAAGCAGCCTGTGAGATCGGGAGGGGTTCGCTCTCTTCGGAGGCGGCCCTGGCTGGTCAGTCTGACTTCTAATGCTTGGCATAGAACAAAGCTTCACATAACTTTCACTTTCATCCCATTCATCCAGGGTCCCAAATCCATACACCTTACTTACCCAGGTTCCTGGAGACACCCAGTATTTCACTGTGATGGGTCTTTATGATTTTAAAGAGTAGCATCTTCAAGATGCTACATCCCTCTCCACTCTAACTCCCAGTTCTTTCTCTCTCTCTCTCTCCTTCCTTCCTTCCTTCCCCCCTCCCTCCCTCCCTTCCTTCCTCCTTTCTTACTTCTTCTTTTCTTTTCATTTTATTTCTTTTCTCTTTGAGACAGAGAAAAATAGAGCACAAGTGGGGAGGGCCAGAAGGAGAGAGAGAGAGAATCCCAAACAGGCTGTGTGCTCAGCATGGAGCCCTATATGGGGTTCAATCTCATGACCCTGAGATCATGAACTGAACTGAAATCAAGTGTCAGATGCTCAACTAACTGAGCCACCAGATGCGTCCCTCTTTGCTTCTGAGTGGAGAAACCCTGATACTCTGGAAGCTACTCAGTATACATGGACTATAGTCCCACAGTGCTCCTGAGTCAGTCCCCAGCTCGTTGGAAATACACTGGCAAAGGAACTAAGAGAATTCAACTTAAAGAATGGAACCCTGTTACAATATATTGATGACTGGCTGATAAGAAGCCAGACAAAGCAAAACTCAGACATTAACCTTAACTTCCTGGAAGAAAGGGTATAGAGTCTCCCCGATGAAGGCTTGATCTCATGGCCACAGGTTCCATATCTGGGTTCTGTTGTATCTGGATTTCTAATGATGACCTAATTAAAGCCCCTGTTGGAGGCTCTAAAGTGGGAGGAAAAGGGGCCCCTACAATGGAATAGGGAATGTGAGCAAGCCTTTGAGGCTTTAAAAATTAAATTAGGCAGGGCCCCAGCAATGGGACTCCCCATTTTGGACAAACCTTTTACCTTGTGTATTCATGAGACACTGGGAGTTGGAGTTTTAATCCAAAAGCTGGGACCTAACCAGAGACTGGTGGGCTATTTCTCAGAACAGCTAGATTCAGCTGCACAGGACGGCAAGGCTGCCTACAAGTGGTTGCAGACACTACCCTCTTAGCTGTTGAAGCTTCTAAGCTTGCTCTGGGCCAACACCTGGAATGTGTAACTCCCCATCATGTTTAGACAGTATGAAAAATTAAGGGGCACCATTGGCTAATGGGAGGATGGTTAGCTAAATACAAGTCTCTCCTGATGGACACCTCAGGTATTACTCTAAGAATATGTGAAACATTAAACCCAGCTACCTTGCTCCCAGCCACAGAGGAGGAAGGTTTGCAACACTAGTGTGTACAGGCAATAGAGGAAACCTATTCTAGTAGACTTGACCTCCAAGACAAGCCCCTTGGCAACCCAGTGATAGAATGGCTTATTGAGGGGAGCAGTTTTATAGAAAGAGGTGTCTGGAAAGCAGATTATTTAGTAATAAGTCTCAATGAAGTTACAGAAGCAAAATTCCTCCCATCTTAGACCTCAGTTCAAAGCGCTGAGTAAATTGCCCTAATCAGGGCCTTACAACTGGGGAAAGGAAAGAGATTAAATATTCTTACTGACCCAGAGTATGGGTTCCATGTATTACATGTCCAGGCTGCCTTCTGGAA
Source organism: Mustela putorius furo (assembly GCF_011764305.1). Lineage (NCBI taxonomy): Eukaryota > Metazoa > Chordata > Mammalia > Carnivora > Mustelidae > Mustela > Mustela putorius. The sequence continues at coordinate 59,472 of NW_025421329.1, read as the reverse complement.
AGAAAGGGGGTTTCTAACAGCTAAAAATTCTCTGATAAAGAATAATGATCTGATTCCGACCCTCTTGGAAGCAACACCACTCCCCACTCTGGTGGCCATGGCCCACTATAAGAATCACCAGCATAACAGGTCCCATGTAAGTCAAGGGAACAACAGGGCTAAATGAGTGCCAAGGCAGTTGTTCATAAAAGCTTGATCAGTCATGGCTCAGTGACTGGGTCCTCCAAGCTCCGCAGTCACTCCCCAATATTCCCTATAGGAAAAGAAAATTGATAAAAAAATGGAGATATAAATAGAAGAGTACTGGATTGTTCATAAAGGATGACAAGGTCCACATTCTTGGGGCCCAAATGTGGAAACTCATGAAGTATTTATATAATACTACCCACTATTGGGAGAGAGGCTCTATGGGACTAGGTACAAAAGACCTTTTCAGAAATGGGACTCAGAAAAATGGTATAACAGGTAACTTTCACTTGTGACTCCTGTGGTCCTGAGAATGCGTATGCCCATCCAATCCCTCCTTTGTTACTTAATCCAGTCTAACACCAAGGTATATAACTAGGGGAAGTTTGGCAAAAAGATTTCACCCAAAAGCCTCCATGATCAGGGTATAAGTATCTTCTTTATGCTTATTGACACCTTCACAGGATGGGTCAAAGCCTTCTCCACTCCATCTGAGAAGGCATCAGAGGTTTTCAAATCCCTCCTAAAAGAAATAATTATTCATTTTGAACTTCCTGAGTCTCTCCAGAGTGCCAATGGGCCCTTCTTTATAGCCAAGGTCACCCAGAGCCTCTTGACAACTCTGGGAATAACTGTAAACCACATGCCTCCTGGAGTCCCCAGTCTTCAGGAAATGTTGAAAAGATGAATCACACCCCAAAGAAAACCTTAGAGAAACTTTGTCAAGAGATTCATGAGCCTTGGGCCAAATTGCTTCATATTGCACTAGTCCCACTGCACCAAGACTAGCCTAGAATTAGTCCATTGGAAATGACAAGTGAGGAAGGGGAATCCTTCTTCACTGCTGAAATTTTACTACATGGGGAAATAAGCCGAGGCTAGCAGCATATTATTAACTTGGGCCAGATAAAAAAAAAAATCTATTTTGGGTTTATATTATTACTACCAGCACCAGCATCCCGAGAGGTAATTTAGAAGAGACTGCTCCACCACAAATTAATCCAGGGGATCTCCTCCTCCTTACAAAGTAGAAAGAGGACTCCCCAGAAGATTTGCTACCCAAGTGGAAAGGCCCCAGCTAGTTATCTTAGCCTTTCCAACAGCAGTTAAGCTACAGGTAATTCCTAGCTGAGTATGTCTTTCCAGGCTAAAACCTTTTTCTCCTGGACATCTTCAGCCCAGGAACCAGTTTAATCTTCCAAGCCCGAGGAAGACCTCAGATACTCATTCAAGAAGTGACCCTCATGGGGCGCCTGGGTGGCTCAGTGGGTTAAGCCGCTGCCTTCGGCTCAGGTCATGATCTCAGGGTCCTGGGATCGAGTCCCACGTCAGGCTCTCTGCTCAGTGGGGAGCCTGCTTCCTCCTCTCTCTCTCTCTCTGCCTACTTGTGATCTCTCTGTCAAATAAATAAATTAAAAAAAAAAATCTTTAAGAAAAAAAAAAAGAAGTGACCCTCAGTGTCAGATTAGCAATTATGCCTTGGTGGATTGGTTTGTTAAATTTTCTTTTTGTCACCTTTGTTTTACTTTTCCTTCTCTACCAGTACCATTTTGGGTCACCTCCACCCTCTGGGAAAGGTCTGTTCTGCCCCTCTGGGTCTAAAATACGGAAACCAATGATGATATGGATGAGATAGACTCTTCTCTTGGGCCTTCTCCTGGGAATGAGTTGGGAAGGAAATAACAAAGGGAGGGAAACCTGAAGAGGAAATCCAATTGTCAACTTTTCTGGCAACATGGCCTCAGGAAATAATCTTCCTAATGATTAGATCTATCATCCCCACCCACAAGAAGGGGTTCCTAAGCTCCAGTTTGTACTTATAAATGAAGATACTAATCTCACCTTGACTTTTAAAACCATTAGGAGCACAACACTTTGAATGGTAGAACTCGATGATCATGAAGACTTAAGGTGTATAGGGCTTATAGACTTTTGGAACCAAATCAGTCTCCAGATTTAGTACCCACTTCTCTGCGGAAAACAGGGACAACCCAGACAGATACCTTCCCCTACTGATATGGGAACATCACCCTCTATTTATCCTATGCCATTTTCCTCTTCAAGTTCTTCATGTACCCTCAACCAGACTCACTGGTGTGTGGACTCACCCCTACTCTCCCCAGGCCACCAACCTAACTCCTCTTAAAAGAACTCCTCTTAACGAACTCCCCTGAAAAGAACAGCAACCCCTTCTTAGAGGCTCATCTATCAGACCCCATTTGGCTTAGATAGCCAGGAGAGAATAAAAGAGGACCCAGAACTAGATGGAGAGGCCTTTGGATGGACAGTCTCTGTCTCCTAGATGCAGTAATGCACCTAACTGGGGTCCCTTTTTATAAAGATGGTTTAGTTCCTCTTTACCTTTCCAAACTTGTAGCACCTCCCACCCATCTATTCCCCTGTGGTCCACCATAATATAAACTACCCTATGAAGGGAGCTCGATTCCTCCTTCTCCTGTCTTCTTTGGGCAGATAATGTTCCCTTCCAGGGAAAGTGTACTTTGGGACAATTAGCCCTAAAGGGTTAGGCCCCAGAGAATTAGGCCCCACTATATATAAAGTCATTTCTCAAGCCAGACAAAAGAGAGCACTCTGACTCATCTCAGAAGAAAGCAGAGCAGCCGTAAGACTGGATACCCCCTGAGGGTGTTTCACCTGTCATGAAACAACCTCAAGGAACCATATCCAGGCCTTAAACAAGCTGGTTTCAGATGCTGGTTGATAACTTAGAGGGCCTTTTGGAGTCCCTAGATTCTTTGGTGAATAAACTGTAGTTGACATTAGGTTGGCTCTAGATTATCTTCTGGCTGAACAAGGAATTGTCTGTGCAATTGTCAACCAAACTTGCTGTACATACATGAGCAACACTGAGGAAGTTGTACTGAATATTCAGATTTACAAATAAGTCAAATGGTTGCATGAGTTAATTATACCAATGACCAGATTGTATGGAACTCTATTACAGGCTATAGCCCTAACATTATCTGGTTTTCTTGGACTTTTTGTTGTTACTTTTGGGGTCCTGTCTTCTTAACATCCTGATAAAGTTTTCATCTTCCAGGCTTCAGGAGTTCCAAGTCAAGCTAATGGCAGTACAAGCATTCCATCCTACGCCACAACAGGAGAATCCGAGTGCTTATAAATCATTAGACAGTCAGCAAGAGATTTTTACAACTTCAGGGTAGGCTAGGAATGATGACCTCCCACTCAACAGAAAGCAGTTTCAGAAGATGAGGCTCTTCTACTTTGGCTCAGGTTCCTTCAGGTTCCCTAAGTGCTGAATCCAGGGTTCCAGGATAGCAATGCTCCTTGGGTATATCTTCCAAGAAGCTACAACTCTGTGTCTTTGAGTAGTATATCCTGCAGGAATGCAAAGAGAGGAAACTCACTGAAAGGAAAGATTCAACTATGAAGACAGGATAAGATCAGCCTGCACCAAGATGGACCTCAGTACTGAACCTTCCCCCTCATTATGATACTAAAATCATGCCTGGGGTAGAGACTGAGTATGCCAATGAGACACATGATATATGTGAAATCATATTTTGATGTTCTGTCCACTGTGCCTGTGCACCCAACCTCCTCTATCTTCCTGCCCCAACATGCCGAGATGCCATTCCTTTCCCATCTCAACCCCTTGAAAAGTGTTCCCCAGAGAGCCAGCCTGAAGGACATTTTCCCTTTTTGATGTTGACCTTGTGCTCCAGCACAAGCTCTAATAAAATCCTTACCTTGAACTCCTGTTTGGCTTCTAGGCAATTTTTTGTTTAGAGAGCCCAGGGACCTGAATTGACACCATTAACACTCAGTTCAGCAAGCTCAGTCAATGACTTACAGGACTTGACAGGTACATTTCTGGCTTCCTCTTGTGGAGGCCGAGAAAATTAAGGCCATCCCACCTCAAGTTTAGCTGATGTGGGAAACTAAAGCAGAAGAAAATCATTAAAATTCCTTACCTACTGACAAGCCCTTAAAATAGAGTGGCGCTTCCCTGGGGATTCAACTGCCCTCACCTTGAGGTTTTGCTAAGGACAATCCTAGCCTCACCGACTCCCTACCCCAACCAGGTCCCACCAGAATCCTGTAAGTCTACTTTAACAATTCCTTTATCTCTAAACCTTCAAGATAGTGTTGAGAATCATTCCTGATACACATCTAAAGGGTCTCACGAGAAGATTTTTATTATTGGTAATAAATAACCTTTCTCCCAACAATAGCTAGCCCCTCATGGTCCTGGAGACCTTGCTTCCAAAATTCCTTAGAGACTTACGCCATCCATAATCCCCTTTGTCCTCACCCACCACTGAGTTCACCCCTACTCTACCATTAAATACTCTGACTGTAATCTGGTTCTGGGTCCAAGTCCCTACTCCTCTGTGTCAGGTATATACTTGGGCCCAAGCTTAAGCTTGTCAAATAAACCCTCGTGTTATTGCATCGGTGCTTGGCTCCTTGGTGGTCTCTCGGATGTGAAAACTCGGGCATAACATTCTCACCTCAGATGGATTAGTTCTAAGGCGTTGTGTTCTGTATTGGTCCCACGCTTCCTGAGTCACCTTGGTGACAGCTTGTTCAACTTCTTTATTGGCAATGTTTCCCTCCCTGTTTCCTTGCCTGGTGTTACCTTTATCATCCCAACAAGCTAAATGCCCACTAATTATCTACTCAGGGTATATTTCCAGGGAAAACTGCACTGAAACTATGACCAATCATGTTAGTTCCCTATTGTGGGTCCTGATAATGTGCATGTATTATCTCATTTCTGTTGTCTCTGAGTTCTAGCGTCTTGTCTTTACAACTACCATGTCCCATAGCCAATGGGCCACACATAGGAAAGCTGAGGTGGAAAAGGGGTCTGGGTTTACTCCGGTGGATGTGTATTTGTGTGTAAATGTGCGTGCACAGACAGTTCCTTTTCTAAAAGTAAATATTTGGGACAGCTTTTCCCTTACTGATATTCTGAATACTGACATGTCCATACTGATACTCCAGATTTTCATGTAGCCCCAAAGAAATACACCTGAATTGTGTTAAAGAAAGAAAAATGTCTTGAGGTAAATTATCAGATTTCTTACCACATTTATTTATTTATCAGAGAAAACTGTGATTTTGTGAGATGAAGTGTAACAGGTGTTTGTTCTGGTTTTCTCATGGTGTTTTTTCCTTGTTCCCTTGTCCTTTCTTTCCTCACTCCACAGTCCTTCTCCTCACTGGTCTTTTCCTGGAGCTCCCCCCACTCATACTTTAAAAAGATGATGGCTCCTCCAGGCACCTGCCTCAGGGTTAAGACATTTCTGCATAGCAACACATTTCCCCTACCTTCCTTCCTGCTAAAGCATTTCCTGAGGCTGGGTCTCCTGAGAAAAAAGAGTCTAAGGCCTGCCATTCAGGGTGTTGTTTAGAAGTTGTTGGTTGTCCTTAGAGTCAGAAGCTAGCTCTAAATCTTGAGAAAGAAGAGGCTTCAGATTTAAGTTTTATGTTGGAGAATAGATACAATCTGCTTTGATCAAGAACCAGATGGAGAGAAATATCTTTTAAAATGGTCAAGTACTCTGTTTTTGTTTGTTTGTTTTATTTAATTATGGAAGTGAGTTTCAAGGATAGCAACTGGCTTACAATAGCTAAATAGCTCCAAAATCCTTTCAATAACCCAAGGTCTACCATGAAACATATTTACTTTGCTTCAGGTGATGAGGGAACAGAAGGCTGGCTGAGGACAAAGCAAAAGCTGATGCCCGGCAACCTTCTCAAACCCCTAGTCCTGGGTGGGACATACGGTGACATTCTTTAGGAATCTCCCTGCTAACTTAATATTAATACCTTCCAAGAGGGAATAATGTCCCTGACAATGGCAAGGCCTCAAGGCCTCCAGTATCTTATAGGTCCTCTTTAGCATATGAAAGTTCTATTGAAACTTCCCTTTTCCTTCCCCCACCCCATGGTACAGAACCTGCTACTGCTCACAACCCCTGGGCAGCACCTTCTTCCTGCCCATGGGTCCTGTCCCTGTGCTTTAATAAACCACCCTTCTGCACCAAAGATGTCTCAAGAATTCTTTCTTGGTCATTGGCTCCGGACCTCACCCCATTGAACCTCACCTATATTCTAAGACTTCACCACAGGGAAGAAGGAAGTACAAGGCATTCTTTGTATCCCTGAGCCTCAGAGATTTTGTCCATAATGGTGCCACCAAACATCTCTTTGGGCTTCTCTTTGGAACTGGAATGCCAGGAAGAGATTATTGATTTCTGTCAGTATTTCCCATTGGATAGTCCAGGTAGGTTAAGAACTCAGGTTATTTCAAAATGGATGGTGCTAAGAGATGAAAGAAGGGAGTTATTTTACTGTTGATATTTTACTGTTGATACTGTTGTGAGATCAGACATGATGCTTCATAGCTAGTAAAAATTCCTTAAATTAAATAGGGACTGGGAATTTGTAGAGCGCTAATATTCCCCTTTTGAGAATTAGGGTGTAGCCTTTTATGGCAGTCACAGTACCTTGAAGTTTCTCTGTGGAGAAAGGAGTTTGATGCAAAAACATAGGATGCATAACTAAAATATAATTAATTTTGTTGTTAGGGCCTACCTTAACTTTAGATGGCCTAAATTTGTTCTTTAGTAAAACAAGGCTACCCTTTTATCCAGTCAAGCTTGTTTTCACAGCTCCCTTACAGAAATACCCTAATTTCTGGAAATCACTCAACACAGAAAGCCCTTTTATGAGGAAAGAATCTGTAATAGTTGTGGTGAGGAGCGCCCATTGCCCACACTGTGGGGATTTTCCAGTTGGTCTCACTTAAAGTCCCTATGGGTTTAAAAGGTTAATACTAATAAACTAATGAAAATTGGTATCTTCCATGGCTTAGTTATATGGGGTTATCTATGAGGGGTGTGTGTGTGTGTGATCTGATTTGAACTGAAGACTTTTAATCTTCTGCGTTCATAGTTTGGGTATGTTTTCACATCGATCAAGCATACATAATAAACTTTTCTTTTTCCTAGAGGAGACAAAAGAAAATGAATGAATGCTGGTGAAAAGTGATAACTTTAGGTTAAAAGGAGTGTTATTGATTTGCTCTGTGTTACATGAATAATTCATAACAAAAAGGAGAAAGCAGAGCTGCTTAGGGACACAACATTTATTGAAAAGTTGTAATATTAAAAATAGGGAAGAATTAAGAGTTAGAGATAAAGGAATTTTCTGTTCTCTGATCTTTAATTCAGATATCCCCCTATGGTCTTTGACAGCAAAATGAGCACTGGGTAAAAGAAAAATTAGCATGTGTATGGCTCTGTTGCTTGGGTGGGTGTGAGCAAGACGATGGGTTAGTAGCTTCTGTTTGGCTGTTCCTACTGAGATTTCAGCTCCTAACTTCTTTAGCTGCCTTTCCTCATTCCTGAAACAGACTTTTCTTTACTCTGTTTTTTTTCTCTCTCTCTGTTTCAAAGTGTCAGTGAATACACTCTTTACATTATCAATCTCTATAAACGTATTTGAAAACAAATTTTAAATCTGACAGTACCAAGTTTTGATGAGACCAGAGAGCGACAGAAATTTTTATATATGCCTGATGGGATTATAACTTTTTACAATTGGGTAATATAAGCTAGAGAATTTGCATTTGACAACTCATTAATACCCCTCCTATATTTTCCTTATTGGTGAAATCAAGTTACTAATGTATATATTTCAAAGAATTTTTTGATTAAATTACAAAAACTAGTAAAACCAATTAAGTTGGCTAATTAATTACTAAATTAGTAAAACAAACAGACTAATAAAATTAACTCTTATTATCAAGAGTAGTAGTTGCAGGACGGTTATAGCATATTTTTGTTAACTATGCAGCATAGAAATCATTGTTTATAATAGCAAAAAAATTTTGAAATAACTTATCACCAAGAGAATGGATAAATAAATTGTGTATATTCATATCATGGAATACTATAGAGGTAGTACATGTATCAGCAGGAATGAATCTTAAAAATATATCATGGAACAAAAACCAGTTTTTAGAAAAATAAAGTAGATACCAGTTATACTTAGGCTAAAATATACAAACAATACTGTATATATTTTAAAGCATATAATTACAAATGTTCTGAAACTTAAAATATAGAAATTATAATTCCCAAATTCAGGGTTGCTGGGAGCTCTGATAGGGAATGATGGGTATATAATTAGAGATGGAATTTCAATTGGATCATGAGTCTATTACTTAAGCTGGGTGTTCATTGTATCCTTCTTTGTCCTTTGCTGTATCTTAAAGATTGCCTTCTAAATAAATTAGCACAGAACAACAGAAAGAACAAATACCATATTAATGAATCACTATTTATATGTCTTCTGTGGATCATATTTATTTGTAAACTTTGTAAGCCCTTATAAATTGAATATCAGAAGTGTTTGTCCAAAAAAGACTGGACTGGACTTGAGACTGGAAGAAAAACACACACTGTGGGAAATTTGTGCATGCAACATTCACCAGTGAAACCCCAAAGAGTTACGAAAGGCAGATCAGTTAACTTGAGAACAAGTAAGTGATTACCTTTGCCCAACTGAGCTGCATTGCTTTGTCTATTCTGAGTTTCATCAAACATTTTGCTCTTCCATGGCCCTTGGGATGGTTCTATCCACTTATGTCTGAACTATTTTTATATTCCTCTCTGGATATTGTTTATCATGCCTATGCCAGCATTTTTTATTTTTTTTATGTTTACTTTTCTAGAGGGTGATATTCTGTCTGAAGTATATATCAGAGCCCATTCATTTACTCAAGAGATATTTATTGAGAGTCTGTTATATGCCAATCATTGCTAGGTATTGACTCAACTCTTCTATTTTATTTTTATGTTTTATTTCTACTTTATTTCTTATTTATTTATTTATTTCTTATGACCCTGAAATCAAGACCTCAGCTGATATTGAGAGTCAAATGCTTAGGGATGTCTGGGTGGCTCAGTCAGCTAACTGTCTGCCTCAGGTACATGATCCCAGGGTCCAGGAATCTCGCCTCGCATTGGGCTCCCTGTTCGGTGAGGAGTCTGTTTCTCCCTTTCCCTCTGACTCTTTCCCACTACTTGCATTCTCTCTCATTTTATCTCAAATGAATAAAATTTAAAAAACCTTAAAAAAAAAAAAGAATCAGATATGTAACTGACTGAGCCACCCACTTGCCCCCTGACTCAACTCTTTTACATTGTTTGGCAAATGGCATTTGAATCTATTTTTCTGATTACTATTTGCCCACATAAGGAATGTTGCCTAGGTAGGCCAGAAATTTGGGGATGTTCTCAGGGATTTATTCCCTCCCTCCCTCCTTCCTTCCCTCCTTTCTTTCTTTTTTTAAAATTTCTTTTCAGCATACCAGAATTCATTGTTTATGCACCAAGCCCAGTGCTCCATGCAATACATGCCCTCCATAATACCCACCACCAGGCTCACCCAACCTCCCACCCCCCGACTCTCCAAAATCCTCAGATTGTTTTTCAGAGTCCATAGTCTCTCATGGTTCCTCTCCCCCTCCAATTTCCCCCAACTCCCTTCTCCTCTCCATTTCCCCATGTCCTCTGTATTATTCCTTATGCTCCACAAATAAGTGAAGCCATATGATAATTGACTCTCTCTGCTTGACTTATTTCACTCAGCATAATCTCTTCCAGTCCTGTCCGTATTGATACAAAAGTTGGTATCCATTCTTTCTGATGGAGACATAATACTATATATACTATAAGATATAATACTATATAGTGTATATGGACCACATCTTCTTTATCTGTTTGTCCATTGAAGGGCATCTTGGTTCTTTCCACAGTTTGATGACTGTGGCCATTGCTGCTATGAACATTGGGGTACAGATGGCTCTTCTTTTCACTACATCTATATCTTTGAGGTAAATACCCAGTAGTGCAATTGAAGGGTCATAGGGAAGCTCTATTTTTAATTTCTTAAGGAATCTCAGGGATCTCTTTCTAATACTTATTGTCCTCCATCCTTTCCAGGTCCCCCTAGAACCCAAATTAGGGCTACACATGTTTCTAAGAGGTCTCTCAAATCCCAAAGTCTTTTAGATTATGCCAGGGTTACTCATAGTTATTATTAAGCTTGTAAACATCTTTTACATTTTAAATTTTAGGGGGGAAAGAAACTTTTCTGAAATCAATTTATTTTTTCACTTGATATCAGTTAAGTATCAGATATTTATTTTTTCACCTTGGAGTCATTTTTAAACTCAGAGTCCAGAGGAGTCAACATGGAGCCATGCTGCATGTTGAAATATTTCAAAGGACTGAACAGCTTCTGCTAGCACCAAGTGTGCTGGCACATGACAGCAAGCAAGATTTCTGAAGCGGAAATTTGCTTTCAGAAAATCTCTGCAGTTACAGGGATTTCTACAGACAGTGCACAGTGATGTGTTTGTTTTTTCCAATTGGCTTATTCGTGGCTTCTATTGCTGGCACAGCATCATTGCTTTTATTTGCACTTATCCACAGAGTTTATGATAATAATAATAATAATAAAATAATAATAACAATAATAATAATAATAATTTTATTATTATTATATTTGTTATAACAGCTAAGATTAAGTCAAGTACCATCATGTGCCAGACCGTGTTTTAAGCAGACTGTGTTCTAGCCCAACCAGCCTAAGCCCACCAGGGACAAGCCACTAATCCTACTAAGTCAGATTATTGATGCATTGCGATGAGGGAGAACACACACTAGAGGAATGTGGTAGATCTTATCAAATAAAATCGAAAGTGCCATTCTAGGATTTTGGAGAAGGGTGAAATTTAGGTGAAATATATCTGCAGCAGCATCTTGATAGGCTAAAAGCAAAGCTGGGCTGTGTGTAAGAGGTCAGCATTAGGTCTGGATGCGAAGTGGACTCAGGATCCTTTAACTTTACAGTAAAGTTAAGGTAGATATGGAGGACTATAGCCAGAAACTCTTTATTCGGAGGTTTGCCCATAGCTTGTAAGTCTGGGCTCTGTTCCCTGTCAAAGTGATTTAGATTCTCTAGATGAGCATAGGATGCTTTTGTGGGAAGCTGCTAGGAGCAGAGACAAGTCTGGCTGATAGCCAGAAAGGAAATGGGACCTCAGTCCTGCAACTACAAGGAACTGGGTTCAGTCAACAGCCTGAATGAGCTTGGAACACTTTTCTCTCGAGCCTTTATTAAGGAGTACAGCCCTTCCTACACTTTGATTTTAGCCTTGTGAGAACACATTGCTTAGCAGAGGAATCACGTGAACCCCCCTGGACTTAGGACCTACAGAAACTGTAAGATGATAAATGTATATTTTTTCACAAAGACAAAAAGCCCAAGCCAAACAGAGTGGGATGTTCCATTCACACTAGAATGATTTCAAATGGCAATGTTTCTCAGGATCTATGATTTAGAGAACAGAGTTTCTCAGTGGGGAAAGCAGCAGTTGTCACCTGACAAAGAGGACTTTACGACACTTTACAGCTGTAGCATGCCCTTGGGGGGAATATTGTCTGCTGTTAACTTTGTTGCCAGCTTTACCTTGTCTATGTGCCAAGCCTGATTTTTACTTTAAAGTCCAAGCTCATTTTACATTTCTTGAGGTATTGACTTATTTTATCCTTACAACATTCCTACAAAGTAGGTAGTATTATTATCCCATTTTAGATGAAGAAACTGAAGCACTGATATTGATCAGCTGACCAAATGGGAGAAAAAAAATCATAAGGAGAGGTACCAGACTTCAATCTAGGCCATCTGTCCTCAAAATTAATTGTGTATGTCCTTTGCTGTCTTGCTAAGTGAGCCTTTACATTTAGGCCAATAGTAAATATTTTAGAAAATGGAAATAGAATTCCTCTTAGGCAAGAAAAAGTAGTTTCAACCATTTCTCAGGCCAGAGACATGGATGAGTACAGGAAATGGCACAAATGGGTAACTGAGAGGCTCTACATTAACAACGGTAAAAATCCTAACACACATACACATTCATTATGTGCTAGGGTAACATATATGTATTAACTCACTAAACTCCTACAACAGCACTGTAAACAACAGTGATCCCATTTTATAGTTACGCAAACCTCCGTGGCCTCTAGAGGTCAATTAACTTGCCCAAGGTCATGTGGGTTGTAGGGGGTAGTTAGAGCGGGGAGCCACACTTCAGTGGCCTGCCTCCAAAGTTCAATTTATGAACTATTTGGTTATATAGGAATACACAAGAATTCGAGGACACAGGGACAAAAAGAAGGGAAGTAGGGATAGAGGTGATATGGTGACTGAGCTCACTGAGAGGGAACAGAGGGACTCTCCAGCTCAGGTAGCTAATATTCATTTTGTCCTTGTTTATGCTGCTATGATATAAACATCTCTGTCTCTCCAAATCTTCCTTGCACATAAGGGTTTCTACAAATGGGATTCTTTGGCAGTAGAGTTGGGAAAATGAGTTTCAAAAAAAAGTCACAAGATGGATAATGCAAGGCGTGTAATTCATGAGACACTAGAAATAACAGCCAAAGGAATGGGAAAAACATTACCTCAGATATTGGCAATTTTTTTTGGTGGTGGTAGGGAATTTGGAACTTTCCAGAGCATGCAAAGAGAGTTGGAGTCAACCTTACTGACATCGTAAAGACCGGAAGACTTTAGTTGACAACTATATGCAAGTCTGTTAAGCAGTGAAAGTGAAAACACCCAAAGAGTTGAATGTAATTAAACCATTGACAAGTGATACATTAGTACCTGTTAATTATTTCTGCCAGCTAGCATAACATTAGGTATGTGGCTGTCCCTGAATAAATAAATATTTGTTGAATATGAATAATGAATAAATGAGTGCCTGGTTGTTTTTAAACAACAATAATTAATGGATAGAAGTCAATTATTGTATTCTGTTCTGCTTACAAACAATTAGAAACTCTTTCCCACCCATATGCTATTTATATCTGTGTCTGGTGAGTTAGAGTAGAGGCTACAGACGGTTCAGACGGTTGCTAATGCCTTCCAGTTTATGACAGTGGCACCTAATGCATATGTTAGGAGGGAAATCAACAAGTAGGTGGTACTTGATTGTCAAATTCCGCATATTGAAGTCAATTGTTTTTTAAGAACACAGGGCTTGATCCTAGGACCTTGGAATCATGGCCTGATCTGAAGGCAGACACTTCACTGGTTGAGCCACCCAGGCACCCCAATGCAGTGGTGGTCTTGAGATAGGTAATAAGCATTCTTGGTTGCAAATAACAGAATCCACTCTACAGTTAGGTAATAAAATAAACTCATTCTTAGATCTTAGGTAGTTCACAGCATTATAGAGGGCAAGAGTATTAGGTATGTAGCCTCAGCAACAGAAATGATGCCTCAATAGTACCACTGGTGACTCCAGGAGAGAACCCCTGCTGCTACCATCAGGTACCAGCCTTATAGGTGTTACAGGTGCAGGTGCTGTTTCCATGACTTTACCCAGTGCCCCATGTGCAGTGGGATTTCTCTCCACTACACTTAGTCATCCTCATCAGAAACTGCATTGCACATGGCAGCTAGTGTCTCTTCCAAATCCAAGGTGGGAATACATGATTGGTGGGAGTTGAAGTCACCTGTCTGTGTTTTAGTTACAAAAGAATCTGGAAATATGAATGTAAATAAATGAATTCTGGATTCTACCTGTAATGTGGGAAACCCAGAAAAGCTGTCCAAAACATGCTAGGTAGCCACACACATGGCATACATTCATCATGACCTTGGACTCACAGATGGGTGTATGCTGTGGCTACTGTGGATAAAACAAAGGGATTTCCTTTAAAGGATCTTTTCCTGCTACTCTGTTTTAATTAGTCTTTCCTGGTCTTGTGTCTTTTTTACACTTAGTTATCATTTCTTCAAGGGCTGGTTATAGGGAAAAAAATGTTAATTCTTTTTTTTTTTTTTTTTTGCAAGAATGTACAAAGCAGCTTTATTTTAATCTCGAAATTGTCGAAAGCCCTATCAGTAGGTAAAAAGGATAAACAAATTGTGGTATACCCACACTGTATAATACTGCTCAGCAATAAAAAGTAGCATGGCATATTTATATGAAATTCTCAGAAATGCAAACTAACCTAAAGTGACCCCAAACACATCTCTGATGGTCTGAGGACAAGTTGGTAGGGCAGCAGGAAAGAATGAATCAAAAAGGCACACAAGGAAACTTTTGGTAGTTATGAAAATATTCATTATCATGATTGTAGTGGTAGGTTCATGGACATAATGCAGAAAAATTCATCAAACTGCATACTTTATTTTTTTTTTAATTTAAAATGTGGGGTATATATTTTCATCTTTATTTGCCAATCACTTGTTAACATATGAAAATATAATTGATTTCTCTGTATTTATATAGAAAATTATGAGAAATCCCAAAATTTAAAAAAAAAAGAAATAAAATCCTAGAAGTAAATGTATTTAATAAGAAAATGTCATCAATACAGAGAAATCAATAAAAATGTTAATTCTTTTTATTAGTCATGCTAGATACAATTGGCTGAGCTTTGATATATTCTAGGCTCTATGCAAGAGAGCTTTATATATATTTCAAATTTATTCTTCACAAACCCTTCATAAACCTGTGAGATAGATTTTCTTCCAGCCTTGAATTTTACAAGTGAGCACATTGAGGTTAAGAGGAGTTAAGGTGTCTTGCTGGGATCTATAGTGGGATGCTGAGCCAGTGACAGAGCTGAAATTTGAGCCATGTCCCTAAGACTCCTACTCTGATTCTCTTCCTGCCCATTATATTACATCTTTCTCTTAAGGTTACATGCAAGAATTGATCTATAGGTTCCATTGTTCTCCAGGTTGATTAACCACTTATATGTAACTAGATATTGACATTTCTTTCCTTTACCAGTAAGTGAATGAAGTGTTATGAATTTGTGTGATTTATAAGAGATTCAAAAATATAAACAAAGCAATTGTCACAGAGTAGAGGTCCTTGCAGAGATAAATCCAGCTTCTTTGTGTCCGGGGGTTTTAGTAATGCGAAGGAAGCAAGTTAGGACTGCTGATCTTGCAAGAAATGCAATCACTCTGCACTGATTCCTGGGGATTCAAGAATGAGAGAGGCTCAGTCACTACCTTTCAGGGCACAGAGTCAGAACAGGACCCTGGTAGTTACTCTGTGGGTTTGGTTTGATCCATTTTTTCTGGTAACTCTAATTAGTGCCTCTTCTTTGACTCATCCCCCAATCTCTCTCACCATCACATCCACTAATACCAAGAAGTATTAGCTTTAAGTCTCTTTCCTCTTTCCAGCTTTGATGGCTGTAGATTTGCCCAACAACCCACTTAGCTCATGGATAAAGGTGAAACACAGGATGGTGTCTGCAAAAGGAATGATTACTACACCTTTAGAGGTCATTATGAATACTCAAATTTACATGTGACCATAACTCCTGCTTTCACCAGAGATGTTAGTTTTTGAGAATATTAGCTAATCCTGATTTCCTTTAAAATTCACATACACTTTTAAAAATTAAAGAGTCTTTTTTTCAAAGATTTATTTATTTGAGGGAGAGAGAGCATGAACATGGGGGTGAGTGGGAGATGGGGAGAGAGAGTCTTAAACAGACTCCACCCTGAGGGCAGAACTCCAACGCAGGGCTCAATCTCATGTCCCTGACCTGAAATCAAGAGTCAGATGCCCACTGACTGCACCACTGAGGTGCCCTTAAAGTTCAAGCTCTTTTATTCCCAACAGCCATGGATGATTTTTATCTTGGGAAAGATATATTGTTATTTTTATAAAAACAGG
Source organism: Mustela putorius furo (assembly GCF_011764305.1). Classification (NCBI taxonomy): domain Eukaryota; kingdom Metazoa; phylum Chordata; class Mammalia; order Carnivora; family Mustelidae; genus Mustela; species Mustela putorius. The sequence continues at coordinate 43,505 of NW_025421329.1, read as the reverse complement.
TTTGAGGACACGAGTGTAAAACAAACCTCTTCATATTTTTTCCTCTGCAGTGTACTTTTGGGTCTTTGTGCATCAGTAATCTGTGTTCCATGACATACTCAGGATGTACATGAGGGGCTCCTGGGGTAATAGCCATGGAAGAGTTGGGGGCACACTCACAGGTTCACAAACCCTTACCTGCTTCTCTAGGACCCATCAGCTCAAGCCATTTGGGGCTCTACAAGAACCTTCATTTGAAGAAAGGATTTCACTGTTCATGTGAGTTTGGAAACTACTGAGGTAGAGAAGGGTTGAGAGAAAGCAATTTGTTTCTACTTACCAATGACTTCAAGGGAGTACGTTAGGCTGCACCGTCAGACCTTTTTACACTTGGGTTTCAGTTAATTTTTTTGTTTTTTTTTTTTCTTCTTTTCTCAAAGTATGAATTCTCAACATCCAATGAATCCATGTTCATTTGTCAGTTCAAAAATGTGCCCAAATCAAATATATATTGCTTGGGCAAGTCTGCCATTTTGGGGGACTCCTAAGTGATTTTGTCCATGAAAACAAATCCTAAAGAGGGTGTTTTTCACCAAAAAAAAAAAAAAAAATCAGGTGGGGATTTTTGCAGTAAATTAGGGAGGACCAACATCATGTAACATATCCTAGTTTGCCCTCTCATTTCTGGGAAGTGTCATGAGTTGTGCAGATCCTCCTGGATTTCCTACGTTTCTGGAAATTTCTAATTCAGTTTGTGAAAATTGTGTTTTCCTGTGGCTGAGACTGTCACGCTGGTTCTCTGGTTCCTTCTCTGCCTCCTACTTCCCTTCCACTTAGTAAAATGTCTTCTGCTCCTTTTAAAAGGGGGAAGGAGCTTTAAAAAGACCTGAGACGTGCCCCAGTGGTTTGTTCATAGCTCCCTCAGCCTGCCTTGCCCTAGGGACTGACACAAACTTCAGCTTCCGGGGGGAAGGTGTGTTTCCTGTGTACCTGGGTCTGCCTATGGGTTTGGTCCCTCTCAAGTGGTGGCAATATTTGGTTGACACCATGCCGCGCATGGATTGCATACAACCTGCCGGTGTCAGGCCTGACTCTCCTTGCTGTTGACATCAGGGCTCATCTCATTCCTCATTCCTCTCATTCCTCTCATCCTCATCTCATTCCTCATTCCTCTCCCTCTGTGGAGACTTGAGGCTCTCTCTGCTTTCCTGGTATGCACACACACCAACGAATGGCCTTTCCCTTGTCTCCTGTCGGGGTGCTGTGACCCCACTCCTCCTCAGAGCCTCAGAGAACCACTGCCTGCACACTGGGGAGAGCACAATCCCAAAATGGCGCTGGGCTCCTTAGCAGGCTTCTCTTCAAGCCGCTCTGTGCAGGGCAGACATGTGATAGACCGAGAGGCAGGAGAGTATCAGAACTAAGTTGGGCTCCTGATTATTTCTGAGTATTGCAGAAAAGTCCCACATCTGACCCTAAGCAGCAGCCTGCAAAGTGGTCCTCAGAGCTCTCCTTGGTGGCTGGAGAAAGAATGTAACACTGCAGTTAAGGCTCGGCTAGGCGTTCAATTATCACTGTGCCTTTTCTACGGAACTGGACTTTCTGGAGAGAATGGAGAATCTCCACCCCCAGAGGGTGCAGCCCAGCCCCACTGCTCTGCTTGGAGAGGGACATTTGACATTTGAGCCTTGGAATAATAATAATAATAATAATTAAAAATAATAAATATTATTTATTTATATGTATTTATAAATATATTTATAATATATAATATAGACTAAAAATTATAGGTAAATAATATATAATATAAATATACAAATAAAATATTTATAAATAATAAATATTATTATTATTAATTTCCAGTCAGTCTTTATTTTATTGTTTTTTTAAGATTTTATTTATTTATTTGACAGTGATCACAAGTAGACAAAGAGGCAGGCAGAGAGAGAGGGGGAAGCAGGCTACCCACTGAGCAGAGAGCCCAATGCGGGGCTAGATCCCAGGACTCAGATCACGACCTGAGCTGAAGGCAGAGGCTTAACCTACTGAGCCACCCAGGAGCCCCTAAAATTTTTATATGATAATAATATTGTCTTTTATTGTGAACTTTGTATATGCTAATTACTGTCCTAAGCACATTATATGAATTAACTCATCTAATTGTCACAGCAACTCTATAATCTCCATATTAAACATGTATGAAAGAAAGCATAGAGAGGTGAATTAACTTGCTTGATGTCATACAGCTAGTAAGTGGTAGATGAGGAGTTCAAAACTCAAGTATATGCATTATACCATCAAGCCCGAAATTACACAAAGTCACACAGAAGCACTTTTTGAACTGTGTCAGGGCTATATAATAAAAATGGGATTTGTATATACGAATGTTTGCTTGCAAGTAGTACAACTTAGTAAGGAAAAATTGACAACAATGTTCCTCATTCAGAACACTTTAAATAAAATAAAAATGAAATTACCCAAGAAATAGACTACAATTTGTTCTATAAACAGATGTTTATATATTTCAAGTGAACAAGACTGGCTCCATATTCAACAGGCTGATATAAAGAATAATCCTGTGAAATTATTACTTGATACACTTAATAACTACAAACATTTGTCATTGGGATAAAAAAGTTACTCATTATAAGAAAGCAAAAAACCATTTTTTTCTAGTAATTATAGTGTTTATTGATCACTTAATAGATGATTCTATAGTCAGAATTTTCAGATTCAACAGTTTTAGGAGTATCTCCTTAATGATCTCATTTTACAGTGGCTTGTTCAAGCTTCTGGATCTAGGAGGTAGCTGAGCTGAGTTTAAAACCAGACCCAGGAGATGCTGAAGACACAGAGTGCAATTCTGGCCATCTCCTCCCTGGTGGTAGAACACAGCTAAACACATCAACATTTCAGGTTTGTAAATTGAATTTTTCATCCACTTGGGGAAGATTGAATGTTGTATCCACTGTAAGATGGAAAGAAAGACATTTCAAGGAGACAATGTCTTCCTTTCTTCCTATTTTTGACAAGTTTCGTCTTTGAAACACTTGACAAGGAAGCATATTTCCTTTTCACACATGTGTATTCTTACCTAGGATTCTGCTCACCAACCTTAGTCCAACCGATTCCCCATCTATCTTGTTCCTTTACACCTTTGTGGGAGAGTCAGCACCTTCGAGGGTCTTTTCTGACCCCTCCATGTGCCATCAACCACTCTTTACTTTCAGCTCCATGCTTGTATATATCTACCTCTGCACAATATCAGAATAGTATATTTTTGTTGACTTTCTCCATCCCCTACCTGGGAACTGCCTGAAAGTTGAGACTATCTGGTTCACTTTTGTTTCTCCAGTGTCTAGTTCTGTTTCTAATACATAATAGGTGCCCAGAATATGGTTGTGAACTAAATGAATAAAGGGGAGTTTTCAAAATAAAAAGAAGTATGAGTCATATGGCTTTGTAGTTCCATTACTTAACTATGTCTGGTGTATAGCAAATGCTCAAAACATTTGCTAAATGAATTGGCTCAGCAGATTAGAGGTTTTAGCTAGAGTCCTAAGATGAGGCAGTTTTATGGAAAACCATAAGCTTAACTATCCCCAAAATGAACATATTTCTTTTAAAGCAGCTTTAAGAAACTAAATGCCCTTGCATTCTGGAGGGAGCAGAGATATTTTCATTTTATGCCTAATAAGGAATAAGATGTTCTTTTGACTTTTTCTCCTTTTAAAGCCAACACATTCACCTACAGCACTAGTCTACCAATTACTTGGAAGTGAAATCAAGCTTAAAACTGCATCCCTATTTCTCTGGCCCCCATTTATGTTGAAGAAAAGAATTTGGGTTTCCATGTTCAAACTCCCAGGTTGATGGATGCTGAGTATGATGGGAGGGCAGCCATGCAGGCCAGGTGGGAGTATGTTAACTCAACTTCATTGCCATGACAATTGGTTATGGTAAGTTGGCTGGCACCAGATCATCAAAGAATCATGCTCTTCCATAACCACGAAGCCAGGGATTCAGGTAGGTGATGTTTCCTGCCTACAGTTATATAATTAGTGGCAAAGTTAGAACTAGAAACCAGTGGTCTAGATTTTAAGTGCATTATCACTATTACAATACATTCTGTTGTTGTCCATTACCACTGAAACAGATTACTAAAAATTTCTTGGGGATAATGGCTGTACTTCTCTCCCCTGCACTTTCATGATATCAAGGATCAAGCTCTACATATCCCTAGCTCAGCCCAACACATCTACCCAGAGTAACAGAAGAGGAATCTCTATCATTCCAAGCATTGCACAGCATAGGGGACAGGCCTTCTGGGCACCTGCTTTTCTGCTCATTGAAGAATTCTCCCAAGTTCAAAATGGTCAAATTCCAACTGAGTCAACTTTCACAGCATAGTCATGTGTCTATAGCTATATACATTGCCTCTTCCGAGGGAGGGGCTGATATTGGCTGAGAAAGAGCAAAACTGATACCTGGAGGCTTCTATTTGAAAAACACTGAAAACCCATGTTTAAAACCCAGACATTGAGTCTGCTTTTTTTCCCCCTATTTTTCTTTCCTGTTTTTCAAAGAGTACACCTCCTTCCTTCATTCCTTCCCCAATTATCTATCTGCTAAGGTTATAAGAACTAACTTTGGATAATTTAAGAGGAAGCTATTCTTTGGAGGGCTTACAGGGGCTCTTGGAACCTAGAGTAGGTGGAGACTGAAATGTTGGCAGGAGGAATGTGGGGTAGGAGGTTCCCCCAGGACCAAGCCCTCCTTGGTTTAAGATCTCTCATCTCTCTGTTTAGAGTTCTGGAGGACGGGAATACAAATGGCAGCCTCCTGGTCTCCGGCCCGGAGGAGCCGAGAGCCCGGGGCCCCACTCCTCAGTGCGCCCTCAGTGAACAGCACCCAGTTACTCCTGTCTGCCTGATCTCCAGCTGCGCTCCGAGCTCACCAAGCCTGTGGCTGGTTCAAGGTAACACCGAGCTGTGAGCTTACTGTCGGCTCTGTCTCTGTAGCCGGTTTTCCCGTTCCAATACCTGCAAGCTCTGCGACACTCAGACACCCCCGATCCTTCTGTGATCCTGCGGGACCTGAGGCCACGCTGACCCTGCGTGGGCTTTGCCCCGGTTTAGCCTCTGGAGCGATGTCCCTCAGTGGAACAGACTTTTAAAAGTCCTGATTTTGTGCTCCGTTGCTCCGCCGCTTGCCGGGAGCCAGCCCCTCCGGGGTCTATCTTCCCATCACTTTGGATTCACATCTCCGCTGGTTCTACCTTTCAGAAAGTGGTTGTTTTTCTGTTTCCAGAATTGCTGTTCTTCTTCTCTTCGATCTGCCGATGGATTTGTAGGTGTTTTTAATCTTTAGATAAGCTATCTAGCTGATCTCCTGCTAGCTGAAGTAGTCTCAGCCTGCTACTTCTCCACCATCTTGACTCCTCCTCATCTCTCTGTTTAAACTTCATGCTCTAGGCTATAATTGTCTAATGGGTTTGGCTTGAGTCACTTGATTTAAGTGAGTGATTCTAGTTCAGGGAAGCAGGGCTTCGATCATACTTCATCTTTAACTTGGGAGCTAATCCCAGGAGGCACCTGTAAGGCAGTGCGAAAGTGAGACAGGGAAGGGAAGGCAGTCAGAAGCCCAACTGAGCCAATATCCACACTGGGCACAGGAAAACCTGAGGAACCTATATGGAACCCACACTTCTGAGTATCTGTCCTGTGGGCAAGGGAGCTGGGATTTACGTCTACCAGTTCTCCTCAATGACTTCGTGGAGGTGCTGGGAGTCCATCCTCAGCCACTTCTGGAATGCCACAGATAGGAGCTGAGTGGTCTTGGGAAAGGGAAGGACAGGTTGGCAGCTGAAAGCCAAGAAATCTTGCACTAACATACTATAATAATTTATTAGCAATTTCTATTGTCTTATTAATTTCCTGATTAGCACAGACTTAGTGGTCAAGGACACAAATTAATATACTGAAGGTCAGATGTTTAAAATTGAGGTGATGAAGGGCTACTTTCCTTTTGGACTCTTCAGGGGATAATCCATTTTCTTGCCTTTTCCAGCTTCCAGAGGTTGCCTCCATTCCTTGGTTCATGGCCCTTTCCTCTATCTTCAAAGCCAGTGGAATAGCATGGCTTTCCTCTGATTCTACATCTCTCTCTTTTTGTCATCACGTGGGATTCTCCTCCTCACCCTTTGACTCTCCTGTTTCCCTCTTACCAGAGACCCCTCTGCCTACACTGAGTACATTTATAATCCAAAGAACTGTTCCATCCAAGGTTCTTACTCAGATTTGCAAAGTCCTATCTACCTGTGTAAGGTAACATAGTTACAGGTTCCAGGTATTAGGATGCAAACCTTTTTGAGGGACCATTATCCAGCCTACCACACAGGGTGGGACCCCAGACTGTCAGCCTTAATTAGGGGGCTGGAGTGGACTGTTGGGAACAGGATGTGGATATTGACCAGCCAAAGAAGGACAAATATCTTCTACAGAAAATTCCTTTCTCCTTGTCTTCCCTGCTTTCTCTACTTGGTTGAAGATGAAGGAAAATGTTAGGCTCCGCGTCATTGCTCCCAGACCTATGGAACAATGAGACCCACTGATTTCCACACGATCGAGAGCGGATCAAATCACAATCTCCTCTTCTTTTTGTCCAAATCACTTTCTGCTGACAACTCCTTCGCACCCTCTTGGGCCACCACCTCCAAACCCACAATGTGACCTTCAGAACCAAGTGCCCAGTATGCAGCAGGAGTTCCCTAAATATTTGCTGAAAGAAGGAAGGGAGGAGGATGCAAATCATGATGGAGCCTCATAAGTGCGCGTGTGTATGTGTGTGCACCTTTGTGTTTGCGCTCATCTCCTCTGACATCAGAGTGAATTCTGTGCATAAACCATGAGGCGAGCCTGGCCTGCACCTTTAAGCAAAAGTGGCGGGCACTGTTATTTATTTCCGGTCAACCGAATTGGCAGATATAATCAATCTCCTCTCAGGCTTCTCCCATACCCCTGACATGCTGAGCAGTGAGAGTGGGAACGGGGAGCTAGGGAGCTGGGGAGCTCCAGCCCCTGATGTGTCCTGCTTTTTCCCGCAGATCAGTCCGAGGCAGGATCAGAGCCTGCTTGGAGGAGAATGCTGACACCTTCTTGGTGATATGACAGGCCTCCCTCCAAATGCCTGGTGTTTCCTGAGTGGCTGAGTTTCAGCTGCAGGGCAAAGCTCTCATCCTGGTTTTACTCTGGGATCAAATTATAAAAATCATTTCCCCAAATGCCCTCTCTTGCTAGAGTTCCCACACAGTCAGAAGAAGCAAAATCTCCCTCAATCAATTCCATTGGTTCTGATGTCAAGCTCTTAAGCCCCTCGGAGGTTCCAGCACCCCACCTCCCAGCCTTCTTTCCTTCTGCACACGGCACCATGCATCACTCTCCCAGGCTGTCCGGGCAATTCTCTTCCTAGTGAAGGTGTTCAGTGAAATAAGCCTAAGCTGTGTGTTTGTTTACAGATAGAACGTTGTGTTGTCCAAATGCTAGATTTTAGCTAATGATAGTTTCTTTTAAATAGAACACTTAGGTAAGGGAAAAACAAAAAACAAAAAACAAAAACTCAACTCCCTTCCTCACAAAATTAACTATTGCTGACCATTTTTGTGGTCCTGGCTCTAAGCCTTTTGAGGAATGTGTGACTATAAAGGTAAAAGATATTTTTCCAGTTACATTTTCAGTGGGTGATTACATTTTGGTTTTATTTTCCTTATTTTTAGACCTTCGCGAATGTCAGCTAGACCTTCGACTTTCAGGTTTGTTCTATTCATTTGAGTAAGGGCATGGTGAAAAGGCGGTGAGGATTTACGTCATTTCTCTAACCCTACACAGTGGGGCTGGTGCAGAGACTGTGTTAAATAAGAGTTCCCACTGGGCCTTTCCCTTTGTTTTCACAAACTGCTTGGTGATGCTCAGATGACCATTTTGTCTGGTAGAGGAGGCACTTACCACAATGCAAGGACTTTTCCCCTCAGGCCTTGGGACAGCGCAGGCACAGATGGAAGTGGGAGAGCTATGAGCAGCCTGTGTGTGGTCCCTGGGATCTAGGCCCCTGCAGGTCCAGGGCCAGATACCTTGGAGGGCCCCCAAAGCTATCTCAGACCTCTGTGAGGATGTGTCAGAGATACTGCATTTGTGAAAACTTAAGTGCATTTGTGAAAATTTTAAGGGCATTTGAATGCTCTTTAGCTTAAAACCCTACAAGGCAAGACAGAGGTCATAGAAGGAGGTAACATTGGAAGCATTGCCCTGTCCCTGGCATCTTCCGGGAAAGCAAAGCAGCCAAAGCCCATGGTCACACAGCACTAAGCCTTTTAAAGGCTCCTCACTGCCCTTAGGATACACTGGGAGTCCTTACTGTGACTCGCCAGGCTCTGAAGACCCCCGTGCAATTCCGCTTTTTAACTCCCATTACACTTAACCTGCTTTGTCAACATCCATCTTGTCTACTTGTTTATAAGCTCTGTGATAGAAGGGACCATGTTTTCCTCATTCGCAGCTTTATCCCCAGGGCTTAGCAGAGTTCCTGACACATAGCAGGTAAGCAATCATTGTTGGTTGGATGAGTGAATGGAATCGAATAACTTCTTCAGTTGACCGGAGCAGTAGACAAATGCCTAGAGTCAGGTGGATTTGGGAAAGCTCAGATCACTGGCCTGAGTCAGACCATAATTTTGTGGAAAGGGACTGAAGCCTAGAGGGTCTTGCCATGCTTACTCTGTGTCCACGGTCCATCAGGGAAAAAGTGGTTTAATGTGCTTGGAAGGACCATAGAAGCTGAAGTTTTTTTCTGGTTGGTTTATGAAAGTACATGTGGCAGAAATGGTCACCACCTCTCTTTCAACCCTGTCTTTACCAGATACAGGTGGGTGACAACTGGTCTAGTTTCTCCCCTTTTCTTAGAAAAGACTTACATTGAATCTCCTCGTCGGGTGTTTATGCTGGGGTGGGCTCAAGTTAGGGAATATTGCTCCCCAGAGAGCTGAAGCACAGCTACTCCAAACCGAGAAGCAGCCCAATGCTGATTCATATACCTATTGCATCCCACCTGGGCAGGAGCCCACCTGCCCGGTGACACTCATGCTCCAACTCAACAACCCAAGGAGAGACACAGCATCCCTCTATACTGTGATCTATTTCAGATATTCTCAGGGAAGGCAAAGCAGGCCTATGACACCCAGGATCCATTAGATGGCTGTATTGCATTTCTTTCTATTAACAGATGTTTCTTCTCTCTGTGCAGAGAACTTGGTGGCTCCCTGGAGGGAGATAGCCATCTGAGTGTGTGTCCCACATTGAGGCTTTCTCTCAGATCTGCACTGAGCCTGTGTTCTGGTTTTGTCACACTTCTCTGTCAAAGAGTGTGAAGGTGTTCTGGAACCTTCCTCTGGAACACAGCTGGGGCTGAGCTTGTTGGCTTCTAGACTACACAGAGACAACATGGTGTGATTTCAGAGGTATTGCTCTGGTTGTCAGGAGATTTGGTTTTCATTCCACTTCTTATACAGACCTTATATTAGTTTTTCCTTCCTTCTCCACCCTTGTCATGATTCACTGGGAATGACATATTCAGGGTGCAGGTTATCAGCTGAGGTTCTAAGGACTCTCATGGCAAGTTGAGAAAAGCTTGCTTTGGTGACTATTAGAACTCCCAGAAGAGACAAGTCCCATAGGACTACTGGGCAACCTGCCACTTGTGAGCAAGTGTTTGCTGTTGCAAGCCACTGAGCTTGGGGGTTGTTTCTATTAGGCATTATGGACAACAGTATCTGATTAATATAAATCTCAAGTGTATTAAATTTACTTGGATTTAAGTTTTTTTTCATCTGAGGTATGATTTGTATACAATAAAATGAATAAATTTAATACTCATTACATTTAATGAACATTTTGGGGGGCACTTAATGAACTTTGACAAAGTTATATATTCATGTAACTGCTGTCCCAAAAACCACTATTGAACGTTTTGCATCACTTCAACAAATTCCTTCAAGTTCCTTTCTAGCTCTTCTACCTCCCCCAGTCCATAAGCAACCACTTGCTGATTTCTATTACTGTAGTTTAGTTTTGCCTGCTCTTGGCAGTCTATTCTCTCTGTGTCTGCCTTCTTCAGATCAACATGATTTTAAAGATATATTCACGTTGTGTGCATAAGTAGTTTCTTCTTGTAATTACCAACTAGTATTTCTTTCTTTTTCAAGATTTTATTGATTTCTTTAAAGATCTTTTTATTTATTTATTTATTTATTTATCTTAGAGAAAGATTGAGCAAGGGCATGAGCAGTAGGGAGGGATGAGGGAGAGAGAATCTCAAGCAGACCTCACGCAAAGCACAGAGCCTAAGGTGGAGCTCAATCTCACAATCCCAATCTCACAATCTCCCAAACCTGAGTCAAAATCAAGAGTCCGTCAGTCAGCCAGTCACTGAGCCACCAAAGAGCCCCTCAACTAGTATTTCATTGTATGAACAAACCACAATAAACAATAATTTATTTCTACATTATCTGGTGATAGACAATTGGGTTGTTTCTAGTGTTTGGGTATTGGAAGTAAAGCTGCTTTGTGTGGACGTTTATTTTTGTTTCTTCTTGGTAAATACCTAGAAAAGGAGTTACTAGGTAATAGGGAAACTTATTTTCCAAATTGGTTAAACCATATTGTCTTTGATTAACAATGTATTATAGTTCTAGAGCCCATATATGCTTGTCAACACTTTGTGTTTTCAGTCCTTTTAATTTAGCCTTTCCAGTAGAGATGTAGTGGCATCTCACCATGGTTTTAATTTCCATTTCCCTGATGAGTAATGGCAATGAGCATTTTTTCATGTGCTTATTTGGCCATTACTATAGCTTCTTTCATGTGTCTAAGTCTTTTGCCCATTTTTTAAATTGAAAATTTTTTTTTGTCTTATAATTGAGTTGTAAGAGTTCTTTATATGCTCTGGGTATAAGTCCTTTATCAGGTATATGCATTGAAAATAATTTCTTATAGGTCATTCTGTAAGTCACTGAGAGCTGAACATTGCAATCTCTATTATAGATTTGTCCATTTCTTTCCTCAGTTATACTAGTTTTTGCTCCACGTGTTTTGAAGTTCTGTGATTCAAAATGCCTCTTAGGACTGTTTACATCTTTGAGATAGATTTCTTTAATCATCATGAAATGTCCTTCTTTATCCCTTATAATACTGTCTTGAAGTTTACTTTGATATTAATATAGTCCCTCTAGATTTTGTTTGCTTATTGTTTGTATGTTAAATCCTTTTACCTCCTTTTACTTGCAACCAATTTGTGTCTTTATATTTAAAGGAGTACTTTTAGATGATAAATAGTTGGATCTTCCTATTTTGTCCCACCAGACAGTCTTTCAAATTTTTTTACTATTTAAATTTAATATAATTCTTGTCGTGGTGGGTTTATGTCTAGCATTTGATATTTATTTATTTATTTAGATTTTATTTATTTATTTGACAGACAGAGATCACAAGTAGGCAGAGAGGCAGGCAGAGCGAGAGGGGGAAGCAGGCTCCCCACCAAGCAGAGAGTCCAATGTAGGGCTCAGTCCCAGGATCCTAAGATCATGACCTGAGCCGAAAGCAGAGGCTCAACCCACTGAGCCACCCAGGCACCCCACCTACCTTTTGATATTTATTTTTATTTTCTATTTGTCCCATCTGTCCGTCCTCCCTTTACTTTTCCCTTCCTGCCTTTTTTGGGTCAGCCAAATATTTTTTTCAGTATTCCATTTTATTTCGTCCCTCAACTTTGTAAGCTATACCTCGTTAAGTCATTTCTTGAGTAGTTGACCTGCATTACAAAAGTCATTTTAAAATGATCATAGTCTTTTAATTTTTTATACACACTGTAAGAATTATAACATTGTAGTTAGACCTGCTTCCCTCCCACCCTCTATGCTCTTGCCATTTGATTTTACCCCAGTATGCTATAAACCCTATAAAATGCTCATTCTTTTGGTTTCAAAGGATAGGCTAAAAAACAAATATAATATGATAATTTTAAAAATGTTTCATGTTTACCCACATGTTTGCTCTTTCTGGTATTCCTCATTCCTTACAAGTGACCTTAGTGTCCATGTGGCATTTTTCTTCCATCTATAAAACATCTTCTAGGTTGTCTGGTGTTGCAGGTCCCTGTCTGAAGAAAAGTCTTCCTCCCCCACCCTGCTGGGGATGAAAGCAGCCTGGATTCTTTTCTCCCCCAGGAAGAAATTGTTTCTACATGTTAGCTCATGTAGGTTGTTGTTGTTTTTTAATGTCCTCAGCTCTCTAAAGAGTTTGAAAAAATGATGTTTGAGGCTGTTCCATTTTGTATTCTTGGTTAGGATCAGTGTCTCGCCACTCTCTGAATTGGAAATGGAAGTCCAGGATTTAGTTTGCTCATTTTGAAGTGAGAAGTTTAAACTCCATTCATTTTTTGGACCAAAAACCATTTCTGAGAAGTCCTTCCAGAGCTCAGCATCTAAACTGGATGAAGTTTTACATTGTTAATATCACCCTGAGCTTTAACATTTTAACATGCAGTTTAACACTTTGTACTTCTCTGTCTTGATGCTTGATAATTCTGGGGACTTATTGTTTGTTTTCCTGATTTATTCTTAGCTGCAGAAATGTAATAGTTGTAATAGTTGATCTACCCTTTCGTATTCCTCCTTTCCCACATCCTCCTCCCTATCCCATGAATACCTTTACTTTACATATTTAATCAGCGTTCTCCTTTCCCTCTCTTGAAAGCATCTAAGACATCTCTTTCCTCCATCCTCCAGCCCCAAGTTCAAAAAGACCCACTATTTTTGGTTTATGCTCCATTATTCAACTGTTTCCAGTTTTGAATTAACAAAGTAACTTCAGGATAACCTTGCCACTCATGAAGGGCTGGTATTCATTTTGATTGGTCAGTACCAGTGCATTACTAGTTATTAAATATTTTGTAAATCCCTCTACCAGGATTGTCAGTACTTTGCATGGTGCCTACCTCATAGTATATACTCAGTACATATTTGTTGAATAAACTAAGGGCGTTCAGGATGATTGCATGGGATGGCCAGGTTTTCCAGCTGGTAGGTCCTATTCTATGGAAATGGGATACAAAGACAAATGAGGAACCATCCCTGGCCTTAATTGGGATCATACGTGTATGTTGGACATCTATACCTTCCCATCCCAACATGTTGTTCAGTCCACTGTTGTGGACACCTGCTATATACCAGTGTATCCCTAGTATACTTGCTATACCCCATATCTAGTGCTTTTTGCACCATTGTCAATACTCTCTGAATCCTCTTTTGATTACTGGGAAGATAGGACTTGGAAAATGAATATAAATTCTCTTTTTTCAAGCAGACAATTCTAGTTGCACATGACACAGTCCCTCAGAGGACCCCCAGTGGATGGAGCCAAGCTGCCAATAATGTTGGTCGTCTTAGTATCGACGTCTTGGATTACCTTTCCCTCCTCTCATATTTCACTCTTCCCAATCACCACGTCTGTTCCTTAGGAGATCACTTCCTAAGGTAAATTTCCTGAGTGCAATGCCTGTCTCTGCTTTTTGAGAGATCCCAAGCTAAGACAACTTGTAAACAAGTGATCATAGCACAATATGATCAATGTATTAATAATCATTAGAATCAGCTCAAGGTTACAGAAGGATGTGGGGAGATGTGGTAGCTGGGTGGTAAGTATTAAGGAGGGTGTGTGCTGTATGACCACTGGGTGTTTACACAGTTGAACATACATCAAAAACTAATGATGTACTATATGTTGGCTAACTGAACATAATAATAAAAAAATTTAAAAAAGAAAAAACAAATAAAATAATCATTAGAGGCACGAGAACTGGGGCTTTCTTTACCGAAGAATTAAATTTGAAGTAGTCTTCAAGGCTGAGCAGAAGGCAGGTAGAAAAGTTGGAATAGGGAATTCTGTGCTGACATATCAGTGTGAAAGTCAAGGATAGGAGCCAACTTCCAAGATGGCCCAGAGATTTTCAGCCTCTTGGTATTCACACCCTCATGCAGTCCCCTCGCCTTCTCCACTCTGTACCCCAACTGACCTGTGTGACAGGATAGGACAGAATTGATGGTGTGTCTTTTCTGAGATTGAGGCTATAAGAGGCTTTAGCTTCCATCATGGCTCTCTTTCTTGTGGGTCACACACTTTGTGGGAATGTAGCTATCATGCCATGAGGACACTCAGTCTACTTATGGAGAGGTTCCATGGTGAGAAACTGAGGACTCTGGTCAACAGTCAACAACATCCATCAATGATCACATGAGTGAACTGGAAAACAAGTGTTCTATCCCCAGTCAGGTCTTCAGATGATTGCAGTCTGGGTCACCAGCTTGACTACAGTCTTGGGAGGAACTCAGATCCAATTAAGCTACTCCTGGACTAAGATAATGCATGTTTGGGAAAAGTTGTTATGCAGCAATAAACAACCAATACAGAAAGGAATTGTGAGAAAACATGATGCACTTTGGAATTGCAAGTGAATTTTTTTCAAGTTTTTTTTCAACTCCAAAAATCATGATTGTATCATCATTTAAGTCAACATTATTGAGACAAAATGCATCATCTTTGGAGACAGACCACCCACATTAAGTCCCTCCTCTGGTGGGTAATAACTTGGTGATCTTGGACAATTTGCTTGACTGCTAGCCTTTAATTTTCTTGCCTATAATTTGGGATTGGAATCATATCTCTCTCAAAGAATTGTGAGAATTACATAAGACAGTCCATGTAAAGCTGTTATTATCTTTTTTGCACATGATAAACATCTAGTAAATTTCAGCTATTATCATTTTTACAAAATTGTCCCCAGCCCCAAACCTCAATTACAAAGATAGATTACAGAATAAGGTGACAACTCCCTTTTCCTGGTTTTATTTATAGTCATTTTCAAGGGTAAATTCAACAGAAACTTTCCCCTTTTCTTTTTAATCAATTTAGTTCTAGTAGTTTAAAAATTTGAAGTGTAAAGGTATATTCAATACCTTTAATTAGTAACCACTAATACATTTCCCCAATGTGCCAACAAAAAGGTTGAAAGTAATCAGCTGATGAAAGGTTAATTAACTCAATCTTCTATAGTTCAGAACAAGCTGGGCCATGCTTCAAAAACACCTCATTTGGGGTGGAAAAGCCTTACAAGAAAAAAGAAAAGGGAAGGAAAACTCAATCCAAACTAAGCTGAGAACAGACAAACAAAAATAAACCACAGAGACAAGGAGGCTGACAGCTCAGCCTTATTCTCTTTTCTCTCAAGACCTACCCACTCCCAAAGGAGATTGGTTCAGGGAGTGCTGCTAGATGATAGTTGTAAGAAAAGGTTAACCCAGTCCCTCCCCAGCAGGGAGAGCAGTCAGGATCTGGAGGCCAGTCAACCTTTACTTAAGCCATTAGATGGCGTTTCTCTTGATGGTTTTGGTCTCTCCTTTTGCATCTTTTCCCCACCTCTCCCACTTTATCTGATCCTCCTAACAAGTCTGTGTCTGGCAGGTATCTCTTCTCTCTGTTATTTCTACCTGATGAATTGAAATTACCAGGTTGCAGCTCATTGGGGCATTTAGGCACACTGTTGCTCTGTTATTCCTGACAGAAGGATTTCAAGCACCAGGGAACAGTTGGGGCAGATTTTTGTCTGGATATCAGGGAACTTCTCAGAACCCAGGAAAGTTGTCCCCTGGGGTGGGCTGTTACCAAGAACATCCTCAGGGCCCTTACAGCAGGCAAGGCACAGCCCAGCAAGTCACGGCACTGCGCACAGTGACGGGAGTCAGAAGAGTACAACCTCTAGGAAGGCAGACTGACATCTGCTGTTAGTTTGGAATTCAGTCAATCCCACTGATAAATAAGGAATTCTGTTTATAGAAAGTATGTCTGCTGTCCTACTTTTAAAGCACAATATGTCCAGACTGGGATTCTTTGTGGTAGAATTTTGCCATTATGTCAAATCAGCCTTACAAGGAATATCTTCATCGAGTTTTCCTTGTCTCAGACCATGCTCTGACTGTCTTGCGCTTCCCTGATTATGCAAAAAGCCCACTGTGGTGCCAAGATGGTGCAGGCAAGGCATGTGGTAGCCTGAGGAATGTGTATCTTCAGGATGCATGCAATGGTTCTGGCTTCCAGCTTGGACAAAGTGATATTCCAGATGTTGAAGGCCACTTGAAGAAATGGTACTAACCTGGCTCCAGGACTTAGAATTTGAAGAAAAGATAAAGAAATAAAAACAAAAAGTAAAGAAGTCTCTCCCTTTTAATTTTCCTTTTCATCTTTATATATATCAATCAAAATGTTCTTTAGAGAGAAGAGAAGAGTTCTGGAAAAGAGGGAGGAAAAATGGTAGAGAGGGTAAAGGGGGTAGTTTACAGACTGGTGGGTGCTCTGAAGGGGTTTGTGTCCTAGCAAAGAGCAGCAATGCCTCTGACAGAAGACACGTGGGTGCTCTCCCCACTCTATGTCCCTCTGGCAGGTGCTGTAGTGGGAAATCACCTCTCAGTGTGTGCAGAAAGCATGGCCTACTCTCGGGTCTCCTCATGGATTTGTGGGGACATGCCTGGTTTCTGTGAGGCTGTGGTGTAACTCGTTTGTTCCTTTGCCACTCTGTATCTGTGTAATCTTAGAAAGAAGTATCCTGGAGGTCATGGATGTCTATTTTCACTGATGTCATCTGGCCCACTGACTAATGCCATGAAAAGCCTACATGTCTTCATGGCGAGCTCAGGACAGAATATCATGCCTAAATGTTTTAGGGTAACCATCAACACCACTGGGAACTCAGCATAGTGGCTGTCTACATGCTGGAGGGAGCTGGTGTCCAGACTTGGCTATAACATGCTAGACTTCTGAGGCACCAGGTCCACTCCTGGCAAATGAGGGCATCAGACAGAATGAGCTCATTCTTCCCTTGTTCCTCATCAGTGTGGAGATTTACTTTACATCAACTCTCTGCAGATCTAAATTATGTGGGGATGACAAATGCGTTATTATGTTAGACCTCAGTCTTTAGAATTAACCAGCTTTCCATGTCTTACTTTATCAAACATGGGTCATGAGCTTCAATTTTCTAACCAGCTTGTCCTGCTCAAATCATACCTAGCCTATCTTAATTTATGATTTCTATACTCTTGGGAAAAAAATGTGAGTGATATCTACAGAAACTTGAGATACCATCAAACATTTGCTCTCATGGACACACAGCTTTGGGCCCATCACGTAAACCTCTATAAGCAGATTGGGGAAGCAGATCATGAAGGGAGAGATATAATAGTAAATAGCTTTCATTCATATGTTGTTTTCAATGTGTTAGACCCAAGTGCCATGTGCTGTATGTATATGTCACAACAACCCTATGAGGTGGGCTTTATTTTTTACAGTCGAGGAAACACACTGCAAATGGGCAGTCAGGCTGTGTTGGATAGGGTTGCATCCTCTCATCTTCACTGTCCCCGGAATTCATTTCCACTAAATCCATCATTCATTAGCCAAGAGGAGAAAGGCTTTCAAGTCATCCAGCCCTAGGTATGAGCTCTGGCTCTGGTCTATGCCATTTATGGCATATTTCTGAATCTCCCTGAACTTCAGTTCCCTTCTCTGTAGAATGAAGGCAATTCAATATACATGACAAGTTGCAGCAGGCTGCATGGAGACATGGGGGTGTCTGACACAAGGAAACTTCCCAGCTAAGGCTGCTTTTACCTTCTATGCCTTTCATTTCCCGTGTGCCCGCTCTCTTTACTCCACCTGATGGATTTTGCTTGCTGGCTCATGCAGTTCATTTCCTGTGCTTCTCCCAGAAGAAAAGTTACAGTTGCCTCTCCTCCATAAGCCCTTCTTATCATTTTTTCTCTTTCCCACCCACGGATATTTTCTTTCTGGTTTCACCACTTCCTTTAGGCTGGAATATCCCAACCTTCTCATTTTTCGCGGAGAGCCCATGGGGATGCCATCCTGGGGCTCTGAACATCCTGGCACACCCTCCTCCATATCATCGCATCTCAGCATCCAAGAGCAGCCAAGTGATGGCAGCACAGACGAGAGTCAGAGGAGGTCACTGGATTCTAATTATAAATAAAGTAAGCCAGAGTTGTATAATTTGGTTGGAAGGAGCAGAGTTATAGCTGTTGTAAGGGTTGTGACCCAAACTGATAAAAGACAGGAAACTCAGGAAAGCAGATGCCTCGTCAACCTTGCTTTTGAATGGCCTGGTTTGGGGGGCTGATACATTGTTCCCCTTCAAGGCATTTTGAGCTTCTAATTTCTGAATTTTCAGTTCTAAGGCATTCACAGAGCATTATACCTGGGAGACTGATGGACTCCTTTGAAACTTAAATAACCCAAAGGAGCCATCCAAACCTGTGGGTGGAATATGTATTCATGCATTTTTAAAAAGGCATATTATATACATCAGAGAGTTGGATGGCTCATTAGGAAGGGTTTGGTGGAGTATGTAATTCAGGATTTAATATGCTGTCCGTGGACTAAGCTTATCGGGGCTGTGCTAAAGCTGTTTTATTTTACCTTATTTTCCACAGTAACATCTGAAGCCTAAAGCATTTACACAAAATGACTGACTAATCATTTGCATAGTTTTATTTTTGAAATCTAAGCTTTTTTTCAAGGTAGATGAAAACCAGACGTACTTGAAGCCAATATGCCTTGCATGAAACTTAAATAACCTTGGTAAAATTCTTCTTTTTCTTCTTTTGATTTACAACCTAAGCTGAGAATGAGTTATTTTAACTTTTGTCTCTGGGGAATTGTCTGGGCTTGGATCCGTGCAATGCAACTTTGGGGATTCCTCATAGAAAGCAAGTTTAAGCTGGATTAAGCTTTACAAGCATTTGTTAATATCTTATTCTTTAGCATATTAATAATGGTTTATAATTTCCAGGGTTTAAAAAAAGAAGGTGGTGAGCCGGATTTAGAAGGAAGCCCATGTGATGACCAAGCTTTGGGGAACTATATATTCAAGATATGAGAGGAGTAATCAAGTTGCGGGGAAGACAGAACTCAACTCTCTGTGCCTTTTGTGGATTCCAAGATCTCTATTTTTCCTTGCCTCTGCACATCACACCTCTTTCTTCATTTCTTTTCTGCCAAAAATTTGTAAACATAAACCATATTTCTCCCTCTGTTGCTGTCCCAATTGGCCAGAAATGTGCAGACTACTAGTGGGTCTGTATGGCTATTGAGCATCACTGAACGTTCAGTTTTTTCTGGACCCCAGAGAGCTGCTTTGAGAAGCAAATTCAGTTCTGCTGTGCAGGAGAAATTTCTGTTCTTACTGTATGGAGACTGGGTCATATTAAGGGTGCTGCTCAGAACCTGAGAGAGCTACCAGCTTTAACTCAGAGCCTCCAGACATCCTGAGGGTATTGTAGTGGTAAGACAAGATGCAGGGAAAGGTATATTTCTATTTATATATGTATATATTAATCCATTCATTCATTCATCCACTCGTTCATTCATCCATCCACACATTCATGTATTTATTTGGAAAGGTATATTTTTAAAGCACTATTTAAGAAGCAACATAAAGGGGGGTGCTTGGGTGGCTCAGTGGGTTAAAGCCTCTGCCTTTGGCTCAGGTCATGATCCCAGAGTCCTGGGATAGAACCCCACATCGGGCTCTCTGCTCCGTGGGGGGCCTGCTTCCTCCTCTCTCTCTCTCTGCCTCTCTGCCTACTTGTGATCTCTGTTTGTCAAATAAATAAATAAAAATCTTTAATAAAAAAAAGAAGCAACAGAAAGGGCTTCTAAGCTATTTAATACTCTGTGGATGACTGAAGAGAAATATGCTTCATTTGCAATATGAAGGGGAATGTGTGAAAATTCCCTTCTTTAGGTAAAACTGGGAAATGGTTTGTATTTTCTTTAATCTAATAGCATTAGCTAAAGTATCATGTTGTGGGTAGCAGGAAAGGGTGAAAGGAGAAAGAATAATTTATTGAAATCTTCTAGGTGCCAACCAAGCCAATCACTGTGCTAGGAATGTTACACACATCAGTTATTTTGTCCCCCACCACCCAGCATGGGGATCGTGATTACCCTTCCTTACAAGTAAAGCAATTGACATAAAAGGTGAGGAATTTGACCCATGATAACATGGTAGATTGGCAGTTGTCTTGCTTCTAGCTCTATGACCTGTTCCAACTCATAGCGTACCTCTGTCTCATTTTTGTTTCTTGTCCAATGAGTGAGTTGGACTAGGGCTCTTGTAAATCCTGGAAGGAAGGTTCTGGACTCTACTATTCCATGTACATTCTGTGCATTCTATGATCTCTTCCAAGAAGAGAATTCCAAAGATTAGTGCCTGTAAACCTGTCAGGTAGTACCAGCACATGGGGAGCCCGAAGCACCATGTGGGACCTCTATTCTTAGGAAGGAAGATTGTCTTGTTCAGTCTGGAGAATGTGAAGGATCAGGTTATGAGCTTTTGAAAAGTGGTGAGTTGAGGAATACTGCATGTTACTTTGCACCAAAGACAATTAGTGTGAGACTTGTGGTCAGCAATAAAAGCAGCCTCTAAGTCACTTCTCAGATGTCCCTGATGTCTTTATACTATAAAATGGCTAAAGTAGCTATGCCTTGTTGCCTGTTCTCCATCTTTCCTTAGTCCTTTCTAGCCTTCTCTCTAAATTTCCTCATACCTCTGGCCTCATTTATTTTGCATAAAATTCTCCATAGACCCCAAGATTACTTTGCCACTCTTAAAACAGTAAATGGAAATGTGTGTTTGGAATGAAAGATCATGGTTAGTTACTCTGTGTGAGACATGAAAGCAACACATTTCGGTGTAACCCAATCCCAATTTCCAGATTCTTGTGTTGTGAGAAAGCATCTTTATTTAGAGCTCTGGGGTGAAACTATTTTATTACTTATTTTATTTTTCACTTTATTATTATTTTCAGAGTGTAGTCAAGTACGTTTTCTGCAAACAGTATGGACTATGGTTCTTTGTATGTTTGAGTTACGATCTTCAGTTCAGAAAAAAATACTGAGCTCAACTTTGAGTTTTTCTTTTATCCAACCTCTAATATATTAACAGACAATCCTGTCCCTTGTGTAACTAACCCATAACTGTCCCTGAAATTAGAAAAGTAATATATTAATAGAATAATTCATTTGTAATTTTATTAATTTCTGGGCCAGGCTCTTCCATGTTTTGTAATATGGGGGAATGCTAAGAATTTTTCAGAAGTGTTTCCAAATAAATAAATAAATAAATAAATAAAAATTTAAAAAAGCTATGACCACAGTTGTAAAGCACAAATTGAGGGTTTATTCTAAGCTAGTTACCATGTGGCACCCAGAATGCCGAGCTAAATAAAGCATTGTTATCCCCTCAAGGGATTTACATGCTTGTAGACAAATGCACAATTTGCTGCTATGAAAAGCATCCTTGTATAGTGTGGTGGGGTTCAGAGTTAAGGGGACTGCAAGTGTTAAGGTGTGTGGAGATGAGATCATTAGCTGCTTTCTACCTCAAAGAGTGGCTGCCTATAGAGACTTTATCTTGTGTGGAGACTTGGTGGCATGTAAGTGGCATCCATTTTTCCCCGTTATTATTCCTGTGGAGAAATAGTCTGTACTCCTATCAAAGGCCAAGTTCTGCCCTCAAAGTTCAGCATCCAATCTCCTCATGCCTGGAAAAGGATTAAAAATATCTATCATATTTATTGAGATAAAGCTGACATTTTGTTCCTGTGTTATTTGGTTTCTCAGTAACAGTGGGTGAAGTTAGCATTCTTGCTGGGACAGTCTCCTTGTTGCCTTGGCTACAATGACATTACCCCACTCCTGGATGCCCTTTCCTCTCAGGCTGCCTTTCCACACTTCCCGCTAGAGAGACCATTTCTTCGACTCTATCCAATTTTGGAGTTCCCAAAGACTAAGTATGGGCCACCATATTTTCTCTCCCTTTTCTTTCTTTCCCTAGCCTTTTTCATAATTTTAAATACCATCTCACAATGATAGTGCCCAACTTTATCTTTAACCCAGATCTTTCCTTTGAGCTTTAGTCTTACTTATTCAACTACCTATGTGCTACTTCCATTTGGATATCTCACAGACATCTGAGACATAATTGTCTGAATGGAATGATTGGTTTCCAACCTCCCTTCACCCCTGTTTTGCTGTTCTGGATATTGGTGTTAACAACAAGCCACCAGTAGCTCAAGCCAGAAGTCCAGGAGTTCACCCCTCCCATTCCACGCAGGATCATCTGTGATCCTGGTGGGTCTGTTCGATAAAGGTCTTGTGTCTGACCATCTCTCACTATCTCCCTTAGCACACCTTTGGCTGTGACCGTCATGATCTTCACCTGGACTAACACAACGGCCCTCCCTGCTCACACTCCCACAGTGATCTTAACGTGCAAATCTTATGTTTCCATTTCTACCTTACATAAGTTTCCTCAGTGGTGTTCATTTTCTTGTATCTACCCCTCCATAACAGGCAAAAACAAAAACAAAAACAACAACAACAACAGCAAAAGACCTCTTTTTTACCCCATGCATTAACACAACTATTCATTCCTCTTTATTGTTTGAGAGTCTACTTTTTTATTCTTGCTTCTTAACTTGTGAAGGTTTTCCAAAAGGAAGTCAAGTTTCCTCTTTGAGAGAAATTTGAGTAACTTTTCCAAAGTAATACAGTGTTAATATAATCAGAAATGGGGAGGAAATGAAAAGGTCTGTTGACCACTCACCAATTTTCCGTGAGTCAATCTGCTAATAAGAGAAACATTTATTTTCACCACAATAACGATGTCAATGCCACTGATTCAAGTAGAAAATATTTCAAGGGTGGCAGATTCTATAATACAAGAGTGAGAATTTACCATTTTTATCTAGATTCTACCCACAAATGGCCTTTAAATTTCACTGCTACTGGGAGAGGGTGGGCTTGAGCTTGGCTCCCATATAGCAAGTAATTGATATTCTTCCTCACACTGGGCTGGATAATTTAAAAATTAATATACTGTGCAGACAGAAGTGCCTAAAGGTTACAGAGACTGACTGGTGAGCTACAAGCATTTGAGTCTGCCAAGCTGAATAAGAAGTAGATATAGCTAAATTACAGACCTATTAAAAATAAATTAGTGGTGTTGAAAAAGCAAATTAAGATGCAGATAATCAATCTAATTTCAGGGCCTCTGGTGAGTGTTAATGCTTAATCCTTCTCATGTTTGATGAAGCCATCTATTAATTAAAAATATTTATATAAAAATGAAAAATGACACTACATAAGGTCTGTATTTCAAGAGGGACCAACTTCAACTGATGTGACCCTCAGAAGATGGCCTTGATTTTATAGTGAAAGGAAAAATCTGCCTTCATGCTGTCTAAACTAGAGCCCATTTTCCTAAAATACCTTTGCCAGCTGGAGAGAACATTTTCCCTGCTTTCTGCCACTACCATTTTTGTCCACTTTCTCTTCCAGCTTCTTCTGGGCAGTTCTAAATCACCCATTCTTCTTCCTTGTGCTCCTTCGTTACTCTTTATGGAGGGGTTGTAGCTGAACATCAAAGCAGAGGAAAGAGTTGAATTCATAACTGATTTTGGAGAGGAAGAGGTCAGATAGGCAGAGAGACCATAAGCGAGAAAGGAAGATACTTTCAGAGAGTTGGGAGCATAGCGGAATGCCAAGTCTTCGAGCAAACCTACAGGAAAGAATTAAGGAGGATTTGAAGTCCTGTGAGTGTTAGCCTCTGTGACACTCATGGATCAAGTGAAAGAATGAATCCTAATGCAATTTACAATCTGATATTATCTTGCTTTCCTTCTACTCAGTATACAGAGGAAGGGGTTTACCACACAGGTGCTGGAAGCGTAGAACCAAATGACAGTTAACCTTTCCTATCTATTCCTTTCACCCAACCTCTGACGTGGAGTCAGAGAATAACTTAGCAGGGAGGCCACACAGAGCTATGTCTGACATACTGGTACTTCTGGAGTTAAAGCTCACGTTTTTTCAGCACGGGAATAAATAGAGCAAAGGAGGCCAATACTGCTGCTGTATCTCACTGTCCTACTTTGTAGCAAAAAGGGATTGAGTCAGAGGCTGGAATCAAAGAAAATCTTCCCAGTCTGCTAAAGGCTTGCTCCTGCAACTCTAGTACCTGTTAATAATGGTAGGAAGAATGGTAGAAGACAACATGCAGATTTTTGGTCTTTTTAAACTCTCTTTTTAGTTGAAAATGTCACACAACACACAGGAAAAAGAAAAAAAAAAAACTTGTAGAAAGGGGGTAAGTATAGAATGAAAAGCCAGTCTACCCATATCAGGCCAGATTTGATTTTCACAGAGAGAAAAGTGCTTTCCACTGGAAAGAAAAGAAAAAAAAAAGAAGAAGAGAAGAGAAGAGAAAAGAAAAGAAAAAGGAGGAGGAAAGGAGGGAAGAAAGGAAGGAAGGAAGGAAAAAAAAAAAGCAGGAAGGGAGGAAGGAAGTGATTTGTAGCTCTGACAAAACAGAGCTCTGGCCTGGATGAACCCTATCTCTGGCCCAAGCCATGCTCATTGTTAGCCCCTCACGTGGCAGTATGGTTAGGAGTGGTCACCCATGTGTCTCTGTCAGTTGTCTCTGGGGAAGTGCTGTGCCTGCCTCTATCAGGACCCCTGCATCTTGTTCTGACCCAGTGATTGCAGGCCATGGGTTTTTGTTCCCAGTGAGTTTGACACCTGAGAATGTTTAGTTTTGTGTTTTATTTTGTACAGTCTGTACAACAGCAATAACAACAACCGCAACAGCAATGAACAACTCAGTAATTATTTTCTTCCCCACAGCACTTACTTTTACGTGGAGGAAGTGGTGCATTCCCAGGAAAGTCCCAGCCATTGTATCCAATCTAAAGATCTCTGGCTGCTCTGCTCACTCTGATTTCACGACATTTTTCTTTGCAGTGTGCCAATGCAGATGAACAGTGCAGTTAACAGTGCAGATGAGCTGCATTGCTAATAGACTACAGTATGATTTTTATGTTTATTTTTATCCTTCTCTCGATATGCGTGCATAAAAGTAATGCCACTGCTTTGTGGCGACTTGGAGATGAAGGTGTCTGCCAGGAGATTGACAGGTCACTCAGGATCCTAAAACTTTTCTTCTTCTGCAATTTCCCTGAGGGCCTCTATAACTTTAGAGCAAACGGGAAAGTTTCTATCAGTGTGTGCAGGGAACATTCACCTTGAATTGCTATTTAAAATTTAGATGGCCCTGGCCTCCATTTTCAGCATCGCTGGGTAGATTTCATCACTGCTAGAAGGGGGATTTATGTCATATGGCATCCTGTCCTTATATCAGGCTCTTTGCTGCTATGATTTGACCATGTCATGCATTTCTGTATTTTTGCCACTTGGGCCATGTGAACACTTTAGTCATTAGAGTCTGATGTTTCTTAAGGAAAATTAAAACCCAAAGAGGTAGTGAGTTTTCTTTGTTCCTCCGGATCCATACTCTGTCTTTCTCTTTGCTCCAGGAAGCTGAATTTGACAGATTATTTCCTCTGGATTCCCTTGCTCTCTGGTTTCCTGTTGCATCCACTGGAGAGAGGCACTGACAGCAGAACTTGGGTGGAAGAAGTGGGGTCACAACTTCAGGTGGACAGGGTGGTCTCTTTCCCAGCAATAGCTTCCACCAGCCATCTGGTCCTGCTCCTTCATAGATGCTGCTCCTTTATGCTCTATTGGCTTCCTGCTCCTGCTCACCCTTGGGTGCTTTGCCAACCACAGCTGGCTTTCAGGGAAAACCTGCCTCCACCTCTGGAAGTAGTCCTTTTATCAAATATTCTCTGTTACTAGTTTGAATATTTACCTGTGTTCTTCCAGGTCCCCAAGTGATGGAGTGGTTCTACCTATTAGGAAGTTGGCTGAGTTGTGGCTCCTAAGTGGTAGTGGGCTCCAGAACAGAATGAAGGCTTATAAAACAGCAGGAAGTTCTGGCTTCTGGACTCTGATGAGTCCTGAGCTCAGGACTTCTGAAGTCCTCATGTCTGGATTTATGTTTTCATTGTTGTTGTTTTTTAAATCATCCATTGGTAAGTCTCACTGGGATTGAAGCAGTAAGAAAATATTTAAGGGAAGGTGGCAGTGTAGTTAGTCTTGAATTTGAGTTTAGAGAAATGTGGATTCAAATCCTAGTTTTGATAGTTTTTATAGATGCTCGCCCTTTCTGCAACTGTTTCTTCATAGATGAAAGGGTATAATCCTACCCCACTCATACAGGGACTTCTTGAAGAGTGGAGATGATGGTTGTAAAAGAGCACAGCATCAGAAATATCTCTTTCAAGATGCATTTCCTGGGCCATAACCCTGTCTATGTATGTACACAAACACATATCCACATCCACACACACTCACACAGACCAACACAAGCACACAAATGAGCACACACACTTAGAATTTTTTTTCTCCCAAATCTATCTCGGCTTTAACTTCAACAGGAGAATTCTTGTATCCATAAATGCAGCCTGGTGGAGTAGGTACTATCACTGTAGTGTTTTTGCAATATGTCAACTAGATCAGGCTGAACGACACCTCCAAATTCCTTCTCTGGTAAGGTTCCAGTGAGGATATGCCACAAGAGAGACTTTGGGGGAGGAAGTTGACTGCAAGTGAGTTGGCAGCCATATTGTGGGTCACACCCACCATCTCTCATCTGCTAACTTGCCTCATCCATGCAGGCCTATGATTGCGCCACCATCTAGTCACTCTCCTGTGGCTCCTCTGATTCAGGGGCTTGGTGTGTATGTTTAGCAGTATCACAAAAGGCTTCTGCAGGACACCAGAATTCTAAGGTCAAAGACACAAGAAGTGCCATACATTTCAGCCCATTTTCAAGCCTCAGATCTCACCTGTGGGTTCCATTTTGTTCTCCTCCACCTTATGAATATTTTCCCTTCCCAGCTGCCTGATGTCCTGTGGACTTCAATCTCTGGCATCAGACTCAGACCTGTAACTAACACACACACACACACACACACACACACCCCAGGAGCTAAGAACAAGGCTTCAGGTTCACTTGAACTCTCTTGCCTGAAGCAAGGAATGGCCTCTTGACTTCTAGTACTTCTAGAGGTAAAGTTAGAGGCACTCAGACCTTCCTGAAGTTCAACTAGTAACTGGTGTCCTTGCTCACTTCCTGTTTTCTGGTGGTGGTGGTGGGAAGAGGCATTGACAGTGTGGCTAAGTGGTTAGAGGCCACTTTGAGAAGTTACCTCCCCACGTCTATAAACATCCAGCATTGGCATCTGACCAGGGTGCACACTGGCTGCATCCATGCACTTCCAGCAACTGCAGCTCACCATCCTCTGCCTCCCTTACCTAGACACCTCCAGGACCAATGCTGGGACAGGAAGGAAGCACAGCAAGGCATTAGAGGTGGTGTTTAGAGGTTCTCAGGGATGAGCAAACAGTGGGAACCTGGCCTTCTGTTGAGTTACAGATATCCCCGATTATGCAGTAAGAAACATCCTCCTATCTAAGGAGGGTACCATAATATGTGGAGACATTCAGCCTTTTTTCCTTCTTTCATTGGATTCCCCCCTTCCCGCCAGTCTTGCAAGTGATTGTTGCCTCAGAGGAGGGATGAAAAAGGGCAAGGTCAAAAAATCAGAAATAGCCTCCAGCTCTCCCAGGCTTTGTGTTTTAAAAATCTCTGCAAGTAGGGGAAATGAAAGATTTGCAGCTAAGATAAAGAAAAGACTAATGTCTTGTTCTTACCTTTAGACTAGAAAAGTGTTTTCCTTGGTCTAGTGGTGAGAGGGGAAAATAGTGGGACAGTGTCTGCAAGAGCCTTCCAAGAATGCTTTTGGAAGGCGACAAAGCCCTGGAGAGAAAGTGGAGAAGTGGTACATTTAGGAGACAGGCTCCATGCAGCCTTGTAAGAAGGTTCCTAGATCCCTGTTGTCACTCAGACAGTTGAGGTCAATTGGCTCCCTGACCAAGGGCAAGACCTTCTCTGCAATGGTCTGAGTGCAAGGATACCACCCCTTCCTACTCCTCACCACTCAACAACTCCACACAGTGGAGTTGTATTCTGCCAATATTTTGGGATAATGAGAACATGATAAGATCGTAAAATGGAGACACAATGTACCAGTCACAGTTCTAATCACTTCTCACATATTAACTCATTCAGTCATCATGAAAAGCCTGCAAAGTGACATTTTACAACCCATTTTACAGATGAGGAAACTGAGACCATACAGCCAGTGCTCAATATGTGGTGTCAAAGACAGTGATTACTTCTCGTTCATATACCTGAGTTTGCAGGCATACATTCAAACCAACTGTGTTTCGAATTAATATATTTTATCTTGGCAATTAAACAAGGAAAAAATCAGTCACTTTTCCTGGAGGTAGAACAAGAGATGTATACCAAGATCTGCTTATAAATCTTTGGCAGCCTAGCAGGGGTCAGAAGTGAAGGCTTAAGATTCTCAGTCCTGGGGGCGCCTGGGTGGCTCAGTGGGTTAAGCCGCTGCCTTCGGCTCAGGTCATGATCTCAGGGTCCTGGGATAGAGTCCCACATAGAGTCCCCTGAGCAGAGAGCCTGCTTCCTCCTCTCTCTCTGCCTGCCTCTCTGCCTAACTTGTGGTCTCTCTCTCTGTCAAATAAATAAATAAATAAATCTTTAAAAAAAAACAACAAAACAAAACAAAACAAAACAAAAAAAGATTCTCAGTCCTGTCTATGACCTCAGTGATATCGTGCTCTCAGCTAAGTGTCTGGAACATTATAAGCCCCCAATAAATTACAACTGCTTTAATGATTATGATGATGATTATGGTTATTATCACCCCAGAGAAGGTTGCCACAGCCAATTTGCCAGCACAGAGAGGCTGCCTTCTGGATCCACATTTCCCTTTACAGGACTGGATTCATCTGAGGTCATCACAGCAGTTACTCCAACCTTGCCTAGAGTAACAGCGGTTACTCCAACCTTGCCTATCAACCTTTAATTTGCTTCTCCTTCCAGTTGAGGATGAATACAGTGTAATCTCTAAGATGAAGAATTTGGTGTGCTAACGCTTTCAAAAATATTTGCACTTAAAAAAAGAGGGTAGTGCTTAACAGAAATGAAGGCATATTTAATGATATGATCACAGGCTTCCGTGGAGTACATAATGGTGGAATAGTGGATTCAATAGCTGTCATTTAGTGGGCTGACTATGATCTCGCAGGTCTTCTCTGTGACCAAGTGCATGCTCCACACTTCCTCTTTCGTATCTGCCTTATTGGTAAGGCCCAGGAGCTGAAAGGTGGCTGCACAAGGGGACAATGATGAAGACAAAAAAAAAAAAAATCACTTGGATAATATTCAGTTTAAAACATTAAAGCTTCAGGAAACCTGGCGGGAAGTGCTCTGTTTCCACAGAGGAAACAGAAGCTGGCCTATTGAGTTTTGGAGGGTAGGAATTGCCAGAAGGAGTTTCCAAGAGCAGCTATACAAGAAAATACTGTGTGTGTCATGGAAGGGAAGCTCACTCAAGATGCTTGTGTGGCTAGAGAAGGGTAGTTTTGGGAAGTGAATGAAATGAATGAATGAGTCAGTCTCAGGGTTGTTAAATTTCCAGTGGACAACTGACTGTTTGGTAAAGACCAGTTGATTTATTTGATCAAAATGAGACCAGATAGTGTTAAATCATTTCCAGGGCAGCCATTGAAATACCTTAATCACATATAATGGTCAATAAAGATTTATGGGGTCAGTGAATATAATGCATGAGGTTCAGGTAATAGAAAGATCAACAAACAGCGACTCAAGAGGTCCCAGTTTCCATTCATAACATTGTCTCACAACAGCTGTGTGATTGTTGTTGTTTCTCTGTCTTTCAAACCTCATATGCTTCCTCTGGGAAATGAAGGGTCAAACCTAGACAATATTTAGGGTCCTTTCCAGCTAGATAGTGACTTAGGAGTGCATTCTGTACTTGGAAACGTTTGAATGAAAGTTGAAGTTACTCTTTGGAATACCATACTTCTTCTTTGGGTAGATCTTCTCTTTGATCAGTGGCTACCTAGGGACAGTCTATTTCTGTGTCCTGCCCCAAGTCTCCTGAAACAATCAACCATGTCTGACACTATTCACTGCTGAGCCTCAGATGAAACTCTGTATGCTTCTAATTTTGCTTCTGCTATAGGTTTATAGGTGACAGATGATAAAAAGCTAATTCCTTTAAATTCTTTCATGTATCTTATGTCTGTGTGGATTCAAACAACAGTTAGAAACAATTTTTTTTGAAATAACATGGATTTTGATGTAAGTCTCAGATTCTTTGTTTTAGAGGACCTGTCCATAGATACTAAGATTTTTGAAATTTTGACATTTGTGCTTAGACATTTTAATTTTCCATTTTAGTTCTTTGAACTTTCTTTCTTTAAATTCCTTTTGAGATAAAATGATTTCTAACTAGATCTTACCTCCCACTCCATCACCTGTAACCAAATACTCCAATGATACGAACATTTCCTGCTAATATACTCTTTCCTACTTATTAATAGAATAATACTTAGTTTTAAATCCAATTTCTTGTTAAACTTAGAGAAAAAACAATTTTCACTTATTTCTCCTCCAGAAAGAAAATGTTCAAATGTCAGCTATTTGTGGACTTTTCCTATTTGGCTTGTGACAGTTATATGAGAAATTTGACAATTGTGGTTTTTAACAGCTCACCTCAGAGGCAATAAATAAAATGAGTTGACAAGGAATTCATCACCTTAATGTGTGTCTGTGGGGTAATGGGAGACATCAAGAAGGGATGCCAAAGCATCCCCAGTGTTTGATGAGACCCTGTTTCTGGGTGTCCATGGCAAAGAGATATAGCTGTCAGTAAGTTCCTCTTAATGTTGTTGGACAAATAGCCATGCCACCCCCCTGTACAAACACAGCCACCCCTTACAGAAAATCAATAATTGGTCCTCAGAAGCTATGCAAATTAGCATAGCTCCACAAACCAGGGCCAGGGATCATTTCAGATGGACTTAGATAACTATGAGAGAAGAGAGAACAAGGGCTATGGAAAGGCAAGGAAGATGACTCATGGTTCATTTGAGATTTTCTTTAAATTATTGACACTTTTGAGATGTAATAATACTCGAGTTTTTTTGGACTTCTTTCATGTTTGAAAGCCTTTTGGAATTCATTGCCTTGTTTGACCTTCACCATATTCCAGGGAAGAAGCATGGAGTGGGATGTATGGTGTCCTAAAGAGATAACGGTAGAGCTTACCCACACTTCCCTATTCTATATCAGGTGCTTTGTCAACTCTAAATGGACACACTGATCTTAGAGGTGGTGACAGTTTGCTATGTGCAATGATAATGCCTGTGTTGACCATCCTAGAGGTTACAGAGAGACTGAAAATGAAGTGGCTGATGGGAAACTGCCAAGGGAATTTGAAAAGTGCCATAAAAAATACAAGAGACTTGTTTAGGATGTTTAGAGTCTCACTATAGTATTGTCCTACATAAGTATCAGTGATAGATGGTCCATTAACCCCATCTTCCCTACACAACCTGTTCATCTCTCTGCGTTCTCTTCTCAGGAAATGGCACAGGCTGACCTGGGAGTCATCTTAGAATCTTTTGTCTTTCATACATAATCAATCATTTGTCAAGACCTATTGTCAAAACATCCCCTTAATATCCTCAATTTCTGTCTCTCTTTTAGCCTAGATTTTTCCAGTACCTCCCTTTTTGTATTCTTATAGCTACTCCATTGTAGCTATAGTCATGGTTCTAAATGGAAATCTAATCATACTCGTCCCTATTTAAAACCAGCTCTTCATTGCTCAAAGAACAAAGTCCAAATTCCTTAACGAGAGTTACAAAACTATTATCTGGATTCTCACAACATTCCCATCTCTTCCCTGTCCTTCCCCACAACCCCAAAACACTGTTTCCACTCTAAGACATCATTATGGTTCTGGAAGGCACTACGATCTCTTTCATCTGAAGCTTTTTGTTCTGGAACATTCTCACTGTTATTGACCAAGCTCATTCTTTTCCAACTTCCAGAGTTCACTGTAGACCTTCCAGGAAATTTTTCCCTCAGTGGGTTCTATCAGAGTACTGAATTGCACCCCTCACCCTTTTAACTTTCTTCATTAAATATAACATTCATGCAGAAAAATACATCATTCATAATATACAGTTTACTCATCCTGAAGTGAATATACCCATGAAACCACCACCCAGACCAAAATATTTAAATAACTCCCAACTCAGAAGCCCTTTTAATGCTTCATTTTAATCAATATACTTCCTTTTTCCCAAAGGTAATTTTCATTTGAGTTTTACTATCATAGTTTTCGCCTGTTCTAGAAATTCATACAAGTGGAACCATGTAGTACATGTAATTTATGTCTGATTTCTTTTACTAAGTATGCCTGTGATATTTTTCTGTGTTGTTGAGTGTAGCTGTAATTTTATTTTCATTATTGTATAATATACCATTGAATGAATAGACCCATTATTTCTGTATCCATTTTATTATCAGTAAGCATTTGTATTGTTTGCAGTTTTTGGTTATTTTAACATTTTTTTCTTTCTTTTGGTGGAAATAAACACTCATTTCTCTTGGGCACATGTCTAGGAGTTATGGAGTGGGTACCTGTTTGACTTTAATAGAAAATGCTAAATATTTTCCAAAATGATCTTACCAATTTTTTCTCTCCAGCAGTACATGTACATTCCAATTTTCCCCCATTATGCGAATTGCAGTAGTTAGCAAAAGTGGACATTGCTATAATGGTCTCATTGTGGTTATAATTTTCTTCTGTTACTTCACATGTGTTTGTTGTTTATGTAGGTAAATGTCAGTTGAAGTCTCTTGTTCATTTATCTATTGGGGTGTCTTTCTTCTTTTTATTGATTTAAAGTAGTGACTTATTAAGTAAATGTGATGAAAATATATTTTCCCATTATGTAGCTTACCTTCTTATATTTTAGTTGTGTCCTTGAGGAGCCAAGGTTCTTATTTTGAGTGTTATCCAATTTATTACTTGTTTCTTCCATGGTATTTTTTTTTTCTCTGTTTAGGAAAACTTTTCTTCCCCTGAGATAGAGAAGATAGTTGTGGATGTTTTCCTATAGAAATTTTCTTGCTTTTCCTTTCATATTTATATCACAAATCTACCTGGACTTGTTTTTCATGTATGATATCACATTATATTTTAATTATCTATTTAGTTGTCTGTCTCCCCAGCTAGACTGTGAAGGGCTAGGAGGAAGAATGTGAATTGTGTCTTCCTAATCCCCATTGGGGGAACCATCTGTGTGATTGTGTAGTTCCTGCCACTCTCGAGCATCTTACTTTTAGTTTATTTCCCTCTCTAGATTCTAAAACTTTCTTTAGATTTAACTAAAATCACATCCTAATGTGTTATTTGAGAAAATATGTGCACTGTTCTTTTGCCGTCATTATGTTATGTTACTTCTGGGATGTTTCCTCTGTTGTATGTGGTACACTTTCATGCCTATGGCTGTCAACATCACTTTCAAATCGGTGTAAAGAAATTTGGACAAGAAAGGAAACTGTGTGGAAATAATTTAATTTATTATTTTCTAGAAGTTACTAATTGAACCTTTTCTCCTTTTAATTTTTATTTTTTAAAAATTAGGTACGACATTCATATTGTTCAAATATCAAATATGTGCTTTGAGAAAGCTCTCTTCCACCTCTGTCCGCATCTATCCACTATTTCTTGGTTCATCATCTTTATCAATTTCTTGTGTGTACTTCCATGATTTATTTATAAACAGAGTGAAGCTACCTATCAGACAAGGGCACATGGCCAGAGATAGAAAGAACACATAACAGGCCATTTGGAAGAGCATTTATGGGGAAAGAAAATCATGGAAACATAAATAGTTAGCAGATATGTGGTCCCCCATTGCTTATCACTCCGTGAAGTTGCAGATAGGAATATAGATATAGAAAGGGATACAGATTCCTGATCCTCACATTTGAGGATCAGGAATCTAGCCCTTGGCTGGTGGGCTGCATGATTCCCTTCCCCTGGCATGAACAGAGAGCTGGGCTGAAGTCCAAATCTTGTGACTGCACCTATGTGACAAGAGTTCAGTGGCCTCAAGACCAAATGCATAGCACAGTCCTCTCCAGAGTCAATTGCCTTAGGCTAACAGTTTCTGTGGTGCCCTAAAGGAGTTCATCATCATTTCTAAGAAGTCAGCCTATAGAGAATCAAGAAAGTTAAACTTGACTTCTCAGCTCACTCCTTATTCCAAGGATTAGATGCTATGTGTCATTACCCACTCATCAGGAACCTATTCCATTTTAACCTCTAAATTCATGAAGCTAGTCTCTGGTATTGTTATGTTATAGGAGACACTGGATTGGTTAGGACAGGAATAAGAAAAAGAAGCCATGAATATTCCTTTAAGCTCTCCCATAGTGCAGTCTCAGGGAGACCAGCCCTAGTGCAGACGATAGGTTCCATGTTGCTGAGAAAACTCTAGATAACCAGTCTTCCTGTCCCATATGTGGGATACGGAATGTTCTGACTCCCCGCTGGTGTTGATGCATATACAGGTGGTGTGTTAGTCTATGATAAGATGTTCCCTTGCTGGTCAACACATAATAGTGATTCTGTTCCAAATCACCCTAGAGCTTAGGTTAATCTGCTGGGTCTTTGTGGCATGGGGAATCTTTCTTGTTACTTAGCCGAGGTGTTTGAAAAATTCTGTATTTTTGTCATCAGCACAGGTATCCCCCACCCAGGAATTAGACTATGATCAGGATTATACCATGCTCTGTCTCCTCCTGTATACATGGCTCAGATTGCTCTTCAAGAAAGAACCTGTGGCAAGGAATGTAGAAAGCTGCCTGTGCCCAGCTGTAGGACTTTCAAGATCTGCAGCATCTCAGCTGAGCCTAAACTGCTCTTAGTCTTCTCTAAGCCAATGCCTGACCATCATGAGAGAATTAGGGCCTAGAATTTTCTGCTCATTATTGGACTACTCAGTGGTCATTCTTTGCACTGGAGCTTACCATTGGGTGGATGAGACTTTTTCAGAACACATCACAGCCTGTGCTACTACCTGCATAAACTTTCCCCTCTCCACTTACTGGTTTCGTATCTGTATCACGGTCTGAAGGCTTTTCCTCATTCCTTTAGATGTCATAGTTTGTTTTTTTTTTAAGATTTTATTTATTTATTTGACAGAGAGAGATCACAAGTACACAGAAAGATAGGCAGAGAGAGAGGAGGAAGCAGGCTCCCTGCTGAGCAGAGAGCCCGATGTGGGGCTCGATCGCAGGACCCGGAGATCACGACCTGAGTCAGAGGCAGCGGCCTAACCCATTGAGCCACCCAGGCGCCCCTAGATGTCATAGGTTTTACTCTCAATAAATCTCTTGTTCTTTTAACTCTGTCTTGGTGTCTGTTTCCTAGAGGTCCTGAGTTGACAAACATACTCTGGGAAGATTGTTTCTTCACACTTGGGCTGGAAGGGATAAGTAAGGTCTTGGAAGAGGTCCAGGAAAACCTGTAATGGCTACATAACCACCCTAACTTGGGTTCAGATTATGTTAAACTGAGGTGGTAGGGGGAAGTCTGTTGACCCATATAGAAACAACAGCCTAGGGGGAGTGATATCACCCATGGAAAATAACACATGTAGTCATTTGAGTCAAGCAGTCTGTAGTCTTTCCTTCATTTGGTGGATATAAGTAGTATAGGGAATTGGCTAAAGTTGGCATCTGTGGCTGCATTTCATAGATCAAAAATATTTCATCAAGCCCTGAAGAATTAATCTCAATCCTCTTCTATTGACTAGGGAGACCATATCATCCTAGAATAAGTAAAGATTCCACTGGCCTAGCATTGTTGACCATAGGATCTAGCATTGAAATTATATAATTAGTTTCACTGCAAAGTACTGGCTGATGTAATTCAATGAAATATGTCAGGATACTGGGGATATCAGAGGTACTATTTTAGAACACATGGTACTGACTACCAACTTTTTCCAAGACCAAGCACAGTGTGGTAGATGCAACAGCATGACATATTTGAGGTCTCTAACTGTTAGAAAAGTAATCAAGAATGCAAGGTGGCCTGGATGACAATTTTACTGGAGGGGTCCAGGTGGAAGACAAATAGTAGGCACTAGTCTTCTTACCTATCATCAACACCACTACAACAATCTGAGGTTATAGTCATTCCTCTCCTTCCAAGCAATGAGGCTGCTTCTTCTGGGTAAGTGAGACATTATGCCTCACACCAACTGATAAGACAAACATATTCTTATTTTTAGATGACATACTAAATATTGGTTTGCATGTAACTTTTTTAATTTAACAATGTGTCCATATAATTTAGATAAATGAGCAGTCCTTGTGTTTTCTTCCTCCCTGTGGCAATTTCTCTGATCAAAATACTTGACAAGCATGAAAAGGATCTATAAGGATGGCGGTCTTTGTCCCTTTCAAGTCTTAATTTTCAGTTTCCATTTGAAAAATTGATATTGGATAGGCAATAAATTATCAGTCTTTTCAAGTGTGAGGGAACTGTTTTTAAGATCAGAAAGGCTTACAGACATCTACCTAATTAAAGTTGATCTTTTAGAACTGATTGATTGATGGAACACCCAATGACCAAGAGCTATGAATTCATGTGAGTTTAGTTATATTTTCAATAAATTTTTAATGAATCATAATAGCACATATATATAATATAGTATATATATTATATATATATATATCCATGTGTGTATTAGTATGTATGCATATGAAAAAATGTTAGCATATATAAGGGCAAGATGTAATATTTATTCAGAAGGCAATATTTGGTAACCATATGGAATATTAAGGGCTCTTATAGCTATAGAAGCAGCAGAGGTATCATCTTCACAGCTGGCATCAGACTTCTTTTTTCTCGGAAGGAAGAATCTTTGTTTGGGAAAATGTCCTTAAGAGCTTTGGGGGATGAAAGAAGGGACCCTGAAGCATGAAACCAGAAAGATCAAAGGCAAGAAAAGAGAAGACTAAATTGCTCTGTTTCAGATGGAGAGAGGAGTTTGTTTCTACACTGGTGAGCACTAAACGAAGAGGATACATAAAATAAAGCAGAGACTGGGAGGCTGCTGTAGGGCTAAGAAAACTTAGAGAGTAGTGGGTCCATAGAAAACCCCTCTTGGGTCATGACTGAGGCCTTTAAAGAGGAATGTTTAATTTTTACTTCAAAGTTTTTCTTCACAATGTCTTTGTAAAATCCTTTTCCTTTTACTGTCCAGAAATCTTCGGTAAAGTTATCATGAATGGCCCTAGATGGCATGTATAGGATGGCAATATGATTAATAAACCAAGAAAGCAGGCTGCCAAAACTAAAGGTACCCTAGAACATGAAGTTTTGAAAGTTCTGAGAAGTTTCAGGGAGAGTTCTGGAATCTCTAGAGTATGTGTGGGTAGTGGTTGATGGTAGGGTAGTTGGGCATTTAGGAAAAGCTTTGTAGGTTTGAAGTGGCGGGGGTGTGGGAGGTTGGGGTACCAGGTGGTGGGTATTATAGAGGGCGCGGATTGCATGGAGCACTGGGTGTGGTGAAAAAATAATGAATACTGTTTTTCTGAAAATAAATAAATTGAAAAAATTAAAAAAAAACTTTTAAGTCCTTATTTAAAATTTAGGTTTTGTTTATTCAATTACTCACAAAATATTTGAAGACCTACAATGATCTCTACTCCTTTATATCCTGGAGCTCGAGGGATGAGGAAATCATAGTTCCTGTTTGTGTAGAACTTACAGTCTAGTGAGAAAGAAAGTTAATAAAAAAGCAAAAATTGGATGCAATATGACATCAGTTATTAAGAGGTGCTCTATGAAACAAAGCAAGGAAAATGAATAAAGTCTTAGGAGATACTTTTTCACATAGGGTGGTTAGGAAAGGGTTCTCAGAAAAAATAGCATTTGGAGCAGAGCCTGAAAACAGATCTGGGGAAAAGCATTTTAGGTGAGTGGCCAGTGAAATAACAATAACAGAGGTTTCTATAAATCACCTAAAAAAAGTTAAATTAGCACTATTTCCACTTGAGATTAAGCTTCTCTTTGTTTTTGTTTTTCAGACAGAAAGAGCACGTGAGAGCAAGCAGGAGTGTGAGAAGGGGCAGAGGGAGAAAGAGAGAGAGTATCCTAAACAGGGTCTATGCTCAGTGAGGAGTCAGACTCGGGGAACGATCTTATGGCCGGATATCATGACCTAAGTCCAAATCAAGAGTCTAACACTTAACTTACTGAGCCATCCAGGTGTTCCTGATGATTATGCTTTTGATAAGGATGGTTGTGGGTATAGTTTACAGGAACAAAAGTGTGTATGATCATAATAATACATACAATATGCAGAAGATTTAACTACTATTCTTAGTGGTTGGAGACTTCGTGAGTATTTGTGTTGTGAATAATAAAGTGGCCTTAATTAAAATATTCCTTAGATATTAGTCAATTTTCTATGAAGTCTTTGTTTAATCACAAATTTTATATAAAATAAATACCTAATAAAGCAGAGTGAAAATTACTGCAATAATCAGGTATCCTTATTGGTGGTGTAACAGTATATGTTATTACTCGATGTTCATTTTAAGGTGAAATTTTCAGTTCAAATATCAGGGTTTTTTTTAGAGAGAGCAAGAGCATGTGAGTTGGAGGGGGTAGGGGAGGCAAAGGGAGAAGAAGAGAGAGAGAATCTTAAGCAGACTCCATGCCCAGTGTGGAGCCCAATGTAAGGTTCAAATATACAACTCTGAGATCTTGATCTGAGCTGTAATCAGGCACTTAACTGACTGAGGTAACTGGGAGCCCCTCAAATCTCAGTTTTAACATAAGATATGCCTTCTGAACAAATTTTTAAGTATAAACAGTATTGTTAACAATAGGCAGTGTGTTACACAGCAGATCTCTAGAACTTACTCATCTTGTCTAACTGAAACTTTGTATCCTTTGAAAATTACCTCTTTCCTTCTCTTTGAAGCCTTTGGTAACCACCATTCTACTTTCTGGTCTCGGAATTTGACATTTTACATTTCTCATATCGTGATATCATATTAATTCTTATCACAAAAATAGTAATAATAAAGAAGTAGTAGGAAACTTTGGAGGTAATGAATATGTTTATAGCATAGATTGGGGTGATGATTTCATGGGTGTATACAAAAACCCCACATTACAATGAGATTTTCACCTACTCATTTTCTTTTTCTTTTTCTTTTTTCCCTCTCTTTTTCCTTCCTTCCTTCCTTCCTTCCTTTCTCTCTCTCTCTCTCTTTCTTTCTTTCAAGAGCATGTATGCACTTCCCAGCCCTTCCCAAGCAGAAGTGGCAGGGGGAGAAGGAGAGAGAGAATCATAAGCAAGCTCCATGCTTAGCACAGAGACTGACTTGGGGCTCAAACTCACAACACCAAGATCATGACCTGCGGTGAAATCAAGACTGAGCTACCCAGGTGCCCCACATATACTCATTTCAAAGTGGAATGCTGTAATATTCCATAAAAAAGATATCGTTAACTCATTTTTAAAAAAATTATTTTTATTTTTGGGTCTAGGAACAATGTTCTTAACTGCAGCTCAATTTCAACATCAGTTGCTTGAAATAATGATACCCACCTGGCAGAGTAGTTATAAGAATTTGAGGGTAATTATAATACCATATAAAAAGACTGAATCAAGTTTATTTGAATGCAAATTTATTTATATTTGTATAGAAAAAAAATTTATTACTGACATTTTCTATTTGGTAATTGATAATACTTGTCATACCTTGAATGCTTGACTATTTCCTTAAAATAGTGGTTATAAAGGCTGACAATTTTGACCTCAAGGGAGTATCTGACAATAATTGGAAACATTTTTGGTAATTGTTACTTGGAGACTGAGACTTGGTCTCATTGTAACTACAATTTTTGACCAGTTGGTTTAGGCAATATCATTAAAGCATCTTTGTTGCCTTATGTAGAACACTAGAAAGAAGTTGGTGCTATGTAAAATATTGGATTAGTGCTCATCAAATATTCCCCTCCCCTCTCCTACTGTGAACATTTGATGCTGGAATCTTTCACTTGCTTTGCCCAAAGGAATGTTAGAAGTTGAGATTCAAATAGAGGCCTTACTGGGCTTAAGTGGTTTGCCTTTTACTCTTCTGCCATTGCCCATTCCTGAACCCAAGCCAAGCCAAGCCCAGCTGATGTGTGGCAAGGAAAACTGCTTGACTGAGCCCAGCTAAGAGCAGCCCCAGGTGCTGATTTGCAGACCCAGGAGCATGAGAATAAATGGTAGTTTTTGAAAGCTGCTCAGTTTTAAGATGGTTCATTGTACAACATGAGTAATACATGATGCATTGAGAAAGACATTATTTACTAATAATATACTGCATATCCAATGGATCTAAATAGTTAAGAAGATCAGTAATTTGAATACAGGAAGAAAACAATACAATAGGTGGAGATGTTTGTTATTAAAAAGTGTCCCTGAAGATCCTGGCATTTAATTTGGCAATCAAAGGCTCAAAGATTTCAGAGATACAGTTGACATTTACTAATTTGAACATTTGGACGTTATTATATCTTGAACATTTGAGCAATCTCTTAAACAGGTAAAAAAAAATAGTTTAGCAGTGATCACATAATATTTTGATCAAATGACAAGTGCATGTACTTTAGAGGGAGACAGGATCCAAAACTGTCGCTTGATTCTCAATAGCACTTGAGGTCTTTTTTATTACACACACATATATACACAAATACACACACCCTAAAATAGCAACAACAACAAATAATGTCCAAAACAAAAACTAAGGATTCTTGATCCACATAATGGATGCTAGAAAACTGACCCTCAGGCAGGACTTTCCAGAAGTTTCCTCCATTTTCTGAGAACCCATTACCTACCCAACCAAATCTGCTGTCTTTTTCTCTTTATTCTACAATACTTATTTGGGCCATACTTACTGATAGGTTCACTAAGCAGAAGAACTTTGGGGATAAAAACCACAACTTGTGAGCCATCTGCTGTGGCATATGTGCTGTTGTAGCTACTCAGTGTTTGGCAGTGGTGTAATTATGATTTAAAACTGAATTGGAGTGAAAAAAAAACAACAACTCTAAATTGGAGTGGAAAATAGGAATTCTGATGACTTAGCATTTGTATATACGTATACATGACTTAGCATTTGTAGGTATATTTAGGATGAGGGAAGGATCAAAATAAAGTGGTGAGTCAGAACCTTCTGGGTCTGGAAGGAAGACCAGAGTGTGGGCAGCCGAAGGATGGTGTCAGTACAGATGGCAGAATATCTACTTCATGTGCCAAGTGAGCTGACAGAGCAGCTTCTTCTGACAGCTTATGGTAGAACTGAACATATACATTTTGAAGGCTGGCCGCAGAACTATGACGAATACATTCATGTTGACTTTTTTAAATTAACTTTTTGTTTTGAGATAAATGTAGAGGCACATGTACTTATAAGAAACAATAGACAACAATCCAGGGTATCTATTACTGAGTTCTCTCCAGTGGCAATTCTTACAAAACCAAAGTAAAATATCATACCCAAGATATTGATATTGACACAGTTAAGACACCTAAGAGTTCCAACACCAAAGGATCTTCATTTTGCCTTTTATGGCTACACCCACTTCCCTCTTGCCTCCACTTCCTCCTTCACCCTCAACAATGATTATTTTGTGTTCCACATCTATAATTTTGTCATTTTAAGAATGCCATATAAATAAAATTATGTAGTATATAACTTTCTGGGATTAACTTTTTTCCCCTTAACATAATTTGGTGGAAATTAAATTATATTGTTGAGTGTATCCATAGTTTATTCCCTTTTATCGGTGATGAGCAATCATTGTATAGATGTGCCACAGTTTGTTTAACCATTCACCCATTGAAGGATATCTGAGTTGTTTGTGCTTTGAGACTCCTCTGAATAAAACTGGAATAAACATTCGTTTACAGGTTTTGTTTGGTGAACATGTTTTCGTTTCTGTGGGATAGATGCCCAGAAATGGAATTGCTGGGTTGTACAATGGTTGTATGTTTAGTTTTTAAAGAAATTGACAACTGTTTTCTGTTTTTTAATATGGCTGTACCATTTTACATTCCTACCAACAATGTGTGAGTGATCCAATATCTCTACTTTCTCACCAGCATTCTTACCAGCATTTCTTAGCCCTTCTGAAAGATGTGTAACATACTCATTGTGATTTTAATTTGCATTCCCTAATGGCTAATGATATTGAACATATTTATGTGTGCCTATTTGCCATTTGCATATCTTCCTTAGTGAAATGTCTTTTGTCCTTTTCCTAATTGAATTGTTTTCTCTGTTGAGTTTTATGAGTTCTTTATATACCTTAGATGAAAGTCCTGTGTTAGATATATGAATTGCAAATATTTTCCAAGTTTATAGTTTGTCTTTTTATCTTCTTAATGGAGTTGTTTATAGAGCAAAACTTTTAATCGTGGTGAAGGCTAACCTATCATTCTTTTTATTGATCATATTTTTAGTGTCAGTGCTAAGTACCCTTACACAAATTTTATAGATTTTGTCTTATTTTTGTTTGTTTTGTCATTTTATGTTTTATGTTCAAGTCTATGACAGATTTTGAGGTAACTTTTGTACAAAGTGGGAGATTACCCAAAGATTCTTTTTGTGCATGTGTCTATGGATGTCCATTTATTCCATCACTACGTAGAGAAAAGGCTATTTTTCCTCCAATGAATTGCTTTTGCACTTTTGTCAAAAACTCAGTTGAACATTTTTGTGTGATTCTATCTCTGAGTCCTGTGCTCTCTTCCA
Source organism: Mustela putorius furo (assembly GCF_011764305.1). Classification (NCBI taxonomy): domain Eukaryota; kingdom Metazoa; phylum Chordata; class Mammalia; order Carnivora; family Mustelidae; genus Mustela; species Mustela putorius. The sequence goes on along the minus strand of NW_025421329.1, from coordinate 635 downwards.
CTGATCTATGTGCTAACCCCTCTGCCAATGCTATATAGTCTTGATTACTGTGGGTGCATGATAAGTCTTGAAATCAGGAAAACTGATTCTTCATGCTGTATTATTTTTCAAAATTGTTTGAGCTATTTCTAGTTCTTATGACTTTTCATATGAATATTAGAATTGTTTTGTCTTTATCTACAAAAATGGTTGTTTAGATTTTGGTAGTATTTTGTTAAAGTTGTGCATCAGTTAGGGGAGAATTGATGTTTTTACTTTATTGAGTCTTCTAATCCATGAACATGGCGTCTATCACCACTTTTAAATCTTTTCTTTATTTCATCAGTGTTTTGCAGCTCTCAGCAAATGGGTCCTGTACATGTCTTGTTAGATTTAAATCTAAAAAGTTCTTTTTGAGCACTTGGAAATATTATTGCAAGTGCACACATGCCTATTGGTGACATAGAAATAATATTGTATATGTTTATCTTTTATTCTGTGACCTTACAGAACTCACTTTTAAGTTTTTCTACATGAGATTACATTAAATAGATGTTAATTCTTCTTTAATTATTTGGTAGTATTCTCCAGTGGAATCATCTAAGTGTAGAGATCTCTTTTTTTGGAAGTTTTTTAAGATAATAAATTCAATGAGT